>NC_140591.1:818991754-824198783 GCF_964204655.1 Triturus cristatus
ACACGCCATTGCTGTACATAGTTTTATTTATTGTTGTTTTCTTTAATAAAATATTCTACACACATAGTTTTATTTGTTGTTGTTTTGTTTTAATAAAATGTTTTATATGTAAATTCATACATGACTAAGATTCTTATTTGTCCAATCTCACAAACATCTTTTTTATTAAAACTGCAACACCAGCCAATTTGTTAGGCTCCACATTTCAAAACGTTCCTGTCACATTTGTTTGTGGGGGGTGAGCGGGGATGGTGGACAAGCAGCTGCTGCTGGGGGATGTTGGAGTACTGTTGGGTGTCTGACCTGCATCATCATTGCCTCCATTGCATCTCCTCTCAGAGACCTGCAAACTGGCAGCCTGGCTCGTACAGGTGCGGGCCGGAGAAGTCGCACCGGAAGAGCTGCGAGTCCACCAGTGGTTCGCAGAGGGAGACTTGCGGGCCCAAGAAGGTTGTTGACGGTATGCTAGTGATGTGGGAAGAGGGTGCGTTACCTGCTGATGTGGGAAGAGGCAGCGTGAAAAGGGGTTTCTCTCACAAACAGAGCTCTGGTATGTTTTCAGAAATGCCTCGGACAGATGCCAGCTGACGGACTGAATCACAAAATGGCTTTTCAATGCCCATATAGTAAGACTTATGAACAGTTCGTACCCAGGCTCGCAGAGGGACAACTGCGGCCCGTCCGCTCAACTCACAGAGGCAGAACTACAAGCCGTCCGCTCCCAAAGGAACAGCAGCCTAGTAGCTTGCAGAGGTACAGACACAGCGGCATACTAGATCGCAAAGGTAGACAGCTGCGAGTCGACGGACTGGCTTCTAAAGGCATACCTCCGAAGTGGTGATGTTGGGCACAGAGAGCGTGAAAGGGTTATCTTCCTACTAGTGTCCTGGAGTGGAAGTTGTGCTGCCTGGCACTCACCTGTTTCTCGTTTATTGTTGATAAAGGTTAAACCTTCACTGCGTCCAAATCATCATTACACAGAGCTCCGCTATATTAAATTGCCCCCGGAACCTTTCTTTTATATTTTCACTCGATGCGAGGCACAAGATGGCTGCTAACACTTCCTGGTTTCAAGTGTTAGCAGCCAAACAGAGGACACTTCCTGCTTTGAAGAGTTAGCAGCCAATCAGAGGCAAGCTCGTGCTCCAGAGTAAGGCACCGACCAGATATATATATATTTTTTCCCTTTAATATCTCAAAAACTACTGAACAGATTTACACCAGTTCAACAAAACCGCGCTTTCTGGACCAAGACCTTTCTCCCTGCCAAATTTGGCATAATTCCGTTCAGCAGTTTGACCTGTAGCCTTGTCTAAATCCATTGAGAAAACACATTTTCACACCCCCTTTTTTCTCAGCCCCCCTTCACCAATCACCCCTAAACTTTCAAGATAGGAGCTGATCAAAAAAGTGAAACGTTTTGGAAAATTTCGTAAAGAATCGTCAAACGACGCCAAAGTTATAAGCAGATAGAGAGCTCAAGGAGGGGGGCCGCGGAATCCCCTCCCAACATGAGTGAAGCCTCGAGACTACAGAGACCCAGCGGGCACCCACAGCCCCACAGAGCCCCCGGTATTATTTTTTAAGAAATGCCCCCGGACCTAGCCCACCTTGGGGTCTCATTAAAATAAAACACGGAAACCCGCGACCCCAGCACAAATTACGCCGCTTTAAAAAAAAAAAAATTGGGGGCCCTGGGGGTCCTTCTGGGACCTCCTGACCAGGCCTAGGGGGTCAGGGTGTTTCTACTTTGCCCCCTTCTCTTGTTTTCTACCTTTGTTTCTCTGTTTTCTAGCGACTCACTTCTACCGAGCCACAAGATGGCTGCCAACACTTCCTAGTTTGGAGTGTTGGCAGCCAATCACAGTGAAGCTCGTGTATGGGAATTAGGCTCCGCCCAGATATTGAAACTTTTATTTTTCTAATTTCTCAGTAACTAATGAATGGATTTACACCATTTTAAAAAAGGTCGCTTTCTGAACCAAGTTCTACCTTTCTGCCAAATTTGGGGTAATTCTGTTCAGCAGTTCAGGCTGTAGCTCGTCGCAAAATTTCCTATGGAAATTAACATAGGGAAAACGCATTTTGGGACCCCCTTTTTTCTCAGCCCCCGCTTGACAAATTACCCCCAAACTTTCAAGATAGGAGCTGACCTAAAAAGTGGAACTTTTTGAACAATTTCATAAAGATTTGTTAATCAACGCCAAAGCTATTAGCAAATCAAAAAATGCTTTTCCTATGGAAACTAGGTTGTAACTATAACTACCTACTGGTGACCGCCAGTAGGTAATATACACATATATATGTATATTCTTTTTTTCTATAGAAACATAGCCCTAACTGCAACAACCAATCACTCACCTATACAGAAACTCACATACCCACTCACACACCCATACATCCACTTAGACACCAACTGACAGACAGATACAGACAATCACACAACCAGTCACTCACCCATACATTCACTGAGACACCTATCACTCACTTATACAGTCAGTCACACACTCGCTGAATCATCCAAACAGGCACTCATACACCCACTGATTCACCAATGGACCTTGGTATCAATATTTAACACACATAAACTTTTTTTAAACAGTCACAGGATGATGTCATCAGTGATGTCATTTGAGATGTCATCAATGATGTCATTGATCATGTCTTGAGTGATGTAATATGTGAGGTTATAAGCAGTGCATTGTGGGGGCAAGAGTTATAGTCAGCTCACTAAGTATAACGGATTAATTTCACTGGTTTTGTAAGGGTGAAACCTGAGCCTAACTATAATGTCCCTGTAACCTTTGGTAACCTTTGGATCTTTCAGTGAATATATAAATATATATATATATATATATATACACACACACATATATACATATTCAATTAAAAAAACATAGGTTTCACACATGTTATAGTTAGCTGTACATTTCACTCGTAAAAAACCAATGAAATTCCACGTTATAGTTAGATCAGGTAACTATAACTTGCGCGCCCACAATAAACTGCTGATGACGTCACATATTACATCACTCATGACATGGTCAGTGACATCACTCATGACATCAATGATGACATCTGAAATTACACATTGTGGATTGCGGTCGCGCAAGTTATAGTTACCTGATCTAACTATAACGTGGAATTTCATTGGTTTTTTACGAGTGAAATGTACAGCTAACTATAACATGTGTGAAACCTATGGTTTTTTAATTGAATTTGCAAGGTTTTTTTAAATGATAATTCCTAACTATAATGTGTGTGAAACCTATGGTTTTTTCAGTGAATTTGTACGTTTTTTTAAATGCTAAGTTATATATTTTTTTTTTTTCTGGTTTTTCACTTTGCGCACACCCTGCGCGCACGGTGCGCTGCGCGCACCGTGCCGTGTGCACCTCGCCTTTTTTTTCACAGTAACATTTGTTTTTTTCTCCCTTGTGGGTCCTTCAATTTATTTTTTAAATGTGATTGTTACTTCTTTATTTTTTTTTATTTTTTTTTACCGTACGCGTACGGTAAGCTTACCGTACGCGCACTCCGCGATTTTTTTTTTAAATTATTAAATGTATTTTTCGTACTTTTGGGTCCTTCTTGGACCCCCTGACAAACACTAGGGGGTCTGCAACTCTCTTCGTTGCCCCCTTTTCACGTTCCCCACCTTTGTTTCTCAGTGCGAGAGACAGAAAATGGCGGCCGACACTTCCTGATTTCGACCGATTTGAATGTTAACAGTCATGTAAGCACCAATCAGAATTGAGCTCGCGCACGGCACCGTACGCGTACGGTAAGCTTACGGTAAGCGCACGGAGCGCGCTTACAGATATATATATTGATTTAACTGCTATTTTCTCAGGACCTACTGAACAGATTTACACCAGACCTACAAAAGGCACATCCTTGACCTGAGGACTACCTCTCTGCCAAATTACAAGTAATTCTGTTCAGCCGTTCGGGCTGTAGCTGTGTCTAAAGGTCCTATGGAAAAATGCATGGGGAAAACGCGTTTTGGGACCCCCCTTTTTTCTCAGCCCCCGCTTGACGAATCACCCCGAGACTTTCTGGGTAGGAGCGGAGCGTAGCGCCCCATTAGTTTTGAAAATTTCGCAAGGATTCGTCAACCGGCGCCAAAGTTATTCCAAATAGAATGTTGCGGATTTCCTATGGAAACACGGTCCTAACTATAACTATCTACTGGCGACCGCCAGTAGATAATATATATGTGTGTGTGTGTGTGCGCACACATATATATATATCTATATAGCGATAGAGATAGAGATATAGGTATATATGCACACACACATATATAAACCCAAATGTATGTTTATCGTCAAGCTATGTAGATATGAGGTTAAGAACAATACACTTGTGCTTACCTCTATATATTTACCTTCACAACATTTTTGGTATCGATATTCTTGCCATGATATTCATCTAGCACAGTATTTTTATGGTCAAAATAGTTACATATATCCCTTTTTTCTGCCATGAAAGAGTATGGTAAAGATGCCATATTTTGCTCCTGCGCATTTTGTGAAGTTTACCAGTGAATTAATTTTACTTCACATAATTTGAGAGGATGTTCAGTTGAGGAAGAATGTTTGTCAGAAGAAAAGTCTTCCATGGTCTCTCTTTCCGGGTAACACATTGGGCAAAATAGCAGAAACGCTGGTCCAAGGCACAACTGAGGAAAGTTCATACATTTTGTAAATTCACAAAGTTAAAAAGAGAACAAATAAATGATGATGTGCAGTGCTGGCATATAAATAGTAGTTGTCTTGCTAGTTGACTGTTGTCTGTTTTTGGATTTTCAAGGTTCTCTTTCTACATTCTGCTATTCAAACCTGGCCCAGGCAGTGTCTGGGATATATTCCATGAATGGATTCTGCTATACAGATCTCCTACTTTAGTTATGCATGTTTTAGTTATGGGTGTGCAAAGTTTCTGCTCATTATGACAGATGCTAAGTTTCCAGGTGTTCACATCTGCATGCCGTGAGCTAATTATCACTCTAGTTGAAGAATAAAGATATATGCAAATTGTTTCCCTAGATGTTTCCCTTTTGCAAATATTTTCTTTGAACATTGGTAAATGTTTGCAGAATTTTTCACTCCAAGGTTTTCTTTTGGTGTGTTTTTCTGTGCATGAACGCAAAGGAATACACCACTGTGTAACACAACATCGCACTGAGAAGTGCATCTTACTCAGGGCCATTTATTCAATGTTAAATAAAGATGTATACATGGGACACGGGTTGTTGAAAAGTCACAGTTTTCACACAACAGTGGAAAATTCGGTCCGGCCTACGTCACCAAACAAGCGAATTTCCACAAACCCACTAGAGAACTTTCCAGATCCCTCTCCCTAGCAGCTACCCAATGCATCCACCAAGCAAAGAGCGGAGGGTGCCCTTCTCCCAACTGGCAGCCAAGACCTGGAACACCACCCCCCTGGACCTCAGAGCCTCACCTTTGCTCCAGCAGTTTACGATGAACCTCAAGACCTGGTTGTTCAACCAATAGTAACAGGCAGTGCGATCCCACCGCATGATCCCACAGCGTCTCAAGACCCGTGCTTTACAAACCCTGATTGACATATGAGGTTTCACATTTTTCCTTAGAACTTCACCAAGGCTGAAACAAACTGCACATTGCTAGATACAATTAAGAGTCTCAACAATAATACTACGTATAAGAAGCTGAAATGCGTGGTGCAACTGTTGGTAGGTCATGTGTGTGGTACACATGACCTGCCAACAGTGTCAGAAAATGCACAAGTCACAATCCCCATCTCATTTCATATTATTTGGTTCTTTACAGATCTTAACATTCTTATCTCGCTTTCCCATTAATTCAAAGTGATTTTTCTTTAACTTCCCACCAGTGCAGCATAGGGGAATCCCTTTGAATAAATCATCCCCAATGAAGTGTCACTGTCCCCAGTGGTCCCCGAATGTGATGTTCTACAAAAGGAGGGAGCTCTGGAAGAGTGAATGCTATAATTGAAGAGGTTGGTGTCACAGAAGAATGTATTCTACAGAATAAATGAGTAGGAAACAAAGACAGGGACAATTCTTTTGATATGCTCGTGTTTGAATAAGGGTGAAGATGGGAGAGTAGACCTGGGGAATAATGGTTGTGTTACTTGGAATCTCTTAAAGTGGAAAGAGTCAAGCAGTACAGTGCGCTACAGAGTGACAGAAATTTGGGGCATCACAAGAAATTTTTTACACTGTCAGAATTGTTCGATTCATGGCCAGGAGGTGGAGGTTGCCCATGAAACAGGAGGGTCTGGTTGTAAGGTACTGAATACGCTCATGTAAAGAAGATTTTCTTGAATGGACCTTAACTAAATAGGGTTATTTAACCCTTCTGATATATCTGTTCTCACCTTGTTCCACATCAGTTTGGTGTGTTATTTTTCACTTGTGTTTTTACTCAAAGCTAAAATATTGTGTATATGTTTAATTCTCTGTTGTTGTTTCAGTTATTTTGTTTACTGAGAGGGGAGAAGAACACCATTCTGCTGCAAGGCATTAGCAGGTGGAATACTCTGTCTGAAAACATTCATGCAGAACCTTGTGCTTTGAGTGTTTCTACTTTGTTATTTGGCTGGCGGTTGCCTTCCTGGAAGGATATGTCAAATAAATCTCTTTTTACTGCTGTTGGATATCTGTTTCTTTTCTACAGGCATACAATGTCAGAAGCCTGAGTTACACCAACGGAGGAGGAAAACCTCACCCTAGTTTTACTGCGGTAGCTCATTTACTTCCTTCCCTCCAGTCTGTAAAATTGTAAGATTGTTTTTCCTGTGGGTTCACAATGACTTGTTTACAGTACAGGATCATGAGCTACATAATATAAATTTATAGCACACTGCTGAGTCCATAATAGTTGTTAAAGGCCTTGGACCCAAATTAACGGCCCACACAACAGATGAGGTCCTGTAACAACTGTGAATGTCTCTAACAATAATTATAGCCTAATGGAGATGGGCTATAGTGCTATTAAAGAATTCCATCCAACTGTGGAAGAATGTTCTAAAATAAACATAGGGAACAGAAAGCGAAACAAGGGAATGTTGGAGCAAAAGATTTGCATCAGCCATTAATGGCACTCAATTTTCTTCAGTGGGGCTCTGAACATTATAATATTCCAAATGAAAAAAGGATAAACAGGATAAGCATAGGAATGTTGGAGGAGAAATCGTATGACAACCGTTATGAGCTCTGAGCCACCACATTGTCTTCAATGGAGCTCCCAATATTCCAATGTTCTAGTGTTCAATATTTAGCTGCAAAATGTTGGTATAGTCTTTGGGATCACCTGTCACAGTTGTACTGTAGTATTAATTAAGTACTTTATACTCCTGGCGAGGCACCAATGGCTTGTCTGGTCGTGTAAGAGGCTTCTTTATTCAGCATGGTTGGTAGAGTGTGGGTTCATAAGGTGACCTTATCAGAAATGTGGGTATTGCACCTGAGTTTGGAGTGATGCTCCAACTAGGTTGTGGTAAACTTATGACTGAACTTAAGCATGGAGTGTGGCTGTGGAGTGAAGGAAGAATAGAGTAGTACACACTTTCCCAGTTTTACACTGTAGCAGGTCGCTCCCCACGCCGCACAGCTCCACCAGATCATGCCCGTGCTCCCACCCCCACTGCTGCCGCGAGTTCGCACCAGTCCTCTGCTCTGTGATCCCTCTCTCGCCTATCTGCCGCTTGCTTCACATTTCACTCTCTCGCTGTAGCTCACCTCTATCTGCCTTATTTGCCTTTTGCTTCTCTGCTTTGTTTTCTGCATTCTTGGTGTTTCTCCACTTCTCACCTTGTCACTGTGTTTCACCTCTGCTTTAATTTGCCTCTGGCATTCCTCCCCTTCCCGCCGCTGCCTTCCCTGCGGCCCTGCCCCCCTTGATTGCCCATTTTCTTACCCGCACCCGCCTCCCAGCTGCTCCTTCCTCCCACCTCCCCTTCTTGATGGCGGCCTCTGCGCGGCCACGTTGCTGGTGCGCCGAAGGCAAGCTCGTCTGCGCCGGTCCGCACTTGGATCGCGGCCAGCGCCAGACCCCCTGGCCCCTACGAGCCCCACAACACCCGGCGCCACTATAACGCCAACTTCCTCCAGGAACTGAACGCCGGACTATCATCAACCTGCTTCCAGGCCACCCCGAAACTCACCCACGGACCCTTCACCTGCCGAAACTGCAGCTTCACCAGCCATCAAACAACTACACGTCCTGCCCCTCCCAACAGGGTAGGCCACAACCATCTCAGATGCATACTACTCAACACCCGCTCCATCCACAAGCATGCCGTCGAGCTCCGGGACCTGCTCGACTCATTCTCCCCGGTCGTCGCCTTCCTGACGGAGACCTGCATGAACCCTTCATTGGTACCCGACATTGCCATAGCCATCCCGGATGGCTACAAGATCACCCTCAGGAACCACACTAACAGACCGGGAGGAGGAATCGCCATCATCCACAGGAACACCCTCAGAATCTCGACCAGCACCGAAGACACCCTCAGCACCGCCGAGCACCTGCACTTCCAGATCCACATTGATCCCAACACCACCCTCAGACGAACTCTCGTCTACAGATCCCCCGGACCCCGGTCACAGTTCAGTGACTCCATCACAGACGTCATCAGCTCGCACGCCCTGGCCTCCACAGACTACATCCTCCTCGGAGACCTGAACTTCCACCTCGAGAACGCCAATGACAGCAACTCATTCACCCTGCTCGACAACCTCGCCAACCTCGGACTCAAACAGCTTGTGACGACTCCCACCCACTCCGCCAGACACACGCTCTAGCCCATCTTTTCCGCCAGCAACCACGTCACCTTCAGCCACAACACTGAACTCCAGTGGACCGACCACCACTGCATTCACTTCTCCTTCAAGAAACACTTCACGCACAACCACCCTCAACGAATCCCCCACCGCAGCTGGAACAAGGTCACCGAAGACCAGCTAATCGCCGCCTTTGCCCGAGACCCACCAACCGACCCCACGACACCGACACTGCTGCCCCCGACCTCAGGCAATGGATTGACGACTGCGCCAACACCCTTGCCCCGATCAAGAAACCCTCAAACAAATGCACCAACAGAAGGGCCAGCTGGTTCACAACCGACTTCCAGGCATCCAATCAGGCCTGCCGAAGACTCGAGAAGAAGAAGTGCCACGATTGACACCAGACAACCACGCTGCCCTCAAGAACACCAGCCGCAAGCACCACCAACTCATTTGAACCACCAAAAGGACCTCCTTCAAGGAACGCATCAACATCAACACGCACAACAGGGGCGTGGCCAAGCTGGCCAAGATGGTGGACGCATTTCCCTAGCGCTCTGCTCGGCAGCCCGCTCAATCGCCAATAATCTATGTCCTAAACACCCAGAAACCCGCGAAAAGTGGTACCTGAGCTGATGACACCCTGAGAGACACCCAGCGAGCCCTGGAGTGTGCCTAGGGCGGCGAGTCCGGTGTCATGAGTGGCTCCTGCGTGGTCCCTGCAGCGAGGTCAAAATGGCGGCGCCTCTTGGATCCTGAGAACTCACTGTGGCTGTAAGCGGACCGTAGGATCGGGCTGGTGGTCCCCGGCCCCTGGACGCTGTGGCAGTCGGGAGACGTTTGCAGTGGTTTTCGAGCTGTGTGGGTGAATCCGGATGGGACAGGCAAGAGCGCTGCTCGCAGTCAGCTGCGTCCTGGGAAGCTATCATGATCGCTCGCAGGCCCTACACAGTGTGACCCCCATGCACAAGTGACTAAGCCTACTGGGTCTCATGCCAATGCCGGGTACAAGAAGTAGCACACTACGCTAAAGCGCACCTGAGCGAGGCGCCCTCCCCCAGCATGGCACCGGGACTCGAGGCGCGTGGTGGGAGGTAGAAACGCGACGGGGACATCTTAGATGGGCCGACACCCACGGACCCACTGCGGTGCACTGCGCAAAGGCAGCGGGGGTCCTCAGAGGGGAAGCTGAGATCGCATATGGGCCACACGTGAACTGACCCCCGCATGGTGGGCTCAACCAGGGAAGTCTCCCGCATACTCCCAACATGAAGAACTCTACGCAACCCAGTATCGAACCCGGGTTCAGCTACCTCCCCCCACTCGGCGCCAAGACTCGAGGCGCAGCGGGAGCTAGGGAAATACCGGTAGCCTTTGCTGATCATAAAAGACCACCATAGACTCACTACTATATCCATGTGGGCCTGGCCTGCTGTGGGTATCACGGAGCAGCCGACTGAGACATGGGTCCAGGAGGTTCTGCCCGGCGACACCCCCGGACATCACCTGTGGCTCCCCTTGTGCCTCCCGGGACATGGACATGCTGTCGAGACCTGGGGTCATTGCGTGTGATGGCAGGATTAGCGCCTGCCGCAATCTGGTCGCAGACAACCCTGTGCATAGACCCCAGCTCGCCACAGAAAGCAGATTGGGCCCCTCTGCTGGAGTGTTTGAGGGATCCTGACGAGACTCGACGATCTTGTCCCTCCCGCTCTATGGACCGCTGAGCCCTACTAACAAGATGCGGGGCCGCAGGATGTCGGCCGGTGGGATTGGATCGGGTGAGCCACGGTGCACCTCTACTCTGTTGCACTGAGACCCGGAGACCACTCTTTTCTCCCCTCAGGTGACACCAGGACTCGAGGCGGAAGATCGTGAAGCATGCATTCAATGAACCCCCCCCAAAAGAAAGGACACACGGAGGGGCTTGGATTCTCCTCGTTGCCTCTCCGAGGTACTTCCAGTTAATGTAGTCACGGCCTGTCAGGTCAGTGCGGGGACCGGACGGTGCAGTGGGTAATCCTCACCTGTGACAGAGCATCCACTAGGAGAATTCAATGAGACGAGGAAAGGCGGCAACAAACAGAAAAGCACAGGACACAACAGTCCGCAGTCCCCTGGGCGCGTAGCGGTGGAGCATGACGCAAGAATCTACCCGCAAACAACAGTGAGGAGCACGACCGACATGGGGCATCAGCACGTAACAGGCACATCACAGTCCCCGGTGCCCCTAAGAATGACCTCCCCGGATCCTAAAGTCAACCAATCGGAAGGGGAGCCCTCTCACTCAGAGTCCATGTCTGACAAATTGGACAAAGTCCTCGCGGCCATAGAACATTCAAGAGTAACCATGGAAAATAAATTTGGAGAAATGGCCACAGATCTTAACCTGCTTCGGGATGACCACAGGAAGCTAGAGGACAAAGTCAAACAAGGGGAGAAAACGCTGTAAAGCCTAGAACCGCAAGTACAGCAACAACAAGACACCTTAAAAGACCTGCAATCCTGGATGAAGATCCTGGATAATAAAACGACGATTTAGAAGGGTGCTCTCGCAGGAGTAATATCCACATCCTGAATCTGCCAGAGGGAGTGGAGGGATCAAACTCTATTCACTACATTGCAACATGGATCACGACGGTCACACCGGCAGGGGATCTGACCCCCTTCTTCTCTATAGAGAGAGCACACCGGGTCCCAGCCCGCAGGCCGCTGCCTGGATCGTCGCCCCGACCATTCCTCTTGAAATTGCTCCATTACCAGGATAAAGACACTATTCTCCGAGCAGCTAGACAGTAGGGGACACTTCGAGTGGAGGACAAACAAGTATTGCTATTCCCAGATTACTCCCGAGCCGTTCAGCAACAGAGAGCCACCTTTTTAGCGGTTAAACGCACCCTGCACCAAAAGAATGTACAATCTGCTCTGCTATTTCAAGCCCATCTCAAAATTATTCACGACGGAACCACACATTTTTTCACCGACCCTGCAGAGGCTAGTACCTGGGTGGAACAGCATTTGTCAAGCCTGGATAATCCCAAGAGAATGTAAACCTATCGACTGCTTGGCCACCCGAGGCGGCAACACAAAAGAGTCACCCTTACACAGCTAATCCCACGATCTGACGCAGCTACTAAAAGCTCCCCCGATCTTGAACAAATCATAGCGGACCGCAAGAAGGCACTACAGGCAACCGCGGAGGTGAGACTAACAGGGGAAAGTTCGGATGGAGAGAGTGGCCCACACCTGTTCACCTCAGAGGAAGAGGGCAGCGACGTGCACACTTCCCGTGATGGCTCAGTAACACCCCCAATAGTGACCCTCCAAATGGCAGACACATTAATATGACACTCACGGTACGCCACAATGTATATTGGGGAAGATATTCTCTGATACCTCAACACATTGGAAAGGGGACATTGCACTGAACAAGCGAGGCACTGCTGCAGAAAGTCCTGATCACAGCAAGATCGAAGACTGAATACTGAATTGAACTGTAGCGGGTGGAAGGGAAGGGAAAAGACACCCTCGGACAGTACTAACACACAGTCAACTGGTAGGTGGCTGCAGTGGTGGCAGCTGGCGAAGATAGACGGCCACTTCCCCCAGCAACGAACTAAAGTTAGCACATGAAGTGCAGTTTGGACGTATCGCCTCGAGTGCTAGGTCCCCCAAGTTGGGAATGTTTCCTGTTGTTTAACCTTTCTCCCCCCCTCTCTCACATTCCCCCAGTACCCCTAGTGGAGCAAATGTACGTAAATGGAAAATATAGAATACACACAGGTGGCTGGCACTCTGATGGGAGAGGAGCACAGGGGGTGGATGGGACATCGCGCCAGGAGAGGCTCCGATTAGGCAGTGGACAATATGGCAACCAAGATCCCTAACACAGATTTAAAAATCATCACATTAAATGTCAAGGGCATGCACACGGCAAACAAACGATACGCCGTCTATGCATACATACAGAGGCAACAAGCGCAGACAGCTCTCCTTCAGGAGACACACCAGAGGTAGATAGCCTACATAAAAAATGGTGGGGTATTATTTGTGCCACGACATACTCTGCATTTGCTAGGGGTGCCCTGATTTAGATTAGACCTGGGATTCCCTTCAGGGAACAGTCAAGAATAGTGGACAAAGAAGGCCAATACTCCCTGATGGCGGGACTATTAGAGGGTCGGTCAATACTGTTGGGAAGCATATACGCCCCCAATGTAGAGCAGGACCAATATTGGAGCCGCCTTACAGGAGTACAAGCACAATACACATCGATACCATGGCTTTTGGGGGATTACAACTGTACCCTAGACACCCATCTGGAAAGGTCTCACCCCCCATCACCCTCTCCCAAACAGATGGAGCAATTTCGATACTGGGTGGACCACTGGACATTGGTAGACACCTGGCGAGAGCAGAATCCAGATGCTAAAATATACTCCTTTCACTCCATCCCACATAATCTGCGGGTGAGGCTAGATAGGCTCCTCTGCTCCACAACACTACTCCCCAAAATACAACACACAGAATACCTGGGTAGAGTCTTGTCAGATCATGACGCACACATAGTGATCCTCAGATGGAGGCCACCTCACCCCCGTGCCTACCTGGAAGCTGCCATGGGAGTGCCTCACTGATCAGGTGTTCTGTCACACACATGGGGACCACATCCAAGAACATTTTGCACTAAATGCCGGTGATGCGACATCCAGATTGATAGAATGGGAAGCGTTTAAAGTCAAAGCCAGGGGACACTGCATCCAACAAATAGTGGGTGTACGAAAAACACTAGAGAGATCACTACAAAATGCGGAGACAACATTGGCGGACCTAACAAAAAACATGGATAAAGGGGAAGCCACCCCAGAGCAAGTGGCGGAGGCCAAGACATCTCATGCAGAGGCCATGAGGAACCTCTGCAAATATAACTTTAGGGTGTACACAGCCAAGGTGCATCGAGAGGGTAATAGAGCAGGGACACTCCTAGCCTGGCTCGCTAAACAAGACACGGACATAAAACCAATCACAGAGTTAATAGATAAGACCGGCACCCCTAAACATTGACAAGTAGATATATTACACATTTTTCACGACTATTACTCGGGAATCTATCGGGCCCCGATGCAGACACCACGTCATGTGCTGACCCAGTTCCTCCACCTACTATCTATACCCCGCATCCCACCCATGGGCAGAAAGGCATTGGAGACGAAGATTAAGCCCCCAGATGTAGCCCATGCAATCAGAGCACTGGTGCGTAATAAAGCGCTGGGAATGGATGGCTTTCCGCTCGAGTACTATAGCACCTTCTCAGCCCGGTTGATCCCCCAGATCGTGTACGAAGACGTGCTGAATAGAGGCGAAATTGAATTCTATGATCTCCCACCAGGCCAGTTCCTGATGCATACACAACTCTTAGATAGAAGCCGACGCTTCTGGGATCTTACTGAAGGGGAACCCCCGACGCACCCGGTACTACACACAATTCTGCGTATGGGAGCGGGGAGACACCTAGTTACCTGGCATTACTAAGCGATCCGGGAGCTGATCATTACTCCCTTAAATGCATTATGACAGAAATGGGAAGACGAGGTAGGACGGGGATTCCATGACAAGAAATGGGAAAAGGCACTGGAGTATCTGAAAAAGGTCTTCAGGAATGCGCTTCAAAAACATTAAATTTTATATTTTACACCGAGCATACCTCACACCACACCAGCTCCACCGTTTTTATCCTGATACGCATTTCCCGTGCCCCCACTGCCAGACACCTGAGGCAAACTTTAAACATATGTTTTGGGACTGCCCCACCATACAACAGTATTGTGACAAGGTACACCAGACACTCCGAGCGACAGTCAATCTTATAGCCATATCCACATGGAAAACATGTGCTCTGGGAATCTTTCGCAGGCGAAAAACTGAAAAGGTACAGTGCCGCTTTGCATCCCTAGACATTCTCTTAGCGAAACGAGGAATAGCCATGCATTGGCGGGCCCCAGGGGGGCCCTCAGAAGCAGCCTGGGTAGGCGCCATGAAAAAGTGGGGCGCGGCGGAAGAAGAGGTACTAAGGGATCAGGAAGTAAAAGGGACGCGTACACATCCCATCTCTATGGAATGGGTGCAACTATTATTTCAATTCGAGGCAGCGCTGGCGGTATCACCGATGGCCTCACAGTCTCAATCCCAGACTCCGCCGCTATCCCCCATGGGACAGACAGTAACCAACACAAGGCAGAATCAGGACACATAAGGCCAACAATATATATGTCAATACCAGACAGGTTCCTCCATCTCCCGCAAACGGTCTCCCCTGACCTCTCTCTCCCCCTACACGCACAGCAGCACACTTAAAATGGTACATAGCTAACCACACAACTGATTGTCACCGATATACATTCCAACGGCTCCCCAACCTTCCTCCCCCCGGTTCCCCTCTGTATCCCCGAAACCGACCAATTCCAACGGGGAACGCAATCATGAACCCTATTTGAGACGATACACAAAGGTAAAGGTAGGGATGAAACACCAACCCACACGCCCGGGAAACCCACCTAACCAGGCTCCATGAAGCATACAAATATACGTAGAGTCGAGCTGAAGGGTGATCCCCAAAATATCTCACTATACCTTATCCGTTGTGTACGATATGTGATAGGATTGTGGATTTCTTCTTCACAGGTATCATCCACATGCCTGCAAACACCTGTCAACATGTGTTAATGATGATGTATACATTTGTAACATGAAATGCAAAATCCCAACAAACAAATTTGAACAAAAGAAAACCAACAACACGCACAACAGCAAAGAGCTCTTCAACATCGTTGCCAAACCCAGCTCCAACGACATAAGACCTCTGCAACTCTCTAGCCACCTTCTTCCACCGCAAGATCGCAGACATCCATGGCAGCTTCAACACCCAGAACCGCCCGACAGCCCCTGACACCTCAAACTCACCGCTCCCCAGCCACACCGGACTCCCGCTCTCCTGGAACCACGTCAACAACAACAACACCATCAAAATCATGAACATCATCTGCTCTGGCTCGCCATCCGACCCCTGCCCCCACCACATCTTCAGCAAAGCAAGCTCCATCATCGCACCCCATCTCCGGAAGATCCTCAACAGTTCCTTCGAGACCACCACCTTCTCGGAGAGCTGGAAACACTCCGAAATCAACGCCCTACTCAAGAAACCCAAGGCAGAAGCAAAGGACCTCAAGAACTTCCCGCTCATCTCCCTGCTCCCGTTCCCGGTGAAAGTCATCGAGAAGATTGTCAACAGGCAACTGACCCACTTCCTCGAGGAGAACAACACTTTAGACTCGTCCCAATCTGGATTCCGCAGCAACCACCCTCATTGCCGCCAACAACGACATCAGGACCCTGCTGGACAAAGGCAAAACCATGGCCCTCATCCTCCTGGACCCCTCGGCTGCCTTCGACACCGTCTGCCACCACACCCTTCGCACACGCCTCCACGAAGTGGGGATCCGCGACAAAGCCCTGGACTGGATCACCTCCTTCCCCACGGCAGAACCGCCTCCCTGCATTCTGATCCGAAGTCACCAAGATCACCTGCGGCATACCCCAAGGATCATCCCTCAGCCCAACCCTTTTTAACGTCTAAATGGCATCGCTCGCCAACATCGTCTGATCACACAACCTCAACATCGTCTCATACGCTGATGACACCCAGCTGATCCTCTCCCTCACCAAGGACCCCGCCACGGGCAAAACCAACCTCCATAAAGGAATGAAGCCCGTCGCCGAATGGATGAAGAACAGTCACCTGAAACTGAACTCATCCTTGGCTCCACCCCATCCGCCTGGGACGACTCCTGGTGGCCGGCCGTGCTGGGAGCTGCACCGACACCCACCGACCAAGCACGCAACCTAGGGTTCATCCTGGACTCATCACTATCATTAACCCAGAAAGTCAACACCGTCTCCTCCTTCTGCTTCAACACCATCCGCATGCTTCGCAAGATCTACAGGTGGATCCCCACTGGAACCAGAATGACGGTCACCCAGGCCCTCGTCAGCAGCAGGCTGAACTATGGCAACGCTCTCTACGCAGGAACCACGGCCAAACTCCAGAAAAGACTTCAACGCATACAAAATGCCTCCGCACGCCTCATCCTCAACATCCCCCACCACAGACACATCACTACCTACCTGAGAGACCTGATTTGGCACCCCATCGACAACAGGATCACCTTCAAGCTCCTCGCCCACGCTCACTAAGCACTCCACAACGCCGGACAAGCATACCTCAACAAACGACTCACCTTTCACACCCAAAACCGCCAGCTTCACTCCGCCGACCTCGCCCTCACCACCGTCGCACGCACCCACGGAACGACCACCGGTGGCAGATCATTCTCCCACCTCGCCTCCAAGACATGGAACAGTCTCCCCATCCACCTGCGACAGACCCAGGACCTGCTGACCTTCAGAAGACTACTCAAAACATGGCTGTTTGAGAAGTAGCAGCACTCCCCCCCCTAGCGCCTTTAGACCCTCACGGGTGAGTAGTGAGCTCTACAAATGCACTGATTGATTGATTGTTACACTCTTCCAAAAGGCCTGCCCATATTCTGATGTACTGTGTGCAGCCACGTGTTGCCATTGGACTGTCATTGTTCTTCTTTTCATTGGTCAAATCTGTGTATCGTTTGAGGTGTGACAAGTTGTATGCCTTGCCTTTGGCATACCTCATTAGGTGTGCCAGCAAGCCACAAAATGTCACAGAGTTGTAATTTTATTTTATATCAGTTAAAATTTTAAAAAACTGGTTTTGTGGAGAAAATAATCCCTGCAAATGTGATAAGCTTTGTCCTCGGGTGGAATTAGCTTATCAAGCTTTACAACTTCTGAAAATTAACACACATGAATGACCCCAAATCAGCCTACAAAATTAAAAACTGTAAAAACGGTTGAGAGGCAGCCATTGCAAGATCCTGGCTGGTATGTAGTGGTGAGTTATAGTTTTTTGAGTATTTAACATATTTCTCACAATCCACTATTTTGGCAAACCAATATTCCAACGGCTAGCTCGGCACCTGAAACTACGGATAATCTTCCAGATTGTGTGTGTCTGTGTGAGGGTGACACGTTTAGTGAATTTGGGCTCTTTTGTGTGTAAAATGGAGAGGGACGGATAAGACCTCTTGAGACTTATGTGGGAAAAACAGTATGTGTATTTTAAAAACAAAGGTGTCCTTTGATAATTGGGGCCATACTTTCTTTCTTTGAAGCTGCTGATGTAAAACTATGCATCAAACCTCTGACCTAATAACATTTAAAGCAATGTTTCTACCACAAGAAATAAGAAGAACACTACAAAACTCGGATCAGCAGAAGAGCAGCTCCCTTCCAAAAACAAAATGGCTGTCATAAATCAGTTGAACATTAGGTGTTAAGGAAAGAATCTAGAATGACATGCTTCAGATGTTTGCGAGCCAGAAAGACAATGACATCAATGTAATAGATGCTCTTTTAAAGTACTTGTGACATATACGGTCATTGTTAGCAATACCCATTTAAATTCCGGTTATACACTGCATTGACTTTGTTGGAGTGGAAAATCCCATTTACCAATTATGACAAGAGAAACCAGACATGACAATTTCTGGGAGAAAAATTAATAAACGTGCATCAAAGATACGTTATAGAAAAATGACAAAAACAAAGAATTTTAGTTACAGCCTCGTAAAAGCATGTAGAAAAAATGTACTATAGATTATATCATTCGTTTAAGTAAAATAGGCTGTGATTTACTAAAGAAAAAGGACTATAGTGTATTAACGTGTGTTAGGAAAACATGAAATGATGAACTCTCACGTTATAAAGTTTACCTCTAATCATTTCACAATATCATTTACATTAAAGAATAATAAGATTTATCAAATAGTATGATTATCTTGATTATGATAGTTAATTTTATTAAAATCTACTTCTTTGTGCGTGGTATCATATGCACCGAAAATGACAAAGGGAAAGAAGGTTTCTATGTGATGATGCTTCCATGAAACTTATAGAGAACGTACTACACCTCTATAACAATCTATTTTGTTTGAAACGATATTAGCAATATATGATTTCAAATGCATTTACACGTTGGTACAAACAAAAAGTTATAAGTACCCTATATTGACACTTATTAATTGAAATCCTTCTAAATGTTCCTATGTGCATTAGAAATCATACAAAACCATGACATTTTCATGTTATTTTATGAATGTATGCTTATAATTCTATATACTGTATTATATTAGCCTAAATCAATAAAGGCATGAATGCTTTCACAAAGTTTTCTGCTTGCTAAGCTCTGTCAGAAATGTCCCCAGTGTGACAAATTATGCGAAACAGTGTTTTTCCTTACTGAGTTCACTTTTATTGAATAAAAGATTTTTCTACAATTATGTCACCATCTCAGGACATTTGCCCGGGAAACTGTCCACTTGAAATTTCTCCTATGTTGTAGCTTAAGGAGCATTGTTCTAACGTTTCACATACTGGGTGGCTTAAGGACTACATAATTGCCCCACCTATTTCTCTGCATTTTGGGTCTTCGTTATGTCACCCGACTCATATTCCATATGAACTGACCATGGGAATGAGTGGTCTGACAGGAGGTGTCACCACCAGAAACGCTTATTTAATATTCTCTGGCCTAAATGGATAAACTCTCTCTCTCTCTGGCTTGTTGGCTCTTTGAGTCACTCTCTAGAACATTTTATGGCAATGGTGATCATGACGGATGATTTGCTGATCTGCATTGCATCTAATTGTGAACTACTGACCGAGATTTGCAGATTTACCTGGCAAATTAACATGCCTGATGCAGACTCATCTGGCTTCTTTCTCAAACGGACACATATGCTATATGTTCTTGTGGTTCCTTCTTTCACGAACTACTCGAACTGGCAAAATTGTCCCTTTCCTGAACTCTTGAGCCTTTGATACTTATTTTGACTTTTCTTTATTTGTCTTATTACCCTATGCAGTCTACTGATGCACTTATCTTTCTACATTTTGATAAACTAAACTATATATACTGCTTTGACTCAGCTGTTATGATTTATCCTTTTATTTGTGAAGGTGCATTTCCAATTTGGGTTTTCTAATGACTAGGAGAGAGCCAATTAAAGAGATCTTAGAGCATCACATATTAATGTTATTTTTCTGTATGGCTTTAGCTGGACTCTTGGCATGTTTGATCTGGCTCATCTACATTTCTTCAGGAGATTTTGGCTTGCTGTGATAATTCTTTACCTTCATAGTATTGTTTTGGAAGTAATTTACATGAGCTTGATATCAACTTTGCAATTCAGTTGTCCAATTCCTGGTCCTCATTGGATGACTGTTGGAACTCTTTATATCTAACCCCTCTCGACACCCAGCAAGGTCTATCGTTGACCAAGAGAGTGGTAAATTCATCCTTGAAATTCCTGTCCGTCAAATATTTGGAGCCCAGTAAATGCTACAACAACTTCAACCCAGTGAAAAATCAAATTGGGTTTTCACTGCTGTAATATTATAATAACCATAGACAAAAACTCTTAACCTATGTATGCACCCTAAAAGCAAAAACAACGTCACCATTGCTTACAAAAAGATTCCACAGCCTTTAAAAAACACATTTTAACCAAATTCCAATTGACAATTTAAAAATGTGATTTGGAACTGAAAACATAAGAAAATAATTGCTAAATAATTACTACACACTAATCATCATAAATTGAAAGGTTCCATGTACCTAAAAAATAAAAAAATATCTTATCTCATTTACAAATACTTCAATTTCACATTTGCAACATTTAAGGAAAGAAAAGTGAGCTGTTGATGTTAACCATCTATGGGAACCATGCATATCTTAAACATTTAGCCAGGTGGTTGTCAAGATGTTTTTATACTTAGGGATCCTAGCGGGATCATATGCACGCCAAGTTTCACTTTCACTTTCTGTATCACTGGTGATAATCATATATCACAAAGATTTTGATAGAACAATTGTTTTTCGACAGGGGGATTCCAAGTGGCATCAAACAGACTACAAGAGCAAATCCTGAATTATACATGAGGAAAAATTATATGTTGTTAAAAAGCACACATGTAAAATTTTAAACTGTATGTTGCCCATCAAATCCTCTTCACTGGATCAACTAGAATCATGGATATGTTTTACCGGTTCTGTCACTCACTGCCTTCCTCTAGACATTTTCATGTAACCCACTATCCTGACACTTTTTTAAATAATCTGGCATCTATTTATCTTCCATCACACCAACTAAAAGCAACATTTCAAAGAGGTACCATGATTGAAGAATTCCAACACCAATTCTACTTCATGATAATTCTACATTGATCATTGAAATTCACAATGTTTGAGGGCAGCTTTCCATAGTGCAAAAATTGGCATCATAATAAATGAAGGATCTAACTTCAATCCAGCCAAATTGCTAGTTGTCTGTTCAACACAGTGTTACTCCAGAAAACCAATGAAAAATAGTTATCCAAGTGCATCTTCTTGTGTTCAAATAACTAACTGGCTTAAACCAGGAAACATTAAAACATTAAAAATTGTAATCTAATATACTTTACAGAAACAGATGTATTTTCCCTAATGCCCTAGAGCCTAATTTAAGACTTTTGTGTATTTGGAATATATACAAAAAGTGGTGGCTGCCATCTGCCTATTTCGAATATATAGGGCCTCCATTTTCTCTAAATAGATCAGATAGGGCATCTGTCATTTTGTGGCATATGTTTCTTAGCTGCACATCTCTATGTAAGGCCCCTACTTTCCTGCCATACATGATAATGTTATTGTAAGTAACCAAGGAGTTCCATGACTTTGTAGAGGAATGCAACTGAAGGCCGAGTACCTGGTATATGGTTATGGAACTCCGAGGTGATTTTCAAAATCCTTATCATGTTCAGCAGAGGGTCCTTTATTCCTTATAATTCATGGTCACACCACCACCTTTCCCACAAACCACTTAATGCTTGGTGTGTGTCTTTATGAAAGGGAGAGCATGTTTGCAAACATGACAAAACAAATAGAACCTCTAATGCAACATTAAACACATCAAAAAACTGTCAAATATTTGTTGCAAAAAGATATTACAAGCAGTTTAATACAGGTCAAATTCTTTAAAGACATAGTAGAACCATGCAGAAAGATTTTAACATTTCCATAATTGGCCAAGGAGTGCAAAAAATACATATTGCCATAAATATATGCTTACACTGTACCACTAGAAAAAATGAGAAGAAGAAAGAAAAGCAACATTTCTTTAAACAGCTGCTTTAAATATGCTCTGTGGCCTGATCTGCCTTTTACCTCGGCTGCTGGCAGCAGATGTCAGAACTCAACAGGGTGCGGTACAAGTTGCTGTTTATAATGAAATTAGAATTGGGTTTGTATACAGGGATTTCAGAATACCATGCAATATCTATCTATCTATCTATCTATCTATCTATCTATCTATCTATCTATCTATCTATCTATCTATCTATCTATCTATCTATCTATCTATCTATCTATCTATCTATCTATCTATCTATCTATCTATCTATCTATCTATCTATCTGTCTATCTATCTGGCTGTCTATCTTAAACTAATGTAAATTTGATCTAACATTGATTCCTATTAGATGTTACTTTATTTCCTTGCATTCATAATTTTCTATGGGAGTATGTTGCAGTATCATTTGTTGGCCAAGTGCAGTGCTTCACTTACTCCAAGACTGTACTGCAGTATATTTACACATGGTTTAACACTTTTAGGGTTATAGCAGAATTGTAGCTTGCAAACAAAAATGGTCTTAATCTTGCGCAGGTGTGTGTTGTCCCTCCCTTAGACCCTCAATTAAATTTGTCTAAGGTCCTCCTGTTCAGTAGTAGATGCTCTCCATTCTTTAATCACCCTGCTATGTTTACTAATAAAGCATGCAACTACGTGTGCAGAGAACTCTGCGACTGTAGCAGAGATCACTGCATAGAAAAGATAAGAGAGTCATAGGATAAGGCCTCCAGACATAGATTTATGAACTGCATTTTCTAGCATGTGAGTAAAAATACTGTAGAACTACTTTACATACTACAAAATGTAGTTTTTGATTGAAGCCCTTCATTCTTGCTAGTGAAGAGCTACCTGCAGCCTTTTCTTTTGTTGCGGGATTCCAGTATGGAAGCAGGCAGGAGTTTCAAGCATTGCAACATATTTAGGCAGCTGTAACCCTGCACTTCCAACAACTTCACAACCACTCACATGCATCCTGCTTCATTGTAAACTATCCTACCTTGCACTGTGACTCAAGAGCTCTTGTTTAGTGCTCCGTTGCACTTCAGCAAGGGTCATGATCAACAAATAATAATGCATATGTATATATAGAGGTGTAAGTCAACTGATATTGTGTCTTCTATTAACCATACATAACCGCTTGCAAAAGGAGGAATATGAATTTTCCAACAGAAGTTCCTTGGAAAAATGTCATATAAGTAAAAACTTAACAGGGCATGATACAAAAGTTCACATCCTCAATAGTCACAAACAACAAAGACCAGGTACATAAAACAGACATTTTGAGGGATTGAGGGCTGTGGGGCAGCACCTCAATTGACCGCCTGGGTGGATTTTTAAAGGAGGGATTATTATAATTCTCACTATCTCTTATACTGTTGCATTCAGTTGCATAAGGCCTGAGCTTCTGATGCCACTAGAA
Organism: Triturus cristatus; assembly: GCF_964204655.1. NCBI lineage: Eukaryota > Metazoa > Chordata > Amphibia > Caudata > Salamandridae > Triturus > Triturus cristatus. The sequence continues at coordinate 819,015,291 of NC_140591.1, forward strand.
TGATAATGTGATTATTTTCTTAGGGCTGAGATCCCAATGCACCCAAATGCTTATTGTTTAACACACATTTTGTTTCTGAAATTAAAACAAATGAACTGTGGAATCATCACCAAAACAAAATGAGTGGACAGGAATCCCAACTTTGGGACTATGGTTGCTATACTGACATGCATTGCAACCAGTGGGTGTAACATTAGCCCCCAAAGTTCCCGCAATGTGGAAGGCCCTGATCTCCAGGGGGATTCCTCTGGCGGTGTCCATGGGCAGCGGGCCCCTGGCCTGAGAGCTCCTGACTGGGTCTTGGGGGAGGTCCTCCATGTACTTTGTTGGGGTGGGCGCCCTCAAATTTCGTTACGCCACTGATTGCAACTTTCTGTTCATTGAGCGCACGCGCATGCACAATAGCCCTGGAAGTCCTTATGAAAGAGACATTTCTGAAAGCACACATGATCAATAAGGCATTAACAGGGGTCATTAATCCTGGCCATGAATCCTCGCTGACTACCTCACACTAATTAATGGAAAGCAAGGGCGACTCACCTCCCGAACCTATGCACATTCAAGAAGGGCAATAAGTCAGCGAAGACTCAATGCCTTATTAGGCTCAATGGTTTTTGGTCAATACACCAGTCTGCCAGATCTTAACTGACAACATTGATCTCTGAGAGCTCATCACAAACAAGCTATGATGGGCTAGCTTCATGTGGTGGTAAGTAGGGTTGCTACCTGGCATGTGTTTTACTGGCATGGCCGGTATTTTTATGTTTAGGCATGTAAACAAATGAGGATAATCAGTCAAAACTGGTATTTTCCCCCCTTAAACATAAAAAGCAAACATAAGAAAAACGTAAGTGTAGTCAAGTGCTGAATAAATGATTATTGACTGCTAATTAAAATACACAGTAGTAAACTTGCCATAAAAACATGAACACGGTTTTTTCCCTTACTGTGTCATTCAAGTAATAGATCCTGACTCTTACAGAAAAATATAAAAAAATACCTTGGGGCAGATTTACAATAACTGGCGCATCCCTGCATATCAGCAGGGATGCGCCAGTTATTGTGCGTCACGGCTCCGCCACCATGGATGCACCGCATTTACAATGCGGCGCACCATGGGGCAAAAACGGGCAGATGCGTGACGCATCTGTGCCGTAAATGCGGCGCATTGCTGGAGTTGCGTCGCAAGTGCGACGCAGCTCCAGCAAGGCTCTGGGGTGTCCTATCATTACAATGCTGCGTCAATCCTTACGCCTGCTTCAAGCAGGCGCAGGGTTTTGACGCAGCATGGGCTCAAAAGTGACTGAGTGAAATCTTGTAGATTTCACTCAGCCACTTTTAGGAGGCGTTCCTGCGACGGAACGCCCCCCCCCACTGTGCCGGAATGCCTACTTCTGGTGCAGGGCTTTACAACGTGACGCATCTCCCAGATGCGTCAAGTTGTAAATACCCCGCAGCCTGGCGCTGGTTTTGCTCCGCCGCTGCGTCACAAAAGTGATGCAACGGCAGCGTAAAAGAGGCGCAAGGCACTTGTAAATCGGCCCCCTGGTTATTTTCTCTGAGAACGGTGGTAGCCCTAGGGTAAACCACTAGGTATATTCAAATATTTATAAATGCGTCAGAGATTGTCTATTGGCAAAATACAAAATAAGACAAATTCTTCCCATTAAATTCCAGTTTTAAATATGTAAATGTAAAAGCATATTCTAATACTTGCATTAAATAAAAGGTATAAATAAGATTTTTTTTCACTTTTTCCACTCTTCCCATGAATATTTAATTGTATATTTTTTTATTTTATCAATAGCGCACTACAAATGTCAGGATTAAACCTCACTTCTAGGCTCCTACAAACAAAACAATATAATAGATACACTCAAAACAATATATGGACGCGATAGTTCAGTTACAGAAAAACAAAACGATAAATCACAGTAAAAGCTACAACACTGATATTAGTAAAACACATAACACAGATAAATTAGTATATAACAGGGGAGTGATTCACCACATTTAACATTGGACGGTTACAATTTGGATGTATTTATTTAGCTGTCACCTAAAGATGCTGCTCACCTACCCATTGGTCAGGTGAATAATTACAGTGCACCATATTTCTAATAACCTCACTGTCCATTGGCCGCATTAAGAGCCTTATTATGAGTGGCCTGGGAAATGGCATGGTGTTTTCCCACTCTTGGAGTTACCAATATTAGGGGTACCAGTACTGGTAATTCTGGGAGTAGGAAAAATACAGTTTATTACAAGTTGGCCCTTCAAGTTTCACTAAGAGATATGGAATTACCAGGGCGATCTGCAATTCAGGATCCGACTCACCCAGTAATTTCTTACTTGGGCGCAGACTTTCATGTGGAGATTTCGGATGATTCCATGATGAAAGTAAAAAGAACTCCCATTACTGGCCCCATTTAAACTAAGTGGCCGCTTGTACTGAGGGCCTAAGCAATCTCTAGAGTTGAGTCTGCATTACAAGTGTAGCGAGTAAGTCAGTACCATTCATACCATGTCCCACACAAACTTATTGCTTGGAACGTAAGCAATAACTGTTGGTATGACATGATAATAAGCAGTGAATTGCGGGATATATTTAACAATCTTTCACGCACCGCAATGCAGCATGCCACCTTTGTGGGCTGCAGGAAAGGGCGGGAAAGCGCCATCTTTAACATTATACAGCGCATTCCTGTCCTTTCCGAGCGATGGCACACTTTTGGCTGCTTAATGCCAATGCAGGCACCCTTGCATCGTGGTGCAAGGGTGCCTGCGTTGCAGGCAGGATTGTTTTTGTCAGGAAGGGACACCTTTCCACACAAAAACAATCCCCTGAGCATTTTCCTCTTCTATGTGTGCTGCAGAACGGCTCACCTGGGGAGGTGTAGTATTTTGGCACATTCCCAGGTCTTTCAGTAATGGTATATCTGGGAATGCGCTAAAATGGAAGGGTGGATGCGTAGGAACACCCACTCTCCACCCATGCTGGGACAGAACAACGGGCTTGACCCACTGTGTTCGAAGATACACAGTGGATCCTTAGTAATGGTATACAGAGTTAAGGGGAGCAGGTATAGGCTGGGCAGTGGGCTCATGGTGCCAAATTATATATCAACCCCCAGTACATTGGTCCAGTATTCATTGAAAATACATTGTGATGCTGTACCTGCTTGGAGAAGTCCTGCAATACTATCAATAACCGATTTGGGGAGCCCTGAGGTGGCCCCCACAGATAACAACAATTACTACTTCCCAGGATGAGACAGGCCATGATGATATAGCAAGTTCTATAACAAAAACAACACAGGCCATGACTGTAGGAGAGTAGGGTCTGCAATCCTATGATCACCCAGATTTTTTGCTTTTGCTTCATTGGTTTACGACTTTCTCCGGCTGTGGGCCTGCCAATCAGACCCACAGCCTAGCTGTTCTCTCTCGAAATTAACACACATGTACATTAGGTGCATCCACTAATTGGAACTGGGCCGCCTTGTCAGTCCCTGTCTCAGCATACCACAGGTATCCAGGGCATCGGTGTACCCAGGGCCTACCAGGGGCTGAAGCATGTATTATGCCACCCCTGGAATGGCCGCCCAAATCTGACACAACTGGCTGCACGACAGCTGGGGCCACGTGGTGTAATCACCCGTTGCTGTAGGTGTAGTATTCCTACACCTAAACCCTAAAATGGACACATGGATTCCTATCAGTCACTCCTATAGCAGGCCTTATCAAACCTGAAGGCAGAGTGCCGGGAATCATGTGGGACGGTGCTCTGGCGCGAGCTGAGCCCGTCGACGGCTTGCGGAACCAAGTCCTAATAGCCGTTCCATGGTGACGCGGGCCAACTACTTTTAATGCATTATAATCCTTGCGGTTATTTGCTAACTTTGGCATCACATCACCTACACATGTCGAGTAAGGTGTCATACGAATGGGAATACGAACCCCTCGCCAGTCCTGGCGACGGGGTTAGCATTCCCCCCTTTTAGAGGGACACGACATGGAAGTAACCTTGAACCCCGGTTAAAGTTGACTCAAGCCTCAGCATCACAAAATGGATGCTGCCACCAGACACAAGTCTGACCTCCTGCTGCTGGGGGACCTTCCAGCAAGGGGAGCTTGGACAAAGGGTTTCCTGTCGAGGGCGGTGTTAGCACCATCCCAGACGGGGTTTGTGTATCCCAGGTAGGCAGGGCTGAAAGGAAGGTGATTGCAAGTGGCACCCCGGTGCTCACTGTGCATAGCCTGGCTCAAACCAGTTGCGGGGGCACACCAGCCCCTGAGCTGGCGCGAAGCCGGACAAAGGATAGGGGTGTAACCACCCCCCTCCTGGCTCCACCCATAGGTAGAACCTAGTCACGGGCCAGCCCCTTTTCTTAGAATAAAGGTAGGAGCGAGTCCCCTTCCCAAATTGGATAATCGGATAATCAGATAATCGGATAACTCCGAATCACGAACCACTTTCCACGAAAGGAACTCTTGACTATTTCTGAAGACTCTCCCTTGTGGCTAAGGAGTAGCCACCCTGCACCAGCAGGCACCACCTAAGCGCTTGCGGTTTGCTGTACGTCTCCTACGGATCAAGACTGCCCAGCTCGACGAGACCCGAGTTCCCTGCCATCTCTGACCTTTTACCTACCTCATCAGCCCAGCTGAGAGTCGTAGGTGTGACGAGACCTGCGGGACCGGCTATCTTCAGAACCTGCACGACGCTTATCTAGCACGCCCACCGAGGGACCCTCGAGTGAGTGCACCTAGGGTTTGAGAAGCCCTAAAACCCTGAGCAGCTCCAGCATCGAAGTCTGTCTCCCCAGCATCCACGAGATCTGCGTGGGGGCCCTTCCGCTTCTTGCTGTTCCCAGCGTTGTCCGACCACTTGCCGACCGGCTTGTGGCCCTCTTCACGACGCTCCAAGATTATTTGCATCACCGGTCTGGTTGCTCCAGACTGGCTCTTGCTCCCCTTCAACAGAGGAGTACCACGGACCCTCCTGGTCCACTCCCGACGCCATCTTGACTCCCCCGCTTGGGTTGCCACTGCCAAGATCCGCTGCCCCTTCCTGGGCCCAGCATCATCGACAGCAGACACCTTCGTGGGACAGCTCGCCCTCCATCCTGGTCGCCGCCGCGCCTCCTGGTCCGAGGAACAGCCGAGTCCGACGTCACCCACTCACCTGGTCGAGGTGACTTCAGCCGGTACCCCCCTGGTACCCACACGATCGCTGGCTAGCGGTTGAGAACTGAGTCCCCTCTGCTTTCAGGTTTCCTTCACCACCGATCCAGGCTTGGATCGCTCTGAACATCGTCACTGGTCGCCTGCCAGCAACTTCTTCTTTCAGGCTCCTGAGACTACACGAGGACTCCCGACATCTTGCCGAACTTCACGCAGCCGCAGCCTCCGGGCTAGGTAACTCGAGCATCTCGGTGCTCCATCGCAGGTTCGCTCTACAAGTGTCCAGTTCCTTTTTCGTTTAGTCCCACTGATCGGAACACTCCGGAATCAGTACCTCCAGACTCTAACCATTCGCATTTCACTGTTAGTGTAGATGGTCTCTCGTGCCCCTCGGGCATTTGTGTAAATTGTGCAACTGAAGTATTTTCCTAAGAGTTTTGTAGTGTGCTTAGCTCCCTGACTCATAAAGAGCCAGGGTAGTCTTGTTATAAATAAATATCCTTTATTTTCATAACAACTTGTGTGGTGTCCTTTCACTTGGTGTTCAAGGGGTATATGTGATGGTAAACAGCTGGCTTAACACGCCCTCTAGAGTTTAGCCTAAGACTGCTCGTATCCACGCTACTAGGATAGCTGGTCTATAAGGTTGACTTACAACCAATCATCAATCAGGGTCGTTTGGAATGATACACAGTGATCACTAGAATAGTGAGCACTACATATCAGGCCAACTTCTCACATTGGTGAGCAGCGGTTGGGATTTGAGCTTGCTGTTGTTTTACCACACACGTATCCTAAGAATATCGCAGTGAAAGATCACATAAGTACCCAGGTACATATAACTTAACTTAGAATACTCCGAGTTCTACTGAGCCGGCTGTTGTAGTGTAACAGGGCTTAGCACACCCTGACTACAACTCTTAGCAAGGGATCAGTAGGTAAAACCCATAGTGTAGGTAGGTGCAACACTTACACCCCACTAGAAAGGCATGTCGGTCCACGGAGAGTCTGCAGGGACTCCCTTAGTGGTCAGTGACCCTCCACAGGTCGTGTCACGATATGCAACTCTTAGCTTCAAGGAGATGAGACAACTGTGTGCCTCCAGGAAGCTAAACCAGGGTTCTAACCCTACCATCGCAATACTGATAGGTCTCTTAGAGGCGTACGATGCTAGGAGGTCCTCTAACCCAGGTCCCCCCAGTGCAGATGGGAACATGCCTCCCTTAGAGGGAACCCTCGGTGACCCAGACCTCGACCTCCACACGGAGGAGGACGAGGACGAGTTATCGGGAGACGAGGCAGACAAAGGTCCAGTGGTAGTCGGCAGGCTTACAAGGACCAACTTAAGCAGGCATGAGAATGGAACTGGGGGAGCCCCGGGCCCACGCTCAAGCAGGCTTAACCTTGGGAACGGACGAGCTAGGTCTCTCTCCAGAGGCTCTGGCAGATCGGTTCATACACATGTCTCTCAGGCACCTTCTCAGAGAGGAATGACTTCCCCTCAGAGGAGGGAGCATGAAGCAAAGATGCGGGAGGTCAATCTGAGGATCGAGCGGGAAGAACTTGCCCTCGCCAAAGAAAGACTTGCCTTGGCCCGAGAGCAGAAATTAAGTGGGTTAGATCCCACTGGTGGCAGCATTCTCAATAGAGAGAAAGACAGGGGTATAGACACTAGACACCTGAGTAAAATAGTGCCCCCCTTTAAACAAGGGGACGACATCCACAAGTGGATAACTGCCTTGGAGAGGGCCTGCACTGTCCAGTGCGTCCCCCCAAGTCAGTGGGCAGCTATACTGTGGCTTTCCTTTGAAGGTAAAGGAAGGGACAAGCTCCTCACTACAAGAGCTGAGGATGCTAACAACTACCAAGTCCTGAAGAACACACTGATTGATGGGTTCGGCTTAACCACGGAACAGTACCGGGTGCTGTTCCGGGACACCCAGAAAATTCAGTCTCAGGATTGGGCTGACTTTGTCGATTGTGCCACTAAGGCTTTGGAAGGCTGGTTGCTGGGTAGCAAGGTTACTGATTACACAGGATTGTACAATCTTATCATGCGAGAACAGATTTTAAACAACTGTCAGAACCAATTGTTGCATCAGCACCTTGTCGACTCGGATCTGACCTCTCCCCAAGAATTGGGAAAGAAGGCAGACAGATGGGTCAGAACAAGGGTCAAGCAGAACCAGAATCAGAACCAGGGTGGTCAGAAGAAAGCAGACCAAAAGGGTAACAAGAACGAACAAAATGACCAGAAGTCTTCGACAGGTCCCCAACAAACCAAAGAGGGTGGGGGTCAGGCTTCACAGAAGAAGAAGACTCAAGAAGGCCAGTCAAAAAGGTGGTGCCAATACTGTAAAAGTAAGACTCACTGGTTTAGTGAGTGCACCAAGAAAGGAGGGCAAACTCCTGCCACTGCAGCCCCTAAGGCACCTGCGCCCCCTAGTACAGTCAGCAGTGGTAGTGCGCCTCCCAAGGCATTAGTTGGGTTAACCTTGGGAACCGAGGGGAGTGACGACTTAGTCGGCACGCTCACTCAGGCCGTCCTTGTCTGTACAGGGGATATGGATATGTCCCCTGATGCCAGTCCCAATACGTTGGGCAAATACAGACAGACACCTTTGATAAATGGAAAAGTGGCTCAGGCCTACAGGGACACGTGTGCCAGTGTCACCATGGTGACGCCTAACTTCGTGGACCCTGGACAGATCATGCTAGGTACCAGTTACCTAGTGACCAATGCCAGCAACGTCACTACCAATCACAGTATGGCAGTTGTTGATTTCTCCTGGGGAGGGGTAAGTGGCCCGAAAAAGGTTGTGGTTAGTTCAGACCTCCCCGTAGAATGTCTGTTGGGCAATGATTTGGAAACGTCACAATGGTCAGAAGTGGAGCAGAGGACTCACATGGAGATGTTAGGCTTGCCAGCACATGTCCTTGCTGTGACCAGTTCACAGGCCAAAAGATGCCCCACTGAACAGGTGCTGGATCCTGGAAGAACGGACCAGACACCTTCCAAGAAAAGGAGCAGTAAGGGTAAGGCTTCGCCTTCCCCCTTGCCCCAGGTCGTGGATCAAGTCTCCGAGGAGGCTGACCTTAAAGAACTGAGGGAAACTGAGCCGCAAGAGCTTGCACCTGGTCAGGTTGAGTTTCTGGGCTCAGGGGGACCCTCCAGGGAAGACCTGGGGAAGGCACAGTTAGACTGCCCCTCACTTGAACCCCTCAGACAGCAGGCCGCTGCTGAGGCTGCAGGGAACGCCACAGGTACCCACAAAGTGTACTGGGACGATGGACTCCTGTACTCCGAGGCAAGAGACCCCAAACCTGGTGCGACCAGGAGGCTGGTCATCCCCTTGTCTCTGAGAGGTTTCCTTCTCACCTTGGCCCACGAGATTCCCCTTGCAGGTCACTTAGGCCAGAATAAGACTTGGGACAGAATTGTTCCACACTTTCACTGGCCCCACATGTCCGAAGATACGAAGGAGTTTTGCCGCTCCTGTGTCACTTGCCAAGCCAGTGGTAAGTCAGGTGGCACGACAAAGGCCCCCCTCATACCACTACCAGTGGTGGGGGTACCCTTTGAACGAGTGGGGATCGACATTGTCGGACCAATGGAACCCCAGACAGCATCAGGGCACAAGTTTATACTGGTGGTGGTGGACCACGCCACCAGGTATCCTGAAGCTATTCCCCTTAGGACCACTACAGCACCTGTGGTGGCACGGGCCCTACTTGGAGTGTTCTCCAGAGTGGGCTTCCCTAAGGAGGTCGTCTCAGACAGAGGTGCAAACTTCATGTCAGGATATCTGACTGCTATGTGGAAGGAATGTGGTGTCAACTACAAGTTCACCACACCCTATCACCCACAATGCAATGGGCTTGTTGAGAGATTCAACAGGACCCTAAAAGGGATGATTCACGGACTACCTGAAAAGCTTCGGCGGAGATGGGATGTCCTGATACCCTGCCTCTTGTTCGCCTACAGAGAGGTCCCGCAGAAGGGGGTTGGCTACAGCCCTTTTGAGCTTCTGTTCGGACATCCTGTAAGGGGACCCCTTTGTTTGGTAAAGGAAGGATGGGAGAGACCTCTCAGAAAGCCGGCATCAAACATTGTGGACTATGTGCTCGGTCTCCGCTCGCGGATGGCGGAGTACATGGAAAAGGCGTCTAAAAACCTGGAGGTGAGCCAAGAATTACAGAAAGCTTGGCACGACCAAAAGGCTGTCCTGACTGTGTACCAGCCTGGACAGAAGGTGTGGGTGCTGGAGCCAGTGGCCCCAGCAGCACTCAAAGACAAATGGTCTGGGCCCCACACGATCATTGAGCAAAAGGGAGAGGTCACCTACTTGGTAGACCTGGGAACTCCCCGGAGCCCCCACAGGGTGCTCCATGTAAACAGGCTCAAGACATATGTCGACAGGGAGGGCATGGGCTTGCTCATGGCCACAGATGAGGGACAGGAGGAGGAGAGTGACCCTCTCCCAGACCTGCTCTCTCAGAACCCTGACGATGGATCAGTAGATGGTGTTGTCTTTTGCGGCAGCCTCTCTGGACATCAACAAGAGGATTGTAAACAGGTTCTTCAATCCTTTCGACATATGTTCTCTCTGACACCCAGTCAGACCAAGTGGTGTACCCATGAGGTCGACACTGGGGACAGTCTGCCCGTAAAGAGTAAAATCTATCGGCAACCTGATCATGTCAGAGACTGCATCAAGACAGAGGTGCAGAAAATGTTGGAGCTGGGAGTCATTGAACCCTCGGACAGCCCCTGGGCTAGTCCCGTAGTGCTCGTGCCGAAACCTCACACCCAGGGCGGTAAGAAAGAGATGAGGTTTTGCGTGGACTACAGAGGCCTCAATGCGGTCACTAAGACTGACGCCCACCCGATACCAAGAGCAGACGAACTTATCGACCGGTTGGCCTCGGCCAACTACTTAAGTACGTTTGACCTGACAGCTGGGTATTGGCAAATCAGGTTAGCTGAGGAGGCCAAGCCCAAAACAGCATTTTCTACCCTGGGTGGGCATTATCAGTTCGTGGTAATGCCCTTTGGTTTGAAAAATGCACCTGCCACCTTCCAAAGGCTGGTGAATCGAGTTCTCACTGGGTTGGACGACTTCTGTGCGGCGTATCTGGACGATATCGCTGTCTTTAGCTCCACCTGGGAGGATCACCTGGTCCACCTGAGGAAAGTGTTAGAGGCCCTGCAGAAGGCAGGCCTCACTATCAAGGCCACCAAGTGCCAGATAGGGCAGACACAGGTTGTATACCTGGGCCACCTTGTAGGTGGAGGCCAGGTTCAACCATTGGAGAGCAAAATACAGGCCATCCAGGACTGGGCTCCTCCAACCACCCAGACTCAGGTTCGAGCTTTCTTGGGCCTGACTGGTTATTACCGGAAATTTGTCAGAAATTATGGAACCATTGTGACCCCGCTAAACGACCTGACAAGTAGAAAGATGCCAAAAAAAGTTCAGTGGACAGCAAGCTGTCAGAAGGCATTCGATGACCTAAAGCAGGCCATGTGCACAGCACCTATCCTAAAGAGTCCAGACTACTCCAAACCATTCATTGTCCAAACAGACGCTTCGGAGCTGGGTGTGGGAGCTGTTCTATCGCAACTGAATTTTGATGGTCATGACCAGCCCATAGCTTTTATTAGCAGGAGGCTGACCCCCAGAGAGAAGAATTGGTCAGCTATTGAGAGGGAGGCCTTTGCTGTGGTTTGGGCCCTGAAGAAGTTGAGGCCATACTTGTTTGGCACTCACTTCAAGATTCAGACCGACCATAAGCCCCTCTTGTGGCTAAATCAAATGAAGGGTGAAAACCCCAAACTACTTAGGTGGTCCATTTCCCTACAGGGGATGGACTTCACAGTGGAGCATAGACCTGGCACTGATCATGGCAATGCAGATGGGCTCTCCAGGTATTTCCACTTAGAGCAAGAAGACTCACCTGGTCAAGGTTAGCTTATTGTCCCAAAGTTTGGGGGGGGGTCATGTAGGAGAGTAGGGTCTGCAATCCTATGATCACCCAGATTTTTTGCTTTTGCTTCATTGGTTTACGACTTTCTCCGGCTGTGGGCCTGCCAATCAGACCCACAGCCTAGCTGTTCTCTCTCGAAATTAACACACATGTACATTAGGTGCATCCACTAATTGGAACTGGGCCGCCTTGTCAGTCCCTGTCTCAGCATACCACAGGTATCCAGGGCATCGGTGTACCCAGGGCCTACCAGGGGCTGAAGCATGTATTATGCCACCCCTGGAATGGCCGCCCAAATCTGACACAACTGGCTGCACGACAGCTGGGGCCACGTGGTGTAATCACCCGTTGCTGTAGGTGTAGTATTCCTACACCTAAACCCTAAAATGGACACATGGATTCCTATCAGTCACTCCTATAGCAGGCCTTATCAAACCTGAAGGCAGAGTGCCAGGAATCATGTGGGACGGTGCTCTGGCGCGAGCTGAGCCCGTCGACGGCTTGCGGAACCAAGTCCTAATAGCCGTTCCATGGTGACGCGGGCCAACTACTTTTAATGCATTATAATCCTTGCGGTTATTTGCTAACTTTGGCATCACATCACCTACACATGTCGAGTAAGGTGTCATACGAATGGAAATACGAACCCCTCGCCAGTCCTGGTGACGGGGTTAGCATTCCCCCCTTTTAGAGGGACACGACATGGAAGTAACCTTGAACCCCGGTTAAAGTTGACTCAAGCCTCAGCATCACAAAATGGATGCTGCCACCAGACACAAGTCTGACCTCCTGCTGCTGGGGGACCTTCCAGCAAGGGGAGCTTGGACAAAGGGTTTCCTGTCGAGGGCGGTGTTAGCACCATCCCAGACGGGGTTTGTGTATCCCAGGTAGGCAGGGCTGAAAGGAAGGTGATTGCAAGTGGCACCCCGGTGCTCACTGTGCATAGCCCGGCTCAAACCAGTTGCGGGGGCACACCAGCCCCTGAGCTGGCGCGAAGCCGGACAAAGGATAGGGGTGTAACCACCCCCCTCCTGGCTCCACCCATAGGTAGAACCTAGTCACGGGCCAGCCCCTTTTCTTAGAATAAAGGTAGGAGCGAGTCCCCTTCCCAAATTGGATAATCGGATAATCAGATAATCGGATAACTCCGAATCACGAACCACTTTCCACGAAAGGAACTCTTGACTATTTCTGAAGACTCTCCCTTGTGGCTAAGGAGTAGCCACCCTGCACCAGCAGGCACCACCTAAGCGCTTGCGGTTTGCTGTACGTCTCCTACGGATCAAGACTGCCCAGCTCGACGAGACCCGAGTTCCCTGCCATCTCTGACCTTTTACCTACCTCATCAGCCCAGCTGAGAGTCGTAGGTGTGACGAGACCTGCGGGACCGGCTATCTTCAGAACCTGCACGACGCTTATCTAGCACGCCCACCGAGGGACCCTCGAGTGAGTGCACCTAGGGTTTGAGAAGCCCTAAAACCCTGAGCAGCTCCAGCATCGAAGTCTGTCTCCCCAGCATCCACGAGATCTGCGTGGGGGCCCTTCCGCTTCTTGCTGTTCCCAGCGTTGTCCGACCACTTGCCGACCGGCTTGTGGCCCTCTTCACGACGCTCCAAGATTATTTGCATCACCGGTCTGGTTGCTCCAGACTGGCTCTTGCTCCCCTTCAACAGAGGAGTACCACGGACCCTCCTGGTCCACTCCCGACGCCATCTTGACTCCCCCGCTTGGGTTGCCACTGCCAAGATCCGCTGCCCCTTCCTGGGCCCAGCATCATCGACAGCAGACACCTTCGTGGGACAGCTCGCCCTCCATCCTGGTCGCCGCCGCGCCTCCTGGTCCGAGGAACAGCCGAGTCCGACGTCACCCACTCACCTGGTCGAGGTGACTTCAGCCAGTACCCCCCTGGTACCCACACGATCGCTGGCTAGCGGTTGAGAACTGAGTCCCCTCTGCTTTCAGGTTTCCTTCACCACCGATCCAGGCTTGGATCGCTCTGAACATCGTCACTGGTCGCCTGCCAGCAACTTCTTCTTTCAGGCTCCTGAGACTACACGAGGACTCCCGACATCTTGCCGAACTTCACGCAGCCGCAGCCTCCGGGCTAGGTAACTCGAGCATCTCGGTGCTCCATCGCAGGTTCGCTCTACAAGTGTCCAGTTCCTTTTTCGTTTAGTCCCACTGATCGGAACACTCCGGAATCAGTACCTCCAGACTCTAACCATTCGCATTTCACTGTTAGTGTAGATGGTCTCTCGTGCCCCTCGGGCATTTGTGTAAATTGTGCAACTGAAGTATTTTCCTAAGAGTTTTGTAGTGTGCTTAGCTCCCTGACTCATAAAGAGCCAGGGTAGTCTTGTTATAAATAAATATCCTTTATTTTCATAACAACTTGTGTGGTGTCCTTTCACTTGGTGTTCAAGGGGTATATGTGATGGTAAACAGCTGGCTTAACACGCCCTCTAGAGTTTAGCCTAAGACTGCTCGTATCCACGCTACTAGGATAGCTGGTCTATAAGGTTGACTTACAACCAATCATCAATCAGGGTCGTTTGGAATGATACACAGTGATCACTAGAATAGTGAGCACTACATATCAGGCCAACTTCTCACAATGACCAACTGGTATATGCCCTATGCTTGTGGTGGAACAGTAAAAGGAGATTACACTTTACAGAAGGGTGTGCTTAAATCACCAAGGATAAATGGCAGTCCTTGAAGCCAACCATCACCTTTAAATTTACCAACTAGTCACACTATACAGACCAAACTTCAGACATCGGCTCAAAGAAAGCCAAATCTAGTTGAGAAAAACTCTTTTTGTATTGTATTGGCAGATTGGTACTGAAAACTTGATTCTTCAACCTCCAACTGTGCCAATAAGAGGAAACAGTTAATGAGATATCACATGATACAGCCAACATCTAACCAATGAAAACCAAAGTAAGCATCAAGCAACCAAAAGCTGCACCTTCTACCATTTTGACCACAACCATTAAAAAAAAAAACAAACACAAGTAGGACAGTGATAGAAAAAAAGGAAATGCCTGGTGTAAAGGGTCAGAAGACAGACACCAGAATAAACAAGCATCTGCAATGCAATAGGTCTCACATTTATGTGAGTTTGAGCTATTGGCTTGTACATGAAAATACCTTTTATATATGTTTTGGTTTTCAAAACATAAATAAAAGGAATTGTCATTTACAATGCAAGTAGCTTAAACTCTCGCAAATGCGAGACCTATTGCATTACAAATGCTTGAAGGCATCGCCGAGGAGCCCCCTTTTGTCTCCCCTGGCCCCTGAAGAGCTCCCCATTTGCTACGAGTCAAATAAACAAGCGGGTAGTCCCAACTACGCACAAGAGACCCTACTGCCCTCCTGCTGTAAGAGAAACGTATTAAAGAAAATAGTGCTTACAGACTAAAGAAGACATACCCTGTAACAGCTGAAGTAAAAGGGCCAGTACTCATGGGCAGTTACAAATCAAGAGAAGGCAATACTAAGGAGGGAATAAAAAGCCCAATAACAGATCAGAAGCCAGCATTTTAGAAGGACAATGACACAAGCCAATGACAAATATGGGCGGGGAGTGGGTGGGGCTTCAAATACATACTCCAATACAGCATGCTGCAGAGCAGCACATGCGCTGCTCAGGCTAGACCTAAAAATGAAAGACAAAATAAGATGCACCTTTTTGTTGAAAATATTTCATTAAAGCTTTCTTAAACTTGAAAAAAATGAAAGACACAAAATCATAACCAATGTACCAAGAATCACACAGCTAGAACTGTGGCATGCTCAACACTCAAGCTCGGATAAAGTGAAAGACTGGGCAAGGATTGATCAGACAATAGATTCCAGTTCCTGACATTTGTACATGATAGCCTAATGGATTCTGAAAATTGTAGTCTTGTTTTTCTTCTATTGAAGTTATTAGACTAACATACCTGAAAGCAAAGATTGGAAGATGAAAAGTTCAGGACTGGAGATAGTGTCTGTAATATCCTGAAGTAAGGCTGTCGCCCTATTAAATGGTGTAATTTGAGAAAAGAGGACAGAATTCACTTTGCCGAACAGTGTACCCTAGCTGACAGTGCGGTTACAGGCTGCAGTGTAAGTAATTTGCCTTAATTGTATCATCACTGCAAGAACCTAGGGAGGAAACACTTGAATACAAAATTTGTACTTATAACCCCGAGCCCAAATTAACTTTGGTGAAAAAGCTTCACGAGAAAAAGATGTGAAAATGCATCGATAGCATTGGCCTTTTACAATTCTAAGTGTATCTTAAAATACCAAACAGCAAATCAAAATGAATTGACTGATAGAATTTCCTCTTTTCCTACATTATTTTCTCATTTGTAAATGTTAACTTTAACTAGTTCTGCTGTGTTTTCTTGTTCTTTTGCGGACATGTACCTCAGTAATTAACCAGAGACCTTGGCTGAAGTTTTCCTAGTAAAAAAAAAAAACGTAGCAAAACTATGAGCTATGTTCAAATTTTCCCAGGATGTGTTGACAAACTAAGAACAAATCCAATAAAAAAAGGTTTAAGGCAGGATATGCATTGCTAGATGCCAATAGTGTGCATTTTAATGTATCCATGCCTTTCAGGTTCTCTACATCTTTGCCTTCAGGCACTTGTAATCCTGAATGAGAGCAAAGAAAAGCAAAAGCAGGAGCTAATGAAAACAATATGGCTGGATAATCCAGTCACTCTTGACCTAAGAGAACACGAGATCTCTGCACTGGATATATAAAGGGTAATTGAAACAGCAGTATTGCATGTTTGCCTAGGGCTCGTTAGTGTGATGGAGCTATAATGGCTGCTGAGGAATGTAAGCCCCATGAGTTATTGTTGGACCTGGTCCTTTTTGCAGGGGCACCACCAAACCTTTTGCCTTCCTCCTCCTACTTTTTGCTGAATTTGATTTGTTGGTATTAGGACTCTTAGCACTTTACCACTGGTAGTCAGAGCTAAAGATGTCTATCCCTCTCATAGAATAAAAGTAGAATTGCCTTATACATTGTATAAGTGTAATTTCCAAACGGGAAAAGATAACCAGTTCATATTTGGTGCCTCTGGGATCACAATTTAAAATCCTTTCTTATGGTGAAGTCCAAATTTAAATCTCAATTCTGAAAATTTCACTTTTAGAAAATTGCAATTTTCGTGCCTTAGCCATTTAGTGCATGTATCCTGCCTCTGGTCACATGACTGAGTGTAGCTGCCAGTTGAGCTTTGTGTGTTCCTCCTAGACAGGCACACACAATAGGGTGCTTAGCTGTGACTGAATAGGCTGTGCCCAGCCTCCACACAAAGGGCTGCATACCTCCTGTAGTTAGTCTGGAGCCAGGGTAGGGACTGCAGGATGACTGGGGACTTCAAAGGGAAACCTTTAGAAGCCTCTCCCCCACTTCAAAGGCTCAACTGGGTATAAATACTGGACCCCAGACACCAAATCTTGAGTACACTTCTAGACCTGTGGATTTTCCACCAGGAAGAAGGACTGCTGTGCTGCTAAAAGGACTTACACTCTGCTGGACTGCTGCTCTATAGGAACGGCTGCCCTGCTCTGTTGACCTGCTGCCCTCTTGACTGGGGAAGAAGAACTGGACTCGCAACTTCATCTTGAACCCAGGACCCAGAGTGACTCAAAGGGCTAGTCTTTTGGCCTTCTGAGCTGAGCCTCAGGGATATAAAAGATTTTCCAACCAGCATCTAGACCCAGCTACAGTTAGTACCTGGCCCCTAATGTATGTCTCCCAGGTCCTGGACACTTGGAGTGGTGCACAAGCTCTTGAAATCAAGTTTTTGGGCTCTTCCCGACCGTGAACGGGCCTGTTCGCACCAAAACCATGCCATTCTCACAGAATTTCAGCACAAGGAGCCGCCAGCCTTTCTATTAAAGACAGCAGGCATGGATTGCTCGCAAAGGACAGCCACCCTCGACAGTGCCCAGCCTTCTCTTCCTGCCATGCCGACCACCACCCTCGACATTCTCCATGCTCCCTGCACCCCTCTCGAAAGTAAGCAGGACTCTTGGCACAAAACTTAATAAGGTAAACCTTCAGTGGGGCTAATTGAGACTGTATCCGATCCAATCTCCATTGCGGTCAGCCTTAACATTTGACTTTGACCCAGTCCAGCGTGACCAGATAGCCATTGTTGGTGCTTTTTGGTTTAATGTGCTATTTTTCACTTTCTTCCCGTTCTACTGATTGGATGTTTGTCATTTTGGTCTTGTTTTATCCATTACATTTTGCACTATTTTTCTAACTTGGTGTGGGATCTTTTTGTGTGGTGTTTTCACTGTTTTGCTGTTTGAAGTGTTGCACAAATACTTTACACATTGCCTTTAAGTTAAGCCTGACTGCTCTGCGCCAAGCTACCAAAGGGTTGAGCACAGGTTAATTTGGGGTTTGCGTGTGTCTTATCCACTTTCAAGATTGTGGTTGCTGCTTGACCAGGACTTAAACCCCTGTCAACCAGTAACCCAATTTCTTACCATGAATAATTCTTAGCAGCTTCAATGGGATGGGGAGCAAAATCTATTGACAATGACTCCATTTTAATGCATTTAGAGAAGAAATATTTCCCACAGGAATCTAATTACATTGCAATCCTTGGACAAAGACTCTCATCTCAGAACAGAATCAAGCCATAAACATTCCTTATGATTACTTAGTCTGAAAAGTATTTCAACTGCATAAAAACCAAGGAGTGCACAACAGGGCATAATTTGTCTATGGTTGCTGGTCCTTTTTGATTTATGTTTGTCTTTGGCTTTTAAATATGCATTTAAACTGAAACTAACATTAGATCATTATGTTATTCTGAGATTTTGTTTGGAATTATTGATTCTTCAAATTGGGCTTTTACTTAGAGGCAAATGCATACCTGCATTTTCTACTTTGCCTTGTTTGTTAGGAGGCTTGTATGGTTTCCGGGTGATCGTGTGAAATATCCTTTTTCCAGTGGCTAGAGACATGCAACTTTATTGTCAATCCCCAAGTCATAAGTTTTAGCCTTCAAAGGAAAGTGGCAATAATTAAATATTCAATTCTTTAGCATATTCATCTCGAACACACCCCACTATAAGGCAATCAAAGCTGTTACATGAAGGTGCTTACACTGTATGCCTATTTCTGAATGTCCAACACTGTACTGAGCTCTGATGCAACGTAGGGTCTGGTTTGCATTTTTCAAAACCCATACATGAATAATTGAAACAAATCCAAAATCCGCTGCAATTATGTTTAAGGAAAAACAGGTTACATGCTCGAATTCTGGGGCATATTATCAAGCACGGCGTTAAAATTATCGCCGCTTTAGCGGCAGAAAACTACAGCTAAAGCGGCAATAATGGGCTTGGTAATATGCCGCAGAGAATTCCAATAGAAGCGCATGTTCACACCAGAACATGGGCTTCTATGAGAATTCTCAAGGGCATATTATCAAGCCCATTATCGCCGCTTTAGCAGCAGTTTTCTGCCGATAAAGCGGCGATAATTTTAATGCCGTTTCTTGATAATATACCCCTCTGTTGGGCAGATTCTAGCTTTCAACCATCAGAGGTGGAATGGGTAGAGAGTCTGTGCTACTTGAGCTTTTGTACCTTTTTTTAGTGCAAAATGTGTCCTCACATCCAAAGTGAGCATGAGTCCAAATTCCACACTAAAATATGATGCTAACTACCATATTTGCATTTTACATAATTATGTGTAACTTTGCAAAAATTTCACATCGTTTTATCAAAGCAAATAGTGCAAATTTAGCATGCCTCTAGTTTCAACCTTGACTCCCCCTCAATGCCAGCTCCACGGTCATGGAGACACTGGCTGAGTGAAGTGGGAGAATGTCGGCTTCATTCCCTTGCTCACACCGGCTTCCACACAGGAGCACTGGAGCGGCGCCAAGCCGGGCTCTGCCGCACGTAGGTGTGCTGATATATTGACGTAGATGATGTTCCATTCCTTTTATATTCATACACTGCTAGCCGTCAATCTATTTCCACTTCACAGAGCTTTTTTTGTACCTTTTCAGCTTTTTCATAGTTTCAAAACCAATGTGTTGTTTAGTTGAAGGCCACATCTAT
Source organism: Triturus cristatus (assembly GCF_964204655.1). NCBI lineage: Eukaryota > Metazoa > Chordata > Amphibia > Caudata > Salamandridae > Triturus > Triturus cristatus. The sequence goes on from NC_140591.1 coordinate 819,034,568, forward strand.
TGTTAAGAATTTCTCTTGTATTTATTGTTCTTTCGTTCTTTGTGCATTTCACTAGAGCATGTTAATACATATACACGCAGACAATGCTTCCAATGAAATACAGTGGCAGCTGGTAGGGAGTGGGGGGCATGGGTTGGGGGGGGACAGAAAAAAATTATAATAAAAAAGATTTACCTGCTGTTCGCCAGACACCCCTTCTCCTCCGTCCCACGCAGGAAACAGGAATCAACCGGGATCCCAGCCAATCATGACGCTGCTGTCACCAGCATGACAGCAGCATCGTGATTGGTCTGAGCACAGCGGTTCCGCGCTCAGACAGGGAGTGGCAGGCTGTGCATTTTCTCCACCCAAGCTGTGTAATATAGCCAGCGGAGATCATGCTAAGTGCCCATAATGGTTTGGCTGGCCCAAGACGGACGGCCAAATGGTCATGCGCACTTATGATGCAGCAACCACTCCTCCTCCCTCTGGCATCACGGGAGTCCAGCACCCACTCACCCTAACCTGGCCGCAAGCTCAATACTAAAAATAATAACATTCTCTTATTATCATTTTATTTTTCCTTTGCACCTCTTGGAGCAGTGGGGCGAAGCTCCTCCGCCTTAGCAAAGGAGCCGCTGCAGATTAAATAACAGGGTCAGACTGGGGCAGAAAATAGGCCTGCACCAAAATAAAAGTGGACCCTATTAGCAAATCAGGTACTTAAAAAGTGGCTAACATTTGAAACCGAGCCCGTTTTGAGGTGCTTTACAGGTCTTTTGTGATCTATAGGAGACTGCACCCATGTGTGCTTGCTGCAGACAATGTTTGTGGCAATATAAAGAAAATCAACAGCAAAACCCGACTCCTATACCATAACACTGGCCCGAACCGCCCAAAAAAACAGCCCACATGCTGACCTTTGAGCCCAGCCCTTTTGTCAGTGCCAGATTGTCTAATAGGCCAGTTGGACCCTGTCATGTATATACACTTTGTACTACTGTATTTCAGAACCTATGAGCAAAATCACACACACATTTTAAAACACACATTGCTCTTATCCCATTCCAGTTTTTCAGACTCATAATAGAGCCATAAACGTCTTCCCAGGGTGAAACCACAAGCTGCAGAAACAAACTCACTCCAGGTTCTGATAAATCTGACTTGGTCACAGTGAGGAAATAGAGTCTTGTTTAGAGTTTGGCAGACAGGATACTCCGTCAACACATGATGGCTGCCACATCTACCATATTATAAGTGTCATAGGCTGCAATTAGGGCTCCTGGTTTTATGGTATTTTTTTTATTTTCTTTTACACTTGCGTCTGTATTTGTCCATATTTATTTTTGGATCATTTTATCTGTATTTTCCTACATTTATTTTCCACTTAGGACAAAACAATAAAACTACAATAGGTACATTACTATATTTATTTATCCAATAAATGTTTACTCATGTTTAAATGACCAATGAGTTTCAACCATTTATTGTACAATACAGTCATCTGAAATCGTTTGCATTATAGAACAGCTTAAACAGCTTTAAACTAAATTAGGAAATCTTTTTTTTATCTCCCCTACCTGCCAGTATGCACAGATATTGATCTAGTACTCATGACTGAAAATATATTTTCTATATTTTCCATTTATTAAAATAAATACAGAGAGCAAAATAGATTTGTTTCTGACTGTATTAGCAGTAATTCACTTTTAACAAGGCAGATGGGGCACCTGCCACGTTTATGAGGTGAGTATCACTTCCTCAAACTGTAAATAAGGTTCTTTATTTGCATCACTAAAAAATACTTTTTATTTTATATTGTTGAGCAGTACCTATATGTGAACTGTTGTCCTTGTTGTCAACTGGATATCATTTCAACCTTCTTGTTAACCCAAACTGGTCACGCAGTAGGTGGTGCATTCGTCATGTCTTTTGGGTTCAGTATGTCACTGAACAGGAAGAAGCTGATTAAATAATACATGAATGCACTGACTCAAAGGACACCACCAGGCAGGGGGGCATTAATGCATTAAACAGCTATTGCCTAGCAATTAGCGAAAACTGAAAAAGGCCACACTTACTCACATCAGCGTCATCATTCTGAAAAGGTAATGTACATGGCATAAAGCCGACATCAAATCCACCAATATGCAAGGGTCGTATACAGGGCCGGACTGGCTGTAGCGGGCACCGGGCGTTTCCCCGGTGGGCCACCAGGGTTGGGGCCGGTTTTAGACCCTTGGGGGTCGTTTTTGTTACCAGGGGACAGTTTTGCAGCATTATTGCAATATCGGCCTACTGTAACAAAAGCAGCTGCAGTGTTTTCCACAAGCAGCCTCTTTCAGCCGCGGCCGGTCCGACTCAATTGCCAGGGCTGGTGTGCGTTCCCAGTCGTGTATCTGCTTAGCTGGTAGCCCTTACCTTACATTCGAGTTTGAAGATGCAGTGGAGTACCAGGCAATATCACGGGCACCTTTCACACAGTTCTTTGCATGGTTATGAGTGGCCTATGCATTGAAAATGTCATTATTCATGGGCGTGTGACTTACTGTCTAAGCTACATGTGGAGGTCCCATCTACATGCAAAGAACTTATGGATATTATGCCCAAGTTATATATTCATAAATTTCTCTTTGCAGAAGAGAGACTGACAATAGACTACTACAGAAGTGACCATGGGAACCAATTGAAAATAGACATTTTTAACACTGAGGGTATTCACAAACATTTGTGAATGAATATATCACACAAATCGGCACAGATTGCACCTGAATGATCCAGGTGTATGTGCTGTGGAAAGTGTGGGTAAGCGCATAGCTTTACCCCATTTTCAGACAGTATAATATAGGAACTAAAGGGATCTCTGAGAAAAATATAATATAGCAAAAATGTAATTAGATAAACAGCATTGAATTTTACCAATTTGGTAACATTGCACATGGGTAAATGCGCAATGTGTAGAATTCGCTTTGTGAAGACAGGTACACATCAGCTACTTTTGTGATCATCATGACTTTGCATGAATAAATTAATTGGGTGAAGCCAAGGAGCCACTAAATACTAAAATCCATTCAGGTTGCCCAAGTGACAAACAAGTATGAAAGTTATCTCCATAGTTCTTTGTATGCACATTATCCTCTTATATACTTTTTGTGATAGAAGTGCTCCTTTAAAATATGAGGTCCTCATTTATAAGCCCATTGTGCCACCGGTCCAGCACTTTTTTCATGCACTGGCGGCGCAGTGTGCCAACATATATTTACAAGGCCACATAAAGTCACCCTACATGACTTGTCATGGCCTTGTAAATATGGGCACCTTTCACACAATACTCTGGGTGTTTCCACGCAACATCCATGGAACCTGACACATTCCCAGATTTACAACATTTTGTAAAGTTGAGAATGCTTCAGAATATTATGCCTTTCCAGGGGAGGTGTAGGTGTGGTGCAACAAGGAGAAATTTTTTTATTTCTCCTCAATTTTTTCTCTTTCTAATGTGTGCTGCATTTTTGCAGCATGCATAAAAAGAGGAAAATGCCATCAATGATTGTTTTTGTGCAGGAACGTGACCCTTCCTGCACAAAACAATCATTCATGCAAAGCAGGCACCCTTGCAAACTGGCACAATGGTGCCTGTGCTGGCGCATGCCAGCCACTTGTGCCCCAGCTAAGGGGAACACTATAAGTAACAAGGGGACCCGATATAGGTAGCTTTTGGACCTCGGGTAATTACGTATTTTGAAAGAACAAAGGTCCCTAGCTTAAACGTAAATAGTGTAATTATTTCAACATAGACTTAAATAAGACCTATGTGCATTCCTCCTGTGTCCAGCCGGACAGAGGAACATTTATTTTGAAATTTACAAGGTTTGAAACAAGATAAAGAAGCACGAAAGCAATGAAACAAGGGCACAATCCTGTACCGAATTTTCAACAAAGGAAATGAGAAGTAGAAAAAAAGTAGAAAAAAGTGGCAGGCAAAAACTTTGGGAGCAAACATGGGGGCTTACAATACAATAAAGAACTCAAGTAAGCTCAGACCAACAGAAACCACGTTACATTTTTACAGTGGATACATTGTGGTACTGTTATGGAAAGTCGACGTTTCGATCCCTAGCTCCTAATACAGTGGGATCATCCTCAGGACTATAAATTACAAAAGTTGCCTGATATGAATTATACGCCTTAAAGTCAGCAGATGGAGCCGCTCGTGGTTGCGTCCGGAAGGTGTAGCAACAGGGCTGGATTGAGGCAAGGATGGATTGTGCAAACAAGGAGGGGTAGGGGGCAGCTGCCGAGCTGAGATTGCTTAGGCTATCCACAGACCGAACGATCATCTGCCTCGGCTCATCGAGACTCCTTTGAGCTCCGATCGAACACTGACAGCCATCGTTTGCTGCCGACCATTCCTCTCCCAAACACGCAGAAGCAATCTCAGCTCTATGATCAGCCTGGTCATTTTACCTCCCTGACGCAACCACGAGAACTCTCAAGTTCTGTCCAAATTCCGGCAGCCATCGGCAGCTGCCCCCTACCCCTCCTTGTTTGCACAATCCATCCTTGCCTCAATCCAGCCCTGTTGCTACACCTTCCGGACGCAACCACGAGCGGCTCCATCTGCTGACTTTAAGGCATATAATTCATATCAGGCAACTTTTGTAATTTATAGTCCTGAGGATGATCCCACTGTATTAGGAGCTAGGGATCGAAACGTCGACTTTCCATAACAGTACCACAATGTATCCACTGTAAAAATGTAATGTGGTTTCTACTGGTCTGAGCTTACTTGAGTTCTTTATTGTATTGTAAGCCCCCATGTTTGCTCCCAAAGTTTTTGCCTGCCACTTTTTTCTACTTTTTTTCTACTTCTCATTTCCTTTGTTGAAAATTCGGTACAGGATTGTGCCCTTGTTTCATTGCTTTCGTGCTTCTTTATCTTGTTTCAAACCTTGTAAATTTCAAAATAAATGTTCCTCTGTCCGGCTGGACACAGGAGGAATGCACATAGGTCTTATTGAAGTCTATGTTGAAATAATTACACTATTTACGTTTAAGCTAGGGACCTTTGTTCTTTCAAAACCAGCTAAGGGGAAAGCATATGGATGTGTCGTATTGTTATTAGGACGCATCCCTGTGCTTTTAAAATGACTCAGTTCGGCACAACAAAATGGCTTGCTGCACAGTGCTGCATCCTTTTTTTTGTCAATGAGGCCCTGAATATTATCCTGTCTCTCTTTCTAACTCCTCTCCTCTAATTTAATCTTTCAGCTTTTCTCTCTTCTTCCCACCCCTTTCTTACCTCTAAAGGCCTCACCGTGAGTGATCCTGTGATTATATTGAGGCTGATAACAGGAGTTACCAGCATCTGCTGAAAGGAGCAGAAATGTCTGGGTATGACTCCACGGATAAACACAAAATTACCATTGAAATAAGGTGTAGAACTACTGATTTCCCCAGTCAATCTGTATTTTGGAGGGTACCTTCAAGGTACACCTCATATCTGATAATTCTCATCACCTAAAGTGGAGAATTGCAGGCAAGACACTGGTGCACTCATATTATGACCCTCAGGGCTGGATATATGAAGATGCCATACACAAAAAGTGGCTGAAAACTGTGCCCCAACATTTTTGTGAATGGAATATGATGCTGCGAACCAGCCTATTTAAGTTTAAGTTGGATTGCAAAGGTCAGTTTGCAAATAAAGGAATTATAGTGCATTGCAGATTACACTTACTAATTAATATTCATTGAAAAGGTTGAAATTAATGACACACTATGATTGATCACAATCACAGGATGGTTATGTGCTGGGATCAGCAACAGCCATATCTGGGATTGCCTTTAAATAACGTAAACATGTTTTAATACAGATCGTTTTCCTTAAGAGAAACAGATCAGAATTTGTTTGAAAAAAAAGTCTACTTTTTCTTAAAAGTTTATTGACCACAGCCTACTCCTCAAGAAACAGCTTTTTTACCTTCACAATGAAGAACAAAATCTAAGGGACTCCTTCGCCTTTGTGAATGAAAGAAGTTAGATAGGAAGTTGGCAATGGTCAGAGGACCATTGACAACTTTAAAACAAACTTTTGAAAAAAGTAAACTCTTTTTTTAGGCACAACCCTGTTTAAGCAAAAATGGCTACATTTAAATAAAAAAAGGTTATTTCATTAAAATGCCATCACAGATATGCTACCTTGCTACTCTAACAGGCTGACATTCCTGTGATGGTCTCTAATCATAGTAAGTCGCAATTTACAGCCTACCACCTCATTAATTTTCGGGAAATGGCATTTATAACACGACTGAGCCATGTGTGGGGTTTAACTGCAAGCGGAACAAAGCTTGCTTGAACCACACATATGCCTTAACCATGCATATGCGTGGTTAAGGCAGTCAGAGGTCTGGATAAGCGAATGGGCGGGGAGAGGAGCAGGAAGGATCGGGGGAGGAAGGAACGGCACATGGCCTGGTAAGTGGGGCTGAGGCTGGGTTTTTGGGAGGGGTAGTTTCTAGGGTTGGGGGCCAGTTTTAGGGATCAGGGCGGGGGGCCGTCGAGGTAGTTTTTAGGGATGGGGCCAGGTTTTAGGGCTCGGGCGGATGGCTGGGGTCGGGGTACTTTTTGGCCAGGGGACTGGGTTTTAGAGCTTAAGGTGGGGAGTCTATGTAATTTGTAGAGCTGGGGTGGGGTGGATTGCAGGACTGGGGTATTGGGTTTTAGGGCGCAAGGCGGGGGGATGGGGAGTGCACTTTATCATACATATCCCTGTACCAATCAAGCCTTTACAATGAAATTGGTTGTAGCGGCATGCGTGGAAAATTCATGCTTGGTAAAGACACAGTCGCGGTTCAGACCGCGTGGTTAAGGCATGTGTGGTTGTATCATACAACATCAATTTTCAGAATGTAGATTCCAATACCAATGACAATGGTTATGATTTAGAATTTCATGTATCGACCTATTGCTAAATAGGTCGATTAGTAAAAGACTTTACTGGATGCAAATATATTTTGGGACCAGTGTTTAGTACATCTTGCCCTAATACCATTTGGTAGTATTATAATAGAAGAAAAGGTCTTTGACTAGGACCGTTGGATTCTTCGCTTATCCTATTTGTCACTTTTCTGTATGTGGAGTGTAGGTCTGTTAGAAGTGAATGCATTGTTTTGCATGCAAGCTTTGAAGGAGATAGTTATAAATAAATTCAATACAGACAGCAGCTGTGGAGCCTGCCTGTATCAGAAGGGATTCATTTGCTTACAGCTTGTGAAACAGCTACCCACATTTGCTGGGAAGTTTGCAAAAGAGCAGATGCACTAATTGAGATACAGCCCAAAAAGCCCATTAGAGGAGATAAAGAATCCTAATGTTATCAATATGCATGCCCGACTCTCAAGAAAAATCAGAAATCTACTGCAGTACCACGGCGTCTGCAGTTAGAGTAACTTTCCAATTTTGTTAGATGTAACTCAGGATTCGAGAGGTGCTCTGGGAGGCAGTGGCGAAGCTAGACCATGTGCCGCCCACTTCGGTCCCTGCATTTGCCACCCACGGTGTGGCATGTAAGAGCGTGGAGGGGTGCTGCAATTCCTGTGAACGCCACAGGTAGGAGCTGGGGGATAGGCGCCCACTCCCCCTTGCTACACCAGTAGTAGGAGGTTAATACAGCCACACTTTCCCAGGTGTAGTTTTGTAATCAGTTTTAGAACACTAACATCCTGACATGTGACTGCATTCATAAATGTACATGCCACACAGGCAAATATCTCCTTAGCAATTCAACACCTTACAACGTTTTTTGTGTGGAGGTTTTCCCCAAGGGGAACATATTGTTGTAAAACGTTTTTAACTGTGTAAGCTTTGGGATAAGCTTATTGCCTTTAAGCAGGGCTTTAAGTGGGCCAGTTCCAGCCGGCTGTTCTAAAAATCAGGGGCCATATTACATAAGTTGCCCCGGTGGCGCAACGGGCGTTTACGCTCACTTTGAGCTCCTCCGGGGCACTTTGGTATTATAGAGGGGGACGCAGACAATTGTGCGCCCCCTTCTATAATACTGATTGCACTGGCACACTTAAAGTGTCACTGCTATCAACAGAGTGTGTTCCTCATTTGAATAGGGGCGTGCCCTATGCAAATGAGGGAATTCCTTTGACTCAGCACCCATGCCATAATCAATCAATCAATCAAAGCATTTATATAGTGCGCTACTCACCCGGAGGGTCTCAAGGTGCTAGGGGAGGGGAGGTCCGCTACTGCTCGAACAGCCAGGTCTTGAGCTGCTTCCTGAAGGAGAGGTGGTCTTGGGTCAGGCGGAGGTGGGTCGGGAGGGAGTTCCACGTCTTGGCGGCCAGGTAGGAGAAGGATCTTCCTCCTGTGGTGGCTCGTCGGATGCGGGGGACGGCGGCGAGGGTGTGGTTGGTCGATCGAAGCTGGCGTGTGGGAGTGTAGAAGTTGAGGCGGTTGTTGAGGTATCTTGGGCCTTGGTTGTGTAGGGCTTTGTGTGCGTGGGTGAGGAGTCAGAACGTGATTCTTTTGTTGATCGGGAGCCAGTGCAGGTCTTTCAGGTGTCCGGAGATGTGGCCGTGTCGGGGGATGTCCAGGATGAGTCTTGCTGAGGCGTTCTGGATTCGCTGGAGTCTCTTCTGGAGTTTGGCAGTGGTTCCGGCGTAGAGGGAGTTGCCGTAGTCCAGTCGGCTGGTGACGAGGGCCTGGGTGACCGTCTTCCTGGTCTCGGTGGGGATCTACCGGAAGATCTTACGTAGCATGCGCAGGATGTTGAAGCATGACGAGGAGACGGCGTTGACTTGTCTGGTCATGGAGAGGGAGGAGTCCAGGATGAAGCCCAGGTTGCGTGCGTGGTCTGTTGGCTTGGGTACGCTGCCCAGGGCAGGGGGCCACCAGGAGTCGTCCCAGGCAGAGGGCGAAGATCCCAGGATGAGGACTTCCGTCTTGTCTGAGTTCAGTTTCAGGCGGCTGTTCAACATCCACTCGGCTACGTCTTTCATCCCCTCGTGTAGGCTGGCTCTGGCGGTGGCGGGGTCGTTGGTGAGGGAGAGGATCAGCTGAGTGTCGTCGGCGTAAGAGATGATGTCGAGGTTGTGTTGGCGTGCGATGGCCGCAAGGGGGCTCATGTAGACATTGAAGAGGGTGGGGCTGAGCGAGGAGCCTTGAGGGACGCCGCAGATGACTTTGGTGGCTTCTGATCTGAACGGGGGGAGGCGGACTCTCTGTGTTCTTCCGGTGAGGAAGGAGATGATCCATTCTAGTGCCTTCTCTTGGATTCCGACGTTGCTGAGGCGCTGCGCTAGGGTGCGGTGGCAGACAGTGTCGAATGCCGCGGAGAGGTCCAGGAGGATGAGGGCCGCTGTTTCCCCGTTGTCGAGCAGGGCTCGGATGTCGTCAGTGGCAGCGATGAGGGCGGTCTCGGTGCTGTGGTTGGCCCGGAAGCCGGACTGCGAGTAGTCGAGAGATCCATTCGTCTCGAGGAAGGCAGCCAGCTGCTTGTTGACGGTCTTCTCGATGACTTTGGCCGGAAACGGGAGGAGCGAGATGGGGCGGTAGTTTTTGAGTTCGGTGGGGTCCGCTGATGGTTTCTTCAGTAGAGCGCTGAGTTCGGCATGCTTCCAGCTCTCCAGGAATGTAGCGGTGTCGAAGGAGGTGTTGATGATGTCCCGCAGGTGGGGCGCGATGACGGAGTCGGCCTTGTTGAAGACGTGGTGAGGGCAGGGGTCGGTTGGAGATCCGGAGTGGATGGAGTTCATCGTGCGTAGGGTTTCCGCGCTGTTGATCGGGGTCCAGGCACGGAGGGTGGTGGTGGGGTGTGCAGGTGCTGTCGTGGGGTGCATTGGCTGTGTGCTGAAGCTGTTGTGTATGCCCGTAATCTTGTTGTGGAAGTAGGAGGCGAGGGAGTTGCAGAGGTCTTGTGATGGGGTGATGTCGTTGTTTCCGGCGCTGGGGTTGGAGAGCTCTTTGACGATGTTGAAGAGTTCCTTGCTGTTGTGTGCGTTGTTGTCCAGTCGTTCCTTGAATGCGGTTTTCTTGGTGGTGTGGATCAGTTGGTGGTGTTTTCGAGTGGCGAGCTTGAGGGTGGTCATGTTGTCTGTGTGATCGTGGGCGGTCGGCGGGCTGGAAAAGCAGGCAAGGAGGCCGGATATAGTGGGCAATGTTGAGCGTTATTGCACACAAAGCAGTTGGAAGGGGTGAATGAAGAGTTCACAACAACAGAGAAAAGCCTCCAGCAGAAACAAAAATGGCAACGTGTTGATTCGCGGTCTTCCTCCTTGGCCGTCGATGTTGATACTTCGGGCACGTCACGTCAGAGGGGGACGACGAGGTTCGGTAAATCCCAGGTGTTTCCTCGGAGGGCAATAAGAGAAAGGAAAAGGGAGCCGTTAGTCCTGCTGAGACTCGCTATTCTATGCCGTAACCACAACCAGGGGTGAGATGGGAGAGAAAACGACCGTGGGGGAAAAGGAAGAGAAGGGTCGGAGGTAGGGTAGAAAGGCACAGAGGTGTTCGGAATGGGGGTCGTGAAGGTGGTATTTACAGGATGCAGTGCTGTATACTATCTACACAGGTGGTTCGGTGACTCGGGTTGTCTCGAGTAGACGGAATATTTACACTGGGGTTGACGTTTTATACACAGAACGCCTAGCGTGCTGAAAGAAGGGAAACAGGTACTCACGCGCTCCTCCGTAACTCTCCTCCGAGTTACGGCCGCTCTTCAGCTACCTCCGTAGGGCTCCACCAGTCTTCGGACCACTCTTCGGGTTCGCCGCCTTCTTCTTCTTCCTTCTCCACGTCTCAAGTCGATACCTCCTGCCACGATGTTCCAACGCCTGCTGGTCCTCCTCTTCCGTCTTTTATCGATCGGGCTTCCGGCAGGGAGGAGGGACTGCCGGGGTCGAGGGGTAGTCCTTCCGGTCTGCTGTTTCTCGGGGAATGTTCCTGTAACAGAGAGAGGGGCGGGGTCGCCGTTGTCATGGGCGTTGTAGACACTGTTCCATAGGGCAGAGTCCGGAAGGGAGTTCGTTGGAGGGGGTTCAGGCCAGGAGGGGGCCGTAAGGGTCTGGTGCAGACGGGTACTTCCTCACAGTCTGGTGTTGGGTCTCTGCGCCAGGCTCTCTCGAGGGCTCGGCAGTTCCTCTTGGAGCTCTTGAGTTCGTCGGTGAACCATGGTGCTTTCTTACTGCCGGGTCTGCTGGGCGGGGTCCTCAGTGGGGCGAGGTCGTCTGCGCAGTTGCTGATCCACTTCGTGAGGTTGTTGGCGGCCTGGCTGGGGTTCGCTGAGCTGGCGGGGGGGTCCTGGCTCAGGGAAGCGGCGAGCTTGTCGGCTGTGATCTTGTTCCAGCTTCTGCGTGCAACCTGTTGCTGGTGGTGGTGGATCGTGTTCTTTCTGTAGCTGAAGTGGACGCAGCTGTGGTCCGTCCAGTGGAGTCCGGTGGCGTGGCTGAAGGAGATGTCCTTGCTGGAGGAGAAGACTGGGTCGAGTGTGTGTCCGGCGTAGTGAGTGGGGGTGGTCACCAGCTGCTTGAGACCGAGGGTGGCGAGGTTGTCCAGCAGGGTGGTGGTGTTGCGGTCGTTGTTGTTCTCCAGGTGGAAGTTGAGGTCCCCGAGGAGGATGTAGTCATCGTAGGGGAGGGCGTGCGGGCTGATGAAGTCAGCGATGTCTTCACTGAATTGTGTGCGTGGTCCCGGGGGTCTGTAGATGAGGGTGCCTCTGAGGGTGGTCTTGGGGTCAGTGTGGATCTGGAAGTGCAGGTGTTCGGCGGTTGTGAGGGTGTCGTCGGAGTTGGTCGTGATGCGGATGGTGTTCCTGTGGATGATGGCGATGCCGCCTCCGGTCTGGTTGCCACGGTCCCTCCGGGTGATCTTGTAACCGTCTGGGATGGCGATGTCGGGCGCTGAGGAGGCGTTCATCCAGGTTTCCGTGAGGAAGGCGTCGTCTGGTGATGTAGTGTCGAGGAGGTTCCAGAGCTCCACGGCGTGCCTGTGGACGGAGCGGGTGTTGAGCAGAATGCACTTCAGGTGGTTGCTGCTGGTTCTCGGCTTGGTGGGTGCGGGTGCGGTGCAGGTCCGGATGCAGAAGAACTTGCAGGAGTGGCAGCTGAAGGGTCCGTGGGTGCGTCTCGGGGTGGCTCGGTAGCATCCAGGGATCTGGCCGGCGTTGAGTGCGTTGAGTTCGGTGGCGTCGTTGGTCCGGTGGGTGGGCTGGTGTCTGTGGGGGCCAGGGGTTTGGGCGCTGGGCGCAGACGGGCTTACCTTTGGCGCGCCTTCAGCGCACAATCGGCGCGCCCGCTGCGTGTCAACGCTGCGCGTCCGCGCGGTCGCCATATATGGCCAAGTGGGAGGGAGGGAGGAGCAGCTGGGAGGCGGGAGCGGGGAGGGCACAGAAGGAAAAAGGGGGCGTGGCCGCAAGCACGGCGGCAGGAAGCGGGGAGCGGGGCGGGGGGCACAGGGGGCAGAGAGAGGGAAATGGCACAGTGGGAAACAGCCAACAAAACAGATAATATGGGGACAGTACAGTAGCAGGCTAAAGGGCAGAAAATGCAATCAGAATAAATCACAAGCACAAATCACAGGCACGCAACTACAGCGGGGGGCAGGGTCGTCGGGGCGGGCTCAGCGAGGCTGAGGGCGGCAGCGGGGAGGAAGCACACGCTACAGCTGGTGGCCGTGCGGCGCGGGGGTGTCCTGAGAGCAGGTCACACTCACCTGCGCCGCGCTGCCGCCATATATGGCCAAGTGGGAGGGAGGGAGAAGCAGCTGGAAGGCGGGAGCGGGGAGGGCACAGAAGGAAAAAGGGGGCGTGGCCGCAAGCACGGCGGTGGGAAGCGTGGAGCGGGGCGGGGGGCACAGGGGGCAGAGAGAGGGAAACGGCACAGTGGGAAACAGCCAACAAAACAGATAATATGGGGACAGTACAGTAGCAGGCTAAAGGGCAGAAAATGCAATCAGAATAAATCATAAGCACAAATCACAGGCACGCAACTACAGCGGGGGGCAGGGTCGTCGGGGCGGGCTCAGCGAGGCTGAGGGCGGCAGCGGGGAGGAAGCACACGCTACAGCTGGTGGCCGTGCGGCGCGGGGGTGTCCTGAGAGCAGGTCACACTCACCTGCGCCGCGCTGCCGCCATATATGGCCAAGTGGGAGGGAGGGAGAAGCAGCTGGAAGGCGGGAGCGGGGAGGGCACAGAAGGAAAAAGGGGGCGTGGCCGCAAGCACGGCGGTGGGAAGCGTGGAGCGGGGCGGGGGGCACAGGGGGCAGAGAGAGGGAAACGGCACAGTGGGAAACAGCCAACAAAACAGATAATATGGGGACAGTACAGTAGCAGGCTAAAGGGCAGAAAATGCAATCAGAATAAATCACAAGCACAAATCACAGGCACGCAACTACAGCGGGGGGGCGGGGTCGTCGGGGCGGGCTCAGCGAGGCTGAGGGCGGCAGCGGGGAGGAAGCACACGCTACAGCTGGTGGCCGTGCGACGCGGGGGTTTCCATATTGCTGACACAGGCTCAGGCGCAGAATCCTAGAAGCCCTCAGGAGGAGCACTGACAGTGCGGCATTTCAAAGGTGTCAGTGCACATCCTGAGAGCAGCCCTCTGCTGGGACCCCCCAAACATCCCTTTACAGGCGGGTGCAGTCACTGACTATGCTAAGCACAGATTTTTTGCTAAAGTGTTTTTAAGGCACACCCTTAATTACACCGACCACTCCCCTTTGAGATATCCACCCCAGTTTTTGTATCCCACTTAAAACCCTGCCTTTAAGGTTTTATTATTTTTCCACCGGTCCTTTTTATGAGTCTATGCCCTTGCGTCTCTGCTTTCTCTTTGTGCTCAGGAGCTATGCATTTTATAGGTTCTTCATAAGAGGACAACCAGGCTGGTAGAGAGGGGCTTCTCAGCTCTTTCACCTCAATTATGGAACCACTCACTACTTCTGTTCTATTGGGAGTATAATCCATACTGGGAAAAGACCCACCACTTTTGTTAACTTTTTTCCTGCTCCAAGTCTTAGCGCCAAGAGACGCATGTGTGCATTAAAAAGCGCATTCATTCATCCATTCATTAAGAATCGTCCTGCCTTACACCCATAGTGGTTTTGGGCTCCTCATGTACCATTGCCACTTTGGACACTGACTTAGTCCTGCATTTGACATAAATAAATTTCTAATCTTGTCCAGGTGAAAAGGCCCTGAACAAGTTTGTGAATGTAATCTTGCCCTGCAACACCCCCTCGCTTTCGGGTGCACTTCTACTCACACAAACGAGTGGGTTTGTGTGAGTAATTCTTTTTAGGAGTGTAACAAGTTTTTTGTGACAGATATGGAACTGCACTCATTACACTGTCTGTTGAGGACACAAATATTAGAATTTTGAAAATTCGAACCGAGAGTATTTAAACTTCGATGGGAGAACATGTAAAAATCTATATTTTATTGCATGGATAAATATCTCACCATGTTTTAGCCTACAATGCAGAGAGTGCTCAGTTAACACTGCACTTGCTTTACAAATGATCTGCCTGCAGCACAGCATGGCCGAGCAAGTAATTGCCGGTACTTGGAACTAGTAGGCGTAGTATGAAGCGCTACATATTAAGTGCTACATAAAAATATATTATTAGCAATATTAGCTTTAAAGGGCATCTGATTAAATAATGCACTTAAGCTCTGCCTCTTTAGTTAAAGATTTGACAAAGAGTGTTACAAAGGGCTCATCTAGAACTAATAATTAGTGAACCCGCGGGTACGCGGAGCGCAATCTTCCACTACTGTAGACGTCTTAGTGAACTGTCGCTCAATAAAGGCGGCTGATTTCTGAAGTTCTAAGCTTATGTCAATGAATATAATGCCCTGATGCCTATTGTTTGCCTCACTGGGAATAAACGAGCAAGCGTCATGTTAGAAAAAAAAAATTTGAAATAAACTCCCAGAGGGTTCTGAGACTTCCGTGACCTAACTCCACATCTACGTACCTTAAAGAAGTATATATTGTCAAGGTGCAGAGATGTGGAGTGAAGTATGGTAAAACTTTGCTTACACATTGAAACTTACCTTCCAGCGGGGAATGGCTCAGGTAAGCGCAGTGGGGCGGGGCCGGGCGCGGCAGGGAAAAAGCTGACAGATGATGGAATAGGTATTGTTTATTTATTTAATTATACCTATTCTGCCATTTGTCCACTTTCCCCACTCCCACCCCGCCCGCCCATGCCCCAACGCGCTTACCTAAGCCGGCCGCAGCTCTTACCTTCATGACATTGTTTTCTCAAACTTTTGTCCAAAACCTCGAATACCTTTGCATGGGATCTCTGCTAGCAAAGGTGCCTTTAATGACGCTTAGGTAAGTCGGTAACTAAATGTTGTGACTTGAATTGTTAGTATGCATCTTTTGCCTTAGTTACCTGTTCCCTGCTGCTCAGCCAGCATGGATGCGATGATGTGGAATGCTGGAGTGCTTGGTGGGGTAATGGAATGCCGGAGTGCCTGATGTGGTTGGAGAGTGCTAGCTTGAGTGTGTGAGCTAAGCAGCAAGGAGGCTGCTCCTGGTGGGGCTAAACTTTCTATTTACTATTTACCATCTGAATATGGAGGGCCCGATTCACAGAACTAACTTAAGACAAAATCCTAAACTTACTACCATTTTCGTATTCACAGAAGGCACTTACTCATTTTGGTATTCACAGAAGACACTTACTTCGGTATTCACAGAAGTTAGGAGTCCTAACTTTAGGACTCCTAAATGCCTTCTGTGAATACCGAAAGTCTTAAAATTAGGAGTTTTCTCAGTTTAGGAGTCCTAAAGTTAGGACTCCTAACTTTACTACTACTAAACTGAGAAAAACCCTAATTTTAAGGCTTTCGGTATTCACAGAAGGCATTTAGGAGTCCTAAAGTTAGGAGTCCTAACTTTACTACTACTAAATTGAGAAAAATCCTAATTTTAAGACTTTCGGTATTCACAGAAGGCATTTAGGAGTCCTAAAGTTAGGAGTCCTAACTATACTACTACTAAATTGAGAAAAATCCTAATTTTAAGGCTTTCGGTATTCACAGAAGGTATTTAGGAATCCTAAAGTTAGGAGTCCTAACTATACTACTACTAAACTGAGAAAAATCCTAATTTTAAGACTTTCGGTATTCACAGAAGGCATTTAGGAGTCCTAAAGTTAGGACTCCTAACTTCTGTGAATACCGAAATGAGTAAGTGCCTTCTGTGAATACCAAAATGAGTAAGTGCCTTCTGTGAATACCAAAATGGTAGTAAGTTTAGGATTTGTCTTAAGTTAGTTCTGTGAATCGGGCCCCTTGTAACTAAGACTTAATAAACCTTACTCATGTAACCTACTCTACGACTACATTTGGACTTCGTTCATATTACAACACTAAACTTCCCCTATGCAGTAAAATGCTCTGCTGCTCATTGCAAAGTTATATTTTTCCTTTGAATATCCAACGCATTCTCCAACATTCCCCATGGAGCCATTTGGGATGGTTTGCTGATTTACATTAAGAAAAAGCGTACTGTGTAATTAATTTGGTAGATCCCTTGACGTGGCTTGAATTTACATACTAAGATTGTTACAATGGGCTTGCAAGTAGGTTTCAGCAAATCATCCTATTTTCAAAACATTGGACGCATGTTATAATTCTGCATGAATAGTTTTGAAAAAACTGTGACGCATTGTGAAACATAAAAAAAAATGTTGCGCACTGATTCTAGTTAAGGGCACAAATCGATGTGATCAAAATAATCGGTGAGGAAAAACATGCTTCAAGTACTCTCAGCCATCGGTAATTTCCCGGGGTCCAAGATATGTTCTAAAATGTGGCTGAGACTGTTCGGGGCATATGCTGGTTCAGGAGTTCACAGAAAGTCATAAAACATGTGGTTTGGTCTGTTCGGTGCATCTGCCAGTTTCAGAACGCTCAGAAAGTCTTCTAAAACGTGGTTGTGTCTGTTCTGGGCATCTGCAGTTCCAGAGTGCGCAGAAAGGCGTATAAAATGCGATTGTGTCTGTTCTGGGCATCTGCCAGATCCGGAACGCTTAGAAAGTCTTCTAAAATGCGATTGTGTCTGTTCTGGGCATCTGCCAGATCCAGAGTGCGCAGAAAGGCTTATAAAATGTGGTTTGGTCTGTTCGGGGCATATGCCAGATCCAGAATGCTCAAAAAGTCTTATAAAATGTGGTAGTGTCTGCTCTGGGCATCTGCCAGTTCCAGAGTGCACAGAAAGGCTTATACAATGTGGTTGTGTCTGTTCTGGGCATCTGCCAGTTCCAGAGTGCACAGAAAGGCTTATACAATGTGGTTGTGTCTGTTCTGGGCATCTGCCAGTTCCAGAGTGCGCAGACAGGCTCATAAAATGTGGTTTGGTCTGTTCTGGGTATCTGCCAGTTCCAGAATGCTCAGACAGTCTTATAAAATGTGGTTGTGTCTGTTCTGGGCATCTGCCAGATCCAGAGTGCGCAGAAAGGCTTATAAAATGTGGTTTGGTCTGTTCGGGGCATATGCCAGTTCAGGAATGCTCAAAAAGTCTTATAAAATGTGGTTGTGTCTGCTCTGGGCATCTGCCAGTTCCAGAGTGCGCAGAAAGGCTTATACAATGTGGTTGTGTCTGTTCGGGGCATCTGCCAGTTCCAGAGTGTGCAGAAAGGCTCATAAAATGTGGTTTGGTCTGTTCGGGGCATCTGCCAGTTCCAGAATGCTCAGACAGCCTTATAAAATGTGGCTGTGTCTGTTCTGGGCATCTGCCAGTTCCAGAGTGCACAGAAAGGCTCATAAAATGTGGTTTGGTCTGTTCGGGGCATATGCCAGTTCCAGAATGCTCAAAAAGTCTTATAAAATGTGGTTGTGTCTGCTCTGGGCATCTGCCAGTTCCAGAGTGCGCAGAAAGGCTTATACAATGTGGTTGTGTCTGTTCGGGGCATCTGCCAGTTCCAGAGTGTGCAGAAAGGCTCATAAAATGTGGTTTGGTCTGTTCGGGGCATCTGCCAGTTCCAGAATGCTCAGACAGTCTTATAAAATTTGATTGTGTCTGTTCTGGGTATCTGCCAGTTTTAGAGCGCTCTGAAAGGCTTATACAATGTGGTTGTGTATGTTCTGGGCATTTGCCAATTCCAAAGAGCTCTGAAAGTCTTATAAAATGCTGTTTGGTCTGTTCGGGCCTGTGCCACTTCCAGAGCCTCAGAATGTCTAATAAAATGCAGCCTGGACTGGTCTGGGAATCTGCCAGTTCCAGAATGCTTGGAAAGTCTTATACAATGTTGTTATGTCCGTTCTGGGCATCTGCTAGTTCCAGAGTGCGCAGAAAGATGTATAAAACGTGGTTGTGTCTGGTCCCGGAGTCTGCCAGTTCTAGAACGCTCAGAAAGTCTTATGAAATATGGTTGTGTCTATTCTGGGCATCGCCCAGTTCCAGAGTGCACAGAAAGGCTTATAAAATTAAATGTGGTTGTGTCTGTTCGGGCCTCTGCCACTTCCAGAGCACTCAGAAGGTCTTATAAAATGCGGCTTGGACTGGTCTGGGCATCTCTCAGTTCCAGAGTGCTCACCTTGCAAGGATAGGCCATTTTCTCTATCAGTATACCCTATGTTTGGGATACACGTTGCTCATAGGGCCATTTTTCTATGGAAACCATGAGTGATCCCTCAGTCCTGTGCTAGCTGCTACAGCCTCACTCAGTTCATTCCTGTGCTGGGCCGGTTCTAGAATGAAGCAATACTACACACACACCAAGGAGATCTCCAGTAGGGGGAGCCATAATCAGCATAAATGTATCAAATGTGACCCAACTGCCTTCGTAAAGCGCCAACAAACAGTGTTTGTGCTAGTGCGTTGAATACCCTGAGAGGTGGGTTGCAGGGGCTTGCGGTGCCCGGTGAATGCTCTTCCAAAGCTGAGCACCTTGTGCCCATGGGAAATTTATTTTCATTTATTAGACATATTATATACCACAGACCTTGCCCAAAAGCCGAATAGCATGCTATTGGAGCTAAGAGTCCGCTGGTGCCACTATGACCTGTTACATAGTTTGTTTAAACATTCACCCAGGGTCATATGTACAGTTTAAATTGATTTTAAGAAGGTCAGGACTCAAAGTGCTGCTCATATGGTTGAAAGGGCCTCAGTCATTTGATTGTACTCTTTGTTAGGTAAGGGAAAACAAAATATGAATTTTCATTTTTCGGCCCATTGGAAATATGACTCACGTGCTAGATGATCTGCCGGAAAGTGGACATTGTTTAGCACAAAGGTTACAAACAGCAGCTGGCATCTACTGGGATATTAAATATTAAAAAGTGTGTAGGCAGTAGCTAGAGATGCCACTATGCCTGACTAGAAGAGAAACCGTAATTAGGTGCATGGATTCAGGGCTGCCTAAATACACAGGTGGTAGCCCAGTGCTTAATTTGAGCCAGTGGTTTCAGGTGCTTGGCACTGGCACGTAATCGTCAACACTGGCCCTTATTGCGCGAATTCGACTCAAAGGTATTGGAGCACTTTTCCTGAGCAACAGTTAAGGACACATTCATTTTTTGTAGGCACGGGGAGATTACGTGATTTGCCCAGAACCACAGGATGTTGAGAGTACGCCGAGACTCAAACATGGCTCCCCAGTTCCAAAACTGCAGCTCTGGCTGTTACACCACATCATCTCCCCACCTGTAGGTTTTCAGGGTTAGTAGTAGGTTCTGTTATAGGCAGTGCTAATAGGAGCAATGGGCTGATGCAAGCTGCCTCCCGATGAGAGCCCTGGCACTTATTTGTTTCACAAATTAACCACTGTGGTAGCCTATGTGGTGGAGGTGCCCAGGGGCCAACACAATGTAGTTCTGAGGTGTCTTCCAAAGAATTGGAGGAGCACATATGAAAAAAAAGGGGGAAAGCTACAGAAAAAAATGATGAAACCACTGACACCGATCTAAGTGTATCAGAAAACTATTGCATATCTTGTAATCTACAATGATATTGTGGTAAATTGCGTTATTAAGTCAAGAACAATAGGCGTCGAAGACCACCGAAACATTGTATGCTGCTCATTTCCCTACATAGTAGTTTCTGTTTAATATCCAGCTCTGTCTCGTTTGGTACATATTGTAAAATATTATAAGTTGTAACTTTATAAAATGTCCAGGGGTGTTGCGAAACTTGAGGGGGGGCACTGCAAAGGACATGGATGGCCCCCCTATACTCCGGACCAGTCAGCAGCTCTCAAGCCCACTCGTGCCCCCTGTCGGAGGGGGCCCCCTAGAGCTCGGCCCCCCGCACCATGGGGGCTATTGTTACACCACTGAAAATATCCCTAGGTACAACTTTTAAACACAAATGCTTTCATTGCTTATGTATTACTTATCTAACCAATTCAGCAATACTGTGTCTGTGAAGAACTGTCTTATTAAATCGGTCGATCCTGCTCAGTATGTGGAAACTTATCACCATATTGACAAGCCAACCCTTTTTCCTTGTTTGACAATGTCCTATTACTTACCGGTAATCTTCATTACTCCGGGTCCCGTAGTCCTCGACACCGTCATGGACAAGTGAGATCTACTATCTCACTGACAGAAAAAAGAACGAAGGAATGCTGGACCTACCCTCCCCCTCCCACTGGGAGTACTTAAGGAGTACCGTCCCAGCATTCCTCCTGAAATACCAAGCACCAATGAAGGCCGGCAGACAGGGAGGGAGGGAGGGAAGTCATGACGGTGTCGAGGACTACGGGACCCGGAGTAATGAAGATTACCGGTAAGTAATAGGACATTACCCCCAGGTCCCTCCGTCCTCGACACCGTCATGGACAAGTGAGAAATACCAAAGCAAACACCGGCATTCATACCAGAAAACACAACAAACCACCAGGATAGCAAACAAACCCAGAGATTTATTGGAAAGAAGCAGAAAAAAAACATTTAGGAGCGAACAGAGCTCAACACCCCCAATGCAAAACCTCCATCATCCCTCAAAAGATTGAGGAGACGATAATGCCTGAAGAAGGTATTAGAAGAGGCCCACGTGGCAGCCCTGCAAATCTCAGAGAGAGGAACACCCCGAACCTCCGCCCAAGAAGCAGCCACCCCTCTCGTAGAACGACCCTGAACCCCCAAAGGAGGAGGAGAACCAGACAGAGAGTAGGCCAAGGAAATGGCTTGCTTCAGCCAACGGCCGATGGACACAGAAGAAGCCTTACACCCCAGAGAAGCCGCACCAAAGGAGACAAAAAGGGAGTCCGACTTGCGAAAATCCGCAGTTCGGTCAAGATAAACGCGCAGAGCCCTGCACACATCCAACAAAGACCACCGGGGACCACCGGGAGAATCCAAGACAGAGCCCAGGGAGGGCAACACCAACTCCTGGCACCTGTGAAATTGCGAAGAAACCTTCGGCACAAAGGAAGAATCCAGGCGGAGAACAACCCCACCCTCCGTGAAAGACAGAAAGGGAGCACGAGCCATCAAGGCCCCCAACTCCCCAAGACGTCGAGCAGAGGTGACAGCCACCAGGAAAACCACCTTGAGGGTGAGAAACTTTAAATCCACCGTCTCCAAGGGCTCAAAAGGAGGACCGACCAAAACCCGCAGGACCAAAGGCAAGTCCCACAGGGGAAAGGAAGGGCGAGGCACAGGCCGGGAAACAGTAAAACTGCGAAGAAGACGAGAAACCAATTCTTCAACATCCGAAAGATTCCCCCACGGGGAACGAAAAGCCCGAACAGCGGCCCACTGGGCACGCAGCGTAGAAACAGCCAAACCCTTCTCGAAACCTTCCCACAAGAATTGAAGGACAACCGGCACGGAACAGAACAAAGGGGAGACACCCAACGCAGAACACCAGCGATTAAAATTACCCCAATGACGATCATAAGCCTTAAGGGTAGAAGGTCGTCGGGAACGCTGAAGAGCAATCGCTAAATGTTCCGGAAAACCGCGCCGTCGCCAACCCTGCCTTTCAACCTCCACACCGACAACCGCAACCGGAGAAGAGACAGGCACGGGGAAGACCGCAGAGGAGACGGAGACAGGGGAAGAAACCAAGGACCCTGCACCGCCAAAAGCCGCACCGTCGGAAACCAAGACCTCCGAGGCCAAAACGGTAGCACCGCCACCACCTCCCGATCCTCCTGACACAACCGGGCCAGAAACCTGGGAACCAGCGCCAGGGGGGGGAAGGCATAGAGGAGACGCGACGGCCACGGGAGAGACAGAGCGTCCACCCCCCAGCAACCCTCCTGCAGAAACCGGGAGCAAAAACGAGGGAGCTGAGCATTGTGCCGGGAGGCAAAGAGGTCCAGAAAGGGACGCCCAAACTTCCCGCACACAAGCCGAAACGCAACCGGGGTGAGAGACAACTCCAGAGAATCCGGAAAGCACCGACTCAGGGCATCCGCCACAAAGTTGTCCACTCCCCGAAGATGAACCGCCGTCAGAGACAGCAGATGGCCCTCCGCCCAACAAAATAGGGGCACCACCACCGCATTCAAAGACGCCGAACGAATCCCCCCTTGATGATTCAGATAGGCCACCGTCACCATATTGTCGGACCGCACCAACACGTTCCGATCGAGCAACAGAGCGCGGAAACCCATCACAGCCCGGGACACCGCCGTGAGCTCTCTCCAGTTGGATGACCGGCGGCTCTCCAGGAGGGACCAATGACCTTGAAGGGAGCGAGACCCCAAGGTCGCCCCCCAACCCAAGGCGCTGGCATCCGAAGTCAAGACCAGAGAAGGAGAAGACTGCAGAGGCAGGCCCAAAGACAGATGATCCCTCACAGACCACCAAAGAAGAACCGGGAGGACCACTGGAGACACAGGAATGAGAATCTCCAAAGCGAGGGACCGGTGATCCCAAAGAGACAGAAGGTACACCCAAAGGGGGCGCAGATGAAACCGTGCCCAAGCCACTGTAAAAACAGTCGCCGCCATCAGACCCATAAGACGCAACCAAAGGCGCACCGGAAAGGCTCCCCCCAACCAGAAACGATGAGCAAGGGACACCAACGTCGTCACCCGAGGTTCGGGGAGGAACACACGGTTCAGATCCGAACGGAATCGGGCCCCAATAAAAACCATGTCCTGAGACGGAGTCAGTTGACACTTGGGCAAGTTGATCAGGAAACCATGGGCCCGCAACGCCGAGCACACCACCTCCCTGGCCTCCAGTAACAGGACCCGAGATGGAGCATGGATCAACCAGTCGTCTAAATAGGGGTATACCATCACCCCTTGGAGATGAAGCCATGCGACCAAAGGCGCCACCACCTTCGTAAACACCCGTGGCGCCGACCGGAGACCGAACGGCAAGACCATGAACTGGAAATGACGCCCCTGAACACAAAACCTCAGAAACCTGCGGGACCGAGGATGGATCGGTACATGGTAGTACGCATCCTGAAGGTCGAGGGTACACATGAAGTGCCCCGGCAGCACCAACGGAATTATCCTTTGTAAAGTCTCCATGCGGAAAGGAATTCTGGCCACCCATTTGTTCATAACCCGCAGATCCAAAATTAAGCGGAAACCCCCCGTGTTCTTTGGAACCAGAAAGACCAGGGAATAGAAACCCAACCCCGTCTCCAGCGGGGGGACCTCCTGAATGGCACCTTTTCGAAGAAGGTCCAGAAGCCCGAGAGAAAGATGAGACCGCTTTACGCGACTCGAAGGCCAAGGAGTCGGCCGAACACCCGAGTCCGGAGGCGGAGTCGTAAACTCCAGAACATAACCCTGGCGAATGATGTCCAACACCCAGACGTCGGAACAAGACTGAACCCAGGCAGCCAGGAAGAAGCGCAGCCGCCCTCCAACCAACAACCCGGGAACCACCGCCAAAGAGTCAGGAACGTGGCTTGGCAGGAGGAGGGGATTTGGCCTTACGGTCCCGACCACGGCCAGAAGCAAACCTACCCTGGCCTCTCACAAACTGTCTACGAGAAGCAGGGCGAAAGAAAGATTTGGGTTTAGAAGGGACAGGAGCAGTAGTAGAGATTTTAAAGGAAGAGGAATGTTTCTTTTCCTTAAACAATTTGTGTAACTTTGCCTCCAACTCCCCCCCAAACAACATAGTACCCTGAAAGGGCAACCTCAAAGCGCATGCTTTCTGCGCAGAGTCAGTCTTCCAGTCCTTAAGGACAAGACTGCGCCATGCAGCCACACAAGCTCCCCCGGAAAGAGCCGAAGCCCGCACAACGTCAAAGGAGACATCAGATAGGAGTTCCACCTGACGCTCAATCTGCTCCAGCAAACCAGAACAGTCCGTGGCATTATCCATAGACTGATAGAGGGACTTCAGGTCAGACAACAGTGACTGCGACACATAAGTCCCGTAGATGCCTGCTCGTAAGGCCAGGTGGGAACCAGAATACACTTTACGGAGCGCCACATCCGCCTTCTTGTCAACCGGATCCTTCAGTACAGCATCCTCAGCAAGGGAAGTACGCCCCACCAAACTAGCCACAAACGAGTCAATAGGAATCGAATCAGGCAGTTCAGTAGCCATATCCTGCAGAGGATAGAGTTTAGTCATGAAGCGCGGAATCAGGATGCGATCCGGATCAGCCCACTCGCGCTTCAAAACATCTCGGATGAAGGGATGGACAGGGACATCGACAGTGGCAGCACTCTGAAATTGTCGCAACAAAGGGCCCCTAGAGGTACTAGGCGCGTCTCCGTCAGGGAACCCCATGTTCTCTTTAACATGCTGCACAATTGCGGACATAGTCTCCTTGTCCACATATTTGCCTTTCAACTCCTCCTCTCCCAAACCCGCAGACTCATCGCCACTAGAGTCCGAAGACACAGGAGCAGGACACCTGCGACGGGATCCAGCATCACCCATCTCAGACAAAGTCTCCCTGATCAAGCGCTTAATATGCGCATCAGCACCAGCATCACGGCGCCTGGATCTGGCAGGAGAGGGAGACCTGGAAGCACTAGAGGAAGAGGACGACCTCTCCCGGTGATGACGTTTCCTGGAATGTTTTCCCATCACAAAAACACACCAACAACAGCAATATTACCAGAGATAACAACCGCTATGCGGTACTCACCCCAAACGCTCGTTTTTAAACGAGTTTCCCCAAAGCCGGCAATCACGAGGCGCCTGACTTCCGTCCCCACGCTCAAAAACCGGAAGTCAGGCATGACCACATCCGGCCGGGGAATCAGCGCCATCCAATCAGAGGAGCAGCGCGGCCGCGCCCCCCAGCAAGCCCAGCAGGCCGGGAGAGGCGGCCATCGGGCCAGGAGAGAACCAACGCGGTATTACACCGCCGCGAGGTCCGGAATGAAGAGGCCCGCGCCACTCCCCCCAAGCCCAGCAGGGAGGGAGAGGCAAACAGCGAAGGGCCGCCGGCATCCAGGTAAGACCCAGCAGCCACAACGCCACATCCAGAAAGAAGGCAGGAGCGCCCACGCTCCTGCCGCGTCCTCACACTGTCAGGATGACAGAAAAAAGAACAGGAGGAATGCTGGGACGGTACTCCTTAAGTACTCCCAGTGGGAGGGGGAGGGTAGGTCCAGCATTCCTTCGTTCTTTTTTCTGTCAGTGAGATAGTAGATCTCACTTGTCCATGACGGTGTCGAGGACGGAGGGACCTGGGGGTAATTGCTCTTTACTCTAGTTCCTCCCAACAAGAACTTCAGCTAGCCCATTTATGACACACAAACAGGATAATGATGCAACTGTGGGGAGAAGAGCAGAGGAGGCGATGTTTGCTACTTCATGGTGCAGGTAGACCCTGAATGCGGCTGCTAAGGGATCTACCTGCCCCGGCCACCTGCAGATGTCCTTAGATGCCAAGCAGAATACACAGCATGCTGTCAAGCACAGACAGCAAACACCAGAAACTCATCAAGCCAGATTCCACAGTCAGTTTGCTAATTATTTGCCTTGAAGGTATACTGCAACAACAGAAAATCATCATGCCTCATGGGGCAATATGAAAATGCAATTCATTATAAATCATCTTTTTTTATAGACACTCAAGGGAAGTTGAATTCACAAAACAATCGTTGGAGGTGCACAGTTGTACTCACATGCTGCAAATAGAAACAGGTAAATGGAACAAGGCGTGCACGGAAGGACCGCAATCAGTGCTACGTTTTCCACTAAGCGGTCATGGTTGAAACCTTTGACCTTGGAGTGGGCAGTGCTATATGTAAATTGTAAATTGATACTTGTATAGCGCACTACTCACCCGCAAGGGTCTCAAGGCGCTTGTACAAATACCGCTATGGAACCCATCCTGGCTTTCCCTGTGAGGCGTCCACTCCTGGGCACCCCCAAGGTGGAGGCCAGGCATCCTTAGCGTTGTGGGGGCCGTTGTGGAGATTACCCTCTTCAGTGCCCCGCCCTTTTCCCGCCCTGTGCCGGGCGTTGCATTAGCGGGCGGGGTTCATGACGAGATAGTCTCGTCATGGGCACAGCGCAACCGCGCTCCATGACGAGACCATCTCGTCATGGGCACTGAAGGGGTTAAGCAAGCTATTGCCCAGAGTTGCAGAGTGGGACTCCATGATTAGAATGGCACCGAGGCGAGAATTATCAGGTCCGTGGAATTTTGAGCCCAAGACCCGCCGAGGTGGGGAATTGAACCCTGGTCCCGGGCTAGACCTCTGCATCAGGGTCTGCCGCTCTAATCATTGAGCCACACTTCTCCGCTATAGGTCTTGAGGCAACTCAATTTGTAGGATAAACTCAAGACATAAAAACCACCACCCTCAACACATCAGAGCCCCCTCCTCACTTCCTGAGTTCCCCAAGAAGCTGAAGACCTGGTGCTCCATATAAGTACCTTGGGACCACCCACCTACACACCTTGCCCAAGCGCCTGGATCCCCTCTAGGGTGTTTGCTTTGCTATACAAATCAATATGACATAACACCTTCGAAATGACATACACAGACACAATGAAAGAAGTGCATCATGGTACAAGCTGCAGCTTTTGCATATGCTGACCACTGTTTAACAAAAAGAAGTCGGTAATATAAGCCACAGTCCTGTCCAAAAGTGACATGAAGCTTTGCAGTGCCACTTTTCCACACACAAATTAAATATGTGAGCCACTTGGATGGCCTGAGAAAATTTGTCATATCTATGCTTGATTTATTACATTTTTATTTGCGTCTCAAAACCATCTAGCAGATATTTACTTGGCTGCAGAGCCCTATTCCTTGCCGCAAAATCCTCCTTCCAGTATGCCTAATATTTTACTAATACAATAAATTCCTTATTGACATGATAATCGGTACAAATGTTACTAAAGGTGTTAAATTCAAATTGAGTACGAAAGTGGTGAGTTCTTACATTCCTAGTGTCTAATAAACACACATCTATAGGTGCATTTGCACACCCACGCTTTTGGGCTTGTTGCCACAGTTTTGCAGCTCCACTAAATAATCAAGCAATTTTGGCTTAGAGTTAGGGCACTTCCGGGTCAGATTCTCTCAGAGGGTGCCTGTCAAAGCTGACCTGCCTCCTCCCCACAACTAATAGCTTGGTGGGAGAGCCCCTAACCACATAGAAAATGCTGCTATGTAAAATGGCTCCTTCCAAGGCGCGCATCTGTAGCAGCAGCTGCAGCCGAGCAGCAGTCGGGGCAGGATTGGCGCCTTTTCCTGCCCTGCAGCATTCTATTAATGGTGCATGCAACGCAGGGAGACGGGTATGGCTATCGGGTGATGTATTGCTGAGGAATCTTACCAGTCATTTTAGGTTTCTTAATTAAGAAATGTCTCATGGAAGAACAGGACTGCTCGGTGAACCGTGATACTGTAATGTTTCACTCTAGTTAAACCCAATTCCTTTTATGTGGAGGAATGTATTTGTTTCACACAATCTAACAGAAAGTGACTTTAGTTTTCTGACATGGTGGCTGACAAAATATCACAAAGTAACTACCATTTATTTCAATAAAGAGACCTCTGGGTAATTATTGAGATCAAACTACTACAGTCACATATAGTCTACTTAAAAAAGAAAAGAAAAAAGAAATGGGACATTCATGAATCAAAAACGTATTGGAACATAATATGATAAATATTTCAGGGACTTTTAAAAAAGCAAACACCATTGCACACATCAAGAAACCTATTGGAACCATTACAAATAACCTACAACAGAAAATATGCCATTTGGCTGCACCTATTATACTGCCCAAACCGAGTTATGTGGATGGTCAAACTACAAACAAGAGAAAGGGATATCAAAATTAAATCACCAATGCACATTGTAGTTAGGATAATCACCAATCCATAATGCAATGCATTGCAAAAGGCAATAGACCAAAATGCATAAGAATCAACACAATAACAACGTCTAACGGGACAAAAACATTAACAATAACACAAAATAATACATAACAAAAAAGAAGTTTAATTGAAAAAGGGCATTATCAGTTGTTACACCATTTAGAGACAAATGATTTCGGCTGTAATCCCTTTGAACTGAGGAAGCACAGATTTTAAAAAGGTGATTGCATGGCAGCATGCAACGGGTGTGTGTGCCCAATTTCTACAACCCCCGGTCCACTGTCATATTCAAGAAGGGCCTTCAAACTCTTTTGCGTCCCCTTTGGTAATACGGATAGCGCTGGTGCACATAATACACAGGTGCTAGATTTGAATGCGGAATTGTAAAAAAAGGTGGTACCCAATTAGGGCACAACCTGAGGGCAGCCCTCGGAAGGGTGTGAATGGGGTTCCATGACCTCCAGACATTTCCCTGCAGATGGGTGCATTGAGTGACTGCAATTTCAGCACCCCCTCTTTTTGTTCGAAGTCAAATGTATTTATTTCCGAGAAATTGTCTAATTAAAATATTACATTTGGAATATTCACATGTAAAGCAGATAAAAAGATAACATTGTGAAAGATTACTTTCTCTATATAGAAATAGTAAATCTTAAAGCTATGATCACAATCCTCATCTCTTCATTGCAAACAAAAGTGCCCCATGCTTCATTTCTAGGAAGCGTAATAAATATATTCTTTTCACTGTAGAACATCAAACCTTAAATGGCTTCCTCACTTATAAAAATGACAGTTTCTGTATAGCAAAACTCCTCATTGCAAATAAAGTGCTTAGTGCACCAGTCCGTTAAAAAACTCCATGCTTTTTAAAAATAGGGCAAATAATGTATTTTCTTATATCTGTAAAATATATACAATGAAGAAACAGATGATTTATATCATATTTAACTCTAAGGCCACACGCACAATAAATATTTTTAATGCAAACTCCCTTCCAAAGCACAGGGATATTCCAAATGGGATAAATGACTAAACAAACCTGTAATATTCGTTTTCTAATTCCCTTTTTATTGTGTTTTGGAGAAGTAGGGCTACATCTCGTAAGTTTTCAATTGAGGGCATAACACATTTTTTGGACAAAAAATAATTCTTATCTTCCAATAAACTAACCACTTCAGCTGTTTCACTAAGAAGAGTTTTATCTTTGTCAATGGGGCTTGCTTATCTTCATAGAAAATTTAAAACTTTAAATGGGAATTTAGTGCAAAACTAGCAATTTGATGTGAGAGTTGATCTGGAAGATTCCGTACATCCCTCCAAATTTTGGCAGATTTGTCATTGTCCTCGTATGTTACAAGAAGAAATAAGAACCTCAAGGCATGAGTTTTAGCAAAAAGGTCCCAAGATCTACAACCCAATGTATGTCTTCAGGCTTGTATCCGTGCGTTTGCAGGGACTCAAAAAGGCTTCTTCAGAAAACATTGTTTCCAAGCTGTCCCGCCTTGCTCAGTCATCAAGAAATAGTACATCTGCCCCATAGAGAGCCTGCGAGATGAGTTTACTTAGGGTTGCTTTTTTTAAAGGGTGAGCTGATAATCCACCCTATTGAACATCAAACCTTTTTAAGGCATTAGTCTTCACCATTATGGATGTTTTCAAAATACTTTGATGTTTATCCCAGTGAGATTATTTGCAAAGTTAAGACCTAGATACTTATACACATTTACTTGTTCCAAGGGAGCCTTGTAAGGAACCAAGCAAACTTTTTAGTTCGTTTTGAGAACCTAAGATCTTATTTTTTTTTTACATTGATCAGAAGTTTATTTCTCTCACAATATGCATATGAAGTGCTAAATTTTTGCTTTAGGCTGACAAGAGTCTAGTCCATAATGACAAGATCTCCGGCGATCATAAGATACGAAGTATGACATCCTCCAATTTGAGGGGAGAATTGAAAGCTTGTTTCCAAAAGTTTGCTTTGAAGGTCAGAAATAAAGAGGCAAAAAAGAATGCGAGAAAAGACACACCCTAGACGAAGCCCATATATAACAGGAATTTTCTTTGCGAGAGTGCTGTTTTCGTTCAGATCCATCTGAACCCAATTTTGGAAATGCAGCTTTTAGATCGTAAGCAGTTAATCAGAGGGAATATTATAGTTTTAAAATGTATTCCACAGTACATTACCCAGATCAAACGTGACCCAGAAGATGAAATAGCAGCAGCATAACTGGCCACTTACTGTATCAGTTGCCTAGACTTTGTCCAGAGTACCAAACAATAATCCACTATACCAGCTTCAAATACCCATTCTCAAGATGTAACAAAATAGTTTTAGTATAGATCTTTGAGGCCGTACGTAATATGCAAATAAGCTATAATTTTCAGGTTCAGAACAACTGCCTTTCTTATGAATTAGCGTTATGATGGCACCTGGCCAAGAGTCTGGAATTAAACTTGGCAAAAAACTCACCATGTACGATTGCCAACGATAGAGGATCAGCCTTGACTATTCCATTCGGGATACAGTGCAGGCCGCCTGCATGGGAAAGTTTAATTTTAGCACGCAAATTAGCTACGAGCTCTACTTCTTGAGTAGTTGTTAAAGAGGATGGTCCAGACAATTCAGTATTTAACCCTTTTTGTATTTATTTTATGTATTCGTTTTTGTAATTAATGTATGTTTTTATTTTGTTGTTTTTGTATATTTTAAATATTTTAGTAACTTATGTTTGTAATTATAATTAATTATTATTGGTAATTTTGTATTATTTGTGCCTTAAAAATCTTTTTTAAGTGGTGTTATTGTCTTGCAAATATTTTCAAATCTATATTTTTATTTTATGCTTGAAGTTACATTTTAAATAATTTTATAGTACTAATATATTTTTTAATGTAATATTAGATATTAAAAGTTCATGTGCACTAAAGTTTATATAGTCTATAACAGTTGAAATTGGACATACTTACCTATTTTATGGTGATATTGAAGTGTTCTATATTTTTGTTGTTGATGTTTTTGACTTTGCATGTATGTATATTTGAAGTTAGTCCATTTGAAATCCTCAATATTTTTTTGCAATAAGTTTGCCATCAATATTTTTGTTGTCGATATTTCATCATTCAACCTGCTTGAGCCACATGACAGACTCAGGTGCTGCTCAAGGTCCTCATGGACCCTTGAGCCCAAAATTAGGTGAGCTTTCAAGGGTCTTCTGCCTGCCACCCATGCTCTAACCTCATGCATCAAGAAATAAAGACTAAACACTAACCTATGTTTTAAAATTAGAGAGAAAAAGAGATACATATCTGGTGGCTGAATGGCACACATGAAAACAGGAAGCCTTGGCTCAATCCTGGCTTCCCCACCTGACCAAGTTGAGTGATCCTAGACAAATATTTTATTTCACAATACCTGTATTTTATTCATTATTGCACATGAGAGCACCTTGAAATACCTAGTTCAGGATGTGTGTTGTACAAACCCCCCTCTTCTGTTTGATTCAATAGACTATGATATGCCTCCATCTATCTTAACTTTCCAGGCCACATATAGGGTACTGGATAAACAAGTGGAGAGGGAGAAGTATCGACCCATTCACCTTCCCAGACGAACAGTACAATAAACAAAATTGGAACAGGTCTCCAACCTATTTTCGCCTTTGTTCTAAAAGACTACTCCTTCAATCTCTTTAGAGTGTCTGAGACTTGGAACCCACAGGGTGTTTTAAATGAACACTCACTCACCTACGTAGCAGGTGACATGCTTCATCATTGGGTTCCCACCCTGGTTGCTGAATGCTCCCAGGGTGTGCTGCGACGTCTGATTACAGCGGAACTCTAAAGAGAGTGAAGGAGTAGTCTTTTAGCACAAAGGCGAAAATAGGTAGGAGACTCGTTCCAATTGTGTTTATTGTGCAAATATAGGGTACAACAGACAAATGCCTTACCTCTTGGTTCACTTATGTCATTGTCATCAGCACAAGAGGCATGAATGTTTTTAAGTTCATAATTAAAAAAATGTAATTAATGCCTCACAGTCCAGTGGCGTAATCTGATCGGCAAAGGTCGTACGCTTTGGCATGTTAAAGAAATACCATTTTTTTTTTTTAAGTTTAAGAGACTTTATCATATTTTTATGTGACGTTTGCGACATGATTTACATGGCAAACATTTTCATAGCTCAACTTTTGCATGGGCTCTTAGAGCCAAGCCAGACCATTAGCTCCGCTCAGAGCTCCCTGTTATGTGACTTGTCCTCCCCGAAGTACATATTAGTAGTAGCAGTAGTATTATTAGTTTTATATTATTTTTATAATGAAAAAAAATACTGGTCAGCGTTGAGTTGGATACGGAAGTGCTTAAAAGTTATTTTCATGCGGGATCACAATCCATGCGGTAACTTGTCCATACATGTTTACGTTGCTGGCCATCAACTACCCCATGAGCTGGGAACAATATAACACTACTATAAGGGGTAACATTTATAAGCAGAATTTTGATATCAATTTTTCATGGGCGTCACTTTCAGGCACTGAGTCCGCAACACAGAGAAATCTCATACGCACCATGCCAATAACAGGTATTAATAATTAAGTGCTCCGAAGCAGCATTTAGCCCAGCACGCTGAGTCAGGAATTGAGGCCAAAGGCTAGGAGGAGGATCCAGCCTTATCCATATTAACTGACTATTGTGATCTACCATTGTCAACTAAGGCACATCTCAGTAGCATAGCTGTGATCTGCTTTTGTCAGACTAAAACAAGAGAAAAAAAGGGTTGAATATGGTCAGAAAATGTACCCGGACACCAAAATAAGAGAGGCCCCCATTAGAGAATCAGATATTTAATAAAGTGGCCCACATTTTCAAATAGGGGCAATTTTGAACTTGTAAAGACATGCTGTATAGTTGTTTTGTTAGGTATAAGAGACTGTTTACATTTGTGCTTGCTGTAGGCAGTGTTTATGGTTAATATCAGGGCAATGAGGAGTAAAATGCGGCTCGCTGGATCATAAAACAGGCCCACAAACAGCCAACAACCCAGACCACACATTGCAGACGAGGCCTCAGGCATTGGCAGATTGAGTGATAGGCTAGTCCGACCCCGCTGATAAATATGGAATCTAATGTCAAGCATGCGGAGTTATCCGATGTAAGACTCAGCAGACGGGCTGACTTCTTTAATAAAGGTTTTAATATAGGTGATGCCTTCGGCAAGTTGGCTGGCAAGCAACTAAGTGGGAAAGTTTCAACGCTTAATCAATATTTTCAAAAGCCTGAAGCCAGCAGTCTAGACTTAATGTCAATTTCTTATTAAAAACCGAAGGTAAAAAACACATGCAAGCTAAATGATTGACCTCGTTTTACTCAGAGGCGCTTGTCTTGGACTGTGAGTTTTAAAGGTCCTTCGACATCTTCGAAACCGTCCTATTTCCTCAGGGTCACAATTTGGGTTCCACATTTTGCAACCACAGCACTGAGGGTAGCCCTCTGTTGTGACCTGGGCCGATTTTTCCTCCATTACTTCACTACTGCATGACAAAGGAACTCCTTCCTCAGACCATTGATCCTTTTCGGATCTACCATTAGAAACTCCATACCTCTCAATATTAGAAGTGGAACAGGGTCAGATTTGCCTGTAGGCTGTGACTGAAGGGCTGGTCTGACAGGTCAGTGTGTGGCCCATTTTTAGAAGCTTATGGGCCTGTTTTAAGGCAAATTGGACTGGTTTCTACTGTTGATTTACTTGATATTACCCAGTGCTTAATTTGTAAAATATTAAGTGCCAGGGCTCTGACCAGGAGGCCCCTACAGCTTGCACCCCCCATCACCCTTGTCATTGCTGCCAAAATAACTAGTAACCAGCTCTTTCGCATGTGAATGCGACAGTTCAGATTATTCCAGGTCCCCAAAGCTAAAGGAATGGCTGGGGAGGCAGGCATGAGCAATTTTAATGTATATAGCATTCCTAAGCAATCGTAGTTCTGCTCATCTCTAAATTAGATGTGCAGGGCCACCTTGTGGTAGACTGTTCTAAATATGGTGTTGACAATTAGGTGCCGGTGCCGAGCACCGGAAACCAATTAAGTGCTGGTGCTGAGCACCGGAAAGCACCGGCTCATATTAAGCACTGATATTACCGCAAGCATTGCTGGCAAAAAAACATAAAAGCATGCAATCTCCCCTGCATTGCAAAATACCCATACAGATTGTCTTTACCTTTTATTTTCAAAACTGGTCAAGTTTGTAAATGTGGGTCACTCTTTTTAGTTACCTAGTTTGCTAATGGGGGCCACTTTTATTTTAGTGTCCAGGCCTATATTTTGTCCCAGCCTAACCCTGTACTGAACTTATCCTCCTGGCTTCCAGGAAGCATCCGAATACCCATCTTTGCAGCGGTGGCTCAGCTAAGGCCGAGGAGCATCACCCCACGGCCAAACCGTCATGCGCATTTAGATCTCACCACCTGAGCTGTGCTTTACAGCTGGGTGGAGAACAAGCAATGAGCATAGTCCCTTAGTGAGCGCCTAACTAGAGTGCTCACTCCAATCATGGCGCTGCTCTCATGCTGGGTAATACGAGCATGAGAGCAGCACCTGGATTGGTGTAGGGGACACTGTGGCATGTTGGGAGTCAAGGAGCAGAGGCCACCGATGCTGCAGAATGTAGGTAAGCATTCTTTTTTTTATTCTTTTCCCCCAGGCTGACCCCTACACCGCTCTCCCACATGCTGAGAGAGAGACAGAGAGAGAGAGACAGAGAGACAGAGATACAGATCTGGTGGCTGAATTTCAAAGTGTGAAATGAGATAACCTGGAATCAAAGCTGACTTCCCAGTTTTTTTCAAACTGTGTGATTCCAGGCAAACATTTTGTTTCACAGAGCCTCCTTCTTTTATTATTAAATACAAAGGCCCTCGTAAATACTTGTGTTCAGAATGTGCACTGTATAAGCACCCCTAATGTGTGGATTAATAGAGTATACTGTTGCTCCATCTATAATAGGAATCTAGGCCACATTTAGTGTTTACTCAACTACTAACTTGCATCTTAGTTCACTAATGGTATGTCGTTGGAAGGATGTGCCATTAATGCTTCTAAGTCCATGTTTAAAATCAATCGCTTTTAATAAGTGTCTGTCTATAAAGCAATATAATATGATGTACTAAGGTGAAACATTTCTGCATTTTAAGGAAATACATTATTTTTTTATTTTGAAGAGGCTGTATCATATCTTTATATTATGTTGCACGATATACATGCCAAATGGTTTCATGGCTTGGCTCGTGTGTGGACTCTTAGAGCCACGCCAGACAATTGGCTCGGCTCTGGCATGGCTTGCCTTATTAATATGCTGGCATGCCCACCTCTATTTGCAACTTGGGCGTAGTACAAGGGGCTGTCAGCTGCTTGATAAATGATTTGCAAAGGGCGATAACTGGATACATGGAGCCCAAAAAGTACTGATTTAACATCTCCACCATCAATCCTTCTTGTAGCAGAGACAAAGAAGAGTGTGTCTGGCTACATTACATTTACAATAAGTAATCAGGGAATCCAGTCCTCTGTGTTGTACATGAATGTAGCCATGAGTTCACAAGGAGAACTACCTGGCCCAGGTGAGACAGGGAGGGTGTGGCTTCAGGGGCACTGGGGAGAAGGGGAAGGTTGGAGGTTGACTCCCACTAAATGCACCCATGGCTTGATAGCTGGGTCTGGAGGCCTTGAGTCAAGTTTGCAATGTCTGTGTTGGTTTTTCTTGTCATTCTTATTCTGCTAAGAGCTTGAAACGTGTTCATATTTTGGAATGGAAACTTAAATGTATATAGTGACTGGATTACAAAAGCATTTGTAAATCTGCACACAAGAAGTACTCCTTGAATGGCTGCAAATTTACTACAAATGTACTACTTCTTGGAATTCTCAAACATTGGCAGTAGAAGGCTTGGAATGCTAGACAAAAAGTAAGACACATAAGAAAGAGGGAAAGACTGACTCAAAGGATCCATCTTAGGGAGACCCTCTGTATTGATAAATTAAATGCTGTCAACAACTCCCCCGGGGCTCTTTCAAATTGAAGAAATGGTGTCATGGCATTGTTTACTACAGTTTAAATAACACTTTTTAACCTAACTAACTTGATGATTTCAGGGCACCTCCCTACCCAGAGGGAAACAGCCAGAGACTGCACCAATCAGGGGTACCCAAGACCCCTGCCAAATGGGACCTTGTACATGCCCAGCTCATAGACCTAGACCAGTTAGCGGAGCATCTCTGAGTCAATATGGTTCTGCTCATCCGCTACCCTCTCTATCCCCTGTGCCTGCAGGGTTCTTTGGCTGCCCTGAAATATGGGATTTTCAAGCCCCTCACAAAGTTCATGTGACCCCCCCCCCCCCCCCGCTGTACACTGTGAGTTAGACCAATTGGAGTTACACTATTTGAGGTGAAGCTGAGCATCTGTGCAAATGCTCTGGCACCTCTGTTGAAATAAATCCATGCCAGATAATTCCACAGGAGACTAATTCAACATTGTGCCTGGCTCATTAATGTGCAAACTGACACTTTAATTAACACAACTCCAGCCTGTGACTTGAGATCTCAGCTGCAAATCTGCGCACAGTTGCAATCTGTAGTTTTGATTCATAAATGTGTTTTTATGTGTTTACCTAGTCATGCTTTTAGTCTTTCTTAAGAGGACAGTAATAAGGCCGGCAGATTCCTCGTACAGGCAGCTCTTGGGTTCATGTTGCAAAAAAGCCCTACTTAGGAGCAAAGGTTGTTGTCATATTATTTATGCAACGTTTCCTAATATCATATTGTGCAGCAGCACTATATAAATCTGTTCAATAAATAAAGAAATAATGCAGAGAGAACATTCTCTAATTTGCTTTAAAAAAAAGTATTCAGTCTATAGTTTGCAACTTCGGCAGAGAACAAAGCTTAATAAAGGCTTTCTAAGATCATAGCTTTGTAACCAGGATTTACTAGCATCCTTCAGCCTGCTCGTCTCAGAACGCACTGCTCAGCAGATCTGCCTGCTCAAGGTGAGATCTGGTGCTCTTTGCACAGCTAAAAATACTGCACTTACTTTGGCTGCCTTTGTTCCTATCTGGCAGACTCTGCATCCTTTGAACATGCCACCACCTCTTAGGTGAAATCAAACTCCCGGTAGTATTGTGATATGCCCCAACTTGGGGCAGAAGGATCCTTTCCAGGCTAGAAGGCCACAGGATGAAGAAGATGCAGTAGCTTAGTGGGATAATGTATATGAGACAAGAATATGTTTACACAATCTATATGATGGTCTGAGCACCATTTAGACCATCAAAATCATTTATCCTTCTAAGGTGGTCCAACATCCTTCAATGGGTAACATCCAGTGCAGGAAATCAGGAGGATCCAGCCAGACCCTGCAGCTGTAATTAGAGTGACCCCAATTAACTGTGCAGAATTTGTCTTAATGTAATTTGCTGACATCAGGACACATTCAGCAGCACCCGTATGTTGCCTGCTTTCCTTCAAAGCAGCAACTGCAGGCATGAATGGTCTTTCTTATTTTCACTTCCAGCTGGGCTCAGAACAAAGACCTGATAATAAGGACCATCAGCCCTTCATGTGCTCAGTACTTTCCTGCTTTGTAGTTATCTGGAGCCTAACACCTATGTGCAAATGCAATGGAAGGAAACAAAGGCACGCAGCATGTTATCACTTCACAAGTACTTAAGAGAAACGAGGATTTGGAGGCAGGTTTATGCTTTCTTCAACCCTTGAATATGAAAGACATGCATGGCGTGTAAGAATGTCCTATGATCCCCTCCAAGCCTTAAAAGGAGTTGACACGAGACAATGCTACTTTTTGAAATAATATGTATCCGATTGCATCATGATGAATGTTGTAAAGCGCTCTGATACCTTCGAGTCTGGTCAGCGCTATATAAGACTCATAAATAAATAAATAAATACATAAATATCAGATGTATCTGTACAAGTAATTGCACAAATAACAATTAAAATTGTACTTGCGCATTTTTGTTTAATTTAATTCTCGTATAGTCCTGCTCATCCCACTGTAGGGTGTCATAGCACTTTACATCACATGCACAGATTAGATAGAGACAAATATTACAAGTATGTAAATAAATGTACCAAAATGTAACATAAGACCATGAGGGCTACATGACGTAGGAGTCACATATCGTCCTTACTGGCAGGCATTATATGTTAAGCATGTCTGGTCCCAGAGAAACAAAAATACAGGCTTTAAAACGTACACTAAGTTGTTGCATTGTCTGCACTAAGAAGACTTTATCACTACCCATTGGAACCCTTTTTAGCAATATATAGAATAACAACTGGTTGAGAAAGAAAACAATAAGGTTTTGAACCTATTTCTTCCCGCTTGCATACAGCTTATTCATGCTGGTTCATACCTTACTGTGCTATATTAGGTTGGCAACTTATGCACGTAACAGAAGAATCTCTGTGTCAAAAGTAACTCAATGACCTATCTACATAAAATTTAAATCTGTGATCTGCATTTTAGGATGATGTAATTTGCAGCAGACACAGTAACCCTCTGCACTACTTTATGGGTTAAAACTGTGACTTACAACATACGGATTTCTTCAGCAAGTGTATTATCCACCTGAATTACCATACCATTATTATTACCGCATGAAAATACCAACCACTCAAAGGTCTCTGCACCAGGTGCCTTAATCTCATAAAATATGTTTTAATTGCAGTCTCTGTGTGACTAATTAAATAAGGCAAAATATATTTATTGTCATGTTTGTTCTTGTTGCCAATTTCTTTGAAGCAAGGTTTAAAAAAATAAAGGAATAACTAGTCATCTTCTCAGTCTTAGTCAGAGGTCCTGCTTGTCATGACTTCGCCCCACGTGACTCCACCCCCTTTCTGCTGCCACACCTTAACCTCCAATTTATGGGTTCCAGGAGTACATTATTTCCAATTAGAACACTGATGCCAACCCTTCTCACCTACGTTAGGTAACTGATCCATCTACATTCCACATTTGGAGCCCCGACATTCTTCCTGTTAGAGATTAAAGCAACATTTAGATATATTTAAATTTGCTGTGTGACTCCATCAATACATATAAGAGATTTTCTGACCCCCCAAGGGCTATAGCTTGCTCTTTGCCTGCACTGAAACAGAGTGCACACCAAATGCAACCACTTGATGTTCCTTAGCAGTACTACTAATTCTACACCAAGATCTTGTCATAGGAGTATTAGAGCCTTGAAAAAATCCAGGGGTCAAAACACGTCTGCTGTTTCTAATTGTGCATGAAAGATTCAGAAAAAAATCAAAAGACAAAGAAAGCAAAACAGCCTTTAAAGGTGTTTGTGTGTGTTATTTTTGTGTACTATATGCTTATAATACATTTGTTTTTGTTTATAGCTAAACATATTTCAAGACTGAGGTAGATAACGTAACTGAAATAAGAACCTTTACATTGTGTAGTAACAACACTTGATATTGTGGGCAGCAATTTTTGTTTGTTTGTTTATTTAATTATGTATTTATGCACTCTTATAAAATGTTCTGTAAATTGTCCTCCATCTAAAGGGTATTAGTGAACTGTACATAAAAATCGGTGAGGTTCAATGTCTTCAATAATGCATAGAACAATAGATAACACTTCAGTAATTTGTGAGTGATGCTGAGGCAGCACACGAGCAATTTAACGGGTGAAAGAAGCCTTAGGGATAAACTATGGAAGGGTGACACATGGGATCAGATAACATTTATTGAATGGAATAGGGGACACAAAGATGGCTGATTTTATGTGAGTGAGATGTTAAGAAGACGTAACCAGGTTGTATCGGATGTAAATTGCATCGAGTAAATGAACACATGAGATGAAGAGGGGGGGAATAGACCCATATAAAAAGAGCTAAATTTAGAAGCAAAGAAGGAGTGAAAAGGGTGAAGGGGAGAGAGAAAAATACAAGAAAGGGAAAGAAGGAGAAACCGAGGTGAGAAATAGAGAAGCAAATAATAAGAGTCCCCGAGAACATTAGCGAAATAGAAATAGAGACAAACATGAAGCAACATAATCGTTCTCACGCCATGGCGGCACTGCTGGAAATCAGCATACAGAGCCAATAGATTTGTTTGTGCAGAACCACATACTGTGGATCCGCCTTTCACCATGCTTGCAGGCGACCAAAACAAAGTGTGCACCAGTTGTGAAAGTGTCAATACCCCTAAAGACATGTCTTTTTTTAGGATCCCTAAATCCCTACAGCGAAGCCCATGAATGCACCTCCTTTAGACATTGGTATTTTTGGGTGTGCACCTTGAACATTGAAGGCAGAATATTGAGCTAGGCAAATATTGAGGTCAATATATTGAATCCAAAATATTGAAAGGTAAGTATAGATTTTCTATACCTAACTATGCATATATGCACCTGACGATATACATATACATATATCTGCAAGGTATGTTATGTTATGTTATATAATTTTATATAGCGCACGGCTGCCGCAGCAAAGTGGCGTCCCGGCGCTTTGGAGAGTAGTAAACACAACACGACAGAAAAAATGAAAAAGATGGGCCTAAATTGTGGTGAAAAGGAAAGTTTTAAGAGCCTTTCTAAAAGGAAGCAACTCAGAGATGGAACGCAGAGGGGCAGGCAGAGAATTCCAAAGAGTAGCCGCCAACACTGAGAAAGAGCGTCCGCCCATCCTAGATTTTTGGAAACGTGGCACGATGACCAGATTAGATCCAGCAGAGCGAAGAGCTCTGGCAGGAACATAGTGCTGGATAGTCTGTGCAAGGATGGGAGGGGAGGCTGCTTTGAGAATCTTAAAAGTTAAGCAAAGAGCTTTAAACTTAATTCTCTGCCCCACCGGCAACCAATGAAGATCCTGAATAGTCCGACGGGCCGAGACAAACTTCGGAAGGCCAACAAGCATCCTAGCTGCCGCATTCTGAACTCTCTGAAGACGAGATAACTCGGCCTGATTAAGACCCAGAAACAGGGAGCTAGCATAATCCAGCCTGGTGAGAACCAGGGCTTGGACAATAATCTGTCTGGTCTCCGCATCGAAGAACTTAAAAATAGGTCGGAGACACTGCAGGGTACCAAAACAGGTACCAGCCACACGTTTTGTGTGGGAAGTAAAAGAAAGCTTATGGTCGAACCACACCCCAAGGTTTCTAACCTCAGTTACAGGGGAGGGAACGGGGCCAAGATCGGAAGGCCACCACTGATCTCCCCATAATTCACTATCCCTACCAAAAATAATAACCTCGGTCTTAGAGGCATTCAGTTGGAGTCGATTGTTCGCCATCCAGCCAGCCACAGCTTTTAAAGCTGACTGAAAGGTGGGGGCATCCATGTTGTGGTCACCATTAAGAGCCACCGCCAGCTGCGTGTCATCGGCGTATGACACTAAGGAGAGACCAAAACTATGGGCTACCTTCGCTAATGGCTGAACATATAGGTTAAACAAGGTAGGGCTCAGGGCCGACCCTTGGGGAACACCCTGGAGTATGGGGCGTGAAGCAGAAACAAAAGGGGGTGTGGAAACCTTAAAGGCTCGATCTTTAAGAAAAGAGCGAAACCACTCAAGTGCCACCTCTCCCACTCCTGCTTCCATCAGGCGGTGTAAAAGAATCTGGTGAGACACCGTATCGAAGGCGGCACTGAGATCCAACAGGATCAGCGCCGCCGTCTGACCCCGATCTAGCAGCTGCCTGATGTGTTCCACCACAGCCAGGAGGGCAGTTTCTGTGCTGTGGCCAGCACGAAACCCATTTTGGGAATTGTCCAATATATTAGCTTCCTGTAAGTGAGAAGATAAAATAGCGTTAGCATGAGCTTCAGCTAATTTAGCAGGCCAGGGCAGAAGGGAGATAGGTCGGTAGTGTTCGGGCTTGGTGGGATCAAGGGCGGGTTTTTTAAGAATTGGAATAACCGTCGCCTGTTTCCAAGCTTTAGGGACACTACCTGTGCTGAAGGACAAATTAATGAGACCATGAAGAGCAGGAAAGCAGCCTTCAGCGAATTCCCGGAATTGAGATGGTCTCATGGGATCATCCGGGGAGCCGGATTTAACTTTAATCGTCAAAGCAAAGAATTCATCCAAGGTCGGACTAGGAATAATCAATAATGGTTTATGAACCAGTGACGTATGGCTAGTCTCTACAATAGGCAGCTGGGCAAATGACTTATAGATAGCCTCCACCTTAAATGTATGTAAATGTAGGGTTAGGAATGGTAAGTAAGTAAGTGAGTAAGTAAGTAAGTAAGTAAAGTAAGTAAAGTATTTATAGAGCGCACGAATGCCGAGGCGTCTTGGCGCTGAGTGTAGCGTGTGACATGTTCTGTTTCCAGGAACACTAGCAAATTACTTTGAGGGGAATAGCCATGTTTTGAGCACTTTTCTAAACAGGAGTCTGTTAGGTTGTAGCCTAATAGTAACAGGCAACTTGTTCCAAAGTTTGGCTGCTCAGTAGGATAGGCTTTTCCCACCCCATTGGGACCTTAAAACTTTGGAGACTATCTATACTTCGCCACATGCACTGACATTTCGGTGTTTGATATTCAGCAGTGCAAGCATGTCTTGAGCTAGCCTAGTGGCTGCAGCTCAGTCTAGGAAGTGAGAAGGATGAACAATAGGGTCACATCTTAGCAAATGATCCCTTTCTTTAAAACATGGATTCTCCATTTGTCCTTGTGCGATTAGTTGTGTTTGTGTGTCCTGACGGATTTAATATAAATATTCTTTATGGTCAATGAGAGGATAGAGCTGATCCAAAATCACAGAGTGGCAGCAATCATGTCAACTATCCTTGAAGCTGGCCGAGCCTGGCATCATCAGAGGGGCTCTTTACCACTAGCCTAGCCTCAGGATCATGTGCCAGTTTTGGTCCACAATACTACGCTACTCAGTCTCTTCCCAGTGGCGTAGGAAGGGGGGTGCAGTGGGTGCGGGCCGCCTCGGGTGTCATCACTGAGGGGGGTGACAAAATGGCAAAAATATGTTTTAAACACATATTTTTGCCATTTTGTCAAGCCGGGGGTGACAAGAAACTTTCTGCACCGGGTACCCCCTGACCTTGCTACGCCACTGTCTCTTCCCTGAACACTTAGTGATGTCAGTCTTTGGAAACATCTGCAGAAAATGTCGTCCGCAGGTCACAAGTTCAAATCTTGGCGACGCCCACTCAGGTTTTCATCTTAGCAAGGTCGATAGTTTTAGTACCAACAAAACGGATGATTATAAAACCTGCATGTTTAGCACTTAGAAGCTGCAAGAGCACTCTATTATAAAGCGCTATACGGTAACACGTTATTTTTGTCCTTGTTTGGTGTACTCATTCCACACCTTACCAACTCGAAATGCTTTACAGTGATTGGGTTTGGGGAGAAAAAGATTTATCTGCACCTAGCTTTCTAGTCAATTGGAAGGTGGAAGGAAATGTTAGGAGCAAGGAGAGTGGGCTGAGGGAATAGTGTAACAATAAACAGGAGCATGGAATCTTTCAAGGCCCATTAACACGTAGGGGCATATTTACAAACCCCTTGCGCCACTTTTGCGTCACTTTTAACATGGGAAAAGTGACGCAAATGTGGCGCAAGGGACTTGTAAATATGCCCCGTAAATTCTATGGTGGGGGTTGGACCAGAATGCCACGCAAGAACTTTTTTATGGGGTAACATACAGTGACGAAGACTTGATATTTGGGGGCAATGTGAAAAGAGCTGCTTCGATTAAGGAAAGGATGGGAGACTCGATATGTATTTATTTAATTGCCACAGAGCACTACATTCTAATATAATTGCAGTTC
This sequence comes from Triturus cristatus, assembly GCF_964204655.1. Taxonomy (NCBI): domain Eukaryota; kingdom Metazoa; phylum Chordata; class Amphibia; order Caudata; family Salamandridae; genus Triturus; species Triturus cristatus. The sequence goes on from NC_140591.1 coordinate 819,078,628, forward strand.
AATTTAAAGAATGTGTATGTTCACAATTAAACAGCATATGCTTTTTTTCGTTGAAGTTTCCACGGCAAAATGTCGCTTCTAAGTTTTCTCCCCATATCGGGCCCATAGGCTTATGGTTTCATTTCCTTGGCTTCCAATAATTACAAATTTGTGGTGATTTTTTTTTTTTTAAATGCTTTGCCAGACTTCTGGATTTTGGAATAGGTCAGCTGTTGAAATATTAACCGTTTGCCATGCTAAATACTGTAATGAACTCAATTAAAAAAAGAAAAATAGAATTTTTGAATGATTTTGCAGTTGAAAATTTATCACATTAAAACGAAATATGTATTCGATATGTTTGGACATTTCTCTAACATAAAACTTCCACAATAGTCGTTACTTTCAATTGAGATTAAATTAAGATTATTTTTCACAGCACACCTTCAATTTTTTCATCATATAGAAGTTGGGGGCGGGACTGTCCATTATGATAAATGATTTAAAAAATTGTTTGGGAAATTGTGTATGTGAGTTCTCAGGCTGTGTATTACCAATCTATATTTATTCAGTGAAAACCGTGCACAATGTGTATTTTATTAACATAGGCTGGGACTGAAAAATAGTGGAAACCTCAGTAAATAAGAAAATGCCACATGCGACACACGTTTTTGAATTAAATTAGAAAAGGAATGTAATTGCTATCATGGAGAATCCGGGGACTAGTCATTTGCTTTCACAGCACCAGGCTCAAGTCTTTGTAAATACAGTAATTCCTCATTCTGACCTATTAAAAATAGTGAAATGCCTTACCAACAGCAAATACCATGCACATGTCTTACAAACAAGAACGAAACAACACATATTTGCATTCAGAGACAGGGTGTACAAAATTACAAAATTTTGCAGCCATGCAAGGGCAAATTATACAGCAAGGTTGATTGAATTATGCAGAAAGACAAAGCAATTTTTTCAGCAAGTAAAGTCAAATCATTCGCTATATTAGGCGATCAAAGGTGCATCATTCAACGCTTTCTGTTAAATATAGATACAACGTGGGTTGCAATGTTTTAGAAAAAAATATTTTCAATGATTTTTTTTTCTTTGGCGATACCTTACAAAATGCTAATAATCATCAACAATTGTTGGTTTACTCTGGCATAAAAGCGCATAAATACTTTTATATAGTGTGCGCTTCAATTCAAGACGTAAAATAGTTTGTGTAAAAGAGTGGTGTGACCAAAACCCACACAATCCCACACACACTTCTTTTCATTGTTAGTATGTATTTTGCAATATGCTCACCTTTGCCAAGTTTATAAAAAACTGACTCATGGGGCTCATTTCCTAGTATATTCTGAATTCCACTGCAGAGACTTTAATCAGAAATATTCTGTAGGCAGGTATTAGACCGTATATAGTTACACAATAAGTGGGCCATTCAATTAATCACAGCTTAAAAGGAGAGGATCCATGTTTGAACTTCTCCTACAGTAACTGCTGCTCAGCAATGCAATCATGAATTTGCACCAGATCTTAAATAATTTCACGACAAAAATTATTCATTTCAAACACCCTGTTTAAAATATATATATAAATAGGAACAATATTTACAGCGGGATATTAACACCATGGGGCATATTTACTCATTTTTGTGCAACGCAGTACAGCAACCACATTTTTTGTGCTGCATTGTGCAATGGAAAAAAACAGCTCACAGACAAATCTAATAAGATTGACCGGCGCTGTAGTCTTCCCTTAAACTGGCGATCTTAAAGATTGTCTTGTACAATGCATAGCCCTGCTGAGGTGAATGTCTGCTGTCTAGCATAGGTTTTGGGTTGGAAGCACACCCTTCTAGTACAAATTCCTGGGTCTAGAAAAGCATAGAAGGATTCCACGCACTGGGTGCGCGCTGTGATCTTCCGCACACACACAATTCATGTTTTTGAGAGATGTAAACATTTCCCTTTGTTAGTGCCTGCTTCAAGGAGGTTTTTGACACAAAGCCCAGCCTGGATATCTCAGTAGGCCAGGGTTTGCAGCAACAACTATGAGTGTTTGCACTGTAATGCCCTGTAATGCTGCCTTGATGTGCCATGACGCAAAGTGCCAAACTCTTTGGGGCATATTTACATGGGCTTATGGCCACAGGAACTTCGCTTCTTGTGACGTTCCTGTGGCGATAATCTCTTCACCTTAATTACAAGGCGGCATGAAACCACTTAACATGGCTTAAGGCCACCTTATAAATAAGGCCCCCTTTTTTAGCTGCACTTTGCTTGAAAGGGGTGCCCAATGGGTGTTGCTGTGGGCCTTCCGCCACAACACCCATTGATTTTGACGCTGCCCCATAGTTATAAGATTGGCATAAATATGGGGCCGTGCCAAAATTAAGACCAAAAATAACCAGGTCTTAACATGGCAAAACGAGGAGAAATGATTTGTTTCTCCTTGTTTCTGCTGGTTCTATGTGTGCTGCATTTGACAGCGCACATAGTAATAGCAAATTTCCATGAATGACTGTTCATGTGCAGGAGGGTGTCCCTTTGTGCACATAAACAATCATTTTAAAAAAAGACGATTTGCAACTTCGATGTGTTCCGCACAATGCCGCACACATAGGAGTTACAAATTACCATTTGTGATTGTTTATGTGCACGATGGGACACCTACCTGCACATACACAATTATTCCCTCAATGCAGCCACCCTTAGTGCAAGGGTGCCTGGGTTGGTGCTAGGCAGCTGAATTTAGCACCAGCTCTAGGGAAATCGCAGGGGTGTGCTGTATCTTTGTAAATATGGCGCATCCCTGCGTTTTTAGAATGGCAGAGTGCGGCATTAGCAATTTTAGCCTAACGCTGTGTGCCTCCATTCTATCAGAAATATGCCCCTTATTGTGCTAAAAAAAAAGGGCCACCTTTCCAGCACAAAATACTTCATGTACTAGAAAGTAAATACCAATGGGTTGCTTTGCACTACTTTCCGTTACCTTGCAAGGGCAAAGTGTTGGTAAATCTGGGCCCATATGTTCAAAATATTGGCTTTTTTTTCTGTTGCATAGACAAACCACAAGGTTAAAATGAGAGTTCAATCAATAAATATATCTTTATTCGGAAGCGAATAGCCAACCATAAAAGCGATGTATAAAAAACATTAAAAGAGAATACAGTTCATAGCAGCAATTCCGAATATGTGCATAAATATATAATAAAACTCAGAATAAGACAAAGTTTGTAAGCGATAAGCGATACAGCAGTATACCAGAGTGTAATAATTAAAAATGAAAAAGCGTTAAAAAGAATAATCATGTCCAATTAAGGGGCATATCAGCAACAACCGGCGATAATTATCGCTAAGCGCACTTAGCGCTAGGATAATTATCACCGGCTAGCGTGGATTTTTATCGCTGAGATAGCGTGCTATTAGCAACGCTTATCTCAAAAGCGATAAAAATCCTAGCGCTAGCTGGCAAAACGTGAGATTATCGCTGGAAACCCAGTGATAATCTCACGAAGTTTGGCGTTAGCTTGATGATAGGGCCTCACATACTTAGCCATGATATCCACCTTCCATAGGATATCATGGCTAAGTCAGTCGTGAAGCAGGCGTAAGGAAAGTAGCGATAACAGGGGTTATCGTTACTTTTCTTGCCGCTATGCTTCATAGCGTGGGGCTTGATGATAGGAGAAATGTCACTTAGCGACATTTCTCCAGTCATGTCAGGTCAGAAACGCCCACTTTGCATCTCATTAGAGATGCAAAGCTGGGCGTTAAGAATTTGTGCGCTAATGCAAAGTTTCACGCAATAGCGTGACCTTGCTGATTAGGCGATAAAATTACCGAAAACGGCTGCAAAAGTGGCGATAATTTTCTATCACCACCTTGTAGATATGCCCCTAAGTTTCTTCTCCAAGTTCGTAGTCCATCCAGTAAGGGAAAACCATGTATGCAAAATCCCTATAAGATGCTTAACTACAGTTGAGTGGAGCCAGAATACTGGGGAAGGACAAAAACCTCATATTGGGTCCGCCATGCACTTCCCACCTACCCTGGCAAATATAAATAAATCTTTATCAATTATAGGGACATAGAGGTGCCAGTGGTAGCATGTGTACAGGGTCCTAAGATCATGGTGAATCTAATACCTGTATTCCTTTACTGTTGGAGGGTTAGGGGAATATTCTTTATGGCATAAAAAACTGCCCATAAAAAGGATGTCACATTACAACAAACCTCGAGAGAAGGCAAAGATTGTATATATTGATATGCAGGTCGACACTGTGTAAAGTGTAGGGGTCTTATGATCGGTATAATACAGCATTTCCTTTGGTGGTTACATAATTTACAAAAGAGCACCACGTGCATAGTGTCCTGTGCCATCACATTGGCACAGGGAGAGTTAGATAAGGATATAGACCAGTTATTCATATTTGGAAAACATATGAGTCTGTAAAAAATGGCCAGTCTTAAACTAGTCAATAGGAACCTATGTCTTACATTTAAAACTGCTTTAGGTAGAGTTGCATATTAAAGGAAGTTAAAACAATTTGATTCTTCAGAATGTTGGGTTTGGAGATTTCGCTTGTCAGCCTCAGATGTTCCAGGTGTGTCATGGCTTCATTTTTTAACAGTTTCCTGTTAGTCAGGTCAAGTGTTTCAGGTTTATTAAAATACTCAGGGTGACCTAGGTCAATACAGAAGCGTTTTATATAGGCAAGCCACGGCATACACTGATATTTGCTTGAGTTGAGGCAATCCCTAATTATGGCACGATTTAAATCGGTGTATTCGCTCATCCATGCTTTATGCCAGAGTAAGATTGGCTGTAACATTATTAGGTCAGTAATAAATGTGGCTCCAAGTTCAGCATGGCATACATAAACTGGGGCACTTTTAGGGGTAGCAAGGAGGTACCTAAAGATGTTGTACTCTATCAATTGTATGTCACTACATTTCTTATGACCCCACACGCCCGCCCCATATATTGCAACACTGAAACATTTAGCTTTATAAATCCAGTGCTTTAAATGGGCCGGTACTCACCGGTACTGAGTACCGGCACTTCCAAATGTTCTAGCCGTCAGTACCGGCACTTTTCTTTTGTCAGGGAGAGTACCGGTACCCTGATTGATGGACAGGTTCGGTATGTTCTCCAACACAGGGGATCTCGCAATCGCACTGACTGAGGGTCTGAAGTAGACTTTTGCAGGGACGCTGCTAAAGTCTAGAGGCGCCCCTTTTAATGTACCCACACTGCAGGGGTTTGAGAGGGCTTGCATCATGCTGTGATTAACAGTGCAGGGTCGACTCTAGGCAGACCCTGCACTGTTAATTAGGCGTACAACGAGCATTCAGGTGAAAGTGCTATTAGCCACCCCCCTCCCTGTCAGTGCATGAAATGGCCTAGGCTGGGGCTGTGGTCAGTAATCGAGTCCCATTAATAGATATTGAACTGACCTTACAAAAGCGAGTGGCAGTGCAGCACAATCCTACACCTTCCTCAAAGCCGGTTTTCTTTTCATGTTAGTTTTTTTCAGCCCAGGAGCTGCTTCCCTTTGTGTGCGCCTCCAACACTAATGGCCATATCTTGTTTTTAATCTCTAAATGTTTTTATGCTGTGCTTTTATGAGAAATATCTCGAATAAAGCTTGTACAACAACAACTAATGGCCGTATTTACATAACAGAAAGAGATCCATGGGTGTGAAGATAGCCCTGCCCAAAGAGCAATGAAACGCTGCATCTCCAGGAATGAGCTCACATTACAACTGACAATGGGTCTGGTTGGGGGGAAATCGAGATGGAGATAGAAGGAAGGGGGATGGAGGAATGTAAAAAAAGTGATGTGACAGGTGAAGATAGGATTGACACTTTTGCGGATTAAAAATAACAGATATGTGTTCAGTTATGAAATCGGAGCTTAGAAATGGCATTTTAACACAAATTTTTGTAAAGTTAAAAATCTGCTGTATTTCTTGTTAACTGTAATAAATATACATATATATGTAAATGTTAAAATATCATCCTGTTTGGCTTTCATTTTGTGTAATGATTAAACCTGTTTTGTTTACATAAACACATTTCTCGTGTTTTAATATGTGCTGCAACTTGCATAGCAGTCATTATGTATAATCATGTCTTGCCCTTAGCCCCGCCCCTATCCCCGCCCACTTGCCACACCTCTAGCTCATTTTGATGAGTACCTGCACTTATTTTTTCCCATTTAAAGCACTGTATAAATCGACATCATCAACTTTGGTGGGTTCTTCTGGCAAACCCTCTGAGAGTCATACAAGCTTTAATAAATTGTGTTTCCTGTTCACAATAGTCTTGTTCCATAAGCCCTTGTTATCAAATAAGATTCCTAAACAGGAAGCGGTATCAGTAAAACCAATAGATGTGCCGTCTATTTTCATTGATCGGCAATTATCAGTGTTCCTCCCACATTTCATAACAAAGGTTTTGGATTGGTTCATTAAGAGACCGAGATCCTGCATATATTCTGTAAAGTTTGTGAGCAATGTCAGGAGAGGTAATGGGGTACGTGCCATAAGAACGGCATCGTCAGCGTAGAGGAGGGCTGGTATGGGCGTGTTCCTACTTGGGGAATGACAGTTAATATTTGCCAATTGTTCAGAATTGCACTGCAAAATATATAGGTGATTATTTTAAATTATTAATCTATCTGAGCTGGAAACAATAGACCCGAATCAGATAAAATTGCAGCAATACATCAATTATAATAATACAGAATTGTAGTCAACTGCTGAGGGCTGTAATGATTGTTAAAGGCCCTGTGCTTGAGTTATAGGCATGAGCTGCAGTCAAGACCCCATAACGTTTGAGACGTCATTTAATGGCTGGCATAGCACATGGCAGAAGGGTGATTATGTGAATAAAACCTTCCACCCGTATAAGACAGAATGTTTTAATTCAAACAAAGAGGACTAGAAAAACAATCAATGAAATGTTGGAGCTGAAGGTCTATATCATCCATTATCGGCCCGCTGCTCTCCATTGTCCTCAATGGAACCCACAACATTCTGGTGCCTTATGAAGAAAACACTTGAGCAGCAGAATTGTATTAATCCAGTAGCCCTGGTCACAGCACAGGAAACTTCTAAAATGGAGGTATTCACAGGATCATGCAGAGAACACATTTCAATTATAATTTTGCAATATATTGGCCGCTCTTTTAAGACATGACACATTTTTTTTTAAATCCACTCAAAAGTAGTTACGTTTTCAAGGTGAACATCCTCGGAAAATCCATGAGGAGTGACTTGGCATTTTTTTGTGTAAGATTTGACTTCCCTTGATGACTAAGGAACTGCAGTACATTGTATACAAGCACAGCAGTTTCCTCACATTTTCAGCGGAACACCATTTACCTCTTGATAACAATAAATAGCACAGTCGTGGGCTCATGGAGGTGATGGCTGGGCTAATAAAAAGCTAGAAGGTGCAGCCATGTTGCAAGCATTTACTACGCATATTTTCATAAAATAACAATGTCCAGACTAGAGCGTCTGGACGAGATTTGCAATAAGCCAGCGCCAAAATACTACACACTTGTAACACGTTTAGATCACTAGCACTTTGCATGCCTTATTTTTGCCCCGATATCAAACAAGCTTGGGCAATGCCAATAGGTCACGTTTTAAAGAAATGTTGTATGGTAATGTGAAGCATTACAAATATCAGGGGATTGGATATGAATTTGTGTGGAAGCAAAGAACTGTGAAATGATATTTGTGAGGTTTAAATGATCAGGGGATTGCACTGTGAAGCTAGACGTAAACACCCATGCAGCTGAATGACTGTCCTCTTCCCATCTGCGCTGCTGACAGAGAAAAACACTATAAATTATTTAATTATCTAAGACACTTTAATATCTTTACAATATCATGTGTATGCCCCTGAAAATTCAAGCTCAGGCAGCTGGATAAATAAAATGATCACAGCTGTGTGGTGGGCAACCACTTTTTGTGGAAGCATACAACTTCTGCCAAATCAAAACATATACTCCTGGCTCCCAACGTGTGGGCGGAGCCAAAACCCCTCTTCAGCTATGCTCACATAATTGTCTAGCGACAGCTGCTCTCTCAAGCCAGACCATAAACATGAACAGAAAACAAAATGTCTTTAAAAGATGCTTATTGTGAGAATCATCAGTTGCCAGCAGAGGGAGCCCTTGTGAGGAAAAGAATAGCACGATTTACCTAAAATATGCAGCCACTGTGAGCAGAACTGTGTTTTGTTTTTAACTGGGCAGCATGAGACAATTTAATGACAAAATTATGCAAGAGACGGGCAGTGCACGCGCAATATTGAATCATTTCACCACAGCTTAGAAAACCAAAGAAACAATGTGATTTTCACTTACTATAAATACATTATTAAAGAAGATTTTCTGCAGACACTTTCAGTGCTTCCAGTTAAGAATGTTGTTTAGTCCAGGTGAAGAAAACGTCAAAATGTATGCCAGAAAGTCAGCCTTCAACAAATTGCATTGAGGTATGCATGTGCAAATTTGCAAGTATTTTCTTCCACAAATGTAGTAAATTTGTTTTCAAATCTTCGCAAGCTTTGCGATGATTACAAAGGCTGCAAGCCTTCTTTACAAAAAAATGCCGTGAAAAAAAAAACAATTTACAGCTGTTTATTGAATAAATTAGTGTCAGGCAAATCCCTCTGTTCAGAGACAACTTTACTATAAAATGGTTTGGCAAGAACATTTTTCTGCTACAAAGTTTTTGCAGAATGTTTTACCTACAGGTTAAGTTTGACAAAAATGATAAACTCTTCCCATGTTTGTTACATTTGCAAAACTTTTTTGTGCCATTTACTCCCTAAATATATGCACAAAAATATTTTGACTTCCAAATAAGTATACTACATAAATTGTGGGGATGGAATTTCACGAGTTTTGCACAAAAATAAACTAAAGCCAAGTCCTTTCACTGAATGATTAGTAAGAGCCCTTGAATACATGCCAGTCTATCACAGTTTGAACTTCTGGAATAACTATGTGAATATGTATGCCCTTCAGAACTTTTTTATGGAATTGAACTCTTGAGAACACTAGGTGCTAGAGGCCTTATCGTGAACAGCTGTGCTGGCTCAGTCAAGATTGGAGGTTTGTTTTTTGCATTTGCAGTATCTAAAGTGCATGTAGGGCCAGATGTATCAAAGGGTTTTTCCCATTCTGTGTCTATGGAAAAATGTGTTTGTACATGTGGCCCATATTTTATTAGGTATTACTCAACAATAGGCATGAGCTGCCAACAGCGCAGCTCTGAAACAAATAGAGGCACCGACGGTCAGAGGTTTTCCGCCCTCCATTGTCGGTTTGAATTCCGACCAGCTGATTATGTATCAGCTGGTGGGAGTTGGAACCGACCGGACATTCCAGCTAGATTCTGACAGGCTCAGAACCGGCTCGTAATCCCAAAGGGCAGGCCTTTCTGCCCTTGGGATTACGATGCACGGTTTCCGGTTTCCATGCCAGCCTGTCTGACAAGGAAACCATGTCGGAAATTGTGTTTAGGGGCCCCCACCAGGGACCACTTGTGTGTGCGGCCTTCGGTTTGGAGCCAAGGAGGTATGGTGCCCTCCTGTCGATCCCTAAACTCCCGATTCCAATCCCTAAACCACCACGGGTTGCAGGGATGAACAACACCTCCCATTTCCCTATGGGAGCATGTATTAGGGCTGGTTTACGGCCGTAATGGTGTTCCCATAGGGAAATGTAAGAATGAGGCTGAACAGTATTCGGTCGCATTCTAATTAGGCTGTTGGGACTGCCGACTGGAGGTCCCAGGACCGAGACGTTGTTGGGTAAACTTAAGTAGGCCCTAATTAATTTGCCCAGAATCACAGGATAATGAGACGAGGTTGGGCAATGGAGTAACACAAATTGATGGCCCCTCCTTCAGAATGTGATAAGGGGACCACGATTCTCCAATATCTCACAAATATTCATAGGCTTTTGGCTGAATGGGGGCCCTGAATGGTTTCTCCCACTTGCACAAAAGGGGCTGCAGAGGTCTGTGTTATGCCCCTGAAGCTGAGACTCAAACCTGGTTCTAAGTTACAAGATTGGCAGCTCTGGCCAGAAATGGGCCCATTACCTAATCTGACATAGGATTCAATCTGCACCCTACTGATGATCTCCAAATAGGACAAAACTGGACAGACTCTTCCCATTAGGAGAAGGGTCGGTACTGATTTGCATTAGGTGGGCCTTTGTCTAGAGTGGCATGGTAAACTGAAAACAATGGACTGGAATGCAGCCCAAAGGATCGCCAGCAGCTGAGATTAATTGAGGCTTTCCATCCATGACTATGTTGTTGTTGGAAGAAAAAGTGCACATAAGTTTGTGCCTGTATGCTTATGTGCACATAGGGCTATCGGGCATATTTATCCACTTTATCATGACCTAGGTAGTAAGTAAACAAGTGAGCAAATGTTTTTTCCATCCTTTTGCACTCTTTTGTCAGTGTCATTGCCTTTTGAGTACCACTTTGATAGGTAACTACCATCATCGGCATGTCAGTGGTAACTGCACAAAAAGCAGATACCTATGCCCAAAGACAACAGTCGCCACTACAGCTATTAGCACCTGCTTTATTAGTTATTCGGAGTTTCGATCGGTCATCAAGTCACTTAAAGTCATTTTGTCTTTGCCAAAATGTCAAAAGTTAGTTAGGCTTTCAAAGGGAAGTGCAGAAGGTCCCAAAAGAAAATGAATCCCCACAGGCTCTAAGGTCTATCCTTTTTCCTGCATCTGTATGTTGTCAGTCATTTCAAACAGCAATGTCCTTACTCGCTATGTTGAATACAACCTTCCACCACAATGATTCTCACCTCGATATAGAGACCTCAGTTTGCTTCAGCTGCTCACTTCTGGTCTGAGATGTCGAGTAGGTGAAAACAGGGACAGTTCTTGGTTGAGGTGAGTGAAGCAGCAACCTTAGGAGACACCACCTAGTGGTGATGCCAAATTACTACAAAAAGACTAGAACAGGATACCTCCCAATCTAAGGCGTGGATTAGATTGCTTAAGAAAGACATTGAATCCAAAACGTAGCCATACCCATTGCATCGCAAACTAAGTCTAGATAAGTAGATGCAGAGGTAAGAATAATAATCATATACCATTTCATTTCCTCTGTTAAGCTTTATTCGACATATAATCATAAAAGCATGTATCAAAATAATCCATAATTTCATAAAAACCCAATTCCAAAGGTGGGATTAATACATATGTAGACTTTTGATAAAACTGAACATTTAAAAACACCATGTATAATAAAAAATAAAGAAAAAAGAAAACTGTGGACAATTCTAAAATGGGAGGTCACAACGAGTATAACTTCTTCCTATAAGCCAAGGGACTTGAGGAAGCCCAATAACAGGTAGCTAATGATTTTTACAGCAATGCATCAGTATTTGCAGTCAAACACATACATTTTATAATAGCATTGATTTTGACCTTAATGACCACGCCCACCCAAGATATTTCGCAACAGCTGTTAAAATGGTGGATGAAATGCTTGTGCATCATTTCGGCTTCCGCACTTCTGCGTGTGCCTAGCAGCTTACATAAAGGTCTCAGCCAAACCCGACGGGGAATTACATAGGCTGGACAGGCAAAAAGCATGTGTGCTACTGTTTATTTGTGGGCCGGGCAAAAGGGGCACTTATTGTCAGTTGGATTAGACCATCTTGCCGTGAAAGATCTTAAGGGTAGCGAGCCCACCCTTAACTGAAAATACAGTTTCCTTTCTTGTGGTTTTGCTATGATATTCTAATATGATTCGAGGTGCATGGTGTGTTTGAATTCTAAAAATGTTCCTGTCAATGTGGCTGCTTCATTACGTCTCAAGGTGTTAAAAGTGATCCTCTCCCAATATTTTTCCTTCAAGTGCTTTTTTGAGGGAAAACTAACCATTGACGGATCGTCCCAGAGCGTTTTCAAACCAAGGTCAGCCAATATGTCTCTAACACCCCGGAGCCATCTGATCTTATGGAAACTGTTGGATTTGATTATATCCATCAAACCTGCGGCATAAACTTTTAGTTCCGGTGTTGTCCATAGCCTGAGCCAATATAAAACTGTGTGATTGTATAATGTCTGATAAAAACTTTCTTCCCAGATCATAGTGTAGCGGGCACAATGGTGTGCTTTGGGGAAGATTGGCAATATTTCATAGGAACCTATTTTCAGACACGGTAAGTTCAGATGTGTTCTCAAGCCCCCAAAGTTCAGGGCCATAGAGGGCTGAGCTGACCACTTTCATGTCATAAACCTGGAGCACTGGTCTAATGGGTTTGGTAAGTGTCTTTTTATGTTCTAGATATAGTGCTACCACCAGTTGCCGGTACTTAAGTGTTGCCAGGTCAATTTGTTGGTTCCACTTCAGGTTATAATCATATACCTACCTTGATGGTGCGCTGGTAGGAAAATGTAGCGGATGTATTGTTTTTGTAGGCTGATATTATTGACCTTCTTATATTGTATTACAACCCTCAATAATGTAAGTATGCAAAGTGCTTCAGCAGACAAAATGTTGTTATACCCGGAGCGCTGAATATCCTAGCACCATTCCTTAGTGATGCCAACATGGAAGTGTCCTATATGTGTTTTACCCATGATTTAATAGTTGGCAATTCTGTTTTAGAAAGTAGTGCTGATTTGTATTAGTAACAGAGGAGATGTACATTAGGCGAGGTTAGCATTAGGCATGCTGGGTATCTGTCTCTCAAGTACTCACATACTTGTAATTTCACACAACTTGCTGGGTCATACTTCCTACATTTGCTACCCCTCCCCCACAGTCTTTCATTAATTTGATTCTGCAACATATTCATTTTGATCTGTAGCACATACAGGAGTTGGCCTCTGGTGGGCCTATCTCTGCACAAAAGTGACTGAGAATAATGAAGTAGCGGCAGGGCCGGACTGGGAATTGAAAGCAGCCCTGGCAATTTTACTGGCCCCCACTCCCGGGGGGTCAGAAAACAGGAAGCACTGCAGCTTAACAAAACCGCCCCCCTGCACTGCTGCTTTTGTTACTGGGGCTAGATATTGCAGCATCGCTGCAAAACCGTCCCGAGTAACAAAACCCGCCCAACCCCTCCAAAACCGGCTTCCACCCTGCCAGTCTCCTGGGGAAATGCTCAATACCCCTATGGCCAGTCCAGCCCTGTGTAGCGGTGAGCGGAAACACAGCTGATTACTTAAATTGACAGCACAAAATGTGTGTCAACTGAGGTTTGTGGAAAGGTAGATGTGATTTGGTTAAGGTTTTCAAATCTACTGTTTGCGAGTTGGCTGACAACCATCATGGCCGCTCGTTTATCCAGGTAGAGCGCACTTGAGGCAGAGCTGCTGACTCAGTTGAGCCTGTGGTGATTAAGTTAACATCTGTTCCATTGAATACCATGCAGATTATGTTGTGAGCATCAGCAGACGGAACACAGCTAAAAACAGCCTAGGAAACAGAGACCCAGATGGGGAAGCTGAACCTACGCTATAGCGCAATCAAGGAAGCGAACAAACTCTAAACTGTGGCGTGGGTGGGGGACTGTGAGATATTGGTTTCCAATACAAGATGGAGATTATAGCAACAGGTAAACAAAATGTATTTCTCAAAACACTTATAATCAGGAGTCTTTATGCTTCCCACTAAAGAACATTAAACCTTTGAACCAGCTAATGGACTTCTTTGAGACGGAGTAGCAACACTGCATGCCCACATCCAAGCCTCTGTCTGAACCAGCTCACTGCAAAATCCAGATGGTTTCTATTGGTGGCGCTGTATAATTTAAATTGCAACTGTATTTCAAACTGAATTTGAACTCTAAAATAATTTGGACAATTTTTAGCTCATTTTAATTCTGGATTCTTTTGATATTTTTGCACTTTTAAAACGATTTTTATCCATTAATTCTCGTTTGCAATTTGATTTATTGTATTCAACTTTTATAATTTCACCTATAATTTCACCTATCTTGGCTCACACCTTTTGGTTCTTTATTTCTTTACTATATTGTTTGTTGACCTGTTATTGCACACATAAAAAAGTCACTTGTGAGGAAAGGAATTCGTCTTAAGCCATGCTATCCACTGAGTCATTCTAAATATAAAAGTAAAATGTCATTATCATTTTATTTAACCATACTAGCTCAGTTGGTTAGGAGGGGGGCGGGGCAGGCCGCTGTTTAGAGCTGGGGGAGGAGTGGTAGGCACTTCCTAAGTGTGCATTACGTTTTGGCTGGCCAAACAAGCATGCGCATTACAGCCTGGGTGGAGAACATGCACAGCCTCCCAGCCCCTGTCTGAGCACTGAACCACAGCGCTCAGGCCAATCACAACTCTGCTGTAAAGCAGCATTGTGATTGGTCAGGGGAGTCTGGGAGGCTGTGTGCTTCCTGGTTTCTACTGCTCGGGAGTAGAGAAGAGGATGGAGAAGGGACGGCGGCCGGATGGCCGTATCCAGGTAGGGTTTTTTTTTAATTCCCTCTGCTTACCCCCCCCGCCACCCTCTGCTCACCACCCCTGTTTTGTAACAGCCGCTACTGCACCCAAGCCGAAGACTCCTTACAGAAACCAGGTTAAGTCTCTGGGTTAGGCTAGAAGGGGAGGGGGGAGGGAATGCTATTGTTGTGGGTTATATATTATTTGCTGAGTTGAGCACTATGGTAAGCATTTGCAGGAGTCGGGATCAGCTGCGGAAAGCGGACAAGGTACTATCGCATATTATAAGTTATATGCTAGAGTTATTATGTAATGTCACGCCACTGTATGAAACGTGCAACTTTTGAAAATCAATAAAATTATGTTTAAAAAAAAAGTCTCTGGGTTAGGCTGTTTGGACCTTGTGGCGCTTTATTAACAGCTCACATTACAACTGCGGCCTGTCTCTCTCCTATAAACTAAAATTCTGATTTCTGCATGAAATTTTTTGGGCTAAAAAGTTGTTAAAGATATTTTCCTGCCAGCAACTTTTTGCACAGGTCAAAGAAGTCCCACATTTTGAAGAAGAAACATTTGTCACATTTTTGGCAATTAAGTTTTAATGTCATTCACGCTACTCCAAATTTTTGATATTTTTGTGTTTTGTCTCAGCTAAAAATAACCACCAAACATTATTTTCCTCGTTTTCTACACACACTATTCTCCCTCCATGTCGGATTCCCCCTCGTTTTCTCAATACGTATTTACTTGTCTGTTTATCTTCCCAGTACAGTGCTCACCACAGCAGTGTAATCGTAAAGACAGGTTTCAGCACAGGAGGTCACAGTTCACCGACGCACTTTAACTGCACAGAGAGAGGCAGAAAGCATAGCGAGATAACATTATTAAAAGCAATGAAAAAGTCAAGCGAAACGGTTCGTCTTTTAGCGTAAGCTCTTGCACCGTCTGACCCTGAGCAGCTTGGGCTCCGATGTAGGTGAAGAAAAAGATTGAGCTTGAACGCGAGGAAAGGAAAATGGCGGGAAATCACCTGTCTGTCATCAGAACCATGGGCTCCAGCCTCTTTTAACTAGCCAGCCGGTCCAGTTGTGCAGTGAAATATTACACAATTAAACGTACACAACTATGTGAATGATAATGAGGATAGTATCGCCATTGGCACCCCTCAGTCCCCCCCAACAAAATACATTACCCAATAATAACACACACTCAGACTATTTGATTGGGTACAAAATGCTGCAGGTTTATTACATACACCGTTATGTAATGGGTGGGTTATCTTAAGGGCGATCCAAGGGCAGGCGACCAACTGGGCCGCCTGCCCGCCTGATGAGCCGGGCAGCACTGGGGCGAACCCCGCCTATGCTGCCGTCCAAGTGATTCTCTTCCAGGATCACGTGACCGTTGGTAACTTCTACTCATGCCCCTTCCTGGGGCGGAGCATAGCATAGCAAACCCCCCGATTGTTCAGGCCCACAACCGCCCGAAGGACTATCGGGGCGCCGACACGGCTTCCGGGACCCTCCCATGAGGCTCCTCGGATTTGGCTCTGGCACCCCCTATGGGGCCGCCCAGAGGTAACCTTGGTACTGGCCTGCTTCCAGATCGCCCTGTAACTCCGCCTGCAACGAAAAAAGGAAATATTACAATATTCTCACCCCCACCTGCCAACCACGCCGGGTAAGCGGTAGGGAGGATGCGGTGTGCGAGGCGACAAGAGGTCGCCGGCATGGTGGGGGAGGGCTATATAGCCTCCCCCCACGCCCAGAGGAGCCCCGGAAGTGACGCCCGTCGCGTCACTTCTGGGCAGGAAAGAGGAGCGGGACACCGGCCGGCGTCCCCGCCCCCCAGGAGGGGGAGGCGGGGAGGGGTGACCAGTGCCCAGGCGACACTAGGCGACTCTAGTGGCCCCCTGCGGGGGCCGCGGTCAGCGGCATTGCACACACACACTGGAGCACTGATGGTAACCCTGGGTGAAATTCATGTAAGTTCTTCGACGCAATTGTGCGAAATGTAAAAAAAAATGATGTGAAATTATGAATTATTTCGCAAAATGCCACGCCGGCACTATATAAAGTGCAAAATGTGTCCACTTTGAAACTGAGGACGCATTTCATGCAAATAAGTGCAAACTTGTGCATTATGTGAACAGCATTCAGTAGCGTTTGGTTTGTTGGAGTTGTTCTCGTGCTCCCCCAAAAGGAATTTTAAGCAAACGAAATAGCAACTAAACGACGTTTTCATAATTGTGGGCATTTCACGTAACAATAGAAGCGCGAAATGCAGGAAATTGCAAAAGATCATGCCTTCAGAAAACAAAATTTCGCCCGGGCCTGGCAGATTGAAGGAAGGGAGGGGGTCTGTGGGGAGGTGAGGCTGGTTTGCATGGTTCCTAATGAAGACGGAAAGCGGGAACACCTGGGACTCTTTTGTGAGGACAGAAGACATTTTAATTAGGCTCGGGCATGCCACAACTAGTTTTGGAAAAAAAAAAGGCTGCTTCCTTAGTGATACAAGCTTTGTTAGCATATTAGAAATGAGAAGTTTTTTTACATCGAATAAATGTCATCAAATACAGGAGCTTATTACCAAGCCAACACTATTATAGACAATCAAAATCCAGCGTACAGATGTTCTTTCTTCATATTTACGCTTACTGCCAGTGCAGCTGCATGCCAGGCCAAATAAATTGCACTTTTCAGCTTTGGATTTGCATAAAGGTCCAATTCTAGCTAATCAAAATATTATACAATATACCAAAGTGTCTCATTTCTCATTTGAACACTATTGCTGTATTCCATCTGAAGGATGGTTGGGATAAACACAGTGGTGGCTGCCTCGGTTCAGGGGTGGTGCGGCGGGGATAGATTAAAAAATATTTGCACATACCTTTCCTTCACCGCAGCCACGACACGCAGCTCCTCCATCCTCTTCGTCACCACTGGAAGCACCAGAAGAAGACTCTCCCAGCCAATCACGACGCTGCATGAGAAGCATTATGATTGGTCTGAGTGGCCTGTTTGGCTGCTCAGGCAGTGCCTGGGAGCCTCAGTATGTTCTCCATTGGGCTGTGCAACACAGCCAGGTGGAGAACATGTTAAGTGCGCATGAATCTTTGGCCGGCCCAAGAGGGCCGGCCAAACATTCATGCACACTTAGGGAGTACAAACCACTCCTCACTATGCTCTGCCCCGCCCGACCTGGCTCCAGTCCCGCACAGAAAAATAAAATGATAACGTTTTATTATCATTTTCTTTTTCTTTTTGCACTGCTCAAATAGCAGTGGGGCAACGCTCCACCGCCTTAGTGGAGGAGCCACCACTGGATCAACACCTTCATTATACCTCAGAGTGTTTTGGCTTGGACACCGTGGGTTGCTTAACCCCCCCCCCCCCCAATTGTGAAATGATGGTGGAACCACGTTTGCAGCCAGAAATGGTGTGAGTTATTTCTTAGACAACACAATTCATATGTGCTCAAAAGATATGGTTTGAGGTTGGTATTGACATCCAAGGAATACAATGAAAATACAACACTACATCAAATTGACCTTCGATATGAAGACAAACTACATGAAACTGAAGTGTGAGAATACTTGAACAACCCCCTCACAAGCATTGGGGTGTGGGCGTACTAAAACAGACATGCCACAACACATATTATAGTGCTCAAAAGTAAAACGGTACAAGAGAACAATACCAACTGGGTGAGAGGACAACCATGGGCTATTGTCATTCTCCCAACTCCACCTGGGGGAGATCATGTGAAAGAGACTAAGGGCCTTGTTTGGAGTTTGGGTACTCCAACACTAAAGTGGCAGATGTCTTATCCGCTGTATTGCATTTTAATTAGAGGCTATGGAACTTGTAGTATTGTGGACAGGATATCTAAAAAGTTTTCTCGTAGAATCTCTTTGTCAAACTGGCAATAAGGTCCTGAACTCTCCATAGAGATGTCGTGCCAGATCAGAGGGACATACATCACTGAGAAACACTGAAACTGCTTTAACAGCCGATGCATAGTGCACACGCTCAGGTATTTCTCACACACCTGTTAAAACCATCTTCATAGGACAATCATGCGCATAAGTTCTTTGGAAGTCTGTTATTACTTTTGATGTTGTTGTACGATGTGCTCTGAAGTCCTGTATCTTAGAACGAGGTAAACCGAATTCTGAACTATTCTTTACACAGGGGAGAATGTTCTGCACTGAATACCATGTTGCTATAGAAAAGCAAACACATTTAGATAGCAACCAGAAAACCATATTGCGGGAAGCCAATTGATTATTAATGGTGTCAATAACAGGCATTCTATCTGACTAAAACATTTCCTATACCGCAAAGCACAGCGCTCAAACCTGCAAGGCATCTATTAGAGAATATATCTCAAGAAACATTCCTTTGCAGAGTAAACACTTTTACAATTCACTTGTGCATATACATTTCATTGCCCAAAACCTACACTTACGATGTCATCGACCAACAAACTCAGCCTGCCCTTAGAAGCAAGTGCTCCAGGTCATACTAATTGTATTCTTCAAGATATCACTCCAAATGCAGACATACTCTCTCGGTCCACTTATCAGTGGTGTTGTGATGGTTTGCATGAATGTATTTCACATACACATGACAGACCAGAAGAGTATGTTACATTTTGGAATGGCACACAATGCAAAAATCAAACAGACCTACCAGAACCTGAATGTGATGGGACAAAAATTTCCAAAGGTGGAAGCAACTTGAAAAAGTGCTATGAAGTAAAATGATTAACAACATTAGTAAGCAACAGACTTGAGTTCAGCACCAAAAAGTGTCAAATGGGTCACAGGGCACCTGTCGCCCCACTGGCTTAGGGCCAGCAGCTGAAAAATAAACAATACTTTATTATTGTTTTATTTCCTCCAGCTGCTGGCTTTGAGCCAGCGTGTGCAGGGATGGGTGGGGCTTGGCAACGATAGGGAGGTGGAGTGACGTGATCGTCTAAGTGTGCATATCTGCTTGGCCGGCTGTCTTATTCCAGCCAAACAGACATGGCAATTTAGGTTTCTCCACCTGGCTGTATTCTGCGGCACAGACTCCCTGTGCCTGAGTGGAGTGTCAAAACAGCCCACTCAGACCATTCCTGGCACTGCTCTCATAATATGAGAGCTGGGTCTTGATTGGTTAGGGGGGCTGGCCTAGGGACTGCCGGGGCAAGCGGAGGAACGGAGGAGCACCGGAGCATGAGGTGGTCGCAGGATCAGGTGTTTTAAAAAAAATAGATATATTTTAATTCAATTCAACCCACCCACACCGCCGACAGTGCTGCTGCCCTGCCATTGCATATTGGTAGGAGCTGTGACTGGCACCTGTACTCTTCATCTTGGTTATAGGAAGATGATAAGCAAACCACAAGACCTTCAAACCTAACCAGAGAAGGGGCTCTCCTATCTAGCCTTGGTGTCATTATGAGGTTTGTGATAAACATTGTCAGATGAAACCTAATATTAATGGTGGGAATATAACCAGTATTTACTGGAACCTGGATTTTGGTGCCGTAAGCACATAAATCTGCATGATATTCTCTAAGGACTCATGATAGGTGATAATTATTGCACCCAATAAATACAATACACCTCAGTGTCGATTTGCATTGGATACAATGGTTATTGCATCTGATAGCGGCCAACCCGTAATGAGGCTCCTAGAATACTGGTGGGAAGATAGGCATCAGAATCTAGTCTGCTTGAAACCTCTTCCTTCTGGGATTTTTGCTGCATGTTCACTTGTTGAACGCCAGGAACGGACCCTTCCAGTCACTGCCCGAATGCAGTCCTATCACAAAGCAAATTCTCTCTCTGATCCCTTTGAATATCAAACAGAGTTGTGAACCACTGCATGAAACACAGTTTCATATTGGCGTTATGAATGCTCCAAATTGGCCTTGCTGGTGTAGGTGTAAAATTAAAGACTACTACCGAACTAAGTGTCATCATGCACTGCACTTACCATGATGCATTGGGGCAAATTGAGCACTGGGATGTGAGACAGTGCGCTCCCACCCCCCTTCTGTTTATAAAGTTTCCCTTGAGCTACTTAGCTGATGAGCTTGTGTTCATTCACCTGTGCCCAGTAGGTAGTATGGAGACCTGTGAAGACTTTGTAAAGCATTTCAAGCAACCCCAAAATGACTTGTTACTTTCCACTGTTGAATGAATCCAGAAACACGTGTCTAGAGTTACACAGGCTACACCACCAAGGGTGAAAAATGTAAGACTACTACAGAAGTAAGTGTTATTATGCACTGCATTTACCATGATGCATTGGGGCAAATTGAGCGCTGGGATGGAAGGCAGTGTGCTCCCACCCTCCGTGTGTTTGAAAAGGCTCTCTTGAGCTACTGAGCTGACAAGCTTGCAGTGATGCACTAGCGCCCATTGAGTGGTACGGAGACCTGAGAAGACTCTGGGCAGCACTTCCAGCACCCCCAAAATGACGTGTTGCTCGCTACTGATGGAGGAATTAATCCAGAAACATGTGTCTAGAGTTACACAGCACAGGCTGCACCAACTTGGGTGAAGAATTAAAGACTACTACTGAAGTAAGCATTATTAAGCACTGCATTTACCATAATGCTTTGGGACAAATTGAGTACCGGCATGTGAGACAGTGTGCCCCCACCCTCCCTCTGTTTGAATAGGATTATATCTTGATTGAGAACGAGGGACAAGGAGGCCAAAATGTATCCTTCTTTAAACTGCTCTGGATTTATTTGCTTATTTAATTCCTCTACTCCTCATTCAGTGAGCATGTTTTTGATGCCAAAACAATAATTCTAAGCTAGTTCTATTGAAAACAAATAGTAGGTTTCTTTGATTTTATTTGATCATTAGCCCTGGAGGAATTAGTTTTCAAAGTCTTGTTCAGACTCATAATCTTTATATAAAATCCACAGGATCTTGCTGCCCTATGTTTATTTGGTTGAAAGATGTGCTACTACCAAGAGGACATGCTAAGTGTGTCCTTAAATGCCCAAATAGTTTATATTTTTCTGTAAGTATTTAGTGAGAAAACAGATTCTCACACCCGTCTTTATTTCCTTCTGCATTCGTACAGTGTACTTTGTGGTATGACATACTCAGAAGCCTGCATATATCGAGGGTCACAGGAAATCTGATATTCTACAGGCGTGGAATTACATCATTTGCCACATAATCCACCTTCTCTGTATAATGTGCAGTAAAAAGGTTTTTGCTTCTAGCTCAAGCAGCTCAAAAGTTACTAAAAAGTGAGCCCGACATGATGTTATGCAGTGACAGCTTTTTGCAAATGTTAAATGGTTACATTTTAGTGGCTGATTGTTGCTTTCTGGTGCCATGTGATAAAATATTTTGCCCACACAGCATTAATGTGTGTTAAAATGACTAAATAGCAAAAGAAATCTGCCACTAAATGTGCAACATCATGTCATAAAGGGCCATATGTATCAAAATAGAGTTTTGCGATTCTCAAATTGCAATTTTCAGTGAATCGCAATTTGAGAATCGCAAAATGCAATGTATGTGGGATTTGCTAATAATTTTGCGAATCCCACATATTCCTTATTTGCGAATCACAAATTGAGATTCGCAAATAAGGAATACCTTCCCATTCATTCCTATGGGCTAGGAGGCCCATAGGAATGAATGGGAAGGCATTCTCAATTTGCGATTAGCAATTAGAGAATCGTAATTTGAGAATGCAATTTCAAGGGTACCAGGGTGTCAAAAGGACACCCTGTTGCACCCCTGAAATGTGCATGTGTGCACATGTGGCACACATACATGCCCTAAGGGCATGTATGTGCGCCACATGGCACTTTTAAAAATGCAAAATAGTGTATTTTTAAGTGAAATCGCAATTTACCACCAAGTTGAAGTTGGTGGTAATTTGCGATTCCTTAAGGCCAAATTGCACTTTCTTTTGTGCTTCTTACAAATGCAATTGCAAAATAGGGAATCACAAAATATGTGATTCCTTATTTTGCGAGGGGGTTTTTGTGTAATACATTGCACACTGCTAATTTGTGATAGCAAATTGTAGAGAAGTGGAGGCAGCACCAGGAATAAATTCACACTTTAGCCAGTATGGTCATTTAAAATTCCTTTATTCTTCTTTGAATAAAAACACAGGACAACAGCCAACTTGCTTTTTCGTACCGTGGATTTGGACGTATATTCTATCGCCGCACTACTAGGCTGATTGGATTCCAACGATTGTGGTTTATCATAACCACACTCATACCGAAGGATGGTCATCATCTACGGATTACTGATCTGATTACAGTTGGATTCCACCTTCAAGTCCAAATATCATTTTTGCGCATGCAGACACAAAAGAGCATCTACATGTGAGCGGAACTCTCTCCGGACTCCTTGGATTCTGGATGCATACAGTTCGTATTATTAAATAGAACTTTGCCAGATAACCCTGAGCGAACTTCTACATCAGACAGAACCCAGCTGGAACCTAGTGCCATTTTACATATAAGCGGAACTCTCTTCGGACTCCTTGGAGACTGTATGTATATAATTCATCCTACTATATAGAATCCTGTCAGACAACCCTGAGTGATCTACCGCCGCAAACAGAACCCAGCTGTGACGCTGCACTGACATCATCTAGAAACCGGATTCCACTTTGTACTTCTTATTTGGCTTATTATTGCCTTTGATTCATCAAATGGAACGTGGTCCATCCCAAAACTTTTTGCCCTGATGAAGTTCCTATAAAAGGAACGAAACATGTTGGCTGTTGGCTGTTGTCCTGTGTTTTCATACAAAGAAGAATAAAGGAATTTGAAATGACCATACTGGCTGAAGTTTGACTTCATCCCTGGTGCTGCCTCCACTTCTCTACAATTTGTATCTCTGGAATCTCCAATGAGACCTAACTGCAGCAGGTCTCGGAGGCGATTGGCACCTGACTCTATTATTCTGTGGACATTAAGATTAAAGTGCTTAAAGTCAGCTGCAGGATCGATAGTTTATTTTAAATTTGTGATATGAAACCCTGAAATTCTGCGGATTTCAGCGTTTGTGATCGCAAATTGGCTTCATACTTTTGGCCATAATTTGCTTTACCTTGCTGCATAATTTAATAATCTCTGCCCCCTTATTTGGTCATCCATAACTGTCCTGCATATATCACTACGGAATGGGTGAGAACATACATTACATATTACCATAACGCTACTACATTCAAGTGCATTTTCACATGCACATTTTTGTAAATTTTGAGTGTTTCACTTTGTACTTTTTATATATTAGATTACTACTCTTTCTAAAAGGAATTTTTTTTTAGTCCTCATTTGGCATTATGTGTAAGGTATCAAAATTCCAAGCAGCAATTCTTAGGTAGGAGGATCTCAGCCTCTCCTGATAAAGAAGGGGTGTTCTATAGGAAGAACCAAAGAGAACACATGCCGAATCTCCCATTGTGCTGCCAGCTCGGAAACCGATTCCTTTTAGCAGGGGCCGGCCTCTCCAACAACCTGCTAGTTTGGTGTTAATCATTGGACTTTAAAAAAAAAAAAAAGGGGGATACCACTCAATGCCTTATCTTCTTTGCCCAATTATCCCAAATATCCCATATCTTTGCTCTTTTAAGACTAGCCGAGGCTCTATCTAGTGATTCTATTCTTTGTATTGATGTCACCTACTCAATTTCTAGCGGAGGGACTGGTAAGATTCACTTTATACAGAGCTCTCTAGGTGCAAGAAGAATTTACATAAACACCAAGGCTCTGTGAGCTTTTGTTATTGATCTGTCCCCCTTCCTCTTTAGCATTACTCCAAAAATGACCATCTCCAAGCTCACCTGTACTTCTTGTCCCAATATACCAGGGAGTGTTTTACCTACTTTCTGCCAGAAAATTTGGATCAAAGGGCATGACCAAAACATGTGGGCTTCATCTGCATTGGCCTCCCCGCACTTAGGGCACCTCTTTTCCACCTGCAACCCCAGCTTCGATAGCCTCTTGAGAGTCCAATAGGCCTTATGAACTGTAAAGAGATGATTCTTCTTGAGTGGAGCAGACTTTGCATAGTGCCATAAGTAAGACATAGATACTTGCCATATCTGTTCGAGGTCTGAATCCTGCAATTCCCTCCTCCATATCAACACCGGTAAAGCTTGTTCCTCCTCAGGTACCTGGATCAGCATCCAGTACCACTCCGATACTTCCTTAGGCAGGAGGGGGCGGGAAACTATCTTTGATTCCCAAAATGAATTTCCCTTCTCGTCTTTTCCCAGTGTTTTAGCCCAACTTGCTAATTGATAGTACTTGAATATTGAGGTCTTCCCTTCCGACAATTCCTGTATGCGGTTCCAAGAAACTATCTCTGTACCATCTAAAAGTTGATCCCATGTATAAATGCCACACTGCTTAAGAGGAATTGCTAAGGATTCTTGGAGATAGACAGGCGTACCCGGTGAATTCCATATGGGAGCCTTATTACTAAAGTATGTAATTTGTAAAGACCTTCTTATCTGATGCAAGACCTTGCATGCACTCAGAGGAGTCTTTAGTCTTACTTTTTTTAAACATTTTGTGTGTCTAAATTTAAATAGGAAACACCCATTGAGGTCTGGGGGGGCTATTGGCAAGGGCCTGAAAACAATGCTGACATCTCAGAGGTATCTCTCAACATATGTCTAAATGTTTTTAAATGAAAAGTCTGGTAATATTGCAAAAGATCCGGGCTGGCTATCCCGCCTGATGCCTTCTTCGCTCTAAGTCTTCTCCAAGCGATTCTAGGCTTTTTATTTCCCCACATAAAACTATTGAAATCACCCTGAACCTTCGTTATCCAGTCATTCTTAAATTCTAAC
The DNA here is from genome assembly GCF_964204655.1 of Triturus cristatus. Lineage (NCBI taxonomy): Eukaryota > Metazoa > Chordata > Amphibia > Caudata > Salamandridae > Triturus > Triturus cristatus. Next base: position 819,103,949 of record NC_140591.1, read on the forward strand.
GGAATAGAATTGAATAGAAAAGTACATTTTGGGAGAATGGACATCTTTATCAAATTTGATCTACCCAAGAACGACAAAGGAAGTACGCTCCAGGCCTGTAACTGCTTCCGTACGCTGTATGCTCTAATATCAAAGTTCACCCTTGCAGTGTTATCTAAGTTTTGTACAATTTGAATACCTAGATATCTAATGTTTTGTTTAACTAAATTAGATTGATAGTGTGTATTCCCCTGCATTATTTCAATTTTTTGCTGATTTAGACATATCCTGTAAAGGCCCCCAGTAATCCAAATTGTTGGCCAAGACAAAACTAAATGACCAGTAAATATCATCAAATCATCTGCATACAGGCCAATCTTATTTTCCCACCCATTACATAGAAAAGACAAGTTGTTTTTATTTGTTGTTAATTTTATGGCTAAGGGCTCTATATACAGGTTAAACAATAGAGGTGAAAGGGGGCAACTCTGTCTTGTCCCCCTGTCAATATGTACTATTTTTGGCAAAATTACCATTTATTAGCAGTCTAGCTGATGGATTTTTATATAAAACTTTAACAGCTGCCAAAAAAGTTTCTCCCAAGTTAAATCTTTGAATCACCTCATACAGGAAATGCCAACTCACCCTATCAAAGACCTTAGCTGCATTTAGGGTCATAACCATCAGGGGACTGTTATACTCTTTGGCCATGTCAATCGCCCCAATTAATTTGTGTATCAGTTCATGCAGCTGCCTCCCTTTTATAAATCCTTTCTGGTCTGGATGGATCAGAGTCCCAACTATTTTGTCTAATCTTTTTGTCAATAATTACGAATAGATCTTATAATCGCAATTAAGTAATGAGATTGGGCGATATGACTCACTTACCCTCGGATTTTTATTAGATTTAAGTAAGATGGTAATGGTGGCAATATCCCATGATGGAGGGAGAGCGTGGTCAAAGACAAAAATAGAATTACAAATTTGCAAAAGAATAGGTGCAAGTTCTTCTTTTAGTATAAAGTATATCTCATTAGGGAGAGCATCCGGGCCAGCAGCTTTCCCTTTTTTTAGGGTATTTATGATTTTGATCACCTCTTTCAAACAAAATGGGCTGTTTAATTTTTCCTTCTCTACCTCCTTGAGGTGAGGGAGAGTTATATCTTGAAAGAAAGCCTCCAATTGAGCCATAGCTGGTGTTGTGTCCTCCGAATATAATTCTTGGTAGAAATTTATAAAGGCATTTTCAATGTCAGAGGCTTTTGTTATTATTTTGCCTGTATTTTGACATTTTATAGCCTTGTATAGAATTTATGGATTGATTAGCTTTTATCTTCCATGATGGAAGTTTCCCACACCCCTCCCCATATTCGTAGTGGAATATTATGCTGGCTTCCCATTTCCACCTAATTTTACCTTCTAAAAAGTCTGCTAAGTTTGATTTTGCTGTGTGTAAATTCTGCTCTAATTGATCTCTGCTAATCAGATTCTTGGCCTGAGTCAACTCCTCTTGTAGGGTTTTTATTGCCACTTCCAAAGAATAAATTTTCTGTTCAAACTTCTTATTGTGTGAGGAGCCAATGCTTGAAAGCAAATCCCTAAGGAAGGCTTTGTATGTTTACCATACAATTTGCGGCCTAGCGCCAACACAGGCACCCTCGTGCCATGGTGCAAGGGTGTCTGCATTGCATGCAGGATTGTTTTTATGCAGGAAGGACCAGAATGCAGCACACATGGAAAGAGGAAAAAATTATGAGAAATAAAAATATTTGTCCTCCTTACTCCCTACTCCTGCTCTGACGAGGGGTAAGGTTTTGGCTCTCTCCCAGGTTTAAGTTATTAAGTAAATCTCGGGCACCATCAAAATCCATGGGTGTTGCATGGGATAACCCACCGCAACACCCATGAAACGACTCCCTGGAGCAGAGTAGTATTCAATGTTGCGCCTTCCCCTGCTTTGTGTTTCTCCATATCTATGAGGCCATGCAAAGCCACGCAAAATGGCTTTGCATGGCCTCATAGATATGGTTGAGAGGTTTGCGCAGATGGAGCGTCAGAAAAAGTGACACTCTAGTGGCACAAGCCCCTAAGTGAACTGTCAATATTGTGCCTGCCCTTGCCAATCAATTTCCCTGCATCATGCAAAGCGGCCATTTTGAGAGCCCAGAGACTCAGTGACACCACCAGAGCACTGTTTGCTTGTTAAATATGTAAATAAGGGCTACAAAACACAGTTAATTGAATGTCTGAGATGTAAATCACCCACAGTATATTTGAACAGGTGCCTCAGCAGTAAAGTAGAAATGTGAATAAAGGACGCAGCGTGATAGCATAAAATGGTCTACAGCATTGCCACTGCTATTTGGCAATTATTGTATAGCTGTTAAACATTCACAATCGCACACTGATGACATCAGAGTGAGTGCGATATAATACATGGTTCTTCCTTTCACATCACAATGTGTTTATATGGCTCTCCTGGTGCACAGGTGCCTGTACGAACAATATTGGTAAAAAAGCGGCGAGGAGTTAATCACCCATTCACAATGAAATGAAAAAGTTCCATATAACTGGTGGAGTTTCAATTTACAAAGACAGTTGTAAATCAGCACCCACCTGTTTACTGCTGCTTATGGATGTAGATTTCCAAATTTCAGGAATTCAAAATAGTTTTCACAAACATTGCGTTCATGCATGTGTGCTGCATAAATCACATATGTTTATGCACCAGTATGACTAGTATGACTAAGGCATGGATATTCATTTTTACACTTTCTCTTTTGAGAATCAGCCCCTTGATGGGCAAAGCAGAAATGAAAGGCCACCACAGGGAGAATGTGTGGCTTAGTAAATGGTCCTTATGGACCCTGGGACTGGCGAACTAGGTTTGGATTCCATCCTTGGCTCAACATCCTGTGATTCTGATCAAATCCTCAACCTACTGTACATAAAATGATAATAAAAAATGTGTAACCTAACAGGTTCTCTTGTAAAGTGCTCAGATGCCCTTGGGTAAAATTCAGCTACATAAAACTGTAAATCTCTTGTTTAAAGACCAACAAGCTTTTCTCCTCCTTTTGTTCTGCTTAGGTTGAAATATTGACTACAAAGTCTGCTGCTCAGTTGAAGTTCTGTTTAGAGCTGTCTTTGGACACTCCAGTGAATTTACTGAATATATAAGTTCTGATGAAGGCTTGAAGTAAAAAAAAAAACGACATTCATATGACATAATTGAGGAGATCATGTGGGACTGGCAACCGGGAAATTGTATGCTCAGGTCCCAAAGGTAAAAGGAGTTATGAGTTCTGGACACCAGACTGTATGTGAGGAGCAAACAATTGAAAGATCCTCTAAGCAAAGCATCCTTTCTTTAGTAATTGTGTCACGTGTGAATAAAAACCAAGCGATGGCAAAGTCAAAATGTCTCAGCTTTGGTATCTATTACCTTTGCCAATCGTTTTAGGCATTGTTAGTACTGTCACCCTTAGGGTGGTCTTCCCCCAACCGTTTTGCCTTTTTGCTGATTCTTTTTGTTGGCCTAAGGACTCTGGGCACTTTACCACTGCTGACCAGTGCTAAAGTGCACATGCTTCTCCCTTAAAACATGGTAACATTGGTGTATACACCATTGGCATATTTAGTTTACTTGTAAGTTCCTTGTAAAGTGGTATACCATATCCCCAGGGCATGTAAAATTAAATGCTACTAGTGGACCTTCAGCACTGATTGAGCCACACATACAAGTAGCCTTTCAGACCTGTATCAGGCCAGCCAATGCAGGTCCTGGGTGTGCAATTTACTGCCACTTTGACTTAGCACGTAAAACCCTTTGCCAAGCATAAAACTCCCCTTAGATGTCACCTCAAAGGCGTGCCCTAGGTAGCCGACACGGCAGGGTGCTATGTAAGTAAAAGGAAGGACATGTGCTGTTAAGGTTTACATGTCCTGGTCCTGGCAAACACCCACATTCATGTTTCACTACTGTGAGGCCTACTCCTTTCATAAGTTAACATTGGGAATTCCTTCACACACTTTTAAGCCATAATTCCTGATTAGAAAGTTGTGGCCGCATCATGTTTTATATCTTTGGAATGGTAATGATAAATACTTTCTACTGGTAGAGTTGGATTTACCATTACTATTTTAGAAATGCCACTTTTAGAAAGTGGAAATTTCTCTGCTCTTGCTGTTCTGTGTTGAATACATGTCTAGGGTGGGTGACAGCTATACTTTGTGCATTCCCTCCAGACTGCCACAAGCACAGGAAGGTTAGGTATGTCTGCATACACATCTGCAGTCTGATGGCTATTCCTGAGCAGGAAGGGAGGGGGGCTGATACTTACACCTGAATAGGAGGTGTTCTGTTTCCCAAACAAAGGGTTGGTTACCCCTACTAATTTTCTGGTGCCGGGGCTAAGAAGAAAGGACCTGTGTGCACTTCAAAGACTTTCTTTGAACTCACTCCCACTTCAAAGGCACAACTGGGTTTAAATACTTGGTCTCTGACCCTACCAAGACAGTACACTAATGGACCTGTGAAGAACCATGCTAGGAAGAAGACTGCTGTGCTGCTACAAGGACTGCTACTCTGCTGGACTGCTGCTCTGGAAGAACTGTTTTTCTACTCTGATGTGCTGCATGTTGCCAGCTACTTGCTCCCCCCTGCCCTACTGAGGAAAGGGACTGGAACCATCTCACTTGAACCCAGAGTGACTCCAAGGGCTTGCTGGCTTTCCCCCTGTTCTGAAGTCACAGGGCCATCAAAGACTTTCTACAACTCTGCAACAGCACCTAGACCATCTGTGAGTCCTCCCTTGCCAAGTGGTACCAATTCAGTCTTGGACCCTTGGAAGTACCTTTTTCTGTGCTGATCCAGCAGAATCCACTCATCGATTACTTTGCTTCTATTGGAACCGACACATCGCCCTTCGATGCAGCTGTTGCTGACAACATCACTTCAACAGACTGCACAGCTTGTCAGCAACGGACTGGGTGGCTCGATAACAACGCATCGCCTGCATCACATGGGGCTTAGTCGATGAGGCTTTACTGACTGCACGGATCAGAACTGACGTGCCTCCATCCACAGGATCAACAGCGAAGCATCACCTCCTCTGCTTCTCGCATCGGGTGCTCGAGGTCAACGCTTCCTCCATCCAAGGTACTTTTTCAGCGGGACCTGCAAGAGTCCTGTAGCTGGCCTGTCCTCCATTGCGGTTGGCCTGAACTTTGGATGAACCCCTTGGGATCTCCCCTGTTGGCGCTTTATGACTGTAAGCACTATAATTCGATTTAATCTTTAAAAATTCATAACCCCAGTTCTACTATTGGATTTTTGTGGTTTTGGTGTTGTTATACTCATAAATATATTATTTATTTTCTAACCCTGTGCGTAATATTTTGGGGATGTTTCCATTATGTTTTTGTGTGTATGTGTTGTGCAAATACGATACACATTGCCTCCTTAGATAAGTCTCACTACTCTGTGCCAATCTACCAGAGGGTGAGCATAGGTTCTTTTTTAGTGTTTATCTAGCTTACCCCGACTAGAGTGAGAAACAACACAGTGGGTGCAGATGGGTGGGAGCAACACAAAGGTCCTGGGAAGGAAAGCAAACAAAGACAGAGAAACGTGAAGGGAGTGAGCAGGAACGAACATGATAGAGTGCAATGTGGAGTTAAGGAGCATGGGAGAGTGGCTCGAAGGGAGGAGCTGTATAAAAGTGAAACCCTGTGCAAAAGCGGCAAAAAAGACAAACTTTTTTTATTGTTATGAAAAGAAACATTCTGAGAAAAGCAGGCAAACATGCTACATTGTAATAACGCAAACACTCTCATGGAATGCATAAGAAAATAGTGGTTTAAGTTTTTTAAATTATGATAGTGTTAAAGTTAAATGAAATGTGCATCAAGAAGCAAATGAAAGGTCCTAGCTGAGATTGTTTAAAACTGATAGTTCACAGGACAATAATTGAAAGGCCAAATCGGTATAAAGCTGTAAAAGCACTGAGAGCAGCTCAAAGGAAAACAATGTTGAAAACAGAACTTTTATAAATTTACCAGAAAAAAATGTGCTGAGAAACGTGGGCACTCTTAAGGCGGTATTATAATAAAAACAAAACAATTCCTAAAAAGCAGAAGAATAAAAGGGACAATAAGAGAGATGACCGACAGTCAATGCTCCACGGGAGGGACGAAGACTAGATGGACGTTCTAAAACAAACATGGCCATTCAATATAAAGCAAGAAAATAAGAGTGAAAAAACAAACAGCCAATGGCAAGCAATGGGCTGAGTTGCTTTCAAGAACAGATATCTACATGTCGTCAATAAATCTTTCTCAGCTAGGCAGCTGTGTTTTCTGTCAGGCCTCGACCTAAAAAGAAAACATTTTTAGACCTGAAATGTCCACCAAAATCTAAAAAATGTTGCATCGAAGTCACAAGCTTCAGAGTTTTATCATCATGTTTATTCAGTAGCATTTTATCCACCCTGCCTTCCTTTTAGCTAGCAAGAATGGCAAACCATTGGCAATTTAGGATTGAGGACAAGAACAGTAGCAGTGCCCTCTGGGCACATTCATGATTAAAATGGAGCCACTTGCTCCATAAGCGCCTGTGTTCAGCCGGGAAAGCACAATGGACACTAACCCGGAAATTCCATAAATATAAAAGCTTCCTATACTTATTTTAACTATGCATAATTTCTGCAGAATCCACTGTTTTGTGCGGCTCCATTTTCTTTATATTGCATCACAATTTTTAAATCAATCCTGCCATCTCCTGAGGGTTCAGGCCAAGCATCAGCTAGGAACATATTAAAATAGTAATGAAGCTTCTCAAACCTGAATTATGACCTCTGATGGGAAGACTGGAATATATTGCTGTGCGGTAAGAAGCACAAGGTGTTCACCCTTTGTTATTAAAAAGCACCTGAACCTTTACCAAAATCTATTTAAAAACATAGGCTCAAAACAAAAATAGATATCTTTTTGGTCGCATTTGCCTTAGTATTACTTGGCAGTGAAGGGAACTGAATTGAGTGGATGTGCTCCTTGTGAAAGAGCAGAATGCCGTCACCCATAGTGAAATTAGCCAACAGCTGAAGTGCGCTGACCCACTGCACCATGCTCTTTTTAAGTCTCGAACAAAAGTGTAAAGAACTTTATTGACAGATGCAACAAAGAAAGGTCACATATTTGTTTTCAATTGGATTGATAACCCTGCAAAGGATCCAGATTTTAAACCAATATCCATCCATCCACCTACCTATGTAAGAGAAGCCAATACCCAATTCAAATGTAGCCCATTTTACAAACTTGAGAAAGATTCACATCTGAGAGCACCATTTGAGGATTCACCTACCAATAACACTTAGATCTCTCATGTAGTTACTTAGGGCCTGATTCAGATTTACGAGGATGTGTTACTCCATCACAACAGTGACGGATATCCCATTCGACGAAATATAAATCCCATAGGATATTATGAGATTTATAAATCAGACCCTTAATCAACTTGAATATTTTACTTACTGCATGATACGAGTATAATAGTACAGATTGTTCATCACATGTTGATTAACCCTGGACTGGGAATGCATTAGATAAGTGTCAGAAATGTATTGGACAATTTGGGAAGAGGCACCATTCCCAACTGAATAAACAGAACCTAGTCAGGTCTCAACACCAATCTCAGTGAAACTCTGCTCAACTAGATATGTCATAAGCAACAGGAATTTTCCCAGAGAATTGTGTGTTAAAGTCAAGCAGTTCAAAGTCAAGAAAAAACAAAATCAAATTCCCAAACCAGTTTAGAAAAAGTTCAGAAAATGTAATAAGTGAAAATATACTAATGTGATTTTAGTCAGATAAGAGAAACCAGATATATGATTTTTTAAATGATCAAAGGCAAAAATAGCAACTAGAAAAAGTAAATGGCTAATGAAAAATGTCAGTTGTTCATTGACCAGGACATAGGTACACTTTCAGGCATACTGTGATGTATTGGAGGTTGGATACATCAAGCAGATAATCCCAGTCAAAGTGGTTACCTTCAGACCTACTTCTCATGGTCAAAGTTTTCCCAACAGGGCACAGTTGAAGGCTGAATTATCATGAAAAGCTGCAACTGTTGAAGTTTCACAGGATAATTCTTCACAACTGAAACCAAATGTGAAAATATTCAAAAATAAAGTGTGGACCTACCAGTGCTCTTTCTCTTTGGGTCAAACAATTCATAATTTCTCTTTCTTATTATGATACAAAAAACATAAAAAGAAATGTTCACTTTATGTCTACCCAGTAAAGTAAAGAGGACAACCATGGAGTAAAATCAGTATTTAACCTAATCAATTTTTGTCATAAAACTGAACATTACCATCAATTGACAAAGATGGACGTTATTCTACAGCAGCACATTCATGGATCATTTACCAGGAAACAAGCCAATGTCTGTTTTCTAAGTTTACTTAAAGTACTTGTTTGAAGACCCAGTTTTATTTCAGCATTGAAGGATGGTTCTTTGATTTTCCTCATTGGGATTGATTCAATTTGATGTTTGAGTTCTTCCTCTTAGCCTTTCACTAACTAGATTCAACATGTTTCCCTGGAAGCCGCAGGCAGAATGAAATATCACGCAGAGGCCTTTATTTGAGATATTTATTTTTAATTGAAACATTGTTGATGCTCTTTCTATAACAGCTTTCAATACAGTAAATGTATTACAAAACTTGTTATATTATGTTAGTTGTCATGGATGAAGTACAAAATTAAAGAACCATAGATAAGTGCACTTTTAACACCAGCCTAGTGAAAGCTAATACACTGTATACAAATTCATACGAAATGTATGTTTCCGAGAAAGATTAAATTATCTTTGACAAATCAATTTCAATTTGACACACGTTTTTTATCAACGGCAAAACACATTGGAGTTTTAAATAAACTGTGTATTGAGATAGTTGTATCCATTTGGCTAAATCCAGTTTATCAAAGACATTATCAGTCGGAAATAGCTTAAGGGAGAGTTATTATCAATTGCATGACCTGTATAAAAATATGAAATTTACTTATAATCATTAAACACAGGACACCATTTGCTTCAGTTGAGCAAATATGAACAGCAGTTAGGTGCACTGTAAAGCTTACAGGTCTCTTGTCCCTATTGCAGCTTACTCGTGAACTTACTAACTAGATATGAATTCCAAATTCCCAAATATTTTCTGAAAAGAGTAACAGTAGAAAGCATGTATTTTTTAGGTATTTGATATTATTATTAGCAATCTGTAAAGCGTGAATTTCACCCATCGGGCATCTTGGCACTGGTAAATTATCAGGAGGGACGAGGAATCGTCGTTTGTTGGGAGCGGAATACCCTTTCTCTGTTACCTATTTCCAGGGGTAGAGATAAGTTTTCAGGTTCTTTCTGAAGCTAATCAGACTTTTTTAAAGGAGGGGTTAGACAGTAGGGCAGCCTAGGTGGATCTTAGAGATCGAGAGAGATCATAAAGCTCAAACATTTGCTGAAGAGCTATAGGTCCTGAACCATTTATGTAGAGTGAAAGCAGCTTTAAGGGCCAACAGATTACTGAGACCATTTTTGTTGCTTAAATACATTTTAAATGTGAACAAATGTAGATGATGCAATATGGTTTAAGAATCTAGTTGTGACAAGAGTTCATAATTTAGGATGTATTAGGGGAGGGAGTGTTAGGAATGTATTTGGGAAAGGAAACTGTAAGGTTGTTTTAAAAAGAAAACTATTTTAATCTTACTTTTAAACACTTTGAAATAAAGTGCTGAGTTGCCCATAAGCAAACTAATTAAATATAGTTGCCACAATGGGATTAGAAGCGATTTCACCAGGCTCCAAAGGCATGCATTTAGTCACTAGACCACAACTCCCCAATGAATCAATTGAAAAAGAACATCACCTGACAAAGCGAATCTCTTAAAGTTCCTTTGATGGCGTCCCTCTTACTAAAGAGGAACTACGTTTAAAATTAATCTGTTTTTAGATTGTGACATTATTGTGAGATTTTGGCTGGCAATTTTGAAGAAATACCATTCAGATTGTTGTGTGAAAATGTACAAAAAGTCACACCTTCTGCCAAACGTTATTTCTTAAAATAAAATCCCAAACCAGGCAGGCTAGAGAGGTAAGTGGGATGTTTCTTTTGTGTTCACTACATTACAGAATCCCAAGTATTAGTTTTTTATGTTTGTATGTTTGCAGTGTTCCAAATATGCATACATGGCTACAAGTTGGTGTTTGTTAAAGAAATAAAGATAAAGCATCATGTTGTCCTTTATGTGCACTTGGAGAGCTCACGCCACTCTTACATTAAGGTCATCAGTGCAGTTAGACTGCATTGGAGCACATTGCAGGTCATTTGTGATTGCAGGGGTCCCCAGCATACTGATGAAGGGCTACTTTCAAAAGGTCCTTCTTCACCAAGGTAATTTTCCCTCTAATTTTGGCCACATCTACTCCTCTGAGTACTCTTCCACTTACATTAATGAATTTTTATTTTCAGAATACCTCTAGCTCTCGCACAATCGATTGAGCCTAGCTGTCTGCACTTGCCTACGGTCTTAACGTACCGTCTAATCCCCGGATATAATCACGAACCGGGTGAGCGCTCCCTTTGGCTCCTTATCGCCTAACTTTATTACAGCTCTCAGTGCCACACCGCAGCACACCAGTCACCAGTTGATCATCCAGCCTCACTTCCTTCCCTGTGTATTCTAGACCACTTTTTCAGTTATACCGTCAGTAACTCTCACGCATATCACGCGTGCTTCTTCCACCATTACTACTAGCATGCTATGCTTGCAACCGTTCGTAAGCACACTTAATGCCTGAGTACCATGAGTATTGTAGTTGTAGGCACTCGCTAGTCTGTTTTTTTCCACACTACTTTTTCAGCTATAACGGCAGTACCTTTCATGCACACCCCGCGTGCTTCCTCCACCATTACTCGTATCATGTTAGCTTGCAGCAGATCGTAAGCACACTTAATGCTTGCTCCTTCCATTCTTCTCACGTCGCCACACCATTCTCGAGCCGCGTATTATGAGCACCTGTCCGTTTATCTACCCCCGTTGATGTACCACCATTTTCTCTGTACGTAGGCACTTGTTAAATCGTCTTCCTTAGACCACTATTTCGACCATTTTCCACACGCACATTTCTCGTGTTTCCTTTTCTATCACCAGACGCATGCTCACATATTAGCATGCCAGCTTAGTTGCGCAACTCTCTGAAATTTTTCTTTTCTCCTCCCTCTATATCAAACCTTTGTTGTTTACTTTCACAGGCAATTTCTTATATTCAGGCCAGCACACATTCATGTCCTGATGATGATCCTAGTATTTTGCTACAGGATCGAAACGTCGTCGACCTAAGTTAACAACTTGCACATTAATCCATTGTGTAAAAAAGTGCAAATGTTGTTCTGTAAAAGCTTTAAACATTGGATAATGTAAATAAGCTCTTTCCGTCTTGCCTGAAATGCCCTTTTGTTCATGTGTTTGTATTTGTTTTTTGATGTCATTTCTCTCTAGTGGATACTGGATTGTGTCCCACAATTAGTATGTTGTCTTATATGTTATATTTCATTGAAGAATTAAAACGGATCGTCCGGCTTGACATTCCTAATATAGTATCGATTCTGGACTATATTTATTCCACCCTTACTTTGAATGTTCTAAGGACCATTGTTTTGTATAAATTACTATTACCCAAGGTCCTTGATTACCTTCTGGGTGCCCTTGTTTCTTTTCAAACATACTTTCAAAAGGGATCATGTAACAAATGCTAGCATCCCTACAGCTCCTTCGCTCCATCTAGAAATGGAGGATTGTCGAAAGATACGGTAGAGGCCACTGTCATACTCCTGATCTTCTGCTTCCAAGACCTGAAGTGGCAAAGCTGACCAATGAAAAACATGGAGAAGGTAGAAAAGCAAGAGGGACTGGAACAGGAAATGCTAGATTGAGACCGGTTGTCATGGCTCCATGTATAGTGCACAGCAATATTTACGTATGGAACATTTTTGGTTACTTACTATGCCCTCAGCATGTTCATCACATACACCGTTGCCAATAGTACATTAATAACCTGTATCTCCCTCTCTCAGAAGAAGTTTGGACATTTTCATCAGGCTGTGATTTAGGAGTAATAGTCCCTAAATTTTATTGTGAAAGTACAATGCCATCGTCTCTGTCTATAATGCCTAACCATGTTATCTCATACTACAATGGCATTTCAGACAAGTAACTCCAATCAATTCCCAGTGGAGAAAAGAGTCACCTTCAAAATCATCACTCACGCCTACAAATGCCTACACAACAACGGACCCAAATATCTCAACGACAGAATCAACTTCCACGTACACAAAAGAAACCTCCAATCTTCTAACCTCGCACTGGCCAAGACCCAAGAGCAGTCGGAAGATCCTTCTCTCACATTGCAGCCAAGACCTGGAATTAGCTACCGGCAGATATCAGACGCGCCTCCTCCCTGAACACCTTCAGGAAGATCCTCAAGACCTGGTCCTCGGCTAACAGATCTGCTGACCCCTCCCCTCAGCGCCTTGTGACCCTCACGGGTGAGTAGCGCACTTACAATTCCTCTGATTGATTGATTAAAAGAGAGCTTCTTTCAGTGGTGCCAATGCAGTAGGTCCAGGTGAAATGTAACTTACACCAGCTCAATTTGCGCAATTTTGCATTAGGCTACTTATTCAAAATTCCTAAAAACAAGCCATTATACCAGTTGCGTAATGACTCCGCTGTTTAAGACAAAGTTATGGCACGGAGGACTTGAACGATTCAAGCAACCCGAAAGTGGGCCAATGTTGTTCACAACAATTGTGTTTTTCACGCTATTTCTTTAACGCAAAATGAGTCTTCACATCAAAATTTGATTCAAGGACAAATTGCACTCTAAAACGCATTTATATCTAAAATACGGTGCATAATGATGGATTTGCACTGTTTGCAATTTTCCGTAAATTTTGTGTAAATACTCAAAAGCAAATTTCGCACTCCAGTAAAGTACAGTCAGCAGAGAGTGACTACACAGCAAGATTTGTTTACACAAAACCCATTGCCTAATATATAACCTAAGATATGTTCCACAAAGACACTACCTAGCTTTTTAAAGGGATGATTTGGTTCCAGGGTACTCTACAATCACTGCTTGCAATATAATGTTTTTCAATTGTGTCTGTGTTTTTGTATAATTTCCATCCAGATATGCAGAAAGCATACTTTATAATAATAACGACGAGGTCCTGATTCATCACATGTGTTACCCTATATTTAAGGTCAGTGAAATTCTGCAAGTCCACACTGCACAACTACCTCTAAATAATACTGTGTTTCCATTTTCTGCATATTCAGCAGATTTCTGCAAAAAGTATTTCCAACTTATATGGCTAAAACACTACAAAGAGGGCTGCAAAAGAAGTACCTGAAATTCCTAATACTCTTCAAAATATAACATGTTTTTTCACCTGGTGATTTCTCTACTGCAGCACTAAAGAGGCGGGCATTTGTGCAAATGATCTTAATAGGTATGCAACCTTTAACCCACTGTCTTTACCGTGCAGTTCTTTCCCATGCATGCCTTTGCCATGCTGGTAAGTACTACGCAGTCCTTTTTGGTTCTTTTCGACACAGTACTTTATCACGCAGGTAAGCATTAAAAAAAATTAACATAACTATTATGTCATTTAGAAAAAAGGGATTTAAGGGTTATAGAATGGATATGGGTTTTTGAGGGGGTTTTAGGGTTCAAGGGTAAATTAGGGTACGGGGTAGTAAGGTTTTTTCAGGGATGAGTAAGAGTACGTAGTAGTACGGGTAGTAAGGCTTTAAAGATTTTTTTAGGGTTCAGTGATGGGTAAGGGTATAGGTAGTAAGAGGATTATAGGAGTCAGGAATAGGTAAGGATATGGGGTAGGCATTTTAAGGTTTTGTAAGGTTTAGGGTTCGGTAAGCATAAGGGGTAGTAAGGGGTACTGTAAAAGGGTAGTGGAGAGGCCAAAGTATACATAAAACATGTAGTATAACTTTGTTTAAAAGGGATAATTCCCCTAAACAAAACCATACATTATATATATACCTGACTTTGAGAGCGAAATAAATACTTTGTCACCTATCCCCAGCTGTCTCTTGTTGGAAAGAGGTTCTTTGAGGAGTTCCTCAATATGACCACAGAATAAACAATTCTTATACTTACAATGCATACACTACAGTAGTCATATTCACAAACATGCACAACATACACCTGGACGAGAATAGGTCACAAAACAGGGGGCGTAGTTCAAGAAGTAACACTACGTGAAGCTACGCAAAGTGCACTTCTCACTACGCGAGCTACGCGTAGCACTTCGCGAACTGCGTAGTACCCTGTTCGCACTGTGCAAGATGCCGTTTTCAATGATTGCACAGTGCGGACAAGCATCCGGCACTGTGCAATCATTGAAAATGGCATCTTGCACACTGCGAGCTGTAGTTTTCTGCCGCTCGAGTAGATTTTTACTCGAGCGGCAGCTTTCTCAAGCGGACTGGTAGTTTCTCATCGCGAGCAGTCGCGAGCATACGCGACCACTCGCAATGAGAAACCTGACCTCCCCGCGTTGAGAATCTCGCCGGGATGTTTATTTTGCATGCTAGCGATCGGCAACTTGATGTTGCTGATCGCGAACAAGGAAAAAGTCTCGCCGGGATGTCATTTTGCTTGCTCGCGGTCGCCAACTTGATGTTGAGGACCGCGAGCAAGCAAAAAATCACCGCTGCACTACGCAACGCTACGCTACGCATGTTTGCACTGTGCTACGTGCAATTCGCATAGTGCGAAGTAGCGCAAACTTCGCAAACTACGCGAGCGTAGCGTAGTGCTTTGCCCAGGCTTAGTATAAATTTGATTGCGCATTGGCGAGACACTCTCAACATGTTCCAAATAACTTCTTTTTTTATGAGTAACTGCAAAAAATATATATTTTACAGAATAGTGAGAGATGATCTTTAAAAGAGCCCGGTTTCCTATTTTGCTGCCAACTCCCCTTGTGCATCATGCAGAGCCTGTACGAAGGTTGGAATGCTCCAGAATATGTTTAAAAGGCTGTCCAGGTTGGGGACACAGCAGACTAGGGGGCAGATTTAGAAGGAAGTGCCGCAGCATGGCAACACAAGCCCTTTGACTGCGCCACGCTGAGGCACTTCCAAAGCACAGGAAAACAACATATTTACAATAACATGTCGCATTCCTATGCTCTCCCCTGCACTGGCGCACAAACAGCTGCCATGCCATGGCGCAGGCACCCTTGCACCTTGGTGCAAGGAGGCCTGCGTCATAGGGAGATTGTGCAGGAAGTAGCACGTTCCTGCACAAAAACAATCACTACAGTCATTTTCCTCTTTCACTGCGTGCTGTAGAATGCAGCACGCATTGAAAGAGGAGAAAACAAAGGAGAATTGGAAACGTTTCTCCTCATTGCACCTCTCTAAGCCTCCCCTGGAGAGGTATAGCATTCAGACGCATTTCCAGAGTTACGATTACTCGTAAATCTGGAAATGTGTCTTGTTCCATGGGTGTTGCGTGGGAACACCCACAGTAACACCCATGAAATGCCCCTTTCACGCAAAGTGCTGCGTGTGAAGGGGTCATATTTACAAGGACAGGAAAAGCCACGCAGGGTGGTTTTTCCTGTCCTTGTAAATATGAGGCAGAGAAATACGCCACCAGTACGTCACAAAAAGTGATGTACTGATGGCTCAGGGGACTTGTAAATGTGCCCCTAGGGCTTTTAATGTTTAAATGATGTGTACACTCAGAATCACAGGTTTAAGCTGCCTTCTCCAGATATGGAGCACTATGTATAATGTTGTTTCCTTCCACGGCTTACATTTGTGGATTACTTTCTAACTCAGAAAGCCTTCTTGCACTCCTAAAATCCTCCATAAAAACTTTACCTTGACTTATTCCTGCATGATTCCTCTCCTTTCTTTCTTCGGAGTGACTCTCTTCTTACCTTTCATCCTCTGCATGCTTCCTATTTCTGAGTATAGCCTCCTCTCAGTTTCACGCCTGCCTGCCTCAATCCTTCTTATTGTAATTCTGCAATTGGCTGATACCTCATTTAATGGATCACAACCTCTCCTGTTTAAACTCTATCCCTGCAATCTAAGTTTAGTTAATGTCTGCTCCCCTATCTATCTCACCAACCATTCACCTTAAACTACATAGCCCCAACTAATGATCACACCTGCCTGGTATTAATATACCACAAAGTAGCAGGAGTATATCCATGCAATTTTCTCTTCATAGCACGTAACTAATCTCAATAGCGAACAATAGCCAAGAGATTAGTCACTAACATTGGGTTCTGGAGTAGCGTGCGACTCGCCATAAAGTGATTCAACGTCTCATCAGGGGTAGTAAGCATGAAGGTTTGTGCTCTGAGTGGAAAATTGTTTATATTTTACCCAAACTCTTAGAGATAGAGAGAACAGCATCAATGTTCCCAGTGTTCCTGTGCTTCTGTATAAGAGAAAGTCATCAATTGTTTGTCAATAACATTTTAAATAGTAGCTGCAGAATAGGATGTTTATGAGTTTAGATAGTTTGTCAGGTAGATGGTAAAGTCAACACTCATAATTACCCATTGATTTCATATTACCTCACATAATTTGCCCTTTCTTGAAGTTTAATTCAGACTAGGGTAAAATGTAATCCTACATAACTCTATGATAACTTAATTATAAGGAATCCTGCTAATAGCAGTGATTATCATTGGCCAGCCAGTCTGTAAATAGGTCATGTTATGGTATATGTTTTTATATAAAGCGTATCTTAAGCCAGAGGAATTTTTTGTCACTTTAAAATATATACATATGGGCCTCTGGCTAACACCGATGGAGACAATAAAAAATAACTGGAGAAGGTAATGTGATATATTAAAATATGATCCCTAATACTAGTTACAATGAAGTATATTAATGTGTAACCCCTGTGGAATACAAAAATAGGAAATATAAAAATAAACCTATTAAAAATATCAACATCTTCAAAGGTCACTGATTTCCAAATTATCTTCCAAAAATAATCCAAACTTTATACTGTACCAGATCAATATTATGTAAAACATTTGCTAGGAAAGTCCATCTTCACAAATACCAATGTCTTTGGAAACCAGATATGTTTCTTCCTCGAGGGGAAATTGAAAAGCAGTTAGTAGTAGGTCAAATTTTAATTTCAATTCCAAAAAGAACCTTCCCTGTATACCTGTTGTTGCTAGGACCACCACAAGCCTTGAAATTTGAAGATAGGGCTGTTTGAACCAAGCCAAGCACTTTAAAGGACTCCGCACTCCAGGTCCAGCACTTTCCAGGACCCCTCACTGCCAATGCAAAATGTATTTATATATTACAAGCGAAGGCTCTGCCTTACGCCGCCACATGCTGAAGACATGGCCTAATGTTTTGCCGGGCGTTATTTCTGTCTTTGTGTTGCTATAAAACCAAGAGAGGCCTGTATGATATTTGTTATCAGGACCACAAAAAACCACATGGCAAGCTGGGCATAGTGGACACTGCTTGCTCAAATTTTAATCGGGCTGAAAAGTCCCAGGAGGTTTGACTTATGCCACTACGGTCTTCCACTCAGATACACCAATGACCTCTGTGTTGAATCTCACTTTTCTGCAAGAATTTCGTGGTTTTTAACTCACCATTTTGTGGTGTTTGCCTCTATTATACCATGGATTCATTCTGAATGCTGAAGTGAAATAGGGCACAAAAATAAACACCTGCGGAAGTATTAATACATGACCATTTCCTGGTTATGCCTCATGCAATATGGAATAATGTGCAGAATTATGTGGCTAAGTTTTACTGAACAGAATTCCACTTAAAACACAGGTTGGAACTGGAGGTAATGAAAATGCGACTCCAATGTGGGCAATCGCTGTGATCATAAAACTGAGCGCGAATGTTATTTGCGCAAGATTTTATTATGACCACTGCACTTAGAATGAGATCACCAATCCGCCATCATCTCTCGACTCGGTTTGACATTTCGGGGCTTATTTTTAAGCTCCTTGCGCCATAGGTTCCCTTTTTCCCATATTAAAAGTGAGGCGCCGGCGGCATAAGGGGCTTGTAAATAAGCCCCGCGTTGGGGCTTATTTACAAGCCCTTGTGCTGCTGGTGAGTCCCTTTATCCCATATTAAAAGTGACGCACCAGTGGCCCAAGGGGCTTGTTAATAAGCCCCGATATTTTCCTGCTTAGGCCTAGACACAGCAGGCATATCCACCTATGATGGCTCTGATGTAGCATAGAAGTGCTATATAAAACCAATCTATTATTATAAACAAGTTATCACAGGTGGCTGGATCCATAAAGCAGCAGGCAGGGCCAGAGCAGACAGCCTCCGAATGATGAATGACAGCCCGATGTGGTAACATCTATTCCCTTGGCAGCAAAATCATGATTTGTCAACAATGCATGCGCTCAACCATTTTGTTTAATGCTCTGCAGCACACAATATCTGCTGCAGTATGTGTCACCATATGGAGGGGAGGAGGCAGGTTTCGCTGCTCACATGTACATTCTGATTCTTCCTTCGAATAACCCGGAAGAAGAAAGGACTTGCAGTACGACTTCAGTATTCTAATTTTGCTCCAATGCTGTGCCTTAGGAGGCCAATGCCTGAAGAATAAATTCCCAGGCTAAGGGAAACCTGGGGGCAGATTTATGTTGCACTTGCGCCACTTTTGCGCCGCCGTTGCGTCACTTTTGTGATGCAGCAGCGGCGCAAATCCTGCGCCATGGTGCGGGGTATTTACAACGTGACGCATCTGGGAGATGCGTCACGTTGTAAAGCCCTGCGCCACATGTAGGCGTTCCTGCACGGGGGGGGCGTTCCAACGCAGGAACGCCTCCTAAAAGTGGCTGAGTGAAATCTACAAGATTTCACTCAGTCACTTTTAGGCCCATGCTGCGTCAAAACCCTGCGCCTGCTTGAAGCAGGCGTAAGGATTGACGCAGCATTGTACAGATAGGGCACCCCGTGCCTTGCTGGAGCTGCGTCGCGCTTGTGACGCAACTCCAGCAATGCGCCACTTTTATGGCACAGATGCGTCACGCATCTGTGCCGTTTTTGCCCCATGGTGCGCCGCATTATAAAAGCGGCGCATCCATGGTGGCGCAGCTGTGGCGCATAATAACTGGCGCATCCCTGCTGATATGCAGGGATGCGCCAGTTATTATAAATCTGCCCCCTGTTATTTGCTTTTCCCGTAAAAATGTACTCTGCGCCCGCATAAATCTTAACATAAAGTCAAGGTGCCCATTTTTCAGTTTTTGATGATTTGTGCAGATAAACACAGACAAAAAAATCTACTTACATGTTGGCATATATTTTTAAATAAAGTAAAAAAAACTTGAAAACGGGTCCTCTTTTGAGGGATTATCAAAGCTGTCATTCATCACTGCCTGGCCATTATCTGAGCTGACTGGCAAGCAGGGGTGTTAAAAAGAGAATAAGAGTCCCAGTGAAGCTTAAACAGCTGCAGGAGTGCCCTGGTTTGCACTACAATTATAATATTATCAGTGCACTCATTTCGGTGTATCGAAGCGTCATTTATTGCTACTTAAAGCGTTGAAACTCCTCAGGCGTTCAAATATTAGTAATATTAGTTAAAATAAATGCAGAACTAGACTAGCTGCATCTTCGTTTTTTTCACAGGACAAAATAAATATGGATAACACAGATGCAAATGATCAAAAAATAAATGGCAAATGCAGATGAAATATTGAAAAAATAATATTTATAACATTTCCATCAGACTAAGAGCCCTATCCATACCCAACAGTGCAAGAGTGGACACATTACATGTCTGGTGTGTTACAACGCACAAACGCCACAAGTCCCTTCCTGCAAAGCACCGCAGAGCACAACAATTGCCAAACAAATGCCCGCTTCACGTGGACAATCGAAAATTAAGCATTCCGACGAAGGTCCAATTAATTACAATGTGAATCAGTGAGGAAACGCAAGAAATACTTAATTGTTCAAAGCGATTTCTTTTTTAAAAGTGAGAGCTTATATATATATATATTTTTTTTTTTGCAGACAAGGCAGTTGAACTTTTCCTAATTTGCTTAAACAGCGATTCACAATCATAGTCTATGCAAGTCATTTTCGTGATTGTGCCAATCGGCGAAAAACATAGGTTTTAATTGAAACAAACAGAATTAAACTCTTCCAGCTTAATCCATCACCCTGAAACGACTGAAGAAACCCCCGGTTGCAAGTTCCTCGCAACAGGAGACATGTCGAGTCCTCATGTGGTCACATCATATTTGTGGCCTGCATGTTTGGTTTGATGGTTCATTCATGATCCTCACTCTGAAGAGAAAGAAAGATTTCAATTTGAAAAAAAAAACCTAAACAAACAAATAGGCTGGGCCAGTCCACGAAGGGGGGGGGGAAGCCAGGGAAAACCGCGTGTTTTCAGACAATGTGATCTCCCAGAGTGCCCATGGGCACTGCAGTTGTGAATGTCGACAGAAAGGAAACTTGAGGTTCCTGGCCGGGAGGGCTTGGCCCATATGCCCTGCCACATTTGATTAGAGCTGTTCCGCTAGGAAGCATTGCCCTGGATATACAGCAGGCCGTGCGTGTGGGTGGAGCAAGGAACTCCAATATGGAGAGCGGCCGACATTGAAGCTGGGGGACCGGGTTTGAGTCTGGCGGGAAGCTCAAACATCCTGTGATTCTGGGCAAATCACTTAATCTCCTCGTGTCTAAAATGAATGTGTCTGCCTGTAATGCAACTGGTGCTCATGTAAAGTGCTACAATACCTTTAGGTCGAGTTCGTGAAAAAAATGTAAAAAGAAAGGGAGGAGAGGCACTGGCGTGACAAAACCTGAGCGGTCCCCCTGCAAGGTACTTAATGGGGCCCTCTGGACTCAGTCGGGAGCTCACCGGCCAGAGTACTGTGCTGAGGGGACCCCCTGGAGCTTGGGGGTCCACTCGCACAGCGGGGGCTGCGGGGGCCTGTGTTACGCCACTGAGGAGAGGCATGAGGGAGTCACCAGGCCCTGGCTCCCGTTCAACGCCTGGAATCATCAGAGTGCTGACTTCTGAAAACAATTTGAAAGATAATTGTGCTAAAGTAAATCCCTTAAGGCGGCAGGAGCGAGCAACTTCGCTGTCGTACAGAGTCTTGTGGCAGCGTCATATTGGATGCGCTAAGAATTTATTGGAAGCAACAATTATCGTATATTCTGAGTTTTTGGGAATAACATTGATTTTGGTATTTACCTAACCAACACCCACATTGTCTAGTTTTTACTGGGCCTTTTCACCTTGTGAAAATCCGCAGGTTAGACCTGCCGAATTTCTTTACAACGGGAGCAATTTTTTTCTCCACTGATAATGGCTGTGTGCAATAAATATGGCCCCAATTGTAATTGCAATCCCTTTGCATATATTGCACAATTTATCGCGCCTCTCGTATTGAAGCCCTAAATTTCAATCTTTACCTAGAAAGGTCAGTTAGACGTGGCTGCATCAGAGTCAAGAGGTTATGGACATCATGTTGCCATAAATCATTCTGGCACAAAAGATCCTGGAAGTACAAAAAGGTGATCAAGACAGTTGAACAAATAAAATCCTTTCCAACTTCAGGGATGCTTAATGAAAACTAAATTATTATGACATGCACAATAAATATCAGTTAGAAACGTATCTAGGAGATTAAAATTGACAACGTCAATATATCAACACAGCGATCCCCTGATGAAGACATTTTGATGAACTTTGCAGATTGCTTCTGAGTCAAAGTAAGTATTATAATAAAAGGCTGCAGACACTCACAAAAACTCCTTTGACTTCTGTGCTACCAAGGTGGAATATGCACTACCAAGCGCCCAGCTGTTCTCGCCCTCAAAAGTTTCCAACCACCCTTATACCAAACTCAGGCTGTTATTGTTTCTGATGCTAATTCCTTTCTTGCTGGGAGTCCCCATGAGTGTCAGTAGGGGGATGGAATTTAAACCAGGAGTATTATGTTCACTTGAGGTCTCTGACTGTTCCTGGATAGGTCCACAAAGCTCACGGGCTGAACCTTGGCTCAAAAGCTAATCCTGAGCAAAGGATTCTTTAACATTCTTTTTCAAGTAAGGACGTTATGAGTCAATCATGTCTGCTTGAGGTAGTGCCTGCTGTCTTTAAAAAACACAGATGCATCACTTTTAACATGGGAAAAAGTGTTGTAAAGGTGGCGCAAAGGACTTGTAAATAAGAAACAGAGTTTGTAAACTGAATTTAGAAGATGAACGGCATGAAGTAAATTTTATTAGTGCAAGGCAATTGTGGCAATAACCAGTCAATTTTGACCAAGCATTTTGCAGCTAAATTTACACTGACCTACTGCTGCAAATGCAAAATTTGAGCTGACAATTCAGGGCACCTATGATATTTTGAATCAGTTGCTTGCTGCAAGTGCCAGTTAAAATCAGGTGAACAATTGGCTGGCACAGAAAAGATCTATGTTTTCGGTTTCTACAAGCTTGACAGAATTTTTATTCTGAGCCTATTTAAAATCAAGAAATCAATTTCATATGGATTGTTTTTATGACAGTGTACTGAAAGCTCAACCTCTCCTCTGATTCAAACGACGCATAGAAACAAAAAAAATAAACCTGCTGTTTCCAGGGGGAATATGAGTTATTCTTTATTTAATTCAAAATAGGTTGCTTCTAAAAGATCCAATATTTAACAAGAGAAATATATGATAAATTCAAAACTATCAAAGTGAGAATTAAATACTTTAGCTGATATTAAACTTCCCAAAGATTTTTGTCAGAGGACTTTACTTTCTCTAGACAAACGGTAGCCATTACCTGAAGAAACATTTTTGAGCAAATCCAATTTGCAAGAAAGAGCAAATGGCTAAACACGGTTGATGGGTATATCTGATTGCAATCTGGAAAACATTTCTAAGTACTACAAGTTCTGTCTTGCTGACAATGCTTGTTGTGTTCCAACAGAACAATCCAGCATCCTCCAGAATCCAGTAGACAGACCTTCTCACATACCTTACTGTGTTCTCTTACCTTCCAAAATGCAGATTACTCAAAATGGTTTATATATACTTACCATTTGATCTACTCCACAAGCATGTGTTGCACAAATCTTCTGACACTCTTTTGTGCACCCCATGATGGTGACGCAATTGATTAGATGGGACCATTGCCAAGGTTTATTTACACAAAGCTACATATTTGGCATAGTACTGCAACCGCAACAGCTACAAAACTCTATATGACCCGCAGTGTGGTCAAACCCAAAGGATCTTCAGTATACAACAGACTACGAGTAGCATGAAAGAGAAAGCAGGATGCTAGGAGTTTTCTGCTATGCTCCTAGACTATGGAATCAAATTCCCTTAGAAACTGCTAACAACCAACCATCCTTTGCTTCAGGAATCAACTGAAGACCTTTCTCTTCAGGCCACAGGTCATTGGTGTGTAATGTAGTTTATTTTATGTCCTGGAACTTTACATGAAGGAGGGGAGCCCATGTCCCGCTTCCCTGAGTGGGGCTTCCCATCCCCTCCCGTAGCCCCTCTTCCTACACCCCCTTTGTCTCTCAGTATACTGTGCACCCTATGATGTACTGAGCTCTGTTACTTTCAAGCTAAGTTTGCCCTTCATAAAGACATTTTATATGTATTTACATTCCTACCACCACACCATTGCATATATTATAGCTGTTCAGAACGAGTCAGCCCAAACATAGCATATTCTCAAGTATAACATCACATTGAAGACATATAAAAGGCTAACAATGACAGTCTGGAGAACAGTCTGCTTAGGCCAGATAAAGGGTAATTGTTCACCCTACTGGAACATTATAAAGTCCTGTGGCACATGGATCCAAGTACATTGTAAATTACAATGATCTTGGACTGTTTCACACACATTATGAGGGTCGTTTAAACCAATATGAAACCGCAGACTTGGAAAAAACACTTGACCGGAACCTAACAAAATGTTGCCACACACCCGACTTTCGTCAACGAAAAACTCCAAAACTGTAGGATAAGGGTTCCCATCTTCCAAATGTGCTTGGATGCTTTGCAAGTAGTCCGAGAATAATGCAGACCCCTGGCGATCCTGTGGCGCAAGAGGGGCCCCAATCCGTAAGAGCACCCCCAGTACTTCAAAAGGGTTCTGATTCAGACAAAGGCCAATGAATGTCTGTGAGATATGGGAGACCCCGGGCCGCAACTTTACATTCTGCAGGGGGGCTCATAATTTTGCCTTACTCCACTGCAAATAGTAGAAGTGACGCACAATTGTTCATAATATAGCATGAACCTGACAGAAGACAACATAACATATAGTTCAGTATCAATAGTATCAATAGCAGCTCGTGGAGGGAGTGCTGCAGGGCGGGGGAGGGGCAGGGTGGGGGGTAGTAAACTCCGGCTCACGGCCGACTGGAGTAATGTAAATAAATAAAACAAATTTCATTGCGCGCTCTGAAAAGCCAAATGGTGATGCAGCGCACGCAATGTAATTTGTTTTATTTATTTATTTATTTACATTACTCCAGTCGGCCATGAGCCGGAGTTTACTACCCCAACCCTGCCCCTCCCCCGCCCACCCACCGACTCACAGCACACCCTTCACGAGCCGCTACTGTTCAGTACACTCTTCATTTGCGGTCTGGACCATTTTTTTTATTTTTTACAAAACCTTGCTTTTCTGGAAGGAGAAAATGGCACACTGTACACTGATATGAGGTTTACCGAGTGTTTTACTGTGGGCAAAAAATCTGTCAACCTTTATTAATAAAGTAGTTGTTTTTAAATATGACCAAACACTTGAATTCCTCTGTAAAGTCTCAAGTGTTCTCACAAGCTGAGTGTTTCTTCAGGAGCTTGTTAGCATTGGACACACTTTATGGTGGCATCCTCCTGAACAGTTACTTTCAACTGGACCTGTTGTACTTGGGAAATGCAATGGAAATTATTTGAGTGGCCTTCCATTACCAATTTGACTCTAGTTGCCGCCACTTCAGATTCTTTTCTTCCCAGTAGTGCTTCGAAGTAATGGAAAGGATGCATGATGGTGCTATATACATCTACTCAATAAAAAGTAGTTATAACATCAAGCTTGGTTGAATGTAGTTTCTGTTCTTAACTGCTCATACATTGAACTGACTAGTAAAATCGAATTTCACAGTCTCCTTCCCATATATCGACTTATCACTGAAGTTTAATATTGTTGTGTACAAGTTTGCTTGGATATCTGAATGCTGTACAAAAAAGAACCAGAAAGAGGGTGTTTCACATTCCTGTTCGAAATTGCAAATATTTCCTCTTCAATCTTCATGGGGGTTGTTTAAAATGTATGTAATCGCCACAAACTTTGCAAATATTATAAAATGGATAAAATTGCGCATTTGCAGAAAAATATCAGTAAAAATAGAGAATAAGCACGCCAAAAATGATCTGTAGGAAAAAAGTTGTACTAAGTTTTTATCCACTTCAATTTGTGGAGTTCATAAACTGTGCAAAACTTCTCAATTGAAATGTCGATTTTGTACAATGCATAAGACATGGACACTTTCGGGCCTGACTCACAAAGGTATTTGATATTTTAAGTAGAAAATGTATGTGCAAATAAGCCATTTTGCAATTTAAAATCCCACAATCACAATGTGCTCCTACAATGAAGAAAAATCGGTGAATTTTCTGGCCATCTATTTTCATAGATTGTGTAGGGATTAAAGATATTAAAGGAAAAGGGGATTGGAAACAACCTACACTCTCTTAAATTAGTATTCATAAATATTTGTCATGCAGTTTCCTACCATTGAAACACACGTAAATCTAGTTCTGAAAAAGAAAGAAGTAAATGCCTTTTCAAGGTGTGAAAGGGAAGTAATGGCCCATGTTCCATGGAGGTGCAGGGAAGGGCTTTCTCTTGATGGAAAATATCTTGCCTATTGAGGAAAAACGTAAATGTCCAGCGTTCCATGTGAGTTACAGGTACATATTTACCACATAGTGTAAAATCTGCAATACATTTTTGGGAGATGAGTTTGTGTGGATACCCAGAAAATCAAACATCTACTGCAGATGTGTAAGGAAATCTTAAGGCACTGATTTCAGATGTTTAACAACAGAGCTTTTTGAATTGATTAGTGTGTAGAATGCATTAATGCAGAAATGAAGATGTCCTCGAGGGGAAGTGTATCCCAAAGGGCAGAGATAGAAGTATGCTTGCCAAGCCGAGCAGCACATAAAGGGGTCAACAGAAGCCGAGCAGTACATGAAGGGGCCAGCAGTCACATAAGGACTGCTGTCAGTCTGGAAGGTATTCTTTGGACTTTCCCATTAGTCTGTGTATTATGGGCATGGATGAGGAAAGCAGGGAGCATTATATGAGGTTCTGTGAGAGGCTAGATTTAAGGAAATTGAGAGAAGGAGTTACTATGAGACCAGAGGAAATTAAGGATGTTAGATATAGTGGACCAGCAAGTGAATGGACTAACTGAAATTAGCAATGAATGTTATTTCCTAGCTCAGTAATGATAATAACCCATAGTCATAGGGAAGTCAACCCCATCCTTGCAGTAGATGTGTGGTGTACATTGGACCAATGAAAGGCCAGAACAAATACTGGAAAATGTTAGGAAACTTGGACCTTAAAAGTTAGGGATAAGTGGCTCTTCCACACTGCAGACAATGGGACACTATTCCCACCCAATGTGTCTTCCAAGCATGTATTAGTGTTCCAGACAACTTCATTGGTATACAAAACAATGCCACTACAGTAGCAATGGTCTGACATATGTACTCACAGGGTGCATGGTTTGCAAACCCAATTTTGTTAGAAATATCCCAGTGGTTTCATGATTAGGGAGATGAGTAGGAATTAAATATGTATCTTACAAATCAGCAAGGGTGAGAAAAGTACTTTGAACCCAAACATGTCATTCCCAAACTGACCCTAATATGTCACCCCGCGAAAAAAAGAAAATAATAAAGTACTCTGTCATTTGCTTCATTTTTGAGTACAATTAATATTATTATAATATAATACAAATTAACAGGAATACATTATACTCTCCACTCCCATTGCTTGCTACACTCTGACACACTACATTAGATCAACTGACTGCCAGTGGGAGCGCCGCTGATGCCAATGTACTTGGATTTAAACAGCAAACAAATAGAATGTATGGCAACACTAAGACATATTCTATATTGGATTATAGTGTGGACAAGGCAGAAGCTGGGCCATTATAGAGATGGGCTCAAGGAAATTATAGAATTAGATAGAAGCCTTGCCTTTCCTTGGCTTCAATTTGTAAAAACATGGCAAAGTAAACTTGGCTTAGCCTCATATTGGAATGAGCCACAAGCATTACAAGTTGACTCAACAAAACATCTTAAGTTGGCATATTGGGAGCATGTTGCAAATCTCTACCACTGTAACTCAAATCCAGGTTGATTGACATCTCAATTTCTCAGGCCCAGTCTCTGAAGATTTTCTAGGCTTAATCCAACCCGATCTGGCGAAAACATTGTATTCAAAATTTTGCGATGTAATTCTTCAAATTAGACATTATATCTCAAAACGGAAGACAAGCTCTAATTTGAAAGAGGATATCTGCACTTTATGCACTTTCGGCCAGACAGAAAATATTGCACATATTTTGTTCTTTTGCATGGTTTACAATAAGAACAGGAAAAACATTTATTCATCCAATCAGCTAAAACGTCTAATTGTCTTTTTAATTGATCATTTCAATGCAATAACCTTTAATGGAGTGGTAAACTGATTTTTTATAGAATTTTAAGAGCATAGTCAATTTCTCAAACTTTAAATGTATTGAATTCAATTTATTGAGGACGATTTCATAGATGCTATTATTGTATTTAGAACTCATTGGGTTTCTGGCTCTAGGAACAAGGTCTAGATCGCGAGTAATCTAGATATCAATTAATAACTACTTTTATTGTATTTATTTTTGAAAATATTGGCAGCCAAAAACAGACAGACCATTGAAAATGTCATGAAATATGTTTGCGTATGTTTATATGCAACTTTTATGGCCTACAGCCGAAGAAAGTATAACCCCCCCTACTACCATTACAGGAGCACTCCTTTACATAGCCCAAAATGTATTTGTTAATGGACCTAGGCTTGCAAAATATGATCTAAATAACTTAGCGGAAAGCACAGGCACGAAAACTCAGTAGGGACAGCTCTTCCATAAAATGCTTATTTTGAGGAAATTTCACTCCAGGAACTTTTGGGAAGGTGACACAAGTACCTGATTTTAAAAAGCGCGATACATTTGAAAACTTTCATCGGCAGAATTACAATTTCGCTAACCCCTTATATCTTATCAGTCTCCTTGAAGTCATTACATTTAGACAGTTTTGTTTCAGAGCAGGCTGTGCTAGTTTTTTTTTTTTTTTAATCCCTTATGATTATGTAAGGCAAAACTGCTACACGTCCAACAGACTATGCAAATATGCTGTAGAAAGTGTTGCAGGTGAAGGCATGTTAATTTCCAGAATACTTGTGTATAAATTTAGCTTTATCCTTACTGTTATTAATAAACAGAAGTGCAGGTATGGACATGTTTTCTACTGCTCAATTTAACCGAACTCAGGGGCATATTGTCAAGCCAGGCGATAAAATTATCGCCGCTTTAGCAGGAGAAAACTGCCGCTAAAACGGCGATAATGGGCTAGATAATATGCTCTATGGAATTCTAATTGAAGCCCATGTTAGATGTGAAGGACATCTAACCTGAACTTCAATTGGAATTCCATAGAGCATATTATCAAGCCCATTATCGCCGTTTTAGCTGCAGTTTTCTGCCGCTAACGCGGTGATAATGTTATCGCCTGGCTTGATAATATGCCCCTATGTTCATTGATTTCTGAGATATGAAAGGTTCTATTGGCCCTACCCAGACCCTAACTCGCGGAGGCATCTTGCCATTTACAAGCTCACTACAAGTACACTACATGGCCCATGTGATATCCATATTGAAAATGCTTTACAAAGTCAAAAAATATTCAGATAAGAAATTAGTTGCTCAAAATATGAATGTAAATATCAAAATTTAAAATAGCTAAACAAAAAGTGATGGGAGGAGTGCTTGCAGATAGTCTAAACTTATGCAACTCACTCTGAGTAGTATTCCCAACCATTGCTTTTTTACTGGCTGTGCCACTTTAGAAATAGTGCCTAAAATTAGCAATATTTCTGTTCTATGCTCTTCTAATATTTACATTTTTGGTAGCTAAAGATAATAAAATGGGAGGTGGAGTTGATGATATTCAGACCTTTACAAAATTTTGGTCAACTGGGGATATCATAAGTAGAATTCAGGTCTCTTTGTTCCACAATCAACATTACTAGCCACTTAGTCACACTTTCCCTATGTAAAGTTGCTTGATTGTCGATGAGTCAGTGAACTTGCCAATTTGAAAATGTCAGAGCGATTTGATTCCAGACCAGACCTTGTCTTGCATCCTTCTTGAAACTTTAAAAATACCCCCTATGATTTAATTATGTTTCCTGACTTTCTAATCAAAATGCATCTCACGGGGACGGACAGGTTGCCTGAGCTCAGCACCTGCACTGTGTTTTTAATATGAGGAGAGGTTAAATAGCATTTCCAACTTTATTGCAACAAATGATTGATTTGTGCACACTGTGATTGTTTCCCTATCTTTTTGTTTATCTTAACCCCTTCAGCGCGGCGCAGATTACCGCGCTGTGCTGAAGGTTCCGTGCACGGGCGGGGCCATGACGGAGCGGTTCCGTCATGGGCACAGCGCAACCGACGCGCATGACGGAACCGCTCCGTCACTCGCATCGAAGGGGTTAAACAAAAAAAGTATCTAGTGAAGTTGGAGGGTGGGGGAAGGGAGGGGGCTGTGGATGCTTTGAAAGGGCAGGATCATGAAATCCAGAGCCCTTCCTGTTGACACATAGGAGAAAGCTATGAAGTTCTATTAAGCACTGGTTAAAATTAAACAATGCCTTTCTTTCAAGTGTCCCCTGTCAGAGAATCACAAATGTCAGTCAATCACCATTCAGCGCCTCCATATTGTTCCGCGGACCTATGATGGCTCGTCACATGGATGCTGTATGACAGGCAATCAGAGTGAAGGAAGCTGCTCACAAAAAGAGGCAATGAAGCCTCAGGTGACAGAAAAGTAGGTGAAGTATGAAGGGGAACGGATCCAACAGCGCAATTGTTAGGTGAACATGCTCAGATAGTTGTTGCGCACCAACTTTGATTAATTTGCTAGCAGAAGAAATATCTTTGAAATCTTTGTCTCTGCGGAGTCCAAAAAAAACCCAGCACGACTTCACGTGTGATTTGTTCCAGAAATTGAAGACAGACTCACAAAGCCTAGTAAAAACAAATCTATTATTCAATAAAAAAGAGATGTCTTACATGTTCATTTTGACTGCTTTAAGGGATATTAGCAGGACAAATTTGCAATGAAACCCATTTAATATAAATATATCACATTAATACACAAGAAATGCATCTTCACCATCAGTGAAAAGACACACATGGATAAGGATTTGAGCAGCTATCTTTTCCATGTTTTCTGGACGTGGCACAAAAAGTAAATGACACAATCAATAGATAAGCAATACATGCTTTCTTCATACTGCTCTTCATTGTGTTCTTAGAAAATAAGTATATAATAGCATACGTTGAGCCTCAGGGACTTGCCATATGTTGAACGATGGCCACTCACAGGTCATGAACCTTCATTGATGAATGCAAATTTCCATTCCTGTTCAATGAGCTATGAATTGTGTGAATATGCACACATAAATAAGTAGTGATGTATTTCTCCGGCATGGAAGATGATCCTGTGAGGAAATGAGGGGAGGTGTGTGTGGGTGGTCCAGGATGTTTCAAGAGCAAAAGTAGTTGAGCACCACAAACTCACAAGTTTGTGGGTACTCATGAAATTTTTAAAGATGGTTTGCCACCCTAAAAAGTGCAGGTGTAATTTGTGTATTTTTGCATCACGTATATCATGTGAAATTCCTGAAATCACACCATTATGCCACTTTGCGTATTCACGTCTGATGCATGGCAAAAATAGTTTGGTATTCACACCATTTGAGGTAAAAATTACCATGAACACACCAGAACAACAGAACATGAGTGGCTGCTGTTGCAGTGCTTTTGTTTTTGCACTAATTTTAGAACAAAAATGCTTCTTGTGTCAAAAAATGACATGAGGTTGAATTCTCCTAAAATGTTTTGAAAAATTATGGATTTGCATTTTGCATAAGTAGACATATTGTCACTTAATTTTTCAGTCATTTTGCATAATTATTCAAGAGCAAATTAAATGAATTTCACACACTCCAAAATACCATGGGGCTTATAATGATGTCGTTCGGAGTTGCCTCTGACGGACACCGTCTCGGACTCGGCACCGACCGACCTGAGGTTGGCGGTTCCAACCGCCTGATTAGGATACGATCGAACACTTTTCGGTCAGATTCCTACTGTTTTCTATGCTAGCTTGTGTTACGGCCGTAAACCAGCCGTATTACAGGCTCTAATGGAGAAATGGGTGTGTGTATAAAACCCTGCACCCTGTGGCAGGCACGCCATGGTGTCTGCCACACAGTGGAGAGTTTTATCTAGGGTATCCATGGTAGCCCCTTGATCACCAACCAAAGGCTGTGGAGGCAAGGGGGGCCTGCTAGGGGCCCCTAAAGTTGCTTTCCAACAGCCTTTCCTTCTCGGAAAGGTCGGCACAGAAAGGCTGCCGGAAACCGACATCGCAATCCTGACAGCGGAAATGCCGTCCATAGGGGATTATGGGGCGGTTTCGTCCGACAGAAATACTCCAAGAGCCAGTTGGAACCAAGTCAGAATGACCGGATGGTTTACGTTCCGACCACCGACATCGTAATCGGTCAGAGGCTTCTGACCGACATTGTAATCGACCCCTTGTGTGTAAATAGCTAGGCATGTGAGTACATACTTGGAAACAGTTACTGTCTTATAAGGAGGACATCCGGTTTTTGAACATTTCATGAAAGTCATACATCTATTCCAAAATTATTAGCACTTATGAAGCAGATGTCTCACTCTCCACCCTTTCTCCCTCCCCCGTTTCCTTTCTTTATCTCCCCTCCTCTCTTCTTTTGATTAGCAAATTCTGTCATACCAGCGATGCAAGGCAACTTTTCATCTGGACACTACAGTTACTTGGTGATCTCAGCTCATATAGGCTATAACCTATTTAGTCTCGTTTGGCACTTTACTGTATTGTAATGATATTGACCTGTATAATTGACTGCCTTAATATATCTGAGTTGCTTTAATAATCACTTATGTCATTTGCTATATGATATGTAGTAGCCTGCCGCTGTATCCCATATGTTTTGCTTTTTTAGCCTGTATCGCTTACTTTTTCCATCTGTTTGTATGCCTTTTATGCTCAAACTAATAAAATATTTTGGACAAAAAACAAATTAATAACACTGAAAAAACTGGGGTAAACAATGTTTCCATGCAGAAAGACCATGTTTGAGATTAATGACTGAATGCGGATGTATTTGTGATTTAATGGTAATGCTGGGGCATGTAAACTGTATCACTGAATTCTGAATATTTTGGGAAGTTGTAATTAGATTGGTGTGTTCACTCCTAAATATAAACATTTTGGAATCAAAATACTTTGGAATTAACTGAGTACATTTTGTCAGGGATGTCATGAATAGATACAAATGACTATAAATATATTAACCGTTAAATATTGATCATTTGGAGCCACAGGAGAGACGTCATTATTATGGAGACTCATTTCTGACATTCCCCCGCCTATGCCTGCTGTATCCAAAGCTTTGGGAACTTACATGTGCACTTTACACATTAGAGTATTTAGGTTAGGATAATGTATGCATGCTAGCAGTCCTGGAATAGTGCCAGGACCAGCCAGGTTCCCATCCCAGCAGCTATTCTCATGAATGCCAGGACCCAGATCTCCAATGGGTCCCTCAGTCTTCTGAGCTGCATCCTGGTATAGCATACTGACACCAGAACACATGCGGCAGTGCACACAAAGATTTAGCGCATACTGTGTCGTACTAATCTGCAAGTCAGTTACTAAGGAAACTAGAAAGCTCACTGTTCTGCGCCACAGCTCCAGAGTAGTTATTTTTTGTTTCTTGTGTTTATTATCTCCAAGGCTGTGCCAGGAGCAGGAGTCATAAGTCAAATCGAGTCCAACAGGCCACGTCCACACTTTGGGGCAGATTTACTCTGTTTTCATGTAGCGCACCGCAGCAGCCGCAAATGTTGCGTTACACGAAAAGGCGAGAGGAGGAAAGCACCCTATTTACTAAATTAAGGCACTCTCCATAGCACCAGCGCTGAAATCAGATGCCGTGCGCCACGGAGACACCTTTCCCCCATGGTTCAAAGGTGTCTCTGTGACTCTAGCATAGGTTTTGTACTGGAAGTAGCACTTCCAGTACAAAATACTATGCACAGACTCACTTTAACCATTTTTCCACTTTGTATGTGTGCTGTAAAGTGCAGCACACATGCAAAGTCTGAAAGGGAAGGAGGAATTAAAGCATTTCTCCTTCCTGCACCTACTTTAATAGAGCACAGTTTTCTCACACTAAACCCAATATACTTTATGAAGTAAATTGGGTTTAGCGTAAGAAACCAGTGCAAGTTTAGTGCTGGAACGTAAATTGGGAAAAAAAGATCACTTTTGTGACGCAAACAGAGTGCAAAAGCTTAGTAAATCTCCCCCCTCATCTCTAGACTTAGCAGCTCATCAAGGAAACAGGGTCGGTTTAGGATAGAACACCCATAAGTGAAGCAAATTGGGCTGTTTTAAACTTGCAAATACATGCTATAAAGGTGTTATTCTTGGTATGGGAAACTGCATGTACTTGTGCTTGCTGCAGGTAATTCTTCTGGTAATGTCAGGGAAATCAACAGTAAAAAACAGTCCACCAGACACACAAGCAGCCAAAAATACAGCCCACACACTGATCTGTCAGACCAGCTTTTTTTGACACTGCCAGATTGCCTTGTAGGCCTGTCTAACCGTGGGGGAAAAGAAAGACACTTTCTGAAAGTCGCTTAAAACATTAACCAAGCTATAAGTTCAGATATGAAACGTCTTCATTTCTTAAACTCCTAAACTACATAGAGAAGGCAGGTCCATATGTGTAAACACACTCGTAGGGATCATTCATGGAGTTCACTATGCAAACAACATTGATTTAACCCTGAACTATTGGTGTTATTTATTACTCAACTCAAAAGTACCACTTTTATTAGCCTCAGAGAAACACACAACTGTGCATTTACATATGGAACTATCTTGTTAACAAACAAACCTCCTAGCTCCAGGTGGCACACACTCCTCTCCATGGGCATGCTAGAATGCCCTCTCTACTTTATGATAATTTGTACCTGAGACCATCAGATAAAAAAAAGACCTATCCAAGGGCCCCTTAGCACCAGCAGCCATCTTAACATAAGGTCTATTTGTGATCAATAAAGTGAGGCAGGAACGATCTAGTAATGGAGGATGGAAACCCTGCCCGCTGATCTGTGGGGATCGCAGGCTGCAAGTTTCAATCCAGGCAAGGCAGGTTATGCTTGTGGTCTTTCCGAGGACATCCCATTGAGTGCAGTTGAGTAACATTAAATTGGGACATGCTATCTCCTATTGCTTAGAGCGCTTAGAAACTTTGTCCGAAAAAAAACATTTAAAAAGCAAGGGGCATATTTACAAGCCCCTTGTGCCGCCGGTGCTTCACTTTTTGTGACACTCCAGCGGCGCAGTGTGGTGTCCCATATTTACAAGGACATGTAAAGCCACCCTGCGTGGCTTTTCGTGTCCTTGTAAATACAGCCCCATTTTATGCTGCACTTTGCATGAAAGGAGCATTCCATGTGTGTTGCTGTGGGTGTTCCCACGCAACACCCCTGGATTCTGCCGCATTCCCAGATTTACAATGTTTTCTGAACCTGGAAATGCATCAGACAAGGAGAAATACTTTTATTTTTCATAGTTTTTTCCTCTTTCCATGTGTGCTGCCTTCTGCAGCACGCTTAGAAAGAGGAAAACACCTCTTGTGATTGTTTTTGTGCAAGAAGGTGTACCTTCCTGCACAAAAAAATCATCCCAGGAATGCAGGCACCCTTGCACCATGGTGCAAGGTGCCTGCCTTTTACGCATGGTAGCCAATTGTGCGCCAGTGCAGGGGAGAGCTCAGGGATACGTATTATCAGGGCCGGCTCTAGGGTGGCGCGACCGGTGCCATGGCACCGGGTGCTAACGTTTTGAGGGGGCACCATGTTTGGAAGTATTTTATTGTTTTAAAAGCACCTGCTGCTGCATCGCTGACCTCTGGCAATTTTAATACAACAATAAACATGTCAAGATAACTCCAGTGATTAATGTTCTTCCTGGAGAGACAAGGAGTTTTGTCTAGTGGAAGTTTTAACTCATTTTATGGTAGCATGTGGGGTTAAGATGCCTGCTGCAAAGAACGTGCACCATGCAGATCACAAAGTGCATGTAGTTTAAATAGGTCAGTGCTTTTGTCAGAGAGATCCTCTTGTTACTAGCAGTGTAGTTGTTAAAATCCTAACATGGAACAGTGAGCTAATAACTGGAATCAAAGAGCTGCATGCAAACTACAAGGTATAGATTAGAGAATTATGATTTTTATCTCGGTCTTTCATATTCTAATGTTTCAGAAAGGGTTCATTTCGGTAAAAAAAAAATCCTTGTCAATAAATGTAACCCCCAACTATGAGGTTATGTTTTAAATTCGGAGTGTCTACCAGTATGTAGGACATGTGACTCACCTTGTAGTCTTATGGCTTATGTAACATTTCCTATACACTGATTTATACACATATGATTAATTGTCTTGGTGTACTGTGTGTGTGATGTAAAGTGCTCTGACACCCTACACTGGTATAGGGGGTGCTATATAACTAATTAAATACATTTGAGAGAGAGTGGTTATGGAGACTTGAAGGGGCACCGTTAAAGGGTGGTAGTGAGGCAGTCTGTTGGTGCGCCTGTGGGGGGCACCAACAAACATTGTTGCACAGGGCGCCACCAGTGCTAAAGCCGGCCCTGCGCATTATTGTAAATATGATGTATCCCTTTGCCCTACAAGTAAAGCAGTGAGACGCAACCAAATGGCTTGCAGCAATGTGCTGCGTTACTTTTTTGTAAATATGGCCCCTCGTTTTTTAAATCACACAGTGCTGATATCCCATTACCTTAATCACACTAAATACATTGAGAACGTGCATGCCAATTAAGGAAGGCCACAAGCAAAATGAGTGAGACTACCCAAGTGTGATTGGAGATTAGAGTGAGACTACCCAAGTGTGATTGGAGATTAGAGTGAGACTACCCAAGTGTGATTGGAGATTAGATTGAGACTACCCAAGTGTGATTGGAGGAATTCATGTTGCAAGTTTATTAAGCAAGGTAGTGGGTACATTTGCAGCCGATCCAAAGATAGGGAGCATTGTAAGACCTAAGATGGCTGCTCACATGATTATCCAACAAGCACCAAGATTACAAAATAGCTGGCACTGACACTTTGGGTTCACCCTATCTCTGGACTCCTGAGTCCAGGAAACTCGGCTTCTGCAGAAGGAGCACACTCGCCAAACCAGGTAATCACCAAGTCGAATCAGGGTTATGGAGACTGACCTTGCCTGCTCTAGAAGTGACCAAACTGAAGTGAGAAGTGCAGCAGAGCCTCTGGATAGCTGTCTCTCGAGTCCTGTGTGAAGGGGGAGGGGTGTTTAGCCTGACAAGAGAAGGCAATGCTAAGCTGCTGTCTGTCAAACTGTCACACTGTGCGCAACGCAGACACACACAGTTGTCCTTGTTAAATTCATTTGGTAGCAGAATTTTTCAACATAATGCATAGGTCACTGACTTCACTGCTCATGGCTTCACCCCTCTTAAATAAACGCTTATTATGTCCCTTCTCTCCCACTTTGAGTGTTCCCAGAGAAATATGTTGTCCCTTTTCAATTTCCAGCACTGCATGCAAGAAATATGGCCTTTTCCAAACCCAAGTGCATTTGCAAATCAGCCCCATGTTTCCCCGTGGCCTACCAAGGGTGACAGGGGCCCTGATTCAAGCAGACAGAATGTGTCTCTTGTTTGGATAGTAAAATACAGTCATAATTCAGGTGCAGGTTAGATTTTGTGTCCTTAAGCTCCATGCCACTGCACTTTCCAGACTATTGATAGCTATGCCTCTGATGATGTCCAGGGTGGTGCTAGGTGTGGAAAACATGGAAACGTCAGAGGTAGAACATGTTTAGGAATTTTGTTTTGCTGTTTTGGCACTTTAGATGAGTACCACTTAAATTATAACAGGTCACAATTATTTTTAAGTACAGGGAGATAAAGTGATTTACCCAGAATAACATTATGTGGAGCCGGCGTTGAGGCTCGAACCTGGTTCCCCAGTTCCAAAGTCTGCAGCTCTGGCCTAACGCCACACCCTCTCCTCTAACTGAAAGATTATCTTCCATGCTATAATTTAGCAATACTCAATTCCATACACATGATCGGAGGTCATTCAGCTGAGATCTGCATTGATAAAAAAAAACACATGCAAGAGAAAATAGGGAAACTTTTTGCAATTATTGCCTGACAAAACACTTTGCTTGTTGATGCTACACGCTGCGACCTTCAGTCTCCAGGTTGGTGCATGCAAGTACAGGTATGTATTATATGTTCTTGACACGGCCAGCGGAGTGTTTGCTGTAAAGAGGTGACTAAGTTCTTGCCAGAACAATGTTGTTTCGCTTCTCCCAAGATGGCTGCTCAAAGTTGCCGATTGCAGTCTCAATTATACAATGCAACTTTGTCCAAGAATTAGAAACTAGTGTTTCAATTACTTAAAATGCTGCAATGGATAAGGCTGCATAGTTAAAACCAATTAGTGACTGAATAGTGTAGGAAAGACTATTTGTCGCAGAAAAAAATGAACCTCCACAATCTTAGCAATTGTTAGCAAAAAAGGAAATGCTTTCTAATTATGGGGTTCCAGCACAAAACCATACTCCTCCCTGGCTCGACTATTGTGCATTTTTGATGTACGAGTACTATACCATTGGCCGTTTGGTATTGATGTAGCGCTTAAAAGTTTGAAAATTGTAGGGGTGCATTATACTCACTGTTAGTCGGCACCCGCATATAATCAAATGTGTATCCAGGTATCTTGTGTGCAATGTATTACGAATTGTATAACCTATATCGATTTTAATAGAAGTGCTAGCTATGTACAAGCCCATTGTAAACGTATTGGAGAAATGTATAGAGTTTAGTTTATGTGAAATGTAATGTGGTGTTAGAAATGTGCACCCTAGACTTCGTGTCTGTAGTTTGTTTAGCTTGACCACACATGAAAGAAAGACGTAAATGTCAATACTGTGATTGAAACCTGCTTGTGTAACCGAAGTAGTGGCCAGAATTCGCATATATCGTTGAGGCGAAAGGCCTGGTATTTTCTTATGTTAGCCAAGGGCAATAGGCCAAAAAGGATTTATTCCAGTAGAGGTTTTAGGCTGTAGTAAATTGCAACTTAAAAGATGTGAAGAATGTCTGCTTTGCATGATCTCACCCCAGGTGCAAGGACAGTTGCTCGTTAGTAGAGAAGCTCTTTGTTCACAAATTGACTTATGTAGTAAAAGCCAGACATGGGAGTGTATTGGAATGTGCCAATCGTAACTCCTAGTGCGGATGGCGTCTGGGACTCAAGGCCAAGCGATGGACGATGGAACTGGACAGCGCTCTGTGGAAATTTACTGAAAGACGACCCCGCAGAAGAGGAGGCGCAAAGGGCGTGTTCTGGGATTTGGGGTTCTGTATTAGGGACAGCGCCCCGAGGGTGGAGGCAGATCAGAGCAGCCCTGAGCAGAGGAAGGCTAGGCGAAGAGATAGAGGGGGCAACTTAGACCAGCTCTCTAAGTGAAGTCTTCTTATGAAGTTTCACTCTGACACCTTTTATTCGATGAGGGTCTCAAGGGATTGCTAAGTAGGGATGTCATCTAGTGCAGAGTAGGGACAGAGATGGTATGGTTCAGTGTCCCTAGTATCGACATTTGCTTGGTGGTGTTCTACCTCATGCTTTTAGAGATTGTACTTTTAGTTATTTTTAGCCGTATGCGGATTCTTCGTAGAGTAGCATTTGTGTTAGTGCCTATGTACTTGTTGTGCCTCGTATTGAGGACTTTGTATCTGCAAATCTTCATGCTGATAATAAAAACCAGAGAGCCAAGAGATTAAGTCTCGAGTCCTTGATTATGGCAAATTGCGGACAGTAATTTTGATAATTGTGTTTTTCCCTCCACGCTATTGGGCAAGTAAAAAGGTCCATCTGACCAGAGTGGGTTCCAGTAGATAATTGCGAGATACCCAAACGGGCCGGAGCAGTTGGTAGCAAACGAGGATGGTTTCTTACTGATAGCGAGGGAAGATTAGATAAGGATAAGTGACCCTTGAGGCCCAAGAGACGATAAGTGATGCTGAATCATCAGATGGCGAGCAGCAGACGGCAGCAGATGAGCATCGACGGCGAGTAGCAGCACGGCGGAAAGCAGCAGTTCCAGGAGTGAGTATGAAAAGGAGATGTTGTAGATTGCGGTGTTGATTTGTTGTGTGATGTCTTGCGGAGTTGTTGTGTATGTCGTGTGATTGTGAGATCAGGCTGTGAGCGCGCGCAGCCCGGGAATTGTGGTGTAGAAGACACCTGAGATAGATTTTGTTGACCACCCAAAGGAGATCGTGAGGTACCATCGATCACCTGGACCGAGATAGGGGGAGTGAATGCGTGTGTGTATGGCAACTTAACGCTGGTCGTGGGTTGTGGTGTGCAGATCGGAGTGTTAGTAACCTATCAGAGGCGAGTCGTCTGGCCGGACGGGGCAGACGGGCGCCAATCGAGGTCAACAAGGTCGAGAGACTGTGGACGAACAGTCAGAGGCTGTGGACGGACAGCCAGAGAAGTAACTTAATTGGTTATTTCAGTGTGTGAATGGGACGTGAGTAAGCGTGAAACGAGTTTTGGAGAAGGGAACTGCTGCGAACGAAGGAAGGTGACGTCAGAGGGTGTCGCGCTGTGATAGGCCGGTTGGTGTGAGTCGCGCTGTTATTGGAGGATTCGGGAACAAGAAGTAAATAGAGCGCGAGATCGAATTTGCTCATTATGAAGTGCCTTAGGGCTTTGCGAGAGTTGTGTAGAGGCGATAAGCATGTGGTGGTTCGTGGGGGAGAAGAAGCCCCTCCCGAGGATACCCCGGCACATTACATGGCACAGAATGTGGGGTTACATACTATAGTTTGGATCGAGAACTGGCACAAGGTTACACAAGGTGAAGGGGAATTAGCTTTCCCGAGGTACGGCTCATTTAGATTAGCGGTGCTGTACCAACTGAAGACGGTGATGGGGTCCTTAAAACCATTGCCAAGACCAGCACAGTTTGAAGCATTACATGCGTGGATTAGAGCAGCGCATGATAAGGAAAAGGGAAGAAGTCAGGAGAGAATGAGGAAGTCGATTAGGGCATTTCAGGATGCCAAGTGGGACGCAGCGGAGAAAAGATGGAGAGTGCAGACAATTGAGGAAGCGAAACTGTATCCCGCGCTAATGGAGGAGACTGGGATAAGGCATGGGAAAGCACAGAAAGAGGAAGATAGTGATTCTGATGATGGGGTATTGCAAAGATTGCTAGACGAGAGACCACCCCCTTATAATCCAGTTGAAGAGGATGATAGGTGGGGTGAGAGGGGAGACTCTAGGAGGGTAACAATCCAGCCTGAGACCCGAGTGGAAGGGTTGGTTTCGTTTGAAACAGCGAGTTCACAGGGTCAGTCGGAGACCAGTGGAAGGATTGGAAGAGAGATGAGGTTACCGGATGCCTTAAGGGTACCGGTCACCATTGGACCGATTGTGTCGATATACAGTCCGGAATCAGAGGAAAGAGAGAGGTCAGAACGAGTGGCAGAAAGAACGAGGAGAGAAAGCGGGGAAAGTGAGTTGGAAGGGGCAACGGCCCGACCTCCAAGCCCTGTACAATGGAGTACACCATTAGCAGCGGTGTCAGACACATCTAGGGGCGAAGAGGACGAGAGGCCGGTGAGGCCGAGGACTCTGATGGAGTCAAGATCAGATTCAGGGTCATGGGTACCGCCAAAGAAGCAAATGAGCTGGAATATGGGCCGAGCGGGGACAACCCCAGTTGCCTTTACGAGCCATTCTGCTCCCATAGAACTACCAGAAGAAAGGAGAGAGCAGGAACCGGAATGCGAGTATGATGAGGGACGTGGAGCAAGTTGTCAGGTGTTGAAAGGAGCCTTGAAGGCAGGAATGATAGATGTAGTAAGACTTAAAGCAGAGGCGGATGAAATCATATATGGGAATCTACC
Source organism: Triturus cristatus (assembly GCF_964204655.1). Lineage (NCBI taxonomy): Eukaryota > Metazoa > Chordata > Amphibia > Caudata > Salamandridae > Triturus > Triturus cristatus. The sequence goes on from NC_140591.1 coordinate 819,145,492, forward strand.
TCTTGAGAGAGTAGTGACATATACTCCAGATGAATTGCTTTTTGTAGCAAAAGATGTGACTCGGAAAGCACGAGCGGCACATGAGAAACTGGCGGGTTTGGCTAGAGAATATGGGGTGGATCTATCCAAGACTAGAGCATTGCAAGGGAGCCATAGGATGCATTGTACCGAGCGGGAATTGGAAGAGAAAAGAGTGGTTGGTCTAAGGTCACATACTAAGGAACTGATTGTAGCCATGAGAATATGGCTGATGCTTGACAAATGGCAAGAGAAATGGGCTAGGAAAAAGAATTCTAGAGGAGCGAAAGGAGGGAGCTCTGAAGGAGATTTGCAGGAGGTGAAGATCCTTCCCTTGAGAGAGGTGGCGAATGGAGGATATGTGCATGTGCCATGGAGCAGGGGGGATTTGGCATCATTTACGAATGATTTTCCCAGGCTCAGGGAGAAGCCTGCAGAGTGGTACAAGCAAGTTGAGCGTTTCGTTAAGATTTCGAAGGTGTTGTGGATAGATCTGAACACCTTATTCGATATCGTGGTTCCGGGAGATCTGTGGAACGCATGTAAAATTGCTGTTGATTGGCCGGACTATGAGCCTGATAGGAACATAGTTACAAATGGTCCGTCGCCCGTGGTAATGAGGCTGTACGATAAGGTAATTACCTGGCTGAAATCAAAGGTTTCACCCCAAGACATCGATTGGGTGAAGATAGACAGGACAGTGCAGGAGCCAAAGGAGACAGTACATGAATTCTATGAGAGACTTTTGAAGGCTTTTAAGCAGTACAGTGGTTTAGATGAGCTGGAAACGAAGGACATGGGACAGTTTGTGTCTAAGTTCGTGCTGGGTTTGAAGCCCGAGGTCAGTCTTATGATACAGCAGCATTTTATCTGTTGGCAGAATAAACCCGTAGATGAGATCTTGCGGTACGCCAGGTACTGCACGGATGAGATTGAGTCCAAGCACAAGAAGATGAAGGATAACTTATTGCTCATTCAGATGCAAGCTGCTCAGGGACCGCCGAATGGGGGTCAGGTGGGGCGGAGACAGGGAAATTATCAGACAGGGAATCAGAACGCGCAGGGTCAGGGAAGGCCGAGGCCCGTTGACCCTAGGACAGGCATAGATGTAGCGATCTTGAAGAAGACGACTGCTTGTCACCAGTGTCACCAGGTGGGACACTGGAGGCGCGAGTGTCCCTTGAACCCCTATAATCAGCCGCAGATGGAGGGAGGAATGGGTCAGGTCCCTGGGGCGGAACAGGTACAGACGGTGACTGTACCGAGAATGATGCAAGGGGGGACCGGCGTCTCGCAGGTGCAGGTTCCCCAGCCACCCAGGATGCAGAACATACAGCAGGGAGCTCGGACTTATTTGCAAATGCCAATGTTCGAAGTGGGAGAGGAGAGGGATGCAGATTTGCTGGCGCAGCTAAGTTTAGGTCAGGATGATGATTGCCTCCTTAGGGCTATTCTAGAGGTAGATCAGAGAGGACCCTTTGTGGAAGCAGAACTAGATGGACGCCCGACTACCTTTTTGGTAGATACGGGGGCTACCAGGTCAACTATAAGGTCAGCGGTAATTCCGGGGGTAGCCCTTTCGGGGGAATGCATACAAGTGGTTGGAGTGGCGAACAAGAGACTAGTGAGCCCCTTAACGGAACCAATTCCAGTCAGGATAGGAAACTTTAGGGATCGTCACCAGTTCGTGGTGTGCGACTCTAGTCCTGTTTGTTTGTTGGGAAGAGACTTATTGTGTAAACTAAATTGCACAATTTACTGTACCCCGAAGGGAGTAGAGGTACAGACAAGAGATGATGACGCGACCTTTAAGGTTGCAAATCAGCGGGTGTGCGTGGAAATGTACCCGGCTTTGACAGTGGAGGAGCTTCCACAGGATTTGAGGGAGTCTGTATCGACCGGTGGTTAGCCAAAATATCGAGTTTTAAATTTCGACCTACAATAATATCGTGTTTTTAATATCGTAGGTACAGAATATCGAAGTCAAGAATATCGATGGACAGAATATCGATCCCAAGGTAAGTAATATCGAAGTAAATAATATCGAAGTAATTAATATCGATGTAAGTAATATCGTAAGTAAAAATTTCGATGTCAATAATATCGATATTTATTTAGTGTAATGTCATTTAATATGTATTTTATTTGTATGTTAAAGATTATTGTAATGTATTTTAATACATTTAAAAATAAATGTTTAGAGATTTATAATTATTTTACATTTAATTTAGCATTTTAGTATCAGAGCGGGTTGTGGGTTTATAGGGGAATAGGGTGGGAAGTAATTTAATTATAATTAATGAATTAATATGTATTGTTTAATTGGTATTTATGATTAATTAATTGGTAATTAATTAATAATTGGTAATTAATTGATTAATTAATTGTTAATTAATTATTAATTGTACAATTATTTTATTAATTGGTTAATTATATACATTATAATTAGTTTATTATTAATATTTATTTATTGTTAATTAATTAATTGTTAATTAGTAATTAATTGGTAATTTAATTTTATTAAGTGATTAATTGATAATTAAATTAATTATGTGAATTTTAATGTGTAGTGGGTTGTGGGTTTATAGGGGAATAGGGTGGGAAGTAATGTAATTATAATTAATGAATTAATATGTATTGTTTCATTGGTATTTATGATTAATTAATTTGTAATCAATTAATAATTGGTAAATAATGTGATTAATAGATTAATTAATTTTTAATTAATTATTAATTGTAAAATTACTTTATTATTTTGTTAATTATATAAATTATAATTAGTTTATTAATAATATTTCTTTATTGTTATAGTTAATTAATTAATTGTTAATTAGTAATTAATTGGTGATTTAATTTTATTAAGTGATTAATTCATAATTAAATTAATTATGTGAATTTTTATGTGTAGTGTGTTGTGTGTTAAAGGGGGAATAGTGTGGGATGTAATTAAAATTTATTTATTTAAATATTTATTTTACATAATTGGTATTTAATAATATTTTTTTTTTTAAAACATTGTTAACATGCAATTTTTTTATAAGAAATTATTAAATTGGTTATAATGTTAATAGAATCACTATGATATCTAGTGTTTTCCCAACTGTTTTACTATCTGGAGTGGGAATAGTAATTTTTACCCCTACGCTATCCAGCGCTTTCCCTACTGTTGCACTCTCTGGAGTTGGAATAGTAATTTTTACCCCTACGCTATCCAGCGCTTTCCCTACTGTTGCACTCTTTGGAGTTGGAATAGTAATTTTTACCCCTACGCTATCCAACCTTTTCTCTACTGTTGCACTGTCTGGAGTGGGAATAGTAATTTTTACCCTTACGCTATCCAACACTTTCCCTACTATTGCACTCTCTGGAGTGGGAATAGTAATTTTTACCCCTACGCTATCCAACGTTTTCCCTACTGTTGCACTCTCTGGAGTTGGAATAGTAATTTTTACCCTTACGCTATCCAACACTTTCCCTACTATTGCATTCTCTGGAGTGGGAATAGTAAATTTGACCCTTACGCTATCCAACACTTTCCCTACTATTGCACTCTCTGGAGTTGGAATAGTAATTTTTACCCCTACGCTATCCAATGTTTTCCCTACTGTTGCACTCTTTGGAGTTGGAATAGTTATTTTTACCCCTACGCTATCCAACGTTTTCTATACTGTTGCACTCTCTGGAGTGGGAATAGTAAATGTTACCCTTACGCTATCCAACACTTTCCCTACTATTGCACTCTCTGGAGTGGGAATAGTAAATTTTACGCTTACGCTATCCAACACTTTCCCTACTATTGCACTCTCTGGAGTTGGAATAGTAATTTTTACCCCTATGCTATCCAACGTTTTCCCTACTGTTGCACTCTTTGGAGTTGGAATAGTTATTTGTACCCCTACGCTATCCAACGTTTTCCCTACTGTTGCACTGTCTGGAGTGGGAATAGTAATTTTTACCCTTACGCTATCCAACACTTTCCCTACTATTGCATTCTCTGGAGTGGGAATAGTAAATTTGACCCTTACGCTATCCAACACTTTCCCTACTATTGCACTCTCTGGAGTTGGAATAGTAATTTTTACCCCTACGCTATCCAATGTTTTCCCTACTGTTGCACTCTTTGGAGTTGGAATAGTTATTTTTACCCCTACGCTATCCAACGTTTTCTATACTGTTGCACTCTCTGGAGTGGGAATAGTAAATGTTACCCTTACGCTATCCAACACTTTCCCTACTATTGCACTCTCTGGAGTGGGAATAGTAAATTTTACGCTTACGCTATCCAACACTTTCCCTACTATTGCACTCTCTGGAGTTGGAATAGTAATTTTTACCCCTATGCTATCCAACGTTTTCCCTACTGTTGCACTCTTTGGAGTTGGAATAGTTATTTGTACCCCTACGCTATCCAACGTTTTCCCTACTGTTGCACTGTCTGGAGTGGGAATAGTAATTTTTACCCTTACGCTATCCAACACTTTCCCTACTATTGCACTCTCTGGAGTGGGAATAGTAATTTTTACCATTACGCTATCCAACATTTTCCCTACTATTGCACTCTCTGGAGTTGGAATAGTAATTTTTACCCCTACGCTATCCAACACTTTCCCTACTGTTGCACTCTTTGGAGTTGGAATAGTAATTTTTACTCCTACGCTATCCAATGTTTTCCCTACTGTTGCACTCTCGGGAGTTGGAATAGATATTTTTACCCCTACGCTATCCAACATTTTCCTTACTGTTGTTTTTGTTGAAGTTGGACTAGTAGTTTTATTGTGTCTGATATTAAATATGTTTTGTAATATTTTAGCTATTGTAATATATAATTAATAATAACAATTATTCAAATTAAAATTATTGATTATTATTTGCTATATGTAATTATTTAATATTTATTAATGTTATTGTTTTATGTGTATAGATGTATTGGTAATTTAAATAAATATTTAATAATTTATATGTTATAGAAATTATTATTAAAAGTAATTATTAAGTAAGTGTATATATTATATATTATATATATGTTTAATTAAAGTTTCATTTAATTATATATATTTATTATAAATTTTACATATTATACAATATATTTAATTATGTTTCTTTGATTTATAAGTATTATTTGGTTTATTTTACATATATTTTTAAACTAAAAAAAAACCGATATTTTTGAATTACGATATTTTTGACATCGATATTAAATTATCGATATTTTTGTACTTACCATGTTGTAGATAGGATGTCGATATTCTTGACCACGATATTTTTGTTGCGATATTTTTGTAGGTCGAATTTTTGTCTTTCGAAATTATGTCATACAATCGTATCGACCGATGTGTGGGATCTAAGCGGAGAGGAGATCGGCTTAGTCAGGGGAGTGGAACCAGTGAAGATACAGGTTAAGCCAAACGCGGAATTCCCGAGAACACCCCAGTATAAACTGTCGCCTGAAACAATTGCAGGGATCAAACCTGTGATTGAGTCTATGATTAGGCAGGGAATACTGGTGGAGATCATGGGTAGTCCGTGTAACTCACCCATTATGGGATTGCAGAAACCAAGTGGGAAGTTCAGGATAGTGCAAGATCTGCGGAAAATAAACGACATAGTTGTTCCATGTTGTCCAGTGGTACCGAATCCATCTGTGATACTGTTCCAGATCCCATGCGAAGCTGGATGGTTCACAGTGATTGACTTGTGTCAGGCATTCTTTTCGATTCCCCTACATGAAGAGAGTAGATTTCTTTTTGCATTTAGGCTAGAGAATCGTGTATTAACGTGGTGTCGTATCCCACAGGGGTATACGGAGAGCCCGTCAATTTTTAATCAGCTCTTAAAGAAGAATCTTGAAGGTCTTGTGTTGCCGAAAAACTCTGTTTTGGTGCAATACATTGACGACCTGCTTGTCGCATCAGAGACAGAAGATGCTTGCAGGGTCGATACCATTGCGTTGTTGAACTTCCTGGGAGAGAACGGTCACAAGGTGTCTCCAAACAAGCTGCAATACTGTTTACCTGAGGTACAGTATTTGGGGCACAGAATTGAGAAGGGTAAAAGGAAGGTGTCTCCAGATCGCATTGATGCGATTCTGAGAATGCCAGTTCCCTCGACGCAGAGGGAAGTTAGAATGTTTTTGGGAATGGTGGGCTATTGCCGCCAGTGGATCCCAAACTTTTCCTTTGAAGCGAAGCCTTTACAGCGGCTGACGCGAAAGGATGTAAGTGATCCGGTACCATGGGACGACGACTGTTTGAAATCATTTCTGAGGCTGAGAGAAGCCTTATGTAGCGCTCCTGCGTTGGGAATGCCGGATTACAACAAGGCATTTGCATTATTCTGCTGCGAAAGAGAAGGTTGCGCATTAGCAGTGTTAACCCAGAATCATGGAGGTGTCCGTAGACCAGTTGCTTATTTCTCAGCTACTTTAGATCCAGTAGCTTCTGCGTTGCCCGGATGTCTCAGATCCGTTGCGGCAACAGGTGTCAGCATCGAGAGATGCGAGAGCATTGTGATGGGGCATCCTCTTACTGTACATGTGCCACACTCTGTTGAATTGTTGATGACTAGGACTAAAACACAGCACCTCACGAATAATAGGCTGACTCGTTATGAGCAAGTTATCCTTGCAGCCGATAATGTGACATTGAAGAGGTGTGCTGTTTTAAATCCTGCTACATTGTTACCTATTCCAATTATAGATGATAATGAAGATTGTGAGGACCATGATTGTCTCGATGTGACTGAACTATGCACCAAACCGAGACCCGACATTGTCGATGAACCGCTCCCAGAGTCAGATGAGATTTTCTTTGTGGACGGTTCATGTTTAAGAGACAGTGTCGGTCGATTGAGAGCAGCGTTTGCTGTATGCACCATCACGGGTGTGGTTGAAGCCGCTTGTTTAGAAGGAGTACACTCCGCACAGGTGGCTGAGCTTATTGCTTTGACTCGTGCCTGTTTGGCAGCCGACAAGATCCGTGTAACTATTTACACGGACAGCCAGTATGGGTTTGGTGTGGTTCATGACTTCGGACAGCTATGGTCCCAGAGAGGGTTTATGACGTCTTCAGGTTCTCCTATAAGAAATGGTGAACATGTACGGAAACTGTTAAAGGCATTGCAAGGTCCTGATGAAATTGCTGTTGTTAAATGTGCTGCCCACACAAAGGGAAATGATTTCGTCTGGTTGGGAAATAACTATGCTGATGAAGTAGCCCGATTTTGTGCAGAACAGGGATGCAACTTCACTGAGACCCACGTTGAGGAAACTGGGGAGGAGGTGTTGTACGGTCAGATGTTAGCAATGGCCGACTCATGGGAGGAACTGAAACAGCTTCAGGAAGGGGTCTCGGATCAGGAACGTGACAGTTGGATACGAGCGGGATGTGAGAAGGGAGAGGCGGATATATGGGTTTCGAATGATGGACGAGCAGTATTGCCGGAAGGTTTGTTGAATCCCATGGCGAGGTTGATACATGGTGCTGTACATCTTGGTAGGGATGCCATGATGAGAGTGTTTCGTCAGACTTGGTACAACCCGAAGTTTCGTGCAGTGGCTGAAACTGTGTGCCAGAGGTGTATCACTTGTCAACAGATGAATGTAGGGAAAAGAACTGCTGTGACGTTGAGCCACATAGGGAGGTCAGGGGGACCTTTCAATAGGATGCAGTTGGATTTTGTCGAAATGCCGAAGTGTAATGGGTTGAGGTACATATTAGTGATAGTATGTGTCTTTTCCAGGTGGGTGGAGGCATACCCTACACGCAGATGTGACACACTCACAGTAGCGAAACTATTATTGAGAGAACTCATTCCAAGGTACGGGTTCCCGACGTCCTTTGAATCGGACAGAGGAACTCATTTCCACAGCGAAGTTATGAAGTTGCTTTGTGCTGCTTTGAATATAGACCAGAAGTTACACTGTAGCTATAGACCAGAAGCTTCAGGGATAGTGGAGCAGGTGAATGGAACTCTGAAGGCTCGGATGGCGAAAGTGTGTTCGTCTACGTCTCTGAAATGGCCTGATGCATTACCTTTGGTCCTTATGAGCCTCCGAAGTGTGCCTGATAGAAGGACTGGGTTGTCACCCCATGAAATCCTCATGGGAAGAGCGATGCGTTTGCCTGCAATACCTGCTACTGCTCTGATAAATATCACTGATGATATGATCCTGGACTATTGTAAAGGCCTTGCTGACGTGGTCCGTTCTGTGTCTCAGCAGGTGCAGACAGCAACGGTTCCAGCTGCGAGTGACCGGTGCCACGACTTGGACCCAGGTGATTGGGTCCTAGTCCGAAAGCACGTGAGGAAGAGTTGTTTGGATGCTAGGTGGCGCGGCCCTTTCCAAGTGATCCTTGTCACGAACACAGCTGTCAAGTGTGGAGGTTTACCGAACTGGGTGCATGCTTCTCATACCCGTAGAGTTCCAGCACCCTTGGAAGATACAGCCCCTCTCGAGAACAAAGATCCCAGTGAGCAGACAGAGCCTCCTGAGAGGGCCAGTCAAGCTGTAAGGGTTGCTAAAGCGGCTGGTGGTGCACTGAATCGAGTTGGGGAAGAACGTGAAAGGAGTACTGACCCAGAAACCGGCGAAAGAGCAAGAGGTGCAGTGGGTAGTACAGAATCAAGTTCTGCCGAAGAAGAGGAGGTCAGTGCACAGGGTATCGAAGAGAAGACCGGAGGTACTACCGAAGCAGAAAGGGTTTGGCCCGCAAGACAGAACCGGGTAAACCTGAGGTTGGCTCCGGACATAGACCTTGCACCAGTTTCGGAAGAACCAGAAGAAGAATAAGGGGATGAGGAGAATCCTCAAGGTGTGAGAAGATCAAAGAGAACAAGAGTGCCAAGTCGGAAGTACGCTTCACCCGAGTGGGCATATCAAGTGACTGATGCCAGGGTTACCGAGCACGGGGAGGTTGAGGTCGATGACGTTGGTCAACAGTGTCCCGCTCCAGAGGGTGGAAGTGTTGCTGAAGGTTCCGGGATTGGAGATCGAAGGAATTTTGACGATTCATATTCCGAGTCCGCCATTCCTAAGTGTCATTCGAGGTATGATCTTGGACAATTTGGAGTTCCCGACGTTCACGACTGTGCCAGATCCACAAGAACTGATCATTCTTAAGCTCGAAATATTGCAGGGAGTCTTGGAGCTGTTGGGACCAGCGCTTATGTTAGATTGATTTGAGAAGGTTGCAAGCAGAGAAGAAGATAACCTAGATCCGAGCGGAAGAAGAACAAAATCAGGGATTTTTCCGTTATAGAACGAAGAAAAGTTAGGGAGGTTTGCCTAAGTTCCGAAAGAGACACTGATGAGAAAGAGACTTACCCTTTCAGAGACTGTATTGGACACTGAGTACATTCCGAAGATGGCAGATCCTGCAAACCCACATCGTAGGGCTAAATTGATAATAGGCACATTGGTAGGAGTTGTGATAATCACCATATTTGCGGTAGTGATAAGTTCATACATGGTGGCTCACAGGCAAGAGGGGAAGGTTCAGGGAGCACCTACACCTATTACCCCAGGGCAGAGTGGTGTCAGTATCAGGGAACAGGAAACATCGAAGATGAGGGATGATCGCAGACTACACATGGATTTATCGAAGGGTGATTTTAAGCTTAATGCGTATGCAAGGTTGCTGTATGAGTATGTTGATGCGATGGATGTGAAGGATTGCTATGTGTGTATGCAGTTGCCTGCTTCAGTGGATGAGGGTATCAAGTATCATCATCTCCCATTGACTTATGGGATTTCTTGTAGTTTATTACTCAGTTTATTTTATGACAGGAGACAGTTCGAGTATTTCTTTTCAAATTTTGATACGGTACTTCCTGAAGTTCCAGCAATCAAGCATTTGAACAAATATGATTCTAATAAGAAAGAGGACAGACTCCTGAAGTATTTTAGACCGACTATGAAGTTGGATACGGCGCATGCTCACAGGAATAACCTGACATGTGCGTTATCTGAGATAGAGAAGAAATTCATAGACCAGGTAGAGGACAGATACAGACGGTTGACCCAGACACGACACACCGGAGATAGCCCAGTAGATTGGACAGACGAGGAGAGGGCTCACAGATCCAAGGGAAGTTATGGACCAATAGCGTTAGATGAGGTACAGAGAGGGAATTTGTGTATTGGGCGGCCTCAATCCGATACGGATAAGGTCGCAGTAGGACATAGCACTTGTTCTCAGACTTTCACAGTGGAAGCTTCTGCTAAGAATTTTATGGTAGGTCCAGTAGAGGTAATTCCGACAGTATATTATGTATGTGGGAAGAATGCTTATGTCAGACTACCTGCGAATTGGTATGGCATATGCTATTTGGCCATTATATTCCCGAAGATCTATCACACCGAGGACTTGGAGTTGTTAGAGACGAAGCGACAGTCCAGGAAACGTAGGGCTACGAACGCTGGTGCAGTGATTGGGGACATATACGGAGCAATGATACCTAGTATGGGTGTGGTGTTGAATGATGTGAAGATCAGGAGGTTGGCGACTGTGGTTGATGAGTTGTCTATGAACACGGCGAGATCTTTGTTGTTGGTGGCTGGAGAGATGTTGTCGATACGGAATATGGTTATGCAGAATCGCCTTGCTTTAGACGTATTATTAGCCAAAGAGGGCGGAGTCTGCAAATTATTGAAGGTTCAGGAATGCTGCACATATATTCCAGACAACACGAAGGAGATAGTGAAGTACATAGATAACATCACGACTATTCACAAGGAGATTATGGATTTGACGGAGGAGAATGTGTGGGAGAAGATTGGATTAGGCTTTGGAAGAGTGGGAACTTGGTTTGCGAATTGGGGAAGAGGATTTCTGGGATCAGTGTTGAAGCCGATTATTATTGCTGTGGTTTGCGTGATTTGTTTGTGGGGATGCGTGAAGGCATGGAAGTGGTATCAAGGAGGCAAGGTTGAGAGGGCTCTTAAGGCAAACGAGAAAAGGATGGCGAAGCTCCAGGAGCAGCAATATGAGAGTCTTAAGAACCTGGAGGGAGTTCGACATGGCCAAGTTATGACTAGCGCGGTTTAAATCAGTTCTAAAGAAGAGAAATGTAATGGTGTGATGACGGATGTCATCAAAGGGGGGAACTGATGTAGCGCTTAAAAGTTTGAAAATTGTAGGGGTGCATTATACTCACTGTTAGTCGGCACCCGCATATAATCAAATGTGTATCCAGGTATCTTGTGTGCAATGTATTACGAATTGTATAACCTATATCGATTTTAATAGAAGTGCTAGCTATGTACAAGCCCATTGTAAACGTATTGGAGAAATGTATAGAGTTTAGTTTATGTGAAATGTAATGTGGTGTTAGAAATGTGCACCCTAGACTTCGTGTCTGTAGTTTGTTTAGCTTGACCACACATGAAAGAAAGACGTAAATGTCAATACTGTGATTGAAACCTGCTTGTGTAACCGAAGTAGTGGCCAGAATTCGCATATATCGTTGAGGCGAAAGGCCTGGTATTTTCTTATGTTAGCCAAGGGCAATAGGCCAAAAAGGATTTATTCCAGTAGAGGTTTTAGGCTGTAGTAAATTGCAACTTAAAAGATGTGAAGAATGTCTGCTTTGCATGATCTCACCCCAGGTGCAAGGACAGTTGCTCGTTAGTAGAGAAGCTCTTTGTTCACAAATTGACTTATGTAGTAAAAGCCAGACATGGGAGTGTATTGGAATGTGCCAATCGTAACTCCTAGTGCGGATGGCGTCTGGGACTCAAGGCCAAGCGATGGACGATGGAACTGGACAGCGCTCTGTGGAAATTTACTGAAAGACGACCCCGCAGAAGAGGAGGCGCAAAGGGCGTGTTCTGGGATTTGGGGTTCTGTATTAGGGACAGCGCCCCGAGGGTGGAGGCAGATCAGAGCAGCCCTGAGCAGAGGAAGGCTAGGCGAAGAGATAGAGGGGGCAACTTAGACCAGCTCTCTAAGTGAAGTCTTCTTATGAAGTTTCACTCTGACACCTTTTATTCGATGAGGGTCTCAAGGGATTGCTAAGTAGGGATGTCATCTAGTGCAGAGTAGGGACAGAGATGGTATGGTTCAGTGTCCCTAGTATCGACATTTGCTTGGTGGTGTTCTACCTCATGCTTTTAGAGATTGTACTTTTAGTTATTTTTAGCCGTATGCGGATTCTTCGTAGAGTAGCATTTGTGTTAGTGCCTATGTACTTGTTGTGCCTCGTATTGAGGACTTTGTATCTGCAAATCTTCATGCTGATAATAAAAACCAGAGAGCCAAGAGATTAAGTCTCGAGTCCTCGATTATGGCAAATTGCGGACAGTAATTTTGATAATTGTGTTTTTCCCTCCACGCTATTGGGCAAGTAAAAAGGTCCATCTGACCAGAGTGGGTTCCAGTAGATAATTGCGAGATACCCAAATGGGCCGGAGCAGTATCTCAAGAAACAAATGATCCTACCTTTTTTCCAAATATAAAATGCTTTTCACCTGTGCTTGCCACGTAGTAACATTCTTATAAGCAAGGAAGCCAGTAATCCCAAATATAACACACTAGCCTAGTCAGTGTGTCATGGGCTCTAGTGCAAGGAAGGAAATGGGCCTCCTGGCCACTGTTTGAACTTGGAAGTACAGCAGTAATCAAGTTCAGTGGGCCCCTCATCCATCTGGGCCCCGGTGCCTCTGCACCTGCTGCACCAGTGGAAGCCACGGCCCCTAAGAAAAAATTGTCTCTAGGTTGCTTATCACTGTCCAGCTATAACCCCACTAATACCAGCACACAGGAGTGAGCAGGAGGTTCAGAGTAACCATTTACCAAGCCTGCCCTTATAAAACATTTCACCTACCTTTAGTTCTGTTCCTGAAAATGCATTTGTTGCCTGATGAGGAGACATATATGTATTATGTATGGTCTTTTGCAGTTTACTGCTGGCATACAGAAAACTATATTCATGTTTTAACCACCAAGGAAGCTTTAATAGTGATTTACATCAAAGTGCTTAAAATATGTATAACAAATTACAGGCAGTGCATTAGTGTTCATTTACGTAATACAGATTCCACAATTGTTTGGCCTATCTGCAACCAAGAGAGCAAGAGGTTAAAGATTTATTAGTAGGTCAGGGTAAAGTGATGGTGTTTTACCATGAATTATAAGACATAAAATACCCTCCCGAAAGGAAATCGCAAGCAACTTCAGAGATTTGTGACATTATAAGGGGCCCCAGAATGCCTTGTCCTTCTAAATGGTCATAATAAAACTCCTTGAGGGCCTGCTGCATCCTTAAAATATACCACAGGGGGCATTTTATTCTATATATAATTGACAAATTCATTAAGAGTACTAATATCAGATCATTTTGCAATTATTATTAGCAGGGCCGGAATCGGAACACAAACCAACCCTGGCAATTAAGTCGGACGGGGGCAGGAGTGATGGTGGGAAACAATGTGGCTGCTTTTGTTACAGGTGCCTGATATTGCAGCACTGCTGCAAAACCAGCCCCAAGAAACAAAAAAGGCCCCACCCTTCCGGCCTACCGGGAAATCGCCCAGTGCCCGCTATGGCCAGCCTGGCCCTGAATTTTAACCTTCTGAAGCTCAATCATTTTATTGATCTGAGACGCATGGAGAAGGCTGAGTCAACACTTCTGAGATCCAAACTCTGCTGCACGCAGATTACATAAAGACCTCAGCAGCAAATACATAATTTACTGAGCTACCAAAGTGGCTTCCTTGTTTTTGGTTGACAGCAAACATGACCTCCACCTTGTTAGATATTACTTTTAATGCTGTTTTAATGGGCTATAGACACTGTATATCTCTGCACAAAGAGTTTGAGTAGTTGAACTAAATATATCAAGACAATAAAGGAAAATAAATCTGCCAGAAAAAGGTTGTGATTGAATAGTCAATTATTGAAGCTGGATGACAGTTGTTAATAGACCCTTCATGGTCAGGTTCCCTTTCTGAACCTACGATGGATGGATCATGGGAGTCATCCATATTGTTGTTATTTGGCCATTGCTTAGAATGACAATCTGCTAGTAATAACGCATTTCAAGTTTGGTTGGTGGAGATGTACATCAATGGGGTGAAATACAATGGAGGATATTTACAACACAATGTCAGAGCGCGGTGTTATGCCAAAATTAGTAACACTGCGCTCTGATATTTTAAAATCGCAGGGATGCACTGTATTTACAAAAATACAGCGCAGCCCTGTGTTTCCGCCTAGGCTGGCTCTAATAAAGCTGCCTAGCACCAGCGCAGGCATCCTTGCGCCATGTTGCAAGAGTGCTTGCGCTGCAGGGGCGATTGTTTATGTGCAGGAAGGGACACCTGAAACACCCATTGCACGCCCCTCTCGCTATGAGTGAAGCGTGAAAAGGGGCCTTATTTACAAGGCGGCTTTAAGCCACGTTAAGTGGCTTAATGTCGCTTTGTAAATAAGGAGAAGGACTTAATGTCACCAGACGTCGGTATAAGTGACGTTCTGGTGGCGTTTCCCTTTGTAACTATGCCCCAATGTTTCTCCATTAGCTGAATGTAGGTAGATCTGTCGTTATCCGACTGTGTGCCTCAGAGGGCAACGATGATTTGTATAGACTAGAGGCCTTAGAACAAGCAGAGAAGTTCAGACCTGGGGCTATATCACAAAAGAGAGTTCTGGTGCAAAGCAGAGATGTCCCAGTTTTTAAGACATTTTATGGCCTGGAGTGCATTCAATTAACTGGGAAATAATCCGAAATGAGCATGAGTTGCAGACAACACAGCTCGGAAACAGGAAGAGGCAAGCACTGCTAGCTGTTTCCGAGCTGTGCTGTCTGCAGCTCATGCACTAACTCAGACATTTTCTGAGATAAGTGAATGCACTTTACCCAGTGCCTTGTCTGAAAAACAAGTACATAGCCATGCTCTGTGCCACCGGCCAACTTAACCCCTTCAGTGCCACGCCCTTTCCCCCTCCTGTGCCGGGCGTTAGATTAGTGGGTGGGGTTCATGACGAGATAGTCTCGTCATGGGCACAGCGCGACCGTGCTCCATGACGAGACTATCTCGTCATGGGCACAGAAGAGGTTAATAAAATGGCCCGCGCTCTGAATAGCCTGGCCTTGGCAATGCACAAAGCAGACATTTTTTAACAATTAAAGCATTTAACTGGTCTCATTTAACTATGCTTTTAAATATTACTTGTGCTAATAACTCTCAAAATGTATTTCAGAATGGAGAGGTTTTTCAAACCTCCTTTGAAATATATATATTTTTTTCTCTTTCAATACATTGTTATTTATATAAATATAAATGAACGTATTGTTAATATTTGACAGCAAGCTTATATTATATTACTTTCTCTCTTTCATTATCTTTTCTTTCCCTACCACTATTTTTTATAACGTATAAAACTGATTTCCTCTAAATATATTTTTACTATGCTATCAATCAAATATGTATTCTTTGCGAATATATGTTACAGATCTAGTTTAAATAAATAATATATCTTTTTGAATGCATAGTTCAATTCTTTTAATTAATGTCATGTTTGCTTATTAAATAAAACTTATAAAACTGAAAAAGGTATTCCTAGCTGCCAAACAGCAGTTCCTCATGCACTGCACCTTCACTCAGTCATGGAACCAACAGTAAGTTACATTCTAGGACCGGTAATTTCGCTTCTAAGGTTGCAAACAGGAGCTCAAACTTCAAGGTCTGGACTGGGTGAACGTGTCACTCACAACATGGTGCCTTCAACAGGCAACTAAAGTGTGTCATGAAGCCTGTTCACAGAATCGAAAGATACTGGAAAATTTTGCAAACGTTATCTCATTAGAAAAACACATTTTTTGCCTTTTTTCTGAAGAGAGGAAATAATACGTTTTTCTCGGGGGTTGCTGCAGGGATGTCCAGAAGATTCTTGTCATCACAAACTGGGTCACCTAAATAAGGCTCACTATTTCCCTGTTTGCTTTATTCCATGGAAAATTAGTAAAAGTCCAGGAGAATATTAGACATTCAGGAATGTGAGAACATTTTCAGTACTCAAGGCAAAATAGTATTTACCTGTTGGAGCTCTCCTCATGAAGAGAGAACATTAATTTTTCTAACTTTTTTCAGCAATTTGATGCCCCTACTAGGTAGTTCCCTAAAGCTTCTACCTTTCCTCACCGTAAAGGAGCGTTGGCCTCTATATATTTGAAGAGCATTCAAAATTTGCTTAAAATAATATGCCAAATAAAAAAGACGCAAACTCATGTATTTTAGCTATGGTCCTTATTGTGAGTCAACTTGCCAACTGGGATCATGGCTCTGGCTTGCACTTGGACTTCCCAAACTGGGCAAGGAGGCAGAGCAATGTCGTTGGGTTTATTAATGAAAAATGCACTGTCTTCAGGGTATTCTTGGCTAGCGCAATATTTGCACAAGATAGTTTGCCTCAAACAAGCACAGAGCACGTGCACTGCAAGTCTGTGTCTGCATCGAAGCTCTGGTCCTTGATGGTGGCCACAATTCCAAATTGTGTGCAGCTAGTGGGTGTCGTGACGACCCCCTCAAAGGGCAAGTGGGCCCTCACACACATACTTATGGCTTGGCTCCTACCACACAGTCAGTGTATCAGCACAGTGAGCCCTAACTTCGATTTTGAATATTTCTAAGACCCCTACATGCAGCGGCGGCTCCTTTGCAATGGCGGAGAAGTTTCACCCCACTGCCTGGCGCAGAGCCAGGAAACGAAAAATAAAACAATGTCTAGCATTGGTTTATTTTTCGTTTACCGGCTCTAAGCCAGCTAGTGCAAGGAGGGGTGGGGTATGGGAGGGGGGAGGAGGAGTGTTGTGCACTCTCTAAGTATGCATATGTGTTTGGCCGGACATCTCAGGCCGACCAAAACACACATGCATACTTAGGTTTCTCCAGCCCGGCTGCATTCAGCAGCCAGGCAGGAGAGACCCCACAAACTCCATGACCTGAGCGGAGCGTCTTTCCTGCCCGCTCAAGGTTATCCCTGCACTGTTCTGCAGCAAAGCGATTGGATGGGAGTCTGTCCCAGGGGCTGCTGGGACCAGGATGAGGACAGCGAGAGGCGGCCAGCGGCTTCAGGTATGTTTTAGAAAAAATTATTATTAACACGTGCCCCCCCCGTGCGCTCCCCCTACCCTCTGCGCTCCCTCACCACCCTTTGTTAGTGGCGGCCGCCACTGCCTACATGAGGCCTTTTATGCCCAATCCTGTAAGCCAGACTAGATGGGGAATGCACATGGTGTACAAATACCCAAATGGTGCACATTAGGGCCTTATTTAGAGTTTGGTGGACGGGATACTCCATCATAAACATAACGGCTATACCGTCCGCCACACTACAAATGCTTATAGACAATGTCACTTGCAATACAGCAGAAGGGTTAGCCATCAAGTTTGTTGTCTTTTTTGGAAAATCTTTTTATTGTTAACAAGAGAAAACATATGCTCATAGTACAATAGGTGCAGCAATGAAAGCATTTCTCATCCATGGGAAGGTTACAGACAACAACGGAGTCGTTGGTGTGTCAAACATAGTCAATTTAGCACAACGATGCATCTGATAGTAGCAGGCTACTAATATAGTTCTGGAAGGTTTCACTGAATTTACCCACTTCCCTCCCATCTCCCTAGCCCTCAAGTTTTGATGGTGTAACCAGTGATTAATTTGACCGGTGGCTGAAGGTGGGGCATGCTAGCAAGTATTTTTGGAGACCAGCACTTCTTTTTCCTCATCAGACTTTAACCCAGAGCAAGACTGAAAGAAGGAGGAAGAGAAATATGGAACAAATAGTGACAAAGGGAGAAAGCAGAGATGAAAAAGTACCTGCAAGAGTGAGTGAAAGGGGCAAGGGGTGTCTGGTGGTGGATTGGAACCTTGACCCTGTTCCAGGCAGGTCACTATCCACGCTGCACAGCTCCACCTAGCTGCGCCCGTGCTCCCGCCCTCGCTGCTACTGCGAGTAAGAGCCTCCTGTGTTGCCTCCCCCTTCCATGCTGCCGTTTTTTCTGCATTTATACTTTTTGCCCTCTTGCCTGTAGCATTTGCCCTCTTGCCTGTAGCTTTATTCCATTCTTTTCTATTGTGTTGTTTAAAAGCCTTTTTTTAAGCCTTTTTTACTTCTTGCCTGTAGCTTCATTCTCGCCATTTAGGCTCTCCTCTCTCCATTGCCTCTCTTTACTTTTGGACTTCTGCCACTCGCCTTCTGCCTCACTTTTCCCGCCTCTGCGGCCCCTGCGGCCCCGCACTCCTCGCTCGCCCATTGGCCCCGCACCCGCCTCCCAGCTGCTACTCCCTCCCATCTCCCCTTCTTAATGGCGGCCACTGCGCGGTGAAGAGAGCGACCCTTGACCCTGTTCCAGGCAGGTCGCTCTCCACACTGCACAGCTCCACCTAGCTGCACCCATGCTCCCGCCCTGGCTGCTGCAGCGAGTTCGAGCCTCCTGTGTTGCCTCCCCGCTTTCCTGTTGCAGCTTTTTCTGCCTTTTTACTTTTTGTCCTCTTCCCTGTAGCTTTAGCCCTCTTGCCTGTAGCTTTATTCTATTTTTTTCTATTGTATTGTTTAAAAGACGTTTTTTTCTGCCTTTTTTACTTTTTGCCCTCTTGCCTGTAACTTCATTGTATTCCGCCCATTTCTCGCCATTTAGGCTCTCCTCTCTCCATTGCCTCTCTTTACTTTTGGCCTTCTGCCACTCCAAGCTGCTCCTCCCTCCCACCTCCCCATCCTAATTGTGGCCGCTGTGCGGCCGTGCCGCTGGCACGCCAGAGGCGCGCCTAAGGCACAGCCCATCTGCGCCCGTCCGCGCCTGGACCGTGCCCAGCGCCAGACCCCCTGGCCCCAGCGAGAACCACGACACCTGACGCAGCTATGACGCCAACCTCCTCCATGCACTCAACGTCAGCCGTTCATCTACCTGCTTACAGGCAACCCCGAAGCGCACCCACGGACCCTTCACCTGCCGTAACTGCAGCTTCACCAGCCAGCGTACACCAGCATGACCTGCCCCTCCCACCAGGGCAGGCCACAACCATCTCAGATGCATACTGCTCAACACCCGCTCCGTTCACAAGCATGCCGTCGAACTCTGGGACCTTCTCGACTCATCCTCCCCAGACATCGCTTTCCTGACAGAGACCTGGATGAATCTCTCATCAGCACCCGACGAATGCCATAGCCATCCCGGATGGCTACAAGACCACCCGCAGGGACCGCACCAACAGACCGGGAGGGGGAATCGCCATCGTCCATACCCTCAGAATCTCAACCAACACCGAAGACACCCTCAGCAATGCTGCACACCTTCACTCCCAGATCCACATCGACCCCAACACCACCCTCAGACAAACCCTCGTCTACAGACCCCACGGACTCCAGCCATCGTTCAGCGACTCCATCAGACATCATCAGCTCGCACGCCTCGGCCTCCACAGACTACATCCTCCTCTGAGACCTGAACTTCCACCTCGAGAGCACCAACGACAGCAACTCCACCACCCTGCTGGACAACCTCTCCATCCTAGGACTCAAACAGCTCGTTACGACACCCACTCACTCCGCCGGACACAGGCTCGACCCCATCTTTTCCGCCAGCAGCCACGTCACCGTCAGCCACACCACCGAACTCCACTGGACCGACCACCGCTGCATCCACTTCTCCTTCAAGAAAAACACCGCACACAACCACCCACAACGAATCCCCCACCGCAGCTGGAAAAAGGTCACCAAAGATCAGCTAATCACCACCCTTGCCCGAGACCCACCTACCGACCACACCGACACTGACGCATCTGCCCGCAACCTCAGGGAGTGGATCGATGACTGCGCCAACACTGTCGCCCCGATCTAGAAACCCTCAAACAGACGCACTGACAGGAAGACCATCTGGTTCACCACCAACCTCCAGACATCCAAGCAGACCTGTCGAAGACTCAAGAAGAAGTGGCGCCACAAACAAACACCGGACAACCACGCAGCCCTCAAGAACGCCAGCCGCAGGCACCACCAACTCATTCGAACCGCCAAAAGGACCTCCTTCAAGGAACGCATCGACAACAATGCACACAACAGCAAAGAGCTCTTCAACATTGTGAAGGAACTCGTCAACCCCAGCTCCAGCTCCAACGACATCCCGCCGTCACAAGACCTCTGCGACTCTCTAGCCACCTTCTTCCACCGCAAGATCATAGACATCCACGACAGCCTCAACACTCAGACCCCCCGACAACCGCCGACACCTCAGACACACCTTTCCCCAGTCACACCGGCTTCCTGCTCTCCTGGAAACACGTCAACGATGAAGACACCATCAAAACCATGAACACCATCCACTCTGGCTCACCATCAGACCCCTGCCCCCACTCCATCTTCAACAAAGCGAGCTCCATCATCGCACCCCAACTCCGGAAGATCTTCAACAGCTCCTTCGAGACCGCCACCTTCCCAGAGAGCTGGAAAAACGCAGAGATCAACGCCCTACTCAAGAAACCCAAGGCAGACCCAAAGGACCTCAAAAACTTCCGGCCTATCTCCCTGCTCCCGTTCCCGATTAAAGTTATCGAGAAGATAGTCAACAGACAACTGACACGCTTCCTCGAAGCGAACAACACCCTGGACTCATCCCAATCCAGATTCTGAGGCAACCACAGCACTGAAACCGCCCTCATCGCCGCCACCGACGACATCAGGACCCTACTAGACAACGGCGAAACCTCTGCCCTTGTCCTCCTGGACCTTTCGGCCGCCTTCGATACCGTCTGCCACCACACCCTACGCACACGCCTCCACAATGCAGGGATCCATGACAAGGCCCTGGACTGGATCACCTCCTTCCTCACTGACAGAACCCAGAGAGCCCACCTCCCCCCATTCCGATCCGAAGCCACCAAGATCACCTGCAGCAAACCCCATGGATAATCCCTCAGCCCGACACTTTTCAACGCCTACATGACACTGCTCGCCAGCATCGTACGATCACACAACCTCAACATCATCTCTTTTGCCGACGACACCCAGCTGATCCTCTCCCCCACCAAGGACCCTGCCACCACCAAAACCAACTTCCACGAAGGAATGAAGGCCGTCGCCGAATGGATGAAGAACAGCCGCCTGAAACTGAAATCGGACAAGACGGAGGTCCTCATCCTCGGCTCCACCCCTCCGCCTGAGACGACTCCTGGTGGCCGGCCTCGTTGGGAACTGCGCCAACACCCACCGACCACATACGAAACCTGGAATTCATCCTGGACTTATTACTGTCAATGACCCAGGAAGTCAAAGCCGTCTCCTCCTCCTGCTTCAACACCCTCCGCATGCTTCGCAAGATCTACAGATGGATCCCCACCGGAACCAGAAGGACAGTCACTCAGGCCCTCGTCACCAGCAGGCTGGACTACGGCAACACCCACTACGCAGGAACCACGACCAAACTCCAGAAAAAACTCCAACGCATACAGAACACCTCTGCACGCCTCGTCCTGGACATTCCCTGCCACAGCCACATCACTGCCCACCTAAGAGACCTGCACTGGCTCCCCGTCAACAAGAGGATCACCTTCAAGCTCCTCACCCATGCTCACAAAGCACTCCACGATGCCGGACCTTCATACCTCAACAAACGTCTCATCTTCTACACTCCCAACCGCCAGCTTCGCTCCGCCGACCTCGCCCTCGCCACCGTTCCACGCATCCACTGAACGACCACCAGCAGCGGATCTTTCTCCCACCTCGCCGCCAAGATTTGGAACACCCTCCCCCTCCACCTGCGACAGACCCAGGACCTGCTGACCTTCAGGAGACTTCTCAAGACCTGGCTGTTTGAACAGTAGCAGTCCCCCCCCCCACCCCCCCCCCCCCAGCGCCTTGAGACCCTTGCGGGTGAGTTGTGCGCTCTACAAATGATTGATTGATTGATTGATTGGAGAGGCATATGGTGTGTACAGGTAAATTCAATAGTGCCAGACATGGCCTTCTGAATAAAACTTTGGGCCCCAGCACTTATTCTTTTACAATCAAAGCAGGTAATTAAGCTTAATTAAGCATGTAACCCACCGCCAAACTCGGAATAAGATGCTTGGTTTCCCTTGGGGACGACTTGCTTCTGTACATGCAAGATAGTGCTAGAATACCACACTGGAAAAAGGATTTCACATATTTTTCATGGAATGAAGCAATAGCTCCTCAATGCGATACATGCACAATAAATTACAGAAGGGTCCTTGACAAGTGTCTGTAACTAGCTGGATACAGATGCCAGTGACCAGGGCCAGACTGGGAACAGCAACCAGCCCTGGCAGATTTCTGCTTGACCGGCCCTGGGAGCAAGGAGGGGGTGAGCTAGCAAGCTCCGCTCCCCCTTTTGTTACAAGGGGCCGATATTGCAGAAGTGCTGCAAACCCGGCCTCCAGTGACTAAACCGGCCCCCACAGGCACAAAACTGGCCCCCATCACTCCGGCTCACTGGGGAAATGCCAGATGCCCACTATGGTCAGTCCAGCCCTGCCTGTGACAAAAGTCTAGTGGAGCGAGACACCTGTTAGGAAGCCGTAGGGGAAAATAAAGTGGCAGGGTGTTTTTAAGGTGGGTAGGTAGTCCAAGGGCCAGGTTAGAAATGTGCACAGTGGTGCAAATTGCAATAAATTGTCTTTTCCACAGCTTTTTTCACCTTGCGTGACAGGGGCTAGAGCAATTGGCTTTTGCTCCATTTTAACTAACATAAACATTTTTGCATTAAGTCAACAAGGAATGAAACAGATGCGGAATCAATTGTAAAAAATATATGCCTCATATTTCGTCCAATAATGATTTTACACGTGTAATTCGACATTAAAGGTGAGGGACGAAGGACCGCCAAACAGCATCATGGCATCTGTAAAAGGAAAAACACCCCCTCAGCACCCTGGTCCCCTCTACAGCTGCACTGCTGTCACCGAATGACGAGCACGGTGTTTTGCCCAGCTCCGTCTGCTGCTGTCATTCAGTGACAGCAGAGAAACTTAACATGCAAATGATCTGGCAGTGAGCCTCTAGTCTCACTTAGAGCCCTTGTAGCTCAGTGGTTTACACATTTTCTAATAGCAGGTATGAAATGCTGAGAATGTCTCATCCAATCAGAATATTTAATACACTGCCTTTATAAACTGTTGAATGCCTACATTTCACGTTCCGTGGGAGTCTGAAGCACACAGGACTGGGTCATTTTTAGGTCTCGCCTGACCCAGCGCATGCGCTGGTCTGGTGAGACTTATTGAGAGGGCTCCAAAAAGTGCTACCAGGCCAGCCTAGAGCTACAGTGCATATGCGCGGGCGCGCGCGTCGCACTTTACCGCGATTGCTTTCACTTTCACGGCCGCTTTGATGTTTGATCGTGATCGCGATCACTTTCACTTTCGCGGCCGCACGGCTGCTTGGCATAGTCAATAGGTCTCGCTTTTGGGACCTTATAAGTATTTAGTTATGCAACTGTTGCATGGCTAAACACTTATAAGGTCCCAAAGGCGAGACCTATTGGCTATGCCAATGCTTGTTTTCTAAATGTGTTGAATGAGACTGGGGACACATGCTGATCAGTGGCGTAGCATGGGGGGACGGTCAGCCCCGAGTGGCCGGAGTTTTGGGGGTGGTGGCCTCCCCCCAGCTCTTAACTGCTGTCTCGGGGTGGCAATTGCACCCCGACTCTTCAGTTCCGCACTCGCGGGGCGCAACAATCTGAGGTATCTGTCAGCACCCCCGCTCTTCAATCTGGTTGCCTCGGGCGGCAAACACCGGGACTGCTCCGGGCAGTCTTAGGTCTAGCTACGCTGTAGGCCCACATGCTGTTGGTCATGAACGCCTGTTATTTACCTTTTTCTATTATAATGCTTTTTCACCTTCGCTTTGGGCCCAGAATTGTGGGGCGGGCAACTAACACGACTGAACACCCTCAACCAAAGAGGTGAACAGCAATTAACACACTAACCGAAGGGCAATCACATTTTTATTTTCATGTCACAAATTGTCCCCCCATAAACTTCCCAATGCCAAAGCCTCAATAATTCACATTTTCTATTCAATTGCATTAGGAGCCGTTCATGCTTCAAATGGATTGCAGTAGTAACTTTAGTATAAAGTGCCACACTTCCCTCATTCCCTTAAGGAACAGCCTTATTGTTTAGGAAGCATCAGTGAATACACTTGTGAGAGCTGGTCTATACTGGACTTCTATACGCTACTGGGTTTGATTGCAAAATGGGGAATAAATTAAATGAAGATAAATACAATTAACTAATGAGATAGTGGAGGGGAGCTGCCTGGTTTTTAATTTTTGAGGGACTCAGGCAATTCTCTTGCTGTGCGGAATATCGCTTTTAGGGGCATAGTCACAAGAAAATGTCAGAGCTGCGCCAATTTTGGCAGCGCTGGGCTCCTACAGTTTCAAAATGCAGTGGTGCACTGTATTCACAAGAAATCAGTGCACCCCTGTGTTTCCCCTAGCGCTGCACACAAAAAGGTGTCTAGAGCCAGCGCAGGAACCCGGCAGCTAGGCTAAAAGGGTGCCTGCGCTGCAGTGACGATTGTTTATGTGCAGGAAGGGACACCTTCATGAAACAATCAATAATGGCAAATTTGCACCTTCTATATGTACTGCAAAATGCAGCACACATGGAAAGAGCATTCTACTGCCTGTTTACCATGGCATTAGTCTTTTGCAGTGCCTCAGCATTGTAAATCTAGGGCAGCATCAAAAAGCGATGGGTGTTGCGGTGGAACACCCACATCTATTGCACGCCCCTTTGCCACAGAGGACTGCGGCAGAAAGGGCCATTTTTAGGTCTCGCCTGACCCAGCGCATGCGCTGGTCTGACGAGACTTATTGAGAGGGCTCCAAAAAGTGCTACCAGGCCAGCCTAGACCTACAGTGCATGTGCGCGGGTGCGCGCGCCGCGCTTAACCGCGATTACTTTCACTTTTGCGGCTGCACGGCCGCTTTGATCGCGATCACTTTCACTTTCGCAGCCGCACGGCCGTGAGGCATAGCCAATAGGTCTCGCTTTTGGGACCTTATAAGTATTTAGTTATGCAACTGTTGCGTGGCTAAACACTGATAAGGTCCCAAAGGCGAGACCTATTGGCTATGCCAATGCTTGTTACAAGGTGGCGTTAAGCCACGCAAAGTGGCTTAGCTTCACCTTGTAAATATGAAAAATGGCTCTATGCCACCAGAGCGCCAAAAAGAGTGGCGCTCCAGTTGCACTGAGGGCTTGTAAATATGCTCCTTAGTTGTTCTGCAAAAAATACGTTGCCAGTCCCGACACTGAATTAAGTAATTTTTTAAGGTCCTGATTCTAAGAATTCTGCACCTAAATTTATGATTGAGACTTGAGGGAAGGGGGAAGACCAAGCAGGGGGCACGGACTCTGCACTCACAGTTTCCAGCTGTTCCTAATGCATAACAAAATCAGATGATACGTGCATGCTTTGAAGTCAAGCAATTGGTTCCCTTGAGATAAATTAGTGCAGTGATGGGAGCCTGCTGGGGCCCGCATTTGCCTTCTTCTATGGTCACATGACCCATGGGAGGGCATTGGCATATGTGGGTTTAAAGGACCCTTAAATGTCAAGGCAAAGAATTACATTTCAACCCTTAAGAGAGGGATTCTGTATAATGAGCCGTGGAATATTGGATCTGCAACGCTCATATGTGGGATTTCTGTTTAATGCCTGCACTGCCCTTGCCCAGTGGTAGTCCTGCTATACTTAGATCATGACTGCTCTAAAGGAACAGCAAATTGCTACACGAATAAGTGAAGCACTGGAATCTGCACTTGCCACACCTCATTGGATGTCACCAAGCACAGTTCTTGCTCCATAAGTGTGTGTGTGTGTTTGTGTGTTTGCGCATATGTGTGTGTAGGCACGCATGAGCAATTCAATTTGCGCCCATGATTCCTATTTTGCACTGGTCCAGTCTGTTTGAGAACTATCATTTGTTCAAAATGCACATATTTCCCAATTTGCACAACCTGGGAAGGGGGCCACCAGGCAAATCAAAATGTTTTTGAAGGAAGATGATATAGCTAGACTTATAGGGAGACAGAATATGCTTATTCTGAATTTTGAACTCCCTGTTATGCAAGAAAATACTGGATTGTGTTTCTGAAGCAGCAGGCTGCCCAGCACCGAGTGCTTTAATGCCTCGTCAAGAGAGGTAAGTGTTATATAAATATAAATAAAATACAGCGCAATATATAAGCCTCTTTGCCCACTCATATACCATAACAAGTAGCGGTTTTGAAGTTGAATGTAGTTCATACAGGCTGCATAATAATTCCCTTACACTGCTTGACATTCTTAACCCCTTCAGTGCCACGCCCTTTCCCCCTCCTGTGCCGGGCGTTTTATTAGTGGGTGGGGTTCATGACGAGATAGTCTCGTCATGGGCACAGCGCGACCGTGCTCCATGACGAGACTATCTCGTCATGGGCACTGAAGAGGTTAAAATCAGATAAAACAAAACTGCTTTGGGTCATTTCCATTGCCCAGTAGTGTCCCAGCCCATGGTATTTGAACACGCATTAGCAACGGAACAGGCATGGATTAAATGAAGACACCTGCCACATGCCAAGCTAGATACTATGACCGCTTCTTGACATCTCGCAATGACAATCAGATACAGGATGATTTTGACAATGTCAATCCCAGCAGATCCCTCCACCTTTTCTCCCTCCAACCAAAAACCGCCAAGGACCATACATTTTAATGAAGAACATCTCAGAGTGGCAAGCCAAGTGAAGTAACCAGGTAAGTGAATAATGATCACAAAAAATACCATAAATGGAACTGAAGATTTGCTCAAAGCTGCAAAGTTTACTGAAAACCAGCCGCGGCCGTTGCAGGTAAGAGTGGTGGGGCGGAGGCAGGGCGGGGCGGGGGGGGGTCGACAGATGACAGAACAGGGAAAATAAATAAATAAAAACGCTTACCTTCCCACTCGCCGCATTGCTGACTCAGGTAAGTGGTTCCATTTATTTTTTTATTTTATTATCCCTGTTCTGTCTGTTTACTGACCCAACCACGCCCCCGCCCCACCTTCCCACACTCTTACCTGCACTGGCCGCATCTGCCTTTCACACACTTTTTCATCCATGTAACCTCTAAGTGCTTCATTCTACAACACGAAAATCACACCTCTGTGGTCATCAAGCACTACATGGAACCACTTCCGACACAGGATCAAAACAAAGACAACACTCTTACCACCACACACTCTACACAGTGCAGCGTGCTACCCATGTAGGTAAGCACTTCAGTGCCCAATATAGGAGTGGTACGTGTTTTATAAATATTGCAATACAATACAACATAAAACAAATCTGATGTGTCAGTTCGTGAGTGAAGCACTTGAATTGCCTGGAGAAGTATCACAATTAGTGTGAAAAACAGAGCAAAATTCCCAAGACAAATATAGTACCACAATTTAGTTCTCTAAATTCCAACAATAACTAAAAATACTAAAGAGTAATGGTAAAACAAAACTTGAGATTACGTCACAAGCACGATAGGTCAACAGACACCTCATCGCAATCTTGGTTAATATTTCAATCAAACATGTCGATTTTCGCCGGATATACAAGTTTGCCAAAATTATTTGGAAGACAGGGCAGCAAAAGCGTACGTAACATGTAATTTTGAAGCATCGCGATAGCATGTCCTGGGCCAGTTTCCTAAGTCAAAACTGTAACACGGAATTAAAATGCAAGCTAGTGTACTATTAATTGTGCAGTGGCTAACTGGCACACTGAAAAAGAAAAAATGCGTAATTCACACCCTTCACAGGTAATTTGAGGCGTTCTTCGCTGACGTCGGACACGCTCTTTTGTTGGCAGGACGAGATGACGTATCTAAGGCCTTCCAAGGTAAACACCGATTGCGTAGCGCAACGTAGGTATATCGGCCGTGTGTACAGGATTCATTCGCTAATTAAATTGCATTATGCTGGCAGGCTCTGAATAATGGCTGTCATGAAAGAGCACAGAGAATAATCACAGCCAGAGCAAAACGGCTCGCTTTTCTCCGCAGTGTCCAGCAGCTATAGAAGCGTGTGACCTTTTTACATTTTCATTTTGTCAGCAAATATGAGCGCTCGAATCTAAATGCCGCTCAACTCAGTTTCCCATATTGATGAACAGCCCTGCTTCTGAACTGCAGACCTGCCAGCCATAGACTGTGCTTCACTCTGGGATCCGACCAGGGGAACAAGGCTGGGCCGTGGAGAGTGGGCAGAGGCTTTGGACCCCCTATAATGGCACAACAATAGGATGTGGCTTAACAGCGAGAGCCGCTGACTTTGGCGCTAGAGAACTAGTTCGAGTCTGTCAGGAGGCTCAAACATCCTTCGGTTCTGGACAAATCACTAAGGAGCATATTATCAAGAAACGGCGCTAAAATTATCGCCGCTTAAGCGGCAGAAAACTGCAGCTAAAGCGGCGATAATGGACTTGATAATATGCCCTGGAGAATTCCAATAGAAGCCCATGTTCCGGTGTGAACATGGGCTTCTATTGGAATTCTCTGCGGCATATTATCAAACCCATTATCGCCGCTCTAGCGGCAGTTTTCTGCCGCTAAAGCGACGATAATTTTAACGCCGTGCTTGATAATATGCCCCTTGATCTCCCTGTACCTAAAAAAATAAAGATGATGTGTCCGTCTGTAACGCAACTGGTGCTCATGCAAACCTCTCTGATACCTTTGGGTCGAGTTCACGGTATATAAAAAACAAGTGCACCTACCTTCCTCCAAAACAAAAACAAAATCACGGAGAGCCACCACTCATTTCCTAGTCCTAGTTAACCCCTTGGCTGCGGCAGGAATTCCGCCGCAGCGCTGGGGGGGGTTTGGGGGCAGTGCGGTGGCGCTGTGCTCATGACGAAGCCACTCCGTCATGAGTCACGGTTGAGCTGTGCTCATGACGGAGTGGTTCCGTCATGACTCCACCCACTGCGCTAATCGCCCGCACAGGCGGGGAATTAGCACCGCGTGGGCGGAGCGGCCGCCAACGGCCGCAGCATGACGGAACCACTCCGTCATGAGCACACGGCGCCCGTGGCTCATGACGGCGTGGTTCCGTCATGAGCACGGAACGGGTTAAGATATAGAGGGAGCCCAGCAGTGCAAAACGTTCA
This sequence comes from Triturus cristatus, assembly GCF_964204655.1. NCBI lineage: Eukaryota > Metazoa > Chordata > Amphibia > Caudata > Salamandridae > Triturus > Triturus cristatus. Next base: position 819,174,663 of record NC_140591.1, read on the forward strand.
CTTCTGAGTTGGAGAGGTGCAAGGGTTTCCAGCTCGTTGTGTGATAGTAGGTTGGTATTTAGACAGACTATCGGAATCACAAATATCCAGTGGTGGATCCTCCGCTAATGCGGGGGAGCGTCGCACCACTGCCAGAAGCAGCAAAGAAAGGAAAAAATAAAATGATAATTACGGAATGTTCTTATCATTTTATTTTTTCTTCCTGCTGCGGCAGTGTGTGAGGGGGCGGAGTGGAGCTGCAGGGGAGGATTGGTAGAACACTCCTGCGCGCAGTGAGTGTATGGTCGGCCCTCTCAGGCCGCCCAAAACAGTCACGCGCACTTCCCCAGCCCCTGGCTGATCGCTGTGTCACGGCGCTCGGACCAATCACAACATTGCACTGCAGCGCTGTGATCGGCTTTGAGGTGGAAGGCTTCATCCCTGCTTCCTGTTCTGACATGGAGTGGGACACAGGCGAGCAGGAGAGAAGATGCAGCACACTGCGGCGGTGGCAAGGTAAGTTTTATTTTTAAAAAAATTAAAATTAAAAAGAAGCCAGCGCCCTCCCCCCGCACCCCTCTGCACCTGCCCCACACCTACGAGCCGTGCCAGCCGACCCTGCATATATCGTGGGAAAAAATAAAGGGACATATCATCAAGCGGCAGCGATAATTATCGCTGGCTGCTCAGCACGAGTTTTCCCAAGCTAGCGCTGTATTAACAATGCTTAGCGCATTGGCGATGAAAATTCCAGCGATAGCGGGGAAATGGCCCAACATCGCTGGAAAACCAGCGATGTTCACTTGTAAACGGCGATAAACTTGCTGATACGACCCCGTGGTCGTATCACCATAATCCACCCCAATGTTATGTATAAATAAGTCTGGATTTTAGCAGACGTTAAAATACACTGATAAAGGCCAGTCAGCGCGCTTTTGTCCATTGCTACGCCGGCCGGGCCATTGCAGTTAATATCGCGAAGCTGCCTTTGCGAAATTTATCCATGGAGTTCTGTCAGGCACGCCTACTTTGCATCTCATTAGCGATGCGAAGTTAGGCGTGTTGGAAACGGGTGCTAAGTCAGCAAAACACACGCTAGCGTGTCCTTGTTGATAAAGCGATAAAGTTATCACGGCTTTTCGCCCGAAAACAGACGCTAAAGCGGCGATAAGTTTATCGCCAGCCCTTGATAATATGCCCCAAAGGTGCCAAGAAAATCGAAGGCAAAATTTATGTGAAGGTAAGTTTCTATAGGTCAGCAACATTTTACTATATATAACTCCTCATATATGTGCCTTGACGATATTATATATCTTCAAGGTACGTAGATGTGGAGTTAAGAAACGTAAATCTGTACTTTCCCATTTGCACTCACCTTCTCGATATTTTGGTCCTCGATATTTTTGAAACAATATTCTGTCCACACAATATTTTTGTTTCCTATATTCTGTTAGTAATCCAGGTATGACTTCACCCGGTCTCTGTGTGATGAGTAAAGAAACTGTGTGTCTCATAGCTCTAGGACAAGTTATGTATTACTTGGGGCCTCATGTAGGTAGCGAAATACCGGTCGGTAACGGCCGATTTTCGGTAAATATGCCGTTACCGACCGGTATTCAGACAAGTGAGATGTAGGAGTCCAAAAACCACTTTTCGGTAAATATGAGGCGGTAAATACCGATTCATAGTTACCGAATTCCAAAATACCGATTCATGTTTACCGAATACATAATTAACGAATCGGTAAATATGAAGTGGTAAATATGAAGTGGTAAAAATTTAAAATGACATGTAGGAGCAGGCGGTAATTAAGAAATCCAGGAAAATCGGTAAATAAGAGTCGGTAATTAACACGGATTGAAAGCAGGTGGTAACCATCAACAATGCACATAAGCAATCCCAAAATGCAACAGCGTGGACAACATGGCCGCCATGTACGTCATTGCAAGGCGCCTACGTCTACAGGCAGCAGGACTGAGGGTGTGGCGACGGGAGGAACAAATCTACAGACAGCGCATCACACTATTACAGCTGACTGATGCAGAGATACATGAGAGGTACAGGCTACACCCCGAAACCATCATGGACCTGATAAGGGACCTGCACCCACTCCTGGACCAGCCAACAAGAAGGGCGCACGCCATACCACCACATGTGCAGGTGCTCTGCAGCCTACATCTACTGGCATCCGGCAGTTATCAGGTGGTGATAGCTGCGGTGGGTGGTGTATCCCAGAGTTGCCTTTCCCGTTTCTTCAGGAAGTTCCTGGATGCCATGATGCAGAGAATGCACCACTACATAAGCTTCCCAAACACACAGGCTGCACTGCAGAAAACAAAAACAGACTTTTATCACATGGCACAGTTCCCCCATGTCATCGGCTGTATTGATGGTACACACATCCCAATCTGTCCACCAGCTGATACAGAGCACATCTACAGGAACAGGAAGTCCACCCACTCCATCAATGTGCAGGTGATCTGTGATGCAGGGAACATCATCACAGATATTGTTGCAAAGTTTCCTGGGAGCACCCACGACTCTTACATCTTCCAGAATAGTGGGATCTACACACGACTGAGTGCCGGCGAATTCGGAGAGGGATACCTGCTGGGTAAGTAACAGTGACGCCCCTTGAAACCTGCAAATCAGAGTGTATAGAGGCATGTAACTGATGGTTCCCTCTTACTCATCCAGGCGACAGTGCATATGCATGCCGTTCATTCATCCTCACTCCCTACCTACACCCAGCAACCCAGAGTGAGAGACGATACAACGTGGCCCACAAAACAACACGCAATGTGGTGGAGCGCACGTTTGGACTACTGAAGAGCAGGTTCCGCTGCCTCCACAAGAGCGGAGGCGCACGCCAGTACAAACCCATCACCTGCTGCAAGATTATTGCCACTTGTGCAATGCTGCACAACCTTGCCACGAAAAAAGGTACAGATGTGGAACTAACATATTTTGAGGACAACGAGGATGAGTCAGGCCAGCCAGAGGGCAGCGCAGCTAGAGTGCCAACTGCAATCGATGGGAGAGAGAGACGGGCAGAGATCACATGCAACTATTTCTGAGTAAGTGAGGGGACACAGCGAGTTGTGAGAAGTCATGACGTAGTTTAATGTGGCACCACGCCATGAACACATGAACAGGCCAATCTGGCAATATACCATCTATACAAGGAGTATGTCCAGGGTTACGTCACCCAATGGGAAGTGGCTAAGCAGGGCCACATCAATGTTTGCGCATACGCGCTGCAGTGGTGGATTGCACGGCCTGTGCATCCTCACTAGAGCCAACCCCAAGCCGCCTGCTGCTCCTGCGTGCTTCTGGGACGGGGGGTGTGATGCTGCTGCTGGTGTCGATGCGCTCCGCAGCATCCCCAGCAGCAGTTGTCGACGCCTGACTAGTCAATAGCACCCCTAGTGCACTTGTCACCTGCACCATCCCCCGAGACAGGTCGCTGCAGCACTGTGTTAGGCCCTCCTGCATCGTCACAGAGCGCCGGCAAAGTAGGGAAGTCGCAGTTGCCAGACGGTTGAGTGCCCTGCTGGTAGTGTCCCTTCTCTGGCGTTCCCGGCGCCGTGCTTCGATGTCAGCATCTAATTTGCTGCACAACTGCTGGATTGACTGGGACATGTCCCGAATGCCCGCAGCCATGCCGCCAATGTTTGTGTCCATGTTGACTAAGCTTGTCTTCATCACCCGCATGTGCCTCTGGACTGACATAACTGCCTTTGATTGCAGGCGCTGTTGCTTCAACATTTGGCCCTCGAGCCCCAAGAAGACACCATGGCCGTCAGTGGGTGCTGGTGGACTCTGGACACGCGACCTGCGGCGCCCTCTTGCTCCCGTCTGTGCTGCCTGTGAGGTGTGGGGCACAGTGGGATGGCTCCCTTCCTGGTGCCCGGTGCGGTCTTCTGGGCCCATGCTGTCGTCTGACGAGGTGTCGAAGGCTCGTAGCCTGGCTGCTGGACGCCTCCTCATTCTCACACCTGCAAGCGGAGATGTGGCCGGTGATTCGAACATGAGTGGCGATGCTGGCTGTGGTTGTGGTGATGCTGGCTCTCGGTGAGGTGATGCTGGCTCTGTGTGCGGCGAGGCTGGCTGTGTTGGTGGTGCGGCTGCCAGTGGGCCTGCTCCCTGGTCTGAACTAGTGCTGGCTAGAGGTGATTTTTGTGGCAGGTGTGCCGTCTCCCCTGCAGCATGCCCTGTACTGCATGATGTCACATCTGTGGACAGAAAAACAACATTGGCTCAGTGTCCCCGAAGGGCTGCATTGCAAGCGTCACAATAAATCATTTCACATTCCAATCTGTCCTCTGTCTCCTTGTGCCTCGAGTGCGTGACATGCCCTGTTGCCCTGTGACATTTACGTCATGGTTAGTGTTGCCCTGACTACATCTCCCGGAATGCATTGCCTGTCTGCACTGACACGTGTGGACTGCAGTGTGATTCTCGTTTCACAATGGGGGATGTGGGATAGGGGTAGGGGGGGCTACATTGCTGTGCTTTCGTCTTACCTTGGTGTGTTGCGGCTCTGGCAGAGCTGTCGGCGTCCCCAGGACCCACGACGCTCTCTTGCTCGATTGTGGCCGCCACCAGCTCCTCCAGTTCGGTGAGGGCAGGTGCCCTGTTGGTTCCACCTCCGGTCTGGCTGGCCTCCTTCTGGATGTCGCCCATCTTCCTCTTGGTCACAATCCTCAGGTCATACCAGCGCTTTTTGAGGACCTCAATGTCCCTGTGGGTCACTCCCACAGCATTGACCTGCGCCTGGATGGCCAGCCATATGTTGCGCTTTTCGGCCTCAGGCACTTGCAGGGATTGCCTCCCAAACAGCTTCTGGTGCTGCTTCACCACCTCCTCCACCAGCACCTGGAGTTCCTTGGGGCTGAATTTGAGCTTCCTCCTCCTTTCCCCTCCGTCTTTCTGTGTTCTCTGGCTGGACATGCTGTTCGTTTCCCGCTCGCACATGCAACTGCTCCCTGCCTCTCCTCTGCACTCCAAGCCTCTCCAGGGTCGGCTAATTATGTACACCTGCCTGGGTGTGGCCACGTCGGCTAATTGTGTACACCTGCCTGGGTGTGGGCAGTTCCTGGTTGGGTGGGCTGTCGTTGCACAGGATTAGCTGTTTCGTCAAGTCATGTGATGTTATTTACCGAATCCGTACATACCGATTCGGTATTTTCCGATTCGGTGGATACCACCTCGGTCTTTTCCGAATCGGTAGATACCACCTCGGTATTTTCCGATTCGGTAATTATCACCTCGGTATTTACCGATTCGGTGAATTCCGATTCGTATTTACCGAATGTTACCGAATCGGTAACTGTTACCGAATTTTTACCTACATATAACTTACCGATTCTAATTTACCGATTCGGTACGGCTCGGTATTTAAGAACCGGTAAAATTTATTTACCTACATGAGGCCCTTGGTCTTGAAGGCCTGCTATAGAAAGAAACACTATACAATACCAGATACAGGGAAGTGTTTGCCATACCAGGCAGTAAGGTAGAAGTCTTCACAGGAAATAATATCAGTGCCTCCAGTGAGGATTTGTGGGAAAGGTAGTTCAATATCTGGCTGAATAGTGCCTCATAATGTGTCATCAGGCCAACATCCTCCACAAAGTCAGGTGCATGTATAAGACAACTGGGTACAGATAAGCACTGGCATAGAGATGTTTGATTGGTCTAGCTGTGAAGAGACATATCCTTAGACTAAGAGAAGTGGTTCTCAAGTAAATGTTTTGTGAAGTTACTTTCAGGGGTTCGAATGGGCTTGGGAGACCAACACGACAGAGGGGGCATAACAGGCACAAATAAATATTTCATAGAAAGCAGTACAAATGCTAGAGATAAAAGACTGTGTCATTGTATACTTTAAGTAGGGTTATCAATTGAAATCAAGGCACCCTGAAATTCTTTACATTTTTATAGGAGTTACTGATTTTAATGAACAGTTCTTGTTATACAGTGCAAGTAAACCCTGAAGGGTGGTAGAGAGCTGAACAATAAAGGCTCACTTGGCATGGAACAATGTGTACCATATGGGATCCACGTAAGGGATACTTGCAAATTTTGCGAATGGTCAAATAGCAGTTGGGCATGTCATAGAAAGGTACATTTGAGGTGAGAAGCAAAACTGCAGATTCATAAGATATATTAGAACATTGGAATGTGGGAGTGAGGAGGAACCTGTCCTCGGTGTTTAACAGCCATAGTAGGTCTGACAAACTTCCACTGATTACCGCTATTTAGTCCCAGGATAGATGCACAATTCAAGCCACGAGAGCGGCTTTTATAAGGGCTGTCAATAATGTCAAGAGGGAATGGGATCATGGGAGATGGGAGGCACTCCTTGCTGCCTGCAAGGACAAAGATCAAGCTGCATTTTGGAATATAGTACCCACTAGGAATACTAAGGGGATTGTTACCATCGAAAGCAACATCGCCGCTGATGACTGGCATGCATACTACAAATCTTGAATCTCTATTTCCGGGAGACAGCGCATCCCCAGTCCCTGCAATAAGGCCCCAACTGTTAGCTGCAGAGGGGCCCCTCGCTACTAATGAGGTTCTGATTATCTAATGCAGGAAGTGGTCCTGGATATTAGGGAGTTTGATCCCCACAAAGACCCTGACTTAGACAAAATTCCAGGTGATCTGTTTCTAGCAGAGACTGATATCTGTGGTCCCTATTTCCTATGAGTTTTTAGTGGCTTCATGAGTGGGCTGCCAATCCCTTAATCCTTGGGGAGGCAAAAATAATCCCTATATACAAAAAGGGCTCCCACTTGGTGGCAGCAAACTACAGGCTCATCAGCCTCACCGACAGCAAGAAGAAACTTTTTAGTAGAGTCATTTTTATCAAGACTACAAGAATGGTTAGAACCGAACGACCTTTTAAGCCCTATGCAAGCAGGATTCTGCAATCGCACATCAACAGTTGATCAAGTTTTTAGGCTGCAGGTAATATATCGGAAATTCATTGCTCTTGAAAGAGGCAGACTTTACATGCTATTTGTAGATTTAAGATCTGCATTTGATTTGGCTCCCAGAAATGTGTTATGGTATGTGTTGGACATTGAAAAGGCTACTTGAACAGAACTTTGCCAAGGTCCATTGTGGTTGGCTAGGAGAAGTGACAGAACCCTTTACAGTTAATAGGGGCATTAGGCAGGGCTGTGTTCTTGCTCCAATACTTTTTTACCTTGTTTGCTAATGATTTTGTCTCCCGCCTGAACACCTGTGATAATGACGCCCCTAAATTAGTCAACATGAGGGTTCCGGCGGTAATGTTCATCAATGACACACTACTTTTATCTAAATTGCCCATGGGAATACAGAAAATCACGGATAAATTCAGCAGTTTCTGTTTGCAGCGAGGGTTGGAAACAAATGTGAACAAAATGAAATACATGGTTTTTAATCCATGTCGCACAACGTGTGCCAAACATACCTTGAACGGGACCCCGCTAGAGCAGGTCCATCTGTTTGAGTATCTAGGCATCACTCTCAATAAGAAGTTAGACAGGGCACCACATATCTCAAACAACTGCAACACGTAGGTAAGTAGCTGAAGGTCCACAGGGCTCTTCTTTCATGCCAGTCTCTCTGGTGGTGCAGATTTGCACTTATCAAGCACTGGGCGCTGCTCTTGTGCCGAGCTCTGGGAACACAAGGCCACAAACCCACCAGAAATAGTTGAGAATAGGTTCCTGCGACAAGTGCTGAGCCTTCCGGTTAACACTCCCCTGGTCCTATTAAAGCTAGATTTGGGCCTCAGGCCAATCTCAGAAAGAATTGCAGTTAGACCACTAATGTATAGTAGAAGACTCTGGGCTACTCCTGAACTGCTTCACTACCTCTGGAGTCTGGAAGAGATCTTAGTCTCCCAGGGGCTGGCAACCTTCCCTGGATTAAATATGTTAGAGACATACTGTTAAGCATGGGTTAGTTAACCTCTTAGAAGATCCAGGGGGAGACATGTTTACCAACCAGCGAATCGGAACTCAAGAGGCATTTCAGGAACCCTAAATCTGGTATGGTCATGCCAGTCTGGCCCGGGTACATTGACTGACTCCTTTTTAAGCGTAAAGGACTTTTACAAAACTGAATAGTTCTTAGATGAAGTCGAAGCAAATCTGGCCAGAAAGCTGTATGTTCAGTAGAGGCATGGGTCATTACCAATTTGAATTAACAAGTCAAAATGGGTGAGCTCAGATGGACTGGCTTAGACAGCCTGCCAATCCTTTGGCCATGGCGAAGAAACGGTGTCTCATGCCCTGTTTTTTTTGTCCTGAGTATAGTAGTAGGCCTGAGCGGTGAACTCCACTCTGTCCGTGGAGTTTGCATAGTGCTCCGTACTCAACGCTCAGTGGAGCACACAGAGTTCCAAAAAACTCCAACTGTTAAGTTGGTGAGCTCGAGCGAGGAAAATCTAATGCTAGACCACCTCCCAGCAAGATTTTTCGATGTGATCAGTAGAAGATGGTGACTACCGCTTGTGTTGAGAAACCTTACATTCGCATTGAGGTAGCTGCCGCCCAAGTACTCGAGCGGCAGATAGAAACAGCGCCCTCTTGCGCTGCACATCGTGCAATTCGTGCTGATTTTACAGCATGGGACAAACACCCTGTGTTAAAAATCAGTGTGAATGGTGCAACATAACACACTCCACCCCTTGCGGAACTCCTCATAGCATGGCAGAGTTTGTTTTGCAAAAAAATGATGGATTTAGGCCAGATCTCTGTATTGACAGTGAGTGTTTGACATTGCTCAGCATTCCGTCCATTAATTGTTCTTTTTATATAGTTGATGGGTAGCACTGGGTTGCTCCTCATGTACTCAAGTATCAGTATGCGTCAGTGTGATGTCTGCTTGGTGCTGCGTCATCTGTCATCTGCTCTGCCCTCCAACACCTATGCACAGGTGGTCAAGGTGATGGTGCCACGTGGCCCTATTTGTGATGAGTGGCCAGAAACTGATGTGCTGGGGCCTGCCCACCCATGCAGACAAGAGAAAACACAAATGGGGGCTTACCTAGCCTTGAAGAAAAACAGGTTCAGCTGGGGTCATGCACCTGAGAGGGAAAATAGGAACTGTTTTCTAGATCTCATTGCTGACATTGGGCAACCAGATTTGTTTTGATATGTAACCATTACAGGGACATCCACAGGGGAATAACACAGGCCCCTGCATACCTTGCGGAGCAGAGGGGCCTCCAACACTTCAGGAGGCCCCAAAACTATCAGGGGGCCCCATTCAGCGCAAGGCCAATGAATATCTGTGAGATATAGGATACTCATGGATCCCTCATAACATTCTGGAGGTGTGCCCCAACATTTTGCATTACGCCATTGGACATCTAATTGTGAAAAGTAGTACAGCTGCCAACAAGGGCTACAAGATATGTACATTAGGTATCATATCTCAATCATCATCAGTGATATTTCAAATGCCACGACAATTGCTCTTTTTCACATCTGTTTAGAAAAAGAGGTAAAATGGTCTTTCTTGATTTAAATCCATCACGGGGACATCTAGATGCATGAAGTGGTATTGCAGCTTTTCAGCACACGTCAAAGAGGATATATATCACTAGTAAGTGGCATTGCAGCAGCTTTAATTTTCTGTATACACATTGAAAGCACCTGACTTAAAATAATTGATTGCATTACGGTAACCACTAATTATTCCTGTTTTCCATGATCTTATGCCAAGATCCCCCAGGCACATTCGAGGAGCTTGGTATCTTGGCGTACGCCTTGTCCTGCAACAGTGCACATTAGCAGTGCAAGTTTTTGTGAATACGTTTTGTGCTAACCATGACCACAAACCCCCAATGTATGTGCAAATGCCCAGATAATACAATATACTCATTGGCTGATGGTCACATGAGGCATGGCATCCATAAGAATGTTTTTAGATTCAACATTTGCACGCCTTTCTGCTTGCCTGCGTTTATATATCGCAGTCAAAATGCGGCAAAACCAGATCTTGTTGAATTTCAGGCAGATCCCCAATAATCTTCTTGCTCCTTTCACATGATATATTTACCACACATAGAGCTAGTACTCCTATTTGCACAATCACTCTCTACCACTTAAGTGAACTAGTGTGAGTAGGCCAGAAGCAGGCCAGTCGGCTACTTAACATTCAAAGTCAGATCACAGTTTGTCATTACTTTTGTAAAGGATGGTAATGCAGTGTATGTGCTGCTGAAAAAAATGATATTGTGTACACTAGTCACACCCAACTCTTTGCAGTATTACTAAAGGAATCTTCCTTTAAGAGGGTAGACAATAGTTTCCTTCTGATTCACTCACTGTGTGCTTTCTTTACATATTAAACAATGCCGTTGTGGCACATGCCGCTAACGGAGCTGCAGCTTTGTGCGCACGCGCCATTTGTTCTCGTGATTGCCTTAACATTGTAGGTAGCGTGGGCTCCGAGTGATTGACAACAGTATGTGGGAGGCTGTTCCAACAACGGGCTCGTGACTCAGGCCGCGTTAATTGCTCTTGCTTGGAATTATCTCCAGAATAATGAGGATCTGTTGCCTCGTCTCTTTTGTCTCTAGATATCCCATACATGGCAATGGATGCGATTCAACCCAAAAATGGCTTTATTTCATAGAAGTCAATGGGGGAAATACATTCTTCCGATTATTTTTTTAGAATCTCCCTCTTTCATCTTCTAAAATGCAGGCATGTATGATATCCCCAAAAGGCCCTACTAAATATAAATGTCAGTTCTATATAGAAGCCTGTTGGCTGGGCTTGGAGGCCTGTAGCCGAATAACAGGCGTCCTGCAGCCAAATGGCTTCTTTTCCAGGGAGTAATCTGGTGGTTGTTCAGGGTAGTAGGTATTGCCCCTATGTTGCCGTTTGAATTTTCTTTGGATTGCTCCGCAACCTTGTGTTTTCAAGAACCCTACTATTGTTGTTTTCAAGTAAATAGGATGTAGTTGCTGAACTAATAAGCTATAACAATTGATGTCAGACACATGGGGGCATATTCAGAAAATGCAGTTTGTACTACGTTTAGTACTGCTGGAATATTACCACTAAAGTACTCCAAAATGCTATTCATAAACCTATGAGTGTAAATGTCTACCTCCACCTTTTATACTTTTCCTATAGGGAGATACTCACACTTGTAAGTTTACTAACTAGTAGTAAATGAGGGGGGATGCAGGAGTGGCTGGAAATTAGGACTTGATGTACTAACATAAAACCACAAGACTCACTACTAGCAAAAAACCCATATAGTCCCCAGAAAAGGAAATAAAACAATTACTATTTACTGCATGGTGTGGAGAGGAAGCAAGCTAAAGCATCAATAGGGGGGCTTTCAGGAAATGTGTGGGCTGAAGTGATTGACGTCCATTCAGCCTAAATCCAAAATGAAATTGTAACACTGTTCTAAATCTAGGGTTGGATTTAACGTTTACTGTGCACCATTGAAGGAAACCTGACAGGATGGTGTTTGTTTCCTAGGAAGAATGACCTTCACTTGTGATGTTGGATGGGCTTCGCCACCATCTTGCTTCAGCGGTATTATCAGTTGTCGTTTGGCTGCAAATCATCACACAAGGATCATGGTAAGAGCAAACAAGTTTCGGCCGAAGAGACATTTGCGCCACAGGTTAAAAAAAGCCCTTCTGAAGGAGAGGGCAGGGGGTTGGTGGGCAGCTTAAGGGGATAATGAGGCCCATCTCATTAGGTCTCGCCTGACCCAGCGCATGCGCTGGTCTGGTGAGACTTATTGAGAGGGCTCCAAAAAGTGCTACCAGGCCAGCCTAGAGCTACAGTGCATGTGCGCGGCTGCGCGCGCCGAGCTTTACCGCGATTACTTTTACTTTGATGTTTGATCGCGATCACTTTCGCGGCCGCACGGCCACTTTGCATAGCCAATAGGTCTTGCTTTTGGGACCTTATAAGTATTTAGATATGCAACTGTTGCATAGCTAAACACTTATAAGGTCCCAAAGGTGAGACCTATTGGCTATGCCAATGCTTGTTTTTTGTGGTCATTGATGGTTTCCATGATTAATGAATCACAAACATGCAAGCAATCATGAGTAAAAAAGGATGCATGACAGATTTGCCACACTCCGTTAAAATGGCACACTGTTTTTCAATACATCACTTTGAAAAAACGTTGAAACGGGATGGCTGCATACATGAATAGACACAGCAATATTGGCACTGCACATCAGTCCTCATTCATTGCTCACTGTGTTACTCCCTCATGCCCAAAGAAAGCAGACGGTTCTATGATGGAGAACATTGGAGACCCTGCCGTGTGGGCCCCACACAGCCTTTGATTTCCATGGTGCCATAGAAAGAGAAGGCCCCAGCCAGTGCTTAACTTATTTAAAAGAAAATAGGTGCCAGAGCCTTCACCAAGAGGCCATTGCAGCTTGCACCACCCATCGCTCCAGCAGACTCTGCCAATGAGAGTACCAACACAACTACTAACCATTGTCCTCCTATAAGTGTGACAATTCAAAATGTTCCAGGACCCAAAAGGATTAAGAATGGCTTGGGTGACCAGTATTAGTTATTTCAATGTATATTGAATTATTAAACAACTGTTGTGCTTATCTCTAAATCAGACAAACAGCACCACCATGTCATAAGTGCCAGTGTTGCCAATTAAGTGCCGTTGCCCAGCACCGAAAACCGCTGACTCAAATTGTGCACTGGCCCCAGCAAGTTTTGAATCATCTGCGTGGTTGTGCCAGTACTACCCTAGCTACATTTGTCTAGATCAAGACTTGCGCCTTAGTGTCTCAAGCATCACAATAAATAAAGACGCACACTAAGGTAAAAAAAAAGAAAAGTGTTAACAACATTTAGCTGAGGGGGATGAATCTGAAAGACGAGACTGGGCTAGGGCCTTTTATATCTGCTGCTGCCAAAATACAAGCAAGTTTCGTCAGTCTGAATGAACCCCACATCCAGTGCCTGCCATGGCTTAGAGCACCAAGATGGGGAGGGCACCATATGATGCCCTGCAGCTGGATACACATGTGCTCTACCATCAACTAGCGTTACATATCAACCTACAAGTATTGAATGCAGGATATAGACTACCACTATATTGACAACATGAGAATATATGGATATGAACTGATTTACTGTCCCAAACTCCAGATCTGTGTAGTTGATTGACAATATTGTCAAGGTGCATAATTGTTGAGTTTTGAATAGTAAATCTATACCAACCTATGTATATATAGAAATGACTTGATGCTATAGTGGCAGTCTATATTATAAGCTTTTATAGATTACTGTATTAAACCCAATATTTTGACATTCAGTCAATTTGCATTAGGAAGCAATCTTGATTATATGCAAAATATAACACTAAAGGTTAATTAAGTATTCCTTGAGTTTGGGGAACATTATTCACAGTAGGTATCTGGTATTTCTGGTATTGTCGCGCAACACCTTCAAAGTTAGTCCTAAATTGGAGCTCTATTTTATCATCTCAAAACAGCTCACTATTGAACGTCTACTTGTAGGAGGTTAGCCCCTAAAAGAGGTCATTAAGAGCACTCATGGGCTGATTCACAAAATAATTTAAGAAGATAGGAGGTAGTGCCACAGGAGTGCCCTTTAATGTGCTCTTCCATGCCCTGGGAATCAGTTTGAAATGGCCAACTACCTATTACTTATACTAGGGCACAGCTCATTGTTCCTGTGCTAATGGTAAACATTTCCTGAATAATTCCTTTTCATTCTGAATTTAGATGTTTTAGGGCGAGTTTACAAAGGCAGGTAAGAGTACATAAGAGTAGTGCAGAAGTACTGCTTTCCACAATCCAGAATAACTCAACAAATAGGCCCCTTCTGTATATTTGTAACACAGCCTATGAATTTTTCTTGAAAGTGGAATAGGAGGAAATGTATTATTCAGTTACAGTCATTAGAGCGGACGTACAATCAAAACAGATATTTTTTTAATCTTCATTGTAGCTCAGATTACCAATTTATGAAATGGAATATAATTGTTCTGTTCATAATTAATTCTTTATATATGAAACATGAGTAGCATATATTTATATATATGTGTGTGTGTGTGTATATATATTCAAACCAATGTGATTCTCATTGCGGCACGCACTACAGGAGGTGCAAGCGTGGGGCCAAATCCAAGCCCAATTCAATTTGAAAAACAAAAGATGCTGCACTCAAAAAATCTACAAATTGTTCCAGATTTATTCTCTCAGAACATGTAGTGTCTCGCCAACACGTTTCAGCCGCACAGGGCTTTTCTCACGTACATATATATTTTTTTAATTCTCAAAAGAAGAAACCGTGATTTGGATTTATTTTGCTCTTCTTTAACACCATTTAAAGTATTGGAGCCAAGGGATCCTAAAGAATAATTGATCTGAGGAATACAATTTTGATTTGTTTAAAAAAAATCCTATGTACAAAACTTTTTGTGTAGCTTAGTTGCAGTCAGAAAAAGCAGGCAATCCTGATTCATAGAATCAGAAATCACAGATTTTTCCGACCTCAAAATCTGCTTGGTGAAGGGTAAAACATGCGATTTTCCACATTAATAAGAAAAGGGTTAAGGGCAAAAATACTGGCATTCCCTGATGATGGAATGGCTTTTGGTAAATGGTGAATTCTCATAATGACATACTGGTAGGTTTTTCAGAAACCTTTGACATGTTTTTGACACAGGTTTTACACATCAACATTTATTTTTGCAAATGGTTGGAGTAAATGTATAAACGTGTGAAAAATGCCCAAGCAGACCCATATTTCATTGGGTTATAGGCAGGGCCACTGGAAGTATGTGATTCTGCAGCTGTGGCTTTTTTGCATAAATATGCATTTGCTGCATTTGCCACATAATCCATCATCTGTTACATAATCTGCATATTTTACCCAAAAAATGTTTCTAGCGGAAACTGATAAAAATTTACTAAAAACTTAGCCACGTGTTCTCATGCAGTGGAAGGCCCTTCGCAAAGATTAACTGGTCATCTTTCAGTTGCTTATTTTTGTATTTGCTTGTTAAACCAATACAAATGAGCTGACATCTTGGCCCAGATAGTACTTCATATGTGTAAAAATAAAACAATAATAAAGCATTACTATAAAAAAAAAAGTGCTGCTTTATGCCACATAATTTCTTGCTACATAATTTGTCAGCAGTGCCACATAATTTGGTGCTCACCTGCTACACAATTCCAGTGGACCCGGATTATAGGGAAAGGGTTTGTCAATGCCACACTTACTTCAGCAGACTATGCTTGGGTGTGTGAGGAACAATACGTGGGTAAATCAACGACTAGTGAAGACTTCCACACATACATCTGGGGTTTCTTGCAAATAGTTTTACTTGCTGTCCATATGAATTCAGCTCAGAAAAAACAATCTTAATCAGTCAACCATATTTTTATTGTAAAGACAAGGCAGAAAGTTTGCAGTTAACATCAGTGCTGTATCTCTAAAAATTCTTCTTGATGCTTGCAGATTTCCACGTGGTTAAAGGCAAATTCATGAAAGGGGCTGAATGAAAAACTATACAGGGTTGTTTTGACACATTTCTCCATTGCCGGGCAACATTTGTATATTATATTATGGTATTTTGTATTGATTTTAATAGTGCACTAATTACCTAAAAGGGTATCCAGGCGCTATATGATTTTGTTGTGGCACCAATGCCTTTGAACATAACAACTGTTCTAGTTTTCAAGGATATGTGAAGCTAACAATTCTTTTTTTTCACCTTTTAAAGCTACACGTAGTTCAAAGACCATAAGTTAGAAAGGCTATTTTCCGTATCCTTCACCATGAATATCAATTCACCAAAATGCCAGGAGCAGCGGAAGTGACATCACACACCATTTAACCTTTACTTTTACTCACACATAAAGGCTTATACATACACACACATTCACACATACACACACTTGCTCTCACAGAAACACACTCTCAGCCGCAAGCATGAACTCACAATCCATATAAAAGAGTAAATTACTTACCTCTGCTGCCAGAGAGAATCATATTCCAGTTAATTGCAATCCATTCTTTATTACACTAATAGTGAATAATAAAAGATTCACTATTAGTGTAATAAAAAAGTTGACTGAAAACAAGGAAAGTATAGCCCCAAATGACTTCCATAAGGACGAGCTCCCCCCTGAGTTCCTGCCACTCATTTTGCCACCTTTGTGATTAGGGTCTGCAAAATCACAAGGGGCAAGCCAGATATCTCAGCTGTGACCCCTGGCAACCACTAAATGCTGTCCATTTTCTTCACAGTATCCTGAAACCATTTGAGCTGCTATCAATGGCTCAGTGCTTAATTTGAGACAAGGATTTCCAGTGCTCAGCTCCAGCACTTATCTGCTGGCACCCAAACTTAATTGCCAGAACCTGCACTTATGACAGCTGCCACATAGTGGCGGTGTTTGCGCATTTAATGATAAGCACAAACACAGTTGTTTGTTAGTTCACTATACATTAAAAACAACTAATACCTGCCACCCAATCCATTCTTAAAGATTTGGTGGCCTTGAACAGTCTGAATTGTCACATTTGTAGCAGTGTGACAGCATGACAGTGGGAGAGGTGTGGCACAGCGGCAGGGCGGCTGACTCCAGAACACATGGGGCTCACCGTCCGATTCCTGGTGGCAGCTCAGCCCAGCATCTTGTGACTCTGGACAATAGCTTGCTTAATCTCCCCGATGGCTCCCAGTGCATTGACACCCTTAGGGTGATTAGATCAAGCTTTACAAATACTGGCTTATTTATGTATGGTTAGTAGTCGTTTAAGTACAGTGGCTATGTGTGTTGCAAACTGCTGTGGCCTCCTGACGAGGGGCCCGGCACTTATTGTTTTACAAATTAAGCACTGTAGGGCTGTGATTGCACCCATGGTGCTTGATAGCCATCCCTGTTACTCAATCTGGGGCTAGTGGCTCTGTCAACAAATCTATCCACTGCAGTGATCTTTGTTTTATCCGTGTTCACAGCTTTGAACCTCACTGAGCCGAGTCTGTCTTTCAATCTCCAGAGGTTGATAAAGAAGTACCATTGACCTGGTTAAAAATAAACATATGTAAATCTGCTCTAAGATCCCCAGAGGTGAACTGATACGTCACAAACACACATGTAATGTCAGGTGTACTGTCGCCTTCAGCCCTCCAAGGAAACTCTAAAATCTCCTGATCTCCATTGTTCTGACCAGAAATTGCCCCCTTGCCAAGAACCATGACAACAGAGCCCAATTGGCCAGCCCCTCTACCCTGAACTGCAACATTCCTCTAGTGGGGATTCCAACTGTGCTGTCTACACCCCCACTGTACCCTCCCTGTTGCTCTACCATGCCCCGAGTATCTCGACAGGTACAGAAGGGCAGCAGACTCCCGAGCAGCTAAATTCCTACTGCATTTATGTGCCACCTACAGTAAATACTGTTCCAGGAAACAGTCCCTGCAGCAGGACAAGTTTCAAAATGTTGCTTTGGGCAAAGACAGATAAAGTTGAAAAGTTTTTCCCGACTTCATCAAATGCGAGCCTCTTGACTTCTTCAACATAGTAAATAATTTGCCCATCACATAGTTCCGCAATGCATGATTTCTTTTTTATTTAGCAACATTCATGTACCACTGCCAAGATGGCATAATATAATATGCCACCTCAAGGATCTTGGAGGGCAAAGAACTAGACTGAGCCAGTGCTTAATTTGAGCCGGGGTTTTCTGGTGCTCGGCACGTGCACCTAATTGTCAATACCGGCACTTATGACAGCTGCCACATGGTGGTACTCTTTGTATAATTTAGAGATGAGCAGAACATTAATTGTTTTATTAATTCAGTATGCATTAAAACAACGGATATCTGCCTCAGAAGCCATTTTGATAGCTTTGGGGTCCTGGAATAGTGTAAATTGTCACACTTGTAGCAGTGTACTGGTTAGTAGTTATGTACATACTGCCATTGGCAATGCTGGTAGTAGCAATGTGTAATGCAACCTGCGGAGGCTTCCTGACGGGAGGCCCTGGCACTTATTATTTTACAAATTAAGCACTGGACCGAGCAGGCCTTCTGCAAAGACTTTAGGTTCTTGCATTTCATTCCCTGATTGAAAGCCCTCATTCGCACCCACAGTGAAAGCTATTGCTAGACATATTTACAGTAAATAAAACAAGAACAACTAATGGCCGAGGGGAGCTGACAGATTTATGAAGGAGATGCTGGGTATGAGGCGTAGGCTCAACAGCGCACTGAGGGTTCCTCACTGAGCAAATATATCATGAAGCAAATAGCCATTTCCTTCTAAGAGAAGAGGCCGAAAATTTCACATTTTGCCGTATTAGTCATCTCTGCTTGGATCTCCCGAGTGGTTAATTTGTAAAAAAAAATAAGTGCCAGGGCTCTTGTCAGGAAGCAGCTTGCACCAGGTAATTTCTCCTGGAATGCCACCTAAACCAAAGCCACCTACCAACCAGGAAGTGGGAAGAGGATGTGGCGTAATAGCCAGAACTGTCGACCTTGGGGCAAGGGAACTGGGGTCAAGTCTCGGCATCGGCTCAGCATCCGGCGACTCAGGGCAAATCACTTAGGGGCATATCAACAACAACCGGCGATAATTATCGCTAAGCGCACTTAGCGCTAGGATAATTATCGCCGGCTAGCGTGGATTTTTATCGATGAGATAGCGTGCTATTAGCAACGCTTATCACAATAGCGATAAAAATCCACACGCTAAGTGGCTAACGTGAGATTATCGCTGGAAACCCAGCGATAATCTCACGTCAGCTTGTTGATAGGGACAGACAAACTTAGCCATGATATCCTCCTTCCATAGGATATCATGGCTAAGTCAGAAAAATACCAGACGTAAAAAAGCAGCGTTAACCGAGGTTAGCGCTGCTTTTTTTGTCTCTAACAGGGTTAGCGATATTCTTGATAACAGGAGAAATGTCGCTTAGCGACATTCCTCCTATTATTTTACTCTGGAACGCCCCCTTTGCATCTCATTAGAGATGCAAGGGGAAGCGTAGAGTAAAAGGGTGCTAACATGCGAATTTGCATGTTAGCACCCTGTTGTTGATAGGGTGCTAGTTTTATCTCTGCTTTTTTGGCTTTTAAAGCTAAAAAAGCAGAGATAAAGCCCTTGTTGATATGCCCCTTAATCTCATCGTGCCTACCAAAAGAGAGTGTGCTGTTAACTGATTCTCATGAACCTATATCGCGAGTGTTGATGATTAAGTGCCAATGCTGAGCACCGAAAACTACTGAGTCAAATTAAGCACTGGATCTTCCAGATGTTCAAGAAGAAGCAAAGAGGCTGAAAAAGAAAGTCCCACGGTAGCTCTGAAAAGTGACGAAGGTTTTACAAATTCTTTAGTCAAATCATTTCTAGGTAGCGAAGCTACAACATGTGCTATGTGCAAGCAAGCTTCCCTAATAAACCAATCTGAAATATAGAGAAGTCAAGAGAAAATCCAGGGGGATAAACCACATTGTCGATATCCAGGAAAAGCAATCAACTGACAGTGCAATAGTATTGATCACGTCTTCGGAAATTACAGTTCTGCACTATTTTAAATGAGGAATCGACATCCGTTTTTTAAAAGTTGGATGTTAAGGGTTTAGTAGGCTACTTCTATAAATATTTACTGTAACATGCTTTTGATAGCACTCTCCAGCATTTATATATTTGAAATGCCGGATGCACTTCGGGGCAAAAAAACTGTTCAGACTATACAAACATTAAAACAGAATTGTTTTCTAAAGCAACAAGGCCAGATACGCAATTAGCAGCCAACCTGTGTATTTGCCACAAAAATAAGTCAACGCGTGGTTGTGAATTCATTCAAGTTAAAAAAATCAATAGAAAAGAATATCTATTCATATTTTTGTTGGGTGTTCATCTCTCTAAGAAATAATGCAAAACGACTTAGTAACGGTAAATTGAAACGTGCCGTTATTGGGAAATATAAATCATAATAGGCATAAAAAAATACGCTACACTCTGGCACCCAAAATCCTTATGATGACTGCATGGTTGTGGATAGCTAGTGGGTGGCTGATAAAGTTCAGAACTAGAGGTCCGATTAGGATGTCTGGCGGACTGCAACTAACAGGCCGTTGGTGGCGGTCCGTCCGCCATCCCGAGTATTGGTCTGACTGCAGGATTACTGTGCCGGTGGTTGGAGCAATTTGGGCTGAGGGAAAGACAGCCGCCTCCGACAGGCTCGAGGATCCCATCGGGGCGGTGGTTTGAGCCTAATCCCTACAATGGGGCTGGTGCCTAGGGAGGCACTGCCATAGGGATTAAGATGTCTCTTTTCCTCTGCATTTACATGGTGGCAGGGCCGTTTCTACCATTAGGCAAGACTAGGCGGCCACCTAGGGCGGCAAAAGGGGGATTTAATGTTTTTTATTTGAAATCAAAGAGCGAAAAAATTGAGCAAATTAAAAGTAAAATGAAATAGAAGGAGTAAAAGGGTGGGGGCGGCATTTTCCAATTCTCGCCTAGGGCGGCAAAACACCTAGAAACGGCCCTGCATGGTGGTCTGACCGCCATGTAAAGGCAGACGGAAAGTGACTTTGGGAGACCCTAGCAGGGCCCCTGTCCAAATGGGCCTCTGCTATGGGGCCGGCGGGGACATGTGGTGCCCCTCCAAACAGCCATTACAGTGTGCCAGGCACCATGTGGTGTCTGCCACATGGTGCATTGATGTTTAGAGGGGCACCATTGGCACACGGCGCATGGATGTTTAAAAACATCCCTTTTTCTATTGAGGCTTGTGCTGCCGCACTTTTCCAGGCCGCGGCACAAACCACAATAGAAAAAGTCATGTTTATGACTGACTACATGGCAGTCATATTGTAATTGGGCTGTTGGGACCACCCACTCCTTGTCGGACGGTCCCTACCCGAATTGATGGCTGTAAGATGCTCATTCGACCACCATTAAAATTATGCCCTACGTTGTGGAGGCGGAAGTAGTAGTGTGGGAGTCCAGCAATGTTGCCTGCTCAGTACCAAGCTATTCCTTTGAATCTTGACTGTGCTGCATGATACCAAGGTGTGGGAGAAGGGGTAGTGCTGAAGTGACAGCTCAGTTGATATGTTAGGTGAATATTATAATTTAGTTGCTTGTTACTGAAATCACTAACATTAGATCATTTATTGATTTTAATCTATTTTAGAATTACTATGCATTTAAATTAGCTATTTGTGTGATCAATGCCACTGGCAGGTACTAAGGATTGTAAGAATGGTAAAAGTGAGTCATATAAACACTGTGGCTGCCTGGAGGGGGTATCACGTTGATTGTAATTAGGCACACTGTCCTATTCTAATTCCTTCACAAAATATGGCCCTAGAAGTCTATAATGCTCCAGGATCTGCCTGACAACACTTTGGTGCAGCTGAGATGGTCCCTACAGGTGCAAACCCTTTCCTTCAAGGCCTGAAGGGAATAGACCAAATCAATACAACCTAGAAGGAGCTACGCTGGCTCCCACTTCATGTACGCAAGAGCAACAGTATCACATATAAGGCAACCAGAAACAGCCCCGCTGCTTTCCTGGCGGAAACAAATAACTAAATCCGGTGCTCAGGTGGACACCAATACAAAAGAAATCAGAGCATTACCTGACTTAAAACTGTGGGCCTCATTTACATGCCCCTAATGCTGCCGCTGCATCACTTTTTGTTGACGCAATGGCGGCCCAGTGTGGCTTCCCATATTTACAAGGCCACGTAAAGCCACCTGTAAATATGGGCCCCTTTCACTCATTATTCTGCTTCCATGGGTGTTGCTGTGGGTGTTTCCACACAACATCCATGGAACCTGACACATTCCCAGATTTACAGTGTCATAAACCTGGAAATGCGTCAGAAGCCTATGTCTCCCTAGGGGAGGCACAGAAGTAGTGCAACGCTGAGAAAAACTTTTATAACTCCTTGTTTATTTCTGCTTTCTAAGCATGCTGCATGCTGCAGCATGCATAGAAAGAGGAGAATACCAGAAATGATTGTTTTTGTGCACATAAACAATCATCCCCGCAACACAGGCACCCTTGCAAAATGGCGCCATGGGTGCCTGTGCTGGCGCATGGCAGCCAATTGTACGCCAACGCAGGGGAAAGCACAGGGATGTGTCGTATTGTTAATACAATGCATCTGTGTGATTTGAAAGTGACGCAGCTCAGTGCAGTTAAATGGCTTGCAGCGCTGCGCTGCACCATTTTCTTGTAAATGAGGCCCTAAAGCTGCAAAAAGGGGTGTGGGCCAGTAGGCAGCCCTTCTTCATATATGCTCCCAGCTTCTTGAAGAACATCCCGGTCAACATCCTAGGGACCCCTACCCTCCTCCAGTTAAGGAAAGATCTGAAAACTGAACTCTTCAGGGAACACTATACCCCTACACAATCCTGAATCCAGCCCATGTTCAATGTTCCAATGCTCTCCAGCCAGGTACCCACATTACAAACCCTCGCACATACATATATAGATGCACACTTACAGGTAATTTATTTAAGCCCCCACCCTGAGCTAATAAACATCTTCATTGGAGAACCTACCACTCTTCTTTAGCTGGAAAATCTCAACGAGTACTTAAGGAAGTGCAGTTTTTTGGGACAATGCTATGCAGGTGTGCAACGCAGTGCCAGCTGCCACCTGTCAACTGTCAGACGTAGACTGCGTTCATCCTCTACACAAGCGTGTTGTTGGACCAACACTGACTTCACTAAGATGACAGCTCACAAACTGTGCCTCACTGTAACTGATTTTTTGCTACGTTTCTAGGGAATTTAGGGAAATTGATCGACCACTTGTATTTGCATAGCTGAGCCAATATTTGATTGACACGCCGTATTTGAACATGGCGGTTTAATTTGATCGTCCCAGGTCTGCTTCTCATTAACAAAACTCTCAACAGCTGGCACGCGTCTGAGCATTTATGAAAAAAAAAAGACTTTTACAGAAAATCCTGAGACTTTATGTGAAGATGAAGGTGTTATCTGGCTTGTTTAAAGGGAATGTGGTGCAGGTTTGTTGAAGGGATGTCTTAATAAACTAGGGAGAAAGGCACAAAAAAAGATAAATTATCTATTCTTTGATAGCCAGTTGCTTCTGGTCTTTTACTTGGAAGTAGAACTCACACTCTAGGTACCGAGGAACCAGTCATCAGTGGATAGAACACTGTGTTGTCTCTTGGAGCCCTCATACAAGGTTATGAACTGAGTGCATCTGATGAGCAGTGACAGTTATTCCTTTGATTCACGTTGAATCTAAGAGGGCTATTCTGAGATCACGGATACCCACCACACTTCCCTAAGTGCAGTTGTACAGTGCAGATTTTCATCCCATGAGCACAATGCATGCGTCCCCTGTCCACAAATGGGACACATGCATTAAATGCAACAAATCAATGGGGTTGCAATGAAGTAAATTTGCTGTGCTGCACTGGCCTGCCCTCCATTTGTAAGGATCAGAACACACTTGATCCATAAAGATGCCATATTATCAATACACCCAACCAGGGTCTGACTGGGATACCAAAAGCAGCTCTGGCAAAAATCTCAAACTCGCTCCCTCTCTGCCTCGCCTCACTTTAACTCTCTTTCCATCCATACTGTTCTCGTTCTCTCCTCCTTCTCTCATCTCTTTCTCAGGGCTGCCTTTAGGGCGGTGCGATGGTGCGGCTGCAACTGGCGCTGAGCTTGGCGGCGCTGTGTTCGAAAAACCTTATGTGTTTAAAATCACCTGCTTGAGAGTTCCTTGTGTGTCCAGCAGTTTTCAGGCAACAATGAAAATGTCAAGATAAATGTAGAGATTAGTGTTCAAGCTGGAGAGGTATTGGAGTTTTGTCTCGTGGCAGTTGTGACTCATCATGAAATAGTGCAGAGAAGTAGTATGTTTGCTGCAAAGAAAAGGTACATGCAGATCACAAAACTGTATTTTATGTGGATAGTTCAGTGGGTTACTGCTTTTGTCACAGACATTATTTGTTACTTGCAGTTTATAAATTACAATCCTAATATAGTGCAGTGACTGTTATCAAAAGCTGCATGCAAAATTGTATCCTTTTTTGTTCTAATTAATTTTTATTGCTATTTGATCCTCAGTTGCAGGGTACTTCTTATCTCCCCCTTTCTTTCCCTTCCTCCTCTTTTCCTATATAAATTCTAAAATTGTAAACAGCTTTCTGGTATGTTTTATGGCATTTTTTTTATCTCATATGTTGGTTAATCTCAAATATTGTTACGCTTTTGCCCTATGTTGTATGATGAACTTTATGTCAATAAGGCTTCTTAAACTTAAAAAAAGCTGCATACTATAGGTTAGAGTGTTATGTTTTTTTCCACAGTCTTTTATTATCCTAATGTTGCTAAAGGGGGTTTGTTTAGGTAGAAATACATCCTTATCAGTAAAGTCAACCACAATTACTGTGATATGTTTTAAATCCTGAGTTTGTACTCTTCCAGAATGAACACTCTATAATATACTATGGATGACTTCTGAATCCTACGCCTTGAAGTCTTCACTGTCTTATGTAACATTTCCTATGGACTGATTTGCACAAGTATGAATCATTGTCTCTGTATAATGTGTGTGTGATGTAAAGTGTTCTGGCGTCCTACACTGGTATGAGTAGCACTATAAAACAAATTAAATTCATGTGACAGAGAGGCTATGGAGAGACGAGGGGCATTGTTGGAGGGCGGTATTGGGGGAATCTGTGTAAGAGGTCATAGGAGTGCCACTAAAGACTGTGGGCCCGATTCACAGAACTAACTTAAGACAAAATCCTAAACTTACTACCATTTTGGTATTCACAGAAGGCACTTACTCATTTTGGTATTCACAGAAGGCACTTACTCATTTCGGTATTCACAGAAGTTAGGAGTCCTAACTTTAGGACTCCTAAATGCCTTCTGTGAATACCGAAAGTCTTAAAATTAGGATTTTTCTCAGTTTAGTAGTAGTATAGTTAGGACTCCTAACTTTAGGACTCCTAAATGCCTTCTGTGAATACCGAAAGTCTTAAAATTAGGATTTTTCTCAGTTTAGAAGTAGTAAACTTAGGACTCCTAACTTTAGAACTCCTAAATGCCTTCTCTGAATACCGAAAGCCTTAAAATTAAGATTTTTCTCAGTTTAGTAGTAGTATAGTTAGGACTCCTAACTTTAGGACTCCTAAATGCCTTCTGTGAATACCGAAAGTCTTAAAATTAGGATTTTTCTCAATTTAGTAGTAGTAAACTTAGGACTCCTAACTTTAGGACTCCTAAATGCCTTCTGTGAATACCGAAAGCCTTAAAATTAGGATTTTTCTCAGTTTAGTAGTAGTAAAGTTAGGAGTCCTAACTTTAGGACTCCTAAACTGAGAAAAATCCTTATTTTAAGGCTTTCGGTATTCACAGAAGGCATTTAGGAGTGCTATTGCAATCAATTTCTGGGAGCTGGGAAAAGTGACAGAGGCACCAGCTGGACTTTCGAAACCGACCTTCAATGGCACCAGCCCACCAGGGAGATGCCGATGGAATAAAAGGTCAGTCCGGCCCTGGCACCCAAATTGAAGAAACAATTGAGGAATGCACTTGTAAAAAGATGCATGTAATTTTACACACACAAATGTGTAGAAAACATTCGAAGGAGTGGCACAAGCTCTTCCTCTCAAATCCTTTTTTTGAAATTTCTACCTCTAAAAAGTGGCAGAAATTAAATAGGTAAGAAGTACTCAGCTAGTGTAAAATCATTGTTGAACGGGGCCTTGACCAGGTGTATGGGACTGCAGGCATTGTGAAACTGTATGTAAGCACATCTCTTTCTGAACAACGGGGCACACTTGCCATGCCCTGTCATCATCGCGAGTCTATCCTTATTTGTGTCGCCAGCACCCGGCTACCCTTGAGCACAGGTTTTTGCGTTTGTTAAAAGTTAGCTCTCTTAGGGGCATATTATCAAGCCAGGTGATAACATTATCGCCGCTTTAGCGGCAGAAAATTGCCGCTAAAACGACGATAATGGGCTTGATAATATGCTCTATAGAATTCCAATTGAAGCCCATGTTAGATGTCCTTCACATCTAACATGGGCTTCAATTGGAATTCCATAGAGCATATTATCTAGCCCCTTATCACCGTTTTAGCGGCAGTTTTCTGCCGATAAAGCGGCAATAATTTTATCGCCTGGCTTGATAATATGCCCCCAACTTCGACGTTCCCTAAACTGATGTTCAGTGGTTGATCATGTCCGTACTGGAAGTTTCATGTTCCAAGCACAGACTTAACTCACAAACCTTTGTGGCAAACGGAGTAAAATTGGCTGGAGCAACATATGAAAAGCATATCTGTTTCTGAAACTAACTTCCACAGGCTACTGTTAAGCATTTTTTTCTATTCCGGCTTTTATCATCTTCTGAGGAAATGCCATGTGCCATAATGCAAGGGTGTGTGATGTCTAGTGTAGGTTTTGTACTCGAACGCTGCACTTCCTGTACAAAATCCTCTGCTTAGACTTAGATGCCCAACAAAAAATGAATGTGTCCTTGTGTAACGCAACTGGTGCTCATGGAAAGCGCTCTGATACCTGATACCTTTGGGTCAAGTTTGTGGAAAAAGCAAACTCTGGAAATAAAAATAGATACTACTTTTCCGAGTTAATATGTGTGCCGTACCATACAACACACGTGCACAGTTGAAAACATTTGTAGAAGAGAAAACATATGTCTGCCTCAAGGAGGGGGTCACTTTTTCATGCAAATCCGTTTCTTCCAATGTTAGTAGATAAGGATTTGCATCAAAACCTATGGGTGGTTGCATGGTAACCACTGGGTACCACCTATATAATACTCTCTTGATCCAAAATGAGGCAGAACAGAGCATTATTCACGGCTACATTCCAGCCCAAAACAAGTTTTGCACTTTGAAGTAAATTCCAATACAACACTTTGTGCCGTTTACATTGCAAACCTGGCACAAAGTGTTGGAAATTCTGGCTTAGTCTCTTCAACAATGTATGGTGGAAACCAGGGAGTGGATGAGCAGCCTTTGGTTAAAACTGAACTGTGAGAAGAATGAGGTTATAGTAGTAGGAGGTGGTGCAGGCTACTGAGTGTCTACTCTTTGGCCTTACGTTATGGATCAGTGTCACAAGCTTGTGAAAGTGGTAAATAATGCAGGTTTGAAATATGATTTCAAGAATCCAGCTTAGCGTCCTCCTGTTTCTACTTCCTTATATAACCACATACAAAAGTCATGCAATATCACACAGTGCCACCGTGTGTCATAAGATTTCATTTCTCTTCATGCAGTCAGGTGTTGTTGATATCACATGGTGCAAGCAAGGCAAGCTGGAGACCCCTGTACTGTACTGAGTGTGTTTCCAGCTCATCTTTGGAACCAATAAGCAGCCGATGTCCATTAATGGGAGTGAAATCATTGGCGAGGTCTCAAAAGCTTTTATTATTTTTTGGGGGCAAGCAGGTTGTTTGAGGCAATGGGGAAAAGTGCATTTCAGGCAGTTTTTGACATGAATCCCCCCTTCAAGGACATAGCCCCTCTTATCACAGTAATTTTTTTTCGTTGGCAGATCTGAAACAATCTTTCCTTTTCTGTCTCAAGGTAGCAGGCGTCTTGCAGTAGCTGCCCTAAACAGCACTTAACTCTGTTATGATAGTGTGCTTTTACCTGGTTTAGCTCAATCCTCTATAGCCTTGTTACAGCTAATTCGAAAACCTGAAAAAGTTTGTTTTTAGGGATAGTCCAGGAAGCCTGGGACTTTCTGCGTTTTCAGGAAATTTTAGGGACCTTTGTTTTTTCTAAAAATTCATAAATCGGCACCCAAAAGTGTGAATATGTCTATTTGATCAGATGTTCAACTTTCTTTGAAATAATTTTTTTTATGAATCCCTACATTTTTTTGAGTTGTAGTTGTGTATCAGCCAGAACTCAAATACATTGGTTTGATACAACCTGATAAAGGCACTTTGTTGTTATGGCTACATTATGCGCTGAGCCACTCTAAGAATTTTTTGCGGCTACAAAAGTTGTTTGTCTTCCTACATCACGTAGATTGCATTGATTTTCTATTCCACATACCTTGCTCCTGCCCACTCAATGCACCAGCCTTTATTGAGCACTTTCCATCTCGAATTCTGATCCTGAGCTGTAATAAGCATATTACCTTTTGCTCCTATGCTATAATATCTCTGTAATTAGATGGTACAGAATGATTTATAATAGACAAGTAAAGGCTGAGCTTTGTTGATCCCCCAATCCTGATGTCGGCATGATACTGCACAATGTGTGAGTGCTCTAAAGACTGTAATTCTACCTTGGGATTTCATAAACCACACTGCTTGAGCTTTGCTTGTAGCCTTTGTTGTCAGAGGTCACCTTCCATCAAATGACTACCTTGTGTTACACTGCGGTCTGTGGCATTCTTCCTGCTAGAGCAACAATATAGCGTAGCGTATCTAAGTGCAGGCATTGCCTGTATTATACCAACAAAGCAACATTGACGCGGCATCACCACCCAATGACTGCAGCAATCTCAGCGCGTTCATCTTTCCCGCCTATGCAGAGAGACATAAATAAAAACAGTAATGAGAACTCTCATGAATACAGCAACACAAGACAATAGAGGCGCAGCAGTGCAGTGGAGCCGACAGCCTTTCAGTTGCCCTAACCCTTTCTGTCCCAGTAGAATTGCATATGCTTAGGAATCCATTATGCATAGGAATCAATGCATGTCATTGAGGTAAGTCACAAGTTGTATGTGCGCTTCAATGGAAAAAATTGATCCTATTGGAAAGGCTACATGTGAAGCAATGGCAACAGCATGATAAACAGCAGGGTAAATGTATCTCATTGTTGTCGCCTTCTCGACTGTTGGCCTCAGTCCATGCTTGTCCTGGAGCAGTAATGGGGCGAAACAGCAGAAATGCGTGCACCAGTGAAGCTGCGCATTGCACCGGCACTACTAGGCTTTCAGGGGCCATTCAAGAATCAATATCCTTAAGAGTCTGCAGACACAGATACACAAAACTCAAATTAAACAGTTATAGAGCACATTCAAGTGTTATTCAGGTGTTTACAGTCTACCGCCACACGCGTTGGAAAAAAGAGAGAGAGGCGCGTACAGACAGGAAGACCATGCGTACTCCATTAGCTGATCTTGCACAGTGTGCAGCAGAATCCAGACAAATCTATCATGTTAATAGACCTGTTTTAGTAGCCAAGGGAACAGATTTGATACAGACCGTAAGTTTCGGGAAAAAACAGCGATGCCCATGCAATTAGGCCCCAATGTGGTGCAGCATCATCAATCCACGTCTGTATTTGGAATATAATGTGGAGTGGGCTGCATTGTTACCTAGTGATTAATGATTTATGATGATCATCTGGGACCCCCTAGCACCCAGGGAAAATTCACTGTAGGCAAGGCAGTATCAACACCACTTAATTCCATCCCTTGACCTACATTCTAGGGTAGAAACGGTAGTTTGGGAATGGGGTCTGAAGGCAATGTACTGTAAGGCATATGTTGCATGTTCAATGAATAGATCTCCTTTCAATGCGCTGAATTAAAAATGAAATATGGATCCCTCTTTATCAGAAGAAATATCAGTTGTTATTGGGGGCAGCAATGTAGTTTGTGTTTCATTTCATTATGAATGTATGTGTGGGGTCATACAAAATACTAGCCTAGAGGAAACTGAGACGTGTCTGATCAGTCAAAGCCCTCCGAAATCCAGTATGCCGTGGGGGGCTTGGCGGGTGAATGAAGTCAATCAATTGTATCTCTGTTTTTTTGTGTGTATATGTAACACTTTTGTTAAACTAACCAGGACTCTTCTGTTATCAGGATACAGCAGAGAACTGTGGGATAATGTTCAGGTTTGACAATTTTAGACCGTTGTCTTTGGATCAAGCAACATGCATGCCTTGGAAAGTCAATGTTGGGCTTAGTTATATTTGACAGCATGACATTGTGCATTGAATTGTGTATCAGACTGTGCGCCTCGGTCACTGTCTATCTTTGTAAGTGCGGAATTCAATTTTCAGTTGGTTACGGAGTTCTTGAAAGTTCCTGTTGGAAACGGGTAGCGTGGTGCAGAGCGGGCGGGCCAAACTCCGGAGGAAATGTGCAAAGCATCCACGCAGTACACACAGGCGACACACAAGGCACACTACAAAAAGAGACACTACACCAGGTTAGGTAAAAAGAACTTTTGTATTGTCAAAACCACAAGGTGTCAGGTAATCTCTACACTGCGCCAACTGGCGCTCGGTTCAAATTTACAGTGGGGGGAATTACATGCAGGGCAGGGCCAATCGGGCCCCTGCCGGAAACATTGCGATTTAGAAGACAATAAAAATAAGTCCCTCACTTCCAACCTACAAGAAAATCATCAGGGCATAACATCAAGCAATCGTCCGGAACACCTGCAATAAAAACATCATGGTATCCCCATATGCATCACCACTATGAGTGACCCCTGAACCTGAGGCAGAAATTAAGGTAGGCAGTGCATCAACACATCAAACCCTGGCATCTAAAACTAGCGCTGCACAGAGCAAAACAATAGCACTTCCCATAGCCTATTAACATAGCGCCGCACATAGCAAGGCGATAGCGCTTTAAAACAGGCATATACACATAGCGCTGCACATAGCAAGGCATTAGCACTTTAAACCATGGCATTCGACATAGCGCTGCACATAGCAACTCAATAGCGCGTTAAAACATAGCCTCTAACATAGCGCCGCACCTAGAAAGGCGATGGCGCTTCAAAACATAGCCATTGACATAGCGCTGCCCATTGCAACTCCAAAGTGCTTTAAAACATGGCATTTACCATAGCGCTTAAACAGGGCCTGTAAATATGGCGTTGCACGTAGCATAACATGAGGCCCAAAATCAAAGCTCTAACCCTGGCATTTAATTAGAGTCCTCAGCATTTCAGTAGGTTAGGGCATCCAAGGGGGCCTTAAGCATGTCCCCTCCTTACAGTCACCATCTGGGCAGTCGGTATGAGGCCCAATTCATGCCTCCTCGGGGGGTTCACTAAGCCCGTCTGTAGGCAAGTCGGCCCTCCGGGGCTGTAAACCAGTACTTCAACCCGTTGCAGCTGCCCGCTGTCAGGTGGGGTAGCTGTGCAGGCTGCTGGCACCAGGGGCGGGCACCGGCAATGTACCCCGTTGCCCCCCCTCCTTCACTAGTCCCACACGATGTTAGAGCCCCACTCACCGGCTCACTGAGGCTCCTCGGCCCGATTAGGCACACGTTGCAGCTGCCCACTGCCAGTCGGGGCAGCTGGAGGGGCACGGCCGCCCCTGGCACTCTCCGGGTCTCTGGGGAAGGCCCCACGGGGGCGGGCACCGACACTGTGCCCTGCTGCTCCCCCCCACCTCCTTTGACGGGCCCCCACTCACCGGGGATCTTGAGGGTGTCCTCCGCTTCTGCTGGCTTCACCCGGGCCCCCTCCTGGGACCCGGGACTTCGAGGCCGACTCCGCGAGGCTGCAGACGTCTCTGGTGGCGGCTTCTCCGTCCTCCACCCGGGCAGCACTCACCGGCACTCTTCTGGCAGGGGGCAGGCACCGAGGTGTGCCTCGACTGTCCCCTGCTCTTTTCAGACCTCTTCGGCCTTCACCCGGGCGGTGGGGGCAGGCGCCGACAATGCGCCTCGGGCCCCGGACCTTCCGCCTCTCTGCTACAACCTCGGGGCTCTCTTCAGGGCAGGAGAGCCCCGTCGGCAGCCGCAGCCTCGCAGGACTTCAAGGCAGCCTCCGCAAGGCTGCAGACATCACCGCCCCCTTGCTGATGCGCCAGCGCGGGGTAGGCTACCGCCTGGCTTCTTCCCGGTCAGCGGAGGCAGGTCCCGCCTTCTGACTTCAGTGGTCGCCGCAGGCAGCGCGGCGGCCCTCAGCAGCACCTCGGGTCGCAGCGGTGATTGTCGTCAGTTTCCTCTTGTGGGGGCAATACGGGGTAGGCTCCCGTGGAATTAGCATACAAACCACGGGGTGGGCTCCCGCTGGTATAAGTCACAAACACTGCGTGGCGGCACACACACGGGGTGGGCAACCTCTGCAAGTTTAAATATTCGAAGGCGGCACACACACGGGGTGGGCTCCCTCTGGGCTCCTAATTAGGCTGGCACGCGGGGTAGGCTCTCGTAAGTACCCAGCTCCCCCTGGCCACACACTCCTCACCTCCTTTG
Source organism: Triturus cristatus (assembly GCF_964204655.1). Classification (NCBI taxonomy): domain Eukaryota; kingdom Metazoa; phylum Chordata; class Amphibia; order Caudata; family Salamandridae; genus Triturus; species Triturus cristatus. Next base: position 819,206,885 of record NC_140591.1, read on the forward strand.
GGCCATGATGAATAGCGCTTTACAGGCGCTAGGCGGTCCCACCAGCTTTAGGGGCAGTGCACAGTCACTTCAACGATAGCGCTCACCGAAATCTAGCGCTCTCCTTCCAGGGGCAGCTTGTGAATAGCGCTCTCCTTCCATGGGCAGCTTGTGAATAGCGCTCTCTGGTTCCTGCCCCTTGATTGAGGGTTTCTTGAGGGGGGGAAGTTGCGTTGGTGGCTGAAGGCGGACTAATTAGTCTCTGCCTGTCGTCCCTGGATTCTCCTCTTGCCGGGGCAGATCAGTGGGTATTTCAGGATCCCTCACTCACTTGAAAGGCAGCACCTAAGCCCTGTCACTTTCAGAGGCATAGGTCCCTGACTAATCCTACCGCCTAAAACTCCTGCGAGGGCTTCTCCAGGTCTGCGTTGCCCCAACTATCGCTTTCCCTCGCCCTGGGGACAGTAGAGGGGGGTAGATAGGCTCAGGGCCCAGCACACAGGCCCATGTGGCGGTAAACCCTGGCAGCAGGTCCCCTCTCTCTCAGGTCCACCCTCTGACTAAGCACATGGCAACCCAGCTCCGCCCTTTATACGCCCCTCACCCCACCTTCCAGACAGTGCCAGAAGCTTCTAGAAGCGTCTGGGGAAACTGGCCTAGGGGGAGGGGTAGAGCACCCTGGGTGCCAGGCTTCCCTCCCAAAAGCTGGGGCTGCTGGGAAATAGCCACTAGACTGTCAACCTAGCTCAGTCAAACGGCGCAACCACACAGCTTTGGCATCCATTTTAAATTACATTTTTAAAATGGGGAAACTCAGTCTGCACACATTCAATCTTTACACTTACACATTTAGTTTCCCAGAAAAGCGAAAAATTTCTGGGAAAAAGGGCCAAGTCCAACAGTTCCTGAAATGGATCAAGCTCTATATGCGCATTGCATTCCATTTCTTATTAACTTCTCAAGTGATCGATAGTTTCCAGTGTGTAGTAATCAGTTGACTCCGACATCCATTAATGCGACTCTAAAAGGACCATATACATGCAATCGAGTTATGTTCGCACATTGTGTACACAGCCTCGTATTTTCAACTAGGCATTATAATTTGCCATGCCCAAAACTAAGATTTTCTAATTTCATGTGTAAACACCAAAGGGCTTATTTGCAAGCCCCTTGCGCCACCTGGACGTCACTTTTTCCCATATTAAAAGTGACGTAACAGCAGCGCAAGGGGCTTGTAAATAAGCCCCCAAATGTTTTATACATTTTTTATAAGTTAAATTGTCTACCAAATCTTTGGAAAAATGATGAACTGGTTCAAAATATTTCAGGCGAGCTGTTGTCCCATCTTGGCTAATGTTTATCTTTCATTGGCAGACTTAGATGATTGGTGCACATGAAGTAGTTCTGGAGCACACCAGAGGTGAAACATTAATAAAGAACACACACTCCCTTCCTTCTTACGTTTTATTGTGTGGATTAATTGCTGAAAAATGTCTTTTTGGGCCCTTCAGCCCATGCCCTGACCTAAAACCTATTTATATTATGTTTTCACTTCGCACTGTACTTTCTTACTTAGGTGTTTTGTAAAGTGACACACATCAGAGCCAGAGGCTGAATGTAGAGCAAAAGCAGGTCCTATCCGGACCGATAAGACGTGGAGCCCTTATGTAAAATCTTACGCTACTGTGCGTGGCGCGGACTTAAAGCGTGTTGTTTATCTGAGCTGGCTTTTTGTAGAATGAATGTAAAGAAGTATCACGTTTCAAAGATCTCACAGTCAGTCTTAATCTTACATCTTAAGATTTTTTCCAGAGTCCTTTTTTTCTATCAAGACACTTGATATATGTATGCATTCAATTTGCCTGAGACGGCCGGCCAAACACACATGCGCACTTATAAGTGGTTTGTGGATTGAATGTCTGGCTTTGGAGTGGCAGGGGCTGGGACGTGCATTCACTGTGGGCAGCCACTGTGGGGGTTGATGTGTGTCTTGCCTCTCCTGGATGAGTCAGGGCTGGGCTGAATAGAACAGCTGTATTTAGATTAGGGTGAGGAGATTTCCTTTCACCTGAATGGGCCTGGTCTGCCTTGCACAATACTGTCTCCACCTCCTGCCTGGAAGCTGCACCAGAGAGGACAGAACTGGTTTTGACTGAGCAAATATCCTCTCTGCCACAAGAGAACAAAGAGAAATTGAGTATAAATATTGGGGCCCCGAACTTAAGAATACTTCTGGACTCAAGTGGAACCTCTGCCAAGGAGAAAATCCGGGAAAGCTGAAGAAGTACTGCCCCCTTTGTTGTGTGCTGTCTGGGGTTGGCCTTCAGGGGCTTTTTCTGCCAAGGAGAGGATAAAGACTGTGCTGTGTGCTGTGTTCCTGCTTGGAGAAGATCTCCAAGGTCTTGAAGTAGAGCTTGCCTCCTGTTCTGAAGTCTCAGGGACACTAGGACTTCACCACCAGCTCACCTAAACTTCCTTGCTGGGAGTTCTGACCTGCCAAGAGGTGCCTGTTGCTGTGTTGGGCCTCTGGAGGTTGTTCCTACTTTTGGGAGCTGGAAAAGAGACGCAACTAAGAGAAGCACAATTCATCCACACCCGTTTCTGATGCATCGCCGCTGTGCAGCTGACGAAACCAACGCAGTGCCTGCCCGTAGCTGGAGAAATTGCCGCATGCCGAATCCCGTGCACCGATCCCCAAAGTCCGAGTTAACTGCACCTATTTAGTCGCAGGCCCTGCTGTGCGGCTGCAAGAAACAACGCATCGGGGTACAGTGGCTGGAGAGACCAATGCAGCACTGCTGCCGCTGCTACCTCATTGAGAACCGATGCATCCACGATCCCCATACATTGCACCGCTGCGCCAGGTCTACAAGAATGCCAGGCCGCAGTAAGTAACCGACGTATCACCTCCCCTTCAGTAAGAAACTGACGCATCACCTCCCCTTCATTAAGGAACCGACGCATCACCTCCCATGCGTGGCAGTAAGGAACTGACGCATCACCTTCCATGGGAGTAGGGAACCGAGGCATCAAATTTCGTGCAACTGTTTTTGTTTGATTGTGATGCATCCAAGGTACTTTGTGTTGAAAGTGTCACATCTATAGTTTGCTATGGACAGAACTGTTTTTGCCTTTTAAGGATTACATTTTGATTATTATATGTTGAACTTTTGTCGTTTTGCTCTTGTTTGGTTTAGATAAAGATTAGATATTTTTCTAAACTGGTGTGGTGTCTGTTTGTAGTGTTTTCACTGTATTACTTTATGTGTGCACAAGTGCTTTACACACTGCCTCTGAGATAAGCCTGTCTGCTCGTGCCAAGCTACCAAGAGGGTGAGCAGGGGGTATTTTAGAAGTGTACCCCTTACCCTGACTAGGAGGGAGGGTCCCTACTTGTACAAAGGTGCAAACCATTGCCAACTAGAGACCGAGCTTTCTAACAGTAATCCATTGCAATTTTCTCTGTGTTTTACAATCATTGCCTTGTTCTTTGGATAAACACATCTGAGAAGAGGTTGTGTCCATAAATTGATTATGTATTGTTTGTTTTAGTAAAGAGTATTTGTTGTGGCTGGTGTAAAATGCTACACATTTGGGGAAATGGAAGTATGTTTTCTGAGAACCAGTGCCCTCTAATGCTTTCACTGTATATTATTTAACAACAAGATAAGGCCAATATAAATTATGTCTGTGCAGCGCTATGTACAACCAGCACTGTACTCTGAAGCACAAAACACTACCACAGCATTAGCTAAAATACAAAAGTGTTACAAACAACACTGCAACATCTACAGCATGGTACACAAATACCATGAGAATCACTGGGCCTGCTATTTTAGCTGAAAAGGGAAGGCAATTATTTCAGCACTAGAGCTGGGCTTTAACCCTTCTCTCTTTTATGTTTTCTAATTATTTGACTTTATACTCGTAATAAAAATGATTTGGAAGCCAGTGCACTTTCATGCAGATAAATGCAAAGGAAATGTATTGAAAATGGAAATGGGTGATTCAAATGGAAATATCAAAAGTCCAAACAAAATCTTGGAAAATATGCCCACCAGTAGAAACACAAATCTATTTTAAACATGTGCCTTTCTTGCAAATAGCTTTTTAATGAACTTTGATTTGCATACCAAAATACACCTATTTTAAAATGTAGGTGGTAGTATTTGACAGAGAGGGTAAGTAGTCTGAGGAAACGGCAGGAATGTTGGAAATATTCAGATCCTTCTCAATAAGTCTTTTTAACACAGTAGATCTAAGCGAGGCCATAATGTCTCAAAACACTTACACGCCCCTCCCCTTTTTTTTAAACAGCTGGTTTTAAATCTGCATTATCACTTAATAGTACATTCGAGCTCCTTATGCTGTTCATTTCTCAAAACCTGTCCCACAGGACATTTTACAAACCCAACAGCAACTATAGCAGGAACATGGTAGTCAGAAGTGCCTACCTCTGTCATAAACATAGGGCTTTAGCCCTCGAGCAGTTCTTTTTTTTTTTTTTCATTAGAATTCTTAGTGGATTTACAATAAAACACGGTGAAATCGATTGCTGCTTATGTTAGATATATATATTCCAGGCGCATCCGGTACAGGTAAGAGTGGTGAGGTGGGGCAGAGCGGGGCGGTGGGGGGAAGTCGACAGGATAGGTCAAATTAAATAAATAAAAAAAACACTTACCTTGTGCTCGCTGAGTCGGTGATGCGGCGAGCGCAAGGTAAGTGGTTTATTTATTTTTTGTTTCATTTTACCTATCCCGTCATCTGTCGACTTCCCACCCACTGCCCCTCCCCCGCTCCGCTGCTCTTACCTGTTCCAGCTGCGACCGTATGTTTCATTCACTAAGACAAACGTTTTTTCAGGGACTGCAATGGATGATATTTGTGATGTTATAGAAACTGTATCCTTATTTTAAATTTCTACACCATCAACCATAGCTTCCACGAGAAAACAGTTTTCATTCTCAAATATGGTGCATCAGAACCGAGCAGGGGATCAACATTTGTCACATTACCTTTTGAATTAACTTAAAATTAACCCCGCTACTCAGATGAGTGTAGCATCACCAATAAATCATTTAAATAATGCCTAAAATTCTATTGTCACCCTTATTTACATTCTCATTTGTTGTGACCCTTAACCCCTTCCATGCGGGGCGGATTCCCCCGCTGTGCTGGCTGCTGCTTGCGCGGGCGTGGTCATGACGGAACGGTTCCGTCATGAGCACAGCTCAACCGACGCTCATGACGGAACCGTTCCGTCATGAGCGTCGAAGGGGTTAAAAACAATCACTCCAATTCATTTCAATGGATTGCTCATGCTGCTACAGGATTAAAATGGTGGAGCCCAATCACCAACAACATTGCAGTAGTTGTGCTACACCTAACCATGGACCATCTTCCAACAAATTCTGTGATTTATAACCCACATTTTAAGGTCTTGTTTATAATAATACATTAACTAGGGCACTTCCATATAGTTACAGACTGGTCGAATTTGTGGAAAAATGATGCGGTCTCTCAAATGAATCGCAACGTTATGCTATAGCCTTATAGCCCGCCGTAGCGGGCTATACCGGCTATTAAAGGCCCGCTGCAGCGTTAAAGGCCCGAGCCGAAGGCGAGGGACTTTAACAAAGCAGCGGGACTTTAACCCCTTGTGTGCCACGCCCTTTCCCCGCCCTGTGCTGGCCGGGCGGGGTTCATGACGAGCTGGACTCGTCATGGGCACAGCGCAACCGCGGCCCATGAGAAGTCCAGCTCGTCATGGGCACACAAGGGGTTAATAGCCGGTATAGCCCTGCTATGAAGGGCTATAAGGCTATTAGAAAATTCTGCCACTAGAGGGAAGAATGTTCAAACAAATACAACAAAGACTTCAGGGAGCGCCTGGGGATTCAAATCCCCTCAGGATCCCTGAAGCCTTTGTTCACAGCCAGAGCTGTGAACAAAGAAACATTGGAATGTTGGAGCTCCGGGCTTATACCAGCCATTATAAGCCCGGCGCACTCCATTGTTTTCAATGGAGCTTCCAGCATTCCAATGTTCTGATATAGCCTTATAGCCCGCCGTAGCGGGCTATACCGGCTATTAAAGGCCCGCTGCAGCGTTAAAGGCCCGAGCCGAAGGCGAGGGACTTTAACAAAAGCAGCGGGACTTTAATAGCGGTATAGACCTGCTACGAAGGGCTATAAGGCTATTAGAACATTCTGCCACTAGAGGGCAGAATGTTCTAACAAATTAAACAAAGGCTTCTCGAAGTTTGAGGAGATTTAAATCCCCTCGAGCTTCGAGAGGCTTTTGTAAAACATTGGAATGTTGCTCTGCGGGCCTTTACCGGCCCGTAGAAGCATGGAGCACTCCATTGTCTACAATGGAGTGCTCCACATTCTAATGTTCTAATATGAGTTACAAACACTCTTTGTGGTTCTATGAAAGAGTGCCTCAGCTTTTTCCTTCTTCTCTCTACCAGTTCTGTCCAGCATTGCTTCTGTCAAATTATCTCTCTAGAGGGAAAGCTACATAGGGATGAGAGGCAACAGACCAATGTTAGGGGGAGTTAGGGGTGTCCACCAAGCCCCCAACAAGTGTGTTTTTTATAGAATTAATTAGCGAGTGTCAGAATAAAAGTTATCAAATAGATAATTGCCCTTCACTATTTTTAGGATCTTCTTGCTTCCGCTCAAGACTTCTAATTCGGTAGGTGGGAAATTACTTCATGATAATACCCAATCTAACCGTATAGCAAGCGACGGAAAAGTGCTAGGAGGTGCATTAAGAAGGATATCAAATGACTTTATTGGTCACATACATGCATGTCAAAGCTAGGGTTTGTAGTCAATTGTGTGTATTACCTATTGCTTTGGTATACATATCTGAAACATACCGAGGTTCATATTTTACTCTCAGGATATTTTCAGTAATCTGCCTCAGGAGTTAATTTACATTATTTTCACTAGCCTTCCATGAAAATCAGAATTCACACATTAGAGCAAAGTTCTTCTCCTGTAAGAGTTACATGATTTCAAAGCAGACCCATAAATGTGGCACTCCAATGATGACCACAAAAAGGGGGAAAGGAGTCTACCACAAGAAACTGCCATAAAAAGGGGAAACAGTGCCCCTGAACACCACTAAGTCATGTGGGGCACCCTAGAAACTTGGGAGATACTAAAAGAGAGAAGCATCACTGGGGATGCTCCACATCTGTTGCATCCAATCAAGGCCTGCACATACCAATTGTACAGAGAGGAATTCATGGTACCCAAGTCTTGACAGACTACTGGCAGTTTTACTTTTGAATACATTTGACAATTACAAAATGTACTCCAAAAGGGTAACTGACACTATGATTTTTTGAATGAGCAAAATGTAGTAAACAAACTCAAAAGTGTAAAATACTCAAAAGTGCGTAGCCCCCGAAGCACTTCAATTTGGTGGAGACATGTAAGTTACACTTTTGAAGTACATTTACACACACATTTTGTGAATAGCCAAAAAGTAGTAAACTTGCTCAAAGGTGTAAGTTACCTTTGTTGAATCATGCCCTAAATGATCAGGTGTGCAGCAAGTGAATAAAGAGACGTTGGCCCTATATTACTTAGTACCTCTGCATAAGGATAGACAACATGATATAGGCACTTTTAATCAAAGTTAAAGAACTTTCAGATGAAACCAAAAGATCCTCCCACCTTGGAGGAATCCTCAGGTGGGTTGCACTTCTTCCAGGCTTCCACCACATACCATGGAACATAACAGAAACCTAAAAACCTAGTTTACTCTCTCTTCTTGATGCTGCCTTTGTGAGTACTTAGAACAATTCTAGCAATGTCAATGCAAGAACCAGAATCTGATTTCCCTAGCCAAAGCTAGTAAGATTCAGTGAGAATAACATTCTAAAGCATTCTAATTGAATATATGACGTTTCTTTGCATGCATTTAGTACGTATGCCATTACTACGCGGTCGTTAGCACGACCGCGTTTTTAGTTTGCTTACCTTTAGTACGCAATTCGGAACTACGAATTGCAGTAAGGGGGTGCTGGATGTTGGTATAGTATAATTTATTATTCCAACTCCAGTCTATGCGGACACTAGGGAAGGTGTTGGATTTTAAATCCAACACCTTCTCCCCCTTACTGCAATTCGTAGTTCCGAATTGCGTAGTAAAGGTATGCTAACTAACAACGCGGTCGTACTAACGACCGCGTAGTAATGGCATGCTAAGTAACGCATGCTAAGTAAACGCCGTTTACCATTCTAATTACTTGAATCATGATCACTTCTTTCATACCAGCATGAGAAAGCAAAGATAGATGTCATCAGGGGACACCGTTTCCTAGTCCTGTGCATTTCTTTTGCAACCAAAGGCCAGATGTATCAAAGGGCTTTACCCATTCTGTCTCTATGTTCATACATATGTCCCCAAATGCTTTGTAGGTGTTGTAGTCTCAGCTTAATTCAGCCAAACCAGTTTTATAACACTACTGAAAATAATATCTGAAAGGAAAGGTATTGGTGCCCCTATAATATGTAGACATCTGTTAACTCAGGAAAAGGAGACAAAGTTGTGATAAGGAATGGCCGCATAATATTTTTCGTTAACAAACCCCTCTTTACCAAACTTTAAATCTGCATTTTTGTAAACAGTTTTACATTAGCTAAGGGTGCTGCTGCATACCTTGGTTGTTCAAAGTGATTGAATAGGCCTATGCACAAGCAAGATGAATCATCAGATCCATCTAATTGTCCAATTAGTAATAGTTTTGCAATTAACTCAATAGAAAAGTCTTGATAACCGCTTTGTGATTAATTGCAAGTCTTGTTTAAGCCCAGCTCCCCACTCTATTGTCACTGTAGTGGGAACCTTGATTTTATTTACAGGCCTACAATGCTTTTAAATAAAGTGTATTTATAACCTAGCTCTGCCAAATGTTTCAAGACTCACATTTCCATTACCAATGTGATTATGTTACTGCAAAACCAATTGACATCAAAATCTCATCACTCCGAGAGACAAATGTGGTTATCTAAAAAAAAATACCATTTGACAAATATGCTTATATAAATGCAGGGGATAAAGTACCTCCTTCTGTACATTATAAAGATACTGCATGTCACAGAGGGGTTCAGTGACCATATAAAGGACCTTCGCAGTAGGTTGCAATATATATCATAATGTAAAGTAAAGGGGTATTTTGTCTCACATAATGTATGGGTTTCTTGCACCCTCCTTCGCTGACAAGTGTCATCATGGCATGTTGTAGAGCTGGGCGAGACAAATAATTAACAGGGAGAGCCTACACAGAGCCAAACCAAGTGTCTAGCATAGCTCGAAGAGCCAGTGTGCAAGCGGAGCCCTGAACATAGTTGGCATGCAAATCATGCAAAAAATATCATGAAAAAATATGAAAAAATCTTTTAAAAAGACAAAAAGTGTATATGTAGAAGTGTTTCACCTTAGAAAATCAGATTATATCACTGCATTGAAAGGCAATTATTACACGGGGTCATTATTAACATGAACTTAAATTCCTTGCCCCATATCCTAACGACAATGCCGTTAGAGAACTAAGAGGCAAGTCAGTTGTCATTTTTACCCTGTCTGTGGCCTAGAGTCGTATTATGCATGGAGCAATATTGAATTCTATCAAATAAAACACAAGCGTTGTTTATACATTGCATATCCTCAACTCACCTATCTGAAGGTGCTTGCATATATGATAAAGAAAAAAACGAGGTTCAGCAATATGGAATATTTGCCTGGAATCACACAATTTAATCAAGCAGTGAAGCCAGGATTGATTTCATAGTTTATGGTTTCACATTTTCCAATTCAGCCACTGCATCACTATCTTTTTTCTCTCCCTTATAATAAAAAAGGTTTAGGCGTTATGTTTAATTCTTAGAACATAACGTTTGAGTGTGCTGGCAGGCAGAAACTACATGACAGCTTGGCTTGTTTAGGGCTCAAGAGTACAAGAGGACCTCAAGCTGTGCCAGAGCCATCCCTCTGACCTGACCTTGGTCCATGCCTATAGTGGCTCAGCCACCTCTCTTATGTTGCGACACCTTCCGCCAGACCTGCCTTTCTAGCCGAGAGCAGTCTGCATGCTGGTATGTTCAACGCTGAAAAAACAACGTGCCTCATTTACAAGTAAGTGCAGCAGGTAGGCACCCCAAGCCCCTCGGCTGCGCCACGCCGCAGCACTTTCAAAGCACAGGGATGCATCCTATCTACAAGGATATGACAAATCCCTTTGCTCTCCCCTGCGCTGGCGCACAATTAGCTGTCATGCACCGACGCAGGCACCCTTGCACCATGGTGCAATGATGCCTGCGTCACGGGGATGATAATTTATGTGCAGGAAGGTGTCCCTTCCTGCTCATAAACAATCTGAAATGGTATTTATCAACTTCTATGTGTGTTGCATTAGCACACATAGAACTTGTAAAATGAATTTTTTTTAAATGATTGTTTATGTGCAGGAAGGGACACCTTCCTGCACACAAACAATCATAGGAGGTGTTTTCCTCGTTCTATGTGTGCTGCGGAATGCAGCACGCATAGAAAGCGGAAAAAAACTAGGAGAAATGAAAACATTGCTCCTTGATGCGCTTCCCTACGCCTCCCCTGAGGAGGATTAGCATTCGGACGGATTTCCAGGTGTATGATTCCTCATATATCGGGAAATGTGTCAGGTTTCATGGGTGTTGCGTGGGAAAAGCAACAGCCATTGAAAGCCCCTTTCACGCAAAGTGCTGTGTCTAAAGGGGCCAAATTTACAAGGACAGGAAAAGCCTTTCGTGTCCTTGTAAATATGGGGCAGCAAAATGCACCACCAGTGCGTCACAAAAGGTGACGCACCGGCGGCACAAGCGGATTGTAAATAAGCCCCTACATGTCCCTGAATGCAACCTGTTGCACCAAGTTTTCTATACTTTTCGGATGGCCAGTCACTCTATTGGCTTCACAAATGCAAGCATATTTTATACGTATCCAACATTGGCAAAGCCAATAGTGGTGGCCACCGTGCAGCAGCAGAGCGGTGAAGAGGGAGCGAGAGAAGACAGGGAAAGTAGGCATCAAGATGCACAGGAAAATGCTGCAGGAGAACATTTAGGGCATGATGAAACCTAATGTCTGGAGCTTGCCATGCAGTCGAGGAGTACAGGAATGGTGGGAGGGGAGAGGCATGATGTGGAAGGTTCAGGGCTGCAGAACAATATCCAGGTCAAAGTAAAACCCACCAATCAGCGGCAGGTGCACTGTGGAGGGATGTTGCGAGATGGGAGATGGCAGGAGTGTGCTTTTACTACAGAAAAAGCAGAGGGAGGATAAGGAAATGCAGTCCAGGGAAGTGCTAAGTTGGAAGTTAAAGCTAAAAAAAGTAGGTCCTGACATCAACAATGGAAGGCTTCACCTTATCCAATCAAATGCAAGGGTGAAGTAGTACTACTGCAGAATCGAGACAAACACAAGGATATAGAGGAACGTCATTGAGTAGACAGCAGGAAACCAAGATAGACAATAAAGACATTCAATCACAAGCAAGGAGCTGACCCAAAACCCACTTGATCTGGTATTGTATGCAATACAGTCTCTAGCAAGTTGAAGATGGCCGTATTGAGATCACAAAAACACCTTGAGAATGAAGCCCGTCCATAGTCAGCAATCGCACTTGGGTTCTTCTGGAATAGGATGTGGTCCCTTTAGCAACCAATAACCTTTCTCACCAACAGATATGCATGTGTAATAGTTCTGCTGTCACTAAAGGTCTATTGAGTTATTAAAATCAAGTTCTACTTCCATTCCCAAATCATATTTTCTTCCTTCCACTTACTGGTCCCATTTTGGAATTTAAAACTGCGTTGTCAACCAGGGTGCTTCTATCTGAAAATGGTTTCTTTGGGGAATCAAACTCATATACCCTAATATTTGTAGGTTAATTATAATCATCTAAAAATTAGTGTTAACATGCACACATAAATCTCATTCACTGAAAACGGGAGACCGACAGTCGTGGCCTGCATGACTCATGGGTAGGGGGGCGGAGGGCACGTGGGGAGGGGGGTCATGCTGGGGGGTTAGTTTAATAATAACAAAAATTAAACTTACCTTCCTGCCGGCCGGGTCCTGCATCGTCTCTGCTCCTATGCTCCTGCCTCCGGCAGGAACAGGAAGCGGGCAGCCGGGCTCCCACCCCTAAGCCAATCGCAAGCTGTATTGTGATTGGTCAGGACGCCGCCCAGTCAGAGGCTAATGGCCCGGCCGTATTCTCCATGTAGGCTGCAGGGCAGCCTACATGGAGAAGGGCAGAGTGCTCATGACTGGATTGGTCGGCTCTCTGGGGGCCATCCAAACCAGTCATGCGCACTCAGGAGTGGGCACACCACTCCTCCCCTGCCCATCCCTGCTCGCAGAGCAGCCCCGCCCACCTTCCCGCCCGCAACCAAAACCCTTCTTCTTTCTCGCAGTGTGAAAAGCAGAAACATAAAATGGTAGTTATTACCATTTTATGTTTTTGCTTCTCGCACTGTGAGAAAGCAGCGGGGCGACGCTTCTCTGCCCCAGTGGAGGAGCCTCCCCTGGAGATTGATCATTTTTTGGATCAATATTTGAATTTGTTTGGTTACGTGAAGTTGCATACGACTTGCATTTGTAGGGTTAACTTTAAAGCACTCTGACTCGTGGACCTCAACTCTTCAACATGGTATTTGCAATGCGGCCTTAATGTGTGACTTACTTGCTATAGACTTCGGGGCTTATTTCAAAGCCTATTGCACCACTGCTGCGTCGCTTTTTTGTACACACCAGCAGCACATTGCGCCTGCCCATATTCACAAGCCCACATAAAGACACCCTGGGTTGCTTTTCACGGCCTTGTAAATATGTGCCTCTTTCAAGTACTAATTTGCGACGTTCCATGGTTGTTGCTGCGGGTGTTCCCAGCAACAACCATGGAATCTGATGCATTTCCACATTTACAAGGTTTCGTAAACCTGGGACTGCGTCACATTCCTACGCCTCCCCAGAGGAGGCGTAAGGGAGTCGCAACTAGGAGAAATACCTTTATTTCTCTTTCTTTTTCCTTTTTCTATGCGTGCTGCATTCTGCTCACATTTTGTGTGGGGAATATTGCCTGGGAAAAATAGGTCCTGGGGAAGAAAAATGGGTGTAAATTAGGTCCTGTGCTTCAGTAAGGTATCCCTAATTCTGCCCTTAATAACCCAGTGTCATAATTTCACCACAGAGGAAAAAACACACACGGTGTGATAATATATTTTCCTGGGACAGAATTACAGCTTAGTAAAGTAAAACCGTCCAAGTCATAATGAGGACTTTAATATTTTTTAAAAAAAAATGTGTTTCCTTATTTGCCCTGGGAACCATGCCTAGTTAGTGAATTATATATTAACTACCCTCTGAATGTGATATGATGCAAATAAGACACTTCCGGGAGGACTAGCTACTGTTGTCAAAATCTAGATATCGCGAGAGTTTTTTTCAGAAATGCAAAGAAGGCACTGCACTGTGCTTCATTTCCGATTGGTTGCACTGCTTCTCCGAGCATCACATTTCCAAATTCTCGTGTTCCCCTGCAGCTATCATACTTCACTGTCACTACACATCGAGAGAGAACCTTCGGCAGAACTGACCCCTATTCGACTTTCTCGGCGCATGAACAGCAGATGGTCGGCATATGTCACACCCTCCTCCCGCGAATGGCAACAGCAGGAAATTGTATGTAACATATGTGTACATTGATTTCACGAAAGCGCATCACAGTAATTAGAGAGTCTCCAGAAATAAATATGAATTTGACGAACAGAAACATTGGCTGTTCTGTGATGAGTAGAAAAGCCAAGAATGATGACTCTTTCAAGGTGTTGTGAGGGCGTGGGTTATGGAAGGAAGAGAGAGGCACAGAGTGTGTGGTAAAAAAAAAGAGAGAGGGTACATGCAAAGAGAGAGAAAGAGAAAAGAGAGAGCAATGGAGAGGACGGAAAACGCGAGATCTTCATGGAGAAAGACTGGTTTGGGAAGAAGCGTGCCTGTGACTGCTGCTTTGTCAACCAAAAAATGTCAATAAAGGATATTATACATGTATTTATTTACGTTTTGCGATTGCCTGGACCAGGCCTGCAGGGTGTCAGAGCCTGTGCAGATGAGGCACTTGCAATGTAGACATGTGCCTTACCTAAACAAAGGCAGAAGCAAGTGAGTGCAGGGTGTCAGAGCCTGTGCAGATGAGGCACTTAAAATGTAGACATGTGCCTTACCTAAACAAAGGCAGAAGAAAGTGAGTGCAGGGTGTCAGAGCCTGTGCAGATGAGGCACTTACAATGTAGACATGTGCCTTACCTAAACAAAGGCAGAAGCAAGTGAGTGCAGGGTGTCAGAGCCTGTGCAGATGAGGCACTTACAATGTAGACATGTGCCTTACCTAAACAAAGGCAGAAGCAAGTGAGTGCAGGGTGTCAGAGCCTGTGCAGATGAGGCACTTACAATGTAGACATGTGCCTTACCTAAACACAGGCAGAAGCAAGTGAGTGCAGGGTGTCAGAGCCTGTGCAGATGAGGCACTTGCAATGTAGACATGTGCCTTACCTAAACAAAGGCAGAAGCAAGTGAGTGCAGGGTGTCAGAGCCTGTGCAGATGAGGCACTTGCAATGTAGACATGTGCCTTACCTAAACAAAGGCAGAAGCAAGTGAGTGCAGGGTGTCAGAGCCTGTGCAGATGAGGCACTTACAATGTAGACATGTGCCTTACCTAAACACAGGCAGAAGCAAGTGAGTGCAGGGTGTCAGAGCCTGTGCAGATGAGGCACTTACAATGTAGACATGTGCCTTACCTAAACAAAGGCAGAAGCAAGTGAGTGCAGGGTGTCAGAGCCTGTGCAGATGAGGCACTTGCAATGTAGACATGTGCCTTACCTAAACAAAGGCAGAAGCAAGTGAGTGCAGGGTGTCAGAGCCTGTGCAGATGAGGCACTTACAATGTAGACATGTGCCTTACCTAAACAAAGGCAGAAGCAAGTGAGTGCAGGGTGTCAGAGCCTGTGCAGATGAGGCACTTACAATGTAGACATGTGCCTTACCTAAACAAAGGCAGAAGCAAGTGAGTGCAGGGTGTCAGAGCCTGTGCAGATGAGGCACTTACAATGTAGACATGTGCCTTACCTAAACACAGGCAGAAGCAAGTGAGTGCAGGGTGTCAGAGCCTGTGCAGATGAGGCACTTACAATGTAGACATGTGCCTTACCTAAACAAAGGCAGAAGCAAGTGAGTGCAGGGTGTCAGAGCCTGTGCAGATGAGGCACTTGCAATGTAGACATGTGCCTTACCTAAACAAAGGCAGAAGCAAGTGAGTGCAGGGTGTCAGAGCCTGTGCAGATGAGGCACTTACAATGTAGACATGTGCCTTACCTAAACACAGGCAGAAGCAAGTGAGTGCAGGGTGTCAGAGCCTGTGCAGATGAGGCACTTACAATGTAGACATGTGCCTTACCTAAACAAAGGCAGAAGCAAGTGAGTGCAGGGTGTCAGAGCCTGTGCAGATGAGGCACTTGCAATGTAGACATGTGCCTTACCTAAACAAAGGCAGAAGCAAGTGAGTGCAGGGTGTCAGAGCCTGTGCAGATGAGGCACTTGCAATGTAGACATGTGCCTTACCTAAACAAAGGCAGAAGCAAGTGAGTGCAGGGTGTCAGAGCCTGTGCAGATGAGGCACTTGCAATGTAGACATGTGCCTTACCTAAACAAAGGCAGAAGCAAGTGAGTGCAGGGTGTCAGAGCCTGTGCAGATGAGGCACTTGCAATGTAGACATGTGCCTTACCTAAACAAAGGCAGAAGCAAGTGAGTGCAGGGTGTCAGAGCCTGTGCAGATGAGGCACTTGCAATGTAGACATGTGCCTTACCTAAACAAAGGCAGAAGCAAGTGAGTGCAGGGTGTCAGAGCCTGTGCAGATGAGGCACTTGCAATGTAGACATGTGCCTTACCTAAACAAAGGCAGAAGCAAGTGAGTGCAGGGTGTCAGAGCCTGTGCAGATGAGGCACTTGCAATGTAGACATGTGCCTTACCTAAACAAAGGCAGAAGCAAGTGAGTGCAGGGTGTCAGAGCCTGTGCAGATGAGGCACTTACAATGTAGACATGTGCCTTACCTAAACAAAGGCAGAAGCAAGTGAGTGCAGGGTGTCAGAGCCTGTGCAGATGAGGCACTTGCAATGTAGACATGTGCCTTACCTAAACAAAGGCAGAAGCAAGTGAGCGCAGGGTGTCAGAGCCTGTGCAGATGAGGCACTTGCAATGTAGACATGTGCCTTATCTAAACAAAGGCAGAAGCAAGTGAGTGCACGGTGTCAGAGCCTGTGCAGATGAGGCACTTGCAATGTAGACATGTGCCTTACCTAAACAAAGGCAGAAGCAAGTGAGTGCAGGGTGTCAGAGCCTGTGCAGATGAGGCACTTGCAATGTAGACATGTGCCTTACCTAAACAAAGGCAGAAGCAAGTGAGTGCAGGGTGTCAGAGCCTGTGCAGATGAGGCACTTGCAATGTAGACATGTGCCTTACCTAAACAAAGGCAGAAGCAAGTGAGTGCAGGGTGTCAGAGCCTGTGCAGATGAGGCACTTACAATGTAGACATGTGCCTTACCTAAACAAAGGCAGAAGCAAGTGAGTGCAGGGTGTCAGAGCCTGTGCAGACGAGTCACTTGCAATGTAGACATGTGCCTTACCTAAACAAAGGCAGAAGCAAGTGAGTGCAGGGTGTCAGAGCCTGTGCAGATGAGGCACTTGCAATGTAGACATGTGCCTTACCTAAACAAAGGCAGAAGCAAGTGAGTGCAGGGTGTCAGAGCCTGTGCAGATGAGGCACTTACAATGTAGACATGTGCCTTACCTAAACAAAGGCAGAAGCAAGTGAATAACACTGAGTGGTAATGAAAAGGCAATTAACAGTCGGGCATGCAACACAGGAGAGTGGCAAGCATAAGAGGCTTTGAGGGAAGAAAGACTGCAGGACAGATTCACTTTCAGTGACGTTGTGATGGCGATAGGGGCCTCGCCTTATTTACAAGGCACTTTTAAGCCACTTAACGTGGCTTAACGCTGTCTTGCCAGTAAGGCACCCATTCACGCAGTGTTTAGCGTGAAAGGGGAGGGCAATGGGTGTTGCGGTGGTGGTTCCACCGCAACACCCGTTGATTTTGATGCTGCCCCCTATTTACAAGAGCAGATAAATAGGAGGCAGCAGCAAATTAAGACCAGGGAAAACCTGGTGCTTTATTTCTCCTCGTTTTTGCTGTGTACATTTGTGCTGCCTTGTGCAGCACACATAGGGCCATATGTAGGTAGCCTAACATTTACCACTTCATAAATACCGAATTTTACCGATTCGGTATTTATGAAGTGGTAAATGATATGTAGGTAATCCATCGGTAATATTTACCGATTCGGAATGGGTCGGTAATTTAGAATCGGTATTTACCGATTTGGTAATGGTAACTGGCTTCCCATTGATTCCTATGGGCCAGGAGGCCCATAGGAATCAATGGGAAGCCAGTTACCATTACCGAATCGGTAAATACCGATTCGGTAATGGGGGGAGCACAATCAAGGGTGGCAGGGTGTCACAGTGACACCCTGTTGCACCCCTGATTCCTGCATGTGTGCACATGCGGCGCACATACATGCCCTAAGGGCATGTATGTCTGCCACATTGCACACTTCAAAGTGCACAAAAATGCTTTTTCACAGCTAATCGTCATTTACCACCAACTTTTAGTTGGTGGTAAATAACGAATCCCCACACCCACGACACACTCCCCCTACATCTCATTTCAGGATTCGGTATTTACCGAATCGGTAAAATTACCGAATCGGTAATTTTACCGATTCGGTAAATTACCGAATCCTGAAATGTGCCTCCTACATACCAAAAGCCTGAATACCGGTCGGTAACGGGATATTTACCGAAAATCGGCCGTTACCGACCGGTATTGGGCTTCCTACATATGGCCCATAGAAACAACAATCATTTAAAATAAATGCTGTTTTGCAACTTCTGTGTGCACTATGGTGCAAGTTGGCCTGCGTTAGCACTAGGCAGCTAAAGTTAGCGTCAGCGCAGGGGGAAACACAGGACTGCACCACATTCTGGTAAATATGGTGCAGCCCTGCGTTTCTAAAGTGACGAAGCATGTTGTTAGCCTTCTTGGCTTAACGACACGCATCTCCAATTTATTGTAAATATACCCCTGCATTTTGTGAGCTATTGAAAATGCTGAAACAGGTAACAAGGCCTTACTGCACGGAGGCTGGCAGAACGGCATATAGAAACAAAAAAATGAGAGTACTACTCACTGTAAAGCACTTCAACGTCTCGTCAGGGGCAGTAAGCGCTATATAAATACAATTACAAATCAAATGCGCTTGATGCAGAATATGTGCACCACAGGAGATGCAAACAGGAAACTAGTACATACATAGTATGGGTCATGGCAAAGTAAGAAATACAGAGCTGCCAGCTTCCGAAAACGTTTCACAGTGTGAGGAGGGGGTGCGATTTTGTGGCAACAGCAGCCTGGGGCACTGCTATCAGCCCCCAACCAAAAACATGAATGTCTTCTGGAGGCTTCATAACCATGAATGGACATTGGCTTTGGAACACCTCCAAACAGGAGCTGGAGACCTACTCTGTGCAGAGGTTTCCAGCTCACTTTGGGGCATATGGACATGAAAATGGCACATACAGTGCCGCAAGCAATTTTGCTGCACCGAGCTGCGCCATTTTCAAAATGCAAGGATGTGCCGCATTAACTGTGCTCACCCCGGTGCAGGTACTAAAAAAGCTGCCTTGCGCCAATGAACACACCATGGTGCCAGGGTGCCTGCATTGCAGGGATTATTGTGTTTGTGCAGGGAGGGACACCTTCCTGCACAAAAACAATAATTAATGGCATTTTGCTCCTTCTGTGTGTGCTGCAGAATGCAGCACACATAGACGAGGATAAATAAAAGTATTTCTCCTCGTTGTGCCACATTAAAGCCTCCTTTTGAAAGGCGTTAGTTTTTGGCGCAGCCTCAGAGTTACACATCCTTGTAAATCTGGAGCATTGTCACACAGCCAATAACCATGGGTGTTGCTGGGAGGGCCCACAGCAACACCCATTGCACGCCCCTTTGCCACAGAAAACTGCATTGCAGAGTGCCATATTTACAAAAGTGTGTTAAGCCACGTAAAGTGGTCTAGTGCAGCCTTGTAAATATGGGCATTCATAGAGCGCCACCGGTGCGTCAAAAAGGTTACGCTCTGGTGGGGCTCGGGGCTTGTAAATATGCCCCTTTGTTTTTCACAATAGATATCAGCTCTTCACCAGGAGATTGTGGGAAAGGAGCTGATATTGTGTGACTGTCATCAGGGCAATATGCACACATATATATAGAGGGCTAGGAAAACAACACCAGTGCATTTCATAAGGGAAGTATGAAAAAATGAACTGTGAATAAATGAGGAATCAATTTAATATTGTACAGAATCCTAAAAATTCAACACTATTTATTTGTTGATTACCAACGAGGGTACCTCAAGTGGAGCAAAAGAGTAATAACCAACACAAGATGAACAGCCAGCATTAAAGGAAACAAAAACATTAATTTAAAATTTGAAAATACTGTTTGTTAGGCATATACTTTTGTGTGCATTTAGGGGCATTGACACACATGGAAACAACTTCTAAGAAAAGGACATATTTCAATAATTTGTGATAATCAGTGATGAACACATTCCTAGATTTGAAACTTAGGGGTATATTTACAAGTCCCTATCGCCACCACAACGTCACTTTTTTGGATGTTGCGGTGGCGATAGGGGCTTTGCCTTATTTACAAGGCAGTGTTAAGCCACTTAACGTGGCTTAGCACTGCCTTGTAAATAAGCCAGCCTTTCATGCTATACTTAGCATGAAAGGGGAGAGCAATGGGTGTTGCAGTGGGCTTTCCACCGCAACACCCATTGATTTTGACGGTGCCCCATATTTACAAGGGCAGCGTAAATATGGGGCAGCTCCAAAATTAAGACCAGGCAAAACCTGGTCTTACCCTGGCAAAACAAGGAGAAATGTTGAATTTCTCCTAGTTTTTACTGTTTCCATGTGTGCTGTGGTGTACAGCACACATGGAAACAGCAACACGCCATTGATTGTTTATGTGCAGGGAAATGTGTCCCTTCCTGCACACAAACAATAATTGAAAATATGAAATTAAGCAGCACACATAGAAGTTACAAAACGCCATTTAAAGATTGTTTATGTGAGAGAAGGGACACCCTCCTGCACATTAGCATTCTTCCCCTGCAATGCAGGCACCCTTGCAGCATGGTGCAAGGGTGCCTGTGTAAGCGCTAGGCAGCGAAATTTAGAGCCAGTGCAGCGGAAATGCAGGGCTACACCATATTGTTGAAAATATGGCGCAGCCCTACATTTCAGAAGTGAAAGAAGTGTTAAGCCAAGGAGGCTAACGCTGTGCTCCGTCGCTTCCATTGTAAATATGCCCCTTGGATTTATAGATGTTTTGTTACAGTAATATAAGCAACAGCAAGGCGTGGATAGCGACCAATGCCAGCACTGCAACAGGAGTGCAGTGCCTCAGAATCTGTATGTGTAGTAGGGCAAACTACTCCCACTCAACAACTAAAAATCAGAATATTCCTACTTAAGATCAGAAAGACTCTGTTACATAGCCCTATAAGAAGTAGCATTGGAAAATGACCTCAGAAACGCCCTAGTGATTCAAAATTAGGAATGTTTGGATATGAAAGAAGCTACAATTAGTACATGACATATCAGGGTTTTTTTAGTATAAAGCAGTGTTATTAGAGCGGGAAAGAATAACAAGAAATAGCAAAACCTGACACATCCATGCTGTAGAGAAATTAAATCGACCAGCTAATTTTGAATTATGCTTCTAAATGATTTTGCACTTTTTTACAATACAAAATGAGAAAATTGAGCTACTTAAATATCTCAATGTTCACAATGAAAACATAACAGAATTACGCTTGTACCGTTCTTCGTTACACAAGCAGCAAAACTGGAGAACAATTTCTTTGCACTAATTCTAAGGTTTCTGTAATGCACCCCCACGTGAGGTATTTTATCACTAGTTCGAAATTTCTTGAGGTTTTGTAATTTGTTGACATCTATAATGGACAAAGTCTGCCATTTATATGGCCTAGTATTACCATGAGCTTTCTGGGGGCGTCACAGCATGTGATTCTGTGGTTTCTACTAAGATCAGAGGTTGAGTCATATTGAAGAGTCCTGCCGGGTGTGCATCAGGGCCGGACTGGCCATAGCGGGCATTGGGCGTTTTCCTGGGAAGCTGGAAGGGCGGGGCC
The DNA here is from genome assembly GCF_964204655.1 of Triturus cristatus. NCBI lineage: Eukaryota > Metazoa > Chordata > Amphibia > Caudata > Salamandridae > Triturus > Triturus cristatus. Next base: position 819,228,270 of record NC_140591.1, read on the forward strand.
AAGATTGGAATGGAGTGGGCTGTTTTTGTTACTGGGGGCCGGTTTTGCAGCGTTGCTGCTATATTGGCCCCCAGTAAGAAAAGCAGCAGGGTGGCTGGTCTGTCAAAATTGCAGGGCTGTTCTAGGTTTCCTGTCCGGCGCTGGTGAGCATTCAGCCACGGCCCGTATGTGCCACCGCGTGGGGTGGGGGAGGGGCAGGGTGGGGGGTTGTTAAATTCGGCAAACGGACGATTTCAGGTAAGTACCGTAAAAAATAAATAAAACAAATTTTTGGCGATGCAGCGCGCGCAACGAAATTCGTTTTATTTATTTTTTCCGTTACTTACCTGAAATTGTCCGTTTGCTGAATTTTACAACCTCCCACCCTGCCCCTCCCCTACGTCACCGCCCTGTGGCACGCCCTATACGGACCGTGGCTGTGAGCATTTACCAGTTGCGTTTGTTCGTTCGTCTGAGACAGGTAACAACCCTTTGTATGGTGCGTTGGTTCGGGTGTTGCTGGCTGCGTGGATGTGTGCGTGTGGTGTGATGTAAGCCCTCATTTAGAGTTTGGCAGAGTGGAATCACTACCATAAATCGACGGTGCTCCCATCTCACCAAACAAGCAATAGACCTACTCTATTTAGTTTCAGGGGAAGCAATGTATTGATCCCGTGGAGCCTCCGCTGCTACCACAGTGCCCACCTGGTGCCTGTCCAACAAAGGGCCACCAATTTACATTAGCAGACATTCCACCATGTTGAGTCAAGAGTGACCATCACTTATTTTCTCTGCCCGTGTTTGTATGGCAGAAACCGGCAGAGAAAAATGAAGAATTACGCCAGGTAGAAAAAATCCTATTTGTTTTTGTATTGAGAAGCAATTCCCATTTTGGGAGTTTTTTTTCTTCCTACAAAAAAGCTTGCCAAGTGGGCCCTTTACAAATTGTGCCTGCTCATTACCCTTCAGCGCTTCACAGCATAGAGTTCAGGCAGGAAAGGTAAAAAACACATGGCCTCCTGCAACAGGCAGACCTGCAGACAGTGCTTAATTTGAGCCGGTGGTTTACAGAGCTCAGCACCAGCACTTAATCATCAACATTGGTGCTTTTCATGGGCACCAGTTACGGACACGTTCATTTATGGTAGGTACAGAGAGATATGGGGGCATATTATCAAGCACTGCGTTACAAGTATCGCCGCTTTAGCGGCAGAAAATGGGCTTGATAATATGCCGCAGAAAATTCCCATAGAAGCCCATGTTGACACCAGAACATGGGCTTCTATGGGAATTCTCAAGGGCATATTATCAAGCCTATTATCGCCGCTTTAGCAGCAGTTTTCTGCCGCTAAAGCGGTGATAATTGTAACGCCGTTTCTTGATAATATGCCCCTAAGTGATTTGCCCAGAATAACAGGATGATAAGCCAACGCCGAGACTCAAACCTGATTCCCCGACTCTGAAGTCGGCAGCTCTGGCTATTACACCACATCCTCTCCCCACTTTCATGGTTAGTCGTTGGTTCTGTTTTAAGCAGCACTAACAGGAGGAATGGGCTGGTGCAAGCTTTCTCCTGACAAGAGCCCCTGCACTTTTTTCCCCCACAAATTGACCACTGCCTGCAGACTGTACACCAGGGTCTAAATGACTCCCCTATGCAAAGAATATAACGTAATTGGGAAAGGGGAAGCTTACTAGAAAAGGGTAGCATCCACAGGGTGCATTGTGAAGACTTACAAGTCATGGGGCTACGGGAAATAAAATTTCAGTAAAAAATAATTTGCAAATGACTTCAATAAAAACTCACTTAAGTAGAGAGTGAAAAACAAGAATGCCCTTGTTAATGTTAACATAAAGGCACCCCATGATGTGTCATCCTTTTTCAGGTGCAAGTCAGTTTTACTCCCACTAATTACCACGAGCAGAAAAGTGAAGCTGTCAGTACTTTTTGTGTGGTGCGGCTTTCTCTTCTGACGAATGAGCTCACTTATGTGTGTGTCTCTTCCCTACGGAGTCATATGGTACCGAACAATACCCTCGTGAGCGGTAATTGATCGATCACGGATTTTTAAATTAATCTCTTCTTTGCTGGGTCCGCTCTCCAATACAAAGGCTGCTTTAATGAAGGCAGATGGTTTTTTTATGGGGTTTATGTCACGAATACTTTCAAATAGAAGGTAGGTGAGCATTTAACTGCAGAGTCGTTTGTGGATAGTTTGTTTGATTGACAGTGTCAGACTGGGGCAAAAAAATAGGCCCGGGCATCAAAATAAAAGTGGCTCGAATTAGTGAATTAGAAACCTAAAAAAGTGTCCTATGTTTGCAAACTGCGGCAGTCTTGAACTTATAAAGTTATGCAGAATAAGTGTTTTGCAAGGTATTGAAGACTGCATGGATTTGATCTTGCTGCAGCCAAATTTTGTTTTTATATCATTGAAGTCAACAGTACCAAGCATTGGCGTAGCCAATAGGTCTCGCCTTTGGGACCTTATAAGTGTTTAGTTATCCAGCACAATATCCTTGGTGCAACAACATCAACTGTTGCATGGCTAAGCACTTATATGGTCCCAAAGGCGAGACCTCTCGGCTATGCCAATGCTTGTTTTTTACCTCTGGCGCAGTAGGTGCCAAATTCCTGCCCATCCTGATGCCATGAATATGAAATGAGTGTCCATATAAAATGAGAAAACAGGATGTCCTCAAATCATAGTGCAGTCACATCGGTGTGAACTGTAAAAATAATGAGAACTATCAATCTAAGCGGATTCTGTATACAACAGATACACACCTTAGTGCAGCCAGACTGGCTTACAACCCAGTCTGAAGATTGGTGTACAAGAAAACAATAAAGCACGAATAACGAAGTGCGTGCCTGAACAGGAGCACGTGTGATATGCACCAAAACCAATCAGCAAAATGTACCGTTTTGGAAGCACTACTTTTGGTGAGAGAAAATGTTTTTTGTAAAATCTGAACTAGTTAAACTTGAGCGAGAATTTGCAGGCTGAGCAAATCATACTGACAGATGTTTTGTTAACATGTCTTGTCTGTAATCCTACCACCTAGTGTAACATACTTTGCAACAGCAGCATTCTTATGTTAAAAACTAAAGACTTCCGAAAAAGGTAAACATGACAGTAGCATTTGAAAACAAAACTTAAATCCTTCACTCTGCCCTACTTATCTTAGTGGGCAAGAAGAGTGCATTTATCGCCAAGTCACTTCAGCACATTCTGACAGCACGCACGCATTTTAATGCTTTCTACCAAAGACTTGAAGGACATGAGATAGCGAGATGGAACAAGGGGCAGAGGAGAAAGAGAGCAACGCGGAGCGGTTAGATGTTTGTAGGGTGACCAGATTTTAACAAGTTAAACACAAGCGCGCGTGCCTCGTGCCTAAAGTTAAACAAGAAGCGTGAGCAAAAAGTGAGTGGCCGGGAGAGAAGCGCGCGCTTGGGAGAGCAGTCTGCTAATTTTCAAAACACATACTCATGCTTGAGGTGCGCCGCTGCCCACTCCCACAAGGCGTATGCCGCCACAAGCACGAGTATGTGCTTTGAAAAAGAGCTGCACGACGGCTACAGGTCTCAAAGCAGCGAATGTGCGCTGCGTCGGCGAGACCTAAAAACCGGCCCAGCAGACCATGAAACAGGCCCAAAAACAGCCCGAAAATTGTCTACACTCTGAGTTTTCAGACCAGCCCACTGGGCAGTGCCTGATTGCCCTAAAAGCCAGTCCAACCCTGAATCCTGTTAATTCACAGAAACACATACAAGGCATTCATTTAACAGAAAATCCTAAGCAAACCATTGCTCACTTAGTCTAAGGCTTCAATGTGTAGATCTGGCTTTGAAATGTAAATCTAATGAATCACACTCATTATTCTTTCACCTTGAAAGGTGTATGATAACCCTAGGAGGTGATGACATTACATGTAACTTCCCAGTGCTAGAAAAGTTGTGAAGACATTAATAACTCAAATTTCTCCTGGCCAGATTATAGGTTGTGCTTTATTCTGTGCTCAATGCAAAAAGATCAATTGATGGACAGAATGGTGCACAATGTCAAACCTGCATCCCAGCACAGAGATCTGGGCCTAAATTCATCGTGTTTTGCTCTCCATGCCATTCCAGTTTGAACCCAGCCATATGCAAATCAGTCTTGACCCTGTGCTCAATGGCAACAGTTAAGCCCAAACGGCCAGGCCAGATACTCCCTGGAGCGGAAACAAGCATTCTAGGACCTGTTTCTAGGTTTTACCCCTCATCAACCAGGATAGCTTGATTCCAGTGGCATGGAGAGCACGGGACCCACGTCTGGGCATACCCGTCCCACTCAGGGTGACAAATGCAGAAAGAACAATTGATGGACAGAGTGCAGAACAATGTCATACATTCACCCCAATACAGAGATCTGGGCTTAAATCCATTGTTTTTTAGCTCCCCATGCCACTCCAGCTCAGACCATGCCATAGGCAAATCATTCTTGACCCTGTTTCCCATGGGAACAGTCCAGTCCGAACTTCCAGACCAACTCCTCCCTGGACTGGAAACAAGTATCCTGGGACTGGATTCAGGCAACACCCCTCATCAGCCAGGCTAGCTTGACGCCAGTGGTATGGAGAGTACGGGACCCACGTCTGGGCATACCCGTTCCACTTGGCTTGGCTGTTCGGAATGGACTGTTCCCATAAGGCACAGGGTCATCACTAATTTGCATATGGATGGGTCCAAACTGGGGTGGCGTGATGAGCAAAAGAACGATGGTTTAAACCCAGATCTTTGTGACTTGGGTAAATGTTTGCATTGTTCAGCATTCCGTCCATCATTTGTTCCTTTTGTCGAACTAAGTGGGATGGGTATGCCCAGACGTGGGTCCCATGCTCACTACACCACTGGATTCAAGCTAGCCTGGCTGATATGGGGTGATTCTCTGAAACTGGTCCCAGGATGCTTGTTTCCGGTCCAGGGAGGAACTGGCTTGACAGTGTGGGCTGGACTGTTCCCATGAGGCACAGGGCCAGGACTGATTTGCATTTGGCTGGGTCCAAACTGGGGTAGTGTGGTGAGCAAAAGAACAATGGATGAAACCTAGATCTTTGTGACTGGGGGTGAATGTTTGCATTGTTCAACATCCTGTCCATCATTTGCTCTGTGCCCAGGCTTGTTCTTGGTCTGAACCGCAGAACTTTTATGCCTTGAACTAGCTTCCTAACAGAAGAAGAGTGCTTTTTAAAACCTTCTTCCTTGTGCATTGCACAATTAACTTGAAGGGATTGGTCTACCAGATTTCGAAAGCATCTTTCATCTAAATTTGTAAATTAGACATTTGCACATCAGTAGGCTCTTCCTAGATTCATAATGAGTAAAGTGGATGGATGCTCTTTTTGTTTCACTGCTGCACAAGCCTGGGACACTTTTCTTCTGAGCTTGTGCAGTCAATCAGAATATGTTTGTTTTTAAAGAAGCACATTACCTGGCTCTGCCTTTTTAAGGTCTACAGAGGGGAGAGTCATTATTTCCAATAAATAACATTTATTTGGGGAGTGAGACTTTCCTCATGAATGGTAGGCATTGTTGTCTTTCTCAGGTGTCTGCTCTTGATTTGATGGCTTGGTTTGTCCTTCCGAGGAGCATTACAGCCTCACAGCATTCTGATTGGTTGAGTTTTACCCTTATATTCCCCATTTGATATTCTCAGCACTCTATAGGATTGGGTGTGTTTCCTTGATCTTTCACCCACTTGCTCCTCACCCCTTCCCCGCATACTCTCTATTTACTCCCCTCTCCCACTCCCTTAACTCATAAACTTGCGTTTATTAATATTACTGTAGAATGCTACCAAGTTGCTTGCTTCTTTTTATGTTAAGTTGTGTACTTTGTTATTTACTTTTAGTTAACTATTCTAAAATGGACACCCACCATGTCATGGCCGTAAATAAAATGCCAAAATGGCAGTTTCAGAATGTCTCTTTTAATGGAAAGGTCATTTTGAGATGGCCAGTTATGTATCCGCAGATGTTATTGGTGGGACACAATATACATTACCCCTTGCATCACTTACATTACTTACACAAAATAGACGTTTCTCTTAAGCTGCTCATTGATTTGAAATTGAAATACATTAGAATGATGAATTTATTATCAATTACAGCAGCAGCCCATCCATAATGGCAGAGGGGCCCCACCCCGTCCCACACCTTTTGGACATAAAGAGTGTCTGCCAGGCTGAGCAAAGGTCAGTCTGACAGAGACTCTTTATTTTCAGGTCAGGCAGTCAGGAGCTAGACATATTCTGAATGTGCATGCTCCTGGCTGCCTGAGCTGAACTTTGCTGGGATGAAGATGTCACAGCACCTGTGGGCATAACCTCCTTAGCTTGGCAAAGGTCCTCAAGGATAAGGGGGAGTGTCAGTGATAGCCTCGTACCTGGGTGCTTCTGTTTTAAACCCTGAAGTGCCCAGGACCGAGTGTCTATCACTGACATCTTATCATAGAGTGGGATGGAGTCAGCAGTCTCAAACACCCCATTCCATTCTGTGATGAGTGAGGGACTTCTGCCTTCCCTCATTTTCTAACATCTGCCAATGAGGGGAGGCAGCAGTCCCAGCCTTCCTGGCACCTCTGAGGCTTCCTTCTTCGAAATCTGCAGCAGGTAAATGTTGTGCTTTAATTGGCCGTTCGATGCTTGCCTGTATGTATGAATATTTGGGAGTGACTGTTGTGAATGGGTGTGTGTGCGCATGTCTGCATGGGAATGAAAGAGTGTAACTCAGTGTGCCTGTGTATGTGTGCGTGTTGCACAGCCCCTCTAAGCTGTACTCACCAGCCGACACTGGTCAATTAGTTAAGTAGAAACAAATCCTGCTGCTCGGGTGGTATGTAACTCGAGCACATCTCATTAAAAGAATATCAGCTGATAGTAGGGTGCCTAAGTTTCCATTATCACTTCACAGGACACTTTGAAGATCTGTGGGCATCATAACATAGATTTTGAGTTGGACTTTAGGGTTAAAAATTGCATTTCTGGGGTTTTATGTTAACCCGTCCAACCCAAATCTGAGACTATGTAAGGATAAAGCTGCAATAGGGCATTGAGCATATGGAGAAGGATTACCTATACCTAACAGAACCAGAATGCAAATCTCCTATAGTAAGCCTTGCCTGATTACCAGCACTATCCTGCGAGAGTTGAGTGTTCCAAGGAAGTAACTTATTTTTGGTAAAAGTTGAAGATGCACCTATTTAAAGACAATGCACCATCAGTACTCAGAGAGTGCATTACTGTCAGTGTGAGTTGTCACAGAGGAGACTGGGCTATTTTTACGGATGAAAATTGTGCTGCAGAGCTGATCGAAGCAAGTCCTTCACTGCTCCCACGAGAGCAACTACAGTAGGCATTGTTGTCACCTTGGCAGACTGTAGCTAATGCACTGCCTGTAATTTGATTTGGCCCAACCTTGATAGTTTAAATGATTTGTGAGCGTCTATCAGGGCCGGACTGCCCATGGAGGGCACCGGGCGTTTCCCCGGTGGGCCAGAGGGGCGGGGCCAGTTTTGTACCCACTGGGGGCAGTTTTGTTACAGGGGGCCAGTTTTGCACCTGTGCTGCAATATCGGCCCCCTGTAAGAAAAGGGGGAGTGGTGCTTCACACTAGCACAACCACCCCTTCCCCCACGCCGCTTCCGGGCCGGCCGACCATCAATCTGCCAGGGCTGCGTGCTGTTCCCATCCCGGCCCTGGCATCTATGGAGCTTGTGTTCTCTGGGGAATGCCCCATGCCACCCTAGAAAAACTAGGGAACCCCCATTAGGTACAGAAAGGGCATCTTTGCTATCCGACTTTCCGTATCTTGGGAAATAGATGAAACCAGAGAAAGTAATGCTGACCTCGCCTCTTTCAACCTCTCGAAAAGGAACCTCTGCTATTTGAGTTGTTGACGGTCCATCTACGACATCTCAGAAAACACGTCTGTGGTGGAGTTGGCATGTCATACTGTAATGTTTTATTATCCTCCCTTATTTGTCCATTTACAGAACCTGTCAAATAAACAGCTTTGATTTAAAGTTAACGGATACAGTTTAACTAGTTATGCGAAAACATTTTGAGGTTGCCTGCAGGTTTAAGCATTGTTACATTGCAAATTAAAACTTTGGATTCTTTAAATTAAAGTTGACTTTTTGGCTAGGTTGTCTAATCTGAAAACTCCACACTTGCAATCAGTTAGCCTACAAGTGTTTGCTCTGGCCCATAAATAAGTGTGCCACCGTACTTTCTAGACATTATATATATATATATATATATATATATATATATATATATATATATATATATATATATATATATATATATATATTACCTACTGGCGGTCGTCAGTCGTAGTTATAGTTAGGACCTATTTTCCATAGGAAATCCGCAACATTCTATTTGGAATAACTTTGGCGCCCGTTGACGAATCTTTGCGAAATTTTCAAAACTTTTGGCCAGCTCCGGTCCGCTCCTATCCTAAAAGTCTCAGGATGATTCGTGTAGCGGGGACTGAGAGAAAAGGGGGGTCCCAAAACGTGTTTTCCCCATGCAATTTCCCATAGGACCTTTAGCCGCAGCTACAGCCCGAACTGCTGAACGGAATTACACCAAATTTGGCAGAAAGGTAGACCTTGGTTCAGAGTCGTGCCTTTTGCTTAAATGGTGTAAATCTGTTCAGTAGTTCCTGAGAAAATAAAAATAAAAATCACATATATATCTGGGCGGAGCCTAACCACACATCTCATCGTGAGATCTGATTGGCAGTCAGGACTTCATCCAAGAAGTGTTGGCAGCCATCTTGGGACCAATATACATGATAGCACCTCATTAAAAAGCATTGCAGTTAATAGAAGGTTTTAATACTTTAGTTACATTATAAATCATTTATTGATGGTACCATACTCATTTTAGGAATTGTGGTGTGTTCTAAGGTGATTTTACCATGTGAAAAAGCCTTCTGCTGTGATATCATGAATCATGTTTGAGAGAAAACTATTTTCTCATGCTTTTCCCATAGAGGTTTGGAAGGTGATCTATAAGCTAAACTGAGAGCATATTTTCTGTAAATTCACATTATCTGTCTCAGTCATGTGAGAATGAAGTCTGACATTCTCAGTACAATATGTACATCCAACAAGGGCAGAGACTGTCAGTAGATTCCTTTGTGTTCTACTGCAGCTTCCCAGAGTGTTCTAAAGAAAAACTAGAGCGCTAACAGTCCTCTTTATGACAAACGTATTGCACACCTGAAGCCATCTTGATTGGAATAAAGTGGTAACTCTTAAAACATTTAATTTAGAAAGGAACACAAAGCGGGGGTTCATTTTGCCATAGAAAGTATGATTAGTGCTGCAGAAAGAAAAATTAGGGCACATTTTGAGTGATTCTCAAATCCTCTTCTATTTCATTAAACAATTCTGACATGCAGACTGAAACTTGCACTTTTAATACCAGGAGCAGACTTCAGTGGTGAGCAGTAGCTTAACTACAGTGATCTAATGAGCAACTAGAGTGCTAACATTCAGAATATATGGCAAATGTGTGACATATCTGAATACCTTCTTGATGGAATCAAAGTAAAAAACTGAAAGCATTTCCGACTGAGGAGACTGCAGTAAATGAGGAAATTAGGAAACTTCATAACAAATGAATCTCCCAAGATGGCCACCAGAGACAAAAGAGCCCAAATGCAGCACAAATATCACCCAGATGTAGCCCACATGTAGCCCAATGACAGAAGTGTGCAAAACACTTATGTTTTGTGTTTTTGCAGTTTTATATAGTGCAGACTTGTCAGGTATTGTAGTGCTTTACATGAGCATTGGTTACATCACACAAGATCAAATTCATTTTAGTTGTAGACATGGGGAGATTAAGTGACTTGACCAGAATCACAGAATGTTGAGCTGAAGCAGAAACTCCAACCTGGTTCCCCAGTTGCAAAGTCTGCAGCTCCGGAAGTAACACCACATCCTCTCCCCTAAGTGCAACATTTAATCAAGTGGTCAACTGGATAAAAAAACATAAAGGTAACAAAAAAATTTAAAGTGCTTTGTCGCTATTTGAAAACTCAGAAAATATGTCCTCATTTTAGTTTTTTAGAGCACTAACCATAATTTTGTTGCAAATAAGACCCTCTCATATATGTAATTTCTAAAGGAAATGCTCTAGGTATTACAGCTTTGATTACATCAAGATGACGTCAGGCGTTCCACACGTTTGTGATAAATATAGAATGTTAGCAATCTAGTTGTTTATTAGGATACTGTTGAGAGGCAGAGGCCAGGGGCACGGACTCTGAAAATTGAAGGCAGGTAGGAGGGTGCAGAGGCAACAATTTGACCACACTGGGCAGGCAGGAAGGGCAGTGGCAGCACAACAGACTATGGAGGGCAGTGGAAAGGGGGGCAGGGGCAACAAACCAACAATACAGGGCTGGCAAGAGAGGCTGTGGTAATATAATAGACCATTGTGGGCAGAAGGAAGAGGCAGTGGTAGTACAACCATACATGCCAACAGACCCGATTCAGCCAGGAAACGTCCAATGTTTTTAAGCTCAAATGGGCTTTATTTGATCTGTCTCCTGTCTACAATCTCCTCTTTTTCAATGTAACTCAAAGGGGAAAATCAATACCCCAGTTTTTTTTCAAAATCTCCCTCTTACCAAGTTCAAAATGTTCGCAAGTATGGTACATTGGATCATGGAAGGTAGGAGGAATTGGGGTAGGGACATGGACTCGGATAACAGAGGACAGGAGGGACATGGAGAGGTGCACCAAACTGACCCTACAGGGCAGGCATCAGGGTTTGCAGCAGCACAATACACCACACAGGGCATGCGGGACGGGAGTGCAGCACAACAATCCATGGAAAGGAATAGGGAGGGGACAGAACCATGCACATGGAGAACAGAGAACAGATGGGAAAGAGGCAATGGTAGCTAGCTGACCATAATGGACAGACAGGAGAGAAAGCTGCAGCATAACAGACCATAAAGGGCAGGAGGGATGGATCAGGGGCATTACAGTGGAACAGACAAGCCAGGAGGGAGGGAATAGGGGTCTGCACATGGAAACAGAGGGCTGGGGGCAAGGGGGCAGGGCAGGAGCAGCAAGATGACCATGGAGGTCAGGCAGGATGGGCACTATAAACAAGACACACCATGGAGAGCAACAGTGAGACTATGATGGCATACACACAGACCATGGAGGGAAGGTGGGAGGGGGTCAGGGGCAGCTAGCTGACCACACAGAGAAGGTGGGAGGGGCCGTGGCAGCACAGAAGTCCATGCAAGGCAAGCGGGAGGGTTAGTGGCAGCACAATGGCTATGATGGGCAAGAAGGAGGGTGCAGGGGCATGCACAAAGGACCATGGAGGATAGAAGGGTGGGTCAGGACCTGGGCACAGACAAGAGAGTTCAGGGGAAGGGGCCTCACAACAGACCGCGTGGGCAGGCAGGAGGAGCAGTTGAAGCACAATAGACCAGGGAGGGCAGAAGGGTGTGGCAGTAAAATGGACCATGGAGGACAGGAGGAAGGGGATATGGGCATGGAATGTGGACAAGGACAGGTTAAAGTCATCTGACAATGCTAGGCAGGTGGGAGGGGAGTGGCAGCTCAATAGAACACTCAGAGTAGATAGGAGTGACAGGTCCATGGAACATGGTGGGCAAAAGGATGGAGCAGGGGCATGCACAAAGACATCGGAGGGCAGGGGGAAGGAGAATAGGGGCAGCAAGCTAAGCACAGAGGCTAAGCAGGAGGTCAATGATGGGCCATAGAATTGGGCAATGGAGGGCAGTAGGAGTGGACTGGTACATCATACTAAATGGAGGGCAGTGGCAGCACATCAGACCATGCATGGCAGGAGGGAGGAGGCTAGTCCATGGATTCAGACAACAGAGGATAGGGAAGAGGTGGATGGGGCAGCAAGCTAACTGTTCAGAGAAGGTGGGTATTAGGAACTTTATTGTTTTTAAAATGTGTGTTTGTGCGAACTACTTAAAATATGAACGAGTATGCAGCATAATCTCACTTTTATTCAGGAAGAAGAGGACGTTTGTGACTGTGACTCCGGGCTCACTTGGCAGAAACACCCCCTGACCCTCCGCCCCCATCGCAAAATGTAATGCCCGTGAAAAGGGTAGGTGAACACAGTGTTATATAGAACATAGTCCTGAGAGCACGATTGAAAATGAAAACTAGATATAGTGTATGGTATAAACTATGCACCAAAAAGTGTATATAAGATGAACCGAGGCGTGAAATATAATATGCAATACATTGTGCGCAATGACAGATTCATTGGAGAGCGCGAGATAGCACAGGCACTAGCGCGTGCTATGCGATATGCGCCTTGGAGTGTAATATGCACAGGGCAGTGTTGTGTAACCTAACTAGTCTCTAAAGTTGTAATATAAAATATATGCTGGGGAGTGTAACATTGCATATGCACTGTGACAAAGATATGGATCCCAGATTGTAATATGTATGGCATAGCGCTATGCGTTGTAACATAGGCATCGAGGAAGGCACGTTAGATGGGGCAATATAACCCGCGCGAAGGCAAGTGTGGCATGACATATTCAAGGGGTGGTGTTACAGTGCACATGGGCTAGAGAGTGTCATAGCATACGCACTAGCTGGTGGAATACAACACAGAGGTGTGTGGCACTCGGCGGGCACTGGTGGGTGTAACACAGCATTGGGCTCAGCCAGGAGTGCGCTGTGACTCTCAAGTGAGGTTCGTCTCCTTTCCAGAGAGTAAAATAAAAAGTATTACACATCCGGCGGTGGATGTGTGGTTTTTTTAACCGTGAGGGGGGTTTCTTGCATAGGTTTTGTCTAATTTTTGTCGAATCCCCTTTGAATGGCTTGGTGTGCGTGTGTATTAAATGTGCCCGTCAATAGCTACCAATGTTTGTATAAATAAATGACAAGGGTGTCTACTTGGAGAGTACCCACCAGCCGGGGCGCCGGGATTAGGCACGGTAGGGCGTCAGACACGTCAGACCTTCACTCGCGGTGTAAATACATTCCACATGGATTCATTGTATGCATAGTCACCTTTTAATGAATATCACGCAAATCGTCATGGTGATAGGTACATACGGTTTGTCCAGCATGTCCTAGGTGTTTCTATAAATATATATTTTTTTTAAATAATAAAAACAAAGGCCGGCCCCAGGGGATGGGGTCCCCGGGGCCATTAGTGGCTTGAGTGAGGAGGGGGGCAACGCAGCCCCTCTCCTAAAGATGTTTTTTTTTAAAAGGCCATGCCCCGAGGGTTGGGGTCTCCAGGGCCGATTAAGGCCTTGGGAGGGGGGCCCCCTTCCAAAAACCTTTTTTTTAAAAAAAAAAATTAGGGGGCAGGCCCTGGGGGATGGGGTCCCCAGGGCCAATAAATTAGAAAAAGCAGGGGGGCCACACAACCCCCTTCTTAAAAAAATAAAATAAATAAAAGACCGGCATCGTGCCGGAGGCCATGCCCCCTCCTTGCAGCACTCTGCAAACGCGCCCCCTGGCCAGTTGTAAGTTGGGGAATTAATTCCCCGTCAATACTGAGGGTCCCTGAGGGCCAACTAGCCCAACAGGTATCTCCAGTATGTGCCAGGGAGCTGCGTTGCAGACAGGTGTTCTGAGGCCACGCCCCTTTTTACACTTCTCTGCAACGCAGCTCTGTGGCGCTTACTGGAGGTACCTAGTGGGCTAGTTTGACCCTAGGAACCCTTAGGATTCAAGGGGACTTAATCTCTCAACTTAGAACCACCACAGGGCGCGTTTACACAGTGGTGAAGGGAGGGGACGGGGCCTGAGGTGACGTGTGCAAACACGCCCTGTGGTGCGTTTTAAGTTGGGGAAATAATTCCCTTTCAATCCTGAGGGACCCTGGGGGCCAACTAGCCCACCAGGTGCTTCCAGTAAGCCCCACTGCTCTGCGTTGCAGAGAGGTGGTGCAGGTCATGCCCCTTTCCACACCTCTCTGCAATGGCGCTTACTGGATGTACCTAGTGGGCTATTTTGCCCCTAGAGACCCTCAGTATTCAAGGGGACTTAATCTCCCAACTTAAAACGGCCACAGGGTGTGTTTACACAGTGGGGAAGGGAGGGGACTGGGCCTGAGTTAACGTGTGCAAACACGCCCTGTGGCGCATTTTAAGTTGGGGAAATGTTATGTTATGTTAAGCCGAACTTTTTGAGCGCACGGCTACCCCAAAAGGGTGTCCCGGCGCTTTAGCAAAGAGGCCCAGAGAAACAGGAAACCAAAGGCAAACCTACTACAGTCACAGCGGATTACTTGGTAAAGAGCAGAGTCTTCAACTCCTTCCTGAAAGCCAGGAGGTTGTTCGCTTTCCGAAGGGAAAGTGGGAGCTCGTTCCACAAGCAGGCTGTCACGTATTGGAAGGAACGACCTCCCATCCGAACACGTTTGACCACAGGCACCTCCATTTTAGCCAGGTCCGCCGACCTCAGCAACCTCCGCGGCACATAGAAAGCAATACGCTTCCTCAGATAGTTAGGGCCAATCGCATGGAGGGCTTTAAATGCCAGAGTGAGGAGCTTAAATCTGATTCTCCCCGAAATTGGCAGCCAGTGCAGCCTAGCCAGGAGCGCAGAGGCGCTAGCTCTCCTGGGCAGCCCATAGATGGCTCTGGCCGCCGAATTCTGGGCAATCTGCAGTCTGGATAACAGATACTTAGGTAGGCCTGCAAAGAGTGCATTAGCATAGTCCAGGCGGGAGCCCACAAGCGCCTGGACTACATTCCTACGATACTGCAGTGAGAGCAGAGGAAGAAATTTCCTAAGCATCTTGAGGATGCTGAAACATTTCCCTGCTAATCCCAGGATGTGTGGGCGGAAGGATAAATCATCGTCAAACACCACTCCGAGATTTTTTACCTGAGAAGATGGTTTCTCTGGAGGGAACATGTCCTGGGGCCACCATGTCTTCCAGCCCGGATCAGGGGCACAGCCGAAAAAGAGCAGCTCAGATTTGTCTGAGTTGCATTTCAGGCTGTGCCGCTGAAACCACGCAAAGACTGCGCTCAGACAGTCCTTGATTCTGCCGCCGTTGAAGGCCTCTCCCTTCCTGCAAGTGAACAAGAGCTGGGTGTCATCAGCGTATGAGATGACCCGGGCCCCAAACGCCTCCGCTACCTCCGCTAGAGGGGCCATGTATATGTTGAAGATGGTGGGGCTCAGGATGGAACCTTGAGGCACCCCCACCTCCAGCGAAAGCATTTCGGCCGAGAACGGCGGAGCCCAGATCACCTGTCGGCGGTCGGCAAGAAAGGATTGAAACCAGTCCAGCACCGTCCCTCGCAGACCAATCTCCCTGAGTCTTGAGAGGAGACCTGCGTGTGGGACGGTGTCGAACGCCGCCGATAGGTCCAACATGACTAGCATAGCCTTTCCCCCATGATCGAGCGACTCCCTGATTGCGTCGGTAACCTCTACCAGAGCCGTCTCCGTGCTGTAATTCGCACGAAAGCCGGACTGGGAGTCATGCAGCAGTTTGTTGTTCTCAATAAAGGTGGTCAGAGTATGCTGAACATGTTTCTCCAACACCTTCGCCAGAGCAGGGAGGAGGGAGATTGGTCTATAGTTAGCGCATTGCAGGGGGTCGAGCAGAGGCTTCTTAATCAGCGGCAGAATGAGTGCGTGTTTCCATTGTCGTGGAACCACCCCTGAACTCAATGATAGATTAAGCAGGGGGTTCAGCAAGCTGTTCAACGCTGAGGCCACCTTGCCCAAGCATTTCGCCGGACAAGCATCCAGAGGCGAGCCAGATTGCAGCCGGGATAACAGCTCAAGCGATGTCTCACAGGACAGCTGGGGAAAGACAGATAGTAAAGGCCCAGATTCAGCCTGTGAGGGAGCTAAATAGGTCGACTTATCCCCTAACACAGCGTCAGCCGTTCGGGAATCCACAAATGGAAAAGTGTCCTGAATCTTTAAGATTTTAGTCACAAAAAAGTCGGCGAGCTGTTTGATCCATTCTTCCGTGTGTGAATGGACCGGGGTCCCTACTACAGGGTTGACAAACTCCTTCACAATCCTAAAGAGTTCCCGGCTCGTATTATCGGCTTTGTCAATTCTCTGCTCAAGATAGTTCTTTTTGGCTGCGGCAATCTGTTTATAGTAAGACTTTATCGCGTCACGGTATTTCGTTAGCTCCACAAGATCGTACTTGCGCCGCCACCGCCTTTCCAACTTTTTGCAGTCTTGTCGCATTGTACGTAAAGTGGAAGAGAACCAAGGAGCAGAATTAAGATGAGGTGCTGTTCTAGCAGGCTTCAATGGGGCCAGCTCCTCGAATCTTGCCTGCATCCAGTTCTGGACCAGGATTAGGTCGGCTTCCAGAACCCCTGTCAGTTGACACGGGTATTGGCAGAGAGCATCGGAGAGCATATCTGCTGTCACTAGGTGGAAGGCTCTAGATTGCCGGGACCCTTCCTTCAGAGCCCTTTGGCTAAGCTTAGATACAAACACTAAGGCAAAGTTTATCAGATAATGATCTGACCAGAGGACCGGGAGTGGAGGGGACACCTCAATAGGCTTGGAGGAAAAGATCACATCTAATGTGTGGCCTTTCACGTGAGTGGGGCTGTGGATAAAAGGGGCTAGCCCTAACATCGCCGTGATATCACGGAGTTTGGTAGCTTCAGCATCGGTTAGACAGTCCATGTGCAAATTTAAGTCGCCTAATAACAAGCAGTGCGCAGAACGCATGCAAGGTACTGATAAGGCCGACTGTAGGTCCTCGAAAAAGGACCCGATGGGTCCAGGGGATCTATAGAGGAGAATTCCGGTACAGGTCTGGGACGCCGATAGATGGAGTGTAAAACCTAAGGCTTCACATCCGGCAATGTTGTCCACCGCAAAGGAGGAGCAATCAAAGACCTTGTCCACTATCAGAGCCACCCCACCGCCTCTTCCCTCAGTTCTATCCCTCCGTAAGATGGAATAGTTAGGCGGGACAGCACAGGCAATGTCGGGTTCCGAGCCCACTCCCAGCCAAGTCTCAGTTAGAAATAAGCAAGAGATCTTGGAGTGCGCGAGAAGATCCCATATATCCGAGGTATGACGAGGAAGGGACCTAGTGTTAAGCAACGCGCAATGACAGTACTGAGGAGGGGTAGATGGACCATGAGTAGATGATAATGTGGGGAGCCAGTTACACACGGGGCAACCCTTGCCTAGACGGCGGCCGCCGGGGAAAAGAGACAGACAGGCCGAGCGAGGGGGGCGCAAAGCAAACAAGGAAGCAGCGCTATACGTAATCATCCTAGAGCTGCGGGTAGTCAACCTCTAACCCGGCAGACAACAGGAGCCGAGGACCAGAGTCCGACCTCGTCCGCCTCCGAGACGCGGACGAGCGCAGACGGGCAGGACTCTGGCACGACTCAGGCGCAGGGAAGGCGCTCCGCTGCGCGTTACCGCTGCGCGAGACCAGCGAGCATTAAATAGCGTCGTCTCGGCGTCCCAGGTGACCTGGACGCTCAAAGATGGCGCTCGCGCTTCCTCCCAAAGCAAGATGGCGCTGAAACCCACAGAAACCCACAACCTCCCGGTAACCCGGACCCGCCAAACAGCGGTGGTGATTCCTGAATTACGGTGCAAGGTAGGGGCCAGGAGCGCTTTTAAAAACAGGGGGGAAGGCAAAAAGTAACACAAACAGAAATCCGAAAACGGGATATTTTAAAAATAAGCTAAGCAGAGAAGGCACGCGACCAGCGCGAACAGCAGCAGGGCACCAGTGATATTCTCGCCCTCAAGGGCACTAAGCAGGCTCACCTTCCGCTCAGCTCGCCCTAAATAGCGTCGTCTCGGCGTCCCAGGTGACCTGGACGCTCAAAGATGGCGCTCGCGCTTCCTCCCAAAGCAAGATGGCGCTGAAACCCACAGAAACCCACAACCTCCCGGTAACCCGGACCCGCCAAACAGCGGTGGTGATTCCTGAATTACGGTGCAAGGTAGGGGCCAGGAGCGCTTTTAAAAACAGGGGGGAAGGCAAAAAGTAACACAAACAGAAATCCGAAAACGGGATATTTTAAAAATAAGCTAAGCAGAGAAGGCGCGCGACCAGCGCGAACAGCAGCAGGGCACCAGTGATATTCTCGCCCTCAAGGGCACTAATTCACCTTCAATCCTGAGGGACCCTGGGGGCCCACCAGGTGCTTCCAGTAAGCACTACTGCGCTGCGTTGCAGAGAGGTGGTCTAGGCCGTGTCCCTTTTTACATCTATCTGCAACGCAGCTCTGTGGCGTTTACTGGAGGTACCTAGTGGTCTAGTTGGACCCTAGGGAACCTCAGGACTCAAGGAGACTTAATCTCCCAACTTAAAACGGCCACAGGGCGTGTTTACACAGTAGGGAAGGGAGGGGATGGGGCCTGAGGTGACGTGTGCAAACACGCCCTGTGGCACGTTTTAAGAGGTAGTTTTAATCCCCCTGCCCGATTATATACTAGGGGCTTACAGAGGAGGTCATGTTAATCACAGGGGGACCCCAACGCATAGTGTTCCCTAGTGTATGTAGGTGTTTTCACTGTATTCTGAGTGTCTTTTAACATAGCATGGTTTTTTCCGCGAATTTCTAAGGTTTTTTAAATGCTAATTCATAACTAGAACGTGCCTGAAACCTATGTTTTTTTCAGTGAATATATTTATGTGTATCTATATATATATTTTTTTTCTTCATACACAATCTATTTTTATTATTCTTTTTTTTTTTTTAAACGAGTGCAGTTCTGACAGTGCCGGATGTTTTAAGTACTAGCCCCTGACAGCCTTATCTATGTTAACAACCTTATGTCACTTGAAATGAGAATAATAAGAAACAGTACAAAGAGAGAGTGTGCTTTGTGTCAGTTCCATTAAACCTTTGGCTTTCATTTGTTTTTCATGGTTTTGCACTTTGGATGGCCTGTCCATCAAGGCCACTGAGATATGTGGATGGCTACATTGTCCAATTTGTATTTCTGTACTGTAGATGCAACATGATGTGTAGCTTGTAACTGAGCAACAATGTGTATCCTTTCACATATTTATTTTGTTAAAAGAACTCTGTTTTAATTGATGATTTAATGTTTGTTGTGTAAGAAGTGCATGCTGATTGAATGCCTTAGCTTGTCTATTCACTAAACACCCTTATGCATTTGCTTCTTATACTTTGCAATCATGATAACATATTGTTGAAATTAAGGTTTTTTTTAGCACAAAGTAAATGTGCACACACATAGAGATTCTTAAAGATGCGAGAAATACTGGCCATTTGTCAAAAGCTTCTACAATGCAATATTTTGCTGTGTATGTCTATTACATTCACCACACACAAAGCATATCTCATCTTCTGACTCCTTTTCATAAGTCTTCTGTTACAGGGTTCAGCGTAACTCTTCTAGTGCAGTATGTTCAGCAAGTGGACCTCCTCCCAGCTTCCATATTATTGTAGCCTAATATGTGGCTTCATTATTGGAGATTTTTAGGGTAGCTGGGGTCCAAACACACAAAGTTGTCAAACTGTTACTGAACACTTCTGCTAGCAAAATGCCAGACCGACTGAGCTTTACTCCTAAAATTATTCTGCGGATCTCTTTTAATTTGATTTTGGTTTCGGATGTAGGAAGATGAGGCTTGACAGACAAAAAAGATATGTTTTTCTTGATCATCAGTGTTTTTATTTATTCATTGTATTACAATTTTGCACACTCTATGCGCGTGTTCAATTAGCTACTTTAGGTGTACATTTTGACTCAAAGATGGCAGAGTACATTTTCATAGGTAATCCAAATCCTCTGGTCATAAGCATCTTCTGGGGGCAAAAGAACCACTGAATCTTAAAGTGTGAGCAGGTGTGTGACAAAACGTCTTGTGAGTGCGCGGGGAGACCCTAGATTTTTTTGTTTGGCTATTTATCGCTCTTTTTACCGCGACAACAGCAGACAGCTAATTAACGCCTTGAAACCGCGGATTTCTGTTCCTGAGAATGAAACACAATAAAAACCAGGCCCTCTGGAACGTGAAATAGTACTTCACTGCCAAAGTCGTCCCACCTGCCCCCTTGGGAGTGGTTTTGTTAATCAAATCAGTCTAAAGTTCCTTGCAAAGGATTGACTCATGAGTGAGCGAAGTTACGCCGTGCATTTAAGCAGGCTTCCCTTCCAATAGCCAGGGGAGTGATTATGGATGTCAGTCTCCTGTAACCTCTCCCTTCGGGATATGATGGAATATGCACTGAGACATCTCCGCCCATTGGCTCATGTACCCTTTACAAACCCAATTAAAATGAATCCTCTGTCAAACGAGTATCCTATTAGCAGCAGTGAATGGGAGCTTTATCTATGGAGCCTGATTTTATCTGCAGCATAAGACAAGGGTCTGTCTTATATCAGGGGATGGGAACATGAGTGATTAATTAGCAACCGTGCAATAGTTCTGACTGACGATACACGGGATGTGTCTGACGAAGAACTGGTAGGTCAGTCCGCTGCACAATAGCTTTGATTTGTGTAGTAGATGGATGTGTTAGCCTGAGACATGCAGTGCTTGATTTGTAAAAGAGTAAGTGCCGGTGTCAAGGTTTTTTCAGAAGCCTACCAGTGCCACTGCTGAATGTCGGGGTTGCCGAATACTGAGACTATCTATTTTCGATCCCACCTCATGCCTCCTTTATCCATCTCGATACACTCCCAGCTCCTTTATCTTACTCTTGCAGGCTCTTTTTCGTCCCGGCTTCCTTTCTCCTTTTTTCACTGTTCTTCTATATTTTTCTTCTTCTTTCTTTTCCCTGCTCCTACCTCCCTCACTGTTCTGGGTGAAGTTTGAATGATTAAAAATAAGAGCAAGTCTCCAAAAAGTGTGCCGGTGGGCACAGCCAGACCGGGAACTGAAACCAGCCTTGGCAATCAGCTCGACCGGCCCCCAGGCAAGGTGGAGGGGATATGGGAGTGGGAAGCACCACTCCCGCTTTTGCTACAGGCGGCAGATATTGCAGCACTGCTGTAAAACCGGCCCCCACCCTTCCGGTCCTCGGGGTTAATGCCTTGTGCCCACTACGACCAGTCCGGCCATGCGGGTGGGCTCTGCCTGTAATCACTGGCTCAAATTAGGCACTGGTAATGTGATATTGGCAGATAGTAACAAAAATGCAGCAAAGTCAAGTATCATAGTGGGTAGAGGATGTGGTCTGCTGACTTTGGTGCTGGAAACCAGGGTTCGAGCCTCGAGGTCGCGTCCACATCCTGTGATGCTGGGCAAATCACTTAATCTCCCCGTGCCTGAATGTGTAATGTAAATACGGTGCTCATGTAAAGCGCTCCAATTCCTTCAGGGTCGAGTTCGCGCTATATAAATATGCAACAGAATAAAAAAAAAATAGTGGGCTCCTACAGGAAGTTGCGTCAGACTTTGAGAATGTTTGATTGAAGCAACTCACTTGTTTCAGACAAACACAACGGCAACACTGCACTATTTATTAAAAACAAATGCAGCTGTTTGAAATATCATGATCTAAATCAAGAGTTTGAATTTCTACTTGCACGACCGACACAGAGGCCTGATGTGAAATTTAAAGGTGGTTTTGTTTGTAGCTGACAGTCCCAGTAGTTATTGCTTTTCTTCTAATTTGTAGCAACATTATTCAGGCCTGATCCTCTTAAGTGCCCTTCTCTTGATCTTGCCTTTAGCCACTGACAGCAAATGCTCAACTCATTTGTTCCTATTCTCATTGCCGGAAATAGGAAGAAAAAGTCAATCTTAATGAGATCCAGCTGAAGTATCCTCCCATCACTAAGTGGCTAATGCTTTCTGATGATTGCTTTCTGTTGCACCTAGAGGCAGGATTTGTTGGCAGCAGTAGCTGAATATAGGCAACGACCCATAGGTAAGGTTCTCCTTGGGCATTTTGCCTAATACACATGTAGCAATGATTGATGGTACTTTGGATTTTAATGATGTGTATGTATTATGGGAAAGAGTACTGTCAACCATTTTTAAAAGTAACAACGCTCTCAACCTCAAAGTCATTAACATGTACAAAAGACAGCAAAGGCCAAATGAACACAGCGGCGGCTGCTATGGAACGGGCGTGGTGCAGCATGGTAGGGGGATAAAAAAATAAAAAAGATGATTTACCTGATTACGGCAGCAGCTTCTCCTCCGTCCTCGTCTCTTCCTGGCATCCAGAAGCACACTGGCTCCCCTAAGCCAATCACGACGCTGCTGTCACCAGCATGACAGCAGCGTTGTGATTGGCCTGAGCAGCCAAACAGTGCCTGGGAGCCTTTGGACTGTTCTCCACACGGCTGGGCAACACAGCCAGGTTGAGAAATGCTAAGTGTGCATGACTGTTTGGCCAGCCCAAGATGGCCAGTCAAACTGTCATGCTCACTTATGGTGCATACATATTTCCTCCTCACTGTGACCACAGCCTCGCCCCACCCTAACCGGGCCCGTAGCCTGTACTAAAAATAAAATTATAATAACTGTGTGTTAGACAGGGGATCCCTGGTTGGCTAAGGTAGGTACCTTAGGCCAAGTAGGGACCTGCGTTCCAACGTCAGGGAAAGGAAGGTCACCTTCTGAGATAGCCCCGCTCACCCCCTCAGTAGCTTGGCATGAGCAACCAGGCTTATCTTCAAGGCAAATGTGTAAAGTATTTGCAACCACGCTCACAACAACCCAATGATGACACCACAAATAGACTCCACACGGGTTTTATAAAAACGAGTATAAACTTTATATAAAAAGATACACGATAAGACCACACAATATAAATCCAACATATGAGTTTCTGTACTATTTCTCCTGGCCGGTTGTTAGGCCAGCCAGCCCTTGTAAGTTCCCGTGGTATTAATGAGCACTTCTAAACATTCTCCTGTAATCCTAATATCATGTTATACAGTTCGTAATGCTAGAATCAGTCACTTTTGCAATGTAAAAATACTGTAAGGCGTAACGCAGCAATCAGACACTCTGCAATGTAAAAAGAATGCAATGCGTAACGCAACAATCAGGCACTTTGCAAGGAAAAAATAATGCAATGCGTAATATAACCACCAGGTACGTCGTAATGCAGAAATAGAGCAATGCGTAATATACTAATCAGGTAATTCGTTATGCAGGAATAATGCAATGCGCAATACGCTAATCAGGTAGTTCATTATGCAGAAACAATGCAATGCATCATATGACAATCAGGTAGTTCGTTATGCAGAAATAATGCCATGCATCAAACACTAATCAGGTAGTTTGTTATGCAGGAATAATGCAAGGTGTAATACTCTAATCAGGTACTCCATTAGCAGAAATGATGCAATGTGTAATACGACAGTCAGGTACTCCATTATACAGGATTGGAATAATGCGTAATACACTCAGGCACCGATCACTGTGCCTTAGGCGGTCTCTCCACCTCTCCTTCTGACTTACAGTCAGCCTCTCAACAGTTGACCACAACATGGGTACGATGTAATAAAAAAGTGCAGCTCCGCACTCTGTCCCTGTACTGCCACTCCCTTGGCAATACAGGCCACGATACGAACTGAAGCAGAGGCTTGCACTGCCAGAACGAGAGAGAGGCCGAGAGCGTCTCCCTCCAAGCCCGCGTGCCGCCCCAGGAGTCGACACACGTTACCTGGGGGGCCCGAACTCACTCTCCTGTCCTCTACCAGTGGCTGGGCCTCCAATGAAATCTTTGTGAATTGGCAACGGCGGGCTCGGGATGGCGACTCAGCTCCTCCGGAGCTGCCGCTCCGGTCCGGGCCGCTACAGTGACAAAGATCTCAGGCTGCCACAGGGCACACACACACAGCGTTGCTGAGACTTCCCTGAGCTTCGGGTGCACGATCACTGGGCACTCCACACGAAGGTCTCAAGCTGCACGAAGATCAAGCGCACAGCGTTGCTGAGACTCACTTTAACTCCAGTGAACACGATAACAAGGCAAATCCTCACGAAGGTCTCACGGTGCACAACGCACCCACACACAGCATCGATGAGACTCACATGGATTCTGGTGGACACAATAACAAGGCAAATCCTCACGAGGGTCTCACGGTACACAATGCACACGCACACAGCGTTGATGAGACTCATTTGGATTCCGGTGCACACGATAACAAGGCAAATCCTCACGAAGGTCTCCCGGTGCACACGCACACAATGTAGATGAGACTCACTTGGATTCTGGTGCACACGATCACTGGACAATCCTCACCAAGGGGTTCAGGATGCACAAAGCACACGTACACCGCGTCGCTGATCCTTGCTTGGACTCCAGGTGCCCACGATCACAGAGCACGCCTTACGAGGGTCTCAGGCTGCAACAAGCACACACACACAGTGCTGCTGAGACTCTCATGGAAACTTTTATGTTCCTGTGTTTCCAAAACAGGGAGCCAGCTCACCTCGGGCCCTTGGGGATAAGTTACTTCAGGACACAGCACATAGCAAAGTCCTTTCAAGCAGGGGGACACAGCACACAGCAAAGTCCCTTTAGCCTTTCCTTAGTTAAAACAGCAAACTGCATGCCAGCCCCAGAACACACAGCAAGAGTCAGTCCTATCCTTCAGTCTCTTCAGTTGTTTCTTCCTTGGCAAAGGTCCTCTTGACCACGAAGTAGCTCCAGTCTTGTTTACACTTGATCAAGCCATTCTCCAAAGTTGAGGGGCTTCAGCTCTCATAGTCATACCCCTCAATGGCTTTGAAGTCTTTGTGTTTCATGGGGCACTGACCCCTGTTCAAACCAGTTATGGGTGCCTCCCTGCCAGTGACACTTTCTTCCTTTGAATAGTGGGGGTCCGGATTCTCAATGTTATGTTATGTTATGTTGTTAAAGCTTTTAAAGCGTGCTTTTACCCAAGGGTGTCCTGGCGCTGAGCACTGTCTAACCGGTTTCCATGAGTGCAGAGGCTTATTCAGAGAACAGCCATGTTTTTAACCCCTTCTTGAAGGAAAGAAGCTCAGTGGAATTCCTAAGCTGCACTGATAGGTTGTTCCAAGCTTTGGTGGCACCGACTATAAAACTGCTGCCGCCCCAATTCGCTTTTTTCACTCGGGGAACGATCACTTGTTTTCCTACCGAGGAGCGCAATATCCTTTCAGTGACATTCCATTTAATGCGACTTCTCAAATATTCTGGACCAATACCCATCAGAGACTTAAAAACCATGCAAAGCGATTTAAATTGTGCACGTTGTTTAACTGGAAGCCAGTGCAGGTGTCGTTTCTAACTGTTATGAACCTTGGCGTGCCCGTTAGCAGCCTGGCAGCCGCCTTTTGCACCAGCTGGAGTCTGATCAGGTGCTTCTTTTGAATGTTCAAGTACACACTGTTGCAATAGTCCAGCCGTGACAAAATGATGGCTGAGACTGCAGTCCTAAAGCTGTCCTCTGGTAGGAAGAATTTTATTTTCCTCAAGATTCTGAAGAGAAAAAGCATGTCGAGACCACCCCACTGACCTGATCGCCAAAGGTAAGTTTATTATCCATAATCACCCCCAGATTCTTTGCTCTCACAGATGGTGCTGCAGGCTTACCCATGTCAACGGGCCACATGTCTGGCATCCAGAGGTTGGGGTTATTCCCCAAAAAAACAAACTCTGTTTTGCCAGCATTAAGTTTCAGGCAATTTGCGGACATCCAACCAGTTATTGTTTTCATACAATCATGGCATCTTGAGGCAGTTTCGGCTTCTTTGCCTTGCTGTAAGGTCAACACAATTTGTGTGTCATCCACGTAGGATGTAACTTGCAGCCCAAATGATCTTATCAGGGCTGTCAGCAGGCTGACATATATGTTAAAAAGTGTGGTACTAAGGAAGGACCCTTGTGGCACCCCACAAGGAAGGGAAAAAGGCTTCGACCTGTCCCTCCCCAAGTCCACCGTTTACGTTCTGTTGGTCAAGAAAGATTTCAGGAAGTTCCAGGCCTTGCCCTGTACCCCCGCCATTGACAAACGGTCCATCAGAACTTCATGATGGACTGTGTCAAGGCCGCTGACAAATCCAGCATGATCAAGATCGCTACACCTCCCTGGTCCACAGCCTCTCGTACCTCCTTCGTGGCTTTGATCAAAGCTATCTCTGTGCTGTGTCCTGCACAGAAGCCATGCTGCGTCAGATCAAGCACATTGTTGCTCTGAAGGAACGTGCTGAGTTGCACATTAATAGCCTTCTCCATCAGTTTTGCTGGTACCAGGAGTCGTGAGATGGGTCTATAGTTGTTAGGATCACTAGGAGCCAGTTTTTTTTTATCAACAGAAGTATAGGGGCTGATTTCCAGGTTTTTGGGTACCAGTCTGACACTCAGCAGGAGATGGGACAATTGTTTTATAGCAGCAACCCAGGCCTCTTCACCTCTAGGGGCATCTCCTCCCCCTACACTCCAGATGCAGGTCAGCCTGTTGCTGTCTCACCTCCTACCCTGGGTCAAGACATTCCCCAGATCCTATCGCTTTGATATCCAGACAGTCATTCCACAGCCAGGCAGAGACACACAAAAACGTTAGAGCACAACAACTCAGCCACTTCTAAAAGAGCGGCTTCTAAACATACAATGCACAAACCACCTTCATGAAAAGATGTGTTATTACATTGTGAGTTCAGGCATACTAAACTTCACCTTTCCATCTAAAGCCTTTGGGAAGATAGGCTGGAAAACATATTTCACAGTCTCCCCATTCTGTCCTATGGGCAAGATGGCCTTTCAACAGTGAAAATGAAATGGAGATTATTTAACTGTCAGGATATGGCACACACCTTAGTACATGTCCTACCTTTCACAGGCACTGTGCCCTGTCCAGGGGGTACCATAGACCCACCATAGGGGTGTCTGATGTGCATAGAAAGGGAAGAGTAAGGTCTGGCAAGTGAGTGCACTTGTCAGAACAACATGGCAGTTTAACAAACTGAGCGCAGGCACTGCAATGGTAGGCCTGAGTTCCCCCTTTAAGGCTACTTGTGTGGGTGGCACAAATAGTGCTGCAGGCCCACTAGTAGCATTTGCATTACCAGCCCTGGGACACAGCAATTTACTTGGGAATTTCATAGTAAGGCAAACATACTCATGTTCATAATCATGGACAATCAATTACCATTATACTTTATACTGGGAGCACTTGCACTTTGACACTGTTTTGCAGTGGCAAAGTGTCCAAAGCATCTAAGTTGGCAACGCCATGTCAGACAAAAGGTCTAGGGGGTAAGCAAAAAGTTTAGGGACTTTAGCAAAAAAGGGCCAAGTCCTACATGGTGTGTTATTATCATTTTGTTTTTCTTTTTTCCACTGCTCTGATAGCAGTAGGGTGATGCTCCTCCACCTTAGCGGAGGTGCCACCACTGAATGAACACACAAATACAAAGACAATCACAACTTTTGTGATGATGTATAACATGGTGTGGATCCTGAATATCAACTTCAGAATATCGTGGGACCCTAAATATTGTAGACAGAATATCAGGGGGCAAAATATGGAAAGGGCTATATGGAACTTCACATCTATTGACCTTGACTGTATGTATATCATCAAGGTACATACATGTGGATCTAAAAATCGCGAATCTATACTTCCCTATATGCACTTTCCTTCCGACAATTTGTCCCTCATTTTTTTGCCCATGATGTTAGTGTGCCACGTATTGTTATACTAAATATGTGAAAATAAAATTGCAAATCATGTGTACACTGCTTTTACGAGTACAGGTTACCCAGTGATTCTAGGTATTTTTAGATTATTTCCAAGACTTACTATATTGGTTGGTCGGTTTAATTGTGGCATGAAGGTTTTCTAGAACGGAACCAAAGAAAGGTGTCAGTTGAATATATGAGGTAGCCCAAAGTAACATGATTCGAACAAAATCACAATCATGCCGGTTTCAAGCTTGAAAGCCATGATTGCATATTAGAGCAGGTACCTCGAAAGTAGCCAGATGTGTGTAGCCTATTCATACTGCTACTTGTTGAGAAAGTGAACAAGAGTTTGATTTTCAAAGTGAGTAAGATTCTATGATATTGTAATAGAGCAATAAGTAAATATTCCAAATGACAAACCAGCCTCCACAATGTTGCTTTTGCCTCCTATTTTAGTCCTGTAATTAGTGCTTAATTTTTATAATGATAGTCCCCAAAGTTAGTCTCAGAAGCCCGCAGCTAGCACTACCAATATGAGGAGTACTGAATACCAAGGCTGTGTAGTCTTGACTCCACCACATGCCTCTATCATCCACCACCAGTCACTGCCCATTGTTCTCACCTTTTCAGGTTTTTCTTTCACTCCTGCTTACTCCCTTTGTCACTATGTTTCATCTTTCTGTTTTTCTTTCTTTCCCCCTTGTGTTTTTTTCTCTTTTTCTGAGGGTGAAAGTCTGATGAGGAAAAATAAGTGCTGGTCCCCAAAAATGGCTACTGTGGGTTCCACCTACAACCGCTGAATATAATAAGCACTTTCTGTAATGTAACTCCCCCTTATAAAGTCCAGCCCCAAAATACTGGAGCAAATTAAAAAAGGTTTAAATCTTTTTACTGCATTTACACAAGGGAGAAAATATGAATTTGTGCTAATTTACCTGCATTTCTTTGAGACTCTTGCATATTATAATGTGCACTCTTAAGCAGTAGCAGTCGGCGTCAGAGGAGAGTGGCGGGGGTGGGGGGAAAGATGACTACAACATTGAAAAAAGGGGGAAAAAGTACTTACCTGCAGTCCACCGCATCGCCAATCTTCTGCTCCTCACGTGAGCATCTTCAGTATTGGCTTGAGCGCACTCGATTTGCGCTCCCAGGGAGACTGGTAGCCGGTGCTTGCTGTCTCCAACTCGGCAACACACCTTAGGTTGGAGATAGATTCAGTGAGCATGTCGGTTTGGCTGCTATGAGATGGTTGACCAAACCGATATGCACACTTTTAGCAGTGAACACCACTCCCCGTTGGTGTCTGCATCTCCCTGACCCCACCCTAAGACTCGGCATGGAAACAAAATAAAATGATAGTAAACCTGGGTTTTTTATCGTCTACAATATTTTATGCTGCTGGCGGGGGGGCGACGCTCCTCCACCATAGAGGAAGAGCCGCCGCTGCTCTTAAGTAACCACGAGGCGACAGATAGTGTGATACAAAACTTGCAAATAAATCAATTAATAAATGCATCGACTAATATACACATATACACCCATGTATATCTCATATAACTGATATATCCTCATGTGTTGGATTTGGAAAAATCTGCAACTTCAAAACATTTACAAGTTTCTGACGTTAAAGTTATGTTTTTTATAAATATCATTATAAGCTACTCCTATATTATTAATGCTGGGTCGATAGGTGAACCTAAATTCTATTTCTGCCCTTCCTTGTCAAATCTGAGTAAAGATGTTAGCAATGTACATGGATGAAATTAGAAGGAGACTTTGTAACCATCGGCGAATTCTGAAGAATGTTCATCTTTGTGGATATAAACCAAACTTTCAATCCATGTTGTTGCCCTTTACTCCGACACTTCACTGGGTATGATAATTTTTGCAAACCTATTTGAAATGCATTGTGTTTGTGTATCTGTGTCTGTGGGTATGCGTAATATCGATATGTGCCGTCAATATCTTTTAAGAACATTGTGATGAAGTTCTGGAATAGTCTCCCTGCAAAGTGGCGGAGTGGAAATAAAACAAAAATGCAAAAGGCTTGGCACAAACACATATACAATTCGGAGGTACACACAGGTAGATGGCACCCACCCACTATTTTCACAGGGCGGATGCCTTCCACCCTGCCAAGAAAGTGGGCCCCACTAAATTGTAATTTTCAGACACCGGGACACATTCCGCAGTGCCTGCACATTGTCAGTTTTCATTGGGAGCAACAATGTGCAGGGGGGCTTGGTTATTTTTAAATTCCAGCTCGGTACAAACAATGGCCAAAGTAATGGGGCCATTAGCCCACCTTTTATGTGAGTCCTTGGATGGGAGCTATTTGGAGCCTCACACATAGATGCACATGCAATTGGGGGAAACAAAGGCACAGAGGTTGTTATTACTTCACATGTACTTAAAAAAAGGCATGGTTTTGACTTTGTTCAGTCCATGTATGTACGAGATATGTATGGGTAAGAATGACAGATGTGTTGGTCTGTCCCAGTATTTACACAAATTACAATTCAGATACCATTATTTTGTTTCATTATTTCATAGCCCTACTTGTCCCAATGCAGGCTTCCAGAGTGATTTACATCACACGTACACATTATATATTGACAATAAATCATACAAGTGTGTTCATCAATGTACAGGATGTGTTACATAGGACAGTGAGGGTGACAAGATAAAGGAGTCCCATGTCCTTCATAGTTTACTGTGCTATATTAGGAGTACAATTTATGACCTACAAGTAACCAAAGGATCTCTGTGTTGAAAGCAGTGACCCACTTACTTATCTACAGAAAATAAAAATAAGTCACGTGCTTTGTGAAGACACATTAGCCCTCTATACTACTTTGATTCAAAACTGGGACTAGACAAAACATATATCTCTCTAGCAAATGTATTCACCTCCAGAGTTATCTTATCATTATTATTCCATGAGCTTTACTGGGCACACAAAGATCTCTGTAGCAGCTACTTTAGACCATTAAGATAATTTAAATTACAGAGTTTGCATCCAATTTAGCAGAACAGATCTACTGCCACGTTTCTCCTTGTTGCCAATTTCTTTGTGGCAGTGTTAAAAATAATGTATAGGTTGAGGTCCAGATTTTGTGTTGCGGTTGCATCACTTTTTTGGCACAATCCCGGTGCAAAATCTCATTAGTTAAATCTTGCAATGCACTCAAATGTACTCATGATAGACCTGCTAAACATTTGAGTGAGGAGTTAAAATCTCCTGGCAGTTCTTGTTATGTTAGTATAATTTATATTGCGCACAAATCATCCCAGGACGGATATCTCGGTACAGAGCAAAACACAGACAAAAGCAGTAACTGCTAAATTAGAACATCACTGTATTGAGTAGTTTTCCAAATTCAGGTTGATCAGTGAACATTTGACTATGAAGTGGTAACCTATTCCAATACAGAGGGGCTCGTTAAGAGAAGGGACTGCTCCCTGTACGGGTACTTCTGACTCATGGGACCATCAGCAAAGCTTTGTCACTGGAGCTTAGAAGTCTAACTGGTTGATAGAAGGTGAGCTTAGAAGATAGGCCGGTGAGACCTTTCCCCATCAGGGAATTATGTGTTAAGCAGCAGATTTAACAAATGATTATTTTTTGGACCGGTTACAAATTAAGTGAACAAAGGAGGGGAGAGGACACAGCTCCAGATGGAAGATTGCAAATGAGACGGGCAGCGGTTTTCCGCACAACTTGGAGTTTTGATAA
Organism: Triturus cristatus; assembly: GCF_964204655.1. Taxonomy (NCBI): domain Eukaryota; kingdom Metazoa; phylum Chordata; class Amphibia; order Caudata; family Salamandridae; genus Triturus; species Triturus cristatus. Next base: position 819,259,645 of record NC_140591.1, read on the forward strand.
CAACTTCTGATTTGCAGTGGCCAATAAGGCATTGCCATAATCCAATCAACTAATGAATAGCGCCTGTGCCAGGGTTGTCCTGGCTGAGAGTGGGAGTAAGGTGGAAACTCTACTCAACAGGCATATCATGTAAAAGCAACTGCCAAAAGTAGACGAGACCTGCTCTTTCATAGAGAGAGATTGATCCAAATGGACAGCCATGTTCTTGACTATTTGTATGGGGATTGCAGCCATGCTAAGTTCAAGAGGCCACCAGTCAGAGGTCCAAAGCTGTTGGGCCTTTCCAAAAACCTAATTTCTATTTTACCAACATTCAACTGCAGGCATTTCTCTGTCATCCATTCAGCTGCTACTTTCATCCTGGATGAAAAGCATTCTTCAGCTTCAACCAGATCTTTGTCAAAGGAGATTATTACCTATGTATGATCAGCAGAAGATATTTCTTCAAATCCAAAGGATTTAATACTCTTGGCAAGAAAAGCCACATAGATGTTCCAGGAAAGAATCAATATAATCTAAAACATTTTCAAAGAATCACTCAGTATATGATGTCACTTCGTGTGAGGTCATGGGTTGTGATGCTACTTCCTGTGAAGCCACGTGCAATATCACATACTGTGATGTCACACGTTGTGATGTCACATGCCATGATGTCACTTGAATACTCCCCACTTCCTTTTTTAGGACTTGTGCCCCGCATACAGGATAATTTCACTGTGAATGTAACCATAATGACTGCAACAATGTAAGGCAGATGTGTACAATGTATTTTCTTGAAGAATTTGAGGATAATTATTGAATGTGTTAATTAGTTCCATTAAAAATTATTGAATGTCAATTTTGTACATGGAGATCCTGAAAGTTTTACATGGATAAGTACCATTAAAACTCAAAGACCACCAATTACTCAACATCACTTAAGTCTGGTTTACGACCCAACCATAGCACAGGAACTGCCCTCATCACCGCCACGGAAGACATCCACATGACTATGAACAGAGAAGACACAGCAGCCCATATCCTTCTGGTCCTATCTGCAGCATTTGATACAGTCTCCTACCCCGTCCTCATCCAAGGGCTACACAACATCGGTAGCCAAGGACACACTCTCTGATAAATCTGCACATTCCTGACTCAAAGGACTCAGTCAGTCAGGCTGCACCGTATGCCTCTTTTGACCACAACTTCATCTGCAGAGTCCTGCAAGGATTCTCCCTGAGCCTGACCCTTTTCAACGCATACATGATCCCTCTAGCCAGCATAATCCACTCTCACAATATGAACGCCCCCTCGTATGCTGATGACACACAATTAATTTTCTCCCTCACAGACAAGACACTCAGTACCCGGATCAAGTTCAATGCCTGCATGAATGAAATCACCCACTGGATGAAGACCAACTGCCTAAAGATGAACACTGAACAGACTTAAATGGTGGTCTTTGGGAAGAGCACTTCACCATGGTACTCCACTTGGTAGCTAACACAGTTAGGACCAACACCCACTCTCACCACCCACACCAAGAATCCCATGATCGTCATTGATAGCAAGCTTGACATGATCACCAAGGTCAATGCCGTCAGCACTTTATGCTTCCATACCTTGAAGATGCCTGGAAAGATTTTCAATGTCTCTCAATCGACACCCAGAAAACCGTTACACACTCTCTTGTCACAAACAAGTTAGACTACAGGAATACACTCTATACCTTGATCAATAAAAAATCTCACCAGAAGGTTGCAGACAATTCAGAACTCGGCTGCCAGAATCACTCTCAACCTCAGACCTCGCACTCACATCACACAACACCTAAAGGAGCTCCTCTGGCACCACTTTCGTAAATGAGCACAAATCAAACTGCTCGCTCACACTTTTAGCACTATATAACATTGTATCAGCATACCTCAACAATCGCATCTACTTTCACTAACCTTACAGAAACCTACACTGGTACGGCCTCCTACTTGAAAAAATCTCATGCATACGGAAAATCAGATATGGCGGTCAAATGTTCTCCTACATCACCCCTAATGCATGGAATAACCTGCCACTACACATAGGAGCCCCCTCGTCACTCCTGGAATTCCACAAGAAGCTGAAGATCTGGTTTTTCGAATAGTCCCACTGGGCGCTAGGTGTCAACCTGCTCAGCACCAGAATTCCTTCCCTGGTGATAGTGCGCTCTACAAATCTGCCTAACATAACATAACAAAACAGAATAAAGTGATTACAAAACCACTGCTTTTAGGTGTATAAAACACTTGCAGTACTACCAAAATGTAAACGTTTGGCAGTATGGTATAATGAACCATTCTCTTAGAAAGTCATCAGTAAAGGGTTAGTAAAATGCAGCCTGAACATTGATTGGAAACAGATGCAGAAACTACAAGAACAAACAGGAAGCAACACTGATTGAGAACAGATAAACCTAATTTTCCAGGGAATGCTGAGCAGAAGAGGATGCTTGCTGTCAATTTAGTGTCCACGACCAGTGTACATGTAATGTTTTAGGATCATGATATGGGTTGCAAATGCAGTTTTCATTTTTCTTTTTGACTTCCTGATAAGCTATCAGTGGGATTGATGAGCCTATCCTGCTCCATAAGACTCAACATTGCCACTACACAACGCATTTACCCACAGTTTACAATGTGACATTCGTTGTGTTGGATTTTTTCTAGCTTAAATGATATTTGTGAAGGTGTTCCCTAAATGTGTTGTGTCACAAGCACAAAGAACAACTCGTTAGTGGTTATGACTTTAAAGATAAATAGTTAAGGAAATATTTTCATTCCCAACCTGTCACCGATTCAACTGCCTCATATGTGACTCTGATGGCCATCCTTATTTATTAATGCCTTGTCACAAAATATGTTAACCCGGATTTACAAGCAGGATGCTACTTCCACCTGTCTGGTGCTCGCGTAAGATGGGATCGGCCGCTTGCAATCCTAACTCTGCTTCTTAACTTCTTAACTTCATATTCTACATAATCATAACTTTATAGGAGCACCCAGGGCCGGCGCTAGGCATGGGCTGTGTGGGCAGCTGCCCATGGCCCCACTCTCAGGCCATGTACATGGGGCCTGTACCAGTTTGTAACAGCCAAGCCAAATCACACTGGTCCTCTTGTGACACTTGCTTATCTAATTGAGAGAAGTGTCTTGTTGCAATTGTGCCCACGGGAGGGGCCCCTTCCCTGGACCTCACAACCATGGTATAGAGGCGGGACCTAGCGGAGCGGGGACCCTCCGGTGGGCCAAATTGCAAGATACCACAGTCTGCAGGTTTGTCCTGCAATCAGGCTTCCTGCCCTAGTGCCCATTCACATGCATCTTGGGAGGCCCATTGTCCTGCCACAGTTTTAACCCTTTCAGATGAAAAGCAACTCTCACACATTTAACCCTATATCAGCTCCTAAGAGGTGCTTGCAAGTGCCTGAAGGCGCTGGGAGCTGTCGCCCAGTACGGGTCTGCATAAAGCACCATGAGGAGCAGTGTGATCTACTGAGATACAAATAGCCCTGAATGTGTTACATTGTATGCAAATTAGTTGGGTACTCACAGAACCAGATTTAAGGCCTAATTTCATGTTTGGCGGTTGGATTACAAACAAATGCATTATATCCCATGGCACTTGTAATACAGTGGACAGGATATTCATCACGTTTTTGTCAGAGTAAAGTAACCCATCTTTCCCATTCACAGTTGGTCTCATCTGTCTGCAGGCCACTCTCATCTAATAATTTACAGATAATAATGCTTCAGATCAGAAAGAATTAAAGCCACCAAGGTGCTAGCTTCAGCCCAGGAGAGTGTTTTTCACTTTAATATATAAGCAGGGTGCAGTGGCTTTTTTTGGAGGGGGTTTGCTAATGATGCACTTCACATGTCTGCTTCACCACCAGACCTTCCAAAGCAAAGGAAAGGCTGTACAGGTACGTGCTGCAAGCATATAGTTATTTCTCATACTATCACAGACCCAAATGTAAATTATTCAACACCTCGAGGAAAGCATATTGACAGGCCTTTGCATTTCGTATAAAACAGCACTAAAGTAGTCTTGCTAAGCAAGCACTCATTACTAATGTATGCATACACCCAGAATGCCATGCAAGCGCTGAATCCAGAGGCTGCTTGATGAAGTGAAGGACCGGGGGAATTATGGTACGATGCTTTGCAAAAACACAACTATTGCCATGGGTTTAAATTGCTATCAATTAAAATGCACTGCAGCAGAGCAAATCATAACACTGCCAGTATGACCACTGTGTGGGTGATGAAAAGACCAGTTAAGACCTATAATAGATAGTTTTTCCATTTGTGTAACACAAGAAGCAATGCTTTGTTACTTATCAGCATGAAGGTAGTGCTGGCAAACACCAGGCGCTGTAGGCCCAAAAGTAAGAGAACAATGTTCAGAAATTACCCAGCAATATTCCCATACTATAAACGGGAAATATATATGTTAGACCTTTTTTGCAGGTTGATCTCAAAACTTTTTGCCTTTTGCCTCCTATTTTTCTGACCTGTTTTTGTTGGCATTGGGACTCTGGGCATTTTACCACTGCTGATCAGGGCTAAAAGTAATTCTGATTGGTTATCCATTATTGGCATATTTGATTTACTGGTAAGTCCCAAATAAAGGGCACTGTGTGTGCCCAGGGCCTGTAAATCAAATGCTACTTGAGGGCCTGCAGCACTGATTGTGCCACCCACACCAGTAGCCTTTCAAGTGTGTCTCAGATCTGCCCCTGCAATGTTAGCGCACTGAGTTTTTTTTAACTGCCATGTCAGCCTGACAAGTGCACCAAATTGTCGGGCCCTAACCTTCCCATTACTTGCATGTATGTCACCCCTAAGGTAGGCCCAAGGATTGCCCAGGGGCAGCGTGCAGTGTATGTTAAAGTTATGACATGTACTGGTGTGTTTTACATGTCCTGATAGAGAAATAATGTGCATTTAATTTTTCACAATTTCAAAGACTAGCTCTCCCATAGGCTAACATTGAAGCTGCACTTTAACATTTTACATGTGTAACTTTTGATAGGGAACAACTAGAGATTTGGAGTTTGGGCTCTCTGAACTCAGAATTTAATTACACACCTTTTAGTAAAGGTGGTTTTTAAATTGTATGCTTGAAAATGTCACTTTTAGAAAGTGGGCTTTTTCTTGTTTAACCATCCTGTGTGCCTCTGTCTATTTGTGTATTCACCGTCGATTTTGGAGTGACAATATCTGGGGAAGTGCATTGACGCTAGACATTCACAAGGGGGGCTGAGGTGTGTCCTGCCTTTCCTGAGTGATTTTGCCAGGCTGAATTGACCTTTCGGCATTTAGAGTGGTGGGAGAAGTGTTCACTAGCACCTGAATAGGCTGTTTCTGCGGTGCACAATGCTGTCTCCACCTCCTGTTATGAAGCTGGACCAATGAGGACAGAACTGGTTTTACTGAGCAAGAGAGACATTCTGAACAAAGACTTAGAAGGGAAAATGTGGTATAAATATTAGACCTAAAATCCAAGAACTTTATTTTACTTCTGAAATCCGCAGGAAACTCTGCCAAGGAAGAAGAGCTGAAGAGCTGTGAGGAGGAGTACTGCCCCTTTGCTGTGTGTTGCTTTGTTGGGCTGGTCTGCAGTTGGTGCTTCTGCAAAGACTGGACTTTGCTTTGAAACCTGCTTGAGAAGATTATCTAAGGGCTTGTGTGTGCTTGCCTCCTGTTCTGAAGTCTCAGGGCCACAAAGAATTCCCCACAACTTACTGGAACTCCACTGCTGGGGATTCAGACCTTCCAGGAGGTTCCCATTCCAGTTCTGGGCCTCTGGAGGTTGTTCCTGCAAAAGCAATCTGCCAAGATTTGAAGTTCTGAAGGAAATCATCACTTTGCCCTCCTTGTGGCTAACTTTTCCGACGCAGCACTGCCATTCGGAAACAATTCTTGATGCACAGCCCAGTGCGGCCAAAAATCGGTGCAGCACCAGCCAGCAGCCCGAGAAACTGCCGCACGCTGAGTCCCGTGCATTGATCTCCAACATCGAGGATCACTGCAGCGACTCCGACGCAGGCTCTGCTGGGCAGAATGAAGGTTTGACACATCGCCAGTCGGCAGCTGGAGAAATTAACGCAGTACTTGGTTCGCTGTCCCCGCATCGCCTTCAGTGCGTCCAGGTTTTCCTAGCGTCGCACCTGTACTTCAAATCCACAACTCTGGGGCTACAGTAAGTAACCAACGCATCGCCTCACCTGGAGCAAGGAAGTGACGCATCACCTTCCCTGCACGTAAGGAACCGACGCATCACCCTGCCTGCAGCTATTTTTGATTGTGATTTTGACACATCCTAGGTACTTTGTGCTGAAAGTGACACATCCATAGTTTTCTATAGACAGAACTGTTTTTACCTTTTAAAAGTCATAGTTTGATATCTGTATATTGGGTTTTTGTGGTTTTGGTTGTTTGATTTAGATAAAGATATTTTATTTTTCTAAGCTGGTGTGGTGCCCATTTGTGGTGTTTTCACTGTGTTACTGTCGGATATATGTATACACATGCTTCACACATTGCCTCTGTAGTTTATCCTAACAGCTCTGTGCCAAGCTACCTAAGGGTGAGGACAGGCAAACTTAGGATTGTACTTTACTCATTCGAACTAGAAGGAAGTGTCCCTACTTGAACTTGAATTTACTCTTGACTGTAACATGGCATTACCACGAGAGGTGACTAGAGCCAATAGGAGTATCCTAGTTGATTTAAGTATAGCTAGTGTAACACATACTTTGGTGACTGAAGCAGATAGATAAATAACACCAGAGGTAAAAAATGTATTTACTACGGAGAGCAAAACATGCCACCAGCAAAAAAGCACATTTTGATTTTGGAGGTTTTGAAATAGCCTCAAAAGACAAATGACATAACAACATGCTACACACTGCTGCACTTGCTCATGGATTTCAACCATTTTAAGTCTATGTCACGGCTAAACTTACATTGGGTGATACATTTCAGCATTTTTGGTAGTTCTTTACCAAAATGGGACTGCCAGCATTAATGCAGATACTGTACTGCATTTACTACTGGAGTAATTTTAACCCCAGCTGTAACCCGGCGAGTGGATGCCCCTGGTAGGACGTATATACATCTTCTGTAATAGGCAGTACAATTTAATCACTGATTATCACCACCAGAAGTCCAATTACTTGTTTGGTAATCACTTTATTAGTAGAAGTATATTTGTCCTGCACCATTAACAAATAAATCCTGTATCACTGGCCAAGCCATTTCCAGTGTATTTACCAGGACTGTGTTTCCATTGAGAGGCTTAATATGACTACTTTCACTCTAATAAAAGAAACAAAAGTAAAAGCAAGTACAAAAAGTGATCATGGGCGCCATCTTAGAGCGTCGCCTGATAAACTGCACTGCTGCGTTCTTATGTCAGTAACGCCTTTTGATCATCTGTGTGCAAAGTGAAGTAAAGCTTCGTGAGGCATTAGGTGCGCCTTTTGATGTCAAAAAGTAGCTTTCATCTTTTCTCTGCAGATTCTAATGATTGGTCGTCAACCTTCTTTGAAATAGCGACTTTAAACATTCCCTCTTGCTTACTCGGCAGTCCTAGGCAGGTATACAAAATCTAGATGTATAAAATCGAACTGATTTCTCTCCAAAGAAATTGGTGAATATCCTGTTCAGCAGAATAATATTTATCTTGGTGACAAAACGAAATAAAGGCACCAGCCACTGAAGATGGACTCTTTTCATGCAACACAAGAGAGTTCCAAGAATGACAGAATCTGACCGTGCACCTACTAACCTGCTAGCAGGCCCGGGCTGGGGAACAAAAGCAGCCCTGGCAATTTTGTCAGTCTCCGCCCCCACCCCCAAGCGTAAAGCACTGCTGCTTTTGTTACTGGGGGCCGATATTGCATCACTGCTACAAAACCAGTCAAGTAACAAAACCGACCCCCACCACTGCTAAACCGGCCTCTACCGTTCCAGCATGTCAGGTAAACGCCCAATGCCCGCAACACCCAGTCCGGCCCTGCCTTCTAACTTGCTAAGTTCATTTGCAAAATTAGATTATTAGGTAGAAAACAGTTTTACAAATGTTTTGAAAAACAGAATTGTTTTCTTGTGATTTGAATAGTTTGCTCCTGTACAGCTAAAATTGTCAACAAAATCACAGAAATTGACATTGAATGAGGCTAGCGTAATTTGGGTAATTTCGGGAGTTGCATATTATGGTTGTTACAGGAAGAGCCAAAAGTTACGCCATTAGACCTTATCACATTATTACGTGCCATTCGTGGTAAAAATGTACTGTGAATGTAAGGGAACAACAGGATGTGTCAGCAAAATATGTACTTGTGTCAAAATTCAAGCCACTGCCAACTAGAGACCCTTATTTCTAACAATATAGAATCACGCGACTCAGGGCATTTCACCGTTTAATATTTTGTTCACATCACCAGGTAGTTCCTGCCCCACTCATATCGTCATGTGACGCATTGAAGATGTGTGTGCGTGTATGTGTGATAAGAAATGTTGTACTTAAATGGTCAATAAGGAAGAACAGGCGGGTGAGCCTGCAAATTAATAGGGAGAACTGAGCCTTGGACCCATGAGCCATCAACATGTTTGGAATGTAAATTGTGCAAGAAACATCATGTCAGGTGATGAAGAATCTTCAAAATTAAAATAAGTGTATTATTTTAACATGCTTGTGCGATTCTCTTTAGTATGTTAGTTGGTAACACTGCATTGAGTGGTATTTATTAGAAGTGATAGTTTTTAAACATGAACTTAGAAACATTCATGCCCCTTGACCACGCCTAAATGAAGATGCCATTAGTGAATCAAGAGGCAATTCTGTTGTCCTCTGTACCCTGTTTGTGGCCCTCAGTGCTTTTACAAATGGAGCAAGATTCAGCCACAGCCACAAGATATGTATCTCTCTCTTCCATTATACAAAGATAAATGCTTTGTCTTGCATTCTTTGCGTAGCTACATCAGTACTATGTGTTAAATACATAGAGATTCTAATAAAATGCAAAAATAGGTAAAGAGAAGACAGGGTTCTCTAATATTGGTCTCAACTGCTTCCCCTGGCCTAACAAAGCTATTCAGTTGAGATTTCAGAGGACATCAAACATATTTAGATTAGAGTAATTTGTTTTAATGCATTAACCAAACAACTGTCTGGTAGAGCCCACAGAGTTACAGGACTTCAGATGATGCAAGTGAGGTGCAGAGCTTGGTAGCAGGCAAATGTTCACAGACACCCAGCACAGTGTAAGGACATTTGCATTTTCATCACTCCCTGGGTTTTGGGAAGTGGCTAGCTTGGACAGAGGGTGGTGGAGCGGGGGGTAAAAAATAAATACTATAAATTCACTTACCTCTGCAGTGTGACATCCTTCTACGTCGGGTGTCTTCCAAGAAGCTACCGATGCAGGAAACTGCACTACCCAATCCTGGTGCTGCTTTTACAGCATGAAAGCAGCACCAGGATTGAATAGAGCGGGCTCTCCCTATTCTATTAAGAGCACTGCAGGCCTGCCCTTTCTCTAACCCAGCTGTCTAAGACAGCTAGGTTAGAAAACTTTAAAATGCGCATGTCTGGCTGGCCATCTCAAAACGGATGGCCAAACAGACATGCGCATTTTAAAGTGCACAACTCCCTGCTGCTGCCACTCGGCAGCATTGGCCCCACCCCATCCTGACACTGAGTTTGGGACAAGTTGCTGAAAAAAACGGTAATAAATAAACTTTATTACCATTTTATTTTTCAGCTTTTCAGCTCCGGGGCTTGCAGGGCAACGCTTCTCCACTCAAATGGAGGAGCCGCCCCTGGTTTTGGGAGGGATTTCAGATGGGCTGGCCAGATAGAGCCTACTGAGTGCTGTCAAACTGGTAAGTGAAACATCTTTTGCATCACATCCCACTTCAAGCACTTTTGCAGAACTCTGTGCAGTCTTCACTATCAGCCCACAGAAATGGGTAGTACTTCCTCTGCTGCAGGAGTGGCAGAGCGGAGTGGTGATTTGGTGATTGAGTTAGGAGGGTGGGCAGATGAAGGCATATGAAGATTTAGGTTATCTTGGCATTGAGAAGCTGAGCTGAGACAGAGCCATCCATCTGCCTGGATCACGCCTTGTGTGGATTCCCCACCTGTACAAGTGAAGGGCAGGATCAGAAAGCTTATGAATTTATTTGCAACATCACCAGAGCTGGAGCTACATTGAGGTCATTGTCAGCAGGAACTTTACCGGGCAACAACAAATGGCAACACGAAGGCAACAGATTGCTGCAAATGGCCTGGCAAATGTTTCTGTTTCTAGGGGCTAGTGAATGCCCATACCGGGAAAACCAGGATGTCCCTCACTTTTCTATCAATCTCCAAAAGATATGCAAACTTTATGGATAGTTTATTTTCCACTAACAATGGCTCTGTATACGGCAATGTATTAAATGTTGAGTGCCCACAAGTGTCACTTAATGGGTATGATAATGAGCTTGTTTTGACAAATACTATTGATCAAAAGTAAAATGACGCGGGGGTAAGTGAAGTTGGACCTCACAAACTTTGCAAAGTTTTTTATACATTTTTAACTATAGGAAATTCTCGAATGTATTAATAAATTGTGTAAAAATCCAAAAAATCACATAAAAGCGGCATCTGAATGCAATGTGAAGCCATCTTGGAAAGGTATAATCATGAAGCACAGAAATTGCCGTTTCAACTTGCCAGGAATAGTCCAGAGTTGAATGACCATGGCAATGTTCTTAAACCGTATCTCTTATACCCATGAATATTCTTGAATATTTAGGAAGTAAAGGTCTCATTCAGAAAGATTTTGCATTCAAAACTGTAATGAGGCTGTGTGCCTATGCTTACCAAGCCCCACGGTGAAATAATGCGATAGAAGCAACTGCCTTACTGATCAGGACCTGAAATTGAACAGTTGCACAGTTCATCTTTTGTTCTAGTAGACGTGGTGTGGCATTCCCAGCCACTAAGGACTAGCAGTGGTGGCCCCTTTGCTAAGGAGGAGGAGCGTCGCCCCAAAGCTTTTCAGCAGTGTAAAAAAGGGAAAATAAAATTATAATATCACAATGTTATTATCATTTTATTTTTCCCTGCTGAAGCAGTTATGCGGGGCGGAGCTGGGCTGCTCTGCTCACAGAGCAAGGGGAGGAGTGGTGAGTGCACTTCGTAAGTGCGCATGGCGGTTTGCCGAAACAGTCATGCGCACTTTTCATGTTCCACACCGGCTGTAATGCACAGCCTAGGTGGAGAACATGCACAGGCTCCCACTGCCTGTCTGAGCGCCGAACCAAGGCATTCAGACCAATCACAACACTGCTGACAGCAATGTCGTGATTGGCTGAGGGGAGCCTGTGTGCTTCCTGCTTCCGTTCCGGCAGGGAGAGATGCAGCGAGACTACAGAGGAGGGATGCGGTTCAACCGTAAGTGTATTTTTGTTTCTTTCTCCACCCCTACCCCTGCCCTGCCAACCCCGATTCGTGCCAGTGACCACTGATGACTAGGGCTTCCAAAGGAGAGGTAATGCAGCAGCTGTATGTTGTTACCACAGGATACTCCACAGTACAAGATTAGACCAGAAAATGTCCATTCTATTAAGGAACAGTCCCACAAGCCTTTATGCATGTTGACCGTTTTTGGATGAATGTCAATATGTGTATTATTGCATCAAAGCTCAGCCGAGAATACCACCCTGCCTGGCAGAAACCCCAACAGTATTACGATTACTTTATTCTTGACTGTAACATGGCATTACCACGAGAGGCGACTAGAGCCAACAGGAGTACCCTAGTCGATTTAAGTATAGCTAGTGTAACACATACTTTGGTGACTGAAGCAGATAGATAAATAACACCAGAGGTAAAAAATGTATTTACTACGGAGAGCAAAACATGCCACCAGCAAAAAAGCACATTTTGATTTTGGAGGTTTTGAAATAGCCTCAAAAGACAAATGACATAACAACATGCTACACACTGCTGCACTTGCTCATGGATTTCAACCATTTTAAGTCTATGTCACGGCTAAACTTACATTGGGTGATACATTTCAGCATTTTTGGTAGTTCTTTACCAAAATGGGACTGCCAGCATTAATGCAGATACTGTACTGCATTTACTACTGGAGTAATTTTATCCCCAGCTGTAACCCGGCGAGTGGATGCCCCTGGTAGGACGTATCTACATCTTCTGTAATAGGCAGTAAAATGTAATCACTGATTAGCACCACCAGAAGTCCAATTACTTGTTTGGTAATCACTTTACTACTAGAAATGTATTTGTCCTGCACAATTAACAAATAAATCCTGTATTACTGGCCGAACCATTTCCAGTGTATTTACCAGGACTGTGTTCCCATTGAGGGGCTTAATATGACTAGAACCCAAATACAAGCTCTACCTGGATCTTTCACTCTAATAAAAGAAACAAAAGTAAAAGCGAGTACAAAAAGTGATCATGGGCGCCATCTTAGAGCGTCGTCTGATAAACTGCACTGCTGCGTTCTTATGTCAGGAACGCCTTTTGATCATCTGTGTGGAAAGTGAAGTAAACCTTCGTGAGGCATTAGGTGCGCCTTTTGATGTCAAAAAGTAGCTTTCATCTTTTCTCTGCAGATTCTAATGATTGGTCGTCAACCTTCTTTGAAATAGCGACTTTAAACATTGCCTCTTGCTTACTCGGCACTCCTTGGCAGGTGTACAAAATCTGGATGTATAAAATCGAACTGATTTCTCTCCAAAGAAGTTGGTGAATATCCTGTTCAGCAGAATTAATTTTTATCTTGGTGACAAAACGAAATAAAGGCACCAGCCACTGAAGATGGACTCTTTTCATGCAACACAAGAGAGTTCCAAGAATGACAGAATCTGACCGTGCACCTACTAACCTGCTAGCAGACCCGGACTGGGGAGCAAAAGCAGCCCTGGCGATATTGTCAGTCTCCACCCCCACCCCCCAAGCGTAAAGCACTGCTGCTTTTGTTACTGGGGGCCGATATTGCATCACTGCTACAAAACCAGTCAAGTAACAAAACCGGCCCCCACCACTGCTAAACCGGCCCCTACCGTTCCAGCATGTCAGGTAAACGCCCAATGCCCGCAACGCCCAGTCCGGCCCTGCCTTCTAACTTGCTAAGTTCATTTGCAAAATGAGATTATTAGGTAGAAAACAGTTTTACAAATGTTTTGAAAAACAGAATTGTTTTCTTGTGATTCGAATAGTTTGCTCCTGTACAGCTAAAATTGTCAACAAAATCACAGAAATTGACATTGAATGAGGCTAGCGTAATTTGGGTAATTTCGGGAGTTGCATATTATGGTTGTTACAGGAAGAGCCAAAAGTTACGCCATTAGACCTTATCACATTATTACGTGCCATTCGTGGTAAAAATGTACTGTGAATGTAAGGGAACGACAGGATGTGTCAGCAAAATATGTCCTTGTGTAAAAATTCCCTCAAGGACTCATTTCGCGCTGAAATATAGAGCTAAATGACAGATTTGCATTTCTCATAATACACATAATTGCATGTAATTTTGCTGAATTTACATGTAACTATGCAAAAGCTATTAAGGTGATTTTTGCACCCCCAATTATAACACTATCATGGCTCTTTACTAAAAAGGAAATGTGTTTATCTGTAAGATATTGGGGCCCAAATTTATCGATATTTCATGTAACACAGTGAAGCAAACCACCTTGTGTGAAATGGAGAGAGTGGGAATGCGCTGTATTTAACATTATATGGCTGCATTCCTGCTCTCTAACTGCGCTGGCGCACAATCTGCTTCCTAGCGCCAAACAAGCACCCTATCAATATCGTGCCACGGTGCCTACGTTGTAGGCAGGATTGTTTTGTGCAGAAATGGGCACCTTCCTGCACAAAAACAATCCTCAGAAGCATTTCTTAGAAAGAGGTAACAAGGAGAAAAAAAGATATTTCTCCTTGTTTCACCTCTTGGGGGAAGCGTACAGCTCTGATGCATTTTCAGGTCTACCAGTGTGGGTAAATCTCGGAATGTGTCAGAATGCGTGAGTGGATGTGTGGAAATATCCATGCTCCACCCATGGCACGCCTCACTGTCGTAGTACGCAAGGTAGAGATTCATTGTGCTTTGTGTTACTTTAGATTTATCAGGCCACGCAGGGCCCCACAAGGCTTGGAAAATTTCATTTAGGTTTTGTGTTGCCCTTGTGTCCCCTTGCGTGGCGCAGGGATGATGCAAAACCTTGATAGATATGGGCCTTGATTATTAGTTGGGGGGGGAACCAACCTCAAATGATAATCACAATCCTCAGCCGTGTGAAACACTAATGTTGCTAAATAAACCTGTGCTTAACCCTTGGGTAGCTTGGCACAAAGCAGTCATGATTCACTTATGGGAAATTTGTAAATTATTTATGCAGTACTCAAACACTAATAAAATGAAAACACAAGACAATCCCAAACCAATTTGGAACAAACATTGGCAAAGCCAATAGGTCTGGCATTGGCTGCCACTTTTTTTGCATTCTTATTTTATTTTGTCATCGTTTTTGCAAAACTTTGTGTGGGAACCTGCTAGCACCTCTAAACAAAAACATAGGCTAAAAGCAAAAATGTTGTTTTGGACTCAAAAACACACACATTGCCATAGTACTCCCCTGGCACTGAAAGGAACTACTTATTTATTCATTTGTAGAGCGCCTGGTTACACCAACGGTGTGTTCCCGCGCTGAGACATATCCAAATGAGTATACTGCTGTACCTAAGTGGCTCTTGGGTGCTGAGGTGCTCCTTGTGAAAGAGCAGCTAGCTGTTACTCAAATTGAAGCTAGTGGCTGAAGCTGGCTGACACATTGCCCCTTGGTGTGTGGAAGAAAACCGTGAATGACTGAACCGCAGAGTAATGGACGATGAAAACACCTGTATCTAAATATGTTATACACATAATGTTAGCAAAATCAAAAGGTCTTGTCTAACACAGACTTAAAAAAGACAATCTGTCTGGCATTGGCTGCCAGCCTCTTGCCTTTCGGAAAGAAAATGAGAAAGAATAAATGAAAGAAAGGAGAAGGCAAGAAAGAAAGGAGAAGGCAAGAAAGAAAGTGGAGGGAAGGAAAGAAAGAAGAAATAGGGAAAGAAATAAAGACAGAAGAGGGCTCCCAGGATAAATATAGAGCAGAATTATCTAACATAGATAGTGTTGAAAATGAGCCCTATCTGCAAGATCACCTCTCATCTTTGCCTTCATCACTGAACCCATTTTCTGTTGGCCATAGGACTCTTGACACTTTCACCCTGCTAACCAGTGATAGAGTGCTTGTCTCCTCTTTCTTTTCTATAGATGTTAACATTGGTGTACACCTGATTGGTACATGTAATCCAATTGTAAGTCCCTAGTATGTGGTACTGCATTCACCCAGAGCCTATAAATTAAATACTGCTAGTGGGCTGCAGCATTCATTGTGTCACCCACTGAGGTAGCACTATAAAATGTCTCCAGGCCTGTTCCTACAGCCTAGGTGTGCAGTTTAAACTGTCATTTCGACCTGGCAAAATACACCTTTTGCCATGTCTAAACTTTTTTTTTGTAATACTTATAAGTTAGCCCTAAGGTAGGCCCTAAATGCCCATAGGACAGGGTGTAGGACCTGTATATTTAATGTCTTACATGTCCTGGCAGTGAAAACCCTAAAAAGTCATTTTTCAACGTGGCAAGCCTGGATCTCCCATAGGGAAACACTGGGTCACACTGCAACAACTTACAGTGCTTGATTTCAATTTAAAAGCAGCTAGAAACACGATTCAAGGACACATTTAAATAATAATTTAAAATTCAACTTAATGGTCAAGTCAGACTTTATATTTCTATTTTAGAAATGACGCTTTTAGAAAGTTGGCATTTTTCTGCATAAGCCAAAAGGGCCTTTCCGCTGGTGTCACCTGACTTTTGAAGGGCTCCTCTGTGGTGAGATGTGGATTGCTCCCAGTCAGTGGACAAAAGGCTTGGCTGTGGGGTATTTCCTCCTTGAGAAGGATGACCTGGGGGCTAGGCCCGGCCCATTCCAGAGCTTCAAAGCATGCCTACCCTGTTAATGGCAGATGTAGCTTGCATGTTGGTCTGCCTCCCTTTTGTCTTGCTAGTCAGTTTGGCTCCAAAATCAGTGGAAGGTGGGACCTGCCCCAGAATTGGTTTGGAGTGCCCACAAGGGAGGATTTGTCTATTATCAGAGTCACACCTCTGGGTGGGCACTGAGAACTGTGACCAGGAGAAGGAAGGTTCTGCCATGTTGATTTAGGTAGAGAGGGGTCATGTGGGATAGTGTCAATTAAAACACGCAGGAAGTGCTGGAAAAATGGGCAGGGTCACCCCAGGGGAAATTTTACCCCATTGGTTACAGAGTGCCCAGGAGTTCCCCCATCCATAGGCTTGCACCGGGGATATATGTGGTATCCGCATTATCCTCTTCAGAACACTCCTGAACCTCTGGAGAATCAGAAGAAAGACTACTCTGCTGTCTGAAGAACCTGAAGGAAGACTAACCCTGCTAGCCTTGACCCCAGCCCAGAGGTGACTTCAAGGGCAGTTGGCTGACCTCCTATTCGAGCTACAGGTACACAACATGTTTCTGAAAGTCTTTTCATGCAATACCTTAGCTGACCAGTACCAATTGAACCTGTCCAAGATCATGCTGCTGGCCTCTTGTGGAGGGAGTCCTAACGCACCATTGGTGTCACCCAGGCCATGGATACTTGGATAGTGTTAGACAGTACTCCTACTGTCCTCAAACTTCAAGAAGAGGGACTTAGAAGCTTGCAAATTTTCTATCTGGTGAACTGATGGAGACCAGGACCGCCATCAAAGCCATATTCATTGACATTGAATCACTGATCGGCCTTAGTTTGGTGGTTTGCCCGGCTGAAGGAGATCTCAATCCTAGAAAAGTTTCCAAATCCGAACGCAGAGGTCTTCATCGGACTGAAGCCGAGCAGCAATCCATCGGTGTTGAGGCCTTCCTGGGAACAGACTTCGGACTTTGCCCACTTGGAGTTTTTCCACCTTTGTCGATGACCACACCGGAGCCCTGATCATGCCACTCTGACCATTTGTTGATGACCACTTTTTGTCAATCAATGTTTCTATGTCCGAAGCTATACTTTTCACCAAGCTGAAAGTAGTATCTGTATCCAACCCGTTCTTCATTGCAGTCAGCCTTAACTTTTGACTTATACCTGTCTAGCACTACCACATCCTCACAGTTGGCACTATTTGCTTCACGGTGCTATAATTCAAACTTTTAAAAATCATATTCCTAGCTCTCCTTATTGGATTTTTGTTGGTTTTTGTGTCATTTGATTTAATGAAATATTCTTTACTTTTAGGTCTGGTGTTAGCCTAGACTTTTTGATTTTACTAAAAGTATATGAATTATATACTTATATAAAGGGACTTTCATCCACCTCTCGTCATTCATTGGTCTGTTCTTGTGTCATTCACATTTTGCTTCTGTCCACTACAGCATACAGCATGGGGCAATGGTTCAGCCTACTTCAGCCACTGGCTAACCTCACTTTGTGGGACTGCATTTAGCCCCCTCATAAGTAGCAAATCTGCAAAACAATGTACTTCCTTTGTAACCCAGTGTTTTTGTTGTACTTTATTATTACCTTTGTGTTGCCTTTGTAGAGTCTGATGTGATGGCAGGATGCTTTCTACCAAATGAGAGCACAGGGCACATTCCAGGGTTATCAGTTCATGTCTCCTGCCAATGCTGTTGTAAATTCCTTCTGAAGCCCTTTGTTTATCTGATGGCTGCTTTTTCACCCTATACCAGCAGCTCACAGGAACTCTGAATATAAGCTCATGAGGGTGCTCCATATTTGCAACCCTGTCTGTCATGAATCTAAATCAGCCTTTAAGCTTCCAAAATGGCACTCACAGTGTGGTTAGACTATATGCAGCAGTGGTGATCTAATCCATGACAAGTGTTAAAAGGTACACCTGAGGAATGTGTTTGTTAGAAAGTCCTGCAATGCACAACAGAGAAAGGCCAAGCCTTCAAAGACATCACACGTGTTTACATTCTTAGGAATTGATGGTTAAGGATTATAGTTACTAAATAGGCGAAGTCCAACACTATTCCTGATTTATAAACATTTTACGATATTTTAGTGTCTTCTTCGTTTAGTATTCTAACACTCACTGAAATAACTTAACATTGAAAGGTGGCGGCCATAGTCTTTCTTTTATTTATTTTTTTGCCACCCAGACAATATTCTGAAAATGATCTAACTAATTTACATTTAAGTACAAAGCACAGACTATTAACCAATGCATAGAATTTGGTATAATCTTCTGGTATTAGTTTCATCAAGTTAATAAAGGATACCGCAATTTTAAAATAGCAATTGTAATGACCAACATTTGCCTATTTGAATAATAAAACTCCGAGTGATTCTTGAAGTAAATCGATGGCTGTTTTTCGAAAAACTGTATTTTTTTAATGTTTGCTAGGGTAGGATATGATATACAACACGTGATGTTATCTTTCTTTTTTTTTTGCTCAGTGCTTTAAGGACACTTCCCTCTTAAGTAAAGGATGCGTACTTCCATTTATTTTATTTTCTCCTGTTCTACATTTCTTAATGGGCTTTCATGTTTTTAATTTACTTTAATGTGCATCCCCCTGTGACTAGTTGAGTGGTCTGTAAACCTTTTTACAAGGAGGGATATTGCTACACTGAGTTAGTATACATATTCAATGAACTGAGCTAATGGAGTAAGGAGGTTCTTAACCTCTTCCATGCTCATGACGGCTCCCGGCCATCATGAGTCACACTGGGCGTGTGCGGACGACGGCCGGGAGCCGTCATGACCACGCCCGCGATTGGAATGTCCAGCACTCTGCGGCGGAATTTGCGCTGCAGTGAAGAGGTTAATACTGGACAAGTTAAAAGGAGTTTCCTATTTCTGTCTACTCCTGTAACAAGGGCTCAAAGTTACTAATGTTTAACAGTGATGCTCGTGCAACGTAAAGCAACGCAAAGGGTGGAAACAGCATCTGGAAACAGGGCCCTGACTTACTAAGGTTAAACAGGAGCGCTCGTGTTAAGCAAAGAGAGGCAAAGTGGTGCAAACGGCAGCACCATCTTTCGCATGCAAAATTATTTTTGCACCTAAATTTGACAAGAGTGCAGGGTAACAGCATTTGCGTGGAACCCCAGCACCAAATAAAACAAGCGCAACCAATGGATAAAAGCAAACTTGCATCTTTTTCCCAAATGAAATACATCTAATATTTGTAGATTTACAAATATTATGTGATTAACAGTTGGTAAATTTTCTGCGCGTAGAGGTTTCTATTGGAAAGTGTGCCTTGAGGGCTTGTCTTATGCAGGATGCCCACCTGCCAATGAGCTATAGTCCAAGCATAAATGATGCTTAGCATCGTGCAAAATGAGAATTTTTAGAATAAAGTGGGCAACGACATCATCCATGCGCAATGACTAATAATTCTAGGGCTACACAATGTTTTCCTTTCCTGCTCTGCAAAGCTGCAGATTTCCACAAAGTGTTGCATTGCCCAAATCTGGGTGACTCTGGGTATTCTGAGTTCCAAAATAATTTCTTTAAAAAAAAGCCACAAGATGATGATTCATTGGCCAACACCATACTTAGCCACACTGACTTCTTTTGTGGGTTAATTTCAACTAGAATGATACTAGCAGAGAGTGAATGTACATTCCAAAGAGTTTCTAGGCGCTGACCAGAGGTTACAGTGGGACACAATTGGACCATGTGCTAGGAGACAAAATCCTGGACTAAGGTGGCTCCAAAGTGTTTGACCTGCATGAAGCAATCAAGCCTGACTAGAGGGTAGAGGAAGGGAAGCAATAGATTCAAAAGCTTGCTACTAAAAAGGCACTGAACTCTGGGGGAGGTGGGGGAGTACTGTATTAATAGAACAATTAGGATAAAAAGGTCAGGCAAGCATCATCATCTCGTCTTTATTCCACAGGTGAAGAGAAATGAGGCTGGAAATAACCCAGTTTCAAGTGATTTACTAGTTAACTCCTGACTGTCCGGCGCTAGTAAAGATAGTAAATCCTTATAAATAGCTTTGGTAGTCACCCTGATTGACAAATCGCTAAGTTATGTTTATGTAAATAAAGGATTCCTAAGTTGCTGTCAATAAACTGATTAAAAATGTCCTTATCTGGTTTTTCCTTGCTTATGGAAATCATTAATGTATTGTAGACTCCTATCGTTGTGATGGCCAAGGAGAAAGAAGAGCGGGCCAGAGGAATTGGAGAAGTGAGATGGACACAGCAAAAATATTTCGATCAGTGATCTGTTTCCTGACCTGAGCATCAATGAAAGATGGAGAAAGTCTCTACTCTCTTGATCAGAGCATGGGTCTAGTTGGTGAGATGAGCAGCATTTACAGGCCAATCAAAACAGAGATTGGCAAGAACAAGTGGTGCAGATGGCTCAAAATGGCAGCTGGAGTGGAAGGGGAAGACAGGAAGGAGGTGTAAAGAGGGCTCTGTCTGAAGAAGGTGGATTTCTATGTGACACCTGAAAACTGAAAGTAAAGTAACTGCTGCCTTAAGATAATTAAAGAGAATCACTGACCAGTTCTAAAAGATAAAAAAAGGTCTACAGATACAAACATTAAGCAAGTAAACCAACTAAAACAGCAGCAGCACAGGAATATTTAACCTACAAAAAATATAAGAATGGAATCAATACATTCTAAAATAATTATATTAAATTGGAATAAGAACAAATGTATAATGTGCTGAACCAATATTTTCAAATTACCAGTGAGAGGGGAAGAGGAGTGAAAAGTGGGCTAGGTTGAGAGGGGCCATACCTGTGAGTAGAATGGGAGAGATGGAGAGTTAAAAGACAATAGGCCTGATTCAGAGTTTGGCGGACGGGCTACTCTGTCACAAACGTGATGGATATCCTGTCTACCTTATTATAGTGCATTATATCCAGTGGCACTAGTAATATGGTGGACGGAATATCTGTCACGTCTGTGATGGAGTAACCTGTCCATCGAACTCTAAATCAGGCCCAATGTCTTTGTGTTTTTTGAGGTGCTGCTGGGTTGTGACCTCAAAGAGGTGTGATTTTATCGAGTGTAAGAAGGATGAAGCAGCAGCCAATGAGGCACATACAAAAAGCATTTAAAAAATCTAGAAGGGTACCGGAAGACCCAAAATACGTAGATAGCAGCAGAACAGTACACATACGTATAAATAATAAATGTTTGTATAGTAGTAAAGATTTTCATCCATGAATTTCCACAGTTTTTGTGAAACCTTTACAAGCCTTCTGAAGATCAGAAAAGTTGAATATAAAAAAAAAACAATTTGCGCTTAACAAATCCTGTATATATAGGTTACACAGAACACAGCCACCCAAAAAGACACTGTTTTTTAAACAGAAAAAAATCCTTGAAAGTAAATGCGATGTAGGGAAAATTCTTCAACAATAGGTTTATTATTTGCAGTCACAGGCAAATGGCCTGATTTAAAGTTTGGTGGATCGAGTGGGCAAGTTTGATGACATATGTTGCCCCTTCATTACTTACATAGGACACTTGCAAAGGCCGGAAGGTCTCCAAATGACAATGTCTGAAACTCCAAGGGCGTCTAATATGCTCATCATGTCCCCATCTGACACCAATGGGGGCTTTTTGGAGACTGACCTTCCAATAGGCTGACAGTGTTCTATTGGAGTCGTATGAAGGGAAATAAGTTTTTCTGCATGAGGTAATACTGCAATACATGGGTGCCAATTGTCTTGGGCGGGGGGCTCTGACCGTGCTTTCCATTATATGTCTTTCTCACTGCTTCATTTTGAAATGTACTGTGTGTCATGTTCTTTTTATTGAAAATGCAAAAAAAATAGTTTAAAAAAAAAAACTTTGGCGTCACAAGCGGCCATCTCGCCTGCCTTATTACAAGTGCATTAGGATTTAATGCACTTGTAATATGGCCCATGGATAGCTTTCATGACCACATTCAATATCAGCTCCAAAGTTTGTCTCCAAACTCTTCAAATTTCATAAAACTGGGTGGATGAAATTTAAATTTCACAAACCCTGTTATCAAAGTGGCTCTTCAACTAGTCAACAACCTGGCATGTTAAGCTCCTTTGCATAGGATTTGGATAGTCTCTTTTAAATTGTTCTTAGCTTCTTTTTTATTTTTTTGTGTGTGATGGCCCGGCAGTGGCACGCTTCTTCCAGGCTGCTTCCTTCCACTTACACTGCTCCTGGCCCTCCCCTGTTTTATTTATGTTTTTTAAAATTGTTATCTATTTTTTCCTGTGAGGGACCAGCAGTTGGACACTGCTGCCTGGACATTTTGTTTCCCACCAAATGTCAACTGAGCTTTTTTTTTTTTCTAAGTCGTTTTCCGTTTTTTTTCTGCAAGCACCCAGCAGCTGCTGCCATGCAGTTTGCTTCTTGCATGTTGTGCCCACTCTCCTCTCCACGAGCATTATTTTTTTAGTTTTTTTCTTTTTGCAGGGAGGACCTAGCAGTTGTGGAATACTGCTTCCTTTCCTGCATCTTTAGTTTTGCACTTCCAAGTGATGCAAACATATTTGTCATTTACCCTTCTAAAACGTTAGTCACCCATTGTGGAACAGTAATTTAAAACATGAAATTGTACACAGATGCATCACAATGGATGCCCATGCATTGGTATCTATCTTGGCTTTTCTTTTTTAGAAACCAATACCAAAATGACCGCCAATGTGTAAACCTATGTCTCTTCCTTTTAAAAGTGAGACACATTGGCTTTGCTTAAGCTTGTTTTTATTGTGGTGGTGTAGGGAAGTGCCCCTTTTAGCATGGTTACCTCCCACTCTTTGCCTGACCTGCAAACTGGGTCACTGAAATGAGGTTCCCAGGGCCTGTGTTCTTTCCCAAGTCTGCACCTTTGTATCCACAGTTGGCCCATCCCTGGCCAAAGGTAAGACCCTTGTAGAAGGTAGCATGGCTACCAAGGGCACTGGACCCGGGTAGGCCTCTAGGGGCTGCAGCACCTATTGTGCCACCCTTAGAGTCCCTGTACCTTAACACACATACAAACTGCAGGCTGCATGGTTTGGTGCAGAGAAAAGTGAAGAGTTGACATGACTCATGCCTGCAATCCACTGCCTGAGGCCTAGGTAAGACATGTCTCTAGCAGTGTGCTCTATCCCTAAGGTGAGGGTACATAGGCATCACCCCTGTACCCCTACAGCTTCATAATGGCTTTACTAAAAACTGGGAAGTTTGGAAGCAAACTTCTCAGCACATTAAACCCACACTGATGCCAATGTGGGATTTAATGTAAAATACACCCAGAGCGCATCTTAGAGATGGCACCTGAAAATTGACCAGCCCTGATGTAGTTTCTGTATGGCTATCTGCTATTTGACACCACCAGACAGGTTTCTGGACCCCTGGGTAAGGACCTTCTGCTCTCTGGGTCCAGAAACAAAGACAATCCTGGGCAGAGGTGTCATGCTTTCTCTCCCAGGATGGGCTAGGTCCACGAAATGGGAAGCTTCAAAGGCCTGCCACCTGTGGACGCTGGCCCTGCCTTTTGCTGCCCCCAGCAACTGTCTCCAACTTGTTCTGGCCCCCACATTTGGCGGGAGACTCTGTGGGAAATCCAAGCTAGAAAGAGAGGTGTCGCACCTTTGCCAACCACACCCCTCGGTTGGGGGAAGCAAAGTGAAGCAGACTTCTCAGTCCCCTCCATCTTGAAGATGAGGGGACTCAGCCAATTTGGAAGAGGCTCATGCCTCCTCCCAATGGAGGGTGGCATATTAGGGAGTGCATTCACCCCAAGGAAGGGACCAATTGGTCCTGACCTGCGCACACATTTACCACCCCTAAATCTAGCATTTAGGGGTGACCCTGAACCTTGCCTCCTCAGCATCAAAGAAGACAGACCGAAGAGCCATGCTGACCCAGGAAGGAGAATAGGACGCCAACTGCCTTGGCCCCAGCCCCCCAGGCCTGTCCAGTCTACGACTTGCACACAGCAAGAACCCCAGTGAGTCCAGCAGCCAGCAACACCCAGAGTCCAGAGGAACTGCTTTGTGACCTACCTATAGACTCTGTCTCCCGTGAGCACTGGATTTGCTCAAACAAAGACTCACCTCCAGAATCCGGATTCTGGCGACTCTGCAATACTGCACCCCTCTGCACCCGATGCCCACGGCCTGAGTTTGAGTTGCCCAACACCACAAGGAGGTCTACCTGGTGATCCTGACCTGGGATCTTGGGATCCCTGACCTTCCTCAAGCCTTCAGATAACGTCTGCAGCCTCAACCTGAAGGGTCCCCCCGACTGCAATCGGAGCTGGTAAGAAAATACAATGCCAGAAGACACCCCTGCACCCGACGCCCCATGGCCTTGGATGGCCCAACCAATGGTGTGCAGGCATCCCCCCAGATCCCAACTTACCTCACCAGCCAGTTGTCATCTTCAGGAAGCCTCCCTGCCTGAGTCTGCAGCATCTTTTCGAAATTGAGGTCTCCATTGGAAAGCCCAGGGTCCTGACGTCCGTTTTGCACCCTGCAGCCGGCCGCCCAAGTGCCGCTAGTGGTGAAGCTCCTGTGCTGGTTGTTTGCCCATGCAGTGCTGACCTTAACCCCTGGAGTTTCGCTCCCACAACCGAGTGGTCTGCTCATCAGCAGTCCCTAACCGAAGGCCCCATTGGCTAACATTGGGCCTCTGCAGTCTGCACCTGGCCGCACCAGTGCCGCTGGTGGTGCAACTCGAGTGACCATCTAGACCTTGGGGAACCTTGGTCCTAATCCCCAAAACCCTTGTAAGTCCTGTACTTACCTTCAAAACCGCTAACACTTTTTTCCCCTTAGGAAGCCCTGTAAACAGATTTTGGGCCTAAAAATTGTCTGTGTTGAACTCTGTTGTATGAAGAAAGAATAATTCTATTGCAAAATATAGAAAGCTGTACTTATCTTGTATTTAGAGACCATAAGGTGTGCTATCTAGGCATACCAGCCCAGTACTCAAAGTAATCCAAAAGTAATCCAAGAGTAATGAAAAGTCATTTCCGTATGATTTAATCTGTTTCCAAAGCATATACAAACCGGAAACGATTGCAATTTCAAGCACAACTGCATTGTCTTGAACAGTCTTGCACTTACCTGTGCCATGTCCTGCTTGGTTCTAAAATAAAACATAAGTATACCTTTTTTTATACCTACATAATTGGTCTGAATTCTGTCTCTGAGTGTGTGTATCAGTCATTGACTGAGTGAATACAATAAATGCTTAACACACCCCCTGGATAAGCCTAACTGGTCACCCACACTACCACAAAGAGCTGTTAGTACTTACCTAATTTATCCTCTGCCATACCTCTGGGGACTCCTTGGACTCTGTGCCCACTATACCTCATTTTAGTATAGTATATACAGAGCAAACGTCCTACAGGTGGCAGAACCACCCAGACCTAAATGGAGTTTATGCAGGGAAAGATAGGTATAAAGGGCTCTGGTACTTTCCCAGAGAGACTCGGAGCAGTAAATAGGAAATGGATGCCTGATGGCGCCATTGCACTCACTGCCATAAGCGGTCCTGAATGGCAGCTAGGACCCACTGCTGCAAGATTTGCCACAGCAGCTTCTCTTTTTGGGAGTTGGATGCTTCACCAGCTTTGCACACACTTAATTGTAATATTAAATTTTTTGATATTCAAAATTGGTGATTCACAACATGTTTGGAAAGAACAACACAGACAGATAACATAGATTACCCTGCATATGTTTAAAGCAACACAATTTTCAATGGAGAAACACAACTGAAAGTATAAATCAGGTTTGAGTGCAATTTCCTGATACATGTTCTTCCACTAGTTACCAGTGTTCTGAGTAGCTCCAATTCACAGTACATGTTATGGGGCAAATTTGGCAGCACCGCACTCTGACATTTTCTAAACACAGGGATGCCCTGTATTTACAAAAATATGGCACACCCCTGTGTTTCCCCTAGCGCTGGCACAAAAAAGCTCCCTAGCACCAGTGCAGGCACCCTGCCGCCATGTTGCAAAGGTGCCTGCGCTGCAGGGGCAATTGTTTATGTGCAGAAGGGACACATTCCTGCGCATAAACAATCAATAACGGCGATTTATCCTTTCTATGTGTGCTAATGAATGCAGCACAATGTGGAAAGAGCAAAATAGGAAGAGAAATTAATAAATTCTCCTTGTATTGCCATTCTAAGACCAGGTATTACCTTGACTTAGTTTTTTGGCACTTCCCCAGCCTTGTAAAACTGGGGCAGTGTCAAGAACAATGGGTGTTGCAGTGAAATGCCCACAGCAACAACCTTTGCCACAGAGGACTGCGGTGGAAAGGGGCATACTTAGAAGGTGGCGTTAAACTGTGTTAAGTGGCTTAGCACCACCTTGTAAATATGGGGAATGGCAGAATGCCACTGGAGTGTCATAAAAAGTGAGGTTCTCGTGGCAAAAGGGGCTTGTAAATATGCTCCTTAGGCTTCCACTTTCTGCAGTGCACTGAGTCTTTGCAAAATTGCAAAGAATAGATGTGAAGCAGATAGTAGTTCGTTGTCCATTGATAATGTTTAGCTGGACCTCGAATTCAAATAGAATGCTGATGTCACACAGGGCCGGTCGAGGGACAGTCCTCTTTCGTTATGTGGCACAATGATTTCTTTTCATGTTTCTGTGGCGACTGCTCATCCGCAAAGCTGGGTATTCATTTAAATAATTGTTTGCAAGGAAAAAGCCCTTTTGGGCAAAACTGCTGATGCTTCTGCAACAGAAATTGAAGACAGCACATCCCAATGCACAGAGTGAATTTTGCTTTCTGTGCTTGGCCCTGGTTCAGTTATTTTTAGCAGGTGCGTATGATTGCTGCCCTATCTAGTGCTGCCACTTCAGGGCTTAAGAGTGCGGGTTCTAAAAGCATTCTTCGAACCTAGCCTAGATTTGTATTGTTTTCAGGCACTGAGGAGAAAATGCTCCAGGGAGGAGTGCTTCAATTAGACAGCACTACAGGCAGTCAAGGATACCAAAGCATCCCGTCAAAAGCACCGAAGACAATTTAGGTCTGATTCTTACCGTATTCGCACACACAGAAAAGCGTTTCATGTAAAGGTACAGTAGCGGCCCGTGGTGGGAGTGCTGCTGGGTGCTGACGTGGGGCGGGGGAGGGGCAGGGTGGGGGGTAGTAAACTACGGATTATGGCTGATTAGAGGTAAGTAAACATATAAATAAATGTAAAGGTATAATAAAGCTACTGTAAAGGTATAATGTGATTTCATGTATTGCTTATTGACACCTCTATTATTCTTAATAAAATGTTCTTTGAACTTAGAAAGAAAAGCGTTTCATGTCTATAAGAACTGAGAGGTAAAATGTCTCGCCTATAAAAACAACTGCTACAGTCATTGTGTGAAAAGACCCAAGATGCATGCTCCACAGAAAAAGGGTCTAGAACAACAGAGGCCAGCTCAAAAACAATTGTCTGGTGCTAATACATGTCCTTGGTGTTAAGACAGTGCTTAACACAAACACCTTTTTCCACAGTATTATGAAACAAGCATTGTCAAAGCCAAATAGGTTTCGCCTTTGGGACCTTCAAAGTGATTACCTAAGCATATGGCTTTGCCAATGTGTTTAAGCTATGTTGTAAAGGACTGTGGCTGCTGTGCAGCATGCTGAAAAGTTATAATAACAAGCTAAGGTTGGAGCTTAGAATGATTGTCTACTAACACTTTGAAGTGGGATGAGAGCAAGAATACCAGTCGTAGTTCACGGACTGTAGTAATTAACTCACATTAGTGGTCCAAAAAGTGCAGCAGGAGTTTTGAGTGCCTGTTCCTCGCCTTCCATGCTGTGTTGATCACGGGCATGTGTTACAACGCAAGGGGAGAACGTGATGGTTTTGTTTTGGTGCACTTAGTGCCTAGCATGTGTACATGAGTCTTTTAATTAAACAATATATATACAACATAGGAGAAAGCAACAACTACAACTCCATGAAATGTTCACCTTGAAGCACACATGTTCCAGCACAGTTACTACAATAGCAGTAGATTTGCGACAAAACGGCAACACAGGAAATCATTTTAATCAGTAAGTAGCATGCAACACAATGAATTGCTACTGACCTAGAACACTTTCAAGACAGCTTACGTTTGTTGCATGTACAGGTAGAGTAAGTGATGCGCATAATTCAGCATGCTACATTTTCCCCTAAATATGGTCTACACAGTTAAAGTGACCTAGTATTCTTAAAACCTGCTGAAAAGCTAGTACTTTCAGAAGGTGTCACGCTTGTCACATGGCGGCTCCCAGGTAGATAATAATTTTTAGTTATGAAGAATGCAATAGTCATTGCAAGCTATTCACTGGAGAGGTTAACATGTAATTTGTTTGCATGGAGGCGGGAGCCTGCCAGTACTTTTTTTGAATTTTATTACATTATTCAAAATCAAGATTTTAAGTCTCATCTACAGATCTCAATTTTCTAGTTTTAAATACACAACTAGTTATAACACGAGAACATTTCCGAATTCATTTTACTCTGTGTAGCAGCTGTTTTTGGTGCCCACCTCACTCCATCTCATTGCAGGAATTCTTTCCACTCTTGGGCTGTCATGTGACAACATAGTGCATTCTGGGAGTTGCAGTCTTAGTAGGAGTCCACTGAGCTACTTATACAAACACATCTGATAACAATGGTTTGTTGGTCAAAATCTGAAGACTGGAGAGCGTGCCCTTGATTATCTGGATTGAAGATATACTGATTTGACAATTTGAGTGGCTGTGAGTATTTTTAGCTTACTGCATTGGAGTATTTGTAGGGTGCAAACTCAGCCTAAGATGGCAGCGGAGTGCTGTAAATTTAGCAACAGGAAATGCAGCCAGTATGTGGAACGGGCAGACATACAGAACAGCCCTATGATCGCAGCCTTAGCTGTCGCACCTCATGACTTCAGCCCAAATGCACTCTGAGAAGCTGCCACCCATCACACTCTGCCTATTTTTATATCAACACTATGAAGGGAAGCCATTGCTCCACCCCTCCCCAAATGTATGTTTGCTTTACACAATTAATGTTATTTCCTTTCACATTCAAACACTAAATCAGACTACCGTACACAGAGATCTGTGCCTCTGGAATTGCAAGCTTTATTTCTCTTCTTACAATTACAAGGAAAAATACTTTTTAACAGACACATTACAGTTTTGTGGAAGTAATCCAGTCCGACCTGCCTTTCTTTCATTTGTTGACCCATGCCCCTTAACCCCTTCACTGCGGCGCGTATTCCGCCGCGGCGCTGGGGGGGTTCGGGGTGAGCGCGGCGCCGCCATGCTCGTGACGGAACCACGCCGTCATGAGTCACGGGCGAACTGTGCTCATGACGGCGTGGTTACGTTACGACTCCGCCCACTCAGTATTTCGCCCGCATAGGCGGGGAATTAGTGCCGCGTGGGCGGAGCGGCCGCAGCATGACGGAACCACGCCGTCGTGAGCACACGCCGCCCGTGGCTCATGACGGCGTGGTTCCGTCATGCGCGTGGAAGGGGTTAAGTAAAACAGCTTCCTAACCTAATACATTTGGAATACTGTTGCAGAAATGTTGTGTCACTGACACCCGGACAGATAGCTTAAAGTTTAAGTTATTTTGCATCGAAATTAGGTTTCATATTTTTAACTGGTGCTACATCATGCCCACCGATCGTAGCTTTTAAATCAAGATAGTTTGCATTAATATGAATAAACTCTTTCATCCGCTGACATTATTCAACTGAAAATAAGAGGCAGCTACATGCTGGGGAGAGAAGGAAGGGGACGGCACGGGATAGTAAGTGACGATGGACGCTGAAGTAGTTAAAGTAACAGGCAGTGACGGGCAGAGCAGCAGAGGGAAAATCCCAGATTCAGTTTCATGTTTTTTAATTGGTGCCGCATCCTGCCCACCAAGTGTAGCTTTTAAATCAATCAATCACGGGATATTGATGACGGGCGCCAAAGTAGTTCAAATTCCAGGCAGTGACAGGGGTGTTTTCAATCTGGGCCAGCGCTCGGTCAGCTTTGTTTTTTATTGAAATCTGACACAAAACATGAAGCGCATTGTCCATGAAGGGGGAGCCGTGCTGATTCACAACTGAGTCAAATAATTACACAAGTTATAGACACTCACACAGTAAACACTAGCACACATTTAAAACAAGTAGTCCCTAAGGAAACACATAAACAACTACAGCATAAGGAAACTGTAGTTAGCGGTGCTCCTGAACTATAAAAACGGAAGGGAACTATTGGCAGTGCCACCAATAAGAAGCCAGGAAATACAAGTGATGCAGGGGTGGACCAATTGAGGCAGAAGGCGGGATTACACTGAGTATAGACGGATTACAGCAGGTCTTGCAGACAGTGCATGCGCTGTAGGCTTGACCTAAAAAGATTTGTGGAGGTAATAATGTGTAATAAGAATGTGGTTATGTAGTTTTGCCAAATTATTGCATTGTGTTATTGTTGTTATGTGCTCTGATTGTGTTATATTCTAGTATGACTATTTTGTTGTTTTAAGCCCTGTTATATTTCTGATGCATTTTTATTTTGATTTGTTATTTTATTACGTTTTGTTCTATTGTACTCTAAATACTTTAGAGATGTCAACAAAGACTGCTCCTGTTCCAGGGTACATCTCACTTTTATTTTAAGTTCCAGCGGTAAACCAACCCTGTACCAATGTTTAAAATGGTGAAATGCAAAGGGAACACTCTCCCTTTAACTAGGTGTGCAAGGCAAAAGTAGGAACAGTGCTCCCTATTACTGATAATGCACTGTCACCATGCAGGCGCAAACTCGCATCTGCCCTGGGGGCCGCGCAATAGTGAAAGTTGCAGCAGTAGTTTGAAGCAGCCGCTCCATCTTTCACAGTGCATACAACAATACTGCCTCACTGCCTGCTTTACAAGGGGGGCAACAGAGATTGCCCTGCAGGCAAGTGCAGTGAGTGACTGCACCCACCTGCTGGGGAATGTCTTAGAGGTCCACGGGAACACCTTTCAGGGTCTTTATGTGCATATTTTTGTGTAATATTTTTGTTATTTCATCAATTTTTGGTTAATATTGGAGAGCTAACTTTTGTGGGGTACTGCCAAAATGTAATTTTAAAATATATTATTTGCATCGCTTCTGTTTGTCCCATAAAATGTTTTAAGAACAGGAGCCTAATATTTAAAGCACTATTGAGACACTATGGCAGTCAAGAAAATAATGACATCAAACATTTTCCTTTTTAACAGGTAATTTAGGATCTCCCAGAAAGGCTCAGGAGAGGGCAAAAATAGTAGCCAATGGCCCGCCAGATATTTTTTCTGCTCGGTTGCAAATAAAATATTTTAGTAGTTACCGGGAGCTGAAGCTGAAAAAACAGTAATCAGAAATATCTCCTGCTTTTTGCTGCCACAGGAGACTTAATAACTAGTGGAAATAATGTTTCCACCAGTGGGCCCCCCAAAAAATCTCTGAATGTTACACAGATGGCGACTACTCGGGCTAATATCAACTCAGTTATTTTCACAATATTTTATGGACATCTTCTACATCAGAGCCCTATTATTAGGGTTAATTGAGAAGTGTTCCTTGGTAATACCCACTCCCTCATTCAAGCCATGCCCACCCCCCACCGTTACACTGACGCGCCTTATTGGCTAGTGTAGAGAGCAAGCAATCAGACAGGCAGAGAGACTAGGGCAGGGGTACTGGAATGTGGGCCCACGGATGGGACACTGAAAGCTCCTCCTCCAAGCGTCTCAGGTGGGTAAGCAATTCACAGCATTGGTTCTTTTGTGTGAGCAGATAACATGTTGTTCATGTGCCTTGACTGAAATATCTACCAATTTAAGCAATTGCACCCAAATCAGCATCTCTCTCAAAGTAGCAATTACTTTGCTTCCGTGACAGGCCCGACCATGATGCACTGCAGCAGGAGAACGTCTTCTGCCCAGACTGACTGGCGCTGCAGCAGAAGTTCAAGCCACTAATGTAAAATGACAGCGTTATGAATGAATTATTATTGACGTATATTCTGTATTCGAATTCATTATCCCTAAATTGATATCACCAGGTCAGGAGGTAAAGGCAAATGGCAAAAACGTATTGGTAGGTTAGATATAATAAATACACAATAAGAAGCAGTGCACTGGTCCTCTTCTCGCCTGATCTCATTGGGCCATGGCCTTACCGAGCCGCATCACTGAAAGCATGAAATATCAAGGTAAATCAATCAGTGAGGTTATGTGTACAATGACGCAAGCTGGCACAGTCGGAACTTGTAGAAGATGTTATTGAAACACACACACACAGCACAAATACTAGTGGTGGCTTCTCCGCTAAGGCGGGGGAGCATCGTCTCACTGCTTTACAGCAGTGAAGTAAAGAAAACATAAAATGATAATAACTCGCATTACTATCATTTTATTTTTCCTTCTGCTGCAGCAGCTTTCGGGGAGGGGCAGGGTTGCTCCCACTTCAGAGGAACAGGGGAGGAGTGGTTTGCCCACTCCCAAGTGCACATGACTGTTTGGCCGGCCCTCTCAGGCCGGCAAAACATTCATGCGCACTTTGCATGTTTTCCACCCAGGGTGCGTTACAGCCTACGTAGAGAACATGCCCAGGCCCCCATTCCCTGGCTGAGCTCCGGTCCATGATGCTCAGACCAATCACAACGCTGCAATGCAGCATTTTGATTGGCTATCGGGAGGCTGGGAGGATGCTTCCTACTGCTTCCTTCATCCTGCTGCAGACAGGCGACAGGAAGAAAAGGACAGAGGAGAGTCGGCGGCCGGCTGGTCATCAGAGGTAAGTGTTTTTTTTACTTTACTCATCCCCCCCCCACTGCCAAAGTTGCCCACCAAAATCTACTGCCGGCTGCCCGCCAGATCACAAGTTGTTTTGTAGTGTGGCGGGAGGTTGGTGCAGCGGTCCCATGGCAGTGCTTTTCAAAAAGCACTGCAATGGGACCACCACAGCCGTGCCTGCATGGCATAGACAATGCGGTCCATGCTGTGCAGGTACTGGGGGGTGAGTGCATACAGGGTGTGCCCCCTTACATGCATTCCCATGCCCAGGGGCAATAGGGAGCGCTTTGGGGGTGCAGCAGCGCCGCCAAGCATAGTGCTTCCCCTGACTGCCTCACAGCTGCCAGTGATTGTGGATCCCTGTTGGTTGCAGCAGTTCTATGGTTGTCCAATCGCCAAACTCGTAATTCGGCGGTCGGACCACAGGTGTGGCAGTTCCTGACCACCATCGCACCTCCACCACAAGTACAGCGGTCCTATGGACCACCATACTAGTTATCAGGCCGTAAAACTCTTGGCTAATGCAAGACCTAAAAAGGACTTGCAAGAACGAGTTAAAGTAACAGGAAGTGAAGGGTGGTTGAAGAAAGAGGCATGAGTGGAATCAAGACATGGCAGCTTTGCTGTTAGACAATCCTCCACATTCAGCACCGCTTCAATGCTGATTTTTTTTAATTTTATTTTTTACAAATTAAGCACTGGAAAAAAGAATCATATCAGACAAGAGGTGTATGAGTTGTTTCCCCATGAAGGAGAGGGAAAATAAGACCCTCCCATGCACACAGCGGTGAGGGCAGGATGCCACGTACAGTGTCCCTGACCTATTGTAGGACGAAGACAAGCTATGTACAAAACATATGCACATTCTCTTCGGTCTATTGAGCTTCTCGGCCAATCAACATAGACAAAGGCAGCAGCTCAAATGTGGTCCAATTGAGAGGATGCACGTAGCAACAGCTAACAGCATCTGTCCTGCTTGAAGCGTGTTCAAGTATGTATATGTTTAGGATTCTTGCACTCCATAAACTCTTAGCAAAAAACGATTCTGCCCAAGCGATTTTACCTTCGCATTAACACGTTTCAGCCGACTTCATACATAA
This sequence comes from Triturus cristatus, assembly GCF_964204655.1. NCBI lineage: Eukaryota > Metazoa > Chordata > Amphibia > Caudata > Salamandridae > Triturus > Triturus cristatus. The sequence goes on from NC_140591.1 coordinate 819,293,656, forward strand.
TTCACTGTTACTAAAAGTGGCCCTGCCCACGTGATCTGCTGAGGACAGCTGTGCACGCTGAGACCACTGGAGCAGAATCCGGAATCTATCTCGTTTGAACCAAATGTGGTACAAAGCACTTAGCTGTGCTACAAATTAGAGAAAACTCTGCAGATCACTTACTGTGTCTTTAATTGCACGTTTTACCAGGCCCTGCCTATAAGCATACAGATACTTACTTCAAAGAGTGGAACAGTTCAAATTAAAGTACAGTTCTGTGGAACAGTTGGAACCCTGAGATATCAATGGAGAAATCGGAGTAAATTAATAATGTTCTTTGAACTGATTTTGCGCTATTTTTGCAAGATTTGTAACAAAGTTGCCAAACTGATTTTCTTATGTGGCCTCACACTTAGTTGCATCTTTATTATTTGAAAAGTAGACACAATTTACTTTCTCTGTTTTTTATTTTATAAACACCGTGAAAGTTATTTGAAAGCTGCTTGTTTCTTGTTTTGCCGTACTGCAAACACCGGTTGTTGCATTTCCTGTTGCACAAGAGCCACAGGTGCGCACATATATTTATGCAGGGTTTATTTGCAATCGCGCAAAGTTTAAGTCACTGGGTACATGGTCTCTTGATTTTTGAAACGGGTTCAGCATTATTGGCAATTTTCATAGATTCTGGCCAGCTGGAGTACTAACCCTCATTCTTCCCGGCAAAACCTTGCTGCCTCTTCGGTGTACCTCACATAGCCGCAAAACACAACTAAAGCGCTCAACATCTCACTACAATGCCTACAATAAAATGAACACATTCACTGAAGAGTGGATCTTCAGTTGAAAACACCGTATAATGGTGAAGATGCCCCCAAAACACCTCTATCGTCAGACAACACAACACTTGTCACAGTTACTCACACCTCATTGTGCAAGATATTCCTTACTTGTGACTTGTAGCTCGCCAGGCACTCCTAGCTGCAACTTTCATCACACCCCTAATCCAACACAGAGAAAAGAAAACCACTGCAGGCTTCCTCTTATAACTGCAGCAAAAATGCCCTCTCAAAGCAGGTGACTGTCAATCAATCAAGAAGTATAAAGCACGGCTAATCACTCGATACGGTATCCAGGCCCTTGCAGGCCCTAGAGGCGTATTGTCCCCAAGCAACAATTTTCTACCTGGAAAATACACCACAAGCAAATTTTCATGGCTTCAATGATTGTTGAAAAGTGCACATTTTGGTAGCTCAGCAGGCTCTCACTTTTTTGTGGGGAGTAGCATGCTACCATGAATTTGGGCTTTGACATTGTGGTGTTGCACGAGAGTGTGGTGTTGGAGCACATAGTGTATCCTGTTTATTCTAGGTGTCGTGTGGGGTGAAGTATGGATTTATGTCTCACATTGAGTTACATTGCAGGTGGAGAGACATTCTGCTCACATTTCATGCTGTTGTAAAGACACACCTTCACATTTGTATGTGTATGTTGCATGAGAGTGTGGTGCTGGTGCACCTCGTGCATACTGCTTTCTTCTGGTGGTAGTGTGGGATAAGGTATGGCTTGTGTAGTATGTACATGTTTAGTTACATTGCAGATGCTGAGACATTCTGATACATTTTGCTTCCATTTCATGCTGTTGGAGAGAGACTTCTCCCCATGTATGTGATCCTTGGTGCTGTGCAGGTTGCGTGAAAGGGTGCTGTTGGTGCACCTAGTGCATACTGTTTATTCTAGTTGTCGTGTGGGGTGAAGTATGGATTTATGTCTTATATTGAGTTACATTGCAGGTGGGGAGATATTCTGCTCAAATGTAATGCTGTTGTAAAGACACACCTTCACATTTGTATGTGTATGTTGCATGAGAGTGTGGTGCTGGTGCACCTCGTGCATACTGCTTTCTTCTGGTGGTAGTTTGGGATAAGGTATGGCTTGTGTAGTATGTTCATGTTTAGTTACATTGCAGATGCTGAGACATTCTGATACATTTTGCTTCCATTTCATGCTGTTGGAGAGAGACTTCTCCCCATGTATGTGATCCTTGGTGCTGTCCAGGTTGCGTGAAAGGGTGCTGTTGGTGCACCTAGTGCATACTGTTTATTCTGCCGACGGTGTGGGATGAGGTATGGATTTAGTGGGGTGTTACATGTAAAATCACATTGCAGATGCTGAGAAGTTCTGAAACATTCTGCCTACATTCAATGCTGTTGGGAAGAGACACTTTCCCATCTGTATGCTATGCAGTTTACTCCTGAGTGTAGTGTTGTAAGTGTGAATTAATTTTACAAAAGTGTTGCAGATCCCACAATAGTTTTAGGGATCTAGAGCAAAGCTCGTTTAGCCACAAAATACCCCATTAAGCAACAGTTTGTAGCAGTGTTTAAATAATATACTTTTTTTTTTTTTCTAGTTCACAAATATAGAGGGCGATGGGAAAATGCCTATTTAAAAATGCCCGCCTCAAAAGATAGTACATCACAGTTTCAAGACAACCAGAGTCATATATAGATTGAGGAGCCATTAATTGTGGGAAGCCAAACTTGTTTACAGGAAGAGAAACTAATAGCGTTTCAATTTCAAAACTCCTCCCAGGCGCATACTCTTAGCAAGACAATGCCATTAAAAGGCCTCCCATGGCCCCACGCCAGCTCGGCTAGCCCAGCCGCTAAGTACTTATCTATTAATGCTATCCGTCCAGAGGGAACATCTCTCGGGTTGTTGTGAGTTTGTTTTGATTGACTTTTCGGTGTCAGTTACTTGTGTTCACTGCCAAAGACAGAAAGATGATACTCTCAGGTTATCCCATCACCCAGTGTTGAAACAGCTTTTAGTGCCACGAGAAAGCAAATCAGACACACAGTCGCGCATTTCACTGAAAGCCGCATGGACTTTTATTTTCTCCTTTTATTGCAATTTGGAGCAAATTAATTTTATCATACAGTTCAAAAACATTGCATGGTTGTCTAATAACTCTTTGATAAACCTTTGATGTGTTTATTTTTTATTTTTTTTAATCGATTTTGTAGTGCTGACTTTTATTCAGCTTTCGTCCATCCATTGTGCTAAAAATGACAGGAAATTTGGCCTGATTGACACTTATATAGTAACATAGCTCTTACTTTTCACATGGATCTTGCGGAGCATAATATTATTTTAGCGAATGAGGTTTAAACTGCTTCTTGATAATTTCACCCCTTTTCTTTTAAATACAGTATGAAAAGTCTTTTTATGAGGTTACGGTTGTCATCTTCCTGCAACAAATTATCTGCTTTTCCATCAAGTTGCTTGTCTCTTTTCTCAATTTTCCACATCCTTTTCAACTCCAACCATAGAGTGTTTAAGGTCCCCCGAAAAAAAAAAAAATATCAATCTTTCTCCACTTAAGGAAAATTCTCAAGATCTTTCTCTAGAAACAGCTCCTCATCAGCGTGCACTTCAAAAATTACTGAACCGCTGCTTCAAACCTCCTGAGCTGACTCCCTACTCCAGCACGCTTCTCGAACCCACCCGTATTCCCAGTAAGCCCCTTCCTCATGCCTATAAAATAATCATCTCTGTACTCTTCTTTGCACCTTGCACGGTGCTGGTTTTCTTTCAAGCTAGGTTTGCACTATCTAAATCCACCAATGAACATAAATTCATACATTCTCTCTAATAAAGCCCAACTACGCCAAACAGTTGAATGAATGATGAAAGGTCGTTTTTAGTGCTACGGAAGGTATAGTGCAAATGACACATGGATAACAGAGAGAGAAAGCAATAGGAGTCTGGCTTTCTGATCCTGATCAAACAGATGACCACAGTGACTGTCTCCAAAGTGGGATGATGGATCAATGATTTCAGATTGGGTGGATGCCCAGATTGAGGCCTTCAAACGACATCAATCATTTTGACCAAATCTTCGGAAGTAGACCGAGGTGAGTCATGCATGCCGGAGAGGACAATCGCCTCAACTCTCAAATAGGCTTTACATTGTAGGCTGAGAGGTAGGAGAAGGCTTAAGGTTTCGTCAAGCAGTTGCCAAGATGCTCACTGGCCACATGGCACTTTCAGTATTGTGTGGTTTGTGCTGTTACCTCCTGTGCTTCATGATGGGAGTGGTCATATTACATATGTGTAGAAAGGATAAATATCATTGGATGGTTTTATGATTTGTGCTGTGTATAGGAAAATGGCAATACCAAATATAGCCCAAACTGCACATTTAATCATTGTAGTTTACCCTTGGCAAGAAGATATGTAAGTGCAACACTGAATCATAGCTACAAAATCAAATCTGATATTTCTATCAGGTACTTTATGGAAAAAGGGGACTGCTTTTAAAGTCTAGGAGACAGTCCGAATCTAAGAGTGTCTCAAATATTACACACCAACTTTCTTTCTAACAGACCTTCATAAAATGCTTTGCCCCCCCAAATCCTCATCTATGAGGATGTTTGTCAAAATATCAACAACAAAATAATCGTCCTTCAAAAATGTGTATCTACACCAGTGATACTCAAAGTAGGGCCCAGTGGGCTTCTGCGGCCCTCTTGACTTTTACATGCCCCCCCCATGAACAGCAGCACGATCTGCTGACTTATTTCTGAGCAATAATATTCAGAGAGAAATGTGAAATAAACAGGCAAGCAATTATTAACCTGCAAATAAATGCTTGCCAGTTTATTTAACATTTTTTTGACCTCCTTACACTATCCCTAACACCCCCAAGCCCCTACTGTCACCCTGCTGGCATCAGTGGGGCCCTCGGTCACACCACAGACTATACTTTGTGGCCCCTGGGCAAATGTTTGCGAATACCCATGATCGAGACTATCAACTACCACAATTTCGTGAATGTGAGTGTATATAGGTAAATACAGAATTAGTAATCTTAACTTCACTACTAGGTACCTTAATGATATGCGGACTGCCAAGATAGTAAATCTATAGTTATCTGTATACACTTACCTTCATGGTATTGTCGATATTCTGGATTCAATATTGTTGTAGGACGATGTTTAAAACTCACTAATTTAGTAACACACCCTTTATGACTGTCTTCCAAATGAAGTAGAACATTTAAAAAATTGTTTGGCTACTGACCATATTCAGTATTCATCTAAATGCGGACTATAAGTTACTTTATTCGCAATTCGGCTGAAATAATTAGCTTAATCGTTGGAGTATCCCTTCCACCAGCAAACCCATCGTACCCCCCCTCCTCACCTCCTCCCCAAGCGGAAATGGGGGCATATTATCAAGACAGGCGATAAAATTATCGCCTCTATAGCGGCAGAAAACTGCCGCTAAAACGGCGATAATGGGCTTGATAATATGCTCTATGGAATTCCAATTGAAGTTCAGGTTAGAAGTCCTTCACATCTAACATGGGCTTCAATTGGAAATCCCTAGAGCATATTATCAAGCCCATTATTGCCGTTTTAGCGGCAGTTTTCTGCGGCTAAAGCGGCGATAATTTTATCGCCTGTCTTGATAATATGCCCCTTAATTCGGTGTATCAGTTCTGCCCATCATTTTAACTTGAACCCTAACGAGATGGAAAACTATAGGAAAGAACGCACAGTAAAGTGAGCTAATCTGAAGTAAGTCAGTTCTGATATATGCATAATCCAATCATTCCCATTTTACTCCGCACTATAAACAAGCACAGAGTAAGAGATTACTCTCCGTAGTTTAGTAAACGTGGCTAAGTAACAAAGCTTAGCGAAAGCGCTGGAGACCAGGATAGGCATTTGCTAATGCCCCCGTGAACACAGCCCTCTAAATAACCTTTAAGAAAAGGCTGAATGAGCTCATTATGGGAAGCAAACTCATCGAGCTGCACAGAAGGATTCATGTCTTCCTGTTCCACCAAACAATACGTTCAAGCAGGCTGATTCCTTTCCAGTTCTGCACCTGTTGTTCAGCTCCACAAAACCAGTCCTCTGTGGCTCTGCAGCATGGCGGCGGGCTGCCTGCTAATTACAGCAGCTGACATCGCGCCCATCTTCCCCGTAGGATACGTCCAGCTCGCGCACGATGCGCCTTCCAGCACGTGCGGAACGTTCGACGTGACAGATGAAGACGAGCAAGGAAGCAGGAAACCACCGTCGCAGAGCCTGCATCATGCACAGGAAAAGTCACCTGACAGTGCGCTTAAAGGTACCGGTGTCCTGCAGTGCTGCCTACACACAGGGCTCGAAGAGCTCTTGCACAGAGCCTGACTGGGACAGACCCTTGACATTCTGCTCTGATTGCGAGAGTGCCTCCTTTTATGCATTGACCACGTCTAGTTCGTGTTCTTCTATTGCTCTGTTGGCCTAGGCATATAATGGTTTTCGGGTAAAACTGAAGAAATTGCAAATTAATTGGAGTGTTCTTATTAGTTACAGGGATGCATTTTGGCTGGTGATTATGTTAAGTTATTTGCGATGCTCTTTCAATCATGTTTAACTCCTTCTAAACCTTACTACACCATTACGAAGAAATGAAAAACAATGTTGTGCTTGCTTGCAGCTCTATGACCGCATTTATTTGCTTTGATGGCTTTTTCCTCCATGCTTTTATTTTTATTGCATTGTGTGGTGCCTATGCTTTCTTAAGTGTCATTGTCCTGATGAAGCTTCTTGAATCGAATGTGTGGGTAGAACATTTTAAATATTTCTCTTAAACTGACATAAAGCATTGGATAGCCACTGCCAGACTCTTACTGGACATGGTTTTCACGACATCACTCATCTCGTATTCCTCTTCAGAGATTTCCTCCTCTATTTTCCATTTTGTTTCATTTTACAGTATCAGTTTTCACAAGAACTCCTCTACAACAGACTCTGTTTCACACACACATCTATCTATCTATCTATCTATCTATCTATCTATCTATCTATCTATCTATCTATCTATCTATCTATCTATCTATCTATCTATCTATCTATCTATCTATCTATCTATCTATCTATCTCTGTCTGTCTACGTGTGTGTATATGTGTGTGTGTGTATTTACACACACATATAAAGATAGATAGCTAGATAGATAGATGTGTATATGTATATATTGCAACAATGTGGGCATGTACTACATCTCACTGTGCCAGCTGGTGCTGACACAGAGGCTCAACCAATGCTTTTCACACATTCATTCCAAAAGAAAATTGCTGCCATCCAGGAAATCAATATTTAGTGATTATTTATTGCACCCACAGTACACACCAACGATTTTCGACCACCCAGGTGTTGATCACAGTAATCAAGACCTGGGTGGTCAAGACATGCTGGTGGGTGCCTTGGATGCAATAAATAACCATTACATTTTGATTTGCTGGAGTGCAGTGTTTTTCTTCTTTTGGACTGGATGTATATGTATATTTCTAAATATCTATATATGTGTTTGTGTGTGGGCAGGCCGTGTGGCAAACAGTCACTGGGCACAGTCAAAGGCCATGTGCAGCAGCGGTTGGTCGCATGCAGTATTTGGGACCAGGCCCTGAAAGCCTGGCAGAGCAGGGGGAGGCCGCATACAGGGGATTAGGTGCAGGATCTGGCCAAAGGACTGGCTCTGTGCCCAACTGCCACTGAAAATTATGATAGCAAGCTTTTTGTTATTTGGTGTATATCCTTTCAGTAGTTTTCAAGAAATTTGTATTAAAAAATGTGCTTGAGATGGTCATGAAGGGCTTGATCGCCTAGAAAAGTTAGTGATATCGGGACCATTACGTAGTGCGTGACTCTGATGGTACTGGAAATTGAATAAAGTACTAAATTCCAATGGCTGAGGAAGCTTTTTCTCCCATCAGCCAATGGAGTACCACGGTACCTGGAATAGTAATGCACAACCTAAGTAGGGGTCACCACACCTTGGGAAAATGTTGGCGACTATTACAGGACTTGGGGACTAGGTCCCGGTGTCCTGGCTCCATGCAAAGTATTGGCTGTTGGACCAATTAAGAATATAATGGAAAAAAACTGAAATTCACTGAGAAAAAAAAGATTATTTATTTAACTAATTTTAATTGTACCACATCGGTGGCAAGTAAACATCACAAACCAACTTAGGTGTACAGTTTAGTCAGCGGACAGATAGTTGCATGGTTTCCTGTCAAGCAAATCCTAACACATCACATAAGGCAGAACACAATACCATGAAGAATCAGAGTTAGTTGTTTCAAAACAACACATGACATTGGAATAATATGGAGATACAGTTAACAAGCAAAGCAAAACATTTGTTAATTCAAGCGCAAACAAATACAGTATTTACCATCTGTGTCTCCTACGTCACTTGGTACACTCTCAGGAGCCAGCAAACGATCACACAATCCCACCCACACCTCTATATCCTCCTATAGCTTCTCATCAGTTCTAATACTCTTTGTATGGATCTCTTCTGCCAGAGACGTTCAGTAACATCCCGTTTGCCGTGAGCCAGCAAAGGCGCCCTCTGCACCATCCATGTAATAGCCATGCGCCGTTTAGCCAATACCAGCACCAGTTGCTGATATTTGTAGGACATCCTTCTCTTCTTAGGCCTCGCCATGTTACCCAACAGGCAAAACTGAGGTGTGAGGTACCTTACAGTGCTGGGGTGTGTGTAATTCTATCCACTATCCGAAGCCAGAAACCATGCACTAATGAGCACCCCAGGCCAAATACAGAAAATCCGCCCCATAAAAATCGCAACAAGAGCAGGAAGAGGCCCAGTCAGGATATAAGCAGCTGAGTCCCAAGGGAGTCATATATGTGTGATGAAGGAAATTGAAGTGGACCAGCTTAAACCGCTGATTGCCAGAGACTTTACAGGTCAACTCACACACCCTGGCCCAGTCTTCGTCCAGCTGTGGGTTTCCCAGGTCTGCATTCCTGACGTCCCGCATCAGCAGTGTCCCATGAGCCATGTCCTTCCCCATGGATTTATACAATAGAGACAGCAAGTGTCTCCCCGTCCCACCGGTCAATATCACTCCTAGCTAGGTTGCCAGATACAGGAGGACCTGCCAGGAGGTCATCTAAGTCTCCTTGGTGAATTCGACCACACCTGCATACTGGAAACAATTACCAGGTCCAACACTGAATCTCAGTTGGAAGTCCTCAAAGGAGATAAAGATTTTGCTAGGGTACAAGTGACCCCAGGTACCACAACCACCTTCCCGGCGTGCCTGATGTGTCATATTGGCCTCCATGTGGTGAGGCGGGACAAGTATCCACACTGGTACCGGCCTATGGAAGGGGCCCTATGAAGCACCACATGCGCCATTCATTGCCACACTTTCGCCATTTGCCTGACCACATAGGGTCGGTCCATTGAGACTCTGGAACCCTCCATTAATAACAGTGTAAGGTCCTCCGCATCCACACACCCCACCAGTAAGCATTTCTCCAAATAGTCTCCCTCCGCCATCCTTCGTGCCTCATGCTGCAACATTGCAGCAAAGTAATAAAATTCCAATCATGGTGCCTCCAACCAACCATCCTCGTAGCTACACATCGGTGAAGTCCTAGCTACTTTACGGCGCCTGCCTGCCCATACCAATGAAGTGAGCAGGGTATCTTACTTTTTAAATACCCACGCCGGGAGAGGACAAATGGAATGTTGTATAGTATCGAGACAGTGCAGGAGTAGCACCATCTTAGAAATGGCAATCCTGCCCATGAGTGAGAGCGGCAGAATGTTCCAAAAGGCAACAGATGATTTCAAAGGGTCCAAATCCTTTACTCATGATATTGCATCTGAGCCTTTCTATAGTGAGTAACCATAATTCCCAGATAACGGAATCTATCCAGCTCCCAGATCAGGGAGATGCTCCACTGGGGTCCCACCCAATACAGCAAGGGGGAACAAAAATGATTTCCTCCCATTTAATCACAGACCAAAGACCACACCTGAGTCATCAAGGATACTCAACAGCCCACCCAGGGATTCCCTGGGGCTTCTAAGTGCCAAAGCAAACAGCAATGGTGACAGTGGGCAACCATGCTGAGGGCACCTTCCTAGCTCCCAGCCCTCATTTTGGAGTGGGCCGAAACTAATCCATGCATTTGGGCATGTGTATAGCAATCAAATCCAAGCACAAATTTTTGGACGGCAGCCAAAACGTTTTTAGCACTTCCAAATGGTTGCCCCAATCCACTGTATTAAATGCCTTTTCTATATCTGCAACAAACAAGACCATGTCCTCACTCTTTCCCTCTACTTCCTGCAATATATGCATAAACTGTCTCAGGTTCATACTGTAGTGCGGCCCAGGATAAACCTGCCTTGGTGTTCATGGACCAGATTGGTAGGCAGCAGGGTCCGCCACACCCCTCCTTCAGGGTTAGGTATCAAGTATATCTCTCCCTCCCGCATGGTTGTGGGCAGTTTCCCCTTGTCGTGAGCCTCAAGGAACACTTCCAGGAGCCCTGCTGTGAGAGTGGCGGAGAAAGTTTGATAGAAATCGGGTGAGAGCCTGTCCTTTCAAGGAGCCTTACGGTGGAGAAGTAGCTTGAGGGCCTCCCTCAACTCCTCTAGCGTAAAATCAGTCTCCAGCCCTAGGCGTGCCCCCTCCTCCACAGTGAAGTGTAAATACCCCTTCCAGGTGACATTTGAATGTTTGAACGTCTCCAAAAGAAAAAGAAAGATTAAAGTGACATTATAGTTAGGCGTTTGAATGAGAAATGCGCCACTGTTAAAAACACTTAAATACACAAGTCATATGTTAGAAAGGATAGACGGACCGGGAGGGTCGGCCGGGGTCAGGAGGAGAGGTCTCCGGGGAGAGCCGTCTCCAGCGATCGTACAGACAAGTAACTTCCCCCCCACAGACAGATACCACACACGGATAAGGTTCAGTGTTCTTTATAAGCACTTCTTAAGGTACGGTTGAATGGTACAAGGAGGTCTGGACTCAGGGGTCCCCTCGATTCAAGTCTCTCAAAGCAGGGTAAGGGGTAGCGGGACAGTCTGTCTACCAGTCAGGTAGTTTGGATGAGATGATGATTAGCTCACAATCCTCGAGCTTAGTTGATACGGGCCGCGGCAGCGCCAGCAGGTCCCGGAAAGATGGTCGATGTACGGTCCGCGGCAGCGCCAGCAGGTCCCGGTGAGGATGGTCGTTACAACGGGCCGCGGCAGCGCCAGCAGGTCCCGGAAAGATGGTCGATGTACGGTCCGCGGCAGCGCCAGCAGGTCCCGGTGAGGATGGTCGTTACAACGGGCCGCGGCAGCGCCAGCAGGTCCCGACGAGGATGGATGTTGTAGAAGGCCGCAGCAGCGCCAGCAGGCAGGACGATGGTTCACAAGAGCGGGCTACGGCAGCGCCAGTAGTCCGTCAAGGCTGAGTTCTCTCGGTGTCTCTCGACTCCAGGATACAACTGCCTTCCTGCTCCGGAGTTGCCCCAGTTATAGGGCAGGCGCCCTTTGATGTCCGGACCCTCGCACTTGGAGGTCGGAGGGCCCGGGATGAAGGTGTCCAGACACCCAGCAGGGGGTGGAGCCAGCGCCTGGGGGAGCTGGAGGCGATCGGCACCTGGCGGGGGAAGAGCTCTTGACACTTCGTCCTCCCATTGACCTGCCAAGTGGTCCGCTCACCTCCCGGGTGGATGGTGGTGCCGGGATGTCGGGGCCGGCCAGGCCCGGGGTTAGGGTCGGGGCGAGGCCACGCGGCCTCGTGGTGCAGGGCCCAAGATGGCGGCTTGAACCGGCCGGGGGAGCCGGTGGGGCTGGGCCCCGTGATGAGTAGAGGTCCGAGGGCAGAAGATCCGTCGGGAGACGGGGTACAGGTGCTTTTCGTGGATTATGCCTGGTGGGCCGGAGCTCGGGCCCTGTCGTGCGGGGAGGGAGCAAGCCCTTCGTGTGGCCTGTCCAACATGCGTCCCCCCCAGCTGAAGGCGGGGAGAGTCACCCATCTCCTTGGGGACTCTCTTCGTCGAGGCGGAAAAAGCGGGACAGGCCATCCGCGTTGGCGTGGTCTTGGCCTGGTCGGTGCTCCACAGTGAAGTCCATTCCCTGCAGGGAGATGGACCAGCGCAAGAGTTTTGGGTTCTCCCCCCGCATCTGCATCAGCCACTGCAGGGGTCGATGGTCGGTTTGTACCCGGAAGTGGGTACCGAAGAGATAGGGCCGGAGCTTTTTGAGGGCCCACACCACTGCGAAGGCCTCCCTCTCGATGGTGCTCCAGCGCTGTTCTCGGGCCAGGAGACGTCGACTGATGAAGGCCACCGGCTGGTCATGACCTTCGGGGTTTAACTGAGAAAGGACGGCTCCGATGCCGTGGTCGGAGGCGTCGGTCTGTACCACGAATTCCCGACCGTAATCGGGGGCCTGGAGTACAGGGGCGGTGCACAGGGCGGCCTTCAGCTTCTCGAAGGCCGCTTGACAATCGGGGGTCCAGTTAATCCGCTTCGGTTGGTTCTTGAACGTGAGACCCGTGAGGGGCCCCACGATGCTGCCGTAGTCCTTCACGAACCGCCGGTAGTAGCCGGTGAGCCCCAAGAAGGCTCGGACCTCGGTCTGGGTGACGGGGGGCTGCCAGGACTGGATGGCAGCAATCTTAAGTTGTAGCGGGGCCACCAGCCCGCTTCCCACTTGGTGCCCAAGGTAGGTCACAGACCCTTGGCCAATTTGGCACTTGCCGGCCTTAATTGTGAGGCCGGCCCGCTGGAGGGCCTGTAGGACCTCTTGGAGGTGACGGAGGTGGTCGGGCCAGTGGCGGCTGTATACAGCGATATCGTCCAGGTAGGCAGCGCGGAACTCTTCGAGCCCCGCCAAGACCTGGTTCACGAGGCGTTGAAACGTGGCGGGGGCATTCTTCATGCCGAAGGGCATGACCTTGAATTGGTAGTGGCCATCGGGGGTAGAGAAGGCTGACCGTTCCTGAGCCCTGGGTGTGAGGCCGATCTGCCAGTATCCCGCTGTTAGGTCGAAGATACTGAGGTAGCGGGCGGCCCCCAGCCGGTCGATCAGCTCGTCTGCTCGGGGGATCGGATGAGCGTCGGTCCGGGTGACAGCGTTCAAGCCCCGGTAGTCGACGCAGAATCTCAGTTCAGGTGCGGTGCCGGGGGCAGCGGCTTTGGGGACCAATACAACCGGACTGGCCCAGGGACTGTCCGAGGGCTCGATGACCCCGATTGTGAGCATCTTGGCCACCTCCTCCTGTATGCAGGCCCATACCCGATCTGGTACGCGGTAGGCCCGGTGTCGGACAGGGGGACTGTCCCCGGTGTCCACGTCGTGCAAACACCAAGGGGTGACCCCGGGGGTGAGGGAGAACAGGGTAGCGAACTGCAGCAGGAGGTTCCGGCAGCCCTGGCGTTGCTCCGAAGTGAGGGCGTCAGAGAGCCGGACCCCGTCCACGGAGCCGTCATTCTCCTGAGTCTTCAGAAGATCCGGGAGGGGTTCGGAGTCTTCCTCTGCCCCACTGTCCGTAGCCATCAGGAGGCTGAGTTCCGAGCGCACAAAGTGTGGTTTGAGTCGGTTGGTGTGGAGGACCCGAAGGGGGTTCCGGGAGGTCCCCAGGTCGATGAGGTAAGTGACGGGGCTTTTGCGCTCGACCACTTTGAAGGGCCCCGTCCACTTATCTTGCAAGGCACATGGTTCGGTGGGGGACATCACCCATACTTGTTGTCCAGGCTCGAACTCAACGGAGGAGGCATTGTGATCATACCACTTCTTCATGTCCTCCTGGCTGGCCTCGAGGTTCGCCTTGGCCATCTCTCTGAAGCGCCGGGTCTGATTGCGTAGGGCCAGGAGGTATTTGAAGACGTCTGGAGGGGTCTTTAGGGGGGCCATCTCCCAACCTTCTTTTACTAGGCTGAGGGGCCCTCGCACAGGGTGCCCGTACAGGAGTTCGAAAGGGCTAAAACCGAGGGACTTCTGGGGAACTTCGCGGTAGGCGAAGAGGAGGCACGGGAGTAGTACATCCCACTGGCGACGGAGGGGCTCTTCCAATCCCCCAATCATCCCCTTGAGGGTGCGGTTAAAACGCTCCACTAGTCCGTTCCCTTGGGGGTGATAGGGGGTCGTGAATCTGTAGGTGACCCCGCATTGTTGCCAGAGGGACTTCATGTATTTGGATATAAAGTTCGTGCCTCGGTCGCTGACGACTTCTCGGGGGAAGCCTACCCGGGAGAAGATCCCCATTAGGGCCCGGCCAACCACCGGAGCTGTCACGGTCCGTAGGGGCACCGCCTCGGGGTAGCGGGTGGCATGGTCCACCAGTACTAAGATGAACCTGTGTCCTTGTGCCGTGCGGGGGTCCAGAGGCCCCACGATGTCTATCCCCACCCTCTCGAACGGGGTGGTGACCACAGGGAAGGGTTGCAGAGGGGCTTTCAGCTTCCGACCACTCTTCCCGCTGGCTTGGCATGTGGGGCAAGATCGGCAGTGGTTCAGGACGTCGTTCCTCATCTTCGGCCAGAAAAAGTGGGTCACTAGGCGGCTGTACGTTTTATCTTGGCCCAGGTGTCCAGCCAGGGGGACATCGTGGGCCAGGTTGAGCAGAAAGTCTCTGAAGCGGAGAGGTACCACCAGTACTCGACCGGCCCCCAGCTCGGCGATTCTTTGCTCGCTGTATAGCAGGTCGTTATCCCAGTAGACCCAGTGAGTTCCGGTGGAGTCCCCTGCGTTCTGGGCGCTGGCTTGTTGGCGGAGTCCCTCGAGGGAGGGACAGGTCTTTTGTTCCTGGCGGAACTGTGCTTGGGTGGGCCCCCCCTCTTGACGCCACTGAGCCAGGTCAGGAAGGTCCTGGGGTTGCGCGTCCCCTTCGGCCGTCGGGTCTGGGAGGCTGGCCTCGTCGTTGTCTTCTACTGGGGCGACTGGGGGCGGAGGTGCTGGCCATTCTGGTTCTTCTGATCGAGGGACGGCACGGGCGGCCATGGACCGGGTGGTTATGCAGGCCCAGTCCGGGAGGCCCAGCATCCCCAGGTGCTCTCTTCTCTCAACGGTGGCCCATGGGGAACTCTCGAGGTCATTCCCCAGGAGGCAGTCCACGGGGGCATCGTCCCGGACCGTCACCTTCAACAGGCCGGAGACCCCTCCCCATTCGAATGGAACGCAGGCCATTTGACACATACTTTCAGAGTTGTCTGCCGAGCGGACGGGGCAGAGAATGTTCGGCAGGATCTGCTCGGGCTTCACCAGGTGACAGCGGACGGCCGTCACACTGGCGCCTGTGTCACGCAAGGCCTCGGCTCGCTGTCCATTAATGGTCACCCACTGACCGTATTTCCTGGTGTTAGCGGGTAGGGGAGCCCGCGGGACCATGTCTCTTCCCCCTAAGCACGCCAGGACCATGGCGGCCGGTTCCCACTCTTGCTGGGCCGGCTCATACTCCTCTGGTTCCTCCAATGATCGCTCTTCCCCCAGGGCGGCGGCAGCTACCTGGCGGGGCTTGGGTGTTTGGTTCTGCGGGCAGCTCGGGTCATTGGCGTAGTGGCCGACTCGCTGGCATCGGTGGCACGTGACGTTGGCTCGGACCCCAGGACGCCACGGGGGGTTGCCCCGACCGGCCGGAGCCGGGGTGCTGGCCACGGGTGTTGCGGGCAAGGCGTCTCTCCCTCGCCCCTGGCCCCCTCCTCCTCCCCGAGGACGGTGCTGGCCTTGGTTGTTTCTGTTCTGTTCGTGTGGCCCCCTCCGGCCCACTCGGGTGCTTTCCCATCGGTCAGCTTCGGCGGCGAGCTGCCGGGGGTCAGTCAGCTTACTGTCGAGGAGGTGCTGCCTGAGCTCGACGAAGCAGTTGTTCGACAGGTGCTCCCATACCATCAGGTTAAAGAGTTGTTCGTAGGTGGTGACCTGGCTCCCCTTTATCCAACCCTCGAAGGCACGGCTGAAATAGTTCACGTATTCTACCCAAGTTGTACCTGGGATCCGGGTGCAATCTCTGAACCTCTGGCGGTACATCTCGGGTGTGAGGCCGTAGCGGGTGAGGAGGGCAGCCTTCATGTGGTCGTAGGACGACATTTGGTGATCTGGGAGCTGCAGTAGGGCATCGCGACCCTCGTTGATAAACCTCCCCAAGAGTCCGGCTCCCCAATCACTCCGGTCGATCCGGTGGGAGGTCATGGCGATCTCGTAGGCTTTAAACCACTGTTGTATGTCGTCTTCTCGGACATACTCGCGGACAACATCCTTGGGGATGTGGACTTTTTTCTCGATTGGCCCCGGGGTGTGTGGTCGCTCAGGCACCCCCAGTTCTTTATTCTGTTTCCGAAGTTCTATTTCCGCCAGTTTGCGCTCGTGCTCGAGCGTTATTTTTTTCTCCTCCAGCTCTCTCTGTCTCTGCTTCTCTTCTCGTTCATCTCGGAGCCGCATGTGCTCGAGGTTGAGTTTCTGTTCAGCTAACTTGAGTTCCCCATCCATCTTGAGTCGTGCCATTTCCAACTCGTGCAATCTGGTTCTTTCTCTTTCTCGGATCTCCTCCTGCGAGAGGCCCGTTCCCCGCTCCTCGGGAGCCGTGGCGTTCCCCTCTGGTGTGATGCTGCTTTGGTCGGAGGGTCCGGCGACCCCAGTTTCTGTCCACGACTCTAGGGCGTGCTTTAGATCATCTTTGGTACTCAGGCCGGTGGTAGCAATGCCAAGTTCTATGCAGAATTGTCTCAGTTCGCGGTGGTTGTATTCTTCTAATTTATCCATTTGGAATTTCTCGGTGGAGTTGCTATCTTTGGCTGACATCGTGTTGTTGTCGCGGGGTGAGCTACTCTCTGTACGATTACGCGTTGATTCGGATCGCGCCGCTGGCCACCAATGTTAGAAAGGATAGACGGACCGGGAGGGTCGGCCGGGGTCAGGAGGAGAGGTCTCCGGGGAGAGCCGTCTCCAGCGATCGTACAGACAAGTAACTTCCCCCCCACAGACAGATACCACACACGGATAAGGTTCAGTGTTCTTTATAAGCACTTCTTAAGGTACGGTTGAATGGTACAAGGAGGTCTGGACTCAGGGGTCCCCTCGATTCAAGTCTCTCAAAGCAGGGTAAGGGGTAGCGGGACAGTCTGTCTACCAGTCAGGTAGTTTGGATGAGATGATGATTAGCTCACAATCCTCGAGCTTAGTTGATACGGGCCGCGGCAGCGCCAGCAGGTCCCGGAAAGATGGTCGATGTACGGTCCGCGGCAGCGCCAGCAGGTCCCGGTGAGGATGGTCGTTACAACGGGCCGCGGCAGCGCCAGCAGGTCCCGGAAAGATGGTCGATGTACGGTCCGCGGCAGCGCCAGCAGGTCCCGGTGAGGATGGTCGTTACAACGGGCCGCGGCAGCGCCAGCAGGTCCCGACGAGGATGGATGTTGTAGAAGGCCGCGGCAGCGCCAGCAGGCAGGACGATGGTTCACAAGAGCGGGCTACGGCAGCGCCAGTAGTCCGTCAAGGCTGAGTTCTCTCGGTGTCTCTCGACTCCAGGATACAACTGCCTTCCTGCTCCGGAGTTGCCCCAGTTATAGGGCAGGCGCCCTTTGATGTCCGGACCCTCGCACTTGGAGGCCGGAGGGCCCGGGATGAAGGTGTCCAGACACCCAGCAGGGGGTGGAGCCAGCGCCTGGGGGAGCTGGAGGCGATCGGCACCTGGCGGGGGAAGAGCTCTTGACACTTCGTCCTCCCATTGACCTGCCAAGTGGTCCGCTCACCTCCCGGGTGGATGGTGGTGCCGGGATGTCGGGGCCGGCCAGGCCCGGGGTTAGGGTCGGGGCGAGGCCACGCGGCCTCGTGGTGCAGGGCCCAAGATGGCGGCTTGAACCGGCCGGGGGAGCCGGTGGGGCTGGGCCCCGTGATGAGTAGAGGTCCGAGGGCAGAAGATCCGTCGGGAGACGGGGTACAGGTGCTTTTCGTGGATTATGCCTGGTGGGCCGGAGCTCGGGCCCTGTCGTGCGGGGAGGGAGCAAGCCCTTCGTGTGGCCTGTCCAACATCATAGTTTTGTAATTTACCTATAATTTGCACCCCCATCATGCACATTGATAATGATGTAATTTAACATGTCATAATGAATTTAATATGTGAGCCTATAAGCAGTGCATGAGGGGGCCGCAAGGTATTCTATTTGACTAAAATTTAAGTCATGAATTTCAGTGTTTTTTTGTTTTTATTAACATAAGCTTGTGTCTCATTCCAACACCCAAGTAACTATAAGGTCACTTTAGCCTTTTTTCAGTGAATATTCATAAATATTTATATAGACACCACTTCTATGTTCATGATTACCTAATACATTCTAGTTGCATTACCCATTTTTTCTGATCCTCACCAATCGAATATTGAAAATTACTACACCACCGGGGAGGAGTTCTCCCTAAGGTAAAGTTAATGAAAATTAAGCTAGGAAAAAATTGTACAAATATTTTTATGTTAATTATTAATGTCAATTCATTCTACATATTTATTTTAAATGTAGAACAAAATAAAGACAATGTTACAGCACTATTAAATTAATGAATTAAATATTGAAATAATTTAAAAGTATTTAAATTAAAAATACTTTTTAAAGGATTTATTAACAAAATATCCCACCTATACTAGAAGAATTATATTTTTATAATGTATTACTAATTATTTAAAGTGAATTAAAGAGTTAATTAATTATGTCTCGAGGAGACTTAAACTTTTGGTACAATGTCTTGTCTACCCTTCTTAGAAGATTATGAGTTGGTTCAAAACCGATTTTTAATTGCATGGAATCGTCCATGTAGTTGAAGCAAAGTAGGACAAAGTAGTGCACAGTGCTCTTTTGAGTTTATTTAGGACTATTTTCTAGCGCAAATTGAATGTAAATCCCAATTCATCAGTTTGTGCTAATTTACGTCCTTTCCGTGACACAAACCTGACTCAAAGTGCTAGTAATCCTGGGCTCAAATCCATAAAATATATGGAGGAAGCAAAAGTTAATATGCTATGGAGAGGTACATCTATTTACTATATGTAATAAGAGGTAAGATGTGCAAAAATATGTCCTCAATACATTTTGAGGGCGGCAGTAAGTTTCAGCATCCAACCTAGATGCATTTGCGTGGCCAAAACAATATGGAGCACCGTGTGGTAAAACCACTGATATGCACAGTTTCCTTGCATTCCTTGTGCAAAAACCGACCTGATACACTGTGGTTACAGTATTCCCATCTGCTGCTTTTTGTGCATGAAATTACTTTCTCATCTGTAATAAATCAACAATCAACAACAGTCAGAGGCTTTTTAAGGCGTGTGCAAAGTGGGTTATTGCCCAGGATCTGCACCTTCAAAGTGGTCCCTGGGAAATGAATCTTTCTCGCTATCTAGCTGACTTAAATTTTCCTCATCTTAAACTGTCTCTCCTCAGCCTACCTCTGAGTCTTTCTGTTCCCAGTGGCATCTTAAGGATTTTTGGAGGAGACATATTATGTTAACTGTTTTTGTGTGAACTCTATTCTGAGAGTTTGGTTGGGATCAAAAAGTCTTCTATTAGCAGAAAATTGATAATAAAATTCAAAGTTGTTATGAACAGGGAACCCCAAAATCTATCTTGCACAGGGCCCCAAAAATCCTTAAGACAACACTGACAACAGTCAATGTTCACTGGCAGATTCCTTTAATTGCTCTCCAATAATTAGAGCAGAAGGCTCTCTCTACCTGCGTGCATGATCAATTGTGAAATGAGTCACAAATGCAATTATCAAGGAAAGGGACAGGGAAGTGACCTGTCTCTTTGATAATCTCTTACAGGAAGCCGTGTCCCTTGGGCTGGTGACTGATTTTACTCTGAACCATCAGCAGAGACACAACATAGCTGACTCACACTATTTCAGTGGTGTGTGACAATGGCTGAAGTATTCATCAATAGTTATATGCCAAATATCCCTCTCGTCTAGGATACCTTCATTTAAACCAGCCAGTCTTATTAAAATAATAATAATAATAATAACATTAAGACGTTGCATGAGGTTAAATGGAAACAGCTTCACTAACGGTACTCTTTGCTAAATTATTACATTCAGATTCTACCCATCAGCAAACCTCTTTAGTGCCTCATCAGATGGATAAATACCTTCATAATAAAAAGGGCTTATTTACAAGCCCATTGCGCTGCCGGTGCATCACTTTTATTGACGCACCGGCAACGCAATCGGCTTCCCTGTATTTACAAGGCCATGCAAAGTCACCAAGCATGAATTTTTATGGCCTCGTAAATATGTTTCCCCTTCACACATAACTCAGTGTAAAAGGGGCGTTCCATGTTTGTTGCTGTAGGTGTTCCCACGCAACATCCATGGAACGTGACACATTCCCAGATTTACAACATTTTGTAAACCTGGGAATGCGTCAGAATACTACGCCTCACCAGGGGAGGCGTAAGGAGGCGCACTGAGGAGAAATGCTTTTATTTCACCTTGTTGTTTCCTCTTTCTATGTGGCAGCACACATAGAAAGAGGAAAATGCCTTTAAGGATTGTTTTTCTGCAGGAAAATGTCCCTTCTTGCACAAAAACAATCATCCCAGTTAGCGCAGGCACCCTTGCAAAATGACGCAAGGGTGTCTGCGCTGGTGCACAGCTGCTGTTTGTGTGCACGGTAGAAGGACAGGAATGATCCATAGCTCGGTGATACTGCACATTCCAGCCCTTTTATTTTGACGCACGGCAGCGCAGCAGGAAGGCTTAGCATGCTGCTGTGCGTCAAACTATTGTAAATGAGGCCCAACGTTGGCAATCTTGCATTATGCAATCACAATTGCAAAAATCCGCTCATTTGCACTGTGATTGCATATTTCAACATCTTCAGCAATCAAGTAAATCATGATAATTGGCCTTTCAATGGCGTATAATCTCTACACACGTAGGTGGCTCTGCTGTCCACTAGAGCAGATTCTAACTTTAAACTTTACTATTATTTGCACCCCTTATGGTTGTTTTCCAACATGATTTTTGCCAGGAAAATCCTGGCACAAATCATATAGGCAAATTACACTAAATGTGAGTTTGCACACCTCAAAGGAGGGGTAATGTGTACTTAGCAAATTATACAGGGTTCTAAGGTGCAAAACTTGCAATGATGTGCAAATTGTGCATGTGGGAAATATAATATATCCACTCTATTATATACTAGGGCCCAGATTAATAAGATTTTGAGTCGGGTTGTGAACCCGCCCGAAGCTACATCTATTTTAGTGTTTACTAAGACAGGCAAAGCCTGATTTGTGTGTGCTTGTGTGGCTTTGTAAAAAAAAAGTAATGCAGCGCCTCGTGTTACTTTATGTCGGGCAGGCATTATATAGGTGGAGCACAGGTGTTCCTGTGCATGCATCCATCTATGCATTCCGATGCAAATCTATATTTACTAAAGTCAGTAAACATGGGTTTACACCAAAATGATGCGCCTACCTCAGGCTGGCATAACAAGGAGAAATATCTTTATTCCTCTACATTACTTCCTCTTTGCATGTTTGCTGCATTCTACAGCACACATACAAAGGGGAATAAACCACCAAGAACAGTTTTTGTTTAAGAAGGTATCTTTTCCTGCACAGAAACTATTCTGACCACAATGCGGGCACCCTTGCGACATGATGCACCCGTGCCTTCATTGGTGCAAGGCAGCCATAAGTGCACCAGCATTAAGAGAGAGCAGAACTGTGCTGTATTTTTGTAAATATGGGACTTTTCTGCTCTCTCCCTTTCATGCAACACAACTTCCTTTGCTGTGCTGCTTTGCATGCAGTATTAGTAAATCTGTGCCACCATCTACAATTTTCTCCTGGATTGCACAGGCTTGAGAAAGACTGCTTCAGTGCACCAAGGATTTCCCCGTTCTACTTCAAGAAGCATTAATTAGTGATATGAAGTGGCCACAAGGCAACATTCAAGCCCTCTACAAAACTCTTCAAGAAATGCTCGGTGCATGGGTGCTGCTTAAAGAAAAAATAAAGATGAGTGCCACTCTGATGCAAATGTTTACATATTACATTCATAGCGCAGTGTGCTCCCTAAATCACTTTGTTCCCCAGAACTTTGGAAGCACTGTAGGTTCATGTAGCGTTTAGAATCGATTTGTATTGTTATGGTGTTTTTATGTTATGATTTGTTTTCTTTACTTTGGCTATTCTTATTCTTTTAGTGGTAAACTGCAGCAACTTCGTTGTGTATAGCTTTCAGAGGAAACAATTTATGTGAATAATGGTTTTGAAATCTGATTATTCGTGGCCATTACATGACACAAGTGAAAAACGAAAGTTATTTACCACTGATGTGACACTATTAAAGAAAGCAGCCACTTCCACAGCCTTTCCTTGCCTCACCCAGGCCTCCAGAGACCCGAGTGAAGGTGTGGGAGTGTGACTGGTGGTTTGCCAGCGATAGGTTGTCCAGACACCCAAAAGACGATGACAATCTGCCATCTTGACAATAATGCCATCCTCTGGCATTTAGCGGAGGCTCTTCCGCAATGGCTGAGGCGCGCCTCCCCACTGGCTTAGAGCCAGCAGCTGACAAATAAAACGTTATTTCATGATCGTTGTATATTTCAGCTGCTGGCTGAGCCAGCGTGTGTGTGGAGGGCCCGGGCCATGTTAGATGAGGCAGAGCGATGTGCACTGCTAGCTGTGCATGTCTGTTTGGTCGGACATCTAAGGCTGGCCAAACAGACATGCGCAGTTAGGTTTCTCCAACCCCGCTGTATTGCACAGCGGGGTTAGAGAAACAGCACAGGCTCCCTGTGCCTGAGCGAGCATTAAACGAGCCTGTTCAGGCCAATCCCCACGCTGCTCTCATGCCACATGAACGACCCGATATAACGTATAAGAGAAGTGTCTCATTGAAAGACCTATTGGTACACAGCAAGGAACCCTAGAAAAGTGAGTGTGACAGGATTTTTTCCTTGCACTAAATGCACGGCATGTAGAAACAGCAAAAAATTAAGAGACATTGAAATCCCTGGGAAAAAGGATAAAGGAGAGATTAAGAAATTACTGAACTGAATTCGAATTTTGTTGTGTATTGCCTGGTGTGCCCAAGTGACAAGAAATATATTGGAAGTACCATCCATCCCACTAAGAAGCGGGTATAGGAACACACCAGTGCAATTACAAATAATGACCCCACATATCCAGTGTCTAGGCACTTTGCAGAAGTCCATCAAAGCAGAAGCGACCTGCTGAGCTTTTTTTGTATTGATCAGGTGCCACAGAAGGAAAGAGGAGGAGATAGGGACGAAACACTGAGGCAACTGGAATCAAGATACATAGTAAAATTGAGAACTCGTATTCCATGGGGCCTTAATAGTGAGGAAGAGCTATGGTCTCACATAGGCTGAAGGAGAAATGTATAGGTTTTTAAAAAATGTATTAATGGAAGAGAGTATAATTGCCGCAATTTGCAGTTCAATATGGGATATAAAACATCAGGATGAGAAATGATAAACATGATTGCTCACAAGATGTATACCTTCAACATATCTGGATATTATTCCACATATTTTATCTTCTGTTTTTTTTTCTTTTTCTCTTTGTTCTCCAGAAATGGAAACCATGAAGTGATTAATCAGGAAGCAGTTGTCTTTAAGGGACAATAATATGTTGGATTAATAACACGGTATCGAGTCATGTACAAAAAACAAATACAAGAAAATACAAAAATAGAAGGGTGATCCAAAATATACACTTGTTTGGATATATCTAGCACATCGTGGATAAGATGATTGGAATCCATGATGTAATCAATAGAATCTGACTATGTATAGATTATGGAAATGTGATAAAAAGAAAATCATTTAAGCCCATTCAGGGCACAAATTTGTATAATTTGGAAAGTTGCAGGTAAACATTGAATTAAATGATTATTTATTATTTCTTCCACAGATGCTACATATGTATTTTTACTCTATGATGATCAATGTGCAGTAGAAATATGATAAAATAGCCACTACGCTAACCATGATTTGAGATAGAGCTGAATGTAAAGTCCATCATCAGTCTTTGTGGCAAGTCAGCCGTCCAATCAACTGTGCCTATATATGTTAAATTGTAATTGACCGCGTTGGCAAAACGACATTGAAAAAGGCCAGTAGGCTGAAACACGTTTGTCGTTTATGTTTACAAGCGAAGAATATATATATATATATTCAAATCCACAAGAACCCGCAGGGCACACTCACGGGTTGGCGTCTGTGAGAATAAAGAAAAGTCCAGCACATCAAGCACCAGCAGTACCTGACGCGTTTCGAGTTAACACTCTTCCTCATAGGTTTCACTGCTTACAAAATGACTGCCTTCAAAATGGTGCTTCCAGCGGTCTCCCTTTATTTCCATACCATCACTCCAACAAGGTGAGTAAAATACTGATGCATGTTGGGACTGGAGGTCCAAATCTAACCCAAGTGGGCTCATGGCAGCCAAAATGTACAATAACAATGTTCAATCGCTGTGTGCCTCGGAGCCTCTTCCACAATTATCTTTTCGCCAGTTCGTTCCGCTCTGCTGATTAATCTCACAGACGCCAACCCGTGAGGGTGCCCTGCCCTCTGGGTTCTTGTGGATTTGAATATATATATATGGATCCATCAACAATGCCCAGCTCACGAAGTGCACTCTTAGCAGCTGGTGCCTGCGGCAAGGCTGGACTTCACCTTGAAATATGTTTATCACCAAATTCGAAGTATAACGCAGTAACGCAGCATTCTCCTTGGAGTTTTATATATAATATATAACTATAAATATATATATATATACATATATATATATTTATTTATTTAGGTGGAGAGAAGCTCCTGTATAGAGCGTGCTACAACACTAGCGACATTGAATTTGCTCACCTCAAATGTCTGCTCTTTTATCAAAGTTTTTAAGCATAAGATTAGTACGGTGCCTTCCACACAGACATAGAAATGGACTTTGGGCCAGATGTACGACCATTGGATTTAGCACCTCGCAATTTGCAACAAATTGCGAGTCGCAAAAGGCACTAACTCCAATGTACAACAGTGTCAGAGACACTGGTAGCGATTCCCAATGAGGTCACAAAATGCGAGGCTCATCAATATTCATGAGACACTCGCAATTTGCGACCCCATTGGGAATGGCCAGCCTCACAGGGATGGTGCCCTGCTGGGGTCAGCAGACCACCATGTCTGTGACTGCTTTTCAATAAAGCAGTTTTTTCTTTTTTAAATGCAGCCCGTTTTCCTTAGAGGAAAACGGGATGCATTTAAAAAAGAAAAAAAGAAAAGTTTTTGTTTAATCTTTTAGGGGCAGGTAGTGGTCCCTGGGACCACTGCCGGGCCTTAAAAAATATTTTCCCCTGCATTTAAAAAGGGGAAGGGGTCTCCTGGGAACCCCTTCCCATTTGCCAGTGCTTTACCACCCTTCTGAGAAGGGTGGTAAACTACGACTGTTTTGCGACCGCAATTGCGGTAGCAAAAGAGTCATACATACCTGGAGGACTCGCTATTAGAAAGGGACGGCCTACGAACGCCCCTTCCTAATAGGGGCTCGCTATTCCTAATTTGCGAGTCGCAAATAATTTGCGACTGGCAAAATAGGAATAGTACATGGCCAGCTCGTTTTTTGCGGTTGCAAAGGGGTCTGAAACCCCTGTGCAAGCACAAAAAACAGTCGTACATCTGACCCAAAGTCTTTTGCCATTTCTACAGCAAAGCCTTTGAGCATAGGATTAGCACAGTGCCTTCCACGCTGACTGTAAAATGACAAAAGCCTTTTATCACTCCAGGTACAGTATTACAGCTTTGGACTAGCAAAATGCCATACTAGCCAACCTGAAATGAATAAAAGCAGACCCTGACATGTTTTTCGCTATCATTATAGCTCTCCAGAGATGTTTAGCTTTGTCCATACACAAGAGACCAAGGCCCACCACCCATATGTAGGCTTCATGCCTCACGCTGGGTGCTCTTGCCCTACACAGGGTACCAAGTGTGCACTGTTGGGGGCCGCTGAGGAAGACTGAATGCCCCCTCAGTCCCTGCCGCCTTCCCGCCTCCATCGGGAACCAAAATGGCTCCTGCACACAGGGAGCAGCAAAAAATGCTTCTTCTTGTGTGCAGGAGAAATCTTTTCATCTGTTGCCCTGCACGCTTGACAAGGGCAGGGAAACCAATGAAAAGTCCACTTCCGGTACACTGGAGAGGCTTTCCTGCTGGAAGCAGACTTACTGTTTGCTCTCCCCTGGTTGGAGATGTCAAAGCTCCCGCCAAGTGAGATCAAACATCTATGTCCCGAGGATGGGCACCTCTAGACAGAGGGAGCCGGCCCTGGAGATTGGCGGTCCCCAGGGCCATTCATCAACCTTCTTTATATTTGCAAGGCCTGGGCCCGGGAGGTGGTGGTTCCTAGATTCCTTACAAACATTGGTCTTGCCCTAGGGAGGTGCTCATCCCCTTTCCCGTATAAGACATGTGGAGGAGGGCCGTGCAGCCCCCTTCCCCTTTAAATTTCCTTGACTTGTCCCCAGGGCTAAAATAGGGCTTGGGAGGGGGGATCATGCGCCCCCCACCTCCAGTATACCTATATAGAATTGCCCCAGCGACCTGGCCCACCCGGGGACTAAAGTAAAAAAAAGTGCAGGGGATCGAGCTTGTTTTCAAAAACAATAATTGCCAAGATTTGTGGATCAGACGCACTTTTCATGGCAAAATGTTTATACCAAAATGCTTTTTGGCCCTGGCGGAGTCCCTATGGGACCCCACCACCAGGCCTCTTTTAAAAAAAAAATTGGGGGGGACTCAGCTAAGTCCCAGTCGCAAAAAAACTGTCAACACTCCCTTGTTGAAGTGTTGGCAGTCAATCAGATCTTAGCATGAGATCTATCGGATCCGCAGAGGATTCATGTCCCTAGATATCTATATTTCTTTTTTCTTAAATAACTCCAAAACTACTGAACGGATTAACACAAAATTACAAAATAGGCTCTTTCTGGACCAAGAGTTAGCTTTCTGCTAAATTTGATGCAATTCCATTCAGTGGTTCGGGCTGTAGGCGCATTGGGAAAATGCAATTTGGGGGCCCCCGTTTTTCTCAGCTACTTGTTGATAATGTGGCCACTGACTTGGAGCCAGCAATTTGAAGACTTATAGAGGAAAGCATTGAATTGATTTCAATTTCAGGTATATTTAGATTAGTGCACATTTGTAAATCTTGAATAGTAAGATGAGGTTTGATGATGTGCTCCAAAAATCATACTCATGTGGGAGAAATGCCAAGAATGTGTAGCTGTTCAGTCATCATTGCACTTTGGGTATTGTGTCCAGTCTTAATCGCTCATATTTTGTTCAGTGTTATGTGTTTGAGTGAAGGAGATTCTAAAGCCATATTCACAGGAATCTATGGTTTAAATATTCTTCTGAATGACTACAATCTTGTAATTGGTTTATATTCTAATTTGGCAAGTTCTCTGATTGTTGGAGAAAATGCTAACAATAATGATAAAGAGAATCAACAATAAAAATTTCCTTCCTAACCTATAATATAATAGGGTCAAATTCCTCTCTGGGGTTCCCCTGCAGATGTAGCACGTCCACCAGAAACCAGACGATTTTCCATTTTCCACCCAACTCGAATTCAAACCCACTCTTGCAGTTCCATCCTTTACAAGTCAATTTTGTAAGGCCTCTTAGTGTTTCATTTTTATGGTGTAGTCGTCGGTATTGTGAAGTCTCTGGTCCAATTTATGTTGCTTGTTACTTCTTTTGGCCTCAGTGCAGTAACTTCTGGCACCGCTAATGATAAAACGCTATTCATTAACTGTAATTTCCTCGTGGGTTGGATACATTTTGGCCCCGTAATGCCCAGAAGTATTTTATTTTCGAGTAAAATGTGAATTCCATACAATGTAAAGCGCTCTATTGTATTATAGAGAGGGTAACAAGTGTGTGATATACCATTAAGATGACTCAGTGAGATCTGTGTCATCGGTGGTCTTATTACACAAAGGGCTCCTTCAGCGTAATAGGCATTTAGCCCACTTCTGGCACCCCTGAGGGGCTTCTGATATTATAGATGCATGTGTGACTCCTTCTACAATAAGGATAATGGCAACAATCAAAGTGAGGCATTCCTACTTTTGAATAGGGCTGTGACCCCAGCTAAATCTGAAAATGCTCTACCTTTGCATCTGTGCCCTATTACATATGTAAAGTTAACAGAAAGTGATGGATGAAAATCCAGTTGATGCACCAAGTACAACGGTATGCAGAGCAGGGTCAAGGCTAATTTCCATAATGGCTTGTTGCTAAATTAGGTGGCATGGTGGGCAAAAAATAATGGACTGGGATGCAGGCAGTGGCTGAGATTAATTTACGCATTTCATCTATTTCCTTATTGTTGTTGCAGTTGATGCTCTAGGTGCAACAGGTATGCCCAGATGTGGGCTCCGAGTTCAAAGTGCCACTGGAATCAAGCTATACCTGGCTAATGAGCCCTTCCCGGTCCTAAGTTGCTTCTATTCCAGTTCTAGGAGGCCCTGGCATGACAGTTTGGGCTGAACTGTTCCCATGAGGAGCAGGGTCAAGACTGATTTGCATATATCTGGCTATAAACTGAGGTGGTGTGGAGGGTGAAAAACTATGGATTGGGATGCGGCTCAAATCAATTGCCAGTGGCTGAGATTAATTCAAGTCTTCCTTCCATCACCTTGTTGTTGTTTCAATTGACGACCTAAGTGTGAACGGTATGCCCAGACGTGGTCCTGTGCTCACTGTGCCACTGGAATCAAGCTATACCTGGATGATGAACCCTTATCAGGGTGAAACTGGTCCTGGGTTGGTTGAGTTCTGGTTCAGGGAGGACCTAGCTTGGCAGTTCAGGATGGACTGTTCCCATGAGGAGCAGGATCAGAGCTGATTTGGATATGGATGGGGCCAAGCTGAGATAGCAAGGGGGGCGAAAAATGATGTATTGGGATGTGACCCAAGCGATTGACTGTGTCTGAGAGTCATTCAAGCTTTCCGTCCATCACCTTGTTGCTGTTGAAGTATTACATATGTGGGCACAAAAGCACAGAAACATCTGGAGACACATTAACTATGTTGCACGTAGAAGGGGCACACATTCAGTGTATCCCTGGCACCACTAGGGAAGAAGAAAGCGGATCAGAGGAGCCCCGTGACAGCCCCCTCTGGGTGTATGCAGCAACGCATAACAATGCCCTTTCATTAACGCATTCTCCTCAGTGCAGGCGAAACCTGTTAGGCTGAGGACAGCACGTTTTTTTCACTATATTTGGGCGTAGTGTCCTGGCCGTACCCCAATGTAAACCGGAGACAGGTCACCTGATGTGTAATTCCAACCCTTGTGTGAAATGCAAGCAGTTGCAGCCAGTGCAAGTAAGAGTGGTGAGGCAGTGAGGTTGGGTGGGTGGGGGGGTAGTGGACCGACGATGACGAGGGGCAAAAAAGGAAACCAACTTAAACTTGTGCTTTCGACAATGCGACGAGCACAAGGTAAGTGTTTTTTTAAAATATTTTCCCCGTCATCGTCTGTCGAGGCCCCCCCCCCCGCCACCGTCTCCACCACTTCTACCTGAAACGGCTGCAACTGAATGCAAGTCATGAGTCTGAATTTGGAGACACCAACTACGTCTTCCATACTTTTAACCCAGTAACTGAACACCGTTGAATGGGATAACAGTAACAAAGGTGTTTGACAGGAGTTTGAAACGCAGAGCGAAGTACTGTATAAAACCCATTTTATTAATGTTTCCCTTTCTTCCCCAGTCTCAAAGTAAATGGGAGCTTCTACAATATATTGATTTTCCTATTTTCGTCAAAACAAAAACAACATGCAGTCCATATGTTCACCCCATCCAACATTGCGACATGAAAAAAATATAAAAGTGTGTTTAGCATTATCCACTGTGAGTAAATTATTGGTTTAAATTAAAACGTAGACAAACAGCTATACCACATGATAGATGTATTTCGTTATTGATATGACATCCCAGGGAGTTCAGCAAACGATGCAAGGAATGCAAGGTTGCAAGGCCAGGCACCGACCATCAATAACGGAGCGACAGCACGTTAAACTAATTTTGAATGTTGTATATTGCCAGTTTAAATGCAAATTTAGGAAAATGATGTACACAGCAAAACAGTTATGTCTGAAGCCTGCGCTAGCATCCAGCATGGTGTCATAAATAGTGATGCAACCACTGCAGTGGGGTGGAAGGCAGTGGCGTACATAGGGAGGGGCACTGTTTTTAGGGGCGGCAGAGGTGAGCACGTCAACGTCGTCTGTCTACTACCACCCCCCAGAAACACTGGCGTAACGAAACTCGAGGGGGCCTCCCTGCAAGGAACGTGGGTGGGGCCCCCTCCGGGCTCAATCAGGAGCTCTGCAGCCAGAGTGCTCTGCTGACGGGGCCGCCTGGAGCTTGGCCCCCCCCGCACTGCGGGGGCTGCGGGGGCCTGTGTTACACCCCTGCCCAGAGAGCAAGTTGTCTGCTGACCACCACCACTAGCTCTTACCTGCACCATGCAAGAAACTCAGGGTCAGCCGCGGGTGGCAATAGGTCTTACAACACCACTGGTGGAAGGAATGACAATGCTTTGACTGCGTGAGGCGGTACCTACAGGGCATGCATTAGCATGAGACAGCAGAGCTCTTTCGAATTTGACAACAACTAATGCATTGCACAAAGGCCCCAGGTATAACGCTCTCTGTGAGAAATCCACAGAGAGTGTGGAGAGTGGCATGGTAAATGAGTCGATTGGTGACAGATAAATATCAGAAAATCCACCAAAAAGATGTCTGCGTTGGGGGGTTTCCCTCCACAATTAATCTTGGGCGTTTTGAAGCAATGGATGCTATGCAGAGTAATTATTCAGGAGGGCGCATACTACAACAGGCTTCATACTGAATTTAGAAGTAAGGATGGCAACTGAAACTATGGGAAATTGTGGGTGTATTTTGAATAAACTAGTTTATTGCATGAAGAATTCTACTAGGGACAGCCTGAAAGAACAGCCTGCCCTTTCGCATCCTTGGCAATACTCTAAGTGCCCTTGGCCTCAGGTGTCATGGAGAAAGGTGCAAATCCCAAGGTGTCTGGTAATCCTGATTCCACAGGTAAGAAGGGTTACCAGCCAAATCTCCGAGTATGAGCCCTTTCAGAGCACCGCAGGTTGGAAGTGTTTCTGTCAAGTAATTTAATAATAATAATCCATAGTTGTAAAGCACAAACATGTCACCCCTTTAGGTTTCAAGGCACTCGGGCCATCGGGGAGATTAAGTGAGCTATTGCCCAGAGTCACAAGGTGTTGAGCTGAGCTGCAGCCAGTGATCGAACCATAAGCCCCGTGCTCCTGAGTAAGACACTATGGCCGCTGCGCCACACCTCTTCCCTATAATTTGAAAGCAGGTGAGTTGTCATGCTGAAATTCAGGCCGAAAATCATTGGTAACATGTGGATATCGGCATGGAAGCACTGCTTCATGCTTGTTATTCCCCATTCTAGGCAATAGCGCACATGGTATTACTGTGCCTCCTGTACTGGGTAGCTCATTATTAGCCCCCAAGAGACCAGTTTACATTCTGTCTTTTTCCACTCACTTCCCGTCTCATGGTCCAAGGGCAGCAAAAATAAGGATTTTGAGAGGTAAGGGTGGAAAACAGTCAACTTTGTGATGTGACCAGGAGTCAAAGGTTGAGTGATGTGACTTCTGCATCTCCTGACATTTTAATGAGTCAGTATCCATGAGTCCAGCCCATTTACTAAGTCTGAGATAGGGTTGTATCTCTCAGAGACCAGACCAAGAATCAAATCCTCAACCCCTATAACAGGCTTCTATGTTGGCTGGTCAGCAGTAATCTGCCAAGAGGAAACACCACCACCGTGTGGATCACGCCAGGTGGAAGAAGTCCATCTAAGGTCACCAGAAGTCCTGTAAGAAACTGCAGCAGACATCATCAACAACTTCCCAGCAGGGCTGGAGCTCACAAATACAGAATTTAAAGGATTTATTTAAAGGATTTGGTACTCT
Source organism: Triturus cristatus (assembly GCF_964204655.1). Taxonomy (NCBI): domain Eukaryota; kingdom Metazoa; phylum Chordata; class Amphibia; order Caudata; family Salamandridae; genus Triturus; species Triturus cristatus. The sequence continues at coordinate 819,325,527 of NC_140591.1, forward strand.
GTTATTTGATTAGGCAAATAAAACTTTTTGGTAAAAGCTTGGATTTATGTTTCATGATGTTGCAAATGAAAGAACGTAAGTTGAGAAATTCCTCCTTTTCCTACAATTCCTGAGCCCTGTAGGCAATGAATATTTGTGACCCTCTAGAAAACATTTTTATAAGAGCTACTTTTTCACAATCCCAATATTGGCCTTAAGGTTCAGGTTCAAAAATAAGTTTATTTAGACAATTGTCCATAAAACATTCTAAAAAAAGCTCACTTGTCAGTTAAAACCTTTAAATGAACCCCCCTCCTCGCCGCCCCACCCCCATTACATTTCATTTTTAAAATTCTGTTTAACAGATCGTAAAAAACGAGCAATCCCAACTGCCACATCTAAATATCGCATCTCAGACAATAACTCCATCGCTTTGTTCCTATGAAGAACATCATATTTAAAAAACAAAGGTCTTAAAAACTTGATCCGATTTGCAAGATAGAAAACGCAGTCCATAAGAATATGCGTGATAGTACATTTGGCTTTCAAATGGCGGGGACAAAGACCACTATTGTTCTGCATCCCAGTCCTATATAGGTGGGATGAATAGATTGGATTACATCCCACCCGAACCCTTAAAATTTATTTTCTCAAACCTGAATCTGGTAACTGTGATAAATAAGGGAAAACACAATCCTGGCTGAAAGAAGCAAACAAGAAGCTAATAGATGATTTCTTCTTTAAATATAGTAAATCAATTTGTTCTGACGCCATAGCAGCAGATTCTCTCAGTACTCGTTTGCCTGGAAAAGTGAGCCAGGATATGAGTGCACCACTATTTAAATGGAGGTTCTTAATTGCAGTTATTCTAGTTCTAACGGTCTTTGCCCACATCCTTTCACTGCTTTATATCTCTTCCCAACACAATTTGGAGACTTTAACCACCTCATAATCCTCAAATGGAGTGTTAAAATATCTTAGAGACCTAGTAGCGGCCGCCATGTTCCAAGAAACCAGACTGCACTCTCTCCTTATAGCCTGGACCATGGTACCTTGGGGGAGTGATAGAAGTCTTTTAAGCACTACCCCTTCCAGTCTGTCCCATTCATAGGTTGGATCAAGAGAAAATACCTCTTCCCCCATACAGGCCTAACGGTGGGATCATCCCTTCATAAGCCTTTAGTAATCGGATTTGGGATAGCCCCCCAAATCTACCATTGAATCCCGATAAACAGGTTGCCTGCAATAGGACTTTCTGCTTAATGGCATCCCAATGCGCGCCCCAATTCAGATTTCTCCTAAAAGTTAAACCCAGGTATTTATATTGATCCACTTGTTCCACCACCTGTGAATCTAAATACCAGGAAAAACTCTGCACTTTTTTCCCGAAAATCATAATTTTAGTCTTTTCCAGATTAATGCAGAGCTTGTTCTGCTTACTATAGGAGGCCAGTGCATTAAGTTTCCTCTGCAGACCAATTGGAGTATAGTCCAATAATACCAAATCATCTGCATAAAGCAGACAAGCGATATGCTGGTCCCCAATTTAAGGCGAGAAAGAATTTGATTGGGAAATAACCGTTGGGAGGTCGGCCAAAAATAGACTAAAGAGTAAGGGTGCTAAAACGCACCCCTGGCACAGGCCGTTGTCGATAGAGATTCTTTGGGACAACTGTCCTGACTTGTCTAACTCCACCTGAGCCCAATTGCCGGAGTGCAAGGATTGAAGAGCCCCAAGAAGGCATGGTGGTAGATTCGAAGCAGCAAGTTTTCCCCACAAAATATCCCTGTCAACAGAATCGAAAGCTGTCCGGAAATCTACAAAACAACTGCACAATCTATGATTTTCCTCCAGAGCCTTTCGAGTAATAGCCCACAAAGCAAAACAGTGGTCTATGGTGGAGTGATCCTCCCGAAAGTCCCCTTGTTCTAGTGGGATTCTCTTAGTTTCGGTGGCCCATTCTTCAAGTTTGGCTAGGATAATTTTGGAGAATATCTTTAATGAAATATCCAAGAGGCTTAAAAGCCTATAATGCATTGGGTCTGTACCACTCCCTTTTTTTAAAATCGGTTTCACTATGGACCCTTTCCAGGTAAAGGGGTAAAGACCAGACCCTGTGACCCAGCTAAAGAAGGTAGAGTAAATTGTAGCCCACCAGACACTATTTTTATTTTGCTGGAACATTGTCAGGGCCGGTGGCACGAGAGAGTTTTATTCTCTCAATAAGTGCCTTAACTTCCTTTCCTGAAAATATTGGCCTTAGTACATGGCTTTGCAACCCTGACATGGTCAGTAATTGTGCAGTATGAACAAAAAAGATCAAACGACTGAGCCAAGGAGATGTAAACGCTTAATACTGGTGATGTGTCCATGTATCCAAGCTCGAATTTCGGAACTTGGCTTTCTCTCCTAGACTCCCCTAACACTCCATCCATGCTGCCCGACTCCTCTCTTCCTTGCAAAGCTAGTTTGGGACTTACAGTTGCACTCCTGTACAATAGTTGCTATTTCTCACTTCCAACTCACTATTTGACACTACAATCCATGCCATGCTTCTAAATATTCTAGTTACCATTTGGTATATTTCTTCTTACTCCTGCATTCCTTACATTGTATACTGTTTTAAGAGCAGTTCCTCTTGTACGCCTCGAAGAAATTCATATGACGCTGATGGTGTTGGCTTAGTTTTGGAAAATTCTCATTAAACTTGTTACGCAAAATTAATGGACTTACACTTTTATGCAATTCAAGAGATTATGTGCCATCTGAAGTAAAAACTTACACAGGAGTAGAAAACAACATGAGTGGCAGTTGTTTGTGGTGCTTTTAATTTTTTTCACTATTTCCTAAGAATGAAATGGACCCTCCTGTCAAAAATGTACACAAGGATGCATTTCATTGAAACTATATCACTAAATGACAAGTTTGCATTTTGTGTAATTACGAGTAATTTCATATCATCTCGCTGAAATGAAGCACTTAAAAAATATTTGGTCCCTGCTCATGCTTTTGATTTTTATTTTTACAAACCACTAGCCTGATTACGAGTTTGGTGGATGAAATACTCCGCCACCAATGTGACGAACATTCCGTCCATTGTGTTACAAGTTCCATAGGATATATTGGAATTGTAATTTGGCAGATGGGATATTTGGTCACATTTGTGATGCAGTAACCCTGTCCACCAAAATTCATAATTGAGCCCTGAGTACTGGGCATGTGGATTCCATTTGCAAAAATAAACAAGGCAGAGTAGTGGATGGTTAGGTTGCCTGACTTGGAACAGCCAAAAAAAAAAGTATTTCCATCGTTTATGTATCAGACTCTACAATGGCTGAAATGTTGTACTGTTTGATCGCTTACAGTGTATTACTACATCTGTGGTAGTTTGATCTCTAGGGTGTCATCCCACAAGCTAATGTCTCTCACTAGAATTTGTCAAAATCCTGTGCTAAGATGCTGGTGTACTCTAGCAGGACATTGGGTTGGTGAGTTGCTGGATTCTAGTGAAGGATTTGCTGTTTACTATTGGTATGAATGGTTTTAGAGCCAAATGCACACATCGAATGCAGTGAAAATGTTCGACAGAGCATAGTTTGCATAGGAGTTCCAGGTTGAGACCAGGCCCCGGTGCCAACCTCCATTGTGAACAGCCAAATGGCATGAGCAGAGGGGGTTGGGTGTCAGGTGGAGTTTGGGAACACGGCTTGACCATGAGGCCAGGCACTGAAACCAACCCTTGCGGCGCAAAGCCTAAGCTCTTGTACAGCAGGGGTTAGGCACTTTTGAAAGGTTGGGCACTGGATTGATTTAGAGTATTATTTTTGTTTAAACTCACTGAAAAAACAAAGGTTAAAGTGACATTAAATTTAGCTGTTGAAATGAGATAAGAACTAACTTTAAAAATCAAACAACACTGAAATTCGCAGTTATAGTTTAGAGAACTAGTTTTGACACCCCCATCATGCACAGCTTACGACCTCACATACTACATCACTCATGACATCTTAAATTACATCATTGATGACTTCTCAAATTACATCATTGAGGACATCACTGATGAGACAGCATGGATCACTTAACACATTTGTTATGAAAAAAAGAAATCTGCTTATTTTTAAAACAATAAACCTGTGCATGTAGTGAGTAACATCTGCAAGTATTGCCTAACAGCTTTTTGCCAGGCCTATCACAGCCTGACGTGGTGTTCCTCTCTTTGCAGCGTTTTTCCTACACTTCGACTAACAGGTTTGCTACAGTGTGTGAATTCTGATTAAGTGAACCGTACTTTTATGACTCATGAAGGCAGATTGTAGTGGTCCAAGGAATTTCATCGCTCCTGGCAAATTATAATTTTACCTAGTGAATAGCCCCTCACATCCATAAAATGGGGTTATGCATTACCCTTCCTGCTGGAGTTGGAAGTGCCAAGGTGGCTCACTTGAGGGAGGATTCATGGAACATGGTAGGAAGTGAAAGGCCACCTCCATTTATGGAGATTCCTGTGATTTGAGTGAGGCTAAGTAGGCACAGTTTGATACAATTTAGCAGAAGAAAGATCCTGACCCTTATAGTTCAATTAAAATGAAATTCTTGAGTAGTATGTAATTTTGCTGACAATAGTCAAAGCAATATTTTTGCCAATTTTCATATTCAAAACAAAAGAGATCCTTCCTTATCTGCAATTAGTTGATCAATGTGAAATGCAGGACTATGCGCACGTAGCAGTGTTTCAAACTGTTTTCAGTTTAGCACATTGCAAGGCAGAAATTGTGGTTGTATTTTAAAGAATGTTCACAAAAAGTGCAAAGAACCACATGAAACAACATGATCATCCTCTCAAGAATCACATGAAAATGAAATTCCTAGAAGGAAATTGAATGAAATTGTTGTTTACGCATGTGGCTATTTCCTGGAGGTGCTCAACAACAAGCGTAGGAGGGACATTCACTGATAACAAGCCAGGAAACACAGGCCAGGGAAAGAGAAGGCACAGGAAATAGATCAGGCAATGGCATGTGTGGGGGAAGGGCCGGACCGGGTCCAATAGGGAAGCCAGTGGTGCGGGGATCCTCAACGAAAAGAGGTTGGGCCTCGCCCATGTGCTGTACAGTCATTTTTATTAAATATAGAACCTGTGATGCTTTCGGGGGAGGGGTGGGGGACTACCACTTGTTGGCCATTCCCACACACCTGGCCCCCTGCTAGAGCTGGCCCTGCTGGAGGGGGTGGTGCACCCCACTCGGGCAATACAAGTGTCTAAAAGAGCTGCTTTCTTAATTCAGGTGCTCTTTAAGCAGTGATGGCATGTCACTGAAATGCAAGGGGGGACGGGAATGACATCACACACCCTTTGCCTGTCAGTTCCATAAAAGGTCTAAGCCTCTTTGTCATCATTAACCCTTAAATATCCTCCTATTTGCTTCTGAGGGCCTGGGGGGAGGGCACTAGCACAAATAAACAGGATTTGTGGAAACTTTGCTTTATTAAATTCTATGAAATACTACGCCCTAGAAAATGCAGCTATGAATAAATACTGGCGCAAGGTCACTGAACCCGGAAGAAGATGCTCTGTCTCTGAGTGTGTTTGTAACCTGGCCCCATCCCCGAAGAAGCAGATGCTTGGGCTGCTCCTCACAGGCTGGTTGGCGGCTGCTTCCGGTGTCACTAGTGGCACTGCGGAGTTGCAAGCCCTTAATTGGACAACAGATGAGTCAGCAAGGGTGAGAGGTCACAAGCCCACCGCAGCTACTCCACAGGTGACAGTGCAGCTCAGATGTCACAGACTCAATGCCAGGGACAATCAGTGCCTGGGTACAGCGCGAGCCCAGCAGATCACTGCGGCGATGCAATCCTTTCCGGCCTCATGTTAATGACTTGCAGCAGGTGGGTGTCTTTCAGGCACGAATAATTTCAATTCTCCGTTTAGTTCCCCATGCTGTTAATAAGTCTGGCCTTCTGCATTTGCAGGTTACATTTCATAATTATCTCACTTCCCGCTCTCTCAACTGGCCATCTGAAAACAATATTTGAATAACAATTAAAATAATAAATTGCTGTGGGGGCTATGTCTTCAGCCAGCTAGCCGCTAAATTATGGAATTATCTTCCTCATCCTCTTAAAGCTATTGACCACCATTTTGCTTTAGGAAACAGGTCAAAACCTTCATTTGGCTAGAGCATTTGTGGATCTGTTTTATACTGGCCTAAGCACCAGGAGACACTTTTGTGTACAAGTTAGTGCTGCTATACAAATGAATAAACATAGCATAAAGCACTTCTGGTCAGTGCTGCAGTCTGGTTGCAGTCAAGGTTGTCAAGGAACCGTCCATTCAGGCACATTTCTGGATAGTGCTATGTGTCAGCAGTGTTTATGGGGGCAGGGGTGCAGTCCATCATGCACACTTTGGGATAGGGCCAAGAGCTAGCCACTTGTGAGAGACAACGCTCCGAAACAGAAGTATGCTTGTCACTCTCCTGTGAGTGTCTGGCCAATGGACCCTCAGCTCCAGGGCCAGCTGCTTTTGTTCACCCTGGTAGTCAGCTCCTTCTGTAGGGCTTGTTTTCTCCTTTATCCCTTCTTCTCAGGAAGGCCAGCTTCCAGTTGCTTCAGGACAAAGAGACAGCTCTTACCTCCAGGACAGACTCCGGTGATGTCCCCTCACCTGTAGGAATCTGGCTGTCAGTAGACACCAGCTCTGGTTGCACAGCAGTACTCAGGGCATTCTGCAGAACACCCACTTCCTGGGTCTTAGAGATCTTGGAACTGAAAGAAAACAAGGGGTAACTGCTCTGAGTGTTTTATAGGTACAGCAGGCAGGGGACGTGTTTTGTCTGTCTGCACTTTCAGAACCAGTTTGGGTTGGTTCTTCTAGCATGTGTCCTTGGCAGGCTGTCTTGCAGACATGGCCTTTAAGTAGGTAGATGCTCCACACAGCATGGTCATCTCCAGTATGAAGCACCCACATAATAGGCAAAAGTAAAGGTGTGAGCATCCTGCACCTGGCTATCAACACCCACAGATAATAATGATCAGGAAGAGAAACAAAAGGCTGGCATCATGTAAAGAACCATTCAGAGACTGCAGTTCCACGCTCACCCCCACCATCTGCAAAATGGAAGTGCTTGGGAAGACTAATTAGCAGTTTCTTGCAGCAAAAAGATCTAATTGAATTTCTGTCTGGGACAGAAACATGCCTCTATTTTATACACATAAGTAGGCTGGAGCTTCCAGAACTCAGTCCAGAGGCCCCCATTACTCTGGCTCATTCATGCACACTTTGTTTGCAGCATCCAGTTCACACACATACATGCATGCAAACATGTAATGGGATGTTGCAAGTGGGATCTGTGGTTCACTGTCAAACGAAGGACGGCAGGCCTAGGGTCTCGATCATGTCACGGGACAAGCAAGCCTGGGCCATAGCGCCCACACTAGATTACCGTGAGGCTGTGGCTAAAATGAAACAATCAGCATACCACATACTCGCAATTGAGCACTCAGAACAGGGGAATATAGATGTACATCATAATGGGGACATTTCTGTCCCACCGTGGTGCCATTCTAATTTTTTGAATTGTGGTGAGTTGAAGGTTGATTTCACTCAGTGAAAAATGTTGTTCCTCTGCTAGGATTTGATTGACCACCTCTAAGAGAGAAATGTTTGCTCTCATGATTTGTTCATTAAAACCATGGTTATTCCTCTGGAAGCTAAAATGAGGACATATTTTCTGTAAAGGCACAAATGCCTACATCTTTCATGTGAGAAAATGGTTTGATATTCTAGGTGAAGCGTGCACTTTCAGCAACAGCAGCAGTCTGACACTTGATTTCCCAGTGTTTTAATACAGCTTCACCACATAGTTATAATGAACAACTAGAACAGGAAATGAAAGTATTTTCTGTGGAGAAGATTGCAGTAACTGAACAAAAACATCAGTTTAATTTTGTAATAGAAAATATGATTTATGTTTCAGAAAGCTGAAGTGATTTAACATTTTTTTAATAAATGCTCAAATATCTTCCTCATGCATGGCAGAAAAAAATGTCTGGCATATGGAGAGAATTTGTACTTCTACATCGCCAGCAGTCTGCTGTCTAATTCCCCAGAATTCTATTGTAGCTTAACCACAGAGTACTAACGAACAACTAGAGTGCTAACATCCTACATTCAAGACAAAAACGAAGCACTCCTGAACGCCATGTGCTGGATAGAATCTACTGAATTCAAAGCCTTTCCCATGGAACAGGATGAAGTAAATGAGCTCTAAGGAGTTAATGCAGATATAAAAACAACTGTTCAAAAAACTGTGGTGGAAACTATGAATTTTCAGTCATCTATGGCATAATATATTTTGAACAAATTAAAAACAAGTAAATGAGAGCATTTCTTGCTTCCAACACCCCTTTTGCCCCATCTATTTCCTACTGACTGCTGAATGACCATCCTCTCTGTCACTGAATACCGCCATAATTTAAAAAGTATGTTTTTTTTGTAGACAGGCAAGATTTTTTTAATATTTCATGTTAATGCATCAGAGGAGATGTGTTTAAAGGTGCAGCAAGCTAACGGCGGACAGATCTCATATAGACAATTAATAGATTTTTGCTCATGTGCGTAGTAAAGTCCTCCAAAGAAGCTGCTAATAAGGCATTTCATTTTTTTTTTTACTACTTTCTTTTGTCAATATCTGCATCTCTCAACATTACACGTTCACTGGCTTCAAAATAATTAATTAAAACATATCTTAAAGTAAGTAAAATTGTAATTAAGATGGAATCATGAGACAACAATTTTAAAACACAGTGAAGCTTGTCATGTACTACACAATTTTCATACAGCGAGAACACCTTAAATATCTCATAGAAAAACATAGAAAGGAATGTTTCCAGGGACTCTTTCATTTCAGAACTGATAGGAGCAGAGATGAGAACAAATTTCATGAACATGATTCCAAATGTGTCTTCAGCAGCGTTTCTCCCATTGCAGGCACATTATGCAAGGGGGCAGACTCTACACTCTAGCTCTTTATTGTATTTCACAGGCACCTGATAGGGGAAGGAGGTGTAGTGATGTTTGATACTGTAATGAGGCTTGTGTCAGGTACTACCTATGAATCTCCTGGATACATATTGACTGGTTAGAAGCCCGACAAATTGAAGGAGTCTGGTCATGTACAGCTGTCTGATTTACAATCAAGCATTATTTTCTACAGGCAACAATAACTGTTAGTTACCTTAACCACACTAACAGGCCCGAGCTGCAGGTGAAGGCGCAGGGGATGTCTTTAACAATCGTTGTTGTTCTTCAGGTAAGGGCAATCCATAGTGTAGGCTATTCAAATTCACATAGCACAGGCCTATCCACAGTTCCAAGTGCCAAGACATAATTTGGAGAGACAGGCAACCACTCAGTTTCCACTGACTCTAGAAAGGAGTTTTGCTGGGCAAGGCCTCACTAAGCTTACTCACCCTCAGGTGAGATGGACAAAAGACTCTCTACCTTATATGTTGGATCTATGTACTTTTATGGCACAGGGGCCAAAGCCTCGTACTCTTTCCCACGGGTTGGGTAGTACACATGGGTGACTTAATGTCTGTCGTAAACGCCATTTAGATAATCCAATAGACAACACCCCCCATACAAAAGTGTCAGCAAAGAGACACTTGACATTCACTGGGCATAAAGGCTGCTCTGTGGGGCCCTGTGCCTTATGCTGTAAACACCTCCCTTCTACATTCACTCTCACAATCTCACATTCACAGCCTGAGACTGGTACTGAAGCTCTGGGTTGTACCTTTAGGCACTTTGCTAGATAGCTAAGACAGATCGGGGTTAGTTTTCAATGTGCCAATTGGCAACCTTTATAATGAAATACTGGTCCAACTCAAACTTTTCATTAAGATGCACTGGTCTGGCTGGGAGAGCATTTAGTTGGGAAAAGCCTATTCCTTGAATTAAAAACATGGACTGTATGAGTATGGTCTTAAATGACGACATCTTAAGAATTACATAGCACACCAGTAATGCTGAGTTCCCACCTAAAGGATAAGAGGTTTAGGTAGCTGTCCAAGAGCCTTTTGATTTATTCTCCTTGCCAGCTGCTGTTACTACTAATCAGTGAGCAAGCTTGGGCCCACTTAGACATCTCTATTTAACCAGATGGTTGTGTTAGCTCTTTGCACTGTAAAAGGGAGACACAATCACGGTTAAAATCTCAATACAGAATATTCAAATTGGTTACACAATAACTACTCCACAACTAAATTTGAGATTAGTAACATTTAATTATAAGTTCAGAAATAGATTGATATAAATCATTCTCAACATTACAGAATAAAATTATGGGACAAACAGAATGAATGCAAATCTCCTAAAGAGATTTAACCTAAATAACAAAAAACATACAAGTAATTTGATTATGATGATGCAAGTAATAAGGAAAAGGAATTGAGCTTTAAATTGCATCAATTGATTATCAAAGGTAAGCATGAGCATGCTATCTCTACATATACAACCTTAAAAGGTACAACTCTGAACTAAGGAGCATGAATAAAAATTGTGAAATATAAAGGTGTCAGCTCCCAGAGTCTGCAGTAGAGGAAACTCCAACCAAGAGTCATGTAGCATGAAGCCACACAAAAGCAGTCGATGAGGTCTACGCCTCATGAAGTACTAAGATGTCTTTCCGACCCTCACTGTGTTACAGCATTAGATATTAGTCGGCTTTCAAGTTAAATCACGTGATCAGGTCTGCTAACTTTCTACAATCCAGGCAAAAATTGGCTACTGGCACCATCTATCCCACATCGATAAGTTGCTACTTCACTCTTCCTTGGACATTCTTCTGCTCCTCCATGGGAACTTGTCTCCTCTCTCGCTACCGCATTTCTCCTTCTCAAAATCCATCTTCACATACCTCGCTATCTTACTAAAACACGAACTATTCTTTACTAACTAATGAGGCTCTGTCTGCACCTGCAGTGGAAACAAAAATGCAAGGAAACACATTCTACATTGATGGTCACATTTCTAGGCACACATTTTATAAATCTCATTAGTTTTCACATGGAGCACTTTACATATACAATACCCCATCTTCTGTTAGTAACATTAATCGCACAGAATATATTTGAGTGCTGACTACACATGAACATAAAGCACTTCTACAGTATATCAGAGTAAAATCAATATTACGCTGCACCATCAGTGACACAAAAAACCTAGAAACTTACAAAAGGAAGGTATAGTATACGACTCAGATTGGGGGCCCACTTCTAGGATTGAAAGAAGAAATACAGGGGAAGGAGATGAATGAGCAGGAGAGATGAAGGAAGGGAAGGAGATAAGTCAAGGACAGTGGCAGGCCAGGTGCATCTACCTGCATTTTTCTGCATCTTGCTCCTCGCAATGTTTTGCCAACAGTGCATGTCAAGCTAGAGGAGTTCCGATGTGCACACCTCCGTAGTATGAGCATTACCTACATCCTATGTCTCTATGAGTGCAGTAAGCTTATTATCATTTAGAAAACTGCCTCAATAATGCAGTCACTGCTGCTAGAACTAATGTAATGTTGTCCTTCCAAACACACTACATGCACTGTGTGCATGGCCAGGCATACCCTGCTAGCGTTGAACATGCACTCAGACTTACACCGCGCCCTGTTCCAACATGGACGCCAAGCTTCTGCTCTGCCTTTCTCCCCCCTTCTCCCCTGCTAGCACCTCACCATGCTCACCCAGCTGTACCTGCAGACCTGGAGGGGGTTCTGAGCTAACACCATACCCTCCACGCGCACCCCCTTGCATCCCCACATACACAGTGTATATCAGCGCTTAGAATAGCACTCCTTAAATTATTTCAATACTGATTTATCTGTCATAAGTTTGTCAATCTAAATACACTGCTTGTTCAGCTCAGCCTAGAATGTGTGCACTGTGCATATGAACTGTGGCTTATGCTGCATCATTTCAAGCATTGTCAGCATGCTCTTTCCAGTGAAGCATCCATTTGCATAAAAGAGAATCAGTTGTCACGCATTTAGCAATAACAGAATGACATGATTAAAGGGATTGTGTAATGACTTCATAAGTCAAGATCATGCCCCAAAGGTTCCCTGGTTAAGATTCATATACAGTTGGTGCAAGAAGCTGAAGCTACTAACATTCTGGGAATCTCCCGATCAAATTTGCAAGGCAGATGGCAAGGCTTTAAAGGCCGCTTATTGGCTGCATGAGTGGAGAAGTGTGGCTCACTGGGTAGAGGCGGCAGACCCGTAAGCAGAGGACGGCCCGGGACCAGGGTTCAATTCCCGGCGTGGCAGGGTCATGGACCAGGGTCAGCGGACTCGATAATTCTCGCTTCGGTGCCTACTCTAGTCAGGGACCACACTCGGCAACTCTGGGCATTAGCTTGCCTCATCTTCACAACGGCCCCCCCAGACTGCCGGGGATGCTTGGTCGCACCTTGGAGATACCCATTAGGGACCATCTCTCAGGGTGAGCCAGGACGGGTTCCCCAGCAGTCGAAGCGCAGAGATACTCCTCTGGGAGTCGATTCTAGCGCTATATAAACCCACAATTAAATTAAATTAAATTATGAGTTACAAACTAAGAATGCCAAATTGGGCCATTTGACTGAGAGGTTCCTGGCGTTTAACCGGCCCCTTCTTTGGAGCATTTTTGGGATTTTGTAATCCTTTCTCTTGCCAAAAGCCTTTATTTTAGGTTTAGATATGGCTGCTTGCCTTTGAGATAGTTTTGCAGCAGCTGGAGTAACAATCAGGTTTCTAGAATATGCCCAGTTTGTGAATTGAATTGGGAGTCACTAGATCATGTTTTAGTCGTATGCCCAAACTAACGGGACCCACACCATGAGTGGCTCTGACCAGTTTACTTGGGGATTACTCATTATTGGCAGGTTCAGTGCTTGCTGAGAGGATATACTTCAGAACCTATTGTATTCTCAGTGAGTTGGTTTAAGTGAGAAAAGAATCTGAAACAAAATCATTGAACGAGTATAATCTAGTTAATTTATAGAGTTAGCAAAAGTTATTAGTCGTGAATACGAGAATTTAGGGGCTGAAATCATGTGATTTTTTTTAGGGCGATTTTAAAAATTTTACTGGATTTTGTAACTGATTGAATGCACTTTGTAATATGTAATTGATGTTAATTATCTTTGAAAACGTTTTTATTCCAGTTAAACTTTAAAAAGTTTGTATTGTATTTTTGATGGTATGTTTAATATTTCAAAGATTTTATTGGGTTTTCAAAAAAGACAAATAATGCATAAATAATACATAAGGTAAACAATAATACATAAAGTGGCCTGGATTCATGCATAAGGAAGAAGTCGCATAACAGTCTGGAGATTATGATTGGTTCTGAAGATTTATCCAACTTACAAATAATAGGTAGAGAAATAGTTAAGAAAGGTAAGAGAAGAAATGGAGTGAAATAAGAGGGGGAAGTCATTACGTTGCTTATATTGTGGTAATTACGCATCAGTCGTTCATTGTGCAGTGTTGCAAATTATTATTGTAAGAGAGTGTTAAAGAGAGAGTCACCGCCGGCTACTAGTGTATCTTTGGGAGGTTAGCGCATTGGCGCTTTGTACGAGATAGAAGTTTACATGTATGGATGTTTAAGGTGGTATGTTTTTACCGAATAAAGCATTGTGCATATGATAACTTAACACATATATTTGGAAAGCACACGTTCACACAAGGGTATCTTGGTGTTGAATAACAGATGTTGATTATTACCCAACACAATGGTACTAATTTTATCGACCTCAGAAGGAAGGCAGGCTGAGTAGACCCACCAGGATTTGAACATGTGACCATGAGGTCAAACATAGGCCCTTACAGTGGATGCATTAGTCCACTAAGACACCAGACCCAGCATTGTAAGTTCTCTGAAGCACCCTGCACAGATCCTAAGAACTAGAAAGAGTGCTGTGAGCACTAATGCAAGCAGGGAGGTAGTCCCCTCTCGCCACTGGCTGGATAGTAAAATTCCGTGATAATCTGGGTTAAATTATCCCATCAAGCCTCTGGGCCCCGTTGCCTCTGCAGATGCTGCACCTCTCCTGCACAAAGGCAAGATGTACAATTTAGGGGCATATCATCAAGGAGGCGATATAAAATTATCGCCGCTTTTGCATCCGTTTTCGGACGAAAAGCTGCAATAATATTATCGCCTTATCAGCATGGTCACGCTATCGCGTGAATCCTTGCATTAGCTCCCTTTCCTGTAACGCCCACCTTTGCATCTCTAATGAGATGCAGAGTGGGCGTTCCGTCCCAAAATAACTGGAGAAATATCGCTAACCGACACTTCTCCAATTATCAATGGGCACGCTAACAGGCATAGCGATAAGAAAAATAGCGTTAACCTTGGTTATCGCTACTTTCCTTACGCCTGCTTTTAGTTTGACTTAGCCATTATATCCAATGTAAGGTGGATATCATGGCCAAGTCTGCCCTGCCCTATCAACAAGCTATCGCCAAACTTTGTGAGATTATCGCTGTATTTCCAGAGATAATCTCACATTTGGCAGTTAGCGCTTGGAATTTTATTGCTTTTGAGATAAGCGTTGCTAATAGCACGCTATCTCAGCGATAAAATTTCACGTTACCCGGCGATAATTATCCTAGCGCTAAGTGCGCTTAGCGATAATTATTGCCGGTCCTTGATGATATGCCCCTTGGTTCTCCTGCACAAAGGCCAGATATACAACTTGGTTCATCACGTCCCGCGCTAAATCCAACTTTGTCTTACAATGTCAATGCTGTAGTTTCAAAAACTAAAAGGTGACATCCTTCTTTGACAGTCAAAAAGTAAGATGAACTTTTTAGATGTTCCTGGTTGGAGCTTTCTCCAAAGGCCTTTTATTGAAATACAGTTTCCAGAAGCAGACAAAGTGCTCCAATCACCCTCGCACATATGTGTACAGAAGATTACATGTGAGTCTGCACTACCTTTCGAAAAATGTCATATTTGCAGATCACACAGCAGCATGAATGCAGCGGAACTGTTCGTGTGTTTTGTTCAGTACTGTTATCAAACACACTGTCATTGCTGGAGATTGACATCAAAAAGGTGAGAAAGGGAAAGTACTGCGGGCACGTATCAAGACAGTGTTAGTGTAGTGTTTCTAGCTGCGTGGACCATCCTCTTTTACACGCTTGCATTTCTTCAGCATTAGTCGCTGACAGTGCCATTGAAACACTAACAGGTCTAGCGTATGCTCGCGAAACCATTTAGATATTTTTAACGTTTCGGATAGCGCGAACTCGACACTGTGGTAAGGTATGGGAGCGCTTCACACGACGCACCAGTTAAATTACGCAAGATCAGATTCATTGGTTTTTTTTTTGGGATCACACTAATATTTGTTTTCGGTTCGTGGAAATAATGCGATTTTCCCAGAATCATAGAGTGTTGAGTCGCCGCCGAGATTCGAACCGGGTTCCCGAATTACAAAGGCGGGCAGCACTGACTGTAACCCAATTGATTGCAGCGTTTGCATTTTTGCTCGGGATACCTGGGGAATGCCGTCAGCAGAACAGCAGGCACACCAAATACCATGATCTGGGGTGTCATGCAAGCAACTTGCCACCATGAAGCGGAATTTAAATGTGACTTGGGGTCATTTGTATCTGCACTGCAGCAGTTCCTCCCCTTGACACGTTGTAATGAGCTGCCATGTTTACAAGCAGCTCGTTGGGAACACTGCGCATGCGCGCGGAGGAGAAAAGGGATATTTTGCAGCGAGGCGTGCAGGCAGTGCTTAATTTGCGCAGGTGGTGGGTGGGCTCAGGCAAACATATGTGGGACCCGGGACTTATTTTTTATCATCAATGCTTTGATCCAGAGAAAGGTTATGGGGTGAAAGAAGAAGGGAGAGAAAAGAAAACAGAGACAAAAGGATAAACAAATTAACCTCTGTGGAGTGAGCTACAGAGACAGACAATGTGAGGCGTGGGAATAAAGAGACACGAGGAGGATTCAAGGCCAGATGGAAGTCTGTAACCCTGTCATTCATCAGCGCCGGTGGGGAGGGGTGCAAATGCAAATCTTTGGGCCCTTGTACGTATTGTTTTCCAAATGAAGAAATACATGCTGTGTTAAAACAAAAATGTATTATGCGCTTGATGCTAAAGAGCAGTAATAAACATGTTTTCACGTTAGCTGTTTGTTTGTGTCTGATACAAGCAAAGGTTGACGTACGGTGCCATGTGGTGGGGCAGTGCAAGCTAAAAAAAAGAAAAAAAGCGATGTCAATATCCTTGCCCGTATCATTCGAGTTCACATCAGTGGTGTGTTTTAATTAATTGGAGGTGATGGTTGTAATTATTCAACCAAAGACTGAGGGGGGACTCGGAGGTGTTTGAGGTCCAGTGCCCGTGCTCCAAACTATTGTTTATTCAACTGGCAGGTTCCTAAGGGGAGGTATAAATGGGGGACAGGACAACTGGTGGAGAATCAAAAAAATTGGTTCTGGCTGGACTCACACACCCCAGGGGGTGTCATGCTTCATCATCGGGTAGGAGCTACTTGTCAGGGCCAGCGCTGCAATTCCCTAGGGGTCCCCTGAAGGATCACTTTGGCAGAGATCTTTTTATTTCTGTTGCCGTATAATGAGTGCGATAGTGTCCTCGAGTGGGGGACAAAGTGATGTGTGGAGCAGGTGAGCTAAAAGAGCATAGGGGTAGTCTGAGATAGAGGATTTTTATTCTGGTGACTCCCCTGTCAGGTTTAAAAAGGTTTCTGTGCTACTTATGGGGACCAAGTAGCTTACAAGGTGAAAGTACAGGTCGAAAATGTTTCGCGCCTAGTGGTCACACTGATCCGTGGCGCTTCCTCAGGACCAAAAGCAGGGCTGATTTGCCTACCCCACTGCAAAGTCTAATACATTTTGTTACCCAAAAGTGGGAAGTAGCTGATTTCTGTATTAGATTAAAATAGTAGTCCATCCACTTGGTTGGAGCGCTGTGCCCTCCCTGTCAGTGCAGAAGGGCTCCACTGTTAGCTGGGGTTGTGTTAGTGCGGAGCAGAGGGAGGGGGTAAGTTCACCGTCAAGGGAACACTAACACAATCCTACTAATACCGGAACGGAAATAAAAAGATCTCCACCAAAGTGACCCTTCGGGAGACCCGTAGGGCATTGCAGGGTCGGCCCGACAAGGAGCACCCACCCGATGATGAAGCATGCCACCCCCTGTGGTGTGTGAGTGCAACAAGAAACAATTTTGTTGATTGTCCGCTAGTTGGCCTGTCCGCCATTTATACCTCCCTTTAGGAACAGTGACCCGCCAGTTGAAAAAGTTAATGGTTGTAACACATAAAGAAATTTAGATCAACTGTATTTGAATATGTCAGTAGTAAGAGCTGTTGCCATCATTTTAAGAAGGAAATGCCTCTTTTCACATGGTAACCCCCCCCCCCCAAGTTTTGGGCTGATGCTGTGATTTTTTCAAATCTGAAGGTGCACTGAGGTCTGCTAACCAGACCTCTGTGCCAGAACTCTAACCATTAAAATGTGCATGTCTATTTGGCTCACCCGCCATTGGGATAAGTTAACTTACCTGTAAATCCCTGATAAGTGATACCAGGGGTAACCAGGGTCTATAAGCGTAAAGTGTCCCATGTGGACTGCAGCCCCTATTTTGCCACCACAATTGGGACAAAGCAAAGCAAGACTTTCAGCCTAACATTGCTTGCTGGGAGAGCAGTTTTCAAATTGCTAACTTGCCTTTGCCATTTAAAGTAATGACTAAGTCCAGATCTTCCTTTTTATTAATATATATGTCACCCCTAAATTAGACCTATCGAGCCCTAAGGCAGGGTGCTGTATAATTAAAAGGAGGACATGTGTTTTTTTATGCCCAAACAGTAAAAACACTAAATTGTTGTTTTAGCTGTAGAAAGACTAGTAACCCCATTGGTGAGCATAGCGTTACACGCTAACAACTCAGCTGTGCTGGCTTGTGAATAGGACTACTAAAGTTGGTACTTCAAGGTATCAAAACAATCTCTCCATTAAACCCAACTTGACGCCCAAGATGAATTAAATGTAACTTTTAAGTACACAGCAACTTTAGAATGTTGATGACCACAAGACAGTCTTCTGCCTTCCTGGGGGAGGTGTGAATGATGCTCAGGAAGGAACACAAAGGTACTGCTGTTGGAAAAGGTGCCACTTTTACCTGGCAGGAAAGTCAAACAGGGTGTGAGCCCAAAAGGTAAGCTTCAAAGAGGAAGCTGCTTTTGAAGGGCAAATGGTGGACACACACCAGAGGAGCTGCGTTTTTGTTCTGGTAGACAGGTTGGCGTCTGGGACAGGGACGATGAAACAGTTGCACACAATCAGCAAAACTTCTTTGCTTTTTAGTGGTGCTGATCAGAAAGCATTTGAAAAGCAAATAAGTCACAAAAAGTAAGACTGATTGGCTTTGCTAATGCTTGTTAGGTCTCGCCTGACCCAACGCATGCGCTGGTCTGGCGAGACTTAATGAGAGGGCTCCAAAAAGTGCTACCAAGCCAGCCTAGAACTACAGCGCATGTGCGCGGGCGCCGCTCTTTACCGCGATTACTTTCATTTTCGCGGTCGCACGGCCGCTTTGCATAGCCAATAGGTCTCGCTTTTGGGACCTATTGCATAGCTAAACACTTATAAGGTCCCAAAGGCGAGACCTATTGGCTATGCCAATGCTTATTTTTCATTGTGCCCAGCAATTCAACAACCTTGCTCATTTGCACTTACACTGGAAGACAGCTAATCTAATCAAATAAATTAATTTTATAGCAATGGCCCTTGATAGGAAATAAATGCTGCCAATCAATCTATTACATTCATCTCTGTATTCCATTTGCACTTTTGAGATATAGTCTAAGATGCTTGGCGAGTTTGCTTTCAGGGACGCAGACGGTGTTCTTTTCACACTACTGTTACAGCATTAAACCTAGGGACTCGTGTGATTCTGAAGGTAGAGCACAGCTTCTAGGAATATGGCTTATCAGTGAAAATTACTTTTCCCGGTGTGGTAGAGAGACCAATAGACAAACACTTCAGAGAAGATGAAAACTTTTTCAGTGAATAGCTATTTTCTAAAAACAAGTCACACACAGTGTACGCAGCCTCATCCTTCTTTTTCTACTGTACTATGAACAAAACGGACACATTTGCATTGCCTCCGGTGTAGCAGAAAACACTTCTTGCCCGTCTATATAGAGCTTCACTAAGTGAATTCAGAACATCCACGTTTAATAAATTCTAGTGTAAGTATTATTATTAGTGCTAATAAATGTTTCAATGAAATACCAGTGCATCTGCTCCTACCTTTTCTCTTAGGTGTACTAGTAGGGTGATATTACAGAAAATAAGTCTGAGCACCTTCAAATATAATGAACATCTTATATATTTAAATCCTGAAAGCATAAAATACGTGGGGCCATATTATCAAGGAACGGCGATAACATTATCGCCGCTTTAACGGCAGGAAACTGCCGCTAAAGCGGCGATAATGGGCTTGATAATATGCCCTTGTGAATTCCCATAGAAGCCCAGGCTCACACCAGAACCTGGGCATCTATGGGAATTCACAAGGCCATATTATCAAGCCCATTATCGCAGCTTTAGCTGCAGTTTCCCGCTGCTAAAGCGGCGATAATTGGCTTGATAATATGCCCTTGTGAATTCCCATAGAAGCCCAGGGTCACACCAGAACCTGGGCATCTATGGGAATTCTCAAGGGCATATTATCAAGCCCATTATCGCAGCTTTAGCTGCAGTTTCCTGCCGCTAAAGCGGCGATAATGTTATCACCGTTCCTTGATAATGTGGCCCTTGGTGCGTTCAAGACAAACACAGAAGCTGTAATTGTGTAAAGGATTATGGGCAAGCAAGTTGTCTTCATTCAAGTCAGTAAATTAGCATTTAGTGCGGTTCCTTGTTCCTTCACTATGGGCTACACTCGTGCATCTACATGAATGCAGTGTAATTAGGAATAAAAACAAATATCTGCACGTGGTTTAATTAGGTTTGTCGTACTCTGCTTTACTTATTTACGTTTGTGTACAGTCAAGAGTAACAGGTTATTCAGATTTGTACAAAACTAAGGGCCCGATTACGAGTTTGGCGGTTCTGGAGCAGGCCACCAGCCCGCTCCAGTGGCAGTGCTTTTCAAAGACACCTATGTATGCCTTATGTAGGCACCGTCACAGGACCGCCACAGAGCGTTTCAGCACTGCATGGACTGTGAAAACCATGCCGTGCTGGAACTGGGGGGCATGCACACAGGGGGGTACAACATGTGCCCCCCGCATGCACCAACATGGGGCATGATTTTTATGACCACCAGCAGTGGCACTGCTAGCATATTGTGAGCCCCTGACCACCGCAGGACCGCCAGGGAATTTGGTTTCCTGGCAGTTGCCGCGGTGGCATGGCGGACTCTAGTCGTGATAGGGCGGTCGGACTGCCGGTGGGGCAGTGGCAGTGGCTGGACTGCCACTGCTGCTCCCCGTGAGTCTGGCAGTCTTCAGACCGCCAGACTCGTAACCGCGGCCTAAGAATTTTGATGGGCCAATATTGATTCTCCACGATATGTCAATATAATGTAAGGGTTTACAGTATCTGATGTTGGTGTGACCAAGGGTAGTGTTGCGTTGAGTGATTGTCAGCAGTTGGCTCTCAGCACTATCGCAAATAACTAGAAGAGTGTGCTGAATACAAGAAAAAACTAAAAATGGCGGCTTTGCTAAGAGAAAAAAAATGTACCAAATGGTGAAATATAATTTTGCTTAAGGCTCTGAAAATGCTTCACCGGAGTTGATTGGTCATCTAAATATATCTCCCCACTGTTTGCCCTCAACCATCAGCCAAACAGAACAATTTTACGTGAACCACAATCCTGCCCCATCCTGCTATTACCATCCGGTGGGTTCAAGGAACAATTTTCTAAGCATAATCTTACCCAAATGAAAGTCTCCCGCTAAAGGAAACAAGAAATACATAGTGTGTGTTTCCGAATCTTAGGAGTACGAAAAGGGTTAAGAGCAGAGGTGGTCTGACTACGTCAATAGCATATAATGGGTTTCTCAGCAAAGCCTATATCCTCTCTTAGGGAAACGTTTCGTCTTTTATGTTCTTTTTTTTATTATTAAAGTTATTCAATGCTTGTAATACGATTTTAGTAATATATATTTTCCCATTTAGATGTATGATAACTTAAATTGTATTTTGCTGTTACCATGTTAGGAATTATTTCGGTGCCAGCTGTATCCCGCTACCTTCGATCCATGTTTTTATCCACAATGTCCCGTATTTTAACTGAGCATCCCTTTCATTTCAGTGTGGCAGACTTCAGTCGACCTGGCTCCAGGATTCTGGATATGGATGGACCATGAAGAACCGTAGGTGGGTCATGAAAATGAAATGCATGGAGGGGGTGGTAGAAGCTTATCGATACAGTGTTTTAGGTATCATATTTTTACACCCCGGGTAAATATGGCAGATTGTGTCTAAGAAGAGAAAGTTATAAACCTTTGGTAGCATTGATTCCAAAGTGTATAGGTCCCTCTGCAGGTATCTTATTGTTTCCATAGCCTTGAGACAGGGCTCATCTTGTTGCAGAACTGATGATGGGTTCCGTCTACTGCGTATTGCCATACCCAACAATTACCACACAAAGTAGATAGAGCGCATGAGCTGAGACTTAACCTGTGTTGTGGCAGCGAGCTAACCATAACTGGCAACTCTAAGGGCCATATCAACAACGATAAGATAAACATCGCTAAGCGCGTTTAGCGATGTTTATCCTATCGCTGGATTTCATCGCCGTGATAGCGCTGTATCAACAACGCTTTTCACAACGGCAATAAGAAATCCAGCGAAAGCGAGGAAATCGCCATTTTGCAGGGAACATCACTGGTGTTCCAGCGATGCTCCCTGCAAAACGGCGATAACCTTGCTGATACGACCCTGTGGTCGTATCAGCATAATCCACCCCCTATGTTAAGCATAGGTAAGTCAGGATTTTAGCAGACGTTAGTTTTTGGCGAAAACCGCAGTTTTTGCCAAAATCTAACGTGTGCTAAAATCTTGTAGGCTGCCTTGTAAATATTGCGATGTGAACATCAGCGATATTTTACAAGGTAGTCCATCTGGGGTACGCCCAGTGACGCCCACATTGCATCTCATTAGAGATGCAAAGGGAGGCGTCGGGAAAAAGGGTGCTAACATGAGATTATGCATGTTAGAACCCTCTTGTAAATAGGGCGATATTTTTATCTCCCCTTTTTCGGCTTTTTGAGCCAAAAAAGCAGAGATAAAGCCCTTGTTAATATGCCCCTAAGTGATTCATTTACGGTTTGCATCAAAATCGTAATGCCCCTTTAGGAGTGGTTACAAACCCTGTATTTCACAGGAATGATGGCATGATGGAAATTGCTTAATGCTCATGAGTTATAAAGATTTCAAATAATGACATTCCTAGTAATCAATATTCTTTAGTACATTATATGGCAGGCTTATTCACTTCTGTTAGAATACACATTTTCTTGTTTCAGAAGCATATAAGATACAAAACATTCCATAGGAAACACATTATAGACTTCTGGAGACATTTACAAACCACTCGGTTATAAAGTTTTCAGTGCCTCTATGGCACTGTAGGACTTTACCACACAGTTACCGGTTATGTATCCCATATGTGTTCACAAAGACAAATAATATAGCCATGTAATAGCACCAGAGTACATGACACGTTTTGCATGGATTCAAACTCCATTTTTTTTACAATACCTTTTGAAATATTTGACTAAACGTAACTAAATTTCAAACAGTCTCCCGAGTTATACATGTACATACACATTGCTGTTGAGTATTACTCAAGTATTTCATAGTCTAAAAGATGGCTTGGCGTCAGGTTGGAGTGATTTATTAAAAAGACCTTACTCTTAGAAAAGCTTACAGAAAAATTACTGTCACTGTTTCCATCAAATTTCACCAAACCTTATACTTAAATCACCTCGGCCCAGGTGTGCTTTAAACATAATGAAGACTGTGACTGTCATCTGAGAAAAAACATTTAAACATGTTCTAGACGTTTTTGTTATTGAAAGTGTGTAGAAAGAACAAAGCCATATTCAGTGGCCATCCTAAAAACATCACGTGCACAGTAGTACACCACAAAGCCATTCGGCTGTAAGTTCTGCAAGTTCAGTTAGTGGCCTAGAATGCAGGCAGTGTCATGATGATTTATGTTTGAGTACTTTAAATATTGAGCAATTATGTCTGAGTTTCTCCCTGTTTTCTTCAACTCTCCCTATCACTATGCTTCGACACTTCCATTATCCCGCTCCACCATACAAAACAATGGAAATTGTGATTAAATTCATTCCACTTCAACTTATGCTTGCATGCCCTTTCACAATTCTCAATATAACATAAACAATAAGCTATCACTTTCCAATTTTGATTTTCTAAGGAAGACATTTAGCCCACTTGTGAGATGCATGCATTATCCAATTACCAACCCAAGGCAGATATCAGAATTGCATCAATCGAGTGGCCTAGGTTCAATATAATCAAACACACCTGAAACAATATGTACAGTAAAAAAGAAATCCACAAAAAGTAAGAAGATGCAGAATACAACCAATAGCTAAAAAAGTCTGCTATGCCTTTTTTTTTAAATATACTCATTCACAGATTTTCTTTTCAAAGTCCAACATAAACATCCCCCCACCATAAACATATGAAAAACTGTGACAACTGCATTTGATAGTACCATTTTAATATAAATGGTTCACATTTCATATTTACATTTTGGAAAACAGTATAATTGCTACTGTCCATCGAACCAGAAATCACTGTCACAAAGTTATGACATCATTATTTTCTTCTGATACAGTGAAGGTACTACCCAAAAAATAAGCTAATGGATTTTAGGGTTTATTGACTGGAAGGAGGAGCAAGTGAGGAAACAGGTTCATTATTACTGACAACTGTTGGATTTGGCTTTTTTTTGCAGGGTTGTCCCCTCATTTTTTGCCTTCTTCCTCCTATTTTCTTTACCCTCTTTTTGTTGACTTGAGGACTCACCCAAGCGATTTCTCTTTTACAAGCCGAAAATTCTTTTTTAAAATGCTTGCTGTGTGCCCCCCACTCCGCCTCTACGGAACTTATTCACCGGGAAGTGGGCATTGCTTATATATCAGATATTGTCTCATTACGACCCCTCCTATTATGGAAATCAATTTGGTCAAAGGAAGAGACAAGGTTCAGCCAATCTATTATACGGGACTTCGTTAAAATGGAGAATTGTTTAAAAATACCATGGCTTAAATACATCTCTCACTGGTACAAAACTCTATTCAATTATGATATACGGCAGGACCCCGGGTGTATAGCCTCTGTTACTAAAAATGAGATAAAATCAACCTTCCTTTCACAGCAATTGAAGGCCCGATTTAGTGTACTCAATAAGCAAACTACCTTTATGCTCTACCAGCAACTGGAAGTTAAAGAGGGTTTCCAATCCTACTTGTCATTTGTGACTAGAGCATCGCACCGTTATGTGCTGACATGTTTAAGATTGGGTACATTACATCACCTTGTTAATTTTCCAGTTATGAAACAGAGTACTGTTCAACGATGCCCATGTGATGGTATATCCCACCAAAGCTGCAGCCATGTTTTATTAATTTGCAATTTTTACCTTAATTTTAGAAAGTTTTATTTGAAACCTTTTTTCTTATTTTATAACATTAGGTCGGTTTAAGATGCCATGAAATTGCTTTTTAAATTAGAAGATCCAGGATTGTGTTTTTATTTAGCTACTTTTATCCTGAAATCCATTGGTATTAGGAAATCTATGTCCACTTATTTTTGATACTGAGTCTACCTGGATTTCCATATGTACTGTATTATTGTATTTGCACTTTTGTCTTTGTCTAGTTACATCTTTTACAAAACCTAGCCGTATTAGGCAATTTTTGCCTATTGCTTTTGTTTGCCAGTATATAAGGATATTTATTCGTATTGTAATAATGCACTTGCACTTTATGTATTGGGACTATTATATGCCTATGAATTCCCATGTATTTATATCAAAGATAGTTCTGTTTTTATATGTTGACTATTATGTCTGTGCTTATATGGTTGATGTATATCAACCGAATAAAAGCTATTTGACTTGACTTGACTTGAGGACTCTGGGCACTTTACTACTGCTAATCAATGGTAACGTGCATGTGCCCTCTCCCCCAAAGTATTGTAGTATAGGTTTACATCTGTTTGGCAGATTTAATTTACTTGTAAGTCCCTTGTAAAGTGGTATCCCATATACCCAGGGACTGTAAATTAAAATGCTACCAGTGGGCATGCAGCACTGCTTGTGACTCCTAAAGATGTTGCCTTTCAAACTTGTCTCATGCCTGCCAGTGCAGGGCCTACATGCGCAATTCACTGCTACGTTACCTTGGCATTTAAATGTACTTGCCAAGCCTTAAACTACTCTATTACTATATATAGGTCACCCTTAAGGTAGGTCCTAAGTAGCCCTATGGGCAGGATGCTTTGTAAGTAAAAGGAAAGACGTGCCTTTATTGTGTGTCATGTCCTGGTAGTAACAAACAGCATATTTTGTTTCTCACTACTATGAGATCTACTTCTCTCATAGGTTCGCATTGGGAATACCCTTATTTGTGTTTATTTGGTAATTTCTGATCTGAATGGAATAGTGTTGCCATTTTGGTATATTTAGAATGCTAGCGATAAATCCTGCTTACTAGTGTAGTTGGTATTTACATGACTATTTTAGAAATAGCACTTTTAGAAAGTGGGCATTACTCTGTGCTTTTAACGCTAAGGTTTTTCAGCCTGACCCCAATCCGCGTCTAGGGCAGAGTGACAGCTACACTTTTTGCATATTTTCCAGACAGCCACCACACAGAAAGGGCTGGGTGTGACAAGAGAGGCCTCTGCATACTTCTGCATACTGATAGTCTTCCTGGCTGGGAGAGAGGGAGGTGGGGGGCACTTACATTTGTATAGGCTGTGTCCTGCTCTCACACAAAGGGCTGATTTTACCCTTACTGAACTCTGGAGCCAGGTTTGGGGATTGAAGGGGGTGTTGTACACTTGAACATTTTGAAGTCACCTCTTGAACAAAGACATTTTGAGTATAAGTACAGGGGCTCAGACCCCATGTTTTTTACACCTCCCAGGACTTGTAACCAGATGCTGCTGGTTCTACATGCTGCACATTGCCAGGTACTGCTGTGCTGTGCTGCCAGGAGGAACTGCCATTTGGATGATCTGCTCTGCTGTGTTGGCCTGCTGACTTGTGGGCTGCAGGAGGGACTTCCTCTTTGCACATGTTTTCATTATGTGCTGGCCTGCTACATACCTCTCTCCTGTAGTTCATCCCACTTGTTCTCCAGGGCCTGGTTAGCTGCTTCCTCCCACCCCTGTTGGTTTGGAAGCCTGGGGATTCCCCCTTCGTGTTTTCAACATGGGCAGCAGATGGTGAGCTCCTTGTTCTTCCAGGATCACTTTGCCCATGTGATGCTTGCCATCTGGAAGCCTTCTTTAGCAGCACATGTGGGACGCGGCTACACTGGGGAAGAAACAGAGTGTGGTTTTTTTCTACACGGGCCCCCCTCCCATTGATGAGGGGGCCACGATGGACAACCTGGGCAGGAACAGTGCCATCCAGTGGCAGAAAATCTTCCTGTGAGGATCTTTGCCGGCCAGCGAGAATGCCCCCATTAAATCCCCATTCTCAGAGGAAGCTGCTGGATGAAGTCCCTCGCATTGTTGACTACCTCTATTAATAAAGCGGGTCCCCTGGGATGAGGGGACCACCCTCAATGCACCAGCTGCCTGCAGAGAGAAGCCATCCTCAACCAGGAGTGCAGAGGGTGAATTGAGCCCTGGGGAGCACAGCCGTCCCATGCCTTCACGGTTGGCCTGTTGTGGGCATTTCCCAAGAGCGGTCCAAGAGATCCTGGGGCATCCCGGATACACTGCAACATCAAGCAGCTTATGTGCAACTGCTGGGGGGTATTTTACCTGCAAGGTTCCCCCCGCCGAAGTGTGTGTATGTGTCCCGCCCCATGGGCATTGGTACTTGTTGTTGTGGGGGCATTGCGGCCACTTGCCACTAGTGATGAAACCTCTGGGGAGGACCCCAAGGAAAGCGCCATATTTGAACACCTGAGAAATGCTCATAAATTAACATGCAATGCTTTGGACTTAATTCCTTACAGATTGGTATCTACCAAACTACTTCATTGATTTATGTCATTGTGACCTTGTTTTGTGCCAGACAGTGAGGGTTCTCCTGATACTCTGTGATAACATGCAAAGTACTTGTGCGATTCAAATAATTTCCCCTGGATTTGTTACAGATAACGAAGGCTAACTTTGCACCTGTAGACCTAGACAAGAAGGTAGTGTTTTTCTGTTGTCTCTACTGTGTGTGGTTCAGGGTAACGAGTACTATTTTATGACAGTGATAATCTGGACAGTATTCATGATTTATGCTGTTTTGGTCTTATGTTATGTATAATATATTACAGCTTTTTATATAAACCTGCGAGGAGTCTCTTTTGTGGTGTATTTATTGTGTTAGTGGTGTAAGTGTGGTGCACAAATGCTTTACACTTTGCCTCTGGAGATAAGCCTGACTGCTCAGTGGCAAACTACTCGGGGGTGAACACAGGTTATCTTGTGTGTAAGTGACCTGCCATGTCTAGAGTGGTGGATTCCGCCTGGCTTAAGTGCATATCCAAGCCAACCAGAAACCCTATTTCTAACATCAAAAAACACAATTTCATAAACATGCCTAGCAAAGCAGCATGAAATGTTCAGTGACCACTAAAAGTAAAATAGCTGACTAATAAGAATGAATGCTGGCTAACCCCGCTGAAGGTAACCAGCAGATTATACCACCACAACCAAACTAAGCATACTCCCCTCCATTCACCACAGTGTTTTAGGACTCTCTGAGGTTTAATACCTTAATATAAATGTTTGAAATATCTGTTTCTTTTTGCAAACCTGTGTTTATACATAGGGCTGATTGCCTAATTAAAAGCACTGATAAAAAATGCAAATTAGCCTCAGTCTCCTTAGAGGAACTTACAAGGGGATCTGCAAATCGGTAAACCAACGGGAAGAAAGGACCTAGTAAAGGAAAATATAGCAACAAACAAACCCCTTGGGATATTGCAGCATTGAATTTTATGGCATCAAAACAGAAATTTTTCAGCTCACAGTTGTTTTTTGTTTGCAGCATTATTGCAGCACACTATTTTGTCTGAAACCACCCCCACCATTCAATAACAACGCATACCTGGGCTTTCTCTTCCCCTCCACCCCATATAGACCGATACCCTCAAAATATTTGAAACGTTTAAAGCCTGGGACTCATTTGCTGCAGCTAAATGAGGATACTCTACATACAAGTGGCTCCACAACATGTCTGTCACAGGTTCTGGCATACATGCCGAGGAGTTGGGGTAAAATTACATTTGACAGCCCCTTCCACCATTCTCTTTCTTTGTAGCAAATCCTCTAAATTCTTTCTCTGGCACAGACAGTGATGCGGGAGGGGGACTGCCAAGTAGGCATGGTGAAAATGTCTACAATAGGAGACGCTGGAACAAGCATATATATCTGTGCTCAGGAAGATTTCTAATATAATAATATTTGATGTGCAATCATAGACCAATCAGTGCAATGCACTTAGAAATAACAAACTCACCATGTGCTCGATATACGAACAGATCGGTCGCAAAAAGTGGTTGAAACTGCACACCAACTTTTGGCAATCAGTCTTTAATTTTGTAATGCGATGTGTGTAGTAATAGCTTGCAGAGTAAAATCACCATTTGCTTTGCAAGAGGTTGCAGAATGAACTCTTAACGAATAATAATTATAAAATTGTGATTTGCAACCCTCTGTGATTGGCAACAAACACAGGGATGGTGGCCTACAAGAAATAGCAGACCACTGTCCCTGTGTTTGCATTTTTTAATCCAACACTTCTTTTTCCTTTTTGAACTAGCCTATTTTCCATAAAATAATTGTTGTTACTTTTAAGTAAATGTTTCCTGGTCTGAAAGACATTGGGAAGAGTAGAGAGTGATGCCTTAGACAAGTTCATCTTAACCTGTGGTCTGGGTACCCCTGGGGGGTCCACAAAGCCTACTCAAGGGGTCCGCTACTGCTTGGGAGATAAAATATTATTAAAGCTTGAGGAAGTGTAGAGAAATATAAGAAGCAAAACATACAATTGAAAATTTTAAAACTTTCTGTAAATGTGAAGGAATTTAAAAATGATGGCTAAAAAATAAATTTGTATCCCCAGATTAATTTGTGGGAGCAATGCAAGTGCATCAAACAGAATATAGGATGGATAATGAGAGGCCCCAAAAATATTTCTATTAAAATGTTGTTTTTTATATTTATTTGTGAATTAAATAAAATATTTCAGTATTTGTGTATATGTTTGACAAATGCTCGTTTCTGTATTTTTTGTGTATTATTTTGCAGTTGAAATCATTGAAAATGCTTAGGCCGGGGTCCCCAGGTTTCAGTAATGACTCAATAGAGATCACTGGATTCCAACAATAATTCAGTAGGTGTCCCGGAGTCCCAGTAATGATTAAATGGGGGTCCTCAGAAGTTAAGTGTCTTTGCTTTATGCTCACCCACCCCGGGGTTACTGTCCAAAGGGGACAGCTTCCGCCTTGCAAATCTGTTAGTACCTCCTTTTGAGAGTCAGTAGTTTGCCACGACAATTTTGTTCAGAAAGTATTGATAAATCCCTACTGGAGATCGCTCATTCTCCTACATCGCACCCCAGACATGGTACGACCTCCCTCAACTTCAAGTCTTAGAAGTCCTCAAGGCTGTGACAGAAAATAAATGTTTTACAAAGTTCTGTTTACTTCCTGTTTTTTCTATGTACTCTCTTTCAACCCTCAGCAGCAAATATGAGACTGATTAGGGGCAAATGGTAGAACAAATGCATAACCCTGTGATGTTGTCTAAGGCTAAAGGGTGTGCAATATAATTTTCCATTATCCCTAACAGCTTGGTGAGTCAATGGCTATGATGTTTACACTTCATAAATACACAATATAAACAAACTGAAAATGCATAGTTCTTTGTCAGCTGATTGCAATACAGAATTATTTTCCAGATTTACAAATTCCAAGGTCAGAGATTATGCCATTAAGCCTAGGGGGAGATTTAGCAACGTTTTGCACCAGTGAAAAGTAACAAAAAGGGATTCAAATGGTTGCAAAGTGTTGATAACGTATTTGCGTTCTAGGGTAAAAAAGATTTTGCACTGAAAAATTGACATAAAGTGACATGAAGTAATGAAGTAACAGTTCATGCAACTTTGTATTACTGAACATCAAGGGGACACATGGGTGTTCTCACACTACCACCAATGGTTTTCTATGCAAAGCCCTATCTACTAACAATAGAAGTCTGGGCTTTTCTCCAAAACAATAATGCCTCCTTGAAGCAGGCGGTAACTTTGAGACTTCTTCTAACTTCTCCTAGCTTTTCAAACTTTGCATGTGAGCTGCAATGCACAGCACACATACCATGTTGTAAAAGTTTCAAGCCCCTTTTTCTCTTGAATGTTTGTTCTTTGTCTAGAGCCATTGCTTGAACGTATTCATTGTAATACACTTATCTCTAGATTTAAATAACGTCCCTAGAGATTAAGTTATATGCCTGTGCAGATGATCTTCTCATCTACATGTCCAACCTCTAGACCTCCCTAAACCCTTTCATACAAGAGATCATGTTATATTCTAGTATTTCTGGATATAAACTTTATTTTTCTAAAACTTAAATTTTACCATTAAGCTCCTTTTGTTATCAATATGTGTTTGCCAACACTCATTTTACACGGTGTCCCCCCAAAATTAAATACCTTGGTATATGCTTTTCTCCTACTATCTCCGGAACGCTAAGTCATAATTTTGCCACTTTAAAATCAAAATTACAAACATTACTCTTATCTTGATCTCCTGTACATTTATCAAGGCAGGGTAGACTACATACAAATAAAATCATGATTGTACCCACATTTTCATTACACAATCTCTATGTTACCCTTCAAGAGCCCTAATTATTACTTTTTACAAACTAACTCCATTTGTACACACTTCCTATGGAACAATAAGCATCCACATATTGCCCTCTCTAAACTTAAATGCCCCAAAATGAAAGGGGAGTTCAGTTCCCTGATTTTAAGCATGATCATTCTGTTTTTCTGATTCCACCATTTTTAATGCCTTAATTAATGAATTTCAATACTCACCCATGCCACAATGGATTATATATGAATATTCCTTTCTGAATGATTTCTCATTCAAAGATATTATTTATATTCATATCCGCTACCCTCAATTGCCTTTTTCTCACTCACAAATTCCCTCCTTATGCAGTCACACATCTGCCCTTGACACCTTTGGATATCATTTACCATAACTCTATTGCTAAGGCTGTATGTATATATAGAATATTATTGTCACCACCTTCCGATCGACCTAAAAGGCCATTTGAAATATTGGGCAAGTTGATCTTTCCATACCATTCTATGCACAATTCTAAGACAAAATTTGCTCAATATATTTAATAACTCCAAAGCTGCTCATATTATACAATCTCTATTTTTTGTTTACAATAGAGCTGTTATCACCCCAGAATGTATTTCAAAATTTGACTCATCTGCTTCTTCACTATGTTGGTCATGCTCAAAATGTAATGGTTCTTTGACACATTTATTATATTATTTTTCAAATGTTCTTAACTTTTGGAAATCATTTTGGTCTAAATGTTTAAATATCTTCAAATGCGATATACTGTTAACTTTCCGAATTGTTTTCTTAGGATCTGTTGCCTAGCTTTGAACATATATCTCCAAAACCTCTGCCGTTTGATCTTTTTATAGCACTTGCTTTCAAAGTTATACTTTCTTGTTGGAAAGAGTCTTCTAAATTATCTGTGTTAACATGGTGAAATTTTAGATTGATGAACATAGAATATAAACTTTCTCTTCATTAACGTGACATCAGAAGATCAAATCGGAATTATATTTGTTACCTTTTACAACCTATCTGTCCTCACATTCCTTGTTACCTTAATCAACTATTTCTCCCTTCCTTTCTTTGCCCCACCTCTTTTCTCCCTCCCACTCTCTCCTGCTTCCCTTCTCATTCTTTCTCTCCTTTTGTATCTTCTTTCTCTTTACATAAAATAATATACATTTTCCCTATTACATATGTTCTCTCCATTAATATTAATGTGTAAGTTCAATGACAAATGTTACTTCGTTTGTAATTGTTTTTTGAATCCTCAATAAAAAAACACTTAACAAAATAAAAATGTTAAGCTATATCTAGTCATATCTTTGTTTACTGGAAGGGTACCCTTCAAGTACAAAAGGCTACGCGAAACATTATACATGTTTGAGCCTTGTGCTAGGTACTGTTAAGAAGTTGCAGTGCTGTAGACAACAGTAGTAGCTCTTTATCTAAGTAGATATGGTCCTGTCCTGCTCCCTCCTCCTAGAAAAACACAGCGCAGCAAATTTGGTTACTGTGCTGGGCTGCTTTTTTATAAATTACCCCCTAGTGCCAACAACCACTACTCAATTAGAGACCTCTACAAATATCTACTGAGATGATTTCAACATACTGTATTTTATTCGTACATAGTAAATAAAAGTAAAACTTGGGAAAGCCTTGTTACTTACAGGATAAAAGTCAGAAGAATGACTTCCAACAGAAAGTGAATAAACAGAAATTTGCCCCACTAAAAATTGTAATTTCTTTTTTATTTTAGATGTTAAATGAAACAAACATAAGCACATAGAAGGGCACAAGTGCTTTATTCTTAACAGAAGAGATAAGAAGAACTATGAATAGTTGAAGTATAATCTGTGTGCATAGGCTGCTCACTGTGGTATGTTGTCTTACGCTATGCCTTACTATGCGGCTCACGCTGAATTATTCATTATTTTCAAATCAAATTTGTGTCAGAAGTGTGAACACAGTTTGGGCTTTGGCACATGTTAGGTAGGGGTGCAGGAGAGATTTTGGGGTTTGTTTCATGACTTCAAAGGCAGCAAGCAAGAGAGAAAGTAAACACACACTGTTACTTAGGTCTAAAGAAATCAATAAAAGGAGAGCAAGGGGGTCATGCTTGAAATTTTGTGGGTGCTTTTGTAAAAAGTGCAACCTTTTCACACAAGGGACGATTATCTAGTGTACATCAAACCTGCCATTTCCTGGGGAGTCTAACAAGGGAAATCGTACATGGGGATGTATAAGATGTACATATGGCTGCACCAACTGAAGTAATGCGCATGTGACCTCTTAAAGACTGCTGAAGATCAAGGGCTTGTATCACCTAAAGAAAGCACAGGAGGTGCTAATGTGCGGTATTGGGTCTCTGACCAGGGGCGTCTCCTCCGCTATTGTGAGGAGCGTTGCACCACTACTTTAAAGGAGTGGTAGTAGAAACATAAAATGATAATAACACTGTTTGTGTTAATATCATTTTATGCTTCCTGGTCACTGCTTTGCAGGCTTTGGGTCTGCTCTGCTCTCGAAGCAAAGCAGGAGTGGTTTGCCCACTCCTAAGTACGCAATGACTGTTTGGTTAGCCCTCCCAGGTCACCTAAATCAGTCATGCGAACTTTCCTCATTCTCCATGCAGGCCGCATTACAGCCTGCATGGAGAACCTGCTCAGGTCGAACCAGGATGCTCAAAACCAATCACAATGGTGCATGGCAGCATTGTGATTGGTCAGGAGAGCCTGGGTGTTGACCATACACAACGCTGTATTGCAGCATTGTTATTGGTCAGGGGAGACTGGCTGGGTCTCCTGAGTAGGAGAGCAGGAGCGGGGACGTGGGACCCGGCGTGCAGCAAGGTAAGTGTTTATTTTATTATCATATATTTCTTTTACATTGTGCACATTTTCCTTTATCCCTCCATCCCCGTGCACCCGCACGTGCTCCGCCACCCATGAATCATGCCAGCCACCACTGTCTAGGACACAGTTTTGAGCTGCCTCATTTCTTAAATAGTTGGAGAACTGGAGCAGCTGCATTTTACCACATGGACAGTAGTAAACAGTACAGCATTTGTTGGCAGCACCAAAGTAATTTCAAAGCACAAAATAAAATAACACAAACCAAAATAACAGTACAACAAAAACATGATAGAGCACAACACAACTAAACAGTCCAAACAGAAAAAAAACACATTTCAATATAACAACATAATGCAGTACAAAAGCACAATACAAAAACAGCACATCACCACCACAACAAAATGCAACAGAACAAATGTGGACAGATAGGGTTGTCACATTGACTTCTCCTCAAATCTGCTTTCGCAGTGAGGTGTTAAGAGGTGTTTTTACCAAACACTGCCCTGCTTATCACTGAAGACATGCAATAGTGCCTGCTGAAAATGTTTGTGAACTGGCCGTCTTCGAAAAATGTTGAATGTTTTCTTGGTGCATGCCTCCTCTTGCAACAGGCGTGTTCATCCCTGGGACACCTTCACCAGCGCCATGACACATGTAAACAGATGTAATACTAATTGTGTGAATACAGGTTTAAAATGACTCCCATTCTTGACACAAATCTTTCACAAGCAGAAGCTTAGAAGTTTATGTGAGGCATTTGGAAGCCCATTCACACAGAGTTTGCTATGAGTAGATGGGACTTACCCTTGTAGTTCACCGGCTTACTGATGGAATTAAGGAATAAGGAGTGCATGAGTAAGTGACAGAAAAATTGTTGTGAATCATGCCCTTGTTAGTTTTGATGTGCAGAAAGAAAGATCGGAGTCAATTTTGCTTTTCAGGCTATAGACATAAAAATCAGACTACATATTGGAGCAAATTCTTGCAGTGGTCCATACATTAATCTACAGTTAGAACAGAAATATGCCTCACTTAATAAGTCAATGTCTATTACCTGAATCATAGTGTAAAATACACGTTTCAGCCCAAAGCTGTAACAATGCAGGCCATAAATACCCACCCTCCTTCAAAAAGTACCTAACCTCAAAATCCTTAAGTTAGAAATCAGATCTCAGAAACTACCTTAAGCCACAATTGCAGGAAAACACATTTGTACTGCTTTCTATATTGAAAAAGCTGCATTACATAATACAAAGCTCTACGCTCTGACCCTCATGAACTGTGTTGAATATCATGTGTTAAATTTCACAAATCTACATCTGTTTCTATTTGACCATATTGGTAGTAAGTATTCTTTCTGTACATAGTCACATTCACTGTAACACCAAATTGAAAGAATGCATGAAGATATGATAATTCTCTGTTCAGTGCTCTTACAGTTAAGAAGCTTGACCTGCGTTAAAGAAAGCCTTTTAAATATATAAAATAACCAATTACGCTGGTCAACATTTTATGAAGTAAGAGTACATGTAGGTTTTGAGGAAAACATTTTCCTACATTGTTTTGATAGATTTCTGTTAGACTTGACAGCCTTAGTGTAGTTTCCTCCCAACTTTGAGCCTGCTCCCTCCATTTTTATGTAGTCATTTCTGCTGGCTTTAGAACTCTGTGTATGTTACCACTGCTAACCAGTGCTAAAGTGCATGTGCTCTCTTCTTAAAACATGGCAACAGTGGCTTGAATCTAATTGGCATATTTAATTTACTTATAAGTCCGTAGTAAAGTGCACTACTTGCACCCAGGGCTTGTAAATGAAATGCTACTAGTGGGCCTGCAGCACTGCTTGTGCCACCCACATAAGTACCCTCTAACCGTATCCCAGGACTGACACCACAGGGCCTGTGTATGCAGTTTACTGCCACTTCAACTTGGCGTTTAAAACTACTTACACTCCCATTTTAGTGTACCTAAGTCACCCCTATGGTAGGCCCTAGGTTGCCCACAGAGCAGGGTGCTGCGTAACTAAAAGGTAAGACATACTTTGATTTTTTACATGTTTTGGTAGTGACAAACAGCTAAAAATCTTTTTCACTGCTATGAGGTCTACTCGTCTCATATTCTAACAATGGGAATTTCTTAGATTTCCTAAAGTTGTAATTCCTGATTACAAAGGAGTAGTTGGATCATGGTTCATATCTTTGGAATGGTAATTATAAATCCTCTTTACTGGTAACATTAATATTTTAGAAAATCCACTTTTAGAAAGTGAACATTTCTCTTCTTTTACTGGTCTGTGTACCTTGCAGTCTGCCTTCAATACATGTCTGGGCTGGTTATACTTTGTACATTCCCTCCAGACAGCGGCAAACACAGAAAGGCTAGGTATGGCTAAGTACCCATCTACATACATTTGCATTCTGATGACCCTTCCTGAGCAGGAAGGAATGAAGGAAGTGGCCACACTTACACTTCAAAAGTTAGGGCCTGACCCCACACAAAGGACTGATTTCCCTCACAGATAGCGTGTCAGACAGGACTGGGTTGAAGGGGATACTGGTGCACTTCAAAGTTACTCTTTGAAGTCTCCCCCACTTCAAAGGCATATTTGGGTATAAGTACTGGTTTTCTGACCCCAGCAAATCAAAACAGTTCCGGACCTACCCCATAACCTCTGTCAGAAGACCAGCTGTGCTGCTCAAAGGCCTCACTGGACTACTGATATGGAAGACCTGCTTTTCTGTTTGCTGCCCTGCTGCCTGCTGCTCTCTGATTCTGTTCTCCAAGGGCTTGTTGGCTTGCCTCTTGTTGCTTGAGACTCAGGGATATCAAAGTTTCTACCCCTGCTCCTGTGTCTGCCTCACTGGAAGCGGCCCAGTTACTTGCAACACAGATTTTTATGTCTCTCCTGTCTGCAAGTAGCAGAACTGGCTCATTGATCCGAATGCAGGAGTAACATTGACACATCGCTTCAGCACCAGCGCTTTGCCTCCAGAAATCGACCCATCGGACAGTGTATCACTGCTGCTGCTTGTTGGTGAGATTGACGCATCCCTTCGACTGCATGGCAGAAACCAGTGCATCGCTTGAGACCTCTCGACTCCAGTACCCATCTTCAAAACTGACACATCGCCCCCACTGCGTGGAAAAAATTGACGCATCTCATTGCTTGAGATGAAGTTTGAGTCCTGCATGAGTCCTGTAGCTGGCCAGTGCTCCATCACGTCGGCCCGAATGTTAAATTTGCCCCAGTCCAGTGTGACCTAAAGTAACCTTTTCAGCGTTATTTGCTTTTAAGCGCTTTACTGCATCTATTTCTTTAAAATTCAATATCTCAGCTTCTACACATTGGATTGTTGTCATTTTGGTCATGTTTTATTTATAAAGTCATACTTTTTTTCTAAACTGTTGTGGAGTCTTTTTGTGGTCTTTTCACCATGTTACTGTATACGTTATTGCACAAATACTTTAAACATTGCTTTCTAAATTATGCCTGCCTGCTCTATACCAAGCTACCAGAGGGTGAGCACAGAATAATTTAGGCTGTTTTGTGACTTACCCTGACTAGGATTGTGGTCCCTACCTGGACAGGGTGTATACCTCCGCCAACTAGAGATCCAATTTATGAAACACCACTTGCTTGTTAGCATGTTCCATTACCTTCATTGACACTGATGTTTGCTCAGCAGTGGCAACATGCCTCCTGAGTGAAAGGATGTCTTCTGCAGGTGGAGCTGACATTCTATCTTTGCCTATAAACAGCCCTGCCAAATTTGCCATATCAATTTGTCAACCAGTTCTTACATTTTAATTCTGGGACTAGCAGTCTTATTTATTCAATTATGATACCAGGAGTACACGTACACAATTCAACAAAAACACCTGAACGGAGCAGTTTATCATGCAGGCACCTGGGAATCTTGGCACCTATGTACAAAATAAGCCAGTGAAAATGTAAACTTGTGCCTGAACAGCATCATTAGAAGCAGGTGCCAGAGGGAAGGAAAACAGTGGCTTAAAAGAGGTACACACAGTATGTTTAATAGAGACCAGGCCCCATCTCTTACTTTAGTGTAAGAAGCTAGCATTACCAACTCACTGCAGGTCATTGTTGACACTGTCTTCAGTTCTGAACTTTTCATCTACAAACCATTGATTTCAAAAGGTTTAGTCTGAGTAGTTAAATGGAAGCGAAACGAGACTAAACACCCATGATGCATTAGGCTATCACCCAACAATATCCGTAATGACATAGATTGAGGTGGTCACCCTATTAGATGCATATTCTCTCTGGTATCAGCTTTATGTTCTTAGACTCTGAGCCTTGGAATAATGTGAACATTGGCCTTTTGACCTTGCCCACTGGTATATGAAAGTATTTCTCTATCCAGTTTCATGACATAACATCCAGAAGCTGTCCCTTTTCCTAATCTCATGCTAGCCTAAGATATTCCACCTCGACTCCAACCTCTCCTGCTCATTCACTTTACATGGCTGCTGACTTCACCTTGGAGGAACAAGCCTTGATCCTCAGTGCAATAACTAATTGAGTGCTCTAGAAGTTTGCAATTTTGAATAGAAAGGCAAAAGAAGAACTGAAACAGAATATTCACAAGCCTCCTGACCATAGATTCTAAGGTCTATGACTTTTGTTTCAGTTCAGTTTAATCCGATTCACATGTGAGCAACTCTGTTCTTTAAGAGAGTCTATTTTGTACAGTATACCGGGCCTTAAAAGTATACGAGGGACACAGCATACACAATGGCATTTAATGTAGTGACATCACAGGAAGTGATGGCATATTGACAATGACAAGCCTGGTTTGTCTCTCACACAACTCCTGCCTTCAAAGCCCTGCTGTCCCAGAACTGGCTGAAATACTCAAGTCCCTCAAAGCTACTTTTTATGAAGATGATATCTTAACATCATCCTTCATCAAGGCTCTCTCTAGGATACTCTCTTAACCCTACATACTTTTGTCAATGCCTCCTTCACTCAAGGCATATTCCCAGAAACTCTCATGAGTGGTCAGATTACTCTCATTCCTACAGAAACTTACACTGGACACTGATGACCTTGCCAACTACCAGCGCACCACTCACTTACCATTAATTGATCATTGAAAAAGCAGTCTATGTTCAACTCCAAGATCCCAACAGTGCTAATTGTCTCTGACACAACTACCAGTCTGACTTCAATCAACACTGCTGCATGGAGCCTGCCACCCTACACATCGCAGACGGTGCCCACTTGACCACAGAGGAAAATGATACCTGCCTCTTGATGTTGCTAGAGGAAACATTGTTTACACCGACGTCCAAATAACGAATGCCTTTGCAACAAATGCTTTACAACGGAACTACCTTTACCACGAAAGTCTTTTGCAACAAATTGTTTACAACATATATGTCTTTACGATGGATGCTTTTTACCACGAAAATATAAGTATTTTACCGGTGAGTAGAAAGCCATTTAAATATATATAAATATATTATATATATACATATAAACACATATATATACATACATATACTAAATACACACAGTTGTCACACACTCTAAAGCAGCATATTAATTAATTTAAAATGACATTGACATTGAAAAAGGCCAGGAGGCTGAAACGCATTTCTTGGTTCTTTTTTCAAGCTTCAATATATGAATTGATATGCAGCTTCAGAGTGCGCAACAACTGTGTGTATTGGAAATTTGAAACAAGACCGTCCGCGTTGGTTGCGGAACCCACTACGAGAGAGTGGTGACCTTGGAGGAAACGTGAAACGAAATATATATATTGACAGTAGATAGTTATAGTTAGGATGTAGTGTCCAAAGAAAGAGTGTTTTTTCATTTGCCAATAACTTTGGCGTTGTTTGATGAATCCTCGCGAAATATTCAAAACTAGTTTGCCACTCACTTCAACAGCTGTCTTGAAAAGTTCGGGGTGATCCATCAAGCGGGAGCAGAGAAAAGGGGGGGTCCCAATACACGTTTTCCTCATGTAAATTTCCATTGGAACTTTAGAAACGGCTACACCCTGAAATGATGAGTGGAATTACACCAAATTTGGCAGGGGGATAGCTGTTGTTCCAGAAAGCACCCCTTTGTGATTTGGTGTAAACCTGTTGAGGGGTAGCGGATAAATGTTAAGAAATCTTCAGTTGTATAGCTAGCAACACAGAGGATCCACGACCCCTCCCGTGCTCTTGCTGAGATCTGATTGGATGACAACACTTCAAATCAGGAAGTGTTGGCAGCTTGTGCCCCGGTTGGGACAATCTGGAACAGACCCATATAAAACTGGACTACCATGAGAAAGCTCCCAATTAGAAACAAACTGAAGACACACCTCTTTAAAGAACACTACATCAGGCTGCAGTAGTAGTCCACTACCACTCTCCAAACCCAGCTATCCCTCATTTTGGCTATGCACGCTCTCTATAAATAACTCATGCATATATACAAGTAATCTAAAACTTGCGTCTGTCCTCAGTTTTGTGGGGGTGATGAGTGTCTACATTTCTGAAACAGTGATTTTTTTACTTTTACTTTAATTTACACAAAAATGTGTTCTTGAATGGACAAGTTAAAAATTGCCTTTTTACTCCTTTCTCTCTGCCTGTATCTGTGTCTGTTCCTGCTGAAATGTCCCTGTCGGAGGGCCTTCCAGTCACAAATGTACAGCTGCACAGGCTACTTATCACAGCTTTGTTCGAAACACCCATGCAGATTAGCACAGGCTGTGATGCCTCATTTTCCCTTATTCACATAAGATTTAAATTATGCCTAAAAGTAGGTCTTTTGTTTGACATGTTTCACTAAACCTTAGAGAAAGGAAGATCGGTAC
This sequence comes from Triturus cristatus, assembly GCF_964204655.1. NCBI lineage: Eukaryota > Metazoa > Chordata > Amphibia > Caudata > Salamandridae > Triturus > Triturus cristatus. Next base: position 819,366,338 of record NC_140591.1, read on the forward strand.
GTTGTCTGAATAGAAGGTCCAATTCCTAAATTCTAAAGATGTAGTCAAGCCAAAAAAACTCAACAAACATATGATTTTGCAGTTTAAGGACTTGGAAACCATAATTTTCTGTCATTCCTATAGCAGTCTGGCTTATACGACATTTTTCAGACATTCCTCCCTGCAATTAACCGTACTTATTGTTTGCACATTTTATCTGCATTTATCCATATTTATTTTATGTTTTATATTTTTGTGCATGGCTCATTTCAATACACTCACATCACAACATTAGAAACAAGTACAAGCACATGCACTTTTTCAGCACTTTAAAGCTGCCCTCATCCCTTTTTAAACTCTCCTGTCTGTCAGGCTGCATAGCTACTGCTAGGACAGTCATTATTACCAGTGCTGAGAATGGTATTTAGACAGAATATCCAGTTTGTAATATCAACTGACACAATTATCGTGCTGTAAATATCGACAGCAAGAAAATCGTGGACAAGAATATCGATTTTAAGGTAAGTAAAAGCGATTTTTCAAATATAGAAGTCATTAATATATTTTGTAAAAATTCAAAAAATATCTGTGGAGTGCACTGCACAACAAATGTTCACAAATGTTAGTCCAATCTTGTGATATGTCATCAAAGGCAATCTTTATTTTTCCTACGAATGGAGCTGAACAGCCAACGTGTTTAGTTCACTACATGTGAACTTCATCAGGGCTCAAAAACATATAAATACATATAGTATAAAACCAAAGAAATACAACATAGGGTTCAATTACGATCTCATCCGGAAGGGCTCCGAATCGGATTCGGGTTTGCCAAATCCAATTCGGAAACCTTGTTGCCGACGAATCGTACACTGTTCCCAAAGACCGATTACGATACCCGTGAACCAGTAGGGCTGTCTGAATCAGTTCCGAAAGGCATTATGTTAGGTCGAGTCTTTTGGAACCGAATCGTACAGCTCTATGGACACATTATCCGAGCGAGTGATTACAATGACCAATTCGGACAGCCGTTACGAATCAGTTTCTCCGGAACCAATCAGCTGCCGGAATCTGTCTTTGGGGGCCCGTAGCAGGCCCCCCTTCACCCAGGGCCCTCCGAATCGGGCCCGAGGGAGTACCCAAGGGACCCCCCTTTTCAACGATGCACAGTGCGGCAGGTGCCATGGGGTGCCTGTCACAGGGTGCAAGGTTTTCTCCAGCCACCCCTTACTTCAAAGAGAGGCTGTGTTCTCCAGAACACAGGCTCCCATTGAAGTCAATGGGAGCCCGACCGAATCGTATCCAGAGGCATCTGGATACATCCAAATCGCTCATTCAGACTCACCCGATCTGAGTTGTCCGGAAAGCATTCCGGGACCAATTCGGTAGAAATGCTTTCCGGAAGAGATCGTAATTGGCCCAATAGAGTTACATAACAATTAATAACAACATATCAAAATATCTTCAAATATATATACAAAAGTACAAAGACCACACAAGGGATAAAGTGACAAAATAACTAAAACCCACCATACAAATACAGTGACATAGAAGTGACATTAAAAGCCATTTTATTAATGCCAAGTGGCACGTGTATATTTAAAAGAATTGAGGAAAAAAAACTGTTCGGGCTGAGGGGGTCCCTAGGAAGGGATGCATTATTGTATCACAACTTGTTTTAAATAGGTCAGAATTAACCTCTTATGCCATCTCGGAAGGCCAAAGTGTCGGAAATATGATAGGCACCCTATGTGGTAGAAAATGTGAAAAAAGAAAAGAGACTTGTAGAGGCATCATGCGGAAGAAACCCAGAACATACATTGGGTAATGATTTTCAATGTAAATAGAATATTGCTGTGGCATTCCACTGAGTTTCACAAACTTCCATTAATAGTATCTTCTTGTGTCAAAAAACAAATATGTAGCATCATTGTTGATGTATAATGAGATTGAAACACCTACAAATAATTGTATATGACTTCAGTAAAACTATGTTATTTGTGCTTACAGATAGTCGATAATTGCAATGTCTAAACATTTCTAAGTGCCAAAATAATGCATCGATGTTAAGTGCTGTGATTAAAATTACATTAATTTGAAAGTACCTTGAACTGATGTCTATGGGCTGAATAGTACCCTGGTATCCAAGTGACCGTTAAGTGAAAGTGATAAAATCAGTCGCAGCGGGAGAAAAATTATTGAATGGAACGTTGAGCAAGCAAATAAGTGCGTGTTACTGCCAGGCCAGATAAAAGTTAAATTGGAGGATATTTTTGCCAGAGACCGTAGAGAACGAAGCAATTGCCGAGGTGATATGACAAAATAATAATTATTTAAAAAACTATCATATTGCTATAAAGAAACAGGTGACTTATTCGAGCAAAGCGTAACACTCATGCTGCAGAAAAGCTCCAGCGTGCATCAAAAACGCTGTCTTATTCTACGTGATGGTCCGGGCGTGCACCTAGAGATCAAGTTAAAAAAAGTGAGCAAACAGTTAATGTTCCATCTCTCCTCACCCAGACTATAGGCAGTGGACTAGCATCCATGTAATGGCCTACAATACTGCAATTTACCCCACGCAAAGAATTATAGGACCCTAAGTACGGCGTGTAAATGAGTCGGCATATAGTTGGACCCTGAGAGGCCAAACTTACCCTAGTACGTGCCGCGCTTAAGCTTACAAGCCGGCGTCTTTCGGTGAGCGCTCATTCCAGTCAACTAGATTGCATATATGCATAATATCATATGCGTAAATCGCAGTATTTTAGGCTGTTAATGCAATTTTAAACACAGCGCTTAACATGCTATCATCGATGCATTATTTTGGCACTTAGAATGCTTAGATATTGCAATTATCAACTATCAGTCAGCACAAATTGCATAGTTTTACTGAAGTTTTATACACAATTATTTGTAGGTGTCTCAGTCTTATTAGACATCACCAATGATGCAACATATTTGTTTTTTGACACAAGAAGAAACTATTAATGGAAATCTATGAAACTCTGTGGAATGCCACAGCGATATTCTATATACCTTGAAAAATCATTACTCAATGTATGTTCTGGTTTTCTTCCACATGATGCCTCTACAAGTCTCTTTTCTTTTTTCATAAGGTGCCTAATAATAAAATGGCTTTTAATGTCACTTCAATGTCACAGTGTTTGTATGTTGGATTTTTAGTTATTTTGTCACTCTATCGCTTGTGTGGTCTTTGTGCTTTTTTATATATATTTCAAGAACTTTTTATGTGTTGTTTTTAATTGTTATGTAACTCTATGTTGTATTTCTGTGGTTTTATACAGTATGTATTTGTATGTTTTGCAGCCCTGATGGATTCACATGTAGTGAATAAAACGCCAAGGCTATTCAGCTCCATTCATAATGAAAATAAAGATTGCCTTTGATGACATATTACAAGATTGGACTAACATTTGTGAACATTTGTTGTGCGGTGGACTCCACGTATATTTGTTAAATTTTTCTGACCCGTGGAGGTTGTACCTTTTGAAACAGCAGGTGCAGTGGTGGTGCACACAATGTTTCTCCTCCAATTCTTTATTCAAATGTTGTGGTGATAAAGGAGGGAGGTGCGATTGTAGCTTTCGCTCGCTGTTTCATTATTGTGTATTATCATTTGTAAAAATATAGTTGTTTAAAATATCGATTTTTGAATTAGTGATATATATTTTAGTATATATTTCAAATGTATGTGGTGTATTTTGTTGTATAAGTATTGTTTATGTTTTATAATATATATGTTACATTTTTAGTAGTTATTAATTTTATTTTAATAACATTTCGCGTTATTTCGTTCCGTAGCGGGTTGTGGGTTTATGGGGGAATAGGGTGGGAAGTAATTTTAATTCTATTAAATTAATGATTAGTTGTGAATGAATATTAATTAATTAATTGATAATTAATTATGGTAATACTTTTTAGGTACTTGTTGTGGGATTTATAGGGGTAATGGGTGGGAAGTAATATTTTTAAATTACTTAATAATTTGTTAATAATTAAAAATAATAGTTGATAAGAAATTGTATTAATTGTTTAATTAAAACATTTTGGGGTGTGGTTTGGGGTTTATAGGTGTAAAAGGTGGGAAGTGATTTAGTTTTAATGAATTAATAATTCGAACCTCATTACGATGTCGGTCGGAGAGAGGTGCCAAACGGCATTCGGATTTACCCGAACCGTGTCGGTACACATGTTTCCGACCAACTCTGAACCATATCCGACCAACTGATTATAATAGAAGGTAACCATTCTGGGTTTCCGACTCGGTTCTGACTGGCATTCAGAGTTTCCGAGTCGGTAGGGGCAAAATCGTACAGGTCTATTGACTGCGTTTTCGACCAATATATTGCGATGTCGGATTCGGAAAGCCTTTCCGAATCGGTCTGTCTGACACAAAACGGCTGTCAGAAACTGACTTTGGGGGCCCATAGCAGATCTCCTTAACCTGGAGGCCTCCGATTGGGGCCCGTAGGGGTACCCAGACGACCCCACTTTCCAACCATGCACAGTGTGGCAGACACCATGGGGTGCCTGCGACAAGAAGCAAGGTTTTCCGCAACCACCCTATTTTTCAATGGGAGGCTGTGTTGTTGGTCAGAACACAGGCTCCCATTGTAATCAATGGGAATCTGACCGAATGGTGTTCGGAAACATTGTAAACGGTCCGTCGGACTCACCTAACCCGAGTTGGTCAGGACGGATTCTGACATGGAGTTGCTTGGAATGCTTTCCGACCAACATTGTAATGAGGCCCATAGTTGTTAATTAATATTAATTGATTGATAAATTAAATATGGAAATTGTGTAATTTATTTTAGGTGCAGGTTCTGGGGTTTATAGGGGTAAAGGGTGGGAAATGATTTATTTTTAATTAATACATAATTAGTTGATCATTATTATTACTTAATTAATAATTCATCATGCTAATTGTTTAATTACTTTTTTGGGGTGTGGGTTTTGGGTATATAGAAGTTAAAGGTGGGAAAGTTATTTATGTTCAATTAATTAATAAATAGCTATACATTAATAATAATTAATTGATAATTATGTTAATTTTTGAATTACCTTTTTTCTGTGGGGGGTTGGGGTTGATGGGGTAAAGGGTAGAAAGGTAATACATTGTTATGACTTTTAATTAGTTTTTTAATAATTAATGTGTGTTTAATTGATATTATTAATTGTGTAAATATTTTTTTTTAGATTGTAGATGTGAGTTGTGCATTTTGTGGTGTTATAGGGTAGGAAGTAAATAAACAAAATATATGTGATAACTAATGTTTTTGTTAATAAATCATTTTTAAAGAAAAATATTTATGTGGATGAATATTATTATTTATTGTATTTAATATAATATTTGTAGGTATTTGTGATCTGTATTTAAGATTATAATATGTTTTAATTTTTATTTTATTTTAATATTAAATATTTTGTTATTTTAATTTTCAACATATTTATACATTTTATATTTACTTTGTTTTCTAAATATTTTATTTTGTTGATGATATTTTGTTTGTTTTTAATTTTGGACTGACTGGAGTGGGAATAGTGATTTTTACCCCTCCGCAATCCAACACTTTCCCTACTGTTGCACTCACTGGAGTGGGAATAGTAATTTTTACCCCTCTGTTATCCAACACTTTCCCTTCTGTTGCTTGTGTACTCACTGGAGTGGGAATAGTAATTTTTACACCCCCTCAATCCAACACTTTCCCTACTGTTGCACTGACTGGAGTGGGAATAGTAATTATTACCCCTCCGCAATCCAACACTTTCCTTACTGTTGCACTCACTGGAATGGGAATAGTAATTTTTACCCCTCCGCAATCCAACACTTTCCCTACATTTGTACTGACTGTAGTGGGAATAGTTGATTTTATCCCTCCACAATTCAACACTTTTTCTACTGTTACACTCAGTGGAGTGGGAATACTAAATTTTACCCCTCTGCTCATTAATATTTTCCCTGGTGCTTTATCGACTGTAATGGGTGCAGTAAATTTCAGCTATGTGCAATCTATCACTTTTAGTACTGTTGCATATATTGGATGGAGATTTGTAAATGTTATTTTTATCAAGTTCTAATATTTATGTGTTGCGCTAAGTGGGAGTAGTACTTTTTTATATATTTACTGAAATAGTTTGCATAGTTATGTTTAAATTGTAGTGTATTAAATGTTATAATTAATTTTTTATTGTTATAATTTACATTATTATGTTTTGTTTATTTTAAATTAATAAATTTTTAATTATTTGTATTTGAAAAATATTTTTACTAAATGTAAAGATTTTTAAATAGTTTAGTGTTTTAAGTTAGTTAGAATGGTTTGCTTTTTATTGATTCTATATCATTGTATATGTATGTATACATACATTTATTTGTTACATTTTTATATCATTTTTAAATTCTAAAATACATTACAATTAAAGTGTAATCACTGTTTTAAAGTAAATATGTGTATATATATATATATATATATATATTACCTACTGGCGGTCGCCAGTAGGTAGTTATAGTTAGGACCACGTTTCCATAGGAAATCCGCAACATTCTATTTTGAATAACTTTGGCGCCGGTTGACGAATCCTCGCGAATTTTTCAAAATAGGTGGGGCGCTACGCTCAGCTCCTACCCTGAGAGTCTCAGGGGGATTCGTCAAGCGGGGGCTGAGATAAAAGGGGGGTCCCAAAACGCGTTTTTCCCATGCATTTTTCCATAGGACCTTTAGACACAGCTACAGCCCGAACGGCTGAACAGAATTACTTGAAATTTGGCAGAGAGGTAGTCCTCAGGTCAAGGAAGTGCCTTTTGTAGGTTTGGTGTAAATCTGTTCAGTAGATTCTGAGAAAATAGCCTTTAAATCAATATATATATCTGAGCCAGCTTACGGTGCGCTTACGGTGCGCTTACCGTACGCGTACGGTGGCGTGCGCGAGCGCGATTCTGATTGGCCCTTAGATCTTAGTAAACATTCGAATCGGTCGAAACCAGGAAGCGGCGGCCGCCATTTTCTCTCTCGCACTCTGACAGGGGGTTGAAAAACCAAGTGCAAAAACATATAAAGGGGCTGTTTATACAGCTCCCAAGCACCTAGCCATGTCGAGGGAGTCCCCAACGATCCCCCAAGTGAAAAAAGGCAATTTTAATTTTTGTCGAAAATTTCGCCGATTACGCTTACCGTACGCGTACGGTAAGAAATAATAATAAAAAAAAAAATATATCCACATTCTCCCCACCCCGTGTGCAAAAGGTGCCCGAAGGGCACCTTTAGTGCATGGCTTATTAGAGCTAAACAAAACATATATTTTACCTGTCACAACGATGCTCATCATATGTCCTCCATGTGCGCACGGTGCGCGAAGCGCATCGTGCGTTCATGGCCCATCTAGCGTAACGTGGGCACGCGGTGCGCGAACGGAACAAACTGCGTTAAGTGGGCGCGCACGCCACAAATGGCGTAAAGTAACTTAGCATTTAAAAAAACGTACAAATTCACTGAAAAAACCATAGGTTTCACACACGTTATAGTTAGGAATTAGCATTTAAAAAACCTTGCAAATTCACTGAAAAAACCATAGGTTTCACACATGTTATAGTTAGCTGGACATTTTACTGATAAAAAAACAATGAAATTCCCCCGTTATAGTTACTGTAGGCAACTATAACTCACGCGACCGTAATCCTCTGCTGATGACATATGTGTCTTTATGAAAAAAAAATATTTGTAATATATGTATAGCTAAAATTTAATGGAAGAAGACATGGGCAAATAAGTGTCTAAATACAGTATTAGCATCAGCAGAGGATTGCGGTCGCGTGAGTTATAGTTGCCTACAGTAACTATAACGGGGGAATTTCATTGGTTTTTTATCAGTAAAATGTCCAGCTAACTATAACATGTGTGAAACCTATGGTTTTTTCAGTGAATATATATATATATATCCTTAAAAGCGAAGCTCCTTCTGGACAGCTGGCCCCCATGGAAAGTGGCGTACACGCCAGCGGAGCATGCTGGCAATTATCAATCCAAAAATCCACAGTAGGTACGCTCTCAGTCAAAGAACACAGTCCTCACGGGTAAATGTGACTATGCTTTATTCCACACAACGCGTATCAACTGCATCCACAGCCTTGCTCACGTGAATATGGTGCGCTGGCACAAAACAAACATTAAGTAATCACGGACATCGCGTCATAGTCAGGAGACAAATAAACATAAAGAAAGGACATTGTTTGTGGAAATCTTGGCAGCCATATTGAAGTGGCTAAACTGTACATTACAATAGTCCTAAGATCAAATGGCAGTACGATGATCGTATATAGTGTAATGTGTAACCTCACATGATAATGATGAGTGAAGATAGTCTCGTGACACAAAGGGTAACATAGATTAACTGCATGCAGCGAGAAACTAACCAATCCTTAGTGGAATGCTAAGTTTTAACTCTCTACTCAAAATGTTGAGCTCAATCAAGTGAGAGTCAGATTAAAGAAAAAGCAGTAAAGCTTTGGATGGACAAAAAGTGAAGGCACAGAGCTCGACTTCGACTACGTAGCAAAGGTCAAGGAGGTGTTGAAAGCTTTGCAAATTAGACTAGAGCCCCAGGTGGCATGAATCAGGATGAAGTACTTTCGATACACCTTAAGAAAGAGTAGACTGCATCTCGTTTCTTGTTATTCTGCTTTTTCTCTGTTTCTGCTCCTAAGTTTCTCTCCTTCATTTTCGTGTATTTCATACTGTTTTCCAGGTTGTGAGATTTAATGCCTAACATTGGGTTCATGGGAGAAGTTATGTTTTGTGGAGCTTCCTCCATCCTTGTAACATGTGCATTAGGAACTGTGTTTTTAACAATTTGACATTTCAATGTGTGATGTTATTTTATTTTGTTTCTTTTGCAAGAGGGAAGGAAGGTACCTAATCACTGCACGGGTTGCCTAACCTTTTCTTCAATTTCACTTTTTTGTTATCACTTTTTTGTTTACATCTGGCGCATCTGATGTACAGGATGTTTTCACGGACAGTTCGCATTGATTACATCTGTGGAGGGTACCCACGCTGTACTCTCTCTCCTCTCAGTGCGAAGATCCTCTGGGTGTCAAATTGGCATCGTATTCAACTTTATATTTTTCACCACTCAGACCATTGGATCTATGTCTATCTATAGAGAGTTTATTTGGGTGCATCTTGCACAACATGATGTGTTGTATCTTCGCTTGCAAATCTGTTTTCCCTTGTAGAACTGTCTTTACTTTGAGACTATGTTGACTAAGGAGTATTAGTACTAGACTCAAACATTATGATGCAGCACTTGCTTAGCCATTGTTTAATTTTCATTAGGATTTTCTCTTTAAGTTGGATAGATTTGCAAAGCTTTCAACACCTCCTTGACCTTTGCTACGTAGTCGAAGTCGAGCACTGTGCCTTCACTTTTTGTCCATCCAAAGCTTTACTGCTTTTTCTTTAATCTGACTCGCACTTGATTGAGCTCAACATTTTGAGTAGAGAGTTAAAACTTAGCATTCCACTAAGGATTGGTTAGTTTCTCGCTGCATGCAGTTAATCTATGTTACCCTTTGTGTCACAAGACTATTTTCACTCATCATTATCATGTGAGGTTACACATTACACTATATACGATCATCATACTGCCATTTGATGTTAGGACTATTGTAATGTACTGTTTAGCCACTTCAATATGGCTGCCAAGATTTCCACAAACAATGTCCTTTCTTTATGTTTAATTGTCTCCTGACTATGACGCGATGTCCATGATTACTTAATGTTTGTTTTGTGCCAGCGCACCATATTCACGTGAGCAAGGCTGCGGATGCAGTTGAAACGTGTTGTGTGGAATAAAGCAGTCGCATTTACCCGTGAGGACTGTGTTCTTTGACTGAGAGCGTACCTACTGTGGATTTTTGTATATATATATATATATATATATATATATATTAATTATATTATTAAAAATGTGTGTTCAGCTTTTTGAATTAAGTGTATTTGTTATATTTGTTGAAATGTATATTCATTCTTTTGTTTTAATTAAGATCAATATTTAATATATTTAATATTTATTATTTCATTTTGAATAACTCAAAAGAAGACCTAGTTTCCCTGTTTTACACATTTGAAGATAAATACAACCAAATATATGGTTTTCTATCTCATTTTATCTAAAAACAAATAATAGAAATATACACCTGACTGCCCTAAAATAGATATATTTAAGATAGACAGTTTTCCACATTCTTTGACACAGTCTGTTTTTTTTCAGATTAATTATTTGGCTTCATGTTCTAAAAATGTTCATCTGTATCTTCATATGAAATTTGTAGGACTATGTGCCAACTCTTTGCCTTTATTGTGGCTATGTTAATCAGTATTTGTGCTAACTTGTTGGGCTTTCTGGTTAGGGTGTTGGATTGGTCCATCTCATTGGTCATGCAAAGATACATGTCTAACCACATCCAGGGACCCTATGGACTGCCACAGAAGTTGATGCTGCCCTTAATATTTAATCATGGGACAAAGAAGCTGAAGAATTTTTCTACAGGCACATGTGCCCCACCAGTACTCTGACAATGCGTGATTGTATTTACTCATTTCCTGTGGGAATGATGTTCATTGGCTCTACAAATACTTTGGCCTATTTTGAAGTTAAATAACTCTATTGTTTTATTTTCAAATAATAGTCATCAATCAAATTAATTTCTCTTTCCTTAATAGTGTCAAAAAAACCTTACCGCTTTCAGTGAGTAACCTGAGCCATGTTATTGACTGATTGGTTAGAATATTTATATAGTACGAAATACACAGGACATAGTTGGCATGGTACAGGTAGGAGTTGTGCTAGCACCTACCTCCTGCCCCTTAGACTGTGAGTGATGACCTAAGCTCCAGTTTTATCTGTAGAGGACTCCAGGAATTTGATTCTACATTGTAGGTATCTACTCTTGCACTTTTTGCATTTCAGCAGTACATAACGCTGCCGCCAGATTAATACCTGGGGTGAGGAAGTCTGTTTCTATTTCAACAAGCTTGAAGTTTCTACCCTGGTTGCCATTTGAGGATAGAACATGCTTTGACATGGTGCATCACACCCACGATCCTGTACATCAAGGAAGCCTAACTGCTGAGCGACCAATTCCTGCAACTCCTTAAAAGTAGGGAGATGTTCAGAATATCAGTACAAAGATTAAATAAAGTTTAAAAAAATACAGCGTTTTTCTATGGAGCTAGAGTTAATAATTGTAATTTAACTCCACATTACTCTGCTTGGTAACCTTTATTAAACATCTTGCATTTCCTTCCAAATTTGTCTTATCTGAATTCTATATATTTTGTGCTAGATATTTTCTGTTCTAATCTAATATTATTGGTAAAGTGCTAAGTCTATGCCATTTCTGCTCAGTTGAAACACATTGTAGAGAATGCCTGGTTTTGAGGCATACAAAAAGGCAACAATACAAAAAGTTGCAACAAATTTTAGTCATGCATGATTTAATTCTTCTGCTGATGGTGATATGGTCATTTTAAGAATTGTGATGATTTCTAAGGAGATTTAATTGTGTGACAAATGGTGACAGATGGCTGGGATTAATGAACTATGTTTGAGAGAAAAAGATTTTCTCACAATACTTTTCATGGAAATGATGATCAGTGCTCTGGAAGCAAGAATGAGGGCACATATTTCATAAATTTACAAAGGTGTTCCACAGCCACGAGAGAAACAAGTCTGATAAGGTGAGTAAAACAAGTATTTTCAACAGCAGCAGCATACTATCAGTTGATTCCTGAGTGCTTATTACACAGTTCAAACAAACAACTGGAGTGCTAATAGCCTATATTCGTGACAAAAGAAAGGCACATCTGAACACCATGTGGCTAGAAAAGGAGCTGGAGATTTAAATCTTTTTACAACAGAAGAAAGTGCAGCAATTTAACAGGATAATGGGCTTCAGCTGTCATGGAAATTATGATTAGTACATAGAAATGCAAAAATGGTGACACATTTTCAATACATTCTCAAATATCTTCCTCATCCATGTCAGAAGTAGGTCTGGCAGGCTGAGTTTAACAAATATTCTCAAGAGCAAGGGCAGTCTGTACGTTGATTCCTCTGTGGTCTAATGAAGCTTCGTATATGCACATATGCAAATAAATCGAGAGCTATCATTCAATGCAATGTTGCTGAACAGGAGATGTTTAATTTAAAGCATTTTCTATGGAGCAAGCTGAAGATATGAACTTTAATGTGTTAATGCAGATATGAGGCCAGCTCGTTAAAAATATGTAAGAGTAGCTTATATATTTTTTTTCATTTATGGCAAAATATATTTGAAAGATCTAAAAATAGTTAATGTGCAAGATCCCTCACTAAGCCCAGCATCCCCTTTCCACATCTGCTTTCTCAGGCTATCCTTCCTCTCTCTCGCCTATTGCCTACTTAAATTTATAATAGTAACATTGTGATAGCTATATATAAGTTTTCTAAATCTTCCATTTAAGGGGCCGATTCTGATGTCATCAGGAAAGCATTCCGGGCAAATAGGGTTAGGAATGCTTTCCTAACAATTCGTTTTCGGGAAACCCTACCGACCGATTATGATGTGTCCGGTTGCTTACGGACTCGGTTCGGTTGGACTCCCAATGACCTAAATGGGAGCCTGTGTTCAGAACGAGAACATAGGCTCCCTTTGAAAAAAAAGTGGTGGGGGGGAACCTTGCACCCTGTTACGGGCACCCCATGGGGCTTGCCACATTGTGCCTGGTTGGGAAGAGGGGTCCCATGGGTACCCCCATGGGCCACATTTGGTTGCCTCCGGGTGAAGGAGGGCCTACAACAGGCCCCCAAAGGCCGATTCCAAAAGCTATTTCGTGTCGGGCATACACAGTCAGAATGGCTGTCTGAATCAGTCAACGTACTCACTCGTTCGGAAACCGTCATCATTGGGCTGTATGATTCGGCTCTGAATGACTCGAGCTGCCTAAATTCCATTCGGAACCGATTCGGACAGCCCGGACGGCTTCCTTACATCGTACCCGGTCGTCCGGAAAAGTGACTGATTGGGTTGGGAAAAGAGGTACTGAGTTGGATTCGCAGTATCCGAATCTCGTTTGGAGCCTTTCCTGACCACATCATAATCGGCCCCTAAATGTACAGCAGGAGATTCTTAGAGATGACGCAAGCAATTTGCAGACTGAGCTCATACTTTGAATGAAACCATTTTGTTCCTATGGAAAGTGGCACCATTTAAATGAGTTGCAGTTCATGCATTTATTTATTTTTTACTGTTTGTCACTTCCTTTTGTCAGTAGTTGTATTTCCCTGTGTGAGAAAGCACAGGCTTCAACAGTATTGGATATTGTTAAGTGAGATTTAATTAAATGAAAAACAGAATTAAAATATTTTTTTTCTGTAAAATGTTGTACTGTATACCTTATAAATGATTACTTTCAAAAGTAATTAATTAAAACATTTTAAAATAAGTGAAATTGTAAATAATGCTGAACATAGAGGTAACAATTATAAAAACGTAGTAAAAACTGTCATGGACTACACAAGACTAGGAGCACTTTAAAATATAATACAAACAAAGTGAAAGACATGTTTTCAGAGACAGATTCATTTTAGGAACTTGAAGCGGTCAAGATAAAAAACGTTTTAATGTACATATGTAACCTTCTGTACGGGAATATGAATGCTTCTAAGCATCTTCCTTATTGCAGGCTCATTCTTTAAGCTAGCTAAACATTCTAGTTCTTTAGCATAACTCTGTAATCTCAGCAGACAGGTGTTATTTGAAGAAGGCGTAGTGATACAAGGGTTGATACTGTAATGAGACTGGCCTCAGATACTAGCTATGAATCTACTGTGCAAATTTGATCAGCTAGCAGCCAAACAAATTAAGCATTTTGGTAGTCTACTGCAGTCTGATTTACAATAAATATGTGCACTTATTTATTGATAATCTGGCCTATTATTGAAGACCTGCATCTTCTGAGCTTGCCTATTCAATAGACAGGTAGGCAATCTCATCAGCCAGGCAAATTACCCAGATCATATCTGCTTGCCTGACTAGAAGACTGCTTTGTCACTTAAATTAATGAAGCAACAGGTTTCTCGAGTCTGCAGGAAACATACATGCACTAACATAAAGCCAAAGCTGTTTAAATTTGTACATCCAAACGTTGATATTGGTAGACCTAATCCCCATTTCAAGTCATTGTCATGTGGGGCTTACGAATATATATCTGTGTCTGGGTAGTTAAATGCAGGGAAAACTGCAATATACAGGCTGTAGGTGTGAACGTTAGTTCGTCTTCCTTTTCGGAAGATTGAGTTTAACATTTGAAATATAAGGTTTCTCATTTTTGCATTTTAAATATTTTATGACCAAAAATGCTTTAACTTGTGATCTAACATCTGAAAATTGAAGAAAAAATGTCACCACTGTGATCACCCCATATTCTACCCAACATATTTTGTCCATTAGAGTATGTCTGTGGAATCAAGTATTGCCTTTCTGCACATAGTAAACATTGTGTGCGCAAGCTATCAGAGTGGAGCTTTACAAATTCAGTGAATTAGAGCATGATCAGGGCACGGGCAGGAATGGTGAATGACATTTATGTGCTAAAACCAAAATGCCATTTTGATGGCGGCGAGCTCCCTGTAAACTTATAGAAAGGCAATGTTTTGGTCCTTCTTAGTTAGCACTACAAGGCTTTTGCTTTTCCTTGCTCTCCAAAGGTCCAACCCAGGACACAGAATAATGTAATTCTGTTAAAATGTGTCCTGCATGTTTATTGCACGCCCTAACAGATGATACTGTTCTGATATCTGAATCTCAAAATCAAACAGCGATAAAGACTGATCTCTCACAGTTGATAAAACATTGCACTTATGGATTTCTGATGACCGCTGTCTATCTGCTGCCTTGTCTGCCATTCTATCCCCTCAGGCATCCTACTGTCTCCTTCCGATATGTCTCTCTTCTCTGATTCCTCCGCTAAAAGACCCCTTTGGCTCTACGAGCAGCTGCTGTCCTCTCGCTGCAGTGATTACTGGTGTCAACTAGATTCTGCTTCCAGCAGATTTGGTTGACAACCCCTCCTCCCATGGGTAAGCACATCAACAAGATCTATGTGATTATGTTTTATGCTCCATCTTATGGAGAATGAGGCAGTTGTGCCTGGCAACCAAGCGCTCCATTGTATCTCCCATAAGTCATGCACAAACTCCTTTATCTTGTCTTCTAGCCTCCAAGAATGGTTATAGAGTTTTATTCTCAGGAAAAACACTAAGACCCCAAATGCATGCGTCTGTGCTTCAAGTAAGACCTTCTTTTCAACTCTTTCAAAGTCTATTGCGTGGCCCTGGCAATTTCCCCTCACGGCTGCACTAAAGAAGCAATCTTGAGGTTGTATCTCACCAGCAGACATTGTGGAAAATTCTTCATCACAATGTGCACATTAATTATACCATAATATGAAAAGCCATTTTGAAAGAAGATTTGATCATCCCCTGAAATATGATTTTGTTTTTAACAAGTAGCCCTTGTATATTAATATGTTGTGCATAGCAGTAAAGTAAATTTGAGTAGTTACATTTAGAGGTAGGATTTGAAGATGATTAATGTCTAGCAAGACTGTCAACAATACATACAAAAGTACTTTACAAAAAATATAGTATACAAATTTGATGTATGTAAGAGAAACGTTCCCTGAATAGTGTTTTAGACAAACGTAAAATGTTTAAAGATAGCTCGTACAATCAAAATACGTGGGAATTTCTACACCTCCAAGCAAAAACTGCACTTTTATGTTTTTTTAGTCTTTATCTCCACTTTATTACCTTAGGTCATATTCATAAGATCGAATAGTTCTGTTGGCACCCATGCAATAATATTGTCTCAAGCCAGAAGACTGCTACCGATTACTAACCACATTCTGATGATATTATAAAGGCATCATAGGAAGAAGTAGAAGTTTGACACTATTAAATGGCCATTGATAATTTTAGGTTCTATACCAGACAACCTGTATTATAAAATAACATGTGTAACTGCCCACAATGACTGTAGTTCAAGTCCAAAGCTTAAGAGCCTTTCTGGGAAAACATCTTCTAGAGCCATTGCTTCACTTCTTGACAAATGGGTCCCCTCACACAGACTACAGGTACTATAGTGTTGAAAACATCCATCCCTTGAGGACTCCTCATCTTGTTTCATTCAAGGTAAATGTGGTTTCCCTGCCTTTGGGATAAAGCCCTGGCCACAGGATTCCACATTCAAAATCTTTGTTCTCCACGGAAGGACAATGTGGACATATGACATTGTCAGTAAGCATTATTTTTAATAAGAATGCAAAAAACAACCAATAAAAGATTTACCATTAATTGAATTCCTTTACCAGGATGTAGGTATGGCACATTGAGTGTGAAATCTTATTTATCAGACTATTGAAGCCGAGATATCGAGGACCAGACTGTCGACAGGTAGGTGTGTACAGGTATGTAATGTTTTACTATACTTAACTTCACATCTTTGTACAATATCATCAAGGTACGTAGATGTGGAGTGATTAATAGTAAATGTATATTCATCTAGATCACTTACCTCTTCAATATTTTGTTCCTCCATATTCTGGCTTCAATGTTGTGGTAACGCGAGATGTCACACTTGATATTACAAGTGGCAACCCTTCACCAAATTAAAGTAATTTTCAGTGCTTGAGGGAGACCATTCTTGAAGACATTCATACTTCCGTCTAAGTCAAACAGGTGAATATTAAATCTATTAAAGCAGAGCTACAAGACTCTCAAAGGGACAACGATATAGCATTCATTGTAATTAATGAAACAAAAAATCATAGCACTAAAGGCAGAGATCAGATATAATATTTCCAGTTGTCTGCTTCTGACATTAGAGCTATCCATGGTGTTCAACATAATTAATATTGAAAACTAAAAAGTAAGTAGTAATGTTTGCATACTTAGCATCTTAGAGGACATCGATGCATCCCCAGAATGTTTTACCTATATTAAAACCTTAAAACAGTGCTTAATTTGAGCCAGTGGTTTCCAGTGCTCAGCTCCGGCACTTTTCAAGAGCACCAGTTAAGGACACATTCATTTATGGTAGGGTCAGGAAATTAAAGGATTTGCCCAGGAACACAGAATGTTGATCCAAGACTCGAACCTGGTTCCCCAGCTCCAAAGTCGGCAGCTCTGGCCATTATGCCACATCCTCTCCACACTTTTATGGTGAGTAGTTGGTTCTGTTTTAGGTGCTTCTAACAGGAGAAATGGGTCGGTGAAGGCTGCTTCCTGGCAAGAGCCCCAGCACTTATGTTTTTTAACAAATTAACCACGGCCTTCAAATGGATAATTCTTATGAGGTCAAAGTAAAGTAGGTCTTTGGCTGCTTTAACCAAAGATCATTCATTTCCAAAGTACAGAGATATTCTCATGCGTGTCTATTCATGAAGACAAAAAACATTGGTTCTGTCGGGAAACAAGCAAACTTATTTGAAATGTACTGAATACCCTGAATAACCGCAAGGAACACACACAAAACCAAAGAAACAGAAATGGATTCGTGTTACTGGATGGAATGTATTAATTATTATATGGAAAACACCGAAGTGTTTACAGGGTGACCCAACCAGAAAGCACATACAAAATTAAACAATTAGTGAAACAGTGTGTACTTAAACAAAAATCACATGTAACAAATATATACAATAGACAATACATAGAAATAATAAACCATCAGATCCAACTTGAAGTGCATAAACCACTATAGGCTGTAATTTCCTTATTCAGTATGTGGATTTGCACGGAAGCATAGGACAAGTAACGTCGACGTTTCGACCCAATATGGTGGTGCCAATTAGTATGCATCAAAGGGGGGTCTTCATCAGGACAAGAGATAGGTTGGGAACCTGTAAGCACAAAGAATTTGGTGTCAGGGCAATGTGTGTGTCACATGTCAAGGAAATGGTTAAATTTCCTTGTGCGGCAAGATAGCTCACCTGGGACAACGATTTAATTTATTGGAAATAAATTCCTCATCTCTCTTACGCAGACAGCCGGCATCTACTTTGATAGTGAATTCTGCAACAATTAAAGAAGAGGGGCTGTAGCATGGTTATAACAGACTGCGTTTCAGCGTAATTGGAGTATACCTGATTTTAAAAGAAAGGCACGTACCTGAAGGACGGTAATTTGATTTGAAAAGGAGAGTGGTGCTGTCACAACAATCGCCACGTACTGCGAACAAAAAAGCACCATGATTAAGGTTGCCAGAGGAAGTTAAATTAATCAATAAGAGCGTAATTGTCGCTCACGGGATATCGACGGGCATATGTATAAAATTATAAATAAAAAACGGCAAGACCAAGTCTAAAATGCACTGTTTCTAGTTCATTTACGGAACTGTTACAAACCCAATGAGGCGGGTGAAAAAGAACCGCGTGGCGGTTAGACAATTGTAGCAAAATCAATTTACATGGAAACCAAATCGAAGGGAAACTAAGTTAGAAGTGCCGGTGGCGGTGATGAAGCATCTAGCAGGGCAATTGCGGCACAACCGTTTCACAAAATCGTAGTGAAACTAAGTGAAAAATCCATGACGTTAGTGCAACAACTTACATGGAGTCCGTGAACTGGACGTCTTTATCCGTCAAAGTCTCAGCTGCTACTGACAGCGAGCGCAAGGTAAGGCTGACTATATGACGTAGTCAAGGAGGCCGTGTACGTGCGGGGACCTCGCTCGTAGGGTGATCAGAAAAACCCGGGGTCGAATGGTCGGGAATGAACTCGTAATGAGTGGAGAAATAGCGGGATGGGCTTGTAACATATGCGGGACCCAGTAATACCGGACACTTTTTCACAGAGTGAATAAGGGCCGTCCCACTGATATCATAAATGTACATGCGTCTGGAGATACGAATGTTTTAGTTATACAGGTTATAAAACATTCTCAAATCAAGACTTTTCAAGTGTAACATTTAAACATTACGAGTAAAATGTCATAAAACTCAACATGGGATTTCCTCACAATGTACATGACATTAAGTACGATAATACGCCAAAAGATTTTTAACATAATTGGACTGCAGAATGAATGGGGGCAGTCCCACTGATATCATGATCGTACATGCGTCTGGGGATACGAATGTTTCAGTTATACAGGTTATAAAACATTCCCAAATCAAGACTTTTCAAGTGTAACATTTAAACATTACATGAAAGGTGTCATAAATCTCAACATGGAATTTCCTCACAATGTACATGACAATAAGTACGATAATACGCCAAAAGATTTTTAACATAATTGGACTGCACGATATACATTATAGTATCATGATGTTCACTATTTCAATAACATGACGATGCTAATGACATACGACGTGTAAAACAATGACACCATGTTATACTGATCGAATATGTCAATCGCATATATATACTAGAATTGCATGAGGAAAGAATCCAAGCACTACATCTTACTAAACCAAATGGCAAACACAATGGATACAGGGCTAAGAAACAATGACCAGCAGTGGTATTAAAGCTTACTCATTTGCAAATAAGTCTCTTCATGTTCGTTCAGGCCCGAATTGGTTGCATCAAGGAGATGAATCCAACGACACTCCTTATAGTTAAGAGAAGTGCCCATATTGCCACCCCTCCTGTGCAATGTGATTTTTTCCAAAACCCACCACTCCAGTTCTTGGTGTGTGTGTCGTGCGTTTGTGTAGTGTTCAACTAGTGGTGCTCCTAGTGATTTGCACTTGATTCTGCTCTGATGTTGCTGAATCCTATTTTTGACTTTTTGGGTAGTTTGACCTACATATATCATTTGGCAAGGACATCTGATGGCGTAAATCACATTTTGACTATTGCAGTTGGTAAAGTGATTAAGGGAATAGGTCTTTCCACAGTGATTGAAGCTGATTCCAATCATGGTATATTCACAGACCTTACAATGACCACATTTATGATGACCTAGGATCTGTGGTAGTTTGAGCGGAGATCTTATGTTTGGTGTGGGTGACGGTTCTAGATATGAGGATACCACAAAGTCCTTGATATTTTTTGCACGCTTGAAAGCAAACAAAGGGGCTTCAGTGTAGCCAATGTCAGATCCAACCAAATTCCAATACTTCTTAATAACTTTTTTTATTTCGTTACTTCTAGTATTGAATGTTGTAACACATATAAGTTTTTCCATTCCTTGGTCTTTGGGTTGTACTTCCAATAGGGTTTCTCTTGGCCTGTACCAAGCCCTTTTGCGAGATCTATTGAGAAGTCCCTTTGGGTATCCTCTCTCCCTTAGTTTGCCAATGAGTATATCTGTTTCCTTGAAGTAGTCTTTTCTTCTCGAACAGTTGCGCCATCATAAATGTGGTCATTGTAAGGTCTGTGAATATACCATGATTGGAATCAGCTTCAATCACTGTGGAAAGACCTATTCCCTTAATCACTTTACCAACTGCAATAGTCAAAATGTGATTTACGCCATCAGATGTCCTTGCCAAATGATATATGTAGGTCAAACTACCCAAAAAGTCAAAAATAGGATTCAGCAACATCAGAGCAGAATCAAGTGCAAATCACTAGGAGCACCACTAGTTGAACACTACACAAACGCACGACACACACACCAAGAACTGGAGTGGTGGGTTTTGGAAAAAATCACATTGCACAGGAGGGGTGGCAATATGGGCACTTCTCTTAACTATAAGGAGTGTCGTTGGATTCATCTCCTTGATGCAACCAATTCGGGCCTGAACGAACATGAAGAGACTTATTTGCAAATGAGTAAGCTTTAATACCACTGCTGGTCATTGTTTCTTACCCCTGTATCCATTGTGTTTGCCATTTGGTTTAGTAAGATGTAGTGCTTGGATTCTTTCCTCATGCAATTCTAGTATATATATGCGATTGACATATTCGATCAGTATAACATGGTGTCATTGTTTTACACGTCATTAGCATCGTCATGTTATTGAAATAGTGAACATCATGATACTATAATGTATATCGTGCAGTCCAATTATGTTAAAAATCTTTTGGCGTATTATCGTACTTATTGTCATGTACATTGTGAGGAAATTCCATGTTGAGATTTATGACACCTTTCATGTAATGTTTAAATGTTACACTTTAAAAGTCTTGATTTGGGAATGTTTTATAACCCGTATAACTGAAACATTCGTATCCCCAGGCGCATGTACGATCATGATATCAGTGGGACTGCCCCCATTCATTCTGCAGTCCAATTATGTTAAAAATCTTTTGGCGTATTATCGTACTTAATGTCATGTACATTGTGAGGAAATCCCATGTTGAGTTTTATGACATTGTACTCGTAATGTTTAAATGTTACACTTGAAAAGTCTTGATTTGAGAATGTTTTATAACCTGTATAACTAAAACATTCGTATCTCCAGACGCATGTACGATTATGATATCAGTGGGACGGCCCTTATTCACTCTGTGAAAAAGTGTCCGGTATTACTGGGTCCCGCATATGTTACAAGCCCATCCCGCTATTTCTCCACTCATTATGAGTTCATTCCCGACCATTCGACCCCGGGTTTTTCTGATCACCCTACGAGCGAGGTCCCCGCACGTACACGGCCTCCTTGACTACGTCATATAGTCAGCCTTACCTTGCGCTCGCTGTCAGTAGCAGCTGAGACTTTGACGGATAAAGACGTCCAGTTCACGGACTCCATGTAAGTTGTTGCACTAACGTCATGGATTTTTCACTTAGTTTCACTACGATTTTGTGAAACGGTTGTGCCGCAATTGCCCTGCTAGATGCTTCATCACCGCCACCGGCACTTCTAACTTAGTTTCCCTTCGATTTGGTTTCCATGTAAAATGATTTTGCTACAATTGTCTAACCGCCACGCGGTTCTTTTTCACCCGCCTCATTGGGTTTGTAACAGTTCCGTAAATGAACTAGAAACAGTGCATTTTAGACTTGGTCTTGCCGTTTTTTATGTATAATTTTATACATATGCCCGTCGATATCCCATGAGCGACAATTACGCTCTTATTGATTAATTTAACTTCCTCTGGCAACCTTAATCATGGTGCTTTTTTGTTCGCAGTACGTGGCGATTGTTGTGACAGCACCACTCTCCTTTTCAAATCAAATTACCGTCCTTCATGTACGTGCCTTTCTTTTAAAATCAGGTATACTCCAATTACGCTGAAACGCAGTCTGTTATAACCATGCTACAGCCCCTCTTCTTTAATTGTTGCAGAATTCACTATCAAAGTAGATGCCGGCTGTCTGTGTAAGAGAGATGAGGAATTTATTTCCAATAAATTAAATCGTTGTCCCAGGTGAGCTATCTTGCCGCACAAGGAAATTTAACCATTTCCTTGACATGTGACACACACATTGCCCTGACACCAAATTCTTTGCGCTTACAGGTTCCCAACCTATCTCTTGTCCTGATGAAGACCCCCCTTTGATGCATACTAATTGGCACCACCATATTGGGTCGAAACGTCGACGTTACTTGTCCTATGCTTCCGTGCAAATCCACATACTGAATAAGGAAATTACAGCCTATAGTGGTTTATGCACTTCAAGTTGGATCTGATGGTTTATTATTTCTATGTATTGTCTATTGTATATATTTGTTACATGTGATTTTTGTTTAAGTACACACTGTTTCACTAATTTTTTAATTTTGTATGTGCTTTCTGGTTGGGTCACCCTGTAAACACTTCGGTGTTTTCCATATAATAATTAATACATTCCATCCAGTAACACGAATCCATTTCTGTTTCTTTGGTTTTGTGTGTGTTCCTTGCGGTTATTCAGGGTATTCAGTACATTTCAAATAAGTTTGCTTGTTTCCCGACAGAACCAATGTTTTTTGCCTTCACCATTATGCCCAGGTTCTGAGGGCTACTGGGTTACCCCATTATCTTTAATGGGTATTCATGAAGACAGGCAACATCAAATTCAATAAAATGGAAATATTATTCTCCTACTGAGGGAGTGTAATATAATTACGTTAAAAAGGCCATTTCACAACACACAAGCTTGGGTAGAAGTTTTTTAACAGTGGTATTAGTCATGCAGGATCAAATCCAAAGATGCTAAATGCTTTGCAGTATCCAAGGTGCAGTTGACATAAGTGCTACTTATTGATATGCTACAAGAAAACATACATGAGTTTGTATGTATGTTACCATTATTTCTATTCATAAACCCAACTAAAAACGTATCACTTCCAGCTTCGCATTGTGCTCTACCTTATGTGACTTTGAGGTGAAGGATGGACCATTCTGTAAACTTCTGCATTCCTCAAAAGCAGTAATTTTAATTTTTTCAGTGAATATTTCGTAACATTTTGTGAAAATGATGTGCAATTAAGGGAAAGTCATGAAAAATGGTTCCCAGTGAAATTTTCATTCAAAAACATTACTTGGAAAAAAAAGGTAACACACCATACTGGCATGTGACTAGTTAGAGCAGAATATGTCTCTTGCAAAGACATTTGTTACTTGATCCAATCTTATTCCTGCAAAAAATGGCACAATGCAATTTTCACAAAGCTTATATAATGCGAAGTTCATGAATTTTGCAAAATTCCGGAGTGTAATTAACATTTAATTCGGGCTCAATAATTGTTTTATCACTGCTTATTTAAAACACTATTAATGATAAATCCATCCATTCTAAGTTCATCCTGCATTTAAAATGCCTGTTAGCTCTTTTGATGACGAGTATTAGTAGAACTCACTTTATTGGTACTCCATTTTCTCCTTTTGAAATGATTGAAAGCGGAGTCGCCCTAAACATGATATAACTCACTGAACTGTTTTACTAAGATGCTTTCAGTCTAATAGGCAATGCTGCTTGTGGTGAAGATTAATTAATTATTTATAATAAGTGTATTTCGGAGTTTTAATTAACTTAAACAATGTTTGCTTCCATTAGTAGTGTATGCATGTGAAAGGGTTATGAACCCTACCGAACAATGAGAAATCCCAGACTATACCAAAGCAGAGCTCACGGTCAAGACACCCTCCTAGGCTGATGAGAATGCTTAACACCTCGAGCCATCTTCAGGCCTGGGGGGGATTCACAAAAACCCCAATCATAGATTCCCATGTATGTTCTGCTTCTACCATTAATTCACCTGCACAGAGAACAATCTGCAGTAGGGAGTATTGTGGGCAAGTGCATAACGGGCTGGAAATAACCCAAAAATTATGCAAAATGCCGGTCAAGCATTTTCCGTTGTTTTGTCCCCTTGCATCCATTTTGGTGAAAAGATGCATTTGGCACTAAATATAATAGCACAAAATTGTGCCAGCCGTGCTATGCCACACTGTGCCATGCCAATAAAAATCTCATGAAGCTATTCCACAAGAGGAACCCGTATCTGGTTGAGATCACAGCAAAGCCTAGGCTCAAACTCACCCTGACCATCAGTCACAAGCAGTTTGGCCAACTGATTTCAATGAACCGCTAGAGCATTCACTTCACTGACCCCAATCAAGCCAGAAAGTAATAGAAGCAACCCATCTTTGTTCTCCATTTGGCACCAAGCACCTCCACACAATTGAACCGGTCACTTTAGTCTGTGGGCTGGAGCTCTATGCTGAAAGCAAGTTCCCCTCGTGCAGTTGGCTCACAAGGATTCAATGACACTCTACTAGCTGAGACATGCTGGTTCCACCAACTAAGGGGCGTATGTACAACAGAATGATGATCATGGTGTTAAGCAACACTTGCTAACGCCACGCTCTGCTATTCTAAAAAAACGTAGGGATGCGCCATATTTACAAAGATGCTGCCCACCCCTCCATTTCAACTAGCACTAGTGCTAAATTAAGCTGCCTAGCGCGCAACGCAGGCACCCTGGTACCATAGTGCAAGGGTTCCTGTGTTGGGGTGAAAGATTGTGGATGTGCAGGAGGTGTCCCTTACTGCATATAAACAATCACAAATGGAGATTTGTAACTCCTATGTGTGCTGCACTGTGCAGCACACTAGAAGCTGCAAATCGTCATTTCTTTAATGATTGTTTATGTGCAGGAAGGGACACCTTGCTGCACATAAACACTCCTTCATGGTATTTTTCTGTTTCTATTTGTGCTGCACAATGCAACACACAGAAACAGTAAACACGAGGAGAAATAAATTGTTACGCCATGTTAAGAGCAGGTTTTCCCTGGTCTTAATTTTGGCACTGCCTCCTATTTACACCATTCTTGTAAATAGGGGGCAGCATCAAAATCAATGGGTGTTGCGGCGTAACACCCACCGCAACACCCTTAGCCCACCCCTTTCCCGCTGAGCATAAAGTGAAAAAATGCCTTGTTTACAAGGCAGCGTTAAGTCACGTTAAGTGGCTTAATGCCGCCTTGTAAATAAGGCGAAGCCTGTACCGACACAGGAACATCGTTAAAAGTGATGTACCTGTGGCGATAGGGGCTTGTAAAAATGCCCCTTAGTTCATTCAATCCGTTGCACCCATTGAATGACGTTGAACTCATTTTAGCCTACTATATTCATTGATGACTTCTGGCAGTTTTATTGCATACCATTTGAAAAGTTATTTTTCCATTTTTCCTCAGTGGATAACTTGTCTTAATTTTATTCCGTTTGACCATTTAAACTAACATGGAATTCGGAATTTTAAACTTTTTATATTTTAACTGTACAATTCTTAGTCTGGCTGTTATACACCTTCAATCTTTTCCGATATTTCAGGTATACATAACTAACAACCATATTGGCCGGGAACATTTTATTCGATTTCTATACATAAATCCTCAATCGGTCGAGCAGGAAAGGATTAATGCCATGGTGCTGATGCACAGCTGCCTGTCGGTTCCTGGAAATATCTGGGCTGATTTACAAAATGTTCTGCTCAGACCGATGCCAGGGCACATAACATGGAAAACAGGAACCGTTGCAAACACACCTGCAGGAACAATGTCGAGCACAGCCGTATCTGAGCTTGTGCCTTTGGAATCAACCCCTAATTAAATTGTCCTCATCTGACAACCAGTGTAAATCATGGCAAAAGTACAAAAACAAAGAAAATCCTCTGAGGCCTGTTTTATTTCCATTTCCACCGTCCAACAGCAAGTCTCCATGCCCTTTGCATATTTCCATTGTGTGCACGTTGCGACACCTAATTAAAATGTCGCCGGATCCCTCTCCAGGCAACAGGGAAGCTGTTTATTCAATGGCGGCTGGCGTGTACCGAGTGTGGTGGCAGGGGCACAAAAAAAAAAATTCATCCACTTACCTTCTCAGCACGACGTCCTCCTCCCTCAGGTGTCTTTCAGGAATCTCTCGATGCAGGAAACTGCACTACCCAATCCTGGTGCTGCTTTCACAGCATGAAAGCAGTGCCAGGATTGGAGAGAGCAGGCTCTCCCGGCGCCCCTAAGAACACTGGAGGCCTGCGCTTTCTCTAACTCAGCTGTCTAAAAGAGCTAGGTTGGAGAACTTTAAAATACGGTTGTCTAGCTAGCCATACCAAGACGGCCGGCCACAGAGACAAGCTAATTTTTTAAAGCGCACCGCTACCGTTTTATTTTTTAGCTCTAGGGCTTGTGGGGCATTGCTCCTCTGCTCAAATGGAGGAGCCGCCCCTGTGTTTATTTTGCTAAGAGTATGATTGCTGCCCTTGCAACTGTCTTCTTTAGTGCTACTCCTCCTTTAATTGTTTGCTTGCCTTTTAACTCCTTCCCTGCTCATGACGGAACCACTCCGTCATGAGCCACGGGCGCCCTGTGCTCATGACGGAGTGGTTCCGTCATGCTGCGGCCGTTGGCGCCCGCTCCGCCCACGCGGCGCTGATTCCCCGCCTGTGCGGGCGATTAGCGCGAGTGGGCGGAGTCGTGACGGAACCACTCCGTCAAGAGCACAGCGCGCCCGTGGCTCATGACGGAGTGGTTCCGTCACGAGCATGGGGGCGCCGCGCTGCCCCCAAACCCCCCCAGCGCCGCGGCAAAATTCGTGCCGCGGCGAAGGCGTTAAGGTTACCGTGTGTTTTGTGATTAATGAGGGCTTTGTTCTCAAGGATGACCTTAGGGTTAGACTGGGACAGAAAATAGGACTGGGCATCAAAAATAAAAGTGGCCCTCTTTAGCGAATCAGATATCTAAAAAAGAGGTCCACATTTGCAATGCAGTCCAGTTTTGAACTTTTAAAGACACACTGTTTCGGTATTTTGCAAGGTATCAGACACTATATGCGCTTGAGCTTGCTGCAGACAATGTTTGTAGGAATATCAGGGAAATCAACAGTATAAACCAGACACCAGACCATACAATAGGCCCGCAACAACCAAAAAGCCAGCCCACTGACTGAACGGTCAGACTAGTCCTTTGGGCAATTTTCAGATTGCCCTTTTGGCCAGTCTGACCCGGGTTGGCCTGGCCCTCTTTTGGCACACAGCTTTCTTCTCTGCAACACAGTTGAGCAAGGATTATTTTACAGACTGCATGGGTTCAAGGCGTCTTTGACAAATACATTGCTCTTTTGTTCAAAAAGCAGCAGCACATCAAGGCCAAGGTCCTAGACTACCCACATGCTAGGATGACCAGATTTTGAAAAACAAACACCAGAACATTTCACAAACGTAGAAGTGGCACTACAAATTAGAATTGATGGAAGAGCATAAAATTACTTATGGTCAGCACTAGTCAATATAGGAAACACAGACTAATGGAAAGTTAAGTGCAACTTTTGCACACAGTATCGGCTGTGTTAACCGCAGCAGCCAGAGCTGCTGACTCAGGAGCTGGGGGTCCGGGTCCGAGTCTCGGCATTGGAGCAACATTCTGTGATTCTGGGCAAATCACTTAATCTCCCTGTGCCCATGGACAGCACCTGGATACCCTCATGGATAATAAGCCGTGCTATATAAATCTACAAACTTTAAACTTTTGCTGGGATGCTAATTGTACACTGAAACACATTAAAACGTACCCCTCTCTAAAAACCAGAACATATGCTAAATGTATTTGGCATTTGCCAGGACAACTGGTGAAAAACCGTAACTATCCTGGCAAATCCAGGACGCCTGGTCACACTCTCATGGGCACTCTTATCTCCAGAAACGAGATGTTGAGACATTACCACAACAGTAGATGCATGTTTGGGTATCCTAATTTGTATGTTGAGAATGACCATAACAAATTTCCTGTGGAGCTAGGGTTTAGATCGGTAGTGGTTAACAGTTGATCTGTGATTTAAAAAATTCAAGCACTGGCCACATTAAATATAGGCCACCAGCTATCCACAGCACACAAGCATCATGACAATGTGCAACATAATATCTGGCTGCAACTTACATTGTCCCATCTTTCGACCATGACTGAAGAGTCTTTATGGACCAGAGATAGTAGAAATGGTAGAAGGCACAAAACGTAAATTGTTCACTGGAATCTTGCGGGCAGATGTATGAAGCTAAGGTCTCAAAACCGTTGGGGATTTATGTTCCGAACAGCGACAAGTTTGCGATTCCATTATGTGATGAGACTGATGTACTGCAGGAGAGTTTCATACATCGGTTCCTAGGCATTCTGCTTGTGGTTATCAATATGAAAGATAAAGCACATTGTACACATCTCGGACACTCTTCTACTCACGAATGAGAGGAGTAAAACCTCCTGTTTTAAAAATTCTAAATCAGAACAATACTGTGGTCAAATGTTGTCCCTGTTTGTTCTAGAGAAGCAGTAAAGTAGTAATGGTTTAATATATTAATGGCTCTTGTGCACTGTCATCTTAGTCGTATATAATGATTTAATGCGGTTTGCAAGATGTTCTAATGTTAAATGTAGAAATGTATTACATCCTCCATCATAAATCCATAAGTTAGCAGGAGCTTATTAATCTCTTAGTGAAGACCATGAATTGATACAGATGCTACAACAGGCATTGGCGAGGCCAATATGTCTGCCATATAAAGGAAAGTGACTCTTCAGTCACTGATGGGTTTAGGCACTCATTAAGTCAAAACACATGCATTCTCTCACTCATCCTTGCACTTACATCCATTCATCCACCACTGGCTCACTCTTGTACTCACCCACATATCCATCCCCAATAAAACAGACATGTAAGCTCATACAGCATGCACAAGACAAATTAAAAGAAGAACAAGAGAAGAAAAACATGCCACCACCTAAACTTGGCAGGATATGGATGCAGTATACAAACAAAACTAAACATAGCAGCAGGTAGTCGTTTTGCAATGGTATTGTACACAGTTTATCAGTCCTTAATGTTCTAATGTAGCTGTCAAAGTTAAAAGCAGCATGTTAGCAATCTTTGAGCAAGAACAAGAATTATATTCCATGCACAATTTCATTCGATACCCGCAATTGAGCCAAATGACTGGCATTTGTCTACAAATGCTACGGTGTCACTACTGTACTAATCCAAGGTGGCCAACATAATGTTTTTAAACTTGGTGGATATATTTGACTGGTAAAACAATGATACACGATGGACAATGCCTTTCCAATATGGCTCCCCAATTTAGCAATAGTGGCTGAACAGGATACAGCACACTATAGATGAAATGAGCAGCCCTATTGACAGGCTGGGGAGCTCGAGGATGTGTTTTTAAAAAAAAAGGAGCTGGAGGAAAGAATTAAAAAGATACCTATAAAAAGGCAAAATCGAAACCTAAAGCACTAGCTAACAGCCCAGACACTGAGGCACCCTCCTTTTCAGTCAGATTTGCACATGTGATCAAGTTGAAAACACAGTTACTCACAAGGCTATTGAGATGATGCTAGAATAATGGAAACAACCCTTACAAAACCATTCGCTTTGACATACTCTTTTCATAAAAAATAAATCAGAAATACGGATGTATGACGTTACAACGCATACATTTACATCGCGGTACATTACATCGCGGTTTTTACAACGCAAGCCGTTACAACGACTTGCGTTGGAGGGCGCTGGACTTAGGAGTAGTATAATTTACTATTCCAACTCCAGTCTACGTACAGTAGGGAAGGTGTTGGATAGTAAATTATACTATTCCTTGTCCTAGAGCGCCATCTAGCGCAAGTCGTTGTAATGACTTGCGTTGTAAAAACCGCGATGTAATGGCATCGCGTTGTAAAAGTTGCGTTGTAAAGGTTGTTTACCCAGAAATACTTTTGTCATACCGTTTTGTAATAAATAAAGCAGCTCAATGGCATCTGAAATAAATGCCCCAAATAAACCAATCAGGCCTACCAACTTTATCAATGATTTTTCAGCATAATCAACTCAGCCCCATTAAATGCAGCATATGCTCTGAGAAGGCAGCCATCAGCCAAACTCCAAAATTACTTATAGATATAGAATTACTATTGCATAACAATAGACAAGAATGTCTAACAAGGATTATCACAGTGCAAATCTTCTAAACTAAGGATCTATCTGAGAGGCTCACCAGCACCAAAAACCTTGCTTTCTAAATTAATCTGTGAGATTCCATGTATATAAAATACCAATCAACAGCCTTCAATACAATGTCATCACAATCACCCTAAACACCAATTTTTCTTTAATGAAAGCATTTCCGAAGAATTACAATGGAACGAACACTTTTGTCTTCATTTTTCATAATAAATACATAAGCTCTATGACATCCTGTATTTTTCTTCATTATTCAAATTTCACAGTCCTGAGAGGTTTTAATGTCCATGTTAAAGACCTTAAACTTAGAGTAGTCTGTCAGCTAAACGTGTCTCTTTTAGGACTCACCCTTAAACAATTGGACTCAGGCAAGTCATACCTTAGATTTTATTGTTTCTAATCTGACCAATCTTGCCATTGACAACCCACTGCTTCTTATTTGGTCCGATCACTTTTATAGAGGTGCAACAGCAGGAGAGGAATATATCCAAACCCTCCTGTCCAAGACATAAAGTCAAGAAGCATAATTTATTAGAGTCCCTCTCCTCTATCAAGCCTTAATTTAGGGGGTCAGTGGAAGCGGATGCTATAGCTACCAATGGATGGCTGATTAATGCCATTGATAAAACTGTACCTCTGAAGAACATACTTTCTAAAAAAGCCAAAACAACAGCCTTATGGCTTACTGCCGAGCTTAGAGAGGGGAAGAGACATTGTAAAAAGCTTACGAGAAGGCGGCAGAAGCTGGACCATAATTGGTTAAAAAAATTATATAAGAAAGCTCTAAAACATTGGGCAAATCTTTTTGTAACGTCCAATCTCAATTTGTTTCCGCTAGCACTGCTGCAGCATGAAGAAATTTTGTTCAGGCTTTCCTTTCAACCACATACTGACAGCAAAGATGTTCTCTCTCAGTAGGACTCTGCAACACAACTTTCTGCTTTTTCTGTAATAAAATTTAAACCATCTATTTGAAAAGGATAGAGCTATCATCACCCAGGCAGCATTCTCCTGTGATCAGGTCAGGCTCTGAATACGGACATTGTAGCTTTTATTGAGATCACTTTAGAAAGTTCTGTCTGAGAATTACTTAATTGTAGGTCAGGGTCCCCCCCCAGATGCTTGCCCACCGCAGATACAAAAAACTACAATTTCAGCTATCAATCCCTGTCTCAGCTACCTTTTCAATCTGTCACTGGAGTCAGCGGTGGTACCTTTAATTTAGAAACAGGTACGTTTTGTGCCCTTATAAAAACGTTATGCTGATCCGACAATACTTAGCAATTTTAGATACATTTTTCTCATACTAGCGGCTTCCAAAATAGTAGAGAAGTTGGTTAATGTTCAAATCTTGAACCTAATAGCCTGCTTCATAAAACTCAATCTGGCCTCCGTCCAGGATTCAGTATGAAATCTGCCATGCTGGAGGTGGTAGAATACATTATACTGAACTTGGACCAGGGTCATTCGGTGATGGTAGACTTACTGGAACTGTCAGCAGCTTTCAACATCATGTCTCACACTTTTTTGCTGGAACGGTTAGAGAGCGTGGCTGCAATCATTTTTATCTGACAGAACCCAGGTGGTCCATCCTCCTCCCTTTGTTTCTGATTCCAAACCTTTGAGACACGGTGTCCCACAGGGGCTCTGATCTAAGCCCCACTTTATTTAACAATTACATGGCTCCCCATACTAAGATCATGGAGTTGTGGGTCTCAAAGTGGTACTCCATGTTGACGATACCCAGTTTAAGCTCTCCTGCTTGCAGAGTAGTAGGGGAATCCTGGAGTCTTCTAAGGGATGGCTAGTAGTTGTAGCTGATTGGATGAAAAAGTTCTGTTTAAAGCTGAACTTAGATAAATCTGAGGTTCAGTTCTTTGGTGGCAAAACATCCCCTTGGTCACACAACTGGTGGCAACCAGAATTAAGTAAACCATCAAATTCAACCTCTCCTGACGGAAATTTAGGATTTAGATTTGACACAGACCTCATATTTTTGCATCAAATGTCGATGGTCAGCTCCACTTGTTTTGCAGTACCGAGAGCTTGTTTCAGATCCCACAAGGAGGACAATTGTGCTCGCATTAGGTACATCCAGACTGGATTATTCTAATGCCCTCTATTTGGGTCATTCTGCATATCTGGTACGTAAACTGCAGCTCATTCAGAATGTTGCAGCTAGGCTGATTCTGAAATTCCCCTATAGACAATCCATTTCATGCCATCCTTAGTCATTACTCATTGGACCTTTACTAGTAAGACCACTTGTACCTTAGATATAGACTCCCTAATGCTCTATTATGAAAGGGGAGTCGGACCACCTTTGCCCCCGCAGCCGTCAGGGAGCTGCCGTTCCCTGGCCATGTTGTGGGGTCAGGAGGTAGTAATATGCTTGGTGGGACCACCGTGGTCCCACCAAGCATATTACAAGTTTTCTCTCTGCTATTGTTTTCATGACAGTTCCACCGTGTGCATAGAGGAAACAAAGGGGGCCATACAGGGTCTCCTTGTGTCTCTGTGCTATGTAGATAAACACAGGGGGGCACAACATGCCGTGCAGGAACTGTGTTTGGCATTCCCATTGTGGTGCCCATTTTCAGGGCACTGCTGTGGGATTGTCAAAAACAAAGCCTGCCAAACAGGAGGAAACTCAAAATTTGGCGGGGGCCTGACCACAGCTTTAGCGGTGTTGCAGCGGTGTGAGGCGGGCAGTATCCCTCATGGCAGGAACCTTCCTTCCATTGATACTTGCCACACTCATATACCCCGTTGAGTTAGGGTGAATATGCTTAAGGGCTTCTGGGTGGAGTTCCCAGATGTCCCTGGTGACTAAGTTAAACTCACTTGGGCCTCCCTTCATGTCTGCCCCCACTGAAAGCACACTTGCTATCACAGGTGCCACTGGCACCACATCCTTCACTGGGCAGTCTGGCTTTAAATGTCCCTCTCTGTGGCACTTATAGCATCTAATCACCTTTGGAGTGAAAGAACTCTTACCTCCTTTCCCCTTCTGGTACTGACTGGAGGCCCCATTCCCCTTAGACTCTGGTCCTGACTGAGAGCCTTGGGAACCGTTCTGGCCCTTCCCCTCTGGTTTAGGGGCAGCCTGCTGGGAGTTCTTCTCCCCCTTGGGCTTGGAAAGGGGTTGGTCCTGCCCCCTGTTCACTCTGTTGGCAAGCCATTTATCTGCCACCACTGCAGGTTTCTCAGGATCCCTCTCAGGAAGGTCAGACAGATACTGTCTGAGTGGAATAGAGCACTCCTCCCGGAGATGCACTGCTATCATCACCTGATTTATGGACTGGTAATCATTTGCTTCCATCCCTATCACCCACTCATTCCAGTCTCTCACTATGTCATGGACCCAGTTCTCACGGAACCTCTGCAAGTACTGGGCTGGTTTCAACCCAAACCGCCTAATCAAGGCATCCTTCATGCACTCATATGTCAGACTGTCTTTCTCAGGCATCCTTTCAATTACTTCAATCACTTCCCGAGGGAGGCGACTCAGTAAAGTCGCTGCTTTGGACTGACCATTAAGACCTTGAGCCTTACATGCTAGATGAAAGGCACGCATCCAACTGAGAATATCAGTGCGAGGGACATACATGTGTATCAATTCTTTTGGTACCTTGGTGGTATTTTCCTTTCCCTGGGACTTTGAATTGGACTCACCATCCACAAAGCTAAGCCCTCTATCAGCTGCTAACTTGAGCTTCTCTTTCTCCAGGGCTATCCGCTCTTTCTCCAATTCCCTATCCTTCTCTTTCTCCTGTCTCTCCTTTTCTTTCTCCAGCCTCTCCTTTTCCATCTCCTTCTCTTTCTCCTGTCTCTCCCTTTCCCTCTCCTTCTCCTTC
The DNA here is from genome assembly GCF_964204655.1 of Triturus cristatus. Taxonomy (NCBI): domain Eukaryota; kingdom Metazoa; phylum Chordata; class Amphibia; order Caudata; family Salamandridae; genus Triturus; species Triturus cristatus. The sequence continues at coordinate 819,400,625 of NC_140591.1, forward strand.
CAAGCCCACTCTTCCTGTCTGACCCTTTGCTGCTCCTCTTCTGCCTGGCGGGCCATCCTTAGCTTCTCCCTCTCAAACTCCCTTGCTTTCTCCTCTGCTAAATCCTTAGCTTCCTGGAGTTTCAGCTGAAGTTTAAGGGTCTCTCCTAGCTCAGTCCCTCCTAAGTAGGTGAATCCTGGGGCAGGGGAAAAGGTAGCCCTTGAGATAAGGGGAGGTGAAAGTCTAGGTGCAGGTCTATGGGAAAACCTAGGGGAAAGCATAGGGGAAAGCATAGGGGCTAGTATAGGAGAAGCCTGCACTGACTGACTTGGCAGGCTTGTGATAACAGTGCTCTCCAACTCCTGCACAACAGTGACCTCTTGCTGAAAGCATTTTTTCATGTGGCCAATCAAGTGCTATCTGTCCTTAGACCATGGGACTTTCCACCCCCTGTCAGTACTCAAGGAAGTGAGGTGGGGTTAGACATTCAGAATACAGTGCACACCGTACCACCAGCTGAGAAAATCAATGTCCAGTCAGTGCTTTACTTTTTATAAAAGCAAAGCACTTTAATACACACAAGATAATTATACTACACATAAAACTTGTATAAACAGTGAAAACCAGATGTCTCTACAACCCTCTGGGACAGAGTTCTGACCCCAAACAATATTATAGCGCCTAGACGCCAAGCACTATAAAAACAGAGTTAACATTAAAACACACAATAAGCATTGCACATTTCACCTCTGATTGATAGGCTCATCCAATCAGAGGGTCTGCTACTTTTGCATCCTGAATACACCTCCAATCACAAACCATTCATGGCATGTTCAATGCATGGCTAAATCATGCAAAATTACCCTCCATGTTTCCTGGTACCAGCCTGTGCAAATCCCTAAAGAGGAATTTCAATTAACTCCAGACCAGGAGGCACTGACCAGTGGGGGAGGGTCCTCTTAGCAGAGATAGTGCAGCTAAACCCAGATAAAAACTGAGTGTCTACCCCAGCCCACCAGGCCTTTCCAAGGAAATGGGGAGGGGCACGGGGGAGCTGGGATGTCCAGCAGTACAGCTCGCATTCCTTACACTGGCTCAGCTCACCATTCTTCCCCAGTACACCCACAGGCTCTCAAACACAGGTCAGGTACGCAAAGGCAACAGGACCACAGGCATGGCAGACTGCACAGACTTGGTCACAAGGGTGCCTAGGGATTCACCCCTCCTGACTATAGATTTATTGCTGCCACCACTGTCAGTCTACCACAGCCGTAATAGAGAGGGCAGTAGCCACTCTCTGAAAAATAGGGGTGCACTAGGCATGCCCCCTCGACCTCAGAGCCAAGCTCTAGGGTCTCAATCCATGTAAACAGGGAGACCCTCAGTGGACATGTATGATTGTCATGCTCACTGAGGTAGGGCTCTAGAAACTATACAGTAGCTTTTGAGTGACTTGCCTGGAGATAAGCATAAGGCAGGGGAAGCACTCTCTCTAGAGACATGCAGGAGACTTCCCGTCCCAACATACCATGTATAATTGATTACAGTTCGGAAGAGAAAAATAGGAGTATATAGAAAGAAGCAGTATGATACAAGGTGGCTAGGAGAGTATTATATAAGGGTAAAAGTGTGGGAGGGAAGACAAGGTGTAAATGTAGAGACGGCCAGAGATCAGGAGCAGAGGGGGACGGTCAAAAGGGGATACATATTCCGTGACATCAGTTCGGCATGAGCACAGAATATGGAGAAATATATGAAGAGTAAGGCACCATGAGGGCACAAAGGCACAGTCACAGTATACATTTATATTGACATATTGGCATAATGTTCCAAATATAAACATGGTAAGAAGTCATACATCACAAATAATCAATAAAGTTGGTAGCAACATATTTACATATTAACGTAGAAATTCAAGTCCAGTGGTCCGGTTCCCAAGGGGATGATTGGAAGGGGAAAAGAAGGTTGAAATAGTTTAGATGGGTTGTGACTGTCAGATTTGCGTGATGGGAGGGACTGGGCCCAGGCAGTATCTAACAATATGTATAGTAATTGTAGCCTGTATGTCTCGTGAACTAAGAATGGAGCAAAAGGTTGTGCGTCTAGGTTAGCTACGGTCTGACTGTGCGATATAGAATAAAAAATGGAAATGGGGAGGGTGCTATTGCTCTGAGTGGTATGAAATAACAGTTTAATCGGGCAGTGAACGTGGGGTATCATACTGACTACTAGTGCGGTAATGTGCGGAAAGGGAGGTGGGGGAGGGGGGTGAAGAAAGGTGAGTAATGGCCGTGGTAGCGTGTGGCTGAATTCACGCTTACAATAGATATTTCGAATAAGAACAGAATATTGTCCCGATTGGTCCTGTTGTCTGGTTTGTACTTCTATGAGGTGGGAAAGGAGATACAAAAACGTCCAGGGGTTAGTGCTTGCAAATCTGGAATATCAGGATCTCGGAGCCTCATGAGGGTCCCATATCTAACGCTTACCTCATAAATGAAGGGCGGAATGCCCAGGAACAGTCTGTTATGGCAATCGGCATCAGCAATCAAGTGTGGGAGCTGAAGCATTAAGTACGAGCATTCTCGTAAGTGTATCCGGGTCAGATAACATTGAGACCAAACTAGTTCCGGATTGGAAGTCCAGGGGTGGGCGCCATTTTGAAATGGGAAGCCGTACTGAGATGTTCAGAATCCAAAGTAAAGCTACGATTGTATGAGGTGATCTTCTCATGTTAAAAAATGCCTGCATGTAAAAAATTCCCACGGCCTAAAGCATGCACGTTGCGATGTTAATTATGTCTTTATTGGCGTATAGTAAAATGTTTGTACCGCCAATAAAGATTATACCTCAAATTGTAATGAAAAAAGACGCGAAAAGTATACGATAAAATTAGATTGAAAAAATTAAGAAAAACATATTAGAATAAAAATAGAATGAAAAGATGAATGAAAGCCTGTGATGCTTGCAGAAACTGGAGTGTTTGTCGTATGTTCTTCTAGTATCTGCGATTGTGCGTGGGTGGATTGGTGTACCTGAAAGGAAGGAGGGGGTGGGGGCGAGAGTGGTGTTTTTTTGGGGTGGAAATGACAGGAACCAGGGCAAAGTGAAAATATCATCATGGTAAGTATTACAATCTGAGGAGCAACAGTATGTAGGCATGGTGATGGTAATCTATAGTACAACCTGAAGAACCACTATTACTGTCTCAAACTCAGCTATATAATACACAATATCTATATCCTTCTGGATAGATAGTGGTAAGTTCCAGAGCATTTTAGGCATGATTCATTCTTCGCCCAACCAGATGTGCATTTCCCCGTCTTTGTTCAATCCCAGTTTAACTGTATTGAATTTGAGGATAAGTTCGCTTTCCCTCCTCCTCAATTTGAGCTCACGGTTTTCCCCTCGTTTGGCTGGTCGAACTGCTTCCAGACCAAAGAGGGTGAACTCTTTTTTGTGAGGATGTGCAAGCTGGAATTGTTCAGTAAGTGGATGGCCAGCGTTGTATGTGTGTATGTTCGTATAGTGTTCTTGGATACGAATTCTTAGTGGTCTAATTGTACTCCCAATGTAGGGTCGGTTGCAGGGGCAAAAGATCACATAGATGACGAATTTGCTTTTGCAGTCTATCCATTCAGTGATTGAGAATTGTTTCCCTTGTGGCATTGGTACCATGGTCGTTTTGTTAATGCTGAGTTTGCATATGCTGCAATTATGGCAAGTGTGAAATCCAGGCGGCCTGTCCAGGAATGTGGTTATTTCTTTTCTTTTGTCGGTGAATTCTAAACGGCACAACATTTTTTTCAGGTTCGTAGCTCTTCGGAAGGTCATTTCTGGATAGTTCCTAAGGTGTTCATTCAAGCTCGGGGTATGTTGAAGGAGATGCCAATGACATTTCAGAATATTTCTTATGTGGTGATGTCCATTGTGGTAGTTTGTAATGAAACAGATTCCGGTGTTTCCCTCTTTTTTCTTTTTGGGTGTCAAGGTGTTCTTCCTTTCTATTTTAGAGACTCTTCAAAGTGTTTTGCAGTGTGTTGTGGTCATATCCTCATTGTTCTAGTCTCGATACTATTTCCTTCCCTGTGTCCATGAATACATCTTCTTCACTATAGTTCCTACGGTTTCGTAATAACTCCCCTTTAGGGATGTTCCTTACATTATGGTTTGGGTGGCAGCTGCCTGCCTTTAGAATGGAATTGGCCGCTGTTTCCTTCTGTCTTTGCTTTCACTTAAATTGGAGTTGCGATAGTAAATGTAGCCCCTTATTAAAATTCAGCCCTTGAAAGTCCAAAACTTTCCATACTATTGCTAAGATTGGAGTTGGAAAAATAAATGTAACCTCTCAAAAGTCCAACAATTTCCCTGCTTTAGCTTACGTTAGCATGGAAGTAGCAAAGGAATCCCCTACAAAAATGAAGACTTTCCCTAAAGTTTACAGATTAGAATGAAAATAGTAAAGTTAACTGCTCCAAAGTTCAACACTTTCCCTATTGTTGCTCAGATTGGAGTGGGGATAATAAATGCAACTCCTCCAAAGTCAAACACGTTTCCTACTGTTGCTTGAATTGCAGTGTGAATAGTAAATTAAAGCCCTTCAAAGTCCAAAAGATTTCTTGCTTTAACTTTTGTTGAAGTGGCCATAATAAAATTCACCCATTTTAAGTCTAGCTCTTTCTCTACTGATGCTAAGATTTGATATGGTACCCACCTGACACACCCTTCAAGTAGAAGATTTGCACATTAAAATATCGTGGAACAGAATTTTGTCAAAAACAAAATTATATTGAAATATACATATATATAACATTATATGTAATCTATTTTAAATATTAAACCACAAAATAATAATATAAATGAAAATATGTAGCTTTAATATTAATGTAAATTAATATCTATATATTGTAGAGGCAGGAGATATATGGAGAATCCAACAGAAATCCAGTGGCACACCAGAGGACGGGTGCACGGACCATCAATGTGCACACAAACAACACGTTTTGGCGAAGCCTTTTTCAAGTTAGAGAGCTGTGCTCGATCTCCCTCAGAAATACAGTTCTTCGTTCATAGACAGTGAAGACATACTGTCAGAATATTACTAGCGTAAATGGCAATTGCAGCATAAATACACAATTAATTATATAAATATGTGATAAATACAAGTAGATGCATTGGTGAATCATATTGGCAAAAATTATTATAGAAACCTTTTGTCTAAATGATTTGATTATATCATTTGATCTGTTAATCATAAACAGCGAGGAAATACTCTGTGGTTGATGTGCTAGATAAATTTCCTTATGACACAAATAAATTGATCACATATTAACCATAACAAGAATATATTGTTCAATAAATGATCCAAACAATTTATCTACGTGCATGCGTTGGACCAAATTACTGCACTTCTCAATCAGCGGCAGTGAACGCAACATTACTCAATTGCCAATCAAAATTTGATCCCAGCCACTATGGCCATCAACATCCAATGTATCACGCTATCAAATTAATATTATGGGTAATGTACACCAAAAACTCGAATTATGCTGCATAGTACGCTTATTGCCTACTTACTTCCGCACAACTTGCTTGGATATACATATGTTAAATAATATCCATATATTCCTTGGAGGTCAAGCCCTAGTCAAAATAGTGGGAAGCTGAATCATTGCAGAAGTATATTGATGCGGGGCGGGTCCCAAGGGGGCTCCGCATATACACAATTCCCACGTACGAAAACCCAGACCCAGAGATGTTAAATGAATGGGCCGGGAATTCCAAAGACTGTTCCACAACAATGATGTGCATTTTAATTAAATATGCCCTGAAAGACAGAGCTAAGACATTGGAAGATATTGAAACAACAACAGCAGAATTGGCTAAATTGGTTTCAAAGGAGAGTCTGTAGGAATTTACATCGAAATTACAAATTTGTTTGGTAAAGTTGGAAGAAGCAATCACTATTAAAAAACAAAGGAAGTTCATAAGAGATTTCAAAGACTATCAGTCCGGGAGGACTCTCACCTTCCATCGGAAATATGATCACTTGTTTGCAGAAGGAATGAATCAACCTGTGAAAAGTACAGAAAGTAAGACACCTGGTCCTGGTGAAAGGAACATTGTGATGGAGGAAAGTGATGTTTCAGACAACAATACTTCAGATGTCTCAGTAGAGAGACTGAGTCAACAAACAGCAACCAATAATCAGGGCAGAAGCAACTTCCTTAAACAGTTTCAACTGATTAATAAATCTAAACAAAATCAACAAAATCCGCAAACAACAGAACAGGATTTTCGGCGTGGTCGGGGGACGTGGACTACGCGGCAGAACAAGAGGTACTAGAAAGCAAGGCGGAGAAGGAAAAGACGATTCAATCAAAGCAACGCCTATGGTCGCCCGAGCCAAGAGAGAGACAAAATGACTGTCGTAAACCTCTCCAAACGTGAGTTGACAACCACTGATATTAATTTACTAACTCTGGGTCTGTCGTTTTGCCCAACTAAAAATATAGACTATGTACAAATACGTATTTACATGTTTTGCTTCTTGCGCAAGTTAAAATTTAAAAAATGGTTCTACTTGCATAAACCTAAAGCTAAGATGTGCAATGAACCAGTAACCCAAAACATTTTATGCATATCAGATGTGGAAGCATTACAAGCACTTGCTCAACTAGATACCAACATTCTGCACCATGATGATCCCAATGTGAACCTAAACAATTTGAATTTGACTGTGGACAATGCTTGCCCAAGTGGTTTTAAACCTAAGTCAACCTTCACACCCATGGTGCACTGTGATGCACTAGATGTTTTTAAAAAAAGTGTTGTGAAGGAACTAATGCAGATGAGATACTAAAGTAAAAACCAATCTAAACGGAATCTCACAACGACCCCGATAAAAGCATTAGAAAGCCTTAGAAGCGATCCCATAATCGTTATAAGGCAATCTGACAAAGGAGGAAATGTTGTGGTGTGGGCAAAAGAAGATTACCTGAAGGAGGGCCAACGACAACTGAGTGACTCAGAGTGTTATCAAGAGTCATCAAAGTGTGAAGTGTGGTCCTCCCAAAAAAAGTACAATGAAATGTTAAAAGAATGGCGGGAACAAGGATTACTCGAATGGGAGGAATACTGCTGTTTGGGGTGTAAGCATGCAAAAAGACCCATACTTTATCTTTTTATTAAAACTGCATAAAAATCCAGTTACCCCACCGGGAAGACCCATTGCTTCCTCGATAGGTTCACACCTGGAGATGACATCCAAATATATTGACTTCTTTTTAAGACCATTTGTTATCAGTTTACCTGCATTTTTACGTGACACTATGCATTTCTTGAAAATGATTGATGGTTTGTTATGGGAAAGTGAATTTTTACTTGTCACATTAGATGTGACAAGTTTGTATACATCTATCAGGCATGACTCAGGGATTCAGGCAATGCGTCATTTTTTAAGAGCCAAACCAATCTCACTTTTAGTGCACACTGAAATGTTGATGGATATGCTCAAGTATTGTTTGACTAACAACTTCTTCTATTTCGATGACAAATTGTACAGACAGACACAAGGTACGGCGATGGGCACCTGCTTCGCCCCCAGCTATTCAAATTTATTCATGGACTGGTGGGAGGAGTAGGTGTCCAATTGCTGTGAAATGTTTGGGGATCAGATTGTAATATGGACCCGATTCATCGATGATATTTTTTTATTTGGAGGGGTGATGAATCGAGTGCCACAGAATTTGTAGCATCATTGAATAGAAATACTTTGAATATAGAGCTTACATCACAGATTAGCAAATTCAAGATAATTTTTCTTGATGTCAAAGTGACAGTAGAGGAGAACCATTTGGTTACCAAATTGCACAGAAATGAGACTGCGGGGAACAGTCTCCTATATGCTTCCAGTGCCCATCGTATAGCCTTATTCAGAGCATCCCCTACGGGGAATTGCTGAGAGCTAAATGAAACTGTAGCATTGACAACTAATATTTGGCTGAAAAATCCAGAATGTGCCAAAGATTCAAAGCTCGAGGTTACACCAAAAAGGTAATACAAACAGCAGTGGAAAAGGTTAACAAATTGCAGAGAACTGCCTTGCTCAATCCCAAACGCAGTGATGAATCACAGAATGCAGATCAGATTACGTTTATAACCACCTACTCTAGCCAATCCTACAAGGTACGGAAAATATTAAATCGAAACTGGCATATTTTAAAAACTGATGCTGTTTTGGACCGTTACCTACATGAGTCACCTCAAATAACTTTTAGAAAGGGGAGATCCCTTAAGGATGAACTAAGCCATAACTTAGTTACAACACACACAACATCTAATTTCCATCAAAGTGGAACAGGATTTGCATGTTGTATGCGATGCAAGGCTTGTGTGAGTAGCAAGAACTGCACTAAGATAAGAGTACAAAACAGCAGTAGAGATTTTTCAATCAAGGGTAACTTTGATTGTAACACAGAATTTTTTGTATATTGCTTAATCTGCCCGTGTAAGAAATATTACATAGGCGGTACCATACACAGAGCCAGAAAACGCATTTTGGAACATAAAAGAGCAAATCGCCAGAATAATCAACAATATCCGGTAGCTCAACACTTTAAGGCTTTCCATGGACAGAACAACAAACTCTTGTCTTTTGTCATCTTAGCTGCAGTAAGACCTCAGAAGTGAGGGGGAGCTAGAGAGCGTCAACTTAGGATCTTAGAGTCCAAGTACATTATTGATTTTGAGACACTTATTCCTGTGGGCTTGAATTCAAGTGAAGAATTGGCTATCCATCTGGGCTAGATATAAGAGAAACCAGAAGTATAGGCTCTGGATTATAACATTTAAAATTAATTGTATTAGGAGTAAGTAAATTCAGAGATGTTAACATTTATTTCAGTTAAATGGACTAGGAATATTGTCTTTCCTTGAACAAAAATACATTTGAATGTTTTTTTAAATTGTAAATAGCACTCACAATCACATGTTTTTTAACAAACACCACAATAAGAGGATTTTTGTTTTTGTTTTTCTTTTTTAGTTTGTACAAACAGGAACGTGCACCATCTGGACAGAATAGTGTATTTAGCTGCAAGGCTCGTAATCAAATTATGAAGAGAGGAATTTGTAACTTATTGACAGAGTATTGTGATGGAGTGAATGTAAATTGAGATGTCATGAACCAATATTATAGGAACCTTGGATTATTACTACATGATAAATTGTGAATGCCCACTAGGGCTTGACCTCCAAGGAATATATGGATATTATTTAACATATGTATATCCCAGCACAAACTCTCTATTACAGCACCTGTGAGCCCACTTGGGCAGGAAGTTGTGCGGTAGACGACCGTAACCGGTGTCTCACGTATAGGAAGGGCATGACATTGATGTTAATGACATGAAATTACAAATGCTTTGTATCAATAGGCACTTGCACTTTAACGTTTAATTATCAAATTTTACGATCCTCATAAACACGAATAAACAGATCAAGCTTCCTGGAGTGTCTCGAGCTTCTTTTTTTTGTAACAGAAAAAAATATTGGCTATATTTACGGAATACCGGATTCCGCTACGGACCACCGCGCAGCAAAGCCCCGGACTACCGGACGTCTGTGAGTGATATATATATTTATATACACAAAGACACACACATATATAAAAACAAAATATTCACACAATTAACAAAACAAATTACACTAAAAATATTAACAATAATTAAAAAATAAAATCAAGAAACATATCTTGAACAAAATATAAAAAAATATATAAAATGTATTAGACAATTACAGTTAATAATACGTTAAACATTACATTCTTAAAAATAAAATAAAAACTAGTTAAATAAATTACAACAATAAAACAAAAACAATACTAGAATAAATTGTGGTCTTTGAAGTGATTAGATTTATTATTCCCACTCTAATCTGAGCAACAGTAGAGCAAGTGTTGGACTTTGGCAGAGGGGTTTTTTAAATTCCTACTCCAAAGCAAGTAAAGACAGGGAAAGTATTGGACGTTAGAGGGGCTAGATTTACTATTCCCACTGTATTCTGATTGTGTGGGTCATTCTCCTGAACATGTTCAATTTCTTTGTAGTTAATTTTTATAACCCAGTGCGGGAAAAGGGATGTCAAATCCATGTTCTGTTTTCTGCCCTGGCAATTTTGAAATGAAGAATGGAAACCATCTCCACTGATTTCTGTGCTATTGCAGTGGGTACTTTAATGTGAAAATTGGCATAAACACCACTCTTCCTCATCCCTTTGAAATCAGAGATTCTAATTGCCCAGATGGACAAGGTTCAGACCATAGAGGGGGAAAAACTCTTGGGGTCCTGCCTCAGTTCTGGGCTGATAAATACAATTGAGTTGGTTGGCAAACTCTCTGAGCAAGCACCGACCTTCCTGGGCTGGGGATCAGGTACAGCGAATTTTTGTGTTTAGAGTCACTAGGCAGTTTGTCCTCAAGGGTGGGGTGAAGGAGAAGGAGTATAGTGATCGTAATCCTATAGAGAGTGCTTGACCGGATGGATTTTAGATGTGCCCACGCAGCTGTGGGCCCTAGGGGTATGGAGATTAAGGATAACGGGCTCAGGGTAAGCTGGCGATACGCAAACATTCCATCTGTCCTCTAAACTCTGGTGAAATGTAATTTTAGCTTGATCGCATATGCTCTGTTGAGAGCCAATTCATCCCCCACTGAGATAGTGGTTGCTATGGATGAGCTAAATAGCTCTGTTATGGACCTAATTAATGGCATCTATAAACCGACAAAGAATTGCTATCCTGATTGGTTTGATAGCATATGCAGAGCCGCTAACAAGAGGTTACAAAAAGGGCTGAGCAGTAAGCTCAGAGATAGAACAAGGATAAAATAAGATAGACTAGAATATAAGCTAGCAATTAAAAACACGAAACCGGACCCAGAGAAAGAGCTGTGGGAGTATCTTGTACAGGCATGCCAGATTAAAGATACTAGGAGGTTCTGGAGTATTGTAAATAAAGGGAATCTTATAACCAGGTTGACTGAGGGGTTGCGATCTAATATTCCACCTGCACGATGGCTCGATCATTTCAGTTGAATGTTTTCTTACGGAGAGACCCCTGAGGGTGTAGAGTTATTTGCTGATTACCACCCACGTTTAGAAATGAGGTTTTTTCTTGATGATGTGATAGCAGCTATTCAAGAAAGTCTATCAAAAAAGGCACCTGGTCCGGATGGGAAACCAATGGACCATTATATAGAACTTTTTTATATGTAAGCTCCTGTCATTACTAGCATCCTAAATGCTGCCCTAATTCATGGCATACCCCTCTCTTGGAGATCAGAATACATAGTTTCCGTTTATAAAGAAAAAGGCAGTAGAACTGGCCCCAAATGCAATAGGCCTATTTCCTTGCTGGACTCAATGGTGAAGATCCTGGGGCGTATTATCCAGAGGTGATTTGAGAGCCTGGCCCAGGTTAATGCTGTTATGAACCCAGTACTGTATGGGTTTCAAGAAGGCCTAGGGACACAGGAGCATTGCTTAAATCTACACCTGCTAATTGGGAAATACACAATTCCCAAGCAAGGCACTATACACCTTGCATTCATGGACCTTAGTAGTGCTTTTGATACGGTTAATTGCACAAAACTATGGGGAATTCTACATAAGCTGGGTGTGCCTCACACTATAGTGGAATTTTTACAGGTGCTCCATGATGGAATTTGAGCCCGAGTCAGGTTTGGCAGGGAGGGAGAATGCACTGATTTTTTTTATTCTTTTTAGGGGTGTCTGGCATTATTCCTTTTATATTAATGGTTTGCACTCTTGCTAACTTGCCCAGTGTAAAGATATTTCAATTGTAAATGGCAAAGGCCTGCTGGCTCTTCTGTATGCCAATGACGCAGTACTACTTTCTCGTACTTCGAATGGCTTATGGGGAGAGGTTGATGCCTTTGTTAGATACATAGGTGACCAGGACATAGAGGCCAAGATATCTAAAACCCACTATATGGTGTGCGGCAGACCCCAGAGTATACAAGGCCCAGTGGCTCTCGAAGGGCAATTAATTAGCAGTGTTCACGAGTTCTCTTACCTGGGAGTAACCTTCAATGACGGGAAATTGGTTACCATCAATTCTAAGCTGCACTTGTTTTAACGCGGCAGCAGGTGCTGTTTTTGAACTTTCATCTAGAGTTGGTAACAAACCAATCATGCCCCTGCTGGAGGTGTAAAAACTAAAATGTTTACCAGTCTTAACCTATGATGCTCATATTTGGGGATACCAGAAACCTTTTCTCCTCATCAGGAAGAGAATTGATTTTGCAGGCGGCTGCTAGCAGTTGGGCCCAATAGCCCATGTTTTGCATTATATGAGGAACTGGGTATAGGTTATGAAGAAGATTGTACAAAGCATGCCCCACTGCTTCTTTGGATCTCAATATAGTGGAACAAACATGCAACTGTTAATAGGGGAAATGATCTCTGACTGCCTGTCCTGTGACTTGGGCTTGAAAGTACCCTGGCTGGACTATAATAGAAATATGGCCAAAAGTCTTGGTCGACCGTAAATATTCTCTTCCTCACAGCTATTGAATAAAAGGGAGACAGGCTGGGTCAAAAAGGAATTTAAGATACTGGCTATGGCTAACAGGGACTCTAAGGAATTAGGGAAACCGTCTGTGCGTGATTTTGTTATGGTTCAGCCATGCCAGGGCTTAGAGCCGTACCTCTCCCAGATTAACAATGTATGGGAGAGATTGCTCGAAAGTAGAGTTTGGCTGGGCACCATTAGGTGCCATCTTTGTTTCCCATTGGCCAGTTAGATCCAAATAGTACCTCTGAGTGCCCGTATAATGATACTTCTCCTCAGACTCTGTTTCCCTTTACTTTGTTCTGCAAACTTTATAAACCTTTGAGGTGAAAAAGTTTGTTATCCATTTTAAAAAAGCAGGGGGTTTTACATTTCAGGCCAGCCTTTTACTTTCTTCGTATGGTAGCAGATGCCACTGTGTGTTCTGGGGTGGGAGCTTTGTTTTTAAAAATGCTAACTGTTGGCGTAACTCTGTGAATTTTTTATGTTTTATATATTTATGATTTTGCTTTTATTTAAAGGATCACCGTTGCTTCCTGCAAATTACAGGCCAATCAGCCTAATAGATGTAGCACAAAAGCTGTTTGCTAGAATTTTACTTAATCGTCTGCATTCCTGGATGGAAGAGATGAATATCTTGAGTGATTTACAGGCAGGATTTAGGAAAAGGGTGTCAACTGTTGACCAGCTCTTAAGGCTGCAATTATTATTCTGGAAGACAGTATCAATGGAGGGTGGCAGCCTCTATTTGATATTTGTCGACCTGAAAGCAGCTTTTGATATGGTCCCAAGGGATAAGCTCTGGGCGGTACTGCACAAGCTGGGAGTCCCCTTGGACCTACTAGCTATGATCATAAGACTGCACACTGGCAACTATGCGCAGGTCCGATATGGTAAGGCAGGCCAATTAACCGCGCGCTTTCCAGTCAATAGAGGAGTCAGGCAGGGATGCGTGCTAGCCCCTACCCTGTTCTGTCTTTATGTTAACGCTTTGGTTAATCATATTAATAAAACGGACCGTGGTGACTCCCCTAGACTTAATGGTAGAAAGGTTCCAGTCATGCTATTTGCAGACGACACCCTTCTGCTATCTAAATCCCCGATGGGCGTTCAACGTGTTTTAGATAGTTTTTTAGCTTTTTGCATCGACCATGGGCTCGAAATAAATATTTCGAAAACTAAATACATGGTTTTTAATCCAGCTAATACAACTCGGCCTAATCCCACACTCAATGGAACAACTCTAGAAAGGGTCTCACTATTCGATTACCTAGGGATCACACTTTCTGAGTCCTTTTCCTGGGCTCCTCAACTAGACAAAGCAGCTATGCGGCTTGCCCAACTATCTGGCGCGATATTAAGAATGGCTAAATATACCACACACAGGGCCCCTGGCCCCGCAGCAGAAATCTATAAAGTGCAAGTAAGAAATGCAGCCCTAAATGGGGCAGAGTTGTGGGGCCATTCTCAGTTGAAAGGTCTTTCTCTATTAGAGAACAAGTTTATTAGACTTCTATTGGGCTTACCGCAAAGCACCCCTCTAGTACCGCTACGCCTTGACCTGGCAATACGACCAATAGATGAAGAAGCTGGCCTACGTCCTTTAACATACTGGCGAAGACTTTGGCTGACAGATGAGCTAGGGTCCTATTGTCGTGATCTTAGTTCAATAATCTCAGTTAGCACTTCTAAGAAGTTTCCCTGGCTTGTCTATATTAAGGAGATGTGCTACAGGATTGGTTTGCCTGAACTCTGGACTAGCCCTGGGGTATTCTGTTTGACGCTCTCTCGTGTCAAACTGGTCCAGGTATATAGGCAGCATAAGCTAAGTGTATTACAACAAAACACAACTCTTGGCAGTCTTTCAAGACAGTTTTTGTTAAATAAAGACCAGTATATCTTTGAATCATTCCTGAATGAAGTGCATCCATCTCTGGCAAGGAAACTATATATCCAATTTAGGTTGGGCACCTTACCTCTTAGGGACTTTACCAAGAACTGGTCCAAACAAAGAGAAAAAAATTGCCCAGCCTGTGGAAGGTCGCCTGAGACAATAATCCATGTATTGTTTCTTTGCATTGCATATAGAGCCCCCAGGAAGTATTGGCTCATTCCTTTATGTAGGAATCTAGGATTTACAAGATGTACCGAAGCCTACCGCATCTTAGCCACTGACACAAGTACCGTTGTAGTGTTTGCTGTTTCACGTTTTTTACATGCAATGTGGATTAAGCGTCTTAAGTACTAAAAAATTGTATGCTGCTATGTATATTTTCCATGGTCTATTTTTAAAAAAAACAAAAAAAACAATTTTTTTAATCCTTTTTATTATGCTCAAGTTTGCCTTTTATATGTATTTTATGCAACTTTTATGATCTTTTTGATCGAAATAAAGTTTACAAATGGTAATGGCTTTTATTTATCGCCTGCAATTTTTTCGTTTATTTTATGTAATGTTTTTATTTGATGTTTTATGGTTATCTTTTGAATAACCGAACAAAGATAATTGAATTGAATTGAAAATGGAAGTGAACCATTCATTCCATTATGCAAATTGAACTTATTTACTACCATCCAAGCTCATGTTACCTAAGTGGGAGTCAAGCTCAAGATTTCAGAGCAGCAACTGATTGTGCTACTCTGAGACTTGCTTTACTGTCTTTGGTGGAAAGCAGTGTGGTGTTTGAGATGGGTGAAGTCCCCCCCTGGAGGCACAGCATAGAAAACTGAAACTTGTTGGACTACCCCAATTTGCTGGGGGTAGGAGGCCTGTGTATATTGCACTTGCAAATGTGTGCACATTTGTGTGCACACCTGGCCAGGCTAAGTGAGGAAGACTGTTATTTGGCCCAGCCCGGCATCTGCACACAGGTTACACTGTGGCAACTGGGATACAAAATACATTTATTATACCGTGCTTAGGCCGTATCAGGGCCGGCTTTAGGGCGGTGCGACCGGTGCCACCGCACCGGGTGCTGGCTTCCTGAGGGCACCGTGTTTGAAAGTATTAAGCGTTTGAAGCACCTGCTGCAGCGTTTCTTTCGGCCGGCAATTACCAGACCTCACATAAATGTCAAGAAAACTTATGTGATTAATTATCTTCCTGGAGAGAGATCAGTGTTTTGTAAAGTTGAGGTTTTAACTTAGGTGAAGTTAGTGCAGAGGGTTAATATGCCTGCTGCAAAGAACGTGTACCAAGTAGATTACAGAGTGCATATGATGTAAACAGATCAGCAGATTACTGCTTTCAAAAGAGACATCTTTTTGTTACTTGCAATTTATAACTTAAAGTCCTAGTATAGAATAGTGAGCTATTAACTTTCATCCCAGAACTGCATACACACCGCAAAATATACATTATTAGAACATTGATTAATGTTGCAAAAAGGGTTAATTTGGCTAGAAATAGATTCTTATTATTAAAGAAACTCCCAACTAAGCTGTTTCTTTTTCGACTCTGCGTTTGTGCGTCTCCACACCAAGCACTCTTAAAATATACTGCCTACCAGTATGGATGACATCTGACTCCTACATTTTCAGTCCTTTGGCTTATGTGTCATTTCCTATACACGGATTTACACACCTATGATTGATTGTCTCTGTGTAATGTGTGTGTGATGCAAAGTGCTCGGACACCCTACACTGGTATGAGTGGCGCTATATAACTAATTCAATGCATCTGAGAAAGTGTGGTTATGGTGACTTGGTCACTGTTAAAGGGTGCTAGTGAGAGAATCCGTGGTGGAGGTGGTCATTGGGGGGGGGGCGCCAACAAACATAGTCGCACAGGGCGCCACCAGCACTAAAGCCGGCCCCAGCCGTATTATTCAAATAGAAATGCAAAAAAGAAATGCACACTTTATTTTTGGCTGAAGTGTAAAATCTGTAATGTTCAATCGGTTTTTACACTTTGAACAGGGTATGCTTAAATCATACATTTTCACTGGCGTGAGGTAGAAACAAATGACATCGCTTTCTCAACAAAAATGTGGGTCTTGAACACATATCTAGAGTTGCTTTACTTCACATTGTCTCATTCTTGTATTTTAGGATTCAACGCATTTCCCTGGGCCAGCCTTAGAAAACTTCAGGCTTTGAGAGACTGTCCTCACCTCGGTTAATTGCTCACTGGAAAGTTGGCAGTTCAAGCCTCCTGCCTGAGCAATGGAACCAGTCTGAGGGATTAGCCTTCTCTTGGGAGAAGAAAGGGTTAGGGATGAAACATCCATAAGGTAATTAGCTGCCTTTTTATGACAAGTACTGGCAGCATTTTGTTTAATAGTGGACAAAGGTGGTGCAAGCAGACCTCTGGCAGCAGTCACCACTTGGGCTGTGGGGGTTTATTGAAGCTGAGAGGGAAGTTACCAGAACTGGGAGGGCAGAGAGTGTCTCTCACAAAGGGATCATTTTCAATACTCCTTTTAGCTGTCATTCTGAAACTTTACAGTGTACTCTGTGGGAGGCAGAGGGGATGGAGATTGTGTAAACAGTGGGATGCTCCCAGGAAGTGCTAGTCTGGGATGGAGGGGTTATGTGGCATCTCTGGAATGGATAGGGACTCCCATCTTCTAGAACTCTCTACTGTATTTCTAAACCCCTGCACAGGGAAGCCCCTTTGAGAGACAGAGAGGAAACAAAAGGAGAATGATGAAGCCACCACATCATTCGATTGCAGGGAGGGTCTTCAACTCGCCTGAGGGGAGCTGTTAGCAATGTACGCAGATGTCCCAGAAGGGCAGGGAAACCCGCTTTCAGATCTAAATGCTTACAAGTTTTGCAACCAGTGTAAACAAAACTAAAAAAAAGAATAGGAAACCCCTTGTGGCACCTGGCTGCATAAACAGAATGCCACACGCCTTAAAGTGTACTACATATGCCCAAGCGTAGGCTCCAGAAATGGGCTTATTCTTCTCATGGCCCATCAGAAGGAGTGATGGCATCATCCAAAGTATTCTGTGGTGTTTGGGAAGCTAACCAGCTCATCTTTTGGAGAAGAGGGATCCTAATACTCCTAGGGCCCAGCATAAATGATGCCAGGAGAATTTTGGGTTTATTTTAAGTGCTCCTCGAGCTCTCCTTTCAAGGTGATCTAGAAGTGTGTGGACTTGTTCAATGTCTGGGCTCTGTCTGGTTGCTAGACAGCCTGGTTCAATAGAGAACACATCAGACTTTTGCTAAATTGTTCCTCGTTTTCAGTTATTTGCTGCTTAAAGGTCCTTTGCTGCTGAAAGGGTGTATGGTGGCACTCTATGACAAAGCCAGCAGGCCTGCCTGTTTATAACTCTGTATCCCATGTTATTGTAAGGACAAATGGGGGAATTGTGATGGTTGGGCCCAAGGTGTGCCTAGGTGCAAATCGTTAATGATGAAATACCTACCAGGTCTAATCCATGTTTAATGTGTTGACAACAGTGATACGTCCATAGTCCAAGCCCACTGTAATTTGGGAGGCCGTTTAAGCAGGTATGCAAATTGATTTTTCTACCTGCCATCTGCTATATATTTCTAATTTTGTATGTACCTAATATTTCATGTTGTGTGTATTATAGTACTTTTCCTTTGTAATTGCTTTATTGGGTGTTATTTATTACTTTACTGATTTCTGAATTTATAGCCCACTGCACCTAGGTGAGCAGCCCTTGAACTGCTCTGAGAGATTTGTGCTAAAATGTGTACTTTGTTCCCAGTTTTGAGGTCCAAAGAACAAGAAGCGCAGAAAGCAATAAGCAAAAGACCCCAGTAGTTAAATTTAGGGGCAGTAGTTTCTGATTGCCCTGGGACCCTCTGCCTTGTATTTTTCACTAGCGCCATTATGAATACTGCATTTAAATGTTTCGGTAATACCCCACACAGAATACCCAAACATACTACAGGGTGTGTTCATTGCTGGGTTTAGTACTTCCACACCATTACAAGTTTCTCCCTTGTAAGATGGGTTCCAGGGCGCATGGGAAAAAAAACACCGCAGTGAAGACAGAAGAGGATGTGGTGCAAGAAAGTACACGGTTTATTCCATAGGGTGCATGACATACAAAGTCTGCATCCAAGTCATGAATGGATCATTAACCGCAGCCAGGCCTTATAAACGCCCCCCCCCCACACACACACACTCCCCAGATCATAACTCCACACAGCCCATTTATGGTCATCCCAACGGTGCGCAGTGCGAGCGCGCCACAACAGATGACATGCTCGCGCATACGAACACGCACCTAATTAGCCTTTCAAGGGTAGAGGCCAGAACATAATATGTGAGCACGAGCGCAACAGCATACAAGATGTCAGTGCGCTCGTGCACCACTACACCACGCACACACCATTCTTTACAAGTATTTTCCTCAGAATGAGGAATAACTGTCGGGATTTTTGTTAGACTATCGATTTCAGCTGATTTTTCTCTGAGTCCAAGCACTTTTTTGTTACATACATTTCAGTTGCTCTTCACTTAATACAGGAGTACAGGGAAAACTCGGAGATGTGGAGTGTTGTCTCCACAGCTCATTATCCCTTTCGGCCACTATCTCCCGTTAAGGGCGCACTCTAAAATTCCTCAAAACTCGTCACAAAGGCCGTTAAATTTTTTCACCATCAAATATTTCAGAAGAACGACATCCCATCCCGCATTTTTGTTTGAAGCGATTTTGTGTTTTTTTGCTTCCGCGTGGGGCCGGTGTGCGTGTGCTGTGTGTGGTGGGTGGGTAATCACAAGGAATGTTTTTCCTTCTGCACAGCAGTAATTTAATTCAGAACGGTGACGGGATGTTGTGCTGAGCATGGCGGAGTTTATGAAATTCAACCCACGTTGAAAGTTGCTGGGGGGCAAGGAGTGGTGTGTGTATGTAGGTGTGCGTGTGTGCCTGCAAGCAGTTTGATAATATATCTATAAAATAAATACATTTTATGTAGCTTTCGTTCAAGAGTATGCCCATTATCAGATCAAATCACCCAGGTGAACTATAGTTACATCATTCACTGTTCAAAATCCATGAAGCATAAATCACAGTTGCCCTCTGAGTAGCCTTTACCTACATTTATTTCCACAAAATCAGTCAACTCTATTTGCCCTCTCCTGCGCCCAACACATTCCACCTTTCTAACCCATTATACCACAAACGTGTGAATAAAGAGGTTGTAGAAACTCATTCACTCTGACTAGGGAGACCAACTCCCTCTGCCATTAGGGCATTGCCGCCAGTCCTGGGGTTTTGTTTGACGACCTAATGCATTCTGGGTATTGTAGTCTTCCCTTGCTTCCATTACACGAGCACACCTTTAATCAATGATCTGTGAAAAGGTGAAAAGTTCAGGAGTGGGGAAAGTGTCTGTAATGACCTGGAGTTGGGTGCCTGCTCTGAATCTGACGCAACATCTAAATGAGACGCGTCCTCAATCAATGGCACCGAGAGGGCAGAGAGCAGTGACCTATAGGGCGCCTGAGCCCATTGATATCAGAGTGCGTTGAACCCTGATCAGTGGTGTGAGGCGCTATACAAATGATGAAATACATCAAGCAGTCTGCAACCCCCCAGAATGGGCTGCTCTGCTAGCAGTGTGAGAGCGCTGTGGGGGCCCTGGGGGGGGGTGGGGGGTGGGGGGGGGGAGGGGTGTCACGGCTGCCGCAGTGCTCTGCGTTTCACTTTCCTCTATAGAATACTTTATCAGCCGCACTAGGATAACGCTTAGAGCAGAAGTGGAACAGCTAAACGCAGGCTGATTGTAGCACACCAAGTGCAGATTGCAGCAGCACAGTAAGACCCAACAAATAAAGCACAGTATCCCGTGGTCAGCATAAAAACAGGGAGGGAGGGAGAGGCTCGAGAAAAATGGGAAAGGCGGGGGCGAGGGGGTGGGGGAGAGGGGGAATGAAAGAAGAAGAAAGAGAGAAAGGCTCTCAGTAGACATGGAAGCATCTGGCTTGCCAGCAATTTATGGATGAAGCTGAAATTCGTAGTTAACGCAATTTGTTTTCTTTTTTCTCCATAGGACTGGATGCTTTCCGCCACTTCATACAGAGCTGAGTTTCAAGCCTCCCATCCAGGCAGTGCTAACGTTATACAATCTTGCTGCACTGCACCAAACTAGCTGGAAATGCTGCACTTCCAGAAACACGCAGTCTATCTCCCTCAGCGAGCAGGCTGAGCGGGAGAGGCCTACTAGATTGCTCGAACACCGCGCTCTGCTCTTCTGAAGGGGGGATGGTGGGAATGCATCAATGTAAACATCTTAACATGCTGCAACTGAGCACCAGCACATCAAGTTAAAAGGCTGCTTACCACAAGAACAGGGTGATGGTGAAAGGGCCTGGTGCACACCTAAGCAAAGTGGGCACTGTTCCTAAAGGGTGTCTGCTACAACTGCTTCCCAAGCGGGGTGATTTGTTAAATGTTATGTGGATTTGTAAAGCACACTGTCAATCGTGAGGGTATCCTTGTGCTCAGCAGGGGTGTGTTCCTAGCCCTGCCTATGGTAGGGTGGTTAATTCACAAGCCAGGTCTTCAGTTTTTTGCGGAATTCAAGAAGAGAAGAGGAGGCTTGAAATTATTCATCCCATCCTCGTCGCCAATTTTGAAGTGTATCCTCCTTGGGAAAGTTGTGCAGGAATTCAAGTAGACAAGGAATCTTCACTCTTTGATAGGAGTTTATTCCAGCCAACAGGATATACAAGTATACAGGTGTAGAGGGTAGGCCTGGGCAAAAATTTCGTTCCGTTCGCGGAAATTGCGATAATTTGACATTTTTGCGTTCCGCGGAGAGCGCGAAAATGTCGAAATTCCGGTTTCCGCAGCTTGGCGATAATTTGTTTCTTGCTCGCGCTGTAAAATGATACATTCTCGCGCGCGCGCGATCGCCTTACCTGAATCCCTGCGTTCGCCGACAAGTTTTCTTGATCCGGTCGCGTTCTCCATGAGATGTTGTATTGTTTTTAGCCATTTGCGCTGTCTCGCGACAGTTCGCGCCCGCAGTGACGTCATGCGTCGCGCGATCACGTCTTTCTTCTCGCGATCATGCACCGCGAGAACAACTCAAAACAAGATGGCCGCGCCCGCAAGCAACCACATGGGTAAGTTGGCGACCCGCAACCATGCAGAAAATCTCGCGAACATGCCGGAAAAAAACTTCCGCATCTTTGCGATATTTCTGCTTGTTTGCGATAATTTTAAACATTCTCGCGATAATTTGCGAAGGTTAATTCCGCAAATTCCGCCCACCCCTAGTAGAGGGCTCAAGGTGGCTGCTCCAACTGCTAGAGAAGCAATTCCATCCTCTAACCCAAACATTCCAAACATGTAATACATGGAATACTTAGACAAGTACAAAGTGACGTTCTAACATTTATATGTAAAAGAAGTGCACTAAGAGAATGCATAGACACCACAAGGCTCTGATGCAGAGCGGGAGACCGTTGCACTCTTTAGGAGTGATGTAAGAGAACGCCTTTCGTCCTGAGCTGGTTCTGTGTATGCGTAGGATCTCTGTGAGTAGGAGTCGTGCAGAGCAGAGGTTTCTGGGTGGTTGGTGGAAAGAGATGTGACTGTTCAGATAGGTGGGGCCTAAGTTGTGTAGTGCCTCCAGTAAGGGAGAGAGACGTCGTGTGATGCGCGTTCTGTGTGAGAGGTTGAGGATGAGTCTGGCTGCCAGGTCCTGAATGGTTTGTAGTGTTTCAATGAGTTGCTTTGTGATCCTGGCATAGAGGGTGTTCCCATAGTGCAACTTGCTGGTGACTGGAGCATCATTTACAGTTTTTCTAGTGTCCTCTAGTGGTGCTTGGGACTCATTTGAAAATTTTCTTCAGCATCTTCAGGGAGTAGAAGCTGAATGCAGTAATGGTGATGACTTGTGTGGTGAAGTCCAATGTGCTGTTGAAGATTATTCTGAGGTTCCCGGAGTGGGTGCTGAGTGTGGGTATGGTGTTGAGTTCAGACATCCGCCAGTTGGAAACCCATGGTGAGGTGTTCTTGCTGATACAATAAAATGATGCCCTCCTGTGATTGCTTCTTTCTTTTCGAGAATAGACTTGTTCTCGGGCAACAGTTTCTGTATTATCCCAGTTTCTTGGCTTCAGAAGAAGGAATTTGACTCAAAATTTCAAGTGCCTTGTTTTGGAAAATCAGGCCAGAACACAGTGGACCTGATGTAGGTTTAGATGGTTAATTGAAATTAATCCGCTTTTTGGAGTAAAAGTTAACCTTAGCTGAGAATCCACATGTGGGATTTTGTCCACTGTAGGGATTTGACTGTATTCTCTATTAGATTTATCACTCCTTCCACAACTCTGCTTTTTCTTCACCAACCAAGACAAAATCAGGCCCTTTGACTTTTTGCAGTGGAAGAAATGTATGAAAGAAGTTACTTTGGAAGGACAGCTCTTGTATGTGGTTGTACAAAATGTAAATAGCTGCGAGTAGACTTAGTTGCAATACCGTCCTTGTATCCAAAGTAATCAAGTGACACTGCATCATGTGTGACAGTTTCGCCAGTCCAGGTTTTCTAGCCAACAACATTTTGCAATCTGGCACTTACAGGCCTAATACTATAATGGAAAATGGGAAACCGAAAGTTCCAGACTTCTAAGTTTTGTAACCTATGAGTCCTATGTTAATCCTAATGGGGTTGGTAACATAGTACTAACAGCCCATCAGGGTTATACGTTCTCTGGGACACTTTGATATATGCAGTTGAAATGGGCACGTGAAATTTAGAGGTTAAAAGAGAGCTCATTGGGGTAAGTGGTGTGGAATCCTCAATTTCACTGGTAATTCCTCATTTCTGAGTATACCGTCAGAGGACAAGTTAGAATTCTATGGTTGGTATTCCCCACCAAGACGCTATCAATCAATCAATCAGTGGTTTGTAAAGTGCGGCTACTCCCACGTGTGGGTCTCAATGCATGGGGGGCTGCAGATCCGTCTGGGTGCTGGGTTCATTCAAAGAGCCAGGTTTTGAGGTCCTTCCTGAATTGATGCTGTCAGTCACAATGCGAGGAAGGGGGTACACAACGCTCGTTCATTATGGGTTCCAGTCAAGGCTGGTGGAAAGTCTTATTCATTACATGTGGCATCTTAGCAGCACTCTTTAGAGTAATAAATATTGTGAAGGATTCTAAACACTTTTATAAAATGTACTTCTACTGCTAATGATGTGGCCTAAAGACTAGAGTGGCCGTCTTTAAAGAGGGGGAACCAGGTTTGAGTCCGGCGGGAGGCTCCAACATCTTGTAATTCTGAACAAATCACTTACTCTCCCCGTGCCTAAAAAAATTAATGTGTCCATCTGTAATGCAACTGGTGCTCATGTAAAGCGCTCTGATACCTTTGTTCGAGTTCGCGCTATATAAAACTGCAAAAAATAAAAAACCTCCACGGTGCTGCATAATGTCAATGTCCATGAATATGCCTTGGCAAGGTTAGGAACTAAACAAACCAAGTAGGGACACAAGAACCCGCAGCTTACCATGGAACTGTGAGGTTTGTGTGTCCCGCTTGATAGTTTTACTATTAGGGGCCTCATTCCATGTGCCCCAGTAATCCTGACGAGGCGGGAAAGGGGAGTTACCAGCATCAGGATTACCAGATCTGCAGTAACTTCACAGGTACAGGACTACTTCCTCTGTAAATCTCTTTGTGAAATACGGGTGGAAAATATTCAGGATTGAATCCAAGAATCTTGTAAATAGCAGTATTTGCACACTCCCTTATCCCCTAAATTACTAATGTCCTCAATATCGGTACATCTAGAGTAGATATCGGCTGGAGACTGCAGACTTTTAATGAGGCATTACATGTGATTTATATGGGAAGAGGTGTGTAATAGTGGTTTTGAACGTGTGACACAAATCCTCAATAGAAGCTACAAAACACAGAAACAAATCTCAATGAAAAAAATTATTTGCTTGGTAAGCTGCCAATTAGTAGCTGCTGGTAGACTCACAAAACACAGGAGCAAATATTCAAGCACATAAAAAAAAGGTGCAGACATTGTCAAAAGCAAAAGTGCCATTTTATGAAATAAAAAAATCATGTTTCTAATATAAATCACCAAGGAGTTTTTCAAAGATGTGACACCTGCTTGCAAACTTTGACAGCACAAGACTTTGCTGCTTCACGTCTCATAAGTGAGGCCGGAGCATACGAGCGCAGCTACATCTGTTAGCCCCGCAAGAATCCTTGCCTCCGCTATGTATGAGTTATCTTAACACCTAGCATTTAGGATCCATGTGGTCGAACATCTTCATACAGATCAACTGGGAGCATTTGTGTTAATCAATGGGTATCTCATTGATTGCACATTCTGAATCTATTCCTACAAGACTTGAACAAGGTGGAAGTAGAAATTTTTTTTGTCCAAGATCATATTTTCTAGAATTGTCTCTCAGAGGTCCTGAGATGTTCCACCAACTGTTCCAGCTTTAAGAAGCCACCAAAAGCTACTTATTTAGGGTATTTCCAATAAGATCCATGCCAAGAGAACTTTTTAGTAGCCTGTGAATATTAAAAGCAAAAACTATTAGGTAGATATGCAGATGGATGGATGGGTGAATGGATGAGATTACACCAGAAAAAGACGTGTCTAGTCCTGGGTGCTTTTCCCCTGTACTAGGCTGGCACTGTTGTTCCAAGAGCCGGAGTGAAGCTAGGGTATCTTTCGTAAAGAGCACGAAGCACAAGCAAATGATCTACACCAGCATTATTGGTGTGCGCGCTATGTAACCTTCTCCCAACTCATACCCGAGTAATAGGCAATCTTTTTAGAAACTCAAGGCCCCTCTGTTCTAAGCACAATTAAAAAACACCTCTACCTCTCTTTCCTTCATCCTTGACTCCTCTCATAACAACAGTTGTATTGTAAACTCTGATATGCTAGAGCTGAAATACAACTAAATGTGGCCCCAACTACCAGGGCTTTTTAATTAAGTGTAAGGGTTGCTGTATGGGTGGAAGGTTCTGGACTCGCGACGCTACAATCGTTAAGGCCCAATTTTATATGTGGCACAGTCCTCGTAAATGGCTACACCCAAGAGCCATTGAAAAGTTAAGGTTAAGAAGCGATGGAGGGTAGTGCCTTCTTAATTGATCCACGTCAGTGGATAATCAGCATCAACGACACTGCTCGAATGGAAATCATTAGTGTTATTTTTTATTTGTATTTTTATCAAGGAAAAACAAAAGCCGACAGGTGTTTCGCCCTAGTGGCCCATTGGCCGTGGGCTTTTTCAAGGCGGTGTAAATTAATCATCAAAGTCTTCCTGTGAAAGTGGAAAATTCAGTCTCTGCGGTCTTCGGGAAAAAACTTTTAATTATGTGAAATAATGCCAAGGGGTGTGGAGGGTTTCCGCTCACATTTGTAAACATTCTAGGCAATGGAGGAACTTGACAAAGTATCATGGTGGTAGAATGTCTAAGAATAAGGGTCAATTGTTTCCCAGGATCAACGAGGCCATGCCTGATTTTATGGCATGCACACCTGTTCCAACTGTCCCCTTGGCAGAAAAACAGTAACTGTTGTTCCATTCAGATTCCAGTGTATGGAGTCTGATCTGTGGTTGTGAATATGAGTTGATCACACACAGTTGGCAGATACTGCTGGGAAGGGTTAGATAAAATAACTGCAGAACACAAACCAAGTCAATGGACAGTGGATCCCATTAGCGGCTCGGAAAAGTGAACTTAAACAAAACTGCAGTTCAAAGGGCAACAACACTGAATCAAAGAGATACACATCCCTTTTGTGCACACCATTTTACATTAAATGTGTATGGCCAAGTGCACTGTGCAGGTTTCTGTGGGCATGGGTGTGTTATGATATGGTTTCTGCCAAGACACGCCTTTTCATGTTTATCCACGATCCTAACTTTCTCTTGATGAAAAGTGACTTTTAGGTGATATTTGTTACAGAGGGTGGCTGACATAAGTAAAGAAATAGATAAAGTGGGCTTGAAGGTAAAACTGTGGTGTCTCCTTGGAAATTAAAAAAAAATCTCACTTTATTCAAATCAAGCGAAACAATGAATGCCACAGCCTGGATCTGTTCTGGTGTAAGTCAGTGGTGCTAAGTCCAGAAAGATCAGATGCAAGATCATGATGCTAAAAGGATGCCAAAACCTCAAGCGAACGCCAATTTGACTCAATCGATTTTAAACATTTGTCAATTCCTCATCAATACCTTACTCCTCACTAGCACCTGACACACATTTAGTTAAGTTAGATATGTTAATTTTATGTACTTGTGAGAGTATTTGGACCGTAGACTCTATGTGAATTTTGTTGGTTCCCATTGATGTCTGGGTCTTGTAAAATGAAGGGCAAATGCTGTAGGGCATGTTGTTGGGCGGGCATTGGGCAGCTCATACAGATGCAGAGGGGCAAGAGATGTTGAGTTGATCTATCTGATTGGTTGAACTGTTTTAATTGTTATTGCATTGTGGTACATCGTTCTGGCTTTGCACATTATTTGTTTGAGAGGTTTTGCAGTCGAAAATATGCTATGAATTTGAGGATTGAAAATGTTCTGTTATTGACTGTGTCTCTACATTTAGCCAATTTGAAAATATATACAGTGGGATTTCTACTTACGACGGACTGTATGCTGATGTATGTCTTCTCCAAAATAGGTGATATTGTTGTGATGTTCAGAAGGTCTGCTCTGATTGTGACCCTATGCGTTGATACCTCTTGCCAAAACGTATACCTTTTGACTAGGGAAACTATCCTGGATGGCTGTATGCTGGCAAATGGATTAGCAGTAGAATTTTAAAATGTTTTATGTTAATTTTCAACCCCAATGTTTTATTTTTTCTGTATGTACTTAACTTTAATATAACTGGACACTTAGGTGAAGGTTTTTCACTTGTGATATAATCACTATGTCACTATGTCTAGTAATTGATGTCTCTTTAAATAATTTTATGTTTGAGGACCTCTATTCTCAATCACTGGTTGATAAATATGCGATTTTAATTTGATAAATAGTGAAAATAGTGCAAAACTTTCATTGCAGCAATACACCCTCTAACATATACAAACAAAAACAATGTTGATTTAATATGCACATGATAAAAACTGGGCAAAATATTAAATATTTTCAGAGATGCATCCACGAACAGATGGATGTGATTAAGCAGTGTAAAACCAGACATCTCTCCTTTGACAGTTCTTGGATTTGTAAACAAGGTGCTTTCATAATCAAAGGAAGATGTATTTAGAGGGAGATAGTTTTGCAGATATATATTTTTAGTCAGCTCCCTCAAAAAAAATGTAATAATCAAAAAAGTAGAAATAAGTATTTGCCCAAAAGTAATGATGGTAGAATACCAGCTGGTTAATGTAAATCTTACATCATATGGGGAGATGATCTCAACCACGGAGTATGCAGGCCGCCAATATGCTAGTAGGGGTTCGCATCAATAACATGACAAGCAGATGTCTGGAGCAGCACCTGATGCCAGGAGCAGATGCCGCATCGGGCCATTCTTGGCTAGGAGCTACAGGGCAGCTGGCCGAGCAGGATGTGTCTCAATTAGACATTGGGCACAGGGCATGCTCTAGTTCTGCTATGTGACCTGGTCTGCTCCAGAAATATTGCAAGTGATATCAGCCATGTCCCGTGCAGGTAAGAGTGTTGAGGCTGGGTTGGGGGGGGAATTTGACGGACGACCATGAGGAAAAATTAATTAAATAATCAATTTTCCCTGGTTGTCGTTGGTCGAAATCACCCCCACCTGGCCCCACCGTTCTTACGTCCACGGGCTGCAGCTGAGTGATATTCCTGAGGTGTCATGAGCCCATACTGCATGCAAATTTGTTTTCCATTCAAAGCGCAGCACCAAGCAAACTTGATTCTGCCATGCAAGACAAACAAAAGGGCTGTGTGTACTCTGCATGTTTTCCAATCCATTACCCTATTTTGCCTTCGTAAATTCTATGGAAATGGAGGATTATGACTTTCCCAAACTTCATTTTACATGAAAAAAAAATAACCAACACAGTCCACAGCTCAAGCCCCTCAACACTATTGCAGCGGAATAACTTCGTAGGCCACAATTGCAAGTCGTATGGAGCGGTAATCCCCTGTAGAATTCTTCCCAGCACAAGTAAGAAATGTTTGAGGTTCCAGAACCTGGATTTCCTAGGTGCAAGAACATTGTACACAATTCTCGAGCCTGGAAATGTATGCAGGCATAATCTCCTGCGTGATTGAGTCACTGTGCAGCGTGGACCAGTGGCTGGCTCCTTTCCAACTCTGTACCAAGTAATTGTACAGAGTTGGTAGGGAGGAGACACATTCTCCTTCCCACCATCACCCTCCTCTTCCACATCCCCACCACAACCCCACCGCCCTGCACAGGATTCCTTCAAACATTTATGTTGTAACTGTCTGCATCTAACGGAATAGGGAATTCTGGGAGGAATTCTGCCAGGAAATTCCGAGTCCACAAAGTTATTCCTCAATCAATGGGATTTGACTTTGGATTTCAGGAATTGTTAGTGGAGATTCAAGTCAGTATCACAAATACTGGGCACCTGGGATCTCAGTATGGAATTCCTAAATACGTGTAATTAGTGCCTCTTTTTCAATTGCTTCGTGTAGACAGTAGGAAAAATACATATTCCCTGTGATGCTTTTTGATTTAGGGAGATAGGAAATGTAGATACCACACCTTACCTTCTTAGGACCTCTACATCCCCCAAATTATCTCCAATTTTGAATACTTTTTTGCACTTCCCAGTGAAACTTAGAGTCACAAAAAGCATAACGGGCAAAGTCATATTCCAGATTAATTGATTCAAGAATGGCAGTCATTCGTATTTGCAAAGTAACATTTGCCAATATGGACGTTCTGCCATATGCAAAACGATGGCAAGGGATCGTCTGTAGGGATTTCAGAGTGTGTTGCTATGCTAATGTTGGTCAACATCTAAAAACCTTTGTATTTATGTATATTTAAAAACAATTTGATAATGATATTCCACCCTATATCACCACAAAGATTTAGGGCCCGATTTATTGATTCAGGCAGGCGACCTGTTTCTCCTCCAGGGTGATGGAATAAATTACTCCATTGTCCTGGTGGAGGTGCTGCTTGCCAAGATGGCAGTCCTTACTAAAGCATTGGCAGCAACAGCTGTCACAGAGGTTCCTGTCAATGCTTTTTGCAGTTTGGTACATGACTCAGTCAACATGTTGGGGCCTTGCACAAGACTGTTTGTTTTTTTCATTCAAAAAGTAAATCCAGAAGCAGGTTTTTGTTTTTGAAAAAAAAAATGAAAATGCTCCCCTCATCATGGAAATCCTCACCCATGGCGAGGAGAGAATTTTGCAGTTTTCACTGCCCCTCACCACTATGGTTTTCCTGGCTGTGACAGGCAGTGAAAAGTCACCTATAATTCTGCCCCTCTAAATCAGGTGGGTGGAATTAGAGGTCTGCTTCTGTTGGCCCTTACTCCACAGGGCCGTCATAAGGGTTTGACCACAGAGGAGATAGAGGAGTCTCCACAGTGATCGAACCTTTGGTCTGCCTGTATTCCAATCAGGCGGGTGGACCACTATGTTGTGGAGGAGGGCACACTGCTTTCTTTGCAAAGAGTTCCCTCTCCGCCAACATATAGATTAGGCCTTTAGTCTGGGCATAAGTAAAATTAATTTGTTTTTAGTTTGGGAAAGAGTACAGAACATCCCCATATTGCATATGGATTTAGAAGATGAATCCATCTGAACATTTGTATCACTTTCCTCACCTGTTACAATTCTCTACATTAGTACTCATTAGGCGCACCCTATACAATACAAAAATCCTCATCCTGGGCCTGAAGAAATATGATCACATCACTCTCATCCTGATGGAACTCCATTGACTCTGCTTGCTGTTCATATCATTTACAGTCATCAAGACCATCGCCTCCATTTATTTTTCAAACATGCTCACCATCTCTGATGGTTTTCTGCAAACCCACGGACAGCACGCCATCAAACTGAAGATTAAGAATTGTAAAATAAAAAAAAACAAGAAAGAAGACCTTTTTAGTCCATGACCCAGAACTCAGAACAACATCCCTGTGTCCATCAGGAACTCCCCAACACCGCTCCAATTGAGGAAAGATTTGACACCACTACAAATTAGGAAAGACTTACAGATGCACATCTTTAAAGAATACTACAGTACAAGCATTAACTGTCCACAAACCAGCTACCTCTCCTATCATTCATTAACTTTATGTTTGTCTTTGACCCCCATACAGACCTCCGCCGTCTTTTGGATAAGTGCATGCTATAGAAACACTGCATACATACATACAGAATCAAGTCCAAGATGACCAGGTCATGATACAGCAACAAAGAGCATCAATGGGATAGACGGCAGTCCATATGGCGTAGTAAAGTACACTGAACTACACTGCACTCCTGTTTTAAAATTTATACATTGGCTTCCCACCAAAAGGAACCTTTCTTCATGGTGTTCCAATTGACTTTGATAGATCTGAGAATTACTTTCTTTTTCAGTGGGAATCAATTCAAAATTAATCAATCCTCAAGAAACATAATAGTAACGGTGGAACCTGAATAATTATTGACAAAACAATGTATGGGAAGAGTTAAAATTGTTAGTGTCGAAAATATCACTTTCTTGAATGCCTTTTAGTAATTCATAGGTAATCATTTTTATTTCGGTTCCCGTACTGAGCCCGGACGGTTCCTTACACCACGGACGGATTTTCCAGAACAACCCCATATATCACATGAAATAAGAATTGGGACGTTCTGGATACTGCCTAAAAAAGTGGAGGACTTATTTGCCTCTTATGTGAAAAACTGTATAGTTTGAGGGACACTTACGCTATTACATTATCTATATATTGGTCTACTGGACTTTAGAGGGAACCATTAAAATATAAATTGTCGAAAACCAGATGTATATCCAAGATACACTTGTGAATATCAGAAATCAAGAATTGACACCTGTAGGGTTCAAGATATAAACCATAAATAAACAGCGGAGACGGGATGACAAACTAATCCCCCTAGACTGTACAGTATCTCTGTAAGGCACTATTGTTACTGTGTCAAATTTTTAAAGAGAGACATTAAGAATAAATGTCCTGAAAAAGGTGACTTATAAGCATACTGGTCACCGAAATGCGTCGATCACCTGTTTTTATCAGTGTTAACTTCGAGGAACGTCTAAGTCCATCTATACAATAATCTTTGGACTTCAAGAGTACTGATTCAATTGAATTAACGTGGTTATGATGATTTTAAACTTGTCACATATGTTTGTCTCTCGTAAATATTGATGTTTTCGTCATGTATATCATGTTTCATTGAAATATATTTTTTTATTTATATTTGGAATTTAGTATATTGATTGTATTGTATATGATTAATTGTGTTTTATTAAATTCATCGTTTTGATATATATAAAAAATAGCTTTTTTGTTTATGGTTGGTTTATGGGGTCTGTTGTAAAAGTGGACTAATAGATATTAGATTGCCCTCTGTATGGTTGAGTATGAATGAAAGGTTCATGAGTTAGATGTGATCCAAGAGAAACGTTCTTTTTTTACTTATTACATATGGTACCCCTTCTCTTGGTGAGTGGGGCCACTCTCTCTTTGTTCCAAATTCATAGGTAATCGTACAAAACAGGACACTACCTGGTATGCACACTGGAACAATCAACAGCATAACAACCACCATAAAGCAAACTCCGTGTCCTGCCTCACAAGCACGATCAACCAGGGCCATAGTCAGGTGTGTACTTTGCCATTCTACACTATGGCTTCTATATCTGCCTTAAAACCCCCCTCTACCCACTCACTTTCACAGCTGTGCCTCACCTTTCTTCTTGTTTATCATGGCAGTTATTATCCCATTCAAAGTGTGGGCTATGCCAGGCTGTCATATTTAGTACTAAATTTGAATCGGTTGCCAGAATTTGCAAATCAGCATTATTTTTCCTCATCAGATATTGGCCGTGAGCAAGAGAGTGAAAAATACACAAATGGGAAAGGAGGATGAAGAGAAAGATGAGAAAATGGGCACAACGGGAAAAGACAGGGACTGGAAACAGTGAGCTAGAGGGGCAGCAGTGTCTGTCAGTGGATCAAAAAGGTCTGAGGTGAATTCAACATTATGAAGCCTTGGTATTGCTTTAGGCATCAGCACTGTTGGACATGGCCCTCTCTGCAGGGTCGCTCCCAAACATTTTGCCTTTATTTCCTACACTTTTGCTGAATATGTTTTTGTTGGTTTTAGAACTCTTTGCACTTTACAACTGCAAAGCAGTACTAAAGTGCTTGTGCTCTCTTCCTAAAACATAGTTTGATTGGCTTACACCTGATTGGATATTTATTTTACTTGTAGGTCCTATGTAGATTGGTATACCATATACCCAAGTCATATACATCAAATGCTACTAGAGGGCCTGCAACACTTAATGTGCCACCCACTTAAGTATCCCTTTAAAAACATGTCCCATGCCTAACATTGCAGCCTAAATGCAGTGTTAAACTGCCATGTTGACTTGCCATTAAAACCCCTTTGCCAAGCCTTAAACTCCCCTTTATTGGATATAAGTCACCCATTAGGTAGATCGTAGGGAGCCCATGGGGCAGGGTGCTGTGCAATTAAGAAGTTGGACATGTACTTTTAAGTTTTATATGGCTTTGTAGTGAAAAACTCCTACATTTATTTTTCACTACTGTGAGGCCTACCCCACCCATAGCATGACATTGGGGATTCCTTATTACATTTAATAAGCTGAAATTTCAAATTGGGAGTTGGTAGCGAGATTATGTTTGGGGTCTGTGGAATTGTGGTGAAGAGACCTATTTATGGTAAAGTCAGGATTATGATCACAACTATACAAATGCCACTTTTAGAAAGTTGCCATTTTTCTACTCTAAGCCCATTTGTGCTTGTGCCCTGGCCTGGGTCACACGAATGGGTGTAACCGACAGTTGGACTTTATGAATTCCATCCAGACAGCCACACAATAGAGGGATTAGGTGTGCCTGAGTGGGCCATCTGCTGGCAGGATGGGGGCGTGAAGTGGAACACAACCCCATTTATACCTGAATAGGGCCTAATGAGCCTGCATTGTCACTTCAGCCAGCTTAGAGGCAGGTCAGGGGAGGCAGGAAATCCTATATGCTTCAAAGTCACTGACTAGAAGCTTCTGCCACCCTCCAGAACTAGGGCACCAGGGTATAAATACTGGACCCCATAAGCCAAGTCTTCAGTACACTTCTGGACCTCTGGATACTATGCCAGGAAGAAGGACTGCTGTGCTGCTACAAGGACTGTCACTCTTCTGGACTGCTGCCCTAAAGGAATTTCTGCCCTGCTGTGATGACTTGCCGCCTGCTGCCCTCTTGCCTGGAGAAGAAGACCTGGGCCTGTAACTCCATCTTGACCCCAGAGAGACTCAAAGGACTAGTTTGCTGTCCTCCTGATCTAGGCCTCAGGGACAGAAAAGGCTGCCCAACCAGCTCCTAGACCCGCTGAGTTCCTGACCCCCAAGTTAGCCCCCTCCGGTCCTGGACCCTCGGTGTGGCTCAGCTCTCTTGACCATGTACGAGCCTGTTCACGCCACTTGCACCAAAAATTAGCACAAGCCAACGCCAGCCCGCCTCTTCACATAGCATGCATCAATCGCTTGCAGTGGACCACGAAAGTGAAACTCCAGCCCGCCCATCTGCTATGCCTGGCCTTCTCTTTGTGCCATGCTGACCACCCCCAGTGACGCTCTCCTTGCTCCCCCCTACCCTCTCCAAAACAAACGGCATCTTGGCACAAAACTTGAGAAGCTAAACCTTCAGTGGGACTAATCTGGGATTGTATCCAACCCGCACTCCATCGGGGTCGGCATGAACTTGTTTGTTTAACCCGGTCCAATGCGACCAAAGGTTGGTGCTCTATGAATTTAGGTGCTGTTTTACAGCTTCTTCTTTAAAATTAGTAAGTCTGGTTCTAATGATTTGATATTTTAACGCTTTGGTCTTGTTTTATGTACTAAATTCTGCTCTAATTTTCTAACGTGGTGCAAGATATTTCTCTGTGGTGTTTTCACTGTTTTACTGTTTAAAGTGTTGCATAAATACTGTACACATTTACTGTTACTTAAGCCTGACTGCTCTGTGCCAAGCTACCTTGGGTTAATAATAGGTTAATTTGGGATTTGCTTGTCACTTACCTTGGCAAGGATTGTGGTTGCTGCTTGACCAGGACTCACACGCCAGTCAATCATTAACTCACTTTCTAACAGGCCCTCATTGTTTTACAAATTCAACACTGATCATAGGCCTTTCTTTTCTTCAGGAACCATTAGCATAATTTCATGGTTGAACCAATTCAAAACATCTGCCCTCCAACTTAAAATACTCAGCCCCCTAACAATTTCCAGGTCATCGCTTAGTGCCTCTTTGCTACCAGTAATTCATGATCTATGAACCTTCTGCTAGGTTTCCTTTTCTTGGGTGCCGGGATATGCCCGCAATGTCTCTTCCTTCAATGGGTCTGACCCGATAAAAATAGCTAACTTTTCTGCCCCACTTACACTTCAAAGGAACCTGACACATGCCTTTTGTCACCCTTGATAGTTTGAAGCCAAACTCAGGGGGAAGGAAAGAATTGACCAGAACCAGGTTTGGGGGGTAGGTCAGAGAATTACCCCACCTGTGGAAGATTTAGAGAAGTACTTTCCAGCTGCCAGAAAGACTGCCCTGCTGCTTGAAGGACTGTCCTGCTGCTTGAAGGCTGACTTTGCTGTCTAAAAAAGGAAGTTTTGACCTGCTTGCTGTCATCCCAGGCTCCCAAGAAGGGACTCCAAGGACTAGTTGGCTACCCTCCTGTTTGAGCTATAGGGAAACGACAAGAGTCTCACCTTCTAGCACTTTCTCACTCAGTATGTCTCTTTAGAAAGAGATCAGCAATATGAAAATCAAACTTGGTTCTACCCCAATATGAGCAGTCATGTTCAAATTGCCAGACAAGATTATCTACGAATAGGAACACAAGCAATCCCATGCCAGTTTTGGACTACTTGTCCTGTGGCACAGTGGTCACGCGACAAGCCAAAGTCCAAAGTGGTACAGTAATCAAAAAACAATGGATTTGAATATCACCCAAGCCATTGCCAGTGGCTGTGACTTTTGTAAGCACTATACGATTCTTTGTTACTCTTTCCTCAAAAGCAATAGGATGGAGTGATATTTCGGGGAATGCAAAATGTACCAGAGGGGCCAAAGTACACTGTATAATTATGAATGGTTGAGGACTGGAAGGAAAGCGAAGAGTGTTCTTTGGAGGCACAAGACTTGAGGTGAGTGCCTGATGATTAATGAAGTGGGGACAGCGGCCACAGCCTCAACCTATGATACGCAGCCTCCATTCATTAAATTCCAGGAAAAGAACATCCCGGGAGATTGGCGATTTCACAGGTATACACTGTAATTCGAGCATGAAAAATGACTTGCCAAAATCTTAAACTCTTAGGTGATGCAGACAAGGAGATGGAGGACACTGTGCTTCAGGAGAGCAAATATGAAAGAGTAGAAAGTTGAGCAATTATTTTGCAAGGCACAACAATTAGACTTTCACTGCACAAAAGGAATACCAATCCAGTATTTAATTTAAAGGCACATACACCAAGTTGTTAGATGTTTTATTGATTAACAGTATGTGAAAAATGTATTTGTGGTGATCCTTTGGAGAACATTGGGATTCCTATAATTTCCCTTTTTTACGACCATCCATTTAAATAAGCATCTCCGATAAGGTAGGTGCTGGTCCAGTGACCCCTTAACATCAATTTCTGTTCCTCTGCCCATATAGCTCCTGGACACCACTGCCTAAAGTTGCAGGCCCCAATACTTAGTTATGGATGATGGCAGCGGCGTCACTATGGGAGTGCGGGGGGTGCGGACCGCACCGGATGACACCCTCACATGGGGTGACACCCAGCAGGGCGCAGGGGGAGGGCGAAGGCAGTGCGGAGCGAGGTTGCCTGCCTCTGATCTTCGAGTTGTGGGCCCATCTTTTGAGCTGTCGTGGGGAGGCCTGCGAAGACGACTTTCAGGCACAGCAGCTCTGTGTACAAGCTGAGGCCTCTCGCCTGCTAGCCCGGCAGTTCTTCTCTTACTGAAGACAGTGGCTGCAAGACGGGGTTCTCACTCTCTTTCCTCTCCTTTCTTTTATTTGCTCCCCTGTGAAATGGATCCAAAAAAGAAAATCACTTTTGCTGGAAAATTAATGTCCTATTTTTCTGACATTTAATTCCAAAGTGCAGCATCGGGAATAAAAGTTTAAAAATATGCAAAATAAATAACTAAATAAAGTAAGACAGAGTGGTAGCAAACTGGCCAGATTGATTTTATTCACACCCAAATACATTAGCGCCACTTTTACAGAGTTTGCCAGTGAAGCGCTATTTTTGTTGTCTTGGCCTTGTTTTCCCAGGACTTGGAACTAGTGCACCAATCCTGGAGGTACTGCAATGTGAGGATTGAAAAACAAAATTTGTACTGCTGCTCTGCATCTAGGGATGTTGTCTTTTTTTACCATACTGCTTACGTTTTGTAAGGATATAAGCAATGGTCATTGAAATGGGTCCATTCAGGGTCCTGTTGTCATGTCCTTAACTTTTCAGGCAAAAGCACTCACTGATTTCTGAACAGTGAGTGTAAAAGCGTTAAGGTAAGCATGTTGTTCCTGTTTACATTTCACATGGTTTGCAAAATTTTGCATTCATTATGATTGTTTGCTTTTTCTAGGATGCTGTCACTTTTTACTTGTAGGCCACATATTGCTCTTGTCCAGTGCATAATTTAAATTGAGCCGCATCCAGGTGTTTATAGCTGGCAACAATTGGGTTGTAGTTGAAGGCAGTCTGAGTTTTTCTCAGTGGGGCAGTATGGTGTTCAGTGGGGGAGAGGATGTGGCACTATGGCCAGAGCTGCTGAATTTGGAACTGGGGAAACAGGTTCAGCCTTAATAACCAGTCCACCAGACCACTCTCCTGAGAGAGCACTATCTCATGCTACACCTTAGAAGGCTTCGTAAGACATTAGAATCTCTGGTGTCGTAGCACCAGCAGGTGCACCCTAGCATGACAAGTGTAGGTTAACCTTCAAGGCTTGTCCACCACTATTCATACTGAAGTTCACCTGCAGTCTTGCGGGCAGGCCTATAAAGCAGTACACCCTAGAACAACAGTGACCCTGTCACTGAGATCACAGGAACCTTGAGAAGGGCCAGCTCTAGGGCGGTGCGACCGGTGTGACCGCGCCAGGTGCTGACTTTAGGTGGAGGCATCATTTTTGCAAGTCTATTATGGTTTTAAAAGCACTTGCTGCCTCCTTCCTGGCCTCCAGCAATTTTCGGTAACAATAAAAATTTCATGATTACTCTGGTGATTAATGTTCTTCATAGAGAGAGATCGGAATTTTGTCTAATGGAAGATTTGACTCATGGAAAGGTAGCTCAGAGAGTTAATATACCTGCTGCAAAGAACATGTACCATGCAGATCACAAAGTGCACATAATGTAAATAGGCCAGTGGGCTACTGCTTTTGTCAGAGAGATCCTTTTGTTACTTGCAGGATATAAG
Organism: Triturus cristatus; assembly: GCF_964204655.1. Classification (NCBI taxonomy): domain Eukaryota; kingdom Metazoa; phylum Chordata; class Amphibia; order Caudata; family Salamandridae; genus Triturus; species Triturus cristatus. The sequence goes on from NC_140591.1 coordinate 819,438,795, forward strand.
TTAAAATCCTAACATAGAACAGTGAGCTATTAACTGCCATCTACTCCGCAGCAACACAAGTCACATTTTTTATTAACTTTTGATACGTTTGAGCTACAAACAATTTATTAGTTGAAATGGTCAGATCATGCTGCAGATCTTGCATTATGAGGTAAATATGGCAGAGCCATTATTATTTAGAAAACATTTGCAAACTAGGATTTTTAGCCATTCATGTTTGAACTGCTGTTGTGGAAAAGGGAGAAGTGCTGATGACAGAAACTCCATGGCTCGGAGACAAATGGCTTGTGCTTTTTATCGTATTTGGGGACATTCTGTGATTAGAAGTATATCCCACTTTGTGAATACATTTTACTGTCAATAACTCATTATAACCTTAAATAATCATGTGTATCCATTGGTTGATAAAACTGGGCAGTGAAACCAAACAAATACAAAAAATTGGGATGTTTGCGCATTCTGGCCACACCTCTGGCTCCGCCCACTGATCCAATCCTTGGGTTATTCCCGCCCTCTGATTCTCCGCCCACAGTTCCCCTACTTTTTTCCCCCCACTTCGACCACTGATATATCGTGTTGCTGGATAGTGGGAACACCACACCAGTACAAAGTACCATACCTATGATATTATAAATTCCAATAAACTGTGACTAGCAGGTAGCCCACTGTACAACCTGATTAATGAGTCATTATCACACTGTTGTTAACAGGCACATTTTGTAAATATAGGACCTACATTTATAAACGTTACTAAGGATTCTGTATGGTCCTGTTATTTGCCAACTGCGTCCACTGGTGGACTCAGAGCGGAGGAGGTCCATGCGGTAAGTCGTGAGGGGGTGACACCATGAGTTACCCGCACCGGGTGACACCAACCTTATTGACGCCACTGGATGATGGTCAGGGTTCTGCAGCACTTGTAGAAAGCCTGGCCCTCCCTAACACACAGATCTCACTTGTAGAGACATAACTTACTTGGCAGGGAAAAGAAGTCTGTCAAGTGCTTGTCACTTATGCACAACTGCACACTTAGGAAACTAGCCCTAGAGTTTTAAACATCAGGCCTGAAATTGAATTCGAACAAAGCTCTATGTCCTTAAGGTTTGTGGTGTCTGCCCGCTTTTCTGTGTGTATTCATAAGCTCCTTCATTTCCATAAGCTGCATTCTCATTGTGGCATTTGAAATAAATATTAGTTGTTATTTTGCCACCATTGAATCTACAGTCAAGTCTTAGGCACTCTGTTCGATTATGTAATACCTCTTTGTCATGACTGCACTCCTAGATATCGACCCTCAGAATATCGTGGTACAAGAGTATCAAGGACAGAATATTGAGGAACAAAATATCAATCAATCAATCAATCAATATTAGCTTTATTCGATTTTAGACATTTTAAAATCATAAAAGCACAGACATACGATAAAAACAGTTAAAATATGTTAAAAAAGAGAAATTTAGAAACGTTAATCTATCACACTGTGCAAAAAAGTGCATTCAAGTAAATCCGGCTATATGAGAGTTATAGCAGCAATCACGAACAGGTTTTAGGCAGTTAGACTTTTTCTAATTCTCATAATATTTTTCAGGAAACCAGACATAATACTTATTAAGAACATGTTATCTAAGAATTGTAAATGTAAAAACGCTGTTCTACATTGTCTCAGGCCAATCCGTTTTAAAAAGGAAAGGATCCATCTTGTTCTTTCTTTTCCATAACATTTACAGAACAAGATCACATGGAGAGTTGATTGTGTAGATACATTGTCACAAGGGCAAGCAGGTAGCTCTCTAGACCCGTCATTTATTTCAGGATAGCTGACCAGTCGGTGAAAATTGTTAAACCTGAAGCGGGTTAAAAGGTATCTATCGTAGCCCCCCATGCAGCAAACAAGATACAGTTGCATGCCATAAAAAGATAGAGTCATTTGATGTTGGACCACCGTTTGCTTATTAGACTCTTTTAAAAATCTGAGTAGGTCCAGGTGAGCAGAACATCTTATTTTAAGATCCTTTCTAGAAATGGAATTCATTTTCTCGGGAGTGGAATAAAACTCCGGATGGCCGAACAAAATATCAAAAAGTAACTGTATATAGGAAGTATAGATCTACTAATCCTAACTCCACATCTACATATGCATATATAAGTTTTACGTAGGTACATACATGTGGCATTAGGTATAGAAAATCTAGATTGCTTACCTGTCTATTTTCTTTCAATATTTTGTGCACAATATTGTGTTCCATCGATACTAGGGTCGATATTCAAGATGCACCCTCTTTGTTATTCATTTAGTGATATAATAACTGCTTCAACTACTTACCAGTTGGCCTTCTTATCACAGCTCTTAATCTATGGAAGACAGACCAAGAGTCAGGAATTCACCATGGAAGGCAGACAGAGTAATAGTTGAATCCTCCAGCTGCTAACCTGTGAGAGCATTAGTAATCTCATGCATTTTCTTTGTAAGTCTGCTCCATGTTGTTGTGAAAAGAAATATTCTATCATTATTTATCACCATCTATCTGTAGATGTGTTAAAGTGACATTGGTTGAAAATGTTATGATCTTCAAGGAGACTGAGCTGAACAAATTAAACCAAAAGTGATGTTTGGTATGCTTAAACCACTATTAGCCTCTGGTACTTATTCTGGGTAAAATGCTAGCCCAGACAACCCTGGGAGCTGAGTCATGTCCCTGTTGTACAGCAACACACACCCAGATGTGTTTCGACTCTGTCATCGAAGTGTTGTATCAGCCTAATGGCACAGAAAGCACAGTGCATAGCCTTTTTACATAGGGTTACTTGTCGAGAAGAACAACAAATGGTGGAAGGAACCCCTGAATAAATCACAGTTGATGGTTACTACTCTGGGTGGCATTGCAGTCCACCATTGTTATGCTCACTGCTACAACACAAAAGGACCATGCATATGCAAATCAGTCCTGGCCCCACCTCAAAAGGTGGAGAAGTGTGGCTCAATGATTAGAGCGGCAGACCCTGATGCAGAGGTCTAGCCCTGGACCAGGGTTCAATTCCCCGCCTCGGCGGGTCTGGGCTCAAAAATTCCACGGACCTGATAATTCTCGCCTCGGTGCCATTCCAATCATGGAGTCCCACTCTGCAACTCTGGCCAATAGCTTGCTTAATCTCCACAACGGCCCCCACAATGCTAAGGATGCCTGGCCTCCACCTTAGGGGTGCCCAGGAGTGGACGCCTCACAGGGAAAGCCAGGATGGGTTCCACAACGGTATTCGTACAAGCGCCTTGAGACCCTTGCGGGTGAGTAGTGCGCTATACAAGTATCAATTTACAAAAGGAAGAGACCAGCCCAAACTCCAAAACTTATCACTGTTGTACAAGGTCAAGACCAAGACAAAAGTGCATGTGGTTAGATTCCTCCTGATTAGCACATATGAACTAAAATTACAATGCTACGAAACAGCAGCGGCTCCTCAGCAATGGCGGGGGAAAGTCGCCCCAACGACTCAGCCAGCAGCAGCTGAAAAATAAAATAATATTTGTTATTTTTCATCTGCTGGCTGAGCCATCATGTGTGGCGATGGGTGGGACCTGGCCATGGGAGGGGGCGGAGAGATGTGCACTGCTAACTGTGGGACCTGGCCATGGGAGGGGGCGGAGAGATGTGCACTGCTAACTGTGCGTGATGGCCGACCAAACAGAGATGTGCAGTTAGGTTTCTCCAACCCAATTGTATTGCACAGCCTGGTTGGAGAAGCAGCACAGACTCCCTGCAGCATGAGAGCAGTGCAGGGATTGCACAGGGAGTCTCTGATGCTGTCGCAGGGGCTGCTTGGACCACGAAGCAGAGGAGCTCTGAGACAAGAGGTGGCAGAAGCAGCATCAGGTAAGTTTTATTTTTTTATTATTCCACACTCCTCCGTGCTCTCCCCTGCGCTCCCCCCTACCAGCGCCTCCTCCAACTGCCCAACCACTGTTAATATGCATCAGCCGCCACTGCTACAAAAGGAGACAATATTAATTGCCAGCCACTCAGATTAACTCAAGCTTTTCCATCCATCCCTTTTTTGCTAAGTGATTCACCCTATGTGACATAGTGAAACGCAGGACTAGATTTTGAGCTTGCTGTGCCACAGGTACTAAAGCTTTGCTTTTCTCAGATGAGGCCCAATTATACGTGTGGGTTTGCCTGTGTTCTTGGAAACGTGGCTTAGCATTTCAGACTGCACTGGTTCTGCTGGGACAGGATGGTTTAATGTGAATATGGTTGGTCTCCTTCTGTAATGGAATAGTTTTAAAAAATTGTGGTTTGGAATAGTCAATAGTAATTACCAGTTATTCTTACTAATTCCGTTTTTTACATTCAATTTTTTTTCCAGATATTCCAAGACAGGAATTCAGAAGCACATGTTTGTACAGTGCGTGAAATGTGTGCCTTAACTTGTTTGATAGATGATATATCTTAGACCTAAGGTTAGCTTCCATAATGATCTGAAGAGAACATAGCCCAGTAATGTAAGCACTTGCTGCAAAGATCTGCTCCTACCATGTCAAATTCCTCAAGAGGCATTCTGGTCTTACATCCTTCACTCACAGGGGTGTAAGGCAGGCCCCTGTTGCACAGGGGGCCCAACTTTTCAGGAGCTGCCAGCACTTCGGGGGTCCCCATTCACACCACAGCCAATGAATATATATGGCAGATGGAAGACATCACATTCTACAGAGGGCCAATCATTTTGCTGTTCACCATGTCTTTGATTCGTTACACAATCATTTTGAGCACGGTTTCAGTATCTGAAGCAATTCACAGCTCCTGGTTCATTCAATATCTTTTTTACAGTTTTATATAGCGAACTTGACCCGAATCGGGTATCAGAGCGCTCTACATAGCACCAGTTGCATTACATGAGGACACATTCATTTTAGATTAATTTTAGGTATGGGGAGATTAAATGATTTGCCCAGAATCAGCGTCATTGCCGAGATTCGAACCCAGTTCCCCAGATTCGAGCCAACTCCTCTCCCGTATCTCTGTCTGCTTTGTAATGCTACCAACTACTGCTTTGGAAAATGTGCCATGTGGCTGGATCTCCTGCAGCTGTATGTATGAAGAAGGGAAGGAAACATAGGTATTTGGAGTGAGTGGTTATTGCAAATGTTGATAACACCCGCAAAGTCGTGATTTTGTGGGTGTTCACTAACATTTTTTAAATATGCCTCGTCCTCACTGCTCATGTACATTTACGCCTAAAAAGGCATATAGAACGGATGCAGTTAGGATGGGATGTGCTCACATGTAGAAAACTGTATTTCAAGTGGATAAAAAAAGAGGAGAATGTAAGCATTCATCCATTTACATCAAATCTACCATTATAGATTGTCTTCCGATTTAGCACTGTGAGACGTACACCCACGGGCGTACACCTGTGAATTTCATGAATTCCAAAAACTAAGGGCCATATTATCAAGGTACAGCGATAACATTATCGCCACTTTAGCGGAAGGAAACTGACGCTAAAGCGGCGATAATGGGCTTGATAACATATGCCCTTGAGAATTCCCATAGAAGACCATGTTCTATGGAAATTCACACGGGCATATTATCAAGCAAATTATCGCCGCTTTAGCAGCAGTTTCCTGACGCTAAAGCGGCGATAATGTTATCGCCGTTCCTTGATACTATGCCCCCAGGTTCCGGTGTGAACCTGGGCTTCAATGGGAATTCACAAGTGCATATTATCAAGCCAATTATCGCCCTTTAGCTGCAGTTTCCTGCCGCTAAAGCGGCGATAATGTTATCGCCGTTCCTTGATAAAATGGCCCTAAGCAAGGCTCTGAAAAAACATAGGAGTAAACATACAGATTTGTCGAAATTCCAATTTTCCCTGATTCGACCTCTATACGTATACAAATTAGGTGTGAGAATCACTGGTGTAATTTTCTGTAGTGTAATTACGCAAAATCGCAGCTAAATTATGTGAGATTAAGCTGAATTACGTAAGGAGTGTAATACAGTATTCAGTACTACTTTACTTCCAAAATGGACCGGAGTATGCATTTTGAACACAAACAAAAAAGCAATAAATGCAACAGAACACAAACAGCAGCAGCCGCTCATGTTAAATTTGTTGTTCCTGTGCTCCCTGTAGGATTTTTGTGTCAAATTACTCATATTTACGAGAACGGGTGCAGTCGCATCATTTTGCATTAAAGAAGTAATGCAAAATTACTCAAATTAGTCCAATTACTCAGACGTGGTTAACATTTTGCCCAGACCTGATACAAATGTTCCCTATGCAGGACAGGGGCGGAGCTTCCATTGGAGGCGCAGGTGCTGTGGCACAGGGCCCAGAGCCCTGAGTGGCCCACTGAACCCTGATTAATGCTATATTTCACAGCTTAATAAAAAGAGACATGGGGGCCCATTTCCTTCCTTGCAGTAGGGCCCATGACTCACAGACTATGCTAAAACAAAATCAGGGCCCTCGATAAAAGCGCAGACTTAGATCACTCATTAATATATCTGTTTATGCAGTGTTTCACACCAGTAACTGGGTGAAAGGTAATTTTGTGTATCAAATGCAAGTTTAAAGATTTTTTTTTATCACTCTGTGTAGTGCGCATAAAAACGAGCCAAAGTAGTGCCCCGACATCTGAGTGACGTTTACTTTTATGTTCACGCCTCTTTTGTGAGAGTGGTTTATAGGCCCTGGCTTGCTATGTTGTGTTCGCCAACACGAAAACACGTTTGACCCTATTACATAATGTTTACAAAGGAACTGTCAATGTTCATTAGGTAATACATGTGATGTCGATGCAAATGAGTAGGCATTTAATGCAGGCACGCGCTCTGTCGGAAGGATATGTCTGAACAATTTATGAGGAAATTGGCGGTCACCCTGCATTCCCTTCTTTAGATCATTTTAAATCAATTCCAATCAAGTTTGTCTATTGATTCCCAGCAACCTTTGGCCAGGCCGAAGGAGACAGGACCGCGAATTCTGATTTACACCAAGTAGCCCGTATCACCTCTCTCCAGATTAAATATTTATGGGAAATAGAAATGTGTTTTTTAATTTATGCTTTTAGAATGAACCTATGAGATGGGAGGGCCTGTCTCTTCTCTCCTGCTTTTTAAGGAGGCTTGTTTCCAAAAGCTGCTAATTTCCCGCTCAATGCTGCCAACATATTTATTAGGGAAATGTGTTATATATTTGGCTCCCATGTTTCCATTGCTTATTTGCTCTTTATTTTCCATTGTTATCTTTCTACAATTTTGAGTTATGGAAACTTCGCAGTGGTCCAAAAAAATTGAAAATCAATTTGCACCATTTTTGCTGCTTCTAGATTTCGAAAAGGGTACTGGGCAAAGTAGAGCAAATGGGTATTTGGGGATAGACGGCCAACAGGAGTGCCCCCTCCTCCCCTGGATATTTTGGATGAGTGGATCAGCCCGAACGTGGTATGGGCAATTTTGAAGGTATACCTAGTAGTACGGAATAGCCCAACATATAAATGCTGCCATTAGAGTGGCTCAGTGAGGAAAATAACAATGGATTAAAACCAGAACTGTGACTGGGGGTAAATGTTTGCATTGTTCAGCATTCCGCCCATCATCCGTTCTTTTTGGTTTTGTCGGTCTAGGTGGGAAGTGTATGCCCAGACGTGGATCCCGTGCGCCCTGTGCCACTGAATTCAAGCTAACCTGGCTAATGAGAAGTGATACCCTGAAACTGGTCCCAGGATGCCTGTTTCTGGTCCAGGGAGGGCCTGGCATTGCAGATTGGGCTGGATTGTTTGCACAAGGAGCAGGGACAAGACTGATTTGCATATGGCTGGGTCCAAACTCGGTGGCGTGGTGAGCAAAACAATGATGGATTGAACCCAGATGTGTGACTGGGGGTTAATGTTTGCATTGTTCAGAATTCTGTTCATCATCCATTCTTTTTGCCATTTTATAGGGATCATCACCATTTTGTAAGGTGACTCATTGGTTGAGCATTTAAAAATCATTATTTGTGGTTTTAATCAGGGCAAGTGGTGTGGGCAAGCTGTGCCATAATGCAGGATGAGTGCGTTAAAGAAGCTATGAGGTTGCTGCGGGAGGCCGACAGAACGGATCCGATGGCCCCAGTGCCCAGAGCAGCCGCCTGGTGCAGCGATCGGTGGAAGGAGTAGCTGCTGTGTTTTTGATGTGCTCACTACCGCGTAGAAACCCCAGAGGAAGTCGGGCCACTCAAGTGCCAGGAGAGCAGCCACCAGACAAATGTGTGGTACACAGGGTCCCCGTGGTGTGGCCCGGTGGCCCTCGCTTCAATTTGTTGAGAACTGGGGGGAGACGCAGGCCATGACCAGGTGGGCCGCAGCCGAAAACTGGCAGGCCCTGGATATTCAATGAGCAGCTCTGAGGAGGGGAGTTTTGCGGCCGGTCACGGTCAGCCTACGAGCGTTTCTAAATTTGTGGAAGAGCATGGGTGGGCCAGCAGGAATTTCACATGCTAGAAGTAGGCTCTGCGGCTCCGAGACCCCAACAGTAAGAGGTGCGCTGGGGTCCTCTTCCCATGTGTTGGTGAATGCTGAAGGGGTGATGGTGGGGGGAGATGAGGCCAGTATGGCTGGTTTGTCAGCGCTGTGTGTTGGTTGTCCTGGGGATGACGTGGCATGCAACATGTCCTTCTAAGCAACAATGGAGTCACAGGAGAGTGGGGTACAAACTACAGGCAGAGAGGAAGGTGTGGGAACCTCATGGAGGACATATTCAGGTGAGGTCGGTTGGTAGCGGGGAGAGGGGAGAGGTTTTTATCTCATGGGGCTGCCACCCCCCAAATTACTGTTGATCTCTGTACAGCCCCAGGGACACTTGGACTAAAGGTTCATTTCCACCAGGGAAGGGGGCATTGGGGGATGAAGAGGGCCTCGGTTTTGAGTGGCCCCCATTTCATGATGGCCTGATAATGAAGATGGGGGCCCTATGGGAAAGTGCAACCATGGATGAGGGAGGGCGAAAGAGGCAAGCTGTGAGGACCGGAGGGTGAGGATGGCTCTGTGTGTGTTGGAGATGCTTGAAATAGCTTGCAGTTTCCTCAGTGAGGGTTGGTTGGCTTGACAGGGCCCCAAAGTGCCTACGGTCCAGGTGGTCAGAGGAATGTGGCTGGGGGACATTCTGGGGTAGCTCTCTTGAACAGCAGGAAACCACAGGTAAGACAGGGGCAGGACAGCCTATGGTGCAAGGCTTGACGGGAGGTGCTGAGGGGGGCCAGTGTCCCCCCTCATAGCTGCCTGCTTAGAGTGGAGTGATGAGGAGCAAGGGGTGGGCAAAGGCTCCGAGTTTGGGGACACATTGGAGAGGGGCAGGGATCATGGTGGGACTTTGGGTATCAGCCACTGACTCATAAGGGGAGGCCCCCTCTAGAAGGGGTGGGCATGGCACAACAGATATTTCGGGGGGTATCCTCATGGGCCAGGTGTCGGGTGAGGCATTAGATGTCGGCGTTTTGGAAATTCGTGGGAGGTAGTATTGGGTTCCTGTGGTAGAAGATGGTCAAGTGATCAGTGGGTTGAATGCCTGCTCTCTGTACCTTTCTTCATTTTTACAGGTTAATCATGGTGGTGTGTGTGCTGAGTCAGGACAGCCTAGTGCAGTCCAATGACCTGCGGCAAAGAGAAGGCAAGCCTCAGGGCGGCCAGCCGAACACCAACATCACTGCCACGCACAGAGGTGGGAGTGTGGCCCTGGGGCAGACATCTTGGACACCCATCGAAAGGTACTGAGGAGTATGCCAGGAGGGCTTCAGGTACCCTATGAGGACCACAACCATGTGCCCGCAAGAATCCACTCTGAAGAGTTTGCTTCATGGTTCAGGGTCACATGGTGTTGATAAATTGGGGATAGAAGAACACCTAATTAGACTATGAGGGGAGGAGTCTTGAGGAGGGGGAGCCATTGGATGATGATCTTCCGGTGGAGGAGGAGCAAAGGTGGTGACATGATGGTACATGCAGTGGGAGGGGAATGCGCAGAAAAATATAGTTCTACCTAATGTGTTGCAGGTGATGGATAGCCCGCAGTGGGAGAGCACGACTGACAAAGGACAAGGACCTTTACAAATGGCTGGGCGGCAGGTACCAGTGTGGATGACGACCTTAACGGCAGGTAAGAGTGGTAAAGCGCATGGGCGCAGAGTGATGACATTCACAGTGGTGGATACAAGAGGGGACATGGTTGGGAAAACTCGGCTGAGGAAAGGTTTGACTGTGCAGTATACTGGGCTCAGGACAGACAGCGGGGTATGTGAGGATGAGGGACTGATTGACAAAATAGGAACTGGGGGGGCTTAGGGGGCAAAGGAGTGCACCTGAACAGAGTGACAAAAATCAGGGCCGAGGTGGGTAAGTTGCCATGGATGACACGGGAGTAGGGGAGGGAGGTGAAGGAGTGCGAAGGTCAGGCCTAAGGGCACTGGAGGGTAAGGAATTAAAGGTAAAGGAATTGCCATATATGGAGATGATGAAACCACTCAGGTTGTACCTTATGCTCTCCTACAAGGAAAGACATTATAAAGGGGAACATGTGGAGATGTTTAAGCTGCTCCATAGAGAGCTGAGAGCAAAGGAGGGTTCGGAGGAAGAGGAGTGCAAATTGTCAAAGAGGCCCAGTGTGCCGATGACAATAGAAAATTGGACAGAGGCATGTGTGATATTTACTAGTGTGTACTGTGAGAAGTGCCCTGAGTACTGCGTGGCAATCTTTAAATACATGGATGAGATTAGGAAGGCGCAGATCACTTACAAGAGTTAAGCATGGGCCCAATATGATGATGAGTTCTGGGCACAACTGACGCTTAATCCGGAGGTGAAATGGGGAGTGATTGACTATAATCTATCGCAACACACGATGGGGCCGGCCAAATTTGGTAAAACAACATTTACAGCTAGTGGTCTATCGATTGTATACCACTCCTTTCAAGGGTGTCCCAACCCGTGGGGTGGGACAGTCATCCAAGATTTTTGCTTGGAGCTTGCTGGGACTTCAACAAGATGCTTTGTACCATGGAATTGCAAGTTCCGGCTCAAGTGCTCCAAGTGTACAGGGATGATACAGAATACAATGGTCCTGGACCTCTATTTGTAGTACTGATATATATCAACTTCACAGTCACAAGTACAAAAACAAATTAAAGAACCTCAATGTGTAAGCTCACAGTAATCAATACTATACAAAATTTAGTTTTGAGGGAGAAGAAAGTGCAACAACCACATTGCTTATGTCTCACACCTGGTATTTATTATATATATATATCACAGGGTGCATAGTTAAATATTCACTGTATCTTGTTTGAAGCAATTGGGGGAGGAGAGGTTGCTCCAAAAAGGAACGTGCAAAGAGAGTAAGTGGGGGGTGCTCAAGAAGTGAAATTAGAATCACAGAAGGGTGAAAGAAAGAACTTAAAAACATTTACTATTGGACTGGTCATACATCCCAGTCTACTAAAAAACCTGGTCACATCAAAAAGTAATCAACACTTTTTCACAATACAGTTTGTAGACACAAATGTATTTCTGTGTCTACAAACTGTATTGTAATGGCCAAGTGTACAGGGAAGCATGCTCTCGTACAGGATTACAGAGTGGCAGGGGGTTCCTAGGGGTAAAAGTCAGGTAATTGTCCAGCTCAGCAGGATAACGCCGGACCTCACCACAATGCAGAGAACTAAGGCTTTCGGGGAGGTAGGGGATCATATGGGTGCAGTGGGCAAGGGCTCGTACTCCAATTAAATTGGAGCGACTGAAATTCGGCTAGAGCAATATACACACAGGACAGATGGTAAGCTGTTGAGCAAGGGTTTTTGATGGGGCTTCTGGCTGGGCTACGAGGGCCAGAGATTGCAGAGATAGGTCAACAATTTCAAAACTGCTAAGGCACACAATCTGGTAGTACAAGCCAATTTGGAAAAAGAGTTTCAGCATATACAACACCTCTCATGGCCAAAAGGGAGCTCCATCAATAATTTTATTGCGGGCAAATTGGCATCGGTGTCATACTACTATGTAGATGTCGCCATATTGCTGGTTGAGCAAATGGGGGAAAGGGGCGCACATGGGCAAGAGTGGCATCAAGTCTGCTTTTAGGCTGTTGCCAGTTCACCCTGATGAGTTTCAGCTACTGAACATGTAGTTTGAGGGTCAATGGTATGTGGATAATTCTGATGGGCTGTTCAATATCATGCAAGCTATTTGAGTGCTTCAGCTCCTTTCTCCAATAGTTATTCATGTGGTGTACAGGGCATCACAGTTCCGTGGACTGCCAGAATCAGCTGGACAGTTATTGGGAGCTCATAGGTGACATTGGGGTGCCTTTGGCACCCTTTGGCACCGAAGAAAACAGTGGGACCCAGCACAGTTTTATTGTTTCTTGGCATAAAACTATATTTGGTGGCAATGGAAGCCCGCTTTCTGCAGGACAAGAGCCCCCACATACGTCTGCTAGTGGATTCCATGTTGGCAAAGGACAAAGTGATGGTGAGGGAGGTACAGGTTTTGCTGGGGCATTTTACCTTCGCCTGCTGGGTGGTTAGAGCAGGGAGGACATTTTGTATGGTCTTGGGCTTATCATTGGTGGGTTTGTCCCTGCCCCATCATCACGTGCAGTTGTCTGCAGGTTTGAGTGAGGACTTGGAAATGTGGTGTAACTTCTTGAAGAATTTCAATGGGATCCCTCTAAAGGTACTCAGGAAATGTGAGTGGGATGATCACATTTATTCCAGCGCCGCAAGGGGGAGCAGCGGTTTTGGTTTGTATTGGAGTGGAAAGTAGTGTGCTAAAGAGTGGCCCTTGATGTGGAAGAACGGAGGAAGGAGCATCACGTTCTTGAAACTATTTCCTATAGTGGTGGTGGCGTCACAGTAGGCGAAGAATTTGGATTATAAGAACATTATTTTCTGTGTTGACAACATGGCTGTGATGCATATTTGGAATAGACAGTCAGCTAGGGATGCCCAGGTCCTGAAGCTTTTGAGGGGCTTTGTGATATATTGTTTGAAACAAGATATTTTGTTCAAGGCAAATTATGTGCCTGGTGTGGGCAATGACATTGTGGAAGTTTTGTCTCGGTCACAGTGGGAGACGTTACATGGGCTGCCCAAGGAGGCAAACAAGGTCAAGACACTGCTTCTAGTGGAAATGTGGAAATGTGGAGCATAGGCGAGAGATGGTGTTCCAGCTGGTTGTAGGATCTTTGGCAGAGTTGACGAGGAGATCGTATGTACAGGCATGGGATGAATTCCTACAGAGCGGCGGGCAGGGAAGGTCAGCAGGATTTACAGGGACAGAGATGTGGTTTAGTCCATGTTGGATTTGATTGCCAGGGTTTTTTTAATGGCCACCATAACAGGAAGTTGTTGGGTGTTGCTTTCATGAGCATGCTGTTTTGGGGATACGATCTCTCTGACAGGAAACTGGGTATGGGGGTTCAGTACAGAAGATTACCCTCCTGCACACCAACATGAGATTTGCGGAGATTACTTGCATTTTTACACCCTGAAAACACACACAAATATTTTATGCTGTATATTGACTAGCGTTTCCAGGATAAGGAACTACCTGCAAATGTTTCATGAACCAGAAAGAGTTCATACTTTGTAGTGTGACCTCCCAGAACATTTGCTTGGCTGCCACCCCTCACTCTAACACAGACTGACCCACTTGTTTTCTCTCCATTTTCAAGATTTTCACAAACCCTTGTTAGAAAGGCTGACCTTTCTATTTCACCAATTGATTCTCACAAAATGGTGCCCTGCACTTCTCAATTTCCCAGACCTACTTAATAGCAACTGCAACATGGATGCATACAGTGGCTGCACCAAAGGTGCACCAAAAGCTATCCTGTCTGAGCCTGTCCTTCCTGGACCACGTTCAGTACCAGGAACTCTGGTTCTCTCACAACCTTGTCATGCTCCTAACCCCGATCACTGCTCGCTGCACTGCTGCCATACAGCACCACACAACATGAAAAGGGTATTCATATGTACCTCCTGCAATCTGTTATGCAGTCTCCACACCCTACACCCTACATTCTGCACCAACAGCACCCCACTTGCTCACAGAGAACTCACATCATACCACACCTTAGGGAGCTTCCCTGGCTCCCCGATACCAAACGTGCTCATTTCCAACCCCTCACACACATACAAGGCACTACACAACTTAGGCACTACCAACCTAAATAGTTGCATCTCCTTCCCCAAATCACCCAGACACCTCTGTTCCACAGGACTCCTACTCGCACTCATCCCATGCATGCGGAGAACCGGTTCAGGAGGACAGGCTTTCTCTTACATAGCTTCTAAAGCATAGAAGAGCCTTCCACTCCACATTAGAGCCTTCTCCTATCTTCTTGAATTCCACAAGAAACTGAAGACTTGGCTTTTCAATTAACCAACCTACTATAGGCAGGGCTAGGCACACACACCTGGTGCTTAGCACCAGGATATCCTCGTGGGTGAAGGTGCCCTTTACAAATATACATAACAACAACAAGAGCAGGGGTGGGCCATTTTAGTTCATAGGTGAGAAATAGTCTGTGAATTTTGCTCAATGTTCATATGTTGTCTACACAAACTAAATAGGAAGAATTACTTTCACTGCTGCAGAACCTGAATGGGACCCCTGAACTGGAACTGCAAAACAGCACGCCCCTACAAAACATAACATGCTGATAAATAGCACCGCAGTGCAAGTTAGCACCACCATGGAATTTTGATGCATATTCCCTCTGTTCAGAGTCATGTGCATGACATATTTCATTCTTAGATATATGGCAGGTGAAAGTATATGGAGTGCTTGCCAATAGTAAAATATATTCTTGATTAATTTCACCCAGACGAGCTATGGTGCCTACTCAAAGACAATGAGGTCTTCACATCACAAATGGCACTGTTGTGTGTTTTATCTCTAATGTGTGCTCAAATAAATGAACCAGATCTCAACTCTATATCTCACTGAAAAGACTGCTTAAAATGTATGAAGTATAAATGTAATCTCAGAATGGTGTCTGATCAGAGGCTTGCAATACGAGGGCAACATCTGGTCAAATTTGGGGTGCCTAGATACTGATGTTCCAGAGTCTCCAATCCTTACTAATATCCCTGCATCTAAATCAGCCCATTATGAGTTGAATATGCACTCAAATCCACTGATTTTGGCAACATGCTTTGAGCAGGTGATAAATGTCTGCGGGGGATGTGGGTTTAAGGGTTAGAGGATGTAGCCTTATGGCTAGAGTGGTCGGCGTCGAAGCTGGGGAACCAGGTTCCAGTCTCGGCAACAATGCTCAACATCCTGTAATTCCGGGCAAATCACTTAATCTCCCCGTGCTTAACAAAAATGAATGTGTGCTTGTGTAACGGAACTGGTGCTGTGTAAAGCACTCTCATACCCGATATCTTCGGGTCTAGTTCGCGCTGTATAATACTTAAAACAAAAAAGGTGGGATCTGGGCATGGAAAGGCTATGACCTGGCAAGGTGGATGATTATCAGCTCTTGCCATGAAACTGGAGACTGTGGGAGAGGCCTGGATTGCCCCTGCCTTCCGTTTCTGCCCCTCTATAGCCACAGTATTTCCCAAAGCAGATCCACACCCTGTAAAATCTGGTCTCATTTTTTTAAACCGAGAGGTCATTTTCTGTTATACTCGTAATGGGGGCCAGACTGTAGCTGACCTCTATTGCATACCTAATCCAGGTAGAAGAAAGTCGCTTGCAAAGTAGTGCATTGTGAATTATTTGCATGCAATCAGTTGAGGAGCAAGATTGACTTCCGGTATAATACTACAACTGAGACATTTTTGGGGAATTGTGGCAAATTGGACTTTCAAATGAATTGGCTTACCAGAGTTTTACAATAATTTTTAAATATGCATTTATTAAATATTCATTGACTTTCATGGTGTACCAAACACATTTTGTACAAGTGGTAATTTGACACCCTCTTACATCCCGAAAGCACCTGGGGAAAAATGATGTCGAAGTAGTGTAGTTTTAGTTCCTAGATTGTTAATAATTGGGTCCATAGACATATGTGTTACAAGTTATTCAATGATCATATTATGCAATTTGACTTGATTTCATGTATATTGGAAGATCCACACTGTATCTTTCTTTAATTCTACTTTTAACTCTTTTCATTTTTCTGCCCTACTCGTTCTTGGAAGATTCTAGATAGAGGGGAAAGGTAGGAATATTAAATCCTACACAAG
Organism: Triturus cristatus; assembly: GCF_964204655.1. Classification (NCBI taxonomy): domain Eukaryota; kingdom Metazoa; phylum Chordata; class Amphibia; order Caudata; family Salamandridae; genus Triturus; species Triturus cristatus. The sequence continues at coordinate 819,455,031 of NC_140591.1, forward strand.
TCTCATAAAACTGTGGCCTCAGGCAGCACTTGTAGTAAGGTCATAAAAAGCTTTGACAATGTTGATGATATGCTGTCATGTCCAATAACAGCTATATTAGCATGGTCTCTGTGACACTATGGAAATAACATCAACAATATAGGGCTGATTTTGATGTCGGTCTGAAAGGCTCCGAATGGGATTTGGTTTCTCAGAATCCGATTCGGAACCTATGTTTGCGACTGAATCTTATACATATCCAACCGACTGATTACGATCCAAGGAAACCGTCCAGGTTGTCTAATTCGGTTCCGAACCGCATTCGGACAGCCTGAGTCTTTTGGAGCCGAATCGTATAGCTCTATGGACACGGTTTCCGTACTAGCAATTACGATGTTGAATTCTGACAGCTGTTCCGATTTGGTCTGCCCGACATTAAACGGCTGTCGGAATCTGAATTTGAAGGCCAACAACAGGCTACCCTTCATGAGTAGGCCTCCAGTTTGGGCCCATGGGGATACCTAAGGGACCCCTCTTTCCAACCATACACAGTGTGGCAGGCACCATGAGATGCCCACCACAGGGTTCATGTTTTTCCCCAAGCACCCCTTTTTTCAATGGGAGCCTGTGTTCTCGTTCGGAACACAGGCTCCCATTGAAGTCAATCTGAATCCAACCGAACGATGTTCACAAACATCGTAATCAGTCGATCGGACACTCAGAACCCAATTCGATCAAAAATGATTCCGAAACGATTCGGTTGGAAGAGTTTCCGAACAACATCGTAATTGGCTCGTAAGTCTCTCCATCTGAGCATAAAGTATCACCTAATCAGCAACTTTGACTTTATTATAAAAAAAATGTCATTATTTAATCTCCCACCCATCACCTTGATTTTCTCTGAAAAGACACATTTTATTTCTAAACACCATCTTTTCAACTTGGATACCAATTCTCCAGTCCCTCAAACAAAAGTTTGTCATTTTTTGAAAATAATGTTTTTATCCCCAAATACCATCAGTTCATTTCAGTAAGTTTGATCCCAAATACAATTTCCTCAAGTGCTCAATGCATACATGTAACCCACATGAACGGGATCTGGTTCGAGTGTCAATGTCCCACAATGAGATGGTGGAGACCTGCTAGTGGATGACAACTTCATACCGTAATGTCTATCATGAACCATGTCTTGGATTGTATTATGCCAGTGATAGCCAACACTGGATGGCCACAGTAATGGCTACAATAGTGCCTGCAACCACATCAAAACCCACTTTTGCAGTGTTGCATACTTGAGTATTTTGAAGAATAAAAAAAGTCTGACAGTTTTAATAATTTACATGCTAACAATGTTTCAACTGTTGATTCACTATTCTTCTGGTTGGTCAGCACAAATAAACACTTACTGGAAGCTTTGAATGCATGTTTCTACTGTGTAGGATAATGAAATCCAATCATCAGAGCAAATTTTACAAAGTTTCCTTTATCTTTTTTTTAAGAAAAAGAAGAAAGATGTAAGTATTAATGAACAGGCAATAAAATGAATTTTCACTTTCAAATGTGTCTAATTTAATAGGTACATATGTTACGATGTGACAATATATTACTCTTGATTCAATACCCTTACAATTTGTGCTTTTAATCATACCACAGGCACCATAATAAAGGGTTACCTTGGGAACCTTTAGGTATTTGTATCTATACTACAGTAGACCCCATTAGGAAAAGTGTAAAAAGTGCTCCCTGGAATGTGGTAGATCCCATCCTAGTTTACAGGGGCCAGGATGACACCCGATGATGAAGCGTGACACAAATAGGGTGTGTGAGGATCAAAAGAAAAACTACACAGTTTTCAGGATTGCTACTCAGTCACCGAACTGACTAAGAAAAAATACAGTTGCGGGATACCTTTACCGTGGCACTCGCTGAGAGTCTGGCAGTGCAGGATGGAGAGCAGAGAATGAAGTTGTGGGAAATGGTAGGGAAGAAGGGCTAAAATTGCAGGAACAGTTGAAAGCAAGGCCAGATGACTTTGGATGCCCCACATAAAAAAAATCTAATTGTGTCTTTCACCTCAGGGCTCTGAGTGGCACCATAGCTTAACTAAAGTTGTCTGCACCACTCTTTTCAAGCAAAACGTCTCACGATGTTGTTAATCATAGGGTAGATCTTCTAAAGGAGCCACGTCTGATTCTAGACATGACTCACTGCCCTCAGACAGAAAGTACAGTACAACATGTGCAGATAATAAATGAAGATGCTCCTTCTTTTTTGCAGCACCGTGGAGAGACATTTAAAGATTTTATTGTTTTGTTCATCTTGGTTTGCCTAAAGTTTGCCAATTGCATCCCAGATGTAACAGCTTTTGGTGTCCTGTCATAACATTTAGGTCCTGATTAAAACTGGAGGACGAATGCGGCTTCAAATTGCACACCCACTAATTAATGATTACACTGTAATTAGTGGTTGTGCATTTTGTATCCAGTTCTGAGTTGCAGACATCTGAATGGGGATAAGGCACAACCTGCTTTTGTTCCACTTGTTCTGGGGTGCGCAAATCAAGATTGTGCATATTTTACCTTTCCAGATCTACCAGGTATGCCATGCTGGCAGAATAGACATTTGACAGTGTCGGATTAAACCCTACGGAGGCCCGTAGGCAGTCAACATTTTAGGGCCCACCTCGCAAATTATCTTCTAATATGTTTTTCATTTTGCCAACCAGCAATTTTAATTAACCAATTTTATTACACAAAACTAAACATTAACAATTATTAGTTTGATTAAACAAAAATTAATTGGAAACAATTCAAAAAAGTTGATTGTAATTTTCTTTCATCATCAAATAGATATTATTTTGATCTGTTGTCATGGGCCCCTAAAAGGAGTGGGCTCATAGGCCAGTGCCTACTTTGCCTATTTGGTAATCCGGAACTCACATTTGTGATGATACCGACTTGTAATCTCATTTACTCCTGGGTTGAAATTTGGTCCTTAAATGGTTTCTGCTAAGTGCGATAAGGCAAATCATGGCAGGATCCATCAACTTTCCACCCTAGCAAGGCAATGCATAAACATGAAAGGCACCAACTGGCTAGGGAAAAACAAATTTTCAGTAATCGTCCTGTGCAAAACCTGGGTCGGTAGAAGCAAAAGGTGTTTGCTTTTATCAATTGCTACAAATGTGCATGCACTATTTTACTTCACCAGTGTTATTTAATCATGTGGCTGCTCCTCCTGAAGGTAATTTTCTGGGAGCTATAATGCAAACAATTCTGCATCAGTGGTATGTGAACTTGACGGTTGTACAGATCATGTATTGTAAACATATTTGTATCTGTGGTATTTCAGTGTATTGGCAGTAAAAGATGTTGGCGGTTATTGCCAGTTGTATGAATAACATCTCAATCAACAAATTAAAATTACATTTCTATCCTTAAAGTGCTTTCTTTGTCTTGGTCGGATCATTCAGCTATCTTATTCAAGCTCAAGTGTATGGAAGCCAATATAGTTCTTAAAAAGAGGCAGATCCAGCACAGTATAAGGCCTGGTCCAACCTAGACTTAAATCAACTACAGCAAGCGATGGTTGAATCAGCTCCACCGCTAGTGGAAAATCCGGAGCTAGCTGCCCAGACCTACTCAAATTGGCTAAACACGGCCTTCTCCCTTACTGTCCCTACCAGGAAAGTTTGCCAAGGAAGGAATTGCTCATCTGCCCCCATGGTTCTTGGAAGCTCTCAGATTAGAAAAACATATCTGCAGACGGCAAGGAAGAAAATGGAGGGCTCAAAACCATTCTCATGAAAAGGAAATCTATAAACTTTCCCTATCCAAATACAAGTCTCTCCTGGTAAAGGAAAAGATGGCATATTTCACCTTGCAAATTGAATCTTCAAAAAATCCAGTGTAGGAATTATACCAGGTGATTAACAAACTCACCAAACAGCCTGAGAACAAAGGTGACTGGGTTGGTAAGTCCTTTTGCGACACTATTACCTTGCACTTCAGGAATAAAATTGATCAAATCTTTAACTCGTTGGATCACTCCTGTAATCACATCCTGCCAGTTACTAACAATAAAAGGGCTGGCTACCAAGATATCGACACTCCACCGGCTGTTTTTTCCCAGTCACAATAGCGCAAATAGAAGACCTTGTACTAACATCCAAGTCAGGTTCACCGGACGATCCGTGTCCATCTTTAGTTCTCAAAAATGTTCCTAATATTAATGGTTCTAATCTTACCAAAATCTTTAATATTAAGTTCAGGTCAGTTATTTTCCCAGCCATCTGGAAAAAGATGTCTATTCTGCCGCTCGTTAAAAAAGAAAAAAAACACCTGGACCCGGAAGACCCGGTCAACTACTGGCCCATCTCGAGACTCCCTTTCCCCACCAAAATAATTGAAAAGGTTATGAACACCCAATTAAATCAGTTCATCTAAAACAACAACTGCTTCGATTCCACTCAATTCAGGTTCAGATCGGAACACAGTATCGAGACGGCCTTGATTAAGGCCACTGACAAACTAAAGTTTATTTTGGACGAGGGTGGATCAGCCGCATTGATCCTGTTAGACCTATAGGCGGCCTTTGACACAGTGGATCACTCTATTTTTATCCACCGTTTGGAAGCGATAGGCATACACAACCTAGCCTTAAAACTACTATAGATTCATTCTTATTGAAACTCTTTTCCTTGGCTTGTGGAGTCCTGTAGGGTTCTTCGCTCAGCCCCACTCTTTTTAACATTTATGTAGCAGAACTGGCCCCACTCATCTAATCTTTTGATTTCTTGCTCACCTCATACGCGGATAACACGCAAATTGTGCCCTCTACTTCAAACAACTCCAAGGACACTAGCGATCAAATCCAGAGCTGCATGAGACACATCAACTCTTCGATGAGCAAACACTGTCTCAAGCTCAATGCTGGGAAAACCGAGGTGATCCTGTTCGAAAACAATCCCAACTTCTGGTCAGCACCTTGCTGGCCTGCAGAAATGGGACCACTCCCTGCCCCTACCAACAAAGCCAAGAGTCTTGGGGACATTTTAGATGACAGTTTAAATCTAGGTAAGCAAATCAATGCTGTGGTCTCTTCATCCTAAAACACCTTAAGAATCCTCAGGAAAATATTAAACTTTCTCCTTACCAGTGCCAGGAAGACAGTCATCTCCACATTAATTCTCGCCAAAATAGATTACTGCAATGGCCTTTACAATTGTCTGCAGGCTCAATATGTTAATAATCTTCAAGTGATTCAGAATTCAGCAGCTAGACTTCTACTGGGACTGCCCAGCCATCACTCTGTGTCGCTCGCCTTGAAAGATCTTCATTGGCTGAAGGTAAAGAGCAGAATTCATTTTAAATCTCTCTGTCTTACCTACAAGGCCCTTCATGACTTCGGACCTCTCTATCTGAAGAAAGGCTTCTCTTGGTACACTCCCACTACAAACCAACATGTTCCTTAAAAAAAATAGCGTTAGATATAAAAAAAAATCGAAATGGGGAGGTAGCAGCTTCCTGGCAGAAGCTTCCAAACAATGAAATCTTCTCCCTTTGTCTATCAGGTCAGCTCCCTCTCTTCTTTAATTCAGTAAGCACCTGAAAACTTGGCTATTTAACCAGTAGGCTTTTTTCCTTTTTCACTCACCTCTACACATTGATCAGCGCCTAGACACCTCTGGGCATAATATGCGCTTTACAAGTTTTGTTAACATAACATAATAGCAACATGTTGTAGAGCCGACAAATTCAAATACTGCCAATACCAATCTGTTTACGTGATGTGGCAAATACTGCTGACAATTTCAGATACCACCATAACAAAAATGTTTACCTTAGGTGGGTGCCATATTGCAGATTTTTTTCCTCCTCCAATTCTCTTTTTTATCCTTTATTATAGAGGGCCAAGAGTAGGAAAACGTGATAGGAGAGCCTAGACTTAGCTCATGCACCACAAACCCTTTGGCCTATCAGCTCATAGTCATTTTTCTTTCATTTTTTCTGAATGGAGTATTAAAAAAATTCAGTTTATGTACAAATGTAATTTTCCAAGTGGCAGGCTGTGTAGTCCAGGGGCTCCATTAGCATGAAGAGAGATGCAATTTTTGCTGACCTACAGGTTGTGCAGCTGACAATCAAGTGTTCCTGAAAATGAGAGGGGAGGCAGCTAAGGAAAAAGATGAGTAGGGTTTATCAGGTAATAGGAGCAACAGCAATCTACCTGAAATATAAGTATTATGCTGTTCACCTTTGAAGCACGCGTGGCTGTGGCTTCCTGAGAAGGCTTCAGTTCAGACCCTATATGGAGGAATCAAGCAAGCTAAGGAAGTAGGTACTCTGCAAGTCCTCCATTTTGTTTGTTCAACACAGAAAAAGTCTTTACAGATGAAAAAGATTTTTTTCTTAAATATATCAAATGTGCCTAAAATCCATGTTCTGCAATGTTACATTTACAGATCTCTGACTCCACCGGTGCATGACGCACCGGTGGCGCAGCCTGCTGAGTGATATTTACAAGCACAGGTAAAGTCACCCTGCGTGACTAAACCTGTGCTTGTAAATATAGCCCCTGTTCACGCAACACTTTGCATGTTAGGGGCGTGACATGGGTATTGCTGTGGGTGTCCCCAAGCAACACCCATGTCCACTGATGCATTTCCAGATTTACGAGAAACCGTAAATCTGGAAATGCGTCAGAATGCTACCCCACCCTAGGGATGGAGTAGCGAGGTGCAACGAGGAGAAATGTTTTCATTTCTCCTCGTTTTTCCCTCGTTCAATGCGTGCTGCATTCTACAGCACACATTGGAAGAGGAAATCACCTCAATTTATTGTTTTTGTGCAGGAAGGTGCCCCTTATTGCACAAAAACAATCTCCCAACGACTCAGAGATTCTTGCACCATGGTGCAAGGGTGCCTGTGCCGGCGCATGGCAGCAGTTTGTGCCCCAGCGCAGCGGGAAGCACAGAGATGCGACATATTGTTATAAATATGTTGCATCCCTGTGCTTCGAAATTAATGCAGCGCAGCAAAATGACTTGCGGCACTGTGCTGCGTTAGTTTCTTGCAGATCTACCCCTCTGTGTGGGATAAATATGTGGAGTGTTGGGACTGTTGGCAGGCCAATCTACCTGAACAAATAGCAAAACCGACATCTCTAAATATACAGGCAGCAACATAGTAAACAGACTTCAAAGAAGAAGGGAACACTTTTTATACAATCTGAGCACAAAAGATACAATGTAATATCTCATTTGACAACAATTTCCCTGGACTTGGTCCACTGATGCTCTGCTGACAAAGAGCGTTGTGCAGCGATGGGAGGATGTGAGCTCAAAGAACATGTCATGCAGCAAATGTATTTAATAAACAAATAACAATTCTATAAATTCTCCAGTAAGCTCTTGTAATAAAGACCTGCGTTTGAGATGTATCTGAGACGACTGTCTCCATTATGATAAGTGGTGATGCATTTATGTATGCAAGCAAACAGGAGTTGTGGTCCACACTGGTACCTCAAGGCCAGTCAATGGTGAGGGTCTGGCTGGGCCAAGGAAAGGGAAGTAAGGTACCGGAAGTCCAGCAAATTCCTCTTTCTGAGGGATGGTAAAGAGGGCATCGGAAGGCCCCGTGCCCCATTACTTAACAGTGCCCTCGTGCTAAAGAGCAGTGCTTTTTAACAACAGGAGTTACTGGTTTATGTTTGATGTGCTGCATGCCAATAGGTAATACCCATTGACTGGTGGTTAAGTGTGGGGACTGCAAGGTCTTATTTTAGACATAAGGAGGTGGGTTGAATGTCCATACACCTTTGCCAGACAGTTGTCCTTGGCACCCTATGGGTGTTACCTGTGCTTCTCGCTTGGTTTGATAATGCTGGTGCTTCTGCAGTGCTCTTTAGCTTAGCGGTTATATAAGCCTCTTTTAGTCCCTTGCCGCAACCTCTGGCAAACAGGGATTACTTTCTGTGCATCCTGTCTACCAGAAGTCATCCCCAACTGTTGTAAATATTGCTCTATCACAACAGAACAGACCCTTCAGTGAAAGTTGCTCTTAAATGTGAACTAGAGAGAGCATGTTTGCAAACATGAAGAAAAAAAATAGAACCTCTAGTGGAAATTAAACCCATCAAAAACCTGTTAGATATTTGTGAAAAAAGATATTAGAAACAGGTCAATGCAAGTCAGTTGTTGGAAGAAAGTGATGTAGCGTTTAAAAGTTTGAGAATTGTAGGGGTGCGTCATATTCACTGTTAGTCGGCACCCGTATATAACCAAATGTGTACTCAGGGATTTCGTGTGCAATGTATTACAACTGTATAACCTATATCGATTTTAAGTAGAAGTGCTAGCTATGTACAAGCACATGGTAAACGTATTAGAGAAATGTATAGTGTTTAGCTACGGGAAATGCAATGTGGTGTTAGAAATGTGTACCCCAGACTTCGTGTCTGTAGGTTGTTTAGGTTGACCACACATGAAAGAAAGACGTAAATGTCAATACTGTGATTGAAACCTGCTTGTGTAACCGAAGTAGTGGCCAGAATTCGCATATATCGTTGAGGCGAAAGGCCTGGTATTTTCTTATGTTAGCCAAGGGCAATAGGCCAAAAAGGATTTATTCCAGTAGAGGTTTTAGGCTGTAGTAAATTGCAACTTAAAAGATGTGAAGAATGTCTGCTTTGCATGATCTCACCCCAGGTGCAAGGACAGTTGCTCGTTAGTAGAGAAGCTCTTTGTTCATAATTTGAATTATGTAGAGAAAGCCAGACATGGGAGTGTATTGGAATGTGCCAATCGTAACTCCTAGTGCGGATGGCGTCTGGGACTCAAGGCCAAGCGATGGACGATGGAACTGGACAGCGCTCTGTGGAAAAGTACTGAAAGACGACCCCGGAAGGAGAGGAGGCGCAAAGGGCGTGTTCGGAGACTTGGGGTACTGTATTAGGGACAGCGCCCCGAGGGTGGAGGCAGAGCAGAGCGGGGCAGCCCAAAGCAGAGGACGGCTAGGCGAAGGGTAGAGGGGGCAACTTAGACCAAGCTCTCTAAGTGAGGACTTCTTAGGAAGTTTCGCTCTGACACCTTTTATTCTGATGAGGGTCTCAAGGGATTGCTATGTAGGGATGTCACCTAGTACAGAGTAGGGACAGAGATGGTATGGTTCAGTGTCCCTAGTATCGACATTTGCTTGGTAGTGTTCTACCTCATGCTTTTAGAGATTGTACTTTTAGTTATTTTTAGCCGGATGCGGATTCTTCGTAGAGTAGCATTTGTTTTAGTGCCTATGTACTTGTTGTGCCTCGTGTTGAGGACTTTGTATCTCCAAATCTTTATGTTGATAATAAAAACCAGAGAGCCAAGAGATTAAGTTTCGAGTCTTTGATTACGGAAAATTGCAGACTGTAATTGTGATAACGGTGATTTTCCCTCCATGCTATCAGGCAAGTAAAAAGTTCCATCTGACCAGAGTGGGTTCCAGTAGATAATTGCGAGATACTAAAATAGGCCGGAGCAGTTGGTAGCAGAGGATGGTTTCTTACTGATAGCGAGGGAAGATTAGATAAGGATAAGTGACCCTTGAGGCCCAAGAGACGATAAGTGATGCTGAATCATCAGATGGCGAGCAGCAGACGGCGGCAGATGAGCATCGACGGCGAGTAGCAGCGCGGCAGAAAGCAGCAGTTCCAGGAGTGAGTATGAACATAATGAGTGGTTGTAGATTGCGGTGTTGATTTGTTGTGTGATGTCTTGCGGAGTTGTTGTGTATGTCGTGTGATTGTGAGATCAGGCTGTGAGCGCGCGCAGCCCGGGAATTGTGGTGTAGAAGACACCTGAGATAGATTTTGTTGACCACCCAAAGGAGATCGTGAGGTACCATCGATCACCTGGACCGAGATAGGGGGAGCGAATGCGTGTGTGTATGGCAACTTAACGCTGGTCGTGGGTTGTGGTGAGTAGATCGGAGTGTTAGTAACCTATCAGAGGCGTTTTTGTCTGGCCGGACGGGGGCAGACGGGCGCCAATCGAGGTCAACAAGGTCGAGAGACTGTGGACGGACAGTCAGAGGCTGTGGACGGACAGCCAGAGAAATAACTTAATTGGTTATTTCAGTGTATGAATGGGACGTGAGTAAGCGTGAAACGAATTTGGAGAAGGGAACTGCTGCGAGCGGAGGAAGGTGACGTCAGAGGGTGTCGCGCTGTGATAGGCCGGTTGGTGTGAGTCGCGCTGTTATTGGAGGATTTGAGAATAAGAAGTAAACAGAGCGCGAGATCGAATTTGCTCATTATGAAGTGTCTTAGGGCTTTGCGAGAGTTGTGTAGAGGTGATAGGCATGTGGTTGTCCGCGGGGGAGAAGAAGCTCCTCCCGAGGATACACCGGCACATTACATGGCACAGAATGTGGGGTTACATACTATCGTTTGGATCGAGAATTGGCACAAGGTTACACAAGGTGAAGGGGAATTAGCTTTCCCGAGGTACGGCTCATTTAGATTAGCGGTGCTGTACCAACTGAAGACGGTGATGGGGTCCTTAAAACCCTTGCCAAGACCAGCACAGTTTGAAGCATTACATGCGTGGATCCGAGCAGCGCATGATAAGGAAAAGGGAAGAAGTCAGGAGAGGATGAGGAAGTCGATTAGGGCGTTTCAGGATGCCAAATGGGACGCAGCAGAGAAAAGATGGAGAGTGCAGACAATTGAGGAAGCGAAACTGTATCCCGCGATAATGGAGGAGACGGGGATAAGGAATGGGAAAGCACAGAAAGAGGATAGTGATTCTGATGATGATATGTTGCAAAGATTGCTAGACGAGAGACCACCCCCTTATAACCCGGATGAGGCAGATGATAGGTGGAGCGAGAGAGAGGAAACTAGAAGGGTAACGATCCAGCCCGAGACCCGAGTGGAAGGGTTGGTCTCGTTTGAAACAGCGAGTTCACAGGGTCAGTCGGGGACCAGCCGAAGGATTGAAGGAGAGATGAGGTTACCGGATGCATTGAGGGTACCGGTCACCATTGGACCGATTGTGTCTATATACAGCCTGGAATCAGAGGCGAGAGAGAGGTCCGAACGAGAGGCAGAGAGAACTAGGCGAGAAAGTGGGGAAAGTGAGTTGGAAGGGGCAACGGCCCGACCTCCAAGCCCTGTGCAGTGGAGTACACCATTAGCAGCGGTGTCGGACACATCTAGGGGCGAAGAGGACGAGAGACCGGTGAGGCCGAGGACTCTGATGGAGTCGAGACCAGATTTAGGATCATGGGTACCGCCAAAGAAGCAAATGAGCTGGAATATGGGCCGAGCGGGGACAACCCCAGTTGCCTTTACGAGCCACTCTGCTCCCATAGAACTACCAGAGGAAAGGGGAGAGCAGGAATCGGAATGCGAGTATGATGAGGGACGTGGAGCAAGTTGTCAGGTGTTGAAAGGAGCCTTGAAGGCAGGAATGATAGATGTAGTAAGACTTAAGGCAGAGGCGGATGAAATAATATATGGGAATCTACCTCTGGAGAGAGTATTGACCTATACTCCCGATGAATTGCTTTTTGTGGCAAAGGATGTGACTCGTAAAGCACGAATGGCACATGAGAAACTGGCGGGTTTGGCTAGAGAATATGGGGTGGATCTATCCAAGACTAGAGCATTGCAAGGGAGCCATAGGATGCATTGTACCGAGCGGGAATTGGAAGAGAAAAGGGTTGTTGGTCTAAGGTCACATACCAAGGAATTGATTGTAGCTATGAGAATATGGCTGATGCTCGACAAATGGCAAGAGAAATGGGCTAGGAAAAAGAATTCTAGGGGAGCGAAAGGAGGGAGCTCTGAAGGAGATTTGCAGGAGGTAAAGATCCTTCCTTTGAGAGAGGTGGCGAACGGAGGATATGTGCATGTACCATGGAGCAGGGGGGATTTGGCATCATTTACGAATGATTTTCCCAGGCTCAGGGAGAAGCCTGCAGAGTGGTACAAGCAAGTTGAGCGTTTCGTTAAGATTTCGAAGGTGTTGTGGATAGATCTGAACACCTTATTCGATATCGTAGTTCCGGGAGATCTGTGGAACGCATGTAAAATTGCTGTTGATTGGCCGGACTATGAGCCTGATAGGAACATAGTTACTAATGGTCCGTCGCCCGTGGTAATGAGGCTGTACGATAAGGTAATTACCTGGTTGAAATCGAAGGTTTCACCCCAAGATATCGATTGGGTGAAGATAGACAGGACAGTGCAGGAGCCCAAGGAGACAGTACATGAATTCTATGAGAGACTTCTGAAAGCTTTTAAGCAGTACAGTGGGTTAGATGAGCTAGAAACAAAGGACATGGGACAGTTTGTGTCTAAGTTCGTGCTGGGTTTGAAGCCCGAGGTCAGTCTTATGATACAGCAGCATTTGATCTGTTGGCAGAATAAGCCCGTAGACGAGATCTTGCGGTACGCCAGGTACTGCACGGATGAGATTGAGTCAAAACACAAGAAGATGAAGGATAACTTATTGCTCATTCAGATGCAAGCGGCTCAGGGACCGCCGAATGGGGGTCCAGTGGGGCGAAGACAGGGAAATTATCAGACAGGGAATCAGAATATGCAGGGTCAGGGAAGGCCGAGACCCGTGGACCCTAGGACGGGAATAGATGTAGCGATCTTGAAGAAGACGACTGCGTGTCACCAGTGTCACCAGGTGGGACACTGGAGGCGCGAGTGTCCCTTGAACCCCTATAATCAGCCGCAGATGGAGGGAGGAATGGGTCAGGTCCCTGGGGCGGAGCAGGTACAGACGGTGACTGTACCGAGAACGATGCAAGGGGGGACAGGCGTCTCGCAGGTGCAGGTTCCCCAGCCACCCAGGATGCAGAACATACAGCAGGGAGCTCGGACTTATTTGCAGATGCCCATGTTCGAAGTGGAAGAGGAGAGGGATGCAGATTTGCTGGCGCAGTTAAGTTTGGGTCAGGACGATGATTGCCTGCTCAGGGCCATATTAGAAGTAGATCAGAAGGGACCCTTTGTGGAAGCCGAACTCGATGGACGCCCTACTACCTTCTTGGTAGATACGGGGGCTACCAGGTCAACCATAAGATCAGCAGTAGTTCCGGGGGTAGCCCTCTCGGGAGAAAGTATACAAGTGGTTGGAGTGGCGAACAAGAGACTAGTTAGCCCCTTGACGGAACCGATTCCCGTCAGGATAGGAAACTTTAGGGATCGACATCAGTTCGTGGTGTGCGATTCTAGTCCTGTTTGTCTGTTGGGAAGAGATTTATTGTGTAAGCTCAATTGCACAATTTACTGTACCCCGAGGGGAGTAGAGGTACAGACTAGAGATGACGACGCGACCTTTAAGGTTGCAAATCAGCAGGGGTGCGTGGAAGTGTACCCGGCTCTGACAGTGGAGGAGCTTCCACAGGACTTGAGGGAGTCAGTTGTGACCGATGTGTGGGATCTAAGCGGAGAGGAGATCGGCTTAGTCAGGGGAGTGGAACCAGTGAAGATACAGGTTAAGCCAAACGCGGAATTCCCGAGAACCCCTCAGTATAAACTGTCGCCTGAGACGATTGCTGGGATCAAACCTGTGATTGAGTCTATGATTAGGCAGGGAATACTGGTGGAGATCATGGGTAGTCCATGTAATTCACCCATTATGGGACTGCAGAAACCGAGTGGGAAGTTCAGGATAGTGCAAGACCTGCGGAAAATAAACAACATAGTTGTTCCATGTTGTCCAGTGGTACCGAATCCATCTGTGATACTGTTCCAGATCCCATGCGAAGCTGGATGGTTCACAGTGATTGACTTGTGTCAGGCATTCTTTTCGATTCCCCTACATGAAGAGAGTAGATTTCTTTTTGCCTTTAGGCTAGAAAATCGTATATTAACGTGGTGCCGTATCCCACAGGGGTATACGGAGAGCCCATCGATTTTCAATCAGCTGTTAAAGAAGAATCTGGAAGGTCTTGTGTTGCCGAAAAACTCTGTTTTGGTGCAGTACATTGACGACCTGCTTGTCGCGTCAGAGACAGAAGACGCTTGCAGGATCGATACCATTGCGTTGTTGAATTTCTTGGGAGAGAACGGTCACAAGGTGTCTCCAAACAAGCTGCAATACTGTTTACCTGAGGTACAGTATTTGGGGCACAGAATTGAAAAGGGTAAAAGGAAGGTGTCTCCAGATCGCATTGATGCGATTTTGAGGATGCCAGTTCCCTCGACGCAGAGGGAAGTTAGAATGTTTTTGGGAATGGTGGGCTATTGCCGCCAGTGGATCCCAAACTTTTCCTTTGAAGCGAAGCCTTTGCAGCGGCTGACGCGAAAGGATGTAAGTGATCCGGTACCATGGGACGACGATTGTTTGAAATCATTTCTGAGGCTGAGAGAAGCCTTATGTAGCGCTCCTGCGTTGGGAATGCCGGATTATAACAAGGCATTTGCATTGTTCTGCTGCGAAAGAGAAGGTTGCGCATTAGCAGTGTTAACCCAGAATCATGGAGGTGTCCGTAGACCAGTTGCTTATTTCTCAGCTACTCTAGATCCAGTAGCTTCTGCGTTGCCCGGATGTCTCAGATCCGTTGCGGCAACAGGTGTCAGCATCGAGAGATGTGAGAGCATTGTGATGGGTCATCCACTTACTGTACATGTGCCACATTCTGTTGAATTGTTGATGACTAGGACTAAAACGCAGCACCTCACGAATAATAGGCTGACTCGTTATGAGCAAGTTATTCTTGCAGCCGATAATGTGACATTGAAGAGGTGTGCTGTTTTAAATCCTGCTACCCTGTTACCTGTTCTAAAAATAGATGATAATGAAGATTGTGAGGACCATGATTGTCTCGATGTGACGGAACTATGCACCAAACCGAGACCGGATATTGTCGATGAACCGCTCCCGGTGTCAGATGAGATTTTCTTCGTGGACGGTTCATGTTTAAGAGACAGTGTCGGCCGATTGAGAGCAGCGTTTGCTGTATGCACCATTACGGGTGTGGTTGAAGCCGCTTGTTTAGAAGGAGTACACTCCGCGCAGGTGGCTGAGCTCATTGCTCTGACTCGTGCCTGTTTGGCAGCCGACAAGATCCGTGTAACTATTTACACGGACAGCCAGTACGGGTTTGGTGTGGTTCATGACTTCGGACAGCTATGGTCCCAGAGAGGGTTTATGACGTCTTCAGGTTCTCCTATAAGAAATGGTGATTATGTGCGGAAATTGTTAAAAGCATTGCAAGGTCCTGATGAAATTGCTGTTGTTAAATGTGCAGCCCACACGAAGGGAAGCGACTTTGTCTCGTTGGGAAATAACTATGCAGACGAAGTAGCTCGATTTTGTGCAGAGCAGGGATGCAACTTTACTGAGATCCACATTGAGGAAACTGGGGAAGAGGTGGTGTATGGTCAGATGTTAGCAGTGGCTGACACATGGGAGGAACTGAAGCAGCTTCAGGAAGGGGTCTCAGATCAGGAACGGGACAGCTGGATACGAGCTGGATGTGAGAAGGGAGATGTGGATATATGGGTTTCGAATGATGGACGAGCAGTGTTGCCGGAAAGTTTGTTGAATCCCATGGCGAGGTTGATACATGGTGCTGTACATCTGGGTAGGGATGCCATGATGAGAGTGTTTCGTCAGACTTGGTACAATCCGAAGTTTCGTGCCGTGGCTGAAACTGTGTGCCAGAGATGTGTCACTTGCCAACAGATGAATGTAGGGAAAAGAACTGCTGTGACATTGAGCCACATAGGGAGGTCAGGGGGACCTTTCAATAGGATGCAGTTGGATTTTGTCGAAATGCCGAAGTGTAATGGGTTGAGGTACATATTAGTGATAGTATGTGTCTTTTCCAGGTGGGTGGAGGCGTACCCTACACGCAGATGTGACACACTCACAGTAGCGAAACTCTTATTGAGAGAACTCATTCCAAGGTACGGGTTCCCGACGTCCTTTGAATCGGACAGAGGAACTCATTTTCACAGCGAAGTTATGAAATTGCTTTGTGCTGCTTTGAATATAGATCAGAAGTTACACTGTAGCTATAGACCAGAGGCTTCAGGGATAGTGGAGCAGGTGAATGGAACTCTGAAGGCTCGGATGGCGAAAGTGTGTTCGTCTACGTCTCTGAAATGGCCTGACGCATTACCTTTGGTCCTTATGAGCCTTCGAAGTGTGCCTGATAGAAGAACTGGGTTGTCACCCCATGAAATCCTCATGGGAAGAGCGATGCGTTTGCCTGCAATACCTGCTACTGCTCTGATAAATATCACTGATGATATGATCCTGGACTATTGTAAAGGCCTTGCTGACGTGGTCCGTTCTGTGTCTCAGCAGGTGCAGACAGCAACGGTTCCAGCTGCGAGTGACAGGTGCCACGACTTGGACCCAGGCGATTGGGTCCTGGTCCGAAAGCACGTGAGGAAGAGTTGTTTGGATGCTAGGTGGCGTGGCCCTTTCCAAGTAATCCTTGTTACGAACACTGCTGTCAAGTGTGGAGGTTTACCGAACTGGGTGCATGCTGCTCATACCCGTAGAGTTCCAGCACCCTTGGAAGATACAGCCCCTCTCGAGAACCAAGATCCCAGTGAGCCGACAGAATCGCCAGAGAGGGCAAGTCAAGCTGTAAGGGTTGCTGAAGCGGCTGATGGTGCACTGAATCGAGTTGGGGGAGGACGCAAAGAAAGTACTGACCCAGAAACCGGCGAAGGAGCGAGAGGTGCAGTGGGTAGTACAGAATCGAGTTCTGCCAAAGAAGAGGAAGGCAGTGCACAGGGTATCGGAGAGAAGACTGGGGGAGCCACCGAAGCAGAAAGGGTTTGGCCCGCAAAGCAGAACCGGGTAAACCTGAGGTTGGCCCCAGACATCGACCTTGCACCAGTTTCGGAAGAACCAGAAGAAGAATCGGGAGACGAGGAAAATCCTCAAGGTGGTGTGAGAAGGTCCAAGAGAACTCGAGTGCCAAGTCGGAAGTACGCTTCCCCGGAGTGGGCATACCAAGTGACTGATGCCAGGGTTACCGAGCACGGGAAGATTGAGGTCGATGACATTGGTCAACAGTGTCCCGCTCCAGAGGGTGGAAGTGTTGCTGAAAGTTCCGGGATTGGAGATCGAAGGGATTCTGACGATTCATATCCCAAGTCCGCCCTTCCTGAGTACCATTCGAGGTATGATCTTGGACAATTTAGAGTTCCCGACGTTCACAGCATTGCCAGATCCACAAGAACTGATTATTCTTAAGCTCGAAATATTGCAGGGAGTCCTGGAGCTGTTGGGACCAGCGCTTATGTTAGATTGATTTGAGAAAGGTTGCCAGCTAAAAAGAAGATTACCTAGAGCCGAGCGGAAGAAGAACAAAATTAGGGATTTTTCCGTTGTAGAACGAAGAAAGTTAGGGAGGTTTGTCTAAGTTCACGAAAGAGACATTAATGAGAAGGAGACTTATCCTTTCAGAGACTGCATTGGACATTGAGCATATTCCGAAGATGGCAGATCCTGTAAACCCACATCGTAGGGCTAAACTGATAATAGGCACATTGATCGGAGTTGTAGTAGTCACCATATTTGCGGTAGTGATCAGTTCCTACATGGTGGCTCACAGGCAAGAGGGGAAGGTTCAGGGAGCACCCACACCTATTACCCCAGGGCAGAGTGGTGTTAGTATTAGCGAACAGGAATCATCGGAGTTGAGAGATGTTCGCAGACTTCACATGGATTTGTCAAAGGGTGATTTTAAGCTTAACGCGTATGCAAGGTTGCTGTATGAGTATGTTGATGCGATGGATGTGAAGGATTGTTATGTGTGCATGCAGTTGCCTGCTTCAGTGGATGAGGGTATCAAGTATCATCATCTCCCATTGACTTATGGGATTTCTTGTAGCATATGGCTCAGTTTATTTTATGACAGGAGACAGTTTGAGTATTTCTTCTCAAATTTTGACACGGTACTTCCCGAGGTGCCAGCAATCAAGCATTTGAATAGATATGACCTGGATAAGAAAGAGGACAGACTCCTGAAATATTTTAGACCGACTGTGAAACTGGATACGGCGCATGCTCACAGGAATAACCTGACATGTGCGTTATCAGAGATAGAGAAGAAATTCATAGACCAAGTAGAGGACAGGTATAGAAAGTTGACCGAGACACGACACACCGGAGAGAGCCCAGTAGATTGGACGGACGAGGAGAGAGCTCACAGATCTAAGGGAAGTTATGGACCAATAGCATTGGATGAGGCACAGAGAGGGAATTTGTGTATTGCACGGCCTCAATCCAAGACGGAGAAGGTCGCAGTAGGACATAGCATTTGTTCTCAGACTTTTACAATGGAAGCTTATGCTAAGAATTTTATGCAAGGTCCAGTAGAAGTAATCCCGACAGTGTATTATGTTTGTGGGACGAATGCTTATGTCAGACTACCCGACAATTGGTATGGAGTATGCTATTTGGCTATCATATTCCCGAAGATTTATCACACAAGGGACTTGGAGTTGTTAGAGACGAAGCGACCGCCCAGGAAACGTAGGGCTACAAATGCCGGTGCAGTGATTGGGGACATATACGGAGCAATGATACCTAGTATGGGTGTGGTGTTGAATGATGTGAAGATCCGAAGGTTGGCGACTGTAGTTGATGAGTTGTCTATGAACACGGCGAGATCTTTGATATTGGTGGCTGGAGAGATGTTGTCGATCCGGAATATGGTTTTGCAGAATCGCCTTGCTTTAGATGTGTTGTTAGCCAAAGCAGGCGGAGTCTGCAAATTATTGAAAGTTCAGGAATGCTGCACGTATATTCCAGACAACTCGAAGGAGATAGGGAAGTACATAGACAACATAATGACTATTCACAAGGAGATTACGGATCTGACGGAGGTGAATGTGTGGGAGAAGATTGGATTAGGATTTGGAAGAGTGGGAACTTGGTTTGCGAATCTGGGAAGGGGATTTCTAGGTTCAGTGTTGAAACCAATTATTATTGCCGTGGTTTGTGTGATCTGTTTGTGGGGATGTGTGAAGGCATGGAAGTGGTATCAAGGAGGCAAGGTTGAAAGAGCTCTAAAGGCAAACGAGAGGAGGTTGGCAAAGCTCCAGGAGCAGCAATATGAGAGTCTTAAGAAACTGGAGGGAGTCCGACATGGAAATGTTATGACTAGCACGGTTTAAATCAGTTCTGAAGAAGGAAATGTAATGGTGTGATGACGGATGTCATCAAAGGGGGGAACTGATGTAGCGTTTAAAAGTTTGAGAATTGTAGGGGTGCGTCATATTCACTGTTAGTCGGCACCCGTATATAACCAAATGTGTACTCAGGGATTTCGTGTGCAATGTATTACAACTGTATAACCTATATCGATTTTAAGTAGAAGTGCTAGCTATGTACAAGCACATGGTAAACGTATTAGAGAAATGTATAGTGTTTAGCTACGGGAAATGCAATGTGGTGTTAGAAATGTGTACCCCAGACTTCGTGTCTGTAGGTTGTTTAGGTTGACCACACATGAAAGAAAGACGTAAATGTCAATACTGTGATTGAAACCTGCTTGTGTAACCGAAGTAGTGGCCAGAATTCGCATATATCGTTGAGGCGAAAGGCCTGGTATTTTCTTATGTTAGCCAAGGGCAATAGGCCAAAAAGGATTTATTCCAGTAGAGGTTTTAGGCTGTAGTAAATTGCAACTTAAAAGATGTGAAGAATGTCTGCTTTGCATGATCTCACCCCAGGTGCAAGGACAGTTGCTCGTTAGTAGAGAAGCTCTTTGTTCATAATTTGAATTATGTAGAGAAAGCCAGACATGGGAGTGTATTGGAATGTGCCAATCGTAACTCCTAGTGCGGATGGCGTCTGGGACTCAAGGCCAAGCGATGGACGATGGAACTGGACAGCGCTCTGTGGAAAAGTACTGAAAGACGACCCCGGAAGGAGAGGAGGCGCAAAGGGCGTGTTCGGAGACTTGGGGTACTGTATTAGGGACAGCGCCCCGAGGGTGGAGGCAGAGCAGAGCGGGGCAGCCCAAAGCAGAGGACGGCTAGGCGAAGGGTAGAGGGGGCAACTTAGACCAAGCTCTCTAAGTGAGGACTTCTTAGGAAGTTTCGCTCTGACACCTTTTATTCTGATGAGGGTCTCAAGGGATTGCTATGTAGGGATGTCACCTAGTACAGAGTAGGGACAGAGATGGTATGGTTCAGTGTCCCTAGTATCGACATTTGCTTGGTAGTGTTCTACCTCATGCTTTTAGAGATTGTACTTTTAGTTATTTTTAGCCGGATGCGGATTCTTCGTAGAGTAGCATTTGTTTTAGTGCCTATGTACTTGTTGTGCCTCGTGTTGAGGACTTTGTATCTCCAAATCTTTATGTTGATAATAAAAACCAGAGAGCCAAGAGATTAAGTTTCGAGTCTTTGATTACGGAAAATTGCAGACTGTAATTGTGATAACGGTGATTTTCCCTCCATGCTATCAGGCAAGTAAAAAGTTCCATCTGACCAGAGTGGGTTCCAGTAGATAATTGCGAGATACTAAAATAGGCCGGAGCAAAAGAAAAGCTGCAGTGCAGTGGAATGTGTAGAAACATGCAGAAAGATTCTAGCTTTTCTATAATTATAAAAGAATTTTGCACATAAAAAAAACGTTTGCTTTCTGCTTGTCACTGTAAACTAGAAGTTTCTCTTTTTTGCTATACCAGCTTCTCCGTGACCAGGCCTGCCAGTCACCTCGACTGCTGGCTTTGGCAGCAGGAATTGTGATGTCAGAATGCAACTGTAATCACTTCTTACAGTTGACTTCTGACGTCTTTATAATCGCGACTGGGTGCATCTCAAATCGTTGATTATAAAGAAATTAGAGACAGATGTTTATACAGGGATTGCAGAACCCCATATACAAATAATAATAATAATAATAATAATAATAATAATAATAATAATAATAATAAAACTAATACTTGATAGTGTGACTCAAGTTGTGGAAGAATGTAAGGTAACCTCTAAGAGGAGGGTAGCTTTATTGCATGCCTACATATGGTCTCATAGTTAGTATGCATGATGTGTTTGATCAGATAAAAGGAAAGGTGTGCTTAAAGGCTGCTGGTCTACAACAAGGTTGTTTGTGTCAGTCTGGCTGCTTGTTCTAAGCAAGTGTGCAGATGGGTAGTTTGGTTTGAGGCAGTGGTTAATTTGTTAAAAGGGAAGTGCCGGGGCTCTGGTCAGGAGGCAGCTTCGACCAGCCCATTTCTCCTGTAATGCTGCCTAACACAGAACCAACAAATCCTACTATTGGGGAAGGGTTGTGGCCTAAAGGCTAGAGCTGCCAACGTCGGAGCTGGGGAACCTGTACATCAGCATGGAAAATCAGTTCTTTGGTGACAATTTATATCGCACAGACAGTTAACAATACAAAAACACTGGTGCAAAAGGTATACTTAGTAAAAAGAAAGTTGATATTCTTCCCTGCAAAACTGCTCTGCAAAATGCACACTGACACATAAATGTCTGCGTAGTTTTTGGCACGGAATTATGACACATAAGAAAGTAGCGTGAATTACACTAGCTTGGCTGGGTTCTGTTAAGGCGTATATTATCTTGCCAGGAAGAGAAAAAACTTGGCAAAGGAAAACCGGGAAAGTTTGTTGAAGGGTGTAAATTGTAAACTGCACAGCCCTCCTCATAATTTCTAGACTCAGTTGTGTTCATTTCGTCAGCCTAACTCTTTACTCCTCCTTTTGTACTTTTCAAAGTATCTGACATACGTTTATAATTTATTCTTTTAATCCTTTTCCTCGCCCTCTCTCTCTCTCATCGATCTCCTCCTTTCACCCATCTCTATTCATCTCCACTTCATTTATCACCTCTCATTCTTCCCCTACCCCTGACGACTTCGGAGCTGAGGAAACAGGTTTGAGTCTCAGCACCTCCTCAACAGCCTGTGATTCTTAGTGAACCACTTAACCTGCCGGTGGCCACCAAAAATGAATGTGTTCTTAACCGGTGCTCAAGCGCCGGTGTTGATGATTAAGTGCTGGTGCTGAGCACCGGAAACCACTGGCTCAAATTAAGCACTGGTGTGAGGCTGGTGCTTTCTTGAATCATAAGCAATGTTTTTCCATTTGAGGGCCCTGGGCGAGGAATATGCCCATGCCAGGCCACAAAAGGACAAGTCACAGCCACTTCAAAAGTGTCCCTTGGTGGTGCGACACCCATTTCTTCTCCAATAGGCTGGACTACCCTTGATCTGTGGGGTGACATAGCACAAAAGATGCCAAAGGGAAGAGGAAGTGGGTAACATGAAAACATTACCATGTAGTTCAACCACCTCCATGGTGGTCTAGGCACCTGGTCACTCTCCTTCTTTTGCAGGGGGTTGTGCTGTCCCATCAGGGCCCTGCATCCGGCAAAATCAGTCAGAGAGAAGGAACACTTTGTGGTCTAAGTCTTTTTGTGTGCCCCCCTAGTTAGGGGTAAACTAGCTTGGTGATCATCAGAGTAGAACCACAGACCCCTGCACCTTGATCCTCGGGAGAAACCTGTTACCCATTGGACCTGGGGACACCAACCAGTGATGCCAATGGGACTAAGACATTGGTAGCCTAGCTGTCCCACCTTGGCCACAAATAGGGTTCGAGGAGCTAGGCTTTTGTCTTTCTTCGTAAAACATCTGTCTGTTGAGAGGGCCTTTGTGTATCTTGAGAATGTACACCTGTGTAAACTGCTTGTGTTGATTGGCTAAAATAAATCGGAATAGTTTAGAAAGTGAGCAACCTATAAAAAGTTGGTTCTAGATTGGATAACCAAAAACAGGATTGGAGTTCAACATTTCTAGTAGTAGAAGAACTTGAACCAGTAATAGCATCTGTAGCAGACAATACAGGAGTAAAAATACTTGCGTTCACAACTAAATCATATCTAGAAAAACCTAAACTGTTGTATTTCTGGTCTGTACTCCTCTCCCTGGGGTAGAGTCAGAATGCAGCACTACAGCGAATGCTTGTGTTTGTCAATGCTTCTGTCATGCTGCTCGACCCCACACACAGTCAAACAATTATAGGCTCGCCAAGCAGTGTGCTTCACTCGACAGGGGAAGTACATTCTTCAACAAACACTAGGGAATATGTGACGTTACAACGCGATCATTTACAACGCGGTACGTTACATCGCAGTTGCGCTAGAGGCTCTGGACTTAGAAATAGTATGATTTAATATTCCAACTCCAGCCTACGTAATAGTAGGGAAGGTGTTGGAATAGTAAATCATACTATTCCTTAGTGTATAGCGCCATCTAGCGCAAGTCGTTGTAACGACTTGCGTTGTAATGACCACGATGTAAATGTATCGCGGTGTAACGACCGCGTTGTAAAGGTCGTTCGCCAATACTAGTGGAGAGGTGTGGCTCACTAGTTAGAGGTGGCAGACCCGTAAGCTGAGAATCGGCCAGGGACCAGGGTTCAATTCCCGACGCGGCAGGGTCGTGGACCAGGGTCAAAACGGACTCGATAATTCTCGCCTCGGTACCTACTCTAACCAGGAACACACTCGGCAACTCTGGGCATTAAGCTTGCCTCATCTCTACAACAGCCCCCCACAGACGCCGGGGATGCCTGGTTTCACCTTGGAGATACCCAGAAAGGGACCATCTCACAGGGATAGCCAGGACGGGTTCCCCAGCGGTCTACAGCGACGGGACGCCCCGTTGCTGGGGTAGCTGTGCGCTTTACAAGTCTACAACATTTAACATTTATATTCATTTATACTAGGACAGCTTTGTTCCCCAAGGGACAGAGAACACCACATGCCTTAAATCTTAAATTTTATACCGCGTCATGTTTTTACACAGATTTTTCTAAAGAGTTAGTAAGTTGGCTCTCACTTGTAGTATTTTTCTGTTTAGTTCTTCTTAGGAGAAAGACTGTGGGGCCGATTCACAGAACTAATCTGAGACAAAATCCTAAACTTACTACTTTTGGTATTCACAGAAGGCATTTAGTAGTAGTATAGTTAGTATTTTGTCTTAAATTAGTATTTTGTCTTAAGTTAAGATTTTGTCTTAAGTTAGGATTTTGTCTTAAGTTTTGGTTTTAAGACAAAATCCTAACTTAACCCCTTCAGTGCCCATGACGAGATGGTCTCGTCATGGGCCGCGGTTGCGCTGTGCCCATGACGAGACCATCTCGTCATGAACTCTGCCCGCTAATAGAAAGCCCGGCACAGGGCGGGGAAAGGGCGGGGCACGCAAGAGGTTAAGACAAAATCCTAATTTAAGACAACATTCTAACTTCAGACAAAATCCTAACTTAAGACAAAATACTGACTTAAGACAAAATACTAGCTTTATTACTACTAAATGCATTCTGTGAATACCAAAAGTATCAAGTTTAGGATTTTGTCTCAGATTAGTTCTGTGAATCGGCCCCTGAAATATTAGTATTTCCATACATCTGAGTAGGGTATTTTTCTTGGTCCCCTTCTGTAGGTGTTATAGAAAGGAAATTCTGTATTTGTGTGTGTGACTAATGAGGACTTATATAGTTGTTAACAAGTAGAAAATATGATTTCACGTATTTATTTTATTTTTGTGATTTTATAAAGCAAAGATGTGGCCTGGAGGCATCAGAGTGATTTACAAGAATACACTTACCAAACAATTACATCAGGAGTACATTAGAGATGAAAACTTGCATTATGAGTAAGTGGGAAAAAACTGTGCATGGGTGCATTTCCCATAAGAACAGCGAAGGAGTACAAGTGAGAAAAAAACATCGGCAAATTTAAAGAAACATTTGGAAACGAGCGGGAGAAAAAGGCATGTAACTTGTGTCTTTCAAAGAGAAGAGCGTTGAGGTCTGTTTTTTTAAGGCAGCGTGATAGTACATACATACTAGTTGGAACGGTCTACCTCTATTATCTAGTTATTATTTGATATTTAGAACTTTCTTCCTGCCACTTAAGGAAAATCCGCAACTGCAATTTTCCAGCTCACTAAAAGCATGGTTTTATTCATAAACAAAATATGCGTTCAGTCATAAAGGCTGATCCATTCTGCATAATTTATAAGAAAAACAAGAACATAAAAAACACAGTGGACAGAAAAGTGGATCAAACATCCTGAAAGTTGAGATCTGGTGTATCCATAGCAGTAATAAACTTGTGAAAGGGGTACACAAGTTTTTCGAGAGATCGGTCATTCAGTGTACAGTGATTCGTGGTATCACTGTGTCACACATCTCTATGAAAGAGGGAGAACAGCAAAAACAATGTCACCTCTGATCTTAGATTCATGGCACCAATCAATGCAGTTGTCAATGACATTAACATGCCCAGAAAGTAGTAGAGAGAGAGGCCTACTAATGAAATGTCTGAATTTTATAAGGTGCTTTACACTTGCCAACATCAGACGCTAATACACAAGCTGCAGATATTGAGGAGGTCACACTGCTGTGGTGGAAAAAGGGACAACATCAAATCCACAATGTCCACAATATTGTCTATTAGTAGATGAGGCGACAGAACAGTAAATCTATACTTTCCTATATAAATTACCTTGACAACATAGTGGTAGTTGATATTGTGGATGTAATATTGTTGTAGGTCGCTATAGTTGCGCTGGATATTGTGCCATGCAACTGATGCAAAGTCTTCAAAGCCCAATAGACAGTATTGTTGAAACTGGTGGGTCATGTCTATGTGATATTGGGCCTGAACGCCTTCCAATTGCTTCTGGGATCAAGGAATAACTACAAAGCACCTTGCATCATGCCTAGTGGGATTAAGGTCTTAAAGGCAAACAACAAGTGACACTGCAGTAACAAGAAATATATGTTTCGTCTTCTCATAGCAAATCATTTAATGATCTTTCAAGTGCCAAAAATCATGGAGGGAGTTCAAGATCCCACAACAAGGCCTGGGGAAAAAAAACAAATGTCTTGCTCTTTCTTCGAATGCTTGAAAATAATCTGGTCAAGCAATTGTTTGAGGCTGGTGGTTAATGAATGCCAAAAAAGGATAGCCCTAGCATTCGACTGCGCTACAGCTGTGTGTGATCAAAGAGATACGCAGCGCCCTACACATTGGCTACAACAACAAATGGTAAGAGGTAACTGGAATAACAGTCTTTGGATTTTGCTACAATAAAAGGTGAAAGCTAGTTTAGCAGAACGAGTGTGACCTGACTCAGAAGACAAAATTGTTCTTACTTGTTAATAACCCACTCCTCAACCACTCATTGTATCCTGATCCTCAGTAAGCCATCACTTTCCAATGTTTTTCCTCATCAGCAAGAAGCATTGTTTGATTAGCAAACTAATTACAAACCATCCTCATATATGCAGAATGTGATTTTTCTTGAAAAGACAAAAAGTTTATGTAATGTGTGCACTCATTTTACACATATATTTCGCTTAAATGTAGTTCCCAGACATACTCACACATGATTATTTTAAAGATTTACTATACATTACATGTAATGTGAATTTAATGCACTAGAAAGTTATATTAATTTGTAGTTAAATGTCCACACGTATATTAAATGTGCACCATTGAGTTAATGTTTTAACTTGTCCTGACTAGACCTGTATTTCACCATGCTGCATAAGCACTGTTTTCCATTTTCTGCTAACGTGACATTTCTTGCAGGTATTCACACGCATTATTAGTTTGAGAATCGATACATTACTGTACTGGAGATAGAGGAGACAGCCTGAGAAGACCTTTACGAAGGAACACGAAGGAGCCAGAGCATCAACTGAAAGACCTGTTCAGCAATGTTGCAATCTAACCTGTGTGTGGGAAGGAGATGTCTTTCCTGTGTCCAGTTTGAGACTTTTCCCTGATGTTGTAGTGTGCAACATGAGAAATGGATGAGAACAATGGACCCCTGATGATATGTACAAAGGGGTGTTACCCAGAAGACTCTTGTGTGTTATAACTTAGTGTTCACACTGTCTGAGATTAGAACTCTTCCAGACTTTTTTCAGATACCCCTTGCAGACTCTCTCACAGACATCTCTCCTGATTTCCCACTTCCTATGGACTTTGAGAGGTTCAGACCTCATTGCTTACCTTTGTTTTGTTCCTAAGTGTGGTGTAGGCTAAGACTTTTTCTCTTACCCATAGAAGTCTCTTGACCGAGCTTTCGAAATGCTGACACCTTCCTACTTAATTTCTCCTTGCCCTGTTCTAATTTCCTTTATCGAAATTTCCTGACTCTTTCGGGTACAAAATGATCCTCCTAGTTTGGGCTCTGATATAGGAGATTTAGATTACTCCATGTATAGATGAGAAAACTTTAGACTTTTCTCTGAGCATCAAATCCTGTGTTGCTCTTTTGTATTGCTGTGACTGAGCTGCTTGCCTGTCTAATATTGTTTAGCCTCAATTTCTTTCGGAGGTTGGACTTACTGGTTGTTATTCTGTACCTTTGTAGCATGTATAGATTTGTGTACCTGAATTTGATTATTAATTTGTAATAAACCTTCTTAACTATAGTTACTGATTCCTGATCCATATTGTGTAGCCAAATGGGTTACACTGTTAATTGATGTTGACTGATGACAAGTCAACTGTCACCCCTCACTACGTATGAGAAAGGTCCGACAGAGGAACATACGTGGTAAGGAAAGTGGGCTCAGAAAATGCGGGATCACTCTTCTGCAACATGCAATGGTCTGTCTGACCCTGCGATCAAGCATCATTATTGTCCGCAACCATGTAGGTTGAATATCATGTTGGTGCTGGGCAGGGTCGGACTGGGACAAAAAATAAGCCCGGGCACCAAAATAAAAGTATCCCCCATTGGCGAATCAGATAGCTTAAAAATCTGTCCCACATTTACATGCAGAGGCAGATTTTAACTTGTGTAGACACGCTGTCTAGGTGTTTTGCAGGGTATGAGAGACTGCAGTAATTTTTGCTTGCTGCTGACAATGTTTGTGGTAGTAACAGGGAAAGTAAAAACCAGCCTACCAGGCCACAAACAGACAAAAAAAACGGCATGCACACTGACATGTCAGGTCAGCCCATCGGGCATTCCCTGATTGGCCTACAGGCCAATCGGACCCTGGTGCTGGGTGTTATCTTGGTCTATATCATAACCCCAATATTTTAAAGTGAAAATAGGGATACAAAAATATGCTCAATTGGAGCAGTTACACACGCTGCAATGTCTCCGAACCGGGTTTCATCCACTGTGGCAAATCAGAAGGGCTTTAAGGGACACGCACTTTCTCTGATTAGTTGACATACTTTACTGACTCTTAGGAGAGAGGATGCACTTTTGTACACCCACTTTTTAAGCTGCAGGGGCCACATGTCATAGCTACTCATTTTGAGATTGACAGTAACGTCAGGCACAAACACAACCTGTGATTAATTCCATTAATATGATTACAGCGCAGTAATGCTGTTTCCTAGGATGATTTCAGTTCTGAATTTCAAGTCTCTGCACACAGAAAGAGAATATTGTGTTTTCTGACTGGTAAAACAGCATGGCATGACACTGTGTGCACTGTTATGGCCATGCATATTTCCCCAATTAAACTTGGCGGACTTTGCAAGTCCAACCCCCCAGGAATGGGCGCAATTTGCTCACAATACACTCTTCGCACCCGATTACATTACTGCTGTACTCAGTATGAGGCTGTAAACATTGAGAAGGCGCAGAACTCAATATTGCACACAGAGAGGTTGTGATTAAAGTGCATGCTGTCTCTAACCAGTGGCGGCTCTTCCACTGAGCAGGTCAAAAAAGGAAAAAAATAAAATTATAATAACTCATTGGGGCACATGCATCAAGGTTGGCTTTTGCGAGTCCTTAATGGCGATTATTAAGGAATCGCAATTAAGGACTCGCAAAAGCCTATGCATGTAGGAATCACTATTAAAATAGCGATTCCTAAACGTTCCTTAATTGCGAGTCGCACATTGCGAGTCGCAATTAAGGAATGGCTTCCCATTCATTCCTATGGGCCTCCATGCCCATAGGAATGAATGGGAAATTGCATGCGCAATTTGCGAGTACCAATAGGTACTCGCAAATTGCGCATGCAATTTCAAGGGTACAAAGGTGTCAAAAGGACAACCTGTTGCACATCTGAAATTGTGATCTGCACCCATGTTGCACATACACATGCCCCAAGGGCATTTGTGTGTATAAACTGAAACTTTGAAAAATGCACTTTAGTGCATTTTTCAAAGGTTTTTCTATATACCATCATGTTGAAATAATCGGTATTTAACGATCCATAGTAGCGAAATTGCTATTTTAAATGCAATCTTGCATTGCATTTAAGGCATCGCAATTTGCGATGCCTTAAATGCAATCACAAATTGCGATTTTTGCATTTGGGATGATGCATCCCAAATGCAAAAATTGCGGTCGCAAAGGGGCAAATTCTGCAAATCTGCCCCTTTGCAAGCGCAATTTCCAATTATGTATGTGCACCATTGTTATTATCATTTTGTTTTTACCCTTGCTCAGCTGGATTGGGGCGGGCTGCTCTGCCCACAGATCAGTGCAGGGGAGGAGTGGTTTGCCCACTCCAAATGCGCAGGACACTTTGGCAGGCCGGCTCAACCGGTCAAAACGTCATGCGCACTTTGCATGTTCTCCATGCAGGCTGCAATAAAGCCTGCATGGCTGTAATGCAGCCTCCCCCTCGCAACCAGCCCCCTTCCCACCGCCTTCAAATACAAGCCGCCACTCTCTCTAACCGAACATGGGAAATTATGCAACATGGAGCTCTGCATATGCTTTTTAGACATCCTTTGCCTTCTGGCATAACAATAAAGTGCACTTAAGAGCACAGAAAAGGTAAAGGTTCGCCACTGCTCCAAGGCTCGCTTCCCATTGGAGCCTAGAGAGAAGTGAGTTCCTGCAGTCCAATCTGGAAAGACCTTGGGGCATATTAACAACAACCCTCGATAATTATCACAGAACACACTTAGCGCGTTTTGTATTATCGCCATCTATCGCCGGATTACATCGCCCTGTTAGCGTTGTATTAGCATGGTAGCGAGTCCTTGTAAATTGTGCGATAATAAAATCACCACTTTTTCTGCGCTTTGTGCCGAAAAAGCGGCGATACAGCTCTTGATAATATGCCCCCTAGTACCTGGGCTACTAACTTTAGATCCTGATGAGAAATTAATTGTCTGATCTCCCAAGGTAGTCTGAGCTGGCATTATACATTATTGGCCACAGTGGAGACGTGGCTATGCAGTTTGACTGGTTATTATGTAAAAATCCGACTGACATGGCTTTCTCCTCAATGGTTGCTTTGCAAGCAGCGGAAAGGAAGAGTCAATCAACGCTGGGAAGGGTAGGTTGGATTTTTTTTAGGAGGATTGGTAGGAATTAATTCATCTGGACAGACGTAATAGTAGTTCATACAAAAAAGTCCCGATGGGACTATAAATATAATATTGTGAAGAATGTGCTACAAAAAAAACCCACCACCGTCTATTTTCAAAGGTTCTGCCTTCTGATGCTATTGTGTCTAAAATAGTGATCCCCTTTCAGCTAATGCCCAAAATATATAGAAAGCCAAGCAGAGTGTGCAAACACGAAAGAGCCAAAATTAAATATTCGCTTGCAGTCCGGGGCGGGTGGGAAACGGTGAAACCCCTTGGAACTCCCTAGGTTATGTTTTCTCACACACAGCTAATGTTGCTCAGTCACTGAAATGGCGACGACGGTAATGCGAGCGGAAAGGCACAAACGCCCGCCCAAGGCCTTTGCAGCTCCCGATACAAATGTTGTTAGCGTCGGGAAATGCGAGCCTTATGCCGCTGCTAAAGCCACAGGGCGACACCAATGTGGCGTCATCCCAAAAATGACCGCCCATAGCGCATCAGCAATCGACACCTTCTCCAGGGAGACAGAAAACTACTGCAGAAACCTGTCATGTGTCGAAACAGCCTTTTCAAATTGTGTTAGTCACTGCTCCCACAGTATACCTGGCATTCCGGACTCTTTGTATAGCCTCCCCACAATTCGCTATTAAAAGACCGTGACGGGCTCTGGTAACCGTATAATTTGAGGGGGTTGCGGAAACACTAGCCACTTTTAGTAGAAATCCGGATATATTTAGAGCATGTGGAGATCCATGTAATTTTCTCAGTCATTTTTATTACACTAGTATTGCATAGCTTTGTAATAACTTGCAGAATTCTCGGCGTGTATGGTGTATTGAAAAGCACAGAAGAGACGCCATTTTCCAGTTCGAACAGAGCATAGCCTTGATCAAAAGAGATGAGTTATGAATCGCGTCATCAAGGAGAATGAAGCTTCTAGTGGTACCTCGAGGGGTAGATGTATTATTCATAGGGATTCAAAGTACAACCACGTGAATGCACATGGGGTCCATCATGAACCGGGTGCATATTTTCTGCACTGGCACATATAAGGTGCACAGAGCAGAACAGATAACTATGCACGAGCAAAACCCTGGCATATGCCCTATCATTTTTTATTTTTTATTTTTTGAAAAGTTTTTTATTGTTTTAATGTGCAAGTAACAGCTGAACATCCTTATATCGAGTCACAAGCATGTGCCCTACCATGTTGCTCCGGCCTGCAAGGCCGTGTATTGAACGCTTCATGGTTCCATCATCCCCCATCATGATGAAACACTGTGGGTCTGATTACAAAGGTGGGCTCAAATTGTATGTGCAAATTTCACCTTGTAAATATTGCCTTCACGTTAATTTCTGCCTCCACGCAGGGCCAGCTTTAGGGCAGTGTGACAGGTGCGGCCGCACTGGGCGCTGACCTGTGGAGGGGGCGCTGACCTAAGAGGGGGCTGTTTTTAGCAATAACTTATGATTGGAGAGACGAGAGGCTCTTTCGCCTGGTGGTAGTGAGAGAATCCGAGCAGGCGGTCATGGGGTGTGGGGGCACCAAAAAAGATTGTCACACCTGGCACCACCAGCGCTGTCTCCACGGTTGTGGTAATGCGGGGGAGTGACTTGTGACTGACCCTGAGCTGTCACCATGGGGATATAGGTCTAATTTGCATTTTATTTAAAATGGTCAGGTGGAGAGCACAAGCGGAATTGCAAGCAATGTGTTCACACACGGGAGGCAACTACTCCTTGGATGTAAGCTTATGATCCTGTTTTGGGTGCAAACAGGAGCTTGTGACTAGTGGCGTGTCAAGGGGGGGGCGGTCTACCACAGGCTGCCCCTGACCCACCCCGCCGCTCTTACTTGCGGCTGTCGCAGGGCGGTGGCTGCAGGAATTGCCAGCACCCCCCACTCGTACATTCGCCCACAGGTGGCAAACGCAGGGGCCTCCGCGAGTGCCCCAAGGCCTAGCTACGCCACTGAAACAGAATAACCGACCCAGTTGTCATCAGGGCCCGCCCTTTCACTTAAAATCACAGGAATCCTATTGTGTTTGTGCACATCTTCAAAAAGGGGGCGGGGCACCTTAGCCGTGTGCCACTGCATGCAACCCACATGCTCTCTTGAAGTTGCCTGCTACAGGCTAGTTCTGGTGGCTAACTTGTGATGGGCCTGTGGCTGTGGGAATGGCCTCAAAGCAACCTAACATGCAAAAGTGAACCACAAGCAAAGCGGACAGGCTTCAAGGAGCTTCTGAGCTGCTTTCTGTCACAAGGTGTGCACTGCAAATGTGTTTTCCTAGAATGGGTGATTCTTTGGCGCTGACATTGGGTTGAAGTGCCCATTAGTATTTTGATGAAATAATGTTTTACATCTATAAATGACAAACTGGTATGTAAAATGCAGACTCATAGGCCTATTCATTCCCCCACTGATGTTATGTGCCACGTGGCAGCAATGTCCACATGTATTTTTCTGTCATACATACAGCACAGAAGCATTTACATTTTCTTGTGGTACATACTTTACCCAGTGACATAATGTAAAACATTATGCAGGTGGTCCCACATCTCTGGCTCATGATGCAAAAAGACAAAGAGATGTTTTCTTGAAAACAACACACATGCAAATATGCACAAGTGCTGCTTTTTGTTTTCTGCATGTGTTTATCATTTTTCTCTTCTCTAGTGTTTTTTCACTTCGTTTTGCCCTTTGTGTTTTCCTGCAAGTGGGTCATTTGATCTGTTGTAGTGCTTTAGGTTCCATTTTGTTATTGCTTTCACATTTTTTAAAGCCCGCCTAGCACAATTTTGGAGTTGGCCCCACTAGGTAAGAAGGTTTGAACCACACAAGAGCAATATTCATTAATGAATTTGATTCGAATTTGAACTTCCAATAATGATTATGAATGAATGTACTCAACCCAAATGTGAACAGCTCCGCAAATATTTTTACAGTCATTCATTTCACCGAGACTTGCAATCAACATACACCAATGATACACATGCAGTCATTTTTCTGGAGGGAAACATAGTTTACAATGCATGCGATACATCACGTCATTACAACGCGGTCATTACAACGACCACGTTGTTACATCGCATACCATTACACCGCAAGTCATTAGAACGACTTGCTGTAGGGGGCGGATTAAAATCCAACACCTTCCCTAGTGTTGCACAGACTGGAGTTGGAATAGTAAATTATACTATTCCAAAATCCAGCACTCCCCCTACAGCAAGTCGTTGTAACTACTTGTGTTGTAATGGTATGCGATGTAACAATGTGGTCGTTGTAATGACGGCGTTGTAATGGCATGCAATGTATTGCATGCGTTGTAACATGGCTTCTTCTTTTTCTGGTACCTAACACAGCACACGGGCAGAACATTTGGTCCTTTTAATAGTCTTTTTTGGGCTTTTTGGATTTTAAAAGTCAAATCCAAAAACTATTAATCAGTGTATGTATAAAATGCAAACCATAAAAGAGACAATACATTACATGATTAAAAACAAATAAAAATACGGATCAATTTTCAATCATAGCAATCCATTTGATTCGTAATTCAAGCTATCCAAATGCATAAGGTGCTTTCTTTCATGAATCGCTTGTAATAAAACAAATGACGTTACACCATGACAAATCAAAGCCTCGTCAAGGCTGCACAAGTATAGAAAGGTAAGTCTGTTACCATTAAAATTCCTATTTACTAATAAAAGTTTTAAAAGGTGTTTTCTCAAATTGGTGTAAAATGTACAAAACAATGCAAAGTGTAATGGAAACTGAGAGGATCTCCCATCACATGGACAGTTTGGCCTGTCCTTGCCCTATTGCCCCATTATGGGGAAGGCAACCATGTGACGTACAGTACTCAAGAGAAAGTGGGTCAAAATATACTGATATATATTTGGTACAAAAGAGACGTAGAGTTGGATTCCAACACTATAATAGAGACATGTAGCTTTTAACCAATTCTTTGGTTATCTCCAGAGAAGCTCTTTTTTCTTCTCCAAGATTGGTAAACCGGGTCTTAGTTCCTTTTCTGAGTAGTAGGCTATAGACTCTTGCTCAGCAAGGAGGGCTAGGTCATTGAACATACTGAGAGCATTTCTAATCTGTAATAGCCACAGAATGTTGAATGCATACTCAAGGGGGAGGAAGTCCTTAATGATGGCCTTCGCCATCGACCTAATTGTGTGCCAAAGAAGGGTGCACTTTATGGACAGAGAATCCTCATTGGCAGAAAGCCTGAGTTCTTTGTGAACAACGAAAGTGAATGTGGACCGCCGGTCTGCAGAATGGCTTCTTAAAATTTGATTTTCCTGTCTTTGGAGATATGTGGTAAAGCAGCGGCCTCATATGCAGCCCCCCTCTGTAGCAGCGGACAAGCATTTGCTATCATAAATGGCAAGCATTTCTGTGATCGGCTTATTGCCTAATTTTGCAGCAATTCTAAACGCACCTTCCATGGATCTTACCAGATTTGAATTACTGAAATCCTTATGGTGGCCCCAGTTACCATGGGAAGCTAAATGTATGCCCATATTGGAAAAGGTGCAGACTCTTTTAATGTGTGCACCCTTACTATTATGAGGAGGGGTCTTAAGTGTTCCCGTCCCGCAAATTGGAAGCCAAATTGTAATTTTGAAATTCTCCAATCTTTGCACAGTGTTCTAGGGTTTTGGCAATGAGATACTCATTTGAGTTTACTTGACTTACTTTGGGGAATCAGAGTCAATAGGCATATGAACTTCCAGACCTATCTGTTGCCTCAGATCCGAGATGCCCCTCCAGAGGTGAGTCGTTGCAGTATATCAAGTATCCATTAACATAACATAACTCTGGAGGTTGTTGGAAGGGGCCGTGTTTTGGAAGGGATTGCATGCCAAAACATTGACCACAGACATATCGACAAGCACATATATTAGCTCTAAAATATGTATGTTCACTATACTTAAGTCAAGGTTGCGAATGGAGCAAATAATATATAGTTCGTTCATTGTAGCATTGTACAGCAAGGCTTTTCTTCTGCCAAAAACTGATAAGCAAATACTGATCATTTAAAAATATTGATACAAAAAGAACGATTCATTCAGAGTGAGACCTACTAGTTTAAATATAAGTTGAAGACTCCACAGAATGAAGTATTGGAAAACCATGCCCACCGTTAAGATTGAAGGCGGAAGGACAGCGATGGCTTCCTGTACTAGGAGCAGTTCTCAAGAAATACTGACCAGAATCTTGTATCCATTTTTTCCATAATTTATGATTTCTAAGATTAAGCAATGTTTTGGGGAAAGGAAGAATTGATGATAAGAGTGAACACAGTTGAGGGGAAATATTCCATCTTCGTGATGAATAAGGTATGGCATTATGCAGTTTTTATAACGTGCACAGATGCCAATGACTTGGCCTTTTAGCTATTCTCAGTGCATTTTGCGGGGATAATTTACAAGCCCCTTGCGCTGCCGGTACATCACTTTTTACATGTGTGTCTATGATTGTTAGTTTTCCCACATAAGGATATCAAGAGAGAGGATTGACTGAGCAGCCCTAGCAAGTCAGCATAGAGTGCTGAAGGACTTGATGGTTTTGCTGGGTCAAGTACTGTTGATGGATGTATGACGTTACAACGCATGCTGTTACAACGCATGCTGTTACAACGAAAGTTTTACAACGCGAGTGCATTGACACCGCAGGACATTACAACGCAAGTCTTTACATCGACTTGCACTAGATGGCGTGCTAACATTAAAAAAGTGTAATTTACTATTCCAACTCCAGTCCACGTAACAGTAGGGAAGGTGTTGGGATAGTAAACTACACTATTTTTAATGTTAGCACGCCATCTAGTGCAAGTCGATGTAAAGACTTGCGTTGTAATGTCCTGCGTTGTCAATGCACTCGCGTTGTAACAGTTTCGTTGTAATGGTAGTGCGTTGTAAAAGTTGCGTTGTAAAGGTTGTTCCCCACTGTTGACATCCAGGGGGAGCAGAAGGTCTGACGGCCAATCCCCTCAGAGTATGATATAAATGATGGGTTGTCTTGGTGATGTGTGTTACCATATCACGTTCGGGCTGCACATCATCTGAATAACCGATGTTCATGGTGGCAGAGCCATCCTGCAAGATCATATTGAGAATGATCCCCTGAATTCTTCTGTGTTATTCAACCCGCACCCAACTACATGTCAGTAGCTGTGGAATTTAAAAGGCCAAAAACACATAAATTGCTTTGCTTCACTGGTCATCCCTTTTACATTACCGGGCATTGCTTGATCAAATAATTGCCCAAGCTTAGTACAAACATGTCACAGTTTTAGTGTGGTTTAGTATAAATAATCAAATGGCATTGATTGAGTTTAATGCACTGCATTTGATCACATTGTGGAACATCCCCGTGTTGAAAAGGGGACTGGTTGTAGGAGAAAATATCTCCTGTGAGATATTTTCTCCTGCCACAAATCGTTTTCCGCTTGAGCCAGTCTCCTGCGGAGCAAATTTGTGAGAAATTTCTCAACCATGACATTTGTATAGCATTTTGCATTAGGCGAATATCACAAATCTCACCAGCATAATGGAATTTTCTCACAGACCTAGCACCCATCTGAATCCATTGCTGGATCAGACACATCATATTCATCTCACTGTATGTATACAGATCCACCAAAACAGATTACAGTGATCTCACTGATCTTTGCCTACTAAATACGTCACCAGCTCATCAGAAGGCCAGCCAATGGGAAATACCAGAAGCGGAGCAAATTTGTGAGAAATTTCTCAACCATGACATTTGTATAGCATTTTGCATTAGGCGAATATCACAAATCTCACCAGCATAATGGAATTTTCTCACAGACCTAGCACCCATCTGAATCCATTGCTGGATCAGACACATCATATTCATCTCACTGTATGTATACAGATCCACCAAAACAGATTACAGTGATCTCACTGATCTTTGCCTACTAAATACGTCACCAGCTCATCAGAAGGCCAGCCAATGGGAAATACCAGAACTATGTGGAAAGCAGCCCCAGAATTTGAAAGCCAAATGAGGTCAGATGCACGGCAGAAGTGTGCGATACAAATAACAGTAACTTTATAAAATACAATAACACGCAAAAATAGGAAACAACACAGAACAAAGACCAACAAACTCCTAAACAGTGCCTGGTAGGACAACATCCAATCCTAGAAAGAAAAAAAATAAACTATAGATCTGTAGCTTTCTGTGAAGTCCCATCAAAAGGCAAATATCAATACATTGGACTCAAAAAGAAAACCAGGAGTTAATAAATGTATGTATGTCAAGGAGCGTTGGCAGAAGAAAAAAATTATGGGGGCCACATTGACCACAAATTGGTGAAGGACCTGAAAGAGTTGACCTCCCTAACAGAAAAACTCTTGCACAATGCATTATAATAAAACTAATAAAAAAAAGAAAAAAGAAGAAGAAAGGAGGCAAACTGTGCACTTATCACCTAGCAAAGATGAGCAAAAATCCTTGAGAAAGGTCATCATTTAGGTAAGCGCAGGCCGCATTTAAATGTGCGTTCTGTTCAACTCTGTTGTTGCTCTTGGAGGGGAGCAGAAAGGTGCCTCCATAAAAGGCAATTAAATGGATTAGTCAGTCACCCTCTGTGTTACCAGGTTATGGCACATGACAAACGTTTCTAAGCTGAAGTGAGATGTGAGACACTCGTGCAGAGCTCTTTATCATGAAGTGAGTCATTGCTATCATACAGTGAGTTTAAATATAATTTACACTGAATATATTCATAAAGATGAACTTCAGATCGAAGATTAAATATGTCAAGACTGTGGTACAAGATTCTGAGACAGTATGAAAAATGTGATAGGGAACCTTCACGCTGCATTTTATTTTGCTTTTTTAAGCAATTTACCTCTGCGGCCAGTGGCCATTTCAGTAAAATGCATTGGGGTATATGTACAAGAAAAAGGGCGCAGCGCGGAGCTGCAAGCAATTTTGCAATGCAATGCTGCATCATTTAAAAATGCAGGGATGTGCCAAATTTACAAGAATACGGCACACCCCATGTGTTCTCCATTGTGCTTAAAAAGCTGCCTAGCGCCAACACAGACTCCCTTGTGCCATAGTGCAAGGGTGCCTGCGTTGCAGGGATAATTTCCTGCAACACTGGCACATGCAAGGGTTTTTGCTCTATTTATCTATACTGCAAAATGCAGCACACATACAAAGAGCAAAAACGAGGAGAAATAAAAGTATTTCTCCTCGTTGCCCCAATCTAATGCCTGCTTTTGAATGGCGTTAGTTTTTGGCACTGCCTCTGATTTACAGATCCTTGTAAATCTGGGGCAGCATCTTAAAAGCAAGAGTATTGTGGTTGAACACCCACAGCAACACCTATTACATGCCCCTTTCATGCAGTTATCTGCATGAAAGGGTACCATATTCACAAATCAGCGTTAAAGTCACGCAAAGTGGCTATACGCCACTTAGTAAATATGGAGCAAGGCACTGCTCCACCGGAACATCTGTAAAAGTGAAATTTCTGTGGTGCAACCCCCTTGTGACTTAGACGATGCGCATGGAAGCATTGACCAGGTCGACCCTGCATCCCCACCCACGTATCCTCAGCCAGTCATGATGCTGCTCCCTTGCTGTTTCTGTTAGTAAACAGCAAAAGAGCTGCATAATGATTGGCTCGGTCAGGCGTTGACAACGCTCCTTAGGAGACTTGGGGGCTCTCACTGTAATCCCCTGGGGCTCCTAACATTGCTGCAGTGGCAAGGGATCACTAGTGCATGTTGGGTTGAGCAAAGCAAGGCATCTGTCCAACCTAGCATGCGCA
Source organism: Triturus cristatus (assembly GCF_964204655.1). Taxonomy (NCBI): domain Eukaryota; kingdom Metazoa; phylum Chordata; class Amphibia; order Caudata; family Salamandridae; genus Triturus; species Triturus cristatus. Next base: position 819,494,162 of record NC_140591.1, read on the forward strand.
CTTCACCCCAGGCCCACCTGAACCTGTGTGTCAATCATGATTCAAACTCCTATCCCCACCCACGTCCCACCCGCCCACCTCACTCGCATGCAAATAGTAAATAAGTCAATCTCTCCTGGCCCATGACAAAATAAAAGCAGTGCGCTCAGCGCTGGCGCTGCAGATTAAACATTTAATATGGGGAACGGCAGGTCTGGGGGCACCAAAGCAAACAGGGGGGCAATGCCCCCACACTCAAATAAAGAAACCGCCACTGGTGGGAGTGGACAGTAGCGTAACAAAACTCACGGGGGCCCCCCTGCAAAGTGCATCGAGGGGGCCACCCATGCTCTGGAGCCAGTCAGGAGCTCTCAGCTGGGCACCAGTGCACAGTGCCTGATGGCGCCCCCTGGTGCTTGGGGTTACCCCGCACCGCAAGTGCTACAGGACAGTTGTTGCACACTGGGAACTGAATATTTTTCTGAAAGTGCTCTCACTAGTGAGAGCATTCTCAGGGAAAATGCTACACTAGCCTCGACAGAATATTTTTGTTTTTGAGAAAAAAAACTTCACAAATAGAGTGTGTGTCTGGAAAAAAAGAAGTAAATCTCCATTACATGCAGGGAGTTTCCTCTCTGCACATCAGTAACATTTCTGATATTTTTCTAGTTTGAGAATACCATGAAGTGCATGGCTGTCATGAGCGGGAAAAATCAGCATCAGAAAGCCCGCTCTAAGTCGGCTCAGCCTTCCATGGGAAGATAGAAACACTGTGAGGGGCGTAACTTGGTCAGTAAGTTTGGGGGTATGAGCTGCAGATTTCCCAACAATCACGCTGGCATATAGGTGTCTATTTATCAAATTATCAAGCAGCGCAGCAGCCAAAAAGGCTGCGCTCTGCTGCGTGAGAAGGAGAAAGCCAGAGAGCGCCATATTTACAGAGATATGGCACTCTTCACTCCTCTCCCTAGTGCTGACACACAGTGAGGTAGCCAATCGCCATGCTCACACCTTGCATAGTGCAAGAGTGTCTGCGTGAGTCTAGCATAGGTCTTGTACAGCAAGGGTACCCTTCCAGTACAAAATACAATGCTTAGACTGACTTAAAATCTTTTCCCACTTTGTATGTGTGCTGTATATTGCGACACACATACAAAGTCGTAAAAGAAAGGAGAAATAAAAGCATTTCTCTTTCATCGGGTGTATTTAAAATGGGCGTTATTTTTCAACACAAAATTCTATCTACTTTATTAGTAAATAGGGTTTTGTGTTGAAAAACATGGGTGGTTGCATGGGAACGCCCATGCACCAACCACGGAACGCCCGTTTGGCTCTAAGTTATGCAAAGCAGCTATATGTGCTGCTTTGAATTACTTTCAAGTGAATTTCTAGTGCAAAACAAGTTTTGTGCTGAAAGTAAATTAGGGGAAAAAAGATTTCGCTTTAATTTGCGTAATTTTTGTGACTCAAACACGGTACAAACTCTTACTAAAAATACCTCATAATGTTAAAATCCTTTATACAACAAGCAGGGGGGTCAAGAGGACTTTAAGGGGCAGTGGAAAGTAAGACTAACGCGGATTTGTAGGGGTACTAAGAGAGAAAACACATTATTTTCTGAAATAACCAACATTTTTCTCATTCTCTTTCCAAACAGAGAGATGGAGAGTGTGTGTGTATGTGTTTTTCATCTGAGTGTAAAAAGTGCTGGTGGGATCCGACAGACACCTTACCATACCCCGAAGGCACCTGTACCCAACTATTTGTCACAATATACATTTATTAGGGGGCGTAACACCCCAGACATCCCCTGAAGCTACGGCCCTGAAACCCTTTGGTGGATCGGTTACCAGTCAAGAGTTTCCTAAGAGTGCTCAAGTACTATGCAAAATTTATCATGCATAAAAACTGTGTATTCTTCCTGTTTCTGCCCCTTTCCTTCGCTTGCCACCTCCTTCCTCTTGTCCTGTCTTCCTTTTCCTGTCCCGAAAAGTGCATTGGAGCATCTTAAAGGTGATGTAAAATGCTATAAAAACATTAACATGGCTTAAAATGAATTTCCCTTCTTTTTATTCCCTCCATTAACTATTTGCAACCCAGCCTTTCTTCACCTTCCTCTCAGCCACCATGCCCCCGGCTACCAGCAGTGCTTAGATATAGTCTAATAGCAAGCATGACATTAGCAGCATCATGTTATCATAATATGTTCCCTTCCAGCTTTCCTCTCCATTGTCCCTTCTTTCCTCCTTGCCTGACTCTCTCGCTGCTCCCAGTAGGCTTTGAAGCTGCTTAAGTGAAAGCCCCAACCTTATACCATGATTTGGTTTGCGGCTGCAGAGACGGTGTGGACTCCTGGGGATGGGGGCACCATTACTGCACTCAGGGCCTGGTGTGCGACCATTCCGTTTTGCGGGTCCCAAATTGTGATTTTGCGTGACTCGCAAAATGAAATGTTCTAATGTGTCTTAGACACATTTAACAATTCCCAATGGGTTCGCAAATGACCTGCCTCATCAATATTCATGAGGCAGGTCACAATTTGCGACCCATTGGGATTGGCTACAATTACAGGGATGGTAGCCTGCTGGGGACAGCAGACCACCATATCTGTGATTGCTTTTTAAATAAAACATTTTTTTTTTTAAATGCAGCCTGTTTTTACTTAAAGGAAAACAGGATGCATTAAAAAGTAAAAAATGAAAAGAAAAAAATTCTTTTTTTAAGGGCAGGCAGTGGTCCGTGAGACCACTGCATGTTCTTAAAAAATATTTTCGCATATATTCACAAAGGGGAAGGGGTCACCTGGACACCCCTTCCTGTTTTCAACTGGCTTATCACCTACTTGAAGTAGATGGAATCTGTGATTGTTTTGCGATCGCATTTGTGGTTGCAAAGCAATTGTACATACCAGTGCAACTCACTATTAGGAAGGGACGCCCTTGACACGCCCCTTCCTAATAGCGACTCGCAAACCCTATTTTGAAACTTAGTAATACATGTACATATAACAACCCTTTTTAGCGGTTGAAAAATAGCCCAATTTACCTTTTGCGACCGCTAAAAATGGTCGTACATCTGGCCATAAGCATTAGGGCTTGCCTTTTATTATATAATCACAATAAGCAGCATTAATACATCAGTCTTGTCCTTGTGTTGACACCCAGGGCCTTATACAGACAACAAGGACCAGACCAGGATCAGACTCAATACCCCTTTGTCTTTGTACTTATCTATCCATTTAATTGCCACATCAATTACAACTAATTGAAGGTCGCATAGCATTCAGTGGGAGAAATCAACACAAAAACCAAGAAACTATGACAAGGTGAATGTAGTGGTGTAAATACAGTGCCTTGCCCAATGCTCCCATGCCAGAACTTCCTGTACTCATGTACTGGGGCGCTCACACAGAAAGCCCAGGGTTGGAGGTGGGCAGAGAAGCCACTACAGGAAATGAAGGGGCCCGAACTGGCCACGAGGGCTCTTGTCAGGTGGAGTATGACATAACTGAACTGCTCATCCTCACTTGTTCAGACCTCAGTCTGCAGACAGTAAAAAAACGCTGTTGGTCAGAAATGTAACAAAGGCTCCTGCAGCCCCTGCAGCAGTGCTTAATTTGAACCGGTGGTTTCCGGTGCTCGGCACCAGCACATCATTGTCAACACTTGCGCTTGTCACAGTCTGCTACAAGATGGCGCTGTCTGGCTAATTTAGAGATGACCACAACAACAGTCAATTATTAATTTAGTATATGACTATTACCAGGTGCCCAATTCATTCTTATGGTGTTGAGGGCATGGAATAGTCCGAATTGTCACACCTGTAGGAGTGTAATGGTTAAAAATTGCTTTGTTACTATCATTGGTAGCATGGCAGGCATGGCATAGCAAGGGTAATGTGAGGTGCAAGCTGCAGTGGCCTCCTGACGAGACTCTGGCACTTATTTATTTACAAACTAAGCACTGCCCTGCAGCACAGGCCCTCAACCCCCACCCCCACCCTTGAGGCGGGCCTACATTTAGCATAAGATCTATGAATATATGCAAGATCTGGGAGTCTTGGGATCCCTACAAAACATTCTGCAGGGGAGACCCCTGAATTCTGCTTTACTTCACTGCAGTTGGAGTTACAAATTACTACACATATTAGACATTAGAAAATACAAAGAACAAATTGCAATCACTTATTAATTATACTTTCTTGATCTATGAGATGAGAAGTAATATTATTGGGTCATAAAGATTAACTAAAGATGATTTCGCACGGAGATCTGCAATCCCAGAATATCATACGTGATTAAATAGTTTACGATGCAGCACTACAACAGACATTACACAATTATTCCCAATTGTGGATGTGCTAAATTGAAGATGCTTGGGTGCCAAATTCTGATTTTTGAGTTGTGCACCCATAACAAGTCAAGTCAAAGTAGTTAATTTGTTATGGTTCAGGGCAACATTTGACAACAAGGCAAAACACTTACATTCTATTAAAACACATAATTACTACAATGTATCGTGGAGATATACGTTAAAAAAAGCTTGCCTGGTAGACACAAACATCAGCATATATGTGGTGCTGAAAATTGCATACTTTTACAGCAGCTTTTAAATAATCAAGCACAGAGTAACACATTTAGTTTAATTTTGCTTTGGCAGTAAAATAGGCCACCTTGAGATTTTCTGATTGCATATATTTACTGACATTGCTTTAAAATAATAATGCTTTAAATCGAAACACAATTGATAAAACAATCAAAAAACATAAGGGACATTCCTTCTTAAGCATCAGTTTGCAATAGAGGGAAATCGTGTGTATGTAGAGGTGGACTTCGAATTTGCAGCACCAAAGATGAGATTACATAGCATTCAAATCCTTTTCAAAGAGGTTGTCCCTTGTGTCTCTGTCTAGATCACTCTAACTTAGGCTGTGGTGAGGCTGCTCCCAATGACAATGATCTACTAGGTAACAGCTACTTCTCAATAGTTGGAAAACTAAACAATCAGAACAAACAGCAGGTCTATGCAGCAGCAGGACTTGCAGGATGCTGACTTGGTGTATCACTGAAGTGAGAATGGTGTCAACACTTGCACATTTATTCACTAACCCACTCCTCTTAGTGAGTTAAACACCCTCTCTAGAGATCTGTCTGTAGCTGCATGACTTAACTAGAGATTTTGTGTGAGTGGTGAAAGTGTGCACTAGTCTGAATCTACTGTGTGGGGAATGGAAGATTACACTTGCTGTCATCTGTAAAATAGGGAAGGGTGCTTTTCTATTGTCATTCTGTACCTTATCTGTGAGAAAGGAAAGTTTGCACTGCTGTAGCTCGGTTTGAATATGTCATGTGATGGGAAAAGTTTACTCAGTGGCTGCTGTTCTAGCAGCTTGCACTGCTTCTGTCTAAGGTGTACCTGTTATGTAAAGAAGGGGAGTTTCCACTGATGTTGCTAGATCTTGTGAAAAAACACAAAGTATATATTGAAATCACTTGCAACAACATGGCCTATGAACCAAAGACTGTTTCACAATATTTCATGTGAGATATCAGGACTTACAAGAAGACCCATAGGGGCAATATTTGAGTGCTGAAACATGTTGTCAGTAAAGTGAATCAGTGTCCACTGCTCAACTCTCCTGATTCTCATCTTGTGATAGGGAGACGCAGATAAAAACATTTTTGCTCACCCACACACAAACCTATTTCTCCATCCCTCCAACCCACACATCATCAGGGCCAAGTTAGGTGAGAGTTCATCATCTTAAGTGAATACATGAAAATATGGTAAGTCCATAAAATGTTTTTTCCTGTTTTTGGCAGACATTTTGTACTTCTTGCATGCTTATATCTGTTTGCGGAGGGTGTACAACTTTAACTCCTCTTTTCTGTACTTTTATGACCTTAATAATTTTAGGTATCAAATAAAGTGATTTGACTGACTAACACCTCTCACTCTTGCTTTAGCATGTGACCTACCTGTGTTATACTTCTTTATGTATGGAAGAATCATATGATGTTCCTCCATCACTCAAATCTGTTTTTTACTTTTTAATTGTTTTTGCTGATGCATTCCATGTTGTACCTTTTTTGTGTTGTGATGCTTGGTATAAAAAGTCAAAATGATTTGCATTGCCAATGGTTATTTTAATGTATGATGTGAATGAAGGAGTGAACTTTCACAAAATATGTGAGCACAGTTTACTTTTGGTTTTACATTTTTTAAATGGACTACACATCAAGCAAAATTTGAAAACATACCTGACAAGTGGGCCCATGTCATGCATAACACCTAAGGCCTGTTCAGGCATTTTTGCCAACATTGTCTAAAGACAATGTTAAAAGCAAAACAACAAACACCACAACATAACATGGTTTTGGCTGAAAAGCCAGAAATGGGTGATGGTATCATATGTCATTGTTAGACATGGCCCTTCTGAAAGGGATTTCCATAAAACATTGTGCTTTTTGGCCTCCTGGTTTTTGCCAACTCTCTTTTCCTGACATTAGAACTCTGGGCACTTTCCCACTGTACAGCAGCGGCAAAGTGTGCATGCCCTTCCTGCACATGTCAAGATAGGGTGCCAACATAATTGGTTGAGGTGTCGTACCTGTGAGAGCCCTGTAAAAAGGTACACCACATACCCAGTGCAGGTGCAACACTAGCTAATTGGGGGATGCCGCACTGATTGTATAGACGGGACACTTCCTGGGTGTGGCTAATTCTCTTGTTAAGGCCTTAGGGACTGGGGCACTTTCCTACTGTAAGTGCAGTGTGAAAGTGCACGCGTCCTTTCTACACACGTTAGGAAGTGGTGCTCACCTGTGGTTTCTAAATAGTCAGTGAGGTCTGCCATGGTCGGCTCATGGGTGCACACTCACAACTATTATGTTATAAGACCTGGGTCCAGCTGCCATTGCAGGCTGGTGTGCGCTTTGCACTGATGGTGCTCTTAAATCCATGTCTGGCCTGCCATGGCAGGATGGTGTGCACACGTGCACCGATGGTGTTCTCAAATACATGTCCAGCCTGGCATTGCAGGCTGGTGTGTGCTTTGTACCAAAGGTGGTCCTCTACACATGTCCAGCCTGCCATTACAGGCTGGTATGCGCTTTTGCACTGACGGTGCTCCTAAATACGTGTCTGGCCTGCCATTGCAGGCTGGTTTGTGCTTTGTACAGATGGTGCTCTTAAAGACGTGTCCAGCCTGCCATTGCAAGCTGATGCGCCCAATTGCACGTTTACTCAGACTGGCTTGTTTAAGTCACTAGCCATCCTGAGAGAACCTGACGCTTCCACCCAAGTACACCGGAGGGTACGTCTTAAGGGGTGAAGCGAGTGGAAGGTGAAAAGCAGGGCAGGTACACATGTGTGTCCCTAGCCCAGGTAGTGTGGAATACCCATGCGTGTTTTCACTGCCTATGAGATTTGCCCTTCCCATATGCTAACATGGGGAAATGGTTGAAATCACTTCGGACTGCAATAGTGGATTGCAGTAGAGCAGCTTCAACTTCAAAGGCACACTCCACTATAACTACTGGTGGCATACTTTAGCACGGGTGAAATACGCTTGTGGAGACGTCGGACCAGAGAACCTAGAACTACATGGTGCACATTGCCAGAGGGCTCCTGAATAGTGGCTGGCTTGGGCAGACTACCTGCTGGTGTGCAGCACCCTGAATTGTGCTATTCAAGGACCTGTTGAGCTTCCCGCTGTTCTGTCAGACGTCTCAGGGACATTAAAGATCTCCTAAGAGTGACCCACATCATTGGCCTGTGACACCTGAAGCGCGGTGCCCTCTCTGCCTCATCTGCTGGATTCCAACTGGTAGCACAGCGTGGGTGTAGAACTAAGAACTGTACCTGGAGACTGAATTGACTTTTGCGTAGCCCAAAGTCAAGCCCACATCTAAGGCATTTAGCCCCCGCATCATGGGGACCTTGGCATGCATAAGCATCTCATTGGTGGTGAGCGTATTCATCGGTTGTGGGAACCAGTGTGGCCCGATTCATTGATGGTGCCACATTTCTATTGTTTGTCACAGGTTAAGATCCTCAGAGGTGAAGGTGTAATTGTAGTAGTGCCTCATTCTAACTTGTGAGGTATTGCTGAACTTGCACCTGTGTGTGTGACCGGAACTCTCTGGTGTGGCCAATATCGATGTGCACTGGATATTGTGCCTCATTTCCAGGGAGGTACAGAATTTGCAACTCTTTGTTGTGTGTGTGCGACCGGAGCTGTCTTGTGTGGCCAAAATCGATGTGCATGGAAATTGTGCCTCATTTCAAAGGAGATACGGATTTTGCAACTCTTTGTTGTGTGTGACCGGAATGGTCCTGTGCGATCCACTTCATCATGCACCCGACATTGTCCCTGAATTGCTTGGGTGCGACTCTAATCAATGCGTACCTGACTGGCTAGATCCTCCTTCCAAGAACCCCCCTGCTTCATTCTCCATTTATCTACTGTTCCCTTGCTTGGCCCTCAGTGCAGCTGAAAAATTGCCTGCTCCTCAGCCAGCCTTTCCCAATGACACTGTGTTGCCAGGTACTATTGCCCGGCTCGAACATGGGTGTAGAGAGTGACTGACTGGGCTGGAGGAATGCTTCAGAGGATTATAAAAGCAGGTCAAGAGACTGTTTGACACCCCTGTTAACTTTGCAGAACTGGGCAGGTGCCAGAGGCCCTTGGAGACCCTTTTGGCATGACCGAGTATTGCCCGCATCCTATGGGTGAACTTCTCGAGTAGTTGCCAAAACCTTTTTGCTGACTGCCTCTAAATGCCCTTCCTGCCTACCCACACCTGCTTCCTGGGACCCTGACTGAGAGTGACTTCAGCTGCCAGCTGCTTGCTCTCTAGTGCCCAGGGGGAGGAAGGGATGTAGGATAGTCAGGGTGAGTTGGAGGGTGGAAGGAGGCTTGGGGCCATGGGGTCTGCAGTATGTAACCAATTGACCTGCTATGTATTAGTGCACCACATAAGGGTGCTGAGTGTGTACGTGTGTGAGCGCCTCTGTACGGACTTGTCTGATATCCATTGCACTGTTTATTGGTGCATAGTGTGTGTGTGTGTGTGTGTGTGTGTGGGAGTGACAGTGGGGAACCGCCCTTGATTCGCAGCATTGATTGGCGGTTTGACTGATATGTTGAATAGCATGATGTTTTTACATTGGTTTTACCCGACGGCCTCAGTCCACAGTGCTGCTAAAAGTGTTATAATGTGTTGTATGTACATATTTCTGATATTGTTGTGATCCGGGATGCACCCTATAACTGTGTTGTAATGAATTATAAGAATTGCTAGGGTGGGCCTGGGGTGGACAACGTATTGCGCCATCTAAGGGGATAAGGGGTTGGGGATTAGGATCTTTCCCAAGTGTGCATATTACAGATGTCATTTGAACGCAGCTGGGCCTAGTACTTATAGTAATAATTCCCAATGTGATTTATGCCCAGAAATACATGATGTTTATGCTTTGTTTATTATTACGTGTGTTAAATACAAACATTATTTACATATATCACATGTGAAGGCTCTTATGTGACGCTCAAGGTATTTATCATGAGTGAGTGCTGTGACAATGCTTTACACATTGCCTCTGTGGCAAGCCTGACTGCTCAGTGCCAAACTACCCAAGGGTGAGAGCAGATTATACCGTGTGTGTGATCACAAGCCCCTGACGGGAGTGGTAGGTTATGCCTGACTGGGGAACTGCTTCAGCCAGCCAGAAAATGCCAGTTCCACCAAAAATAAAATCTATTTCCTGACATTCTGCCTTTTTCTTCTTGTAGGCAATCAAGAATGAAACACCCCAGCGGGTGAGAGGTTTGAGGTATCCTTTCTAATGCAAATGCTAGTATTTCTAAGGTAATGGGTTAGTGTTAACATTCCTTGCAAAAAAAAAACTAGCACACTAAAAAGAGGTTGTTCACTAGAACAATTCCAGGAGTAGCTGCTGGACCTGCCTGAAGGTACTCTAAGAAAGGAAAATCAATGCGCTGTTGCTCTATTCCCAAGACCATCCCTCATGATAGAGGTTGGTGTGGTTTAGGAGGCGAGACTTCCTCTGCCTTGAATAGGTGCAGCATGTGCTGCCCTGCGAGGGATGCTAGGATGTACATATATGTATTTTTGTATTGGGCAAGTGGAAAGGCAGCCGCACTGTAAAGGCGTGGAAGTCTGAGACACTATCAGAAAGTGAATCGAGCTGGAGGAAGGTGACGTGCTGGATTGTGAGAGAGCAGGTGGACTATTTACTTGTAGCTTGATGTAGAGTTCTTTAAAGAAGCATACACAATGACAAGGGTAATTTTGACCTAAAAATAGTAGTTGTGTACAATTGTTTTAGGCTAACGTGCATTACAGCTTGGTGTATTCACAAACTATGTATGTCATAAAATGCATGTGAATATGTGTGATTTTTACATACATTGATGTATATTATACTAACCTTACATTGAGGCATATTGTGTATTGCTTATAATTTTGGGAGAAAACATTAAATGTAGCCTTTAATTACAACTACACATTTTTCCATCTCTATTAATATTTGATGGGGCATGACTTTCTATTCTGCTCACACCAAGTAAAAAATGGACTCATTGGTGCAATGCAGAACAAAGTTATGGCTATGTTCCTATACAGCTCACTTGTATTGGAATCCATGACATGTTGTCTAGTCTAACCCTAGTACAGTGTGCACATAGGATATGCATGAACTACATACCTGTACACACTTTGGGTCTGATTCACAAAGTTCCAAAGCACCTGTGGCGGAGGACCCCTAGTCGTGGGGAAGTATCCGCACTAGGGGAATCAGTCCTCCAAATCCCACGCACACATGCGCACTATGCATATTTCATCCTTTGTGGGTCACACATTAGCACATACATAAATTAGAAATTATTCCAGGCATAATGCATATTGTGGAAACTGTCATGTGGAATTCTGAGCTGATTAAAGATTTCTGGAAAATAAATTAGTTTGTGGAAATTTTAAACATACATTACATTTTGTTGTCTAACCAAATTGACAATTGCTCGTTTTGTTTACTGTTGTAGCTTTTTTAATTAGCATTCATTTGATGCATATTAGTTTTGCCTTTTTTTCAGTCTGGCACCTCTTTATCGCCCTTTCTCGGGATCACCCTGCCACCTTATGTCGGAGGCCTCTTTTTGCAAATCCCCACTTGTATGTATTGTACTGTTAGCTCATGCTCGCCAAGCCTCTTGTCTTTCACCTCCTCTTTTTCTTGCTTCTCCTCTATTTTCATGGCCATTCCTCTACCCTTCCCAGCCTCATTTTGATGACCTTGTACTCTAGCATGTGCGCCACTACTTCCTCTTCATCCTAAGACGTTGCCTTCTCCATGTGATCCTCTCCATTCCCATTTAACCAATGTAAATGTATGATCTTCTCAGATTTCACTATAAGGGGAAACATGAAGCTAGTCAAAGACTATAGTAACATATGCCATTTCTCCATATACCAGCAAGATATCTCAGTGAGTTAATGCTTGTCTCTGATGTCTGCAGTGATCTCACATCTGCAGTGATCCGGTCAGCCTTCCATCCTGGGGAAAGAGGAGTAGAGCAGTTGATCGGAGAGATCTTATGAGATCAGGAGAGTGACTGAGACAGAGAATGAGATGTAGCAAACTTAACACCTAAAGTAGAACTTGAACCAAAAAAAAGGATCAAGCTGGACCGGGGAAGGGAGATGGATGAGACTCTTAGAGGTCATTCTGACATAATAATGTAGAACTATTTATTGAAAATTTAAAAAACATAGGTGGAGCGTTAGCCAATGAAAGCAAGTCAATATGCCATCTCCAAACATGACGGATGCCATCTCTTGGCCTGTTTACGAGTTTGGCAGTGCAGGAGTGACCCACCACGCCGGCGCTTCACTAACGCGGCGGTTCTTTGGGAGTCCCATGGCGGGGCGAATGAAATAGGCACTGCTATGGGAACGTTAAAGGCAGAACCTGCATGACATGGACTGGTGCAGTCTAAGCCGTGCAGGTACTGGGGTGCATGCACAGCGGAGAGCACAACATGTGCCCCTCTGCATGCACCCCATGACCCTGAGGCAACAGGGTCCCTGTAGGGCCCTCTTTGTTTCTTCTCACCCACGATGATAGGATCTGCATGAAAACCATGGCAGAGAGGAAACCCGTAATATGCTTGGTGGGACTGCAGTGGTCTCACCAAGCATAGTGCGACCTCAAGACTGCTGCACACCATCAGGGATCGCTGATCCCTGGCGGTTGATGTGGCGCAATGACAGTCCAACTGCCCTAGATGTAATAGGGAAGCTGGATGGCTGGTTTGGAAGTGGCTGGACCACCGCCACCACACCCCCATGAGTCTGGTGGTCCTCGAACTGCCAGACTCGTAATCAGGCCCTTAATCCCCCTCACATGCACTTTGTGGTGCTCAAGTGCTGAATACAAGAACCCAGATTTTAAAGTTATACACCTTTTGGGAGTGTGTTCAAATGACTAAAACCAGGGGAAAATGCAAAATTGGACTAGAAATAAAAAACACCAACGTTCTCAGAAAATCAAATTCATTCATACTTCATGATTTAAAGCGAATTTTAATTTCGTAGTTTCTACGTACAGAAATAAGCAATTAAGGCCTTAGAAGAAGCATGAGCATTCATAGACATAAAAGCATAGACATGCAGTGATGATTTCAAGGAGGAGTGAAGCCATTTAGGGAGTTTTGTGAACCAATGAGAAAGAATCAAGATAACTTTAAATGACGAACAAAATAAATCTGGTGTGGTAAACCGTATGACAAGGAGGGTGGTGATGGAAGAGATGTAGGTGTAGGATCTTGTGATTTAAAAGAGGTGAGGCTATGTTAGAAGGTGCCACAGTAAGGTGGCAGTGTGTGCTTGGCTATTGAAGAAAAATGTTCTAATGTCACTGCCTTACCCATGGCTATATAGTCTAAGTGCTGTGCTATGCTGTGCTGTGCTACTTATATTTATTGAACACAGTTGTGTCAAGTTTCTTATGCAACATAGTCCTTGTCTATACTGCAAGCAGGGGATGTTAGAAATCTCCTTTAAACACAAGAGTAATCTTAACAGTTCCAACTTTTTTTGTATGTCTTTTCTAGATTGTGGCAATTGTGTTTTTTTATCAGGATCCTATTATTACGCCTAGTTTTGTGACAAATCTGATTCTTATTTTTACCTAAATTCTCATTTTTGTAAAGGGGAATTTTCAAGTATTCATGTACTACAAATATATATATTTTGTCTTCTCCACTGCGGTGTTATGTGTCTGTAAAGCATTTCTTTGTTGGATCCACATTTGCTTTGTGCTTAGTTGAAATATTATGTCTAAAGTTTCCTCTTTCTACTACCGTCAGCGCTGATGTTAGTAAGTCATTGAATTCTCTATGATGAGGGCCATTTTGATGCATTGCACCGTGGATGCCAATTCACCCAAATGCCTAAGAGGGTAGAAGTTACAACATGCATCCTTTCCCTCTAGAAGACATCTCTGGTTTGACCACTGTGCCACTCCATTAGCTTCTCAACATCTGCCACTGGGGGCAGAGAAGGAGCCAAGAAGAAACAACATAAAATAAACATGGCTTTTTCAAGCCTGTTTACCTACTGCTCTTGCCGCTGCCTTTATGAATGCTGAAACCGGGGATATAGTGTGAGCTACTCTGACTACTTCTTATTGAGGACACCAAGACTTTAAAAATCTTGCTTTGATAGGGGGCGTAGTTTCAGGGGGCGTTTGAGATGAGACACCCCCACATAAATGTATTCTTGGCTTGGTAGTTGAGTCAGGGAGCCTGAGTCAGGTCTGCAATCTCTGTGTTGGTTTTTGTGAACCAAGAATGAAAGACAAAACAGTGATGTATTTCTTTCATTCTTTTACTTTTATATGAGATAGAAAGAGAGATACCCATCTGGTGGCTGAATTTCAAAATGTGAAAACAGATAACCTGGAATCAATCCTCTTTGTCCCTCCACCTTTTTAATTAATACATTTGTCCACTAGTACATTCCTTGAATAAAATGAAGGTCAATGTTTATAGTTAAGCGGACGACATGAAATTGATTTTTATCATAGACAAATATTTGGAATGTAGAATATTTTTCCAAAATACAATGCTATTTATCTGTGGTTGGATGAACGACAGCCAGCTTAAACTGAAAACCTATAAGACGGAGATTGTCATCACCAGAAGCAGCTATGCCCCGTGGAATTCCACCTTTTGGCCTGCCACTTTGGGCTCTCCTCCCCTGCCCTAGAAGTCATTTAAGAGCCTTGGAGTATTGATTGATGCAAATTTATCTATGGAACCCCAAGTAGGGTTGGTAATTTCATCCTGCTTTTTACATTTCGCAAAATCTAAATGATCAGCAAACTCCTTTCTTTCGAGGCTCTTACTTAGGTTATCACTGCATTGGTCATTTCAAGGCTAGACCATGCTAACTCCCTTTATTTGGGCCTTCCTTAAGGCTTGAATCTCAGACTTCAATTTGTACGAAATCAGGCAGCCAGGCTCTTGTACCAGCAACCTCGGAACTAGTACATTACCCCCCTGCTGCGGAAATTGCACTGGCTGCCAGTAGAACAGCGCTCTATCTTCAAGGCCAGTTGCCTTATCTTTAAATCACTTCAGAATAGCAGCCCTGTTTTATTTTTGCTTGCATTAAAAAAAGAAACTCTCACTCTCAAACTGAGGTCCCTGCATTTGAACCTTTTCACCACTCCCACTTTTACAAAAAAGACACTTGGCGGCTCCAGATTCTCTGTCCTTGCCCCTCAAATCCAGAATGCCCTCCCTCCTCATATCAAGTCTTTCTTCAGCTACCCTGAATTCAGAAAACTCCTAAAGACCTGGCTTTTCAGGTCAGAATTTGTTTAAATAATATGTTGCTTGCAATGTTTCTGCTACCCTATTGAAATGAAACCATGTGCGAGCTCTACAAATATTAGTAACATAACATAACAATCCCAGCTTCCCAACTTCTCCAAATTGTGTGGTCGAAGTCAAATATTTTCTTCCACAGGGCCTACCTTTTCTCTATTATCATATTTGAGTGCACTTTTAAGTACTTGAGTTCATAATGTGCACTGTACAAGCACCTTTTATATTTTATTTAATAGATTGTAATGTTGTTCCATGTCTAGTAAGAATCTAGGCCAAATTTAGGGCTTACATGACTACTGACTTTCCTCTTAGTTAACTAATTGCATTGTTGATGGGGGGCATGGGCAAGCAACAAATGTTTCTAAACACTGTCTCTTTTAACCCGTTCCCTGCTCATGACGGAGTGGTTCCGTCATGCTGCGGCCGCTGGCGGCCGCTCCGCCCACGCGGCACTGATTCCCCGCCTGTGCGGGCGATCAATGCGAGTGGGCGGAGTCGTGACGTAACCACTCCGTCGTGAGCACAGCGCGCCCGTGGCTCATGACGGAGTGGTTCCGTCACGAGCATGGCGGCGCCGCGCTGACCCCGAACCCCCCCAGCGCCGCGGCGGAATTCGTGCCGCGGCGAAGGGGTTAATAGCTGTCTATGTGTCGATAAAACCTGATGCATTAAAGTGAAATGCTTCTGCATGTTAAAGAATTTAAAAAAAATATGAAAATTGAAGAGATTTATGATATCTTTATATTATGGGTGTTGCACGATAGACAAAAGTTTAATGACTCAGGTCCGGCACAGACTCTTGGAGCCAATCCAGGTCCATTGCTCGGCTTGCCCTACTAATTTGTCTGCATGCTCTCCTCTTTTTATGACTTAGGCTTAGTACATGGGACTATCAGTTACTTGATAAAATGAATTGAAAATTTGAGGACTAGAAACATAGAGCCCTGCCCACAAGCCCCTGCCCCAATGTGTCAACTCTCCCTTCAAAGCTTCTTGCAGTATTGACCAAGAAGAGAGGATGTGGTGAAAATACATTTAAATAGAGTGATCCCAGGTAAGGGACTGCATGGCGTTGTGTTGCACGTTGACATAGGCAGAGGTGAACCTCCAGCGTGGGTGTTTGGGGTGTGATACCTCTCAAATGCATTCTTGGTTTGGTAGTTGGGTCTGGGAGCCCTGTGTTGGGACTACTACGTCTGTGTCAATTTTTCTGATTGTTCAAATTTAACTAAGAAGCTTTACCCTTTTCATTTTTTGGGTCAGAATCTTCAAGATATATTGCGACTGGTCTGACAAAAAAGTAGTAAATCTACATCTATAGAAGTACTCAGTGAATGAGTGCAAATGTAGTACTTTTTGGAATTCACAAACATAGGCAGTAGCAGGCTTGGAAAGCTGTGCCAGTCACCAGTTTCCAGGCATACTACTGGCAATCAACCACCGAAAAGGTGATGGGAGGAATGCGGGCAAATAATCTAATCAGTGGCAATAGTTCAGGGTAACATTCAAGCCAATCATATTTCAGACACTGAGCCACTCTGACAGAGGCCAACCTAATGGCAATCGGTAGTGGCTATGTTCCTCATGAAACAGTCTAACCCAAACCTTCGTCCTCTCTCCCCTCCAGCCTGCAGCCCACTGCTTTTTTAGTTGGGAAATTAGAAATTCACCCACCCCCCGGAACTCACTGACTAAGCTACGCTGCTGCTTCAATATAGAGAATTTTGCAAAATCGTAAATTCATTAAATTGAAATATTTGTTTGTGAATTCATACATATACTTTTAACCTCTCATTTTAATTTGGTCAGCTAAACTTCAAAAGCAGCGTTGTTTTTTTGGGTGCTTGCCAACAGATCTTATTAAAGACCAGTTAAATACCAAATGCAACAACTGTTAATATCCTGTCTGTCACACAGTGAGCCAGTTGTGCTCACTCTCCAGTGAGCAGGCACTCTTCCCTTATGGAAGTGATAGCTTCTTCGCTCTTAATTACAACGGATATGTCCATGGTTTAATCCCTAATATACCTGATTGAACCATTAAATTTAACAACATTTTGGATCCAACTTCTGGACCTATGCGTCATACAATATGAAGATTTCTAATTAAAAACAGAAGTGTGAATATTCTGAAATCCCTTTGTTCCAAATGTTGTTACATAAACCCTGTTGTTGTGAAGAAGGCTTACCAGAGAGTCTACCAACACACGTGATGTCTTATTACCGCAACCTAGTAGCATGCAGTGTTTGGATGAGGTGTAGGTATCACAGATGTATTTGCACATACTCTCTCTGTCGGACATGGCATTGAATGGGAACACGTATGCCTGTACTCAGCGTGTCTGGCTCGACGTTCTTGTCTGCATGGGGCAGCTAATTTACTTCACCCATCTGTTCAGTGCCTTCTTGATACACATACAGTGATATGATAATAATTGGTTGCTCGGTTCTGCCAGGATATGAGCTTAAAAACATCCCCTCTGATCAATGACAATAACAGAGGAAAACAAACCTGCTTCAAGATTTTGAAAAGAATTTTGAATCACCAACCATACCCCAATGATGTAGAATTATTAAGCATACCCTTAGGAAAAAACTATTTAATGACCAGGGGGCCACTAATTAATGAGCTGTTACCTTTTCTGTCTTAATGATTGTACTGTGACGTTATATTTTTATGGTTGGATTGCAATAATATTTTAGTTTAATTTGAACTTATTTGGTTTTAATAGTTGTTGACTTTATGTGGTTTTAAATAAATGAATAAATAATTATTGACTATTGAGCATACCTTTTATCTGTACCACGTGCACATGCAAAATTTGGCATTGTCATTTTCCAGTAATCGGTACCTTCTTTTCAATTTTCTGTATGTCAGTGCATTTTCCTCTTTCTCTCAAATTCTTTATAACATCCATTTTACATTTTACACTAGTTCCACTTTTATAAAAGAAAGACCGTAGCCCCTGTAATATGCCAACATAATACAACAAAGCAAGTAAGAGAGGTGAACAATAACAACCTTTGTCGCAGTGTCATCTTTCAAATTACATGCTCAAGTTAGATTTAATCCAAAGACATTGGAATTGATTGGCAATCCACAACTAAATTATACGGCATAGTTGACTAAATTATGCAGCAAGAAAAGACAAATTTTGTAGGATTAAGGGGCACATTCGATGGCAGAATTTTGTTGCTGGTTTGTTATTTTAGCACACATTAAAACAAACGAATGGCACATTTTGTAAAAAATCTAAATTATTCACATTCACCAGGTCGTAACAAATAATTCTATTTTTTACTAGAACACCATTTTATTAACAAAATCCAGAGCAACTCCCACAGTAAAATAGTTTGTGTATCAGTAGTGGCTCGCCGAGGGAGTGCTACGGGGTGGTGGGGCGGGGGAGGGTCGCGGTTGGGGGTAGCAAACTCCGGCATACGGCACCACCGAGTTAAGTAAATAAATAAATAAAACAATTTACGTTGCGCACGCTGCAACACCAACTCGGCGATGCAGCGTGCGGAATGTAAATTGTTTTATTTATTTATTTACTTAACTCTGTTGCACCGTATGCCGGAGTTTACTACAACCCACCCTGCCCCTCCCCCGCCCCGCCCACCACCCGCAACACTCCCTTGGTGAGCCGCCACTGTTGTGTATACAACAAGGTTACACTCAAACAGAAAAAAGGCTATTTCAGTACTATTGTTATGCCAAATTGTTTATCCAGTGTATCCCACTTATTAGGTGTGGACAGCAGTTTCGGTTTTACCTTGTGCTCACCCTATGCCCCACTTAGAAGCACTCCTTTCTGTTAAAAAAAAGATCATGCTAAACAGTATTTTAAAATATATAAGCATAATGCAGGGATCTCGCGAGGAGGGGCTGCAAGGCTCAAGACACTACACTTTAAAAACAGATGTAAAATGTTTTGGACTATTCTGCAAAGGGTACCCTTTTGAAATAATTGCAGTTTTTGAGAACAGTGTGGGCAGTTCAACATGAATTTGAACGGTTAATGGAGCTAGACGTTTTCATGACAAAGAAGGTGTTATGATTTCCACCCTGTTATATGGAAGTATGCCTGGATCTTTTTCATTCTGCGAATAAAAAACTTTCCTAAGTTTATCAGTAATAATATATGGCGAAGTTTCACTTTATTGGTACCAGTTTAATACCTGGATACAGCAATCAGTTACTGAAAGGGGACCTTTAAACAGGCGCAATCTGTCTTACTATGTCATACCACCTATGACACATTTTTTTAATTAACTTTTGGTTCATTTTAGCTAGAAACAAATTTTCTTTTATATGAAATCTGTGAATTTTGACGAAGGTAGAGGAACATGTGAAACATGGAACAGATTCACAAGTATGCAGAAAATGCTGCGCCAACATTATCTCAATTATGCAACAATTCCATTGCCCTGAATGCTGGACTCAACAACATTGCCTTCTGACTTTATTCATCCAACCTGGAATCAATATTTTGTTGCTTCAAATATTTGCCATCCTTCAGTATATCTTACCAAGGCGCTTCTTAAGACAAAACCTTGTGTATCATCATTTAAGTATAACAACTCTGACAACTACAAAGCCACATCAGGTTCAAGATTGTTTTCATTTTTTTTGGGGGGGATGTAACTTGTCCCACAAATTGTTCAACAATTCCATATGAAATATTGAGTGACAATTTCCGCATAAATTGATATTACATGTGCCAACCAGTGCTATAATAAAGATGTTTTGTGGAAACCATAAATAAATGTCCATCTCATATTCCAGAGCCTCTCCATAACTTAAACCAACTTCCCTCCATGCTTCCAAACACAACTCCATTACACCTTTCTTTCTTGTATAGGTTCTGAAGTTTGCCCGATAGGAAAACCTATTTTTATGAGTCAATAAGTCCCTTCTTAAGTGTGCCTCTTAAGCCAGCAAAGCAGGGTGTCCAGTGTATAAAAAAGTGGCACAGTATATACTTGTGTGCCATCACAGTGGCTGAAGGCCTAAAAGGAATTTAATTGTGTCAATCCAGCTATATAAGACATAGCACAGACCTAGGTGTGATTACAATATTTAATTTTATATCACTGCCGGGAAAAATGCTAGCTAAGTCTTTCAAAGTTATTTTCTACTTAATTGTCAAAGTGTTCTTTAGGCTGCCTGAAACACAACTCACTTAAAACCAGTTCTACCACTAGGCACACCTCCAGATCTGGAATACACACCCTTGGCTGGGAGTTTTAAAGACCCTGGCATGAGGGCAATGGCCTGCCTCTAAGCCCAGGAAAGACAGGGTGATGATAACTGCTAACCACTTAACAGGGATTAGCTATCTGAGGATAGGCATGGACAGTTGACAAAGCAAATGACAGCCTTGGCACTATCTCTTTTGACTTAGAGAAGCCAGTGAGTGCATGTTCTATTCATTTGCTCAACCCTTTTAGACAGCCAGCCCCAGTCACAGTGGGAAACAGAACCAGTTTTGACCCCTTTAGGAGGGAGGAAAGCTCATGTAAATAGGGGAGCGGCTAAGGAGCTGACGACAGCATTATGATTCTGCCATGTGGAAAAAGGGCAGGGGCGGCTCCTCGGCTAAGGCGGAGGAGCTTCAACCCACTGCTCTTTGAGCAGGAAAAATAAAGTGATAATAACAAAGTTATTATCATTTTAATTTTCACAGGTTCGGGGTTGTATTAGGGTGGGGCTGGCTGGAGGCACAGGGGGAGGAGTGGTTTGCACACTCCAAGTGTGCATTACTGCATGGCCGGCCATCTTGGCCCAGCCAAGAAGTCATGCGCACTTTGCATGTTCCCCATCAGGCTGCATTACACAGCCTGGTGGGGAATATGCCCAGGGCCCTAGTCCCCATCTGAGCACCGAAGAAGACTCCTAACACCTACTGGGAGTAGAGGACTCACTTAGAGAGTCAAAGACTTCTCACTCCTATTGGCACCCAGGGACAGGAACTGTTCTGCAAGGGCGAGGTGATTCACCTCCAGTGTGCCTGCCTCAGGGACACAAAAGGAAGAATGATTCCTGGCTCTAAGAGGGCTCAACTGATTACAGACGATTGGACCCTTAAGGAATCCTAGCTGAAAAGAGGCCTGACGTCTAAAAGGCTTCCCTGAGGTGACCTGAAGAAACTTTCTCAGAAGCTGGAGAAAAGTGGTAAGCACTACAACGTAAACAAGCACTTTGTCCAGGTTTTTCCAAGAAGGTCGCACCCAAGGTGGGCAAAGAATTCGGGTTTGTCATTCTTTGAGCTTTGTACCTCACTGAAAACAGGCTCAGTGGTGCCCTTAAATAAATGTACCTGGCCTTTTGGGGTGCTGCCCAGCTACAGCGTTCAACCTCTCCTCACTGCAGGATTGGACTGCGGTGAGGTATTAAATCTATCTGACCAATGAGGCATACTTAATCATCATGATATTTGGCTTTATCTCACTTGGAACTTTTGGCACCACAATCAACAGCTTCACTGGGAACTCAACAACGACCCATCTGACTTCAGGGGCCCTTGATGGCCCCAGCCTTGCCCCTTTGTCCTGGGTGAAGATTTTGACTTCCATTTGGAAGATTTACTATGAATGTTAAAACTTTCACTAACTAATGTCCACTCCATCACAGTGAGCCTGAAGTCATGTCTAAGTCCCAGCCAATTGTGAACTGTTGTGCTATAATCCTGCTTAACTATTTCTGGGTGATCTTTGCCTTAAAACTTTAAATAAACATATCTTTTGTGTCCTTTATCCTATTTGAGTGATCATTGTGTCGTTTTTCTCATTCAATTTGTCTCTATTTTTCATAATTGGTCTAGATATGTTATTGTGCTGTGTTCTTTACTTTGAAAATGTTGATACTGCTTCAGCTTAAAATGCACATCTCTAAAGGTCGCCTGCTGTTTGTGCCATAGCTACCAGCAGTTGAGCAGAGATTCTGTCAGAACTGTCTTTTGACCTAACTATATTGTGTTTAGTATGTAAGTGTCACCCTTTTCAAATCACTCTATTTCTGACAGATTCTGAGAACAACGTTACCTGTGCTCAGTGTCTACAGCAAAAACGTTACTACCAAGATGACCCAAGGCTTTCCATCATGAGGGCTTCACAAGGTTGGAGAGATGACAGTGGAAAAGAAAACCAAAGTCACAAAGGCCTCAGATGAAAGATCAGATTTCTCAGTAGCTGTTTTAAGATCAGGGTTTGCTGAATATGCTGAAAGGCTCCTTTCAATCAACTATGTATTTGCAGAATTTTGAGAGCTTCCTTCTTCCAGTAAGAAGTATCAGCAAGAAGAATCAGGTCAAAAGAACTTTACAGCCTCTGACTTAGCTTCTGACAGCCCGCTGTGGAGAGGTTTTTGAGCTCTGAAAAGCCTCCAGTGGTGGTGTGTGCTGGAGCATGATGAAAGGATTCTGTCCTCAAAATATTGCTGCAAGAACTTCATCCTGATCTTACAAGGGAGTCAGTCAGAAATCTCTTAAGTTCTCCAGGGGGTACATTTAACTGCCCATCGTTTCTAGAAACCAGAGGAGTCAATATGAATTTGCTGATTCACAGACATGCAAAGCTGCAGATTTCTGCACTTAATCTCCTACAAAACACGGATGACTCCTTAGGGAGGAGTCTTTCCCTATCTCGTTTACAGCAAGTTTCAGAACAGTCCAATGCAGTATATGCCTTCACTGTTCTCCTTGAGTTCCACAGCTACCAAGTCTTAGAGGCTTCTAGCCACTTTGGTGTCCCATATCAGAAAAGTTGGGAAGAGTAGTAGCCAGAGTATCTCATTGGACTACGTTGGAATGAATGGAAGGCAACCTCTGGTAGCAGGTTCCCTGCAACAGAGGCCATTACACAGAAAAACATGCTCTTAATTCTTCTCTCAGTAATCATGAGAAGATTTCAAGGTTCAGGACTGCTACAAAGTTTAGTGGGCACCATCACAGCACCAAGTAGAGAATCATTTGAATCTCCTTGATTCCATGTCTAAGCCTGAAGTGCACAACCAGTAACCTCCTGCACACACAATCAATGCAAAATGACTAGATGTATGCAAAATTGCAAAGTTTTGAGAGATTTTGCTATTTGTTTTTTTTTTTAATGCACATTTTCATGCAATTCTCCTGAAGAAAAAATATTGAAAAGTGTGCAATATGTAAAATTCACAGAATTTGCACACAATTTTACATAGCACAATTCACAAATTTAATACAAGTAAGGACAGTTTTCCATGGGCATAAAAGTGATCTTTACAAAATCATTTGAGTTGCATTAAAGTCAACCAATTCTTGTATGTAATTTTCTGTAAATACAAGGAGAATATGGGTTCAGCTTGTAGGCAAGACACCTCTTGTACCTTTTTCAAAGTTCTCCTCTAGTTTAAAAAGTTCAACTGTAGAGAGCGGTACACATCGTAGGTTTGGGGCCAGCAGAGCTGGCTTTACCCTTGTCAGGACAAATGACTCCATATAGCTCTAATCAGTGTGAAATAACTACCCTGGTTGATGCCAATCACATAGGGCACTCTGGGCTAGTCATCATTGTATCCTATAAAGAAAGATAAGGCAGCCTCAGAGAGGTTTTGCACATTAACTGTGGAAAGGTGGAGTTTTACCTAACATTTTATAACCTCTTTAAAAGATGTAGAAACACGTTCTCATCAAATAAATATCAAATATTTTATTTCAAATGTTACATGCTCCTTTTACAAGCCATCAAGTTGTCTGCTGCACTTAAAGTGCCGTATGAGCTTCCTTGATATCAATGTGCAAATCTTTTTCAATATTTTATGCTCTCTAGAAAGTGGTTCTTCACCATCTACATATTTGCATACGTTTTCTGATGTCATCAGTATTTTCTTATTATTTTGTTCATTTTAGCTTATTTAAAGAACAGTTAAAGTATTCTAGGAAGGCTAATGTATTTTCAAAGATTGACACTTTAGTCTAATAGATTTTTGTTATTTTAGAATGTATACTTCATCTGAGGAGGCAATCTTTTGTATTCTTTTTTTTTCTTCTCACAGAGGGCCTTTTGGTCTGTCACATAACAACATTGCAAGGTCTTTTTAGCTAAATAAATCATTGTCTTCTCTTCTCTTTTGACTATTAAAGCCTAAGTATGGTGGTGCATCTGGCTCAAGAACTTTAAAAAACGTTGCCCCGCCTCACTAAGACTGAAGGTTGAGAAAAATCACCCTATGATAACTGTCCATTTTATACATTAACAATGTTATATTTTGTGGGAGCCTGCAATCCCTTTAAAAAAGCCTGACACTAGTTTCCTTATTACAGCTGGCCTTTGACATCTCTAGGCACTTGTAATAATGAAATGACAGAGATGCTCAACTATAATAACTTATTACAGTACTGTTGTGAAGCTATAATGTCTCCTGCCAGAAGTTTAGATTAAATGCAGGCTGCAGAGCACAATTACAGCAGCACTTTAACCAACAACAATGAAAAACGCCATTTACTTCTTCTGACCTGCTTTTTCTGAATGAACATCAACCAGTAGAAAGGAGATTATTTATGGCAACAGACCTATTTTTTGCTAGCTATATGGCCAGAAAGACGGAATTTATCTGCATTCTGAGGTACAACTTAAAAAAAAATATGACTAACATTAAACTCATTCTAATATGGTTCCACAAAAATTGCCTAATTATTTTTTGATCTTTTTAATTTCGCACTCCCAAGTCTACTTTGGTGCTTCATGGCTGCAAACATACTATCTCTTTCTTAGAGGCAAATCGAATGATTTAAAATTTTAAAAAATGATGACTGGCCTGCCCCCCGTAAGTTCATTGGTCCATTTTCTCCGGGGGCAGGCCAGCAACAAGAAGAAGGTCCGTCACAGGTAGCGCGTTCGCGCTGTGAATGATTGATGGCCCTGATTACAGATACTCTCTTTGGGCGCCGCGGAAACTGCAAAAATTTAACACACAAGGGCAAATGTCGCCCAACTTTACACAGCCCGCCAGAGTCAGTTTTTCCCCACACAAATGGGAAAAATGCCGCCCATTTGTGCGGGAAACAGCCCAATCTGGCAACATCGTTGAAAATAAAATTTGGTGTGATCTCGCGTGAATTAATTCCAACTGTTTATGTAATGCTTCATACGTGAAATGCCCGAGATGATGTCATCACGCCAATGCACGCAATTGAGATTTCATTGAGGTAAAAATACTATTACTAGAGCACCAGAAAGACGCAAAAGAACAAACAGATCCTGAGCGGCTACTGTTTGCATCACATCATATTTTGTTCCATGTTCTTCCAGAATGTCAAAAATAGAATTACGTTCCAGACCGGCATTTCACATAATTTCACATTTTTTGGCGACCATTTCAGATAATTTTCAGAAAGTAAATTAGGTAAAGTTCGCCCAGACCTAATCCCTTTAGTGTATTGAGATAAACATCAATATATGGCAGCTGGAACAGACATCCCAACAATTATACCTGCACTATTATTATCATTTCACAATTGTTGCCATACCTATGTTTCAGTCTTGGATGAGTGGTGTAGAAAATAGGCCTCCTACTGGTCAACCTTAGGAAATCTTTCTGGAAAGGACTAAGATATATAATTTGGAATACCAGCCCCTCTCCCCTGCAGCTATCTATACTGGATCAATATCAAAAACATTAATTTCAAACGTGTCCCATCCCATAAAGGGTGTAGGTATGCCTCGTTCACATGGCAAAATGTAGTTTTGTCATTGGAGTGCTCCCCAGACGTTAGGAACAAGGTTATTTTTTAGACTACCTTTGTCATTTGGTGCCATCTGGGGGTGTTGCCTTAGGTATGGAGGCTTGCCCTGCATTATGGAGGTTTGAGGCCTTCTCCACTGTGTCATGCAAAATCTCATATTATCCGAAAAAGCAGAATAAAAACATTATCGAACTAATTAGCAAGCGGCATGGAGTTGCAAATAAAAATGTGACTATAACTTAATACATAATCAATTCGCAGGGCCAATTATATTTGTGTTTTCCATATCAATCAATCACGCCGTGATGTAGGCATTATTTAAAAACAGCTCCTTTGATCGCCATTTCCTTGCCTATTTGTGGCTCTCTCTAATCCCTGCATAATGTACCCATTCATATGGAGAAAGACAAAGTAAGCCTATTGATGACAAACCATGCAGTCCGCTGGTCCACAAACTGCTCTTAAATACTAATCTGGACTGCACTAGGAATCCTACTGCTCTCGTCTCCCCAGTGGGGATGTATGAAGCCTGCTCAAATAGGAAGGGCTGTCCAACGTCGGTCCAGTATGGGCAGTTTTGTGACAAAATTTAATGACGTCCGAATTAAATAAATATACATACATTGAATCTAAATGGAAACAAATACTTAGAAGATATCCTCATAGTCTGGTTTTTTGTTGCTCTTGTAGAATGCAAAGGGAAACCTAGAAGGACATTTACCAAGACAAAAAAGGCCACCTTCCGTGGACCTGCATGGGCTGGTGAAGTGTGGAATAACACAAGGCACTGCAAGATATTTTAATATTAAATTAAATGCAAAAAAGTTAAAGCAAGCTAAGTTAATGTAACATTAGTTTCTATGGGCTTTTATTTTAAGCCCCTGCCACCATTATTTTATATGGGAGGGTGATGCAGTACCAGTGGCTGTCCATGTGTGGTGCTGGACTTACTCCTGATATGAGACTGAGTATGTTTACTACTGTGTTGGTCCTTTTGGCTGTAGTAACTATAGAAGTGCAGTTTGAGAATAGCAATGGGCTTACTCATTTGTGTGTGGATGCATGTTTGTTCTTAAAGCCATCCTTGATCCTCCCTAAATCTCTCCTCACTGCTCCCTTAACCCCTCCTATTTAGTTGGAAGTATTCTCCATTTTGTAGCAACTTCCCCCGTCCCTCCCATATTTACTACAAAAACTTATACCTGCATATGCAAAGATCTCCACAGTCGGGGAGGAGATCTACACACATACAAAATAGGAGAGTCGAAGGCGTAGACCTCTGTGCATAGGTTAGTCAATAACATTTAACAGTGTGCCAGTAGTACTGTTGCAGTACTACTAATGTACTACAAAATGCAGTTTCTGAATAGGCCCCAATTTGTCCAATCAGGAGATTCCCAAATATTGAAGCATGAGTGAGGAAGGAGAGCGAAAGGAAGGACACATTCAGATTCTCGAACATAGCACATACTGCATAAGTGGAACCCATTTCCATTCATGCAGTAAGCCTAAGAGCTAGCAATAACATTATGATATGAAAAGGGTACCAGCGATGCTCTGGAGCCGCTCTTGAAAATGATGTTCACCTGTAATATAAATGATTGATGTTAAGAAGCTCCCAACAGAAGTACAAAGCCTAAGAGGTTGGAAAAGTAAAAATAATCTTGGAATATATGCATAGAAATACTTTTCCTGAGGAAGTGTGAGAGAAGTCTGTGAAAGAGAGTGAAGGATGAAAGCAGAGATTGAAATAATTTGGTTTTGTGTGTCCAGAACCAGAAAAGTGGCCGGACTGGGCTATGCTTCTCTCAAATCAAATTGTATTAGTTTATGGGTTCTGTAACTTGACGTAGCTTGACATAAAATAATATACCAGGAACCCGTCAACATAAAGTCACGATCAGCTATCACTCACTCAACCAATCAACCAAGCTGCCTCAACATACCTTTAGGAACTACGCCCATCAGAATACCCTGGCCAAGAGTCCCTTCAACTGTTCTACACACCCTAACATATTCCCCTCCCAATTTCTGCATCAATCAATTACAGGGCATGGGCACACCACATTGTAATCTGTAGCACAACTATCAAGGCAAAAACGCACAAAATATGTATCATAGCATAGAATAATATGGTGTAATTCATTATAGTAGAGTATCATCACATCACACAGTAGCGCTTGACTTAATATAGCTTCAGATGTAGCCCTAATGCACTTGGCGGCCCATTACTCACATGCTCATGAGTTATTGAGGCATGCAGCTGGTGATATGGAAGAGAGAAAGACAGAATGAAAACTTTAATTGAAAGCCGTAAGTAGTATGTTTGATTCATTATTTCATTGATTGTTTGATTGATATAAGGGTCTGTATAGTACTATTACTACTTTGCATTTACTTTAGATCGCTTTACTGGATAGGCAATTGGTAAGTGGTCTTTGATTTTGATTCAATGCTCTGGGTGATTAACCGTATTGTTCAGGGTTCTCCAGACGGATCTATTCCAGATTTTTTGCATATCCCCATTTAGATAAATGTAGTTATCTTAAAAATCCGGCATGAATCCGGCCCTCCAGGACAGACTTTAAAGAACCTGTATAGTCCAATAAGGCTTTGAGCAGAAGAAGAGCCTTGAAGTGGCCTTATGGATATTCTTGGATCTAAGGAGAGAAGAGATGGTGGTGTGCAACCCACCAAGGAATCTCAAAAAGTCTTCTTCAAGATTTTGCCTTGGAGTTAGTTCCACATGGAATGAGGAATGCCATTTACCCTTTAGTAAAAAGAACAGAACAAAACTGTGTTATTTTATGATAAAGTTAAATAACAGTTGAGGTTTTTGCTCTCCTTGCTTTCTTTTTTTAAGATTTGAAGTATTTAAAAATAATATTATGCTTACAGCAGTGTTTGTGGCAACAGCTGGTTATTGAAATGCTCTGCTGAAAATGTTATTAATTGAATAGAAAATCTTCAAGCTTTGTTTATACTTTAGGGTTTTATATTCGGCGAACAAAGGGACACACTTTAATCAAATAGTGTGTTTGGTTTATTCAAAAGCTTGTTCAGCTTTTGGAGTAAAGGAGGCTAATTGAGAGGAGAGAAAAAATCAGGATCTAATTGACTGATGTAATCAACAGCAACTATGCATTAAGGGGCTTTGTTTGATTTGGTTCTTCGAAACAAGAAACTTTTTGAGGCAATGATGTCCTGCCATTTAGAAACACCACAGTATGTTACACCAAGAAAAATTTGAAAAAAAAAATAAGTTAAAATGGTTTAGTCAGCATGGGATATGTACTGAAACATAATAGAAACCATGACACACAACATGGGACCTGTAGAGTAAATTAAAATGGCTAGCTAATTATAGTTTGCACTATTCACCTCCTTCACAGAACTAGGTAGTGCACCCCAAGACAACAGTGCACAATTAATTAATTTGAGCTAGTGGTTTCCGGTGCTCGGCACCGGCAATTAATTGCCAACACTGACAGCTGCCACATGGTGGCGCTGTTTTATTTTCATTTATAGATGAGCAGACCAACAGTTGTTTACTAATTCAATATACATGAAAAACAACAAATGCCTGCAACCCAAGTAATTCTTATAATACTGGGGGGCTCAAACAGTGAATTGTCACACTTGCAGCAGTGTGATGGTTAGGAGTTGTGTAGGTACTGCCATTGACAGCTCTGACAGTGACAACATGTGGTGCAAACTGTGGTGGCCTCCTGACTAGGGCCCTGACACTTATTATTTTACAAATGAAGCTCTGCATTTACCACATAAGATCCCAACAAATACGACACTGCCAACCTTGCACACCCCCCGCCCCGCCGGTGTTACATGCTAAGTTCCCATTCAATAATATGCTTTGGTTCCACACAACAGGGTATGAAATGCTAAATAAATGCTGTAAGACAAAAATGAAATATCCGGATTCTTTAATGATGCCTTCAGAGTTTGTACCTTTGTTGTTTCAGGGTTCACCCCCTTAGGGTGCACATGCTTGAGTTTTTGATATGGCATCCAGGGTTTAAATCTCTTTCACTCCTGGGGGTACTTCACATAACAAACTCTCTGGTAGACTCCAACGAACCACACCTTATGGACTCTAGGATGGTCTCAACCTAAGGGAAACTGACCGCTCCTAAAAAGGTAGGTAGCATGCCTGTATCCTTTTTTTTACTCTCTCTGCAACTCCTCATGGTTATGGGTATTGGCGCTCCTCGCGCAATGTTTGGAGCAGCCTCTGAACCTCTTGAACTCACACAAAGCCTCCTACATAGTCCAAGCTACATTCGACTCCCTATTCGCTAAGCAGTCAAAAGGGGGTCATAAACCCAATGTACATTGGAGCGCTTTGCGTCCTCATCGGGTACGAGAAGTGTTACATAAATGCTACAGTACTATTCAATAATAAATTTCAGCAAATAACTCCTTCAGCCCAGTGCACACAGGAGATGCAAAGTCCACCAGATTGCACCAACTACCACTCATGTCACCAAGATAATACATCAGTAGCAAAGTTCAGGGGGGGTAAAGTTACTAGTTTGCAGAGCTCTGCAGGATCTTCAATCTTGAATTGCCAGCACGTGTGAGTGATATCTCTGCAACTGGAGACATTTCAATGAGGTGTTTAGCAGC
Organism: Triturus cristatus; assembly: GCF_964204655.1. NCBI lineage: Eukaryota > Metazoa > Chordata > Amphibia > Caudata > Salamandridae > Triturus > Triturus cristatus. The sequence goes on from NC_140591.1 coordinate 819,524,422, forward strand.
AGGGGTTAGTTGGATTGTTCCCTAAAACGTTCCAACAGAGCTCCAAGGCCAGAGTTCTTGTCAGTGGCGGATGGTGACCCTCAAAATTGGAGAGGCATCGGGGGAAGCGAGAGACAATCCCAGTGGGGGCAAAAAGATAGTTTAAAAAAATTGAAACATACTTTCCCTTGTTTCGCTTTACTTTCTTCTTTCTTCTGGCATCAAAGCGATAGCAGGCACCTCAAGGAGCCTTAGGCAACCCCCTTCTCCAAATCCCAATGCTGCTATTATGCTGTAGTTGAGCAGCATGAGAGCAATGCCAGGACTGGCTGGAGCAGGCTGCCTCGGCGCTCCAGCAGGCACAGAGGGCCTGTGCCTGCTCTCCACCCAGCTGTCTGAGACAGCTAGGTGGTAAGGTTTACAGTGCGCATGTCTGGCTGACTGTCGCAAGAGGGCCAGGCAAAGTGACTTGCGCAGTGTAAACTGGTGGAGTGAGCACCACTCCCCTACTGCCAGTCATCAGCAATGCCCCGTCCCCAAACACTGCTTGGGCTGGGAGCAGTGAAAAATAAAACGGTAATTCATTTTATTACCGTTTTATTGGCCACTTTCGCTGCATGCAGTGTGGGGGAGGGGGTGACGCTCCTCCTCCCTAATTGGGAGGTGGGTGCGCTGGTTCTTGTATAAATGAGGTGCTCAAAGACTCCTTTCTCCCAGAGCAGGAATTAGCTACAATGTTCAACAGTTGTCTACAATCGGAAATTATATGTGTTTGGTTATTATTATTTGGAATAAAGGCCTCCGGCTAGGCGTGAGAGCTGCGTTAAAAGGGGTTTGAAGTGGGGAGTGGGAAAGGGCCAGCCAGAGAAGATCAGAATGAATTTACCTTCTGGAGACAGCTGTTTTTCACAAGGCTCACAGGTCAGAGAGGAGGTGTGCAAAGATTGCACAAAATGAGACCCACAAAATTACTGCATACTGCAGTCTTAGCTGAAACAATTGAAGCATGTTAAGTTTCTTGGTTTCCTTTCAGCACATGGTTGTCCCTCTTTAACTCTGAAATGTCTTCCTCTACCAAAAAAGAAAGTGGAAATTGTACTGGAGGAAATTCTAACACGACAGAAGGATCATTCCTTATGTAAATCAGATACAGCAATGCTCTCTTAGATCTACATATAATTATTGGGCTTGCATGAATAGATGTGGAGAGAAGGGTAGCTCGGAGTGGGACGATTCTGTCAAGTTCTCTCAGGGTAGCAACCAATCAAGTGCTTTGTCTCTCACTTGCAGCATGCACGCCTGGCTAAGATTCAAGCATTGGCCGAACTAGGTCTCACTCAACTGGAGCTGTTCCACCTTTAGGAGCCTTCGGTAGTCTTAAGGAGCAAGATGATGGCATTGGGCATGAGCCCCTGCTAACATTTTCAGCATCCTTTGGCATGGCAGGAGTAGGCAAAATCTGGGCCTTTAAAGATTGCACAGTTTCTGCTTGGGTTGCCAGTAATATTTGCTCCCCTGTTTCTTTGCTATCCCTGAGGCCTTTATAAAGCTGCATGGGTGATGCTCACGTCATTACCCCATTCTTACTAATTTGACAGAATTTTACTCTTTGGACACTAATACAGCTTTGTGCATGTTGCCTTTTGTATTAAAGTACCTTCACTGATTACTCCCTTTTTTTAGACGTAAATGCACAGCACCTGGCTGCTCCTCTGGCTAGACTCATGCTATGTAGTTGCCTAAATGTCTTAGTCCCCCACTTGTCTCCCCAACTAGACTACTGATACCTGTAATGCAGGCCATCGAGTAGATTTCTCCCATTTTCACCTTTCCTCCTGCCTCTGCTTGTCCTCCTACTAGACTCACAAAACTTTTCATATCGATTAACGCTACAGCTGCATAGGGTATGACCTAAAGGCAGTGCTTAATTTATAAAATAATAAGTGTCTGGCCCATAGTTTTCCACAGAAACCCACGGTCATCTGTATTGAATGTCATCACGCTGAATGCAAGGGCTTCCTAGTTTTGATTCCACCTCAGGCCTCCTTAATCCACCACCAGACACTCCCTGTCCCTTTATCTAACTATTGATGAATCCTGCTCTCTATCTTTGTCATGGTTTTTCTATCTTTCTCTTACTCCTGCATTCCCACTTATGCGTTTTTCTCCCTTGCACTTATGCATTTTCTACCTCTTCCTCAACACCTAATGAGGAAAAATAAGTGCCAGTCCCCCAAAATGAGTGCCGCTGGGCCCCACCTGCAAACACCGGCTCAAATTTAGGCCTGCCTAAAAGCCTAATAGAAGCCAATAAACTTAGCAAGGAACATCAGGAGTAAATTATAACTACCAGCTAATTACACTTATAATTTGTGCACCTATCTTTCAGTCCTCATCCTTAATCACACTTAATTACACCCAAAAATAACACCTCATGGATGGATGTCCACAAAATGCTTTCCACACAGGCGTACAAAAATACAACACTCTTCCAACCAAGCAATTCTCCATTTTCTGGTGTGCTGCCTGTCCAACAATGCACTTAAACCCACCACAAAGGTGTACGCATGGCTACATAATTGCTTGAATGCAATAGAACAAGGTACAATAAGTCAGAAATGCAAATCTTAAGATAAAACAGCTATGCTCTGCAGCACTGAGGGCAGAAACTATTTTAATCTGGGTTAATAGCACAAAAGCCGCCAAAACAGTACAGTTCCTGGAATGCTCAGGGACGCTCAGTTCCAACATCAGCCTTTGTGAACTCATAATGTAATGTTTAACCAGTATATTGCTATACATTAGCATATCCCTTTTTCTCAATGCTAGGCACTGTAATTAATCTTCTAAAAATTACAGTAAGGCCACAAAAAATCCTATTTGTCGACTGCAGAAACTCATGACATTTCAAAACGTGCCTACGTATCTCCGGGATGTACATGAACATGCGGGATCTGATTCACAAAGGGCCTCTGCACTCGTGGTGAAGGCCCCACAGTCATGGGGGAGTCTCCACACTCGGGGTGGAATCTCCGCAATGAGAATTTTAGAAATCGGCAGGTATTACCCTAAACATGCCTTTTCTATTAAAAAACATATTTGTCAATATCAAAATAAGTATAACTTGCATATATGACATAGTTACATAAGATCCAAGTGTGAGTCACATATGTACCTAACTGAGGGGTCCATTGGATAACGATAATAAGTCGGCCTTGTATCCTGTCCCTCACCACTCTCGGAGTTACCGGTGCCTGGGATCATTTCCGGGGCAATATTCCAGGATTATGAGTTTTTACTTGAGGGTCACCTGAGAAATGGAGAATTACCAGGGGAACTGGGAAAACGGCACCCAATTCCTGTGGTTATTGATCATTTTCCCAGAGTTTCTCCTGCAAGCGGTGTACCCACAGTGTTCCTGTGGAATGTGAACTTCCGATGAAGTTGGTTACTCCCATTTTCTCCCACTTCAGAATTACAGGCACATTTATAAAAAGCCCTTCAAATCATTGTTCCCTTCTCCCGGTCTAGATTCATTAATATACAGCAGATATCATCAGCCACAGCTCCATATTGAAGTGTGCAGGACTAGAAGTGGAATTGGCTGAGTTAAAAAGAACTATGGAAAGAAAAACTGTTGAGCATATAGTTGTTTTGGAAAAATTTGCCAACTCATAGTACACCACCTAAGAATGTATAAAGCATTGCTCCCATTGCATCAACAATGCAGCTGTGTATGTGTCTGTAAGTCATCACTGCAATGAAGAAAGGGCGTCTTCCTTCACCTTTGTTCAGGGTTGACAGTTTCCAGTTTCACCTGGCCAGTCATCTCAGCAGGCAGTTAATCCAAATTTAAAGAACCTGCACACAGACACTGGCCCAGTTTTACAAACATTTTGCATCAATCATGTTTGCGTTACTTTTCTAACGCAAACTTGATGCAGAGTGTTCAGGTGAGATTTACAATCCAAAAGCAAATCGAGATTTACGTTGGATTGTAACTAGGGCTCCCGGTTTCATGGTATTTATTTTTTTGCCATTTCTGTCTGTATTTATCCATATTTATTTTTTTACTAATTTCATCTGTATTTATCCATATTTATTTTGGGTTTTGTGGAAGAATTAAGTTGAAATTAGTATATTTCCACATTTATTTAACCGATAAATATGCACTCATGCTTAAATGTCTGCCAGGTTTCAGTGCTGTGAACACCTGCAGAAGATAAATCAGTGCACTTCTATGAAAATATGCAAATTTCAGTATCAACCTTGAGCATATCTACTGCTTTTAAAGCCTCTTTTCTAAAATTCCTTCCTTTTTTAACCCCCTTAGCTATGACTCCACACATCTATTGGTCTGGCTGTCATGGCAGACAGTTTTTAGAATTACTAAAAAAGCAACCCAATTTCCGTTTTTACCCACATTTAAAAATAAATACAGACAAGGAAATTAATTTTTTCTGTCTGTATTTATCTGTAAAAATCAGTAAAAACGGAAAACAGGGAGCCTTAAATGTAACCCAAAGTAACGCAAAGTTGTGCACTGGGTTTGGGTTACCTTTTAAACTCCGACCCGATGCAAAGTTTACTGGAGGAATAAACAAATCCAACGAAAATCGTGATTTGCATTGGATGGTAACCCAAACTAACTCAATTCTGCACAATGTGCTGCTTCGCACTGCGTTCCATGGGTGTTGCATGAAGGTTTCAGGCAACCACCTATGGGTTTTGATGCAAATCCCCATCTTTAAAGAAATGTAGCCAGGGATTTGCACCACAATCCTGCACCTCTTCGAGGCAGGCGCATTGAGGAGAATGTTTTAATTTCTCCTCATTTTTTTCACTTTGCATACGTGATGCATTATACAGTACACATACAAAGTGGCATACATTTGTTGCATAGAAGAGGCCCTTACCAGTACAAGAACTATGCTTCAGACAACGTAGACTCCTTTCAACTATGGTACAAGGGTGTCTGCATTGGCGCATGGCTGCCTCGAAGTATGCAAGCGCAAGGAGAGATCAGTGCCAGATCTCAGTGTTTATGGCTCTGTTCTTCTCTATCTCGTTCGCGCAACTTTACTTGCTGCCCTGCACTGCATGGCTTCCATGTAAATCTGCACAGTGTTTAGAATGATTACATATTAGCTAGTTCTCTCAGATTTTTTTGGCGAGGCCTTATGTTAAATTTAAACAACAGTGATGCAACATTCCTAAAAAGCCAACAGCATAACAATGTGAATGGAAGAGAAATAGTTTACGTTATCATCTGATAAAGCCAAACTGGTATCTCTGCATCATAAGAAAGAGATGATTTTTATGATGGGGGAGGGAGTAATGCGCAATTTTATGCTTTATCATCTATTTGAAGGTCTAGCGGAAATTTGACCACATTAGGTAACAAGGGGCAGGTCCACTCCACGCTAGACTTTCAAAATGTCCAAATCAGACACATTTATATACAATGGACCTAAATAAAACTATTTTACATAGTCATTTTTCCTAAAATCTAGTCTTGCATCAGGCCCTCCTTGACCTATTTTGAATGCCGCTACACGAGAGTCTCAGGAGGTCCCTCACCTTAACTCTGAGCCTTAAGTTTAAAAAAGGCAGGCAAAGGGGCCGTCAGCTAGTCCTTGCAACCCCCTGGCAACCTCTAAATGAAAGACATTGTATTGTATTGTATAGACTCTTGTAACACGCGATTCTGCCACCCAACGGGTATCCATGGTAATGCTTAGTTAAGAGGGCTGTGTGTGACTCACCTGGGCTGCTAAACATAGGCAAATGTGTGATCACATTGCCCCCAAAAGAAAACCATCGGGATCATAAGGAAAAGATTTTGCATATGTTGGCACACATTACTGCACACAGTGCAAATTATATGAATGCCAACAAAATTAAATAAAAAAAAGGACCCCAGCAGAGCCACGTAGGTACATACGTAGGCCACGAAGCAATTGATTAGCTGAAAAGGTTTTGGTAATTTTTTCTAATACAATTCAGTCTGTTGCAATTTCTTTTTCCAAGATCATATTGGCTGCATAAATGATTACATCTGTACCCTTCAGGATTGATCTGCTTTACTCCAGTCTCCTCATTGTGATTCTTCAGGTCTAAATACACTGGGCTTTGAGTACATATCTTGGACTGGACAACATCACCAACAAAGGACTCCCAAGTTCTTGCATCAATAAATCTGTTGTAGGGAAATGCATACTTGCAATCAACATCAGAGGTCAAATGCACTCAACTAACAATAGCAGTGGCCATCGTTTTTCCACACAGATGTGCCTACATAAAAGAATGTGTGTTTGTGTCTGTTGTCTGTGTGTGTATTTGGGTTTGTGCATGTGTGTGTGTACGTGTGTCTCTGTATGCATATTTATATGTATGTGCGCTTGTGTGCAAGCTTGTGTGTATGCATGCGTATGTGGGTGCCTGTACATGGGTATACATGCATATGTGTATGTATTTGGATGAATTTAGGTTGAGCCTACCAGACAGTGCAGCTTTATAAGGCTTTTAGCCCTCCCATTGCTTAGCATTGGTTGGCTTCCTGTCACTCTCATTTGCCTGCTTCTGATTCATGTTCAAGCTAGTAAATCTTGTGTTTGTCTCTCACATGTAGCATAGCCTCTTTATTATCTATTTTGATTGGCTAGCTTCTATGCTTCCACTGCTTGCTTTCAAAGCACTACTTTTTTTCAATTGGGTTAAGCACTCTATGCGAGTGCACATGTTTCCAGCTATTTCCTCGAGTTCTTCCATCCCTCTGCAGTCTGTCTTGCTCTCTGTTGCCTGCATGCTTCTTACTGCCGCTCCATTTTGTGCTGTCCTCATGTACTCTCCCAATAACTTTCTCACCCATGAGCCTATCCCTGACTGCTTCAAGTTACTCTCTAGCACTTTACAACTCCTCCCCATGGTGTAACCTGTGTTGCTTCCCCCTACCTGCACCCTCTTTCTTGCCTGTTGCATCTCCTCTCTCCTCCAGGCTTTGAGTTGCTTCTGTTCTTACCACATTGATTTTCTCACTCACACCCTCCATGTTGCTCACCCACACCCCAGCCCAGTATTTTGCTCCCCACCACCCGAGCCTCGGACGGAAAAAAAATACTTTCGTGATTTTTTTTGTTACAGATCGAACTTGGTACATAAAAAAATAATTGTATTCGTCATTCTGTTGGTGTGAAAAATGACACAGCCACCGTGTCAGAGTGCTTTTTAGGTCAAAGCCTACCAGACAGCACAGCTGTCAGGTTTGCTAAAGACATCTTGGGGACATTCAGAAAGGTTCCCTGGTGATGAGTTCCACCAGTTGCTTACCATTGGCTTTGTGGTTTGTAACTCACATTTTCTGACTTCCTATGTGATGGTTGTATCTTTTTTTAGGATGTCTAGAGTGAGCTCATACCTCCCAAAGAGCAAAGACTTTTCACACTACCTCTCCTTGTATTCTTCCACATGTGCCCCTTTCTGTAAACAGGCCTATAAATCTTGTTCTTATCTTGTCACATTTGCTATGCATTCAAAGGCAGAGGCCAAATGTCAGACTCTACTTTCTAAGGGAGGTTGATGTTTACTTTTCTTTCTCTGACTTCAAAGTGAGGGGATTTATGTTACAATCTTGCTGTATACAGGGGCAGAATCTTTTTTATATAGCACACAACAACCTTTAAATGAACTGTGCAAGTATTTGTAAGCTGTATAGTTGTATTAGTAAAACTGTATGTATGTGCAAATGTAATAGTAATTTTTACTTGAAAAAGTATTGACTGTAATGGCAGTGTGCTACCACATCATGCATAATCCACTCTACGCCACTCCATTCTACTGTGCACCACTCTATGCCACTGCACTCTGTGCCACTGCACTCTACACCACTCTGCACCAATCCACCCTACGGCAATGCACTCTACGCCACTTCACTCTATGCCTCTCTACTTTACTCTGCACCATTCTAATCTGCACTCAACACCACTCTAGTCTAGGCCACTCCATTCTACTCTGCAAAACTTCACTCTACACCACTTCACTCTATGCCACTCTACAGCACTGCACACTACTCCACTGCACTCTATGCCAATGCACTTTAATCTGTACCACTCAATTCTATGCCCCTGCACTCCTCGCCAATCCACTGTACACCACTCTAATCTACTCTGCACCACTGCACTCTATGATGCTGCACTTTTATCCACTTTACTCTATGCCATTACACTCTGCGCCAGTCTACTCTGCACCACTCAACTCTGAAACAATCTATTCTACTTCACTACCCTTTACACCACGGAACTCCCTTCTGCTCCACTCCACTCAATGGCACTCCACTCTATGCCACTGCACTCTATGCCACTCTGCTCTCAACCACTTAACTCTACGCCACTTTACTCTACACCACTGCACTCTATGGCATTGCACTCTACCCTGTACCACTGTACTCTACGCCACTGCTTTCTATGCCATTCTTCTCTAGGCCACTGCACTCTACACCAATGCACTCTACGCCACTCTAAACCATTGTACTCTACGGCACTGAACTCTATGCCACTCTACTCTGCACCACTGCACTCTAGACCACTGTACTCTACGCCACCACATTCTATGCCACTCAACTCTGCACCACTCCAGACCACTGCACTCTACTATGCACCATACTAATCTATGCCACTGCATTCTATGATGCTGCATTGTACACTTCTGAATTGTATGCTGGTACACTCTATGGCACTACACTCTATGCCACTATACTCTGAAACACTATGCCAATGCACTCTGTACCACTCCACTCTGCTCCATGTCACACCACTGTACGCCTCTTTATGCCATTGCAGTCTATTCTGCAACGCTCTATGTCACTGCACTATATGCTAATGCACTCTACTCCTCAGGAGTGTATTCTATGCCACTACACTCTACACCACTCTACTCAACACAACTCTACTATATGCCTCTGCACTCTACGCCACTCTACACCACTGCACTCCAAGACACTCTACTCTGCAACACTGCACTCTATGCCACTGAACTCTATACCACTCTCCTCTGCACTACTGCATTTTATGCCAATGCACTGTATGACAGTGCACTCTACACCTCTCTACTCTGCATCCCTCCACTCTATGCCACTGCACTCTGCACTCTATGTCACTTTACTCTATGCCACTGCACTCTACGGCACTATACTCTGCTCTGCACCACTCTACGCCACTGTTCTCTACACCACTGTACTTTACGTCACTGCACTTTATGCCCCTGCACTCTTCGCCACTGTACTCTATGCCACTGTACTCTACCCTGCACCACTGCACTCACCACCACTGCACTCTACTATGCAACACTCTAATCTATACCACTGCTTTCTACAACACTGCATTTTTGCCGCTGAATTCTATGCTCTTGGATTCTACTCAACTGCACTCTACACCACTATACTCTGCAACAGTCTATGCCAATGCACTCTACACCAGTCCACTCTACTCCACGCCACTCCATAATGCCCACTTTACATGACTCTGCTCTATACCACTCCAATATACGACACTCTATGAAACTCCACTCTACGACACTCCACTCCACTTCTTGCCATTCCACCCTATGACACTTCACGCCACTGTCCTCTATGCCACTAACGTTTATCCATGCTGAACAGAAGGCACGCTAGTGAACAACAGGGCTAAAACACATCGGCACAGCCAGTAGCTCTTGCATAGGCGAGACCTATTGGCTTTGCCAGTGCTTGTTTTTTTCTTTGTTTACTTTAGCCCTGCTGAACTGCATCGGGGATGCTGTGCGGTGTGGCTAAAACCCATTGTTAAAGACAATATATCCCATAAGGGTGACCTGCTGGCTTTGTCAATGCTTGCTGATCGTTCAATGGTCAATCTAAATAAAAGCGCCACTGTTAAATGACTGTAAGGCAGAAATTGTAACATCCTTCCTCCTGCTGGCCTGTGCTGGGTGTTCCTGAACATGTCATGTGGTGCACTACCTGACTGAACCCCCTGAGGCCTGCACTGACTTTTCAAACACTGCAATGAAGGAGTAAACCCAGTGGTGCGACCATAATCCACTCAAGTACCAACCAAAGGCTTTTTTTTACCGGGGGCTCTGGGAGTTTATCTAGTCTGAAGTCAGTGGAGCAGGACAACGGAAAAAGACTACTTACAAAAGTCAGCCAACCAAAATCAGTTTTTATGTAGCCGGCAGGGCTTTTTATACCGGCTGCAATAAGCATCGTTTACAGACCTAAACATGGGAGCAGTGCCTCCGACATACCTTCGAAACAGAGCACAGTTTCTGTCCTTTCATAAAGAGGGCCCGAGTGGAGGATGGAACATAAATTAGGAAAGAGCTCCAATGCATTAAAACAGAACAACATGGCCACTTCTGCGGAAAGAACATCTCTCTCTTGTTAAAGAAGTTCTCTGACCCATGTCTGCAAAATGGTGGCACTGGCTTCTATATTGACCTTGCAGCTCTGGTTCCAAAGAAGGTGCGAATTCCCTAGGATGTGGCCCGAAAAATCTGTGGGTGACAGATAGTTTATGCCCGACTTGTTTTGAGGTGAACTGAGAGCCCCTTTTATTGTGAATAGGGGTAGCTTACTCTAGCATGACATAATTTGAATGAGTCAGTGAAATTCAAGAGTGTAATTTATCCATGTGTACGTCAATAATGGACATGCACGTATTCGCTTAAGTTTCACTTTTGGACATTCCTGCAGGTGTATCACAATAGCTGACCTACCATAGGGGTCCCAGAGAATACCCCCAGTAGGACTGGGGGTGGGGGCAGGTGACCAGCCACAGCCCGTGCAGGTAAGAGGGGTGGGGCTGTGAGGTCGGTGGGATGGGAAATTAATTATTTATTTAATTTTCCCTCGTGGTCATCTGTTGAATCCTCCCCCCCCTAACCCGGTCCCCCCGCTACACCCCTCTTACCTGCATGGGCTGTGGCAGCAGGTGACTACTTCTAGTGCTGGAGGGGCTGAGGGTTTCTCCACCCCTCCTGCCACTAGAGGCACAATTTTCTGATACACATGCGCATGATTTACTGCTGCAGCTTAGAAATATTGAAAAAAAGAATGAGCTTTTGTTCAGAAAGGCCTGTAAATCCTATGTCGTTTAGCTAATATGTTTGGAAAAAGTGCAGTTGCCAGGACTTATTTAATAAATTAATTTCTCTGTACATTTGGCTGCATATATAGATTACTCATAAAATGGAAGCAAACAATAATATTGTTGGAGACCTTTACCCCGCAGTCCATGACAGAATTTAGCTCTGGTCTGGTAAGTCTCCTCCTTGGACTCCCAGAGCAATCAGCTGAGCAACACCAATCATCCCCCATCCTGATTATTTTTAGGTGTCTAAGTGTCCCTCAGATGTAGATGCCTAAATGCCCAGCTGGGCAAATGAGAATCTTCCTCAGAAATGGGTGATCTGGAGGGGGCCCACCTCATTGCCACATCAGACAAAGACGCACCACCACCCGCACCTCTGGGACAAAAAACAGCCCGGGTGCCATGCACACCTGGACAATATCAACCAAATATACTTGTATTCAAATGCAAGCCTAAAACCAGAAACCCATACAAAAGCAACCTATTAATAACAAAACTTACCAACATTGTGTCAAAAACAGGATCCCCAGCTTAAAATAATAAAAGCAGAATGGCTGTTTCTCCAGTAACTAAATATAAATAAATGGCTTGGTGATGATAAATGTTGACTCTCGGGTGTACGAAAGCTGCATGGCTTTTGAGCAGTTATTCATTTGTTGCATAGGGCTTCACCACAGCTGCCCCTTAGTCATTTACCCCTCTCTTCCAGCATGTGAGAATTTTAACCTGAAAGTTGTTTTTTAAAATATTTGATTTTAAAACATGCAAGATAAAAACAGTCATTACGAGTGCGTTCAACTTCATTTTTTTAGCTTGAAGAAGAGCTCAGAAATTGAAACCATTCTTCTTAGAAAGCACCCCCAGAACTGACTTTCAAGCCCTCATACTTTAGCATATGATCTGTGGCGATGCACTGCTCCAGTGGCTCCCAGGCTTCACACTTGCATCCTTTTAGGTCGCAACAAACCTTATCAAGACTCTGAAGAAATATGACCATCTCAACCCCTACCCATCGGGATCTCCACAGGTTCCCTTGCCAGCCTGCACCATCTTCAAAACCAGCTGCATCATCTACAAAGCCATATAGGTACAACAATGGCGTGAAGTGGTACATTAACCATCACATTTAGGTACATATGAAACAAGTAACTTTCAACAATAGAATCAATCCATAGTCTTGGCCACCAATTAGTTTCAATGATTTAATGGATATAAGCAGAAGGATAGAGAAATCCAAGGTGCTCTGTGAAGTGGGTCTAATGATTGAATTAAACTCAGTCACAGGTAACTTTTCGGGCCACGTCCTAGTCCATTGTGTTTTTGCCTGCTATGCCACCTTAGACTGGACTCTGTCATATGCAAATCAGCCTTCTTCCTGCTCCAATGGGAACAGTTCAGCTTGAACTGCCAGGCCAGGTCACCTCCAAACTAGAACACAACCAGCCTCAGACTGAGTTCAGCTATGTGGGCTTCATCAGTAGGGTACAGCTTGATTCCAGTGGCACAGGTAGCCTGGGCCCACATCTGAGGATACTTGTTGCTCCCAGGGTGGTACACTGAGGAATACAAAAAGTGATGGGCGGATTGCTTGGTCATACTCTGGTGAACTTAAAAGTGAAATAAATTATACACACAAGTGTGGGGTAATCAGATAACGTATTTAATAAGCAGGAAATCCGATGTGTTTTACATTGATCATCATCCAGCATGTATGTATATATGTATGTATGTATGTACTAACGCCCCTGGCTTCTGTTTGGTTGAATGGGCAGTACCTGTTTTGGATAGACAACTGAAAAGTAATTAAAACTAGCATTCAGGGCTATTTGGCTAGCAAGCTCATCATTTCTTGAGGCTCTCGTCATACCTGCCGACAGGACACCATGACACTGGAAACGATGAAGTGCAAAAAACCTAGAAAAGGAAACAGGACTCATGTATGCAGTCATAATTTGGAACAACAATCACGTATCCATCTTGAAAGACCCAATACCACTCCGATTTAGGAAACAGCTGAAGTAACATTTCTACAGTAACAGTCAACTTCCCCTCGCAGAACCCTGCTTCAAGTACAATCTCTCATTGATGGTATCTTTTCCTTTGATATTGTTCAGCAGTCCACTACCTTTTGACTATGTTTTCTCTATACAAACACCAGGTACATGCACACCTCTGACACTTTGAAAAGTCAGCAGTGCTCAGTAAGAGAAACAACATTACAAAACGAAATAAAATACCAAACATTTTTTAACAAAATCATAATTTATTAATTTTAGCTCTAAACCAATAAATCAAAAATTAAATTCTGGCTAATAACACCACATGAATATAGAGGCACTCAATGAAACATAGAAATGCAGGTGTCAGCACAGAGCAATATACAGAGATAAATTTCTGGTGGTCTGATATAAAGAAGTCTAAGGGCTGCACAGTCAGATTACATCAACATCATGCATTCTCAGGAAGCATAACAACTCACCACCTTAACGTATACATTAAGTTGTCTTGTTAACCTACAGTTATTACGTTGTGCCTGAGATTCCGTATACGCTTCAAGGTCAATTGTTAACTTATAGTGGGCTTACAGCCTGCCTATTGCTTACCTTTGGTTGACTTCATTGTCATTTGCTTGTTTCTCATTTGTTTCGGAGTGGCAGCTTCACGTCCTCTAATTGTGTTTGCCCCTCCCCTGGAACATGGCTGAAGTACTTGTGTCCTTCCACTGCATGCATTGCAGGAGCTACTTTTTTCTTTATATTGAAGCACTCCATGATAGGGCATGTGCTATTCAAGCTGTCTCCCTCATTTACTTCTCTCACCCCATGCGCTCTTTCACCTGTGTGCTTTTGCCCCCCACGTTGCTCTCGTTCATTGTCCCATGCCCATGTCCCTAATGTTTGTCCTCATGCTTCTTTGCCTCCTGGCTCACCTCTGTGTTGCTCTCCTTCATTTGTGTGTTTCCCCCTTACCCATTTTGCAACCACCCTACGCTCCCCAACCCTCTAACCATACCCCATTAATCCTTTTTTTTAAAAGAGATATGACACCTCCCCTTGGTTGCACCATTCTCTAGGCCAGTGCATGCATTTTAACACACGCACGCGCCTACAAATTGATAAAGCCCAGCAGCCACATCATTGTAGTTATTTTTTAATTACTTTTTTCCCTTGATTTTGCTCAGCATCTGTTCTGATGCTGAACTGCATGAAGAAAATGTATTGAAAGACCCAATAGGGCTCTAAGGCGTGACCTATTGGCTTTGAAAATTCGTGTTCCATTTGTTTCTTTGCTGTGCTTGCTGTAACTGATTAACCCATGTTAGTTGTTTTTAATAAAGTGGTCTTGCAACAATATGGCATTCTTGGCCCTGGACTGCACGTACACTTGCAGATCTCAGAAATTATTCGTTGTAGGGCAGTAGGAAAAGTCAAAACCCTACGAGGCAGATCCATGTTCATCTAGGTCAATGGCACTCGGTAGAAAAATTGTATGTATAGGTTTAGGTTTTTATATTCAAACGTTTAATGAAGTTAGTTTTTCACAGGTTTCCTGAGCTTGCTTCTTGGAGCAAGTGATTAGTAAAACAAGCATTCTACAATAAACCTTGTATGAAAGTATCACAAACAATAGATAATCGATGGCCCTGTTCACAAAGGCATTTATGGCCCCAAGCCTATATTTATTGCCAAAAATGGCCCAATTTACTCCTGTCAAGAATACACAAAAGTATAATAGATAGACATATATGGTTTTACTGCTACAAACTTGTATGCCATAACTGCATACAATGATGCAACTGTGATCCTCCAGTGTAAAGAAAAAAGAAAAAGATTAATGTTCATTTCCACAGTTGACTGCACTTCCACATTACAGAGTGGTACCCTCTGTGTAGCATATGTACATGGAAGTGGCGGAGTGAGGCGTTAGCCGTCGTGGCTTAACGCCCCACTCTGCCACTTCAGAAACGCAAGGCTACACCATATTTACATGGATATGGTGCAGCCTTGCGTTTCCCCCTGCATTGGCGCTACACTTAGCAGCGTAGCGCCAAAGCAGGCACGCTTGCACCATAGTGCAAGGGTGTCTGCGTGCAGGGGAAGATTGTTTATGTGCAGGAATGTCCGCCTTCCTGCACATAAAATATCTTGAAATGCCATTTTGTCACTTCTATGTCTGCTGCTTAATGTAGCAGACATGGCAGTCACAAAATGTAATTTGTCTTTAGAGATTGTTTAAGTGCAGGAAGGGTCACCTTTCTGTACATAAACAATCCAACGCTTTTTACCTTTTCCATGTGTGCTGCACAAGGCAGCACACATGGAAAAAGCAAAAACGAGGAGCAATAAAGCATTTCTCCCCGTTTCGCCAACTTAAGACCAGGTTTTCCCTGGTCTTTATTTTGGCACTACCTCCTATTTACGCTGCCCTTGTAAATAGGGGGCAACATCAAAAACAATGGGTTTTGTGGTGGAACGCCCACCACAACACCCATTGCTCTCCCCTTTTCCGCTAAACATAGCGTCACTGCAAATGACGTTGTGATGGCAATAGGAGCTTGTACATATGCCCCAGTGTGTTTCCTAATTGAGCTAAATTCAGTTGCCTCCATCTATTATATTTATGGAGTGACTATCTAGCTGAAGAGCTCTTTAAATTAAGGGTAGGATGGATCCTTTTCTATGGTGATGCCGTAGCAGAGGGATTCGTCATATAGCTGCAGATCTCATTAAATTGAGTGCCTCACAGAGGCTCTGCTTAATGCCAATTTTAAGCCATACTGTTTCCTCATTACTCCTCAGGAAACTGCCTGATGGTGGAACAATAATGTAGCCTCTGAATAGAAACTGTGACCTTCTGACCTCTAGGCCAACACTTACCTCCATCCATGACAGCACACGATTTACAGGCTCAGGGCATAAAAGGATAGTAATCTCATCTCTGCTACCTCTGTGCTTTGGTTCAAATCTGAGTTTGTAGTGCTAAGGCAAGCGCTATTCTTTCATGCAGCAACGTTCATTGGAAAGAGCATGTTTATTCCCTGAGCCTGTTCCTGCAATGTTACTTTGCCTATGGCAATCCCTCTTCTGTTTCCCTTAACTGCAACTTCACCCACCCTCACACTCTTTCACACCTTCCTAAAACCGCCCTCTTCGACAGTGTTCCTTGGCTTTGCAGCTATGCAATCACTTATAAAATTACAGTGCTGGAAATGGAAACAAAAGCACTGGGGTCCATAATCCCGAGTCAAGGGGTGGTAGCAGAACGTGGTGGCAACAAGGGGAAAAGTCCCAAGGCGCAGAGTCAGATAGTCAACTTATACTGGTTTTTAAGTCTCGGCTCTAGATGGCTTGCTTGCGCTGTCTCGCAAGAGAGACATACTATATCTCCTGTTGTAGGCTTCCCATTTGCTGGCACCATCATCACTCCATTTATTGTTCATTTATTGTTCTCCCCATTTGTTAAGGGCATGCATATGTCATGCCTCTTCCAGTGTTTAACCCTCCCTGAGAGCCTACATAACTTCTTTTAACCATATGCAGCGGGCATTGTAGGGTTGTTTCGGGATTATGTTTTTATTAGGTCTCCACATGCACGCACACATGTGCAACAGAGGAGATGCATAGGCTAGCAGACCATCTTTGGGCCTACTTCCATGGGTGCAGGACTGGTGTGGCACCACTGGCAGGGTAGGACTCACAGATGGCAGAGTCCAGGTGCTGGGTTCAAGTTGGTTGGAGCCTTCTGTCCTTGAGGCTGTAGTCAGGAGGCCCGACAACTAGAACTCTGGGGTTCTGGGTTCAACAGATGCAGGATCAGTCCTTCTCACCCCGGCAAGAGAGCAGCAGGCAGCAGGTCAGCACCGCAGAGCAGCAGTCCTGCAGAACAGCAGTCCAGCAGAGTGGCACTCTTTTCAGCAGCACAGCAGTCCTTCTTCCTGGCAGATCCCAAAGGTCCGGAAGTGTGCTGAAGCGTTGGGGTCTGAGTTCCAATATTTATACTTGGTGTCCACTCTGAAGTGGAGGAAGCTTCTAGAGGTTTCAGCCCCCCGGAAGTGTCAGGCATTCCCTTCTACCCTGTCCAAGCCCCAGCTTGTCTGCTGTCAAAATAGACCAGTGATAATCCCTTTGTCGACTTTAGGGGTTTTTCCCTACTAGGACATTTAAAACTTAAAAGTACATGTCCTACATTTTAAATACACTACATCCTGCCCTCTGGGCTGTTCAGGGTCAAACCTAGGGGTGACTAATATGTACTAATAAGTATGGTTTAGGTCTGACGAAAGGTTTATTTTTTCAGGTCAAGGTGGTAGTTTAAAACTCCACAGACTGGCTACAATAGCAGGCCAAAT
The DNA here is from genome assembly GCF_964204655.1 of Triturus cristatus. NCBI lineage: Eukaryota > Metazoa > Chordata > Amphibia > Caudata > Salamandridae > Triturus > Triturus cristatus. The sequence continues at coordinate 819,541,876 of NC_140591.1, forward strand.
ACTTGTTTAAAGGGATACTTACGTGTGTGGCACAGTCAGTGCTGCATGGCTACTATTAGCATTTAATTTACAGGCCCTGGGCATAGGCAGGACCATTTTAGTCAGGACTTACATGTAAATTAAATGTGCCCTTGGGTGTAAGACAATTCTATCATGTTTTAAAGAGAGAGTACAAGCACTTTAGCACTGATTAGCAGTGGTAAAAAGTGCAGCATCTTAAAGCCAGCAAAAACAGTGTCAGCAAAAACAAGAGGATTGAAAGCACAAAGTTAGGGGAGAACCATATCAAGAATGCCAGGTCTAACAATATGTATAAACAGACATCTTCAACTGGCACATCAGCGTTTATTATGTGTTATAGAGTGAAAATACAAGGAAATATGCAGAAAAGGCTAATTCGATTACGGTGTAACAAATAGCGATTCTTGCAATCATATTTAAGCTACAATAGTTTGGTCAGATTGTTTTGGGTGTATATTGCCTACACGTTTAATCTTTAAACAGTCAAATTTGTGGTGGGCCACAAAGTGAGACACGGTAAACTTCCTTGAATATTCAATGCCTTTTTTCAGCCCGCTGAAGGTGAGAATGGATTGTGCAGATTTCGTAGACAATCTATGCTACACAAGCTATAACAGATGTCTACAGTAATTGCAAACCATAAATTCATCCTGGAAAATGTACTTTGGGCAGATATGAATCTAGTGTTTAGTACAGCTGCCCCCTTACCATAGCATGTTGACCCACACACACACTGTATTATGAGCTGGATAGGGCAATTACTTCCACATTTAGCCACCAATTGCCTTTCAATTATAACAAGAGAACCCACCTATTAAATGTAACTGGGTATCTCTTAGCTATTTTTTAACCATAAATTCACATTACATTAATCTACACCTAGATCGCCTCCACCCTACACCTTACATCGGCATCTCTTGCTCAAAAGACCTCCAGCAAAGATCCCATTCGAGCTGCCCATTGGGCATTGCAGCTCCGGCCCGAGGATCCGCCTAATGATGAAGCATGACACCCACACGGGTGTGTGAGGGCTCTTGCTTCTGAGTAATTGGATCCCATGATCTGTTGTCTCAGCTTACCTGATCTAGATTCTCCCTCCCCCACAAACTGCATACCTTTTTGCTAATGTTGGGCTATCCGAGTAATGTACATTCTGTCGGAGATCTGCCACCGTGGCCCTGTGATAGGCTGCCACCCCAAACAAGCTTACATATTCAAATCTTTTGTAGGTTTTATCACACCCAGAGGAAAAGACTCATTTTACCCCTTCTGCGTAGATATAATTTCACACAATGCCAGGTAGCCTTGCAGTTTATCCAACAGTTAGCAGATCCCTTGGTATGTTATTCCCTGGCATCATTTTTATGGTCCTCCCTGAAGAGTAGGAGAATACAACCTGACATGCAAAACTGTGTTGGCTTGTGAATTATTGATATAATGATATTTATTGTAATATTGTATCGCTATTTGAAATGTATTTTTATGACGGAGGTCCTGTTTTTTTATTTTATATTATTAATAATAATGCAAATTTACGATAATATGTTTTAGCGTTGCTCGAAATTTTAATAACTGATGTTTAGATGTTTTACGTACTCTATATGCTACAGAAATTATAACGAAATAAAGACTTTTGACTAAGACAATGCATACCTTTTGTGTTACATAGCTGCACTATCAAGCCAGACCTAAAAATGTGACTCCTGGCCCTGGTTGGGCAGAACAAGATAAGAACAATTGGGTGGTTTCACTTCATCTGAGGCACTAACCTCCTCCCCAAGGGGACTTGGTACTGTGAAAACAACCCACCACATATATATAAGGTGACCAGACATCCCGGATTTGCCCAGACAGTCCTGTTTTTTCACCAGCTGTCCCAGCAGATTTCAGCAATTTTGGCTCATGTCCCGGTTTTTAGAGGTGGTTGACTGAAAACAGTGAGAGGCACTTTTTTGGGTGTTCTAAAGCTGTGCTAGTTATCAGCTGTTATAAGTAAGCAATCTAATTAATATGTATGATGTTGGTTGTAGAAATTACATTTTATTTATTTTCTTAATGCATCTTCTGTGCTCCTATGTGGATGAGAGCCAGAGGCGCAACTAGAGCCAAATTTTGGGGGGGGGGGGGGCGGGGGGGGGTTGGGCTGAGCAAAAATTTCGGGGGGGGGGGGGCTGAACTTTAAGCAATAGGCAGAGTGGAGCTGCAGGCGCTCGTAAAAGGGGTGAAACAACAGCAAGGCCTCATTAACATGCAAATGGTCTTTTAAAGACCTGTGAAGTGCTCGGGTGCGGCTGCTTTTTTGCCCGGGAAGGTGTCTCATCCCGGGCTGCCACACACGACGGGGGGGGGGGGGGGGGGGCTGAAGCCCTGTGAGTCCAATGGGTGTTGCGCGCCTGATGAGAGCTGTCATTCTGCGCCGTTCCCGTGGATAACAAATTGTAGTCCTTCTTCTCTTTTTCCAAAATGTCCCTGTTTTTCGTTCTCGTGATCTGGTCACCCAACATATATATGTATGCAAGTGGCCGTTCCATTTGCCTCTCAATGATGAAACTATTCGGACCTCGTGGAAGGCAGGTGGCAGCGTCACCACCACACGACGCTCTCGTTCCCGCCAAGAAGCCTCGCGATCGATAGCCCAGCCTCCCTCAGCAGTAGAAAGGGCGGCGATGTGACCGGGTAATAAAAATTGGCAGTCCGTGTTATTTATAGTGTGCAGGTGTTAGCAGAAATCGGGACCGCCCGGGTGACTGCTCTCAAATTTAAAGTGACGCCAGCAAAAAGGGGAAAACGCGGCGACTGAAGACGCGCGCCCACCCTGAAAGGAATGAGTGGGAGGCAGGTTGAGGTGATGTCGATAGACGACGGGAGACCGTGCACAGAAATCTTATTTTATCATACTTTCACGCTTAAAAAAAAGTTCAATGGAAAACACTAAACAATGAATAATGCTCTTCCGTGTATGAAGACTCGAGCCCTTAAAATAGTCACAAATAATTGGAAAATGCACCCATGTGTAGGAAACAAACATTACTTGCGCAGTTAATTACATGCCATCATTTGTTAAATACATGGCTGCGGCAGCTAGAGACAAAAGCAAAGCGCGCATTAAGACTATGGGTAGAGTATTTATATTACTGAACACAGTCTACAAGAGAAAGAGCGATTTTACGATTTTATTGGAATTTCTGTTCCCTTGGAGTTATTCTTATTAGGGTCAGACTGGTCATAGTGCCACCCGGGCATTTTTCTGGGGTTGCATCTAAGGGCTTTCAGAGCAGGATGGGCTGTGATTGTCCAACCATTACTAAAGGTGGGTAACTAGTTGGTAAAGGAAAACAAGCATTGGCATAGCCAATAGGTCTCGCCTTTGGGACCTTATAAGTGTTTAGCCATGCAACAGTTGCATAACTAAACACTTATAAGGTCCCAAAAGCGAGACCTATTGGCTATGCCAAGCGGCCGTGTGGCCGCAAAAGTGAAAGTGATCGCGATCAAACGCAAAAGTGAAAGTGATCGCGATCAAACATCAAAGCGGCCGTGCGGTCGCTAAAGTGAAAGTAATCGCGGTAAAAGTGGTGCGCGCGCCCACGCACATGCACTGTAACCCTAGGTTGGCCTGGTAGCACTTTTTGGAGCCCTCTCAATAAGTCTCGCCAGACCAGCGCATGCGCTGGGTCAGGCGAGACCTAACCAGTGGGCGTGTCGCGGAAATACAAAGAATGAGATGTGGCCTAGCCCTACTGACCAGAATTGTCACCTTCGAACTTGGGAACCACTTTCAAATCCCTACTAGCCTTGGCTCAAAATTCTGAGGTTCCTGGCAAATGCTTAAGCACCCTGTTCCTATAAAAGATTAAAAAGAAGTAACTAGTTTGGGTCTGTTATAAGGCGCTCTAATGCCATTGGGCCAGATTCGCTATATTAGAACAAAAAAGCAGAAATAAAAATGAGGGGGTGGTGGAGAGGTTTTATTACAAAGCTCACAGTTGTGAGCTTTGTAATAAACAACTATATTTTAGTGTTTTTTTGTTGTTGCTTTTGCTGTCCATCCACCAATAACAAAGTTGTCGTAGAATGTGTCAATCTGCCACTCTAGTTCATATATCCATCCTAGCTGCATATCAGAGGCGCAACTAGAGCCAAGTTTCGGGGGGGCTAAGAAAAAATTTAGGGGGGGGCTGAATCTTTAAGCAATAGGCAGAGTGGAGCTGCAGGGGCTCTTAGAAGGGGTGAAACAACAGCGAGGCCTCATTAACATGCAAATGGTCTTTTAACCCCTTCGCTGCTGCGGACATTCCGCTGCAGCGCTGGGGGGGGCAGGGGGGCAGCGCGGCGGGCCTGTGCTCATGACGGAGCCGCTCCGTCATGAGCCACAGTTGAGCTGTGCTCATGACGGAACGGTTCCGTCATGACTCCGCCCATTTGCGTTGTCCCCTCGCACAGGCGGGGAAACAGCGCCGCGCAGGCGGAGCGGCCGCCAACAGGATTGTCATGACGGAACCGTTCCGTCATGAGCACACGCCAACCGTGGCTCATGACGGAACGGTTCCGTCATGAGCAGGGAAGGGGTTAAAGACCTGTGAGGTGCTCGGGTGCGGCTGTGTGTGTGCCTGGGAAGCTGTCTCAGCCAGGGCTGCCACACACGAGGGGGGGGGGGGGGGGCTGAAGCCCTTTGAGTCCAATGGGTGTTGCGCGCCTGCTGCTTCTCATGCAGTGTATCACTTTCACCCGTTAGTTCAACATTTCTGTGAGAAATATGATGCCACACAAATAATTTGGTGAATAAAAATAAATATATAGGTCTTAGCTAAATTACTACTAACCGTTTTAAACCAATGCCACACAATAAACAATAGTACTCTTTCTATCATATTTTAAGCAGCCGCGGCCCGTGGAGGGAGTTCCGTGGGGCGGTAAGGCGGGGCTGGGGAGGGGCAGGGTGGGGGGTTCTAAAAACCGGAATATGGATAATTGCAGGTAAGTAAACAAATAAATAAAACGAATTTCGTAGCGCACGCTGCATCGCAAAATGCGATGCAGCGCGCGCTACGAAATTCGTTTTATTTATTTAATTGTTTACTCACCTGTAATTATCCATATTCCAGTTTTTAGAACCCCCCACCCTGCCCCTCCCCCGCCCCGCCTTACCGCCCCACGGAACTCCCTCCACGGCCACGGCTGATTTTAAGGAAAAACGCCTGAGTGACGCATGTCTAAAAAACTTTCACCGCTATCAAAGCTATTCATAAGCATTAGATACAGTAACTCTATATTCTCTGCAAAAGTACATTCCATACTTGTATTCAAATGTAAGTCTTTAATACCATCATAAAGAATCTCTGCTCACGATTCTACGTTTAACAAAGGTGAATCTATGGATTTCAATAACAAATTAATCGTAGATGGTATATCCTTGCATCAGAAATAATTCATGAGTTATTTTCAGCTAGTAAAGAGATTGTCACATTATTCATAGCATTTCTTCGTCAGGAGATTAAATCTCTGCATCATTGTTTACAATTATTAGGGTATGATTAGAGTAGGCCAAGGTGGGAATCTGACACCATGATGTTGGAATTTATTGTGTGATAATTGTTGTATTTTTGGGGGAATAACATGCGGACATTTTTGCTTACCACATCAAAACCTGCATGTTACAGTAAATAATGTGTAGTTTTTCTCTTTTAAATTCCATCAGGTTTGACCTGCAGAAATGTAATGAAGGGTGAGGTCTATATCACACCCAGTAATTACGTGGTGTGGTAAACACCACAAAAGTTGGAATTTCGAGCCCTACTTGAACATGGGTTTGCAAAAGGGTCTAAAAGTACAGCCCCACTCATAATCCAGGTCATGGTCGCTTGAAAAAAGAAAGCAAAGAAACAAACCTAACTATATCAGCTATAAACATAAGAAGGCCCTACAACTCAATGCTGGCCAATAAAGCTTGTACCTGATGTTCAAGAAACTCAATTGAGGGGGTATGTATATGCTGGCATATAAATAAAGCAATACACTCACACTCTATAATAATGTTGTATTCCCAATAGCATCTGGAAGGTTCTGGAAACAGAGAGAGGTGGGCTCAACTAACAAGGGTTCCACTGACACAAGGGCCCCGGTTTGAAGGGATCCTCCCTCAGCACCCCTGTTATGACCGTCTCTTACCCCGCTGCCTGTCATAGGGAGGTCCAGTTATTCTGTTTGCATTAGGCCCGTAGTTCCCTTGCGACTCTACGAGCAGAGTTCGAATCGGCATCGCTGTTCTGGTGCGCAACTTGCCTTTTGACATATGGAAACCGCAAATCGCACAAATCAACAAGGATTCCCTGTTGAGTGGAAATGAGTGCTGTATTTCAGCATTACAAATGATTGTATTTTATCTACTGTCACCGTAAAATCAATCTTACTGTTTTGCCCCTGAAGACAAAATACAAACCATGATTTTTTTCCGCATCAAATCAACAGTGACCCCACCACCAAAAAAAATGTGGAAATGGAGCAATATCACACCCCTGCATATAAATAATGTAGTGCTATAAAATACTTTTGGGTAAATTATCTCATTCTGTGCAGTTTGTGCATTTCGGAAATAACCAACACATTTTTTGGTCAATTGAGGAAATACCGAACTTCATGCCCTGTCCCCACCAGTCATCAGTCAAAATTGGACCTCTTTAGAATGTCATCCTGTATATTCTCTTACAATAGAGATGGCTTTTTAGGTTGTTTTAGACTTTTTAGACATTGACGAATTTGTGTAGGAATTGAGTCATCATGGATAAATTGGCTATTGTGGATCACGGAGAAGCATGAGTTTGAATTTTCGCTTCCCCTCTCCTAAATTATGTGATCCATAGCATTCAGACATATGTCTCAGTGCTTCATTTAACTTACTTGCAAAAGAGTGAGAGTGCTGGGGGCAAGATGGCCGCTGACTAACTTCAAGGAGGGCAGCGCTGAGCTTCCTCTCCCTCCGTGAATAACCCACCGAGAATGTATGGCGAAACATAAAGCATATGCCTCAGCGGACTTACTGTGAGGCTGTTCAGATTCCGCAAGTTCCCGACGCTGCTGACTTGCGAGAGGCTGGGAGCGGCTGGCTTGGCTGCCGCGGCTGCTCCCACGGTGCTCCGTCTAGCATCTTTCGGCGTCTACGGAGTCCGATAGCTTTGCGGCGGCTCTCGGGGCTCATTTGGCAGTGGTCGCTCCAGCTCCGGTTCAGGTTCAGGATGGTTCCGAAAGCAACTAAAACGCTCAAGGAAATGAGCATTACAAAAGACACGAAGGACGCTAAGGTTGCAGCCAGGGATGCGACCAAGGAGGTCAGAGGTGCTTTGAGGGACGGTGCGCTGGACATGGAGGCGGATTCTGGACAGAAGCAACAAGGTGGCCCCAAAAAGAAAGGTGAGGGTGTGGCGGGTGGTACAAGGCTTCACGCCGCAGCTTCTGTAGCCGCGAAAGGTACTATGCGACAGCCTTCGGTTTTGGAGGTGTTTGGGGTGATAGGCGCTACGGTGTTAATACCCCCAAGCACTGCTGATTTAAAACAGCACAGGAGGAACCAATAACTCTGGTAATATGCACCCCTCCCCGACACTGGAGTTACTGTATGCGACTCTTAAACAGATGCAGGGGGAGGCCAGACAGGAAAGTAAGAGATCGCTACTTGCTGCGAAGAAACTGCAGGGGGCCATCCGCAAGACGAACAAGCTATGCACAGATATGTCTGAGAGAGTTACTCATTTGGAAGAACGAACAGCCGCTGTAGAGGAGGTGGTGGAAAAACTATAATAATTCAAGGCTACACAGGAAAAACAATCACTAGATGTATGCTGGAAGCTTGAGGAATTTGAAAATCGGCAGCGCCGCAATAACATCCGGCTGCTTGGCCTGGAGGAAAAAGTGGAGGGTGAGAATACCATGGCCTTTGTTGTTAAGTTGCTGAAGGGTGCTTTTCCGGACCTCGCCCACTGGAACTAGGAGATGGAAGTACAGCGGGCTCATCGCTTCCCGATGTTTAGGAGAACTCAAACGAAAAACCAAGGGGAATGACCCAGAGCCATCTTGATCTTTGTTGTTCATTTTTTGCTAAGGCAGGCTATAATAGACCGGGCCAGACCTGACTCAAAGCGAACCTATGAGGGGCACACCTTCTTCGCTCGGCCGGACTTTTGCCACACAACGGTCGAGCAAAGATGTAGACTACGACAGATGACAACCCCGTTTCAGGGGGTGGGTTGCGAAGCTTTTTTTGCTGTTTCCCACATGACTGCGGGGTGGCTTTCTCGGGGGAGTCTTGCTTGGGGTCAGCACAACATGAGCTAGCACGATTTGTGAGGTTTGTGAAGGAGCTGCGCAATTGGAGACAAAATGTCTGTGTCTGGTTATTAAAAGATGTTCGAACAGCTCTGACAAGTATAAATGCAAATATAATTGCAAGTATGGAGATGTTAAATAAAAGCAAGAGGATGTGGGTTTATTATAAAGAAACAGGGTATTTTAATTCATGAGTTTACGGATTGTGACAGTTAATATCTGTGGTTTAAATGACCAGAATAAGAGGAATAAGGTGGCAATCTGGTTTAAGTCTCTTTGCCTAGATTTTCTTTGTATTCAAGAGACACATATAGAAAGCAGCAGAGCACATATAATGGAACAGCTGGGATTTCAATTTCAATGGTTTGGGGGTTCAGTGGGGTATGCCAGGGAGCAAGTACTGCGGGAAGAAAAAAAGGGTTGGTGTTGCTTTAGCAAATTTGGTTAGCAATAATGCTCTGACAGATGTATGGGTATATTTGAAATCAACAGATGGAGGTAGTACTTTTTTCTCAGCACCACATAAGGTTGTCTCTCGCTTGGATTACTTCTTTGTCTCACACCACCTTATCTCCAACTCTCGTATTGAGAGGTACCCTCGGATAATGTCGGATCATAACCCGATAGATCTCACTGTTGATTATTCGGGGGGGGGGGGGGATAAGCAAACTTGGGGATGGGCTTTTGAACGGAGGAGGTTGTTGTATGATCCTGATTATGTTATATATATGAAGGGTTGGATTAAGGAATTTGGGGATTTTAACCGAGGGAGCGCTAATGCGGGAATGGTCTGGGACGCTTTTAAAGCGGGGGTTAGAGGCAAAACTACTAGTTATAGCTTACGTCGTCAGAAGAAGGAGTTACAGCGAGAGGCAGAGATCAGAGGAAAATTAAACAAACTGAAAGAGGCTCTAGCCACTGCTATTAACACGGGAGGGTTGATAGAAGAAATTATATTTCAGCTGGCTATAAAAAAGGCTGAGGCAGGTGATCATTTTGCTGCAAAAGCGGCAGAGATTTATCTGGCAAAAAAAGAGCATTGCTATGAATACAATGAGCGGGTGGGGCATACTTTGACTGTAAGAGCAAGGCAACAAATGTCGGCTGGCGAGATTTCTGAAATCTATGATACTGATGGGAAGGTTATAACAGACGTGTTAGGGATTCAAGAGACTTTCAGGCTCTTTTATCAGCACTTATATAGCAGATAATTAATAGTGGCGCCACTGGATATACAAACATTTTTGGATAATATACCTATACATAAGGTAGATTCGGCGGATAGGGATGAACTCGAGAGGGTGTTCTCTTATGAAGAAATCTGGCAAAGCAGTCGGTCCTGATCAGATTCCGCTTGAGTTTTACAAAATATTTAAAGATATTATTGGATCAGACTTGGCTGAGGTTATTTTGTTGGTTCAAAGGGGGGGGGGGGGGCCTGCACCTGAGTCTTGGGCCGGCGCAGACGTTATAGTTTTTCTTAAAAAATATAAGCCACCTAGGGAGCCAAGCTCATATCGCCCCATAACGTTATTGAATAGCGATGTTAAAATCTTCTCGAAAGTAATAGCCACGAGGCTAAACAATATATTAAAGAAAACTATTCACCCCTGTCAACATGGGTTCATAATGGGCCGTGGAACCACACAGCATGTACGGCGGGTGATAACACTCTTTGATGCAACAGAGATCTCAGGGGAACCTATGGCTGCTTTGTTATTAGATGCTGAAAAGGCATTCGATAGTGTCTCCTGGGATTTTCTGTGGGAATCATTGAGATGGTTTGGGCTGGGGGAATGTTTTATTAAAGCTATTCAGGTACTTTACCTGGCACCTACAGCTCGCTTAAGGCTTAACGGTAGCTATACTCTGCCTTTTAACATTCAACGGGGGACTCGGCAGGGGTGCCCATCTTCGCCTCTGCTATTTGCTATATACATGGACCCTTTAATACGGCTACTTGAGGCTAATAATGGAATTTTTCTAATTATATGTCAGGGTGTTGAATCTAAAGTTTTAGCTTATGCTGACGATGTGGCCATCACTACCGCCGATCCACTCTCGGCATTGACGGTGGTGGAGTCAATTGCACAAGAATTTGGCATTTATTGAGGATATGCACTAAACAGAACAAAAACTCAAGTGATTAAGAATCGGTTTGTCAACTTTGAAGATCCTCGTGCTACAGACTCAGCAGTATACCTGGGTATTAGGATCATGTCTGATTTAGAGAATCTAGTAGCCAAGAATATTGAGCCAGTAATTAGGAAGGCGAGAGCGGATGTTGATAGACTAAATAATCTTCGTTTGTATCTTTTTGGACATTGTAACGTGGTAAAGATGATGTTTTTACCAAAGATTCTTTATTTGTTTCGGGCAATTCCACTGGAGTTTCAAAAATCTTGGTTTGTTATTTTGGAAGGTATAGTTAATCGATTTATTTGGGCACATGGGAAAACTAGGAGGGCTTTATGGTTTATGTCTTTACCACGGGAGAAAGGGGGGTTTTCAGTTACTGATTTTCAATGCTATTACTGGGCTGCTGCTCTCCAATACATGGGCATACTGGTTGGTTCATGTTCTAGGGACTTGGATGGGGAAATAGAACTTCCTGATGCTTATAAGCTGTTATTGGGGGAGCAGGCAGAGAATTGTTTTTGGACATTTACGGAGCCCAGCTACTATAAGAGGACAAAATGTAAGACTCTTCTCTCTGCCTTCAAGATTTGGGGGACTATAAAAAGAAAGATTGGTTTGGGGAGACTTAATCACTATACTTTGCTTTATAAAAATCCCACCCTTCCGGAAATCTTTTCAGATGAGGTAATGGTAGTATGGGCAACAAAGGGAGTTCGGATGGCAGGGGACCTAATATTGAATGAAGGGTTTTGCCAATTTAGTGATATCCAGCTCGAGTTTGGGTTGGAAAGGGGTAACTTTTTTAAATACTTGCAGTTATGTAGTTTTTTTATCCAAAAGATTGGGGGGGTCTAGTGGATTTAGCAGCAATACAATTATAGATATTATGAGAGGTAGTACAAAGGGCACTATTAGGTTTATGTACGCAGAATTATTAGGCTTAAAAAAGGACGATTTAGTTAAGCATGGGAACAAATGGGCGGAGTGTGTGGGGGCTGCACCATAGGCGCTTGCAGAATCCTTAGAGCTAGCTCAGACGGTTTTGCGATCTGCTGGGCTTCAGGCACAACATTTTAAAACTGTATTTGCTTTATCTCACACCCCGGCGAGACTAGCACAGTGGACTGGGCTATCTGGGATTACGTGTCCTCGGTGCGGGCGGTGGCAGCAGACCTCGTGCATATGTTTGCATCCTGCCCACGTCTTCAGGGCTTACTAGAATCTATTGCAGAATTTTTTGATCAGTCATTAGGGTTAAAGATTATACCAACTTTTGATTTAGATTTGTTGGAAGTAAGCAGGATGGAACAAAATGAGACGGCTTATAAATTCCTCTTTGTGGCTATGGCTGTACTACGTATGAATATCGCTTCTGCCTGGCTGGACCCTTTGCCCCCTACTTTTCACCAATGGCTTGCGCGGTTACTCTCTATTTATACATTAGAAAGAGCGATCTATGAGAGAAAGGGGAAGAAATCGAAATTGTTAGGGCAGAATATTTGGGCTCCCATAGCAAGATGGAAGGATTCATAATTACTGCCAAGAATTAAGCAAATAAGCTAAATATGTGTTGGAGCTAAATATATTGGTACAGGTTAAGGGTGTTTTTATGAATCTAGATTATTGTCCTATGTTAAAAAACTGGCCTCCTTCTGTAAAAAATATGTCTTATTTACTTTTTAATGTTTTATAATAAGTTTATGTAACATTTGTTTGCTTCTTCCTAAAATCTCGTATCTTTGTATTTTGTATTGGTTGCGTTTATTGTGCTGATCTCTGGGGGAGAATGTTAAAAAACGTAATAAATTTTAAAAAAAATTAAAAAGAGTGAGAGTGCTTAGAAACTGGTCTTGGGCACTTTCTGGCAAGTAGCCATTTATAGTTCACTAGATTATCCTGCAAGGCATTTGCACCCGATTCTTGCCATGAAGAGCCCCCAGCTTTAGTTTCTGTATTACTATGTGTCAGCATTGATTATTTGGACGGCTTGTTGCAGAGTTGATGTAAAGTGTGAGGAAGTGACTAAACCCTGCCTTTGCAATATGAGTGACTTTAAAGGAATGCAATTAAAACATCACTGCATCTTGCCTTTAGTCCTGCATGGTGACAGGCGATGCGACCTCTGCTCTGTAAAAAAAAAAGAAAGTAAATGAGAAAAATAGGGCCATGTTCGCAAAATGTTTTGCGTTGGCGTAAAAGCTACAAGAGATTTTGCAGTTTCAAAACCTTGATTCACAAATTCAGTTTTTTCTTAAATAAAAATCCCATCTATTTATGAGTGAATACCTGCCTTTTTGGAGGAATATTCTGCGAAATTAATTCTATCTAAAGAATAGGGAAAAAGGGGAGTTTTGAAGTTGGTCAACGAAGTGCATGTGAATGCCCCACAAAGGGAAAAAAAGAAGATATTCACTAAAGTTTTCCTTATCATTTCCTTCCCGGAAAGCACACAGAAGGATCAGAAGTGTATTTTCCAGGGTTGGAAATTCGCACGCACTCCTTATTGAATGCCTGCATTTAGCGAAGTCTAAAGCCATAATCTGCACTGTTTAGCCTATGTAAGAGCACAGTTTTTCTATAGCACTTATTATAAACATTTAGGCTCTTTCAAAGTGGGGCCTAATAGAGTAGATATGGAAAAAGGCCATGGGTGGAAATACTGATCCGCTCAGGATCACACAGTTTGATGATGCAGAGAAGTCTTTAAGCTATATCACGCTATTCATATTTTATAGTGCATGCTCTGTCATTGGTGTAGCTTTATAGAGCTTTTGGAAGACTGAAGTTTTTCCATATGGTGCCACCATGCCAGAGATATGTATTACGGGTATTGGATTTGGGTAACTGTGGCTATATCGCATTCATTGAGCTTAGAACTCAATTCTAATACCACTCCAGGACATCACCTATAATGATAACTCTCGACACTAGGCCGATTTATAATGGAATAATTAAGGCTGCAGTGTTCTCAAATCGCAACAAAGGAAGATGTAATTTGAAATATTAAAATTCTTAGACTAGCGATTAGCAAAGAAGAGTGGATGGATGTCCATATGTCCATCATTTTAAAGACCTGCACTTAGACTGTTATGCAACCTGTTCCATTCCAAGTTCTCAGTAGAGTCAACTGCACAAGAAGCCAGCCACACACGAGACTTCACTTCCGGTTCCTCATTTCCTGTTAAGCCTACGCCTCCTTGTTTGCCTTCTTTGGTGACAGGCCCCTCGCTCTTGCACAGCTTCAGAAATTGCCGCTAGACCACAATTCCTCCAGCCGATCCCATTATTCTGTCTGATCGTGTTCAGTCCTACAGTGACTTCAGCAGTTAAGTGCTTCACTCTACGTTCTTTGGTGCAAGTTATCGTCAATGGAAAGAAGCAATCACATTCACACTGGCAGCTTCCATGTTGACAACGTCAAGTGCACGGGAGACACTGGCGCAGCTAGCGTCACGCGTCACTGAGCAGAGTTCTGCGGGTCAACGCGCATTAGTACCACTTCCATTTTTGCTCCATGGAAAACGCAGGCTGCTTTCATGGCAACGAGCTCCCTTCGAAGAACGCTGCAAAGGCAGCGGAGCGGCGTGAGACGTGAAGACAAGCAGAGCTTTGACAGCTCCTGTTAGAATCACCTATCCGTTGATGATCGAGGGATTTTTGATTTCCCTTTCAAAACCTTTTCATGGAGAGCCTGTATTTGACAGTCCTTCGGGGATAACATCATACAGAGCTTTGTACTCATCACTTAAAAGCTACCTCCGTGAGGTCGCGCTTTGGCCATTGAGCGTCAGGGTTCAGATCGCCCGTGTTGTTTACGCAAGGACAGTGACCCCACAAGAGCGAAGGTTAATGTTTGTCAGAGTAGGACATAGGATATGTTTGAGCGAGAATGTGCAGGTTAAACACAGTCACAGTAATGGGGCTGAATGGTTGGTCGCTGTGGCCCGCAGGGGGAACCTTGACTGATCAAGTCTAGGAACGATGTGACTGTTATGTTGATATGATTTTCAGTGCTTAATTTGAGCCAGTGGTTCCAGGTGCTCAGCATGCACTTAATTGCCAGAACCTGCATTTATGACAGCTGCCACATGGTGGCGCTTTTTGTGCAATGTAAAGGTCAGCAGAAAAACAGTTGTTCGTTAGTTCAATATATATTAAAAACAACTAATTCCTGCCACTCAAGACATTCTTAAAGCTTTGGCGGCCTCTAATTGTCTGTACTGTCACACTTGTAGCAGTAAGAAGTTGTGTAAGTACAGTGGCAATGTGTGATGCAAACTGCGGTGGCCTCCTGACGAGGGCCCTGGCACTTTCTAAAAATTAAGCACCGATTTTGCTTGCTTGGGGTATCTCAAAGTCTGGTGCAGGAGCCGTGAAATCATGTTGAACTGGCGTAGAAAGGCCACCACTGGACCGCGATGAAACCAGGGAACCCCCATCCATGACTCCTGTTTGTATACCCAATTAAACCCCAAGTAGGACCTGGTGGCCCCTACTGTTTCTCTGCCTGGGTCTGCCATGCCTTGCATTGAGAACCCAGGAAATGGAAGCTGAGTCAGGAGGTCAGCTCTCAATTGGGAACATCTCCTGGGGTGATGGCACCGGCCTCCCTGTCTTGGCTTGTACACCAGCAGAGCTTGTGGAGTCTCCACCAGTGATTGCCTTGTCACTAAATTGAGCAGGGAAACTCAAGTTGGTGGGCGAGATCCCCACTGATTTATGGAGTGAATCAGTGCTTTAAATGGGCTGGTACTCACCGGTACGGAGTACCGCCACTTTTTATACCGGAACTTTTCCTTTGCCAAGGACAGTACCGGTACTCAGGGGAAAGTCAGACAGTGCAGGCTGGATGGCCCTGGAGACTGTGCTGCGCAGAAAGTGCTCTGCTCGGCTGCTGCCGAAAAAGAGAAGGCAGAATGGAGGGAGGAGCAGTGTATGCCTCTGAATGGAGCCGCTGCTGAGCAATCCAGCAGCGGCTCATTAGCATCACTTAAGGGCTGTTTAGGATTGTGAATGCCCTGCGGCCCTCTGTGAATAAAAGTGAAGGGTCCAATCAGACCCTGCCCAGTCAATCACACTGTAGGTGTGGGACTCTGAGCCTATCCCCTACCCCACAAATCTAATTACAGCGTGACACCCAAGATGAATGCACCTCTCAGCACGAGTCTGCGAAGGGGTGGGGAGGTATTACACGCTAACCAGCATCAGATTGGGAAGGCGGACATTGGGTGATGGGATGATGCCTAAGGGTCTCTCTGCTTTTCTTCCCTGCTCCCTGTCCAGGCTAGCGCCCTGAAGCTATAGTTTGCTGAGAAAGGGGGAGAGTTAGCGAATTGGCCTTCAATCAATCAATCAATCAGATTACTTGTAAAGCGCGCTACTTACCCGTGAGGGTCTCAAGGCGCTGAGGGGAGGGGGGGTGCTGCTACTGTTCGAAGTGCCAGGTCTTGAGGAGTATTCTGAAGGCGAGTAGGTCTTGGCTCTGCTGTATGTGGGTAGGGAGGGTGTTCCAGGTCTTGGCGGCGAGGTAGGAGAAGGATCTGCCGCCGGAGGTGTGTGCCTGTTATTAGCACCTTCGCTCCAGTGTCTTTCAGACCTTGGTGGGGGGTTTATGTTTGCATTGGCTGTGAGGCATCTTTCCCAGATAGGAAAATTGAGAGGATGTAATGTTAGGGCCTGTCAAAGCTGCCCCGCCCCCTCAATACACCTTGTAGCTCATTTTAATGAGTACCTGCACTTATTTTTTCCCATTTAAAGCACTGGAGTGAATGGGTAATTCGCTTTAATGGTGCTAATGGGACATCAAACCATCCGCATTTGCCCGCATACCCGAACACAAGTCCGTCAGTTTTACTTTTATATTGTGGCATCATAGAGAACACACATCTTGGGCATCAGCAGCTCAACCTTTATTTACAACTGATTAACATTTTTGAAAAGTCTGGCAGAAATCAATCGCATTTATTGACAAGAAACAGTAAAGAATAAATAAATATGGCTGCCAGCCTGCTTGGATCTAGTAGCCAATAGAAAACACAAGGCGGGGAGGCGATTCTCACATCGTTAGTGTTCTTCGACGTGCCACAAAATAGAACATGTCAGAAGGAAATAAAATGACAACATAGGGTCTCATATGAAGATGGAAATCCTCTAAATTTGGAGGAATTTGTAAATATAGAGTACAATACACCAACTGGATTTCCCCCTCCAAAGGGATAGTATGCATTACGGGACAGTGGAGAAAATGTAGAGATTCTATTCTGTATTTGGCTTTCATGTAAGGGCTGCCTCCTACCATTAAAAAAGGGATTCTCCCTTCCTTATATTACGGCCTATGAAGCCAGTGCTTAATTTGAGATGGTGGTTGCCGGTGGGTTCCGTCGGCATTCACTTTTGGGAAACTCATCAGATATTTCCCCAGACCAAGAGAGGTTAAAAACAAAATAGAGGGAACAGAAGAAGGAAGAGAAAGAGGGGAAAAACATCCCAAAGAGAGAAAACAGGAACTTGCTAGAGTGAGAGGGGGAGGGTGTGTTTGGCAGTCGAAAGAGGCAGGAGGTGGAATCAAGACTGCACAGCCTTGGTATTCGGTGCGCTAATATTTAATAGCGCCGCCCGCCGGCTTCTGAGCAGCATTTTGGGTGTTGGCACTCATTCTTTTACAAATTAAGCCCTGCTTTTTACCCCCCTGCTTGTAAGGCTGTTGTTCGGATCACCAGCAGAACCTCATAGCCCAGAAAAAAACCAACACCTTTGTCATTCTGCTGATGGATTTCCATGACCACTTTTCCCCAAACAGTTGCACGCCTGTTTTTCTGCAAACTGCACATGTCAAAAACCTTCAAAAGCAGCTGCCCCTATGCCTGCTTCTCTCTTTAACTTTATATTGCAGTAATGCTGCCAAACCGGCCCCCAGTAATAAAACCGTCCCCCACTGCTTGAAAACTGGCCCACACCCTTCCGGCCCACTGTGAAAATGCCCGTTGCCAGCTGCTGCCTGTCTGGCCCTGCACTCGTGCTCTGGTAATTGAAGATGAGAGAGCCCAGGTTGCTTTTTCAGGACTACTTCAACCTAGTTCAGATCACGTCCTTGTGTTAATCCCTCTGGTGTGCCTCTCGACACCATGCCAACGGCTAAAGTTCCTTTTAATTGGAGCAGTTGGCACAGCCCCAATAATGTCCTCTTGGCTCTCAGGGCAATCCCTGATGTAGGCCCTGAATGTTTACCATTAGTTCCCCATCCCAGTCTGCTGCTGGAGATGAATCAAATGCATTTTTATTCTGGGGTGTACATCCACTCTCCTAATTCAAGCTGATGAATCCAGGTACTCATAATGTGTGGTGACCTCATTGGAGATCATGTGTGTGAACATATTTTCTACCTGAACCTCTAAGTAGGACTTGGTCCCCTGCGCAGATAATTTCAGAAGACACCAAAGACCTTGAAGCAGCTCATCTATGCCTTGGTCTCTTCTTGACTTCCCCTACAATTTCATAATCACTGAAATGGTTTGGGGCCTGAAGAGATCATTAGTCTGGACTCTAAGAGCATCAGGGATATAATTTCTACCTGAGGGGTGGGATACCCCATAAAAAAGCCATTTCTCAGGCCTTCAATAGAAACTTGGAAACTGCATTATGTATTTTATTTACCTTCTTGCATAGTCCAGGATAGGCCAATTGCAGTCAGTGTGCTTTACATATAACCATTTGCTACAGATCCCTCTTACACTGAACAAGATGCTATAATAAGGACTAAGATAATGAATTGAATCTAGAACAGATATTCTTAATGCATTCATGCTGAAGAATGTGAGGAGAATCAAGTGGGATTTCTTTTCATTGCTCATTATGCGGTGTAGGTACGAGCTCCTGCCTTGTGCGGAGCTTCAGAACCAAGAGAGGAATCAACAAATCTCCAGTAAATTACTGTATGGCAAGGGAGAAGGCCTTTTGCTACCAACTAGTAGAGGTGGACGAGCTACTGAAGGCTCAAGCCTTGTTCGAGCCTGATGCCTGGCTCAGGCTCAGCTCTGGCTCCACTGGGAGTCTTGAGCGAAAAGCGAGTCGAGAAGCCGTAGCTTCCACGGTCCATGGATCTTTCTGCAAACTATCACGTGTCAAGAGCGACCCCTACCAGAGAGGGTGGTGGGGCGGGGAGGGGGGAATGTAAAAGAACAAAAACTCTTACCTAACTATGGCTGGCCGTTGCCTCTCCTCTGTCCTCTTCCTACCTTCTTTCTATCTAGAGTCTAGCAGCAGGAAGCACCCGGGCTTCCCTAAACCAATCACAACACTGCAATGCAGCATTTTTATTGGTCTGAGCGCCGTGGTTCGGCGCTCAGACGGGGATGGAAGTCTTGGCATGTTCTCCACCCAGGCTGTAATGCAGCCTGGGTGGAGAACATGCAAAGTGCACATGAATGTTTGGCCGGCCTGCAATGGCCAGCCAAACATTCATGCACACTTTGAGTCGGCAAATCACTCTTCGCCTGTCCCCTGCTCTGTCAGTATAGCAGTCCTGCCCCACACCAGGAAAGGGAAAATTAAAATGATAATAACATTGGTTAGTATTTTAGTTTTCCTTTACTGCTCGCAGAGCAGTGGGGCGACGCTCCTCCGTCTTAGTGGAGGAGCCGCCACTGTACATTATTCTCAATGTTCTACTGGGGGCAGCAAAGTAAGGGCTAGTCTGTGCCATTGGCTATTGACATTTTCGCAATCGAAATGCTAAACCTTTGGCACTGGCCCATCCCTCCCCTGTTGCACCAGGTGGACTTGAAGAATGATATGATAGTGTGCAGGTAGATGGGTGGCAGAAACAAGTGTGAAAACCAGGTTTGTAGGAGGGAGAGAGAAAGTGGGCACAATGGGGTTAGAAAGCAAAGAGAAGGTAGATGGTGAGAAAGGCCCAGATTAATTCAGAGGTAGCGGACACAGAGAGAGATAGTGGGCATATGGAACAAGAGAGGGGGGAGACAAAGAGCAAGAGAAAGAGGTAGAAATTGAAGCCAGAAAAAAACAGAGGAGACGGTGGTAGAAAAAGAGAAAGAGAGACAGAGGGAGAACACACAAAGAGGAAGGAGAGATGGTGAGTGAGAGAAAGAAGTTGAAAGAGAAAGACGAGACAGCCAGAGAATGAGAGAACGTGAGGGTGCACATGACTATTTTTTTACTGAAACAGTTTGTGTTTCAGGTTCTTCATGCCAAGCTGAAGACCTGGCTCTGCTCTGGCATCATGAATTCTCTAGCTTGCTACCTCTACCTACCAGTCATACACAGAGCGATAGATTAGCAAAAGGCCAGTGATGTAAATTGAAGTTCAGGGCGGTGGGCGAAAGTAAGCAATTTCAATACACCCAAGTCAATGCCGTCACTGCCTCATGCTTCCATTCCCTGGAGATGCCAAGGAAGATTGTAAAATAGCTCCAAGTCAGCACCTGGAAAGCCTTTATGCAAGCCCTGTTCACAAGAAAGCTGGACTATGGGAACACGCTCTATGCCAGGATCAACAAAAAACTCACCAGAAGGCTGTAAATCATTCAGATTCTGGTGGCCAGAATTACGGTCAACCTTCCACACCGCACTCATAACATAACATAACATCCAAAAAATGGTGGACAGTAAACAAGACTGACAGTTCCACTGTGGTCCAGGGTAGATCATTGGGATGGGTCTATGCACACCAGAGTTATTAGTCCAGTTGATACAGAGGCAAGTCCTTTTGGTTTATAGCGTGCCAGTTCTTCATTTTTACATGTCATCAGAGTGATGAGTCATTTCCGAAATCAGTATTAATTCAATAAGGTTCCATGACATATACGAGGCGCCACCAAATGAACAATGATTGAGATGCTCGTTTTACAGAAAATCTATCTTTCTAGACGTAAATCTTGTGTAAGAGCAAGTAGCACAATTTATTCCTACTCTGTAATTGCACAAAGAGGAAAATGTTATATCGAGCACATTCTAATTATAACTACATTTGTTTCTATCTAAGTAGCAGGTGTGTGCACTTACATATGCAAATTCAATAAACCTTTTTTAATTCGTAAGCAGCATGAACAAGTCTGAACGCTTGCCTCTTTTCCACCACTTTGACAAGTCAGCAGACTGATAAAAAAATGGCGGTTGTGTGCCAAGGGATCTGCGACAGATGGGAAACTGCACGAAGACATGACGTGTTTTGTTTGTGTCAGCTTTCTAAGTTAAATGGTGTGTGCCGAATCCAGTGGCATAATGCAAAATGATGGCCCCCCCCCCTGCAGAATGTGATGAGTGACACGAACGTCATACAGAACTTCATTGGTCTTGTGCTTAATGTTGGCCCCCTTAAAGGTTAGGCCCCCCCAATGCTGCAGGAGAGTTTAAATATTTCTTATTCCATTACATTGCATGCATTCTGCAAGGTATGTAATGGAATGGCTTAGAGGGTGAAGGGGCTCTCTCCAGAAACCCTGGGAACCCCAGACACCTCTGCGGCTGAGGGGGGCTTCCGTTACACCCCTGGCCGAATCTGCGATTCTGCTGGTTACAATATAACATAGTGCTGCATGTGTGTTCACAAGCCATGTCATTTGACCTCATTTCTGTAGTCACACTGACCATTTATAAATGAACGTATATGTTCTATAGTTGTTAAAGCTAAAAGATTATTATTAGTTTTTTTTCCGAAACAGCTAGGAGAATTATGTACCGGATTTTTATTTTTTAATATATATTAATGCTGCTATACCCGCTATGGTCCATATGTACCTCATAGTACATTGTATATAATTGTATAATTGTTTTGCCGTAACTGCTAGGAGAATTCTGTACCAGATTTGATATATATTAATGCTGCTATACCCGCTATATTCCAAATGTACCTCAGTATATACTGTATATTGTATATAACTGTATATAGCTATACCCGCTATATTCCAAATGTAACCCATGTAACTGTGAAGCGCTCTGATACCCAAGGGTCACGTTCGCGCTATACAAAACTCTATAAATAAATAAATAAATGAATAAATAAATAAATGCCTGTACTGTTTCAAGACTAGGCCCCTCATTGCTAGCAGGGCTGCCTGATGTGTTTGGTAATTCCTATTACCGCATGTATCGTAATTATGTTTTTGGAGAACACCAGCAGGTCAAATCTACTGATACATATTGGGGGGAAATGCCTGTCGAATGCCTGCACAGGTGGATTTTAGTACACTAGGCACAAAAATACACATATTACTCCCTAAAAACCTGTGATTTGTGTAGGTTTTTATCAGGTGCAATAATTATCACATCTAATGGTGGCCAACCCATGATGAGGACCTGGGTGTGTAACAGGTGTTGGTTTTTCCCCCATGTAACCTTTGCTTGCGATATTTGGATGTGCTGTTTTACCTCTGGGCTTCCTCCCAGACAGAGAGGAGGTCGATTTTTGGGATCTTTCTCTGTTACATGATACCAACAATAGGTGGCTCTCCACAGCTGTTGTTTTACGCTGCCTTATGGAGCTCCAGGTTTGACTCTAGTATCAGAAGCTCACATACATTTATGTCATAAGTGAACAACCGACTCACTGAGCTAACTATCTTACAAGCAGTGGCACAATGTAAAATGATGCCCCCCACAGCTTGTGATAAGGGCCCCCTGAGTCTCCCATATCTCACAGATATTCATAGGCATTAGGCTGAATGGAGGCCTCCTGAAAGGTTGACCCCCCCCCCCCCACCCCACATCACAGAGGGTGCAGCAGCCCCTGTTACAATCCTGCTTACACGAAAAAGACAGCCACAAACTTCTCATTAAAGGCTACTCCACCTTTAGAAACATTGAAAAATGTCAATAACATGTTATTACTATCAAAGGAAAGGATGGTATGAAAAACTAAATGTATTTAAAAATGCCTGCTAAATACTATATACTTGTGGAAGATACATTTAAATACATTGGCATTCAGTCAAAACTTCAGCAAAATTAACTTCAAGTTTAGACCTGCTGCAAAATATCTTTATAGTATCTAAAAAAACAACTTCCTTCAGCCCTCAACAGGTTAGTTAAAGTGTAAGGTTTACCCTATTAATACAGATGAATAGGGTTGAGCCATGAAGGAACATTAGATTATTAAGAAATCTACTTCCCCGCTTATTTATTTCTATATCTCACCACAGGAGACATCAGGAATGGCATAATTGATGGCATCACTGAATAAATCACATATGATATCAATGTTGTTATTATCAATCAATGCAAATCACACTCAATAACTACGTTGTTATCAATGTTGATATCAAAAATGAAACCAACCATGACATTTTGATGATATCATTGGTGGCATACTAACCTGACACAAGATAAAGAATGGGATATCCGGATCCCACACTTATGCGGAATTACTCATTCAGAGGTAAGGCACACATAATGGTTTTTTTCCTGAAAAGGATGAAGGCCCTCACTCATTCGATGTGACATGCTTGATTTGACTCTAAATAAGGCCTTATGTCATTTTGGTAGGTAGTCACTAATTTGAGCCTGATGTGATAGACCTTTGATCTGAACAAATATTAGGGGGTAATTCAAGCTTCAATGACAGTCATCTATACCAGGTCACTCATGAATCTAGAGTTCTGGAAAGGTGGTAATATAGTCTCACACCATAAAAATGGAGGAGGGAAGAGGCTGGTCATTCTTCATCAGAAATTCCACCCTTACAGGATTGCTTATTGAAAAAGCTTAATGGATACCCCGAAGATTAGTGCCCTGTATATACTCTTACATACATTTGATGGAATGATGGGTGCAATCTACCTCTGTTTGAGCAGGGGGTCTGGTTCTGTTGTACATTGCAAAGGGACTGGAGGGATAACATGTTTACTGACAGCATTTCAAAGGGGTAGGAGGGGCTACATGTTTATCAGCAGCTTTGCAATGGGACTGGAGGGATAGAATGCTTATTGGCACCATTGCAAAGGGGTAGGAGAGACTACATGTTTATCAGCAGCTTTGCAAAGGGTTAGGAGGGATAGAATGTTTATTTTATGTTATCTCACAAAAAGGTGGTTTAATGGAGTAATTATGACCAAAAGGAGTACCACTCCAAAGTATAATATTCACAACAGGTAACCTAATGGGAACTATACTACTATAGCATTAGCTTTTTAAAGACGAGAACCCTCACTCACCGCTTGGGTGACATGCTTCATCATTGGGTTCCCTCTTACACACAGTGCCCGCAAGGTGCACTGTGTGGGCTACAACTCTCCCTCTGGAGAGGAGCGTGAGGTGTTTTTCACTCCAATGTTAGAGGTAAATCAGGGGCTAAGTGCAAAAAATAATATCAAAAGTGCATTAAAACCATTTTGCATTTCGGTTCGTGCAGGAACGGGCCGTGGAGCTCCCACAGCAGTGCATTTCTATGGCTATCTTATGAGTCTTAGAAAGGCACCAGAGTGGGACCGCTGCCACAGGGCTGCCCACCAGGATTACAACTCGTAATCCCGTGGGTGGATTAACTACGGGTTTGGCAGTCGCAGAGCGGCACCCTGGCGCAAGCTCCAAATTAGGCCTATATATTTATTTGCAGCGCTGCAGAGGATTTGGCATGATGTTTTTCAGCAGCACTGCAAAGTGAGCAAAGGCAAAATAAGATTATCAGCAGCATTTCAGAGGTGGTAGCAAGGCTAAATATTTATCAGCAGTTTTGAAGGTGCCTGCGGAATATTAGTGGTAGGATAGCAGAACGGCTGAAGGGGTTATGGGGTTCATCAGCAGCATTGCAACTGGGCTGCATGGATAACGTGTTTATGGGCGGCATTGGAATGGGGCTGGAAGGATGACATGCTTATCAGCAGCATGGGAGATTAACATGACTATCAGTGGCCCTCCAGTGGAGCGGGAGAGAAGAGGGGGAAAACATTTATCAGGAGCATTGGAGGAGCATGTTTTTCAGCAGACTTTTTTTGATGGCATCTATCAAGGAAGATATCTTGGGGACAAGACAGCAGGATTCCACTTTTAATGCTGGTGTACATTGGGACATGTTACAGCCTCATACAAATTGTTAAGGAGGCCACATTGGAAGTATTCTGCCCATCCCTGGATGGCATAACCCAGAAAGGTGGATGCAGTTTAGAGGCAGTCCAGTGAAGATCTCCCACGAGAATGCAAAGTCTGAATAAAATGTCTTCAATAGAGCGATATACAGCAGAACATCAGAATAGCTTGGAAATAGAGTTAGGGCTGAGGCCATCCTACAGCTTCACAAAGTGAAGAGGTGAGAATATTCTAACAGAGGCTTGAGTTTAGAAAACTGGACCAGTCTTGCATTCTTACAGAACTGCCAACAGCTACAACACCCGTTTTTTGCTGTACGCAATACTCAATTTACACAAATTCAAGTAGGGAATCTGGCATAATTCATACCACTCTGGTACATTAGACAAAAGATGTCATCCTTTGGCAGGAGGTCACAAGGATTTCAATATTATGCAAACACTTTCAAAATATATTCATGCATTACAAAACCACTGGATTGTCAGATATCTCAGTGAATTAAGTGCTGTATGCCGAGTGTATGTGTGGCATGAATCACTGCAAGACCAACAAAGGCTTTTCGACCTTTCGAGGTCGTCAAATTGTGCGATAGGACCATCCGGTGTCTGTAGGGGGAATATAAATGAACACTATCTGTAGCAAGAGTTGTTTAAAAATTAAGGTGCAATGGTTATGACACAGCTCCTTTAATGGTCAGTGTCATGTCAACTTATGGAGCCTTATCAGAAAACCTATGTTAGGAGTTAAGATCTTTCTCCCACCTTCCTGATTTGACAGTATGTCAGGAGCTGCCATGTTTTGAACACCAGCCTTTCTTGCACTATTTATTTACTGTCATATCCTGTCCTAGTTTATCCCATGAATTGTAGTTTTTGATGTCCTTCCTATCCTGGGTTCCAATGTGTGGGTGAGCGCAGAATAAACACACTCAAATTTAGGGTTAATTCAGATTTTATATTCCAGTTGCATTTCGATAGCGCTTAATATGCCTGAAGAGGCATTGAAGCACCTTATGGTGGGTGGCACTCTACTCCAGAACCCAAGGTTAGTTGGTAGTCAATATATTGATCTGCACTCTATGCTTAGAACTGTTGTTTTAGAGCCCTTCCATGTTGCTCTTTAACTATGTGTCCTCATTTTCACAGCTTTTATCTTTCTGGGGGCAGCCATAGTGGGGTGAAGTGGAAGCTCTGTTAGAACGCAATGTCATTTGCAAATGGTAACGGAACTTACACGTGCCAATGCCTTTTTACAAGTGCAGTGCCACATTTGCGATGGAGAAAATGTGGCTGTGCACTGGTTTAAAGTTGTGCTTGTAAATGTTTTATTGGATGAGTAAATTTGACAAGAGCAAGAAGTTGTTGCTCTCTTGAACAAATACTCTTGGGGTTGTGTCTCAGAATATTGCTGCTGGATTAACATCTGACAAAAATATCTTAATCTAAATATTATGTAGAAAACATATTGTCCACTGGGTGTAAATTTTCCATTATTAACTCCAAAGTGGTGATATTTTTGTAAGCGATAATTAGGGCACAATAGAGCATATTTTCAAGCCCCTACCATCACCGGAGAGTCACTTTTTGTGATACTCTGGCGGCCTAGCGCCATTTTCAATATTTTCAAGGTGGCTGCCCCAGATTTACAAGGGGGTGTAAATCTGCAGCAGTGCCAAAAACTAGCGCCATGCAAGAGCAGTCATTATAATTGCGCATAAGGAGAAATGCTTTTATTTCTACGCGTTTTTGTTTATACTATGTGTGCTGCGTTGTGAAGCACACAAACGAAAGAGCAAAATGCTTTTATTTCTCCTTTTTTTTCTATGTGTGCTGAATTCTGCTGCACACATAGAAAGAGCAAAATGCCATTAATGATTGTTTATGTGCAGGAAGGTGTCCCACTCCTGCACATAAACAATCATTACATAATGAGGATATGCTACTTCTATGTGTGCTGCAGAATGCAACACACATACAGGCCTGCATTGGCGCTAGGCCACTAATTTGAGCTCCAGCGCTAACAAAAACAAAGTGGTGCACCTTCTTGTATTAAATATGGTGAATCCCAGCATTTTGGAAATGTCGGAGCGCTACCAGATTTGGGGGCACATGCATCAACCATTTTTGCGAGCGCAAACGGTGCGATTCGCAAAAATCAGCCATTTGCGCCCGCAAAAAGAGCATTTGCGATGCATGAAGGGTCAAGGCACTCGCAATTTGAGAATTCGCAATTAATTGCGAGTTCTCAAATTGCGATCGCAAATTGAGGTTCCTTAAATGCAATGCATGTAAAATAATTAGCGATTTCGCTGATAGGGGGCGCAAATTACCATGAAGTTGAACTTCATGGTAATTTGCAAAAACTTTGAAAAATGCACGAAAGTGCATTTTTCAAAGTGGTAGGTTACACACACACATGTCCTTTGGACATGTGTGTGCTCAACATTTGTACACAGATCGATTTCAGGGGTGCAACAGGGTGTCGTTTTGACACCCTTGCACCCTTGAAATTGCATTCTCAATTTGCGATTCTCTAATTGAGAATCGCAAATTGAGAACTTCCTCCCATTCATTCCTATGGGCCTCTAGGCCCATAGGAATGAATGGGGAGGTATTCCTTAATTGCGACTCGCAATTTGCGACTCGCAATTAAGAAATATTTAGAAATTGCTATTTTGTAAGCGATTTCTACATGCATAGGCTTTTGCGATTCCTTATTAGCGAATCCTTCTTTTTCGCTAATAAGGAATCGCAAATGGCATTTTTGATGCATGTGCTAGTTGGTGCAGCTCCGCACTCTAACATTTTCTAGCAAATATGCCCCAAAATTTACATTTGACAACATTGTACATACTTTTGCGTAAGCCCAAACACAGTCAGAAATGTAAGACCATCAAGGGCGAGAGTTAATTCTGCTGTAGAAGAGGGAGGGAGCACCCTCCAAAACAGGCACTAAGTAGATCAGTGAATGCAGAAATGTTTTCACATTGTCGTTGATGTGGATTCACAAAATATTTCAGGACTCCGCGGAGCCTGTGACTTTCACAGTTTCACCGGCGAATGAGAGGAAATGTGGTAAATATATGCAAAATCAGAAATGTAGTCCAAACATAAGAGGAAACGAAAATTGTCTCTTTTCTGTAAATTGAATACCTAGCCCCAGCTGGTCTTTCATTTCTATTCTGCCACGGACAGTGATGAATGTGTGTAGACAAATGGGCTGTAATTTGTGAAGTAAGGCGAAGTAGCAGCTGGCACAGGTAAAAGCGGTGGATCAGTGAGACGGGGCGGGGGCAGGGGCAGGGGTCGGGGAAGTTGACATAAGGCGGGATAAGTTGAATTACATTTTTTTTTAAATAACCACTTATCTTGTGCTCGCTAAATTGGTGATGCGGCGAGTGCAAATGTTGGTGGTTTGGTTATTTTATTTCATTTAATTTAACTTATCTCGTCGTATGTCAACTTCCCTGAGCACCACCCAGCCCTACCGCTCTTATCTGTGCCGGCATCACTGGTAAAGCGGTGGAGCGATGTGGTCTAGAAGCTAAGCTTAAACCTACAGCCCTGGATTCCAATTTTCGGGTTTGCACTCCACTAAATAATGAAAATATGTGAAATGAAGTATAGTTGTGTTTCAATTAAATCAGTAAGATGCCCTATCTCCATCTCATTGGTGGGCGTAATATTAACTTGTTTATTTACTGAACACTTCTTACAAATTCCCAACTTCTGGTATTAAATTTACCCTCCGTGGGATGGTGGAAAGCTGAGCCAGGATTCACATACTGGACCTCCAAATCATCGCGTTTGGTCAGCAGCGAACATGCGTCTCAACGAGCCACTCTGCTGGCTTTATTTTTATTTTTTCAGTTTTATAGAGCGCGAACTCGTCAAGAAGGTATTGGATCACTTTATATGAGCATCAGCTACAAAGCACAAGGACACATTTATTTTATTTCTCTTAGGCACAAGGAGATTAAGTGATTTGCCCAGAATGATTGGATGTTGAGCCAGCGGCAAGACTCAAACCTGATACCCCAATTCCAAAGTCGGTACCCCACATCCTCTCTCCTCATCCCTCATCTTCATTGCCATATATTATTGCTTAGCACCCCTGAATAAATGTACAGCACTCTATTGCTTTCTGAGTAGGTTGATGCTACTTTCTGCATGTGTAGGTTGCAGAGCCTTGGAACGAGGGTTGTAGCAATGCATAGCTTTAGTATACATACGCTTTTAGTTTAAATACATACTCTTTTCTGAAAACAATGGTTAGTCTCTGTCCATTCTGGACTACATTTGCTTTGTAACACAAAATATAAGCATGCACTGTGACTTTTGCTGATATTTTTGAAAGTATCTGCTTCCACACACTGCATTCCCCTTACTCTCCTCATCCATGCCTGTATGTCCTTGAGTCCTCGGTGCACGTTAGCCGCGATCCCCTCATGTTCCAGCTTCTCCTCCCTACTCTTTTTAGGTCTTGCCTAGTGTTGCAGTGCATGCGCTGCTCGCTCTGCGAGATCTATTGTTCTCAAGGCGATTTCGGAAGTGGAGTGGAAGCTCTGCCCATCCTTTCTATTGGCCGGCGTCATCCTTTATGGTAAATGCTGGCCTCCGATTGAAAGTGAGACTTTTTGGTGACCGCCCTGTCTCATTTAGGCCCCACCCACCCGGACTGGATCGTTTGCTTGCGGCGTTAGACTGTCTTTGGTAGGCACTTTCTTTTTGTCAGTCGTCCACAAAGCGCGATGCTGCAGCGCTATGCCCTCTGAATTGTATGTTTATTTATTTCTTTAATGAGCGCAGTGCCCGCTAGGGACACCTCACTCACTTTATTTATTTATATTTTTGAGCGTCTTTCGCGGCGTCCACTTCAGGGACACCACGCTCTGTTTGTTTGTATGTTTTTTACTTAAGAACTGAGCGCGGCGCCGCTTCAAGGACACCGTGTATGGTTTATTTAGATATTTTTTAACTTTAACACTGAGCGCCTCGCCCGCTTCAAGGACACCGTGGTCAGTGTTAAAGTTTAAAAAAAAACAAGTGCGGTGTCCTTCAAGCGGCGCTGCGCTCAATTTTAAACTTAAGCATTTGCAATGCAATCGGACCTATTGCATTGCAAATGCTTGTTTTCAGTGAGCGGTGTGGGGCTTGGTGTACAAGGGTCACTAAAGTACCGAGCGAACACGTTCTAGTAGACCGATGAAGAGCTTGGCCACCACAGAAGCGCTCGGCTAGACTTACACCTGGTATTATCAGTTTGTACTATAGCACTTTTAACAAAGCAGGCGCCGATGTGTACCTGTGCGTACTGAACATGGTTAGGCGAATGGAAGAGAGGGAGACGAAACCGCCTCGCATGTCAAAAGGGAGCATTGTACAGAGGATCTGTAACTTTGCAAAAAGGCTGCCACCTCAGTAAAACACTTTTAAACGTGCCACCACCAAAGACAGTGGATCTAGGACTTCTGCGTAGAAATGAAAGAGCACGGCCGGGGGCACTTGTTTTGTGTGTGTTGGCATCCATGTGCCTCGTCACTGCTGTTCTGCAGGCCAATAAAGCACGCTGGAAGCATTGTATCGAAGGGTGTGTGTTCAGATAAGGGACGGGATTGGCAGTCAAGATGGCTCATCATCTCTTCCTGGGAAAAGGTCCGTGGGGCGGCCCCTCCCATGGAGTGAGTCACAAGCATCACCCTCGCCCAGCAGCCTGCCAGCTGGGCATGCCAGAGGCTGCACCGCCGCGCCAGCTGACAGCTACCAGCCCTCACCCCACGCAGCCTTCACAAAGGTTGCCATGTCACTGGGACAGGAGGCAGTGACCTCTATGCCAGCTAATGAGGTGCCCCCATTGTACGTCTCAAAAGCCCACTTGTGTCCATATGGATGGACAGCTGAAAGCGTGCCCCTCACCGCGACCCCCACGTGTGTACAATGTGTCTCCTGGGCGTTAGCGCCTGCGGGCTGGCCCCTGTAAAAGAGGCACTTCTGGAGGGCTGAGAAACTGACCACGCAGCTCTGCCCTCCGCGGAGTACTGGTGACGTTTAGAAAGGCACCAAGGGTGACTGATGGTTGATCGGAGGAGCAGGCGAATGGCACAGCCGAGTTACTCGCGTTAGATCTTTTTTGAGCACGTAGAGTATTTTGGAAGAACTCGGAAGAAATGGTCGATGTGAAGTGTACTTTTTAATCACCCAATTAAGGCTATTTTACACAGTCCATGCAAGAACACCATCTGAAAAGTAAGGAATTACGGAATAAAAAGGGGCCCCTACAGGTGGGGCCTGGGACCAGGATTTGACTGGCGTTGGAAGTCTTGAAAGGGGTGAACTTGTACGCTAGACAGGTTGAGTGAGGGCTTTGCACGGTGACCAGAAAGAGAGAAAACAAGGTAGGTTTGTCCCATTACAGTGCGCCGCCTGAACACAGACCACACCAGGCATAAAAAGAGAGACAGACAAATGGGCACGGACTGAAATACACTAATGAAACAAGCATTTACAATGCAATAGGTCTTGCATTTACGCGAGTTT
Source organism: Triturus cristatus (assembly GCF_964204655.1). Lineage (NCBI taxonomy): Eukaryota > Metazoa > Chordata > Amphibia > Caudata > Salamandridae > Triturus > Triturus cristatus. The sequence continues at coordinate 819,572,928 of NC_140591.1, forward strand.
GAGCTATTGACATTGCAAATGACAATGCCTTTTATTTTTGTTTTCGTTTTTAAAACATAAATAAAAGGCATTGTCTTTTGCAATGTCAATAGCTCAAACTCGCGTAAATGCGAGACCTATTGCATTGCAAATGCTTGTTTCTTCAACTGATGGTTAGCCTCTGTCCGTTCTCTACTACATTTGCCTTGTAACACAGAATATAAGCATGCACTGTGATTTTTGTTGATATTTTTTAAAGTATCGGCTTCCACGCCCTGGACTCCCCTTACGCCTCATCGATGCCCATACGTCCTAGTCCTCGGTGCTCCTTAGCCGGCTTCCCTCCCGCCTGCTCTTCTTTCTTCAACTGATGGTTAGCCTCTGTCCGTTCTCTACTACATTTGCCTTGTAACACAGAATATAAGCACGCACTGTGATTTTTGTTGATATTTTTTAAAGTATCGGCTTCCACACCCTGGACTCCCCTTACGCCTCATCGATGCCCATATGTCCTAGTCCTCGGTGCTCCTTAGCCGGCTTCCCTCCCACCTGCTCTTCTTTCTTCAACTGATGGTTAGCCTTTGTCCGCTCTGGACTACATTTGCCTTGTAACACAGAATATAAGCACGCACTGTGATTTTTGTTGATATTTTTTAAAGTATCGGCTTCCACGCCCTGGACTCCCCTTACGCCTCATCGATGCCCATACGTCCTAGTCCTCGGTGCTCCTTAGCCGGCTTCCCTCCCGCCTGCTCTTCTTTCTTCAACTGATGGCTAGCCTCTGTCCGCTCTGGACTACATTTTCCTTGTAACACAGAATATAAGCACGCACTGTGATTTTTGTTGATATTTTTTAAAGTATCGGCTTCCACGCCCTGGACTTCCCTTACGCCTCATCGATGCCCATACGTCCTAGTCCTCGGTGCTCCATAGCCGGCTTCCCTCCCGCCTGCTCTTCTTTCTTCAACTGATGGCTAGCCTCTGTCCGCTCTGGACTACATTTGCCTTGTAACACAGAATATAAGCACGCACTGTGATTTTTGCTGATGTTTTTGAAAGTATGTTGGCTTAATGAGCATTCACTAAATGGCAAAGGACCAGCAGTGCCACACGCTTGGTGAGACGCATACATTTCGGTCCAGTTTTCCCGCAGGCTCCTTACTGCTCATTTGCTACATTGAATAATGTTTGACGATCTTAGCAAAGAGGTTGCCAACAGCCTCTGGTCCCAGTTATGTTTAATGCATGTTCCATCATCTAATTCTTGTTGTCGCCTCTTGCTTCACTTCTCTCCTCTGTATTTCTATGTCTTCTTGCAGTTCTATTTAACATTATCCTGTAAAAGTCTTTGTTGTTGGTGGTTACATACAATTCAATGCAGCTTTTGGAAATCAACCCTGACATGAAATATATTCTCATGTTCTTGAAAAAGAAAAAAATGCTTGTTTCCTAGAGATTAGTATTCGTGCTTCACTGAATTTGCCACGACGATCAGGCGGAAGTGACATCCATGAACACCTTATTGCCAGTATCTCCTTCTCTCTCGTGTTAAACCCTCGGGCATTTTTACACAAACAAGCATCGTGCAAATTGCACACATGACACCAGCTGTTACTCACACATCTACTTGTACCTACTAAAAGGAGCATTAAGTACTCTTTTATTGTTGAATTGTTTTATTTTTATTTTTGTTGTCTCTTTAAAAATTGGAGAGTATTCCTAAAGATAACTACAAATAAGTTAATGTTTTTTTTTAATTCTGGAAGTTGTTTAAGGATTAAACTTCCAGTGGTCTTCAATGTCCTTGGAGCAACTAGTAATGGATGTTACTTGACCAAAAGCAATCAGTAGTTCATTTTAGGTAAGTATGCTCAACCACTAAGAGACACCCGTAAGCTGCCTACGGAGTGCTCAAAGCACATCTTCAAATGTGAGTTAAATGTGGGGCTACGTTTACCTCGATAGTCACTGGAAAATATATGTTCACCCTAATAAGATACTCATAGAACGGTCCATGAAATATATTGAATAAAGCAGGTTCACTCAGTAATGAGACACACACCAATGTGCTTTCCTACCAGAATGTCCACTCTGTACATTCCTTCTTTCAACTCCTGGTGGCTCCATCACCTCAAAGGAGTGACAAACCAAGCACTCCCCCACACATTTGTTTCTTCATACACTCCTCCAGAACAGTGCCCAAAACATGTACGTACCAAATCGCACCAACCCGTATTCCCTTATCTTACTAAACTCCCTGAAAAACCTTTCGAATAAAGCAGGCATCAAGGACCAGATTTACAAAGAGCTGGCGCAACGCAGCACAGCAAGTAAAGTTGCTCCAGTGCGTTGTGTGAATGGGAGCGAGCAGAACTGTGCAAGATAGCTGAGAAGTTGCGCAGTTCTGCTCTCTTCCTGGGATGGCACACTTTTGATGCCCGTCTCTTTCTATACAAAAACTATGCTTCAAGGAATTTTCTCATTGTATGTGTGCGGGAGAATGCAGCTCACATACAGAGGAAGAAATGAGGAGAAATTCAAAGATTTCTCCTCGTTACGCTTGCCTATGGGAGGCACAGAATTTAGGTATAGATCCCTGTTTGCAGTCCTTCATTATAGGGATTTGATTCAAAATCAATGGGTGGTTGTATAGAAACGTCCGTGCACCACCCATGGCACGCCCCCTTGATGCAAAGTAACACAAGGCAGCCGGTGAACTGCATTGCATTACTTTGTGTTACAATACAACACAAATCATGATTTGCATTGGATTGTAAATCCCATCAGTACACTTTGCATCGAGTCAGCATTTAAACTTGGCGCAAAGTCTTTGTAAATCTGGGCCTTAATCTCCTCATCAATTTGCACCGATGAGAGCAATGTCTCGCTTTCAGACTCCAGCAAAGGATCTGCAATATCTAGGACTAATATCTTCCTGGACCCCCACCACTCAAGAGGATTTGTTATGCTAAGTTGGACATGTTCATATCCCACTTCAGCCATTGTCGTCTATCTTCAGTCCTTGGTTTCTAACTTCTTTATCTCAACATATGTAAGCAACCCTTGGAGTGAAATAATTTTCTATTCAGAATTGTCTCTCCTACTTACAAAAGTATCCCTCCTTGCAAAGAATCCAGTTTTGAAAGCTTGTCCAGGGGCTTTAGAGAGTCCTCGAACCTTGAGACATTGTCTACTGGAGCAGTCATGGAGGGGCATTATTAGGGGCAGGACCACAACTACACTCCCCAAAAACACTGCCTTCCTTGTCCTGAAGAGCTTGCAAAACCTCTAAAAGATCACTGCCCCCATACAGGAGCTGGAAATCTACTCTGTGGACCGTGGTCAGTTGTATTCACTGGGCGTTACCAGCTCTTCACTAGGTGACCATGTGAAGACTACCAATATTATGTGACAAATGGTGGCATCATGTGAGTTGGCAGATCTGTAGCTCTCCATCTGAACTTAAGGTTTGTCAAAATAATCACAAAACTAATTTGGGTCACCTTAATAAGCATCACGGAGAGTCGCTTCAAAATGCAGCTTAGTGATCCCTTTCATTTCAACAAGTTACTCTTTTAGCCTCTTGACCTCTCATCATCATAAAAATGTGAATGTGAGCTACATTATCAACCTAAATGTCAACTGGGGGACTCACTCTCCACTCCATCTAACCATGCCACTTTCTCCATGACTTCGAATACCAATTCTCTGTCTGGGAAATCTTGTAAATTGGGCCTAAATGGCTGCTTTGCTACACCGTCTGACACCTGCTGGACAGCTCTTGAACTATGTTCCATCACTGCTTGCGTCCTCCTCTGTCACATCTGAACTGTCCTCTTGAGTGTTAGCCGGACAACCACCACTCACATTTTTCCATTAATATGTGGTACACGTTGTATGTCCATTGAAAATCTTGCTCCTAACATTTTCTCCAGTTTCTTTTATGAAATCAAGCACCCAGATATTTTTGCTTTGACTATTTACTTAGCCAGTTTCTTTTTCATAAAATATTTGTATTGATTTTTACCCAAATGTTACATCATTATACACAGCAGACATTCCAATAGGTAATAGAAGAAAATTCCTTTACAAAATCCATACGAGCAGCAGCAAAATAGGCCCTACTAAGTTTGGGAATAATATCCCAGGACATCATTTAAAAATACATAATAAATGGTCAGCAATTGACAGTTGTAATATCACTAGCATTAAAATAAACCTTCCCATATTAACGTTTAAAGTGCAGATGCTTATTCTAAAACCAAGCGTGATGGCATTTCATAGGCGGGAAGCCCCTAAAACAATGAGTGCAAATATATGATAGCAATGATATATTTCAATAGAGGCAACATATTTATAACTCTCAGTCCACTGATCCATAAAGGGCAAATACATGACCATTCTGATGTGTGTATAAAAAGCAGCATAATTAGCAGCATTGCCATAAAGTGTCAGTGCCTACTAACAGCATGGAATTCATAAAAAACACAACAGAATTCAGTAAACATTATCAGCATAGATGACAAAATTAAAACACAGTTGTAAAATGCAGATGCCCATTAAAGAAATACACTGTGGACAAAGCAGTCCAATTCCTATGGCTGTGCAGGCTAGATCTAACACATGGTTTGCTACCTTTATTGTCACCCCCCACAATTCATTCCTGCCGCATCGGCTCTTCCATCTAGTTGGTAACCGAGGTCCACATTCTGCCCCCCCACCACCGCCTCTTTGCATGTATACAGATTCATTTCCATATTGCCACCAGCCAGCAATCTCGATCTTCACGTTGAAAATGTTGGGGTGGTCAGAGTTTAACCATTCTGATGCAATGCACAGGTAGGCGACCGCTATTGCAATACATAATAAATATGCTTATCTTCTTAATACCTCATTGTCTTCCGAGGTGTCAACCACACCCAAGACCTTCCATACAGTGGTAATCCGAACCTGCCCACCAATAAACGAGCCCAAAAACCTCCAAATGTCTTGTATCAGTGGTTCTAATTTGAGGCATGAGACGAACATGTGAATCATTTTAGCATGCTCCGAACCACACCTATTGCACTAGCCACTAAACCTCCACACCACTGAGCCACCTTAGCCAGGTTGTGGTATACATTGAATGCTGTCTTGAAGTGTTGGCTTCTTAAGCCCGCTGTTAATAACACTTTATTGCCTAAATACATTGATTCTTGGAGATAGAGCCCCTCTGTGCCAAACCTAGCCTCCCACCTAGAAGTTTGCATTTCCAAATCGTCTTGTTGGCCATGTACCAGCAAATCATAGATTGGGCCAATTCACCCCTCTGCCTTACCACCTCAACCATGGGGACCTTTACTAGCGAGATTCATTCCTTTTTTCTTTTAAAGAGAAAATCTTGGATCTGAAGGAAGTTAAAAATTCACCCCACTCCCCCCAAAGGCCTCCGGTGGCTCAGATAGATCCTTTAATACTGTGAGTCCATATGTACCCATTTGCCTAAAATCACATCCTGAAAACAGGTAGAAATATTGACGAAGCTGAGATAAGTGTATAAAAATTGAGCTTAAGTATACCTTATCACTGCTTAATCTGGCTCCAGACTTTATATGCTGTTCTCAAAATCTTGAACCTTGTTTTCTTATAGTAGCTGGATTCTACCTTTTTTACAAGACATCCCCCAGATCCCCCAAGATCATCTCATTGATTTTTGGAACTTCTGCCAAATTTATTCCACCTGCCCCCTGCTGTAATTAAGATTCCCATATGTTGCAACATGCAAGCCCAATAATAAAAAGTAAAATTAGGGACGACCATTCATGGCAAAATCGTGTACTTTGATGCCCTCCTTAGTCTCCGATATCCCCACAAAAAGCTAAAACATGCACTCTTTAATTTGGACATCCAACATTTGCTGATTTCCATAAGGGCAATCCAAAAAATATATAGTATCTTTGGTAGAATAGTCATTTTCGATACATTACATCTCCCAAATAACGAGAGACCTAGGTGATTAATTCTATCAAGCTCTTGTTTAATATTTTCCAGCAAAGGTGCCATATTCAGTTTTACCAATCTATCCAGAGCTGCTGTAATTTAAACTCCTAAGTACCCTATATTAGGCACCAGTTGTTGGTCTCTGAATCCGGTTCCCTCGATGAATAAAACCTGGGTTTGACACTCATTCAGTCTATATCCTGAGCGTGCCCCAAACTGTCGAGCTTGATCTTCAATTTCAGGGAGCGCCGCAGAGGGACCTGTAGTAGCCACTGCAATATCGTCTGTGTAAGCGAGCACTTTATACTCCACTTGATTAACAATAGCCGGCTTAATACATGGGTTATTCTCAAGCTTTGCTATACAGGAATCTATATATAATGCAAGTAATGGAGGTGAGCATTGGCAGTCCTGCCTAGTGCCGCTTGAAATCTGTATGCAAAACATTGTAATTATTTGACTCCTGACAAAAATAGAAGCACACAGGAGAAGCTCTTTCTCCTTTAAAGCTGAATCCCAAAAACACACATTTGGTAGCTCCAGTAACAGGATGTGCCTACTTGAGCACTTAATGGTCCCTTTTGTAGTTCTACTGATGTTCTGCTGTTGAGTGGACTCGCTAGAATATTGACTAGCAGGATCCAAACATTCAAGAACACAGCAGCTGGAGAATGATTTGTCTAGGACCATATTACATGGCTCTCAATGACCTACACTGGTTACCAGTGGCGAGAAGAATATTCTCCAAAGGCCTTTGCATTGCGCATCAGCCATTTTATGGGATGGTACCAACCGTCTTTCAGTCCAAACTCAGGTGTAGACACAGCCCACTTGTGATAAGTTTCCGCTTCCAAAAAACTTGCAAGAATGAAACCTCTTTGTTAGTACAGATCTGCAAATATTGGTCTATAAAACAAAAAAGAATACAGTCCATGAAAAACCCACATGAGAAATAAAGACCTAGATTTTCCCCAAATCAGGACTCAACTTACTCTCAGGTCACAAGCCTGACTGCTTTATATACACAGCTTGTGAACCTATCCTTGCATTCCGTTCACCTACAACAACCATATGCACAAGGCACACCTATAGGCCGCCAAGCCAAGTACGGTGCACAGTCTTCGGGCCTCATGTGCGACACTGGTACTCAACACTAATAAATCTTGATTAAAATGTTCTACCATATAAGCACTACAGAAAGAATAACTAACCATTTAGAAAGTTTTTGAGGCCTCCAATAGAGGTTGGAAAGTACTACAGAAATTCTAATTTTGAAATAATATTTTCAGTCAAAGATTATTAAGATTGGCCTGATTGCATAATGATCAGTTTATTTTACAGGTTATCCTCCTTCAATGAGCTATTTGGCCTGAGATGATATGGTTTTACCAGTATGAATAGAGCTAGAATGTACTTTCATTTTGTGCTTCCATGTTGTCATTGTAGAGGAGAAAGTGGACAGTACTTCCCCACATATAATATGACCATCAGTATTCTGACATTTGTACTCTTCATGCTACCAAATATCATGTCAAAATTGGCAAAATATTGTTTCTTTTCATCATTTACTTCTCATATTTTAGATCAATAGAACGTGCAATAGTTAACCATCAGCAAATGTTATTGAACAATGCATACCGAGAGCACACACTAATTGGAGAACCGATGACAAGCCTGATAAATGTAGGTATAATGCTGCAATGTTTACCAGAAGACCTATCTAACAAGCGACTGTGAAACGCATCAGTTTGATGAATATTTAAAGCTCGTATAAATTTGCTAAAATAAGACAACTAATAAAAAACAGATAAAAAAAATTCAATAGAACGTGCAAAAACGAGAATAATAGCAAGCAATGTTACTGGCCCAGAGGCCATGTTTCAGAGGGTTCTAAGAGTCGCTGGCGTGTAGTCAGTGGCCTAGAATAAACCAAGGTTCATCCTTCTAGACCTGCGGCCCGCAGGACAGACAGAGCTGGGGGATTACATCCGAACTGCAGCCTCCGCTGCTGAGCGTCGCTTTCCCGCCCATTTGCAGTGTGTGATAACGACGCTGGCCTGCGTAGGAAAGCAATCTGCTGTCAGTGGCATTCTGAGTGGCATCTGAAGAGGCAGCGTCTTCGAAAACAGTAATCCCCTGGGAGGGTTCCGTTTTTTGTAACAGTACAGCTATCCAAGCACGAAACAAAGCCGGGGTCTTCGAAACATAAGTGCGTCATGTTGCAAGCAAAGATGTTTTGTGTAAAAAGCTTCCCCTTGACTAATGTGGGAGTCCAGTGAGGAGACAAGGAAACCATGAGGCCTAGAGTAAGAAAGGAAAATGGTCCCCTAAATGTCCGGTTTGGGTAGTAAAAGACCATAATTGGGTCACAATGGGCATCTCATACCCCTGAAGTTAAAGCTTTGCCCCTGTGTGTGGGTGCCTACCATTCTGAACATCTAATAACAAATTGTTTTCCTACAGAGCTTTAGGCCTCGCTTCTGCAGTTTCTAAGAGCTGTGGGGGTCAGAAGTGAATACCTAATTCATGGAACTTAATTTAGAAGGACGGGAAGGTGAGTCTGCCTTGAAGGAGTTTGAACTTGTGACATTTCAGATCACTGCACCTGTCAGAGAGAACTGTTCAGCTCACTGAAATACCCTGGCGTCTGAGGCGAGAGTCCTCTCTGACCCAACCAGTGGAGGGGCGCATTCAGACGATAGGGTAAGGGATGGAACACGAATCAGAGACAGAGTTATGATTAATGTTCAAGGTAATGGTTCACTGTAGGGTTCCGTGGAGATCGGGATGAGTACGGGCCAAGAGTTATGGTTAAGTTAATGAAAAATATATAATACAAATCTCTTGGTCTTGGCCCTTTTTTGGCTAAAGTTCCTTAAAACTTTTTGCCTTCCTCCTAGACCCTTTTCAGACATAATGTTGCCGACTTAGATGCTTTGGGCACTTTGCCACTGTTGATCAGTGTCAAAGTGCTAGTGCTCCCTGTATTAAGTGTTATGGTAATTGGTTGTCCATAATTGGTATGTTTGCCTTACTAGTGAAGTCCCTAGTAAAGTGGACTATGTGTACCTGGGCTGGTAATGCAAATGCTACTAGTGGGCCTGCGGCACTAATTGTGCCACCCACACAAGTAGCCTTTAAAAGAGATCTCAGGCCTGCCACTGCAGTGCCTGCACGCAGTTTGTTAACTGCCTTGCTGTCCTGATAAGTGCACCCACTTGCCAGACCTTACCTTCCCTTTTTATGCAAATCAGACACCCCTATTGTAGGCCCAAGGTACCCCCCTGGGCAGGGTGCAGTGTGTGTGAAAGGTAGGACATGTACTGAGGTGTGTACCATGTCCTGACAGTGAAATACTGCCAAATTAGGTTTTCACTGTTGCCAGGTCATCTTGCCCATAGGACAGAATGGGGAATGCTGTGTCATATGTTTCCAGCATATCTTCCCATAGGCATAAGATGGAGAGATGGAGTTTAATGTGCCTGAACTCAGAATTTAATAACACATTTTTTGTGAAGATGGTTTTTAAATTGTATGTTTGAAAACCACGCTTTCAGAAGTGGCTGGTTTCTTGTCTTAAACCATCCTGTGTGCCTCTGCCTGGTTGTATATTGCCTGCCTGGGTTTACATGTGACAGGGACTGGTAAGTGTCCTGACCCCAGGGAGGAGAAGGTGAGACAGCAACAGGCTGGCCTGCATTTGATGTGGGGGGAGGAGAAGCCCCCTGGATGTTAAGAGGGCTGTGTTGCTGCCACAAAAGGATGGCTCCACCTCCTGCTGAGCGTCTGGGCCCAAGACCCCGACTATCAAAGGAGGAGGGTGTGCACTGGCAGGAAGATACCAGGTCTGGTTTGGACCGAGGTCAGAGCCCCCTAAACACAAAGACTTCAAAGTCATTTAGGGGTATAAATGTAAGAGCTGAAACCCCTGAACTCAAGACTGAAATGCATACTGAAAAAGGATTGAACATACTCTGTGATCAAGAGGAACCTCTGTCAAAGAAGAACAGCTAAAGAGACTGAAGAGAAGGACTGCCCTTGCTGTGTGTTCTGGGGCTGGCCTGCAGTTTGCTGGTTTGACTAAGGAGAGGACAAGGGACTTTGCTGTGTGCTGTGTCCCCCTGCTTGTGAGGACTTTGCTGTGTGCTGTGTCCTGAAGTGGCGTGTCTCCAAGGGCCCGAGGAGAGCTGGTCCCCTGTTGTGGAAACTCTGGAACATAAAAGTTTCCAACCCAGTCTCAGCGATGCTGTGTGCGTGGTGCTTTTGCACGCCTGAGACTGCTGTGTGGTCCGTGGTACTGTTTACGAGGTGCCCCATGATTGCATTGCCCCCACAGAGTGAAACATCGTCCACGCTGATGCATTGCTGTTTGTGGCCCGAGCCATCATCGTAACTGAGGCTGTGAGTAAAGATCGCCGCCGCCGGCCCGAGCCACAACGTGCTAATGGGGTACTTGAAACTGAGGACTGTGTCTCAGCGACGCTGTGTGCATGGTGCTCTTGCACGCGTGAGACTGCTGTGTGGTCCGCGGTACTGTTTACGAGGTGCCCCATGATCGCATGGCCCCCACAGCGTGAAACATCGCCCACGCTGCTGTACTGCTGTTTGTGGCCCAAGCCGCCATCGTAACAGAGGCTGTGAGTAAGGATCACCGATGGCGGCCTGAACCGCAATGTGCTAAAGGATTTCTTGAAGCTAAGGAAGCTACAAGGTGAAAAGAGATCATGATCGTTGTTCGTCGAAAGGAATCTGCCCAAGATCATCAATGACGGCGAAGGCAGAGCCGTAATCTGTCCGGCTACAGCGTCGCCTAGCAACAGAGCCGCAACGTGTTAGGGATCGCCCAGCAAGACGTCTGACGAGCGGCGAGAGAGAGAGAGCGAGGCAGCGCACCCCCTCCCCCCAGGTAAGGCTTGGACTTTGGTCGGGAGCCACAAGCATGTGTGGCCTGGGGAGGTGTGCAGGAGGAGTACAGGAGTGCTCCGAGCTCTCTCCTGCTGCACCGCGTTAGACGCGCTGAGTCCCCGAACGGCCGGACCTGCTCAGCAGGACCTTTACGAACTGCCTGATTCTTGCATTACGAATCGCATTATTCTTGCATGACGACTGCCTGATTCTTGCATTAAGGACTGTCTTATTACTACATTACGAACTGCCTAGCATTGCATTAGAACTGCATTAGAGATCGTGAATTGCTCATTAATACCGCAAGAACCTACAAGTGATTGCTGGCCTAATAACCGGCCAAGTGAATTATTACGAATATGCATATGTTGTTTTTCTATCATTTGGTCTCACTGTATTCCTTTTTGTAAAGATACCGCTATTTTTATGAAACCAGTGTGGTGTCCATTTGTGGTGTTATCACTGTGTTACTGGGAGTGGGGTTGCAAATACTTTACACATTGCCTTGGAGATAAACCTGGCTGCTCATGCCAAGCTACCAGGGAGTGAGCAGGGGTTATCTAAGGGTGTGTCCCTCCTTACCCTGACTAGAAGCAAGGGTCCCTATTTGGACTAAGGTACCTACCTCAGCCAACTAGAGACCTCCAGTTCTAACAAAATCAATATCTGCTTCTTTGCAAATGTTCAAACCATTTACATTCAAACGGTATGATTCCAACTAGATGTTATTTAAAGTACATGATTCAGTCTGCTTACGTAGAATTGAAAAATTGGGACATTCCGTACGAAAGGCTGACGCAGGAATTGGTGACGTAACATAACACTCACCCTGGGTCCATATCCATGCATTTGACGCAGAAATTCATGTGTGCTGTTTGTTCACAATGTTGGTTGTTAGGAAAATGTCATAGCATCACCAGATAATGCTTGAATTAGTACGTTGATGGAATAATGGACAAAGTGACAGATGGACAGACAGACAAAGGTGGATAGGAGCTTAGAGGCAGGTGGACTTAGCGGCTAATAAATGGGCGAGGGACACAGGCAGTGTTAGACCTGTCAGCCTTGGGGTGGTCTTCCCCCAAACCTTTTGCCTTCCTCCTTCATTTATTTTTCTGATCTTATTTTTTTATTTGCTTTATGACTCTGTGTTTCTAAAATTCCCTGGCTCTCCTATATAAATGAATGGAGAATCTAGGAAGCCCATGGTCATTCCATATATATCAAATGATTTGCAGGAGGGGTGGCAATTTTCTTTGACTTGGGTGACTAATATCCAACATTGTTATGTTTTAACCAGATTGCGGTTGGGCAGAGCACATTATTTAGTTGCCTTCCCTGACATGAAAAAAAAACATTAGATACAATCCTTTACCCTTGTGATGGCCTATCGAAATAGTCAGAAAATCAGGGATTACAAAATTGCTCTGCGCTATTTATTTGCACTAGGGGATCCCTTTGCATGCTTTAACACAAAGCTCTTAATATGTGGGGGCAATACGTCTCAGGAATAGCATACATTTGTTTAGCTAAAACGTAAATGGGTGTGCTCGAAAGGTTTTATCAGCACTGTTTTCAACTTTTCTTGTCATTGCTTTGATGTATTTATTGATGATGTATTTCATGTCCTTTTATGGCCACTATGATTGAGCCAAATAAAGATCTTTGAACTGAACTGACGGCGTACTTTGCTAGTGCTAACCAGTGCTAAAGTGCTTGTGCTTTCTCTATAAAACATGGTAACATTGGCTTATACTGAATTGTCATATTTAAATTACTTATAAGTCCCTAGTAACGTGGTGCTATATGAACCCAGGGCCTGTTAAATGCTACTAGTGGGCCTGCAGCACTGACTGTACCACCAACTTTTGTAGCTCTTTAAAACATGTCTCAGGCCTGCCATTGCAGCCTTTGTGTGCAGTTTTCAACAAAACCAACCTTTTTCCAGGTCCTGTACAGCCCAGAGGGCAGGGTGCAACCTATTTAAAAAGTAGGACATATGCTTTTAGGTATTACATGTCCTGATAGTGAAAAACACCTAAATTCATTTTTCACTACTGCAAGGCCTACCTCTCCCTTAGGATAACATTGGAGTTACCTTATTACATTTTAGGTAACAAGTTTATGTTTGGTGTCTCTGGAATCCTAACCTAAAATTCTAATTTATGGGAAACTCGGATTTGAAGTTACAAGTCTGAAAGTGCCACTTTTAGAAAGTTTAGGTAAGATGTGCCAACAAGGGATTGTATTCAAAAAAGCTGATTTCTCATTAATTATCTTTCAGATAAATCTTTGATAGTTCACTGTTAGTAAAATCATGAACCAACAATCAAATAAATTGAGTAATTTGTGCAATGAATGAGCAGAGAATTAAAGCAACAGAATAAACACAGGAATATCTTGTACAAGATTCATGGTTCACGATTCATGATTTTACTAACAGTGAACTATCAAAGAATTATCTGAAAGATAATTAATGAGAAATCAGCTTTTTGGAATAGAATTCCTTGTTGGCACATCTTACCTAATATTTCAAAAATTACCCAAGCCTGCAAGGATATATTGGGTCATCCCACTTTACCGTTTCACACTTTTAGAAAGTTGGCATTTTCTTCCTTAGCCATTTAGTGCCTGTAGCTTGTCTCTGGTCACAAGAATGGGTGTAGCTGACTGTTGAGCTTTGTGTATTCCTCCTAGACAGCCACACATAATATGGAGCTTAGGTGTGCCTGGTTGGGCCTTCACTTGCAGGATGGGAAAGGTGAGATGGACACAGCCCCACTTACAGATGAATAGGCTGCGTCTTGCCTCCACACAAAGGGCTACATACTCCCTGGAGTTAGTCTGGAGCCAGGACGTGAAAGGCAGGATGCCTGGGGACTTCAAAGGGAAACCTCTTGACACTTCTCTGCCACTTCAAAGGCACAATGAGTATAAACACAGGACCTCAGACACCACTACTTCAGTACACATCTCGACTTGTAGATACTCTGCGAGGAAGGAATGACGGCTGCTATGCTGCTGAAGGACTACCACTGTGCTGGGCTGCACTCTGCTGGACTACTGCCTTGCTGTGCTGCTTTGCTGTGCAGACCTGCTGCTCTCCTGCCAGGGTGAGAAGGACTGGACCTACATGTCTTGAACCCAGAAACCCAGAGTGACTTTAAGGGCTAGTTGATTGGCCTCCTGACTTGGACCTCAGGGACAGAAGACTCCACCAACCTTGCACCTGCACCTGGACTCTGCCATCTGTGAGTCTACCCAGCCAATTGGTGCCACCCCAGTCCTGGACCCTTGGTAGTGGGCCTAAGGTGCTTAAAGCAACGCATCTCCTCAGCTGCGAGGCACAAACCTGAGCAGAACCAACACATGGCCACTGTTGTGTGGATAGGACCCATTGCAAAGACCCAAACCGTATCGCAGGCCTTCAGAATCACCGCATGGCCCCAACTGTGCGACGTATACTTAGCGGGGTCCTTCACATTCCTCGTCAACTGACAACACCATATTCCGCATTCTAGCCACAACTCCTTGGAACGGATGCATCGCCCTCACTGCATGCCGCATTTTCAACATCGAACTTTGCATCGCAAGCTCCATAGACAGGATCTTTGAAGACAATGCAACAGGACCTTGCACACAGCCTCGCCATGTCTCAGGGCCTGACTCATCGCTTCGGCTTCATGATGCATCTTTGGCACGGATTAGAGAATGTATAGCCTGCAAGAACAGTGACAAAGTCTGTAAGGTGAGGACGCAGCTCATGGCAATAAGAGAACAATGGAAAAAGCCATGGGAACAGATAGCCTTGGTTATTTTGGGGCTAGTGACCAAGAAGGCTGGCCTATTCTATGTACTAGTATTGAGTGATTTATACTCCTGGTGGCCTGAGATTGAGATTCCTTAAGAGGTAGAAATCAAGCATGTTGTGAAATTCCTCAAAGATATTTTTGCCTGGGAAGGCATTCCAGATTCCATGTTGACAGACAATGGAGCACAGTGGGTCTCTCGAGAAAAGGAGGAGCTTCTTTCACAGAGAGGTACTCAGCACAAGAAATGTGCTCTCTATCACACAAAATCTAATGGAGTGGTGGAGAGATTTAATAAAGTACTCAAGGAAGCCATACAGATAGCCACACAAGAGGCAAGATATTGGAGGGAGGAAATTCAAATCAAGAGGTAATATATAATCTTACACCACATTCAGTCACAGGAAGGGTACCATTTGAACTGTTTAGAGGGAGGGAAACAAACTCGTTGATGTGTCCTGCTTGGGTCAATCACTTTAACAAGAGGTCCAAGAGGGGGAAGGAAGATTGGAGGGCTAAAAAGCAACAAAGGTTCGTCCAAAGAAAGGAAAGGTATGATGAAAAAAATCAGTAAGGCGGAAGGAAGTGGCAGTAGAAAATTGGGTCAGAGTGACACTACCGACAGGGTTGGTTAAATCCTTCAAGTATGGAATACGCCAAAGATGATCAAACTATTCAAAAATACTGTTTAACTTGATGAAAATCATCTTTGGAACTTACGTAGGGTGATGGTGATACCGAGAAAAAGGGTTGGCAAATCAAGAAGGAAAGAAGGACGAGGAGAATTCACAATGAAGTAACAGCACATTACCTGAAGGAGGACCATGAAGCAGCAGTAGGAAAGTAAGACTGCCACAACATCTAAAAGATTATGTGATGCATTAAAAAAACTATTCTCATCCAGATCGATTTTCCCCTTTGTACTTGTACCCTTGGCAATTGTATCCCTCTTACCTGTTTCTCCTTTAGTATTGTTGTTCACAGTGGATTTTGTATTGCATGTACTTCGATGTCAAGATTCCATGACTGTAAACTGCCCATGCTCATAGTGTAAAGTTGAGTTTTGTATTCGAAAGAGGGAAGATGTGTAGTATCCAGGACTCAGAGTGGACTGTAGAATGTGGGCTCCAGGTGGGTTCCATGGGTTCTGGGAAAGGCAGTTGGAAGGGATAGAAGGAGTTGGCAAGAGGCAAAGCAGTTAGGTGGCTGAAGCGTTTGTATGTTTGAACCTGAATAAATATATTTGAAACACATCAGTGTCTCAGAGTAGTTTTTCACAGTAAGTCCCTAAAAGCAAGCACTTGAAATATAGAAACCAGACAGTCAAAGAGATGGTAAAGAGGTTGTGCTCCATGGGAGTGAGAAACACAAGTTTGACAGGCTGGAACACAAATAATGAGCACACACACAAGACTGTCAGTAAAGCCAACTAATGGTAAGCAAGGCACGAGCTGGTAGGCTTGACCTAAAAAGCAAGAATAGTAACCTACTGCATTGCTAACTTTCATTTATGTCTCACATGGACACCCTTTTAACTGGGCGCCAAGGCTATGGATATTTTCAGGGTCACACAGTGTCATCATGAGATAGGGTATTCAGAAATCATGGTGCCTCACATGTCATTCATTTACATAAAGCATTGTCACTGGTAGGCTCAGCATAAAAGTAGGGCACCTGTCCCTCCAGCTGACGCAGTCAAGGCTGAGAACATTCTCCTCATTTACCCATAAAATGCCTTTGTTAACCCCTTGCCTGCTCATGACGGAACCACTCCGTCATGAGCCACGGGCGCTGTGTGCTCATGACGGAGTGGGCGGAGTCGTGACGGAACCACTCCGTCATGAGCACAGCGCGCCCGTGGCTCATGACGGAGTGGTTCCGTCACGAGCATGGCGGCGCCGCGCTGACCCCGAACCCCCCCAGCACCGCGGCGGAATTCGTGCCGCGGCGAAGGGGTTAAAGCACTTCAAGCATAGGGCTCTGTGTTGCTGTTATTATCATCTCCTCTGAGTTAGATTATTAAAAGAGCAATGCCGTAAATTGTGTCGCAAAAAGCCTGATTTCGGGCACCCAATTAGAATGCTTCGTTAGCGGGCAGTAACTTACATTAGAGACCTGTCTTCGGCTGTCAGAACTCTGTGCCGGTGATAACTTCATTTGTTCCTACCTCACCCTTCCCCGGTCGCAGAGCTTTCAGATATATCTGGATGCAATGACGGAAACAGCAAAATACAAGTTGGGCGGCACACTATGCCAAGCACAGATTTTCGGCGTAAGTGTTTTTGAGCCACGCCATTAATTACATTGGCCACGCCCCTTTGAGTGACCCCCAGTTTTTTCTTCCCACCTAAAGCCCTGCCTGCAAGGCAACAATGTCTGTTAATTACCCTCACCTGCAGCTCAGGCCCCTAATTTCAGGTGTGGGTAATTAACAGCAGTTTTGTTTCCTCAGGCCCAGGAGGTAATGCTAGTTAGGCATTATGGAACAAAGGGATATTCGGGCATCCTGATAGCTGTTGAATGTTTAGGATGTGGGGTTGGGAAGTTATAACTGCATTATTAAATAATTACTGAAGACCCCCTTTATGGATAGTTAGTTTTTTCATCTAAAGTAACTTCTAAAATAGAAGCTTTCTCCCAGACTAGAATTTCAACATTTTGCCAGAAGTTCTGTAGAGAAGCTCATGAATCAGCCCGATATTTCGGGGTCAAGAGCCGTAGCCATCAACCTTACTTATTTTTTTTTTTTTTTTTTTTTAAGTTCCAAAACCTTTATTATAGCATTGCACAGTCTTACAACCTCGCGCCTACAACCGCACGGGCCGGCTATAAATGATACATCCCCGATCAACCTTACTTCACTACAGCATCAAATCATGTATGTACCCAGGGATGGAAGTGGTATGAAAAAACTGGGGGGGGTCTCTCGAAGTGGCGTGCCCGACATAATTAAGGGCATGGCTTAAAAACATTTATGCTAAAAATATGTGCTCACCATAATGTGCTGCCCGACTGGTATTTTGCTGCTTCTGTTATTGATTCCAGATACATAATACAAGTCACATTACACCTACAACAAGCCAGGACTATTGGCTTTGTCAAAGGTTGTTAGCTGGATAAGATAAATGTACTACATGCTTGCATACAACTATGGCTGTGTTGTATATAATATTGAAAATGCTTTAGTTCTTACACAAGAGGTTCTGGCACAATGGCTAGAGCTGCCATCTTTGGAGCAGAGGAAGAAGGTTTGAGTCTCAGCGTCGGTTCAACATCCTGTGTATCTTGGCAAATCACTTAATCGCCCGTGCCTATCAAAAAATAAATGAGTATGTCCTTGTTGGTGCTTCGAGTTTTGCAATATAGAACTGCAAAAAACACAAAAGTTACATCCAAAACAGTGAATGAACTGCTGCAGAGTTAAGATTTTTGTTTCCATTCTGAGAGTAAGGACGAAAATTAAGAGCGCGGTAGGTACCCGTCTCGGCACCTGCTTTTAAGAACTGACAGTGCTTAGCACCTGCCAGACCAGGCCCACTTAAAGCCTTGTATGTACCTATAAGAACTTTATGTGCTAGTCCAAAATACCCTTCAGCTCTGAAAGCAGTCATGTTTCCCAGTGGTGCCTGGTATCTATTGGGGAGGGAGGCATGCGCAAAATATGATATTAAAAAAATTACATTAAATAAAACTTACCAAACATGACGTTCTCGCTCCGGACCTCTTCTTTTCAGGAACCGGATGCTGCAAATCCCTTTCCCAATCCTGGCGCTGCTCACATGCAGCATGCGAGGTAAGCAGTGCCCTGATTGGAGGGAGCGGCCTCACTCAGCGCTCCACAGCGCACTGGAGGCCTGCAGGTTTAAAGTATGCATGTGTGGCCGGCCGTTGCAAGGCCGCTGGCCAAAAAGACATGCAAACTTTAAACAATGCATTAGACAGTCCACCCTCCTGCCTGCTGCTGTCAGTCATCAGCAGGGTATGAAAAATAAAATGGTAATGAACTACCATTTTATTTTTTTCATCTCTGGGGCTTTGGTGGGTGGGGTTTAAGTGGGGCGACACTCCTCCGCTCCATCGGAGAAGCCGTCTCTGCTGTTTACCTAAACTTGCTAGTTTTCGGGAGGAATTGAAATCTATTTTGTCGATCCCAAAGGTTGGCGCCATTCCGTGGCTAGTTTTTGTAAAAAAATCTTTGAGGGCAATAGGGAGAGAAGATCTTTGGCTCACACCAGAGGAGTCATGCCCCACCCTTTCAAAAAAGTCTCTGGCTAAAGCCCTGGAGGAACACAATTTGACACAGGTCCTACGGTCTATGAATAGTACCAACTTGACCTCGGCATTCCTCGAGGTGAAAAACGGTTATAGTTTTGAACCCTCATTAGATTTGATCCACCCGGGAACCGCTAAGAAATTATTCATGCAATTTAGGCATGGATCTCTCCCTCTTTTTTCGAGAACAAACAAGTGGGTTGGATCTAGTAGACAGTCCTGCCCTGGGTGCGGTGTAGAAGAAGAGTCAAAGGTCCACGTCATCTTCTTTTGTACAGCCTACACAACCCCCCGTCGAAAATGGATCATCCAGCTTGCTAAAAATACGGGGGCTAGGAATTATAGAGATTTGTTTAGGCTGTTGAAGTATGACCCATCCCCCTTATTTGTTACCGTGATTGCCAAATTCCTATTTTCAATGTGGCTAATTAGAAGACGACTATTATCACGCTAAGGTATATCTTGTGTTATTTCTCTTAAATACATTTTCTTTTTGCTGTTTTGGTCAATGTGTTTGCTTATATCTCCTTTTATCCACATTTTTAATGATTGCACCATTTTATTATATATACTGTTTTGTAATACAGTGATCTATGAACTTTTATGGCTGATAGCCGAAATAAAGTTTTCTGACTGACTGACTGTTTACCCAATCAACGGGGATTTTCACTGTGCTCCCTGTAGTCAATCCAGACCTACCCACAATCCTGCTATTGTTGTACTATTATGTATGTATGTATCCATATATATCAATATATACTAAAGTCAGTACAAATCAACCTTAGTTTCTGAGGCAGGAATTAGGAAAATATAGATAACGCGAGGCACATTTTACTTTTAGGAAGATTTTTTTTGCGTAAGCTCTGCACTCATTTACTGACAGGTCTGAGAGGAGACTGTGGGAGGCAGCAGTGGGAGCTAGCGTAATATTAACCTACAACACTCCAGACGTAAAGTATACTGCACTTATGCATAAACTCGTTAGGCATTATAAACTGGGAGTTTGTTGGCTCAGGGTTGAGTACATTTCCAGCTTTCTCCCTGGCAGGTACACTATAATCATAGTCATTATTGTTAAACCTGCACGACTGAAACAAATTGTTAGTTTGAAACTGTGACATTTTGGAAGATCTAGTGCAATCGACAAAAAACCTTAAGTTTTGAAAATACTCAGAAGGAAATCTAAACAAGCATTGGCATAGCCAATAGGTCTCGCCTTTGGGACCTTATAAGTGTTTAGCCATGCAACAGTTGCATAACTAAATACTTATAAGGTCCCAAAAGCGAGACCTGTTGGCTATGCCGAGCGGCCGCGAAAGTGAAAGAATTGCGGTAAAGCGCGGTGCGCACACCCGCGGACATGCACTGTAGCTCTAGGCTGGCCTGGTAGCACTTTTTGGAGCCCTCTCAATAAGTCTCGCCAGACCAGCGCATGCGCTGGGTCAGGCGAGACCTATAAATGGCAGTGAGCGTATTTGTAGGTGGCAGGTTATGCTCTCTGAGTTCAAATACCTTCTGTGAGAGACAACTTTTAGAACAATCTCTGCGGAAGCTCAAAACAATGAGCCACCTTCTTATCCTTATGGCAGATTTCCAAGATCCCTTTGCATCAGATACATTGGGAGGAAGTGGAAATGCCCCAAAAGCCTCTCAGAGCTTCGAGGTGTTGTTGTGGCTGTGATTGGGCCTAGACTTTCATTAGACTCAGGGCTTTTTAGTGGAGGCCAAGTTGGAAAGGCTTGTTTCCAGGTTATCTAGCAGTGTGGATTGAATGTTTAACATTTCGGGAATCCAAAATCTCCAACTATGATATCTTTGGAACCCCTGTAATGTTGTGGAATTTTCTCATCCTCTTGATGCTCAACACTGACATTCCAACCTTAAACAGGCACGCAAATGCTTGGCTAGGATTCAGTTTTTTTTACCTGTTCCATTTTGATTAGTATTAGTCTCTCGCTATATTTAAAGTGTTTTTGTGTTGCATTACCATTCGAGGAACTGTATCCTGGCATTTCTCAGCATGTCCCTCTTTATTATTTGTAATTACTTTGTAAAGGATTCTGATGCACATTTGTATAGAGCCAGTGCTACTACAAACATTTTAAAAGTAAATTACTAAATATTTTGATTAATCAATTAATTATTATGAATGAAAGAACCAACCAACTACTTGTCTGAGGATTCACTGATTTCAAGACATCTGGATTCCAATTTAAGCAGAAATAACATAAAGATCACTGTTTAGTTGAAGAGTTATAAAGTAATTTGAGGAGTGCAAAAAGTAAAACAGCAAAACGGATACCTAGAATTCTCCATCAGAGCCATGGTGGAGCCAGAAGTACAATATAGATTTATACCATAAATTATTTACTGAGAGTTAAAGTAGAAAATGGATGGATGGATGGATGGATGGATGGATGGATGGATGGATAGATAGACACACATACATAGGGAGGGACTGCTAACTCAGAGTCATTGAAGCATTCTTAGATCACATACCTGGGGCTATTCTCAAATATGAGACTTGCCACATTGGACAAAGAGTTGAAACCAGGGCTTTAAAAGGGCAGGTAATATTTGGTACCGAGTGCCAGCACACTGCACTGCTTTAGTTGGAAAGGGAGAGTATCTGTACTTCTCAGAGGGGGTTCAATACTTTTAATGGAAGAGTAAGCACAGAGAAACCCACTTTAACCTTTAAGAAAGATCTTTGTAGACAACTTTAGAGGTCAGCTAGTATGCGTTTTGTACTCACATGGTGGTAGAGTATAAAGTGACAAATATTGTAAGTTCTTCCAGATTTTACTTTTAGCTAGTTTTTAGACTAATGTAGAATCAGATCTTAAGAATGATTAGTACTAGGTATTCTCCCAAATAAGAAGTTTCATTGTTCTTATTTGGTGTGTTCTCTCGCTTTCTGGTTTTGAGTAGATCCTATATAGTTCGAAGAGGTAAAATTAAGTTTGTCTATCATCTGTCTGACAGATAATTTCCTATCTAATATGGTCAAATTTTATTGGTTGTGTAAGTGAATTTGCTCAATACTTGACAATATCTAAATCTGTTTTATAAGTTGATATATAGATGATGTTTGTAGGTCTGACGGAACCCTTATCACTTCACTGTCTCAGTTGAGTTTCGGAACACAGTCTGTATCAACACTTGAACTTTGACAGCAGAGATTTTATCAAAACCTATATGATGGAAATGATTTTTTTGTGTGCTATTTACACATACTTTCGGCCTTCACTACCCTATTTCTGATTAGCCTTTTTTTGTTGGCATTAGGACTCAGTTGTTTCATATCTGCTAAACAGTGGTAAAATGCCTGTGCTCTATCTTCCAAACATGGTAGGATTGATATACACTTTATTGGCCCATTTAGTTTACTTATAAGTCACTTGTAAATGGTACTAGATGTACCCAGGGCCTGTAAGTGAAATATTAACAGTGGGCGGCAGCACTCATTTAGCCACCCTGTAAGGTAACACTGTAAAAATGTCTCAGGCCTTCTGCTGCAGCCTGTAATGTGGTTTTAAACTGTCGACCTAGCAAACTACATCTTTCACAAAGACCTAAACCTTCCAGTTTAATACTTATAAGTCACCCCAAAGGAAGGCCCTATATGCCCATATGGTAGAGTGCATGGTATTTTGAAAGTAAAGTAAGTTTTACATGTTCATGCAGTAAAAAAAAAAAGGTTGTTTCTCACTACAGCAAGGATAGCTCTCTATAGACTTACACTGGTTTTACTTTATTACATTTAACAAGTGATAACTTCAGTTGGGAAACAGCTAGAGAAATATTTGTCCACTCATTTGAATTGTAATTTAAAGCCTCTTTAATGTTAAACTCGGATTATAAATTACTATTTTGCAAATTATGCTTTTCAAAAGTTGGCATTTTTCTACCCAAACCAAATATGACTTTCTGCCTTGACTGTTATTGACTCTATTGTGGAGTGAGGTTTATGCCTTCCAGACAGGGGACAAAAGGACCTTGGATGTGGGGAAGGACGTTCCCCTACTGATCAGGATGCTCTGGGGGGTTGTACTTAACCCATCCTGAGCATTAAAGGGTAGTCTCAGGGCTGTACCCAGCCTCTTTCTGACTTCTGAATATGCATACCCTGTCACTGGCAAATGCGGCTCGCACTTGTACCTGCCTGCCCTTTATTTTACTAGCCTGGCTGGAGCTAGACACAGGAGTGATGGTAGCACTGACCAGAAATAGTATAGGGATAGACAAAGGGGGTGACCCAAAAACAAATGTGGCACCATCAGAAGCTGTCATCAGAACACTCCAGGACCTAGGGAGGCTCATAAGAAGGACTACCCTGTTGTCTAAAACCTGAAAGAAGATTGGATCTGCTTTCCCTGAACTCAGAATTCCAAAAGTGATGCCAAGGGTCAGTTGGCTGACCTCCTGTTTGAGCACCTGGGACACAACAAGCTTCCAGAGGCCTTCCCTTCAACTGCCCAGATGGCCACCACCAACCATACCTGACTGGACTCTGCTGCTTGCCCTCTGCTGAGGAAAGTCCTGATGTCCAAGAGGTGCCCTACAGGTCCTTGACCCATGATTAGTGTTAGAGTGTACTCATCCAACCCTAAAACGTCAAGAACTAGATTCCCAGTAAAAAAAGTAGAGAGCCTGGACTCTTCGCATCTAATGAATCATTCATTGACCTCTTGAAGATGCAAGCAGATGGGACTGAGGCCAATGGCAGACCTGTAACTGACTGCCAATGAGACCTTCCTGGATACTGACACCGGACTTCACTGCCCAGATCACTTTGCTTCAACAGTACTTGCCCCACGTTTCCCACCAACATGACTAGGTCTTCGCGCCAATGGCAACCACACCACCAATGGGAAGTTTCAATCAAGGCCTGGGACTTGTAACCCGTCATTGATATTCCCCTCTCCTGATCCAGCATGTAGCCTGACCACTGATTAACTTGTCGGCGAGTACTTCTCGAGTGAAACGGGGCAAAGTTAGAAATAACACTTTCCATCAGACAAACCTGGCCCCTGCATCTGACTCGCGCTCGATTGCAGTTGACCTTAAGTTTTGCCCTTGACCCTGTCCAGCAAAACTGGATAGCAGGGATTATCACTATGTGCTTTTGGAGGCTAGTCCTTCTGAAAGATTTAGCTTTGGTGTCATTTTATTTATCAAAATTTACTTTATTTTTCTAAATTAGTTTGGGATTTTTCTTGTGTTGTATTTTTACTTTATTATTGATTGAGTGCTGTAGAGATGCTTTACACATTGCCTCTAAGTTAACAATGACAGCTTTGTGCTAAGCTAGGAGAGGGTTAAGCCCAGGTTTTACTTAGTAACTTTTGTGTTTCACCCTGACAAGGATTACTTTTGTTGCTTGAGTGAGGCTCTCATCCTTCTCAGCTATTAATCCAATTTCTTACACTATGATATTTCCAGACATAATTCTCTTGGGAAAGGGATTTTACCTTAGATAAAGAGGTGATTAGAGAAGCATTTTTCACAATCAGTAAAGCCATCAGGGTCTTTTTTGGTAATCAATTAAATGTCATACTGTTTTATGTAACAATGACGATTTTGCAACATCTGTTAATTTCAGCGCTTACCAACAGCAAAAAATGTGCCATTAAGCACTATATAAAAATCAAATAACTGTTATATTATTGTTATTGCACATTTGAAAATATATCAAAATGATAAATCACAATCAATATAACTATTTCAAAAGCATCGGCAAATGTGTGCAACTGTCACTGAATCCTCATTGTTTGACGTCCGATTCAATAAACTGTTGTTATAGAAATGGCACTTCCTGGAACTGAACATATTTCACCCACTTCATTTGAACTGCACAATAATGCATCACCCTTGTAGCCAAAATTACACCTCATTTAAACACTTTAGTTGAAAAGTGCATTTAGGTTTGTCCCTGGAACTCAAATTTGGTAGTGATCCTGTCCCAAACTTCTCATCAAAAGATAAAGTTGCAAAGACATTGGGATAACTAAGGGGCAGTTGTACTATTACATCGCATAAAGTAGTCTTAGAGTGTGACCAAAATATTTCCTACCTATGTGGACCCAAACTATGTACAAATTCCAAATCTGCATGAGTCACAATCAATTTTCATGCGGTAGGTCGCAAATAGCTCCTCGATTCGATTGGACACAAATGAATAATGATCTGTAAGGGTCAGCAGACCACCATGTCTCTGATAGCTTTTCAAATGAAGATTGTTATTATTTTTTTTAAATCTGCCCATTTTCTTTAAAGTAAACGGGGCTGAACTCATATCAATTGAGCTTTTGAAAGGGACACTCCCAATATGCCCTTCCAAGTACTGATTGATATGGAGTCCAAACCCATTTTAGAAGCTGTTAAAATATATTTACTGATTCCTAAAATGGGTTTAGTAAATAGCAAAAATCATTTCTGCGGGTGTACAGAGCTATTTGTACTGTTTGGGACCTTAAAAACATTTGTACAACTTGCTTCATATCTGCACAAGAGCAGACAGTTTGGTGAAGCTAAAGAACCAAAACTACAATAGTTACGTGTTCCCAGGATCTTGGCTTTCCCACTACATTTTGATGAGTGAACCAAAAAACTAGGTTCAGTCTTCAAAGACATAATATCCAATGAGCATGTGTTGGGTTACAATCCAGTTTTATTATCACACACGTCTACAAACTCCAAGCCAAATTCTAAATTCTTCCAATCTTGTAAAGATAACCAAAGACAGGAAATGAATGTCTAAGATTACACAATGTAGTCCCATTCAGACCCTAGGATTAAAAACCATTCCACCTGGTTCCACAGTTTCCAAAATGCCCACTAGATCACTGATGAGGGGGTGGTTCTGATAGCGAGATGCAAAGAAGGCTGTCCCCAGGTGTATGACCCTGCTGGGGCCAAGCCCAGATTTTAATGCAGCATTTATTATCAGCATGTTTTGTTAAAGGGGTAAAGGTGTGGTTAGATGTTAAAAAAACAACTTTCCAGACCCTTCCCTCTTCTATCCCTCCACTATCCTTTTCAATCCAAATAACAGACTAACATGCCCACCACTCAAATTAATTTAATATTTTCCCAGACTAATTCACCACTAATTCCTTTTTGGTTCTGAAGTAGCGTGCTACTCACCTAAAAGCGCTTCAACACCTCATCAGGGGTAGCAAGCGCTATAAAAATGCAAACCTTTTTCTTCTTCTATCCCTCCACTATCCTTCTCAATCCAAATAACAGACTAACATATTCAACTCTCAAATAAATTTAATGTTTCACTATACTAATTCAACACTAATCCTTTATGGGTTCTCGCTGAAAAAGCGATTTGACACCTTGTCAGGAGTAGTAAGCGCTGTATAAATGCAATTACAATACAATACAATACATTACAATAATCGCACTGATGACATGGCCGTTTTACCGAAGCCATCTGCCTTTTACGCCATGTCTTGATTTGAGATACCTGGGGGCTGATGATTGGAGCAATTTATTTATGAATTTAGTTTGCCAGTGTTTTAATACAAACCTCTCCATTTTTAATTCACTTGATAGCCCTTGAACGTTTTCACGGCTGTTGGCACTTAATGTCAACTTGGCAATGCATTCAAGTAGATATAGCATTCAAATGTGCATTTTCATTTCTCATCACAGACATTGTTGATGTGAGTAATCCATTGGCATGTGTATCGCAACTTCTTTTACGTTTAGAGGAGCGGAATTGTTCCTTATTTATCGTGAGCTGCGACGTTGATTAATAATTCGTTTTGGTTCCAGGGCCAACAAGAAGCAGAAGAGGGGTGGGATTCCATGGGGTCTTGTGGATTACAGAAATCTTCTGGGTCTTGCATTTTAGCCCTAGGCTTCAAAAGACGCGTATTCTATTTTGGCTTGAAAGGCCATTCTGGGATTAGGAGTTGGTCTTTAGAGTCTATGTCACTTAAACACTCATTTTATGAGTTTGTTTCAATGGGTGGACAAACATCGTTTGCTGAGTGCACTTTGCTCTAATTGGATCTTCTCATCATGAGTGCACATATAATCAAATGAAATGGATCTGTTTGCTTTCAGGCCTGTTCACAATTAAACAGCGGCTGCCACATCGAATTTAAAAACACTTAGCTAAAACAGCATTATGGTTTCCAGAAACGGATGCAAAATTTATATCAGTAAACATGAACGCGCAATAGAATAGACATCGTTGCAAATTTATTTGGCAGTGGGTCTTGTGTAGACCCATTTAAACCGCATCGCCTTATAGTACTTCCTTTATCTCATAAGGCAGAAGAGACACTGAGAGTAGTCTGTCCTCAAAAGAAAATATTTCCACTACCGCCGCTTTTTCTGATGTCACTGGTTGAACCAGCCTCACCATCCTCTTTTCTGCATATACGTGGAGCAGGCTAGGACTGAGTCCAGAAGCGTAGCTTCAGGGGTAGCTTCAAGGGGGGCGTTTGGGGTGTTATGTTTTTCGCCACTCCTTTGGAACGGGACTCGACGGTCACAGTCTGCAATCCATATATGC
The DNA here is from genome assembly GCF_964204655.1 of Triturus cristatus. Taxonomy (NCBI): domain Eukaryota; kingdom Metazoa; phylum Chordata; class Amphibia; order Caudata; family Salamandridae; genus Triturus; species Triturus cristatus. Next base: position 819,600,408 of record NC_140591.1, read on the forward strand.
AGCATTCACCGCAAGTAGACAAAGGCTTTCGTCCACACAGCTCGGCTGAGCTCCAGCTTGCGGAAGCGGTAGACTTACGGACTTCAATGTAGTCACCGCGCTTTGCAGCACACATCTAATTTCAGAAAAAACATACATATTTTAAAACACAGAGTACTCCTCCAAGACTGACTTTAGCCTTGGAAGGACTCGATCCATCATTTCAGCTGCAATTCTATTTCCGGCCCTTACTACAAAAGGAATATATTTAGAGTCCCCCTCAACAGATTTTATAACCCCATGGCTTCCTGATGAAGGAATAAGGCCGAAACGCGCGTATTTAGCTTACCATTAGCCATGAAAGTCATATGAACATGTCTTTTTCTCCCCCCCCCCCGTTTTTTCCATTTTTTTATGCTTACGTAAATTGTTATTGATATTATGTTGATGTACATATAGCTGAATTTTGTATATACATAAATCATTTTATTTGTGCCGTTGGTTGCAAGAGGGGTCCACAGCTCTCTTTTCTTGGGGTCCAGACTTTATTTTCCTCATCAGACTTCAACCCAGAGCAAGAGAGAGAGAAATGCAAAAGGAGGAAACGAGTAGGAATAGGAAGACATAAAAGCATCACCAAAGGCAGAATGCAACAATTAAAAGAACCTGCAAGAGTGAAATAAAGGGGAATGGAATGTAGGCTGGTGGAAAGAAAGAGGCGTCAAGTGGAATGTAGACTAGCCATCGTTGGTATTCGGCAATCCCAAAACTCATCAGCGCAGGTTGCAGACACTGAGAAAAACTTTCGGCACTGCCATTTATTATTCCACAAGTTAAGCACTGGTGTATTTGTTTGATTGCTGGATTCTGAACGCCTTATTTATGAGGCCCTTACACTGCCGTTGTGTCACTTTTGGTGATGCTGATGCGGGGTAAATCGTGAGCCACGCTGCACCATATTGACAAAGTGACACATCTAGGTAGTGGCGTCACTTTGTTACCCCCTGCGCTACATTATACCTGCGACAGGTATAATGTATGCAGGGTGGGCGTTCCAACGCAGGAAAGTCATGTAGAAGTAACGCAGTGAAATCTATGAGATTTCGCTGCAACACTTTTAGGGCGTCACTACATCAAATCCTTTGCCGTGCTTGAAGCAGTAGTAAGGAGTGACGCAGGGCTTTTCACATGGCGCTTGCCCCATGTGAAAAGACACATTGCTGGATTTGCAGCTGTTTTCAGACACACTCCATCAGTGCGCCAATTTTGCGCCTACAGATATGTCAGGAATACTGACGTATCTGTAAATCCTTGCGAGATGGAGCACCATACAGCAACACGGCGCATCCATGGTGTCGCAAGGACGGCGCTTTGAAAAGTGTTGCATCGGTGTTTTCCCGCACTAAAGGCATTGCACTGGCTCCCTGTGCGAGAAAGAGTGACTTTTAAGGCACTTTGTACTGCTCATAAAATCCTCTTGGGGAAAGGCCCCCTCATCCTAAAAAACCTAGTTACGGCATACAAAGCAAACAGAACGCTGCGTTCAGAGAGGCAACACCTCTTGCTGGTTCCTAGAGTAAAAAAGGCCCGAACAGGTGGAAGAAGATTTTCATTTAATACGGCAAAGCTTTGGAACTCGCTTCCGCTTAAACTACGCGCTGAGCCCTGCACACTGCGCTTTCGCAAAGGTCTTAAAACCTTTTTGTTTCCCGGATAATGTGTCAACGCTGTCCTTCACCTCTCATCGGATGTTTGTCTTGAAGCGCCGGGATGCCCAAGGGTAGCTGCGCGCTATATAAGATTTTAAATAATAATAATAATAATAATAATAAATGAGGCCCTGTGTTCTTAGCCCACAGCCCCTCCCTGAGTAAGTCTTGGACTGCTCTGCTTCACTACTCTGAGAGGTAAATGCTAAAAGGAGTGCTTTGTCCCTGGTTCGAGGGTCCACAGTACAAGAGCCAGGACACCAGAAGAAAAACACCCAGTTGACCCAACAGGGGTCCAGTAATTTATGACTGCCTGGTATCCTCTGATTTCTAACAGCTGTGTCATTCCTGGTCGAACAAGCTATTTCATGTCACAAGTTACTTTTGGATTTTATTGCCTCATCAAGCTGTAGTGGGGTGAGGTGAAAAGGGGGCAAGCATAGCAATCCTCTGCCTCCCCTCCCCCTGTCCGGTACAATTAATTAAAAAAAAATATTAATGCCCTCTGTGGACCAGATTCACATAGCTTGCTCTATGAGCCTCTGAGCAATTATGTCTTACTCCTCTCTTTGATGAGAATTACACCTGAATATTCAGGCCTAATTCGCAAATCATATTTGTGAGTTTCTGGAGTCAGACATAGGGTCTCATGGAAGCCTTGAGTAAGGAAGTTTTACTCCTAGAAATTCCTGATTATGTCCGATCTGAGCTTGGAGTAAAGTACATGGGGCATATTATCAAGAAATGGCGATAAATTATCGCCGCTTTAGCGGCAGAAAACTGCCGCTTAAGCGGCGATAATGGGCTTGATAATATGCCCTTGAGAATTCCCATAGAAGCCCATGTTCTGGTGTCAACATGGGCTTCCATTGGAATTCTCTGCGGCATATTATCAATCCCATTATCGCCACTTTAGCGGCAGTTTTCTTCCGCTAAAGCGGCGATAATTTTAACGCCGTGCTTGATAATATGCCCCAAGCTTCTTAAATCAAACCTTTTGTAATTTTGTTTCTAAACACAAACATGTTTGAGTTAATTCACATGAACCGTGCAAGTTAAAAAATGTCCAGCATGGTATGCAAAGCACAAAAAACAAGCCGACAGAGCGTGTAATTAATGTGCACGCCTCTTTAAATGTAGCCTGTGCTTCTTGATCAGCCTCTGAAACAAATGAGCCCCTTGTACTGTATTGGAGAATGCTGGCTTGGAAAGTAGCTCCCTGCATGTGCATTTGTTAAATGCCTCCTGGTCTGACCTCCACAAATGTATAGAGCAATAGACAGAGCGAAATCCCCTCCCAACCCGCTTTTCTTTTTAAATCGAGGCTTAATGACTAATCAATAGAAATCTGTAATGGCAAGGTCTTTACTTGCCGGCATTAGGTTCCAGGCCACTAATGCAACTTGAATAAGCTGCAACTCTGCAGTAAGAAATTAGATTTTTCTTTCAACGTGGCTCCGGGTGACCTTCTGGTGTAAGGTACTTAAGGTTGTCCATCTGAGCAGTTGGATCAAATGTACCATGGTGTCTATCTACACATCCATGCATACACATATTTACACATAAGAGAGTCAAGTCCATGTTTGAACTCCTGATTGAGTGTCAAACCTGCCAATTCACATGGTCCTGCCATGTGTCACGCGATATCAGCTCCCTTTACAGGGTCACCCGTTTGGGAGCCACTATCACACGGTGGGAGACAAAGTGAGCTAGGACACCCATACTGAGAGTGGGTTTCCAGCTCGTGTGAGGAGGCACTGGATAGCCGATGTCCATTAGAATGTTGCAACCGCCCCAGGACATTGGTTACAGCTGCAGAAGCATTTCTTTTCTTTGTTTGTTTGGTGGGGCTACCCGTGACTCTTTTAAAAGTGCAGGACAGGGCCACACCCGCATCATTGGCTACCCGCAACTGGTCATACACAAACCAGCTTGTCCCCCCCTCCACACCATTGCCCGCCTCCTCCTCTCAATAAAATGTTTTCAAGATGGCCGGAATGGCGAGAGAGAGAGAGAAAGAGAGAGAGAGAGAGAGTGTGTGTTGAACTAAAAAACAAATCACTTATGCAGAGTGAGATTCGGGCTTACCTGACAGAACTCAGTGAGCTTATGCGAGCATGCAGACTCCAGTACTTAATTTGTGCCAGTGAGTACCAGTTGGGACCCTTGTTACTTATTTTAGGGTACCAAGGGGCACATGCATCATTGTTTTTAGCGCTGGCAAAGGATCAGATTTGCAGAATCTGCCCCTTTGCGGCCACAATTTTTGCATTTGGGATGCATCATCCCAAATGCAAAAATCGCTATTTAAGTATGGCATTTAGGGAATCGCAAATTGCGATCCCCTAAATGCAATGCAACAAAAAAAAAAATAGCGATTTCTATTTTAAGAAATGCAAATTACCATCAACTTCAAGTTGATGGTAATTTGCGAAAACTTTGAAAAATTAATTTTTCAAAGTCACATTTTACACACACACCCTTGGGCATGGGTGTGCGCAACATGTGTAAAAATTGGAATTTCAGGGGTGCAACAGGATATCCTTTTGGAACCCTTGCACCCTTGAAATTGCATGAGTAATTTGTGAGTACCTATTAGGTACTCGCAAATTGCGCATGCAATTTCCATTCATTCCGATGGGCCTCTGGGCCCATAGGAATGAATGGGAATCAATCCCTTAATTGTGACTTGTAATTTGCGCAATTAAGGAATTTTAAGGAATCACATTTTTTGCAACTCTTTTCAGGTTAAAACCCCGAAGCAGCAGCAGTTACTTTACTTTCAGTTCAAGTCCACTTAGTAGGCCCTCATGTCATTCCAAGTGCTCTGTCATGTGAGATTGCTGTTCAGCAGCTAAATGCAGACAGCCAGACAACACCCAAGGCTCTCTCCCTCCGAGATGCCCATAGGGTGACTTCCTTCCTCCAGGTCATTACTGATTCTGTTTCCAGTCAGGGACTTTTGTGTAATTTCTTCTGAGTATTGAAGTCTTGTTTTGATTCCATTTACCTAACTAGGCCAAAACACCAGAAATCAATGATTGATAGGTGAATAGTTCAGAACTGGAGACTGCTGCCATAATGTCCTAGAATATGGAGATCACCCTGGATAAATGATACTCAAAGTACGGCCCAGGGGCCGCTTGCGACCCTCTTGACCTTTACATGTGGCCCCCCTGGTGAACAGCAGCATGAGCTGCTGTTTAGTTGAGGAGCACTAATATTCAGAAGTAAAAAAAGCTGAATAAACGGGCAAGCATTTATTAACCTGGAAATAAATGCTTGCCCTTTTATTTAACAATTTTTAGACGTCCTTACGCAATCCCTGACCCACCCAGACCCCCCAACGCCACCCTGCTTGCATCAGTGCGGCCCTCGGTCACTTCACAAACCGTACTTTGAGGCCCCTGGGCAAATGTTTGTGGGTACCCTTGCCCCAGATCCTGAGCTAGTGTCAGAATCCAAAGAAGTGACACGGTAAAGGGGGAAACTGGAAACACTGCGTGATGTTATGGTGGTTAGAGAAACAACACAGTGCATAGGCAGAAGACAGAAGGATATACTTAACATCCAGAAACTAAGACTAGTAGTTCAGAGGCCAGGGTTTTGCTGTGTGCGCAGCAGCCCTTCGTGCTAGGCACAGTTTATGCTGTAAATAGAGTTTGTGTCAAGCTTCTTTGACGTCTACTGTTCACGGTACCTTGTGTGTTTGGTTGTTGATACTGTAGACGTAACTTCATTATCGGTTTTATACATCTTCGTAGATTTATAGAGCCAGAGTGCTTGTCTGTGCTGATACGTCAATATGGTAGCTCTAATCTATCTATCTATCCATCCATCCATCCATACGTGTATATATATATATATATATATATATATATATATATATATATATATTCACTGAAAAACCATAGGTTTCAGGGGTGTTATAGTTAGCTGGACATTTCACTCGTACAAAACCATTGAAATTCCTTTGTTATAGTTAGTTCTACTAACTATAACTTGCGCGCCCGCAATCCACTTCTGATGACATCACATATTACATCTACTAGATGATGTCATCAGTGATGTCATCAGTGATGTCATTTGAGATGTTATCAGTGATGTCACTGACCATGTCATGAATGATTTAATATGTGACATCATCAGCAGTGGATTGTGGGCGCGCGAGTTATAGTTAGTAGAACTAACTATAACGGAGGAATTTCAATGGTTTTGTACGAGTGAAATGTCCGGCTAACTATAACACCCCTGAAACCTATGGTTTTTTCAGTGAATTTCTAACGTTTTTTAAATGCTAATTCCTAACTATAAGATGTCTGAAACCTATGGTTTTTTCAGTGAATTTCTAAGGTTTTTTAAATGCTAAATCCTAACTATAACATGTCTGAAACCTATGTTTTTTTCTGTGAATTTCAAAGGTTTTTTAAATGCTAATTCCTAACTATAACATGTCTGAAACCTATGGTTTTTTCAGTGAATTGCAAAGGTTTTTTAAATGCTAAATGCTAACTATAACATGTCTGAAACCTATGGTTTTTTCAGTGAATTTCAAAGATATCTTAAATGACAATTTTTAAATGTAGTAATAGTTATATTTATTTTTTTGATACTGATTTTCTACATTTTTTTAACTGCGCGGAACCTAGCTGCTATTTTAGAATTGTTTTTTTTTATTTTTTTTTTTTAAAGTTTTTATTGAGCAATAATTCGGTTACAAGTACGGGCCTACAACCACCCGGGCCGGCCGCTAGGTACAGAAGGAAATCTACACATATCAAGGCTACAATCAGTTCCCAGGGCACTGCCCCGCAGTGGCTCCAGATAGTTCTCGAGGAACAGGAAGCGTAAGTCAACAATCACAAAAACAAAAAGACAAACAATAAAAACAAAAGGCGAGTTATGAGGGAAACCAGTGCGGGTCAGGCTCCCCCCGGGAAACTCCAGTCAGGACAATTGAGCAAACCGCTAAAGAGAGGAGTACCGGGAGGCCGGGGACGGAGGGGGGGGGAGGGGGTCAAGGGAGATGAACGTCAATATGTAGTTGTCCCAAAAGGCGCCAGGAGCCATCAAGGGTCAGGGGGACATGGCGATATCAGTGTCTACCAGGGGGGGCGTACAGATGCCTCCGCGATACGCGTTCCATTGCCCCCAAATTCTACCCCATGCCCCCGGCTTGCCACGGGCCACATACACAGTCTTCTCCCTAAACATACACCAGTCCATATTCTCCTTCCATACTGACACGGTGGGCGGCCGTTGAGCGCCCCAAAGTTGCGCTATGTCCCTCTTGGCAATCATGTTCCCTAGGGCCGCCCACCGAGTCTGAGCCGCGCTGTAGTCATTGGGCTCCCACACATTCAGGACACAGCGACGCACCTCCGGCAGCAGCACAACCCCAGTGACCTGTCCCATAACCGTGTGGACCCGGCGCCAGTAGTCCGCCACCTCGCGACACTCCCAAAGGATATGAAGAAAGGTGGCGCTGAGCCCACACCCTCGCTTACAGAGCCCGTCGCCGGAAAATCCCATCGAGACCAGGCGCGGACCCGTCACATACACCCGGTGGAGAATCTTGAGCTGTACCAACCGGAGACGAGCCGGAATGGCAACCTCCTTGGGGGACGACAGTGCAGACTGCCAATCTTCGTCGTCCAATTCCACCCCATCCCCAGTCCAAGCCTCCCGAAGGCGCACAAAAAGGTCCGCCCGGTGATTAATTAGTTTTTTATAAATTAAAGAAATAGTACTATCAGGGACATGGCCGTCAAGTATGCGGTCCTCGAGGGGCGAGGAAACAGGGATCTTGGTCCCCTCCCCGAAGACCGAGAGCAGGGCGTGTCGAACCTGGGCGTAGCGGAAGAACTCCCTGTCGGTCAGCTCGTATTCGGCCTGGAGCACCGCGAAAGTCTTTACCGCGCCCTTATGCCACAGGTCTCCCACTTTGCTGATACCAATCGTGTCCCACTGGTCAAACCCCTTCGTGGTCCACAAGCTGCCCAGGCGGTCGGAGGCAAACAAGGGAGTAGCACATGTTAATCGCTCACTCCAGCCCATGGCCGCAGTGGCAGCCCTCCAGGTCCGCACCGCAATCTTAGTAGGACCCGTAAGGGTCCGGCCAGCCAGGCGGGAATAAAGTGCCCTGTTGTAGTTCCCGCCGGGAAGCAGGAACTTGTCCATCTCGTACGCCGGATTCAAGCCGGGCGCATACGTGGCGTGGTTAATGGCAGATAGCTGCGAGGCCCAATAGTACCTGCGGATGTCAGGAAGCGCGATGCCCCCGTCATACCAGGGGAGAGTGAGCTTGGCAAGAGCAATACGCGCCCGCCCGTCCCACACCAGTCTCCCCTGCAGGCTCTCCACCTCCCGAAAGTAGGCCACTGGGATAACGTCGAAGGAGTTCTGGAGTGCATAGAGGAACCTGGGAAGGGACATCATTTTAAACAGCGCGGCCCGACCCAGCGGGGACAGGGGGAGCCTGCACCACCGGGCCGTGTCCTCCCGCAGTCGCCGAAGTGGACGCAGGAGATTCTGCTCATAGCGAGCCACCGGGTCCAGCGAAACGTATATCCCCAGGTACTTAAAGCCGCTCAGAGATATTTGAATCGGGAGCCGAGGCGGCAGGAGAGGAGGACCACCAGAGATGGGATAAACGCAGGATTTAGACCAATTGATCGTGAGACCCGAATTGTTCCCAAAGGAGGTCAGAACGTCAAAGAGGACGTTGAGTGACTGCCGCGGTGAGGTGAGATACAGGAGAATGTCGTCCGCATACAGCGAGACCCGATCTTCGAAGCCCGGGCCCCACCGGATCCCTCTAAGCGAGGGCTCCCAACGGAGCCAGGCAGCGAGTGGCTCCAGGGCGAGAGCAAAAAGCAACGGGGACAACGGGCACCCCTGCCTCGTGCCCCTGCCGAGGGCAAAGGGCCGAGAGACCCGCCCATTTACCACCACTTGAGCCATGGGTCCCGTGTAAAGGAGCCTCACCCAGCCAATAAATCCCTCTCCAAAGCCGAATTTATCCAAGACGGCCCAGAGGAATGGCCACTCAATAGTGTCAAAGGCCATCGTGGCATCCAAAGAAACCAGCACGGCCGGTTCGGAGAGGAACTCCGCCCTGGCAAGGGCACCGTGAAGACGCCGCAAGTTAAGAGCGGTGTTACGGTGCGGGATAAAGCCGCATTGGTCCGGATGAATAAGGTCGCACACGACACTCAACAATCGATTGGCCAGGACTTTCGCCAGGATTGTAGGCTCCGCATTGAGCAGTGAAATAGGCCGGTAAGAAGTACAGCGGTCTCGCGGCTTGCCCTCCTTGGGGATAACGACTATAGTGGCCAAGCGCTGGTCGGCCGGAAGGGAACCCGCCGCTAGAGAGTCGCGAAACATGCGGCTGAGGAAGGGCGCAAGCTTATCAGGACGCAATTTGTATAGTTCAATGGGCAGACCGTTAGGACCCATAGCCTTGCCCGAGCGAAGGGAACGGATCGCGGTCGCTATTTCATCCGACGACAAGGGGGCGTCCAGCCGCTCCCGGTCCTCAACGGACAGGCCGGGCAGAGCTATATCCCTCAGTAGGAGGCGAGAGTCATCCTCATCCCTGTCAGTCACCGGGGAGTACACCGCCCGGAGGTGGTCAGCGAAACATTCCACAATCTCATCCGGCTCAGTCACACACACACCATCCGCAGCACGCAACTCGGGGACCACACGATTCACTCTCTCCTTTTCGTCCAGCCACGCAATCAACTTTCCCGCCTTGTCCCCCGCGTCATACAATCGGCCCTGCTGCTCCCTATACATAGTTTTGGCCGCGTCAGTGACCAGGGACCTATATTCGAACTGTTTCAGGCTAAGGGCATGTAGCCCGTCCGGAGTAACATTCGCCTCCAAGGCCGACTCCAACCCCGAGATGTCAGTCTCCAGCTTCACCACCGCCTCGCTCCTAACCTTCTTGGCCACCACTATCTGGGCGAGGGCGTGTCCGCGTATCACAGTTTTAAAGGCTTCCCAAAGGGACAACGCAGACGACACCGACCCCTCGTTTTCACTGAAGTAGTGGTCCATGGCCTTAACCAGGCTGTCACGAGTCGCAGGGTCCCGCAGGTACCAGGGGTTAATAGGAGCTATCCGCCCTGCGGACCGCGACCCGGTGTCAAAGAGAAGCCACAGCGGAGAATGGTCGGAGATACCACGCGCCAGGTGTCTGACCTCTCGAATCCGACCAGTCTGCGCCGCGGGCATAAGGAAGTAGTCTAACCTGGAGAGACTCCCATGCGCCCCCGAATGAAAGGTGAACTGACACTGGGTCGGATGCATTAGTCTCCAACTATCCACCAAGCCGAAGGTCTCCAACATCCCACCCAGCCATGACTGGGCAGCGGGGAGGGTCCTTGGCGGGTGACGATCCAGTTCACCCGAAACCACAGAATTAAAGTCCCCGCCCATGAGCAGGAGGCCATCCGGAAGGTCAAGCAGCATTCGACCCAAGTCAGTAAAGGTGGAGTTCTGGAGGCCCGGGGGGACGTAGACTGAAACCAGGGTAAGGGGCTGCCCCTCCCACCTCCCAATCAAACACACATAGCGCCCTCTGTCATCCGAGACTATCCTCGTGATCTCCACCGGAAGGGAGGTTCGCAGGAGAATGCCCACCCCCCTGGAGCCAGTTGTGAAACCAGAATGGGCTACGAGGCGGTATCCCCCCCTGTTCATCGCATGGCAGACATTGCCGACCAAGTGCGTCTCCTGGAGAAACACCACATCAGGAGTCACACGACGCAAATATTGCAGTACAACACCCCGCTTAATACGGTCCCCCAACCCATTGACGTTCCATGACATAAGCCTCAACCCGTCTCCCCCCATCCCCTCCAATAGATCAAGAGGCCCCCAGCCCGCAGCACGGTTCCCAAATATGGACAAAAATCAATACCTCGCCCTGTAAACAAAAAACACACAACAAAACAACCCCTCTTCCCCCCCAACCCCACCCCAAGTCCAACTCCCCCCACCCTGCACCCCTGCGGGCCAATGACCCCCCCCAACTTGCAGTGTGCCTGTCGCCCCCCTAACCCCATTCTACAAAAAGACCCCGGAGGAGGAAAGGGACCCGAACCCGCCCGCACCCCTCACGGGTCCTGGTAAGACACAGTATGCAAAAGAAGTAAGACCCAACTGTACAGTGCAAAACCGCAGAAGCAAGAACCAAATGTCAGTCTAAGGGGACCCGTCACCTGCGGTGCCCCCAGAGGGCCCGGGCCGGCCACCCCCGTCCGGCAGCGAGTCCAGCCAGTCACTTGCGGCCACAGGAGAGTCAAAAAAGGCTGTCCGCTCTCCATGCTCCACTCGGAGTTTCGCCGGGTAGATCATCGAATACTTAAGGCCGAGCTCGCGGAGACGGCGCTTCACCCCTTGGAATCCCATCCGCTGTTTCTGGACCAGTTGCGTGAAGTCCGGATAAAAATTGATGGTCGAGTTCTCGTAGCGGACCGGGCCACGGGTCCGTGAAGCCTGCAGAATAGCGTCGCGGTCCCTGTAGTGGAACAGTTTAGCCACGATAGGCCTCGGGGGGGCCCCCGGCCGCGGCCGGCCGCCCGGAACTCGATGGGCCCGCTCCACGGCGAAGAATTTGCTTAGGCCAACCGGGGACAGCTGTTGCGGGATAAGTTCCTCGACCACGAGGTCCACCGGGCGGCCGTCGGAGGACTCCGGTACACCAATGATGCGGATGTTGTTGCGTCGGGCCCGTCCCTCGAAGTCCTCAAGCCGCCGGGCCATATGATCATTGACCACTCTAATGTCCCCAAGCGCGGCCCGCAGATCCGACACCTCCGCACCCAGGGTGGAGGTCCGTGTATCAAGGGCCTGGACCTTCTCGTTGGTTTTGGAGAGGTCTGCCCGAATCAGGGTGACATCGATCGCGACAGTGTCGATCTTACGGGCCAGGGCCTCATATTGCGTCGCGATGGTTTCCCTGATGCCCTCGATGGCGCCCATAATGTCCTGCAGGGAAAGTTCCGCAGAGACGGTCGTGCCTCCCCCTGCAGCAGCCGGGGAGAGGCCAGCAGCGCCAGGGGACCCCCTGCCCTGGGTGTAGCGGTCCATGTTGTTGCTCTGGACCGCTCCCCCGCGCAGAGAAGCCTTGGTCTTGCGCCCCTCCGGACCCCCTTTGCCCGCCATGCGAGCGCAGTCTCTCAATGGGACCTCCGATCAAGAGGTGTGCGGGCGCCAGCAAAAGGACCACAAACTGTCGATGTAGGGGTCGGAGGCGTCAAGCCCGCCAGTAGCAGATGGAAGCAAGCCTCGGACAGAGGCCCAGGAGGCACCTCGCCACCTTATGCACGCACGCCAGCCGATCTCCTGAAGGCCAAAACCGAAACCGAAAGTGCTGAATCGGCAACTGGCACCGCGCTGAGGCCGCTGTTGTTCAATTGCAGCCCAGCCCCACGGGTCACCTTCACCCCGGCCACCTCCGTCGGGTGGGTCCCAAAAGTTCCGACGACGACAACTCAGGATTCCCAGGTCCGATTAGAGTTTTAAAAAGAGATATATGATCAGCTGGTCTTCATCTCCCAGATTCCATAAACCAAATCAGGATAGTCTCAGGATATATTCCGAGGAGCAGAAAGGGTCCGGGGAGCCCTGTGCTCACGCGACCATCTTGGATGCGCGCTAGGCTCCTCCTCCTATTTTAGAATTGTTGTGTAGGATCCGCGTAGGATGTGCGATGGGTGCGTATTTTCCTGCACGATTGCTATGCGACCGGTACGTGACTCCAGGCACATACGTATTACTTTACGCGACGCTCGCGCACTTGCGCGTGACGTCATATACATGTTCGATGCGTTAGGAGTCGCCCACCCAGTGCGTGCACACCAGGGGTCCGCGCTGAGCGCTGCGCTGGGTGCGCGACTCCTAATTTGCCCATTAAAAAAAAAAAATTGCACTTATCACTAATTTCTATTCTCACCGGGGACCCCATCCCCCGGGGCCTATATACAACGTTGGGGACCGTTTTGCACACTTCTGTCATTGGGCTACATGTGGGCTACATCTGGGTGATATTTGTGCTGAATTGGGCTCTTTTGTCTCTGGTGGCCATCTTGAGAGATTTATTTGTTATGAAGTTTCCTAATTTCCTCATTTACTGCAGTCTCCTCAGTAGGAAATACTCAAGTAGGCATTCAGATGTGTCACACATTTGCCATAAATTCAGAATGTTAGCACTTAGTTGCTCATTAGATCACTGTAGTAAAGCTACTGCTCACCAGGGAAGCCTGCTGCTGGTATTGAAAGTGCATGTTTCAGTCTGCATGTCAGAATTTTTTTATGAAATAGTAGAAGATTTGAGAAGTCACTCAAAATGTGCCCTAATTTTTCTTTCTGCAGCACTAATCATACTTTCTATGGCAAAATTAACCACCTCATTTTGTTCCTTTGCAAATTAAATGTTTTAAGTGTTACCACTTTATTCCAATCAAGATGGCTTCAGGTGTGCCATACTTTTGTCATAAGTAAGACTGTTGGCGCCCTAGTTGTTCTTTAGAACACTTTGGGATATTCTGTCATTGGGCTATACCTGGGTGATATTTATGCTACATTTGGGCTCTTTTGTCTCTGGTGGCCATCTTGGGAGACTTATTTGTTATGAAGTTGGGTGACTGTGCCTCTACCTGCTAACAACGCTAGCGCTATTCGCTATTCGCTTTTAAGACTCCCGTTTTGTATTTGCTTTGGTCTTTATTTTGTTCTCCCTGATCTTACCATATCACGTTCCTCATACTTGCACTTTAAAAAGTTACCATCACCGCTGTTTTGCGGGTCCTCGTCTTTGGTGAAGTGTGGATGACCGGCAGACGCCATTTTGGTTTGGGAACTGCTAGGGCATTCTTGGGCGCCATATTGGAGGAGTAGGCGGGCTATCTAGGCAAGGCCGGCGCATTTATACCGGGCACTCGCTCGCGTCAGCTGGACTAGGTGACTGTGCCTCTACCTGCTAACAACGCTAGCGCTATTCGCTATTCGCTTTTAAGACTCCCGTTTTGTATTTGCTTTGGTCTTTATTTTGTTCTCCCTGATCTTACCATATCATGTTCCTCATACTTGCACTTTAAAAAGTTACCATCACCGCTGTTTTGCGGGTCCTCATCTTTCGGGAAGTGTGGATGACCGGCAGACGCCATTTTGGTTTGGGAACTGCTAGGGCATTCTTGGGCGCCATATTGGAGGAGTAGGCGGGCTATCTAGGCAAGGCCGGCGCATTTAAACCGGGCACTCGCTCGCGTCAGCTGGACTAGGTGACTGTGCCTCTACCTGCTAACAACGCTAGCGCTATTCGCTATTCGCTTTTAAGACTCCCGTTTTGTATTTGCTTTGGTCTTTATTTTGTTCTCCCTGATCTTACCATATCATGTTCCTCATACTTGCACTTTAAAAAGTTACCATCACCGCTGTTTTGCGGGTCCTCGTCTTTGGGGAAGTGTGGATGACCGGCAGACGCCATTTTGGTTTGGGAACTGCTAGGGCATTCTTGGGCGCCATATTGGAGGAGTAGGCGGGCTATCTAGGCAAGGCCGGCGCATTTAAACCGGGCACTCGCTCGCGTCAGCTGGACTAGGTGACTGTGCCTCTACCTGCTAACAACGCTAGCGCTATTCGCTATTAAGACTCCCGTTTTGTATTTGCTTTGGTCTTTATTTTGTTCTCCCTGATCTTACCATATCATGTTCCTCATACTTGCACTTTAAAAAGTTACCATCACCGCTGTTTTGCGGGTCCTCGTCTTTGGGGAAGTGTGGATGACCGGCAGACGCCATTTTGGTTTGGGAACTGCTAGGGCATTCTTGGGCGCCATATTGGAGGAGTAGGCGGGCTATCTAGGCAAGGCCGGCGCATTTAAACCGGGCACTCGCTCGCGTCAGCTGGACTAGGTGACTGTGCCTCTACCAGCTAACAACGCTAGCGCTATTCGCTATTCGCTTTTAAGACTCCCGTTTTGTATTTGCTTTGGTCTTTATTTTGTTCTCCCTGATCTTACCATATCATGTTCCTCATACTTGCACTTTAAAAAGTTACCATCACCGCTGTTTTGCGGGTCCTCGTCTTTGGGGAAGTGTGGATGACCGGCAGACGCCATTTTGGTTTGGGAACTGCTAGGGCATTCTTGGGCGCCATATTGGAGGAGTAGGCGGGCTATCTAGGCAAGGCCGGCACATTTAAACCAGCCATTCACACGCGCAGCGGCGACGCGCAGTGGTGGGCGCCCTCCCTGCGCCGGAGTCGTGCCAGAGTCCTGCCCATCTGCGCTCTTCCGCGCTTCGGCAGGGCTCGGCAGGCTGCGCAGGGGGATGACCATGTTCACGGCTGATAATCTGCGCAGCTTCAGAAACAGGGTGAGTGATTGCATGCATGGACCACTGGACCCCCTTTCGGGCCCTTACCAATGCCATGGGTGCAGTTTTGAACTTCCTTTGCCCATGCCCGTTAGGGCATTAGAGCCCCTTTCCAATGGTAGTAACTCTGCTACCCGCCCTCTCGTCCCCCCTCGCTCGTCCACCTTCAAAATACTTCACCTAAACGTAAGATCCCTAGTCTGTCATCATCTAGATGTTTTTACTGTGCTCACGGATGAAAAGCCGGATATAATGTTTTGAACAGAGACCTGGCTGCATGATAATGCTACGGCGGCTATTAACCTTGCCTTGCCTGCAGACTACACCATGCACACCTTACACCGTAACTCGAGAGGTGGGTGGATCGCAGCGGTCTTAAGAACGTGCTATCCTTGTCTATGGAACACTGTGAGCATTGCGGGCTGTGAAAGTGCCCACTTCGCTATCTCGCTGACTCCTCAGTTTACTTTTTCGGGCTTGGTTATTTACAGACCCCCTGGTCCCGACAACGCCTTTCGGTCAGCCCTTCCAGAGGTAGTCTCTGCCTTAGCCCTTAGATCAGCTAATTTCAGTGTAATTGGAGATCTTAATATTCATCTGGATGCTCCTCTATCCTCGGTGGTGGGTAGTTTCCTCACAGATCTGGAGGCACTTAGACTACGTCAGCTAATCCATGGGCCCACTCATGTTGGGGGTCACACCTTGGACCCCTTCCTGACGAATTTGGATTGTGTTGAAGCACTGCCACCGAAACCAATTATCTGGACAGACCATTATCTTATCGACATTCGGATTACTTTGGCTGCTTCTCCTCCTAGAAATACTACATCTGTCATTTTTAAACGTCCTTGGAGGAAGTTGAACCTGGAGGCTTTTCAGCTGCTGCTGTCACAACACATACCTGAACCTCCCATTGATGTCACCTCTGGATATGACCATTTTTGCAATTGGTTTATCCGGGCCCTGACACCTTAATTCCAGCGGGCTGGAGTAAGACTAGACCTGGCCACTCTAGCCCTTGGTATGACGAATCTCTCAGGCTCCTTAAGGTTGCCTGTAAAAGGGCAGAAAGAGCCTGGCGTAAGGCATATGACGTTACTCTTAAGCAGGTTTATCGAGCCAGTATTAAGGCATACCATCGAGCCATCTGCAAAGCACGTGCCTCCTTCTATTCCTTAGAATTCAGGAACAGTGCTAATCCAACTAAGTTAATCTTTAAGGTTCTTAAAGAGTTAACTAGCAGAAAAGCCGTTACGTTGGGGAATGGTTCTCAGGCTCATTGTGATGAACTAGCGTCATTTTTTTGTTGAAAAAGTGGATGCGATTTATAGATCTTTCCCCCCCCCTGTTTCTTCTCCTAACCTTGTAACGTCTATGAATGACTTTTCTAGTCCATTACTGGTGCTTCCTGCGCCTTCTCAGGAAGAATTTGACTCCCTGGTGGTGAGGGTCAAGTCGGGCTCTCCTATGGACCCTCTGAGACCCGCACAATTCAGGGACCTGTCAGAGCTGTGTCTTCCGTCTCTTCTCAGTCTCATTAAGCTATCTCTCAGTACTGGGTCGGTACCTGTAAAATGGAAGCAAGCTATGGTTATGCCGGTACTGAAAAAGGCTACATTAGATCCTGCGAAGCCAGAGCACTACCGGCCCATCTCTTTGCTTCCATGGGTCTCCAAGATCGCTGAGGCTCATGTCAATAACATCCTATCTGGCCACCTTTTAAATACAGGTATC
Organism: Triturus cristatus; assembly: GCF_964204655.1. Taxonomy (NCBI): domain Eukaryota; kingdom Metazoa; phylum Chordata; class Amphibia; order Caudata; family Salamandridae; genus Triturus; species Triturus cristatus. The sequence goes on from NC_140591.1 coordinate 819,617,221, forward strand.
CTTCATCCCTCCAAGAATGGCTTTAGAGCAGGCCATAGTACTGAGACAGCCCTGGTGGCTATGGTTGAGCATCTTCGTACTATGTTAGACTCTGGTCAGACGGCGGCACTGATCCTGCTGGATCTCAGTGCCGCCTTTGACACGGTTTCCCACCCGATCCTGCTCCAGAGGCTGAGAGAAGCGGGAGTATACGGCACTGCTTTGGGTTGGTTTTGCTCTTTTCTGGCCGAGCGTACCTTCAAGGTTTGTACTCCCCCTTACGAGGCTTCTCCTCGCCCTATTTCCCAAGGAGTTCCGCAGGGTTCGGCACTTAGTCCGACCCTGTTCAATTTGTACGTGAGACCGTTGACGGAAGTTGCCAATAAATGGGGTCTCACTATGGTATCTTACGCCGATGATACCCAATTAGCTGTGGCTCTTAATGGTTCTACCACGCTGAATTCCTCTAATTTTCAACAAGCTCTTAGAGAGGTGGCAAGCTGGATGACCGACAATCGTCTCCAACTTAATGCCACAAAAACAGAAGTCTTAGTGCTGGGCAAGGAAATCCATCTTTGGGGAGACGACTGGTGGCCTTTAGAGCTCGGGCCAACTCCCACACCAGTCACCCAGGTGAAGAATCTTGGGATTCTGCTTGACGCCAATCTATCATTCACCCCCCACACAAAGAAAGTTGCGGGCACCTGCTTTGGCGTTCTTCAGAGTCTCAGGCCTATCCTTAAATTTTTCGACGCCTCTACCAGGCAACTTATAGTGCAGGCCATGATTCTTTCCAGATTGGATTATGCCAGTGCACTCTTATTGGGCACCAATCAAGCAGAGCTCACACGCCTTCAGCGCGTACAAAACGCGGCTGACCGTATGCTGATAGGTCTGCCTAAATTTTGCTCAGTTAGGAGCGCCATTTCTGATCTTCACTGGCTGCCCGTTAGGCAGAGGATAAAATTTAAAGTAATGTGTCTGGTTTTTAAAATTCTGAAACTGGCTTCCCCTCCTATTTTGTCTCAGACTATCTCCTACTACACACCGGCTAGAACACTTCGTTCAACCGGTCAATTTTTGGCCACAGTCCCTCGCTTTAAAAAAGCCAGAATGGGCGGACGCTCATTTGGTGTCTTGGCGGCCAGCCTTTGGAACACATTGCCGTTCAGTGTTCGATCCATTCCGGACTTGCTTCCTTTTAGGAAAGCGGTGAAAACATTCTTGTTTCCTTTGATCTAGCGATCTTGGTTAGCATGTTACATATGTTGGTTGTGTTGCTCGTCCTTTGTAGCGCCAGGACGCCGCTTGGCTGTGGCATCTGTGCGCCTTATAAATGAAAAATAACATAACCTAACATAACAAGTTTCCTAATTTCCTCATTTACTACAGTCTCCTCAGTAGGAAATACTTTCAGTTTTTTTACTTTGATTCCATCAAGAAGGCATTCAGATGTGTCACACATTTGCCATAAATTCAGAATGTTAGCACTCTAGTTGCTCATTAGATCACTGTTGTAAAGCTACTGCTCACCAGGGAAGTCTGCTGTTGGTATTGTAAGTGCATGTTTCAGTCCGCGTGTCAGAATTCTTTAATGAAATAGAAGAGGATTTGAGAAGTCACTCAAAATGTGCACTAATCATACTTTCTATGGCAAAATGAACCCCCTCATTTTGTTCCTTTTTAAATTAAATGTTTTAAGAGTTACCACTTTATTCCAATCAAGATGGCTTCAGGTGTGCAATACGTTTGTCATAAGTAGGACTGTTAGCGCTCTAGTTGTTCTTTAGAACACTCTGGGAAGCTGCAGTAGAACACAAAGGAATCAACTGACAGTCTCTGCCCTTGTTGGATGTACAAGTTTTACTGAGAATACCAGACTTCATTCTCACATGACTGAGAAAGATAATGTGAATTTACAGAAAATATGCTCTCAGTTTAGCTTATAGATCACCTTCCAAACCTCTGTGGGAAAAGCATGAGAAAATAGTTTTCTCTCAAACATGATTCATGATATCCCAGCAGAAGGCTTTTTCACATGGTAAAATCACCTTAGAACACACCAAAATTCCTAAAATGAGTATGGTACCATCAACAAATGATTTATAATGTAACTAAAGTCTTAAAACCTTCTACTAACTGCAATGCTTTTTAATGAGGTGCTATCATGTATATTGGTCCCAAGATGGCTGCCAACACTTCTTGGATGAAGTGCTGACAGCCAATCAGATCTCACGATCAGATGTGTGGTTAGGCTCCGCCCAGATATATATGGGATTTTACTTTTGATTTTCTCAGGAACTACTGAACAGATTTACACCAAAAGGCACGAGTGTAAACCAAGGGCTACCTCTTTTCCAAATTTCGTGTAATTCCGTTCAGCAATTCGGGCTGTAGCTGCGATTAAAGGTTCCTATTGAAAATTGCATGGGGAAAACACGTTTTGGGACCCCCCTTTTTTCTTGGCCCCCGCTTGATGAATCACCCGAGACTTTCAGGATAGGAGCGGACCGAAGCATCCCACCAGTTTTGAAAATTTCGCAAAGATTCGTCAACCAGAGCCAAAGTTATTCCAAATAGAATGTTGCGGATTTCCTATGGATAATAGGTCCTAACTATAACTACCTACTGGCGACTGCCAGTAGGTAATATGTACACACAAAAGTATTTTTTTAGAGCGCAAAACTGGTTTAAGGGAATTAGAGCATTTTACAGCAAAACCAGACTGCATTACACATTGTTTTCTTTTTAGAACCAAGTAGATTAAGTGCTTTGCCAACAATGACAGCTGTTGAAGATTGAGTCCCGGCCCGGTTCTCCATACTAAAAAGCCAGCACCTCTAGACACTAGACCACATCTCCTCCCTGTGACATGGGCTTGGTCTCTACTAAGGTGCTCCGAGTCAGCTGAAGGGCCTGGCTCTGCAGGATAGCATATCTTTCCATTTTGCTGTGTCTTTGAGAACTTAAAACTCAAAAACTAGGATATTTTGCAAAAATTGAAGAAGCACTACAACTTTACATCAGCTGAGGGGCACAACACTTACCAATGTAGAAGCACAGACAGTGAGGCACTAAGGGAAGAAAATTAAATGCCACATGTGAACACAGTATGATGTGTGTTAATTGTGTTGTTTTCTGGTAGGAGATGTTAACTAGTTCTGCCTTGGAACATATAAAAATATGCTTACCTCTGTATTCAGTTGATCCTCTCTGAAAACCGGGACATGATAAATTTACTGAAATCTGCTGTGATAGCTGGAGAAAATCTAATTTACACTCAGGATCGACGGGAGAGAATCCAGAGAAGAGTGTATCACTCCCTATCAATGTCTTAAACTCACCACGAGATACGTTCTCAACTAACAGAAAAAGTGGATGTTGTAAGGAATTTTTTCTATTTTTTATTTTAGGACGAGAACCCTCACTCACCCAAACGTTTTCTTGTTCATAGAATAGATCATAGTCAAAATCAAACCTAAAGTTGCCTGAGTATGGTCAACAGAACTTGTCAGGAGGCCACTGTAGCTTGCACCACCAATTGACCCTGCCAGTGCCTCCAGTGACAGAACCAACACAACTACTACCCATCACACCCTTTATGCGTGACAATTCAAACTCTTCCAGTCCTCCAAGGCTAATAAAATGGCGTAAGTGGTAGATATTATTCCTTTTCAATGTATACAATTTTAATAAACAACTGTTGTTCTGTTCATCTGTAATTTAGACAAACAGCGCCACCATGTGGCAGGCTGTTATAAGTGACAGTGTTGACAATTAAGTGCCGGTGCCGAGCATCAGAACCCACCCGCTCAAATTAAGCACTCACTAATGACAATCTGTTACTGGTGTAAAATGCTAACTGAGCTTTTGAGAATGTACTTGAATGTTCTTACCAACAGCCTTGTCAGTGGAAATAAGTGCAAAAACTTTGGGACTGGAAAATCAAGAACAACAATGGGGAGCGAAGAAGGAATGAAGTAGAGTGAATTCTGAGGGGGTGGAAAATTGAAACTGGGTCGGAGAAGGTGAATTGTTAAAAAAGGGAGACCAAAAGCAGAAAGTGGGTAATGATGTGGAAGTATGCAGGAATGGGGGCTCAATATGTTGTTCTTTCAGAAAATTCCATCTATTACTGATAAATTGCAGTGCTAATTTAGTAACAAAAAAAGTCAATATTTTTCAATGAATACAATCGTGCCTGTCCTTTGTGTGAGAAAAGAGTGATGAAATGCTGGATGAAAGAACATGTTGGCTGTGGAAGCAGGAGACAAGGTCCTAGCTCCTCTTCACCTAATCAAATTGTGTGCTCCTGGGCGAATCACTTCAGCGTTTGCCTTGTTTTTATGAAACATGTGTAGTAGTACTTACAAACAGGCAGTTTTAGGTACTACACACCATTTTGGATGTTAACAGTTCATATCTTCTCAGCTTGAAGGAGCTTGTGTTGGATTTTACATCTCATACATTTAAAACTTCATTTCTCTTATTCCAGGTTGCACTATAGTTAAGGAGGCCCTGGAATTCTGGCTCCAACCCAATATTTCAAGTTACTTCCTCGACGCCTGTGGTAGTTCAGCCTTCTACAGCAGAGGTGGCATCACACATTTGTGTTTTTCTGACTAGAAATGGTTACATATTGGTAGGTTTGACACAAGTGATTGTTGACATGGATATAGATTTAAATGTGCAATCTGTAGTTGCAGAGGTACATAAGATATAATGTAACTACTCGTATTTGTGTAGCTTCCTGGGGAAATTCAGCTTTATACCTTGCAGTCTAGCACATAAATATTTATGTTTGCCCTACCATGCAATGATTGAGCATCATCTGATATGCCAAGCTCTTCTGTGGTGTATGTATCTGTCTTCTGTGGATTCCATGCTTCTGGGGGGCACACAGTTTTCTGAGAGCCACCCACGTGATCTGGATATCCAAAGGGATAATGCTTCTCATTGCTGTTTTAGATCTTGAAATATTGAGAAATTTTCCTTGAGGAATGTGGGCTCGCTCTCTTAACTCACTCACTGCAATCTGGCTTTGGGCAGGGTCCGTGTATGCAGTGGATGGTGCCAGTGGGGTATGCGTACAGTGCTAGATGTTGTAGTGAGGGGTGTCAGTGGAGTGAGAAGGCAGAAGCCTCCTAAGAAACATTTTGGCCTACTGCACGTATTCCTTTATTTAATTAATTCAAAATTAATTCTTACAAATCAAGCACTGGCAGACTCACATGCCTCATTTGTCACATTTTATGAGATTCCTGTGTACATAGGACAAGTTCTTTCTTATGAAGACACCAAAGATGAGATCTTGAACACTAAGAATGACAACTCATTTCGCTATGTGCAAGCTTCAGTACTTAACTTAATATGATGCTAAAGACTTAGGGCCTGATTACAACTTTGTGCCTGGCCAAAGCTCACCGCCGGCCACCTGCCAGATTACAAGTATATTTGTAGTCTGGCAGATGGTCCTTTGGTGTTGTCACGGCGGTGTCTCTCAAAGGTTGTTCCTGCAAGGCATGGACTGTTCAGTCCATGCTGTGCATGAACAGAGGGTGCATGCACACAGGTGAGCGCATGTATCCCCAGGCCCAGAGGCACAAGGTGGCCCTGAAGGGCCCCTTTTGTTTCCTCACGCCTTACTTTTTACGGTAGGCTCAATGCCGTAAAAAGGGAGGTGGGGAGGAGGAAACTTGTAATATCCTTGGCAATGCCTCTGGGGCACAGTCAAGCATATTGCAGCCTCAGGACTGTTGCGCCACCGCTGGGGATTGCGGATCCTGGGTGGCTGCGGCGGTCCCCTCGTTGTCCGACTGCCGCACTCATAATGCAGCGGTCGAACCACTAGCGTGGCGGTCCATGATCGCCACCACACCTACACTACCAGTTTGCGGCCCATGGACCGCCAAACTCGCAATCAGGGTCTTAGCATGGCCCTCCCATGCGTCAAGTATTGGAGTCATAGCGCTTACAATTTTGTTTGATATTTAAATAATTTGGTCTTGAAGATATCAGGAGAATTCTTGCAGTCGTATCAACTACTTAACTGAGGTTTGTGCAACAACAAATAATAGACACATAAGCATCGGATACAACAAGTCTTAGAATGCCAAACAAAATAACTTACTTTACTGGAGTGAATGAAAGCTGTGAAGCAATTGTAAACAATTATCTTAATATATTTCAAATGGCTATCCCCACAGTCATAGGTGGCCTCTTCACAAGTGACGCAAGATATCGTGATATGCTGAGCTTCTAATAAGCAACTCACTGTCAGTGGACTAGTGCTTCTCACTGGGTACCACAGGTTACAGTAAAATCCTAATGGTGCATTAATTTCGTTTCAAGTTTCCACAAAGTGTGTATTTAAAGATGATGGTGATCTAAGCCCAGTGAAGAATAAAATGGCGTTTCTATCACCAGTAAGTTTGCAACCGTAAAAAACAGGAACACTGGTTTAGACGCCATCTTCAGTTGTTCCTTTCATTAAACCTGGTGGTTTGTAGGGTTTTTGCCCCTTTTCACACCCAGGACCCAAGCACACGCAAAAATCTGTGGCAAAAGGTAAACTGTCTTTCTGTTAATTATGACCCTCCAGGCATAATTTCCTCTGAATGATGACAAGGTGGCAAAACCCGGTTGATTATATGACACACAGGTCATAACGTCAACATGTCAAATTCAAAAGATATTCATATTTTAGGAGTTGTGAAATATTGGTACTGACATGTCTTTCACTACTTTAAGCTGCTTATTGGTTATTTTCAGATATTTCATATTTGTTCACAATATATAACAGGTCTTCCTGTAAACATTTATTGGACTTGCTACTAATGTCTGTATAGTAAAACAATGTCTCACAAATAGGTTGAAGAGATTTAATTGGGAACAGTGGGCCAGATGTAAGACTGTTTTTTGCGGTCGCAAAAAGGTATTCAACCCTTTTGCGACCGTAAAAGATGGTGGTGGTATGTACCAAAATGCAGTCACAGACTCGCAAAATAGCTTTTGCGACTTGCTATTAGGAAGGGGTGTGCCAAGGGCGTCCCTTCCTAGTAGCAAGTCCGAATGGTTTGTACCATTGTATTGCGACAACATTTGCGGTCGCAAAACACTCGCAGTTTACCACCTACTTCAAGTAAGTGGTAAACCAATCCCCTTTGTAAATGGGTGTGAAAATATTTTTTAAGGGCAGACAGTGGTCCCAGGGACCACTGCCTGCCCTTAAAAAAATTATACTGAAAAGCTTCATTTTTCTTTTTTTAAATGCATCCTGTTTTCCTTTAAGGAAAATGTGCTGCATTTAAAAAAAAAAATGCTTTACTGAAAAAGCAGTCACAGACATGGTGGTCTGCTGACCCCAGCAGGCCACCATCCCTGTGAGTGCTAGTCTTCCCAATGGGGTTGCAAATTGCGCTTGCCTCATGCTTATTGATGAGGCATGCAATTTGCGACCCCATTGGGAATCGTGTCTGGGACACTGTTGTATATTGCATTGTGACTCGCAAAATGTAAGCGTGGTATATCTGGCTCAAAGTCTTACTTCCTCTAGATTAACTCTGCTCCCTATTGAATATCGGGTTGTCCTGTCATTTTAATGTAACTGTAAATAGACATCTGATGAAGCCGACATTCACATTAAGTTAAATCGTATAGGAAATGGGGGCAAGAGGTGAGGTTCGAGGTTTAATAGGGACTCCTAATTGTTAGAGCACATGCAATAAAAGTACCATGAAAAAAAAAACTACATATGGAGCCTGAAAATGTTGTTGGTGTATGTACAGAACTTTAAACGGGAAACAACCATTACAACACAGTCATTACAACGCACTACCTTGACAACGCAGTCATTACAATGCAACATCCTTTACATCGCATGCCATTACAACGCATGCATTTACAACGCATTATAAGGCAAGTAATGGGAAATAGTAATTTTTACCCCTACACTATCCATCACTTCCCCTAATGGTGCACTCACTGGAGTGGGAATAGTAATTTGTATCCCTACACTATACAACACTTACCCTACTGTTGCACTCACTGGAGTGGGAATAGTAATTTTTACCCCTACACTATCTAACACTCACCCTACTGTTGCACTCACTGGAGTGAGAATAGTAATTTTTACCCCTACACTATCCAACACTTACACTACTGTTGCCCTAAAGGTATTATGCATTGTAATGGTATACGTTGTAATGGTATGCGTTGTAATTGAATGCGTTGTAAGCTTAGTTTCTAAAAATGCATTGTGATGGCATGCATTGTAAAATAATGCGTTGTAATGGATGTTGCGATGTAAAAACCACGTTGTAAAGCATGCGTTGTAAAAGTTTGCATTGTAACGTGTCCTATTCCTTTAAACAGCTTGTGTGTTTTTTTCAGAGCCAGAAAATGTCACGCATCACACCTAAGGCAATAAAGCAATTGATGAAAATGCTAAATAAAAGTTTGCCTTTAAGTGAACACGCTCTCAGGGAAATGTACTCAATTCATATAGTGTTCATTCATTTTTGGAGGAATTTGATTAGAGTGCTACCTGTCTCCTATCAGTTACTTCTGTGCACTGACACGAAAAAGAACTCCTGATGGGTGCAAGGGAAATCCGATTCCAACTGGGTAGGATAGATATCCGACTCCGAAGTTCTTGAATCTCAACCAATAATCAGTTTTGAGATCGATTGAAAGACAGTTTGGAAGGTTCCATTTTTAAGAGTTTCCTGAACATGATATACAGCTAGATTCAGCCCTGAGGCTCGGGTTAAGGGTCTTCAGGAGTCTCAGCCCTTGTTACCGCAGTGATCTGCCACCATCTTTCACCTTCTTGAAGGACAGTTGGTTGATCACATGGGTGGTCTTAGGATTAACTTCTCTGGCAAGGAACACAGTGATGTGTCACTTGTAGATGGTCGTTTTCCAAAGTAAACTTTGTGGCCAGTGTATATGACTTTAAATTAAATCTTTGCATCCACGGGAAGACAGTGGAATGGCTTGAGGGCAGGTTCGATGTGGTCCCTATTTGGGATGGAATGGCACATTCGGACTGCCTGGCTCTGAATTGCTTGGATCCGTCCAGTGAATTTCTTAGGGAGGCTGGAAGAGATGATGTTCCAGAAGTCAAGACATGCCAGGACAATGGCTCTCATCAGCTTGATTCTGGTACTCCAGCAAGGAACCGGGAGTATTTTACAAGCGATAGACAATTGAATATTCACGTCATTTGTCGCTGCATCGATAAGGCGAGTCAAAGATGATTTTGTCATCGAAATGTAGTCTTGCTTTCCCCACTTTTGTTGAAGAGGGCTGAGGCTTAGTAAAATATGACTTTTCATATGTTTCCCCTCATTTTTCTCTGCTAGATACTGAATATTGCAAAAATACTAACTGGTTTCTCAATGCATGTGTTCTTTGAACAGACATATTGCAAAGCTGATAATATGAGTGCTTGTAATTGCATGTAAATGCACTGTATTTTGTTTTTCACCACTGGCACGCATGAGCATCACCTGCCTGTTCTCTGCATGAGGGAAGCTAACAAAGCGCTGGGCCTGTTTCCTTTTGCACAAACCCACAAGTGCCTGCAGCCTAAAATAGGAGAGTGGCACAGGTGGACATCCTCTACTTGGTTGGCACTAAGATATAGCGAAGGAATGTGTGAAGGTGGCTTGGCTACTGCCGCAGCGCAGCTTCTGCAGACAGAGGGGAGCCAGAAGGGTGCAGTGGAGAGAAATGTGATTCAGGTCTATCTTTCCAGGGGGCCTAGGTTCATGGGTCACCAAATCAGTTTGGATGAGACCCGCATCCTTTTTTTTCAATGGGAGGAAAACATGTAATTGGCCTTCCAGAGGGGCGTCCTGCTTGTTACCATCAACAGGTGACATTTTGAAACTGATCATTCATTTTGCAAAGGGTTAGATGTTAGTGAGACTCCTGCAGCCAACTAGGGAGTAACTGAGTGAGGAGGACAAGAGTAAGGACATACTACCACACCTGCTGTGGTGTACTTATTTGAGAATGCTCGAGATCCAAGCTTTTGATTTAAACTACCATGTGTGGCATGCTGAAACTTGCTGCCGGTTAGATGATACCTGTACACATACCCCTAACCAGAAAGAGGGGATGTCGGTGGTCATGTGTGGCCTTTTAGCCACTGAAGCCAAGCTTTGTCAGTGCTCACAAGAGACAGACAATGAACATATGTGGTGCACAGCTTGGAATCGGCTGCTGGGACAGTGAGAAGCGATTGTAACCACCCACAGCAAGGACTGTGTGTTTGTAATAGGTTCATAGGGAGCTAATCTCCTGGCGACCCCGTGGTCACTACAGGTTATTGAAAACTCTTCCTGTGAAGCAAACCAGATGCTATTAGAACATTCTTCCCTCTTTGGGCGGAATGTTCTAATAGCCTTAGCCGTAGCAGGCTCTAACGTCCATTATAGGCCACTCCCTTGTTAAAGTCTTTCGCCTTCGGCTCAGCCCTTTAACGCTGGAGCGGGCCTTTAATGGCCATTAGAGCCCGCTATGGTGGGCTCTAGCGGGCTCTAAGGTGATAGTAGTAGCTGGCTTGGCACTTGCCTAGGTGGGGACTCCTTTCTAGAACTTTGAAGTGTGTGATAAAACCAACTCCCACTCACAATGAACTGATATTCAGAAGAAAATTCCCTGTGCAAGACAATAATTTTTGCACCAGCAAGAAAGTTTGAAAATGCAACAGGAAGGGCACAGTGGGACTGAAGTCTCTGTGTGCCATGGAGTTGCACACCATAAACACCCCAGGTGAATTCTGTGAAGTTTGGAACCTGGTGAACTGCGCATCCTTGCTCACTGTGAATGATTCGCTTCCGGCCCTTCTGTCTTGACTGAAGCAAGAGACAGCCTGAGCTAAGAGGCATGCTGTGCTGCCTGAGTTTAAAGCCTAGGTCATTATAATCATATTTTATGTATTTAATTCCATTAGCGTATGTTCTAAAAGTGTTGCTTTATGCACTACAACCCTATCAATTTCTTTCCTCTTTCAAAGTCTCTATCCAAAATATTACCATACACATATATCTATCTGCCTGATAACAATTAGCAGGCAGGAGCTTCACCCAGCTCTCTTGCAAGGCAATCTTTGGGAAACACTGGAAAGTGCTCCGTTTGTACACTAAATCCACTTATTTTTATATTTATTTTTCTCTTAAAATATATGATTTGGGAATATCTGACGAGCAATATGAAACTTCGTTTAGGTATGCTTTCCACAGAATTAAAAGACAGGTGGGTGTTGAGATTTACGACTAGGCAGTATACACCGATGACCGATTAACAATACAATGCACAACCCCTCCCCCCTCACTCAAACCCCCAGGGGGGCTTTCTCATTTTCCAAGAGCAATTGCTTTCCCCGGCAGACATTGAAACATCTTGTACCTAATTTGCCAGGCAGCGTTTGATGGGCAGTGTCACTTTCTAGGTCGTCTCCTCGTCCACATTTACTAGACTGTTCAGCAAGGCCCACGTGCTAGAATCTCGCGATAACCGTGTTAGTGTTTTTTGACGTAGCGCCTTGTACAAGGGGCGTGATAACTGGAAAGGCAGCAGATATTCTGTCGCCCACTTTTATATACGAGTGTCCTTAAGTGTATTCTGGGGAAAAAGTAGCAGCAAGTGATGATTGAAAAAGGGCTCAGGCTGGGCAGCGTTTGCAGTTATAGGATAAACTGGAAAACGCAGCTGCGTCTCTTGTTGACTCGAAAGCAAGGCGGGGGTCTGATGAGAGACAAACAGGAAACCATAGAAACGCCTCATGGGGCGTAGGACTGGGTAGGTATGGAGCAGTTAACTCTATGGTCAGCTAAAATGCACTGTGGGAAGGGAAGAGTATGCAGACGTCATACAGGGAAACGTTTTCTGAGGAACTGTTAATTTGCCTCTACAGTTTTAACAGCCGACACTTAGAGCTATTTTCTCTGGCTGGAAAAGGTACTATTTTGTGGCTCACTGGTGGTTTAACACTACAGATCATACATGCCACATTTTAGACAAGGAAGCTTTTGATAAAAAAAATTATTGGGGGGGGGGTGGATTTTCCCAATTGAATTTTATTGAAGCCGAGGCAAATCCAGGTAGGAGACAGCTATAATAAAACCATTGTTGTCTTCAAACACGGGAGTCTTCCACCTGAGCAGCGGTAACTCCTCCGCTATGGCGGAGAAACGTCCCCCCCACCACCCCAAAAAAATCGTCAGGACAGGAAAAATAAAACAACTCTTATTTTACTTCTCCGTTCCTGTCATCTTCGGGGCTGGGCCTGGAGTTTGACAACACTGAGGGGAGTGGTGTTTGCACTCTCTTCATTGCACATGACGGTTTGGCCGGCCGTCTCAGGCCAAACCGATCGTAGGTTGTGCATGATAACTATAGACCAGGTTATCAACCCCTATACCTTAACAGACAAATGCTAAAGATGGATACCAGCACTGGATTGGGCACGGTTAGCACCCTCAGCTTTCAACACAAGCATGCAAAACATAGATGAGAAACCGCATTAGAAAAATCCCAGGTGTCCCAGCTAACGGTTGGGCTACACGCTGTCTGTGACACCCTAGTACGAACGATTGCCGTGAAAAATGCTTTGTGGGCATTTGACGCACACAGCAACCTAACAGATATGATAAATCTCCCACTTTGCTGGTAATGGCCGTCATTTGTTTTGTTTGTGCTTTGAGTTTAAGTCTGCTTGCAGGTGTTCTGTGTAAAAAAACAAGCACCCTCGAACAATCACCCACTCAGTCGACAAAAACAGACCATACTTAAGGCATGTGCAGCCACATATTAAAGTGGTAAACAGTGGCTTGCCTACAGGAGTATAAGCGTAAGGATTTCAAAATCTTGACAGTCAAGATTTATTCGTGCTGCCCACTTCTACGGTGAGATTTCGTGGCGGGCGATTCATCATCTTCCATAATTGCTTTTAATTTGTGTAATGGAACAATGGCTCACGCTGCCCTCTTCGTGTAAATCTGACAGAGTACCGCACTGATTAGAAAAAAGGAAAAGTCGCAGACGCCACATTAGCAAACTGCTTCTTCGCTTACTTGCAAAAATGGCATCGCCAACTTTTGACCCATAAACATTGTTAATATATTCGCATGAAGCAAGCGGCTTGAAAATCATTCCAATTTGTTCCGGTGGAGCAGCCCTGCGGTGCAGCTTGCATTGAAGTCAGTTAGGGAGTGGCTGGAAGAAACAGCTGCTACGGGTGCCCGCTGTCCCCGCCAGCTTGTCCTACTGAACCTGTGGCAGCGACTGCTCTCAGGGCTCATGAAGGAAGTGGCGGGAAAGGAGCGAACAGAGTAGAGCCCTGTTCACTTTCAGAAGTTTCTAGTCCTTAGCCTTCCCCCACACCTGGGCCAGGAAGTGACACGCATTGCGCGTCACTTCCGGCCCTGCCAACGGAGGGGGGCTCCAGTCTGTGTCCCCGCCCCCCCCCCTTAGGGAGGGGGTGGGGAGGGGTGACCGGTGCCCCGGGGCCACTAAGGCGCCGACCGCCGAGTGGCCCCCTGTGGGGGCCGCGGTCAGCGGCATAGTACCCCCAGGGGCACCCCGCTGTCCCCCCTCCCCCAAATTAGGTTACCCAATGACACACACGAAACAGTTGGAGTTGGGTAACAATGCTGCAGGTTTATTACATAATTCCAAGATATGTAATGGGTGGGTTATCTTACGGGCGATCCAAGGGCAGGCAACCATCTGGGTCGCCTGCCCGCCTGATGAGCCGGGTAGCGCGGGAGCGATGCCCGCCGGTGCTGCCCTCCAGGTGATTCTTTCTACGATCACGTGCCGTTGGTAATTCTACTCACGCCCCCCCTCTCGGGGCGGAGCGTCGCATAGCAAGCCCCCGGTTGTTCAGGCCCACAACCGCCCGCAGGACTAGCGGGGCACCGACACGGCTTCCGGGACCTCTCTGGAGGCTCCTCGTTTTGGCTCAGGCACCCCCTTTGGTGCCGCGCAGAGGTACTCTTTGTACCGGCCTGCTTCCAGATCGCCCTGTAACTCCGCCACAGCCCTGGAGGCGGCTCACCGTCGCAACCAGGGCCCCCCCCACCCACGCCTACGCCGGGTAAGCGGAAGGGAGGGAAAAGGCGAGGTGGGCGACAAAGAGGTCGCCAGTGAGGGTGGGGGAAGGCTAAATAGCCTCCCCCTCACACCTGGGCCAGGAAGTGACACGCATTGCGCGTCACTTCCGGCCCTGCCAACGGAGGGGGGCTCCAGTCTGTGTCCCCGCCCCCCCCTTAGGGAGGGGGTGGGGAGGGGTGACCGGTGCCCCGGGGCCACTAAGGCGCCGACCGCCGAGTGGCCCCCTGCAGGGGCCGCGGTCAGCGGCAGTGGCGGGAAAGGAGCGAACAGAGTAGAGCCCTGTTCACTTTCAGAAGTTTCTAGTCCTTGCACGTCCTTATTGAGACTGTTGAGGACCTATCAGTGGGGTCAACTGGTCATGTCATTGGGGACTAATGGGGCATGATGCCACTTGCTTTAATTCTGGCATTTTGGTGAATCGACCTCTGTGACTGCTTTTTGCAGGCCGTAGCATAAATATACTGAAAATAACTAACAATGGTGTCCAGCATCTCTTGGGGTGGCTGCTAACAGGGTCAGATTGGGATCAAAATTAGGTCCGGGCACCCTAAAAAAAAAAATAGGCCACATTTGCAAATTGCGTCTTTTCACAAAGCACTGCTCCAGTGTTACTATAACAAGCATTGGCATAGCCAATAGGTCTCGCTTTTGGGACCTTATAAGTATTTAGTTATGCAGCCCATTATCCTTGGTGCAACAACATTATCTGTTGCATGGTTAAACACTTATAAGGCCCCAAAGGCGAGACCTATTGGCTATGCCAATGCTTGTCCTATTTTCCCCTATTTCCTGCGACAGGTGTATCAGCTAACTTCAGGGATTTAGGGATAATATGGGTTCTTGGCCTGTCTGACCAGTTGGATCCTGACAAAGTGTTGCCACCCATATGTAGCAGGTAATTAAAAAACTCCCCATTCCTTCTTAAGTATTATAGATTCAGATGGTGCTTATAGGAAGTATTAGTGTGAAATACCACTCTACCTGATGCTACCATGAAGGATTTACCACAAAAAATGGGGATGACGCTGTGCGTATGTGACTAATTCCAATAGCCTGCGACCTGAAAGGAAAAATTGTGATTGAAACAATTATTTCTTAAACAATTCAATTACCTTACAATCATACTTAATGGTTGGTGTTATAATGAGAAGACAGAAGAGTGGCCATATTGTTCAATAAGCTCTACTGATTGTTGTCAGGAACGATGTCCTGTTTGGTTCTCAACTTATTGTGTGCATAGATGGGGAAATGTTTTTAAAATAAAAAAGTTACTTTGGGGAGTGCGTGTGTGAAAGTCCATCCTGTTAGCGGTCCCTTACAAGTCTGGCGGACGAAAGGTACTGCCCCGCCCGATTACAAGTTTTAATGGGTGCAGGAACGCGCTTGGCAAAAGCAAATGGGTTTCCAAACACTAGCCTGGAAACGGAAACGCAATCAGGGAAATCATGCAGAACCTGTAGTTACTGTGTCAAATTCTGCATGCGGTACCCAGTTTCCAGTCGATTACCAAGAGGAAGATACTGTCTACATATTTCATCCATGTCAGGCGTAAACGTATGATTCAACATGCTTACCTAGTTGTTCTCTATGATAAGTAAGTCGGTGGTCTGGAAATGGGTTTTGTCTGAAGAGGGTGAGCTCTGATTGGCTAGTGTACTTGTGTTGAGATGACAAAGGAGCCAATGTGGAACGTTGAACTCCAGTCAGAAGGGGAGAGAGAGCAGTTGACGTGGAGGTTTCTCTGAGAGCTGATGATGAAAGTAATATTTCAAGACGAGGTTTGCTTAAAAGAGCACTACCCTGGGAAGCCTCCTCTCGGTTCTTTACGGCTGCCATTAAGAGCCTCTCAGTTATGCACAACACATCTAGACCTCAATTTATTTTACTTATTTGCTCAAAGCTTAGGCAATTGTTTCTGAGAGCAAGTAAAGTATTCTTTGGGGCTGCTATGACTGTTGGTATTGTCCTTGTGCAGGTTCTCACATGGCTGTCTCTCGGTTGTTACAATGTACAGGTAAGCTTTTACAGAGAAATAGCCCTAAGAGCTCATAGTGTGCATAAGTACATTCAGTAAACAAGTGGCCGTGCGGCCGCAAAAGTGAAAGTGATTGCGCTCGCGATCAAACATCAAAGCGGCCCGTGTGGCCACGAAAGTGAAAGTAATCTAGGTCAAGCGCGGCGCGCGCACCCGCGCACATTCACTGTAGCTCTAGGCTGGCCTGGTAGCGCTTTTTGGAGCCCTCTCAAAAAGTCTCGCCAGACCAGCGCATGCGCTGGGTCAGGCAAGACCTAAAAAGGAGAGGGGATTTCTTTAAAAGAATCATGTTTTCTTAACTTCACTGGGATAAAAACAAATCCGTATGATACCAGGGCGCCTTGTGCACAGAATAGTTTACAATGGTGAACCACACCTGAATATCAGTGAGGCCACTTCTGCCCAGGCCTCCTGCCCCTGCTCAATTTGCATACATTAAAGGGCCAGCCCATTAAGAGACTGAGAATGACTCCTTTATCCCGTTGGTAAAAGGGAGGTATTAGAGGCCCATCTCCCTCCAAAAAGGCTGCTCAGGCTCCCACTGGGCTGCTGGCGGCATCTGAACAGCACAGACCCAGCACAAATCGGCCTCCACTCTGGCCAAAAAAGTGGCCCACAGCTGCAAATCAGATACCAGCCATTCGTCCAAGTGCCCGCCTTACCAATCCGACCCTGTTTGCTAAATCTTGCTGTGGTTAAAAGGTTTTAAAAATGATGAGCAGGTGAGTGCACCACATTAAACAACAGAAGGTTTGCACCATAAGGTACCAGCCATTTGGAGGATGCTGTAATGTTTAGTACTAACAATATCTGGGCAGGCTGCAAACAGCCAGTTGAACAACCCGAGCTGGTGCAGTACAACCAGCACATCAATATGCACGAGTTAGTGCTGTGGCACAAGCTACTAGATACCTTTACACCCGTCTCTAGGCGTCAATCATTCTGAGGTAGCCGAGGCTTCTTAACACAAAGCCAGGGCAACTAATCAAACTAAAAGACTTCATGAGTACAAAAAAATTACCATGTGCAATGCACTGTATACACACTCCATGTCCTGCTGTCCATCACACCGAACATCACGAAAAACACATTAGACCAGGCACAACAATATGTTGCGACACCAGTGCTTAATTTGTTAAAAAATAAGTGTCAGGTTTCTTGTCAGGAGGCCTGCAGCCTGCACCACACATTTCCCAGCTATGCTGCCAATGATAGTAACACCACAACTATTAACAATCACACTTCTACGAGTGAGACGATTCGTACTATTTCAGGCCCCCAAAACTGTAAGGATGGTTTGGGCAATAGGTAATAGTTATTTTTAATGTATATTGTAAAACTGTTGTTGTAGTCATCTCTAAATTAGCTAGACAGCTCAACCTTGTGGCAGACTGCCACAACTGCCAGTGTTGACAACTAAGTGCAGTTGCCGAGCACCGGAAACCACTGCCACAAATTAAGCACTGTGTGAGACAGACTGTAGTCTAAGACAAAACCACGAACTGGAATGACATATGGTCTTCAGGCAGCCCATAAAGCTATGATGCTACACAATGTGGCTCATAACTTAGAAGGATAGTTCCTGCACATATGGCCCTATGTTTCCTGAAAAGATTTAAGTCCCAGTAAATCCTTGATCGTGGGCTGCCGTAAACCAAAATATTTTAGGTCATTGGTAGCAGTGGGCACTTCCCCAAAATCTTTAGATGAATCAGACCCAGTGTAATCAGAAAGTGTCCAAAAACTAGCTCAGCACTGAGGTATGCTACCTGTCCCGGGCTTTTAGAATATAGGCAGGGCTGCTGGAATTATAAAGGTACACAGGCTGCAGGGGTGACAAAATTATGCGGCATGACAGGTTTGGCGCATTAATTAGGTGTAGTATTAATTCATAATTTTGTCATTTTTACAGCTATACATATTGTCTGGATAAAGTTGCTCCTTCTTAGTAAAGGTTTAATTGCTCTTTACAGCAATCATTCAATTGAAGAATCATCAGTTAGTGTCTGCTAGGGATCTGCACTGGACAGAACTACATGTGGCAGTTTTTGCTTCGTAACTCTTGATGAATTGGTCCTAGAATCTTTTTTTTAAATCTGCAAATTATGCACCAGATGCTGGATTATGTGGCTAATGCGAGAATAAAGTCTGCATCAAATCCAATTGTTATATTTATTTTATTTAACTGCGCGTTTACTTTTTTCACCGTGGGTCAACCTGACTAAGGGGCTAGCTGAGGATCTCAAATCACCATTTGCACACTTGTTTCAGTTACTTTTGGAGTAGTTATCAGTGGCATTGAAAAATGAATTGGGAATATTTGTAAATAACCACATAGGTATAACTTTGTGGGTGTTTATCACATACACAGGGAAGTCCCAAAGCGCCCATGTCACCCCTTCCCTCAGAATCATAATTTTCCAATTTATAACCTTAATTTATGGTGGTAAAATATATTACAATTCAACAGATTTTTCCTTGTCACAAGTGCAAAATGTGTTTGTAAAATTTCTAGAATGCTTGTTCTGTGAATCATACGGTCATGTTTGAACCTAAATGCATTTTTTTGTGAACCCTATACAACACTTAAATGAGCAAAAAGGTTTGTGAATCGGGCCCACCGTTTCTTTGATTTCTCTTTTCAGGGACTTTGGTGGTGCTAATCACTTTTAGAAAAATGTTAACGTTAAAAAAAAGTGTCAATTTGTTCTAATGAACGTGGGAGTGAATGGTAAATCTTTTGCACTATTAATAATATGGCTGAATTATAAGATGCTTCGGTCGGTACCCTAATTCAGCGGTTCCTAACATCTTGACTTCTGTGGACCCCTACAGAAGCATTACTGGAATGTGGTTTTTACAAATTGAACTGCAATACAATACACAAAAGACAGACACAAAGGGAACATCAAACAAATACTCAAATCATCAGGGGCCATATGTAGGTAAATTACATTTACCGATTCTTAAATACCGAATTTTACCGATTCGGTATTTATGAATCGGTAAATGTAATGTAGGTAAATAATTACCGATTCGGTATATGTCGGTATTTTAGAATCGGTATTTACCGATTCGGTAATGGCAACTGGCTTCCCATTCATTCCTATGGGCCTGGAGGCCCATAGGAATAAATGGGAAGCCAGTTGCCATTACCGAATCGGTAAATACCGAATCGGTAATGGGGGAGGCATCATCATGGGTGGCAGGGTGTCACATTGACACCCTGTTGCACCCCTGATTCATCCATGTGTGCACATGTGGCGCACATACATGCCCTAAGGGCATGTATGTGCGCCACATTGCACACTTCAAATGGGAAAAAAATGCTTATTTCCAGGTATTCGTCATTTACCATCAACTTTCAGTTGGTGGTAAATAACGAATCCCCACACCAACGACACACTCCCCCTACATATCATTTCAGGATTCGGTATTTACCGAATCGGTAAAATTACCGATTCGGTAATTTTACCGATTCGGTAAATTACCGAATCCTGAAATATGCCCCCTACATACCAAAAGCCTAAATACCGGTCGGTAACAGGATATTTACCGAAAATCGGCCGTTACCGACCGGTATTTGCCTTCCTACATATGGCCCCAGATGTTTTATTTAACCCACAGTGGAAAAAAATCGAAATTTTAATTTTAATGGGAAGTTTGGAGTTTATATCAATATTGATGAGTTAGGTCATTTGCGACCCCATTAGGAATCGCAAACAGTGTCTGAGACACTGTTATAAATTCCATTTTGCGAGTCGCAAAATGAGACAATTTCCGACTCACAAACTGGAAGGGTTGCACATCTAGCCCACAGTGCTTTAGAAATCTTCTAAGTGAATAATGAAATATAGTATGGTAAGTTGGTTTCTTTTATAGCACAGCATGCCACACAACGCTGCCTCAGGATGCTGAGGAGAGAGATAGAACAGAGGGCTGTGAGCAAGTGAGGTCCTTGACAAGGTATGAGGAGGCCTGCGGGAGAGAGAACTAGAGTCCATTCTAAAAAAAACCAGCATGAACTCCAACAGAGAGACACACATGCCAGTTCTCTGTATTAAAATGAAACTGTTTATTTAGTAGAGTCCCTGTTTTACAAAATGTTGTGTAATCTGAGTAATAAGGACAGTTAACAGTCTTAATATTAAGGACATGTTGCACAGTCTCTGTTTTTAATATTTGAAGGTTTAGAACAGCTGTATTTTACTAACTTACACAGTGGTAAACAGATGTTTGTCACTAGAACGATAAAGGAATGTACTGCTTTGGTCTGGAAATGTTGCAGCATTTGTCAGCATCTCAAAAGTAATTAAAGATCATAATAGAGCACATTACAGTAACAGTATAAAACAAACTAACAGACCAACAAAAATATATCAGGGAGCAACACAAAAAAGTTAAAACAGAATGCAACGCAGTAACTACAGCGCAACAGAACAACAGTACAATGCATTAATACAGCACAAAAACACAACAGCACACAAAAACAACAAAACACATCACCACAACAAAATGCAGCACATCAAATATGCGCAAATATGCTTCTCAAACATTACCGGCTCAGAAAACTATTTCATGACACAGCGATTAAAGTTCTTTGCATCAAGCACTAACTTGCTTACCACCAAGACTATGTAATAGCACCAATCAAAACGTATTTTGAGCCAGCATTTGATATCCTGGCTTTTCCATTAATTGAAATCTGTTACTCAAGTGAGTTATGGAATTGCAGTTAATTACATCTAATGCATTGTGCACATGGAAGTGCAAAAAGTAGATATATCAACACGTATGACGTGCAGCACCGCAACAAAAATAAACAGCAGCAGCCGGCGCAGATAAGCGCAGTGGGTGGGGCGGGGCGGTTCAGGGTGGGATAGAAGGCGGGGGCAAGTCGACAGACGATGGAATAGGTCAAATAAAATAATTAAATAAAACCTATTCCGTCGTCTTCCGTCTCCTCCCCAGCTCCACTACACCGCCTCAACTCGCTTACCTCCACCGGCCGCAACTGAAAATAAGCAAATTGTTTGCACTTGTAAACCTGTAACATGGTTTTCGAATTTAAGTTTAATTTCAAATTGCACCATTGCCGTCTTCCTAAGGTGCTGTTTTTTAGTATTTTATTCATGTCTGGGTGGGGCATGTACTAAGAGTGCTGTGAATATTAGCAAACATGAATTTCCATAAAATACTAGGGCCCAATTCTGCAAGTTCTCTTATGATCAAAAACCTTGGAATGTATGGAGCTACACACCAGAGAGGCATTACATTGAATACAGACGCCTGTTGTCTCCCAGTTCCCCTAATGTTTCAGCCCTCCTTTCTCTAATAAGATGTAAAGGTGTTCCAAATAGGGTTTTACTAAGTTTGTGAACATTCCTTAAAAGAAAAAAAAACTTTCACCAATTTTGCGGATTGCAAATTTAAAAAGTAAAGCTCTGGTAAAATGAAATCTCACAAAAAGAGCGTGGTTGCTGACCCTCTTGCAAAATGCTAATGTTCGCAGAATTCCCTGACAAATAAAAAAGGTTTTCCTGGAACAATCTTTCTCCGAATTCTGCCCAGTCTATGTTTTACAAAAGCGTAAAATTAAAAATGTATGTAAAGTTGCAAGGTATGCCATCTGGGCAAAACTTTAATGAAGATAATATAATTTTGGACATCTCTGAAAGGAAACAAGAACAGTTCCTCAAGTCACCTTGCTTTTCAGTGGTGCAACTACACTGTGATTGACAACATCCACAGTGGATGTATCCTCTAGGTAAAATTTTGTCTGGACTGTCCCAATAGTAAATAATACACTGTCCAAGAGCTGGGCAAGTCGGTGGCACCCAAAGGAAGAGTAATTCTGATAAAAGGCCTAGGCGCCAAACATAACATGACACATATATGAATTCTTTATTAGGCGAACATGTTCCCAATTACTACACAGAACTGAACAGCAGTATGCAGATGTAAAACCTGTACAGTGCAGATGGATAGTTTCAGATAGAATTCTGGAAGAAATGCCCATGCTTTATTTTTGTTTACTATGTTAATGTCCTATTTTAAGTCCTTGTAAATTATTATGCATAGTTATCTCGTCAGTATTTAAACTCTGGTTTTCCATTGGGACACCCTACACATTTCACTGTCTGACCCCTTGACTAAAAGCACCCTGTAGTTCAAGATCTAGGTTCTAGATAACCTAACAACAGTGATTTAGACTTTTTAGGTCTCGCTGAGCCAGAGCGCATGCGCTGCTCGGAGAGCATTTAGTATACGGGTTTTCAAAGTGCTACCCACATGATTTTGAAGGCCTGAAGCTTAAGTGCACGATGGCGTGCACGTGCACAGTTGCTGCTTGCACTCCCTCCTCCCTTCTCCCCTACCTTTTCGTCAGCTTTGATCAGGCACCTCTGCTGCTGGCATTCCCCCCTCCCTTCTCGCTCCGCCCTTCTTGTCACCTCGGCTTGCACTCACCCCTCCTTTCTCCCCTTTCTGTGATAGATGAGAAACTTCGAAAAAGAGCAGACTGCTCTCCCAAGCGCGTGCGTGCGCACCACTCGCGGGCTTTCATCCTCATCCCCCCCTCTCTGTTACAAGCAAGATGAGATACCGGTCACAAAGCCAAGAAGACACCAGGCTGCGAAGACAGTGATTGTGCTCGAGACACCAGGTCTGGAAAATGCAAACTCTGCTCCCGCCCTCTCAGAACACTGCTTCTCGGTACTCCTTTAGTTTCTGTCACACCTCAGCCTCCGTAGATGCATCGAAAACCAATTAAAAGTGCGGATTCCCGCGCGCTCACCTCTGAAGACCCCGGCGTGTCTGAGGAGAATGTTATCGGCCCCTCTCTTGTAATTACACTGTTCGACATCCCCGCTTCCACGGCCCCTCCGCCATCCATCCAACACCATCTCTTTATCGCGCGCAGGCCGATCGTTCAGATTCCGGCCCGCGTTGCGCATCACTTTGAAGAATATCGCTGCACTATCTGCTCTAATAAATGGTGTTAACTTTGGACTACGGGGGGGTGGGTCTGGTAACTTTATTTTGAAATGGGGGTTCTGCGCCCATCACTACTTCTGCCCTCCCACACAAATACAGGGCGCGCTGTGCTTTTGCTTGTTGATTCTATTTGCGTGTACACCGTGCTTCTAGGGCGATGTTCCCTGATCACAGTGTACACTGCCCGCATTCCGCGCTCTCCAGAAAGCAAAATTATAGGCTTGTGTGAGCTCTGCAAAAACTTGTGAGAGGTGAGATGTTGTGAGCTGCCTGGACAGCCCAGGTCGGTAGTAGGAGTAACTGCAGGGCGGTGACGTGGGGAGGGGGAGGGGCAGGGTGGGGGTAGTAAACTATGGATTACGGAGGTTTACAGGTAAGTTAACATATAAATTAATAAAACGAATTTCGTTGCGTGCACTGCATCGCATTTGGGGATGCAGTGCACGCAACGAAATTCGTTTTATTAATTTATATGTTAACTTACCTGTAAACCTCCGTAATCCATAGTTTACTACCCCCCACCCTGCCCCTCCCCCTCCCCCTCCCCACATCACCGCCCTGCAGTTACTCCTACTACCGACCGCGGCTGTGCCTGGATTCATCTGTACATGAGCAGCGGGTGGCTGGACTACGGGGGCTGGTTCTGGTAACTATTTAAAAATGGTGGCTCTGTGCCCATCACTGCTTACACCCTCCCACACAAATACAGGGTTTCCCTTCAACATAAGCTGCGCCCATCGCTGCTTCTGCCCACCCTTCAACACAAATACAGCAACTGAAAACATCAAGGTACAACAGGATTTAGTAAAGGCACACTGCATATCCCGTCTGCGTTATCCTTTTATTCACTCTTCGTTTTATTTTTGTAAATTACTTCTGTCGCCTCTGAATTATACTTTGCAGTTATTTTTTTTCATAATAATGTTAATTTAGGCTCAATTGAGCAGACTTCACCAACAATGAATAGCTTGTTTATAGGTTTTATGCTAACGTTGATCTATTTTGTAGCGCTTTAATTTACAGGTGTTACAGGTTCCCAGCATGAGCTTACTCGATTTGTTGACCTCGGAAGGAATACATGCTGCTTTGGCCCTGCCAGATTCCACACAAAAATCCTCAAAAGATATATCGACCCAGTGATGTATTTCATCAGTTTGTTCAGTCACACTGTGGGGTACTGAACACTTGCCAGGCATTTGTAAAGAGTATTTTGTGTTGTATTTCTTCTAGAATATTCCATCTTTGTATCTCAGAAATCTGTGTTCCAGGTTCTAGAACTAACAATCAGAAACCGTAAAGCAGTAATGGCCTCCTAAGTTAGCTGAATGTCACCTAGGGACAAAACTGACATATTTTGGGACTAGTTTGCAAAAGTATGATTTGCCCAAGAAGTTCTTACTCCCACTAAAGAGGAGTCATTTGTTCAGGAGTACAAATGGCCCCGGATTCACAAATGGCTCAGCAGTGCAAACTGAGGGGCATGCAGCAAACAAACTGTTGCCAAACTTGAGGTTGTCTCTGATTTAAGGGTAGAGGGTTCTTGTGGCCGGAGGCTCAGCTTGCACTGCAAGTGCAAAACACTGACCTGTCTGCCATTGCCTGTTTACTTTTCTGTAACAAAACTCCCACTTTGGAAGAAAACCAAAATATTTTTAGAAGCAGAGCCAAAAAACACATGGTGCCATCTCAGCATTGTAGGCATTGAGACACCCCCGCCCCCATCCAGGCTGACCGGTGTCTTGAAATATGTCCATGGCTATGGAAGGTGTACTTTATTTTAATATAGTATAGTTGCATTAATCTCACTGTGCGTAAAAAGTGATATGTTAATTAATTATTAGTTAATTAATAAATATTATAAATGCAATTTTAGACATGTGAAATTAAGGTAACTGTGTAACCGTAAATCCCCACTTGATGTACAAGTTCTTGTATTGTCTCCCAGCACCTCCCATTAAATAAGCATTGGCATAGCCAATAGGTCTCGCATTTGGGACCTTATAAGTGTTTAGTTATCCAGCACAATATCCTTGGTGCAACAACATCAACTGAAACACTTATAAGGTCACAAAGGCTTGTTTTTAAAAGTTGTTGTAAAGTGTTGCATGTTGCCTTTGGTTACTTCAGACTGAATAGGTGTGGGGCTGGTCCTAATATTGTTCAATTGCCACACTTTCAGTGTGGTTTTCGTTGAAAGCAAATCCGAGTGCCTCATTTATGAGGTTTTGTCATAGGGCAGAGCCGCAGGCCTTCCTGATACGCTGCCCTACTGCAAAAGGAAGGGGCAGGAATGCTCCATATCTATCAGATACGGCACATTCATGTCCTTTTCCGCAGCGCCGGCGCACAATGGGCTGCCGTGCGCAAACACAGGCCCCTTTGCACCATGGTGCAAGGATGCCTGTGTTGCAGGGATGATTCTCTTTGTGCAGGAAGGGAAAGTTTTCTGCACAAATCAATCACAAGAGGCTTCTTCCTCTTTCTATGTGTGCCGCATAATGCAGCACACATAGAAAAAAGGAAAAACTAGGAGAAATAAAGATATTTCTCCTCGTTGTGCCTCCGATGCGCCTCCCCTGGGGACGCATACGTTTTTGGCGCTGCGTCAAAGTTACAATTTCTCATAAATCTGGGGCAGTGTCAAAAAGCCATGGATGTTGCTGGGAACACCCCCTGCAACACCCATTGCATTCCCTTTTCATGCAGAAAACTGCGATAGAGGGAACGATATTTACGAGGCAGCATTAAGTTAAAAAAAATTGGCTTAGTGCTGCCTCTTAAATATGGAGCAGGCTTCTGTGCCACGGAAAGTCGCAAAGAGTTACGTTTCTGCGGCGCAATGGGCCTCATAAATGTGGCCCTAAATTGCTGATTCGCCATCAATTACCCTGGTGTTGGATTGGGCTCTGAAGATGTCTGAAGGGTTTCCAGAATATACACCTTGTACACGCAGGAATCTCCCTCTGTAGTCCAGCCCCTTGTATGATTCAGAGCAAGACAGGTGGGCATCCACCGAATGGAGGTTTCTGGTTCTGGTATACAGAGGATAGATTTAACAAGATAGTAAAAGGTGAAATTGATCGAACTGGAATGTTTATTTTCTATGCTACCATAAAGAAGAGACCCCCTCTACTATCTCACTATCTCACTTTGGATATCAGGCTTAGGACCGGGGAAAAGAATTGTAATTATCTTACAAAAAAGGGCCTACTATGCTGCCTAACTTGTCCTTATGGAAAAATCACACTGTGTGTACCAGTCCATAAATTAAAAATATTTTTTTATTTCATACAGCTCAGTTTCCTTTTTATTTTATATACGAAACATTTAATAATTTTATAATAACATTGTTTGTGTTAATACATAATTTTTCATCCATTATACTAATCAAACAGACATACATTAATTTAAAAATATGAACGACATCACTAAAGAATACAACACCCCATGAGATCTCCTGTCCTATACTCTCATCTCACATATCATTCATATCATAGTTCACACATGATACACACGCACAGTCCAGGAAAACCATCTGAGCCCTACACTGACCAAATTTGATTTCCTTTCTCTTATTAGTGTAAGGCCCCAGACTGGACAACCTAACAATTAGTCGATGCACGTTTCGGTAGTAAATTTCTTTTCTATCATCTTCTTCAGGACAGTTTTAATGTTGTACGGTATACCGGTATCATCAGGAGAAAAACACAAGGGAATTCTCATCAGCGCGTGGTTTGAAAGCAAACGATCCTTTAACCGCTTCGGTGAGGCACAGTGGAGCTGTGCTCATAACGAGCTGGACTCGTCATAACGGTCGCGGCCCGCCCACGTGTGATTGATTCCCTGCCTGTGCGGGAGAATCAATCAGTGGGCGGGGTCGTGACGAGCTCAGCTTGTCATGAGCACAGCTCCACTGTGCCTCATGACGAGCTGGGCTCGTCACGAGCACAGCGCCGCTGCCGCCCCCCGCACTGCGGGGGAATTACCCCCGCGGCGAAGGGGTTAATAGAGTCCTGGTAACAGGCCAGATGGAAAGACACAGCCACTCATATTTTGTGAAAAGCAACGCGCACTATCTTTTTTCTTTTTTTTTGCGTGATAGCTTCACCTCTGATGCCACAGTCGAACACCATTTATCTTTGACTAACCCACCTTCTCTTCGAACCATGTGCTAAAGCGGGACCAATCATACATTGTTCTGCTTCTCTTACACGAGTCAAAACTCCCCAGGGTTTTTCTTGCTAACTGCCGAAGTCATGGGTGTCCATGTGTTTATTTTCTATGGCCATCTGTTACAAATATGTATTTATACATAGTAGAAATGATTGCGTGTGATCCACATGGTTTAAAGTACGGTACAACGGAAACTAAAATAGCTGTTTTCAAATAACGTACTAATGTATATGCTGCAACCCATAATTAATTACCAACAATTTCATTGGATGCTTAGGGAATAGTTTTATATTCTTTTACTCCAGAAGAGTAAATCTGACAATAGTTTAGGCCCTGACTGCCACATTTTTTTTTCTTGTCATATTACTGCTTTTGAATAGTACTTTATTTTTTCAGCTAAGTGTGTAACTGTTCTGTATGCTTTAAAGATCATGATCATGGGGGAGGATTGGGTTTCCGTCAATAAATTATGATTTCAGTTGAAGGATTGTCCTTCTTCAAAAGACATTTGCTAAATTTGCAACATGTGATCTTGATCTACAGATGACAAATCCTGGTTAGTTTTAGTATTGATAATGATACCCCACTAATCCCTCTTGAATTGAATCTGCTGAGGACATGGTTTACATTCAGGTCGTTGTAGGCAGGTCCCTTATAGCACAACCAAAGGAGGGTGCAAATTGGCTGAAAGTGCCTTGCTGCTATGGGAGAGGGAGCACCCAAACATCAAAATAGCATTTGACTTGGGTCTTCTAAAATCCTTGTCCTGGAGCCTAATGTAATTCTTCAGGCATGATGTTGTATGATATGAGTACCTGCTCCCACTGCTCTGACTGATCTAATGTGTTGTTATCTTTGAATTGTACATCTGTTGCATGAACACATTATTCTCTTGGCTATTCTTTCAGTGAATGCATCCAAACTGCTAGTTTACATTGTATCACATTTGCATTGTTCCTAGGATCTTGCTTAGTTAAGTATGTATGGTGTCGGAAACTTAACGCTATGTGAAATCTGCAAAATCTTCCCCATTTCACATAATGCAAATATGTGTGTGATTTCTGCCCACGAGAACCTGATTTGAGTAGACAATGTCTTGCTGAAAGGCATTTCTTCCACAAACAATAAATGTTCTCCTTGAATCAGTCTCCTTCCCGTTTTCCGCGTGACATTTTGTCTTTTGAAGTTTATTCTAAGGAAGGAAAGATACTCGAGTCCTATACTCGAGACACAGGGGAAATGGATTTCGCGTAATATGCAGAATTTCGCACAACATTATATCTATCTTGCAAAAAAAGTCGTGATTTTTAACATCCTTACAATATAGGCTCATGGTATATACCCACTGTCATTGTTATTTCTTGTGCCAAGCGTTCATACATTTCTGCGCTCTACCCAGGCCGGCTCGAGGGCGGTGCGAGCGGTGCCACCGCACCGGGTGTTGGCTTCCTGGGGGCGCCGTGCTTGCAAGTTTATTATGTTTTTAAAGCACCTGTTGCCGGGTTCCTTTTCGCCGGCACTTACCAGGCCTCACAAAAATGTAAAGCTAACTCTTGTGATTAATCTTCTTCGTGGAGAGAGATTGAAGTTTTGTATAGTTGATGTTTTGACTTATGTAAAGGTAGAGCAGAGGGTTAATATGCCTGCTGCAAAAACGTGTACCATGTAGATTACAGAGTGCATATAATGTAAATAGATCAGCAGGCTTTCTGATTTTAAAAGAGACTTCCTTTTGTTCTTTGCAATTGATAACTTAAGGTCCTAATATAGAACAATGAGGTATTAACTTTCATCATAGAGCTGCATACACACTGCAAAGTAAACATTAGAGCATAGATTAATGTTGCAAAAAGGGTTTCTTTGGGTAGAAATCGATTCTTTTTATTAAAGAAAACTCCCAACTATGCTGTTTCTTTTACAACTCTGAGTTTGTGCTTCTCCGCACCAAGCACTCCTAAACTATAGGGCCTACCAGTATGGATGACATCATGTGACTCATACACTTTTAGTCCTTTGGCTTATGTTACATTTCTTATAAGCTGATTTACAATCCTATGTTTGATTGTCTCCGTGTAATGTGTGTGTGATGCAAAGTGCTCTGACTGGTATGAGTGGCGCTATATAACTAATTCAATGCATCTGAGAGAGAGAGTGGTTATGGAGACTTAGTCACTGTTAAAGGGTGCTAGCGAGAGATACCCGTGGTGCAGGTGGTCATTGGGGGGTGGGAGGGGTACCAACTAACGTTGTCGCACTGGGCGCCACGCGCTAATGCCGGCCCTGGCTCTACAAAACAATAAAAATAATGTATTAAATACATGATATGCAGAAATTGTTTGCTGCCTATGTGTCGGATCACAAGCAGAGAAAAGCCCCGTTCTTGCAGCCTAAAATCTGTTATGCACATGCATAACTCGATGATTTATGGAAAACGTGGTTTAAGCACATCGAACTCTCTGTAAAAAAGAACATTAGTAGACTTGCTTTTGAAGTGCCGAAGACTCTTTGTAGTAGACATACAGAGAGCTGCTTCTTGCTGACCTCTGTGAAGCGTTTTTAGATTGTTTCATCTCTTTTCAATTTCAGCTGTGCCCATATTAGGGCACTCGTTTTGTTTTCTGAACATGAGGATCTGCTTGAAAGACATGAGGGAGTAATGAACTGCTTTTGGCATGTGTCAAGAAAACACAAGGTCACTTTTTGCTGACTTTATTGCCAGGCAGATGCCTTCTGAGGATTTAATGGATGCTCGCACTGCAGTTTCCACGCATATTTTTTTTTTCACAAACTCCACGCATATATGTAATTTTGCAGGAAAAGGCTTTCTCACACCTTTGCCAAGGAACCACTTTAATTTTTTTTAGATTTTACTGTCTAGTTTTGTCCAGCCTCTTGTTGGGATATCTCCCAATCTATTTTGAATAAACTTATTCAGTACATTAATGTATATTAATGTATAGTACTTTCTCTGTTAACTTGATTCCTATGTAAACTTGGTGGCTTATTTATGAAAGGCGTGTGCCGCCAGACCGTCACTTTTTCTGATGCAACGGTGGCGCAAACCTCTCAACCTGATCTATGAGGCCACGCAAAGCCGCTTCGTGTGCAGCGCAAGTCGCTGTGTTACTCTGTACATGGGAGGCGTTCCATGGGCGTTGCGGTGGGTTTTCCCATGCAACTCACATGGATTTTGGTGCTGCGCCAGATTTACTTAATCAAGTAAACCTGGGGCAGTGCCAAAACCTCACGCATCCCCAGAGCAGGTGTAACGAGGAGAATTATCTGTATTTCTCCTCAGTTTTTCCACTTTCAATGTGATCTGTATTCTGCAGCACACATAGAAAGAGGAAAATGCCTCCCTGGATGGTGCCCCTTCCTATACAAAAACAATCCTGCATAAAACGCAGGCATCAATGCACCATGGTGCAAGGAGACTGCGTTGGTGCTAGGCAGCAAATTGTGTGCCAGTGCAGGAGGAAAGGACAGGAGGACAGGAATGCACTGTATTTTATAAATATGGTGCAATCCTGCCCTTTCACATTGGCGTAGGGCAGCGCAGCAAGAAGACTTGTGGCACTGCCCTATGCCAATTCCTCACAAATTAGGCCCTTGGTGTCTTCCTTGTTCATTCCTACGATGCATTTGCTTTATTGCTCATGATTAAAAGTTTCCGAGGGCATTAACAACTGTTAATTGAATGTCCCACAGATATGAGAAAATGCCGCAGGCTAGGATTCACAGTGATGGAAAATTACATCTAATAGTCTTTACCTCCACAAGCAGTAGATATCTGTCCCCCCCAAACCCGTAGAAAAATACAAATGCTTGCATTGTTGTTGTAGGCTACTTCTTTTTGCTCTGCACGTTAACACAGCTCAAGGACTACAGTAAGTAATACCCATATTCTGAGCCTTTTGATTTTCTGATTGAAACTCAGCATTCCATCAAGGGTGGTTGCTTATTCATGGCCAGTGTGGTGATATTCATCATGGAAGACTACCTTACCAAGCGGAAGACCCCTGCCGAAGGTGAAGGCAATTTTTTACATTATAAAGTCTCTATATCGGTAGCAAAAGCTATTCAAACATGAGTGTATCTGTTTCAGTGGCAGCAGTTGGACATCCATGTGCAAATTCTTCCACTCACTCTCCTGTGGTGGTAAGTGCTTAATTTGTAAAAATATAAGTGCCAGGGCTCTCGTCAGGAGGCCACTGCAGGTTGCAGCACACGTTGTCTCTGCCATGCTGCCATTGATAGTACCCACACAACTACTAACAATCCTACTTTTACAAGTTTGACAATTACGACTGTTCCAGGCCCCCAAAGCTACAATGGCTTGGGCAGCAGGTAATAGTAATTTGTAATGTATATTTAATTAATAATTAGCTGTTGCTGTGGTCATCTCTAAATTAGCCAGACAGCAACACCTTGTGGCAGACTGTCACACGCGCCGTTGTTGACAATTAAGTGTTGGTGCCGAGAACCGGAAACCACCAGCTCAAATTAAGCATTGAGCACAACTCACTGAATGACAAATGGCGAAGGTCTTACGCACATCACCGTACTACTCACAGCTCCCATATCGATGATCTTTGCTTCTAGTAGCCAAAATAAGAGTGAAGTTGAAGCCGGCTTAGTCTTTGCCAGGAGCCAATGGGTGTGTTTTCCAGGCCGCCGGACAACTGCTGCATGAGAGTTGCTGCAGAAACTCCACATGCTGGCATCCATGGCTCCTGATCAAACAATTATTCAGTGTCGCCAGCTGAGGAAGTCGGGGGGGGTATCTGTATTTATGGGGATATAGATCCCCAATAGCCTTTGTTGCATTTCCCGCCTTTTCTTAACTGCTGCTGTCACTAAATGATATCTGCAGCAAGAGCTGGTCACGTGGGACTCGCGTGATAGCTGCTATTCAATAAAAGCAGGGGCTGAAGAAGTGAGGAGGATGTGTGAAAAGAATGTTAGTTGCCAGAATACTTGGAATACAGGCATTTAACACCAATTAACGATTGCATTCTAAACATTCTGATTGGCTGCAGATACTCCACTGTGCTCCAGTAGAGTCTCATCCAGGTTATAGCCGGTTTCAGTGGTTTATTTTACTTTCATTTTACCTATTAAAATACATCTTAAAACATTAAAGTTTCATCTCTTTGTATCAGCATTTTTCCTTCATACTCCTTTCCATATGTGATCTCTATTTTCTGTAACTCGCTTGAATTCTGCAGTTTTCCTCACTCTGCTGCAGGTGTTCCGCTCGCCTTCTTACTTTGCTAGTTTTTCCTTTCCTTTCCTTTCCTTTCCTTTCCTTTCCTTTCCTTTCCTTTCCTTTCCTTTCCTTTCCTTTCCTTTCCTTTCCTTTCCTTTGCTTTCCTTTCCTTCCCTTTCTGTTCTTATCCTTTATTTTCATGTACATTCTCTCCTCTTTTCTCAGTAATTTATATTTTCTCTTTCCTCTTTGGGTTGCATAACTGTGTTTTACTTCATCCTAAAACTTCTCCACATGACATACTTCTTTCTCATTTACATTAATTATATTCTCCTTTCTATAGCGTTTCTTTCTCCTTTTATAATCAGGTTTACAGTTTCAAAGGTGTGGAACAGTAGATATTCATATCATTATAGTCAATTTGTTTTAGTTATGATTGTAGTAAGTATTTTGAGCGATAATAGAAGTCCATTCCCTATGTGATCCACCAGAATACAATACAGACACACACACACGTTTAGGGTGAGTCTGTCCGTCATTTCGTCATGCTTTACATAGACTAGCCCAGTGGCAACTGGCATCTACTGAGGAAGGGGGGGCAGGCAAAGAAAATATTAATAGAAATAAAAAAATAAAACACTTACCTGATCCTGATGGACGACGTCCTTCTTACTCCCACCTCTTCTGCTGGGACTGCAGTGCAGGCCCAGCAAACTCCCTCAACCAATCGTTGTCTGCTCAAGTGCTGTTAACCAGCATACGAGCAGTGCACTGATTGGTGGGAGCAACCTTTCTCGTCGATCCCAAGGGCACTGGATCCCTGCACTTGCTCTCAACCTAGCTGTCTTAAAACAGCTGGGTTGAGAAGTTTAAAGTGCGCATGTCTGGTTGGACGTCACAAGACGGCCGGACAAAAAAACCTGCACACTTTGAACAAGTGCAAAGGGAGCCCTCAGCCAACCACAAATCCCTGCTGTAACTCAGCAAGCCACGCCCGTCCTGACGCTCGTTTCAGGACGGGAGGATGAAAAATAAAATGGTAATGAATTACCATTTTATTTTTAATCTTTGGGGCTTCGGGGGGCACCTAAGTGGGCGAAGCTCCTCCCCTCCAATGGAGGAGCCACCCCTGGACTAGCCCTGGGTTTGTTATTTGTTCTCAACAGATATTAATCAGTATTGTATTCATCACAATTGGCTTTCACCTGCAAGATCCCTGAACATACTGTCGGCATAGGCTGTGACAAGAGAAGCTAGCGATGTAAATGAAGCGTTACCACCAGCACTGTGGGGAGATCACAGACGTTGGTGATCAATCCCATTATCATATTTGATTGGTAAGAAGTCCAAAACCTGCAGGTGGGATGAGGTCAGGCTTCAGTGAACGCTTCATAGCATCCCTTTCTTGTGGTAATGGTGTGGTTGGTTGTGGTCAATGTTTCAAGATTCATCAGAATGTAGCTCAATGATTTATTTAATTCTTATCCTATTCTATTTGCACTGTGAGTGTGATTTTGGCTAACTTATTTAGTTTTACGGAGGTTATCCGTGCTATCTTAACGGTGGATCATAGTATTTGGTCCTGACTCCTAAACTGTATTGTTCACGATTGGTGATTTTTGGATATGACACTTTTAAGACATCGAATGTCTTACTGGTCTTCAGGAGGATTTTGACAGACTACATGCTTCAGTTAAATGTGGCATCTGCAAGGACACTGCCAAGTAAATCTTTTGTAAATTATGTTTTTTTAATTTGCCAACTGTAAGTTTGGCTTTGAGGTGAATTTGCATTGTATGTTGTGCTCAGGCTCCCATGGGACACACTTATAAAATCAACTACATAGAAAAAGAGGTACAATTCTTTCTAGAATGCTAATATTTTAAATGTTTAGGCTAATACTCAGTTATATTATGGCTTCTATGTTATTTTGTGTTTTATTGGTTGCTGAAAAGGTGGTGCATTCATGTGGTTGTTGACGTTGGTTTCACATGTCTATGAGTAGTTATCATCCCTACGATTGAAAGCACTTCAGTTGACCACTTTGTTGAGACTCATAAATAAAACAGAGAAAAGATCCAATGGATCAATCATGAAATCTGAGGAAGATCTTGGTGGTTTACAAAGGATTATCAATATGAGGGATCTAATAGATAATAGGCAAAGTATTTCTACTGAGTGTTCAAATAAGTTGTACC
The DNA here is from genome assembly GCF_964204655.1 of Triturus cristatus. Lineage (NCBI taxonomy): Eukaryota > Metazoa > Chordata > Amphibia > Caudata > Salamandridae > Triturus > Triturus cristatus. The sequence goes on from NC_140591.1 coordinate 819,651,938, forward strand.
AGCAAGTTGCTTCAGCAACCCAATTTTCAGGACTTTGAATTATACCAGATTTGTCAAAGTAATGAGTGGTCATAATTCTAGCACGGATTAGGGTGTATTTCGATTTTCTAGCTGTTATAAATGTTAGGTTGATTTGGGGGTTGCAGAACAGAGTGTCTGATCTTTGCAACTTATAAGATGAATGGTGGAGACTTATTTGGATTTTGAGGGTGGCAATTAGTTTGGTTGTGTAATGAACAGGTTTTGATGGAAGTGTAGCTTGTTGGGAGATTGAAATACAATAGACTACTAGTATCCTCTAAGAATTTATGGCATATCTAGTTTATGTGGCTTTTGGTTGTATGTTTGGTGTGTGTGTGTGTGTACGTGTGTGTGCGTGTGTGTGTGTGTGTGTGTGTGTGCGTGTGTCTGTGTGTGTGTGTGTCTGTGTGTGTATGTGTGTGTGTGTGAGATATTCTATCATGGTGTTTAGGAAGGGTAATTCATATTGTTAATGTCAGTACATTGAGATCCTGGTGAGCTTAACTAACATGAAAGATCCCTTTGGAAAATATCCACAGATCAGTGCATTTTTCCCCCAAAATCAATGGATAGTCTCAGGCCATGTATTACATTGATGCTGGAGGTTTGTGTGAGTGTCGGTGGCTGTGCTCTACTGAGCTTACTTTAATGGGTTCATATAACCTGATTGGCCAGTCATGCTTCCAGTTCTGTATGGTCTGGTTAGACATCCTACAACTTAAAGTCCTTTCAGGTGAGTGACTCTATTAGTAAAGAGATCATTCATCACTGCCGCCGTCCACAAGTCAAGTCAACTAGCATTTTTAAAGTTCAAATCTGGTAAAATCGCCCATAGACTTCTTTCGCCCTTCCCATCTTCTGGATATATGATTCTCCCGCACTTCTCCTGCTCCACCCCCAATATGACCTTAGCTATGATTAGTGCAGTAGGTGCAATGGCACTGGGGCTCAAAAATCACTGTGACTAGAGTACTCAAATTACAGGTGTTTTTTAACACCTATCACAGGTGGGGGTGGCATTTCCCTTGCTTGAAATATGATCAATGGGATCCTAAATACACCACTACCTCAATATATATTCACAATTAGTGTCTACTTGGTAATGTAGCAGTGGTAGCATTCTTGGTCAAATATTTGTGGCTCCAGATAATGCTGTTTTCGACAAAAGAGTACTCTATTTAACCAAAGCTGAGATTCCTTCTGCCCTTTTTGACTGAATTCCTGGATTTTTTGTTATCGCCCAGCACATCTGCGTGGAAAGTGGGAGCAGCATTGCAAAGGTAGATGGAAGGAAATTTTGGCTAGGAGATAAGGGACAATACCACTTATATCTCATAGAGGCACTGACCGGTTATGGTGCCTTAGTATTGTGCACAGGGCTTTGAGTGGGATGAGTCCTGCCGGTGATGTGCCCCAGCAGTTCTAAAAATCAGGTGCTGTGACAGGTCCCTATCGGGCTCTCCATTTTTGCCCTCACCCTCGTTGAAAACAAAAATCTTAACCCTGCAAAAGTGCCACCCTTCACTGCCTTTGATGTAACTTCAAAGAGACTAGTTATAGTTCTTCCAGAGTCTCACCATTTCAGAACTGAATCATTTTCAATATTATATACAACAAAGCATAGCTGTTCCTTATTTATCTTATAATCAGTATAATTAGGGCCATTGGAATTATGCGAATCAGCAGCCGCGTTCCTTTCTGCATTATTAGGGATATGTCACACTGTCACATGATGCATCGTCTTCTGAGTCATTTTCAGTTTTTTAACGAAACAAATTGCTTCTAGTTCAAACGCATCAAAAGTTATTAAAAACATTGGCACACGTGCTGCTGCTCGTTTGCCGGCCTTTTGCCACAGAGTGAAAGATCACCTTTCATATGATGTCTGCTGTACTTAAGTGTTCTACTCAGGGCACAAGTCGGGGGTACATGCAGGTGGACAGCGTCCACCCACTATTTTCACAGGGTGGACACCATACACCCTGCCAAGAAGTTGGGCCCCAGTGAAAGATGTGCTGAATGTGTCCCGGTGTAATTTTCAAACATCGGGACATACTCAGCAGAGTTTGCACCTTGTCTGCTTTTGACAAGCAACAAGCGCAGGCGGAGATGATGGGGTTTTCTTGTTTCAGACTCCTGCTGGGCCCATAACAAAGGCTGAATTTGGCGGTTCAGAAGGCCTCCTTTTGTTCAAGTCTCCTGGCTGGGAGCAGCCAGGAGCCTCACACCTAGAAGCAACTGCAGCAGAGGGGAAACAAAGGCTCACACCTTGTTGGCACTTCACACACACTTAACAGAGGCAGCTTTTTACTTTGATCAGTCCCTGTTTAAGACAAATGCATGCCCTGTAAGAATGTCAGATGTGTCTGTCTTTCCCAGTAGTTACACAAAAATAAGTGTAATTTATGTAGCGCGTACTAACCCTGAGGAGGCGTTGAAATAATTTAAGTACCACTATGTTTTCTTGTATAGCGCTACTCAACCTAATGCAGGGTGTTAGAACGCTTTACATCACATGTACATATTACATTTACAATACATCATATGCATTTGTAAATCATTGTACAGGATGTGTTACATAAAACAGTGGAGATTACAAGGAGTATAAGTCACATATCATCTTCCATAGCTTACTGTGCTATATTAAGAGGTTTATAATGCAACTGCAAGTAACATAAGGATCTCTGTATTCAAAGCAGTAACCCACTTACCTACCTACATAAAATAAAATCTGTCATTTGCATGGTACATGATGTGCTTTCCTTGCTATTTTGAGTCAAAACTGAGGCTAGACAAAAACACAGATCTTTCCAGCAAGTGCATCAATCTCCATCCAGAGTTATCTTACAATTATTATTCACTCAGATTTACTGGAACACACAGGTCTCTGCAGAAGGTGCCTTACCCCCGTAAGATATTTTAAAATACAGTCTTTGCAACGAATTAACCAGAACAGATTTACTGTCAGTTTTCTTCTTGTTGCCACTTTCTTTGTGGCAGAGTTTAAATAAAAATAAATATATGAGTTGATGCCCAGATTTTGTGTCAGGGTTAAGTCACTTTTCAGGCACAACCCAGATGAAAAATATGTTTTGGGATTTACAGTACCACACATTGCCCTGCCTTTTATTGCCTTGAGTCAGGTAGGCATTCTATGGGTGGTGATAGGGCAACCCTATGCATCCATCAATGTATTTTGATGCAAAGCCATATTTAAAAAGACATGCAAATATAGGTTTGCACGAAACTGGTGAGTCTACCTGAAGCTAGTGTAGCAAGAAGATATAGATCCATTTCTCCTTGTTATTTCCTCTTTGCACGTATGCTGTGCATTCTGCAGCACACATACAAAGAGGAAATAGCCTAATTGAATAGTTTTTGGTGGCTTCGCGGAAAAAAAAATGCAAACTTTTTCCTAAGGTCCTATTGCTGAATTCCAAGGTTGCAATAACTTTTTTCTTTCACTACCCTAAAATTGCTTATTCTTGCAGGTTTTTTTTTCAGCCCCTTTTATGCATTCATTATTGTTTTTTTATCTCTCTTCTATCTTCCCTGTCTGTCTTTCTCTCTTGCTTTGAGTCATGGTCTGTTGGTGAAAAATGAGCCCCAATCTCCTAAAATTAATGCAGGTAGGTAAGGCTGAGTAAGAATACTTTGCATAGGACAGTGGTCTCACCCCTAGAGAGCGCAGGCAGCTAAAGCTATCACATCTACATGGAAATGTGCTGCATATGGAATATTATGCCTAGTTGAGTAGGTTGTCGGTAGAGTTAGTTTGTTCAATCCTTGGGTAAAGGAAGCTTTATTAGTTTTATATATATTTTGGAAAATCCAAAAAATAAATTTGTTTTAATTATACACGTTTCAATTTTGGTATAAAAACAATACTTCATCTAAACAAAATCTTCTGATGTGGTAGGCTGGGCTTCACACAGGAGAGCTACTTACAGGCAGCAGCAGTCCGTGCAGGTAAGCGTGGTTGGGCGGGGAGGCGGCAGGATCAGAGGGGGGAAGTCGACAGATGACGGAATAGGGAAAAATAAATAAACAAACCCTATTCAGTCTTCTGTCGACATCCTCTCCACCCCAACCCACTGCCCACCATGCTCACCTGCACGGACTGCCACTGCTTACAGGTATCTGGAGAGCTACCAGTAGCTCACGAGCTACAGGTTGGAGTAGCTTGTCCTAGAGGTACAGCTAATCCAGACAGTGGTAGGAATGGTTCGTGTAGGAATTTTGGTAGTTGGATTCTTCTTTAGACCTAGAAGTTTCTTCAGAAATCACAACAGTTTTGACGTGCTGACGAATGCTAAATAAAGCCGCTATTTTTCGCCAATGTAAAAGAACAATGTCCAAATAAAAGTAAGCCAGTTTAAAAAACACTAACGCCGCAAGGATTTCCTACCACACACCTTTACTAATTTTGAACTACTTTCCACTTTCTCTGATGCGTTTATTAAAACGGGGAGAGGATGTGGTCTCACGGCTAGACTGCTGACTTTGGAGCTGGGCAACCAAGGTTCGAGCCTCGGGGTCGCTTCCACATCCTTTGATTCTTGGCAAATCACTTAATCTCCCCTGTTGCTTACCAAAAAAATACAATGAATGTGTACTTGTGTAACATAACTGGTGCTCATGTAAAGCGCTCCAATACCTTCGGGTCGAGTTCGTGCTATATAAATTTGCATTAATAGAAGAAAGACAAAATGCCACGTGCTAATTCCTCAAGCTGGCGTTGTCTCTTAATTAAACGTTTATTAAAACGCTCAGTGTTAAGCTTGGAAGCATATTTACCTACGCAAAAAGAGCATATTCAATTTATTCGAAAATTCATATTTTTTAGGTTTTACGTCTCGATACCTCACTCGCAACAGCTGTTTGCATGCATCTGTGCTATACAAGTATTTATTACCATGAATCTGGTACGGTAAAAGCTGTGAATTTAAAAATATTCTAATGTTTCGAAAGATGATGATCATAAAATATAGATGGTCTTATATTTAAAATTATTGTCATGTTGTGCTTGGGCTCAAAAGGAACACATCATGGTTTCCTGAAAAGATCTCAAAAGAGCTGTCTCGTTTCTCCCATTAATATTTCCAGGCTGTTGAATGCCTATCTGTGACAATCCTTACAGTTGGAAAATAAACGACATAGCAAAGGGATGTCTTAATTTGCAATCTGAGACTGTATTACAATCGTTTTTGTCTGCAAACAGACGATTATAACGACGGAAGAGCTCCTTCCAATAAACCTGTCCTCGACGTGGATGGTGCTGGGAGGGTATGTGTGCCTTTTGCGCATTTCTTCACCTATTCTGGACAATCCGTTCATGATGTGAATTATGCGGCATTGCACGCGTCACACGTGACTGAAAACAACTAGCCCGATGCTCTGTGTGTTATTCTGTTTGAAGACAGGATCTGTAGTCTCCCACTTGGTGTACTATGGCGAAAACAAGTGTAGTTTTAATTGTAATTACATTTGTATAGCGCTTCGTGCCGCTGACAAGGTGTACATTGTCGGATGCCACGCAGGAGTACTTGGTTGGAAGGGTTTTATATTCCAATGAGGTCTGATTGGAAGTGTGTTGTATTGCAGTGAGCTCTGTTTGAAAGGTTTTGTACTGCAGTGAAGTCTAGTTGGAAGGGTGTACTGGAGTGAGGTATGGTTGGAAGGGTTTTATAATCCAGTGAGGTCTGGTTGGAAGAGTGGTGTATTGCAGCGAGGTCTGGTTGGGAAACGCTGTATTGCAGGGAAGTCTAGTTGGAAGTGTGTTGTATCGCTGTGAGGTCTGGTTAGATGGGTGTTGTACACCAGTGCGGTCTGGTTTGGAATCCAGTGAGGCCTGGTTGGATGGGGGTTGTATTGCAGTGTGGTCCGATTGGGAAGTGATGCATTGCAGTTATGTCTGGTTGGAAGGATTTTATATTTCAATGAGGTCTGATTGGAAGGGTGTTGTATTGCAGTGAGCTCTGTCTGAAAGGTTTTGTACTGCAGTGAAGTCTAGTGGGAAGGGTGTACTAAAGTGAGGTATGGTTGGAAGGGTTTTGTAATCCAGTGAGGTCTGGTTGGAAGAGTGGTGTATTGCAGCGAGGTCTGGTTGTGAAACGTTGAATTGCAGTGAGATCCAGTTGGAAGGGTGTTCTATCACTGTGAGTCCTGGTTGGGAAACGTTGTATTGCAGGGAAGTCTTGTTGAAGTGTGTTCTATCGCAGTGAGGTCTGGTTAGATGGGTGTTGTACACCAGTGAGGTCTGGTTGGAATCCAGTGAGGTCTGGTTGAAAGAGTGGTGTATTGCAGCGAGGTCTGGTTGTGAAACGTTGAATTGCAGTGAGATCCAGTTGGAAGGGTGTTCTATCACTGTGAGTTCTGGTTGGGAAACGTTGTATTGCAGGGAAGTCTAGTTGGAAGTGTGTTGTATTGCAGTGAGGTCTGGTTAGATGGATGTTGTACACCAGTGAGGTCTTGGTGGAATCCAGTGAGGTCTGGTTGGAAGGGTTTTATAATCCAGTGAGGTCTGGTTGGAAGAGTGGTGTATTGCAGCAAGGTCTGGTTGGGAAACGCTGTATTGCAGGGAAGTCTAGTTGGAAGTGTGTTGTATCGCTGTGAGGTCTGGTTAGATGGGTGTTGTACACCAGTGCGGTCTGGTTTGGAATCCAGTGAGGCCTGGTTGGATGGGGTTGTATTGCAGTGTGGTCCGATTGGGAAGTGATGCATTGCAGTTATGTCTGGTTGGAAGGATTTTATATTTCAATGAGGTCTGATTGGAAGGGTGTTGTATTGCAGTGAGCTCTGTCTGAAAGGTTTTGTACTGCAGTGAAGTCTAGTGGGAAGGGTGTACTAAAGTGAGGTATGGTTGGAAGGGTTTTGTAATCCAGTGAGGTCTGGTTGGAAGAGTGGTGTATTGCAGCGAGGTCTGGTTGTGAAACGTTGAATTGCAGTGAGATCCAGTTGGAAGGGTGTTCTATCACTGTGAGTCCTGGTTGGGAAACGTTGTATTGCAGGGAAGTCTTGTTGAAGTGTGTTCTATCGCAGTGAGGTCTGGTTAGATGGGTGTTGTACACCAGTGAGGTCTGGTTGGAATCCAGTGAGGTCTGGTTGAAAGAGTGGTGTATTGCAGCGAAGTCTGGTTGTGAAACGTTGAATTGCAGTGAGATCCAGTTGGAAGGGTGTTCTATCACTGTGAGTTCTGGTTGGGAAACGTTGTATTGCAGGGAAGTCTAGTTGGAAGTGTGTTGTATTGCAGTGAGGTCTGGTTAGATGGATGTTGTACACCAGTGAGGTCTTGGTGGAATCCAGTGAGGTCTGGTTGGAAGGGTTTTATAATCCAGTGAGGTCTGGTTGGAAGAGTGGTGTATTGCAGCGAGGTCTGGTTGGGAAACGCTGTATTGCAGGGAAGTCTAGTTGGAAGTGTGTTGTATCGCTGTGAGGTCTGGTTAGATGGGTGTTGTACACCAGTGCGGTCTGGTTTGGAATCCAGTGAGGCCTGGTTGGATGGGGGTTGTATTGCAGTGTGGTCCGATTGGGAAGTGATGCATTGCAGTTATGTCTGGTTGGAAGGATTTTATATTTCAATGAGGTCTGATTGGAAGGGTGTTGTATTGCAGTGAGCTCTGTCTGAAAGGTTTTGTACTGCAGTGAAGTCTAGTGGGAAGGGTGTACTAAAGTGAGGTATGGTTGGAAGGGTTTTGTAATCCAGTGAGGTCTGGTTGGAAGAGTGGTGTATTGCAGCGAGGTCTGGTTGTGAAACGTTGAATTGCAGTGAGATCCAGTTGGAAGGGTGTTCTATCACTGTGAGTCCTGGTTGGGAAACGTTGTATTGCAGGGAAGTCTTGTTGAAGTGTGTTCTATCGCAGTGAGGTCTGGTTAGATGGGTGTTGTACACCAGTGAGGTCTGGTTGGAATCCAGTGAGGTCTGGTTGAAAGAGTGGTGTATTGCAGCGAGGTCTGGTTGTGAAACGTTGAATTGCAGTGAGATCCAGTTGGAAGGGTGTTCTATCACTGTGAGTTCTGGTTGGGAAACGTTGTATTGCAGGGAAGTCTAGTTGGAAGTGTGTTGTATTGCAGTGAGGTCTGGTTAGATGGATGTTGTACACCAGTGAGGTCTTGGTGGAATCCAGTGAGGTCTGGTTGGAAGGGTGTTGTATTGAAGTATGGTCTGGTTGGGAAGTGATGCGTTGCATTGATGTCTGGTTGGAAGAATTTTGTATTGCAGTGTGATCTGGTTGGGAAGTGATGCTTTGCAGTGAGGTCTGGTTGGAAGAGTGTTTTATTGCCTTGAGATCTAGTTGGAAGGGTTTTGTATCGAACTGAGGTCTGGTTAGATGTATGTTGTACACCAGTGAGGTCTGGGTGGAATCCAGTGAGGTCTGGTTGGAAGGGTGTTGTATTGAAGTATGGTCTGGTTGGGAAGTGATGCGTTGCATTGATGTCCGGTTGGAAGAATTGTGTATTGCAGTGTGATCTGGTTGGGAAGTGATGCTTTGCAGTGAGGTCTGGTTGGAAGAGCGTTTTATTGCCTTGAGATCTAGTTGGAAGGGTTTTGTATCGCAGTGAGGTCTGGTTAGATGGATGTTGTACACCAGTGAGGTCTGGGTGGAATCCAGTGAGGTCTGGTTGGAAGGGTGTTGTATTGAAGTATGGTCTGGTTGGGAAGTGATGCGTTGCATTGATGTCTGGTTGGAAGAATTTTGTATTGCAGTGTGATCTGGTTGGGAAGTGATGCTTTACAGTGAGGTCTGGTTGGAAGAGCGTTTTATTGCCTTGAGATCTAGTTGGAAGGGTTCTGTATCACACTGACGTCTGGTTAGATGGGTGTCTTACACCAGTGTCATCTGGTTGGAATCCAGTGAGGTCTAGTTGGAAGTGTGTTGTATTGCTGTGTGGTTTGGCTGGTAAGTGATGCGCTGCAGTGAGGTCTGGTTGGAAGGGTTTTGTATTGCATTGTGATCTGGCTGGGAAGTGATGCATTGTAGTGAGGCCTGGTTGGATGGGTATGTACACCAGTGAGGTCTGGTTGGAATCCAGTGAGATTTGGTTGGAAGCGTGTTGTATTGCAGTGTGGTTTTGCTGGTAAGTGATGCGTTGCAGTGAGGTCTGGTTGGAAGGGTTTTGTATTGCAGTGTAATATGGTTGGGAAGTGCTGCATTGCAGTGAGGCCTGTTTGGATGGGTAATGTACACCAATGAGGTCTGGTTGGAATCCTGTGAGATTTGGTTGGAAGCGTGTTCTATTGCAGTGTGATCTGGTTGGGAAGTGATGCGTTGCACTGAGGTCTGGTTGGAAGGATGTTGTATTGCGGTGTGGTCTGATTGGGAAGTGATGTGTTGCAGTGAGGTCTGGTTGGTGTTTGGTGTTTTATTGCCTTGAGATCTAGTTAGAAGGTTGTTGTATTGCAGTGTGGTCTGGTTCAAAGGGTATGATATCAAGATGATGATGGTTGGAAGAGTCGGTATTACAGTGAGGTCTGGTTCGAGCGGGTTTCTGTTGCAGTGAGGCCTACGTTAGAAGCATTTTGGTGTCATGTGTGAGTGGCCAGAGTGGTAATTTCATCCAGCCTTAAATCGCAGTGCAGTGTGGGGAGAACAGTGAGAGGTAGAGAGCGCCCAATTTAGTCTGGTAATGTGCGTTACCCGCAGGTCCCTTGCAGAGTTCTTCCATGGCAGCGGAAACAAACAACCCACATCCACATTCCATGCTGGATACAAGTCTAGACAGAAGCTTTGAAAAACTGATGAGGGATAGGAGAGAGATCAGAATTAACTGAATGTATGATAGTCATTCATGATCCAAGAGCTTACAATGCTTTACAGTGTCCAGTCCAAAGCCTGATGAAGGACAGCGGGTCTGAGGTACCAATTATGTGAGCCTTTCCTCTTACATTAGACTACCGCACACACAAATGTGCTTTGATTTTGGTGTGTAGTGCTTAAAGCTGTTGTTCTGCCTGTCTGTAAAATAGGCGCCCAAGAGGGTCGAATCCATGACAGATTTTCAGGATTTACACATAAGGTAGGTTTACCTGCAGTTAATTTAAAGAGAACTCACAAATATTCAAAGTGTATTTTATTTAATTAATTTTTTAATATTTATTTTAAATTCCAGATATGTAGTTTGCACTCACCTTGAGTGCCGAGAGTCATTTATTTTGCATCTCTGTTTTAAAGTTGCTGGCATAATGTGATATTGCAACATTGTAGCTGCCTGCAATTTGGGTTTTCGGTTAGGTTGTAATTTTATCTTGTTTCCTTTACAAAATGAATTTAAAAAATGCATGGCACAACTAAAAGTCTTGGTATTTAAAACACAACATCAATAAAATAACCGCATCACTGATTTTTTATTTAATTTTAAAGTTTTGTTGGAAGCCTATAACTGCCACATATAAGTTGCTGCATGTTGTCTTTTCTCTTTTTCTTTTTTGCGATTAATGCTTCCAATGAAAGAATAAAAAATAACCATCGCACTAGCTTGCCGCGGCCAGACCTGTGCTTTGCCAATGCTTTTTTGCTAATGTCATCAGATGGATCGCTGGTTATTAACGGAGTTGGAAACTTAGGTCTGGGATAATCCATACAAAATAGTCTTTTTCAAAAAAGGTGAACATTTCCATACACTAACTGCAATGCACCCACACACAACAGACTAATGTGCAGTCTCTTATTGTACTATTGACATTTTGTCAGACTCTAATGACTACAGTGGTGTGCTTCATGGTAAATTGTGTACCAAGGGCCAAGTGTTTACATATCCAGCCATCGTCCTTCCCATCAGGATCTGAAATAATCCTCCTATTCATTCCATAGGATTATGATTACTACTGCAATGGTTTATATAAGATGGACAATACAAACAGAAAACCACCAACCAAATTTGTTCATTACAAATTTCTAGTGACCCCATCAAAAGCAACCGAAAAGACCAGCCAGTGCACAAGACAAATGGAGGATCTGCATTTAGGTTTATGGCAACACATCCATAACAGCAACAAACATGTTGTCATATTTTCCAGACCGCCCCAAGAAATTGCAACATTGTGATTAGCAAAAAAATCCCGAAATCAGCACTTTTGTAAAAATATTGCAATTTTTACAAAAGTGGCCACAAAAATTGGCACTCTAAATAAATGGAGACTGTTCCTACTTTTATTGGCTCTGCTCTGTGCTGAGCCAATAAAATGAGGGTGAGCAATAAGTTAGCAGGCGGCAGAGGTGTTAAGTACCTCTGTCGCCTGCCTTCAAAATGCACAGTGCCCTCCTCCTGTGCTGACAGGACCCTGCCCTCTGTTTCCTGAGACCTGCTGACCGGTAACCGTTATTTGTTGTTATTTTGTTGCTCTATATAGCTTGGAGTGCTTTACATGAGCTCCAGTTGCATTAAATAAGTAGTTTTTGGGAGCTGCCGAGGTTTCCTAATTTACCCAGAATCACAGGATATGGTGAGCCAGCTCCGGGACTGAAACTTGGTTCCCCAGTTGCAAAATCGGTAGGTTTGTCCCTAACGCCACATCCTCTTCTCTAAAAGGCCCGCGCCTCCTCTCCCACCCCTGTGATGAACACCCATCCCCCAACAATTCCAGGCCACTCATGGCCCCCCTCTCCCCACCCTCATATCACTCCCATTCTCAAGTCACTAGTATACCCAGTGCTTTAAATGGGCCGGTACTCACCGGTACTGAGTACCGGCACTTTTTCATTTTCTCCCCTTGAGTACCGGCACTTTTCCTAGAACAAAGAGAGTACTGGTACTCATGGGACCCGACGTCAACCCAGGCAGCGCTTCCTTTATCCCTCCACTGATTCCTCTGCAGCACCTTTAACAAGCACTGCACGGAAATAATCACGGGAACTCTTGACACCAGGAACCAGCGTGAGCTGCTTTGGAAGTTTGGAAGTCATCAGAGCGGGAGTGGGGGGAGGGGTCTGAAGAGTGGTTATCTTATCCATTGTTCTTTTCACAGTGGGGCTGAGAGGGGGCTGTAAAATCAAATGGGTGGCGGTGGGACGCCCTGTTCAGGATTGAATATTCCAGCAGCGTTTCATTTAAAAGTGGATTTGTAGCTGTGGGAGTGATGTCCACTGAGTGTTAACTAAAAGTGGCCCATTAAGCGCACCTGAGGACAGTCGCCAGCTGGCCTGCCCGCCTGGCCCTCGGACCCCTCCCGGGTACAGGCCTCGCTGGCCTGCCCGTCTCGGCCTCAGACCCCCCCCAGTACAGGCCTCGCTGGCCTGCCCGTCTCGGCCTCGGACCACACCCCCGTACAGGCCTCACTGGCCTGCCCGCCTAGGCCCCGGACCCCTCCCGGGTACATGCCTTGCTGGCCTGCCCTGGGTGTATGACCCACCGGAGGGCACCGTTCTTCAGCTCTTATTAAGCAAGTGCTTCACTGGCTACCATTACAACTTGATCTATATTTCCAGAGTCCCTCTTCATTCTAAAACTCTATCTTGTTGTGAAATGTGTTCTTTCTGTAAAGTATAATAATGCCTCATACGAGTAACAGTAACTCCTTCCAGAATGAGTACACTCACGTAGAGGGACGACGAGGCACGGCTTTCGAAATTACGAAACGTGTTTCTTTATATCGGATAAGTGGCAAGTGTTTGTGTACGTGGTTGAGAAAACAAGTAGGTGCTGGAGGAAGGCACTGAACTCTGGCTGCTATTGTAGAATGAGTCACAGGAATGAACACAGCTCACTCGGAAGAACACACTCTTCGGATACCCTTCCATTTTACTAACATTTTTTTGAAAACAAATGTTCATGAAATGCTCGATTTCACGGTTGCACAAATAAAACACACACTCCACAAATAGACACGCACCATAGACAAACACAGTAGTGACGCACACAACACAGTAACGGACACATGCACACAAACCATAATGCACAGACAAGGATGAGTACACACTGCACAGATGTACATGCACCAAAGATTCATGCCCAAGCACGCACACACAAACACTTGCGAAAACTGCAAGCACGGACACACAGCACACACATTCCATCGTTAGACAAACACACACAACATGCACACATACAATTAAACACATACCAAACGCATACAAACTCACAAAAGAAACTATGGAGCTTCTACTGGTCACCTTACAGTATCTTGCTGAGCCTTTTCTTCAGGAGCATGACATTTGATGACGTCACATTTCCTTTATGGTTATCTTGATAAATAACTACCACGTATAGTGTGTGCTGTACAAACTGAGTAAAAGACACACAATTGATGGACGGAATGCAGAACAAATCAAAACATTACTGTTTTAGTTGCATAGAGCCTTGTGATATAGCTAAGTGAGTTATGACCCTGCAGCAAGGACCTGCCTGCAAACAAGAAGGCATATATTTAGAACCTCGTTGTTATTTCCTCAATCTTTTCTTATTTTAAGGATGCTAAAAAAGGCTACTTTGGGTAGTAATAGACACTTATCAGTAAGTGCCATATATATAGTTATTAGTGAGATAACTAATGGACAGATACATCCGACATTCTAACAATGCATGTGGAGTTTGTGCATACAACCTTGGCAAAGTCAAAAAGCTAACCCCGCCCCTTGTCCCACCCTTGCACCTCCCTAAACTCCGCCCACTGCTCCTTTTAGTGAGTACCTGCACTTATTTTTTTCCATTTAAAGCACTGAATATACCTGACACTCCATTTGCCCCCTGCTGCCCTGTGCAGGCACCTTACGAATAGTGGCTGTCCGATGCCAGTGAGCACAGAGTTTTCAAATTTAGATATGCACTCTCTGGCTGCAGACACCCTCTTGTTCCGAGGCGCATTGCTGCTGGGCACTGAGCCCGATCACGGAAAGTGACTTGTCAGAGTCTCCTGCAATGGCTGAGCGGTGGTTTTGGGACAAACACATGGTTTGCCTGCTGCATACATACCGCAAATGTTTTGCGGTTTGGGATTGCAAAATTAGCTTTTTATTGCCGCAAAATTTGCCGTCTCAGGCCCCGCGGCGTCACTACGGGGGTGCGGGGGGTGCGGACCACACCGGGTGACACCCTCACATGGGGTGACACCCAGCAGGGCGGAGGGCGGAGGCAGTGCGGAGCGAGGTTGCCTGCCTCTGATCACCGAGTTGTGGGCCCATCTAGCTGTCGGGAGGCCTGCGAAGACGACTTTCGGGCACAGCAGTTCTGTGTAAATGCTGAGACCTCTCGCCTGCTAGCCCGGCAGTTCTTCTCTTACTGAAGACAGTGGCTGCAAGACGGGGTTCTCACTCTCTTTCCTCTCCTTTCTTTTATTTGCTCCCCTCTGAAATGGATCCAAAAAAGAAAATAACTTTTGCTGGAAAATCAATGTCGTATTTTTCTGACATTTAATTCCAAAGTGCAGCATCGGGAATAAAAGTTTAAAAATATGCAAAATAAATAACGAAATAAAGTAAGACAGAGTGGTAGCAAACTGGCCAGATTGATTTTATTCACACCCAAACACAGTAGCGCCACTTTTACAGAGTTTGCCAGTGAAGCGCTATTGTTTTCCCAGGACTTGGAACTAGTGCACCAATCCTGGAGGTACTGCAATGTGAGGATTGAAAAAGAAAATTTGTACTGCTGCTCTGCATCTAGGGATGTTTTCTTTTTTTACCATACTGCTTATGTTTTGTAAGGATATAAGCAATGGTCATTGAAATGGGTCCATTCAGGGCCCTGTTGTCATGTCCTTGACTTTTCAGGCAAAAGCACTCACTGATTTCTGAACAGTGAGTGTAAAAGCGTTAAGGTAACCATGTTGTTCCTGCTTGCATTTCACATAGTTTTCAAAATTTTGCCTTTCCTATGCTTTTTTCAGGATGCTGTCACTTTTTACTTGTAGGCCACATATTGCTCTTGCCCAGTGCGTAATTTAAATTGAGCCGCATCCAGGTGTTTATAGCTGGCAACAATTGGGTTGTAGTTGAAGGCTGTCTGAGTTTTTCTCACTGGGGCAGTATGGTGTTCAGTGGGGGAGAGGATGTGGCACTATGGCCAGAGCTGCTGAATTTAGAACTGGGGAACAAGGTTCAGCCTTAATAACCAGTCCACCAGACCACTCTCCTGAGAGAGCACTATCTCATGCTAGACCTTAGAAGGCTTTGCAAGACATTAGAAACCCTGGTGTCGTAGCACCAGCAGGTGGACCCTAGCATGACAAGTGTAGGTTAACCTTCAAGGCTTGTCCACCACTATTCATACTGAAGTTCACCTCCAGTCTTGTGGGCAGGCCTATGAAGCAGCCCAGCCAAGAACAACAGTGACCCTGTCACTGAGATCACAGGACCCTTGAGAAGGGCCAGCTCTAGGGCGGTGCAACCGGTGTGACCGCACCAGGTGCTGACTTTAGGTGGAGGCATCATTTTTGCAAGTATATTATGGTTTTAAAAGCAAAGCACTTGCTGCCTCCTTCCTGGCCTCCAGCAATTTTCGGTAACAATAAAAATGTCATAATGACTCTGGTGATTAATGTTCTTCCTAGAGAGAGATCGGAATTTTGTCTAATGGAAGATTTGACTCATGGAAAGGTAGCTCAGAGGGTTAATGTACCTGCTGCAAAGAACATGTACTATGCAGATCACAAAGTGCACATAATGTAAATAGGCCAGTGGGCTACTGCTTTTGTCAGAGAGATCCTTTTGTTACTTGCAGTTTATAAGTTAACATCCTAACATAGAACAGTGAGCTATTAATTGTCATCTACTCCGCAGCAACACATTTTTTATTAACTTTTGATACGTTTGAGCTACAAACAATTTATTAGTTGAAATGGTCAGATCATGATGCAGATCTTGCATTATGAGGCAAATATGGCAGAGACATTATTATTTAGAAAACATTTGCAAACTAGGATTTTTAGCCATTCATGTTTGAACTGCTGTTGTGGAAAAGGGAGAAGTGCTGATGACAGAAACTCCATGGCTCGGAGACAAATGGCTTGTGCTTTTTATCGTATTTGGGGACATTCTGTGATTAGAAGTATATCCCACTTTGTGAATACATTTTACTGTCAATAACTAATTATAACCTTAAATAATCACGTGTATCCATTGGTTGATAAAACTGGGCAGTGAAACCAAACAAATACAAAAAATTGGGATGTTTGCGCATTCTGTCCACACCCCTGGCTCCACCCACTGATCCAATCCTTGGGTTATTCCCGCCCTCTGATTCTCCGCCCACAGTTCCCCTACTTTTTTCCCCCCACTTCGACCACTGATATATCGTGTTGCTGGATAGTGGGAACACCACACCAGTACAAAGTACCATACCTATGATATTATAAATTCCAATAAACTGTTGACTAGCAGGTATCCCACTGTACAACCTGATTAATGAGTAATTATCACACTATTGTTAACAGGCACATTTTGTAAATATATGACCTACATTTAAAAACGTTACTAAGGATTCTGTATGGTCCCGTTATTTGGCAACTGTGTCCACTGGCGGACTCGGGGCGGAGGAGGTCCATGCGGTAAGTCGTGAGGGGGTGACACCATGAGTTACCCCCACCGGGTGACACCAACCCTAGTGACGCCACTGCTCAGGCCGCAAAATCCTGGGGCGTCTGATTTTCAGGTTAAAGGGCGTTTCACGTGCAAAATCCAATTTCATTGTCTACGTAATCCAAAGCAAGAGTAACCCTTTTCGAAAAACCATCTTATGTGTAGGGGTGAATGTTTCCCTTCCAAATACTGAAAACCAGAGTAGTATAAGTGACGCATAAGTCCATTTCACTAGAGTAGAATATCAGTATAATGGATTTAACACCTTGGTGATATAGGTAATTTCAAGCACACACGAGTACTGGCCCGCCTGCAAACTGAAAAATAGTACCAGTTAAAATTCTATAACTGCCAGACGTAATTTGCATTACATCATAATGATTCATTGTTATGCAGTAGTGGTCCGTGGAGGGAGTTCGGTGGGGCAGTGAGGTGGGGCGGGGGAGGGGCAGGGCGGGGAAATATAAACACCGATATATGGATGAACGGATGTAAGTACACATTTAAATAAATAAAACAAATTTAGTTGCGCGCGCTGCATCGCATTTTGCGATGCAGCGCGCGCAAAGGAATTCATTTTATTTATTTAAATGTTTACTTACCTCTGTTTATCCATATTCCGGTGTTTACATTTCTCCCCCGCCCCGCCTCACTGCCCCACCGAACTCCCTCCACGGACCGCTACTGTTATTAAGGATCACAGTTTTCCATTTTTACTTCCTTTTACAGATAGAGATAGAAAAAAATGTATTTCTTGTTTGTATTTATTTTTAAAAGCAGAAAAATACAGAAAGTTGTGCTTCTTGTGCGTTAATCTCCACGCTGTTCCTCATGAATTCGAGGCCAACAGCTGAGAAGATAGACTTCATGGAGAGTTCAAAACAGGGTGAGATTCCCTTGAATGCAGGCATATGTTAACATATATTTTTAGATTATGCTAATATTTACATGTGGGTGTAGTATTTTGTTATATTTGGCTGCTTAATTACTTAACCCTTTCGCTGCGGTGGGAATTCCGCCGCAGCGCTGGAGGGGTTTGGGGGCAGCGCGGTGGCGCGGTGCTCATGACGGAACCACTCCGTCATGAGCCGCGGTTGAGCTGTGCTCATGACGGAGTGGTTCCGTCATGACTCCGCCCACTGCGCTAATCGCCCGCACAGGCGGGGAATTAGCGCCGCGTGGGCGGCGCGGCCGCCAACGGCCGCAGCATTAAGTAACCACTCCGCCATGAGCACACGGCGACCGTGGCTCATGACGGAGTGGTTCCGTCATGAGTGGGGAAGGGGTTAAAATGCAACAGGCGTTAAAGTATGAGTGCATGTTTACCAGTTAAATAAATGTGGAAATACACCATTCTCTAAGCACAAAATAAGTATGGATAAATACCAATAATAGGGCCAGAAAATAAATATGGATAAATACAGACGCAAATGTTTAAAAATGAAATACCATAAAACCGGGAGTCCTACTCGTAATGCACGACCTGAGAACCTGCTTTTTAAAGCCTGCTACTCTTTTAACCATTTCACATGACCAAGGATGCTCACATGCTATACCAAGGGTGGGCAAAACGATTGAGCCACAATGTAAACTGCTCCTACTTGAATCTACAACAGTATGATTGAGCATTCTAGTGGCCCTAAATTTACAGCCTATATAGCAGCAACACTTATGTCAAGCAATAACCGTTAAGCCCCACATCCACTTGGCACAAACGCCCTGATTATGGGTGAGCCATTCATTTACCATCTCCCTGAAAACTGTGGTTTGTGCAGGAAATGTACCACAGTAATTACCACACCTTCACAAATTCACAAAACAGTGAATTCCAGAAGGAAATTTATTGAGCAAAAAAAATCTAATACCTGCAAAATTTGTTGTAGAAAACTCCAATTTCCACATGTGATTCTTCATTTTTTAGAGGAAAACTCAGAATATAAGATATTTACCACACCTACTAAATACTTTATACCTCAGTGTTGATACATCCCTTGCGGAGTACATTCCCCAACATTTGCCATACAGTCATGGTAAAAGCATTTGTCTACTACGTGGGTAAGCAAGTCAACATTTCTCTGCTCTTTCTTTACGTTCCCTACATCTACTTAACATTATAAAAAAATAGCCCACACTCTCCCTTACACAATCCCTCATATTTTAGGGAGGGCCTTCTGATGCCCCAGAGGATCATATTGATATCTGTAACATTGATATATTTACTTGTTTTGGTTCAATGAAAGCTCAGCAAGCTCTCAGTGTGACTTTGCGGTCTTTATGAAGGATTACACCTTAGAATTATCCAGATGATTCAACATGCATATTTGAATTCTAGTTTTAAATTAGATAAATACACACACAGATTACCCAGGTCTGTTCTGTTTTTTAACTTTTTTATTTGTGCACAGTAAATGCGATTATTAGATGTTCTGTAATCCTTCCGTGAGCAGATCATCCTTCTGATGAGCCGGAAACATCAGGATTTGATGAGACGTGCACAGATGCACAGTGACACATCACACTGTCCAATTTTTTAACCAATTTAACTGTGAAGCGCTACGCTTTGTGTCACAAACATGGGTGCTTTAGGCTTCATTTCCATTCAGACGGAGTCGAAAAACACTGATCGCGGATGACAGTTCATAGTGCTGTAATTTGGTGCCGGTTACCACTCATGTTTCAAGAGTTTCAGTCAAAAGTGTATCACTTGGATAATGTTCAGGTTCTAATATTCAATGCAATGCTGACACGGACCCTTCAAAACTACTTAAAGTTTAATGCGGTATGGATTTAGGTATCCTCTGGGACCTGTACTCTGCTGACCACTTTAGCCAAATTTAGCACTCTGTCCTGATGTTGTCAAGATCATTTGTTTATCGCTCATTTCATCCCAACAAAAGAGATCTTGAGAGCATCCTTAACCTACAGTTGGTAATGGGAGCCGGTCCTATGTTCCACCATCAATCAGGGACCAGGTAGCATCAACTACACTGATTGCGGGAAAATGCGCAATAGTTTAGGCAATATTGCACAAGCAGTGGGAAAGTTTGCAGTGGGGTTTGCATTAACAATCAGTGCAAAACATTTTATTGCATTGACAAACAGTGCAAAAAAACTACATTTGCATTGATGATGAGTGCAAATAAATCAATTTGCATGACCTGCTTATTGAGAACAAGGGGGCCTCCATATGATGCCGGTTGGACCGTCCGTCTGACCGGAGTCTTTGCGAGTCCTTTCTGACAGCTGAGGCCAGGAAGCTTCCCCCTCATGTCATGTATTATGATGCAACCACTACTACCGCAGCAGTTGCAGTTAGGCAGCGCACATATCCCTGAATATGTTGCTGCAAATGTGTACAAAACTCACAGACATTTGCATAACATAACTGGGGAATGCCTTGTGCACCCTGTACCCTAATTCTGGATTGTGGAAGAATGTGCACAGTCCAGTCAATAGGGATACATACCGCAGAAGGACTTACCTGGCTCTGGCACCCACAGGATCGTTGTCATGGGGGTTCAGCTTCTGAGGTTTAGAGGGGACCTGGAGGAAAGGCTCCATGGTGGTGACTACTAGAGAGAAGCGGATTGGGATGAGTATGCATCCCAAATCCTTTATTTCTGATGACTCAAGGCATCTGGTTGGACAGCCATGGTCGGGTCTTTGGAAACCCACATTGTAATCTGGAGAGCAATTGGAGATCCCTGTACAGCTCAATGGATGCAGTTTGTGTCCAACCGCCATCTCGGTGGCCGGAGAAAAACTGTTGGAGTCTGCAGTATTTCAGTGGTTGTTCAGAGTACACGAAGCATGCATCGTTATCTGGCGGTCGGACTGATTGCCGCAGAAGCTGGTCCGACCGTCATCGTAATCAGCCCCAAAGTATTATTATATGCTCCAAGTCAGTTCAAGACTGTTGCATAATTTCCCACCCACAGTACACAATATTCTGCCAATGGTGCAAATGTGATCTGGCCAAACTCTGTCTAGCCTTTATTAAGTAGTGCTAGAGACAAGAGGACTCACTCTAAAGCTGTTTTTAACACCAAGACACTCATTGTGACAAAAAAGACTACCTATGTGGACAAAAGAGCGATATTAGAGCCATATTTTTAAAATTTACTGCAGGTGCAGAAATTGACATAAATCCATTTTGCACTATCTTTGCCACTTACAAAATACGGAAAGAAACAAAAGCACTTTCACTAACTTTGCCACTTATGCAATGAGAAATGAAGGAAATAGGTGTTCCTACAGGTTTAGTCTGCCTTTTCAAATTTTAGGAGCAGATATCATATTTTTTTCTTCCGGTCCTTAGAATGCAAACGCAGTTTGTTTTGCCATGGTACAAGCTAAGTTTGCTGAAAAAACACATTTTTCATAACACCCTGGCAGCTGCAATCACGCTATTTCCCAGTGCTGCAAGTAGAAAGTGCAACAATTACCAAGTTGAATAGTACTCAATGTATCAAATTCAGAGGAAGGAAGGCAGTCTGGCCCACTAAAATTTGAAATTTTTCATCAGCTAGCTAATGGCAGAGGTCACCAGCAAATGTAGAATTTACCAAGCCATCTTACCAGCTTTGGAGCCTGTAACCAAGGTAGCACCATTTGTGCAAACGAATGGCCTTTTTTGCGATTGGGATTTCAAAAGCAAATAAAGCCCTTGTTAAGTATGCTTTTACAGGAACATAATGCAAAGTGCAGTGTTTCTGTCCCCAGAGATGCACATATCTCTGATGAAAATTGACAGTGTATAAATATGCACCTTTATGACTGCCCGTGGTTTAAGACCTGTTAAATGAACACATGCAGCCAGACTACTCCAGTATACGGTGGGGCTTATTTACAAGCCCCTTGCACCGCTGGTGCGTCACGTTTTGTGATGCACTGGTGGCACAACCTGCTGCCCCATATTTACAAGGACACGTGAAGCCACCCTGCGTGGCTTTTGTGTCCTCATAAATAGGTTCTCTTTACATGCAAACCTTTGCTTGAAAGGGGCGTGCCATGGGTGTTGCTGTGGGTGTTCACACGCAACACCGATGGCCTCTGCCACATTCCCAGATTTACAAGAAATCGTAACCTGGAAATGCGTCAGAATGTTATGCCTCCCCAGGTGAGGCGTAGGGAGGCGCTGCATTCTGCAACACACATAGAACAAGTAAATCATCTCTTGTGATTGTTTATGTGCAGGAAGGTGTTCCTTCCTGCACATAAACAATCAATGAAAAAATAAAAAAAATTCAACTTCTATGTGTGCACATAGAAGTTTCAAAACACCATTTCAGATTTTTTATGTGCAGGAATGGACACCTTCCTGCACATAAACAAACATTCCCCTCAACGCAGGCACCCTTGCTCTATTGTGCATGGGTGCCTGCGTCAGCGCATGGCAGCAAATTGTGCGCTAGCGCAGGGGAAAGCAAAGGGATCCATCAAATCATTGTAGATATGACGCATCCCTGTGCCAAATGGCTTGCGGCACTGAGCTGCGTTAATTCCTTGTAAATGAGGCCCAGTGTTTCTAAGCCCTACGAGCACACACTCAGCCCGGAATATTCTCGCAAATACCAACCGTGCATTTGTCGAGTGTTCAATGTGCTAGTCTTGTTCTAGAGTCTTACTGACAACTGAAACACAACGCTCCTCAGCATTGTGTGTGTTGCTGATCTCTTCCCAGGCCTTTTTAGCAGCACTTTGTGTGTGTACCCGAGCATGGTTACCTTGCTGGAAGTACTGAGTGAGAAGAACACATAAAAAGCCATAAAAAAACTAGAAAACATGGAAGAACATCAAGAGAATATACACAACAACACACAAGCTACCGATAAAGGACAATTTACCAGCCGCGGTCGGTAGTAGGAGTAACTGCAGGGCGGTGACGTGGGGAGGAGGAGGGGCAGGGTGGGGGGTAGTAAACTATGGATTACGGAGGTTTACAGGTAAGTTAACATATAAATTAATAAAACGCAACGCATCGTATTTGGAGATGCAGTGCATGCAACGAAATTCGTTTTATTAATTTATATGTTAACTTACCTGTAAACCTCCGTAATCCATAGTTTACTACCCCCCACCCTGCCCCTCCCCCTCCCCCTCCCCACGTCACCACCCTGCAGTTACTCCTACTACCGACCGCGGCTGCAATTTACATTCCCTGGATACAAAAAACTGGAAGTTTCTCTAAGCTGTAACTTCACGGATGAGGAAAGGTCTACATACTTGGTAGACACAAAAAATGGGTGCAAACTCAGTGCTGGATCAACTGAAAATGCTCAATCTATTGGACACTCCACATGAGGGAAAACATTTAAGAGCTGGGATATGTTTAATAAGCAACAACCTACATGCACATTCTCTTCATATGTTCCATCAATGTCCAGTATTATCAAGATGGTGGAAGGAAGTTAACACCAAGTTAACCCCTTCCCTGCTCATGACGGAACCACTCCGTCATGAGCCATGGTTGCGCTGTGCTCATGACGGAGTGGTTCCGTCATGCTGCGTCCGTTGGCCGCTGCTCCGCCCACGCTGCGCTAATTCCCCGCCTGTGCGGGCGATTAGCGCAGCGGGCGGACACGTGACGGAACTACTCCGTCATGAGCACAGCTCAACCGTGGCTCGTGACGGAGCGGTTCCGTCACGAGCACAGCGCCACCGCGCTGCCCCCAAACCCTCCCCAGCGCCGCGGCGGAATTCCTGCCGCGGCGAAGGGGTTAAGCTTAAACCTAAACAGTGGCGTGGCAAAATAAATGCGCTTCAATCGTACCACAAAATGCCCACAGCTAGGGTAAACAAGTGCGGCTACTACGAAGCTTACAAATTGTCAAAACATATATTTTAGATATTGCAAAATCTCAAACAAGCCGCATATCACCACTTGGCTTTTAGACAAAGCATATGTAGCCATAGCTGAAAACCTATAATTTAAAGTCTTAGGGCCTCATTTATGAGAAGTCACGCATCGCTGCGTGAAAGCAGCGATGCGTCACTTCTCAGTGCGCCCTCCTTGCGACACCAATGATGCGTCATATTTATAATATGACGCATCATGTCGCAAGGAAGGACAGATACGTCAGTATAACTGACGTATCTGTCGGCGCAAAAAGTGGCGCATTGCTGGAGTTGTGTCGGAAGCATGATGCAACTCCAGCAATGTTCCTTTCACACGAGGCAAGCCCCATGTGAAAGGGCCTGCGTCACCCTTACGCCTGCCATGAGGCAGGCGTAAGGTTTTGACGCATTGGCGTCCTAGTAGTGGCGCAGCGAAATCTCATAGATTTCACTGCGCCACTCCTACGACCCTTTCTTGCGGGGGTACGCCCACCCTGCATACATTATACCTGGCGCAGGTATAATGTAGCGCAGGGGTTTACGAAGTGACGCATCTTCCTAGATGCGTCACTTCGTAAATATGGCGCGACATGGCGCATGTTTTACGCCACTGGTGCGTCACAAAAAGTGACGCATCGGTGGCGCAAAAGTGACGCAGGGGGTCATAAATGAGCCCCTTAGGTTAACTACAGTACCTGAGTTGTGTGTGCAGTGCTGGGCAATGAATTCAACTACAATACATGATGTCTAATTCAACCGTCATTTCGACATTCGCATCTGTGCGTAAGTAAATATTATTGAAGTGATATTGTCTCTCTTTGAAAGTTTTTTTACTTAGTTAACAGTTCTTTGATATACATTAGTTGTATTAACTTGCTCCTTTTCTCTCTGTGGTTTTACCTGGTGTTGGTATTGCTTATAACGCACCTTGTGTAGTTTGACAATGCATAACTGAACGCTGGCTATTTTGCTAACGAATGGAAGGTTTTAAATAAACAAAATTTAATTACAGTAAAAAAAAAATCTCCAGATAATTGTCACCAAGCATGTAGCCCTCCAACCGAGAACAGCCAACTGTAAAACCAAAGGACAAACCGTAATGATAGCTTGGGTTGTGCTTCCATTGTCAATTTCAGACACATTCAACTCAATTCGGATTTTAATCAAATAAGGTACGCAACTATACATGTCAGTACTGGCCGCCTCTTGACAGAGGTGCAGCCATTTCACCTGCACAGTGACATCACCCAACTTTAGCTGATCGAATCTAGACCATTTCATGATTTGTTTTATTTATTCTAAATTTGGGAGTCAATTTCAATTCAATTTTCAAATTTTTATTCGGTCTGATGAGGCCATAAAAGTACATTAAAAATTCAATACAAATCAATCACAACACTTATGAGTTAAAACTATTAAGCAGTCGATTAAAATGGTTGAAAAGAAAAATGCTATTAAAAACTCCATGATACAGCAGATGACAGGTTCAAAACGGCGAACAACGATGCAGTTCATATTCAGGAATTCGAGGTGCCAAAATACTCATATCATATCCTGTCGGGGCCAGAAAAAAGTGAAACAAAAACCTCAAAAAAGGGTCAGCTATGTACTCCCTTTTGTCGCGGTAATTGAAAGAGGCATCTCTACTTTACCCCAACTATTGAAAGTCGGTCCAGCACATATATCTTTCTGAACGTAAACTAAAACAGACAGTTAATCTCCTTTAAAGCATAGCAGCTCGTGTTGGTCATTTTAAATTGTCCAACATGCTTATAACAAGTAAATATGCTCGAGAAGTGTAAAACAATAGAGGGGCCTCAGGGCAATTAGCCTATCACAGTTTTTCTAACCGGAATGGTAGCTTTCAAGAAGGCACAAACATGATAGCAAATTTCAAGCGGACCTAGAAACTGTTTTGGGAGTCTTTCTAATAGAGGTGCAGCTCATGCCTTCAAAAAACACCCATAGGGTGGCTTAACAAAGACTGTGAGGGCATAAGATGGTTGGGAGGGCGAAGTGGGACGCCAGTATATTGCATAAAAATATCACATATATTTGCTAAGATATCCACTTTTAAGTGATTATGATCATCTGGCCGGGGATATATGACGTAACAATGCGAGTCATTACAACGCGTGCAGTTCCATCGCAATTGTTACAACGACTGCGATGTTACCACGCTATGCCATTACAACGCAAGTCTTTACATCGACTTGCGCTAGATGGCGTGCTAACATTAGAAAAGCGTAATTTACTATTCAAACTCCAGTCCACTTAACAGTAGGGAAGGTGTTGGGATAGTAAACTACACTATTTGTAATGTTAGCACGCCATCTAGCGCAAGTCGATGTAAAGATTTACGTTGTAATGGCATTGCGTGGTTACATCGCGTTCGTTGTAACGACCACGATGTAACAGCATCGCGGTGTACTGATTGCGATGTTAACGATGTTTCCCTCTGGCCGGTGAAGATTGGTGAGAGGATTGGAGCGGTCATTCAGATGGCGGACTGAGCAGGTTGTTTTTCCCCTCAGCTCTCAATTGAGGGATTGCAATTTTAGGGCTTATTTGAGGTCATGGAGAGAGGAAGTAGTTAGTGGCACCAGAGACACAGTAGTAGAGACACAAGGATGGCTGCATAAAGAACACATGGCAACACAGTAAACCAATAGAAACCCAGCAAATAGAATACGTCACTTGTCGCCTTTTAATTGACACACCTTAGCCAAAGACATGTATTGCACATTCTGACCCACAGAGTTAACATATAATCTAAAATAACTAAATATAACTGCGTTAAAATTACCCGGCGGGCATCTTGCCACCCACTAGTCAGTACCAGGAACACATACGAACCGTATCAAAATATTAGCATGCCTGCATGTCAGGGAAACATGGTCGTCAAGAGTAAACACATGCTTGGTTCACAATTGCAATGCTAAAACAGGATTTTCTATTCATTTGAACACAATGAGCCCATCATATTTTTGTGTGTGCACAACTGCTGCATTCATTTTACCTTCCAGCTCAGAGCTCAAACCACTGTAATTAAATAATGAATGGAACCCATGAAGCTATTGAATTGTCAACAAGCAAAGACACCAATACATTTACAAAAAAATGGCGCCGCACCATCAGCCATTTTGCTGTGCCAGCTGTGTCATTTTGAAAGCAAAGGAATGCAAAATGGCACATCCGTGTGGTTTCCTCTGTGGTGGCGAACAATCGGCATCATGTTGCAAGGGTGCCTGCATTGCAAGGATGATTGTGCTTGCGCACAAAGGTGTCCCTTTCATTAATGGCATTTTCCTCGTTTTATGTGCATGCTGTAAATTGCAGCACTCAAAGAAAGAGGAAAAAACAGGGGGAAATATAAGTATTTCTCCTCATTGCGCCACTCCTATGCCTCCTCTAGGGAGACGTAGGATCCAGACGCATTCCCAGCTTTACAACACTTTGTAAATCTGGGGATGTGTCAGGTTCCATGGATGTTGCACGGAAGCACCCACAGCAACAGCCATGGAACGCTCCTTTCACGCAGAGTAATGCATGAAAGGGGCCCTTATTTACAAGGCCCTGAAAAGTCACGCAGGGTGACTTTACATGGCCTTGTAAATATAGACAGGCACACTGCGCCACCGATGTGTCAAAAAAAGTGACGCACCGGCGATGCAATGGCCTTGTAAATGAGGCCCTGAGAGGTTGTACCATTGGTTGATGGGTTCGTAAGTGGAGCACGAAAGGGCATTCCACATCAGAAAAGGCATTCTGCAAGACGACTTTGTTAAAATCAGGCAAAAAAGAAGGGAATAGGAGAACAGGGGGAAGGGGAGGACAAACAGTGATGCAGTGAGCGCTAGGTAAGTGGCTTTATTTATTTATTTATTTGTTTATTTTCTCTATTCCGTCATTTGTCACTTACCCCCCTACCCCCACCCACCCCACTGCACGGGCCACTACTGGTTACAGAGTCTAAGTACATCTGCAGTTTAAACAAGTAAGATGAAAACTGGCTTTCATGCATCTAATCTCTTTTTTTCCAATGAAAAGTGATTAGCTCAAAGGGAATACTAAAGACAACAATTTTCGTTTTTCACACTATGGGTCACTACTGGAAAGATTGATTCTCTCTACATGTTCTACACATTCTGATCTACAGCATTTTCTATACTATAACTTACATTAAATTGACTAGAATACTTTTACAGCACATTTGTGACTGCTTTATGGTGTGTTTAATTTAGAACTACAGATTTTGCTTTTATTACACACGTCTACATGTATACTGTTTTTATTATATAAAACAGGAACTCATTCATGATTTAAACAGTTTTTGAGAGTTGTGACGGTATGACTATGTATTATAAGGAGTAAAATACTGTCTTTCATATGTTAAAAGAATATTGAAAATCACCTCAGTTTTCCATAACCTTATAAAGGAGTTCGCCTACAGCCTATTTTCTCTATAGGATCATGGAACTCCTCAGTGGATTGCAATATCCTTATAATCTACGGCTCAAGGTATCTTATCCCACATATAATATAGTCTATTAAATTCACTGGGTACTTTAATCGCATATATCGTTCATTCTGCTATTTCATCTGCCAATCATAATTTGTATTTCATGTATTTTTTTCTTGCTAGCCTTCTGTAAGATAAACTGATTAGTTCCACTAGAAGCATAAATTCACTTTACTGTAGTTGGCTGCAACGTTACAACTACTAATATTGTAAAACAGTATGTACAAAGACGCCATCATTACCAGGAAGCCTAAAATGGAGCCATCAGAGTTACACCTTTATTGAGAAAAAGCAATCACAATACAGATGAAAGACCTACTTTCCATTTTCTTGTCGCCATAAGTACACAAGGCTCAGTGGCTTCTGCATTATACATGAATCATTCTGGATACAGCTTTTTGGTGTATGACTGCCAGTTCACAGTAGTAGTAGTCAATCATGTTTATTGTAATAATCACACAGATTACAATAAAAATATTTCACGATCATAAAGAGAGTGTTGTTAAAAAGTAGCTAAAGTTCAGTATACTGTAAGTGTGCAAGGTCGCACCAGACGTTGTGTGCTGTGCACCGGTTTGAGGAATACTATTCGGAAGAAAATGGCACCAGTCTTAAGCACACGCCACATGGTAATGAACATACAGTGCCCTGTGTACTGCATGCATTCTCTAACTCTGGCTTCTAAGGGCTTATGGGTAATGTGCATGCACACATCTGGACAGCATATGCATACCTATATGTTTACGAAGCGATGTTGTCGGTGAACCAATTTGTTTTCATCAAACCAAATTAGTTCCCAGACAGAATCAGTTTGTAAATGTATATGTAGTAGACCCAGAGACTGAGCATTAACGACAGGACTGGTCTGGGAACCCAAAGCAGCCCTGGCGATTCTGTCAGACCAGCCCCGCCCCACTTCCTAGGGTGGGGCAATGGAGGGCAAGTGTGAAGCACTGCTGGCTGTTTTCATTACTAGCGGCTGATATTGGAGCACCTCTGCAAAACCGGCCCCCATGAACAAAACCAGCTCCCACCTCTACACAACTGGCCTCCATCCTTCCAGACTCCTCGAGAAACATCTGATCCCCGCTACAGCCAGTTTGGCCCGATTACCGGGCTTCCCCATGTAATTTAACACATTTTTTCATGTGCAAACCTAGCCATAGTGCGGAAGAGGGGCAGGTGACTTAGAGGGTTTCTGGGCCCGCATGCCACTGCCAACGACCTACATTGAGGTGTACGAAAAGTCCACCACCTCAAGGGTATCAGACATTGAGTTTATCACTCCAGGCCTATACTCTTCTGTTGTAGGGGTATGCATATAAACTAATAGGATTTGATATTTTCCACAGAGGTACGCCTCCATACACACATGAGAACCCCCCCATTGAAGTGATTGCCAGCGTCTCATAGCGATTACTTTAACGCAAAATCTAGCAACTGCATTTCAAAAGAGAGTGAGTGACATCTCAAGAAAGGTTAAGAATTCCTAAATGGGATTTGCACAGTCTTTCACTGGATCCACAAAATGTTCTGTGAAGTTCAGTTTACCAGGGCCATTTCAAATCCTACATACTGAAGAGTAAATGTGATCTTGCATGGATTACAGGTAGATTGTCAGTATATTTCTATGGTTTGTGATCATTTTTCATAAATAAATGATGAAGTATTAAGACTTTCAAAAAGTGGGAATTAACTCCAAAAATGCCAGCATGGAATGTTATGATTTCGTCTAAAAAGTGTTACCTGATGGTCTGCCTAAAACTAAGGCCAGAAACAAACAGCTGACACAGTAGTCCTGGTTCGGCGCTCAACCAGGGAATGGGGGCCTGGGCATGTTCTCCACACAGGCTGTAATGCAGCCTGCATAGAGAACAGGGAAAGTGCGCATGACTGTTTTAGGCGGCCCGAAAATGCCGACCAAACAGTCATTGCGCACTTAGGAGTAGGCAAACCACTCCTCTTCTGCCCTGCGCTGAGAGCAGAGCAGCCTGCCAACCAGCCCGCCCGCAAAGGAAACATAAAATGATATTAACTCAAAGTAATGATCATTTTATATTTCCTTAACTTTGCACTGCTCAAAAACAGTGGGGCGACGCTTCTCCGCCATAGCAGGGGAACCGCCACTGAAGAATTATCCGGTTTGCCCCAGTAAGTAAGCAATTTCACACTGGTGACCGGGCAATTTTGCACCAGCATTTGCATTCAACAAACAGTGCAACATGTAATTTATGGTGAGAGCAAATGTCATTTTCCACTAGTCAGTGAGTGCAAATGCCAGTGCAAAACTACTCAGTCAACAGTGAAACATTGCACAGTCACAAATCACTGCATGTTTCAGGCCTGGTAGTTCCACACCAAGCACCTCCTGAATCCACGTGCACATGCACTATTTTGATTTCTTCTTCTTTTCCCTACTATCAACAGTTCAATCGCCATCTGTTTCCTGAGAAACCAGACTGCTCCTTAACATGCAAACCCTAATTGACTATTTGTTTGAAATGATGACATATTTCTTTAGGCCATCCTAAAGCACTTACAACCACCACTTTGCTCCTTTGAAAGACTTCTTCAAAAGACTCCTTAGCTGTTCAGCAATCCTTCAACATATAGAAAGCCCTACTTCAATTATAACACACCTGAATTGGTCCTTTGGAACCAAGTGTAATTTTTTTTTTGTTCACATTGGTAGTGGCTCCTACAGTAACAGCAGCTTTAAACCAGGGCCAAATTTGTTGAACGTTTTCAAAATCTTCTAACATTCATCAACCCCTGTAGTACTTCCAATTTCCACCTCCCCAACCCCATTGTTCTTGAGAGGTAATCAATAGTCATCTACTTTAAAGAGCATTTAATCATCCACAAATATTTACTTTCAAATAAAATCCTTCTTGGAAAGTCAAGAAACCCTCATCACATTTCAGCAAGGCTTTTTGCAATGGAAAATTCGCAGCTGCAAAAAAAAAAAAAATCTACAAACTGTGAGCAGCAACAGGGCTTGATTTTGCGGTTACCTAAACCTATTTCACTTCGAAATCATCATATTCAAGGCTTCCTACCCAAGTACGCCGGATTCGAACAGGCAGTCTCCTGTTCACAAAAACTAATAGATTGCTCCTTTTCACCATGCACCCAAAGAAATAATTACACCCGTTGTCATTCACAAAAGGATGAAGGAAATTGCTATATACAAGCCACAAAGGTTTCTATCGCATATTTACTCACAGTGTGGAACAATCTAGGAAAGCGAGGTTTTTCTCTTGTATAATGTAACTCGTAAATCTTCACTGAAATGCCTTCAAGTCAAGAAGGGGGGTTATACAGGCAGGACCAGCTAAAGTGTGTGCTGACTTGTAAATTGCAATAATGTAACCACCACTGGGCTTTTTACTACATAGTCAGATTGAGGGGAAAAAACTCGAAATTTGAAATGTAATGGCTGATAATCCGTTCCGGCACCCATTACAGGCGGGCTAGTATCCAGACAGGTATTTTCGTCCTGTGGAACAAGCGATACTATTGGCATCGGCAATTCTGCACACATTACCGCTGATCACAAAGTTTAGCGGAATAACGGGTCTAGTGGAAATTGCTATTGTGTATTAATTCCTAAATGTTTTCCTCCATTGGCAGCTGGAGTTTCAGGCAAAGAGAGTGGCAGATAAAAGTCCACTTTAAAACCCCCAGCCTTGTGGCTTAAGAAGGAATTAAAAACATGGCTCTTCCAACAAGCATGATTTGACGCTTAGCACTGTGGCAAGTTGCCTACATTCATTGCCGGGACACTCCTTGGAGTATGCGTGCGCTTTATAAATCTCAATCGTCATCTGTGGTGGTTTTGTGGCTCTTGTAATCCTGATGGGGCTAGTAACGATGGTTATCTGCCCCATTGGGATCGACAGGTCACTCCTAGAGATCAGGGCCGGACTGGCCGTAATGGGCACCGGGCAATCCCCTGGTGCGCCGCACGGGTGGGGGCCGGTTTTGGGCCCCTGGGGCCGTTTTTGTTACAGGGCCGTTTTTGCAGCATAGCTACAAAATCGGCCCTGTAACAAAATCGGCTGGAAACCGGCCCTGGCAAAGAGCTCGGCGGCACCCCCAACCCCCCCCCTAGGAGGGTTGGGGGGGGCGGCCGAGCACTTTACCAGGACAGGTTTTGGTTCCCAGTCCAGCCCTGCTAGAGATGCCCTTGTGCTGTTAACATTCATTATGGCTAATTCACAAAGCTTTCTCCTGCAGAGACAGCCGTGGTCCCTGCAGGTAAAGGCGGAGTGGCCAGGTAAGGGGGGATTTCGAGGGATTATGCAGAGTGAAAATTAAATAAATAATTGATTTTCCCTTCGGATCGTCCCTCGAAAAATCCCCTTAACTGGCCCCACCGCCCCACCGCTGTTACCTGCACAGATCGCGGCTGTGCAGAGAGTAGGGTGCATGGCTCACTAAAGAACTAATGGAAAATGTGTGGTAATGTGAAGAACTGGTAAGTGTGCTACTGAGCCCAGTGTTTGCGGTATTACCCCAAATGTAGCTTTAACCCCTTCAGTGCCCGCCCCTTTCCCCGCCCAGTGCCGGCCGTTGCATTAGCGGGCGGGGTCTATGACGAGCTGGACTCGTCATGGGCACAGCGCCACCGCGGCCCATGACGAGTCCAGCTCGTCATGGGCACTGAAGGGGTTAAATGGGGAATAATATTCTTGGTTTTCCGCATTCGAAAGTTGCAAAATTAACGCTACCTTTTGTCTAGTGCTAAAGGGCATGGTTTTCCTATGATGTGGTGCAGTTATACCCAAACTGTTCATGTGGGAAGACTGCATTCCCCTGAATATGCAATTCATAATAAATGGGGGGTAAGCCGCCAGTTGCATATTTAACAACATTTGTTGCACTTCTAACCTTCTCTAAATGGTGGCTTCAATATGTTCTAAATGTGTGTGAGTATACTGCTCTTACACAATTTTTGAGGGGAGGGAAAATGAGGTGTTTAACTTGGAAAGTTAGAAAGACAATGAGTATACAATGCAACCTTGATTTACGACAAGACTGTAGTAAATTTAGAGGGACTTATAAATGTTTAGAGTAGACGTGCCATTTCTACATGTATCTAAGTAACTAAGTAACACCCAAATGAAAAAGGCATAGATTTTATAGTTTGTCTCAAAATTGCAATAATCAATGAACAATTACAGGAACTTTGTAGAAATGAATGGTACGGCCCAAAAAATGTATGATTTTGGAGGAAATAAATCATAATTTATAGTTTTAGAAACTAGTCTTTTTTCCAGTGAAATGAACAAATAGACCACAGAGGGTCTGAACACTATTTGCTCCCTAGCAGATGAGAGCTTCAGAAATAGCGAGGTTAAAGTAAACTCTTTAGTAATGAATTACATTCTATACTAGTTAATGTATCTGCTTCACTCTCCCCTTCCCCTTCACCCAGGTATCCAGACCGCACCTTAAGTGCATTACGCAAGCTCGTTGAAGAAATAGAGTGATGTGCCTTGAAGCATCATTATTCCTCATTGACTTACCTCATGGAGATTTGGACAAATGTATCTAATTGATTGAAAATGCAATTTGTGAAGCGCTGACTGCACAATTCCATTATGTTATTTTACAGAGAAAAGGAACATGTGTCGCCAAGTGAAACCCATCGCCCCTGCAGACCAAGTGAAGATAGAGGCTCTGCGACACTTTCTGAAAATGAGAACCAATGGATCAGACTCATTTTTAGGGCGGCCATGTTGCACAGCTCTTTGTTGTCAGCCAGTGTTGTGAAGCCTTCATTACTATGTCTTGTTTCCCAACTTTGTGCTTTGGAGCATGTATATCATCTGTGATACTAGTGCTGTTGACCAAGAATAATGCGGAAATCCAGAGACCTCCTAGTAGACACAAACTACGGAATGCTAAATGCTTCAGGTCACGTGTACCAAGAGCAAAGCATCAGAAAGAATGACGGCCTCCTGCAAGTCTTGTCTTTCCGAAAGCATCTGAGGGAATGCCTGCAACAACGATGAGTTAGGGCTTGATCTCAGCTGATGGAGGATTTAGAAGATATGCAAAATCAAGATTGTCAGGTGAAGAGATTTGGAACAGCACTTGGAAATGAAAGGGTGGCAATCCTCTACCAAAGAACTTCAGAATTATGTGTGAGAGCTTAGAGGTGGTTTCTCATGGACCTTGCTAGACGAAAAATGACTGTCGGAGCACATTACCAAATTTCCGCAACATATAACGTGACAGGGGCTGAAACAGTTATAGGGCCATGAAGCTTTTAGGCATTCACTTGTGATCTCTTGCTTACAAGCATTAAGGGCAAAATACAGTTGGGGTTCATGATATCCAAATGAATGACATGGAGATATCTTTACGTCACATTTGACATTGATG
Organism: Triturus cristatus; assembly: GCF_964204655.1. NCBI lineage: Eukaryota > Metazoa > Chordata > Amphibia > Caudata > Salamandridae > Triturus > Triturus cristatus. Next base: position 819,686,222 of record NC_140591.1, read on the forward strand.
GTGGTCATTTACAAATTCGTTGGATATTCTGAGATCCTGGTTTGGTGCAGCCCTGGAGTCCCATCAGCTAATACCCATTCACAAACTTGCCCCACTTGTTCAGAGGAAATACAGTCATTAGTAAGGTCCATCTTAAGGCACAGCTTTATTAGCAACCTGATGAGATGATAACATACAAGCTGACTAGTGATTCCCTTCCAACTCTACAGTTATACTCACAAACATGTCATCACTACAATGAAGGTCTGACGAGACAACATGCTTCCCATGGCTTATAAAAAAAAGTAATTGCTACTGTTAGGTTGTCAGTCAACAGTAACCACCTAGATATTAGGGGTGGTTGATAAATTCCACTCCGCCGGCTGAGTTTGCAGACTTTTAGCCACTGCGCGTTATGCTTTTAATGCGTCACTCCTCGTTACGCTTGCAATGCGGAGTTCCATCCGTACTCCGCCAACCGCCGCATGGTGGAGTTTTTTCTTGTGTGCAGCTCCCCGACAGTAAGTTGGACAGCATGAGGGAGAATTAGCATCTCCAAGCCCAATTTACGGGCACTAGGAGAGCATCCGGCGAGATTATTCCAATGTGGACAGTTGTGACTGATCACAGTGAGAAAGCTGCCGCTCAAGTAGAAAATCTACTCGAGCTGCAGCAAAGAAGCAGCGCCCTCTGATACACCATATGGTGCTGTTAATGCTGTTTTGCAGGACGGAACAAGTTCCTGGTGCTAATAAATCACTGCATGCAGCGCGATGTGCTGATTTACGCCTGTTTGCGGAATCTTGCAGAGTTTTCATGTAACTGCAGAATTCCACAGTGAAACACTGCGACTTATACCCACCTCTACTAGATTTTCCAGAAGTAGCTCAAGGGAAATGCAAGTGAGGTGCCAGTGAGGGTAGTGCTGTATGAGAGGAGGATGGGAGAATGGATTAGGCAGGTGGAATCAGATCATTTCCAGACATAAGTGTAGTCTTGGAGATTGGATGAGCGGTAGCTTGCAATGGAATGTGCAGTTAGAGTGCATGTAGGCTTATATTACGTTAAGATACAGAATGGATTAGATGTTCATCTATTCATTGTTTCCAGTCCATAACTCCTATATTTTTGTTTATCGTAGTGTTAGCTGAATCCTCTCTAGGAGCAGGTGAAACATCTTCAAAAGGAGAAGATGGCAAATTGAGGGATTCCTGAAAGAATCAACATATATGGGGTTCTTCTCATTGTATCATGGCTATGAAAACATAGCATCAGTTCAGAAAAAAAATTGCTAATGCAATTTACAGGATACATAGGAGCAACAACATGGTTAGAAGCAATAGTTTCTTACCAGTGGAGAAGTGTGGCTCAATGATTAGAGCGGCAGACCCTGATGCAGAGGTCTAGCCCGGGACCAGGGTTCAATTCCCCGCGTCGGCGGGTCTTGGGCTCAAAAATTCCACGGACCTGATAATTCTCGCCTTGGTGCCTATTCCAATCATGGAGTCCCACTCTGCAACTCTGGGCAATAGCTTGCTTAATCTCCACAACGGCCCCCACAACGCTAAGGATGCCTGGCCTCCACCTTGGGGGTGCCCAGAAGTGGACGCCTCACAGGGAAAGCCAGGATGGGTTCCACAGCGGTATTTGTACAAGCGCCTTGAGACCCTTGCGGGTGAGTAGTGCGCTATACAAGTATCAATTTACATTTACAATTTACATTTACCAGTCACTCAGTAATCGGATAAGGGCAACATAGATTATGTTCAATTCTTGCCTAGCATTAAACCTGAATCTCATACTTACTTCTGTCAGAGGTTTCAACTCCCCCAAACCACCCACATGTTTGGTAGATGGATATTGTTAAAATCTCCCTTCACCGCAATTGTCCTAATGCCGTCGTGTATGGTTGTATCCAAGTTATGGCCTGAGGCTTTATTTCATAAAGTCAATTTAAATGATTTGATTGGAATGTGACCCACCAGTGTTCTTGGCTGATTAGATCAATGAGATACAATCTAAGTCTAATCAATGCACACGATGCACTGGATTACATATTTCAGCACTGAAGATAACCCGAATGATGAAAAGTCATCAACATGAGCCATATGCAATGGCTCATGGGATTACTGAGGTAGTTTACCTACAGAGGGGGGAGCCCTAGAACTCAATACCAATTGCATAACAAGGGTGTTCGGGTCCCTAATACAAGCAAGTAGAATGACATCTCACCCCCTGCTCTGCTGCAGGATAGTAAAAGACAGGCGAAACTGAGCTGCTATGGGACCCTCAGAACCCGAGACCTGGGTATCACTACACTTGCTGAACCAGCCACTTCAGAGGGATGAGGCTGGGATGAAGAAACTAGTATGGGTATGAAATAAATGTGCTTGTATTCATATGTAGTAGATGCACAGAGTGTATGTAATATGCTATTTATTTCCATTGTTGAGAGTTCACAAGAGGTGAAGCCTTGGGTGGGCCACGATGCCCCTCCTCTCCTACAATAATGGAAATAAAAATCATATTACACACTGCACATCTGCGCATATGGTTTATGCCATGCCATTTTTCAGGAGTATTTGTTTTCTTTTTAAAGATATTTAACAAAAACATGGATCTTATGTGCTCCATCTGTCAATAAGGTAAAATCACATTGAAGAGGCTTCCTGCCTATTAAGAGTTTGTTCTCTGTCTAAAATAATTGTAACATGCAATCTGTGAGACAGTAAGCAGTTTTACTCAGTAAACAACGTTTACCACGAATCTTTTTCCCCGCAGGGAATCACAACACGGTTGTTACAACGACCGAGTTGTGATTCCGCATACCATTACTCCGCAAATCGGAACAACGACTTGCGGAGGGGGGGAGGTGTTGGATTTAAAATCCAACACCTTCTCTATTGTCCGCACAGACTGGAGTTGGAATAGTAAATTATACTATTCAAACATCCAGCGCCCCCCTCAGCAAGTCGTTGTTCCGAATTGCAGAGTAATATTATGCGGAATCACAACGCGGTCGTTGTAACGCGTTGTTATTCCCTGCGGGGAAAAAGAATGCGGGATAACATAACACATTTGTTTTACTCATATCAATTTCTCTCTAGTGTGTCGATTAACTGGAGTTTGACCTTTGCACTGTGGTAATAAATGTGTCAATCAGCATTTATTAGTACAGTTGCTCTAAAATACATATGCTACTGTGCTACATTTATTTTCATCATCATCGCACTGAAGATTCTTCTCCAACAGGCTGTCCTTTTTCATGTTTCTATAGTTTGTTAAACGCAGTGCTTTAAATGGGCCGATACTGTCCGGTACGGAGTACCGGCACTTTTTTAGTTTGAGAGGGAGAGTACTGGCACTTCTCAAGAAAAGTGCTATACCTTTAATTGAAGAGTACCGGCACTTCTCAGAAACAAGCAGGTACTCTGGTACAGAGTACCTGCACTTCTATTACTCCATTTCAAGCACTTGTTACAAATCATGATGCTAATTGTGACAGAGACAAGAAAATATTCTGCCATTTGTAGAGACCCTACGGTTTGCCTCTGAAATCCTACTTCAGGTGTCCATCTAAAAGTAATAAAGTAGTAAAAACACAACAGTAATAAAGGAACCTGCTTCTGGCTCTGAAGAGTTGGTGTTTACCTTAAATCCTAAATTCCTGACATTGACTGACCTGTCATTTCATTATGTTTACATGTTTACATTCCAGAGCATCCCCAGATTATGTAACCTTATGTAGCAGTGGTTTCAATGATTTACATTGCTCCAAGGATTTAACTGGGATAAAACAGCGGAGGGTCTCTAAAAAGTGTGTGGCCTCTGTAACTAAGGGTGTGTCTTAAACACATAAACTACATTTCTGTAATTATCATTGTGTGCCAACTGACCGGCATTTTGGCTCGCCTCTGAGTTTACTGCTATCACATTCAGATTTATCACACAACAACAGACATGCACCCAAAACTAGCCAGGACTATTGGCTTTCTCACTGTTCAAGATAAATGGGTAACAACAATGATATTTTTGCAAATCAATGGTATTGAAAATGTTTCAATTCTGCAATTGTGAGTCTGTGAATTAAACATGACTGATGCCCGTGGTAGGGTAGCAGTCTCCAGAGTGTGTCAGTAACTCCATGTCTGCATATCTTCCACCTCATCTCTTTCCTTTCAGCACCCTCTTTTTAACTTTGTCTTGAATGCATTTCCTCACATCTCCTTCACTTCACCACTGCTCAAACACTCAACGCACCACTCAGCTGTAAGCAAAGCATTTTCTTTTACTTTCGCATTGTCAGTATTTTGACAACTGTTTACAATTGCACTGAATCACAATTGCAACCGAAACACGTGACCATTGCACTGTGAACTCTAAAAATAAGCTTGGGATTGGATGACTATGTATTTTAAACATCTTTTTGACTGACAGACAGGCACTGTGAGAAACTGGCACTGCCTTTAGCCTCAGTGGCAGCGCTCTCATACATGGCCCTTTATAAACACGTGGAGGCGACTCAGCTCAAAGTATGGACCATACAAGTATAATGTGCTACACACAAAAAAAGAAACACAATAGCCTGAAAATCGCTAACACTCTTTGGGAACGCAAGATTAGGTAAAACGTGAAATTTAAACAGGAACTATGTAGTTTACAGGAATTACCTTAAGTTTTCTTAAGTCATAGTTTAGCAATTGAATACTGTTTTTGCCAAGAAAGTTAAGGACATCAATATAGGGCTCGATAAGGACTTGTTTCAATTTTCATTTTAATTACTAATGGATATGAGACCTGGAAGGACTCAGCCCACCTAAAGCCCTTCATGCTTTCATTTCTCTCTCCTCATATATTTTGGCGGGTGTCTGATTGGCCTCGTCTTTGCCTTCAATGCAAAGCACATGCTGCCCATAGTTTTCAACTGGGTCAACCATACTGCTAGTGTTCCTTGTTGTTCTAAGCTCATGCTGACCTTCATTCACTTCAACCAGGGTCTCCCTCAAAAACTCATTGCTTCACCCACCTTGGACTCAAGAGGTCGACAAATATCTAGTCTATGATAAAAACTATTGCTTCAGCTTACGTTCTGTTACTGTTTTAAAAATGCAATCATATACATGCTTGCCAAACATACTATTCTGGTCAGGCAGGCCTTACTAACAGGTAGAAGTATCCACAGTGTGACTATTAGACGTGGGGCTGGGGGGGTTGAAGAATATTTGGAGTCCCTACCCCTTTAACACCTGCTCCCGGCTAGTTTATAAATAGCAAAAGATGTTAGTGATGGCCCATTACAGAGGGGCTTACAGCCGCTCATTTTTTTCATCTTAAAACAAAGCACTGTTATCAGTACAATGCTTCTTTTGGCCAGAGCTAGCCCCCCCCCCCCCCCCCAATCACATGAAGCCCCTCCAGCAGGAACTGATTCACTTAAAAATAAAAAGTCAAGCTATTTAATCCCCAGATATCCTCTTGCAGTTCTCGCAGAGGCCTATTTTGTTCAGGGAGTAAACCTGGGTACCATTTCGGAGTTTGAAATCAGTGTGAATAACAGAAGCAAGCTCTATTTTGAGTTTCTGACGTTTGCCATGCGTTGTGATTACTGGGGACATCCAGCATTTCCCACGTACAGCATCTCTGATGTTCAACAGTTACTGCTGAGGCACGTGCAAAAATGAAGCAGCTACTCTGCTGGTAACGTCACCGCAGACACCATGCCGGGCGCGTGGCAAACCTGCAGGCTGCACGCGCTGCATAGAGAGAATGTGAGGGTGGCGGGAAGCAGCCCAGCCTGACCTGGCCTGACAGGAGGAGAAGCCTGGGGGGTGTTCCCGGAAACCTCCGGACGGCTGGGCTCGGAAGCGCCAATGCTGTTCACTGCTTGCCACAGTTAATACACTTTTTTAAAATTATTATAAGCAACAAATACGTGTGCTTTCCTGCGCCAAGTTCAAATAAAAAAGCGTCAAATACAAGCAAAATTGTCAGTTATATTTTTTATTTTGAAAATGGCTTGATTATTGACCAGAATACTAAAAATTGTCACCAGGATACCACCAGGACACATCCTCGAGGCTTCAAAACAAATCAAACCTATTCAGATGACGCGTTCTTGTTTGCAGTTGACGTCAAGTTCCTGACAAGTCGATGGGGGTTGTTTTGATTTGTGAGGGGTTAACTTGGATTCTGACCTCGTCCGCGTCAATGTCTCCCAGTGACCAGTGTGCATGGGAGGACCTTCTGCACTGGGCTCCTGAAAACACTGCAACAGACACGGGTGGTACTGGCACAAGTGGGCCGGGTGGCCACCCGCCTTCCACGTCACGTGAAATACACCAAGCCCCTAAAATATGTAATACAGATGGCGAGCATTGGCATCTGTCACTTGCTTGACATCTTGGTTTATACCACGCTGAAATGTGTGAGTCACCCTCTATTGTTGGCGGGGGTGGCGGTGCAGTTACACATGAAACAGCAAGTGTGGTAATAAACGGGTCTGATTAACAAATGAAATGCTAAATGAGAGGGGACGCCTGCACAAACTGAAGGGATAACACGTTTAGGGCACATTCGTTCATCAACCGCGACCCTTCTCTGGTGGCCATGCAGCATTCTGGGTACACAATGGGGGATGGGCGCCCACAGCTCTGGAAACACTGCAAACAGAGACTCTGGCATATTGTTGAAAATATGAGCTGCATGCATGGCATGTTTTGTTTGAAAAAACAGTGTTTTTATTTGAATCCACCAGCAGACACAATGTAGTGTAACGTAATATGTGCTGTGTGTGATTCACATGTATGAAGCGCTCTGATACCAAGGTGTCCTGGGGCTAAACAGATGTAAAATGAATGCACGTTGGGGGCTGATTCGTAATGTTGCATCTCTCTATACAAAGAAGGCAGCAACCCTGGGGTTCCCGCGGGGATCCGTGCTTCCAGGCCTGTCGCTGCGCGCTCTCATACATGCCCCAAAGGCTCAATGTTTACACTGATCTTCCACCGCGAGGGAAGTGAGGAGGACCCGAGGCCCTCTCTGCCCCCCCCCCCCCCCCCCCGCTAGGGTGAGAAAGGGAAGCCCCCACAGCCAGCCCCGGGTCCGCCGAGCAGCCCCGGCTCACTGCGGTACCCGGGAGTGTGATGTCAACAGCGCAGTATGTGCATGTGTATGGATTCCTCGCCGCGCATCAACAGGCAACATGTGCCGCGCATGCCACGCATAATGGCCCCGCGCCTGTCAACACACAGCGTCCCCTCCAGCAGCCTGCCTGCCTTCCTCCTTGGTATTCTGAGTAACTCTCTCTCGCTTGCTGCAGAACCGTCAGGCACATGAGAGGACGTCGATGTTTGGCTGGCCGAGATTTATTTTGAGGTAAAGGTGAGAGAGCATGAACCCCCCTCAGGGTACGAGTACACAACGAAATACAACGGCCAGTGGCCGCAGTGACGGCGGGGGGGGGGGGGGGGGGGTGCCTGTCAAAGAGACACAGGCAACTATGATCTACTTCACTGCAGTGCCAGCGTCGGGAGGGGGGGATCCTGTGCACTGCCTGTGTCTGGCCTGACCGAGGGTCACCCCGGAGCACCAAACCCCCCACCACACACATCAAGCCTGGATCAGCTGCAGAGGCGTGCTCGCGAGGGGAGGCCCAGCCATAAACCAAGGGGGCAGCTGCACTGCAGAAGCACACTGCCGGCGCTGGAAGCAGGGGCACCAGCCCCCCACCCAAACCCTGGGCTCACCGCTCGCCCAAAGCACGCCGACCCACTTATCATGCCAAGACCAGCGTGGACATGTGCTCCACTCCCAGCATCCGTCATTTGATGTCACAGGTGCCATCCGGCCTCCCCCTCTCCCCCCGCGCACAGCCCCCAAAGGAACCTTCCTGTTTCAGCCGCATCGCAGCAAAGCAGCGCAGCCACTGCATGCTCACCGGCACACATCTACCGGCATCAGAGGAACACAATTCTCTCAAAAATTCCACAGGCTTTTCACGCTGTCTTCCTCATTTGATTTCCAAACAGACCACCTCACTGTAACAGAACATCTTGTCGATAACTCCGCCGCTAGTCACGAGACACCAACGCCAGCCACAAGGTTACACATTTAAAAAACAGAGATGCAATCTGTGTTTAACGACAAGACACCTAATCACAAAAGGGGAGCATTTTTTGCAACTTAATCACAAACTGGTGCAGAATATCTGTGCCACGGGCACGGGAAGGGCTCGTCTAAAATGGCCTTGAAGTGATTTCTATTGGACATTCAAACGCATCGTTGACATTTTTTTTTCCAAACGGCATGCAAAGTTTTCTGATTTCTAGAAATCCTGGCTGTCCCCGGGGCATACATTTGTTTTGACTCTCAGCACACACGCCTCAACCTTCGCTAGCCGAGACAAGTGTGCAGCAGCCTGGCCCGTAGGCCCACCCTCTGCACCCCCGCCCTCGCTTCGACCACGGGTCCAGGGCACCCCAGAGCCCCTCAGTAAACATGTACAAAGGCAGTGACGTGCTTTGCATGCATTTCGCTTACCACTTGGGTTCTTATTTTTCTTAAGACTCTTGCCACAAAGACACTGCAGCATATGCGTTCCTTTGCTGAAAATGTTCCAAAGAAACCACATTGATTTGGGCGAAAAGCAACCCAACAGCCTAGACACCCTGAGGAAGAAGAAATCCTTGTGGTTGCATAATAATGGCTTGAGATCAGTGGTCCTGAACAGGGGCACCAGCTTCACCATAGAAAACGGTTTGTGTTTCCTATGCCTGCTCACTTGTGTGTCTCGTTTTTTCTCCACCTTCTCGCCTGACTGTTACCCTTTCAGAGACTTCTCAAGCTCAGAGCCCCACTTTTGTCTTTTATTTTCCCATCCAGCGTTGTGGTGTTATGCCTTTGTTTTTTTAGCTCAACGCTGGCAGTTTCAGCCAACAGCGGTGCGAATCTTCCTTCACCAAGAAAGCATCCCAAAATGGAAAAAAATGTAGCCACAAAGTGTAAAAGTGCGGATTCCCAGAAGGAGAGGAGATCGAAAACTAACCAAAGGCCAGAAGGAGCAAAACAAGACCCCAAGGTGAAGACCACAACATTTGCTGCCACACTTGGATTCCCTGGGAGGTTCAGAGGGGATGAGGGAGGACATGAAAAGGAAGGGGGCGACGCATCTTAGAGGGAGACCGTGGTGTGTGTGGACGCCTCCCTGGGTGAGGAAACAGGTACAATAGGCGAAATAATACAGGCGGGAGCCAGATAACCTCGCGAACCCCTGTGGGCCCGGGCTGCTGTGAGTGTGGAACGTGAGGGGCTTGCAGCATTAGTGCCGGCAGCAGGGGTGTGATAGCACTGCCGCGGTTCTAGGGTGCTGCCTGCGGTGGGCGCTGCTCGGGGAGGGGGGCTCCCGTGCCTGTCCTCGGACTCTCTCCCTGCTCCTGGTGCCGCGGCCGCCGGGGTGCATTGGGCTCTGGCAGCGGTGAGTAGCCTCCGCCTGCCTCCTCTTCCTCCTCCGCTCTCTGATGCTTAGCTCGCTGGTGCTGATGCTGCTGCTAACCGCCGAGCCCGGCTCTGCCTCTCGGGCGGGGATGCACCGGGGGGCGCGGGGCGGGGGCTGCAGGTTGGCTGCCTGGGAAGCCGAGGCTCGCCTGTGACGTGCGGCGGGTGAGATGCCTGAGCCGGCCCGGCGAGGGCAGTGTCAGCGCTGCAGTCTTTCCCGTTCCCTCCCCTCCCCCTGTCTGTGCGGTTCCGCTCTCCCCCTGGCTGATGCTGTAGCCTCCTCCCCCCAGCCCCTCACGCAGGGTTGCCCTGCACTCGCCGTGGTGGCCACCTGAGCTGTCCGTCTCTCCAGCCCCCCCACACCTCACAGAAGGAGATTGTGGGTCGCTGAGGAGACGCCTTTCCTGGAGCAGGCGGGCTAGTCATCGTGCACTGAGCTACTTCCAAGTTCAAATATTACTAAAGTGTGGGGGAGTCGCATTTTCCGACCCCTCAGTGGACAAACTGCAAAAAATGTAATAACTAAATGAACCTGCAGCAGTCTTCTTCGCACCTGTTGCACATCCAGCAGAGACTGACGCCACTTGTTTGAGAAGATAATGCCATTACAGTCAATGGAGGCTCGGTTAAGAGGACGAAACAGGTTTACAAAGAAAATCACCTAGTTCAAGCCTGTTATCTTTTTAGGCGCTGAAGAGGATAGAAAAAGGATGCCTCTGACGATGACGTGAAGACTTTATTAAAATCTAGTCAAGGTATTTGATGCGCCTGGTTCTGCAACAGGAGCTAGGCCTTTCAATGACATCAACTCTCCTTTGGGGGTGTATGATGGAACCACACATACGATGATACAGCATGCCTTAACAATGGCGTCTTTACCACGACCGCGTCTTTACTATGCATTCATTTACCACGCATGCCTTTGCAACAAATTTATTTGTAAAGGCATGATTAGTAAAAGCATATGAGTGGTAAAGGTTACACCCCAGCCCCCTGCCCTGAGCCCTAAATCCCGTCCCCCAGCCCTGAAAATGAGCCCAGGCCCCCGCCCTGAGCCCTAAAAACTGGCCCGCGGCCCACCGCCTTGAGCTCTGAAACCGCCCCAGCCTTAAAAAACGACCCCAACCCAGCTTTAAAAGCACCCCGGCCCCCCTAAAACCGCCCTTTGCCCAAAAAACTACCCTGAACCCAGTAGTCGAAGGGGGGGGGCGGAAAGTAGGGGAACTGTGGGCAGAGAATCAGAGTGCGGGACTAACCCAAGGATTGGATCAGTGGGCGGAGCCAGAGGTGTGGCCAGAATGTGCAAACATCCCAATTTTTAGTATTTGTTTGGCATTTCACTGCCCAGTTTAATCAACCAATGGATACACATGATTATTTAAGGATATAATGAGCTATTGACATTAAAATACATTCACAAAGTGAAATATGTTTCTAATCACAGAATGTCCCAAATACGATAACATGTGGAAGCACAAGCCAGTTGTCTCCGAGCCATGGAGTTTCTGTCATCAGCACTTCTCCCTTTTTCCACAACAGCAGTTCAAACATGAATGGCAAAATATACTAGTTTGCAAATGTTTTCTCCATAATTATGGCTCTGCCATATTTGCCTCATAATGCAAGATCTGCTGCATGATCCGACCATTTAAAATAATACATTGTTTGTAGTTCAAACGTATCAAAAGTTAATGTGACTTGTGTTGCTGTGGACTGGATGGCCTATTGCAAAGGTTGACTGATCACCGTTCTCACTGCTGCATTTGTATGTTATAAGGCAAACACTTCCCAGAGGCTGCTAGCATGTGTACACATGTCAAAATATTAAAATATCAGAAAATATACTGCATTACGCTGCAGCCTTTTTTTAATGCATAATTTAGTCAACACTGCAGCATAATTTTGTCATCCTTTGCTGCATAATTAATTCCAGTGGCCCCACAGCAGGCAGCACATGTCAAAAGTGCTTGTGAACGAAGCAGAGAGACTGTGAAGTTTGCAAACTTAGTTTGGTGTGCGTGTAAATCCTGCATTGCCAATCCCTGGTGAGTTGCAGCTACTACCGCTGAAACAAGGCCAATGGAGGTACCTATGGGTGAGGCAGACTGGCCTCAAGGGCAGGGCCGGCCTTAGCACTGGTGGTGCCCTGTGCATTAATGTTTGTTAGTGTCCCCCAATGACGACCTCTGCCATGGATTCCCTCACTACCAACCTTGAATAGTGCCCCTCAATTCTCCATACCCACACTCTCTCTCTCTGATGCATTTAATTTGATTTACAGCGCCACTCATACCATTGTAGGGTGTTAGAGCACTTCACATTACACAGAGACAATCAATATGTGTGTAAATCACTGAATAGAAAATGTTACATAATACTAAGGACTACAAGGTGTAGGAGTCACATGACAACCATACTAGTAGGCCGTATAGGTTAATAGTGATTGGTCTGGAGCAACACAAACTCAGAATTTAAAACATAATACTATGGTTGGGGGTTCTCTTTAATAATCAGAATTGATTTCTGTCCAAAAGAACACTTTTTGCAACATTAGGATAATCAAAGACTGGGGTAAAAACATAATGCTCTAATTTATAACTTGCAGTTTGTATGCAGCTCTTAGATGACAGTAACTAGCTCACTGTTCTATGTTAGGATTTTAACTTATAAACTGCAAGTAACAATAGGATCTCTCTGACAAAAGCAGTAGCCCGCTGGCCTATTTACATTATGTGCACTTTGTGATCTGCATGGTACATGTTCTTTGCAACAGGCACATTAACCCTCTGAGCTACCTTTCCATGAGTCAAAACTTCCACTAGACAAAATTCCTATCTCTCTCTAGGAAGAACATTAATCACCAGAGTCATCATGACATTTTTATTGTTGCCGAAAATTGCTGGAGGCCAGGAAGGAGGCAGCAAGCGCTTTTAAAACCATAATATACTTGCAAACATGATGCCTCCACCTAAAGTAAAAAAAAAAAGTCAGCACCCGGTGCGGTCACACCAGTTGCACCACACTACAGCTGGCCCTTCTCAAGGGTTCTGTGACCTCAGTGACAGGGTCACTGTTGTTCTAGGTTGTGCTGCTTCATAGGCCTGCCCGCAAGACTGGAGGTGAACTTCAGTATGGATTGTGGCGGACAAGCCTTGAAGGTTAACCTACACTTGTCATGCTAGAGTCCACCTACTGGTGCTAAGACACCAGGGCTTCTAAGGTCTTGCGAAGCCTTCTATGGTCTAGCATGGGAATGTGCTCCCTTAGGAGAGTGGTCTGGTGGACTGGTTATTAAGGCTGAACCAGGTTCCCCAGTTCGAAATTCAGCAGCTCTGGCCATAGTGCCACATCCTCTCCCACACTGAACACCATACTGCCCCACTGAGAAAAACTCACACTGCCTTCAACTACAACCCAATTGTTGCCGGCTATAAACACTTGGATGTGGCTCAATTTAAATTACGCACTAGACAAGAGCAATATGCGACCTACAAAAAAAAAGTAACACCATCCTGGAAAAAGGAAACACTCAAAATTTAGCAAATCCTGTGAAATGTAAGCAGGAACAACATGGTTACCTTAACGCTTTTACACTCACTATTCATAAATTATAATGTGTTTGGGTGTGAATAAAATCAATCTGGCCAGTTTGCTACCACTCTGTCTTACTTTATTTATTTATTTATTTTTCATATGTTTAACCTTTTATTCCCGTTGCTGCACTTTAGAATTAAAATGTCAGAAAAATACGATATTTCCAGCAAAAGTGTTTTAAAAAAAATCAATTTCACAGGGGAGCAAATAAAAGAAAGGAGAGGAAAGAGAGTGAGAACCCCGTCTTGAAATCACGGTTTTCAGTAAGAGAAGAACTGCTAAACAGAAAGAGAGGGAAGAAGGGAAGAAGAGTGGGGGGCAGCTGAAGCGGCAGAGCAGAAGTGGACACTTTCTTTGTCTTCTCTGGGCAAGAAGGAAAAGACAGAGAGAGTCCTGTTACTTCTCTGCCAGCCTGCCCGTCACGAACGCCAGGAACGCCGAGCTATATCTATAGGCGATGGTGATTTCTTGCGTCCTGGAACGCATTTTCAAAATAAAAAAGTAGGGGAACGGAATCTGTGAAATTAAAGAAGTAGGGGCACGACATGTCCTGCCGATCCCGCCCACTTCGACCACTGCCTGAGCCCTAAAACCTGGCCCCAGCCAAAAAACTACCCGACCCCAGCCCTACTCACCAAACCACGGCCAGGTCCTTCCCTTTCCTTCCATTCACCCCACCCATCCGCTCAGAATCTAGAACGCTAACTGCCTTTATCAAGCATATGAGTGGCACAGGCATATGTATGGTAAAAAAAAGCATGGTAACGCTTGCAATGGTAATGGATCGCATGGTTCAGTCCCCAGTGTAAATGCCATTTCCCTCCTTTTGGAAATCCTAGGACACCGTTTAATTACCAAATGGTCCTAGCTAAGGTGAGTGCCTCAAACATCAAAAGATCAGTTGTTAAATGGGCAGGTACTCTCAGACACTGAGCTCTCATTTGAAAGGGTGCATACTAGCACTTCTCAGCACTGGTGCAATACTTTTCTTGAAAGAGTGGCAACTTTTTTTCCCAGCAAATTAGGCACCCTGTGATTGGGCACACCTGCACTTTTCTATTCACATTTAAAGCCTTGTACAAAATAGCTGCTATGTCTAGAAAATAAAACTGCATCCTCAGCCGGGAGGGGGGTGGAACTATGTGGCCTAATGGCGAGAGCTTCTGACTTTGGAACTGAAAAAACAGGTTCTAGTCTGGGTTTTGTCTCAACAACCCGTGATACTGTTCAAACCCTTCAGTGACCATGCCTATAAAATGAATCTAACCTTAAGTAATGGAATCTAAAGCTTATATAAATCACTCCAGTGCCCATGGACCAAGTTCTTGCTATAATAGTGACAGCAAAGTGACCTACTATCAAATAATAATGGTGTATTCCATTTCTACGTTGTGGAAGTGAATATTTAACACAACACCACAGCATATCATAAATTGACTCCTGGGAGCAGAATGGATTTTGTGCAGTCACACAACAACTCCACACACAAATGATTAGCAAGACATATTTCCATTGCAAGGGGCAGCTGTCTGCATGTACACAGACAGTGTACCCTGACTGGACTATAACTGTTATGGTTCGGTACAATGCTATACTAAAGAAGGGTGATATCTTTCTGGTGGGTGAGAAGCAATGCTTCATTTAAGCCCTTTTTGGGCGTTTGTAGGTTCAGAAAAGTCAAAAGAAAACATATTTATACCTGTCAGGATGTCACAGTCTTCTACATACAGCATTGTATTTAGTATATGTCTTAGAGCTTTAGAAGATCAGAACTAAGCCTAATTGGTTAAAGTTCAAGGTTTTTCCCATCAACATCTCTGTAAGGCCATCCTTCCACCAGCTGGTGCAGCATGTGCTGTGGCCCTGAGGCCCAGAGACCAAGGGTCATATTAAACCCTAACAATTAGAGTGTTTTACTACCCCGATAGCACTCAAAAGGACAATTTTTCTTGAATTCTCCAAGGCCCTTTGCATTCTTGCTACACTCCTGCCTTTCGCACTACCACGCCCACAGCCCCCTACCTTAGGCGGGGGCTCATACAAATGTCACTGTCGGACCTCTCTTTCATTTTGGTCAGAGAAATGATAGACACAAATCAGGTGGATAATATCTTCACCTCATCTGCATATTTTTATATATTTTTTGTCAATGAACACATTTGGCCCCCAAATTGTAAGCAGTAAGGTAACTTGACCTGAAACATTGTAGGCATAGAATTACATATATATCCCTCTTTCATAAAGGCATCTGAGGATCTGCAAAAACAAGTGTTTGCAATATATGTGAGGGAGTGAGTAAGGAAAGGAGATTATAGGGATGAATTAGTAATGGAGGACAAGACACCGCTGAAAACAGCACAAAGGAACTCTTCAAAATCATCAAGGAACCCTCCAACACGGTAGCCACAGAGAACAGCATCCACCCATCCCAACAACTCTTAAACACCCCCTAAGCTTACTTCTACAGCAAAACCACTACCATCTAAAGCAACTTCGTCCCCCAAGCCACCATGCTCAGCCTTGACAATCACTCAAACCAACTGACACCCAGACCACCACAAACATCATGTCATCCATCTACTCCGGAGCATTCACCGACTCCTAATCCCACCATCTCTTCAACATCAGAGCCAAAATAATCCGCACAGAAGTCACCAGCATCCCCAACACCTCCATCTCCACAGCAACCTTCCCAGATGGATGGAAACACTCTGAGGTCAGACCACTCCTAAAGAAGCACTCTGCTGACCACAGCAACCTCAAAAATTACCAGCCGATTTCCCTGCTCCCACACACTGCCAAAGTGTTCAAGAAAGCCATCAATGAACAACTCATTGACTACCTAGAACAAAACAACCTACAAAAACACCTCAAAGTCAGGATTCTGGGCCAACCACAGCACTCAAACTACGCTGATCGTCACTACAGACTTCAGAAGCCTCCTCAATCAGGGAGAAACTGCAGCCCTTATCCTCCTCGACCTCTCTGCGGCATTTGACAGTCTCCCACCACATCCTCACCAACAGACTCCACAACTTCAGTATACAGCAACACGCCCTCAAGTGAATCGCCTGCTTCCTCTCAGGATGCACACAGAGCATCCACCTACCTCCCTTCACCTCCGTTCCCAAGGACATCATATGCGGTGTGTCCCAATGATCATCCCTCTTCATCATCTACATGACCCCCCTTCTTAGATGTCATCAGATCCCACGGACTCAACATAATTTCCTTCACTGTCAACGTCCAACTCATCCTCTCTCTCACAAGGACCCCTCCAATGCCCAAACCAACTTGTGCAAAGCCATGACCGACATTGCCAAATTGTTTTGAGACAGCTGCCTCAAACGCAACTCTGGCAAAACAGAAGTACTGATCTTCAGAAGAGAACCTCTGCTTGGCACCACAGATGGTAGGCAGCAGAACTCGGACCAACACCAACACTGACAGACCATGCATGCAACCTCGGCATCATCCTTGACAGACAACTAACCATGAAACATCAAATAAATGCAGTCACCTCCTCATGGTTCCACACCCTGCATATGCTCCACAGATTCTTTGGATTGGTCCCAATCAACAGCAGAAAGATTATCACACAGGCCCTTGTTGTCAGCCTCCTCAACTATGGCAATGCTCTTGATGCCGGAATTTCCACCAAACCCCTGAAGAGACTCCAGGCCACACAGAACACGGCTGCCAAACTCATCCTGGAACTTCTCAAACGGGCCAATATTACCCCTCACATCAGAGACCTCCACTGGCTTCCCATCCAGAAGAGATGTCAGTTTATGATCCTCAATCATGAATACAAGACTCTACACAACGTAGGAACTTCCTACATCAACCATCGACTGAACTTCCAGCTGCCCACAAGACACCCCCAATCTGCATAACTCGCCCTCGCATCCATTGCTGCGGCGGGCGCTCCTTCTCCTATTTTGCCACCAAGACCTAGAACAACCTGCCCCTCCACCTTCAAACAGCACCCTCTCTGGCAGATTTCAGAAAGCAACTCAGGACCTGGCTGCAACCTCACCGCTCAGATACCCCTAGGGGTGATAGTGCTGCGCTATACAAATACTGAGTGATTCATTGATCTTGGTCCTGACTACCCAACGCACTTACTAACATTTGATTTTGCCAGTATTATTTGGAAACTTAGTTGCTGGAATGTGACTGGACTGCAAGGTCTCTTGTCCTCAAAGAGCTCTGATATTAATTTTGAAGAAACACTAATTATTTGTTTACATTAAAATTGGCTAAGTAAGGATTTTAACTAAGCTTTTTGTTGTCTAGTAAGTCTATCAGTTAAAGTTCGTCCAAAGGAGGGGGGGGGGGTTATGTATTTTATTAAGATCGCCCTTCAAGTGAAAGAGTTATCAGTTGGACTCAGCTTTACAATACTCCATGGTCGTTTATTGTTATTGTTTGTCTTTGCTTAATCTTTAAGCTATTTTTTTAAAGCTACTGCACGCCTTTCCAATCTTAGTTTTAATAGTCGTAGCATACTTCAAAACAAGAGTAACCTACACAGGAAAGGTGTATTTTTAGAACTAGATTTCCTCTGGGGCCTTATATCACCTAGCCTTTTCAACAACATGTGTGATATTCGATCTATGCATTTATTGACTTCAATCAATCAATCAAACAGAATTTATAAAGAACAGTTAATCACCCGGTAGGGTATCCAGGCGCTTGCAGATCCCAGAAGTCTTTAGTCGAACAGCCAGGTCTTAAGGGCCCGTTGGAAATCCAGAGGAGAGGTGATGGTCTGAAGCTGTATGGAAAGACTGTTCCAAGTCTTTCCTGCGATGTATGAGAAGGAGCGCCCTCCACTTCTGCATCAGATGATATGGGGCATGTGGGTAGGTGATCTGGAGGCAGATTGTAGAGTTCTTGATGGCTGGTGGAAGTTCAGGTGATGGATGATGTAGGTGGGTCCTTGGTTGAGTAGCGCCTTGTGTGTGGGTCAGCAGATTGAAATGGCATCTCTTCTGAACAGGGTGCAACTGGAGTTGCCTGCGGTTGGGTGTGATGTTGGTTCATCAGGGGAGGTCGAGGATGAGTCTGGTTGTGGTGTTCTGTATGGTTTGAAGTCTCTGTGGTGATTCCTATATGGAGAGCATTGCCACAGTCCATGGTGCATCTTGTGTGAAAGGGTAGCCCCATGATGATCTTACGTAGCAGGCACAGAATGAGAAAGCAGGTGGAGGAGACAGTGTTGATCTGCAACTTCATCGGGAGTGTGTTGTTCATGATAATTTTGAGGTTTGGGGTGTGGTTGGCGGTTGCAGGTCCCAGGTCCCAGGTCTGGGGGTCACCAGGAGTCATTCTAGGGATTTCTGTTGTTGCTGAAGATCAGTACTTCTGTCTTGTCTGTGTTCATCTTCAGACAGTTGTTCTTCATCCAGTTGGCAGCTCTTGTCATGCAATTGTGGAAATTGGATCTCGTGGTGGTGAGGTATTCAATGAGGGATATGATGAGTTGGGTAATGTCTGAGTAGGATATTATGTTGAGATTGTGTGCTCCGACAATGTCGGCCACTGGGGTCATGGAGAGGTTGAAGAAAGTAGGAATGAGGCCTGGGGGACTTGGTAGACAAAATCCTTGGGTTCAGAGGTGAAATGTGGTAGGTGGATCCTCTAAATTATTCCGGTGAGGAAGAATGTGATCCATCTCAGCGTGTCACTTTGGATTCCAATGCGGTGGAGTCTTTTGAAGAGTGTGTAGTGGAAACATGTTAAATGCTACTGAGAGGTCGAGGAGGATTAGTGCCACTATTTCTCTTTGGTCAAGGAGGTCCTGATGTTGTTGGTGGCTGCGATTAGGGCTGTCATGGTACTGTGATTGCTGCAGAATCAGGATTGGGAGGTGGTGAGTAGCTGGTTCTTTTCCAGGTAGTTCGCAAGTTGACTGATGATGTGTTTTTCCAGTATCTTAGTTGGGAATGGAAGCAAGGAATTGGCTGGGATTTGACAAGGGTTTTTTGAGGAGCGGTCTCACTTCGACATGTTTTCAGGCGTTGAGAAATGTTGCGGTAGTAATAAAATGTATTGCGCAGGTTGGTGAGTTTGTGGCTGATCCTTTGGTTTCGGAGGTTGAAGGTGTAGTGTGGGCTGCGAAGGACTGTGGGAGCTCTTGAGTGGATGGACCTCATGATTGAGGTTGTGCTCTGAGTGGAGATCTGGATCCAGGCAGTCAATCAGTGGTTAGCAAGGGATGAGGACAGAACGGGTAGGTTGTGCATGTCTGTGGGTGATGGCTGGGGTTTGAAGTTTCTATATATTGTTGTGATCATGCTTCTGGAAGAAGTCAGCGAGTTTGATGCAGCGATCTTGAGAGGGTGTGATGATATTTTCAATGGCAGATGGTTTGGAGAACTCCTTAACAATGTTGTACAGTTCCAAAATTAAATGGCTCAGGACTACAATTTCTTTATTTGTGATTATCACAGATTGAAATCCAAATCAGTGTAATTTAACAGAACTGTTTGACATAATGCACACACTCTATTTTGTTGTTTCAAAAGAAGAGATTTCTTTATTCACAGTCTTCTTTAGTTTAAAAAAAACAATTCTTCCTTTATTCAGATGTAGACAACACATTTCATCCCGCAGGACTTCTTCAGGGCTTAATATGGAAGTTCTTCTTTATGAACCAGCAAGAAAATGTTGTGATGTGAACTGTACACTTGTTTTCTCAACAATATCCAGATATCCCTAGGACCTCAAGTGGGAAAGTGCCCATCATATTCAGAAAAAATGATTAGGAATCTCTTACGCTTGTAATCTGTCGTACTGTCAGTCCGATAGCTCATGTCAGGCCTTGGAAACATGCTACAGACATTTTGATGTGAGCTATCAGACTCACAGTATGACAGACTACAAATGTGAGAAATTCCTAATCGTTATTTTGGTTACGATGCTATAAAACAGCAAGTTCTACCCGAGTCCTTCTGACCTCATGATGCATTATAGAAAGTGTTATATCTACAAGTGGGCACCTTCCCACAAGTGTGCTTTGATTTGATTTGAGTAAAGTATTTTCTAAGAGTTTATAATTGTTAAACAGATATATTAATCTACTACAAAAGTTAAAATAGTTTACTAGGTGCACTACTATTGAGTGATACTACTTCTAACATATATTGTGTGAGTACCTATGTAACTGTAAGTATCCTTGTGTGTATGGGTGTGTGAGTGGCTGTATTGGTTTATAAGTGGGTGTGTAAGTAGCTGTGTGAGTGAGTGAGTTGCTGTGTGAGTGGCTGTATTGGTTAGTGAGTGGCAGTGAGAGCGGCTCTATGGGTGGGTGAATGGGTGAGTAGTGACTGTATGTGTTAGTGAGTGGGTGTCTGAATCGGGATCCACATTATGCAATATAGAGAACAGCGTTCGTAGGTTGTGCGCAGTTGAGCATCCAGGGATAAATCCCGATTGTTCTGGGAGGACAAGTCAATCAGCTATGACCTTAGCGAGAATTGTGGCGTCACAATTGATGAATGACAAAAGTCTGTACGATTCACAATTGGCGGGTGGCTTCCCAGGCTTAAGTAGGGAGATAATATATGCTTCTCTCATGGAGGGGGGGGAGCGTTCCCTGCTCTAGAGAGTCCTCATATACTTCCCTGAGAATGGGAGCGAGAATGTCAATATACGTCTTATAGAATTCGATGGGCAGCCCATCTAGGCCGGGGGCTTTCCCAGATTTCATTTGCATAATTGCCTCTCGAATTTCATCTAGTTCAAAGGGGGCGCATAAGAACCCCCTCTGCGAGTCTCCCAACCATCCCAGGGCGACGTCAGCAAGGTAAGTGTCAAGGTCAAGAGCATCCCGTCTACTTGAGGCATACAACGCTGAATAATGGGTCGTAAATACATTTAAAATGTCCTCCGTATCTCTATATACCACCTCCCCAGGCCCCTCAACCTCCAGGACGTAGTTGGGAAAGCGAGGCCTGCATATGGTCTCCGCCAGTGCCCTCCCCGGATGCTCCCCTTCGCTGTATGAGTGAGTGACAGGGTGTGTAAGTGGCTGGATGGGTGAGTGAGTAGCTGTTTAAGTGGGTGTTTGGCTAAGTGAGTTGGTGCATATGTGGCTGTATTGGAGAGTGAGTTTCTGTGTGAATGGCTTTGTTTTAAAATTTTATTTATTACGTTTTTCAATGACAGGAAAGTGTTACATTGGGAGAAACCATAATCAGACATGTCAACATTATCCATCAGGCATTAGTCAGTACGGTCAGAGGCATTACATGGTGAACACAATAGCTATCCATCCCCAGTATCAACAATCCCCGGCAAAACAAAGAGGATGCTTGCAGTACCACCCGGGAAGGTATCATGACCCGTTATTTACATCTCAATCCTGATACATTCAATAACATACACAGGGAGGACGACGCTATGGCACTGTTCCAGCTTGCAGCAATGTGCATTGTAGGCATGAGGGGTCTCTAGAGACCTATGTCTCTATTTTTTCGTCATTGGCACTTGAGGTCGCCGAGGGCAGGGCTGCCAAGTAGGTTTTCAAGGAGTCCCAGATGTCCCTGGGCCGAGATAACAAAGGGAGTAGTTCAGCCTAATTGAAAAGTTTCTCTTGACAATATGTGAGATCAGAGAGCCACTCCTTAAACTTTGGCGCACTGCCTCTGCCCCATCTGCAGGCTATGCAGCGTTTGGCCATCAGCAAAGCGAGTGCTGTCATCTGTGCTAGAGCCTCAAAGACCTTCCCCAATATACATTCACCCCAGGGCAGTCCCAGGCCAGGTGCAGTAAGTCGGCTCCAGGGCATCTACATCTATGGCATTGATCTGAGTCCCTCAGTTTAAACTTGTGCATTTTCACAAGGGTATAATACAGGCGGTGCAAAAATGTAAAGTCTGTAATACGGAGTCTGCTGCTAGCCGAGACCTGCTCTGTTTGCTAGCAGCAGTACTCCCATTGCTTGTCTGTGAGCTCTTTGCTGAGTTCTATGTTCCAGTGTGCATGGGAAGAAAAAGGGGCCACTTCCAGTTGGGTGAGTATGGTGTGATAGAGTCTGGAGACTACGTGTCCCGGTGAAGTAGCCTGCAAAATCAGATGTAGCGGGACCAGCGTGGGGGGTTCCCGAGGGAATGTTGGGAAGATATTACGTACCCCATGCCGAAGCCACATATAGAGAAATACGTCTAGTGGAGAGGGTTGAGTGTCAAGAAACATTTGCTCCTGCGACTTCAACATCCCATTTAAGTAAAGGTCTCCCCAGGTGACAATGCGTGTCCTTACAAGTAGTTGGAGAAATCCCGACTCTTGTAGCAGTGGCAATTGTGGGTGGTATGATAGGGGAGCCAAGGGTGAGTAGAGTGATGTTTCACCTAGTAATACGCGAATACGGTGGCAGGCCTCTACCGTGCATGTGAGCTTTGTGGGTAGGTTATCCCTGGGCTGTAGGGTGGAGCATATCACCCCCACCAGGGGGACAGGGTCCACCAGCCAATGTTCTGCTGCCACCTGCGGCAGGTATGCGGGTGGGTGAAACCAAAAATAAGCATAGTGTGCCTGAGTGCAAGGGTGGTATAATACGAAATTAGGGACATCAAATCCCCCCGCATTGGAGGGCCTAATGAGTACATTCCATTGCAATCGCGGTTGCTTGCCCCCCCCAAGTAAGTCTGATCATTTCTGATCGCAGCGCTTTAAAGAAATGCCTGCCTGGATGGTATGGAACGATAAGGAACAGATAGAGAAGCTGCGGAAGGACAACCATTTTTATTAGGGAGAAATGGCCAGCTATGGAAAGTGGTAATGAGATCCCTCGGGTCACGCAATCAGCAATGTGGTCGTGTGCCCTGCCATAATTAAGTCTCATTAATTCCTCCCGGTCTCTAGTGATCCGTATCCCCGGGTATCGCATATCTGAGTCACACCACTCCAGTGGAAAGTCTATGGGGAATTGTGTGGCAGCAGAGGTGAGGGGGAAGACTACAGATTTTCTCCAATTGATATGCAGCCCAGAGAGCTTCCCAAACAATATCAATTCTCTCAGAAGGGGATTTAGGTTATCTTGTGGGTCTCTAACATATAGGGTGATATTATCGGCATAGAGGGATATAAGTATTTGGCGTAGATTGCATCGCAACACCTTGTCCCGATGTTGTTGCCGGAGCTTAGCTGCCAGAGGCTCAACTGCAGTGGCAAATAGGAGAGGGCAAAGCGAGCACCCCTGTCTGGTACCCCTGGTCAATGGGAAGGCCGGAGAGAGGTGACCGTTAATCATGACTCTAGCGGAAGGGAGGCTATACAGGAGACATATCCACAAAGGGAACAGTGGAGGGAACCCCATGCATTGCAGGACTTCTAGTAAGTAGTCCCATTTGACCGAATCAAATGCCTTGGTGGTGTCTAAAAAACCGCCGACGTGGCGAGGTCGGGATCCACATTATGCAATATAGAGAACAGCGTTCGTAGGTTGTGCGCAGTTGAGCATCCAGGGATAAATCCCGATTGTTCTGGGAGGACAAGTCAATCAGCTATGACCTTAGCGAGAATTGTGGCGTCACAATTGATGAATGACAAAAGTCTGTACGATTCACAATTGGCGGGTGGCTTCCCAGGCTTAAGTAGGGAGATAATATATGCTTCTCTCATGGAGGGGGGGGAGCGTTCCCTGCTCTAGAGAGTCCTCATATACTTCCCTGAGAATGGGAGCGAGAATGTCAATATACGTCTTATAGAATTCGATGGGCAGCCCATCTAGGCCGGGGGCTTTCCCAGATTTCATTTGCATAATTGCCTCTCGAATTTCATCTAGTTCAAAGGGGGCGCATAAGAACCCCCTCTGCGAGTCTCCCAACCATCCCAGGGCGACGTCAGCAAGGTAAGTGTCAAGGTCAAGAGCATCCCGTCTACTTGAGGCATACAACGCTGAATAATGGGTCGTAAATACATTTAAAATGTCCTCCGTATCTCTATATACCACCTCCCCAGGCCCCTCAACCTCCAGGACGTAGTTGGGAAAGCGAGGCCTGCATATGGTCTCCGCCAGTGCCCTCCCCGGATGCTCCCCTTCGCCATAGCGTCGTGCTACCCAATGCTTCCCTCTGAATTTCACCTCCTGAGCCGATGTGTCAGCATATTCCGAGAGTTTGTTGCAAAGTTCGCTCTGAGTTCTGCCATCAGCACCACCGAGAGTCCTTTCTCTATGTCCTTCAGCTCCTTTTCTAGCTTCTGTTAGGTGCGTTGAATGTCCCACAAGACTTCGCCACTCTTTGCCATGCAGAACCCCCTAATAGTAAATTTGAATGCTTCCCATACAGTTTCGACTCTCTCAACGGAGCCTTTGTTCCTTTGCAGAAAGTCTGTAATTTCCAGACCCATTTCATCCTGAAACACCGCACTCAGCAGCATGAGGGGCGACAATCTCCAGTTATGGCATTGAAGGCCACTTCCTGGGGGGGAGATCGCCATTTTTACAGGAGAGTGGTCAGAGAATGTGCGGACTAACTGCGTGGTTGAGTGGAGCACCGGTGCAAGGCCACGGGAGATGATACAATAATCTGTGCGGACTCAAGAAGCAGACTGCGCTGTGAAATGTGTGCCTTCCGCTGTGCAGGGATGTGAGTTTTGCCATGCATCTATCAGTTCTCCATCAGCCATTATGTCTTGCAACACCCTTTACGCTTTAGTGTACTGGTGTGATGCGGGATTGGATCTGTCCACAGCGGGATTTAGCGCCACATTGAAGTCCCTGCCCCATATTATGTGGGTAGAGCCTATGTCTATGATTTTCCCCCACAGGGTGGTGAAGAACTCCGGAGTGTCAGTGTTAGGGCCATAGCAGCACGCCAGGGTGACCGACTCTGGGCCTTGTCTGCCCCATACAATGCAGTAACGTCCTTGCTGGTGATGTGCTGTGCCGGCTGCCACAAAGGGGGTATTCTTCTTAATGAGTATGGCCGTCCCTCTAGAGTATGAAGAGTAGGATAAGAAAGTGTGGTGGTCTGCCCATTTGGATGCAAATGTGTTTTTGTGAAGGGGTTAAGATGGGTTTCTTGGAGCATCACCACTTGTGCCTGTTGGCTATACAAATATGACAACACCCTTCTCCTCTTTCTCGGGTCTCATAGTCCCCAAACATTCCAGGTAAGTACATTTAGCCTTCAGGAATGTGTTAAGCTAGCCATATGAGCATGAAAGAAATTAATCTTCTCAGTTCCAATGCCTGTGCTACTGTACTAATGGTTGACTTGTGAACCTTCATCTGTCTGACACATCTTATCTCATGTGCTAAATTAATGCTTTTAAACATTCCCATTCCCCCCTCTCACTGAAGCACCCCAAACATGCCAGTAAGTACATTACCTCCCCCCTCCCGAAACCCCATGAACAACAAAGACTTTTCGTAGACTAGTCTGCCACAAACATCAAAGGGGGTACGCCCTCGAAGGGGAACTTCTAGGGGCAAGCGCGGTTCCACCCCGCCTTCTGAGTGGCAGTGCGATGGAGAAAACATGCCTCTTGGGGGCAGGGGTGCTCGGTACAAAATTTAATTAGTCCTTGGACATTATTGATCTGTTAGATACCGGCGGTTGTCCAGACTCCACTTCCATGGTTCGTTCAGATTTTCTATGATGGTCATGTTGTGACCCAACTAGTGTTGTGGAGACTGCCATTTCATGCTGCTTTTACCGGCTAATCCGTGTCCACAGTATCCATAGTGGAAGATGCATCCGCCGCAGAGAATGTGTTGTTGCGTCTTTTTAATCTCTTCAGAAATTCCTCCACCTGTTGCGGGTTTGTGAAAAAGGATTGCTTGCCCTGGTGTGTTACTCTCAGCTTCGCAGGATACAGAAGAGCATAGTTTATCTGGGCTTGGCGCAGCTTCAACTTTACAGGATTGAATTTGCGTCTTTCCTCCTGCACCGCATTTGTGAAGTCAGGATATATCGTGAACTTGTTTCACTCGAATACCAGCTGCCGCTTCTCCCGGGCCATCCTGAGTGCAGCATCGCGATCACAATAATTTAGAAGGCATGCTATTATAGGACGCGGCGTGCTCCCAGAGGGTGGCCTAGGACCTAGGGTTCGGTGCGCCCTTTCAACTATAAATTGGGAAGAGAAGGATGCAGCTCCAACTGTATCTATTAGTGGTTTTTCGATGTACTCTTCTATTTTGCCTGTGTTTGTACTCTCTGGAATACCAAGCACGCGGATGTTATTTCTGCGACTGTGCGCTTCAAGATCTTTATTCTTCGCCACTATGATCTTGAGCAGCTTGTCCATTCGCCCCACTTGTGTCTGTATGCTGGAGGTACTATCTTCCACTTCCGATACACGCCGCTCAGTTTCTTTGATGCGCTCATCGTGTCTGTCCAGCTTGTGGACAATAGCGTCCATGCGATTAGTCATGGAGTCCATTTTCTCAGCGATGGTGTTGAGACTCTGCTACACCTCCACCATTAGGGATTTCATGTCATCCTCCTGATGGAAGGTTGTCTGCTGTGTAGTCACCTCAACAGCTTCCCCATGGTCTTCCTGCTGAGTGCGGCCGACCTTCTTAGCCTCAAAATTCAGCCTAGGCTGCCTGACGTCCGCCTTACCCATGGTTTTGCACAGGATAGTGACCGGTGTAAGTGAGCACTGATCCGGACCAGGGACCGAGTTCAGGGCGCGGGGGCGTGGGCACCGCTGCAGTACACCCCTGGCAATAGCGCCCCCAGCACCACCGTGCCTGGTCTTCGCACTTGCAAAGACAATTTTGTGTCGAGCAGCAGCCTTCCAACCCCTAGGGATCAGCAAGACTATTGATTCCACGCCACTCAGCAGAAGAGCAGGCCGTCCAGTCCCTGGGTTACACTCTTTAAGGGACACATCCACACACCATGGACTCCAGGAGGGTCTAGCACAGCGCAAACTGGCGATGGGTTGGGGGGTGTAGTTTCAGCTAGTTACGCGTCCCAGCAGTGGGCAGATTCTCCCCTCTCCGACGAACACAAATCCCTCAGGGTCCAGTTTTTCAAGCTTTTAACAGGCGGCCTCAAGTAGTGCCCGTTTATGAAGTTTGGGAGTAGCGGTAGATTGAGCTATCGGTGGCGCGGCAGAGGCCTTCCACCCGCTGCACTCTCCTCACCTGTGCTGTCAATTATGGTCAGAGTCTGCCACGACGTGCAGGTCCTCGCAGCGCCGTGCTCCTTAGTGCTATACAAACGGTGGCCTTCTGCTATGTGCGCTCCATGGGCAGCGCAGCCCATCTCCCTCGTAGTAGCAATGCCAGTCCCCCACACAGTCATTAAACACGCCGGCGCGTGCAGGGTGCGAGGAAGGCTGAGCAACGAAGGCCAAGGAATGCTCTATGCGCTGGTCGTAGCCCACTCATCCCCGGTGTGATTCCTCAACGCATGCCCCAGCCACCGCCAGGATGCGGCCCAGCTGCCACGTGGGCGCCCCGGGACTCGAGTACCAAGTCCCACCCAGCAGGGGCTCCAGGCCACACAGGTCTCTCCAGTGGTGCCACCGAGTGACCAGCTGCAGTGCACGTCAGCGGTGCTCCAGCAGCCTCCGCTCCGCACCTCCGATACACTGGCCTCCGGGCGTCACTTCACCGCAGTCAGGAGCATTTGTCAGTCCAGGATGCTGGATAAATTACAGGATATCGGTGCCGAGCCGCAAGAGCATCACAGCAGTGCGACCATTTTGATCACACGCTACCTAGTGCCCCCCCCCAGCTTCTGTGTGAATGGCCGTATGGGGCAGTGAGTGGATGTGCAAGTGCTTGTCTGAATGTGTGAATGGGTATGTAAGTTTTTGTGTGGGCATGTTGGTATGTGAGTGCTTGTATGGGTGAGCGAGTGGTTGTGTTGAGAGCCTGCATTGGTGAGTGAGTGGGTATGTCAGTAATGTGTAGGTAAGTGGTGTGTGAGCAGCTATATGGGTGAGTATGTGGCTATGTGACTGGCTGTATGGGTGAGTGACTGGTTGTATGAGTGGTTGTATGGGTGAGTGAATGGTTGTGTGAGTGGCTGCATGAGTGAGTGAGTAGTTGTGTGAGTGGCTCTATGGAGGAGTGAGTGGGTGTGTGAGTACTAGTATGGGTCTGTGAATGGGTATGTGAGTGGTTGTGTGAGTTGGCACTCAAGAGGTTGCATGGGGATGTGAGTGGGAATTAGGGTGATTCTGTAGATTATGTCATCAGTGATGCCATTTGGGATGTCATGAGTGATGTAACTGACCGTGTAATGAGTGATGTAATATGTGAGGTTATAAGCAGTGCATTGCAGGGGCATAACTTATAGTTAGCTTAGGTAAATATAACCGCTGAATTTCTATGGTTTTGTATAAGCGAAATCTGACCCTAACTATAACGTCCCAGTAACCTTTGTTTTTTCAGTGAATTTCTGAGGTTTTTCAAATTCTATTTCCTAACTATAACAGCCATCCCACTTTTTGGGACTTACTGGATGTAATAGTTGTTGGCCCCAAGGACCCTCAGTATCCAAAGGGGCTTCATCTCCCAACCAGTAGTGTGCCAGGAGGTACAAACCTAGAACGCTATGGCCACCATGCCTTCACCATTACCTATCCTCCCAATCGTTCCAAAAATGCAGCAAAGAAGTTCAAACACAGGCTAATGAAAACTCTCCCTGAGACTCTTATATCAGATCCATACTTCTGCGTCAGAAAAGGCATAATAACGAGCGATCTCATCTTCCACACAAAGAAACGTGCTCAGTGGAGAACCATCTTCCACTCCATGCTCCGAATCTCCAATGTAAAAAAACCCTGCATGCCCTTAAATCGACGGTAACTGCCTCGGACCTTTGCTCTGTGAATGCCACTATTTACATATACAACAATGGTAATATCCTTATTCAAGCCTCCAATTCCAATCTCGCTACCATAGACAAGATCTTCCCTACCCTCAAGAATACAGTGAACAGTAAGATAATCACACTCCCCGACACTACTCATCCCGACTATCCTGTGGACACCCCAACTCTACCACAAAATCCCACGACGAATGCTATTGAACCAAATTCTCCCCCACACCCATTGACTCCTATGCCCCTGTAACATCGGTCTCAACCACATCAGGGTCCCCTGGCACAGGAGAGTCAGGAATACTCTTAGCTACCGGACACCCCATTACAGACACACCAATGATGTCTGTGATGTCCAAGGGAGAATCCACCTACACCAATTCCACCCACGACATACCCCTCCCCCACCTTCAACAGAGATGGCATGCAAAGCTCCTCATGTCCTACCGCCTACCACGATATCTGATTGGCTCCCAACTCCCTTGATACTCACTCTGCTCATCCAAACTCACCACTCTACGTCCATACCCTGAGCGCATGCGTCGGTCCCCATCATGCTGCCACATCTCAAGGCCATCCCCCACAATGATTCGGACCTTCAAACAATCCTCTATGATCAACTAACCCCATCAATTCCTATTAAGGGTATCCCCGGTGTGAGAAGTTGGCCTGGCATATGCTGTCTCCTAGTTATAGGGGACACCTTGCACCAGTCTAATTCAACTCTTATTGGTGATAGGTTTAAGACAACCTTTAAAGAAAGCTATCCTAGTGGTAGCTGTGGAGAGCAGCCTTCAGGCTAAGTCTTGAAGGAGTGTTAAGCTTATTGTTTTACCATAGATAACCTCTTGAATAACCAAATGAAAGAGTAGCCCACACAGGTATATATATAAAATATATGTATTTATTCTAGACAGAATCCCACAGTCTCTTTATGAGGCTGAGGCAAAGTTACAATTCAAAACAAGCATTGATAGATACAATAAATAGCACTGTTAACATTGGGCCCCAGGGGGGGACCAAACTATATACTAAAAAAGTGGTATAAGAACCACGACAATTCTATAGACAATGCCTAGAGCATTTAGGATCGCTGGCCCCTTAAGAATCCATGAGGAAGGGGACCCACGGGAGGCGCGTGCAGTGGAAATAGCTGCTATCGGGATCTCTATTATATCCTATAGAGAATGTCGCGGTTGAATTTAAACAGATTAAAGACACTTCTAGCAGGAGTTCAAAGTTAAAACTTTAGACTTAAGTTTTTGAGGAGCCCACTACCACGAGAGTACCGAGGTACCACTGTTACCTGCCCCAGGGAAGCCGGGTGCATAGGTCGTTTTCGATGTTGGGTCGCGGGCTGATTTTCAATGGGAAAATGTTCAAAAGTTCTGCTAGCCAAAAGCGTCGATGATGCCGTGAAGATTAAAGTTGTAGAAGTTGTAGAGAAGAACCTGAAAGCAGAGGGGACAGAGTCTGGGTCACGGCACAGTGACCAGGGAGCTCAAAGCAAAGAGCCCTTCAATGTCGGGTGCTTCAAGTGGAAAGAGGTGTAGCTTGGATCTGCAGCCATGGGCTCCGGGAGGCTTCAAGGAAGGCCAGCTTCAGGAGGGCAACTGTCCCACGTCGGATGAGGGTCGCTGCCATGTTAGTGTCCGGATTGGATCCATTAAGCCTTGGCAACCGCAACCAACGCAAGACAAACAAATCAGCTACTGGTGCAGACCCACGAGGTCTGTGAGAAGTCTCCTTCAAGGAGACTGGAGAGCAGGCCTGGAGCAATCAGGGGAACTCTTAAAGTTGAAGATTGTCCTCCGCCAGGGCCCACAAGTCGAGAGACAAGGGACCGCGTAAGGCAGCAATTTGGCGTGCGTAAAAGAGAGCCCACGGGCCACCGGGGTGAGCTAGGGCGCTGGTCTTTGGCACAATTGCTGCTGAAAGGTTGGCTCAAGTTTGGGCCAAAGCACGACTTCCCCACTGGTCAGGGTCGTGTGCTATGCAAGAGGTGGCCAGTGTCCTGGGGTATCAGGGATCTCGGCACCCACGCGGTCCACAGTGCTCAGCTCGGCTGAGCACACTCACTGGCCTCTGGGATGCTTAGGAAACCCACCTCAAAGTGCTGGGAGTCAACGAAGTCCGAAGGATCAGCTAAGTTCCAACCAGGTCACTTGCAGTGTTTCAGGTGCCTGCCAAGCAGGGGGGTAACTCCTTTACCCCAAGGGAGATTTCTTCCGTTAGCTGGGCAGCAGCAAGTCAAAGGTCAAGACTGTAAAGTTCAAGAGTAATCTGAGGCTCTGGGGCAACGTTATTCACCTTTGTCCCCACGATTAGGGGAGTGTCCAGAGTAGTGTCCACCAATGGATGGTGAGGCGGGAAAGGGTGGCTACACCCTCTCCCCTTTGTGTGTTTCCCGCCTGGGCAAGGGGCAGGATGCCCCTGAACCGGTTCCCAGCGGTGTATGCAGAATGCAGGCGCTGTAGCTGCCAACGTGCAACTCTGAAAGGACATTTGGTGCACCCACCCTGTTCCAATCCACATATCCTGTCTGGGGAGATGCTAGCACCTTCCTGCCACAGGAGCCCTATTGTCCAGTTGGCGAGGCTGGGGTTTTCCCCAGCAACAGCCAGCCAGAGTTGTGTGGGTGGCGAGTAGTAGCCATTTTGTAATACGTGTGCACTTTTAAATTGGTGTCTAAATTCTGCCGCTTTTCCCATATCGCCCCTCTAGCAGGGGGGAATCGTACCCTCATGCCCATGGCTGGACTGGGGGTATGATTCCTACATGTTTGACACCAAACACGATATGGTTCTGTGTAGCCATTCTCAAGTTATCGCGTTATCACGATAGACTTATAATGCGGTTAAGAGTATATGGTATGGCTACACTACAAACAACCCAGTAATAGTTTTACGAAGGCTGCAGAGGGGCCCTACTCAGGTAGGGGTCCCCCCTCACACATACCTCAGCACCCTGCCTTGTAGGATTACCCAGGCCTGCTATAGGGGTGACCTATGAGAGTATATGTGTTGTAATGGAGTAGGATATAGGGTACCTACATCCCTGTAAGGGGTGCTAGCACCACCTTACCCAGACTACAGTAGTGGTCTGGTGGTGTCAGTTTGTATGGCTGTCCCAGGGTGGCACAATAAGTGCTGCAGCCCTGGTAGGCCAACTGAGGGACCCATGCCCTGGGTACCTAGGGTACCATCTACAAGGGACTGCCAGGGTAACCTCAGTAACCAATTGGCTTGTACCTAGGGTACTCACATCGTTTAACAGAGGAAACAGATCGGCTGGGGTCCTGGATAGCAGGGCCACAGCCTGGCTAGTGTCATAAAACAGTCAAAACATCAGCAAAAAGTTGGGGGCAACTATGCAGTCGATTCCAATCTCCTACACAACCCCCCCCCCAAATGCAGGGACATTAAACTAACCTTGACCAGTTGAGTCTTCATGTTCTAAGTGGAAATATCTGGAGAGGCCATCTGCATTGGCATAGTTGCTCCCAGGTTTATGTTCCACTGTATAGTCCATCCCCTGTAGGGAAATGGACCACCTGAGTAGTTTGGGGTTTTCACCCTTCATCTGTTTTAGCCAGAGGGGCTTATGGTCGGTTTGAACTAGGAAGTGAGTTCCAAACATGTATTGCCTCAGCTTCTTCAAGGCCCAGACCACAGCAAAGGCCTCCCTCTCTATGGCTGACCAACGCTTCTCTCTAGGGGTCAACCTTCTGCTAATAAAAGCTACTGGTTGATCCTGGCCCTCCTCATTCAGTTGTGATAACACAGCACCTACCCCCACCTCTGAAGCATCAGTTTGAACTATGAATTCTTTGGGGTAGTTGGGGCTTTGGAGCACTGGAGCAGAGCACATTGCCTGTTTTAGGTCATCAAAAGCTTTCTGACAGCTGACAGTCCACTGAACCTTTTTGGGCATCCTCTTAGAGGTGAGGTCATTCAAGGGGGTCACAATGGATCCATATCCCTTTACAAACCTCCTATAATAACCAGTCAGGCCCAAGAAAGCTCGGACCTGAGTCTGGGTGGTTGGAGCAACCCAGTCCATTATGGTCTGGATTTTGCTCTGTAGTGGTTGAACCTGGCCTCCACCTACAAGGTGACCCAGGTATACAACCTGACTCTGCCCTATCTGGCACTTAGTAGCCTTGATAGTGAGCCCAGCCTTTTGCAGGGCTTCCAAAACTTTCCTCAGGTGGATCAGGTGATCTTCCCAGGTGGAGTTAAAGACAGCAATATCATCTAGATATACTGCACTAAAGTCTTCCAGGCCTGAGAGGACTTGGTTCACCAACCTTTGAAAAGTGGCAGGTGCATTTGTCAAACCAAAGGGCATCACAATAAATTGATAATGCCCACCAGGGGTAGAATATGCAGTTTTGGCTTTTGCAGATTCAGCTAACCTTATCTGCCAGTAGCCAGCTGTCAGATCAAATGTGCTCAGATACTTGGCTGAGGCCAATATATCTATGAGCTCATCTGCTCTGGGAATTGGGTGAGCATCAGTCTTAGTGACTGCATTGAGTCCCCTGTAGTCAACACAAAACCTCATCTCTCTCTTACCGTCTTGGGTGTGAGGTTTTGGCACCAGGACTACTGGGCTAGCCCAAGGGCTATCTGAGGGCTCAATCACTCCTAATTCCAACATCTTTTGGACTTCTGTCCTTATGCAGTCCCTGACATGGTCAGGTTGCCTGTAGATTTTATTCTTGACAGGCAGACTGTCCCCAGTGTCCACTTCATGAGTGCACCAGGGGGTCTGACTTGGAGTCAGAGGAAACATATGTCTGTAAGACTGTAGAACTTGTCTACAGTCAGCTTGCTGCTGGTCAGTGAGGCTGCCTGCCAATGCTACTCCATCAACTGACCCATCGTCAGGGTTCTGAGAGAGCAGGTCTGGGAGAGGGTCACTCTCTTCCTCCTGTCCCTCATCTGTTGCCATGAGCAAGCCCATGTCAGCCCTGTCCACATATGCTTTCAACCTATTGACATGAAGTACCCTGTGGGGACTTCTGGGAGTGCCAAGGTCTACCAAGTAGGTAACCTCTCCCTTTTTCTCCAAAATGGTATGGGGTCCACTCCACTTATCTTGGAGAGCTGCTGGGGCCACTGGCTCCAACACCCATACCTTCTGTCCTGGCTGGTACACCACCAAGACAGCCTTTTCGTCATGCCAGGCTTTCTGTAATTCCTGACTTGCCTCCAGGTTTTTATTTGCCTTCTTCATATACTCGGCCATCCGGGAGCGGAGACCAAGTACATAGTCCACTACATCCTGTTTAGGGGGTTTGAGAGGTAACTCCCATCCCATCTTCACTAGACATAGTGGCTCTCTAACAGGATGGCCAAACAAAAGTTCAAAGGGGCTATAACCAACCCCCTTTTGTGGCACCTCCCTGTATGCAAAGAGAAGGCAGGGCAGGAGGACATCCCATTTTCGCCTAAGCTTTTCTGGGAGCCCTTTGATCATACCCTTTAAGGTCTTGTTGAATCTCTCAACAAGACCATTGCATTGAGGATGGTAAGGGGTGGTGAACTTATAGTTAACCCCACACTCCTTCCACATTGCCTTGAGGTAGCTACTCATAAAGTTTGTACCTCTGTCAGACAATACCTCCTTAGGAAAACCCACCCTGGAAAAGACTCCCAGGAGGGCCCTTGCCACCACAGGTGCTGTGATGGTCCTAAGGGGAATAGCCTTTGGGTATCTAGTGGCATGATCCACTACCACTAGAATGAACCTGTGCCCAGATGCTGTTGGTGGGTCTAGGGGACCAACTATGTCAATCCCCACCCGTTCAAAGGGCACCCCCACCACAGGCAATGGTATCAGGGGGGCCTTTGTGGACTTGCCTGCCTTGCCACTGGCTTGACAGGTAATGCAAGAGCTGCAAAAGCTCTTACAGTCCTCACTCATTTGGGGCCAATGAAAGTGTGGGACAATTCTGTCCCAAGTCTTGTTTTGGCCCAGGTGTCCTGCTAAGGGAATATCATGGGCCAGTGAGAGAAGGAAGACCCTAAACATTTGAGGTATGACCAACCTCCTGGCTGCACCAGGCTTGGGGTCTCGACCCTCTGAGTAAAGGAGCCCTTCATCTCAATAAATCTTATGGGTTCCACTGGCATTCCCTGCAGCCTCAGCAGCAGCTTGCTGCCTGAGGGGTTCAAGAGTGGAGCAGCTCTGCTGCTCCAGGCTCAAGTCTGCCCTAGAAGGTCCCCCTGCCCCCAAGAACTCAACCTGATCAGGTTCCAGTTCATCTGGGGCAGTTCCTTCTTCAGGAGATAGATCCTCTTCTGCTAAAAGAGTCTCTACAGACTGATCCTGGGGGGAAGGCTCTGCCTTACCCCTGCTACTGCTCCTCTTGGAAGGTCCTTGGTCCATTATTTCAGGATCCAAGGCCTGTTCAGTTCCTGTCAGCTTTGCTTTTGACCTTGTCAGGGCAAACACTTCTGCTGGTATACCCAACATTGCTGCATGGGTACTTAGCTCCACCTCAGCCCATGCCGAGGTCTCCAAATCATTCCCTAGTAAACATTCAACAGGTAGGTCTGCACTCACCACAACTTTCTTGAGGCCAGTTACCCCTCCCCAGGAGAAGTTCACAACTGCTAGAGCATGGTTAGTACTAACGTTGCTTGCATTGGTCACTTGGTAAGTTTCCCCAAGTATGATCTGGTTAGGGTCCACAAGGTCCTTAGTCACCATTGTGACACTGGCTCCTGTGTCCCTGTAAGCTAATGACTCCCTCCCACTTATAGTTGGCTGTTGTTTGTATTTGCCCAGACCACTGGGGCTCACAAACAGGGACAGGTCCCCATCACAAACTAGAACAGCCTGAGTAGGAGTTCTGACTAGGCCAGAGTCCTCTCCAGATCCCAGGGTCAACCCTACTATGCCCTTGTTCTGTGTACCACCACCTATAGTTGCACTAGGGGGAGCAGTTGCCTTAGGGGCAGGTGGAGTGGTACTTGTGGAGTCTTTGGCCTTATTACAATCTGAAGTCCAATGGGTTTTCTGCTTACAGAACTTACACCATGGCTTCCTTGGTTGTTTAGCTTTAGTAGCTTGGGTATTATCAGATGCAGATTTTTGGGGGCCTGTTGAAGACTGCTGGTCTTTTCCCTTTTCCCCACCCTTCTCACAGTTTTTGGCATCTTCCTTTTTAGTTGCACCACCCAAGGGCTGGACCTTCTGCTTAATCCTGGTTCTGACCCATTTGTCTGCCTTCTTTCCCAATTCTTGGGGAGAGGTCAGATCAGAGTCCACCAGGTGCTGATGTAAGAGCTGGTTCTGACAATTATTAAGAATCTGTTCCCTCATTATGAGATTGTACAATCCTTGGTAATCATTTACTTTACTGCCAGTTAACCAACCTTCCAGTGCCTTGGTAGCACAATCAACAAAATCTACCCAGTCTTGATTCTGTGCTTTTTGGGTATGTCTGAACTTAAGTCTGTATTGATCAGCGGTTAAGCCAAACCCATCTATTAAAGCATCTCTGAAGATATAATAATCATCTGCATCCTCTTCTCTTACAGAGAGGAGCCACAGTATTGCTGCCCACTGCTCTACTGGGACCCTCTGTACTTTACAGGCCCTCTCAAGAGCAGTGATCCATGTGTGGATATCATCCCCTGACTGATAGGGGGCACAATCTTGTGGAGGTTCCTATTGTCAGGGACTTTCTCTCTAACTCTAGGGGTTTCATTACTGCCACCAGGGGTCTCTAGACCCCACTTTCTTGAAGCTTTCTGAAGCTCCAGGGACTCCCTGTCTAATGCTAACTGTTCTCTCCTGAGCTGAAGTTTTGCCTGCTCAAACTGGATCAGTCTGCATTTCCTCTCTTGGGAGGATTCTCTCCTCTGAGGAGAGGCAGAGGTCCTTTTGGATCTCCTAGAATGGTTGGACCCCTCTGTGGGGGATCTGTTCCTTCTATTTGGATCCACCACTCTCCCTTTAGGGATGGAGGGAGGACCTTTTGGGCCACCACCTCCATGTTGTGAGTGGTCTGGTTCTTCCAGGTCTGGATCATTATCCTCGTCCTGGTCCTCATCAGAGTCCACTCTGGGAGTGTCCTCTTCAGAGGGATGCCCACCCAACTCGTCTACCCCATCAGACACTAGAGTCTGCTTAAAGTCTGCTATGAGCAGGATTTCCCTGAGACGTTGAGTATTGGCACCCTTGTTTGTCTTAAGTTCCTAGAGGTGCACATCTCCCTAAGATCAGCAAAGGAAAGATGATCATATTTGTTGACTGGAACCCTATGGGGTCCTTCCATAGCCTTATGGGCACCTGAACCTGAAGACATGTCTAGTGTAGTGGTACTGGTGTATCCACCTACACTAGGTGTGGCCTACTGAACCCTTTCTTGAGTTGTAGTCAAGGTGTGCTAAACCCTCTACACACAACTCCTAAGTTCAGTAGAACTTATTGTATTCTAAGCTTTGAATTTATATGTACCTTTGGTACCTAGTGGCTTTCACTTTAGAAATTCAATTTGTTACCTGGTAAAACAATGGCAAGCTTGAATCCCACCGCTGCACACCAACGTGAGAAGTTGGCCTGGCATATGCTGTCTCCTAGTTATAGGGGACACCTTGCACCAGTCCAATTCGACTCTTATTGATGATAGGTTTAAGACAACCTTTAAAGAAAGCTATCCTAGTGGTAGCTGTGGAGAGCAGCCTTCAGGCTAAGTCTTGAAGGAG
Source organism: Triturus cristatus (assembly GCF_964204655.1). NCBI lineage: Eukaryota > Metazoa > Chordata > Amphibia > Caudata > Salamandridae > Triturus > Triturus cristatus. The sequence continues at coordinate 819,723,810 of NC_140591.1, forward strand.
TGTTAAGCTTATTGTTTTACCATAGATAACCTCTTGAATAACCAAATGAAAGAGTAGCCCACACAGGTATATATATAAAATATATGTATTTATTCTAGACAGAATCCCACAGTCTCTTTATGAGGCTGAGGCATTGTTACAATTCAAAACAAGCATTGATAGATACAATAAATAGCACTGTTAACATTGGGCCCCAGGGGGGGACCAAACCATATACTAAAAAAGTGGTATAAGAACCACGACAATTCTACAGACAATGCCTAGAGCATTTAGGATCGCTGGCCCCTTAAGAATCCACCCCAGGTTATGAGGAAGGGGACCCACGGGAGGCGTGTGCAGTGGAAATAGCTGCTATCGGGATCTCTATTATATCCTATGGAGAATGTCGCGGTTGAATTTAAACAGATTAAAGACACTTCTAGCAGGAGTTCAAAATTAAAACTTTAGACTTAAGTTTTTGAGGAGCCCACTACCACGAGAGTACCGAGGTACCACTGTTACCTGCCCCAGGGAAGCCGGGTGCATAGGTCGTTTTCGATGTTGGGTCGCGGGCTGATTTTCAATGGGAAAATGTTCAAAAGTTCTGCTAGCCAAAAGCGTCGATGATGCCTTGAAGATTAAAGTTGTAGAAGTTGTAGAGAAGAACCTGAAAGCAGAGGGGACAGAGTCTGGGTCGCGGCACAGTGACCAGGGAGCTCAAAGCAAACAGCCCTTCAATGTCGGGTGCTTCAAGTGGAAAGAGGTGTAGCTTGGATCTGCAGCCACGGGCTCCGGGAGGCTTCAAGGAAGGCCAGCTTCGGGAGGGTGACTGTCCCACATCGGATGAGGGTCGCTGCGGTGTTAGTGTCCGGATTGGATCCACTAAGCCTTGGCAACCGCAACCCACGCAAGATAAACAAATCAGCTACTGGTGCAGACCCACGAGGTCTGTGAGAGGTCTCCTTCAGGGAGACTGGAGAGCAGGACTGGAGCAACCAGGGGAACTCTTAAAGTTGATGATTGTCCTCCGCCAGGGCCCACAAGTCGAGAGACAAGGGACCGCGGAAGGCAGCAATTTGGCGCGCGTAAAAGGGAGCCCACGGGCCACCGGGGTGAGCTACGGCGCTGGTCTTTGGCACAATTACTGCTGAAAGGTTGGCTCAAGTTGGGGCCAAAGCACGACTTCCCCACTGGTCAGGGTCGTGTGCTATGCAAGAGGTGGCCGGTTGTACTGGGGGTATCAGGGATCTCAGCACCCACGCGGTCCAATGTGCTCAGCTCGGCTGAGCACACTCACTGGCCTCTAGGATGCTCAGGAAACCCACCTCAAGGTGCTGGGAGTCGACGAAGTCCGAAGGAGCAGCGAAGTTCCAACCGGGTCACTTGCAGGGTTTCAGGTGCCTGCCAAGCAGGGGTGTAACTCCTTTACCCCAAGGGAGATTTCTTCCGTTAGCTGGGCAGCAGCAAGTCGAAGGTCAAGACTAAAGTTCAAGAGTAATCTGAGGCTCTGGGGCCCCGTTATTCACCTTTATCCCCAAGATTAGGGGAGTATCCAGAGTAGTGTCCACCAATGGCTGGTGAGGCGGGAAAGGGTGGCTACACCCTCTCCCCTTTGTGTGTTTCCCGCCTGAGCGAGGGGCAGGATGCCCCTGAACCGGTTCCAAGCGGTGTATGCAGAATGCAGGCGCTGTAGCTGCCTATGTGCAACTCTGAAAGGACATTTAGTGCACCCACCCAGTTCCAATCCACATATCCTGTCTGGGGAGATGCTAGCACCTTCCTGCCACAGGAGCCCTATTGTCCAGTTGAGCCAGAGTTGTGTGGGTGGCGAGTAGTAGCCATTTTGTACTACGTGTGCACTTTTAAATTGGTGTCTAAATTCTGCCGCTTTTCCAATATCGCCCCTCTAGCAGGGGGGAATCGTACCCTCATGCCCATGGCTGGACTGGGGGTTTGATTCCTACATGTTTGACACCAAACACGATATGGTTCTGTGTAGCCATTCTTAAGTTATCCCGTTATCGCGATAGACTTATAATGCGGTTAAGAGTATATGGTATGGCTACACTACAAACAACCCAGTAATAGTTTTACGAAGGTTGCAGAGGGGCCCTACTCAGGTAGGGGTCCCCGCTCACACATACCTCAGCACCCTGCCTTGTAGGATTACCAAGGCCTGCTATAGGGGTGACCTATGAGAGTATATGTGTTGTAATGGAGTGGGATATAGGGTACCTACATCCCTGTAAGGGGTGCTAGCACCACCTTACCCAGACTACAGTAGTGGTCTGGTGGTGTCAGTTTGTATGGCTGTCCCAGGGTGGCACAATAAGTGCTGCAGCCCTGGTAGGCCTACTGAGGGACCCATGCCCTGGGTACCTAGGGTACCATCTACAAGGGACTGCCAGGGTAACCTCAGTAACCAATTGGCTTGTACCTAGGGTACTCACATCATTTAACAGAGGAAACAGATAGGCTGGGGTCCTGGATAGCAGGGCCACAGCCTGGCTAGTGTCATAAAACAGTCAAAACATCAGCAAAATGTTGGGGGCAACTATGTAGTCAATGCCAATCTCGTACACCCGGGCAACCAGATAGCCAGATCACACAACCAATACTTTCTTGTGGACCTCCGCCTTTAATAGACCACACACATATACACGGAATTAATTATCCCAATTCTGATTGGATTGCACGTTTCAATGAGCTAGCCACTGGCCTATCCCATCTCAAGGCAAAACCTATCAAGCATCACCAAGGAAATCCTAAACACACACAGAGCCACTAGTGCCACTGTAAACCGTATTAGTCACCAAACTAGAAGATACATCACCAAGAAATCACACCATGAGGACACTAGGCAGAGTAAGATACCCTACCCTGACGACCCATCCCATCCCAGGAGGGTAACTGCTGAACTATCTGACAATGACTTTGATGACCTCCTCCTATCCTATGCCAGTCCGAATGTCAACAGTAAGCCCTGATGTAGCGTTATCCAAGCCATACAAACCAACCCCTTCACAGTACCCACCCACCTCTTCAAATCCATTAATAGTGAAAACCTCACTAATATCAACTTAGTGCAGACTACTTTCTCCCATTCATCTAGCAAGATGAAGTGTGCACTCATCAATTGCAGATCCGCTTGCAAACATGCTCCTGTCATCTACGACCTCATCCTCGAGAATGATCTAGATATTATCGTCCTCACAGAAACATGGATAAATAGCTCCTCCTCTCCCATCCTAGACCTAATGGTACCTCCTAGTCACAACATAATCCGTCTGGACAGAAATATGAACCCTGGCGGTGGACTAGCCTGCATTTATCGTAACACAATGACAGTCAATCAAGCAGACCTCATCTCTCTATCCTCCTGTGAATATCTCTGTATCAACATCTCCGATTACAAACTCATCGCCAGCAAATTTCACATAATTTACCACCCCCTGGTGACAATCTGGCATTCATCGATGAGCTAATGGAAGTCATTACATCCAGCGACAACTCACTAGTACCACAGATTTTCCTGGGCGACTTCAATCCCCACTGGAATAATTCAAACAACCATGTTGTAAGCTGTCAAATCTTTTCTGTCAGATGAGAATCTTTCTCAATTCTGTGATAGTCCAACCCACAACAAGGGAGAGACACTAGACCTCATCATAGCGAAAACGAACACTGTATCACTAGAATCCACCACCCCATGTGATTGGATGGACCATTACAGCATTCTCTTCTTCATCAATATTGAGGTAGCTACAAAAAGGGGCCAACCCCCAAAAACAAAACAGTGGAAAAGGAATATACAAAATATTAACCCACTGACCTAGTAAACGAATACATCTCCTCCCTAACCCCCAAGACAGACATGGTTGACGTCCATGACCTCACGGTCTTTTACAATTCCACTATGCTTGAAATTGTTGACTCTACAGCGCCCCTCCAAGAAAAAAACGTTTCCTCCGAAATCTCCAAACCATGGTTCAACGGGTATCTAAACTCTGACCGGCGAAAGCTAAGATCAGCCGAGAGACCATGGAAATCAGCACCCTCCACTGATCACCTATATCACCTTAGAGTGCTGAGGAATGCATACAACAGGAACATCCTAAAGGCTAAGGCAGACTTTTTCAAAACTTAGTGGAACCAAGCCTTTAACCGCCCCAAGAAACTATTTGAAATAGTCAAACAACAAGCATGCAATACTCCTAAATCTGTGGAACTAAACAATCCGGCTATTCTTAACTGCGATCAGCTTGCCAATTTCTTCCTTGAAAAAACAAAATCAATTGAACTCGACATCCAATCCAAGAAGGTCCTTCCACAACCTATTGCTCACGACACTAAATTTTACGCTCAGATCGTGGTCCATTCTAGTACTCTGACGGAAACCCCTAAAAACTATGCCTCTTGGCGCACCTTCTTGCCCATCCCTGAACAAGAAATCTACAACACTCTTCTAGCGATTAACCCCTCCAATAACTTCTCTGACCCCCTGCCTCCTTCCCTATTAAAAATGATCAAAACCTCTATCATACCCCTATGGTCGAAGATTGTAAACGCCTCTCTGAGTCAAGGCTCCATACCGGACTGTCTTAAAGTAGGGCAGGTCACACCTATACTAAAGAAATCTGACTCCCTCCCCTCAGATCTAAACAACTACCGCCCGATAACCAACATCCCTACTCTAGCGAAATTGCTGGGAAAATGTGTACAACTACAACCATGTAATCACATCGAGAATTTCAACCTCCTAGACACACACCAATCCGGCTTCCGGCAAGGTCATAGCACGGAATCTGCTCTCACCCACATATTGGATGACATACAAAAAATGTTAGACCACAACGAATCATGCCTATTGATACTTCTTGACTTATCCTCCGCTTTCGATACGGTTAAGCATGACAATCTACTGTCCCTACTGGAACGAAGGATGGGCCTTACTGGACCAGTGATACAATGGTTCACCCCCTTCCTTAATATCAGAACGCAAAGAATCAAGATGAAGCATTCACTTTCTCAACCCTCCTTGGTCACCGTAGGGGTCTTACAGGGCTCAGCACTCTCTCCCATTCTCTTTAATCTATTCATGGAGCCCCTGGTAAACGCATTGAACTCTGTGAACATCCAATATCACCTGTACACTGACGACACCCAACTGTATATGAAAATCTCCTCACCAGAAGATTTCATCTCTCTCAACGCTATTCTACAGAACACTCAAAGTTGGCTCACTGACAACCACCTTATGCTTAACACCAAAAAAACAGAATTCCTTATCATCTGCCCACCCAAACACACACCCATGATAGACCTTTGGTTGAGACACCTAACCTCCTTTGACTGTGCTCCCCACATCATTGACTCCGCGAAATCCTTGGGAGTCACCATAGACAAACACCTGAACATGCAAGCGCAAATCACTAATGCCACCAAGGGAGTCAATCACCAGTTGAGTATACTAAGGAAACTTAAACCTTTCCTCCCACAGACCGACTTAAATCCCGCCTAGTGCTGGTCCCTGAATCCCAGCATCTCTCACATGGTCAACCAGTAAGACCGTGTCAAAGGCCGTGGAAAGAGCAAGCAGTACAAGAGCCTGCAGGGAGCCCTGATCGGCATTACAACGAAGAGTGTCCAACAGGATCTCTCTATCTCTGCTTCGCAGATTTGAGTAGTGCTTTTGATATGGTGGATCACAATATCCTATGGACCACGTTATTGGAAATGGGGGCTCCAGAAGCAATTGTTTACTTTCTAGCGAGACTTTATGCCAAATTAAATTCTAGTGTTCGCTATGGTCAGGCCGGTGAGTGTACCCCCAAGTTTAGGGTTAGACGGGGAATTAGGCAAGGGTGTGTGCTTGCCCCTTTGCTTTTTATCCTTTTTATCAATAAAGTGGACGCAGTTTTAAAGGAGATCGCGGCTGACGCACCAAAAATAAAAGATTTCAGCGTCCCCGTTCTCCTCTACGCGGACGACGCTGTAATTTTGTCTAGGACCCCTATTGGCCTACAGCGTCTGATGGACAGGTTCCTGCTGTTCATCAACGATAGAAAGCTGTTGATTAACAAGACTAAAACCTTCATTATGGAGTGCGGGGCGATATGTAAAAAACCTCATGCTTACTTTTTAGAAGGTCATAAGGTGTCAACAGTGGAATCTTTTAATTACCTTGGCATCACCTTTTCTAAATCAGGCAGCTGGACTAGTGAGATTAATAATGTCCAGGCTAGGATGGCAAAAAGCTCGCATGGGGTGTTCAAATTCGCTACAAAGATTGGAGATAAACGGATCAAAGATATGTTGACGATCTTTCAAATGAGATGTTTATCTGTGGCCCTTTATGGAGCCGGAGTGTGGGGGCATACTAAGACAGGGAACCTGCAAGTAGAGGAAAACCTCTTTCTAAAAAGGTTGTTGTGTCTGCCCAAATCTGCTACAAATGATTTGGCCCATAGGGAACTAGGTATCTCCCACCTCTCCGATTTACTGGCACTAAGGCCTTTAATGTTGTGGCGTTCTGTATGGTTAAAAGAAGAGACCCCCCTAAGCAGAGCAATCATTGGAGATTGTCTCACCATTGATGGCCACATGAAAATTCCTTGGATTAAATATGTCATAAACTGTTACTTCGAGATTTATGGTATTAGTCTTAAAGACGACTGTAACGCCTCCTCCAGTCTGTCTAAAAAAGTGATGAAATCAGTTTTTATGAATTTTACGCTAGAGCAAAGGGAAAACATTAGTAGTAATTTAAGTACATGTATGTTTTATAGTAAATTTTGTGAAAATGAGGGTTTTCAGCCATATCTGAGTCTAGTCACTCGACCCTCCCACAGGTATGTTATCACCAGATTAAGGTTTGGGATAGTTCATCATCTTGTGGCTTACCCGTGTATTAAAAAACACCCGGTAGGCCCATGCCCTTGTGATAACGTATCAGCTCAAAGCACCATGCACTTTCTTTTGTCTTGTAACCTTTATGATAATTACCGTCGAGCCTATCTCAAACCTATCTTTTTAAAATATGGAGTAAGGAATAGACAAGATGCTATGAAGCTGCTTTTTAAACCACATCCCGACGTATGCTTTTTTACTGCAACCTTCCTCCTATTAGCTATCAAAGTAAGGCCTGGTATGCTTTTTTAATTATTTATATTCATAAATCATGTAACCTGTCTACATTTTTAATCATGAACTGTTTGTTGTATTTGTTGTGTATTTGTTTTGCTTTTATGGACTTGTGTTTTAAGCTCCGAATAAAGCCTTATGAAAATGAAATGAGTGTCCAACACTGTCAATATCACTGCCTCAGTAGAATGTGCTGGACAGAAGCCAGCTTGGTGAGGATTGAGATATTCAGACTCCTCTAGAAACCCAGAAAGGCTTCTAGTTACATAGGCCTCCAAGATCTTAGCTAGGTATGGGAGGAGGGAGATAGGGCGGTAATTCGTCAAAATCTGGGTATCTGAACCTAATTTCTTCAGGAGGGGACAACAGTTGCCTCCTTGAAGATTTTGAGGACAATGCCCTGATTCAATGACTCATTCAGAAGATTAAGAGCCGGGCTAGGAAAGGCAGCAAATATTTCTTTTAAAATGCTAGGGGGGCAACAGTCCCTAGGGGAGCCAGATTTGACTTTAGATACGAGATCAACAAAGATCTGATTACTAATAATAGAAAATTGCATGAAGATACAGGGGTTTTTAGCTGTACTGGGGCTTGTTTCCAAGATTAAACCGGCTAGGATGCTGGCCTTAATTTTAGTAATCATGTCTATTAAGAAGGAGTTCAAAGAGTTTCAAAGAGTTGCAGAATGTTTGAGAGGGGATGGGTTTAATTGCAACTCTTTCAGGATTAGACAATTCATTCACAATTGAAAAAATCTCCTTTGATCTGTTGGTTGCAGTCAGAATTTTGGAGGAGAAAAATGCCGCTTTGGCAGTCAGAATACCCTTTTTATATGCTTATGTTTCTGATCTTGGCACAGAATTTAGTGACAGTGAGGATGAAAGTTGTATGATAGGTGCTGTTGAGCTAGGGAAAGATTGTCCATTTTCAGAATCTGAATGGAAGTCAGCTATCAATGATGATGTTGTTCTGGGTGTGGTGTCCAAATACATTATGGAAGGGTGGCCCAAGGAGAAAATGCTTGAACATGGTTTACAACCATTTAGCAAGAGCTGTGTCTGGAAGATGGGTTAGTTATGAGACTTGATAAATTGGTCCCTCCCGTCAGACTATTGATACTGAAACGTGCACATGAGGGTCTTTTGAGAGACACTTTCACAGAGTGCGAGGTGTGTGTTGCATTCTGGTGGGAACCAATGGATAAAGATGTGGATGCTTTGGTCAAAGAGTTTGTAGTGTGCGCGTAAAGTGGCAAAGCATTGAAGGTTTCCAACCCCCCATTAGTGCCCATCGAGCTACAGCTGAGTCATGGTTAAAAATGGTTATTGATTTGGTGGGACAATTTAATCTTGTTGACTGCTACTCTAAATGGCTAGAAGTAAGATTTGTTGGGGAACCAGATTCTAAAACAGTGATCACGTTTTTAGAGGATGCATGCATAAGGGAAGGCTCCCCGTAGTTTTTTGTTACAGAAAACAGGGTATAATTTGTTTCTTTAGATGGAAAAAAGTTTCTTGATAAAAGTAGCTTAAAGCATCTCCAAAGCGCAGTCTATCCCCCTCAGAGAAATGGCCTTGTTGAGTGCTTCAACCATGTTTTGGGAGATTGTGTGAACTGGACTTTGCACAACATTTCTGTTGTGAGAACTGCAATCCAAATCATGTTGTGGTTTTATAGGACCACAATACAGTCCTCCACTAATACGTCTCCTTTTGAACTGCTCAGGGGTAGGAAACCAGTGGCAGGCTTTAGACCGGCATGAATGTCAACATGGTTGAAGCAGAAGGTTGCTGGTGAAAGTATGGATGCACTTGTTAGAAAGAATGAAACATAAGCTCAACATGAACAGAATGTCTCTTATGACATGAAGAAAAATGTTTGTGGCAGACCCATTATGGTTGGGGATTATGTATGCATTAAGAAGTGTACTCATGCTAGAAAAGGTGCAACAAAATTCACAAAACCAGTGCTTGTTGATAAAGTATGTGGTGTTGCTGTTCGTGTCGAACAATCACTTGGTGGAACCGCTCTAAAGATGTAAAAGTTTCCCTTCAACAGGGTATGTCACATCCTGATTCTGAGCAAAGTATTGTTGTGAAAAAGGCTACTGAACAAAAACACAAGGTGCAGGATGGTTTTCAACTTGTTCAAAATGATTCTCAGCCTATGCTAAGTAGAGTGCATCCACACAGAATTCCTGTCAGAATGTTAAATACTCCTGTTTAAGATATGTTTTTCTTGAATTCTTTTATGCATCTGCGCAAGTCATGTACTACAAGTATGTATTGATTTCCTCTCTTAGACCCTCTGAAGCAGAAATCCATCATAGATTTAATAAGGTTTGGATCTCTTTCAAGATTCCATACTCTCCTGGTGTAGAGCTTTGTTATTATGTATATTGCGGATCACTGACAGAATATCGACTGTCAAAATATCGAGGTACAAATTTATCGAAGCAAACATATCGATGTCCAGAATATCGAAGTCCTATCTACATAATGGTAAGTACAAAAAAATCGTTGTCAAAAATATTGTTGTTAAAAATATCGTTTTTTTTAATGTTTAGAAAATAATGTAAAATAAAGTAAATAATAGATATAATTAAAAAAAATAGAATTATTAGAAAATGTTGAAAATTATTAGTAATACATATAATGTAAAAATAAATTAAACATACATATGTATAAAATATAATATATATAATATATAATATTTATAAATAATTATTTGAATAAATTATAAATGGTTAGAAACATATTAAAGATTATAAATACATATATATAAACTTACACCAATAAAATAAAAATTAAAATAAAATATATATATAATACATTAAAATAATAAAATATGTTTAATCTTTTTAAAATACATTTTACACTACATTAACTAAAATAGTAGAGGAAATATTTGATAGTGGAGGGGGTGCAATTACTATTCCCACTCCAGAGAATGCAACAGTAGGAAAAATGTTGGATAGCGTAGGGGTAACAATTACTATTCCCCCTCCAGAGTGCAACAGTAGGGAAAGTGTTGGATAGCGTAGGGGTAAAAATTACTATTCCCACTCCAGAGAGTGCAACAGTAGGGAAAGTGTTGGATAGCGGAGGGGTAAAAATTACTATTCACACTCCAGAGAGTGCAACAGTAGGGAAAGTATTGGATAGCAGAAGTGTAAAAATTACTATTCCCACCCCAGAGGGCGCAAGAGTAAGGAAAGTGTTGGATAGCATAGGTGTAAAAATTACTATTCCCACTCCAGAGAGTGCAACAGTAGGGAAAGTGTTGGATATCAGAGGGTTAACATTAACATAATTATCAATTAAATAATTATTAAAAATAAATAACCAATTAATAATTGATTTATAATAAATTAAATATAAACACATATTAATAATTACTTTATTATAATTAAATTACTTCCCACCCTATTCCCCTATTAACCCACGACCCACTACATAACAAAAATACGCAAAAATGAATTTACATAAAAGTAATTACTGCAAAAATGTAACACATACATGAAAAAAGCTACACTTATACCAAACAATTACATCACATATTTTTAACACACATACTAAAATACAGAACACTAATAGAAATATCAATATTATTAACAACGATATTTTTACAAACTATATTACTGTCTTCGATATTAAAAAAAACGATATTTCTTACCGTACTGTCGATATTCTGTACCACGATATTCTTGCAGTCGATATTCTTGTACCTCGATATGTAAAACTTGATATTATGGTACTTCGAGAAAAAAAACCTCGATATTCTCTATTTAATGGTGTTCTACCTATATTGGGTGGGCTTTTGAATATTATTTTTCTAACTTATTTTTACTGTCTGTGTATTGTATTATTATAAGGTTATTCTATATAATGTTTAGTTTATAAGAAAAAAACCCAATGTAGTATTCCTGACTCCACATCAGCTCATGACACCGTAGTGGAATGCTGGTGTGGAGTCACAGTTCTGAGAATGCCAGTGGGCATTTGAAGCAGTTGACGTTTAGAGGCTGGCAGTGTTTGTGTGCCCAGCAGCTTGGGTGGTTTCCCTTCACAATAAAAGCGATACCAAAGATGAATTTGTTTCTGTGAGCTTTCATTACCACAAATTGTTATAATTTGAGTATGTTTTTATTATTTGACAATTATCATAATTTGACACTATCCCTTTGCCTTTTGTGTGGCTTTGTAGTGCTTCAACTTCCATCAGCTTGTCACTACTTTCAATTGCGAACACTGTTGAGTAATGTGTGCACACAACATGCTGTTGCCAAACACAGAGAATATTAATTAGAGGCACCATTGCTCATAGACCCCTCTGTCAGTCTCATAGGGTCAGGATACCGCTATCCTGACTCTTTATATCCTATTTACACTTTACACACCCCCGGGAACCATGTCCCTATTGACAAAATGGCAGCTGCATCTTTCCTCTCAGACTGCGGCCAGCCAATCACAGCATTGCTGCCTTGCCCATGGATCCTCCACAGTGGATACGCATCTCTAGATGTACATAAATCTTTGTAATTTAATAACTCCAAAACAACTGAAGAGATGTACACCAAATGACAAAAAGAACTCTTTCTGGACCAAGATCTAGCTTGTTGCCAAATTTTGTGATATTCAGTTCAACGGTTCGGCTGTAGTCACTTCTAAAATCCCTATGGGAAATTGCATGGGGAAAACACATTTTGGGTCTTTCTCTTTTTCTTGGCCCCCGTTCAATAAATCACCCCAACACTTTTAAGATGGAAGCTGACTTGAGGGGAAAACTAGTTTTGAAAAGTTTGGGAAGATTTGTCAAATGGCTCCAAAGTTATTAGCAAAACCAAAAACACTTTACCTATGGAAACTAAGCCCTAATTACGAATGTGTGCATAGGTTACTATCTGGTGCACACACTCTTTTATGTTAACAATACATTATCATGCTGACACAATTCTCTCTTACAACTCAAGGCTTCTTACAAATGTTAGTACATACTATGAAGAATCTTTCTCCTGTTGGAAACTTTTTTTGCTGAACCAAAACATTATGGGGAGCATAATGAATAGAAGTCAACTGTTGCTTGCACACAGAGTTACTCTTGAAATCAAACATTTATAACATTTTAAATCCCTCTACACAGCTATGGTGCATTAGGAGAACAGGTATTTTGTAAAGACTTACACCCATTAGCTGCACCCCAGCTGCAAAAAATTACGTAAAAGTACTATGGTAGTTACTCGCCACTATGAAAGCTAAAAAACAAACTAGCACACTCATTGGATGATGTCATCAGTGTTGTCATCAATGATGCAATTTGAGATGTCATGAGTGATGTCATAAATGGTTTCATAGAACATGTCATGAGTGATGTCACATGTGAAGTCATAAGCAGTGCATGGCGGGGGCACAAGTTATAGTTAGTGCGGCTAATTATAACTCATTGAGTTTCTGTCTTTTTTTAGGTAAAAATGTTAAAGTTGTCGCTAAGAAATCCACCTAACTATAACGTTATTTGAACCTTTGTTTTTTTTCCAACGAATTTCTAATGTCTTTTTTTAAATTGAAATCATATACATTTACTAAACCTAACTATAACTATACTGTAACCTTCGTTTTTACAGTGAATTTGAAGGTTATAAATAAATAAATATATCTATATATTTATAAATACAAAGAAACTAACTAATCCAGCACTGTTTGTGCTGAGAATGTTCAACTTCTTAGCTTTTGTACGTCACTTATACAGAAATATTCCCTGCATAGTTTTCATATGCCTTCAAGATGATCACTTTTTTGGATACTTAAAATTATATGTTTTCACTATGTACATCCATTTTTAACGTGTGTGATTGCTCTCGCAGGAGGCTCACAGTTGGCTTGCAGGAGACTCGCAAGAACATAGAGTTATACATTTCGTTCTACTCTATTCTACCGTGATCTTTTTCACGTGGTCAGATAATATTGAATGCTAATCTTTAATAATAAGTCAGTACAATATGTATATTGTATAATTATTTTGCTAACAAATTTACGGCTCTCGCGAGATGGTTGCAGGAGTCGAACACACAATCTCCTGCATAGACTACAAGGAGGCTGTACTTACTGTCCGGCTCTTGCGATCCACTCACAAGATCGAACATTTAATATTTAGTTCATAACAGTGTATTTTTGTCATTTGGAAGAAAGTAAGACATGAGAAGTGTTGCTTAAAGTAGAAAAACTGTTGATGTATTATTGCGTTTGAGATATTAAGAAAGTTCTCTGTTTTGTCGATCTTCCAGGTCACTTGCGATACACCCATGAAATGTCTGGTAGAGGAAAATATCATAAAGGAAGGATTGTGATTGGTTCATATGGATGTCTTTATTTAGCAAAGAAAAAATCCTTCCCTGCTGCTTCACTTACCTATTTGGTTTTGCTGTGGTTATACCTTTTTTGGCTAGCTCTGTGACATTGCTGATTTTCTTTCACCAGAATGTCATCCTATGATGCAGAGGAGAGCCCCACTGCTGTTCCTGCATCTCATTCACAAAAGGAGTCCATGAATTGGGAATTTCTTCAAATGAGGCCAGGTGGGAAAAAAGTATCTGAGAAATAGGTAATTTGTAAAATATGCAAAAATGGGTTCAGTAGGGGCACCTGGAACAAGTAATAGAGCATGAGTACTGCAGAGATGGGGTGACAATGCCTTGCTTGGGCTGAGTTAGCCAGTGCAGCAGAGCTTGAAAACTCATCAGGGACATCCATATCTTTTCAGCCTGGTGACACTGTGCCTGCCCAGGTACTCACCGCTCAAGCAGACAACAAGTGTGCTTATCTGAACAAAGCCCTTAGGGGCATATCAGCAACAACCGGCGATAATTATCGCTAAGCGCACCTAGCGCTAGGATAATTATCGCCGGCTAGCGTGGATTTTTATCGCTGAGATAACGTGCTATAACGTGATATAAGTAGCGATAAGAGGGGTTATCGCTACTTTTCTTGCCGCTATGCTTCATAGCAAGGGGCTTGATGATAGGAGAAATGTCGCTTAGCGACATTTCTCCTGTCATGTCAGGTCAGGAACGCCCATTTTGCATCTCGTTAGAGATGCAAAGCTTTGCGTTAGGAATTCCTACGCTAACGCAAGTTTTCACGCGTCAGCTTGCTAATTAGGCGATAAAATTATCGCCGCTTTTCAGCCGAAAACGGCCGCAAAAGCGGCGATAATTTTATCGTCTCGCCTTGCTGATATGCCCCTTAGTTTTTTGCTGCTTATGCAAGGAGATTATATTTTCTTCTGAGACAAGAAGGGGTGCATGGGACAGGCTTGTCCAGGATCACAAATGCCTACCTAGGCAGTATTATTTTTCTTCAATATTTTTATTTTCCATAATTTAATTTCCTCTCTGTTTTGAAGGAGATGCGGTTTTTTTGTTTACTGCAAATTTCTTGTTTATTTTTTACCCTTTTAAAAAAATACCCAAAAAGTAAAAAATGATAAAAACCAAAAAATAGTTGTTTAAAAATGTTTATTAAAAAAGCTAATTTCAGAGCTACCCTATACTTTCATGATAAATGCTGCTTCTACTTTTACCCTTTTTTTCCCTTCTTGATGGCTCTCGCGAGACACTTGCGAGAGCCATGAAGCTCTCAGACACAGTGTGTTTGACTCTCTTGGGCCTCCCACGAGTGTCTACTTTTATAGTAGAATTTGCGTTTTCACTGAACATATCCTGTTGTAATAGATAAAATTAACATGCACCAGATTTTTTCTTCTCCCTTTTGTTTTTTATACGATCCCATGGGACTCGTGCAAAATCGTAAAAAAATACCTTAGAGGAAGAATTTCCATTGTCCTTCATTTCAATACTTACCTCTTACAATCCCCATTGCTAGACTATGGGGAGACACTAGCCTCTCTACTCAGACCTTGCATGAAGATAACTAGTGTGTAGAGTAGGCTGTAAAGAGACACTGCTTCTCCATTTGCACCTTTCCCAGGCTCAGTAGTATGCATAGTTGGGTGGGTATGGTACATTCCTCACATGTAAGGCCTCACTTTTCTATCTCTACTAAGTATTACTAACACTGCCCTCCCCACTGCCACCTCTCCCCTTCTTGTATGGGAATGGGTTTCCCTGTCCACTCACACCTCTACCCAGCATCACAAATATATATGATAGTATTCAGAGAAACAATGTTTTCAGCACTAATACCTATCTCCAGGGCAACTTGGATGGACAGTACAGTGAAGTGAACCAGTGGCTTCTATCCTGACTCCTCTCCTTAAAACAACAGCCATATGCAAGAATATGAAATGAATCTCTTTACTCATAGTTCTTCTCAAGCTGACAGGTATGCATAGTAGTAGTAATGGGGCATATTATCAAGCCAGGCGATAAAATTATCGCCGCTTTAGCGGCAGAAAACTGCCACTAAAACGGCGATAATGGGCTTGATAATATGCTCTATGAAATTCCAATTGAAGCCCATGTTAGATGTGAAGGACATCTAACATGGGCTTCAATTGGAATTCCATAGAGCATATTACCAAGCCCATTATCGCTGTTTTAGCGGCAGTTTTCTGCCGCTAAAGCGGCAATAATTTTATCGCTTGGCTTGATAATATGCCCCAATATTCTTTATTCGGTTGAGAAAAAGTAATCATTAAAGATACAGACAATCAAATATCACATCAGAGCAATATAAATAAATTAACAAAAATAGCTATAAAATGCATAAAATGAAATAAAAAACTTAGTACATTGTAAAGTTATCATAAACACGAGCAAAGTACAGATATTAGGGTGAGATATATAACTGCAATACAGTAAAAAGATGTCATAATAGGCAGAATAAACCAAGACAGATTTTCAAAAACAACAAAGATATAAAGTACATGGCCATGATGCAATACTGCAATAAAACACAATCAATTAGCCAGATTAATATTAACAGCAAGAAATACACACCTATTATTACAACAAATAAATGTCATGGCCAGGCCTCCAGCAATTTGATGATGTTACTTAAAAAGGACCCTACATGCACATAAATGCAGGCATCCCCAAGCATAAGGAGAAACAGCAGTGCAGGCCGAACGTGATGTAAATTTGCAGTTTTCAAGATAGGGATCAGAAACTGTTGGAAATAGCTTTTTCAGAGGGTTTATCCCCAGACTTTTTCCTTTTTTGCCTACTGTTTTTGGCCCTGTTTTTGTTGGGTTTTGGACTCTGGGCACTTCACCACTGCTAATCAGTGCTAAAGTGCATATGCCTTCCCTGTAAACAGTGTTTATGGATTGGTGATTCCATGATTGGCATATTTGATTTACTGATAAATCCCTAGTACCGTGCACTGTGTGTGTGCTCAGGGCCTGTAAATCATATGCTGCTAGTGGGCCTCCAACCCTGATTGTGCCACCCACATGAGCAGCCTCTAAACGTAACTCAGACCTGCCACTACAGTGTCTATGCACAGTTTGGTACTGCCATGTCGACCTGGCAAGTGCACCAGGCCCTAACCTTCCCTTTTCTTACATGTAAGACACTCCTAAGGTAGGGCCAATGTCGCCCCATGGGCAGGGTGCAGTGTATGTGAAAGGTAGGACATGTACTTAGGTGTGTGATATGTCCTGATAGTCAAATAAAGTGTATTTTATTTTTCAATATTGAAACGCCATCTGCCCCATAGGGTAGAATGGGAGTTTATTTATAACATCTTATAAATATAACTTCCCATTGGGGCAAGATAGAAAGATGGAGTTTAGCATGCCTGAACTCAGAATATAAAGATGATTTTTATATTATGTGTTTGAAAATACCACTTTTAGAAAGTGGGTATTTTCTTGCTTAGCCATCCTGTGTGGCTTTGCTGGTTTGTGGATTGACTATCTGGCTTTGGAGTGACAGGGGCTAGGGATATACATTCTCTAAGACAGGCGCTGGGGGGAGGGTTGATGTGTTTCCTGCATTTCTTAAATGAGTCAGGGCTGGGTTGAATAGACCTGGGCTGCATTCAGCATAGTGGGAGGAGTTTTCCCTAGTACCTGAATAGGCATGGTCCGCATTTAGGGTGGTGGGAGGAGATTTTCCCTTGCACCAGAATAGGCTCTGTCTGCCTTATACAATTCTGTCACCACCTCCTGATGGAAGCTGGACAAGAGAGGACAGAACTGGTTTGGGCTGACCACAGACACTCTCCTCCCAAAAGAACAAAGAGAAACTTAGTATAAATATTCGGGCCCAACCCCAGAACTTTAGATTACTCCTGATCTAAGGAACCTGCCAGGAAGAAGGGCTGGAGAAGCTGTCGGGAGGAACTGCCACTTTGCTGAGTGCTCTGCTGTATTGGCCTGCTGCTTGCTGCTTCTGTCTTGGAGAGGACTTGAGTGTAGTTGTTATCATCCTGTTAGAGTGTTCTCCAAGGACTTGAAGTAGATCTTGCCTCCTGTTGGAAGTCTCAGGGATAGAAAATACTTCAGAGAGAACTTGCCAGAATCAAGGAACCTGCCAAGAAGAAGAGCTGGAAGAGATGCCAGGAGGAGTACTGCCCCTATGCTGTGTTGTTGCTTTGTTGGGTTGGTCTGCTGTTGCTGCTTCTGCCTTGGGCAGTGAAAGGACTGGACTGAACTTTCTTTACCTGTGCTGAGTATCCCCAAAGGCTTTAAGTAGAGCTTGCCTCCTGTTCTGAAGTCTCAGAGACTACAAAGACTTAACCAACCTCTGGGTACCACTTCTGGAACCACTGTTTCAGTTTGCCACAGAGAATGGAAAAGCAACAGACTCCGTCACTGGCTCTGTGTCCTGAAGGCACCTCAGAGGGCACCACAGCATCTTGCACTGCAACCCTGGTCTCACCGATGACAACGACCTACACCGCTCGCACTGAGCGGCTGTTTGGGTACCGCACTCCACATTGCCTCGCTTCACTTCGCCCCACTGGTCTCCCTGACGCTGTTGCTGCCTGCTGACTTCGACACCCATGACCGCATTGTGGCTCAGGGAACCACTCTTAAGTTTCACAATGCACCGTCTTGTCCCACACCGCAGTCTGGGCTGCCGTGGCCAGCTCCCACTAAACGGCTCTGTCGCTTGCACCGTGACCTGCCAGCACCGCAACGAGCACTGCCTCACTCTGCATGATAGCCCTGGTCTCACCGACGCCAATGGATGACTGTCACCGTGCTGCTGCCTGCACCATGGCTTGAGGACACTGCACGCTGCACTGCTTCACTTCACATCGCAACCACGACAGTTGCCACAACCGGCTCGCACCAACATGTCGGCCACAATGCAAAAGCTACAATTTATGAGTCTGCCGACACACCCAACTGACGCTGCCAGATGGAACTGTTGAATTCCGTTGATTTCAGCATCGCAGCAGCCCCGGACTGAGGTATTGACTCGGAAGAACTGTGTTTTTGAGATATTTCAGCAATTTTAAAGGATCTTTCAAAGTATATATTTTTAAGTACTCTATGTGGGATTCTTATCATTTTGGTCTTGTTTTGGATATATAAAAATATTGGATATTTTTCTAAACTGGTGTGTTGTCCTTTTGTAGTGTTTTCACTGTATTACTGTTGGTTATGTGCAAATGCTTTACACACTGCCTCTGAGATAAGCCTGACTGCTCGTGCCAAGCTGCCAAGGGGGTGAACAGGTTTTATTTTAGGAGTGTAACTCCCTTATCCTGACTAGAAGGAAGGGTCCCTACTTGCACAAAGGTCCAAACCATTGCTAAATAGAGACCCCCATTTCTAACAGAAACGTATTCCATGGCAAGTTAAATAAAGTGCAGAACATAACAACATTTGCAATGGTTTGGGCCTAGATCTTATCACACTCACATGGGCCAAGGGTACCATGGGCAGCCTAGCAGAAATGCATAGTAGACTGTGGGGAGAACTTGCCCTGTTTCCTGACACAAGTCTCTTGCATGGTAACTATAGTATAGTATAGTAGTATAGTGTGCGAAGAGACTGACCTCTCTCCTATGACGTGTCTCTTTGATAATGCTTGTGCAAATTAGGGTGTGAAAAGTGGCTTATCTTTGTGGTCACACCTCTCCCAGTATGGCATAAGTACTAGTAAAGTATGGAGTTGAAATTAACTTTATGCTCAAAAGTATGTCTTACATAACATCTACAAAGACTATGATATGAAAACACACTTACCTCTAAGGTGGGACACCTCCCGAGAATAACATATGCTAACTAGGCAGTGGGTGGAAACTGGTCTCTCTGCACATACCTCTCTTTATACTCATGACTGAGAGTATAAAATGGAGTATCGTCTCTGTTCAGAACTGTGTCTTGGATAATTCATATTGATATTTAATTGTGGAGATATTCTTACCTGTGTTGCAAACACCTCCAAAAGGCAAAATGTATAGGGTGTGCACAACAGTTGATAGCAGTGCGTATTAGAGTATAAACATGACATTAGCTCTGTGTGATGATCCCTCTTTGCATGACAGTCACCTATGTTAGGGACACCTTCCTGCACAAAAATAATCCTCTGAGGCTTATTCCTCTTATTCCTCTTTCTGTGTGTGCTGCAAAATGCAACACACATTGAAAGAGGAAGTAACAAGGAGAAATAAAGATATTTCTCCTGGTTACACCTCGCCTGAGAAGACATATATTTTTGGTGCATTCCCAGGTCTACCACTCTACAAACAATATAAACAACTATCACATGAAAAAAGAACAACTTTGAAATGCACAACATTTTTTCTGACACTATGAAGCACCTTTTAGCCACCTTAGCACGTCAAAGAGTCTTTAGATTTGTGCAATGTTCCACCCTCTGCACACAACCCGGAAATCCCTCTGCTGTGTACAGCAGAGGGATTTCCTTTTTGATTTTTTAGCCTTGAGAGCTATAGAAGAGCTTGCCCAACTGCCGAAGGCATTTTTTGTTTCAATGTAATTACGATCGGCGTGCATGGTACGCTGACATCATTATATTGAACGTGAAACTGAAATGAGAATCTTCCCTTTCCAATGGTACCCTTCTCTAGTGGATCATTACTTGGGGTTTGCCGCCAGAGGGTGATCCCCAAGCAGGATCCACCACTAGATCCCAGTGAGGGGACCCTTGGGCAAGAGCTTTTTCTCCCCCAACTTTCTTTGGGCATATTCAGTATTTCTGTTCAACCTGGTGGGCAGATAGGGGCAATTGTCCCCCAGGGCAGAAAGCCCACTAGCCACCAGGGAGTATTTGTTTTTGAAAACAAATGGGTGGGGGCTGCCCAAAATGGGCATGCCAATGCCTCATTCCCCAAAATAACACAAGGGACAGTCCTTCTGCCACTTCTGTGGGGCAGATAGTGGTTATTACCCCCAGTCTTCCCACAGGGGGAGAGGAAAGCCCTTTAGACATCAGCGATTTGTTTTTTGTTTTTTATAAAAGAGGCATGGGTCTGCCCACATTATGCCAGACCATGCCCCACCCAAAATAAATTAAAATAGAAGTATTTCTGCCCCCATGGGGTGCAGATGGAGGCACTAGTCCCAATATAACCCCATCCAGGGGGGCAGAAAGCACACTAGGTACCAGGGAAGATTTCTAGGGATTATGTAGGGGTGGGGGCTGCCCAAAATGGGAATGCCAATGTCCATTCACACCCAAACACAATTGATAAAGCCTTTCTGCCCCCCTTGGGGGACAGATGGGTGTTATTACTCCCGATCCGCCCCCGAGGGGATCAAAAAGCCCACTAGACAACAGGGATTTTAATTATTTTTTTTATAAAAGAGGGATTGGGCTACCCACAATGGACATGGCCATGACCCCATGCCACATAAATGGGGACCAAAGTCTTTCTGACTCGTCTTGGGGCAGGTAAAGAGACAGCCCCCTATCCACCCACCTGGGAGGGCAGAAAGTATTCTAGGCTCCAGGGATTTGTTTTCTTAGTATAGGGGTGGGGGCTACCCAAAATGGGTGTGTAAATGCCCCCATCCCCCCAAAAATAAGCACAGTCATTCTTCCCCAGGGGCTTTTGGGAGAAATAGCACCCAATCTGCCCCCACAGGGGCAAAAAGCCCACTAGGCACCAAGGACAATTTTTATCTTTGTGCAGGAATGGGGGCTGCTCTGAAGAGACAGGATGATGCCCACTCTTCCTTCCAAAAATGGGCAGTTTTTCTGCCGCCTTGGGGGGTAGAAATGGGCAGCAGCACCTGTTCTGCCCCCCTGAGAAGGGGGAAGAAAGTCCACTAGACACCAGGGACTATTTTTTGCATTGTGAAAAAATGGCTCAGTCTTTCTGGTCCCTCCCCCAGGAGGGCAGATGGTGGTTATTTCACCTGATCTGCCCCCTTATTAGGATGGGTCAGAAAGCCCAGTAGGCACCAGGGATATGCTTATCAATAAATCATGGGTTTGTTGAGGGTGACTACACACCCATAAGGGTCTCAAAGCGCTGGGGAGGAGGGAAGGTGCAGGTTCCAGTTCATCAAGGAGGAGGTCTATCGAAGAGCCATGTTTTGAGGTTTCTCGTGAAGATGGGGAGTGATGTCGTCTGTCTGAGGTGGAGTGGTAGGGCGTTCCAGGCTCTGGCTGCGAGGAAGGAGAAGGAGCTGCCTCCTGATCTGGACTTCCTGGCGTGAGGGACCATGGTGTAGGAGAGCTGGGCTGACATTAGGGTCCTTTGGGGTGCGTGGAATTCAAGTCGGCTGTTCAGGTATGCTGGTCCAGTGTTGTGGAGGGCTTTGTATGTGTGGATGAGACTCTTGAAGGTGATTCTAGCCTCAATAGGGAGCCAGTGGAGTGTGTGCAGGTGCTGAGAGATGTGGCAGTGTCTTGGCAGGTTGAGGACCAGTGTTGCGGCGGTGTTCTGGATGTTTTGTAGCTTGCGTGTGAGGTTTTTGTTTATTTCGGCATAGAGTGCGTTGCTGTAGTCAAGTCTGCTGGTCACGAGGGTGTGAGTGGCGGTCTTTTTGTGCTCGAGGGGGATCCACTTGATGGTCTTGCGTAGGAGGCTTATGGACATGTCAGGGAGCGGCCCTACAGTCAAGGGTCACTCTCCCTTTTTTAGGGACACACTTAAAGCCGTTCTGCCCTCCTGGGGGTAGATCAGCTGTATTTTTAGGCAAAAACCACTAGATAGTTTCTGTGTGTGTGTGTGTGTGTGTGAACTGGAGTTCAGCTGACAGTCTGCATCTACTGGCATTTGGCTGACTGTGTGTGTACTGGCATTTGGCTGGCAGTGTGTGTGGACTAGTACTTGGTGGCAGTGCGTGTAAACTGGCGCTTGCCTGTCAATGTGTGTGGACTGGCACTTGGCTGGCAGTGTGCATTGACTGGAGCTTGGCTGGCAGTGTACATGGATGGTGCTTGGCTTGTGGTGTGCTTTGGATGGAGCTTGGCTGGCAGTGTGTGTGGATGGCACCTAGCTGGCAGTGTGAGTGAAACGGCACTTGGTAGGCAGTGTGTATGGACTGCTGCTTGGCTGGTAGTATGGCTTGCATGGATCCCCCAGCGTTTTCTTACCCAGAATCCTCTGCAAACCTCAAATGTAGCTAAAAAGTCAAATTTTCCTTGCATTTCTGTGTGAGAAAGCTGTAGGATCACCAGGCCGGCACAATTTTCCTACCACTCAGTGTTCCCCCAGATCCCTCAATAAAAATGCTACCTCATATATGTGGGTGGGCCAAATGTCCACAACAGGGAATGGCCCAAAACATATTGTGGAGCCATCAAAATTATCGATCACAAAACGACCTGGTTTTGCAAGGGGGTCATCTGTATTTTTGGTCCGGGCTCGGCTGCCATCTAGGGGAACCTAATCAACCAAGACATTTATGAAAACTAGACACCCGAAGTGTAGGGGGATGTGGCTTGCATGGATTCCCCCCCTACCTAAAATTCCCTGCAAACCTCAAATTTAGCAAAAATAAAATCAAGATTTTCTCACATTTCTGTTTTGAAAAGCTGTGGGATCACCAAGACAGCACAATTTTCCTACCACCCACCATTCCCCCAGGTCTCCCGAAAAAATTGCTACCTCACTGGTGTGGGTCAGCCTAGTGCCTGCGACAGGGAAGGGCCCATAACATATTATGGAGGCATCAAAATTATCACAAAACGATCTGGTTTTGCCTGGGGGTCACCTGCGTTTTTGGTCCTGGGCTCTGCGGCCATCTAGGAAAACATACTGGTCACCTGGAAGAGACAAAGTAGGTTGCCTTGCATGGATCACCTAAAGTTTCTTCTATCTAGAATCCTCTGCAAGCCTCAAATATAGCAAAACAAATCACTTTTTCCTCACATATCTAGGTGGGAAAGCTGTAGGATCACCAGGCTGGTACAATCTTCCTACCACCCAGCATTTCCCCAGATCTCCCGATAAAAATGTTACCTCACTTGTGTGGGTGGACGAGTGCCTGAGACAGGGAAGGGCCTAAAAGTATTGTGGCAGCATCCAAATTATCGATCACAAAACAACCTGGTTTTGCGAGGGAGTAGTCTGCGTTTTTGGCCCCGGGCTTGGAGGCCATCAAGAAAAACCTGCCAACCCAGACTGAAAATTAGACACCCGGGGGAGTCCAGGGAGGCTTGCATGAATCCTCCAACATTTTCTCACCTAGAATCCCCAGCAAGCCTCAAAGCAAGCCTCAAATATAGGTAACAAAAATTACATTTTCCTCAGATTTCTGTGTGGGAAAACTGTGGGATCACAGGGCTAGCACAAATTTCCTACCACTCAGTGTTCCCCCAGGTCTTCCGATAAAATTGCTACCTCACTTGTGTGGGTGGGCCAAGTGCCCACAACATGGAAGGTCCCATAACGTATTGTGGTGCCATCAAAAGTTTTGATCACAAAACAACCTGGTTTTGCCAGGGGTCACCTGTGTTCTTGGCAGCCATCAAGAAAAACCTGCCAACCCAGACTGAAAACTAGATACCCGGGGGAGTCCAGGGAGGAGTGGCTTGCATGGATCCTCCACAATTTTCTCACCCAGAATCCCCAGCAAACCTCAAATATAGCTAAAGAAATTATATTTTCCTCACATTTCTGTATGCCCACAACAGGGAAGGGCCCACAACGAATTTTGGTGCCATCAAAATTATTGACCACAAAACGACCTGGTTTAGCCAGGGGTCACCTGTGTTTTTGGCCCAGGGCTCAGCATCCATCAAGAAAAACCTATCAAACCCAGACTGAAAACTAGACACCTGGGGGAGTCCAGGGCAGAGAAGCCTGCATGGATCCTCCAACATTTTCTTATCCAAAATCCCCTGCAAACCTCAAATTTAGCAAATCACATTTTCCTCACATATCAGTGTGAGAAAGCTGTTGAAACACCAGACCAGAACAATTTTCCTACCACTCAGCATTCCCCCAGAACTCCCGATAAAAATGCTACCTCACTTGTGTGGGTGGACCAAGTGCCCGTGACAGGGAATGGCCCAAAACGTATTGTGGTGGCATAAAAATGATCAATCACAAAACAGCCTGGTTTTGCCAGGGGGTCACCTGCGTTTTAGACCCCAGGTTCGGCAGCCATCAAGAAAAGCCTACCAAACTCAGACAGTACTGAAAACTAGTCATCTGGGGGAGTCCAGGAAGGTGTGGCTTTCATGGATCTCCCAGTATTTTCTTACCCAGAATCGCCAGCAAAGCTCAAATTTAGCTTAAAATATTTAAATTTTCCTTACATTTCTGTGTGGGAAAGCTGTAGGATCACCAGGCCGGCACAACTATCCCATCACCAGCTTTCCCCCAGATCTCCAGATAAAAATTCTACCTCACTTGTCTGAGTGGACCAAGTGCCCATGACAGAAAAGGGCCTGAAACATACTGTGGTGGCATCAAAATTATCAATCACAAAACGCCCTGGTTTTCCCAGGGGATCTCCTGCGTTTGTGGCCCATCACTAGGCAGCCATCAAGAAAAACCTACCAAATCCAGACATTACTGAAAACTAGACACCTGGGGAAATCCAGGGAGGTGTGGCTTGCATGGATCTCCCAAACTTTTTTTATCCAGAATCCCCTGCAAACCTCAAATTTAGCATAAAAAATTAAATTGTCCTTACATTTTGGAGTTGAAAAGCTGTAGGATCACCAGACCGGCACAGTTTTTATACCACCCAGCCTTCCACAAGATCTCCTGATAACAATGCTACCTCACTTGTGTGGGTGGACCAAGTGCCTGCAACAGGGAAGGGCCCAAAAGTATTATGGTGGCATCAAAATTATCAATCATAAAATGCCCTGGATTTTGCCAGGGGGGCAGCAGCCATCAAGAAAAAACCTACCTAACCCAGACAATTCTGAAAACTAGGCACCTGGGGGAGTATAGGGAGGTGTGGCTTGCATGGATCTCCCAAGTGTTTCTTACCCAAAATCCCCTGCAAACCTCAAATTTAGCTTAAAACAATTACATTTTCCTTACATTTCTGTGTGGGAAAGCTGTAGGATCTCCAGGCCGGCACAAATTTCCAACCACCCAGCATTCCCCAAGATCTCCCGATAAAAATGCTTCCTCACTTGTGTGGGTGGACGAGTGCCTGCGACAGGGAAGGGTGCAAAAGTATTGTGACAGCATCAAAATTATTGATCACAAAACAACCTGGTTTTGCAAGGGAGTAGTCTGCGTTTTTGGCCCCGGGCTTGGCAGCCATCGAGAAAAACCTGCCAACCCAGACTGAAAACTAGACACCCGGGGGAGTCCAGGAAGGAGTGGCTAGCATGGATCCTCCAACATTTTCTTACCCAGAATCCCCAGCAAACCTCAAATATAGCTAAAAATTATTACATTTTCCTCACATTTCTGTGTGGGAAAGCTGTGGAATCACAGGGCAAGCACAAATTTCCTACCACAAAGTGTTCCCCCAGGTCTGCTGATAAAATTAGGTGGGCCAAGTGCCCACAACAGGGAAGGGCCCATAACGTATTGTGGTGCCATCAAAATTATCGATCACAAAACGACCTGGTTTTGCCAGGGGATCGCCTGTGTTTTTGGCCCAGGGCTCAGCAGCCATCAAGAAAAACCTATCAAACCCAGACTGAAAACTAGACACGTGGGGGAGTCCAGGGAGGAGAGGCTTGCATTGATCCTCCAACATTTTCTTATCCAGAGTCCCCTGCAAACCTCAAATTTAGCTAAAAAAAAATCACATTTTTCTCACATATCAGTGTGAGAAAGACCAGACCAGATCAATTTTCCTACCACCCAGCATTCCCCCAGATCTCCCGATAAAAATGCACCTCACTTGTGTGGGTGGACCAAGTGCCAGTGAAAGGAAAGGCCCCAAACATATTGTGGTGCCATCAAAATTATCAATCACAAAACAACCTGGTTTTGCCAGGGGGTCGCCTGCGTTTTTGGCCCCCGGCTCAGCAGCCATCCTAAAAACCTATCAAACCCAGACTGAAAACTAGACGTCTGATGGAGTCCAGGGAGGAGAGGCTTGCATGGATCCTCCAACATTTTCTTTCCAGAATCCCCAGCAAACCTTGGAGTTAGCTAAAAAAAAATCACATTTTCCTCACTTTTCAGTGTGAGAAAGCTCTAGGGTCACCAGACCAGAACAATTTTCCTACCACCCAGCATTCCCCCAGATCTTCCAATAAAAATGCTACCTCACTTGTGTGGGTGGGCCAAGTGCCCAAAACAGGGAAGGGCCCATAACGTATTGTGGTGCTATCAAAATTATCGATCACAAAACAAACTGGTTTTACCAGGGGGTCGCCCGTGTTTTTGGCCCCAGGCTCGCAGCCATCTAGGAAAACCTACCAAACCCACACAGTTCTGAAAAGTAGACTCCTGGGCAGGTCTAGGGAGATGTGGCTTGCGTGGATCCCCCAATGTTTTCTTACCAAGAACCCCCTGCACATCTCAAATTACGTTCCAAAATTTAATTTTTCTGACATTTCTGTGTGGGATCACTATGCCGGCCCACATCGCCTACCACCCAGTATTTCCTTTAATCTCCTGAGTAAAATGATACCTCACAAGTGTAGGTGCCCAAAGCAGTGTCTGACAAAAACATATTTAAACAAGCATTTGCAATGCAATAGGTCTCGCATTTACGCGAGTTTAAGCTATTGGCATTGTAAATGACACTGCCTTTTATTTTAATTTAAAAAAAGAAAACAAAAATAAAAGGCATTGTTATTTGTAATGTGAATAGCTCAAACTTGCGTAAATGCGAGACCTATTGCATTGCAAATGCTTGTTCTGCAAATGTAGAGGGGAGTAGAATTACGTGGTGTCAAGTAGAGTGTAAATATGCAGAGTGAAATTATGATGTGTGGGGTGAAATTATGTGGCATGAAAGTATGTTGAGTGGCTTGGAATTGTGTGGCATGGAGCTGAATTGTGAGATGTGGAATTGATTGGGGTGGTGTGGCATAGACTGCAATTGTATGGAAATGAATTATGTTACCTGGAGTTAAATTATGTGGCATGGTGTGGAATTAAGGGATGTGGTGTGGAATTAGTTGGCATGGCGTGGAGTAGGATTATATGGTGTGGTGTGGAATTGTGTGGAGTGGAATTGTGTGGCATGGAATTGTGTGGCATGGAGTGGAATTATGTGGTATGGCATGGAATTAATTGGTGTGGATTTGTGTGGTGTGGCCTAGAATTGTGTGACATGGAGTGCAATTCTGCGGAGAGGAAGTATGGGGATGGAGTGGAATTATGTGATGTGGTGTGGAATTATGGGGTGTGGTATGGAATTATGTGGCATGGAATTGTGTGCCATGGAATGGAATTATGTGGTGTGGATTTATGAGAAGTGGAGAGCACTTTATGTGGCATGGAATTATGTGGAGTGGAATTATTTTGCATTCACTGAGATAGACATGTTACTGTGTGGCGTGAACTACAATTATGTGACGTGGTGTGCAATTGTGTGGAGAGGAATTCAGTGGCGTGAAGTGGAATTATGTGCCATGGTTTGAATTCAAGTGGTGTGGCATAGAATTAGGTGGCAAGGAGTGGAATTATGCTCCGTGGAGTAGAATTATGAGATGTGACATGGAATGGTCTGGCATGGAATTGTGTGGTGTGAAATTGTGTGGTGTGAAATTATGTTGGTTTGGGGAGATTAAATTTAGGTGGTACAGTGTGGTACAATGTGGAATTATGTGGTATGGAGTGGAATTATGTCTCATGGAGTGGAGTTATGTAGCATGATGTGGAGTCATGTGATGTTGCATGGAGTGAATTTATGTGGCATGGAGTTGAATTGTGTGGCATGGAATTGTGGGGTGTTGACTAGTGGAATTATGTGGTGTAGAGTAGAATTAGGTGGCGTGAAATTATGTGGAGAAGAATTGTGTTGCATGGAATTGTTTTGCATGGTATTGTGCGGCATTGAGAGGATTGGAATTATGCGACATGGAGTGGAATTATGTGGCTTGGATTTGAAATATGAGGGTGGAGTGCAATTAGGTGGCATGGAGTTGAATTGTGTGGTGCAGAATTGTGTTGCACGGAGTGTAATTGTGTTGACTGGAGTGGAATTGTGCAACGTGGAATTGTGTGCCGTGAAATGCAATTGTGTGATGTGGAGTGCAATTGGGTGACATGGAGTGTCACTGAGTGGAGTGGAAATCATATAGCATGGAGTGGAATTATGTGACATGGTAATGAATTGTGTGGTGTTGAGTGGAATTACGTGCCGTGGAATTATGTGGCATGGAGCCGAATTATGTTGAGTTGAATTGTGTGGCATGGCATTACATGCCATGGATTGGATTTAAGTGGCGCAGAATTATTTGGCATGGAATTGTGTGGTGTGAAATTGTATGGCGTGCAATTGTGTGCCATGGAGTGAAATTTTGAGACATGGAATTGTGAGGAGTGCCACTGTGTGACATGGAGTGCAATTGTGTGGAGTGGGATTAAGTGATGTGGAGTGGAATTATGTGACGTGGTGTGGAATTATGTGGTGTGGAGTGAAAGTGTGTGGCATATAGTAGAATTATGTGGCATGGATTTATGTCATGTGCAATTGTGTCGCATGGCAAGGAATTGTGTTGAGTTGAGTGGAAATATGTTGAGCTGAATTATGTGGCGCGAAAGGGAAGAGGCATTATGTGACACAGAGTGGAATTATGTTGTAGGGAGTGAAGTTATGTGGCATAGTATGTGGCATGATGTGGAATTATATGTTGTGCACTGAATTGGAAATATGCTCATGTTTAAAGTATAGACTGGGAGGGGTGGGATGAAGGTATAGGGCCAGTGAATCGAACAAGCCCAACTACGAAGACTAAGAGATCGCACACGGTGGCAGACCAGACAAGCTGTGCAAGACCCATTTAATGCCACAGGGACCTACTTTATACAACTCACACGAAGAAAACACATGGGTGAAATATCAATATCTTGTTTTCTGTGTAAACCAGCAGCTCCTGTATTCGGTTTTGTAGCGCTGCGGTAATAGGCGCTACCAACGGACACGAATCGCTCCCTTTGAAAAATGATTATAAAGTACGGCATAGCGAAGGAACGTAAAATACACATTTGTTCTTCGTTGTATTAGGAGAGGGGGGTGCTGGAATCCCGGCGGGATTATAAAGTCACTCTGACGGTTTCTGGTAGTTGAGTCCTAAGACTCCAATCTGCATCAAAACAAGCCTAAAAAATGCATCTAGGGTGCCACACTGCATATTCTCTAAAAGTACAGTATTCATAGTTAGGTGAAACTTCAGGAATGGCCATTGCCTTCACCACTCATTACTCTCAGGGAAGGTGGTAATTGTGTACTCCACCACATCATGGCCAAGCATGTGGCATACACTCACACTTTGTCTCTTCAGGCTTGTGGAGATTTGTAGTTGGACCCTAAGAGGCATTATTTCTTGTTGCCATCCGTCTTGTTAGAGAAATAGTGAAAGCAGAAATACTACCAATTTTGAAGTGACACAGAAATGGAAGCTAAACAATAGGTCTGTTCCCAGAATTTCTGTACACAGTCATTTAGCCGATCACAGTGCCAGCTGCCTCATGGTAAGAGTTTCAAAAAGTGCATTCTAGATAAAGATTTGTTAGGGCCGTCCTAGTAATTCCTATATGCATTTGCAAACTACAAGTAAGCCGCAAAGTCAAGTTAAATTTTGAAAGAGAGTATGGAGGCTCAGGGATTGGTATTTGCTGGGCTTGAGAAACTTGGTTTTCTATGGATTTCTGTGCAGCAATCTCATCTGAGATCGAGGGGTTCTGACAGGACAGGAGATGGCATGCGCCGGACAGGCGATGTGCACGAGCACGGCTGTCTCAGGGCTCGTAAGCAGCGCCCCTCCTATCGCAACTTGGCTGTTGCAGTCGTGAGGAGAGACTGCCTGTTGTTGGCTCGAGCCGTGCAGCTGACGTGACGTGCTGTCTCATCACTGCAGAGCAACACGTGTATTGTGGGCAAAACTCCTCAATTTGGCAAACCGACGTTGGCTCCAAACTTTTAAACCCCATAATGGTAGGCTCAGATTGACTATTCTTTTAGGAGTACTCTAGCGCGACACAAAGCAGAACAAACACCAATTGTCAAACAAAAGAGAGGTTTTGCGCTGATAATTTGAAGCAAAATGTCTGGCTCTGTATTGCATAGCAGCAAGCCCCCTCTTAATGTAATGCAGTGGGGGCATATCAGGGCGGGAACAGCGTTTACATGCAGAGGCAGATCTACTAACCTAGCACAACGTGGCTTTGCGTGAAATCCTAGCAATAATAAAAAGCAGTTGCATAAAATGGCAAAAGAAAAATCCTAGAGGTTTTAAAAGCGCTTGACTGCTAAAGTAGCACAGAACGGGGGTGATGCCTTTGGTGTAAACAGCTTAGTTTAACAACAACAAACCAGCAACAGAGGAGCCCGCGAAAGTGAAAGTGATCGTGATTATGATCGCTACGGAGGAAAGACACATGGCGCTGCGCGCGTGCACGTTCACGTGCACTGTAGCTTTAGGCCACGGCAGCACTTTGAAAAGCCCAGTTATAAAATGTCTCTTCGAGCCTTTGGCTCGCGAGACCTAAAAATAGTGTTTATGAGCTCGCTGTGATATTCCCTCAATCTCTATACATTTTTGTCCCTTCCTTGTCACAGGCACTTGGCCCACCCACACAAGTGAGGTGCCATTTTACCGGGAGATCAAGGGGAACGCTAGAGGGTCCAGCACCTTACTGCTCATGCCACAGAAATTCCATAACAAGAAAACTTACAATCAAGCATTCTCAGGTATCGCACCGAGAATCTGGAATCTCCAGCCCCTCAAAATAAGACTGAATCATTTGACTGCTTCTTTCAAAAGGGAAGTTAAAGCGATACTGATGAAGACATTTCTGGCTTAGATACCCAGCCCCCCAGGCACTCTAGGACACACTTGTTTATATTTGTTTATACTTGACTGTTATGATTGTATTTTGACCTGTTGGTTTGCTGCTACTACTTCCTTTACCTTTCGTGATTGCCAAATTTTAAAGCACCCTGATACCCCCAGGAGCCATGCTCGCGCTATATTATACTTAAAAAAAAAGAATATATATATATGTATATATATATATATATTCACTGAAAAAACCATAGGTTTCAGGCACGTTATAGTTAGGAATTAGCATTTAAAAAACCTTAGAAATTCACTGAAAAACCCATAGGTTTCAGGGGCGTTATAGTTAGCTGGACTTTTCACTCATACAAAACCATTGAAATTCCCCCGTTATAGTTAGTTCAGCTAACTATAACTCGCGGGCCCGCAATGCACTGCTAATGACGTCACATATTACATCACTCATGACATGGTCAGTGACATCACTCATGACATCACTGAGGACATCTCAAATGACATCACTGATGACCTCATCCAGTGAATGTGTGTTTTTCTGAAAATTACATATGTTTTATATATGTATATCTCAAGGTCGCTGGAAGAATAAATGGGTATATAAGTGTCTAAATGGATGATTTGTTTTTGAAAAATTGATTGTATAACTGACTAAGTCTATCTTAGTGAATACATGGCTTAGTGAGTAATGTTTAAATATGTAAATTACTGTATCAGTCTCTCACTTTGTGTATAAGTGGCTGCATGGGTTGGTGAGTAGCTTCATGAGTGTCTATATAGGTTATTAGTTGGTTTTTTGAGTATCAGTATGAGTGTCTGCGCGCGAGTTATAGTTAACTGAACTAACTATAACGGGGGAATTTCAATGGTTTTGTACGAGTGAAAAGTCCAGCTAACTATAACGCCCCTGAAACCTATGGATTTTTCAGTGAATCCTAAGGTTTTTTAAATGCTAATTCCTAACTATAACGTGGCTGAAACCTATGGTTTTTTCAGTGAATTTCAAAGGTTTTTTAAATGCTAATTTCTAACTATGCCTACAGAGATAGGGCATGTGAAGAAAGAAGAAAAAACGCACAGAAAGAAAAAAAGAAATGCAGAAAGAAGCAACAGAAGTCCTCAAAGACGAAGAAAAGTGCAGGAAGCAGGATAACATGCAGAAAGAACAAACAGAAGAGCATAAAGAAGCCTTGTTTCAAAATCATCTTGTACCCTCAACATTTTCAGACGGATACTGGTGGTAACTGAGTCTGCCTAACCAGTCCTAGAGCCAGTGCTATGTTAAAAGACACTCAGAATACAGTGAAAACACCTACATACAAAAGGGAACACTATGCATTGGGGTCCCCCTGTGATTAGCATGACCTCCTCTGTAAGCCCCTGGTATATAATAGGGCAGGGGATTAAAACTACCTCTTAAAACGTGGCACAGGGCGTGTTTGCACACGTCACCTCAGGCCCTGTCCCCTCCCTTCCCCACTGTGTAAACACGCCCTGTGGCCGTTTTTTGAGTTGGGAGATTAAGTCCCCTTGAATCCTGAGGGCCCAACTAAACCACTAGGTACCTCCAGTAAGCACCACAGAGCTGCATTGCAGAGAGATGTAAAAAGGGGCACGGCCTAGACCACCTCTCTGCAACGCAGCGCAGTGGCGCTTACTGGAAGCACCTGGTGGGCTAGTTGGCCCCCAGGGTCCCTCAGGATTGAAGGGGAATTATTTTCCTAACTTAAAACGCGCCACAGGGCGTGTTTGCACATGTTAACTCAGGCCCCGTCCCCTCCCTTCACCACTGTGTAAACACGCCCTGTGGCCGTTTTTAGTTGGGAGATTAAGTTCATTTAAATCCTGAAGGTCCCTAGGGTCCAACTAGCCCACTAGGTACCTCCAGTAAGCGCCACAGAGCTGCGTTGCAGAGAGGTGTAAAAAGTGGCACGGCCTGGACCACCTCTCTGCAACGCAGCTCAGTGGCGCTTACTGGAAGCACCTGGTGGGCTAGTTAGCCCCCAGGATCCCTCAGGATTGAAGGGGAATTATTTCCCCAACTTAAAACTCGCCATAGGGCGTGTTTGCACACGTCACCTCAGGCCCCATCCCCTCCCTTCCCCACTGTGTAAATACACTCTGTGGCCATTTTAAGTTGGGAGATTAAGTCCCCTTGAATCCTGAGGGTCCCTAGGTGCAAAATAGCCCACTAGGTACGTCCAGTAAGCGCCATTGCAGAGAGGTGTAAAAAGGGGCACGGTCTGCACCACCTCTCTGCAACGCAGAGCAGTGGCGCTTACTGGAAGCACCTGGTGGGCTAGTTGGCCCCCAGGGTCCCTCAGAATTGAAAGGCAATTATTTCCCCAACTTAAAACGTGCCACAGGGCGTGTTTGCACACGTCACCTCAGACCCTGTCCCCTCCCTTCACCACTGTGTAAACGCGCCCTGTGGCCGTTCTAAGTTGAGAGATTAAGTCCCCTTGAATCCTAAGGGTCCCTAGGGTCAAACTAGCCCACTAGGTACCTCCAGTAAGCACCATTGCAGAGAGGTGTAAAAAGGGGCACGGTCTGCACCACCTCTCTGCAACGCAGAGCAGTGGCGCTTACTGGAAGCACCTGGTGGGCTAGTTGGCCCCCAGGGTCCCTCAGGATTGAAAGGGAATTATTTCCCCAACTTAAAACGTGCCACAGGGCGTGTTTG
Organism: Triturus cristatus; assembly: GCF_964204655.1. Lineage (NCBI taxonomy): Eukaryota > Metazoa > Chordata > Amphibia > Caudata > Salamandridae > Triturus > Triturus cristatus. The sequence continues at coordinate 819,757,904 of NC_140591.1, forward strand.
CACACGTCACCTCAGACCCTGTCCCCTCCCTTCACCACTGTGTAAACGCGCCCTGTGGCCGTTCTAAGTTCAGAGATTAAGTCCCCTTGAATCCTAAGGGTCCCTAGGGTCAAACTAGCCCACTAGGTACCTCCAGTAAGCGCCACAGAGCTGCGTTGCATAGAGGTGTAAAAAGGGGCGTGGCCTTGGAACAACTGTCTGCAACGCAGCTCCCTGGCGCATACTGGAGATACCTGTTGGGCTATTTGGCCCTCAGGGACCCTCAGTATTGAAGGGGAATTAATTCCCCAACTTACAACTGGCCAGGGGGCGCGTTTGCAGAGTGCTGCAAGGAGGGGGCGTGGCTTCCGGCGTGATGCCGGTCTTTTATTTATTTTATATTTTTTAAGAAGGAGGGCTGTGTGGCCCCCCTTCTTTTTCTAATTTCTTGGCCCTGGGAACACCACCCCCCAGGGCCTGCACCCTAATTTATTTTGTTGAAAAAAATAGATTTGGAAGGCGGCCGTGTGGCCCCCCCTCCCAAGGCCTTAATCGGCCCCGGGGACCGCAACCCCCGGGTCATGGCCTTTTTTTGTTTAATTCTTTAGGAGGGGGGTGTGTTGCCCCCCTCCTCAGGCCACTTATGGCCCCGGGGACCCCATCCCCCGGGGCCGGCCTTTGTTTTTTATTATTTTAAAAAATATATATATTTATTGAAACACCTAGGACATGCTGGACAAACCGTATGTACCTATCACCATGACGATTTGCGTGATATTCATTAAAAGGCGACTATGCATACAATGAATTCACGTGGAATGTATTTACACCGCCAGTGAAGCTCTGACGTGTCTGACGCCCTACCGTGCCTAATCCCGGTGCCTCCGCTGGTGGGTACTCTCCAAGTAGACACCCTTGTCGTTTATTTATACAAACATGGGTAGCTATTGACGGGCACATTTAATACACACGCACTCCAAGCCATTCAAAGGGGATTCGACAAAAATTCGACCAAACTATGCAAGAAACCCCCCTCACGGTTAATAAAACACACATCCACTGCCGGATGTGTAATACTTTTTATTTTACTCTCTGGAAAGGAGACAAACCTCACTTGAGAGTCACAGCGTGCTCCTGGCTGAGCCCAATGTTGTGTTCACCCACCACTGCCCGCCGAGTGCCACACACCTCTGTGTTGTATTCCACCAGCTAGTGCGTATGCTATGACACTCTCTAGCCCATGTGCACTGTAACACCACCCCGTGAATATGTCATGCCACACTTGCCTTCGCACGGGTTATATTGCCCCATCTAACGTGCCTTCCTCGATGCCTATGTTATAACGCACAGCGCTATGCCATACATATTACAATCTGGGATCCATATCTTTGTCACAGTGCATATGCAACCTAACACTCCCCAGCACATATTTTATATTACAACTTTAGAGACTAGTTAGGTTACACAACACTGCCCTGTGCATATTACACTCCAAGGCGCATATCGCATAGCACGTGCTATTGCCTGTGCTATCTTGCGCTCTCCAATGAATCTGTCATTGCGCACAATGTTTGCATATTATATTTCACGCCCCGGTTCATCTTATATCACACTTTTTGGTGCATAGTTTGTAACATATACTATATCTAGTTTTCATTTTCAATCGTGCTCTCAGGACTATGTTCTATATAACACTGCGTCCACCTGCCCTTTTCACGGGCATTACATTTTGCGATGGGGGGTGGAGGGTCAGGGGGTGTTTCTGCCAAGTGAGCCCAGAGTCACAGTCACAAACGGACTCTTCTTCCTGAATAAAAGTGAGATTATGCTGCATACTTGTTCATATTTTAAGTAGTTCGCACAGACACACATTTTAAAAACAATAAAGTTCCTAATACCCACCTTCTCTGAACAGTTAGCTTGCTGCCCCATCCACCTCCTCCCTATCCTCTTGTCTGAATCCATGAACTAGCCTCCTCCCTCCTGCCATGCATGGTCTGATGTGCTGCCACTGCCCTCCATTTAGCATGATGTACCAGTCCACTCCTCCTGCCCTCCATTACCCAATTCTATGGCCCATCATTGACCTCCTGCTTAGCCTCTGTGCTTAGTTTGCTGCCCCTATTCTCCTCCCCCCTGCTCTCCGATGTCTTTGTGTATGCCCCTGCTCCATCCTTTTTGCCCACCATGTGCCATGGACCTGCCACTCCTATCTACTCTGAGTGTTCTGTTGAGCTGCCACTCCCCTCCCACCTGCCTAGCATTGTCAGATGACTGTAACCTGTCCCTGCCACCTCCACCCTGCCTGTCCACATGCCATGCCCCTATCCCCTTCCTCCTGTCCTCCATGGTCCATTTTACTGCCACACCCTTCTGCCCTCCCTGGTCTGTTGTGCTGCAACTGCTCCTCCTGCCTGCCCCTCACGGTCTGTTGTGAGGCCCCTTCCCCTGAACTCTCTTGTCTGTGCCCAGGTCCTGACCCTCCCTTCTATCCTCCATGGTCCTTTGTGCATGCCCCTGCACCCTCCTTCTTGCCCATCATAGCCTTTGTGCTGCCACTAACCCTCCTGCTTGCCATGCATGGTCTTCTGTGCTGCCATGGCCCCTCCCACCTTCCCTGTGTGGTCAGCTAGCTGCCCCTGACCCCCTCCCACCTTCCCTCCATGGTCTGTGTGTATGCCATCATAGTCTCACTGTTGCTCTCCATGGTGTGTCTTGTTTCTAGTGCCCATCCAGCCTGACCTCCTTGGTCATCTTGCTGCTCCTGCCCTGCCCCCTTGCCCCCAGCCCTCTGTTTCCATGTGCAGACCCCTATTCCCTCCCTCCTGGCTTGTCTGTTCCATTGTAATGCCCCTGATCCGTCCCTCCTGCCCTTTATGGTCTGTTATGCTGCAGCTTTCTCTCCTGTCTGTCCATTATGGTCAGCTAGCTACCATTGCCCCTTTCCCCTCTGTTCTCTGTTGTCCATGTGCATGGTCCTGTCCCCTCCCTATTGCTTTCTATGGATTGTTGTGCTGCACTCCCGTCCCGCATGCCCTGTGTGGTGTATTGTGCTGCTGCAAACCCTGATGCCTGCCCTGTAGGGTCAGTTTTGTTCACCTCTCCATGTCCCTCCTGTTCGCTGTTATCCGAGTCCATGTCCCTCCCCAATTCCTCCTGCCTACCATGAACCAATGTACCATACTTGCGAACATTTTGAACTTGGTAAGAGGGAGATTTTGAAAAAAAACTGTGGTATTGATTTTCCCCTTTGAGTTACATTGAAAAAGAGGAGATTGTAGACAGGAGACAGATCAAATAAAGCCCATTTAAGCTTTAAAACATTGGACGTTTCCTGGCTGAAACGGGTCTGTTGGCGTGTATGGTTGTACTACCACTGCCTCCTCCTTCTGCCCACAATGGTCTATTATATTGCCACAGCCTCTCTTGCCAGTCCTGTATTGTTGGTTTGTTGCCCCTGCCCCCCTTTCAACTGCCCTCCATAGTCTGTTGTGCTGCCACTGCCCTTCCTGCCTGCCCAGTGTGGTCAAATTGTTGCCTCTGTACTCTCCTACCTGCCTTCAATTTTCAGAGTCTGTGCCCCTGGCCTCTGCCTCTCAACAGTATCCCAATGAACAACTAGATTGCTAACATTCTATATTTATTACAAAAGTGTGGAACGCCTGATGTCATCTTGATGTAATCAAAACTGTAATACCTAGAGCATTTCCTTTAGAAATTACATATATGAGAGGGTCTTATTTGCATCAAAATTATGGTTAATGCTCTAAAAAACTAAAATGAGGACATATTTTCTGACTTTTCAAATAGCGACAAAGAACTTTTAAATTATTTGTAATCTTTATGTTTTTCATCCAGTTGACCACTTGATTAAATGTTGCACCTAGGGGATAGGATGTTACTTCCAGAGCTGCAGACTTTGCAACTGGGGAACCAGGTTGGAGTTTCTGCTTCAGCTCAACATTCTGTGATTCTGGTCAAATCACTTAATCTCCCCATGTCTACAACCAAAATGAATTTGATCTTGTGTGATGTAATCAATGCTCATGTAAAGTACTCCAATACCAGACAAGTCTGCACTATACAAAACTGCAAATACACAAAAAATAAGTGTTTTGCACACTTCTGTCATTGGGCTACATGTGGGCTACATCTGGGTGATATTTGTGCTGCATTTGGGCTCTTTTGTCTCTGGTGGCCATCTTGGGAGATTTATTTGTTATGAAGTTTCCTAATTTCCTCGTTTACTGCAGTCTCCTCAGTAGGAAATGCTTCAAGTTTTTTACTTTGATTCCATCAAAAGGTATTCAGATATGTCACACATTTGCCATGAATTCTGAATGTTAGCACTCTAGTTGCTCATTAGATCACTGTAGTAAAGCTACTGCTCACCACGGAAGTCTGCTGCTGGTATTAAAAGTGCATGTTTCAGTCTGAATATCAGAATGTTTTAATGAAATAGAAGAGGATTTGAGAAGTCACTCAAAATGTGCCCTAATTTTTCTTTCTTCAGCACTAATCATAATTTCCATGGCAAAATGAACCCCATCATTGTGTTCCTTTTTAAATTAAATGTTTTAAGTGTTACCAGTTTATTCCAATCAAGATGGCTTCAGGAGTGCCATACTTTTGTCATAAGTAAGAGACAGTAAGCGCTCTAGTTGTTTTTAAGAACACTCTGGGACATTCTGTCATTGGGCTATACTTGGGCTACATCTGGGTGATATTTGGGCTACATTTGGGCTCTTTTGTCTCTGGTGGCCATCTTGGGAGATTTGTTTGTTATGAAGTTTCCTAATTTCCTCATTTACTGCAGTCTCCTCAGTAGGAAATACTTTCAGTTTTTTATTTTGGTTCCATCAAGAAGGCATTCAGATGTGTCACACATTTGCCATACATTCTGAATGTTAGCACTCTAGTTGCTCATTATCACTGTAGTAAAGCTACTGCTCACCAGGGAAGTCTGCTGCTGGTATTCAAAGTGCATGTTTCAGTCTGCATGTCAGATTTTTTTTATGAAATAGAAGAGGATTTGAGAAGTCAAAATGTGCCCTAATTTTTCTTTCTGCAGCACTAATCATAATTTCTATGGCAAAATGAAACCGCTAATTTTGTTCCTTTGTAAATTAAATGTTTTAAGTGTTACCACTTTATTCCAATCAAGATGGCTTCAGGTGTGCCATACTTTTGTTATAAGTAAGACTGTTAGCGCTCTAGTTGTTCGTTAGAACACTCTGGAACATTCTGTCATTGGGCTATACTTGGGCTACATCTGGGTGATAATTGGGCTACATTTGGGCTCTTTTGTCTCTGGTGGCCATTTTGGGAGACTTATTTGTTATGAAGTTTCCTAATTTCCTCATTTACTACAGTCTTCTCAGTAGGAAATACTTTCAGTTTTTTACTTTGGTTCCATCAAGAAGGCATTCAGATGTGTCACACATTTGCCATGAATTCAGAATGTTAGCACTCTAGTTGCTTATTAGATCACTGTAATAAAGCTACTGCTCACCAGGGAAGTCTGTTGCTGGTATTGAAAGTGCATGTTTCAGTCTGTATGTCAGATTTTTTTTAATGAAATAGAAGAGGATTTGAGAAGTCACTCAAAATGTGCCCTAATTTTTCTTTCTGCAGCACTAATCATACTTTCTATGGCAAAATGAACCCCCTCATTTTGTTCCTTTTTAAATTAAATGTTTTAAGAGTTACCACTTTATTCCAATCAAGATGGCTTCAGGTGTGCAATACGTTTGTCATAAGTAGGACTGTTAGCGCTCTAGTTGTTCTTTAGAATACTCTGGGAAGCTGCTGTAGAACACTGTGGTAAATAATTTAATTACCGGGACTTAATTTGATGCGGAAAATCTATAATAATAGCTCAGTAAAATAAGAGGCAGAATCCGTGGTATTAGAGGTTCAGAACGGGCTTTATTCCTATACAAAGGAACATAATTCGAATTATGGGCCTTCTATTCCATCACCACGAGAGTTCAGGAAGGAAGGAACATATATTATTGACAGATAAGCAGTTTTATAGAAAATACATTACAGTGGAACAGATGCAGGAGGCGTAACAGTTGAAAACAGAGATAAAGGCATACATGCGTAACTAAAATGGGTGTAACTAAAGAACGTCATTAGATGTGATGTCATAAATGGGTGGTTCCATGAAAGAATTTCGCAATGTCAGCAAAAATACTTGGCAGAAATGCGCGCGCAGCCGCATGACGTGTGATTGACGTGCAACTAGAGGGTGAAAGGGACTTGACATTTAGCTCTACATGTGGAGACAAAAGTCTGGGGTTATGTCAACCTAATCCCAAATCATATCTAATATCCTATGTTTAAAGAACAGTGTTATCCAAAAAGAGAGGTCTCTTAGGATAGAATCTTATTCTATACTGATTATACTGACTGTTAGTGCGTGTACAAGCGTCTAAGTGTCTACACTAGATGCGAGGGGGTAGGAATATTCCATGGTAACAGGGCTATGAATTACTTGCATAAGGGCAGCGAGGCCTGGCCCTTTGCACGGTAGCTGGAGGAATGTTTACCTAAACTACTAGACAGGAATGCATCGGATGAGGAGCGGAGCAAAGCAGATAATCTTGAAGGTGAAATACAGTTTTTGGCAGGCAGATAGGCCGACAGGCCGAGTCAGGCACCGTTAGCCGCGCAGGGAGTAGGACAAAGTTCATGGATACAGATGCGAGCTCAGACTGGAGCTTTCAGAGGCAGAAGGCAGAAAAGGCTTAATGGCAGAATCAGGGCCTACTCGCCTGGACTGTAAAATGGGATAAGTGAACCATATAAAGCCGGTGGCCTTTCATACTTAGGAATAGAATATCCGGCCCATTCATGGCGGATCTGAAAGAGGACATGTTGACGGTGGACGCACATGTGTTTGCGTCTTCATAACTGGAACTGGAGGGAACATACATGTACTTGTGATTTATACATGAAACCGTTGGGGTCCAAGATAGGGGACATAACCGACCATAAAAATCCATATTTCCACATTCCCTCCTTGTCCCCTACTTGCCCTTAGGAGATATCAATCTTCATCAATCCATCAATCTGTTCATATAACATCATTTGTTCTTCTTTCTTCTTCCGGGATCTTGAACGAAAACTTGGATGTGGGATACACGAGGTGGCACATAGACCACAAATCGCTGGCCCACATTGTAGACATAAGCAGCAACTGAATAGTATGAGAAAGCCAATACCTAGGAAGGATAGTATTCTCCATCCCCAGGCTGACAATACGCCCCAGAACCAACCGGACCAAGTCCAGGTGCCTGGATTCTGGTGTATCTGGCTTACAATCTTATGAAGGCGGGTTATGGCTTTATATACTGACGGCGAATTTTCTGGTATGAAAATGCAACAACTTGATCCGATGACCCTACAGGCTCCGCCCCTATCGGCCAGGATGACGTCAAGGACAAGACGATTTTGAAGCACAACAATCCGCATAGCAGACTGCTCTTCTGTTAAATTGCCTAAGGCGGAAATAGTTTCATTCACTACTGCTTCAAGGGTTCTGGTTAATCTACGTATCAACTTACTATTAGTGACTGTACCTATATAAGGAAAGAAACCTTTATTGAAATCTGTGTATTTTTCCCATGCTGTTTCAGTGTAATCGACTATTGGGAGATCTCTCTGCTGTCTATTGTGTACTAAATGAGTATTTCTATGATAATCAGGAGGAGCTAGGAAAACAGGTGGTAGAAGGAATGCTATATAACAGGTACCATCCCAATCTAAAGGTAGGCGTATATATGCGGTCTGGCCACATATAAAGTAGGAATGACGGGAAGCTCTAAATGTAGACTTGCCTTGATCACTGAATTTTATCACAGTGGTGCATTTACTATGGCCCATGTGTATGGAGCCATTCTTTCTTATGCATAGTTCCCCTTTAACTGGGAATACGGACATGGCGGGCAAAATTGGTGTAGCTTCAGATTCAACGTTCAGGATCATGAGGTTAAGCGTAAAATTACCTAATCCATATACTTCATTTTCTAGATCAGTTCCTGTTCTTTTGGGAAGTCCCTCCTTGTTAGGGTAGCAGACTTTAAGCAAAACTAAGTTCAGGTTTCCCCATACCCAGTTGTCTTGATAAACTGCTAAGTTTGAATCTAAGGAATTAATTAAACTAAACCATGCTCCACAGGAGCCATTGTGTGTGAACGGATATGGAAAGAGGGGCAAAACTCCCTTATAGTTCTGATAGGGAGGGAGTCGGCCACATATCCAACAATTTGTAGCATTGCTAGTCTGATGGGAATGATGTAACATACTAATAAAAGTGTTGTTGCGCAGCGCAAATCTATAGGACAACTCATGCGGTGGTAATTCACTAAAAGAATGTTCAGCAGTAACATTGTAAACATGTTTAGAAATAGGATAATATATGTGCAACAATATACTTGCAGCGATTATTAAAAGACATAAGAAAAATAAAATTAATAACGTCACTGTGCAATGACTACGCAGTGATTTACAGTACGCATGTTTTTTCAACTTCATTTGATTATTTCTTTCTCTATTCCGGTCCAGAGGATACATGTCAGAGACAAATTCAACCGATTCACCTTGGAGAGGACTTAAACAATCAAATTGTCTGACTGACTGGACCTCAATTTTAGTCTGTATAGTTCTGAGTTCGTTTGCTCAACCAAAGGGAGCTTTGAGTCTGTTTTTGAAGAAACACAGGGTTTAGTCTCTATATCGGATGGTAGTCCATGAAATTTCTTGATATGACTCGAATGTATCCAGCCTTTGCGACCTTCGATCTTCACGGCTGTCCTCGTGGTGAGCAGAACAAGTTGAGGCGATTTCCACCTCGGATCCAGCTGAGTCTTCCGGTCAAAATTACGCACTAACACCAAGTCCCCGGGAACTACGTCATGGGGTTTCACCTCGGTGTTGTCGGGAAAGGCTGCAGCTACCTGTGAACGACAAGATTGTAGTGCAGACATCAAGGAAGCCAGGTAATCTGTCAGCATATTACAGTCAACGTCAGTTATTTTACGAGGTATAGGCGTCCCCCACATATTTGGTGGTCTACCGAAGATCACCTCATACGGGGATAGCCCTGTTCGAGAGTGTGCTACCATTCTCATGTAAAAGAGTGCAACTGGTAAGGCTACTACCCAATCGACACCTTTCTGTCTACATATTTTGGACAATCTAATTTTCAGAGTTTGATTATGTCGTTCCACGAGACCTGCTGCCTCGGGGTGTCGGACACAGTGAAATCTCCATTGATAACCTAACAAAAGTGAAACGTGTTTCATTAGTTCGGATGAGAACGGCTGGCCGTTATCTGAGTAGACAGCACGTGGTAAACCGTACCGTGGGAAGAATTCTCGAACTAACTGTTTGGCAGTAGTCGGGGCAGTGTAATCTGAAACCGGGTATGCTTCTGTCCAACGGGAAAGAGCACAAACAACTACAAGAACGTATTTGAATCCTCTACATCGTTCCATCTGGATATAATCCATCTGGAGGACTTCAAAGGGGTGATCAGGAGGCTGAAATCCACCCTGTTCTACGGGAATGCTTTTACCTGGGTTAAACTGACAACAGATCATACAGGTACGAACTTTTTGTTTAGCTGCTGCTCGTAAATGTTTGTTGAACCAAATGTGTTGAATGCTGTCTAGCATAGCCTTTTCTCCTAGGTGCGCTGGACTATGTATTGTATTAATGATAACTTGGACCATTGAGTCGGGAAGAAACCATATAGATTTTTCCTTCGTCATCCATCCCTGATCGGTTTGGATCCCTCCTAATTCAGTCCATTTCTTTATTTCTTCTGGTGTAGCATGTGTCTGTATGTCAATTACGTCAAGAGCGGGATCCTTAACCGTCATGCAATGTGTTGGTGTCAGAACTATTGTCTTTGTCATGTCAGATGTGTGAGTTTGATTCTGAGCAGTCTGTTTAGCTGTTCTGTCAGCTAGGTCATTGCCTTGGGAAATGATATCAGTAACTTTCGTATGAGCTTTACATTTCATAATTGATATTGCAGTGGGTAGATGTATTGCATCTAATAAGGCATGAATGAGGGGTCCGTGCTGAATGTGGGCACCGTGAGAAGTTAAATAACCTCTCTCTCGCCACAGTACGCCGAAGTCATGTACAACTCCGAATGCATAACGCGAATCTGTGTATATGTTGACTTTCTTATTTGTGGCTTGAATACAGGCTTGTGTCAGAGCGATGAGCTCTGCTGCTTGAGCTGACAAGGTATTAATACGATTTGTTTCAATGACTTCAGTGTCTGTTGTGACTGCATACGCGGCCACTAGCTCTCCTGTACTTGTTCTCATACATGAACCATCTACATACAACGTCAGGTCTGGATCTGTCAATGGGACGTCTGTCAAGTCTTGTCTCGGTTTCGTCGTGATAGTAATAACTTCAATACAATCATGTGCTAGTGGGTCTGTTCCGTTTACTGGCAAAAGTGTGGCAGGATTTAACGTATTACAACGTCTGATTTCTATATGTGGCTGAAACAATGTTAGTTCGTAACCGGTGAGTCTTGCTATAGTCAAGTGTTGTGTTTGCGTGCGGTTCAAGAGAACCTCTACTGCGTGTGGTACTTGTACTGTCAATGGATGTCCTAACACTATGGCATCGCTTTGTCTGATTGCTAAAGCTGTCGCTGCCACTGACTTCAGGCACGCAGGCAGAGCCTGAGCTACGGGATCTAGTGTACTAGAAAAATAAGCACATGGTTTGTGTGATCCTGCTTGTTCCTGTGTGAGTACTGACAAAGCAGTACCTTCGCGTTCTGTAACAAAGAGTGTAAACTGTTTACTGTAACATGGTGTTGCTAGGACAGGTGCTTGACATAAAGCTTTCTTTAAACTTTCAAAGGCGTGTGTATGTTCTTGAGTCCAAGGGAGGACAGTCGATGTGGCCGCCTCCTGTGTTGTCAACTGAATAAGTGGTTTTGCTAGAAATGCATACTGAGGGATCCACTGCCTACAATATGAAGTGAGGCCTATAAAAGCCCGCACCTCCTTTTGTGTCTTGGGTGGTGGCATGTTATCAATTAACTGTATGCGGTCGGGTGTAAGCTGCCTTCCCTCCTTGGACAGCGAGTGACCAAGGTAAACAACTCGCTGGACACAGAATTGCAGCTTAGAAGGGGACACCTTGTGCCCCTTTTCGGCCAAAAAATGTAAAACCGTCAGTGAGGCTTTTTCACATTCAGGTTCGCTTCTAGCGGTGATCAGCAGATCATCGACATATTGAAGCAGGGCAGTGTTAGCTGGCATGTGGATACTGTCAAGTTCTCGTTTCAGTGCTTGGCTATAGATGCTGGGGCTTTCTGTGAATCCTTGAGGTGCGCGTGTGAATTTAAAGCTTCGTCCATATAAACTAAATCCGAACAAGTATTGGCTTTCCGGATCTATTGGGACGCTAAAAAAGGCATTCTTGAGATCAATTACAGTAAAGAATGTTGCTTCAGAATCAATGGCTGTCAGTAATGAAGAAATGTCTGGAACTACGGGGTATTGTGGTACAATACATTTATTTAATTTGCGCAGATCAATAACCAATCGATATACTGGCGGGGCTTTTGGATCAGTTCGTTTAAGAATCGGAATTATCGGGGAATTACATACATTGGAGTTGGTTTCCACAACCACTCCTTGGGTAATAAGCTCGTCAATTATTTGCAGTAAAGCCACTACAGCATCTGGGGGTAACTTGTATTGTCGCATTCGTGGTAGTACCACTCCTGTCTTTAGTGTGACTCGATATGGTGTAATGTTCATGCAACCAACATCTGTAGGGCCTTGTGCCCATAAATGTGTGGGTAAAGTCTGCAGTCGGTGATCCATGTCTCGGGACACATAGTGCCCTTTGAAATCACGTAAAAACAATCTTACTCCTTCCGGAGAACAACATATTATAGCTCCTAGAGCTTTCAATGTTTTTATACCTAACAGGTTTTCTGGACATGATTTAGTAAGCAATAAATCTGTAGTTCGTGTCAAAGGACCAATCGTAAGGGGAAGAGGCTGTGATACTTCGTTAATGATAGGTTTTCCTGAAAAACCAAGGGAAATATTCTGTGAGCCTGAGAGGGGTGCCCCTGGAACTTCACTACGTTTTATGGTTGTTCGGCTTGCCCCTGTATCAAGTAAAAATTTTCTATCCTGGCCTAATAGTTCACTATGTACATAAGGTCCTTCTTGATCTACAGGGACCTCAATAAGGGGTAAGCCAACTTCCCTCTCTAGGCTGTTTCATGAGTATCGTTGATAGTCAGGGTAGTCATACTGTGCAGTCTGGTACATTTGTCGTGTCGTTGTTGGTGTGGCAGCAATAGGCTGCAGTGGTGGAGCTGGCATAGACTGTTGCGGAGCTGGCATGGCCTGTGCATGCTGCGGAGCTCCTTGTTGGTTCTGATCCTGTCTAAGTGGTCGTGGTCTTTCTTTAGTATTACCTATGGCGATATTATGTTTTAAAACTGGACAATCGTGTACATAATGACCTGGCTGTTTACAATAGTTGCATGTCCCTTTTACAGAAACTGCTGAAACACTGGACTGTGTCATACCCTTTTTATGACCGTCAGCTGGAACTGTCTGGGAAACTAGCATTTTCATTTTCGTGTCTTTCATGCGTCTTTGTTCATGTTCTTGTTCCTCTCTAATTCTATTGTGATGGTACTGTAGCATTTGTAACATTTGTGACGGAGTGTTACCTTGCCAGGTACTCTCGAATTTCAATACTCTATTCTTAACTTGGGGCAGGGCATTTTCAACTAATTTTGTCACAAACAGATGTGGATAAGATTCGCTACTTGCTTTTATTCCACTATTTATACCAAAACATTTTTCGAATCGGGCATAAAAGTCACTAGTGTCTTCATCTTGCTTTTGTTTACAGGCTGAGATTGCACCCCAGTCTTCCTTTTTCGTAGTTAATAAACGTGGCAGTACCTGTACTAGTAAACCTGGTAGTATTTTGGTCTTCTCCCCAAGCCCTAGACCTGGACCTCGAGCTGTTTCTTCGTTTTCTAATGCTGTCCAATCTATCTTTTGGTCTCTCACCTCCCAACCCTTTTCTTTGAGTTTTTAATAAATGCCCGCAGGCATTAATACCTTTAATATTTTCATAATGTCGGGATAGGTATACTCTCCCATGAGCAACATGTCTTTAATTTCACGGTGGAAACCCGCTGGGTCTTTGTCATGACTGGGTACCACTTTCTTCATTTCTAATAGTTCCATTTTAGATATGGGTGTGTATACAAACACACGTTTAAACTGGTTGTCATCACCTTTTATCGGGTGCACTTCGCGTAAGGGATTCTGTCTATCCATATAATACGTCGTTCTTTCCTTGATTGGCAGTGAGACATGTTCGGGGCATACAAAAAGAATGTACTGCTTTCTGTATCCTAGTATTTCTCTAATTAACTCAGTACCTGAACCTCTCCATTTATTCGTGAGTAATTCAGTCAATATATCAGGTAAGGGACCAGGATCGGAGTGTTGGCTTTTATATAATACGAGGAGTTGTTGAATCATATAGATACCAGCTAAACGCTGTTCATCTGGGTTGAGGTTCAAAAATGTGTGTGCTAGTGTATCATCACTATATTTTCCGGGACTGTCAACCCAGTGAACGGCTGACCTGGCTAATTCTTGTTCGTCCATAGAATCGAGTATATGATAACCCCTTCGTTCTCGGAGTAATTTGTCAGCGGCTTGGAACGCATGTTCGGGGGACCTTATATTTATTATAGGGGTTTGGAAATTTCTGTTATTTTCTGGACGTATTGGACGTATCGGATCAGTAAAGCATCTAGTATTATTACAAGATCTTCCTCTACCTACATAGGCCATAGTTTCTAACTGTCCTGGGGGCAGTTCTATTTCTTCCTCCTCTTCGGTTTGTTCAGGCTGGTCTACTGCTAATCTTTCTTCGTGTATTCGTTCTACTTCTTTGCGGATCTTTCGGCACATAGCTATTATACTTAATCGTTTATCATGTCTCCCTTCTGATATATTCCGACTCCATGTGGTAAGAATTTGCATTTCTTCCGGATTTACTCCTGGTCGGTCTTGATTTCTGACCACACAATTTATGAGGAAACGTAACAGTTCTCCCTGTATCTCCACTTTCTGGTACTCCATGGCTCTATTAATACTTTCAGAATCTCGCCCTGACTGGACAAAATGATATATATTTTCTAAATGTGTAGTCATTCCTGGTAGCCTCCCTAAATATATTGCAGCTCGTCGGATACGTAATGATGCCAGCAGCATTTCATCCTTTTTGCCGGGCACAGGATCATATCTACAATCTATTAGAAGTTCCTTAAGTGTGTCGGGAGTTACTAGTTTGGGCGTACGTTGGTGAGCTAATTCTTGAAAGGAAAGTTTATTTACTCTGGGTGGCGTGGAAAAAATGTTTGTTGTACCTCCTGTAGCACCGCCTGGGGTGCTGGGTGTGAGAGGATTCGTTGAACGTGATATAGCAACCATAGGTGTGGGTACAGCTGTAGAAACAGATGTGCTTGCCGGAACTTGTGTCGGAATTTGTTGTTGCGGAGGTACAGACGGAGGGTCTTGGCGTTGAACCCCCTCGGCAGGCGGTCTATGTGGTGCAGTGTTAGCATACTCGGGAGCTGCGTCGTCTAAATAAGAGGAAAGGAAAACGTCTTCTGCGGTTCTGGGATGCCCTTTGGGATGTGATTTTATCGGAAACAACGGAGGTGGCAAGTCTTTTGGTATCTCAGGAGTAGCCTTAGGTAACCCTTCGGCCAGAAGAGGATACATACCATTCATAAGGGCATTTCTTTGTCTGTCTACTTGTTCTGCTTTTGCTCGGGTACCTTCTTCAATTAATATATTTTCTCGGACTTTATTTGAATTCTCCTTACTCTTCTCTTCCTGTCTACGTGCTTTTTCTGTACGTCTATACGATTCTTTACGCCATAATTCAATGGCATCTTTCTGTGATTGTCTAGCTTTCTTTTTCCATAATTCTTCCTCCACTTTCATGATGCAATCTGCATCCCAGGTCCCAGTTGCGGGCCACCTCTGGCTTTCTGGTAATTCCTTGGTGTAGTCTACCCATAAATCAAGAAATAATATGGCGTCTAGGCCATGTTTATGATACATGAAGTACCCTGGAGTGTCCCTAGGAGGAATGGGAACAGCTTCTTCGAGTACCCCTTTTCTAGTTTTGATCTGTCTTAATTTCGAAAAGAGCGGCATATTGAGAACTGATCTGATACCTAATTTTGAACACGTTTAATACAACAAAACACAATAATGAACAGTCATTCACACCACAATATGCAGAACGTATTTAAAACCTTTTAACATTTAGTGAACAAAAATGATGGCCATTTAGGGATCTAGTCACTAAGCATAATACTCGACACTAACTAGGTAATTCTGAATTATATACTAGACATACTTGATATACTGCTGAACAGTACAGATACACTGCTGAAACAGTGCAGACCGGATTTGTGTACCCAAACCCGTCTTGACCGGCACAACCTATGTGCACGTCAGAACGCCTCCCCGATAATGGTACTCACCGGGTAGCTCGGAACGGAAGGCCTCGGAACTGAACTGAACTGGACTCGGACTCGGACCGGACTGGACTTGACTCGAAACTTCGGAACTTCGGAACCTGGTGGGCCTCTGTATACCTCGGATCTTGCTCTCTCAGCTAGGCTCTGGTCGGGATACTTCGCACTTCTCACCGCCTCGTCTGGGTGTTGATCGCAGCCTCAGTTACCCCCGCTCGGCAGGAGGGAGATACAGGAAATCCTGTGGGTACGCGTTGTTGTCCGTCCAGCTGTGACAGGAGACCGGGCCTGCAACGCACCTCCGGCGCGTGAGATGAGAAAGTGTCCCTATTCGGGCGCCATTTATGTGGTAAATAATTTAATTACCGGGACTTAATTTGATGCGGAAAATCTATAATAATAGCTCAGTAAAATAAGAGGCAGAATCCGTGGTATTAGAGGTTCAGAACGGGCTTTATTCCTATACAAAGGAACATAATTCGAATTATGGGCCTTCTATTCCATCACCACGAGAGTTCAGGAAGGAAGGAACATATATTATTGACAGATAAGCAGTTTTATAGAAAATACATTACAGTGGAACAGATGCAGGAGGCGTAACAGTTGAAAACAGAGATAAAGGCATACATGCGTAACTAAAATGGGTGTAACTAAAGAACGTCATTAGATGTGATGTCATAAATGGGTGGTTCCATGAAAGAATTTCGCAATGTCAGCAAAAATACTTGGCAGAAATGCGCGCGCAGCCGCATGACGTGTGATTGACGTGCAACTAGAGGGTGAAAGGGACTTGACATTTAGCTCTACATGTGGAGACAAAAGTCTGGGGTTATGTCAACCTAATCCCAAATCATATCTAATATCCTATGTTTAAAGAACAGTGTTATACAAAAAGAGAGGTCTCTTAGGATAGAATCTTATTCTATACTGACTATACTGACTGTTAGTGCGTGTACAAGCGTCTAAGTGTCTACACTAGATGCGAGGGGGTAGGAATATTCCATGGTAACAGAGCTATGAATTACTTGCATAAGGGCAGCGAGGCCTGGCCCTTTGCACGGTAGCTGGAGGAATGTTTACCTAAACTACTAGACAGGAATGCATCGGATGAGGAGCGGAGCAAAGCAGATAATCTTGAAGGTGAAATACAGTTTTTGGCAGGTAGATAGGCCGACAGGCCGAGTCAGGCACCGTTAGCCGCGCAGGGAGTAGGACAAAGTTCATGGATACAGATGCGAGCTCAGACTGGAGCTTTCAGAGGCAGAAGGCAGAAAAGGCTTAATGGCAGAATCAGGGCCTACTCGCCTGGACTGTAAAATGGGATAAGTGAACCATATAAAGCCGGTGGCCTTTCATACTTAGGAATAGAATATCCGGCCCATTCATGGCGGATCTGAAAGAGGACATGTTGACGGTGGACGCACATGTGTTTGCGTCTTCATAACTGGAACTGGAGGGAACATACATGTACTTGTGATTTATACATGAAACCGTTGGGGTCCAAGATAGGGGACATAACCGACCATAAAAATCCATATTTCCACAACACAAAGGAATCAACTGACAGTCTCTGCCCTTGTTGAATCTACATGTTTTACTGAGAATGTCAGACTTCCTTCTCACATGACTGAGAAATATAATGTGAATTTACAGAAAATATGCTCTCAGTTTAGCTTATTGATCACCTTCCAAACCTCTGTGGGAAAAGCATGAGAAAATAGTTTTCTCTCAAACGTGATTCATGATATCACAGCAGAAGGCTTTTTCACATGGTAAAATCACATTAGAACACACCACAATCCCTAAAATGAGTTTGGTGCCATCAACAAATGATTTATAATGTAACTAAAGTCTTAAAACCTTCTATTAACTGCAATGCTTTTTAATGAGGTGCTATCATGTATATTGGTCCCAAGATGGCTGCCAACACTTCTTGGATGAAGTACTGATAGCCAATCAGATCTCACGATGAGATGTGTGGTTAGGCTCCGCCCAGATATATCTATCTTTTTAACTCTAATTTTCTCAGGAACTACTGAACAGATTTACACCATTTAAGCAAAAGGCACGAGTCTGAACTGAGGACTATCTCTTTGCCAAATTTGGTGTAATTCCGTTCAGCAGTTCGGGCTGTAGCTGCGTCAAAAGGTCCTATGGGAAAATGCATGGGGAATTCGCGTTTTGGGACCCCGCTTGACGAATTACCGTGAAATTTTCAGGATAGGAGCGGACCGGAGCTGGACAAAAGTTTGGAAAATTTCGCAAAGATTCGTCAATCGGCACCAACGTTATTCCAAATAGAATGTTGCGGATTTCCTATGGAAAATAGGTCCTAACTATAACTACCTACTGGCGACTGCCAGTAGGTAATATATATATACATATATATATGTCCATACTCATGCTCCACCCATGTAACGTCCTTGACAAAGTAAGACAAGGCAGAGGCTTAGACTGCCTTGCGTTACTCCAGATTTACCAAGTCACACAGGGCCACACAAGCTGGCTTTGCGTGGCTTGGTAAATCCCATTTTAGGTTTTCCATCGCCCTGTATCCCCTTGTAAGGTGCAAGGGCGACAAAAAACATTTATAAATCTGGGCCTTTGTTTATGGCACTGAGCCATGTACGGTTCACAACTCAACCCAGTCAACCATAGGATATATACTCTACATATAGTCTACATTCCATGGAGTGGCATGATAGAACATTTTGGGCTCTCCTGCAAAATGTGGAGAGAGACCATAATATTTACTCTATCCATGCCATGCCATTGATAAAAAAAGAAAAGTAACTACATTTTACAATGTTAGTGGAGGATGAGTGAACGTAGGATAGGAAAGTACAAACTGCCAACTTTTTTTTCAAATCCTGAAGTAAATACAACTTTACCAGGAGGGACAACGTTCAATGCCCTCTAGCACGTCTTTGAGTGACAAATCATGCATTTTAAAGAACCCAAGAAGAAAATGCAACATGGCGCAGGTTTTATAAAGGCTGTGAAATTCTAGGACGTCGTGCTCTAAAAATAACTGTAGCAAATAGTTAGTATTGTTTATTCTGTCCTACAATACATTTGTTATCGCAACGTTTTTGATGGTTGTTTTTTTTTTACAATTAATACATTTTATTACTGTGACTACACCATGATAGTAAAACTGACAAACATTCTTGGATACAGAAATCATGGTATCGGAAGCTTGGGGTTCTCTCACGAAGGAATGTAAAGAAAAGCAGAACGAACATACAGCATTTTACGAAATATTTGTCTTGTAACATTGGTCAACCAATGATAGGAATGTAGGGTAGCTCTGCAGGTGTGATTGGTGGTTATGCACATTACCAAAGTAAGCGTGCTACTTCTAATTGCAGCTTTGTTCATTAAATCAATTATTGCTTGTTGGGCATGCTCAGTGTTGCTTGTTTTCACATGCACACATTTTAGGTTGGATTTGGTGGCCTGGGGGCTAGTCCAAGGCAACTATCTCCAGCCCGAAATAATCACTAGCCAGGAAGCCCAACCACCCTGCAACCCTGTTCATGGATGCATCTAGGATAGCTGGCATACCTAGTCTCTCTGCTGTCAGCTCAAGCCTTTGTGGGAGGCAATAGTTCTCCAATAGTACGGCTGCCGCTTCCTGTCCAGGGGCACATATATATGTTTACCCCTCTTGAAGCTTTGGAGGCACAAGCCTGCACAGGATCTGTGTTTATCCACCACAAAGGCAAATCCAGGACCTTTGCTGCCCATTGCCTGGGCACCCACATATGTGGTCTGGTCAAACAATGGTGGTAGAAGCTGCATCTTATTTGGGTGAGTGCAGCTCAACCTCACTAAAACCTGATAGGCCTTTTCTCACCACAACCCACAATAGCCAATTAACGAGACCAGTATCAGATTCAATTCAATTGTATTTGTATCAGTTAATTAAAACCATTACAAAGAGGTAAAAACTTTAAAACTGCAAATTGATACATACAAATCTATAGATGCACATTTTGTTTGCCCACCCATCTTTCCCTACATCGAACACTTTAATAAGTGGCTTCTCTATTATTTAGGGCAAATGGATTATGTGATTGTAACTGTTTCTTAAAACACAATAGAGCAGTATAAAGTGATAGTGCCTAATGTGTTCACTAAGTTCAGATAAGTGATTAAAATGCGTTGGAGCTTACTAAAATAGGCGTAGTTAGCTCAATGATAATTATAGTTCTTAAAAAATCACTCTGGACTCCAGGGCAGCGCCTGCCTATGGAATAGCAGGGAGAGCCAATAGCAACATGACACCAAGTCATTTCTCAGACTCTTTAGACATTATTGAGATAGCTGCTGCCCTAGTTGAAGTGATTTGCCTCCCAATTTCTTTGTGTAGTAGTCCGATATCAATTTCTGGACTTTGTAAGGACATTGCAAGGGTTCAGGCCGAGGGTGTAGTGCTTCACTAAGCTTTTTTACAATCAGGTGATCCAATGGTCCATGGCAACTATGACATTCTCACTAGAACCAGGAAAAATGTTTGTTAAGCAAGTGTAATCTTGTATAAATCCTGATTACTTTACGTACTTTCTGTTTTCTCTTGCGTACACTTTTTTGATGTAATTTTCACCCACCAAAGAGTGGTTCAAGCACACAATGGATTGTGAGAGCGGTGAAAGTGGATGAGTTCTTCAGCACCATTTTCCACCTCACGTTAGAAACTGTAGGGGAAATACATTAATGAGGTGTCTGCCATCCCTTTTAAATACAAGGACATACCTGGGGTACACTTCTCACTCAGTAGAGTGCCAAAGCATGCTCCAAAGAGTACACATCATTTCAACATTCATGTGCATTTCACTTGTTTATTGTGCCCAGGCAGATCTTTACATCACACATAAAGCCCGAGGACTCCCTTTCTTGGCAGCTAGTGTAACTTATACTTTCCCTCTAGGAGGAAGAGATGCTGGTTTTGAATTTGGGGTGTAGTCATGCAGTGTTCTTCAAGCAATTCTTGATGATAGATGGTGAAAGGCTAGCGATGCACAAACGCTGGTCTTTCTATGGCCAAGATGCATGCGCCTTGGCTCTTGTTTGTGGTACCTGTAGAAGGCTCTCTTTAAATGCCTACACAATGAGAACAGCACCCCCCACTGAAAAATCATGTGTAATCCTCAATGTGAAGCCAATTCACCCCAACGAAGCAGCTGGTTGAGGCACATCCTGTTAGTTGGCTCAGCCCAGTCAACAGTGAGCTCTTCATCAACCCATCTCAGAAGACAACAACCTTTGGTCAAGCCGGCTCTGCCTTCCATGAACGAAGTAGTCCTCTGGACTCCGGGGCTGTAGGGAACTACAATATAGCCATAGATTCTAGCCGTTGTATTCGCCCCCTCTTAAATAATGCGGCATGTGGATATTCCAAAATCTGATTGCTGTCTATTAGTGAGTTCATATCCTGTTATTCATAAATACAATTTGAACATTAGTGGTTTATTCTTTAGCTACAGACTTTGACATGTATAGTAAAAGACATTCTCCATCCCAGAAGAGACCAGTGCATATCCGTATAAGCACTATGATTTGAGCCATGCTTCTTCAACCGACTCAAGAGAATCAGCCCAAATAATTCTCGAAACCATCAGTGTTTGTGCCTATTTCCAAATTCTCTTCATTTCTGTGCCTAATCAAGAGTATTTAATTTTCATACAGTGCAAGTGACCTACAACATAGTTGTTCCTTTTTGGGGGTTCACAAAGTGCCAGAATTCACATGTTGTGTAGAGAAGTTGCCTGTTTCGTATTGGCAATGCAATCGATTTTAATGTAATGCATAGTGAAGTATTAAAGAGTGTTACAAATGGGCTTATTGATTTGGGAGTGCAATGCCACCACCAACATAAGAAACACAATCTAGTTACGTCAAAGCACAGTTCTGAGAGGATCCCTGCTCAACTCTTGGGAGCAATGGCACAAGCAGCAGACAATTTCCCAGAGATATGTGTGTTCTGTTCAAGCATTTCAAACAACATTTGAGGCAAAAATCCATTATAATGACATTTCCTGACCAATTTAGAAAAATCAAGAGAAATGCACTAAGCAAAAAGGCAACAAAAGTTAGAATCTGATAGAAGATATGAATTTTAGACGTTTTAAGGCAAAAACCACAAAGAAAAAGCAATGCACCAATTCGAAGACACAGTTCTTGTTTAACAGGGCTGCTGTTGTGATTTCAGGCCCACGACAATGAAGCTGAGCTAAGGTAAGCCAAGCAAGTCACATCAAAGCTTTTACTTTGGATTTTAGAAGATATTTCAGCGCCAAAGTCCTCCAGCAGTTTATGGCAGCGTATTGAAGCCTGCAGACTCCCTCAAAGTCGGGTATGTCCTTCATTTCCCTGTGTCAAAAAATTGTCTTAAATCTTCTTTGGCTCTTCCACACATCGACTTACTCTGAGAAACATGCAGCAGGACTGTGTTAATCTTTTGACAGAGTCCCTTGAGATAACATTGGCGAGACCGATTCTTAGACAATCAACAATGCACTCATTATCACACATCAAGCAAGTTAGGTTGCCGCCTGTCAGTCGCTGCCCACGCTGATAAGAGCGGTGAGGCGGTGGAGCTTCTTTCAAAGGCTTATAATATATTTTCCCTTGTCATCATCTGTCGAAATCCACCCACCCCCAAGCCGCCCCACTGCTCTTTCCTGCATGGGCAGCGACTGCTACCTGTCTTTCCTGAAGAAAAACCATTTAAAGTTATATTGTTGATCATAGCATCCACAAAGTGTTGCTTTGGTCACCCATTGATTGTAGGACAAAATACCCCTGAATTTACAAGCATCTGGGCTTTTGAAACATTTTTTCCATGTGACCATTGAAAATTGTATATCATTTTCTGTGCACTTTCTACCCTATTTCACTTGCTACACATTGATGGACCAGGGTTTTGAGAAAATAAAACCTGCTCAGATTATGTCCTCCGTAATATTTACTAACAGTGTGCTGTGGAAGTAATGTGCAAAAACATAAAAAACATGGGGAAATGCTTTGCGCATGCATGCACTAATGTGTGGACTAATGCATGATAGACTAGGCTGCATTTGCGTTCTGTTTTTTGAATAAAATAATGCAGCTTTTGCATATTAATGCCCACGCTAGAAATATAACGTGGGCTAGTGCATTTGTGGTTGGTAAACAGTGAGAAATATATTTCATGAAATTAATAATGTCTGTGTTTCGTTGATTGTAGTCAAGCAAGTATGGGCCTACATCTTTACATTACACTTGAGGGTTAAAATAAATTAAATGTGAATAAATAAGATGAAAATCGAGCTCTGAGAGAGGATAGAGAAGGCAAAGGCTGATAACGCTCACGGATTAATGTGTATCTGCCAAGTAACGGAAGGATGGCTGTGGGACCACATGCAAATGTACAAACCTCTTCCGCGGAAGCTGCAGAGGCGAACAATGAAAATGTAGAGACTTCCAACATGTTACTTGTTGGAGGAAACGTGTATTCATGAGACGTGGTTAACGTAATGTGAAATGTGAATAACAAAGAATGCAGTGAAAATTATGAACATTACTATGGTGGTGTGATAAAACACCCCTTAAATTAGCCAATGAGAGACTGAGTTTCTGAAAATGTTTCAACAAATGTGGGTTGGACATGTAAGGTGACCTGGGGGGTGTGGTTAAGGAAATTGGCGAAGTGAGGGCGATGCTAGAGGGAGATCGTCGCTGTCTGTCGGTTTGCTGATAGAGGCCTACCTATTTCCTGTTCCTGTCCTGAAACCCATATCCTGATCTATTATTTGTTCTCTGAATCTTTACACGGGGAACCCCTGCTATCCCTTTGGCCAGAGGGGTGGTTTCCCTCCGATTTTCTTAGGTTAGTATAGCTAATTATTCGTACATTTCATAATCATTTGCAAATGTATTTTGTCTCTGAAACTACTGTCTCTCCGCCTATCCACGCCTACATTTGCATATGTTCATTTGATATGAGTTTGACACTGTTTGCATTGATAAAGTTCTCTCTCTGTGATTGATTCTTTGTTTGCCTTGTGAACCTGTACAGGAGGAGCATTTTATGCCTTCACATTATTTGCGATAAACATTGTTAACATTACACGGAGTTTGTGATTATTTAGTAGTATAGATAAGTAGTTAGTAATAATTATTGCGATCAACTTCTCAACTTTAGGTCCGTAGACCAGAGGAAAGAAGTTGAAATACAGGTTCAGTTATGTATTTAGTATATGAGCCTGTGTTATGAACAACTGATTCGTTTTTACCAGCTCAACAGGGATTTTACTGCGTAAAGGAGTATGGGCCTGCATTTGTTATTGATTGATTATCGATCCCTGATTGGCACTGGATCCGGTTTTGGTAGCAGGGAATGGTTACTTATTGATTAGTTTGGTAATAATGATCAATTATTGATTATTTGTTTCTTAACATGAAAAGTTAGTGTTTTGTTCTATGTTGTCTAGAAGTACGGGTACAGAGTTACCTGAGATCCCAGGATAATGTTATTTTAGCCTGAAGAGTCAGACGAATAGTGTGGATAAGGTATCACACTGCAGAAGTACTTTGTCTGTTGTCATAATACTGAACGGCGAAAGGCTGTTGGTGTTATATTAGGGACTATTTCGTTTGAGAGTAGATTTTGCTTGAAATAGTGAAGGGTCCACATCCGAAACTCTGGCCTTACATCCCCAAAGGAGTACCAAGACCTCTTTCCACGAGAAAGTCCTCTTCCGAAACTTTGGCTAGTATCTTTAGAGGAGTACCAAGTCCTCCAGTAGTTTGTTTGTGTGTAGAATAGCGGTGGTCGCTATTTTACTGGAAGTGAAAGAATCTTCTTTTTGAAGTGAAGACTATCTCTTTATTTAGAGGAACAGACAAGGTAGCATTGTTAAATGTTGTTTTCTAACAAGTTTTAGTTGAGAAAAACCTTGGAATATATTGCCGTATTATTTTTGTGAAGTGAGGGAGGGTAGTTGGAGCGATACTGACGTTACAAAAGACCGCGCTGGCATTGGTCTGACAGCAGGCACCTAGAGAGCTGTGATTGGTTGGTTGGTGTAAGTCGCGCTGGTACTGGTCGAGGTACTAATTACGTAGAAGTATTCTGATTGGTCGGCTGGTGTGAGTCGCGCTGGTATTAGACGACTGTTAGCAAATAGGATAAGTAGTAGTGCGAAGAGTTTGTTGTTTGTTTACTGAATTATATTTTAGCGTGAAAGGTCAGACAAATGAAGCTGATTAATAAGATAAAGGGTTTCTTAAAAAAGGATAAACCAATAGTAACTAGAGAGGGAATTTCTATTCCACCTCCAAGAACGCATGCTTCTTTTATGATGTTGGAACGTGGTTACCATAAGTGTAGTTGGTTAGAGAATTGGATGAAATACACGGAAGATGATGGTGTCTTAGCATTTCCAGAGTGTGGCACATTTAATGTAAGGATTCTGCAGAATCTGAGAGGATGAATGAACTCTCTAGAACCAAGACCTAGACCTACTCAGTATGAGGAATGGGAATATGAGGCGTACGAACGAGAGAAATATAGGGGAGGAAAAAGATACAGAAATATAATGTCTAGATATCCTTGTGAAAGACAGGAAGATAAAATGAAAAGACGGAGGAGAGCTGAGCTAGCAGATGGTTTGTATACAGTTTTGGTTGCTGAAGAAGCAACTGGAGGCAAATGTAAAGACAAAAAGAAAAATGTAGAGACATCAGGATTAAATTTTGACCCGAGTGAATCTGATGACGAGTTGTTAGATGACATCTTGATTAAAAGACCTCCACCATATCAGGAAAACTCAAGTGAAACAGTTCCAAATGCACCATTAATGGGAACACCACTAATTCTGCAGGTTCCACAAATCCCAGTAGTTACTAGGGTGATGCAAGAAAGCGAAATGGATATGTTGAATAAGGCAAGAGAAGAGTTGACTCAGAAAATTAATCAATTGAGTCTGAATGCGGAAGCATTAACAGTGTCAGTAACGATTGGTCCTATAGTTCCGTTGTATGGAGAAAAACTGAATATATCAAGAGTACATGCGTTGACAGTTCGGATGAATAGTGACAGGAATAAGGTGGTACCGATAACTGATCAGGCTGGACAAGCTGAAACAAGTACGTCATTGATTAATCTTTCAGTTTGTAAGTTGATAACTGAAACCCCTAAGAAAGGTGAGCAAATGGATCCGAGGAGAATAGTGCAGAATGTCACTCCAGTGTCAGGGAGTTCGGTGGGTCCTTCGCCAGATAAATTAGATAATTGGATAAGGGGGATGGAAAAGCGAAAACCTCAAACACAGGGTATAGATGTGAGTAAACTGAGAGTAGATTTGGAAGAAATGATTATTGGTACGTTAAGTCCAAACAGATTGAGTACTTACTGAGATGAAAAGTTACTATTCTTGTGTAAAAATATTACTTGAAAAGCAAGACATCTTCATGAGAAATTGACAGAGGCTGCTTGTGAATAAGGAGGCTGCTTGAGAATATGGAGTAGACATAGAGAAGTCAAGGGTGTTACAGAAAACATATAGACTGGATTTTACTGAAAAGGATTTAGAGAGTTTGAATGAGTCTGGCAAAAGATTGCACATGAAAGAATTGATGAGCATCTTGAAGAAATGAGGAGATGTATCATGGTGGAAAGTTAGATGGGCGATAAAGAAAGAAGAAATGACTGCCAACAAAAATGCGTCTTTATTTCCATTAAGAGAGTCAACACAGGCTGAAACGGTGTGTCCGATGAGGGAAGTTCCAGGCGGTGAATATGTTTGCGTTCCTTGGACAAGACAGCATATATTATCCTTTACTAATGATTTTCCTAGACTGGGGAAAAACCGGTTGAGTGGTGCAAACAATTAGAGAGGTTTGTGAAAGTTTCAAAGGGTTTGTTAAAAGATTTAGATGGATTGTTTGAAATTGTTGTAAGATTGCTGTTGATTGGCCTAAAGAAGAATATACTAGAGATGCGAAAACGGTTGCACCTTCAGATGAGGTGATGAAAAAATACAATCAGGTAATTACATACCTGAAAGGTAAAATTTCCCCAAAGGAAACCGATTGGGTTAAAATAGACAGGACAACACAAGAACCAAAAGAGTCGGTACATGCTTACTATGAAAGGTTGTTACAAGTGTTCAAACAGTACAGTGGGTTTGAGAATATTGGAGATAAGGATATGGGACATTTTTTGTATCGTTTCGTGTTTTGATTGAATACTGGAAATTAGTAACATGATCCAGCAACATTTGATTTGCTGGCAGAGTAAAACAGTTGATGAGATTTTGAGGTATGCAAAAGATTGTAGTGGTGATATTGATTCGAGACACAAAAAGTTAAAAGAGAAAATGATGTGGGCATAGGTAAAAGTGACAGAACAGCAAGAAGGAAACAGTGGTTCTCAGACAAACTATCAGATGAAAGGATAGAATTAGAATGGTCAAATATCCTGTGGTTGTAGAGGTAGAGTTAAAATGAGTAAGGATGAATTGAAAAAGAAATTTCCTTGCCATGTGTGCGGAAAATTTGGACATTGGAAGAACAAGTGTAGATCTGTTCGGAGCAATAATGGGATGAATCAAAATTTGAATTCACAGATGCAGCATGAGGTGGTTGTGAATCAACAACTGCAACTGCAGCTGCAGGTAGTTACTCCACAATTACAGGTGCCACAAGCTCCTACGCCAAATAATGTGAATGCTCAAGTGCAGAGATACAGTGCGAACACTGGATTTCACACAGGTGAACAAGTTGGTAAGAATCAAAATGTGCAAATGGTTTTGCAATACTTGTTGCAGTGCAATGAGAGTGATTCAGACTCATCTAAATTACGGTGCCTGAGGGGAGAGGAAGAGTGCATGCTTGGCACATCTCTAGAGGTAGATCAGTCAGGTCCATTTGTTGATGGAAAAGTGGAACTGGATTTCACACAGGTGAACAAGTTGGTAAGAATCAAAATGTGCAAATGGTTTTGCAATACTTGTTGCAGTGCAATGAGAGTGATTCAGACTCATCTAAATTATGGTGCCTGAGGGGAGAGGAAGAGTGCATGCTTGGCACATCTCTAGAGGTAGATCAGTCAGGTCCATTTGTTGATGGAAAAGTGGAAGGTAATGATATTACATTCCTATTGGACATTGGTGCTACCTGTTCTACAGTGAGAGCAGCAGAAATTCCAAACCCACCGCTCTCGGGAGAAACTTTCCAAGTTGTAGGAGTCTCCAGTAAGCATATCAAAACCCCAAACACAAAACCAACAGAAGTTCATATTGGAAGATTCAAAGACATGCATCGGTTCGTGGTATGTGATACGAGCCCGGTGAATCTTTTAGGAAGAAATTTGCTTTGCAAGATGAACTGCACCATCTATTGTACACCAGATGGTATTGCTTTCCAAACACCAGATGAGGATGTTGCGTTTAAAATTATGTTAGCAAAGCAAGGGACAGAAGTGGATGAGTTGTTTTCACTTTTTACTGAGGAAAATTTGCCTATAGAATTGAGAAATACAGTAAGGTCTGATGTATGGGATGTTACAGGAAAAGATATTCGTCTGATGAAGGGTGTGGATCCTATTCAGTTTACAGTGAAACCGGGTGCAACATATCCAAACACACCTCAGTACAAGATGAGTCCTGAAATAACAGCAGGAGTTATTCCTGTGATTGATCAAATGATTAAGCAGGGTATTTTAAGAGAAATACTAAGCAGTCCATGTAATTCACCTGATATTGGAATTAAAAAGCCAAGTGGAAAAAAAAGAATAGTACAAACTTTACGAAAAATTCATAAGATTGTGGTACCCTGGTGTCCAATAGTGTCAAATCCAGCAGTGATTCATTTTTCTCGATTCTTTTACATCCAGGTAGCCAGTATTTATTTGCTTTCCAGTTTGGAGACCGTGTTTTGGCATGGTGCTGAGTTCCTCAAGGGTACACAGAAAGTCCTTCTATTTTTTATCAGATTTTGAAAAAGTGTTTGGAGACTTTGGTCATGCCAGAGAAATCAGTTTTGGTTCAGTATATTGATGACCTACTGGTGGCATCAAAAACACGAGAGGATTGTGTGACAGATACAATTGCCTTACTGAACCATTTGGCAGAAGGTGGGCACAGTTTTGTAAACAATATTTGGGACACAAATAGAGAAGAGAGTCAGGAAGGTGACACCAGAACGGATCAGTGTGATTCAACAACTAAGCCCTCCTAAGACTCAGACAGAAGTTCAAATTTTTTTGGGAATGGTTGGATACTGCAGACAGTGGATCAGTGGCTTTTCACTGATTGCAAAACCTCTACAGAGGTTGACACACAAAGATGTGGCTGATCTGATTGAGTTGGATGATGAAAGTATGAAAGCTTTTATTGAATTACGAGACAGTCTTTGTGGAGCACCTGCATTAGGAATGCCAGATTATACAAAAGATTTTGCATTGTACTACTGTGAGAGAGATGGGTGTGCACTTTCAGTTTTAACTCAAAGACATGGAATGGCACAACATCCAGTGGCATATTTTTCTACTACTTTGGATTCAGTGGCTGCAGTGTTACCAGTCTGTTTGAAAGCAGTCGCTGCTACTTGTGTGAGTCTGGAACAGAGTGAAACGATTGTAATGGGACATCCAGTCAAAGTATATGTGCCACACTCAGTTGAGATTCTATTAACAAGCACACGTACACAGCACATGACCTATAGTCCGCTGACTAGGTATGAAGAGTAATCTTGGGTGCTGAGAATGTGACTGTGGTGAGATGCACAGTAATAAATCCGGCAACATTGTTACCTAGTCCATTATGTGAGGAAGTGAAAGTTGAAGCAGATCATGTTTGTTTGGATGTGACAGAATTGTGCATGAAACCAAGGCCAGACATAAAGGATTCACCAATAGAGGAATCAAATAGTGTGATGTTTGTTGATGGATCATGCCTGAGAAATGAAAGAAGTGTATTGAGTTCTGCCTATGCAGTGTGCATAGTAGCTGCAGTTCTAGAAGCATCCTGTCTAAAAGGGGTGAACTCTGCACATATTGCTGAACTGATAGCTCTGATTAGAGCATGTAAAATTGGCAAAAATCTGAGAGTAACCATATTTACTGACAGTCAATAAAGTTTTGGGGTGGTTCACGATTTTGGTCAGTTATGGATGCAAAGGGGATTTCTGACTTCTTCAGGTTCTCCGATCAGGAACAGTAAAAATGTGAAAGATTTATTGGATGCTTTGCATTTGCCCAAAAAGATTGCGGTGGTCAAATGTTCTGCACAAAAGTCAGGAAATGATTATGTGACAAACGGTAACAGATACGCTGATCCGATAGCGCGTTTCTGTGCACAAAATTCAATTGTAATCAACAGAGGGGTGGAAAAGAAAAATACGAATTGCCACTTGATGTTCTCCTCTTTGGAAAGTCGGGATGAAATTAGGCAGTTGCAAGAAGAGACAGGAGACGAACAGAAAGAACTTTGGATAAAATCAGGCTGCAAAAAGAGAGCAGAGAACGAAGTATGGGTGTACATAGATGAAAGACCAGTCATGCCAGACTGTTTACTTTCTCAGACAGCAAGGGTATTCCATGGAATTGCACATGTTGAAAGAGATGCAATTATCAGGCTCTTCAAGCAGTCATGGTATAACCCTAAGTTTAGAGTCATTGCAGAGAGTCTATGCCAGAGGTGTGCTATATGTCAGCAGCAAAATCCCGGCAGAAAGACAGTTGTTAGTTGGGAACAAATTGGAAAGTCAGCAGGTCCATTTACGAGGCTACAGCTCGATTTTATTTCCCCCATGTAATGGACTAAAATATGTATTAGTTGTTGTTTGTTTGTTTTCTCATTGGGTAGAGGTCTATCCAACAAGAAGGAATGACAGTCTAACAGTGGCAAAATTGCTTTTGAGAGAACTAATACCAAGGTACAGATTTCCAGTCACTTCAGAAACAGATAGGGGATCTCATTTTAACAATGAGATAATGCGGATGATTTGTGCAGCATTACAAATTGAGCAAAAGCTGCATTGTGCTAATCGACCAGAAGCACCTGGAGTGGTCGAGCAAATCAATGGTACTATATAGTCTAGACTGGGAAAGGTGTGTGCATCCACAACACTGAAATGGCCTGACGCTTTACCCCTGGTATTGATGAGTCTTAGAAGCATCCAGATAAAAAGACTGGATTGAGTCTTCATGAAGTCCTAATGGGAAGAGCAATGAGACAAGCGATTGTACCAGCAAACAAACTGATTAATATTTCTGATGATCTAGTGCTTGATTATTGCAAAGGATTGGCTGATCTGGTTTGTTCTGTGTCTCATCAGGTTGGAGAAATTGCAACCACAACACAGCTGGATCAAGCACATGATATGAGTCCAGGAGAGAGGGTTCTTGTCAAGAAACACATAAGGAAGTCGTGTTCAGAGCCCAGATGGCATGGACCATATCAGATTATTTTGGTGACCATGCCAGCAGTGAAGCGTGGTGGCTTGCCATATTGGATACATGCATGTCATACAAGAAGAGTCCCAAGTCCACTTGAAAAAGAAGGTGAGCAGCAACTGGTCAATGAAAATAGGAAACCAGAAGCTGGAGGTTGTGAAGCTAAAGAATCTAGAGTGACAGATTCTGACAAGCGAGTAGATGATGAAAAACTATGCACAAGTCAAGTAGAGTAGGCACCATCTACTGGGTTTCATAAGACTGCTGTTGAGCAAGAAGAAGAGAAAGTTACTGTAAAACAAGAGCACATACAACAAAGAAAAGGGCTAGATAAAAGAACTTGTGAACAAGAAAAAGAAGGTGAAGAAGCGATTCAAGTGGCCTGATGGAGTGAAAAGACTGAAGAACACTCTTGAAAAGAGAAAACCAGATCAAATAAATCAAGTTTCAAGCCAAACTGAAAAAGAAGAATCAGAGGAAGATTTAGTCTGAAGAACAAAGAGAATAAGAATTCCTAGCAAGATATACACAGCTCCAGAATGGACATATGTGATAGTGGAAGAAATTGAAAGCACAGATTCAATAAAAAAGAAGTTGGTACTGGTACTGAACAAATTGACGAAAGCAAATTGAAACCGCCTTAAAGAGTACTGTGAAAAATTAAGGTGCAACAACTTCAATCAAAATAAATTGAAAGATCCAGAGGTTTGAAGAAAAAACTTTTTTTTTTTAAAGAAAAAGAGGGGGTTAAAGAAGAAGCTTTGAAGTTTTTATTTTTGATATAGTATACAAAATGGCAGGAGATACTGTGACTGGACATTAAAAACTTAAACTAAAAAGTAGATGTATTAAAATGTGCTCATGTAGTGTCCTACTAATAATGTTGATGTGGTTAATATTGACTGTCATTGTCCCTGTTCTAATGGTGTCTAATACCAAAAATAATACTGATAATGTGATAAGTGAGATAGTGAATTCCATTACTAAAGAAACACCTAATACTAAAACAGAAGAGATAGATGAAAGTATTTATCACCATGGTAAATCGATTATTGACTTCTCGTTAAATGTTTTTACAAAATTATTGTATGAGTATGTTGAGACAATGGATGCGTTAGATTGTTATGTGTGCATGCAATTACTATCGTCTGTCTCAGAGAGGGTGACTTACCATCACTTACCTTTAACATATGGTATGTCGTGCAATGTACTAACCAGTCTATTTTACGTGACGGGGAAGTTACAATATTATTATTCAAACTTAGATTTAGTGTTTTCAGAAATTCCCATTAGAAAAGATATGAATAAAGTGTATAGTAATAGAAATGCGGGATACATGGGAGAAGTTTTCCATATTACCCAGACACTAGATATAGTATATGCACATAGACATAATCGAAGCTGTAGTTTACGGGATGAAGAAAAATAATTTATTAATATGGTAGAAGATAGAAGACAGGATTTTCAAAGAAAAGCTGCTGAACAGAAGTCACATGTACCACCATGGGCTTTCAGGAAGAAATTTGCTTTGCAAGATGAACTGCACCATCTATTGTACACCAGATGGTATTGCTTTCCAAACACCAGATGAGGATGTTGCGTTTAAAATTATGTTAGCAAAGCAAGGGACAGAAGTGGATGAGTTGTTTTCACTTTTTACTGAGGAAAATTTGCCTATAGAATTGAGAAATACAGTAAGGTCTGATGTATGGGATGTTACAGGAAAAGATATTCGTCTGATGAAGGGTGTGGATCCTATTCAGTTTACAGTGAAACCGGGTGCAACATATCCAAACACACCTCAGTACAAGATGAGTCCTGAAATAACAGCAGGAGTTATTCCTGTGATTGATCAAATGATTAAGCAGGGTATTTTAAGAGAAATACTAAGCAGTCCATGTAATTCACCTGATATTGGAATTAAAAAGCCAAGTGGAAAAAAAAGAATAGTACAAACTTTACGAAAAATTCATAAGATTGTGGTACCCTGGTGTCCAATAGTGTCAAATCCAGCAGTGATTCATTTTTCTCGATTCTTTTACATCCAGGTAGCCAGTATTTATTTGCTTTCCAGTTTGGAGACCGTGTTTTGGCATGGTGCTGAGTTCCTCAAGGGTACACAGAAAGTCCTTCTATTTTTTATCAGATTTTGAAAAAGTGTTTGGAGACTTTGGTCATGCCAGAGAAATCAGTTTTGGTTCAGTATATTGATGACCTACTGGTGGCATCAAAAACACGAGAGGATTGTGTGACAGATACAATTGCCTTACTGAACCATTTGGCAGAAGGTGGGCACAGTTTTGTAAACAATATTTGGGACACAAATAGAGAAGAGAGTCAGGAAGGTGACACCAGAACGGATCAGTGTGATTCAACAACTAAGCCCTCCTAAGACTCAGACAGAAGTTCAAATTTTTTTGGGAATGGTTGGATACTGCAGACAGTGGATCAGTGGCTTTTCACTGATTGCAAAACCTCTACAGAGGTTGACACACAAAGATGTGGCTGATCTGATTGAGTTGGATGATGAAAGTATGAAAGCTTTTATTGAATTACGAGACAGTCTTTGTGGAGCACCTGCATTAGGAATGCCAGATTATACAAAAGATTTTGCATTGTACTACTGTGAGAGAGATGGGTGTGCACTTTCAGTTTTAACTCAAAGACATGGAATGGCACAACATCCAGTGGCATATTTTTCTACTACTTTGGATTCAGTGGCTGCAGTGTTACCAGTCTGTTTGAAAGCAGTCGCTGCTACTTGTGTGAGTCTGGAACAGAGTGAAACGATTGTAATGGGACATCCAGTCAAAGTATATGTGCCACACTCAGTTGAGATTCTATTAACAAGCACACGTACACAGCACATGACCTATAGTCCGCTGACTAGGTATGAAGAGTAATCTTGGGTGCTGAGAATGTGACTGTGGTGAGATGCACAGTAATAAATCCGGCAACATTGTTACCTAGTCCATTATGTGAGGAAGTGAAAGTTGAAGCAGATCATGTTTGTTTGGATGTGACAGAATTGTGCATGAAACCAAGGCCAGACATAAAGGATTCACCAATAGAGGAATCAAATAGTGTGATGTTTGTTGATGGATCATGCCTGAGAAATGAAAGAAGTGTATTGAGTTCTGCCTATGCAGTGTGCATAGTAGCTGCAGTTCTAGAAGCATCCTGTCTAAAAGGGGTGAACTCTGCACATATTGCTGAACTGATAGCTCTGATTAGAGCATGTAAAATTGGCAAAAATCTGAGAGTAACCATATTTACTGACAGTCAATAAAGTTTTGGGGTGGTTCACGATTTTGGTCAGTTATGGATGCAAAGGGGATTTCTGACTTCTTCAGGTTCTCCGATCAGGAACAGTAAAAATGTGAAAGATTTATTGGATGCTTTGCATTTGCCCAAAAAGATTGCGGTGGTCAAATGTTCTGCACAAAAGTCAGGAAATGATTATGTGACAAACGGTAACAGATACGCTGATCCGATAGCGCGTTTCTGTGCACAAAATTCAATTGTAATCAACAGAGGGGTGGAAAAGAAAAATACGAATTGCCACTTGATGTTCTCCTCTTTGGAAAGTCGGGATGAAATTAGGCAGTTGCAAGAAGAGACAGGAGACGAACAGAAAGAACTTTGGATAAAATCAGGCTGCAAAAAGAGAGCAGAGAACGAAGTATGGGTGTACATAGATGAAAGACCAGTCATGCCAGACTGTTTACTTTCTCAGACAGCAAGGGTATTCCATGGAATTGCACATGTTGAAAGAGATGCAATTATCAGGCTCTTCAAGCAGTCATGGTATAACCCTAAGTTTAGAGTCATTGCAGAGAGTCTATGCCAGAGGAGTGCTATATGTCAGCAGCAAAATCCCGGCAGAAAGACAGTTGTTAGTTGGGAACAAATTGGAAAGTCAGCAGGTCCATTTACGAGGCTACAGCTCGATTTTATTTCCCCCATGTAATGGACTAAAATATGTATTAGTTGTTGTTTGTTTGTTTTCTCATTGGGTAGAGGTCTATCCAACAAGAAGGAATGACAGTCTAACAGTGGCAAAATTGCTTTTGAGAGAACTAATACCAAGGTACAGATTTCCAGTCACTTCAGAAACAGATAGGGGATCTCATTTTAACAATGAGATAATGCGGATGATTTGTGCAGCATTACAAATTGAGCAAAAGCTGCATTGTGCTAATCGACCAGAAGCACCTGGAGTGGTCGAGCAAATCAATGGTACTATATAGTCTAGACTGGGAAAGGTGTGTGCATCCACAACACTGAAATGGCCTGACGCTTTACCCCTGGTATTGATGAGTCTTAGAAGCATCCAGATAAAAAGACTGGATTGAGTCTTCATGAAGTCCTAATGGGAAGAGCAATGAGACAAGCGATTGTACCAGCAAACAAACTGATTAATATTTCTGATGATCTAGTGCTTGATTATTGCAAAGGATTGGCTGATCTGGTTTGTTCTGTGTCTCATCAGGTTGGAGAAATTGCAACCACAACACAGCTGGATCAAGCACATGATATGAGTCCAGGAGAGAGGGTTCTTGTCAAGAAACACATAAGGAAGTCGTGTTCAGAGCCCAGATGGCATGGACCATATCAGATTATTTTGGTGACCATGCCAGCAGTGAAGCGTGGTGGCTTGCCATATTGGATACATGCATGTCATACAAGAAGAGTCCCAAGTCCACTTGAAAAAGAAGGTGAGCAGCAACTGGTCAATGAAAATAGGAAACCAGAAGCTGGAGGTTGTGAAGCTAAAGAATCTAGAGTGACAGATTCTGACAAGCGAGTAGATGATGAAAAACTATGCACAAGTCAAGTAGAGTAGGCACCATCTACTGGGTTTCATAAGACTGCTGTTGAGCAAGAAGAAGAGAAAGTTACTGTAAAACAAGAGCACATACAACAAAGAAAAGGGCTAGATAAAAGAACTTGTGAACAAGAAAAAGAAGGTGAAGAAGCGATTCAAGTTAAGAGAGCAAAAAAGGGTGACAATTGGCCTGATGGAGTGAAAAGACTGAAGAACACTCTTGAAAAGAGAAAACCAGATCAAATAAATCAAGTTTCAAGCCAAACTGAAAAAGAAGAATCAGAGGAAGATTTAGTCTGAAGAACAAAGAGAATAAGAATTCCTAGCAAGATATACACAGCTCCAGAATGGACATATGTGATAGTGGAAGAAATTGAAAGCACAGATTCAATAAAAAAGAAGTTGGTACTGGTACTGAACAAATTGACGAAAGCAAATTGAAACCGCCTTAAAGAGTACTGTGAAAAATTAAGGTGCAACAACTTCAATCAAAATAAATTGAAAGATCCAGAGGTTTGAAGAAAAAACTTTTTTTTTTTAAAGAAAAAGAGGGGGTTAAAGAAGAAGCTTTGAAGTTTTTATTTTTGATATAGTATACAAAATGGCAGGAGATACTGTGACTGGACATTAAAAACTTAAACTAAAAAGTAGATGTATTAAAATGTGCTCATGTAGTGTCCTACTAATAATGTTGATGTGGTTAATATTGACTGTCATTGTCCCTGTTCTAATGGTGTCTAATACCAAAAATAATACTGATAATGTGATAAGTGAGATAGTGAATTCCATTACTAAAGAAACACCTAATACTAAAACAGAAGAGATAGATGAAAGTATTTATCACCATGGTAAATCGATTATTGACTTCTCGTTAAATGTTTTTACAAAATTATTGTATGAGTATGTTGAGACAATGGATGCGTTAGATTGTTATGTGTGCATGCAATTACTATCGTCTGTCTCAGAGAGGGTGACTTACCATCACTTACCTTTAACATATGGTATGTCGTGCAATGTACTAACCAGTCTATTTTACGTGACGGGGAAGTTACAATATTATTATTCAAACTTAGATTTAGTGTTTTCAGAAATTCCCATTAGAAAAGATATGAATAAAGTGTATAGTAATAGAAATGCGGGATACATGGGAGAAGTTTTCCATATTACCCAGACACTAGATATAGTATATGCACATAGACATAATCGAAGCTGTAGTTTACG
Source organism: Triturus cristatus (assembly GCF_964204655.1). Classification (NCBI taxonomy): domain Eukaryota; kingdom Metazoa; phylum Chordata; class Amphibia; order Caudata; family Salamandridae; genus Triturus; species Triturus cristatus. The sequence goes on from NC_140591.1 coordinate 819,794,972, forward strand.
GGATGAAGAAAAATAATTTATTAATATGGTAGAAGATAGAAGACAGGATTTTCAAAGAAAAGCTTCTGAACAGAAGTCACATGTACCACCATGGGCTTTCAGGTAGGGAAATTATAAAAAAGGCGAGACTTACGCTGCAATGTTTCTGGATTGGTATCATAAAGGGAAACTTTGTTTGCTTAGACTAAAAACCAACTATAATAATTATTTCATTGGTACTAGTGAATGTGAACATACCTTTTTAATAACTGGTGGATGGGGATTGAAAGGTGGAACTGATCCTGTTTTTCTAGAAGTTTATTACGTCTGCGGTAAGAATGCCTACTATGGGTTGCCTGCACATTGGTATGGTATTGGTATGGTATGGTAGTTGTTATTTTGGAATCATATTTTCCAAAGTGTACCACGTTGATAGAAACAATAAAATCAATTAAATAAAGCATGGACTAATACGCAAAAAGAGAGCAAGTTTTTCAGAAATAATTGGTGATATTTTTGGTGCACTGATACCTTCAGTTGGCGTTGTTCTTAATTCGCATAAAATTCGAAAATTGTCCACAGTGGTTGATTGTTTATCAACAGATACTGCTTATGGGTTCTTGATGATTGATACTGAAATGGATGCAAATAGATCAATGGTTTTGTAAAATCGACTTGCCCTTGATATTTTACTGGCAATAGAGGGCGGAGTCTGTGGCATGTTGAAAATACAACATTGCTGTACTTATATCCCTGATAAAAGTAAAAATCTTGAGGGGTATATTAAGAACATTACAAAATTACAAGAAGATTTGACTCAACTGGAGTTGACAGTGTTTGGGAGAAACTTGGTAAGGGTTTTTCTTCTGTAGGTAAATGGTTTTCTACATTTGGGAGTAGTTTATTAGGGAAAATACAAATACCAATTATTTTAATAGCAGTAGTGACATTATCAATATTAATGTCATATAAATGTTGCAAGTGTAGATGTCGAAGGAAGGAGATGACAGAGTCAGACAATAAATGTAGAGCAAGAAAGAGAAAAAGAGAGGAGATAGAACTAGAAGATATGAGAGGAGATGAAATTATGAAAAATTTAGATGAGAAAATGGCAAAACGGGAATAACTACAGTCTTATAGATAAAAATAAAAGTGGCAATCAGTATGATGGTTATTTTTGTAATGGCACACAAATGCCATCAAAGGGGGGAATTGATGGAGCAGGGTCTTGAGAAAATAAAACCTGCTCGGATTAAGTCCTCCATAACATTTACTAACAGTGTGCTGTGGAAATAACGCACAAAAACACGAAAAACATGGGGAAATGCTTTGCGCATGCGTGCACTAATGCGTGGACTAATGCATGAGAGACTAGTCCGCATTTGCGTTCTGTTGTTGGAATAAAATAAAATAATGCCACTTTTGCACATTAATACACTTGCTAGAAATATAACGTGGGATAGTGCAATGGTGGTTGGTAAACAGTGAGAAATATAATTCATGAAATTAATAATGTCTGTGTTTTGCTCATTGTAGTCAAGCAAGTATGGGCCTACATCTTTGCATGACAGTCGAGGGTTAAAAGAAATTAAATGCAAATAAATAGGGTGAAAATCGAGCTCTGAGAGAGAATGGAGAAGCCAAAGACTGATAATCTTCAAGGATTATTGTGTTTTGCCGATGTGTCAGAACGAGTAAGGAAAATCGCGATTTTCCTTACTTGTTCTGACACATGTACCATTAATGGGTAAGGGGTCTCCCATTGTCATGAACGAGTAGACCATACCAGATCAACTCTATTGTTACAGGTCTGCTAAGTTTCCGGACCCATTACCCCCCCACCCTGTGAGCAAGGATTATTGTGTGTCTGCCAAGTAATGGAAGGATGGCCATGGGACGAAGTGAAAATGTAAAAACTTCTTCTGCGGAAGCTGCAGAGGTGAACAATGAAAATATAGAGACTTGCAACATGTTACTTGTTGGAGGAAACGTTTATTTGTGAGACGTGGCTAACATAATGTGAAATGTGAATAACAAAGAATGCAGCAAAAATGATGAATGTGACTATGGTGGTGTGATAGAACACCCCCTAAATTAGCCAATGAGAGACTGAGTTTCTGAAAATGTTTCAATAAATGTGGGTTGGACATGTAAGTTTTTAGGGTATAATTGAGGTGACCTGGGGGTGTGGTTAAGGAAGTTGGTGAAGTGAGGGCAATGCTAGATGGAGATCGTTGTTGTCCGTCGGTTGGCTGATAGAGGCCTACCTATTTCCTGCTCCTGTCCTGAAACCCGTATCCTGATCTATTCTTTGTTCCCCAAATCTTTACACGGGGAACCCCTGCTATCCCTTTGGCCAGAGGGGTGGTTTTTCTCAGATTTTCTTAGGTTAGTATAGCTAATGATTCGTACATTGCATAATCATCTGCAAATGAATTTTGTCTCTGAAACTACTGTCTCTCCGCCTATCCACTCCTTTATTTGCATATATTCATTTGATATGAGTTTGACACTGTTTACATAGATAATGTTCTCTCTCTGTGATTCATTCTTTGTTTGCCTTGTAAACCTGTACATGAAGAGCATTTTTTACCTTCAGATTATTTGTGATGAACATTGTTAACCTTACACAGGAGTTTGTGATTATTTAGCAGTATAGATAAATAGTTAGTAATAATTATTGCCATCAACTTCTCGACCAGAGGAAAGAAGTTGAAATACAGGATCAGTTATGTATTTAGTGTGTGAGCCTGTGTTATGAACAACTGATTTGTTTTTACCAGCTCAACAGGGATTGTATTGGGTAAATGAGTATGGGCCAGTGTTTTTGTGTGTGTTATTGATTGATTATCGATCCATGATTGGCGCTTGATCAACTTCTTCACCCGGAGCATCTATTACCAATTGTGTATGTTGATGTCCATAATAAATGCTTATTTTACTGTTTTATGCATCTCTCATTCATTTATTTTTCACTGGCACTTACTGAGGTTCCCATAGATGTGATTGAATTAAAATGATTATGAAGGAACGTTGTGTATTTCTATATTTATTGATCATAACTAGGACTGCTCATGGTAAATGTGGCTTTACCCACACTCTCAAACAAACTTCTTTTTGTAAGTATTCACTTTGTACCATGATTTTCCTTAATATAGTGCATGTCCCACTCATATATATCTAGCGCATAGCCCCATAGGCTTACAAGACACTCTTTAAGGGTGACCTGGCTAATGCATAAAAGTAGGTTTTCCTCACTGGCTACAAATTTTTCTTGCCACGGGATACTCAGTGACTTTATACTGCTGTCCAGCAAAAGCACAAAGATGCTCTCTGCAGCCCTACACTTTAGTCATATATGTGGGTGGCATAAATACAAATTGCAGCCCACATGGGAAATTTAACTGCAGTCACTGGTTTATGTTCTGTGCCAACTTATAATGGCATTACTGCAAAGATAAGTAACCGTATTGGCTGACACCATTACACAGCACCGTTTTAGGGACACAGCACTCACACTGGATCACTGAATGTCAGTATCACAGGGCAAAGAGGCATAAAAGAAACAATGAAAAATATTTGGCAAAGCCAAAAGGTCTGGCTTTAGTAAACTAGAGCAATGTTTATTTGTTTATTTTTTACTTTATTTGCTTTTGTAAGCCTAAGCCAAAAGAAGATTTCAGAGATAAAAGTGATTTTAAATAAATCCCTATCTGATGGGCAACCCAAAGTGCAGGCAAAATAAATAGCCATTACTTAGAGATAACAAAAAAATCTATGAGTAGGCACATTTTTAACCAGATTTGTCACCCAAAAGAAAGTAGCAATTTTTGGGTGGATGTGAACAATGTGCACAAGACTTCGGCAGTCACTTAAAGGTAAGAGAGCCATGGATAAAGTTGGTTCTTTCCCCCTAGAGCTCCTCAGACCATCATCCAGGCGACAATACTATCCAGACTGGATTATGGAAATGCACTGTATCTTGGGGCAAACAAATCTTGTATCCTGTGCTTGCAGAGGACCCAGAATGCCGCAGCACGTATGCTGGTGGCACTCCCGAGATCTGCGTCAGTCACCCATATCCTACCCAAAGTACACTGGTTGCCTGTTGAGAAACGAATTCAATTTAAAACCCTTTGTGTCGCACATAAAATTCTCACTCAACAGACCCCTCTGGGTCTGGCTCAGCTGCTTCAACCATATATGCCTCAGCGACCCCTTAGATCGGCCAATCAGATGCTGGCAACTGTCCCTAGGGTTGTGAGAGCAATAGCCGGGGGGCGCTTATTTCGTTGTCTTGCAGCGCTACTCTGGAACCTGCTTCCTCTTTCAATTAGAGAGATCCAGATTCATCTAACTTTCCGTAAAGCGATTAAGACCTGGCTCTACCCCTCTGTTGTATAACGCCCTCTTGACATGCCACCCTCCTGTGTCTCTGATCGCGCTGGGACGCCCCATTGCTGGGGCAGCTATGCGCGTTACAAGTCCGAGAAATAAAATAGATAATTGGTTGACCTATTGCTCCATGCTGTATGCATAGATGGGCAGAAACAAAAATTGTGACTGACAGTTTAACAGACCAATAGAGGAATCCCTGGGCCAAAAGCCCATCTATATGTATATAACTATTGGATAGTGAGGCAAAACATGTAAAGCTTTTTCAAAAGTCAGAGCAAAAGATGGGTCCATAAAGGGTGAAACATTAGAGGAGATCATGCAGCAAAGACAAATTTGCTACACTAAGACTCACAGTTGTCTGTTTTTAGTGATGTCTACAAATAATTACTGAAAAACATGCATATCCATGTATTTTTTAAACACACAAAAGGTGATGGGAAAAATGCTTGCATTAAATCTAACCACTGGCAACCACTTGGGTTAGCGATCCAACCCATCGTTCTTTAGCACACCATACCAACTAATTTTAGACCCAGCCATATTGAAATTAGCCTTGACCCTGCTCCAATTGAGTATAATTTGGTCCAGGTCTGGCAGTTCAGTCTGCACTGTTCCTATTGGAGCAGGGTCAAGACTTATTTGAATATGGCTGGGTCCAAACCTAGGTGGCATGGTGGACAAAATAGCGATCAGTTGGTATGCTACCCCGGGTGGTTGTAAGTCCTTTGTTCACTGTGTGTTTGGAACCAAGGTACTCTTGACTGCCAAGCCCCATTCAGGGCGAAACCAGTCTTGGGCTGCTTGTTTTCCTGTTCAGGGAGGACCTGGTGTGGCAGTCTGAGGTGAACTGTTTTTATTGGAGCAGAGTCAATACTGATTTGCATATGGCTGTGTCCAAACTGTGGTGCCATAGTGGGCAAAAGAATAGCGGGTTGGAATGCTACCAGGCCAAAACTGCTGCAGATTGACAGGTATAGGATTTATTAAGAGAACAACATTTCATGAGGAGGCTGAACGAGCTGCAGACATACACATTTGTTTGAACTACATTGCTAATATTACATATGGATTGCTGCTGTAGAAGACATACTAAAACCCTGCAGTCTGTCAAATTCTGGGTATATGGATTAATTAAACATGGTACTGCGCTAACTGCATCTTCATGTCTCGCAAGAAACACAAGATATATATGGGTAAATACAGATACAAGATAAGTACGGACACAATGAGCAGCACACAAATATGGATAAATACTGTAGGAATTGTTAACAAAACAAACTGTTTACAGACACATATTCAATGTTAATGGTTTACACCTATTACCTCCCACCACCCAAGTAGTTCAAAATGCAATTGCTTTCCGAAAAGGATACCGTTTTATGGATACAGAAGGCACATTTAGGGATAGACTAGCCCATTTTTTATTTTTAAAATAAATGAAGCAGGACTGGGTTAATGAAATAAATACCATATACCAAGAGGTGCTTAGTATGATTTTACAATGCATATAATTAATATTGTAAAAACAACCACTATCATGTTATACAAATGTGTTTAACCATAGCATTGGCCAAATAATGCAGAAGATTAGATTTCTGCATAAATTATAATATGGTCATCAATGTGGGAAGGGTAGGGGACAGTAGATTTGTTTCTCCCTGGGCCAAGTGGCTCGCCAGGCTTAATAGCTCTGTGATGTTTTTCAAGACTCAGAAGGAGAGCTAAAAGTCAAAACTATAATCTTAGTGTCAAAGTGTAGCATGGGGCTCCATCAGATCCTTGTTCAACATGATGGATGTAAGGCAATAGGATAACCAAATATGAAAGTATTCCTTGTCCTAATTAATTTTTCTTCTTGTTTGGTGTTATTTGTTCCATTGCTTTACTTTCTTTATGACATTTCCATTCCCCCTGACTTCGGACATCTAGCTTTCCCGGAAGGGTCATGGGAGAAGAGCAAATGTTGCTTAAAATGTATATTTCATGGATCATGGGAAATGTTACTTTAAAGCACAGGGCCTTGGTTTTGGGCTGGTCGGTGTCTAAACTGCTGAGTTCAGGCTGTGTTATGTTGTCACCTTTTCCACTGGTAAATGAGTGCTTTGCACTTTAACTTTAATGGAATGTTCCGGCTCTTCTGTAAATCAAACTGTAGTCAGGCTGCAGTTGAACTAAATATCAAAACAGAAATCAATAACAATATAATAACACAACACAAAAAGCTGAAACACTGCAACACAACAGTAGAACCTCAACCAGATGCACCACACCAACATGCCAACAACACAACACACAGTACAACATAAAAAAATAAGAAACAGAACAAAACAACACAAAGCATATGAACCTACTCAGTTCAGTTAGTCTTTATTCGATAATTTTCAATCATAAAAGACACAGTACAAACATAAAAGCGTCGTAAAATATCACATGGACATTTAAAAAAAAAAATGAAAGTGAAAAACACACCAATTTAGTTCCCTGAGAAGATATCAATTATAAAAGATTAAAGGTATATTTTCCTTTTCGAGCCCTAAAATCATAAAATTCAGTCCGAAATTTAATATCATCATTATCGAAAAGTTCCTAACAATTATTTAACAATTAATATCCAAACTGTAAAAATTAATATTTAGAGAGAAAGTCCATATAGAAGACATTTTCCTTAAGATTCTATCATGAGGGCAGTCCGCATAGCCAGATATACATGATTAAGCACTAGGTAGGGTTACTGAAACAGCCTCCAAATGTATTCTGCGCAGTGCCCAGGTCCAGCTAAGAAATTTCGCCATGGCCATGACTATGTCTTCTCGAGTGTTTGTTATCAAAATGCGCCAAGCTGTCTTACATGATCTGGTGCCACGATTAGCGCACATCGGCTTAAGCCACCTGTGTCGCGGACCATTATATGCTGGGCACACAAACAGTACATGAGCTATTGACTCTACCATGGATGGGCACGTGGGACAGTTGATGTCTAAGGCATTGTTCCACTTTGCCGTAAAAGGTCTTAACGGGAGGGTGCCCACTCTAAATTGGTGATATAATTTCCTATCACCTGTTCACGTGATAAAGTTCCAATAAGCTTCTGTTCTCATTACAAGCTTATGCTCCATGAAAATACCTGTTAGGGAGCTACTACTCACCATTGACATTGTCTTCTTACTGATCATATCCCAGTAAAATGCTGTATACTCATTTTTATTAGGAAATGAATTCCCTATTGGGTCTTCCCACAGATGGCCGAGCCCCATGTCAAACAGAGTTCCCTTGACCCTTTGCAACCATTTAAGTTTTGAAGACGAGTCTGCTTTTCTAATGTGCATTACTGCATTGGCATGAGATGCTAACTCTGGTGTCGTCCATAGCCTCCTCCAATAGGCAAGGGGTCTAAAACCTGCAGCCTCGTCAAATGAAATACAACCTAAGTCTAGCAGAAGGGGCTTAATAAGAGTTGATTGGGGCAGGGCGGTTAATGATCTCAAAACTTGTTTTGTGCAAGGACTAGGGGCAATAGATTTTCGAATCCCCAAATTTCCGCACAGTAAATTATAGATGCTCTGATTTTCCCATTATACATTGTTAGTGCCGGCCCCACCGGTTTAGTATATGAAAGTCAATATTATTTCAGCAGGGCTCCTGCTAGCTGATTGTGCCTAAGGACTAGCAGATCTAACTGGGATTTCCAGTTCATCCTCCTACTCATGGTTACTCCCAGGTATGTAAAGGTATCAGTTTGTTCCACAGGTGCATTATTCATTTCTACTCTGCCTTTTATTGTTTTGTGTTTATGCAACACCATGAACTTGGTCTTGTCAACGTTGATTACAAGTTCATGGTCATTGCAGAAATCAGTAAATCTATCACGGGCACATTGCAGACCAGATCGTGTTTTAGACAAAATTAAAGTATCGTCTGCAAACATTAAGAGTGGAACCCTTGATCCGGCAAGAGTTGGGGTATCAGTTAGAAAGTTGATGTAATATAGGATAACCTTGTTTATAAACAGGGAGAACAGAGTAGGGGTAAGAACACACCCTTGCCGCACTCCCCTATTAACTGGGAACCGATCTGTTAGTTCGCCCTGTTGTCCCCACCTTACCTGGGCATAATTTGCCTCATGCAATTTGATGATGAAACGTAAGAGCTCTGGTGGCATCCCAGCCTCCTTTAGGGAATCCCATAGATTGTAACGAGGCACTAGATCAAATGCTGCTTTTAAACCAACAAATGCAGCATATAGGGTCCCCCCTGCTAGGATCACAGTGCTCCAGTAGATCATCATAAATCTAAAGACTTGGTCAATGGTGCTGACGTGTGGTCGGAAACCCGCTTGATAGGTAGATAATGCGTCCTGATCAATTACCCATTCGTTAACTCTACCTAGCATAAGTCTAGCCACGATTTTTTATAGGGTATCAATTAAGCTTATCGGCCTATATTTGCTTGGACTTGAGTGATCTCCTTTTTTATATATTGGGATAATTTCAGCTCCCGCCAAGTTTCGGGTATTGGTGCACCTCTGGCCAAGGCATTTATGATGATGTGGATATATTTAATCCAGTTCTTCCTGTTTTGTTTGTATATGTCAGCCGGGATACAGTCCGGGTCTGGGGCCCTTCCTGCTGGGACAATATCCAGGAATCTTTCTATCTCCCCTGTGGCAAATGTTAAAACAACTTCAGGGATAAACTCAGGATATTCAGTTAAGGTGCTTGGCGGGGAGCAAATTGGGCCTGAAAGTGCGAGACCCAGAGTTCAGGTGGCACATTATTAACTGGTATGGGCCCTATTTCTCCGCTGCCCCATTTGACTAATTGCCAAAATTTAGTCCAATTCTTCCCATTGCTAGTATTAGTTAATTCTTTCCATCTTCTTTCGTCAAAATTCTTCTTAGCCCTATATTGGGCTTTTTTATAGTTTACCCTTGCTTTTTTTACCTCTTGTGAGACTTCCATCTGGATTGCTTGTGAGAGATGCCTAAATGCGGACCCACATGCATCATCATACCATTTGGCTGATTTTTTAATTATATGTCTAGGTGCTCTCCTATTTTTAGTAAAAAAGATCTTCAATTTTGCAAAAAGGTCCTCATGTACCTTCATGAGGCCGGAGAGGTAGTCAGCATGGGCATCCAGGGAGGAAAGAGATATTAGTGTTTCTTCAATGGTTAGCTTAATCTGGTTTAGGGTACTTTCATCTTCTGATACCACTGCCCATTTCAGCCGTCGACAATCTTGTGACATGATTACTTCTCCTGTTGCTATTTCAGAGTAAGCCCTAGAGGGATCCAATCCCGTCCTTACTAAGGTTAATAATAAAGGGTTGTGATCACTCTCCGGTCTATGCTGGACCATCATGTCCACAAGTCTTGGTCACAGCTCTAAACTAATGAGAAAATAATCTATTCTACTACTTCTTGTCCCGTTATTAAAAGTATTGGTGCCTTCCATATCTGATGGCAATCTCTCATTAACTGCCCTGAGACCCCTCCCGAGAGCTAAACTTTTTAGTTGTAAAGCTGCCTCAGTCCATTTGTTAATTAGCGGCAGCGATAAAGATGGTATCCCCCAGTTCGAGTCCTCCTCCATAATAAGGCTATGGTCATCGAGACCGAGAGGCTCAAATGTGCAGTTTAGATCACCTGCTATTACCAATCTGTTTAGACCTTCTAAATCATTTATGAATGTGTCCAGGTGGGAGATAGTTGGTGATGCTTTCCCACCCGCAATCCCTCTTGCGTACACATTAAGTAATATAAAGTCTGGCTCACACTCTGATCGAACCTTGATGGCAAGAATATCTGGGCTATCAATTGGAAGCACTTCTATTTGAAAAAATGACTGTTGCCTGACCCAGGTAATCAACACCCCACTAGGTCTCCCTTTGCGGATTACAATTGCCACTTTACCAAAAGCCAGATAGCCTTGGTGATAAATCATATTCGCGGACCATGTCTCCTGAAAGGCAATAAACTCATACCCCTCAATATAGTTTGACCAATCAGATTACATCATTTTGGAGGATAGGCCGGCAATGTTCCATGATAGGAAGGAGATTGAGGAGGGGAATGAACCCTCATGGTTTACAGCAGGTGATGGAAACTCCGTGCTCGCATGTTGCTTGGCCACCGCTTGTTCCATTCCTATTTTGGGAGCCAATGAAGAAATTCGTCGACTATCAGGGTTCTCTGCCAGTATAGGGATGGGTGGTTGTAGTCAATCGCATGAATCTAGATCGGATAATGGGGAAAATCTATTGGATAGTGGGACCTCGGTTGATCTTTGTAGTGATCTAAAAGGTACCCAGGTTTGTCTCACCACCCTTGGACAACTCATGTCGGTGATGAAGTGGGGTTTATGTAAATGTAAAAAAAATGTAAATTGATACTTGTATAGCGCACTACTCACCCGCAAGGGTCTCAAGGCGCTTGTACGAATACCGCTGTGGAACCCAATCAGATGCTGGCAACTGTCCCTCGGGTTGTGAGAGCAATAGCCGGGGGGGCGCTTATTTCGTTGTCTTGCGGCGCTACTCTGGAACCGGCTTCCTCTTTCAATTAGAGAGATCCAGATTCATCTAACTTTCCGTAAAGCGATTAAGACCTGGCTCTACCCCTCTGTTGTATAACGCCCTCTTGACATGCCACCCTCCTGTGTCTCTGATCGCGCTGGGATGCCCCATTGCTGGGGCAGCTATGCGCGTTACAAGTCCGATAAATAAAATAAATAATTGGTTGACCTATTGCCCCATGCTGTATGCATAGATGGGCAGAAACAAAAATTGTGATTGACAGTTTAACAGACCAATAGAGGAATCCCTGGGCCAAAAGCCCATCTATATGTATATAACTATTGGATAGTGAGGCAAAACATGTAAAGCTTATTCAAAAGTCAGAGCAAAAGATGGGTCCATAAAGTGTGAAACATTAGAGGAGATCATGCAGCAAAGACAAATTTGCTACACTAAGACTCGCAGTTGTCTGTTTTTAGTGATGTCTACAAATAATTACTGAAAAACATGCACATCCATGTATTTTTTAAACACACAAAAGGTGATGGGAAAAATGCTTGCATTAAATCAAACCACTGGCAACCACTTGGGTTAGCGATCCAACCCATCGTTCTTTAGCACACCATACCAACTAATTTTAGACCCAGCCATATTGAAATTAGCCTTGACCCTGCTCCAATTGAGTATAATTTGGTCCAGCTCTGGCAGTTCAGTCTGCACTGTTCCTATTGGAGCAGGGTCAAGACTTATTTGAATATGGCTGGGTCCAAACCTAGGTGGCATGGTGGACAAAATAGCGATCAGTTGGTATGCTACCCCGGGTGGTTGTAAGTCAAGCACCCCTCCCATAACCTTTCTTGTGTTTGATGTACCGCCATAAGTGGCATGGGCAAGGCCAGATGTGGGTCCTTTGTTCACTGTGTGTTTGGAACCAAGGTACTCTTGACTGCCAAGCCCCATTCAGGGTGAAACCAGTCTTGGGCTGCTTGTTTTCCAGTTCAGGGAGGACCTGGTGTGGCAGTCTGAGGTGAACTGTTTTTATTGGAGCAGAGTCAATACTGATTTGCATATGGCTGTGTCCAAACTGTGGTGCCATAGTGGGCAAAAGAATAGTGGGTTGGAATGCTACCAGGCCAATACTGCTGCAGATTGACAGGTATGGGATTTATTAAGAGAACAACATTTCATGAGGAGGCTGAACGAGCTGCAGACATACACATTTGTTTGAACTACATTGCTAATATTTCATATGGATTGCTGCTGTAGAAGACATACTAAAACCCTGCAGTCTGTCAAATTCTGGGTTTATGGATTAATTAAACATGGTACTGCGCTAACTGCATCTTCATGTCTCGCAAGAAACACAAGATATATATGGGTAAATACAGATACAAGATAAGTACGGACACAATGAGCAGCACACGGTAGCTGCGTGAGCGCTCTGCGCGCATGTGCTCTTACCTCTGTGATTTTTAATAACTTTTGTGTGTCATTTGTTTGTTTATCTGTTTTTAGATAGCGCCCTTTACCTGCACTTTAATTGGCCCCCGCACTGCCGTTTTGGCGGATTTGGCTCTGGGGTGGGTGACCTGTTCGTTTTGGCTGCCATCTTGGAGTGGGGTGTGGGGATAGAGGTGTCTCTACCCTCCAGCGCTTCAGTGCGCAGGAGCAGCCTGGGAACACCTACTTAAGGCGAGTCCCTCCTGAAACCGCCACTGACAAGGTAGCTGCGTGAGCGCTCTGCGCGCATGTGCTCTTACCTCTGTGATTTTTAATAACTTTTGTGTGTCATTTGTTTGTTTATCTGTTTTTAGATAGCGCCCTTTACCTGCACTTTAATTGGCCCCCGCACTGCCGTTTTGGCGGATTTGGCTCTGGGGTGGGTGACCTGTTCGTTTTGGCTGCCATCTTGGAGTGGGGTGTGGGGATAGAGGTGTCTCTACCCTCCAGCTCTTCAGTGCGCAGGAGCAGCCTGGGAACACCTACTTAAAGCTCCTCCCCTAGCGCAGCGGGATCGCGCAGCGGGCGTGTCCTCGCGTGGCCGGAGTCGTGCCAGAGTCCTGCCCGTCTGCGCCCGTCCGCGCTAAGGACGCGCTGGACGTCGCGGTACTCTGTGCAAGGACTATCATACCATCCTGGGTCCACCATGCTGACGTACTCGCGGGATTGCCTGTATGCCATCGGTCAGGTAAGCCGCTGCTGCACCCTTCTACCGGTACACCCATTGCGTGGCCCATATCATTGCCCTTGTAATGGGTGGGCTCTCGATTCTCCGCATCCTCTTCCAAGGTTTATTTCCGCGGAGACCCGCCGTACTACAGACATTCGCACTACTCTGAAGATCTTGAATTTAAACGTTAGGTCTGCGCTGAAACACTATCAGCATATTTATGACCTCATTAAGGAGGAAGCTCCAGACGTATTTGCCATGACGGAAACATGGCTACAGGACGCTGATACCGCTATTACTAATCTAGCCTGCCCACCCGGCTATTCTATGTATACTCTGAATAGGCTGTCTAGGGGTGGAGGTATCGCGTTAGTGGTAAAGTCTATCTACCCTTGCGTCTGGGGTGCCCTAAACATCTCCGGGTGTGAAAGCGCCATGTTCAAGGTCTCGGTCAGCCCTGAGTTTACCCTGTCCGGGATGGTCGTCTATCGCCCACCCGGCAGTGATGTGGCGTTTAGAAATGCTTTCCCTGACACTGTTGGCCCTTTGGTTGCCGACTGTGCCAACTTCTCTATCATGGGTGACCTAAACCTACATTTCGACACCCTCTCCGGCTTGACAGTGCGTTCCATCTCTTCTGACCTGGAGGCCTTTCAACTTCCCCAGATGGTTTCCCAACCTACCCATCTGGGGGGGCATATTTTGGATCCCCTGTTTACCAATCTGTTGGGGATCCAAATTACCTCTGTCTCTCCGGTGGAATGGACAGACCACTTTTTGGTGTCCATCCTCTGCCCGGTCTCGGCCACTCCTTCCATCTCTACGGCTAGAAGGGTCCAGAAGAGGGCTTGGAAAAAGCTTCGGCTAGAGGACTTTCATCGTCTTCTATTAGAGGAGCCGCTGGGTCCTTTGACGGATGTGGAAAGGGGGTATGACCTCTTCTGTTCATGGATAACTAGAGCCTTGGACTCTCTGATACCCATCGTTTCAACTAAAATCAACCCTAGAGAGTCGAGTCCCTGGTACGATGGCACTCTTCGGGCCCTAAAGGGTGCCTGTAGACGTGCAGAGAGGGCTTGGAGGAAAACCTATGGGGCTGATCTAAAAGCTGCATACGCCAAGTCCGTTAAGCTCTACCATCGAGCTATCTGCCGAGCCCGTGCGGCTTTTTATGCCATCGAATTCCGGAACAGTCCGAATCCGTCAAAAGCTATCTTTAAGGCCGTAAAAGATCTCACAGCGAAGCGGACTACCTCCACGACCGTGAGCTCCCTTTCCCATTGTGAATCCCTTGCATCTTACTTCTTGGGGAAGGTCCAAGCTATATATAGGACATTCCCTAGCATAGGGTTCACTGAGGAAAGTATAAATGGGGTCCATCATCAGACTACACTGCTTGTTTTCCCCCCCCTTACCTTGGATGGTTTTGACAAACTTGCGCTGCAAGTCAAATCTGGGTCCCCATCCGATCCAGTAAGGCCTGCTCTCTTCCGAGATCAGGCTTTTATGGGGCGTACAGCCGTATGCTCCCTTGTCAACCTCTCCTTGGAAACGGGAACCGTTCCATCTAAGTGGAAACAAGCTGTGGTGTCCCCGATCATTAAAAAGCCTACCCTGGACCCTTCCAAGCCTGAGAGCTATCGCCCCATCTCGTTGTTACCCTGGCCAGCCAAAATCACGGAGGCCCACGTCAACCTGGCCCTGTCTGAACATCTGACTCGGACCAATGCCCTCGACCCCACACAAAACGGATTCCGTGCTGGGCACAGTACGGAAACTGCGCTACTTGTGATGGTGGAACACCTCCGGGCAAGGTTGGATGCTGGTCAAACGGCAGCACTTATCTTGTTAGATCTTAGCGCCGCCTTTGATACGGTAGACCACAGCATCCTCCTGCGTCGGCTCGAGGAGACTGGCATTGGCGGTCAGGTGTTGCAATGGTTCCGCTCCTTTTTAGATGACCGCTCCTTCTGTGTTGCCATCCCTCCCTTCAAGTCCAACTACCAACCACTGGCCATGGGGGTTCCGCAAGGGTCCTCGCTGAGTCCCACGTTGTTTAATCTTTACGTGAGACCGCTGGCGGATGTCGCTAGGCAGTGGGGCCTTACTTTGGTCTCATATGCTGACGACACTCAGCTGGCGGTTACTCTCAGTGGGGATGCGGAGATTGAGGCCCCCAGGTTTCAGTCCGGACTGAAGGCGGTGGCTAGTTGGCTGACAGGCAATTGCCTTCAGCTAAACGCCACTAAAACAGAGGTGATGGTCGTCGGGAAGGGAGTGGAGCTGTGGGGTGACCACTGGTGGCCCTCAGAGTTGGGACCTACTCCGATCCCGGTATCGGAAGTGAAAAATCTGGGGGTATGGCTGGATGCGGGCCTCTCCTTTGTAGGCCATACTAAAAGAACCGCGGCCTGTTGTTTCGGTCTCCTGAGGGGCTTGAGACCTGTTCTCAAGTTCTTTGACGCCCCGACCAGGCAGCTGGTGATCCAGGCTACTATCATCTCCCGCCTGGACTATGCCAGCTCTCTCCTGGCTGGGGCTAACCAGGCTGAACTAACCCGCTTACAACGGGTTCAGAATGCTGCGGCGAGGGCGATCGTTGGCTTGCCCAGATTCTGCTCAGTTACAGGTGTCCTTCGCTCCCTACACTGGCTTCCGGTTAGGAAGCGCATCCTCTTCAAGGTATTGTGCCTTGCTTTTAAAATCTTGCGAGGTACAGGCCCGGAAATCCTGTCGAGTTGTCTGTCTTTCTATGTCCCTGCCCGTAGCCTTCGCTCTCAGGGTCTGGCCCTTGCGGTGGTTCCCAGATTCAGGCTTAGCCGCATGGGAGGACGCTCGTTCAGGGTAATGGCTGCGTCAGCATGGAACTCCTTGCCTGTTGAAATCCGCTTGCTGGAGGACCTTCTGACTTTTCGGAGGGCCATAAAAACCTTTTTGTTTTAGTTGTCTCTTAGCATCTGTTTTTAGCCTGTGGTTGTGTTACGTGCTACCTTGTCTCTGCGCCAGGACGCTCCTTGGCTGGAGTATCTGTGCGCACAATAAATAGTCGTAACATAACATAACATAACATAACACAACTATGGATAAATACTGTAGGAATTGTTAACAAAACGAACTGTTTACAGACACATATTCAATGTTAATGGTTTACACCTATTACCTCCCACCACCCAAGTAGTTCAAAATGCAATTGCTTTCCGAAAAGGATACCGTTTTATGGATACAGAAGGCACATTTAGGGATAGAATAGCCCATTTTTTATTTTTAAAATAAATGAAGCAGGACTGGGTTAATGAAATAAATACCATATACCAAGAGGTCCTTAGTATGATTTTACAATGCATATAATTAATATTGTAAAAACAACCACTAACATGTTATACAAATGTGTTTAACCATAGCATTGGCCAAATAATGCAGAAGATTAGATTTCTGCATAAATTATAATATGGTCATCAATGTGGGAAGGTAGGGGACAGTAGATTCGTTTCTCCCTGGGCCAAGTGGCTCGCCAGGCTTAATAGCTCTGTGATGTTTTTCAAGACTCAGAAGGAGAGCTAAAAGTCAAAACTATAATCTTAGTGTCAAAGTGTAGCATGGGGCTACATCAGATCCTTGTTCAACATGGTGGATGTAAGGCAATAGGATAACCAAATATGAAACTATTCCTTGTCCTAATTAATTTTTCTTCTTGTTTGGTGTTATTTGTTCCATTGCTTTACTTTCTTTATGAAATTTCCATTCCCCCTGGCTTCGGACATCTAGCTGTCCAGGAAGGGTCATGGGAGAAGAGCAAATGTTGCTTAAAATGTATATTTCATGGATCATGGGAAATGTTACTTTAAAGCACAGGGCCTTGGTTTTGGGCTGGTCGGTGTCTAAACTGCTGAGTTCAGGCTGTGTTATGTTGCCACCTTTTCCACTGGTAAATGAGTGCTTTGCACTTTAACTTTAATGGAATGTGCCGGCTCTTCTGGAAATCAAACTGTAGTCAGGCTGCAGTTGAACTAAATATCAAAACAGAAATCAATAACAATACAATAACACAACACAAAAAGCTGAAACACTGCAACACAACAGTAGAACCTCAGCCAGATGCACCACACCAACATGCCAACAACACAACACACAGTACAACATAAAAAAATAAGAAACAGAACAAAACAACACAAAGCATATGAACCTACTCAGTTCAGTTAGTCTTTATTGGATAATTTTCAATCATAAAAGACACAGTACAAACATAAAAGCGTCGTAAAATATCACATGGACATTTAAAAAAAAAAATGAAAGAGAAAAACACACCAATTTCGTTCCCTGAGAAGATATCAATTATAAAAGATTAAAGGTATATTTTCCTTTTCGAGCCCTAAAATCATACAATTCAGTCCGAAATTTAATATCATCATTATCGAAAAGTTCCTAACAATTATTTAACAATTAATATCCAAACTGTAAAAATTAATATTTAGAGAGAAAGTCCATATAGAAGACATTTTCCTTAAGATTCTATCGTGAGGGCAGTCCGCATAGCCAGATATACATGATTAAGCACTAGGTAGGGTTACTGAAACAGCCTCCAAATGTATTCTGCGCAGTGCCCAGGTCCAGCTAAGAAATTTCGCCATGGCAATGACTATGTCTTCTCGAGTGTTTGTTATCAAAATGCGCAAAGCTGTCTTACATGATCTGGTGCCACGATTAGCGCACATCGGCTTAAGCCACCTGTGTCGCGGACCATTATATGCTGGGCACACAAACAGTACATGAACTATCGACTCAACCATGGAAGGGCACGTGGGACAGTTGATGTCTAAGGCATTGTTCCACTTTGCCGTAAAAGGTCTTAACGGGAGGGTGCCCACTCTAAATTGGTGATATAATTTCCTATCACCTGTTCACGTGATAAAGTTCCAATAAGCTTCTGTTCTCATTACAAGCTTATGCTCCATGAAGATACCTGTTAGGGAGCTACTACTCACCATTGACATTGTCTTCTTACTGATCATAAGCCAGTAAAATGCTGTATACTCATTTTTATTAGGAAATGAATTCCCTATTGGGTCTTCCCACAGATGGCCGAGCCCCATGTCAAACAGAGTTCCCTTGACCTTTTGCAACCATTTAAGTTTTGAAGACGAGTCTGCTTTTCTAATGTGCATTACTGCATTGGCATGAGATGCTAACTCTGGTGTCGTCCATAGCCTCCTCCAATAGGCAAGAGGTCTAAAACCCGCAGCCTCGTCAAATAAAATACAACCTAAGTCTAGCAGAAGGGGCTTAATAGGAGTTGATTGGGGCAGGGCGGTTAATTATCTCAAAACTTGTTTTGTGCAAGGACTAGGGGCAAAAGATTTTCGAATCCCCAAATTTCCGCACTGTAAATTATAGATGCTCTGATTTTCCCATTATACATTGTTAGTGCCGGCCCCACCGGTTTAGTATATGAAAGTCAATATTATTTCAGCAGGGCTCCTGCTAGCTGATTGTGCCTAAGGACTAGCAGATCTAACTGGGATTTCCAGTTCATCCTCCTACTCATGGTTACTCCCAGGTATGTAAAGGTATCAGTTTGTTCCACAGGTGCATTATTTATTTCTACTCTGCCTTTTATTGTTTTGTGTTTATGCAACACCATGAACTTGGTCTTGTCAACGTTGATTACAAGTTCATGGTCGTTGCAGAAATCAGGAAATCTATCAAGGGCACATTGCATACCAGATCGTGTTTTAGACAAAATTAAAGTATCGTCTGCAAACATTAAGAGTGGAACCCTTGATCCGGCAAGAGTTGGGGTATCAGTTAGAAAGTTGATGTAATATAGGATAACCTTGTTTATAAACAGGGTTAACAGAGTAGGGGCAAGAACACACCCTTGCCGCACTCCCCTATTAACTGGGAACCGATCTGTTAGTTCGCCCTGTTGTCCCCACCTTACCTGGGCATAATTTGCCTCATGCAATTTGATGATAAAACGTAAGAGCTCTGGTGGCATCCCAGCCTCCTTTAGGGAATCCCATAGCTTGTAACGAGGCACTAGATCAAATGCTGATTTTAAACCAAAAAATGCAGCATATAGGGTCCCCCCTGCTAGGATCACAGTGCTCCAGTAGTTCATCATAAATCTAAATACTTGGTCAATGGTGCTGACGTGTGGTCGGAAACCCGCTTGATAGGTAGATAATGCGTCCTGATCAATTACCCATTCGTTAACTCTACCTAGCACAAGTCTAGCCACGATTTTTTGTATGGTATCAATTAGGCTTATCGGCCTATAGTTGCTTGGACTTGAGTGATCTCCTTTTTTATATATTGGGATAATTTCAGCCCCCGCCAAGTTTCGGGTATTGGAGCACCTCTGGCCAAGGCATTTATGATGATGTGGATATATTTAATCCAGTTCTTCCTGTTTTGTTTGTATATGTCAGCCGGGATACAGTCCGGGTCTGGGGCCCTTCCTGCTGGGACAATATCCAGGAATCTTTCTATCTCCCCTGTGGCAAATGTTAAAACAACTTCAGGGATAAACTCAGGATATTCAGTTAAGGTGCTTGGCGGGGAGGCAAATTGGGCCTGAAAGTGCGAGACCCAGAGTTCAGGTGGCACATTATTAACTGGTATGGGCCCTATTTCTCCGCTGCCCCATTTGACTAATTGCCAAAATTTAGTCCAATTCTTCCCATTGCTAGCATTAGTTAATTCTTTCCATCTTCTTTCGTCAAAATTCTTCTTAGCCCTATATTGGGCTTTTTTATAGTTTACCCTTGCTTTTTTTACCTCTTGTGAGACTCCCATCTGGATTGCTTGTGAGAGATGCCTAAATGCCGACCCACATGCATCATCATACCATTTGGCTGATTTTTTAATTATATGTCTAGGTGCTCTCCTATTTTTAGTAAAAAAGATCTTCAATTTTGCAAAAAGGTCCTCATGTACATTCATGAGGCCGGAGAGGTAGTCAGCATGGGCATCTAGGGAGGAAAGAGATATTAGTGTTTCTTCAATGGTTAGCTTAATCTGGTTTAGGGTACTTTCATCTTCTGATACCACTGCCCATTTCAGCCGTCGACAATCTTGTGACATGATTACTTCTCCTGTTGCTATTTCCGAGAAAGCCCTAGAGGGATCTAATCCCGTCCTTACTAAGGTTAATAATAAAGGGTCTTGATCACTCTCCGGTCTATGCTGGACCATTATGTCCACAAGTCTTGGTCACAGCTCTAAACTAATGAGAAAATAATCTATTCTACTACTTCTTGTCCCGTTACTAAAAGTATTGGTGCCTTCCATATCTGAAGGCAATCTCTCATTAACTGCCCTGAGACCCCTCCCGAGAGATAAACTTTTTAGTTGTAAAGCCGCCTCAGTCCATTTGTTAATTGGCGGCAGCGATAAAGATGGTATCCCCCAGTTCGAGTCCTCCTCCATAATAAGGCTATGGTCATCGAGACCGAGAGGCTCAAATGTGCAGTTTAGATCACCTGCTATTACCAATACGTTTAGACCTTCTAAATCATTTATGAATGTGTCCAGGTGGGAGATAGTTGGTGATGCTTTCCCACGCGCAATCCCTCTCGCATACACATTAAGTAATATAAAGTCTGGCTCACACTCTGATCGAACCTTGATGGCAAGAATATCTGGGCTATCAATTGGAAGCACTTCTGTTTAAAAAAATGACTGTTGCCTGACCCAGGTAATCAACCCCCCACTAGGTCTCCCTTTGCGGATTACAATTGCCACTTTACCAAAAGCCAGATAACCTTGGTGATAAATCATATTCGCGGACCATGTCTCCTGAAAGGCAATAAAGTCATACCCCTCAATATAGTTTGACCAATCAGATTACATCATTTTGGAGGATAGGCCGGCAATGTTCCATGATAGGAAGGAGATTGAGGAGGGGAATGAACCCTCATGGTTTACAGCAGGTGATGGAATCTCCGTGCTCGCATGTTGCTTGGCCACCGTTTGTCCCATTCCTATTTTGGGAGCCAATGAAGAAATTCATCGACTATCAGGGTTCTCTGCCAGTATAGGGATGGGTGGTTGTAGTCAATCGCATGAATCTAGATCGGATAATGGGGAAAATCTATTGGACATTGGGACCTCGGTTGATATTTGTAGTGATCTAAAAGGTACCCAGGGTTGTCTCACCACCCTTGGACAACTCATGTCGGTGATGAAGTGGGGTTTATGTAAATGTAAGAAAAATGTAAATTGATACTTGTATAGTGCACTACTCACCTGCAAGTGTCTCAAGGCGCTTGTACAAATACCGCTGTGGAACCCATCCTGGCTTTCCCTGTAAGGTGTCCACTCCTGGGCACCCCCAAGGTGGAGGCCAGGCATTCTTAGCCTTGTGGAGATTAAGCAAGCTATTGCCCAGAGTTGCAGAGTGGGACTCCATGATTGGAATAGGCACCGAGGCGAGAATTGTCAGGTCCGTGGAATTTTTTTGAGCCTAAGACCCGCCGAGGCGGGGAATTGAACCCTGGTCCCAGGCTAGACCTCTGCATCAGGGTCTGCTGCTCTAACCATTGAGCCACACTTCTCCTAATGGTAAAACAGATATTTTGTCCGAGTGTCTCCCATGATTACTGCCCAAAATGTCCAACAAAAATCTGGTTACATGTTCATTGTTGAAATTTACAACTACACAATCACCATTCCCTTCCTTCCTGGAGGGACCAATCCACGATGAACGTCTAGCCATAATCATGTAATTAATAATGCCCTCCTCCCAGAACCCAACAGCCTTCAATTGAGTATTAAACCAAGGCAGGGCTTTAAGTAGTAGTTGTTCAGTGGTTTCAATCTGTCCTTCCCACAAAGCTGGGACATTCCTCAGAACAACCACCAGATGGAGCAGCTGCTGGAGGAAGGTGTAAGGGCCGAGAATCAGTTAGGAGTGCATTATATTCCAGACCTCCACATCCGTGTAGTCCTTGTGATGAACTAGCTTGTCTTACTGAGGCACAGTTTTTGGGGGTATCAATCTTTGGCGCGTTATTTATTGCAGACACTGCTACCGCACTTTCTTCCCCCGGAGTGCCAAAGAAAGATTGGGCAAATTCGCTGGACATATTCCCTGTATCAGTATGGTTCCCAATCGATGGAATTGATCTTTTGTGTGAAACGGCGACTACATCGATGAACGTCCTAGAAGCAATTGGGTTTGTTGCTTGTAAACTGGAGGGCTTAGGATTAGCTGTGGCCAGGGCTGGGATGGTGTTACCCAGTTTACTAGATATAGATGCTGCAGTTGGCTTAGAGTGGACAAGAAGGCCCTCAAGGACAGAAAAATCAGTCTTGGCCTGAGATTCAAAATTATTTAAGCGTTCCTCAATGCGGCTCAATCTGTAGGTGATGGGAGTTAATAGTGTAGTCAATAGATTTTCGAGTCTTCTCTACATTTCCTCATTAGCTTTAAGGCAAGGACCACCTAAAGAATCAAAGTTCAAGTCCGCACCACTAGGTGCTGCAGTTTCTGTAGCATTGGGTTTGTCCAATATAGCACAACCTCCATTTTGATTAATCCTTGGGGTTTTTGCAGTTTTTGGTCTCTGAGGGCCCCCTCCCCTCTTCCTCTTTACCACGGGATCAGGGATAGCTTGATTGATTTTATTTTTAATTATGGACATCGACCTAGCAGAGGTTCGTTGAGGCACACTGGTAACAGTCTCGTTTACAGCAATAGGCGAGGTTGCCGGTTCCTCTGAAGGCCCGGTTGAGGTGGATAGGCCCACTCGCCTCATCGATGTTGGTGGCCATAATAGCATTTGTGATAGAATGGTCAGGGGTACGGGCTATGCCCATGGTGCCCAGGAAAGATCTTTTGGACGATAGCGGATCAAGAGATAAGCGGCGCTCTGTAAACACTATTATTTTTTTCCAAGACAGAGGTCGCTCTTACAATAAATTGATCTAAGTTCCCTGCCACGCTGCTGCCTTGTAGCGCATCTATCCTCTTCCCTTCTTGCTTGCTCATCTTTAAGGCTTAGATTAGAGCCTGGGCAGTAAACTGTATACACCGGGGTTGATAAGGCGCAAGATGTAGTGTAAGCAGCACTAACCTTATAGTATAGACAGGTTTAGAAGGGGGGCCCCCTTCTACTTAAGACAAAATCCTAACTTTACTACTACTAAATGCCTTCTGTGAATACCAAAAGTAGTAAGTTTAGGATTTTGTCTCATATTAGTTATGTGAATTGGCCCCTACATGACTAAGCTTGCTGAGAAGGTGAATGCCAACTCTCCAGCTCTTAGATCTTCCAAAACAGAAGTATTGGTCTTTGGTGACCATTCATTCTGGAACCCATAATGGTGGCTGTCAGTTCTTGGTTTCCCACAAAGCCTTCTCTTTCTCCAAGAAATCTTGGTATCATTTTTGGTACCCACCTTATCTTTCAGGAGAATAGTTCGAAGACAATCTTAAGCTCTTTCTTCCTCCTGAAGTTCCTAATCTACATAAAGACTGTTGGAACACTAGGCCAAGCCTCCATTGTATCCTATTGTAATTCAATTTAACTTGCTTACCAAAAAGGCAATTCTACAAATTACATGCATTATAGAATGCAGACATAATACATTTGAGTTAATGTCCCATCACCTACAAACACCACACTGGCTCCAGCTGCTGCCTGTGATGGTAAGAGTGGTGGAGCCGGGTGGGGGGATTTCGACAGACGACAATGAGGGAAAATCACTTGTCCTCGTCTCTCGAATCCCCCCAACCTTTCCCCACCGCCCCACTGCTCTTATCTGCACGGGCCATGTAGCTCTTTGAAAACTATATTTTGTATCCTTGTGATCTTAGGTCTTCCGATGCTGGCCTTGCTGCCATCCTTCAAGTAAAGAAAGTTGTTATTGGTGGAAGATCCTTTAAATTCCTCACCACTACACCTGGGAATAAGCTGCCCACATCTCCCTATTTCATGGTACCCTATTTGTGTTTTAGGAAACATTCAAAACCATATCTCTGCACTCTATAACCTTTTGTTTCCCAAGTTTCTCAGTGGGCCAAGAGTAAGCTCCAGGAAACTGCACTTTCTAAAACTCTCAATCAATCATTCAGTCAATCAACCAATCATTGTTATGTTCTTCTATAGCAGTGCTATTATGATACTGTGCTGTTCTGTTATTGTACTGTAGTGTGGGAACTTTTGGTCTTGATTTGGGACTGTTTTATGACTATGCATCAGCTGTTGCCTGTCTGCGTAAATATGCGGAGAAACATTTGTCACATATTACCACCTTGCTTTTATGATACAGGTGTAAACTATTTTAACACCAAGCACTGCACTACTTACCAAAAAGGTCATATAAACACCTACCAAAAAACGTATACAATCCAGTCCTTGGGTTCAGATAAAGCTTAGGCTAGTTCAGTTTCATTGGTGCCTTAAATGCTGCAGTGCTACTGACTGAAGTTTATTTGAATTATGTGTGTAATTGAGATGGCTGAAAATGATACCTATGCCCTTTCTTTTTGTAGCATCTAAATATTACAGTGAGGTTACAGTGAATGCAGCTGTGAATGAGTTGCATGTTTCAACTTGTTTTATTTTGAGTGGTTTCAGTTTCCAGGACGCCCTTTCTTTTCTCAATCTGATTACGTCATCTGTTTTCCCTCCTTCTTCTTGTGTTCAGTTTGATAGAGCTTTACTTGTATGTTAAAGCTCTGACCTGTTTGATTTGGGTCCAGCATCTTTTCATCTGTATAAAAAGTACCCACACACATTCCTTTCATTATTGATGCCCATAAAGTGCTGAATTTCCCCATTGTATGTGGCAAAATCGTAACTGCCAAAATAGCCACGTTTGACACCTTTAAGCCAGTCCTGACTTTTGTAGTCAGTAATAGTTTCCATGCTGTGGTTTTGTAGGTCATAGTGCAATGTTCAAAGTTTCAGGAATGAAAATATTACTGGCCAGTAATCTTCATTACCTGAAACCTTAGTCCTTCCCGCCCCAGTCCATACTGGTTGAGGAGGTGCACTTCCTCCAGGCCATGTTGATTAGTAAGTCAGCATTCTGTTTCAACGATGGCTTGGGCCCTCCACCACAAAAAAAGAGATTAATTCTCAACAATACTCTCTAATACCAAGCCGCATTAAGGAATATAGCCACCGGATGGGGGGGCAGGATATTGGACTGGTACGAGGAGGACTAAGTTTTTCGGTAATTAAGATTAATAGTAAGTAATATTTTTATTACCCAAAAACCCATTTCTACATCCCAGTCCAGACAAACTCAATATTCACCTTTATCTTTTTACAATGTATTTAGGGATAATACTCATTTGTCATTACTTCATAGAGGGCTTAAACACCCAGAAACCAAAATTGATAGAATCAAACAATTCAGAACTATAGAATTTCATAAACGTTTCTTCTGCTGACCAGCTGGGGCCCTACAGATCTCCATTGTAGGTACACCATTTATCTCCGTCCACGAGACTGCCACATCCTTCGTCAATCTACCCTGAACAGAACCAGATACTTGAAGTCAAGTTGCCATGTTGGCATGTACTTTGGTGACAGCCATCCATACCCATTTACTGTTGGTTAGTTTGGAAAGTTTTTTTACCCCATTCATAGGGCAAAATGAAACCCAACAAGGCAATGCCCTCTCAAAATCCCATCCCCAGGGATACAAAGGATAATCTTGGGTTTAAATGCTGATAGTATTATTTCCTGGTGTTTGTGGAACTGTGATTGCACAAAAGGGAAGAAACAGGGGACACTGATGAGGGTATGCACATGCTCTTCTGCGGGTGGAGGCATGGCACCGGCCCGTTGGGGGGACACACAAAGGCAGGCACCTCGGGGGATGAGAAGGAAGCTGTGTTGATAGGAATGTCTTTAACTAGTTTGCATCCAAGGGAGGGGGATGGTCGGCGGCAGTGGTTGTGGGTGCCGGAGATGACAACAAATGCTGTGGTTAGGGTGACTAACCCCTACACTCCGGTCCTCCCTTTTCCTTTTCACAATGGTTAGGTCCGCAGCCAGACGGACTTAGGAGAGGGTGGTATGGCTCAATGGCCCTGAGGGTAACTGATGGCAGGGCCCTGTGCAGCCTACAGAATGACATTGGGGGATATTCACAACACTTCCAAAAGAAGGGGTGGGTTGGCCTCGGCAGTATATCAACCCGGACAGTACAGTATGACTCTCTGGGTGTGCAAAGCATTTCTGGACACAGAAGGACAGCCAGGAGGATGTACTGCGGCCCCATGGTGACTGCTGATGGCACACATCTGCAGCTGCCTATAAATGTTCTAATGAAGGAAGCTGGCATGACAGTTCAGAAGGGTTCCTTACACTGGGTGAGGACAAGCTGAAGTGGCAGCATGGCTATGGTATCTACTGAGACAGAGGTGGGGGCTGACTGGGGCAGCAAGGAGGTGCGGTTGAGAAAATGTTTGTATGTCAAGGACACAGGAGTGGGCATTCAGGAGATGGGACAGGCAGGAAAAGGGGGGCGAGTTACACTGGAGAAAGCATGGTGACACGGCAGGGCCAAACAATAGGGACAACACCCAGGGAGGATCACATGGAGCCTGCAGGGAAGGGCTGTGTAGAGACAGGTCTTGGGGGACAGAAGCGCAGGTCTGTAGTGCCAGGGAGAGTAAGGAGTTGAAAATAAGATGTTTCCCTGGATGGCGGTGACAAAACACTTGGAGCACAATTAATGTTGTCCACAAAAGAAAAGATCTGGAAGGGGGAGTATGTGGAGATGTTCAACCTTCTACACAGGGAGCTTAGACAAAGGAAGGGTCAAAGGAGGAGCAATATGAGCTGTCCAAACGGCCCAGCGGGGTGCCGATGAACATTGAGAATGGAACCACCCATTTTTTAATTGTGCTAGTGTTTACTGCAAAAAATACCCAGAGAAGTTGGCAGCTATGTTTAAGTATATGTACATGATCAGAAAGGCCCAGATCATGTTTCGGGGTAGAAGCACAATACAATGATGAGTTTCGTGCATGGTTGGCATGGGACTCAGAGGCAAAATGGAGTGAAATTGACAATGACCTCTGGCCACAGCCGATGGGTCCGGCTGACTTTGCGAAGACCGTTTTTATGGCTAGCAACCTTCCAATAGTATATCTGCCCTTTCAAGGCCGTTCCACCCAGGGAGTGGTGGAACCAGCAAATAAAAGCCAGGGAGGAGCACTCTGGCTTGCTGGGTCTTTAACAAAGGTCATTGTATGAGGGAGTTTTGCGAATTCAAACATGAATGCTCAAAATGGGCAGGAAGGTGCGTTCTTGTGAAGTGTTACAGAGCAGGGGGTAGTGGACAGGGTCAGCAAGGTGGAAAGTGAACACCACACCAAGGTAACTTTGGTCCCCAAAACAACACACAAGGGGGATTTGGGGGATGGAGGGAATTGCAAGGGGCAATGGTAAAGGGCTTATATGCCAAATAACTTGGGTGAAATAGATCTATGGCTGGCCTGAAATCCCAACGACGGGGACGCAAAGCTGTTAAGCAAGGAGTTTCACTGGGGGGATTCCTGCTAGGTTATGAAGGTCTGAGCATCCGCAGGTGGGTGGGGAATTTGAAGTCTGCTAAGATCCATAAACAAGTGGTAGCAGTTAAACTGCAAAAGGAGAATCAGGAAGGAAGGAGGACAGGTCCTTTTAACAACTGGACAATTCATGACTTGATTGTCTCATCCATTGGTGTGGTTCCCAAGAAAGAAAAGGGTCAGTTTCGGCTCATTCAACACCTGTCCTGGCCAGAAGGCCATTCAGTGAACGACTTCATTGCATAGGAGATGGCCACAGTGGATGTAGCGATGGTAATGGTTGAACAAGTAGGAAACGGGGCGCACATTGCCAAATGAGACAAAAGTCCGCTTTTATGCTGTTGCCCGTACACCTTGAGAATTTCCACCTACTAGTAATGCAGTTTGAGAGACAGTGGTACGAGGACAAAGCCTTGCCCATGGGGTGTTCCATCTTGTTATACCTGGCATTTTTGGTGTGTTTTTTCTGTCTTTTTGCTTCTGACCTCTTGTTTTTGACTGTGTGCGGCATTTCATTTTTGCTGTTTTTTTAACTCTGGACACTTTACCACTGCTGATCAGTGCTAAAGTGCAAGTGCTACATGTGTAAATTAGGATTGTGATTGGTTATCAATGGTTGGCATATTTGATATACTATTAAGACCCTAGTAAAGAGAGCTGTGGGTGCCCATGGGCCTGAAATTCAAATACTACTAGTGGCCCTGCAACTGGTTGTAGGACATTCATTTATCAAATGGGCAGAGAGAGACAAAGCCCGGAGGGGTCATGGTGCGACTTTGGGCCTTGACGGCGGATTGTATAAAGTGACAGGCATGGTAGAAGGGGTATGAGATGGAAAGATTTGTTGAGGTGTTTGAACAGCTTGTTAAGACAGCATTGGTGCCCGGATGTGTTGTTGTTGCATCTTAGTGCCAATGACATGGTGGTGTGCAAAGGATTAGCATTGCTTAAAGAGATGAAGAGGGATCTGAAGGAGATATAGAGTGTGGGGGGGGGGGCAAAATAGCCATCTGCGATTGACAAGGCTAGGAGAAAGATAAACAAGGAGATGTGTCCCTTCTGCGTGAAGGAAAGTTTTGGCATGGCGCAGCTTTCTGAGCTGAGATACAATGAGGTTGAATTCTTTCAGGGGGGATTTGGTGCATTTGTCTTGCTTAGGGATGGAGCTATACCTGTTGCAAGTGAGGGAGGTATTGGGCAGGACACTGAGTGTGTGCAGATAAAGTGGCAGACCCTAGATGGTGTGGTCAGACAAGACAGGGTTTTTATGAGTGGCGGTTGGTATGGTTCTACTGCAATCTTACTGTTGTCTTCATAGGTGAGCAGGTGATTTGGGGGTGTCAAAAAAAGTTAAACATGGATGAAACAAGGAACTAAAAATTACGCTGTAGGAATGGACATGGTTAGATGTAGATAAATGTGGGTTAAGTGATAGGAGAGTTGAAGGTCAAAATATCAATAGCAGGGTAGGAAATTAAAAGCTGTAGGATAAATATGTGAAGGGGCAGGTATTTTAGGGGTGGGGGTTAGTACATTAGGCAGTTTGTATATAGTGAAGTTTAGCTTTGCAAAGCCCTTTCCACACCAAAAAGAGGAGCTTGGATCTGTGCTGCCCCCTTTCAACCAATGGGTTTTGGGGGGCAGCCGATTGGAGGGAGGTTTGCCCCCCCAGGGTGATTGGGGAAATGGTTTAGCCCAAGCTACCGCTGGGCTATTTTTGGGCTTCCACCCTTTTGGGTTACAGCCCAATATATATAGGCAGACATTTGTCTGGTGAACACTTCTGTTTTCTGAG
Organism: Triturus cristatus; assembly: GCF_964204655.1. Lineage (NCBI taxonomy): Eukaryota > Metazoa > Chordata > Amphibia > Caudata > Salamandridae > Triturus > Triturus cristatus. The sequence continues at coordinate 819,824,363 of NC_140591.1, forward strand.
GTGGTCTGGTGGTCAGAGCAGTATATTGGTTCCCACACACCCTCCCCGGCCCTTGGACTTTTTGGACCCAGTTTTCCCTTACTCTTTGGCTAGCTTTCAAGTGGTTTCAGCTGTGTAGGGTTGGATTTGTGTGTTTGCTGTTGCTTGAAGCAGGTGCAAGGTAGTTTTACAGTTAAGTTGGCACGGTTCTACAGCAAGATTTCTTTTGCACCATAGGTGAGCAGGAGAATTTGGGGGTGGGGTCAAAAACATTTAAACATGGATGAAAGAAGGAATTTAAAGTTACGCTGTATGAATGTACATTGTTCGTTGTTAATAAGGTTGGTTAAGTGATGGGAGAGCTAAAGGTCAAAATATCAATAGCATTGTAGGAGCTAGAAACCTGCAGGATAAATATGTGAAGAGGGGTGGGTATTTTAGGGGTGGGGTAAGTGATTTTAGGCAGTTTGTGTATGGTGAGGTTTAGTTTTGTACAGACACAGGCCTAAGGTTTTATTTATGATGTGCACCTGTTGTCAATAAAGCTGCCTTTTCCACTCAGTGAGGAGTTTATGGTCTGCGCTGCCCCTTTCACCCAATTTTCCTAGTAAACGCCAACCAAGGTGACTTTGAAAATCCTCTTTGGTCTTATTAGGCTACTTATGTGATGAATGTGAATCTACCATCCATGTAAATCACCATGTGTCTTGCAAGCCCATCACCAATCCTACTTCCATTTTACACTCATTAATACACAAGCACCACCTCATTATAGATAAGCTCTCCCCATCATTCACCTCCCAATCCATTTATTGCCATCCATATGTATATTCTAAAGAATTTCTCATTCTACTACATCCAAGCTTTGATATACCATGTCAATAGCCACTCTTGGCTAGGGACTGTCAGTGGTCAATAGGGCAGGGACACACACACATACATACACACACACATAGATGCTTGCAAGTATGTTCACAAACGCACACACACGTTTAATACATTTGGGAACTCTAAAATGAGAGGTAGGATAAGAGGATAAGTAAGTCTGTTCACCTTTTGTTTTCTATTTATTTTTTGTGTTATCACTGCACATCTAAATGTGGAACGGGTGAATAACCTAAATGGAAAAGGGCTCAACAAGATGGTGCTTCAGCATAAAGGTTGGTGTCTCCTGCCAGAAAACCTGAGTTGGCTTACTCTTCTCCTGGAGGCTTCAATCCACACACACCACAGAGACTGGAACTCAAAACCAAAAAATCTCAGGAAATGCATCAGTTTCAAATTCCCACCACCAGAAGAGCTGACAAATGGTAATACTGAGTGGCTCTCTAAAACATTTGCACTTCAACTGTCCAGCTGAGTATTATGAACTTGGATCAGCTTGGCATCTTCACTCAGCCCTACTTGCTCTTCCATCAACAGACCCAGCACAGAGAAAGGGACGATCTCTATGAAGCAACTCAGAGAGATGGCTAATGTAAGCCACAGGGGGATAGGAGGGGAAATATAATGAATTGTTGGCGTATGGATGCTTTAAAGATGGGATGTGATCTGGAGGCTAATTCATTGGATTTGACAAAGTAATTTTTACAGTACATATTCTTAAAGATTGTTCATAGTTATTTAGTATATGTTGTTAGAGACTATATCCCACTTTAGTGGGTTGAGGTACCACACCTGGGTTATTATCCATGCCTACCGCTTTGAACTGATCATACAGCAAAGTAACTAGCAAACCAGTCGAGTTAGGCATCTACGTTATGTAAAGAGGTTTTCAGCAGAATACTTACATTGACATGTGGACCAGCACTGCATTGACACCAACATTGGTTTCCACTTAAGCCTCCTTACTAGCACATTCTAAAGTATACAAAAGGTGATGGATGGAATGCTTGAATTATTCTCTACCACTGTTGATTACTCAGACCGCATCCCACTCTATTGTTATTTTGCACACTCTGCTGCCTCAGTTTGGACCAAGCTATATGCAAGTCAGTCTTGACCCTGCTCAAATGGCAACAGTCCAGCCTGAACTGCCAAGCCAGGTCCTTCCTGAACCAGAACACAAGCAACCCAGGACCAGTTTCGCCCTTATGGACACATCAGCCAGGTATAGCTTGGTTCCATTGACATGGTGTGCACGAGACCCACATCTGGGTATACCCATCCCACCCCACTTAGATTGACATACTAAAGTATACAAAAAGTAATTGATGGAATGCTTGAATTAATCTCAGCCACTGGTAATTACTCAGGGCCTCATCTCAGTCCATCAATACTTTGCACACCCTGCTACCTGAGATTAATTCAAGCATTCTATCCACCAGTTTGTTTACTAGCACAAGCTTCATAGTAAGGGGAATTGACAGGAACAAAAAGAGACATACATTTATTATTTATTTTAAAAGTTTTATATGGCGCGAACAAGACCCATGAGGGTATCAGAGCGCTTTACAGGTGAGCGAAAAAGAGAGGAGACCTAGAGATCAGACAACAGGGTGGTCAGAAGTGCCAGGGGAGAAATACTCTCTGCCCGCATGACATACATAATCATAAAACAGTCTAATCAATTAATAGGGTGAGAGACAGTCAGAGCAGGCATGGAGAATAAGGAACGAGAATAAACGAAGCATGTTACAAAGTCACAAAAGAGGAGCCGGGAGGAACTGATAACAAACTGAGTACGAAAAGTGCATACAGTGATGGCTCTCTAAGAAACGCCAATCAATAAAAAGACAGGTAAAAACGGAGAGGGGACAAGTCTTTGGAGTGCATATAGGGAGAGGGGTTCTAGGGCAAGAATTTGTTTATCTGGAGCGCGTTAACTTCCTTTTTTAAAGTTACAGTTGAGGGGGTCGTCCTGATTTCCGGAGGCAGGGAGTTCCAAATTCTTGCGGCGATACCTGAGAAAGCTTGATCATAGGTTTCCTTTTTATGCAATTTCTGCAGTTTCATCAGAAGGGTATTGGCACTTCTGGAGGATCTGGAGCCACCAGATAGTACACGTTTTTTTGTGAGGTATAGTGTGGTGTTGTAATATAAGGCTTTATGAGTCATGCAAGCAATTTTTTGTTGTATCCTTGCTTGATAAGGGAGCCAATTTAGAAATGTCAGCTACGGGGTTATATGGTGGTATCTTTTTGAGCCAGTGATGAGTCTAGCAACAGAGTTAAGAGGGCCCTTAGTGGAGCCATCTTTGATCTCGGGTGTCCATAGAGGGTTTCGCTTCCATAGTCCAACTTGGAGATCACCAAAGATTGCACCGCAGATTTGAAGTTGTTAGGGGGAAAAAAGGTTTTATTTTCCTTAGGATGTTCATTTGGAAGTTCGATCCCTTGATGAGGGCAGTAATGTGCTTCTGCATGTTCATACTCTTGTCTAGCATTATGCCCAAAGAACTTGTGGAGTCAATGATGTTTGGTATGCAGCTAAGACCTGTTAGGTGATTCATCCATTCGCTGATGATAGATGATTGATTAGGTGGGGCGATTAAAAGGAATTCCATTTTCAAAGCATTTAGTTTAAGATGATTTAGAATCAGCCAGTTTTGGGATTTCAGTAGAGTGGTGTTTAGGGAACTGATATCATCAGGGGAGGAGACTTTCATGTACAGTTGGGTGTCATCAGCATACATGTGATAATGGGCATAGGATAGTTTCAAGATTTCAGTTAAAGGCTCCATGAACAGGATGAAGAAAGTTGGAGAGGGTGTGGACCCTTGTGGAATTCACCCCTAGATTAACTGAGGAGGGGTTAGAAAGAGATTGATTGACCTTGAATCTTTGAGTTCTATTGTGGAGAAATAATGCAAAGCAATTTTGGACAGGCCCTGAAAGCCCATCCTATGTTCCAGTAGGTCGAGTAAGCAGTCATGTATAACTGTATTGAAAGTTGACCATAGATCGAGGAGGATCAGAAGGCAGGAGTAGTGCTGATCCTGCATTTTGAGCGCATCATCAACAATGTGGGTGATAGCGGATTCTGTACTATGACCGTGACGGAAGTCAAATAGGAATTTGTCTAGTAGTTGGAAGCATTCTTTGTGATTACAAAGCTGAATGTGGACACATTTCTCTATGAGCTTGGCCAAGGTCAAAATGTTGGAGATTAGGTGGAAGTTGTTTAGGTCGGCTTGATCTGCCGTCAGTTTTTTAAGAATAGGGGTAACCTGTCCATCCTTGAGGCAGTCTGTGATAGAGCCTTGAATCAGTGAGGCATTGACTATCTTGGCCCATAGTAAGAATAGGGATAGTTTGATCTCCTTGAAGAAATTCGATGGTATAGGGTCACTGAAGTGTTTGGATGGTTTCAGTGCTGTGAGTGTTTTTAGAATGCTGTTTTCATCCAAGATTTCGAATTAGCTCCAATATGCGTTGTTCTTGGGGGTAAAACATGGAGTGAGTGGCGGTGCCAAAGATTGGGGGGGTGAACTGATAGGTGGTAAGATTGGCATGAACTCCAATGCAGTCTGCAGATCAAGTTCCATCTTTGTTGTCTTTCCGATGAAGAAAGTAGAGAAATCTTGAATTCGGCAATGGGCGTGGTCGATCAGGGGGAGGGTTCAGTTGATTTGTGAAAAAGTTAGCATTACAGATTCTTATGTGTTTGTTATAGATGATCCTTAGTGATCTCAGATGTTTGAGATGATCACCACAATCTTTCTGTTTGTTTCAGGTTCCTTATCTCAGTGTTTAGACTGCTGTTGTACCAAGGTTTACAGACTTTGGAAGGTATTCTTTTTAAATGTAAAGAAGCGACTGAGTCTAGAATGCTTGTCATGGAACAATTGTAGTGTTCAGTGAGATCGTGGACATTGTTCATAGCCTCGGAGGGGGTAAATGTTATTACTGAGGGTTGTCAAAGCATCCAGATTAATGTGTTGCAGTGTTCTTTACCAGTGTTTGGGTTTTTGAAGTTAGGGAGGGGCAAACATTGGAAAAGGAAGACATGGACAAAATGTACTTGTACAAATACCATCATAAGATGACAGGAATTCACAGACTCTGTCACATGGAACACAAACAGTAGGACAGGGAGGCACAAGCAATGATACATGGGCAGTGGATCAGAGAGACATTACTATAGGTACAGGGAGACAATGACACTGGGAGAGCAATAGTTCAACACTTGAACAGGTAAACAGAGTGGCACCGAAACTAGAACTATGAGACAATGAAAAGGGGACTAGGAGGCGAGGACACTGGAGCTAAGAGATAAAGACACTAGTAGAGGGAGACGCCTACATGAACGCTGAGGATGGAAGACCAAAACTATTTCTTCTAAACCCAGAACCCCTTCTCTCAATAGCCCATGCTATCAAATGTGTTCACGAAATCCACACCTTCTGCACCCACTAAACCACCCACATCCAACCAGACCATCCCTCCAACCTGTACAGATACCATACCAAGTGTGAGAAACCCTACTCTCAGACTGGAGGTCCTGGAGCTCCATTTCTTTAATACCTTCAGTTATAATAATAGTTAAGTAATAGGTAAGCATTTAGGACCCTTAACAAGGTTAAAGTTCTTCCCTGCTTCCATCAACATGTGAAATTTCAGAAAAGTCTTTCCTAGTGAGGTTCATCATCATAGATGCTCCTGCTCAAGTCACTACGTTTGTTTAATAGGCTAGGATGGATTACAATAAAGAAAGAACGTATAGCCTCTTTAAAAGTATAACTTAAAAATACAATCTCAACAAACTTATTTAAGATTTTATCATGTGATCAAATGTTACATATATCTTTCAATCTGAGGAAAAAGATGTGATTTTAAATTATGATTAATTATCATCGCTGGGTATTAGGCACACATGCCTGTGGGCACCATTGCGGTCAGGGGCTGGCATAGCTCAGCACAGAGGCAGAAGCAGGGGATTTAGGAAGATATTAATGGGCCTTGCTTGACTCCTTAAAAGTAAGTCACCCCTGCGCAGGTGCAATCAGCTCAGATGCTGTATATATAACAATTATTCTGCTGGATTTGTGCAGATAGGGGCATATTTACAAGACCCTTGCGACGCCGGTCCGTCACATTTTTTTATGCACCAGCGGCACAGTGTGGTGCTCCATATTTACAAGGCCACTTAAAGCCACCCTGCGTGGCTTTTTGTGGCATTGTAAATACATCCCCTTTTCAAGCAGCATTTTGCATGAAAGGGGCATGCTATGGGTGTTTCTGTGGGTGTTCCCAAGCAACGCAGTTGGATTCTGCCACATTTTCAGATTTACAATGTTTCATAAATCTGGGAATGAGTCAGAATCCTGCGGCTAAGAGTTGCGCAACAAGGAGAAATACTTTTATTTTTCTTGTTTTTTCCTCTTTCTGTGTGTGCTGCATTCCCTTCCTAAACAAAAAACAATCTCCAATAAAACGCAGACACCCTTGCACCTTGGCGCAAGAGTGCTTGCGTTAGCGTTTGGCAGCCAATTGTGCGCCAGCGCAGGGTAGAGCTCAGGGATACATCATATTATTGCAAATATGAAGCATCCCTGTGCTCTGAAAGTGACACAGCTCGGCGCAGCCAAATGTCTTTCAGTGCCGCGCTGTTACTTTCTTGTAAATAAGGCCCACAGTTTTTCATATTTTAGTAGGGAGGCTAAAACAGTCCTCACAATGTCAATAAATGAAGAAAAAAAACTAAGCACACCTTTTTAAGTTCATCAAATATAAATATTATGGTTTTAAACAAAGCTGTTGCTATAAGTAAATGTACACTTACAATAGTTACTCCTAGAAAGTAATAAGTGATGTGCGGCAGTGCTCGTGGAAAGAGGATAACATTTTGCAAAAATACAAACAAAATGGTAAAACCTGGCTCATTGTATCCAATATTACTGATTGAAGTCAAACAGTACATTGAATAGTTTTGCTGTATCATAATAATCATCATTCAAGCAAAAAGAACGTCTAAATCCCACCAAAAGGAGCAAACAGTCACCTTTTGACAATGTACTTTAACCGCAGTGAACTGATGCCTTCCTGATAACTTTAAAGAGCCGTCAATGCGGCACCCAAAAAGTTTAAACATGAGTATCAGGGTCAATTCTACCTGTGCTCGGTATCACTTCAAAGTTTCACTGAGATGCACTCAAACCAATCTCCTCTAAGACTCCCTTGATGGAGAAACATGCCATCTGCAGGCTGTCTCCTGCTTATTTTTTTTTTTTAGAAATATTGGTAAAAGGCAGTGAAAGTGTTAGTTATTGCATTTTAAAAATGAATTATAATATAGCATCATAATTTATATTTTTAATGTTATGTTACAGACAACTGCGTAGCAGTATATTGCTATTAGTATGGCGCCTGAGATGTGTTAAAGTATGAATATTTCATTAGTAAACAATATGTACTTTTGGGGGTCTAATTTACTGTGCTACTGCACCATATCTGCAACTTGGAGGAGCTGAAATGTGCTGTATGCCATGGTGTATAGCAAGCCTCGCACGGAAGAGTGGCCACCCAGACTTGATAAAGCCAGAATTTTGCAAATGCATCAAAATTATGAGTAAGGCTCTAATTGTGATAACCCAATGCAGTAGTATTACCAATGCTTAATTTGGGCCAGGGCTTAACTGGGCTCAGCGGGGCACTTCATCAACACCCACGCGTTTCATGAGTGCCAGATAACATAACGTGTATTTGTAAAGCGCATGTTCACCCAGAGGTCTCTTGGCTCTGAATAACAGATGTTCATTGTTACCCAACTTAATGGTACTTATTTTATCAACCTCAGATGGACGAAATAATGAGTGGACCCACCGGGATTTGAACCTGTGACCATGAAGTTGAACATAGGCCCCTGCAATGGACGCATTAGTCCACTGAGCCACCAGACTCGGCTTTATTATGCCACAAAATTGTTTATTTGTTTTAAAAGTTTTGTATAGCGCGAACAAGACCCCGAAGGGTATCAGAGCACTTCACAGTAAAGGAGGGAGGAACAAAGTAAGGGGACATTGAAGAGAGGGTAAGGGAGGGTAACATAATGAGGTACTAAGATTGTACAAGGATGCGAGCAAACATTACTTAATAAAGTAAGGCAGGGAATCATAGGCATTACAATTGCTAGGCAAAACAGCAACAGCAAAAAAGGACATTTCACAAACAGACGGGCCATGACCAATTAAGGCAGGAACTTGTTCATTGGGATTATTTTTACTTCATGTTTGAAAGCAGCCGTGAAGGGGATTCTGCGAATTTCCAGTGGGAGAGAGTTCCAGATCTTAGGTGCAGGGGAAGATTAAGTGATTAGTCCAGGATCACAGGATGTAGAGCCGACGCCGCTACACGAACCTGGTTCACCAGCTACGACGTCGGTAGCTCTGGCCATTACGCCACATCCTCTCCCCAATTTCATGATTAGTAGTTGGTTCTGTATAGGAGGCGCTAACAGGAGAAATAGGCTGGTACAAGCTGCCTCCTGACGAGATCCCCAGCACTTTTTAATTTTTTTACAAATTAACCACTTAGCATTCCCTGGTAAATATTTACAGGCAAAACCTATGAATATTTCCCATGAAAAAACATGGTTAAAAACTCCAAGGCTTGAGGAAGTAGGTGTTGTGGGCACCTGTCTTCCAGTGGCATTCCCATTGTCCAACTGTCACCTCAGAATATGGCACATTTACCCAGTAAATAACATGCCTCCAGAGTATCTGTAATTACCTGGTGTGATAAATGCTTTCACTCCTCAATTTCCGTAATAAAAATGAGGAACTGCATGCACAATATGGTGTTGTCACCACCAAAGTCCCCATGTATCTGGATTTATAGTATATTTTCTGTAAATTTCGACAGGTTCGATCTGTCTAAATTTACCTAGGGAAAAATGCAGGAATGTGGTAACAACCGCAAATCTCGTAATTGCGGCCGTTGTGCCAACAGGAGATTATGGAAGGGTCAAAACGTAATGATCCACTTGTAAAAGGGACGAATGTGTGGTGTTCTGGATTTTTATTAAAAAATCATTTTCTGGATATGATAAGGAGAGTAGTCAAGCTGAGGAAAATTCAGATCATTCTCGCATTGCTGAAGGTACAACTAGGGATCGCCCTTGTGGAAAGTGTTTTTTTATATCTTTCTTTTCATGATAATTTATTACCAATTGAGGAATTAAAAGGTTGCTTAAAAAAAGCAGCCACTAACAATGATGTCTAGATGTAATAAGTACTAGTATATTTGAACACATAATCTAATTAAAGATGGCTTATTTTAGCTAAACCTGACATTTATGTGGGCAATTCTTTATAAAATCACACTTTGATACCACTTTGCTATCTGGAGTCTGTCTTCTCTTTCGGAAAAACTCATGTTTTGAAGTATTTTTGTTTTTTAAAGTCTCATTATGCCATTTAAATTCCAAATTAAATAGCAAACTCCTTCCTTTTCTCAAGCTGCACATTTTAAATGTTGTACCTGATCAAAAAAAGATAGTGTTAAAATGTTTTAATTGTGTAATTATGATAGTGCTGATTTGCACCAGCAACGTTTGTGCTATACCTAATCTATTGCAGAAATAGTGCGAAAGAGCAGGTCCATACACTTTTTTAAAGTCTGAGCAGGCAAGCAAAGCTGTGTCAAGCATCTAAGCTGGTTCCTATTATTGAAGGAATGATATTAGGAATGGTTGTAGGTTAGACATGATCCTTAGGAGGGCAGTAACAAGTCACCTGCACTTCCTCATCTCCACCAGTATTTTGTACCGACGTAATAAACCTGGACACGCAGTCCGCCATTTTGTTTGCCATTCTAGGAATGTATTTTGCTTTGCTAAATATAGGCAAATTGTATCCTAAATTTGAGACCAAACATCTTGTAGACTTGTATAACGATAAGAAGGTAAAACATGAGTTTTTCAGTCTTCCATTCATTGAAAGAGAAGACAGACTCCAGAAGGACAAATGAGGCCCATTGCTCCGCAATACCCAAATAGTTTGAAGCTTATTATCTACATGTTCCCCATCTCCATGGGTCAGTTGTCCGCAGCTCGAATATACACCTGACTATAATCATACAACGGGTAGAGGCAGCATAAGCAATATCATAAATTGAATTTTGGACTTTCATTGCACTTTCTTATTAGTTACAACACAAAAGGAGTAGATACTGTGACAATCCAGTGTAAATTCAGAGTGTGGACATTACTCTTCTTTCCCCATACGAAGTTCCTTGATGTGCTGGACTCTCATCTTGTTTTAGGGTCAAGGATTTAAATGAAATCAAGGTTTTTTTACAAGGATTCAAGCATCTGAAGCTTCATTGAATTACTGGATTCTTTGAAAACAATTCCGACGTATTGATTATATTGTTTATGTTGACTCTCCCTTTTGTAATATGATCTTGTAGAATTGGGCAACTTCAAGAGCTGAGAGTCAGCTCTAGGAGTTACTTGGAGATGATCCGATGCAGCTACCTTTATCTTTGTTTCTGCTGTATCCGAGACATCGTCTCTACCTAGTAGTTTCAGGATCTCAGACTCTGCGCTCTCTTTTCTTCATTGGTGGTCCTTGCTGGGCTTAGCATGGGGCCTATGAGTCATTTTGGACAGATATGTTATGTTAGCAGAGTTTATAACGCGCACAGCTACTCAAAGAGCTAGCCCACGTAAAACAGAGAGATAAAGACAAAACAAACAGAGGGCAATTCAGTTGAAAAGGAAAGTTTTTCGTTTCTTTCTAAATTGAATGGGATGCTACAGGCTGCTTAGGTCAAGCGGGAGAGAAATCCAGGCCTCAGCGGCCCAAAAAACACAGGGAGCTGTCGTCTTTCCTTTTCAGGTGGAATCTGGGCGTAATTGCCTGTGGAAACTGACATTGCTAACTTGAGACCAACAGACGATCAAAAAGCTTAAATGCCACCCACATACTGTTCTCTATTTAGGGACTGAAACGTCATAATTGCCCTTTGGAGTGTTGATAGCGACCAAGAAAGGGTAGTTCTGGGCCTGGTATTCCATGCCCTATGAGCTGGGTAACTTGGAATCGGCCTCTTTCCTCTTAAAACCCGTCCATGTGTTTTAATTTGAGATCTGGTACACGTCACAATACATTCTAATTCACAGATAAATAAATGACAGAGTAAAAAGGAACGGGGGGTTTCTCGAATTCCGTAAAGTACTGTGTGTACTCGCCACACCATGTCCTCTAGCCAGCGCTGACTGAAAGTAATCTAATTGTACTCAGGTCCAAAAATACTTCTCGTCGCAGACGACAGGACTAATGAAACCTATACAAACAAAGACTGCCTAGAGAGCAGATTTTTTCTGTGGCGCAGTTATTATAAACCACTCTCTTGTTCCACACAGTCGCAAAAAAATAACCTCTTTAGGAAAAGCACTCTTTTCCCGCTGAGCTCCCACATTAGGTCAGCTTGGCTACGACACAAACGCCGCGAGGCCCACGCGCTCTGCAATTAACTAGCATTCGATATTACTGGAATGAAGTGGATGGCTAGTTCAAGCTATATTTTGCAACTGAGCGTGACAAAGGACCTTCCTTCTCAGTACACGGAAAGTAAAGAGGGTATCCCTGAAAACAGGACGAGAACCGTCCCGTACCTCTCTCCTGGACTGTTCTTAGCCTTCTATTTATTTTTGGAGAGTCTCCATCTTCGCAGAATCCTTCGACGGTATATTTATTTACCACTTCCTCCGCAAATCAGAGGCATTTCCGTTTCCGCCCAGCTCTGAACCAGGCCCTAATTATTGTCAGACACGGTATGTCCCATCAACATTACGAATCCAGACCGGTTAATTACTGGTCTGTTTTTTTTTTTAATGGTAGCGGCTATATTTTTGCAATTAACCCACAAATCATCTTCTTCCCAGTGCGCTACTGACAGTGCTAATAATACGTGGGACCACGATACCTACTATGGTTGCCAGCATTTCCTGTCTGGAACACTTACCAAGGTGTCTTTAATTAGTGTGTGCCAAAAGCTTTATTTTGTCACACTTGACTAAACTCGATTGCAAATTTACCCTGGCTGTCGTTAACTAGTGTATTATGGTGGTTAATTCCTCTTGCTTTCAGTGGAGCAGTGGGCTCTATAGAACATTTCATTCTGGCTGCCTATAGCCACTCAGGACTGAAGGAAACTCCACAAATGCTACTGCATGGACCCTGTAGAGCAGTTACACTGGCTGCCTGGAACCAGACTTTAGTTTTCTCCTTTTTCATTCTGGGATGTACTTAAAGACATTTTACTATGAATGAATGTGGTTTGTTCCATCTAACTTCTGGATGGACTCGTGAGTGGTTGCCCGTGTCCAGCACGCACCTGTAGAACACCAAAGAGCATTTATCTTGTATGCTATGCCCACAACATACCGGAAGGTCGATCCCCAGCTGTTCCTGGGGGCGCTGAATAAACCTTCTGCTCTGACTCCCTCTATTCAGTGCATACCATGGGCTGTGATGTAGCAAGGTTTCGTAATAAATTATATTTGCTCGGACGCAATCCTCTCAAATAACGTATAACACTATAATCAACCTGTTTTGTGAATATTAATCTTGCATTACACACATTATATTGTATCTAGAGGAAGCTTTTCTATGAGTATTACTAACAAGTAACCTGAGTGTCTTAATATGGCCGCCAAAAACGCAGGAACTTCATTACGCATGTGTCTACTGCATCTACGTAGTATGACGTATTCTGTCGTTTGGTGGGAAAACTTTGCAGCTGCGCAATAGCTTTAAATATGGCCGCTTGAAACTCACACATTAACGCATATGCTAGTGCTTGAACTAAAACTCGTAAGTTCTACTAAACACTAATGCAAAAGATTTAAATAAGTAAATGGGGATAGAGTAGAGTAGAGATAAATGATACAGTGAAATCATTTATTGTCACATTCTAACATGTCTTTTTCTGACTTTATTATTAGTTCACTTTTGGGCCTCGGAGGGTGACTGAAATTCTTACATCACATGATCCGTGCACGTGTGCGTAGAAACTTGCCAGAAAACTGGGATGACACACACTTGAACCACAGCCAAGGCCACAGTGGCCGAACACGCCTGGGAAATAAAACTATTAACACATAGGAGCAACAATTTTGAATAATATGTATAAACTCAAATTGATCATAATGAGAAATGCGGGTGGGAATAAAGCTATGGGAAAGTAAATTAAGGGGCGGAAATATAGAACAATAGTCCACAGTAAAATTATTATTTTTAATATGGTGTGATGAACTCACCTCCTTGCTCTGACCAATCTGAATAGGAGAAAACACAGAACTTGCAATATTGCGGGGAGGTACACGAATACAGAATAGTATAATTGAGGTAAGTTAGCTAGAGACTTTGTCAGACTTGTCAGAGCCACCATTTCGACTCGTCACTGACCCAAAGTTTATGCTGCTACTCTGTCTGAGACACTGTCTCAGACCCTGCTGCTGCCAGAAACTCTGCTTGAGAAATTGAGATTCTGATCACTAAACTAATCATCTAGAAGGGAATTTCAGAAGAGGGACACCCGAGGAGAGTAGTATCAGAGAGGGGTGCGACGCTGGCATTGCACTTAGAAGAGGTCACCTTCGCAGATCCGAATCTGTCCAATCCTCTGTCTGCATCCTGTCCTGGCAGATTCTATCTGGTCTATCTTCAAAGAGTTGGGTTCATCTATCACCTGCTCTCTCTCTCTCTTTTCCTTTTTTCAGGTACCGTCTTCATTGATCATTATGTTTGTTTGACTTAATTTTGCCTCTTGAAATAATGTGTTTAAGCTGTGATTGATTTTGACTCACAAAGTTATTAATTTAGATAAAGGTTTTCCAAACTTCTTGAGGTTGTGGTTATTTCAAGTATAAGATAAATGTCATTTTCTACCTTAAACTATTTCAGAAACCTGGTTTATTGAGAAAGGAATCATTAAGGAGATAAAATTGGTAAGACTTGGTAAAGGTGAAATTAAAATTTCAGGTAAATCTCAAAATTGATATCAGCGGGGTTTGCTGGCTCATTTGTGTGAATGGTTTGTGCCCAGGTGACTATATAGGTATGTGTGTGTTTAACCCGAGCTGGTGACCCGCCCTCTATCAGTTTTTCTTTGGTAGCAGAGGCATGGTTAGGTTCTAGTTAGTTAGGTAGAAAATATTGTGGATTGAATTATTTTGATTTATGCATTAACAACCACTATTCGTTAAATGTTATGTATAGTTTTATGTCGTCTGGAAATTCCCGGGATTGAATAGTGGGTGGTGAATGGAAGCCATACCGCAGTGAGGTTACTTGTCTGGATCAGGAAAGTGCTGAATGTTACGCAGGACTAGAAGCACTGATTTAGGGATTATTTTCTTCTTATAAAAGTGAGAGTAATTGGTAGCAAAGGAGTCCGCTGGTGAAACTTTGGTCTTATATCACCCAGAAAGGGTAATACTGAAGGAGTAGCAGGTTCTCTGATGCTTGTGTGAAGAGCAAGTGGAAAGTTTTACTCGCAGTGTATGAAGAGTAAGCGGAAGGGTTTTACTCGTAGTGTGTGAAGAGTAAGCTGAAAAAGTTTGCTCGCAATAAAAAGTTGACTATTCTTTGAATTTAGAAGATCAAACTCAGTAGCAAATGTTTCTATGTTGTTGATTAATGAAAATGTTATGTAAAATTGTGAGAAAAATAAGTTTTTGTATTACCTTGCAAAGGAGGGGTCAGTTGCGGGTACTGTACTGACGTCACAGAGGGCCGCGCTGGGATTGGTTGGAACAGCTGGCGTGTGACTAACGTGAAGAATTGTAAAGGAGGGGTAATAGTGAGGAGTGATACTGACGTCATAGAGAGCCGCGCTTGTATTGGCTAAACGCAGAGCAAAACAGAATCTGATTGGTGAGAAGAAAAAGGAAGCCATGCTGGTATTGGTCAGTTGTTAAAATAAAAGCAAACATTTGAGTAGTTGAAAATAAAAGCCATAATAATAATTAATAGTGGGTCTTGTATGTGGAGACACGATCCAACCTTAATAGGGAATCGAACAGACAGAAAGTATTTAGGTTTCGCTTACGAACAGTACATAAAAGGAAGATCACACAAAATATATGGAGAAAAAAGAAAAATGTCATTTATGCAGAGAGTTAAGAATTATTTTAAAAAGGATAAACCCATTAAGACTAGAGAGGGAATTCTCATTCCTCCTCCGAAAACTCCCGCATCCTATATGATGGTAGAAAGAGGATATCTACTTGTGTATGGATAGAAAATTGGATCGAATATACAAAAGATGATGGAATATTGGCGTTCCCAGAGAACGGAACATTTAATGGAAGAATTTTGCATAACTTACGAGCTAGAATGAATGAGTTAGAACCAAGACCCAGATTAACTCAATATGAAGCACTAGAAGAATAGGAAACTGAGGCATTTGACCGAGATAGACTTAGGAGTGATAGAAATTTGAGCAGATATTATCCAAAGTTTCCACATGAAACTCGGGATAAGCAGATGAAACAGTGGAGACAGGCCATGGTAACTGAAGGGTTATATCCTGCATTGGTGACAGAAAAACAAACAGGAGGCAAGTGCACAGAAAAGAAAAAGCATTTAACATTAACTGGTTGCGGGGAATCAGAAATTGATTATTTAGAAGATATTTTAATGAAAAATCCTCTGCCTTATCAAGAAAGACCTAATAAAACTACCCCGAGTGCTCCGATTCTAGACACACCCTTAGTGCCACAAATAGTACATGAAAGAACAATGGAAAGGGTACTCCAGGAAGAAGAAAGGGAAGCGATAAATAAGAATAGAGACAAATTAATACAGAAAATAACGCAGTTAAATGCACACCCCGAAGCTCTGACTATACCTGTGACTATAGGTCCTTTTGTCCCGCTGTCGGGGATAAAACAAATTGTCCTAAAACACCTGTCATAACTACACCCATTATTGAGCCGAAAAAATCAAAGTTAGTAGTTGATGACCTAGCCAGTGATTGCTAGTCTGTAATTTCATTAATGGATTTACCGATAAGAGGGCAAATAAATGACACACCCAGAAAAGTCACCCCAAGTTGCTCAAAAGAAATACGAATTGAGACAGCCACCGGATCGAAAAATGCCACAATTGTAACCCCAGAAGAAATAGAAAGATGGGCACAAGAAATAGAAAAACCAAATTCACCACGAAAATATTAGACATATTCAAATTGAAAGATGAGTTAGAAGAAATGATAGCTGGGAATGTAGGATTAGATAGATTAAATACCTATAGCGAGGAAGAATTGCAATTAATTTGCAGGAGCATAACACGAAACACAAAAACATTTAATGAAAAATTGGTGAATTTGGCATCCAAAATGGGAATAGAAATAGGGCGATACAAAGTATTGCAAAAACCTTATAGAGCAGAATTTTCTGATAAGGATTTAGAAAATATGAATGTGTCAGGAAGAAAATTACAGGTTAAAGAATTAATGACGATATTGCAGAAATGGGGAGATTTGGACAGGTGGAGAGTTTGGTGGTCGAAGAAGAAAGAGGAAGTCCAGGCAGATCGGGTCACATCTGAATATTTAAAACAGAAAAAGCAGAAAAGCTGTACCCAATGAGACAGGTTCCAGGAGGAGGATATGTACATGTCCCATGGACCCGATAGGATATATTATCATTTACAAATGATTTCCCAAAGTTGAGAGAAAAACCAGTGGAATGGTATAGGCAAGTTGAAAGGTTTGCGAAAGTATCGAAAGTTTTGTTGAAAGATTTAGATAGTCTCTTTGATATAGTGGTGCCTGCTGATTAGTGGACTGAATGTAAAATCACAGTTGATTGGCGTAACAATGAGTACCCGAGAAACAAGAAAACAGGAGTTCCCTCAGATGAGGTAATGAAGAAATATAACCAAGTAATAACTTTCTTAAAAGGTATAATTCCCCCAAAGGAAACAGATTGGATAACAATACGTAGAACAACCCAGGAAAAAGATGAATCTGTACATGCGTATTATGAGCGCCTCCTACAGGTGTTCAAACAGTATAGTGGTTTTGAGAGTTTTGGGGACAAGGACATGGCACATTTTGTGTATTGATTTGTGTCAGGGTTACGAAAATAAATATCTGAAATGATTAAGCAGCATAATTTGTGCTGGCAAGCAAAGCCAATAGATGAGATTTTAAAATATGCAAAATATTGTGGAGATGAAATTGACAATAGACGAAAGAATTTAGAAGAAAAAGTGATGTGGGCTCAAGTGAAATTGGCAGAATAGCAAAATCTCCAGTTACAGAATCAGACAGGAAATGCAGGAAGGGGGCAAGGTCAGGGGGAAAATAATGGGGGTAAACCGAAAAGGTGGTTAAGTAGGGAAGAAGCCAAAAAGAGGTTTCCCTGTCATGGGTGCGGAAAACTGGGACATTGGAAGAACAAGTGTAAAAGCATACAAAATAATAATGGCTCAAATCAAAATTTAAATCCACAGATGCAGAATGAGGTGCTAATGAATCAGCCTCAGCAGGGTGTAAACCTAAGTAGTCAATTGCCACCTGCCCCTTTGCCAAATTTTGTGAGTCAAGCCAAGTACATTGCGGACACAGGATTCCAAGAAGGAAGTGGTAAGAAAAACTATGTACCATCGCAGTTTCTTTTGCAGGATACATATTTTGGAGATCAAGATCAATGATGGTGCCTGAGAGGGGGGTAAGAGGAGTGCGTACTTGGCGCATCCTTACCGGTAGATCAGTCAGGTGAATACATTGACGAAAAGGTAGAAGGAAATGACATTACCTTTTTGTTGGACACTGGTGCTACCCGTTCTACTGTGAGAACAGCAGACATCCCAAACCTACCCCTCTCGGAAGAAGCGATCCAAGTAGTGGGTGTTTCTAATAAACAGATTAGGTCCCCTATTACAAAACCAATGGAAGTGTGCATTGGAAACTTTAAAGAAATGCACAAATGTGTAGTCCTTAAAATTTATTGGGAAGGGACTTGTTGTGCAAAATGAATTGCACCATATTTTGCACACCAGACGGTGTTGCCATTCAGACCCCTGAGGAAGATGGAATATATAAAATTATGTTAGCCAAGCAAGTAACAGGGGTAGATGAATTATATTCAGTAATGACCAAAGACGACTTACCCGATGAAGTCAAAACAACAGTGAATCCTGAAGTATGGGATTTTACAGGAAAAGAAGCTGGGTTAATGACTGACGTAGACCCTGTTAAAGTGACTGTGAAAGAAGGTGCAGTCTATCCAAATACTCGACAATACAAGATGAGTCCCGAAGTAAAGGCAGGTGTTGCTGCAGAAATTGATTGAATGGTCGAACAGGGCATTTTAAAGGAAATCATGAGTAGTCCCTGTAATTCCCCTATAATTGGCATTAAGAAACCAAGCGGAAAATATAGGGTAGTTCAAGATTTAAGAAAGATCAACAAGATCGTTGTGCCATGTTGCCCTATAGTACCCAACCCTGCAGTGTTTTTGTATCAAATACCATGGAATGCAAGATGGTTCACAGTAATTGATTTCTGCCATGCGTTTTTCTCCATCCCATTACATCCTGATAGCCAGTTTTTATTTTTCTTGAAATTTGAGGATCGGATCTATGTTTGGAATCGCATACCTCAAGGGTACAGAGAAAGTCAGTCAATTTTAACCACATTTTGAAAAAAATGCCTTGAGACATTAGTGCTACCTCGGGAATCAGTTTTGGTGCAGTTTATTGATGACCTATTGGTCGCGTCTAAAACAAGAAGTGATTGTGTAACTGATTCCATTGCCTTATTGAACCATCTAGGAAAGGGTGGACATAAAGTGTCCCCTGAAAAATTGCAATTCTGAAGAAGTGAAGTAAAGTATTTGGGACATCAAATAGAACAAGGATCAAGAAGAGTGACCACTGAGAGAATAAAAATAATAAAGCAAATGAAGCTACCACAGTCACAAAAAGAAATAAGAATATTTCTTGGTGTTGTGGGATATTGCAGGCAATGGATTGTAGGGTTTTCTCTACTGGCAAAACCCTTGATACAAATAACAAAGAAACGAGCAAAAGACCCAATAGAGTGGGACGATCTGAGCATGCAATCTTTTGTAAAAGTGCGAAATTGTTTATGTGAAGCACCTGCTATAGGTATGTCAGACTATTCGAAAGAATTCACATTGTTCTGTTGTGAGAGAGAAAACTGTGCGCTCTCAGTTTTAACACAGAGACATGGTCTAATGCGCCGTGCAGTGGCATATTTTTCTGCTACCCTAGATCCTGTAGCATCTGCATTGCCAGGATGCTTAAAACCTGTGGCTGCAACATGTGTAAGTATAGAACTAAGTGAGTCAATTGTAATAGGACATCCTGTTAAGGTATACATCCCTCACGCAGTTGAAATTCTTCTAACAACAACACACACTCAGTATCTCACCCCGAGCAGATTAACCAAATATGAAAAGATCATATTGGGAGCAGAAAATGTGACGGTAACCAGATGTACAATTCTTAACCCAGCTACCATGTTGCCAGACCCATACAATGAGGAAGAGAAAGATGAAGCTGAACACGAATGTCATGATGTAACAGAACTCAGTACCAAACCCCAACCAGACATACAGGATGAACCTTTGAAAGATGCTGAGCATGAACTTTTTTGTAGATGGCTCATGTATGCGCCATGAGGAAGGAGGGTTAAGTGTTGCTTATGCTGTATGTACATTGGCTGGAATAGTCAAAGCATCCTATTTACCAGGAGTCAAGTCTGCACAAGTAGCCGAATTGATAGCTTTAATTAAAGCCTGCAAAAAGGGGAAAAATTGGAGAGTAACCATTTACACTGATAGTCAGTATGGTTACGGGGTTGTGCATGACTTTGGCCAACTGTGGATGCAGCGGGACTTCCTGACTTCTTCAGGGTCTCCCATTAAAAACAGAATTTTGGTTAAAGAGTTGCTTGAAGTAATACAATTATCAAAAGAGGTGGCAGTGGTAAAATGTGGCACACACAAGTCAGGAAATGACCGTGTGACTGCAGGCAATCGATATGCTGAACAGGTTGCCCAACACTGTGCTAAGTTTCAAATGGCAGTAAACATGAAAGTTGAAAATTGTGGAATCAGCTGCCAACTTATGCTATTGTCAGGATTACAAACATGGAGAGAAATAAGAGAACTCCAAGATAAAGCAGAGACAAAAGAAATAGAAGAGTGGGAGAACATTGGTTGTCAGAGAAGGGCAGAAGATGGTGTATGGGTTTACTTAGACGACAGACCTGTATTGCCAGACTGCATGCTTGCACCCATGGCTAGGATGTATCATGGAGGCACCCACATAGGTAGAGATGCAATGATTAGACACTTTAGACGGGATTGGTTTAATCCAAGGTTCAGGAACATTGCAGAGAGGCTTTGCCAAAGATGCTTAACATGTCAGGAAATTAATCCTGGCAAGAGAACACTAGTCTATACAGGGAAAATTGGAAAAGCTGAAGGTCCCTTTATAAGACTCCAAATTGAGTTCATTCAATTGCCTGTTTGTTGAATGTTAAACCTGGCACCATTGGCGTGGGTCTCCCTTCCATTTTTCGCTGTTGTCTCCTTTGTTTTTGCTGGTAATAGATGCTCTGGGTGCTGTGCCACTGCCATTCAGTGCCACAGCGCGAATGCTCCCTGTGTAAAGATGTCATGTGAATTGGTATATCCATGATTGGCTTATTTGGTTTACCTGTTATTCCCTAGTAGCGCGGCCTGTGTGTACCCAGGGCTGGTAAACCAAATGCGGCTGGTGGGCCTGCAGAGCTGGTTTGCGCCACCCACAGAAGCAGCTTGTAAAGTGTGTCTCAGACCTGCCACAGCAGTGTCTGTGTGCACTCTAGAACTGCTATCTTGGCTGTGAAGTGCACCCACTCCCAGCCCCTGAACCTTCCCTTGGTATCATGTAAGCCACCCCTATGGTAGGGTACATTGTATGTGTAAGGTAGGACATGCTCTGATGTGTGTAGCATGTCTTGCAGAATGGGAGGTTTGGCTATTACATTCTATAGTCCTAACTGACCCACAGAACATGGTAGAAAAACTAATTTAGTATGCCTGAGCTCAGAATATTAAAATACATCTTTTAGTGAAGTTTATTTTTATATTCTGTGTTTGAAAATACCACTTTTAGAAAGTAGGTATTTTCTTGCCTAAGCCTTCCAGTGTGCTCTGCTGTTATGTGTAGGTGACTCTTGGTGTTTCAAGACCTGCCTGGACGCTACGCTGTTGAAAGGGGTAGGCTGTGGAATCGTACTACTGCGGGACTGCGAGGACCACGGTACACAGCGCCTTACTGATTGAACTCACCTGGCTCCTCTTCCCGTTTCTGGCCCTCATTACTCACGCAGCGCCTCGCGGCCCCCGCTTCGCGGGAGCCGCTCGCTGGCCTCATCTGTATAAATCTTCGGCTGGTGCTCACTTTGTGTGTGACTCTTGGTGTTTCAAGACCTGCCTGGACGCTATGCTGTTGAAAGGGGTAGGCTGTGGAATCCTACTGCTGCGGGACTGCGAGGACCACGGTGCACAGCGCCTTACTGATTGAACTCACCTGGCTCCTCTTCCCGTTTCTGTCCCTCATTACTCACGCAGCGCCTTGCGGCCCCCGCTTCGCGGGTGCCGCTCGCTGGCCTCATCTGTATAAATCTTCGGCTGGTGCTCACTTTGTGTGTGACTCTTGGTGTTTCAAGACCTGCCTGGACGCTACGCTGTTGAAAGGGGTAGGCTGTGGAATCCTACTGCTGCGGGACTGCGAGGACCACGGTGCACAGCGCCTTACTGATTGAACTCACCTGGCTCCTCCTCCCGTTTCTGGCCCTCATTACTCACGCAGCGCCTCGCGGCCCCCGCTGCGCGGGAGCCGCTCGCTGGCCTCATCTGTATAAATCTTCGGCTGGTACTCACTTTGAGTGTGACTCTTGGTGTTTCAAGACCTGCCTTACGCTACGCTGTTGAAAGGGGTAGGCTGTGGAATCCTACTGCTGCGGGACTGCGAGGACCACGGTGCACAGCGCCTTACTGATTGAACTCACCTGGCTCCTCTTCCCGTTTCTGGCCCTCATTACTCACGCAGCGCCTCGCGGCCCCCGCTTCGCGGGCGCCGCTCGCTGGCCTCATCTGTATAAATCTTCGGCTGGTGCTCACTTTGTGTGTGACTCTTGGTGTTTCAAGACCTGCCTGGACGCTACGCTGTTGAAAGGGGTAGGCTGTGGAATCCTACTGCTGCGGGACTGCGAGGACCACGGTGCACAGCGCCTTACTGATTGAACTCACCTGGCTCCTCTTCCCGTTTCTGGCCCTCATTACTCACGCAGCGCCTCGCGGCCCCCGCTTCGCGGGAGCCCCTCGCTGGCCTCATCTGTATAAATCTTCGGCTGGTGCTCACTTTGTGTGTGACTCTTGGTGTTTCAAGACCTGCCTGGACGCTACGCTGTTGAAAGGGGTAGGCTGTGGAATCCTACTGCTGCGGGACTGCGAGGACCACGGTGCACAGCGCCTTACTGATTGAACTCACCTGGCTCCTCTTCCCGTTTCTGGCCCTCATTACTCACGCAGCGCCTCGCGGCCCCCGCTTCGCGGGAGCCGCTCGCTGGCCTCATCTGTATAAATCTTCGGCTGGTGCTCACTTTGTGTGTGACTCTTGGTGTTTCAAGACCTGCCTGGACGCTACGCTGTTGAAAGGGGTAGGCTGTGGAATCCTACTGCTGCGGGACTGCGAGGACCACGGTGCACAGCGCCTTACTGATTGAACTCACCTGGCTCCTCTTCCCGTTCACGCCCCCTCCCGCTCCCCGTATCTTACAAGGTCCACGCCTGAGCGCGCTAGCGGTACGCGCGCGGGACGTGGTCCGGGGCGAAGACTGGGTAAAGAGCGGGCCGTTTGTGGCCATTCGTGGACTGTCGTGGACGGGACGGGCCAGCATCTTTATTCGTGATTTCGTGTGTGTTAGAGAAACATAAGTGAGTTGAGCTAATGTTTCTTTGTTACTAGGTTGTTACCCTGACTCAGTAGCTGCTGTAACACCTTTTTGTCAATGTTAATCTAACGTGTTATTAGGCATACCACTTTATCCTTTTCCCTGGCCTCCTCCGCTACTGTGTGCTCCCTACCTTCAAGGATGACTTCTCTTAGGTCTGGTAGGAAAATCACGCGGGACAGTATAGGGGGTTGTGTCACAGGGACATTGGATAATTTCATCACCAGAGCAGCTCGGGTCCTTTAACAGGAAATAATTTTAACAGAAAAAAGACTGTCTTTTGAACTCTCCGCCAAGAGATCGTCTCTTGGCAATATCATGGCAGCCACTTCTCCCGAATGCAGGTTGCCCCAACCTATCCCTGATCGACCAGTCAGCAATGAGTTAAGGTCAGAGGTTCTTCCTGCCCCGATTTCGCTGGAAAACATACCCGCAATTACTAATACTTTTACTTCCAGTGGCTTGCTCCCAAATGTTAGTGATATTCACCTTCAGCCCACCAATGAGCAGATAGGTATCGTTACTACGACACTGGGTGGTAAGCCACAGTCCATCCTTGGGAAGAACAAACATGGGGGTGTGCATCCCAAGGGCAAACGTGCCAAAGTGTCCAAACTGTTTAAATCTGTTAACCCTCGTAATGCTTCCCACCCACATTTGTCACGTAGCACCCCTGTTGTTGCCGAGAGTCCCGCGCCATCACAATCCCCTGCTACCCCGTCCAATGCCCTTCCCCTGCCTCTTGGCTATATTGAGCCTTTAGAGAAATTACTTAAGTCTTTTTTTCTACCTCTATACAAGAGAGTTAATCGCTTCTCTTGTTCGTTAGAGAAATTAGAGGGCATGATGCTTACCAACACGGTCCTATTGGAGAAGCACATTGTGACACCACCTATCTCTAAGACCCTACCAACCTCCGACACAGCTATTGAGGCGGGGGTTGTTTTCAACGGCATTATTTCTAAGGTCAGCGCACCCCCCGATCCACCAGCTCCTAAAGTCCATGCTGTGGATGTTTCTCACCCACCATCAAGTATTGATTCACATCCTGATCCAGTTAGTAATGTTGCTACTAATATGAGTAACCCTATAACTAGACAACCTAACACCGAGGGTGATGGTTCTTTTTTAAAACTTCCATGCATCAATCTCCCCCCGGAGTCGTACCCATATACTGGTATTTTGGTGGGTGTCCCTAGACTTCTGCAGGCTAAGCCTGAGTCCCACAGTGAGCTGAAGAATAAAGTAATCTATTGGTTAAATCGAAATAGGCCATTACCGGCCAGATTCTGTGCTGAGATCTTGACTGTTCGCAGGGTGTGTTGGCTGGGAAATGGGGTTAAGAGAGTGGAGGGTGATTGTGTGATTATTAATTTTCGGGACCCTAGGGTGGTGAGTCTTATTTGTTCTCATCCAAACACCTTGGGTGCTTCTGGAATAATCGCCATGGATTTGTCATTCTTCTACCCCCTCGATCCAAGTGTTCCACCTAGTGCTATATCATCTGGTTGGGAAAGGGCCAACAGGGGTTTTCGCCGTTTGCAGGGTTTGAATTTTCACCTTCCATTGTCAATCTCCTACGCCCCCTTGAGCAACTTAGATGGGGTCGATTGACCACTCCCAAATCCCCATTTGGAGGGTTGTGTGCCCTGGGCCTTTGTTGGCCCTATTCATCATGGACCTGATGGTTGGGGTGGGACTAGGAGAACATACTCGGATTTGGGTGTTTCATTTTCTAGCTATGCTTGCGATTCACGAATTGCCCCCCTTAGAAAATTTAATCTTATACCAGCAGTCCCGGTGAGTTTGGACACCTATTTGCCCTCTACTTCCACCAATGCCAATTCCCTAAGTACCGAGTCGGTATTTGAGGATGGTGTGCCGTTCATTGACAAACTGCCTACCCCACCTATTGATTTTCGTGTTCCTGAGATTGCGAGCATGGCCTCTGATAATACTGCATATTATCCAGCAGTTTTGAGTCCTATACGTACTCCATTGCCTACAGATTCCTCTAGTTCTCCCGCTCTTACCCTGGCTTCTTGGAATATTGCCGGTCTCCGAAGCAAACTAACTATTGAGGACTGGTCTGCCTGGGTAATTTCCCACGATATCCTGGTTTTCCAGGAAACGTGGGCTGTCGATTCAATTTTTTATCCCGGGTACGTGACCTTCCATAAGGGGGCTTCCAGCGGCCTGAGGGGCCGTCCTTCAGACGGCCTCTGTATTTGGGTTAGGCAAACCCTGAAGTATAGTCTTACCGAAATGGCAATTGATAGCCCCGATTTATTGATCATTTCTTTGCATCGCAATGATGAACCTTCCTTTTATCTTGATCATAAATGTTTACAACAGGGGTCTTTCTGGAGGGCGTGGCACAAATACTTTCTTACAATTGGACGGGTTTTTGGACACTGTCGACCCTTGTACCAATGTGGTAATAGTGGGCGACTTAAACTGTTGCTTTGAGACGATGCACTTTGCCTGGGACTCATTAACCTCGGAAGTTGATACTATTCTGAATATCCCCCCCCCTTGATCTTCCACCCATCAAGCGGTGGACCGAATCAGCTGTCCAGTGGATGAGTCTATGCATGGAACGAGGTTTTAGGGCAGCAAACGGACGAACTCTATCCGATATGAACGGCAAAGAGACTTTTTCCGAGTGTCGAGGTCGTAGCAGCAGAATTGATTATGCCCTAATAAAAGTGGAGTTCTGGTCCTCCCTAAGTGATATGGTGGTCTTAGACCACCCAGAGAGTGACCACAATCCCCTAGTTTTGACCCTTCTGCTCTCCCCACACTACAGAAGTGCACAATCAGAGATAGTGACTGCCAAAGTCTCCTTAACTAATAATCAACGGAGAGTGCGCTGGGAAAAGGTTGCCCTTGACAGTGCAATACTCTCCGAGATCAGCCTCAAAGTTTCTTGTGCATTGGAAGACCTACAGTCCCTTCGGAATTCCGATGTTGTTGTTGGTGAATCTACAAACATACATTTAAATCTATTTTCCGGCCTTAAGTCCCTCTTTTCTAAACCCTGTAAAGTTATGAAACCTTCTATCCCAAAGCCTAGCTCTTGGTATACCAAAGCTTGCCGGGAGTCTTATAGCAAATTGAAAATAGCTATTAAAACTAAGAATCAGGCTATTATTAGATCAGCGAGGATAGTCTATAATAAGGCTAAAGTACAGGCGAAATTTGATTGGGACAATGATCATTGGAGTGACCTCCTGTCAGCAAGTAAACAAAGGAATTTAACTTTGTTTTGGCACATTCTGAAGTGGGGTAACTCACCTAGCACGCACGTCCCCTCCAATAATGTTCCCCCGGACAACTGGGTGTCACACTATGAATCCCAGTTCTCGGACATTAATCTGGCTGTTATGCCTGCTCTCCCATTAAGTTGGGACTCGACCATCCCCTCGAATCTCAAATTCGAACACAAAGAGGTTAAGATGGCATTATTAAAGGTAGCTAGCGGCAAGGCACCAGGTATTGATTGTGTCCCTGCGGATCTATTCAAATCCGATCTTTCTAATTGGGTGCCCTACATTGCATTCTTGGCAAACGCTATAGCTAAGGGGGCCGCTATTCCAGAATCTTGGAAGGGTGCCGAGATCCTGCCCATTTTTAAAAAAGGTGACCGCTCTTGTCCGGGGAATTTTCGCCCTATAAGCCTTATTGACTCAGTTCAAAAAATTGTTGCAAGAATGATCCTGGCTAGGATTCAGTCTTGGGTCGAGCAGGATGACATCATCTCGCCCCTACAGGCAGGCTTTAGATCTTGCACTAGTACCATAGACCAGGCATTCAAATTTCAACTGATTGTCTGGAAAACGGTCTACCTTTGTGGTGGTACAATATATGCTGCTTTTGTAGATCTTCGGTCTGCATTTGACCTAGTCAATAGGACTAAACTTTGGGGTGAATTAGCGGTGCTTGGGATGCCTATCGATCTTTTAAATATCATCATCAGGTTGCATGAAAATAACTTTGCACAAGTTCGATGGGGGAATCAAGGCCAGGTTACCGAAAGATTTAAAGTTAGTAGGGGTGTCAGACAAGGGTGCGTCCTTGCACCTACCCTATTTTCATTATTTATAAATAGAGTTGTGCTATATTTTTCTAACACATCTACGGACGCCCCCACGTTGGGTGGTTCTAAAATACCTCTCCTCATGTTTGCCGACGACACCCTACTCTTATCTCAGACTTTGTCAGGGCTGCAGTCGGCTCTGAATGTATTTGCCAACTTCTGCTCTGATTTTGACCTGATAGTTAATGTCTCCAAAACCAAATATATGGTTTTTAATAAAGGGAAACACGTGAAAGGCCAGGTGTCCATGAATAGTGACATACTGGAACGGACAAATGTCATGACATATTTGGGGGTTGTTTTTGAAAACAAATTGAATTGGAGACCCCAAATAGATGTACTTTCCCTCAAATTTGCCCAACTTTCGGGCTGCTTGGCCAAGGAACAAAAGCAATCCCAGACGAAAATGATAGGCCCTCCTATCAAAATTTATAATGCAAGGATTAACTCAGCGATCCTGTATGGCGCTGAACTCTGGGGCTTTGCCGACCTTTCTCCCTTGGTCAAAGCACAATATAAATTCTTCAGAAAGCTAACGGGTCTCCCCAGCTCCACCCCAGTGCTTCCACTTCTGTTGGATCTCGGATGTCATTCTTTTGATGACATTGCTAGGTTCAAACCACTGGCTTTCTGGAGGAGATTATGGACGGTACCGGAATTAGGCCCCTACACTAAGGCATTTCTGGATGTCCGCTCCATCCTGGGAGCTGGTAACATCACCTGGTGCAAGCACGTTAGATTATTACTGGAAGCTATGGGTCTGGGAATTCTCTGGACCGATCCAGTTAACAACCCCTTTCCCTCAAATTTTTTTTTTAAAGATCTCTATTGGTCAATGGTATTTCAAAAGCATATTTCCTCAGTTCCCGCTGAGTCTCTGTCTGGCAGGTTTCTTGAACATAAAACAGTATTTCTTTTAGAAGTCTACTGGGATACCATCACCAGGCCCAGGGATAGGAAGCTTTATCACCAATTCAGGGTCGGTACCCTACCTACCAAATCATTCACAAAAAAATGGAAGGGTGGGTCTTGTGACTCTTGTAGTTGGTGTTCTGACTGTGTTGACACAGTTGGGCATATATTTTTTGCTTGTCCGGCATATGCTGCCCCTAGGGCCAAATGGCTTAAACCAATATGTCGTACTTTGGGAACTAGACAGGGATTTGCTGCTCTCAGTATTCTGAGATTTGATACTGGTGAATGTGTTGTTGTTGCAGTGGCCAAATTTCTAGGCTGGGTCTGGATAATTAGAAATAGGAGGCATCTGACTATTTAAGTGATGTTGTGTATTTGATTCTCCTTCAATGTGTCTCCTTGCCTTTGTTTTTAACCACTCATTTTTGATTGTATTTATATCCTGTTTGTAAAAGTCTTTTATGATGAAAATTTTATCGAAATAAAGACCAAATGAAATGAAAATATGTGTATTGGCTGTCTGGTTTTGGAGGGACAGGGCAGGCTGAGTCAGACCTGGGTTGAATAGAGAGATCTGCATTGGAGTATGGGGAGGGGTAGCTCCTGGACCTGAATAGGGCTGTGCCTGGCACGGTGAATGCTGGCTCCACCTCCCACTGTGTGTCTGATGGCAGACCCCCTCATTCTGAAAGGAAGGATGCAGCCTGGTAAACAAAGTGCTCTAGGGCTGGGCAGAACTAGTTCTGGCTGGGTTCGGTGACTTGTAGCTTCTGACAACAAAAACTTTTGGGGTATAAATATCTGTACCCAAGCCCCTACAATTTGTATTGCTCCTGGACAACAAGAAGAACCTCTGTCCGTGTAACTGAAGGAATCTGCAGGAGGTGACTGTCCCTGTGCTGTTTCTTGGACTGGCCTGCAGTGGTTACTACTGGACTTGGAAGAAGAGGAAAAGGACTTTGAAGGAACTTTTATTTTTGCTACAGCAATCACCCAAGGGCTAGAAGAGAGCTAGTCTCCTGCTGGAGTCTCAGGCACATCAGACTCCACCACCAGCCTCCTGATTCCTCCCAGTGAGGATTTCTATCTGCAGGTGAGGCTCCTGTGAGTTCCAGGGCCTCTAGTTCTACAGGGGAGAAGAGAGTGCTGAAAATCGTCGCTAACACCCGTTAGCGAGCCGCTGCAGCTGAAGAGCGTAAGGAAAATCGGCGCGCTGCTGCCGCCGAGTGCTCGCTACTGGAGATCATCGCATCACCTGACTGCGGGCTACCAAATGCTCACTAACCCGAAGATTATTGCATTGCATGTTTGCGGGCCTCAAAGCGCTCGCTAACCAAAGATCATCGCATCGAGTTCATCGCTTCACGACATCGCAGAGCGGACGCCGAGCGTTCGCCATTTTCATCGCATCGCATCAGCATCGTCGCTCCCTCGCGGAGCGCCATTTTCTTTCATCGCAACAAGATCGCACACGCAACAGGCTCGGCGCTTCATCCTCCCTTCAAGGCAAGGATTTTATCGCATCGCTGGCTTAGCATACAGAAGTTTGTCGCTTTATCCTGCACACAAATCTGCGCATCATCCTCCCTTGCAGCAAGGATTCAATGCATCACTGGTTAGCGTGAGGAAAATCATCGCTACAGCTCCAGAGCGACATTTTGGTTGCTTTGCTAAGGAATCCAGGTACCTTGTGTGTAAAAGGGTCGCATATACCACTGCCTTGAACTGAACTCCTCTTTGCACACCTTGAACTATTTTTGCAGCATTTTAAGAGTAACCCTATTTTTCTAGTATTGTGGATTTTTACTGTTATTGGTCTTGTGTTAAGTCTATATATAAAGATACTTATTTTTATAACTTCTTGAGTGGTGTCCCTTTGTAGTGTTCTTCACTATGTTACTGTGTATGGTCATAAATGCTTCACACACTGCCTCTGAGATAAGCCTAGCTGCTCGTGCTACGTTACCACAGGGTTGAGCAGGGGTTATCAAAGGGTTTAGTCTGCTTGCTCTGACTTAGGAAGAAGGGTCCCTACTTGGACAGTGGCCAGCCATTGCCAACTAGAGACCCCCATTTCTAACATTGAGGATTAGAATATGTACTTGTCATCGTTTGTCTATTTTCAAAGTGGGTGGAGGCATACCCCACCAGAAGAAATGACAGCTTGACAGTGGCCAAACTCCTATTAAGAGAGTTCATACCGCTTTTCGGTTTTCCAGTAACTATTGAATCAGACCGAGGGTCTCATTTTAATAATGAAGTAATTAGATTGATTTGCGAAGCCTTCAAAATTGAACAAAAGCTGCACTGTGTTTACCGCGCAGAGGCATCTGGAGTGGTAGAACAATTGAATGGCGCAATAAAGTCAAGGCTGAGAAAGGTGTGTGCATCCACTCCACTGGATTGGCCTGATGCTTTACCTCTTGTTCTGATGGGACTTAGAAGTATTCCAGACAAGAATACCGGATTGAGTCCCCATGAACTAATCATGGGAATAACAATGAGGCAGGCATGTATACCAGGACACAAGCTGTTAAATATAACTGATGATTTGGTACTGGAGTATTGCAAAGATTTGGCTGACCAAGTGCGTTCTATATCTCAGCAGGTTGGAGAAAACGCAGTCCCCAAGCAGCCAAACCAGCGCATGATCTGAATCTAGGTGACTGGGTTGTAGTGAAGAATCATACTCGAGAATCGTGCCTAGCACCAAGGTGGGAAAAACCACATTGGGTTATATTGATTACAACAACAGCAGTAAAATGTGCAGGTTTGCCTAATTGGATTCATACAAGCCATACAAAAAGAGTACCAGCACCAGACGAAGAAGAATCTTAACAGACTCAAGCAGGAGAAGGGGCGGAAGGTTGTACAGCTGAAGGATCACGAAGAATAAATCCTGAAGTGGCTGAAAAGGAACAACCAAGCACCAGTCAAGATGATTTGATCCCAATAGTTGAGATACCAGAAGAAATTATAAGGACAAGGGGCCAAACTAGATTAGCTAGTCAGGAAAAGAGAGAGGACCAGGTAGGAATAGAAGAACACGCTCAGGTAAGTGAAACCACGATTGTTAGGGAACCTGAGCAGAACCAGATAAGGAAAGAGTAATCTACTCAGACAGACAAAGTTGAAGTTACAGCCCCAGTGTCAGAGAAGGTACAGATAGGTCCTAGAAAAAACATTCAGGCAGAAGAAAATCAAGAAACGGAAAGACCTGAGCAGAACCAGACAGGCGAAGTCAAACAAGTTTAGGTAAAGAAAGAAGAAAAGCCAATTAAAACTGAACCTTAACAGGGTCATAGGGTAGAAGAACGCATCCAGGAAGAAGACATCAAAATAGGAAGCCCTGGACAAGGTCAGGTAGAGAGGAATTCGGAGAACGAAAATAACCAAGTTGTGCCACAACATAGTGAAAATAAAAGAACACTTGAAGAAGGTGAAAGGGTAAGTGCAAACTAAAAGAATCAGGAGAGGTGATAATTGGCCTAGTGTCATCAAGAGAGTGAAGTACCGTTTTAAACCCATAACAGAGGAACCAGAACAAGTAGATGAAGTATCCAGTCAATCTGGACCATCAACTGAAGTGCCAAAACGAAGATGTCCAAGATTGAAAATAGTAAATAACAAATTCAAGGGTCCTGAATGGACATATGTTATTCTTGAAGATTTCGAAAATTTGGAGATATTTGGAGAAGATGATGAAAGCTTAAACGCAGAACCAATTAATGAAGAAGTGAGACCAACCTGAAAGGAATTTCCTTTTGTATTCTGTCACGAAATGTAATACTAAAGTAAAGAAGAGAAATCTTTTTATTCCAATTGTTAACTGGCTGACAATAGAGCTGCTGGAAAACCGAATTGTGTAAAGAAATGTTGTAGAATATGTATAGGTAGTATATTTTTAGCACACATAATATGGTTAGTACTAACTGTGGCCAGTCCTTATTTGATGGTTACAAATGTAAAAAAATAGCACTAATACACATGGAAAGGTAGATACCATCAAAAGAGACAAAGTAGAATTAGAAGCACCAGATGAGTTAGATTTGCATCACACTGTTAATAATAATGATACAGACTTGAATGTTTTCACCAATTTGTAGAAACCATGGAGTGGTAAGCCACAGTCCATCCTTGGGAAGAACAAACATGGGGGTGTGCATCCCAAGGGCAAACGTGCCAAAGTGTCCAAACTGTTTAAATCTGTTAACCCTCGTAATGCTTCCCACCCACATTTGTCACGTAGCACCCCTGTTGTTGCCGAGAGTCCCGCGCCATCACAATCCCCTGCTACCCCGTCCAATGCCCTTCCCCTGCCTCTTGGCTATATTGAGCCTTTAGAGAAATTACTTAAGTCTTTTTTTCTACCTCTATACAAGAGAGTTAATCGCCTCTCTTGTTCGTTAGAGAAATTAGAGGGCATGATGCTTACCAACACGGTCCTATTGGAGAAGCACATTGTGACACCACCTATCTCTAAGACCCTACCAACCTCCGACACAGCTATTGAGGCGGGGGTTGTTTTCAACGGCATTATTTCTAAGGTCAGCACACCCCCTGATCCACCAGCTCCTAAAGTCCATGCTGTGGATGTTTCTCACCCACCATCAAGTATTGATTCACATCCTGATCCAGTTAGTAATGTTGCTACTAATATGAGTAACCCTATAACTAGACAACCTAACACCGAGGGTGATGGTTCTTTTTTAAAACTTCCATGCATCAATCTCCCCCCGGAGTCGTACCCATATACTGGTATTTTGGTGGGTGTCCCTAGACTTCTGCAGGCTAAGCCTGAGTCCCACAGTGAGCTGAAGAATAAAGTAATCTATTGGTTAAATCGAAATAGGCCATTACCGGCCAGATTCTGTGCTGAGATCTTGACTGTTCGCAGGGTGTGTTGGCTGGGAAATGGGGTTAAGAGAGTGGAGGGTGATTGTGTGATTATTAATTTTCGGGACCCTAGGGTGGTGAGTCATATTTGTTCTCATCCAAACACCTTGGGTGCTTCTGGAATAATCGCCATGGATTTGTCATTCTTCTACCCCCTCGATCCAAGTGTTCCACCTAGTGCTATATCATCTGGTTGGGAAAGGGCCAACAGGGGTTTTCGCCGTTTGCAGGGTTTGAATTTTCACCTTCCATTGTCAATCTCCTACGCCCCCTTGAGCAACTTAGATGGGGTCGATTGACCACTCCCAAATCCCCATTTGGAGGGTTGTGTGCCCTGGGCCTTTGTTGGCCCTATTCATCATGGACCTGATGGTTGGGGTGGGACTAGGAGAACATACTCGGATTTGGGTGTTTCATTTTCTAGCTATGCTTGCGATTCACGAATTGCCCCCCTTAGAAAATGTAATCTTATACCAGCAGTCCCGGTGAGTTTGGACACCTATTTGCCCTCTACTTCCACCAATGCCAATTCCCTAAGTACCGAGTCGGTATTTGAGGATGGTGTGCCGTTCATTGACAAACTGCCTACCCCACCTATTGATTTTCGTGTTCCTGAGATTGCGAGCATGGCCTCTGATAATACTGCATATTCTCCAGCAGTTTTGAGTCCTATACGTACTCCATTGCCTACAGATTCCTCTAGTTCTCCCGCTCTTACCCTGGCTTC
Organism: Triturus cristatus; assembly: GCF_964204655.1. NCBI lineage: Eukaryota > Metazoa > Chordata > Amphibia > Caudata > Salamandridae > Triturus > Triturus cristatus. The sequence goes on from NC_140591.1 coordinate 819,857,910, forward strand.
TTGGAATATTGCCGGTCTCCGAAGCAAACTAACTATTGAGGACTGGTCTGCCTGGGTAATTTCCCACGATATCCTGGTTTTCCAGGAAACGTGGGCTGTCGATTCAATTTTTTATCCCGGGTACGTGACCTTCCATAAGGGGGCTTCCAGTGGCCTGAGGGGCCGTCCTTCAGACGGCCTCTGTATTTGGGTTAGGCAAACCCTGAAGTATAGTCTTACCGAAATGGCAATTGATAGCCCCGATTTATTGATCATTTCTTTGCATCGCAATGATGAACCTTTTATCTTGATCATAAATGTTTACAACAGGGGTCTTTCTGGAGGGCGTGGCACAAATACTTTCTTACAATTGGACGGGTTTTTGGACACTGTCGACCCTTGTACCAATGTGTTAATAGTGGGCGACTTAAACTGTTGCTTTGAGACGATGCACTTTGCCTGGGACTCATTAACCTCGGAAGTTGATACTATTCTGAATATTCCCCCCCTTGATCTTCCACCCATCAAGCGGTGGACCGAATCAGCTGTCCAGTGGATGAGTCTATGCATGGAACGTGGTTTTAGGGCAGCAAACGGACGAACTCTATCCGATATGAACGGCAAAGAGACTTTTTCCGAGTGTCGAGGTCGTAGCAGCAGAATTGATTATGCCCTAATAAAAGTGGAGTTCTGGTCCTCCCTAAGTGATATGGTGGTCTTAGACCGCCCAGAGAGTGACCACAATCCCCTAGTTTTGACCCTTCTGCTCTCCCCACACTACAGAAGTGCACAATCAGAGATAGTGACTGCCAAAGTCTCCTTAACTAATAATCAACGGAGAGTGCGCTGGGAAAAGGTTGCCCTTGACAGTGCAATACTCTCCGAGATCAGCCTCAAAGTTTCTTGTGCATTGGAAGACCTACAGTCCCTTCGGAATTCCGATGTTGTTGTTGGTGAATCTACAAACATACATTTAAATCTATTTTCCGGCCTTAAGTCCCTCTTTTCTAAACCCTGTAAAGTTATGAAACCTTCTATCCCAAAGCCTAGCTCTTGGTATACCAAAGCTTGCCGGGAGTCTTATAGCAAATTGAAAATAGCTATTAAAACTAAGAATCAGGCTATTATTAGATCAGCGAGGATAGTCTATAATAAGGCTAAAGTACAGGCGAAATTTGATTGGGACAATGATCATTGGAGTGACCTCCTGTCAGCAAGTAAACAAAGGAATTTAACTTTGTTTTGGCACATTCTGAAGTGGGGTAACTCACCTAGCACGCACGTCCCCTCCAATAATGTTCCCCCGGACAACTGGGTGTCACACTATGAATCCCAGTTCTCGGACATTAATCTGGCTGTTATGCCTGCTCTCCCATTAAGTTGGGACTCGACCATCCCCTCGAATCTCAAATTCGAACACAAAGAGGTTAAGATGGCATTATTAAAGGTAGCTAGCGGCAAGGCACCAGGTATTGATTGTGTCCCTGCGGATCTATTCAAATCCGATCTTTCTAATTGGGTGCCCTACATTGCATTCTTGGCAAACGCTATAGCTAAGGGGGCCGCTATTCCAGAATCTTGGAAGGGTGCCGAGATCCTGCCCATTTTTAAAAAAGGTGACCGCTCTTGTCCGGGGAATTTTCGCCCTATAAGCCTTATTGACTCAGTTCAAAAAATTGTTGCAAGAATGATCCTGGCTAGGATTCAGTCTTGGGTCGAGCAGGATGACATCATCTCGCCCCTACAGGCAGGCTTTAGATCTTGCACTAGTACCATAGACCAGGCATTCAAATTTCAACTGATTGTCTGGAAAACGGTCTACCTTTGTGGTGGTACAATATATGCTGCTTTTGTAGATCTTCGGTCTGCATTTGACCTAGTCAATAGGACTAAACTTTGGGGTGAATTAGCGGTGCTTGGGATGCCTATCGATCTTTTAAATATCATCATCAGGTTGCATGAAAATAACTTTGCACAAGTTTGATGGGGGAATCAAGGCCAGGTTACCGAAAGATTTAAAGTTAGTAGGGGTGTCAGACAAGGGTGCGTCCTTGCACCTACCCTATTTTTATTATTTATAAATAGAGTTGTGCTATATTTTTCTAACACATCTACGGACGCCCCCACGTTGGGTGGTTCTAAAATACCTCTCCTCATGTTTGCCGACGACACCCTACTCTTATCTCAGACTTTGTCAGGGCTGCAGTCGGCTCTGAATGTATTTGCCAACTTCTGCTCTGATTTTGACCTGATAGTTAATGTCTCCAAAACCAAATATATGGTTTTTAATAAAGGGAAACACGTGAAAGGCCAGGTGTCCATGAATAGTGACATACTGGAACGGACAAATGTCATGACATATTTGGGGGTTGTTTTTGAAAACAAATTGAATTGGAGACCCCAAATAGATGTACTTTCCCTCAAATTTGCCCAACTTTCGGGCTGCTTGGCCAAGGAACAAAAGCAATCCCAGACCAAAATGATAGGCCCTCCTATCAAAATTTATAATGCAAGGATTAACTCAGCGATCCTGTATGGCGCTGAACTCTGGGGCTTTGCCGACCTTTCTCCCTTGGTCAAAGCACAATATAAATTCTTCAGAAAGCTAACGGGTCTCCCCAGCTCCACCCCAGTGCTTCCGCTTCTGTTGGATCTCGGATGTCATTCTTTTGATGACATTGCTAGGTTCAAACCACTGGCTTTCTGGAGGAGATTATGGACGGTACCGGAATTAGGCCCCTACACTAAGGCATTTCTGGATGTCCGCTCCATCCTGGGAGCTGGTAACATCACCTGGTGCAAGCACGTTAGATTATTACTGGAAGCTATGGGTCTGGGAATTCTCTGGACCGATCCAGTTAACAACCCCTTTCCCTCAAAAAAACATTTTAAAGATCTCTATTGGTCAATGGTATTTCAAAAGCATATTTCCTCAGTTCCCGCTGAGTCTCTGTCTGGCAGGTTTCTTGAACATAAAACAGTATTTCTTTTAGAAGCCTACTGGGATACCATCACCAGGCCCAGGGATAGGAAGCTTTATCACCAATTCAGGGTCGGTACCCTACCTACCAAATCATTCACAAAAAAATGGAAGGGTGGGTCTTGTGACTCTTGTAGTTGGTGTTCTGACTGTGTTGACACAGTTGGGCATATATTTTTTGCTTGTCCGGCATATGCTGCCCCTAGGGCCAAATGGCTTAAACCAATATGTCGTACTTTGGGAACTAGACAGGGATTTGCTGCTCTCAGTATTCTGAGATTTGATACTGGTGAATGTGTTGTTGTTGCAGTGGCCAAATTTCTAGGCTGGGTCTGGATAATTAGAAATAGGAGGCATCTGACTATTTAAGTGATGTTGTGTATTTGATTCTCCTTCAATGTGTCTCCTTGCCTTTGTTTTTATCCACTCATTTTTGATTGTATTTATATCCTGTTTGTAAAAGTCTTTTATGATGAAAATTTTATCGAAATAAAGACCAAATGAAATGAAAATATGTGTATTGGCTGTCTGGTTTTGGAGGGACAGGGCAGGCTGAGTCAGACCTGGGTTGAATAGAGAGATCTGCATTGGAGTATGGGGAGGGGTAGCTCCTGGACCTGAATAGGGCTGTGCCTGGCAAGGTGAATGCTGGCTCCACCTCCCACTGTGTGTCTGATGGCAGACCCCCTCATTCTGAAAGGAAGGATGCAGCCTGGTAAACAAAGTGCTCTAGGGCTGGGCAGAACTAGTTCTGGCTGGGTTCAGTGACTTGTAGCTTCTGACAACAAAAACTTTTGGGGTATAAATATCTGTACCCAAGCCCCTACAATTTGTATTGCTCCTGGACAACAAGAAGAACCTCTGTCCGTGTAACTGAAGGAATCTGCAGGAGGTGACTGTCCCTGTGCTGTTTCTTGGACTGGCCTGCAGTGGTTACTACTGGACTTGGAAGAAGAGAAAAAGGACTTTGAAGGAACTTTTATTTTTGCTACAGCAATCACCCAAGGGCTAGAAGAGAGCTAGTCTCCTGCTGGAGTCTCAGGCACATCAGACTCCACCACCAGCCTCCTGATTCCTCCCAGTGAGGATTTCTATCTGCAGGTGAGGCTCCTGTGAGTTCCAGGGCCTCTAGTTCTACAGGGGAGAAGAGAGTGCTGAAAATCGTCGCTAACACCCGTTAGCGAGCCGCTGCAGCTGAAGAGCGTAAGGAAAATCGGCGCGCTGCTGCCGCCGAGTGCTCGCTACTGGAGATCATCGCATCACCTGTCTGCGGGCTACCAAATGCTCACTAACCCGAAGATTATTGCATTGCATGTTTGCGGGCCTCAAAGCGCTCGCTAACCAAAGATCATCGCATCGAGTTCATCGCTTCACGACATCGCAGAGTGGACGCCGAGCGTTCGCCATTTTCATCGCATCGCATCAGCATCGTCGCTCCCTCGCGGAGCGCCATTTTCTTTCATCGCAACAAGATCGCACACGCAACAGGCTCGGCGCTTCATCCTCCCTTCAAGGCAAGGATTTTATCGCATCGCTGGCTTAGCATACAGAAGTTTGTCGCTTTATCCTGCACACAAATCTGCGCATCATCCTCCCTTGCAGCAAGGATTCAATGCATCACTGGTTAGCGTGAGGAAAATCATCGCTACAGCTCCAGAGCGACATTTTGGTTGCTTTGCTAAGGAATCCAGGTACCTTGTGTGTAAAAGGGTCGCATATACCACTGCCTTCACAGAACTCCTCTTTGCACACCTTGAACTATTTTTGCAGCATTTTAAGAGTAACCCTATTTTTCTAGTATTGTGGATTTTTACTGTTATTGGTCTTGTGTTAAGTCTATATATAAAGATACTTATTTTTATAACTACTTGAGTGGTGTCCCTTTGTAGTGTTCTTCACTATGTTACTGTGTATGGTCATAAATGCTTCACACACTGCCTCTGAGATAAGCCTAGCTGCTCGTGCTACGTTACCACAGGGTTGAGCAGGGGTTATCAAAGGGTTTAGTCTGCTTGCTCTGACTTAGGAAGAAGGGTCCCTACTTGGACAGTGGCCAGCCATTGCCAACTAGAGACCCCCATTTCTAACATTGAGGATTAGAATATGTACTTGTCATCGTTTGTCTATTTTCAAAGTGGGTGGAGGCATACCCCACCAGAAGAAATGACAGCTTGACAGTGGCCAAACTCCTATTAAGAGAGGTCATACCGCTTTTCGGTTTTCCAGTAACTATTGAATCAGACCGAGGGTCTCATTTTAATAATGAAGTAATTAGATTGATTTGCGAAGCCTTCAAAATTGAACAAAAGCTGCACTGTGTTTACCGCGCAGAGGCATCTGGAGTGGTAGAACAATTGAATGGCGCAATAAAGTCAAGGCTGAGAAAGGTGTGTGCATCCACTCCACTGGATTGGCCTGATGCTTTACCTCTTGTTCTGATGGGACTTAGAAGTATTCCAGACAAGAATACCGGATTGAGTCCCCATGAACTAATCATGGGAATAACAATGAGGCAGGCATGTATACCAGGACACAAGCTGTTAAATATAACTGATGATTTGGTACTGGAGTATTGCAAAGATTTGGCTGACCAAGTGCGTTCTATATCTCAGCAGGTTGGAGAAAACGCAGTCCCCAAGCAGCCAAACCAGCGCATGATCTGAATCTAGGTGACTGGGTTGTAGTGAAGAATCATACTCGAGAATCGTGCCTAGCACCAAGGTGGGAAAAACCACATTGGGTTATATTGATTACAACAACAGCAGTAAAATGTGCAGGTTTGCCTAATTGGATTCATACAAGCCATACAAAAAGAGTACCAGCACCAGACGAAGAAGAATCTTAACAGACTCAAGCAGGAGAAGGGGCGGAAGGTTGTACAGCTGAAGGATCACGAAGAATAAATCCTGAAGTGGCTGAAAAGGAACAACCAAGCACCAGTCAAGATGATTTGATCCCAATAGTTGAGATACCAGAAGAAATTATAAGGACAATGGGCCAAACTAGATTAGCTAGTCAGGAAAAGAGAGAGGACCAGGTAGGAATAGAAGAACACGCTCAGGTAAGTGAAACCACGATTGTTAGGGAACCTGAGCAGAACCAGATAAGGAAAGAGTAATCTACTCAGACAGACAAAGTTGAAGTTACAGCCCCAGTGTCAGAGAAGGTACAGATAGGTCCTAGAAAAAACATTCAGGCAGAAGAAAATCAAGAAACGGAAAGACCTGAGCAGAACCAGACAGGCGAAGTCAAACAAGTTTAGGTAAAGAAAGAAGAAAAGCCAATTAAAACTGAACCTTAACAGGGTCATAGGGTAGAAGAACGCATCCAGGCAGAAGACATCAAAATAGGAAGCCCTGGACAAGGTCAGGTAGAGAGGAATTCGGAGAACGAAAATAACCAAGTTGTGCCACAACATAGTGAAAATAAAAGAACACTTGAAGAAGGTGAAAGGGTAAGTGCAAACTAAAAGAATCAGGAGAGGTGATAATTGGCCTATTGTCATCAAGAGAGTGAAGTACCGTTTTAAACCCATAACAGAGGAACCAGAACAAGTAGATGAAGTATCCAGTCAATCTGGACCATCAACTGAAGTGCCAAAACGAAGATGTCCAAGATTGAAAATAGTAAATAACAAATTCAAGGGTCCTGAATGGACATATGTTATTCTTGAAGATTTCGAAAATTTGGAGATATTTGGAGAAGATGATGAAAGCTTAAACGCAGAACCAATTAATGAAGAAGTGAGACCAACCTGAAAGGAATTTCCTTTTGTATTCTGTCACGAAATGTAATACTAAAGTAAAGAAGAGAAATCTTTTTATTCCAATTGTTAACTGGCTGACAATAGAGCTGCTGGAAAACCGAATTGTGTAAAGAAATGTTGTAGAATATGTATAGGTAGTATATTTTTAGCACACATAATATGGTTAGTACTAACTGTGGCCAGTCCTTATTTGATGGTTACAAATGTAAAAAAATAGCACTAATACACATGGAAAGGTAGATACCATCAAAAGAGACAAAGTAGAATTAGAAGCACCAGATGAGTTAGATTTGCATCACACTGTTAATAATAATGATACAGACTTGAATGTTTTCACCAATTTGTAGAAACCATGGAGGTTAGTGATTGTTATGTATGTATGAAATTACCCGCATCTGTAGCAGAAGGAGTAACATACCATTGACATATGGTATTTCGTGTAGCGTTTTAGCTAGTTTATTTTATAGAACAGGAAAATTGCAGTATTATTATTCTAATGTAGATGTGATTTTTTCTGAGGTTCCTTAGAGAAAAAGTATGAACCCCGTCCTTAGTACGAGAGACTCACAATTTATGGGTGAATATTTTCTAACAATGAAAGCAATAGATATAGCCGAAGTAAATTACATGCAGAAGAGAAAATATTTTTGAATTTAATTGAGGGAAGGAGACAGGATTTTCAAAAGAGAGCTGCTGAACCTAAACCTCAGATACCTAAATGGGATGAGGAGGAAGAGCATTATGCAAATGGCAAGACTCATGCTGCAAGGTCTTTGGATCTTGAAAATAATGGAAAAATCTGTCTTCATAGGTTAAAGACTGAATATAACCATATGTTTATTGGTTCCAGTGAATGTGAACATCATTTCCTAGTAATTGGGGGATGGGGACTAAAAGGAGGGACAGATCCAGTATTTCCTGGAATATATTATGTGTGTGGTAATAAGGCCTACTTTAGGCTGCCTGACCACTGGTATGGGAGTTGCTATTTTGGAATAGTATTCCCTAAAGTTTATCATGTAAAGAGAATCACTGGAAGCAACGAAGACAACAATAAACTAACACAGTTAAAGAGAGCTAGTTTTTCAGAAATTGTAGGTGACATTTTTGGGGCATTGATACCTTCAGTGGGAGTTCTTCTAAATTCACAGAAAATATGTCAGTTGTCTACAGTAGTTGATCGGTTATCTACTGACACTGCTAGAGGATTCTTGATTATTAACACTGAATTAGTAGCGGTCAGATCTATGGTTATGCAAAATCGACTTTCTCCTGACATTCTATTGGCAAAAGAGGGTGGAGTCTGTAAATTATTGAAAGCACAACATTGTTGCACGTATATTTCAGACAAAAGCGTTGAAATTGGGAAATACATTAAAAATATTACGAAATTAGAAGAAGAGTTGAAACCACTGGAAGTTGAAAATATTTGGACGAAATTGACAAATAGCATTACTAGTGTAGGTAGTTGGTTTTCTAACATAGGTAATGGTATTATAGGCCATATAATACTGCCATTAATGGGAATAACACTTTTAGTATTAGCAATAATGTTCTGGCATAAATGTTGCAAAGGGAGAAAGAAATATGAATTGAATGAAATAGGTAAGAAAAGAAAATTCGAGGAAATACAAATAGAAGAATTAAAAGGAGATTTTTACAAAAGAATGAGAGGATTACAGTGTAAGGGGACACAAGAAAGGAATGAAAAGGTTGAAGAAGAAATTGAGATGTGCTAAAGTTGGGATCTGATTTAGTAGAAATTAGTGATGGCATTAAATGCCATCAGAGAGGGGATTGATGGAGCAAGGCTTCGTGATAAAAGAGACTTGCTCGGATGCAATCCTCTCAAATAACGTGTAACACTATAATCAACCTGTTTTGTGAATATTAATCTTGCATTACACACATCATATTGTATCTAGGGGAAGCTTTCCTATGTTGATTACTAACAAGTAAACCAAATGTCTTGATATGGCTGCCAAAAACACGGGAACTTCATTGCGCATGCGTCTACTGCATCTACGTAGAATGACGTATTCTGTCGCTTGGTGGGAAACTTTGCAGCTGCGCAATAGCTTTAAATATGGCCGCTTGAAACTCACACATTAGCGCATATGCTACTGCTTGAACTAAAACTCATAAGTTCTACTAAACACTAATACAAAATATTTAAATAAGAAAATGGGGATAGAGTAGAGATAAGTGGTATACAGTGAAATCATTTATTGTCACATTGTAATGTGCCTTTTTCTGACTTTATTATTAGTTCACGTTTGGGCCTCGGAGGGTGCCTGAAATTCTTACATCACATGACCCATGCGCGTGTGCATAGAAGCTTGCCGTAAAACTGGGATGACACACACTTGAACCACAGCCAGGGCCACAGTGGCCGAAGACGCCTGGGAAAGAAAACTATTAGCACATATCAACAACAATTTTGAATAAAATGTATAAACTCGAATTGATCATAATGAGAAATGCGGGTGGGAATAAAGCTATGGGAAAGTAAATTAAGGGGTGGAAACATAGAACAATAGTCCACAGTAAAATTATTATTTTTAATATGGTGTGATGAACTCACCTCCTCGCCCTGACCAATCAGAATGGGGGAAAACACAGAAATTGCAATATTGGGGGGAGGTACATGAATACAGTATAGTATAATTGAGGTAAGTTAGCTAGAGACTTTTTCAGACTTGTCAGAGACACCATTTCAATTTGTCACTGACCCAACATGTATGCTGCTACTCTGTCTGAGACGCTGTCTCAGACCCTGCTGCTGCCCGAAACTCTGGTCGAGAAATTGAGATACTGATCGCTAATCTAATCATCTAGAAGGGAATTTCGGAAGAGGGACATCCGAGGAGAGTTGTATCAGAGAGGGGTGCGACGCTGGTGTTGCACTTAGAAGAGGTCACCTTTGCAGATCCGAATCTGTCCAATCCTCTGTCAACATCCTGTCCTGGCAGATTCTATCTGGTCTATCTTCAAAGAGTTGGGTTCATCTATCACCTTAGGTAAATATAAATCTGAGAAGACTGTCATTGTACCTGCTCTCTCTCTCTTTTCCTTTTTCAGGTACCGTCTTCATTGATCATTATTATAATTATGTTTGTTTGACTTAATTTTGCCTCTTGAAATAATATGTTTAAGCTGTGATTGATTTTGACTCACAAAATTATTAACTTACATAAAGGTTTTCCAAACTTCCTGAGGTTGTGGTTATTTCAAGTATAAGATAAATGTCATTTTCTACCTTAAACTATCTCAGAAACCTGATTTATCGAGAAAGGAATCATTAAGGAGATAAAATTGGTAAGACTTGGTAAAGGTGAAATTAAAATTTCAGGTAAATCTCAAAATTGATATCAGCTGGGTTTTGCTGGCTCATTTGTGTGAATGGTTTGGGCCCAGGTGAGTATATAGGTATGGCCTGGGACGACTCCTGGTGGCCGACCGCACTGGGAACAGCACCAACACCCACCGACCACGCACGCAACCTAGGGTTCATCCTCGACACCACTCTCTCCATGACTATGCAGGTCAACGCCGTCTTGTCCTCCTGCTTCAACACCCTCCGCATGCTCCGCAATATCTACAAGTGGATCCCCACGGAAACGAGAAGAACGGTCACCCAGGTCCTCGTCTGCAGCAGGTTGGACTACTGAAACGCCCTCTACGCAGGAGCCTTGGCTAAACTCCTGAAACGACTTCAACGCATCCAGAAGGCCTCTGCACGCCTGATCCTCGGCATCCCTCGCCGCAGCCACATCACACCCCACCTGAGAGACCTGCACTGGCTCCCCGTCAACAAGAAGATAACCTTCAAGCTCCTCACCCAAGCACACAAGGCACTCCACAACACCGGACCAGTGTACCTCAACAGATGACTCAGCTTCTACACCCCCACCCGCCAGCTACGCTCCGCCGACCTCTCCCTCACCACAGTCCCCTGCATATGAAGAGTGACCTCCGGCGGCAGATCGTTCTCCCACCTTGCCGCCAAGACCTGGAACACCCTCCCCACCCACCTACGGCACAGCCAAGACCTACTTACCTTCAGAAGACTCCCCAAGACCTGGCTTTTCGAGCAGTAGCAGCACCCCCCAGCGCCTTGAGACCCTCACGGGTAAGTAGCGCGCTTTATAAATACTATTATTGATTGATTGATTGATAGGTATGTGTGTATTCAACCCGAGCTGGTGACCCGCGCTCTATCCGCTGTTCCTCTGTCACTTCTCTGTGGACTCTATGAAGACTTCTTAGACCAGGCACAACAATGACATTTATGCTAAGCATAAGTGCTGTATCTCTAATACCTCTTCCTTCCACAACACACTTAGGCATAGCGGATAAAGGGCATGATTCAGAGTTTGGCGGACAGGGTTACTCCATCACAAATGTTATGGCTATCCCGTTAGCCAAGTTACAATTGCATTATATCCTGTGGAACTTGTAATTAGGCGAACTGGATATCTGTCATGTTTGTACTATTGAAAAAACTATTGAAAGGATTTATACCAAATCACACAAAGCACAATCTGCGGACCAACATCTAGCTTCCTGCCAAAATTGGTGTAATTCCATTCAGCAGTTACTGCTGTAACCTGTCTTAAAGATATTTTATGAAAAATGCATGGGATTTTATGTTTTGGGACCCCCGCCATCTCATTTTTCTCGGTCCCCGCTTGACTGATCACCCCAAATCTTTTCATGAAGGAGTTGAGGTGGATGAACTTTTTTTGGGGGAATGGTTCATGAATTCATCAGATCTAACTACAACTACCTAGGGGTAACCGCCACTAGGTTTTATATATCTCTTCTATTACCTACTGGCGGCCGCCAGTAGATAGTTATAGTTAGAACCTAGTTTCCATAGGAAAAGCATTTTTTGATTTGCTAATAGCTTTGGCATTATTTGATGAGTCTTCGCAAAATCCAGGTCAGCTCCTATCCTGAAAGTTTAGGGGTGATTCGTGAATCAGGGGCTGAGGAAAAAGGGGGGTCCCAAAATGCGTTTTCTCCATGTTAATTTCTATAGGAAATTTTAGGACGAGCTACAGCCCGAACTGCTGAACGGAATTACACCAAATTTGGCAAAAAGGTAGAGCGTGGTTCAGAAAGCGACACTTTTTTTTTAAATGGTGTAAATCCGTTCAGTAGTTGCTGAGAAATTAAACAAATAAGAGTCAAAAAATCAATTTCCCATAGGAAACTTTGGGCAAGGCTACAGCCAAAACTACTGAACGGAATTACCCCAAATTTTCCCAAAAGGTAGTGCTTGATTCAGAAAGCAACATTTTGTAAATTGGTGTAAATCTGTTCAGTAGTTGCTGAGAAATTAAAAAAATTAAAACTATCGATATCTAGAGTCGCGGTGGATCCGCAGACCCTCCCGACCACGAGCTTTATTCTAATTGGCTGCCAACACTCCAAACCAGGATTTGTTGGCAGCCATCTTGTGACTCGGTAGAACCGAGTCACAAGAAAACAGAAAAATATTGGTGAAAAAAAAGAAATGGGGGCAGGGAAGAAACACCCTGACCCCCTAGGCTTGCTCAGGGGGCCAGGGCCAAAAAAGGAAATAAAAAAACCGGCATCGCGGTTAGGCCCCACCCCCTCTCTGCAGCACTCAGCAAACATACCCCCTGGGGCATTGTAAGTTGGGGAATTAATTCCCCTTGAATACTGAGGGTCCCTGGGGGACAACTATTCCACCAGGTACCTCCAGTATGCGACAGGGAGCTGCGTTGCAGAGAGGTGTTCAGTGCCAACACAGCTCTGTGGCACTTACTGGAGGTAGCTGGTGGGCTAGTTGGCCCCCAGGGACCCTCAGGACTCAAGGGGATTTAATCCCCCAATTTAGAACGCTCCAGGGGGCGCGTTTGCACAGTGGTGCAGGGAGGTGCGGGGCCTGGTGTGACAAATGTGCAAACACGCCCTGTGGCACATTTTAGGTTTAGGGATTAAGTCCCCTTGAATCCTGAGGGTCCCTGGGGGCCAACTAGCCCACCAGGTACCTCCAGTAAGCGCCACAGAGCTGCATTGCAGAGAGGTGGTCCAAGGCCACTCCCCTTGTTACACCTCTCTGCAACGCAGCTCTGTGGCGCCTACTGGAGGTACCTGGTGGGCTAGTTGGCCCCCAGGGACCCTCAGGATTCAAGGGGAATTAATCCCCCAACATAAAACCCACCAGGGGGCACATTTGCACAGAGGTGAAAGGAGGGTGCAGGGCCTGATGGACATGTGTGTACTTATGCAATCCCTCTGCCAAAACCCAAGCACTTATAAATTCACCATGCACTCACCTTGCAGTACTCTAATCATCCAGTCACTACCCATGCACTCATGCAATGACCCATGCACTAACTCATGCACTGCTACAAAACCCTGAACAGTACACATGCAGTCCCACCATCACCCTGTCACTACCCATGCACTCATCCAATCACCCAGCCAGCACCATTTACTTATCCAATCACTCCACCAAAACCCAAGCACTTATAAATTCACCTTGCACTCTCCTTGCAGTACTCTAATCTTCCAGTCAGTACCGATGTACTCATGGAATGACCCAGGCACTAACACATGCACTGCTACAATCCCCTTTGCATTACCCATGCAAATCTCTAACCACCTACACAGTACTGATTCACTCCTCCAATTACCCAGGTTGTACCCATGCACTCCAAAAATCCCTCTGCCGCTACCCATGCACTCCTCAAATCAACCATCCAGCATCATGTACTTATTCAATCACTCGCCAAAACCCAAGCACCTATAAATTCACCATACACTGTCCATGCTGCACTCTAATCATCCAGTCACTACCCATGTACTCATACAATGACCCATGCACTAACACATGCACTGCTACAATCCCCTAAGCACTTCTGATGCAGTCCAGCCATCTCCTTGTCACTACCCATGCACTCCTCCAATCACCCAGCCAGCACCATGTACTTATCCTATCACTCTGCCAAAACCCAAGCACTTATAAATTCACCATGCACTCTCCTTGCAGTACTCTATTCATCTAATCATCCACTCAGTACCCATGTACTCATGCAATGACGAAGGCACTAACTCATGGCAAATACAGAGGAGGTCATGCTAATTACAGGGGTACCACAATGCATAGTCTTCCCTAGTGTATGTAGGTGTTTTCACTGTATTCTAAGTGTCTTTTAGTAAAGCACTGGCTCCGGTCCTGGTTAGTCAGAGTCAGTTACCACCAGTACCCGTCATTAAAAAGTTGGGGGCACAGGAGGACTTTCTGCTCTTCTGTTGGTTCTTTCTGTACATCTCTTGCTTCTTTTGCACTTTTCTTCTTCTTTCTGGACTTCTGTTGCCTCTTTCTGTGTTTGTCTTGCTTCTTTCTGCGCTTTTCTTCCTCTTTCTTCACATGTCCTAACTTTGTAGGCATAGTTAGAAATTAGCATTTAAAAAAACATTGACATTCACTGAAAAAAACATAGGTTTCAGGCCCATTGTAGTTAGAAATTAGCATTTAAAAAACCATTGAATTTCACTGAAAAAAACATAGGTTTCAGGTACGTTATAGTTAGAAATCAGCATTTAAAAAACCTTTGAAATGCACTGAAAAAAACATAGGTTTCAGGGACGTTATAATTTGTTGGACATTTCACTCGTTCAAAACCATAGAATTTCCCCTGTTATAGTTAGTTCGCCTAACTGTAACTCTTGCCCCCGCAATGCACTGCTGATGATGTCACATATTACATCATTCATGACATGGTCAGTGACATCACTAATGACATCACTGATGACATCTCAAATGACATCACTGATGACATCATCCACGTCAAAATCTGATGCACCTCCTCACATTCTAATATAACCTTTGATACACCGACTGTAAAATACAGACTACCATTTTCGAAACTATCGACACACCAATACCAGTTACTACATACGTACTCACTGATTCCTAGGTCTACAAACACATCCACTCAATCACCCATACAATCACTCATACATACAGTCACTCATCAATACAACACTATCATATGCACTCATACACCTATACAGACACTCACACACCCCCACTCATCCATGGAGTTACTCACACACCTGGTCAGTCATGCAAAGAATCAATCACACTCCTATTTCCTCAGCTATACAGTTATACACACCAGCTCACTTATTCAAACATATTCTAACACATACTTGCTCTCTTATGCAATCACTGAGACAAGTACACTCTCATCCATACAGCTACTCTCACAATCACTGACTCTCACATATAGTCATTTATATACTCCAAATCTCACATACACTGTCTTTTACATATGTAATTACTTGGACATGTACCATTGAGACATCCAATCTCTCACCAACACACCCATACACACACTCACCCACCCACACAGCTGTTTCCACATGCAATCTTGAAACCATACATCCAGTGAATCAACCACTCACATCTAGGCACAGTCACACACCTCCCACCCACCCACACACACCCTCAGTCTCGCATACACATACTCAGGCAACCAATCAATAACCACTATAGACACTCATGTAGTAGGTTTCAGGCACGTTATAGTTAGGAATTAGCATTTAAAAAACCTCAGAAATTCACTGAAAAAACCATAGGATTCAGGGGTGTTATAGTTAGCTGGACTTTTCACTTGTACAAAACCATTGAAATTCCCCCGTTATAGTTAGTTCAGCTAACTATAACTCGCGCGCCCACAATGCACTGCTGATGACGTCACATATTGCATCACTCATGACATGGTCAGTGACATCACTCATGACATCACTGATGACATCTCAAATGACATCACTGATGACATCATCCAGTGAATGTGTGTTTTTCTGAAAATTAAATATGTTTTATATATGTATATCTCAAGGTCGATGGAAGAATAAATGGGTATATAAGTGTCTAAATGGATGATTTGTTTTTGAAAAAATGATTGTGTAACTGACTGATTAAGTGTATCATAGTGAATACATGGCTTAGTGAGTAATGTTTAAATATGTAAATATCTGTATCAGTCTCTCACTTTGTGTATAAGTGGCTGCATGGGTTGGTGAGTAGCTACATGGGTGTCTATATAGGTTATTAGTTGGTTTTTTGAGTATCAGTCTGAGTGTCTGCATGGTTCGGAGTGGGGTATTACGTAGTGCATAGGTGCATGAATGAGTGACTCACTCTTTGTATGTGTTGAAGACAGCATGTGTGCAGGACTTTATGGGTGGATAAGTGTGTGTATGGGTGTGTTAGTGAGTGAATGACTGTCTCAATAGTGTCTTTATGAGTAACTACATATGTTTTAAACTAGTATATATGACTATTGGTGTATATAAGTGAGTATATGTGAGAGTGAGAGATTGAAAGAGTTCCTGTATGAATAAGTATGTGTTTCTATAAGTGATTGTTTAAAAGACTAAGTATGTGTAAGTTTCCGTAGAAGTAAGTGTGGTGGTGTGTGTATAACTGTATATGCAAGTAAATGTATGTTTGATTCTTTATTAGCATGAGTGACTATGTGTGTGAGTAACTCTATGGATGAGTGGCATTGTGTAACAGGATGCATAGGTGTATGAGTACATATGATGAGTGAATACATGTATGAGTGACTGTATAGGACTGTTGGTGAATGAGTGGATGTGTATGTGGATCTTAGAATTACTGAAGAGGTTGTTGTTACTGGTATTGGTATGTCCATTGTTTTGAAAAGTTTAGTCTCTATTTTTGAATGTGTGTATCAAAGGTTATATTAGGGTGAGAGGAGGTCTGCCACTCTATCACAAGGATGATGTCATCAGTGATGTCATCAGTGATGTCATTTGAGATGTCATCAGTGATGTCATGAGTGATGTCACTGACCATGTCATGAGTGATGTAATATGTGACGTCATCAGCAGTGCATTGCGCGCGCGCGAGTTATAGTTAGCTGAACTAACTATAACGGGGGAATTTCAATGGTTTTGTACAAGTGAAAAGTCCAGCTAACTATAACAACCCTGAAACCTATGGTTTTTTCAGTGAATTTCTGAGGTTTTTTAAATGCTAATTCCTAACTATAACGTGCCTGAAACCTATGGTTTTTTTCTGTGAATTTCAAAGGTTTTTTAAATGCTAATTTCTAACTATGCCTACAGAGATAGGACATGTGAAGAAAGAAGAAAAAATGCACAGAAAAAAAAGAAGTGCAGAAAGAAGCAACAGAAGTCCTCAAAGACGAAGAAAAGTGCAGGAAGAAGGATAACGTGCAGAAAGAACAAAAAGAAGAGCAGAAAGAAGCCTTGTTGCAAAATCATCCTGTACCCTCAACTTTTTCAGACGGATACTGGTGGTAACTGAGTCTGACTAACCAGTCCTAGAGCCAGTGCTATGTTAAAATACACTTAGAATACAGTGAAAACACCTACATACACTAGGGAACATTATGCGTTGGGGTCCCCCTGTGATTAGCATGACCTCCTCTGTAAGCCGCTAGTATATAATAGGGCAGGGGGATTAAAACTACCTCTTAAAACAGGCCACAGGGCGTTTTTGCAAACGTTAACTCAGGCCCCGTCCCCTCCCTTCACCACTGTGTAAACACGCCCTGTGTCCGTTTTTAGTTGGGAGATTAAGTTCATTTGAATCCTGAGGGTCCCTAGGGTCCAACTAGCCCACTAGGTACCTCCAGTAAGTGCCACAGAGCTGCGTTGCAGAGAGGTGTAAAAAGTGGCACGGCCTGGACCACCTCTCTGCAATGCAGCTCAGTGGCGCTTACTGGAAGCACTTGGTGGGCTAGTTAGCCCCCAGGGGCCCTCAGTATTGAAGGAAAATTATATCCCCAATTTAAAACGTGCCATAGTGCGTGTTTGCACACGTCACCTCAGGCCCGTCCCCTCCCTTCACCACTGTGTAAACGCGCCCTGTGGCTGTTCTAAGTTGAGAGATTAAGTCCCCTTGAATCCTAAGGGTCCCTAGGGTCAAACTAGACCACTAGGTACCTCAAGTAAGCGCCACAGAGCTGCGTTGCAGAGAGGTGTAAAAAGGGGCATGGCCTCAGAACACCTGTCTGCAGCGCAGCTCCCTGGTGCATACTGGAGATGCCTGTTGGGCTAGTTGGCCCTCAGGGACCCTCAGTATTGAAGAGGAATTAATTCCCCAACTTACAACTCGCCAGGGGGCGCGTTTGCAGAGTGCTGCAAGGAGGGGGCGTGGCCTCCGGCACGATTCCAGTCTTTTATTTATTTTAATTTTTTAAGAAGGGGGCTGTGTGGTTCCCCTTCTTATTCTAATTTATTGGCCCTGATGACCCCATCCCCAGGGCCTGTCTCCTAATTATATTTTTTTGACCCCAATCCCCAGGACCGGCCACTGTTTTTTATTATTTTTAAAAAATATATATTTATAGACACACCTAGGACATGCTGGACAAACCGTACGTACCTATCATTATGACGATTTGCGTGATATTAATTAAAAGGCGACTATGCATACAATGAATCCACGTGGAATGTATTTACACCACTAGTGAAGCTCTGACATGTCTGATGCCCTACCGTGCCTAATCCCGGTAGACACCCTTGTCGTTTATTTATACAAACATGGGTAGCTATTGACGGGCACATTTAATACACATGCACACCAAGCCATTCAAAGGGGATTCGACAAAAATTCGACCAAAACTATGCCAGAAACCCCCCTCACGGTTAATAAAACACACATCCACTGCCGGATGTGTAATACTTTTTATTTTACTCTCTGGAAAGGGGACGAACATCACTTGAGAGTCACAGCGCGCTCCTGGCAGAGCCCAATGCTGTGTTACACCCACCATTGCCTGCTGAGTGCCACACACCTCTGTGTTGTATTCCACTAGCTAGTGCATATGCTATGACACTCTCTAGCCCATGTGCACTGTAACACCACCCCGTGAATATGTCATGCCACACTTGTCTTCGCATGGGTTATATTGCCCCATCTAACGTGCCTTCCTCGATGCCTATGTTATAACGCACAGTGCTATGCCATACATATTACAATCTGGGATCCATATCTTTGTCACAGTGCATATGCCACTTTACACTCCCCAGCACATATTTTATATTACAGCTTTAGAGACTAGTTAGGTTACACAACACTGCCCTGTGCATATTACACTCCAAGGCGCATATCGCATAGCACGCGCTAGTGCCTGTGCTATCTCGCGCTCTCCAATGAATCTGTCATTGCGCACAATGTATTGCATATTATATTTCACGCCCGGTTCATCTTATATCACACTTTTTGGTGCATAGTTTATACCATACACTATATCTAGTTTTCATTTTCAATCGTGCTCTCAGGACTATGTTCTATATAACACTGTGTTCACCTACCCTTTTCACGGGCATTACATTTTGCGATAGGGGGTGGAGGGTCAGGGGGTGTTTCTGCCAAGTGAGCCCGGAGTCACAGTCACAAACGTCCTCTTCTTCCTGAATAAAAGTGAGATTATGCTGCATACTTGTTCATATTTTAAGTAGTTCGCACAGACACACGTTTTAAAAACAATACAGTTCCTAATACCCGCCTTCTCTGAACAGTTAGCTTGCTGCCCCATCCCCCTCCTCCCTATCCTCTGTTGTGTGAATCCATGGACTAGCCTCCTCCCTCCTGCCATGCATGGTCTGATGTGCTGCCACTGCCCTCAATTTAGTATGATATACCAGTCCACTCCTCCTGCCCTCCATTGCCCAATTCTATGCCCCATCATTGACCTCCTGCTTAAACTCTGTGCTTAGCTTGCTGCCCCTGTTCTCCTTCCCCCTGCCCTCCGATGTCTTTGTGTATGCCCCTGCTCCATCCTTTTTGCCCACCATGTTCCATGGACCTGCCACTCCTATCTACTCTGAGTGTTCTGTTGAGCTGCCACTCCCCTCCCACCTGCCTAGCATTGTCAGATGACTGTAACCTGTCCCTGCCACCTCCACCCTGCCTGTCCACATGCCATGCCCCTATCCTCTTCCTCCTGTCCTACATGGTCCATTGTACTGCCACACCCTTCTGCCCTCCCTGGTCTGTTGTGCTGCAACTGCTCCTCCTGCCTGCCCCGTGCGGTCTGTTGTGAGGCCCCTTCCCCTGAACTTTCTTGTCTGTGCACAGGTCCTGACCCTCCCTTCTATCCTCCATCATCCTTTGTGTATGCCCCTGCACCCTCCTTCTTGCCCATCATAGCCATTGTGCTACCACTAACCCTCCCACTTGCCATGCATGGTCTACTGTGCTGCCATGGCCCCTCCCACCTTCCCTGTGTGGTCAGTTAGCTGCCCCTGAACCCCTCCCACCTTCCCTCCATGGTCTGTGTGTATGCCATCACAGTCTCACTGTTGCTCTTCATGGTGTGTCTTGCTTCTAGTGCCCATCCTGCCTGACCTCCATGGCTTTCTTGGTGCTCCTGCCCTGCCCCCTTGCCCCCAGCCCTCTGTTTACATGTGCAGACCCCTACTCCCTCCCTCCTGGCTTGTCTGTTCCATTGTAATGCCCCTGATCCATCCCTCCTGCCCTACTCTCTCTACTACTCTCTACTTCTCTCTACCACTCACTCTCTACTACTCTCTCTCTACTACTCAATCTCTACTACTCACTCTCCACTACTCACTCTCTACTACTCACTCTACTCCTCACTCTCTACTACTCTCTACTACTCACTCTCTACAACACACTCTCTACTACTTGCACTCTACTACTTGCTCTCTATTACTCTCTACTACTCACTCCACTACTCACTCTCTACTACTTACTCTACTACTCACTCTCTACTACACTACTCTCTACTACTACTCTCTATTACTCACTCTCTACTACTCACTCTCTACTACTCACTCTCTACTATTCACTCTCTACTAGTTGCTCTCTACTACTCACTTTCTACTTCTCTCTACTGCTCACTCTCCACTACTCACTCTCTACTACTCGCTCTCTACTACTCTCTACTACTCACTCTCTACTACTCACTCTCTACTACTCTTTTACTCTCTACTACTCTCTCTACTACTCACTCTCTACTACTCGCTCTACTACTCTACAACTCTCTACTACTCTCTCTACTACTCTCTACTTCTCTCTACCACTCACTCTCTACTACTCTCTCTCTACTACTCAATCTCTACTACTCACTCTCCACTACTCACTCTCTACTACTCACTCTACTCCTCACTCTCTACTACTCTCTACTACTCACTCTCTACAACACACTCTCTACTACTTGCACTCTACTACTTGCTCTCTATTACTCTCTACTACTCACTCTACTACTCACTCTCTACTACTTACTCTACTATTCACTCTCTACTACACTACTCTCTACTACTACTCTCTACTACTCACTCTCTACTACTCTCAACTACTTTCTACTACTCTCTCTCTACTACTCACTCTCTACTACTCACTCTACTCACTCTCTACTACTTTCTACTACTCTCTCTCTACTACTCACGCTCTACTACTCACTCTACTCACTCTCTACTACTCACTCTCTACTACTCTCTCTCTACTACTCACTCTCTACTATTCACTCTCTACTAGTCACTCTCTACTATTCACTCTCTACTACTCTACTACTCACTCTCCACTACTCGCTCTCTACTACTCGCTCTCTACTACTCTCTACTACTCACTCTCTACTACTCACTCTCTACTACTCACTCTCTACTACTCTGCTACTCTCTACTACTCACTCTCTACTACTCACTCTACTACTCTCTCTCTACTACTCAATCTCAACTACTCACTCTCTACAACTCTCTACTACTCACTCTCTACTACTTACTCTCTACTATTCACTCTCTACTACTCACTCTCGACTACTCACTCTCTGCTACTCTCTACTACTCACTCTCTACTACTCTCTACTAATCTCTCTGCTACTTTCTACGACTCACTCTCTACTATTCACTCTCTACTACTCTCTACTACTCACTCTCTGCTACTCTCTGCTACTCTCTCTCTACTACTCAATCTCTACTACTCACTCTCCACTACTCACTCTCTACTACTCACTCTCAACTACTCTCTACTACTCACTCTACTCCTCACTCTCTACTACTCTCTACTACTCACTCTCTACAACACACTCTCTACTACTTGCACTCTACTACTTGCTCTCTACTACTCTCTACTACTCACTCTACTACTCACTCTCTACTACTTACTCTACTACTTAGTCTCTACTACACTACTCTCTACTACTACTCTCTACTACTCACTCTCTACTACTCTCAACTACTCACTCTACTACTCTGTACTACTCTCTACCACTCACTCTCTATTACTCTACTACTCACTCTCTACTACTTTCTACTACTCTCTCTCTACTACTCACTCTCTACTACTCACTATACTCACTCTCTACTACTCACTCTCTACTACTCTCTCTCTACTACTCACTCTCTACTATTCACTCTCTACTAGTCACTCTCTACGATTCACTCTCTACTACTCTACTACTCACTCTCCACTACTCGCTCTCTACTACTCACTCTCTACTACTCTCTACTACTCACTCTCTACTACTCACTCTCTACTACTCTGCTACTCTCTACTGCTCACTCTCTACTACTCACTCTCTACAACTCTCTACTACTCACTCTCTACTACTCACTCTCTACTACCCACTCTCTACTACTCTCCCTCTACTACTCTCTACTACTCACTCTCTACTACTCACTCTACTACTTACTCTCGACTACTCACTCTCTGCTACTCTCTACTACTCACTCTCTACTACTCTCTACTAATCTCTGCTACTTTCTATGACTCACTCTCTACTATTCACTCTCTACTACTCTCTACTACTCACTCTCTGCTACTCACTCTACTACTCACTCTCTACTACTCTCTACTACTCATTCTCTACTACTTACTCTCTACTACTCACTCTCTGCTACTCTCTATGACTCACTTTCTACTACTCACTCTCTACTACTCACTCTACTACTCTCTACTACTCACTCTCTGCTTCTCTGCTACTCTCTCTACTACTCTCTACTACTCACTCTCTACTCTCTACCTCTCTACCTCTCTCTACCTCTCTCTCTACTACTCTCTACCTCTCTACACCGCTACCTCTCTACATCTCTACCTCTCTACCTTTACCTCTCTACCTCTACCTCTCTACCTCTACACCTCTACCTCTACACCTCCACCTCTGTACCTCTCTCTACACGCACACATATGAACATATATAGGCATATGCATTTATATATATGTATGTATATATATATATTCACAGAAAAAACATAGGTTTCAGGCACGTTATAGTTAGGAATTAGCATTTAAAAAACCTCAGAAATTCACTGAAAAAACCATAGGTTTCAGGGGTGTTATAGTTAGCTGGACTTTTCACTTGTACAAAACCATTGAAATTCCCCCGTTATAGTTAGTTCAGCTAACTATAACTCGCGCGCCCGCAATGCACTGCTGATGACGTCACATATTACATCACTCATGACATGGTCAGTGACATCACTCATGACATCACTGATGACATCTCAAATGACATCACTGATGACATCACTGATGACATCATCCAGTGAATGTGTGTTTTTCTGAAAATTAAATATGTTTTATATATGTATATCTCAAGGTCGATGGAAGAATAAATGGGTATATAAGTGTCTAAATGGATGATTTGTTTTTGAAAAATTGATTGTGTAACTGACTGATTAAGTGTATCATAGTGAATACATGGCTTAGTGAGTAATGTTTAAATATGTAAATATCTGTATCAGTCTCTCACTTTGTGTATAAGTGGCTGCATGGGTTGGTGAGTAGCTACATGGGTATCTATATAGGTTATTAGTTGGTTTATTGAGTATCAGTCTGAGTGTCTGCATGGTTCGGTGGGGGGTATTACGTAGTGCATAGTTGCATGAATGAGTGACTCACTGTTTGTATGTGTTGAAGACAGCATGTGTACAGGACTGTATGGGTGGATGAGTGTGTGTATGGGTGTGTTAGTGAGTGAATGACTGTCTCAATAGTGTCTTTATGAGTAACTACATATGTTTTAAGCTAGTATATGTGACTATTGGTGTATATAAGTGAGTATATGTGAGAGTGAGAGATTGAAAGAGTTCCTGTATGAATAAGTATGTGTTTCTATAAGTGATTGTTTAAAAGACTAAGTATGTGTAAGTTTCCGTAAAAGTAAGTGTGATGGTGTGTGTATAACTGTATATGCAAGTAAATGTATGTTTGATTCTTTATTAGCATAAGTGACTATGCGTGTGAGTAACTCTATGGATGAGTGGCATTGTGTAACAGGATGTATAGGTGTATGAGTACATATGATGAGTGAGTACATGTATGAGTGACTGTATAGGACTGTTGGTGAATGAGTGGATGTGTGTGGATCTTAGAATTACTGAAGAGGTTGTTGTAACTGGTATTGGTATGTCCATTGTTTTGAAAATTGTAGTCTCTATTTTTGAATGTGTGTATCAAAGGTTATATTAGGGTGAGAGGAGGTCTGCCACTCTATCACAAGGATGATGTCATGAGTGATGTCACCAGTGATGTCATTTGAGATGTCATCAGTGATGTCATGAGTGATGTCACTGACCATGTCATGAGTGATGTAATATGTGACGTCATCAGCAGTGCATTGCGCGCGCGCGAGTTATAGTTAGCTGAACTAACTATAACGGGGGAATTTCAATGGTTTTGTACAAGTGAAAAGTCCAGCTAACTATAACAACCCTGAAACCTATGGTTTTTTCAGTGAATTTCTGAGGTTTTTTAAATGCTAATTCCTAACTATAACGTGCCTGAAACCTATGGTTTTTTTCTGTGAATTTCAAAGGTTTTTTAAATGCTAATTTCTAACTATGCCTACAGAGATAGGACATGTGAAGAAAGAAGAAAAAATGCACAGAAAAAAAAAAGAAGTGCAGAAAGAAGCAACAGAAGTCCTCAAAGACGAAGAAAAGTGCAGGAAGAAGGATAACGTGCAGAAAGAACAAAAAGAAGAGCAGAAAGAAGCCTTGTTGCAAAATCATCCTGTACCCTGAACTTTTTCAGACGGATACTGGTAGTAACTGAGTCTGACTAACCAGTCCTAGAGCCAGTGCTATGTTAAAATACACTTAGAATACAGTGAAAACACCTACATACACTAGGGAACATTATGCGTTGGGGTCCCCCTGTGATTAGCATGACCTCCTCTGTAAGCCCCTAGTATATAATAGGGCAGGGGGATTAAAACTACCTCTTAAAACAGGCCACAGGGCGTTTTTGCACATGTTAACTCAGGCCCTGTCCCCTCCCTTCACCACTGTGTAAACACGCCCTGTGTCCGTTTTTAGTTGGGAGATTAAGTTCATTTGAATCCTGAGGGTCCCTAGGGTGCAGTAAGTGCCACAGAGCTGCGTTGCAGAGAGGTGTAAAAAGTGGCACGGCCTGGACCACCTCTCTGCAATGCAGCTCAGTGGCGCTTACTGGAAGCATTTGGTGGGCTAGTTAGCCCCCAGGGGCCCTCAGTATTGAAGGGAAATTATATCCCCAATTTAAAACGTGCCATAGTGCGTGTTTGCACACGTCACCTCAGGCCCCGTCCCCTCCCTTCACCACTGTGTAAACGCGCCCTGTGGCTGTTCTAAGTTGAGAGATTAAGTCCCCTTGAATCCTAAGGGTTCCTAGGGTCAAACTAGACCACTAGGTACCTCCAGTAAGCGCCACAGAGCTGCGTTGCAGAGAGGTGTAAAAAGGGGCTTGGCCTCAGAACACCTGTCTGCAGCGCAGCTCCCTGGCGCATACTGGAGATGCCTGTTGGGCTAGTTGGCCCTCAGGGACCCTCAGTATTGAAGAGGAATTAAATCCCCAACTTACAACTCGCCAGGGGGCGCGTTTGCAGAGTGCTGCAAGGAGGGGGCGTCGCCTCCGGCACGATGCCAGTCTTTTTTTATTTAAATTTTTTAAGAAGGGGGGCTGTGTGGTTCCCCTTCTTATTCTAATTTATTGGCCCTGATGACCCCATCCCCAGGGCCTGTCTCCTAATAATATTTTTTTGACCCCAATCCCCAGGGCCGGCCACCGTTTTTTATTATTTAAAAAAAATATATATTTATAGACACACCTAGGACATGCTGGACAAACCGTACGTACCTATCACCATGACGATTTGCGTGATATTCATTAAAAGGCGACTATGCATACAATGAATCCACGTGGAATGTATTTACACCACTAGTGAAGCTCTGACATGTCTGATGCCCTACCGTGCCTAATCCCGGTAGACACCCTTGTCGTTTATGTATACAAACATGGGTAGCTATTGACGGGCACATTTAATACACATGCACACCAAGCCATTCAAGGGGGATTCGACAAAAATTCGACCATAACTATGCAAGAAACCCCCCTCACGATTAATAAAACACACATTCTGTGGCAAGGGTGGGGAACTTTTTTGAGTTGCATGAAAAGGGGGATCAAAAGCGCCCCCCCCCCCCAAAGCCAGCAAACCCTTGGTTCTCACAGGACTGTAGGGAAAAGAGACAGATCCTTTCTCGAGCTATAAAATCTAAGGAACAGTCATCCATAGTCAATGCCCGGAAAACTTATTATAAAGCCATAAGGAAGGCGAAGCGTTTGTGGGACGAAACCCTCTGGCAGGATTTAAAGGCCGCAGCCCTATTGAAAGACTCAACCCCTTTTTGGAGTCTTATCAACAACAGCGCCAGGGGAGGGGCCGATCCAATCCCGAATCACATTACGGGAAGCCAATGGCATCTACACTTCTCTGATCTTTATTCACTTAGGGAAAGAGTGGCTCTAGAGGAGCAGACCCCAGTATTAGAGTATTTGGTACCCTCGGAGATAGAGGCCCAGTTTAGGCTAACAGAGGTCCTCTCTGCGATCAAATAGGTGGTGGCTATCTATAAGAAAGGGGACAGGGAGGACCCTGCCAACTACAGACCGATTAGTCTAATCGATGTAATACAAAAAGTGGTTGGCAGAGTCCTCCTGACCAGGATTAAGGCCTGGATAGATGAGGAGGGCATTTTGAGTCACTATCAAGCAGGATTTAGGGAAGGAGTTGGTACTATTGACTAGGTCTTCAGATTCTGTACTATATACTGGAAATCTGTTACTATTGAAAAAGGCAGCCTGTATTTGGCGTTTATTGATTTAATAACAGCCTTCGACCTGGTCCCACGATCACAGCTGTGGCAGGTACTGTGCGATCTGGGCATCCCTCCCCTAATCCTAGACCTCCTCAAACGCCTCCATGAAGGCAATTTTGCCAAAGTCAGGTGGGGACACCAGGGCCAGCTCACAGATAGGATAGCTGTCGAGAAAGGGGTGCGCCAGGGTTGTGTTTTAGCCCCGACCCTGTTCTCTCTTTTTATAAATGGGGTGGCAGACCATTTGAGAGATGACATGGCCGATGCCCCAACCCTGTGCGGGGAAAAAACACCCACCCTGCTCTTCGCTGACGACACTTTGTTGATATCAAAAAGCCCTATGGGCTTACAAAGATTTTTGTCCCGTTTCTCCCAGTTTTGCGACATCAGGGGCTTGAAAATAAATACAACAAAAACCAAGCTGATGACGCTATCACCCTCAAGAAACTTTAGGAATAACATCAAGCTAAATGACACCACACTGGAGCTAGTGGAGGCTTTTGATTATCTTGGAGTGAGGGTCAACAACAAGCTCAAATGGGCCCCCCATCTGTCGAAAATGCTCCTTGTCCATAAAAGAGTCTCAGGGGCAATAGCGAAACATCAGAGGCTCTCTTATAGTAGGCCAATAGCTGCGGCAGTCAAGGTCTACGAGGGGAAGGCCATGTCAGCGGCCCTCTATGGGGCGGAACTGTGGGGTTTTGAAAATCTAACAGAGTTGCTTACATCTGAGAATAAGTTCTTTAGAGACTTAGTCTCGCTTCCTCTGTCTACCCCGCTAGTTCCGCTCCGCAGCGATCTCTGTAGACATAACATCAGCAATGTGGCTAGGCTACGCCCTATATTATATTGGACAAGGCTCAGAAGGTCCCCCGAACTTCATCATTACGCTTCTGCTCTGGACGAGTTATTAAAACTTGGAGCAGAGCACAAGATCCCCTGGGTATCGAATCTGAAAAAACAGTTGCAGAATATAGGCCTGGAAGAGGCTTGGGAGTCAGCTCCCTCCTCCCAAATCAACGATAAAAAAGATCTATTGGGAATGGGTCACGATTGAAATCCTAAGAATCCAGAGGGGTGTTCTAACTGTGAACTTTTTGGATGTGAAACCTGCCCCCAGTATGGAATCCTTTATGGATTTGATTGAATCTCCTGGAGACAGGTCACTATATCTTAAAATGAGATATGGTACCCTTCCACTTCACGAGTTCCAATCTAGCTGGAGTAAGGCAATCGCGAGACCAAAAGGTTGCCCAGGCTGTGCCTCCCCCATAGAGACCATTGGCCATTTTATGTTTGCCTGCCAGGCATACAGGCAACCAAGATTAAGATGGCTGAAACCGGTTTGTAACAACCTAGGCACTAGGTCTTCTAGGGTGGCGTTGCGAATCCTGACCTACGAAACATCAGTCCCCAGTGTTATCTGTGGGACTGCTAAATATCTGGGCTGGGCATGGAGGATAAGACGCAAGCTCCTTAAAGATGTACCAATCATAAGCTAACCATCTATCCCCTTGACCCTGTACGAATACTACTGTTTATTAAATAATGTAACAGGGGAGTGTGTAAATTCTGGATGTATATAGATATTGCTTTTTTACTCTTTTTAATTGTATATAGATCAAAGTCATTGTTGTAGTGGGTTTTAAACTGTTTCATATGTACTGTATTATACTCTTATGATATTGTTTTTATATCGAATAAAGTGACTACAACAAAACACACATCCACTGCCGGATGTGTAATACTTTTTATTTTACTCTCTGGAAAGGGGACGAACATCACTTGAGAGTCACAGCACGCTCCTGGCAGAGCCCAATGCTGTGTTACACCCACCATTGCCTGCTGAGTGCCACACACCTCTGTGTTTTATTCCACTAGCTAGTGCATATGCTATGACACTCTCTAGCCCATGTGCACTGTAACACCACCCCGTGAATATGTCATGCCACACTTGTCTTCGCATGGGTTATATTGCCCCATCTAACGTGCCTTCCTCAATGTCTATGTTATAACGCACAGTGCTATGCCATACATATTACAATCTGGGATCCATATCTTTGTCACAGTGCATATGCAACGTTACACTCCCCAGCACATATTTTATATTACAACTTTAGAGACTAGTTAGGTTACACAACACTGCCCTGTGCATATTACACTCCAAGGCGCATATCGCATAGCACGCGCTAGTGCCTGTGCTATCTCGCGCTCTCCAATGAATCTGTCATTGTGCACAATGTATTGCATATTATATTTCACGCCCGGTTCATCTTATATCACACTTTTTGGTGCATAGTTTATACCATACACTATATCTAGTTTTCATTTTCAATCGTGCTCTCAGGACTATGTTCTATATAACACTGTGTTCACCTACCCTTTTCACGGGCATTACATTTTGCGATAGGGGGTGGAGGGTCAGGGGGTGTTTCTGCCAAGTGAGCCCGGAGTCACAGTCACAAACGTCCTCTTCTTCCTGAATAAAAGTGAGATTATGCTGCATACTTGTTCATATTTTAAGCAGTTCGCACAGACACACATTTTAAAAACAATAAAGTTCCTAATACCCACCTTCTCTGAACAGTTAGCTTGCTGCCCCATCCCCCTCCTCCCTATCCTCTGTTGTGTGAATCCATGGACTAGCCTCCTCCCTCCTGCCATGCATGGTCTGATGTGCTGCCACTGCCCTCAATTTAGTATGATGTACCAGTCCACTCCTCCTGCCCTCCATTGCCCAATTCTATGTCCCATCATTAACCTCCTGCTTAAACTCTGTGCTTAGCTTGCTGCCCCTATTCTCCTTCCCCCTGCCCTCCGATGTCTTTGTGCATGCCCCTGCTCCATGCTTTTTGCCCACCATGTTCCATGGACCTGCCACTCCTATCTACTCTGAGTGTTCTGTTGAGCTGCCACTCCCCTCCCACCTGCCTAGCATTGTCAGATGACTGTAACCTGTCCCTGCCACCTCCACCCTGCCTGTCCACATGCCATGCCCCTATCCTCTTCCTCCTGTCCTACATGGTCCATTGTACTGCCACACCCTTCTGCCCTCCCTGGTCTGTTGTGCTGCAACTGCTCCTCCTGCCTGCCCCGTGCGGTCTGTTGTGAGGCCCCTTCCCCTGAACTTTCTTGTCTGTGCACAGGTCCTGACCCTCCCTTCTATCCTCCATCGTCCTTTGTGCATGCCCCTGCACCCTCCTTCTTGCCCATCATAGCCATTGTGCTGCCACTAACCCTCCCACTTGCCATGCATGGTCTTCTGTGCTGCCATGGCTCCTCCCACCTTCCCTGTGTGGTCAGTTAGCTGCCCCTGAACCCCTCCCACCTTCCCTCCATGGTCTGTGTGTATGCCATCACAGTCTCACTGTTGCTCTTCATGGTGTGTCTTGCTTCTAGTGCCCATCCTGCCTGACCTCCATGGCTATCTTGCTGCTCCTGCCCTGCCCCCTTGCCCCCACCCCTCTGTTTACATGTGCAGACCCCTACTCCCTCCCTCCTGGCTTGTCTGTTCCATTGTAATGCCCCTGATCCGTCCCTCCTGCCCTTTATGGTCTGTTATGCTGCAGCTTTCTCTCCTGTCTGTCCATTATGGTCAGCTAGCTACCATTGCCTCTTGCCCCTCTGTTCTCTGTTGTCCATGTGCATGGTCCTGTCCCCTCCCTCTTTCTTTCTATGGATAGTTGTGCTGCACTCCCGTCCTGCATGCCCTGTGTGGTGTATTGTGCTGCTGCAAACCCTGATGCCTGCCCTGCAGGGTCAGTTTAGTGCACCTCTCCAAGTACCTCCTGTCCTCTGTTATCCAAGTCCATGTCCCTACCCCATTTCCTTCCATGATCCAATGTACCATACTTGCGAACATTTTGAAGTTGGTAAGAGGGAGATTTTGAAAAAAAGCTGGGGTATTGATTTTCCCCTTTGAGTTACATTGAAACAGAGGAGATTGTAGACAGGAGACAGATCAAATAAAGCCCATTTGAGCTTAAAAACATTGGACGTTTCCTGGCTGAATCGGGTCTGTTGGCATGTATGGTTGTACTACCATTGCCTCTTCCTTCTGCCCACAATGGTCTATTACATTGCCACAGCCTCTCTTGCAAGTCCTGTATTGTTGGTTTGTTGCCCCTGCCCCCCTTTCCACTGCCCTCCATAGTCTGTTGTGCTGCCACGGCCCTTCCTGCCTGCTCAGTGTGGTTAAATTGTTGCCTTTGCACCCTCCTACCTGCCTTCAATTTTCAGAGTCCGTGCCCCTGGCCTCTGCCTCTCAACAGTATCCTAATGAACAACTAGATTGCTAACATTCTATATTTATTACAAAAGTGTGGAACGCCTGACGTCATCTTGATGTAATCAAAACTGTAATACCTAGAGCATTTCCTTTAGAAATTACATATATGAGAGGGTCTTATTGGCATCAAAATTATGGTTAGTGCTCTAAAAGTCTAAAATAAGGACATATTTTCTGAGTTTTCAAATAGCGACAAAGCACTTTTAAATTATTTGTTATCTTTATGTTTTTTTATCCAGCTGACCACTTGATTAAATGTTGCACTTAGGGGAGAGGATGTGGTGTTACTTCCAGAACTGCAGACTTTGCAACTGGGGACCAGGTTGGAGTTTCTGCTTCAGCTCGACATTCTGTGATTCTGGTCAAATCACTTAGTCTCCCCATGTCTACAACCAAAATGAATTTGTTCTTGTGTGATGTAACCAATGCTCATGTAAAGCACTCCAATACCTGACAAGTCTGCAGTATATAACACTGCAAAAACACAAAATAATAAGTGTTTTGCACACTTCTGTCATTGGGCTATATTTGGGCTACATCTGGGTGATTTTGGGCTACATTTGGGCTCTTTTGTCTCCGGTGGCCATTTTGGGAGATTTATTTGTTATGAAGTTTCCTAATTTCCTCATGTACTGCAGTCTCCTCAGTAGGAAATGCTTTCAGTTTTTTACTTTGATTCCATCATGAAGGTATTCAGATATGTCACACATTTGCCATAAATTCTGAATGTTAGCACTCTAGTTGCTCATTAGATCACTGTAGTAAAACTACTGTTCACCATGGAAGTCTGCTCCTGGTATTAAAAGAGCATGTTTCAGTCTGCATGTCAGAATTTTTTAATGAAATAGAAGAGGATTTGAGAAGTCACTCAAAATGTGCCCTCATTTTCTTTCTTCAGCATTAATAATAATTTCTATGGCAAAATGAATCCCCTCATTGTGTTCCTTTTTAAATTAAATGTTTTAAGTGTTACCAGTTTATTCCAATCAAGATGGCTTCAGGTGTGCCATACTTTTGTCATAATGAAGACAGTAAGCGCTCTAGTTGTTTTTAAGAACACTCTGGGACATTCTGTCATTGGGCTATACTTGGGCTACATCTGGGTGATATTTGGGCTACATTTGGGCTCTTTTGTCTCTGGTGGCCATCTTGGGAGACGTATTTGTTATGAAGTTTCCTAATTTCCTCATTTACTGCAGTCTCCTCAGTAGGAAATACTTTCAGTTTTTTACTTTGATTCCATCAAGAAGGCATTCAGATGTGTCACACATTTGCCATAAATTCAGAATGTTAGCACTCTTTTTGCTCATTAGATCACTGTAGTAAAGCTACTGCTCACCAAGGAAAACTGCTGCTGGTATTGAAAGTGCATGTTTCAGTCTGCATGTCAGAATTGTTTAATGAAATAGAAGAGGATTTGAGAAGTCACTCAAAATGTGCCCTAATTTTTCTTTCTGCAGCACTAATCATACTTTTTATGGAAAAATGAACCCCCTCATTTTGTTCCTTTTTAAATTAAATGTTTTAAGAGTTACCACTGTAATCCAAGCAAGATGGCTTCAGGTGTGCCATACGTTTATCATAAGTAGGACTGTTAGCGCTCTAGTTGTTCTTTGGAACACTCTGGGAAGCTGCAGTAAAACACAAAGGAATCAACTCACAGTCTCTGCCCTTGTTGGATGTACATGTTTTACTGAGAATGTCAGACTTCATTCTCACATGACTGAGAAAGATAATGTGAATTTACAGAAAATATGCTCTCAGTTTAGCTTATAGATCACATTCCAAACCTCTGTGGGAAAAGCATGAGAAAATATTTTTCTCTCAATCATGATATCCCAGCAGAAGGCTTTTTCATATGGTGAAATCACCTTAGAACATACCACGATTCCTAAAATGAGTATGGTACCATCAACAAATGATTTATAATGTAACTAAAGTCTTAAAACCTTCTATTAACTGCAATGCTTTTTAATGAGGTGCTATCATGTATATTGGTCCCAAGATGGCTGCCAACACTTCTTGGATGAAGTGCTGACAGCCAATCAGATCTCAGGATGAGATGTGTGGTTAGGCTCCGCCCACATATATATATGATTTTACTTTCGATTTTCTCAGGAACTACTGAACAGATTGACACCAGACCTGCAAAAGGCACTTCCCTGACCTGAGGACTACCTCTCTGCCAAATTTCAAGTAATTCTGTTCAGCCGTTCGGGCTGTACCTTGGACTAAAGGTCCCTATGGAAAAATGCATGGGGAAAACGTGTTTTGGGACCCCCCTTTTTTCTCGGCCCCCGCTTGACGAATCACCCCGAGACTTTCAGGGTAGGAGCGGAGCGCCCCACCTATTTTGAAAATTTTGCAAGGGTTCGTCAACCGGCGCCAAAGTTATTCCAAATAGAATGTTGCGGATTTCCTATGGAAACACGGTACTAACTATAACTATCTACTGGCGACCGCCAGTAGATAATATACGTACATATATAAACATATATATAATCTGCATATCTATATAAATACAAATATAAATGCATGCATACATATACATATATGCATACATATGCATGTTATGTACAAGCAAAGTTAAAAAGCTACCTAATTACAAACAGAATTGCTTTAACTTAAACGAGGAAGAGACCTATTGCATTTTCAATGCTTGTTTACTTTGGTTCCATCAAGATGGCATTCAGATGTGTCACAAATTTGCCATAAATTCTGAATGTTAGCACTCTAGTTGCTCATTAGATCACTGTAGTAAAGCTACTGCTCACCACGGAAGTCTGCTGCTGGTACTCAAAGTGCATGTTTCAGTCTGCATGTCAGGATTTTTTAATGAAATAGAAGAGGATTTGAGAAGTCAAAATGTGCCCTAATTTTTCTTTCTGCATCACTAATCATAATTTCTATGGCAAAATGAACGCCCTCACTTTGTTTCTTTGCAAATTAAATGTTTTAAGAGTTACCACTTTATTCCAATCAAGATGGCTTCAGGTGTGGCATACTTTTGTCATAACTAAGACTGTTAGCGCTCTAGTTGTTCTTTAGAACACTCTGGGACATTCTGTCATTGGGCTATACTTGGGCTACATCTGGGTGATATTTGTGCTACATTTGGGCTCTTTTGCCTCCGGTGGCCATCTTGGGAGACTTATTTGTTATGAAGTTTCCTAATTTCATCATTTACAACAGTCTCCTCAGTAGGAAATACTTTTAGTTTTTTACTTTGATTCCATCGAGAAGGCATTCAGATATGTCAATCATTTGCCATCAATTCGGAATGTTAGC
Source organism: Triturus cristatus (assembly GCF_964204655.1). Taxonomy (NCBI): domain Eukaryota; kingdom Metazoa; phylum Chordata; class Amphibia; order Caudata; family Salamandridae; genus Triturus; species Triturus cristatus. Next base: position 819,892,356 of record NC_140591.1, read on the forward strand.
ACACTAGTTGCTTATTAGATCACTGTAGTAAACCTACTGCTCACCAGGGAAGTCTGCTGCTGGTATTGAAAGTGCATGTTTCAGTCTGCATGTCAGAATTGTTTATTGAAATAGAAGAGGATTTGAGAAGTCACTCAAAATGTGCCCTCATTTTTCTTTTTTCAGCACTAATCATAATTTCTATGGCAAAATGAACCTCCTCATTGTAATCCTTTTAAATTAAACTACTCACTCTCTACTACTCACTAGCTACTACTCTCTACTACGCACTTTCTACTACTCACTCTCTACTGCTCTCTACTACTCTCTACTACTACTCTCTACCTCTCACAATCTACTACTCACTCTCTACTACTCTCTACTACTCACTCTACTACTCTCTACTACTCTCTACCACTCACTCTCTACTACTCAACTACTCACTCTCTACTACTCTCTCTACTACTCTCTCACTACTACTCCCTCTCTACTACTCACTCTACTACTCTCTACTACTCACTCTCTACTACTCTCTCTCTACTACTCACTCTCTACTACTCGCTCTCTACTGCTCTCTACTACTCACTCTCTACTACTCGCTCTCTATTACGCTCTACTACTCACTCTCTACTACTCTACTACTCTCTACTACTCTCTCTACTACTCACTCTCTACTACTCACTCTCTACTATCTACTACTCTCTCTACTACTCGATCTCTACTACTCTCTACTACTCATTCTACTACTCTCTACTACTCTCTACCACTCACTCTCTACTACTCTACTATTCACTCTCTACTACTCTCTCTCTACTACTCACTCTCTACTACTCACTCTACTACTCTCTACTACTCACTATCTACTACTCACTCTCTACTACTCACTCTCTACTACTCTACTACTCTCTCTACTACTCAATCTCTACTACTCTCTACTACTCTACTACTCACTCTCTACTTCTCTCTACTACTCTCTCTCTACTATTCACTCTCTACTACTCACTCTACTACTCTCTACTACTCACTCTCTACTACTCACTCTCTACTACTCACTCTCTACTACTCGCTCTCTACTACTCTATACTGCTCACTCTCCACTACTCACTCTTTACTACTCGCTCTCTACTACTCTCTACTACTCTCTACTACTCTCTCTACTACTCACTCTCTACTACTCTCTACTGCTCACTCTGTACTACACACTCTCTACTACTCCCTCTCTACTACTCTCTACTACTCACTCTACTACTCACTCTCTACTACTCCCTACTACTCACTCTACTACTCACTCTCTACTACTCACTCTCTACTACTCACTTTCTGCTACTCTCTACTACTCAGTATATTACTCACTCTCTACTACTCTCTATCACTCTCTCTACTACTCACTCTCTACTACTCTCCACTACTCACTCTCTACTACACACTCTCTACTACTTGCTCTCTACTACTCCCTCTCTACTTCTCTCTACTACTCACTCTACTACTCTCTCTCTACTACTCCCTACTACTCACACTACTACTCACTCTACTACTCTCTCTCCACTACTCCCTACTACTCACACTACTACTCACTCTCTACTACTTCACTACTCTCTACTACTCACTCTCTACTACTCTACTACTCCCTACTACTCTCTCTCTACTACTCACTCTCTACTACTCACTATCTACTGCTCCCTACTACTCACTCTCTACTACTCTCTCTCTACTACTCGCTCTCTACTACTCTCTACTACTCTCTACTACTCACTCTACTACTCACTCTACTACTCACTCTGTACCACTCTCTACTACTCATGCTCTACTACTCTCTCTCTACTACTCTACTACTCACTCTCTGCTACTCTCAACTACTCTCTCTGCTACTCACTCTCTACTAGTCACTCTCTACTACTCACTCTCTACTACTCTCTACTACTCACTCTACTGCTCTCTACTACTCACTCTCTGCTACCCACTCTCTACTACTCTCTATTACTCACTCTCCACTACTCTCTACTACTCACTCTCTACTACTCACTCTCTACTACTCCCTCTACTACTCTCTACTACTCACTCTCTACTCTCTATTACTCATCCTCTACTCTCTACCTCTCTACCTCACTCTACCTCTCTCTCTACTACTCTCTACCTCTCTCCCTCTACCTCTCTACGTCTACCTCTCTATCTCTACACCTCTACCTCTACACCTCTACCTCTCTCTACACGCACACATATGGACGTATATATATGCATATATATATGCATATGCATTTATATATATATATGTGTATATATCTATACCTACATATATAAACATATATATAATCTGCATATCTATATAAATACAAATATAAATTCATGCATACATATACATATATGCATACATATGCATGTTATGTACATGAAAGTTTAAAAAACACTAAAAAAAGCAAAGCTAAAAAGCCACCTAATTACAAACAGAATTGCTTTAACTTAAACGAGGGCGAGACCTATTGTATTTTCAATGCTTGTTTACTTTGGTTCCATTAAGAAGGCATTGAGATGTGTCACACATTTGCCATAAATTCTGAATGTTAGCACTCTAGTTGCTCATTAGATCACTGTAGTAAAGCTACTACTAACCAGGAAAGTCTGCTGCTGGTATTCAAAGTGCATGTTTCAGTCTGCATGTCAGAATTTTTAATGAAATAGAAGAGGATTTGAGAAGTCAAAATGTGCCCTAATTTTTCTTTCTGCATCACTAATCATAATTTCTATGGCAAAATGAACCCCCTCATTTTGTTCCTTTGCAAATTAAATGTTTTAAGTGTTACCACTTTATTCCAATCAAGATGGCTTCAGGTGTCACACACGTTTGTCATAAGTAAGACTGTTAGCGGTCTAGTTGTTCTTTAGAACACTCTGGGACATTCTGTCATTGGGCTATACTTGTGCTACATCTGGGTGATATCTGTGCTACATTTGGGCTCTTTTGTCTCTGGTGGCCATCTTGGCAGACTTATTTGTTATGAAGTTTCCTAATTTCCTCATTTACTTGAGTCTCCTCAGTAGGAAATACTTTCAGTTCTTTACTTTGATTCCATCAAGAAGCCATTCAGATGTGTCACACATTTGCCATAAATTCAGAGTGTTAGCACTCTAGTTGCTCATTAGATCACTGTAGTAAAGCTACTGCTCACCAGGGAAGTCTGCTGCTGGTATTGAAAGTACATATTTCAGTCTGCATGTCAGAATATTTTAATGAAATAGAAGAGGATTTGAGAAGTCACTCAAAATGTGGCCTAATTTTTCTTTCTGCAGCACTAATCAATCTTTCTATGGCAAAATGATCCCCCTGATTTTGTCCCTTTTTAAATTAAATGTTTTAAGAGTTGCCACTTTATTCTAATCAAGATGGCTTCAGGTGTGCCATACGTTTGTCATAAGTAGGGCTGTTAGCGCTCTAGTTGTTCTTTAGAACACTCTGGGAAGCTGCAGTAGAACACAAAGGAATCAACTGACAGTCTCTGCCCTTGTTGGATGTACATGTTTTACTGAGAATGTCAGACTTCATTCTCACACGACAGAGAAAGATAATGTGAATTTACAGAAAATATGCTCTCAGTTTAGCTTATAGATCGCCTTCCAAACCTCTGTGGGAAAAGCATGAGAAAATAGTTTTCTCTCAAACATGATTCATGATATCCCAGCAGAAGGCTTTTTCACATGGTAAAATCACCTTAGAACACACCACAATTCCTAAAATGAGTATGGTACCATCAACAAATGATTTATAATGTAACTAAAGTCTTAAAACCTTCTATTAACTGCAATGCTTTTTAATGAGGTGCTATTGATGGAGCAGGGTTTTTTACTCCAAAACGGAGTTTTAATTTAGTTTTAGTTTTAATGATTAATAGTTTGTCGAATGTTGACTAATCAACCTTATTAACAAGAGAATTACATGTGGGAATGCTATTGCATGGCTAAATAACAAAGTGAACTACGTTGGTGAGCAAACTGACAGAATACGATGTTGCTTATGTGATGTTATGGTGTTTTGCGCTTATAATTAATAAGACTACAAGACTACTCGGTAGACTTTGTTTCGACTTCTACGAGTCTGTTAGTTACAACGTACAAACATCTCCATTGTCTGCTTCGCTAGCCACAGAACAGCAAAAGACCTTTCCCACGAGAATTCTGCCTTTCCCGAGAGCAGCGCTTACCTCTGCCCTACTACAGAATCGTTACTTCCGTTGATAAAGTAGCACATCCCTCTACTTTACCCTTCTAACAAGCATCAATTAACTGTTTCCCTTCGGAATGCTCCTAAGAGTTTCACAATTAACCAGAATGCCTCCCCATTCACGCACTTACACACCAGAAAATGTAGTACATTCACACAGAATTCTGTCTTTCCCGAGAACAGCGAACAGTCTGTCCTACTACAGAATTATATCATACGTTAACAAAGCAGCGCTTACCTCTGCCCTGTCCTTCTAACAAGCTCAGAGAATACCTATTACTTCTCCAGCGGTAAGCTTTAACGGCAAACCTTACGGATCCCTGGGACTTAAGTTTCACAGATAACCTTCGCTATCATATACACTTCTTTCACACAGAAATACGTTTCTAATGGCAACACACGGCGATGCTACCTTGTCGAACCCAGACAATGCGACGCGCAACTTCAATTGTCACACGTTTTCCCCTGTCTGCATACAGGGCCAACAATCCCGCCTTTTTCCGAGAGCAGCACTCCCTCTGCTCTACTACGGAACTGTCACCGGCTTCCTACATCCCAGAAGCCGTTCACAATACATAGAACTCAACACGACTTCAACATATAGTGTTAGTACAAATATCAATCAATAATCAACAAGCCTATATACACGCAATTCCGCTAGATCAAACAATAGCTAACCATCAATCTGCTACCAAGAAACTGTTGAAGTTTTCTTGTTGAAGTTTTCTGATTGGACCAGCTATGAGGACTGAGCACGTGAACTTTTCCTTGAAATATGGCTTACAAGTGGGAGGAGGGCCTCCTTTTTGCCTTGCTTTCCGTCTCTCTCCAGGCCCAGTTTCTGTGCTGGACACAGAGACAGGGAGGGGCTGCATTCTGTGGGGGCTATGGTGCAGCTTGAGACAGAGACACTCAGCCACTTACATTAGCTTGAGTATAAAAGTAAGTAGACTAGAGAGGTCTAGCGCCACTTCTTCCCGAGCTGATGATGCGAGGTCCCTACGCTGACGGAGAGGACGATGACTCTACATGACGGCAGAAAACTTTAATTCTCAAATTAAATATTGAGGGGCTCTCTGTATACCCCTGTGGGATTCGGCACCATGCCAAAATCCGCTCTCCAAATCTAAATGAAAATATCGGCTGGCTGTCATGATGCAATGGGATTGAAAAGAAAGCATGACATGAATCAATTACCGTGTACCATTCTGCATCATGAGTAATCTGATACAAAATCACTGATGGATTTGGCACAATTGGACAACATGGCACAACAATCTTGTTAATCTTTCTCAAATCTTGTACTATTCTGAACTTTCCATTAGGTTTCTTCAGTCCCATTATCGGTGAATTACATGGGCTGCTCAATATTTCTCTTAACACCCCTTGCTGGATCATATTCTCAATTAATCCCTTCAATTATTTCAGGTGTCAATCTGTATTGCGGTATGTGTGGGTAAACCACTCCCTCTTTTACAGTAATCTTTACTGGATCTACATTTCTCATCAGGCCCACATCTTCTCCAGTAAAATCCCAAACTGCTACTTTCACTGTCTGTTTCAACTCTGGGGGGTAATGCATCAGGATTAAATATTGCATATGTTCCCAAAGCCTCACATTCTCTGTTATCCATGGTCATTCTGTATAGCACATCCTCATCAGGTGTTTCAAAGGTTATTCCCTCTGGAGTACAGAAAATAGTGCAATTCATTTTGCACAGCAGATCCCTGCCTAACAGGTTCACTGGACTGGTGTCACACACCACAAATCGGTGTATGTCTGAAAATTTCCCTATTCTAACCTTTACTGGTTCAGTAAGTAGTGTTTTGATCTGTGTGTTGGACACACCAACCACTTGGATTGCTTCGTCCGAGAGAGGAAGATTCTTTATATCGGCTGACCTGACAGTTGATCTCTTAGCCCCAGTATCAACTAGGAAGGTGATGTTTTCACCATTAATTTTCCCGTCTACAAAAGGTCCTGCCTGGTCTATTTCCAGAGTAGCGCCAAGTACGCACTCCTCCTCCTCTCTTCGGCACCGTCAGAAGTCTCCCTCAGAGTCACTTCCCTCATTTTTCATCCAGTACTGAGATACAGCGCTTGCGCGTTTTGGTTTGATTACCTGTTCTTCATCGTAGAACCCCGATTCTTGGCTGTACTTCTGGGATCCTTTTCTCTGTGGCAAGGGTGGTTTTGGCACCTAATTCTGCTGCTTATCAGCCTTCTGCTGTTGCCGATGCTGACCACACCCCTCGCTCTGCACCTGCGAATTCAATGATGAATTATCATCGTTAGTGGACGGTGGATTCTTACACTTGGATTTCCAGTGCCCCAATTTTCCACAGTTGTGGCAGGGGAACTTTTTCTTTGCTTCCTCTATATTCCCTTTTCCTTTTCCTGGCCCAAATCTAGATTTATTTCCTGGGTTATTTGCCTGTTCAACCAGCTGAGCTTCCTGTCTTTCTGCAACTTTCACCTGTGCCCACATTGCCTTTTCTTTCAGCTTTCTCTGCTTTGCCTCAATCTTATCACTGAAGTATTTTGCGTGTCTCAAAATCTCATCAATTTTCTTACTCTGCCAATCCACGGTATGCTGCCGTATCATTTCGCTGATTTCAGGCTGCAAACCATATACAAATCTGTACACAAAATGACTAAGATCCTTGTCACCCAGGTGTTCATCTCCACTGAACTGCTTAAAAGCTAGTATCAGTCTTTCATAGTAAGCATGAACTGATTCTTTCAATTCCTGATGTGTTCGGTCTATTTTAACCCAGTCTGTCTCCTTGGGGGGTACTTTATTTTTCAAGAAGGCCATAACCTGCTCATACTTTTTCATGACCTCCGGGTCTGGAGCTCCTGTTTTTGGATCTCTCGGGTATTCCTTTGTAGGCCAATCTATGACTATTTTACATTCGGCCCACAAGTCTGCTGGTACAATTATATCAAACAGACTATTCAGGTCAATCCACAGTACTTTTGACAGCTTTACAAATCTGTCGACTTGTCTGCACCACTCCACTGGCTTTTCCCTTAATCGAGGGAAATCATTTGTGAATGATAAAATATCCTGTCTGGTCCATGGGACATGTACGTACCCTCCTCCTGGAATCTCTCTCATGGGGTAAGCTGTCACTGCTTTCTCCTTTTCTGTTAGGGGAAATGCTGAGTAAGTCCTATCCACTCCATCCTCTCGCTTTCGATACCATCTGTCTTTCCATCTTTCTACATCTCCCCATTTCCTTAGCAAGGCAATCATTTCCTTAATCTGTCCTGTTCGGCCTGCATTATTCAGATTCTCAATATCTTTGTCTGAAAAATCCACTCGGTATGTTTTCTGTAAAGCCTTCACCTTATCCATGTCAATTCCCACCTCACTGGCTATTCCTTTCAACCTGTCGTGTATGTTCTTTGCTCTCCATGTGATACTCTTACATAAAAAGAGAATCTCCCCTTCCTGATAATTCTTCAGTGTTTCTGTAGGTATGGTTCCTACTATCAACTCTTCCATTTCCATACGTAGCCTAGCTACATCCATCCCCTGTGACTCTTTCTCCTTTTCTGTAATGTTTTCAGCCAGTCATTCAAATCTTCAGCAGTTATCACAGATTTTTCCGCACCCCCTGGTTCTGCCACCCTCTGCGGTTCCAGCATTGATCCTCTGTTCCCTTCCATACATCCAGAATTCAAACTTGAGTTAGTCTGCACAATCATTTCCCCTCCACATGCAGTATGTCTCCACTGATTTTCTCCTGTTCTCCACTGCGTTTCTCCCGCTCTCATTTCTGCCTGTTCCGGAGGTACAATCAACCTATTGCCCACATATGGCACCGTCAAACCATTTTCACCCGTCCTCTGCTTGTCAAAAATCGGCATAACCGGGCCTATTGTCACAGGCACTGTAACAGCTTCAAGATTCTTAGTCAGCTCCCTTATTTTCTCTGTTAGTTCAGATGTAGTTCTTGCTAGTTCTCTGGTCTTTTCATTTTCAAGCTCATTCTCTCTCTATCTCTCTCTTTCTCTCTCTCTAACTCTCTTTCTTTCTCTCTCTCTCTTTCTCTCTCTCTCTCTCTCTCTCTGTCTCTCTCTTTTCCTATCTCTCTCTCTCTCTCTCTCTCTCTTTCTCTCTTTCTCTCTCTATCTCTCTTTCTCTTTCTCTCTCTCTTTCTCTGTCTGCCAGAGAACAACCGCTTTTCAGCTCAGGGGCTGTAGCCTCCGTCTCTATAATCCGCAGGGTGTTTCTCATTGGGCTAACTGCTGTTCCTACCTCTGGTTCTCTTCTATACGGGGGTGGTCTTTTGTAGAGCATGTCCTCTAAGATATCATCATCAGACTCATTTGCCCCATACCTTCTGGTCTCTACATTATGTGCTTTCTCTGTACATTTTCTCCCTCCTGATTCCTCTGCTGTTCTTACAGGATATAACCCCTCGGTCATACTGGCATCTCGCCACCTTCTCATTCTGTCATGATGGGTTTCGCGATCATATTTTCTACCGAACATATATCGGTAGTTACCTCCACTCCTCTGTTTTTCTCGCTCATGTACTTCATCTTCCCATTCCACCAAAGCCTCGAATTGCGTCGGCCTAGGCCGAGGTTCTAAATTCATCATTTTTTCCCGTAAATTTCTTAACACGGCCAAATTAAATGAGCCATGTTCTGGAAAAGCCAAAACCCCATCCTCTCTAGTATACTTTGCCCAGTTGTCTAACCAAATACAGGTATGATACCCATATTTTGCAACCATAAAGGATGCAGGGGTTCTAGTCGGAGGAAGTAACTCTCCCTCCCTTGTTACTATGTCTTTATCCTTGTCAAACCAGGTTTTAATCTTACTGAACAAGGACTTTTTCTTCTTTTCCTCAGCATGGTAATACATCTTTCTTATTTTCCCCTAGCTGTTTACTCTTACTACAGCTGTACGATCTTTTGTCCAATTGCAGCGCGACTCACACCAACGCACCAATCCTGGAGCATCTACGTCACTGACTCAGTCCGCGAATCCCAGCGCGACTCACACTAACGCACCAATCTCTGCGCTTCCTCTGTTCTAACCCACTGTCCAATCACAGCGCGGTCTCCCTGACGTCAACAGCCGCTGCAGTCGCTTCTGCTCCTGTCTCCTGTCCTTCTCGTCTACCCCTCCTTTACAAGACTACTCGGTAGACTTTGTTTCGACTTCTACGAGTCTGTTAGTTACAACGTACAAACATTTCCATTGTCTGCTTCGCTAGCCACAGAACCGCAAAAGACCTTTCCCACGAGAATTCTGCCTTTCCCGAGAGCAGCGCTTACCTCTGCCCTACTACAGAATCGTTACTTCCGTTGATAAAGTAGCACATCCCTCTACTTTACCCTTCTAACAAGCATCAATTAACTGTTTCCCTTCGGAATGCTCCTAAGAGTTTCACAATTAACCAGAATGCCTCCCCATTCACGCACTTACACACCAGAAAATGTAGTACATTCACAGAGAATTCTGTCTTTCCCGAGAACAGCGAACAGTCTGTCCTACTACAGAATTATATCATACGTTAACAAAGCAGCGCTTACCTCTGCCCTGTCCTTCTAACAAGCTCCGAGAATACCTATTACTTCTCCAGCGGTAAGCTTTAACGGCAAACCTTACGGATCCCTGGGACTTAAGACCAGAGTTTCACAGATAACCTTCGCTATCATATACACTTCTTTCACACAGAAATACGTTTCTAATGGCAACACACGGCGATGCTACCTTGACGAACCCAGACAATGCGACGCGCAACTTCAATTGTCACATGTTTTCCCCTGTCTGCATACAGGGCCAACAATCCCGCCTTTTTCCGAGAGCAACACTCCCTCTGCTCTACTACGGAACTGTCACCGGCTTCCTACATCCCAGAAGCCGTTCACAATACATAGAACTCAACGCGACTTCAACATATAGTGTTAGTACAAATATCAATCAATAATCAACAAGCCTATATACACGCAATTCCGCTAGATCAAACAATAGGTAACCATCAATCTGCTACCAAGAAACTGGTGCAGATCAGAGCTTCCAAATCCCCTCTACTTCCATGGACGGAAGGATTTCACAGTCACACACGCATACACTCATCATACGCTGGTGGGGCCCATTACACCAACATTCACTCTAAATCACCCTATCCGTGCCCTGTAAAGGAGAAAACACCTTCCACATATGCTCTATCTGATCTGCCTGTACTTTGAGGTCAATGCGACCAGCTGATTGCTTTAGATCTAGCAAAATACATTTCAAAGAATACACAATAAATCAAATAAACATGACCAAAAATAATCACCTGAGACAGGAATTCAAACAGATTGTTCATTTATCTAATATTTCAAGAAAAGCCAATTAAATGCAATTTCATTTCTCTCATATTTACCTATTCTGTCTAAATATCAGATCCTAAGTCAGAACCGGTCCTCTGAAGAAGAAATAAAGTTTTCTGCCGTCATGTAGAGTCATCGTCCTCTCCGTCAGCGTAGGGACCTCGCATCATCAGCTCGGGAAGAAGTGGCGCTAGACCTCTCTAGTCTACTTACTTTTATACTGAAATTTACATTCTAAAAAGTAACATTTCTTTATTCAGAACGGATGAATGGCGGAAATAATGTCGTCTTGCAACATGAGCAAAAGTTCCCAGATATTGTCTGTCTTAAACGATGAATAGAGAATGTAATGTCCATAATTTTATTCGATACTTCTACGGATGTTTTTCCCAGATTAAATGTATCCCAGTTGTGGGATTGACAGTTCAAGAGTTCAATATTTATTTCTTTGAAACATTTTTCTCAATCAGGGGCTTTTCTGGCAGTTCTCCCAGATTTGTCGTCATGGCTTTTCAGTTCATCAGAGGTACAAGGTCACAGGCAGAGCGAAGCCTTTTTGTAAATTTCCAGCAACTCCAATGCAGGCTGCGGGTGGCGGCAATCTTGTGGCAGGCCACAATGGACAACTTAAAACAAAGTAGACATAAAACAGAATTACTGCATAGAAATGATTATACAGTGTTATTCCCCTGCTAATACCCTTATGTGTGTGTATTTATCTAGCCATTTGCGACATCAGAAGCCATAAATGCATATTAATTATAAGCGCAAAACACCATAACATCACATAAGCAACATCGTATTCTGTCAGTTTGCTCACCAACCTAGTTCACTTTGTTATTTAGCCATGCAATAGCATTCCCACGTGTAATTCTCTTGTTAATAAGGTTGATTAGTCAACATTCGACAAATTATTAATCATTAATAATTATTCAGTAGTACTTTTAATTATAACATGCGAAAATGAAACAGGTATTCCGTTTTGGAGTAAAAAACCCTGCTCCATCAATATCATATATATTGGTCCCAAGATGGCCGCCAACACTTCTTGGAGGAAGTGCTGACAGCCAATCAGATCTCACAATGAGATGTGTGGTTAGGCTCCGCCCAGATATATATGTGATTTTACTTTTGATTTTCTCAGGAACTACTGAACGGATTTACACCATTTAAGCAAAAGGCACGAGTCTGAACTGAGGACTTCCTCTTTGCCAAATTTGGTGTAATTCCGTTCAGCACTTCGGGCTGTAGCTGCGTCAACAGGTCCTATGGGAAAATGCATGGGGAAAACGTGTTTTGGGACCCCCTTTTTTCTCAGCCCCCGCTTGACGAATCACCGTGAAATTTTCAGGATAGGAGCGGACCAGAGCTGGCCAAAAGTTTGGAAAATTTCGCGAAGATTCATCAATCAACGCCACCGTTATTCCAAATAGAATGTTGCGGATTTCCTATGGAAAATAGGTCCTAACTATAACTACCTACTGGCGACTGCCAGTAGGTAATATATATATATATATATATATATATTCACTGAAAAAACCATAGGTTTCACACATGTTATAGTTAGCGGAAATTTTACTGATAAAAAACCAATGAAATTCCCCCGTTATAGTTAGTGCAGGCAACTATAACTCACGCGACCGCAATCCTCTGCTGATGCTAATACTGTATTTAGACACTTATTTGCCCATGTCTTCTTCCATACATTTTTAGCTATACATATATTACAAATATTTTTTTTTTCATAAAGACACATATGTCATCAGCAGAAGATTGCGGTCGCGTGAGTTATAGTTGCCTGCACTAACTATAACGGGGGAATTTCATTGGTTTTTTATCAGTAAAATTTCCGCTAACTATAACATGTGTGAAACCTATGGTTTTTTCAGTGAATTTGCAAGGTTTTTTAAATGCTAATTCCTAACTATAACGTGTGTGAAACCTATGGTTTTTTCAGTGAATTTGTACGGTTTTTTAAATGCTAAGTTACTTTACGCCATTCGTGGCGTGCGCACCCACTTAACGCAGTTCGTTCCGTGCGCGCACGGTGCGCTTCGCGCACCGTGCGCGCACAGTGAGCACGCGGTGCGCTTCGCGCACCGCGCGCCCACTTTACGCAGTTAGTGCCGTGCACGCACGGTGGGCACGCGGTGCAATGACAAAGCAAGAAAGCACGTCAACAAATCTGTTTCTGCTTTCCTCCGTGACTATGGTATGGGTGCCATTTACCACAACAACTTGCGTTATGACATGCAAGACATTTATAGAGGAGATGGTGTGCACTTCAATGATGAAGGGAACAGAGTCTTCCTCTTAAACCTTAGACTCTGCATCGGTACTTACTTGTAGGTACCACTAAAAAATCATTTCATAAACACAACGGCTCTTTTTAGAGCCCCCTAATATCTAAACACTTAAATCTGATTTTCATTTTTTTGTTTGTTTTTTTTCTACCGTACGCTTACCGTAAGCTTACCGTACGCGTACCCCGTGATTTTTTTTAAAATCAATAAATGTTTTCTTTGTACTTTACAGTCCTTCTTTGACCCCCTCACAAATGTAAGGGGGTCTGTAACTCTCCTCATTGCCCCCTTTCCTTGTTTTCACTCTTTTTTTTCAGAGTGAAATACACAAAATGGCGGCCGCCGCTTCCTGGTTTCGGCCGATTCGAATGTTTACTAAGATCTAAGAGCCAATCAGAATCGCGCTCGCGCACGCCACCGTACGCTTACCGTAAGCGTACGGTAAGCGTACCGTAAGCGGGCTCAGATATATATATTGATTTAAAGGCTATTTTCTCAGAATCTACTGAACAGATTTACACCAAACCTACAAAAGGCACTTCCTTGACCTAGGGACTACCTCTCTGCCAAATTTTGAGTAATTCTGTTCAGCCGTTCGGGCTGTAGCTCGTTCTAAAGGTCCTATGGAAAAATGCATGGGAAAAACGCGTTTTGGGACCCCCCTTTTATCTCAGCCCCCGCTTGACGGATCCCCCCGAGACTTTCAGGGTAGGAGCGTAGCGTAGCGCCCCACCTATTTTGAGAAATTCGCGAGGATTCGTCGACCGGCGCCAAAGTTATTCAAAATAGAATGTTGAGGTTTTCCTATGGAAACGTGGTCCTAACTATAACTACCTACTGGCGACCGCCAGTAGGTAATATACAATCCACACTGTGAACATCTTCAAAGGAGAACTGGATGCACTCAGGAGGTGTCTTTCAGTAGAATGGCAATAAGAAAAGAAAGACAGTTTGGAAATGGAGGCATACATATTTTTTTAAAACAAAAAGAACTGATTGGCTGTTTCATACCATTCTAGAATAAAAACTAGGCTGTATGTGAAAATTAATAGAAGCATGTTTTGTATTGGTACAAAAAAATGTGTAACCAAAGAACAGTACTATGGATTTGCTGTAAGGTTTGAAAAGTCAAGCACTCTTGCTCTGTGGAATTGAAACATTGTGTGTCGAACTTCTGACCTAACTGCACACAGCAGTGTTCCATGAGCTGTTGCTATGGTAGCAGGCAGAAGTCAAGTTGGGGGAAGGGTACTAGGCAGAAGTCAAGTTGGGGGCAGGGTACTTTTGGAAAAGGGTTGGTTTTCAACCAATAGAAATGTGTGAATACATGTGAAAAAAAGGGGGAAGCACTGAGATTTGAAACTTACATGTATATGTCTGGAAAAATAGAGGGAAAGTTTGCCATTATCTGGTTCTGCTGAGAGGAGAGAGGTGAACAGAACAGAGATCCTGGCTCTGATAATCTGCTGTTTGAGTGTCACATTTCTTTCACAACTAACTAATTTTAAAGGTGAGTTTACAGTTTGAGAGGGGATGTATGTGGTAACTTAAGAAATGAATAATAGAAATGGGAATTGTTTTTGTTGTAGTTACACATGGTGGTTTCATAATGTGTCAGTGTGTAAAAGTGATTTACACTTGCCCCGAAAAAAAAAAAGAGCAGTAAGTGTGCTTTCAAATTGGCAAAGAAATTTCGTTTTGGCACTAATGTGAAAACATGACTCTGTGTGCATAGAAGAATTATAGGCAGAGATTTATTGCGTCTTGCTCTGGTGATTTCACAGTTGCATTAGATGGAAAGGGGGAGCGAATTTTTGGGGGAAGAAGCAGAGGCTTAGCACACACCCATGTCCTTGCCGTGTATAGTCATGCACAGTATTTACAAGCGAGTGGGGTTTTCAGGTTTCAGTCTGTAATGCAAATACATTCAGCATCACTAAGGCTGGTTGCCCTTGGTGGAGTGTAGGCAGTCACAGAGAATGCACATGGTGGTGGTCTGAAAAAAAAACAGCTTGGACACGTGCAATTAAATAAATCAAAAATAGTGGTTTCATAATGTGTCAGTCTGTAAAAGTGATTTCAAATTGTAAAAAGAGATTTTCACTTGGCCCGAAAAAAAAAGAGCAGTAAGTGTGCTTTCAAATTGGCAAAGAAATTTCGTTTTGGCACTAATGTGAAAACATGACTCTGTGTGCATAGAAGAATTATAGGCAGAGATTTATTGCGTCTTGCTCTGGTGATTTCACAGTTGCATTAGATGGAAAGGGGGAGCGAATTTTTGGGGGAAGAAGCAGAGTCTTAGCACACACCCATGTGCTTGCCGTGTATAGTCATGCACAGTATTTAGAAGCCAGTGGGGTTTTCAGGTTTAAGTCTGTAATGCAAATACATTCAGCATCACTAAGGCTGGTTGCCCTTGCTGGAGTGTAGGCAGTCACAGAGAATGCACATGGTGTTGGTCTGAAAAAAAAACAGCTTGGACACGTCCAATTAAATAAATCAAAAATAGTGGTTTCATAATGTGTCAGTCTGTAAAAGTGATTTCCAATTGTAAAAAGTGATTTTCACTTGCCCCGAAAAAAAAAAGAGCAGTAAGTGTGCTTTAAAAATGGCAAAGAAATTTCGTTTTGGCACTAATGTGAAAACATGACTCTGTGTGCATAGAAGAATTATAGGCAGAGATTTATTGCGTCTTGCTCTGGTGATTTCACAGTTGCATTAGATGGAAAGGGGGAGCGAATTTTTGGGGGAAGAAGCAGAGTCTTAGCACACACCCATGTGCTTGCCGTGTATAGTCATGCACAGTATTTAGAAGCCAGTGGGGTTTTCAGGTTTAAGTCTGTAATGCAAATACATTCAGCATCACTAAGGCTGGTTGCCCTTGCTGGAGTGTAGGCAGTCACAGAGAATGCACATGGTGTTGGTCTGAAAAAAAAACAGCTTGGACACGTCCAATTAAATAAATCAAAAATAGTGGTTTCATAATGTGTCAGTCTGTAAAAGTGATTTCCAATTGTAAAAAGTGATTTTCACTTGCCCCGAAAAAAAAAAGAGCAGTAAGTGTGCTTTAAAAATGGCAAAGAAATTTCGTTTTGGCACTAATGTGAAAACATGACTCTGTGTGCATAGAAGAATTATAGGCAGAGATTTATTGCGTCTTGCTCTGGTGATTTCACAGTTGCATTAGATGGAAAGGGGGAGCGAATTTTTGGGGGAAGAAGCAGAGGCTTAGCACACACCCATGTCCTTGCCGTGTATAGTCATGCACAGTATTTACAAGCCAGTGGGGTTTTCAGGTTTAAGTATGTAATGCAAATACATTCAGCATCACTAAGGCTGGTTGCCCTTGGTGGAGTGTAGGCAGTCACAGAGAATGCACATGGTGGTGGTCTGAAAAAAAAACAGCTTGGACACGTGCAATTAAATAAATCAAAAATAGTGGTTTCATAATGTGTCAGTCTGTAAAAGTGATTTCAAATTGTAAAAAGAGATTTTCACTTGGCCCGAAAAAAAAAAGAGCAGTAAGTGTGCTTTCAAATTGGCAAAGAAATTTCGTTGTGGGACTAATGTGAAAACATGACTCTGTGTGCATAGAAGAATTATAGGCAGAGATTTATTGCGTCTTGCTCTGGTGATTTCACAGTTGCATTAGATGGAAAGGGGGAGCGAATTATTGGGGGAAGAAGCAGAGGCTTAGCACACACCCATGTCCTTGCCGTGTATAGTCATGCACAGTATTTACAAGCCAGTGGGGTTTTCAGGTTTAAGTCTGTAATGCAAATACATTCAGCATCACTAAGGCTGGTTGCCCTTGCTGGAGTGTAGGCAGTCACAGAGAATGCACATGGTGGTGGTCTGAAAAAAAAACAGCTTGGACACGTGCAATTAAATAAATCAAAAATAGTGGTTTCATAATGTGTCAGTCTGTAAAAGTGATTTCAAATTGTAAAAAGAGATTTTCACTTGGCCCGAAAAAAAAAGAGCAGTAAGTGTGCTTTGAAATTGGCAAAGAAATTTCGTTTTGGCACTAATGTGAAAACATGACTCTGTGTGCATAGAAGAATTATAGGCAGAGATTTATTGCGTCTTGCTCTGGTGATTTCACAGTTGCATTAGATGGAAAGGGGGAGCGAATTATTGGGGGAAGAAGCAGAGGCTTAGCACACACCCATGTCCTTGCCGTGTATAGTCATGCACAGTATTTACAAGGCAGTGGGGTTTTCAGGTTTAAGTCTGTAATGCAAATACATTCAGCATCACTAAGGCTGGTTGCCCTTGCTGGAGTGTAGGCAGTCACAGAGAATGCACATGGTGGTGGTCTGAAAAAAAAGCAGCTTGGACACGTGCAATTAAATAAATCAAAAATAGTGGTTTCATAATGTGTCAGTCTGTAAAAGTGATTTCAAATTGTAAAAAGAGATTTTCACTTGGCCCGAAAAAAAAAGAGCAGTAAGTGTGCTTTCAAATTGGCAAAGAAATTTCGTTTTGGCACTAATGTGAAAACATGACTCTGTGTGCATAGAAGAATTATAGGCAGAGATTTATTGCGTCTTGCTCTGGTGATTTCACAGTTGCATTAGATGGAAAGGGGGAGCGAATATTTGGGGGAAGAAGCAGAGGCTTAGCACACACCCATGTCCTTGCCGTGTATAGTCATGCACAGTATTTACAAGCCAGTGGGGTTTTCAGGTTTAAGTCTGTAATGCAAATACATTCAGCATCACTAAGGCTGGTTGCCCTTGGTGGAGTGTAGGCAGTCACAGAGAATGCACATGGTGGTGGTCTGAAAAAAAAACAGCTTGGACACGTGCAATTAAATAAATCAAAAATAGTGGTTTCATAATGTGTCAATCTGTAAAAGTGATTTCAAATTGTAAAAAGAGATTTTCACTTGGCCCGAAAAAAAAAGAGCAGTAAGTGTGCTTTCAAATTGGCAAAGAAATTTCGTTTTGGCACTAATGTGAAAACATGACTCTGTGTGCATAGAAGAATTATAGGCAGAGATTTATTGCGTCTTGCTCTGGTGATTTCACAGTTGCATTAGATGGAAAGGGGGAGCGAATTTTTGGGGGAAGAAGCAGAGTCTTAGCACACACCCATGTGCTTGCCGTGTATAGTCATGCACAGTATTTAGAAGCCAGTGGGGTTTTCAGGTTTAAGTCTGTAATGCAAATACATTCAGCATCACTAAGGCTGGTTGCCCTTGCTGGAGTGTAGGCAGTCACAGAGAATGCACATGGTGGTGGTCTGAAAAAAAAACAGCTTGGACACGTGCAATTAAATAAATCAAAAATAGTGGTTTCATAATGTGTCAGTCTGTAAAAGTGATTTCAAATTGTAAAAAGAGATTTTCACTTGGCCCGAAAAAAAAAGAGCAGTAAGTGTGCTTTGAAATTGGCAAAGAAATTTCGTTTTGGCACTAATGTGAAAACATGACTCTGTGTGCATAGAAGAATTATAGGCAGAGATTTATTGCGTCTTGCTCTGGTGATTTCACAGTTGCATTAGATGGAAAGGGGGAGCGAATTATTGGGGGAAGAAGCAGAGGCTTAGCACACACCCATGTCCTTGCCGTGTGTAGTCATGCACAGTATTTACAAGCCAGTGGGGTTTTCAGGTTTAAGTCTGTAATGCAAATACATTCAGCATCACTAAGGCTGGTTGCCCTTGGTGGAGTGTAGGCAGTCACAGAGAATGCACATGGTGGTGGTCTGAAAAAAAAACAGCTTGGACACGTGCAATTAAATAAATCAAAAATAGTGGTTTCATAATGTGTCAGTCTGTAAAAGTGATTTCAAATTGTAAAAAGATATTTTCACTTGGCCCGAAAAAAAAAGAGCAGTAAGTGTGCTTTCAAATTGGCAAAGAAATTTCGTTTTGGCACTAATGTGAAAACATGACTCTGTGTGCATAGAAGAATTATAGGCAGAGATTTATTGCGTCTTGCTCTGGTGATTTCACAGTTGCATTAGATGGAAAGGGGGAGCGAATTTTTGGGGGAAGAAGCAGAGGCTTAGCACACACCCATGTCCTTGCCGTGTATAGTCATGCACAGTATTTACAAGCCAGTGGGGTTTTCAGGTTTAAGTCTGTAATGCAAATACATTCAGCATCACTAAGGCTGGTTGCCCTTGGTGGAGTGTAGGCAGTCACAGAGAATGCACATGGTGGGGGTCTGAAAAAAAAACAGCTTGGACACGTGCAATTAAATAAATCAAAAATAGTGGTTTCATAATGTGTCAGTCTGTAAAAGTGATTTCAAATTGTAAAAAGAGATTTTCACTTGGCCCGAAAAAAAAAGAGCAGTAAGTGTGCTTTCAAATTGGCAAAGAAATTTCGTTTTGGCACTAATGTGAAAACATGACTCTGTGTGCATAGAAGAATTATAGGCAGAGATTTATTGCGTCTTGCTCTGGTGATTTCACAGTTGCATTAGATGGAAAGGGGGAGCGAATTTTTGGGGGAAGAAGCAGAGGCTTAGCACACACCCATGTCCTTGCCGTGTATAGTCATGCACAGTATTTACAAGCCAGTGGGGTTTTCAGGTTTAAGTCTGTAATGCAAATACATTCAGCATCACTAAGGCTGGTTGCCCTTGGTGGAGTGTAGCACTGTGGACATGGGCTTTTTAAAAAATCTGAAAAGTGGTTTCATAATGTGACAGTTTGTAAAAGAGATTTTCACTTGCCCAAAAAAAAGAGCAGTTTGTGTGCATTCAAATTGGCAAAGAAATTTCGTTTTGTGACTATTGTGAAAAGAAATGTAGTAATATATTTAAATACAATAACAGATTTTTTTTTTAGTTTTTTTCAGGTATTGCTGAAGAACAGTGAACAAAATTTAAGATGCCTACAAAATCTCGAGTTCAAAAAACGCTAAAAAAAAAACTATATTTGAAGACAACTGGAGGACCAAAGTTAGTAGAAGATGCTGATGTTGGGAAAAAGAAAAAATCTTCTGGTAAGCAAAAAAAACAATTCCTAAACAAAATATTTAAAACAAAGAAAAATGTACAAAATGTCTGTTCTCGGAAAAATGTAACAAAACATAGAGAACAGCAAAAAATTGAGAATTTAGTTAATGCAAATATACCTTCTGCAATTGAAAAGTTTAACATAAACAGAAAAACAGCATTTAAAGAGATACGTAGAAAAATGTTTCAGAGAAGAGTTATGTCCAATTTGATAAAGGATATAAAGAAATATAAGCAAAAGGCTAAATATTACAAGAGAAAAAAAGAAATTGAAGCCATTGCAGCAAAAGCATTAGAATTAAAAAGGAAACTATTCATATTAATTTTGAATAGGATGCGTACATTAGACAAAATGGTTAATGTACTGAAATCACATAGCAAAAGGAAAAGAGTAGTGAACAGAACAAACTTTTGTAAAGTGTTTTTAGGCAAGTGGATGCATAGTTCAAGTAGTGAACCTTTTTTTAATGAAGAAAGCTATTTTCAAAGTAATAGTTTGCTGCATGCAGTTGACACCAGAGGTCGTTCATACGAAGTAAAAAATGGTTGCATAATGGAGAAGGAGATAATGGTTCCAAGAGATGAGGTACAAGTGATGGCAGATGAGGCAATGGGGAGACGTCCTAAAGCCCCAGTGTACACTTGGAATTGTAGTAGTATTTGCACTGTGCGTCAGGAATCTATTGACAGATTTCGAGAGTTTCTAAGAGAATATAGTAAAAAAAGTGTAAAACAAAAGATTAAGGTGCTTCAAAGTCTGGATCCATGCAGAGTGAGAGAGAATACTGGTTTGCAGGGTCATTCTCTTGCTTGTCTTTCTAGAAAAGTGTGCAATAGTGTTTTCCATCATTTTAGGATGCTGGCTGTTCATCATACTGAAATGAGAAAGTTTGTGAGACGGTTGTATTTTGCCAAAAGTCCAGCAATAAAGTTAAATGAATTGAATAGGGCTCTGTTCCGAGGAACGGTATCAGATGTAGAGAAGGTTGTTGATGAAATTCAGTTTTGTTACTTTGGTCCTGAACAAAACAGTGCACAGAAGGACACAGTAAATGAGGAAGAAGTGGAAGAGAATGTAGAACCCTCTGTAAGTAACACATTTAATGATCACATAACAAAATTTGCAATAGTCTCTAATGAAAGACCAAATTTTACTTGTATTTGTTGCCGCAGAACTCATTATAGAAAACAAACTAGGAATGTTGATCTCTACAGAAAGAGTGAAAATGAAGATAATTATAAGTGGAAGGATTTTGCCACATATATATTTCTAGAAAATTGTTTTGAATTGGGTGAAGATCAGCGTATTTGTAAATACTGTTATAACAAGTTAGAGGAAAATAGAATGCCGACCAGAGCTGTACATAATAATTTAGAATTGGATGCTATTCCTGCTGAACTTTCTGAATTAAATACATATGAGTCTATACTCATTCAATGTGTTCATCCGTTCCAGACCATAGTACGTATGGAGCCCAAAACTGGTAAATTACCTCCTTCAGATTTACTGAGAGGTTTAAAAGGTAGAGTGGTGTATTTGCCCTTGGATTTGAAAAAAAATATGGAAACTATTGATGCGGATACTTTGGAAACTGAACCATTAATTATTCTGGTTAATGGTGTACCTACAAAGAATAAGAAGATTTGGCAGGAGCTGGTAGATGTGCGGAAAGTACAAAGAGCAAATTTGTATTTGAAAAAAAATAACACATGGTATGAATCAATTTATATAGAAGAAGAAGAAGAAGAAGAAGATTTACAAGGAGACACAGAAACACCAACTGGACAAATTGAAAAAGTGGACAAGTCAAAGGAAGAAGAAATTTATGAACATTTTAGCATACATCCTCTCCATTCGAAAGAAGTTATGGGAGACAATATTGATCTCTTTCAGATGAAGAAAGCAAAAGGAAATCCCGTGAGTGTATGGGAGGAGAGCTTGGAAGCTCGATGTTTTCCCCAGCTGTTTCCTAAAGGAAAAGGAGGACGATACGATGAACGTCCAGAACAGATTCCAGCTTCAGAGTATCGAACTACAAGACTATATGCTGAAGATCCCAGATTTCGACAAAGTATTCCTTATTTGTTCCATATTTTATTTGAAAGCGACTTGTCTGCACTGTCTTATGCAGTAAATCACATTTTAAAAAGTGGAGTACATTTACAAAATGTGTCTGCTAAGGATTTCATGGAGAAAGTGCAGCACCGAGATGATCATTTGGAAACACAACTGATCAATCTGATGGCTTGTCAGCGTGGGACAAATGAATATTGGTACCGACGCCATGGTGAACTAAAATGCATGTTACGCAATTTAGGAACACCAACATGGTTCCTTACCCTAAGCTGTGCCGAGTACGCTTGGGATGATTTACTGGATTTTCTACGAGAGGCCAATTCAAACATTAAAAACATCGAATACAAGACAGCAGGAGAACTGTGCTCATTGGATCCGGTTAATGTTTGCAGATATTTCAATCATAGATTTGAGGCTATGATGTCCTTCATCTGCAATAAAAAAAATCCACCCCTTGGAGAAGTAGTGGATTTCTTTTGGAGAAAAGAGTACCAGGCAAGAGGTGCTCCTCATATTCATATGCTGCTGTGGATCAAGGATGCCCCAAAGTTTGGAACAGATACTGATGAAGCAGTGTTATCTTACATTGAAGAATATGCAACATGTGCTATACCAAAAAGCACAGAAGAGAACAAGTTAAAGGAGCAAGTTCTACGTTTCCAAAGTCATCGGTGTGGAAAATACTGTCGACGGAAATACAAGAGCAAAGAAAAATACTACACTAAATGTCGATTTGGATTTCCTAGACCTGTTCTTTCAAATGGAAGAGTCAACAGTTTTATGTCAGCTGTGAGACATACTATCACAAGAAAATCACCTAAGAATACCTACAACCTTAAAAGAAAAGAAGAATCTAAAAATATAAATGACTACAACCCAGTCATTTTATCCATGTGGAACGCTAACATGGATATACAGTATGTTGCTGACAATTCCATTGCTGTTGCTCGATATGTAACGTCTTACATTACGAAATCAGAAAAAACAGAATTGAAGGAAATGTGGGAAGAGATTTCTCACGAGAAGACTGTCAGTAAGAAGCTGTACAGTTTCAGTTTGAAGATGTTATCGCATCGAGAAATTGGATCCTACGAATGTTCAGATAGGTTATCTTCGGCAAGTCTCTACTCGAAGTCAAGAAGAATAATTTGGGCAAGTTTAGGCCTTGCAGCAATGAGAAATCGGGTACTGAAATCTGTTGGAGAAATTGAATATTTGGCTGAGAATGACCCAGAAAGTACAGATATATTGAAAACAAACATGTTGGACACATATTATCCCAAGAGAAGTCATCATCTGGAGAACATGTGTCTCTATGAAGTGTTACAGAACTACATTTATTCACGGAAAGCTGCAGAAGACATCAACAGTGGAAAATATAAAGTTGTTGGTGAAGAAGGATGTTTGGTGAAGCAAACCAAAGGAAGTTTGATAAATCACCGGAAGCTGAGTTGCGACACTACCGACAAGAAAGAATTTTACTACTTGGCTCTTTTACAGTTGTTTAAACCATGGCGTACAGAGGATGAACTACTGGGAGAATTCCAGAGCTATGAAGATTCTTTTAATGCTTGTAAAGACAGCATACAATGCAGTACATTCTCAACTTATCTGCAAATGTTAAATGAAGAAATTGAACAGGAAACTACAATTGCAGCAGAAATAGCTAGAGACAGTTCTCAGGACAGCCAAAGTTCAGGGACATACAGTCAAGATCCCCTAGGACAACCAATCGTTGAAAATGAAGCATCAATAGCCATGAATGAAGTGGAAACGGCTATGAATCAAGGTCAAGAAGAATTTATAGACTTAGAAAATTTGGAAAGACAACTGAATCAAGAGCAGCAACAAATTTATGAAGAGATCAAAAACAAAATTGATCACGGATTTCTACATATCAAAAAAGAGTGCTCATGCACATCATTTCATCCAATCAGGATGTATGTAAGCGGACAAGCTGGCACTGGAAAAAGTTTCCTAATTAAAGTCATCAGAAGCTACCTAAAGCAAAAAACGGATTCTACTTTGTCTTGTGTGGTTACTGCTCCAACTGGGTTAGCAGCATATAACATAAAAGGAATCACCTTACATCGTTTGCTAATGTTACCAGTGGAGCATGAGAACAAAATACAATTCAACAAGCTAACTGGAGAAGCATCCTTGGAAGTTTCAAGAGTATTGAAGAAGATGCAAGTTCTCATTATTGATGAGGTGAGCATGGTATCGAACTTAATGCTTGCCTTTGTGCATTTAAGAATGCAGCAAATTTTGAAGACAGACTATGACGTGTTATTTGGTGGAAAACACGTCATAGTTTTTGGGGATCTTTTGCAACTTACTCCAGTTAAAGGACAACCAGTGTTTAATACTGTGACACATGAAGACACGAAGAAGTCATTGGGAAGCATTGGAAATACAAATATTTGGTCCTTCTTTGAGTACAAGGAACTTACAACTAATATGAGGCAAGCAAACGATGAAGAATATGGAAGTATTCTGAAAGATATCAGGATTGGAATACTCACAGAAGTTGGGAAAAAAGCATTACAGAGTCGGCTGCTACATAATTTATTTCCAAAGGAAGAAATAGTTGCAGAGAAAATATACAAGAATATTGCAGAAAACAAAAGTGTCATCTGCTTAATGCCAACTCTACGTGAATGCTCAATATTTAATGAGGAGCTTTTGAAATTGGAAAAGGAAGACATCAGGAAATTGGAAGCAGTGGACAAAATTGAGGATGGAAGAATTACTGTCACAGTAACAGGCAAACTGAAAAATAAATTGGACTCACTAGAGAAGAACATCTCCAAAACAGCAGGATTAGAAAAAAATCTATATGTTTGCATGAACTGTAGAGTGTTTTTAAGGAGAAATTTGGATGTTGAGAAAGGCTTAGTGAATGGAGCAATGGGAAGAGTTGTGGGTTTTATTAATTATCAGAAAAAAGAAGGAATTGAATGTTTAAAAATAAAATTTGATCAGATAGAAGAAGTTAAAGATATTTGTCGTTGTACAGTTCGTTTTATGCTTGTGAAAGACTTATATGTACGTAGGAAGCAGTTTCCGTTTTCTCTAGCATATGCTGTAACTATTCACAAGTCTCAAGGATTGACTGTAGATTGTGCATTTGTGAACATTGGTTCAACTGTGTTCAAAGAAGGTATGGCATATGTAGCTTTGTCACGAGTCAAAACATTATCAGGTTTATTCATGATAGACTTTGATGACTCAAAAGTTAGTGCTGATACAAACTGTGTAAAGGAGTATAATAGATTAAGAAGAAGCTATGCTCCTCATTTAGGTCAGTATCCTGTGTTGAAGAAACGTGTAGTTTCTCGTAAAAGGAGAAATGAGAATATCTGTAATGAAGATATAGAGAAGAGGAAAAAAAAGAGGAGTGATGTAATTGCAAGCAAAAAGAAAAAGGAAAATGAAGAACAGGTTGTAGGATGTCATTTTGAAAATAGCTCTGGTGTCAACTGCTATGCAAATGTAGTGCTGAATGTTGCATTTTATCTGGAAAGTTTGCAAGAGCAGATAATAGTAAATCAGGGAAAAAGATTCTGTTCAGAGCTGAGTCTCCTTTTTCAAAAGCTGAGTAAAGATAAAACTCAAATAGAAAGTGCTACTGACATTAGAAAACTTTTAGATGTATGTTCAGGACGAACACAGTTTTCTCAAAATGAACAGCAAGATGCACACGAATTTTTGATGTATTTTCTTCAGGTAGTGGAAGAAGAAGGAGTTCCCATTGACATTTTTTTTGGTCTCTCTTATAAATGGGAACATAGTTGTGATAATTGTTATAATATATGTGGCTCTATTGTTGATAATGAAAGGTTTATTTATTTGACATTGCCAGAGAGTAAAACAGTCACTTTTGCAAAATTAGTTAAAGATGCTAATCATAGCATGAAATGTGGTGAGTGTAATTCTGACATGTTATCAACATTAATTTTAAGGGAATACGGACAGTATGTAATTTTAATGATGCAACGATGTAGAGCTGATGGATCAAAATTGGATACTTTAATAAAGAAGTTTACAGGACAGCTATTATCAATTTCAGGAAAAACTTTTGTAACTGTTGCAATAATTTTCCATGAAGGACCTACTGTTACTTCTGGACATTACACAGTTTATCTAAAATGTGAAAAAGGCTGGACACTGTGTAATGATTCCCAATTGATTTTCAAACAACGTTTGCCTTTTGATTTAGCAAATTCCTATCTAATCTTCCTGAAACCTAAATTTTAGAGAGACTTGGCAAGATC
The DNA here is from genome assembly GCF_964204655.1 of Triturus cristatus. Lineage (NCBI taxonomy): Eukaryota > Metazoa > Chordata > Amphibia > Caudata > Salamandridae > Triturus > Triturus cristatus. Next base: position 819,918,521 of record NC_140591.1, read on the forward strand.
TGGACAAAATAATTTTACCATTTTACTGGATTACCATTGCAATTTTGTAGAAAAAATATTTTTAAAATTATCATTTGGCCTAAAGGAAAGATAACCAATTGTAATGTGGACTTTTTAAATTTTTAATGCAATTTTGAAAAACCAATAATTTAGAGATAATCGGTAACTTCTGCACATTTTAAATTTTGGAATGCTATTGAACTGCCATTGGAAATTTTTTTCAAAAATGATTTAAAAAATTACTATTTGGCCATGTGGAAAAGTAAGCAATTCTATTGTGGACTAAATAAATTATTCAAAAAATTTTCGTGAACCAAAATGTTACAGAGAATCGGTGAGATCTGGACAGATTAAACTTTAGAATTTTAATGGATTTCCCTTGGAAATTTATTCCAGGAAAAAAAAAAAAAATACTATTTGGCCTAAAGGAAATAAAATCAGATGTATTTTGGAGTTATTTGAGATATAATATTGTGATTATACTTCTCAAACAAACATATCAGACGGTATTTTAAAGAAAAAAGTATTGTTTTTAGATGATATTTTTTTAGAATAATATGCATTTCTGTAATGATAAGTTTAAGTGAGAAGAGATTCTGGGCTTTTTTAATACAATCTTTGTGATTGTTAATTTTTTTTGCCCGCTGTAAAATGATGAATGCAATTGCTTTCACAATTAATAGTGAAATGCAATTTATTCTGAAAACAGCAAAAATAAGGCAAAAATATTTTTTGGTAAAAAATGTAAATATGTGTACTGTATTATTAAATGGTTTAAAAATATTAATACTTTTTTCTTTATTTTCAGATCGATATAGAAAATTTTCGGAAACTACAACCATTTTAAAAACTATTTTTTTAAAAAACAAATGAATAAATATTTTTTTGAGTGAGTATGGTAAGTCAATAATAAAAATTGTAGTCTCTCAAGGACTTTATAATGTGATAAATGATTTTTAGTGTTTTTTTTTAAAAAATAAAAAAAAGGTACGCTTACCGTACGCGTACGGTAAAAAAAAAAAAAAGTTTTTAAAAACAAGTAAAAAAAAGATGGAAGATAAGGTTGGCTCTTAAAAGAACCGTTGTGTTCATGCAGGGACAGAGGAAAGGAAGCATGGGAAAATCATTCAAAGCTACAAATGTGCTGATCTATTTTGTTGTTTACTAGGGAAACACTGGTCTCCCTATGACAAATTAGACCTTTACAAAATGTGCAATGAATATCAACCTTCCGAAATCGAAGGTTCATTTCCAGAGGGCCAGCAAAAGGAGATTCTCCCCCCACAGATGAAGGGCTCACCTGACCTGCAGAAGAAGGAGTAAGCCCTGCAGGTGATGGTCCAGGCTGAGCTGCTGTGGATGTACTGGCTCGTCTTTCTGAAGAGTTACCTCCAAAAAGATGACCATGTGTCCTTCTGTGTACATCCTGGAGGTGTCTCTTCATGGTGTGATTCCCAAAGGAATACTTCCTGTTAGGATTACCTCTAGAAAGTACACGCTTACACAGCTTGCAAGTAACTAAGGGTGCATTCACCTTTTGCTGGCCTTCTGGAAAAGTAAAATAATCCCAAACATAAGAAGGCTTTACTTTCCTCGCTCTCTGCCTCAAGACAGTGCTGCTGGTGCTAGCCTCACTCTCAGAAGAGCTCTGCTGTTCTGCCATCGTATCCCAAAGACAAACCAGCTCCTTCTCCCAAGGGATCACAAGCAGAAATGAGGGGAATGGGTGTGGTGTAGGAGAGTTCTAGAACTGAAAGTACTTTCAACCAATCAAAAGTTGTGTTTCATGATCACATGACCTACCGTACGCTTACGGTACGCTTACGGTGCGCTTACGGTGCGCTTACAGCAAAAAGTACGCATGCGCGTAAAAAAGACACGCGCTTGCGCGCATGCGCATAACAGTCACTCCCCGGCACTTCCGCGTAACGTGCGCGTGTGGCGTAAGCGCGCACGCGACCCACGCGCAGTACGCGCGGCTACGCAAAGTACGTAACTATACGCAAGCAGTGTAGATAGATTACGGGCGTTGCGTAAACCGTACGCTTACCGTGAGCTTACGGTACGCGTACTATAAAAAAAAAAAAAAAAAAAAAAAAAAAAAACTGGAAATAAATTTTACATGTTTATTTTAAAAAATTTATATAAAATAAATATTTAATGATTTTAAAAATTTAAGCATAGTCTTTATAAAAGGTAAGAAAATTAAATTAAAAATATGTTTGAAAAAAATGAAGAATAAAAAAAAAAATTGCATTTAAAAAACCTTGCAAATTCACTGAAAAAACCATGGGTTTCACACACGTTATAGTTAGGAATTAGCATTTAAAAAACCTTAGAAATTCACTGAAAAAACCATAGGTTTCACACACGTTATAGTTAGGAATTAGCATTTAAAAAACCTTAGAAATTCAGTGAAAAAACCATAGGTTTCACACATGTTATAGTTAGCTGGACATTTTACTCGTAAAAAACCAATGAAATTGCCCCGTTATAGTTAGTTCAGCTAACTATAACTCGCGCGCCCGCAATGCACTGCTGATGACGTCACATATTACATCACTCATGACATGGTCAGTGACATCACTCATGACATCACTGATGACATCTCAAATGACATCACTGATGACATCACTGATGACATCATCCTTGTGATAGAGTGGCAGACCTCCTCTCACCTTAATATAAGCTTTGATACACACATTCAAAAATAGAGACTAAAATTTTCAAAACAATGGACATACCAATACCAGTTACAACAACCTCTTCAGTAATTCTAAGATCAACATACACATCCACTCATTCACCAACAGTCCTATACAGTCACTCATACATGTACTCACTCATCATATGTACTCATACACCTATACATCCTGTTACATAATGCCACTCATCCATAGAGTTACTCACACACATAGTCACTCATGCTAGTAAAGAATCAAACATACATTCACCTGCATATACAGTTATACACACACCACCACACTTACTTCTACGGAAACTTACACATACTTAGTCTTTTAAACAATCACTTATAGAAACACATACTTATTCATACAGGAACTCTTTAAATCTCTCCCTCTCACATATACTCACATATATACACCAATAGTCACATATACTAGTTTAAAACATATGTAGTTACTCATAAAGACACTATTGAGACAGTCATTCACTCACTAACACACCAATACACACACGCATCCACCCATGCAGTCCTGCACACATGCTCTGTTCAACACATACAAACAGTGAGTCACTCATTCATGCACCTATGCACTACGTCATACCCCCCACCGAACCATGCAGACACTCAGACTAATACTCAAAAAAACCAACTAATAACCTATATAGACACCCATGTAGCTACTCACCAACCCATGCAGCCACTTATACACAAAGTGAAAAAATGATACAGATATTTACATATTTAAATATTACTCACTAAGCCATGTATTCACTATGATACACTTAATCAGTCAGTTACACAATCAATTTTTCAAAAAGAAATCATCCATTTAGACAGTAATATACCCATTTATTCTTCTATCAACCTTGAGATATACATATATAAAACATATTTAATTATCAGAAAAACACACATTCACTGGATGATGTCATCAGTGATGTCATCAGTGATGTCATTTGAGATGTCATCAGTGATGTCATGAGTGATGTCACTGACCATGTCATGAGTGATGTAATATGTGACGTCATCAGCAGTGCATTGCGGGCGCGCGAGTTATAGTTAGCTGAACTAACTATAACGGGGCAATTTCATTGGTTTTTTACGAGTAAAATGTCCAGCTAACTATAACATGTGTGAAACCTATGGTTTTTTCACTGAATTTCTAAGGTTTTTTAAATGCTAATTCCTAACTATAACGTGTGTGAAACCTATGGTTTTTTCAGTGAATATATATATATATATATATATATATATATGGGGAGTTGGGCATCTGTAGGGCACCCTCCTCAGCCCAGTTATGGCCCCGGGGACCCCATTCACTGGAGCTGGGTATATTTAAGGGGAGGGATGCATTGCCCACCTCCGGGAGCATGTTTTCAGCCTGAGGACCCCATCCCCCAAGTCCCAATTCAGATGGCTGCAATTGATATGATATTTGAGTTAAACATAGATTGCTTTTTCTCTGATCTTTCAGAGTATTAGGCTAGTTGTGGGGAGGTCATTGTGGTCTAGGATAGGGTTCTATAGCAGTTGGAGGATATGACCTGTCTTGAGACCTTCTGGGAAGATGCAGAGTGAGAGAAGGATTGACAAAGCTAAGCAGGGGTAAGAGAGTTTCCCCAAGAGACCTTTGGTATGTGTCTATCATCTTGTGTTGAAACCTAAATCCTCTTTATCCTACAGTTCTCCCAGCTCTCACCAAGCAACATCCTTCATGACAAAACCATGTCACCAATGTTTTCTATCATAAACACAGCTAGATGTGTCATGTGCCACCATCTCATCTGTCATTGGCAGTTTGTATATCCAGGCAATTATGCTTGACGACAGATGAAGTAACCTCTTAATCATTCTTGCTATTGAAACAAATACATCCCTCACAATTTCTACTTCTTACTGCTGGTAGTCTCGTCACGTGTTGAAGGAGGAGCGAGGAGAGGCGAGGAGAGGCGAAGCAAAGGCAGAGGATTTTGCGGGCTTTCCTTCCTGCGATCCAGGGCCCCCTCAGGGCCCCCACAGCCGGTTTGAACGCTCTGCACCGTCCGTCCATCTGCCTGGTGAAAGGAGGAAGGTGAGGCTGTGCGTCCCGGCAATTGGCACCGGTATCGTTACCGGCACCGGAGCAAGACACAAGGCGCGGAGGGGGTGAGAGACGTGAGCGCGGCTGCCGATAGAGGCGGCCGCGAAGTAAGAGCCCGGGGGTTGACCGACAGGCAGTCTGACTAGGTCTGATTGATCCGCGGCCCCCCCTGTGTGCTCCGCTCACAGCCAGTCCCCCCCGTGAGCTCCACCCACCGCCGACGGTCCACCCCGTCAGCAGCTGTGGGGTACAGGTTCCCAGACTGCCCCTTTCACCCTCGCCTCACTCACTCACATCCTTGGCCAGTTTTGGCCAGCCTCAGAGACACAGTCCGAAGTTCATCACCTGTGCCCCACCTTAATGCATTCCGCCCTTGCAGTCAACAGGAGTCACAGAAAAGCAAGGAAAAGTATAGAAAAACTGCATGTAAAAATGGTAAAAAATCGCAGTGGCCTGATAAATCCAATAGAACTGATAAACGGACAATATCGGCTACTTCGAGAATTTAGGGCGCACCAATTAGGAATTAGGAATTAGAGAACTTTCTACATGACTTCATAAGCTGTCTAGTTTTAATCTGCTATTTTTGAAAAAAAAACAAAAACATTGAAACGGCAGAAAGTGACCGCTAACGAGCCTCCACGAGCAGGGGGGCTGCTAACCCTGCGTGACCCCGCTTTGTCTTCATAGGCCGGGAAAGGCATAGTTGTGGGCAAAGGAAAGGGCAAAAGGGTGTCATAAGGGGGCATAAGGCAAGAAGATAAAGGAAGCCCGAGTACTTGGCTCTACCTGGTGGAAAGTAGCAAGACCGACGAGGGCAGAGATGAGATCAGGGAGAGTCAGACAGACCCCCACTCAGAAAACCAAGAGCGACAGGCAGAATAAGAAAAAGAAAAAACAAGGCGCAAAAACAGAAGCAGAAAGCTGTGTCACTAAGCAAAAAAGCCCTCTATTATCACCGATTGCTACAATGTTTAGAAACACAAAGGAAGGCGCCAGACTGCTATTGCTGAAAGATCCTGGTGCAGCCATTTACTCAACCACAGCGGAGATCCCAGGCCTTATGACCCCTCTAGCTCCTCAGACACTTTCTTTGCCTTGGAATGGAAAAAATAAGCCACAAAAGGAAGCGGAACAAAATTCAGCCCGTACCATTAAACAGTGGCTTCTACGAAAACCAAGCCTGGAAGAGGAAAAGATTGCTCTGTCAGCGTCAGAAAGGGAGGAGTGGATGAATGGTGCCAGCATAGGAACGGCACTTAAAGAGGATTTAAGCCTGAGCTCTGACACAGCACAGGCATGCAGGACAAATAATGAGGGCACTATATACAATATCACTGAATACAACATAGAACTAACTAACCCCACGGACCGCCTGAATCAGACAGTAGGCTTAACAATCTCCGACCAAAGGGCGCTAAGTCTCAGTGAAAAATCCTACTCGCCGACAACAATACTCAAAACAACCCAAGGGGACCTGTCATCGTCCACCCCGAAGTCCGTAATAAACAACGTTAGACCAACAAGGCTTCATATAGCCGCTCAGGTGCACCAGCTGGACCAAGACGATCAAGAAGGTATTGACAATATCCGTCAAATTGTAAGAATGTCACCACCAAACAAAGACATCATGCAAATAACTGTGTCCGAAATGCCTGCCCAAGCGGGCGGAAAGCATCATGCTAATTCCCAAAACAATACAATGCCACAGGAATCCACTCTGGGAAAAAAAAGCTATCAAAGGTATACCAACAATAGCTTTAGTAGGGAGATTGATGACAAAACCCACCAGCTTAATCAAGAACAAGACTCAAAGAAGACCAATAATTTAAAATCACAGTTGCAACAAGGAGAAACAGCCAGTAACCATAGTTTTTTTTTTCCGGAGACATCTAAATCTTTATTGAATACATTACAGACAATAATAAAAGCGTTTAACATGCAAAATGATAAGATGAATATCCAAATAGACCTGATGAACATCATAGCAACACAAATAGCAGGGATCAATACCAAACTGGAGAGTATGAACAATCTTATTTCCAGAGCCCAGGCAAAATACTCCGTCCAGTGTGCATGCAGCCCAATAATAGACAAACTAAGCTTGTTGCCAACACTCCTAGATCAGATAATTCAAATCAATAAATCCTACTTGGGCGTGAAGGGCATAACAAAAGAAAAGGAATTGACAAAAATTAAAATAGAAAACAATCAAGATCTTTCAAGCCCAGATTATCACAACGTCATAAAAACAGACAAACAGACAGACAATCAGGACAGATCAAGCAACAAAGATCGAAAACTATCACGCAAACAAAAAAAACGCGACAGGAAAGCACAGAATAAACTGTCTTTGCCTTTAGAGCAGCATACAACAAAGATCTATCCAATGTTTCGCTTACCAGAGTTTGGTTATACAACAACAGCCTCGGTTAGTTCAACAGATGATCTTACCGATAGTGTTATTTGCTTAGATCCTGCAGCAATTGAAAAAGTAGTAGAAGGAAAGGGAGATAATAAACATGGCCCAAATAATGAGGTGACCCGTGCTCGCTTAGATCCGGCAGCCATTGAAAAACAAGCAGAAGGAAAGGGAGATAATAAACAAGGCCTAAATAAAGAGGTGACCCGAGTTGGAGACTTTACCGGAACCCAACAAACAACGAAGAACAAGTGCTCAATAAACAAAAAAAAAGGGAAAGGAATGGAAACCATCATTGAAGACGCGAGAAGTCTCGGCGAACAACAAGCTACGACTAGTAACCTGACAGCTCAAAATTGCTCTGAAGAAAAATGCTGTGGAAACAAAGTTGCAAATAATCAAGGACAATACAAATCAGAATCATATCATGACACCAATAGAGACCGTGCAGATGGACGAAGAGAAACATGGAAACTTCCTGATAATCAAGATACTCCAAACATGGGGAACCAAAAGTACAGTGACAGCACGAAAGTTGCCCAGAAGACGGTCATCCCAAAGTTCCAAATGCTTAGTCTAGGGGGAACCAACGGATTGGTGGAAAACCAAAAGAGACCACAATCGAAACAAGAAGCCGACTCAATCTTAAGGAGTACGGCACAGGAAGTAGAAACTACCTCGAGCGCAGGACGCCGGGTGGACGACCCTCGGGTCGATCAGTCTGCGATGGATCTCAAATCCCACCGGGTCAACATAAAAGTCAAAATTATAGGTGACTTAAAGCACATTACACTCGGAAATAAGGAAGAACACTCAATGCCCCAGGCAGGCCATTGCAATGCATCAACAGAACGGCAATTATTGCTAATCCCAGAATACAATTCAAAAGGGGCCCATGATATATTCAATAGAGGGAACATATTGCAGCTAACATCAAACATTGCGGCATTAAAATACTTAACATCAGCGAATCTACTGGCAGTAGAATTCATAGGAATGGAACACCAAAAGAGTAAGGAGCAAACACTGACCACCTGGCTGACAGAAGAAGACGCGCAGCACATCATGGATTCTAAGGTGCAATTTGAAGCTTGGGGAATTAAATTGCTAAAACCAGCGACCCCCCGTTATCCTGGCCCCCTAAACAACATTCTCAACCGTAGTAAAGGAAAAGCTCAAAGGCGAAACGATAACACACATAACATTCAAACAGTACTCAAAGGGGCAATTGGCGGCAACCTCTCTACAACACAGAAAGAGGGGCCACAAAATTACCGGGTAAACGGAATGGACGGGACTAAGGACAACTGGGGATGGTTGCCAGGAGTACTAACTTCGAAAACAAGCCTCTGACCAACGGAAAATAATCCACCAACTCAAGACACAAGTAACATACAGGTGCTTCGTGGAACATCGCGGGGGCAAAAAAATGGCTGGAGAACGGAGAACTCCCAAAAAAATGGGAAAATTATGATATAATAGCTTTGCAGGAAACCTGGGCTCTAGAAGCTCTTCCACTGGCAAATTACATCCAATATACAGTTCCAGCAACCAAAACCAAAACCTTCGGTCGACCAAAAGGGGGCTTGGTAGTCTTTATCTCTTCAGAGTTAAAGATTGAAAGTGAACACATGGATTCAGAAGGACCAAATATTCAATTGATCAAATTGACATTAGGGCCTGCTAATAGATCAAAAATCGTCCTCTTGATGAACACATACACACATCCTTCGGCCAGGAAAAAATTGGCCCATAACAAACAACTAATCGGAATCATTACCAACATCCGGAGTACCTTTCCCTTGTGGGACTTGATACTCACAGGGGGCTTTAATTCAAACCTAATTTATACTCCGGACGAGGACGAATCTACATCAGCAGACAACATATATTGGTCCGTCCCACATCAATACCAGCCAATGAGGCCAAAAGTGGACCACATAGGACAAGGGTTGGTTAATCCCTTAGAGTTTCTTGGGCTAAGAGTATTGAATGGTAGAACTCCAGACGACTTCCCCCCTAAGTTTACATTCCATGGGGGGAAGACAAGGTCAAGACTGGACTACACAGCATTCTCAGTATCGCTGATACCATCCCTATCGCACTTTTCGATAGAGTACACAACCATGAGTGACCATTCATATCAGCTGATACATTTTAGGTCAAAAATTACCAGGTAAATACAACTATTGATGGTAACAAACACACAGTGGACCTAAAACGTCTAAAATGGTCAAACGACACAATTGAAATATTGCAGTTAAAAATAAAAAACTTGTTAATTACTAGCAAAATTGGAGCCCAGGACAAAATACAAGCATGGGAAAGCTTCACAGCTGAGCTAAAAACATTAATGCCGTCAGGACAAAAGCAGCCCAAAGCCCGGGAAAAAACAATAACGTTAGGTCTGCGATCCCTGAAACGTAAACTCAAAAAATGCATAAGGATGCTAAAAAGAACAACTCCTGACACAGCAGCATGGGACAGCGTAAGACAGCTCAGGAAATGTTATAAAAAAGACCTCTGGGAAGAAAAAAGAAAGAGCAACGACAAATTCTGGGCCGAACTCCTCTGTAGCTCAAAGAAATCCAACTCAAAGCAGTTTTGGATCATCATTAACAACCTGAACCGACCGGTTACAGTGTTATCCTCAAACATACAAGAACCTGAGTGGGTGGAATTTCTATCCAGGAGGTTCTGGGAAGCCCCCTTGCTAGAACCAATCATGGGAAACATCTATGATCAAGGGGCAGTTCATGTAAAGCCCACTGGGTTCTTGGAAAGCACCAGCTCAGAAGACGCCGCAACTTCAAAACAGAAGGAACAATCGAACGTGGTCACAAATCCAAGAGAGGAAAATGTCTCCCCGATTCCAGCCATAAGTAACTTGTCCCCTTCGATTGAAGGAGTTAGACGTATAATTAAGAAAGCCAAAAACGACGGTGCACCAGGCCCCAACGGAATCCCCCAAGCAATCTTCAAATATGATATTCCGTTTTGGGGCAAACACCTTTCCAACTTATATCAAGAAATAGAGAAACTAAACATCACACCAGTAAACTGGCAAGGTTCGATCCTGACACCTTTATTTAAAGGAGGAGACAGAGCTAATCCGGCGCACTACAGATTGATAGCCCTGCTGGATGTAGAGGCCAAATATTATGCCTCCCTGGTACTAGAAGAGCTTAAGGCATGGTCTGACGACCTTAACCTAATTCCGGAAAACCAGACGGGCTTTAGACAAGGCCTTGGAACGACGACGAACATTTTAGGTCTTTCGCTAATTACAAACAAGTGTAAGCAGAGTAAACTGCAACTTTACCTCTGCTTTATAGACCTAAAAGCAGCCTTCGACAGTGTTGATCGCCATCTTCTGTGGCAAAAAGCTGCGAGCCTGGGGTATCCCTGAAAGGTTTTTAAAAGGCATCCTGTTATTCTATTCAAACACCTGGCTAAGGATTAAGATAGGTGATGGGTCCAGACTCTCAAGGAAGCTGACAACCACCAGAGGCTTAAAACAAGGGTGTGTTCTGGCCCCCCATCTTTTTATTTGTTCTTATCTGATCTCTCTCAAAGGCTGGACTGTACCAATTCCCATCCACCAAAGCTTGGCGAACTGAGACTTTCTCATCTCTCATATGCGGATGACGTGGTACTAATGAGCCAAACAAAGATTGGCCTGCAAAGATGCCTGAATGAAATGTCAGTTTACATTTCAGAAAATAAACTTGAAATAAACACATCCAAAACAAAAACTATGGTGATTGGAAAAAAACAGTTAAGAAAACAGACAATCTGGCTTAACGGAATCCAACTCGAGGAGGTAAAAAAATACAAATACTTAGGCCTTTATATTGACAACTCAAGAAATCTTACGGAGCATAAAAAATATATGTCTCAGAGATCAAGTGCACTAACATTTGCTTTCAGCTTATTAGCTAAAAAGCTGAAGGGCCCCTCCTATAAACCTTTGCTCGCCGTAATGAAGGCAAAAACCCTCCCAACTTTAACATATGCCAGTGCGGCCTTCCATGGCGAGGATGGAGAGCTCCTAAACCAACTAATAGCTTCCATCTACAAAAAAGTATTCCAGATTCCAAGGTCAGCTTCCCCAGCCCAGGTTCGGCTGGAATTCGGCCTTACAAATGAAGAAGTTGGCAGAATGTACGCGACGGTGAAAACCTGGTACCGCTTTAAGCTAAACGCTGCTACATCAAAAATCAATGAGGCCATCTGGACTGAACTAAACCAAGACAAATCTTCTCCTTTCAATCAATACCTTTGCAAATCCCTTTCGGCCACATGTACGACGGAAATATGGAACAAAAACTTGCCGTACCAATCGTTTAAACAAGTTGTAAATAAAGCATCAAAAAAACATTCACTGCTACTGGACAAAAATATCCTAAGATCAAGGTCCCATGCCTGGATGGTGATAAACCACTATAAGTCCCTTGCACCGGCGGCTTATTTATGTGAAACTTACTCAATTAACGTAAAAAAACAACTTATGGCACTGCGTTTTGGAACACTACCATCCCAGGCTGAGCAGCCAGCTTGGCTGCACACAGGCCCTAAATCGGGCCAGCTGTGCAATTATCACAAAGAAGACTTTATCCATATAAATTTGCACATGTAAAAAACTGCGGGTTGAACGTGTAATCTTTCTAAAGACAAGTTTCAACGAAAGAGGTATTAGATCCTGCAGAGCCGCAATAATGGCGTGCCTAAGCCCCTCAGACCCCCCACTGCATGGCAGATTGATCAAATTTCTTAAAGCCTTTAAAAAGCTTTGCTAAAAGGGTCGGAAGCTGGACAAATGAGGTCTAACTTTCTGCATTGAACTTTCAAGAAACAAAATGATTTTATACTTAAATTTCTGCTTTTAACTGCTTATCGTAATATTGTGCTTTTGCTACTTGTTTTAAATTGTTATGGTTTTAACTAACTAAATAATAAACATTACTTACTTACTTACTTACTTACTTACTTCTTTCACCAGAAAGATTGAAAAGTCAACATATCTGGAATGGCCCCAAAAGCCAACCTCCATAGCAGAGCCAAGTAAGTGACTTTGTTCCATGATGATTGCTTTATTTGCTTCCTCTGAAGGGAAACCAAGTTCTGTACAATACATACCCTGAGTGCAAGGTTGTCACCTTGTACCATGTGCACTATGACCCATTTTGAAATGTCAAAGTTTGCCACATGTGAAAGGCCATATACTAATGTGAACACCAACTGCATCAATATCCTTCTCATTAGTATGGACAGTACCTCTGGAGGAACTGCTGATCTCAATGCACTTTCCACCAATGGGGGCCCATAAGCCATTTCAGATAAGAATCCACTCGTACTTTAAGTCAACATCCTCACATGCCATAGCACCCCATACAAGGCAATAAGGAGATTGTATCTCTGCCCAGGCAACAGCCTAGGAGTAACATGACACTACCCAGAGTTTATCTAGAAGCCAAGACCCCCAGGGCACATTGTGGCTACACATTCTTTCTTGCATTGAATCTTCACTATAGGTGTTTGAAGCCACTGATCCTATTGAGTTTAACCACCTGCTGCACACTCACGTTCCTGGACAAAAGGCATGAGCTCCAAAAATGGCTACCAATGCAGGGTGCACATCTCCCCTTGTCAAGTTGAGAAGAGGCAGGACCTGACAATAAACCTGGTCCTGTCATTAATATTTGACAACTGGGGTGCTATCCACAAGATGTTGAACACCGCTCTTGATTACATGTCACACCTATGAGTCATCTTATCGGCAATGCTTCTCGCTCATTCCCCTAATTCTTTCCTAGCAATAAACTATGTCCATATATACTCATTTTAAACTTTTATATTTACTGCAAGATACTCATTTTAAACTTTTATATTTACTGCAAGAACTTGCTTTTACTGTAATGTGTCAAGGTATGTGATGTGTCAGTGTTGGTTGTGATGCGTTGATGCCTCAAAGTCCACTTAGAATGTACTTTCAGTGCCTGTAGACATTACTTGCATGGCACATCGCACCCGATTGATATTGTCACATGGCAATCTGAATGGATGACATGAAATTGTTAAATATTTAACTACTAAGAAAACATAGGTTCTCCAAAAATAAAAATCTTGACCACATATAGATACAAAAATATATATGATAACAGGATATTCAACACAAATAACTTAAATACAGGGCACAGTGCAAATATATCTTCCCTCAGATTGGCTGGGGGTAATGTATCCAAAAGAAGTGTTGTGTAGAAGAAAAAGACATATACTGAAAAATGATATGTAAAGCCCATCAAAACATTTTTTTTTTAAATCACAACACCTCTTAAGTCTTTCTCTACTTATAGCCTGCTAACAGGCTGTGTACATTGCTGCCCACAGTGAGTGTTACCATCTTCATGTACACAGGTATAGGTGGATAGACAGGAGAAACTTGTCCTGACACTTCAATGTGGTTGAGGACCAGGGGACTTTAGTTGATGGAGAGCAAGGCATGGCTGGCAATCTGGACAAGTGGGCAAAGGCGAGGGATTTGGAGAGGACATGGCTGGGGTCCAGGAGGGCTAACGACACCTAAGGGCCTCCACCTGCCCAGCATAATTTTTCTGATGCTCAGCAAAGCCCTGCAATATATCTTCCCTTCTCTACCTTGGCCTTCATGACTACTCACTAGTTCCCAAAAATCACACACCCATGGCCCTATTGCACTTCATCCCAGTAGCAATGGGTTCCGTAGGAAGACATGAGAAAGGGAAACACTGGAAAGGGAGAAGTCGCTGACTGCAAACAAGATAGTAAGCTAATAATCTCCTTAGATGGAATGGTATTTCCGCCAGAGGGACGGAAGAGGTGGGTCCATGTTGAGGTGATGTTAAAGTCTCACCAGGTGTGTTGGAAATGACCAACTTTTGCATGCTATTTCCCCAGATTGTTGCCTTCACTACCCTATTTGTTTGCTGAACCGGTTTTTGTTGGCATTAGGACTCTGCACACTTTTCTTCTGTTAACCAGTTGTAAAGTGCTTGTACTTTCCCTTACAAGCACAGGATGTTTGGTATACACCTAATTGCCACATTTAATTTACTCAAAGGTCCCTAGTAAAGGGTACTACATGTACCCAGGGCCTGTAAATTCAGCAGCAAAAAAAAAAGGTTTAGGGTGGGTTTGGGTTTTGCTGTGCCTGGGGTAACTTTTTAGGGTTCAGGATGTGTTTGGATTTTGAGGTACAAGGGTTAATTTTGGGGTTCAGTGTGCATATGGGTTTTGGGGTGTCAGTGGTAATTTAAGGGTTGAGGGTGTGTTTGGGTTTTGGGGTGTCAGGGGTAATTTTAGGGTGTGTTTGCGTTTTGGGGAGCAAGGGTTAATTTGGGGGTTCAGGGTGGGTATAGGTTTTGTGGTTTCAGGGGTAATTTTTGGGTTCAGGGAGGGTTTGGGTTTTGGGGTGTCAGTGGTAATTTTAGGGTTCAATGTGGGTTTGGGTTTTGGGGTGCCAAGGGTAATTTTAGGGTTTAGAGGATATGGGTACAGGGGTAGTAAGGGTAATGTTAGAAATTTAGGGGGTATGGGCATTGGGGTAGTAAGGACAACTTAAGGGTTTTTAGGGAGTCAACAAAATATATGTATATATGATAGATATACATATATATACACACCCATCTACTTACCTTAACAATTTTTATCAAGTATATACCTTTACCACGCATGTATTTGCTTTGTAATGGCATGCGTGGTAAAGGTGTATGCGTGGAAAAAAGTTTGCGTTGTAATTGCAACGCGTTGCAACAACACTTGCGTTGCAACAACCGCGTTGTATTGGCATGCGATTTATTTGCATGCGATGTATCGTTATACATTCGTAATCTGGTGCTCATGTAAAGCATTCTGATGCCTTTGGGCCAGGTTTGTGCTATATAAAACTGACTGCAAAAAAACACAAATGCTGGCTGCTCAATGGGACCATTCTGCTCATTGCTGTGCTTGGGGGCATTCATGCTCTTATAATGGCGGTCCATTTCTGTTCATTGCTATTTGGTTCCATTGTGTTTCATAACTAGCCAAGCCCATTGTGGATTATTGCCACCTGCGGCCATTACTGCTCAGCTGTACATAACACCATTAATGCACATCACTGCCTTTAGACATTCAACCCCAGTAAGACCTGGATCTGCTGATGGGAAGGACATGTGTTTTCAAAGAAAGAAAGCATCAAAATTAATGTGGTAAAAAATCGTTAATCAAGGTTTAGTAAAAAATAAAGGTGAAAAGTGAATATTGAAGACAACACAAAATCTATGTACGTCAAAAGACATGAAATTGACCATCTAAGGTAGCCAGGTAAACTAAGCCCCCTTCGCTGTCCTCATGAAGGGAAAAGTGGCAAACAAATGGCAATATGTGATAAGGGAGTGTGTGCTGAGTCTGTGAAAGTCTGAGGGAGAGTTGGGGTAGGGAAAAATAAATTTGATTAGCAACTATGAAATTGTTGTGTTTCTTCTGTGTATGTTTTGTTACTCAAAGCGTGTGATACTCAGGATGTGATGCACACATTTGTTGATAACATGTCATTCTACGTTGTTAAAAACGGCCTAAAGTATTTCTTACGCCTGTAATTTCGTTATTGTATGGTGGTGTTCTATGATTTATCCATTTCAAAGTGGGACTGCATCCATATTCAAAGATTAGTGATATTGTTATATTGATGCTATTAATTATGTAATGTATGTTTAAAATGTAGGGTTGAGATTATAAATATGGTATGATGGGGTGAGAATTAATGCTAAAATACTCCTTTATTTAATTCACTTCCTATGATTTCAGGTTCAGTCTCTGTCTACCATGACTGTATGTGGATGAAATGTCATTGTTCTCATTGAAGTGGATTGTATTATCATAATGATAGCTCTGCAAAGTTTTGCCATAGTCAGGGATAAAGGTTACTTGCCAAGAAGGGCCAAATCACTTGCCAAGTTTATCTAAATTCTGCAAAAAAACGATCATTATTTGGCACACTGTCTGGCAGAATTTTATTCATTCATGTGAGCTAAAAACACAATTGTCAGTGAAATCAGCAAATTATATGTTAAATGTAGTAAATGCCTAATCTTGTAAAAAAAACACTGCAACCACAGAAAATGCATTAGTCCACTAGCCCTCACCACTGTCCATTGTTTTATAAACGATTTGTTCATGAAAGGCAAACAAAAAAAACAACTAAACATTCTAACACCAATTCCAGTGCCCATTGTTAGCTGCACATTGAAGAAAATGGCTTTTCCCAAGCTAGATATAGATAGTAGGCCTGGGAGAGATTTTGATCACTCCAGCGTAATCTTGCGTGGCTTCAGTAATTTTGCTTTATGCTGGTTAGGCAAAATTCCCAGAATTAGTCTATTATGCCACATAGTGAAGGAATGGTGGAGAGGTGTGGTGCAGCTGCCAGGGCAGCTGACTTCGGCACACAGGGTTCGCTCCCCCGCTGGGCGGCAGCTCAGATTAGCAGCATGTGACTCTGGGCAATATATCACTTAATTTCCACGACGCCCCCAGCGACTTGAGACCCGTAAGGGTGAGTAGTTGGCGCTTTACAAATATTGATTTACATTTACATATGTAAAGTGCGAGTGAGTGGACGGCCAGAATGCGAGCAGCTGCTGCTTGTGGCACTTGTGTATTTTGAGATTTGTGTGTGTGCTTTCTTAGCATAAAATATATCCTTGTGTCAAAAATGAATGCAAGGGTGCATTTCATGCTAAAATATAGCAACAAATTCCGGTTTTGCATTTTGTGCAATTATGCATAAATTTGCATAAATTTCAAGAAACGTAAATAATTACACAAATGCAATTTGCACACATTTCTCCTCACACTCCTACTAATTGCCACAACGTAAACATGTAATGTAAAAGTCCTGAACTGGTGACATGCAATAAAATAAAGTCCTATATTGCCACCTTGGGCATTTTGTGCAAGTGTGGCAATAAACGCGGATTCAGAAATGTATTAATGCAGTGCAAAGGTCAAATCCCTTGCATTTGCAATATGCTATGTATTACCATTGCCGAGTGAGGAGAGATTCAGGAGTAGGTCGTGATGCCTCCCAATTGTTATAAATAGCATATTACACTTGGCACACTTGCATATATAATGTATTCATAAATAGTTTCTATATGATATTCAAATATAGTTTATTTATCGGCATATATAGAGTTGCTATCCGATACATTACTTGTGAAAAGGTATGTAAACAAAGGCATGGTATGAAGGGTTTACTATTTGCAGTGGGGTGACACCACATTGAAGAGTCCTGTGAACATTAGCAATCTTTTTTACCTGTGTAACGTCACTGTAACACGCAATGTTTGAGTCGTAAACTGTATTTTTGTCTCGTCAGTGTTACTGTACTGCGGCAATGAGATGGCATTTGTCCATTTTACTATAGAAACATATCAGTGACTGTCCCTTTGTTAGTAAAGGTGGCATATTTCTCTAAATCACGTGTTATTGGACCACATGAAATTCAGTAAAATACACTCAAAATGCAGCCTGTTAAATTGTGTTACATTCATAAGAAAAAAACAAAACCTTTTTTCTGCTCAGCTCCTGGGAGCTGTTAGGAACACAGGGACATGTTCGACACTCCTACTGTAGTCACGTATTTATTATTAAACCACTTAATTTTGTATTAATATCTGTCCAAGGCACCCAAAACTACAGATGTGCTATCAAAAAGATGTGGCAAACAATAGGAAAGACAGGCTAGTTAGATACAATTAATACAATATTATGTAAAATCATGCACACCAACCAAGTCTGTTGGGCACTGTCATCTCAGTGTGTGTGAACAATTTTCACTTCTGCAGTTCTGAAAAAAAAACATCTGTCCAGATCCAAGATCATTACTTTTGATGCACAACAGATATGTCAGTGATAGGGGTTTACTTGGCTGGAGGTTTTCATGATACATACACCGTACAGTTCTGAGGATTTTCTTTTTAGGTCTGGCCGTTCAGATATCTTTAGCTATTTGAACTATTGCTTCTCTCTAAAACAACATTGTTATAATATATATAAACACAGAGGGGTTTTTGGTCAGTGATCTGTTGAATTGTCATTCACATTTTGCTTGTGCCCATCACAGCATACACCACGGGCCAATGAGTCAGCCCAGTTTACCCATTGGCTCCATTCACTCTGAGTGACTACACACAAACTGTGCACGTTGATCACATCAGCACAAAAATAGTTTCTCTTTATTTGCAAAGCTGATTTGGAGTGTTGCATATGTTTTTTTTTAACTTTAAACCCCAACTATTTATCTAGCTTACACTCCTATAGAAAGTATATGTCATAACATGTTATGTGACATCGTGAATTTGTAACTGGCTGTGATTTGAGAGTTTGTTTGGTGGTGATTTATTCTAGTCACTTTCAGAATTAATAACGATAAAAAGCAAGGCACAACTGAAAATCGTGTTATTTAAAACATCTCTACTAATACAGACTCATTGAGAAAAGTTTTCTAAATGTATATTTTTTATTGCAAGCGTAAGGTTACCCAATGCAGGTGACATCATATTTGCTTTTTTAAATAATTTGTAAAAAAAAAGCTAACTACACTTCGCACAAGCTTGCCAAGGCCATAGCTGTTGGTTTTGCCAGTGCTTGCTTTACCAATGAGAAAGAACAAACTTTCCAGGTTAGATGCACTTCTTTAAATAATACCAATTGGCAGATCCTATAACCACATACTTAACGTGGAAAAATGTATGAGGCTGGTGGATAATATCAACAATGGCATCAAATGAAAGTTCTTGATTCCACCAGGATATGGAATAAATATGACAGACTAAATAGTTTGAATGTGAAGTGCTAGGTGAAGTTGGTATATTGGACAGCTCAAGCGAGTACATTTACTATGATATTTGACAACTTTAGATCTCGCATTTAATACTCACTTTGGCCCTTGACACTAAAATACTGCAAAGGGTGTTTGACTGCTCCAGTGCCTATTTTGCAAAACATTAATTAAGTGGTCCAAAGATTTTTATAGGAACCTGAAGCAGATACTACTGAATGCCAGGTTTGCTCAATACCAAGGCCATCTAGTTTTTTAGTTTACTTCCACCTCATTCCTCTTTCTTCCACCTCCTGACAATTTTAGTCCAGTTTACGTGCTCTGCACTTTATCATCATGATTTCTTTGTGTCGCTATTTTCGTCCCGTTCACCTCCTCCTTCTCTCTACCTTTTCTGCCTTTCTCTATTGCTTTGAGTTAAAGTCTAATGATGAAAATGAGGACCCCTAAAATGAGCGCTGGTGATCATCACCTCTTCAAATTTAGCACTGGACCTCTACCATCTCTAATTGTAAAATTCCCCTTTAAGCAAATGCCCTGAGTGAAGACTAGGACAACTGGCAGAATTAAAATCTATCCAAACGAAAATTCCAATGAATCTCTCAAAACATTATCAACAGCATTGCAAACTCAAATGGTTCTCGGTGGCAAATGTATGCAAATTTTCCAAAATTGATTAGTGTTTTGTACCAATTCAGAAGGCTCACTCCATATCCAGATCTAGCTCTCTAATATAAATCCCAAAGGATTCTGTCTGCAAATAATTTCTTGAACCTTGGGGCAGATCTATGTTCCCTGGCGCATCCCTGCAAATCAGCATGGATGCGCCAGGGAAGATGCGTCACGCAAGTTTGCCCTTGCGCCACCGCAGATGCGCCGCATTTACAATGCGGTGCATCGTGGCGCAAGTACAAGCAGATATGTGATGCATCTGCCAGCGTAAGGTTGGCGCAGTGCTGAAGTTGCGTCGCAAGCGCGACGCAACTCCAGCACTGTTCCAAGCTACCCTATCCCTAACATGGTGCGTCAAGCCTTACGCCTGCTTCAAGCAGGCGCAGGGTTTTGACGCATCAGCGTTGGGAAAGTGACTCAGTGAAACCTTATAGATTTCACTGAGTCACTTTTCAGGGGCGTTCCTGCGACGGAATGCCCCCCCCCCCTGAGTGGAAACGCCCACATGAAACCTGACGCATGTTTCATGTGGCGCAGGGCTTTACACTGTGACGCATCTCCATAGACACGTCACAATGTAAATGGGGCGCAACATGGCGCAGGGTTTACGCCGCCGCTGCGTCACAAAAGTGACGCAACGGCGGCGTAAAAGGGGCGCAAGTCCCTCATAAATCTGCCCCCAAGTCTTTTCATTACAATATAAACAATAATGTTGATTTTAAAAACCATATGAAAGGAAATCCTGGGCAGTAAGGTGCCTGTTCAGCGGGATCAACAGAATCAGACCTTTCCTACCATCAAAGAACCTTGGGGCATATTATCAAGGACGGCGTTAAAATTATCGCCGGTTTAGCGGCAGAAAACTGCAGCTAAAGCAGCGATAATGGGCTTGTTAATATGACCTGGAGAATTCCAATAGAAGTCCATGTTCACACCAGAACATGGACTTCTATTGGAATTCTCAAGGGCATATTATCAAGCCCATTATCGCCGCTTTAGCGGCAGTTTTCTGCCGCTAAACCGGCAATAATTTTTAATGCCGTCCTTGATGATATGCCCCATTGTCTCTACCATCCTGTCCTCATTCTGTTCGACACTGACAGGGGCAACCTGTGGCTTACTTCATTCCAAAACACAACTTTGGTTCCACTATATTGTGTCCTATGTTAAGCTAGCCACCTAGAGAACTTTCCTCAATGAGTCTGTATTAGTATAGATGTTTGAAATATAACTGCAGGTTCCCTCTTCTACTTTAATCTGATTCAAATCCTACATCATAACATACAAAACAAGTGACTCGAAAAAGAAAAGACTACTTTACTGATACACTGTCAATATAAGATTGAATCAGCAGCACATGCAGCAGGTTTCTTGAACATCTAGAGATACAGACAATGGAGAAATGAAAGACAGTCGTATCCATCTATCCCACCAGGCTCTCAAGATGCTTTCCCGTTTTAATGATAATTCAAGAAGGAGCTCAAAACCTAATTCTTCAGCTTGTTTCTGGCAGAAGTGAAGTAATACTACCACAAACTGCACAAGCTCCCCTCTCTCTCCTTCTCAGCTACAGTGCACTTCTCAATTATAAATAACCCTTTTATGAGTATGGGAAGAACGTAGCAGGAAGCCTTCTATTTTTCCTCGAGCATTGAAAAGTTTGTCAATGTCCCAGGCTATGTAAACATTCTTATTTACTTCTGAAATAAATGCATTGGTGCACATCGTCCAAGTCTCTGTAAAGTGCTACGAAATAACCTAGTTTCATTGATTACCAAAATCTGTGTATGCCATAACCGATTTATTTTTCTGGCGTTCATTCTACAGTAGACACTGATTCATCCACATTCTTTAATCTACCTTTGAAGATGTTAAATTTTCTTAGGTCAACAAACCCAATGATAACATTTAAACACTGCTCTTGACCATTGGGCTGTCTAGAAATAAAAAGCAGGCTGAGCCCTCCGTTTTGCTAAATCTGAGGGGTTGCAACAGCTAAAAAGCATATTTGAATTTATTAAACTAATTTCGATACATAGGGGCCGATTATGATGTCGGTCGGAGGCTTTCCGGCCGAGCTGGTTAGTTTGCGGTCCAACCGACCGATTACGATGTCGGCAGTCAGAATGTAAACTGGCTGGTCATTCCGACTCAGTTCCGACTGGCTATCGGAGTCTTCGTGTCAGTCAGAACCTCACCGTAATCCCCTATGGATGACTTCTCCGCAGTCGCGATTCTGATGCCGGTTTCTCAAAGCCTTTCCATGTTGGCCTTTCTGACATGGAAAGACTGTTGGAAAGTGACTTTGGGAGCCCCTATGCCTCCACTGTCTACATTCGGTGGTTGAGGGGGTACCTAGGGTACCTCCCTGTAAAACCCTGCACTGAATGGCAGGCACAATGGGGTGCCTGCCACAGGGTGCAAGGTTTTACACACAAACCCATTTCTTATAGGAGCCTGTAATACTGCCGGTCTACAGTCATAACACAAGCTCCCATAGAGAACAGTGGTAATCCGACTGAGCAGTTTCAGTCGCATCATAATCAGGTGGTCGGAACCGCCAACCTCAGGTTGGTCGGTCCCAAGTCTCAGACAATGTCGGTCGGAGGCAACTTTGACTGACATCATAATAAGCTCCTCAGTAAAGTCTGTTCGAATCAGTCAAGGGTTTGAATAATTGATTACGTATCGCCTTTTTGTGACAAAATATTTTCAAAAGGATATCGAGTTAATTTCTAGCATTGTCTAGCTGGGTTCTAAAGAAGTTGGCCTTCGCATTTTTGTTGTATGAATTCCCTTACTGATCTTAAGCTTCTTAGGTGTTCCATGAAGGGGAGGATCTCCAGGCTCTATCTGCTAATCTCAGACTGTGTCTTTCAGAATTCAGGTTGTCATTGAACCAAGATTTAGAAACTTTGGTGAATATGTTTTTTTGATGAAGGGGGGGGGGGGGCGATTGAGTCAAGGACATCCAAATGGAGGTATTGTGGAAGTCTGTGAGGTCGTGGATATCTACCATGTCCATCTGAGGAGTCAAGGTGTTGTTACAGCGTATAGATGAGTAATTTGGGTTTATGTTTTGAAGACTCATTTTCCATTGTTTTGTTTTATTCGGTTCCGCTGTCTTCAAGATCACCAACTAATTGATGATGAAGATGATACTGTAATGGTCTGTCCAGTCACAGTGGATAATGGACTCCAATGTGGTGCTGTCCATTTTAGCAATGATATGGACCAATGTCTCACCCTTGTTGTGAGTTGGGCTGTCACAGATTTGGGTCAACTTGTGGTCTGATAGAAAGAATTTAAAGCTGTTCACTTCATAGCCATTCAGGTAAGTCCAGTGGAGTTTAAAGTCTCCGAGGAAGATCCGGTTAACTTGAGGGTCATCGTTGGCTGTGATGACTTCCATGATTTGTTCAATGAAAGCAAATTGTCTCTAGGAGGGTGGTAGAATGTGTATATTTTACAAATGAGACTGTTGTTGCTAGCGAAGTTGATGCAAAGATTTTTACAGAAAGGTAGGGTGGCAGTTTCTGACTGAATCTCAGAGAAGATGTTGCAGTAGATGCAGGCTATTCCCCCACCAGGTTTCTTAGATTAGTCAAGTCATATGATGCAGTAACTAGGAGGGTCTAGCAAGTATAAAATTGGAGAAGATGAGTGGTTTAACCAAGTTTCCGTGAGGATAGTGATATCGAACTCATGTGTGGGGATGAGGTCATAAATATCGGGCGCATGTTTCATCTGCAGTTGAGGAGCATACATTTCAGCTGTACATTGGTTTGGACAGTGGAAGACTAAACGATGTTAACACGTTTGAGATTGTCATTGTTTACAGCTTTGTGGTTGTAATCAGGTTCTCTGTAAGGGTTAGCCTGAATGGCTTGGAATTGACCCCAACAGGCCTTATTGGTATTTTTCGTGTGGAAGAAAGAGAGGAGGTGGTCTTGGATGTCACTGTCAGATAGACCATTATTCATTCTCATGGGTTGAGAAGAGGTGTTGGGGAAGGGTATCGCTTTCTAGTTAAAATGAGAACTGTGATGGACAAGGGAAAGCAGCATGCCTGTTTGGGAGCCGGTCCGATTCATCATGGCACTATTGGTCCTATGAGTTGGCAGTAGCTCTGTAATGATGGATGTAAGTTTCTCTAGTTCATCCTTGAGATGGAGCAGGCTAAGTGAAATCTCGTCAAGGTGTGACTCTCAAGAGACATGGTGACAGTTAGGTATGGGTTTGGGATGTGAGTCCCGGTTGAGAGGAGAGGCTACACGAGAGACTACATGAGAGACCAAGTTGAGAGAAGAAGCCATTATTGGAGGCCTGGGGTATTTGTGGGCCAGGGAGGTTATGCCGAGGGACTGACTGAGTAAATATGGGAGTAGGGAGGAGTGGGGGGGTTATGTGCTGAGGGGAAGAATTGGGAGGCATGAGGTTAATCATGTTAGGGGATATGGATTCAGACATGGAGAACTACCGGGCACAGGGGGAGCTCTGAGAGTACCTGGGAGACCCTCGCTGGAGAGTTCGGAGGAAAGAGTAAATGGGAGGGAAAGGCTCCATGGTTGAGGGAATCTATGCTTGCCATAATAGGGGCAGTGGGAGGATGTACATTGGGTCGACAAGTCTCGGATTGATTCTATTAGAATGAGGATCCACACGAAGTCTCTTCAAAGTGTTTATGCCAAACACCCACCAAATACACAGCGATGACAGCGGACTTCAGTTCCAACTGTCCCTTCAGTCCCTTGAACAATTTCCCCAATGTCATCACATTCTATCCCAGAACCAGAGCTTAAAGGAGAAGCTACAACACATCTTCTCTTTATAAAAATGTAAAAGAACACAAAAGAAAGAATAGAAAAGAAGAAAAATAAAATACAACAGCTTAAGCAAATACATAAGTACATCACAAATTTAGGAAAAGAACATATCAATTTCCAATTAACTTGCAGATACAAGGATAAAACCAACCTAATACTATTTGTACTTTACACAGTAATCTTGAAGATACAATGGTGGTCTCCTGATTCTGGAACCATAAGTAGATAGATCAGAACAAGTACAATTTTCATTACTTTTTGGAAATTTGGGCTGAGACAGAGAATCTCTGTATCCATTCCCAGAATGGGCACATTTTGACAACCGGGACATACTCCACATATCACCCCCATCAAGCATTACTACATTCCTCATGACTTTAATGATACGCCTCGGACCAAAATATTTTGTTTCACCTTTGGGAGACCAAACTGCCTTCTTAACAAACACAAGGTCACCAATTTTCCAAGTAGGTTGACGTACCCCATTTTTCATATCAAACCTACGCTTGTAATTCTCTTGATATTTATTAAGTCTCCAATTCTTCACAACACAACCCCTATCTTTCACACTCAACCAAAGAGGATTTAACTTTGAACCAGCTGTTCTCCCCTTAAGTTTTTTAAACGGGGAACAACCAGACACACTATTAGGTGTATTCCTATGTGCCCACAATTTTTCTCTCAGGATGGGCTTGAGTGGGGCTCTACTCTCCAAGGCACTCTGAGCAGAAGCTCTAATTAATCTATTCATACTTTCAACTAACCCATTTGCCTGTGGAGCATAGAGAGCAGTTCTGTGATGTGTGATGGAAAGCTCATTCAAAAAATCTGTCATTTCTTGAGAGGTAAACTGCACCCCATTATCCGAAACAAGAACATCGGGAATACCTTCACAAGTAATGGCATCTTTAAGAAATTCAATAATGTTCTTAGTTACAACTGAACCCATACAAGAACTTCAGTTCCAACTGTCCCTTCAGTCCCTTGAAGACTCTCCCCCATGTCATCACATTCTATCCCAGAACCAGAGCTTAAAGGAGAAGCTACAACAGATTCTCAAGCCCTTCTGGATATGAGGGCTGTACTGTGGATAGGGCAGAAGAGCAGGTGGGATAGAAAGTGCTGGCAATGGGAAGTGGGCTGAGTGATGTTGGGGTAAACATGGGCGTTAAAGGTGGTGTGAGAGCGACACCAGGGGAGCTAGGGTGACTTTGGATGGGATGTGAGTTCTTATTGTTCACGGCCTTCTTGAGGATAGGGAAGATCCCATCCACATTTGCTAGTTTGTCACTTGAGGATTGAATTAGAATGTTCCCCTTGTTTTATAGAGACATGGCAACATCTCCACTGCTGAAGAGCGAGAGAGAGAGACAGACAGTCTAAGACCATGAGGTGTTTTCCTGGTCTAGGTGATGCGTAGCATGGAATATATGAGATATCTCCATTGTGCACGTCTTTTTTGTGTAGAAGATAAGGTTAATAATTAATATTCCCTTACTAGAGCAGAATTATGTGTCAGAGATAAGTGTTTCAGGGTGAGATTTGAGGAGCCGATGTTCTAGTCTTTTTAATGCATTTTTGGGGAGAAAATGAGGGTACTTAATAGTGAAGGCATTAAAACCCGTAGGTTCTAATTTCATGTCCATTGCTTAAGGAACGAAGGGACCACAGAAGAGTAAATAGGTATACCCCAAAGGTAGGATAAGGGGTAAATGTCCAAGAGGGTGGCTCCTAAACAATCTCCAAAATCATAGGGTAGCGGAGAGTACAACAATTGGGGTCATCAGCTACATCAGGCCATCACTTGATGGAAAGGAGCAAGGTTCAGAGAGGAAAAAGAGAAGATAAGGCTCATAATGCATAGGCTATGAGAGAATAAAGCACAATTTGTAAAGGCAGCATGCCATGAGCTGACCAGATCCACCATGAGAGATTCCAAAATATAGAGATGAATACCAATCATAGACATTCAAAGATGGGCACCACTTTTGCATGGTTTCATGTAGATAGGGGTTATAGTCCTACTTTAGTTTCAAATAAAGTCCTCTCTCATTTACCTTCCCAGGTGTGGGGGCACCATCTTCTGGAAGTGAGGCTAGTCAGTGGAGAAAGAGTTCACAAAATGGAGGATGGCCATTAGGGGCCCCACCAATTGATCTAGTTTACCCATGCAGGATCAGAGCATGCCCTGGGTCCCTGCTTTCTAGGATCAGAGAGTTCCAATTAGAGAAATGGGGCACTACCAGTACGTAGTGTCCAAAGCGCTAGGTCAGTGCAGGGAACTCTAGAGAGGTCCCCAATTGCTACATGGGCAGACAGAGAGTCGACCAGTAAGCCCAAGTACCGCAGCAGCTGAAAGGAACAAGGGCATCAGCAATCCAGATTCTCTTGAACTCCACCACCCCTAGCTGGCGTAGATGCCGAGCAAGCTGGCTGTCAATTGGTGGGGGAGATCAGCAAGAAATAGAGAGAACCCACGACAATGGCAGCCCCTTCCCTTAGGCTGGCACAGGCTGCAGCACGGAAGCGAGGGGAAGGGGGGAGGCACTCACCAGTTACTCGGTGCACCAACCCGAAAGCCAGCCACCCATGATCCAGCCCTCATTAGCAAGTTGCGGTGCCAGGCCAGAGTTTTCCCGGCAAACAGCGTGCTGGTGTAACTCAATCGGTTGGCAGAGATGGCATGGTGGCAAACCAAACTGCCTTCGGTAACGGCAAGGAGAGAGGACAATCAGCCAGAGGCTTCCATGTGAGTGGCATTGCGAATTCACAGCAATGTGATGGAACAGCAGGAGCCAGCACGTGTGTAACCAGATGCTCATCCCACTGTGTACCTCATTTAGTCTTTGTTCCAAAGATGATTGTTGGTGTTGTAATTGGCAGGGTTAAGCCGGGGATATGTACCGATAGGTGATCCTAAACCCCGCAGCCACTGTCGTCAACTCCTACACGGTGGCCAAATTGAACCCCATTGAACCCTTGAACCCCATAGTACTTCTTATATACATGACCTATGTCACATGGTGTATTTGTTGGGATCATTTAAATGGATTTGTGTAATGTATTGTTTTTAGTGTACTGCCTACTGCAACACTTTTCCAAGTGTGATTAAGTTTGGAGTTGTAGAATAGTAAATCCACCCTCTCTATTACCTCCACAATACTTTCCCCATTGTGTTTAAGTTTGCAGTTGCAATAGTAAAACTTCTCCCACCAGGTCCAACATGTTCCCTAATGTGGTTAAGTTTAGAGTGAGAATTTCACATTTGACCACCTCCCACAAAATCCATCAAGTTTCCCAATGGTTAAGTTTTGAGTTGGATTACTAAATTTGAAACCCCCAAAGTTTGACACTTCCCCAATATGTTTAAGTTTAGAATGCTAATAGTAAACTTGCCACCCCCCCCCCCACAAGTCCGTCAAAACATCCAAGAGTTTCTCCACTGCGGTTAAATTCTGAGCTGAAATAGTGCATCTGAACCGTACCAAAGTCCAACACTTCCTCAGTGTGGTTACATTTGGAGTTTTAATAGTAAATTTGACACAACCTCCCTCAGGTCTATTTTCCCCAATGTGGAGAAGTTTGGAGGCAGAGTGGTAAATTATACTTTACAGAAACTAGAAATTACATCACTTTTTTTCCCAATGATGTTTAGATTTTATTCAGTATAGTTAATGTGTTATCCATAAACTCTTAGCATGTGTATTATTTTTATTATGTATTCTACAAGTTATAGTTATTTCTAGTATTAATTGTTTGCTTGTTTATTAATATAGTTTTTGTAATGTATCACTTCTTACATTTTATTATGTACATTTTCTGTACATCTCTTTTAATACATACCATTTCTACTCTTCATTATATTTCAATGATTAGTTTGGAGCCGGAGTGGTGAATTATACTATACACAAATTGCATCACTTTCTCCAATGTGGTTGAAATTTTATTCAGAATAGTTACTTTGATATCCATAAACTGTTAGCATGTGTTGTATTTTTATCATTTATATTAAAAGTTATAGGTATTTATAGATAGTTAAATATATTTATTCGATTTCATTATAAAAACCATAGAAGCACACCAATTTACAGTACATTTAGTCGATACATTCCAAACAGGTAGTAAGGAGGGGAAGCAAAAGAAGAAAATTCCACATCCAGTGCTCCTAATGAAATACACTATTAGAAGCGTGGTGTCTTACACCTTTTCCTTGTCCATCAGTCATGACAACATTCAATAGATCTTGCTATAGTATTCTGTTCGCTAATGTGCTAACGCCATTATTTGATAAAGTGCCTAGTGCTTGTATATTTAAAACATCTATGAGCAGGTCATAATAAAATTGGCATATCTACATAAAATCAAAGTTATTTCTACCGTCACAAGTACATAAAAATATCAGATCGACCATAAAAAAACCCAGCATAATTGGTTAGGACATCAAGATCATATCGTGAACTTTCGTATGCAAATGCATTAAAGAAAGCAAATAGAGAAAATATTTGCGATATTTAAAATAGAATAATGGGAGCCTACTATATTTCACAGTGCCTTTCCATTGCAATCCCTTAGATATTACTCATCCATGCACAAGATTAGCCTTCCCCACTGTTGGCATACTCATCACCCTGTCTGTGCTTGTTTGATGTTCTTTATTGCTCTTCAATGTGTTATCCGTGCATGGAGCAAGTATCTGGACAGGCCAAAGACTAAATATTCTGTGCTATCACTTTTCAAGATTCTGACAATCTCTATTAGACAATTAGCTACTAGAAATTGACAGATTGGAATTAGCCAAGTCCTTCTTGTTTGCTTGTACATGGGACAAAAAAACAAGAAGTGGACTTCTGATTCAAGAACACCTTTACACCCTGGGCAACTAGGAGAGATGTTGACACCTTTCCAGCTACTAATAAAACTGTTGACTGGAAGGATACCATACCTACATTTTAAATAAAGTGATCTTGCAAGTAGTGGCTCTATTCGGTTCAAGAAGTCTTCTTGCTGCATTTTATCTTTAATGTTAAAGAAGGAGATTGTTAATCCCCCTGCGTTATTCCTGTTTAACCAGCAATCCTCTATTTGGCTCCAATATTTCTTTTTAAGGAGATTTACTGAGTTTTTTTCAATATTTCCGGGGGATAGCCGTAGGTCACTCATGCCAAGTTTGCCCAGCCATTGCTTAGGGTGGTTGAGCCATTGGACACTACCTTTGGTGTCAAGCAATAGTATTTCTTGTAACAATTCTTTCATTGGCAGTGGTGACTCATTTATCCATATGGTTAGAGGCATGGGCGACACTCCTCATGCCCAGATCTAAATGCATTGGTGTTATTGGGGTATTTTAGGGAAGCTCCAGCACAGATCTGATAAAAAAAGTCTGTTTTTCCAATAGTGGTTGCATTAGTGTGTCCCCAAGGTTCTGCACCATAAAGTGTGGCCCCTAGTCCCTTTGCTTGATATACTTACATTGCAGTGGTCTATAGATTGACTTCCTTAATTTTTTTATTACACCCATTCCCACATGCTGCAGTGACAACTTGCTTTTCAGTAGTTGTGGTGACCATGATATTGTATTTGAAAGCCGTAGCCCTAAGTAATCAAATCAAGTCCATGGTCTATGCAGGCCCTCCCAAACTTGCCCACTAGGTTTTGGAGCCCCATCGGTGTTTGTGAGATTAGCAAAGTGTCATTTGCCAAGATTAATGCAGGCACCTTTTGGCCTGAATGCATAGGGGGGTCCCCCCTACAACCTGTTAGTGTGGAGATCGATCCGTTTATGAAAAGCGTGAAGAGGGTTGGTGCGAGGATAAGCCCTTGCCTCACTCAACAACTAACTCCAATCCCATTTGTCCGCCCACCTTCTTTCCCCCATCTGATTTGAGCATAGTTCTTTGTATGTAGTCTCATAATGATTGTGGGAGATTTTTTTTGATCCCTAGTTTGTTTAAGGATGTCCAAAGTTTCCCCCATGGAACTAAATCAAAGGCAGCACAGAGATCTACGAATACCACATATAAGGCGCCCTTCCCAATTGTCACATATTTCCATAAAATCAGAAGGAAGCGGAGCAACTGATCTACAGTGCTTGTCTTCCCTCTGAATCCTGCCTGCAGTGGTGATAGTAAATCCCCACCCTTATCCAATCATTTATTTTCCACAGCAGTTGGTGGCAGAATATTTTTTGGGCAATATCAATAAGGCTTATGGGCCTATAATTTGCCGGGTCACTTTGGTCTCCCTTTTTGTAGATTGGAACGACCTCGGCACCTAGCCAGGAGTCTGGTATTTCTACTCCTTTTAGTGTGGCATTATATGTGTAGTTAAGAATGGCACTCCATATTTGGGGTTCTGATAGATAGAGATCACCGTCAATAGATCTAAACCTGGAGCTTTCCCTCTCTGTGTGGTTGTGATTGCTTCTAAGGTTTTGTGTATGGTGAAAGATAAGCTATCATTCTTTGGTCCCAAATTAAAGGGCTCTGTGGGTGTTACACCATTGTCCCCTGGCCCTACATATAGGTTAGAGAAATGATCTTCCCAGGTCGTAGGAAGAATGTTAAAGTTGAAAACTTACACCACCAGGCGTCTTGTCCTTTTCGCAATTAAATGCCAGAATTCTTTGCTGTTTTTAGTGTGTACTGCGGCTAATAAGTCTTGCCATAGCCCTATCTGCAAATCCATATGTGCCTCATTTTGTGCGTTTTTAAAGGTCTTCCTTTTCATGGCTATGAGGTCTCTCTGACCAGACTAAATTGCTCCCATCAATGCTTGACGTGCTAGTTTACGATTTTCATTACACCACTTGTTTGTTTTATTCCTGATTTTCCCCCTTCCACTAAACTTTATAGAAGAATTTATTAATATTTCTAACTAGGGTATGGAATGTATCTACCTTGGCTTGCTCCTTCACATTATCAGTGTAAAGGGTCTTCAAGGAGTCACTGACTATGGTGTAGATTTGTGTCAGGGTCTCTGCACTGTTCTCTATTTGTGGCCATTTAATCCTCTTTCTGTTGTTACTAGTGATAATACAGTTGAAAGATTTGGGTTCCATGGAAGGTTGGGGTGAACAAGATGCTTCTTTTAGTTGCAAAGAAAGAGCATGCATGGTCACTATCATGTCTTTCTATCACCCACATGTCCACTACACTTGACCATAATTGGACATCAATCAAGAAGTAACCTATTCTAGTTTTACTGTTTGTCTTCTTGTATGTGTGATGTAATTTGAGATCGGAGGTGGAACGACCATTCGCAGCCCGCAACCCGTGTTTGTAGGTGAAGGATGCTACTTGGAGAGCTACTTTCGCGTTCTTCAATGTTTTTCTGTGACTCAACGATGGAATACCTAGTTCAGGGTCTTCTTCATCAGTGATATACTTAGTTACCTTGAGAGGCTCAAATGTTACGTTTAAGTCTCCAGCTGCAACAAATGATGGTATGCCCTATCCATCTCGAGAAATTTATCTAGGTGTGCGATGGTTGGTGAGTCTTGATGTTGTGAAATGAACCTATTATAAACATTTACCAATAAGATTGACCTGCTGGTACTGATGCCTTTAATGAACACAGCAAGTAAATTAGGGTTAGCTAGTTGAAGTGTTTTGATATAAATCCCCCTTTTGGTTCTGATCCATAATATTAGTCCGCCTGCTGGTCGACCTTTCCTTGACGGGTTGACTTCTATACTATGGTTGGTGAACTCCACTCTATGAATTTTGTTAACTACACAAGTCTCTTGGAAAAGGCAGATATGATTGGTGTCTTTTAGCCTCCCCCAGTCTTCATAGGCAATCTTGGACCTAAGCCCTGCGAGGTTCCAAGAAAACAGTCTAAGTTTCCCGCTGGGCTCATGGAATGGCTGATGTTCGCCCACCTCTTGAGATATCTGGTGTGTAAGTGACTGGGTTTGTATAGGTGTTTTTGGATTCGGGACTGTCCCCTTTCACCGTTAGTAGTATGAGCCCTCAATAGCTTTTTTTGGTGTCTGTTGGTAAATGCATTCCTGTAATGAGGTTAACAGAGGGCTGCGAGGAAACAAGCCCAATGCCTGTCAAGTAGCTCTATTTACGGGAACTACCTGTGGATTGGTGTTAGTGGTCTTATCTGGTGGGCTCATCTGATTCCATCCAGTGAGCGAGAGTGTACTTGGAGGTGTGAACTTAATCTGGATCTGTGATTTAATCGGGGGCTATGTGTGTTGCTCTAAATTAACTAACCCATTTACTAAATCATTAGAGGCCAGATCTAGTATAATATGATCTAAGTCTTTGTTTGTTGAGCAACGCTTTACACTTAGTATATGTGATCTTATGATTAAACGACACTGCCTCACCTGTCTTATCCAGTGGATAGCTTTATTTACCAGGGCATCCACAGATTCCCCTAAGCCATTTGTCAGTTGGGGTACATTTATCATGAACACCCTATTGCATCCCTCATTGAAGGTTCTGCTGACCTCAGCCTGACATCCGCTCCCTCCAGATCTCCCTTCTCCTCCACTGTACCCCATCCTTCCAGGACGGGGTAATATATTAAGTTATGCTCCCTCAACAGGACATTCGTGTGAGGATTACTTCGAGCAGCATTGTAACCTCCCAGTGGTCCGTCCAGTATTCTTCCCACGGGACCCTCATTGACCATTGCCTCTTCTGAGCCATCTACTCCGCCCTGGTAGCATCCCCATTTGGATGAGTTGTGGTGCGCTGTAGACTGGGGATGTGAATTCCCTTGTGCAGTGCATGCGGGTGGATAGACTTGAGGACACTGGTGATGGTTAGTATTGTTTCCCATGAGAAGCTGATGATTTGAGTCATTGTGGTGCTTGGTAAGACCCCATCCCCTCCTTTCCACCCCTCTGGTCGCCCCTTTGTTGCATTGCTGGGTCATATGAATTTGGCCAGAACCCGGCCCATACCCTGCTTCCCATGTCATATTGGGGCAAACACAATTGAGCTGGTCTATCAGAGATCCTACAATTCCCACAGTAACTTCTGCTGTTATGTCCTGTACATTAGACTTGAGCTCACTCAGTTCGATGCAGAGAGCATTACTGTTTGCTTGTCTTGACACAATAGTTCTTCTGTGTTTGGTGTCAGTAGTAGTTAGCTCAGTTCCTGGACCTGTTGGGGTTTGATTGTGGACCTCAAGGGTGGTTACGTCTGTTGTGGCAAGAGGATCAAATCGATTAGAACATACTATGTTTGAGGCTACTACCCCCCTCCGCCATCACATTAGAGCAACCTTGGGCAGGGGATGGCTCCAAAGGGTTAGACTGCAGCTGATTTTGACTTGTTATATTATCAGAGTACACTTCACATACGACTATGTCTTTAGATTTTGAATCAGACCCTGTGGCTTTTGTCCTTGATTTACTTAACACAAAAATGGCTGCCGTTTTGGGTCCCACTTGTGGTAGCTTGTTCTGGCCTTTTAATGAGCTCTCCATTTCCTCAATTAAGTTGTCAATGTCATCTGCCATGCAATTTGCTGCAGCACTCGCCTTTGGTCTCTCAACTTGTTTGGGCACACAGTTTGGGCTTCATTTGGACTTCCGTTTCCCCATCCTGCCACACTCGTTTAGCTTGTTAAATATATCCACTCTTTATTGGAGGATATACGAAAAAATATAAAACAAGAGTACCTGGGTAGCGTTGATCACTTGGTTCCCTTGCTCGAACTTACAGCCGAGAGGGGTGGCACAGCCCAGCCTCCTCCGGGCTCCAATGAGCGTGGACGAGCCCGCCCTTGGCCCAGGCTTCGACCGGGCCTGGCCCACGTGCGCCCGTGCTCGTCCTGCGCTGCTGGAGCCCTGAGCAGCGCCTCATGAAAACGGCCTGGTTCACCACTGATCTCCAAGAAGCCAGGCGCACCTGCAGACGGCTGGAGAAGAACTGGAGGAACACCAAGACAACCGTTAACTACTCCACCTACAAGGACGCCATGACGGACTACCACAACCAAATCAGAACAAGCAAAAGGAACTTCATCCACAACAAAATCATAGCCAAAAAAAGAAACCTCCCATCTGCCAACCTGACACTGGCTGAAACCCATGCATCCACAGAGCCAGAGCAGAAGGAAGATCGTTCTCTCACATTGCAGCCAGGGCCTGGAACGAGCTACCGGCAGACATCAGATGCGCCACCTCCCTGAACACCTTCAGGAAGACTCTCAAGACCTGGCTCTTTGGCTGAACGGATCTGCGCACCCCCCCTCCCAGCGCCTTGAATCCCTCACGGGTGAATAGCGCGCTTACAATTCCCTGATTGATTGATTGAGCAGCTTTTAAGCTCCTCCTGGCATGTGGAGAATGGGATGGCGGTTCCTGATGCGTGGCCTGCCGGGGGATGGAGTCCCCTAAAGTGCGATGTGCAGTGATGGGCTCACACGGTGCAGTAGCCCTGAGCAGCTTTTAAGCACCTTATGGTGCATGGAGAACATGATGGCGTCTCCTGCCGCGTGGCCTGATGTGGGAACGAGTCCCTGAAAGTATGATGTGCAGTTATTTATATTATTCATTATTTATTTGTTTTTTTATTGATATCATTTTTATAAAGTATCACTTTTTGCATTTTATTTTTATATACCTTTTCTAAACATCTGTTTTAATAGATACCACTTTTTACTCTTTTTCATTAAGTGCAGTGTTTGAACCTTTTTTTATTTACAATTAAAACTCATTTTTTTTTACTTCAGAATAATTACAATTACGAATATGATACAGTTGTAGTGTACAAAAATTGTATATGTATTTATACACTTTATTTAAAAGTACTGGAAAATGGCTTTATGTTTATATCAGTATGTTGTAAAATATAATTCTACATAAAACATTTTTGTACATATTTTCTACACAATTTTTCCACAAATTTTATCATTTTGATTATTTTAAAAACATTAAAAAATTAATTATTTTTTTATGGAGTTGAAGTTTCTTTTTATTTAAAAAATGTTCTGCCCTTTGGCCCATTTTTATTGATGTTGTAGACTTTCTTTGTAATTTTGAGCTTTCTTGGAGTTTGAACTTTACTGGTATTCAGTTCGGTAGGACCATATTAAACGTATTTTCTAGGGCTTTAATGGTAGCGTACAATGTTTAGGCTAGTCGTTATAATTGGAAACGTTTTTGTTTTTTTAAGTATTGCTTAGTTTTTAATATTGTGCAATGTCTTATACTGAAATGTAAAGTTAATTTGTATTTTATATCTATCATTTTAGTGTTGATTGTAATGCATTTTTAGTGTGATTTGTTTTATAGTAGGGTTGTAAATAATTTTGGGCGGGTTTACTTTCACTTTGTCCTTTGCTAGTATTTATTTTTGGATGTCGGATTCTATTTCTGACTTGGATGTGTTTTGGTTTTTTCAAGAAAAATAGAGGAGGTTATCTTTAACCAAAATGTTTTTTTATTTTCTCCTTTATTATTTGGTTTTCCTGAAGCCTTTCTTTATTTTATTTTTTATTTTTAGTGTTTCAAATGGATTCCTTGGATTGTTGGAGTCAGATTGAATAATCCATTTTTCTATGGTTTCTTTTTGCAATTTTTGGACACTTTTTTATCAATTTTTTGGGGGATTGCATTTTTGCATCATCCTTTTACGGACCAGGACTTCAGGTAAAAAATCATAAGTGCAATGTTGTATGTGATTATTTATTGTTCATATATACAATTTTCATAGGGTTAGCATATTTTTATAAGTGATAGAAAAGTGTTTGTGTATTGAAAATTAAGTTGATTATTTTCCAATTTATATTTCTTTTTAAAATATTTATTATAGTACATTTTCAATATCAATCTGAATTTTTGTCATGATTTTTTGAAATTTCAGATTGATATTTAGATTTGCACATATATTTTTTAGAAATAAATGTTTATAAAGATGAGTCTTTGTATTTTATCTTAGTTAAATAGCATTGTTGTTTAGTGTTTGTTTTCTTGCTACTGAGACTAGGCATGGTAAGCCTGTGTTATGAGCAAATAGTCTTACTTTGTATGGTAGATATTCATGCATTTGTTTTGTTTGTTTGGAGAATTTTGGTTTCAGTTTGGTTAGGAATTTTCTATTCTTTGCTCCTGTTAGCTTTGTTCTTTTTTTAAGTGCTTCCAGGAATTGGCAGACTGCAGGGTGACTTCTTCCAAGTGTTCCTTGGACGGAATTGTGAAACCCTTACGTTGCATTACTTGACTTTCCTTCGTGGGACACGGTGCAGTCATAGACATTCCACTATGAAATGTGATAGTCGGGTTGGCATTTGTGGCTTGATGTGTGCAGGTGACGAACCCAAGTATCCTTAGAATAATCCCTCAGTGGTTTGGTTTCATGTTTTTGATAATAAGGGGATGCAATCAGCATATGTTATTGGTTAGTCACTTTTGTTACAGGGATGTGTGCTAAAGCTATCAACCGCAATATTTTATCCAAATTCTAGGATGGTTGAATTTTCTATATTCTGGGAGGACTTTTACAGGTGACTCTGTAGTGTAGTTCCTATTTCCCTTATAGGCTCTGCACATTGGAATAATATACACTATAGTTGTGGCATAGGACTGAGGTCAACATGCCTCTATCGAGTACATTAAACGTAATTACTTTGTGTGCCAGCTAACTCAGAGGCCACTATAAACTCCTTGAATAAACAAGAAGAGAGTAGTTTCTGGCAACCGCATAAACATGACAACTTTGTTTCCCTTAGAATCGGAACATGTCTCAGAATCGTGGAAACAACAGATAACAGTTTCACTCAGTCAATCATGCATGCTTAGTTTCTTCAGAGTTACACAGAAATAGATAGACGGACGTTTCAATAAAAGGATTTATTGAACAGTCTTGTTACTCGTGTAAGAGATATGAGCTGTTACAATCGCAAGACAGTATGTGAAATATAATACGTACAGCGTAAGCAGTAAGAAGAAATAATACTGCAACAGCATTGTCTTCTAGCTATGACATATATTCATAAACACATACATAAATAACATAGGCTGAAAAGTGGATACTTGTTTGATGCTTCTAAATAGTTCTACCCCAGTGTACCTAACCTAAGGGTAGTACAAGGTAAGAAGTAGGTGCTGTATTCTATAGTATGGTATGCTATAGTTTTGCATATGTCAAATTTGTATTCCAAGAGTCCCTCTAGGTTCTATTCAGCTCCATACCTTAGAATGAGAGAGGTGGGAATCTCTTTCCGGGTCTCAAACTCTAACACCCCGCGAAGGGAGTCAGAACACTGGAAGCTGGATTCTCTGTGAGTAGGGATGACAGCGTCTGCTCAGTGCGTCAGACGGGGACTCAAATTCTTCTGAACTTGCCGTGGCGAGCCGTATCGAGCTGTGCAGCCGAGCCGTGGTTTGCCATGGTAAGGGAAGGTATATTTATACCTGGAAGGTGCTTAGGAATGTTAGCATTGACGTAAAGTCGGGCAGAGGAGGACATCATGAATTAACCCCCAAGGAATAGTAGTTCATGCATAATAGATGAGTTCTTGGAGAAATCAATAATCCTAGCTAGGGAAAGTCCCAAAGGCTTAAGGGTCTGGTTTCTAAGAACTCTATGTGACGTTGGGATGGACGGATGTAGGGGACCATGCCTGTATTTGGATAGCATGGCTAATGCCTAAATAAGGACTGGGATTCTATGCCTAAATAAGGGCAATGCGAATTGTGCCCATATAAGGACAAGATTTAGGAAAACTTATGTACGGACAATTAAATCGAAACACAACACCCACTCCACTTTCGAATGAACGATAATACTAAATGCTAAACATGAAAAACTAAACATTTAAAACTGAGTACCGCATGTTGCTAAAAACATTTGTAAAAGCATACTAAAAATAAGTCTTTGTTTAAAAAACATGAAATGCAAAGGTGCTGTACATATTAAAGCAATGTTTCATTCTAAGCATATGTTTACAGTGAATGCTAAATTAATAAACATAAATATATACATATGATGAAATGGTTCATGATTACATGAGAAAAGTTCAAAGCTATTTCATGTCATGGTACATAAACGAAATTGTGGTGAATAAAGGTGACAATGTGTCCCTGGAAGTGTTCAAAGAAGTCTATTATCTATGAATAGTTCTATTTTAAGCATATTACTTCGCCATAAAAAGAAAAATTCAAATTTAGAAGAAAAAATAAATTGTATGAAAAAGTTCCAAGGTTTTGTCTTTGTTTTGAAAAATGAAGGCCAAATTTGTAGCTTTCCCGGTACACTGTGAGCCGAATCAAAAGTCAGTGTAAGGAGCTGGTGAAAACATGAAACCCTCTATTCCTGTAGACAAAAGATTGTCTACTGATGTCGGTGATAGTTGGAATACCTCGTTTAGAAGATTAACTGCACATAGAAGTGAAGCACCACCAGTAGCAATGTTCATTTACAATGTTACCTGTGTGCCTGTTGATCCATCTCGTACCTCAGCAGTAGCATGTTGCGTCTGTGAGATCTCAATGAATGCCGTCATCAGGATTGGTAGCCTCTGGGGACAACACAGAGCATGGGCAGTTATCGATATCCGTTGCCATGACTGATGGGAGTGTTAGACAGATGTCTAGCATCCATTCTTCACCGCAAAGCAGGCAGCGTAGAACAGGTAAGATGCAATCTTGCCAGATTGGTCTGAATGACAGAAACCATGTGGTATTTAATTCTCGTAGACGAGGTAAGCCCAAAAGTTGCACTATGCGCTCAAGACACTTCCTTTTCAGGAGAGCTTTCTCCAAGGTGCTGGGAGTGACGATGGTGGATTGGCTTGATATAGCGTAGTAGTAGGAATAAAAACAGGATTCCTGCTAGAATTAGCGGCAGACCACCAAACACTGAGTGCACAAAGTTTGGAATGATTCCAAGGCCTGCTTGAAAAGGTGTTAACAGTCCTGAACATATGTTCTTCTAAATACATGCACAATACCGCTCGTATCAGACATGTTTAAGATACATCCCAACATTTCTGTGAAATGTGTAGGGCAGTTTGTACTTGCCTGTATCTCAGCCGAAGTCTTTGCAATTTGTAGATCATAGGTTTCTTTGGCCGAGGTCAAAGGCATGGTCTGTTGTAAAAGAATGGCTTTCATTCTGCTTAAAGTATCAATTTGTATAGAAGAGATGTTCAGCGAAGGCCATAAAGGCGACTCCCTGACTGTGTCTATTTGGAGGAACACAACTTGCATACAGCAAGTGACCCTGTAGCCAACCGTTACTAGATATGGGATACCTGGCAACATGCCACAACAGCTCTGATCATTCAACAGGAGGTAACTCCCATTGGAAAGTTGGCCAAACGTTGGATTAATCACAGTGGCTGGTGATCCTTGCAAGTGGCAGGATAAATTTGCAGTAGAATCGCTACAGGCCCCGTGTAAACTAATATCCCGACATATGAGTGAAACGCTCAGTGCATTTTCACAGTGTGTACTGCTAAGAAACACTTCACGCCCCCCACTCCAACATCTGTGTGTGTAAGGTAAATTCCAGGATATCTTGATGTATTCTTTACCCAACCTTTCATATTTGCCTGCTTGCATTTGTTCGAGGCAATACTGAAAATGGAAAGTTGTAACAGGCATAGTTATTTTACCATGAATGATCCATTCAGTAGCTGTTTTTTCTGCTACTGTATATGGCAATTTTTCCAGTTTTTTAATGCTCAGCACTGTATACTTTGCTCCCCTTTGTGCCAGTTCGATCTGTTTATCAATGAGATTGTATTCTGAAAACAGAGACAACGAGTTGATGAAACGCCAAGGCACATAGCCTGCACGCAGGTTTTGTAGCGTCCAGCCTAATAACAGAATAGAACGTAATTGAGACTGGCCTTGTCGCAGCAGGACCAAATCTTGTTCCACAATGTCTATAGCAGAGGATACAATGTTGCCCAGTGAATATATACTGGATGACAGAGTCGTTAGCCCATTGTCGACTACAGCAAGAGTTTTCTCCAAATTAATACGATCAATTTCTCGTATTCTTTCTGCGGCGTCTGCTTGGGTAACCTTCCATATTTCGTTATAAGCAGCATAAATGCCAGCATATATGAAATGTTTTTAATGCAGTTTTCTTGGACCTAGCAAGAAATCCCTAAGGTCTGCGCCTTCTTTAATTAAAGATAAGTGTTGTTTCACATCCTCTAGTGTAGATGTCCATAGCCAATTAAGGCATCATTTTCCTACACTGTATGTTGTTATTACCCCTGGATGCTGTCTTTGAACATAATGTGGGTCTGGCCTATTGATTTTAAAACCCTGTATTCTGTTCAGGAATCTTTCTTGACAGATGTTTGTGTCTGTGGGCCAGAGCAACCATTTATCCCATTCAGGATCTGATCTGTTGTTTTGTAAAATTGTATGTAGGTCAACCTCCCCCTGTGTATTGCTATTACTTGCAGGTGTAGGTATGGACAGTGTGTTCATGTCTTTGGTCTTGGCTAACCCAAGCAAGACGTTTGTTGGACAGTGTCATTCAAAAACATTATTTGCTGTGGGATGATGCAGGCTCTAAACAAAGCTTCTATCCCCTGCACTTGCCAATCTTTTGTACCCCAGACAGATTTTGTGTCAATTGTGTCTTTCCAAAAGTCCTAGCCCTGTCTAGACAGTTGGGCATTAAAGGCTGCAGAATAAATCAGTTTTGTATTAGTTAACATATTTTTCGTTCCTGTTTTGTTCACATTTTTAAAGTAAAACATTTCCGGATTGTATGTATTGTAGACTGAAAAATATGGAAACTTCATTGCAAACGTTTTTGAGCTACCCCTTGGTGGTGTAGGACAATGTTCCCATTGGTTCTACATAAATACATTTCTAGGTGTTGCAGATCATGCAAGAAATGATGACCATAGTGGCTGTAACAATAAAGCTGTTCATAGTCAGTTGAACCCTCTAAGTATTCATGGTTAGAGAATGCAGCAGACCTTTCTAGATCAGACATCATGTTATTAACAGTCTAAAAAGTCCCAATCTTCAGAATAGGTACTGGAAGTAATAAAGTCACTTAAAGAAATCTTAAATAAGTGTGGAATCTTCAAAAGTTCAGACGGGCTGAATATATCATAATCCGTTTTGTCCCAAACTATACCATCTTGTATAGGAGCAGCTAAGATGTTCACTGCTGACAACTCTCTTGCTTCATGATGGGATGATTT
The DNA here is from genome assembly GCF_964204655.1 of Triturus cristatus. Classification (NCBI taxonomy): domain Eukaryota; kingdom Metazoa; phylum Chordata; class Amphibia; order Caudata; family Salamandridae; genus Triturus; species Triturus cristatus. The sequence continues at coordinate 819,960,224 of NC_140591.1, forward strand.
GTGTGGTTTCAAAAGTAAGTTCACATTTTTACTTTCTGTGTCCAAGTGAATATATCTTCCATTTATTAGCATGCTCAGAGTCATTACTAAAGCTAGCCAAAGCAGAAAGAAAAGTATTCCAGAAATAAGCCATAGTTCAATCCATGGTGAAACCAGATAAGTCTTTTTCAGGAGATAAAAAAAGTCTTATGCTCCTTCTTTGAAAGTTCTTTTGGCTGGCGTCGTTTCAGGTTCGTTTGGATCCTCAGAAAATGAATCAAAGTTAATTAAATAGCCAGAGGCAGTTCTGTCAATGGTTGAAATTGCATCAGGATTCGTTGAAATCGCTGGCACCAGTTGATCACGTGTTACGTTTGTGTAGACAGGTGTATCAGGACGAACTGTTATTTGGGTCTCAAGAGGAATGAGTTCCATAGCATTGTTGCTTAGTCCTTCATTTGTTACTGTTGACTCCTCGATCGTGATGAGTCTTTCAGTTTGAACCTCTTGAATGGTAGCTAGAGGAGTGCATCTGCTACTTGGTCGAAGTCCACAAGGCCTACTGCTTAGTATTGACCACATAGTGTGGTTTGATGAGTTCGATTGACACAAATCTTTTCTCCTTTATTTCCAGCAGGGGGCGGCAGACGTACTGCTCTTGTTCCGTGGATGGCTAGGACAGGTACTGGTTGTTCTTTCTTGTCCGCGATCTTCTCTCTGACTAGATCCCCAAGCTTTGGGATCCAGACAGGTCTGGCTGGGACGGCTGGATTTTCCCCAGTGGTGGTTGGCTTCAGGAACACGTTGGTTTGTTTCGATCTTAGTTCATTTAAGTCCTGTAAATCAGCCAAATGATCTTTGATATCAAATGGTTTATTTTCCACCACTGTGCCTTTACATTCGAGATCTGGAACCCACATTCTTGTCCCAAGTAGGACCTCATATGGAGTGACCCCCGTTAGAGAACTTCTTGGCAAATTGTTTAATGAGCGTTGGACCCCATACAGATGTTTGACCCACCCATCACCCACACCTCATACCCTAGCTGTTATAGACTGCTTTATGTCCCGGTTTATCCTTTCCAGAACAGAATTTCCCTCAGGATGGAATGGAGTGGAGTACTGCAATGCAACGCCCAAACTGGCCATGACTTCTTTGCAAGCCCGAGAGCTAAATGCAGGGCCCTGGTCAGAATGTAATGTGCCAATTGCGTATGTGCCAATAAAGACTCGCAAATCTTTTATGACGGTTCGAGCGTCAGCCGACCGCTGAGGCCACATCCATAGGAACCTTGAACACGATTCCACTGTGACCATGATATATTTAGAGCTACCATCCCTTTGCAAGGGACCGCAGTGATCCAGGTAAACACAAGCTAATGGTTTATCTGAAATTAACAGGGGTGTCTGCACAGGACTTTTCACTGTAGAGACTTTCATCTGTTGGAATATTTCACATTCCAAAACATAGATTTTGGTCTGTTTCCTAATGCCGGGCCACCAATATCTCTGTTTTAATAACGATACTGTAGCAAAAACATCTGCATGGGCAGAGGCGATCACTTCATGTGCTGCTAGGATTAGTCCTAATCTACGTTCCATGTTTGGAATTATCCTATCCCCCATTCCAGGGATTGGAGCAAACGGAACGTTGTTCGCATCAATTATGTACGAGTATTTGAGTGGAAATCTTTTAGGCAATGCTGCACCACTGCCTTTGCTTGAAGCATTGACAGCCAATAATATCTCACTGTCTATTCTCGTTTTTGACGAGTGATCGCAGCTACGGAAGCCGTTTGCACAGCCCCCTTCACGGCTTCATCAGCCAATGAATTCCCTGCAACGTGAACGCCATCACATTGATTACTCAGCGTGTGTATCACGTGAGTGTTTTGTAGTCCGTTTCGCAACTGAACTACTTGTTCCCAAAGCATTTCATGCTTGATTGTGCCACCTTTTGCATCTTTGAAACCATTTTGAAGCAAATTCTGTAAATATTCATTGTATGATTGAACACAGTAAAAAGAATTGCACACTATAAGTGTGGGGAATTTGCGATCCGCATTTTCTAGTTCCAATTTGAATGCTTGTATTTCAGCTCGCTGAGCTGTACAATCTCCTAGAGATTGTGTTTTAGTGACCAATGGTCGGAATTTACCATCGCGCATGCGACCTTTAACGATTGTGCCGCTGCACTGTAAACTTGCTTACTTTACGTAGGTTGTGTTGATCCGTCATTTTAAATTATAAATTCGTACTGATCAAGAGGGAGAATCTCATTAGGCAAATGACATTCATGTTCATATAGCAGGAATGCTTGTGTTTTTAAATAAGGATCAACAACATATTCAACATCTGTTGCAGCAAGAGAATTAACCCATTGTATCCATCTTGGATGTAAAGCTTTTGCATTTGGAATGCTCGCTTTTGTAACCGCCTCTAAGGCTGGTACCGGAGTCACGACAATAATACTTTTCCCCGGAGCTAGAGCTTTTCTTTTGCTACAGCGGTTTGAACTGCTGTCAGTATTTTTTCTGTTGAAGTGAAGCGCATTTCTGCTTGTGTATACAAATGTGATTTGAGTGCAATTGGTATTTTTTCACCTTCATTGAAAGTTCAGTAGGTGAATCCGCATTGACCCGAAATTATTTGGGTCTCTAAATTGCGTGTATTTACGCGTGTTTGTAAGTGATTTGTTGCTAGCATATCAGCTTGACGTGAACGCAGGATTTCTGTGTGTGCCTGTGTCCAATTTTTGATTTTGAAATCAGGTTTGATTAATTCGTAGAGAGGTTTAGCCCTTTCTGCCTAATTTAGAATGTAAGTTCTTCCAAAATTCAGGAAACTTAGAATCGACTGTAAGTTTTTCAGCCTTTTTGGAGGTTGGAGCAGCGCACACTTTTCTAAAAAGTTAGCTGCCAGGCCTTTGCCTTCACTTGAAAGCTCATATCCTGGGAAAAGGACATTGAGATGGGCAATTCTTGATTTTTTTAAATTCAATTTGTAGCCCTCAAAGGCAAAGCCTAGAATAATGGTATTCACCCTGTTCAAGTGCCTATCTAGATCATCGTCTGTGAGATAGATATCATCAACATATGACAATGCCTCATCATCATAAATTTGTAGTAACTCTGTTACTCTTGCTGAGAATAACCCTGGGCTGTTCTTGAACACTTGAGGGAGTTGACAAAAGTGACGCTGGGTCCCCATTATTGAGAAAGCTGTCAAGCACCTACTTTCAGGGGCTATGTTTTGACAAAAGAAACCATTTGAAATGTCTAATGTGGATTTATATTTTTTTACGCATAATGTTATTCATTAATGCTGTACTGTGTGCATTTTACACTGCAAATGTCTTAGAACAAGTGTTCAGGTGTCTGTAATCCAAAACTAGACAATATGTATTGTCTGGTTTGGAGACAGGAAACAAAGGATTATTCATTGATGAGGTGCATGTTTCAATCACCCCTTGGTATACAAGTTGATCTAAGATCTCCCTGGCCACTTTTTTAGCTTCTTGCTTAATTGGGTACTGCCTTTGTGCAGTAGGTTGATTTTTTAACAGTATCTTGTGGTGAGTTGAGCCCTCATCCCATCCTACATGATTTTTGTATAATTCTGGGGCCTGGGCAACGTCCCATTTCCTGGCATTTGTATATTTTAGGTGTATTGGAACATGGTCGGAGAAGGCTGCGATAATGATGTCTTTGTGTATAAAGATGGGTATGTAGTTCCTAAGGGTGAGGAGACATATAAGGTCAGCGAGTATTAGGTTCGATATGTAGGTTTAATAAGTGAATCCTATTATTCAAAGTGAGAGGGGGAGACCCCTCTTCGGAACTGGAGCCCTCACACACCTAGCAAGCTAGGTGTCAGCTTCATCATATGGGCTTGCTCCTCGTCGGGCCGGCGCTGCAATGCCTGACAGGCTCCCATAAATGGGGCTCTTTGTCAGAGATCTTTTGTCCCTGCCGTTTGGTGCAGTGGGGGTGAGGGGCCCAGTAGTGTAGATGTAGTGCAAGTGAGTTAAAACAGGTCAATTATTCCTTGAATTGTATTTATTCTGGTAGGTAAATTGCCTGATTAAAAGTCAATAGAGTGGCGTAAAGCTAGGGTTTAAGTGCTTAGATGCTTACGTCCTACTCTCATTCGGTCGACATGTTTCTTGCCTCTGTTGTCAGTAAGATCATGGGCAATTCATCAGGACCAGGGTATCAAATGCTATCTACACAAAATGAGAGGGGAAACCTTCCTCCCGCATCGTAATACAGTGGGCAATGTCCCACTGATGTCACGGAAGCTAGATCAGAGAAAGGACAGATATTATAATAGCTGTACGTTTACTCGACATTCATAATGTGCTTTATACACCTTAGTGACAATAGCACACAACATATTAGAAGGTGTGCATATACAAGTGATGTCTCACGCAGTTATAGTGTCTAGGTGCTGTATATAGTGAAAGGACCAAGCGCTATGGGCCATATGTAGGAAGCCAAATACCGGTCGGTAACGGCCGATTTTCGGTAAATATCCCGTTACCGACCGGTATTTAGGCTTTTGCTATGTAGGGGGCATATTTCAGGATTCGGTAATTTACCGAATCGGTAAAATTACCGAATCGGTAAAATTACTGATTCGGTAAATACCGAATCCTGAAATGATATATAGGGGGAGTGTCTCGTCGTTGTGTGGATTCGTTATTTACCACCAACTAAAATACCTGTAAAAAAGCATTATTGTGCTATTTGAAATGTGCAATGTGGCAGACATGCATGCCCTTAGGGCATGTATGTGCGCCACATGTGCACACATGCACGAATCAGGGGTGCAACAGGGTGTCAATGTGACACCCTGCCACCCATGATAATGCCTCCCCTATTACCGATTTGGTATTTACCGAATCGGTAATGGCAACTGGCTTCCCATTCATTCCTATGGGCCTCCAGGCCCATAGGAATGAATGGGAAGCCAGTTGCCATTACCAATTCGGTAAATACCGATTCTTAAATACCGATATTTACCGAATCGGTAATAATTTACCTACATTACATTTACCGATTCATAAATACCGAATCGGTAAAATTCGGTATTTAAGAATCGGTAAATGTAATTTACCTACATATGGCCCTTAAGTGTTTTAAAACCAAATTCAACATAAAAACATGAGCAAACCAGCAGTGGAGCATATTGTTGGGAAAATGCTCACCTAAGGGCCTAAATAGTTTGGCCTCATCAATTTCCGTCGGAATACAATGGACACCAACAATTAGACATTGGCCACTGTATTACGATGTGAGAGGTAAGTTTCCCCTCTCATTTTGTGTAGATAGCATTTAATACCCTGGTCCTGATGAATTGCCCGTAATCTTACTGACAACAGAGGCAAGAAACATGTTGACCGAATGAGAGTAGGACGTAAGCATCTAGGCACTAAACCCCTAGCTTTACGCCACTCTATTGACTTTTAATCAGGCAATTTACCTACCAGAATAAAAACAATTCAAGGAATAATTGACCTGTTTTAACTCACTTACACTACATCTACACTACTGGGCCCCTCGACCCCTCTGCACCAAACGTCAGGGACAAAAGATCTCTGACAAAGAGCTCCATTTATGGGAGCCCGCCAGGCATTGCAGCGCAGGCTCGACGAGGAGAAAGCCCATATGATGAAGCATGACACCTAGCTTGCTGGGTGTGTGAGGGCTCCAGTTCCGAAGAGGGGTCTCCCCTCTCACTTTGAATAATAGGATTCACTTATTGAACCTACATATCGGACCTAATACTCGCTGACCTTATATGTCTCCTCACCCTCAGGAACTGCATACCCATCTTTATACACATTGCCCTGGGCACGTATGCTGGATGTAGAAGAAAAAAAAGCCCTATTGTCCCTCCCCTTGTTGTTACATAATGATGTCTTCGCCATGTGGGCACTCCCTGACAAATTCTGGTGGCCAGTCCTGTTCTGCTAGAAGTATAGCATAACCCCATGAAAGTTTCTCCCAAAAGAGTGCTCTCTCTTTTCTTGGTATGTCTCCCTCCATCCAGAGTGTTATTTCATAGAACCTTTGTGGAGTAACCCTGGTGTCTACAGTCTCAAATGTGATGTACTCATTCAAGTCCACTATCTCCAGACGTTCCTTCAGTTTCTGATGAGCTATTGTTACTTCTGCTGCACTGTCCAGCATTGTCTGAGCCCATTCTCCATTCTTGGGTTGTGCTCTCAGAATATTCGGCATGTCTGATCTTCAGACCTGCTACCTTCTTCTTAGTGAATTGAGGTTTTGGTTTGTTTTTCTGAACGTGTTGATTGTCTTTGGACTTCACGCGTTCTTCTTTGTGATCTGGCCGTCCTCTTCTTTCGGATGTCTGTGACGATATCTGAAAGGTACGAGAGGAACGTGTATCAGTATCTTGATATCAGTCAGGTTTTCTCAAATTATCCCTATTCCTGAGGTTATACCTCCTTTCAGAGGTTTCCTCAAATTTGAGGAGACCTACCTCGGGACTGAGAACATTTCTCTTTTGAATGTTGTTTGTTATTTTCCCACTTCTTTTTAGAAGATGTAGGATTCTGTTTAATAGAGTCCTTCTCAGGACCTTCAGACAGTTGTGGTTTAACTGGTTTTCCACACAAACTCTCTCTGCCTAATTCTTCTAGGATTTTTCTATTATTCTGGGTAGTTCTTGTTGATGTTCTGTTACATCTAATTCCCTTAAGCGTTGGCAGATCGCCAGTGATGCTGCCTCCCCTTTAATGTTAGATAATATTATTGATGAAACCTGGTTGAAGTTCTATTGGAAATTTAATACCTAATTTCAGAGCAGGCTCAGCCCCATATTCATTTTCAATTTGTTTCAGGACATCAGGTATTACCACAATAGATGGAATGCCATGTTTTTTAGTATCGATGACAGCAAAGACTGTTCCCCAAGTGGTGCAGTCTTCCAGATGTGGTGTGATCCCCATTGGTAAACAGATTGATAGGATTCTGTGTTTCTCATAAGGGCTAGTATTAGGAAATACTGCTTCGATTTGAGTAATTTCTTGAGCTATCCTGAATGGAATTTTTTCACGTTTTGTGGGCATTTTACCCATGACTGCATGTAAAGTCTGTAGAGTAATTTTTATGTATTCCCCTGGGGAGGGGTTTGATTTGGAATGGGTAATGATGGTTGGACTGTGAAGGTTCGCATTATTGGACTAACTAGCTGTACATTTTTATTAACTCTTTAAGTTGAGTGAGTAATTCATCGTCTGACATCTCTTTGATGTCAGGATGAGGTGTGTAGCTGCCTAAAATCGGCCATGTTGCTCCTGGTCTACCTAGTGGACCGAGCCTGGTAATGTGATTGTAATGTTTTAGGGCGCCTTGAAACCAGAGATTATGCTCCTGGTATGTGAGTGGAATTTCAACATCCTCGAAAGGAATATATTTCTCAGGTGGTTCATCTTCTTTATAGAAGTGAAATATTTTTGTTACAGGATTAGATTAAGGGAATACTATCCATGAATAGAATACCTCTGTCTGAAAAGATTCATGTGCCTCTATCACGAAAACTGCTCTACCACCTCTTGGTGTTAGGTCGTGTTTTATAAGTTTTAGAATGATAGCTCTCCATAAATTTGGATGGATGTTTATAACACCCTCATCGGTTTCATTTAAACATGGAAGATTAAAAGCTTCTACGACTTGGTCAGCCGCAGCTCCACCGGTCACGGTATTATTATCCCCGTTTTGGGACATTGTTTTTGAAAAATGTAGAACAAGTTTCAAGGAAACAAAGATAAGGTGCACAATGTTTTGGAACACTGAATACTTCAACGTTGAACAAACCAAACAGCTAGTATATAGGATTTTTGTTCTACTCAGTTATGGCGGATATTAACCCTACCCACTCCAGACGTTTAATGGAGTATATGAGTAGGGGTCTCTGAGAAAAGCACGACTGAGTTACTTCAGTATCTAGCGTTAAATTAGTGCCTTACCAAACCCATTGGGCGCCATGTAGTGTAGTTCCTATTCCCCTTATAGGCTTGGCGCATTGGAATAATACACACTATAGTTGTGGCATAGGACTGAGGTCAGTATGAATCTACCGAGTACATTAAACTTAATTACTTTGTGTGCCTGCTAACTCAGAGGCCACTATAAACTCCTTGAATAAACAAGAAGAGAGTAGTTTCTGGCAACCGCATAAACATGACAACTTTGTTTCCCTTAGGATCGGAACATGTCTCAGGATCGTGGAAACAACAGATAACAGTTTCACTCAGTCAATCGTGCATGCTTAGTTTCTTCAGAGATACACAGAAATAGATAGACGGGCGTTTCAATAAAAGGATTTATTGAACAGTCTTGTTTCTCGTGTAAGAGATATGAGCTGTTACTATCGCAAGACAGTATGTGAGATATAATACGTACAGCGTAAGTAGTAAGAAGAAATAATACTGCAACAACATTGTCTTCTAGCTATGACATATATTCATATACACATACATAAATAACAAAGGCTAAAAAGTGGATACTCGTTTGATGCTTCTAAATATTCTATCCCAGTGTACCTAACCTAAGTGTAGTACAAGGTAAGAAGTAGGTGCTGTATTCTATATTGTGGTATGCTATAGTTTTGCATATGACAAGTTTGTATGCCAAGAGTCCCTCTAGGTTCTAGTCAGCTCCATACCTTAGAATGAGAGTGGTGGGAATCTCTTTCTGGGTCTCAAATAAGGGTGGGCGTAGTGGGCGTAGTGGGGCTACGTGAAGCAGCACGTAGTGTGCCCAAATCTACGCACACTACGCGCTTCGCGGAGCCCCACTACGCGCCACCCGCCACCCACCCACCCTACTTTTAAAAGATAAAATGAATTTGTAATAAAGCAAATTAAAGGCACTTACCTGACGCGCGGCGTCTCCCGGGGCTCCCTCTTCCTGTTTTTCAATTTTCCTGACAAATGCGCATGCGCGGACGCCCGCGCATGCACATTTCTTGCGAGAAATGCGCATGCGCGGGCGTCCGCGCATGCGCATTTGTCAGGAAAATTGAAAAACAGGAAGAGGGAGCCCCGGGAGACGCCGCGCGTCAGGTAAGTGCCTAATTTGCTTTATTACAAATTTATTTTACCTTTTAAAAGTACGGCGGGCGGGAGGCGGGTGGTGGGCGGCAGGCAGCTACGCTTCGCCCACTGTTCTGCTTGGGTTTTCGGATTAGATAGAACCCGCTCATCAGAGCCTCACTAACCCAGCCAGAACGTTACCCCCTCCCTAGAACCTATTTACAATCCTGCAACCACATATATCTATCGCCTAAGGACAGGGGATTCCTACTATGCATACCAAGACCTCACAATCGGCGGCCTCGCGATCCCATACGGATCCAGACCTTTCTGCCCATACGACAGTATCACAAGTGGCGGCCTCGCGGTCCCATACGAACCCAGACCTCTCTGCCCATACGACAGTATCACAAGTGGCGGCCTCGCGGTCCCATACGAACCCAGACCTCTCTACCCAGACGGCAGTCTCAGCACAATCGGCGGCCTCGCGATCCCCTACGAATCCAGACCTCTCTGCCCATACGACAGTATCACAAGTGGCGGCCTCGCGGTCCCATACGAACCCAGACCTCTCTGCCCATACGACAGTATCAGCACAATCGGCGGCCTCGCGATCCCCTACGAATCCAGACCTCTCTGCCCATACGACAGTATCACAAGTGGCGGCCTCGCGGTCCCATACAAACCCAGACCTCTCTGCCCATACGACAGTATCACAAGTGGCGGCCTCGCGGTCCCATACGAACCCAGACCTCTCTGCCCGTACGACAGTATCACAAGTGGCGGCCTCGCGGTCCCATACGAACCCAGACCTCTCTACCCAGACGGCAGTCTCAGCACAATCGGCGGCCTCGCGATCCCCTACGAATCCAGACCTCTCTACCTAGACGGCAGTCTCATACGACAGTTCATCCTATTATCACCATAACATACAAAAAGGGAATCAGTCTCACTATTCATCAGATCACACAAGGATTGCCAGTTCGGGCATAGCCTGTTCTCAGGTTTGAGGGGCTCCTCTTTCCCTTATTCAGTTACCACTTACCTGATCAGGGTTAACATCTGTTCATGAAGCCGCAGCTGACTAGAAGAATAGGCTACCCTCTTATACAAGAACACACAGCACATGTTGGTTCACTACAAACTGGATACTTTATTACTCATTGCATACACAATCACATAACATTACGATATAACACATAACCTGCAAAGAAAAGTGAAAGATTAAGTTGTACACTCTAATAAGAAAGGGTCGACATCACCTTAGTAGTATGTAGCCTGCACTCAGTGGTCATCTAGGCTCCCTTCTCGTCTGTGCCTCGGCTCGCCTGGAATCACCCTTCTCCGAGTCACTGGGACCTCTTCCTTATCGGCTACTCTCTCCTCTCTGGCTATTCTGTTAGGAAAGCATCTGTCTCTCAGTTCTTCTCCGCCTTCAAGATGGCGTCTGTCTTCCCTGGAATAAGTAGTAGCTTTACTGCTAACGGCTAGATGCCGCCTACGGACTGAACATGTAACTGCCTCAGACTTTCACTAATATAGAGGTGCGTTTCCTCATGGAAAATTCCGGCCTGTAACCTGCCGCCCACCAAATTCTTGTACCTCCCCGTACCAAGGACACGTTCCCAGCCGGCCGGCCTGATGTAGTGTCTTCGGCATGAAGAAAAATACAATCCTTCGATAAGGGCCGGCCTGAACCGGTTCTCTCCAAGCGAATAACACCTCATAACTAAAACATCACATTTGATCTAGAAGCATCCCAAGCTGCCGGAGCAGAAAGAAAGATGGAGTCTCTCCCGTTTGAGGCCTACCAGGCCTGAATTCAGCACAGCTCCATGAAATACCCTCACTACAGGACAGGTTATCCCTAATACTAACGAATCTATCCCCTAGGCTATGTGTGCAAGCCCTGATCTATGGGGAAGAGCACAGAATCATGTCGAAGTGCCTAGTAAATAGGCTCCATTCACTACTCTAACCCTTAGGCTTGAATGGTAAGAGACTGAAGTCACATTCAATCACTTGAATCACAAGAAGGCCGGGAAAATCGAGCAGAACACCCACGTAGTGTACGTAGGCGCTGCCTGCTTCGCCTACTTCGAAAACTGCGAAGCAGGCAGCGCTACGTACACTACGTGGGCGAAGCGTAGTGTCGCGCCCAGGGTTAGTCTCAAACTCTAACACCCCGTGAAGGGAGTCGTAACACTGGAAGCTGGATTGTCTGCGAGCAGGGATGACAGTGTATGGTTAGTGCGTCAGGTGGGGACTCAAATTCTTCCTAACTTGCCGTGGCAAGCCGTATCTAGCTGTGCAGCTGAGCCGTGGTTTGCCATGGTAAGGGAAGGTATATTTATACCTGGAAGGTGCTTAGGAATGTTAGCATTGATGTAAAGTCAGGCAGAGGAAGACGTCATGAATGAACCCCCAAGGAATAGTAGTTCATGCATAATAGATAAGTTCTTGGAGAAATCAATAATCCTAGCTCGGGAAAGTCCCAAAGGCTTAAGGGTCTGGTTTCTAAGAACTCAATGTGACGTTGGAATGGACGAATGTAGGTTTCCATGCCTGTATTTGGATAGCATGGCTAATGCCTAAATAAGGACTGGGATTCTATGCCTAAATAAGGGCAATGCGAATTGTGCCTATATAAGGACATGATTTAGGAAACCTATGTACGGACATCTAAATCGAAACACAACTCTATAGGCCTGGTTTAAAGTGATAGTAGCATCACTGAATTACAGTATGGGGTAGAGTTATTTATATTCAAAATCATTGCCTGTTTGCAATCTATTATTATTTTTTGCTGGTTAGAGATGTTAATTTGGACTATTCAAGATGGCGGCTGTGTGAGGTGCTGTGATACACCACCCATCTATGGCTCCATGGAACTTTCCAAGTAAAACTCAGCTAAAGCTACTCTAGATGCCCATTTTCTATAAAACGCATTGCTTGAAGCGACAGCTCGGAAGGGCACAGGCGAGAATTACAGAACTTGCTCACCTGTTGATCCGGGCAGCTTTGAAGATTCTGTTCGGCGTGAGCAGTGGCGGACGCCAGCTTTGACTTATCGGCATGCCTCCTAAACACCCCAAACCCTTTCGGGACCGCATGAATCTTGGTGCCATGGGTAACGGAGCTGGATCTACGGGGACCCAGCGTGACCCCTGGCAGCTCGGAAGACGCCGATCAGGAGGAAAGCTAGAGACGCTACTCTCGCATCAACAACAGGAAGCAATGAGGCGGTGCCGGAGAAGCCGAAAGGCAAAGATCAGCGTCCTGGAGAAGAGGCGTGCCCTGTCAAGCAGCAGCGAGTGATCCCTGGGATGTTTTTCGGCCATGGGAGAGTGCAAGAGAGGGGAGAAGCTGCCAATGATATTATCACTGCAGCTGCGCTGGTGCCGGTTACAGGTAGCGATAGCCTTCACCCCTGGATAGTGTAAGTACGGGACTTGTGCCCCATACATCTTTATGTGTGGGTCAAGTCGAGCTTTTACAGGGGGGACCAGAGGGCTCTGACGCTATTATCATGGCATGCAAATATGTGAATAAGGTGCAGGTTATTAATGAAGGTTCACCAGTTCACCCTTGACTCTCTCAGATACAACACAAAATTGGGGGGACCCCAGAAGGGGGTGAAAAATTATTTTCCTTAAACGAAGACTCTGAGCTATGTAATGTCAGTGGAAATGAGGTATCAGCATCAGCACTGGAAGATTCAGAGATGGACTCGGACAGCTCATTATCTAACCCCAGCACACAAATCACCTTTGCTCTTAGTCACGGAAAAATAGAAATAAAGGTAGAAAAGCACAGGATACCAGGCAATCTGATTCAGATCATAGTCAATCCGGCCAATGAAAATGGGATTATTCTACTGCACATTTTGGAATTGAGGATGGAGGATCGGCACCGGATGATAACGCACAAGGAGAAAATAATATCCTTTTACAACCGAAACCTGCAACTGAGGCATCTCCCTCGATGGACCTCATATACTCCACTCTCAAACAGATCCAATCTGAAGCTAGACAGGAACATAAGAGGGCCCACCATGCAACAAAGATGTTAAAAGGGTCATCAGAAAAGTAAATAAAACATGCACAGAAATCAACAAAGGAACAACGGTGCTGGAAGAGCAAGTTGTGGCCTTAGAGACCGGAGCTGAGAGCATTGCTCAACAAGTCACATCAAATGAATCTTGAATGACGGATATCATGTGGAAGCTTGAATACTTTGAAAACCGCCAGAGGCGCAATAATCTAAGGCTACTGGGAATACCGGAAAAAGCTGAAGGAGAAGACATTAGAGAGTTTGTGCTGCATCTCTTGAAGGGCGGCTTCCCCGAACTAGCGCATTGAGATTGGGACACAGAAGTTCAGTGTGTACACCGTTTCCCACTAATGCTGAAAAAAGAAAGGGTCAGAATGACGTGAACGATAAACCTAGAGCTATATTAATATTTTTTTGGCAACTTTCTCTTGCGACAAGCAGTCTTTGATAAGGCGCGTCCTGAAGCAAGACGCTCGGCTGAGGGTCATTTCTTCTTCATCAGGCCTTACTTCTGGCATACTACAGTGGAAAGAAGGTGGAGCCTATGACAACTTATTACTCCTTTCCAGAAGATCGGCTGTGAGGTGTATCTACTGAGCCCAACTCGGCTCAAAGTCATTCACCGGGGAAATATAAGGGTTTTCTCCTCTGAGATTCAAGCACAGGATTTTTTACGAGAAATATCAGGAGTCTCAAACCAGAAAGATCCTGAGGGCTGACAAATATTTACACTTCTTTTTGCTGTTTACTTGGGGGAGCTTGATGGGTGGGGGTGGGAAGCGGTATCATGCAGGAGGCATCACAAGGGTCCTTGGACCTTTCTTGCCTAAAGGTAGGGGAGGAGGGGGGACGGGGTGTCGGGGGTCGGGGAAGCTATCGGGTGGAAGGCTGGTCCAATGGGAAGAATTTTATGAAATGAAATAGCATTGATAGTAGTGAGGTCTTTATGTAATTTCTTGATTAAGACAAATCGGAAGGGGTAAGCTAAGAATCGCATCTATCAACATTTTTGGATTAAATAATCCTCAAAAAAAGCGTAGGGTTAAGGAAGACATTCAGTACTTGAAGGCAGACATAATATGCTTGCAAGAGACACACATAGAAGTTGGTAGGCTTAAGATTGCCAAACTAGCAGAATATCAGTTGGTTTCCATCACGACCCAAGGAACACGCAAAAAGGGGTTGCTATTATGGCTCACAGAAAATCTTCCAGCTTTCCACGCTCAAAGGTTGATCAGTTTGACAGATGGGCCATTGCTAAATGCATTGCGGATAATTATTCTTTTATGCTGTGCTCGGTTTATGGTTCAGTATTTGATGATCCTGCCCTTTTTAATTGGTTAAATACAGAACTTGTTGGGTGGCCGCTACCTCTGATTATTTGTGGCAATTTTAATATAAATCTGAGTACAAATATTATCAAGCTAGGGCCTAGTTTATCCAGAGGCTATAAACCCAAAGTCTTTAAATCCTTGGTCAATCTGTTTATGACGCATGGACTCATTAATGTTTGGGCCTTGCAAGAACCTCAGGATTTAGGCTATTCTTATTTTCCGCCCCACACCAGTAACACGTCAGGCTAGATTATTTTTTTGTGTCTAAGTGTCTTTCGTCAAACTGCAAGATTTTTCAATTTCCACACGTAATGTCAGACTACAATCCATTAGTCCTCGAGATCTCATTACAATCCTCAACGTGGGTGGTACCACGGTGGACCTTTGACAGAGCACTTCTTTACAATGAGGCATATATCTCACATATGCGAAGTTGGATTCCCAGATTTATATCTGACAATAGGGATAGTACATGGTTGGAGGTGGTATGGGACACTCTGAAAGCTGGGATAAAGGGGGAAACATCAAGATATGGTTGGAGGTCCCAGGAGCATGGTAAACAGCACATTCAGGAGCTCTATAGAAAGTTAATTGAAGCAGAGAAGCAATTAGTAGATGTGATTACGAGAGGGGGGATGTGGGGCAGGCTCAAACACTGGTGACCTTAGCTAAATCTAAAATTTTAGAAGTCTCAGCGAGCAAAGCGGCAGGAAAGCATGCTGCCTGGCGATCTAAAATGTATGACTGCAGTGATGGAGTGGGACACCTGCTTGCGATGCGCACTAGACAACGGGTGACACAGGGGGGAATACTTGAAATTGAAGATCCCTGGGACGGGTTAGTTTCAGAGCCTTCTGATATACGGGATGTCTTTCAGAGATTCTATCAACAGTTTTATATGGAATAAACAAGTGGTGGTGAAAAGGAAATTTATGATTATCTGGCAGGGCTTCCATGGGAAAAATTGTCAAGGGAAGAAAGTGAGGCGCTAGAGGTACCCATCACGGCAGAGGAAGTTGCTGGTGCAATCTGTTCTTTGGTATATGGGAAGGCAGTAGGTACTGACTCCATCCTGGGGGAATTCTATAAAAAACTGGATCCCTGCCTACTGGAATTAATGGTGGATGTCTTTTTAGAGGCCCAATCTGGTCAGGGGTCACCTGATCCATGGGATTCGGCCAATATTTTGGTCTTTCCCAAAAAAGGAAAATCGGCTAGTGTGCTGGGGTCTTATTTATCTATCACATTAATCAATAGGGATGCTAAGGTATACTCCAAGATCTTAGCTAATCGGATAGCAGTTGTGATTAAGAAACTGGTCTCACTGACTCAACATGGGTTCATCCCCGGCCGGAGCACTATTGATCATGTTCAAAGGGTGATTACTCTCTTTGAGGCTGCAGGGATCATCGGAGACCCTGTCGAGTTAATCCTGCTAGATGCGGAGAAAGCCTTTGATAGGGTGTCCTGGCCTTTCCTGTGGGCAACACTCCAGAGTAGAGGGCTAGGCAAAGGCTTTATCAAAGCCATCGCAGTAATGTATAGCAACCCGGTGGCCAGAGTAGCAATAATGGGGGAATTGTCAGGTCCTGTTTCAATTAGTTGAGGGACTCGTCAGGGGTGTCCGTGCTCCCCCCATTATTTGCTTTATACATTGATCCGTTAGTTAGGAAGATTATAGGCAATAATCAGATCTTGGTAATACACAGTAATGGGGGTAGCACTAAGATTCTGGAGTATGCCGATGACTTAGCAGTTGTGAGCCCTAATCCACTGGGTGCATTAGAAGAAATTGAAAAAGAAACGCAGATGTTTGGACATATATCGGGCTATCGACTTAACTACGATAAAACCCTTCTTGTTGTGGGGAAGGGACTCCAGATTAATGACCCTCGGGTTGTACGGAAGGCAACATACCTCAGGGTCAAAATAATGGCGTATGTGTCAGAAATTGTGTAAACTAATCTGGACCCTTTACTTCCAAAGTTTAAAGCAGATTTTAACAGAATAGATAATCTTAAACTCACGCTGGTGGGGAGATGTAACGTTATTAAGTTGCTGTTTTTACCGAAAATTCTATACTCCTTTACGGCAATTCCTTTGACCATCGATAATGCTTGGTTCAAGTCCATGAATCAGATGTTTACTAAATTTCTCTGGCTTAACTGTCGCCCATGATGGGCGCTATAATTCTTATCGCTACCTACAGACAGGGGTGGCTGCAACCTTCAGTTATACCATTGGGTTGCAATATTATCTAAAATGGGTATTTTACTCAGGGGTGAAACAGGCCAGTTGCAGATGGTGGCCACCCCCCAATTTACGAATTGCTACTAGGGGTCAAGGCTAGCGGATGTCTTTTGCAACATACGGATTTTAACTATTACAAAAGAGTGAAGTTTAAGACGTTAACTTGATCTTTCAGGATCTGGACCTCAGTTCGGAAGAGGCTCGGTCTGGGTCTTATTAATGCTTATACCCCATTATATAGCAACAATTCACTCCCTAGCATCTTCAACGACGGACATATGAAAAACTGGTACAACAAAGGTATCAGGGTGTTTGGTGACGTTATGGATGAGACAGGAGGGATCGCTTTTGATACGATCAAGGAAGCATTTGGGGTTGAGAACATACCATTTTTGAAATGTCTCCTGAGAAGAGATTTTCTAGCAAGAAAGACAGGGGGCAGTAGTGGTTTTGCTCGGGTGACGTTGGTAGAGCTAGTGCTTAAAGGGTCAAGTACACTAGGTGGGATTTATAAGAAATTGAATGAAACAATGCTGGATGACCTATCTAAACATTATGACCGCTGGCATGAACGTCTATCGGTAGGTGCGGGCGAAGCGGAAGATTCACTATATATGGCCCAGACTTCATGTATTGCAGCTAACCTTCAGCGGCAATGCTTTAAAACATGGTTTAATCTCTATATAACCCCTGAGAAGATAAAAAAAATGGGTGAGGAGTGGCGGGAACAATAGGCCCATGGTGCGGCTGTCCTGCTGCAGACATTGTACATAAGTTTGCTTCCTGCCCTGACCTGCATATATTTAAAAGGGAGGTTGGTACTATTTTAGAAAATCACTTAGGTCAGAAAGTAGATATGTCATCACAGCTGATTGTACTTGGAGTAAGTAGCTGTTTGCTTCCTGCGTGGGTTCAGACCTTACTGTTCATTGCTATGACAGTATTTAGACTTTATCTAGCCACTCACTGGCTTGATCCAGCTCCACCAACAGGCCAACAGTGGCTGGGTAAATTCTTGGCAGTATACAGGTTAGAGACTGCAGTATATGCTAGAAAGGGGCGCAGAGCAAGGGAAAAGGGGAGGGAAATCTGGGCACCTTTAATCAGATGGTCGCAAGATAGCTAAGGGGGGGCAGTGGGTGACAAGAAAGCATTAAATTAACCCATTTAGCAGCACAGGTATCACCATTATGTGCTTCTATGTCTATAAATACTGGAGCTTGTATTTTATATGACTCCTTACTGCTGATTTAATAATTTGCTATGATTTTGTTTGTCTATTTTATGATAGACAATGTTTTTCCTTTTTGTCTCTCTCAAGCCAGTGGAAGAACTGTTTTCTATTTCTTTTTTGTTCTTTCTCTTTCTGGTTAAGTGAATCGGACCAGCCAGGGTAGGGGCGGGGGGAGGATTCCTGGGAGTGGGGAGGGGGTCAATTCTTCAGGTGATGGCTTTATTCATTCTTATATTTTTGTTGTGTATTATATATGGTGAGAAAGACAATTTCAATAAAGAATAGAAATAAAGAGATGTAAATTTGTTTGCTTTATATGTGTTAGCATTTCATACACTAATGGTGTGTTTGTATTTTAGTATTGACCTTGCATTGTGTATATTTGACTTAACGGTGAAGGTACAACTTAAACATGCGATGCCAACCATCCTTCATGTGTTGCATTGGGCCATATTACGATGCCGGTCGGACCGGCTTTCGAGGTCCTCTCAGATCCGGTTGGACCACCAGGGTCTCATTGGAAGTGGCTGCTCCGACTGCCAGGTTATAATGCTTGCGTATGCACAGAAATTCGACCGCTGTGGTCTTTCGGACTCTAACAGGAAATTCCAACTGTGGTGCTGTTGGAAAGGACCAATGGAGCCCGTTGAAGAGCGGACCACCTTATGAACCACCCACTTATGAACTATGATGCCCATTTCCGACGAGCCGTCTGTGGCGGTCCACCTGCCTCATCTGAGCAGGGGGAAAGAGAGATATATAAGGCCAAAACTTACCTCTACGCAGCTTCCTATGTCCTCTGCCTACATGGGGCCTATCCTACACGTTCGGCCGCTGCTGTACCTGCTCGATGATGCTCAAAATCAACACCGTCGTGGATGCAGCTACCAGTAAGTCTCAATCGATGCACCGCCGTGGAAAAGCAGGAGCGTAGGTTGCTCAGTATGTGTGTGAATGTGTGAGCCACATGTTTCCAAGTCATCACGCTGGGATATTTTGCTAATACATAGTTCATGAGAAATAGGATATGAGGGGACCTGAAGGGAGAGTGGAAAGAGTGAGTACTGAGAGTTGTATGGCTGGCCTTGAAGCAGACCGGCATCTGCTCGTGGTTTAACATCCACAGGTCAAAAAAGCAGATGCACAGTCGGGTTCTATTGGAATCCATTAGTCCAGGCTTCTTGTAGGTGCAATGTAACTCATTCTGTCAGAGATCTTTGATGTTGTGCAATGACAGAAGTAGGTATGTATTGTTTGTGTAGGATAATATGCTAATCACAGATGTACATCTTACATGCTTGTAAGCCACTCCTTCATGTACTGTGAGAGACCCTCCCAGTACAGTCATCCCACTCAAACTCCTTATGTGGAGAAGACAAAAACCACAACGAAGCACAGATTTCACAGCACTGTACCAGTCCACAACAGCATAGAAGACAGAGAGCGTGTGTATGTGTTAGTGTGGGCAGGTCAAACATCTGTACTGAAAATTCTACAGACACTCCACATTACCTGACTGAAAGCACTTGTAGCCAATATTGTCCCACACAATACATCAATCACGGGGTTGTGACACTACCTACACCCCTCCTGGAGCCACAACACCATGGATAAGGCTAGGGGTGTTATATCTCTGGTCCAAACGTATTTTGTGGATCCCTGTAGGCAACATCATAGAATGTATGTTCCCATCACTTCTGAATGAATCCCTCAATGTCCAGGTCAGTGACAATGTACAGGAACACTCTCACAAACTCTAAATGTGTGCACATCTCAGAAGCTTGTGTAATGATATGTGCAATATTCAGTGTCACTAAACACCACTTTTTCATGAATATCATAGCTAGCATCTCCAGTGACACGCTCATATTGCTCATAAGCTAGGTCCTGTTGGTACATTGAACATACATCAGTATGGGTGTCTCAGGAAAATAAAACACACCTCTGCTGCTAAATAACTGTAATGGGCCTTCAAACATCACCCACATAAAAAATGAAAGTCAGCTAAATGGGTTTCACACAAACCACGTTCACGTACATTTAAAGGCCAAAATATAATGAATCCCTGCAGTTTTTGGTCACCCAAACCAGGTGGAATCCTGGAAGGCAACGGGCCAAGCCCACAATCCATATTGCACCTTCTTCAATTTCTTCATGTGCACTGTACCTGTGGCATGAGGTATATCAGGGACAACCAATATTGTCACAAAGTGGCATGCACATGTGGCTAATGTGTAAGTACAAGTACTGAAAGAAAACACTGCAGCAACAGCAGTTGTCACACATCTATTAAATGTACGTGGAAAGAACACTCATGAAAAAGGGTACATGTGCCTCCAAAGTACCAAATAGTTATGACAATACAACACCCACCATGTGTGGAGAAAAAAAAATGACTTTGCACACTATAAACACATATCCACCCTGCATTTCAGGAACTTCAGCAAGCTGAAAGATGTGGACATTGGCCAAGTCAAGCTGCAATACTTACCATAGCATATCCCACCCAATGCAATGTCAGCCCCAATTGGAATTCAATTCACATATACATCCATTGAACATTTCCCCTCACTCTCTGTAACACCATTACTTGTACCAAGGTCTGACCATACTTACCATTGCTAATGGGACAGTTATCATGGTCAAACAAACAAAACTATAGTCACTCATCCCAAGTTAGTCAATAACAACAAGTAGCATCAGTAGCAATGAGCAGAAAAAGGTTTGCAAACAAAGCAAGTTTTTTTTCTTCTATGGAGTCAACTTTGTGGTCCAAAAACAAAGGCCAATGGTCAATCCATAAACCAGGATGTGGTCCATCACACAGCTGTGCCACCTAACTTGCCAACCAGAACACTGCCAGGGAAACCTCCCCAGGAAGGGGCATCCAGTGGGCAGTCCAGGCACCTAAATGATGTGCTTTGGGTGGGCTGGGGTTGGGATCGGGAGGGTCGAGTTGATCCTTGGGAGGGATGTGCTTAGGAGGGTTGGTTTGGTCTGTGGGAGGGCTGGGGTCAGGTTTGGGAGGACTGGTTTAGACCATACAGGGTATACGGTAAGCATGAAAGTTAGTGATGGGTATAGGGAGGGGGGAGCTTTTTTAGGTTCATTTGTTGCCTTTGAAGATCTGTAGGGGGTAGGGAAGAGGTCCTTTGGACTTTGGGAGTGGCTTTCTGGACCAGTGTTCTTCCTATTTTTATGGCCTTGTGTGTTAGAGAGGTGTTTAGCGATGAGGCAGGTGTTTGGGTTTAGGGGGCAGCAGTGTCAGAGAAGAGCTCAAGGGCAAACAGGGCAAGTTCTTTAGGAGACTGGGGAGGTGGTAAAGTAAAAGATTGGGTGTTGGAGGTAGAGGGATGTGAAGTTAGTGGTGTGAGTGTGGTGCCTGGGTGTGTGATGTTGGTAGTGGCTGTGTCTGGTGGTGTGGGTGTGGTTCCTTGGTGTGGTATGTCGGTAGTGGTTGTGTCTGGTGGTGTTGGTGTGGTGCCTGGGTGTTTGAAGTCAGGAGTAGCTGTGTCTGCTGGTATGGATGTGGTGCCTGGGTGTGTGATGTCGGTAGTGGCTGTGTCTGGTGGGCCTGGGTGTATGTCACTGGATGCAGTGGTGAATGGGTCGAGTACCTGGTGAGTGGCTGTGTGCCTGTCTTTTTTCTTATGTTTCTGTTATGTGTTGTGCGTGGATCTTGATGTGGATGCATGCTGATTTGTGCATGTGCTTTGGGCAGGTATGGAAATAGGGACTGTGAATGGGGAAGAGGCAGGAGGTGGGGTGGAAAGCTGGATTGGTGTAGGGTGCCTTGAGTGTGGAAACCAGAGCCTGTAGGGCAGACATATCGGCACAAATGCCTTCCATGTACAACACCCTCTGCTTAAGCTGGGGTCTTTGCAACTGGATGGCATTTAGCACTGCAGTCTGATCCACAGAGATCTGCTTCAGGATGTCAATTGCCTCCACACTCAGGGTAGCTGGGGAGACAGGGGCAGGGAGTGAGGTGCCTGGTCCAAAGGAGACTCCTCCCATTTTAGGTGAGCGGGCCTGGACTGCTGGCTGGGGAGCAGCAGGGAGGGTGGAGATGGAAAGGGGGTGGAGGACATGGATGTTGCAGAAGCAGGTCCAGGGGAGTCCACCACCACCAGGAAGTGGCCCCTGGAGCTTGACTCTGATGATGAAGATAACAATGAGTCATCTGGCTCCTCCATTGCTTTCCTACTACCCTCTGGTTTCCTCGGTATCAGTGGTGCGACGGGAACCACTATTGCCAGCTGCTTTCCCAATGGTCTCGACCCAATCTCCTAAGCTGTCCCTGGGTTGATACTGAAAGAATTGTAGAAATAGGGTCAATGCAATTTAGGGAATACACTAGTCAAACAGATCCTAACACAATACATTACACAATTGTACCGATCACAACATGTACATTGATGACTACATTAGCTCCAACATTGGCATTAGCAAATGCGTGAATGCTATTGCGGCTGAAAGCAAGATGGTGGCGGCATTGGGCTTCGCGGCAGAGCCTCTCCCACCGACTCCCCACATAGAGTGTTGTTTGATGAGGCAGAGCTCTATCAAGACGCTACATTTACCTACCTGATGCTGGTGATGTTTGAGTGGATCAGTTTGGGCGCTGGGGTGCTCCTCCGAGTTGTTGGTGCTCCGGAGTTCACTGTGGCTGACGCGCTCCGTCTTCGGGCTTTGAAACCGCGCATCCGCTCAGCAGCTGTGGCTGCAGGGAGGCGCTGCGTTTTCTCGTAGGCGGGAGTTGAACGGCGAGGGACGGCAGTGTATGATTTCCTGCCTCGGCAGCTGGCTGACTCTCTGCGTCGTTCTCTGCTTGTGGGGGCCATCTTTGTCTCGGCTGCCAGTGGAGGAGTTGTCTTCAAGGTACTGGAGGCGCTCTCTAGCTGGCTTTCAATGTTAATTAAAATGCCACCTAAATCCACAAGACAGCAGAGAGAGCAGAAGGAGATGGCCCAGGACTAATGCTATTTAACTGTCCCCAGGAAATACGGAGGCAACCACAGATAAGCCCCAAGAAACTTGTACCCTGAAAAAAACAACAAGATGCAGGGGCAGTTAAACGGAGGATCCTCCATGAAAAAAATCAAACTACAGGCTAACAAGGTATCATTGCAAAGACTTTGGATGAAGGAGGGGCAGTACATGAAGGGAGTAATTTAAATGTTACACCTAAACTACCTCAGCCGGCCATCACAGCATTTTTCAAAACCAGGGATGGACCTGGAACCACGGACTTGGAACTGGACAATTCACAAATTAAAGAGGGTAACAGGGATGAGGAAATGTATTCGAGTGCTGGTTTGGAGGGCATCTCCAGGGCTAGTAGGGAGGCTTTGGCTTTTCAGGAGATACAAGAGATGCAGGTGCAAAGTGATGCTAATAAGGATGCATCATGCGATCAGGCAGCGGAGGGCATTGATGTAGGGCATAAAATACTAGGACTATTACATGCTGAGGTACCGGATATTCATCCCCAAGATAAAAGGCTAGTGGATCTCCCACCTGGGGCCCCAGGCTGTAACATGGCTGCCGACAATATAATCCCAGCTGATACCATATCTGATGCGATTTCGGATCGGCCTGATAATTTGTTTTCCCTCACAGAAGATTCTCGTTCAGGGTCCTTGGATTCCGAGCTAGCATACAGCGACTCCGATCACATTGACACTACTTCAGGGTCTAGCACATTGGAATCCCCCGAAACTGCCCGCAAACATCATAAAAATCCACGAAGCGTTTCAAAAGGCTCTAAGGGGATTAAAGAGATACAGAGAAAGAAAAACAGTGCACCTCCGGCCTGAAGTGGGATTATTCAGATACTGGAATTATTGGTCCTCTTGAACAAGCTTGAGCCTTGGCTGGTATCTCCTTTTCTGAACACCTGAGGGAACCTGCAACAAATGGAAAATCGGTTGCGAGTCTTATTTTGGAGACTATTAAGGAACATCGAGCAGAGACCAGAGCTGATGGGAAAAAGATAAGACATGGCACAAAGACACAGGAAGGAGCAATCCGGAAAGTAGGACGTACTTGCGGGAAAATTTGTGACAGACTAGACTCAATGGAAGTAAGGACTGCTGCGGTGGAGAAGGACTTGGATGTTGTGAGAGAACAAACAAAGACTCATGAAGCCCACCTATATGACGTGATGAGGAAACTGGAGGATTTAGAGAATCGCCAGTGAAGAAACAATCTCCGAGTCCTTGGGATTAAGGAAGGCATGGAAGGGGAGGACATTCGGGGTTTCATGCTAGGTCTTTTTAAGGAGTCCTTCCCGGAGCTTATTGGGTGGGATTGGGAACGTGAGATCCATAGGGTACATAGGCTTTCCTTTGCCCGCAATAAGGTGCCCAACAGAGAAGTAAACCAGTCAAGGGCAATTCTGTTTTTTTTTGGCAATTTCTCACTTAGGCAGGCCATCTTTGAGAAAGCTCGCCATGAGGCTAGAAGACAATTCAAGGATGCTTCTTTTTTCGTACGCCTTGATTTTTGTCACATAACATAACTGTGGAGCGTAGATGGCGTCTACGGCAGTTAATTAAGCAATTTCAAGGTGCTGGGTTTGAGGCTTTTTTATTGGCTCCAGCGAGTCTAAAAACGATTGTTAAAGGGGCCGTTAGATTTTTTACCTCAGAAATTCAGGCTAAAGAGTATCTTGAACAAGGTCAGGGGAGAATAGAAAAGTATAAGGATTGCCTGAACAGGGCTAGCTGCGTCTAGTGTAGCGATTTTTCTTTTCTCTCTTTTTCTTTGAGAACCGATACCATTATGGTCTCTGTTCGGATAGGGTCACTCTCCTCTATCTCATCTTTCTATTCTGCTCTTTTTCCCTTATTTTTTATTTTTTAAGGTGGGGTAAGAATCTGATGAAAAATTGAACTGGTCTTTTTCTGTGTGGGGGGGTAGAGGTGCTGCAGGGTTGTGCGTCTTTTCTATTCATACAGACCTGGGAGGTCTGGCTGCTTTCATGGGGTGGGTGCTGGGGGAGGGAAAGAGGGGTGGAGGGGGAGAGGGTTTGGGTGGTTGGGGGGGTGTTGTTTTTTGGTGTTGAAGCCAAAGGCAAATTACAGCTAAACTGTGCTATTTGTTTTCTTTTAGTGTTTTTGATATCAGGGAAAATTGCAAAAATAATTGTAAAAAATGCAAAAACAAGAACCCAATGTTCTTATAGCATTTTCACAGGGAGTCTATGTAGGTATGAGGTGAAGTACATGAATTATATAAATTATATGAATATAAATTGTCGGAGTAGTATGAAGAGAAGTGAATTTATGAATAATGGCTAAGCTTCGCTTCGCAACTATAAATATCTGTGGCGTTAATTTTGGGGCTAAAAGAAAAAGGATTCAAGAAGATCTCAAAGTCTTACACGCAGATGATCTGTTCCTCCAAGAGACCCATATAGCTTGTAAGGAGTATAAGCTACTTGATAATTTAGGCTTTAAGTTAATTGCGTATACTACGCAGGACGTCAGGACGAAAGGGGTGGCAGTTCTGACTAAAAGCAAAAATATTACGATTGAGAGAAAGATTGTCGATAAGTATGGCAGATGGATAATTATGGAAGTTAGGAGAGGGGCTGGTGTATTCACTTTGTGCTCAGTATTTGCTCCCGTCCTGGATGATCCTTCGGTATTGTATTTCTTAGCTACGAAGCTCCGTTCCTGGCCTGCGCCTTATCTAATTTGCGGGGAGTTTAATAATAATGGGTTGAGTAGTACTGCAGATAAGGCTGTGGCAGTAAGCAAAAACCGTAAACCTCAATCGCTCAGAGCTTTAAAAATCTGCTTAAAGATATTGGCCTAATCGATGCTTGGCCTAGTCTGAGGGGCGTGGAGCCTGGATATACCTATTATTCCTCTCCTCATCTTAAATTTGCTAGGTTAGATTATTTTTTGATTTCACCATCCCTTTTGATGGAAGCTAGGATAGAGATATTCCCTAGGGTAATGTTGAATCACAATCCTTTCGTTTATGAATTTCCTCTGTTAGGAATAAGAAGTGTACAGAATAAATGGACTTTTGAGAGAGCGCTACTCTCTGACCAGGATTATGTTAGCTATATGAAGGTCTGAATTAGCAAATTCTTTGGTTATAATAAGCATAGTGCACCCCCAGGAATGATCTGGGATGCATTTAAAGCGTAAGTGAGAGGGGAGACATTGTGACATAGTCTGATTAAACAAAGAAAAAACACAGAACAAATTAAGGACTATTATCAGAAATTAGCTCTTCTGGAGTCCAAACTAATTGAGGTGGTAAATAATGGTGGGGACCTCTCTATTACCTCAGATTTATTTATGGTGACTAAAGCTGCCCTGAGTGACTTTTACATGGAAAAAATGGCTGGCAAGTATCTTGCCAAAAAGCAACAATGCTACGAATACAATGAGACAGTTGGACGACTATTAGCAGTTAGGGCAACAGACTACGTTAGGACATATAAAACAAATAAGGAATTTTCAGGGGGATATAGTTACGGATGCCACAGAGACTAGGGAAGCTTTTAAAGAATATTACGAGAGATTATATACAGCAGCTGCCTCACCGGAAGAAAATGAGATAACGCACAAGCATGAATATTTACTAGGGGTGGGCGGAATTTGCGTAGTTACGTTATGCAAAGCTCCACGAAATAGCAAAAAATCTGAGCGAACACGCAGAAATTTCGCAAACACGCGGAATTGCTTGTTTGCGATGCTTTTTACCTGTTCGCGATCACTGTTTGCGTGATCGGGAGAAAATATCTTGCGAACACGCATTTTGAGAACGCCAACAAGCAAAAAATTCCATGAAGATGCACAACGCAGAATTTCGGGCAATTTCACGTTCTCCGCGGAACGCGAAATTACTCAAATTCCGCAAATTCCGCGAGCGGAATGGAATTTACTGCCCAGGTCTACTATTTACCTAAAGTGAGGTTATCACAGGAGGAGGCTTCGATGTTGGAGTCTGAAATCTCACAGGAGGAGCTTTTGCTGGCTCTTCAAGCTTTTCCATCTGGTAAGGCCACTGGTACGGACGGCATACCATTAGAATTTTATAAAATTTTTGTTAACGAGGTTGGCCATGAAATTTTGGGTTTATTTAAGGAGGTTAGAAATGGGGCCAAACCACCGGCTTAATGGGACACTGCTAACATCATTATTTTTGTAAAGAAAGGGAAGGATTCTATGAATATGGGCTCCTACAGGCCCATTACATTGTTAAACTGCGATACAAAACTATACTCGAAGATATTGGCATCTCGCCTCAATAAGGTTATGCAGCAATTAGTGACATTTTGGCAACATGTTTTTATTCAAGGGAGGGGGACGGATGATCATATTAGGCGGCTTATTTTGCTTTTCGATGCGGCAGATGTCCGAAGGAAACCTATAGCCGCAGCCTTTTTAGATTCCGAAAAGGCCTTTGACCGCGTATCATGGAGTTATTTATGGAGGTGCTTGGAAGCTAACGGTCTAGTTTTAGGGTTTATCAGAGCTATCCAGGTCTTATATGCTAAACCTACAGCTCGATTACATATTATGGGAGGGGAGTCAGAGGCCTTTTTAATAGGGAGGGGAACTAGGCTGGGGTGTCCATCTTCCCCCCTGCTGTTCTCACTATATATAGACCCCTTTCGTTGGCGCCTTGAGGCCTCCCCGAATATTCTTCCAATCAGTCTGCAAGGCTGGGATACAAAAATGCTGGCATACGCCAACAATGTGGCAATTATTACTTTTGAGCCGGACAGAGCGATGGGCGAAGTTGAAACATTGGCTGAACAATTTGGTCTATTGTCAGGCTACTGGCTGAACAGAGCTAAAACCCATATATTAGTAAACAGACATACCACAGTGGTTGATAGTAGGGTTGTGGATGAGGCCATATACTTAGGTATACGTGTGAGAGCTAAGGTTGAAGATATTATAGATATTAATCTTACCCACATAATCGGCAACATTAAGAATGATATGTGTCGCTGGGATTATTTAAAACTATCTATAATTGGCAGATGCAACCTGATTAAAATGACGATTCTGCCTAAGCTATTATACATCTTTCGCACAGTCCCACTTGAAATACATAACGATTGGTTTAGGTAAATCGAGAGGGTGGTAGCTAGATTTATATGGTCGAATAAGCGGACACGCAGATCAAATGTATTTTTATCCCTTCCTAGGGAAAGGGGGTTTTGGATTACCTAATTTTAAACTTTACTATTTAGCAGCTTTCTTATAATATTATTGGCCTCTTTTTGGTATTAAGAAAAGGGAAGGAATGGACTCCAACTATGTTCCATCAATATATGAGTATTCGGTTGGGTCGCGGGCCAATGACTGTCTATTGAATATATACGAACCCAATTACTACAAAAAGGCTTGCTTTACGACTCTCATAGCAGCATTTCGAAATGGGTCGGGGATCAGGAAAAAACTAGGGCTTGGCAGATATAGCAGATATCCGCAATTAATTGAAAATGATCAGTTACCTGAGGCATTGTCAGATGCGCACTTGCAAAGTTGGGAGAAGGCAGGGGTTTATAGGAAAGGCGATTGCTTGACAGGGGATCATATTGCCTCTTTTGAAGAAGAAGGGCCAAATTTAATATTGATAGTCGGGAATTTTTTAAGTCCTTACAAATAAGGGACTTTCTTCTTAAAAAAGCCAGTGGGGCAGCTGGGTTTTCAGTTATGCCATTGATGGAAGTTTTAATCCGTACCTCGGGTTTTTCAATTTCGTCCTTGTATAGCATATTGTTGGAGGACGTAACTGATGATCTTGAAAAGCATGCACTAAAATGGCAGGTCAGGTTGGATGTTACGGATTCATGTTTTTTAAAGTCAATAGAAATGGGTAAACGGGTATTTTGTACTGCAAATTTGCGGGCACAACATTTTAAGACTCTTTTTGATTTATATATTACGCCTGAAAAATTGTTAAATGGGGGGGCACAGAGGGAACCCATTGTTTTAGGTGTAAGGCATCTGAGGTGGATGCGACCCATATTTTCTCTACCTGTCCTAGCCTGGACGCTTTAAGAAGAGATATTTCCAGCTTGTTTTGAAAAAAGAAGTTCTGGTTTCTCCTCAGCTTATGCTATTTGGGGTAACAGCACAGGATGGCCCAAGCAGCGAGTTTGCATTTATTGCTATGTATGAGCTTAGATTATGTGTCGCCTCTGCATGGCTAGATTCTTCCCCCCCAACCTTTTTGCAGTGGAAAGCCTGGCTACTACATATATTTAATTTGAAAAAAGCACTGTATGAACAAAAAGGTAGAAAAGGTAGAGTTAAAGGACTGAAGATTTGGAATCCATTAAAGATTGGTCTAATGGGTTAACTTAGGAGAAGTAATATGCCTATTATGATGAACTATATGTATTGTAATAATGTGTTTTTTCCCTTTTTATGAATATGCTCCCTTTCATATGCTATTTGTCGCTTTATGTAACTCATCAGTTATATGATTTTATTGGTGACAAGATTAGGAAAACGGCGCTCTGCTAATTTAAGCTGTTCTTTCTTTTTGGCTTTTGCTTTTTTTCTGTATTTTGGCTGTATATCATTAAAAAAAAAAAGCAAATGCGTGAATGCTACATGACCTCTGCACAGTCACACATAATGGTGTCATAACCAGAGTCTTCTCCAATTCCATGTGTGACCTTGTTCTAAATCCACTCTCATGGGTGTCAACCTACGCCTTTGTAGCATACCATAGTTACCTGATGTCATCAAATGGGATGTTCAAATGGAATGCATTACTGCATATCCACACAAGGCCCTGCAATCAGCAAATGGTCAGGTTTCCCTAACCCACAAGATGTATGACTGGTGGGCACCTTCTACAGCTAAGTTACACCAATATGTGACTACCAAGAAGAATGTGACATGGAAGTGCCCATTTCACGCGGTACACACTTCCGAAGTGACACTTTCAAATCTGTCCACTGCCAGATGATGCAGTTGAAAGCTGCACATGAGTAGCTTAGCTAGGTGTCACATGTTGTACAAAAGAGCAGAATGGAGACAATGTGACTCCAACTGGTGTGCGATTTCAACACAAATAACCTTTGGACATGAGTCTGCCTAGGACCATCCCCAGTCAAGATCGGCTCATGTGAGCACACACTTTTCACATTTCAGATCTCAAAGCCATTAGAACACTGAAAGTACCTGAGGCTTAGAAGATATCGAGTCCATAAGGAGGTCTTAATCGAGTCCACAAGTGGAGGGAATTGACTGTACTTTCGAAGTTTCACAAACACAAATACCAATGTAGTACTGAGTACTGACAGACACATATGAGCACAACATGTCAGCATATCACACCCTGATTCATATCACCAGCCACAGAATGACCCTCCACAAATGCACATGAGCATCCTACCTGACTGAATACAGCCTTCCCAATGGCATGCAAAGTCACATTGCCTGAAAGTACTCGAAGCGATCCAACTATGTGTGTCATTGTCTCAACATTTTGACATGGTTAATTACATCCATCAATGTCACTGGGTATGTGTGACTCACCTGCACATATCTGCACACCCTTGTTTGGGGTTTCACCTACTCTGCATACCCATCACTGAATAATTCTGTCATGTATACATTGGCCATCACGTATAAATATAATTGATTCAGATTGAAAACCTTGTAGACCCTCAGATCGTGTATAGAACAGTTGTAAATGTGACAGGTAAAGGTATACATGAAAGCACGTAGGCGTCAAAACAGATTCCACCAGGGGTGTTAGTCACCTCATGTTACTGTACATTCCCTACCTACCAAGGGGAAGTAGTGTTCAGTATCTGCATGCATAGTGCATTGTAATCCATGCCACAAGTAAGTGGTCCACCATCACATGAGACACAGTTGTTAGTGAGCATCACTCCAGACACAATGATGATGAGTGGCCTGTTTGGTAACACTGTCACATGACAGCAAAATATAATGTAGGTCATCTGTGTTATTAGGCAGCCATGTGTCTATTCAGCTCTGGAAACTGACATTTGATAGGACTCTGCTTAGCTCCTAGACACTTCGGGCCTGATTCACATAACTAACTTACGACAAAATCCTAAACTTACTACTCATGGTATTCACAGAATGCACTTATGACTGTCCTAAGTTTATTTCCGCACTCGGGCCTGAATTTCCACACCCGGAGTGGTAGCTCCACACCAGGAGTGGAAGCTCCACACCCGGAGCGGAATTTCCACCAATGGGCCGGAATCTCCACATCCGGCGGAAATACCCACAATCTGGTGTTAATTGACTATATCTGATGCATTGTGGGTATTCCGGCCTGGAAGTGGAGATTCTGGCCCGATGGTGGAAATTCCGCTCTGGGTGTGGAGCTTCCACTCCGGGTGTGGAGCTTACACTCTGGGTGCGGAGCTTACACTCCGGGTGCAGAAATTACGTCCCAAGTGCGGACATCAACTTAGGACAGTCGTAAGTGCATACTGTGAATACCATGAGTAGTAAGTTTAGGATTTTGTCCTAAGTTAGTTCTGGGAATCGGGCCCATGGACAATAATTTACCGTTATCATCATGCACCTATTACCAGACCTACACATGCAAGAACTCTACCATTGCGTGGGACATGAGTCACCTTCAAGCTTGATGGGGAAATAGATGCCTGCAACAAAAGATAGATGGTCATGCAGAATGTTTCAATCAGGCCAATACTCACCCCTCCCAGCTGCTATTGGGCTCTCAACTGCCTATCAAGGTCTGGGTATGCCACCGTCAGTATGCGGGCCATTAGGGGGGGTCAGCCCCAGGTATACCTACATGATCTTATGGCACCAGCGTCTTAAGTCCTCCACCTTTTCCTGCAGTGAACAGTGCACCGACTTCTCGCACATTCCAAGCAATGTATTTCCATAAAGACTCCTTCTAAGAGGCATTGACCGTGTATGGATGCAGTAGATGAAGAGACTGAGTGGACATGCAAGATATAAGTTATCTGCTAGGGTGACACAGAGGTAGTACACAGCTAGCATATCCATCTAACAAAATTGCACACACTACATGTTCGAAGCACACATGCTGAACACTAGAAAAACCATAACTGGTACAATGTTAAAGTCCTCTGAAGTTTACCTTGGATCTTGATCATGCCTATACTGACTATGTCAGACCACTGACATCACGTAGCCCTGGCTCACACCACATGTGCTCTGAAAGGCGTCACCATGTAACACATCACATCATTGTGTCCTCCTGAAGGCTACAGTACTAGTACAGCACTGGTCAGACACCTGAGCAGTCTGGACAAACTACTGGATTCCAACTGTGCAAGAGATCACTGCTGCCATTGCATTGACTACATTCAAAGTTTGGGGTCACAATCAAACGGCTGCCATGTGTGTAACTGAGAACTCCCACTCTGAGGATCAGTGGACATGTGATTTTCTAATTTGGACATCATATTACTTCTGCATGTGTTTGTGTGGGAAGTCCTGGCATTATG
This sequence comes from Triturus cristatus, assembly GCF_964204655.1. NCBI lineage: Eukaryota > Metazoa > Chordata > Amphibia > Caudata > Salamandridae > Triturus > Triturus cristatus. The sequence continues at coordinate 819,992,619 of NC_140591.1, forward strand.
GCACACACCTTATGCCATATGTGGCAGTGTATATGGGATGACATCAATACTTCGGAAATGCACTGCAGATGTAATCATCGATCTGCAGTGAACCTGTTTCACACAAACAATGTCCCTGTACATTGGTAGCATCACTCATATGACACTAAAATCCCAGACATGTGGGAGTAAGGGGCCTGTCCTAAGACAATGACACACCGTGAAAACATGGGTCCATGGACAGTAGTGTTGTATCTTGGGCTTTCACCATTCACCGTACCTAATGTAGTAATGCTAGGTGCATAGGCCAAATCATGGTCCTATTACACTGATCCAGGCCACATCTGAAGAGCAGCAGAGCTACAGGGAGAGTACTATGTGTGTCTGTTCCACTGGCAAAGAAGCTCTGTTACATCCTGGGCCGTGGGCCATACTGGGCACAAATTATTGACAGTGTTTGCTCTCTGCATGCTGAGCATACTGTTCCCACATGACCATCATATCCCCACATTTTACATACCTAACATTACATCCAGTAGCCATCCAATTTGACATTACCTTTGTGGTTCACTGTCAAGGGGTCTGTGAGGTGATGGTATCTCCCTGACAACAGGATGGTAAGGTCTCATGTGTGCTGAGTGATTTCTAGGTCTGTTCATATATCTCTCTTCATCCTCACATGCTACTCATAGGAAACATGCACAAGTTATGGTGTAAAGCCCATATATTTGTTAGCACATCAGCCATGAGATGATTTGCAAAATCATAATTGGAAACAATAGGTTGATCATGCATAGATATGGGCATAGAACAGGTGTAGGGTTTAGGACTGTATACACATCACCAAGATGATTGTAGGAAAGTAGGATCTGCTTCTTATTGTTATCCCTACTTTTTGCTAAATGTGATACTGTTTTTGACTAGTCTGACTGGGATCCTGCTAATCAGGAACCAAGTCTATTTGCTTTCTCCCTAAACTGTTATGTCATGTACTTAGATACATTCCAGATTGGATACTGGGGTACCCCTGTCTGCCCCTAGTATATGGTACCCATGTACCCAGGGCATACATACCCCAGAGGCCTCCCATGGGCTGAAGCATGTATTGTGCAACCCATGGGAGACCATGCAAAATGGAACTAAAGGCCTGAAATTGCATACTGTGTAAGTGGGTGCACGCATCACTTACTTAAGATATAGGTCTACTATAGCTAAGGGTCACTACACTTAAAACCTATAAGTCACCCCTATAGCAGGCCTTAAAAATCCTGAAGGCAGGGTGCTTGGTTCTAAGTGAGAGGATTCCACTGCATGAGCAGAACACCCCTGCAGCCTACGGAGTCCATTCTTCCGGGTTGTCAGTGCAGCAGCCATTTACGACATATAGAGAGGCATTCTGCGACCGCGTGATGACCAACTCTAAAATGCCTGAAAGTAACCCTATCATGATAGGTGTCAAACATTGTGAAATCATACCTCCACACTGGTAGCCGGTGTGGGAGGTATGATTCCACCCATCAGAAACAAGCTGTGTGAGGTCCCTGAGGTTCCCGGTACCAGCCTTCTAGTCCCGGGCAGCAAAAAATGGCTGCTGTCGACCAGAGACACGTTTCTGCCCTCCTGGTGCTGAGCTAAGCTCGAGCAGAGGAAAGTGGAACAATATGCATCCTGTCACAGGGAGGTGTGACCACCACACAGACAGGATTTAGTGTGTTAGGGCTGGCTGGTTGCGCATGCCAGTGACCGAAAGTCTGCATGAGGGGCACATTTGGTGTCCCTATGGATAGTCCAGTTCAAACCAGTCCTGGGAGTCGTTAGCTCCTGCTCTGGTGCGATACTGGACAAAGGACATGGGAGTAACCTCCCCACTGTCCAGACCCTCCCCTGGGAGGGTCCCCTTAATCAGTCCAGCCCTCTCCCATTGAAACAAAAGGGCTTACCTGGCTGTGATCCTAGATCCAACGTGGAGAAGATTCTTAGGAAACCACTGCACTTCGACCGTCTGGACACTCTGGACTTCGCGGGACTTCATTTGGGCCCAACTTCGTCTCCCTCTCTGTCTGATGCATCGTCTGTGCCCGTGCACCATACAGGCTCTGTGCAGGACCTGTGGTCCATGGAGGACAACTGAAGGTATCTCCCTTGGAGTGATGGAGTCACTCCCCTGAATCCCCAGGCACCCCATCTCGACTCACCGTTCTGCTGCTCCTAAGCTCATACAGACTCTGAAGCCTAGAGCAACACAGGAGGTGGGTTTCTACATCCCTTGAGGTCCATGCTGCCTTCTTACCAAGTTTGAGGCCAGAATGCCTCGTGGGGGCTGCAATAGTCGTAACCCTGTGCACCGCGTTTATTTGCAAGTGCATATGCTTGTTGGCTTTTCCTGAAAAAGTACATTGGGCTCCGAGTAGCCCCAACCTCTGGCACAATTTCCTACCAAGAACTCCAGCCTCCTTACTCCGAGTGCTCTGTGGGCTGCTGTTTGGTGAAATTGCTTGAGGTCCTCTCGCGACTCCTGTGCCTCTGGCTAGTGGGTCCATTTGAGGGTCAACTTTGCTTTTCCTGGGCTCCCCTGGTTGCTCCAGGCTTGCCCTGACTCTCCTGTGTTGGTTAGTCTCCTGGATCTTGCTGGTCCGAACTGTAACCTTCTTTGACCTTCTGTGTGGGTTACCATTGCCAAAGCTTGTTGTTGCTCCCGCCAGACACCGACCACTCAGCAATCGACATCCTTTGTGGGATAGCTTGTGTCCGGCACCTGGTTGTCCTCAACATCACCTGTCCCCGTGGCTGCAGAGTCAAAAACTCCATCAACGCACCTGTAGCACCCGGCATCGGTGGGCATTCGTCTGCCGAGCCCCTGGTCACTCCTGAGTGACCCAGAATCTGTCCCCTCTGCTTTCAGGTACTTCTCAACAAGAATCCACATTTGTATTCCAACGGACACTTTTCTTTCTTACAGCAGCGGCTCTTCTTCAGAATCCTCCATTGGTTTCGACAGGGGTTTCCGACCCCACTTCAAACCTATGCATCGGGCTTCCCTGGGATAGGTAACTCTGGTACTATAGTATCCCCGGGTGGGGTGGCTCTCCAACCTCCTAACTTCCACAGGGTTTCTTTGAAGTCCACTGGGAAGGGTCCTTAAACTTTAAAACCTCAACCGCGACTTCCCCATTGAATTGTACAAAGCATGCAGTTGTGTTCCCACACTGTTTCCTTGGGGTCCCAGCGATTCTGCGTCCTCTAGACACTGTTCTGACTCGAGTCGTGGTTCTTTTACTATTATTTTAGTATATGGTCTGGTCTACCCCTGGGGCCCACTGTGTATTAGTGCTATTTACTATTGTTTCTGTGCTACAGTATTGTGTGCTTTGTGAGTATCTTTGTGTAGAAGATACTGTATCATACTAGAGAGTGTTATATTAATAAACACATATTTTTATAACTACTGTGTAGTTCTCTTTTCATTTAACCAATACCATAAGGTTGCAATCTGGTAAAACAAGCTGCTTAACATTCCTTCAAAACGAAGCCTGAAGGCTGCTCTTCACAGCTACCACTTGGATACCTTTCAAAGGTTATCTTTAACCTCTTAAATCACCATAAGGGTTGTTTGGACTGGTACAAGGTGCCACTTTAGCTAGTGGACAGCATATACCAGGCCAACTTTTCACAATGATGTTATTGCACAAAGTACAGTTCCACATGAACCATGACATAATTTCCCTATGTTAGGGCCACACTATATGACTTACAAAACTCTGATTTTAGTCTGGGACTCTGAACCACATAGTGGCCCATGGGATTGGATAGGATAAATGTTGCAGAGTACATACTTTTAGGACTTGGCCTTTTTTGGCTAAAGTCCCTAAACATTTTGCTTTCCCCCTAGACCTTTTTCTGACATGGTTTTGTCAACTTAGATGCTTTGGACACTTTGCCACTGCTAATCAGTGTCAAAGTGCAAGTGCTCCCTGAATAAAGTGTAATGGTAATAGGTTGTCCAAGGTTGGTGTGTTTGCCTTACTATTGAAATCCCTAGTAAAGTGCACTATGTGTGCCAGGGCTGGTAATGCAAATGCTACTAGTGGGCCTGCAGCACTATTTGTGCCACCCACTCGAGTAGCCTTTAAAAGGGAACTAAGGCCTGCCATTGCAGTGCCTGCGTGGAGTATTAAACTGCCATGTGTTTTGACAAGTTCACCCACTTGCCAGAACCTTACCCTTCGCTTTCTATGCACATCAGACACCCCTGTGGTAGGTCTAGGGTACCCCTTGGACAGGGTGCAGTGCATGTGAAAGGTAGGACATGTACTAAGGTGTGTATCATGTCCTGACAGTGAAATAATCTCCATTTTGTTTTTCACTGTTGAAAGGCCATCTTGCCCATAGGACAGAATGGGGAGGCTGTGTAATATATTTTCCAGCCTATCTTCCAAAAGGCTTAAGATTGAAAGGTGAAGTTTAGTATGCCTGAACTCACAGTGTAATAACACATCTTTTTATGAAGGTGGTTTTTGCATTGTGTGTTAAGAAGCCACTCTTTTATAAGTGGCGGAGTTTTTATGCTCTAACATTTCTGTGTGTCTCTGCCTGGCTGTGGATTGACTGTCTGGATTTGAAAGCAATAGGATCTGGGGAATGTCTTGGCTCAGGGGAGGAGGTGAGACAGCAACAGGCTGTCCTGGAGTGCAGGGGGAGGAGAAGCCCCTAGAGGTGAAGAGGTCTGGTTTGCTGCAATAAAACTATTGGCCCATCTCCTGCTGAGTGATTGAGAATCCAGACCCCCGCTATTCAAAGGAAGAAAGGTGTCACTGACAGGGAGGCACCCAGAACTGCTTTGAACAACGGGTCATTGCCCCCTGAAACACAAAGACTTCAAAGCCATTGAGGGGTATGACTATGAGAGCTGAAGCCCCTGAACTTTGGAGAATGGCTTGATCAAGTGTGAACAAGACTGGAGCTACTTCGTGGTCAAGAGGATCTTTTCCAAGGAAGAAACACCTGAAGAGACTGAAGGATAGGACTGACCCTTGCTGTGTGTTCTGGGGCTGGCCGGCAGTTTGCTGTTTTAACCAAGGAAAGGCTAAAGAGACTTTGCTGTGTGCTGTGTCCCCCTGCTTGAAAGGACTTTGCTGTGTGCAGTGTCCTGTTGTAGAAACACAGGAACACAAAAGATTTCATGAGAGTCTCAGCGGCGCTGTGTGTGTGTGCCTGTTGCAGCCTGTGACCCTCGTAAGGCGTGCCCTATGATCGTGGGCACCTGGAGTCCAAGCAAGGATCAGCGATGCGGTGTACATGTGCTTTGTGCAGCCTGAACCCATTTGTGAGGATTGTCCAGTGATCGTGTGTACCAGAATCCAAATGAGTCTCATTGACGCTGTGTGCGGGTGCGTTGTGCACCGTGAGACCTTCATGAGGATTTGCGTTGTTATCGTGTGCACCGAAGTTAAAGTGAGTCTCAGCGACGCTGTGCGTGTGATCTTTGTGCAGCCTGAGACCTGTGTGTGGAGTACCCAGTGATCGTGCACTGGTAGGTCGCTCCCCCTCCACACAGCTCCGCCTGTGTGCCCCTGCTGACACTGCTAAAGATGCACTGGTAAGTGTGCCCATCCTCTGTTTTCTTTGCTTCTGTGCCACTTATTTTTTCCCCCTCCATTGTGATTTGTTTTTCTCTGTTTCCTGTGCCATTCTTTTTTCGCCCTCCTTAGTTCCCCGTTTTTTTTGCTCTGTGCCTCTATTTTCCCCTCTTCTATGCCCCATTTTGCTTTCTGTACCACTCGTTCCCCCCGCTGCTGTGCCCCCTGTGGCCCCGTCCCCTGCCCACTCGCTGCTCCCGCCTCCCGCCTCCCAACTGCTCCTCCCTCCCACCTCCCCATATATGCCGGACGCTGCGCGGCCACACTGCTGGCATGCCAAAAGCGCGCCTAAGGCAAGCCCGTCTGCGCCCGTCCGCACCTGGACCGCGCCCAGCAGCGGAACCCCTGGCCCCCGCGAACTCCACGACGCCAGACTCCGATACGACACCAGCACCCTCCACGCACTCAACGCCGGCCGAGACCACAGCTGCTTCCAGGCCGCCCCGAAATGCACCCACGGACCTTTCTCCTGCCGCACCTGCAGCTTCATCTGCGACAGAGCCACCAAACCAGCAAGGACCGGACCCAACCACCTCCGCTGCATACTCCTAAACACATGCTCTGCACGCAAACACGCCATCGAGCTCTGGGACCTGCTCGACACCTCCACCCCAGACGTTGACTTCCTGACCGGTCAAAATTTTGGGCAAAGTGATCCTGAATAAAATCTCAGACTGGGTGACGGAGAGAGGGATTTTAGCGGAGGCCCAATATGGTTTTAGATCTGGCAGAGGTACAATGGAACAGTGCTTGTACCTGTTAATTAACAAGTACACAAAAGCCACTAAAGGTCCTATATATCTGGCATTTATGGATCTATCCACGGCTTTCGATCTGGTGAACAGATCGAAGCTGTGGATGATCCTGTTGGACCTGGGGATTGATCCTTGTTTGGTTCATTTCCTAGCGGAATTGCACCAAGATTTATATGCTGCTGTAAGGGTATCCCATGAGGGCAAATGCACACGCCACTTTAAATCGGCCAGAGGGGTTCGACAAGGTTGTATCCTGGCCCCCTTGCTTTTTACGTTATATATTAACAAGTTAGATCTAACCTTAGGCAAGGCCAGTTTGGACATTCGGCGTATAGGGAACAGTACCTTACCCGTTCTTCTGTACGCGGATGATGCTGTGCTATTGGCTCATACCCATTTGGGATTACAGAGACTATTGAACTCCTTTGGGGAGTTCATGAGTTCTTTGGATCTAGTGGTGAATAGTTCCAAATCGCATGTTATGTCCCTGGGCACCCGAAAAAATAAAGTTAAACATTTTTATTGTAATGGAGTGGAGGTTACAAAAGTTAAGTTATTTACCTACCTGGGGGTCCTGTTTGATGACAGATGTTCGTGGACCCCGCAGCTCATAGCAAAGAAGAACAGTGTAGGTAGAGCCTCCTCCGCCATACTAAGCTTTGCCCGACGTTTGGGTGGTAAACCATGCGAGGCAGTTCTTGCCATCTATAGGGCGAAATGTTTGGCTTTAGCGGTTTATGGTACTGCTATTTGGGGGTATAGAAAAGCGGAGGGCGTTCAGATGGTAGAAAACAAATTTTTCCGATCACTGCTCTCCATCCCCCAATCATCCCCCACTTTCTCAATACATCAAGAACTGGGAATGGATTATGTGTCTGACTGTATAAGCCTGGCTCCTTTAATATTCTGGCTGAAAATATGGATGAACCCTGAACTCTCCCTAAATCGATTAATATTAAAAGATTGTATTGGCTTAGCCAGAGCGTCCGATATCCCTTGGCTCTCGTATATTAAGAAAATGTTTTATAACGTAGGGCGCCCAGAGATCTATGAGAACCCGGATGTGATCTCCAAGGGTGATATTGATCGGGTTAAAGTTCAGTTTTTGAACTTAAGGTCTCAAGAGCGGGAGGCAGAGGAACTAAACAAATTGTCGGTAAGGGCTCATTTTTTACTATCAACTTCTCCCCAGATTGAGCCTTACCTTAAGTTGGTCACGAATCATTATCACCGTTGGTTGTTGACTAGATTTCGTTTTAATCTGATACATTTTAATTTAGGGAGTTTCCAGGGATGGAGCAAACCAGAGGATGCTGCTCTTTGTAAATGCGATGATAGTTCAATTCAAGACACTGCACATTTTATTCTATTCTGCAATTATTATGTTGAAAGTAGAAAGAAGTACATTTTACCATTGTTTCAGGGGAGAGGTTTATATCAAGTTAAGCCTGCTCTGATGTACCTGCAACTACTTGATTGCCCATGGATTATTTTTAGTGTTGCTAATTTTTTAATTGCCGCGATGCGGTTAAGGAAAAAACTTGATGCCCAGCCTGGACCATGATCTCACTGTTTTATCTATTTGTTCGGATGATCTCTTTAGGAATTGTTTATCACATTGTATGTTATAATGTATTTAATTATCTGTATGAATTATTGTGTTGTACTTTTATGATTTTAATTAATCGATTAAAGTGGTTTTGACTGACTGACTTCCTGACCGAGACCTGGTGGCACGACTCCACGGCTCCCGACATTGCCATAGCCGTCCCGGACAGCTACAAGATCGCCCGCAGAGACCGCACCAACGGAACTGGAGGAGGAATAGCCATCGTCCACAAGTCCAGCCTCAAGGTCTCCACCTACTCAGACGACTCCCTCAGCACTGCCGAACACCTGCACTTCCGGATCCACACTGACCCCAACACCACCCTCAGAGGAACACTATTCTACAGACCCAGGACCCCGACCACAGTTCAGCGACTCCATCGCCGACCTCGTCAGCACCCACGCACTCACCTCCATGGACTACATCCTCCTCGGGGACCTGAACTTCCACCTCGAGAATAACAACGATGCCAACTCCGCCACCCTGATCGACAACCTCACCAACCTCGGCTGCAGACAACTCGTCACCACTCCCACCCACGTCGCCGGCCACACGCTTGACCCCATCTTCTCCACAAGCACCCACGTCTCCTTCGACCGCACCACTGAACTCCACTGGACGGATCACCGCTGCATCCATTTCACCTACAAGAAGCCCACCACGCACCACCACACCCAACAGCTGCTCCGCCGCTGCTGGAACAAAATCACAGAAGACCAGCTGGCCACCACCCTCGCCCAGAACCCACCCACCGACCCCACCAACCCAGACGCCGCCACCCACAACCTCAGACAGTGGATCAACAACTGCGCCAACTCCCTTGCCCCGCTCAAGAAACCCTCCAACAGCCGCACCAGCAAGAAAGCCACCTGGTTCACCGAAGAACTCCAGACTTCCAAACGAGTATGTCGGAAATTGGAGAAGAAATGGCTCCACGAACGAACACCGGACAGCCACACAGCCCACAAGAACGCAACCCGCAGACATCACTATCTCATCAGATTAGCCAAGAGATCCTCCTTCAAAGCCCGCCTGGACAACAACGCACACAACAGCATAGAGCTTTTCAGCATCGTGAAGGAACTCTCCAACCCCAGCGCCAATGCCTACGACATCCCGCCCTCACAAGAACTGTGTGACTCGCTGGCCACCTTCTTCCACCGCAAGATTGCTGACATCCACAACAGCTTCAACACCACCACGACCACCCTGACATCCTCAGACTCAACCCCCCCTACAAACACCACCCGCATCAACCGCCTGACCTCCTGGACCAACGTCAACAACGATGAAACACTCAAGATCATGAACCACATCCACTCAGGATCACCGTCAGACCCCTGCCTACAGCACATATTCAACAAAGCAGACGCAGCCATCGCACCCCAACTATGGAAAGTAATCAACATCTCCTTCGAGACAGCTACATTCCGGGAAAGCTGGAAGCATGCCAAAATCAACGCCCTTCTCAAGAAGCCCAAGGCTGACCTCAAGGACCTCAAGAATTTCCGGCCCATCTCCCTGCTCCCGTTCCTGGCAAAGGTTATTGAGAAAATCGTCAACACGCAACTGACCCGCTACCTCGAGGACAACGACATCCAAGACCCATCCCAGTCCGGATTCCGAAAAAAGCACAGCACCGAGACAGCCCTCATCGCCGCCACAGACGACATCAGGATCCAACTAGACAACAGCGAAACATCAGCCCTCATCCTCCTGGACCTGTCAGCTGCCTTCGCCACGGTCTGCCACCGCACACTAAAGACACGGCTCCAAGAAGCCGGAATCCAAGAGAAGGCCCTGGACTGGACCACATCCTTCCTCTCCGGCAGAACCCAGAGCGTCCACCTCCCCCCCTTCTGCTCCAAAGCCACCAACATCATCTGCGGTGTACCCCAGGGCTCATCCCTCAGCCTGACGCTGTTCAATGTCTACATGGCCCCCCTCGCTCTCGTCACCCGCCAGCATGACCTCAACATCATCTCCTACGCCGACGACACCCAGCTCATCCTCTCCCTCACCAAGGACCCGCACACCGCCAAAACCAACCTCCACGAGGGAATTAAGGCCGTCGCCGAATGGATGAGAGGCAGCCGACTGAAGCTGAACTCGGACAAGATGGAGGTCCTCATCCTCGGATCCACCCCCTCAGCCTGGGATGACTCCTGGTGGCCGACCACGCTGGGAACAGCACCGACACCCACCGACCACGCACGCAACCTAGGAATCATCCTCGACTCCTCCCTCTCCATGTCGAAACAGGTCAACGCCGTCTCCTCCTCCTGCTACAACACCCTCTGCATGCTCCGCAGGATCTACAAGTGGATCCCCACCGAGACAAGAAGAATGGTGACACAGGCCCTCGTCAGCAGCAGGTTGGACTACGGCAACGCACTCTACGCAGGAATCCTGGCCAAACACCTGCAATGACTGCAACGCATCCGAAACGCCTCCGCCCGACTGATCCTCAACGTCAACCCCACCTGAGAGACATACACTGGCTCCCCATCGACAAGAGGATTACCTTCAAGATGCTCATCCACGCTCACAAAGCACTCCACAACACCGGACCAGCCTACCTCAACAGCAGACTCAGCTTCTACACCCCCACCCGCCAGCTCCACTCTGCGAGCCTCGCCCTCGCCCTCGCCGCTGTCCCCCGCATCCAACGAACGGCATCCTGCGGCAGATCCTTCTCCTTCCTCGCCGCCAAAACTTGGAACACCCTCCATACCCACATACGACAGACCCAGGACCTGTTCACCTTCAGAAGACTCCTCAAGAACTGGCTCTTCGAGCAGTAGCGCCACCCCCCGCCCCCCCCCCCCCTCAGCGCCTTGAGACCCTCACGGGTAAGTAGCACGCTTTATAAGTACAATGGTTGATTGATTGATTGATTGATTGAAGCTTAAGGAAGACTCAACGACGCTGTGTGCTCTGTGGCAAACTGAGATCTTAGTTACTGTAGCGGCCCGGACCAGCAACCCCGGAGGAGCCTAGTTGCCGGCCCGAGCCCACCGTTGCCAATCCAAAAAGTATGCATTGGAGGCCCAGCCGCTGGACAAGGTGAGTAGCGTGAGTTTGTGCCCCCCAGGTAACGTGTGTCGACTCCTGGGGTGGGGCACGGGCTCGGAGGGAGACGCTCTCGGCCTCTCTCTCGTCCCGGCAGCGCGAGCTTCTGCTTCGGCTCGTATCGTGGCTCGTATTGCCAAGGGAGTGGCAGTACAGGGGTCGGAGTGAGGAGCTGCATTTTCTGATTACATCGTACCTGTGTGGGGGCAACTGGTGAGAGGCTGACTGCAAGTCAGAAGGAGAGGCGGAGAGACCGTCTGCGGCACAGTGATCGGTGCCTGAGTGTATTACGCATTATTCCATTTCTGCATAGCGGAGTACCTGACTGCGGTATTACACATTGCATCATTTCTACATACCGGAGTACCTGATTAGTGTATTACGCATTGCATTATTCGTGCATAACAAACTACCTGATTAGTGTATGACGCATGGCATTTTATTTGCATAACAAACTACCTGATTGTCGTATGACGCATTGTATTGTTTCTGTATAAGGAACTACCTGATTAGCATATTGCACATTGCATTATTTCTGAATAATGAATTACCTGATTAGTGTATTACGCATTGCCTTATTTCTGCATAACGACATACCTGTGGGTTGTATTATGCATTGCATTATTTTACCTTGCAAAGGGCCTGCTTGTTGCGTTACGCATTGCATTCTTTTTACATTGCAGAGTGTCTGATTGCTGCATTACGCCTTACAGTATTTTTTACATTGCAATCGATTCTAGCATTATGAACTGTATAGCATGATATTAGGATTACAGGAGAATGTATAGAAGTGCTCATTAATACCGCCAGAACTTACAAGGGCTGGCTGGCCTAACAACCGGCCAGGAGGAATATTACAAATACGCATACGTTGGATTCATATCGTGTGGTCTTATCGTATATCTTTTTATATAAAGTTTATACTTGTTTTTATAAAACTCGTGTGGAGTCTATTTGTGGTGTCATCATTGGGTTGTTGTGAGTGTGGTTGCAAATACTTTACACATTTGCCTTGAAGATAAGCCTGGCTGCTCATGCCAAGTTACCGAGGGAGTGAGCGGGGCTATCTAAGAAGGTGACCTTCCTTTCCTTGCCGTTGGAACGCAGGTCCCTACTTGTCCTAAGGTACCTACCTCAGCCAACCAGGGATCCCAGGATCCTAGGATCCCGGGTCTAACAATACTGTATTAGCAGTACTCACCTGCACCTCAGGAGAGCCATAGAGCAGGCGATACAGGGCAAGGACCTCGTTCACCAGGGTCTCCAGCTCCTCTGGAGTGAAGGCAGGGGCCCAGCTCCCTGTACATTGTGACATGACAGCTCCCTGAAGTGGTAAACAGCCGCTGGCAATGAGGAGGTGTTGCAAGCAGCAGCGTCTAGAGGTAAGTGATCTGATTTCCAAACCACAATGTGATCTTCTGTGTAGATGGCCACAGCCATTGGACCGCTATTTTCCAACTTTAGCCTATGGCTGTGACCTCTGTGGTTGAATCTGCCTACCACATGGTTCAAATCAGCAGGGGGTGGTGAATGAGCATGTCCCAGAAGCAAGGTCAGGCATCCACATAGGCAGTCTTCTGTGTAGACAGCCACACCCATTGAACTGCGATGGTCACATTTTCCAAATTTAACCAAAGGCTGTGTTTAAATCTGCATGTCGCATGAGAGGGCTCAGGCATCCACATAGGCGGTCTTCTCTGTAGGACGGCCACATCCCTAGAACCGCAACGGTTGCATTTTCCAAAATTTGCTTATGGCTGTGACCTCCATATATGAAGCTGCCTAGGCCCGGTTTGAATCTGCTGGCAAGTGCATCTCCACCACTACATATATTTTGGAACATGTCACCTGATGTATGACAACACTCTCCTGCCTATACCATTACTCACACGTCAGTGTTGTAAATGACTGTGCATGAACACATGTTTACCATGGTGCAGTGTACACCGACGATGACAGTAGTAACATGTGCAATGCAGACTCCGCAACATGACGATGTCCGCCATACAAATGAAGTTTGTATGATGTGCACAGTGCTGTTGCAGACACATGTGGAGTCCAGTTTGGAGATTATAGGTGGAACATGTAAAGATGGCAATGGATCAGATTCATTTGGTTGACTGCCGTATGTATCAGGAAAGTCAATGTCCTTCTGTAGCCTGTTTTCCACGAGGAATGGGCTCTCCCACAACAGTGGTCAATGAGGGTTATGTATCATCCAGATCATTTTCAGGGATCTGTTCCAGTTTCCGCATACAAGAAGTTGCTATGTATGCCTTTGCCTTTCATGCAATTTTGATGTGTAATGCTGTGTTCTGCTCACATATGCATTACTGTACCACACATAGGTTCACTGGCAGAGAGAGGAGACAACAGCCACCAGTATTCTGCCCATTTCCAGACCTGCAAACTATGGAATAAAGATAAGTAATCACGTAAGTTTGGTGTCAATAGGCAGACAATACAAGATCTATGTGAGCATTTTGAGCCTCATTTATGTCCTCAAAGGACCTATCCCACATCTCTGACACCAATGGTGAAACTCATGGCAGCACTGCATTTCCTGGCCACAGGTTCCTTTTAGGACACTGTGGCTATATCTAGTGTAATGTCGCAACCTATGTTCAGTGGGGTGGTACGTGATGTGCTTATAGCTTTTAGGAGAAACATGGACAGCTACAATAAGTTCCCTAGACGTGGAGATTTGAATATGAAGCGTGACTTTTATGGATTAGGTTGAATCACACATGTTGTTGGAACTATTGATGACACACATATTGCCTTTATGCTACAGCAAATCGGAGAACAGGTCTATGGGAACAAGAAGCACTTCCATTTTATCAACGTGCACGTGGTATTTTAGCAGATTTATAAATCTCACTCGTTTGTGCCAGATTCCTAGGATCTGACCATGACTCCTTTTTAATGCGAAAAAGCATCATACCCCAGTTGATATCACAACTACTACTGGAGAAGGCCTAGCTTGTTGGTAAGTATGATGTGTCCAACCTTTGTAAGTGTGATGCCTGGTCGCAACTTCTGCAAATGTGTGACTCATTATTGCACATATGTGTGCCATCTATCTAGGAGACTCAGCATATCTCTACTGCTCAAGGTTGTTGACCCCACTGAGGAATCCAACAACTCCCAAGGGAGTCTGCTTCAATGAGGCCCATGGCAGAACAAGGCGGCCAGTAGAGTGGGCTTTTGGGCTCCTGAAGGCCAGATTCAGATGTCTGGACAACACTGGGGGAGCCCTCCTCTACGCACCGGGGAAGGTGTGTCAGATCACCATAGCATGCTGCATGCTCCACAACCTTGCACTGCAATGGATCATCCCTCTCATCACAGAGGATGAAGAAGAGCAGGAGCCACCTGGTGAGGATTCTAAAATGCCAAATGAGGATGATAGTGGCGAAGAGGATGGAATTGACATGCATCAAGAGCTCATCAACAACTGCTTCTCATGAGTGTAAGTATGATGTAAGATTTCATGACTTTGACTGTTACAGTTACTGTTGTTGTGAAGCTGTGAGGAGGGCATCCATGGATACTTGTTAGATATTTACAGCTTTGGAACACCCTATGCACGGCTGTTTGTGGAGGAAGCTCTTGACACATGCACACTTTGTTGATGTTGCTTTGCATAGATGACATTTAAACATGTACTATGTACTCCAGAAGTGGACTGTGATTTGTATCATATGTATGGTTTTTTAGCTAATCTCTTTGTGTTGGTCTGTTGTAGAATGATGATGGATTCAAAAAAGATCTGTAACTGGGGGTGAGTGTCTGAAAAGTTTCAGAGCTCCATCTATTATCTCCTTGTGTTTGCTTTGTTTGCCCTAAGTTGGCAGGGTATGCCCAGACGTGGGTCCCTTGCTCACTTTGCCACTGGATTCAAGCTAGTCTGGCCGATGAAGGGTGTTACCCAGAAACCGGTTCCAGGATGCTTGTTTCCGGTTCAGGGAAGACCTGGCTTGGCAGTTTGGGCTGGACTGTTCACATGAGGCACAGGGTCAAAACTGATTTGCATATAGCTGGGCCTGAACTGAGGTGGCGAAGTGAGTTAATGAATGATGATGGAATCAACCCAGATCTGTGAATGGAGGTGAGTGTCTGAAAAGTTTCAGCGCTCCGTCTATTATCTCCTTGTGTTTGGGTTGTAGGTACCTTCACCATGTCCTCTTCATTTGGACATTTCAGAGTTGTGGCATCCGCAGGTATATGATGATGTTTGGAAGTACGAACTGGACATGGAATGTTCCTGGGAATGACTGGCACAGACTTTAGGTGTACTACTATAGTACCAAGCCTGCTTCCACAGAGCTAGAATGGAAGTTGTTGATACTCCATTGAACTTGCTCCCTGTCTTGTAATGGTCCAATACAATGTTGTTGTTGGGCTTAATCATGATAGTCTCTCTTCACATTGGCTAAGTCCTAAATGCATATGAGCCGAATGTAGCTGTTGGTGTGTGTCATCACTATATGCCACAGTACTTGTAGCCCACGACTGACAAATGTTTATGACATTCTACCAGATGATGCAACACTGAATTGGAATTAACCTGTCTTCAGAAACATTTGCACTGCCATTCTCTGGTTCTTTGTTTTCAATGACTTGGGATTCCTTTTCTGAGGTTGTTGATATGGCTATAGCTGATTCCATGAAGCAATTGTTATTTATCTACTCTATTTGGCATTGCCAGATGTAGCCGCTCCGACGATGTTGTTGAGGTCTGCACATGACATTTGTGGTCACTGACACAGACAATTTTAGTGATGTATTATTTAACAGTTTTTTTTACATTACACCAGCCAAAGGTTGGAACTATGGAATAAAGATAAAACTGTACACTTGTATATCTGTGTTGGTGTGACATCGTTGTGATACTCAGTTGCACATTGTTGACATTCCACATGTCCATGCTTACACAGGTAGCATCTACTTACATTTGGTAATACACAAGGAGATAACTTCATCATTTCTTAGATGTGAATGATACTACAGGAGCAAATGATTTTAAGAGGAGTGACTGTACTGCAGTGTACAAAATGAATTGTAATACTACAGTAACAGTGAAATAGTGACAACACAGGAGCATAGTTGTCAGTTTTGGTGGATGAACCCATTGTAGTATGAGCCGCATTGTCTAAAATTGAACGAAGAACAAACTCCTCCCTTCAGAGGTGGAAATATGTACAGGAATAGTCAACAAAGTGAACGTGTGGCACACTAAGGAGGACACCTTTTGCGGTGTCTCTTCCTGGCAGTGGTGGGTGCCGAGCCTCCTAGATTTTTTCTTGGAAGTCCCGGTCCACATTGGAGGGGAGGAATCCACTGATGCAGGCTCAGGGGTGTCTGAGGAGTCATCCTCTGACAGGGCTTCCCTTCCTGTAGCTGCCGTGGATGTCAAAGGGCCTAACATAGATGGTCCATTAGAAGGGATAGGTGGTGGGGGAAAAGCCCTGCAGAGTGTGGTATTAATGGCCCTAAGTAACCCTATGAGCTGGTCCATGTTATTGTTGTGAGTGTCCAGCATCTGATCTATGGACCACTGCAACTGCTTCATCTCCCAGAGTTCCTCAAGTACCTGGCCCATCACTCCTTGGGAGTCCTCATAGGCCCCATAAGTCAGGCGATGTTGGCCTGGGCGTCAGTGGCACCAGTGGCCTCACTTTGTGGGCCCACAGTAACCCTCCCACCACCCCTGCCCCCACGGGGCTGTGTCCTTGGCCCAACCTGCCTCCTCCCACTGGCTGCTCTATCCTCAGTGAGTGTGTTCACAATCATCACCTCCGGAAGTGGGATTGGGATGCAGGCGATGTTGGTGGTGGGACTAGGTCCACCGGTTGTTAGGGCAGAGGGCAGCTGAGATGTTGAAGCTGTGATGGTTGGTATGGTTGTGAGCACAGCGAGACTTACTGTTTCCGTCTGTCCAGGTGGTCTAGATGGGCCAGGTAGGTCCTCCACGTTCAAAGATCCAGGAGATTCTGCATCACTTGAGGCTTCATCTAGGAGGGATGGTAGAGTCTGGTCGGTGTCCTGAGTGTGGCCAAATGTAGTGCCAGATCAACCTGTTCAGACATAGAGTTGAACGTTATTGCTGTAAGTGTGGTATGTACAGCCATATCATCTGGTACACAGCAGGCTCATGCCTGAAAGCGTTCAAAAGGGTTGGATGTTAACATAGTGAACTATATCCATTGTGTTTGACTCATTTGTAAGACTTTGGGAGACATCCATTACATGAAGTGTTATTGGCCTGATCATTTGCTGTACTGATATGCTTCATGTCAAAGTCAAAGTCAAATGGTCTTTATTCGGATATAGAATATCCATAAAAGTACAAGTCATCACCACCAATAGGATACAATACACAATAACATAAAACACACATGTTAAAATAAGTTGAATAACGAATCAACATTATTAATAGCATGAATAAATGTGCAAAAATAGCAATAAAGTGCAGGTAAGTACAATGTGTGTAAATCACAAGACAGTTGTGCAAAATAGCGATAAAGTGCTAGCAGGTTCAATATATACATTATACAGACAACAAACCCAGCTATATCGATGTACAAATAGCCGTGCGTGAATATTGAACTAAGAAATGTTCATAGTATTTCTCGATCGTACCGCAGATTGCAAAAATGAGCTTACTCTGAAAATCATGTCATCACTTCCTAGCCGCAGTATTTCATCAAATGCCAATTTATAATCAATAATAGCATGTGATTTAAAATATGAGATCAAATACTGTTTAGTGTATCTGATATAAAAATTACAGAAAAACAGGAAGCGTAAAATTGTTTGTTTATGACCAGTTCCACATGGGCAGAGCAGGTTCTCTAGGTCTTTATTAAAACCGAGTGGGAAGCAAAGTGAGTATTTTATACTCCCATCCCTAAGACGAAAGAGCAAGCTCCTATTCCATCTTCCGATATTTTTCTTAAGATAATCCTGTGGCGTGTCATTTTCATTGCCTGGGAATGTCAAAATGGAAATATATCTAACTATTGAAGGTTTGAAGAACTCCGTATGTCCTCTAGCCCTTCGGAATAAATCATACAATGCCTCTCTCACGGTTTTTATATTCATACCGTCTGTATTTTGGGGATGGGAGAAAATATGTTCCAATTTCACACTGGCTAGACTTTTCTTAACAGCACTGAGCCAAGGTATGAAACTACCCCTGTTGCATTCATTGATTATTTCCTGAGTTAAAATTGCTGCTGGGTTTCGCCAAATCTTTAGCCAGAACAATGCAGGCCGAGATTTGATAAAATCCTCAACATAATACCAACTTAGTTCTTTGTGACATATGTAGGTGGGTGAAGAGATTTGAGCCCCTAAT
Organism: Triturus cristatus; assembly: GCF_964204655.1. Classification (NCBI taxonomy): domain Eukaryota; kingdom Metazoa; phylum Chordata; class Amphibia; order Caudata; family Salamandridae; genus Triturus; species Triturus cristatus. The sequence continues at coordinate 820,011,033 of NC_140591.1, forward strand.
ACCTTTCTACAAAATCTGTTTTCTTCGGTTTGGATGCCACTGCAATTTGTGTACCCCCACACCTCGGCACCATAGGTTGCAGTTGGTCGACATTGTGATTTATATATCTGTAGTAAAGGTATCACTACCTCAGCCCGCTTTGGCTGTTGTAAACTAATAATTGAGTTAACTGCCTTCCCGAGTTTGTTTCTACCGTAGGCCACGTGTGCTGACCATGATCCAGAATCTGAAAAAACTAACCCCAGGTACGGAAAAGTGCCAGTGCTTTTTAAGACATTATCTCCTGACACAATATGATTAATACAATGTTTTTTGGGCCCACAAGACATAATGTATGATTTTTTAAAATTAGTACATAAGTCCAAATCTGCCATAAAAGAAACAAAATCCATAATTAAAATGCGGAGTGCTTTAGGTGTGCGGCCCATCAGGACCGCATCATCCGCATATAAGAGTACGGGAAGTAGTTTACCATTGATTTTTGGTACATCGCATGTTGACTTAGACAGGGATTTATTTAATTCATTTATATAGAGAATAAAAAGTAGGGGGGCCAAGACACAACCTTGTCTGACCCCCCTACCAATTAAAATATCCCCGGAGACCTCTCCCTCATTGTTTATCCTTACTCGAGCTTTTAGGTCTCTGTGCAAATGTGCCAAAAAATAAACAAGCGACTTATCCAGCCCGTATTTTAATAAAATCTCCCATAATCGTGAACGGTTAACGAAATCAAAAGCTGAAGATAAGTCCATAAAACCCAAATACAAGGGGACTTTTTTGGCGATGGTATATTTGCCTAATATAAGGTTTAGGTTTAGACACTGTTCTACACTTCCCACATTGCTTCTGAATCCCAGCTGACATGAATTTAAAATTTGATTATCCTCTGCCCAATTCCTAATTTTATTAAAAATCACTCTGCCCAAAATATTTAGTGTGTTATCTATTAAAGATATAGGATGGTAGCAACTGGGATTTGATCTATCGTCCTTCTTGAAGATGGGCACGATGATACTGGTTGACCAGGTTTTCGGAATTGTAGTGTTGGACAGATTATTAAAAACATTACAAAGTAAAGGGGACCAAAAATCGGGTTCGGATTTAATAAGGTCGATTGATAACCCATCAGGGCCTGGGGCTTTATTCCCTGCACTTTGATTTATGGCATCTTCAACTTCAGTTATAGTTATAACAACCTTATTAGCTGGATAGTGATAATCAATAGTTGCTGTTGGAGCTGCATATATTCTTGCAAAATGCTCCTCCCAAGACTTACTAGGTATGTTACAATTGATAGCTGTTACATTTGATCCAATGGACCTCATAGCTTTCACCGCGCCCCAAAACCCAGTTACATCTTTAGTTGCAGCAGTACATGCAAGGGAGTCCCACCTCTCCTTCAATATCTCCTCAGTTCGTAATGTAATTGCTTTCTTATAGCGTCCTCTCAGGGTTTTAACCAAGGTAATGTCCCTAGGTTTTTCGGCTAATGCCTCACGGAGGTCACGGTTTGCCCGTGAACAGATGCCATTAAACCATCTGGGGTTCTTACTTTGTATCCTAACAGGCTTAGAGATTTCCTGTTTAATGCCAAAACATAACCCAGTAAAGGCCTGAATAATCTCTATATCAGGGCATCCGCTAGACAGGCACGTCTCCACAAGTAAGGGATAAGATTTTATAATTTGTGCAAGTAGGGCCTTGTTATCTATGCCCTTCCAAATTACTTTGAGTTTGCTGGTGGATGCCACCAGATTCTGTGCCCCTATTTCTTTTCGTTTAGTAAATTTGTTAACAAAACTAATAATTGTCGGAATTGGGTTGTGGTCACTATAGCTAGTGCATAAAACTTCCGCCTTAATTAAACAATTCTCAAGGGATGAGGTTATAAAAACGTAATCAATGGTCGATGAGCAGCCACGACCTCTAAAGGTAGGCAGTGGACTTTTATCGGACATACAACCAACTTTCTCCATAACATTAACTAAATCCCTGGTCGATAGATGATTAAACAATTCTTTCCCTCTTTTGCACGGAATTAGCGGGACTGATGTAACTATAGTATTGTCCATTCTTTTGTGCAAATGCGCATTAAAATCACCTCCTAAACAAATTCCGTCCAATTTACCAAACCTTTTTTCTTCCAGCATTTTATCAATAAAATCAAATAAAATAATAAAATTCCTATTGGGCAGTGATCTAAAATCGTTATTATAAAAATGTATAAAACATAACGTAATCCCATTCGAATAGAGTGTAGCCTGGAGGTGACTGTCATTTGTTTCCAAGGGTTTGGTACTACTTCCTGCAGTGATCTTTATCCATGTGGATAATCCCCCACTAGGTCGGCCAACTTCAGGGCTTGGGACAGTACTATTATAGCAGACAAAACCCTCAAGAAACAAATTGCTAGTACTCCATGTTTCCTGAAACATCAAAACATCAAAACTGCTAACCATGTTGGTCCACTCTACTATATTCATTTTGGATTTTAGACCAGCAATATTCCAGCTCAGTATTTTTAAATGTTGGTCAGTAGGCATGGGTTCACTGGTGACAGGGCAAAAGGGCAACAATTCAACCGGGCGAGACTTTTGAGGATTCCCGGTAGAGCTGGGTTTGATCATGACATGGTTACCCATTTGTGTTTCCCAAGATTGTGCTACACTATTTGAGGGTTCGCTCGGTAGTCAGTCCTGCCCCTCTAAATCAGACAGGGCGGCAAACCGGTTATGTACAAAATGAGATAAAGTGTTTGAATGATGGGTTCTTTGCGGTGGTCTATAAAAAAAGCCAAGTGGTAGTGAAGTTATGGCCGTTGGGGTACTAAAGAGGTTAGTGTTACGTTTTAAGATGCCTTTCACCATAGGGGGATGCCTAAAATTCACAACTATACAATCGCCCATAATATTTTTAGTTGAGGATCCTACCCATGCCACCTGTCGCACCATCAGGATTTCGTTAACAGTCTCCATGCCTGGGGGCGTGGCCGAGCCGAGCTGCAAGATGGCCGCCGTGTAACGGGGCTCTGCCGGCTGAACCTACAATCCGTTCACCCATCCGACTGCTGCTTCCTTCCCTGTGCTGCAGAGGGGCGGCGGGAACTGCCTGAGTGCTGAGGACCCGGCGACAGTTTTCGCGGCCGCAATCGGTGGCGGCGTTCTGACCCTGTGGCCCTCGTCGCATCGGCAGCCTGCGCACGTCGCGTGGGCGGCCGCACAACCAACGCGAGTCCCCGGTCGCGAGCCGAGGCTCTGGTGGACGCGGCGGCGCCGCCGCAAGACACAACAGGGGCGGGACTGGGCCGCCGCGAGCTGCCGGAGTGGTACGGCGGGACCCCTGGCAGGCTGAGAACTGGCCAACTTGAATCGGAGGAGGAGAAAAGTGGCAGCGAGCATTGCAGGCAGTCGAGGCCTGGAACGTGGGAAGGCGCTCTGGCCTGCTGATCCGGCTGACTCTCTGACCAGCACGGGGAGCGGGGTATGCTGAGCCCCTGAGGTGGAAGCCGGATCCTTCCTGAATGTAGGTGGCGCATGGTGGCACATTCACACTTGTAGCCCTCCTGGGGAGTGTCGGACTGAGTGAGGAGGTGGAGGCGAGGCGCTCTGCAGCGGGGGGCCGGAGAAACGTGACCGGTGATGGTGCCCTGATGCTGCAGGACCACCGTGTACATGCCTAGTGAGGCGGCGCCAACACACGCCGGTGGACAGGGCGCGCTGGTGACCTGGTGAGCCTGACCGTTTCGGGGCGGTCTATACCCACAGCAGGGACTGCGGTGGCGGCCCGAGGCGGACGTGGCTCGGGGATCTGCAGGACCTGCGGACCTCGGCGCGGACCCGATACTCAGTCGACTCTTCGGAGCCCCCCCAGGAGCCCCCACCGTGTCCCCCAAAGTATAATGGGGAAGCCGGATGCCAAGCAGCCGAAGCTGCATTTCGAGCAACGCAGTGCCCGGAACATAGAGGTGGAGACGACATCCCAGACGGTGGTCCCCGAAACACAGATGGACCCCACGCAAGATGACGACATAAAGAGTATGTTTCGTGATCTCAAAGGCTGCCTCAAGGAAATAGACAACAAATTGGATTCCATGGCTCTGCGCATTGACTGCATCTCGCACAAAGTCGACCAGCATGAGGAGCGACTGACGGCGGCGGAAGCGCGGATCGCTGAGTATGAGGAGGGCCACAGTGACACCCGGGAAAAGCTGTTGCGCATGGATAAGGTCCTGGAAGTAATACGTGGACGTAACGAAGATTTGGAAGCCCGCTCCCGCAGGAATAACATACGAATTATTGGAATTGCGGAATCCACAAATATTGGAAATATGGAGCAGTTCGTAGAGGGCGTGTTCCGTGACTTGTTTGGTGCGGACCTGTCGGCCATGTTTTTGGTCGAGCGTGCACACCGTACGCTGGGCCCGCGCCCGGTGCCGGGTGCACCGCCGCGCCCGATACTTGCCCGAGTCCTCAATTACAGGGACAGGGACACCATACTGAGGCTCTCCCGGGAAAAAGGCGCACTAACCTTCCAAAACATGGCTATCTCCTTATACCCTGACTTTACACAAGCTGTGCAGTCTGCGAGGAGAGAATTCATGCCGGCCAAAAAGATCTTTCAAAAAATGGGGACCAAGTACGCCATGTTATACCCTGCCAAGCTGAAGATCCAGGTTAAGGGGAAGCCGCTGATATTCACGGAGGCGAAAGAGGCGCTGAAATTTGCACGACAAACAGAGTGGTCACACCGGGAGCCGCGTGATGGCCGAGGGACCCCCCCGGCACGCCAGCTGAGTGACAACGAGTAAAATATTATATTTATTTGAGGGCTGGGATTGTCTGCGACGCCCTGCGAAGCCCTAAGGCCTTGTTGTTAAGTATGCACCATCTCTCTCTTGATACTGTCTTGGGGCTTGGGGTGGGTAGGGGGCACAATGCTGGGCCAACGGAGGAAGTTGGACACGGGGCAGAGATTGGTTTTTGACTTGTGGCTGAGTGCCGATAATGTGCTGGGCACGGCGGGGGGCATGTCCTGCTGCAATTATGTATATTGACATTACGGAAGGCAGGAAATGTTCGGCCACCCTGTCACTTCAAGACAGGGGAGGGTGCCGGTGACCCCACGCCCCCGAAGGGATGATTCCCAAGATATTGCTTGAGGAGGGTTGTTGTTTGTTTTGTTCTGGGGGGGGTGACGGATCTCAACCTGATTGGGGGGTTGGAGTGGGAGGAGGGGGGGTATGTTCTTTGTTGTTTTGTGTGAATGTACTGCAGTACTCTTGCACACAACTGATTGCTAGGACATCACTGTTTCCGACCGTCTTTAAGTTGATGCTGGGGGTGGGCCATGGTGCACTGGGGCTCCCACCACATGCCCCACCTGCTGATCTAAAGGTAGACATACAGCCGCGTAGGATACATGTATATACATCCCTCTGTCCGCGCTGCGCTGCCTGACATGGAACATTCGCGGTTTAAATGACCACCGCAAGATCCGGCTGACGCACGCACACCTGACCAGACACCACATCGACATATGTCTCTTACAGGAGACCCACCTGTTGGGGGGCTGGGGAGCGTCTCAGACATGCCAGATGGGGTGAAGTCCACACCTCTGGATACTCCAACTATTCCCGTGGGGTGGCTATATTGATTCGTAAGGGCCTACCGTGGCAAACATTGAAGGTACACATCGACTCCGAGGGGAGATATATATTACTGTTGGGGCGCTTATTTCACACACAGGTGATAGTTATCAACACTTATGGCCCTAACACGGACGACCCAGGTGTTTTCCGGCATGTTTGGCTCAAAGCACAGACACTGGGCGAGGGGGCATACATATGGGGCGGAGACTTCAATGCCGTGCTTTCACTGGAATTGGACAGGGAGGGGGCTGCTCGCACACACCACCCACAAACGGCCGGTCTCCTTCGGGGCCTGATGGAGGAATATAATTTACTGGATTCTTGGCGAATATTGCGCCCTGCGGTGAGGGAGGGCACCTGTTTCACACCGCACAGAGGAGCCTGGTCCAGGCTAGACTTTTGGCTATTGTCCCCGAATGTGCACACCTGGGTGTCTGGGGTTCATCATAGGGCGCGCACCCTCTCAGACCACTCCCCGGTAGAGCTAGTGCTACAGGTCCCCAAACCGTACATTCCACCCTTCACATGGAGACTGTCGGCGCACGCCTTGTTAGATCAGGTGTTCCGAGAAAATGTACACCAGCACATCCTCGACTATTTCGAAATTAACACTAACTCGGTGCCCTCGCTGGGCACCGTGTGGGACACATTTAAGGTGGTTATAAGGGGCCACTGTATTGCGGGGCAAGCCCGAGTACTGAAGGATATTAGGAACATGCTCCAAGGGCTGGAGGAACGACTACACGCCCTGGAGGTGCAATATTGCTCTGACCCTTCGGCGGCCACGCTAGTGGAAACACGCACCAAGCTTACGGAATATCAAACTGAGGCGGATAGGGAGCTTAAATTTTTGCATAAGCACGCGGTGGCCCGCCGGTATGGTGAAGGGGACCACCCAGGCAGAACACTTGCCAATTTGTTACGGTTACAAAGAAATTCCTCTTATATCTCCTCAGTCGAAACTGCACAGGGTAGCCTTGCACACACGCCCCCGGAAATTTTGGGTATGTTTTGGTCATTCTATAAAGACTTATACAGCTCTCAGGGAGTTCCTACATCGGAAGAATTGTCAGATTACCTTGACACGGTACAATTGATCTGCTTTGATGCGCACCAAAAAGGCTATTTCGATCTCCCCTTTACGGTAGAAGATGTCAAGCAAGCCATAGGGTCCCTAACGGCCGGAAAAGCGCCAGGACCGGATGGCCTACCAGCGCAATTCTATAAGGAATATGCTGACCTCCTAGCCCCCAGGCTGTTGGCCGTCTACGCGGAGGCGGTGGAGGCGGGATTACTCCCGGCGTCCATGAGGGAGGCAATCGTCATTACTCTTTTAAAGCCAGACAAGAATGCCCAGAAATGCAACTCCTATAGGCCACTGTCCCTAATCAACACAGATGCGAAAATATTCTCCAAAATGCTTGCCACGCGGTTGCAGCCAGTACTGCCCCTCATGATACGCCCAGATCAGTCGGGATTCGTGCCGGGCCGCTCCACGTCTCACAACCTCCGAACCCTATTTGGGGTACTGCACTATTTGGCCCCGCATGTAAAAGCCGCTGCGGTGCTGCTGGATGCCACGAAAGCGTTCGATTCCCTGGAATGGGGATTCCTGTTTCCGCTACTGCAGCGAATGGGGATAAGTGAGTCCTTTATTCGCTATATCAGGTTGCTCTACACTACCATCTCAGCCCGAGTACGGGTAAACAGGCTTATCTCTGAGCCCTTTGCCATTGGTAGAGGCACGCGGCAGGGTTGCCCTCTGTCGCCCCTCCTCTTTGCGATCGCCACTGAGCCACTGGCAGCACGGATCAGACAGCACCACACGGCCAGGGGCATCGGGTTCTCGTCCCGGGCACTAACTATCTCTATGTACGCTGATGACATCACGCTGTACATGGTTGATCCACATGAAAATCTCTCCCCCATGACGAGAGAGTTGATACACTATGGCACGCTGTCGGGGGTAACTATCAATTGGGAGAAATCGGTCATTTTGCCCCTGACGACTGGGACACGCCGCTTTACTCCGGACTGCCCATTGGGGTGGGCTAGCGGACCAGTGCGCTACTTGGGGATATGGATTAGCACTGACATGCAGGAATTGTGGACTGAAAATTATGGGCGAGCGCTGGGATGGGTCAAGGAAAAGGTGAGCCGATGGAAGCACCTGCCCCTTTCTCTAGCCGGGCGAATAGCTGTGGCCAAAATGGTCATATTGCCCAAACTGCTGTATCTATTTGCCAACATCCCACTGCCCCTGACCGCACATTTTCTGAAACAAGTGCGCTCGCAGATGATAGAGCTGGCGTGGGGCCGGGGGCAGCTGAGGGTGGCCTGGGAGACCCTTACTCTCCCACAACGACAAGGCGGAATGGCGGCTCCAGACTTCACGTTATATGCCTACTGCGTACAAGCGCAGTTTTTGCACTACTGGGTACACCCCACACCATTTCAGCCACATGTGGCGATAGAGATAGATAGGGTGGCCCCGCTTCCGCTAAGCACGGCCCTGTACGTACCACACAAGAGAAGATGCAAAGACGTTGACACTGTGCACGCCCTTAAGTGGGCCTGGGACGGGCTGCGTCGTCGCGCCAAGTTGGACCTTCTCTATACCAAATCGATACCCCTGCGCGGAAATCCCATGTGGCCCCCACTGCAAAACATGAAACCCGGGGAACGAGCAACGACACACGGCCTTAATACTGGGGGGGACCTCTTCCCGAACGATACTTTCCTCACGCCAGCACAGATGTGTGGTATGGAGGCCCCGACGATGCTCGACACACTGCTCTATCATCGGCTTTGCCACACATGTCAAAAGCTGTTTCCTACTTTTTCGGCGCCGCCATCAGATCTGCTGCCCTTGAGAACGTGCTCCGGGTGGAATCGGGGCGTAAACTAGTGTCCCGCTTGTACGGCAGCATGCAGAGTAATCACCCAATCGTGGTCCCAGCGGCGCGACATCTGTGGAACACGGAACTAGGCATCGAACTAACTGACGATCATTGGGATATGTGCTGTAAACTACATGAGACTCTTTCCCCTAACTATAGACTCCGGCTGATACATTTTAAATACATACATATGGTATATCGTACTCCGAGCCGGCTTCATCGTATGGGCGTGAGGGACGCGGACAATTGCTGGCGTTGTAGTGCGCCCGGCGCCGCATTCTTACATATGGCGTGGGAGTGTCCCGCGTTGGCCGCCTTCTGGACTAGGGTAATGGAGCTGGTGTGTGCGATCACTGGCCTACTGATCCCATGCACTCCGCAGACTACATTACTGGGGATCTTACATATGGTCAAGCCTAAACACCGTAAACTGCCGGCCATACTGATTCTGCTTGCAAAAAGACAGGTTGCGATGCACTGGGGAGCGCCTACCTCACCTACTATTAGGGACTGGATCAAGAGCGTGGTCTACTGCCAGACACAACTTGCTTTATATTGGGAGCTCTTACCAGTGCGCTCGCGGCCGAAGGACATATGGGAACCATTCACGCACTGGTTGGCTCAAACTACGATTCAGGCATTGTAAAGAAGTAATGTACACTGATAATAGCCGGGGAAGGACGGGAGCTGGAGAGATCGTGGGGTGTCGAAGTCATCATGTGTGAGGAGAGTGGGTTACGGGGCGAGGGAGGGCGAGGATGGGGGGGCCGTGCAAGATTTACCGAGCACTGACGGGTTGGCACCTGGTCCTCCTGTTTCTATTGTTGTATTGGTGGGGGACTGTGTTGTCACTACACTATTTGATTCATACTGCAGAGAATTGTATTTGTTCTGTTGTTGTTGTTGTTGTAGAACATAAGGACATGCTTCTGGCAGCAAATTAAGTACAGTATCGGCATGTTTTTTAACCCGAGTGACAAGAATAGGCTCGTTGTTTGGGTATGGCATTGATTTTGTATGTGCTGCCGCAGGTGGGGTAGGAGGGGCCACTATTGGCAGTGAGATGTGACAAGAAGGTTTGTTTGCCATAGGGGCATTTAACAAGGGTAATGTACTAACCGAGGTGCTAGGCATGGAATTACAAGGCAAGCTCTTCTTGTTACCATTACGCTTTTCACATATATTGTCTGCACCAGGAATAATACAGTTGCCACTCCCCCCTACGATGCCTTTGTTAATTGTCTCCATATCTTTCAATAAACGTTCACCCCTGTTTTGGTCAATAATAATAGTCCCTTTTCTTTGCGTATCTTCTTTTTTCACCAGGCTTTCCAATCTATCCAAACGTTTAAAAATATATTTAAACTGTTTATCCATTAGACTTTCAAATGCTTAAAAGTGGAGTCCACTATGGTGTCAATTAAGTTCTCATGTGGCCTCCCTTGCATGCCATTTACAAATATTGGCTCAGTTTGTGTGCACATAGAAGTGGATTCTGCTGTAGTTGTGGTCAGATCAACAGAACTGTTAGGTAGGCCATCTAGTTGTGTGCTCGTGCTAGATAACACCCCGCTTAATGTGGTTTTTCCTCATAGCCACATGCTCTGAGGGGTTGGTTGGGTTTTGTTATTGCGAGGGGGTTGTCTCCTCTTGCTGATAGGCATCTGGATGTTGCCTTTCTTCCTTTTCTCCCCCGCAATCTTTAAGTTCTGGGCCGGGTTAGTGATGCTAAAATCAACTTCAATGACCTGCTGGGAGTCTGCAATGTCAACAGTATCAATGATATTCTTATCAATCACCGAGGCCACAGATGGATTTTCGTGAGAGGTGGGATTAACGATTGTAATACTTGGTGATAACGGCACAGGGGCTGTGAGGTCATTGTTCTCAGAGCCACCAGACATATGTAGGGACGATGCTGTTTGGCCCAGGGATAATCTCCGTTCAGTGTTTTCAATTTCGGATGTGACCAGCATGAAAGCATTTTCGAGCATGCTTTCAAAGGAAGGCGGAACGATGGAGGAACTTCTAGAACCCTGGGCAGATGTAATGACAGTACGTTTTCCCATGATTAGGTTATGCTCTCACCTCGCTACTTAGAGGGGTGGCCCGGCCCAGCCTCTTCCGGCCTCTGACGGGCGCAGACGGGCCGCCCTTGGCCCGGGCACGCTCACACGCGTCCCGCGCTGCAGGAGGCGTGCGCGGCTTAAGTGGCGCTTCGCCGCGTCACCGCTGCAGGGTTGCTGGGACTAGTAGTTCTCTGAGACATGCTGGCCGTTGCCCTCACGGCTTTGGCAAAGGACGAAGCAATGAAGTTAAGCCGTTCCCCTCACGGCGTTCGTAAGAGCAAGGACGATGGCAGAGAGGTAAGCCGTTCCCCTCACGGCGTTTGCGGGTCCCACGCTGCGGGAGGCGTGCACGGCTTAAGTGGCGCTTCGCCGCGTCACCGCTGCAGGGTTGCTGGGACTAGTATTCCTCTGAGAGATGCTGGCCGTTCCCCTCACGGCTTTGGCAAAGGACGAAGCAAAGAAGTTAAGCCGTTCCCCTCACTGCGTTCGTAAGAGCAAGGACGATGGCAGAGAGGTAAGCCGTTCCCCTCACGGCGTTTGCGGGTCCCCTATTTCCCCATCTCCCTATGCTGCCTCCTCAGAAGGAGCTGTCGTCCGCAAGATAGGTTCAGATTTTTAGGTTTAAATTTGTGAAGCTTTTTGACAGTAATTAGGTTATAATTCAATTATAATTACGGGAGCTATGAGTCTGTGATTTTGAAACACGGTCGAGTGGGGCTCACAAGGCGAAACCGCAAGCTACTCCCGACCTAGTCAGGCAGCCTCAGCGGTTAGCCAAGGGCTCTCACTTACCGGCTGCCCGCTAATGGCGGCCGCGCTCGCACCGGCCTACCTCGCTCTGCTCCTCCCAGGTAGGATCTGCTAACCTCCAAACGCCCACCGAATGACTGGTCAGCTGCATCCGACTCGCGGCAGACTCGCGGCAGACTCCAGGCAGACTCCAGACTCCATGCCGGGCAAAATGCCTGCAAAGTCAGGGCGCATTCCCAGGTGAAATCCTAGGTGAATTCTGGCGGCGGCCGCGGCAGTGTCTGTGTCCGAGTTCGTGATTGTTCTTTCTTTGGTGGCGGGTGTCAGGTGAGGCAGGTGGCGAGCGGCGGGTGACGGGTGTTTTTCTCCATGCAGGCTCGTTCCTTCCTCCGCAGCCTCTGCCGTAACCGTAGCTGTAGCCTGCACCTTGCTTTTCCTCGCCTCTCCTGTGAATCAGTCAGTCCCTCTACATTCCATCATCAGTTGATACAGACGAGGGACACCGAGGCGCTCCAACACTCCTGGCCTGCTCTGGCCCCTCAGCCCCCTTGCTCAGCTCAGGTCAGTTCAAATTAGATCAGCTCCTCAGGGGGAACAACCTTTACAACGCAACTTTTACAACGCACTACACTTACAACGCATTTTTTACAACGCAACATCCACTACAACGCATTCCATTACATAGCATGACACTACAACGCATTTTTAAAAACTACCTTTACAACGCATTCCATTACATCGCATACTACCTTTACAACGCATACCATTACAACGCATAATATTACACTACACTATCCAACACTTACCCTACTGTTGCACCCCCTGGAGTTAGATTAGTAATTTTTACCCCTATACTATCCAACACTTACCCTACTGTTGCACCCCCTGGAGTTAGAATAGTAATTTTTACCCCTATACTATCCAACACTTACCCTACTGTTGCACCCCCTGGAGTTAGATTAGTAATTTTTACCCCTATACTATCCAACACTTACCCTACTGTTGCACCCCCTGGAGTTAGAATAGTAATTTTTACCCCTATACTATCCAACACTTACCCTACTGTTGCACCCCCTGGAGTTAGAATAGTAATTTTTACCCCTATACTATCCAACACTTACCCTACTGTTGCACCCCCTGGAGTTAGATTAGTAATTTTTACCCCTATACTATCCAACACTTACCCTACTGTTGCACCCCCTGGAGTTAAAATAGTAATTTTTACCCCTATACTATCCAACACTTACCCTACTGTTGCACCCCCTGGAGTTAGAATAGCAATTTTTACCCCTATACTATCCAACACTTACCCTACTGTTGCACCCCCTGGAGTTAGAATAGTAATTTTTACCCCTATACTATCCAACACTTACCCTACTGTTGCACCCCCTGGAGTTAGAATAGTAATTTTTACCCCTATACTATCCAACACTTACCCTACTGTTGCACCCTACTGTTGCACCCCCTAGTAATTTTTACCCCTATACTATCCAATACTTACCTTAAATGCAATTTAATATTATGCGTTGTAATGGTATGCGTTGTAAAGGTAGTATGCGATGTAATGGAATGCGTTGTAAAGGTAGTTTTTAAAAATGCGTTGTAGTGTCATGCTATGTCAATGGAATGCGTTGTAGTGGATGTTGCGTCGTAAAAAATGCGTTGTAAGTGCATGCGTTGTAAAAGTGTGCGTTGTAACGACATACATCCGCTCCTCAGCTGCTTGCTCGTTGGCCGTTTGCAATTCATCGGGGGACTCTAATGGGCCTATGCAGCTGTGAAAAGCCAAGCTCAGCGGGGGGCACGGGCGACAATTCGGCGTCTCAAGGTGCTTGGCAGGATCTTTTGCGGGAGCGGCGGTAAACGCGGTAATCGCGGGAGGCAGGGAGGCAACGTGGCAGCAGGGCAGCAATGCGGCGTCCTCCTCCTCTCACTCCTCCTCGCACACTTCGGCCGGCAGTCAATGCAAAAACCCGGAACCACAGTATCCCAGTGAGGTGATCGATGGTTTCAAAAAGATGCACGCAGCAGAAGCATTATCCCATGCTTCCTGTCGACACAAGGGATCGACTTGGCATCTCCCAATGACTTGAATACAACACAGTGTTGAAGTTACATGTGTATTAGTATATTCCAAGTCCTAGGTGTGTACTTTACAGGGATACACACTACTTGGTGGTGGATTTAGCACTGGTAATCATGTGTGCTGTGCAGTGTCAATAGGTCAACAGCCATTTCATATATCAGCTGAGTTACCTTTACGCGTTACCAATATTTGAGTTACACACTTGAAATGATGTCACTCATTTTCTCTTTCTTTTCTTTTACGGAAACATGAGTAAGTTCACACTGAGTAGGCAGACATGTGCCTGAGCAGCGCATTGTGTGTAAGGTGCTCAGTCCTTTTCACCTAGGGATCAGTTGTGACATGGCTGACAGGTGAATAAGGACAAATAACACTGGGGCCTCTTATTCAGAGGTAGAGGTAGCGGGCCTCATGGTAGTTGTCGTCCTTTCAATCACTCCTACCCCACACTTGACCAATGGTTAACTGCCTATGATGTGTAGTCAGTAGACACATGGCTGACAAGTGAGTAAGGACAAACAACACTGGGGCCTCTTGTTCAGAGATAGAGGGCCTCATGGTAGTTGTAGTCATTTCAATTTTGACTTACCAACACTAGCAAAACAAGTTTGTGTTACATAGCAGTTTTGCAGAATGCAGTTGTGGTGGGCCACACTATTACTAGGATGATGGTTACAGACAGCATTGAATGAATGAATGTATTTATTAAAGACAAACCTTTGCCTGGAGGCGTCTTGGTGCTACAGAACCGGACAAGGGGTGAAAACTAATCTGTTCCTAGTTTTGAACGAAAAGCCAGGTTTTGAGGGATCTCCTCAAAACTTGAAAAGAAGGGAAGGTTTTGAGTTCCAAGGCAAGGAATTCCAGAGCAGAGCTGTGGATCTGAAAAAAACCTTTCCCGCCCCTTGTGGTTTTTCTGAAGGGAACAACTATAAGATTCTTGGCCATACTTGAGCGGAGAGTTCTGCTAGCAGTGTACCACCTAAGATGTTTTTGAAGTAGGCCGGTCGATACCCATAAAGGGTCCTATAAGCCATGCATAGAGATTTGATGATGATAAACTGTCTTACCGTAAATCAGTGGAGTGTGCTAAAGGCTCCCTTTGCCGATTCAAGTCTAGGCACTTTTAGAAGAAAGCGTGCTGATGTATTCTGAAAAGTTTGATGCTTTTTTAATGAACAGACCGAGATGTCAAGAAAGAGACTATTACAATAGTTGAGTCCTGTCAGCACTAATGAAATGACAACAGTTTTTATAACTTCAAAAGGCAGGTATTTCTCCATTTTTTTAATCAGTCTCAGAGAGTAAACAGAGGCTGAAGTGACCTTGGTGATTTGTTTCCTCAACTTCAGTTCATTATCAGTCATTATCCCTAAAGTTTTAACGTTTGATACCGAAGTAGGAAGTGGAGCTAATGTAGAAGCCGACCAGGTACCAGTCTAAAACGATTATTTCCAAATAGAATAACTTCCATTTTGGATGAGTTTAGTTTTAGGCTATTATTCTCCACCCGTTTATTAACTTTCGCCAATCATTCCCTGAAGGAGTCACCAGTGTTAATAGCATTTTTGGTCAATGACACGACAATCTGCGTGTCTACTGCATAGGGTGCCAGAGAAGGGAGAAGGACTTTAAAAGTTTGGCAAGTGGTGTAACATAAAAATTGAACACAGTAGAGATCAGAGATGATCCCTGTGGAGCTTCACAAGGCAGGATATAAGATATAAGATATAGAGGAAAAATCTCCCACAGAGACATTTTGTTGTCGATTGGTCAGAAATTATTGTAAAAGATTTAGTGCTGGGCCTCCAATTCCTAAATTCCGCAGACGGTCAACCAACACCAAGTGGTTGAATGTATCGAGGGCCGTGGAAAGATCTAATCACAGCAGTGTAGCATTACCTCCTCGATCTAGGGTGGCTCTGATTGCTCCTGTTGTTACCACCAATACGGGTTCGGTACTGTGATGTTTTCTGAAACCGAACTGGGTGTCATCCAGAAAGTTGTTGTTGTTAATAAATGACGTTAGTTGTTGATTGAGTACTTTTTCTACCAACTGCCTGGTAAAGAAGCATAGAGATTGGAAGATAGTTGTTCACCGCTTAGTGTTAAGGTTTTTTTGTTTAAGAGAGGAGTACTGAAACTGATTTCCAGCAATCTGGAAAGGTTTCCTTGTTTGAACATTACTGCCATAATGTCAGTCAGTCGGAGCACTAATTGTTCTGATGCCATATGGATTAATTTGGGTGGGCACAGATAATGAGTGGAGCTTGATTTAATAATGGGTATCAGCTTCTTTATTTGCTCTACTGAAGGTGAATCAAAATGATCAAATGTTATGTTCCTTGAGTCTCAATTAGAGCACTGTGTTTTAGTTAGAATAGTTGAATTATTATATGTAAACTGATTAAAGATGTTAATAACCTTCTCTTGAAAGAAGTATGCCACAGAGTCACAAAACTCTTGGTTATTAGTTGCTACATTGAAGGTATCAGTCACTGCAAGTTTTTTTATTACTTGAAAAATGGCTTTATTTGCATCGCAGGCTGCTCGAATTTGTTCTCTATAATATACTGATTTTGAGGCTATAATTTACTTTTAATGCTCTGCTAGTTTAGCTTTGTATAAATTACTCTTATTTTCGTGATATTTTTTTTGCCACAGGTGGGATGTAAAGGAGGTTGGTACATGTGATCTTATGTGCAGGACTACTGGCATTCACACATTTCTGATATTTTGGCTACAGCATATAGGAAAAGTAGATGAGAAACCCGATAGCAAGAGCTGAGGTGTGTGCATCCAGAACATTGATATGTTGTGACAGTTGGTGTGGTGTTGCTTACTAGTCTCCACTCCTCCAGGTATGCCTGTGAAGCCCTCAGATTGCAGGATGGTGTGCACCTTCTCCACGAAGAGTGTGAGTTCTAAAGGTGGGACGGGAGGACCATCGTCAGTCTTCTGGGCCGCAAGGTAGTGCCTGGAAGCCAGGTTCTTCAGGTTCTTCACCTGCCCCATCAGGTCAAGCCACCTCTTCCTGATGTCCTCCTTAGTGCGCAGGGTGGTACCTATAGGATTCACCTTGTTTACTATCCTGTCCCATATTTCATTCTTCCTGGCGAGAGACGTTTTTTGGACTTGGGCTGTAAAAACGTGTGGCTCTACTCTAATGAGTTCATCCACCATCACTGACAACTCGGTGTCAGAAAAACTTGGATTTTTGGCCAGTGACATTTAAATTAAATTAAGTGAGTGAGAGAGAGAGAGACAAAAAAGAAAAATGCCTTTCAACCAAGGAAATATCTAGCAAAAAGTGAGAAAATAAAACGTATGTGGCGTGTGTGTGATGGGAGTGTATGAAAAAGTGCTAACTTATGTGATGGCTAATGCTGCTCTGAGTTACTGTGCTACAGTATAGAGGCAAAGGACCATGGTCTGGCATAAGTAGGTTTTGTAGTGTGATTTGTAGGTGTGTTTACTTTGGCAATGGCCATCAGCTGTGTTGTATTTGTTCAGCATCCAATGTGCACTGTTGTGGTTCTTCCCGGTAAGAGTAGCATGGAGGTTTAGCGCTGGTGTGAAACCGCTTACAAGGAACCGTCAGTAATTCCATCGTAATCTGCTCGGTGGTGGTAGCACAGCCCTGATGGCCTTGGAGTGCCTATCAGCAACATTTCCGACTGCCTTGGCCTATGCAAACGCTACTCTAACCGCCACAGCCCATAC
The DNA here is from genome assembly GCF_964204655.1 of Triturus cristatus. Classification (NCBI taxonomy): domain Eukaryota; kingdom Metazoa; phylum Chordata; class Amphibia; order Caudata; family Salamandridae; genus Triturus; species Triturus cristatus. Next base: position 820,028,211 of record NC_140591.1, read on the forward strand.
GGAGAACACTTCAACCGCCATGGTTGGAGGTTCGACTTGCATGCATAGTAATACGCAGGGGCAAGTTTGCGACCAACCTTGTAATCAGCCCCATTATATTAAGGTTAGTAAATTGTTATCGGCTGCATAAATTACAATTCTTTTATTTTTACTTAGGTTGTCACATAGTAAAAGGGTATCTTTATATGTGTGATTTCTTAATGGTGGGGTATGACTATATCTTCATATTTCTAGGTGCTTCCCTGGCTGTTCTATATCTTAGGGTTGGAATGCCAGGGAGTTGTCCGGTTGCTTGCACAGGAGCGTTTGGTATAATTTTTTTAAGTGTCATTCCTGTTGGCTCTTGTGAGCTTCTACTGACCTCTTTTAAGTCCTGTAAAATATTGCAGTGATATTAAGAAGGATGCTTATGTTCCCTGATGCTTCCAACTATTTCATTATTAGGGGTAGCCATGCCATAGCATGTATTTGAATAATATTTCATGCATTTCAGATGTGTTGTTATGTTATGTTATTAGAGATTTCTAATGAGCACATTCACCAGCAGGTTTTCTCACTGGTGGTACTCTACAGGCTTCAAGTATGTCAGCTATAATTTAATAATAGCTTCCCTTTTTGGATTTTGAAGCATGTTGCTGTTTCTAAAATTTTACCTCTGGGTTTTAGCATACAGAAAATGTATACTAATTGTTTTTAAACAAATGTGTGGTATTATATTTATTTCAACATTTTTACATTGGTGGTGCACAGTTTAACTTACATTTTGGATGTTGTCTTTACTCCAATTTGGTTGTAGATTTTGTTTTGCAGGTCTGTTTGGTGTTGTTTTTGTCACAGGTTTCTTTTGTTGTAGTCCTTTGATAGGAAGAAATGTGTTAGCTATATTGGTTTATTTTTTTTGCATTGGTTACAATATTTACTTTTGACTTGATCTTGTTTGTATTTTGAATAATTTGGTGTCCATGTCTTTATTTTCTTTTCTACTTGGATAGTTTGGAGAAATATACATTTAGCATAGTTGTAATTATTTGTTATCTTAACATATTTTAGTTATGTATTTTAGTGGTTTGTTGAAGTTATGAAGTCTTCTTTAATAGGTTTGCAATCTGTCGGAGTAATGCCATTCTGCTGTAATTCTTTGTCAGGGAGCATTTTGTTGTGCATTTTTTTGGCCTTTATTTACTGATTTTTAACTGGAAACGCGTGTTTATGTTAGCTATTATTTTTAAGTTTGATAGCTTGGTTGGAGACTGGTTTGAATTTTTCCTGCACCATTTGTGATAATGTCAAGTTAGTGGGCCTATTAGGATGGTGGTCGGAAAATCTTCCCGACCGCCATGGTAGCGGGAAAAGACTGCCCGCAAGGACCGCGGCATAACCGCTGGTCCAATTAGGATGCTCTGCTGTCAAAATCCGACCACGGTGGTCGCATTCTGGCGATTAACATTGCGGCAGTTGCTGCTGCCAGCAGCACCGCCGCGGTGTGAAAAGGAGCATGTCCAGCATATCCCTGCACTGCGTGGCAGGCACTGCATAGTGCCTTACATCTGGTACAGGGACATGTAGGGGGGTACCATGGTAGGGGGGTAGCCATGGTACCCCCTCAGTGCACCCACACACCCCCTCAACACATTTGGGGCCCACAATGGGCCCCCGGAGACATTCCCTGCATGCCTTCCCATGGCGGTTCCACCACCACGGAAAGGCTGGCCGCCGCATCATAATCATGCCGGCGGAGCCTGGCCCTGCACCGGCATCATTGTAGCGGTCCAGTTCCACCCACTAGGCATGCGTGCGGACTGGTATCGGCGGAATAGTGGTGGGCAGCGATTCTCACCCCCGCTGTCGTCACCGCCCTGCTAATGGGACCGTCGGTTTTCAGGGTTGTGATGGCGGACGGATGTCCGCCGCTGGTCTGCCATCCTCATAGACCCCTTAGTGTTTTTGTTATACATTAATTGGATGTAAATTTTATTTTGACTTATTTTTAAACACACACACACATATATTTATGTGCAAAAAGAAGCAGAGAACTCTGGGTAGTTCCCTAGTTTAGATGGAGAGCAGCTCCTGTATGGAGCACCCGACAACATCAGCGACACTCTACATTTTTTCACCTCAAATGTCTGCTTTTTCTACCAAAGTATTTAGGCATAGGATTAGCACAGTGCAATCCACCCCGAGATAGAAAGGGACAAAGTCTTTTGCCATTTCTACAGCAAAGTCTTTAAACAATAGACAATGGGAACCTAACCACTGAACTTTACAGGAAAGAAACAGCAGATAACTCCATACTGCATGCCGCTAGCTGGCATCCAATGAGTTTTAGGTGGAGCATCCCATTCAGCGAGGTCCTCTGAGCCAAACGTAACTGCAGCTCAGATGAAACATACCAGAAAACCAAAAGTGAGATGATTGGCAGATTGAAAGCACGGAATTGCCGCTGTAGAGCTCTGCAACAAGCCAATAAAAGAGCAGAACATGAAGAGAGAGGATGTCCTATTTCAACCCCCTGCCCCCAAAGAGAAGATGGAAGGGAGTTCCCATCAGATTTGTAAATAAGTGCAATAGCCAGGCGGGTGTATTGAGAAAGATCTTAGAACAAAGATGGGGCATATTGAGACACGACCCAATTCTCAAAGGCAAAGTAGGGGTAGTTCCATCGATCACATACCATAGAAACCTCTCACTAAAGGACATGCTGGTCCAAAATCACCTTACTCCACAAGAAACCAATTGGTTGAAGCAGGGTAAAAGCTTCCGCAAGTGTGGACGCTGTAAAACATGCAAATTTAGTGAGAATGTTAATGAAGTCACTCTTCAGAGGATCCATAAAACATTGAGAATTCCCAAAATGATTACCCGCAGAACTGAATTTGTTGTTTACACCATAACATGTCCATGTGGTAAATGGTATGTAGGTTTCGCTACGTTTCCAGTGCAAAAATGCATCCTCTGACACTGGTGAGCTATAATGAACAAAGATTTCAGTTATACTACAAATAAACATTTCAATGAAACCCACCTAGGTAATTTGACACATGCTAAATATTTTGGCCTGGACATGGTCCCCAGACACCAAAGAACGGGTAATCAGCTGTCTGCTTTACGCAGGCTAGCATCACGGTTGATTCTACAGTCTGGCTCAATTTTCCCACAGGGAATGAACAATGATGAAGAATTTTATTTGCATTTATAAATGAAAATGAATGTCTCCCAACTCTTAGATGTTTGCTTTTAAATATTTTAAATTCTGTTTGTAACTCCGGGATGATGAGGAAGCTAAATATTAGTTGAATTAAGACTGTTGACACAAATCATCTAAAGACTGTATTATCAGGAATAAGGAATAATTGTGAATATAATATCAATGTTACAGATTATATACCACTGACTTGTTTATGTTTAATTACAGGACCAATGTGATGGAATTGACCCGAAAACAAGGAATAATCACCATTATAAAGTTTAATTGCACAGGAGTTTGGAGGTGTTCCAGGCAACAATCACCTCTCCTTATTAACGATAGTCTTCAGTGGTATGCTAACAATATTACGAAGGTCTAATTTATAGCTACTAGATAAATATGTTTTTTAATAATGAAAGTACAGATAGCAGGACAAATGTGTGAACCAATGTGACTGTAACAACAGCAAACATTCATATGGGCTACTAAACCCGAACTAATGAGATGAATACTAATCCCCTTTTCCTCCTTACATCTAAGAATCATAAAAATGTATACTCAGATATTGTAATAATACTTTTTAGTAGATCTTTACATGAGATACAATTGCAGTGTACCATGAATGGTGTACTTGACAGAAACAACAGATTAATTCACACAGAGTTGACTTTGCCACAGTCCACATCTCAATCATGTGAATTTGATGACATTTTTCTCAAAGGAATTCTCTGAGGTAATACAACAGAATGACCACTTTGTGTTCTTCAATGTAAATAACTTGTATCTTTTCCTTATGTCTATTATTGTTGTGTCCTGTGCGACGCTCTATTTTCCTAAACATGACTCGACCAAGAGAGTTGGTCATGTGGCAAAAGCCACATGTGTGTGGTCAAAACGTGTTATTTTTCTACAGATTATAAGAATAATTTTGCATTTGAAGCCAGAGTGGCTCGTGATTTTCCGCCGGACGGATGGAACATCTATACATGTAAATATTATCACAGTGCCATCCACGACGAGCTGTAAAATGACAAAAGCCTTTTGCCACTCAAGCAACAGTATTAGTAGTTCCCAAGTTTAGGTGGAGAGCAGCTTAAAGAGCTGCTCTCCCCCTAAACCTGGGAACTACCCAGAGTTCTCAGATTCTTTTTTGCATAAATTATGCAGCACTCTATGCCTGAAAGGGCATTGTTTTGAAAAATACATAGATATATAAATATATATATTACCTACTGGCGGTCGCCAGTAGGTAGTTATAGTTAGGACCACGTTTCCATAGGAAAACCTCAACATTCTATTTTGAATAACTTTGGCGCCGGTCGACGAATCCTCGCGAATTTCTCAAAATAGGTGGGGCGCTACGGTCCGCTCCTACCCTGAAAGTCTCGGGGGGATCCGTCAAGCGGGGGCTGAGATAAAAGGGGGGTCCCAAAACGCGTTTTTCCCATGCATTTTTCCATAGGACCTTTAGAACGACCTACAGCCCGAACGGCTGAACAGAATTACTAGAAATTTGGCAGAGAGGTAGTCCGTAGGTCAAGGAAGTGCCTTTTGTAGGTTTGGTGTAAATCAGTTCAGTAGATTTTGAGAAAATAGCCTTTAAATCAATATATATATCTGAGCCAGCTTACGGTACGCTTACCGTACGCTTACGGTAAGCGTACGGTGGCGTGCGCGAGCGCGATTCTGATTGGCTCTTAGATCTTAGTAAACATTCGAATCGGCCGAAACCAGGAAGCGGCGGCCGCCATTTTGTGTATTTCACTCTGAAAAAAAAGAGTGAAAACAAGGAAAGGGGGCAATGAGGAGAGTTACAGACCCCCTAACAATTGTAAGGGGGTCAAAGAAGGACAGAAAAGTACAAAAAAAACATTTATTGATTTTAAAAAAAATCACGGGGTACGCGTACGGTAAGCTCACGGTAAGCGTACGGTAAAAAAAATAAAAATAAATAAATGAAAATCAGATTTAAGAGTTTAGAAATTAGGGAGCTCTAAAAAGAGCTGTTGTGTTTATGGAGTCATTTTTTTAGTGGTACCTACAAGTAAGTACCGATGCAGAGTCTAAGGTTCAAGAGGAAGACTCTGTTCCCTTCATCATTGAAGTGCACACCATCTCCTCTATAAATGTCTTGCATGTCGTAACGCAAGTTGTTGTGGTAAATGGCACCCATACCATAGTCACGGAGGAAAGCAGAAACAGATTTGTTGACGTGCTTTCTTGCTTTGTCAATCTGTGGACAGAAATGATTGGACCAGTTCCATTTTTGCCTTTGGCATATGTTGGAAAACACAAAGGCAGTTTTAGGGAAAAGTGTAAACAGTTGTGCAAAGGTGTCCTTCATAAGCATTTCCAGACCTACCCCAGTCAAAGTGCCTAGGTCATTGCCACCACAGTGCACTATTATGAGGTCAGGGTGTTGGATTTGCATGAAGGATTTCACCAATGGCATCAATTGGTGCCACTTTAACCCTCTCTGACCAATCCATTTAATGTCTACATTTGGCAAAGCAAGGTCTCTCACCATATCTGTTTTCTCTGCAAACTTTTCACTCCAGAAGACATAGCTGTGCCCTACAATCCACACTGTGAACATCTTCAAAGGAGAACTGGATGCACTCAGGAGGTGTCTTTCAGTAGAATGGCAATATGAAAAGAAAGACAGTTTGGAAATGGAGGCATACATATTTTTTACAAAACAAAAAGAACTGATTGGCTGTTTCATACCATTCTAGAAAAAAAACTAGGCTGTATGTGAAAATTAATAGAAGCATGTTTTGTATTGGTACAAAAAAATGTGTAACCAAAGAACAGTACTATGGATTTGCAGTTAGGATTGAAAAGTCAAGCACTCTTGCTCTGTGGAATTGAAACATTGTGTGTCGAACTTCTGACCTAACTGCACACAGCAGTGTTCCATGAGCTGTTGCTATGGTAGCAGGCAGAAGTCAAGTTGGGGGAAGGGTACTAGGCAGAAGTCAAGTTGGGGGCAGGGTACTTTTGGAAAAGGGTTGGTTTTCAACCAATAGAAATGTGTCATTACATTTGAAAAAAAGGGGGAAGCACTGAGATTTGAAACTTACATGTATATGTGTGGAAAAATAGAGGGAAAGTTTGCCATTATCTGGTTCTGCTGAGAGGAGAGAGGTGTACAGAACAGAGATCCTGGCTCTGATAATCTGCTGTTTGAGTGACACATTTCTTTCACAACTAACTAATTTTAAAGGTGAGTTTACAGTTTGAGAGGGGATGTATGTGGTAACTTAAGAAATGAATAATAGAAATGGGAATTGTTTTTGTTGTAGTTACACATGGTGGATTCATAATGTGTCAGTCTGTAAAAGAGATTTTCACTTGGCCCGAAAAAAAAAGAGCAGTAAGTGTGCTTTCAAATTGGCAAAGAAATTTCGTTTTGGCACTAATGTGAAAACATGACTCTGTGTCCATAGAAGAATTATAGGCAGAAATTTATTGCGTCTTGCTCTGGTGATTTCACAGTTGCAGTATATGGAAAAGAGGAGCGAATTTTTGGGGGAAGAAGCAGAGGCTTAGCACACACCCATGTGCTTGCCATGTATAGTCATGCACAGTAATTAGAAGCGAGTGGGGTTTTCAGGTTTAAGTCTGTAATGCAAATACATTCAGCATCACTAAGGCTGGTTGCTCCTGCTGGAGTGTAGGCAGTCACAGAGAATACACACGGTGGTGGTCTGAAAAAAAAACAGCTTGGACATGTGCATTTAAATAAATTTAAAAAAAAGGTTTCAGAATGTGTCAGTCTGTAAAAGTGATTTCAAAGTGTAAAAAGAGATTTTCACTTGGCCCAAAAAAAAAAGAGCAGTAAGTGTGCTTTCAAATTGGCAAAGAAATTTCGTTTTGGCACTAATGTGAAAACATGACTCTGTGTGCATAGAAGAATTATAGGCAGAAATTTATTGCGTCTTGCTCTGGTGATTTCACAGTTGCAGTAGATGGAAAAGAGGAGCGAATTTTTGGGGGAAGAAGCAGAGGGTTAGCACACACCCATGTGCTTGCCATGTATAGTCATGCACAGTAATTAGAAGCGAGTGGGGTTTTCAGGTTTAAGTCTGTAATGCAAATACATTCAGCATCACTAAGGCTGGTTGCCCCTGCTGGAGTGTAGGCAGTCACAGAGAATACACACGGTGGTGGTCTGAAAAAAAAACAGCTTGGACATGTGCATTTAAATAAATTTAAAAAAAAGGTTTCAGAATGTGTCAGTCTGTAAAAGTGATTTCAAAGTGTAAAAAGAGATTTTCACTTGGCCCAAAAAAAAAAGAGCAGTAAGTGTGCTTTCAAATTGGCAAAGAAATTTCGTTTTGGCACTAATGTGAAAACATGACTCTGTGTGCATAGAAGAATTATAGGCAGAAATTTATTGCGTCTTGCTCTGGTGATTTCACAGTTGCAGTAGATGGAAAAGAGGAGCGAATTTTTGGGGGAAGAAGCAGAGGGTTAGCACACACCCATGTGCTTGCCATGTATAGTCATGCACAGTAATTAGAAGCGAGTGGGGTTTTCAGGTTTAAGTCTGTAATGCAAATACATTCAGCATCACTAAGGCTGGTTGCCCCTGCTGGAGTGTAGGCAGTCACAGAGAATACACACGGTGGTGGTCTGAAAAAAAAACAGCTTGGACATGTGCATTTAAATAAATTTAAAAAAAAGGTTTCAGAATGTGTCAGTCTGTAAAAGTGATTTCAAAGTGTAAAAAGAGATTTTCACTTGGCCCAAAAAAAAAAGAGCAGTAAGTGTGCTTTCAAATTGGCAAAGAAATTTCGTTTTGGCACTAATGTGAAAACATGACTCTGTGTGCATAGAAGAATTATAGGCAGAAATTTATTGCGTCTTGCTCTGGTGATTTCACAGTTGCAGTAGATGGAAAAGAGGAGCGAATATTTGGGGGAAGAAGCAGAGGGTTAGCACACACCCATGTGCTTGCCATGTATAGTCATGCACAGTAATTAGAAGCGAGTGGGGTTTTCAGGTTTAAGTCTGTAATGCAAATACATTCAGCATCACTAAGGCTGGTTGCCCCTGCTGGAGTGTAGGCAGTCACAGAGAATACACACGGTGGTGGTCTGAAAAAAAAACAGCTTGGACATGTGCATTTAAATAAATTTAAAAAAAAGGTTTCAGAATGTGTCAGTCTGTAAAAGTGATTTCAAAGTGTAAAAAGAGATTTTCACTTGGCCCAAAAAAAAAAGAGCAGTAAGTGTGCTTTCAAATTGGCAATGAAATTTCGTTTTGGCACTAATGTGAAAACATGACTCTGTGTGCATAGAAGAATTATAGGCAGAAATTTATTGCGTCTTGCTCTGGTGATTTCACAGTTGCAGTAGATGGAAAAGAGGAGCGAATTTTTGGGGGAAGAAGCAGAGGCTTAGCACACACCCATGTGCTTGCCATGTATAGTCATGCACAGTAATTAGAAGCGAGTGGGGTTTTCAGGTTTAAGTCTGTAATGCAAATACATTCAGCATCACTAAGGCTGGTTGCCCCTGCTGGAGTGTAGGCAGTCACAGAGAATACACACGGTGGTGGTCTGAAAAAAAAACAGCTTGGACATGTGCATTTAAATAAATTTAAAAAAAAGGTTTCAGAATGTGTCAGTCTGTAAAAGTGATTTCAAAGTGTAAAAAGAGATTTTCACTTGGCCCAAAAAAAAAAGAGCAGTAAGTGTGCTTTCAAATTGGCAAAGAAATTTCGTTTTGGCACTAATGTGAAAACATGACTCTGTGTCCATAGAAGAATTATAGGCAGAAATTTATTGCGTCTTGCTCTTGTGATTTCATAGTTGCAGTAGATGGAAAAGAGGAGCGAATTTTTGGGGGAAGAAGCAGAGGCTTAGCACACACCCATGTGCTTGCCATGTATAGTCATGCACAGTAATTAGAAGCGAGTGGGGTTTTCAGGTTTAAGTCTGTAATGCAAATACATTCAGCATCACTAAGGCTGGTTGCTCCTGCTGGAGTGTAGGCAGTCACAGAGAATAAACACGGTGGTGGTCTGAAAAAAAAACAGCTTGGACATGTGCATTTAAATAAATTTAAAAAAAAGGTTTCAGAATGTGTCAGTCTGTAAAAGTGATTTCAAAGTGTAAAAAGAGATTTTCACTTGGCCCAAAAAAAAAAGAGCAGTAAGTGTGCTTTCAAATTGGCAAAGAAATTTCGTTTTGGCACTAATGTGAAAACATGACTCTGTGTGCATAGAAGAATTATAGGCAGAAATTTATTGCGTCTTGCTCTGGTGATTTCACAGTTGCAGTAGATGGAAAAGAGGAGCGAATTTTTGGGGGAAGAAGCAGAGGCTTAGCACACACCCATGTGCTTGCAATGTATAGTCATGCACAGTAATTAGAAGCGAGTGGGGTTTTCAGGTTTAAGTCTGTAATGCAAATACATTCAGCATCACTAAGGCTGGTTGCCCCTGCTGGAGTGTAGGCAGTCACAGAGAATACACACGGTGGTGGTCTGAAAAAAAAACAGCTTGGACATGTGCATTTAAATAAATTTAAAAAAAAGGTTTCAGAATGTGTCAGTCTGTAAAAGTGATTTCAAAGTGTAAAAAGAGATTATCACTTGGCCCGAAAAAAAAAGAGCAGTAAGTGTGCTTTCAAATTGGCAAAGAAATTTCGTTTTGGCACTAATGTGAAAACATGACTCTGTGTGCATAGAAGAATTATAGGCAGAAATTTATTGCGTTTTGCTCTGGTGATTTCACAGTTGCAGTAGATGGAAAAGAGGAGCGAATTTTTGGGGGAAGAAGCAGAGGCTTAGCACACACCCATGTGCTTGCCATGTATAGTCATGCACAGTAATTAGAAGCGAGTGGGGTTTTCAGGTTTAAGTCTGTAATGCAAATACATTCAGCATCACTAAGGCTGGTTGCCCCTGCTGGAGTGTAGGCAGTCACAGAGAATACACACGGTGGTGGTCTGAAAAAAAAACAGCTTGGACATGTGCATTTAAATAAATTTAAAAAAAAGGTTTCAGAATGTGTCAGTCTGTAAAAGTGATTTCAAAGTGTAAAAAGAGATTATCACTTGGCCCGAAAAAAAAAGAGCAGTAAGTGTGCTTTCAAATTGGCAAAGAAATTTCGTTTTGGCACTAATGTGAAAACATGACTCTGTGTGCATAGAAGAATTATAGGCAGAAATTTATTGCGTTTTGCTCTGGTGATTTCACAGTTGCAGTAGATGGAAAAGAGGAGCGAATTTTTGGGGGAAGAAGCAGAGGCTTAGCACACACCCATGTGCTTGCCATGTATAGTCATGCACAGTAATTAGAAGCGAGTGGGGTTTTCAGGTTTAAGTCTGTAATGCAAATACATTCAGCATCACTAAGGCTGGTTGCCCCTGCTGGAGTGTAGGCAGTCACAGAGAATACACACGGTGGTGGTCTGAAAAAAAAACAGCTTGGACATGTGCATTTAAATAAATTTAAAAAAAAGGTTTCAGAATGTGTCAGTCTGTAAAAGTGATTTCAAAGTGTAAAAAGAGATTTTCACTTGGCCCAAAAAAAAAAGAGCAGTAAGTGTGCTTTCAAATTGGCAAAGAAATTTCGTTTTGGCACTAATGTGAAAACATGACTCTGTGTCCATAGAAGAATTATAGGCAGAAATTTATTGCGTCTTGCTCTTGTGATTTCATAGTTGCAGTAGATGGAAAAGAGGAGCGAATTTTTTGGGGAAGAAGCAGAGGCTTAGCACACACCCATGTGCTTGCCATGTATAGTCATGCACAGTAATTAGAAGCGAGTGGGGTTTTCAGGTTTAAGTCTGTAATGCAAATACATTCAGCATCACTAAGGCTGGTTGCTCCTGCTGGAGTGTAGGCAGTCACAGAGAATAAACACGGTGGTGGTCTGAAAAAAAAACAGCTTGGACATGTGCATTTAAATAAATTTAAAAAAAAGGTTTCAGAATGTGTCAGTCTGTAAAAGTGATTTCAAAGTGTAAAAAGAGATTTTCACTTGGCCCAAAAAAAAAAGAGCAGTAAGTGTGCTTTCAAATTGGCAAAGAAATTTCGTTTTGGCACTAATGTGAAAACATGACTCTGTGTGCATAGAAGAATTATAGGCAGAAATTTATTGCGTCTTGCTCTGGTGATTTCACAGTTGCAGTAGATGGAAAAGAGGAGCGAATTTTTGGGGGAAGAAGCAGAGGCTTAGCACACACCCATGTGCTTGCAATGTATAGTCATGCACAGTAATTAGAAGCGAGTGGGGTTTTCAGGTTTAAGTCTGTAATGCAAATACATTCAGCATCACTAAGGCTGGTTGCCCCTGCTGGAGTGTAGGCAGTCACAGAGAATACACACGGTGGTGGTCTGAAAAAAAAACAGCTTGGACATGTGCATTTAAATAAATTTAAAAAAAAGGTTTCAGAATGTGTCAGTCTGTAAAAGTGATTTCAAAGTGTAAAAAGAGATTATCACTTGGCCCGAAAAAAAAAGAGCAGTAAGTGTGCTTTCAAATTGGCAAAGAAATTTCGTTTTGGCACTAATGTGAAAACATGACTCTGTGTGCATAGAAGAATTATAGGCAGAAATGTATTGCGTTTTGCTCTGGTGATTTCACAGTTGCAGTAGATGGAAAAGAGGAGCGAATTTTTGGGGGAAGAAGCAGAGGCTTAGCACACACCCATGTGCTTGCCATGTATAGTCATGCACAGTAATTAGAAGCGAGTGGGGTTTTCAGGTTTAAGTCTGTAATGCAAATACATTCAGCATCACTAAGGCTGGTTGCCCCTGCTGGAGTGTAGGCAGTCACAGAGAATACACACGGTGGTGGTCTGAAAAAAAAACAGCTTGGACATGTGCATTTAAATAAATTTAAAAAAAAGGTTTCAGAATGTGTCAGTCTGTAAAAGTGATTTCAAAGTGTAAAAAGAGATTATCACTTGGCCCGAAAAAAAAAGAGCAGTAAGTGTGCTTTCAAATTGGCAAAGAAATTTCGTTTTGGCACTAATGTGAAAACATGACTCTGTGTGCATAGAAGAATTATAGGCAGAAATTTATTGCGTTTTGCTCTGGTGATTTCACAGTTGCAGTAGATGGAAAAGAGGAGCGAATTTTTGGGGGAAGAAGCAGAGGCTTAGCACACACCCATGTGCTTGCCATGTATAGTCATGCACAGTAATTAGAAGCGAGTGGGGTTTTCAGGTTTAAGTCTGTAATGCAAATATATTCAGCATCACTAAGGCTGGTTGTCCCTGCTGGAGTGTAGGCAGTCACAGAGAATACACACGGTGGTGGAATGAAAAAAAAAAACAGGTTGGACATGTGCATTTAAATAAATTTAAAAAAAAGGTTTCAGAATGTGTCAGTCTGTAAAAGTGATTTCAAAGTGTAAAAAGAGATTTTCACTTGGCCCGAAAAAAAAAGTGCAGTAAGTGTGCTTTCAAATTGGCAAAGAAATTTCGTTTTGGCACTAATGTGATAACATGACTCTGTGTGCATAGAAGAATTATAGGCAGAAATTTATTGCGTCTTCCTCTGGTGATTTCACAGTTGCAGTAGATGGAAAAGAGGAGCGAATTTTTTGGGGAAAAAGCAGAGGCTTAGCACACACCCATGTGCTTGCCATGTATAGTCATGCACAGTAATTAGAAGCGAGTGGGGTTTTCAGGTTTAAGTCTGTAATGCAAATATATTCAGCATCACTAAGGCTGGTTGCCCCTGCTGGAGTGTAGGCAGTCACAGAGAATACACACGGTGGTGATCTGAAAAAAAAAAAAAGCTTGGACATGTGCATTTAAATAAATTTTAAAAAAAGAGCAGTTTGTGTGCATTCAAAATGGCAAAGAAATTTCGTTTTGTGACTGTTGTGAAAAGAAATGTAGTAATATATTTAAATACAATAAAGGATTTTTTTTTTTAGTTTTTTTCAGGTATTGCTGAAGAACAGTGAACAAAATTTAAGATGCCTACAAAATCTCGAGTTCAAAAAACGCTAAAAAAAAAACTATATTTGAGGACAACTGGAGGACCAAAGTTAGTAGAAGATGCTGATGTTGGGAAAAAGAAAAAATCTTCTGGTAAGCAAAAAAAACAATTCCTAAACAAAATATTGAAAACAAACAAAAATGTACAAAATGTCTGTTCTCGGAAAAATGTAACAAAACCTACAGAACAGCAAAAAATTGAGGATTTAGTTAATGCAAATATACCTTCTGCAATTGAAAAGTTTAACATAAACAGAAAAACAGCATTTAAAGAGATACGTAGAAAAAAGTTTCAGAGAAGAGTTATGTCCAATTTGATAAAGGATATAAAGAAATATAAGCAAAAGGCTAAATATTATAAGAGAAAAAAAGAAATTGAAGCCATTGCAGCAAAAGCATTAGAATTAAAAAGGAAACTATTCATATTAATTTTGAATAGGATGCGTACATTAGATAAAATGGTTAATGTACTGAAATCACAAAGCAAAAGCAAAAGAGTAGTGAACAGAACAAACTTTTGTAAAGTGTTTTTAGGAAAGTGGATGCATAGTTCAAGTAGTGAACCTTTTTTTAATGAAGAAAGCTATTTTCAAAGTAATAGTTTGCTGCATGCAGTTGACACCAGAGGTCGTTCATACGAAGTAAAAAATGGTTGCATAATGGAGAAGGAGATAATGGTTCCAAGAGATGAGGTACAAGTGATGGCAGATGAGGCAATGGGGAGACGTCCTAAAGCCCCAGTGTACACTTGGAATTGTAGTAGTATTTGCACTGTGCGTCAGGAATCTATTGACAGATTTCGAGAGTTTCTAAGAGAATATAGTAAAAAAAGTGTAAAACAAAAGATTAAGGTGCTTCAAAGTCTGGATCCATGCAGAGTGAGAGAGAATACTGGTTTGCAGGGTCATTCTCTTGCTTGTCTATCTAGAAAAGTGTGCAATAGTGTTTTCCATCATTTTAGGATGCTGGCTGTTCATCATACTGAAATGAGAAAGTTTGTGAGACGGTTGTATTTTGCCAAAAGTCCAGCAATAAAGTTAAATGAATTGAATAGGGCTCTGTTCCGAGGAACGGTATCAGATGTAGAGAAGGTTGTTGATGAAATTCAGTTTTGTTACTTTGGTCCTGAAGAAAACAGTGCAGAGAAGGACACAGTAAATGAGGCAGAAGTGGAAGAGAATGTAGAACCCTCTGTAAGTAACACATTTAATGATCACATAACAAAATTTGCAATAGTCTCTAATGAAAGACCAAATGTTACTTGTATTTGTTGCCGCAGAACTCATTATAGAAAACAAACTAGGAATGTTGATCTCTACAGAAAGAGTGAAAATGAAGATAATTATAAGTGGATGGATTTTGCCACATATATATTTCTTGAAAATTGTTTTGAATTGGGTGAAGATCAGCGTATTTGTAAATACTGCTACAACAAGTTAGAGGAAAATAGAATGCCGACCAGAGCTGTACATAATAATTTAGAATTGGATGCTATTCCTGCTGAACTTTCTGAATTAAATACATATGAGTCTATACTCATTCAATGTGTTCATCCGTTCCAGACCATAGTACGTATGGAGCCCAAAACTGGTAAATTACCTCCTTCAGATTTACTGAGAGGTTTAAAAGGTAGAGTGGTGTATTTGCCCTTGGATTTGAAAAAAAATATGGAAACTATTGATGCAGATACTTTGGAAACTGAACCATTAATTATTCTGGTTAATGGTGTCCCTACAAAGAATAAGAAGATTTGGCAGGAGCTGGTAGATGTGCGGAAAGTACAAAGAGCAAATTTGTATTTGAAAAAAAATAACAAATGGTATGAATCAATTTATATACAAGAAGAAGAAGAAGAAGAAGAAGAAGAAGATTTACAAGGAGACACAGAAACACCAACTGGACAAATTGAAAAAGTGGACAAGTCAAAGGAAGAAGAAATTTATGAACATTTTAGCATACATCCTCTCCATTCGAAAGAAGTTATGGGAGACAATATTGATCTCTTTCAGATGAAGAAAGCAAAAGGAAATCCCGTGAGTGTATGGGAGGAGAGCTTGGAAGCTCGATGTTTTCCCCAGCTGTTTCCTACAGGAAAAGGAGGACGATACGATGAACGTCCAGAACAGATTCCAGCTTCTGAGTATCGGACTACAAGACTATATGCTGAAGATCCCAGATTTCGACAAAGTATCCCTTATTTGTTCCATCTTTTATTTGAAAGCGACTTGTCTGCACTGTCTTATGCAGTAAATCACATTTTAAAAAGTGGAGTACATTTACAAAATGTGTCTGCTAAGGATTTTATGGAGAAAGTGCAGCACCGAGATGATCATTTGGAAACACAACTGATCAATCTGATGGCTTGTCAGCGTGGGACAAATGAATATTGGTACCGACGCCATGGTGAACTAAAATGCATGTTACGCAACTTAGGAACACCAACATGGTTCCTTACCCTAAGCTGCGCCGAGTACGCTTGGGATGATTTACTGGATTTTCTACGAGAGGCCAATTCAAACATTGAAAACATCGAATACAAGACAGCAGGAGAACTGTGCTCATTGGATCCGGTTAATGTTTGCAGATATTTCAATCATAGATTTGAGGCTATGATGTCCTTCATCTGCAATAAAAAGAATCCACCCCTTGGAGAAGTAGTGGATTTCTTTTGGAGAAAAGAGTACCAGGCAAGAGGTGCTCCTCATATTCATATGCTGCTGTGGATCAAGGATGCCCCAAAGTTTGGAACAGATACTGATGAAGCAGTGTTATCTTACATTGAAGAATATGCAACATGTGCTATACCTAAAAGCACAGAAGAGAACAAGTTAAAGGAGCAAGTTCTACGTTTCCAAAGTCATCGGTGTGGAAAATACTGTCGACGGAAATACAAGAGCAAAGAAAAATACTACACTAAATGTCGATTTGGATTTCCTAGACCTGTTCTTACAAATGGAAGAGTCAACAGTTTTATGTCAGCTGTGAGACATACTATCACAAGAAAATCACCTAAGAATACCTACAACCTTAAAAGAAAAGAAGAATCAAAAAATATAAATGACTACAACCCAGTCATTTTATCCATGTGGAACGCTAACATGGATATACAGTATGTTGCTGACAATTCCATTGCTGTTGCTCGATATGTAACGTCTTACATTACGAAATCAGAAAAAACAGAATTGAAGGAAATGTGGGAAGAGATTTCTCACGAGAAGACTGTCAGTAAGAAGCTGTACAGTTTCAGTTTGAAGATGTTATCGCATCGAGAAATTGGATCCTACGAATGTTCAGATAGGTTATCTTCTGCAAGTCTCTACTCGAAGTCAAGAAGAATAATTTGGGCAAGTTTAGGCCTTGCAGCAATGAGAAATCGGGTACTGAAATCTGTTGGAGAAATTGAATATTTGGCTGAGAATGACCCAGAAAGTACAGACATATTGAAAACAAACATGTTGGACACATATTATCCCTAGAGAAGTCATCATCTGGAGAACATGTGTCTCTATGAAGTGCTGCAGAACTACATTTATTCACGGAAAGCTGCAGAAGACATCAACAGTGGAAAATATAAAGTTGTTGGTGAAGAAGGATGTTTGGTGAAGCAAACCAAAGGAAGTTTGATAAATCACCGGAAGCTGAGTTGCGACACTACCGACAAGAAAGAATTTTACTACTTGGCTCTTTTACAGTTGTTTAAACCATGGCGTACAGAGGATGAACTACTGGGAGAATTCCAGAGCTATGAAGATTCTTTTAATGCTTGCAAAGACAGCATACAATGCAGTACATTCTCAACTTATCTGCAAATGTTAAATGAAGAAATTGAACAGGAAACTACAATTGCAGCAGAAATAGCTAGAGACAGTTCTCAGGACAGCCAAAGTTCAGGAACATACAGTCAAGATCCCCTAGGACAACCAATCGTTGAAAATGAAGCATCAATAGCCATGAATGAAGTGGAAACGGCTATGAATCAAGCTCAAGAAGAATTTATAGACTTAGAAAATTTGGAAAGACAACTGAATCAAGAGCAGCAACAAATTTATGAAGAGATCAAAAACAAAATTGATCACGGATTTCTACATATCAAAAAAGAGTGCTCATGCACATCATTTCATCCAATCAGGATGTATGTAAGCGGACAAGCTGGCACTGGAAAAAGTTTCCTAATTAAAGTCATCAGAAGCTACCTAAAGCAAAAAACGGATTCTACTTTGTCTTGTGTGGTTACTGCTCCAACTGGGTTAGCAGCATATAACATAAAAGGAATCACCTTACATCGTTTGCTAATGTTACCAGTGGAGCATGAGAACAAAATACAATTCAACAAGCTAACTGGAGAAGCATCCTTAGAAGTGTCAAGAGTATTGAAGAAGATGCAAGTTCTCATTATTGATGAGGTGAGCATGGTATCAAACTTAATGCTTGCCTTTGTGCATTTAAGAATGCAGCAAATTTTGAAGACAGACTATGACGTGTTATTTGGTGGAAAACACGTCATAGTTTTTGGGGATCTTTTGCAACTTACTCCAGTTAAAGGACAACCAGTGTTTAATACTGTGACACATGAAGACACGAAGAAGTCATTGGGAAGCATTGGAAATACAAATATTTGGTCCTTCTTTGAGTACAAGGAACTTACAACTAATATGAGGCAAGCAAACGATGAAGAATATGGAAGTATTCTGAAAGATATCAGAATTGGACTACTCACAGAAGTTGGCAAAAAAGCATTACAGAGTCGGCTGTTACATAACTTATTTCCAAAGGAAGAAATAGTTGCAGAGAAAATATACAAGAATATTGCAGAAAACAAAAGTGTCATCTGCTTAATGCCAACTCTACGTGAATGCTCAATATTTAATGAGGAGCTTTTGAAATTGGAAAATGAAGACATCATGAAATTGGAAGCAGTGGACAAAATTGAGGATGGAAGAATTACTGTCACAGTAACAGGCAAACTGAAAAATAAATTGGACTCACTAGAGAAGAATATCTCCAAAACAGCAGGATTAGAAAAAAATCTATATGTTTGCATGAACTGTAGAGTGTTTTTAAGGAGAAATTTGGATGTTGAAAAAGGCTTAGTGAATGGAGCGATGGGAAGAGTTGTGGGTTTTATTAATTATCAGAAAAAAGATGGAATTGAATGTTTAAAAATAAAATTTGATCAGATAGAGGAAGTTAAAGACATTTGTCGTTGTTCAGTTCGTTTCATGCTTGTGAAAGACTTATATGTACGTAGGAAGCAGTTTCCGTTTTCACTAGCATATGCTGTAACTATCCACAAGTCTCAAGGATTGACTGTAGATTGTGCATTTGTGAACATTGGTTCAACTGTGTTCAAAGAAGGTATGGCATATGTAGCTTTGTCACGAGTCAAAACATTATCAGGTTTATTCATGATTGACTTTGATGATTCAAAAGTTAGTGCTGATACAAACTGTGTAAAGGAGTATAATAGATTAAGAAGAACCTATGCTCCTCATTTAGGTCAGTATCCTGTGTTGGAGAAACGTGTAGTTTCTCGTAAAAGGAGAAATGAGAATATCTGTAATGAAGATGTAGAGAAGAGGAAAAAAAAGAGGAGTGATGTAATTGCAAGCAAAAAGAATAAGGAAAATGAAGAACAGGTTGTAGGATGTCATTTTGAAAATAGCTCTGGTGTCAACTGCTACGCTAATGTAGTGCTGAATGTTGTATTTTATCTGGAAAGTTTGCAAGAGCAGATAATAGTAAATCAGGGAAAAAGATTCTGTTCAGAGCTCAGTCTCCTTTTTCAAAAGCTGAGTAAAGATAAAACTCAAATAGAAAGTGCTACTGACATTAGAAAACTTTTAGATGTATGTTCAGGACGAACACAGTTTTCTCAAAATGTACAGCAAGACGCACAGGAATTCTTGTTGTTTTTTCTTCAGGTAGTGGAAGAAGAAGGAGTTCCCATTGACATTTTTTTTGGTCTCTCTTATAAATGGGAACATAGTTGTGAAAATTGTTATAATATATGTGGCTCTATTGTTGATAATGAAAGGTTTATTTATTTGACATTGCCAGAGAGTAAAACAGTCACTTTTGCAAAATTAGTTAAAGATGCTAATCATAGCATGAAATGTGGTGAGTGTAATTCTGACATGTTTTCAACATTAATTTTAAGGGAATACGGACAGTATGTAATTTTAATGATGCAACGATGTAGAGCTGATGGTTCAAAATTGGATACTTTAATAAAGAAGTTTACAGGACAGCAATTATCAATTTCAGGAAAAACTTTTGTAACTGTTGCATTAATTTTCCATGATGGACCTACTGTTACTTCTGGACATTACACAGTTTATCTTAAATGTGAAAAAGGCTGGACACTGTGTAATGATTCCCAATTGATTTTCAAACAACGTTTGCCTTTTGATTTAGCAAATTCCTATCTAATCTTTCTGAAACCTAAATTTTAGAGAGACTTGGCAAGATCTGGACAAAATAATTTTACCATTTTACTGGATTACCATTGCAATTTTGTAGAAAAAATATTTTTTAAAATTATCATTTGGCCTAAAGGAAAGATAACCAATTGTAATGTGGACTTTTTAAATTTTTAATGCAATTTTGAAAAACCAATAATTTAGAGATAATCGGTAACTTCTGCACATTTTAAATTTTGGAATGCTATTGGACTGCCATTGGAAATTTTTACAAAAATGATTTAAAAAATTACTATTTGGCCATGTGGAAAAGTAACCAATTCTATTGTGGACTAAATAAATTATTCAAAAAATTTTTGTGAACCAAAATGTTACAGAGAATCGGTGAGATCTGGACAGATTAAACTTTAGAATTTTAATGGTTTTCCCTTGGAAATTTATTCCAGGGAAAAAAAAAAAATACAATTTGGCCTAAAGGAAATAAAATCAGATGTATTTTGGAGTTATTTGAGATATAATATTGTGATTATACTCCTGAAACAAAAATATCAGACGGTATTTTAAAGAAAAAAGTATTGTTTTTAGATGATATTTTTTTAGAATAATATGCATTTCTGTAATGATAAGTTTAAGTGAGAAGAGATTCTGGGCTTTTTTAATACAATCTTTGAGATTGTTATTTTTTTTTGCCCGCTGTAAAATGATGAATGCAATTGCTTTCACAATTTATAGTGAAATGCAATATATTCTGAAAACAGCAAAAATAAGGCAAAAATATTTTTTGGTAAAAAATGTAAATATGTGTACTGTATTATAAAATGGTTTAAAAATATTAATACTTTTTTCTTTTTTTTCAGATCGATATAGAAAATTTTCGTAAACTACAACCATTTAAAAAACTATTTTTTAAAAAAACAAATGAATAAATATTTTTTTCAGTGAGTATGGTAAGTCAATAGTAATATTTGTAGTCTCTCAAGGACCTTGTAATGTGAAAAATGATTTTTAGTGTTTTTTTTTTAAAATAAAAAAAAAGGTACGCTTACCGTACGCGTACGGTAAAAAAAAAAAAAAAGTTTTTTAAAAAAAATGTAAAAAAAAGATGAAAGATAAGGTTGGCTCTTAAAAGAACCGTTGTGTTCATGCAGGGACAGAGGAAAGGAACCATGGGAAAATCATTCAAAGCTACAAATGTGCTGATCTATTTTGTTATTCACTAGGGAAACACTGGTCTCCCTATAACAAATTAGAGCTTTACAAAATGTGCAATGAATATCAACCTTCCGAAATCGAGGGTTCATTTCCAGAGGGCCAGCAAAAGGAGATTCTCCCCCCACAGATGAAGGGCTCACCTGAGCTGCAGAAGAAGGAGTAAGCTCTGCAGGTGATGGTCCAGGCTGAGCTGCTGTGGATGTACTGGCTCGTCTTTCTGAAGAGTTACCTCCAAAAAGTTGAGCATGTGTCCTTTTGTGTACATCCTTGAGGTGCCTCATCATGGTGTGATTCCCAAAGGAATACTTCCTGTCAGGATTACCTCTAGAAAGTACACGCTGACACAGCTTGCAAGTAACTAAGGGTGCATTCACCTTTTGCTGGCCTTCTGGAAAAGTAAAATAATCCCAAACATAAGAAGGCTTTACTTTCCTCGCTCTCTGCCTCAAGACAGTGCTGCTGGTGCTAGCCTCACTCTCAGAAGAGCTCTGCTGTTCTGCCATCGTATCCCAAAGACAAACCAGCTCCTTCTCCCAAGGGATCACAAGCAGAAATGAGGGGAATGGGTGTGGTGTAGGAGAGTTCTAGAACTGAAAGTAGTTTCAACCAATCAAAAGTTGTGTTTCATGATCACATGACCAACCGTACGCTTACGGTACGCTTACGGTACGCTTACGGCAAAAAGTACGCGTGCGCGTAAAAAAGACACGCGCTTGCGCGCATGCGCATAACAGTCATTTCCCGGCACTTCCGCGTAACGTGCGCGTGTTGCGTAAGCGCGCACGCATCCCACGCGCAGTACGCGCGCTACGCAAAGTACGTAACTATACGCAAGCAGCGTAGATAGATTACGGACGTTGCGTAAACCGTACGCTTACCGTGAGCTTACGGTACGCGTACTATAAAAAAAAAAAAAAAAAAAAAAAATATAATCTAGAAATAAATTTTACTTGTTTATTTTAAAAAATTTATATAAAATAAATATTTAATGATTTTAAAAAATTAAGCATAGTCTTTATAAAAGGTAAAAAATTAAATTAAAAATATGTTTGAAAAAAATGAAGAAAAAAAAAAAAAATAGCATTTAAAAAACCATGCAAATTCACTGAAAAAAACATGGGTTTCACACACGTTATAGTTAGGAATTAGCATTTAAAAAACCTTAGAAATTCACTGAAAAAACCATAGGTTTCACACACGTTATAGTTAGGAATTAGCATTTAAAAAACCTTAGAAATTCAGTGAAAAAACCATAGGTTTCACACACGTTATAGTTAGGAATTAGCATTTAAAAAACCTTAGAAATTCAGTGAAAAAACCATAGGTTTCACACATGTTATAGTTAGCTGGACATTTTACTCGTAAAAAACCAATGAAATTGCCCCGTTATAGTTAGTTCAGCTAACTATAACTCGCGCGCCCGCAATGCACTGCTGATGACGTCACATATTACATCACTCATGACATGGTCAGTGACATCACTCATGACATCACTGATGACATCTCAAATGACATCACTGATGACATCACTGATGACATCATCCTTGTGATAGAGTGGCAGACCTCCTCTCACCTTAATATAAGCTTTGATACACACATTCAAAAATAGAGACTAAAAATTTCAAAACAATGGACATACCAATACCAGTTACAACAACCTCTTCAGTAATTCAAAGATCCACATACACATCCACTCATTCACCAACAGTCCTACACAGTCACTCATACATGTACTCACTCATCATATGTACTCATACATCTATACATCCTGTTACACAATGCCACTCATCCATAGAGTTACTCACACACATAGTCACTCATGCTAAAAAAGAATAAAACATACATTTACTTGCATATACAGTAATACACACACCACCATACTTACTTCTACGGAAACTTACACATACTTAGTCTTTTAAACAATCACTTATAGAAACACATACTTATTCATACAGGAACTCTTTCAATCTCTCCCTCTCATATATACTCACATATATACACCAATACTCACATATACTAGTTTAAAACATATGTAGTTACTCCTGAAGACACTATTGAGACAGTCATTCACTCACTAACACACCCATACACACACTCATCCACCCATACAGTCCTGCACACATGCTGTCTTCAACACATACAAACAGTGAGTCACTCATTCATGCATCTATGCACTACGTAATACCCCCCACCGTACCATGCAGACACTCAGACTGATACTCAAAAAAACAACTAATAACCTATATAGACACCCATGTAGCTACTCACCAACCCATGCAGCCACTTATACACAAAGTGAGAGATACACTTAATCAGTCAGTTACACAATCAATTTTTCAAAAACAAATCATCCATTTAGACACTTATATACCCATTTATTCTTCCATCGACCTTGAGATATACATATATAAAACATATTTAATTTTCAGAAAAACACACATTCACTGGATGATGTCATCAGTGATGTCATCAGTGATGTCATTTGAGATGTCATCAGTGATGTCATGAGTGATGTCACTGACCATGTCATGAGTGATGTAATATGTGACGTCATCAGCAGTGCATTGCGGGCGCGCGAGTTATAGTTAGCTGAACTAACTATAACGGGGCAATTTCATTGGTTTTTTACGAGTAAAATGTCCAGCTAACTATAACATGTGTGAAACCTATGGTTTTTTCACTGAATTTCTAAGGTTTTTTAAATGCTAATTCCTAACTATAACGTGTGTGAAACCTATGGTTTTTTCACTGAATATATATATATTCACTGAAAAAACCAAAGGTTTCAGGGGCGTTATAGTTAGGAATTGGCATTTAAAAAACCTTAGAAACTCACTAAAAAAAAACATAGGTTTCAGGGGCGTTATAGTTAGCTTGACATTTCCCTTGTACAAAACTCTAGAAATTCCCCTGTTATAGTTAGTTCAGCTAACTATAACTCGCGCCCCCGCAATGCACTGCTGATGACGTCACATATTACATCACTCATGACATGGTCAGTGACATCACTGATGACATCACTGATGACATCTCAAATGACATCACTGATGACATCATCCAGTGAATGTGTGTTTTTCTTAAAAGTTTAAATATGTTTTATATATTAATAGTGAAAGGCCTATGGAAGAATGAGTGGGTGTTTAAGTGTGTGAATGGGTGATTTTCTAGGTGCGTAACTGACTCTATAAGTGAGTCATTAAATGTATCTTACTGCAGACTAGTGACTAAACTGTGTGAATGTCTGTATGTGTCTATGTGTTGGTGTATAAGTGGCTGCATGGTTTTGTGAATAGCTATATGAGTGTCTATATGGGTTATTGATTGGTTGTCTGAGTATCTGTATGGGTGCCTGAGTGTTTGTGTGGGTAGGGTGTGTGTGACTCTGTGCATAGATGTGTGAGTGGGTGATTCTATGGTGCATGGTTTTAAGAGTGCAACTGTGATGGACTGTATGGTTGAGTGAGTGCATGTATGAGTGTGTTAGTGATTGAATGTATATCTCAGTTGTACATGTGTCAGTAACTACATATGTGAAACGCAGTGTATATGTGTGTAAGAGTATATAACTATCTATATGTGAGAGTGTGTGATTGAGGAAGTGCCTGTATGGATGAGTGTGTGCTTGTATTAGTAATTGTATAAGAGTGTCAGAATTTGTTAGTATTTTTATGAGTAAGTGAACTTAAGTGTGTTTAACTGTATAGGTGAGTAAATTGGACTGTGTTTAATTATTTGCACAACTGACTAGGTGTGTCTGTACCTCAATGGATGATTGGTGGTGTATAAATGCATGTGATAATCTTGTACGGAGTGACTGTAAGTATGAGTACAGGTGAGTGAGTGGAGGTGTATGTAGACCTAAGAGTCAATGAGTGGGTATGTAGTTATTGGTATTGGAGTATCTATGGTTTTCAAAATGGCCGTCTGAAATTTTGAGTCGGTGTATCAAAGGTTATATTATGGTGTGAGAAGATGCACTAATTTATCACATGGATGACGTCATCGGTGATGTCATCAGTGATGTCATTTGAGATGTCATCAGTGATGTCATCAGTGATGTCACTGACCATGTCATGAGTGATGTAATATGTGACATCATCAGCAGTGCATTGCGGGGGAGCGAGTTATAGTTAGCTGAACTAACTATAACAGGGGAATTTCTAGGGTTTTGTACGAGGGAAATGTCCAACTAACTATAACGCCCCCGAAACCTATGTTTTTTTTAGTGAACTTCTAAGGTTTTTTAAATGCCAATTCCTAACTATAACGCCCCTGAAACCTTTGTTTTTTTCAGTGAATTTCAAAGGTTTTTTAAATGTCAATTCCTAACTATAACGTGCATGAAACCTATGGTTTTTTCAGTGAATTTCAAAGGTTTTTTAATGCTAATTCCTATCTATATCTTATCTCTGAAGATATCATGTTTAACGATTTTGATTGGATTTCTATATTTTTCAAATTCAGTGTGTCAATTTCATTAATTATCTTTTTTTTAAATAGATTTTTATCACCATTTTTTAAACTTATTTTTTCAATTAATTCTTTTAAAAATTAAAAAATATTATTTGAACTTAATGGGTTTTTCAAACATATTTTTTTATATTTTTCAAAATATTTTTTTAACTATATGTTCATATCTGTATTTTATATATCTTTTTCAATGTTTTTGCATCCGTGCACCCTATGCGCACCGTTCTCGATCCCTACGCGATAGCATCCGCGCATGGTTTGCGTTGGGTACGTGTTTAGTGCACGATCGCAATGAGACCGGTACGCGACTCCCAGCCTATACGCGACACGTTCGATGTACGTAACGCGACGTTTACACGCTTCCGTGATGCGTCATCTGCGTCTATGACGCGGTGGGTGCGCGGATCCCGCGAAGTATTTAACATTTAAAAAAACATATGTATGTATTTCATGTGAATATTAATTGAAGACAAACTCTAAACTAGTCTTAAAACTAAAATATTTTTACATCTAATCCTATAATTTTTTTTAATTCAATTTCGCGGATGCGCGCTGGTTGCGTGCTGCATACGCGCAGGGTGCGCGGATCCCATGTGACCTGCAAAAAAAGAGATTTGATTGGTTCATTACACTTCCTCTTCTAACTATTGAAAGACCCCACCCATTTCAATCATTCTTCTTTGACCTTCTTTAGAGCACCATCTCTTTGGAGAGAAGAAGATTTTTTGGACTAAGTTTACACTTAGCTCTAACTTTTTTCAACCAAAAATGGCTTCAGGGCAGCAGGCATCACCTGCATCACCTCATACTTCTGTGGATTAATTTTTGCCGGAGGCACCACCCAAAAAACGTTTTTCTTCAGTGGTGTGGAAATTTTTTACTTTTCCCGAGGGGCAGAATAAGACCAAAGCCACCTTGGTCACGTGCAAGATTTGCAAAAGAGTCCTGTCGCGAGGGGATCCTAACAAGAAATACTCTTGCGGCACGGCAAGTATGATGAAGCAAATGAGGACCCTTCAGCCGAACAATCTTGCACAAGAAGAGTGCCGACGGATGAGAAACACTCCTGCTCCTGCGCCATCCACCTCATCGCATCCGAGCACATCAAGAGTGCATCCATCAGCCCAAACCTTGGACCCATTTTTTTTTGCAGAAAAACCAAAAAAAATGTAAAATTGTTCAGAAAACCCCCACAAAATTATAAAAGATGAAAGAAGAAAAAAAAAAGTTCTTGTAAGAACTAACTTTCCTGGTTTAAAAATAAGAGCAACATTTCTTTGTTAGTGTTAGTTTAGAGGAATGTATGTGTAGTACATAATTGACTGAATGAATGCATTAGTAGCGTATGGTGAATGTATAAGGGCAGAAGTATGAGGAAGTGCTGCAGCATCACACAGTAACCTCTTTAACTGCAGTGTGCTGTAGTACTTCCAATGCACAGGGATGCAACATATGTACATAAATTTGGTGCAAATCTATGCTTCTCTTTGCACGGCTCCTTAAACTTCAGCCATGTGGTGACACAGGCACCCTTGCACCATAGTGCAAGGATATCTGTGTCATGTGCTGTTTGTTTTTCTACAGGAAGACACACCTTCCTGCACAAAAACAATGGGAAAATGCATTTTTCTCCTTCAATGTATGCTGAACATTTCAGCATGCATTGAAGATATAAAAATGTGGAGAAATTAAAACAATTCTCCTTGTTGTGCTTTCCTACACCAATTTTAGAATGGTGCAGCATTCACACACATATCGAGATTTATGATTTATGATAAATCTAGACATGTGTCTTGTTCTATGAGTATTAAGTGCAATCATGCACAACAACACTTATAGAACACCCTTTCAACACAAAGTGGTGTGCATGATGAGGTTATATTTACATGGAGTATAAAAAGTGCACAGAGTGCCTTTTCCTCTCTTTGTAAATATGAAAGAGTATCTTGCACAATAACTATGTTACAAAAAGTGACATATTTCCGTTTTTAAATTTCCTTGCGAATAATAGAAGGTAAGCAGAGAGTTTTTTCTGCAAAGATGTTCAAAGAAGAATGATTGAAATGATTGCGGTCCTTCAATAGCTAAAATAGGAAATATTATGAACCCCTCAAATCTCTTTTTTTGCAGGTCACATGATATCTGATTATGGTCAGATTTCAAAACTACATAAACAGAGTATTTTTAGAAACGTGTTTCAACTTTGTAGCTTCTTGCAGACCTCTTCATTCTGCATATTGAGACTTAGTTAAACTTACCTACACAGGTAATAGGAATAAAAAAGGTATACATTTTTTTCTGTTTTTCATTCAAATATAAATTCATATAAATTGCTTATTTTAAAATTTGGATCTGTGAAAGAAAAGGAAAAAAAAATTATAACATGTAATAATACATTTTTTACAACACAGCATAATTTCCACAAAGTAATTTTTTTGCCTTTTTTGCTGTTCTCGGAATATATTAAATTTCACTAAAAATAGTGATTTCAATCGTACTCATCACTTAACAGCGGGCAAAAAAAACACAATCTCAAAGATTGTTAAAAAAAAACAACATGCCATTCTCAAAATACAAATCACAGATATATAAAATGCATACAGCTAACAACATTTTTTTACTTTAACTTACAAAAACTGTAAATGATGTCGCTTTAAAATATTCACCAAATCTAAAGATGAATTTTTGCAGGATGCACCACACCCACAACGCTTTCCGTCAGTGATGTGGAAATTTTCTACTTTTCTCGAGGGGCAAACAAAGACCAATGCCACCTTTCTCATGCACAAGATTTTCAAAAGAGTTCTGTTACGAGGGGATCCTAACAAAAAATACTCATGCGGCACAGCAGGTATGATGAACCCTTCATCCAAACAATCTTGCACGAGAAGAGTGCAAACAGATGAGAAACACTCCTGTTCTGTATCTGTAAAAAAGAATCACAAATAAATGTATATTAATAACTTTCAAAATTATACTATTCCATTACTGTAAAAACACATTTTATATAAATACTGACTAAGAAACTATAGCCCTGAACCACAAGTGTGACGATGGTTAAAACACTACATGCATAGTGCATACTACTTTGAAGCAGTTCATGCCCTAAAGCCTACCTCACTAAAACACTACATGCTAACTGACTAAAGGATTACAATACTATAAGGAGACACACTGGGAGAGTGACAGGGTGTTTGCTAGAAGTGTATGAATACTAACTAGGGAATTGAAGATGTGAAACACAACTGTGTAGGTGATTGGAGGACTGCACCCATACTGCATAGGCATTTAAAGCAGTCCATGTGCTAAGGCCTGGCTCACTGTATGACTACTTGGGTACTGACTAAATGATTAGAGTACAGCAAGGAGAGTGCCTAGGTGAATTTATAAGTGCTAGGCTTTTCGCACAGGGAATGGATTAGTACTTGGTACTGAATGGGTCACTAGAGGAGTGCAAAGGCAGTGACAAGATGTTTGCTGGACTGTATGGATACTGGCTAAGAAATTGAAAGTGTGAAAGACAAGTGTCTAAGTGGTTAGAAGACTGCATACATAGTGGATAGGGGTTTGAAGCAGTCCATTTGCTAAGGCCTGGCTCAGTGCATGAATACTTAGGCACTGACTGAATGATTAGAGTACTGCAAAGATAGTATTTTGGTGAATTTATAAGTGTTTGAGATTTCACACAGTGAATGGATTAGTACATGATGCTGAATGGGTCACTAGAGGACTGCAAAGGGAGTGACAGGGTGTTTCCTGGAAGTGTATGGATACTGACTAGGGAATTGAAGGTGTGAAAGACAATTGTGTAGGTGGTTAGATGACTGCATGCATAGTGGACAGGGGTTTGAAGCAGTCCATATGCTAAGGCCTGGGTCACTGGATGAGTACTTGGGTACTGACTGAATGATTAGAGTACAGCAAGGAGAGTGCCTGGGTGAATTTATTAGGGTTTGGGTTTTGGCGCAGTGAATGGATTAGTACATGATGCTTAATAAGGTCACTAGAGGAGTGCAAAGGCAGTGACAAGATGTTTGCTGGACTGTATGGATACTGGCTAGGAAATTGAAAGTGTGAAAGACAAGTGTCTAAGTGGTTAGAAGACTGCATACATAGTGGATAGGGGTTTGAAGCAGTCCATGTGCTAAGGCCTGGCTCAGTGCATGAATACTTAGGCACTGACTGAATGATTAGAGTACTGCAAAGTTACTATCTTGGTGAATTTATAAGTGTTTGAGTTTTCGCACAGTGAATGGATTAGTACATGATGCTGAATGGGTCACTAGAGGACTGCAAAGGGAGTGACAGGGTGTTTGCTGGAAGTATATGGATACTAACTGGGGAATTGAAGGTGTGAAAGACAAGTGTGTAGGTGGTTAGAGGACTGCATGCATAGTGGATAGGGGTTTGAAGAAGTCCATGTGCTAAGGCCTGGCTCAGTGCATGAATACTTAGGCAGTGACTGAATCATTAGAGTATTGGAAAGAGAGTGTCTTGGTGAATTTATAAGTGTTTGGGTTTTGGCACAGTGAATGGATTAGTACATGGTGTTGAATGGGTCACTAGAGGACGGCAAAGGGAGTGACAGGGTGTTTCCTGGAAGTGTATGGATACTGACTAGGGAATTGAAGGTGTAAAAGACAAGTGTATAGTATGTTAGAACATTACATGCATACTGCATAGACATTTGAAGCAGTCTATTTAGGACTTAGAAACTGACTAAATCATCAGACTACTTCTAGGACAGTGCTTGGGTAAAACTTTTAAATTTTCAGTTCTGCCACAGTGAAGAGAATAGTACATGGTACTGCACCTTAGTGTCAAACCCTGACTCATTTTATCAATGCATAAGCAAAGACTAGCTTCTAATGCTACTAAAACTTGACAGCATGACAGGTTTTAAAAGAGTTATCTGTTAAAAAATACACGATGTTACCAAATGCTTCTCTCACAGTAGTTCCCAAATGCACACAGACTCACAGTGTGATTCTAGACAACAACCACTATACCTAGGAGTTTACCAAAAATCATTCACTACTGTGGAAGTGGTAAGGGAACTGCACACAATCTTCATATTTCAGGACTGCACTTTTGTGTCAAAGCCTGACTCTCACAATCCTTATCCAAATGCACACAGACGACTCACAGTGTGATTTTAGACAAGCAACACTATCCTAGGAGTTTACCAAAACTCATTCACTAGTCTAGAAGAGTTAATGGTACTGCACACAATCTACATATTTAAGTACAGCACATCGGTGTCAAAGCATGACTCATTTAATCAACACATAAGCAAAGACTGGATTCTAATGCTACTAAAACTTCACAACATGACAGGTTTTAAAACAGTATCTGTCAGCAAATACATGATGTTACCAAATGCTTCTCTCACAGTGATCCCAAATACACTCTAACTCACAGTGTGATTCTAGACAAGCACCACTATCCCTAGGATTTTACAAAAACTCATTCCCTACAGTGCAAGTGGTAAGGGAACTGCACTCAATCTACATATTTCAGGACTGCACTTTTCTGTCAAAGCCTGACTCATTTAATCAAAGCATAAGCCATAATTGTCTTCTAATGCTACTAAAACTTCACAACATGACAGGTTAAAACAGTTATCTGTCAGCAAATACACAATGTTACCAAATGCTTCTCTCACAGTGGTTCCCAAATGCACACATACTCACTGTGTGATTCTAGACAAACAACACTATCCCTTGCACTATACCAAAACACATTTCTTCATCTAGAAGAAGTACTACATTTTAGTATAGAAACATAACATAACTCATTTCACAAATTCATACACAATGACTGGTTTCTAATTCTACCAAAATATAAAAACAGCACAGTTATCTGTCTGCAAACACATAAAAAACACAAATGCTTATCACAGAATGGTTTCTACATGCACACACACTGTCAATAAGATTGTAGAGAAAAAAAGTACTCCCTACACTTTAGCAGGAGAAATACATTAGTCTGGTTAAAATCAAAATAGTCTACATACATCCCCTCACAATTAAATAACTCATCTTTCAAGTTCTTTTTTTAGATTAAGAAGTATATCAGTCACTCACCATATTTTATTTTACAGAATCTCTGCACTGTGCACCTCTCAGCAAAAACAAAGAATGGAAATGTTTCCCTTTCATTTTCCACACATATACATGTAAACATCAAATCACAATCCTTCACACATAAACTCAAAAGCAAACACACATTTCTATTGGTTAAACATTTCAACCCTTTCCAACTGAAATACATTTCAACCCTTCCCCCAATCTGCCTTCTGCCTGTTACCATAGAAAACGGTCATGGAACACTGCACTGAGCACACAGGTCAGAAGTTCAGCACACAATGTTGCTACGCAAGAGAGGAAGTGTGCTTCACTTTTCAACATATCAGCTTATCATATATAATGTTCCTTATAACCTGTTTTTGTTAACCAATAAGAATCATACTGTTAAAAAACAGAAATATACACCCTACCTTTCAGTGTACAAAGTAGTCATACAACCAATGATTTCTTGTCTTTTTAAAAAAAAAATCCATGGATCCGCGCACCCAACGTGATAGGATGCGCGAACCGTGCGCGCATTTCGCCGTTTTTTTGGGTCAGAGTATTTCCACTCTGCCCCCTTTATATGTTTTACACACTTTTTCCCCTTGCTTCTTCAGCCTCGATTCTACCGAGGCAGAAAATGGCCGCTAACAGTTCCTGGTTTCGAATGTAGACAGACACTCGACAGCCAATTAGCATTCAGCACACGATCGGGAGGGTGTGCGCCCGCTTCGGGGAGGGTGCGCTTACGGTGCGGGTATGGTCCGCGGATCCTCCCCGGCCATAGATATTTATGTACTTTTAACTCTAATTTTCTCAGGAACTACTGAACGGATTCACACCATTTATGCAAAAGGTACAAGTCTGAACTGAGGACTACCTCTTTGCCAAATTTGGTGTCATTCCGTTCAGCGGTTCGGGCTGTAGCTGCGACAACAGATCCTATGGGAAATTGCATGGGGAAAACGTGTTTTGGGACCCCCCTTTTTTCTCTGCCCCCGCTTGACGAATCACCACGAAACTTTCAGGGTAGGAGCGGAGCGGAGCTGGCCAAAAGTTAGGAAAATTTTGCGAGGATTCGTCAACCGGCGCCAGACTTATTGGGAATAGAATGTTGCGGATTTCCTATGGAAAATAGGTCCTAACTATAACTATCTACTTGCGACCGCCAGTAGATAATTTACTGAAAAAAAAACATAGTTTTCAGGGGCGCTATAGTTAGTTGGACATTTCACTTGTACAAAACCATAGAAATTCCCCCGTTATAGTTAGTTCAGCTAACTATAACTTGTGCGCCCGCAATGCACTGCTGATAACGTCACATATTACATCACTCATGACATGGTCAGTGACATCACTCATGACATTCGCGCATTCTTGTGGAAGGTCTCCGTAAGTTTATCAAATCCTTCCAAGTGCCCCGTGTTATGCTTAACGGCCCTATTATTCCCCATCTGGAAGCTACTGGGACCCGCCACCACCAGATCTGGGTCACTGAACACCCCACGGATGCTTTTCGCCAGCTTATCAACCTCATCCCTAAGAGGAGCCAGCGCCGTAGAAATAGCCAGAGACAGGGCTTGGTCCACTGCTGGAGGGAGACATTGGGGGGCCATTCCTCCTCCACTTCCTGGTATGAGGAGTAAAAATGGTCTTCTGGAGAAGACATGATAGCAGAGGGTGTGAGCACAAAACAAATGCCCTTAAAATCCTTAAGGCAGCCCCCTCACCGGTGCTCCAACAACTGGGCTTTCCCCGAAGCTGTTATAAGAATAGACTGAGGCGCAATACCTCGTGGGTGTGTGGGGAAATCACCGCGTGGCGGTGTCAAAATTAGGCGAGGGTTGGTCGGGAATCAAGCGGACACTAAAGGAGTGACCGGATTCCCAAACACGCGTAAAGACCAACGGGAGCGCTCGACGGAGCTGCCTTGCTTGGACCAGATGCGCCTGACAGGATCTCACCGCACGCAGAGTGCGCAGCGGGAGAAACTGCAAGGGGGAGAATGCTCTTGGGCAAGAGCCTGCTGCGCAGGGAATATGAAACAATACCAAGGCAATAATGCTAATAACGTGCACAAGAAACCGCTATACACACAACAACAACGTCAGATTAAGCCAAGAATGTAAGAAATACACTTAACTGACAAGCAGTGAAGAAAGAGAAAGCGGAAGGGACGTCACAATATTATATACGATGGACTGTGATATGATTGGACTATAGTTGCCTTGGAGACTACCCCCCTAATGGTTCATGGGTTGTGTAGTCTTTTGTTTAATGATTGTTGTGTTACGTTTTCTTTGAACTCCTATGCAAATAAAGTGAGGAAAGATATGCATAATCCTCGCCTCCGTCCTGCCATAGAATTCATTAAACTTTATTCGATCTGATTTAGAAACATAGATCATAAAAGTGTACATAAAAACAGTAAATCCTCTTTCCTAATACAATACATTGAGAACTAATTAAAACCAGTAGGTATAAACAGAGCAACTTCAGGTTAACAGAATCATAAAGTTCAATGTTTCGCAAGATCAATCTCATGTACTTCGTGCAAAATACGCAATAAGGGGTCCAAGTAAGATGTAACGCTCCAATACCTGACCAATCTGCACTATATAAAACTGCAGAAATACTAAAAATAAAAAGTGTTTTGCACACTTCTGTCATTGGACTATATGTGGGCTACATCTGGGTGATATTTGTGTTACATTTGGGCTCTTTTTTCTCTGGTGGCCATCTTGGGAGACTTATTTGTTATGAAGTTTCCTAATTTCCTCATTTACTGCAGTCTCCTCAGAAGGAAATGCTTTCAGTTTTTTTTAATTTGATTCCATCAAGAAGGCATTCAGATGTGTCACACATTTGCCATAAATTCAGAATGTTAGCACTCTAGTTGTTCATTAGATCACTGTAGTAAAGCTACTGCTCACCAGGGAGTTAACTGGAAGTCTACTGCTGGTATTGAAAGTGATTGTTTCAGTCTGCATGTCAGAACTTTCTAATGACATAGAAGAGGATTTGAGATCTCAGTTGAAACATGCCCTAAATTTTCTTTCTGCAGCACTAACCATAATTTCTATGGCAAAATGAACCCCCTCATTGTGTTCCTTTTTAAATTAAATGTTTTAAGTGTTACCAGTCTATTCCAATCAAGATGGCTTGAGGTGTGCCATAATTTTGTCATAAGTAAGACTGTTCGCTCTCTAGTTGTTCTTTAGAACACTCTGGGAAGCTGCAGTAGAACATAAGGCATTAACTGACAGGCTGCTCCTGTTGAAATATAACAGGAAGATATTTGAGAGCTCACTTAAAACATGTCCTCATTTTTCTTTCTACAGCACTAACCATAATTTCTATGACAAAATGAACCCCCTCATTGTGTTCATTTTTAAATTAAATGTTTTAAGAGTTACCAGTTTATTCCACTCAAGATGGCTTCAGGTGTGCCATACTTTTGTCATAAGTAAGACTGTTAGCGCTCTAGTTGTTCTTTAGAACACAAAGGCATCAACTGACAGGCTGCTCTTGTTGAAATATAACAGGAAGATAATTGAGATACACTTGAAACATGTCCTAATTTTTCTTTCTTCAGCACTAACCATAATTTCTATGACAAAATGAACCCCCTCATTGTGTTCATTTTTAAATTAAATGTTTTAAGAGTTACCAGTTTATTCCACTCAAGATGGCTTCAGGTGTGCCATCATTTTGTCATAAGTAAGACTGTTAGTGCTCTAGTTGTTATTTAGAACACTCTGGGAAGCTGCAGTAGGACACAAAGGCATCAACTGACAGGCTGCTCCTGTTGAAATATAACAGGAAGATATTTGAGATACACTTGAAACATGTCCTAATTATTCTTTCTACAGCACTAACCATAATTTCTATTACAAAATGAACCCCCCATTGTGTTCCTTTTTAAATTAAATGTTTTAAGAGTTACCAGTTTATTCCACTCAAGATGGCTTCAGGTGTGCCATCATTTTGTCATAAGTAAGGCTGTTAGCGCTCTAGTTGTTCTTTAGAACACTCTGGGAAGCTGCAGTAGAACACAAAGGAATCAACTGACAGTCTCTGCCCTTGTTGTATGTACATGATTTACTGAGAATGACAGACTTCATTCTCACATGACTGAGAAAGATAATGTGAATTTACAGAAAATATACTCTGATTTTAGCTTCAGTTTTCTCTCAAACATGATTCATGATATCCCAGCAGACGGTTTTTCACAGGGTAAAATCATCTTAGAACATACCACAATTCCTGAAATTAGTATGGTACCATCAAAAAATATATTCTAATGTAACTAATGTCTGTTATCACCCTTTATAGTTCTCCTTTTGGTAACCCTCAAAATCTTTGATTCACTACAATGCATTTCAATGGGGTACTATCATGTATATTGGCCCCAAGATGGCTGCCAGCAATTCCAGGATGAAATGCTGACATTCAATCAGATCTCATGATGAGATGTGTCATTAGGCTCCGCCCAGATATTGAAACTTATTCTTTTTCTAATCTCTCATGAACTACTGAACGGATTTACACCATTTAACAAAAAGGGATCTTTCTGAACCAAGGGCTACCTTTTCGACAAATTTGGTGTAATTCCGTTCAGCAGTTTGGCCTGTAACGTCTAAAGTTTCCTATGGGAATTAACATGGAGAAAACACGTTTTGGGATCCCCTTTTTTCTCTGCCCCCGCTTGCCGAATCACCCCAAAACTTTTAAGATAGGAGCTGACCGGAGCGCCCCATGAGTTTTGAAAGATTCGCGAAGATTCGTCTACCGATTCCAAAGTTATTGGGAAAAGAATGTTACAATTTTCCTATGGATAATAGGTCCTAACTATAAGTACCTACTGGCGACCGCTAGTAGGTAATATATATATATATATATTAATGAGATACAATATGTTTTATTTAAATGTATGTTGCTTTTTTGTGCTTGATAATTTGTTTTTCCTGATAATTGTTATTTTTCCTTAGTTTTCACCCCTTCAGTGCACTCCTCCCCATTGCACCTGTCGGCCATTGACCAATACTGGGTAGGGCTGAAAATGATTCCTTTTGCTTTATTAAAGGGATGAGGTAGGCACTGAATTGCTTCCTCATCAGCCCGCACCCCTTTCCCACCATCGCTGACATCAGAGATTCCCCACCAGAGTTACGAAAGCAGCAGGGGGAGTGCTCTTGATGCAGCGTAAAACGTCAAATTCCCCCTTCGGCACAGGCCAACTACCTTGTCATCCAATTTACTCACATACATTCATTGGTGGGCCCCTAACACCAATATACTTACAATCGGTTGACCTGTTTTCTGAGGGAAAATATGTTTCTCAACGCTACCATGAGAGGAATACATTTACTTTTACCCTAAGCACATTGACATTAATCTTAAGATATCCCTCCCATACGGAGATAGATCATTTAGTTTGATTGGTAATTGGTGAGTAACTCGTCTACCTTTGCTCTATTACTTTTCTCTTAATCCTCTTCTTCATATAATCGACACAACACATTTGTCCATTAATCAATTATTCTTTATCTAAGAAATATGGATAGAAATGTTAGAAATCATCATCAGCATTTCAGTGCATCATATTTACCTATTCTGGCTAAAGTCGTCCTCTAAGTCAGTCAGTCAAAGAGAATTTATTCAGCAAAGTTTAGGCCGCAATTCAGTCTCTCATAGATTCAGGATAACAGCTGTCCAGCAGTGTCACCGTCCTCTCCGTCAGCATAACGTCAGGAAATCGAGTTCGTCAAGAAGAGCAAGCCGATGACAGTTCAATTCCCTGCCTACTTTTATAATGGAAATAATGTCAAAAAGTAACAAGATCGGGGTTTAGAGAGTTCTTATTGGTCAATTTTAACTTGCGAGGTACAGTTCTCAGGGTGTCGGATAATA
Organism: Triturus cristatus; assembly: GCF_964204655.1. Lineage (NCBI taxonomy): Eukaryota > Metazoa > Chordata > Amphibia > Caudata > Salamandridae > Triturus > Triturus cristatus. Next base: position 820,065,449 of record NC_140591.1, read on the forward strand.
AAGTCATCCAACTTGCTTATTCCGGCTTTTAAATCAAGCATTGTCCTTTCTTTTGGATGGGTTCTCGGAACAACCTTGGAGGGTACATGTTCTCCCGGGGTCAGGTCCAGGCCACTGTTGCTGGCGGTGGCGCATGCGCACCTCACCCAGAACCTCGTGTTGTTAGGGCTGTCACGTTTAACGTCTCATTCAGCCATCTTGTTTAGGCCGAAATGGTCAACTTAAGCAAAAGAAACACAAAAACTTAATTAAAACATAGAAATGGCTAATAAAATGTTATCCCCTTGCTAATACCCATATGTGTGTATTTATATAGCAGAAGCAACACTCAGAGCGGTTTATACTCACTGAATAAAGCACAGATCACAAATACATCACTTAAAGAAACATATAACATATAATATTCAAATTTTCTACTATTAATATGTGTACACTAGTTAATTCACAAGTAATATAGCCATGCAAGTGCAATTCCAACGTGTAATTCTCTTGTTAATATAGTTGGTGAGTTATCACTTCAAACAGTTTAATAATATTACAATTAATTGATTATTCGGATTAATATAAACATGCAGAATGGGGGGGTATACAAAATGTTGTACTACCCGCTCCAGCAATCCCCCCTTTGGTGATTATATCACCACACTAATAAAAATATTTGTAACCCTTTTATGGAAATTTCGAATTGATTTCTTGTTTCATTCATATTTCAGTTTCCCCTGTTTCTTCTCTCTTTGCTGTTTTATACATGCTATCATTTAACTCTTCCAATTCCATTTCTTCACATTCTCTTTCTTGTTTCTTATCCCTTCTCCTTAAGTTTTCTTTTTTTATTCTTTTCTGGTTTTTATTCTTTCTACAACAAATACAACCTAATCTAATTATTAGTACTAAGGAAATCACGCAAGTTAATGGAAATAATATCTTACCCATAAATGTACTACCTAGTTTTGCTACAAAGTCTTTAAAAGCTGTTATTTTCTTACCAATCTTCTCCCAAACACCTTCAACCTCCAGTGGTACAATTTCGTCATGCAATTCTGTAATATTCTTAATATAAATTTTAAAATCTTTACTTTCGTCAGGAATGTAAGTACAACAATGTTGAACTTTCAGCATTCCACAGACTCCACCCTCTTTTTTCAATAAAATATCAAGGGCAAGTCGATTTTGCATTACCATAGCACGCATGGCAACCATTTCAGTATTTACCAATAAGAATCCTCCAGCGGTGCTTGTTGACAAGCGATCCACTACTGTTGAAAGTTTTCTAATTTTGTTCGCATTCAAATATATTCCCACTGCGGGTATCAGTGCTCCAAAAATGTCACCTACATTTTCAGCCCAAGATTCTCTCTTACTACGTGCTAAATAACTTCCTAAACTATGTACACCATCTTCTCCTCTATCCATGTGAAAAATCTTTGGAAAAACCAGGCCAACATAACATGTGCCATACCAATGGTCTGGCAAACGATAATATGCCCTGTTCCCACAAATGAAATACAGTCCTGGAAAGACTGGATCTCTTCCACCTTTAAATCCCCATCCTCCCATGATCCGGTATGTATCATGGCACTCACAATTCCCTAGAAAATAATTGTCATACGCCATCTGATTCCTTCTTATACACAATTTCCCTTTCTGAGGCCAATCTAAAGCCATAGTTGGACTCGATTCTCCTCTTAAATGTTTCTCCGTTTCTACATCCCAAACCGTTTTCTCCACTTTCCCTTCTGAAACCTTCCTTTGCATTTTCAATCTCCTTTCTTCAACCATATCCAAAAATGTCTTCTCCTCTTTCTTTAAACTGCAAGTCAAGTTATTTCTGAATATATATTCTAACATTAGTTCATTTGTCTCTAAGAAAAATTCACCTAATACTTTTGCAGGTTTTACTTTGTTTAGTTTGTTAATTGCTGGTACTTGTGAAAATATAGTATCTACATCCGAGAAATAATACTCTAATTTACCTGTTTGATAGAACAAACTAGCTATTACACTACATGTTATTCCATATGTTACAGGAAGGTGATGATAAGTCACTCCTTCAGATACAGATGTAGGTAATTGCATACAAACGTAGCAATCCCTTGCGTCCATTGTTTTTACATATTCATACAACAACTTTGGAAACACATTGTTAGAAACATCTGTTATTTTTTTTTTTTTTTTTTTTTTTTTTTGAAAACCTTTATTGACAGTTCAAGAAGAACAAGTATGGGCCTACAACCCCCCAGGGCCGGCCGCTAAGCAATCAGAGCAAGAACGACAAGTATAAACACAGGCAGCACTTCGGGGAGCAAAATCGTACTGCTTATACTGTGGACAGCGTAAGTAGGGCACCAGGAGAAAGAGGTTTTCATTTTATGATGAAACAAGGCAGAAGGATCAGGTGACAAGCAATTTTAAAACAACGATCACGGATATGCAGAGTAATGAACGTTAGCGATTTACAGCAATCTATTCGGTCGATGGCGCAAATACAAGAACATCAGGATGGAGAAAAACATAGTCTACAGCTGCGCCCGCAGTCCCCCGCCAGAACTCCCCAAGAACACCCCGGAAGTTGTGAACACATGGAACGGCAACAAGGCATAGCAAAAGGAGGTGTATCACGCTGATCCCAGAAAAAGAAAGACAAAAAGAATCAGAGAAGAAAAAGGAGGCCATGGAAAAAGATGAAGGAATACAGAGTCCCCTCCCCCAACCCCCCACCCTGCACCTCTGCATATGAGTACGGCCCCCCCCCCCAGCAGTGTGCCTGTCGCCCTGGAACCAGACCCGAAATGTAGGAGAATAGGGAAAAAGAAGTAGGAAAGGACCCCCACCAGACGGGGGGGTTGAGAAAGCATTTATAAACTGGAGGAGGGCCTTCATAACAGACCCCCGGCTTCTCCCTCCCGCACGGTAAGGTTCCCCTAAGGTGAACAAGGAACAGCACAAAAACAATCTTCTCAAACCACAATGGGGAGCATTATGCACCTATTGTGCCAGTAGCCATGTCAGGAGGGCACACCACCCCAAGCCCGCCCGTCCACTAGGCGACCACCCCCGAGGGGCCAGCCTCATCCCTGACCACTCTGTGAAATTCTGCCCATGCCAACCCCTCGACCCAGCACCATACCCAATGTTCCTAGGCAGAGGAATGTCCAACAATGACAGAGAAGCGACGCACACAGGTGGGGTGGAAGTCTCTGAGCATCAACACAGTCCGCCGCGTGAGGAAACAGGCTTCCCAGTGCTGCCCTAGGGTCTGCACTGCACGCAAGGCTCAGGGAGGCAGAAGCAGCCAAAACAGACATTAGTTGCTGGAGTTGTCTCTGGGTCGCAGGAGGGCATGCACGGGATGAGGCCACCACATCCCACTCAGGTCCAACGCCTCCGGGACAGATCAGGCCCTCAGAAGGTCGAACACACTGTAGCATACTGGCCGGGGCGTCCAGTCGTGTACTAACCTCAGGGGGGGCCGCCTTAGCGTCCTCCTGCGCGCAGTGTGGGTAGACTCTGTGTTCGTGCGGACAGGCGGGCCGCCACTGCCCCAACTCCGACGCCACACCATCGAGCTTACTCCCCAAGATCACGAAACCATGAACCAAGGAGGAGTGAAGAGTACCAAGAGCCTCGAGGAGGTCGCCGTACCCCAGCTCAGCTCTCTGTGATCTCGCCGCCACACTCCCAAGAATCGTACGCTCACAGGCCCGCTGCGGCCCAGCGGACAGGATGGTAGGCTTCATCGACCCAAGATGGCCGCCAAGTATGCCCGACCCTCACCGGGGCCGGGACCCCGGGACAAGCGTCGCGATGTCCACGTCGCGGGCGACCGGGTTCCGGGGGCAGGCAAAAAACTATCCGTGGTCACGGGCAACAGTCGTCCCCACCACGGACCAGCTCCCGTAGAAATCCGGGGGCGGCCCGCAATGATCGGGGCAGGATACGGACGGCGGCCGGGCAGCTCACCAGCAAGGCAGGGGCAGTCACCGGAGGATCTAAGATTTGCACCCCCGGTCATGCACTCGGTCAGCTACACTGGGCAGTAGAAGTGACCACGCCGAAATGTAGGCCGAGTTTAACACCGCTTCGGTGGGCCGACTCCACCCAGTCACCACCGGCCGCTGTTGTCGCACTGCCACCCGGCCACGGCGCCCACTCGATCTCCCGGCTCCAGGGCCGCACAGGCCGCAAAGTTCAGATGCAGTTTTCTCCGGCGATAGCACGGCTAGAACCCTCGGAGTCACACAGTCGGGAGCCCCTCTCCTTCAGAAACACGACCACATAGCACAAGTTGAGGATCTCAGGCAGGATATCCGTGCGGGGTGCAGAGGTTCACGGGGCCGGGAGTCTACGCTGCCGTCCCGGTCGCCATCTTGGCTCCTCCCCGAAATATCTGTTATTGACCTGTCTTTATGTAAATAGTTTTTATCTATTCTAGTTGGAACTACCTTTTGAGCTTTCCCTATATTAGTTATGTTATCCCTATGTCCTTCTAATGTATCTACGGTAACTTTAAATGAAATTAGTAGAGCAAGAATACTCCAAAGAAGCATTAATAATCCTGTACAACAACACCACATTTTGCACCATCTTCTAAGGAAGGAACATCTACTTTTGCTACTTTCTATGCTTGCCATCTTTCTAAAATGAGCTGCGTCTTTTGACTCAGCCTCTTCTACTTCACAACTAGTTTCTAACCCTAGGCTTCTAAACACTTATGTGGTTCTACCAGTTTTTGTCTTGTTCAGTATTTTATTGTTTTCCCATCAGTAATTTTTCTTGTCTCATTCAGTTTGGCATCTCATCATCTTTCACCTTCCCTTCATTTTCAACATACAGGTTGTCCTGAATATCCGCTTCTTCTCCAATATCGGACAAGATAACTCTCAGGATTTCCGATTCTTCGTCTTCCTCAACCACTTCCGGTACAACCGCCTCTTCCTTCACTTCAGGCAGGGCCACATATGTCCATTCTGGTGATTTATACTTCTGGTTAGGGTTTCTTGTTCTTTTGCTTTCTTTGACTACTGTCTGTTCTTCTTCTTTCGATTTTTCCTGACTCGTTACTTCATTCACCTGTTCAGCTCTTGGCGAATTTACATGTGTCAGCCGATATCTCAGTCTCTTTATTTTGTTTGCCCACACCTCGTCTTTGGCCGCTCTTTTCAATTTACTCCCTTTATCATTCTTTTCAGTTCTCAAAGCTCTCTTTCTCAGAACTCGGCCTTCTGGTATTTCATCTTCGCTTTCCTCAGATTCTGTTTCAACTTGCTTTTTACCTTCAATGAGTTCTTTTTCCACCTCTTTTGTTTTCCCTACTTCTGTCCCACCTCGAATCTCCTTCACGCAATCTTCCTGCTGACTACTTATCCCTGCTTCTAACTGGATGTTGGAGTTCCCTACACCTCCTCGGTGGTCTTCCGCAATAATCTTTCCCTCTCTCTCTGTATCTGGCACCTGTCCATCTAAAAGTATTGTTTCAGGTGGAATTTCTCTCAATCTTTCATCTGGTACTTACTTCTCACAGATTTTTTTTATTGTCTCTCCACTGTCCTTTTCTTTGTTCTTCTTTTGTTCTTTCTTGGATGAATGGGCTCTTTGTTTTGTCTCTGAGTCTGAACTGGATTCAGAAATCTGAAATCTTTTCCTTAGGGAGTTACTTCTGGGGACCAAAGTTAACCTTGGATCTGTCTCCCTCCTTTCACAGTTTTCTCCTTCCTTATCCTTTGGCTCTCCGTCATCTGACTCAGTACTGGATTCTGATTCATCAAAATACTCTTTCTCTTTACAATCCACTGGATTTGGAATTCTCAAAGTATGACTTGCATGGATCCAGTTCTTCAATCCAGCACACTTCACAGCTGTTGTTGTGGTCAAGATGACTTTCCTTGGTTTTCCCCACCTGGGAACCAAACAGTGTCTTCTTCTGTGTACTTTCATCCTTACCCAGTCCCCTGGGCTTAGATCATGAGCTGGCTTCTTTTCAAGAGTAGTGGCATCCGCTCTAACCTGATGAAACACAGAATGAACTGCGTCAGCCAGGCTTTTACAGTATTCTAATACCATGTCATCAGTTATTGTCATCAGCTTGTTGACTGGTATAAATACATGTCTCATTGCGCGTCCCATGAGGATCTCATGAGGACTCAAACCAGTAGTTCTGTCTGGTATTGATCTAAGAGTCATGAGTACCAGAGGCAAGACATCGGGCCATTTCATACCTGTGGCTAAACACATTTTTCCTATTCTGTTTTTGATGGTACCATTCATTTGTTCTACTACACCAGAAGCCTCTGGTCGGTAGGCACAATGCAGTTTTTGTCATACATTCAATGCTTCACAAATCAGCTTTATAATCTCATTATGAAAATGTCCTCCTCTGTCTGATTCAATTGTTACTGGGAACCCAAACCTAGGTATAAATTCCCTCAACAATAATTTTGCCACTGTCATTTCATCATTTCTTCTTGTTGGGAACGCCTCTACCCACCTGGAGAATAGGCACACCATCACCAAAACATACCTCAACCTGTTACAAGGAGACATTTCAATGAAATATACTTGCATTCTGGTGAAAGGCCCTCCCTCTCGACCTATTGTTCCTAGACTCACCACTGTCTTTCTTCCTGGATTGTATTGCTGACAAATTAGACATCTTTGACAAATACTCTCTGCCACAAGCCTGAACTTGGCATTATACCAAGTTTGTTTAAAAGACCTAATCATGGCGTCTCTCCCTATATGTCCCTGTCCATGATACATCCGTGCCATGGCAGACATCATGCTATCAGGCATTACTGGTCTTCCATCTCGATAGACCCACACATGATCTTTCTCTCTTGGTGCACATCCTGCTTTTACCCACTGTTTTACTTCTTCCTCTCCTGCTTCTTCCTGTAATTGTCTTACCTCATCCCATGTTCCCACAGTGTTAGTAAACATTGGGAAACACGAAACCAATTATTTTTCCTTTGCCCGATTGATTGAATTCTGATTTCGTGCACAATACTGTGCCATGTCATTGGCGAATTTATTTGCAGTGGCAATGTAATCACCACTGCAACTATGAGCAGCACATTTTACCACAGCCAATTGCCTGGGCAGCTGTATTGCCTCAAGCAACCTTCCAACCACTTCAGCATTCTTAATGGGAGTCCCACTTGAGGTCAGGAAACCTCTTTGCAGCCAAATTTGGCCGAAATCATGGACCACCCTGTAGCCATACTGGCTATCAGTTATTACAGTCACTCTCACACTTTTCCGAATCTTACATGCTCTGGTCAGGGCGATAAGTTCAGCTACTTGGGCCGACCTTACTCCTTTCAGATAGGATGCTTCCATCACTGCTGCAACTGTACATACTGCATATGCTGCACTTAGCACTCCATCATCTGTTCTCAAACAAGATCCATCAACAAACATGACATAATCACTTTCTGGTAAAGGGTCATCTTTTATGTCAGGCCTTAGTTTTGTACAAAAATCAAGTACATCCAAACAATCATGATCTGCTTCATCTCTTACCTCCACATGCTCTACATCAGGCAACAATGTTGAAGGATTCACATTCACGCATCTCACAAGACTCACATTTGTAGCGCCCAAAATGACCTTTTCATATTTAGTCAGTCGGCTGTGCATCATATACTGAGTATGACTCCTTGTTAAAAGAATCGCCACATCATGAGGCACAAACACTTTCACAGGATACCCCATCGCAATTCCTTCACTCTGTTCCAAACTTCGACATGTAGCAGCTACTGCTTTCAGACACCCAGGAAGGGCTACAGCTACTGGGTCCAACATAGATGAAAAATATGCAATTGATTTCCTCAGTTTTCCATGCTTCTGTACTAGAACAGAGAGTGCACATCCATTTCTCTCACTGCAATACAACTCAAACTCCTTGTCATAGTCAGGCATCCCTAATGCAGGCGCTTCACACAATCCTTCTCCCAATTTCTTGAATGCTGCCAACTCCTCTTTGTTCAAATCAATTGGATCTCTCACATCACTTCTTGTCAGTCGTACCAAAAGTTTTGCAATCAGTGAGAAATTTCCTATCCATTGACGAAAATATCCAACCATTCCCAGAAACATTCTCACTTCTCTTTGGATCATTGGTGGACTCATTCTTTTTATGATCCTGATTCTATCTATGGTTATTTTCCTGTGTCCTTTCTCAATGCTGTGTCCCAAATATTGGACTTCTCTTTTACAAAATTGTAATTTTGATGGTGACACTTTTAGTCCTACATCTGCCAAATGATTTAACAAAGCTACCGGGTCTACCTCACAAGCTTCACGAGTTTTCGATGCCACAAGTAGGTAATCGATCTACTGGACTAGTACTGAATTTTCAGGCATTTCTAGACTCTCCAAAGACTTTTTCAATAGCTGATTGAATATTGAGGGACTTTCTGTATATCCCTGTGGAATTCGGCACCACGCCAAAATACGCTCGCCGAAACGAAATGCAAAAATTTGCTGACTGTCATGGTGCAATGGGATGGAAAAGAATGCATGGCACAAATCAATCACTCAATACCATTCTGCGTCATGAGGAATCTGATATAAAATCACAGATGGATTTGGTACAATGGGACAACATGGTACAACAATTTTGTTTATCTTTCTCAGATCTTGCACTAGTCTGAACTTCCCACTAGGCTTTTTCAGTCCCATTATCGGTGAATTACATGGGCTACTCATTATTTCTCTCAAAATTCCTTGTTTTATCATTTTCTCAATCACAGGAGTAACTCCTTCAATTATTTCAGGGGTCAATTTATATTGTGGGACATTTGGATAACATACTCCTTCTTTTACGGTTATCTTTACTGGGTCTACATTCCTCATCAATCCTACATCTTCTCCTGTGAAGTCCCAAACTTCTGCTTTTACTGATTGTTTCAATTCTCTTGGTAGTTCATCAGGATTGAATACAGCATATGTTCCTGTAATCTCTTTTTCTTTATTTGCCAATGTCATTTTATACAACACATCACCATCTGGTGTTTCAAAGGCTATTCCATCTGAAGTACAAAATATAGTGCAATTCATCTTGCACAATAAATCCCTACCTAACAAGTTCACAGGACTAGTGTCACACACTACGAATCTGTGCATTTCAGAAAATTTCCCTATACTAACTTTCACTGGTTCTGTATGGTAAGTTTTAATCTGTCTGTTGGAGACCCCAACTACTTGGATCGTTTCATCCGAGAGAGGAAGATTCTTAACATCAGCTGATCTAACAGTTGATCGAGTAGCACCAGTATCAACTAGGAAAGTAATATTTTCATTATTAACTTTTCCATCTACAAATTGGCCTGTCTGGTCTACTTCTAGAGTTGTGCCAAGTACGCACTCTTCTTCCTCCCTTCGGCACCGTCAATAACCCTCTTCTGAATCACTTTAATCGCATTGCAGCCAATACTGCGAAGCAGCGCTAGCGAGTTGCGGCTTATTTACCTGTTCTTCGTTGTAGAATCCATTCTCCTTACTATACTTCTGGCAATTTTTGTTCTGTGGAAAAGGTGGTTTGGGCACCTGATTCTGTTGTGTTACACCCTGCTGCTGTCGTTGCTGTTGACCACTCACCTCATTCTGCACCTGTGGATTCAAGGATGAATTTTCATCATTAGTACTCAGTGGATTCCTACACTCGGATTTCCACTGCCCTATCGTACGGCAATTATGACACTAATTGTGCTTCCTGTCTCCCTGCTACTTTTACCTGCGCCCACATTGCCTTCTCCTTCAGTTTTCGCTGTTTTGCTTCAATTTCATCACTGAAATATTTAGCATGTCTCAATACTTCGTCTGTTTTCTTATTTTGCCAATCTACCGTATGCTGTTTTATCATTTCACTAATTTCTGGATGAAGACCATATACAAACCTGTATACGAAATGACTCAAATCCTTGTCACTCAAATTCTCATCTCCACTGAATTGTTTAAAGGCTAAAATTAACCTCTCATATTAGGCATGTACTGATTCTTTGCTTTCTTGATGTGTTCTGTCAATTTTCACCCAATCTGTCTCCTTTTGGGGTACTTTGTTCTTCAAAAATGCCATAACCTGTTCGTATTTCTTCATTACCTCAGGGTCTGGAGCTCCTGTCTTAGGATCCCTTGGGTATTCCTGTGTTGGCCAATCTATTACTATTCTACATTCTGTCCATAGATCTGCTGGTACAATTATATCAAACAGGCTATTCAAATCAATCCACAGTACTTTGGATAATTTCACAAATCTGTCCACCTGTCTATACCACTCGACGGGCTTCTCCCCATTTTCTCAATAAAATAATTATATCCTTAATCTGACCTATTCGTCCTGTGGTATTCATGTTTTCCATGTCTTTTTCAGTGAAATCTACTCGATAGGGTTTCTGTAAGGCTTTTACCTTTTCAATATCCTACTATTAATTCTTCCAGTACCATTCGTAATTTTGCTACATCTATCGACTGAGATTCTTTGTCTTTCTTTTGCAAGCTTCTCAACCATTCACTCAACTCCTCTGTAGATGGTCCTATTGGCTTCTCTACATTTCCTTGTCCAAAATCTTTTTGTTTTTCTGACGTGGTCTCTATCATAGTCATACGTTTCTCTGCACAGTTCTGACCTACAAACGGGTTGTTTGAAAAATTCGGTTCAATCATACTCATAGTCTGTCTCCATGAATTCTCACTCTGACTCACTCTTGGTTGTTCAACCAGTTTATTACTTTTATAAGGGACTGTTAAACAATGTTCACTGTCTTTTTGCTTATCAAAAATAGGCATTACTGGACCTATCGTTACTGGTACAGTTACCGCTTCCAGATTCTTAGTCAATTCTCTTATTTTCTCCGTTAATTCTAGGGTTGTTATGGCTAATTCTGCTGAATTTTCTCCATCCAATTTTCCTCCAGACTTCTTTTCTACCTCTCTAATAGGATTGTTTCTTCCCAAATCTTGGAACTCTGGTTCTGATTTTATGATTCGTACTGTTTCTTTCATTGGGGCACTTGGAGTTAATATTTCTGGTTCTGGTCGGTATGTTGGTGGATTATTATAGAACATATCATCAAGAACATCATCCTCGGACTCATTCCCTCCATACCCTTTCGTCTCCACTTTATGCCTCTTTTCTACACACTTTCGTCCTTCATTCTCTCCTGCACTTCTTACGGGAAACAAACCCTCAGTCCAGTCCAGCACAAACTGCCAAGCCAGGTCCTCCCTAGACTGGAGACAAGCATCCTAGGACCAGTCCCACTCAAGGTGATAAATGCAAAATGAACAATTGATGGAGAGAATGCTTAACTATGTCATATATTCACCCTAGTACAGAGATCTGGGCCTAAATCCATCGTTTTTTTGCTCCCCCTGCCGTTCCAATTTAGACCTAGCCATATGCTAATCAGTTTTGACTCTATTCCCCATGGGAACAATCCAGCCCGAACAAACAAGCCAGGTCCTCCCTGTACTGGAAACAAGCATCCTAGGACCGGTTTTGAGCATTCACCCATCATCAGCAAGGCTAGCTTGACTCCAGGGGTATGGAGAGCATGGAACCCACATCTAAGCATACCCATCCCACTCGGGGTGACAAATGCAAAAAGAACAATTGATGGACAGAATGTTGAACAATGTCATACATTCACCCCAGTACAGAGATCTGGGCCTAATTCCATGTTTTTTCTTTCTATAGCAGCATTTGAATTTCAGGCCCTACCACTTTCAGTGCACTTTACTAGGGACTTACCAGTGAATCAAATATGCCAATCATGGAAACACCAATCCATAATTAAATTTACCAGGAGAGCATATGCACTTTAGCACTGAGTAACAGTGGTAAAGTGCCCAGAGTCCTAAAACCAACAAAAAAATGGTCAAAACCAGGAGGCCAAAAATCAAAAAGTCTGGGGGTAAACCAACTGAAAAAGTCAAGTCTAGCACACACTAAACATCCAGGTATGTCACAATGTACGAGTTGAGCCATTCTCTTTATTGCACATCTTCTTGGGACTATTCAGATAGGATTCAAATTAATGAAGATTACCTGATTTGCCCAAGATTACACAATGTAGTCAAGCGAAAGAGTTGGGATCAAAACCCATGTCTACTGGCTCAACAGAGAATAATTTCAGCTCCAGATCTTTTCTAAGAAATCTAATGTATGTTAGGCTGATGATGTGTGCCCTTGTGGGCACCGACATTGCCATGCAGTGGCTGCCTTTTTGGCAAAATATTTGAAAACTTTTATTTACATTTCCAAGCTGGCTGATTGCTACTTAAGAAAGAAAAATGAAAGTAAAAAAGTTCACAAAATGCCCCATAAACAGTGGCCTGGTAGTAATGCTGGTCTGTTACTGAAATAAAGAAAATGAGAGTAGGAGAAGAGGGCAGGGAGTAATGACAAGTGTAAAAGTGAGCAGTCCAGTAGCAGTGTGAAGCTGCTGGGCTATTGCACAAAGTATTAAAATAAAAAACAAATGAAGCAGGTGGGAAGATGGAGCAAAGCATAAGTGATGTGGGTTGAATAATTTGATCTATGCTACAGTGCCTAAACATTTCCTTGTTATTACAGTGTTTGAAGCTCATTGAGACAGCTCAGGCAGCAGCGGTGCTTCAAAGTGGGAAGCACTACAGTGAAGAATGCTTACCCAAGGAGAAATTACTGATCATGACTTGTGGGAATGGACTCTGAGTTTAGACATCAATACACAGAAAGACGCCTCATTCTTCACAAGTAGAAAACAAGTAGCGGAAATGTGAAAACTAGATTGAAGTGGCATAGAGTGGAGTGGAGCACAGTGACATACAGTGTTGTGGAGTGGGGTAGAGTAGAGTGGAGTAGAGTGTCTTAGTTTGAAGTGGCATAGGGTGGAGTAGAGTAGAGTGGAGTTAAATAGAGTGTCATAGAGCGCAGTGACATAACGAGGAGTTGAGTGAAGCAAAGTAGAGGACTCTAGAGTGAAAGTGAGTAGTTTAAAGGGGCATAGAGTGAAGTAAAGTGTCATAGAGTGGAGTGGCATAGAGTGGAGTACCTATAGTATAGTGGCATAGCGTACAGTGGACTAGTCTCATAGAGGGAAGTGGAGTGATGCAGAGTGGAGTAAAGTGTCAAGGAGTTTTGTAGAGTGGAGTGCCCTATAGGGGAGTGTTATAGACTGGAACAGAGTGACATAGTGTAACATAGAGTGGCATAGTGTATTAGAGTGGAGTTCTATGTCATGGAGTATAGTGTTGTAAAGTTGGGTGGCTTAGAGTGGAGGGGCAAGGAGTAGAATAGAGTGTTGTAGAGTGGAGTGGTATCAAGTGGATTGGTGTAGTGTGGAGTATACATGGTGTGGTAGCGCACTGCCATTACAGATAAAACTAATTTTCAATTGAAATGACAAATGCACATGTGCATACACTTTTACTGATAAAACTATACAGTGCACTATCAGTGTGTGGAAATGGCATTACTTTGAGCACTGATTTCATTTTATCGTATTGAGATATTTGTTTCCATCACACTTCTGAATTGCAAAAAAAGTGCCTATTTTGTGCTTTCTTAATTCTTATATATTCTGAAATATTTGCACTGTTCATTACAGACATTTACATTTTGTTGTGTGCTAGAAAAAAAAATCCATTTCTATCCCTGTACTGTACAAGGTTGTCACATAAATCCTCTCACTTTGAAGTCAGAAAAAGAAAAGTAAACACCAAGCTTTGTTGCAAGACAGAGCCTTACATTTGACCTCTGTTTTTGAACTAGAGCAAATGTGGCAAGATAAGTACAACATTTAAAGCCTGTGTGAAAGAATACAAGAAGGGATAGTGAAGAAGGTTTGCTCCAGTGGAGAGACAAAGACATGCTGGACAGCCTAAAACAGGCATCTCCAACCCTTTTTATAATAAGAGCTCCTTATCTTCAGTGAAAATCATTGCGAGCTACAAATATGATAAATGTTGTTATAGTGACCACATCATACAAGATCACATTAATGGCCACCCATCCAAGATTATCAGCAGTCATCACTTCAATACATCAGGCAGGGTCAACAGCAGCAATGTAAGCAAGGCTTTATGAGTTTGGAATGCCTATTCTTGGTACCAAACAGCCATATCTGAAGTGCACCAAGCTTTTAATAATTCTCCGCAACACAGCATTATTTATCACTCAAAGATCACCTTTAAATAAAAGGTAACATAACATGTATGTGTTAAGTACACATTCATCTTGAAGGGTATCTTGGAGTTGAAATAACAATGTGTATTGTTATATAGGTCAACAATTGGAATTGTTAAATTCAATATTCAACCTTTTTCTTCCAAACATCAGCATGTGCGCCCTGGAAGTACACACATTTTCATCTTGAAAAAACATACTTTTCAATATCATTATACATAAATTAATTCAACCAAGCAAACACTTCTAATATAGTTGGCTCACAGGAGAGCTATTAACAGGTAGCTGGAGGGTTACCAGTAACTCACAAGCTACTTGTTGCAGAAGCCTGGCCTAAAACAAATAAAGTCAGTAAATAGAAAGCAGAAAACGTGAGTTACAAATCGCAAACCCAATGATAAGCAATAGTCAGAATTAATTCCCTGAAAGCTTTCAGAATGCCCACAACAAGTCTTTTTGCAACCAAACAACTTAGCTGTTTTGTAGGTTTCAGACAAACAGTGCATTTGCCTCCCTGAAAGAACCCCTTCTGTTCGATTAAACTTATATGCAATTGTTAATTTAGTTTTATATTTACATTTATTATTGCATACTGAGCACTGCCTTAATTAGATGGCAGGGTGTTTTAAAAAAAAAATCTTTTTTAAATTTTTGTGCCATACACAAAAAATAAAAACAAATATAACCATTACATGAACTTGCCTAGGCATCCCCTTTGTCAATGCTTGCTTAAGTTTGCAGACAATCAGCATTTTTTGAGAAGAGTTTGCCAACGGTGACTGCGCCTACCTCTAAATGTGGGTTGGGCGCATCATAGCATTGCTAAAATATACCTGTTTTTTCGGAAAACTATGCATCTTGCATATGGCCTGTTGTTCTAATCCCTCAGTCCCTGGGTGGATGTACATCATTATTCATATAAGATGCTGAGAGTGATAGTTCTAGCCCCACTGACTTTACACAACCTGTTGTGACTACTTCTGGAGAACAAAGGTGAACCCTTTTTAGGACATCTCAGTTTTTTTGCACCCTCTCAGTCCTTAAAAAACCTTTGCTGTTCACCTATGAGCATTGTATCATTTCTTTCCTTCAAGAAGAGCCCCCCACCCTCCTCAGCTCCTATTAACAAATAACCTTTACCCAGAGATGCATAAGTTAGAGGCCTGGGAAAGGTAATCATACTAATAAGGTGTATTTATTTAGCAAGCAACACAGGGAGTCATTTCTTGGCACCCAGATTAAACTGACTTGTTCACTCATACAAGGAGCTGAATACAGGCTTGCTGTTGTTCACTTCTGCAGTCTGTGCTGCCATTTGCTCCTTTAGGCTGTCACTGATTCAATCTGCTATTTTTGAAGCCAGGGACAATGTGCCATCTACACCACCTTGCAGAATTTATGATTATACTACCACAATTGTTATAATATCTACTTTTTTATGTAGCAATTATTGCTAGATTTCTGCTGTTTTCAAGCTCTGTGGCTAAGTGTTCCTATTACCCAGTAGTACTCAAGATATCAACCTCAGGAGGATAGAAAACTGAGGTTTGAAACTTGTGACTTGCAGATCATGGCAGACGTCAGTGATGAGCATTTAAATGTAATGGTCAGATATATTACGAGCTTCTTTGGCAAGCCTTGAAAATTCAGAAAAAAATCAATTGGTCAATAGAAGAATGGCATGGTGGTAGAGTGCCAATGTCATTCTCGCCTTGCCAAAGAAGTTACCAGAGAGCGTAAACTTGATGTTAATGCTTCTGATAATACACTACAAGCCTGTGCAATTCATAGACTACCAAAAATTAAAATGCCACTGTCTGCTTTAGGGAAAAGTCCCGAGCCCATCCCAGCCTACAAAGTGGTTCTCTTTTCACCCATGAGTGCAGACTTCCATTACACCTACAGCATGTTCAAAGTGACTATAAGCTTTGTTCAAGTGGGGAGAGGATGTGGCATAACGGTCTGAGTTGCCAGCTTTGGAGATGGGGAATCAGGCTCGAGTCTCAGCATCGGCTCAACATCCTTTGATTCTGGGCTAATCACTTAGGGACTGATTACGAATTTGGCGGTATATCAGACCGCCAAACTCATGATGGAGGTGAAGTGGCGGTTGGGGACCACCACACCAGCGGTCTAACTGCCTTATTACGAGTACGGCAGTCAGAGCATTTTGGGACCACCACAACTGCCAGGGATCCGTGATCTCTGGGGGTGGTGAGGCCGTCTGGGAAAGCAATATGCATGGTGGCGCCGGCAGCGGTCGATGCTGAAGCACCTAGGTAATCCCACAGTGCACTACTCTTTGATGAATGTGTGACTACAAGACGGCACCACCCTCATGAACTGCATGACCCTTGGCTTAGTAAACTAGTGGAAAATCCTCTTGAGGGAAGACCGAGACAGTTGAGCGCTTAAGGCCTCACAAGTGTGCATTGTGTGCATGCACAAGAGAGAACAGGGATACACAAAGCCCAGCCCTGACAAAGGCCCCAGACCCAATCGGGCTCTAAGAGTGGGCCGAAGCATGTTGGCATGAAGGGTACAATTGAACTATTACATTCAATAAAACCCAAGAGATTCATGCTTTTATCCATACCCTAGGGGGCATATTAACAAGGAACAGGGAAAATTAACGCTAAGGGCACTTAGCGTTAATTTTTTTAACGCCCGCTATCGCTGGATGATATCACCAGGTTATCAAGTTATTAACAATGCTAACCGCCTACGCGATAAAAAATCCAGCGATAGCGGCATTTTGGGAGGTTATCGCTGGTAATGCAGCGATAAAACTACAAGGATAGGGATATCCTTGTTGATAGCCCATGGTGGATTTAGCCATGTAATCCACCTCCCATTGGATTACATGGCTAAGTCTGAAAATTAGTAGACGTAAAAAAGCAGCGTTAACCGTGGTTAGCGCTGCTTTTTAGTCACTAACAGGGTTAGCGTGAAGCTTGATAATAGGAGAAATGTCGCTTAGCGACATTTCTCCTATTATTTTGCTCTGGAACGCCCACTTTGCATCTCATTAGAGATGCAAATGGAAGCGTAGTGATAGGTCGGTGCCCGTGTATGTACACCCATGTACGTGTCGAACCCCCCCGTGTATGTACACCCGTGTACGTGTCGAACCCCCCGTGTATGTACACCCGTGTACGTGTCGTACCCCCCGTGTATGTACACCCGTGTACGTGTCGAACCCCCCCGTGTATGTACACCCGTGTACGTTCGAGTCGTACCCCCACCCGTGTATGTACGGTGTGGGGTACGACTCATTTATTCTTCCATCGACCTTGAGATATACATATATAAAACATATTTAATTTTCAGAAAAACAGACATTCACTGGATGATGTCATCAGTGATGTTATCTGTGATGTCATTTGAGATGTCATCAGTGATGTCATGAGTGATGTAATATGTGACGTCATCAGCAGTGCATTGCGGGCGCGCGAGTTATAGTTAGCTGAACTAACTATAACGGGGGAATTTCAATGGTTTTGTACAAGTGAAAAGTCCAGCTAACTATAACACCCCTGAAACCTATGGTTTTTTCAGTGAATTTCTGAGGTTTTTTAAATGCTAATTCCTAACTATAACGTGCCTGAAACCTATGGTTTTTTCTGTGAATTTCAAAGGTTTTTTAAATGCTAATTTCTAACTATGCCTACAGAGATAGGACATGTGAAGAAAGAAGAAAAAATGCACAGAAAGAAAAAAAAAAAGTGCAGAAAGAAGCAACAGAAGTCTTCAAAGACGAAGAAAAGTGCAGGAAGAAGGATAACGTGCAGAAAGAACAAAAAGAAGAGCAGAAAGAATCCTTGTTGGAAAATCATCCTGTACCCTCAACTTTTTCAGACGGATACTGGTGGTAACTGAGTCTGACTAACCAGTCCTAGAGCCAGTGCTATGTTAAAAGACACTTAGAATACAGTGAAAACACCTACATACACTAGGGAACATTATGCGTTGGGGTCCCCCTGTGATTAGCATGACCTCCTCTGTAAGCCCCTAGTATATAATAGGGCAGGGGGATTAAAACTACCTCTTAAAACAGGCCACAGGGCATTTTTGCACACGTTAACTCAGGCCCCGTCCCCTCCCTTCACCAATGTGTAAACACGCCCTGTGTCCGTTTTTAGTTGGGAGATTAAGTTCATTTGAATCCTGAGGGTCCCTATGGTCCAACTAGCCCACTAGGTACCTCCAGTAAGTGCCACAGAGCTGTGTTGCAGAGAGGTGTAAAAAGTGGCACAGCCTGGACCACCTCTCTGCAATGCAGCTCAGTGGCGCTTACTGGAAGCACTTAGTGGGCTAGTTAGCCCCCAGGGGCCCTCAATATTGAAGGGAAATGATATCCCCAATTTAAAACGTGCCATAGTGCGTGTTTGCACACGTCACCTCAGGCCCCGTCCCCTCCCTTCACCACTGTGTAAACGCGCCCTGTGGCTGTTCTAAGTTGAGAGATTAAGCCCCCTTGAATCCTAAGGGTCCCTAGGGTCAAACTAGACCACTAGGTACCTCCAGTAAGCACCACAGAGCTGCGTTGCAGAGAGGTGTAAAAAGGGGCTTGGCCTCAGAACACCTGTCTGCAGCGCAGCTCCCTGGCGCATACTGGAGATGCCTGTTGGGCTAGTTGGCCCTCAGGGACCCTCAGTATTGAAGAGGAATTAATTCCCCAACTTACAACTCGCCAGGGGACGCGTTTGCAGAGTGCTGCAAGGAGGGGGCGTGGCCTCCGGCACGATGCCAGTCTTTTATTTATTTTAATTTTTTAAGAAGGGGGGCTGTGTGGTTCCCCTTCTTATTCTAATTTATTGGCCCCGATGACCCCATCCCCCAGGGCCTGTCTCCTAATTATATTTTTTTGACCCCAATCCCCAGGACCGGCCACTGTTTTTTATTATTTTTTAAAAATATATATTTATAGACACACCTAGGACATGCTGGACAAACCGTACGTACCTATCACCATTTGAGTGATATTCATTAAAAGGCGACTATGCATACAATGAATCCACGTGGAATGTATTTACACCACTAGTAAAGCTCTGACATGTCTGATGCCCTACCGTGCCTAATCCCGGTAGACACCCTTGTCGTTTATTTATACAAACATGGGTAGCTATTGACGGGCACATTTAATACACATGCACACCAAGCCATTCAAAGGGGATTCGACAAAAATTCGACCAAAACTATGTAAGAAACCCCCCTCACGGTTAATAAAACACACATCCACTGCCGGATGTGTAATACTTTTTTTTTACTCTCTGGAAAGGGGACGAACATTACTTGAGAGTCACAGCGCGCCCCTGGCAGAGCCCAATACTGTGTTACACCCACCATTGCCTGCTGAGTGCCACACACCTCTGTGTTGTATTCCACCAGCTAGTGCATATGCTATGACACTCTCTAGCCCATGTGCAGTGTAACACCACCCCGTGAATATGTCATGCCATACTTGTCTTCGCACGGGTTATATTGCCCGAACTAACGTGCCTTCTTCGATGCCTATGTTATAACGCACAGTGCTATGCCATACATATTACAATCTGGGATCCATATCTTTGTCACAGTGCATATGCAACGTTACACTCCCCAGCACATATTTTATATTACAACTTTAGAGACTAGTTAGGTTAAACAACACTGCCCTGTGCATATTACATTCCAAGGCGTACATCGCATAGCACGCGCTAGTGCCTGTGCTATCTCGCGCTCTCCAATGAATCTGTCATTGCGCACAATGTATTGCATATTATATTTCACGCCCGGTTCATCTTATATCACACTTTTTGGTGCATAGTTTATACCATACACTATATCTAGTTTTCATTTTCAATCGTGCTCTCAGGACTATGTTCTATATAACACTGTGTTCACCTACCCTTTTCACGGGCATTACATTTTGCGATAGGGGGTGGAGGCTCAGGGGGTGTTTCTGCCAAGTGAGCCCGGAGTCACAGTCACAAACGTCCTCTTCTTCCTGAATAAAAGTGAGATTATGCTGCATACTTGTTCATATTTTAAGTAGTTCGCACAGACACACGTTTTAAAAACAATAAAGTTCCTAATACCCGCCTTCTCTGAACAGTTAGCTTGCTGCCCCATCCCCCTCCTCCCTATCCTCTGTTATGTGAATCCATGACTAGCCTCCTCCCTCCTGCCATGCATGGTCTGATGTGCTGCCACTGCCCTCAATTTAGTATGATGTACCAGTCCCCTCCTCCTGCCCTCCATTGCCCAATTCTATGCCCCATCATTGACCTCCTGCTTAAACTCTGTGCTTAGCTTGCTGCCCCTATTCTCCTACCCCCTGCCCTCCAATGTCTTTGTGCATGCCCCTGCTCCATCCTTTTTGCCCACCATGTTCCATGGACCTGCCACTCCTATCTACTCTGAGTGTTATGTTGAGCTGCCACTCCCCTCCCACCTGCCTAGCATTGTCAGATGACTGTAACCTGTCCCTGCCACCTCCACCCTGCCTGTCCACATGCCATGCCCCTATCCTCTTCCTCCTGTCCTACATGGTCCATTGTACTGCCACACCCTTCTGCCCTCCTTGGTCTGTTGTGCTGCAACTGCTCCTCCTGCCTGCCCCGTGCAGTCTGTTGTGAGGCTCCTTCCCCTGAACTTTCTTGTCTGTGCACAGGTCCTGACCCTCCCTTCTATCCTCCATTGTCCTTTGTGCATGCCCCTGCACCCTCCTTCTTGCCCATCATAGCCATTGTGCTGCCACTAACCCTCCCACTTTCCCTGTGTGGTCAGTTAGCTGCCCCTGACCCCCTCCCACCTTCCCTCCATGGTCTGTGTGTATGCCATCACAGTCTCACTGTTGCTCTTCATGGTGTGTCTTGCTTCTAGTGTCCATCCTGCCTGACCTCCATGGCTATCTTGCTGCTCCTGCCCTGCCTCCTTGCCCCCAGCTCTCTGTTTACATGAGCAGACCCCTACTCCTCCCTCCTAGCTTGTCTGTTCCATTGTAATGCCCCTGATCCGTCCCTCCTGCCCTTTATGGTCTGTTATGCTGCAGCTTTCTCTCCTGTCTGTCCATTATGGTCAGCTAGCTACCATTGCCTCTTGCCCCTCTGTTCTCTGTTGTCCATGTGCATGGTCCTGTCCCCTCCCTCTTGCTTTCTATGGATTGTTGTGCTGCACTCCCGTCCCGCATGCCCTGTGTGGTGTATTGTGCTGCTGCAAACCCTGATGCCTGCCCTGCAGGGTCAGTTTGGTGCACCTCTCCATGTCCCTCCTGTCCTCTGTTATCCAAGTCCATGTCCCTACCCCATTTCCTTCCATGATCCAATGTACCATACTTGCAAACATTTTGAACTTGGTAAGAGGGAGATTTTGAGAAAAAACTGGGGTATTGATTTTCCCCTTTGAGTTACATTGAAAAAGAGGAGATTGTAGACAGGAGACAGATCAAATAAAGCCCATTTGAGCTTAAAAACATTGGACGTTTCCTGGCTGAATCGGGTCTGTTGGCATGTATGGTTGTACTACCATTGCCTCTTTCTTCTGCCCACAATGCTCTATTACATTGCCACAGCCTCTCTTGCAAGTCCTGTATTGTTGGTTTGTTGCCCCTGCCCCCCTTTCCACTGCCCTCCATAGTCTGTTGTGCTGCCACGGCCCTTCCTGCCTGCTCAGTGTGGTTAAATTGTTGCCTTTGCACCCTCCTACCTGCCTTCAATTTTCAGAGTCTGTGCCCCTGGCCTCTGCCTCTCAACAGTATCCTAATGAACAACTAGATTGCTAACATTCTATATTTATTACAAAAGTGTGGAACGCCTGACGTCATCTTGATGTAATCAAAACTGTAATACCTAGAGCATTTCCTTTATTGGCATCAAAATTATGGTTAGTGCTCTAAAAGACTAAAATAAGGACATATTTTCTGAGTTTTCAAATAGCGACAAAGCACTTTTAAATTATTTGTTATCTTTATGTTTTTTTATCCAGTTGACCACTTGATTAAATGTTGCACTTAGGGGAGAGGATGTGGTGTTACTTCCAGAACTGCAGACTTTGCAACTGGGGAACCAGGTTGGAGTTTCTGCTTCAGCTCGACATTCCGTGATTCTGGTCAAATCACTTAGTCTCCCCATGTCTACAACCAAAATGAATTTGTTCTTGTGTGATGTAACCAATGCTCATGTAAAGCACTCCAATACCTTACAAGTCTGCACTATATAACACTGCAAAAACACAAAATAATAAGTGTTTTGCACACTTCTGTCATTGGGCTATATTTGGGCTACATCTGGGTGATTTTGGGCTACATTTGGGCTCTTTTGTCTCCGGTGGCCATCTTGGGAGATTTATTTGTTATGAAGTTTCCTAATTTCCTCATGTACTGCAGTCTCCTCAGTAGGAAATGCTTTCAGTTTTTTACTTTGATTCCATCATGAAGGTATTCAGATATGTCACACATTTGCCATAAATTCTGAAAGTTAGCACTCTAGTTGCTCATTAGATCACTGTAGTAAAACTACTGTTCACCATGGAAGTCTGCTCCTGGTATTAAAAGTGCATGTTTCAGTCTGCATGTCAGAATTTTTTAATGAAATAGAAGAGGATTTGAGAAGTCACTCAAAATGTGCCCTCATTTTCTTTCTGCAGCATTAATCATAATTTCTATGGCAAAATGAACCCCCTCATTGTGTTCCTTTTTAAATTAAATGTTTTAAGTGTTACCAGTTTATTCCAATCAAGATGGCTTCAGGTGTGCCATACTTTTGTCATAATGAAGACAGTAAGCGCTCTAGTTGTTTTTAAGAACACTCTGGGACATTCTGTCATTGGGCTATACTTGGGCTACATCTGGGTGATATTTGGGCTACATTTGGGCTCTTTTGTCTCTGGTGGCCATCTTGGGAGACTTATTTGTTATGAAGTTTCCTAATTTCCTCATTTACTGCAGTCTCCTCAGTAGGAAATACTTTCAGTTTTTTACTTTGATTCCATCAAGAAGGAATTCAGATGTGTCACACATTTGCCATAAATTCAGAATGTTAGCACTCTTTTTGCTCATTAGATCACTGTAGTAAAGCTACTGCTCACCAGGGAAAACTGCTGCTGGTATTGAAAGTGCATGTTTCAGTCTGCATGTCAGAATTTTTTAATGAAATAAAAGAGGATTTCAGAAGTCAAAATGTGCCCTAGTTTTTCTTTCTGCAGCACTAATCATACTTGTTATGGAAAAATGAACCCCCTCATTTTGTTCCTTTTTAAATTAAATGTTTTAAGAGTTACCACTTTAATCCAAGCAAGATGGCTTCAGGTGTGCCATACGTTTATCATAAGTAGGACTGTTAGCGCTCTAGTTGTTCTTTGGAACACTCTGGGAAGCTGCAGTGGAACACAAAGGAATCAACTGACAGTCTCTGCCCTTGTTGGATGTACATGTTTTACTGAGAATGTCAGACTTCATTCTCACATGACTGAGAAAGATAATGTGAATTTACAGAAAATAAGCTCTCAGTTTAGCTTATAGATCACCTTCCAAACCTCTGTGGGAAAAGCATGAGAAAATATTTTTCTCTCAATCATGATATCCCAGCAGAAGGCTTTTTCACATGGTGAAATCACCTTAGAACATACCACAATTCCTAAAATGAGTATGGTACCATCAACAAATGATTTATAATGTAACTAAAGTCTTAAAACCTTCTATTAACTGCAATGCTTTTTAATGAGGTGCTATCATGTATATTGGTCCCAAGATGGCTGCCAACACTTCTTGGATGAAGTGCTGACAGCCAATCAGATCTCAGGATGAGATGTGTGGTTAGGCTCCGCCCACATATATATATGATTTTACTTTTGATTTTCTCAGGAACTACTGAACAGATTGACACCAGACCTGCAAAAGGCACTTCCCTGAGCTGAGGACTACCTCTCTGCCAAATTTCAAGTAATTCTGTTCAGACGTTCGGGCTGTACCTTGGACTAAAGGTCCCTATGGAAAATTGCATGGGGAAAACGCGTTTTGGGACCCCCCTTTTTTCTCAGCCCCCGCTTGACGAATCCCCCCGAGACTTACAGGGTAGGAGCGGAGCGGAGCGCCCCACCTATTTTGAAAATTTCGCGAGGATTCGTTAACCGGCGCCAAAGTTATTCCAAATAGAATGTTGCGGATTTCCTATGGAAACACGGTCCTAACTATAACTATCTACTGGCGACCGCCAGTAGATAATATATATATATATATATATATATATATATATATATATTCACTTAAAAACCATAGGTTACACACATGTTATAGTTAGGTGGACATTTCACTCGTAAAAAACCAATGAAATTCCCCAGTTAAAGTTAGTTCAGATAACAATAACTCACGTGCCCGCAATCCACTGCTGATGACGTCACATATTACATCACTCATGACATGGTCAGTGGCATCACTCATGACATCACTGATGACATCATCCTTTTGATAGAGTGGCGGTCGCGCGAGTTATAGTTATCCGAACTAACTATAACGGGGGTTGGTTTTTTACGAGTGAAATGTCCACCTAACTATAACATGTGTGAAACCTATGGTTTTTTAAGTGAATTTGCAAGGTTTTTTAAATGCTAATTCCTAACTATAACGTGTGTGAAACCTATGGTTTTTTCAGTGAATATGTAGGGTTTTTTAAATGCTAAGTTATGTATTTAATATTATATTTTTAATATATTTATTTTACAATAAACTACGTATTAAAAATGTTCACGGTGCGCGGCTATAGATATTTATGTACTTTAACTGCAATTTTCTCAGGAAATACTGAACAGATTGACTCCATATATGCAAAAGGCACATGCCTGACCTGAGGACTACCTCTTTGCCAAATTTAAAGTAATTCTGTTCAGCCGTTCGGGCTGTACCTTCGACTAAAGGTCCTATGGGAAAATGCATGGGGAAAACGCATTTTGGGACCCCCCTTTCTTCTCTGCCCCCGCTTGACGAATCCCCCCGAGACTTTCAGGGTAGGAGCTGAGCGCCCCATTAGTTTTGAAAATTTTGCGAGGATTCGTCAACCGGCGCCAAAGTTATTCAAAATAGAATTTTGAGAATTCCTATGGAAACACGGTCCTAACTATAACTATCTACTGGTGACCGCCAGTAGATAATATATATATATATATATATATTCACTGAAAAAACCATAGGTTTTAGGGAACGTTACAGTTAGTTGGACATTGCACTCGTACAAAACCCGTGAAATTCTCGCTCCCCCGCAATGCCCTGCTGATGATGTCACATATTACATCACTCATGACATGGTCAGTGACATCACTGATGACATCTCAAATGATATAACTGATGACATCACTGATGACATCATCCAGTGACAGTGTTTTTCTGTAAAGTTTAAACATGTTTAATATATATAGGGAAAGGCGTATTGAAGAATGAGTGGGTGTATAAGTGTCTGAATGGATGATTTAGTAGCTACGTGACTGACTCAATAAGTGAGTGATTAAACGTATCTTACTGAATGCATGGGTTAGTGACTAAACTGTGTGAATGTCTGTATCCATCTGTCTGTTGGTGTTTAAGCGGCTGCATGGGTTTGCGAATAGCTACATGAGTGTCTATATGAGTTATTGGTTGCTTGTCTGAGTATCTGTATGGGTTCCTGAGTGTTTGTGTGGGTGGGGCGTGTGTGACTCTGTGCATAGATGTGTGAGTGGGTGATTCACTGGGTGCATGGTTTCAAGAGTGCATCTGTGATGGACTGTATGGGTGGGTGAGTGTGTGTATGTGTGTTAGTTAGTGAATGGATATCTCAGTGGTACATGTGTGAGTAACTTCATATGTGAAAGGCAGTATATATGTGTGTTGGAGTATACAAACGGCTATAAGTGAGAGTGTGTGATTGTGAGAGTGGCTGTATGGATGAGTGTGTTCTTTTATCAGTGATTGTACAAAAGCGTAAGAATGTGCTAGTATTTGTATGAGTAAGTGAGCTGGTGTGTGTATAACTGTATAGGTGAGTAAATGGCAGTGTGAATAATTATTTGCATGACTGACTAGGTGTGTGAGTACCTCTATGGATGAGTGGCGGTATGTGAGTTTCTATATAGGTGTATGAGTGCATATGATAGTCCTGTACTGAGTGACCATAAGTATGAGTGACTGTACGGGTGAGGGAGTAGATGTGTGTGAAAACCTAAGAATCAGTGAGTGGGTATGTAGTTATTGGTGTTGGAGTGTCTATGGTTTTTAGAATGTCAGTCTATAATTTAGAGTGGGTGTATCAAAGGTTATATTAGGGTGTGAGAAGATGCATCAAATTATCACATGGATGATGTCATCAGTGGTGTCATCAGTGATGTCATTTGAGATGTCATCGGTGATGTCATGAGTGATGTCACTGACCATGTCATGAGTGATGTAATATGTGACGTCATCAGCAGTGCATTGTGGGGGGGCGAGTTATAGTTAGCTGAACTAACTATAATGGGGGAATTTCACAGGTTTTGTACAAGTGCAATGTCCAACTAACTATAACTTTCCCTAAAACCTATGGTTTTTTCAGGGAATTTCTAAGGTTTTTTAAATGCTAATTGCTAACTATAATGCCCCTGAAACCTATGTTTTTTTCAGTGAATTTCAAAGGTTTTTTAAATGCTAGTTTCTAACTATGCCTACAGAGGTAGGACATGTGATGAAAGAAGAAACAACGCACAGAAAGAAAAAAAAGAAATGCAGAAAGAAGCAACAGAAGTCCTCAAAGACGAAGAAAAGTGCAGGAAGAAGCGATACATGTGCAGAAAGAACCAACAGAGGAGCAGAAAGAGGCCTTGTTACAAAATCATCCTGTGCCCACAACTTTTTCAGATGGGTACTGGTGTTAACTGACTCTGACTAACCGGGCCTAGAGCCAGTGGTATGCTAAAAGACACTTAGAATACAGTGAAAACACCTACATATACTAGGGAACACTATGCGTTGGGGTACCCCTGTGATTAGCATAACCTCCGCTGTAAGCCCGTAGTACATAATAGGGCTGGGGGATTAAAACTACCTCTTAAAACACGCCACGGGGTGCATTTGCACACTGGTGAAGGGAGGGGGGGAGCCTGAGGTGACATGTGTGCAAACATGCCCTATGGGAGTTTTAAGTTGGGGGATAAAGTCCCCTTGAATCCTGAGGGTCCCTGGGGCCAACTAACCCACCAGGTATGTCCAGTAAGTGCCACAGAGTTGCATTGCAGAGAGGTGTAAAATGGGGCATGACCTCGGACCACAGCTCTTCAATGCAGCGCAGTGGCGCTACTGGAAGCACTTGGTGGGCTAGTTGGCCCCCAGGGGCCCTCAGGATTGAAGGGGAATTATTTCCCCAACTGAAAACGCTACAGGACGTGTTTGCACACATTACCTCAGGCCGTACCCTCCCTTCACCACTGTGTAAACCCGCCCTGTGGCCGTTTTAAGTTGGGAGATCAAGTCCCCTTGAATCCTGAGGGTTCCTAGGGTCCAACTAGCCCACTAGGTACCTCCAGTAAGCGCCACAGAGCTGCATTGCAGGGAGGTGTAAAAAGGGGCACGGCCTGGACCACCTCTCTGCAATGCAGCGAAGTGGCGCTTACTTGAAGCACCTAGTGGGCTAGTTGGCCCCCAGGGGCCCTCAGGATTGAAGGGGAATTATTTCCCCAACTGAAAACGTGCCACAGGATGTGTTTGCACGCGTCACCTCAGGCCCCGTCCCCTCCCTTCACCACTGTGTAAACATGCCCTGTGGCCGTTTTAAGTTGGGAGATTAAGACCCCTTAAATCCTGAGGGTCCCTAGGGTCCAACTAGCCCACTAGGTACCTCCAGTAAGTGCCACAGAGCTATGTTACAGAGTGTTGTAACAAGGGGCATGGCCTGGGCCACCTCTCTGCAACGCAGCGCTATGGTGCTTACTGGATGTAAACACCCATTCAGCCACTTAGACACCAACTCACAAACTGATACAAACATTCACACAGCCAGTCACTCATCCATACATTCAGTGAGACACCTAATCACTCTCTTATATGTCACGCACCCGCTGAATCATTCATACAGGCACTAATACACCCACTGATTCACCAATACACCTTGGTATATATATTTAACACTCATAAACATCTTAAAAACACTCACAGTCACTGGATGATATAACCAGTGATGCCATTTGAAATGTCATCAGTGATGTCATCAGTGATGTCACTGACCTTGTCATGAAAGATGTGATATGTGAGGTCCTTAGCAGTGCTTTGTGCGGGTGTGAGTTATAGTTAGTTCAGCTTAATATAACTGCTAAATTTCACTGTTTTTGTATGAGTGAAACCTGAGCCTAGCTATAACGTCCCTGTCACCTTTTGTTTCTTGGGCTAATTTCTAAGCTTTTTTGAATGCTAATACCTAACTATAACCTCCCTGTAACCTTTGTTTTTTTCAGGGAAATCTATATATATATATGCACGAAAAAGCAGAGAACTCTGGGTAGTTCTCAAGTTTAGGTGGAAAGCAGCTCCTGTATAGAGCACCCTCAACACCAGCGACACTCTAAATCTGCTTACCTCAAAAGTCTGCTTTTCTATCAAAGTCTTTAAGCATAGGTTTAGTACAGTGCCATCCATGCTGAGATAGAAAGGTTCTAACTGCCACATGCATCAACATATGGAATCGCTATTTAGGAATCGCAATTCCTTATGCATGTAGGAATCGCAAAATAAATTGCGATTCCTAAACATTACCTAATAGCGAATCTCAAATTGCGAATCGCTATTATGTAATGTCACTCAATTCATTCCCTGCTTGAGGAAGGGCTTTGCCTAGACTCCTACACGGTGTTGGGAGATTTTAATTTCTATTTTGAGGCCCCCCAGGACCCAGATACTGCTTGATTGGAGCAAATTATGGGGGCGGGAGATCTTAAGTAATTGGTGAAGGTCCCTATCCATGAAAAAGGGCACACCTTGGATGGGATTTACTCTAACAACCGCAACTTAGTCTGCACCTCAGTTCTCCCTCTCTCATGGTCTGATCACTGTGCCATCCAATTTGAATTGAGCAGCCATGGGGGACATTTGGCCTGTACAAAGTTAACCCATGAGATTGCAACAAGGGCCTGGGGAAGAGTGGACATTAAGAAACTTGGAGATACACTGAGGTGCTCAATATGCCCTCTCCCCTTGGAAGTGGAAGGGGCCACGCTAGCCTATACACAATGGCTAGGTACAACCTGCAACCATTTGCCCCTGAAAAAAGTGGACTCTCAAACGGGCTCAACCCTCAGCACCCTGGTACTTTGAGGAACTCTGCGCTAAAAAATTGGCTTGTAAGCAATTGGAACGGACCTTGCACAAAAGGTACACAGATGCGGATAAGGAAAGGTATAAACTCAGTATTACCACCTATAAACAGTTACTACTAGAAGCCAAAAAAAAGTTTTTCACCACACAAATAGCACTGGCCAAATCAAACTCGAAAGAACTTTTTAAAACCATCAAAAACTTGCCACCCCGAATGTTCCAAAGAGTCATAGCAATTCTGAACTTTGTGATAAATTAGCCGATTTCTTCAAACTAAAAGTAGAAATCATTTTTACTTCATTCACCCAAGCCGACAAAAAGGCAAATGCCTGCCCGCATATGAATAGTCTGGACTGTTCTTGCCTTCCACAGGTGCTAGAACAAGTTAAACCCCTTAGGACACCAGAAACTATTAAACTTTTGAACTCTATCCACTTTAGAGGCCCCACCGATCCCTGTCCAGTACAGATTATCAAGCAAATTCCTGAAGTCATTGGAACAGCACTCACACCCCTGCAGAATGCTATATTCAGTTTTGGCATATTTCCCAAAATATGGAAAAAGGCCTCTGTTCTTCCTTTGTTGAAAAAACAGACCCTGGATCCAAAAGATCCTAACAGCTATAGGCCTATCTCACGTCTCCCTTTCCCTGCCAAAATACTGGAAAAAGCCATGAACCCCCAACTGAGCGCAACTCTCTTGACCCATCCCAATATGGGTTCAGAGCAGAGCACAACACGGAGTCGGCTTTACTTAAATCCACAGAGGAAATCAGAGAGGCCTTGGATAAGGGTGGCAATGCCGTGCTGATCCTGCTGGATTTGTCGGCGGCTTTCGACACGGTCCATCACGAAATGTTGATGGACCAATTGTCTGATACAGGAGTAGAAGGGCCAGCATGGAAACTCTTGCAATCTTTTTTATCTGACAGATCACAAACCGTGGATCTGGATGGCAACAGTTCCAAACCTTTTTCCCTTCCATGTGGGGTGTCACAGGGCACGTCACTAAGCCCAACGATTTTCAATATCTATGTGGCACCCCCGGCTGGTGTCATTAGATCATTTGGCTTCCAACTCACTTCCTACGCTGACGACACCCACATAGTGTTGTCACTGATGGAAGGGAGGGAAAAGGAAACCGGGGCACGTTTCCATGACTGTATGGGGGCTATCTCGGACTAGATGGCCTCTAACTGTTTAAAACTGAACTCCAGCAAGACCGAGGTCATAAAGTTTGGTAACAATCCACGTGTGTGGACACTGGATTGGTGGCCAGAAGATCTTGGTGCTTGCCCCCTACCTGCAAGGAAAGCAAAAAACCTGCTGGACTATAAGCTCACCATCGGTGACCAAATAAGCGTGGTGATCTCGGCCTGCTTTCTAGTCCTAAGAATTATAAGGAAAGTTAAGTTCTTCCTGTCTCAAGACAGTGATAACGGCCCTTATAATGTTGAGCCTGGACTATTGCAATGGCCTATATCTTAAAGCTCAAAATCAGCACATCAATCGGCTCCAACTAGCCCAAAACGCAGCGGCAAGATTGCTGTCAGGAACTCCAAAATTTGTCTCCGTAAGAGAGGAGCTGAGGCAAATTCATTGGCTCCCGGTGAAACAAAGAGTTCACTTTAAGGAACTCTGCACCATCTTTAAGGCCATTAATGGAGCAGGACCCGACTTCCTTAGGCGTCAATTCCTTTGGTACGTCCCGGGAAGAATGCTACGCTCCACAGGAGCCAAATATGTTCAAGTTCCCCCATTCAAAAGAGTCAACTGGGGAGGTAGAAGCTTCATCAACTGTGCTTCCAGGGCATGGAACGAGCTTCCCTTCCATCTCAGGAACGCCCCAGATCTCCTCTCCTTTAGAAAGGGGTTGAAGACTTTGCTCTTCTCCCAGTAGCACACATTCTTTTTCCCTAGCAACCAGTGCTTAGCCCCAGGACACCCCAAGGTAACCGTGCGCTTTACAAGTGCAATTAACATAACATAACATTCCTATGGGCTATAGGCCCATAGGAATGAATGGGAATGAATTCGCAAATTGCAATTACTAAATTGGCATTCGCAAATTGGGAATGCAATTCCCAAGGAGCCTAAGGCCCCCCTGATGTACCCCCCAAAAAGGTAAGTGTGCACATGTGGCGCAAACACATGCCCTAAGGGCATCTGTGTGCGCTACATGTCCCTTTGAAAAAGGCACTTTTGTGCATTTTTCAGAGAATGCGCAAATAACCATCATCTTGAAGTTGATGGTAATTAGTGTTTCCTAAATGCACAGTTTGCATTTAGGAAAGGCTTGATACATCGCATTTCGGGAATCGCAAAGTGTGATTCCCTAAATGCATTAGCAATTTAGGTAATCGCAAAAAATTTGATTACCTAAGTTGCGAATGGAAAGCCTTTCATGCATCAGAAAAGGCATTTTTGCCCTCGCAAAAGGGCCTGTTCGCGAGGGCAAAAATGCTTGATGCATGTGGCTCTAAGTCTTTTGCCATTTCTTCAGCAAAGTCTTTAAGCATACGACCAGGGCAATGCTGTCCATGCCGAGCTGTAAAATGACAAAAGCTATTTACCACTCCAGGGACAGTATTACAGCTTTGAAGTAGTAAAATACCAACCAAGCCAACCTGAAATTAGTAAAAACAACCACTGACACAGTGTTTCACTCTAATTAGAGCGCTTCAGAGAGGTGTAGTTTTGTCCAGACACAAGGAAGCACCCAGTAGTCAAAACAATACCCTTTCAGGCATAGAATGAAGCACAAATAATGCAAAAAAGAAGCAGAGAACTCTGGGTAGTTCTTAGGTTTAGGGGAAAGCAGCTCCTGTATGGAGCACCCTCTCTAAATCTCTTATAAATCTCTATTTGGTATTAGCAAAATGCAATGCAACAACACAAACAGCCAATAGCGATTCTCTAATTGCGGTTCCTTAAGAATCGCAAACGCAATTAGGGAATCGCTATTTGCAGTTGCAACTCCATTCTTTACTATGTGCCTCAATGCCCATAGGTGAGAATGGTCTTTCATTGCCTGAATTGCATTTACCTAATTGGTAATCGCAAATTAGATAATGCAAAGGCCAGGGTGCCCGGGAGCCTAATCAAATGATGGATAATTATTTATATACATATATTAAGTGGTAATAGCAGGCTTGTATGGCTGTGTGTGGGTATAGTTTAAGTGTTGTTTGCATCATTGCCTGTTAAAAATCTATTATAATTTTGTGTGGAGAATAATTGCTAGTTGTGGTTTAAAAGTTCATAGCAAGTTGCACTTTGTATGTTAGGCAGCATTGCATTAATGAGGGGTATGTTAGTGCTATGATATTCACCATGTCACATCGCCTCTGCAGCATGATGCATCCTCAACCCAGGACCTCACAACCAGGATTTATGTCTTTCTTGTGACTAACTGGGCCCATGTAAGTACCGGTGCTCCGCTGCAGTCTGTCTGAACCTGTGACTTATTCCTGGTCCAGCCTAACCAGATATCCACAGTTGGTGCACTGTGCTTCTTGGCACTCAAATCCTCAAAATTGCATAACTCCGGTTCTACTGATCAAGTTTTCTAAATCTGATGTGGGATCCTTTAGTATAGTGTTTTCACTGTGTTACGTTTTGAGGTGTTACAAATATCCTTTCCATATTGCCTCTAAGGTAAGGCTGACTGCTGTGTGCCAAGCGACCAGGGGGTTGAGCACAGGTTAATTTGGGATTTGCTTGTGACTTCACGCTGACAACGATTGTGGTTTCTGCTTGTGTAGGGTTTTACCCGCTCAACCAGGCACCAAACCTCTTACACTGTACCAATAAATTTCAATCCAGTATCATCAAAAGGATTACCTAAATAGAATATTAATTTGACTCTTCTCTGTCACAAAAATACTGAGCTGCAAAGTTTGGTTATACAGCATGGTGTGGATGATAAACCATAGGATGGATATGCAAACTGCCAACATTTTGTCTTCCATTTGAAATTATTGATGGATTAATATCACAAAATAATTCACAATGGTGGCTGGGTAAAACTGGCACCCACAAGCAAGTATAAATAATAATAAAAGAGTCTGAATTATATTGTCATAAATTAAAAAAGGTGCTCCAGGATGAGGAAAAGCCACCAAAATTATCCTCAAAATGAACACTGTACAATCATTTTCCCTGTGCACCCCACAAAAAGTCGACAGTTCCAATATTCCCATAGGAGGTCATCAATATACTTTATTGTCAAAGTAAAGAGCTGATTCTTGATGAGCAAATCTACCCAGAAACTGGCCGACACGGTTCGTCATTGAAAATTATAATCCAATCAGCTTACTTAGAGCTAGAAACATTAACATACTTCACAATATTACATAGTGGTCATTAAGTATCACAGAATAACTTTTACCTTATTCCAAAACATTGGGAAGCTTATGAAAATGATGCAATCCTCAGTATTGATGCATAATTTGGGTATTAGAAGCTGCTTTCTGTGTGTGTCTACCAGGCTCTTTTCCTTACTTGTTTTAGGGGGTAACCTCTAGCAGCTAGTCATGTGATCAATGTCTCAGATTCCCTGAAATAGTCTCCCTTTTTTGTACAATTCCTATGTACCCTTGAAATCTGGAAAGGTTAGCTCGAAGGCCTCTCGGATGGTGGCTAGAATACTTAGGAAATGAATTCCTTTCTGTAGGTTTCCTAAATAGTGTGGTATATAGTGTGTCTTCACCTGCCTTAATTGTCAGATTGAGAAATTAAATGGTTTTATTATTATAGATCTGGATGTTAGGTGAACAAGAATTGATCCAGTTAAGGAATCATTTCAATGAAGTGTCATTGCCATTTCAAATCAAAAAGACATCATCAATGTAACAACGCCAACGGGAGATATTCTGCCTAATAGTGGTATGGCTGCCAAAAAGTTGTGTTTGTTAATTGTCATACATATAGAGATTTGCCAGGCAAGAGCAAACACAGCTTCCATCACTAGACCCTTTCTTTGACAGTAGTGTATGTTCAGGAATTAGAAAAAAATTATAGATCCATGCAATTTCGGTTAGTTGTACCAATTATGTGGTGAGGACCCAATGTGGATGTTCCCTGGAGTCCAAGATCTTAGTAATGACTCTAAGTGCCTCACGCTGAGGGATGTTAGTTTATAGGGCTTCTATAGTCACCAGTTATTGTCTGTTACTATCAAAAGCCAGACCCTCTACCTGCTGGATCAAATCCATGTTATCCCTGACATATGACTGTGTCAGAGGTACAAGGGGTATGAGAAAGATGTCACAGGAACTTTGGTTGCTGCTGCTGGGGAGAGAGAACTACACCCCCCCAGCATCCTCAGCACTTCTGGCCCGAAGGCCGCAGTGGTGACTGGAGGCACCAGAGTGCCATAAATATTCTAGAGGAGTCATGTAGCATGGGGAAGCGCAAGGCTAGAGGATCCAAAGACATAGTGGACACACAGCGTACCACTATTGACTCATTCTTAGCCTGAGCTATGGGAGTTATTTCCAGGGAGATCGACCTGGCTGAACCCCGTTTATCCTTGTGTATAGTCAGGCCAGGTGGAGACTACCGGAGAGCCTGATTTGATCAGTTTACAATCCAAAACTGGACCATATGCAAGTCATGAGGTGATAGCCGATAATATTTCACAAGAGTTGCTTATACTGCCAGGTGGTAGCCTCTCCCCCATTAGCCCATGTTTCTTTGGTCCAGGTGGTAAATGCGCTGGCCCCCGAGGAAAGTAAGCAACCTAAGAGGAGACTAGCCACATCTCCATGGTACTCAGCAGAGAGCAGGCTAGTTAAAATAAAATGCCATTGCCAGGAGCTGATCTGGAGATCGGACTATAGTATAGAGCATAGGAAGGAATATAATAGAACTCTGGAGGAGTATAAAACTGTAATAAAACAGGCCATGACGGCGTATTTTACTAATAAAATCCAAGAAGCTACCAATTCCCCCAAATAACTTTTTAAAACAGTATCAATTTTAACAAAGTGTCCACATGACACAACGTTTGCCCCGGATCAAAACTTTGTTGACAAACTGGCTCTGTTTTTTCAGCAAAAGGTCCAAACAGTTTATAACGAACTTGAGAACCTGCTAGTAAATACAGGTAAGGACAACAGAGAACCAAATTAGACTCCTCCAACTCTGAATGCCTTGTCCCAGTTTTCCTTGCTAAATGAAAAACAGGTAACTAACCTGTTAAGTCAAACTAAGTCTGGTTCCCCCCTTGACCCATGTCCCCCCTACATATTACATCTGGTCCCAGAAGAGATAAGTGCTTTTCTGCCCCCTCTCTTTAACGAGACCATAAGATCCGGAGTCTTTCCACAGAGATGGAAAAAGGTCTGTATAAGACCTATTTTGAAGAAAGACTCACTGGACCCTCAGGACACTAAGCACTATCGTCCTATATCCTGTCTCCTACTGCCTTCAAAAATATTGGAGAAAGCCATGAATCAGGAGCTGATGGAGTATTTGGATTCTAATAATATCCTGGACTCCTTTCAGCATGGCTATAGATCACGACATTCTACAGAATCTGCTTTGCTAATGGCAACTAGGAGATTCGTAAGGTCATGGATGAAGGTGGTAGAGCTGTCTTAATTCTGCTTGATTTAATGGCCGCTGTTGACACGGTGAATCACGTGGTCCTACTGCAGAGGCTCAGAGCTGTGGATGTCAAGGATACAGCCTTAACATTGCTCAGGTCCTTCCTGGACTGCAGGGTACAACAAATCTACTGGGACGGAATTCAATCCAGAGAATTCTTTCTCCCATGTGGAGTCCCTCGAAGGATCAGCTTTATCCCCCACATTGTTTAATCTGTATGTGACCCCACTGGCCAAGTTGATAAAAGATCAAGGTTTAACACTGGTGTCATATGCAGATGACACCCAGTTAGTGGTGTCACTTACACAGTGTCGAAGCTGCAGCAGAACGATTCCGAAAATGCCTCACAAGTGTGATGAGCTGGATGAACACAAACTTTTTAAAGCTCAACACAGAGAAAGCTGAGGTAGTAGAATTTGGCCAAAAACCCTCAATCTGGAATCACCTATGGTGTCCCCCAGAAGCTGGCACCTGTCCCGTCCCTGTGTTAAAGGCTAAGGGGCTCAATTATGAGCCCCTGCATCACTTTTGGGCCGCCGGTGCGTCACTTTTTGTGACGCACCAGTGGCGTAAAACATGCGCCATGTTGCGCCATATTTACGAAGTGACGCATCTAGGTAGATGCGTCACTTCGTAAACCCCTGCGCTACATTATACCTGCGCCAGGTATAATGTATGCAGGGTGGGCGTACCCCCGCAAGAAAGGGTCGTAGGAGTGGCACAGCGAAATCTATGAGATTTCGCTGCGCCACTTCTAGGACGCCGGTGCGTCAAAACCTTACGCCTGCCTCATGGCAGGCGTAAGGGTGACGCAGGTCCTTTCACATGGGGCTTGTCCCATGTGAAAGGAACATTGCTGGAGTTGCGTCAGGCTTCCGACACAACTCCAGCAATGCGTCACTTTTTGGGCTGACAGATACGTCAGTTATACTGACGTATTTGTCCTTCCTTGCGACATGATGCATCATATTATAAATATGACGCCTCAGTGGTGTCGCATGGAGGGCGCACTGAGAAGTGACGCATCGCTGCTTACACGCAGCGATGCGTCACTTCTCATAAATGAGGCCCTAAGAATTTAGGTTTTCTGATTGACAAGGACTTAACACTTACTTCTCAAGTTAATCAAGTTAACTTGGCCTGCTTTTTTATGATTAAGGTCCTCTGAAAAATATTATCATTTATACCATTTTCTTTAAGAAAATCGGTAGTAGGAGCCTTGGTTCTATCGCGAATCGACTACTGCAATGCACTGTATGTTGGAACTGGGGAAAGACAGCTTTCCAAACATCAGTCATTGAAGAACGCTGCTGTAAGAATATTGCTGGATCTTCTTAAACATCACCCAACGTCGAATGGCATAAGGCAGCTACATTGGCTACCAGTCCGACGAAGGGTGCATTTCAAGGCGTCATGCCTAGTTCACAAATCTGTATATGGAGGAGGTGCAGCGGATATTAAATCTCTTTTTTCACAGTATGTACCGACCCGCGCATTAAGATCTGGCAGTCTGGGGCTGGTTTGCCTCCCTAAGATAAAAAGAGCCCGATGGGGAGGCAAGGGTTTTTCATTTCAAGCGGCAAAGCTAGGGAACTACCTCCCTACAGAGCTACGCTTACAAGCTAACAAGATCTTGTTCAGAAAGGCATTAAAACTTGGCTTTTCTCAAAATCCTAGTTTAGGAGCAGCCTCTCCCTATCCTCACTCAGCGCCAAGACGCCTCGGCAATAGTGCGCTTAATAAATACTACATTCAGTCAGTCAGTCAGTCAGTCCAGTAGCCAAATGCAACACAAAGTCTAAGAGGTTGGTCTTTACCAGTCCAAATCCTACTGTATTGATTGTACAAACTTGTGACAAGACCAATGTCATCCCACCCTTATGGATAGATCTTGCTTGGGTCCTGCCCTGTGTAACATTGTAGCCATCGTTAAGGATTTAGTTTTACCTCTAAAAAAGAAATTGGAACATTTGGAAGAGAAAATTGTGTAAGTAACTTTACTTTGTAGGTGTATGGTTAACAGGAGCACAGCTAACACAAGCACGAACATAGTGGTACCCCCACCTACAACCCTAGGCAAGAACTGCTCTGCCACTAACTCTATCTATACTTGGCAACCTGTTGGGGTATCCTCCAGGGGTGGCTGTTCTTCTGGGTCTGCTGTGGCTGGGTCTGGAACTGGGTGTGTATTGGGGGCTACTTCTACTTCTATTCTCCCTATTTCTGGCCCCTCACTTGTGCAGCCAACAGCCATAGTTAATCAACATGGGAATTATCCTCCCCGCTCAGCCCATCAGCCGCCAAACTCACTGAACCTGCCTAACTCAGGGGTGAGCTCTGGTGGCTCTAACTATCAATTGTTCCCTTGTAACCCCACAATAATCAACTTGCCACCTGCATGCTGCCCATATCTGGCCGTCTTTGTCAACACACCCCATCTAAACCCAAAACAATGGGAATCTACAGCAACCTTGAAGAACAAAGTTGTACAGTGGTTGAATAGGAACCTTCAATTCCCCAGGGAGTGTGATCATCAAATTTTGTTAGTTAGGAGAGTGGGGTGGGTTGTGCCCCTCTGAAAAAGTCTTAAAGGGGATTGTATTACCATACATTTTTGCAATCCAAGCTATGCCAGAGATATTTTAGTTAAATCATCTTTGCTCTCCCAGTTTGCTAGAACTATGGCTCTAAACCCACTGAGCTTTTTTATTGTTATTTACATCCTTCCAATAGAACACACATAGTGAGCTATAACTCTCAGGGAGGGACTGGCTAAGACACGTGCCTTTTTTCACCTTTGACTATGTCCAATAAGTTCCAGGTGCTGAGCTCGCCCCATGATAATGACGGACTCATGGAAAGTAGTTCTATCGTGAGGTCGGGTAGGGAAGCTCCCAGGAAGGAAATGTGGCTAATGCTGGGATGGATGTACCCACCATTGAACTGTGTGGTGGGGACCCTTGTAGTGCCATTGTTTGCAAAGAGATACCACAATACTAGTGGAACCCATAGACCCACTGATAGCATTGACACTGTTACTAATGTTAAATGTGTTGATAATCTTAGTCTTAGGTGCTCGTCTCTTACTGTCCTAGCCATAAGGACCACCAATTAGGGCATGGACAGTTGTTATCATTTTGCATTATGAAATGTTGGAAGGTAGTCGAACAAAATAGGAAGTCTTGAGTGGGTACGTATTACATCTGCCCTTAATGTCCTTTACTTACAGGAAACATGGAGTGTGAACCCTATGCACGTTGAGGGCTTTTCCTCACATTTCCTAGATGTAATACCCCACTCTGTTGGGCAGGCCAAAGGATGTTTGCAGATTTTAATCTCTAGTAGGCTCCCTGTAATTGCTTAAAAGAGCCTATTGTTCGGACCTTATTCCCAGCTGATGTGGCTTACTATTAAGGGAGGGAGTGATTTGGTTCTGATCAATTTCTATAACAACATGTTAGATTCAACACGTTATTATTATTATTATTATTATTAAATTTGTTAGGCGCACAGCTACCCTATTCAGGGTTTCCCGGCGCAATGAGTCCTAAATTAGACTAGGGAACTTAAGCCACTTGCTGGAAGAAGAGCCAGGTCTTAATGTCTCGGCGGAATTTCAAGTAGGAAGGTTCCTGTTTCACATGATTAGGAAGAGAATTCCAAAGTTTGGGTCCGAGATATGAGAAGGAGCGTCCGCCCATTCTAGTCAATTTAAATCTGGGAAGTGTCAAATTGCCCAGAGTAGAGGAGCGCAAAGCGCGATGCGGCGTATGAGGGTGGATGAGTTCGCGCAGATACGCTGGAGCTGCTCCTTGCTTTATTTAAAAAATATGACAAAGAGCTTTGAATTTGATACGATTCCCAATACAGAACCAAGGAAGATTGTAGAGAAACGGAGTGACCGAAGTTTTCCATGCAATATGGCAGAGAAGGCGTGCTGCAGAATTTTGAACCATTTGCATCCTTTTCAGGAGTTCCTTATTACAACCTAAATGTAGTATGTTCCCGTAGTCCAAGCGGGAAATAACAAGAGATTGGACTACGGTTCTTTGTGTAGAAGGAGGAAGCATCCAAATTATCTTACGCAACCATCTCAGTATGGAAAAACAGATGCCAACAGTACTCACTGCTTGTTGCCGCATGGAGAGTTGGTTATCAATGATGAACCCTAGATTGCGAGCTTGAGCTACCGGTTGAGGGAATAAGCCCATTTCTTGAGGCCAATGAGAATGGTTCCAGAGATGTTTGTTTTTGCCCAAAATAAGGACCTCCGTCTTATCCCCGTTTAATTTTAGGCAATTGGTATTCATCCATTCCAAGACTTGGAGCAGACCACTCTTTAAGGAAGATGTTGAGACGTCCTTAGAGGAAGATAGTGAAAAAATAATCTGCGTGTCATCAGCATAAGAGTATAGGGTGAGCCCTGCGTTCTCCACGATAGTAGCAAGAGGACGCACATAGATATTAAAAAGTAATGGACTCAGGGTAGAACGCTGTGGAACTCCATATGCAGATGCCCGAGAAGTGGATGCGGCACCAGAAGAGAAGACCTGAAAAGAACGGTCACTGAGGAAGGAGGTCAGCCATAGCAGCGCTGGACCTTCCACACCTGCCAACTGAAGTGATTTTAACAGAATAGAGTGAGACACAGTATCGAAAGCTGCGCTCAAATCTAATAAGATGAGCGCTATGGTTTCACCCTGATCTAAACTGTAACGTAGTTTTTCTGTTATTCCTAGAAGGGTAGTTTCTGTAGAATGATGTACCCTGAACCCCGATTGAGAAGGGTGTAGGTTTCCAGATTTTTCAATGTGGGCAGTGAGATGGAAATTGACATGCTTTTCCAAAATTTTAGAAAATACAGGTAAAAGTGAAATGGGGCGGTAATTAGCCAAGACCGAGGGGTCGGCATTGAGTTTTTTCAGTAGAGGGACCACCATCGCCTGTTTCCAATCAGATGGAACATGGGACTCGCGTATCGAAGAGATAAGGAGCTCCCTACAAATTCCCAATGCAACCGGTGAAAGCTGTTTTAGGATATTAGCTGGTAAAGGATCCAGAGGGGAACCTGAATTTACCCTGGATAGGCAATATTCAAAAGATTCATCCTCAAAAAGAGGCCACTGTGAGATTTTCGCTGTATCAGGAAGGGGATCCACATGCATAGAATCTAAGCCAGATGAATTTGAATCCTGGGAAGAGGTAGGAGCAAAATTACTGTAAATTATCTTCACTTTATCAGTGAAGAAGTTTGCAATGTTGTTGCATTTAATAGCATCCAGGGCAGGAGGTAGAGGGAGAGTGTTTGCCCCGGATAATTTTTTAACCATTGAAAACAGGACTTGAGGCTTATTCAATGAGTTGATAATGGTCTTGGAAACATAAGTCGCTCTCGCTGCTTTACAGGCAGCATGATATGAGTGGAGAGCTGTCTTGTACTCTACTTTACAGCTAGAGGCATAAGATTTCCGAAAATTCCTCTCTAAGGATTTGCATTTTGATTTCAAAATCTTCAAAACCTCGTTGAACCAAGGCACAGGAGTACGATGGGGGGAGCAGGTTTTCCATGAAGGGGGCATGCAGAGATTAATAGAAGAGAGTAACCAGTCCGAAACTGCCTTATTTAAAGATGTCAGTGAAAGCGTCCGATGTGGAAGATTCCCTTCAAGGAGACCGTTTAAAGAGTCTAAATTTAATTTGTGCCACGGTCTCTTGCTCCCTGAATCAGAAGTTGGTAAGAGCAATGGGGAATCAGGAACCATCAGTTGGAAGTAGACCGCGAAATGATCGGACCAACTTACGGGCAAGGCTGGACAATTACAGACAAAAGGAAGGTTAGAAAGAATAGGGTCTAGTAAATGCCCTGCCTGATGAGTAGAACCCTTTTTATGGCGAGACAACCCAAGAGCTTCCAAATCAGCCAAAAAAATAGAATTATTCACGGACGTTGGATTTTCCAAATGAAGATTAAAATCGCCCACCATCATAAAGTTGGCTGCTTGTAGGATGAGAGGGGCGATTAGGTCGGGCAAAGAGCATGACCAATGTCTAGCATATCCAGGGGGGCGATAGATCAATAGTCCAGATATGGTAAGTTGCGGAGATATAGCCAGTTTAAATAGGGCGGACTCACAACCTGGGAAAGATTGGGGTTCAAATTTGCATGAGTAATCTAATTTAAAAAAGGTGGTTGTAAGGTGGTTCATGGTCTTGATACTGGCTTGAAAGTTTTCCTTCACTTTATTCATTCTAATTATGTGATTCTTTGGGCAGGAGATTTTAACCTTCAGGCTTGTCCTTTCATGGCGTCATCTATGTACGGGCTCGCTGATCAAGATGGGGTGGATTCCACACATTTTGTCATAATGACTATGGGAATGCCTTAAACCTACTTATTGCCAAATATTACTTGCATTTACTGACATTTATTTGTGAAGAAAATGGGGATTTAATCACTACTTTTTGGGGAAGAAATGCTGGCACAATCATTGACCATGTAATTGTGTCTCTTATAGTCATAAGTGACTGAGCGGGGGGGACCAGATTATTAACCCCCGATGCTCCTCTTTTGTGTATCATGTAATTGTGTCTGCCTCTGCAAGTCATAAATGTGGCTCCCCTAGTGTGGTTCAGGCTTCTATTAGTAACCATAACCCTGTTATGTTGCCTTTCTTATGTTGGGGCAAGAAAAATCCAGTTTCACTTGTAGTTAGTAATATTGCTCCCACAAGGCCAAATGGGGTGAGAATTAAATGGGCAGGAGTTGACCTGTGTCGCTTAACTCAAGTTATTTTAACTAGTAGCTCACTGGAATTTAATTATTGTTTAAATGAAGAAATAATTATATTCCATGTTATTGGAATTTTTTTTACTGTATAGTAAGTTCCATTAATGCACTCTTGACCCATAAAGTGTGTTCTTGTCATGTTAAAGACAAGGGCTGGTTTGATCATTCATGTACCTTGGCAGCCTGGCACCCAAAGGTAGCCTTACATAGCATCTGTCGGGACACTGCATTAATTAAATCCCTTCCCACTGATGACAAACAGGCAATTGCCTTGAGGAAAACGTCCCTCCAAGAAGAGGCATGGGCTTGGTTGTCTCTAGCGGTGGAATCGAATTATAGCAAACTATTTTGGGACACGGTTAATACCTGTTTAAAAAAAATGATGTCATCCCCAAGTTCACCTCGTTTGTTTCTTATGAAGTAAGGGTGGAGAAATTTTCCAGTACTTTTCAATGTAGGCATAAGAAAGGTGGAGTAGAGGCTCATGTGGCAATTTATAATTAGAATACCCTCCTATTTGATATATAATCTAAAGAGGCGGCTTCATCCCTGCGTGCAAGTGCTGGAAGTAGAGTTCCGAGCCCTGATGGGGTACCTGTAGATGTCTTCAAAATTGTTATAGGTTTTTGGGGATCTATTCTGGTCAGGGTGTTTAATGCTGCTGATAATTGTATGATTCCATCGTCATGGGGTACTTCAATTGTGGTACCAATTTTTAAGAAAGGTGATAGGTCTGACACACAAACTTGTGTCCTATCTCACTTTTGGATTCATCAGTGAAAATGATGAGTAGAATTTAACGGATGAGGCTTGAGGAATGGGAAGAGGAGAATTTTATCCTATCACCAGTTCAGTTTGGTTTTAGAAAGGGTTTAGGGATGATTGAGCAATGTGTAAACTTAGATCTGCTGATAGGGAAATGAACCTGGGCTAAACCAGGGTCCTTTTATCTTTGTTTTGCGGATCTAATTAGTGCATTAGATATAGCTAACTATTCCTTATTATGGGCAACGCTGATTTCCCTTGGTGCTCCTACAGCTATTATTAATTTACTTGCTAGTCTTTACTTGAAGTTGTCAAGTAAAGTGTGCTATGGACCACAGGGTTAATGCTTTGGCCTTGTTACTATTCTGTCTTGTTCTAACGGGTTTGACTCTTTTATACAGGACATGCAATCTGATGCCCCAGTGTTGCTATGCGTCCTATATCTGTGTTATTATATGCCGATGACGCTGTGTTGTTATCTAGGACCCTGGTTAGCCTCTAGAAATTGATGAGTGCCTATGCTGAGTT
Organism: Triturus cristatus; assembly: GCF_964204655.1. NCBI lineage: Eukaryota > Metazoa > Chordata > Amphibia > Caudata > Salamandridae > Triturus > Triturus cristatus. The sequence goes on from NC_140591.1 coordinate 820,109,593, forward strand.
TATAGTTGCTAAGAGTATGTTGATTAATAAATCCAAAATGGTAACTATGATCTGGGGGTGCAAACCAAAAAATTGCAGATCCCTTTTTTATTGATACCAAGTCTATTGTCGGGGTACATTTGCTTAATTATTTGGGAGTCCTCTTAACGAGCAATGGTCATTGGGCCTAACAGGTTATTAATGCTAATTCCAAAATGGCTAGAAATTAGAACTGAATTTTTAAGTTTTCATCTAAGTTGGGTAGCCGGTCAATCAAAGAAATGGTAGAGATATACAAGGCTGGGGGAAGTGACCACTGCCACTTATGGGAACAGCGTTTTTAAATTGTCAGTGTGTGGTGATCCTTTAATGGTGCTGAAACTTACTAGGAATTTGATTAAAGTTACCTTTTTTAGGTATAGGGCAGATCTCAGGATAGACTCGGAAATAATGAAACATACAGTCCGCATACAGTCTCTTTCTTTGGAGGAGGGATATCTATATTATTTCTCTTGTGTCACCAATAATCAATATCGATGTGTGCTGACTAGCACAAATAGCAGCACCCGTCACAATGTTAAAATTGCATGCCTGGCATTTCACTGCACCACATGGCATGGCCAAGTGCACCCCACCTCCCCCAGACACAAGGGGGATTCGCAGCGGGCCCCCAAAAGCAATCCCCGACAGCCTTTCCATGGTGGCAGTGCCGCCATTGAAAGGCCTTTAGAATTTGACATCCTAATATGGCGGACAGTGTCTGCTAGGCACCGCCACCATATTAGAGCCCCTGATCCACCCGGCAGGCAATCGTGACGATTGCCTGCCGGCGGAAAAGCGGCGGACGGACTTTCCGTCTCCGGGTTGGCAGTGGTGATCGAATACACCATCGTAATGAGCCCCTTAGTGTTTTTTAAAGTTGCTGTTTTTATTTTGAAGGCCATTATTTAAGGAAGAATATTATGCATTAGATGTTATTATCTGTGGACAATGTATTAATGCTGGATTGTGGAATGTGTGTACAATCTGTAATTGTGCACTTTATTCTATTTTTGTCATATCATGATTTTTTATTATATTTATGTACTTTTATGACTGTTTAAACTAGATGAATAAAGTTGAACTGACTGATTGACTGAGAAAGATGTTCCCATATGAGCCTAAAGGTTCCAATAATGAGCCACACCCCCAGACAATTGGATGCCAAGGAGGGTTGGAAATGTTTTTATGGATCTTGGGCATGGTATATATGATGAGCATTCTCAAATATTTAGCAATCAGGAAATTGTACTCTGATTTGGATAGAAACCCTTCTTCAAGGCCTTTATGTGTGACCTTATTATTGTTAGATTTGACCTTGGGGTAGTATCACGCCTTAATCTGATGTAATGGTCCTCCAAACAGAGTTGAATACACACTAGGGGGGCTGGAGAAGATTTAGGGACCTGCATGGGCAACCTACCCACTCGTAATAACTAACCCAAAAAGAGTCCACGGGTCCAAGGTAGAAGTCTGAAGAGCAAGAGGACCTTGTCAACCATGTGCTTCAGGGGGATCCCTTTTAGTGACGGTTCCCCTCACAGGCCAGAGGTGTCATGCTTCATCATCGGGGTGCCTCCTCATGTAAAGGACTTGGTCTCTACATGGGCTAAAACCCCCTCACTGTGAGGGAGGAGCTAAGGGATATTTTTATGTTGGTAAGGAGGGTCAATCTACAACCCTACATGAGCGTGGGGTGCTCAGTGTGAAGTGCAGTGCTAAGGTGAAAGAGGTTAAAACTGGCTACAAGGTTAGCTATGTAGCAACTTTAATCGGCTACCTTGTGACAGGATTCAAAACAATTAGCTAGTAATACAGCTGACGTCATTAGAGATATCTGTATTAGTGTATGATGAACATGTTTCGGCCTTGGGACCAGTCAAAGTGTCCTGGCCTTCATCAGGATTGATATACAGCTACAGCAACAAACGAAATGCATGCACATATGAGAAAGTGTGCACAGTAACGATGGTGTAATATACTGAACCAGTGGTCCTGTAGTTCAGTAGGTTCACTGTTGGAACCTATGATGAGACAAAAAACACAACAATGTGCGCTATTTACAATGAACAAGAAATGCATGATTGACACGGTTGAATCAAAACACAGCAGATAATCACTATAGTCAAGACACTGGACATAGTGAAACCACTTGATCCACATGAAAAGTGATAAAGGGATGCGTGACTCACCCAAAGAGGTTAAAGAATTTGCTGCATCTGTCCTGACCTATTAGCCAAAAGGTACATACGCCAATCCAACCTAACAGAAAAGGTGGTGACGTTAAAGGTAAGAAGAAGTCAAACGAATAGTTTAAGATCAAGTGTGTATGCCTACAAGAATGAGAGCATTTAAAAAGACCTGAATGAGCAGGGGAATTCATATGCGAAACTGGTTTGCACATCTAAAATAAAATGTGCAGAGTATGTTAAAAATCAGTTCACCCTGGAGGGTCTGTTCACGTAAGTGGTGAAGACCTGTGCAATCAATTCACCAGGAGTAAACCCAGAACAGAAGGTTCATGTGAGTTGGGTGGAGCATAAGGGTTATTGAAGCCTCCAGTGAGTGGCAGAATGACGACAATCAAAGTGGTTGCAGTGAGCAAGGAATTATAAAGGCACAGTGGCCGCCAAATGTGCCAAGCGTGCTGTTGAAGGGGAAAAGACAGGGTGGCCGTCCTATGCGACCATGCCCACCGTCTCCAGCAGGAATGTTTGGTGCCAGTGGAAGGTAGAGAACGGTCTGTCCCACAGTGGGGTGCAGATAGATGGGCCAAACAGAGTTGTCAAAAAACTCAGAGCAAAATAATTAATTGTCTTGGATGACAATGCCTCCCTTTTGTCAGCAGGTTTGATTATAATCTCATGAATGGAATCTAATGTCTACAATGCCTTTCTTTCATCTGCTGCAATATTTTACTTGATGTACCTCCAAGAGTTATAAAGTCTTTCCGCATCTCTTGTCACCACTTCCTCATAGGTAGTGATCACTGGTGGGTGGTGCTTGTGGGAGGATTAAAGGTTGAAGTAGGAAGCAACCTAGTGTTGCTAGTATTACTTGTGTATGGATTGTGTAAAAAAGAAGTTTCTCATTCTGATCTTCTGAAAAAAATTGTAATTCCAATTTGACAAAAAGGGATCAGGTCTGTCTGTGGAGGCAAAACTCACACCCCTACTCAGTATCGCCACTTCACATGATGTCCAAGTGTGCCTGTATAAATATAAGGTCAGCGTCTCACTGTTAGAATCACTAGTGGGTCGATTTTTTCACCATTCGTATTCCTTTGCCTCTCTCCGTGGGAGCTGTGCTGGCAGTAGCCATGTCTCAAGCTCCTCCCTCGACCCCTGCCTCTGCATCTCTGGCCTTAGTATCCCCGGTTGGAGCCCCTCCCAGGTAGCCATTGGTGTCTTCCTTCTGTCTCTAAAAAAGTAGAAATCTCAGAATTAGGGAGCCTGGGTTTGTAAATTGCTGTGACCGAGCTTGGGTCAGAATTAAAGCAGGCCGAAACAGTTGAATAGGAAAAAGTAACATGTTGTTGCCCCTATTTGTAAATCTACCTCTAGAATCATGTTTGCAGTATCAATGTGAGGCACAGCTTTGTCAAAAGTCCAGCACATGCTGGAGGAAACTCCCTGCGTATCAGGGCCATCTTTTTTGTTTTCTGAAAATAAACTTTGGGATTTTATTTTCAGAACAGAAAACTTTTTGTGAATGAGTGCCTGCTCAACAGAGAATCAGTATCATCAGTGGAGTCATTGCAAAGCTCCACTGAAGGCTCAACACCCCACCTGCCTAACATGGATTTCTGACCATGGCAGGTGCCTCTCCACCATGTGAGATGCGCCTTATTCTGCTGCCCTGATGAGTCAACCTGTCAACCACCAGGTTCTAAGTGACAGCTTTCTCTCTCTTTCTCAAAGACCAACATTCCAGTTTTATTGCAATATTGGAGGTTCTGCTTATGTGTATGTTCCTTTAATGTTTATTCCAATAGAAGCTTATTACCATAGTAACAGAACAATACACTCTGAAACATTTGTATGTGCCTGGATCACTGTCTCTATTAATACTTCTTCCAACAAAATAAATCATGCTTCACATTATTTTTTTCATTATTGTAATGATGGAGTGGAAAAACATATGTATTTTGTTGTTTGGTAGTGATGTATGCATGTTTTATTCAGAATGGCTGTTTAGCTTTTCAGTGTACAATTCATGTTGAGGCAAAGACTTTTGTCTTGAATGTTTCATTATGAATTGCTAGCGGACTGGTTTTACAAGGGACTGTTTCATATCACATTTGATTTAAAGAGGATTTAGCTGTTTCCAAATCACTCATTTTAGAGGTTAGGATTTGTGTGGAAGAGTACTCTTGCAGATTTGAGGGACTAGTGGTTGAATTGAGCATGAGGACATACTGCTGTCAGTCGGCCATCAACTGTCTTCTTGGGCAGGAGGAGTTCACATGCCTTCTCACTTGTTTTTCCATAAGGTGGAGAATTCCACTGGGTTATGAACCTCATCAGCGTGAGTCTTGGCAATGGCACAGGTGTTAGGAAAAGAACATGACTGGATTTTTAAACATGTCCTTGAGCTTTTATGCCAGGAACACTCCTCCAGGAAGTAGCACTTGAAGGAAGGAGGGAGTGCATCAGATTGATGGTAGCATTGCTAAGTTGGGTACAGCAGTCATTTTGGATAGAGAACTTAACATTGACTGTGTTTTGAAAGGGTGCCATATTGGATATGTGAAGAAACAGAACTATGCTTGATTTTTAGAAAGAAGTCTTGTTTCTTCAAAGTCCATATAAATATTGTTACATTTAAATGAGAAGACAGCAAAACAAATCAAAGTTAGGATGAGTAAGTTAGGAGCCAATACCAGAGGATTGACTAGGGAAGAGGAGGGGAAATTAGTAAAATGCTTGTAAAAAAGCTGTTAATGTTATGTTTTTAATAATCAGTTTTATCAAAGTTGGACGAACCCAAAGATGTTGGTACGATCACTGTCAGACAGTGCTTGGGAACCCACTAGGTAAGTTAAAAGACCCCTCACACACCAACCTAGTTGGTGTCATGCTTCATCATTGGGGTCCCAACCGGGTGGCCGAATGCCCCCCGGTTGTGCTACGACGCCTGACTACGGCGGAGCTGGTGTGGTGCAAGGGTGTGCTGTAGTGAAGGTTTAAAAATATCTCTGAGAATCCTTGCCGTGGGAAATTTTATTGTTGGCGGCTCAGGATATATTAAAAATAAAACTGTGTGGTGCAACTACGAAAGAGATTAGTTTCTAATAGTTGTATGTGTTGTAGGTCTACATGTTTCAGCCCTCATCGAGGTGTCAGGGGCTTTCATCAGGACCAGTGAGTGCAGTGAGTGGCAAAGTGAAGGGTGCCACGTGATGGGTAAAAAAATTAAAAAGGTTAATTACCTACACACTCGCTAAGGTATGTGGACCAGGTGTCTACACATTGGCGGACACCGCAGGGAAAGAAGACACTATGGCTGAGTATGATCGCTGCTCAGGATGCGGGAGGAGTGCGCTCCTCGAGTCACAGGTTTTGATCATGGAGCTGCACCCGCATGGCACCTACTGAGGTCTCCCGGGTCCCGGGTTTGCAGACTAAAAAGAGGAAGAATGATCTCTTCAGTGATACATTAGAAAACTTAGATAATTATATAATAGATATTATTTTGGGTGAGGAGAGCTTGGGAAATATGGTGATGAGTCTCCACAGTCACAGAATCTTTGAACCAGGGGCATTCATTATCCAAGGTCAGAACACTAGTGTCAATTGGAGTATTATTTCAAATTGATCCATGCAAAGTTAAGGAAACCTCTGGAGTCTGAGTTGATAAATGTTCTGATGTCCGAGTGTAGAGTTCTGGAGAAAATGTTCTAGATAAGATGTGTTGCATGCCAGAGTTGCACCACAACATGGCCAAATATATGATTAATATAGGGAAGGGCCTGAAAAAAGAGTTTAGATAAATCCGTTCAGTTCAGTTCAAATAGCTTTATTCGACACCAAGTATCATAAAAGCATCAATTAACATCTATACAATAAAACAGTATCTGTTCAGTAATAAAAAGATCGTACAATACAGAAAATCGCTTAAAAGTATCTTAAGATAAAATTAATAGCAGCATGTCAGAATAAAAAAAATAAAACAAATTTCATATGGGAGTTAAATCTAGGACACTATATACATAGAAGGGCATAATCCATCGTGGTAAACAATGTATTAAATTGCTAGTGCTATCTCTATCATAAACAGTGTTCACAAGTTATGGAACAGGCCAGTGTAATATATGGTCTAATCACATAAAATAAATCGTGAGTAACTATGTTGGAGTCACATCTTGTAGGGCTCTGATTCTAATGAACCAAGAATGGCCTAAAAACTTGGCCACTCCACATGAAAACAGAACACTGGGATCAGATTTTAAAATGTGCAGAGCAAACCAGTAATCGCAGTTGCCCATGTCACTGCATATTGGTTTTAGCCATTTGCTCCTAGCTTTATTATAAGCAGGGCAGGCAAACAGGACATGAGCAACACACTCTACCGGAGCTCCACAGCACGGGCAGTTCTCTGTCATGTTCTCGTCTGTATGCCACTTAGCCAATCGTTTATTAATCCATGATGGTGAGTCATGAAAAGCTGCTGGTAATAGTAGGTCATATAGCGGATTCTGGAAATGACTATGGTGGCAATTCTAAACATATTTGAATTGATGCAGAGTGCATGCTTGAGAGACTGTATTGAGAGATCTCTATGTCTGATTGGCAAAATAATAATGTGGCAATTTGTGCATTGATTCAAAGTTAATTGATATGGCTTTTGTAGAAGATCAACTTAAAACTCAGAGTGCAATTTTTGGTGATGGCTATCTGAAAGAAAATAGCGCGTTTTCAGCAATAATTTTTAAATCTAGGCAAAACATCTATGAAATAGATGTTGACTTAAGTGTTTCTGGCAGGATTGGAGTCAGGAGATGTTCTTTTCCCAGTTTGGGACAATGCAGGCAATTATTAGGGCCAAGTGCAATGCAGAAGAGGAGGTGGAAATTCTTGAGGATTTCAGGCTGGAACAATAGTCTAGCATTGGTGTAGCACGGGTGGTCAGAACAAGATTAATCAAGGAAGAGGTGAGGTTGCAGCATCCTCATGAGGTGTGTGTTATTTCTAATTGAGGTTGTACCAGTTCAAGGATCAGTCAATCTTTTCGATCTCTTTTTCAAATTTCTCTATTTTAGATTGCACTTTGGCCATTTTCTTATCAGCATGTTTGATCAAAATGTGCTTGCTGGTATGTGATGCATTATGCAAATTATTTTCCAATTCGTTTAGAAGGTCTTCCTCAAGATCTTCTAATGTAGGAAAGATCAAGCGTTGTAAGCCCATAGGGATTTTTCTATTGCACAAATATTCCTGTAATGTTATTCCATCCCACCATTTCACAAGTTCATGTTTCTTCAAATATTCTAATTTCTGAAATTTAACCTTTAGGTCCTCATTATGATTTCCATTAGTCAAAGCCAGATTGGATGGCGTACATGTCGAAAAAGATCCTGTGCTAGATCTCTCTTCTATCATCAAATTGTGACATGATTTTTAACATGTAAAGTGGGTATCCAAAAAGGGGAGTGCGATTATACCTTCTAATACTTCAAACAACTTGAAACATTGGCTTAGGTATACAAGTCGCACATACCACAGTGTCCCCTAGTCAAAGATTTAGAGCACACCATACACCTATTGGCCCCTTATTGATACTTCTGCTCAGCAGATAAACATGCAATAATAAATATAGCAGTGCACCTAAAACCATAAGACAAAAAGATTTAATGGAATTATCTGTAGTTCTTGTTTCTTCGTTATTTTACTTCAAAAACGTTTTCTCTCTTTTTGATGTATTAAAACAATTACAGCCAATGCATCTGTGCAAAAGACAACTTCTTCAGGGCTGCAATACAATGTATAGAACATATATATATATTAGCCAAAAATACATATATTTCATAAATAACAATACCATATCTATACGGCCCACTTACCCAACACCAAATGACATAGACAACCATGTATAAATATACACATAATTAAAATCAATTGTTCATTACCTAATAGTGTCCTGACATGATATTCCATAGAATCACAAATTTTAAACACCATAATCACTATCAAAAGAACAGAACATTACATTATTATTCACTAATCACTGTGTTATGGATGGAGATAAGGAGAAAGTATAATTAAGCATACACTTACACAAGCTCAAATCTTATGTCACCCTAAGATTTTGTACACACCATCTATGACCCTGCCTGCTGAAAGATTCACACAAGCAACAATCAATTTCTTGCCAAATTTACCACCTTAGGCCTATCATCTGATAACCACATCACAAATTTCAATTTCAATATTGTACCATCACATAGAGACACTGACTTTGATATAAATAATCGTTTGTTATTGAGATTGTGGTAATATGGTGTGATACTAAGATGGTGGTCACATTTACAGTGACGTGGGAATTGGATATATATTGCAAGTGAGGCTGTAGATAGTTATGGTTGAGATGAAAAACTGCTAAGATGGCTGACATTTTCCTTTCAAATATTGAGTTTGGATCAAAATATGTGGTTTATTGTGTAAAATGAGATGTGGTCCTTTGGGACTGTTTATAATAATAATACATATTGTGGATTGGTGTCTCATTGGTAAACTGTATGAGAATTTGTGTAAGCCTATGCTTAATTATATCTTACTCTTCAGATGTCTTTGCCTAATTTGACATCTTCGTAAAATTGGCTGTCTGGGATAAAAGATTCTGGGTGAATGGAGAAGAAATTGTGATGTGACACTATGGATGCAAACATACCGGAAGAAAGGTGTTTTCCTTTTGGATTCACAAAGAAAATGTATAGTTCTTGAACTAAAATGGTATGTGATGTTGATTTTATGTATTTTTTCTCCTTATCACCATCCGGAAGAGTGTTTACTGGATAATAATGTAACGTTCTCATCTCATCTTTTGAAATAGGATTATGGTGTTTAAATATATGATTCCATGGAATAGGATGGCAGCATGCTATTAGATAATGAATGATTGATTCAAACTATGTGTATATGTATATATGGCTGTCTATGTCATATGGTGTTAAATTTGGGGGTTGTGTAGATATGGTATTGATATTCATAAAATATTTACATTTATGCCCTTATTGTTATATATATATGTTGTATGCATTGTATTGCAGTCCTGAAGAAATTTTCTTCAGAGCAAAATGAATTGGCTGTGACTAATTGTTAAAAAGGTTTTTGAAGTAAAATAAAGAAGATATAATGATTTCTGATAATTCCAATGGATCTTTTTGCTTTCTTGTTTTGGGTTCACCGTTATGGTTATAATTATATGTGTTGTATATTGTTTGGCTCACCTGTTTGCACTTATACTGAGTCCTCACTTGGAGCACCTGCATTGCTTGAACTGTCCTTTTAGTCTATGTTATGGAGAATATCATATAAAAACAGACTACTGATCAATTTGTGTTGACTGCATTTATTGTGGACTAAGGGAAGGCCAGTTGTATCCTTATTTTATGCACTAGAGAATGGCGGAAGAGTCCTAGGGGAGCATTGTTCATATATGACGCACATTGGGAATAGTTAGCTCTGTGTCTGTTAACATGCACTGGGTTGCACTTAAGGATAAAAACCAGTAAAACCAATTTTTATTAATGTCTTTACTAGAAATTAAAATACTTTTAGTATATTTTGTAACCCTTCCAGACTCAAAATGTCCAGTGGATGAAACCCATTTCTACTGTCACAAATCCCATTGAAAAATAAGATTTCATACAAAGAAATCAGAATAAGCAAGCAAAGGAAATACTCTCATTTATGTTTCTGTATAAATGTGACTTTGGCTTATTTTTTTGTTTTTAAGTTTTATTTTGGTGTGCACCCACATCATTCCTGGAGTTCTGATAGTCTAACAAGCAAGGGCCAGATGTACTAATGTTGTTATGATCACAAATAGCCCGAGTGGCTGCTTTCAACTGTGTTAGACTTGGCATCTTTAGCGTGGTTTCCCCTGACTTTTTGCCTCTACCTCTTGTATTTTTTATGCTATGCTGTATTTCATTTTTTCTGGCTTTGATGCTGCAAGTGCTCCCTGTGTAAATTGTTGTTACAATTTGTTCTCCATGATTGGCATAGTTGATTTACTGGTAAGCCTCTAGTAAAGTGCACTGAAGTGTGCCAGGGCTTGTACATCAAATGTTACTAGTAGGCCCACAGCACTGATTATACCACCCACATGAGTAGCTCTGAAAAGGTAAGTCAGACCTGCCACTGCAGTGTCGGTGCAGAGTTGTTAACTGCCATGTCGACTTGGCAAGTGCACCCAAATACCAGACCCTAACCTTCCCTTTTCTTACATGTGAGGCGCCCCTATGGTAGGCCCAAGGTACCCCCCTGGGCAGAGTGCAGTGTGTGTGAAAAGTAGGACATGTGCTGCTGCGTGTGACATGTCCTGACAGTGAAATACTTCCAACTTTGTGTTTTCACTATAGAAAGGCTATCTTGACATAGGATAGAATGGGACATGCTTTGTGACGTCTTACAATCATAAATTCCCATTGGGACAACATAGAGAAATACCCTTTTAGGCTCTCTGAGCTCAGAATTTAATAACACATATTTTAGTAAAAATGGTTTTGAAATTGTGTGTTTTAAAATGCCATCACCCTTCTTCAGGGGAAATCTACAAGAAAGTGAAATCCATTTATTACATTGGATGTACAATACATACTGATGTTAGCATATAACTAAGTTGAATAAGAAGATAAAGGTAAGGTGGAAGGACTCAATGCCACAAGAGGGTTAAAAATACTGCGAAATGAAGCAAAAAGATGAGATGTGCGAACTCCATAACCAGAAATTAGAGGCGAGAAGGGAGGGAGAATAAGAGGATTGGCGGATGCGTAGGACACTGAAAAGATCCAGATCACCATGTGTATGAAGTGCCCCAATCACCTTTCGTACTACATGCAGTGCACAAACCTACTCTACCTTAAAGCTGAAAATGACAATCTCAAAAATGTAACAGCCACGATTAGTCAAAGTAACCTGTAAAATAAACATGAGCGTAAATTGCTAATGGTCGCTTAAAAATATCCACTATAGACACCCGAACTAGTACTTCAAAGAGAATAACTCACCAGGCGTAATTATAACGCCAAAAATCCCAACTTGCTTGATTATCGTATGCGCTGTAAACAGTGCCTCCGTAAATTCGTAAACCGTGATGTAAAGAAAGTACGGTGGTTCTATACATAGGGTAATTGAGAAGCAACTTTCTCTTGGTTATGCACTCGTTTCCTGAAAAAAACGTGCAAAAGACTGTACCCAGGAGCATGAAAAAAATATATATATATATATCGGTACTTTTAACTGTCTAGTATCCGAAATTCCAAGAGGTTTACCTGTTGATATCACTTGCTCAACGTTACGCGCGGTAATCCAAATGTACTGTGATGTTCGCTCCATGCGTGATCCTGCTTAAAACTAAGACAACCGGAACAAGCATACGCGAGCCGATGTCATGCCATAAACACAAATGAGGGACTCCTATTGATACTAGCGTGAGGGGCGGCCATGTTATCAAGGTAAAATGTACCTTGAAGAAAAAATAATAACCTCAGTGAATTGTAGATGATGTTAGTGTAAAGGTAAGTAAGTTTAGAAAAGATGAAGATAGGGAAAATACAAAAGTGAAAACATAGAATGCTAGGAGCAACAACTGTGCATTGATTCTTGAGGTACATCATGGTCACAAATAGTAATAAACAAAAGCATGATATCATTGACAGCTAAATAATACACAAGAAGAAAACTAAAAAACTAAAAATCAAAAGGTTAAGAAAGGTTGAAAAAGTTCTCTGCTACATTTATACAAAATGTAAATGCTATAAGACTATAAACATACGTCGAACATAATCACCCAAACGAAAAATATATATACAATATTGCATTGACATTTGGCTGATGTCATCATTTATGAGTATAAACAAAACAGGAAATGACACTGAATAGAACAGTAAACATGGTACAACTATGATTATAAATCAGCAATATAAATACAATATTCCACCAGAAATAGTGGTTTATACAGTGTGTATACTGTCACTAAACTGCTTACCGGTATTGCAATTATGAATTTGTTGTGCCTCAGAACTTTACCAAACCCACTTGCATATTATCAATCATCAAATATAAATATAAAATAATAGTGGTAATGAAACAATGTGAGCACTTGAACTGCTAAAATTACTAATCCGAAATAATATCAAGAAAACTGTTACTGCTGTGAACACTAGATGAAAATGTACTTTAACTCAAATCCAAGTGTGTATCCCATGTAAATGCTTAATGTAATTAATCGGAAATTAAAGTGAAAAGAAGTAAAAAAAGAGTTAAAGAAGTGAAGGCATAAACAAGCTTAACCTACGCATTGGCGGCAGTCCTATCTCCTCTTGCTAGAGAAAGCTATAAGAAGCATGCAAGCTCAATTTTGTCATTTAAACACTTGGGACTCAAGGTGTCCAAGTATCGAATCCAAAAAGATTCCCTCTGCGTGATATACCTAGACATGTCTCAATCATTGTGTGATTGTACAACTTCTATCACACTTAATCTCAGTTGAGCTATTGTGTGATGTGCGTCCCACCAATGACTTGCTAGTGGTGAGCTCAATGTTCTGGTCCGAATCCTACTCTTGTGTTCTGTGATTCGAATACGTAGAGACCTTTCGGTCTTCCCAACGTAATATAGGCCACAAGGGCATCGAATTACGTATATTACATTTTGTGTATTACAGTTAGCTGTGAATTGAAACTTAATTTGTTTACCCGACCAGGGATGAGCTATAAACATGCCGATTATGGCATTATTGCAGTGAGAGCAATTATAACATTTTGTCATGCCCTTCGGCGCCTGGGTGTCTTGAAACTCACGCTTCTTCAAGAGTTCCTTAAGATTGTTGGAACGTTTATATGCAAAGATCGGTGGATCTTTGAAAAGGTTCCCAAAATCAGGTTCTGTTTGTAGCAAATCCCATCTGTTCAATATGATTTTTTTAATAGCAGGTGAGTTGGTTGAGAACCTAGACACAAAAACCTCCCTAGTTTGTGGAGTTTTCAATTTTTTATCCAGTAATGTGGATCTGGAAACCTGCTCTAATCTTGCTGCTGATTCTTCCACTATTTCTCTAGGGTATCCACGTGTCAAGAACTGTTGCTTGGTTTCTTCAAGTGTTGTTTGCAATTGTGTTGTATCTGAAGTGATGCGTTTGATTCTAGAAAATTGTGAATATGGGAGATGTCTTTTCAAAGGCTCAGGATGAAAACTGCTGTATAGTAACGTATTGTTACGGTCAGTGGATTTTTTGAACAGTTTTGTGACAAACTGATTAGACTTCAGTTCAATATTTACGTCCAAGTATGAAATGGACTGTCTGTCTAATATGTATGTGAACTGAATCCTGGGGTTGTATTCATTCAATGAGGTGAGTTTAGTCTCAAGGATTTGTCTATTTCCGTGCCACATAATGAAAATGTCATCAATATACCGTCGGTATATAATAAGGTGGTCAGTCCACACAGTATCGCTCAGTATATTTTCTTGTTCAAACTTCATCATAAAGATATTTGCGTAGCTGGGAGCTCCCGCAAAACCCATAGATGTACCGTTTTTTTGGAGAAAATATCTGTCATTCCACTTGAAGTAGCTGTTGAACAAGCAGAAATGTAACAATTCAAGAAGAAAAACCTTGTTTGCTAATATGTCCTCCGACTGAAGCAGAGCCCATTCTATTTGGCGAATCCAAAGTCAATGAGATGTTGTCTGATGCATCCACATATTTGCCATTGAATCAGGATCCTACCATAGAATTTCAAGCCACCCTTACAGGTATACTTATGCACGCTAAAGATATGGGATGGATTAATTCAAAAACATTTGACTTTTTGTATATGAAGTATCCACGCAGACCATTTATATATGCGCTTCTAAAGATCCATAAATGTCTGCAAAATCCTCCATTTCGCCCTATTGTTTCAGGGTGTAACTCCATCCACGAACCACTAGGACATTATCTAGATACATTTTTGCAACCATTTGTACAAGCAGGATACACCTATGTACAGGACACAACACACTGAAATTACTAAACAATCTTAGTTTACCTTCTGATGATGAAATATGGTTATCAACAGTGGATGTAGTATCCTTGTATACCTCGATCCCTCACGCTGAAGGTATTGAAGCCATTGAATGGGCTCTGCTTCAGTCGGAGGACATATTAGCAAACAAGGCTTTTCTTCTTGAATTGTTACATTTCTGCTTGTTCAACAGCTACTTCAAGCGGAATGACAGATATTTTCTCCAAACAAACGGTACAGCTATGGGTTTTACGGGAGCTCCCAGCTACGCAAATATCTTTATGATGAAGTTTGAACAAGAAAATATACTGAGCGATACTGTGTGGACTGACCACCTTATTATATACCGACGGTATATTGATGACATTTTCATTATGTGGCACGGAAATAGACAAATCCTTGAGACTAAACTCACCTCATTGAATGAATAAAACCCCAGGATTCAGTTCACATACACATTAGACAGACAGTCCACTTCATACTTGGACGTAAATATTGAAGTGAAGTCTAATCAGATTGTCACTAAACTGTTCAAAAAATCCACTGACCGTAACAATACGTTACTATACAGCAGTTTTCATCCTGAGCCTTTGAAAAGAAATCTCCCATATTCACAATTTTCTAGAATCAAACGCATCACTTCAGATACAACACAATTGCAAACATCACTTGAAGAAACCAAGCAACAGTTTTTGACACGTGGATACCCTAGAGAAATAGTGGAAGAATCAGCAGCAAGATTAGAGCAGGTTTCCAGATCCACATTACTGGATAAAAAATTGAAAACTCCACAAACTAGGGAGGTTTTTGTGTCTAGGTTCTCAACCAACTCACCTGCTATTAAAAAAATCATATTGAAAAGATGGGATTTGCTACAAACAGAACCTGATTTTGGGAACCTTTTCAAAGATTCACCGATCTTTGCATATAAACGTTCCAACAATCTTAAGGAACTCTTGAAGAAGCTTGAGTTTCAAGACACCCAGGCGCCGAAGGGCATGACAAAATGTTATAATTGCTCTCACTGCAATAATGCCATAATCGGCATGTTTATAGCACATCTCTGGTCGGGTAAACAAATTAAGTTTCACTTCACAGCTAACTGTAATACACAAAATGTAATATACGTAATTCGATGCCCTTGTGGCCTATATTACGCTGGGAAGACCGAAAGGTCTCTACGTATTCGAATCACAGAACACAAGAGTAGGATTCGGACCAGAACATTGAGCTCACCACTAGCAAGTCATTGGTGTGATGCACATCACACAATAGCTCAACTGAGATTTAGTGTGATAGAAGTTGCACAATCACACAATGATCGAGACATGTCTAGGTATATCATGCAGAGGGAATCTTTTTGGATTCGATACTTGGACACCTTGAGTCCCAAGGGTTTAAATGACAAAATTGAGCTCACATGCTTCTTATAGCTTTCTCTAGCAAGAGGAGATAGGACTGCCGCCAATGCGTAGGTTAAGCTTGTTTATGCCTTCACTTCTTTAACTCTTTTTTTACTTCTTTTCACTTTAATTTCCGATTAATTACATTAAGCATTTACATGGGATACACACTTGGATTTGAGTTAAAGTACATTTTCATCTAGTGTTCACAGCAGTAACAGTTTTCCTGATATTATTTCGGATTAGTAATTTTAGCAGTTCAAGTGCTCACATTGTTTCATTACCACTATTATTTTATATTTATATTTGATGATTGACAATATGCAAGTGGGTTTGGTAAAGTTCTGAGGCACAACAAATTCATAATTACAATACCTGTAAGCAGTTTAGTGACAGTATACACACTGTATAAACCACTGTTTCTGGTGGAATATTGTATTTATATTGCTGATTTATAATCATAGTTGTACCATGTTTACTCTTCTATTCAGTGTCATTTCCTGTTTTGTTTATACTCATAAATGATGACATCAGCCAAATGTCAATGCATTATTGTATATATATTTTTCGCTCGGGTGATTATGTTCGACGTATGTTGATAGTCTTATAGCATTTACATTTTGTATAAATGTAGCAGAGAACTTTTTCAACCTTTCTTAACCTTTTGATTTCTATTTTTGTATTTTTCTTCTTGTGTATTATATTTAGCTGTCAATGATATCATGCTTTTGTTTATTACTATTTGTGACCATGATGTACCTCAAGAATCAATGCACAGTTGTTGCTCCTAGCATTCTATGTTTTCACTTTTGTATTTTCCCTATCTTCATCTTTTCTAAACTTACTTAACTTTACACTAACCCTCATCTACAATTCACTGAGGTTATTATTTTTTCTTCAAGGTAAATTTTACCTTGATAACATGGCCGCCCCTCGCGCTAGTATCAATAGGAGTCCCTCATTTGTGTTTATGGCATGACATCGGCTCGCGTATGCTTGTTCCGGTTGTCTTAGTTTTAAGCAGGATCACGCATGGAGCGAACATCACAGTACATTTGGATTACCGCGCGTAACGTTGAGCAAGTGATATCAACAGGGAAACCTTTTGGAATTTCGGATACTAGACAGTTAAAAGTACCGATATATATATATATATATATATATATATATATATATATATATATTTTATGCTCCTGGGTACAGTCTTTTGCACGTTTTTTTCAGGAAACGAGAGCATAACCAAGAGAAAGTTGCTTCTCAATTACCCTATGTATAGAACCACCGTACTTTCTTTACATCACGGTTTCCGAATTTACGGAGGCACTGTTTACAGCGCATACGATAATCAAGCAAGTTGGGATTTTCGGCGTTATAATTACGCCTGGTGAGGTATTCTCTTTGAAGTACTAGTTTGGGTGTCTATAGTGGATATTTTTAAGCGACCATTAGCAATTTACGCTCATGTTTATTTTACAGGTCACTTTGACTAATCGTGGCTGTTACATTTTTGAGATTGGCATTTTCAGCTTTAAGGTAGAGTAGGTTTGTGCACTGCATGTAGTACGAAAGGTGATTGGGGCACTTCATACACGTGGTTATCTGGATCTTTTCAGCGTCCTACGCATCCGCCAGTCCTCTTATTCTCCCTCCCTACTCGCCTCTAATTTCTGATTATGGAGTTCGCACATCTCATCTATTTGCTTCATTTCGCAGTATTTTTAACCCTCTTGTGGCATTGAGTCCTTCCACCTTACCTTTATCTTCTTATTCAACTTAGTTATATGCTAACATCAGTATGTATTGTACATCCAATGTAATAAATAGATTTCACTTTGCTTGTAGATTTCCCCTGAAGAAGGGTGATGTGTTCACCCGAAATGCATTGGGAACGAAAATCAAGCTTTGCCATATTGCTTTAACATATTATTTGGACTGTTCTGTAACGATTTTGAATTTTGAAGCCTCAAGAAGTTGTGTGATTAAACAACACATCAGCAAGAAGGAGTTTTGTTTCAGACGCCTTTGTTATACAGTTTGGATTGTTTTGTATACACTACAAACTATTGATAGTAATTGATCTTTATTGTTCCACAGGGCACCTTAAATAAGCGAGTCATGATGTAATTATTGTTGTACACTCAATTTGAGTGATTTAGGTAGTGCAGCTCCTGTCTAGAGCATTCTGTTCTAGTCTTTCCTTCAGTTTGAATTGGTGGTAGGGTGGAACCACCACAGGGACAGCACACCAAGCCATAATACGTTTTATATTATTCGGTTTATTAGGACATACTAGTTAACATTGAGTGCACGCCAACTGTTTCACTTAACTGATTACTTTTAAAAAGCAGGCATTTTCTTGTTTAACCCTTCTGTGTGCCTCTGCCTGTTTGTGTATTGACTGTCTGGTTTTGGCTTGACATGGGCTGGGATGTGCATTCAATGTAGACAACACTGGGGGGGGGGTTGAGGTGTGCCTGGCCCTTCCTGGATGATTCAGAGCTGAGCTGAATAGACCTTGGATTAATTTAGAGTAGTGGAAGGAGGTTTATTTGCACCTGAATAAGGCCTGCCTCTCTTGTACAATGCTGTCTCCAACCCCTGTGGTCATACTGCACCAGTGACGACAGAACTGGTTTGGAGTGGGCTAAGAGACCCTTGCACAAAGAGAAAAAAGACATTTTGGAGTATAAGTATTAGACCTAAAACCCCTGAACTTTAGACTACTTCTAGAATCAAGAGGATCTTTTGCCAAGGAGAAGAACTGTAGAAACTGGAGGAGGAGTACTGCCCCTTCGCTGTGTGCTGTCTGGGGTTGGCCAGCAGTAGCCGTTTCTTCCAAGGAAAGGGCAAGGACTTTGCTGTGTGCTTTGTCCCCCTGCTTGAGGAAGATCTGCAAGGGCTTGAGTAGAGCTTGCCTCCTGTTCTGAAGTCTCCGAGACACAAAGACGTCACCCCCAGCTCCCCTGAACTTCCTTGCTGAGAGTTCCGACCTGCCAAGAGGTGCTTGTGACTGTGTTGGTACTCTGGAAGTTGTTCCTGCTGTTGGGAGCTGCAAAAAGAACACAACTACAAGAAAATCAATGCATCGCTCTTCTTACGGCTGTTTTTCCGACGCAGAACTGCTGTGCAAGAAGAATCTCTACACATTGCCGAAACCAATGCTGCCTGTCACCACTGCAATAACCGACACATCGAGGGATCGTGGCGGAAGAAACCAATGCAGCGCCGCTTGACGCTGCCGTATTGATCGCCGACACATCCTGGATTTCCACGTATTGTACCTGTGCTGCAAGTTTCCCCAACACCAGTGCTTAATTTGTGCCGGTGCTTAGCACTGGTACTTATTTTTCAGGGCCAGGTCCACACCATGAGTCTGCACTTCATATGTCATTGTGACAAAGTCAGTAATATAATTACCTCACTTACTGACTCACTGCTGCAGACAGTGTTGTTCGTCTCCCGAGTCTCCCACAGTCATGAAGAGTGGTTGTGAGAGCCAATAATAAAATGAAAAGATTAATTCCCGTTATATTAGAATTTGCCTTAGCTGGCGCGGCGGCCCTTAGTTCAGTGTTGCCGGTGGGCAGGACACTGATTGGGCTGGATTTGATTCTGTGGGGGTAGGGGTTGTGCCTACTGCATCACCAAAATCGAAGTACTGTGGGGTGGCCAGCTCCTGAACATAGAGGACGAGGAAAGGTACTGTGACTACTTGCAGGCCACAGTCCCGGTGGACGACTCCCCCAAATCATTCCACAGCAACTCCTTCAGAAAGTAGGACTTCTCCCAGTGCACAGGCCACAACATGGAGGACATTCTGCTCCACTGCCAGTACCGCATTGACAACTGTGACGTTGTCAACTTCACCACTGTGAGTAATCATGTAGCGCCAAAAAACTAGAGGGTGCCTCAATTGTTCCATGAAGAGATTCAAAATGTGACGCTGTGCTTGTTAAACTACATTATCATTGTTCTTGTGTTTCTAATTACCATCATTGCTAGCTCTATTAGATTCCTCATGGTATTGTTTTTATCAGTGCGATTACATGGTGTGGCTTATCACAGGCTGTGTAGGTCTGAGGGTAGAAAAGAATTTCAATTTCAGTATTGTTCACCTATTTACAGCCCTTGTAAGATACATTCGCGGGCCTAGTGTCTTCCTCTCAAAGATATGTGTTAAACTCTTAAGGCTACTCTTTCAGCTTGACTCAAGCATTCTTTCTTTCGAGGTCAACTAAAGGAATGGCCCTAACTTAAATTGTAGCAACGCCTAATTTTACTACTCTACGGAATGGCAAAGTCTGCTGCACCTGCGAGTGCTGTATACACTCACAAGTTAGTGACCAGACCAACTTTGGAAACACTAAAGAGCCTATAATAAAACATGTGTCTCATTGTCTATAAACACACACACCCACAAATACACACACCTAAATGCACAAGGTGTGAGTCTTTTTTATGATCACGCGCAGGCATTTCATCAGTGGTAGAGTGTGCAGCCTCCGAAGATCACTGTGGTGTTAAACTGTGCGCTGGTGGGTACCATATTTTTGCTGAAAGAGTTCAGCGGATGTATGACGTTACAACGCATGCTGTTACAACGAAAGTTTTACAACGCAAGTGCATTGACAACGCAGGACATTACAACGCAAGTCTTTACATCGACTTGCACTAGATGGCGTGCTAACATTAAAAAAGTGTAATTTACTATTCCAACTCCAGTCCACGTAACAGTAGGGAAGGTGTTGGGATAGTAAACTACACTATTTTTAATGTTAGCACGCCATCTAGTGCAAGTCGATGTAAAGACTTGCGTTGTAATGTCCTGCGTTGTCAATGCACTCGCGTTGTAACAGTTTTGTTCTAATGGTAGTGCGTTGTAAAAGTTGCGTTGTAAAGGTTGTTCCCCAGTTCAGCTGATATGGTATTTGGAGCTGCGGCATAATGAAACTTGAGGGGGGGGCCCTGCAAAGTACATGGAGGGTGGCCCCCATGGGTCCCGCAGCCCCCCTCACCTCGCACTGCGGGGGGCTAATGTTACACCACTGATTTGGACCCGGTATACGGCGATGTAGCCGGCAGCAGTCAGCCCTGGAAAGCATGTGATGCAAGGGTAGCCGTGGTGCCTATTTGAACACTGCAGCCCCGCCGTAGCATGTCATACTCTCAGTGTTATGACGTCATCACAAGGCACCTTTATTCGTAAAGGTCTGAACTATAATGCTACAAAGACTTTTTTATGAGGGATAAGCCAGTTAAGAACTAGCAGCGAACATCTGTGAGTTCATTTTCGGAAAAGCCAACTCAGCATTTCATCATTCTGAGAATGATGCATTCGACAGTCAATAAGCCACAGTTATGAAAAACGTCAGTAAACACGATGGTACAGCCAGAGACATATTCTTTATGAATGAAATAGCTTTTTAAACGAGCGTCAAGCCTAAAATGCGCGGACAATAAAACGGATTGAAGAAAACGCAGCATTTCAACCTCTGAATTTATGACCTGAAACAGGTGGAATAAAGCTGGCAACCCTGCAATACGGGAAATAATGAGAACGGCGTCAGTCTCCGTGTGCAATGCTCTTCAATGGCAGTTTGGCAGAGGGAACAGTGAATGGGGTGTTCTGATTGTTGCAGTGGTGGACAGGACAGCTTCAAAGTGTGCACTGACAATATTAGAGGAAGCAACTTTGGTAATTGCTTAATTTGGGCACAAGCGCTTTTCATGAGCACCAGTTAAGGACATTTATGCATGAGGAGATGAAGTGATTGGCCCAGTAAGAGGATGTTGAGCTGACGCCGAGACTTGAACCTCCACTGCGAAGTCGGCAGCTCGGACCATTATGACACATCCTCTCCTCACTGTCATGGTTGTTCTATTTTAGGTGGCGCTAACATGAGAAATGGGCTAATGAAAGCTTCCTTCACTTATATTTTTAAAAATTAACCACTGCCCAACACATCACCCGCTGACCACAACCGTCTCGGAATCGACGCATCACTTCCCCCTACAGACCAGATTTGACGCATCACTTCTCCTGCGTGCAGCAGAACTGTCACATCGCCTTCCCAGGGTCTAAGGAACTGACGCATCTCTTTGTTTTTCGGCGCTTTCCATTTCTATGGCTGTTTGGCTTTGTGAATTTTGTCGCAACTACAGGAACTTTGAGAGATATCACACATCCTTTGTTTTCTATGGGCCAAGTTCTTTGAAACCTTTTTGAAGTCATATTCTTATTACATGTATGTTGGATGTTTGTCGTTTTGGTCTTGTTGAGTTTAGATAAAGATACTTTATTTTTCTAAACTGGTGTGGTGTCTATTTGTGGTATTATCGCTGTATTACTGTGTGTTTTGAGTACAAATACTTTACACATTGTCTTTGGGATAAGTCTGTCTGTTCGTGTCAAGCTACCCAGTGGGTAAGCAGGGGCTATCTAATGTGTTTATCCCCCTTACACTGACTAGAAGCAAGGGTCCCTATTCGGACAAAGGTACCTACCTCTGCCAACTAGAGACCCCCATTTCTAACAAACTGCAAAAATGTTTTGTCATTTTCTACTATGCTCTTAACTCAATTTGTGAGTCAGTAATATTTCACCAACACCTAATTTGGGGTTGCAACTCCATATCAATTCAGTATTTGGCTGGGGAGTGCTATAGGTTTATTGAATCATTACGTAATGTAGTAATGTTTACTTTAAAAAAAAAAAAAGCTGCATAAAAAAGAGTTTATTGTATTTAAAGGCGATCACACCCATGGTGGTCTGCAGACCCTAGAAGCCCATCATCCTTTTGAAGGTCACCAATCGCAGTCTGTCACAATATGCGACATACCTAATTAATACTCATGAAGTAGGTTGGCTCATGACCCACTCTGAACTGGAATGTCATCAATTGACCTACTAGTACATAGGTTGGCACGTGGGTTCTCTGTTTATCATTACTGCTCTCATACCGACAGATTCTAAAAAAAAATTGAAAATATGCCCTTAGATGTGCTGACTTTTGAATTAAAAACAAATGGGGGTGCTGTGTTTAGCAATAACTTACGGTTGAAAAGCACCTGCTGCAGAGTTCCTTGTGCATCCTGCTTTCAGGTTCCAATAAAAATGTCAAGATAACTCTTGTGATTAATGTTCTTGCTAGAGAGAGAGATTGAAGTTCTGTCTAGTTGCAGTTTTGACTCGCTATAAAGTAGTACAGAGGGTTAATCTACCTGCCGCAAAGAACAGACCTGTATTTTATGTGGATGGCTGAGCGGATTAGTAAAGCCAGCCTTTACCAGCCCTTTCTAACAAATGAGACGTATGTGAGAGAAGGGCTGTGGAGGGATGAGGGACACTTTTGCCGGTTGGTAGTGAGGGGATCCGAGGACGAGATCTGGTGGAGAGGGGCGCCAAAAAGGATTGTTGCCTCGGGCGCCACCAGCGCTAAAGCCAGCCCTGTTTTTGACAGAGTATTCTGTTCACCAAACTCTAAATAAGGCCTTAAATTATCCGCCAAACTTTAAATAAGGTTTCAAATAATTTGCTGTTTGAAACAGGTAAGTGGCCTTCAGTGATCTTGAAGCCACCCCTCAATAATTTTTTTTACATTTTCATCACTTGTTTTGGTAGCCATTAGGTTGATATGTGTGACAACCTAAAATAACTTCTAATGCCGGTGGATGAGTAGTTCAGTATCATTGGATAGTGGCAAACAAGAAAAAGTGGGAATGGCCTGTATGTCACTGAATTACACGTAATGAGGGAGCACCCCCTGCTGACCCCTCGCTGTCCTCTGTGGCCTCTACTGCAATGAGATGAGTTTGGCGCATTTCACCCAGAGATGGTGACTCTGAGTATAAGGAGGGAGGGACCCTGCAAAGGACCTTCGGCTAGTCGGTCACATTTATCAGGATGATATGAGCATGAGTTATGAAAAAAATAATTTGAAGGCAAGGGCAAATAGAAGCGTGGGCCATTTTGTTATGTTTGCAGTTGTATATGCTTTGTTTTAACAGTGAGAGGGACCTCTCTTTGGGGCAGATTTCCAAGAAAGCGACGCATCTGTAGAGATGCGTCACTTTCCCTGCGCCACCATGCAAATCCCTTGCATCACCATGGATGCGCCGTATTTACAATACGGCGCACCATGGTGCAAGGATTGACAGAAGCGTCAGATATTCTGACGCACCCGTTGACCCAAAAGTGATACATGGCTGGAGTTGCTCATGAAAGTGACGCAACTCCAGCAGTGCGTCACAACATAGAGGTGAGTGCCATTCAAAAAGCCCTGTGTCATTCCTTACGCCTAGTCTGAGCAGGCATAGGGATTTTGACGCAGCGAAGGCGTAGAGTGACGCAGTGAAATGTTGTAAATTTCACTGCATCAGTTCTATATGGCTTTTTGCATGGGAATGCCCACCCTGCATACATTGGGGCAGATTTACAAGCCCCTTGCGCCACTTTTGCATCACTTTTAACATGGGAAAAGTGACACAAAAGTGGCGCAAGGGGCTTGTAAATCTGCCCCTACGTCCTTTTTCCTTCTCCGTTAGAAAAGAGTTTGTCTGCACCAGGATTGGCTCTTTGCTTACCGAGGTCGTGGGTAAAGATGCCAGGCTTCTCTTTCCTGCCTCTGAAAAAAAATCATATTTAACCAATGAGCCATCGATTCCGGTCAAGCGATGTCATCACCCTGAGTTGTTTGAAAATACTTTACTTGACTAACGTAGGACTCTTATCGAGATCTGTGTGTGCCTGTATCCACTATCCAGCAGGACTAAGACTCGAATTCTATCAAGTACCAACTCAGCCTTTCTTCCTTCTGATTTTCATAAAATGAGACGTATTGTTTTCGGTTATAAGAATTAGATATAGTATAAGAAAGACTAAGAATTCGATAAAGCAGCTAATGCCAATACTCAATGGGGCAGATTTATGATAACTGGCGCATCCCTGCATATCAGCAGGGATGCGCCAGTTATTATGCGCCACAGCTGCGCCACCATGGATGCGCCGCATTTATAATGCGGCGCACCATGGGGCAAAAACGGCACAGATGCGTGACGCATCTGTGCCGTAAAAGTGGCGCATTGCTGGAGTTGCGTCGCAAGCGCTACGTAGCTCCAGCAATGTTCTGGGGGGCCCTATCTGTACCATGCTGCGTCAATCCTTACGCCTGCTTCAAGCAGGCGCAGGGTTTTGACGCAGCATGGGCCTAAAAGTGACTGAGTGAAATCTTGTAGATTTCACTCAGCCACTTTTAGGAGGCGTTCCTGCGCCGGAACGCCCCCACCTGCCCTGGAACGCCTACATGTGGCGCAGGGCTTTACAACGTGACGCATCTCCCAGATACGTCACGTTGTAAATACCCCGCACCATGGCGCAGGATTTGCGCCGCTGCTGCGTCACAAAAGTGACGCAACGGCGGCGCAAAAGTGGCGCAAGTGCAACATAAATCTGCCCCAAAGTGATACGTGCTACATGGAGTGGATTATTTTTTTTTTTTTATCATTTCTAATATTCCCGCCTGACCTAGAGAAAAAGCAGGATTTTTACAAATTCAGGAAAAGATGACAAGTAACCTTCATATTTTTAGCGAATACTGAAAGTGCTGCCACATTTTTTTTTTGTTGCTCTGACTACAGACGCCCACCTGTTTCCTGTTATGCCTCCGCCGTGCATAGACCACCGTTATCCTCATTAATCACTCTATGTGCCTTCTTATCGTTTGAATCTAGATGTGCTGAGCATCTTATCTTCCGTGCCTGGATGGATTTTAAATCACATTTTTCATTTCCTCCTAACCACTTCATGAAATCTTGGAAGAATATGTTTACTGGGTTTCAGGCATACGCGTTTTTTTCCGCACTTATTCAGTTTTCCTCAGTTCACTTTTAAGGTGACAGGATGATTTATTTACTGTCTTTAACAATGTTCCTCCTCACTGGACAAATGATGAATATCAATATCTGTAAGCTAACCTAGCATCAAAACCATGCAGTGCCTGCCATTTGCAAACTAGGCTTCTTTTTCGAAATTGATGTATTGGGGTGTTTCTTTGTTGCAAGATGAGGGAATATATGCATTGCCATTTACAAAACAAATGAAACACGACTATTCAGCCTAGAAACTATTGGGCATATGTACAAGGACTGGCGAAAACTACCGTTTTCTTACAGCTGTGTATCGCTGAAAACTATCTCCTTGTTAGCGACATATGTACAAGACGTCGCTACATGGCGATAGCTTCAGTGATCATCGGTGAAAGCTGCAACTAACATTAGGTGATAGGAATTCCGGCGTTAGCGGGCAAAAACCAACGAAAGGCCCATTAGTGGCAAAAAAAACACACGTTAGTCAGCCCAACGTGAGTTTTTTTTGCATCTAATGGAAAAAAATAGCCTATCAGTCGACCTCCAATAGAAAATAGGCAAAAAACACAATGAAATGCAGAATGGAGCAGCCAGGGCCAAGTGCAGCACACATCAACAACTCCCTCAATCCACCCAACATCCAGGAGGACCAGGATGAGAGCCTGGATGCCACGCTGGACCTGCGTCTGGAGCCTGGATGCCTCGCTGGACCTGCGTCTGGAGCCTGGATGCCTCGCTGAACCTGCGTCAGGAGCCTGGATGCCTCGCTGGACCTGCGTCTGGAGCCTGGATGCCTCGCTGGACCTGCGTCTGGAGCCTGGAGTGGGATGTGGAGGAGCTGTGGAGTCGATGAGCCATGGCGGTAGACATTGAGGTGCGGCTATGGTCCGTACTTGGTGGAGAAGTCTGGGCGGTCTCATGGAGACACGTTGCTGACCTGTGTGAGAAGACCGCCTTGTGCCCCTTGGAGCTGTGAATGGTAGAGGCGTTCCTGCGCACCAAAGTAGGGAGGTCTGAATTGTACACTGCAATCCACCACTACACCGGGGTGCACAGAGAGGATTACCAACAGTGGGCGGCACCTCTCTGCATCACAGGCCAGATGATGTTGCGCTGGCCGGTGGCTGTGGAGGGTGAGGCCCCTGAGCTGCACCAAACTTGTGTTCAGGAGTGCTGCAAGTTCACGCCTAAGGAGGCCCTGCTGCATCAACTGCATCGGGAGGTTCACCAGCAGACCTGGCGGCGACTGCTGTACCCACGCTTGTGAAATCTCACCTGGCTGACCTGCTGGCTGAATCACAAATTTTGAGAGAGTTTTGCGGATTGCACCGCGGTGTCAATGTTCAGGTAAGGAGAAGGTGGGACATGTAGTAGAGGAATCCCGGGGGTCGAGTCGCCCAGGCCTAGCACTTGTAGATGACGCACTCCCAGTGTCGGCTTATCCGCTGTGGTGGAAGAGCATCGCCCCACTGCTTCCAAGCAGTGCAAGGAGAGGAACAATCATCACATGATGATAACTTTCCTGATGTTATCGTGCCATGTTTCCTTTGTGGGCGGGAGGGTGGGTAGGGCTGCTCCACTCATGGAGCAGGGCAGGGGAGGACTGGCATGCCCACTCAAGTGCGCAGTGACTGGTTGGTTGGCTCGCTCAGGCTGCATAAAGCAGTTATGCACACTGTCCTGTGTGCAATGTAGGCTGCCTTACAGCCTGCATGGAGAACATGCCAACACCTCCAGCACCTGGCTGAACGCCTTGTCCCGGAGCCAATGACCAATCCCAATGCCCTATTGCAGCGTTGTGATTGGCTAAGGGGAGTGAGCCTGGCTGCCTACTTCCTGTTCCAGGAAGCAGACTCAGGAGAGCAGGAGCAACGAAGACACGGGACCCGGCCTCTGGGTAATATTTTTCTCATCTAAATATTTACAACACCCGCTCACACACACCCCAACGTCCATGCCCCATCCAGTGTTCTTTCCGGCATTTCCAACCTCCCAGCTGTCCAGTCCCCGGGCCATACGCAGCAGGCATACCACTGGGTGCCAAAGGTATGTATGGAGTTACGACGCATACCATTATATCGCATTCCATTACAATTCATAATAATACTAGACATATAGCAACAGTAGGGAAGGTGTTGGATTGCGGAGATGTAAACATTACTATTCCCACTTCAGTGAGTGCAACACTAAAACTAACCCTTGCACCCCAAAGCAAACCCTGAACCCTAAAATTCATCTTTGAGCCCCCAAAACACACCCTAAAAATCATATTTGACCCAAATGTACACCCCAAATCATATTTGGCCCAGATGTACACCTCAATTATCATATTTGACCCAAATGCACACCCCAATCTTCATCACTGACCCCAAAACACACCTCAAATTTCAAAATGTATCCCATAATACACCCCACATTTAATCTCAGACACCCAAAACCCATACCCACCCTAAAAATTAAAAATAACCCATTACTGAGCTCACAATGCGTTGTAATGGAATGAGATGTAATGGCACCTGCATTGCTGGATTTGCGTTCTAAAGGTATCACGATGTAATGCCTGCATTGTAATGGACATCTCCCATGCCAAAGGCAAGCCATAGGCAGGCCCGTCTGCGTCCGTCTGCCGCTGGACTGTGCTCAGCACCAAGGACACTTCCTCTCGGACACTCCACCCCTGCAGCACCAGCACCCTCCTCGCCATCAACCCTGGATGTCACATCGCCTGCCAGGACCAACATCTGCTCCGGACTGGACATCGCCATCACCACCACTGACAGCTACTAAATCACCCACAAGGACCACCCTGACTATCCAGGAGGAGGCATTGCAATCACCTACAGAAGCACACTCTGACTGACCACGCACTCTAATGACCCAACGGTGACCATGGAACACCTCAGCTTCCAGATCCAGACCAACCCCAACCCCAGCCCCTGCGACACCCTCATCTGCAGGCCCCCCAGGCCATGGACACCCATTCTTTGATATCATTGTAGACCTCATTGCACACCAGGCTCTCCCATCCACCGACGACATCCTACTTGGTGAACTTAAGTTCCACATGGACAACCCCAGTGACCAGAACACTACCCGCTCCTGGGGTAGCTCCCCAACATCAGACTCAAGCAGCTAGTCATCGCAGCAAGCCACATAGCAAGACACACGGTCGAGCTAGTCTCCTCCACCATCGGGACCTTCAACTAAAGCCACACCACCAGACTCTCCTGGACCGACCATCATTGTATACATTTATTTATTTTTATTTATTTAAGAAGTTTTATATAGCGCTGGCCTGACCCTAGGGTATCGGAGCGCTTTACAGCAGAAAACATTGCAGAGACTCACGACAACACAAAACAGAAGAGTGACACATTAACAGTGCAAGACAGTCTTAGTCTTTGGAGTCCTTCGAAGCCTTGGCGTTAGAGCAGTGCGCGGTATCAGCTAGCTGCTCCGATTGATCCTATCCACTCCCTAGGGAGCGGTTGAGGAATAAGATCTTGAGTTGGCTTTTGAATTTTACAAAGAAGGGAATGGTTCTGATGTGAGGGGGAATAGAGTCCAGATTTTTGGAGTGCTACCGGCGAAAGACCGATCCGCAGTTTTTTGTTTTCGAGTTTTTGGTGGGATGAGCAGAAGGGAGTTTGAGCTTCTGAGATTCCTGGCCTGACCGGCTTTATTGAGTTTTTGCCAGAAATTCAGGTTTGCCGGTGTGTAGGGCTTTATGTGTCAGGCAAGCTAATCCGCATTTCAACAGGAAGCCACTTAAGTTCCCTGAGTGCAGGAGAAATGTGGTCACATTTCTTGATACCGGTGATCATTCTGGCGTGCAGCGCAGTTTTGATGGGAGCCAGATGTGATTTTGGAATTCCAGATAGGACTGCATTCCCATAGTCCAGTCTTGACAGTACCAGAGTTTGGCTGGCCTGTTTGTGATCACTGGGAGGAATGAAGGGTTTTATTTTGTTCAGTAGTCTGAGGTTAAGGAAAGCGCTCTTGGCCGAATTCTTGATATGTCTGGTCATGTTCAGTTTCGGGTCTAGAGTGATGCCTAGTGATTTGACAGAGTCTGCTAGAGGGAGATTTCCTTTGAGTGCATCAACAGCCTTTAGCCATTCGGCAATTTGGGGATTTTCTTCCTTATTCGAGATGAGGAGTGTCTCAGTCTTGTCCGGGTTTAGTTTAAGTGGTTGCATAATAGCCAGTGTTAAACATCTCTCAATACGTCATTGAGTCTTTAAATGTCTTTGAGGGAGGTAGTTTCCAAATAAATCTGAGTATCATCAGCGTAGAGATGGAAGCGGATGTTGCCTTTTTTGAGTAGTTTGGAGAGAGGTTCCATGTAGATGTTAAAGAGTTGCGGGGATAGCACTGAGCCTTGAGGGACACCTTTGTTGACTTGGTGGAGGTTGGAAGTGAAGTTTTTTATTTTTATTTTTTGTGTGTGATTCTGCAGGAAGGAGGAGAACCATTGGAGGACCACCTCGCCAAGGCCGGCTCTTTCTCGGAGAGCCCTAAGGAGCAGTTTGTGATCTACCATGTCAAATGCTGCCGAGAGGTCAAGGAGAATGAGGAGGCAGCATTGGTCAGAGTCAAGTGATCTGTGGATTTCGTCAATGATGTTGAGGATCGCGGTTTCTGTGCTACAGCCTTTTCTGAAGCCAGATTGGTGGGGGTCCAGGAGGTTGATGTTGTTCAGGTGTTGGGTTAGTTGTTGGAGTACGCATCTTTCTAGGGTTTTGGCCAGAAGGGGAAGGTTCGAAACAGGTCTAAAGTTATTCAGCTCCGTAATGTCGAGGCCGGGTTTTTCAGCAAGGGTGTGACTTGTCCCATTTTAAGGCAGTCTAGAACGACTCCATTTTTTAAGAAGCTATTTATGATTGTGCACCAAAGCGGAGCTAGGGCGCGCTTCAGTTTTTTGGTCAGTAGAGGAGGAATGGGGTCTAGGACATGAGCTGATGGTTTGGAGGTGGAGATCAGCGTGACAATCTCAGATTCTTGAATGGGGCGGAAGCTGAGCCAGGAATTGGAGGAGGTACAGGGAGAGAAGTCAAGCATCCCGAACGTGATGCTCCTAGTAGGGTGTGTATTGAAGACGTCGAGTGAAAGTTCGATCTTAGTGATCTTATCATTGAAGAAGTTGGCGAAGTTGTCGCAGAGTTCTTTGGACACCTGTATAGAGGAGTTCACGGGTTTGGAGGTTTGTTTCCTGATGATGCTATAGAGCTCCTTAGGTCTATTTTTTGCGCTGTCCAGCGCTGAGTGGAAAAAGCTGGATTTCTTGTTTTTGATATGATTGTTGTACTTCCTACGGGCTGTTTTGAGTTGTTCGCGGAGGATAGAGGCAGGGTTATCCCTCCAGCTTCTTTTTTTGGCTCTTCGTTTTCTCCTTTCAGAATTGAGGTCGGAGTTGAACCATGACCTGGATGGAATGGCTCTGCTTTCTTTCAGTTTTAGGGGAGCTAGCTGGTCAAGCATGGTCACTAGCTTTGCGTTGTAACGCTCGGTGAGTTCTGTTGTGGAGAGGTGGTCGTTGGTGTGGGGAAGAAGCAAGCTTATCCTTTCTTCAAGGACTACCATGGGAATCTGTGAGAAGTTTCTGATCCATTTGGGAGGGTCTTGCATACGCGGTTGAGAGAAAGTTTGTTGGTTGATATGGAATAAGATCATGTGGTGGTCCGACCAGTCCACGGGGAGTATTTGGTTGATTGTAATTGCGTTTCGTTGAGCGATGATGGCATACAGGGTGGCTCCTTTGTAGTGTTTCTCCTCCTTGCAGTATCGGGTTAAAGTGTTGTCATGGAGGAGATTGGATAGCGTTTGAATTAGCGGGTTGTTAGTTTCATTCCACCGCAGGTTAAGGTCACCAAGGATTAGGTTGTTGGCATCTCAGAGTGCACATTGAGCTATCAAGTCAGATAAGTTATCCCCGAATACGGAGGTGTTGCCTGGTGGATGGTAGAGAAGGTGGCAGAGCAGAGTTCCGTTATCTTTGGTCTTTATGTTGGTTGAGAGACATTCATACATTACGTCATCACCATGCCCATTATACACAACTGCCATCATCGCCCCCCTCGCAGCTGGATCAAGGCCACCGAAGTACGTCCCGTCAACTCCCACAGCACCGCCACTCTGCCAACGCTTGCAGATGATGACACCAAAGTGCGCAAATGCCACCGATGAATCTCCAACTGCGCCGTCACCCGAGCACCCCTCAAGAACGGCCCTACATCAGTACCTTACGCCTGCATGATGGCAGGCGTAAGGGTGATGCAGTACCACAGTGATAGGCTGGCCCCATGCATTGCTGGAGTTGCGTCATGGTTGTGACACAACTGCAGCAATGAGTGACTTTAGCGCAGACAGATACGTCAGGATTCCAGACATATCTGTAATTACTTGCGTCATGGAGCACTGTCCAGTAAATACAGCACATCTGTTGTGTCGCAAGAAGGGGGTAGTGAAAAGTGTTGCAATGCTGTCTTGTCGCAGCGCTGCAAAACTTTTCATGAGCGAGGCCCAGGAATGCGCACAATCTTGTTAATGGTGCACAGTTCTGCCCTGTAGTTTTGTCGCAGGGCAGCGCAGCAACATTGCTTGTAGCGCGGTCCAGCAACAAAACATGCTGAAATGAGGCCCCAAGGGTTATTTTCATTTTTAATACCAGCTATTTTCTGGCCTTAAAGAACTGCCTCTAATTGCAGTTAGAGGCAGTTTTTTTGGTCATCCGAACTTAAGGAATCCCCTTGTACATATCGCCAAGTGGGGTTAGCGGCCGTTTTTTCACGGGAACATCTCCCTTGCATGCCATTATCACTAACAGAAGTGGCGATCTTTATAATGGATGTTTTCATTGGAACAGAGGTTAGCAGCAGCTTGTACATATGGCGATAAAAATATCGCCGCAAAACCATCGGAAAAGTGACGCTAATGCTGCGTTAACTCCTTGTACATATGCCCTTATGTGTTTTTTACATGCACACACACACACACATGTGCACACACGCACACACACACGCACACACTCTCTCCTGTGTGGGAGCTTGTGCTGCGGTGGAGCTAAGTTCCACTGAGTAGCACTGAAGAAACTACAACTGCCAGTGGCAGAGAAGGGCTTGGAACCCCATAATTTGAGGCACACTATTTTGCAGTGCAGTTGCATTTGGTTTCAAGATGGTTGGCTGGGTGCCACTTGGGGGATATATGCAATTGCTCTGGCCCCCTGTGGCTGTCTGCGATACAAAATGTCTTACTTCCCAAAGCCACACACCGTTCTACATGGTCATTGCAGGTCATGAATGCCCACAGGTCCCTGGCTAGAGTCTCCCATCTTATGCGCCACATTCCACTGTACACACTGGTGCTCCCCCTGTACGGTCCCTCACGCTTCCCTGGCTCCTACTCAGCCACTAACCTACGGATCTGGCAATAGCACTGCCTGATCACAATCAGTAACCCCTTTGTTGCAGAACATCCTTCTTACCTTTGACCACATCATCCCCGACCATGTCATTCCCTGAGAGTAATTTATCACCTACTAGCAACTGCATAATACTTTCCAATACCTTTCATCCACATGGAACGAGGAACCTCAAACACAATTAGTCATACAGTCCTTCCTACATATGGGGCCCGGACGCCACCTGATAGCATGGATATACAGGCTATACGGGAACACACTGGGATCCCACTTGTCATCTTGCGGGGCAAGTAAGAGGATGATATTGGCTGGGTACTGCGTGACTGGGAATGGGACCAGGCTCTGGAATTTCCCCGAATGTAGAAATCCCCGGTTCAAAAACATTCAGGTCCTCATTTATGAGGCCCCTTGTGCCCTTGGAACGCCACTTTTTGTGACGTTCTGTGGCGCAGAAGACTGTTTAAGAGGCAGCACTAAGTCACATTTTTGGTGTAATTCTGCCTCGTAAATATTGTCCCCTTTAACGCAGTTTTCTTTGTTAAAGGGGCGTTCAGTGTGGATTGCTAGGGGCATTCCCAGCAACATCCATTGCATTTTGACACTGCCCCAGATTTAGGAGAAATCGTAAATATGAGGCAGCGCCAAAAATGTACACCTCCCCCGGTGAGGCATAAGTGAGGCACAACAAGGGTAAATATCTTCTATGTCTCCTCGTTTTTCCTTTTTCTATTTGTGCATGGTGCCTGCATTGGCGCATGGCAGCTCATTGTGGGCCGGTGCAGGGAAAAAGGACAGTCATGTGCTGTATCTCAGAGATACGGCACGTTCCTGCCCTTTTATTTTACCGTAGGGCAACGGAGCGGGGAGACCTGCGGCGCACCCCTATGGTAAAACCTCCTAAATGTGGCCCATAGTTCTCCTTTGTCCACTGAGCCTATTTGACATAAGAGCA
The DNA here is from genome assembly GCF_964204655.1 of Triturus cristatus. Classification (NCBI taxonomy): domain Eukaryota; kingdom Metazoa; phylum Chordata; class Amphibia; order Caudata; family Salamandridae; genus Triturus; species Triturus cristatus. The sequence continues at coordinate 820,143,486 of NC_140591.1, forward strand.
ACTCAACCGTTACTTCCTCACTGCACATATATGTGGCCCACGCTGCTGATCCCCATCAGCTAACCTACAGCATATGCTGTAGTCCTTGCTTGCCCTCTCCTCCTACCGGTGCTCGGTTGACGATGTGTTTGTAGAGGTCACCGAGCTCACTAATCTAGCATCATGGGAAGCCTGCACTCTCTGAATCTTCAGGTGCAGGAAGCAACAGAAGGTACGGGAATGTTTTGCCATCTTAGCCCTCCAGCTGGTTAGGAGAACCCTGACCGTGCAGTGGAGGGCTGGACAGACTCTTCCGATCACTACTTGGCATAGAGCGCTGTGGAAATTGGGAAGGGCTAAGGCACTGTGGTATGAAGAGGTTCGGCTCCTTCGCAAACAGCCAATCTCTGCGGCTTGGGACATCCTCCTGGAAAACTTCCAGCAATTCACCCACAATGACAACTTACCCCCATGAACCAATTTGAATTGTCAACTAGGAAAACATGTTTCTCCTTGACAACCCCCTTGTCTTTTAACTCCTTCCCTTTGTGAGGCTCAGAGCCGATACAAGCAGCACACTATGAAGCAGGATCAATGGCACACTTGGAATCCCCCTTGACTCCAAACCAATCAGTCAACTACACTAGTGTCTCCGCGTGGCCAGGCCTGTTCCCAAGTCCAGCCTCTATCCCTATTTACACAATAGAGGTAATTCTGCCCCAGCTGTGCCTCAGTACTCTTGGCAGTTGCAAACTATTCTTTGTTCTGATCAGAATGGCTATCCCCTTTTCCTAGTTTTGGGGTAATATCCCTGCTTGCCAGACAGTCTAATATGTAGGCAATACCACAATGCGTCTTCAACAGTCATCTACCACTGGGATGCATTGCCAGTTGTCTCATTCATTCCCTTGTTCAGCACTTATACTCCTGCTTTGCATGATTATGTGATGTGGTTGTATAGTATCTTTAAATGTCATCTTGATTTGGTAACACTGTCTTTGTTATTAAATGAAAACCCTAATAAAACAGTTTAAAAACAAAAAGGTGCAGGCGTCAGAGGACTTCTAACAGGAACTTGTTGAGAACTTAGGGCCTGATTAGGTTGGCGGTCGGACTACGTCTGACCACCATCCCTCCGGAAACAGGACTGCCCGACTATCTGTTGGCAGTCCCGCACCCACAATCACGATGCAACCGCCTTCAAGGCAGTTGCAATGTGTATCCTTTGTATTGCGGTGGTTGCTGCAGCCTGCAGCACACGCCGTAATACAAAATATACACATGGGACATATCCCTGCACGATGTGGCAGGCACCGCATGGTGCTCGCCACATGGTGCAAGGATATCCCCATGGCCCATATCGGAGGTACAGAGGGAAAGGGGGGCTTGCTACAGGCCCCCAAAGTCCCTTTCTGCCAGCCTTTTCATCGCGGGTTAACTGCCATGAAACGGCCTGCAGAAAGGGAAATTTTAATACCTACGGCTGTGCCTGAGCAGGCACCGCCACTGTCGTAGGGATACAACTCACTCCGATGGTGCCCGTCGGATGCGTGGCAGTCAGTCTCTCCGACCACCAGACATCCGCCCGCCATCCTAATGTGGCGGGTGGTAAACAGTATCATAATGGCAGTGGGACCACCACTGACGGGCTGTCGGTGGCCGTCCCACCATCGTTGTCCTCAGGCCCTCAGATCACTGTCTACTGGCAGTAACCAACTAGTCACCAGGGAAAAGATCCATGCTACATATTTGTGAGTCCATAAGTTTAGGATCAAGAAGTAAGACAGGACTATCAGCTGGCCAGTGCTTAAACAATTAACAGACAATGGAGCTTTAATTAAAAGTTCCACTGGTCTACAATGTAGGACTGAGAATGGTTCTATGATGAAACCATTAAACCTGCAGCCAAGGTCCGCAGTTGTACCAAGTACCTCCCAAGATGTTTTGGATCCTAGAGTTCAGCTCCTGAGAAGAATCATAGACCGCAAAAATATGGTGGAAGACTCTGCTTTGAAGCGCCGAGCCCAAACAGGGAGCAAACCGTGAATATCTCAGCTATTGGCAATACATTGTTGGTGAACTCCATTATGTTCATTTGCAAATACACCTGTTCAGTGATCCTAGTGGTTATGGTGATTCAGATGCGGGTGGGATCCCTGCCTCTGAATTATTTTACTACTCGATGGTCTAATGTCCCCACGAGTCAAGCTACCCTATGCCCATTGTGTAAGTTACAAGATGAAACAATAAGTCATTTGTTCTTTGTATGTCCCGCATATTTATCTCCTAGGAGGGTGTGGTTGAGACCAATCTGTAAGCAATTGGGTACTAGGGTAAGCGGTGAGGCATTGAGGATCCTATGTACTAGCACATCATCAGTTATTGTTGTAGCTGTGGCAAAGTTTCTAGGATGGGCTTGGATCATAAGAAAACGTGGCATTGTTGATTGATCTACTAGTGGCCCCTGGATATGAATTAGTATTTACCGAGAGTCTGTTTCTAATGTATTCTTAACCTATGTATATGTTTTAATGATTGCTTTCTTAAACGTACATGTTAATCAAGCTGTTTTTAGGGTTTTTTTAATGATTTTTGACTTGTGTATATGCTGTTTCTGTACTGGTTACACTGCTTTTATGACAAATGTCGAATAAAGCTTTTTGGATTGGTTATGGTGATTGTTTCACAAATGTGATACTATTTACAAAGCAGGTCCATTTATGATGATAATATGAACTGATGTGTTCAGTCACGTTTCCTTTTCATAATGATTAAATAATTTGGCAACTCTATTTTGAAACATTCACTGCAAAATGTCTCACCAAATATACATAGATCAAATGACTATGGTTTACTTGGGATAGCATCAACCATCATGAGTGATACCATATATTTGAATTGGAACACATGTGTACTAAAGCAGTAAGCCTAACACACACACAAACACCACCCATGTAAAAACAATAATATTATCAAAAGGAAAACAATATTATGCAATGAATCCCTACTGAGATATTATTGACTATTGCAATTTACATACACATTATAAAATGTTGGTCAAAAATAGAGTTTAATCAAAGGGACCAATTTTGAAGAAACATAAGTAATGCTGATATAAAATATACAGAGTAATAGCAACAGGGAAGAAGCCGAAGCCAATCCAGTCGAGGCACACTTGAACTAATCGCCATACAGCATCAGTCACAGATGCCAACTGGGGAAACCAAATACAGTGCAGCGATTTGTTCGAACCTGTTTCAAGACACACGCGGGGTTTGTATTCTCCATTCGGTGAGTCTTTGTCATTTTATGCTTTGTTTTGGCTCTGCTTAGATTCAAAATGCTGTATGGTCTTTTTCGCTAAGGATTGCAGGCGTATAATATACAGAGGATTAATGTAATCTCAAATGACATCACTGATGATACCACTGATGACATCATCCTGTGACTGTGAGTGTTTTTTAAAAGTTTGAATGCTAAATATATATACCAATGTGTATTGGTGAATCAGTGGGTGTATGAGTGCCTGTACAGAAGATTCAGTGGGTGCATGACTGACTGTATAAGTATGTTATAAGGTGTCTCAAGGAATGTATGGGTGAGTGAGTGGACACGTGAGTGGCTGTACGGATGATTGATTGGTTGTCTGAGTACCTCTATGGGTGTCTGTGTGTCTGTGTGAGTGGGTGACTGCCTGTATGGATGAGTGAGTGGGTGAGTCAGTGGCTGTATGGGTAAGTGAGTGTGTGTGTGAGAGGCTGCAAGGGAGAGTGAGCGAGTATATGGCTGTGTAGGTGTGTGGATGTGTCAGTGGTATATGGGTGAGTAAGTGGGTATGTGAAAGGCAGTATAGCTGAGTGATGGGGTATGCGAGTGACTGTATGGGTGAGTGAATGAATGTGAGAGAGGCTGTATGGGTGAGTGTGTGCTTGTGTCAGTGACTGCAAAGGTGAGTGAGTATGTGTTAGTATCTGCATGAGTAAGTGAGTGTGTGTGTGTGTAACTGAATGAGTGAATAAGTGGCTGTGTGATTGACTGTATATGTGAGAGAGTAGGTGTGTGAATAGCTCTATGGGTGACTGACTCAATGTGTAAGTGCCTGTATGAGTGTGTGAATAGATATGTTAGTGGCTGTATTAGTGAGTGAGTGGTTGTATGAGTGGCTGTATGGCTGAGTGAGTGGTTGTGTGCATATGTAAATCTATGAATCAGTAAGTAAGTACTGGTATGGGTCTGTAAATGGGTTTGTGATTGGGTTTGAGGGAGTGGGTGTATAAAAGGTTCTATGGGGTGTGTGTGGATACGTTAGTGATTTTGTGGATGATGGCATCAGTGATGTCACTGACCATGTGATGAGTGATGTAACATGTGAGGTCATAAGCAGTCCATTGCTGACGTGTTACTTATAGTTAGCTCTGCTAAATATAACTGCTGAATTTCACAGGTTTTGTACGAGTGGAACCTGAGCCTAACTATAACGTCCCTATAACCTTTGTTTTTTTCCAGTCAATTTCTAAGGGTTTTTAATTCCATTTCCTAACTATAACATCCCTATAACCTTTGGTTTTTTCAGTGATCTAATGAGCAACTAGAGTGCTAACATTCAGAATTTATGGCAAATGTGTGACACATCTGAATACCTTCTTGATGGAACCAAAGTAAACAAGCATTGAAAATGCAATAGATCTCGCCCTCGTTTAAGTTAAAGCAATTCTGTTTGTAATTAGGTGGCTTTTTAGCTTTGCTTGTATTAGTGGTTTTCAAACTTTCATGTACATAACATGCACATGTATGCACATATGTATATGTATGCATGCATTTATATTTGTATTTATATAGATTCACTGAAAAAACCATAGGTTTCAGGGGTGTTATACTTAGCTGGACTTTTCACTTGTACAAAACCATTGAAATTCCACCGTTATAGTTAGTTCAGCTAACTATAACTCGTGCGCCCGCAATGCACTGCTGATGACGTCACATATTACATCACTCATGACATGGTCAGTGATCATCACTCATGACATCACTGATGACATCTCAAATGACATCACTGATGACATCATCCAGTGAATGTGTGTTTTTCTGAAAATTAAATATGTTTTATATATGTATATCTCAAGGTCGATGGAAGAATAAATGGGTATATAAGTGTCTAAATGGATGATTTGTTTTTGAAAAATTGATTGTGTAACTGACTGATTAAATGTATCATAGTGAATACATGGCTTAGTGAGTAATGTTTAAATATTTAAATATCTGTATCAGTCTCCCACTTTGTGTATAAGTGGCTGCATGGGTTGGTGAGTAGCTACATGGGTGTCTATATAGGTTATTAGTTGGTTTTTTGTGTATCAGTCTGAGTGTCTGCATGGTTCGGTGGGGGGTATTACGTAGTGCATAGGTGCATGAATAAGTGACTCACTGTTTGTATGTGTTGAACACAGCATGTGTGCAGGACTGTATGGGTGGATGAGTGTGTGTATGGGTGTGTTAGTGAGTGAATGACTGTCTCAATAGTGTCCTTATGAGTAACTACATATGTTTTAAACTAGTATATGTGACTATTGGTGTATATATGTGAGTATATGTGAGAGTGGGAGATTGAAAGAGTTCCTGTATGAATAAGAATGTGTTTCTATAAGTGATTGTTTAAAATACTAAGTATGTGTAAGTTTCCGTAGAAGTAAGTGTGGTGGTGTGTGTATAACTGTATATGCAAGAAATGTATGTTTGATTCTTTATTAGCATGAGTGACTATGTGTGTGAGTAACTCTATGGATGAGTGGCATTGTGTAATAGGATGTATAGGTGTATGAGTACATATGATGAGTGAGTACATGTAGGAGTGACTGTATAGGACTGTTGGTGAATGAGTGGATGTGTATGTGGATCTTAGAATTACTGAAGAGGTTGTTGTAACTGGTATTGGTATGTCCATTGTTTTGAAAATTTTAGTCTCTATTGTTGAATGTGTGTATCAAAGGTTATATTAGGGTGAGAGGAGGTCTGCCACTCTATCACAAGGATGATGTCATCAGTGATGTCATTTGAGATGTCATCAGTAATGTCATGAGTGATGTCACTGACCATGTCATGAGTGATGTAATATGTGACGTCATCAGCAGTGCATTGCGGGCGCGCGAGTTATAGTTAGCTGAACTAACTATAACGGGGGAATTTCAATGGTTTTGTACAAGTGAAAAGTCCAGCTAACTATAACACCCCTGAAACCTATGTTTTTTTCAGTGAATTTCTGAGGTTTTTTAAATGCTAATTCCTAACTATAACGTGCCTGAAACCTATGGTTTTTTCTGTGAATTTCAAAGGTTTTTTAAATGCTAATTTCTAACTATGCCTACAGAGATAGGCCATGTGAAGAAAGAAGAAAAAATGCACAGAAAGAAACAAAAGAAGTGCAGAAAGAAGCAACAGAAGTCCTCAAATACGAAGATAAGTGCAGGAAGAAGGATAACGTGCAGAAAGAACAAAAAGAAGAGCAGAAAGAAGCCTTGTTGCAAAATCATCCTGTACCCTCATCTTTTTCAGACGGATACTGGTGGTAACTGAGTCTGACTAACCAGTCCTAGAGCCAGTTCTATGTTAAAAGACACTTAGAATACAGTGAAAACACCTACATACACTAGGGAACATTATGCGTTGGGGTCCCCCTGTGATTAGCATGACCTCCTCTGTAAGCCCCTAGTATATAATAGGGCATGGGGATTAAAACTACCTCTTAAAACAGGCTGTGGAAATTTAGCTCGCAAACTGAACATTATCTGCGCCATCTTGCCTCTCCCCAGCGCTACGCACAGCGAGCACACGGTAGCCATTTTGGGCACCCCACTCTCTCCCCCGCTCATTGTCAATCGCCAGCGCGTTCCCCTGACACTGCAAGCATCCCCCGCGCGCCGGCCACCCCCGCTCTCTCATACAGGCCGTAAACCCTCTCCTTCTGCGCGACCCTGCTACGGAACCACATCCGACCGACATCCCATACATGGTCGTGCCTCTCCTTTGATAACCCCCTTCCTCTGCGCCCCATTGTCCGAACTGGTCCCAGGCCATCACCTAGCCCTGCGGATGCAGTTTATTGCCCCTACTGTAAGGGAAACACCCCACATCAAAGGGATTACAGTAGATCAAAGCCCCTAACCCCTGAGACCCGACCGGTCACACACACCCTCGGGAATTGGCGGAATACCCTGCTGCGCGATAGCCATCTCCTACTGCAGGTAAGGTGGGAACTTCTACTGTAGCTATGTGTGGGATCGGATCTGAGCCGGGGCTTCAGGGGATGTTCTCTCATGCATCAAGGGAATCTCAAGAATGTACTATGTGTAATAAAGCAATAAACCTGTGTATAAGAGACCAGGTCTCAGAGATGCAGTTAGAGCACCTCGTGACGATACCTTGCTGTCTGATCTGATGTGTTCTGCTCCGACGGAATAAAACTTTGTTTCCTGCCTTCCAGTCTCCGGCGCCTGCCTCTTTCATTGGTAAATTATCGAGTGGTATGAGAGGCGATTACCGCCGGGCAAATACTTGAAAGGTTATCGATTGAAACTGCCGCTACCATTTAACAATTGGCGTCCCAAACGTGGGGCCCATCAGCGACACGTGGATCCAGTGGGAGAGGTCCCGACGACAGAGTGAACGACTGCAACGATCGGGAGAGCTCCTGCCCAATAGACCCTCGTCTGGCAGCCGATCATCCGAACTTCACTGGTTCCGAGCAGACCTCTCTCGAGTGATCTACGGTCCTGACTGGGAACCATCAGGAGTGCCGCGGCAAATACGGAGAGTAGAGGACGATCGGGCGCTGGAGGCGGAAGACGAGAAACTGTCCACGCGGTCCGGGTAAGGTCGTGATACACGACAAATTGCGAAATAATTGATTGATTGTTTGAAGTTTTGGAAATACTAGTATTGCTCATTGATTGTTCTCTTTGAGATATTCGCTGTCTACAAACGGGGAGGAGTAGAAATACTCTCTCTCTCCCTTTGCAGATAGTGAAGGGTAGGTAACGCAGACTTTTGTCCCCGTTGTAACCCGTCGTGCCTATCTTTATCTCCCCACTGATTGATTGTCCGAACATTGATTGTTTTGAAGAATAGTGCTCTTTGAGATATTCTGTTTGCAAATAACGTAGAATAGAAATATTCTGTCTAGTCTTTGCAAATAGTGAAGGGTAGGTAACGCAGACTTTTGTCCCCGTTGAAACCCGTCCTGCCTATCTTTATCTCCCCATTGATTGATTGATTGATTGTCCGAACACTAGTTGTTCGATATTGGTTCTTTGAAGGTATTCTCTGCTTACAAATAACGAGGAATAGAGATATTCTGTCTAGTCTTTGCAAGCAGTGAAAAGATAGGTAGTGCTGACTTTTGTCCCCGTTGAAACCCGTCATGCCTGTCTTCTCCCCACTGATTGGTAGTTGGTTCTGCCCGGACCGCTTATTAGAGGTGAACCATCCGGCTCCACTGGAGGGCACCCCTAATAAGGACATGTTCACTAAATATGGACTAGTCGCCGTAGCTTATAGCAAGCTGTGGCATAAATATACCAAGAAGGACCCCGAGAGTCAGTGGCCACTGATGGGATCCTTCGACGACCATAAGATAGAAGCGCTAGAAGTAGCTCTGCGTAGCAATAAGACGACGCCTACTATGCTTGACAGTATTGGCATGTGGCGCAAAAAAGCAACGCAACGGAAAAAGAGGGAAGAAGTAAAAGCAGAAAAGGAATTACGAAAGGCAGCCCACCTTGCCGCTAGAAGGTTAGAAGAAGAAATAAAGGAGAGAAGGGAAACTAAACTAAGGCAGGAGCCCGAAACATCAGGCCAGTACGCTGTTAGGACCCCTTCTTTGCTCTACCCTGAGTTGTCCTCCAAGCAGCGAACGAATGACGAATTACTGTTAGGTCCCCCGATCATTTACATGCCCCCTCCATATGCACCCTCCCAGTCAGTAGTGCAACACCCACAACCCCCGAACACGAGCGAAAGCAGTACAGGGGCCTCGGTCCTCACGGCCTCCGCGCCGGCTGAGCCTCTTGTACTGAACCCAACGTCGGCTATAACGCTAGATGACCATGAGATGGGAAAGAAAGATTCCACCAGAATGAATCGATTAACAAAGGATGAACGAGCAGGAATTGATAAGATAGTAGGGACACTGGTGGAGCGAAAAGAAAGTGAGGAGTATATAACAGACGTGTATAACTCGTATGCCGACAGCCGCAGACGACACTTTGTCGTACGGCTCTGTTATCACGCCCTGAATGCATATGAGGATAGATACCACGATAAAGGTCCCGAAGGCTTAGCGGCCCTATATAGGAAGGTAGACATCGGAGAAGAAAGAGAGGGCGACGTGACGAACCTCTTCACTCGTACACTCGAGGTCTACCGACACCTTAAAGAACATAGACAGACCACCAAAGCAGAAACCCCCATAGCGACTAAGCCCCAGGAAGGAAGGGCTGATGCCATGATGCCCATCAAAGAAGCTGCCCCCTACTGGGTCCCCCCACGAGGTCAGGGAACACATGACGACATCAACCACCAAGATGCGAAGGGAAGGGTTGTATATAACTGGGTCTACCAGCCGTGGGACCGGCAAGATATTTTGACCTTTAGAAAAACTCTACCCGACTTGAGAAAGAACCCGACTGCCTTCTACACTGAACTGGGTACAGCCTTAGGCTCAACGATAATGACTTTAGCAGATATCGACTTGTTCTTTGGGCTATGCCTGCCGGCTGATGTGTGGAAACAAATCCGGAAAGTTGACCACGCTGAGCCGTTCGGATATACCTGGGTACAACTCGATACCATAGATAAACAGCGAGAACCAGGACAGAAACCCCCGAAAGCCATATTAGAGCTCCCAGACAAGATTGTACAAAAGCTGAAGACTCTAATCCCAGAAAGAAAGGTAGACTGGTCGATAGTGACGGCTTGCCGCCAGAAACCCCAGGAGGATGTGTCTGAATACTTCTCCCGATTCGAGACTGTGTTTTCCGATTACAGTGGCCAAGACATGACCACCGCAACCGGACATCACCTCTTTGTCCAGAATTATGTGAAGGGTCTGTCACAAGAAGTTTCCCAGAAACTACAGACCAGCGAGAGTAGTTGGGCAGCCTCCAAACCCGCAGCAATTCTCCATATGGCCCAATACTACGAAAACCAGAAAAACGAGAACGATAGGGCGTCAGAGAAGAAGAAAAAGGAACTAAAGGAGAGGGTAATGATATCACAGTTGCAAGGGGTGACCATAGGAAGGGAACCCCCGAAAGAGAATTACCAACCAACCGCCCCTAGAAAGCTACCCCCTAGAGACCATACCCCTACACCCTACAACGGACGGAGAGACTTAGATGGGAACCAATGTGCGTTCTGTAGAGGGTTCGGACACTGGAAATCCCAGTGCCCGGTCCTTCTGGAACTTAACAAAAATAGGGATCCCAGAAACACCGCATATGACCCCAGAAATAGAGGACAGGGACGAGGGCACACGAACGACGCCATCAACGACAGGCCAGGCAGACCAAACACCTTTGATCGCCCCCAACAAAACCAGTGTCAGCAGTCCGACTACGAAAGCACTCATGACTTCACATAGGACCGCCAGGGGCAAGGGAGGGATCCAGTCGAACTCCGTGTTGACCAGCAAGGTCCTCACGTCACCGCTAAGGTCCTGGGCACGAAATCTCCATTCCTGGTAGATACTGGGGCGACACGTAGCGCGTTATCTAAACGACTGATTCCTAGGGCACCCTTGTCTGGCTCACACGTAACCTCAATAGGCTTTGATGGAACGCCCTCCACTAACCCCTTATCAGCACCAATCTCCTTTGACTTAGACGATAACGTCACTGACACGACCTTTCTGCTCTCCTCCAACACCCCCGATGCTATTATGGGACTTGACTTACTAAAACATTTTCGAGCTACCATCAGATGCTCCCCAGACGGAGTTCGGGTCATCTTGCACGATAACCCAGATCTGTCCAGACCCTGTCACACACGACGTATGCTCTCTATAACTGATGCTGACCTGTCCCTACTCGACACATTACCTTCACATCTATGGGCTAAAACCGACTCAGATGTAGGGCGCATGGTGATTGACCCAGTACACATAACCGTCCGACCGGACGCAGTGCTCCCAAAGCTTCCACAGTATCGGATATCGCCTGAAGGCGAGAAGACGTTGGTGGAAATCATCGAGTCCCTAGTTGATGCAGGAGTGGTAGAAGAAGTAGTCAGTAATGTTTGCAACAGCCCTATCCTACCCATTGTTAAGAAGCAAGGCGAGGGAGATGAGAAAGCATACCGCTTTATTGTTGACTTACGAGAAGTTAACAAAATAGTCATACCTCAGTACCCCGTGGTCTCAGACATCACCACCATCCTCACCCTGATTCCGTCCACTGCCACTACCTTTACCGTTATTGATCTCAAGAACGCATTCTTTTCCATCCCCATCCACCCGGACAGCCGTTACCTCTTCGGCTTCACCCTAAAAGCCCGTTCATACAGATTCTGTAGGGCACCCCAAGGCTACACTGAGAGTCCCAGCATTTATAGCCAAGCCCTCAAGAGACAACTAGATGCAGTCCAACTACCTGATGGAGTAGTGTTAATACAGTACGTCGATGACATCCTTTTGGCGGCCGACACCACTCCCCTTGCAGTCACAGCCACCATTCACCTTCTCCGCTTCCTCGCGGAGAATGGTCACAAGGTCTCCAGGAAGAAATTACAATTCTGCCAACCCCAAGTAACATATTGTCTGTCCTAACCCAGTCCATAGGCCCTAAACAACGCCCTTGTGCCTACTTCTCTGCCACTCTTGACCCCGTAGCCAGAGCTTTGCCCGCCTGCCTTCGAGCAGTGGCCGCCGCCGCTGTCTCTATCCGGCAAAGCGAGGGGATTGTGCTCTCGAACTCCCTCACTGTATTGGTACCCCATGCGGTTGACACCCTCCTGAACCAAACCAAGACTCAACATCTGACTAGCGCACGATTGACCGGTTACGAACTGACTCTGCTTGCACCCCACATCACATTGAAACGATGCACCACTCTGAATCCAGCTACTCTACTACCTCTCCCTGACGCTGACCCCAATGCGTCCCCTATACATGACTGCGTGACCCTCACCGACGAACAGACCAAGAGTAGGGTTGACCTCCGAGATACTGCCTTCCCGAACCCTGACGGAGAACTGTGGGTGGATGGCTCATGTATCAAGCTCCCCGATGGCACCACCTCAGCTGCCTATGCAGTCACCACGGCCCGAACAGTTGTTGAGACAGCCCGCATCACACAGCGATCCGCACAGGCGGCGGAACTAATAGCTCTCACACGAGCGTGCATTCTGGCAGCAGGGACAACCGCAAACATTTACACAGACAGTCAGTATGCCTTCGGGGTAGTTCACCACTTTGGGCTCTTATGGAAAGAGAGGGGATTCCTGACCTCTCATGGCACACCCATCCTGCATGGAGATCTAGTCTCTGCCCTGACCGAAGCAGTCCTCCTACCCACACGGCTGGCCGTGATCAAATGCCAGGCACACAAGAAGGTGACAGACATTATAGGACAGGGAAATGCACTAGCTGACATTACTGCCCGAACCACAGCCGAGAATAGGTCCACGACCCGTATGTACGTGACCAGGTCACAAATTGAGAGATGGAAGGATGCTAGGGAAACGATTAGGGATATCCAACTAGCCAGCACACCTCACGAATTAGCTGAATGGGCCCGGGTGGGATTGAAGGACGATGACGGTTGCTGGCGAACTAAAGACTTGAACAAATGGTTGCTACCAGACTCATACTTGATCCCCATGCTGACCATGGCACACTCCCCCGCACACATAGGGTCTGCCCCATGATCGAACTCGTCTCCAAAGTCTGGCACAACGACAAGATCCCAGACTCAGCCAAACGTCTGGTCCAACAATGCCTAGTATGCCTCCAACACAACCCTGGGAAAGGAACTGCTGTACCCCGGGGAGGGTTTGGGGTCCCCAATCACCCTTTTGAAGTCCTACAAATGGACTATGTCCAGTTAGAAAGGTGCCAGGGTTTGAAGTACGTACTTGTTGTTGTATGTGCCTTCAGCAAGTGGGTGGAAGCCTATCCAACCCACGACAACACCGCTATGACTACTGCAAAAGTACTACTGAAGGAATTCTTCCCCCGATACGGCCTTTGTCGAATTTTGTGGAGCGACAAGGGCCCCCACTTCGTAGCCGAAGTTATCCAACTCATCTTAAAAGGGTTGGGTGTAAAACAGAAATTCCATGCGGTCTTCCATCCCCAATCTGCAGGCCTGGTTGAGCGACACAATGCCACATTGAAGCTTAAGATAGCAAAAATAGTCGCCACCACAGGACTAAGATGGCCAGACGCTCTCCCACTAGCATTGCTATCAATGCGTTCCACCCCCACCAAACACCACTTAACCCCCTACGAGGTCATCTTCAGGCGGCCCATGAACCTTTGGACTGCACCAAAACCAAAATCCATCCACGACGTCCCGGACGTCCTCATGTCTGATTATCTGTACAATCTAACTAAAACGTTGTCTGTTATCCATCAGCAGGTGCTGCACGCCATTCCCGATGTTTCCAGGGGCCCCGGACACGACATCCAACCCGGTGACTTCGTCTTAGTGCGTAACTTCCAGCGCACCAAGAGTCTGGAGCCCCGGTGGACGGGCCCCCTGCAAGTCCTGATCACCACCCGAACAGCTCTTCGAGTGGAGGGGAAACGCAATTGGCTGCATGCACACCACTGCAAGAAGGTATCACCGACCCTGACAACCACGGACAACATCACCGCCCAAGAGGAACTTCTGGACAAAGACCGACCATCCCTGAGCCGCTGCCCGGATACAGAGACACTTGAATTGACTGAATATCCCGATCCCACTGTGCCATCCAAAGAAGGGTATAACTTGAGACGAAAGGAGAGAACTTCGGCTAAGCAGACCACAAACTCAGTTAAAATCTCAGAGCGGTTGCCTAGTCCCCTCAAAGGCCATCAGGAGAGAAACTAAACAAAGTCTGTGGTTCTGCCCGCTACTGAGTTCCTTGAAGGTGATGGAAGCGCCCGACACGAAGATGATGGAAGCAACCAGACGTCCGAAGACCTACTACAAAAACCCAAAGACTGACAGAATACACAGCTCGAAGATTATTATACTTTTCGTCACCCTTCTCTTTTGCCTTCTCCTCATGGTCACCTTCTGGATCATGGAGGAGAGCGCCCCTGCTCATAGGACATTGCTGACCACCGTCCAACCTACCACCATGAAAGAACACCATCTGATCTCACTTTCACCCCAACTCCGAGAAAGACGTAAGGAGTTCTGGAATAACTCTTTTGTGCAGTTGCTCCACCAACACAATCTTGCCGCCAACGCCACTAACTGCTGGATCTGTGGATTGCTACCACATGCCACTGGGCACTCAATCCCTTTCATCCCTTCACCTTTTTCTGTCCATGGTTCCTGCCTCGCCTGGCTGATCCTCCTGCAGGAGAGCTACAAGGACAATGCCACTTCCGGCAAAACTGTGTCACACTTCTACCATGGGTTCTGGCTGAACAAAACTGGAAAAACCTCTGCCCTCTTCTGCCCTCTGAAGTCAAACACTTCCTTCCACCTGGACATCCCTGCCAAAGAACGAGTTGAAATGCAAGTGTTCAACAACCCAGCCAGACCTACCTTCTCTTACCTCCGGAAACGAACGGCCGCCACCCTGACAGTGGCCCTAACCGTCGTCAACATCACTGGATTTGTGTGCCTCGAAGGCCTAGGGGCGTAGCTGGTGGGCCACAGCTCCTGCCTCATCACCCGAACATTGGACTCAGTCGATCCACCCTCCTTTGTTGCCTCCCCGAATATGTACTTCATCTGTGGTACTAAGGCCTACACCTGGCTCCCGAAAGGTTGGGGAGGCACCTGCTACATTGCTTTTGTCCTTCCCCCGACATTTATGGCTCCAGCAAACCATCACCGACAGAAACGTGCCAAAGACATTGTACAAGCCGACTCCACCGGAGCACAGTTCCTGGATGCAGTAAAGGGACTCGTTCCACTCTGGGGTCCAATGGTAAACAGCCGTGCCATCCGCCACTTAACCCAGGCAGTCAAAACAGCAATGAACATTACAGCTGGCGCCCTCGCCAACAACACCGCTGAGCTTCAGGCCGTCCGCCTGGTGGCTCTTCAGAACCGCCTTGTTCTAGATGTGGTTCTGGCTGATCGTGGAGGAGCATGCCGCATCATTGGGTCCAGCTGTTGTACTTACGTACCGGATAACTCACCCTCAGTCTACAAAGCAATTGAACACCTCCACAGACTTTCCGCAGAGGTCCATCAGGAGCAAGAAGGGTGGTCACTTGGGAGCTGGTTTTGGGACACTATTAAAAGTTGGGGATGGAGGCTGTTTTCATTTATCCTAATACCGGTTGTGATACTATGTGGATGTTGCTTGGGGATTCAGTGTCTGCCACCTTTATGTTCGCTTTTTATGAACTGCATCTGCCCTAAGACTTTGAACTTTGAAACAGAGCGCATGAAAGCCCTTTATGAGATGGAAGTCCGTAGTATTATGGGGATAAATCCGAACTAGACAAGCTGGCGAGATATGTTAAAAGGGAGGACTGTGGAAATTTAGCTCGCAAACTGAACATTATCTGCGCCATCTTGCCTCTCCCCAGCGCTACGCACAGCGAGCACACGGTAGCCATTTTGGGCACCCCACTCTCTCCCC
This sequence comes from Triturus cristatus, assembly GCF_964204655.1. Taxonomy (NCBI): domain Eukaryota; kingdom Metazoa; phylum Chordata; class Amphibia; order Caudata; family Salamandridae; genus Triturus; species Triturus cristatus. Next base: position 820,159,269 of record NC_140591.1, read on the forward strand.
CGCTCATTGTCAATCGCCAGCGCGTTCCCCTGACACTGCAAGCATCCCCCGCGCGCCGGCCACCCCCGCTCTCTCATACAGGCCGTAAACCCTCTCCTTCTGCGCGACCCTGCTACGGAACCACATCCGACCGACATCCCATACATGGTCGTGCCTCTCCTTTGATAACCCCCTTCCTCTGCGCCCCATTGTCCGAACTGGTCCCAGGCCATCACCTAGCCCTGCGGATGCAGTTTATTGCCCCTACTGTAAGGGAAACACCCCACATCAAAGGGATTACAGTAGACCAAAGCCCCTACCCCCTGAGACCCGACCGGTCACACACACCCCCGGGAATTGGCGGAATACCCTGCTGCGCGATAGCCATCTCCTACTGCGGGTAAGGTGGGAACTTCTACTGTAGCTATGTGTGGGATCGGATCTGAGCCGGGGCTTCAGGGGATGTTCTCTCATGCATCAAGGGAATCTCAAGAATGTACTATGTGTAATAAAGCAATAAACCTGTGTATAAGAGACCAGGTCTCAGAGATGCAGTTAGAGCACCTCGTGACGATACCTTGCTGTCTGATCTGATGTGTTCTGCTCCGACGGAATAAAACTTTGTTTCCTGCCTTCCAGTCTCCGGCGCCTGCCTCTTTCATTGGTAAATTATCAAGTGGTATGAGAGGCGATTACCGCCGGGCAAATACTTGAAAGGTTATCGATTGAAACTGCCGCTACCATTTAACAAGGCCACAGGGCGTTTTTGCACACGTTAACTCAGGCCCCGTCCCCTCCCTTCACCACTGTGTAAACACGCCCTGTGTCCGTTTTTAGTTGGGAGATTAAGTTCATTTGAATCCTGAGGGTCCCTAGGGTACAACTAGCCCACTAGGTACCTCCAGTAAGTGCCACAGAGCTGCGTTGCAGAGAGGTGTAAAAAGTGGCACGGCCTGGACCACCTCTCTGCAATGCAGCTCAGTGGCGCTTACTGGAAGCACTTGGTGGGCTAGTTAGCCCTCAGGGGCCCTCAGTATTGAAGGGAAATTATATCCCCAATTTAAAACGTGCCATAGTTCGTGTTTGCACACGTCACCTCAGGCCCCGTCCCCTCCCTTCACCACTGTGTAAACGCGCCCTGTGGCTGTTCTAAGTTGAGAGATTAAGTCCCCTTGAATCCTAAGGGTCCCTAGGGTCAAACTAGACCACTAGGTACCTCCAGTAAGCGCCACAGAGCTGCGTTGCAGAGAGGTGTAAAAAGGGGCTTGGCCTCAGAACTAAGGGTGGGCGTAGTTCGCGAAGTAGCACTTCGCGAAGCTACGCAAAGTGAAGTTCGCACTACGCGAGCTACGCGTAGCACTTCGCGAACTGCGAAGTAACATGTTCGCACTGTGCAAGATGTTGTTTTCAATGATTGCACAGTGCGGACAAGCAACCGGCACTGTGCAATCATTGAAAATGGCATCTTGCACAGTGCGAGCTGTAGTTTTCTGCTGCTCGAGTAGATTTTTCCTCGAGCTGCAGCTTTCTCAACGCGAACTGGTAGTTTCTCATCGCGAGCGGTCGCGAGCATACGCGACCACTCGCAATGAGAAACCTGACCTTCTCGCATTGTGAATCTCGCCGGGAGGTTTATTTTCCATGCTCGCGATCGCGAACAAGGAAAAAGTCTCGCCAGGATGTCATTTTGCTTGCTCGCGGTCGCCAACTTGACGTTGAGGACCGCGAGCAAGCAAAAAATGACCGCAGCACTACGCAACACTACGCTACGCGTGTTCGCACTGTGCTACGTGCAGTTCGCGTAGTGCGAAGTAGCGCGAACTTCGCAAACTACGCGAGCGTAGCGTAGTGCTTCGCCCAGGCCTACTCAGAACACCTGTCTGCAGCGCAGCTCCCTGGCGCATACTGGAGATGCCTGTTGGGGGCGTGTTTGCAGAGTGCTGCACGAAGGGAGCATGGCCTCCGGCACGATGCCAGTCTTTTATTTATTTTAATTTTTTAAGAAAGGGGGCTGTGTGGTTCCCCTTCTTATTCTAATTTATTGGCCCTGATGACCCCATCCCCCGGGGCCTGTCTCCTAATTATATTTTTTTGACCCCAATCCCCAGGGCCGGCCACTGTTTTTTATTATTTTTAAAATATATATATTTATAGACACACCTAGGACATGCTGGACAAACCGTACGTACCTATCACCATGACGATTTGCATGATATTCATTAAAAGGCGACTATGCATGCAATGAATCCACGTGGAATGTATTTACATCACTAGTGAAGCTCTGACATGTCTGATGCCCTACCGTGCCTAATCCCGGTAGACACCCTTGTCGTTTATTCATACAAACATGGGTAGCTATTGACGGGCACATTTAATACACATGCACACCAAGCCATTCAAAGGGGATTCGACAAAAATTCGACCAAAACTATGCAAGAAACCCCCCTCACGGTTAATAAAACACACATCCACTGCCGGATGCGTAATACTTTTTATTTTACTCTCTGGAAAGGGGACGAACATCACTTGAGAGTCACAGCGCGCTCCTGACAGAGCCCAATGCTGTGTTACACCCACCATTGCCTGCCGAGTGCCACACACCTCTGTGTTGTATTCCACTAGCTAGTGCATATGCTATGACACTCTCTAGCCCATGTGCACTGCAACACCACCCCGTGAATATGTCATGCCACACTTGTCTTCGCATGGGTTATATTGCCCCATCTAACGTGCCTTCTTCGATGCCTATGTTATAACGCACAGTGCTATGCCATACATATTACAATCTGGGATCCATATCTTTGTCACAGTGCATATGCAATGTTACACTCCCCAGCACATATTTTATATTACAACTTTAGAGACTAGTTAGGTTACACAACACTGCCCTGTGCATATTACACTCCAAGGCGCATATCGCATAGCACGCGCTAGTGCCTGTGCTATCTCACGCTCTCCAATGAATCTGTCATTGCGCACAATGTATTGCATATTATATTTCACGCCTGGTTCATCTTATATCACACTTTTTGGTGCATAGTTTATACCATACACTATATCTAGTTTTCATTTTCAATCGTGCTCTCAGGACTATGTTCTATATAACACTGTGTTCACCTACCCTTTTCACGGGTATTACATTTTGCGATAGGGGGTGGAGGGTCAGGGGGTGTTTCTGCCAAGTGAGCCCAGAGTCACAGTCACAAACGTCCTCTTCTTCCTGAATAAAAGTGAGATTATGCTGCATACTTGTTCATATTTTAAGTAGTTCGCACAGACACAATGTTTTAAAAACAATAAAGTTCCTAATACCCGCCTTCTCTGAACAGTTAGCTTGCTGCCCCATCCCCCTCCTCCCTATCCTCTGTTGTGTGAATCCATGGACTAGCCTCCTCCCTCCTGCCATGCATGGTCTGATGTGCTGCCACTGCCCTCAATTTAGTATGATGTACCAGTCCACTCCTCCTGCCCTCCATTGCCCAATTCTATGCCCCATCATTGACCTCCTGCTTAAACTCTGTGCTTAGCTTGCTGCCCCTATTCTCCTTCCCCCTGCCCTCCGATGTCTTTGTGCATGCCCCTGCTCCATCCTTTTTGCCCACCATGTCCCATGGACCTGCCACTCCTATCTACTCTGAGTGTTCTGTTGAGCTGCCACAACCCTCCCACCTGCCTAGCATTGTCAGATGACTGTAACCTGTCCCTGCCACCTCCACCCTGCCTGTCCACATGCCATGACCCTATCCTCTTCCTCCTGTCCTACATGGTCCATTGTACTGCCACACCCTTCTGCCCTCCCTGGTCTGTTGTGCTGCAACTGCTCCTCCTGCCTGCCCCGTGTGGTCTGTTGTGAGGCCCCTTCCCCTGAACTTTCTTGTCTGTGCACAGGTCCTGACCCTCCCTTCTATCCTCCATCGTCCTTTGTGCATGCCCCTGCACCCTCCTTCTTGCCCATCATAGCCATTGTGCTGCCACTAACCCTCCCACTTGCCATGCATGGTCTTCTGTGCTGCCATGGCCCTTCCCACCTCCCCTGTGTGGTCAGTTAGCTGCCCCTGACCCCCTCCCACCTTCCCTCCATGGTCTGTGTGTATGCCATCACAGTCTCACTGTTGCTCTTCATGGTGTGTCTTGCTTCTAGTGCCCATCATATCTGACCTCCATGGCTATCTTTCTGCTCCTGCCCAGCCCCCTTGCCCCCAGCCCTCTGTTTACATGTGCAGACCCCTACTCCCTCCCTCCTGGCTTGTCTGTTCCATTGTAATGACCCTGATCCATCCCTCCTGCCCTTTATGGTCTGTTATGCTGCAGCTTTCTCTCCTGTCTGTCCAGTATGGTCAGCTAGCTACCATTGCCTCTTGCCCCTCTGTTCTCTGTTGTCCATGTGCATGGTCCTGTCCCCTCCCTCTTGCTTTCTATGGATTGTTGTGCTGCACTCCCGTCCTGCATGCCCTGTGTGGTGTATTGTGCTGCTGCAAACCCTGATGCCTGCCCTGCAGGGTCAGTTTGGTGCACCTCTCCATGTCCCTCCTGTCCTCTGTTATCCAAGTCCAAGTCCCTATCCCATTTCCTTCCATGATCCAATGTACCATACTTGCGAACATTTTGAACTTGGTAAGAGGGAGATTTTGAAAAAAAACTGGGGTATTGATTTTCCCCTTTGAGTTACATTGAAAAAGAGGAGATTGTAGACAGGAGACAGATCAAATAAAGCCCATTTGAGCTTAAAAACATTGGACGTTTCCTGGCTGAATCGGGTCTGTTGGCATGTATGGTTGTACTACCATTGCCTCTTCCTTCTGCCCACAATGGTCTATTACATTGCCACAGCCTCTCTTGCAAGTCCTGTATTGTTGGTTTGTTGCCCCTGCCCCCCTTTCCACTGCCCTCCATAGTCTGTTGTGCTTCCACGGCCCTTCCTGCCTGCTCAGTGTGGTTAAATTGTTGCCTTTGCACCCTCCTACCTGCCTTCAATTTTCAGAGTCCGTGCCCCTGGCCTCTGCCTCTCAACAGTATCCTAATGAACAACTAGATTGCTAACATTCTATATTTATTACAAAAGTGTGTAACGCCTGACATCATCTTGATGTAATCAAAACTGTAATACCTAGAGCATTTCCTTTAAAAATTACATATATGAGAGGGTCTTATTGGCATCAAAATTATGGTTAGTGCTCTAAAAGACTAAAATAAGGACATATTTTCTGAGTTTTCAAATAGCGACAAAGCACTTTTAAATTATTTGTTATCTTTATGTTTTTTTATCCAGTTGACCACTTGATTAAATGTTGCACTTAGGGGAGAGGATGTGGTGTTACTTCCAGAACTGCAGACTTTGCAACTGGGGAACCAGGTTGAAGTTTCTGCTTCAGCTCGACATTCTGTGATTCTGGTCAAATCACTTAGTCTCCCCATGTCTACAACCAAAATGAATTTGTTCCTGTGAGATGTAACCAATGCTCATGTAAAGCACTCCAATACCTGACAAGTCTGCACTATATAACACAAAATAATAAGTGTTTTGCACACTTCTGTCATTGGGCTATATTTGGGCTACATCCCGGTGATTTTGGGCTACATTTGGGCTCTTTTGTCTCCGGTGGCCATCTTGGGAGATTTATTTGTTATGAAGTTTCCTAATTTCCTCATGTACTGCAGTCTCCTCAGTAGGAAATGCTTTCAGTTTTTTACTTTGATTCCATCATGAAGGTATTCAGATATGTCACACATTTGCCATAAATTCTGAATGTTAGCACTCTAGTTGCTCATTAGATCACTGTAGTAAAACTACTGTTCACCATGGAAGTCTGCTCCTGGTATTAAAAGTGCATGTTTCAGTCTGCATGTCAGAATTTTTTAATGAAATATAAGAGGATTTGAGAAGTCACTCAAAATGTGCCCTCATTTTCTTTCTTCAGCATTAATCATAATTTCTATGGCAAAATGATCCCCCTCATTGTGTTCCTTTTTAAATTAAATGTTTTAAGTGTTACCAGTTTATTCCAATCAAGATGGCTTCAGGTGTGCCATACTTTTGTCATAATGAAGACAGTAAGCGCTCTAGTTGTTTTTAAGAACATTCTGGGACATTCTGTCATTGGGCTATACTTGGGCTACATCTGGGTGATATTTGGGCTACATTTGGGCTCTTTTGTCTCTGGTGGCCATCTTGGGAGACTTATTTGTTATGAAGTTTCCTAATTTCCTCATTTACTGCAGTCTCCTCAGTAGGAAATACTTTCAGTTTTTTACTTTGATTCCATCAAGAAGGCATTCAGATGTGTCACACATTTGCCATAAATTCAGAATGTTAGCACTCTTTTTGCTCATTAGATCACTGTAGTAAAGCTACTGCTCACCAGGGAAAACTGCTGCTGGTATTGAAAGTGCATGTTTCAGTCTGCATGTCAGAATGTTTTAATGAAATAGAAGAGGATTTGAGAAGTCACTTAAAATGTGCCCTAATTTTTCTTTCTGCAGCACTAATCATACTTTTTATGGAACAATGACCCCCCTCATTTTGTTCATTTTTAAATTAAGCAAGATGGCTTCAGGTGTGCCATACGTTTGTCATAAGTAGGACTGTTAGCGCTCTAGTAGTTCTTTGGAACACTCTGGGAAGCTGCAGTAGAACACAAAGGAATCAACTGACAGTCTCTGCCCTTGTTGGATGTACATGTTTTACTGAGAATGTCAGACTTCATTCTCACATGACTGAGAAAGATAATGTGAATTTACAGAAAATAAGCTCTCAGTTTAGCTTATAGATCACCTTCCAAACCTCTGTGGTAAAATCATGAGAAAATATTTTTCTCTCAATCATGATATCCCAGCAGAAGGCTTTTTCACATGGTGAAATCACCTTAGAACATACCACAATTCCTAAAATGAGTATGGTACCATCAACAAATGATTTATAATGTAACTAAAGTCTTAAAACCTTCTATTAACTGCAATGCTTTTTAATGAGGTGCTATCATGTATATTGGTCCCAAGATGGCTGCCAACACTTCTTGGATGAAGTGCTGACAGCCAATCAGATCTCAGGATGAGATGTGTGGTTAGGCTCCGCCCACATATATATATGCTTTTAAATGCTATTTTCTCAGGAAATACTGAACAGATTTACACCAGACCTACAAAAGGCACTTCCTTGACCTTATGGCTACTTCTCTGCCAAATTTCAAGTAATTCTGTTCAGCCGTTCGGGCTGTAGCTGTGTCTAAATGTCCTATGGAAAAATGCATGGGGAAAATGCGTTTTGGGACCCCCCTTTTTTCTCGGCCCCTGCTTGACGAATCACCCCGAGACTTTCAGGGTAGGAGCTGAACGGAGCGCCCCATTAGTTTTGAAAATATCGCGAGGATTCGTCAACCGGCGCCAAAGTTATTCAAAATAGAATTTTGAGATTTCCTATGGAAACTAGGTTGTAACTATAACTATCTACTGGCGACCGCCAGTAGATAATATGCAGATTATATATATGTTTATATATGTATGTTTATATATTCACTGAAAAAACCATAGGTTTCACACACGTTATAGTTAGGAATTAGCATTTAAAAAACCTTAGAAATTCAGTGAAAAAACCATAGGTTTCACACATGTTATAGTTAGCTGGACATTTTACTCGTAAAAAACCAATGAAATTGCCCCGTTATAGTTAGTTCAGCTAACTATAACTCGCGCGCCCGCAATGCACTGCTGATGACGTCACATATTACATCACTCATGATTTTTTTCTAATCCTGCTGTTTTGGAGATGTTCTTCTCTAGTGAGTCCAATTTATTTTTCAGTTTGCCTGTTACTGTGACTGTAATTCTTCCATCCTCAATTTTGTCCACTGCTTCCAATTTCCTGATGTCTTCCTTTTCCAATTTCAAAAGCTCCTCATTAAATATTGAGCATTCACGTAGAGTTGGCATTAAGCAGATGACACTTTTGTTTTCTGCAATATTCTTGTATATTTTCTCTGCAACTATTTCTTCCTTTGGAAATAAATTATGTAGCAGCCGACTCTGTAATGCTTTTTTCCCAACATCTGTGAGTAGTCCAATCCTGATATCTTTCAGAATACTTCCATATTCTTCATCGTTTGCTTGCCTCATATTAGTTGTAAGTTCCTTGTACTCAAAGAAGGACCAAATATTTGTATTTCCAATGCTTCCCAATGACTTCTTTGTGTCTTCATGTGTCACAGTATTAAACACTGGTTGTCCTTTAACTGGAGTAAGTTGCAAAAGATCCCCAAAAACTATGACGTGTTTTCCACCAAATAACACGTCATAGTCTGTCTTCAAAATTTGCTGCATTCTTAAATGCACAAAGGCAAGCATTAAGTTTGATACCATGCTCACCTCATCAATAATGAGAACTTGCATCTTCTTCAATACTCGTGAAACTTCCAAGGATGCTTCTCCAGTTAGCTTGTTGAATTGTATTTTGTTCTCATGCTCCACTGGTAACATTAGCAAACGATGTAAGGTGATTCCTTTTATGTTATATGCTGCTAACCCAGTTGGAGCAGTAACCACACAAGACAAAGTAGAATCCGTTTTTTGCTTTAGGTAGCTTCTGATGACTTTAATTAGGAAACTTTTTCCAGTGCCAGCTTGTCCGCTTACATACATCCTGATTGGATGAAATGATGTGCATGAGCACTCTTTTTTGATATGTAGAAATCCGTGATCAATTTTGTTTTTGATCTCTTCATAAATTTGTTGCTGCTCTTGATTCAGTTGTCTTTCCAAATTTTCTAAGTCTATAAATTCTTCTTGAGCTTGATTCATAGCCGTTTCCACTTCATTCATGGCTATTGATGCTTCATTTTCAACGATTGGTTGTCCTAGGGGATCTTGACTGTGTGTTCCTGAACTTTGGCTGTCCTGAGAACTGTCTCTAGCTATTTCTGCTGCAATTGTAGTTTCCTGTTCAATTTCTTCATTTAACATTTGCAGATAAGTTGAGAATGTACTGCATTGTATGCTGTCTTTGCAAGCATTAAAAGAATCTTCATAGCTCTGGAATTCTCCCAGTAGTTCATCCTCTGTACGCCATGGTTTAAACAACTGTAAAAGAGCCAAGTAGTAAAATTCTTTCTTGTCGGTAGTGTCGCAACTCAGCTTCCGGTGATTTATCAAACTTCCTTTGGTTTGCTTCACCAAACATCCTTCTTCACCAACAACTTTATATTTTCCACTGTTGATGTCTTCTGCAGCTTTCCGTGAATAAATGTAGTTCTGTAACACTTCATAGAGACACATGTTCTCCAGATGATGACTTCTCTTGGGATAATATGTGTCCAACATGTTTGTTTTCAATATGTCTGTACTTTCTGGGTCATTCTCAGCCAAATATTCAATTTCTCCAACAGATTTCAGTACCCGATTTCTCATTGCTGCAAGGCCTAAACTTGCCCAAATTATTCTTCTTGACTTCGAGTAGAGACTTGCAGAAGATAACCTATCTGAACATTCGTAGGATCCAATTTCTCGATGCGATAACATCTTCAAACTGAAACTGTACAGCTTCTTACTGACAGTCTTCTCGTGAGAAATCTCTTCCCACATTTCCTTCAATTCTGTTTTTTCTGATTTCGTAATGTAAGACGTTACATATCGAGCAACAGCAATGGAATTGTCAGCAACATACTGTATATCCATGTTAGCGTTCCACATGGATAAAATGACTGGGTTGTAGTCATTTATATTTTTTGATTCTTCTTTTCTTTTAAGGTTGTAGGTATTCTTAGGTGATTTTCTTGTGATAGTATGTCTCACAGCTGACATAAAACTGTTGACTCTTCCATTTGTAAGAACAGGTCTAGGAAATCCAAATCGACATTTAGTGTAGTATTTTTCTTTGCTCTTGTATTTCCGTCGACAGTATTTTCCACACCGATGACTTTGGAAACGTAGAACTTGCTCCTTTAACTTGTTCTCTTCTGTGCTTTTAGGTATAGCACATGTTGCATATTCTTCAATGTAAGATAACACTGCTTCATCAGTATCTGTTCCAAACTTTGGGGCATCCTTGATCCACAGCAGCATATGAATATGAGGAGCACCTCTTGCCTGGTACTCTTTTCTCCAAAAGAAATCCACTACTTCTCCAAGGGGTGGATTTTTTTTATTGCAGATGAAGGACATCATAGCCTCAAATCTATGATTGAAATATCTGCAAACATTAACCGGATCCAATGAGCACAGTTCTCCTGCTGTCTTGTATTCGATGTTTTTAATGTTTGAATTGGCCTCTCGTAGAAAATCCAGTAAATCATCCCAAGCGTACTCGGCACAGCTTAGGGTAAGGAACCATGTTGGTGTTCCTAAATTGCGTAACATGCATTTTAGTTCACCATGGCGTCGGTACCAATATTCATTTGTCCCACGCTGACAAGCCATCAGATTGATCAGTTGTGTTTCCAAATGATCATCTCGGTGCTGCACTTTCTCCATAAAATCCTTAGCAGACACATTTTGTAAATGTACTCCACTTTTTAAAATGTGATTTACTGCATAAGACAGTGCAGACAAGTCGCTTTCAAATAAAAGATGGAACAAATAAGGAATACTTTGTCGAAATCTGGGATCTTCAGCATATAGTCTTGTAGTTCGATACTCTGAAGCTGGAATCTGTTCTGGACGTTCATCGTATCGTCCTCCTTTTCCTTTAGGAAACAGCTGGGGAAAACATCGAGCTTCCAAGCTCTCCTCCCATACACTCACGGGATTTCCTTTTGCTTTCTTCATCTGAAAGAGATCAATATTGTCTCCCATAACTTCTTTCGAATGGAGAGGATGTATGCTAAAATGTTCATAAATTTCTTCTTCCTTTGACTTGTCCACTTTTTCAATTTGTCCAGTTGGTGTTTCTGTGTCTCCTTGTAAATCTTCTTCTTCTTCTTCTTCTTCTTCTATATAAATTGATTCATACCATTTGTTATTTTTTTTCAAATACAAATTTGCTCTTTGTACTTTCCGCACATCTACCAGCTCCTGCCAAATCTTCTTATTCTTTGTAGGTACACCATTAACCAGAATAATTAATGGTTCAGTTTCCAAAGTATCCGCATCAATAGTTTCCATATTTTTTTTCAAATCCAAGGGCAAATACACCACTCTACCTTTTAAACCTCTCAGTAAATCTGAAGGAGGTAATTTACCAGTTTTGGGCTCCATACGTACTATGGTCTGGAACGGATGAACACATTGAATGAGTATAGACTCATATGTATTTAATTCAGAAAGTTCAGCAGGAATAGCATCCAATTCTAAATTATTATGTACAGCTCTGGTCGGCATTCTATTTTCCTCTAACTTGTTGTAGCAGTATTTACAAATACGCTGATCTTCACCCAATTCAAAACAATTTTCAAGAAATATATATGTGGCAAAATCCATCCACTTATAATTATCTTCATTTTCACTCTTTCTGTAGAGATCAACATTCCTAGTTTGTTTTCTATAATGAGTTCTGCGGCAACAAATACAAGTAACATTTGGTCTTTCATTAGAGACTATTGCAAATTTTGTTATGTGATCATTAAATGTCTTACTTACACAAGGTTCTACATTCTCTTCCACTTCTGCCTCATTTACTGTGTCCTTCTCTGCACTGTTTTGTTCAGGACCAAAGTAACAAAACTGAATTTCATCAACAACCTTCTCTACATCTGATACCGTTCCTCGGAACAGAGCCCTATTCAATTCATTTAACTTTATTGCTGGACTTTTGGCAAAATACAACCGTCTCACAAACTTTCTCATTTCAGTATGATGAACAGCCAGCATCCTAAAATGATGGAAAACACTATTGCACACATTTCTAGATAGACAAGCAAGAGAATGACCCTGCAAACCAGTATTCTCTCTCACTCTGCATGGATCCAGACTTTGAAGCACCTTAATCTTTTGTTTTACACTTTTTTTACTATATTCTCTTAGAAACTCTCGAAATCTGTCAATAGATTCCTGACGCACAGTGCAAATACTACTACAATTCCAAGTGTACACTGGGGCTTTAGGACGTCTCCCCATTGCCTCATCTGCCATCACTTGTACCTCATCTCTTGGAACCATTATCTCCTTCTCCATTATGCAACCATTTTTTACTTCGTATGAACGACCTCTGGTGTCAACTGCATGCAGCAAACTATTACTTTGAAAATAGCTCTCTTCATTAAAAAAAGGTTCACTACTTGAACTATGCATCCACTTTCCTAAAAAAACTTTACAAAAGTTTGTTCTGTTCACTACTCTTTTGCTTTTGCTTTGTGATTTCAGTACATTAACCATTTTATCTAATGTACGCATCCTATTCAAAATTAAAATGAATAGTTTCCTTTTTAATTCTAATGCCTTTGCTGCAATGGCTTCAATTTCTTTTTTTCTCTTGTAATATTTTGCCTTTTGCTTATATTTCTTTATATCCTTTATCAAATTGGACATAACTCTTCTCTGAAACATTTTTCTACGTATCTCTTTAAATGCTGTTTTTCTGTTTATGTTAAACTTTTCAATTGCAGAAGGTATATTTGCATTAACTAAATTCTCAATTTTTTGCTGTTCTCTATTTTTTGTTACATTTTTCCGAGAACAGACATTTTGTACATTTTTCTTTGTTTTGAATATTTTGTTTAGAAATTGTTTTTTTTGCTTACCAGAAGATTTTTTCTTTTTCCCAACATCAGCATCTTCTACTAACTTTGGTCCTCCAGTTGTCTTCAAATATAGTTTTTTTTTTAGCGTTTTTTGAACTCGAGATTTTGTAGGCATCTTAAATTTTGTTCACTGTTCTTCAGCAATACCTGAAAAAAACTAAAAAAAAAAACCGTTATTGTATTTAAATATATTACTAAATTTCTTTTCACAATAGTCACAAAACGAAATTTCTTTGCCAATTTTTTTTTGGGCAAGTGAAAATCTCTTTTACAAACTGTCACATTATGAAACCACTTTTCAGATTTTTTAAAAAGCCCATGTCCACAGTGCTACACTCCACCAAGAGCAACCAGCCTTAGTGATGCTGAATGTATTTGCATTACAGACTTAAACCTGAAAACCCCACTGGCTTGTACATACTGTGCATGACTATACACGGCAAGGACATGGGTGTGTGCTAAGCCTCTGCTTCTTCCCCCAAAAATTCGCTCCCCCTTTCCATCTAATGCAACTGTGAAATCACCAGAGCAAGACGCAATAAATCTCTGTCTATAATTCTTCTATGCACACAGAGTCATGTTTTCACATTAGTGCCAAAACGAAATTTCTTTGCCAATTTCAAAGCACACTTACTGCTCTTTTATTTTTTCAGGGGCAAGTGAAAATCTCTTTTTACAATTTGAAATCACTTTTACAGACTGACACATTATGAAACCACTATTTTTGCTTTATTTAATTGCACGTGTCCAAGCTGCTTTTTTTTCAGACCACCACCATGTGCATTCTCTGTGACTGCCTACACTCCACCAAGGGCAACCAGCCTTAGTGATGCTGAATGTATTTGCATTACAGACTTAAACCTGAAAACCCCACTGGCTTGTACATACTGTGCATGACTATACACGGCAAGGTCATGGGTGTGTGCTAAGCCTCTGCTTCTTCCCCCAAAAATTCGCTCCCCCTTTCCATCTAATGCAACTGTGAAATCACCAGAGCAAGACGCAATAAATCTCTGTCTATAATTCTTCTATGCACACAGAGTCATGTTTTCACATTAGTGCCAAAACGAAATTTCTTTGCCAATTTCAAAGCACACTTACTGCTCTTTTATTTTTTCAGGGGCAAGTGGAAATCTCTTTTTACAATTTGAAATCACTTTTACAGACTGACACATTATGAAACCACTATTTTTGCTTTATTTAATTGCATGTGTCCAAGCTCTTTTTTTTTCAGACCACCACCATGTGCATTCTCTGTGACTGCCTACACTCCACCAAGGGCAACCAGCCTTAGTGATGCTGAATGTATTTGTATTACAGACTTAAACCTGAAAACCCCACTGGCTTGTACATACTGTGCATGACTATACACGGCAAGGACATGGGTGTGTGCTAAGCCTCTGCTTCTTCCCCCAAAAATTCGCTCCCCCTTTCCATCTAATGCAACTGTGAAATCACCAGAGCAAGACGCAATAAATCTCTGTCTATAATTCTTCTATGCACACAGAGTCATGTTTTCACATTAGTGCCAAAACGAAATTTCTTTGCCAATTTCAAAGCACACTTACTGCTCTTTTATTTTTTCAGGGGCAAGTGAAAATCTCTTTTTACAATTTGAAATCACTTTTACAGACTGACACATTATGAAACCACTATTTTTGCTTTATTTAATTGCACGTGTCCAAGCTGTTTTTTTTTCAGACCACCACCATGTGCATTCTCTGTGACTGCCTACACTCCACCAAGGGCAACCAGCCTTAGTGATGCTGAATGTATTTGCATTACAGACTTAAACCTGAAAACCCCACTGGCTTGTACATACTGTGCATGACTATACACGGCAAGGTCATGGGTGTGTGCTAAGCCTCTGCTTCTTCCCCCAAAAATTCGCTCCCCCTTTCCATCTAATGCAACTGTGAAATCACCAGAGCAAGACACAATAAATCTCTGTCTATAATTCTTCTATGCACACAGAGTCATGTTTTCACATTAGTGCCAAAACGAAATTTCTTTGCCAATTTCAAAGCACACTTACTGCTCTTTTATTTTTTCAGGGGCAAGTGAAAATCTCTTTTTACAATTTGAAATCACTTTTACAGACTGACACATTATGAAACCACTATTTTTGCTTTATTTAATTGCACGTGTCCAAGCTGTTTTTTTTTCAGACCACCACCATGTGCATTCTCTGTGACTGCCTACACTCCACCAAGGGCAACCAGCCTTAGTGATGCTGAATGTATTTGCATTACAGACTTAAACCTGAAAACCCCACTGGCTTGTACATACTGTGCATGACTATACACGGCAAGGACATGGGTGTGTGCTAAGCCTCTGCTTCTTCCCCCAAAAATTCGCTCCCCCTTTCCATCTAATGCAACTGTGAAATCACCAGAGCAAGACGCAATAAATCTCTGTCTATAATTCTTCTATGCACACAGAGTCATGTTTTCACATTAGTGCCAAAACGAAATTTCTTTGCCAATTTCAAAGCACACTTACTGCTCTTTTATTTTTTCAGGGGCAAGTGAAAATCTCTTTTTACAATTTGAAATCACTTTTACAGACTGACACATTATGAAACCACTATTTTTGCTTTATTTAATTGCACGTGTCCAAGCTGTTTTTTTTTCAGACCACCACCATGTGCATTCTCTGTGACTGCCTACACTCCACCAAGGGCAACCAGCCTTAGTGATGCTGAATGTATTTGCATTACAGACTTAAACCTGAAAACCCCACTGGCTTGTACATACTGTGCATGACTATACACGGCAAGGTCATGGGTGTGTGCTAAGCCTCTGCTTCTTCCCCCAAAAATTCGCTCTCCCTTTCCATCTAATGCAACTGTGAAATCACCAGAGCAAGACGCAATAAATCTCTGTCTATAATTCTTCTATGCACACAGAGTCATGTTTTCACATTAGTGCCAAAACGAAATTTCTTTGCCAATTTCAAAGCACACTTACTGCTCTTTTATTTTTTCAGGGGCAAGAGAAAATCGCTTTTTACAATTTGAAATCACTTTTACAGACTGACACATTATGAAACCACTATTTTTGCTTTATTTAATTGCACGTGTCCAAGCTGTTTTTTTTTCAGACCACCACCATGTGCATTCTCTGTGACTGCCTACACTCCACCAAGGGCAACCAGCCTTAGTGATGCTGAATGTATTTGCATTACAGACTTAAACCTGAAAACCCCACTGGCTTGTACATACTGTGCATGACTATACACGGCAAGGACATGGGTGTGTGCTAAGCCTCTGCTTCTTCCCCCAAAAATTCGCTCCCCCTTTCCATCTAATGCAACTGTGAAATCACCAGAGCAAGACGCAATAAATCTCTGTCTATAATTCTTCTATGCACACAGAGTCATGTTTTCACATTAGTGCCAAAACGAAATTTCTTTGCCAATTTCAAAGCACACTTACTGCTCTTTTATTTTTTCAGGGGCAAGTGAAAATCTCTTTTTACAATTTGAAATCACTTTTACAGACTGACACATTATGAAACCACTATTTTTGCTTTATTTAATTGCACGTGTCCAAGCTGTTTTTTTTTCAGACCACCACCATGTGCATTCTCTGTGACTGCCTACACTCCACCAAGGGCAACCAGCCTTAGTGATGCTGAATGTATTTGCATTACAGACTTAAACCTGAAAACCCCACTGGCTTGTACATACTGTGCATGACTATACACGGCAAGGACATGGGTGTGTGCTAAGCCTCTGCTTCTTCCCCAAAAAATTCGCTCCCCCTTTCCATCTAATGCAACTGTGAAATCACCAGAGCAAGACGCAATAAATCTCTGTCTATAATTCTTCTATGCACACAGAGTCATGTTTTCACATTAGTGCCAAAACGAAATTTCTTTGCCAATTTCAAAGCACACTTACTGCTCTTTTATTTTTTCAGGGGCAAGTGAAAATCTCTTTTTACAATTTGAAATCACTTTTACAGACTGACACATTATGAAACCACTATTTTTGCTTTATTTAATTGCACGTGTCCAAGCTGTTTTTTTTTCAGACCACCACCATGTGCATTCTCTGTGACTGCCTACACTCCACCAAGGGCAACCAGCCTTAGTGATGCTGAATGTATTTGCATTACAGACTTAAACCTGAAAACCCCACTGGCTTGTACATACTGTGCATGACTATACACGGCAAGGACATGGGTGTGTGCTAAGCCTCTGCTTCTTCCCCCAAAAATTCGCTCCCCCTTTCCATCTAATGCAACTGTGAAATCACCAGAGCAAGACGCAATAAATCTCTGTCTATAATTCTTCTATGCACACAGAGTCATGTTTTCACATTAGTGCCAAAACGAAATTTCTTTGCCAATTTCAAAGCACACTTACTGCTCTTTTATTTTTTCAGGGGCAAGTGAAAATCTCTTTTTACAATTTGAAATCACGTTTACAGACTGACACATTATGAAACCACTATTTTTGCTTTATTTAATTGCACGTGTCCAAGCTCTTTTTTTTTCAGACCACCACCATGTGCATTCTCTGTGACTGCCTACACTCCACCAAGGGCAACCAGCCTTAGTGATGCTGAATGTATTTGCATTACAGACTTAAACCTGAAAACCCCACTGGCTTGTACATACTGTGCATGACTATACACGGCAAGGACATGGGTGTGTGCTAAGCCTCTGCTTCTTCCCCCAAAAATTCGCTCCCCCTTTCCATCTAATGCAACTGTGAAATCACCAGAGCAAGACGCAATAAATCTCTGTCTATAATTCTTCTATGCACACAGAGTCATGTTTTCACATTAGTGCCAAAACGAAATTTCTTTGCCAATTTCAAAGCACACTTACTGCTCTTTTATTTTTTCAGGGGCAAGTGAAAATCTCTTTTTACAATTTGAAATCACTTTTACAGACTGACACATTATGAAACCACTATTTTTGCTTTATTTAATTGCACGTGTCCAAGCTGTTTTTTTTTCAGACCACCACCATGTGCATTCTCTGTGACTGCCTACACTCCACCAAGGGCAACCAGCCTTAGTGATGCTGAATGTATTTGCATTACAGACTTAAACCTGAAAACCCCACTGGCTTGTACATACTGTGCATGACTATACACGGCAAGGACATGGGTGTGTGCTAAGCCTCTGCTTCTTCCCCCAAAAATTCGCTCCCCCTTTCCATCTAATGCAACTGTGAAATCACCAGAGCAAGACGCAATAAATCTCTGTCTATAATTCTTCTATGCACACAGAGTCATGTTTTCACATTAGTGCCAAAACGAAATTTCTTTGCCAATTTCAAAGCACACTTACTGCTCTTTTATTTTTTCAGGGGCAAGTGAAAATCTCTTTTTACATTTTGAAATCACTTTTACAGACTGACACATTATGAAACCACTATTTTTGCTTTATTTAATTGCACGTGTCCAAGCTGTTTTTTTTTCAGACCACCACCATGTGCATTCTCTGTGACTGCCTACACTCCACCAAGGGAAACCAGCCTTAGTGATGCTGAATGTATTTGCATTACAGACGTAAACCTGAAAACCCCACTGGCTTGTACATACTGTGCATGACTATACACGGCAAGGACATGGGTGTGTGCTAAGCCTCTGCTTCTTCCCCCAAAAATTCGCTCCTCCTTTCCATCTAATGCAACTGTGAAATCACCAGAGCAAGACGCAATAAATCTCTGTCTATAATTCTTCTATGCACACAGAGTCATGTTTTCACATTAGTGCCAAAACGAAATTTCTTTGCCAATTTCAAAGCACACTTACTGCTCTTTTATTTTTTCTGTGGCAAGTGAAAATCTCTTTTTACAATTTGAAATCACTTTTACAGACTGACACATTATGAAACCACTATTTTTGCTTTATTTAATTGCACGTGTCCAAGCTGTTTTTTTTTCAGACCACCACCATGTGCATTCTCTGTGACTGCCTACACTCCACCAAGGGCAACCAGCCTTAGTGATGCTGAATGTATTTGCATTACAGACTTAAACCTGAAAACCCCACTGGCTTGTACATACTGTGCATGACTATACACGGCAAGGACATGGGTGTGTGCTAAGCCTCTGCTTCTTCCCCCAAAAATTCGCTCCCCCTTTCCATCTAATGCAACTGTGAAATCACCAGAGCAAGACGCAATAAATCTCTGTCTATAATTCTTCTATGCACACAGAGTCATGTTTTCACATTAGTGCCAAAACGAAATTTCTTTGCCAATTTCAAAGCACACTTACTGCTCTTTTATTTTTTCAGGGGCAAATGTAAATCACTTTTACACACTGACACATTATGAAACCACCATGTGTAACTACAACAAAAACAATTCCCATTTCTATTATTCATTTCTTAAGTTACCACATACATACCCTCTCAAACTGAAAACTCACCTTTAAAATTAGTTAGTTCTGAAAGAAATGTGACACTCAAACAGCAGATTATCAGAGCCAGGATCTCTGTTCTGTTCACCTGTCTCCTCTCAGCAGAACCAGATAATGGCAAACTTTCCCTCTATTTTTCCACACATATACATGTAAGTTTCAAATCTCAGTGCTTCCCCCTTTTTTTTAAATGTAATCACACATTTCTATTGGTTGAAAACCAACCCTTTTCCAAAAGTACCCTGCCCCCAACTTGACTTCTGCCTAGTACCCTTCCCCCAACTTGACTTCTGCCTGCTACCATAGCAACAGCTCATGGAACACTGCTGTGTTCAGTTAGGTCAGAAGTTCGACACACAATGTTTCAATTCCACAGAGCAAGAGTGCTTGACTTTTCAAACCTAACAGCAAATCCATAGTACTGTTCTTTGGTTACACATTTTTTTGTACCAATACAAAACATGCTTGTATTAATTTTCACATACAGCCTAGTTTTTTTTCTAGAATGGTATGAAACAGCCAATCAGTTCTTTTTGTTTTCTAAAAAATATGTATGCCTCCATTTCCAAACTGTCTTTCTTTTCATATTGCCATTCTACTGAAAGACACCTCCTGAGTGCATCCAGTTCTCCTTTGAAGATGTTCACAGTGTGGATTGTAGGGCACAGCTATGTCTTCTGGAGTGAAAAGTTTGCAGAGAAAACAGATATGGTGAGAGACCTTGCTTTGCCAAATGTAGACATTAAATGGATTGGTCAGAGAGGGTTAAAGTGGCACCAATTGATGCCATTGGTGAAATCCTTCATTCAAATCCAACACCCTGACCTCATAATAGTGCACTGTGGTGGCAATGACCTAGGCACTTTGACTGGGGTAGGTCTGGAAATGCTTATGAAGGACACCTTTGCACAACTGTTTACACTTTTCCCTAAAACTGCCTTTGTGTTTTCCAACATATGCCAAAGGCAAAAATGGAACTGGTCCAATCATTTCTGTCCACAGATTGACAAAGCAAGAAAGCACGTCAACAAATCTGTTTCTGCTTTCCTCCGTGACTATGGTATGGGTGCCATTTACCACAACAACTTGCGTTATGACATGCAAGACATTTATAGAGGAGATGGTGTGCACTTCAATGATGAAGGGAACAGAGTCTTCCTCTTGAACCTTAGACTCTGCATCGGTACTTACTTGTAGGTACCACTAAAAAAATGACTTCATAAACACAACAGCTCTTTTTAGAGCTCCCTAATTTCTAAACTCTTAAATCTGCTTTTCATTTATCTATTTTTATTTTTTTACCGTACGCTTACCGTAAGCTTACCGTACGCGTACCCCGTGATTTTTTTTAAAATCAATAAATGTTTTTTTTGTACTTTTCTGTCCTTCTTTGACCCCCTTACAAATGTTAGGGGGTCTGTAACTCTCCTCATTGCCCCCTTTCCTTGTTTTCACTCTTTTTTTTCAGAGTGAAATACACAAAATGGCGGCCGCCGCTTCCTGGTTTCGGCCGATTCGAATGTTTACTAAGATCTAACAGCCAATCAGAATCGCGCTCGCGCACGCCGCCGTACGCTTACCGTAAGCGTACGGTAAGCGTACCGTAAGCGGGCTCAGATATATATATTGATTTAAAGGCTATTTTCTCAGAATCTACTGAACAGATTTACACCAAACCTACAAAAGGCACTTCCTTGACCTAGGGACTACCTCTCTGCCAAATTTTGAGTAATTCTGTTCAGCCGTTCGGGCTGTAGCTCGTTCTAAAGGTCCTATGGAAAAATGCATGGGAAAAACGCGTTTTGGGACCCCCCTTTTATCTCAGCCCCCGCTTGACGGATCCCCCCGAGACTTTCAGGGTAGGAGCGGAGCGTAGCGCCCCACCTATTTTGAGAAATTCACGAGGATTCGTCGACCGGCGCCAAAGTTATTCAAAATAGAATGTTGAGGTTTTCCTATGGAAACGTGGTCCTAACTATAACTACCTACTGGCGACCGCCAGTAGGTAATACACATACATATATAAAAATGTATATTCATATATATGCATATATATGTGCATATGTGTGCGTGTAGAGAGAGGTAGAGAGGTAGATTTGTAGAGGTAGAGAGGTGGAGGTAGAGAGGTAGAGAGTAGTAGCGAGGGAGGTAGAGAGTGAGTAATAGAGAGTAGAGAGTGAGTAGTAGAGAGTAGTAGACAGTAGTAGAGAGAGTAGCAGAGAGTGAGTAGTAGAGAGTAGTAGAGTGAGTAGTAGAGAGTGAGTAGTAGAGAGTAGTAGAGAGTGAGTAGTAGAGAGTGAGTAGTAGAGAGTGAGTAGTAGAGAGTAGTAGAGAGTGAGAAGTTGAGCGAGTAGTAGAGAGTGAGAAGTAGAGAGTGAGTAGTAGAGAGTAGAGAGTGAGTAGTAGAGAGTAGTAGAGAGTGAGTAGTAGAGCCAGTAGTAGAGAGTAGTAGAGAGTGAGTAGTAGAGAGTGAGTAGTACAGAGTGAGTAATTAATTTATATTAATTGATTAAACGATAATTATGTTAATTGTATTTTTTAATATTAGGAGCGGGTTGTGAGTTTGTAGGGGAATAGGGTGGGAAGTAATTTAATTGTAATAAAGTAAATATTACTTTTTTTATTTATGTGTATAGATAATTGATAATTAATTATTAATTGGTAATTAATGTGTATTAATTGGTAATTAATTCTTATTAATTGCTAATTAATATTTTTCAATGGTAATTAATTGTTATTAATTGGAAATTATTTTTAATGTACTTTTTATTGGTATTGATAATTAATGTAATCTTATTTTAAATTTTAATCTTTACTTTCCCTACTTTTGCACTCTCAGGAGTGGGAATAGTATTTTTTACCCTCCGCTATCCAACTCTTTCCCTACTGTTGCACTCACTGGAGTTGGAATAGTAATTTTTACCCTCCTGCTATCCAGCGCTTTCCCTACTGTTACACTCTTTGGCGTGGGAATAGTAAATTTTACGCCTACACTATCCAGCGTTTTCCCTACTGTTGCATTCACTATAGTGGGAATAGTAATTTGTACCCCTACGCTATCCAACTCTTTCCCTACTGTTGCACTCACTGGAGTGGGAATAGTAATTTTTCCCTTCCCGCTATCCAACGCTTTCCCTACTGTTGCACTCTCTGGAGTGGGAATAGTAAATTTTATCCTCCCGCTATCCAACGCTTTCCCTACTGTTGCACTCTTTGGAGTGGGAATAGTAATTTTTACCCCTACGCTACCCAACGTTTTCCCTACTGTTGCACTCACTGGAGTGGGAATAGTAATTTTTACCCCTACGCTATCCAACGCTTTCCCTACTGTTGCACTCATTGGAGTGGGAATAGTAATGTGTCTCTTCCTGTTATCCAATGCTTTCTGTACTGTTGCACTCTCTGGAGTGGGAATAGTAATATTTACTCCTACGCTATCCAATGCTTTCCCTACTGTTTGAGTCACTGGAGTGGGAATAGTAATTTTTCCCTTCCCGCTATCCAACGATTTCCCTACTGTTGCACTCTCTGGAGTGGGACTAGTAATTTTTACCCTCCTGCTATCCAACGCTTTCCCTACTGTTGCACTCTCTGGAGTGGGAATAGTAATTTTTACCCCTACGCTATCCAACGCTTTCCCTACTGTTGCACTCACTGGAGTGGGAATAGTAATTTTTACCCCTATGCTATCCAACGTTTTCCCTACTGTTGCACTCACTGGAGTGGGAATAGTAATTTTTACGCTCTCACTATCCAACAAAAGCTCTACTTTTTTACATTAATTTTATTATGTTTACATATTAAGCTTTTTTATATTATATTATGTATGTTTCATTAATTGTTTTTAATATTTAATTACTTTTATATTATTTTTAATACATTTAAAAAATTCGATATTTTAGCTAACTATATTTTAACATTCTATATTTTGGAATCGATATTTTAGTACTTACCTGTTTGTAGATAGGGAGTCGATATTCTGTCCTTCTATATTTTGGCGGCGATATTTGGGGCATTCTATATTATGTCCCTCGATATTTAGTCACTGAACCCTATAGCAGCTCTGCTGACCTGGTTCTCTGGCTCTAGAGCAGCTCTGCTAACCTGGTTCTCTGGCTCTACTACAGCTCTGCTGACCTAGTTCTCTGGCTCTAAAGCAGCTCTTCTGACCCGGTACTATGGCTCTAAAGCAGTTCTGCTGACCTGGTTCTCTGGCTCTAGAGCAGCTCTGCTGACCTGGTCCCTTGACTCTAAAGCAGCTCTGCTGACCTGGTTCTCTCCCTCTAAAGCAGCTCTGCTGACCCGGTTCTCTGGCTCTAGAGCAGCTCTGCTGACCTGGTTCTCTGGCTCTAAAGCAGCTCTGCTGACCTAGTTCTCTCCCTCTAAATCAGCTCTGCTGACCTGGTTCTCTGCCTCTAGAGCAGCTCTGCTGACCTGGTTATATTGCTCTAAAGCAGCTCTGCTGACCTGGTTCTCTGGCTCTAGAGCAGCTCTGCTGACCTGGTTCTCTGCCTCTAGAGCAGCTCTGCTGACCTGGTTCTCTGGCTCTAAAGCAGCTCTGTTGACCTGGTTCTATGCCTCTAAAGCCGCTCTGCTGACCTGGTTCTCTGCCTCTAGAGGAGCTCTGCTGACCTTGTTATCTAGCTCTAAAGCAGCTTTGCTGACCTGATTCTCTGCCTCTAGAGCAGCTCTGCTGACCTGGTTCTCTCCCTCTAAATCAGCTCTGCTGACCTGGTTCTCTGCCTCTAGAGCAGCTCTGCTGACCTGGTTATATTGCTCTAAAGCAGCTCTGCTGACCTGGTTCTCTGCCTCTAGAGCAGCTCTGCTGACCTGGTTATATTGCTCTAAAGCAGCTCTGCTGACCTGGTTCTCTGGCTCTAGAGCAGCTCTGCTGACCTGGTTCTCTGCCTCTAGAGCAGCTCTGCTGACCTGGTTCTCTGGCTCTAAAGCAGCTCTGTTGACCTGGTTCTATGCCTCTAAAGCAGCTCTGCTGACCTGGTTCTCTGCATCTAGAGGAGCTCTGCTGACCTGGTTCTCTAGCTCTAAAGCAGCTTTGCTGACCTGATTCTCTGACTCTAGAACAGCTCTGCTGACCTGGTTCTCTGCCTCTAGAGCAGCTCTGCTGACCTGGTTTTATGGCTCTAAAGCAGCTCTGCTGACCTGGTTCTCTGGCTCTAGAGCAGCTCTGCTGACCTGGTTCTCTGGCTCTAAAGCAGTTCTGCTGACCTGGTTCTCTCCCTCTAAAGCATCTCTGCTGACCTGGTTTCTCTGGCTCTACAGCAGCTCTGCTGACCTGGTTCTCGGCCTCTAGAGTAGCTCTGCTGACCTGGGGCTCTGGCTCTAAAACGGCTCTGCTGACCTGGTTTCTCTGGCTCTACAGCACCTCTGCTGACCTGGTTCTCTGCACTCACGCACCCGACTTTGCAACAATATATTTAAAAAGAATATAAGTTTATTATAAGTACAAATAAGTTATTTTTATGACTGTCTTAGATAATCTCTTGCCCTAATATGTATATTAAAGACACATACATATTTTGGAATATAAAAGTTTTTGTGGGAGTCGCGCACCCAGCAGACCCCAACACGTATATGACATCACGCGGGACCCACCACCGCGCAAGCATCTCGTACCGTAATGCGCATGTGTTGCAAATGCGCGGGAGCAGCAGTTGCGGACTGGTCGCATACAAATCGCGCACATCACGTAATATTAAATGTATATGATGTAACTGAAAAACACGCAGCCATCGCACACCGTACGCGGATCCTTCACGACTTTTCTAAAATAGTGGCTAGAATCCGCGCACCCACCGTGATGTGTATGCTTTGAGTGCGCGACTCCGAAAAAAAAGTGGATTTTTGTTTTTTAAAGAAAATAATATAAATATATTAAATAAAAAATGAGAACAAAAAAATCTATCAATATTTCAGTTTGATTTTTGTAATTTTTTTGGCAGTTTTCAGAAAAATATATAATGTTATTTAATTAATAAAATATTTATAAATAAACAGTTAAAAAACTGTAGAAAATCAGTACAAACAAATAGGTATAACTACTATCACACTTAAAAATTAGCATTTAAAAAACCTTTGAAATTCACTGAAAAATCCATAGGTTTCAGAGACGTTATAGTTAGAAATTAGCATTTAAAAAACCTTATAAATTCACAGAAAAAAATCATACGTTTCAGGGATGCCCATTTCACGCGTACAAAACTATAGACATTCCTCCGTTATAGTTAGTTCTGCTATCTATAACTTGCGCGCCCTCAATGCACTGCTGCTGATGTCACATATTGCATCATTCATGACATGGTCAGTGAAATCACTGATGACATCACTGATGATATCTCAAATGACATCACTGATGACATCACTGATGACATCATCCATGTGACAATCTGATACACCTCATCATACATTAGTATAACCTTTCATCACTCACTGTAAAATACAGAGTACCATATTTGAAACCATTGACACACCAATACCAGTTACTACATACCCACTCACTGATTCCTAAATCTACACACACAACTACCCATTCAACAACAGAATCATTTATACATGCAGTCACTAATGAACAGAACACTATCAAATGCACTTATACACATATATAGACATTGACACATCAGCAGTCAACTTAATCGGTTATGCAGTCATCCTACTCACTCATGTAAAGAATTGATCACACTTCCATTTACTCACTTACACAATTATCCAACAACACCTCATTTATTCAAACACATAGTAACTCATAGTTAATATGTTAAAAAATCACCATTACAATTATACACTCATTCATATAGTTACACCAACTCTCACATACAATACCTTTTCTTTTTTTACTTTGTTGAAGATGTACAACTAAAACATATATTCGCTCACCAACACACAAATAAAAACACTCAGTCACCCAAACAACTGTTTCCACATGCACTCTTAATCCTATACACCTAGTCAATTAACCATTCACACATCTATGCATAGAGTTACACACACCCCATCCACCCACACACAAACTCAGTGTCCCATACAAATACTCACCCAACTAATCAATAACTAATATACACACTCATGTAGTTAGTGACCAACTGATGCAGCATGTTATACAACAACAGAGACAGTGATGCACACATTCACATAGTTTAGTTACTAATCCATGTATTAAGTGAGAGACTTTTAATTACTCACTTAAACAGACAGTCAGACAGCTACTAAATCCTCCATCCAGACAGTTATATATCCGCTCACTCTCTACTACTCTCTACTACACTCTCTACTACACACTCTCCACTACTCACTCTCTACTACTCACTCTCTATTACTCTCTACTACTCATTCTACTACTCACTCTCTACTAATCTACTACTCTCTACTACTCTCTCTACTACTCACTCTCTACTACTCTCTCTACTACTCACTCTCTACTACTCTCTACTACTCACTCTCTACTACAAACTCTCTACTACTTGCTCTCTACTACTCACTCTACTACTCACGCTCTACTACTCCCTACTACTCACTCTACTACTCACTCTCTACTACTCTCTACTACTCACTCTCTACTACTCACTCTCTACTACTCACTCTCTACTACTATACTACTCCCTACTACTCTCTCTCTACTACTCACTCTCTACTACTCACTCTCTACAACTCTCTACTACTCACTCTCTACTACTCTCTACTACTCTCTCTCTACTACTCACTCTCTACTACTCACTCTACTACTCATTCTACTACTCACTCTCTACTAATCTACTACTCTCCACTACTCTCTCTACTACTCACTCTCTACTACTCTCTCTGCTACTGACTCTCTACTACTCACTCTCTACTACAAACTCTCTACTACTTGCTCTCTACTACTCACTCTACTACTCACTCTACTACTCACGCTCTACTAATCCCTACTAATCACTCTACTACTCACTCTCTCCTACTCTCTACTACTCACTCTCTACTACTCTCTACTACTCACTCTCTACTACTCACTCTCTACTACTCTACTACTCCCTACTACTCTCTCTCTACTACTCACTCTCTACAACTCTCTACTACTCACTCTCTGCGACTCTCTCTCTACTACTCACTCTCTACTACTCACTCGCTACTACTCTCTACTACTCACTCTCTATTACTCTCTATTACTCACTCTCTACTACTCTCTCTCCACTACTCTCTACTACTCTCTACTACTCACTCTACTACTCACTCTCTACTACTCACTCTACACTACTCTTTCTCTACTCCTCTCTACTATTTCTCTGCTACTCACTGTCCACTACTCACTCTCTACTACTCACTCCCTACTACTCACTATCTACTACTCACTCTCTACTACTCTCTACTACTCACTCTCTAGCACTCTAGTTGCTCATTAGATCACTGTAGTAAAGCTACTGCTCACCAGGGAAGTCTGCTGCTGGTATTCAAAGTGCATGTTTCAGTCTGCATGTCAGAATTTGTTAATTAAATGAGAAGTCAAAATGTGTTCTAATTTTTCTTTCAGCAGCACTAATCATAATTTCTATGGCAAAATGAACCCCCTCATTTTGTTCCTTTGCAAATTAAATGTTTTAAGTGTTACCACTTTATTCCAATCAAGATGACTTCAGGTTTGCCATACTTTTGTCATAAGTAAGACTGTTAGCGCTCTAGTTGTTCTTTAGAACACTCTGGGACATGCTGTCATTGGGCAATACTTGGGCTACATCTGGGTGATATTTTTGCTACATTTGGGCTCTTTTGTCTCTAGTGGCCATCTTGGGAGACTTATTTGTTATGAAGTTTCCTAATTTCCTCATTTACTACAGTTTCCTCTGTAGGAAATACGCTCAGGTTTTTTACTTTGATTCCATCAAGGAGGCATTCATATGTGTCACACATTTGCCATAAATTTGGAATGTTAGCACTCTAGTTGCTTATTAGATCACTGTAGTAAAGCTACTGCTCACCAGGGAATTCTGCTGCTGGTATTGAAAGTGCATGTTTTAGTCTGCATGTCCGAATTATTTAATAAAGTAGAAGTGGATTTGACAAGTCACTCAAAATGTGCCATAATTTTTCTTTTTTCAGAACTAATCATAATTTCTATGGCAAAATGAACCCCCTCATTGTGTTCCTTTTAAATTAAACTACTCACTCTCTACTACTCACTCGCTACTACTCTCTTCTACTCACTCTCTACTACTCAATCTCTACTACTCTCTACTACTCACTCTACTACTCTCGGCTACTCTCTACCACTCACTCTCTACTACTCTACTACTCACTCTCTACTACTCTCTACTACTCTCTTGCTACTACTCCCTCTCTACTACTCACTCTACTACTCTCTACTAATCTCTCTCTACTACTCACTCTCTACTACTCACTCTCTACTACTCTCTACTACTCACTCTCCACAACTCACTCTCTACTACTCATGCTCTACTACTCTCTATCACTCTCTCTACCACTCACTCTCTAATACTCTCTACTACTCACTCTACTACTCTCTACTACTCTTTACCACTCCCTCTCTACTACTCTACTACTCACTCTCTACTACTCTCTACTACTCTCTCTCTACTACTCACTCTCTACTACTCACTCTACTAATCTCTACTACTCACTCTCCACTACTCTCTCTATACTACTCACTCTCTAATACTCTCTACTACTCACTCTACTACTCACTCTCTACTAATCTACTACTCTCTACTACTCACTCTCTACTACTCTCTCTACTGCTCACTCTCTACTACTCACTCTCTACTACATACTCTCTACTACTCACTCTCTACTACATACTCTCTACTACTCACGCTCTACCACTCTACTACTCTCTACTACTCTCTCTACTACTCACTCTCTACTACTCTCTACTACTCACACTCTACTACACACTCTCTACTACTTGCTCTCTACTTCTCACTCTACTACTCACTCTACTACTCACGCTCTACTACTCCCTCCTACTCACTCTACTACTCACTCTCTACTACTCTCTACTACTCACTCTCTACTACTCCACTACTCTCTACTACTCACTCTAGACTACTCACTCTCTACTACTGCCTACTTTTCTCTCTCTAATACTCAATCTCTACTACTTACTCTCTACTACTCTCTACTACTCACTCTAATACTCACTCTCTACTACTCTCTACTACTCACTCTCTACTACTCTCTCTCTACTAATCTCTACTACTCACTCTAGTACTCATTCTCTACTACTCTCTAATACTATCTCTCTGCTGCTCACTCTCCACTACTCACTCTCTACTACTCCCTACTACTCACTCTCTACAACTCACTCTCTACTACTCACTCTACTACTCTCTACTACTACGCTCCACTACTCACTCTCTACTACTCTCTACCACTCACTCTCTACTACTCTACTACTCACTCTCTACCACTCCCTACAACTCTCTCGCTACTGCTCCCTCTCTACTACTCACTCTACTACTCTCTACTACTCACTCTCTTCTACTCACTCTCTACTACTCACTCTCTACTACTCTCTACTACTCACTCTCCACTACTCACTCTCTACTTCTCACTCTCTACTACTCCCTATTACTCTCTCTACTACTCACTCTCTAATACTCTCTACCACTCACTCTACTACTCTCTACTACTTTTTACCACTCACTCTCTACTACTCTCTACTATTCTCTCGCTACTACTCACTTTCTACTACTCACTCTACTACTCTCTACTACTCACTCTCTACTACTCTCTCTCTACTACTCACTCTCTACTACTCTCTACTACTCACTTTACTACTCACTCTCTACTAATCTACTGCTCTCTACTACTCTCTCTACTACTCACTCTCTACTACTCTCTCTACTACTCACTCTCTACTACTCTCTACTACTCACTCTCTACAACACACTCTCTACTACTCACTCTCTACTACTCTACTACTCTCTACTACTCTCTCTATTACTCACTCTCTACTACTCTCTACTACTCACTCTCTACTACACACTCTCTACTACTTGCACACCACTACTCACTCTACTACTCACACTCTACTACTCACTCTCTACTACTCACTCTCCACTACTCACTCTCTACTACTCACGCACTACTACTCACTACTACTCACTCTCTAATACTCTCCACTACTCACTCTACTACTCTCTACTACTCTTTACCACTCACTCTCTACTACTCTACTACTCACTCTCTACTACTCTCTACTACTCTTTCTCTACTACTCAATCTCTACTACTCACTCTACTGCTCTCTACTACTCACTCTACTACTCTCTCTACTACTCACTCTCTAATACTCTCTAATACTCACTCTACTACTCACTCTCTACTAATCTACTACTCTCTACTACTCTCTCTACTACTCACTCTCTACTACTCTCCCTACTACTCACTCTCTACTACTCACTCTCTACTACTCACTCTCTACTACATGCTCTCTACTACTTGCTCTCTACTACTCACTCTACTACTCACTCTACTACTCACGCTCTACTACTCCCTCCTACTCACTCTCTACTACATACTCTCTACTACTCAGTCTCTACTACATACTCTCTACTACTCACTCTCTACTACTCTAATACTCTCTACTACTCTCTCTACTACTCACTCTCTACTACTCTCTACTACTCACTCTCTACTACACACTCTCTACTACTTGCTCTCTACTTCTCACTCTACTACTCACTCTACTACTCACGCTCTACTACTCCCTCCTACTCACTCTACTACTCACACTCTACTACTCTCTACTACTCACTCTATACTACTCCACTACTCTCTACTACTCACTCTAGACTATTCACTCTCTACTACTCTACTACTCCCTACTTTTCTCTCTCTAATACCCACTCTCTACTACTTACTCTCTACTACTCTCTACTACTCACTCTCTACTGCGCTCTCTCTACAACTCACTCTCTACTACTCACTCTCTACTACTCTCTACTACTCACTCCCTACACCTCTCTCGCTAGTACTCTCTACTACTCTCTACTACTCACTCTAATACTCACTCTCTACTACTCTCTACTACTCACTCTCCACTACTCTCTCTCTACTAATCTCTACTACTCACTCTAGTACTCATTCTCTACTACTCTCTAATACTATCTCTCTGTTGCTCACTCTCCACTACTCACTCTACTACTCTCTACTACTCTCTACCACTCACTCTCTAGTACTCTACTACTCACTCTCTACTACTCTCTACAACTCTCTCGCTACTACTCCCTCTCTACTACTCACTCTACTACTCTCTACTACTCACTCTCTTCTACTCACTCTCTACTACTCACTCTCTACTACTCTCTACTACTCACTCTCCACTACTCACTCTCTACTTCTCACTCTCTACTACTCTCTATTACTCTCTCTACTACTCACTCTCTAATACTCTCTACTACTCACTCTACTACTCTCTACTACTTTTTACCACTCACTCTCTACTACTCTCTACTATTCTCTCGCTACTACTCACTTTCTACTACTCACTCTACTACTCTCTACTACTCACTCTCTACTACTCTCTATTACTCACTCTACTACTCACTCTCGACTAATCTACTGCTCTCTACTACTCTCTCTGCTACTCACTATCTACTACTCTACTACTCACTCTCTACTACTCTCTACTACTCACTCTCTACTACACACTCTCTACTACTCACTCTCTACTACTCTCTCTATTACTCACTCTCTACTACTCTCTACTACTCACTCTCTACTACACACTCTCTACTACTTGCACGCTACTACTCACTCTACTACTCACACTCTACTACTCACTCTCTACTACTCACTCTACTACTCACTCTCCACTACTCACTCTCTACTACTCACGCACTACTACTCTCTACTACTCACTCTCTAATACTCTCTACTACTCACTCTACTACTCTCTACTACTCTCTACCACTCACTCTCTACTACTCTACTACTCACTCTCTACTACTCTCTACAACTCTCTCGCTACTGCTCCCTCTCTACTACTCACTCTACTACTCACTCTCTTTGACTCACTCTCTACTACTCCCTCTCTACTACTCTCTACTACTCACTCTCCACTACTCACTCTCTACTTCTCACTCTCTACTACTCTCTATTACTCTCTCTACTACTCACTCTTTAATACTCTCTACTACTCACTCTACTACTCTCTACTACTTTTTACCACTCACTCTCTACTACTCTCTACTATTCTCTCGCTACTACTCACTTTCTACTACTCACTCTACTACTCTCTACTACTCACTCTCTACTACTCCCTCTCTACTACTCACTCTCTACTACTCTCTACTACTCACTCTACTACTCACTCTCTACTAATCTACTGCTCTCTACTACTCTCTCTACTACTCACTCTCTACTACTCTCTCTACTACTCACTCTCTACTACGCTCTTCTACTCACTCTCTACAACACACTCTCTACTACTCTACTACTCTCTACTACTCTCTCTATTACTCACTCTCTACTACTCTCTACTACTCACTCTCTACTACACACTCTCTACTACTTGCTCGCTACTACTCACTCTACTACTCACACTCTACTAGTCACTCTCTACTACTCACTCTCTACTACTCTCTACTACTCACTCTCTACTACTCACGCACTACTACTCTCTACTACTCACTCTCTAATACTCTCTACTACTCACTCTACTACTCTCTACTACTTTTTACCACTCACTCTCTACTACTCTACTACTCACTCTCTACTACTCTCTACTACTCTCCCTCTACTACTCACTCTCTACTACTCACTCTACTACTCTCTACTACTCACTCTCTACTACTCTCTCTCTACTACTCACTCTCTAATACTCTCTAATACTCACTCTACTAGTCACTCTCTACTAATCTACTACTCTCTACTACTCTCTCTACTACTCACTCTCTACTACTCTCCCTACTACTCACTCTCTACTACTCACTCTCTACTACATACTCTCTACTACTCACTCTCTACTACATACTCTCTACTACTTGCTCTCTACTACTCACTCTACTCACTCTACTACTCACTCTACTACTCATGCTCTACTACTCCCTCCTACTCACTCTCTACTACACACTCTCTACTACTCACTCTCTACTACATACTCTCTACTACTCACTCTCTACTACTCTAATACTCTCTACTACTCTCTCTGCTACTCACTCTCTACTACTCTCTACTACTCACTCTCTACTACACACTCTCTACTACTTGCTCTCTACTTCTCACTCTACTACTCACTCTACTACTCACGCTCTACTACTCCCTCCTACTCACTCTACTACTCACTCTCTACTACTCTCTACTACTCACTCTCTACTACTCCACTACTCTCTACTATTCACTCTAGACTACTCACTCTCTACTACTCTACTACTCCCTACAATTCTCTCTCTAATACTCTCTACTACTTACTCTCTACTACTCTCTACTACTCACTCTCTACTGCTCTCTCTCTACAACTCACTCTCTACTACTCTCTACTACTCACTCCCTACACCTTTCTCCCTAGTACTCTCTACTACTCTCTACTACTCACTCTAATACTCACTCTCTACTACTCTCTACTACTCACTCTGTACTACTCTCTCTCTACTAATCTCTACTACTCACTCTAGTACTCATTCTCTACTACTCTCTAATACTATCTCTCTGCTGCTCACTCTCCACTACTCACTCTCTACTACTCTCTACTACTCTCTCTCTTCAACTCACTCTCTACTACTCACTCTACTACTCTCTACTACTACGCTCCACTACTCACTCTCTACTACTCTCTACTACTCTCTACCACTCACTCTCTACTACTCTACTACTCACTCTCTACTACTCTCTACAACTCTCTCGCTACTGCTCCCTCTCTACTACTCACTCTACTACTCTCTACTACTCACTCTCTTCTACTCACTCTCTACTACTCACTCTCTACTACTCTCTACTACTCACTCTCCACTACTCACTCTCTACTTCTCACTCTCTACTACTCTCTATTACTCTCTCTACTACTCACTCTCTAATACTCTCTGCTACTCACTCTACTACTCTCTACTACTTTTTACCACTCACTCTCTACTACTCTCTACTATTCTCTCGCTACTACTCACTTTCTACTACTCACTCTACTACTCTCTACTACTCAATCTCTACTACTCTCTCTCTACTACTCACTCTCTACTACTCTCTACTACTAACTCTACTACTCACTCTCGACTAATCTACTGCTCTCTACTACTCTCTCTACTTCTCACTCTCTGCTACTCTCTCTACTACTCACTCTCTACTACTCTCTACTACTCACTCTCTACTACACACTCTCTACTACTCACTCTCTACTACTCTACTACTCACTACTACTCTCTCTATTACTCACTCTCTACTACTCTCTACTACACACTCTCTACTACACACTCTTTACTACTTGCACGCTACTACTCACTCTACTACTCACACTATACTACTCACTCTCTACTACTCACTCTCTACTACTCTCTACTACTCACTCTCCACTACTCACTCTCTACTACTCACGCACTACTACTCTCTACTACTCACTCTCTAATACTCTCTACTACTCACTCTACTACTCTCTACTACTCTTTACCACTCACTCTTTACTACTCTACTACTCACTCTCTACTACTTTCTACTACTCTCTCTCTTCTACTCACTCTCTACTACTCACTCTACCACTCTCTACTACTCACTTTCTACTACTCTCTCTGTACTACTCACTCTCTAATGCTCTCTAATGCTCACTCTACTACTCACTCTCTACTAATCTACTACTCTCTACTACTCACTCTACTACTCACGCTCTACTACTCCCTCCTACTCCCTCTACTACACACTCTCTACTACTCTCTACTACTCACTCTCTACTACTCCTCTACTCTCTACTACTCACTCTAGACTACTCACTCTCTACTTCTCTACTACTCCCTACTACTCTCTCTACTACTCACTCTCTACTACTTACTCTCTACTACCATCTACTACTCACTCTCTACTACTCTCTCTCTACAACTCACTCTCAACTACTCACTCTCTACTACTCACTCTCTACACCTCTCTCCCTACTACTCTCTACTACTCTCTACTACTCACTCTACTACTCACTCTCTACTACTCTCTGCTACTCACTCTCTACTACTCTCTCTCTACTAATCTCTACTACCCACTCTAGTACTCATTCTCTACTACTCTCTACTACTCTCTCTCTGCTGCTCACTCTCCACTACTCACTCTCTACTACTCACTCTCTACTACTCACTCTACTACTCTCTACTACTACTCTCTACTACTCACTCTCTACTACTCTCTACTACTCACTCTACAACTCTCTACTACTCTCTACCACTCACTCTCTACTACTCTACTACTCACTCTCTACTAATCTGCTGCTCTCTACTACTCTCTCTACTACTCACTCTCTACTACTCTCACTACTACTCACTCTCTACTACTCTCTACTACTCACTCTCTACTACACACTCTCTACTACTTGCACGCTACTACTCACTCTACTACTCACTCTCTAATACTCTCTACTACTCACTCTACTACTCTCTACTACTCTTTACCACTTACTCTCTACTACTCTACTACTCACTCTCTACCACTCTCTACTACTCTCTCTCTACTACTCACTCTCTACTACTCACTCTACTACTCTCCACTACTCACTCTCTACTAGTCTCTCTCTACTACTCACTCTCTAATACTCTCTTCTACTCACTCTACTATTCACTCTCTACTAATCTACTACTCTCTAATACTCTCTCAACTACTCACTCTCTACTACTCTCTCTACTACTCACTCTCTACTACTCTCTACTACTCACTCTCTACTACATACTCTCTACTACTCACTCTCTACTACATACTCTCTAGTACTCACTCTCTACTACTCTACTACTCTCTACTACTCACTCTCTACTACTCTCTACTACTCACTCTCTACTACATACTCTCTACTACTCACTCTCTACTACATACTCTCTAGTACTCACTCTCTACTACTCTACTACTCTCTACTACACACTCTCTACTACTCACTCTCTACTACACACTCTCTACTACTTGCTCTCTACTACTCACTCTACTACTCACTCTACTACTCACGCTCTACTACTCCCTCCTACTCACTCTACTACTCACTCTCTACTACTCTCTACTACTCACTCTCCACTACTCCACTACTCTCTACTACTCACTCTAGACTACTCACTCTCTACTACTCCCTACTACTCTCTCTCTATTACTCACTCGCTACTACTTACTCTCTACTGCTTTTAATAATATTTCTACTTTTAAACTTGCTATTTGCACAATTTATTTGCACTTAAAACTTGCGGGGGGAAATTGCTTCTTGTTTTTACCTTGGGACGGAGATGTGTTCAATACTCCGGGGGCGGCTGACATCTTGGGAGGAGAGGGTCAGCGATGCAGCTACCACAGGGTTTCGCGCGTCCTGGCTCAAAAGGGGCGGATGTGGCGACCGCACGCTAGAACCAGTCATCAGAGGAGTAAGCTGTTTGCTTAGTGCTCACTTCGTCGTCATCTGCTTTTAATAATATTTCTACTTTTAAACTTGCTATTTGCACAATTTATTTGCACTTAAAACTTGCGGGAGAAAATTGCTTCTTGTTTTTACCTTGGGACGGAGTTGTGTTCAATACTCCGGGGGTGGCTGATATCTTGGGAGGAGAGGGTCAGCGGTGCAGCTACCTCAGGGATTTCGCGCGTCCTGGCTCAAAAGGGGCGGATGTGGCGACCGCGCGCTAGAACCAGTAATCAGAGTTTGCTTAGTGCTCAGTTCGTCGTCATCTGCTTTTAATAATATTTCTACTTTTAAACTTGCTATTTGCACAATTTATTAGCACTTCAAACTTGCGGGGGGAAATTGCTTCTTATTTTTACCTTGGGACGGAGTTGTGTTCAATACTCCGGGGGCGGCTGACATCTTGGGAGGAGAGGGTCAGCGGTGCAGCTACCACAGGGATTTCAGGCGTCTTGGCTCAAAAGGGGCGGATGTGGCGACCGTGCAGCGGATGCGCCCCCGACCGAGACCAGAGGCCAGGACCCCCGGCCCTGTAGCAATGGCACCATGCCCCTATACGGCCGCTCAGTTAAGAAAGCGTGGCGGTTAGTACAGGTGTCACTATTGTTTGGGCCCCCCCTGCGACCGGACCCACTGTCCTCAATGCCCTTTTGTCCTGGAGATAGAGGGTCAGGTGGGGAAGATATGTCCCCCAATTTTGGATTTTACAATGGAGTTGCTCAATTGTCGTTCGCTGCCCAAACATTCATTAGAAATACGGTTGCTTCTGGAAGATACCAGTCAGGATGTACTGTTTCTTACCGAGACTTGGCTTACGGACTGGTCAAATCCAGCAGTGGTCCAGGCACTCCCCCAAGGTTACACCATCCAGAGGCAAGATCGAGGCCTGATTAGCGGTGGAGGGCTCGGCATTATTCATAGGGATTCTTTCAGCTGTCGAATTGCGGATGGGCTCATCCGTGACTGTGAAAGCTGTACCTTCTCTATAAGTTTTCACCTACATGCACTTTTTCTGGCTTGTTATTCTATCGGCCCCCAGGAGCGATAGGATCTTTTATTGGTGACTTGGCGGATAACATATCCACATTGGTCAGCTCCTTGCTGAACTTTTCTGTCCTTGGAGATCTTAACTTGCATTTTGAAACATGTCTGACACCTTAGGGGCGTTACTTCTTACCCAGAAAGTGAAGGGTCCGACCCATATCAAAGGACATTTGTTGGATCCTATTTTCTCCAATATTAACATCCGGGTGGAAGGTTCCCACCCGCTCCCATGGACTGACCACTATTTGATTCCATTCTCCTGGTCCTCCCCCACAAGCAGGACGGTAGAAATCCACACAAAAACTTTGAGCCGAAACTGGTCTAACACTTCTATGGAGGAATGGCCGCGATTCTCAAAGAAACCTGCCCCCGACTAGATCTCGACCCTGAACTGGCAAACTTGCAATTTAATCGTTGGATTGAAAATTCACTTGATTTGCTAGCCCCTATATAACTTAAGGACATTAAAAAGGGTCCCAAAAAAGTGGCATGGTACACCACGGAGCTCAGAGAGCAAAAACGATATTGCAAGCAGCTTGAGAGACAGTGGAGGAAAGACTTCTCATACGAGAAAAAGCAAGTTTATCGCGATGCCCTTAAACTGTACAAAGCAGAGATTATCAAAGCACAATCCAAATATTATGAAGCAAAAATTTTAGCAGCACCCAATATTCCACAATAATTTTTTTACATTTTTAAATCCTTGATCACCCCTCCATGCACTACAGCTAGTCCCACTGATTTACAAGGACGCTGTAATGATATAGCAGAGTTATTCCATGATAAAGTGAAGGCTATCTACTCAGCCTTTCCATCAGTGGACAATTCCCCATATGAGTCTCAGATGGTAGAAAAAAGAGATCCTTCAGATCGGAATCTGGAACTTTTTTCCGCCCCTGGACTCAGACAAAGTTGTCTCTTTACTTAACAAACTCAAATTGGGATCCCCTAAAGACCAGGCACCCCCCAAGGTGTTATGTAAGGTTGCCTTAGAAGTAGCCCCTGTCATCGCAACACTTATTAATTCCTCACTGGTAGCTGGTAGGGTTCCCTCATCATGGAAGCAAGAGATGGTTAAAGCCCTGCTAAAAAAGCCAGGATCTGACCCGGAAGTAATGGCCAATTATCGGCCAATCTCCTTGCTCCCGGGAATAGCCAAAATAGCGGAGAAATATGTTAACACTATCCTCTCCACTTATTTGGAGGAGCATGATTGCTTGCACCTGACACAGACCGGCTTTAGATCTCTTCAGGGCACTGAGACGGCCCTGATTGCGGTAGTGGAGGAGGCAAGAAAAATCATGGACACAGGAGGATCTGCTGCAATAATCCTCCTTGATCTCAGTGCGGCTTTCGATACTGTTAACCATTGAATCCTTATCTCCAGGTGTTATGAAATGGGCGTGATTGGAACAGCACTAAGATGGATAGTCTCCTTTTTGGAAGGCCGTACATTCCAGGTTTTTGAGGATAACGTGACTTCCAAGAGGGTGCCTTTAAAGAGTGGAGTGCCTCAGGGCTCTTCATTAAGCCCCACTCTTTTTAATATTTATATGAGCCCATTAGCCAAAATAGTGGAGGTGTTTGGCATACAAATTGTCACATATGCAGACGACACCCAGCTGATAGTCTCCCTCAAGGATCAGGACAGCCTGGTAGTAATCTCTCCAGATGTCTGGAGGAAATATCAGCTTGGATGAAACAGTCCTGTCTTCAGTTAAATGGAGCAAAAACTGGCCTTATGCTGCTGGGTAAGCCCCTGTCTCCAAGCCTGCCTCTCGCGTGGCCTAGTTGTATGGGTAACACCCCTACTCCTAAAAATCACATCAAGAGCGTAGGAGTTTGGCTGGATGCCAAGCTTGACATGAAGATACAGGCCAAAAAGGTAGCTGGGTGCTGCTTCGGGATACTGAAAACTGCACGAAAAATTCTGCCTCTCCTTCCGTTTAAGGCAAAGAAACTGCTTCTCCAAGCATTAATTCTGTCACGTCTGGATTATGCTAATGCCCTTTATCTGGGAGTTTCTCAATCTACAATAAGCATACTTCAGAAGGTCCAGAATTGTGCGGCAAGAATTCTCCTGCAAATTCCGCGGAGAGAATCAGCGAGAGGAGCACTTAGACAGCTGCATTGGCTTCCCATTGCAGAAAGGATCAAATTCAAGGCCCTCTGTTGTTACTCACAAAATCATGGCTGATAAGGGCCCACCAATTCTACGGAGGATAGTCTCTCCATACTGTCCCAAAAGGCTCCTTCACTCCGGAAATAAACGCCTGGCCAAGGTTCCTAGAGTTTTTAAGTCCAGAAGTGGAGGCCGCTGTTTTTCCTATGTCGCCTCCAGAGCGTGGAACTCCCTCCCAGAATCCATCCGTCTGGAAGAGGAATATCTTCCCTTTCGGAGACTCCTGAAGACGCATCTATTCCCTACTGTTTAGTCAGTCTGCCCTTATGGTAACGGGTTTGCAGCGCTGGGAGGCCTACGGGTAGCCATGCGCTTTATAAATGCCTTTTTCATTTCATTTCATTTCTACTACTCTCTACTACTCACTCTCTACTACTCTCTCTCTCCAACTCACTCTCTACTACTCACTCTCTACTACTCTCTACTACTCACTCTACTACTCACTCTCTACTACTCTCTACTACTCACTCTCTACTACTCTCTCTCTACTAATCTCTACTACTCACTCTACTACTCTCTCTCTACTACTCTCTACTACTCTCTCGCTACTGCTCCCTCTCAACTACTCACTCTACTACTCACTCTCTTCTACTCACTCTCTACTACTCACTCTCTACTACTCTCTACTACTCACTCTCCACTACTCACTCTCTACTACTCACTCTCTACTACTCTCTATTACTCTCTCTACTACTCACTTTCTAATACTTTCTACTACTCACTCTATTACTCTCTACTACTCTTTACCACTCACTCTCTACTACTCTCTACTACTCTCTCGCTACTACTCACGTTCTACTACTCACTCTACTACTCTCTACTACTCACTCTCTACTACTCTCTCTCTACTACTCACTCTCTACTACTCTCTACTACTCACTCTACTACTCAGTCTCTACTACTCTCTACTACTCACTCTCTACTACTCTCTCTACTACTCACTCTCTACTAGTCTCTACTACTCACTCTCTACTACACACTCTCTACTACTCACTCTCTACTACTCTACTACTCTCTACTACTCTCTACTACTCACTCTCTACTACTCTCTACTACTCACTCTCTACTACACACTCTCTACTACTTGCTCGCTACTACTCACGCTACTACTCACACTACTACTCACGCTCTACTACTCCCTACTACTCTCAACTACTCACTCTCTTCTACTCTCTCTCTACTACTCACTCTCTACTACTCTCTACTACTCACTCTCTACTACTCTCTCTACTACTCACTCTCTACTAGTCTCTACTACTCACTCTCTACTACACACTCTCTACTACTCACTCTCTACTACTCTACTACTCTCTACTACTCTCTCTACTACTCACTCTCTACTACTCGCTACTACTCACTCTCTACTACACACTCTCTACTACTTGCTCACTACTACTCACTCTACTACTCACACTACTACTCACGCTCTACTACTCCCTACTACCCATTCTACTACTCACTCTCTACTACTCTCTACTACTCACTCTCTACTACTCCACTACTCTCTACTACTCACTCTATTCTACTCATTCTCTAATACTCTACTACTCCCCACTACTCTCTCTCTACTACTCACTCTCTACTACTCTCTCTCTACAACTCACTCTCTATTACTCACTCTCTACTACTCTCTACTTCTCACTCTCTACTACTCTCTCCCTACTACTCTCTACTACTCACTCTCTACTACTCTCTACTACTCACTCTCTAGTACTCTCTCTCACTACTAATCTCTACTACTCACTCTAGTACTCATTCTCTACTACTCTCTAATACTCTCTCTCTGCTGCTCACTCTCCACTACTCACTCTCTACTACTCACTATCTACTACTCACTCTCTACTACTCTCTACTACTCACTCTCCACTACTCACTCTCTACTACTAACTCTCTACTACTCTGTACTACTCACTCTCTACTACTCACTCTCTTCTAATCTACTACTCTCTCTACTACTCACTCTCTACTACCCACTCTCTACTACTCTCTACTTCTCTCTCTACTACTCAGTCTCTACTACTCTCTACTACTCACTCTACTACTCTCTACTACTCTTTACCACTCACTCTCTACTACCCTACTACTCACTCTCTACTACTCTCCACTACTCACTCTGCACTACTCACTCTCTACTACTCGCTCTCTACTACTCACTTTCTACTACTCACTCTACTACTCTCTATTACTCACTCTCTACTACTCTCTCTCTACTACTCACTCTCTACTACTCTCTACTACTCCCTACTACCCATTCTACTACTCACTCTGTACTACTCACTCTCTACTACTCCACTACTCTCTACTACTCACTCTATACTACTCATTCTCTAATACTCTACTACTCCACACTACTCTCTCTCTACTACTCACTCTCTACTACTCTCTCTCTACAACTCACTCTTTATTACTCACTCTCTACTACTTTCTACTACTCACTCTCTACTACTCTCTCCCTACTACTCTCTACTACTCACTCTCTACTACTCTCTCTCTACTACTCACTCTCTACTACTCTCTACTACTCACTCTCAACTACTCACTCTCTACTACTTGCTCTCTACTACTTGCTCTCTACTACTCACTCTACTACACACTCTCTACTAATTTACTACTCTCTACCACTCTCTCTACTACTCTCTCTACTACTCTCAACTACTCACTCTCTACTACACACTC
Organism: Triturus cristatus; assembly: GCF_964204655.1. Taxonomy (NCBI): domain Eukaryota; kingdom Metazoa; phylum Chordata; class Amphibia; order Caudata; family Salamandridae; genus Triturus; species Triturus cristatus. The sequence goes on from NC_140591.1 coordinate 820,201,756, forward strand.
TCTACTACTCACTCTCTACTACTCTACTACTCTCTACTACTCTCTCTACTACTCACTCTCTACTACTCTCTCTCTACTACTCACTCTCTACTACTCTCTACTACTCACTCTCAACTACTCACTCTCTACTACTTGCTCTCTACTACTTGCTCTCTACTACTCACTCTACTACACACTCTCTACTAATTTACTACTCTCTACCACTCTCTCTACTACTCTCTCTACTACTCTCAACTACTCACTCTCTACTACACACTCTCTACTACTCACTCTCTACTACTCTACTACTCTCTACTACTCTCTCTACTACTCACTCTCTACTACTCTCTACTACGCACTCTTTACTACACACTCTCTACTACTTGCTCTCTACTACTCACTCTACTACTCACTCTACTACTCACGCTCTACTACTCTCTACAACTCACTCTACTTCTCACTCTCTACTACTCTCTACTACTCACTCTCTGCTACTCCACTACTCTCTACTACTCACTCTCTACTACTCACTCTCTACTACTCTACTACTCCCTACTACTCTCTCTTTACTACTCACTCTCTACTACTTACTCTCTACTACTCTCTACTACTCACTCTCTACTACTCTCTCTACTACTCACTATCTACTACTCACTCTCTACTACTCTCTACTTATCACTCTCTACTACTCTCTCTCTACTACTCTCTACTACTCTCTACTACTCACTCTACTACTCACTCTCTCCTACTCTCTACTACTCACTCTCTACTACTCTCTCTCTACTACTCACTCTACTACTCATTCTCTACTACTCTCTGCTACTCACTCTCTACTACTCTCTCTACTACTCACTCTCTACTACTCACTCTCTACTACTGACTCTCTACTACTCTCTCTCTACTACTCTCTACTACTCACTCCACTACTCACTCTCTACTACTCACTCTCTACTACTCTCTCTCTTCTAATCTCTACTACTCACTCTACTACTCATTCTTTACTACTCGCTACTACTCTCTCTCTGCTACTCTCTCTCCTCTACTCACACTCTACTACTCTCTACTACTCACTCTCTGCTACTCACTCTACTACTCACTCTCTTCTACTCTCTACTACTCTCTACTACTCACTCTCTATTACCCACTCTCTACTACTCTCTACTACTCACTCTCTACTACTCTCTAGTACTCACTCTCTACTACTCACTCTACTACTCTCTTCTACTCACTCTCTCCTACTCTCTATACTACTCTCTACTACTCTCTACTACTCATTCTCTACTCTCTATTACTCATCCTCTACTCTCTACCTCTCAACCTCTCTCTACCTCTCTATTACTCTCTACCTCTCTACCTCTACCTCTCTACCTTTACCTCTCTACCTCTACACCTCTACCTCTCTACCTCTCTCTACACGCACACATATGCACATATATATGTGCATATATATGCAGATGCATTTATATATTCACTGAAAAAACCATAGGTTTCACACACGTTATAGTTAGGAATTAGCATTTAAAAAACCTTGCAAATTCACTGAAAAAACCATAGGTTTCACACATGTTAAAGTTAGCTGGACATATTACTCATAAAAAACCAATGAAATTCCCCCGTTATAGTTAGTGCAGGCAACTATAACTCACGCGACCGCAATCCTCTGCTGATGCTAATACTGTATTTAGACACTTATTTGCCCATGTCTTCTTCCATTAAATTTTAGCTATACATATATTACAAATATTTTTTTTTCATAAAGACACATATGTCATCAGCAGAGGATTGCGGTCGCGTCAGTTATAGTTGCCTGCACTAACTATAACGGGGGAATTTCATTGTTTTTTTATGAGTAAAATGTCCAGCTAACTATAACATGTGTGAAACCTATGGTTTTTTCCAGTGAATTTGCAAGGTTTTTTAAATGCTAATTCCTAACTATAACGTGTGTGAAACCTATGGTTTTTTCAGTGAATTTGTACGGTTTTTTAAATGCTAAGTTACTTTACGCCGTTCGTGGCGTGCGCGCCCACTTAACGCAGTTCGTTCTGTGCGCGTTCCGTACGCGCACCGCGTGCCCACGTTACGCTGGATGGGCCATGTACGCATGATGCGCTTCGCGCACCGTCCGCACACGGAGGACATATTATGCGCTTCGTTGTGAAAGGTAAACTATTAAATGTTCTTTATCTTTATATGCCATGCACACAAGGTGCCCTGCGGGCGCCTTTGGCACACGGGGGGGGAAAATGTGGATAATTTTTTTTTTATAATTAATTTTTACCATACGCGTAAGGTAAGCGGAATCACAGTTTTTTCGAAAAAATATAAAATTTAATTTTTTGCCTTGGGGGTTCTTTTGGGACACCTTAATCAAGGCTAGGTGGTTAGGAGCTGTATAACCTGGCCCTTTACATGTTTTCAACCTTTGTTTTTCCGCCACCCCTCAGAGTGCGAGAGAGAAAATGGCGGCCGCCGCTTCCTGGTTTCGACCGATTCGAATGTTTACTAAGATCTAACAGCCAATCAGAATCGTGCTCGTGCACGGCACCGTTCGCGTACGGTAAGCTTACCATAAGCGCACGGTAAGCGCACCGTAAGCTGCCACAGATATATATATTGATTTAAATGCTATTTTCTCAGGAACTACTGAACAGATTTACACCAGACCTACAAAAGGCACTTCCTTGACCTGTAGACTACCTCTCTGCCAAATTTCAAGTAACTCTGTTCAGCCGTTCGGGCTGTAGCTGTGTCTAAAGGTCCTATGGAAAAAACGCGTTTTGGGACCCCCCTTTTTTCTCAGCCCCCGCTTGACGAATCCCCCGAGACTTTCAGGGTAGGAGCGGAGCGTAGCGCCCCATTAGTTTTGAAAATTTCACGAGGATTCGTCGACCGGCGCCAAAGTTATTCCAAATAGAATGTTGCGGTTTTCCTATGGAAACAGGGTCCTAACTATAACTACCTACTGGCGACCGCCAGTAGGTAATATGTATGTGTATATATATATACATACATATATAAACATATATATATAATCTGCATATCTATATAAATACAAATATAAATGCAGGCATACATATACATATATGCATGTTATGTGCATGAAAGTTTGAAAAACACTAATAAAAGCAAAGTTATAAAGTCACCTAATTACAAACAGAACTGCTTTAACTTAAACGAGGGCGAGACCTATTGCATTTTCAATGCTTCTTTACTTTGGTTCCATCAAGAAGGCATTCAGATGTGTCACACATTTGCCATAAATTCTGAATGGTTGCATTATAGTTCCTCATTAGATCACTGTAGTAAAGCTACTGCTCACCAGGAAAATCTGCTGCTGGTTTTCAAAGTGCATGTTGCAGTCTGCATGTCAGAATTTTTTAATGAAATAGAAGAGGATTTGAGAAGTCAAAATGTGCCCTAATTTTTCTTTCTGCAGCACCAATCACAATTTCTATGGCAAAATGAACCCCCTCATTTTGTTCCTTTGCAAATTAAATGTTTTAAGTGTTACCACTTTATTCCAATCAAGATGGCTTCAGATGTGCCATACTTTTGTCATAAGTAAGACTGTTAGCGCTCTAGTTGTTCTTTAAAACAATCTGGGACATTCTGTCATTGGGCTATACTTGGGCTACATCTGGGTGATATTTGTGCTACATTTGGTCTCTTTTTTCTCTGGTGGCCATCTTGGGAGACTTATTTGTTATGAAGTTTCCCAATTTCCTCATTTACTACAGTCTCCTCAGTAGAAGTACTTTCAGTTTTTTACTTTGATTCCATCAACAAGGCATTCAGATGGGTCACACATTTGCAATAAATTCAGAATGTTAGCACTCTAGTTGCTCATTAGATCACTGTAGTAAATCTACTGCTCCCCAGGGAAGTCTGCAGCTGGTATTGAAAGTGCATGTTTCAGTCTGCATGTCGGAATTTTTAAATGAAATAGAAGATTATTTGAGAAGTCACTCAAAATGTGCCCTAATTTTTCTTTCTGCAGCACTAATCATACTTTCTATGGCAAAACGAACCTCCTCATTTTGATCCTTTTTAAATTAAATGTTTTAAGAGTTATCACTTTATTCCAATCAAGATGGCTTCAGGTGTGCCATACGTTTATCATAAGTAGGACTGTTAGCGCTCTAGTTGTTCTTTGGAACACTCTGGGAAGCTGCAGTAGAACACAAAGGAATCAACTGACAGTCTCTGCCCTTGTTGGATGTACATGTTTTACTGAGAATGTCAGACTTCATTCTCAAATGACTGAGCTAGATAATGTGAATTTACAGAAAATATTCTCTCAGTTTAGCTTATAGATCACCTTCCAAACCTCTGTGGGAAAAGCATGAGAAAATAGTTTTCTCTCAAACATGATTCATGATATCCCAGCAGAAGGCTTTTTCACATGGTAAAATCACCTTAGAACATACCACAATTTAAAAAATGAGTATGGTACCATCAACAAATGATTTATAATGTAACTAAAGTCTTAAAACCTCCTAATAACTGCAATGCTTTTTAATGAGGTGCTATCATGTATATTGGTCCCAAGATGGCTGCCAACACTTCTTGAATAAAGTGCTGACAGCCAATCAGATCTCACGTTGAGATGTGTGGTTAGGCTCCGCCCAGATATATATGTGATTTTACTTTTGATTTTCTCAGGAACTCGTGAACGGATTTACACCATTTACGCAAAAGGCACGACTCTGAACCAAGGTCTACCTTTCTGCCAATTTGGCAAATTTGGTGTAATTCCGTTGAGCAGTTCGAGCTGTAGCTCCGGCTAAAGGTCCTATGGGAAATTGCATGGGGAAAACACGTTTTGGGACCCCCCTTTTTTCTCTGCCCCCGCTACACGAATCATCCCAAGACTTTCAGGATAGGAGCGGACCGGAGCTGGCCAAAAGTTTTGAAAATTTCGCTCCGGTGCCAAAGTTATTCCAAACATAATGTTGCGGATTTCCTATGGAAAATAGGCCCTAACTATAACTACCTACTGGCGACCGCCAGTAGGTAATATATATATATATATTAGGAACTTGATTTTTTATGATTAGAGCACTCTATGTATCTAAGACCCCGTCCCCCTCAGCAAGAACAAACAAACAGGGGGAGAGGTCAAAGAACAGGAGGCGTAAGGACAGAAGATGAAGTGGAAGAAACAAGTTCATGAACAAAACAAACCAACAGACACACGAAAAAGAGGCAGTTCTAAGCTCAACAATGGATAACACAGTAATTAATCTCACAAACATGACCTTGACAGTGGAAGAAAAAGAGACGTTGGCATTAGGCCTATCTAGGTATGCACCAACGAACTTTGACTATGTTCTAACACGAGTTGATCTTTTTCATTTTATAAGAAAGCTTAAACTGCAAAAATATTTTATGATGATTCCGAAACAGGCTACGTAATCCATGTCTATCACTAACGTCAATGAACTATCTGGGAATCTCAATGTGGGAGATATGTCTCTTTTGCAGGACATGGCAATACTAGAATCCAGAGAAGATGTCCAAGGCAACCCTCCTAACATGTTAGCTGATGCCGTAGGGTTAGACATTTATGGTAGAAATCATACACCTTATAAACCCAAATCGGTGTTCCTTCCTAATATGCCCAGAGACAATATCGACATTTTTGCAGAAAATATGATCAAAGACCTAAAAGAACTCTCAATTAAATCCAGTTCTGAGTTCATACATTCCAACCACAACCATAGATTAAACTATGAAAACCTTATGCTTAAAATCAAAAAATGCCAGGATGTTGTCTTGAGATGGTCTGATAAAGGCGGAAACATAGTGCTTTGGCCTCTTGAGCAATATAACACTGAAGCGCAAAAACAACTTCAAGATTCTGAGTGTTATTGTAGGATAAGTCCCACCTCCATCTACAGTGTCAAAGAGAAATACCATGGGGCTCTCTATGAATGGAGATGTCAAAACCTCATCACTAAGCAAGAATTCGAATTCCTCAAAACTGTTTAACCAGTAACACCGCAGTTATATTTGATACTCAAAATCCATAAAAATGCGACAAATCCTCCTGGTAGACCTATAATATCCACGAATGTAGGTCTCTTTGAAAATACGTCCAAGTTTATTGACTTTTTCCTACAACAATATGTCCGTGAACTCCCATCTTTTATCAAAGATACTGGGGATTTTCTGACCAAGATCTATGACATACAATGGAAAGACGACTACGTGCTGATGACACTCGATGTCAACACGCTTTATACAAGCATCAGGCACAAAGATGGACTTAATGCCTTGAAATACTACTTGGGCAAAAGATGCATTGTTCTATATAAACATACCGTTATGTTACTTGAAACGTCAGAAGGGTGCCTAGAGAACAATATTTTCATGTTCGATAGACTGTTCTATGAACAACTTCGTGGTACAGCCATGGGTACCTGCTTCGCCCGAAGTTATGCTAATTTGCATATGGGCTGGTGGGAGGAGCAGGTACTCATGAGACTGTACAGAAAAGTGATGACAGAAAATGTGGTGATATATGCGAGATATATAGATGACCTTTTCATTCTCTGGCAAGGTTCGGAAGAATCTGGTCTTACCTTTGCCAGTGAGATTAACGAAAACTCCTTGAATCTTACCATTACCTGTCATACCAGCACATCATGCATCCAATTCTTAGATCTTGAGGTCTATGTGGAAGACAGCAAAATTGAAACGAGAACGTACAGGAAGCCCACATCAGGAAACTCAATCTTACACTTCAGTAGCTTTCATCCCACCAAACTGAAGGAAAGCATCCCCTATGCTGAGTGCCTTCATATGAAGCGCAACTGCAGTACAGAGAGTAGCTTAACTATGGCCACTGACACACTTTTCAATATGCTGAAAACTAGACGATACAGTGCTAGCACATTAGGCAAAGGCAACGCCAAAGCTAAAAACATCACTAGAAAAGAATTTCTGTTCCCCAATACCAAAAGTGTTGAAAAAAAAGATAAAGAAGAAGAAAAAAAGAAAAACTATGAGACAGGAACTCCTAGATTTATAACAGGTTTCTATACCTATCATGGTATTTTGCGCAAAACGCAATACAAACATTGGCAAATTGTGCTCACTGACCCTGTTCTTGGTCAGAAAGTACCTAAAATTCCACCTATTTCTTTCAGGCGAGCTAAATCGATGCGACAAGAGTTAGTTAGCTACGCCCCTAGTGCCAGTAGAGGTACAGATTTGCTTAAAACCAATATGGGATTCACCAAATGCGCAAAATGCAAAGCTTGCCAATATGGCACTAATACCAAAGAAATTATCACCCCATTAAGAAACTCTCCTTTTATTATAAGGGGAACTTTCACATGCAAAAGTGAGTTTGCAGTATATTTGCTGCAATGTACATGCAACAAACGTTACATAGGCAGTACCATCCACACTGTTCATGTTCGTATTCTACAACATTTCCGGGCCATCAGTAATGATGACCCCAATTACCCAGTAGCGAGGCACATCAACCAACACCATGGTGTTTATTGTAACTAAAGCGGCTATGCTGTGCTCATTTTTTAGATTGAAGGCAGCTTCGAGATAAAACTTTTTAATATGAAATAGTGAACTGTTTGTTTTGTTTTAAAACTGTTGCTCTTTATATGGTGTTATTAATTTAGTGACACGCTGTGAAGTAAACTGCATACCCGCAAACACTGAGGTTGCTAGGTGTTGTACTACACTTACTGTCTCCTGAGCCCTGATTCGTGCCTGCACGCCTGCTAGCCATTCACGGTGTGCGGAGGGCGGGGCAGAGACAGGGCACACAGGAAGACGAGCGGTTAGCGCTCTAGCCCTTCTTCAGCTCAGGGCTATTTAGCCCCTCGTCGGCTCCAGCGCGCTGCGTTGGCGCGCAGTATGGCGCCTACTACCGCGCCTAAGACGAGCCAAAGACTAGCCCGTCTGCGCCCGTCCGCGACCGGACGGGGCCAGGGGGCTATGGAGATACGCACATACACCCCAGAGATCCCGCCCAGTAACCAGAGAACATATACCTCACAGGTACTGTTAGAGCTGCGTAACCACCTCCCGATTAGATGTTATGAAACTATGGGAACCACTCTAGAAGGACCGTTTACCTGTCAGGTATGTCATACACGATTCCACCTTTTTGGGGAGGAAAGAAACCAAATGCGTGACCCAGTTGGCTTGCACCCTAAAGTGCAAGATACTGCCCCAATGAATAACACAAGGGATAGTTTCTCCCTGGGGAGCAAAAACCTGCTCTGTAACATTCGCTCACTAGCGAAGCATGCTACCCAGGTGTGGGATCTCATTTCTACTGAGGAACCCGACCTTTGTTTCTTAACAGAAACATGGCTTAAGCCTTACTCAGTCCCAGCCATTACAATGGGTATCCCGCTGGGATACAAAATAGTTAGGCTGGACCGCCCTAATAAAACAGGTGTGGGGGGGTGGCAATCGTCCATAAGGAGGAATTGAATATCACCATCCTCGAGGAAATATGTACACCCCAGATGGAATTATTAATCTTTAAAATCAACTCAACATCTAGGGAACAAAGGAAGGGAGCATTGGTGTATTGTCCACCAGGTCCAAGTGGGAATTTCTCTGTTGTACTCATAGAGGCCTTAGCACCGTATGTGAAAGAAAATCAGGACTTCCTCTTGGTGGGGGATTTTAATGTCCATAGTGAGTCAGAGAATTGCATGGAGGCAAGAACTCTCCTAATGGATCTGGACTCTCTGGGACTTAAAAAGATTAATTATGGGCCCACTCATGAGGCAGGTCATACTTTGGATTTAGTTCTGTCCAGCTCACCCCTCATTAAATGTATGGCACCTATTCAGGTAGAATGGACTGATCATTTTATTTTAAAATGTTATACTGCCTCCACGTATAAGCCACAAATTCAGATTGCCTTGGCTAGTAAAAGGAGAACTTGGCATAAACTTACCATGGAAACCTTCAGAGAGAAGTATGAAGCTTCTCTGTCTGAGAATCCTACAGATGACGTAGTAACTGCTCTTAATAGGTTTGAGGAGACGGTTAGAGTAGTAATTAATACTATCATCCCGCAGAAACCTCGCCCGGCAAATAAGCAAGAAGTTTGGTTTTCCGAGGATTTAAGATCTCTGAAACAAAAAACCAGGAAACTGGAAAAGCTATGGAGACAGTCTCAGAGATTTGAAGATAAAGAACAGTATAGAACTTCCCTTAAGATATATCATAAGGCCATTAGGGCGGCACGAAAAAATCATATTGCAGCACAACTAACAGCGGCTGGGAAAGACTCAAAAGTATTGTACAACATATTACAAACTTTTACCAAGCCAGTAGCTTGTGAGACTGCGGAGGTTGCATCCCAGGATCTCTGTGATGAGATCTCTCTATTTTTCATGAAGAAGATAGATGGGATCTATGACAGGATTATAGCTTCAAATGCAACTGCTGCAGGAGAAAATAACACCTCTCAGAATATTGTACGGCAAGTGCAAGCTACTCAGTGCCTTACAAGCTTTCCCCCATCTCCTTAGAGGAGGTAACCTCATTGATCACTCAAATTAAGAGTGGTAGCCCCTTAGACTCCATCCCTGCACGTATCATGCCTATGTTGGCAGATGTTTTAGGACCAGAAATTCAGAATTTAGTTAACCTCTCCCTTAGCACAGGGGAGGTTCCTTCAGACTGGAAAAGGGCCCTGGTAAGACCACTGAGGAAAAACACTGCTATCCCCTGGACGGAACTGTCTAACTTAAGACCTATTTCGCTTCTCCCCTTTTTGGGTAAATAATTGAGAAATTTGTAAATCGGCATTTGTCAAATTACATCGAAATGGCAGGTGGGTTGGACTCTTCCCAGTCAGGCTTTAGGCCAAGACACAGTACTGAGACCACCTTGTTGTCAGTCGCAGACGATCTACACATGTTCCAGGATAAAGGTTACTCTGTTATCCTGGTTCTGTTGGATCTGTCTGCGGCGTTTGACACTGTGTCACATAACATCATGGCCACCAGGCTAGTTAACATCGGCCTGGAAGACAAGGCTTTAGCCTGGTTGATGAGTTTCCTAACAGACCGCACCCAAAGGGTCACTTTGGGTGTATATCGGTCAGAGGAGGTAGGGATCTCTAAGGGGGTACCACAGGGCTCTTGTTTGAGCCCCACCCTTTTTAACATCTATGTGGCCCCCCTAGCTGACATCATGAGGTCCTATGGTTTCATCCCAGTGTCATATGTGGATGACACCCAACTCCTCTTTCCTTTTAAAAGCCTCACTGCTGAGGTTAGAAACTCCTTTGCCCGGGGGATGAAAGCAGTGGCTCACTGGATGGCATCTAAGTGATGCTGTTTGGGGAGGCTAAACTCCTGTGGACTCCTGACTGGTGGCCTCAAGATCTTGGCCCAGTCCCTGAGCCCAAACAGGTAGTGAAAAATCTAGGGGTCCGACTGGACCAGGAGCTATACCTAAAACATCATGGCAACCAAGTGATGGGCTTTTGTTTCCACATTATTGGTTTGCTGCGGAAAGTGTTCCCTTTGCTGCCAGACTCTACTAGAAAGACTTTGGTACAGGCTCTAGTACTGAGTCGATTGGACTATTGCAATGGGCTACTGTTGGCGGCAAATGAAGGAGTAATTTCTAGACTCCAGGTGGTCCAGAATACTGCTGCTCGCCTTGTCTTAAATCAGCCCCCTCGCACCCCCTCCAAACCTCTGCTCATTAAGCTTCACTGGCTATCCATCAGACAAAGGGTGAAGTTTAAAATCTGTTGTGTTATACACAAATGCTTGCATGGGAGAGGCCCTGCATATCTGTCCAACAAATTCTCCCCCTATGTAACCATGCGTCCTCTGAGATCTAGTGTACAGGCTCTGCTATGTGTACCCAGAGTAAAAAAAGCAAGACAGGGAGCCAGAGCCCTCTCAGTTGCTGGGCCAACTCTATGGAATAGCCTCCCAATATCTTTAAGACTCTGTGATGATCACCTCCCTTTCAGGAAACAATTAAAAACTTTCCTATTTCAAAATTAACATGACACACTGCTTAGACTTCTTTTTTGCATTATGGTCGACCAGAGGCGCGGAGATACCCCTTCGGGAGTCGAATCCAGCGCGGTATAAACCCACAAATAAAATAAATAAATAAAAATGGTGGGAACGCAAGCGATCTCTCCTACTGTGTTATTGATACTGTACCTAAAAATCTGAGAGGAGGGAATAGACAACAAGCTCTCCGCTGACTAGAATCTAAGTATATCATACTGTTTAACACAAAAATCCCCCATGGCATGAACGCTGATGAATCACTGTCTGTACACCTGTAGTCCCCTTTGACTGTCCTGTTTCCTACCCAGCTCCCCGTTTTAATTCAGGCTCACTTGCCATTTCTTTCTTTTATTTTTCAGGTTACTTGATTTATATGTAATACCCTGATCTCTATACATTTTTTCTTTTGTTTTCCTTTTACTCTCTTATTTCTTCTTTTATACTTGTATAGGTTTTACTTCTCAATATCTTTTTACTTTCTCAGCCATTTTAGTTTGTATTTTACCCCTGTGACTATCCGCTCTTTTTGTTATTATGATAACATAGTGTTCAGACTTAGTAGGCTACTACTGCCCACTTGGGCAATATTTGTCATGGCGTAATTATGGATTGTACTCCACTAATGGTTTTCACGCATGTACTAATTAGGTTGTAACAATGTACGCGTTATACATTAGTCAGCCATGTATGTAGCATAATGGGTGTCTGAACTTTCTTTCATAATTACGATATTTTTCTATTCTTTAGTGGATGAACTATGCAGTTTTATTTTTCATTGGGTATATAAACACTATTTGCTGTTAGATATATTGAGAGTATCAAGAGAAGTAGCAACCAAGATGTATATATTGCCATTAGGGAAAACAAAAGTCTCTCTTCTTTTTTCTGTTTTGAAACCTGGGTATACACATTTTGATTGTTTTGGATGGCTAATGTATTTTTCCCATCTGTTTTTTCATGTACTGTATAAATTACATAGAATTGTGCACATTTTGTATTCACTTAGTTGTTATGCCTTGTATTGTAGTTTAGAAATGTAAGGTCACATTAGTTTGCACGTCTATGTCTATGCTTCCTATGTTGTCATGGCAACCTCCTGAGTAACTCGGTATATAATCGCTGCCTATTGTGATGCCGGTCGTTGTGACAAAGGCAGCTTGCCGTCGAAATACATCTTGGCCCTCGTTTTGCAAATAAACCCTTTCCTTGCTTTACACTCACGGAGTCTAAGCCTGTCATTTCTGTACATGGCAAGATTGGTTGCATATATATATATATTACCTACCTGCGGTCGCCAGTAGGTGGGTATAGTTAGGACCTATTTTCCATAGGAAATGCGCAACATTCTATTCCCAATAAGTCTGGCGCCAGTTGACGAATCCTCACGAAATTTTATAAACTTTTGGCCAGCTCCGCTCCGCTCCTACCCTGAAAGTTTTGTGGTGATTCGTCAAGCGGGGGCCGAGAAAAAAGGGGGGTCCCAAAACGCGTTTTCCCCATGCAATTTTCCATAGGATCTGTTGTCGCAGCTACAGCCCGAACCGCTTAACGGAATGACACAAAATTTAGCAAAGAGGTAGTCCTCAGTTCAGACTTGTGCCTTTTGCATAAATGGTGTGAATCCATTCAGTAGTTCCTGAGAAAATTAGAGTTAAAAGTACATAAATATCTATGGCCGCGGAGGATCCGCGGACCGTACACGCACTGTATGCGCACCCTCCCCGAACCGAGCGCGCACCCTCCCTATCGCGCACTGAATGCTAATTGGCTGTCGAGTGTCTCTCTACATTCGAAACCAGGAACTGTTGGCGGCCATTTTCTGCCTCAGTAGAAGCGAGGCTGAAGAAGCATGGGGAATAAGTGTGTAAAACATATAAAGGGGCAGAGTGGAAATACTCTGACCCTCTAAAGGTGCTTAGGGGGTCCCAGAAGGACCCCCTGGGGCCCCCTTTTTAAAAAAAATAAAAACTGCGAAATGTATGTAGACTGTTCTGATTTTAATCAGACTAATGTATTTCTCCTGCTAAAGTGTAGGGAGTACTTTTTTTTCTCTACAATCTTATTGACAGTGTGTGTGCATGTAGAAACCATTCTGTGATAAGCATTTGTGTTTTTCATGTGTTTGAAGACAGATAACTGTGCTGTTTTTATATTTTGGTAGAATTAGAAACCAGTCATTGTTTATGAATTTGTGAAATGAGTTATGTTATGTTTCTATACTAAAATGTAGCACCACTTCTAGATGAAGAAATGTGTTTTGGTATAGTGCAAGGGATAGTGTTGTTTTTCTAGAATCACACAGTGAGTCTGTGTGCATTTGGGAACCACTGTGAGAGAAGCATTTGGTAACATTGTGTATTTGCTGACTGATAACTGTTTTAACCTGTCATGTTGTGAAGTTTTAGTAGCATTAGAAGACAGTTATGGCTTATGATTTGATTAAATGAGTCAGGCTTTGACAGAAAAGTGCAGTCCTGAAATATGTAGATTGTGTGCAGTTCCCTCACCACTTGCACTGTAGTGAATGAGTTTTGGTAAACTCCTAGGGATAGTGGTGCTTGTCTAGAATCACAGTGTGAGTTAGTGTGTATTTGGGATCAGTGTGAGAGAAGCATTTGGTGACATCATGTATTTGCTGACAGATAACTTTTTTAAAACCTGTCATGTTGTGAAGTTTTAGTAGCATTAGAATCCAGTCTTTGCTTATGCGTTGATGAAATGAGTCATGCTTTGACACTGATGTGCTGTACTTAAATATGTAGATTGTGTTCAGTACCATTAACTCTTCTAGACTAGTGAATGAGTTTTGGTAAACTCCTAGGATAGTGTTGATTGTCTAAAATCACACTGTGAGTCTGTGTGCATTTGGGTAAGGATTGTGAGAGAAGCATTTGGTAACATTGTGTATTTGCTGACAGATAACTGTTTTAAAACCGGTCATGTTGTCAAGTTTTAGTAGCATTAGAAGCCAGTCTTTGCTTATGCTTTGATTAAATGAGTCAGGCTTTGACACAAAAGTGCAGTCCTGAAGTATGAAGATTGTGTGCAGTTCCCTTACCACTTCCACAGTAGTGAATGATTTTTGGTAAACTCCTAGGTATAGTGGTTGTTGTCTAGAATCACACTGTGAGTCTGTGTGCATTTGGGAACCACTGTGACAGAAGCATTTGGTAACATCGTGTATTTTTTAGCAGATAACTCTTTTAAAACCTGTCATGTTGTCAAGTTTAAGTAGCATTAGAAGCTAGTCTTTGCTTATGCATTGATACAATGAGTCAGGGTTTGACACTAAGGTGCAGTACCATGTACTATTCTGTTCACTGTGGCAGAACTGAAAATTTTACCTAAGCACTGGCCTAGAAGTAGCCTGATTATTTAGTCAGTTTCTAAGTACCAAATAGATTGCTTCAAATGTCTATGCAGTATGCATGTTGTGTTCTAACATACTATACACTTGTCTTTTACACCTTCAATTCCCTAGTCAGTATCCATACACTTCCAGGAAACACCCTGTCTCTCCCTTTGCAGTCCTCTAGAGACCCATTCAACAGCATGTACTAATCCACTCACTGTGCTAAAACCCAAACACTTATAAATTCACCAAGACACTCTCTTTCCAGTACTCTAATGATTCAGTCACTGCCTAAGTATTCATGCACTGAGCCAGGTCTTAGCACATGGACTTCTTCAAACCCCTATCCACTATGCATGCAGTCCTCTAACCACCTACACACTTGTCTTTCACACCTTCAATTCCCCAGTCAGTATCCATTCACTTCCAGCAAACACCCTGTCATTCCCGTTGCACTCCTCTAGTGACCCATTAAGCATCATGTACTAATCCAGTCACTGCGCCAAACCCTAATAAATTCACCCAGGCACTCTCCTTGCAGTACTCTAATCATTCACTCAGTACCCAAGTACTCATCCAGTGACCCAGGCCTTAGTATATGGACTGCTTCAAACCCCTATCCACTATGCATGCAGTCCTCTAACCACCTACACAATTGTCTTTCACACCTTCAATTCCCTAGTCAGTATCCATACACTTCCAGGAATCACCCTGTCACTCCCTTTGCAGTCTTCTAGTAACCCATTCAGCATCATGTACTAATCCATTCACTGTGCGAAAACTCAAACACTTATAAATTCACCAAGATATTATCTTTGCAGTACTCTAATCATTCAGTCAGTGCCTAAGTATTCATGCACTGAGCCAGGCCTTAGCACATGGACTGCTTGAAACCCCTATGCACAATGCATGCAGTCTTCTAACCACCTAGACACTTATATTTCACACTTTCAATTTCCTAGTCAGTATCAATACAGTCCAGCAATCATCTTGTCACTGCCTTTGCACTCCTCTAGTGACCCATTCAGTACCAAGTACTAATCCATTCCCTGTGCGAAAAGCCTAGCACTTATAAATTCACCTAGGCACTCTCCTTGCTGTACTCTAATCATTCAGTCAGTACCCAAGTAGTCATGCAAGGAGCCAGGCCTTAGCACATGGACTGCTTTAAATACCTATGCAGTATGGATGCAGTCCTCTAATCACCTACACAGTTGTGTTTCACACCTTCAATTCCCTAGTTAGTATTCATACTCTTCTAGCAAACACCCTGTCACTCACCCAGTGTGTCTCCTTATAGTACTGTAATCATTTAGTCAGTTAGCATGTAGAGTCTTAGTGAGGTAGGCTTTAGGGCATGAACTGCTTCAAAGTAGTATGCACTATGCATGTAGTGTTTTAACCATCGTCACACTTGTGGTTCAGGGAAATAGTTTCTTAGTCAGTATTTATATAAAATGTGTTTGTACAGTAATGGAATAGCATAATTTTGAAAGTTATAAATATACATTGGAGTGTTTCTCATCTGTTTGCACTCTTCTCGTGCAAGATTGTTTGGATGAAGGGTCCTTAGGTGTTTCATCATACTTGCTATGCCGCATGAGTATTTTTTGTTAGGATCCCCTCGTAACAGAACACTTTTGAAAATCTTGTGCATGAGAAAGGTGGTATTGGTCTTTTTTTGCCCCTCGAGAAAAGTAGAACATTTCCACATCACTGAAGGAAAATGTTGTGGGCGTGGTGCATCCTCCAAAAATTCAACTTTAGATTTGGTGAATATTTTATAGCGATATCATTTACAGTTTTTGTAAGTTAAAGTTAAAAAATTTTGTTAGCTGTGCATTTTATATTTTTGTGATTTGTATTTTGAGAATGGAATGTTGTTTTTTTTTTTAACAATCTTTGAGATTGTGTTTTTTTTGCCCGCTGTTACGTGATGAGTACGATTGAAATCACTATTTTTAGTGAAATTTAATATATTCTGAGAACAGCAAAAAAGGCAAAAAAATTACTTTGTGGAAATTATGCTGTGTTGTATAAAATGTATTATTACATGTTATAATTTTTTTTCCTTTTCTTTCACAGATCCAAATTTTAAAATAAGCAATTTATATGAATTTATATTTGAATGAAAAACAGAAAAAAATGTATACCATTTTTTATTCTTATTACTGTGAAGGTAAGTTTAACTAAGTCTCAATATGCAGAATGAAGAGGCCTGCAAGAAGCTACAAAGTTGAAACACGTTTCTAAAAACACTCTGTTTATGTAGTTTTGAAATCTGACCATAATCAGATATCATGTGAACTGCAAAAAAAGAGATTTGAGGGGTTTATAATATTTCACCTTTTTAGCTGTTGAAGGACCGCAATCATTTCAATCATTCTTCTTTGAACATCTTTGCAGACAAAACTCTGTGCTTACCTTCTATCATTCGCAAGGAAATTTAAAAACGGAAATATGTCACTTTTGTAACATAGATATTGTGCAAGATACTCTTTTATATTTACAAAGAGAGGAAAAGGCACTCTGTGCACTTTTTATATTCCATGTAAATATAACCTCATCATGCACACCACTTTGTGTTGAAAGGGTGTTCTATAAGTGTTGTTGTGCATGATTGCACTTAATACTTATAGAACAAGACACATGTCTAGATTTATCAGAAATCATAAATCTCGATATGTGTGTGAATGCTGCACCATTCTAAAATTGGTGTAGGAAAGCACAACAAGGAGAATTGTTTTAATTTCTCCACATATTTATATTTTCAATGCATGCTGAAATGTTCAGCATACATTGAGAAGAAAAATGCATTTTCTCATTGTTTTTGTGCAGGAAGGTGTGTCTTCCTGCAGAAAAACAAACAGCACATTACACAGATATCCTTGCACTATGGTGCAAGCGTGCCTGTGTCACACATGGCTGCAGTTTAAGCAGCCGTGCAGAGAGAAGCATAGATTTGCAACATATTTATGTACATATGTTGCATCCCTGTGCTTCGGAAGTACTACAGCACACTGCAGTTAAAGAGGTTACTGTGTGATGCTGCAGCACTTCCTCATAGTTCTGCACTTAAACATTCACCATACGCTACTAATGCATTCATTCAGTCAATTACATACTACACATACATTCATCTAAACTAACACTAACAAAGAAATTTAGCTCTTTTTTTAAACCAGGAAAGTCAGTTCTTACAAGAACTTTTTTTTTCTTCTTTCTTCTTTTATAATTTTTTGGGGGTTTTCTGAACAATTTTTTAATTTTTGTGGTTTTTCTGCAAAAAAACAAAACAAAAAACAAAACAGGAGAAACCAAACAATGAACTTCAGCTAGCAAATGTCACTTTTTTTGCCGGCGGCAGATCAGATCGATCGACTGCTCGCCATAGCACAAAGTCTTATTGCAGTTAGTGCAGTGCACTTTTAAAAATTGAAATTGACGACGGATGTCCAAGGTTTGGGCTGATGGATGCACTCTTGTTGTGCTCGGCTGCGATGAGGTGGATGGCGCAGGAGCAGGAGTGTTTCTCATCCGTTGGTACACTTCTCGTGCAAGATTGTTCGGATGAAGGGTCCTCATGTGCTTCGTCATACTTGCCGTGCCGCAAGAGTATTTCTTGTTAGGATCCCCTCTCGATAGGACTCTTTTGCAAATCTTGCACGTGACCAAGGTGGCATTGGTCTTATTCTGCCCCTCGGGAAAAGTAAAAAATTTCCACACCAACGAAGAAAAACATTTTTTGGGTGGTGCCTCCGGCAAAAATTCATCCTCCGAAGTATGAGGTGATGCAGGTGATGCCTGCTGCCCTGAAGCTGTTTTTGGTTGAAAAAAGTTAGAGCTAAGTGTAAACTAAGTCTAAAAAATCTTCTTCTCTCCAAAGAGATGGTGCTCTAAAGGAGGTCAAAGAAGAATGATTGAAATGGGTGGGGTCTTTCAATAGTTAGAAGAGGAAGTGTAATGAACCAACCAAATCTCTTTTTTTGCAGGTCACATGGGATCCGCGCACCCTGCGCTTACGCAGCACGCACCCAGCACGCATCCGCGAAATTCAATTAAAAAGAAATCTAGGATTAGATGTAAAAATATATTAGTTTTAAGACTAGTTTAGAGTTTGTCTTCAATTAATATTCACATGAAATACATATTTATATGTTTTTTTAAATGTTAAATATTTCGCGGGATCCGCGCACTCACCGCGTCATAGATGCAGATGACGCATCATGGAAGCGCGTAAACGTCGCGTTACGTACATCGAACGTGTCGCGTATAGGCTGTGAGTCGCGTACCTGTCACATTGCGATCGCGCACTAAACACGTTCCCAACTCGTACCATGCGCAGATGCTATTACGTAGGGATCGAGAACGGTGCGCCTAGGGTGCGCGGATCCAAAAACATTGAACATAAATATATAAAATACAGTTTTGAACATATAGTTAAAAAAATATTTAGAAAAATATAAAAAAATATGTTTGTAAAACCCATTAAGTTCAAATAATTTTTTTTAATTTTTAAAAGAATTAATTGAAAAAATAAGTTTAACAAATGGTGATAAAAAAGTATTTAAAAAAAAAGATAATTAATGCATTTGACACACTGAATTTGAAAAATATAGAAATCCAATCAAAATCATTAAACATGATATCTTCAGGGATAAGTTATAGATAGGAATTAGCATTTAAAAAACCTTTAAAATTCAATGAAAAAACCATAGGTTTCATGCACGTTAAAGTTAGGGATTGGCATTTAAAAAACCTTTGAAATTCACTTAAAAAACCAAAGGTTTCAGGGGCGTTATAGTTAGGAATTGGCATTTAAAAAACGAAAAAATGAAAAAAACTATGGCAGGGAGCATGAGTGCTGCTCTATCTTCCTCTCAATGAGATCAATACTGGTTTCACCAAGAGAAATAAGAGCATGGCAGTCTTTGCACCGTGTATACACCCTCTGAAAAGCAGGGTGTATATCCAGAGGAACAGTAGTAGGTGAAGCTGCCGCCGCAGATGAAGTGCTCGGCTGAGCTACCGAAGATGTGCTCGGCTGAGCTGCTGCGGATGTGCTCGGCTGAGCTGCTGGAGGATTTTCTCTAGCAGCTCGAGCAAAAGCCACAGGATGTAGTGCCTCAACGTGCCTTCACATGGTGTGAATACTAAAAGAGTATTTCTTAGTAGGATTCCCACGAGATAAGGTCATTCTGCAAATAGTAAAGGTGACTTTGGCAGCATACCTTCTTCTGCCCCTCAGGAAAAGTAAAAAATTGCCATATGAAAGAGTCTTTCTGCTTCCTCTGTCTCTGTGGCACAAGAGTCTCCTGCTCACTCCTAGAAGATGGCTGCTGCTCTGCCATTGTATCCCAAAAACAGTTCAGCTCCTTCTCCTAGGGAATCAGAAGTATTATTGAGGGGAGTGGGTGTGGTGTTGGAAGAATCTAGAACTGAAACTACTAAGAACCAATGCAAAGTGTTGTTTCTTAATCACATGACTTGCCGTGCGCGCTCCGTGCGCGCACGGAGCGCGCACGAAGCACGAACGGAGCACGTGCACATGTGCGTACGGTACAAGCACGCATGCGCGTACGGAGCACACGCGTACGGAGCACGCGCCCATGCGCGAACGGAGCGCGCAGAGCACTCGCGCGCGTCGCACGCACGACGTACGCATGCGCACATGGAGCACGTACGCATGCGTACGTGGAGCATGTACACATGCGCACACGGAGCACGTACGCATGCGTACACCGTGCGCGCACCGAGCACACACGCTGACGGTGCAAGCACCGTGCGCGCACGGAGCGCGCACGGTGAAAAACCCTTAAAAGAAAAAAATTAAAGTGTTTATAAGTTTATAGAAGATATTAACTATGCTGTTCAACTTTATCCTAATTAAAAAAAAAAAAGCTGAGCCATTCCAAATTACAGGATACAGCCAATCTATAACTATATACATAGGTAACTTATTGTAAAATAAATATATAAAAAATATAATAATACATTCATAAATTAGCATTTAAAAAACCTTTGAAATTCACTGAAAAAACCATAGGTTTCACACACGTTATAGTTAGGAATTAGCATTTAAAAAACCTTGCAAATTCACTGAAAAAAACATTGGTTTCACACACGTTATAGTTAGGAATTAGCATTAAAAAAACCTTGCAAATTCACTGAAAAAACTATAGGTTTGAAACACGTTATAGATAACTGAACATTTCACTCGTACAAAACCATTGAAATTCCCCCGTTATAGTTAGTTCAGCTAACTATATCTCGCGCACCCGCAATCCACTGCTGATGATGTCACATATTACATCACTCATGACATGGTCAGTGACATCACTGATGACATCACTGATGACATTTCAAATGACATCCCTGATGACATCATTGATGACATCATATATGTGATAAATTAGTGCATCTTCTCCCACCCTAATATAAATGTTGATACACCAACTCAAAATTTCAGACGGCCTATTTGAAAACCATAGAAACTCCAATACTAATAACTACATACCCACTCATTGACTCTTAGATCTACATGCACCTCCACTCACTCACCTGTACTGTCACTTATACTTACAGTCACTATGTACAAGACTATCATATGCATTTATACACATATGTAGACACTCACACACTACCAATCATCCATTGAGGTACTGACACACCGAGTCAGTTGTGCTAATAAATAAACACAGTCCAATTAACTCACCTATACAGTTAAACACACTCAAGTTCACTTACTCATAAAAATACTAAAACATTTTGACACTCTTACTCAATTTCTAGTACAAGCACACACTCATCCATACAGCCAGTCCCGCAATCACACGCTCTCAAATATAGACAGTTATATACTCTTACACACATATTCACCGTGTTTCATATATGTAGTTACTGTCACATGTACAAGTAAGATATACATTCAATCACTAACACACCCTTACATACACTCACTCAACTATACAGTCCATCACAGTTGCACTCTTAAAACCATGCACCCATAGAATCACCCACTCATACATCTATGCACAGAGTCACACACACCTCACCCATTAATACACTCAGGCACCCATACAGATACTTAGACAACCAATAAATAATCCATATAGACACTCATATAGCTATTCACAAAACCATGCAGCCACTTATACACCAACACACAGACACATACAGAGATTCATACAGTTTAGTCACTAGTATGCAGTAAGATACATTTAATGACTCACTTATAGAGTTAGTTACGCACCTACAAAATCATCCAATCACTCACTTTTACACGCACTTATTCTTCAACAGGCCTTTCCCTATAAATATTAAACATGTTAAAACTGTTCAGAAACACATAGTCAATGGATGATATCATCAGTGATGTCATTTGAGATGTCATCAGTGATGTCATCAGTGATGTCACTGACCATGTCATGAGTGATGTAATATGTGACATCATCAGCAGTGGATTGCGGGCGCGCGAGTTATAGTTAGCTGAACTAACTATAACGGGGGAATTTCAATGGTTTTGTGCGAGTGAAATGTCCAGCTAACTATAACGTGTGTGAAACCTATGGTTTTTTCAGTGAATATATATATATATATATACATTCAAGCTCCTTTGTTGTCCAAACATGTGAGCAGCACTCCACAGCGGCATTTGCAATCAGATTTATTCAAGTATGGAAGGTGCTTCGCCTGCCGATTCCTTTGACAGTCGATCCATCATATTTTGCCTGACGCGTTTCAAAGTATTACACTTCTTCTTCAGAGGCCGATGAACTCGATTCTGTGCATGCCGGTCACAGTTTCTTTTATAAGTCTCTTAATGACACGCCCACAATGGGCTGCTCCTATGAGTCTGTGTAGTCTTATGGGAGTTGTGGTCCCGGCAATAATTTATTCCGCAAATGGAAGCACATAATTTTCCTGTGGGTGACATTTAAAGCCCTTAGATGAGCCTCGGCAACCGCGCCCTTCCTCAATCCTTTGCCGCTGTTCCCCTCGCAAGACCCAGCAGTTGCCAAGCCTCAGGGCCCTCAAGCATAAAGTGGTGGTGCACGCTCGGCGGCAGGACAGCCGCCATAAATTCAAGCTCCTTTGTTGTCCAAACATGTGAGCAGCACTCCACAGCGGCATTTGCAATCAGCTTTATTCAGGTATGGAAGGTGCTTCGCCTGCCGATTCCTTTGACAGTCGATCCATCATATTTTGCCTGACGCGTTTCAAAGTATTACACTTCTTCTTCAGAGGCCGATGAACTCGATTCTGTGCATGCCGGTCACAGTTTCTTTTATAAGTCTCTTAATGACACGCCCACAATGGGCTGCTCCTATGAGTCTGTGTAGTCTTATGGGAGTTGTGGTCCCGGCAATAATTTATTCCGCAAATGGAAGCACATAATTTTCCTGTGGGTGACATTTAAAGCCCTTAGATGAGCCTCGGCAACCGCGCCCTTCCTCAATCCTTTGCCGCTGTTCCCCTCGCAAGACCCAGCAGTTGCCAAGCCTCAGGGCCCTCAAGCATAAAGTGGTGGTGCACGCTCGGCGGCAGGACAGCCGCCATAAATTCAAGCTCCTTTGTTGTCCAAACATGTGAGCAGCCCATTGTGGGTGTGTCATTAAGAGATTTATAAAAGAAACTGTGACCGGCATGCACAGAATCGAGTTCATCGGCCTCTGAAGAAGAAGTGTAATACTTTGAAACGCGTCAGGCAAAATATGATGGATCGACTGTCAAAGGAATCGGCAGGCGAAGCACATTCCATACCTGAATAAAGCTGATTGCAAATGCCGCTGTGGAGTGCTGCTCACATGTTTGGACAACTAAGGAGCTTGAATTTATGGCGGCTGTCCTGCCGCCGAGCGTGCACCACCACTTTATGCTTGAGGGCCCTGAGGCTTGGCAACTGCTGGGTCTTGCGAGGGGAACAGCGGCAAAGAATTGAGGAAGGGCGCGGTTGCCGAGGCTCATCTAAGGGCTTTAAATGTCACCCACAGGAAAATTATGTGCTTCCATTTGCGGAATAAATTATTGCCGGGACCACAACTCCCATAAGACTACACAGACTCATAGGAGCAGCCCATTGTGGGCGTGTCATTAAGAGACTTATAAAAGAAACTGTGACCGACATGCACAGAATCAAGTTCATCGGCCTCTGAAGAAGAAGTGTAATACTTTGAAACGCGTCAGGCAAAATATGATAGATCGACTGTCAAAGGAATCGGCAGGCGAAGCACCTTCCATACCTGAATAAAGCTGATTGCAAATGGCGCTGTGGAGTGCTGCTCACATGTTTGGACAACTAAGGAGCTTGAATATATATATATATATATATATATATATATATATATATATATATATATATATATATTACCTACTGGCGGTCGCCAGTAGGTAGTTATAGTTAGGACCCCTTTTCCATAGGAAATCCGCAACATTCTATTTTGAATAACTTTGGCGCCGGTCGACGAATCCTCGCGAATTTCTCAAAATAGGTGGGGCGCTACGCTCCGCTCCTACCCTGAAAGTCTTGGGGGGATACGTCAAGCGGGGGCTGAGATAAAAGGGGGGTCCCAAAACGCGTTTTTCCCATGCATTTTTCCATAGGACCTTTAGAACGAGCTACAGCCCGAACGGCTGAACAGAATTACTAGAAATTTGGCAGAGAGGTAGTCCCTATGTCAAGGAAGTGCCTTTTGTAGGTTTGGTGTAAATCTGTTCAGTAGATTCTGAGAAAATAGCCTTTAAATCAATATATATATCTGAGCCCGCTTACGGTACGCTTACCGTACGCTTACGGTAAGCTTACGGTACGCGTACGGTGGCGTGCGCGAGCGCGATTCTGATTGGCTGTTAGATCTTAGTAAACATTCGAATCGGCCGAAACCAGGAAGCGGCGGCCGCCATTTTGTGTGTTTCACTCAGAAAAAAAAGAGTGAAAACAAGAAAAGGGGGCAATGAGGAGAGTTACAGACCCCCTTACATTTGTGAGGGGGTCAAAGAAGGACTGAAAAGTACAAAGAAAACATTTATTGATTTTTAAAAAAATCACGGGGTACGTGTACGGTAAGCTTACGGTAAGCGTACGGTAGAAAAAAAAATAAAAAAATAAATGAAATTCAGATTTAAGTGTTTAGATATTAGGGGGCTCTAAAAAGAGCCGTTGTGTTTATGAAATGATTTTTTAGTGGTACCTACAAGTAAGTACCGATGCAGAGTCTAAGGTTCAAGAGGAAGACTCTGTTCCCTTCATCATTGAAGTGCACACCATCTCCTCTATAAATGTCTTGCATGTCATAACGCAAGTTGTTGTGGTAAATGGCACCCATACCATAGTCACGGAGGAAAGCAGAAACAGATTTGTTGACGTGCTTTCTTGCTTTGTCAATCTGCGGACAGAAATGATTGGACCAGTTCCATTTTTGCCTTTGGCATATGTTGGAAAACACAAAGGCAGTTTTAGGGAAAAGTGAAAACAGTTGTGCAAAGGTGTCCTTCATAAGCATTTCCAGACCTACCCCAGTCAAAGTGCCTAGGTCATTGCCACCACAGTGCACTATTATGAGGTCAGGGTGTTGGATTTGCATGAAGGATTTCACCAATGGCATCAATTGGTGCCACTTTAACCCTCTCTGACCAATCCATTTAATGTCTACATTTGGCAAAGCAAGGTCTCTCACCATATCTGTTTTCTCTGCAAACTTTTCACTCCAGAAGACATAGCTGTGCCCTACAATCCACACTGTGAACATCTTCAAAGGAGAACTGGATGCACTCAGGAGGTGTCTTTCAGTAGAATGGCAATATGAAAAGAAAGACAGTTTGGAAATGGAGGCATACATATTTTTTTCAAAACAAAAAGAACTGATTGGCTGTTTCATACCATTCTAGAATAAAAACTAGGCTGTATGTGTAAATTAATAGAAGCATGTTTTGTATTGGTACAAAAAAATGTGTTACCAAAGAACAGTACTATGGATTTGCTGTTAGGTTTGAAAAGTCAAGCACTCTTGCTCTGTGGAATTGAAACATTGTGTGGCGAACTTCTGACCTAACTCCACACAGCAGTGTTCCATGAGCTGTTGCTATGGTAGCAGGCAGAAGTCAAGTTGGGGGAAGGATACTAGGCAGAAGTCAAGTTGGGGGCAGGGTACTTTTGGAAAAGGGTTGGTTTTCAACCAATAGAAATGTGTGATTACATTTGAAAAAAAGGGGGAAGCACTGAGATTTGAAACTTACATGTATATGTGTGGAAAAATAGAGGGAAAGTTTGCCATTATCTGGTTCTGCTGAGAGGAGAGAGGTGAACAGAACAGAGATCCTGGCTCTGATAATCTGCTGTTTGAGTGCCACATTTCTTTCACAACTAACTAATTTTAAAGGTGAGGTTAGAGTTTGAGAGGAGATGTATATGGTAAATTAAGAAATGAATAATAGAAATGGAAATTCTTTTTGTTGAAGTTGCGTTTATCATTTTCTGTTTTGGGAGAAATTTAAATGTGAGGAACATGTAAAATAATATGGACTATGTTTTCACGATAAATTAAGGTGTACTGGAAAAAAAAAGAATAGTTTAAGGGTTTGAGGTTGGACTCAGTAATGCAAATACATTCAGCATCACTAAGGCTGGTTGCCCTTGCTGGAATGTAGGCAGCCACCCAGGTTACACATGGTGGTGGTCTGAAAAAGCAGTTTGGACATGTGCATTTAAAAAAATCAAAAAAGTGGTTTCATAATGTGTCAGTCTGTAAAAGTGATTTTCACTTGCCAAAAAAAAAGAGCAGTAAGTGTGCATTCAAATTTGCAAAGAAATTTCGTTTTGGGACTAATGTGAAAACATGACTCTGTGTGGAAATAGGAATTACAGGCAGAGATTTATTGCGTTTTTTTCTGGTGATTTCACAGTTGCATTAGTAGGAACAAGGGGGAGCGATTTTTTGGGGGAAGAAGCAGACTCTTAGCACACACCCATCTGCTTGCCATGTATAATCATGCACAGTATTTACAAGCGAGTGGGGTTTTCAGGTTTTAGTCTGTAATGCAAATACATTCAGCATCACTAAGGCTGGTTGCCCTTGCTGGAATGTAGGCAGCCACCCAGGTTACACATGGTGGTGGTCTGAAAAAGCAGTTTGGACATGTGCATTTAAAAAAATCAAAAAAGTGGTTTCATAATGTGTCAGTCTGTAAAAGTGATTTTCACTTGCCAAAAAAAAAGAGCAGTAAGTGTGCATTCAAATTGGCAAAGAAATTTCGTTTTGGGACTAATGTGAAAACATGACTCTGTGTGGAAATAGGAATTACAGGCAGAGATTTATTGCGTTTTTTTCTGGTGATTTCACAGTTGCATTAGTAGGAAAAAGGGGGAGCGATTTTTTGGGGGAAGAAGCAGACTCTTAGCACACACCCATCTGCTTGCCATGTATAATCATGCACAGTATTTACAAGCGAGTGGGGTTTTCAGGTTTTAGTCTGTAATGCAAATACATTCAGCATCACTAAGGCTGGTTGCCCTTGCTGGAATGTAGGCAGCCACCCAGGTTACACATGGTGGTGGTCTGAAAAAGCAGTTTGGACATGTGCATTTAAAAAAATCAAAAAAGTGGTTTCATAATGTGTCAGTCTGTAAAAGTGATTTTCACTTGCCAAAAAAAAAGAGCAGTAAGTGTGCTTTCAAATTGGCAAAGAAATTTCGTTTTGGGACTAATGTGAAAACATGACTCTGTGTGGAAATAGGAATTACAGGCAGAGATTTATTGCGTTTTTTTCTGGTGATTTCACAGTTGCATTAGTAGGAAAAAGGGGGAGCGATTTTTTGGGGGAAGAAGCAGACTCTTAGCACACACCCAGCTCCTTTCCATGTATAATCATGCACAGTATTTACAAGCGAGTGGGGTTTTCAGGTTTCAGTCTGTAATGCAAATACATTCAGCATCACTAAGGCTGGTTGCCCTTGCTGGAATGTAGGCAGCCACCCAAGTTACACATGGTGGTGGTCTGAAAAAGCAGTTTGGACATGTGCATTTAAAAAAATCAAAAAAGTGGTTTCATAATGTGTCAGTCTGTAAAAGTGATTTTCACTTGCCAAAAAAAAAGAGCAGTACGTGTGCTTTCAAATTGGCAAAGAAATTTCGTTTTGGGACTAATGTGAAAACATGACTCTGTGTGGAAATAGGAATTACAGGCAGAGATTTATTGCGTTTTTTTCTGGTGATTTCACAGTTGCATTAGTAGGAAAAAGGGGGAGCGATTTTTTGGGGGAAGAAGCAGACTCTTAGCACACACCCAGCTCCTTTCCATGTATAATCATGCACAGTATTTACAAGCGAGTGGGGTTTTCAGGTTTTAGTCTGTAATGCAAATACATTCAGCATCACTAAGGCTGGTTGCCCTTGCTGGAATGTAGGCAGCCACCCAGGTTACACATGGTGGTGGTCTGAAAAAGCAGTTTGGACATGTGCATTTAAAAAAATCAAAAAAGTGGTTTCATAATGTGTCAGTCTGTAAAAGTGATTTTCACTTGCCAAAAAAAAGAGCAGTAAGTGTGCTTTCAAATTGGCAAAGAAATTTCGTTTTGTGACTAATGTGAAAACATGACTCTGTGTGCAAATAGGAATTACAGGCAGAGAACCATTTTTAAAGCAATTTTTAAAAAAAACAAATGAATAAATATTTTTTTGAGTGGGTATGGTAAGTCAATAATAATAATTGTACTCTCAAAGACCTTGTAATGTGATAATTGATTTTTAGTGTTTTTTTAAAAAAAAAAAACAAATTACGCGTACCGTACGCGTACGGTAAAAAAAAAAAAAAAAGTTTTTAAAAACATATGTAAAAAAAAGATGAAAGATAAGGTTGGCTCTTAAAAGAACCGTTGTGTTCATGCAGGGACAGAGGAAAGAAAGAATGGGAAAATTATTCAAAGCGACAAGTGTGCTGATCTATTTTGTTGTTCACTAGGGAAACACTGGTCTCCCTATGGCAAATTAGATCTTGACAAAAGGCGCATCGAATATCAACCCTCCGAAATCGAGGGTTCATTTCCAGAGGGCCAGCAAAAGGAGATGCTCCCCCCACAGATGAAGGGCTCACCTGACCTGCAGAAGAAGGAGTCAGCTCTGCAGATGATGGTCCAGGCTGAGCTGCTGTGGATGTACTTGCTTGTCTTTCTGAAGAGTTACCTCCAAAAAGATGACCATGTGTCCTTCTGTGTACATCCTTGAGGTGTCTCTTCATGGTATGATTCCCAAAGGAATACTTCCTGTCAGGATTACCTCTTGAAAGTACACGCTGACACAGCTTGCAAGTTACTAAGGGTGCATTCACCTTTTGCTGGCCTTCAGGAAAAGTAAAATAATCCCATACATAAGAGGGCTTTTGTTTCCTCGCTCTCTGCCTCAAAACAGTGCTGCTAGTGCTAGCCTCACTCTCAGAAGAGCTCTGCTGTTCTGCCATCGTATCACAAAGACAACCCAGCTCCTTCTCCTAAGGGATCACAAGCAGAAATGAGGGGAATGGGTGTGGTGTAGGAGAGTTCTAGAACTGAAAGTAGTTTCAACCAATCAAAAGTTGTGTTTCATGATCACATGACCTACCGTACGCTTACGGTACGCTTACGGTACGCTTACGGCAAAAGTGCGCATGCGCGTAAAAAAGACACGCGCTTGCGCGCATGCGCATAACAGTCACTAGCCGACACTTCTGCGTAACGTGCGCGTGTAGCGTACACGCGTACGCGTCCCACGCGGAGTACGCGCGGCTACGCAAATTGCGTAACTATACGCAAACAGCGTAGATAAATTACGGGCGTTGCGTAAACCGTACGCTTACCGTAAGCTTACGGTACGCGTACTAAAAAAATAATTTAAAAAAAAAAAAAATGTACTGCAAATAAATTTTACATGTTTATTTTAAAAAATATATTAAAAATAAATATATTAAAGAATTTTAAAAATTTAACCATAGTCTTTATAAAAGGTAAGAAAATTAAAATAAAAATATGTTAAAAAAAATAGAAGAAAAAAAAAACAATTAGCATTTAAAAAACCTTGCAAATTCACTGAAAAAACCATGGGTTTCACACACGTTATAGTTAGGAATTAGCATTTAAAAAACCTTAGAAATTCAGTGAAAAAACCATAGGTTTCACACACGTTATAGTTAGGAATTAGCATTTAAAAAACCTTAGAAATTCAGTGAAAAAACCATAGGTTTCACACATGTTATAGTTAGCTGGACATTTTACTCGTAAAAAACCAATGAAATTCCCCCGTTATAGTTAGTTCAGCTAACTATAACTCGCCCGCCCGCAATGCACGGCTGATGACGTCACATATTACATCACTCATGACATGGTCAGTGACATCACTCATGACATCACTGATGACATCTCAAATGACATCACTGATGACCTCACTGATGACATCATCCTTGTGATAGAGTGGCAGACCTCCTCTTCCCCTAATAAAACCTTTGATACACACATTCAAAAATAGAGACTAAAATTTACATAAGGATGGACATACCAATAACAGTTACAACAACCTCTTCAGTAATTCTAAGATCCACATACACATCCACTCATTCACCAACAGTCCAATACAGTCACTCATACATGTACTCACTTATCATATGTACTCATACACCTATACATCCTGTTACACAATGCCACTCATCCATAGAGCTACTCACACACATAGTCACTCATGCTAATAAAGAATCAAACATACATTTACTTGCATATACAGTTATACACACACCACCACACTTACTTCTACGGAAACTTACACATACTTAGTCTTTTAAACAATCACTTATAGAAATACATACTTATTCATACAGGAACTCTTTCAATCTCTCACTCTCACATATACTCACATATATAAACCAATAGTCACATATACTAGTTTTAAACATATGTACTTACTCATAAAGACACTATTGAGACAGTCATTCACTCACTAACACACCCATACACACACACATCCACCCATGCAGTCCTGCACACATGCTCTGTTCAACACATACAAACAGTGAGTCACTCATTCATGCACCTATGCACTACGTAATACCCCCCACCAAACCATGCAGACACTCATACTGATACTCAAAAAACCAACTAATAACCTATATAGACACCCATGTAGCTACTCACCAACCCATGCAGCCACTTATACACAAAGTGAAAAAATGATACAGATATTTATATATTTAAACATTACTCACTAAGCCATGTATTCACTATGATACACTTAATCAGTCAGTTACACAATCAATTTTTCAAAAAGAAATCATCCATTTAGACAGTAATATACCCATTTATTCTTCCATCGACCTTGAGATATACATATATAAAACATATTTAATTTTCAGAAAAACACACATTCACTGGATGATGTCATCAGTGAGGTCATCAGTGATGTCATTTGAGATGTCATCAGTGATGTCATGAGTGATGTCACTGACCATGTCATGAGTGATGTAATATGTGACGTCATCAGCAGTGCATTGCGGGCGCGCGAGTTATAGTTAGCTGAACTAACTATAACGGGGGAATTTCATTGGTTTTTTACGAGTAAAATGTCCAGCTAACTATAACATGTGTGAAACCTATGGTTTTTTCACTGAATATATATATATATATATTACCTACTGGCGGTCGCCAGTAGGTAGTTATAGTTAGGACCACGTTTCCATAGGAAATCCGCAACATTCTATTTTGAATAACTTTGGCGCCGGTCGATGAATCCTCGCGAATTTTTCAAAATAGGTGGGGCGCTACGCTCCGCTCCTACCCTGAAAGTCTCGGGGGGATTCGTCAAGCGGGGGCTGAGATAAAAGGGGGGTCCCAAAACGCGTTTTTCCCATGCATTTTTCCATAGGACCTTTAGACAGGGCTACAGCCCGAACGGCTGAACAGAATTACTAGAAATTTGGCAGAGAGGTAGTCCTCAGGTCAAGGAAGTGCCTTTTGTATGTTTGGTGTAAATCTGTTCAGTAGATTCTGAGAAAATAGCCTTTAAATCAATATATATATCTGAGCCAGCTTACGGTGCGCTTACGGTACGCTTACCGTACGCGTACGGTGGCGTGCGCGAGCGCGATTATGATTGGCTCTTAGATCTTAGTAAACATTCGAATCGGCCGAAACCAGGAAGCGGCGGCCGCCATTTTCTCTCTCGCACTGAGAGAGATGATTAACAAACAAAGCACAAAAACATTTAAAGGGGCTGTTTTGACAGCTCCCACACACATAGCAATGTAGAGGGAGTCCCCAAAGATCCCCCAAGGCCAAAAACGGAATTTTTATTTTTTCGCTAATTTCGCCGATTACGCTTACCGTACGAGTACGGTAAAAATATATATAAAAAAAAACAAATTATCCACACTAACCCCACCCCGTGTGCAATTGGTGACCGAAGCTCACCAATTGTGCATGGCTTAACACATCAGTGAAAAACGAAAATATTAAAAAAAAAAATATTTAAAAAAAAAAAATTATCCACACTCTCTCCACCCCGTGTGCAAATGGTGCCCGAAGGGCACCATTTGTGCATGGCTTATAACTATTGCGAAAAATTAAATTATTACCTTTAAAAACGAAGTGCATCATATGTCCTCCATGTGCGCACGGTGCGCGAAGCGCATCGTGCGTACATGGCCCATCTAGCGTAACGTGGGCACGCGGTGCGCGTAACGCACCGCGTGCCGACTGTGCGTGCACGGCACTAACTGCGTAAATTGGGTGCGCGAAGCGCACCGTGCGCGCACGGAACGAACTGCTTTAAGTGGGCACTTACACCACGAATGGCGTAAAGTAACTTAGCATTTAAAAAACCGTACAAATTCACTGAAAAAACCATAGGTCTCACACACGTTATAGTTAGGAATTAGCATTTAAAAAACCTTGCAAATTCACTGAAAAAACCATAGGTTTCACACATGTTATAGTTAGCGGAAATTTTACTGATAAAAAACCAATGAAATTCCCCCGTTATAGTTAGTGCAGGCAACTATAACTCACGCGACCGCAATCTTCTGCTGATGACATATGTGTATTTATGAAAAAAAAATATTTGTAATATATGTATAGCTAAAAATGTATGGAAGAAGACATGGGTAAATAAGTGTCTAAATACAGTATTAGCATCAGCAGAGGATTGCGGTCGCGTGAGTTATAGTTGCCTGCACTAACTATAACGGGGGAATTTCATTGGTTTTTTATCAGTAAAATTTCCGCTAACTATAACATGTGTGAAACCTATGGTTTTTTCAGTGAATATATATATATATATATAACCTACTGGTGGTCGCATTTTCTCTCTCGCAGTCTGAGAGGGGGTTAAAAAACAAAGGCCAAAAACATGTAAAGGGGCTGTTTAGACAGCTCCTAAGCACCTAGCCATGTTGAGGGAGTCCTCAAAGATCCCCCAAGGCCAAAAACGGAATTTTAATATTTTCGATAATTTCGCCGATTACGCTTACCGTACGCGTACGGTAAATTTTTTTTTAAAAAAATAAAAATTATCAATACTCTCCCCACCCCATGTGCAAATGGTGCCCGAAGGGCACCATTTGTGCATGGCATATAATAGTTTCTGAAAAATTAAAATATTACCTTTCACAACGAAGCGCATCATATGTCCTCCATGTGCGCACGGTGCGCGAAGCGCATCGTGCGTACATGGCCCATCTAGCCCACGGCACTAACTGCGTAAAGTGGGCGCGTGGTGCGCGAAGCGCACCGCGTGCTCACTGTGCGCGCACGGTGCGCGAAGCGCACCGTGCACGCACGGAAAGAACTGCGTTAAGTGGGCGCGCACGCCACGAATGGCGTAAAGTAACTTAGCATTTAAAAAACCGTACAAATTCACTGAAAAAACCATAGGCTTAACACACGTTATAGTTAGGAATTAGCATTTAAAAAACCTTGCAAATTCAGTGAAAAAACCATAGGTTTCACACATGTTATAGTTAGCTGGACATTTCACTCGTAAAAAACCAATGAAATTCCCCCGTTATAGTTAGTGCAGGCAACTATAACTCACGCGACCGCAATCCTCTGCTGATGACATATGTGTCTTTATGAAAAAAAAATATTTGTAATATATGTATAGCTAAAATTTAATGGAAGAAGACATGGGCAAATAAGTGTCTAAATACAGTATTAGCATCAGCAGAAGATTACGGTCGCGTGAGTTATAGTTGCCTGCACTAACTATAACGGGGGAATTTCATTGGTTTTTTACGAGTGAAATGTCCAGCTAACTATAACATGTGTGAAACCTATGGTTTTTTCACTGAATATATATATATATATATATATTACCTACTGGCGGTCGCCAGTAGGTAGTTATAGTTAGGACCACGTTTCCATAGGAAATCCGCAACATTCTATTTGAAATAACTTTGGCGCCGGTCGACGAATCCTCGCGAATTTTTCAAAATAGGTGGGGCGCTACGCTCCGCTCCTACCCTGAAAGTCTCGGGGGGATTCGTCAAGCGGGGGCTGAGATAAAAGGGGGGTCCCAAAACACGTTTTTCCCATGCATTTTTCCATAGGACCTTTAGACACTGCTACAGCCCGAACGGCTGAACAGAATTACTTGAAATTTGGCAGAGAGGTAGTCCTCAGGTCAAGGAAGTGCCTTTTGTAGGTTTGGTGTAAATCTGTTCAGTAGATTCAGAGAAAATAGCCTTTAAATCAATATATATATCTGAGCCAGCTTACGGTGCGCTTACGGTGCGCTTACCATACGCGTACGGTGGCGTGCGCGAGCGCGATTCTGATTGGCTGTTAGATCTTAGTAAACATTCGAATCGGTCGAAACCAGGAAGCGGCGGCCACCATTTCGTGTGTTTCACTCAGAAAAAAAAGGGTGATATCTTGAAAAGGGGCAAGGGAGAGAGTTACAGACCCCCTAACATTTGTAAAGGGGTCAAAGAAGGACAGAAAAGTACAAAGAAAACATTTATTGATTTTAAAAAAAATCGCGGGGTACGCGTACGGTAAGCTCAACGTACGCGTACGGTAGAAAAAAAAAGAAAAAAAAAGAAATGAAATTCAGATTTAAGAGTTTAGATATTAGGGGGCTCTAAAAAGAGCCGTTGTGTTTATGAAGTGATTTGATTTTTTAGTGGTACCTACAAGTAAGTACCAATGCAGAGTCTAAGGTTCAAGAGGAAGACTCTGTTCCCTTCATCATTGAAGTGCACACCATCTCCTCTATAAATGTCTTGCATGTCGTAACGCAAGTTGTTGTGGTAAATGGAACCCATACCATAGTCTCTGAGGAAAGCAGAAACAGATTTGTTGACGTGCTTTCTTGCTTTGTCAATCTGCGGACAAAAATGATTGGACCAGTTCCATTTTTGTGTTTGGCATATGTTAGAAAAGACAAAGGCAGTTTTAGGGAAAAGTGAAAACAGTTGTGCAAAGGTGTCCTTCATAAGCATTTCCAGACCTACCCCAGTCAAAGTGCCTAGGTCATTGCCACCACAGTGCACTATTATGAGGTCAGGGTGTTGGATTTGCATGAAGGATTTCACCAATGGCATCAATTGGTGCCACTTTAACCCTCTCTGACCAATCCATTTAATGTCTACATTTGGCAAAGCAAGGTCTCTCACCATATCTGTTTTCTCTGCATACTTTTCACTCCAGAAGACATAGCTGTGCCCTACAATCCACACTGTGAACATCTTCAAAGGAGAACTGGATGCACTCAGGAGGTGAAATTCAGTAGAATGGTAAAAAGAAATGAAAGACAGTTTGGAAATGGAGGCATACATATTTTTTTTATAAAAAAAAGAACTGATTGGCTGTTTCATACCATTCTAGAATAAAAACTAGGCTGTATGTGTAAATTAATAGAAGCATGTTTTGTATTGGTACAGAAAAATGTGTTACCAAAGAACAGTACTATGGATTTGCTGTTAGGTTTGAAAAGTCAAGCACTCTTGCTCTGTGGAATTGAAACATTGTTTGGTGAACTTCTGACCTAACTCCACACAGCAGTGTTCCATGAGCTGTTGCTATGGTAGCAGGCAGAAGTCAAGTTGGGGGAAGGGTACTAGGCAGAAGTCAAGTTGGGGGAAGGGTACTTTTGGAAAACGGTTGGTTTTCAACCAATAGAAATGTGTGATTACATTTGAAAAAAAGGGGGAAGCACTGAGATTTGAAATTAACATGTATATGTGTGGAAAAAGAGAGGGAAAGTTTGCCATTATCTGGTTCTGCTGAGAGGAGAGAGGTGTAAAGAACAGAGATCCTGGCTCTGATAATCTGCTGTTTGAGTGCCACATTTTTTTCACAACTAACTAATTTCAAAGGTGAGTTTAGAGTTTGAGAGGGGATGTATATGGTAAATTAAGAAATGAATAATAGAAATGGAATTCCTTTTGTTGAAGTTGTGTTTATCATTTTCTGTTTTGGGAGAAATTTAAATGTGAGGAACATGTAAAATAATATGGACTATGTTTTCACGATAAATTAAGGTGTACTGGTAAAAATAAGGAATACTTTAAGGGTTTGAGGTTGCACTCAGTAATGCAAATACATACAGCATCAGTAAGGCTGGTTGCCCTTGCTGGAGTGTAGGCAGTCACCCAGGTTACAAATGGTGCTGGTTTGAAAAAGCAGTTTGGACATGTGCTGTTTTCAGAATCTGAAAAGTGGATTCAAGATGTGTCAGTCTGTAAAAGTGTTTATCACTTGCCAAAAAAAAAAGAAAAGTAAGTGTGCTTTCAAATTGGCAAAGAAATTTCGTTTTGTGACTAATGTGAAAACATGACTCTGTGTGCAAAGAGGAATTACAGGCAGAGATTTATTGTGTATTGCTCTGGTGATTTCACAGTTGCATTAGATGGAAAGGGTGAGCCATTTTTTTTGTGTAGAAGCAGACTCTTAGCACACACCCAGCTGCTTATCCTCTGGAATCATGCACAGTATTCACAACCGAGTGGGGTTTGAGGTTTCAGTCAGTAATGCAAATACATACAGCATCAGTAAGGCTGGTTGCCCTTGCTGGAGTGTAGTGAGTCACCCAGGTTACACATGGTGCTGGTCTGAAAAAGCAGTTTGGACATGTGCTTTTTTAAGAATCTAAAAAGTGGATTCAAAATGTGTCAGTCTGTAAAAGTGTTTATCACTTGCCAAAAAAAAGAGTAGTAAGTGTGCTTTCAAATTGGCAAAGAAATTTCGTTTTGTGACTAATATGAAAACATGACTCTGTGTGCAAAGAGGAATTACAGGCAGAGATTTATTGCGTATTGCTCTGGTGATTTCACATTTGCATTAGATGGAAAGGGTGAGCCATTTTTTTTGTGTAGAAGCAGACTCTTAGCACACACCCAGCTGCTTATCCTCTGGAATCATGCACAGTATTCACAACCGAGTGGGGTTTGAGGTTTCAGTCAGTAATGCAAATACATTTAGCATCACTAAGGCTGGTTGCCCTTGCTGGAGTGTAGTCAGTCACCCAGGTTACACATGGTGCTGGTCTGAAAAAGCAGTTTGGACATGTGCTTTTTTAAGAATCTAAAAAGTGGATTCAAAATGTGTCAGTCTGTAAAAGTGTTTATCACTTGCCAAAAAAAAGAGTAGTAAGTGTGCTTTCAAATTGGCAAAGAAATTTCGTTTTGTGACTAATATGAAAACATGACTCTGTGTGCAAAGAGGAATTACAGGCAGTGATTTATTGCGTATTGCTCTGGTGATTTCACAGTTGCATTAGATGGAAAGGGGGAGCCATTTTTTTGTGCAGAAGCAGACTCTTAGCACACACACAGCTGCTTATCCTGTGGAATCATGCACAGTATTCACAACCGAGTGGGGTTTGAGGTTTCAGTCAGTAATGCAAATACATTCAGCATCACTAAGGCTGGTTGCCCTTGCTGGAGTGTAGTGAGTCACCCAGGTTACATATGGTGCTGGTCTGAAAAAGCAGTTTGGACATGTGCTTTTTTAAGAATCTGAAAAGTGGATTCAAAATGTGTCAGTCTGTAAAAGTACTTATCACTTGCCAAAAAAAAGACTAGTAAGTGTGCTTTCAAATTGGCAAAGAAATTTCGTTTTGTGACTAATGTGAAAACATGACTCTGTGTGCAAAGAGGAATTACAGGCAGAGATTTATTGCGTATTGCTCTGGTGATTTCACAGTTGCATTAGATGGAAAGGGGGAGCCATTTTTTTGTGCAGAAGCAGACTCTTAGCACACACCCAGCTGCTTATCCTGTGGAATCATGCACAGTATTTACAACCGAGAGGGGTTTGAGGTTTCAGTCAGTAATGCAAATACATTCAGCATCACTAAGGCTGGTTGCCCTTGCTGGAGTGTAGTCAGTCACCCAGGTTACACATGGTGCTGGTCTGAAAAAGCAGTTTGGACATGTGCTTTTTTAAGAATCTGAAAAGTGGATTCAAAATGTGTCAGTCTGTAAAAGTGTTTATCACTTGCCAAAAAAAAGAAAAGTAAGTGTGCTTTCAAATTGGCAAAGAAATTTCGTTTTGTGACTAATGTGAAAACATGACGCTGTGTGCAAATAGGAATTACAGGCAGAGATTTATTGCGTATTGCTCTGGAGATTTCACATTTGCATTAGATGGAAAGGGTGAGCCATTTTTTTTGTGTAGAAGCAGACTCTTCGCACACACCCAGCTGCTTATCCTCTGGAATCATGCATAGTATTCACAACCGAGTGGGGTTTGAGGTTTCAGTCAGTAATGCAAATACATTTAGCATCACTAAGGCTGGTTGCCCTTGCTGGAGTGTAGTCAGTCACCCAGGTTACACATGGTGCTGGTCTGAAAAAGCAGTTTGGACATGTGCTTTTTTAAGAATCTAAAAAGTGGATTCAAAATGTGTCAGTCTGTAAAAGTGTTTATCACTTGCCAAAAAAAAGAGTAGTAAGTGTGCTTTCAAATTGGCAAAGAAATTTCGTTTTGTGACTAATATGAAAACATGACTCTGTGTGCAAAGAGGAATTACAGGCAGAGATTTATTGCGTATTGCTCTGGTGATTTCACAGTTGCATTAGATGGAAAGGGGGAGCCATTTTTTTGTGCAGAAGCAGACTCTTAGCACACACACAGCTGCTTATCCTGTGGAATCATGCACAGTATTCACAACCGAGTGGGGTTTGAGGTTTCAGTCAGTAATGCAAATACATTCAGCATCACTAAGGCTGGTTGCCCTTGCTGGAGTGTAGTGAGTCACCCAGGTTACATATGGTGCTGGTCTGAAAAAGCAGTTTGGACATGTGCTTTTTTAAGAATCTGAAAAGTGGATTCAA
This sequence comes from Triturus cristatus, assembly GCF_964204655.1. NCBI lineage: Eukaryota > Metazoa > Chordata > Amphibia > Caudata > Salamandridae > Triturus > Triturus cristatus. Next base: position 820,240,414 of record NC_140591.1, read on the forward strand.
AATGTGTCAGTCTGTAAAAGTACTTATCACTTGCCAAAAAAAAGACTAGTAAGTGTGCTTTCAAATTGGCAAAGAAATTTCGTTTTGTGACTAATGTGAAAACATGACTCTGTGTGCAAAGAGGAATTACAGGCAGAGATTTATTGCGTATTGCTCTGGTGATTTCACAGTTGCATTAGATGGAAAGGGGGAGCCATTTTTTTGTGCAGAAGCAGACTCTTAGCACACACCCAGCTGCTTATCCTGTGGAATCATGCACAGTATTCACAACCGAGTGGGGTTTGAGGTTTCAGTCAGTAATGCAAATACATTCAGCATCACTAAGGCTGGTTGCCCTTGCTGGAGTGTAGTCAGTCACCCAGGTTACACATGGTGCTGGTCTGAAAAAGCAGTTTGGACATGTGCTTTTTTAAGAATCTGAAAAGTGGATTCAAAATGTGTCAGTCTGTAAAAGTGTTTATCACTTGCCAAAAAAAAGAAAAGTAAGTGTGCTTTCAAATTGGCAAAGAAATTTCGTTTTGTGACTAATGTGAAAACATGACTCTGTGTGCAAATAGGAATTACAGGCAGAGATTTATTGCGTATTGCTCTGGAGATTTCACATTTGCATTAGATGGAAAGGGTGAGCCATTATTTTGTGTAGAAGCAGACTCTTCGCACACACCCAGCTGCTTATCCTCTGGAATCATGCATAGTATTCACAACCGAGTGGGGTTTGAGGTTTCAGTCAGTAATGCAAATACATTCAGCATCACTAAGGCTGGTTGCCCTTGCTGGAGTGTAGTCAGTCACCCAGGTTACACATGGTGCTGGTCTGAAAAAGCAGTTTGGACATGTGCTTTTTAAAGAATCTAAAAAGTGGATTCAAAATGTGTCAGTCTGTAAAAGTGTTTATCACTTGCCAAAAAAAAGAGTAGTAAGTGTGCTTTCAAATTGGCAAAGAAATTTCGTTTTGTGACTAATATGAAAACATGACTCTGTGTGCAAAGAGGAATTACAGGCAGAGATTTATTGCGTAATGCTCTGGTGATTTCACAGTTGCATTAGATGGAAAGGGGGGAGCCATTTTTTTGTGCAGAAGCAGACTCTTACCACACACCCAGCTGCTTATCCTGTGGAATCATGCACAGTATTCACAACCGAGTGGGGTTTGAGGTTTCAGTCAGTAATGCAAATACATTCAGCATCACTAAGGCTGGTTGCCCTTGCTGGAGTGTAGTGAGTCACCCAGGTTACACATGGTGCTGGTCTGAAAAAGCAGTTTGGACATGTGCTTTTTTAAGAATCTGAAAAGTGGATTCAAAATGTGTCAGTCTGTAAAAGTACTTATCACTTGCCAAAAAAAAGACTAGTAAGTGTGCTTTCAAATTGGCAAAGAAATTTCGTTTTGTGACTAATGTGAAAACATGACTCTGTGTGCAAACAGGAATTACAGGCAGAGATTTATTGCGTATTGCTCTGGTAATTTCACAGTTGCATTAGATGGAAAGGGGGAGCCATTTTTTTTGTGTAGAAGCAGACTCTTAGCACACACCCAGCTGCTTATCCTCTGGAATCATGCACAGTATTCACAACCGAGTGGGGTTTGAGGTTTCAGTCAGTAATGCAAATACATACAGCATCAGTAAGGCTGGTTGCCCTTGCTGGAGTGTAGGCAGTCACCCAGGTTACACATGGTGCTGGTCTGAAAAAGCAGTTTGGACATGTGCTGTTTTCAGAATCTGAAAAGTGGATTCAAGATGTGTCAGTCTGTAAGTGTGTTTATCACTTGCCAAAAAAAAGAAAAGTAAGTGTGCTTTCAAATTGGCAAAGAAATTTCGTTTTGTGACTAATATGAAAACATGACTCTGTGTGCAAAGAGGAATTACAGGCAGAGATTTATTGCGTATTGCTCTGGAGATTTCACATTTGCATTAGATGGAAAGGGTGAGACATTTTTTTTGTGTAGAAGCAGACTCTTAGCACACACCCAGCTGCTTATCCTCTGGAATCATGCATAGTATTCACAACCGAGTGGGGTTTGAGGTTTCAGTCAGTAATGCAAATACATTCAGCATCACTAAGGCTGGTTGCCCTTGCTGGAGTGTAGTCAGTCACCCAGGTTACACATGGTGCTGGTCTGAAAAAGCAGTTTGGACATGTGCTTTTTTAAGAATCTGAAAAGTGGATTCAAAATGTGTCAGTCTGTAAAAGTACTTATCACTTGCCAAAAAAAAGAGTAGAAAGTATGCTTTGCAATTGGCAAAGAAATTTCGTTTTCTGTCTAATTTCAAAGCATGACTTTGTGTGCACACAGGAATTATTTTTAGATATTTAATTTGTGAAGGTGTTATTGTGATTTTCATTTATAGGAAAGGGGTTTATAGTATTTTAAGATTTCTAAAGAACATACAAAATGTAGTAATATATTTAAATAAAATAAAGGAATTTTTTTTTATTTTTTTTCAGGTATTGCTGAAGAGCAGTGAACAAAATTTAAGATGCCTACAAAATCCAGACTAAAGAAAGACCACAAAAAAAACCTATATTTGAAGACAACTGGAGGACCTAAGTTAGTTGGAGATGCTCATGTTGGGAAAAAGAAAAAATCTTCTGGTAAGCAGACAAAAGATTTTTTAAAGAACATATTCAAAAAAAGGAAAAATGTACAAAATGTCTGTACTGGAAAGAATGTTTTCAATAGAAAAGGACAGGAAAAAATTGAGAATTTAGTTAATGCAAATATACCTTCTGTAACTATAAAGATTAACTTAAACAGAAAAACAGCGTTTAAAGAGATACGTAGAAAAATGTTTCAGAGAAGAGTTATGTCCAATTTGATAAAGGATGTGAAGAAATATAAGCAAAAGGCAAAATTTTACAAGAGAAAAAAAGAAATTGAAGCCATTGCAGCAAAGGCATTAGAATTAAAAAGAAAACTATTCATTTTAATTTTGAATAGGATGCGTACATTAGATAAAATGGTTAATGTACTGAAATCACAAAGCAAAAGGAAAAGAGTAGTGAACAGAACAAACTTTTGTAAAGTGTTTTTAGGAAATTGGATGCATAGTTCAAGTAGTGAACCTTTTTTTAATGAAGAGAGCTATTTTCAAAGTAATAGTTTGCTGCTTGCAGTTGACACCAGAGGTCGTGCTTACGAAGTGAAAAATGGTTGCATAATGGAGAAGGAGATAATGGTTCCAAGAGATGAGGTACAAGTGATGGCGGATGAGGCTATGGGGAGACGTCCTAAAGCCCCAGTGTACACTTGGAATTGTAGTAGTATTTGCACTGTGCGTCAGGAATCTATTGATAAATTTTGTGAGTTTCTAAGAGAATATAGTAAAAAAAGTGTAAAACAGAAGATTAAGGTGCTTCAAAGTCTAGATCCATGCAGAGTGAAAGAGAATACTGGTTTGCAGGGTCATTCTCTGGCTTGTCTATCTAGAAAAGTGTGTAATAGTGTTTTCCATCATTTTAGGATGCTGGCTGTTCATCATACTGAAATGAGAAAGTTTGTGAGACGGTTGTATTTTGCTAAAAGTCCAGCACTAAAGTTAGATGAATTGAATAGGGCTCTGTTCCGTGGGTCAGTATCAGATGTAGAGAAGGTTGTTGATGAAATTCAGTTTTGTTACTTTGGTCCTGAACAAAACAGTGCAGAAAAGGACACAGTAAATGAGGAAGAAGTGGAAGAGAATGTAGAACCATTTGTAAGTAAGACATTTAATGATCACATAACAAAATTTGAAAAAATCTGTAATGAAAGACCAAATATTACTTGTATTTGTTGCCGCAGAACTCATTATAGAAAACAAACCAGGTATGTTGATCTCTATAGAAAAAGTGAAAATGAAGATAATTATAAGTGGAAGGATTTTGCCACATATATATTTCTTGAAAATTGTTTTGAATTGGGTGAAGTTCAGCGTATTTGTAAATACTGTTACAACAAATTAGAAGAAAATAGAATGCCGACCAGAGCTGTACATAATAATTTAGAATTGGATGTTATTCCTGCCGAACTTTCTGAATTAAATACTTATGAGTCTATACTTATTCAATGTGTTCATCCGTTCCAGACCATAGTACGTATGGAGCCCAAAACTGGTAAATTACCTCCTTCAGATTTACTGAGAGGTTTAAAAGGTAGAGTGGTGTATTTGCCCTTGGATTTGAAAAAAAATATGGAAACTATTGATGCAGATACTTTGGAAACTGAACCATTAGTTATTCTGGTTAATGGTGTACCTACAAAGAATAAGAAGATTTGGCAGGAGCTGGTAGATGTACGGAAAGTACAAAGAGCAAATTTGTATTTGAAAAGGAATAACAAATGGTATGAATCAATTTATATAGAAGAAGAAGAAGAAGAAGATTTACAAGAAGACACAGAAACACCAACTGGACAAATTGAAAAAGTGGACAAGTCAAAGGAAGAAGAAATTTATGAACATTTTAGCATACATCCTCTTCATTCAAAAGAAGTTATGGGAGACAATATTGATCTGTTTCAGATGAAGAAAGCAAAAGGAACTCCCGTGAGTGTATGGGAGGAGAGCTTGGAAGCTCAATGTTTTCCCCAGCTGTTTCCTAAAGGAAAAGGAGGACGATACGATGAACGTCCGGAACAGATTCCAGCTTCTGAGTATCGGACTACAAGACTATATGCTGAAGATCCCAGATTTCGACAAAGTATTCCTTATTTGTTCCATCTTTTATTTGAAAGCGACTTGTCTGCACTGTCTTATGCAGTAAATCACATTTTAAAAAGTGGAGTACATTTACAAAATGTGTCTGCTAAGGATTTTATGGAGAAAGTGCAGCACCGAGATGATCATTTGGAAACACAACTGATCAATCTGATGGCTTGTCAGCGTGGGACAAATGAATATTGGTACCGACGCCATGGTGAATTAAAATGCATGTTACGGAATTTAGGAACACCAACATGGTTCCTTACCCTAAGCTGTGCTGAGTACGCTTGGGATGATTTACTGGATTTTCTACGAGAGGCAAATTCAAACCTTAAAAACATCGAATACAAGACAGCAGGAGAACTGTGCTCATTGGATCCGGTTAATGTTTGCAGATATTTCAATCATAGATTTGAGGCTATGATGTCCTTCATCTGCAATAAAAAAAATCCACCTCTAGGAGAAGTAGTGGATTTCTTTTGGAGAAAAGAGTACCAGGCAAGAGGTGCTCCTCATATTCATATGCTGTTGTGGATCAAGGATGCCCCCAAGTTTGGAACAGATGCTGATGAAGCAGTGTTATCTTACATTGAAGAATATGCAACATGTGCTATACCAAAAAGCACAGAAGAGAAAAAGTTAAAGGAGCAAGTTTTACGTTTCCAAAGTCATCGGTGTGGAAAATACTGTCGACGGAAATCCAAGAGCAAAGATAAATACTACACCAAACGTCGATTTGGATTTCCTAGACCTGTTCTTTCAAATGGAAGAGTAAACAGTTTTATGTCATCTGTGAGACATACTATCACAAGAAAATCACCTAAGAATACCTACAACCTTAAAAGAAAAGAAGAATCAAAAAATATAAATGACTACAACCCAGTCATTTTATCCATGTGGAATGCTAACATGGATATACAGTATGTAGCTGACAATTCCATTGCTGTTGCTCGATATGTAACGTCTTACATTACTAAATCAGAAAAAACTGAATTGAAAGAAATGTGGGAAGAGATTTCTCACGAGAAAACTGTCAGTAAGAAGCTGTACAGTTTCAGTTTAAAGATGTTATCACATCGAGAAATTGGATCCTACGAATGTTCAGATAGGTTATCTTCTGCAAGTCTCTACTCGAAATCAAGAAGAATAATTTGGGCAAGTTTAGGCCTTGCAGCAATGAGAAATCGGGTACTGAAATCTGTTGGAGAAATTGAATATTTGGCCGAGAATGACCCAGAAAGTACAGATATTTTGAAATCAAACATGTTGGACACATATTATCCCAAGAGAAGTCATCATCTGGAGAACATGTGTCTCTATGAAGTGCTGCAGAACTACATTTATTCACGGAAAGCCGCAGAAGACATCAACAATGGAAAATATAAAGTCATTGGTGAGGAAGGATGTTTGGTGAAGCAAACAAAAGGAAGTTTGATAAATCACAGGAAGCTGAGTTGCGACACTACTGACAAAAAGGAATTTTACTACTTGGCTCTTTTACAGCTGTTTAAACCATGGCGTACAGAGGATGAACTACTGGGAGAATTTCAAAGCTATGAAGATTCTGTTAATGCTTGCAAAGACAGCATACAATGCAGTACATTCTCAACTTATCTGCAAATGTTAAATGAAGAAATTGAACAGGAAACTACAATTGCAGCAGAAGTAGCTAGAGACAGTTCTCAGGACAGCCAAAGTTCAGGAACACTCAGTCAAGATCCCCTAGGACAACCAATCGTTGAAAATGAAGCATCAATAGCCATGAATGAAGTGGAAACAGCTATGAATCAAGCTCAAGAAGAATTTATAGACTTACAAAATTTGGAAAGACAACTGAATGAAGAGCAGCAACAAATTTATGAAGAGATCAGAAGCAAAATTGATCACGGATTTCAACATGAAAAAAAAGAGTGCTCATGCACATCATTTCATCCAATCAGGATGTATGTAAGTGGACAAGCTGGAACTGGAAAAAGTTTCTTAATAAAAGTCATCAGAAGCTACCTACAGCAAAAAACGGATTCTACTTTGTCTTGTGTGGTTACTGCTCCAACTGGGTTAGCAGCCTATAACATAAAAGGAATCACCTTACATCGTTTGCTAATGTTACCAGTGGAGCATGAGAACAAAATACAATACAACAAGCTAACTGGAGAAGCATGCTTGGAAGTTTCAAGAGTATTGAAGAAGATGCAAGTTCTCATTATTGATGAGGTGAGCATGGTATCAAACTTAATGCTTGCCTTTGTGCATTTAAGAATACAGCAAATTCTAAGGACAGACTATGACGTGTTATTTGGTGGAAAACATGTCATAGTTTTTGGGGATCTTCTACAGCTTACTCCAGTTAAAGGACAGCCAGTGTTTAATACTGTGACACATGAAGACACAAAGAAGTCATTGGGAAGCATTGGTAATGCAAATATTTGGTCCTTCTTTGAGTACAAGGAACTTACTACTAATATGAGGCAAGCAAACGATGAAGAATATGGAAGTATTCTGAAAGATATCAGGATTGGACTACTCACTGAAGCAGGCACAAAAGCATTACAGAGTCGGTTGCTACATAATTTATTTCCAAAGGAAGAAATAGTTGCAGAGAAGATATACAAGAACATTGCAGAAAAGAAAAGTGTCATCTGCTTAATGCCAACTCTACGTGAATGCTCAATATTCAATGAGGAGCTTTTGAAATTGGAAAAGGAAGATATCAGGAAATTGGAAGCAGTGGACAAAATTGAGGATGGAAGAATTACTATCACATTAACAGGCACACTGAAAAATAAATTGGATTCACTAGAGAAGAACATTTCCAAAACAGCTGGATTAGAAAAAAATCTATATGTTTGCATGAACTGTAGAGTATTTTTAAGGAGAAATTTGGATGTTGAAAAAGGTTTAGTTAATGGAGCTATGGGAAGAGTTGTGGGTTTTATTAATTATCAGAAAAAAGATGGAATTGAATGTTTAAAAATAAAATATGATCAGATAGAAGAAGTTAAAGACATTTGTCGTTGTTCAGTTCGTTTCATGCTTGTGAAAGACTTATATGTACGTAGGAAGCAGTTTCCGTTTTCTCTAGCATATGCTGTAACTATTCACAAGTCTCAAGGATTGACTGTAGATTGTGCATTTGTGAACATTGGTTCAACTGTGTTCAAAGAAGGTATGGCATATGTTGCTTTGTCGCGAGTGAAAACATTATCAGGTTTATTCATGATAGACTTTGATGACTCAAAAGTTAGTGCTGATACAAATTGTGTAAAGGAGTATAATAGATTAAGAAGAAGCTATGCTCCTCATTTAGGTCAGTATCCTGTGTTGGAGAAACGTGTAGTTTCTCGTAAAAGGAGAAATGAGAATATCTGTAATGAAGATGTAGAGAGGAGGAAAAAAAGAGGAGTGATGTAATTGCAAGCAAAAAGAAAAAGGAAAATGAAGAACAGGTTGTAGGATGTCATTTTGAAAATAGCTCTGGTGTCAACTGCTACGCTAATGTAGTGCTGAATGTTGCATTTTATCTGGAAAGTGTGCAAGAGCAGATAATAGTAAATCAGGGAAAAAGATTCTGTTCTGAGTTGAGTCTCCTTTTTCAAAAGCTGAGTAATGATAAAACTCAAATAGAAAGTGCTACTGAAATTAGAAAACTTTTAGATGTATGTTCAGGACGAACACAGTTTTCTCAAAATGTACAGCAAGACGCACAGGAATTCTTGATGTTTTTTCTTCAGGTACTGGAAGAAGAAGGGGTTCCCATTGAAAATGTATTTGGTCTCTCTTATAAATGGGAACATAGTTGTGAAAACTGTTACAATATATGTGGCTCTAATGTTGATTCTGAAAGGTTTATTTATTTAACATTGCCAGAAAGTAAAACAGTCACTTTTGCTAAATTAGTTAAAGATGCTAATCATAGCATGGAATGCAGTGAGTGTCAATCTGATATGTTTTCAACGTTAATTTTAAAGGAATACGGACAATATGTAATTTTAATGATGCATTGCTGTAAAGCTGATGGTTCAAAATTAGATACTTTAATAAAGAAGTTTACAGGACAGCAATTATCAATTTCAGGAAAAACTTTTGTAACAGTTGCAATAATTTTCCATGAAGGACCTACTGTAACTTCTGGACATTACACAGTTTATCTTAAATGTGAAAAAGGCTGGACACTGTGTAATGATTCCCAATTGATTTTTAAGCAACGTTTGCCTTTTGATTTAGCAAATTCCTATCTAATCTTCCTGAAACCTAAATTTTAGAGAGATTTGGCAACATCTGTACAAAACAATTTTACCATTTTATTGGATTACCATTGGAATTTTCAAAAAAAATGATTTTACAAATTATCATTTGGCCTAATGGAAAGGTAACCAATTGTAATGTGGACTTTTTCAATTTTTAATGAAACTTTGGAAAACCAAAAATTTAGACAAAATCGGTAACATCTGCAGAATTTAAATTTTGGAATGTTATTGGATTGCCATTGGAAATTTATTCAAAAAAGATTTTTAAAATTACTATTTGGCCATGCGGAAAGGTAAACAATTCTATTGTGGACTTATTTAATTATTAATTAATCTTTCGGAAACCAAAATGTTACAGACAATCGGTGAGATCTGTACAATTTAAACTTTAGATTTTTATTGGATTACCATTGGAAATTTAATCAAAAAAGAATTTTAAAATTACTATTTGGCCTAAAGGAAATGGAACCAGATGTATTGTGGAGTTATTTGAGATATATTTTTGTGATTATACTTCTGAAACAAAAATGTCAGACGGTATTTTAAAGAAATAAGTATTGATATTAGATGATATTTTTTAAGAATATTATGCATTTCTATAAAGTTATGTTTATGCAAAAAGAGATTGTGGGCTTTTTTAAAACAATCTTTGAGATTGTTAATTTTTTTTTTGCCCGCTGTTAAATGATGAATGCAACTGCTTTCACAATTTATAGTGAAATGCAATATATTCTGAAAACAGCAAAAAAAAGGCAAAAAATGTTTTTGAAAAAAATGTAAATATGTGTACTGTATTATAAAATGTTTTATTAAATATTAATACTTTTTTCTTTTTTTTCAGATTGAGATAGAAAATTTTCGAAAACTAGAACCATTTTTAAAGCAATTAAAATTAAATTTAAATTAATAAATATTTTTTTGAGTGGGTATGGTAAGTCAAAAATTTCATGGTCCCTTTTTTCCACTTCTCCACAATCACATTTTCAGTTTTTCATTGTAGTCTCTCAAGGACCTTGTAATGTGATAATTGATTTTTAGTGTTTTTTTTTTAAAAAAAAAACAAATTACGCGTACCGTACGCGTACGGTAAAAAAAAAAACAAAAAAAAGTTTTAAAAACATATATAAAAAATAGTTGAAAGGTAAGGTTGGCTCTTACAAGAGCCGTTGTGTTCATGCAGGGACAGAGGAAAGAAAGAATGGGAATATTAGTCGGCACGACAAATGTGCTGATCTATTTTATTGTTCACTAGGGAAACACTGGTCTCCCTATGACAAATTAGATCATGACAAGTGGCGCACCGTATTTCAACCCTCACAAACCGATGGTTTGTTTCCAGAGGAGTAGAAAAAGGAGATGCTCCCACCACAGATGAAGGGCTCACCTGACCTGCCGAAGATGGACTCGGCCCTGCAGATGATGGACCAGGCTGAGCTGCTGTGGATGTGCTTGGTTGACTTACTGAAGGGTTACCTTCAGTATGTCGAGCATGTGTCCTTCTGTGTACATCTGTAAGGTGTCTCAACATGGTGTGATTCCCGAAGGAATACTTCTTGTTGGGATTCCCTCTTGAAAGTACACGGCCACACAGCTTACAAGTCACTAAGGGTGCATTTACCTTTTTCTTGTCCTCTGGAAAAGTAAAATACTCCCATATGAAAGAGGTCTTTTGTTTCCTCCTTCTCTGCCTCAAGGTAGTGCTGCTAGCCTCACTCTCAGAAGAGCTCTGCTGTTCTGCCATCGTATCACAAAGACAACCCAGCTCCTTCTCCTAAGGGATCACAAGCAGAAATGAGGGGAATGGGTGTGGTGTAGGAGAGTTCTAGAACTGAAAGTAGTTTCAACCAATCAAAAGTTGTGTTTCATGATCACATGACCCACCGTGCGCGTACGTTACGCTTACGGTGCGCTTACGGTGCGCTTACGGCAAAAGTACGCATGCGCGTAAAAAAGACACGCGCTCGCGCGCATGCGCATAACAGTCACTCCCCAACACTTCCGCGTAACGTGCACGTGTAGCGTACACGCCTACGCGCCCCACGCGCAGTACGCGTGGCTACGCAAATTGCGAAACTATACGCAAACAGAGTAGATAAATTACGGACATTGCGTAAACCGTACGCTTACCGTACGCTTACCGTACGCGCACTAAAAAAAAAAAAATATATATATTTTCAATGTTATACTAATATATCTTACCTGTTTGGTGAAAAAAAAAAAAAGAGAAAACTTGAAATATTGCAGATTTTTTAGAAAATAAACATAGTGTTTTAAGAGAATAAAAAGTTTAAAAAAAACTTGTTTTTTTTTTTTAAAAAAAAAACACATTTAATATAAGAATTTATAATAAAAAAGTCATAAAAAATCAATAAAAAAAATATGGGAATCACATATGTTATTGCTAAGAATTAGCATTTAAAAAACCATACAAATTCACTGAAAAAACCATGGGTTTCACACACGTTATAGTTAGAAATTAGCATTTAAAAAACCTTGCAAATTCAGTGAAAAAACCATAGGTTTCACACACGTTATAGTTAGCTGGACATTTCACTCGTAAAAAAACCAATGAAATTTCCCCGTTATAGTTAGTTAAGCTAACTATAACTCGCGCACCCGCAATGCACTGCTGATGACGTCACATATTACATCACTCATGACATGGTCAGTGACATCACTCATGACATCACTGATGACATCTCAAATGACATCACTGATGACATCACTGATGACATCATCCATGTGATAGAGTGGCAGACCTCCTCTCACCCTAATATAACCTTTGATACACACATTCAAAAATAGAGACTGAAATTTTCAAAAAAATGGACATACCAATACCAATTACAACAACCTCTTCAATAATTCTAAGATCCACATAAACATCCACTTATTCACCAACAGTCCTGTACAGTCACTCATTCGTGTACTCACACATCATATGTACTCATACACCTATACATCCTGTAACACAATGCCTCTCATCCATAGAGTTACTCACACACATAGTTACTCATGCTAATAAAGAATAAAACATACATTTATTTGCATATACAGTTATACACACACCACCACACTTACTTCTACGGAAACTTACACATACTTAGTCTTTTAAACAATCACTTATAGAAACACATACTTATTCATACAGGAACTCTTTCAATCTCTCACTCTCACATACAATCACTTATATACACCAGTAGTCACATATACTAGTTTAAAACATATGTTGTTACTCATAAAGACACTATTGAGACAGCCATTCACTCACTAACACACCCATACACACACTCTTACACCCATACAGTCCTGCACATATGCTGTCTTCAACACATACAAACAGTGAGTCACTCATTCATGCACTTATGCACTACGTAATACCCCCCACTGAACCATACAGACACTCAGACACTCATACTGATACTCAAAAAACCAACTAATAACCTATATAGACACTCATGTTGCTGCTCACCAACCCATGCAGCCACTTATACACAAAGTGAGAGACTGATACAGGTATTTACACATTTAAACATTACTCACTTAGCCATGTATTCAATAAGATACACTTAATCAGTCAGTAATACAATCAATTTTTCAAAAACAAATCATCCATTTAGACACTTATATACTCATTTATTCTTCCATCGACCTTGAGATATATAAAACATATTTAATTTTCAGAAAAACACACATTCACTGGATGATGTCATCAGTGATGTCATCAGTGATGTCATTTGAGATGTCATCAGTGATGTCATGAGTGATGTCACTGACCATGTCAAGAGTGATGTAATATGTGACGTCATCAGCAGTGCATTGCGGGCGCGCGAGTTATAGTTAGCTTAACTAACTATAACGGGGAAATTTCATTGGTTTTTTACGAGTGAAATGTCCAGCTAACTATAACGTGTGTGAAACCTATGGTTTTTTCACTGAATATATATATATATATATAGATATATTAGCTAATGGCGGTCGCCAGTAGGTAGTTATAGTTAGGACCTATTATCCATAGGAAATCCGCAACATTCTATTTGGAATACCTTTGGCGCCGGTTGACGAATCTTCGCGAAATTTACAAAACTGGTGGGGCGCTCCGGTCCGCTCCTATCCTGAAAGTCTTGGGGTAATTCGTTACGCGGGGGCCGGGAAAAAAAGGGGGTCCCAAAATGTGTTTTCCCCATGCAATTTTCCATAGGAACCTTTAATCACAGCTACAACCTGAACTGCTAAAACGGAATTACACTAAATTTGGCAAAAAGGTAGCCCTTGGTTCAGAGTCATGCCTTTAGGTTAAATGGTCTAAATCCGTTCAGTAGTTCCTGAGAAAATCACATATATATCTGGGCAGAGCCTAGCCACACATCTCATCGTGAGATCTGATTGGCTGTCAGCACTTCATCCAAGAATTGTTGGCAGCCATCTTGGGACCAATATACATGATAGCACCTCATTAAAAAGCATTGCAGTTAATAGAAAGTTTTAAGACTTTAGTTACATTATAAATCATTTGTTGATGGGACCATACTAATTTTAGGAATTGTGGTGTGTTCTAAGGTGATTTTACCAAGTGAAAAAGCCTTCTGCTGGGATATCATGAATCATGTTTGAGAGAAAACTGTTTTCTCATGCTTTTCCCAAAGAGGTTTGGAAGGTGATCTATAAGCTAAACTAAGAGCATATTTTCTGTAAATTCACATTATCTTTCTCAGTCATGTGAGAATGAAGTCTGACATTCTCAGTAAAACATGAACATCCAACAAGGGCAGAGACTGTCAGTTGATTCCTGTGTGTTCTACTGCAGCTTCCCAGAGTGTTCTAAAGAACAACTAGAGCACTAACAGTCCTACTTATGACAAACATATTGCACACATGAAGCCATCTTGATTGGAATAAAGTGGTCAATCTTAAAACATTTAATTTAAAAAGGAACTAAATGAGGGGGGTTCATGTTGCCATAGAAAGTATGATTAGTGCTGCAGAAAGAAAAATTAGGGCACATTTTGAGTGACTTCTCAAATCCTCTTCTATTTCATTAAAAGATTCTGACATGCAGACTGAAACATGCACTTTCAATACCAGCAGCAGACTTCCCTGGTGAGCAGTAGTTTTACTACAGTGATCTAATGAGCAACTAGAGTGCTAACATTCTGAATTTATGGCAAATGTGTGACACATCGGAATGCCTTCTTGATGGAATCAAAGTAAAAAACTGAAAGTATTTCCTACAGAGGAGACTGTAGTAAATGAGGAAATTAGGAAACTTCACAACAAATAAGTCTCCCAAGATGGCCACCAGAGACAAAAGAGCCCAAATATAGCACAAATATCACCCAGATGTAGCCCAGGTATAGCCCAATGACAGAATGTCCTACAGTGTTCTAAAGAACAACTAGAGCGCTAACAGTCTTACTTATGACAACAGTATGGCACATCTGAAGCCATCTTGATTGGAATAAAGTGGTAACACTTAAAACATGTAATTTACAAAGGAACAAAATGAGGGGGTTCAGTTTGCCAAAGAAATTATGATTAGTGCTGCAGAAAGAAAAATTAGGGCACATTTTGACTTCTCAAATCCTCTTCTATTTCATTAAAAAACTTCTGACATGCAGACTAAAACATGCACTTTGAATACCAGCAGCAGACTTCCCCGGTGAGCAGTAGCTTTACTACAGTGATCTAATGAGCAACTAGAGTGCTAACATTCTGAATTTATGGCAAATGTGTGACACATCTTAATGCGTTCTTGATGGATCCAAAGTAAAAAACTGAAAGTATTTCCTATTGAGGAGACTGCAGTAAATGAGGAAATTAGGAAACTTCATAACAAATAAGTCTCCCAAGATGGCCACCAGAGACAAAAGAGCCCAAATGTAGCACAAATATCACCCAGATGTAGCCCAAGTATAGCCCAATGACAGAATGTCCCAGAGTGTTCTTATGAACAACTAGAGCGCTTACTGTCTTACTTATGACAAAAGTATGGCACACCTGAAGCCATCTTGATTGGAATAAACTGATAACACTTACAACATTTAATTTAAAAAGGAACACAATGAGGGGGTTCATTTTGCCGTAGAAATTATGATTAGTGCTGGAGAAAGAAAAATTAAGGCACATTTTGAGTGACTTCTCAAATCCTCCTATATTTCATAAAAAATCTGACATGCAGACTGAAACATGCACTTTTAATACCAGCAGCAGACTTCCGTGGTGAGCAGTAGCTTTACTACAGTGATCTAATTAGCAACTAGAGTGCTAACATTCAGAATTTATGGCAAATGTGTGACATTTCCTACTGAGGAGACTGCAGTAAATGAGGAAATTAGGAAACTTTATAACAAATAAATCTCCAAAGATAGCCACCAGAGACAAAAGAGCCCAAATGCAGCACAAATATCACCCAGATGTAGCCCACATGTAGCCCAATGACAGAAGTGTGCAAAACACTTATTTTTTGTGTATTTGCAGTTTTATATAGTGCAGACTTGTCAGGTATTGGAGTGCTTTACATGCGCATTGGTTACATCACACAAGATCAAATTCATTTTGGTTGTAGACATGGGGAGATTGAGTGATTTGACCAGAATCACAGAATGTTGAGATGAAGCAGAAACTCCAACCTGGTTCCCCAGTTGCAAAGTCTGCAGCTCTGGAAGTAACACCACATCCTCTCCCCTAGGTGCAACATTTAATCAAGTGGTCAACGGGATAAAAAAACATAAAGATTACAAATAATTTAAAAGTTCTTTGTCGCTATTTGAAAACTCAGAAAATATGTCCTCATTTTAGTTTTTTAGAGCACTAGCCATAATTTTGATGCAAATGAGACCCTTTCATATATGTAATTTCTAAAGGAAATGCTCTAGGTATTACAGTTTTGATTACATCAAGATGACGTCAGGTGTTCCACACTTTTGTAATAAATATAGAATGATAGCAATCTAGTTGTTCATTGGGATACTGTTGAGAGGCAGAGGCCAGGGGCACGGACTCTGAAAATTGAATGCAGGTAGGAGGGTGCAGAGGCAACAATTTGACCACACTAGGCAGGCAGGAAGGGCAGTGGCAGCACAACAGACTATGGAGGGCAGTGGAAAGGGCGGCAGGGGCAACAGACCAACAATACAGGACTGACAAGAGAGGCTGTGGCAATATAATAGACCATTGTGGGCAGAAGGAAGGGGCACTGGTAGCACAATCATACATGCCAACAGACCCGATTCAGCCAGGAAACGTCCAATGTTTTTAAGCTCAAATGGGCTTTATTTGATCTGTCTTCTGCCTACAATCTCCTCTTTTTCAATGTAACTCTAAGGGGAAGTTTTTTTTCTAATCTCCCTCTTACCAAGTTCAAAATGTTCGCAAGTGTGGTACATTGGATCATGGAAGGCAGGAGGAATTGGGGTAGGGACATGGACTTGGATAACAGAGGTCAGGAGGGACATGGAGAGGTACACCAAACTGACCCTACAGGGCAGGCATCAGGGTTTGCAGCAGCATAATACACCACACATGGCATGCGGGATGGGAGTGCAGCACAACAATCCATAGAAAGCAATAGGGAGGGGACAGGACCATGCACATAGATAACAGAGGACAGAGGGGAAAGAGGCAAAGGTATCCAGCTGACCATAATGGACAGATAGGAGAGAAAGCTGCAGCATAACAGACCATAAAGGGCAGGAGGGACGGATCAGGGGCATTACAAGTGAACAGACAAGCCAGGAGGGCGGGAACAAGGGTGTGCACATGGAAACAGAGGGCTGGGGCAAGTGGGCAGGGCAGGAGCAGCAAGATGACCATGGAGGTCAGTCAGGATGGGCACTAGAAGCAAGACACAACATGGAGAGCAACAGTGAGACTATGATGGCATACACACAGACCATGGAGGGAAGGTGGGAGGGGGTCAGGGGCAGTTAGCTGACTACACAGGGAAGGTGGGAGGGGCCATGGCCACACAGAAGACGATGCATGGCAAGCGGGAGGGTTAGTGGCAGCACAATGGCTATGATGGGCAAGAAGGAGGGTGCAGGGGCAAGCACAAAGGACCATAGAGGATAGAAGGGAGGGTCAGGACCTGGACACAGACAAGAGAGTTCAGGGGAAGGGGCCGAACAACAGACCACGCGGGGCAGGCAGGAGGAGCAGTTGCAGCACAACAGACCAGGGAGGGCAGAAGGGGGTGGCAGTAGAATGGGCCATGGAGGACAGGTGGAAAGGGATAGGGGCATGGAATGTGGACAGGCAGGATGGAGGTGGCAGGGACAGGTTACAGTCATCTGACAATGCTAGGAAGGTGGGAGGGGAGTGGCTGCTCAACAGAACACTCAGAGTAGATAGGCATGACAGGTCCATGGAACATGGTGGCCAAAAAGGATGGAGCAGGGGCATGCACAAAGACAACGGAGGGCAGGGGGAATGAGAAAAGGGGCAGCAAACTAAGCACAGAGGCTAAGCAGGAGGTCAATGATGGGGCATAGAATTGGGCAATGGAGGGCAGGAGGAGTGGACTGGTACATCATGCTAAATGGAGGGCAGTGGCAGCACATCAGACCATGCAAGGCAGGAGGGAGGAGGCTAGTCCATGGATTCAGACAACAGGATGGGGCAGCAAACTAACTGTTCAGAGAAGGCGGGTATAAGGAACTTTATTATTTTTAAAATGTGTGTCTGTGTGAACTACTTAAAATATGAACAAGTATGTAGAATAATCTCACTTTTATTCAGGAAGAAGAGGACGTTAGTTACTGTGACTCCAGGCTCACTTGGCAGATACACCCCCTGACCCTCCACCCCCATCGCAAAATATAATGCCCATGAAAAGGGTAGGTGAACGCAGTATTATATAGAATATAGTCCTGAGAGCACAATTGAAAATGAAAACTAGATATAGTGTTTGGTATAAACTATGCACCAAAAAGTGTGACATAAGATGAACCGGGGCATGAAATATAATATGCAATACATTGTGCGCAGTGACAGATTCATTGGAGAGCGCGAGATAGCACCGGCACTAGCGCATGCTATGCGATATGCACCTTGGAGTGCAAAATACACAGGGCAGTGTTGTGTAACCTAATTAGTCTCTAAAGTTGTTATATAAAATATGTGCTGGGGAGTGTAACGTTGCATGTGCACAGTAACAAAGATATGGATCCCAGATTGTAATATGTATGGCATAGAGCTGTGCGTTATAACATAGGCATCGAGAAAGGCACGTTAGATGGGGCAATATAACCCGTGCGAAGCACGTGTGGCATGACATGTTCACGGGGTGGTGTTACAGTGCACATGGGCTAGAGAGTGTAATAGCATACGCACTAGCTGGTGGAATACAAAACAGAGGTGTGTGGCACTCGACGGGCACTGGTGTGTGTAACACAGCATTGGGCTCAGCCAGGAGCGCGCTGTGACTCTCAAGTGAGGTTCGTCTCCTTTCCAGAGAGTAAAATAAAAAGTATTACGCATACGGCGGTGGATGTGTGTTTTATTAAGCGTGAGGGGGGTTTCTTGCATAGTATTGGTCAATTTTTTTTGTCGAATCCCCTTTGAATGGCTTGGTGTGCGTGAGTATTAAATGTGCTCGTCAATAGCTACCCATGTTTGTATAAATATACGACAAGGGTGTCTACTTGGAGTGTACCCACCGGTGGGGGAACCGATATTTGGCACAATAGGCCATCAGACATGTCAAAGCTTCACTAGCGGTGTAAATACATTCCATGTGGATTTATTGTATGCATAGTCGCCTTTTAATGAATATTATGCAAATCGTCATGGTGATAGGTACGTACGGTTTGTCCAGCATGTCCTAGGTATTTCTATAAATATATTAAAAAAAAATAATAATAAAAAAACAAATGCCGGCCCCGGGGGATGGGGACCCCAGGGCCATAAGTAGCCTGAGGAGGGGGGCAACGTGGCCCCCTCCTAAAGAATTTTTTTTTAAACGCCCATGCCCCGGGGGTTGGGGTCCCCGGGGCCTATTAAGGCCTCGGAGGGGGGCCACGCGGCCCCCTTCCAATAAAAAAAATGTACCCCCAAAAAATTAGGGGGCAGGACCTGGGGGATGGGGTCCCCAGGGTCAATAAGCCCCCCTTCTTTAAAAAAATAAAAAAATAAAAGACCGACATCGCGCCGGAGGCCATGCCACCTCCTTGCAGCACTCTGCAAACACGCCCCCTGGCGAGTTGTAAGTTGGGGAATTAGTTCCCCTTCAATACTGAGGGTCCCTGAGGGCCAACTAGCCCAACAGGTATCTCCAGAATGCGCCAGGGAGCTGCGTTGCAGACAGGTGTTCTGAGGCCATGCCCCTTTTTACATCTCTCTGGAACGCAGCTCTGTGGTGCTTACTGGAGGTACCTAGTGGGCTAGTTTGACCTAGGGACCCTTAGGATTCAAGGGGACTTAATCTCTCAACTTAGAACGGCCACAGTGTGCGTTTACACAGTGGTGAAGGGAGGGGATGGGTCCTGAGGTGACATGTGTAAACACGCCCTGTGGAGCGTTTTAATTTGGGGAAATAATTCCCTTTCAATCCTGAGGGACCCTGGGGGCCAACTAGCCCACCAGGTGCTTCCAGTAAGTGCCACTTCACTGCATTGCAGAGAGGTGGTGCAGGCTGTGCCCCTTTTTACACCTCTCTGCAATGGTGCTTACTGGACTTACCTGGTGGGCTCTTTTCCCCTAGGGACCCTCAGGATTCAAGGGGACTTAATCTCACAATTTAAAACGGCCACAGGGCATGTTTACACAGTGGGGAAGGGAGGGGACGGGGCCTGAGGTGACGTGTGCAAACACACCCTATGGTGCGTTTTAAGTTGGGGAAATAAATCCCCTTCAATCCTGAGGGCCCCTGTGGGCTAACTAGCCCACCAGGTGCTTCCAGTAAGCGCCACTGTGCTGCATTGCAGAGAGGTGGTCCAGGCCGTACCACTTTTTACTCCTCTCTGGAACACAGCTCTGTGGCGCTTACAGGAGGTACCTAGTGGGCTAGTTGGACCCTAGGGACCCTCATAATTCAAATGAACTTAATCTCCCAGCTAAAAACAGATACAGAGCGTATTTACACAGTGGTGAAGGGAGGGGACGGGGCTTGAGGTGACGTGTGCAAACACGCTCTGTGGCGCGTTTTAAGTTGGGGATATAATTCACCTTCAACCCTGAGGGAACCTGGGGGCCAAATAGCCCACCAGGTGCTTCCAGTAAGCACCACTGTGCTGCGTTGAAGATAGGTGGTCTAGACTGTGCCCCTTTTTACATCTCTCTGCAACGCTATGTCTTTTAACATAGCACTGGCTCTAGGACTGGTTAGTCAGACTCAGTTACCACCAGTATCCATCTGAAAAAGTTGAGGGTACAGGATGATTTTTCAACAAGTTTTCTTTCTGCTCTTCTGTTTGTTCTTTCTGCACATTATCCTTCTTCCTGCACTTTTCTTCATCTTTGAGGACTTCTGTTGCTTCTTTCTGCATTTCTTTTTTTTCTTTTTTTTCTTTCTGTCCTTTTTTTCTTCTTTCTTCACATGTCCTATGTCTGTAGGCATAGTTAGAAATTAGCATTTAAAAAACCTTTGAAATTCACTGGAGAAACCATAGGTTTCAGGCACGTTATAGTTAGGAATTAGCATGTAAAAAACCTTAGAAATTCACTGAGAAAACCATAGGTTTCAGGGGTGTTATAGTTAGCTGGACTTTTCACTCGTACAAAACCATTGAAATTCCCCCGTTATAGTTAGTTCAGCTAACTATAACTCTCAAATGACATCACTGATGACATCACTGATGACATCATCCTTGTGATAGGGTGGCAGACCTCCTCTCACCCTAATATAACCTTTGATACACACATTCAAAAATAGAAACTACAATTTTCAAAACAATGGACATATAAATACCAGTTACAACAACCTATTCAGTAACTCTAAGTTCCACATACACATCCACTCATTCACCAACAGTCCTATACAGTCACTCATACATGTACTTACTCTTCATATGTACTCATACACCTATACATCCTGTTACACAATGCCACTCCTCACACACATAGTCACTCATGCTAATAAAGAATCAAACATCCTTTTACTTGCATATACAGTTATACACACACCACCACACTTACTTCTACAGAAACTCACTAAAACTTAGTTTTATAAACAATCACTTATAGAAACACATACTTGTTCATACAGGAACTCTTCCAATCTCTAACTCTCACATATACTTATATACACCAATAGTCACATATACTAGTTTGAAACATATGTAGTTATTCATAAAGACACTATTGAGACAGTCACTCACTCACTAACAAATCCATACACACACTCATCCACCCATACAGACTTGCACAAATGCTGTCTTCAACACATACAAACAGTGAGACACTCAGACACTCATACTGATACTCAAAATACAACTAATAACCTACATAGACACTCATGTAGCTACTCACCAACCCATGCAGCCACTTACACACAAAGTGAGAGACTGATACAGATATTTACATATTCAAACATTACTCACTAAGCCATGTATTCACTAATATACTCTTAATCAGTCAGTTATACAATCATTTTTTTTTAAATCATCCATTTAGACACTTATATACCCATTTATTCTTCCATCGACCTTGAGATATACATATATAAAACATATTTAATTTTCAGAAAAACACACATTCACTGGATGATGTATTCAGAGATGTCATCAGTGATGTCATTGGAGATGTCATGAGTGATGTCATGAGTGATGTCACTGACCATGTCATGAATGATGTAATATGTGATGTCATCAGCAGTGCATTGCGGGCACGCGAGTTATAGTTAGCTGAACTAACTATAACGGGGGAATTTCAATGGTTTTGTACGAGTGAAAAGTCCAGCTAACTATTACACCCCTGAAACCTATGGTTTTTCAGTGAAAATATATATATATATATTCAATGAAAAAACCATAGGTTTCAGGGGCGTTATAGTTAGCTGGACATTTCCCTCATACAAAACCCTAGAAATTCCCCTGTTATAGTTAGTTCAGCTAACTATAACTCGCGCCCCCGCAATGCACTGCTGATGACGTCACATATTACATCACTCATGACATGGTCAGTGACATCATTGATGACATCTCAAATGACATCACTGATGACATCATCCAGTGAATGTGTGTTTTTCTGAAAATTAAATATGTTTAATATATATAGGGAAAGGCCTGTTGAAGAATGAGTGGGTGTACAAGTGTGTGAATGGATGATTTTCTAGGTGCGTAACTGACTCTATAAGTGAGTAATTAAATGTATCTTACTGCAGACTAGTGACTAAACTCTGGGAATGTCTGTATGTGTCTGTGTGTTGGTGTGTAATTGGTTGCATGGTTTTGTGAATAGCTATATGAGTGTCTATATGGGTTATTGATTGGTTGTTTGAGTATCTGTATGGGTGCCTGAGTGTTTGTGTGGTTAGGGTGTGTGTGACTCTGTGCATAGATGTGTGAGTGGGTGATTCTATGGGTGCATGGTTTTAAGAGTGCAACTGTGATGGACTGTATGGTTGGGTGAGTGTATGTATGGGTGTGTTAGTGATTGAATGTATATCTCAGTTGTACATGTGTCAGTAACTACATATGTGAAATGCAGTGTATATGTGTGTAAGAGTATATACCTATCTATATGTGAGAGTGTGATTGTGGGAGTGGCTGTATGGATGAGTGTGTGCTTGTATCAGTAATTTTATAAGAGCGTCAGAATTTGTTAGCATTTTTATGAGCAAGTGAACTTGAGTGTGTTTAACTGTATAGGTGAGTAAATTGGACTGTGATTAATTATTTGCATGACTGACTAGGTGTGTCAGTACCTCAATGGATGATTAGTGGTGTGTGAGTGTCTATATAGGTGTATAAATGCATATAATAGTCCTGTACGGGGTGACTGTAAGTATGAGTGACTGAACAAGTGAGTGAGTGGAGATATATGTAGACCTAAGAGTCAATGAGTGGGTATGTAGTTATTGGTATTGGAGTATCTATGGTTTTCAAAATGGCCGTCTGAAATTTTGAGCCAGTGTATCAAAGGTTATATTAGGGTGTGAGAAGATGCACTAATTTATCACATGGATGACGTCACCAGTAATGTCATCAGTGATGTCATTTGAGAAGTCATCAGTGATGTCATCAGTGATTTCACTGACCATGTCATGAGTGATGTAATATGTGACGTCATCAGTAGTGCATTGCGGGGGTGCGAGTTATAGTTAGCTGAACTATCTATAACAGGGGAATTTCTAGGGTTTTGTACGAGGGAAATGTCCATCTAACTATAACGCCCCTGAAACCTATGTTTTTTTCAGTGAATTTCTAAGGTTTTTTAAATGCCAATTCCTAACTAAAATGCCCCTGAAACCTTTGGTTTTTTCAGTGAATTTCAAAGGTTTTCTAAATGCCAATTCCTAACTATAACGTGCATGAAACCTGCGGTTTTTTCAGTGAATTTCAAAGGTTTTTTAAATGCTAATTCCTATCTCTAACTTATCTCTAAAGATATCATGTTTAATGATTTTCATAGGATTTCTATATTTTTCTAATTCAGTGTGTCAATTTCATTAATTATGTTTTTTTGAAATTCATTTTTAACACCATTTTTTAAACTAATTTTTTCAAACACATTTTGTTATATTTGAAAAAATATTTTTTATATATATGTTTGAAACTTTTTTTTTTTTTTTCAATGTTTTTGGATCCGGGCACCCTATGCGCACTGTTCTCGATCCCTATGTGATAGCATCTGCGCATGGTATGCGTTGGGTACGTGTTCAGTGTGCGATCGCAATGCGACTGGTACACGACTCTCAGCCTATACGTGACACTTTCGATGCATGTAACGCGACGTTTACGCGCTTCCGCGATGCGTCATCTGCGTCTATGACGCAGTAGGCACGCGGATACCGCGAAATATTTAACATTTAAAAAAACATATATATGTATTTCATGTGAATATTAATTGAAGACAAACTCTAAACTAGTCTTAAGAGTGATATATTTTTACATCAAATCCTATATTTTTTTTAAATTCAATTTCGCGGATGCGCGCTGGGTGCCTGATGCGTAAGCGCAGGGTGCGCGGATCCCATGTGACCTGCAAAAAAAGAGATTTGATTGCTTCATTACACTTCCTATTCTAACTATTGAAAGACCCCACCCAATTCAATCATTCTTCTTTCACCTTCTTTGGAGGAGCATCTCTTTGCAGAGAAGAAGATTTTTGGGACTAAGATTTCACTTAGCTCTAACTTTTTTCAACCAAAAATGGCTTCAGGGCAGCAGGCATCACCTGCATCTCCTCATACATCTGAGGATGAATTTTTGGAGGAGACACCACGCACAGCACGTTTTTCATCTGTGGTGTGGAAATTTTTTACTTTTCCCGAGGGGCAAACGAAGACCAATGCCACCTTGGTCACGTGGAAGATTTGCAAAAGAGTGCTGTCGCGAGGGGATCCTAACAAGAAATACTCGTGTGGCACGGCAAGTATGATGAGGCAATCTGATCTGCCGCGGCCAAGAAAGTCACAATTGCTAGTTTTTTTTTTTGTTTGTTTTTTTGTTCCCTGAAGTTCAGTTTGGTTCCTCCTGTTTTTTTTTTGTTGTTTTTTTTTTGCAGAAAAACCAAAAAAATAAAAACATTGTTCAGAAAACCCCCACAAAATATAAAAGAAGAAAGAAGAAAAAAAAAAGTTCTTCTAAGAAGTAACTTTCCTGGTACAAAAAAAGAGCTATATTTCTTTGTTAGTGTGTGAAAGTTTAGATGAATGTATGTGTAGTACGTAATTGACTGAATGAATGCATTAGTAGCGTATGGTGAATGTATAAGTGCAGAACTATGAGGAAGTGCTGCAGCATCACACAGTAACCTCTTTAACTGCAGTGTGCTGTAGTACTTCCGGGATGCAACATATGTACATAAATATGTTGCAAATCTATGCTTCTCTCTGCACGGCTGCTTAAACTGCAGCCATGTGGTGACACAGGCACCCTTGCACCATAGTGGAAGGATATCTGTGTCATGTGCTGTTTGTTTTTCTGCAGGAAGACACACCTTCCTGCACAAAAACAATGAGAAAATGCATTTTTCTCCTTCAATGTATGCTGAACATATCAGCATACATTGAAGATATAAAAATGTGGAGAAATGAAAATAATTCTCCTTGTTGTGCTTTCCTACACCAATTTTAAAATGGTGCAGCATTCACACACATATCGAGAGTCATGATTTCTGATAAATCTAGATATGTGTCTTGTTCTATGAGTATTCAGTGCAATCATGCACAACAACACTTATAGAACACCCTTTCAATGCAAAGTGGTGTGCATAATGAGGTTGTATTTATATGGAGTATAAAAAGTGCACAGAGTGCCTTTTCCTCTCTTTGTAAATATGAAAGAGTGTCTTGCGCAATAACTATGTTACAAAAAGTGACATATTTCCGGTTTTAAAATTCCTTGCGAATGATAGAAGGTAAGCACAGAGTTTTGTCTGCAAAGATGTTCAAAGAAGAATGATTGAAATGATTGCTGTCCTTCAATAGGTACAATGGGAAATATTATAAACCCCTCAAATCTCTATTTTTGCAGGTCACATGATATCTGAATATGGTCAGATTTCAAAACTACATAGGTATAAACAGAGTGTTTTTGGAAACGTGTTTCCACTTTGTAGCTTCTTGCAGATCTCCTCATTCTGCATATTAAGACCTAGTTAAACTTACCTTCACAATAATAGGAATAAAAAATGGTATAAATTTTTACAGATTTTCTTTGCAATCTAAATTCATATAAATTGCTTATTTTAAAATTTGGATCTGTGAAAGGAAAGAAAAAAAAATTATAACATGTAATAATACATTTTTTACAACACAGCATAATTTCCACAAAGTAATTTGTTTGCCTTTTTTGCTGTTCTCAGAATATATTGAATTTCACTAGAAATAGTGATTTTAATCGTACTCATCACTTAACAGCGGGCAAAAAAAAAACAATCACAAAGATTGTTAAAAAAAAAACAACATGCTATTCTCAGTAAAATATCACAAGATACAAATCACACATATATAAAATGCTTATGGCTAACAAAATTTTATAAGTTTAACTTTCAAAGACTGTAAATGTTGTCGCTTTAAAATATTCACTGAATCTAAGGATCAATTTTTGGAGGAGGCACCACGCCCACAATGTTTTTCTTCAGTGGTGTGGAAATTTTTTACTTTTCCCAAGTGGCAAACAAAGACCAATGCCACCTTGGTCACGTGCAAGATTTGCAAAAGAGTGCTTTCGCGAGGGGATCCTAACAAGAAATACTCGTGCGGCACAGCAAGTATGATGAAGCACCTAAGGACCCTTCATCCGAACGATCTTGCACGAGAAGAGTGCAAACGGATGAGAAACACTCCTGCTCCTTTCTGAGTTTCTTTTTCTTTTTTTTTTCTGGCAGGATTTCTCTATTTTAATGTTGAAAAACAGTATCTGTAAAAAAGAATCACAAATAAATGTATATTAATAACTTTCAAATTTATACTATTCCTTTACTGTACAAACACATTTTATATAAAAACTGACTAAGAAACTATAGCCCTGAACCACAAGTGTGACGATGGTTAAAACACTACATGCATAGTGCATACTACTTTGAAGCAGTTCATGCCCTAAAGCCTACCTCACTAAAAGACTACATGCTAACTGACTGAATGATTACAGTACTATAAGGAGACACACTGGGTGAGTAACAGGGTGTTTGCTAGAAGTGTATGAATATTGACTGGGGAATTGAAGGTCTGAAAGACAACTGTGTAGGTAGTTAAGAGGACTGCATACATCGTGGATAGGCGTTTGAAGCAGTCCATGTGCTAAGGCCTGGCTCACTGCATGAGTACTTGGGTACTGACTGAATGATTAGAGTGCAGCAAGGAGAGTGCCTGGGTGAATTTATAAGTGGTTGGCTTTTGGCACAGTGAATGGATTAGTACTTGGTATTGAATGGGTCACTAGAGCAGTGCAAAGGGAGTGACAGGATGTTTGCTGGACTGTATGGATACTGACTAGGGAATTGAAGGTGTGAAAGACAAGTGTATAGTATGTTAGAAGACTGCATGCATACTGCATAGACATTTGAAGCAGTCTATGTGGTAATGTATGGTTCACAACATGAGTACTTGGAAACTGACTAAATCATCAGACTACTGCTAGGACAGTGCCTGGGTAAAACATTTAAATTTTCAGTTTTGGCGCAGTGTAGAGAATAGTACATGGTAATGCACTTTAGTGTCAAACCTTGACTCATTTGATCAATGCATAAGCAAAGACTAGCTTCTAATGCTACTAAAACTTGACAACATGACAGTTTTAAAACAGTTATCTGTCAGCAAATACACAATGTTACCAAATGCTTCTCTCACAATCCTTACCCATATGCACACAGACTCACAGTGTGATTTTAGACAAGCAACACTATCCTAGGAGTTTACCAAAACTCATTCACTAGTCTAGAAGAGGTCACGGTACTGCACACAATCTACATATTTAAGTACTGCACTTTAGTGTCAAAGCCTGACTCATTTTATCAATGCATAAGCAAAGACTGGTTTCTAATGCTACTAAAACTTGACAACATGACAGGTTTTAAAACAGTTATCTGTCAGCAAATACACAATGTTACCAAATGCTTCTCTCACAGTGGTTCCGAAATGCACACAGACTCACAGTGTGATTCTAGACAACAACCACTATCCATAGGAGTTGACCAAAACTCATTCACTACTGTGGAAGTGGTAAGGGAACTGCACACAATCTACATATTTCAGGACTGCACTTTTGTGTCAAAGCCTAACTCATTTAATCAACGCATAAGCAAAGACTGGCTTCTAATGCTACTAAAACTTGAAAGCATGACAGGTTTTAAAAGAGTTATCTGTCAGAAAATAAACAATGTTACCAAATGCTTGTCTCACAGTGGTTCCCAAATGCACACAGACTCACAGTGTGATTCTAGACAAGCACCACTATCCCTAGGAGTTGACAAAAACTCATTCACTACAGTGGAAGTGGTAAGGGACTTGCACACAATCTACATATTTCAGGACTGCACTTTTGTGTCAAAGCCTGACTCATTTAATTAAAGCATAAGCAAAAACTGCCTTCTAATGCTATTAAAACTTGACAACAAGACAGGTTTTAAAACAGTTATCTGTCAGCAAATACGCGATGTTACCAAATGCTTCTCTCACAGTGGTTCCCAAATGCACACAGATTCACAGTGTGATTCTAGACAAGCAACACTATCCCTAGCAGCTTACCAAAACTCATTCACTACTGTGCAAGGGGTAAGGAAAATACACACAATCTACATATTAAAGTACAGCCCATTAGTGTCAAAGCATGACTCATTTTATCAATGCATAAGCAAAGACTGGCTTCTAATGCTACTAAAACTTGACAATATGACAGGTTTTAAAACAGTTATCTGTCAGCAAATACACGATGTTACCAAATGCTTCTCTCACAGTGGTTCCCAAATGCACACAGACTCACTGTGTGATTCTAGACAAACAACACTATCCCTTGCACTATACCAAAACACATTTCTTCATCTAGAAGGAGTACTACATTTTAGTGTAGAAACATAACTCATTTCACAAATTCATAAACGATGACTGGTTTCTAATTCTACCAAAATATAAAAACAGCACAGTTATCTGGCTGCAAACACATGAAAAGCACAAATGCTTATCACAGAATGGTTTCTACATGCACACACACTGTCAACAAGATTGTAGAGAAAAAAATACTCCCTGCACTTTAGCAAGAGAAATACATTAGTCTGCTCAAAATCAAAACAGTCTACATACATCCCCTCACAATTAAATAACTCACCTTTCAAGTTGTTTTGTAGATTAAGAAGTATATCAGTCACACACCAGATATCAGTCACACACCAGATTTTCTTATATAGAATCTCTGCACTGTGCACCTGTCAGCAGAACCAAAGAATGGCAAAGTTTCCCTCTCATTTCCCACACATATACAAGTAAACATCAAATCACATTCCTTCCCACATATATTCAAAAGCAAACACACATTTCTATTGGTTAAACATTTTAACCCTTTCCAAATGACATAAATTTGAACCCTTCCCCCAATCTGCCTTCTGCCTGTTACCATAGAAACAGGTCATGGAACACTGTACTGAGCACACAGGTCACAAGTTCAGCACACAATGTTGCTAATCAAAACAGCAAGTGTGCTTGACTTTCCAACATATCAGCTTATCATATATAATGTTCCTTTTAATCACTTTTTGTTAACCAATAAGAATCATGCGTTTAAAAAACAGAAACATGCACCCTAGTTTTCAGTGTAGAAGGTTGTCAAACAACCAATGATTTCTTGTCTTTTTTCAAAACTGCATCTTAGCCACTATTTTAGAAACATCTTACTTTCCAAACTGCCATTTCATTTACAGAGACCATCTGAGTGCATCCAGACCTCCTTTCAAGATGCTTAGAGTGTGGATTGTGGGACACAGCTATATTTTCTGGAGCTAAAGGTATGCAGAAAACAATGGCATTCACAAAGACCTAGGTTTGCCAAATGTAGACATTAAATGGATTGGACAGAGAGGGTTAAAGTGGCACCAATTGATGCTATTGGTGAAATCCTTCATGCATATCCAACACCCTGACCTCATAATAGTGCACTGTGGTGGCAATGACCTAGGCACTTTGAATGGGGTAGGTCTGGAAATCCTTATGAAGGACACCTTTGCAGAACTGATTTCACTTTTCCCCAAAACTGCCTTTGTGTATTCTAACATATGCCAAAGGCAGAAATGGAACTGGTCCGATCATTTTTGTCCACAAATTGAGAAAGCTAGGAAACATGTGAATACATCTGTTTCTGCTTTTCTCCGAGACTATAGAATGGGGTCCATTTACAATAACAATCTGCGCTTTCATATGCAAGAGATGTATAGGAGAGATGGAGTACACTTTACTGATGAAGGAAACAGAGTCTTCCTCAACAACTTTAGACTCTGTATAGGTACTTACTTATAAGTACCAAGTACCAAAAACTCTCAATGAACACAACGGCTCTTTTTAGAGCCACTCAAGAACAAAACACTTAAGCTTGATCTTTATCTCCCAAAAATGTAATTTTTTTTCCTTGGATCCGCGCACCCAATGCGAGAGAATCCGTGCACCCAACGTGTTAGGATGCGCGCACCCTGCGCGCATTTACCCGTTTTTTTTTTAATAGGGCGCCCCAGGGGGTCCTTCAGCGCGCGATCAGGAGGGTGCGCTCAGTTCAAGGAGGGTGCGCTTACTGTGCGGGTAGGGTGCGCGGATCCTCCCCGGCCATAGATATCACTAACTATTTTACCCTAATTTTCTCAGGAACTACTGAACAGATTCACACCATTTATGCAAAAAGCACGAGTCTGAACTGAGGACTACCTCTTTGCCAAATTTGGTGTCATTCCGTTCAGCGGTTCAGGCTGTAGCTGCGACAACAGATCCTATGGGAAATTGCATGGGGAAAACGCGTTTTGGGACCCCCCTTTTTTCTCGGCCCCCGCTTGACGAATCACCATGAAAATTTCAGGGTAGGAGCGGAGCGGAGCTGGCCAAAAGTTTGGAAAATTTCGTGAAGATTAATCAACCGGCGCCAGACTTATTGGGAATAGAGCATTGCGGATTTCCTATGGAAAATAGGTCCTAAATATAACTATCTACTGGCGATAACGTTTATATATAATATATATATATTCACTGAAAAAAACATAGGTTTCAGGCACGTTATAGTTATAAATTAGCATTTAAAAAGCCTTAGAAATTCACTTAAAAAACGATAGGTTTTAGGGAAAGTTTTAGTTAGTTGGACATTTCACTCGTATAAAACCATAGAAATTCCCCGTTATAGTTAGTTCAGCTAACTATAACTCGCGCCCCTGCAATGCACTGCTGATGACGTCACATATTACATCACTCATGACATGGTCAGTGACATCCCTGATGACATCACTGATGACATCTCAAATGACATCTCTGATGACATCACTGATGACACCATCCATGTGATAATTTCATGCATCTTCTCACACCCTGATATAACCTTTGATACACCCACTGTAAACTACAGACTGACATTCTCAAAACCATAGACATACCAACAGCAATAACTACATACACACTCACTGATTATTAGTTTTACACACACATCTACTCACTCACCGGTACAGTCACTCATACTTATGGTCACTCAGTACAGGACTATCATATGCACTCATACACCTATATAGAAACTCACACACTGCCACTCATCCATAAAGGTACTCACACACCTAGTCAGTCATGCAAATAATTAATCACACTGCCATGTACTCACCTATACAGTTATACACACACCAGCTCACTTACTCATACAAATACTAGCACATACTTATACTCTTATACAATCACTGATACAAGCACAGACTTATCCATACAGTCACTCTCACAATCACTCACTCTCACTTATAGACATTTATATACTCCAAAACACATATATACTGCCTTTCACATATGTAGTTACTCACACATATACAACTGAGATATACATTCACTCACTAACACACCCATTCACACACTCACCCACCCATACAGTCCATCACAGATGCACTCTTGAAACCATGCACCCAGTGAATCACCCACTCACACATCTATGCACAGAGTCACACACACCCCACCCACACAATCACTCAGACACCCATACAGATAATAAGACAACAAATCAATAACCCATATAGACAATCATGTAGCTACTCACCAACCCATGCAGTTGCTTACACACCAACTAAGAGACTAATACAGGCTTTCACACAGTTTAGTCAGTAACCCATGCATCCAGTAAGACACGTTCAATCACTCACTTATACAGTCAGTCACGCATCTACTAAATAATCCCTTCAGGCACTTGAAAAACCACTCATTCGTCAATACACCTTGTCATAGATATATATGACAAATATTTAAACTTTACAGAAACACACATTCACTGGATGATGTCATCAGCGATGTCATCAGTGATGTCATTTGAGATGTCATCAGTGATGTCATCAGTGATGTCACTGACCATGTCATGAGTGATGTAATATATGACGTCATCAGCAGTATATTGCGGGGGCATGAGTTATAGTTAGCTGAACTAACTATAACAGGGGAATTTCTAATGGTTTTTTACGAGTGAAATGTCCAACTAACTATAACTTTCCCTAAAACCTATGGTTTTTTAAGTGAATTTCTAAGGTTTTGTAAATGCTAATTTCTAAATATAACGTGCCTCAAACCTATGGTTTTTTCATTGAATTTCAATGGTTTTTTAAATGCTAATTTTTAAGTATAAAAGTAGTTATACCTATGTTTTTTTGTACTGAATTTGAAGATTTTTTTAAACTGTTAATTTGCAAATATATTACTTATTAAACAATATTATATGCTTTTCTGAAAATAGTTTTAATTTTTTTTTTTAATTAAAACTGAAATTATTTTGTTTTATTTTTTAATTTTAATATATTTATATTATTTTCTTTTTTTTTTAAAGAAATTTGGGAGTCCCACACCCAAAGCGTACCTAACGCGATGGGTGTGCGTATTACAGCAGCCATATTGGGAAAGTTGTAAAGGATCTGCATATGCTGTGCGAAGGGTGCGTGTTTTCCAGTTACATGATATACGTATAATATTACGTGTTGTGCGCGATAGGTATGCGATCGATGCGTGACTCCTGCTCCCGCTAATTTGCAACACATGCGCATTACGGTGCGCGACGCTTGCGCGGTGATGGGCCCCGTGTGACGACATATGTGGGGAGCGATGGGTGCGCAATACATGCACATTTTTTTACATATTAAAATGATATGTAAGTGTCTTTAATGTACATATTAGGACAAGAGATTATCTAAGGTATTCATCAAAATAATATATTTGTACTTGTAATAAACTAATATTATTTTTAAATATATTTTCGCGGAGTCGCATCGGGTGCCTTCTTCCTAGGCGCAGGGTGCGTGACTCCCATGTGACCTTAAAAAAAAGGATTTGATTGGTTTTATAACATTTCCTGCTGTAACTATTGAGGGACCCCACCCATTTTATTTATTCTTCTTGGACCATCTTCAGAGAAGCATCTCTTCCCCAACTAGAACCTTTTTGTTTTTTTTGCTGTTTCTTACAGAAGTCTGTTCCAAAATGGCATCTAGAGAGCAGCAGGTAGTACAACTTCCTGAAGAAGATGTGTTGGAGGAAGACCCACCCAAGAAGAGACCAGAGTCAGTTGTCTGGAAATTCTTCAGTTTTCCAGAAGGAGAGAAGAAAGTAAGTGCCAGAAAGGTGACATGCTTGCTGTGTGGGAGGGTCCTGTCACGGGCAGTTACAAAAAATACTCCAGTGGTACAGCAAGTACGTACAAACATTTGTGTACCATTCACCCACGGAATCTGGCTCGGAAGGAAACGAGGCGCGCTGCATAAAATCCACCAACAGTAGTTGCTAGCACCTTCGGAGCATCTCAGCCAACACCTCCAATTGACATTAGTGTAGAATTTGCATTTTTAGAACAGCACTGTGTGAAGTGCAAAAAAATTATCTGCTACGGCAAGCAGTCAGTGGATGCAGTTTGTGCTGCACAACGCAACCACCGCTGTTAATTTTTTGTTGTTGCCTTTTTTGGAATGAAAACTAATTCCAAAAGTTACCTGTTTACTTTGTTTATTTTTTTGTTCAGTTTTTGAAAAAAACACCCAAAAAATACAAAATTGTTCCAAAAATACAAATAGAAAGACAAAAATAAAAGAAGAAAAAAGTTCTTGTCAGATCTACATTATCTGGTTAAAAAAAAGAACTATAATTACATGGTAATGTGTGTACGTTTGGTTGACTATATGTGTAGAGCATGATTGACTGTAAGAATGCATTAGTAGTGTATGGTGAATGTATATGGGCAGATGTATGAGGAAGTGCTGTAGTGTGGCACTGCAAGCCTTTGTGCTGTACTGCGCTGCAGCACTTCTGAAGCACAGAGATGCAAGAAATTTACATGAATATGTCACAACTCTATGCTTCACTCTGCACTGGTGCACAAACTGTAGCCATGTGCTGGCACAGGCACCCTTGCACCATGGTGCAAGGATGCCTAACTTTAGGACTCCTAAACTGCGAAAAATCATAACTTTAAGACTTTCGGTATTCACAGAAGTCATTTAGGAGTCCTAAAGTTTGGACTCCTAACTTCTGTGAATATCGAAATGAGTAAGTACCTTCTGTGAATACCAAAATGAGTAAGTGTATTCTGTGAATACCAAAATGGTAGTAAGTTTAGGATTTTGTCTTAAGTTAGTTCTGTGAATCGAGCCCAGAGTTATTGGGGCACTGCATGAGTAGTACTTAGATTATTACAGTAGTGAATCAGTAGTCTACAGGGGGTTACAGGCCTAAATACATTGTGCACATTTAACTGTAGCTCAGTGTCTCTTCATGCCTGAATCATTGTACAAGTGCATACACAGTGACTGAGTAGATAGAGTGCTGGTAGTTGACACCAGGGTGAGTTTATAAGTGCTTGTGTTTCGGCACAGAGATTAGATGAGGGCATGGTTCTATGAGGATGATTGCAACAGTGAAGAGAGAGTGAGAGTGTGATTGGAGCACTGCATGAGTACTACATAGATTATTGCAAAAGTGAATCAGTAGTCTACAGGGGGTTAGGGGCCTGCATACATTGTGCACATTTAACTGTAGCAGTGTCTCTTCATGCCTGAAACATTGTACAAGTGCATACACAGTGACTGAGTAGATAGAGTGCTGGTAGTTGACACCAGGGTGAGTTTATAAGTGCATGTATTTTGGTACAGTGATTAGATAAGGATATAGTTTTACTGAATGATTAGAGTATTGCAAGGAGAACATCTGAGAAAATTCATAACTGCTTGGGTACTGAAAGAGGTATTGAATTAGTACATGCTAATAGTAAATAACTTAAAAACTGCATTGCCAGTAACATAGTGATTGGTGGACGGTATGGTTAGTACCTGAGGTATTTTAGACATTACTAAGCAGTGAGTAGGTGTTTAAAGGTAGTGCCTGGGTGAATGTAGTAGTGGATGGATAGTGTTTGGATTACTTATCCTGACCTTTACAGTAGTAGGTATCAAAATATTGTAAACATTTTTTGCAGTTGTTTGTTATATTTTAAAGTATAAAAACGTTTTAACTTTAGAACTTGGATCTGGAAAAGAGAAGAAAAAATACAGTTATAATATATATTATTATCATTTTATAAATACAACATAATTTAAGCATAATATAAATTATTTTGTTTGCTTTTTTTCTGTTCTCAGAATATATTGAATTTCACTATAAATAGTGATTTCAATGTTACTCATCACATAACAGCGGGCAAAAAAAATACAATCGAGAAGATTGTTTTAAAAAAAAAATCTGTCAAATTGTTTTTCAACATAGTGAACTATGTCTGCACATTGTATAAAAATAACATCCTCAATGACATAGCATATAATAAAAATCACACATATATAACATGCTTCTTTGTAAAAGAATTTTGTTACTACAAGATAAAAGAAATAAAACAATAATTCAATCAATAATTCTTCATAATTTACATATACTCTAAATGATGTTCTTTAAAATATGTGCTGTCAGAATATCCCAGAAAAAGTGCTTAATTCACATTAATATCTTTCCTCTAGGCCAAATGATATTCCTGAAAAGCTTTATACTGAAATTGTCCAAAGTAATTGTATTAATAGAGTTTAACATATACCCAATAGGTCGAATTATGTTCTTAGAACTTTGGCTTTAAGAATATTAGGTATGAATTTGGTAATTCGGTTGGCAAACGATATCTAAAAACGAAATGAGCATCATTACAATATGTCAATCCTTTATTGCATTTTAAATAGACAGTGTAATGTGCAGATGTTGTAGAAGGTCCATCGTGGAAAATAATTGCTACTGCTACAACATTTTTAATTAAAGTTTCCAATTTTCTTCCATTAACTGTACAACGTTGTATCACTAAAATTATATATTTTCCAAATGTTTGTATAAATAATGTTGATAACATTTCTGATTTGCATTGGCTACACGCCATGTTTTGATTTGCTGCTTTAACTAATTTGTTGAAAGACACTGTTTTACAGTCTGGTATTGTTAAATATATAAATCCCTCAGTGTCTATGTTAGTGGTAGAAGTAAACGTACAATTTTCACATTCATGTTCCCATTTATAACAAAGTCCAAATAGATTTTCAATTTGTATTCCTTCTTCTTCCAATACTGCAAGCATATACATTCGAAATTCCTGATCATCTTGTTGCACATTCTGTGTAAATTGCGTAGAACCAGAACATATATCCAATAGCTTCCTAATTTTAGAAACAGTTTGGATTTTACTTTTATTAGTTATCAATTCAAAAATAGAATACAACAAGGAACAGAACCTTTTTTCTTTGATTTTCTATAATTTGCTGTAGCAGATTTTCTAGAACAAAATACAACATTTACCACTAAATTAGCAGTTGATGCCTGAACTATTTTCTAACTGATATCCGACAATGTCTTCAATAGTGTCCTTTTTCTTTTTGCTTGGATTTTCAACATTATCCTGATTTTTTTTCTTCTCGTTAACTTCACTACAGATATTCTCATACCTTCGTTTTCGACCTACTACATGCTTTTCATATACTGGATATTGACCTAAATTGGGAGCATACAGTCTCCTTAACCGTTTATACTCTCTTAAACAATTTACGTCTGCACTAATCTTTCTCTCATCAAAATCAATCAAATACAATCCAGATAAAGTTCTGACTCAGGACAAAGCAACATATGCCATACCCTCTTTAAATACGGTACTTCCAATATTTAACAAAGCACTGTCTACAGTTAAAACTTGAGATTTATGACTAGTCACCGCATATGCCAAAGAAAGAGGAAACTGTTTTCTACGAACATACAAATCTTTAACAAGCAAAAAACAAGCAGAACAACAAGTAATTTGTTTTACTTCTTCAATCTGATCAAATTTGATTTTCTAATATTCAATTCCATCTTTTTTTTATATTTAACATAATCAACAACTTTTCCCATTGCTCCATTTACTAAACCTTTTTCTACATCTAAATTACGCCGTAAAATAACCCAACAGCTTACACTTACATATAAATTCTTTTCTAAACCAGCAGTTTTAGATATAGATTTTTCCAAAGAATCCGATTTTGTTTTCAGTTTTTCTGTCAAAATAATAGTAATTCCTTCATGCTCTATTTTATCAATGGCTTCCATTTTTATTATTTGGTAATTTTACAGCTGTAAAAGGTCTTCATTAAATGTACAACACTCTCACAGTGTTGACATGAGGCAGATTATAGATTTATTTTCAGCAATTTTTTTGAATATTTTTGCAGGATCTATATTTTCATTTGGAAACAAGTTGGTAAGTATCTGACTTTGCTATGCTTCTTTGCCATGTTCTGTCAATACTTCAATTCTTATATTTTGAAGAATGGTTCCATAAACTTCATCATTTGCTTGTAGCATATTTTTAATGAGTTCTTTCTACTCAAAATATGACCAAATGTTGACGTTTCCAACACTTTCCAAAGACTTTCTGGTATCTTCGTGCACAAGTGTTTTAAATACTGGTTGCCCTTATACAGGAGTAAGTTGCAGTAGATCACCCAAAACTATCACATGTTTTCCTCCAAATAAGACATTGTATTCTCTTTTAAAAATGTGCTGCTTTCTTAAATGCACAAAGGCAAGCATTAATTTTGAGACCATGCTCACCTCATCAATAATCAGAAGTTTCATTTTCTTTAGCACTCTTGAAACTTCATAACAAGCTTCTCCAGATAGCTTGTGATATTCCAATTTATTTTCATGTTCCACAGGTAGCATTAGTAAACGATGTAATGTAATTCCTTTAATGTTGTGTGCTACCAATCCATTTGGAGCAGTTACAACACAAGGAAAATGTGAGTCAGTTATTTTCCGTAGATAAGTGGTCAAAACTTTAATCAAGAAACTTTTTCCTGCACCTGCTTGACCACTGATATACATTCGGATAGGTTGAAATGATGTGCATGTGTATTCTTTCTTTTCATGAAGAAAACCATGGTCGATCTGTTGTCTAACTTGCTGATATATTTCTTTCTGTTCAATATTTAGTTATTCTTCCAAGTTTTCTAAGCCCATAATATCTTCTTGAGCTTGATGCATTGCTCTTTCCACTTCATTCATGGTGATTGCTGCTTCATTTTCAAGAATTGGTTGTCCTAGTGGATCTTGACTCAGACGGTCAGAACTTTGACTATCTTGAGAAGAGTCTCTAGCAATCTCAGCTGCAATAATAGCTTCTTGATCAATTTCTTCATTCAACATTTTCAGATAATTTGCAAAAACTGGGCATTCAATGCTATCTTTACATGCATTGAAAGAATCTTCATAGCACTGAAAATCTCCAAGTAATTCCAATTCCGTACGCCAAGGCTTGAACAGTTGTAAAAGTGCTAAATAGTCAAATTCTCTTTTATCGGCAGTATCACTACTCAGTTTCCTGTGATTAATTAGATTTCCTTTAGTATGTTTCACCAAACATCCTTCTGAACCAATCACTGCATATTTTCCTTCATTTATGTTTTCTGTAGTATTTTTCTTAAAACTGTAAAATTGCAGTACTTCATAGAGACATATGTTCTCAAGATGACAACTTCTATTTGGATAGTATGTATCCAACATGTTTGTTTTGACAATATCTGTACTTCCCGGTTCATTTACTGCTAAATATTTGATTTCTTGTAGCGATTTCGCGTTGCAGCAAGACCTAGACTCACCCAAATGATCCCTCTTGACTTTGAATATAAACTTGCAGACGCCAACCGATCCGAGCATTCGTACGCTCCAATCTCTCAATGGGATAACATCTTTAAACTAAAACTGTACAATTTCTTACTAAGACTCTTCTCGTGGGAAATTTCTTCCCACATTTCTTTCAACTCCGTCTTTTCTGAATTTGTTATGAATGATGTTACATACAGAGCAACAGCAATGGAATTGTCCGCAACATACTGGATGTCCATAATAGCATTCCACATTGAGAGAACAACTGGATTATAATCATTGATATACTTTGAGTCTTCACTTCTTCTCAAATTGTACGTATTTTTGGGAGATTTTCTAGTGATGGTATGTCTCACTGCTGACATGAAACTGTACTATTCCTTTGGATATTACTGGACATGGAAATCCAAAACGATATTTGGTATAAAACTTTTCCTTTGACTTGTATTTCCGTCGACAGTATTTGCCACATCGATGACTTTGGAATCGTAACACATGTTGCCTTAAGGTGTTTGCTTCTGTTCTTTTTGGTATAGCACATGTGACATAATTTTCAATAAAACATAGAACAGTATCTTCCGAATCAGTTCCAAATTTGGGTGCATCCATGATCCATAAAAGCATATGTATATGAGGGGCACCTCTAGCTTGATACTCATTCCTCCAAAAGAAATCAATAACTTCTCCAAGAGGAGGATTCTTTTTTATTGCAGATAAAAGACATCATAGCTTCAAACCTATGTTTGAAATATCTGCATACATTTACAGGATCCAAAGAGCACAATTCTCCAGGTGTCTTGTATTCAATATTTGTAATATTTGAATATGCCTCTCGAAGAAATTCAAGTAAATCATCCCAAGCATATTCAGTACAGCTAAGGGTAACAAACCACGTAGGAGTTCCTAAGTTCCTTAGCATGCATTTAAGTTCTCCATGACGACGATACCAATACTCATTAGTACCGCGCTGACATGCCATCAAATTTAGTCATTTGAGATTCTCAATGATCGTCCCTCTGATGTACTTTATCCATGAATTCCTTTACAGGAACATTTTGAAGATGTACTCCTGTTTTTAAGATGTGGTTGACTGCATATGAAAGTCCAGACAAGTCACTCTCAAACAAAAGATTAAATATATATGGGATACATTGTCGAAATCCTGGATCTTCTGCATACAATCTTGTTGTCCGATATTCTGATGCAGGAATCTGTACCAGCCGTTCATCATATCGTCCACCTTTTCCAGTTGGAAACAGCTGGGTAAAACAACGAGCTTCCAAACTTTTTTCCCATACACTCATGGGAGTCCCCTTCGTTTTTTCATTTGGAATAATTCAATAGTATTCCCCATCACTTCTTTTGAATGAAGTGGATGTACACTATAATGTTCATAAATTTCTTCACTGTTGGACATGTCATCTTTTCAATTTGACCACTTGACGTTTCACTATCATCTCCTAAAACTATTTCTACTTCTTGTACATAAATATTTTTGTAGTAATCATTGTTTTTTATAAGATATAATGTTGCCTTTCCTAACATCAACTAATTCCTGCCAAATTTTCTTACTCTTAGTAGGAACACCATGAACTAGAATAACTAGTGGTTCACTTTCTACATTTTCTACACCAATAGAAGTAAATATACAACTCTATCTTTTAATCCTCTCTGTAAATCTGTAGGAGGCAATTTACCTGTTTTAGACTCCATACGAACAATAGCCTGAAATGGGTGCACACATTGAATCAGAATAGACTCATATGTGTTTAAATCTATCAGTTCTGGAGAAATAGTTACCAACTCTAGATTATTATGGACAGCTCTAGCAGGCATTTTATTATCGTCTAATTTGTTATAACAATATTTACAAATACGCTGATCAGTACCCAAATCAAAGCAATCCTCTACCAACAAATAAGTAACAAATTCCTTCCATTTATAATTATTTTCTCTTTCACTTTTTAAAAACTTTTTAAATATAGATCAACAGTCCTAGTCTGATTTTTATAGTGGGTTCGTCGGCAACAAATACAAGTGTAATTTGGCCTTTCACACGAAATTACCTTAAACTTTGTAATTTGTTCTTCAAACTTCTCTGTACTACTATTTTCCACATTTTCTTCAACATCTACTTCTATCAATGTCTCACTTTGTCCAGTCTGTTCTTCAGGACCAAAGTAACGAAACTCTATTTCATCACAAACTTTAGTAACATCTGATACTGTTCCATGTAAAAGAGCACTGTTTTAAGTCATTTAAAATTAGTGCTGGACTTTTAGCATAATACAATCTTCTCACAAACTTCCACATTTGAGAATGATGTACTGCTAACATTCTAAAATGATGAAAAACACTTTGACATACTTTTCTTGAAAGACAAGCCAGAGAATGGCCTTGCAAACCAGAATTGTTTCTTACTCTGCAAGGACCTAATCCTTGCAACATCTTAATCTTTTGTTTAACACTTTTTTTTACTATAATCTCTTTAAAAATTGCGTACAATTTCAATAGATTCCTGTCGTATGCTACAAATACAACTACAGTCCCAAGTATACACATACCTCAGAAGCTCGACCACTGGTATCAACTGCAAGCAACAATGAATTGGTTTGAAAATAACTCTCTTCATTAAAAAAAAGCTCTGAACTTGAACTGTGTTTCCATTCACCCAAAAACATATCACAAAAGTTACTTCTGATAATAACTTTCTTCTTCTTACTTTTGGCCTTCATAACATTTATTGGCTTATCCAGTGATTGAATTCTGTTTAAAACTAAGATGAATAATTTCCTTTTTAATGCAAAAGCCTTGTCAACAATAGTTTCAATCTCTTTCTTCTTTTTATAAAATGATGATCTTCTTTTATATTTCTTCACATCTTTCAACAAATTAAACACAACTCTATTTTAAAACATTCTCTTTCTAATTTCTTCAAACTGATTCTTTCTCCTTTTACCATACATTGATTCTTCAGAATGCATTTTTCTATTAACTTCTCCTTTTTTCTTTTCACTCTTCTTTGTTGTTGGGGCATTCTTTATACGTTCCACATTGTGCACACTGTTTTTAGCCTTTGAAAGTTTTTTAAACAAATTCTTCTGTTCTCTTACCAGAAGACCTTTTCTTTTTTCCCACATGTTGTAGTTCATTTAATTTTTGCTGTTCTGTTTTCTTCAAATAATACTCCTTTTTTGTTGTTTCTTCTTTTGTGTTATTCTTGTCATGGTAAGTTTTTTTAATGATGATGAGCAATATCTGTAAAATAAAAAATGAATATATGACATTATTAAAATAAATTTATAAAATATACTATTGTATTACTAAATAAACACATTGTACATAACGTTGTACATGGCTACTACTTCGGTAATTGCAGAAGTGAATCAGTACTCTGAATGGGGTTAGGAGACTGGATAGATTGTGCACATTTGACTGTAGCACTGTATCTCTTAATGCCTAAGTCATTCTACAAGTGTATATACAGTGACTTGGTAGATAGAGTGCTGGTATTTGAGAGCAGGGTGAGGTTATAAGTGCTTCTCTTTTGGCAGAGAGATTAGATAAGGACTTGGTTCTGTGAGGATGATTGCAAGAGTGGGCAGAGAGTGACACTGTGATTGGGGCACTGCATGAGTACTATCAGGATTATAGCAGGACTGAATCAGTAGTTTACGGTAGGATAGGGGCCTACATAGATTGTGCACCTTTGACTGTAGCACTGTGTATGTTAATGCCTGAGTCATTCTACAGGTGCATAGAGAGTGACTGGGTAAATAGAGTGCTGATAGTTGACTGTAGGGTGAGTTTAGAAGTGCTTGTATTTTGGCACAGAGATTAGATAAGGATATGGTTCTGTAAGGATGATTGCAACAGTGAACAAAGAGTGACAGTGTGATTGGGGCACTGCATGAGTACTATCTTGATTATCATAGAAGTGAATCAGTAGTCTATAGGGGGTTTGGGGCCTACATAGATTGTGCGCATTTAACTGTAGCACTGTATCTCTTAATGCCTGACTCAATGATTCTACAAGTGCATGGACAATGACTGGCTAGATAGAGTGCTGGTACTTGAGAGCGCGGTGAGTTTATAAGTGCTTGTATTTTGGCACAGAGATTACATAAGGACATGGTTCTGTCAGGATGATTGCAAGAGTGTACAGAGAGTGACAGTCTAATTGGGGCACTGCATAAGTACTATCTGGAGTATTGCAGGACTAAATCAGTAGTCAGCAGGGTTTTATGGGATTGTATAGATTGTGCACATTTGATTGAAGCAATGTATCTCTTAATGCCTG
This sequence comes from Triturus cristatus, assembly GCF_964204655.1. NCBI lineage: Eukaryota > Metazoa > Chordata > Amphibia > Caudata > Salamandridae > Triturus > Triturus cristatus. The sequence goes on from NC_140591.1 coordinate 820,283,587, forward strand.
AGTCATTCTACAAGTGCGTAGAGAGTAACTGGGTGGATGGAGTGCTGATATTTGACAGCAGGGTGAGGTTATAAGTGCTTGTGTTTCAGCACAGAGATATGATAAGGACATGGTTCTGTTAATATTATTACAAGAGTGGACAGAGAGTGACAGTGTGATTGCGGCACTGCATGAGTACCATCAGGATTATAGCAGGAGTGAATCAGTAGTCTACAGGGGTTTAGGGGCCTGCATATATTATTCACATTTGACTGTAACACTGTATCTCTTAATGCCTAAGTCATTCTACAAGTGCATAGACAGTGACTGGGTAGATAGAGTGCTGGTAGTTGACAGTAGGGTGAGTTTATAAGTGCTTGTATTTTGGCACAGAGATTAGATAAGGATATGGTTCTGTAAGGATGATTGCAACAGTGAACAGAGAGTGACAGTGTGATTGGGGCACTGCATGAGTACTATCTAGATTATCATAGAAGTGAATCAGTAGTCTATAGGGGATTTGGGGCCTACATAGATTGTGCACATTTAACTGTAGCACTGTATCTCTTAATGCCTGACTCAATGATTCCACAAGTGCATGGACAATGACTGGCTAGAGTGCTGGTACTTGAGAGCAGGGTGAGTTTAGAAGTGCTTCTGTTTCGGCACAGATATTACATAAGGACATGGTTCTGTCAGGATAATTGCAAGAGTGGACAGAGAGTGACAGTGTGATTGGGGCACTGCATGAGTACTATCTGGAGTATTGCAGGACTGAATCAGTAGTCAGCAGGGGGTCAGGGGATTGCATAGATTGTGCACATTTGACTTAAGCAATGTATATCTTAATGCCTGAGTCATTCTACAAGTGCGTAGAGAGTAACTGGGTGGATAGAGTGCTGATATTTGACAGCAGGGTGAGGTTATAAGTGCTTGTGTTTCAGCACAGAGATTAGATAAGGACATGGTTCTGTCAATATGAATACAAGAGTGGACAGAGAGTGACAGTGTGCTTGCGGCACTGCATGAGTACCATCAGGATTTTAGCAGGACTGAATCAGTAGTCTACAGGGGTTTAGAGGCCTGCATAGATTGTGCACATTTGATTGTAACACTGTATCTCTTACTGCCTAAGTCATTCTACAAGTGCATAGACAGTGACTGGGTAGATAGAGTGCTGGTAGTTGACAGTAGGGTACGTTTATAAGTGCTTGTGCTTTGGCACAGAGATTAGATAAGGACATGGTTTTGTCAGGAAGATTACAAGAGTGGACAGAGAGTGACGGTGTGTTTGGGGCACTCCATGAGTACAACCTAGATTATTACATGAATGAATCAGTAGTCTATAGGGGGTTAAGGGCCTGCATAGATTGTGCACATTTGACTGTAGCACTGTGTCTCTTAATGCCAGAATCATTCTACAAGTGCATACACAGTGACTGTGTAGATAGAGTGCTGGTATTTGAGAGCAGGGTGAGGTCATAAGTGCTTCTCTTTTGGCAGACAGATTAGATAAGGATATGCTTCTGTCAGGAAGATTGCAGGAGTAGACAGATACTCACACTGTGATTACTGAACTACATGGCTAGGGACCTGCATACATTGTGCACATTTGATTGTAGCACTATATCTCTTAATGCCTGACTCAATGATTCTACAAAAGCATGGACAGTGACTAGCTAGATAGAGTGCTGGTACTTGAGAGCGGGATGAGTTTAGAAGTGCTTGTGTTTCGGCACAGAAATTAGATAAGGACATGGTTCTGTCAGGATGATTGCAAGAGTGGACAGAGAGTGACAGTGTGATTGGGGCACTGCATGAGTACTACCTAGAATATTACATGAGTGAATCAGTAGTGTACAAGGGGTTAAGGGACGGCATAAATTATGCACATTTGACTGTGGCAATGTATCTCTTAATGCCTGAGTCATTCTACAAGTGCATAGACAGTAACTGGGTAGATGGAGTACTGGTATTTGAGAGCAGGGTGAGGTTATGAGTGCTTGTGTTTTGACAAAGAGATTAGAAAAGGATATGCTTCTGTCAGGATGATGGCAGGAGTGGACAGATACTCACACTGTGATTACTGAACTACATTGCTACTACTTTGATTTTTGCAGGAGTAGATCAGTAGGCTGCAGGGAGTTATGGGACCGCATAGATTGTGCACATTTATCTACATACTAACTACGAAATTAGACATTTTAAAACCACAACAGCACTTCTCATGCACTTATAAAATCACATATTCACTACCTCTGCACTCCTGTAAGCTATCAGGTACCTCTCATTAATTCAGTAAATATAGCTACAACTATATAAATGTAATCTAAACAAATACATGACTCATGACATACTATTCTCTTTAAGGAGACAACTGCTACATACCAGAAAGAGTAAAATGTAGTGGTTTTCTTTTGAAATACATATTGCCAATTAAATCTAGAAATATGCAACATCATCAAACTGTACCTCTCAACAGACTTAATTAAGAAGAATAATCAACAACACCTATTTATGAGGATTTCTAAAACCACTCAAAACGTACAAACTAATAACAGAATTGTAATCATTAATACCTTATATGATCATCTTGCAAACAGCACAGTTCTACCTCATTTTACCAAACTATCTATACTTTTGCCATTAAACTGTACCTTTTTTACTGAGAAGAAATATGCATACCTAATAAACTGCACCTTATATAAACTTTTTTGAAAATACACATTCTTTATCCATATTAAACCAATTATTAATAAATAAGAAGCATCATTCAACTATACCTTTCAACACACTTAATAATATATATATATATTAGTGCACATACTATTTTTTAAACAAACTTTAAGCACATATTCGGGCTCGCCAAAACAACAAGATGCACACTGATTTGACTGAAGTTTAGGTGGGTGAATATTGATGTTGAGTGCAAAAAGGATTTCATTAAATACTATCACCAAGTGGCCAGAGCAGATGCAGATTCCATTAAACACTTGTGTATTCAATAGGATATGAACTCGATGTAAACATTTGGATCAGGTTATGCAACAGCATTCTTCAGACTGTGCAATAGGGTCTCCCCGTTAGGACCAATGGCCCCCACATTTTTTCATATATTGTGGTTATCTTCATACTGTAAATATTGTTTTTTATCCGATGCAAGTTTTTTCTATTATTGTACACATTGGTTTTGTATTGTCTACTGCTTTCAGGCAACTCAAACTAAACATGGCTACATTGCACAAATATAATTTCATCCCGCACATTACATATACAGGAATTATGAATGTTCTAATACATGTACAATCCTACTTGAATGTGCACACTACATTTCAATGTGAAGAAAATGGCAGTTAAATGCATCTTAATAATCGTAAAACACTGCAAACAATGAAAATACATATGAGTGTGTTTATACCATGAGTATAGTGCACCCACATAATTTAGAGTGCTGTAAGCGCTCTATCAGCTCCCCCCTCTTATGACTAGTGTCATAACACCATCATTCTATCCTCTCACAATTTCCCCTTGTAGAAGAAACCAACCTAAACAGAAGCTGTAGCTTTCCATCCCTGTCTAAATCTCTCCAACCCTTCAAGATGCAGATAATGACTGTACTGCAGTAGTTCTAACTGCTGCTCTCGCCTTTTCATGGAATTTTCATTATGTCGTGCTTCTGCCACTTGCAAGCTTTGATGGCTCCCGGTAGTACAATTATACATATGACAGCTATTATGATAGGTTTCAAGATGTATCCCATTATCCCTTGTCCCAGACTGCCAAACTAGTTTCCATCATTTTCAAATCCTTTAACAATTTGTTCCCAAAGGCCATCAGCAGCCAAGTCCTGCAAATCTTGATGTATTTCTGAAATGTTACTAATGTATTTTCGTGTATCCCGACTATTGTCGGGTATATACGTGCAGCACTGTTGGACTTTCAACAATTTACAGACTCCTCCGGCTTTTGCTAATAACACGTCTAAAGCAAGACGATTTTGAAGGACCATAGCCCTTATCAAAACCATCTCTCCATCTACAAGAAATAGAATCTGGGCAGTATTTATAGAAAGCTTGTCCACCAAAGTTGCCAACCTTCTGATTTTTACATCATTCAAAATCACACCCACACTAGGTATCATGGCTCCAAATATATCCCCAGCAATTTCCCCTGCACTTACACCACGTTTTCCTCTGTGAGATCTCTTCCCTTCTAATGGCCACAAATCTTCCACATGAAAGAGTTTGGGGAATACACAGCCAGGTAACATGTGCCTTACCAATTCTTAGGCAGCGTTACATAAGCATTTGTTCCGCTCACAAAATATACATTTGGCACTATGGTTATTTTATCAAAGAGCGCCTTTCTAATTGACTCCTCAATCAAGAAAATGCATTCACAATTACTCTCACCCACAAATATCTTATCATAATATGTTGATGGGTGTCTAATGTACAGTTTTTTTTTGCTTAAAGTCCAAAGCTATTGGACCTGAACTTCTTTTTGCCTTATGATCTAATTCTTCTGTTGTCCATGAAATGACTTTATGCTTGGGATCTGGTCTAAATAAGGTCTGCCTATGCCGATCTTCTATCTGATCCACAAATTTCTTTTCAATGTCTGTTAGCATGCAGGTCAAATTGTGTCTATGGGCATATGATGTATCTAAGGTAATAGTAGGCAAAAAATACTTAGACATCCGCTCCACTTCCTTGTAGTAATCATATTTGTTCAAGTACTTAATAACTGGAACTTCTGAGAGTACCACATCCTAATTCGAGAAATAGTACTCAAAGCGCCAGGACACCCTAGGGTAACAGTGCGCTATACAAGTACAACACATTTACATTTACATTTACTGATGCAGGCAATTGCATACACACAGAACAGTCTTTCACTTCCATCGTATCGACATATTCATACAACAAACAAGCAAATGCATTCAACTTGAAATCACCTTTTGATAAGTCTACATGTAACATCCGACTAGTCTCCCCGATCATTTCTCTATCTTTTGCGGATGCACCCCCTTCCAAATCTGTGACAGGTGGGGCAAGTGTTGCCTGTTCCCCCTTCCCCACGGCATTTTGAGATTCAATTAAAGATGTAACAATTATCACAGTTAGGACAATGAGCACCACGACAATAAGGGTACCAATTATGCACTCTTTCTTGGGTTCTGCATTGTTAGACTCCATTTTGGACTACTGTTGGTATCTTGAAGTACAAACGAAATCAACAAAGTCTCTTTTCTTCTTTTCTTTGCTTTATCCTGCTATTTGCAATCTCTCTTTATTATTCTATATCCATTTGATTGTTGCAATATACAGTCCAATAACACTAAACCTATTGTAGAGATGTAGTCAGCCCTATCCCTTAGTCCTTCTTCTATTGAACGTTCCTAAATTTAAATATTCTTCCGCTTGGGCCTAGGTTATCTTCTTTCTAAAGCCTAATGAATTCTTATTTCACAGTTCAAGCTTCATCATTAATGATATTAGATCCAAGTAAAGTAAGAACAAGTTGCAAAATCTCTGCACGAATTTCTCCCAGTTCTTGAGCGGTGGGGTGTCAAACAAAGGTAGGGAAATTAACCTGATTAAGGATCAGAAATCGTAACCCACTCAGCCTTGGTGGATCGGGGACGGTCAGTGTCAGGACTCCAAAAGCCTCAACTCCAGGTACCAGCAGCTGAATATCAATCAATAGGGTGTCCCCTCCGTAACTCACTGTGCCAGTTCCCAGCCTCCTGGAGTTCCTCGGTTTCTGCATCTGCTGCCAGGTACGTCCACTCAGGAGATGAGTACTTTTGAAATGGTACCCTCTCTCTTCTGGATCATCTTATACCATCCGACCTCTGGTCTGCTTCTGATCTGATTGAGATGTTTCAGGAATCGGAACGAGATTTTCTCAGATGCAAGCCTTATATTTAGCCTTTCTTTCCTTGTCGGCCACTTTTCTGCTTCTGCACCTGTTCTCCTCTTTTCCTCTTGATCTAATCCTTCTGCACCAGGCCTTTCGCGTTGCTCTGGTTCAACATTCACTTCAGCAATCTCGTCTATGTCAGGTTCTGAACTCAACTTTGGAACGGCTTGATCTCTTGTTTCTTGCTCAGCTGATTGTTCAGCCTCACCACTGATGCTTACGATTTGATCTGGAACGAGATGAGTATGCGAAGCGTGGATCCAATTTGGTAGTCCTCCACACTTCACAGCCATGCTTGTGACCAGAATCACCTGGTAGGGTCCTCGCCAGCAAGCATCAAGGTAGCTCTTCCTCACATGCTTTTGGACGAGCACCCAATCACCAGGGTTGAGATCATGCAGCTGGTCTCTCGAGGTGGATGCAGTCGCAGCCTCGACCTGGTGGGACACAGAATTAACCACATCAGCCAGTTCCCTACAATAATCCATTACCAAATCATCTGTGATGTTTATCAATGCTGTAGCTGGCAGTGTAAGCAACCGCATAGCTCTTCCCATCAGTATCTCATGGGGGAGAGCCCTGTCTTCCTATCAGGAGTACTACGTATACTCATTAGCACCAAAGGCAGTGCATCTGGCCATTTCAGTGACATTGACGAACACACCTTCAATACCCTCATCTTGATTGTACCATTAATCTGCTCTACCAGACCAGAAGCCTCAGGTCTGTAACTACAGTGCAACCTCTGATCAATATTCAAAGCTGTATACAATAACTTCATGATTTCATTATGGAAGTGTGTTCCTTTGTCTGTTTCCACCGAGGTCCGAAATACAAACCACGGTATTAGTTCTCTTAAGAGCAGTTTTGCCACTGTGAGACTGTCACATCGTCTAGTTGGATATGCCTCAACTCATCGTGAAAAGATACACACCACCACCAAAACATATCTCAACCTATTGCACCTTGGCATCTCGATAAAGTCCAATTGTATCCTATTGAAAGGACCTCCTGATCTTCCAATGTGACTCATCACCACCACAGCTCTCTTTCCAACATTCATTTGTTGACACGTAACACACCTGTGACACACAGCTTCGGCACTCATGCGAAATTGTGGATAAACCACGTTTGCCTAAACACTCTCACCATGGCATCTCTCCCGAGATGAATTGCTCCATGAATTTGCCTTGCCTTTGGGCTTAGTAAACAATTGGGTAGTACTGCTCTGTTATCTGTTGACATCCAAATGCCATCTTCCCTCTGTTCACAGCCTGCTCTGACCCATGATGCAGCTTCCTCCTCTGGGACCTCATCTTGCAGCCGCTTCACCTCATCCCAAGTATCGGCTACAGCTAACATCATGCTGAGCTTGGTCTCTTCTGTGCTCTCTCCTACATATTCTCCATTAAAAACACAAACATGTATTGCACAAAAACGAGCTACTTCATCAGCGTAGTTATTCCCCTTTGTTACAAGGTCCTCTCCTCTCCCATGGGGTGTACATTAACTACTGCGATCTCCTTAGGTTTCTGCAACGCCTCTAGTAGTTGTCTTACATATTCTCCATTACGGATGGGGGACCCCGAGGACATCAAAAATCCCCTCTGTGACCACAACTGCCCAAAATCATGAACCACTCCAAACCCATATAGATAGTCACTCGGACACCATTTGCAATTGTACAAGCACGTATCAGAGCAATATTTTCGGCCACCTGAGCAGAGTATACTCTTTTCGAACAGGCAGCTTCTACCACCCCTAGGATGGTGCACACGGCAAATTCTGCTCTCAAACACCTTTCATTGTCTCTTAAGCATGAACCATCGACAAAAAAGATCAAATCAGATTCAGGTAGAGGTTCATCGACAATGTCAGGTCTGGGTTTGGTAGATAGCTCAGTAACATCTAAGCAGTCATGCTCTTCACAATCCTCTTCTTCCTCTTGCGGAACAGGCAACAATGTGGCAGGATTCAAGGTAGTACAGCATCTTAATGTAACATTTTCAGAAGCCAATATAACCTGCTCTGTTATTCGTTACATACTGTGTCTTGCTTCTTGTCATTAACAGTTCTACTGAATGTGGTACATAAACAATAAGTGGATGACCCATCACTATGCTTTCGCATCTTTCAATGCTGACACCTGTTGCAGCAACGGATTTGAGACATCCAGGCAATGTGGAAGGTACTGGATCTAATGTAGCTGAAAAGTATGCCACTGGTCCACAGGCACCTCCATGTGTCAGTACTAGGACTGTTAAAGCACATCCCTCCTTCTCACAAGAGAAGAGCGAAAACGGTTTGTTATAATCCGGCATTCCCAGAGCTGGAGCACGACATAGGCTCTCTCTCAGCTCGTGGAAGGCTTTCAAGCAATTGTTATCCCATGGTACCGGATCACTAATGTCCCTTCGAGTCAATCTCAACAGTGGCTTTGCTTGCAAGGAAAAATTTGGGATCCACTGTCGACAATAGCCGACCATTATCAAAAACATGCAGATTTCTTTTTGAGTTTTTGGAGTACCCCTTTGCAGAATCGCCTCAATGCGATCAGGTGACACTCTTCGTTTTCCCTTCTCAATCCGGTGACCCAGGCCAGATACTGAACTTCAGTCAAACAATATTAAAGTTTATTTGGAGACACTTTGTGTCCATTCTCTGCCAAATGATTCAACAAAGCCACAGTATCGATCCTGCAAGCATCTTCGGTCTCCGAGGCGACCAGAAGATCATCAATGTACTGCACGAGGACTGACCTCTGAGGCATCACCAGCCCTTCAAGATTCCTTTCAAGCACTGGCTAAATATAGAGGGTCTTCTGTATATCCTTGAGGGATACGACACCACGTTAACACGCGATCGTTCATCCTAAATGTAAATAAAAACTGGCTATCTTCATGTAATGGTATGGAGAAAAATGCCTGGCATAAATCTATGACTGTAAACCATTCTGCCTTGCATGGTATCTGAAATAAGATCACAGCTGGATTCGGTACCACAGGACAACATGGGATCACGATTTCATTGACCCTGCGCAAATCCTGTACTTGCCACTAGGCTTCTGCAGTCCCGTAATAGGTGAGTTACAGGGACCTCCTCTTATCTCTTTAAGAATGCCTTGTGCAATCATAGACTCAATCACAGGACTTATTCCAGCCACAGTTTCTGGAGACAATTTATACTGTGGAGTTTGTGGAAATTCGGCATTTGGTTTAATCTGTATCTTGACAGGTTCAACCCCTCTGATCAATCCTATTTCCTCTCCTGTGAAATCCCAAGTCATGTGGCAACTCCTCTACAGTGAGTACCACAAATATTTCTGCACACAAATTCATATTTGCCATTTTGAAATCTGCATCATCACCGCAGGTTTGCAACTCCACACCTCGCGCAGTGCAAGATATAGTACAATTTAGCTTACACAAAAGATCTCACCCCAAGAGGCAGACTGGGCTTGAATTGCACACCACAAGTTGGTGTCTATCTTGGAATGGTCCTATTCTCACAGGTAACTTATTTGTTAATGGGTTCATTCTCTGGTTGGAAACTCTTACCACTTGAATCGATTCTCCTGAAAGGGATACGTTCGGAACCACTTCTGTTCTTACTGTAGAGCGCGCAGCTCCAGTGTCTAATAAAAAGGTATCAGGATGTCCATTCACTTTTGCATCTACAAGCGGTCCACTGTGATCTACTTCTAAGGCCGCACCCAAAGTGCAATCTCCCTGCACCCCCCTCTGACACTCCTGAGGATCTTGAGTTCGGTCAAATCTGTTCTGAATTTCAAAGTAGGGCATCTGATTATACACCTGATTATTCATAGGTATTCTGGGAGGCTGTGGTACTTGCTTTTGCTGCTCAAATCCTCTCTCATACATGGACCTAGGTCTAGTCACATTGTTTAAAGTGTCGGACATCTGTCCCTCTCTCTCATTCTCTATTTGATTTGCTGGATTCGTTGGATACTCACACTTCCAATGCCTGATTTTTTTACAAAAATTACATGCTGTGACTCTCTTTTGATTTGCTACCCAATCACCTCCTTTACCGGCATCTATACCCCTTCCTCTTCCCTGTCCAGGTTGGGGTACCTTCTGTTGACCCATTCCTCTACCACTTCCTCTACCTCGTCTCATTCCTCCTCTAAGCCCATACATCTGATCAGGCCGTTCGGCATTCCTTAGATGTACCAACATCAACTTGTCTTTCACCTTCTTTTGAGTCGATTCCACTCGGTCACTACAATATTTTGCATAACGCAGAATTTCATCAATTGTTTTATTCTGCCAACAGATCAAGTGGGGATTTATCATCAGACTAGTATCAGATTTCAATCCCAGGACAAACTTCGAGACAAACTGTCCCATATATTTCTGCTCAATTGCGTCCAATCCACTATGCTGTTTAAATGCCACTAACAGTCGCTCCTAATAGTCATGCACCGACTCTTTAGAATCTTGAGTTGTACGATCGATTTTAAGCCAATCAACAGTTTGAGGAGCTACCTTGGATTGTAACCAGGTAATCACTTGCTCATACTTCTTCATCACCTCGGGTGAAGGACCATTATTCACCGGATCTCTAGCTGGTTCTGCAGCAGGCCAATCAATGGCGACCATATTAATGGTTATAAAACATTCCATACCCCTGCCATAATCTCATCCCATGGCCGCTCGAAGGGGGGGGTCTATGTATTTATGTTTCAAATTGTTTGAATTACAACAGAATAGAGCGGATAAATGATAATCAGTTTGTACAAATTTTGCTACTGCATTCAGACACATTAATATGTACTGCTCTAGTGAATTTTTATAACAACATTCCCCCTGATCAGAATGATGGGGTCTTAAGGTCAATAAGGCTTAATTTACAGCAAATCCAGGTCTCCGTGCAAAAGGATTTGATCATTGTCTGGGGTGGGGATTTTAATTGCACGTTATGTAATAATGAGGATGGGGGCCCTTGTGATATTGGTTTCGATAAAAACTGTTCTTTCTTTCATTTTGTTCATACCCGTCTTGGTGAGTTGCTGAATGATATTTTGTTCGAGTTAGATTTAAACTATGTGAATGATTTATGCCCCTTCCCAGTTCCCTTTAAACCAACATTTAACGGGAGGGGTACCTTCTCGACAATCGACTTTATTTTAGTGACTAGTTGGCATGCTTCCAGAGTGGTAGATTCTTGCACCCATAATATTGCTATAAGCGATCACTTTGCCTTGAGTCTGGGATTAATCGTAAAAGACAAGGCTAGGTGTGTGAGGGATAGTACATCCCATAATGTTAAAAATATCACCTTGTCTAGCCAAAATGGGTTTGCCTTGCGTTGGGATAAATTGGTCCCTGACAATTTTACAAACACGATTATCAAAAACTGTAGTCAGGAGATCATGGTATGTCTAGACGAATGCGCAAATAACAAAGATGTGTTAGAGGGTTTTTCAGATATTGCAGGGCATATCAAATAGGCTGTATCAAGAAATTCCAATAATAATTAGAACCACAAGCGTGGGTGGTTCAATTCAATATGTACTAAAGCCTACATCAAATTAAAAAATTGCCTACATAAAACAAGAAAAAATAGATTAGCGATTGCAGCGGCTCGAAGAGAATATAATCGCACCCTGAATAAAAGGAAGCAGAAGCTAAAAAACAAAGCGTGGTGCGCTTTGCATGCTGCCTAAGAACTTAAAGATAGCCCAGCTTTTTGGAAGGCAGTTAATGCTCCATTCCCAGTGAGTGGCAAAAGGGCTTCCATTGAGATTGCCATTAGTGAATCGGAGTGGGTGGTGCACTATTCAAAAGTATTCGATAAACCCCACCCTGTTTCCTCTAACAAAGGAAATCCTGTTCTAACTTAAGGGACAGAGGCGTTAACTAAATTTCCTAACCTAAGATTTGACCTAGATGAAGTTGTATTAGCGCGACGAGGGAAGACAAATCCGTCAAGACCCTCGGTGGCACCCGACAGTGAACGGTGCGGGTAAATCTGTCACTTGGCATCTCCGTGTTGAGACCGATGAAGTGAAAGTGGCAGTATTCCGGAAGTGACTAAATCTTACTCCTTGCCTGCCACCATTGGTCCCGGTCCTACGTTTGTTCTGCGCGCCTTTTCAATTCAGCCCTGAAGAGTCACGGGTGACTACCCGTTTGACGAAACACGTGTCGGCTGGTCTTTTCTTTTGATGTTTGGCCTTCGGATGAAGGTCAAAAAAATACACTTCACCTACAAGAAACGTCTTGTGTCCTTGGTTTTTGGCATCTTGCTCATATCTCCTTATATGCATGAACAAAGACTACGTTCACCACAGACTTTGTTGATAATCTTACTACGTGTGCACAGGACTTGTTGTTTCAATTATTAAGTGGGCCCTAGCCACTTTTCTTCAGGGTTTATTTTGGGTTTCCTCTGACCTTGTAGCACCGTCTTACTCTCTGTTGATCTTTTCTTTTACCCTACCACTACCAGTTCTTAGCGCCAATTTTCCTGTATACTCAAAACCCTACGTAGACTTTCAACAAGTGAGTGTACCCCAGGACTTCAAGGTCATACCGACACACTGCACATTGCTCAACAAACAACTCCTACATGTACCCACAATCTAAAGCAGGTGTCTGATAATGTAAACAAACAGGCACACATTAACTGGATCATACATGTTTGCAGGTGTCATGTTCAGGGGCACAACACACATCAACACTTCAGCTAATGACAGGACAATCACACTGTATGACTACTAAAGTGCGCACATTCTAATGTACCCATGTGACTATAGAGCCAGGCCTACACAAGATGAGTACACATCTACACTGCTGTGTACACATCAAGATAGATTCCACAGAAATGATGGACCCTGTCCACCCCGCAAGTTATCATGTGAATAGAATTCTCTGCTGTTGTGGTACAGCATCCAAATATGACATGTGTACAAAATTGGAGACCTGACAATAGAATGATTAGGACAAGAGTAGATCATCACAGACAACCACCATTGCACCCTCACGCCTCTGACTCAAGAAGCACAAAAGTTGCTGTAACCTCTGGCAATCTCTGCAAAAGAAAATCAAGTGTATGCCAATGTGAATGTGGCATACAGAGCATGTAACAGATGAACATATACAGATACGTTGCACTACATCATTAGCAAGGGCAGCGACAAAGCTCAGAACATGAGTAACAGTCTTTATTATATAAACTCTGTATAGGCATCAAAAGTACAAAACATCAAGGCTATTGGCCAGTCCAAATTTCAAGTCCTCACACGTGTGCATAAAAACTTGGTCAACAAATAGGTAATACAGTCCACTGCCATGGTAATCACCACAGGATAGGGACTTTGAATGGTCAGTCCAGTCACCGTTCAGGAAGAAATGGTGTGGGAAGGGGGACTTGGCTTCAACTTCAGGTTGAAGTTGAACTGGGAGGGGGCTGATTGTCTGGGCCAGCTGGAGGACTGGACCTGGGAGGGAGAGAACTGGCTGAGGTTGACGGATCCGTGGATGTGTGAGGTCTGCTTGGACTTGGTAGAGTGGTGGCACGGGGAGGTGGAGACATGCTGTGTGGAGGCTCAATGGCTGATGGCGAATGTGGAGGGCTGGGTCTCAATTGTTTGGGAATTGGATATCCCACAAGTGTCTTGCCAGGAGTGAGAAGTGAGGTAGGCACAACAGCCTCCCTCTTCCCCGAATGTGTAGGAGGTGGTGGTGGCTTTTCCCATGGGGATTTGCGGGACCTGGTGGTATGCTGGGGCGGCCTTGCCTTTTCCCCTGTATCCCCTGTTGTGGAGTTACACTCCCCACTTTGCTCTATTGTCCATGCTTCACAGGGGTGTGGGTGGGAATCGAAGTTTTGGGTGAAACTGTTTTTGGAATGTGTTTGGGCTTAGTTGTGGCAGGCGCCAGCTTTACTGCAGACAGGGCAAGTGTTTGTGTGTCTTTGGGATGAGGTGTGGGGATGGAAGTGCCCTTGGATGGGGATAAATCAGAGGAATGTAATGTGGATGCATGCTTTTTTGCCTTATGTCCCTGAGTTTTGCAGTCATGTGTGGTCTTTGTGTGCTGTGGTGATGGTGTATGGTGTCTGGTACGCTTAGAGTGCTGCTGTTGTGTGCTGCGTGTGGATGACTGGGTGCCTGATGGCTCTGGTGTGTGTGTACTCTGGTCAGGTGGGGGCACTGGCAGGGTGGTTGCCGAAGGGACAGGAGCTGGACTGGGAGCTTGGGACTGCTGAATGGCTGCTGTCACTGTGGAGGACAAAGACTGGACAGTTCAGTGTAGGCCACCCATGTCCGAATGAATGCCCTCCATGAATGTAACAACCTGTGACAACTTGTTGCCATGATCCTGGAAGGCATTCAGGAGAGTAGTCTGACCCACACACAGCTGCGGCAAAATGTCTATGGCCTCCACACTGAGGGCAGCAGGGGAGACAGGGGCAGGGGCAGCAGTACCTGGGGGGAAGGAGACTCTACCCTTCTTAGGGCTGCGGGCACGGACAGCACTTGGGGGAGAATCCGGGAGGTTGGACACAGGACAAGGTGTGACGGAAGAAGATGCAGATGTTGAACTTCCTGTGCCCGCCAACATCGAGGAGTCATCACTGGAATGAGAGGATGGGGATATTGGTGTTTCTGGCCGGGAATCCTCCAGGGCACTCTTGTACCCCTCCGAGGCACTGGTCCCCTCAGTGTTACTGAACTCCTGTGTAGTAGTCATGCCATGCCTGCCCTTGGTAGATGCTGCAAGAGACAGAGACATAGGTTCAGTATAGTGCCATACTGGCAAACATCATATTCAATACAAACTCAAATCCTTTGACTGAAACTACCACGTTTAACTACTCCATGTACTTTCAGCATATGCCACATTTATGCAATCATCAGTAGATGCATGGAAACATGCTTAGTTGATAGTCATGCTCCATGTTGCGTTGACGCAGCCAAATAGCTGGTCATGTGCCTACATGTAAACATCACATACAATTGTCTGTAGGCACACCTACGTGCCTATAGGTAAGATAGCTACACATCCAAACATGTTGTATCAGTCACATTTGAAGTATATTTCACGGAACACCACAGATACAATGTCAAATATATCTATTTGGAGTGATATCACCTCCTGAAATCCACTATGTTGGGCATTGAAGCACAACTACAGTTGTACATTGGTGTCAGCTGTGTAAATGTAACAATTTATTTGATGTGTACAGCACACATCTCTAAATGCACACTAACATGATGCTCACTGCTGTTCACTGCCAGTTGATGTCTCGAACACTCACGCTGCAGCATATGTCACAAGGACACATCTTTTTTGTTAATGAAGTGCAAATAAGCCCCCTGTAACAATGTAGTCACACAGATAATCACAATAGCATGAGAATGGGAATTTATTGCAAGGCCTTCATGTGTTGTGACATGTCACATACCAACATCTTTACAAGTGCCTGACAGGCCTTCATTGATCCAAGGCGTGATAATGTCTTCTGTAGATGAAGTTGTCAGTGGCCTCCATTAGAACAGCTAATGTGTGACAATACCTAGGCTCTGGTATATGACATCCCTATGTTGTGCTGACTGATGACATTGACGACACATCAATGAGCCAAACATCATTCACTGATTAAAAGCATTAGCCACAATTACACCATGCACTGATGCACATGGACACCCCTCCACAATTTACACGTACTGAGGACTGACACTCTGAGTAATTATTGCTCCTTATTATATTCATATTATTGAACAACACCTCAGTCATATCACAATTTGTCATACCCACTGATCACATCTAACCATGTTAAGCCCTAGTGCCAAAATAATCTCACAATAGCCAGGTTCAGCTACATTGCATTTAAATCCCAGAGTCTAACCGTCCCAGTCATATTGCCATGTGCACAAATGGCAAATGCAAATCAGCCAATGCATCACTGCAACCATCACCATCTACCCCATCAGCACCTGTGTGCACTTGCTGTCAATGTGGCAGGAAATGACATTGTGTGATGCCATGCTATTGATATTAGGCTAATATGTTTTGCAATGAAGCTGTCATCTTTATCATTGTGAAAAAAGATTCCATGGGACAGGTGTGACCTCTACCAGTTCACTGCTCCCTGAGTCCACATCTGTGCATGTCTCTAGCCACTAACAGATCATCACATGAGCAGACTATAGTGGTAGCCATGCAGCACACACAAGCCTGACAAGTGTACTGGGCTACACACTTCACACAATTAATTTTCCTGTGTAGGAAGGTCTCAGTTCAGACAACATTTACAAAATGTGAGATGAAAACCTGGCAAGATGATCTGCTATGCCAGTGTTCATGGATTTACCACATGAGAAACAAAATGTTGTACAATTACAGAACCTCTGCACTCAACACGGAGGCATTGCATTACACTAGAGACATCACAGAGGTCCGCACTTGCTCTGAAATTCATGCAGTCACTCATACGCAAAGTCACACTTTGCACAATACTCACCCCCAACTTGCTGCTGTTGGGCCCTCAAGCGTCCATCCATCTCTGACTGTGTCACTGCCAGGATGCAGGCCATTAGTGGTGTTATGCTCCTGTGCGCCAACCTGCACTTCGACGGACCAGCCCCAGTGTCATTTCAGCGATGTTTTTGGTGAGGCGGCAGACGTCATCCCACCTCTTATGGCAGTGTGTATGGTGTTGGTTTGAGACCCCCAGAGACCGCACCTTGTGGGCACTGGCCCTCCGTATGGCCTTACGCTGATGGACCTTGAGCTGCAGGCATTGGAGACAAGAAGACCAAGTTTTTGGAACACTGTGTTGTGTACCACTGTGTGACAGAACAGGAGCATGAAAACACATAGCACACAAATACATCAATGGAGAGCAGAGCCCATACACCATGTCACATAGTACACTTGGATCAACCCATATCATTGCAATGTATACATCTATGATGATGGACACACTACATGCCCATCTCATGCACATGCAGAGTGCTAGCACAGAAATCAATGTGAAAATGGGCTTCATCTGTGATGCTCTATGTGACTGAGCATGACATACAATACACTGGAAATGATGTATAGTGGTCAGACTCACTGTGTCTTACACTACACACCCCTTAATGTCCTTGAACATTGCATAGCTACGTGTCATGGTGGTCATGTTTAGGTCCCAGATCTTGTCACAAGGTGTAGGCCTGTCTTGTGTACTCCTCAGTCCTATAATATCTCTTTCAAAAATAGGATGGTGGACAACACATATATTTTTCTAAGTGCTTTTAGTGATGGGTCCTTGTAACATAGTGCAGTTACTGGGCAGGCCAGAGGGCTTTTCACTGAGAAAAAACGTGGTCCATCACAGAAATCAAATGAATGTACAATGAGAATGGTGAAACAGTGCACACACATGTGAGACTTTACACATCATGGAATCAATAGAAGGATGACATGTCCACCGTACATTTAGCAGATTTATCAGAGGTGATTTACCGCCAATAGTGATAGATCCAGGCCTTGTACTCCTGTGCAGAATGGACACATCTCCATAGGGTGAATTGGAAAGTAGAACACACATTATTCAGTACCCTCTGGCCAATCTGCATTTGAAATGTCACAAATGAGACTATGAACATTTAATGAACTATGACATTACATGGCACAGGGAATATGTGTTCAGAGTTTGAGTGCCTCAAATCAACAGTGTAACTTTATAACTGCTAAACCATAGTATGTCCTTTCCATCATTAAATGCAGTCAGGGATCTGTGGAAATGAGGCTATACACACCATTTACGTGAAGTCAGCATTACACATTTACATTATCCAGTCTCAGAACAACATGTGTGTTTTTGGCTTCAAATGAGCTGCACCAGTGTCTATGTTGCCATCCTCCCCTCATACTCAAGTGCAGTAAGTTCTTGGTCATGTATGGACAATGCTGTTGGCAAAATATTAATGCATGAACATTAGCTTGCACTCACAGGCACATACTAGTGTACAGTAACATCATGTGAGCATTCTGAGCATTCTCAAACTTTTACTCATATACTTACCAGTACCTCTGGAGCACCGTATAGCCACCCATACTGGGCAAGGACCTCCTCCACCAGGATCTCCTGCTCCTCTGTGGTGAAGTGAAGGTCCCTGATGTTCTCTGTTTGAGCCATAACTGGGCCAATAGTAGAGGTACAGCAGCAGTTGGTGTTGATGAATGGCAGGCAGCAGTGTCTGAATGCAAGTGACATGTGTGGCTCTCTCACAGATATTTATAGGCCCCTAGGGTTGTTGCAGTGGTACTCTGATGATGCAATTGGTCAGGCTAGTTTGCATCTTTCAATTGTATCCAATGCCTGTGACCACAGTGGAGGATCACGCCTACCTCAAGTTTAAAAAAATGTATTGCACTACCGCAATGGCAGTTCTCATTGGCTGCAATTACTTTGGCATAGGCGGGGTCACACCGTAGGCCCATGTGGTCTCTACCGCAATACAGCATCTTTCAATTGTGGCCAATGATCGTGACCGCAGTGGCGGAGCACGTCTACCGCAAGTTACAAAAATGTATTGCACTACCGCAATGGCAGTTCCCATTGGCTGCAATGACATTGGGGGTCTCACACCGCAGGAGCCAGGTGGTCTCTACCACAATCCGGCATCTTTCAATTGTGGCCAATGACCATGACCGCAGTGGAGGAGCACACCTACCGCAAGTTTAAAAAATGTATTGCACTACCGTGTTGGCGGTTCCCGTTGGCTGCAATGACATTGGCAAAGGTGGTGTCACACCGCGGGGGTCAGGTGGTCTCTACCGCAATCCGGCATCTTTCAATTGTGGACAATGCCTGTGACGGCAGTGGCGGAGCACGCCTACTGCGAGTTTCAAAAACTGTATTGCACTACCGAGATGGCGGGTCCCATTGGCTGCAATGACATTGGCATAGGCATTGTTACACCACAGGGCCAGGTGTTCTCTACTGCAATCTGGCATCTTAAATTGTGGCCAATGACGGTGACCACAGTGGCAGAGCACGCCTACCGCACCTAGTGACATATTGTGTCAATGCATTGTCACTTGGCAAATTGCATCAATGATCATTATACATTTACACTATATTGTTGCACCTGGTTGTAAAGTGAAATGAGAGTGTGACATTTAACTCAATGATGCCCACACATGTCATGTCAGTACACATGAGTACATGCATTGGTACATACATACTCACATGTCAAATTTGATATCTGTGTGCATGTATACAGATTTGAGGTGTAATGGAGTTTAATTTTTGTGAACATGCCAATGTGTGAAATGGCAACTCATCCCACAGTCATGATGGACTGACCACATAATCTGCCTATATCACTGTATACAGTGCTGTATTTATCTTGATAGTTGTCTAGCTTACACTCACTGTGCTAATTGTGTAATAATGTTGGGCTTAGTGTAGGGGTGGGCGGAATTTGCGTAATTGCGTTACGCAAATCTCCGCGAAACGGTAAAAAATCTCCGCGAACACGCAGAAATTCCGCGAACACGCGGAATTGCTTGTTCGCGATGGTTTTTTCCTGTTCACAATTGCTGTTTGCGTGCTCGGGGAGAAATATCTCGCGAACACGCATTTTGAGAAAGCGAACAAGCAAAAAATTTCGCGATATCGCGGAAAGCAGACTTTTGAGCATTTTCGCGTTCTCCGCGGAACGCGAAATTACGCAAATTCCGCAAATTCCGCGAGCGGAACGGATTTTACCGCCCAGGCCTAGCTTAGTGAGAGTAAAGCAAGAAGGTTGTGCAGGGACAGCAGCTATGTACAACCCAGCATTGTTGCTGTTTGCCACATGTGCTGTGTCAGCTACACCCAGGGCTTGTGAGACAAGATGTATGAGTGTACCATATACCATTCACATAGTCTGATTCGGATTTTAAAGTAGTTAGTATGTGCATCCTGCCCACATGAATGACTGCATGAGATCAAGGTGTCTGTGCATGTGACTTGTGCATTAAGCTGTTGTTACAGTCCTGTCAATGTTGGGGCTGTGTTAGTCATTATGTAAGACGTTTGACACATCTCATCTGTGAATCAGATTTGCATGTGTCCTCTTTCAGAATACGTAGGAGGCGACCAAATGTGCATTGGCCTTTCCCAGTGCTGGGGAACATGGAGGATGAGGACATCATAAGGAAATTCCATCTGAATCTCCTTACCCTTCAAGAGCTATGTGCTCAATTGGAGCCCCATCTGAGGCCTCACAGAACATATCCTACAGCTTTGACACCAACAGTAAAGGTGATGGCCGCACTGCATTTCTTTTCCACTGGTTCGTTTCAGTACACAGTGGCCATCGCCGGTGGGATGTCTCAACCTATGTTCAACGTGGTGCTGCTTGTCCACATTGTTGACCTACAGGACAGCTACATCCACTTTCCAAGGAGACATACATTGGCAGATGTGAAGGGTGAATTTTATGACCTTGGACACATTTTATGACCTTTATGACATTTTATGACCTTGGACACATACCTAATGTTGTTGGAGCCATTGACTGCACACACATTGGCCTAGTTCCACCACAGGCACAGGAGCACATCTACCGTAACAGGCAGCATTACCATTCCATTAATGTGCAAGTGGTATTCCAAGGGATATGATTATCTCCCATGTATGTGCGGGTTCTGCACATGACTCCTACATACTGTGTAACAGCATCATCTCACAACTGATGGAAAAACTGCCTCCAGAGTGTGCGTGGCTTGTTGGTGAGTATGCTGAGTCAAGTAGTGTGCTGTATGTGTAACGTGCTGTTCTCCTCAACCATTTGTATTACAAACTTGGTCTGTGTATCTAACACACCTAGGTGACTCTGCGTATCCCAACCTGCCTTGGTTGCTGAGCCCACTGAGGAATCCAAGGACCCCTGGGGAAGTCCGCTTCAATGATGCACATGGGAGGACACGTTGTGTAGTAGAGCGTGCTTTTGGGCTTCTGAAGGCTAGATTTCGGTGCCTGGACAAGAGGTGTGGTGCACTACTTTACTCTCCCCAAAAGATGTGTCAGATCATAGTTGCATGCTGCATGCTCCACAACCTGGCCTTGCGCAAAGAGATCCCCCTGATCCTGGACAATTATGAGCAGCAGATGCCCCCCGCTGCAAATCCATAAATGCCCAGTGACGATGATAGTGGAGAAGAGGAAGGTGTTGACCTGTGTCAACAGCTCATCGATAACTGCTTCTCTTGAGTGTAGGTAACATTGAACAACAATGACATTGTCTGTTGGATTTGCTGTTAGTGGCAAAGCATAGATGAGGTGTTTGGATGCTGGTTGTTGTTGGCTCGCTGCAAATGGATGATGTGTGTGGCACAGTGTATTGATTCCACTTACCTCATGTCTATGTTGATGGTGTTGATCATTGTTATGTGTGATGAGTCTTGTACGGTGTTGACTACTGGTGTGTGTTTGCTGTAATGGCATCACCTGACAACTGAATGTCATCCTCTTGTGTCTTTCTAGGTTCCTCCGCCCCATCAATGCCTCGTCACAATCAGAAGTTGTGGTACAATTTAATCAGAGTTGACATTGTAAATACTGTGATAAACATGGAACCGACACAAAGGCATAGGTGTGTAAATAGTGTTTATTTTCAATTAGATTGGGTTAAAATTAAAGTGAATGTAAGGAAATGTGTGCATACTGAGTGTATCAGTAGTCAGTGATGGTAAAGGAGACAAATAGAGTAGTCCCCATATTAATGGAATCACACAGTCCAACAAAAACCTGCCATCAACATGGCAATGTGGGATATGATAGTCAACAAAGTCAATGTTCAGGGCAACACTTGTGCCATCATGGCTGACTCAGGATCTTGGCTTTGGTTAGTGCATTGCCACGTGATCCTGCCGTGGTGTTTCTCAGACAGCCCCTCTTGAGTTTGGCAGGGGAGGCCTCTGCTGCAGGCTCAGAGGTGTCTGAGGAGTCACTGTCTTGCAACTCACCCATCTCTGTGGCCACAGCTGAGGTAGTGTGTGTTTAAGCATGCTAGCCACTGGAGGGGGGTTGAGCCTTCATTTGAGCAGCATGTATGTCCCTCAGAACACCCACATGCTGGTCCATGAGATCCACTAGTTGTCCCATTTGTGGGTCCATGGATCTCTGTGGCAGGTGGAGCTCATGCAGTTCTTCTACAACCTGGCTCATCTGTCCCTGGTTATGTTGATATGCACCAAGGACTCTGGCAACGGTGGCCAGGGTTTCTGTCTCAGTGTCCTCATGTGAGTGTCTCCCAGTTGCTCTCCCACCTGCCCCGCTGACACGGACCGGTGGCATTGGCTGTCGACACACCCACACACTCTCTCCAGCATCCTCAGCTTGTGTGGTGGTGTTGGTAACCACTGAGCCAAGGACAGTGTTGCAGGCAGCAGTGGTGATAGTGGCGGTGGCTGCAGCACAGGTCGTTGTAGCAGGGGTCAGCGCTGTAGTTGTCGCTGGTGTGTTGATTGTGGTGGTGGGGAAAATGAGGCCCTGAGACAGAGTGCGCCTCAGCAGTCCTGAGCGGCCAGGTTGTTGCTCCTCATCCGGGAAACGTAGAGAATCAGCATCAGAGAGTTAACGTTCCTAGGGTGGAGACTGGCTGTGCTGTTGGTGGTGTTTTCAGCAGCTGTTTCTTGGGGATCTCCTGTTGAACAGAGGTTAGATTGTCAATTAAGTGAACTCCACAACCTTGGTATGAGACTTTTGGATGTTACATTTGATACAACAAACATTTTACATTGCAATCACTTTGTATTGCTGAAAGACTATCAGAATCATGACTTTATGTTGAGCTACATACATTACTTGTCATTAGTGTGACATGTAAATCACAACAGTGTGACACATACAGCTAGTGTGTTTACAAGAACATGTCATCATCTACCAACTTGGTGCACATCAACTTTGGTTTATGCATGGATTTTGTTTACTTTTCAGAGAACCTGTTTCAGCTATGAAAAAACTTGACAATTTAATGATTTAAATGTTTTTTCATATCCTGTGGTTTTGTTTGTTTAACAGATTGACCGTGCATGTTTTGGTTCAAATGAGCCTTCATGCTCTGAAACCATCGCACTTACACATTGCATTCTGTGCTGTGCATGATTGGGCCCTGAATTTATTTCACATGTGACTTGCTGAGTCAAAAGTGTAATTTCTGTGACAGATACATGTGTATAGCTGTCTGCACACTGGATGTAACATTTTGATCTATAAAGAGTTGGCTGACATGTGAGGGATGTGGTGGTCATATGGCTCCATGCATTTTGAGAAGGATGACAGGGTGCGTGCACTGACTACCTACCTATTAGGTAACACTGTAGAGGGAAATGGCTGCCACGTGGTTCTGGGTGTGGGGAGTGTTCCATCCTGCTCAGGGGTGATGCAAGTGAGCATGAGAAGGCTACCTACCTGTAAGGTGGAGTAGAGCAATTAAATGGCTGCCACATGGCTCTTGGGTGTGGGGTGTGTTCCATCCTGCTCAGCTGTGGGACAAAGGTGTATGATGTGAGTTGTAGTGCTGGCTGCCTGTCTAGAAACACCCTTCCCTTTTGAAATGGCTACCTGCCTGTCAGCTTGAGGAGAGCAATGAAATGGCTGCCACATGGTTCTGTGTGTGGGGAGTGTTCCATCCTGCTCAGGGGTGATGCAAGTGAGCATGAGAAGGCTACCTACCTGTAAGGTGGAGTAGAGCAATTAAATGGATGCCACATGGCTCTTGGGTGTGGGGTGTGTTCCATCCTGCTCAGCTGTGGGACAAAGGTGTATGATGTGAGTTGTAGTGCTGGCTGCCTGTCTACAAACACCCCTCCATTTTGAGATGGCTACCTGCCTGTCAGCTTGAGGAGAGCAATGAAATGGCTGCCACATGGTTCTGCGTGTGGGGAGTGTTCCATCCTGCTCAGGGGTGATGCAAGTGAGCATGAGAAGGCTACCTCCCTGTAAGGTGGAGCAGAGGAAGGGAATAGGTTACACATGGCTCTTGGGTGGGGGGAGTGTTCCATCCTGCTCAGCTGTGGGACAAGGGTGCCTGATGGGAGTTGTAGTGCTGGCTGCCTATCCACAAACCTCCCTCCCTGTTGAGATGGCTACCTACCTGTAAGGTTGAGGAGAACAATCAAATGGCTGCCCCATGGTTCTCGGTGTGGGGAGTGTTCCATCCTGCTCAGTTGTGGGACAAGGGTGCCTGATGGGAGTTGTAGTGCTGGCTGCCTGTACACACACACCCCTCACTGTTAAGAAGGCTACCTCCCTGTGAAGTGGAGCAGAGGAAAGGAATAGGTTACACATGGCTCTTGGGTGGAGGGGGTGTTCCATCCTGCTCAGCTGTGGGACAAGGGTACCTGATGGGAGTTGTAGTGCTGCCTGCCTGTACACACCCCCCTCCCTGTTAAGAAGGGTACCTCCCTGCGAAGTGGAACAGAGGAAAGGAATAGGTTACACATGGTTCTTGGGTGGGGGTTGTTCCGTCATGCTCAGCTGTGGGACAAGGGTGCCTGATGGGAGTTGTAGTGCTGGCTGCCTATACACAAACACCCCTCACTGTTAGGAAGGCTACCTCCCTGTGATGTGGTGCAGAGGAAGGGAATAGGTTACACATGGCCCTTGGGTGGGGTGGTGTTCCAGCCTGCTAAGCTGTGGGACAAGGGTGCCTGATGGGAGTTGTAGTGCTGGCTGCCTGTACACACACACCCCTCCCTGTTAAGAAGGCTACCTCCCTGTGAAGTGGATCAGAGGAAGGGAATACGTTACACATGGCTCCTGGGTGGAGTGTGTTTTCATCCTGCTCAGCTGTGGTACATGGGTGCCTGGTGGGAGTTGTAGTGCTGGCTGCCTGTACACATGCCCCCATGGAAATATTGCTAGCTACCTTTGAGGTGAAAAAGAAGAAGGAAAGTGTAGATATATGAGACATGTGTTGGGAAGAGTGTGTTGTACATAAGTGCATTTAGGTCTAGGAAGTGTAGCTTTATAGTTGTGCAAGACAGTACATGGCAGTGTGATGGGATACATTGTTTGGTACTTACCAGCCTCCACTCCCCCGGCTATTCTTGTGAGACTCTCTGCCTGCAGTATGGTAAGAACCTTCTCCTCCCATTCAGTGAATGTTTGTGGTGGAATGATGGGCCACCGCCAGTCCTCTGAGCCACCTCATGGTTCCTCTTGGCACTGTATTTCACCCTGGTCTTGAGGTCATGCCACCTCTTCTTGATGTCATGCAGTGTGCGCAGGGTGGTCCCTATTGCATTGACTTAGTTGACTATCCTTTCCCACATTTGATTTTTTTCTGACTAGTGGTGTCTGTTGGACCATGCTTCCTAACAAATGTGGTTCTACTCGTCTACCATCACTGACAACTCATTGTCTGTGAATTTTGGCATTTTTGTCTGTGCTATGGTGTGTGATGTGCAAATGGGTGACATGTGCAGGTTGGAAGGTGGTGGTGGAGATGTGTGGGGTGTGTGTTGGTGTTGTTAGTGTCGGTGGTTGTGATGGTGTGATGTGTGATGATTTGCCTCTCCTTTCTGCTCTGGTGTTTAGCCCTTCTCTTCTGGAGCTGTGCAAAGGATGCTGGCAAGGGAAGGGGTTGGGTTTATACTCAGCTATGTGGGTGTGTCCAAATGGGGTATTCATGTCAGGTGTGTTCTCTATGTTGACCTGGGATTTGTATTTTTTTAATGCCATGGGGGTGTGTCATTGGGGTGTGTCAAATGTTTTTGAAGGCAGCAGAAAAACAATCAGCCACACTTGGAGGCCTTGTTCGGTGGGTGCATTCAACTGCCGTTCTTCTTTCCGCGCGACTGAAGCGGTCTGAACGCAATGATCATTCCTCCAGCTCAGCCATTCATCTTTTTGCACGACCGCAGCTGTCAGAAAAGACTGATCATTCCGCTTGCTCCGCCATTGATGTAGCGCTTAAAAGTTTGAAAATTGTAGGGGTGCGTTATATTCACTGTTAGTCGGCACCCGCATATAACCAAATGTGTACTCAGGTATTTTGTGTGCAATGTATTACGAATTGTATAACCTATATCGATTTTAATAGAAGTGCCAGCTATGTACAAGCACATTGTAAAGGTATTAGAGAAATGTATAGAGTTTAGCCTACATGAAAAGTAATGTGGTGTTAGAAATGTGTATCTTAGACTTCGTGTCTGTAGACTGTTTAGTTTGACCACACATGAAAGAAAGACGTAAATGTCAATACTGTGATTTAAACATGCTTCTGTAACCGAAGTAGTGGCCAGAATTCGCATATATCGTTGAGGCGAAAGGCCTGGTATTTTCTTATGTTGGCCAAGGGCAATAGGCCAAGAAGGGATTTATTCCAGTAGAGGTTTTAGGCTGTAGTAAATTGCAACTTAAAAGATGTGAAGAATGTCTGCTTTGCATGATCTCACCCCAGGTGCAAGGACAGTTGCTCGTTAGTAGAGAAGCTCTTTGTTCACAATTTGACTTATGTAGTAAAAGCCAGACATGGGAGTGTATTGGAATGTGCCAATCGTAACTCCTAGTGCGGATGGCGTCTGGGATTCAAGGCCAAGCGATGGACGATGGAACTGGACTGCGCTCTGTGGAAAAGTACTGAAAGTCGACCCCGGAGAAGAGGAGGCGCAAAGGGCGTGTTCTGGGATTTGGGGTTCTGTATTAGGGACAGCGCCCCGAGGGTGGGGGCAGATCAGAGCAGCCCCGAGCAGAGGAAGGCTAGGCGAAGAGCTAGAGGGGGCAACTTAGACCAAGCTCTCTAAGTGAAGACTTCTTAGGAAGTTTCACTCTGACACCTTTATTCGATGAGGGTCTCAAGGGATTGCTAAGTAGGGATGTCATCTAGTACAGAGGAGGGACAGAGATGGTATGGTTCAGTGTCCTTAGTATCGACATTTGCTTGGTAGTGTTCTACCTCATGCTTTTAGAGATTGTGCTTTTAGTTATTTTTAGCCGTATGCGGATTCTCCGAAGAGTAGCATTTGTGTTAGTGCCTATGTACTTGTTGTGCCTCGTATTGAGGACTTTGTATTTGCAAATCTTTATGCTGATAATAAAAACCAGAGAGCCAAGAGATTAAGTTTCGAGTCCTTGATTATGGCAAATTGTGGACAGTAATTTTGATAATTGTGTCTTTCCCTCCACGCTATTGGGCAAGTAAAAAGTTCCATCTGACCAGAGTGGGTTCCAGTAGATAATTGCGAGATACTAAAATGGGCCGGAGCAGTTGGTAGCAAACGAGGATGGTTTCTTTCTGATAGCGAGGGAAGATTAGATAAGGATAAGTGACCCTTGAGGCCCAAGAGACGATAAGTGATGCTGAATCATCAGATGGCGAGCAGCAGACGGCAGCAGATGAGCATCGACGGCGAGTAGCAGTGCGGCAGAAAGCAGCAGTTCCAGGAGTGAGTATGAATATAATGAGTGGTTGTAGATTGCGGTGTTGATTTGTTGTGTGATGTCTTGCGGAGTTGTTGTGTATGTCGTGTGATTGTGAGATCAGGCTGTGAGCGCGCGCAGCCCGGGAATTGTGGTGTAGAAGACACCTGAGATAGATTTTGTTGACCACCCAAAGGAGATCGTGAGGTACCATCGATCACCTGGACCGAGATAGGGGGAGCGAATGTGTGTGTGTATGGCAACTTAACGCTGGTCGTGGGTTGTGGTGTGCAGATCGGAGTGTTAGTAACCTATCAGAGGCGATCTGTCTGGCCGGACGGGGGCAGACGGGCGCCAATCGAGGTCAACAAGGTCGAGAGACTGTGGACGAACAGTCAGAGGCTGTGGACGGACAGCCAGAGAAGTAACTTAATTGGTTATTTCAGTGTATGAATGGGACGTGAGTAAGCGTGAAACGAGTTTTGGAGAAGGGAACTGCTGCGAGCGAAGGAAGGTGACGTCAGAGAGTGTCGCGCTGTGATAGGCCGGTTGGTGTGAGTCGCGCTGTTATTGGAGGATTCGAGAACAAGAAGTAAATAGAGCGCGAGATCGAATTTGCTCATCATGAAGTGCCTTAGGGCTTTGCGAGAGTTGTGTAGAGGCGATAAGCATGTGGTTGTTCGTGGGGGAGAAGAAGCCCCTCCCGAGGATACCCCGGCACATTACATGGCACAGAATGTGGGGTTACATACTATAGTTTGGATTGAGAATTGGCACAAGATGACACAAGGTGAAGGGGAATTAGCTTTCCCGAGGTATGGCTCATTTAGATTAGCGGTGCTGTACCAACTGAAGACGGTGATGGGGTCCTTAAGACCCTTGCCAAGACCAGCACAGTTCGAAGCATTACATGCGTGGATTAGAGCAGCGCATGATAAGGAAAAAGGGAAGAAGTCAGGAGAGGATGAGGAAGTCGATTAGGGCATTTCAGGATGCCAAGTGGGACGCAGCGGAGAAAAGATGGAGAGTGCAGACAATTGAGGAAGCGAAACTGTATCCCGTGATAATAGATTCGACAGGGATACGCCATGTGAAAGCACAGGAGAAGGCACAAGAGGAAGATAGTGATTCCGATGATGGGGTATTGCAAAGATTGCTAGACGAGAGACCACCCCCTTATAATCCAGATGAAGCGGATGATAGGTGGGGTGAGAGGGGAGAAACTAGGAGGGTAACAATCCAGCCTGAGACCCGAGTGGAAGGGTTGGTTTCGTTTGAAACTGCGAGTTCACAGGGTCAGTCTGAGGCTAGTGGGAGGATTGAAAGAGAGATGAGGTTACCGGATGCCTTGAGGGTACCGGTCACCATTGGACCGATTGTGTCAATATACAGTCCGGAATCAGAGGAAAGAGAGAGGTCTGAACGAGTGACAGAAAGAACGAGGAGAGAAAGCGGAGAAAGTGAGTTGGAAGGGGCAACGGCCCGACCTCCAAGCCCTGTACAATGGAGTACACCATTAGCAGCGGTGTCAGACACATCTAGGGGCGAAGAGGACGAGAGACCGGTGAGGCCGAGGACTCTGATGGAGTCGAGATCAGATTTAGGGTCATGGGTACCGCCAAAGAAGCAAATGAGCTGGAATATGGGCAAAGCGGGGACAACCCCTGTTGCCTTTACGAGCCATTCTGCTCCCATAGAACCACCAGAAGAAAGGAGAGAGCAGGAACCGGAATGCGAGTATGATGAGGGACGTGGAGCAAGTTGTCAGGTGTTGAAAGGGGCCTTGAAGGCAGGAATGATAGATGTAGTAAGACTTAAAGCAGAGGCGGATGAAATAATATATGGGAATCTACCTCTTGAGAGAGTAGTGACATATACTCCAGATGAATTGCTTTTTGTAGCAAAAGATGTGACTCGTAAAGCACGAGCGGCACATGAGAAACTGGCGGGTTTGGCTAGAGAATATGGGGTGGATCTGTCCAAGACTAGAGCATTACAAGGGAACCATAGGATGCATTGTACCGAGCGGGAATTGGAAGAGAAAAGAGTTGTTGGTCTAAGGTCACATACTAAGGAACTGATTGTAGCTATGAGAATATGGCTGATGTTTGACAAATGGCAAGAGGAATGGGCTAGGAAAAAGAATTCTAGGGGAGCGAAAGGAGGGAGCTCTGAAGGAGATTTGCAGGAGGTAAAGATCCTTCCCTTGAGAGAGGTGGCGAATGGAGGATATGTGCATGTACCATGGAGCAGGGGGGATTTGGCATCATTTACGAATGATTTTCCCAGGCTCAGGGAGAAGCCTGCAGAGTGGTACAAGCAAGTTGAGCGTTTCGTTAAAATTTCGAAGGTGTTGTGGATAGATCTGAACACCTTATTCGATATCGTGGTTCCGGGAGATCTGTGGAACGCATGTAAAATTGCTGTTGATTGGCCGGACTATGAGCCTGACAGGAACCTGGTTACAAATGGTCCGTCGCCCGTGGTAATGAGGCTGTACGATAAGGTAATTACCTGGTTGAAATCGAAGGTTTCACCCCAAGACATCGATTGGGTGAAGATAGACAGGACAGTGCAGGAGCCAAAGGAGACAGTACATGAATTTTATGAGAGACTTTTGAAGGCTTTTAAGCAGTACAGTGGTTTAGATGAGCTGGAAACGAAGGACATGGGACAGTTTGTGTCTAAGTTCGTGCTGGGTTTGAAGCCCGAGGTCAGTCTTATGATACAGCAGCATTTGATCTGTTGGCAGAATAAGCCTGTAGATGAGATCTTGCGGTACGCCAGGTACTGCACGGATGAGATTGAGTCCAAGCACAAGAAGATGAAGGATAACTTATTGCTCATTCAGATGCAAGCCGCTCAGGGACCGCCGAATGGGGGCCCGGTGGTGCGGAGACAGGGAAACTATCAGACAGGGAATCAGAATATGCAGGGTCAGGGAAGGCCGAGGCCCGTTGACCCTAGGACAGGCATAGATGTAGCGATCTTGAAAAAGACGACTGCCTGTCACCAGTGTCACCAGGTGGGACACTGGAGGCGCGAGTGTCCCTTGAACCCCTATAATCAGCCGCAGATGGAGGGAGGAATGGGTCAGGTCCCTGGGGCGGAGCAGGTACAGACGGTGACTGTACCGAGAATGATGCCAGGGGGGACCGGCGTCTCGCAGGTGCAGGTTCCCCAGCCACCCCAGATGCAGAACATACAGCAGGGAGCTCGGACTTATTTGCAGATGCCCATGTTCGAAGTGGGAGAGGAGAGGGATGCAGATTTGCTGGCGCAGTTAAGTCTAGGCCAGGACGATGATTGCATACTTAGGGCCATACTAGAGGTAGATCAGAGAGGACCCTTTGTGGAAGCAGAACTCGACGGACGCCCGACTACCTTTTTGGTAGATACGGGGGCTACCAGGTCAACCATAAGGTCAGCAGTGGTCCCGGGGGTAGCCCTCTCTGGAGAAAGCATACAAGTGGTTGGAGTGGCGAATAAGAGGCTAGTTTGCCCCTTGACAGAACCGGTTCCAGTCAGGATAGGCAACTTTAGGGATCGACATCAGTTCGTGGTGTGCGATTCTAGCCCTGTTTGTTTGCTGGGAAGAGATTTGCTGTGTAAGCTCAATTGTACAATCTACTGTACCCCGAAGGGAGTAGAGGTACAGACGAGGGATGATGACGCGACCTTTAAGGTTGCAAATCAGCGGGTGTGTGTGGAAATGTACCCAGCTTTGACAGTGGAGGAGCTTCCACAGGATTTGAGGGAGTCAGTGTCGTCTGACGTGTGGGATTTAAGCGGAGAGGAGATCGGTTTAGTCAGGGGAGTGGAACCAGTGAAAATACAGGTTAAACCGAATGCAGAATTCCCGAGAACACCTCAGTATAAACTATCGCCTGAAACAGTTGCAGGGATTAAACCTGTGATTGAGTCTATGATTAGGCAGGGAATACTGGTGGAGATCATGGGTAGTCCATGTAATTCACCCATTATGGGACTGCAGAAACCAAGTGGGAAGTTCAGGATAGTGCAAGACCTGCGGAAAATAAACTACATAGTTGTTCCATGTTGTCCAGTGGTACCGAATCCATCTGTGATACTGTTCCAGATCCCATGCGAAGCTGGATGGTTCACAGTGATTGACTTGTGTCAGGCATTCTTTTCGATTCCCCTACATGAAGAGAGTAGATTCCTTTTTGCATTTAGGCTAGAGAATCGTATATTAACATGGTGTCGTATCCCACAGGGGTATACGGAGAGCCCGTCAATTTTTAATCAGCTCTTAAAGAAGAATCTTGAAGGTCTTGTGTTGCCGAAAAACTCTGTTTTGGTGCAATACATTGACGACCTGCTTGTCGCGTCAGAGACAGAAGATGCTTGCAGGGTCGATACCATTGCGTTGTTGAATTTCCTGGGAGAGAACGGTCACAAGGTGTCTCCAAACAAGCTGCAATACTGTTTACCCGAGGTACAGTATTTGGGGCACAGAATTGAAAAGGGTAAAAGGAAAGTGTCTCTAGATCGCATTGATGCGATTCTGAGAATGCCAGTTCCCTCGACGCAGAGGGAAGTTAGAATGTTTTTGGGAATGGTGGGTTATTGTCGCCAGTGGATCCCAAACTTTTCCTTTGAAGCTAAGCCTTTACAGCGGCTGACGCGAAAGGATGTAAGTGATCCGGTACCATGGGACGACGACTGTTTGAAATCATTTCTGAGGCTGAGAGAAGCCTTATGTAGCGCTCCTGCGTTGGGAATGCCGGATTATAACAAGGCATTTGCATTGTTCTGCTGCGAAAGAGAAGGTTGCGCATTAGCAGTGTTAACCCAGAATCATGGAGGTGTCCGTAGACCAGTTGCCTATTTCTCAGCTACTTTAGATCCAGTAGCTTCTGCGTTGCCCGGATGTCTCAGATCCGTTGCGGCAACAGGTGTCAGCATCGAGAGATGTGAGAGCATTGTGATGGGTCATCCTCTTACTGTACATGTGCCGCACTCTGTTGAATTGTTGATGACTAGGACTAAAACACAGCACCTCACGAATAATAGGCCGACTCGTTATGAGCAAGTTATCCTTGCAGCCGATAATGTGACATTGAAGAGGTGTGCTGTTTTAAATCCTGCTACATTGTTACCTATTCCAATTATAGATGATAACGAAGATTGTGAGGACCATGATTGTCTCGATGTGACTGAACTATGCACCAAACCGAGACCTGACATGGTCGATGAACCGCTCCCAGTGTCAGATGAGATTTTCTTTGTAGACGGTTCATGTTTAAGAGACAGTGTCGGTCGATTGAGAGCAGCGTTTGCTGTATGCACCATCACGGGTGTGGTTGAAGCCGCTTGTTTAGAAGGAGTACACTCCGCGCAGGTGGCTGAGCTCATTGCTCTGACTCGTGCCTGTTTGGCAGCGGAAAGGATTTGTGTAACTATTTACACGGACAGCCAGTATGGGTTTGGTGTGGTTCACGACTTCGGACAGCTATGGTCCCAGAGAGGGTTTATGACGTCTTCAGGTTCTCCTATAAGAAATGGTGATCATGTGCGGAAACTGTTAAAAGCATTGCAAGGTCCTGATGAAATTGCTGTTGTTAAATGTGCCGCACACACGAAGGGAAGTGATTTTGTCTCGTTGGGAAACAACTATGCCGATGAAGTAGCCCGATTTTGTGCGGAACAGGGATGCAACTTCACTGAGACCTACATTGAGGAAACTGGGGAGGAGAGGGTGTATGGTCAGATGTTAGCAATGGCAGACTCATGGGAGGAACTGAAACAGCTTCAGGAAGGGGTCTCGGAGTAGGAACGTGACAGCTGGATACGAGCGGGATGTGAGAAGGGAGATGTGGATATATGGGTTTCGAATGATGGACGAGCGGTGTTGCCGGAAAATTTGTTGAATCCCATGGCGAGGTTGATACATGGTGCTGTACATCTGGGTAGGGATGCCATGATGAGAGTGTTTCGTCAGACTTGGTACAACCCGAAGTTTCGTGCAGTGGCTGAAACTGTGTGCCAGAGGTGTGTCACTTGTCAACAGATGAATGTGGGGAAAAGAACCGCTGTGACTTTGAGCCACATAGGGAGGTCAGGGGGACCTTTCAATAGGATGCAGTTGGATTTTGTCGAAATGCCGAAGTGTAACGGGTTGAGGTACATATTAGTGATAGTATGTGTCTTTTCCAGGTGGGTGGAGGCGTACCCTACACGCAGATGTGACACACTCACAGTAGCGAAACTATTATTGAGAGAACTCATTCCAAGGTACGGGTTCCCGACGTCCTTTGAATCGGACAGAGGAACTCATTTCCACAGCGAAGTTATGAAGTTGCTTTGTGCTGCTTTGAATATAGACCAGAAGTTACACTGTAGCTATAGACCAGAAGCTTCAGGGATAGTGGAGCAGGTGAATGGAACTCTGAAGGCTCGGATGGCGAAAGTGTGTTCGTCTACGTCTCTGAAATGGCCTGACGCATTGCCTTTGGTCCTTATGAGCCTCCGAAGTGTGCCTGATAGAAGGACTGGGTTGTCACCCCATGAAATCCTCATGGGAAGAGCGATGCGTTTGCCTGCAATACCTGCTACTGCTCTGATAAATATCACTGATGATATGATCCTGGACTATTGTAAAGGCCTTGCTGACGTGGTCCGTTCTGTGTCTCAGCAGGTGCAGACAGCAACGGTTCCAGCTGCGAGTGACCGGTGCCACGACTTGGACCCAGGCGATTGGGTCCTAGTCCGAAAGCACGTGAGGAAGAGTTGTTTGGATGCTAGGTGGCGCGGCCCTTTCCAAGTGATTCTTGTCACGAACACAGCCGTCAAGTGTGGAGGTTTACCGAACTGGGTGCATGCTTCTCATACCCGTAGAGTTCCAGCACCCTTGGGAGATACAGCCCCTCTCGAGAACAAAGATCCCAGTGAGCCGACAGAGCCTCCTGAGAGGGCCAGTCAAGCTGTAAGGGTTGCTGAAGCGGCTGATGATGCACTGAATCGAGTTGGGGAAGAACGTGAAAGAAGTACTGACCCAGAAACCGGCGAAGGAGCAAGAGGTGCAGTGGGTAGCACAGAATCAAGTTCTGCCGAAGAAGAGGAGGTCAGTGCACAGGGTATCGAAGAGAAGATCGGAGGTGCTACCGAAGCAGAAAGGGTTTGGCCCGCCAGACAGAACCGGGTAAACCTGAGGTTGGCTCCAGACACAGACCTTGCACCAGTTTCGGAAGAACCAGAAGAGGAATCAGGAGACGAGGAGAATCCTCAAGGGGGTGTGAGAAGGTCCAAGAGAACTCGAGTGCCAAGTCGGAAGTACGCTTCACCAGAGTGGGCATATCAAGTGACTGATGCCAGGGTTACCGAGCACGGGAAGGTTGAGGTCGATGACATTGGTCAACAGTGTCCCGCTCCAGAGGGTGGAAGTGTTGCTGAAGGTTCCGGGCTTGGAGATCGAAGGAATTTTGACGATTCATATTCCAAGTCCGCCATTCCTGAGTGTCATTCGAGGTATGATCTTGGACAATTTGGAGTTCCCGACGTTCACGACTGTGCCAGACCCACAGGAACTGATCATTCTTAAGCTCGAAATATTGCAAGGAGTCTTGGAGCTGTTGGGACCAGCGCTTATGTTAGATTCATTTGAGAAGGTTGCAAGCAGAGAAGAAGATAACCTAGATCCGAGCGGAAGAAGAACAAAATTAGGGATTTTTCCGTTATAGAACGAAGAAAAGTTAGGGAGGTTTGCCTAAGTTCACGAAAGAGACACTAATGAGAAGGAGACTTACCCTTTCAGAGACTGTATTGGACATTGAGCATACTCCGAAGATGGCAGATCCTGCAAACACACATCGTAGGGCTAAATTGATAATAGGCACATTGATAGGAGTTGTGATAGTCACCATATTTGCGGTAGTGATAAGTTCATACATGGTGGCTCACAGGCATGAGGGGAAGGTTCAGGGAGCACCCACACCTATTACCCCAGAACAGAGAGGTGTCAGTATTAGAGAACAGGAATCATCGGAGTTGAGAGATGTTCGCAGACTCCACATGGATTTGTCAAAGGGTGATTTTAAGCTTAACGCGTATGCAAGGTTGCTGTATGAGTATGTTGATGCGATGGATGTGAAGGACTGCTATGTGTGCATGCAGTTGCCTGCTTCAGTGGATGAGGGTATCAAGTATCATCATCTCCCATTGACATATGGGATTTCTTGTAGTTTATTGCTCAGTTTATTTTATGACAGGAGACAGTTCGAGTATTTCTTTTCAAATTTTGACACGGTACTTCCTGAAGTTCCAGCAATCAAGCATTTGAACAAATATGATTCTAACAAGAAAGAGGACAGACTCCTGAAGTATTTTAGACCGACTATGAAGTTGGATACGGCGCATGCTCACAGGAATAACCTGACATGTGCGTTATCTGAGATAGAGAAGAAATTCATAGACCAAGTAGAGGACAGGTATAGAAAGTTGACCCAGACACGACACACCGGAGATAGCCCAGTAGATTGGACGGACGAGGAGAGAGCTCACAGATCCAAGGGAAGTTATGGACCAATAGCGTTAGATGAGGTACAGAGAGGGAATTTGTGTATTGGACGGCCTCAATCCGATACGGATAAGGTCGCAGTAGGACATAGCACTTGTTCTCAGACCTTCACAGTGGAAGCTTCTGCTAAGAATTTTATGGTAGGTCCAGTAGAGGTAATTCCGACAGTATATTATGTATGCGGGAAGAATGCTTATGTCAGGCTACCTGCGAATTGGTATGGCATATGCTATTTGGCTATCATATTCCCGAAGATTTATCACACAGAGGACTTGGAGTTGTTAGAGACGAAGCGACAGTCTAGGAAACGTAGGGCTACGAACGCCGGTGCAGTGATTGGGGACATATACGGAGCAATGATACCTAGTATGGGTGTGGTGTTGAATGATGTGAAGATCAGGAGGTTGGCGACTGTGGTTGATGAGTTGTCTATGAACACTGCGAGATCTTTGTTGTTGGTGGCTGGAGAGATGTTGTCGATACGGAATATGGTTATGCAGAATCGCCTTGCTTTAGACGTATTATTAGCAAAAGAAGGCGGAGTCTGCAAATTATTGAAGGTTCAGGAATGCTGCACATATATTCCAGACAACACGAAGGAGATAGGGAAGTACATAGACAACATCACGACTATTCACAAGGAGATTATGGATTTGACGGAGGAGAATGTGTGGGAGAAGATTGGATTAGGATTTGGAAGAGTGGGAACTTGGTTTGCGAATCTGGGAAGAGGATTTCTGGGATCAGTGTTGAAGCCAATTATCATTGCTGTGGTTTGCGTGATTTGTTTGTGGGGATGCGTGAAGGCATGGAAGTGGTATCAAGGAGGCAAGGTTGAAAGGGCTCTTAAGGCAAACGAGAAAAGGATGGCGAAGCTCCAGGAGCAGCAATATGAGAGTCTTAAGAGACTGGAGGGAGTTCGACATGGCAAAGTTATGACTAGCGCGGTCTAAATCAGTTCTAAAGAAGAGAAATGTAATGGTGTGATGACGGATGTCATCAAAGGGGGGAACTGATGTAGCGCTTAAAAGTTTGAAAATTGTAGGGGTGCGTTATATTCACTGTTAGTCGGCACCCGCATATAACCAAATGTGTACTCAGGTATTTTGTGTGCAATGTATTACGAATTGTATAACCTATATCGATTTTAATAGAAGTGCCAGCTATGTACAAGCACATTGTAAAGGTATTAGAGAAATGTATAGAGTTTAGCCTACATGAAAAGTAATGTGGTGTTAGAAATGTGTATCTTAGACTTCGTGTCTGTAGACTGTTTAGTTTGACCACACATGAAAGAAAGACGTAAATGTCAATACTGTGATTTAAACATGCTTCTGTAACCGAAGTAGTGGCCAGAATTCGCATATATCGTTGAGGCGAAAGGCCTGGTATTTTCTTATGTTGGCCAAGGGCAATAGGCCAAGAAGGGATTTATTCCAGTAGAGGTTTTAGGCTGTAGTAAATTGCAACTTAAAAGATGTGAAGAATGTCTGCTTTGCATGATCTCACCCCAGGTGCAAGGACAGTTGCTCGTTAGTAGAGAAGCTCTTTGTTCACAATTTGACTTATGTAGTAAAAGCCAGACATGGGAGTGTATTGGAATGTGCCAATCGTAACTCCTAGTGCGGATGGCGTCTGGGATTCAAGGCCAAGCGATGGACGATGGAACTGGACTGCGCTCTGTGGAAAAGTACTGAAAGTCGACCCCGGAGAAGAGGAGGCGCAAAGGGCGTGTTCTGGGATTTGGGGTTCTGTATTAGGGACAGCGCCCCGAGGGTGGGGGCAGATCAGAGCAGCCCCGAGCAGAGGAAGGCTAGGCGAAGAGCTAGAGGGGGCAACTTAGACCAAGCTCTCTAAGTGAAGACTTCTTAGGAAGTTTCACTCTGACACCTTTATTCGATGAGGGTCTCAAGGGATTGCTAAGTAGGGATGTCATCTAGTACAGAGGAGGGACAGAGATGGTATGGTTCAGTGTCCCTAGTATCGACATTTGCTTGGTAGTGTTCTACCTCATGCTTTTAGAGATTGTGCTTTTAGTTATTTTTAGCCGTATGCGGATTCTCCGAAGAGTAGCATTTGTGTTAGTGCCTATGTACTTGTTGTGCCTCGTATTGAGGACTTTGTATTTGCAAATCTTTATGCTGATAATAAAAACCAGAGAGCCAAGAGATTAAGTTTCGAGTCCTTGATTATGGCAAATTGTGGACAGTAATTTTGATAATTGTGTCTTTCCCTCCACGCTATTGGGCAAGTAAAAAGTTCCATCTGACCAGAGTGGGTTCCAGTAGATAATTGCGAGATACTAAAATGGGCCGGAGCACCATCTTATCATAATTTAACTTGCGGTCATTCCGCTTATGGATCGGCGTTTTTGGTGCTTTCCGCAGCATTTCCATCTGCTGCGGTCATATTTTCTGGTTTTCTGGATGTTGCGAGTAGATTTTTGTGGAATCAGACCGCCGCGGTCGGATTTTTCAATCATTGCATCATGATGTTACCGTCAGTTTAGCCGCAGAACATGCGGGTGTTTTTTTCCACAACCACGGCAGTCAGAGGGCTTTTCCGGCCGCTTATTTATTCAGTTATTGTAGGGACAAGCTCCTGGAGAGGTGTGAGCTGTAAATCACGTGCAGAACCTCTTCATGCGCTTCTGGCGTGTTCTTTAATTTCTAATTCTTTTTACTTTATCCACCTGTGCAAGTAATATTACCTTTTCTTCAAAGTTATCTGCATCACATTTATAAAAGGCAACAGCATTTAGGGTACCCAGGATTTTACTGCAAGTGAAGTTATTCACTGCTCCGGGGCTGCACTGACCTTTTCAGCCAAAAAGTTGAGGGTCAAGTGGTAGCACAGAGTTAACCAGAACTTATATTACTCTAAGGGGCATACTTACAGAGTCACTTTTTCTGATGCTCTGGTGGCCTTGTGCCATTTCTCATATTTACAAGGTAGTGCTAAGCCACTTAACGTGGCTTCACTACACCTTGTAAATATGCTCCTTGCAGCTGCAGTTCGCTGTGGCAAAGGGGTGGTCAATGGGTGTTGCTTTGGGCAGTCCACTGCAACACCCATTGATTTTTGACGCTGCCCCCAAATCACAAGGCTGAAGCAGCACAAAAAATTACGCCAGGTAATACCTGGTCTTAGGAGGGTGAGATGAGAAATTTCTCCTCATATGTTGCTCTTTCCATGAGGCATATTTACAAGCCCCTATCGCCACAGGAACTTCACTTTTATCGATGTTCCTGTGGCGATAGGGGCTTTGCCTTATTCAAAAGGCAGCATTAAGCCACTTTTGAATAAGGCACCCTTTCACGCTATACTTCGCATGAAAGGTGTGGGCAGTGAATGTTGCAGTGAGCGTTCTGCCGCAATACCAATTGATTTTGACACTGCCCCATATTTAAAAAGGGTGGAATAAATGTGGGGCAGCGTCAAAATTAAGACCAGGGAAAACCATGTCTTAAACAGGGGAAACAAGGAGAAATGCTTTAATTCTCCTCGTTTTTACTGTTTCTATGTGTGATGCATTGCACAGCACACATAGAAACAGCAAAACGCCACGTATGATTGTTTATGTGCAGGATGGTGTTCCTTCCTGCACACAAGCAATCATTTTAAAAATGACGAGTTGCAACTTCTATGTGTGCAGCACACATAGAAGCTACAAATTGCCATTTATGATTGTTTATGTGCAGGAAAGGATACCTTTCTGTACATAAACGATCATTTTCCACAATGTAGGCACCCTTGCACTATGGTGCAAGCACGCTTGCGTTGGCGCTAGGCAGCTAAATTTAGCACCAGCGCAGGAAGAAACGCAGGGCTGCACCGTATTGTTGTAAATACGGTTCACCCCTGCATTTCTAAAGTGACAGAGCGCAGCATTAGCCTTTTTGGCTTAACGATCCGCCACTTCAGTTGTAAATGTGCCCCTATTTGTGCTGAATTTTGCAGCACATATAGAAAAAACAAATCACCATTATTGATTGTTTATGTGCACGAAGGTGTCCCTTCCTGCACATAAAGAATCGCCCCTGCAGCGCAGGACCCCTAGCAAAATGGCGTAAGGGTGCCTGCGCTGGAGCTAGGCAGTTTTTTTAGCACCAGTGCTAGGGAAAATGAAGGGGTGTGCTGTATTTTTGTAAATATGTGCATCCCTGTGTTTAATAAATGTGAAGAGCAGCGTTGCCAAATTTGACGTAACACCACGCTCCACCATTTGTTTTGTAAATGTGACCTTTAGTGACAAATTTGGTTTCGGTTTTAGTATTCAATCAATGATTCCTCTGTGAATATTAAGAAATTAAAATGGCAACCTAGAAAATTAAAACCCCACCATCTGTGCTACTGAAAGGGGCACGTTCTTTCCTCAAACTCTGATCATGCTCAGCCTCTCACCTCAAGCAGTCAATCACGAGATTTGCACAAGAAAGGGGAGACCAATATGCATTCCTCCCACTGTGTACACTGTCATAGACTTAAAATGCTTTTGATTTCCAATGTGATTGCAAATGCAGCACTTCACAAACAAGACACTGGCTGCAAAACAATAAAAACAACATTAACTAGCACGTCAAGATTGACAATGCGTAAGAAAGAATTAGAGGGCATATTTACAAGCCCCTATCGCCACCACAACGTCACTTTTAGTGACGTCGTTGGGGTGGCGATAGGGGCTTCACCTTATTTACAAGGCAGCATTAAGCCACTTTATGTGGTTTAATGCTGCCTTGTCAATAAGGCACCCTTTCATGCTGTACTTAGCATGAAAGGTAAGGGCAATGGGTGTAGTGGTGAGCGTTCCACCACAACACCCATTGATTTTAACGCTGCCCCCTATTTACAAGAGTGGTGTAAATAGGAGGCAGAGCCAAAATTAAGAACAGGGAAAACGTGGTCTTAAACAGGCAAAACGAGGAGAAATGCTTTCTTTTTCCTCGATTTTGCTGTTTCTATGTGTGCTGCTTTGTGCAGCACACATGAAAACAGCAAGACACCAATGATTGTTTATATGCAGGAAGGTCTCCCTTCCTACACATAAACAATCATTAAAAGAAATGACATTTTGTAACTTCTCTGTGTGCTGCATTAAGCAAGGTGCAAGGGTGCCTGCGTTTGGCGCTGGGCTGCTAAATTTAGCACCAGCACAGGGGGCAATGCAGAGCTGCACCATATTCGTGTAGATATGGTGCAGCCCTGCGTTTCTAAAGTGATGGAGTGTTGGCTTAACTACACGCTTCACCACTTCGGGCCTGATCACGATGCGGTTAGGAAGGCCTCCTAATGGCATTTGCTCAGTCAAATTGGATCGGCAACGTGTCTTTCCAACTGAATTGGAAAGGTTTCAGACCGACCAAGTATGATGAAAGTTAGGCGTTAGGAATATCCTGAACCAAACGGCATTTGGAGTGACCGAGCCGGACGAAGAAGAATCGTACGTCTCTACGGGGCGCGTTTCTGAATGGCCGATTATGATGCTGGATTCAGACAGCCTTTCCGAATCGTGCCATCCGACTTGAATCGGCAGTCAGAATCAGCCTTTGGGGGTCCGTAGCGGGCCCCTCTACACCCAGAGCCCTCCCAATCTGGCCCGTGGGGGTACCAATGGGTCTCCCCTTACCAGTCATGCACAATGTGGCCGGCACAAGGGGGTGCCCGCCACAGGGTGTCAGATTTTCCCCAGCCACCCCTTTCTTCAACCGGAGACTATGCATTCAGTCAGAACAATGACTCCCATTTACGTCAATGGGAGTCCAACCAAATCGTACCTGGAAGCATCCGAATGCATCGCACTCGGTCGGTCGGACTCTCCTGATCCGAGTTGGTCAGAAACCATTCCCAAACTAATTTGGTTGGAATTATTTCCAAACCGCATCAGAACCAGCCCTTTGTTGTAAATATGCCCATAGATGCCAAGGCAGTGAAGTCACAGAGGGAAATGAAACACACATGTAAATAAATCACCAAAACACACATCCTTGAACATAAACACAAATTTGAGGGTTTGGGGAACATTTTAGTGGTCAATGCAAGGCCCTAGTGAAAGAGTCGGTAGGAGACCCAGTAGGTAAGAATTTGAAGATTTCCCTT
Organism: Triturus cristatus; assembly: GCF_964204655.1. NCBI lineage: Eukaryota > Metazoa > Chordata > Amphibia > Caudata > Salamandridae > Triturus > Triturus cristatus. The sequence continues at coordinate 820,325,507 of NC_140591.1, forward strand.
CTATCAAAATCTATGTAAGTGCTTGTTTATTCCTTGTGTGCACTCATGTACGGCAATCAGTTATTTTACCTAAACCTCAAGCTGGCACCCCTCAACCATTATTTCACTACAAGATACTAACTGGTTTTCTTGCATAATCCAGACCTGTTGACCTTCCCCATCATTTCTACCTCTGATCTCCCTTTTCCCTTTCCATATTTCCCCTTTCCTTGTCCCTGAGGTTGTTCATGCCTGTGTGGTTATTCATCAACAGTTGTATTTTGTTTTCACAGGAGTTAGGAGTCAGGCGTCTGTCTTCCTCTTGCACCCTCCCACATCAGGTGTGTAACATACGGCACAACTGTGATGGAGGATTCAACCTGTAAAAGAGTTTTCTGTGGATTTAGATAACATCACAATTCCACTCAAGATAATGTCCATAGCAGGATCCTCAGCCACGGATTAGCTTGATGTGAGATTTTTGCTGTAATAAACGTAAAATATTGTGGGAAGGCTGCCTAAAATTTCCTGTCTTTTCTTAAGCCTCTTTTTTGTGTATTACCTGGGGATGAAGTGCCACATTAGGACTCATCTATTCCTGCCAAGCCTATAACATCACACACTGCGGTGCGTTATAACATGTGAAGTATGAAGCAATTTGATTGACAGAAAAAGAGTAAGATGTGGCAGAGCAAGATATTTCACCAGCTGATGTCATATGACGGGTTATGTCAGCACGTAAGCCATCACGAGAGCCACCAGTCTAGCATAGCAAGTCTGCAAAAATGTCTCACACAATCACCGGCCAGAAAACTGATTGCAGTGTAAAGACCATTCTGGCCGTCCCATCAACCTTAGATAATGGGTGTCAGCCAGCAAAAGTCATGGGGTATGTTTACCTCTTGATCAGAAGAAAATGTGTAGAATAATTTGACAGACTCCTGTCATTCCAACAAAAAACACTTCATTTCATAACATTTTATGAAATACTTCAATTGAAAATTGTTTCAATGAAGATACTAGTTTTTGATAAGCCTTCCAATGAAATGGAAATTATAGTGACAACTATTTGGTTGAATGTTTTTAAATAAAAATAAAAAAAACACTATATCCCTGATTATTTGTGTAAGCAGGATTTTGCATTGGGATCTTAATTAGGAGTTGGTAGATACGGGTGGGTCAAAAGCACAGGACAAAGACAAAAAAATTGAGATTTGTGTGTGTTACATACCGATTCCGCATGTTATAAATCGTTTCCAATTGAGAAATTGGGTAGCAATTATTGACGGCACTGGATAAATACTTCATCACGGGATAATGGTATTCCCTTGGTTTGTTAAATGCTTGACCCGGTTCCTCTTAATTTTGAATTAAGGTCTATGTATTTTTAATGAAATTACCCCTTCTTTTGTAATGCAATCGCTTTTGCATATCTTTTTAGGAATTTTCTAAAACCTAGCCTTTCCCCTAATGCCAACCTCATAGTTTGAGCCTCACTCAAATCTAAACCCAAATCCAAAAATGCATATAATTCAAGTACAAAAGAAGCATTATTTCAGTTTCTGAGGAAAGAGTACACAGTCAGCAACATCATACTATATCAATACATCACCAGAAATGCACCTGCCTCTTTTCTTGGGCTTATGTTGGGTCTCATTTTAATCTCGCAAAATATGTTTTTCATTTATTTATAGTTAGCTGTAATAAAAGCACTTTCTATTTTAGCTACACCACCTATGTTTAATGATCTTATTCGTTCATGTGAGGTGTGAGTGACTGTAAGGTGAGGGATTTTGTGCAGAGTGAGTGGAGGGTGACCACCGTGGCCCTCATTGCGCTGTCGGGCAGATGCAACACTTGTGGAATATTTACCGACCGTCCTCTGGTCGGTGGTCCCGACTGCATTATTATGATGCACTCCCATTTCCCTATGGGAGCTTGTGCTGTGGCTGTAAGCCAGCCGTAGCACAAGCTCCCATAGAGAAATGGGTGTTTTTGTTAATCCCTGCACCGCATGGCTACTCCTTGCAGGGATTAACAGGGGAGCATCATAGGTGCCCCCCAGGCCTTCAACCACAGGCCGCTGTGGCAAGGGAGCCAAGCTATGGGCCCACAAAGTCGGTGTCTGACAGGCTTTTCATTTAAAAAAGCCCAGCATGAAAAGCCTGTTGGAAATCAACATCACAATCCCCACAGGGTGAATGCCATACATAGGGGATTATGGGCGGCCTCTGACTGGCTGACGGGCTCCTTGAACCCTTCAGAAGCCAGTCAGTCCGACCGGCCAGTTTCAAATCCAAGAGCTTTCATTCTAATAAGGCTGTCAGATTTGAAACCAACAATGTAAGTCGAAAAGCCTCTGACTTTTCTGACTTACATAGTAATCGGGCCCTCTGTGTGCAGTCTGTGGTTGTTGTTTGCAGTGAGAATGAAGAGTGAATGCTGGGTGAGCTGTGACCGAATACTTAGTGAGAGGTGTATGGGTGGCATATGAGCGCAGGTTGGGATGTCTTTGAGTGTGAAGCGGTTGCAGTTTGTATGTGTGAGTAGAAGGCGAGTGGCGTGCTTGTGAGTAGGGTGAGCAGTTGTGTGTGTAGGGTGAGCAGTGTGTGAGTGTATGGTGAGGAGTGTACAAATACTCAGGGTGAAGTGGGTGAGTGAAGTCAAGGTCACTTTTGTTTTAGTGGTATGTGAGCATAGCGGGAGGTGGGTGAGAGCAGAATGAGCAGAGGGTGGGTGCAAGGTGTGCGGTGTATGAGTGCTGGGCATGTAGTGGTGCAGAGTGCATGGTTTGTGAGTGCAGCGTGAGTGGTGTGTCTTTATAAGTGCATGGTGAGAGGTGTGCCGATGAGAATTTATAGTGAACATCTGGCTTTTGTAAATCATGGGTAGGCATTATTAAAGTCAGACCTACTTGCATTACCATTGCTTGTTTTGTTTATCTTTGTGCCTGTTTTATGGCCTGGTGAGGTGTTTTCACTATTAGTTTCCCTGATGGTACCACAAACATTGCCTCTTGCAAGCACAAATTCATGCAGTCTCCCATAGCTTGTAAAACACCTGTGCAGCGTGTCTTTACAAGTTCAAAACTGCTTCGATTTGGCAATGTGGGCCATATTTTTAGCTATCTCATTCGCTAATGAGGACTACTTTTATGCTGGTATTCAGGTCAATTTTCTATGCGAGTCTGTCCCAGACTGCAAAGACTCATTGAAAAAGAGATCAAGCCCCCACCCCACGGAATCCCCTCAACGGCCAAAAATATAGCATCATAGCAAATAATGATGTTCCCAACAAACGTAGATGTAAGTCACTCACCAGTTTGATCCAAATGTTGGAAAGGAAAATCACAGGTTATTGTCAAAAATCTAATGCTTATGAAATCAATACCGAATACAAGAATTAATAAAGCATATTTGTGTTCAGTGGGTGAAAAGTGGACAGCTTAGATTAAGTTAAACGGGAAGGAAGGTTGCCGCAAAGATGGCTCACCGCATTCAAAAATGCCATGTCCTACTCTTCTGAGTTGCAGTCATGTATACAATTCAATTTCACAAAATATGGAAAATACTAAACGATTGATCCGGAAAACAAAGGGTCTCCAAGAATAAAGATACAAATTCTATCTAATTGCAAAAAGTGCAACATTACTAGTACCACATGAATACCAGTACCAGTACCAAGTGAATCCAGCAACCTACCAAGTTCAAAACCATATAATCCCAACGGTAGGTATTGTGGCAGAAGGGACAGCCACAAAATGAACCCATGAAAGAAATAAAGTCACCACACTGGACAGTAGAGTATGTACCTTGAAGATTTGGAACCATAACCAGAAAGAAGTGTTGTGGAGCAACAATGTGTCTGGTAGTGCTGCTTTTCTAGTGAGAAGTGATTTGTTTCCTCTCATGCTCACTAATGACTTGGGTTTCTTGGAGTTGTAGTTAAGAAATGAGAGCCGCTGCCATGGCCTTTAAATGTCCACAGCACCACTGATCAAGCATCCACAATGAGCGTAAATACATGGAGCTCTGCTGCCGTTATTAAGAGAAGAGGATCACAGCCAGTGAAATGTGGAGAAACATTTGTGAGAGAACCCTGCCTTTGGGGGAGAGATTCTTCCTCATGCCCATTTGAGGCAAGGCGAGCCTGCTTAGTCTTTTGAGTGAATTAATTCCTGAACACCACCTCTGATCTATAGCAGAGCCAACACTTTTCCATATTAGACCACATGGGTCCAACGTTTGCCACACTTCACATATCAAACACTTGTAAAATCTTGAGGAGTCCCTCCTCTCTTTCTACTCATATGGCTACATCCCATGTAGTGAAAGGAAACTCTTCAACAAAACACCCAAATGAAAATGGTGCAGTTGTGTAGAGTAGATTGGTGGAAGTATTTTTTGATCCAGAACACGGGTGTGGTCTACATTCATCCTAGGTGCTCAATGCTTGCTTATGTCCGGGCGAAACATTAATTACACTATTAAAAATTGTAAACTTATGTGATTTCCCATCATTTTGGGTCTAACGGAAAAAAAACAGTCGGGGGCATTACCTGTTCAAATCAATTTCCTGGTGATACTTTTTGTGCGATGTGACACTCTTGCTAAATTTAATACAAAAAGCTTGCAAACCGCACTTCAGCCATTTGTTTATTTTCACGATTTAATTGTGACAAGAAATGTTGCCCCCTGTTAGCTTGCATGTGCACAAACCACCCTCTTGTGTGTGTTTACCCTTTATGCCCTCTATGCCCCAGTACCGCATCCCTATTTCCTGCCGTCATGAAAGACGCAATGATTGTTATGACCTAAAATGCATATTTTCTTTCAATAGTTGTTCTCTTTTATAGTTCACATCGGAGTCAGCCTACCATTGTCTTCCATTTGATATTTACATATTTTCCTCCAGCCTTAGACATATATATCTTATTACGTTCTACCTGAACCTTTTCGTGGGCAATTAGATATAACATTTGACTTTTAATTAAAAATGAAGACATGTAGAATTCCTAATGTAACCTCATGTGGGCACATTGTTGGCTGCTACATTCTTCCCTCTGGAAGTTGATTTTCTTGCTTTGTCAATGGGCAAGGCTATATCCAAATATAGAGGGCTATGAATAGTCATTATAAACTTGCAGTGTGTATTGATGATTTCCATTAGCGTGCAATCATTGAAAGGCTTTTTACTTGACCCAAATTGATTTCCTTAATTAAAGTGGATATGCTAATCGGCATCTCCAGAAATCCATTAGACAGAGGTCAAATGTGATATGTCTGTGGCCTGTATGGGTATCTACAACAGCTGTTACAAATGTCGAGCTTACTGCAATGTTATCTACATGTACTTGGAATTTTAGGATAAAGTTTCACTTGACACTATTTGTTCCTATTCCACTTACCAAGATATTTCTTTCCTTTACCTTCTATATTTGTTGAACTAAAAGCTACATGATGAGCAGCTTTCGCTGTAAATCAAAGAGTTATGTAGAGAACTGGGGAGCAATGGAAGGTGCACATTCTTTAAAAAATATTAGCATCTTTTGCAAGGTGCTGTTTGCCTGAATAAAATTCTTTAAAAGTATACAATAATTTTTGAGACCTGATACAATGCAGCATTTTTAGTAGGAGGGTAGTATAATATGTATATGTTAATATTACCTTTGAGAAAAGGAAACCTAGGCAATTAACTGGTCATTTATTGACCTATACTAAGCACGTTGATATGGACATTGACTCAGTGTACTCAACATTTATATTAAAAATCTCATTTTATCAATGTTAATTCATGATAAAAAAGTTTTTGTGAGACAAACGGGACGACCTATAATTAACAACATAACATAGACATATGTGTATTATGCAAACAAATATAAAACAATTCAATCCAGGTAATTCAAACGTTAATACAAAAAAACATACATGGATATAAGGGTTTGTTTCATGTTAAAACGTAGTGGCTTAATGATGGAAAAATTATTTGTTTTTCTACGCGCGTTTCGGCGTGCTAAGTGCCTTCTTCAGGACAGCCATAGAAATTTCCTAAACAAACAATAAAATAGACATATATATAACAATTTACAAACATGCAGTGTACACTGAGTCTTGGTAACATACATATTCATTGTTACTTGCTATATAGCATATAATGATAAAGTACAACAACTAAATCTCTGTGCAAAATTAAAAAGAACAAAAGAAAAGATAGAGAAGGTGTGCACAGACAAAATTAAGCAAAAGTGAATGAGGTATTATAGATGTATATTAGTTATTATTTTAATAAAATTATAGTCCCTTCATCATCACCGAAAAAGTGAGTGAAAGCTTAGAAGCCAAGTGTGTCTTGATGCCAAATTATTTTAAGCCTCATGTTAACTCAGAGCAGTAACGTGATGTGACAAAAAGTGGGTCCAACAGATTATACATGGATCTTACCTAAATTAGTTTAAAGATGGAACCGAAAAGGATATTTGGAACCAAAGAAGGTATATAAATTACCTAAACTAAAAAGAGAAAATGACATCGGAGGTTAGCACTTGAAACTAGAACTATGAATAGATATTTATTCTAGTTTATTCGATTACATTACCTACTTTCAAAGGCAGATAGGATGCTTATTAGTGAATAAATAAGGACTTCTTTAAGATATAATATTCTGTAAATGATGTAGAGAATTTTTTTTTATGTATTGAGATCTTTATATGGCCAGTCCGTGAATAGATCAAAAGATTATTGACGGATTCTTAGCGTAAACCTCATGCTTCTGTATCTAAAGAAACATTGCCTGACCTGGATGGCTGCTGGGAATTCACATTTCATTTAGAAGGAAGAAGGCTTTTCTGAGCAAGAACATATATTTATCACCTTCGCTGGATTTCACTTTGAAAACTCAACAATCAAAGATCCTCCGTGACCTGGTCGTGGATTTTGCCTTGAGCGAACCATGACGATTGCTTCATCTTGCCTTTCGAGCGAGGAGTGAGGAGCGAGGAGAAGCGCATCGCCTACTCCGTTGCACCTGAGAGCACACCGCACCATGAGGCCGTCATCCATCAGGGGGGCCGCTGAGTATCCAGCTCTTCAGAACTCCCCAAGATATCCCGCGGCAACGACAATCCTGCAACTGCAACCCGCAGCCCACTGCCCCGCGGCCCGCAGCAGACTCAGCTGGGAGTGGAGGTGGAGCTCTTCACCGGGCGGTGATCGGCGGTGTACGACAGTGGTGCAGGCGGGGATCGGTGGAGTGGATTTACTCCAGGAGCAGGAGCAAATACTACGACCGTAAGTGTGCCTGTAGTCAACCTGGTCCTGCTTTCGCCGCTTCGCAGTCGAAGGCTCTAATACAAAGTTCTCTTAACAAATAGAGGATTGAGGATTGACCCCACAATTTGGTTTTAAATACATCTAAATATATTACTGTTTCCTGCTACTTGCAGTAGCCGTCAGCAGACTTAATGGCAAATATAAAAGCTAAAGTCAAAATTGCTCCAGTACCAGCTGGATTGTGGGAGTTGTAGGCTGGATGCTCCCTACTGACTGGGACCCCTAAAGCCCACTTTAGCTTTGAGACACTTACCTAGTTTTTTTACCCTTTTGTCACTTATTGTCAATTGTTGCCTCTTGTACCTGTCTGGACCCAGTCTGTTCATCAGGCATTTGTCTTCCACATAGTGCCATGAACATTTCAATTAACTGTGCTATCGCTTCACCATCACCGCTAGCTACAACAACCTAAAATGCAAATCTCAAATCTTAAATCTACAATCTAAACTCAAACACCACTGGGGGATCCCGGGCATTTTGTACTCTGGGATTCTTAGCCTTTGGACCCCAGAGACTAATTGTTACTAATTGCTACCTAGCCCCAAGGTTGAAGAAGTGCAAAGTGGAAGGGGCATACGAGAACAGCAGATCAAAAAAAAAAAAATATGCGAACAAGAAATTCTGCACAGCTGCAAAACTTCCATCGCCCACATAAGACTACCAAACGACAGAAAGTCAAAACGTTATATCCCAAAGAAGGAAGACGAAGGAATCAGGCTCTGTCTCAATCTGAGGGAAAGCTGGAGGGGCATGAAGAGGCCGAGATGACCACATCGGGCAAGTCCTGTAACATCTTGATACACCCGTTGGAAAAAAATCAAGAATCTCATAAGAAAGCACAGCAAGGACATGTCCCGACGTCAGTCAATCAGAATAACTGTGACACCAGAGATACTGGCGACATAAGAGACTATTTTAAGCAGCCTGTTAAAGAAGCCACAACGCACAAGAAATCCCCCTTAAGAGTTCTGAGAACTCAAAAACCTATAACCAACGTGAGGAATCGCGAGCAAGTACACTCCCCTCGGTTGATCTTTACCCAGAAATTATAATTCAAGGGAGGGTTTCAGCCTCAGTAAAAACAACTTCTCAAAGCACATCTCAAGAAAATCATCAAGATAACTTGCAAAATAACAACCTAACCCTGAGTGTGCCCAGATCCCCTGACAATACCCCTGACAATTTGAAGTTAGCCGGGGGCCAATCAAGCATCAGCCAAACGGCTGGTGCTTTTGGACCCTCGAGAGGATAAAGCCTCTGCCCCAACCCATGATTCAGCGCAGATTCTATTAGAATCTCCAATCTGGATTTCGTCCACCAGTTCAGTGAGCTTTACATCCCAGCACATAAACCTCTTGTGCCTGTCGTCCATCGAAATAGATACAATAGAACCCAATGGCACACGGGAGCCCAGTGCCCAAACTTTTAAGTTTGACTTTCTATTACCCGCCTCTACACCAACTTCAGTACCCTGTGAGCAAATGTCTAATAACCATCTTAAAGACCTTTATTAGACTAGTGCTAGGGACTGCCCATTCAATACTCCTCTAATGTCCATAAATAATAGTAGAGCCAGTCACAATGATTTCAATCAACAGCAAAATTCACAACATTTTTTTAAATGAAATTAACAAAAGAAAGCAAACGTGCACAACTAGTAGCTCTATAAACTCAAACCTAATTCCCCTACATTGACAAAATAAGACCAGTGACTCTCTAAATTCTGAACTTTGGCTTAGGGAGCAATGTTATACTCCCACCACACACAAGGTCGAGATGCTACTCTCAGATACCAACCAAGCCTTGAACTCAATGGCGAGCGCTGCTCATATGCATGCAGATAAATTAAATTGCATGCCCAATTAAATATTCTGCAGCTGACAGCTGGTCTAATAACTAAAATTGACCCTAAACTAGACCAAAAAAACTCCCTGATATGTAGAGCCCAAAATAATATAGCGTCAAGTCAAAGTAACAGCGGGTGTAACTGTAACCCAAAATTAAAAAAATTTGAAACCCTTCCGGAAGTAATATCCACATTAATAGAGGACCTGAAGAAAGTGGCATGTAGACGTATGCCGAAATCTACTCCCTCCCAGTCCATATTGAACCAACACTCACACTGGCCCACGTCAAGAAAACAACAATCCCACAGTATAGAGCACTCAGGGGACATTGAGATTGACTCCAAAGCAAGACCCAGTCCCATGTTAATGGCTCCCCTGATTGCATAGAACAGCGGACCATTTTCATACAAGACCATCAGATCAAATGTCTGAAAATTGTTGTTAAACAAGACCTCGATTCCACCCCAAACAAAATATACACAACAAATGGCACTGATAACTCCATTCAAGAAAATCCCATTCAAGTAACTACCTCCCAACCCAATACTGTAAAAGGAGCTAACAATCTGCCCTATCCCATCGAACCATTGAAGATGATAACTGTACTCCTGGTCGAAGGACAACATTTGTCCAGGAAAAACAAGAAGAGATTAAAGAAATGAAACAACGCTAGGAGAAAGAATGGAGTGCTACTATGATGGCTCAGACCCGATGTCAACGATTCGAAAGCTAACACATTCTCAACACCCAGCAAAAACACCGATGGAGGAGGAATTCTAGACACTCGCCTTTCAGTACAAACAACCGTTGTGCAAAGTATGGATCAATGTAAGCCAGAACCTCCGCAATGCACCGTGTTCAGCCCAAAGAAGAAAACTGGGAACTGTATGGAAAGAAAAGAACCTAATGCCCATTGTGGAGAAGCCCAAAATACCTTTGATAAACCCACAAATCCATCAAGCAACCGATCCTCCACTCAACATGGTGTGAGAAAGCCCACGGGCCGAGATGCCCTCTATGAACCCACAAGCCGAAGCGATTTAAGACACTCATGTGAAACAGAGAAAGAGGGCCAAAACATAACATAAGAAAAGCCACAGAGGAGATAGCCATAAAAGTTAATCTTACAGATGGCCCCGAAATGAATCAAAACGACAAGGCACTGAACTCCTTGGAAATAGTGGACCAGAGGCAGGAGTCCCACCAAGGCAGCACAAAAGAGAAATTAGTACCCCACAAGGTCAATCCGCACTGCCCCAATGTGAATAAACCAGAATGTCTAAACCACCCTCTTAAGACCAAGATGCCCAAAGATGATTCAGGAATAAAACTCTCACATCAAAAGAAAACTGTATTAACTGATGCTGGAAAAATCCAATCACCACAAGAAGGTAAAACGCTAACACTGTACCCAGAGTATCTATCTCAAAGGAAATGGGACATCCTCAACAGAGGAAATCTCCTAAATGTATTTTTGCACCTTCCAGAACTAGAAAATATAAAAACAACAGACATTGAAAGTGTCGCTTTTAATGCCCCAGAACAGGGCCAAATAAATGAGACCACGGTAGTAACCTTCTACAGTAAAGATATTGCCGCAGCCCTACTGTTGAATAAAGATCGTCTGGGTGATTGGGGCATTCAGACAAGTCTTGTGACTAAAGCTAAATACCCTGCCTTTCTAAAGGATAGAGTCTCAAATGCCTTAATGGATCACAATACTCCAACCTTGGCTAACAGTGATATAACCAGCTAGCTGCCTACTTCAGTTTTTTGTGGCTCCCTAGCGGCTACCCAAACAGCGCCTTGGAAAAGGAACCCGCTTCAAATAACAACATCCAGAACAGGAGGCTCCCGCCAATGTGCGCTAAAACGACAGAATTCTCAAGACTGTACCTGGCTCTCCCAGGCCTTAGGGTGAAGCACAAAACACCTCAAGTGGACATAAAACTAGTGAAGATACTGTCCTCCATTTTAGTTTCTGTTCCTGGAACATCCGAGGGCTAACAAACGAAAAAGCGGAAAGAATAACGACCTCTCTTTTGAAAAACGATGATATTATAGCCCTGCAAGAAACCTGGTCCTTGCAATTTACCACCTGGGAGGACTACACTGTTTATGAATCCCGTGCAATTGCATCTCAAGTAGGCGGTCATGCGTCAGGAGGCGTATTAATCGCTCTTAAGAACAACTTGGCCCTAAAGGTCTCCTCAATTTATGAAGGGCAAGGTGACTACATTTTCATTAATATTCAGTCACAACCGTTGGGAAAAAATAATACCAAACAACAAACTATTATCCTTGTTTGTATTTATCTACATCTCTCTAAAACCAAGCGAGAGACAACTTTGAACAAAATTCTCCCCATCATGAGAGATCTTTTTGAACATTTCCACGAACGATATGTGGCTAATAATGGGCGACTTTAATGCCAACCTAATGGAGACAAGCTTAGACCCCTCCCTTCTAACCTCACTGGACAATCAAATGTGGGCTATCCCAGATATAAAGTGCCAGTACCAATGGAAGGATAATCAAGGGACAAAGGTGGCTGTAAGATTAAACCAACTAGGGCTCCGTATTTTAAACGATAGACTGGAGTCAGACTCGCCCGCTGCTTACACTCATGTATCTCCCTTCAGAATGGCCACCTTGGATTACATTTGGATCTTGGTCGCCCATTTCCAATTAGTCCAGGATTTTGTGGTAACCCCCTCATTGGAAAGTGATCATGCCGTTTTAACGTGCAAAGTTCCATCCAAACAGAGTTTCCGCCCAAAAAACTACCTGATTGGGAAAGAATCAACATTGGCGCCGATTATAAAGCTACGGTGGACTTTGGACCAACAAGAGGCAATTGAAGAGAAGGTGGTACATTTTTTGGAAAACTTGAATCACGACTTTAGCAGCCAGTTGACGACACCACTGTGGGAACAGGTAGTGGAGGACCTTAAAAAAAATCTCTCTGTATAGAGTGTTAAACGCTCAAATAATTACCCTTCATTTATACCCCACCTCAGCGACTTCAAGCATACTATTCTGAGTATTAAACACAAATTAAACACTTTATTGCGCAAAGGCACACATACCAACATAGAACACAAATCCCTATGAGAGAAGATATTGACCACCCGTAAAGAGTATAGGAAAACAAGGTTCAAATATAAAAAGATAAAAGAAGAACAGCTCTGGACATTTGCCCATGAAATTATAAAATCAAAGGATCAAAAGAGATTTTGGTGCTGGGTAAACAAGACTGCTAGACCAGGCCAACCATCCACCGTAACAAATGTCTCCCCCACTGATTGGGAGGCCCATATTGAAACTCTTTACGTTGAGCTCGACACATTTAATTGGTGTAAATATCACAGCTCTACCCCCCCAATCCCCACACTGGAATGTCACCTACTATTAAGATCGCTCCCAATCAAGTTGCCCTCATCATAAAACGAATGCATCCAGGAGGGGCCCCCGGCCCCAATGGGTTACCAACAAAGATATATAAAGCTTCGACTCACAAGAGGGCAGCGCTCTTGGCCCACGTATTCGAGACATGCAGAATGGGTGGACCCATTCCTGCCTCTTGGCGAGGCTCTTTCCTCGTCCCTATCCACAAAAAAGGTCAGCGATCTAATCCTGATAACTATTGGATGATTGCACTCCTTGATGTTGATGGGAAGGCCTATGCAAGCGTCTTATTACAAGAACTGACCAGTTGGGCGGAAGACCGTAAATTAATACCTTTTACGCAAACTGACTTTCAAAAGGGCTGCCACATTGAGAACAATCTGGTTTGCTTAGCACACATGATTGAGGTTATACTTGCGACAAAGGGATAATCGCTGTTCTTGGGATTTATCGATTTCCAAAAGGCATTTGACAACGTTATCCGCCGCAGGCTCTCGGAGAAGTTGTCCAAATGTGGCATTCCGCAGACCCTACTGAATGCACTTATCGCTCTGTGCTCCGACACTTGGGTCAAAATAAAAGTCTCCGCTGGCTGGTCTACTACCAACAAAATCATGACCAACAGAGGCCTAAAGCAGGGATGCATTTTGGCCCCTCTACTCTTTAATTTGTACCTCACAGATTTACCGGAGTGGCTGGCCCGCTCTCAAGCTTTCCCACCAAGAATCAGATCTGTTAAAATCCAGTCAATGCAATACGCAGATGATACAATTCTCCTTGATCAAACACAAGTGGGCCTTCAACAACTTTTTGATTCCTTGGCAACATATTGTGAAACTAATGCACTGAAGATTATTATCTCTAAAACTAAGGCGATGATAGTCTCGAGAAGTCGAGCAAGACAGCGCCCCTAGTACATTGCTGGGAAACCTATAGAGGTAGTTGCCACATATAAATATCTTGGAGTTTGGATAGACCATAGAGGGAGCCCGGGTCCGCAAATCGCTGCAATGCAAAGTGTGGTTCGCAGTCTGGAGGGGGCTTTCCTACGATCCAAGAAAGCTCTACATTCTCCAGACCTCACCCCAGTGATAGATGCCAAATTACTATCCACAATAGCCTTTGGCGCCACTACTTTTAAAGACAAAATGTTCACTTGGTTGGACAGAATGCAATCAGCCTGTTTCCGCAGAGTGTTTCACCTTCCTAATTCGACCTCTCATGCACAAATCTATATGGAGTTCCGCTTGTTCTCTCAACATTGGATAATGAAAGCAAGATTCATTGCCTACTGTGCAAAACCCAAATTGGCTCACACCTCCACACTAAAGAGTTGCATCTGGTCACTGTTAACTAATCCCAGCACTTCCTGGAATACATTTTTAACATTCTGCTTGGACGCATTAGAAGCTCATGATCTATGGGCGAGCTCGCTGGCCATAGGGGTTGCCGCCAAAGCTCTGACCAAACAAGCAAAGATACTTTCAGGGGAACACAATGCATCATCCGTGAAAAAGCTATCACATGGCAGCTGGGCATCAAAACTTTATGAACTAAAAAGCCTACCTCACTATCTGTCAACCTCCATGAAGCCATCAGTGAAACACCAGTTAATGAGACTACGCTTTGGACTAATCCCCCTGGTGGCGTACAAATATGGACGGAGGTACAAGGCAGAAACAAGGAAGAAAACTTAACACACATTTTGTGCATCTGTAGAACTTTACTCCCCCTTCGAACTTTTTGGTTGCGCCCCATCTGGAGAATTCTTAACATGCGGACATGCCAAGAAGCCTTAGCAGAGTGTATGAAGGGTGACTCAGCTCAGATGGCTGCCCGATTCGTAAAATTTATGATTAAGAATAACTCAATTTTACCGGCAAATACTACCCATGAACCTCTGCTGTGTCAGCTATGAATTTCTTATCCTTGTTCTTTTAAATTGAGAGCAGAAAGTGCTTTTTATGTTCTTTCTTGTATGAATTGCAATGATTTTAATTAATTGTGCAAATAAAATATATCTATCTATCTATATATGGCTCCTAAATAGAAATTTTAGAGTTTATGTTTATATTACCTACTGGTGGTCGCCAGTAGGTAGTTATAGTTAGGACCATGTTTCCATAGGAAAAGTATTTTTTAACTTGCCTATACCTTTGGCGTCGTTTGACAAATCTTCCAGAAATTTTTCCCAAAAATGTGTGCTGGTGATTCTTGTTGTGCATGGAATGTTTTGGGCAGTACGTCAAGCGGGGGCCTGAGAAAAAGGGTAGGCTCAAAAAGAGTGCATTTTCCATGTTAATTCCCATAGGAGCTTTGAACACGACTATAGCCCAAACAACTGGACTGAATTACACCAAATTTGGGAGAAAGCTAACTTTTGGTCAACAGATTGTGCTTTCAGTTGTTTGGTGTAAATCCGTTTAATAGTTGTCGAGAAATGAAAAGATATACAAATTTGTTCATCTGGTATCGTAATGAATTCACCAATAAAAATGAGCTTGAACAGGGAAATGCAGAGCTCTGAGTGGCTACCAACACTTCAACCAGGAAATTTTGGCAGCCATCTTGGAACTTGACTTCATCTGAGTCCCTGTCATACACAAGAGTTGAAAAAAGGCCCTCTCAGGATCGGTTTGTTGCTCAATGTGGTCCACCTCTCAACACCCTCAATATCTGAAATCTCTTATAGTACATAAAATTGAGGTGATCAAGTGAGGGAACGAAGGTAAGGGAACAGCAGGGAGAGAGACCAGTAATACAAAGAAACACCAGTAAGAGCCTATAGATGTGTGAGACTATTGCAATCTACCTATGTCTAATATATATATGTTTACATATACATAGGCATTGATAGACCTGTAACAGAAAATAACTTCCAAATACCGAATGTCCAATTTTCAATACATTTTGTTGTTTCTTTTTCAGTCATTATACGAGTCAGATAAAGGAGCTGCAAAATCAGGACACAACTTTTAATATGCACAACTATTAAACAGTAGGTTATCAGAGTAATGGTGAAACTTAAAGCACCTACCTAGACCATATACCATCCACATATCACAGAGGGAAGAATCCACACTCAGAACTCTAGAAGCCGCTGTTAAAATGGTCAGAATATATCATCATAAGTAAACAGTAACTTGATATGCTTATTTCTTTTTCATCACAGTGCTAAATTCATTCTAAGATATTCATTCATTAAGTAATATTCTTAAAAAATGATAATCCACATTAGGGCAAAACAAAGTAACTCTTTGATATGCTAATTAGAGGATTCCTGCCTACACAACTCATCCATATTGCGGCTGTTTTCTTCATTCTACAACCCAGGAAAATATAATGAGACAATTCCACGCAACAAGAGATCCAAAGAAAAGTCAACAAACGGTTCATGCAACCGAATGTGGGACTCTTTCCACTATCGCTGAACCAAAGCATCTTCAATATAATTCTGTTACCAAAAAACAATGCTGATTTCTACAAGGATTCGGTCTTTAATATCACAACACAAATATTAAGCACAAGAGGAGGAAACAACCCTCTTACCTAACTGGAACATGCAACAACTCCTTTCTGGTGATTCTGATTCCCCTTTATCTCTTCCAGTGAAAATGGAAGTACTATGCACGCCGAAGCGTGCCTACAAATCCGCACTGCTTCATGGGGAATGTAGTGTGGGTTCTTCAAGGTTAATTTCTCCATGTTACTTCGTACCACCCACCACTCTGTTAGTGCATAATATTATTTCATGTATTTCTCGAAGTAGTCTTTCCAGTAACTCATCTCCTCACCCTGGGAACTGCCTAAACATATGGTAGCGTTCATTTGCTTTCTGTGTGGGTGTGTCAAAGGAGTGGTAACAGTCCTACAAAAAAAGGAAACAAAAGAAAAGGGGTCAGGGTAGGAATACCCTGACCTCCAAGCTTTGCTCTTGTGTCTCCCATGGAACTCCGCATTGGCTAAATGCATTGTTTTTTAATTTACAGTGATTTCAGCAAAATGTTGGTGAATATCACCATCAATTAAAAAAAAAACAATCATGGGTTCTAGTGCCTGTTTTAATTGTAGCCCCCTGGGGGGCTAGGTGGCGGGGGCATGCAGAGATTATTAAAACAATGGAGGGGGCACATGCGCACCCCAATGGCTTAAAAATGGTCTTGGGATCACGACCTCTCTGGGACAAATTATATTAAGAAGTGGGGGGTCAGGCAGAACCTCGGGCCTCTCTGGCCACCACCTCCCCAGAGATACATATTAAATGCTTTAGGGGGCTTTGCAGACCCTCCCCTGGGGACCACCACCTCCCTGGGTCTAACTTAAATATGGAGCAGGGGGCAGTGTGAACCCCCTGTGGCCTAGCCATCACTTCCTCCCCTGGGTTTTTCTTTTTTATAAAGAAGTAAGGGGGCAGCATGGTACCAATACCTACCCAGGGCTGGCCTGTAAAAATGAAAGGAGGGGGGATTCACAGCCCCCTCCTGCAGCCAATAATGACCCTAGGGACGGACATCCCCATAGCCAGCTGCTGCTATGCCATTTGGTTCCCACCCCAGGGACATAGCTTTTTGCTGTGACTTTGCAGGAGTTTTGACAGCTCCTGCCAAGTCATAGCAAACACTTCACTTCCAGCAAGTAAGGGCAGAAAAAATGATCCCCCTTTCTGGAAGTGGAAGTTTTGTTTGTTACCCTGCCTGCTGTCAATATAGCAGGGAAATAGACGGTTAGAAGCTCCCTGTCTGTGAGAGCAATGCTGGCTCCCGCAGGAGGCAGGGAGCTGACAGGAACCGCGGGGGCCTTAAGGCTCTCCTCCAGCGGTCCCGTAGAAAAGAGCAGAAAGAGGCAAGGTAAAGGTTAGAAACAAGCAGGAAGAGGCAGAATAAAGGTCAGAAAGAAGCAGAAAGAGGCAAAATAAAGGTCAGAAACAAGCAGAAATATGTAAAATAGAGGTCAGAAACTAGCAGCAAGAGGCAGAATAAAGGTGAGAAACGAGCAGAAAGAGGCAGAATAAAGGTCACAAACGAGCAGAAAGAGTCAAAACAGAGGCGGAAAGAGCAGCATTAGGCAGAATAAAGGTCAGAAACATGCACAAAGTGGCAGAATAAGGGTCAGCAACGAGCAGAAAGAGGAAAGATATAAGTGTGAAATGATCAGAATGAGGCAAAATAATGGTCAGCAACGAGCGGATAGAGGCAAGATAGAGGTCAGAAACAAGCAGAAAAAGTCAGAAAAAGAGTGAAAAATGAGCATAACCCACTCAGGCACTCATGCACCAACCACAGAACCACCCAGACACTCTCATAGCCATTCACAGACACATTCAGACACTCATGCATCCACTCACAGATGAACTCAAACATGTATACCCACTCACTAACCCACTTACCGAATCACTGATACTCTTTCACCCACTCACAGACCTACTCAGAAACGTATGCACCAACTCACAGAATTACTCAGAGACTCACACACCCACTCACAGACTCACTCTAAGACTCATGTACCTACTCACAGATCCCCTCAGACACTCATGTACTCACTCACAGACCGATTGACACACTTGTGGAGGCACTCACAAACCAACTAAGACACTATCACACCCACTCACAGACCCACTCAAACACTCACATGGACACTCATGCACCCACTCAGACACTCATACACCCACTCACAGACCCTCTCAGACACTCACACACTCATTCACACACCCAGTGAGACAGTCACGCACTCACTCACACACCCACTGAGACACTCATGCACTCACTCACACACTCCCTCTCAAAGGTTACAGGTTACAATTAGGAAATACAATTAAAAAACCTTAGAAATTAACTTAAAAAACAAAGGTCACAGGGACTTTATAGTTAGGAAATTGATTTAAAAAACAAAGAAATTCACAGAAAAAAACTAAAGGTTACAGGGACATTATAGTTACGAAATATAATTAAAATATCTTAGCAATTCACTGAAAAAAACAAAGGTTACTGAGACGTTATAGTTAACTTCCGATTTCACTTGTACAAAACTATTGAAATTCAGAAGTTATAGTTACCTAATTGAACTGTAACATATGCCCATGCAATGTACTGCTTGTGACCTCACATATTACATCACTCAGCGATATCGCTGATGACATCATTGATGAAATTCAAATGATATCACTGACAATATCATCCACAGAACCACTTACATGCCATACAACCTCTAATTCACCCACTCACATACCCACACAACCACACACATACCCATTCACAGACCCATACATCTACTGACACACACACTCACTCACTCCTACAGCCATCATACACCCACTCACAGACCCATACAGTCACTCCCACATACCCATACAACCATTCACATACCCATTCACACACCTACACAGCCACTCACACAACCACTCACTCATCCTTACAGCCGCTCACACATCCATTTACTTATTAACAAAACCACTTATATACCCGTTCACACATCAATACAATCACTCATGCACCCACTCACTCATCCATACAGTCACTCACACAAATACTTACTGTGGAAAACAGCCACTCACATACCCATGCACCCTGTCAAATAGCCACTCACTTACCCATACCTCCATTTACACACACCACTCAGTCACCCATATAGCCACTCACACACACACTGATCCACCCATGGAGACACTCACACAGCTGTCACAGTCACCAAAACAGCCTCTCACACAGTCATGCACTCACCCATACAACTACTCACACAGCCACTTTTTCAACCATACAGCCACTCACAAACCCATACAGTCACTCTGATACCCACTATGATTCAGACAGTCACAGTGCCACTGAGATTGAATATATTAGAAACAGTATCAATCATTAATAGTACAAAAAGTATAGTAATTTAACGCATGCATTACCTTAGTATATATCTTTAACTCTGAGAAACGTTTACAAAGCCCTTACACTCACTGGTTGATGTCATCCGTGATGTCATTTGAGATGTCATCAGTGATGCCACTGACCATGTCATAAGTAAAGTAATATGTAGTGTCATAAGTAGTGCTTTGTGGGGGCGTAAATTATAGTTAGCTTGGGTAACTCTAATCGCTGAATATATATGTATATATGTGTGTGTGTGTGTGTGTGTGTGTGTGTGTATATACACACACACACACCTAATAGTTTTGTGTAGTAACAATACAATGATGTAATGCAATGCAATGTAAAGGTAAATGTGTACTATATGTCTTGTATTGCATTGCAGTGCAAAAGTCTGTGTGGTAATGCTAATATTCCCAAGTTCTTCTTCACCAAGGAAGAGTGTGTGCTCTAATGTCTTTGAAAAGATAGTTTGATTCAGATTTAGTGTCCATCCAACAGCCATTCTCTCACAGTCAATGGGACATCATCTGAGGTCTGTGAAAGTCGCTGGAGATTTGGGTCTGCCTAGTGCTAAAAGCCTGTCTGACTACTTAGAGAAGGGAGGAGTGTGCCTGGTCTTGCAGTAGAAGAGACTGTCCAGGCAAGAAGCTTAGCCGTGTTCGAGAGTATGGGTCACACAGAAGAGCAACCTTGCTAACAGGAGTGTAACTGGAGATAACCTGAGATATGAAGGGTCTCCTGGCCTCCTGGCATGGTTTATGTGGCAAACTATGTGAAGCTTCATCAATCACAATCAAAAGCATGCTGTCAGCATCACAATTTTATGACAAGAGGGACTTTTTCTAACATAGCCCTCGACATACTGCAGCTCAACAACATCACCATTAGCTGAGTACCCTCACCAGTCTGGAAGCTGTGACTGC
Organism: Triturus cristatus; assembly: GCF_964204655.1. Lineage (NCBI taxonomy): Eukaryota > Metazoa > Chordata > Amphibia > Caudata > Salamandridae > Triturus > Triturus cristatus. The sequence continues at coordinate 820,345,849 of NC_140591.1, forward strand.
CAAAGACGAGTGACGGCTGTAGAGGCCAGCCATGTTGTTTTACATCCAACATCAAGACTCAAGAAGCAGGGCTGCTGCCCATGAGCCTGCACCCATTGACTGAGGCGTTGACTCTATAACAGTAAAAGGTACTTCACCAACCTAAGTGCTTGACAACATCCAAACAAACATGTAACACAAGGAATGAATATAGAAACTCAGAGAATATGTCTTGAATTTAGAAAGATAATTCTACATGGTAGAAAGATTAACTATTGTCATTGAAATTTCTTTTTGTTTAAGATATCATACAGACTGACTGGGTTGCTGAACAGAATGGTACTCACACAGTCCACTGTGAGCTCACACTTATGTCTGATTCCAGCCTATGATCTGTTTCTTTGCTGCCAGACCTTTACAGTCAGGTGCAAGTGCTGAAGACGTTTGGTAAATAAGTTTATTTTCCTGCATTATTTATAATCATCAACTGTTAGAAATAGGGTCTCTAGTTGGCAGAAGTAGGTACCTTTGTCCAAATAGGGACCCTTGCTTTTAGTCAGGTTAAGGAGGATACACACTATAGATAACCCCTGCTCACCCCCTGGGTAGCTTGGCACGAGCAAACAGGCCTATCCCAAAGGTAATGTGTAAAGTATTTCTACACAAAACACACAGTAATACAGTGATAACACCACAAATGGAAACTACACCAGTTTAAGAAATATAAAGTATCTTTATTTGAACTCAACAAGACCAAAATGACAAAAATCCAACATACATGTAATAAGAATATGACTTTTCGAAGGTTTCAAACAACTTGGTCCATAGAAAACAATGGATGCGTGATTTCTCTTGAAGTACCTGTAGTTGTGAAAAAAAATGACAAGGCCAAACAGCCGCAGAGATTGGAAGCGTCAAGAACACAAAGAGATGCATCAGGTCCTGAGACCATGGGGAGGCGATGCAACAGTTCTGCTGCATGCAGGAGAAGTGATGCTTCATGTCTGGTCTGTAGGGGGAAGTGATGCGTCGACTCCAAGACGATTCTGGTGCGCGGGTGATGTGTCAGGAAAATTTGCTGCACAGGTACCATGCGTGGGAATCAGGGACACGTCGGTGATCGATGTGGTGGCTTCGAGCCACGCTGCATCAGTTTCTTCTGTTGCGGTCCCTGGATGCGTCGGTTATTGAAGCGGCAACAGTCGCTGCATCGGTTTTGCCAGCAGCGCGGCGATGTGTGGAGATTCTTCTCGCACAGTGATGCTGCGTCAGAAAAACAAGAAGCAAGAAGATCAATGCATCAATTTTCTTGTAGTTGCGTTGCTTTTCCAGCTCCCAACAGCAGGAACAACCTCCAGAGGCCAAACACAGTCACAGGCACCTCTTGGGAGATCAGAACTCCCAGCAAGGAAATTCGGAGGAGCTGTGGGTGAAATTTTTGTGTCCCTGTAACTTCTGAACAGGAGGCAAGCTCTACTCAAGCCCTTGGAGATCTTCTTCAAGCAGGGAGATACAGCACGCAGAAAAGTCCTTCTCCTTTCCTTGGAAGAAACAGCTACTGCAGGCCAACCCCAGACAGCACACAGCAAAGGGGCAGTACTTCTCCTCAGTTTCTCCAGCTCTTCTCCTTGGCAAAGTTTCCTCTTGATTCCAGAAGTAGTCTAAAGTTCTGGGGTTTTAGGTCTAATACTTATACCCCAAAATGACTTTGTTCTCTTGGTGCAAGGGTCTCTGAGCCCAGCCCAAACAGTTCTGTCCTCACTGGTGTAGTATGACCGCAGGAGGCGGAGAAAGCAATGTGCAAGGGAGACAGGCCTTATTCAGGTGCAAGGAAATCTCCTCCCACTACTCTAAATTCAGCCAGGGTCTATTCAGCTCAGCTCTGAGTCCTCCAGGAAGGGCCAGGCATACCTCAACCCCCCCCCCCCAGTGGCTATCTACAGTGAATGCACATCCCCAGCCCCTGTTACTCAAAAGCAGACAGTCAATACACAAACAGACAGAGGCACATAGAATGGTTAAACAAGAAAATGCCCACTTTCTAAAAGTGGCATTTTCAAACACATAATTTAAAAATCACCTTTACTAAAAGAAGCATTATTAAATTCTGAGTTCAGAGACCTTACACTTTATTTCTATATCTTGTCCCAATGGGATGTTATACTTGTAAGATGTTACAAATCATTTCCAATTCTATCCTATGGGGCAAGATAGCCTTTCAACAGTGAGAAAATGAAATTGCATGTACTTCATTATCAGGACATGTCACACACCAGTACATGACCTACCTTTCACATACACTGCACCCTGGCCAGGGAGTACATTGGGCCTAACATAGGGGTGCCTTACATGTAAGAAAAGGGAAGGTTAGGGCCTGGCAAGTGGGTACACTTGCCAAGTTGGCAGGGCAGTTAACAACTGCGCACATACACTGCAGTGGCAGGTCTGAGATACCTTTTAAGGGCTACTTGTGTGCGTGGCACAAAGATTGCTGCAGGCCCACTAGTAGCATTTGATTTACAGGCTCTGGCACACTCAGTGCACTTTACTAGGGGCTTGTCAGTAAATCAAATATGCCAATCATGGATATCCAATCATGTTCACAATTTACACAGAGAGTGTTGGACTTGGCCCTTTTTGCAGGGTCATCCCTAAACATTTTGCCTTCCTCCTGTATTTTTTCTGACCTGGTGTTGGCTGTTTTATGACTCTGGGCACCTTACCACTGCTGATCAGTGCTAAGGTGCATATGCTCTCCCTATGGTAAAATGTATTATGTGAATTGACTTCCATGTTTGGCTTATTTGGTTTACTATCAGTCCCTAGTAGAGTGCACCAGGGGTGCCAAGGGCTTGTATATCCAAATGCTGCTAGTGGGCTTGCAGCACTGGTTGTGCCACCCACAGAAGCAGCCTGGTAAAATGTGTCTAAGGTCTGCCATTGCACAACCTGCATGCAGTCTGGTACTGTCATGCTGACTGGGCAAGTGTCCCCACTTGCCAGTCCCTAAACCTTCCCTTACCTTCATATTAGTCACCCCTATGGTAGGCCCTAGGGCAGAGTGCATTGTAAGGATAAGGTAGGACATGCCCTGAGGTGTGTGGCATGTCCTAATAGTGAATTACAGCCATTTTCATTTTCATTATTGTAAGGCTACCTGCTCTCCATAGGCCAGAATGGGCTGCTAGATTATAACACTCTATAATCCTAGCAGGCTCAGGAAGCATGGCAGAAATTTGTGTTTAGTATGCCTGAACTCAGAATAATAAAATACATCTTTTAGTAAAGGTTATTTTAATATCCTGGGTTTGTAAATGCTACTTTTAGAAAGTTAGCCTTTGCGTGCCTAACCATTTCAGTCCGCCTCTGGAGGGGAGGGCTGTCTTCTTTGTGTGTAGCTTGAGTGACAGGGCTGGGAAGTTCCAGGAGACAGGCTGGGGCTGCCAGGTGGTGAATAGTAAGATTACACCAGGATGGGTGGGAGGAGTGCACCTTGACTCTGAATAGGACAGTGCTCTGCCTCCACAATGCTGGCTCCACCCCCTGAGGAGCGTCTGATGTCTCTGCCCTGCCTGCTGAAAGAAGAAGCCAGAGTCCCAACAACAAAGTGCTCCTCACTGAAAAGAACTGAACTGGGATTATGCAAAGGCCCCCCTGGCCTGTAAAGACAAAAGAAACTGAGTATAAAAGTAGGAGCCCTGCTCCTAAGAAATCAGATCCTGATTGAACCACGAAGAAACTCTGCCCGACCAGAAGGACCTGGAAGAAGCTGAAGGAGGAGTAACTTTCCCTGACCTGGGGGATTGGCCTGCAGTTGGTGCCTTGCTGAGAAAGGAGAGGAAAAGACTAAGAGAGACTTTGTACTTTGTTTCAACTATCTCCAAGGGCTTGGAAGAAGAGCTTGCCCCCTGAACTGAGTCCCAGGACCATTGGACTCATCTGCCTTCAAAAACTGAGTTGCCTGGACAATTCTTGCTTGTTTCCCGCTGGATTTGGCCCCAGTACGCCTCGTACTACATCCGCCGCGAAGCCGTGTCTTTGCCGCCCGGCACCGTGTGTCTACGCTGAACCAAAAGCGTTAGTACGCACCGTATCCCTCCCGGCTGCATTGCACCTCACCTTCCCCGCCGATTCGAGACGTACATCCCTGGCTGCTGAACCCTGTACGCCGGACTCAAGCTTCGCTGTCCCGCAGGTACGGTCCGTACACTGCCAACGTACTGCACCGTGCCGTACTCAGAGCCAAGAAGCCGCAGTACGCTGATCCTCCCCGTACGCTGTACGGCGCCGAGAAGTGTCGCCGCCGTCCCGCACCGAAGGTACGGCCCGAACGCCGACGCCACGGACTCTGCAAGCTGATCCGGCTCATCCGCACGTACCCCTGAAGGTCCCGTACCAACGCCGCGTCCCGACGCCGCGACCGGACCAGACCGGGTACGCTGCCGAACTACGACCCGGACCCACCAGCTTGTCCCGCACTGTCCGTCGCGGACCCCACGAACTTAAGGTACTTTGTCCTGTTCGCACCGCAGTGTGCACGTCCCGGACCCCGGAGTCCGCACCGATTGTTTGACTCGTACTTTCTTTGTTTTTAATGCGGACGAGTCGTACACCCAGGTACGAACCGTACAAAGCCTGAAAAGAAGCACAATTGAGTAAAAGAAGCCTATTTTTGCAATTTAAGCCTTTTTGCAAGAACATTGAACTTTAAAATAATACTGTGGTCATTTTAATTGTTATTCTGGTCTTGTGCTAAGCCTTAAATAAAGAGAACTATTTTTGATATAACCTTGACTGGTGTCCATTTCTGGTGTGTCATTGTATTACTGTATGTGTTCACAAATGCTTAACCTATAGCGCCCTGAGAATAGTCTTGACTGCTTGCGCCACACTACCTAAAGGGTGAGCAGGGGTTATTTGAAAGGGTGATCCCCTTATCCTGACTTAGAATTGAGAGTCCCTGCTTGTCACAAGTGTATACCTGTGCCAACTAGAGACCCCCATTTCTAACAGAGAGCATATGCACTTTAGCACTGATCAGCAGTGGTAAAGTGCGCAGAGTCCTAAAACCAACAGGTCAGGAAAAAATAGTAAGAAGAAACAAAATGTTTGGGGATAACCCTGCAAAAAGGGCCAAGTCCTACATCAACAAATAAGCACAATTTAAAATGTTCAATATGGCTAATAAGAATAAAACACATTAAATCGTTCAAGAACAAACAACTTCCATCAAATAGAAAATTGTCAGTACTTTGACAAATTCTTATGCACACGTTGGGTGTAAAATCTGAAAATACATGCAATCATTCTAGCTTTACTCACTCTGTATACAGAGAATACAGCTGAATTACTAATCACACAGCTGAATTACATATCCCTATACCAAAGTAATTAAAAATTCATCTTAAACTGTATTCCCAAATTCGGAGAGATTTGGACAAATGCATACCAAGTGTAGGAACATTTACTGTCCAAGTTTACACAGACTAAAAAACCCAAGACAATGTGAAAGCATCCCAGGATACGCAATATAGCCACAAATAAACGTTGGCATCAGTTTGGCTGAAAAAAATGGTTAAAGTGGTTTTACAGCCATTGAGTTGAGTCTTAAATCCAACATTCTTGACCCATTATTTTTTTCGGATTTAAGAAGTCAGCTGTTTCATTAAAGTCCCATTTTTTCAAACCAAAATGCAAGCAGTTAAAATATATCATATATATCAAGGATTCATATAGAGCAGCAAATTACCTGTGAGGGTCTCAACATGCTGGAGTTGCTAACTGCTTTTTTTATTTGTATTTAAAATGAAGGTAAAGCAAGGAGACGGCACCCCAAAAATGGGGGGAAAACAAGGAGAAAGCAGTGAAAACGAAGGGAAAGGAAGGAGAAGGCACTCAAAAACAGGGGAAAGGGCAAGGAGAAAGCTGTACAAACAAAGGGGAAGCAAGGGGAAGGCCCTGAAAAAACAGTGGAAAACGCACCGATAATACAGGAAGAGCGATGCAGCTGAAGGGAAGAGCTGGCTTTGGGGCCTTCTCAATGGGGTCGCACTACACCCTCCATTAAGTAGGTCCTGGGAGTAGCAAGGGGCACTGGAGGGGGTGGGCGGGACTAGGCAGAGGCAGGAAAAGGCAGCAGGCAGGAGATGCAATGAGAGAAAAAACAACAAGAAAGCAATGCAAATGAGGGGAAAGCAAGAAGAAGGCACTCCTAGAATGGGGGAAAACAATGAGAAAGCAATGAAACGAAGGGAAAGCAAAGAGAATGCACTCAAAAATGGGTGAAAAGCAAGAAGAAAGCAATGAAAGTGAAGGAAAAGCCAGGAGAAGGCACCGAAAAATGGGGAAAAAAGGCAAGAGAAAGCAGTGAAAATGAGGGAAAAGCAAGGAGAAGGCACACCCTAGTAGGGCTGTATTATCTTAAAGGGCACATCATGTGTAGAAAGTCTCCTACCTCCCACAACCCCTTCTGCATCCGGTGGAGTCCACCCTCCCCATCTTATAGAGGCAACCCTGGCATAGTAAAGCCCTATGCAGCAAGCGGAGCTGTACCAGATGGAACCCGGCTGTCATCTATATCACTCTTGGAGCCTGGAGCGCTTCCTTCCACTCCCTGTGCTTGAGAGGATCAAAGCAGATCTCAGCTTTGCCAACACCTCTGGTGAATTAGCCACTATATTCCTGTATATTACAGAGATTGCCTTTTTAGACAGTGGTTCCCCAACACCCTATACTCCAGGGGCGAGGAGTCCTCAAGCTCGGCTCCTCTCGTGCTATGCATCTCAGGGGGATAACCTTCCTTATTAATACATATAAGGTACACCTGGGGTAGGCCGTGGACAGGCCAGAGGGCCGGGTGCAATGTATTTAAAAAGTAGGACATGTACTTTTAAGCTTTACATGTCCTGGTAATGAAAAACTCATAAATTCGTTTTTCACTACTGCATTGGAGTTACCTTATTACATTTTATAAATGTAATTTCCAAACATATTGTGAAGTCTCATTTTAAATTACAATTCTGAAAATGACACTTAAAAAAATGCCTGCAGCCTGTTTCTGCGTAACATGACTGGGTGTAGTTGACAGCTGGACTTGTGTATTCCTCCTAGACAGCCAAACACAAAGAGGAGCTTAGGTGTGACTTGATGGGCCATGAAGCCAATTCGTACACGCTGGGTTATGGGTGACAAAATGAAATCATAAGACATATTCTGCATTTTATCCTTCCATGTGGATTGTTACAGATGGGAGCAGTATTTCATAGTTTCACAAGCAGCAGCTGTAAAGCTAGGTTAAATAGCATGGTTGATTAGGGGCACCACTGGCATGTTCCTCTAAGCAACTGTATGTCAGTGATTGTGTACCTGTATACAGAAATGTAAGGTGCGAGTCGTTGTACAGTACTCATCAACTTGAGCACATCTTTGTCTAAACCATGACATTAAAGTGCCTTTTGTGTGTACGTGCATCAAAGAAACATAGGTCTAGAACAGTAACGAACTGAATATGCACATGAACCCAGTGATGTGATTCGGGATTGTTGACAAAACGGAGATGGAACATGGGTGGATAATCCCATTTGAGAATGTTAGGAGATTGCCTCTTCTGGTCATTTCTAAACTGCAGGAAGGTTAGGAAGAGCTGATGCTGTTAGGGGTGTTGTTCCACATCCTGAGAACATTGATAGAGAAATTCTGTCTTTGGGAATTGGTACTGTTTCTGGTTGATAGCTTTGTATGTGATGTAGCTGGCATTGTAACTAGATGGGAGCATAAACATAAACCCCTATTTTATCCCATCAAACATTTTTTCAGTGTCTAATTAGAATGCCATCCATGGATCACCAACCGCTTCAGCGACTCTGAGGAATTCCCAAATGAACCTTGATTTGGAAGCGACGTCCCCCCTTCATGCAACCATTCTAATCTTTTTAATGATAGATGTTTCTCTCCCACTGAAATGTTGAAACTTTAGCAACCACATTCCAATCTGTATTCATTAATAAAATCAATCTTTAGTTACTGATTTCAGAGTTTGTCTGTCTAGATTAGGCATCCCTATTATTGCTGCACGTGTAAACCTGATAACTATTTCAAATTGAAAGAGAAAATGAAGCTTCAATGGTAAGATATCCTTGTATCACTCACTGGAAGTCGTGGGAACATCACCTTATTCAGAAAACAAATTGCAGCTTTATTTCCTTTCACCATATTGGAATTTTAAAGGCATTCTATGTTGCATGGCATGATAAGAGAAGAATGTACAAAATATACTAATTTAATTATTAAGTGGTAGGTGTTCCCTTTAATGGTTATGATTCCTTATAGTGATGCAAAGATGTTCTTTAGTGATAGATTCATGTTTTTCAGTCTGGCATTAATCAAGACTTTTTAATACAATTATTGATATGACATACTTTGTTGGTTGTTGTGTCATTCTCATTTTTCTTCCATTCTCTATAGCATGCAGCACGCGGCAGTGGCGCAGTCGACTTTAGCTACTGACTAACTTGACAACATGGTGATGATTCTTAAGCAGCCGAACCGCACACAAATTGTTCCCTTCAGTGACTGGGACTACAATAGCATTGATTGCTGTTTGACACCCAAAAATATTTTTGCTTTTAGCCAATGTTTTCTTTTCCTATATTGTCAAGGGTCCAGCATCTTCTCATATAATAAGATCTTAGAGAAAGGATGAAAAACACAAAACAAGCATATTGATAAGGCAATCAACGCCAGACTTACTGGCTTTGTCAGTGCTTGCTATTATGTGTTTAAAATCTGTGCATGCTTGTTTTTGGCCATTAAATAACTTGCTGATGTTTCCTATGTTTTACTCCCATCAATGGTGCATTTGATTACATCCCCCAAGTGTCCAATATTGATCCTCGCATACTTAATCTCATGCTCTAATTTCTGCTGAGTAGCTTTTTGGTTACCTTTTTATCTTGGTTTTTTAATATTAAAATGATCATCATCCCCAAAACCAATATATCTTTGATAGCATTAAATAAGAAGATAATATTTGCACATAGGTCATGTGACAGTAGTTGAATCTTCAAACTGTGCCCACTCATAGGATTTCTGGACTCTGCCCCTACAAGAAACAACTCATTAACTAAGGGCATATCCCAAGATATCATGTGAACCAATTTCTAATTTTTTTAATCCTATTTAGCAGTTCCCCATGCCCCCTGTGATAGCTGATTCTTGAAAAAAGACTTTTTTGATGTTATTGCCATATTTTATACCAAGCGACCTGTAGAAAATACTTCAAGCATTCTAGGTGTCTTAAGTGACTAGTTTGATGTAACTGAAGTAATGGACTTGTTGTTCAATGTGAAATCAATATGTTAGAGATAGTCGTCTCCCAAAAATGAGATGATCACTGTCAACAAAAACAGTTCAGGTGCTCAATTTCATGCTAGAGTTTTTAATCATCAGATATACAAGCCCCTTGCGCCACCGATGCGTCACTTTTTGTGACAGATCGGCGGCACATTTTAGTGCCCCATTTTTACAATGACAGGAAAAGCCACCATACGTGACTTTTCCTGTAAATATGGCCCCTTTGCACGCAGCACTTTGCATGAAAGGAGCGTTCCATGGGTGTTGCTGTGGGTGTTCCCAGCAAAACACCCATGGAACCAGACACATTTCCAGATTTACGAGAAATCGTAAATCTGGAAACGCGTCTGAATTCTACACCTCCCCAGGGGAGGCGTAGGCAGGCGCAACGAGGAGAAATTTATTCATTTCTCCTTGTTTTTTTCCTCTTTCTATAGAAAGAGGAAATAACCTCTGGTGATTGTTTATGTACAGGAGGTGTCCCTTCCTGCACGTAAACAATTAGTAAAACAATGATGTTTTGCAAGTTCTATGTGTGCTAATGCAGCACACATAGAAGTTGAAAAACACCATATCCGATTGTTTTGTTGCTGGAGGGAACCCTTCCTGCACATAAACAAACGCCCCACGACGCAGGCATCCTTGCACCATAGTGAAAGGGTGTCTGTGCTGGCGCATGGCAGCAGTTTGTGTGTGCCAGCGCAGGGGGAAGCACAGACATGCGACACATTGTTGTAAATATGTTGCATCCCTGTGCTTTGAAAGTGACTCAGTGCAGCGCAGCGCAGCCAAATGGGTTGGGGCACGCACTGAGTCACTAATCTGCCCCTATGGGACTTATTGACAAAGGTAAACTGAAACACGTATATCTACACATTTAAGTTTACTCTTGTTGGTTGCCTGGGGGGAGCACTGGTTAAGCAGCAAAAACAATCCTTGTCAGCATAAAGCACAAGCACATCCCAAATTAACCTGTGCTCAAGCCCCTGGTAAACTGGCATAGAGCAGTCAGGCTTAACTAGGAAGCAATGTGCAAATTATTTGTGCAACACTTCAAACAGTAAAACTGTGTAAACACCCACACCAGGTTCGAAAAATAGAGCTGATTTTAACAAATAAAACAAGAACAAAACAACAAACATCAAATCAGTAGAACCAGTTACTAATTTTTAAAGAGTAAAGTGTAAAACAGCACTTAAAGTGCCAACTGTGGCTATATGGTCATGCTTGACTGGTTCAAAGTCAAACATTCAGGCCGACCAGGAGGGAGCCCAGGTCGGATACAGTCCCTGATTATTCCAGCTGAAGGTTTACTTTCTCACGTTTTGTGCCAAGAGTCCTGTTTGTGTTAAAGATGGTCGCTAGGAGCAAGGAGAGCATCATGGGAGGCTGTTGGCATGGCAACAAGTGCAGGCCATGCATTGGCTGGTGCTTCATGTTGGCAGTCCCCTGTGAGTGGTCAATGCTGCAGTGCGAAGAGATGGGCTTGCAGCGTTTTAGCTGATTGTCAGTGTGAGTAGAGCGGTCTCGGTGCAAACAAGTCAGTCCGCGGTTGCAAAGAGCCAAAATACATGATTTAAGAGTACATGAGACCACCAAGGGTCCAGGACATGAGAGTCACCACTTGGGGGTCAGGAACTCGCTGCAACTGGGTCCAGGAGCTGTTTGGGGAGACTTTCTATGTCTCTGAGGCTCAAAACATCAGGAGGCCAGCAAACTAGCCCTTGGAGACACTCTGGGGTCCTTGGTCCAACATGAGGTTCCAAGTCCAGTTCTTCCTCCTCAAGCAAGAGGGCAGCAGCCAGAAGGTCAGAACAACAGGGCAACAGTTCCTTCAGAGCAGCAGTTCAGCAGAGTGGCATTCCTTTCAGCATCACAGCAGTCCTTCCACCTGGCAGAGTATCCACAGGTCCAGAAGTGGCAGTCACCTCAGCAGTGCAGCAGGCCTTCTTTCTGGCAGAGTGTCCACAGGTCCAGATGTGTACTGATGATTTGGATTTTGAGGTTTAGTATTTATACCTAGCTGTGCATTTGAATTGGGGGAAACACTGTTAGAGGTTTCCATTTGAAGCAACCAGCCATCCTGCCTTCACTGTCCTGGCTCCAGACTAACTACAGGGGGCCTGGCAAAAGATGTATTTTGCCAGGGTGACAGGGCAGTTTACAAACAGCACACACAGGCTGCAATGGTAAGCCCTATACATGTTTAAAGTGCTACATAAGTGGGTGGCACAATCAGTGCTGCAGGTCCACTAGTAGCATTTAATTTACAGGCCCTGAACACATGCACTGCCACTTTACTAGGGACTTATGAGTAAACTACATATGCCAATTGGGGATATGCCCATATTTATCATGCTGTAAGTAGCAAGCACATGCACTTTATCACTGGTTAGTGGTGGTAAAGTGTTCAGAGTCCTAAGGCTAGTGAAAACAAAATCAGTAAAAATGAAGGAGGAAGACAACAAGTTTGGAGGAAGACTAGCCTAAGGATGACAGGTGAAACATGTGTCTCCCCCACAGCTGAAAGTAGGTAGAATGACCCAACCCCTTGGGAGATCTCATCACTAAGGTGGTAGAACCTGTATAGACCATCAGCATTGGGATGCTCTGACCCATGGCAGTGTTCCATGGTCAAGTCCATTCCCTGTAGGGAGATGGACCACCTCAACAGTTTGGAATTTTCACCCCTCATCTGCATGAGCCGTTCAAGGGGTCAGTGGTTAGTTTGAACATGCAGGTGAGTCCCAAACAGGCATGATATTAGTGTCTTCACTGCCCAGACCACAACAAAGGCCTTCTTTTGAATTGCACTCTACCTCTGTTCCTGTGGAAGTAACCTTCTGCTAATGAAGATTACTGATTGGTCTAGGCCCCCCTCATTTAATTGTGCTACGACTGCCCCTGTAGCATGCTTTGACGCCTCTGTCTGCACTATGAACTCCTTGGAGAAGTCAGGAGCCTTGAGTATGGGTGCTGTACACATGGCCTCCTTGAGGATATCAAAGGCTTTCTGGCAGGCCACTGTCCAGATCAACTGTATGTTTTGCTTCATTGAAGTCAGCTCTGTTAAGGGTGCCACAATGGTGCCATTTCCCAGAACAAACATCTCACAGTATCCTCTGAGGCCTAGCAAGGCCCTCACCTTGGTCTCTGTTTAGGGGGTTGCCAGGCCAGTATAGTTTCAATCTTCACCTGGAGAGGCCGCATCTTGCCCCCTCCCACCATGTGGCCCAAATAAACCATGGAACCCTGCCCTATCTGATACTTACTGGCCTTGATAGCCAGGCCCATCTGCTACAAAGCCTGAAGCCCCTCCTGGAGGTGGCACATGTATTCCTCTCAGCTGCAGCTGTAGACAGCTATGTCGTCTAGGTAGGAGTCACAGAATGTCTCCTTCCCTTCCAGGTGGCAGAGACATTCTTTGGGCCAAAGAGCATCACCCTAAATTGGAGGTGAGAATGCAGAACTCTTTTTTGCCCCCTCAGTCAGATAAATCTGGTAGTACCTTGATGTCAAATCAAATGTACTGAGAATCTGGCAGCTCTCAGCTATGAGCTCATCCGCTCGGGGGATGGGATGTGCAACAGTTTTCGTGAGGAACTGAGACCCTGGTAGTCCACAAAGAACCTAAATTCTTGGCACCTAGTAAGAAAGTATTGGAGACCGGCACTACAGGACTTACCAGGAATAGTTGGAGAGCTCAATCACTCCTAACACCATCATCTTGGAGACCTCCTTGTTGATGCTGGCTCTCACCTTGTCTGACAACCTGTAAATCTTATTTTTAACAGGCAGACAGCCTCCAGTGTCAATGTCGTGGATACACAGGTGTGTGTGTCCAGGGGTGAGGGATAACAGAGACAAGAATTGTTCTAGCAGCAGTGACTCTGCTGTTCTGGGGTCAGTGTGTGGGAGAGGTTGACATCCTCCACTGAACCATCATGCTGTTGGTTCGCTCTCCTCTTCCACTCCTTCATCTGTCACCAGGGCATGTTCACTTCAGACCTCTCAAACTGCAGTTTAAGGCAGCTGACATGGAGCACCCTTGAAGTGTTTCTAGGGGTCTGGAGATCCTCCAAAAAGGTGTACTCCCCTTTTGCTCCTGCACCTCATATGGGCCTGTCCAGTGATCCTGGAGAACTCTGGGATCCAAAGGCTCCATAACCCACACCTTCTGGTCCGGTAAAAACTCCACCAGAGTGGCCTTTTTGGTATTCTAAAGTTTCATAACTTATTGACTGGCCTCAAGATTGCTTTACGCCTTCTTCCAGAAGATGTGTATCTGGTTGCAGAGGGCCAACATGTAGCTGACCACATTCTGGGGGTTTCCTCGGAGCATTCTCCCACTCTCTCTCACAAGACTAAGAGATACCCTTAAAGGGTGGCCATAGAGGAGTTTGAAGTGGCTAAACCCCACTCCCTTCTGATGCACTTCCCTGTAGGCAAAGAGAATGCACGGAAGTAGGACGTCCCACTTATGCCTCATGGGCTCAGGTAGGCCCATTATTATCCCCTTCAGGGTCTTTTTGAATCTCTCAACAAGACTGTTGGTTTGGGAGTGATAGGGTGTGTAGAACTTAAAAGTTACTCCACACTCATCTGATACATGAACTTCATGTACACTGACATGAAGTTGGTATCTCTGTCAGACACACCCTTATTGGGGAACCTCCATATGGGTAAAAATCCTCATCAGGGCCCTTGCCACTGCAGGTGCAGTCACCGATCTCTCAGAAGGAGGTAGCGAGTGGTGTAGTCCACCAAGAGCAGGATAAACTTGTTGCCCAAAGCTGTCTTGGAGTCCAAGGGTCCAACAATGTCAGTGCCTACCCACTCAAAGGGAGTGCCAATGACAGGTAACAGGTATTAAGCTTTTTCCATGGATTCCACACTACAGAATCCATCTGAGGCCGTCTTCATCCATGGCCAACAGAAAAGGGCAGCATAGCTGTCGAAGGTCTTGTCTTAACCCAGATGTCCTGCCAGGAGTATGTCATGAGCCAAACCCTGTAGGAAAGTCCTATAACACTGGGGGCCACTGGCACACAGGCTGCCCCAGAGCCAGGAACCATAGGCTAGCTATATAGGAGGTAATTCTCCCAATAGATCTCCAGAGATGTCACTTGCCGCGTAGACCTCGAGTTGCCACCTCAAGCCCTCTAGAGTGTGGCTGTCTTACTGTGTTCCGCAGAATTGTGCTGATGGGCTCGCCCTCAACTTGCCATCCAGAAAGCTCAGGCAGGTCTCCCAGTGTGGCAATGTCCTCCCCAGTTGGCTCAGGGGTGTCCTCCTCAGGTGTCCCATCATCCTAGACCATGGAAACCTCAGGGGCTGTTTTCCCATGCCTCTTACTCCCATGCTTCTTGGCAGCTGCCTGGTCCATTGTTCCAGGCTCCAGACACCCTTGACTTTGTTCCTGGGTACCCATGGACCTTGTGGTCAAATAGACCCATTCAGGAAATCCCAACATTTCCAAGTGTGGCCTGAGCCCTGCTTCGCTCCAGATAGTGTACTCCAGGTTGTTGCCCAATAAACAATCTACAGGCCTGACCGGGCTTACAGCTACTTTTAGAGAACCTGAGACCCCCCCCCCCCCAACTCAAAGGGAACCAGATCCACCAGTAGATGACTCTATTGAATGTCAGCGACAATGACTTGGTGAAATGTGTTAGGGAGTATCTGCTCTGTGGCACCAGCTGATACATTACAGCAGTAATGCTGGCTCGTGTGTCCCTCAGAGCCTCCACTGGTTGCCCATTGATGGTCACCCACTACCTGTAATTAGAAGTATTGGCAGGTATATGGACTTTTGGCACCATCTCCTTATTCCCCCAGGGTAACTAGGCTCACCTCTGGCTGCAGGGACTTTCTCCTCCCAAGCACCACATTTGCCAACCCCGGTGTCTGCTCACTGGCAGGGGGGGGCACTCTTGGGACATTTGAAGTCACCCTTGTAGTGCCAATACTTGTAGCACTCTGTGCATAGGGGAACAAATCTCCTGGTATGCTTATCAAAGTACCCCTTCTTTTTAGGCTCAGACAGGGCCGGTGACTGTTGTTCTCTTGGGAGTTATTTGTGGGACTTTTGAGAACTCCTTAATTTTACATTTCCCCCCTCTTTCTTCTGGTGAGAACCTTAAACACTCTTGTGGCAGTCTCCCCAGATACATTGGTGGGCACTCTGGACTCTGGTGGTGGCCCAGAGGTCTGTCTGCTCGCCAAGCTTTCTGGGGTCAGTCAGCTTACTGCCTACTAGTTGCTGGCATAACTCTCAAAAACAAATACTGAGCATGTGCTCTCTCAAGCTTAGAATGTATAAGCCACTGTAGTCATTACCCTTTCTGGCTCACACCACGACTGGTTGAAAGTACTTCTCAGGGGTCAGTCAAAACTTAGAAATCAAGATAGCTTCATGGGTATGTACCTGGTTTGGTCCCAGACCTCTAAAGTAAGACGTGTGTCCTGTCCCACTGTAGGCATGTGTTTCCACAAACCACCAACCTTGAGTACTCTTCTGGGATCGTATTAACCCTCAGCGCTACCTCGTAAGCAGAAAACCATTTGTCAATATCATCTCCCACCACATAACTGGGCACCAGATTCTTTGGGATGCGGACCTTTTCGTCTCCTTCAGACACTGCAGGTATGCTGCTACCATCACTGCTGGACTCTGCCTGTCAGGCCTTGATATCCAGCTCCTTAAGACACAATTCATGAGCTAATATCAACTTTTTCTCTTCTAAGACTCTCTCTGCCTCAGCTCTATTTTCCTCCATGGCCAATTTTATGTCCTCCATCCTTAACTTGGCCATCTGCAGCTTGAGTTTCCTCTCTTCCCTCCTCTCCTCCAGCTCCTCTGGGGACAGACTGCAGGAAGAGACACTTGCCCCCTTCTGCCCTGACAGGGTGCTCCACACCAGGGTTCAAGTCATCCCCCTCCACTGCAGTTGACAGCACAGGAAGGTCCTCTCCAGACCCCTCCTTCCCATTATCCTCTCCTGTGACTTCAACTAGTGATTGATGTACTTCTGCCTAAGCCATCAGCACCTTTTGCAACTTCATCTTTCTGGTGGTGCTCTTTGCAGGAAGTAACCATCTCCTTGCAGAACTGCTTGAGCTGGGCCACAGTGTAGGCATCCATGCTGGCCAATTCAAACTCCATTCTTGTTATGTTATGTTATGTTATGTTATGTTATGTTATGTTATGTTATGTTATGTTATGTTATAGGGGTATTTGTTAAGCGCACGGCTACTCCAAGGAGTGTCTTGCAGGTGTAGTTTCAGATAAAACAGTCAGAGGAACAATTTGTGAAAAACCAAAAGGTCAGTTAGATAGAATATAAACTTGAATTGGCCTTAGATATGGGACGGTAGCATACACCAAATAACTGTATGGCACTGCACAGACAATGGTCTGATCCTCACCGCTGATCATCAATGTGAGAAATTCTGTTGTTGGTTGACTGGGTAAGGCACATAAAGGCTGCAATGGCAGGCATGAGAAATGTTTAAAGTGCTACTTAAGTGGGTGGTACAATCAGTACTAGAGGCCCACTACTAGCATTTCATTTACAGGCACTGGGCGCATATAGTGTCACTTTACTAGGGACTTATATGTAAATCAAATAAGCCAACAATACCAGGTTTAAAGGAGTGAGCACAATCACTTTAGTACTGATTAGCAGTGGTAAAGAGTCCTAAGGCCAGCGAAAACGAGATCAGTAAATATGGAGGAAGAAAGCAAAAGGTTTAAGGGAAGACCACCCTAAGGCTGGCAGGTTGAACACCCAGTTTATTGGTGCTGAATTTCCTGACCTTGACAGAATGGATTCATGAGTCAACCTTGTTGGGATTCAAACATGTGGTTTACAGATTCCTGCATCATCCATCAGTGACCCTTCAACTCAATGTGCCATACTGAAGCACTATTATATTAATTACACATTTATACCATCATTCACATATACGCCAGCATATTTGAAATACATACAAAAACACTGCCCCCTCTCACCTAACATTTCACTGAGCTAAGTTGGGTAATTACAAGCAGATTTTCCATGATGACCTGCTGTTTCTGCTGTCCAGGTGGGAATATCCAATGTTTGCTTTTCACTTCTGACTTATCCTCAGGAACTTTGACGGGCTATGCTTACAAAGTAGGCTGTGGGGTTTTTGCCTTTTGTTTTGCAAGTCAGAGCCCTGTATCATAGGAGGAAGCATTTCTCGTAAAAAAAAAACAACTTATGATTAAATAGCTCTTGGTGTCTCCCCTTAATTTACTCCACTCATTACGTGAGATATTGCGTGAAGTTCATAGATCTAGAGAACTCTTCTTAGATTGAAAAACATTGTGCATAACTTGAGAAGCCACTCTTATTATAGCCTTATAGCCCTCTGGAGTGGGCTATACCAGCCATTAAAGGCCTGCTACAATTTTAAAGGCCCGAGCCGAAGGCAAGGGCTTTTAAGAGGGGGCGGGACTTTAATGCCGGTTTAGTCCAGCTAGGGAGGGGCTATAAGGCTTTTAGAACATTCCGCCACTGGAGGGAGGAATGTTCTAACAAATAAAATAAAGGCCTCATGGAGCCAAGGGGATTCCAAAAAGCTGTGAACAACAACATTGGAATGTTGGAGCTCTGGGCTTCTAAGGACCATTATTAGCCTGGAGCATACTATGGTTTTCAATGGAGCTCCCAACATTCCAATGATCTAATTATTATTAATTGTGCCTTACCTATCTTACCTTAAGATGGCTGCCAGCAGCTTTGCATGCCCCAAAGTCTGCCTGTTGTTGGCGAAAGAGAATGATTGAGATATAGGCCAAGCCCCACCAGAAGTCATTGTTCAGCTTATGCTGTGCCTGCATTTAGGGTGCTTCCCTTCTTCACCCTTTTTCTGTGGATACCTCAAGAAGAAAGCCTACAGTACCGGCAACAAGAATAGCAATGGCAGCGCCAACATCAGAGCATCCACACAGAGAGTGGAAACAGGCACATAACTCCAATAATCCTTGCTCATGAATGCACTTAAAGTAACAAGAAATCAAGGTTTGTCATGGGCTGAAGTCTCTGCTAGTTACTTCCTCGAATCTGCAGTGTGGACGGCATTGCTATGGAGGCAATGATTTGGTGCCCAGCTACAATTACACCTCTCACAACAATTGAGTTCGACATCCTAAAAAATCTAGTTCCCTAAAAGGTTAATTCAATGCTGAAAAATATGAATCACTGAAGAGAACACCTAGGCAGAGCCAGCCGCGGTTGGTAGTGGGAGTAGCTGCCGAGCGGTGAGGTGGGGAGGGGGAGGGGCAGGGTGGGGGGTAGTCAACTATGGATTATGGAGGTTTTCAGGTAATTACACATATACATAAATACAACGAATTTCGTTGCGTGCACTGCATCGCATTTGGGGATGCAGTGTGCGCAACAAAATTTGTTTTAATAATTTATATGTTTACTTACCTGTAAACCTCCGTAATCCATAGTTTACTACCCCCCACCCTGCCCCTCCCTCTCCCCATGTCACCGCCCGGCAGCTACTTCCACGAGCAACCGGGGCTGGGCAGAGCTATCTCTGTACAAGAAAATGCTGCTTCCTTTATCCAGACTCACCACACATGGCGTATGTTACCCCATTTTATCTGCCATGTTTCTCACAATGCCTCACATCATATAAGCTATGTTTCAGTCGCTCTTACTTGCCTTTTTCGTAAAATGGATATTAGTAGCAGATTGCATGTCACTAACAATTCTCTATGTCAATTATCTCTAACTCTTTACCGGCGCTCTCTGTCCCAGCTCATCACTCACCACTACTTGCCTTTCAGCAGTAGGTTCTTAGTTCTCTTAATTATATTTCTCTTGCTATTTAGATTTTTCTCCATTTTGGTATCTCTCGTGTTTCTTGGTCAATTAATCTGACACTCTCCTTACATTGATGCTCTTTTTCAACTGCAACTCTCATTAAGCTGCCAATCTCCTTTCAGTCTTTGATTTATATTTCCTCTCCCCTTCGCACAAGGACAAGTCTTAACATCACTTAACAATGTAAAAATGCATTATAGACCTTGATGCATGCTAGCATAGAGCTAACCATGGCGTAATGAGGAAAATACATTTATTGTTCCTCATTACTTCGTCATCAAGCATAGAAAGAGGGAAATGCCTCTAGGAATTATTTTGTGCAGGAATTGTTGTTATGCGCTATGGTGTAAGTATGCCTGCGTTGGCGACAGCCAGTCAGTAAACATTGCTTACAACGCGATACATCGCATGCCATTACAATGCAAGTCGTTACAACAATGCATTGTTACATCGCGTACCATTCCAATGCAAGTTGTTACAACGACTTGCTGTGGGGAGCAGAAGGTGTTGGATTTGTTCAACACCTTTCCTACTGTTGCACACACTAGAGTTGGAATAGTAAATTATACTATTCAAAACTCCAGGCCCTCCCCCCCACAGCAAGTCATTGTAACGACTTGCGTTGTAATGGCATGCGATGTAACAACGTGCCGTTGTAACAACTTGCATTGTAATGGCATGCCAAGAAAACGCATTGTCTCAAGTGCACCAGTGCAGGTAGTGAGTTGAAGAGCTACATATCTTTGTTGATAAGGCGCTGCTCATCTCTTTCCAATTCCCACAATGCAGCGCAGCAACGTAGCTTGATGTTTCAGCAAATATGCTCTTAAATGTTAGTCTATTTGTTTTTTTTCGTGCAAGCCAATGGAATACTTTGTGCCTGCAAAATTGCCACATTTTTTGTTCTGTTTCTTCAGCCAAACAAATGTTTCCATTTACATACTGTTTAGTATTTGCAGCTTTGAACGCTGTAATTTGACCTTGTAGAAAGCTCTGGCTCCTGTGCTATTGGTTTGGAAACTAACAAGAACTAATATTTCAATGATGCTTCCAATGAAAGACATAGTTTGAGTTGGTGATACAAACACAGAATTTCAAGCGAGTCCACGCCAGCCTTCACCACTGAGAAGGCACTACCTTTTCAAAGCTATGTTGTAATATGCAGCACTCTTTTGTGTGTGTTGACAATTTTAATATGCATTTCAGGCCTTGAAGAATATCAACACAGTCCTTGTTCAGGCATGAGATGGCATGTTTTCTGAGTATTCTCTTACACTTATATGCATTAGGCCTGGAACTCGGGCTCCCCAATAAATACAAGGTTATTTTCTTTGTTTCACCTAGTTAATGTGTACAAAACTTGCCCCACCTTCTGTTCTACTTGCTTCAGTTTCAGGGAAATGGTTCATTTACTGGCAGAATATTGTAGTGGCTGCAGCTATTAGTTCTGCAGAATGACCCTCTAACCAATGTGTCTTCCATGGACAGTTGCAAGGTAACAAGAACTTATATTTCTGAGATGTGTACAATGGAAGCATTATTCTCAGGTTAGTGTTGGAAACAGTAGCGGTCTGTGGAGGGAGTTCCGTGGGGCGGTGAGGCGATGCAGCGCGCGCAACTAAATTTGTTTTATTTATGTAAATGTGTACTTACCTCCGTTCATCCATATTCTGGTGTTTACATTTCCCCACTCTGCCCCTCCCCCGCCCCGCCTCACCGCCCCACGGAACTCCCTCCACGGACCGCTACTGGTTGGAAACCTGGCATTCTAAATCAGTATGCCCTCCCTCCCCTTCTCCCGTCCATAGCAATGCTAGGGAAGGGAAATTATACAAACTCACCCTAATTTAAGATGCAGAGAGAGAGAAAACAGTTACTGATGGATGGGCATCCTGTCAGTTTGGACAGTGAATTGAAGGCCTCTGGTCCACAGGTATGCTAGGATATTACATGATAGCAACAAACTACCACATTCTGAAATAATGCTGCAAGCCCAATGGGGAGTCTTGGACTGATTGGTTTGTGATGTGGGATGAACTATAATTAGGGTGGATCTCTTATTCACTACAATAATTGTAATTGCTATGGAATTCATTATTATGATGCTAATTCTTATTCACTTGATTTGCAGAAGAACTTAGTGTGATGAATACAAATTAGTTTTAATAGCAGGCTTTCTATGTGCACTGATTCTTTAGGTTGATGTTAGGTCCTATTATATTTGTCCATCAAGAGCAGGAGATTCCCTGTCAGGTCAGTCGGATTCTTAGCACACCTACACTCCTATAAGTACTTAATGGGTGGAGGTTGGAAATACCTGTTCTACAATGGTCATGGTTTCCTTTTTGGTCTAGGGAAATTTACCTGGTGTCAAACCCAAAAAATGTATTTCTCGCAGCAACCTAATAATGATTCCTTTCAGGTGATTAATTGACCTACCTTGTCACTATATTCAGTTGTGTTTTCTTGTTTCTACCTACATGTGTTTTTAAGTACTTTATCCTTTCAAAGAAATAAATCCTCTAGATAGCGAGATCTGATCTTCGATAGCATTCGACCATTTCTCCATGTTCATTGCATGAAGGATCTTTGAATGCAAAAATATAACCGTCCCATGTTTAGATTTACACCTAGGCAAAGAAGAGGTATTTACACGTTATCTTACTTAAAAATCGCAGGTGTAAACAAGGAAAATGTCTTGGTGTATTTCATCTCCAGACCAGCGTATCCACATCATGGTGTAAAATTTCACAACTGGACTGCGGGTGTCCAAAGTAGGGTGTGCTGGGCCAGACTTATGCTGAATTCTAGGACATCCACATTGCATACATTTACATACAATGTACTAATAAAGAGAAAATTAAGACCGGGGTTATCCTGAAAATCTGGCATGGACTTGGGCCACCAGGACACACAACGGACATCTCTAGTGCAGGATTAAAATATATTGAAATTTCACACATATTTCGTTTTTTACTTTTAAAAAATCAAGGACCACACACATTTAGAAATATGTTGTTTTTTAGGGAAGACCTTACAGTCTTGTGAATTCAACACTTCAATTTTCCAAGTTAAACTTACATGCGCAAAACGCTTTAGAGGAATGGGTTGGAAAAGATAAATAGAATACAATGGATGCCTCAGGTTTAGACTCATGTCCAAACTGATGTCAGTAGTCCACATGTTGGCGTCTAGCTCATTCCAAACCACCACAGCCAGAGTGGCAGGAATTTCTAAGCCATCCTTTTCCTCACTCCCCCAATCCATACTTGATGCCACCATAAGCCTCACTCACCTGTACATCATGTTCCCCAAAACACAAAGAAACAAAAGGAAAAGAAGCAGGGCTTCTATTCCATTTCTGGATTTCCACTTATGCCTGGAGCATTGGAATGCACTCGTGCAACTGATGCCTCCTACGTTTTGGTTTCTGTAGACAAACAACAAGGTGTTTAAGGACTTGCCTCGACTAAGCTGTTCTTTTAAAGATCCAAGTCACTCTTTCAAAAAATACAAAAAATATATGAACTTTAAACCATTCTTACCTACCTATTTAATGAAATGTAAACAACTGCCCTGTGTTTTTGAAGTAATTATAAAATATTGGGGCATATTTACAAGGAGCTTGCGCCGGTGCTGCATCCCTTTTTTTGATGCAGTGGTGATGCACTCCATGCTCCATATTTACAAAGTGACGTGCTAGGCATTATACATCACTTTACTCTGGCCTATGTCATTTTTTTCTGGCACTACAACCGGCTGCATCAGGTTATATTAATCATATGCAAGGTAGGTGTCCCTCGTAAGATCTAACACAGAACAGATGTGTACATATTTACACATTTTTGGGAAAGTGACGCAACGTTGGCAAATGACTTGCAGAGTCCAAAATGTGTCTAAATCCCTGCGCATCGGCAACCTAGGCATGAAAATGAGGCATCAGCATTGGTACATAAGCAGAACGTACCTAGAGCACTTTGGCAAGCTCAACTATGACAAGAAGCTACTCATATTGCAGCTTGGAGCAGGAAGAAGATGACAACCTCCCCCACCAACACCTCCACCATTACCATGGAGCCATTGCAGAAGAAGGGAGAAGACATACCAGCAGAGGAATTCTCTCACCGACCTCAGGGAAGAGGAGGTCATCACCTACTACAGGTTCAGGAGGGAGTCCATTGTCCATCCCCTGCACCAGATTGCACCAAAGGCTAGAGACAACATCCCATAAGTCCACTAACATCCCTCTGCAGGCTGGGTGGATGTCAGTACTCCATATGTTGTCGATTGGCTCATACCAAACCACCACAGCCAGAGTGGCAGGAATTTCTCAGTCATCCTTTTCCTGATTCCTTCCCTCCATTCTCGATGCCATCATAAGCCTCACACACCTGTACCTCATATTCCCCAACAGACAGCAGCAACAACGCCAAAACAAGCAGGGCTACTATGCCATTGCTGGAGTGCCACATATGTTGGGGCCAGTGGACTGCACTCATGTGCAACTGGTGTCTCTAACTGCTACAAACCGGTACCACAATCGGACGCACACAAAATCAATCAATGTGCAAGGATACTGGACCATCTGGAGATGTTCATCAATGTGCTGGCAAAGTACCTAGGAGTGCTCATGATGCATACATCTTCAGACATCCCATCATAAACAAGTCCTTTCAGAATGGGAGATATGGGAATGGCCTACTGGTTGGTAAGTACAACTGAAGCACATAACCAACCTCATGACAGGAAAATATGTTAGATAAAATAGCCATATTTGTGTTGGGTGAATGTGACAGTGCATATGTAGCAGGTGTATGCCTCATACGTGCACCATACTACATGACACATGTGCTATATAAACCTGTAAGTCACACATGCTAAGACCTGCTAAACCACTGTGGGCCTTGTGTACATGAGGCCTGCACTACTGGAGTTTCAATTTCCATGATGCTCTGGTGGAGCAGGCCTGACAATCATATCTATTAGGAAACGCAAAGTCACCTTGTGTACCGTTTATGGACACTGCATATATTTCATCTTTACATGAACGGGTGTAAATATGAGTAAACACATTGGGTACATTTCGTTTTTTATATCGTGGGTTAAGTAACTTTACTTTGTCCAAGCTTATGCACTCGCGCCTCTATTTACCTACGTCATGGGCCACAGGGTTTGGTTGACCTATCCCTGTCATCACCTTACTTTTCAACGTCATTGATCACATGTCTGTTGCGACCAATCCAGCTCATCGCTTAACAAATGCGGAAGTATAAACTTACCGATCCACGTAACATGGCGCGAAACGCCGGGGATCGGGTCCTAGTAGGTTTGGCAAGCGGAGCAGGACTCTTGACGAAGTAAGTTCGGGGATTTAGGATTAATAGCCAAGGATACGGGCCCTTTTTGGAGAAGAAACCTCTATAAATACATTCTGACTCCCATGCTCTCATACGGTACTTTTACAATTTTCTCCCCCTCATATTTATACTTTGGGGTCCATGGTAGGGTGTGACTATAGAGCTACTCCATTAGCCCTTCCATCCCCTGAGAAACGAAAATCATCCGAAGTCCGGGTAAGAAAGTATGCAGGTGTGAGAGTGAGTTTCACAGTTACCCATAGGTTTTTTAAAATCGTCACGCATGCTTTTAATTGCTGTGTGGAATCACAGATACGGTGAGATTGATGTGTGTGAGAGGATTCTATGAGAGTCTCTTTTCATTGATAGTTTCCACTAACTGGCATGTGTTTTCAGTTAGAATGCGAGCAAATTCGCCACCGCACAATATATCTGTCACGCCGATTAATTGTGTACAGATACAATTTCTGAGTGGCACATATGTGGATATAAATGCACACTACTTTGCCTTTTGACCACCTGGCACATATAGATGTGGCTTTACATTCCTAAGCACGATTTTGAGACACATCACTTTGGAAATACCATTATGAAAACCGATCAGTATAAGCTGGATGTTTGTTTTTCTGTGTTCTCTTTTACAGATGGATTTACGACGCAAGACAGATTAATAGATCAGTCACTCATACAAGGAGTAGCTACTCTACCCTTGCTTCTAATAAATCAGGATAGGGAATTCCCCCTTCTGAATCCCAGGGTGGCCTCTTTTGCCCTGAAGAAAGTCCTGGACCTTTATGGCCATAATTGGACTGAACCATGTTGGCATTAGGGTCATAGGACCATAACACTCCTATATATACCCCTACTTGTATTAATTTTAATTAACCCAGACAGACCCAAAAATAAAGGGAAACTGGGGATCTGCCTGAGTTTTTTTATCTTATAGCCTCCCTGGTCTGTAATTTCTTCAAAGAGCTCCCAACATTGTGGTTGAGCCCACCCCGGCTTTTAGGTGTCGGGGTGACCCGATGATGAAGCATGACACCACTAGGGTGTGTGAGGGTACTTAAACCAAAAGGAATTGCTTCCTTGCTCACCTAGCGGTGAAGTTATAGGTTCCCTTGTTCTTCATATCGTTCCATCTACATGTGACAATAGTGACCATTGAATGGTTAGTTGGAGTAATATTATTTGTGTAACTGTTGATTGGGAGGAGTTACTCTGACCTATAATCCTCTCTACCCTTTGGGCAAGAGAAAAACATTTTCTCAATAGCCTTTGTAAACATAATACTAGCGCAGCGCACAGCTGTAGGGTTTAGACACAGAAAATATCTGTAATAAAAGACTCACTTCAGTGGATTTTACTTCTCTCCCTCTCTCACAAGATACTCTTTCTCACCTTATTTTAACAATCACCTCACATATCATATCCACAAGATGGCTGAACTATTTGGTATTGGCTATTCTGATGAGGAGGCCTCCGCAATTCTAGCGGGTCCATCACTTTTGTCCGATACTAACATTAACCAGACCCTTACCCAAGCCCAAAATTGGGATGAACTTAAAGAATTGAAACAATGTCAGATGAAAATACTATTACACGGGGCAATAATGACAGAATACCTTCGCGGCAATGTGGCACCCACAGGTTTAGTGGTGACAAATGCTCCAAGAATCTTCCTTGATGATCCACAATTCAAGAAAGAATGGTCCCTAATCGCTTGGAGATGTTCACGTGATTGGCTTATCTTGATAATCAACACAGCCAAGCGCTTGTCAGAGGCTCTACTGATAAAAATTAAAATCAGTGAGGACTCATTACTGACAGAGATCAAATTAACCCTATGCAAAAAGAAACTAGAAGAGGTTAATAAAGAAGTAAATGAACATAAAGAGTACCTAATGCAGAATAAAAACAACAAACTGCAGAAAGACCTGAAGAAATTCAGTCATGAGAAGGTTTATCCTTGTATTAAAGACGACTACAAAAGCCAAGTTCCATCTGATTCAGGATCCACACGGAGTGAACAGACAGCATCATCTGACTCCGAGTATGATGATTGGTCAAGTGATGGATCAAATAAGAGCTGGCGAGGCAGGGCAAGAAGACCTTGTAGAGGTAATTACAATCAAAGATATGGACATCAACAGATGTTTCCTTGGCCAGGCCCTTTCGGACCAGTTCAATATCACGGTCCCCCTCAATTCCCAGCAGGACCATACTATCAGCCTGATTTCAACCAACATTTTTTAGGTCAGGGCGGAAGAAGAGGGAGACGAGGAAGAAGGGGCAAACGAATACAGTGGGAAGAAGATCGGAGCTCAGTGAACACCAGGAGCAACACCAGGGAACAACAGCCGAGCACAAGCAACACGAGGGACTAGTAGTAAACCTCACAGACGTTACCCTTACCACAGATGAACAAACAATTCTGGATAAGGGTTTGGGATTCGTCCCTACAACATACCTGGACAAGTTTCGTCTTCGATGTGAATTAGGCGAATTCTTCAGAAAAATACGATTGAAGACTTTCTTTCTGGATAAAGAAAGACCCGTAGAAGATGACACCTATACGGGTTTAAGACCCAAATCTTCTTTCTTCCCCCCTACTAATATGATGCCCCCAGAAGTACTATCTTTTGAAGAAGCAGTCAGCAAGGAAGTCGAATTACTCCAACCCAAGAGAAATGGGTTCAACAACTTGAGCAAGAAAGAACGGTTGGCCTTGACTACCCTACAATCCAGAACGGATATAGTCATAAAACCAGCGGACAAAGGTGGAGCTACCGTGATTCAAAGTACCAACGCATACAGAACGGCGTGTCTGAATCTACTGGCAGATACCAGATATTACAGAAAGATCAATAAGGATCCTACACAACGGATCAAAACTACTATCATGACATTAACAGCAGATGCCTTAACTAAAGAGTGGATCACGAAAAAGGAATATGAATTTCTGAATCAGGAAGATCCTAGAACTCCGCTGTTCTACACCATTCCAAAAATACACAAAGGGAAGACCCCTCCTCCTGGGAGACCCATTGTCTCAGGGATTGGTTCTATTTTAGAACCATTATCAAAATATACAGATTGGTTCTTACGCCCTTTGGTGAAGAAGATAGAATCGTATGTACAAGACACCAAACACCTATTCAATCTTATGACACAAGTAGAATACAATCCAATAGATAATTTTTTGGCATGTCTGGATGTGGAAGCCCTATATACAAACATACCTCAGGCAGAAAGTATCAGAGTGATCCAAGAGATCCTAAGACAAGATGAGTGGTTGTGGGCAGCACCTATTGAGTGGGTGATCACCCTTATACATCTGGCTCTTACAGAAAACTTTTTCACCTTTGAAGATCAATTGTACCTACAAATACATGGTACATCTATGGGGAGCACATTCGCCCCTAGTTTGGGCTGCCTGTACGTCAGTTATTTTGAAGACCGACACATATGGACTCATAATCCTTTCAGTAGAAATATCTGTAAATGGTACAGGTATATTGATGATGTCCTGATGATCTGGAGAGGTGATTTAGTAAGTCTTGAAAGTTTTAAAACATGGATTAACTCACTGAACCCGCACCTTCATTTCACCATGAATGTTAATAAAGAGACCATTTCGTTTTTGGATGTTACATTCACAGCCAAAGATGGTACTCTTGAAAGCTCCCTGTATACTAAACCTACGGACAGGAACAGTTTATTAAGATTCGACAGTGCCCACCCGCGGTCCTTAAGAGAGAATCTCCCAGTGGGGCAATTCTTGAGGATACGCAGAAACTGTTCCAACATCCAGACATATAAAAAAGAGGCAGCTGTTCTGACTAACAAACTCCAACAAAAGATGTACCCTAATAAGATCATAGGAAGAGCAAACAAAAGAGCTCGTAATACACCACGAGAAGCTCTTTTAGAAACACATACAAAAGAGCAACCAGATCAACTTATATGTGTAACTACATATAACTCCTCATCCAATGACCTGAAAAAAATAATAAATAAGAAATGGTCAATATTGACATCTAACAGGTTATCATTTGAGAAACCTATGTTCTCATTTAGAAAAAATTCTAATTTGAGGAACGCCCTGGTACATACCAACACTTTTACACCTAAACCAACTAATCAGCAGACATTATGGGGTTTACCGCATGTTGTGGGACATTACCCTTGTGGATCATGTGTAGCCTGCCCTTTTACAGAACACACCAAAACATTGGAGCTGGGCTTAAACTCTCCATGGGAACAGAGGTCACATACAAACTGTAACTCTGAATCCGTGATTTACATGATCAAATGCCCTTGTGAACTGATGTACATAGGTATGACTAGTCGGAAGATCAAAGTTCGCATCAGCGAACATAGAAGTACCATACGCAGAGCAGTCACAGCGACTAGACTAACAGCCCATTATCATGAAAAAAAACATAAAGATACAGAGTTAAAGTGGACAGTACTGGAAAAGGTTAAAATCACGGGTAACCAACAGCAAAAACTCTTAGAGCGTGAACAACGATGGGTTTATCGCTTGAAGACCCATGAGAAGGGTCTCAACGATTACATACCCTGGAACCAACTGAACAGGTAGATTGATTATCTCCCTCCGTCCTCATGACTACTGTTGATACTCTCAGTAGTGACCAATGACCGTTTGGGTGTCCACCACACATTATTATCCTTCAATTGGGGCTATGCTTCACGTACTATCATCATTAACAAGCTCTAAAAATCATTAAGAAGCGGGTGCTATATATTGAGTTATGTAATAGCGCATTAGACCCCCCATACAGAATATGATGGGAGTTGTTGTGTATCATTTCTCCTAGGACCCCATCACATAACATTGGACATCACGTTTTTCAGGATATCACGAATCTCCTGAATTCAAAATTACATCTACTATCAGATGGTCCGAGTATACACATATATCACATTTCTTTAAGGGTTCACTTTGTCCTCTATACATGAGAAACCCTTAGGCGATTATCACACCTACCGTACTACTACTACAAACAATACTCTTAATACCTAAAAAATCTTTTTAATAAAAGGTGGAATCAGGAAGGATGAGAAGCGGAGATCATGGAACCATCAATCAGTCAGTAGTTATATCGCTATTTTGAGATTTATATACTACATCTCCCAGTAGTCTAAGGGAATGGTGACTACAATCTCCCACGATCCTGATAGGACCACATGCACACGCTTGCGATCACGTGTCCTAAAAAAACCAATCCTTCAGCAACTACATGCAAACGGAAGGTCATGAGCTCCGTTTATGGACACTGCATATATTTCATCTTTACATGAACGGGTGTAAATATGAGTAAACACATTGGGTACATTTCGTTTTTTATATCGTGGGTTAAGTAACTTTACTTTGTCCATGCTTATGCACTCGCGCCTCTATTTACCTACGTCATGGGCCACAGGATTTGGTTGACCTATCCCGGTCATCACCTTACTTTTCAACGTCATTGATCACATGTCTGTTGCGACCAATCCAGCTCATCGCTTAACAAATGCGGACGTATAAACTTACCGATCCACGTAACATGGCGCGAAACGCCGGGGATCGGGTCCTAGTAGGTTTGGCAAGCGGAGCAGGACTCTTGACGAAGTAAGTTCGGGGATTTAGGATTAATAGCCCAGGATACCGGCCCTTTTTGGAGAAGAAACCTCTATAAATACATTCTGACTCCCATGCTCTAATACGGTACTTTTACAATTTCCTCCCCCTCATATTTATACTTTGGGGTCCATGGTAGGGTGTGACTATAGAGCTACTCCATTAGCCCTTCCATCCCCTGAGAAACGAAAATCATCCGAAGTCCGGGTAAGAAAGTATGCAGGTGTGAGAGTGAGTTTCACAGTTACCCATAGGTTTTTTAAAATCGTCACGCATGCTTTTAATTGCTGTGTGGAATCACAGATACGGTGAGATTGATGTGTGTGAGAGGATTCTATGAGAGTCTCTTTTCATTGATAGTTTCCACTAACTGGCATGTGTTTTCAGTTAGAATGCGAGCAAATTCGCCACCGCACAATATATCTGTCACGCCGATTAATTGTTTACAGATACAATTTCTGAGTGGCACATATGTGGATATAAATGCACACTACTTTGCCTTTTGACCACCTGGCACGTATAGATGTGGCTTTACATTCCTAAGCACGATTTTGAGACACATCACTTTGGAAATACCATTATGAAAACCGATCAGTATAAGCTGGATGTTTGTTTTTCTGTGTTCTCTTTTACAGATGGATTTACGACGCAAGACAGATTAATAGATCAGTCGCTCATACAAGGAGTAGCTACTCTACCCTTGCTTCTAATAAATCAGGATAGGGAATTCCCCCTTCTGAATCCCAGGGTGGCCTCTTTTGGCCTGAAGAAAGTCCTGGACCTTTATGGCCATAATTGGACTGAAACATGTTGGCATTAGGGTCATAGGACCATAACACTCCTATATATACCCCTACTTGTATTAATTTTAATTAACCCAGACAGACCCAAAAATAAAGGGAAACTGGGGGTCTGCCTGAGGTTTTTTATCTTATAGCCTCCCTGGTCTGTAATTTCTTCAAAGAGCTCCCAACATTGTGGTTGAGCCCACCCCGGCTTTTAGGCGTCGGGGTGACCCGATGATGAAGCATGACACCACTAGGGTGTGTGAGGGTACTTAAACCAAAAGGAATTGCTTCCTTGCTCACCTAGCGGTGAAGTTATAGGTTCCCTTGTTCTTCATATCGTTCCATCTACATGTGACAATAGTGACCATTGAATGGTTAGTTGGAGTAATATTATTTGTGTACCTTTGTATGGCCTTATTGATACGGAGTAAGGCAAGGCAGGGCAAAGTGCTGTGTTGCCTTCCTCTACATCAAGAATTTGTTCCATGGGCCTTGGGGTGGCTTTTCCAATGCAACACCAATGGATGTTGACACATTCCTAGATTCTCAAGGATAAGTAAACCTGGGAATGTTTTGAAACAGTATGCCTCCCCAGGGGATGTGTAATGAGGAGAAATATCTTTCTTTCTCCTTGCTGTTACCTATTTCTATGTGTGCTGCATTCTGCAGCACACATAGAAAGAGGAAAAAGTCTCCATTTATTGTTTCTGTGCAGGAAGGTGTCCCTTACTGCAGAAAAACCATTGAGGCAACAATTTGTGATCTTGCACATGCAGAAGGAACACTAATGTGCTGTATTGTCATTAATACAGCACATTCCTGCTCTTTCCTTTTGAGGCAGGTCATCACAGTAAAGTCACTTCCTAGGATGCCCTATGGCAACAACTCATAAATGAGTCCCTGTGTGTGTCCCAAACGTTTGGAAGGATTCTCAGCAATGCAACACTATGTAATATGCTGTATTGCAACACCCCATTGAAGGAAGGGCGTCCATTTATGTTGTCCTTGTGTCCACTGCTAACTCGTGGTCATGAAGCTTGTCATGTGTCCAATGTCTGTGAAACTGAGATATGCTACAATAATTGATCCTCTTTAGGTCATGCGTACCATGGAAATTGACATTAGTTATTAAATACACACTTGCCATTGTATGCACTGTCCATTTTGTGCACACAGATCTACTCTATCAGTACTCCAAGGCTTTAGACTATGAAGCAAGGTATAACTTCATCCACAAAGGAAATATTATTTCATTGGACAGGCATCCATACATTCACCATTTTGCTAATGTGCCTGCCTTGCAGCAATGCTGCACGTTGTCTGCCAGTGCAGACAGCAAACCCAGGGCACTAAATCATGTTGACAAATCTGTCCTACACTGCCTTCAATCAGTGAGGCATCACAGTGTTGATAGCTTGCCAGTTGCAGTGTAGAGCACAAGACTCCCACATATCACTCTGTTATGAACCCCAATGTACAATATAGGCCTAGGTAGTTGCACAACGTTTTACCTACATTTGCCCTACCATTGTTCTGCATAACGGGTCTGGCGCTGACCTTTTACCTAGTTAGGTGCTGCATAAATGACGTGTGTTTTTTCCCGAAAACTAGCCTAATTTATTATGCATCAGGATTCTCAGTATAACTCTGTACAAGGGTCACCACTACCGTCATCCTTGGCCAACATGCCCATAGTACCATGACACAACTATGTAAAATACCTGAGGGTACCTTTTGAGTATCTAAGCACCACATCTTCGCTGAGCAAACCAGAGCAGAAAAGACTTTCATGCTGACACGCTGACATGAGATGCTGAGAACCCTGCACGCAGATACTGTGGCATGCAGTGGTCTGACATCCCTTGCGGGGTGCCCTTCTCGAGACCAAGACGGGGTCCTTTGTTCTCTCACATCAGGTAATGGGGTTGGCTCTTTCCTAGGGGGATTCTTGCCTGTACACCTACATATATGCTAGGTACACTTAGGTACATCTAGTTAGGGTTTGTATCTTAGGAGTACACTTTCTTATTGTCATGTGTCTATCTGCATGCATATATTCATGGTTTTAGCCCTTTGGTAGAATTCTACCTTCTATTTACTAAAGTGGTCCATATAACTATATACATCTGTCTGATGGTTGTTGCAGCACATGTAGTTTATACTGGAATGACGCTGATTCAATAAATACTTCTTGAAAACGTCCCCACCATTTATTCAGTGCATCTCTCTGAGACAAAGTGAGCATGAGTGACTGGGCGAAAAGTGCTATGCTGTTTCCACGATCCCTGAGAGGTCGGGTTGTCATGTTCGATAATTGCCAGAAAATATTTGTTCCTTGGTAATAGGGGATCATGGTGGCACTGTGAGCTAGCAGGTCTACAGACTAACATATCCTTTAGCAGTGTCTGGAATCAGTCAGGACACCAATCCCTCAGTTTATGTTGTCTAAATGTGCAGATCCTATATAGATTTGTAGGAACTACACAGCATGGCGGCGCCAACTTTGATTTGGTTTGTATTTAACGGTCAAATCTGAGTAGTTCAGCTGTGCTTTCTCAGAGACCCTTACTCACATTTATCCAGAGACTTCTGGAGTGGGAAGAGAAAAATCTGCCACGCTGAGTAAGTAGAACCTATATATTAGCTGTAGGTATATACAAGTTTGAAGGATTATAGTGCCCTACATTGTGTATAAAACCTTTATCTCGATTTCCTTGAAAAACATTTTGTGATGTCTGTCCAAGATGAGGCTGCACCTGCATTAAATGCAAATGCAGGGGAGGCAGGGCAAGAAGGTACAATAAAAATTTCTGAAAATGTCAGAAATGCACTTACTTTAAAACTAGCAGACTTTGGAGTCTCGGCATTAGGTGGGACTGTTACCTTTGTGATTGAGGCACACATGGCTTGCTGGACAGAGGTGTTCTATTTGTGGGTCACATACATTTCATTCTTATATAGTGGATGAAATACCAGAAGAATGCAATCCATATGAGGACATAGAGGTCCAGTTAACGTACCATGAACATATAAACTGGTTTAAAGGTGCCCTTCCACACACCACAGAAAAAGTGAGACTCGTCCACTCAGCAGAGACAAAGCAAGTTGCCCGTCCAAGCTGCTTACACACCACATCCACATTGCCAAAAGCAGACTTATGCCCATTACTCAAAGAAATAAAACTTTACAGACATCTGACACAGTTTGTTAAGAGAACACTCACACTTCAACCTACAAGGGTTTCTCCAGCAGGTCAATTACAAGGGACCGCAACTAAAATATCCCCACAGACACTGAACGCAGTTATGGGAAGAATGCCGACTAACCGCCGTGAGCAAATGCAATTCTGGATAGCATAAGAAATGGCATAGCTAGAGGCTGTGTTTCTACACACAGGCCCATAAGAAAACACAGAATTTAAACAATCTGCTTGCCAATGGAATAGCTCTCCAGATAGAGGACTGTACCACTTGAGGCACAGTTTTTGCTGCCATCTTTATCAGGACTCACAGCACCCCTTCAATAGCAGTGATACCAGAGGTATTAAGACAAATACAGGATAAGTATGGGGCATAACCTTCCCTGAACCTAGGGATGAAATTAATAGGCAATTTTTCCCAGGTATCGACGATTATGTTGACAAACATAAACGGGTAGGCAGCAGCGGTGGCTATCCTCCATTGCCTGAGGGAATGCACTCCTGCACAACAGGAGCGAGAATTACCAAAAATTATCGAAGAAACCTAGGCTTCATTGGGTAGAGATACCTTGGGAGCTAGACCTGCGAAACCACTAGTAATGGGTAGTCCTGAAAAGGATAACTCCAAGCAAGCACCTGATTCTTCTAAAAAGAAATGGGATAATAAACAACAACAAAAATTGAGAGAATAGATCACAATCACTGGGTTGGTCTCCACAACAGGAGCCCTCTGACCATAGAAATCATGACAATATTTAAAAACATGACAGGTATCAGGATACTGATACGCGTTCCTCTCATTCCCTTCAGGGTTCATCAAAACACCCCGAGAGGGAAGGACGGTCAGAACACAGATCAGAAGAGCAAGCAAAGTCAAGAGATACACATTCAGACTATAATATCAAAAAATAAGATAAACCAAAATCAAAACCTCTATTTATGAAGAAGAAAGTAGCTGGCCTTAAAATAAGAAATGCCCAGACTACTGAGGACTCAACTTCTGAGTGGGGAATGGGCTCTGACGATGCTAGACAGAGCAGAAGAGGTAACAACAGGTCACCAGAACCTGATGGAATTTCTGGTGACAGCGGTGTTGAATGAGCTTATCACGGTGGAAACACCTGATACCACAGTAAGGTGCCGATCACGATCCGGTAAAAAATTACCCCGTGCGACTCGTATCCGGTCTTTTTACCGTACGAATCGTACAAGTGCCGTACGAACTGGCAATCACGATTCGCATGGTAAAAAGTCCATACGAACCGCATTCGGAATATTTCCCCACACGTCCTCGGGTCGGAAAATGTGTCCGACACGTCCTCGGACGATTTACCGTACAAACGTGAAAAGTCAAGTCCGACCGAGGAATCACGATCCCACCCGTGCGTCCGAACTCACAACCGTATGGTAAAAACACCGTCCGCACCGAACTCCCATTGCAACCATGGAGACATGTGCCCGCATACGCGCCCAAAACTCCCCCCAGCACCCATACGTTCGAGTCGTACTCCCCGTGAATGTACACCCCCCCCTATGTACACCCGTGTACGAGTCACACCCCCACCCCTGTACGTGTCATACCCCCGTGTACCTACACCCCAGTACGTTCCAGTCGTACCCCCACCCCAGTACGTGTCGTACCACCGTCTATGTACACCCCAGTACGTTCGAGTCACACCCCCACCCCTGTACGTGTCATACCCCCGTGTACCTACACCCCAGTACGTTCCAGTCGTACCCCCACCCCAGTACGTGTCGTACCACCGTCTATGTACACCCCAGTACGTTCGAGTCACACCCCCACCCCTGTACGTGTCATACCCCCGTGTACCTACACCCCTGTACGTTCCAGTCGTACCCCCACCCCAGTACGTGTCGCACCACCGTCTATGTACACCCCAGTACGTTCGAGTCACACCCCCACCCCTGTACGTGTCATACCCCCGTGTACCTACACCCCAGTATGTTCCAGTCGTACCCCCACCCCAGTACGTGTCGTACCACCGTCTATGTACACCCCAGTATGTTCGAGTCACACCCCCACCCCTGTACGTGTCATACCCCCGTGTACCTACACCCCAGTACGTTCCAGTCGTACCCCCACCCCAGTACGTGTCGCACCACCGTCTATGTACACCCCAGTACGTTCGAGTCCTACCCCCACCCCAGTACGTGTCATACCCCCGTGTACCTACACCCCAGTACGTTCCAGTCGTACCCCCACCCCAGTACGTGTCGTACCACCGTCTATGTACACCCCAGTACGTTCGAGTCACACCCCCACCCCTGTACGTGTCATACCCCCGTGTACCTACACCCCAGTACGTTCCAGTCGTACCCCCACCCCAGTACGTGTCGCACCACCGTCTATGTACACCCCAGTACGTTCGAGTCACACCCCCACCCCTGTGCGTGTCATACCCCCGTGTACCTACACCCCAGTACGTTCCAGTCGTACCCCCACCCCAGTACGTGTCGCACCACCGTCTATGTACACCCCAGTACGTTCGAGTCCTACCCCCACCCCTGTACGTGTCATACCCCCGTGTACCTACACCCCAGTACGTTCGAGTCATACCCCCACCCCTGTACGTGTCGTACCCCCGTCTATGTACACCCCAGTACGTTCCGGTCCTAACCCCAACACAACCTCCTAAGTATAGAGCGCACCCCAGGCCCCAACATCACAACCGCATGTACGAGTCGTACCAACCCACACACAAGGACAGCACCGTACAACCAAATGGCCCATGTACACACCGTACACACGCTCAAAACGCACGTACACAACCAGGACAAAACAAAACAACACAAGAATACACCATTCGAATGGCACAAAGCCACTAAACATGGCCAACAAACACTACAAATACACCTTCACTGACCTGCAACTGCCAAAGACAAACAGAGGTCCAAAACACCACCACTCCTTATAACACACCCACCCAAACTTCAAACACTGCCACACCCACCCATGGACCAATAAAAAGGGCCCACACACACAAACCATGAGCCTTTGCAACAGACTCACTGCTGCCAGACACCACAGAACCATACTACAAGCTACACCACACCTTACACTTGCACACCTTCACACGACCACCCTCACAAACACCCTCTCATCACATTCACACACACACACCCACAACCATCCACACCCCCCCCCAACATCCACACACCCCCCCCACCATCCCCACCCACACCCCTCACCATGCCCACTACCAAGAATCCAAAGTTCAGTAACCGAGAGTTGGAGGTCCTTGTTGATCAAATCCTCAGAGTCGAGCCACAGATCTTTGGAACATTGGTCAGAAGCACCAGCCTGGCAGCCAAAACAGCCATGTGGCAGACCATCGTCGATGCTGTGAATGCTGTTGCGGACACCAGAAGGACCAAGCAGGAATGCCAGAACAGGTGGTACGATCTGCGGAGGAGGGTCAGAGCCAAGAGGCAGGAGGAACACGACCAGGCCAACGCCACCGGAGGAGGGCCCTCCCGCAGAACCGTACAGTACCATCCCTGGGAGGAGAGGGTGATGGCCATACTGCCGGTGGAGGCAGTCGAAGGATTAGAAGGACTCCGAGACCCGGGTGAGTACACAAACAACGCACCTCACATGGGGGGAACTGCATCCACAACCAAAATCACTAACAGGCACGCAACCACCACAAGCCATCGCATGACTCAACCACACTCCATGAGCAGGCACATGCCACTGCTGCCTCCATGCCCCATGCACCCAGCTGGACAATGTCAAGTCACAGGCCACAGAAGACAACAACACATGACACGGTAACCCGGATGGCGGGAGGCTGTGCCCCAAAAATCACATAGTGCGACTCCGAAGCAGACAACAATGCACTCTGCCCATATGGCCTAGGTCACAGCCAGACAAACAGTGTGTCCCAACACAGGAATGACTTGCCAGCAAATGGCGGACGCCTTGCATCAACACATGGGGGTGAAGGCACTGTTTTGCACATGACAGCAGCTAATGAAAAGCCAACATTGTGAAAGAGTGGCAGCACACACCACCACAGCAGCAGCGCACAGACACACATCACACCCAATGGGTGCCTGGAGATCAGAAACAAACTCACATCAACAAGCCAAGGGCCACTCAAAGATCTGCTAACAGTGTGTGCCCAGGAAGCTGGGCTGAGGTGACAGAGGGTGACACACAGAGGGAGGGAGAGGGGGACAGAGAGGGAGGGAGAGGGGGACAGAGAGGGAGGGAGACACAGGGAGACGGACAGAGGGAGGAGGCTGACACACAGAGGGAGGGAGAGGGGGACAGGGAGGGAGCGAGACACAGGGAGAGCAAATCAGCCGTGTGGCGTGTGCGAATGTCTGCTCGTCAGCAGGTAGACTGCGTGCATGTAGACAAGGGTGGCCAGTGCCAGAACCCCCCCTCTTCACCATGGCAAAACACAGGGCCATGTCACAACCTGTACACGAGCACAAGGACAGCTACCTGGATCATATAAGTGTGTGGATCCACTCCATGTGCACATGTACAGTGCTACACGGAAGGCGCAAATGCATGGCTCGCCACACCTGCACACTCCACTGCTGACTGCAGTCACACTTGACGCAGCAAGTAAGACTGTGCCACACATAGTTAAAGGGGCCAAAGTGGTGCCCAAGGGACACACCCATGCACAAGTGCACTGTGAGTGGAATGCAAGACAGATCCTAATTCCAAGAGGAAATGTGCCAACTTTGAAAATGATGAAACATGGATGTTGCATGGACCAAAATTAACATTGTCTCTCTCACACACAGGTCAACGTCGTCGTGCACCCCCCAACACTGGGGGGGAACACTCACAGGACCTGGATCTGCAGGAGCCCGATCCCACCGGCAGCGACCACTCTCACCACTCTGCGGACGACCCCGACCGACCTGGCCCCTCTGGTGTCCAACCACCTGCAGCACCTGCATCAGGTACAACTGTGCCAACCACCACCCCCACTCCTGCCACATCCCAGGAGACACCCACGATCCCTGCCCCAACACCACAATGCAGCCAGGCTCGCCAGGAGGGACACGGTGTCCCGGGCACCCAGGAGGAGGCAGGCGACAACGCCAATGCCACCCCTCAGGGGTCCCGGAGACCCCATGTGCCCACAAGGGCAGGCCAGGCGCAAGTGGGCAGGGGTGGTGGGAGTGGAGGACGGCGGAGGCGCGAGCCTGACCAGTTGGCTGGGGATCCGGCATTGTCCCATGTCCGTAACATCCTGGACACATACCGGGAGGACACCACGGGCATGGCCCAGGTTGTGTCCGTCCTCGAGGGGATCAAGGCACAGCAGGCCCAGCAACATGCCTGTCTACTGGAACACCAACGGAGGATGGAGGACAGACAGGCTGAGCAAGTGACGGCATTCCAGGGGATTCACGCTACACTCCGTCGGATGGCCGACATCATGGCCGACCCTCCCTGTGCCAGAAGGCGGAGAACATCACCACCCACAGGGAGGGTCCAGGAGGAGGAGGAGGAAACATCCGACGGAGCATCCCAGACGTCGTCACGGCCTGCTGCTGAGGTTCCCCGCAGGAGGCCGGGTCATCCACGGAAAGGACCGTGAGGGTCGGCGCTACATCACCATCTCCCAGGACACCTGGCCTGGCACCTGGCCCACTGGAGCAACAGCATCACAGCATCAAGAGACATTCTCTGCCACATGGCCCTGCTGGTCACTGGCTGACCAATGTTGACAAAGACTGTGGCATGGACTCTGAGGATTTCCAATGGCAAGGACACCAACTCCCCTACTGAACTTTGGATTCCAAATTCACGGAAAGACACTCATTTTGTTGTCCCCCCCCCCCCAATAATAAATCACATTATGAACAGTAGATGCCTGCTGGTTGCATAATTACCTAACATGTGTCTTGTAAAGTCTAAACATGCCTGAGTCATCTATTGTCTTCAACCATCCACACCCTGGGGCCTGAGTCTGGCACAGGACACATGGGTCACAGTGTATTAGGCAAGACAGACATGGAGCACCATACACACCCGTGATGGGCCCAACCAGCTGAGGGGGTTACCGAACAACCTTGCTGACACACACATTGAGTACAGCAACAGTCATGCGCAGAGGTCAGGGATCCAGTCCAGTGTCCTGGGGGGCACCTAGGTATGTGTAGACAGGTGGCAGAAACATGTCCTGCAAGCTTGAGTCCGGTGGATGCAGGGAATGGGGGCCTGGCCAACGTTTGATGCATGGGGATGGCACATGTCACAATACCCACACAGTCATGGACATCATGCCCAATACACAGTCTCAGCCCACACACACAGCTTGCATCTTGCCACTCGACACATTGACACATAGCCACAATCAGGGAATACCATGCCAGACAAGCAGGATGCACCGTGGCAACACACCAGCATTGACTGAGAAGAGGCACCTTGGAGGCATAGGGACACCTTTATCAGTCATGTATTCGGGATTGCAGAGGCAACTCGAAGTACACATGAACACATCATGTGTAGTAACATGTGGGTCCAACACTGGCACCCCCCTTCTGCAGCACAAATGCGTGTTAGCCATGGAACTGGCACACAAGCGTCGGCTAACAGCTAAACACCCACAGCTGCTCATGGAGAGCCTGCCATACACCATAGATCCGCTGATGTGGAAGTCCCACACCATGTCAAGCCAATGCTAACCGTATGTGTCCGAGGGCAGTGTCACACACATTGATGCCATCATCACAATCCTCTATCCCATCACTGATGTCTGTCAACCAGGCAGACCATCTATTCAGGTGTACACAGCTGCATGTCGTGTCCCATGGGGATGCGACATGGCTGCAGAGGAACCAAACCCCGACAGGGGCAGTGTGCACACATCGTGAACAACTGCCACACCCAATACACCCCAGATGCATCCCTTACCCCATGGAGACTTCCAAACGTGTCCGTGCCTGTAACGCTGAGTCAGCCCACGATGTCATGTCCATGAGGAATAGCAGTGCCACAACAATGCAACCAGCAGACGGCATGCGCAGGTACCTGGGGAAGAGAGACACACAAGAAGTCAGCCACAAAAAGCACAGCCACTTGCATGTGCATTTACTCGACACATGTATGGATGACAACATGCTAGGTCACAATTATGACTGGGGAAATACTACCATCACTGCCACCATCACTCCAGTGACAAACCCACACACACCTCTGACTCACGTGCCATACATGCAGGTGGAGACACACATCACAATGCATGCCACACAGGGACCAATGCGTGCACACTCAGACACTGGTACTCACCACTAAGCAAAGAAGTCGCGTATGAGCCGAGTCCGGATGTCCTCTTGCGGCTCCACATCCTCCACATCACTAGCCCCATTGCCAAGCCCTTCGTCCTCCACGGGTGGATGGTCCTCGTCATGTTGATCCAGGATGAGTGGCACAGCTCTTTCAACTGCCATGTTGTGCAGCATGCAGCAGACCATGAAGATCTTGCAGACCTTCGCCGGGGCATAAGGGAGTGCACCGCCGGTCTTGTGGAGGCACCGGAATCGGCTCTTCAGCATGCCAAACGTCCTCTCTATCACTCGCCTTGTCCGGCCATGGGCGGTGTTGTAGCGGAGCTGGGCAGGCGTGATGGGGTTGCGAAGAGGTGTCAGCAGCCAAGGCATGTTGGGATAGCCAGCGTCCCCTACATGGGAAGCACATGGTCATCGTTAGAAGTGGTGAAGCGGTCGTGCTGGTAGGCTATACAGAATACAGGACAGACAGACTGTACCCACCAACAACACATGCACGTTCGTTGCGCAGCTGCATCATCATATCAGGCATCCCGCTACGCCTCATGATGTAGGCATCGTGTGCTGATCCTGGAAAACGAGCACAGACATGTGAAATCACCATGTTGGACAGACACACCACAAGGGCATTGATGGAGTGGTAGTGCTTCCGATTGCGGTACGCCACCTCCCGTGCGTGTGGTGGTACCAAAGCTACATGTGTCCCATCTATGGACCCAATGACATGGGGCATCCCTCCCAGGGCATAGAATCCACGCTTGACCTCTGTCATCTGTTCAGGGGTTGGGAACTTGATGAAGTCATCCAGGTGAATCAACATGGCCTCTAAGAAATCATGCAGCACACCGCTGAACATGCTCTGGGACATGCCACCAACATGAGCTATGGTATATTGAAAGGTACCCGTGGCAAGAAAATGTAGGGCAGCCATTACCTTCAGCTGGGGTGTCAGTGCCGTGGGATACCTGTGCAGCGGTTGCAGGTGTGGTGCCAGTCTCGCCGTCAACTCCAGAATCAACCGTTGGGGGAAGCGGTAGAGCCGGATGCTGTCATTCTCCTGCATGGCAGCCAAGTCTGGAATTATCCGGCCAAGAGGCGGCGCTCTGCAGTAATTAGGAAGTGACAAGGAAGAGTGAGTGCACTACGACAACAACTCATGTGTACTGAGCACATGTTAATCTGGCAATACACACATGCTACATAGGGAATCAGGTATGTGCAACATGGCCAGGACACGTATGGATGCAAGGTGGCACTCCTTCCAAGACCCAGCTACACACGGAGATTGAGAACCTCCCCATGCCACGCCATGGGAATAGCTGTGTCCCAGTGCTAGTGAACAGCCAGATGCAAGACAGGAGTGACATACGCCCACACATCAGCAGCAGTAGGATGCCGATTGCAGAGACTGGTAGTGGAACACTGGAGCCACAGGTCACATGACATTACACTAGGACAGCCCACACACCTTGCCATGAAGGTGCACATGTAATGACTCACCACACATTCCTTGTGAGGATGCTGACATGTCCTTGTCACGCTACTCCGTGTCCCATGCATACATGTGCACCTCACATCCGATACCACATGTGGCATGGTGTGCGGAACAGTGTGCAATGACAATCTACACACAGACACATGTTGGTTGCTGCAACAGCTGCAGCTTTTGAGGGTGCTCCAACATCAACCTGATGGGAAGCCCCCACACATACATGACATAGTCACATTGTGCACCGTGGGTAGTGACAAGTCAGGTGTCATAACCCCTGTACCGGGCATCAGGGGACACTTCCGTGTGTCGGTGTCCGTGCCATGCCAGTGACGATAACCCCAAGTGTGCAGTACGACATGCACACATGTCAAAGGAGTCAAGGCCATGCCTGGCACACATTGCACCATCACACGGTACATCTGTACACATCTCATCATGCATCTGGTGCCTTCTCCACTCTGGAGTCATGTGCCACATCACAGGCCGTCACACCTGTGCCCCACACATGTAGGAATGCACAGATGATGCCTTGATGTCAATCAATGGACAAGTATGTCCATCCATGGACAAGTATGTCCGCCCTATCCCTACCTGTGTGCCGCCTGTCACCACTGTGATGTGTGAAAACCGCTGTACTGCTGCGAAGAGGGCCTGTGTATGTTCCCATATCACTATGGGACTGCTGCCGTATGTGTACCCATCGTGATGCCGAGCGTACAGACGTGTGTACGGCCCGTACCACTACGACTACGCATACGCGAGGCCACCCATAGTGATAGGGCCGTACACACGCCTGTACGCTCACTATCACTATGGATGGCCTCGCGTATGCGTACTTGTCGTGGTACGGGCCGTGCACACGCCTGTACGCTCACTATCACTATGGATGGCCTCGCGTATGCGTACTCGTAGTGATAGTGAGCGTACAGGCGTGTGTACGGCCCATACCACGACGAGTACGCATACGCGAGGCCATCCATAGTGATAGTGAGCGTACAGACGTGAGTACGGCCCCATCACTATGGGTGTCCTCGCGTATGCGTACTCG
Source organism: Triturus cristatus (assembly GCF_964204655.1). Lineage (NCBI taxonomy): Eukaryota > Metazoa > Chordata > Amphibia > Caudata > Salamandridae > Triturus > Triturus cristatus. Next base: position 820,389,860 of record NC_140591.1, read on the forward strand.
TCATGGTACGGGCCGTACACACGCCTGTACGCTCACTATCACTACGAGTACGCATACGCGAGGCCATCCATAGTGATAGTGAGCGTACAGGCGTGTGTACGGCCCGTACCACGACGAGTACGCATACGCGAGGCCATCCATAGTGATAGTGAGCGTACAGACGTGAGTACGGCCCCATCACTATGGGTGTCCTCGCGTATGCGTACTCGTCGTGGTACGGGCCGTACACACGCCTGTACGCTCACTATCACTACGAGTACGCATACGCGAGGCCATCCATAGTGATAGTGAGCGTACAGGCGTGTGTACGGCCCGTACCACGACGAGTACGAATACGCGAGGAGACCCATAATGATAGCGAACGTAGGCACGCGTGTAGGGGCCGTTGCAATGCATTTGTGGTGCCCTTGGGCCCCGAAACGCACCGTACCTGTGTGTGACGCTGAAAATTACATAGGGGACAAGTATTAAGGCCTACATGAATGCTGGTTGTCATGGAGACCAAGTTCAAATTGCGAAATTGTTCTGGAAGGTGCACAGCAGAAGTCAGTTGGAATTCTTCTACTTTGTTGCAATGTGTTTGTGGGTCTGACATCATGCAGGAGAATGAAACCGATAGAGAACCCACAGACTGCTAGGTTTGAAGGGATTGGAGGAAACATAGGATGCAAATGTGAGTGACCAATCACTCTGTACCCCTGTGCATGAGATGGGCCAGCAAGGCAGATATAAGGCAGCCAGGTCCCATGAGGGAGCACTTGCCTGCACATCTCTGTATTCCACGACCCAGCTGCTGCTACTGATTCCCTGGAACCATGTCAAGGGCTGTGGAGAGGTCACAGCCATTCACCCTGGAGGAGAACATGGCTTTGGTGGATGTGATCCTCCCACAGTACCCCATGCTGTATGGGCGACCAGGTTATCAGGTGAGTGCAGTGTCCACTGGCACAGACTGTGCCCCTTTTTCGTGACTGTGACTTCTGGCATTGTGTCCAGGTGTGACCCACATGCTATGTACTGTAGGGGGGTCCCAGGGGTGGGAATGCCTGATGTCTCCCAGCAGTGCCCAGACACAGGAGGGGTGGGTGCAGAGTCCTCCCAGCAGTGCCCAGAGACAGGAGGGGTGTGTGCAGAGTCCTCCCAGCAGTGCCCAGAGACAGGAGGGGTGGGGGCCTATCACTCCCAGCAGTGCCCTGAGACAGGAGGGGTGGGGGCCTATCACTCCCAGCAGTGCCCAGACACAGGAGGGGTGGGTGCAGAGTCCTCCCAGCAGTGCCCAGAGACAGGAGCGGTGGGGGCCTATCACTCCCAGCAGTGCCCAGACACAGGAGGGGTGGGTGCAGAGTCCTCCCAGCAGTGCCCAGACACAGGAGGGGTGGGTGCAGAGTCCTCCCAGCAGTGCCCAGAGACAGGAGGGGTGTGTGCAGAGTCCTCCCAGCAGTGCCCATAGACAGGAGGGGTGGGGGCCTATCACTCCCAGCAGTGCCCTGAGACAGGAGGGGTGGGGGCCTATCACTCCCAGCAGTGCCCTGAGACAGGAGGGGTGGGGGCCTATCACTCCCAGCAGTGCCCAGACACAGGAGGGGTGGGTGCAGAGTCCTCCCAGCAGTGCCCAGAGACAGGAGGGGTGGGGGCCTATCACTCCCAGCAGTGCCCTGAGACAGGAGGGGTGGGGGCCTATCACTCCCAGCAGTGCCCTGAGACAGGAGGGGTGGGTGTGATGCACAGTGTGAGCCTGGATCATTGATTGTGTAGTTGCCCTCATTCCACCTGTGTCCTTTCAATGGCACGTACTGCTTTTGGCCTTCCCCCAGAGGATCATGTCCCTATGACAAAGGTGCAATGCGTTGGATGCATACTAGGCCTTGTTGTAAACAGTGAATGTGTTCTAATCTGTGTCCCTGTGACATGTGCCAGGTGTATTGATGTAGTGTCACTTGTCCATCCTCACAGGTAGACGCCTCTGCCAAGGAGAAGATATGGCTGGACGCCGTCAGCGCCGTGAGGAGTGCGGATGGTCGGAAGCGGCGCCTGCCCCAGGTGAGGAAACGCTGGCAGGATATCCGGTGCTGGACGCGGAGGATCGCACGGCTCCTGCTGGGGGACTCACCTGAGAGCCACAAGAACCGCGGGCGCCGCCGTCTCTCCCACATCCAGAAACGTGTGCTGGCGGTGGTCTTTCCTGATTTGGACAGGCGTCTATGGGAGATGCAGCAGCCGGAAAGGGGTAGGTACATGTGTGTGTTTGTTGTGTTTCACCAGCATTTGTCTGTGCACTGTTCCATGGATTCACTTCAAGGGTTTATGGTGCTGTGCAGATCATGTTCCCCTCAGTATTGCAGTGTTCTCCTGCCTCCCTTCCCCTCCTTGCAATGTGTTCCCTGGTCTGTGTGTAGTCACTCCATCACAAGGTTATGTTGCCTGACACCTTCTCCAAGTGTACAATGCCTGCAGTATCATGTGTGGGGGTGGTGTGTAACAGGTTTAGTGACCTTGCATGTGCCCTGTCCAGTTCTGGACTTGTGGGTTCCATGTCAGTTGGCACTAATGCTGAGTCCAGACATGGGAGTTAATCTCTCGAGTGGCAGGCCTTCCAGCAGGCATGTCCCATGTGGTGGCCTGTGACATGATGTGCATGATTGTGCGTTACGCATTGTGCAGGGATGTTAGCGTGTGTTGCAGTCATTCCCATTCAGGAGCATGGAGTTGTCTGCCCACTACTGTCCCCAGGGGCATATTTTCCTAGGTATCATGTGTGTAATCCGAATATGTCGACAATCTCTGTGTCTACAGCATAGGTTGTGCTCTGTGCCATTGTCCCCTGGCACCATGTTTATTGACGTGAGATGTATTACAAGTGTCCACTGTACAGCCTGACCTGATTTTCCTATTACATACTCACGGTGGCCATTGCCTTTGTGTCTTGTTGCAATCATCTGATGCTGCCCATTTGTACCTGATGATTTGCACTGCCGCACCTTGGGTAGTTTGTGTGCAATATAGAAGTTTAGCATCCCATGTGTATTTCACCCAGACTAAGAGATGTACGTGCTTCCTGTGTCTCCATTGATTTGTCTCATGTAGGAGGTGGGTGGTGCGGGCATGTCCGACATGTCAAGACCTGATAACTCCTTGCTAGGACTGCCCAGTGTGTGATGTTTGCATGGACATACACTCAAGGTGCAGTGTGCCAGTCAGGGTGGCCATGTTCTCAGTATTACCTATGCTGCATGTGCCTCTAGTTCCTGGATTTTGTCCTTGCTCATCCCAATTTCCTGCCACGCTGTGTGGTGCAGATGCAGTGCTGGATTGTCCCCAGGGCCATGCTCCTCAGTCACAATTCCATATCATCTCATTTGCTATTGTGTGATGCTCTCCATGGATTTTCAATGGCATGGTGGGTCAGAAAACTGTGTCTTGCATGCCCTACATATGTACCTTGTGATGTAGATATAACTCTTCCTTTGTTTCAGGCTCTGCACTGTTACCTACGTAGATTTGACTAATGTGACTTATGTATACAGGTGTATGATAACTTCCTGTTTCTTCACCCTGTCCACAGCATCGTCGGGGGACACGGAGGGAGACATGGACACAGACGGCGCGGAGGGACCGAGCACCAGTGCCAGCGGTGACATCAGTGCTGGCATTTCGAGTGGGACAGAGGCGGTGGAGAGTGACCCCGGGGACCTGTCGACTGGCACAACAGACTATGAAGCTGACGGGTCCGAGGGTGAACACTCCGAGTGGGCGGTGGCTGCACCACCATCTGACAGCAGCCCTACATCTGGCACCGCCCCCTCCATTGGCATCAGCCGCCTCCCACGTGCTTGTGTCCCTTCCCAGCGTGCCTGGTCCCCACATGTCTCCTTCCTGCCAGGCACCGCACCCCCTGCCCCTGTCTCCACTGCTGCCGCCAATGCTGAGTCTGCGGACATCCAGCGGCAACTGCAGGTTGGTCAGGCTGCGATCCTTAATGTCCTCCATGCCCACGGCAAAACCCTCACCAACATCGAGGCATACTTGGAGGGCATTCATTCATCGCAGGATGACCAACGCAACTTGCTGAGGTCCATAGACTCCACACTGACTGCAGCAGTGGGTCTCCTGCAGCGCGACCTCCCCCCACCTACCCCTGCCCCATCCACACTTCCCACTCCCATGCCTGTCCCACGTACACCCAGACGTCGGCATGCACACACATCAACAGACACAGGCACCACACCAGCAGGGAAGGTCCACCGCACTCCTCCTGACACGCACACACAGGGTGAGGTAGGCACACCCACTGGGTCGGGGGGCAAACGTGTGACACGCAGCCATAGTGGGAGTCCGCATTCCACCCAGTCCACTGCCTCCAAATCCCCTCCCCTCAGCTCTCCTGGCCACATCTCCCCCAAGGACTCGTTCATGGCCGCTCTGTCCCTGAGCCCCACAGTTACACCACCACGCAAGCGGTCAAGGAAGTCCTCGGTCAGGGTGGTTGATTCTCCCCCCCTGTCTCCACCCTCCCCCGGTGGCGCTGCGACCCATCCCTCTGACCCCCCCCCTCCTTGGGGCCTGAGGTTCCTTCGGGTGCAGGGGACTCCCTGGAGGACCTTGCTAAGGTGTGTAGTGCCATCCTGGCCTCCGCCTTTGGCCCTGACCCACCCCCTGTGGTGGAGTCCTTCATCCCTGCACCCACAACGCCGCCCCTTTGCCCTGATGTCCCTGCGGTGCCTGTTGCTTCCCCCCCCCATGATGCCCTCACCAGTGTGGAAGACGATGCCATGTGACTGTGCAGGCAAGGTAGGGGACACGCATCCCACTGTGTCCCCCATCCAGCTGAGAATCATTGACTGCCCTATGGGCTTTGTGAATATTGAACAGCCTGCGATCCACGGACATTGTGCTCATGCTGAATAAAGCTTGATTTTGTTTTCATTCTCACTCTACTGCTATGCTGGTATTGGTGTTGGTGGGGCTGCTACATGGTTTTGGGTGGTGTTTAAGGGTTTGGGTGTGTGGGATATGTAGTAGTGTGCTGCTCATTGGGGGGCCCTGGGATCTGTGTGCCATCACAAGGTGTTGGCTAACTTTCTTTGTTCATGTAAGCAGTTACTGCATGGTGCAATTGTCCCAGGGTGTATTCCTTCCTCTGTGTACCCTGATTTCTTCCCTGCAGGGTGTTCCCAATGTTTAGCGCAGAGCTGTGTCTACATGAGCTGTGTGTGTGACGGAGCCCTTCTACTTTGGCCATGCATGCAGGGCCATGTCTCTACCTGCAACAATCGTGGCATCCTTGGTGATCACTGTACTTGTGTGTGGAGTCTGTTGACATGAGTTCATGGGGACATGTTCCCTTGTAGGCAGTATGCATGTGGGTAATTCCAGCCTCACACACATGTGTTACACCCCTCCTGTCTCAGGGCACTGCTGGGAGTGATAGGCACACACCCCTCCTGTCTCTGGGCACTGCTGGGAGGACTCTACACACACCCCTCCTGTCTCAGGGCACTGCTGGGAGGACTCCACACCCACCCCTCCTGTCTCTGGGCACTGCTGTTAGTGATAGGCACACACCCCTCCTGTCTCAGGGCACTGCTGGGTGGACTCTGCACACACACCTCCTATTTCTGGATATGTACGCTTGGAACGTACACGGTGGGGGTACGCTCCATGCATTCGAGGTGAGGGTACGAGTCTAGTTACACTGGTGTGGTGGGGGTACGGTCCGTACGTCCGCGGGTGAGGGTACGAGTTGTACTTACACTGGTGTGGTGGGGGTACGGTCCGTGAGTCCGCGGGTGGGGGTAGGAGTTGTACTTACACTGGTGGGGTGGGGGTACGCTCCATGCATACGGGGTGAGGGTAGGAGTCGTACTTAGACAGGTGGGGTGGGGGTATGCTCCATGCATACGGGGGTGGGGGTAGGAGTCGTACTTACACTGGTGGGGGTGGGGGTACGGTCCGTACGTCCGCGGGTGAGGGTACGGGTCGTACTTACAATGTTGGCATGTGGGGTACGCTCCATGCATACGCGGGTGGGGGTACGGGTCGTACTTACACTGTTGGGGTGGGGGGTACGCTCCATGCATACGGGGTGAGGGTAGGAGTCGTACTTAGACAGGTGGGGTGGGGGTATGCTCCATGCATACGGGGGTGGGGGTAGGAGTCGTACTTACACTGGTGGGGGTGGGGGTACGGTCCGTACGTCCGCGGGTGAGGGTACGGGTCATACTTACACTGTTGGGATGTGGGGTACGCTCCATGCATACGCGGGTGGGGGTACGGGTCGTACTTACACTGTTGGGGTGGGGGGTACGCTCCATGCATACGGGGTGAGGGTAGGAGTCGTACTTAGACAGGTGGGGTGGGGGTATGCTCCATGCATACGGGGGTGGGGGTAGGAGTCGTACTTACACTGGTGGGGGTGGGGGTACGGTCCGTACATCCACGGGTGAGGGTACGGGTCGTACTTACACTGTTGGCATGTGGGGTACGCTCCATGCATACGCGGGTGGGGGTACGGGTCGTACTTACACTGTTGGGGTGGGGGGTACGCTCCATGCATACGCGGGTGGGGGTAGGGGTCGTACTTACACTGTTGGCATGGGGGTACGCTCCATGCATACGCGGGTGGGGGTAGGGGTCGTACTTACACTGTTGGCATGGGGGGTACGCTCCTTGCATACGCGGGTGGGGGTACGGGTCGTACTTCCACTGTTGGGGTGGGGGGTACGCTCCTTGCATACGTGGGTGAGGGTACGGGTCGTACCTACACTGTTGGGGTGGGGGGTACGCTCCTTGCATACGGGGTGGGGGTAGGGTCCGTACATATCCGTCCCCACGCTATGTGATGCTTGTGCGGGCCGTACCCAGGCCTTTGCCACGTGGGTACGTTCCGTCCCGCCATTGTTGGGGTGACGTGTGTGTGGGCGTGGTACGTCTCGTACCCACGCTCTTCAGGCGTGGGTACGGGACGTACCTGTCTGGTTGTGTTGCCGGTTCGCGTCGTGACGGACTTCCGTTGTGGCGGTCGCTGGCTTAGCTGGACACGCCCCCACCCCCTCGTAGTGACCAGGCCATGGGAGTCAGGTATGTCCAGGCCATGTGTGCTGTGTGACTTTGGTGGGGGTTTTGTGGCCTGCCCTGGTCCTGCCACCCCTACCCCCACCCCACCCCACCCCACTTTCCCCCTCCCTTAGTTATTCTGACCTTCTGCGGCGTCTGCGTCGGAACCTGTAGAGGAGGTGGACTGCTATGAGGGCAGGGATGACTCGTAGGTTCGGGTCCATGTCTGTCCGTCGCGTACTGGTACTCCTTGATCGCGTCGTCCTGTCGCGTACGGGTCCTCCTTGGTCGCGTCGTCCTGTGTGTCCGTCGCGTACTGGTCCTCCTTGGTCGCGTCGTCCTGTGTGTCCGTCGCGTACTGGTCCTCCTTGTTTGCGTCGTCCTGTCTGTCTGTCGCGTACTGGTAGTCCTTGTTCGCGTCGTCCTGATTTCCCGGCAGTTTTTGGCAGCCGGAAAATATTCACCGTGCGGGATGACGTCGGTGCGAATCGTGATTCCTGGGTCGTGAATGGCTGGCTGCGAGCGTCCCGACGTCAGGTCGGCGCTTTCCCGGATCGCATTGGTATGTTTTTTTTGGTCGGTCGGGCTTTTTTACGATTCGTACGGGAATGGTGTACCCGTGCGAATCGTAATTCCTTGTTTGTAAAAATTGACGACCGGGTACGCGTCGGACGGAGAATTTGCTCCGTCCGACGGTTCGTACCCGGTTTTTACCGGATCGTGATCGGCACCTAAGTGTCCCACACCAGTTATATGAAATAGCACTCCATATGGAGGGGGACATACCCAAGAAGGTGAAAGGTCTCTTTTGGGAGAACCTGACTTTTGGATGAAATATCCTTTTGGCTGAAAAAAGATTAGCCTCCTGAGTTTGTAATCGTCTGCCCAAAGGGAGAAACAGTGATTTTACCAGCCTTCTCTGACCTCGTTCCAGAATCTTTAAAATATTTGCACGCGCACAAGTGGGCAGTAGCTCTAGCTCCTGCATTATACCGCAATCATGTAGGGTGGAATGCTGAGTCACCTCAGCATGTAATCCCAGTAAAAAGTAGGGGGCCGATTCACAGAGCTTATCTGAGATTAAATCCTAAACTTACTACTTTTGGTATTAACAGAAGGCATTTAGTAGTAGTAAAGTTAGGACTCCTAACATTACTACTACTAAACTGAGATGACATTTTAAACTTAATACTTTTGGTATTCACAGAAGGCATTTAGTAGCAGTAAAGTCCTAACTTTACTGCTACTAAATGCCTTCTGTGAATACCAAAAGTATTAAGTTTAAAATGTCATCTCAGTTTAGTAGTAGTAATGTTAGGAGTCCTAACTTTACTACTACTAAATGACTTCTGTGAATAACAAAAGTAGTAAATTTAGGATTTTATCTCAGATTAGTTCTGTGAATCGGCCCCTAGAATCCAAAAGTCGATGGTATAGAAATAGGTAAACTGACGCCACTCAGGTCTTGTCATACAAGTCTACACATAGAACAGTATTAGACAATGGTGCTGCAAGGTGAAGAGAACCACCAGCCTCCCCAAATTTGTGGCCTAAGCCAACACAAGACGTAAATACAATCCCCAGCATGTGACTGTGTGTTTTTCTAAAAACTTTAAGACGTGTGCTGGGGAATGTATTTATGCCCAGTAAAAGGTACTCCAACTCTACAGAGACAGTGTCCAATTAAACATGACACGAAAAAACAAGTCAGGGAGATCTTAGATCAACTTGAATACAAAGGTGCAATAGAGAATTGCACCTCTTTGATGAAGAATCCTTTGTTTCCTATAATGAAACTGGACAATTCTTATCATCTAGTTTTAGACTATAGGCATTTGAACACATGCACGAAAACATTTGCAGTACAAAATTCACACAATGCTGCATTAATGAATTACATGGGGAAGAAATACAAAACAACACTAGATATCTCAAATGGGGTTGTCTGCCAAAATATAGCACCTGAAAGCAGATATTTAACAGCATTTTTGGACCTTGGCTCTCAACATCAAATCTATAGATTGCCCCAAGGGTATAAGAATAGCCCCGGGTTGTTCTCAGCAAGAGTCTCAGAGTTACTTCAAACTTTTGATGAAGAGACATTGTCCTATGAGGATGATATTTATCTGACGGATGATAAATTATTGGATCATTTGAGCAGGGTGAACAACATAATTTTGGGGTTCGCCTCTGAGGGCTATAAATGAAACTTTAAAAAATCCAAAATTACCCACATCAATGTCCTATTCTTAGGATATGAGCTCTCAAGTGAAGGTAGAAGCCTAGCAGCTAATTTTCTAGAAAAATGCCTACTGCTCCAACCTTCCAAAAACTCTGAAAAACTTTCAATCCATTTTAGGATTCCTAAATTTTGGCAGAACATACATTTTAGATTACGCAGAAAAAGTGAAACCTTTCTACGACTTAATTAGACCCAATTTTTCAGTCTGAAATTGGACACAGGAACAAACAGAAATTCTCCATTCCCTATACGCTGATATCATAGCTTCCAAACATTTATATACATGTGTAAACACTACAAATTTGGTGATCCGAGCAGTCGCGGATACATTTACCTAGTATTCAATGAAGAGGAAACTGTACCCATTGCATACAAATCACCTTTGTACACGAACACTGAAATGCGTTTTGCATCCACTGGAAAAATACTGACAGCAATACAGACTGCTGTAGTGAGAGAAAGAGCATTGGATCAGGGGAATCAAATAATCGTTGTAACTCCAGGACCAACCTTAGAAGTTGTTACTAAAACAAGCATTCCTAACCCTAAAACACTGAATTCCCGAAGAATACAATGGGCTAATTCTCTCACTGCAACAAATGTAGACTACAAATTTGATTTTACATTAAAAACACAAGCATTTTTGCAATATGAACAAGAATACCCTCTTCCGAATGAAGTGATGCCTCTAGGTCAGTATGAATACATAATTTACACTGTCAGTTCAGCTCAGCCAGCATTAGGAAGTAAACAGCAATACAGTGCAGCCTGTGCGATTGTAAAGGGACGTATGCTGGACAGTAAGTTCCATCCTAGCAATACCCAGACACAGTCTCTAGGAGATTGTACGACTCAGATGGCAGAACTAAAAGCCCTGATACTCACTCTAAAAAATACAGATCGAGAATTCCCCACACTAATTGTGTGCGATTGACTTTATTGTGTCCAGTCTTACAATGAATATCTAATGATAACAAGATTAGGGAGTGTAGAGGGAAGGCCCAACACGGGCTCTAGAGATGGATATGTCCTCCACTCAGAATTAGTTACTATACATAAGAATCCATCTCTGTGAGGGGAACAGAAAAACAAAAAACCTGGGTCCAAAAAACTAAGATGAATGGGTTTATGTGTCCCACAATGGTTGGACACACACAAAGTTGTTTAAATATCCCTCACACACCAAGAATGACCCATGGTGTCATGCTTCATCATAGGGGTCTTCCCGCCCCGCTGCGGGACGGGGCGTGCTACAACCTGCAAGTACGCGGGAGCACTGATGATAAAGTGCTATGTGTAATGCAGAGGGAGGGTCTGGGGTAGATGTGAATGTGAGATTAGAAAGGACCTGGCCCCTTCGGACAAAAAAACTTTAATAAGTCTGGGGGGGCTGGTACTAATAAAAAAGTGGTGCGGAGATTCCCTACTTAATGTGCGGTTACTCCTAATATGTTGTCAACATGTTTCGATGCAAAGCATCTTCGTCAGGACAGGGGTGAGATCCCTCCTATTTGAATGGTATATACTTATGAAGATACTACAAACATAAGTGAAAAAATGCAATTAATCATGCATAGATACACAGTACCTAATAGTATGCACATATGTTCTGTAGAGGAAAAAGGAAAAAAAGGACAAGTACTAATTTAGTGTCCCAGGAAATACGAACATTGTACCTGCAAACATAAGAAGTGCGCCACAAATGTGACAAAAACGTGATAATTAGCCATAAATCTTAATTTTGCAGAAAAAGTGCGGTGACCTGTAAGAAAAAAGAAACAATACAAGACACTACAAACATAACAAAAAACACACACTCTATAATACGCGTGGACTATTCTCCAAACTAGAGAACGACCTTGTGGTTTATATGAATACATACTTAAGTGTATGTGAGGTGTTTGCCTCATGAACCTTGCGAGCGGAGGAGCCTCAATGCTGAATAGAAAATAGAGAAAATGGACAAAAGAGAAGTAGCTGTTATCTCCTGAATGCTACTTTAAAAAAATGCCTCATCGGTATCCTTGAACAGCTGAGCCGTACTCAAGTATCCTTGTACTGCCAATCGCTTAATGTGGAGTTGAATAATGAGGATTTTTGTTTTGTTTTTTCAGAAATGAACCATTAGAACTGGTTTGTCTGTCTGATGTGACTAACAGTGTCAACCCCACTCTTGACGCTACCAATAGTCCTTATTTATCTATTTTATGACCATCTTTTGCCACTGTATTGCGTAGATCTCCACGAGCCCTTTGTCAGGATCGCTTTCTTTTAACAAAATACACTGTGGGTGTTCAAATTTACTGCTTCCTTCCTATCGTCCGAATGACTATTCAACTCCATGAGCACTTTCGTAATACTGCCCGCATTTACTTTCCGTGTTAATTGATGGTTGGTAACATACCTCCTAGGGTTGACATGTGTGTTTAAAATTCTTTTCACAGTCAGCGTTACTCTTGGTGACATCCGGATAACTTTGCTCTCAATCATCCGAAATGACTATTCAACTCCGTGAGCACTTTCGTAACACTGCCCGCATTTACCCACCGTGTCAATCGATGTTTGGTAACATACCTCCTGAGGGTCGACACGTGTGTATAAACTCTTATTTTTTCATAGTCATTGTTACTCTTGACAACATCTGGGTAACTTTGCTCTCGATGTTTAAATTCAATGTACTTTGTCGATAACCCACTACCGGTCCTCACTTCCGGTTCCCGTAAAATGCTAGTCGTGTCAGTCTAGTCTTCCATTGTCTTTTTCACCGGAAGCCAGTGCAACGCACCAGGTGTAACGAGTTCCCCACTAATTGAACATTGTTCGGTTGTAGTTAAAAGAGCTCGCTTGATAGTGTCCCGCATATCGGCGGAACCACGGGCTGGAGGCACATTAAGCGATTGGCAGTACAAGGATACGTGAGTACGGCACAGCCGTTCGAGGACACCGATGAGGCATTTTTTTAAAGTAGCATTCAGGAGATAACAGCTACTTCTCTTTTGTCCATTTTCTCTATTTTCTATTCAGCATTGAGGCTCCTCTGCTCGCAAGGTTCATGAGGCAAACACCTCACATACACTTAAGTATGTATTCATATAAACCACAAGGTCGTTCTCTAGTTTGGAGAATAGTCCACGCGTTTTATAGAGTGTGTGTTTTTTGTTATCTGTTTGTAGTGTCTTGTATTGTTTCTTTTTTCTTACAGGTCACCGCACTTTTCTGCAAAATTAAGATTTATGGCTAATTATCACGTTTTTGTCACATTTGTGGCGCACTTCTTATGTTTGCAGGTACAATGTTCGTATTTCCTGGGACACTAAATTAGTACTTGTCCTTTTTTTCCTTTTTCCTCTACAGAACATATATGCATACTATTAGGTACTGTATATCTATGCATGATTAATTGCATTTTTTCACTTATGTTTGTAGTATCTTCATAAGTATATACCATTCAAATAGGAGGGATCTCACCCCTGTCCTGACGAAGATGCTTTGCATCGAAACATGTTGACAACATATTAGGAGTAACCGCACATTAAGTAGGGAATCTCCGCACCACTTTTTTATTAGTACCAGCCCCCCCAGACTTATTAAAGTTTTTTTGTCCGAAGGGGCCAGGTCCTTTCTAATCTCACATTCACATCTACCCCAGACCCTCCCTCTGCATTACACATAGCACTTTATCATCAGTGCTCCCGCGTACTTGCAGGTTGTAGCACGCCCCGTCCCGCAGAGGGGCGGGAAGACCCCTATGATGAAGCATGGCACCATGGGTCATTCTTGGTGTGGGAGGGGTATTTAAACAACTTTGTGTGTGTCCAACCATTGTGGGACACATAAACCCATTCATCTTAGTTTTTTGGACCCAGGTTTGTTGTTTTTCTGTTCCCCTCACAGAGATGGATTACAATGAATATCTTCACTACTGGGGCCAGAATTAATTTAAAAATTCAATTGGTTGCACAATAAAGCATAAATTACTTTTGGAACAAGTGGCAGTGCTGAAAAAAGGGTTGCCATGGGCTCACGTGATACATACCCTGAGTCATCAATGTGTTGGTGTGCACGTTAAAGGCCGTTTATGTGATCACTCTTTCCAGCATGAGAATAGACAGACAGATAATAGTAGCTGTCATTGCTTTGAGGAAAAACAGCTCATCCTTGCCAAAAGGTTTCCCACTCAAGTACTCCTACAAGTTAGATACACAAAATATATTGTATGCTCAAATTCTAGGAGTAGGGGATAGAGTAATACCAAACATGGATCGCAGATTAGGTTTAATACTAGCTGCCAACGAGGATCTGGGATCAGCACACACAGGTATTACTGTGATAGTTTCAGTACTGAAACAACATTATTGGTGGCCAGGTCTAACCAAACAGACCAAAGGTTTTGTCCTTAAGTGTGTCATCAGTAAGCAGATGAAGAGTTCCACTGTAGCAGGTCTGCAAAAAACACCACTACTGATATCAGACAAACTTCTCGCGTAAGTCTATTTCGACCCCTGTACCCCCATACAATCTGAAGGGGCTTACAAGTACATCTTGGTGGAAGTGGATTCATACTCTAGATTCCTGTGGGTTTGGCCTCAGCGCTCTGTGGATGCCCAAACTTTAATAAAGGATTTGTGAGTCTTCACAGGGATATACGCGATTGGCACATTACATTCTGACTGCGGCCCGCGTTCGGCTCTCTGGCTTACAAAGAAGCCATGGGAAGTTTAGGTGTTGCAAGGGGATACACTTCTAAAATAACCCCTGCTCACCCCCTTGGTAGCTTGACACGAGCAGACAGGCTTATCTCGGAGACAGTGTGTAAAGCATTTGTGCATGCATACAGTAACACAGTGAAAACAATACAAATGAACACCACACCAGTTTAGAAAAGTAAGCAATTCTTTATATAAACTAAACAAAACCAACACGACACAAATCCACAATACAGTAATTAAAATATGACTTTTAACAGGTAGAAATAGGTCTGTTCATAGAAAATGGTGGATGCGCCACTTTCAACACAAAATACCTTGGAAGCGTCAAAAACACGAGCAAAAAGGGTCCCAGGGAAGGGGATGAGTCGGTTCTTTACACACCAGGAAGGTGCTGTGTCGGTTCCTTGCTTTTGGGGAGGTGATGCGTTGGTTCTTACTTTGTGCAGGGGAGGTGACCCGTCAGTTTCTTACTGGAGAGGAGGTGATGCATCGGTTTCTTACTGCGTCAGAGGTAATGTGTGGTTTCTTACTGTGTCCCCCAGCGATGCGATAGACCTGATGCCTCGATACGATGCATGACGATGTGATGCGTGAATACCCAGGATGCGCTACTATGCTTCTAGCCCCGTCCCCTCGGTTCTTATATAGCAGGGCCTGCATCAGAGTCGGTGCTGGGATCTCAGACATTGGAGATCGGTGCACAGAACTCATTGCACGGCAGACACTTCAGCCGTGGGCAGGTGCTGTGACGATTTTTCTGCTGTAGCGATGCATCGGAAATTCTTCTTGCACCATTGTGATGCGTTGGAACCAGGCGATGTGCCAATTTGCACAGTTCTTTAGCCTTTAGGAGTTCCCAGCCCAAGAAACAACCTCCAGAGGCCCAGCACCCTGGCAGGCACCTTTTGGCAGGTCAGAACTCCCATTAATGGAGTTCAGAGGTGGCTGGGGGTGGAGTATTTGTGTCCCTGAGACTTCAGAACCGGAGGCAGGCTCCACTTCAAGCCCTTGGAGATTTTCCTCAAGCAGGGGACACAGCACACAGCAAAGTCCTTGTCCTTTCCTTGGCAGAAACAGCTACTGCAGGCCAGCACCAGGCAGCACACAGTAATGGATCAGTACTTCTCCCCTGTTTCTCCAGCTCTTCTCCTTGACAAAGGTTCCTCTTGAATCCCAGAAGTAATCTAAAAGTCTGGGGTCTGGGCCCCACTTTTTATAGCACAAATTCCTTTGTTCTCTGGTGGCAGAGAGAATCTTGGCCCTGCCAAAACCAGTTCTGTCCTCTCGGGTGCAGCTTCTTGTCCAGTCAGATGAGGAGTGGGTGTTATGAACCCCAATGTGCCCAAATATAGGCATAGGTAGTTGCACGACCTTTTACCTACATTTGTCCTACCATTGTTCTACAAAACTGCTCTGGCGCTGACCTTTTATCTAAGTGCTGCATAAATGTCGTGTGGTTTTCTCCGAAAACTAGCCTTATTTATTATGCATGAGGATTCTGAGTATCACAGCACGATTACCATCTTCTGCATAATAATTATGTATAAGGGTCACCACTATTGTCATCCTTGGCCGACATACCCATAGTACCATGACACATCTAGGTAGAACCCCTGAGGGTACCTTTCGGGTATACAAGCACCACATCTTTGCTGGGCAAACCAGAGGTGAAAAGACGTCCATGCTGACACAAGACACTGAGGTCCCTGCACGCAGATACTGCAGCACGCAGTGGTCTGACATCCCTCGCGGGGTGTCCATCTCGAGACCAAGACGGGGTCCTTCATTCTCTGACATCAGGTAATGGGGTTGGCTCTTTTGTAGGGGGATTCTTGGCTATACACCTACATACATGATATGTACACTTAGCTACATCTAGTTAGAGTTTGCATCGTGGTACACATTCTTATTGTCATGTGTCTATATGTCTGTATAAATTCATGGCTTTAGCACTATGGTAGATTCTACCTTCTATTTACTCTATTGGTGCTTATAACCGTATACATCTGTTTCTGTCTCATGTCTGTTGCAGCACATGCATTTTATACTAGAATTACGCTGGTTCAATAAATACTTCTTGAAAATGTCCCCACCGTTTATTCTGTGTATCTCTCTGAGACAAAGTGAGCACGAGTGACTGAGCGAAAAGTACTATACTGTTTCCGCGATCCCTGAGGGGTCAGGGTTGTCATGTTCGATAGTTGCCAGAAACTATTGGTTCCCTGGTAATAGGGGATCATAGTGGCACTGTTAGCTACCCAAGTTCCAGTAACCCCTCAATATAGCTACATAGTGTGATGCATGACAATAGCAAGCATATACCTCCTTGGAATAAATCAGACCTATTTTGACTGTTGGTTTGCACATATAAACATGCATCATATATGCCTAGCCACATTCATTACACATCTATAAAGTCATTGTGTCCCCCAGATGCCACATACATTGTAGGCTGACTGAACCAGCCAGAGTTTGTCAATGCCTGAGTAGGTAATTCATCCATAACACATCCTAGGATAGCAATGGTGCCAGATATGGGCCTATGTACCACAGGCTTGTGTTGCTGGTAGCTCACTACATTGGGGTCTCAGGTGGCACAAGCCTCTCAACCATATCTATGAGGCCACAAACAACACCCTCTGTGGCTCATCATGGCCTCATAGCTATGGAGTAAATCATGGCTCCTCAAAAGGCTGGCTTGGTGAACTCTGTGCCATGGGGTCATTGTAGGGGTATTATGAGTGGGGGGATAACTGACTGCACCTACCTGCAAGGAAATGTCTAATTACCTTTAAAAGTGCAGGCGAGTTTCTTTATTAGCAGAGAAACATTGAGCAGCTTTACATGCTGCTCCATTTTACACATGAATGCACTGACCGCAGGCCAGCGCAAGTTGGTGGCTTTAGGGTGGCTTTTGGGGTTTTGGATGTGTCAGGCAGAGGCAGGGCCAAGAACCTGACTCAGGAGGAATTTGGGGTCTGCTGTAGTATACAGGTACCTGCCCAACAAGATTGGCAGTGGAGGCCGGATCAGCCAGTGATACCAAACCTGAGAGAGGTTACTGGTAAGTCCCTATATACCATGAGCTTATAGTTGTGTGGCCTTCGCACAATACTTTGAACGGTTTTCATTCCATAAGGCCCAGATATGTATATAGGTTACTACAGCATGATTTGGGCTAACTCCATTACATATACTGGACACTCCACAGGGACCTATTCACAGGGGCATCACATTAGCCAAAACATACCATACAGTGGAGGGAAGACTCATAGGTGCTGCAGGACCCATTCAGCACTGTGCAGGGAGTATTGTTACATGGCCTGGTAAGCCATTACTGACTTTGAACTGTTGCAGCCGCCCGCCATGTATGTTGCAGGGGAAACAAGCTGTACCTTACATGTGGATTCACAACAGAAGTAGGACAAAGTTGCATGTGCAATTGACAGGGCCAAAGTGCTGTGTGGAATCATTTCAAATGTACGCAAGTCCTCATTATGGATGCCTCCTTATATGCTGTGCAATTCTTTTGGCAGCTATGGTGTGTATGCTCATGGCACATGTACCATCACCTGCCCCAGAACCAACTAATTGTCATTGGTTCTAATGTCTCTCATCCATACTATGGACAGAAAGTGGCAACATGTTAGCCTAAATATGTAACACAAATGTTGCATGTGATTTTCCTGACCAAAGTCCAAATTTGAGCAGGACACAGGTGTGGTTGAGGTGTAACACATATCCTAAACCATACATTCAATAGCAAACAGCTAATCAATTGTTGACATGTGCACAGTGGACATTTTACCAAAATATGTGTCCGTCTATTGTGTGTTCACATCATACCATGCACATGCCTGCAGATTACTGTCCTCCAACCTACCAACATTGTTCCAGTCTAAATGATTGAAGGCATTTTCTTTTTTTAAACAAAATGTTATTGTTTTCCTTATATAAGTGCATAGGCACTTCCAAGACATGAATTGCAGTAAAGTACATATGTGATGGAAAAAAATTAAATAGCATGTGCAATACAGATGTTACAACTCAATTATATACATGCATTTGTTGCATTGTATGCAATATAGGAATCATGCTCTACAGGATTAAGTATATAGTGTACTGTTTGTAAAAATCGTATAATCTAATACAGCCCTAATCTTCTAACATATCGAATAAAACCCTCCCTTCCCTGTCTTCTATCCCACCCCCCTGGCGTGTCACATAAAGCAATAATCGTCCTATTGTTTGAAATTGCAACAGGTGAGGTCTACTAAATTAGCCAGTGCTTAGTTTAGGGAGAACTATTTATGTCAAGTGTAGGGGGAACACCCATGCACAGTATTTATGATCATCCTTTCACATAGCGAGCAGGGGTTATTTATCATTCCAGTTCATCATGAGCATCGACCGTGGGGTCCTCAACAGCCTCAGTTTCTGGGATTTTCAGAAGCACCACCAATGTTTCCCAAGCCTTTGCAGTCTCCAATGCCCTCTCGTTTCTCGCTCGCATGGCTAGTTGCAATCTAACAATGCCTTCGCATTCTGCCCATTTAATTAATTCAGTCTTCCTTTTTTTAACATTTGGGCCCTTTCTTGACTTCCAGTGAGCAATGATATCTCATTTAGCCAACAAAAGTCCCAAATCCAAAAACTGTTTTTGGACGTATGTAAATGATTGAAGGCATGTCACTCAAACAGCAAATTGTTTTGTTATCCATACATGTACCTGTAGGAAGGAGTCTACCCAAAGTCTGGACTCCAATGGACTTGGGTACCATGTGAGCAGGCTCAGCATACTGAAGCATGATTCCATCCTAGTTGAGATGCTGCATATGTAATTATGAGGTGGCCTAGTTAATATGTATCATTTATGATAGCATAACCAGTGGGCAATTTGCATATCTCCATTGGTTTTAGTGAGTACATAAGTCCATTGTCCATGCCAATGACTTACTCGGGTACACCCCTTAGCCCACATTGATCATGATATGTGGCAACTGTCATTCCGCAACATAGGTACCAGTGCATCCCTCAGAGTACTGCATATCAGTAACATGTGAGATGGGGTGTCGGAGGTGATATTGCCAAAATGGCATGGTGGTAATAAGATCAAAATAAAAAGGGGAGTTACCCCAATGTGTCACACACAACGGGACGGGGGATAAGTAATAATTTATTAATTATTTACCCATCTGAAGCGGTCAGATGGGTAAATAATTAATAAATTAGGATTATTACAATTTCATAAATTGAAGGAAGATAATCTTGTTAAAAACGTAAGGAATTTGATCTAATGACCATACAGCAGTGAAATATAAACCTCACGATAATGTCATATAGGTAATTTTACAATATGCCCCTTATATTTAGGTATTCATGAAACTGAAGAAAAATTAAATATCTTCCACTTGATGCATTGACATCTTCCTAATGGTCTATGACAAGGACAATAATTTTGATCTACTCGAAAACGAGGTGAGAGGTTTTTTAGCAATACTCAAGATACACAAATATGTTTTGAGGGGGTTGATTAGCTAACAAAGTCCTTCTCTATATGCTTTTTATCAGAGACAATAAATACCAATGATTTAAAGAGATCTTTGTCTTCCTGTGAAAAAAAAAAAAAAAAAAAAGACACAATTCCGGTGGCTTCTTGTGTTACAAGTATATAATCCTGAATTTTATTAAGGTATGCTAGTTCCTGCTTTACCAATAATGGTTATAACAATGAAAAGGGTCATATATTGTTCTACTCAAAAGTGGTATCTGTTTATAATATAGGCAAAATAATTAGCCAGCAGAAATTTGAATCTGGAAGGTCATCCTCCATCTCCAAATACATTTTCAATTCAAAAAGACGAGGTATGCGGATTTTGTTACATTGAATTATAGAAGAGACATGTTAGATATAAGACAGTCTTTTTTCTATACAAATGTTAGAATAAACATAACATGCAACCCAACACCACCGTAGGGCTGCGTTGTAGTATCTAAATAAAATAAACAGAGGTTGTTGTTAAGAGATAGGAGAACACTGCTATTTTGTACTGTGATCTTGCACTTTTTTAACTATGAATGTTTAAAATGGATCAATTTTTTTCTTTTGTTTTAGATGAAAAAAACAGTTTTTTAGTCATGAAGAAGGTGAAATATTGCACATAACACCGAAACGCTGCGTCGACTTTTAACTTTTATGTTTTAAATATATTGTATCAACTCATTTTTAAGGATTATAGATTGTAACCCAAGTTTGGGAGGTGTAGGTATACGTTTATTTGCCTTTTATGATTTGAAATAAATGATGATGTTTTAAGTAATATGCCTCCGATAGAGCCTCTTTAAAGTGCTTTCGATAGACACAGTGTTCCCTGTAGATCTTGATAGCGTGGTAAACAACAACATTCCTCTCTCTATGCCCATGAGTAATCCTGATAATTTTGTTGAGGGACATTTTGTGAATTTTCTATGGTGGTAATAAGGCAGTTGTGATGAAACTCAATGTGAATATATAATTGGCGGGATGACCTTCTATCAGCCTGTCTGCTGCACATTGCTACTGTAGGCGTACACACAGGAATTTATGGTACGTTTTGTGGGGCTGGTCCATACAGGCTGTGATGAATCCCACACCAGTGCAGACTGAATAGGTATGAATGGACATGGGACATAGCACCAGTCCACACATGCCAATGCTGTTACATGCCTGACTCCTGCCGCATATATCCAATGCCCTATAATAGACATGTCTCCATACCTTTGCAGTGTTTTGTGAAAAAATAAGGCCAATGTGTTAAGTACCACAGGAATGTATGTGCTGTGTTATCAGCATACAGGAATTTCACAGTCTACCCACTGCTGCTGTTACCCATACTGACTCCCCCATGGAATGTCACCATTGAACCATTTTTGCCAATTACCTGCAAGATACAGCACAATATACTCATATATATGAGATCTAGAGCATACATGCACACGCTCATCACATGGACTAAGTATGAGTTGATGTGCATCTAGGTAACAATACTTATAGAAATTTGTGGACACGCTCTTGGATATGTGAACGGAGGTAAGTAAACAAATAAATAAATAATATTTTGTTACGCGCGCTGCATCGCATTTGACGATGCAGCGCGCGCAATGAAATTCATTGTATTTATTTGTTTACTTACCTCTGTTCGGCCGTATGCCGACGTTTACTACCCCCACACTGCTCCTTCCCCACCCCGCCCCACCACCCCGCAGCACTCCCTCCAGGAGCTGCTACTGGTATCTGCCATAACAGTGACGCCTTGCTGAGGCACAATAAGTGTACATGCTACACATGACTAATTTCACATAGGTGATAGGCAATTGATTTTACCCTCTTGCATGCTACATTATGATCCCCAGGGAGTACCTAGGTAGACCATGAGTACCATTCCATGTGCACCCAACAGAATTGTGTAGAATCTGTTTTAATATGCATATGGGCATTTCAGGTGTTTCAGAACTTAACGGACGGGGGGGGGGTGTTAATGTTACTGGTTTCTTACAGGGGCACAGCTTCTAAGGAAGTAATTCACTCACTGTGGTGTATATGTTTATTGTATCTCACACTTTTCGATGACGACATGTTTTTCCTAGCTACAAAAGTAACTGTGGATTGCTTTTCTTTCTGCAATGCTTCTTTCTTGATACCCCTGTATGATTCTTCATTTTTGAAAATCTCAATGAAAACATTTAAACTTAATATGCATATGGGTCAAAGTTTATTAGGCCAGACAATGCCATTTCATGTACCTACAAGGCCAAGACCTGAGTACTTTTGTATTGTAACTTTAGGAGAAGTACATGCTTATTGTGACGTTTGGTATTGATTTTTTCCATATTTGGCTAGACATGCCACTTGTAGCTAGTTGTAATCAATGCAAGTAATTGTTGAAAACCTGGACAATTTCAGTTTGGTCTGATACATATGTCCTTCCTCCCCAACAGGCAACATGACCCCTGAGCAGGAACAAAAGCCAGTACTGCATTAGAAAGGAGAGGTACGACCACATCAGGCACGTGGCCGAGAGCTTCCAGAGAATGGGGAGCCATTACAAAAAGGCAAGGGCAATAGGGCCCTGAAAGTCACCACCTTGGACCCAGTCATCACAGGGCAGGGCAAGCACCAGTCCTGAGTTGGCCCTCTCACATACGTCTGATCCCAGCGCAGTAGCAAGACTCTCCACAGCATCCCCAACCATGGCACCACAGGCAGTGACCCCCTACTCTTTCTAAGCCTTTGGACTTTGAGTGGCAAGCCCTTAAGGACAATGCAGACATGAAATTGAAGCTGGCAGGGCTTAAATGTCAGATGACAACACTTTTGTAGATGATGAGTGACAGCAATCAGTGGACAAAATTGCTGAGAAACAGAAGGCCATCCCTCTAACCTACTGCCCCTCCTAAGAATTTTTTTTGTAGTTTTCATAGTGTATATAGTTTTGCCATAGGTTAGGAATAGTTTTAGCATAGTGATAGGGTACATTAATTTTAGTGTTTTTATGGACTTTAATGTTAATGTGTTGTTGGATGATGATATGTGTGGGTAGGTTGGTAAATAGGTGGGGGGTTAAAGCTTAGTATGTGTATAAAAAAACAAAAGACATTTAAAAATACAAAAAAAGTATATATTTGTTTGGGTTTTAATGTTGAGGTGGTTTTCTGTATAGGTGAGTTTATGTTTGTCTCATGTGAAAATGTGTATTAAGGAGGTGAGGAGTTGATCTTTAACCTGTCTGTTGTGATATATGTGTAGAGTAGTATAAGTGAAGGTTAAGCAGGTTAGGTTAGTATTAAGTTAGGATAGTGTAGTTGATTTAGCATAGGTTAGTGCAGGCATGTTGTAGGTAGGAATAAATAGTGTAGTTTGGCTAGTTTTGTATAGTAGTTTTTAATGGTGTTTTAAATAAGAATATTTAGCACTTTCACAACTGCTGGCTCATTCACTGTATGGCAGTTGTCATATCTCCTTTGTTTGGGTAAAGCACATGCTGTAAGATTTTCTGGCAGTGTTTGTTTACATGTGTAAGTAGGAGGGGGACCTAAGGAGTAGATCCTGACAGGTTTATTATAGAGGCAATCTATCAATCAATAGACTTTATTTTACATTTAGAAATGAAATGCATAAAAGTACATAGAATAAAATTCACATCATGGATGTAAAACATAAAAAAGTATTAAGAGATGTTACTATACAGTCCAGGTACGTTTAAGCAAAAAAAAATACGTTGTTTAAAAACAGTATCGATTGATTTGAATAAACGATGAGATTCCTTACAAACGACTAGCACAAATTTAAGGTGGTACCATAATACCTGTATCGCCTTATATCAGCCACCTTGAATATAAAAATTTCCATTTTAAAACAAATCATAGCAGCATTTTAGCAAAATTGCTTATCGAATTTAGCAGCTAGCCATCTTGTTTAAAACTAAAGGAGAATCTTACAAGTGCCATAGAAAAGTTCTTCAAGTTACTCTTTGTACTAAAATCTTCTAGCTGCCCCCTTTTCAAATTGTTAATGTATTTTGAACGCCTCTGGTTTTTAAAGCTGCTAATAGATAAGAGGCAGTTGCAAAGCATACAAAAAGGGTTTCGAGTTGTTGAAGTACAAATAAGGCCTCCTTGGTGTGACACAGATTACATTTCCGCACCAATGGGATCATGTACGTGAATGGTAGTTTGTTTTGCCTTTCCAGCACAAGCACCGAGGTAGAGATGTCTCAAAGATAATATATTTGAGGGGTATCCCAGCATTAATGTAATATAGTTAAGTCGAAACCTCATCAGGATAAAGTGATGCAAGGAGTTCTCTATGGAAAAGAGATATGAAAGAAAGCCCTGTTGTACTACCGGTACATCCTGATATAACAGCAGTGCGCTTTTCTCTTTATGTCTTTCCCATCTGGTCATTATGCTTTTTGCCATAAAGATTTTTTTCAACTTGCTTTTAGGAAAGCTTTCACACCTTGTTGGGATAATATACAGATCCTCCAAGCCCAATGAGATAAAAGATTCTCTAACTTCGGATAACCACAGTATTTTAAGGGCGTGATCTAGCTTCATAATATCTCTTATAATCAATTGAATTAGTGGCACCGTTTCTCGTTTCCAGATAGATAGCCACAATAAAAGCCTGGCCATTTTGATCGTATCATGAATAAAAGGAAAATCTAATTCTTTATGTGATAAAAAATTTGAGCAGAGAGCCTGGGACGGACACCAATCTTTTGACAAATTTGTCTTCCAACACTTGGAGTCCCTCCACATTTGCTGACCCCCAAATTCCTGCCCTGTATGTAGCTATTGATCTTGCTTTCGCGAGGTAAATTTCAGCCATTTCTTAAATGGGTTTACCTCCCAATCTTTTTGAAAATCTAAAAATTGCTGCTATACTCATGCCTAGGTGATTTTTTCAATTATAGATCATGTCTTTCCATTTTAATTTAGAGTCAAACAATACACAAAGGTAGGCACATTTTTCTACTTGTTCGATTTTGTTCCAATCTAGATAAAATCTTAACAACTTCTTTGACTTTCCGCCTATGCTCATAATGAACGATTTCTTTTTATTGACCTTATGGTCCAGGTCCACCATGTAGGTTGCAGATTGTTTTGTAAGTATTTGAAGGTCCTGGGGAGTTTGCATCAATAGGACAACGTCATCCGCATATAACATGATTGAAAGGAGATTTTGCTCGACACTCGGGCATCTTTGGTCTTTTTGAGCAAGAACTCATTCAGTTTGTTTGTGTAGAGAGCAAATAAGAAGGAGGTGAGTACGCAGCCCTGTCTGACTCGATGGTCTTTTTTGAGAGATCTAGTACATTCCCCTTCAATCCCGTAGCAGTCTGAGGCTGTGACATCTGTGTAAAGTTGTTTTATAAAATCATTTATTGGCTGGTCTACTTCCATGGCAACCATGATGACCCATAATTTGCTGTGTGCTACGCAATCAAATCCCGCAGACAGGTCCATGAATGCCATATAGAGACGGTCTGTCTTTGCTATTGTATATTTTGCCCCTATTAGAGTTTAAGTTCAGGCATTGATCAAGGGTGCCCATACCCTTCCTGAACCCATACTGAACTTTGGCCAGGATCCTCTTCACTTCAGACCAATTCTCGAGATTAACAAGACCAGGCCATAGGTTTTGCCGTCCAGTCAATCAGTGATATGGGACAATAATTAATAGGATTAGACTGTTCCCCTTTTTTATAGATTGGTATTATTAATGATTTTTTTCCATGATGGTAGTTGCCCTTTTTTCGCTATCGAATTAAAAATTATTTTCAATAGGGGGACCATAATACAATATTAGCAAGGAAAACATCCAACGAGATTCCATATGGCCCTGCAGCTTTCAAAGGAGAAGACTGGGAAAGTGCAAGCACCAATTCTTTTGGGTTAAAAAACAAAACAGTTTTCTCCTTACAGGGGCCAATTACCTCAGTTAAGGAGAGATTGTCAGCCTTTTGGAATATAGCTTGATAGTGGGTAACCCAATTTACCTCGCTTAAAATGGACATCTAGAGATGGACGCTCCTTATCAGACTATAAGGGGGAATTAATCACCACCCAGAAAGCTTTGCTATCATGCTAAAACAAGGCTTGCTTTAGATTATCCCAGGCCTCAGCCTTTAATTGCTTCAGCCTGTTTACTTGGGCCAGTTTATAATTTAGCCTTGAGGTTCGAATCTAGTCTTTTTCTGTATGTTGGCTTTCTAAGGCTTTACGTAGGTTTGGGGAAGTTTCTGAGCAGATTGTATCAAACCAGCCATGACGAGGGACCGTATGAGTGGGCCTAGGGTGGGTTAATTGCAACTTTCATTCTTCAAAAGTTGTGGCCACCTCTGTGCCTTCAGCCATGGGATCTAAGCAAAGCAGGACATCATTATATTTAGAGGTTATAGTTTTAGTAATTAAAGTGACAGCATCTACTTTCTCCCATTTTAGTGTTTACCAGTTTTTCTTTACAAGGATCAGTTTGGGGGCAATTTTACTATTCTTTTTAGCACCATTCCTCCAAGCCATCGAGCAAACGAGCATAACATGGTCACTAACGCTGTCATTTTAACGTTAACCATAGAGATGTTAGTTCTGGATTTATCAAAAGTAATCACATAATCAATCGAACAACTATGTTCTAATCTATGGTATGTAGGAGCAAATTGTAAAAAGGGAACCGCTAAGGTGGTATCTAAAATGTTCTCATTCATAGGTTCTAGCTGCCAAGTCATCAATAAAGAATTTAAGATTTTTCCATATGGTGTATGTTTAAAATGGGTCATTTGGTCTCCATTTTGATCCACTATCCCACAGCACCTTGGTTCATCCTTGTGACTGTGTCCTCTGTTAAAATCGCCAACCCAGAGAAATTGCAATGAATTCGGGGGGTGATAGGCTAGGCTATCAATCGTCCTATCTAGGGAGTCTATCAGTGATGTGGGGTTCTCAAAATTGTTGGTGTAATAAGTTATTAACATTAAATCCCAATTTTATACCCTTTTATTATTGAAATATGGAAGTAAAGAGGATTATTCCAAAGTGTCAGAACTTTAAACATAATGGTGTTTGCTAGCATGGTAAGAATGCCCCATTTAGCTCTACTCCCTCTTGATGGGAGGGCTGGGGTGTGAAAAGAATGGAAGCCATTTGAATGAATGCGTTCTACTTCCCATGTTTCCAGGACACATAGCGTTAGAAATGGGATCTCTGGCTGGCTAAGGCTTGCGCCAAAGCCAGGCAGAGACCACCACTCTAGTCAGGGCAAGGAAGTTACATGCCAAAGATAACCCCTGCTCACCCCCTTGGTAGCTTGGCACAAGCAGTCAGGCTTATCCCGGAGGCAATGTGTAAAGCATTTGCGCACTCACACAGCAACAAAATCCCAGGCCCACCACAAAAGAAACTCCACACAAGGTTATATATAAAAATAGCCTTTGTATTATCATAACACATTAGAATAGTAAGCACATATTATACAGGGTGCCTCCTGGCACTGGGTCATATCTACAAGAGATTATTTACACATGACAGGGCCAGCTGGACCACTGTCAGAACCATCACAAAGTGAACTTAGTAAATGTAGAATTTATCATAAACATAGAACACAACCAGTAACTACTGGTAACCACTGTACTTAGCTTCAGCCTGTAACATAAACTACATTAGGCTCAGTATCACATCAGGCGCACATTACATTCTGCGCCAACCTCACCATCATAAACAAATGAGGCCATCATCTCACAAGTCTAAACGCAATAGACCCTGACCCCCTAATTATAACTACATTAGGAAATAAATCTCACTAGCATAAACCATAATATGCGAACCAACCTCATAATCATAAAACACATTTAGAGGTATCAACACAGGGTGCGTAAATCATTCTACATGAATCACATTTCCTAGCACCCAAAATCACAGTAGGGCCTGCCGCCCTATAAACCTAACCATGCCCCTGGCCAACTGGCCATCCCAAAGGGGCTCACCTGCCCTCTGTCCAAAAGTCAGGACTGCTACCAATGCAGCAAAAGTCAAGGGTGCGCACATTGCGCAAGACTAAACGTAGCAGCTGGCACTAAGTGTTGTGCAGCTGTGTAGGCAGAGATGGGGGTGAAGGAGGGCGTCTCACTCCTGGATTCAACATGTCCCCTAAAATGAAAGACCTAAACGGGGCAGCTGCCCACTACTTGCAGGGCAGATGGAAGTAGTCAAATGGGGCTTGGGCTCACAATGGCCCTTGAAATCAATATGCAAAACGTTGGAGCCATCTGGCTCTGAAAAATGGGAAGCGTTAGAGCCACCTAGGCTCTAGGAACAAATAATGCGCACATTGGAGCTCTTTAGGCTCTGAAAATAAACATGTCCCCTGTTGTTGCAGCGGCCCACAATGGCGGCGCCGCTGTGAAGATCAGCCCCACACTGGGGCACTGAGAAAAAAGGGTCACGGGCCTCTCTGGCCCTGGAAACAATTATGTGCCCCCTTGGTTGGAGCCATCTGGGCTCTAAAACAAATACTGAGGGCACTGGCTCCATACATAATTAGCAAGGCGTTGGAGCCATCGGGCTCGGGAAACAACTGTGGGGCCTAGAACTGCCCATGGGCAACTCTGGCCCTTCAAGTAACAAATGCCCAACCGTGGGAGTGGCCCGCTGACAGACGGGCCGCTCTGACCTGGTGCCTCGCACTGGCACCGTAACCACAATCTGCTCCCTCGTGGAACGGGAGTGAGAATGCGGCCATGTCCCCTGCCCAGCCCTAACTCACCACAGGGGACTTCTCTTTTTGGGCAGCCACCACCGTGGGACTCTTCTTTCTGGAGGCGGCGCCACGCTTCTCCCGGTCCCCCATCTCGGGACCGGGTCTTAAGAAAGGGAGCACTCGAGGCTCCAGGCTAACTCCTTTCCCGCAACGCTCGCACTGCTTCTGGCTTCCGCCGGCCCAGTCGCAGGCCCCGCCCACAGCGCAGGCAGACTTGCTTGAATTCCGGGCGGCCGCGACTGGGCAGCAGCAGCGGCAATCTCGGGCGGCAAATGAGGGGTAGAAATAAAGTTAGCATGCGGGATGGGCACCCGCTAGGGCTCACATAAGCGGGGGTGGGCACCCGCATTAATTTATAAAGTAAAACGAAGACGCAGGGTGAGCATCTGCGCACTGGCAATCAGGAAATAAGTTGCAGCCCAGTGCTGCAGGGCGAAAATAAAGCGCTCCTAGGGGGAAATAAAGCGCAGAAAGAGCCTGGGGCATTAAAAATAAATGTAAATGTAAATGTAAATGTATGTGTCTTGTAAAGCGCACTGCTGCCCTGAGGCGTCCTGGCGCTGTTGACCGCTGGGGAACCCGTCCTGGCTATCCCTGTGAGATGGTCCCTCCAGGGTATCTCCAAGGTGAAACCAGGCATCCCCGGCGAATGTGGGGGCACTCACAAGGTGCTGGGGCAGCACCCAAAGTCTCTTCAGGGTCCTGGAGAGACTCAAGCAAAGCAGAAGGGTCCCAAGACATCCTCCAGGCATTCAGGGGCAGGGCAGGGCCCAGGGAGGCAAGCCTTCCCCTTAGCCCCAGCAGCAGCACGCCCCTGGTAGATTCAAGTCCAGAACAAGAACATCTTCATGGGGTCACAACCCCTCTATTTATATCAGCAAATCCTTTGTTTTACAACTGTAGGGCAAGGGGAGAACCAGATATACCTGGGTCAGGAGCACTTTGTTTTGCTCAGCTCCCCTTTCTATTCACAGGACAGGCCAGGGACATCAGATGCACCACAGGAGGTGGAGCCAACATTGTGGAGGGAAGGCCCAGCCCTATTCAGGTCCCAGGTGCAACTCCTCCCTCCCATCTACATGCAGATCTCTCCATTCACCACTGGGCAGACTCACCCTGGCTCCTGGAATTCCCCAGCCCTCTCAGCTCCTGTCAATCACAAGACAGACGTGCAATTCACATCACACAGCACACAGAAATGCCAACTTCTAAAAGTGGCACTTCTCCACTAGTCATAATAAATCTGTGCATACCATTGCGCAGCATTTAGTCTCACGAGTTTGCACATACTAAACTCGACCCTGCACTCCACTCACATCAGGAAATACCATGGACACACATATCCTCCATGCATTCCTATGGGAGGGCAGGCCAATCTCACCACACGCACTCAGAGAGCGCACGCACTTTACGTTGGGCCACAGTGCTAAAGTGCCCAGAGGCCTAAAACCACTACCACCATTAGGGCCAAGTCCAACACATAGGATCTGGAAATTTGATAGCTCATTTAACCACTCATTGTTATCCTTTTTATTATTAAAACCTGCGATGCTCCATGAAAGGAATGCGTAATTTTGGACAGTTGCCTCATTTACGACTATCTCTAGCCCATTTCTAGGTGTATCTATCCATGCAGGTCTGGGGCTCATAGCCTCTAACTCTTTGTTCGTTATACGGGTTTCTTCTCTCCCCAAAGCCCTCCTAGAGTACCCCAAGAGATTAGCTGGAATGACTACCATGATGAAAGTTGTGAGTCAATCACAAGAGTCCAAGTTTTGTAGTGGACAAAATCTATATGAACTGGAAATTGGTAAATTTACTCTTGGGATATGCCAATTTCTAAAATTTTGTGAGAATGTGTCTGACCTGTGTGACTGTAGTATTGGGTTAGGTCTTGGCCTATAACTTAGTCTATAAAAGTATCCAAGGGGCGCAGAATATATCTTAAACTCAGATGAAGGAGCTGGCGGGCAGTTGGGCTAGTATATCTCCCAAAATCTCACAGCTATCAAAATTAAGGACAATGCAATCCCCATTACTTGTCTTCAGTGATTGGCCTACCCATGGTGTTCTCCTGTCCATAATCACATGGTGTTGAATAGAGTACCCTAATCTGGCATGCTTAGTTAACCAGTGCCCCAATTTGTTCATGAGTTGGGCAGTAGATTTCTGTTGCATTGAATGCAGGACTAGGGCATTTACCAATATTACTACAAGCGGGCATGCAGCTGGTGGAAGATGCAGATCCTAACGGTTAATGCCCACCTTATGCTGAGAAATGGGGAATGATAAATGTTCATTAATCATTCAGTCTCTTTCTCCCTGAACAGGTCAAATAACTGCCCCCTCCGCAATATTTGGGCTAGCGGAAAACTTTACCTCTGATGTACCTCGAGCCCTTAGACTTTTATTACTTTCTATTATAGCCCCTGCCAACGCATTTGATGGAGCGGGTAATACAAAATTTTGTATACCCCCCTATTCTGCATGTTTATACTAACTAGAATAATCTATTAATTGTAATATTATTAATGAGTTTGCGTGAGGTTTAACCAACATTACTAATGTACGAAATAAACGTGGGATTTGCATTTTGCATGGCTAAAATAATTTGTAATTAACATATGTACGCATACTAATACTAGGAAAAATAGAATATTGCATGATATATGTTGCTTTTGTGACGTTATCATAATGTCAAACCAGATGACATCAATGGGTGAATATGAACGCTTTAAATGTCGCCATACGCTAGATAATTACAAGCACATAGGGGAATTAGTGAGGGTTTAACATTTTATTCATTATTTCTATGTATTAATTACTTTTTCTGTGTTTGTTTCGCTTAAGTTGTCCTTTGGGCCTAAAACCAAGATGGCCGCTAAACTGAAACGACGAGATGGCCACCATTCCACGAGGTTTCGGGCGAAGTGCGCCTGCGCCAACAACATGTATCAGTGGCCTCGACATAACCCTAGACTCGATGTGCCCAAGCAAGGTCACGACGGGATGCTTGCCAAGTATCTTGACAAAGGACTTGTACAAAAACCGGATGGAACATGTATAGTGACATAACCTCCTGAACTGTGTGAAACCTCACCGGACGATCACAACCAACCAATGGGATAAGCCCAAATTTTCTAAAATGTATCTTTTAGACCTTACTTTCATTATAAAATAACGGTAGAATAGAGAGGACTAGTTTGATTGCGTGTTTTCTTTTTTGCTGACGGAGACGACGGTGATGTTACGTGACGGCTGCGTTCCTGAATCTTTGACAGACTGAATTGCTGCCCAAATTCTTGATGAACTGAGGACTTCCTAAAATCTATGGGCACTGATCAATGCTTGCACGTCTCTGGTCCTTCACCCAATCTTTGGGATTGTAGCGTGCTGACGACTAAAATTGATGACTTAGAGGACGACCGATAGCCAGAATAGGTAAATATGGCGTTCTGTGATTTGCGTAATAATTAATAAATGGAACTAAAATTCTTGCATTAATTAGATAAACAAAAATATTGATTAACAAGAAAATGTGTTTGGTTGTTTATTGAAAGCGGATAGATCAGGATCTTTGAGTATGTTTTAGCAGGACTAATTCATCAATACCAATTCAACTAAATGATCCATTGATCACGTGGGAGGAGTATCTTAATGTTTAGGTTTACGATGTGTAGAGATAAGGATCTTAATGTATAGAAGTGTAAATCATTCTTTTTCTATAGGTTATAAGGTATTCCTTTCATGTCAGCGCTTGGAACATTCATCTCTCCTGTAAGTGCAGACCAGTGAAAAGTAAAGTGTGAATGTTGGTATTATGGGCCTCACCAATAATTGTAGGAGTGAATGTGTTAATGTGATATTTGGTCTGTGACGAAGGGAGGATATTAGGTACGGGGTTTTCCCCTGATTCCCGTTACCCAGGTTTCCGCGCTGCAACACATTTGTGCTCTGTGCATTGGGAAGTGACACATGGGTAGAGTGGCTTTTAGTAGTATATAACCCCTGTTTTCCCTGGTTATTCTTATTGGGATTAGATGCAGTCCCTGATCCATTTGAAATAGAATTATGTAGTGGATGATTCGGTTTTATATTAGTCTCTAGGTTACTCAAGACAAGTGAACCATTTTCTAATAATTCTTGGATCTTGGACTCAATAGAGTCTAACTGTAGCCTTATAGAATTAAAATCAATTTGTCCAATGAAATGTCTAAATTTATAGGTGGTTGTACAGAATCCTGGACTTCAGTACACAATTTTAGAGTAGTCTGTTTAGGCGAGATCTTTCTTAGTCTCTTAGATTTCATCAGTAGGGATTCTTCTGGAGACCCTCTTTTCCTATTACACAGTGTTTCTTGATGTGAGGGTATAAGGTCTCTACTTATAGGATCAATGGGGGTAGCTGGGTCTTCATGAGATACACAGAGATCATCCCCGGCTCTTTTCCTGCCTTGATTCTTTTGTGGGATACTCTCAATAGGGTCACGTGATATATTTGTGCTAGGCAAGGTTCCTCGACCACCAAAAGATACCCTTCTTTCATTCAATGCAATCTCTTTGGAGATGGCCATGGTAGCTGTACCCCTTTAGTGTCCGTGGTGTTAGCGTTCTTCTTCCCCATTTAGGAGCCTTTTCTGCAACTAAAGAAACACCCTCAGGAACTAAACATTGGGGGGCCCCAGTCAAGCCTCCTCCGGGCTCCGATGGGCGTGGAAGGGCCTGCCCTTGGCCTAGGGTTCACCCGGGTGCTGCCCAGGCACGTTCCATGCCGTGGGTACGTGGTATTCAATTTCAGTGCCTCCTGGCACAAAGCAAGTGTCACTGGGGACTGGGGAGTCTGGGAGCTGGAGTACTCCCCGGTCTTGGAATATGCAGGCTGTGTAAGTGTGAAAGGTGGTTGCTGGTGGGCTCTCGATGCCGTGGGGATGAGGTGTTCAATTTCAGCGCCTCCTGGCGCGAAGCAAGCCTCACTGTGGACTGGGGAGTCTGGGAGCTGGAGTCCTCCCCTAGCCCAGTCCCGATCTTTAAGGGATCTTCAAATGTTATTGTGCACTACAGGTGACAATCCTGCTGTGAATGGATGCAGCGCATAGAGCCAGGTATTCGCCAAATGTTGCACTCTGTGTGTGCATGATGCTACATGTTTTGTGTGTATGATTGAGTCAAACCATTGTGACTAAACTTGGATGTGTTGTGTGCCACAGTGATTGCAGCCACTTGCACAATCTCCCTGGCACCATTTTGTTGTCACATCATTGTTGTCTGCTGGCCAATATGCATGGAGGTATTCCCACGTGCAGAAACATCATTTAGTCAAACCATTGACTTATCGCTTACTGTAGCATTTCATGAATGTGACCTTGGGTAACTATATACTAGTTTAGTTGCACATAGGGATCACAAAAACTATTTCATATTGCCCGTGCAGTTTTACCCCTGGGTTTACAATACACATTTTACTTTAGATAGTAGGTAGTGTCTTTAGGGTAAGCACTTCCTCCATCATCTACTTGGTCAAATCATTAACAGATATAGAATACACAGGTTCTGGACAGTGAATTTATTGGTATGTGAACCAAGGAGCAAGGAGCAACTCGTAATCTCTGGGGCAAAAACCCGAACATAGTTGGTGAGCCATTGGATACCCAGACAGTAAATGTCATTGGACATGTGGAGTAGAATAGTGTTCCAATTAGGAGGAGGACCAAGTTGCCATTAAGGATGATAGGCCGCATAGATAGTCCACAAATGAGTGAGATCAACAGGTAGGAAAGTAAAGGGAGGACAGCACCACTTGAGAAGTACACTGGCATGGCCATAAGCACAGGAAAATTGGGAAACTGGCCATGTGGTACAGAGAAATTCAACCGGCCAGTTTTTCATTGGAAAGAGGGAAAATCCACATCTTCGTCCTCTGATGTGTGTGGTGCCTCCCGTGAGAGGGGTTTTGGTTCCAGTGGCAATGGAGACACATACCCTTATTGGGACTGAGCCACCTAGGGTGCCTGCCATGGTCTCCATCCCCACCCGCACGCATCTACCAGCTCCTGCTGGACTGCTACCACACTACATTGGAATTCAACTTGGGGGTCCTCGGAGGCCAGGGCTGAGGATGGGCTGACTGGTGGTGTTTGTTGGGGAATAGGCATATCGTTGATGCTTTTGGCCCTTCTTGCTACCAGAAATGGTGTACGAATGGAGGACAGGATTTGTTGGATGGTGTTGCCTTGAGGATTGGTAGGCTTTCATCCTCCGCAGGATCCTCATCTGGGACATGCAGCGAGTCAGGAGTAGTTGGTACATCCTCTGCAATGAAATAGAGACATGTTGTAGTTGGTCTATGTTAGATAGTGACATGAGTAGTCTGGTTTGCATTCTGACTTTCGATTCATTCCCAGTCAGGTCAACATTGATGCATAGGAAACCTTTTCCTCATAGGTCTAGAGGACATTTTGCAGTGCTGTTGCTTTTCAGATGGCAGTATCTCTGCATTGTTCACACAAACACTGTGTGACAGGGCTGACCTGTTGTGCCATGGAACATGTTGCAACCTTGTTACATAGCTCACTGGCACTGCTATTCCTGCACATATGATGTAAGGTACAACCCACCTCTGCCTTGGTGATTGGCTTTCTTTTTCATGATGCCTAGACTGATAGTGTTTTGACACATTGCCACCACTATTGTGCACATTACACTTAGTCCCCAAGGTGCCTGCATTCCCTGTGACCAGTACTCAGTCCACAGCTCCTTTGAGGTGAAGTGGGTTTGGTCATGTATTTGTGCTGATCCTGCAGTCTGCCTTTCATATAGTACTCCACATCGCTATGCCTAGTTATGCTGTCCTTAATGCACTTTGTGCTTTTATGTGGCCAAGGGTTCAATTCGTCACACATATCCTGAACACCTTTACACAGCTTCCAACCTTGCTACACTGTAGGAATGTGTGAGGGCATGTGTTTGCCATGACTTTTCTATTTGTGTACACTCATGTTATTTCATGACACACACAGTTGGCTTCATATTTGTTAGTAGCATCTCTGAGGGGATGGACCCAGTCACACTAGGTAGATTGCTAACACTGACACTCAGACCATTTCATTGTTGATGAAGAAGGCCCTCTGCAGAGTTTCAGACATCTTTTTACTCAGGCGCTCTCACTTGTACATGTATAAACCTCCCCTGCCAAACCTGATTTTGGGCCAGGCACTACACTTACTGCCACATACTTCCACATACCCAGATTATAAATTGACTCTCATGTGCCTACAACACCCACAATATGCATGACCACATACAATGGACAGACATTGAGATGTAGCCCACATGGTGCTAGTGCTGGAATTGGTGCATGTATCTACCCAGGTCAGCGACACAACTGGGCTTATCCACTTCAGCCTCCAGCCATCCCTGACTCCTGCCCTTTGTGGTGCCGAACTAATTAATCCTATACCTTTACAAATCCCTGTTTCACATCTTCTGACTTTGACATATGTGGTATGTTGAGCCATTTAGCTTTCTGATGCCCTCCTGCTATGTGCTACATCTTCACACAGGCACACATCACATGTAGGATATTCTTCTACAGTGGCCTCTTTTCTGTAACCCCTTCCCAGCTCCGACATGAGTGCGAGACTGTCAGACACCGCAGAGCATGTGTCTTGGTCACATTTCCTTGCAGTACACATACTCAGCCAGGGCCTACAATGCACTGCACTACCAGGGGCCCACAAGGACCACACACCATCCTTAGTTTCAACACACATTGTCCTCAGGTGTGCATTGCTTACATTCACCTCCACACCCTGTCTGAATCTGGCTATGACAGGCATTTGGCAGTTCCCTACACTGGGAGCTGACACCTGTGTGCTCTCACCACCCATATCGGAACTGTACGTGCTATGTAGTTTCAAGAATTTTACTATACATGTGACTCTTGGCATATTCGTATGAGTTAATCCTGGCATGTTCGTATGTGTTAATCCTTCACATGCCCCACACCTGTCCCGTTCTCAGGTGTGCAGTTTCTCCTCTGACAATCCCATTGTATTCCATTGGTTTAGAGTACAGATTAGTGTGCATGGGACCAAGATAGCCACAGTGGCATCATAGTGCTAGGTGGCCTGCATTGTAACCGTCAGGTTAGCAGGGTTAATGTATCCTGCCTGATATGCAGTTCCATTCCAGGCCTCGTTTCAAAGTTTTGGACGCAGGGCAGCACAGCAAGTCACTTTGCTGCACTGCCCTCAGTCAAGAGGAAAGGGCATGAATGTGCAGTATTGATGATATATGGTGCATACCTGTCCTTTCTGCTAGCGGCGGCACACAAAATGGTGTCTAGCGACAACGCCGGCACACTTGCACCATGATGCAAGGGTGTCTGCATTGTTTGCAGGATAGTTTGTGCACAGGAAGAGACACATTTCCTGCACAAAAGCAATCCATGGAGGTGCTTTCCTCTATCTATGTGTTCTGCAGAATGCGTGCTTATAACCAGCCTTACATCAGATTTCCTTGTGATGCATCAGTTTCCGGCTGTGACAACATGTCCACGACAGCGTCATCCTTTTCTTTATGCTGCATGATCCTTATGCCATGGTGTGCCATAGCGTAAATATGGCGCATCCATGGCATTTTAAAGTGACGTATCAATTCATTGCCCATTTTGACACATCGCTGACGCAACACAGCGATGCATCAGTTCTTGTAAATAAGGCCGATAGAGTGCATATAATACAGTTGTTTTGCATTGACTATTGTAATTCAATAGTGTATCTAACCTATAATGTTTTGAATTCTGTTGCCTGCAGAACAAACAAGACTGAATTATTCGATATCATTACCAACGATGAAACTGACACAATTATGGTAAATGTGCAGGACATCTAAATCATTTTTAATAGACACGTCATTCTGCACTTTATGATTACTAAAGGAACAGTTTATAGAAATGCGCAATGCAATATGATTGATTCTTTTGCAGACAAACTATAAGATTGCGACTAATCCATTTATTGAGCAGTTTTGTAAAGCACCGAACATGTTTCCATGCAGCTATTACTCCATCCAACATGAAAAGAGTTACTCGCCTTAAAAGATATACAGTTATATAAAATGGTTTTGTAGAAAATGGCGGTCTGCTTTTGAAGAGTGCTATAGTTAGTGTTTCGCAGATGTGCATTTGCCTTGATTCCCCTACACTGGTGAAATTGTCGTTCTTCGAGTCGCTGATTTACGCCCCGTGCTCAGGAAGTGACAGGAGTTTTCATTTTACCTTACCTTTGTCTAATGTGACGAGACAGCGAATTATCTTTTATGGAGCTGCCTTATACCTGAAATGCTAGGCTTTCTGCTGCGATCAGCTTCAACTGCCAATCCAAACCTGCTATTGGAACTGGTCTCGAGACTTCAATCCCGCTCTCAGAATTACCCAGCGCGCGCGCTTGCAGGCGCAGCTCACTTCTACCACAACCCTTGGGGATGTTGGACCTGCTGATTGTTCAAACTCACTGAGAACTTTAAAAACTGACCTTCTTCGGAACTACTCCCAACTTTGTTTGTGACTGATTCAGTTTTCTATTGCCATTAACTGAACTGAAGTTTTTTTAAATGTATGAGAGCCTTGCTGCAGCCTAAAATTCTATTGGTGTTGCCCCCAACACACGACACACGTTGTTGGGCACAAATTGCAAACCATTGAGCTCTGTTATGTAATGTGCACAAGTTAAGCAGTAACATAGCATTGATATCCCATAGTCAAGGTACACAGGTAGTATATGTATTTAGATCATGAAATAGCATTGCAACAAGAATAAATGACACCACACCAATTTTCATTGTTAAAAAATGTGCGAACCATATTTATGTAACCATGTAATGGGTTAATTTAAGGTAGCCAGGTATGATCTGACCTAGGCTGTCTGCCCTTCTGATTTTCTTAACAGCCACCGGGAATAGATATTGTCCGGTGCTAAAATAAGCTTTTGGGGTTTGCCTCACATCTGAACCCTGTAGACAAAGAGAATGTGTCTCCTTCCAGGGCAGAGCATACACAGTTGTTCAAGTTTTTAACTCTCATGAGGTTAACGGTTGCTGTATTGAAAAATGTACTGTACATTTCATCTTAGGTTCAGATTAAAACCTTAAAATCAAGATTTAAAAAACAAAAGATTTAAGGTCATATCAACAATTGCTTTATCTCTGCTTTTTTGACTTTAAAAGCCAAAAAAGCAGAGATAAAACTAGCGCCCTATCAGCAACAGGGTGCAAACACGCAAATTTGCATGTTAACACCCTTTTACTCAACGCTTCTTCTTGCATCTCTAATGAGATGCAAAAGGGGCGTTCCAGAGTAAAATAATAGGAGAAATGTCGCTAAGCGACATTTCTACTATTATCAAGGATATCGCTAACCCTGTTAGAGATTTTAAAAAGCTGCTTTAACCGCGGTTAACGCTGCTTTTTTACATCTGGTATTTTTCTGACTTAGCCATGATATCCTATGTAAGGTGGATATCATGGCTAAGTATGTCTATCCCTATCAGCAAGCTATCGCCAAACCTTGTGGGATTATCGCTGTATTTCCAGCAATAATCTCACAATTGGCAGCTTGCGCTCTGAAATTTATCGCTTTGGAGATCAGTGTTGCTGATAGCAAGCTATCTCCGCGATAAAATTCAGAGTTGGTCTGCGATCATTATCCTCACGCTAGGAGCGCTGAGCAATAATTATCGCCGGCCCTTGCTGATATGCCCCTGAATGAGCGATCTCCACCTTCATCCTAGAACTCTGCTGTGGGGACTTCCAGGGTATTGGCTTTTCCCGGGAATCCAACACCAAGAGGGGCAGCCTTGATGGCGCCATATTTATGATCTCTTGCTGGACATCACCTGCTCTCCCCGAAAGTGACATGACTAAATAGAGGTGGAGGCTCCCAAAAGCCCCGTGCTTTCCGGAATTGCCCTCACCAAAAGTCAAGGGTAGAAGTTCAAAATGCTGCTGCCTGCCAAAATGTTGACATGGATGCTGTGTGGTCAGTTTGATATCCGCTCTTTTCCAAGTAAAATGTTTACTTAAAAACTGTCTTTCTCCTTCTATCTGTCCATCTCTCACTTTCACTTTCTCTCCTCTCTTCCTCTCTGTTACTCCAGTGGCGCAGCTGGAGGGAGGGCGTTGGGGGCAGACTGCCCCAGGGGGCACGAGTTTTGGGGGCAGTGACCACCCCCCCACCCCCAGCTCTTACCTGCGGCCGTCACAAAAGAATTGCCAGCGCCCCCCCACCAAGTATTTTCAGTCATTGTGAAGGCTCAAATAAGGTTTCGTCCACACAGTTATACAAAGAGATGCTGATGTTGTGTCCTTCAGTTACCACGTATCCCTCTTTCACTTATTTTCTTGTCAAGCCAAACAGTAGAGAAACTATTTCCAAAAATAAGAACTCAAGATGATTCTAGAGAGATGAGATTGGAGAAAACAGGGTAGACTACCAGCGATGCTAAATGATCAGACCATATTGCATGGGGTCGGCTCAAATCTTGAGTCCTCCAGTCTCATGGAGCACATAAGATTAATGAGATAGACATTGAACAATTAGATGATAAAAACAATAATCTTTTGTGTACTTTTTACCTTACAAGTTGACTTTGTTGTTGTTAACCCCTTCGCTGCCAGGCCTTTTCCCCTCCTGTGCCACGCCCTTTTTTGGCTATTTGGGGTAGTGCGCGCTGAGGCCCCTGTAACTTTTTGACCACATGAGGTATCCACGCCAAATTTGCGTCCTTTTCTTCCAACATCATGGGGATTCTGAAGGTACTCAGGGTTTGTGGATTCCCCTGGAGGGGTCACAGAAATTAGCCAAAATATAGCAAAATTTAGTTTTTTGGGGGGAAAATGGGAAAAACGGGCTGCAAATGAAAGCATCTGGGTTTTTCCCTGCAAATGCTATCAAAAAAGGGTTTGTGGGGCTGAAATCCCCATTTTCCCAGCTTTTAGGGGATACTAGACTTTTGTCAGAAACCCAAAATGTTTTACACAGTTTTGGCATTTTTCTGGGACATAGCCTATTTTTGCTATTTTTTGTGCTTTCAACCTCCTTCCAGTTAATGGTAGAAATGGGTACAAAAGCAATAATGGATCCTGCAAAGCTATACATTTTAGAGAAGTAGACACAATTCTGAATTCAGCAAGGGGTCATTTGTGTAGATCCATCAAGGTTTCTTTATAGAAACTAACAGTGAAATATAGGATAAATTGAAAATTTGTTGAAAAAAAGCGCCTTTTGTGTCAACGTTTTCACCTGTAAATTCTTCTAATTTTGACAGCTCTTTGAAAGCAATATACCGTTACATCCGCTGGACATTACTGGTTGTGGGGATATATAGGACTTGTAGGTTCACCAAGAACCCGACGAACCCAGAGCCAAAAACTGAGCAGCAACTTGCAATGTTTTTTTATTATGTACCGGGAATATAGTAATTATTCTGTAAAAATGTGTACATGGAAAAATCGGTATGAAAGACACCTATGTATTTCTGAAATGGGAACAAAATATAGAGTTTAGAAACAGTAGATATTTGCACATTTCCGAAATTGGGATACTCATACTAGCATGAGAATTATCAGTCATTTTTTAGAATGACTGCTTTTTTACACAATGTCTTTCA
The DNA here is from genome assembly GCF_964204655.1 of Triturus cristatus. Lineage (NCBI taxonomy): Eukaryota > Metazoa > Chordata > Amphibia > Caudata > Salamandridae > Triturus > Triturus cristatus. Next base: position 820,430,825 of record NC_140591.1, read on the forward strand.
TTTGGAAGGCAGAAATGCCTCGAAAGTCAATAGGTAATAACAGTTCCTTTACACATCTGAATTACCCAAAGTCTCCCGATAAAAATGGTACCTCACTTGTAGGGGTAGGCATAGTGCCCAGGACAGGAAATGGCTCAAAACCCAACGTGAACACACCACATTTTCACATGTTCCCCCGGGTCTCCTGATAAAAACGGTGCCTCACTCGTGTGGGAGGCCTAAGGACCCGCCACGGGCAAGGGCCCAAAACGTAGTGAGGCGCACTACGTTTAGGACCCTTGCCTGTTGAGGCGCACTACGTTTTGGACCCTTGCCTGTGGCGGGTACTTGGGCCTCCCACATGAGTGAGGCACCGTTTTTAACGGGAGACCCGGGGGAACGCTGGGAGGTAGGAAATTTGTGTCAGCCCGGTGATGCTACAACTTTCCCACACAAAAATGTGTGAAAAAGGTGATTTTTTCAGCTAAATTTGAGGTTTGCAGGGCATTCTGGGTAAGGAAACGTTGGGGGATCTACGCAAGCCATACCTCCCTGGAATCCCCTGGGTGTCTAGTTTTCAGAAATGTGTGGGTTTGGTAGGTTTCTCTAGATGGCCGCCAAGCCCGGGGCCAAAAACTCATGGGACCCCCTTTGCAAAACCAGGTTGTTTTGTGATAGGTAATTTTGATGTCTCCTCAATAGGTTTTGGGCCCTTGCCTGACGCGGGCACTAGGCCTACCCACGCAAGTGAGGTACCATTTTTCTCTGAAGACTTTGGGGAACGCAGGGTGGGTGGAATTTTGTGGACCCACGCGGATTCCAGAACTTTCCACCACAGAAATGTGAGTAAAATGTGTTATTTTGGACACATTTTTAGGTTTGCAATGGATTCTGGGTAACAGAACCTGGTGAGAGCCAGTGAAGTCACCCCATCCAGGATTCCCCTCGGTGTCTAGTTTTAAAAAATGTACAGGTTTGCTAGGTTTGCCTACGTGCCAACTGCGCTAGGACCCAAAATCCACAGGTATGCACATTGCTAAAAAAAATTCGGAGCCAACTGGGCTTTCTGCCGCCCTGGGGGGGAATCGGGGAAGGGGGTTTCATCCTGATATGCCCCTAGAGGGGCAGAAAGACTGTGGCTATTTTTTGTGGGGGTGGGGGCATTGGTATGACCATTTTGGGCATAAAAAAAGCCTGCATACTCGCTGGCGCCTAGTGAGCTTTCTGCCCCCTCAGGGGGCAGATATGGGGCCACTGCCACCATATGCCCTCCCGGGGGGGCAGAAAGACTGGAATTTCTCTGGGGGTGGGGTGGGGTATTGTCATGCCCATTTTGGTGAGCCCCTACCCCTACACTAATTAAACAAAAAAATACAGGGTTTCTAGTGGGCATTCTGCGCCCCCAGGGGGGGGCCAGATTGGGGGCTACAGCTCCCATCTGCCTCCTGGGGGGCATAATGTCTGTCATTTTTGTGGGGGGGAGGGTGGGGGCATTGGCGTGCCCGTTTCGGGCAGACCACACCCTAAAAACAATTGCGCAAAAAAAATCCCTGGTGTTTAGTGGGCTTTCTGCCCCCCCCGAAGGGGCAGATTAGGGGCCAATGTCCCATCTCCCCTCCGGGGGGGCAGAAAGACTGTGATAATTGGGGGTGGGGTGGGGGCATGGGCCTGCCCGTTTTGGGCAGCCCCCACCCTTATTTTTATTTTTTTTCCAATTCCCTGGTGTCTAGTGGTCTTTTTGCCCCCCCCGGGGGGGCTGATTGGGGGCCAAAGCCCCATCTGCCCCCCAGGGGGGGCAGACAGGCTGTAATGGTGGAGGGTGGGTGGGGGCATTGGCGTGCCCGTTTCGGGCAGCCCCCACCCAAAAAAGAGATGAAAAGAAATCCCTGGGGTATAGTGGGCTTTCTGCCCCCCGAAGGGGCAGATTAGGGGCCAATGCCCCATCTGCCCCCCGGGGGGGCAGAAAGACTGTGATATTTGGGGGGGTGTGGTGGGGGCATGGGCCTGCCCGTTTTGGGCAGACCCACCCCTATTTTTTTTTTTTAAATTCCCTGGTGTCTAGTGGGCTTTTTGCCCCCCTGGGGGGCAGATTGGAGGCTACTGCCCCCATCTGCCCCCCAGGGGGGGCAAAAAGACTAAATGAAGCCAAAATTATTTGGGGGGAGCAAATGCCCTTGCCCAAGGGGCCGCTCCCCCCTCCCTGGTGTCTAGTGGATGGATCCCTGCTTGAGGATCGCCCTCCTGTGGCGATCCCCAAGCAGGGATCCACTGGGGAGGGGTACCATTGGAAAGGGGAGATTCTCCGCTTCCCAACGATACCCCTCCCGTCTTTCTACGTGCTCAGGGGGCTGAGATAGCCCCCTGAGCACGTACAAAGTGAAACTGAAATGAGCCTCTTGGCTCATTTCAGTTTCATTTTCAGTGTCATTACACTGAAAGCAGGGGGGGGGCCTCGGGAGCTGGGGAAGCTCTTCCCCAGCTCCCGAGGCTATTTTGGTTAAAAGGGAATCCCTCTGGTGCCCGCACCAGAGGGATTCCCCGGGGAATGCCTCATGACGAGCTGGACTCGTCATGGGCACAGCGCGACTGTGCTCCATGACGAGTCCAGCTCGTCATGGGCACAGAAGGGGTTAAAGGAAAAGAGACTGGCCAAAGACTAGGGCCCTGATTAAAGCCAAGCAGATACTTTATTTGCTGGAAAGGGGCTGAAACATGTCAACAATTTAGGAGAGGGAAGGATACATCATAAATAGCATCAGCACCCGTCTCGTTTTGCTTCGAACCATTTGATCATATATAGGCCAGGCATGATTGGTATAAACGCCACAGAAAGCCTTGTCCTGATATAATTTTAACTTCCAAAAACGCTATCAGAAACATTTAAGGAATCTTTTCCAAACATAAGAGCTCAAGGTGAGCTCATCAAGCATCAATCTGGTGCAGGTGACAAATGAGAGAAAGCCTTAATAAAGCATGTCACCATGAGTGAGTGAGGGTACACTCCTAAACAGTTTTTACAATGGGATGAAGGTCAGTTGATGAAAAATGCATAATATTCCCTTTATGGAGTTCCCTGGTCCAATTTTCGTGGATATAGATTCATAGCATGGAGGTAGTACGAGGGTGACTCCTTAATATACTACCTTCCCCTTGTTCATGTGGACTCTGAATTACCAGTTTGACATTGTAGAAATTGACAGATTTTCGATCATTGCAAGCTCAGGGTTTTCTTTTGGACATTCTATAACATTCAACTGTTAATTGTTTAGATAACCGTAACCTCAGGGGCTTATTTACAAGCTCCTTGCGCTGCTGGTGCATCACCTTTTCCCATAAAAAAAGTGGCGCACTGGCGGCGCAAGGGGCTTGTGAATAAAGCAGTCAGTGTTTTCTATTGCTCATTTTGTAACAATAACTGTTAAATATCACTATTTTGTGATGCCAGGTAGACAATGGCCTCTGCAATTTCATTATAGAAAGGAAAACATCATTTTCCTCACAAGCATTGGAGGTACTCATAATTAACACGCTTCCCTGCGTGCTTTGAGTGTCCTCCATCAAATAAAGTGTTATTGAAGTCAAGAAAATGTGACATAAGGAATGAATGTATTTGTCTCAATTTGGTCAAATTGAGGAAAAGGTCTTCGGCCAGCATAGTGTCAAAGTTTGAGACACAAGTATAGATAGTTTACAACATAAGTATTGTCTAAAATATTTTCTCCACAGTATATCTTTCTACATTTTGGATACTAATGATGCAGCCACTAGATATTGGAGACCTAATATTGCAGTGGTGTATTATGAAGAGGGCAAGGGAGGCACAGAAGTGACAAGGCAAATCATCGCTCCTTCCACTTACTGCTTGATACACTCCTCAAAACCAGCTCACGATTACCAGCTCAAAAACAAAATAGCTCAAGAGCATGGAAAAAATGCAACCTCCACCAGCTCATATTGACATTGTAGACCTAGCCATAGCTAAAGCAGTGGTATAGCTAGACCGTTTGCCCCCCAAGCGCTTTGCCGCCCCACGGTGGCCGCATGTAGGAGTAGGGGTGGGGGGTGTTGGCAATTCCTGGTCCCTGCATTTGCTTGCTTGCAGGGGCTGCTTAGGCATGTGGGGGCGGAGGGGAGACAGCCACCCTCAAAACCCATGCTGCCCTGGGCAGACCCCCCTCACCTGCTTGCTATGCCACTGAGCTGAAGTCGCTAGAAGATAAGACTGATAATACGGCCACCATGTTGAACTGAGTTTCAGCATCGATTAGTTTAGGGAAGAGGTCCTCATTCTGAGGGCTGCAGTACCACGTTGTGTGAAAATGGAAGTTTCCTGCCAAATCTGTATTACAACTTGTGACCTCATATCTCCCTAGCCATGCTGTAATACCCACACAAATTTCGCCAGATGAATTTGTGCAATGGAAAACTGCAATATTGCAGCTTACAAAGGGAACAGGGCATTGACACATTATTCTTGATTCTGGCCTGCAGAATTCATAATGTAATGGTAATAACTCACCAGGTGAAAAAATGAACTCTTCAGCACGTGTAATCGAGTGTGCTAACTGCCATGTCAATTACCAGTGTCCCTAGAATAAGAGTGACAATAGGGTAAGAGCCCTTCGAGTTTTCTAAAGTAGAGTTAAAACATTGGAGATTTTTTTCTCAAACTTTTTATACCCCATTGGAAATTGTTTTTTAGTTACATTTTATAATAATTCATTAATATCTAAATTTATAATGATTTTATTAAAGTACATACTTACATTGCCCTACTTTTTCTAAAAGTCTTTAAATGTTAAATGTAGATCATTTTTCCTTTTTTGATCTAACCTAAAGAGCCTTAGATGTTTTGCGAGACTTCATGTCACAGCTATAGCACCACTAGGCTCATTTACTTTGTCTCACTTTATCTCCTTACACTACACCTCAGAGTAATTTACTTGGTCCTCCGATGGATCGTGAACCATACTGAGAGGGGTCGGATTTAGGGGATCCAAACCAGTTATCCAATGATGACCAGGAATTGGGTGGATTCACAAAGTTTTAGGGAAGCGAGAGAGACCATTTTGTTACTGGAGCAATAACTGATCAAATGATTTCTGGGAATGGTATATCACATTTCTTCGCCATAAATAGGATTTATAGAAGATGTAGCTCCCTTGTTCAAATAAAATCACATAAACTGAATGTAATTAAGGTAAAATGGTTATTATCTAAGATGAATGGATATAATGCAAACCCAAAACACAGTTCATAGTTCAGTCAACCTACAGTATTTGTTATTCAAAGAAGGTCACCTTGGTTATGGAAAAGTTGGAAGATTAGAATACTCAATTTGTAGGACTTTCACCATGATTATGCTCCTGGTCACATGTGCCGGCGGGGGGAGTAATTGGGTAATTTGCTGTGGGTAGAGGACCTCCTCCCGTCTCCCATTTCCTGCCTCCTATCATAATTAAAAATAATGCAGATAGTTCAGCAGCTTGGCTGTTACTCTCTAACCATTTCTCTAAGAGAGGGCCAGGCAGTCAGGCACATTTCTTAGGCACATACACTAGTCACCGATTTTTTCAGCCAGAATCTCTGCAGTACGAGCCCTGTTGAGCCATCACTCCTGTGATGTGGTGCAGCCTCACTGTACAAAGGGAGCCTTGGGCACTTGAGTGATAAGCTCTGTTGTACCAGAGGTTGCATTTCAGTCAGCGAGGAAGTGCCCGATAATTTTCCAGTTCGCCACAGGGTCAGATGACATCAGCAAAACCTAATGACCACACCCATCCTGTTGCAAGTCAGGAAAGAGTGCTCATGACTGGTGTAAAGACTACCTAAAAAATGAGAGGAGGATGGCCCAGCAGGCAAAACATTTTTAAAGAAAGGGAAGTCTGCCGTACAAAAATTTAAAATATTTAACCGGATGAATGTTGGCTTAATTTTACTGAAAATTTGGCATATCCTGGTGTGTGCCTTTTTTGTTAAGTTTTGTAATTCATTATTCTTACCATTAGTGAAAAATGTTTGAGTTTGGCTCAAGTTTCTGTGTTTATACTTTTTTGTACCTCCTATACCATCATCACAATTGAAAGGAACTGAAGACAAGACCATGTCAATATGGCTTCCTGCAAAGGAGGGTTGTTGAAATAAAAGGAGGACATCAATGCCTGTGCTGTGTGAGCAGCTGCATCAATTGTCATAGAGTGGGAGAGTCGAAAATGTTCTAGCATTAGCAACATTAATTTTAGATTCTATTAAGGACACAGAGATGAGGAATATGCTTCTCAATCTCTACTACTCAAAAACAGCAGTCAATTAAAAACAGTAAGCCACAACTACACATCCCATGAGGTTTTGAACCATGCCTCCACAACAGCACACCAATCAAATACTGGCATATCCTACAAAATAGAGAGGCACCATCTTTTCTGCCTCTTTCTTTGTGAAAAGTGCAGTCCATCTAAAGTCCACAACAGGAACAAAATAACAGAGCAGGATTTCACTCAAAAGAGAATCACCCAGATCCAGATAACATCGACACCCAATGGGAAAAGAAGTTCCACAGCACTTCAGCCAGACCCCTGAACAGAGCCCAAAGGAAACAGCAGCTTCCTGATGCTTCTGCTATGCTTAAAATTGGAGCCTGAAAACGAAAGTAGAAAATGAATCCAATCCCACAACCTTCACTGAATCACAAGAGTGGGAAAACCTTAACAGTCGTGACATAACTGGCACTTTAAAACAGTGATACAATACAGCTTACCTGTCCCAACAGGTGGAATAATCCTTGCTTCCCTGTCCTTAAAGAATCTAAAATTCTTGTTGCAAATGCTAGAAAATGTTCTATTCTATGGCAGGACCAGAGACTCCGATTATGTGGGTTCAAAGCTGACAAACCACAACAGAAGAAGCATACACAAAAGGTTTATATTTAAAAATCATAAACATAGAATCAGATGACCAATCAGCAGCACGTAGAGTATCCTCTAAACTTGACCCACTAACCAAATAAGCACCATAAATGAAGACATCAATGCCAGCTTACGACATGACCCAGCAGACCCAACGGTCCAAGGTTGCAGTCGAAACTGGTCTGAAGGGTTTCTGAATTGCCAGCAACAGAGGGTCAAAGGGATCAGCCCTATGTGACAAAGTGTGTTCTTCATAAACCTTTAAACATTTTACCTCACTTAACTTTTCATTGTGGGTAAAAGCTGGATAATCAATGGACCTGGACATTGTCTTTGTCCTTTTAGAAATGAAAAACGAAACACCTTCCGGAGAAAACAACCTACCTACAAAGTCAAGAGCTCATACATCTGACACACTTCGACATGAAAAGAATTGTAAATGGTAAGGATAGTTGTTTCAATCATAAGTTGGAATTGTCAGGCCAGGAATCAAATGAGGACAAAACAGAATTTACATCCCATAACTGAGAATATCTAGGTCTCAGAAGGTTCCCCACTCTAATTCCTTTCAACTAGGTACACACTAGGGGATGGATACCTATTGACTTGCCATCAGTGACGTCATGACCAGTAGACCAGGCTGACCTGAAAATATTCACTGACCTGTAACATAATCTAGGTTCAGCACATTTAGAAAGAAAATGTAAAACATCTTATAATTTGGATCCCACATGATCCTACTCCCATTAAAGGCAACAACCCACCCATCTCTTCCATGCAGAAGAATATCATATGCAGTTGGAAGAAACCAAAGCCTGGTGTACAAAAGCTGCAGCTGATGTTGAGATGTCCTCAACCTGGCTATATCTCGAGATATTTTCAAGCCATAAGGGTTAACGGAGCTTGGAAGAGAAGAGGATGATGGGAGACCACTGGATTTCAGAGAATATGCTGGAATACAGGAAGCTGAATGGGAAGGGCTATCAACATTTCCAGATAGGTCGGGAACCATGGCTGCGTCTTCCACACTGGAATAATCAAGACTGTCACCTGGCCTGAGCCACGAACTTTGGGATCAAGGCAAAGGGCGGGAATTCACAGTTCACCTGTCCTGCCCAATTCTGCAGAAGCGCATCCGTCGCCAGAGCCATCGGATCCGGTCTCCAACTGTAAAAATCCTTCAGTTGAGCATTCAAGTGGGAAGCAAAAAAGGTCCAGCTGACATGGTCCCAGGGAACACCGAATCTTCTGGAAGATATAGGGATGGAGTCTCCAATTGCTGTAATCCACAAGGAACCTGGAATCCCAATCCACCACCAGATTGTCCTTGACAGGAAGGAATTCCATGAGGACTGTTATCTTCTGGGGAAGACAAAAATGCCCAAACTCTCTGGCTATGTTTACTAGAAGGCGAGACCTGGTTCCCTCACAATCGAGTGATATATCAAACGGTGGATACATTGTCCATCCGTAGCAAGATGTAGCAGTTGCTCTTTATGGCGGGGACCTTATGGGAAAGGAGCCTTGCAGAAGCTCTAAACAGTTTATATGGAGTCGCAGTTCTTCGGACGACTATCGACCACCGGTAGAAATATTTCCGCACCTTGCTCCCCAGCCTCAACAACTGCCATTGAATTCGATGACATCATCAGGAGTTGCTCCAAAAATGGCCTTGCCATTCCATATCTCCATGTGTAGGAGCCTCCTGAGCTTTTAAGATAAAGGAACCAGATGATAGTATCTGTAACCGTGTTGTAGGTAATGGATTTTTAAGAGTTGAAGAGCTCGGTAATTCAAAGGACCCGGGAACACTGCTTGAATCTAAGACGCTAGGAATCACACTATCCAAGCTGGGGATCTTAAAGATACCATCTGCTTGGACAGAGTAGACCTCAACTCCCTTTTGTTGGATTTCACTTTCAGAGAGAGGTGGAAGCAGTAATTGGGCCTTGACGAAATCCACCTGAAACCCCAAGAATTCTATCTGTTGTAAAGGAATCATCATGGATTGTTTGTAATTGGTCGCAAACCCCAATTCCTTAAGCAGACACTGCCGAAGACAGATGCATTAGCACCTGATTTTTCACAGGTTTCAGGAGCTTGGTGAACACCCAGGGAGCTAATGAGAGACTGAAGGGAAGGGAACAGTACTTGTACTACTGATCTCTCCAGCAGAACTAAAGATACCGTCTTTGCAGCTGCGGTCCGTGCAGGTAACAGCGATAGGGTTGCATGGGGGGTTTGAAGGGATGATGCCGAGGGAAAATTATAATTTATTTATTTTTCCCTCTGCATCGTCCCTCTAAATCCCTCCCATGCGGCCCCACCGCTGTTACCTGCATGGACCAAGGCAGCGTCTTTGAGGGGGGAAAATGTGAACCGAAAGATAGGCATCTTTAAGATCAAAATGCACCATTCAATCTCCTTTCTGAGCAGATCCCTCAGCAGGTGGTTACCCTCCATCTTCAAATGGCAGAAACCACAAAAGGATTGAATTCCCTGAGGTTGAGAACCAGCCTCTGACTTCCACCCTTTTTCTGAACCAGAAACACATTGCTGCAGAAACTCTGTGAATGCAGAGAACTGGGGGCCGATGGCATTTTTTGACAAACGCTCTAGGATTTCAGAGTCTATCAAAGACATGTCTTGTTGAAAAGAAATGAGAGGAGGGCAGGAAGGGCTGAACAGGAGTGTGAAACAGTTCTATACAGTATCCCTGATCCATATCTAAAACCCAACAATCTGATGAAATCTTGGCCGTGTTGTGAAGAAAATTGTGCAACTTGCCCCCCAGGGGAAGAGTTGAAAGAAAGGAAGGACTCATTACCTGTTGACTCAGTGGCCACTGGGCCTAGTGCGGTAGAAGCCGGCCTGGGCTGGGTCTTGACAATAGTCCCTGCATCTCAGAATGAAACCTCGTGGAGGACCTTGCTGGTTGAGTGTCCTCTACCATGCACTGGCCCGGCCAAAAAGGAGATCGAACACCCTCTTCAAGGAGGGTTGGGATTAGTCAAGAGGCATGAAAGTTTTTAGAAACCTGGCAATGTCTTTGATGAAGTGATCCCCAAATAATTTCCCATGAGCCAGGTGGCCTGGTTCAGCAGATGCCAACTCGCCCAATTGAGGGTCAATTCGTAACAGCACCAATTTACAGCCCACATAGGCTAGGGCGCAGTTTGGGTCACCCAGGAGGCAAACCACACGTTGGGTCTACCCAGCAAGAACTTAAGGTTGAATGGGGCACCTGTACCCCATGTGTAGGGTCCAGGTCAAGAATCTTTGCCAAGGGGCTGCAGACATCAAGCAGTTTATCTTGACTCTGTTGATACCTATCTTCAGGTCTTTGTTGAACTTCTTGAGAAAAGACAGCATTGTTTAATCTATGTCAGGTGTAAGAGCAGTTTTGTGAGTGAGGTCAAGCCTAGGGCACTCAGCTTTGAGTCTGGACCTGACTTCTTTCTCAAAGCCTCTGCGAAAGTGCTGTTGCATATAATCGGCAACCGTTGGAGCCGGGGTCCAATCGGAGAACCTGAGATGGGCAGTATCTGAAGGCTCAAATGTAAAAGGAGTGGGTTTAGAGAAGGGGTATGGGAACGCTTGGTTTCCTAGTGCTATTAGAAGCTTGAGACTTGTGGGAAGATGAGGAGTCGGTATCCGTGTCAGTAATGGGCAAATTCAAAGGGGGGTAGGGATCTCCAGGTGATCCCTTGCACTCTAAGCATGGTCATTCAATGCTCCTTGGGACATTTTAGTAAGGGTATTCGAATGAGGCCAAGAGGGGTCTGCTGAAGGCGCAGAAGTGGAAATGTGGGAACCCCCAGATGGAGAAGGGTAAGGGGCGGAAGGGCACTTGCAAGCTCATCAAGTCATTTTGAAATGGGCTGCAGGGACGAGCTGAGGGCTTTATCGAGGGAGCTCTTGACTGATTTATCAATAACTTCTTCCAGGCCCTCATCGTAATAATAATCCTTGTTTTCATCAGGGCCATAGGACTCAAGGACCTGATCAAATGACTTATTATCAGATATGGTCACAGGAGGGGTAAGCTTCACAGTCAAATTCCCCAGAGGGAAGCAAGGGTCTTTAAAATGGTAAACAAGAGGGAAGGGGTTAAAATACCCAGAACTCCAAGACTTAGGAGAGCCCTGAAAGACTCTGTAGTTCAGAACATCAAATAGGAGCAAAAGCTGGAAGCAGGACAGCAGTTCCAAAAATTAGTCTGGCTCTAGAGCAGGGGAGAATCCCTTATAAAGCCAAGTCCAGTATTTGGAGGAATTGTATGTGCTCCAAGAGCTCACAAGTCTGCAGTCATCTCCTTCTATTGCAGCCCTGGGGAGGTGGCACCAGCGTGATGAGGGGGAGTCACCGGGTGCGAGAGAAAGAATCACCAGCAAACTCCCAAAAGTTATGCACGTATAGCCCAAACAACATGCAACCATATCCCGGAAGGAGTTGACACCCAATCTGCAGCTGCGCATAACTGCGGGACACCTAAAGGGGAAAAGAGTTGAGGGGCAGCATGCACCTGCAAGAGGGAAATGGGACATACCAAAGAGGGGTTGCGCTAATGAGTGGGCATGCTGTGCCTAGTGAAAAACCTGTTAAAGAAATGTTTGAAGGATGACCAACATGGCGCAAAAGGTACTGTCATGTAAATACATCAAACCCAGCAGCATATATACACTGAATGATAGAATGAAGTACAAAATGGAGTAGCACTTATCTTGCCTGCAGAGCAGCAAAGAAAGAGGAAGGACAGCTGGTGCCCCTCTATTTTGTAGGATATGCCAGTATATGATTGGTGGGTTGTTGTGGAGGCGTGGTTCAAAGCCTCATGTGATAAGTAGTTGTGATTTACAATTTTTTAATTGACTGGTCTTTTTTTGTGGTAAAGATTGAAAAGCATAAACAGAGACTCAGATCCTGTAATAGAATTTGGCTGTATTAGCTGTATTTTCTCATCAGTGACTAAATAATGAATTTAAACAGCAGGTAAGAAAGGGGAAAAAGTGAAACATCATATGATCGATATTTATTTTTCTTTCAGTGATGCATCATTCTCTACACTATAATGTTTAACAATTAAATATTTAAATGGAATTCAAGTTTTATTTCATTACCCCATTCTTTAACCTTCTTTTAAATGTGACCTAAGACATCAGGTCACAACCATCACATTTGTAAACAGTATGTAGGACAGAGTGCATGTAATCATGCACAATGTACGTGGCTGCTTCCCAATCCGACTCTCCACTAGAAAACCAAAGTAGAGGATCCATATTGCTAGAGCTAGCTATCCTATCAATCTGATAACTGGTCTGCCCCCTGCAGACTTTGTGATTCCAGAGCAAGAGCAGGACTGATTCAGCCACTACCACACCACCTTGGCTGATCATCCTAGCTACCCTGCAATGCCTACTATGACCCAGCATCCAGAACTGGCAGCACCACTAGAAAAAAGTATAAAATTGCCATTGGTAAAAATACCTGACCCTTCTTCAGTTTAAACCTGCTCCAGTCTTTACCCTGTCTTCCTTGCCTGTCCCTCTCACGACTCATCCCAACTCTATTCCCCTCCATGCCTATCTAGTTATGAAAAGAAAACAGAGTGAATGTGAATTTTGCTGCACAGGATAAATATGACTTGCATACATCCCTGTAAAGTAGTCAATGGGCACTAAATGCAGACAGAAACTGCACTCAGGTTCATAGAATACACATTTACACATTCTAGACTACTGAATCCCGCATATACTACAAATACTGCAAATTACACCATTCAACCAGTACCCGAAATCTTGCCTGTACAAGTCAAATGTGAATGATCTGATAACATACAAGTCATGCGGCTTAGTCACATTCAAGGCCAGTATTTATGTCTCACCTCCTTAAAAAATTACCAGCCATCACAGCATGTGCCCCTTCTCTAACCTGGGGCAGATATACAAGTCCTTTTCCCTTTTCAGCATAGTATTTCCTTGCCTGGAGGTCCTGCAAGTGTTGGTGTTCTCTAGACACAACTAGGCAGGCACCACACACAAATCGGCTTTCAGCCCAAGCACAACACCTAAACTGCTCTGTTAGACGGGGTGGAGGACATCAAAAGAAGATTGAATTAAGGGGGAACAGTTACTACTATACTCCTTGATCTTAGCACAGCCTTTGACACAGTTGATCATGTTACAGTCCTAGATAGGATTCGTAAGGCCGGTTCCATAGGAAAGCCATGGACTGGCTTGATGGACAGATCCTTTCAGTTTTTGATAAGGGTTTCTCTTCTGCTATTGTTCCAGTCACCTGTGGAGTTACACAGGGGTCATCACTTCATCCCACATTATTTATCGTGTACCTGCAAACTCTAGCAAATATCATAACTGTTTTGGGGATTTCCATAGTCTCCTATGTGGATGACACCCAGCTGTTTTGGCTATCCCTAACGTGGATCCCTTAGTGTCCACCTTGTGACCATGTCTGGGCAAGTAGCCAGCTGAATAAATAAATCATCCTTTAAGCTGAACTGAGCAAAAACTGAATATATGAGTCTTGGGAACAACCCCCTACCTCTAGCGCTCTGGGTTGGCCAGATTGTATTGGTTCTCCTTCGGCCCCCAAACCATCTATAAATAGTTTGGGTGTGGCTTGAAAACACTCTGTCACTGGAGACCCAGGCCACTAAAGTTTCTGCCACCTGCTTTGTAATTCTGCATATACTGCAGAGAATTTTGCCTTTGCTCCCTCAGCCCGAAAGGAGGCTGGTAGTCCAGGCTTTGATTATTTTGTATCTGGACTAAGGCAACTGGGGCGTGGCCAAGATGGCGGGGTGAGCGGACGCTTCCTCCCGTAGCTCCTCCGGCCCGGCCAAGCTTGAGCCCTTTTCTTACGCTTTTCTCCCCCTGCTGAGGCTCAGCGCGGGAGAGGAGAGTGGCGGAGCATCAGGGGTGCATATTGGTGCTGTTTTGGTTCGGATCGCCTCGGGGGAACCCCCCCAAAAGTTCGATCGAGTTCAAGGGACGACGGCGAGCCCGAGGGGCGGAGCGCATTGGAGTGCTGTCCGGACACCTCGGTTGGGCCTGGTGCTGAAAGTTGCGATTTGGAGGGGATCTGGCCCGCCGCTCGACGGAGATTGAAGGAGCCTTGCGGGAGAGGACCCGACGGTGCGGAAGGCTTGAGACGGGCGCCCCGGCACTCGGACTTGTGACGGCGACACCTCGCACTGCGGGGGCCCCTAACCCCTAGCCGAGGTACAGCGGACTCCCTGACGGGGTTGGACCATCTGGGCCCTGTGCGTGACGGACTGGGGCCGGTGGTGGAACTTATTTGACTGTGGGGTGCTTCAGGGGCCCCGGTGGTGTCGTCGGGCCTGGTCATTTTGGCCTGCTCCGCCCTGCCGCCATTTTGTCCCCGAAGGAGCAGTGGTGGCAGCCTTCGCCGGAGTCCTGGCTGCTGGATGCAGGTGACCCCCGCTGCTGCTGGGCTGACTCTCGGAGGGATGTGCTGATGAGACCCCCCCACTGCGGCCCCCTTGGTTGTCTCGCACGGGCTCCCGCGGCTGACGGTGACCGGACTGGGCCGCCATTTTGTCACCTGTGACGCAGCGACTTCGCTCGTGGGGGATACCCACGTCGAGTGCTTGCCGGCGGCTGAGCACCCCTGGGGCGCCTGGATCTGTGCTCGACTGCGGAGCTAGCGATGTCTGGAAGAGGCGGCCCGAAGAAAGGGGACCGTACCCTGCCGGACATGCTTGGCAGGGCCCAGCAATTGCGGGACAGGACGCAGCCCTCGCCGGGGTCCTCCCGGGCTCCGGCGGATGTGACTGGGGGGGAGCCACCCGTCACGAGGGCCTTTATGGAGGAACTGTTTAGCTCCCTCAGGGAGGACTTCCAGACACTGAAGCGGGAGGTGGCCAGCGAGGTCCGAGAAGTGCGCAGGGAGGTGGAGGGCCTTGGCGAACGTGTTGAAGCGGTGGAGACAGAGGGCCAACATCGAGCGGAGGAGATAGTCCACCTACAGCAGGACGTTCTCCGCCTCCGGGAGCAGTGTGTGGAGCTCCAGGCCCACTCTGAGGACCTTGAGAACAGATCTCGGAGGAACAACATCCGAGTGCGTGGTGTGCCGACTGCGGATGAGGGGTCCGATCTGAGGGGCTACCTGCAGGCCCTGTTCCGAGAGATCCTGGGGGAAGCTGCGGACTTTCCCATCAGCATTGATAGGGCGCATAGGGTCGGCCGGCAGCGCCAGTCATCGGCACCTCCACCGGACATTCTGGCCTTCCTGCCCGACTTTCCACTGAAGGAACGCATCATGGCTGAGGCCCGCAGGAAACAGCCCCTGACTTTCCGGGATCGGCCGGTGGCGCTTTACCAGGACCTCTCCGCCATCACGCTGCAGAAACGCAGGTCCTTTAGGATTGCCACTGACTTTTTGCGCGAACACGAGACGCAGTACTCTTGGGGTCACCCCTTCCGCCTGATTTTTCGGTGGAATGGGGTGTTACACCAGCTACGCTCCTTGCAAGACATTTGTGGTGTCCTGGGGCTCACGGCGGCGGAGGAAGAAGGAGCTACGCCGTCGTGGAGGTCCTCGGAGAGACGGAACCGGCGGAGGTCAACGAGGCGGCGCTCAGCGGCCAGCGTGGGGCGTCCGGACTCCCCTACCATCAGGGCGGACATGGCCGACGCTCTGAGGGCGGCGGCCGGGGACTCGACCGGCTCCTCTGGCGTGGCCTTGACGGCCTAACACACACTCCGGGGGGAGATGTCTTTAGCTTCTTTACATGCTTGGTACGGGGCGGGGGGGTTGGGGGGGAGCGGATGGAGGTGAGTGGCTGGACGTCCACTTCGTTCCTTTCTACGGACTTGCCCGTCTTGGGGCTTGACTGAGACAATGGGGTGTTTGAGTTTGTGGGTGGCTAGTTGCCAGGGTTGTGTTTGGGGTGGGGGAGGGGGTTGTTTTGGGGTTGGGAAGGTCCCGTCCGATGTTGTCTATGCCCGCTTTGTTTTGGCTTGTCCTGCGCGGCGGCCCCGCGCGCCCCACCCGCTGATTCCCTGCCCATTGCATGGCGCTCCCGATCCCCGCGAGGAATGCCGGGCCTAAAGGTAGTGACCCTTAATGTTCAGGGTCTGAATAACCCGGTGAAGCGCAGAGCGATCCTATCGTTGCTGGAGGGGACGCAGGCGGACATTTGCCTTTTGCAGGAGACACACTTATTGCCCCGAGATTGCCATAGGATGCGTTCTGCCAAGTTCCCTACCCAGTTCTTTTCCTCGGCAGCGAACAAGACGGCGGGGGTAGCCATTCTCCTAGCGAGCTCCTTTCGGGGGGAGGTTTTGCATAAGTGTGCTGAACAGAAGGGGAGGCTCCTTGCGTATCGCATGCGCCTGGGAGGCATAGCATTTACGGTCGGCTCCGTTTATAGCCCAAACGATCACCAAGAGCGCTTCCTAGACTCCGCGCTGGTGGATGTCACTGCTTCCCCCGACCGCCACATTATCTTGGGGGGGGACCTTAACATTGTCTTCGATTCTGTGATGGACAGATCGGCGCAGCGCTTCCCGCAGACGGGGGAACTGTCCCAGGCTGGGAGGGCCCGGATTGCGGAAATGGACTTGCACGACCTCTGGCGCTCCATGCACCCCACGGATAGGGACTACTCTTATTTCTCGCACGCACACCGAACCTACTCACGGCTGGACTACCTCCTGGTGAGTGGACCGATGCGTGCCGCTGCCACGGCGGCGGACATCGGGGTCCTGACCCTGTCTGACCACTCCCCAGTCACCGGCGTTTTCCAGTGGCCGGCGGCCTCCCCCTCTCGGGGGGTGTGGCGCCTCCGGGATACCCTTCTACACAAGAAGTCGGTGGTGCAACGCATCGGGGAGGTCATACGGGACTATCTCACCCACAATAGCAACACTGACACCTCGCAGGCGACACAGTGGGCGGCATTGAAGGCAGTCCTCCGGGGGGAATTTATCTCTATCTCTGCAGCTGAAAATAAGGAGCGGCAACTGAAGAGGGATGAGCTGACAGCTCAGGTCCGGGAGCTTGAGCAGGTCCACCGCCGCACGGGGGCGCAGAGGGTGTGGAGGCAGTTGAAGGCAGCGAGGAAGCTCCTGTCGGCTCTGGATCTTGACAGGGCGGAGTATGCCGCCCTACGCTTGAAACATGCCTACTACACTGGGGGGGACAGATGTGGCAAGCTCCTAGCACACCGGCTCCGGGTCGCGCAACAGCGTAGCGTTGTGAAAGAATTGGTGGGCACGGACGGGGGGGTTGTCTCCGGGGACGCGGAGGTAGCGGAATCTTTCCGCGGCTTCTACGAGGCGCTGTATGCTGAGGAGCCCTCCTCGCCACGGGATGCCGACGGCTATTTGGAGTCGGTGACCCTCCCGGTACTGGATCCGGCTCAGGCGGACCACCTGGAGCGGGACATCCATGTTGAGGAAGTGATTTCAGCTATCGCGCGGCTGAAACATGGCAAGGCCCCGGGCCCGGACGGGTACACGTCGCTATTTTACAAGACTTTTTGCACGGTTGTGGCCCCTGTCCTTACTCGGCTATTTAACTCTTTCTCCGAACCGGGAGCCATCCCTCCGGATCTCCTGAGGGCGACGGTCGCGGTAATCCCGAAACCTGGGAAGGACCGGGCCCTCTGCGGCTCGTACCGACCCATCTCGCTTTTAAATGTCGACCTCAAGTTGTACACGGGGATTCTCGCGTCCAGGCTGAGTCCACACCTCCCCGGTCTGGTGGAGGCGGACCAGGCTGGTTTTGTGCCCGGCAGACAGACGGTTGACAACACCAAGCGGGTGACGCATGTTCTGGAGAAGGCCTCAAGGATCTCGGGGGAGCGGATGTTGCTGTCCGTCGATGCGGAGAAGGCCTTCGACAGAGTCCACTGGCCGTATCTTGAGCTGGTCCTCAAGAAATTGGGAATCGGCGATAAGTTCCGCACCATGGTGTTTAACTGCTATAAGCATCCTTCAGCGTCGGTGCGGGTCAATGGGTGTAGCTCCGGTGGCTTTGCCATCGAGCGCGGCACGCGGCAGGGCTGCCCTCTTTCGCCGCTCTTGTTTGCCCTCTACATGGAGCCGTTTGCTCAGAGGATTCGTAATAATCCGGATGCTGTCGGGGTCCGGATGGGCCAGTACGTCCACACCGTCAGTCTCTACGCGGATGATGTCCTGTTGACCTTGGACGACCCTAGGAGGTCGCTGCCTGTTTGCCTCCGGGAGCTGGACGCCTTTGCGGGGGTGGCCGGCTTCAAAATGAATATGAGCAAGTCGATGGCGTTAGACGTGTCCCTGGCTGCGGATACCAGGAGGGATCTTCAGCGGCTCTTCCCCATGCAGTGGTCCTCGTCCACGGTGCCGTACCTGGGGATCCTACTGGCGCCTACATTACCGGAGATGGTTACGGCCAATTATGCCTCCCTCAGCAGGAAGATCAAGGATGAGCTTGGCCGCTGGAACAAAGGCCTGCTGTCCTGGCTGGGGCGAATCGCGGCGGTCAAGATGACGGTGTTGCCCCAGATACTATATCTTTTCCGGGCCCTCCCGCTCCAACCCCCGGTGGGCTGGATACGACAAATGCAGGCTGACATCTCCCGCTTTGTCTGGCAGGGCCGCAGGCCACGCATGAAGAGGGTCCTCTCCACGCTTGCTCCGGAGGCGGGGGGTCTCGGCATTCCAGACCTCCGTAAGTACTTTCAGGCGGCACAGCTACGCTATCTGGTGGAGTGGAGCAGGTGGGAGTCCGACAAACATTGGCTCTTCCAAGACCAGGCAGTGGCGGGCCGCACCTTACAAGAGGTTCCATTCCTGCGCCGCGCGCATCGCCCCCCTAATCTTTACGCTTCCTTTGTTACGCGGGTCCCCCTGCGTGTGTGGGACGCGGTCTGTGAGGCCCGGGGCCTTACCACCTTCCCTTCGCCGCTCACGCCCATTGTGGGCAACCCGGACTTCTCCCCAGGGATGGAGCCGGGGGTTTTCTCCCACTGGGTGCAGGCGGGCTGCAGGGCACTCTTCCAGATCTATGGCCCGGAAGGAGTGGTTCCTTTTCAGCAACTCCGCCAGGAGTTCGGCCTGACGGAGCTGGACAGATTGCGCTACATGCAGGTTCGGCATTGGGCCCTCCAGCCCCAGGTGCGTGCCACCGCCACCCGTCCAATTACACCGTATGAGAGGTGGTTGTCTACTCGGACCTCCGACGCTAAGCTAATTACCGATCTGTACAAATACCTACAACCCCCGCCGTTTCACTATTACAACCCGGGGAGGGAGCGCTGGCACAGGGAATTGGGTAGGACACTCAGCCACAAGGAATGGGACAAAATTGCGTATCGGGCGCGGCACTCTGCATATCACACGGGCCTTACGGAGACCTTTACTAAGGTGTCCACATACTGGTACTACACCCCGGAGAGACTGTATGAAATGCATAAGCACACTGACAGGGGGTGCTGGCGGAGCTGCGGGCAGGAAGGTACCCTTTCACACATTCTTTGGGATTGCCCAGTGCTGACCGCCTACTGGAAGGAAGTTCTGGACGAGGTGGATAAGCACTTTGGGATAGAGCTGCCGCGACTCCCGGCGTATGTCCTGCTGGGCCTCCCCAATGACCTAATGTACCCACTGAAGTCCCGTAGGGGTAGGCAGATCGCAATTGCGCTGGGGTCTGCGGTTCAGAACATTCTAATCCACTGGCGCACAGCCACCGTCCCCTCCATCACCGGTTGGTTGCATAGGCTTTGGCATGTGCTGGGGATGGAGAAGCTGTCGCTTACGGTTGCGGGGGAGATAGACCAATTTGAAGAGCTGTGGCAACCCTTTCTAGCGCTGCTGTCCACTGAATTCCGGGAGCTCACCTGCCCGAGGTATCTTAGGCTTCTCAGGCTGACGCCGCCGGTGACCCCGGCGGACTAGTTTACATGTGAGGCGGGGACCTCCCAGGGAGGGGGGGGGGGTGCGGGGCTTCCTGGTGAGGATTACTCTGGTGCGGGACCATAGGACGGGGGGGGGGGTGGGTTTTTTTTTTCGTTACTGGGAGGATGGGGGATGGGGGGGGGATTGTGTTCTGTTGAGTTGCTGATGGCTTTCATTGCTTAGATTTGGGGTGTCGGATACGCGGGCGGGGATTCCATAGCTTGCATTTCTAGCCTTCATTTACTGTGTTTTTCCCCCTGACTTACTGCGCTACCTATTGCCAACCCTCTGGAGTTGCACCCTTTTTCTTTGACTGTATTCCATGTATCCTGACCTCCTATCCCCCTCCCCCATGGTTTGTTTTTGTCTCAATAAAACGTTTTAAACATGGACTAAGGCAACTCAGTCTACCTGGGTGCTCCTGAGGTAGTATTTCAAAAATGACAAGTCATGCAAAATGCTACAGCAAGCACGCTGTTAGGGATTCCTAGGTTTGAGTGAGCCAGACAGGGTTTGATGGAACTCCACTGGCAGCCTGTTGCCCAAAGAATTGAATTAAAATTCTTGTGCACGGTACACAGAGCCCTCATTGCATGTGGTCACCCTATTTACTGCCAACTTGTTGTCCTCTACTCCCTCACAAGGCTTCTTAGATCCACCAACTCACACTTGGCCACCATCCCCACTATCAAAAGAGCTAGAAGTAGAGAATAGTCTTTTTGTTTTAATGAAGCCAAGCTCTGGATTGCCCTCCCCTTGGCCATCCAATCCACAAACAGTGAGCTGTGTTTTCAGAATTCCCTTAAGAGCTTGCTGTTTAGGAATGGATTTTCTAAGTGACTCCTCTATTCCCTGTTGAGCGGTTCTCTTTCTCTGTTAGCCCTGGGATGCCTACAGGTCACAATGCACTCTATAAATTCCCTAGTATAGTATAGTGTAGTGGAAAGGTGTAACTTAGTGGAAAGAAGCAAGTGCAGGGGTAGAAAATGCAACATTAAAGATCTACTCTCGCTCATTAGTGTTAGCAGCTGAAAGTTTCTGGGTGATACAAGATAAAAAAATATGTTTGCTTGTTCACGGCTCCCAACTATTTCCTGACGTATGTACACACAAGAAAGAATTTAAGGGGCAGGGGGTGGCCTCATAGTCCTCTAAGATGGTGGCGCCGGGCTGAGCTTCGTGCTGGTCGGGCCTTCTTTTGAGAGTTGCCCATGGGGAACGGGCATTTAAATGAAAATTTGCTGACATGCTGCATGGGAGAGGCAAGTGATTCACCTGAGGCACTTTTGCCTAACTACTTTGCATTCTTGCCTGGTTATCATCGGCTTTGCGGGACTCCTTTAATTGACTGCAGAGGCAGCTCCTGCCATTTCTTAATGGTATTTCAAGCTCACTTCCTCAGAAATCCATCTTCCATCGTGTATACTTGATATTAGTTTGGCTCCTTTACTCTCCCCAACCTGTGCTCCTATAAACGCTTCATCTTTCCTGCACTGGTCAATGCTGGCCCTGGGTGATTGTTTCAAATAACTGCTGCAATATACCTGCCATTTTGACAGGTGTTTCACTCACAATTTCTTTAGGAAACCTTCTTTGAATGGCATTTTGATCACATTTTCCTCAGGAAAACTCCCTCTCAGCATTCATCATGAAATTGATACTATCAGCATGTTTATCATGATGCCTCTCACACCACGTGTCTTGTAGCGCTTGGAATAAATATCTTTTACTGCTAATTATTTCTTTCTATTCACTGAAGACAACTTATAGCTAACCTGTACAATACAGTATTTGGTCCAGCTCACTAGACCCTTTGCTATATGGGAAAAACAAAAAGTTTAAACTCAATGAGATGCAAACTAAAATCCCTATCTCATAGTTTGACTTCCACACTAAATGGAGGACTATACAACCCAGAAGCTGGATAATGTTCCTATAGTCTACTCAAAGCCTCTATATCTATTAAACTAACATTGGTGTCTAACAAATAATCTAAAAAGGATCCTACTTCTCCGGTTAAACCATCCTACATATCAATGGATAAAATACTGGATGAAATCTGCGCTTTAAACCCCTTTATGGGGCAAACAAACACCACTTTAGAACATCTAGATGACAAATGGTCATCTTTGGACACTTGGATCCCAATAGTAGAGCAAAGGGTTGACGACATACAGGATACTTCTTTCACACATAGATCATATAGAATCAGAAATCTCTACACTTCAGAAATTTACAAAGGGTCTTAAAAATCAGAATCAAACTAACAATCTCAAAATCTATGGCTTTCCTGAAGGAACTGAAGGCTCCAATCCCATTGCTTACTTTCAAACATTTCTTCTAAAACGTTTGTATTTACCTTCTGCCATTGCTCTCAACATCCATAGAGCTCACCAACTTGGCCCAAAGATCTCAACCAGACCCAGAGGAGTTCTTCTGCTCTTCCTACAATAAACTGATCTCCTAAATGTTTTGTCCTCTGTTAAAGCTAGGAAACAATTACTTTGGACAGGATGCATGCTCTATTTTTCCCAGGACATGGCAAAGGTTATTGCGGGTTGCCGTAAGCAGTGTTTGGAGATGTGACCTACTCTTAGGGCCATGAACACTAGGGGGACGATTAGGATGGAGGGCGGACATACGTTTGCCCGCCACCCTAGCGGCGGTCCCGCACCGGCAATTAGGATGCCACCACCACCGTGGTGGTGGCATCCTCTATTCCCAGCATTGTGGCGGGCGGTGCTCTCAGCACCGCCCGCCACAATGCTGTGGCTGCACTGTGTGCATTTACATGCACAACGTGGCAGGCACCAGCAACGGGCCCCCAACTCAGGAATCCACATGCCTTTCCGTCACAGAAAGGCTGCTTCCCGCTGGCATCCTAATATGGCTGGCGGTGTCTAGCAGACACCGCCACCATCTGCAACCCTTTTCCACCCAGTCAACCCGTCGACCGGGTGGAAAAGTGGCAGACGGACTTTTCGTCCGCTGCGGTCCCCCCGCCATCATAATATGGCAGGGGGGAAATGGGAGATCCGCCCTACATCATAAATGACCGCTAGATTTGGTCTCACCCATACTTGTCTTTTTAAATTAACTTATATGAACAAAACAACTAACTATGATGATCTTGCTGCTCTTAAAACATTTCTTCAACAGCATGAAGAAGAATCTATGGAGACTTCAAGGACAACTGAACTGTCTATGCTCTCATATGCCTCAGCTTACAGGAAAATGTTGTTGGATCTGTTTCACATATTCTATATCACAAGTATTTTAACGTTTATTATGATTTGATTTACTCTTATTTTTTTTTATCTCTTATGCGCTAATACAGGTTTCAGGTCCTCGGGCCCGATTCACAGAACTAACTTAAGACAAAATCCTAAACTTACTACCATTTTCGTATTCACAGAAGGCACTTACTCCTTTTGGTATTTTCAGAAGACACTTACTCACTTCGGTATTCACAGAAGTTAGGAGTCCTAACATTAGGACTCCTAAATGCCTTCTGTGAATACCGAAAGTCTTAAAAATAGGATTTTTCTCAGTTTAGGAGTCCTAAAGTTAGGACTCCTAACTTTACTACTACTAAACTGAGAAAAATCCTAATTTTAAGGCTTTCGGTATTCACAGAAGGCATTTAGGAGTCCTAAAGTTAGGAGTCCTAACTTTACTACTACTAAATTGAGAAAAATCCTAATTTTAAGACTTTCGGTATTCACAGAAGGCATATAGGAGTCCTAAAGTTTGGACTCCTAACTTCTGTGAATACCGAAATGAGTAAGTGCCTTCTGTGAGAGGTGCGTTCCCAACTTCGTGCAGCAAAAACAGGCAGGAAATCTGAAAAATGGAGGCTGTGCCAACTGAGGAGCAAATACAGGAAGAACTTGAAATGCGCAAAATCAGAGCATAAGAGGGGCATTTGGTTACACCTATTGACCGCTAGTAAAAAGTCTAACAGCAGCGACTTCTGGAGCATCATAAACAAATTGTCATCAGGCCCAAAATTACAGCAGGAAGCTGGAATCAGTCAAGAAACATGGGTTCACCATGTCAAATCCATGTACAACAATACAGAATTAGGCTCCACTGAAGAGCAAAATGGGCAGCTTCCTCAACAGGAGGCAAAACAATTAGTTCCTGACCTGGTCAATTTTGTAGAATCTGCAGTAAGCTCAGACGCATTTAGCCACAAGCTAACCAATGAAAAGGAGCTAAAAACTTTCATATTAAAACTTAATACCAAGGGAGCGGCAGGTCCTAATGGACTTCCAAACGCGATTTTCAAGAGCGACCCAGCCTTTTGGTCAGCTCGTCTTACTCCCGTCTTCAATGAGATCTATACACGATCTAATGCTCCGGTCTCCTGGAAAGGGAATATTATTCACCCTATATTCAAAAAGGGTGACCACCGCAATCCGGGTAATTATAGACTGATCTCATTGATAGACGTGGAGGCTAAACTCTATGCTTCTTGTCTTCTGGTCCATCTTCAAGATTGGATGGAAGAGAAGAAAAAAATTCCGAAGTTCCAGACGGGCTTCAGGCAAGGGATGGGCACCCTAACTAACTTGACAATTCTAGCCCTTTTAACGGAAAAAGCGCAAAGAAAGAAATCGCGATTATTTGCATGCTTCGTGTATATTAAATCTGCCTTCGATCGAGTTAATAGGGGCCAACTTTGGAAGAAACTCGAGGCTTGGGGATTGCCGAGCATAATGCTCAGTGCCATAACCAACTTATACTCGGATACTTGGGCCAGAGTAAAGCTGGGCGACGGATACAGCACAACTCCTAGGATTCAGACGCAGCAAGGTTTGAAGCAAGGATGCGTTCTAGCTCCCAGCCTCTTTAATTTGTTTCTTTCAGATATTGCACAGCACCTGGAAAAAGCCGACTGTCATCCACCTAAAATGGCCAACGAGTCAGTCGCCATTTTACAATATGCACACGACATCGTATTGCTGAGCCAAACCCCAAATGGTCTACAGAGATCCATAAACAATTTAGTAATCTATCTGGATCAGGAACATCTCGAACTAAACAAAGAAAAAACAAAAATCATTCGACTAGTGGATCATAAAAAAGCGAAATTTAAATGGTCGGCTAATGGGGCAACAGTGGAAGAACAGCATTCCTACAAATACCTTGGTGTAACAATAGGGCAAAATGCCTCCCACAAAGATCATAAATTGGCTCTCAAAGCAAAAGCTCAATCATTAATTTACTCGTACAAGCTTCTACGTAGTAAAATCGACTGCCCGAATTACACGTATTTGTTAAAAACAATGGCCGCACAAATTTTGCCTAGCCTATCGTATGGTTTGGTCACCTGGTGTGGTAAGGAAGCTATCTTGCTAAACGAGCTATTGTTAAGGATTTATAAGGCCGTCTTTTCATTGCCTAAATCTGCATCTCCAGCCCAGGTCCATCTGGAATTTGGCCTTCAGCACCAAAAATTCAGAGGAATGAGCGGTTTCGTTAAATTGTGTTATAAATTTCGCTCTTCTGCATCTGACTCTATGAATAGATTATGTTGGGATGAAATTAGGGATCAGATGAACTTTGAAACACCGACGTCATGGGGCAACTTCCTGAAAACATCCTTGGATGAGCTGGAATTACAAACTGCATGGGAAAATGGGGACGACAAAGCAACTTTCAGCAAAGCAGCAAACGCATCAGCAAAAAGGAAATCTCTGCTGTCAGATAAAAATGAACTTAGCAAACGCCGGCACGGATGGACAGTTATTAACTCATATAATACCTTAAGGCCTCAAGCTTATTTATCTGCTCACTTTAGCCAGCATATAAAAAAGAGTTTTATGAATTTCAGAATGGGAATGCACGATTCAAAAGACCTGTATCCAACTTGGAAAAAGCCCCTTTTATCTGAGAACTGCCGACTATGTGGTTATAAATCAGAAACATTAATCCACTTATTATGCGCTTGTCCAGCAGTTTTGCCTGAAAGGAGACAGTGCTTAAAACTTATTTTTAATGCCTTGGAAATTCGTTCGAGCAGGCAAGCGGTAATAGGATGGCTGGAGGGGACGTCCACCATCTTGGCCTGCCGCGGTGTCAAATTTATGGCAATGGTCAGAAAACTTTTATATCTCGCTGACGCCGTCCAATCCGGATTATAGACATTTTTACATAGTCTATCCATCATATTAGTTAATTGGGCAGTAAGCCACGTCCCTTTGTCAGCTGAAATAGACAGTAAAATCAATCAAAGTCATTATTTTTGGGGTTTCGGCGCTATGCAAGCACCGACTAGATGGATTTTGCAAGCAGGAATTATCGTAAATGTATTTAATGTAATAGTACTTTTTATACTTTTGTAATTTTATCGTGATTTTATGCAAATATTGATGGGGAATTGTAAAGATTTTAATTAATCAAACAATAAAAATATGAATATGAATAAGTGCCTTCTGTGAATACCAAGATGGTAGTAAGTTTAGGATTTTGTCTTAAGTTAGTTCTGTGAATCGGGCCCCTCATGTCTAGTTCCTCCAGTGGTCTCATTCTGTTGATGTTCTAACTTATTCCTTACCTTCGTCACCCGCCTATGGAGTGAAGTTTTTGTCTTCATCATCTTATGATATTGCCACTACCCCTTCATGTCACTAGTATGTGCAGGTTCCTCTCTCAGCCATAATTTATTTGATTTGTACTGTCTCTCTTTCTTTTATATGTACTATCTATTTTCTTCTCTATTCCCTTTCCTTGTCTTATCATCCTGTCATCTTTAGTTTATCTGCACTTACCCCTAATCCTCTTCCTTCCACTCTTCCTCCTCCCAGTTCTCACTCGTTTTGCTGGTTTGAGATTCTTTTGTTCAACTATTTCAAATTCATGTTATGGTATGTTCTTGTAGACATGTATATTGCTCATACTATGGTTTCATTTCACATTCCATGTTCTCTTGTGGAACGTGTAAGGATAAGGTAACCCCATCAAAAGACAGAGAGTTATTTCTCATCTATCCAAACTCAAAACTGATATTGCCCTCATTCAAGAATCACATTTATCTAAGTTGAAAGCCAATACATTGAAAAAGTTATTGGTTTAGCAATGTTTTTACCTCCCAGTTATGGGCAGGAAGAATGGTGTAGTGAAAAAAAACCTGCAAATCTCAGTTGTTAACCAAGAACATGACTTAGAAGGCAGATGGATCATAGCTAAACCACTTATTAATAATATTACAATTATTAATTCCAATGTATATGATCCGGTATCTGTGGATAATATTTTTGGGTTACTAGGTCTAAAAAATTACATCAGTACAATGATGAATGTATTATTCTTGGGGGTGACTGAAATTAGGTCATGTATCCTATTTTTGATAGGAACTCCAAAGTCAAAATTGTTCATACCAAACTGCAGGCAAAATTTAAATTTGCAATCAACAGCAAATCACTCACTGAGATTTGAAGACTATGTCAGACTGACCTCTTTGAATTCTCATTTTATTCACTGCCGTATCATTCACAAACCTGTATCAATTATCTCCTTTTCAGCAAAACCCTTACTCAACTTGTCCCTCATTCTGATATAGGATCTATTCTAATCTCTGACCATGCCCCAGTTACAAAGACTTAGACCTTATTCCTTTTCCACCATATTCTGATAGATGGCGTTTCAACATCTCATTACTTTTAGGTGAAACTTTTGCATTACAATTTGAAAAATGTACTCAAGATTTTTTCATTCTTAGTAACACAAAAGACTCCTGTTTTCCAATGTTTTGAGATTCTTTCAAGGCACCATCTCATGGTTTCATCATCAATTATGGATCACACAAAAAGAAACTTATGGAAACCCAATCAAATAATCTTTTGGATAGCGTAAAAAACTTGAATTCCCATTTTATCATTCAAAACATGAAGTCTCATTACAGGAACTAATTGAGGCTAAGCTAAAATTCTATTGGCTTACCACCAATGCTGTTTCTACCTATTTATTTAAAAGTTGTACCCACTACCAAGAGGCCAAAATACGATTGGGAAACTACTTGCCACCTACTTAAAAGTTAGAAGAATCACTCAAAAATCGATTCTTTAATTAATAGCACTGGAGATGTACTTCTTAGGCCTCTAGATCAGATGGTTTTACCATTGAATTCTATGCGCATCTTGCGAAGATTCTTCTCTCCTATCTTCTACTTTTATTTAACTTCTTCATCACACACCATACCTCTGAAGGTACCTTCCAGGAAGCAAAGTTTTGTTTAGTTCCAAAAGAAAACAGAGATCATAATTATTGCAAAAACTATTGACCCATTTCTTTAATTAACATGGATTATAGGATTCTTGTGAAAATCCTAGCCATAAGTCTCAAGCTCATTCTCTCAGACCTTATTGGTCCGGAACAATCTGGCTTCACCAAAGGCAGACTACTTTCTGATAATGCTCGTGTTTTCTTTAACGTCCTTTTTCATGCTTCCATATTAGATTATCCTTTTACTATTACCTTGGATGCTGAGAAAGCTTTCAACAGGATTGGATGAGACTTCATGGTTGCAGCAATTAAATAGATTGGTTTACCCCCAAACTTTTGTAGCCTAATTTCATTACTCTACACCGGACCTAAAGCTGGCATTGTTAATGGTATCATATCGGTTTGTTTCCCCTCATTTAGAGGAGCACGTCAAAGTTGCCCCATATCCCCTCTCTCATCCATCATTGTAATGGAACCTTTCCTGACTAAAATTCGACAAGACCCTAATGTTTCCATCTTTCAACTCAGTAAAAGCCACTTTAAATTATCCGTTTATGCAGATGACATTCTTTTGTATTGCTCCAACCCATCCTCCTCGATTCAATCCTTCATGGAAAAGGTTTCAGCTTTTTCTAACTTGTCAGGTTAGAAGCTAAATATTGATAAATTGGAAATACTCCCTTTAAATATCCACTGTACAAAAAGAACAATTTGGTTCTGTTGGTCTCACATGGCAGTCTTCTAAAATAAAGTATATGGGATTGTGGTTCAAAAGTAACATTAAAGACACTATTAAAATAAAATTACCAGATGTAACCCATTATTTCTCTCTTGGTGTGGTAGACTAGACTAAATTGAGCATACGTTATCCTCTATTATTTTATACTTCATTTCAATTATCCCAACTCAAATCCCAAATTCATATTTAAAAAAATAGACTCTCTGCTCTCTAAATTCTTATGAAAGGATAAGAAATCTCAGATAGCATTATCAACTTTAAAGAAAATCCAATTTGAGGGAGGCCTCAAACAATATCATTACACTTTTTCCTTAAAACAATCTGCTGATTGGCTTAATCCTTTTCACCTCTCCTATACCACATTATGGCTTCCACCAGAAAAATCCCTTATAGCACCTTTTAATTTTCAAGAAATATTGTCCGTTACAACTCTATTTCTCAATTGCGCACACCTGTCATCACCCACTCACACGATAATCTGACTTCCCTACCTTCATTTACTCACACATCTCTTCCCAATCATCTTCAACAATCTATCTGCCACAATCATATTATTCAGATTAATAGCCGTCCCATCTGCCAGAAATCTTGGAAGAAGAAAGGTATATACTGGGTGAATCAACTTTTTGCTAATGGTCAAATTCTATTCTTCTAAGAACATAGAAATACTTTTTCCCTACCCTCCACATTTAAGAAACAAGGGGGGATATGTACAATGAAGTGGCAGAGCATGTTGTTAGCCTCCTGGGCTTAACGACACGCTCCCCACTTCAGAAACGCAAGGCTGCACCATATTTACAAGAATGTGGTGCAGCCTTACGTTTCCCCCTGCGATGGCAGTAAGTTTAACAACTTAGCGCCAACGCAGGCACCCTTGCACCAGAGTGCAAGGGTGTCTGTGTGCAGGGGGGGGATTGGTTATGTGTAGAATGCTGCCCCTTACTGCACATAAACAATCCTAAAATGCCATTTTGTAACTTTCATGTGTGCTGCTTCATACAGCACACATGAAAGTTACAAAATGACATTTTTCAAAAAGGTTTGTTTATGTATAGGAAGGGACAACTTCCTGTACATAAACAAACCTTGGCATTTTGCTTTTTTCATGTGTGCTGCACAAGGCAGCACACATGGAAAAAGCAAAAGCAAGGAGAAATAATGCATTTCTCCTCGTTTTGCCAACTTAAGACCAGGATTTTCCTGGTCTAAATGTTGGCACTGCCTCCTATGAACGCCACCCTTGCACATAGGGGGCACATAGGGGGCAGCATCAAATACAATGTGTGTTGCGGTGGAACGCTCACTACAGCGTCCACTACACGTCCCTTTCATACTAAACATAGCATGAAAGGGTGCCTTATGTACAATTCAGCGTTAAGCCGCATTAAGTGACTTAATGCTGCCTTGTACATAAGGCAAGGCCCCTATCGCCACAGAAACATCACAAAAATGACGTTCCCATGGCAATAGGGGCTTGTGCATATGCCCCAATATGAATTCCTTCCTAAATCTTTATCTAGTATCTCACTTTTTACCCCATAGATTCAGTCTCAATACTTCAATTACTAATCCCAAAGCCTCCACAATCTACAAAGCACGAATCACCTCTACCAATAGATCTAAGTCAAAAGTTTAGCAAACATGGGAGGTGGATTTACTAGGATGTTGGCCTATTGGTTTATGGGACAAAATTTGGACTGAGACTAATAAATCTACTAGAGCTACTAATACTTTACAATCCTTTTTTTTCATTTACCATAGTTTATTATCACTCCTGCTAACCTACACCGATTCTCTTCAGACTGAAGCCTGTCTTGTTGGTCTTGCAACTCCTCGTATGCAGATTTCCTTTTTTTAATAACCAAATTTTATTGAGTTTAATAATGCAAGGCATCATCCACTGAGATACATACATTATTGTCATGGTAGGGCTAGAACAGAGTACTGAATCAGCACAATCATATTTAAATAACGTTCTTCAATACATCAGTTGCCCTGTACGCTGATTTACAACACAGGCTCTTTGACTGTCCTAATATTCATTTGTTTTGGAGAAAAGTTTGTAATCAAATTAATAAGATTTTTAAAATCAACATTCCATATTCGCTTTTAAATATTTTCATAGGTAGCATTGCTCCAACTTAGTCTGAGCTCACTCAGGGTCATAAACTGATAGACCTACTATTAGCTGTTGCCTTCCATTTGATTACTTCTAACTGGAAAAATGTGGGAGCTGTACCTTTTCATTTTTGGTGGTACGCTATATGTTTTAATCATAGACTTGATATTAACTATATTACACCTATTTCTTTAGCTATACAACGAGATTTACTATGGCTTCACTTGCTACAGTTTTATCTAAATCTAGTTTACTCACCAGTAGGATTATCATAAATCCTGATAACATCAAGAAACCTCCTTTGATTAATTACCCATTATATTTCTATTTTAATAATATTCTTATTATGCTAAAAGGTATACATAACCATGAAATGTGTACAGGTTTTTATAATGAATCATTATATGAATGTCCAACTAATATAGATGCATAACTTTTTCTTTACTCCCCCTCTATCCCTCATATTTCATGCAAAATTGTTATTTTTAATATATCTTCACATTATCATATCTGTAAACAGGGTCCCCACAATAATATTGTTTACCTTCCTCTTTCATTGTTTGCTGTTTAACTATTTTAAATAAACACAAACATATAAAACAAATGTAAGGGAAAAAAATCAGAAATGACAGAAGTACTATTTTTGAAACACTTAACCCATAGGACAGAAGGGTAGCTCTAGGTACTCTCAGAAACGTGTGTCTTATTGGAGTACTCAGATTACACACCTGTGCTAAACAACATTAAACTAATTTGCTTTCTCCTACTGTCTTAATGGTTTTGAACAACTCCAATATTAAACTGTGAGAGATCAAAAAATAATACCTGTGGTTGTTTATTTTTCATCTGGGCCCCCAAAAAGAAAGGTTGAATTACTTTTAGGCCTCGTCTGCTGATAGCTTTTAGCTGTCTGTTGCTGAAAACCTATTGTGTAGAATATCATTAAGAGTGGATTTTTGGTCAGCTCATTGCTTACCATTAGTTGGCTTTCTTGTCAACCTCATTTGGTTGCTTTCTATTCAATGGTTTCCTTCCGTTTCTTCTGTTTGTCCCTTCCTTCTAGCATTACTTTGTTATAATCCTTTTGATTGCATGACTTCACAGCTCCACATCAGGGAACCATTTTTTTCTTTTTCTTTTAGCATGCCATGGTAGTGAATGTGTTTTTTTTGCTCGTTGCTCCGTGTACAGCTTCTCCCCTAAGATCGTTGCCCCTGCGCCCTCCATATTGCTTCCCACAGTTTCCCAACTGCTAACTGCCTCACACAGCTTTTTTGTCTTTTTTTTATTTGAAATCTCTTCCTTTGCTCCATCCCTACCTGCTCCCCATTGATACCACTGTTCAATGGCAATAACCTTTACTCCTACTCTCACCCCCCATTTTGCCATTGCTATCCCGTTTTTCTTCGCTTTTTTTCTTTTTAGAGGGACTTGGCAGCTGCAGTTTGCTGTTTGTCTGAACCCTTCTAAATTATGCTATTTTGCAGCTTCTATATTTTAAAGAAAAATTGTCCGCCGCAGCATCATCACGCATACATAGGCATGCCTGATGATGCATGCACATGTATTCACCCTTGCACTTGAGATTTCTTTTTGCCAAATCTTTTTAGCATTGACATTACCCATTTTTTCTTCTCGCTGTTGCTGAAAAGCTTTGGCAAAAAGCACTGGCAAAGCCAAAAGTCGAGACCTACTGGTTTTGCCAATGCTAGTTTCTGCTATCACTAAGGCTGATTGCGAAATCTATTAATTCAAGATGACAGCCGTGTTGCAACTGGAGTTTTCTGTCCCTGATAGCATTCACTTATTTTGCCTCCTATGTACACACAAACAGCTCTCACCAATAGGTGCCCTCGCTGCTCCCTGTCGGAGGCTCGAATACAATCAACCCGGCTCAGTCCACTAGGAAGAGAGATGCAACAGCCACTCCTCTAAAATGCAGACCTTCGTAACATTGGCAAGCTCAGCACTACTGACTTGATTGATAATTGTCCCCCGCTCTGAGCGCATCTGGAAAGTGACAAGAAAGTGTAGGAGCCAGAAAACTGTTGGGATGTTGATATATTTTTTTTAATTAACCCCTTGTGCGCTCATGATCGAACCACGCCGTCATGAGCCACGGGCGGTGTGTGCTCATGACGGCGTGGTTCCGTCATGCTGCGGCCGTTGGCGGCCGCTCCTCCTAAGCGGCACTAATTCCCCGCCTGTGCGGGCGAATTAGACAGTGGGCGGAGTCGTGACGGAACCACGCCGTCATGAGCACAGCTCGCCCGTGACTCATGACGGCGTGGTTCCGTCATGAGCATGGCGGCGCCGCGCTCACCCCTCACACCCCCCACCCAGCGCTGCGGCGGAATTCACGCCGCAGCGAAGGGGTTAATATTGCAGATCAAAAGTAACAATTATTTATGATAAAATACCTTTAAGGTTTTCTTGTGATATTGCCTTTGAAATAGAGCCATTTGAACATGTGTGAATCCAGCTCCAAGCATGCTGACATGCTGCCAGTACCAAAACCGAAGCAGCCACCAGGGCCGTACTGGGAACCCAAAGCAGAACTGTCAATTTTGTCGGACCCGCCCCCACCCCCGGGGGAGCAAGCGTGAAGCACTGCTGCTTAACAAAACCAGCCCCAATCACTGATGCTTTTGTTATTGTGGACTGATATTGAAGCATCGCTGCAAAACCTGCCCCAGTAACAAAACCTGCACCACCTTACCAGCCTCCCGGGCAAACGACCAATGCCTGTTCCGGCCAGTCAGTCCCTGGCAGCCATAATGCTGAGACTAGAGATGGGGGAGTTCATAACCTTTCTACTAGAGCAGGCTGCAGAAAATGAGCAAAGTATTGCATTTTAGTACTCTGCTATGTTACTATGTCTATGACACCTAGCAAACGCAAGCAATACAGTGGACCATGTCACCCAAAACCAGCACTGGGGGAAATAAGTTAAGATTCGGTCTCTGTCACAGTTTTGGACTCACTGGTGTTTTAAGTATGACTTTTGCATTATAATTTGAACAGCCGATTGTCATTACGGATGAATTCAACTTTGTCTATAGCTCATCGAGCACTGCTCTTTTTGCCTGTAGCACTGCGTCATTATAGCATTGTGAGTATTTGAAGAGCAGGACCATGGCCATTTTACCACCTTAGATTGTTATAAATAGTTGCTGATCACAGGAACATTCACGGCATGTGCTGCTTTCGGCTGAGACTATAGCATCATTTGTTGACATATGTCAAGTAGACAACAAAACATAACATAATAGCATATACATAGCAACAAAACAATGCAATAAAAATATAAAATGGCACATCATAACAATTCATTCAAAAAACAGACACAACTGCAGTGCAACACAAGAAAATCCCATTGTAATATTGCAGCACAAAAACACACTAGCACAATAAATAACAGAACACATCTTCAGCACCACAAAAATACCATACACAAAATATGTTCAAACGTTCTTGTCACACATTACCACCTCCAGGATCCTGTTTTCATTATAAGAAAGTAAAAGGTGTTTGGAGCAAGCAATGCCTTAATTTATCACCAAGTACTTGAAGTAGAGCTAGTCAAAAATATGTTGTGATCCGGTCCAGTGTGTGTTAAGTCAGTGGTGCCTGCATATAACTTTACACCTTTAAATACAACTAAAGAAAAGTTTTCCCATGTATGTCCAACAGTTTTATAAACCCTTACCTTGAGACTATCCATCTTCTTAGTCACTTTATGCGTCCTAGATTTTAAAATCTTCATTTAGGTCACTTTTGGAAGATAAATTAGAATATGTTCAGACGTAAAGTTTTTTTTTTTTTTTTTGCATTTGAGAGTGATGTGTCTTAACCAAGTATATTTAGTTGGCAACCTTTCCTATAATGTAATGTTGTATGGTCTGTGCCAATGTCCCCACTCCCCATTGTAGTGTCCTGAGAGATGGGGCACGAGGGCACTAGGACCTCGGAGGAGGTCAGAGTGCCGGACAGGTCACCGGACACCAGTTCTGGTCAGGGGGGAAACACGGGTACACACAGGAAGTAGGGGACGAGGCAGGACGTGCAGCATGCTGGCTGCAGAGCACATACAATAAAAGAATCGACAACTTACTTGGTGTCGCTGTGATTACTGCGACGCGACGCGACAACTGGCGACGAGGCGGGATCGAAATCCACGCGTCGCGGCGACTGTCGGAGCCCACCCGGTCGCGGAAAGAAGATCGGAGCCAGGAGCCCACCCTGGTCCGAAGTGCCCAGCAAGAAAAGAACATCGTTGCGGGAGCCCACCCCGGCGCTGCTAAGAGAAGTAAGAGCAGCGCGAGACTGAAACTGATCAAGCAACTGAAGGAAAGATTAAAATCCCTCTCGCGCGTGAGTTTCAACGAACTCTCGCGAGAGGTGGCAGCCATTTTGAAGTCAGGCGAATTGAGCCAATCAGCGTCCAAGATAGACGGCGGCCATTTTGAAGGGTCAGGCAAAGTCCCGAACAGCGCGAAATCGCGCGAGAGTGCGGCGGCCATTTTGAAGTCAGGCAATTTGGGCCAATAGCAGCACAGGAAGGCCGGGAGGCCATTTTAAGATCAGGCAAAAAGGAAAATTGACAAAAAAAAGGTCTAAATAAAAGAGAAAAGACAAGAAAAAGGTGCCAAAGAAGGAAAATAGCACCAGAGGGACAAGAAGGAAGTAAAAAGGAACAAATAAATAAATTAGCAAATAACAGGAAGGAAGGATATGGGTGACGAAGAGACAAGGAGCACACAAGCTGTGTTCCGCAGGCCACTGCCATTCAACATATCGGAACCGCAAGCAGGCATCAGATGGGAGAGATGGCTACGACAATTTGAACGATACATGCGCGCAACGGACGTCGTAGAGAGCAAACAACTAGATGTGCTGGTCAACCTTGCGGGAGACGAAATAGAAGACCTAATGATGACACTACCGAGTGAAAAAACGGCAGATTATAAAGGCGCGAAAGCGTGCCTCACGGAGAAATTCGACCCACAACGCAACATTGATTTCGAAAGATACACGTTCCACACAGCATGCCAGCAACCAGAAGAGAGCATGGACGACTTCGCGACAAGGTTGCGGAAGTTGGTGATGTACTGCGAATTTGATAAGTTTGACAATGAAGAAGCAATAAGAACGCGCCTCATCGTAGGGTGTTTGTCAGTAGAGTTCAGAGCACGCATCCTAAAAGAACCAACGACACTTGAAAAAATACTGACGATGGCCCGCACAGAAGCACGGGCCACGGACCATGCCAAACAGATACAAATTGGCAAAGAAAAAGGAACAGCGATGGCGCATCGGATGACGGAATATTTCAAAAGGAACGAGAACAGGGAGCAACAACATCCCAGGAAACAAGCGGTCACATGTTACAGATGCGGCCTTGACTTCCCACACGTTGGCACCTGCCCAGCAATGGGCCAGAAATGCAGAAAATGCAACGGGAACAACCACTTCGCAAGCACCTGCATGAGCCGGCAATTTAGGAATGAGAGGGGACGAACAGCTAGACCAAGGACAACAGGCACCAGGCATGCCAGACACATGGAGACAGAAGAGAGAGGATCGTCGGATGAGTCGGACGGACAGACGACGGCTGGGAGAGAAGCACGGCTATACCTCATGTCCGACACACCAAAGGAAGGAAGACAGCAGGAACACATCCAGCTGGTGGAGAAACAGCAAATAAAAAAGACGGCCACAGTAGACATCGACGTCGGGCGCCACAGAACAAAATTTGTGCTAGACAGTGGTGCCACATGCAACATAATGTGCATGTCAGAATACATGAAGATGAGAACAAAGCCAAAGTTATCGCCATCAAAAGTAAATGTGTTCACGTGGGGTTCAAAGACACCCGTAGAAAACATGGGCAAGTTCACTGAAACATTAACATATCAGGACATGACATATCAAGAAGAAATACACGTCCTGAAAGGGGACATCCCTGCACCCTGCCTGCTGAGCAACGTCACGGCACAAGTCATGGGGCTGTTGGCTATGACATATCACATGACAGAAAAAGAGAACATACTGCAAGAATATCCAGAAATACTGCAAGGACTGGGGAAGCTAAAAGACAATCACACAAAATCTCTACAAAAGGGTCTAATAGGGACCAGTTTAACGACTATACTACCTTCAGTCCCCAAAGTAAGACTACAAACACTACGCGAAGGTCCTAAGTCAAAGCATAAACACAACGCCGCATGATGCTGTATGTGCAATCCCTTACATCAAAACTTAAAACATTATTGCATCACCAGGCAGGAGGATTAAAGGGTCTATCGGGCCACCCTTAATGGCGGAGCTTCGTCATGTATGACCCTTAGGGATCAGAGGCAGGGCCCCTACACTCGTGAGCCACCCGGCCCTACTGGGTGCCCGTCACAGTGATCCCTGACAGAAGAAATCTCATGCCACTGGTGTGCATCCAAATAGTTCAAAAGAATACAAAAAGAGTGCAGTGCAATAATGTGGTGGTGTACTAAAAATGACTACGTGGTCAAAAAAATCTGTTTAATATGAATTGACCAGGTGTCATGTCTAAAAACCAAATAAGTCAAAAAATCTATGTATGACTATTCCCTGGCTTGGTCTGTCTAGGTCGACATGTTTCAGCCGATCTGGTTATTTCACCCGGCTTTCTTCAGGACCAGTTAGTTGATTAAAAGGAGCTACTGCAGGATAAATTTGGTAAACAGTGATGTGAATCAAATTAATAAACTTATTGAAAGAGATATGGTGTGGCCGAAGCCACCCTACCAGACTAGCATAATTGCGCTTAGAATTTGTGTAGTCACCTCTTCTTCTCTCCTGAAAAGAAAGGGTGGTAGGTGTCACACATAATTTGTGATGGAATTAACACAAAAAAAACATAACAGCATCAGCGACTCGTGTTCAGTAGTGCTGTTCTTGAACACTACTTATTTTATAGTATGGCCACCAATTGGTCCATAAAGAGAACATTCTCTGAAAACATGCAAAATTATAACTCACCCAGCGTTCTGTGGGAGGAAAGCCTCACCTCACCCGGCAGATTGCTCGGTATAGGAGGCACCGCTCTGTTAAAATAGGAACACAAGAGGGCGGGTTGTAAAAACATACACCAACACTCCGTGGTCCCTACATAAAGAATAACACTGACCAATCAACTCCTGACCCACAGGCCAACACACCCAATGCCTGACAGAACTGTGCCATGCACTCAATTCAGCTTAGAGTCTGCTAAGTGGTAACATCTCCAGACACCTAGTTTAGACGCAGTGTAGACCTATCCACAGTGTTACACCTCTCTCTAATGCTCGAACTATACAAATCAAAGTTGTAGGAGAGCAATATGTAATGAAGAGGTCAACGTTAATGTTAAATCAAAAACCAGTCATAGAGGTCCCAAGTTACCCTAGGCTGATCATTGTTGCTCGCAATACCTTAAAAAGCGCTAGGTCAAAGCACGTATTTAAACCCCATCTTACCTATCCGTCGAGACCTCAAACTGGACCTCGAGCAGTCTGGGAGGTACCGATCACTAGGAAGGTGGCTCCTCAAATAGTGCCCGTGATCAATTTACATTCGCGCCACATCGCAGGTGTTGTGAATCCACTCGACACAGGATGAGTCATCACGACACAGCGCATGTGCGAACACAGCGTCGCCACTCCCGTCTATTAGTGTAGTCAATACCGGGCATGCGTCGTGTAAGGAATGCTGTGTGTCTCTAGGACACCAAACCCTGTTCTCACCGCGCATGCCCCGGCTACAGTATCACCAGGCGCTGCGCATGCCCAGAGTCTCACATGATCGAAAAACTTAGAAATTAAATTCTCTCTAAAAGCCACTCCAAAGTACATCAAAGTGTTGCACAGAATCGGAAAATGACGCATTCCAAACGGAAAAACACACAGACCATGACTGTGTGCAAAGTTTGACAGTGGTAAACTCGATCGATATCAAGAACGTGTAACCACATTTATACGAACCAATGTGCCACTACTCCTGGCACATGCGCTCTGGTACCAGAGTAGGCAAAGCAAGTAATGTGTCGCCACTATTCTTCAAAACCAAATGCATTCAGGTAGGCTGGGTGCGTGCCATACCAAGCAGCAAGCTGTTCTCGACATTCTAATTCAAGGGTAAAACCACATATTATTTAATGTACAACACTATGTTGACATGAGGCCTCCTAACCCTAGTGATGTAACGATGGTTACTATCTTAGTGTATTATCAAGTTAGTACTGACACTAATGTGTAACTAGGAGAATAGGTCTGCCTGGTATTCTCTCCAAATGCTGAATCGATGGTTATACTATCTCAGTCCAAAAGCGCTGGACAGGGTCAATAAATTAGAATGAACAAGCATCTTTATTCGATTCCCTAATTTTGCTGGCAGAATCGAGCCCGAAAGGGACTGTGGACAATGATGTAAAAATCCTATCTTTCAGGGTAAATCTGAAATGCATTGTCAATCTCAGAAACATATAGGTGCCTATAGGGGACCACATTATAATGTTAGTAACAGGAAAGAGGACTACAGATCCAAAACCCTCTACTCATATAGTTCTGATTGTAGTCACCATAGTGGAAGTTGTCTAGATCTATTGCTAATGAATGTAGTTCTGATGAGGTTATAGACAGAATAGGACACCCAATGCCAAAAGTGTATGTAGTACTATGTGTCATAAAGGGTCTATATGGCAGAATGGCTGTGTAAAGGACAGTTTCTGATCAATGGCAGAGAGAGGGTATAGACAAACTCGGTCACCTAATGTCGGAGGTACACGCAGTCCTGTGTATCATATAGAGTCTATATGGCAGAATGGCTGTGTGTGGGGGACAGTCTCCTCGTGGCTAATCAAAAGCAGAGTGAGGCAAGTCTAGATGTCTCGTTGACTCATCCACACATACTCAAATAATCACCTTTCGGCAAACCATGGGTCAGCACTCAAATAGACGTCCATGGAATATTATCGTTGAGTCCATGTGTGTCCGTCCTCATTTTAAAAATCCATTTCTGCTCTTTAACGAATAGAAACTTAGAAACGTCGCTCACATGTGAGGGAATGAGCGGTCGTTCAAGCACAATCCATCTCATGTCGTCTGCTGTATGATGTTTAGCAAGGAAGTGGTCCGTCAGACATGTAGACTGTTTTCTGCATCGGATAGTGCTCTTGTGCTCGCTGATACGGAGCTTAATCTTCCTTGTTGTGTGACCAATGTAATGTAGAGAACAGGGACAAGTGATCATATAGATCAAGTTCTCTGAATTACAGTTCGTATGACTGGTCAGAATCCAAGGACGTGCCGTACCTACATCGACAGAAGTGGTTTTGGAGGTTTGAGGGCAGACACTACAAGACCCGCATGGGTAATGTCCCCTCACAGGTGGTAACGACCATAAGGTTTGTTCGACCCGTGTGTGTTCGGTACGTGGTCGTGTGTGAACTAGACTGTTGCGTAGACTGGGACCTTTCTTGAAAGCGAACAGAGGGGGCGGAATGTTCTCCGCGGCCACATTCAAAATGTGCCAATGCTTCCGTACTAACTTCTGCAAATTGTTTGAGAGGGTACAGAAGGTTGTCACAAAAGTGAGCCTCTCATTTGGTGTCCTTATTATACTGTTGTCTAGGAGGGCATCACGATGGTTATTGGATGCTCTTTTCCAAGCCTGTCGTACAAGTCTCTTCGGGTACTGGCGCAATTGCAAATGATTAGCCAATACCTCCGCATGTTTGTGAAAGAGGTCTGTAGAAGAACAGTTCCGTCTAACACGCAGGAACTGTCCCACCGGGAGGTTCTCTTTAAGGGCCCTCGGATGATGACTATCAAAGGACAACAGCGAGTTCCTGGACATAGGTTTTTTAAACAGCTCACAATGTAGCGAATTGCCAATAGGGAATATTGATATATCAAGAAAGGACAGACGTTGTTTGCTGAACTCCATCGTGAAATTAAGGAATGTGTTTTGCTCATTAAGCCAGACATGGAAAGCCTGAATCTCAGGGCTGGAGCCTCGCCACACCACCAAAATATCATCTATGTACCTCTTCCACAACACCAGATGTTCAAAAAAAGGGTTGTTGTGATTCAATACATGTTGTTGTTCAAAGAGGTGTACATAGAGATTGGCGAGGCTCGGCGCAAAAACACTCCCCATCGATGTACCAGAAATTTGCAAGAAAATCTGGTCCTCGAAACGGAAAAAGTTCTCGGTCATCGCTATTCTAGCGCACTGCATAATGAAAGAGACGGGTGTTATGCTGTCAAGATCACGGCCTTCCAGAAGCCCTCTGATGGACTCAAGGGTCTCCATTTGCGGGATGCATGTGTAGAGCGACTCTACATCGAAACTTGCCAAAATGTCAGTTTCGGGATGGAAATCAATGTCTGGAAGCAATCTCAAAACGTCCGACGTGTCTTTTAGGTAAGTAGGCATTTCTAACACCATGGGCCGTAGAAACACATCCACGAACTTAGAGAGAGGCTCGAGGAGTGACCCTATCCCCGATATAATGGGGCGTCCCGGAGGGTGTGTTTTATTCTTGTGTATCTTAGGGAGGCAGTAAAAGTAGGGCATTACTGGATTGTCTGTCACTAGAAATCGTGCCTCCTGCGGCGTAATCCATCCCTCTGCCTCCCCTTCCTCAACCAAGTATTTGATTTCAGTTTTAAGCCTCGGTGTGGGGTCCGACGTTAGACTGCGATAGAATTTGTCATTGTTGAGTTGTCGCAGACATTCTCTCTGGTAGGTGACCATGTCCTGTAGGACAATGGCACCTCCCTTGTCCGCAGGTTTAATAATAACGGACGTGTCTGAGCTGAGGTTTTGGAGAGCCTCTCTGTCTTTCTTAGGGAAATTACAAAAGCTGGAGGGCCGTGAGTCACATAATGCCATCATGTCGAATGTGACAGCTTTCTCAAAAGTGGAGACTTGGGAAGGGACTTGATGAGCCATCGGTGTGAAGCTACTCTTGGGTCGTAGCCCTGTGTTCGTAGTCAGCATCTCATCAACAGAGGATGAAACATCATCTGATGATCTATCCTTGAAAAAGAAATGTAAACGAATTTTCCTAAAAAAATTCTCAAGTTCGCATCTCAAAGTAAATGCGTCTCCTTGATAGGTAGGCACAAAGCCTAGACCTCGGTTGAGGACACTAAGCTCGCTTTCCGTTAGGGTGCGAGAACTGAGATTCACTACAAGATCGTTTCTCAACTGCTGGTTGTGCTGTTGGTTTGCTGGAGGCCGCCTCTGCTCCGGGTGTTCGGAAACGTGGAGTCCGGTTGCCAATGGACAGATGTCGTGCCTCTCCGCTTGCCCCTCGTTCGGCCTGGGCCTTGATCTAAAAAAGGCTGGTTAGGGTAAAATTGGGATTGAGGTGGAAAGGGTGGTACTTGCGATGGAAAAGGGGGTTGGTACCCCCAAGGTCCTGGTGGCCACCATTGACCTTGATTCGGATAGTAACCCTGCAACCCACGTCCCCTGTTGTATCTACGGGGTCTGCCTCTGCCCCGTCCTCGGGAAAAATCACTGGGGAATGACTCTGAGTCAGTGGATCCCTGCTCTGATCCAGAGGAAGAGTAGTTTGATCCATACGGCACGTCCTTGGATTCTGACCAGTCATACGAACTGTAATTCAGAGAACTTGATCTATATGATCACTTGTCCCTGTTCTCTACATTACATTGGTCACACAACAAGGAAGATTAAGCTCCATATCAGCGAGCACAAGAGCACTATCCGATGCAGAAAACAGTCTACATGTCTGACGGACCACTTCCTTGCTAAACATCATACAGCAGACGACATGAGATGGATTGTGCTTGAACGACCGCTCATTCCCTCACATGTGAGCGACGTTTCTAAGTTTCTATTCGTTAAAGAGCAGAAATGGATTTTTAAAATGAGGACGGACACACATGGACTCAACGATAATATTCCATGGACGTCTATTTGAGTGCTGACCCATGGTTTGCCGAAAGGTGATTATTTGAGTATGTGTGGATGAGTCAACGAGACATCTAGACTTGCCTCACTCTGCTTTTGATTAGCCACGAGGAGACTGTCCCCCACACACAGCCATTCTGCCATATAGACTCTATATGATACACAGGACTGCGTGTACCTCCGACATTAGGTGACCGAGTTTGTCTATACCCTCTCTCTGCCATTGATCAGAAACTGTCCTTTACACAGCCATTCTGCCATATAGACCCTTTATGACACATAGTACTACATACACTTTTGGCATTGGGTGTCCTATTCTGTCTATAACCTCATCAGAACTACATTCATTAGCAATAGATCTAGACAACTTCCACTATGGTGACTACAATCAGAACTATATGAGTAGAGGGTTTTGGATCTGTAGTCCTCTTTCCTGTTACTAACATTATAATGTGGTCCCCTATAGGCACCTATATGTTTCTGAGATTGACAATGCATTTCAGATTTACCCTGAAAGATAGGATTTTTACATCATTGTCCACAGTCCCTTTCGGGCTCGATTCTGCCAGCAAAATTAGGGAATCGAATAAAGATGCTTGTTCATTCTAATTTATTGACCCTGTCCAGCGCTTTTGGACTGAGATAGTATAACCATCGATTCAGCATTTGGAGAGAATACCAGGCAGACCTATTCTCCTAGTTACACATTAGTGTCAGTACTAACTTGATAATACACTAAGATAGTAACCATCGTTACATCACTAGGGTTAGGAGGCCTCATGTCAACATAGTGTTGTACATTAAATAATATGTGGTTTTACCCTTGAATTAGAATGTCGAGAACAGCTTTCTGCTTGGTATGGCACGCACCCAGCCTACCTGAATGCATTTGGTTTTGAAGAATAGTGGCGACACATTACTTGCTTTGCCTACTCTGGTACCAGAGCG
This sequence comes from Triturus cristatus, assembly GCF_964204655.1. Classification (NCBI taxonomy): domain Eukaryota; kingdom Metazoa; phylum Chordata; class Amphibia; order Caudata; family Salamandridae; genus Triturus; species Triturus cristatus. The sequence goes on from NC_140591.1 coordinate 820,474,628, forward strand.
CATGTGCCAGGAGTAGTGGCACATTGGTTCGTATAAATGTGGTTACACGTTCTTGATATCGATCGAGTTTACCACTGTCAAACTTTGCACACAGTCATGGTCTGTGTGTTTTTCCGTTTGGAATGCGTCATTTTCCGATTCTGTGCAACACTTTGATGTACTTTGGAGTGGCTTTTAGAGAGAATTTAATTTCTAAGTTTTTCGATCATGTGAGACTCTGGGCATGCGCAGCGCCTGGTGATACTGTAGCCGGGGCATGCGCGGTGAGAACAGGGTTTGGTGTCCTAGAGACACACAGCATTCCTTACACGACGCATGCCCGGTATTGACTACACTAATAGACGGGAGTGGCGACGCTGTGTTCGCACATGCGCTGTGTCGTGATGACTCATCCTGTGTCGAGTGGATTCACAACACCTGCGATGTGGCGCGAATGTAAATTGATCACGGGCACTATTTGAGGAGCCACCTTCCTAGTGATCGGTACCTCCCAGACTGCTCGAGGTCCAGTTTGAGGTCTCGACGGATAGGTAAGATGGGGTTTAAATACGTGCTTTGACCTAGCGCTTTTTAAGGTATTGCGAGCAACAATGATCAGCCTAGGGTAACTTGGGACCTCTATGACTGGTTTTTGATTTAACATTAACGTTGACCTCTTCATTACATATTGCTCTCCTACAACTTTGATTTGTATAGTTCGAGCATTAGAGAGAGGTGTAACACTGTGGATAGGTCTACACTGCGTCTAAACTAGGTGTCTGGAGATGTTACCACTTAGCAGACTCTAAGCTGAATTGAGTGCATGGCACAGTTCTGTCAGGCATTGGGTGTGTTGGCCTGTGGGTCAGGAGTTGATTGGTCAGTGTTATTCTTTATGTAGGGACCACGGAGTGTTGGTGTATGTTTTTACAACCCGCCCTCTTGTGTTCCTATTTTAACAGAGCGGTGCCTCCTATACCGAGCAATCTGCCGGGTGAGGTGAGGCTTTCCTCCCACAGAACGCTGGGTGAGTTATAATTTTGCATGTTTTCAGAGAATGTTCTCTTTATGGACCAATTGGTGGCCATACTATAAAATAAGTAGTGTTCAAGAACAGCACTACTGAACACGAGTCGCTGATGCTGTTATGTTTTTTTTGTGTTAATTCCATCACAAATTATGTGTGACACCTACCACCCTTTCTTTTCAGGAGAGAAGAAGAGGTGACTACACAAATTCTAAGCGCAATTATGCTAGTCTGGTAGGGTGGCTTCGGCCACACCATATCTCTTTCAATAAGTTTATTAATTTGATTCACATCACTGTTTACCAAATTTATCCTGCAGTAGCTCCTTTTAATCAACTAACTGGTCCTGAAGAAAGCCGGGTGAAATAACCAGATCGGCTGAAACATGTCGACCTAGACAGACCAAGCCAGGGAATAGTCATACATAGATTTTTTGACTTATTTGGTTTTTAGACATGACACCTGGTCAATTCATATTAAACAGATTTTTTTGACCACGTAGTCATTTTTAGTACACCACCACATTATTGCACTGCACTCTTTTTGTATTCTTTTGAACTATTTGGATGCACACCAGTGGCATGAGATTTCTTCTGTCAGGGATCACTGTGACGGGCACCCAGTAGGGCCGGGTGGCTCACGAGTGTAGGGGCCCTGCCTCTGATCCCTAAGGGTCATACATGACGAAGCTCCGCCATTAAGGGTGGCCCGATAGACCCTTTAATCCTCCTGCCTGGTGATGCAATAATGTTTTAAGTTTTGATGTAAGGGATTGCACATACAGCATCATGCGGCGTTGTGTTTATGCTTTGACTTAGGACCTTCGCGTAGTGTTTGAAGCTAAAAGACAAACAGGTCACCCTACACATAAACGAAGCAGTGAGACCAGTGGCACAGCATCACAGGAGAGTGCCAATTCACCTACAACCGCAAGTGGAAGAAGAAATAAACAACTTACTGCAGCAAGACATAATTGAGCCTGCAGATGGGCCGACACCGTGGGTATCACCGATTGTGGCAGTCCCGAAGAAAAATACGTCCAAAATACGGATCTGTGTGGACATGAGAATACCGAACACTGCAATATCGAGGGAACGTCATCCAGGACTTCATCTGAACGACATGATCAGCCGGTTGACAGGGGCGTGCCGATTCTCAAAGCTAGATCTGTGCAAAGGGTATCACCAACTAGAGCTGGACCAACAATCAAGGTACATAACGACATTCTCCACCCACCTAGGACTATTCAGGTACAAACGGCTCAGTTTTGGTATCTCGTCAGCGGCCGAAATATTTCAGGAGACAATAAGACAGGTGATACGACCAGTACATAACAGTTTCAACTACAGCGACGACATCCTAGTGTTTGGGAAATCGGACGGAGAACATGATAGTGCCCTAAGGCAAGTGTGCAAACAACTAAAGCAGGCTGGATTAACACTGAATGGAGAAAAGTGCGAGCTAGGGAGGAGAGAACTGATCTTCTTCGGACACATATTCTCGGAAAAAGGGATGAGGCCTGATCCCAGCAAAGTGGAGACGCTGAAGAATACAAAGCCACCGTCAGATGTGGCAGAAATAAGATCATTCCTAGGCCTGGCAAGCTACTGTGCCAGATACATACAAGACTTTGCCACGGTGAGCACGCCGCTGAGAGAACTAACGAAACAAGGCCAGAAATTTGTCTGGTCTCAACAATGCAATGAATCGTTCAAAGAGATCAGGAAGGCCGTGATGACTGTGGAGCACCTCGCATACTTCGACCCGCTGCTTTGCACCGAGCTGACGGTCGATGCCAGCCCAGTGGGTTTAGGTGCAATATTAGCACAACACCTGCCGGGAAAGGAGTCACCAAGGAAGATTGTCTCATACGCCAGCAAAAGCCTGACAGACATTGAGAAGGCGTACTCTCAGCCGGAAAAAGAAAGCTTGGCGGTGGTATGGGCATGCGAGCATTACCACATGTTTGTGTACGGGAAGCCGTTCACCATCATCACAGACCACCAAGCACTAGTAACAATTTACGGCAACCCAGCAGCAAAGATGCCGCCCCGCATCGAGCGCTGGGGCATCCGATTAATGGATTACGATTTCAAAATTGTCCACAAACCAGGGAAAGAACATAATCCAGCAGACTACATGTCGCGACATCCCCTGCCGCACGCTGAAAACAAGGCCTCAAAGGCAGAAGAATACTTGAACTTCGTGTTAAAGCAAAGCACGCCGGCACCGGTAACTCTAACAGAAATAGAGAGAGAAACGGCAAAAGATGACACTCTTCGAGTGGCCAGAGAAACGATGAGACAGCAAAGGTGGAGGCACGTAAACAACAACTGCACTTGGAAGGCAGGAGTAAAGAAGGAGGAGATGCTGGCTCTACAGAAAATCAGCGGGGAACTGTCGGAGACCAACAGTGGAATTGTAATGCGGGGCACCAGGATAGTCATTCCAAGCTCACTACGACGACAAGTGGTCAACATTGCACACGAGTCACACAGAGGCATAGTAGCGACAAAGAAGTTGCTGAGAGAAAAAGTGTGGTTCCCTGGATTAGATCGTCTAGTAGAAGATACTATTGCGGCCTGTCACCTCTGTCAAACGACAGGTCCACCTGCAAGACAAGAACCACTACAGATGTCGGAACTGCCAAGGGCTGTATGGACAACAATGGCGGCCGATTTCTATGGACCTCTAGACGCGGGAACGTACCTACTGGTCATCATAGACGAATACTCCAGATTCCCCATTGTGAGATCGGTCTCCTCAACGTCAGCAGCCGCAACATTACCGGTTCTGGACGACATATTTGCAGCATGGGGCTCGCCAGAGACACTGAAAACGGATAATGGTCCTCCGTTCTCAGGAGAGGAATTTCGAAGGTTCATGGCCTACCTTGGAATACAGCACAGAAAGATAACACCACTATGGCCGCAAGCAAATGGCATGGTCGAAAGGTTCATGGGAAATATCAAGAAGGCAGTTCAGAGGGCGAAGTTGTCACAGATTTCCCTGGGACAAGCACTATGCCAAATACTGAGAGACTACAGAAACACGCCTCATGGGTCTACAGGGAAATGCCCGGCGGAGCTAGTACTAGGGAGGACAAGCAGAACGAGGCTGCCGCAGGTAGAAGGACTGACAGCACCAGGGCACGACAGCGTGGCAGCAAAAGATGAGGCGGCCAAGAAAAAAATGAAGGAATATGCTGACGAAAGGCGACATGCCATCAAATCACACCTCCATGAAGGAGATACTGTTGTGGTACGACAGAGACAACAACGGAAGTCGGACAGGACATTCGCCCAAGACCCGCTGACGATAACAAAGGTAAAAGGAACAATGGTAACAGCAGAGTCAGACAGCCGACGAATAACAAGGAACAGCTCCCATTTCAAAGGCCTAAAAGAAGAAAAGGACGAAGATCAAGTGACAGGCATCGAAGAGACAACAAAAAGGGAGAGCCAAGAAGCAGGTACAGAAGAAGCCGCCAGGCCAAAGGAGGGCCAAGGACTTGTGACGAGGCCGAGGAGAGACATTGTGAGACCAAAGAGACTAATAGAAGAAATGTGAGCTGCCACCCTAGGCAGCATCTCGCGAATAACATCTATCGACATTTCACATTTGCAACAGACTATGCGAAAGAAAGTGTCCCATTTCTGATTACCAACGAATGCTACTGTTGTAACTTTTTGTGACAAAAGGGGGAGATGTAGTGTCCTGAGAGATGGGGCACGAGGGCACTAGGACCTCGGAGGAGGTCAGAGTGCCGGACAGGTCACCGGACACCAGTTCCGGTCAGGGGGGAAACACGGGTACACACAGGAAGTAGGGGACGAGGCAGGACGTGCAGCATGCTGGCTGCAGAGCACATACAATAAAAGAATCGACAACTTACTTGGTGTCGCTGTGATTACTGCGACGCGACGCGACACCCATTCACTTTGTTTCCTTGCCCATTCGAATGTTTGTGCCAGCCGCCATATGACAGTAGAGCACCTTGGCGAGAACCTGAAGCTCCTGTGGGCTATGGATGTTGTTGTATAGAATAAGAATAATAGTTACCGGCATTTTACATCTTTATTTCAGAGAGTTTTGTTTTAAAGCGCAAAAAGCTATGCTATTAGAGAAATCATGTTTAAAATTACCAGTTTTAAATTGAAATGAAAAGGTTTTGCATTGCGTTATGATGCCAGAGTACATTCAATCAATAAAGCAAATATTAAACAGAGAAGAGCTGCTGGGTTCTTATAACATATTAGCAAAATTACTTTTTTCTATAAAAGAAAAGCAACCTACAAGAGCCAAAGTTCAGGTTTTTCATCTCTAAAGCCCCTTGTTACCAACACATGCACGCCCATCTATAAATGTGCCCTGGAAGCAAAGTCCATTTGCTGAGATTTAATTGCTGGTGCCTGTGCAGTTTTCGATTTCTGGGCCTTATTTGCCGGAAATTCACAACCAAGTCACCATCCACCCCAAATCTGCCATACAGTCAACAAGCCTTCGACATCCAATCCGGCATCCAAACAGCTAGCCAAAACACAAAAGTGGTGACAGACAGTACTGGACACAAAACTCCACACGAGAAGCTCAGACTGGATTAAAAAAACCACTCCAGATTATTTCACCAGACTGGGCACAGTGCTCCCAAAAAAACCTTCAGGCTGGACACAAAGCTCCATATTTGATCTCAGAACTTGACAAAATGTCGTAGGTGCCATTGAACACAAAATACAATTTTCAAATCTGGCGCCCAAACTGAAGCACAATAAATGAAAGGTTGATAATAAAGCTAGCCTTATTTCTCACGATGAGGCATGACGGTCTAATCACAGTGCTCCGGAAAAACACCTCAGAACTGTAGGCAGTACTTCGTCTGTAGCCTTCCAGATGCCAGAAATACTGTAATGTTTTAGCACAACCTCTCTGTTCTGCTGGTTGTATCATCTCTCCCTTTGCAGGCCAGGAATCCGTCTGCCTTCCCTATGATCTTTTCACATTGTTTTCCCACTTTGAAGTCATCCATTATGAGAAGTCGAAGAAGGCCATAGGCCAATAGAAGCTTGCATTTCTATTGCATCTACTAAAACTGTGTGTGTGAGTGTGTGTGTGTGAGAGTGTGTGTGTGTCAGAAAAGGTGTCCTTTCTCTGTATGTGCTCTAGGTGTTCTGTGTATGTGAGCCATATTGACTTGCCGCTTAACATGCTCTACCAATTCGATGTCCAAGTGAAGGTTGCACTAATATTGCTCATATGGTTCGTGATCTTTACGTGGGAAAGAAGCTTATACCGCTTCTTTTAAGACTGAGCCGGACCTTTGTGGAAACAAACTTACACTGCTGCTGCCCAGGATCCACTTGGGCAATACGATGGGTTCTTACTAAGGGGCATATCTACAAGGCGGCGATATAAAATTATCGCCGCTTTTGCGGCCGTTTTTAGCCGAAAAGCGGCGATAATTTTATTGCTATATCAGCAAGGTTACGCTATCGTGTGAAACCTTGCCATAGCGCCTGAATTCCTAACGCCCATCTTTGCATCTCTAATGAGATGCAAAGTGGGCGTTCCTCCCCAGGATAGCGGGAGAAATGTCGCTAAGCGACATTTCTCCTATTTTCAAGCCTCACGCAATGCAGCTGAGCGACATGAAAAGTAGCGATAACCTCTGTTATCACTACTTTCTTTACGCCTGCTTTGAAACTGACTTAGCCATGATATCCTATGGAAGGTGGATATCATGGCCCTATCAGCAAGCTATCGCCAAACTTCTTGGGATTATCGCTGGGTTTCCAGCGATAATCTCACGTTTGGCAGTTAGCGCTAGGATTTTTATCGCTTTTGAGATAAGTGTTGCTAATAGCACGCTATCTCAGCGATAAAAATCCACGCTAGCCGGCGATAATTATCCTAGCGCTAAGTGCGCTTAGCGATCATTATCGCCGGTTGTTGCTGATATGCCCCATAGTTTCTACTCTTTTAGCACCAGTTTTCCATAAAGAACACATGCTACTGCCCTAGCCTTACCTGTTCTGATCTACATTGTGGGGCATAGTTACAAGCCCCTATCGCCACCACAATGTTACTTTCAATGACGTTGTGATGGCGATAGGGGCCTGGCCTTATTTACAGGGCAGCGTCAAGCCATTTAATGTGGCTTAGTGCTGCCTTGTCAATAAGGCACCCTTTCACTCTGTGTTTAGCGTGAAAGGGGAGGGCAATGGGTGTTGCGGTAGGTGTTCCACCGCAATACCCATTGATTTTGACGCTGCCCCCTATTTACAAGGGCAGTATAAATAGGAGGCAGCGCCAGAATTAAGACTAGGTAAAACCTGGTTTTAAACAGGGGAAACAAGGAGAAATGCTTTATTTCTCCTCGTTATTGCTGTTTCCATGTGTGCTGCCTTGTGCAGCACACATTGAAACATCAAATTACCTATGATTGTTTATGTGCAGGAAGGTCCCCCTTCCTGCACATAAGCAATCATTTAAAAAAAAATGCAGTTTTGCAACTTCTATGTGTGCTGCATTAAGCAGCACACATAGAAGTCACAAACCGGCATTTAAAGATTGTTTATGTGCAGGAAAGCGGACCTTCCTGCACATAAACAATCTTCCCCTCAACACAGGTACACTTGCACTGTGGTGCAAGGGTGCCTGTGTTGGTGCTAGGCAGCTTAATTTAGCCCTAGCGCAGGTGGAAACACAGGGCTCCACCATATTGTAGTAAATATGGTGCAGCCCTGCATTTCTAAAGTGATGAAGCGTGTCGTTAGCCTTCTTAGCTTTATAACACATTTCTCATCTTTATTGTATATAAGCGCGTTTTTCTTTTGATCAACACTACACTACTTCCACTTAATGCTGTGCTTGCTCTGTGTATGTGAGTGAACATTGCACCTGCTGCTAGCTTTACTGAACCTCTTTTGTGTATTCATTTGGAAGGTTTCACTGCTGTTGGCTATAATGCACCTGTTCTGCATGGTTAGTCATGCTTGTGAAGATCTCTTCACTATACGAATACCATAACAATTTTCTTTGTCAATGCTTGTTTATATGGTAATGCACAACGGTGAATGAGTGGACATGTGCGGAACCAATTTTCTGTTCTCTTGTGTAGGTTTGGGCCGCCTCTGCATACCTCCTCTTTGTTACTGAAGAGGATGCAAGATTAGGTGAGTAAAATGACGATGAACAACAGAATGCAGAAACAGTACAGGTATTATTATGATGTGAAGAGCCTGAAAATATATTGATTTTAGAGGAGCTGAATAACCTAGCAGAAGGGTACCTGAAACTGAAAGTACCTGGTATACAAAGTGAAGTAACCTTGCCCAGTCAACAAAAGGGATAGGAAGTTCACATTTTAGGAGCTGACTCAGACATGGACCTCAGCCTCTTTGGCCATTAGTTGGCCAATAGGTCTTGATATCACAACACACACTATGCCCCAAATATGTTTCTTGAGTATGGAACAACAAAAATTACCCTTAAGGTACACAATATATTAAAGTATTTTCTTTGTAGTGATAGCGCATGGCACAGCGGAAAAAGGGGTTTGGGCTAACTAAGGCAGAGTGTACAATATTACACCACGGGCTGAATTAGTCGAAAAATATCTATTATATAAGACTGAATTTTGGCCCATATCAACAACAGGTCTTCCAACAGATCGGAGAGTTGACAGGGATTTGGCAAAAGATTTAGATAAATATCCCCCTCATGAAGATCTAGAATAAAGGAAATATTTTAACAAACCACACAATACACATCTATATATATATTTCTCATTATTTACAATATTAAATAATGACAGTCTCAGTTTCTCTGTTACTTTGCTTTTATCTATTTTCTTTTTAGTAAAGTATATGAAATGGTCAAACACAAGCACAGTATCGAAGTAGAATCATGACACAAGAGAACACATATCAGTAATTCACAATAACATCTTCATTTGTCGACTTTTCATATAGGAATCATTTAGGCCTCCTTAAACCCATTGTCATTTTCCCGCATCTTTCCTATTTTCTTTCTCCGAACTATATTAGCAAACACTTTTTCGGGTTAATGTCAGAATTTGTTAATGATTTTCACACAATAGGATGTTTAATCCGAGCAGGTTTATTTACGGGAAACCCTGCTTCATCACTCCCCCCTTTGATGGTTACTAAAGCCATCAAAAATACAAAAATCTGATTACAATCTGATTTTATCAGAACACTGTCATTCTCATCTGTTTCAACCTAACCCCTTCTATATCTTTCATTACCTCATAATAGTTTCTCTTTCTGTCTTCCATTTCTATTTCTTCTCTCTTTCTTTTCTTGCTCTCTGTTTTGTTTCTGATGTTTTCCCTTTACACTTACAACATTTATATATTAGGAACTACATCAGTATTCCAGTAGCAATAGCAATAATTGGCATTAGTATTCTCCCTAACAAGCTGTTACCAAAAGTTAGAACCCAGTCCCCTATAGAAGAGAAACCCTAACCAAGTTTCTCCCAAGCACCATCAACCTTCAGTTCAGTTAAATCTTCTCTTAAATGTGTAATATTAGTAATGTATCCCTTTAGATTTATACTTTTGTCAGAGATATATGTTCAGCACTGCCGATTTTTTAACATGCTACAGACTCTGCCCTCTTTTGCCAATAATACATTAAGAGCAAGTCTATTTTGGAAAGCCATAGAACTCATAACTACCATTTCAGTGTCTATCATCAAAAATCCACCAGCAGTATCTATTGATAATCGATCAACAGGGGTGGATAAATTTCAAATTTTGTGCAAATTAAAAATGACTCCAACTGAAGGTATCAATGCTCCAAAAATATCCCCCACAATTTCAGCAGCATTAATTTCCCTTTCATTACATATTAATGCATTCATACTTCTTTCATTGGTTCCATGATTTTTATCTAAAAGGCAGACTTTTGGAAAGACAATTACCACATAACAACAGCCATACCAACATGCTTGTAACCGATAATAGGCTTTTTCACCGCACACATAATAAATTCCAGGAAAAACAGGATCCGTGCCACCCTTTAAACCCCACCCTCCTGTAATCAGGAGGGTATGATCACATTCACTAGAACCAATGAAATAATTATTCTAATCTGTCTTTTGTTTTAGTAAGCTTAGTATGATATCAATCCAGGGTCATTGCAGTATATGTCTCACCTTTCATGCAATTTCCCTCTCTATGAGCCCAAGGAGCAACTTGACTCTTCTCTTCAGCAGCTTTCTTTTGAAAATTCTCTCTTCTATCTTCTACAACATTAATGAATTTTATCTCTTCACCCCATAATCTACACGTTAAGTTATTTCTATGAACATAAACAGTGTCTATTGTCTTAGTAGTATGGAAAAACTCCCCCATGTACTCAGCATTCTTTGCACTACTTACTACATTCATATTCTTTCGAATGGGAAGTTCAGGTAATACTAAATCTAGGTTGGAATAGTAATAATGCAACTGGCCTTTTTCATAGAACAAACTTGTCAGTACAGTACACGAAATTCCATATGTTAAAGGAAGGTGGTGATAAGTCACTCCTTCTGACACAGAAGACAGCAATTGCATTCACACATAACAATCTCTAGCATCCATAGTATTCACATATTCATAGAGAAGCTTAGAGAAAACATTTAACGAGAAATCATTAATAGAATTATCTTGACGTAAGTCATTCCCAGTTAATTACTTAATGTTAGTGGGTGGGTCTTCTTTAAGAGTATCTCCCACATTCATTTCTATATTCGCTAAATCATTAGTAGTATTACTCTTAGTAGAAAACATAAAATAAGGCACAACAACTATTAGCATTAACCAAACTACCATTATCAGTAAAAAACATATACAACAAACGTTAATACAATTACGTCTAATTGATCCCTGATTCTGATTACCAGTGTCTTGAATTCCAGCCATTTTAAGTTAAAATCTAAGAAAAAAAAAAAAATGAAAAAATTTAGACTTGATGAAAATATGTGTATTCAATCACTTTCAGGCCTTTGATTTCCACTGCTTCTTTCACCAACTTCTCCAAAACCTTGACCAACCTTCTTCTGATCCCCTCCTGTTTTTTTTTTATATATTTGAGTCTTCTTAACACCGTTCACAAATTTAATTTGGTTTCTTTTCCATATTTCCAGAAAATGTTTAATCTTCTGCACCCACGTTTTTAACACAGTTCATTTAGGGTGGCTCATAACAATTTCTGTGATTTGATTCAATTTCTTTTTCACCGTTGTCTTCTTGATCAACTATCTCAGTAACCAAATACGTCCATTTAGGTGCTGTGTATTTCTTGTTCAGTACTCTTGCTCTTTTTCTTCTTCAGATTGTATCTTCTTCTGAATCACTTTGTTCAGACATTTCAACAATTGTATTTGGAACACTCTCATTCAAAGTGAATTTCAGTCTTTTCACTCCTCTTGGCCATACATCTCCTTTTCTCGCTTTCTTCTTTTGAACTTCTTCAGTTTCATTTTGTTCAGGACTTACCTCAATATTCCTTTTTATTGATTCCTTTTTTTCTTCTGTACTTTTTCGTTCTGGAATTAAGTTCTTCACTTTATCGACATTAGCAGTCTCACAAGACTCAGTAGCTGGTGTCTACTTTACTTGATTCTCAGTCTGTTCATGTTCTCCTTGATCACTTTCATTTCTGTTTCCTTGAATACCTTCAACTGATTCTATATTCTCAAGTGGACTTGGGACTCTTAGTGTATGGCCAGCATGAATCCAATTCGGCAAGCCACAACACTTCACTCTCCTGGATTCAGGTCATGTGCCTGTTCTTGCTGTGTTGTGGTTGCAACTTCTCCAACCTTATGAGACACAGAATGCTCCACATTAGCTAATCCTTTGCAAAATAAAGTACCAAATCATCAATATTCATTAGTTGATTTGCTGGAACTACTGGCTGTCTCATGGCTCTGCCCATGATGATCTCGTGATGATCTTGTGTGGAGACAAACCAGTTTTTCTCTCTGGAATACTTTTCAAACTCAACAGTACTAACGGTAATGCATCTGGCCAGTGCAATGATTTTATTGTTCCATTGACCTGCTCAACCATGCCTGATTCTTCTGGTCGATAGGCACAATGCAATTTCTGGTCAATTTGTAATGCTGAACAAAGCATCTGAATTATTTCATTATTATAATGCGTCCCCCATCAGATTCTAACGAGACTGGAGATCCAAATCTTCGGATGATCTCTCTAAGAAGTAATTTAGCAACTGTTCGACTATCATTACGCCTTGTTGGGTAGGCTTCCACCCACTGTGAAAACAGACAGACAATCACAAGGACATATTTTAGTTCATTACATCTTGGTAACTCTATGAAATCAGCTTGTAATCGAGTACAAGGTCCTGCTGCTTTTCCAATTCTTCCCCAACTAAGAACTGTTTTCGTCCCTGCATTTTGCTTCTGACAAGTCACACACCTCTGACAAAGTCTTTCTGCAATACCCTGAATTTAGGATTAAACTAGGATTCTTTAAACATCCTAATCATTGTATCTCTGCCTATGTGAGTAGGACCATGATAAAACCTCACCATTTGGGACAACAGACTATCTGGCATTATTGGTCTTCCATATAGGATAAATCCACACTTCAAATCCACTCTCTGCACAACCAGGCAGAACACATCAATGCCTGGCTGGCCTCGGCGAGAGACAGCCTGGCTCCCCTGAGAAAGCTGAAAAACAAGAGGCCCCCATGACGCCCAGTGATGGTTTACAAACAATCTCAAGGAAAAGAAACTCGCCTTGCGCCAAACTGAACGCAAGTGGAGACAGGATTACTGCCCTATCAAAAAATCTATCTTCACATCGACCCTCACAGACTATAAGAGCGCCATCCTCAGAGCCAAATCAGACTATTTTTCTCTGAAAATCCTGGAATCAACCAACAAAGCTAAAGACATCTTCTCCATTGTGGATGAACTCGTCAAAACTGACCGTGTCACTGTCAAACCCACCCCATCACAATCCCTCTGTGACTGTCTCAACACGTACTTTATTGACAAAATCACCAGCATCAAAGCTAGCATCCCCAAGGCCACCCTACCCCCTGATCCTGGTTGCTCTTAACGCAATCCTCTCCATCTTGACATTTTTCCACCGATTACACAGGAGGTCTTCTTCTCCCTCCTCAAAAGGGTCCGCTCAGGCTCCCCGATGGACAGCTGCCCCCCTCACATCGCTTGGGAGGTTTTCTTCCACCTCCCTGAACCTCCCCTATCGCTCCTCAATAACTCCCTTTCCATGGGCATAGTCCCCAACCTCTTAAAGACTGCGGAAGTTGCACCCATCCTAAAAAAAGTAGGCTCTGACCCTCCTGTACTCAGTAACTTACGCCCAATATCGCTGCTACCCTTCCTGGGTAAACTTTTGGAGGCCCATGTAGCAAACTGCCTGAGCACATTTGTGGAACTTTCCCACTATTTAGACTCACATCGAGCAGGCTTCAGGCCTGAACATTCTACCGAGTCCATTGTTCTGGCGGTTCACGATGAACTTAGGAAGGGGGCTGACCAGAACACAGCGCAGGCACTAGTGCTCCTGGACTTGTCGGCGGCCTTTTGACACCGTCGACCACAATTTATTGATTGATCCGGTCGAGAGTGCCGGCATCCGGGGGCTCCCGCTAAAATGGATCATCTCCTTCCTCAACGATCGCTACCAAGCGGTTCGTCTTTCCAATTTCTCCTCTGAGAAAAAACGCCTGACCTGCGGGGTCCCCCAGGGCTCTTCTCTCTCCCCTCTTCTTTTTAATTTATATATTTTTCCCCTGGTCTTAGATCTTCGGAAGAGAGAAGTAGTCACTTAATTACGCTGATGACCTCCAGCTTGTCTCCACCATTGACTCGTCACCCTCCTCCATGGAGAGTTTTCAATCGACTATGAATTTCATCAGCAACTGGATGAACTTAAACCAGTTAAAGCTCAATCCTGATAAGACGGAGCTGGTTCTCACAGGGACCTCTGCCAACCCTTTGAACTCTAACTTTTGGCCCCACTCCCTGGGATGCCCACCCTCCCCAGTCAGCTCGGTCAAAAGCCTAGGTGTCACAATTAGTAGTGACCTCACCATGAAGGCCCAAGTTAATTCGGTGGTCTCCGTCTGCTTCTTCCACCTTTGAAGAATCCGGAAAATTAGCAGATTCCTATCCTTTTAAGCTCTTATCCAAGTTACCCTGTCCTTAGTAATGTCACGTATCGACTACGCCAACTCACTGTACGCCAGAATTCCTGCATACCAATCACACCGTGCTACAAATGGTACAGAATCAAGCCGCCAAAATCTCACCATGCGAAACCCCTGCTTAAGAGCCTCCATTGGCTCCCAGTGACCCAGCGCTGTCTCTTCAAACTTGGCTGCCTGATCCACAGAGCTTTGGCGTCCCATGGACCTGCTTTCATTGCTTCCAGAATTCATCGTTAAGCCCCCTCTTGTGAGCTACGTTCCTCTAGCCTGAATCTACTGACCCCTTGCTCATTCAAACGAAAAAAACACGGTGGTCCAAGATTCTCGACCCTGGCGCCTCAATTCTGGAACACCCCCCCCCCGAATTGCACCAAGTTCCCTCTTACCCTCAGTTTAGGAAATCCCTTAAGACTTGGCTCTTTTCCCAGGCCCATAACTAATTAACTCTCACTGCATCTGTCAACGCATCTCCGTTTAAGTGCCAAGAAACCGCTGGTGAACGTGTGCTGAACAAATAATTTTATCATATCATCATATCATTTCATCTTCTTCCCTACGTGAATAACCTGCCTTGACCAAATTTTCCTTTTTTTCTGTACTTGCTTCCTCTTGAAGCTGTCTAATCTCTTCCCATGTTTCAACAGATGAGAACATCAGATTGTATTCTTTTTAATCAGATTTCAGTACCTTTTTTTTTGATTGAAACCGAATTTAGCGCACAGAAATGGGCACCTTCGTCAGCAGTACTTCTTTCTGACTGTGATCTAATCACTGCCAGATCTTTGTGCTGTACATTTTACAAACCCAATTTCTTTGGACAACAGTAGTGCCACCAATAGTTCTTTTACATATTCTCTGTTTCGAATTGGTGAACCTGATGAGGTAAAAAAAAACACGTTGAGACCACATTGTCCAAAATCATGGACAGCCCCGAAGCCATACTGGCTATTAGTGAATATTGCTACTTTCCAATTTTCTCCAAAACAGCATGCCTTCATTAGAGCTACTAGCTCTGCAATTTGTGCGGATTTTATGCCTTTCAAACATGACGCCGCAAAGACATTACAAACTGCATAGGAAGCTCGCAAAGTACACATTTAATCTCTCAGACATGATCCATCCACAAACATCACACAATCTAATTCAGATAATGGAGTGTCTTTTATCGTACTAGACTCCTCCCTCTCGATGAATCGACAGGTCAATGCCGTGACATCCACCTGCTTCAACACCCTTCTCATCCTCTGTAAGACCTTCAAATGGATCCTACCCGAGGCAATGAAGACAGTCACCCACGCAGGCTGGACTACGGAAACGCCCTCTACGCCGGCATCAACAAGTCCCTACTCCTTAAGCTCCAGACAATACAGAACACCTCTGCCAGACTCGTTCTCGGGGTCCCTCGATGCGGACACATCAGCCGACACCTACGCAACCTCCACTGGCTCCCCATCAAGAAAAGAATCACTTTCAAGATACTCACCTATGCCTACAAATGCCTACACAACACCGGACCCAATACCTCAATGACAGAATCACCCTCCACATGCCCAAATGCAGCATCGTGTAGGGGGAAGATCCTTCAAATACATCGCGGCCAAAACCTGGAACGAGCTCCCCAACGACATCAGATGCGCCCCCTCCCTGAACACCTTCAGGAAGGTGCTGAAGACATGGCTTTTTGACTGATACAGAACTGCTGACCCCCCCCCCCACCCCCTCAGCGCCTTGAGACACTCACGGGTGAGTAGTGCATTAAGAATTCCCCTGATTGATTGATTGATTGATTGATATCAGGTTTGGTTTTGTACACAATTGAGTCACATCCAGACAATCATGATCTGCTTCATCCACCACCATTTCAGACTCCGGATTTGGCAACAAAGTAGCTGGATTCAGATTTGTACATCTTGTCACTGTCACATTCTCAGCTCCCAGTATCCCTCTTTGATATTTTGTCAACCGACTACTCGTAAGATGCTGTGTTCAAGTTCGTGTCAACAAAATCTCAACAGAATGCGGTACATACACCCTCAGTAGATGTCCCATCACAATTGGTTCACTTTGTTCCAAACTCACACAAGTAGCAGCAACTGCTTTCAGACAACCTGGTAAAGCTGCCACTACACAATCAAGTGTTGCTGAAAAATATGCCATAGGATGAAGAGCTGTTCCATGCATCTGCTTTAGAACTGAAAGTGCACAACCGTCTCTCTCATAACAGAATAGTGCAAATTCCTTATTAAAGTCTGGCATTCCTAATGCTGGTGCATAACAAAGGATGACTCTCAACTCAACAAATGCCCTCATACTGTCCTCATCCAATTGAATCGGATCTGACACATGTTTATGAGTCAGTTTCTGGAATGGCTTAGCTATCAGTGATAACGCACTGATCCACTGTCTGCAGAAACCAACCAAGCCCAAAAATATTTGAATCTCTTTCTGCGTCTTGGGAGGTTTCATTTGCAAGATCGCATTTATTCAATCTTGTGAACAAATTTCTGACTCCTTTTTCAATTTTGTGCCCCGAATAAAGAACTTCTTTTTGACAAAATTGCTATTTTGCTGGTGACACTTTATGCCCACCTACTGCCAAGTGGTTCAGTAAAGCAATAGTGTCTGTCACACAAGCTTCTATTGTCTTTGATGCAACAAGCAAATCATCAATATACTGCACCAACACTGAGTTATTTGCATTACCAATGACTCTAAGCACCTCTTCAAGATTTGATTGAAGATTGACAGGCTTTCAGTATACCCCTGAGGAACTCTGCACCATGCCAAGACACGGTCTCCGAACCGGAACGTAAATAAAAATTGTCTATCCCGATGTAAGGGTATTGAGAAAAATGCTTAACACAAGTCGGTCACTGTGAACCATTCTGCGTCACGTGGAATTTGATAAAGAATTACTGCTGGGTGTGGCACTATCAGACAACAAGATACTACTATCTGATTTATTTGCCTCAAATCTTGCACAACCCTATATTTTCTGCCCAGTTTCTTAATTCCCATAATAAGCGAATTACAAGGACAGCTCAGTATTTCTTTTAAAATACCTTGTTAAATCATCTTCTCAATCACAGGCGTTACTCCTGCAATTGTCTCAGGATTCATTTTGTAAGGTGGTGTTTTATAGGAAATCTGCACCTTGTTTGACTACAATTTGAATAGGATCAACTCCCTTCATCAATCCAATGTCTTTCCCTGTGAAATACCACATATCAGTTAACACAGTTTCTCTCAATTCAACATGGACTTCTATTGAAATTCTCAAGGGCATATTATCAAGCCCATTATCGCCGCTTTAGCGGCAGTTTTCTGCCGCTAAACCGGCGATCATTTTTAATGCCGTCCTTGATAATATGCGCCTCAGGATGGGATGAGGACTCACCTCACCACAAAATACTGCTAAAAAATCCACCTACTGCACAAAGGCAGTACCCAATAAAGCAAGAAGCTAAAAAACAGGTCAGGGAGATCTTAGATCAACTTGAATACCAAGGGGTCATTGAAACACCCACCTCCTCAATTAACAATCCTTTGCTCCCTGTATCCAAACCAGACAATACATATCGTCTAGTTTTGGATTACAGACATTTGAACACTTGTTCCAAAACATTTGCTGTGCAAAATGCACATAGTACAGCATTAATGAATAACATTGTGCGTAAAAAATATAAAACCACATTGGACATTTCAAATGGTTTCTTTTGTCAAAACATAGCACCTGAAAGCAGGTACTTAACAGCTTTCTCAATAATGGGGACCCATGGTCAATTTTGTCGACTCCCACAAGGGTTCAAAAACAGCCCGGGGTTATTCTCAGCAAGGGTAACAGAGTTACTACAAATTTATGATGACAAGGCATTGTCATATGTCGATGACATCTATCTGACAGACGATGACCTAGATAGGCACTTGAATAGGGTGAGTACCATTATACTGGGCTTCGCATCTGAGGGCTATAAATTCAAATTTAAAAAATCCAGAATTGCTCATCTCAATGTTCTTTTCCTAGGACATGAGCTTTCAAGTGAAGGCAAAAGCCTGGCAGCTAACTTTTTTAGAAAAGTGTGCGCTGCTCCAACCTACAAAAACGCTGAAAAATTTACAATCCATCTTGGGTTTCCTAAATTTTTGAAGAACTTACATTCTAAATTACGCAGAAAGGATGAAACCTCCCTATGAATTATTCAAACCTGATTTTTCAAAAAAAGATTGGACACAGGAACACACAGACATCCTGCGTTCACTCCAAGCTAACATGTTAGCAACAAATCACTTACAAACACACGTAAATAAACGCAATTTAGTGATCCGAATAATTTTGGGTTAATGCAGATTCACCTATTTAACATTTAACGAGGGTGAAAAAGTACCAATAGCATACAAATCACATTTGTATACACAAGCAGAAATACGCTTCACTTCAACAGAAAAAATACTGACAGCAGTCCAAACCTCTGTAGCAAAAGAAAGAGCACTAGCTCAGGGGAAACGCATTATTGTCGTGACTCCCGTACCAGCCTTAGAGGCGGTTATAAAAGCGAGCATTCAAAATGAAAAGCTTTTATCCTAGATGGGTACAATGGGTTAATTCTCTTGCTGCAACAGATGTTGAATATGTTTTTGATCCTGATTTAAAAACACAAGCGTTCCTGCAATATGAACATGAATGTCCTCTGCCCACTAAAATACTGCCTCTCGATTAGTACGAATTTAAAATTTATACTGGCGGATAAGCACAACCCGCTACAGGGAGTAAGCAAGCTTACAGTGCAGTGTGCGCAATCATTAAAGGTTGCATGCACGATGGTAACTTCCGACCAATGGTCACTAAAACTCAATCTCTAGGAGATTGTACAGCTCAGCGAGCTG
The DNA here is from genome assembly GCF_964204655.1 of Triturus cristatus. NCBI lineage: Eukaryota > Metazoa > Chordata > Amphibia > Caudata > Salamandridae > Triturus > Triturus cristatus. The sequence continues at coordinate 820,493,740 of NC_140591.1, forward strand.
AACTACAAGCATTCAAACTGGCACTTGAAAGTACAGATCGCAAATTCCCCACACTTATAGTGTGCGATTCCTTTTACTGCGTTCAGTCATATAATGACTATTTACAGAAGTGGCTTCAAAGCGGGTTCAAAGATGCAAAAGGTGGCACAATAAAGCATAAAACGCTTTGGGAACAAGTAGTTCAGTTGAGAAATGAACTACCAAAAGCTCACGTGATACATATGCTGAGTCATCAACGTGATGGTGTTCACGTTGCAGGGAATTCATTGGCTGATGAGGCCGCAAAGTGGGCTGTTCAGACGGCTTCCGTAGCTGTGATCACTCGTTCAAAAACAAGAATAGACAGTGAGATATTGTTGGCTGTCAATGCTTCAAGCAAAGGCAGTGGTGCAGCATTACCAAAGAAATTTCCACTCAAGTACTCTTATGTAATTGATGCGAACAACGTTCCTTTTGCTCAAATCCCTGGAGTGGAGGATAGGGTAATTCCAAACATGGAACGTAGAGCAGCTTTGATTTATGAAGCACATCTTGGGGAGGGTCTGTCACATCAGGGGATCTCTAAAACAATATTAACATTAAAAGAGATGTACTGGTGGCCTGGAATGAATACACTGATTCACATCTTCATCAATGACTGCAGAGACTGCAATAGACAGCATAGTGCAGAACGCCATCAGACACCAGACTACGAAGTAGCCTGCCCAGTACAGACACCATTGTTAGACAGCATTAGACTATCTACGCGCAGATGTCCTTTATGACAAATGCATTCCCAGAAACACTAAGTCAAGGTTCCAATGGATGTGGCCTAAGCGCTCTGCTGACGCTCGAACTGTTATAAAAGATTTGCGAGTCTTTATCGACACATAAGCAATTGGCACACTACATTCTGACCAGGGCCCGGCGTTTATCTCTCGGGCTTACAAAGAAGCCATGGCCAGTTTGGGGGTAGCATTGCGGTACTCCTCTCCGTTTCATCCTGAGGGAAATTCTGCTGTGGAAAGGAAAAACTGGGACATAAAGCAGTCTATAACAGCTAGAGTATTAGGTTCGGGTGATGGGTGGGTCAAACCTCTTTATGGGGTCCAACGCTCATTAAATAATTTGCCAAGAAGTTCTCTAGGGGGATCACTCCATATGAGGTCCTATTTGGGACAAGAATGTGGGTTCCTGATCTCGAATGTAAAGGCACAGTGGTGGAAAATAAACCCTTTGATATCAAAGATCGTTTGGTTGTTTTACAGGATCTAAATGAACTAAGATCGAAGCAAAGTAACGTGTTCCTGAAGCCAACCACCACTGGGGAAAAACCGGCAGTCCCAGCAAGGCCTGTCTGGATCCCAAAAGTTGGGGATCTAGTCAGAGAGAAGGGATTTGGACCTTCTTACAGACAACCAGTACCTGTCCTTGCCGTCCACGGAACAAGAACAGTACTTCTGCCACCCCTTGCTGGAAAAAAGGAGAAACGATTGTGTCCATCGACCTCATCAAACCACACAATGTGGCCGATATTAAATGGTAGGCCTCGTGGACTCCTAGTAGAGAAGCCCTCTTCTCGCTACTATCCAAGAGGTTCAGACTGAAAGACTCATAACCATCGAGAATTCAGCAGTAATAGATGAAGGACTAAGCAACAATGCTATGGAACTCATCCCTCTTGAAACTCAAGTAACAGTTCGTCCAGATACACCTGTCTACACCAACGTAACACGTGATCAACTGGTTTCAGCGATTTCAACAAATCCTGATGCAATTCTAACAATTGACGGAACTGCTTCTGGCTACTTCATTAACTTTGATACGTTTTCTGAGGATCCAAGTGAGCCTGAAACTACGCCAGCCCGAAAAACTTTCAAGCGACAAGTACAAGACACTCATCTGGTTTCACCATGGATTGAACTATGGATTATTTCTGGGATATTTTTCTTTCTGCTTTGGCTAGCTTTGGTAATAACTCTTAGTGTGCTTCTGAATGGCAGATACATTCGTCTGGACACTGAAAGTAAAAATGTGAACTTACTTTTAAAACCACACACATCTTTCCATCGTGAAGCAAGAGACTTGTCAGCAGGGAACATCACAGCCGTTCCTACACAGGTTAGTATAGTTGGGGACAAAACCGATTTCAACATATTCGGCACAACGGAACTGTTGAAGATTCCACATTTATTTAAAATTTCATTAAGTGACTTTATTACCTCCAGTACCTATTCTGATGATTGGGACTTTGAGACTGTTAATAACATGATGTCTGATCTAGAAAGGTCTGCTGAGTTCTCTAACAATGAAAACTTAGAGGGTTCATCAGACTACGAACAGCTTTATTGTTACAACCAATATGGTCATCATTTCTTGCATAAATCTGCAACACCTAGAAATGTGTTTATGTTTAACCAATGGAAACATTGTACTACACCACCAAAGGGTAGTTCAAGAACATTTGCAAATACGTTTCCATATTTTTCAGGGTACAATACATCTGCTCCAGAAACATTTTTCTATAGAAATGTAAACAAAACGGGACAGAAAAATATGTTAACTAATACAAAACAGATTTCTTCTGCAGCCTTTATTGCCCAACTGTTGAGACAAGGGTTTGACTTTTGGAAAGACACAATCGACACAAAATCTGTCTGGGGTTCTAAAGATTGGCAAGTGCAGGAGATAGAAGCTTTGTTTAGAGCCTGTATCATCCCACAGCAAATAATGTTCTTAAATGACACTGTGCAACAAATGCCTTGCCTTGGATTAGCCAAGATCAAAGACATGAACACACCTTCTGTACCAACACCTGCATGTAATAGCACTACATAGGGAGCGGTCACAGTAGACACAATACTACAAAACAACAGATCAGATCCTGATTGAAAAAAATGGTTGCTCTGGCCCACAGACACAAACATCTGTCAAGACAGATTCCTGAATTGAATACAGGGCTTTACTATCCATAGGCCAGACCCACGTTATGTTTAACGACAGCACCCGGGGGTAGTAACAACATACAGTGTAGGAAAATTGTGCCCCGGCTGGTTACCAAAATCTACACTCGAGGATGTGAAACAACACTTATCTTTACTTAAAGAAGACGCAGACTGTAGGGATTTCTTGCTAGGACTGAGAAAACCGTGTCACAAACTTTTCATATATGCCGGCATTTATGCTGCTTATAATGAAAGATGGAAGGTTTCACAGGCAGAGGCCGCAGAAAGAATACGTGAGCTTGATCGTATTAAATTAGAGAAATCTCTCACTGTGGTCGACAATGGGTTAACAACTTTGTCATCCAGAATATATTCACTGGACAACATTGTATCCACTGCTATTGACATACTGGAACAAGATTTAACCATGTTACAACAAGGCCAATCTCAGTTACGTTCTATTATGTTACTAGGCTGGACGCTGCAATCCTTGCGTGCAGGCTATGTTCCTTGACGTTTTATCAACAAGTCGTCTCTGTTTTCAGAATGCAATCTCACAGATAATCAGATTGAACTGGCACAAAGGGGAGCAAAGTATACAGTACTGAGCATTGAACAACTGGAAAAATTACCATTTACGGTAGCAGAAAAAACAGCTACAGAATGGCTTATCCATGGCAACATAACTCTGCCTGTCACTACTTTTCATTTTCAGTATTGCCTCAAACAAATGCAAGCAGGCAAATATAAAAGGTTGGGTGAAGAATACATTAAGACATCCTGGGATTTACCTTACGAATACAGATGTTGGAGTGGGGGTCGTCAAAATGCACTGAGCGGATCACTCATATTTCAGGACATTTCTTTACACGGGGCTTGTAATGGTTCTGTGGCAAACTTGTCCTGCCACCTGCAGGGTACACCAGCTGCTGTGATTAATCCAATGTTTGGCCAACTTTCTAACGGGAGTTACCTCATGTTGAATGATCAAAATTGCTGTGGCATGTTGCCAAGAATCCCATTTCTGGTAACGGTTAGCTCCAGGGTTACTTGTTGTATGCAAGTATTGTTCTCCCAAATAGACACAGTCGGGGAGTCGCCTCTATGGCCTTCATTGAATGTTTCTTTTATACGTTTTGATACTTTAAGCAGAATGAAAGCCATGCTTTTGCAACAGACCGTGCCTTTGACCTCAGCCAAATAAACCTATGATCTGCAAATTGCAAGGACTTCAGCTGAGATACAGGCTCTAATAAGTACAAACTGCCCCATACATTTTGTAGAAATGATGGGGCGTATCTTAAACATGTCTGATACGAGCGGGATTGTACATGTATTTAAGACCATATGTTCAGGACTGTTAACACCTTTTCAGGCAGTCATCGAAATCATTCCAAACTTTGTGCATTCGGTGTTTGGTGGTCTGCCATTACTTCTAGCACTCGTTGCAGGAATCCTGTTTCTATCCCTACTACTACACTATGGCAAGCCTATCCACCGGCGTCACTCCCAGCAACTTGGAGAAAGAGCTCCTAGAACGGAAGTGCCGTGAGCACATAGTGCAACTTTTGGGCATACCTCGTCTATGGGAACTTAATACAACATGGTGTCTGTCATTTAGACCAATCTGGCAAGATTGCATCTTACCTATTCTACACTGCCTGCTTTGCGGTGAAGAATGCGTGCTAGACATCTGTCTAACACTCCCATCAGTCATGCCAATGGATATCGATACTCTGCTGGACCCGATAACGGCCCATGTACGGTGTTGTCCCCAGAGGCTACCAATCCTGATGACGGCATTCGTTGAGATCTCACAGACGCTTCCTGCTGCTGCTGAAGTACGAGATGGATCAAAAGGCACACAGGTAACAACTGACGCGAACCTTGCTGCGGCATCCCGTGCTAAAGGCGATGCTTCACATCTCTGTGCAGTTAACCTTCTAAACGAGGTGTTCCAACTGTCACCAACATTGGTAGATGTTCTTTTGTCTACAGGAGTAGATGATTTCATGTTTACACCAGACCCATACACTGACTTTGATTCGGCTCACAGTGTACCGGGGAAGCTATAAATTTGGCCTTCATATTTTCAAAAAAGAACAAAACTTGGAACTCTTACTAAAATTGACTTTTTTTTTCCTAAATTTGAAAATACATGGTAATTCAGTCTGCTTACAGTAGAACTATTCATATAGAACAAACTTCTTTGAATACTTCAAGGGACACATTGTCACCGTATTTACCACTGTTTCACTTAATACCATGTTATGAAATGGCTTTGGTTTTTTGAATAATTGTCAACCATTTCGTCATATGTATATATTTCTATTCATTCATATTGCATTTATTTCCGATATGTGCTTAGAATGAAAAACTTCTTTAAGATGTACAGTACCTTTGCATTACATGTTTAGCAAAAGTTTTTTTTTTTTTAAACTTCTTTTAGTATGCGTTTACAAATGTTTGTTTGCAACATGTGGTACTCAGTTTAATGTTTAGCATTTAATGTTTAGCTGTTAGCAATATCGTTTATTCGAAAGTGGAGTAGGTGTTGTATTCCGCTTTAGGTGTCCGTATATAGGTTTTCCTGAAACATGTCCTTATATAGGCACAATTCGAATTGCTCTTATATCGGCATTAGATCCCAGTCCTTATTTAAGCATTAGCAATGCTATCCAAATACAGGCATGGTCACCTACATCCGTCCACCCCAACGTCACAACGAGTTCTTAGAAACAAGACCCTTAAGCTCTTGGGATTTCCCTAGTACAGGATTATTGATTCCTCCAAGGACTCACTTATTATGCATGAACCGCTATTCCTTAAGGGTTCATTCCAGACGTCTTCCTCTGCCCGACTTTATGTCAATGCTAACATTCCACGGCACCTACCAGGTATAAATATACCTTCCCTTGCCCAAGCAAGTAGGAGGAGAAATCGACTTTAGAGGAGTCGTGTCCAGGCCTGACCCACTGACAAGAGACGCTGTCATCCCAGCTCGCAGAGAATCCAGCTTCAAGTGTTCTGACTCCCTTTGCGGGGTGTTAGATTTCAAGACCCGGAAAGAGATTCCCACCTCTCTCATTTTCAAGGTATGCAGTTGACTAGAACCTAGAGGGACTCTTGGCATACCAGACTTGGCATACCAGACTTAGCATACCATACTATGGCCTACCATACTATAGAATACATCACCTACTTCTTACCTTGTACTACACTTAGGTTATGTACACTGGAGTAGAACAAGTTAGAGAAGTATCTGATGAGTACTCGCATTTTTAGTTTATGTTATTTATGTATATGAATATATGTGCCATAACTAAAAGATAATGCTAGCGCAGTATTATTTCTTTCTACTGCTTACGCTGTACATAATATATCTTGCATACTGTCTTACGATTGTAACAGCTCCTATCTCTTACACGAGAAACAAGACTGTTCAATAAATCCGTTTAATTGAAACGCCCGCCTATTCTTTCTGTGTAACTCTGAAGAAACTAAGCATGTACGATTTGCTGAGTGAAACTGTTATCTGTTGTTTCCACGATTCTGAAAGTGTTCTGATTCTAAAGGGAAACAAAGTTGTCATGTTTATGCGGTTGCCAGAAACTACTCCCTTCTTGTTTACAAGGAGTTTCTAGTGGCCTCTGAGTTAGCTGGCACAAAGAAATTAAGTTTAATATATTTGATAGGGGCATACTGACCTCAGTCCTATTAGGGAAATAGGAACTACACAACAGAAGTCTCAGTTACAGAATGTGGCATAATCTCAGGCATTTAGCTTAACATTCACAACACAAAGTGCCGGAAATGACAGAAAGATGCGCTGGCTTAAATTAATTTTGCATGGGTCTAAATCTGACATGGAACCAAACATGAGCATGCTTAGCCTCACAAGGACCTCCCCCAACCATTTTTGAGTCGCTACATCATTCCTATAGACATAATAGCTTCTCTCCTCCAACATATTTGATTATGCCTAGGCAACAGCTAAAAAACAGGATGTACAACAGGGCATACATCAAGGGCGCAATCATAACACTGAAACACTGCTTCAAGAACTGCACCAATGGTCCTGCAGGTGCTGCATATTTGCATCATTTACCACAACATGGCCATCAAAAGACAACCCAATTTCTGAATGACCAGAGACAGCGTCTGCTAGCTTGACTGCCACATCTACTCAGGACAGGGTTGGTTTAGCAATCACATTAATATCTATGCCTGCAAAGAGCAGGCAAACTGGAGAACGCAGTTATTCAAAGAAGCTTTATTCGACCATGCAAGTTATAATGAGAATTACAGATAAAACGTTAAACAATAGTACAAAAGTTCAAATCTAAGGTAAAACATTTGTGCAAAAAATGGCAAGAAAGGCAATCAGAGTTATAGCTATATGAAACATTACACGACATAACAAGATTAAAAAACATTAAATACAGACAGTCTCATAAGACTTTACAGTCGTGTTTGGCCCCACAGGTCACATTATGCCCACATGCACTTACATGATGTTAAAAGATTTCATCATGATCGTTTTCCAGCCATAATTTGTTTGGAACAAATCCACCTCAAGAATTTTACCACCGGGATTGCGTACCTAGGTGATGTATCAGAGCAAAGGATTTGCAGGGCTATGCGGTGTGATCTTGTGCCCATATTCTTACAGAGCTGTGCCAGCCAAACTTTACGTGGGCTGGCTTAGGCAGGGCAGGCAAAAAGCACATGCAAATATGATTAAATACATTTGGCATAGATATGATATTTGTTGTCCCCGGTGGAAGACCATTTGGATGAAAAACATTTCAGGGGCAAAGATCCTGATCTGAATTGGAAGTAAACTTTTTGGCCCAAACGCTTTTTGATGATATCCTAATAGGGCTCAAAGCTTGGGCATGATTTTATCTGAGGAAAGAGCCCCGAGAGTGAGGTGGGGTAATGACGTCTAAATTCTTCATGTGCAAACATTTCCCAGTAGGTTCCTTTGAGGCTGTTTTCTAACAGGAACGTTGATGTAGAAGGGGAATCCTACAGGTGTGATAAGCCCATTTTATTAATCAGACTTCTCAGATCTTGCAACCAGCTGATTTTGTGGAAACAATCCAAATTGATGATATCCCTTAAGCCCTATGTATCTGCTACCAGTTCAGGCATGCACCATATTCTACGCCAGTATAGAATTGTCTGTAGCCTGGCTAGATCCGTCAGGTCTTTCCTGCCTAGGTCATTCCTTAGGGGAAAGGTAGGTGTACTCTGTAGCAGACTGGTAATCGCACGCAGAAACACATTCTTGCCAATTGTTAGTTCGGTCAAATTCTCTAGGCCCCACAGCTCACCCCCATAAAGGACTGAGCTCACCACTTTGCTGTTATAGATTTGAAGTGCCGGACTAAGGGGCTTTGTCAGAGAGGTTTTAAGTTCCTTTCTAAGGGTGCCAGCTAACTGCCAATGCTTTAGTCCCATGACTTAGATGTGTGGCTTCCACCTCATGTCCTTCTGCAGTTTGATGCCCAGATAAACAAAAGCATCAACCTGCTCCAGGTGGAGCCCATCCATCATCATTTCCCCCTTGATGATCCATGCTGGTTAAATGCCATGAAGTTTGTCTTGGCAACATTAATTTTAAGACCTCTCAGAAGACAAAACTATTCATAACGATGGAGGGCACGCTTCAAACCACCTTGAGTTCTGGAGCTGATCAGCGTGTCATCCGCAAACATTAGAATGGGATTTTTTCTTCCAGCTAAGACAGGAGCATCAGTGTGGATGGCATCAAGAAAGTTTGCGACTCCATTTATGAAGAGAGAAAACAATGTGGGAGCCAACACGTCCTTGACGGACACCCTTTCAAACGGGGAAGGAATCTGTCTTATTTCCTGCCAAGCCCTAACGTATTTGTGCATAGTTTTCCTCATTGAGGCAGGCAATCAAGGAAAGTAAATCGAGTGGCATCCCCATATCCTTCAAGACCTCCCACAATTTATTCCGTGAGACCAGGTCGAAGGCGAATTTGAGGTCGATAAAGGCAGCATACATGCTACCCTTGCTGAGAATAATTATCCGACAATATACAAGAACAAAGCGAAATACCTGGTCAATTGTGCTAATATGGGCCCCTAAGCCTGCCTGAAGAGGGGTGAGAATGGTATTAACATCAATACAGGCCTGAACCTTGGTCAGAACAAGCCTGGCCACCACTTTCTGTATCAAATCTATAAGGCTTATTGGCCTATAGTTGTCAGGCATGGATTTGTCTCCTTTTTTATATATGGGAATTATCTCTGCCCCGCCAAGTGGCTGGGATAGGTGCTCCTAGGGCTATGGCATTAGCGAGTAGTAGTATATAGTTGGTCCATTTTGGTCTGTCGTGCAGGAAACTATCTGCAGGGATACAGTCTATCCCTGGGGCTCTACCACCTGTTAAAGCACTAAGTGCACCACTGACTTCTGCCTCATCAAATACCCTGCCAGCAGGGTAGGGATAGATAGTGAACAGTAATTTATCTTCTACTTCGTCATCAGCGTATTGAGTGGCAAAGTGGCTAACCCACACATTGGGGTCAACATGATTTTCTGGTGACTGTGCTACTACACACCTGCCCCACTTAACCACGTTCCAGAACCTCTTGGAGTTGTTACTGTCGCAAGCGCATTTGAATTTCTGCTATCTGTCCTCATCCCAAGATTTTTTGGTGCAGTGGATAACATTCTTGTAAGTAGACCTGGCAGTTTGCACTCTAGCCTCAACACCCGACCTAATTGCTTCACCTAGAACTTTACGGGCATATCTACATTCATGATTATACCAGTGATGTTTAGACCTGGTGTCTTTCACCCTAGCCTTTCTTTTTGGAAGTTCCTATGGATTTTAAAAAAACAGTAAGTTGTGCAACTGTGTAAATTCTTTGTCCGGTTCATGGTTAAGGAGGCATGACTCCATCACTCTAACTGGGCTTTCCAACTCGCTACTTGTGGTGGATAGTGTTTCTGGACATGCTAGGAACATGGGCCATTTAACTCGGCGCATATTGTTTGAGACCTAAAGATCACTAGTAATAGGTAAGATGTCTGGTTGTGCTGGTGTACCTAGGTCCCTGAATATGAACCATGAGCAGAGTGGATAGTGATCACTCTCCATGGAGGACTGTATGGCCATATCCTCAAGGGTGTGCCATAGGTTCAGGTGACTAGGAGGTAATCAATACGGCTAGAGTGGTAACCGTTGTTAAAAGTGTTTTACCCTTGTCTGTCGGAGGTGGATCAGCCGTTGGTAGCTCTTGAGCCATGCTCCAAGCAGAGAGCTTTTAGTTGAATCGCAGCCTTGGTCCAACGTTTGATTGGGTGTAAATCCAGAAGTGGAACACCCCACTGCTCATCCTCCTCCCTCGCTAGTTCATTATCCTCACTATCAAGAAGTTCGAATGCTGTATTTAGATTTCCAACTACGACAGCTCCAGCTTTCCCTGGGAGGGTGTCAAAAAGCCTGCCTAAGGCATTGATAGTTTCGGATCTCGGCCCCCCACTCTGCCCTCTAGTATATACATTTATGATGGCACAAATTCCATATAGACCAAGTGCCATCCTAATTGCAAGGATGTTGCTGCATTCTGAGGGCAGAGCCCAAATCTTGAGACCTATATCCTGTCTTACCCAAATTGTGAGGCCCCCCAACGGGTGGCCCCTAGCACCCTAGGTGGGTGGGATGTAATAATTTAGGTAACCAAGATGAAAAAGTGACTCTGTGGACCAGGTTTCCTGGAAAGCACATAGATCAAATTCTTCTATAAAGTTATTCCAGTCAGGAACATCACCTCTATTCCTCAGCCCAGCGATGTTCCAGGATAGTATTGAGATGGTGCGTGACATTTGGCATATGTTGGTATTCAGCGCAACAATGGGGATGTGGGTCCTGATTCCTGGTCTGGCTGACTCCGTGCGCTGATGGGGGATCTTATCTCAGTTGACGGATTACTTGGTGTAATGGGGATTGTGCTCGCTGGTATAATCTATCGAAGCGACCTGCGTACTATGCCTGGGGGGCGGAGGAAACCATCAATCTATCTCACTAAGCGTGGACACGATTAGTTGAGAAGCAGCAGGACTTTTAAAAATAGATTCTCTGGTCCCACCAATGGGACTATATTTAAGGCATATATTTGTTTTAAAAAGATGTTGTATCCGTAAGTCATAGGCTACCAAATTCTCTACCAGGTTGTGGTGTGTAAGGGTGAAGGCAATAGCATCTGTATCAGTTCCCAAGGTAGAATGCCTTCTAGCCCCGACTATATCATCCCTTATTAAGGATCGCATCCCTGCACTAGCCGGATCCAGTGAATAGATTTGTTAATCAGGGTGGCCTCATCCTCTGTGTGTGGTCTGGGAGCAGACCTAGTATGTTGGTCAAGTATTTGGTCCGCATCTGTGCTGGGTGGTGCCACTGCCATGGGCAAGGGAGTGCCTGTTGACCCAAGAGGGTACGATGCTAGTTAGGGGGGGGCCTGAGCTTGATTTGGGACTGTAAGATTATGATAGGCCGCCCTATTGGGTTTGACCCCCCACAATCTGTTTGGAGCATGATGGACTCCCTTGGCCCTTCTTTGGTTTGTACTGCTGCCACTATTGCCACCAGCTTCTCTATTTGTGTCCTGAGGACCCCTTGACAATGGTTGATGGCTATCCAGACCACCCAAGTCATGTACCAAACAAATGGACTTGGATCCTAAATTATCCTTTAGTAATTTGACGTTGTTATGTACCTTACTGAAGGATTCAGAGAGACGACCCACTACTGCCTTGAGTGCTTTTGTTTCTTCTGTCAAATTTGGAATGTGAGCTATTAATGATCTCGACGCTAGCGGCTCACTACATATGGAGTTTGTTTGTGTCTATAGTTTCTCTGAGATGGTCAACTTTTTTCCTGGTGCGAGGGACAGGATTTGTGGATGGGAGTGCCTTACTTTTATGTCGTCTTTTCGCCTTAGGACCCCCTTTTAGTACCTCACTTCTTGTTTCGGTGAGCTTATCTAATGCACCTGACGTATCTAAAAGTGGAGCGTAGCTATTACTGCACTGGAAGACAGAAAGGTTGTCTGCAGGCGCTTCCCCCTCCATAACTGTATTTTCAATCCCACTCAGGCTAGAGCTTGGGACGGCTGTTTGAGGTTTCCTATCTTTCAGTCTGTTAAGAGATGATGAATTGCGACCATTAAAAATACTAAATATAAGACTTTCAGAGGTCTGTGTTCTGTGTGTTGGGGTGCAAGATGTGTTGGATTCTAGGAGGCCTTCACATTCAGACAGGAGGATATCAATGTGGTCAAGTACCCCCCCTGCCCCATCCTTGTCACCCTCAATGATGGTCATGGCCGTTTTGCTCTTCTTCGCCATCTTTTATTTTGTAGCTTTCGGGTCCTCCTCATTAGCCTTTCACTTTCCTATTGTGGAGCTAGTTCACGGTGCACAAGGATATTTCTTGCAAAAGGGCCCAGACAGGTGGTGTAACAAAAATACCACTATATAAGCAAGAAGAATGATCACACAGTACCTTAGTCCTCAGGAGAACAGCCAAATGTTGTGAGGCATGAGTAGCAGTAGGGTGGCCCAGCCTAGCTTCCTCTGGACTCTGACGGGCACTGCGGGAGTTCTGGAGTGCTGGAGACGCAGGGAGGGTGATGTCACCTCCTGCACCGCTCGTGGGGCCCACCAGGGGACCTAGTCCCACCCCAGCCACACCGAGGCACCGGAGGAATAGTGAGGTCTTGGGGCCCCAGATAGCCCGTAGAGGAGTCCCTCACCACTAGGTGAGGTTGCCCGAAGTTGGGTGCAGTAGCGTTGGGTCTGCAACAGCTCTAGCAACGATCCACAGCAGCAGATGTTGTGCAAAGGTAGCCTTAATACCCCTCCCCTGGTAGCAGTGGGGCACAGAGCAATAGACCAGGCCCTGGCACTCAGGCAGAGTCTCTAGGTGCTACTACAGTGGCCAGGAACATGCGGTCATCCCAGTCTCCTTCCGGGTGCACCCCTAAAGTCCGGATCTGTGGGCTTCACTCATTGCCATAGGCCCAAGTAGACAGGAAACGTGGTTGAAGTTCCTTAGGCCTGCCAGATGGGTCTCCACGCCAATAGAACCCAGCGGGTTCTCCACACCACAGAGCCAGAAGGAGGCCAAAGGAGGACAGGGCTGCATAGGAGGCACCTCATCACCACGCTGCTCCACTCTGCCCTGCTTCACACAGTCCGATGAGCATCAGCAAAGTATGGAATAGGGTTAGGGACCTGTCCCATCATATGCATGTCGAGAGGGGCTCAAGAGGTCACTGCTTGCTCCAGTACCACTTGCTGGCCTCTTCACTGAATCCTGGTGCTTCTCTTCTGCACGCCACAGACCGGCTGCAGCTGCTTCCGCTTCAGCGGGGAAATCAGTACTTGCCCGTGTGTTGTGCCAATACAAGGGATACTGATCAGGTGCGGCCAATGCAGGTAAGAACAGTGGAGGTGGTGGGGCCGGGTTAGGGGCAGGGGATTTGACAGACAACCAAGAGGGGAAATTAAATAAATAAATAATTTGCCCTTGTCATCGTCTTTCGAAATCCCACCCGACCCTACCGCTCTTACCTGCACGGGCCGCTGCTGATATCGGTTACTACCTTGAGACACATGGCTACCCATACATACTCTGAAAGAAACTCTAGCCTCCGCTTACTGCAACTGACTTAATGATCAAATGGATAGCAGGGCCAAGCACATGGGACAGAGGACTGCTGCTACACCCAGGGAAAAAAACTGTGCAAGCTGAATGGGTGATGTGGGACGAATTTACATTTGGTTTCAGTGGACATTCTCAGCCAAAGTATCCTTCTTGGATTAATTGAGGATGGATGAGGAGAATGGCTTGAAAACTGGACTTCACTTGTCATGTCATTATTACTGGTTTGGTGACTCAGGAAAGGCAATAATCATAGGGACTCCTTGTGTCATTTATTCACTATTCTGTGGATGCATGGCATTATGCACATTTTTCAACTATAGTTCTTTACCCATGAGTGAGCCCTAGATGCATTCTACTTCCGGCTAATTACTTTTTCAATAAAACATGAATATTCATGCAATGCTGCTTCTTACCACAGAGTTCTTGCCCCTGCTGACTCCTGCCCATCACATGTCACATGTTAGCTGCAACTTACAACACTCAGATGTCTCTTTATCCACCACATTTTATTTGACCTGTTTTACCCACGGGGCAAGCCCCTTCTCATTTCTGCCACTACCACCGGCTTCCATATCCTTTGAAGTGTCATGCCCTCACTAAATTCTGCATCAACTAAAAATGCCTTTGTGGAAGACCCAATGAAAAGGTTTCAAATGAGCCTGTGTATGAATCTTACCCACTCCCACACTAGGTATGGACATTGTCCTGTGATCTGAAAACCTCATCTTGCAATGCCCTCTCTGCCCATCATTCATGACTGGTTACCACTCAATGCTTATATCCGTCAGTCTCCCAATTCCCTCATCCAATTTGTCAGTAAGGTAAGTGTTTTTCTCAGTAGCGCACAATGGCTATCACCCTCCAAAAACTCTCCAGCACCCTCCAATGATAATTCTGCAACAAATATTGCACTTGTGGCCACTCTTTCACCATGCCAATTCAATTGCCCTGGGAAGTTGATCTTTAGATTCTTACCTTGGAATTTGCATCCTTGGTTCTCATGCTCTGTTTTGCCTTACTTGAGCTGCGAGTCACACATGTCGAAGAGGCATAGAATTCTGTTTGGTATCTACCAACGCTAAGTAGCAATACTGACGAATGTATCTATTTGTTGCTTGTTTATTGTTTTGTGAGCCAGGCGTGAGACCAAAGACAGCTGGGGTTATACTAGGGAGATTATTACAACACCCATTCACATTTAACTATTTAAGACTAAACACTCTCCTTTCTATCAAACCTAGCCTAGTTTCAGATGGAGATAGGGCTGCATTTCCCCTCCTTTTTTTCTACAGAATTATTTCCCCCCATCACATACATCCCAGCAGCCTATGCTTAAGCGAATAGGAGGCAAATCTTCTGTACTGTATACAGGGAATTTTAGGTCAGAGGGACCATTGTACTATGCCCAGTTCACAGTATGTATATACCCATTACACTTTGCCCCAGTCCAAATTGCAGTGCAGCTTCTGAACAAGGCCTAGAAATTCAGCTTTTAGTCACAATTGTTCTTTGCCTCTAGATTTCATCTAAGGAAGGCCCTCTTGGTAATAGGCACAGCAGCAATCAGGATTCCGGTAGTTTGAAGGATCAGGAGTGCTCCAAAAAGGTAATGGACAATTATTGACCTTCTTGGTCTTGCCACCCAGTCTTCTGATCAGCCAGCAAGATGGATAGATATCTTTTACTTCAGCAACCAAGCCAAATATAGTTTACATAAATAAAATCAATAGCAACAATCATCACACATACAAAACTATTGCACGTAGGGACATACAGATAAAACAATCTGAAGGGAAATAAAAATGAAGAGCTAGCAGATCATTATTAATGTGGGCGATTGTAACCATATCAGTACTATATGGTAATTCTATTTCTGCATAAAATGAAAATGTATCCTCTTGTGCAACAAACAGTCTAAAAAGGAAACATTTCATACAATTAAGTAAACACACATTCATATATCAATCTAATAACAATTCAAACAAAATATGACTTCAGTCAATATCTTGGGTATGGAGAAAAGGAAGAGGTCACTAAACAGCCTGTTTAAGTTTTGCTCAGGCAATTTAACTATCATGGTTAGGACTCATCTATAGCCTCCTTTCTTTGTTTCCACGCACAGGGCAGGTAGCGAGATACCGCAAAGGCTAGTTGTTCCCTAGTGGTACTCTTGAAGAGTTTCATAGCTTCCCAATAATGTCTCAGGCCCACGAGTTTGAATAGAGCTATGAGCCACTTCTTTCGAGCAAACCTATAGAGAAGGCAGAATAACATAAAATGGACCTCTGATTCTTCGATATTAGGGCAGGTAGGACAGAACTTAAGATGGGACGGCACGTTGGCCCATTTTGAAGTGGAAGTTCTCAGGGGTAGAAGCCCACATCTAAATTGAACATATAAGCGTTTGGACTGGAATGGATACATTCTGTCCATGTAGGGTTTAAGGCCTGGAACACACTTATTAAAAAATTGGCCTGTCAAGCTGCCATCCGGTTATGCTTCCGACGTTTGCAATGGAATGGAATTAATTTAGAGTAGCAGTTTTGTTGCAATTCCCAATGCTAAAACTTGCAAAATGATTCTATGCACAGCCCATCACTCAGGTGCATACCTGCCACCTTACAAATGAATGTCACTGCGTGAGGAGTGTGCGTGGCCTTCAAGAGGGTAGGGCTTCATACAAAAAGCAACAGAAGATGCACTCTGGCCCTTAGCAAGCCCCCCTCCCCAGTCTTTAAAAATGCCCCCACCGCCAAAAAAAATCAAAGGATCATCTGGGCTGTCTCCAACGTCCTGGGGTGTTTTCACACATCTTAATGGACATCAGCTGCTTACTGCCTCTGAAAACGAGCTGAAAATCCACTATTTACACTGGTTTTAAGCAAATGTTCCTTGCCACAGTGTGATTCAGGCTCATCATCGGATGAGCGTGTGAAGGGAGCTGAAACTGTGTGACAGAGGGTGGCACCATGTATGTTGACAGGTCTGGCTAATTAACGGTGGCGACAAACAGTGCTTTGAATGATCCATTTTAGAGTATTTTCAATTACAGAAAAAACACAAATCCTTCAGGCGTATGAGCAAGGAAGTAAAAAAATTACATAGAATGTTTATTTAGTGTTCAAATCTGGATTTCCAGATCTGAAGCCTGTGGAGAGTTCAACAGAGATCAGACCAACATCAGGTATTTTCCCTAACATGTCTCTCTAAGTCCACCCCCAAATTATTTTGCTCCGATTGGGACCGATTAGCTGCTTTGCTCTCTGATTACCTTTCCGCAGCAATGAACATAAATCAGGGGAAATTCTCTTGACACCTCACTCAACCATAGATTTTTATGATTTTTATCACAAAAACCATTTACTCACACAATGGTAGCCGTGGTAGTATTTTGCATTAAAACACGTCACCAAGGCTGCATACCAGTAATGTAATACATTATCATTAGAGAGGCTAATTCTGATGCATGTGGTATGTTTGCATTTGCATTGAACAAAGTTTGCAATGTGCTACACTGTGTGTCTGTTTTTTAACCTCCCAGCGCAGTCACATGTAAAATATGTTGTTGTATGTGTCTTGCATGTTAATTTTCTTTTACACCATCAATTTTGGGGAAAGTTCATCAGACCCTACTGTTTCCCTCACTAGTGGCAGCTTTCTTCAGGAGACTCTGGCAGATGAGTTAGAAGAACCACCCATGCACATTTCAATGGATAGGGAAGTTTGTTGTGGTGATCACTGTCATCTTAAGGATTTTGGGGGCCCTGGCAATACATATTTTGGGGCCCATTCACGGACCAAGTTGAATTTTATTTCCCATTTCCTGATCATTTAAGCCAGTATGATGCCAAACAATACTAAGCTATATGCCAACTTCAACAGAGCCACAAAAAAGCAGTTTAAATATGTCTTGCCTGGGACACATAAAATAGGAAGGATGACCCTGGGCTATGAGGCAGAGTCAGTGGTAGATGTAGACAGAGAGGGAGAGAGACTTAGATAGAGAAATAGAACAGACAGGGATCAAACAGAGAAAAAGTTCTCTTTCCAAGGGTGCCACCTTGGAAGGTAGGGGGTCAAGGAACTGTCCACTTTTCCCATGTCTTAAAACATCTTTGGTGGGGATATTGAATGCCTGGTGAATTCTTTTGAAGAAAGCTCTTGTATGTAAGGGACAGCTACTTTACAACACTGGGGTGTGCTTTATATAGTAGGGCATACTGATAACTGTCTGGGTATAGTACTGAGAATCCTGCAGCATTGTACCTGCTAGCTTGCCTGGTCAGCCCAATAGCCATGACTGTATCTCCATTACCCAGCATGGCAGGTATAACTGTTAGACTACTTTTCACGGTGCCATAGGGCACGTAAAACACAGTGCCCAACCCAGTATTTCCCCTTAAGGTAAAGAATTACTGTACTCAACTGACTTGGGTGCTTTACACCCTGTGATGAATAGTCATTGGCACCTCAGCAGCACTGTAGTCTGAAAGCAGAAGGGCACTGTAAAATGGAGCTATTCTGTCATAGTTCAGGACCAGAATTCAAGGGAAACTTTATTCGGGTGCCAGACTGTGGCAGTCACCAGGAATTTCCAGAGAAAGAGGTGGGAGTGAGAGAGAAGGTCATACAAGGTTGCACCCAATTCTAATGTTCAAT
Source organism: Triturus cristatus (assembly GCF_964204655.1). Taxonomy (NCBI): domain Eukaryota; kingdom Metazoa; phylum Chordata; class Amphibia; order Caudata; family Salamandridae; genus Triturus; species Triturus cristatus. The sequence goes on from NC_140591.1 coordinate 820,512,034, forward strand.
CACAGAAACCCTTGGGTTGTGAAAATGTATCCTCCCTATAGTATACCTGCTAAATAAATGTGAAAAGAAATGAGACAAAGAAGAACAACATTTCTCAAAATATTTAAACACACATCACCTGTCTGTAAAGGAAACTGTTTTCAAAATAGTTAAGACACTTCTACACACATCATGGGCGTGAATACACCTGCCTGTTGGGACATGTTTTCAGAATGATGAGAAACCGATTCAGTGAATATTCTAGTCCACTGAAAACTATTGTGGGAATTCATGGCATGTTGGCACATTTCCCTGAGGTAACACTGGCTTTCACATAACAGCGCTAATTACTGTCACATTGTGACCATCCATGGCATTTTAATGCGCATTTCCTGTATTATGTTGGCCATCCCAAGGCATATTTTGGGCATTAAGGATATGATGATAGCCACTGCTTTCCCTGGCATAATTATGGTTATTCAGCATGCATTGATGATTTCCTTGCTAGTAAATAAAGCTGTTCCCATTGGGTATTCATGCTTTTACTAGGCTACTAGAAAGGCAGTAAGACGTGCATTACACATTGGGCACTGGAAACTAGTTACACTATTTAAGATGAAAGATTAGTGAAAAAGGGGATCATGGGTAGTTGAGCAAAATTGTGCATACATGTTAACTGTGAGAGAAGTTGACTGAAATTTCTGATCAACCTGCAGCATAGCACTGAATTCCAAATAACGAGCCTGTCGGTGTCTGCGACCAGTCGAATAGCTTGGTTCTGTGAGGCCTTGATATGGCCAGTCACGGCCGGCAAGACTTGCGGGTGGGAGTTGCGGGGGGTCATGTTGGGAGTGGGTCGTGCGGGCCGACCAAACAGTCAGCACCCTCAGCAGTGGGCAAGCCACTCCTCCCAGGCTCTAGAGCAGACCAGCCTACCCTCCAGCCCCCAACCAAATCTTTCTGCTTTCTCGCAGTGTGGGAAGCAGAAACATAAAATGGCATCAATGACTCGACCCCGAGAGGGCATCTTGGCGCTTGATTAGCACATCAGTTAGGAGTCAACCAGTAAAAGAGTCCAGTCTTTAAATGACTTTTAAAGTCTGAAAACTCGGTGTATGTCCTGATATGAAGGGGGAGCTTGTTCCAATGATGGGGAGCAACATACGAAAAGGATTGACTGCCGTATTTTAGTGTTTGAACATGTCGTGGGTGGAGAAGAAACTGGCTACTAGATCTGAGGTTTCTTTGGGGAAGATAGGGGACCAGTTTATCTTGCAGATATCTCGGTCCTGAGGGAGAATGTCTCTAAGGAATTCCACAAACTAATTGAGCGCCCCATTCCTCCCAATAGAATCAAACACAATCTGAGTGTGGCTGAAGGTTCGGCATTAGGAGAGCTCAAGTCTGACTCGTCTATTGTAATCAGCGAGGTGGACAAAGGTGGAAATGTAGTTGACATCAATAGGACTGTGTACATGCAGGATATTGATCGCCAACTGGCAGATACCACATATTACACAAAAGTGTCACAAAATCCGATTAAAGCCCTCTGTTGCTATATCTATATGAGACTTGTCGAGTGGCAGGAAAGCTGCCTAATAAGTGAGGAGGGATGTAACTACTTAATGGTTGGAAAACCCTCCTTTCCATGTATACACGTTCTACCCAAGATACACAAGAGGGGACCTTTCCCACCAGGACGACCTATAATTTCAGGCATTAATTCACCAACAGAAAGATTATCTGATTACAAGGACAAGTTTTTACGACCATTTGTCCATAACCTACTGGCATACATCAAAGATTGTAAGGATATCTCAAATAAATTTATGGGGATGGCATGGCCCGATAATCTTTAATTTGTGACCTTGGATGTTGCAAGCTTATACACATGCATTTAAAAGGAAATCAGAGTCAGAGCAATAGAATTCTTTCTGGTACAGACAACAGCTGATCATTAAACACATAACATGGTATTGGTAGAAATGATGAACATCATATTATCAACGAACTTCTTCCTTCATGGCAAACAATGGTACCACCAGGTGCAGGGAACTGTGATGGGCTCCAGGTTTGCCCCTGCTTAGCCGGCCTTTTCATGGGCTGGTAGGAGCGGGAACATGCCTGGGGACACCGGGCCTCAATCTGGACTGAATATATCATTTTTTGGGGCAGGAACATTGATGACATTATAAAGCTCTGGAATGTACCTATTGACCATCTGTTGGCCTATCATACGTTCCTCAATGATAACCCCTACAATGTATATCTCACAATCAATTACAGTAGGGATCATATTGAATTTCTCAAAATTGTATTCTATGTTAAAAACAATCATATATATAGCACCATTTTTCGCAAGACAACGGCCTGCAATAGTACCCTACATGCATGCAGTGCAGATCCCAAACATGTGGCCAATAACATTCCCTATAGGGGAAATGGTGCGCATCAGAAGAAATTACAGTTCTGATGAAACCTGCTAAACTATCTAGAGGTGACACACTGAAAGAAAATGGTCCTAAAAGAGCTAGACCTGGCCCTGTGTCATGTAACACACAAAATAATACTCATTATAGGCACCCTACTAGAAGAAGGAATGTGTGCAGACTCATTTACGGTTCTGGGGGATTTTAACTTCTTTCTGGAGGATTCAGGGGATTCAGACACGCTAAACCTCGATAAAATCCTGCAGACCGGGAACTTGAAACAACAGGTGGAAGGTCCCATGCACCTCAAGGGGCACACTTTGGACGGGATTTATACAAACAACCCCGATCTCTCTGTACACAAGGTTGTTCCTCTGGCCTGGCCAGATCACAGAACGGTTATCTTCGAATTGTCTGACTCTAAAGCATCGATACCTAGTCCGGGGTCTCCTAAGATGTTGGACATTAGATCCTGGAGGGATCCAGATGTGGTTCGGTTTGAAGAGGAACTTGAGAGTTCCTTTCTTCCATTCCCATCGGACATTGATAGGGCAGTGTAGGGTTACTCTGGCTGGCTTCATAAAGCATGCAAAAAATTAGTTTCTGTGAAAAAGTGGGTCCCCAGGCGTACCAAGCCCTCTTTCCCCTGGTATTCGGATAAACTTAAGACTCAGAAGCAGGTATGCAAAAAACTTAAACGGGTCTGGATGAAGGAATACAAAAACGCAGACAAAGAAATTTATAAACAGAGCCTCCGAAGTTACAAAGACTAATTGTTGGATTCAAAAAAGCAGTTTTATGCCCATGAAGTTCGCCAAGCAAAATCAAATGCAAAAGAACTATTCAAAACAGTGAAGAAGCTAGCGGTGCTGAATTCGCCAAAGGTTATTAGCAATCCAGGCCTGTGTAATAAACTGGAATCCTGATTTCAACAAAAGGTGGGAGGTATTTACTCCTCCTTCTCTATAGGCCAATCTGGTACCGGAAATCCTTCCCACAGTAAGAGTATGGCAGACTGCTACACTGGGCTGACTCTTGATTTGTTTCTCCCCTTAGAAAGCGCAGACACGAAAAAAATTCTGAACTCAATTAGTTCGGGCTGCCCCACTGATCCCTGTCCGGTTTTGATTGCGAAAACCGTCTCGGAATTGATTGGGGTGGCTTTACATCCATTGATCAACGACATCTTGATCGCGGGGCATTTCCCAAAGGCTTGGAAAATCGCTTCCATTCTTCCCTTATTGAAAAAGCCAACATTGGATCCCTCAGACCCGGGCAGCTACAGGCCAATTTCACGGCTTCCATTGCCAGCAAAAATCGTGGAGAAGGCTATGAATAGCCAGTTGAGCACCTATCTACATACCAACCATATACTCGACTCAACGCAATTCGGTTTCAGAGCCGAACATAATACGGAACTGGCCCTAATTAAGTCTTTAGACGAAGTTAGGGAGGCCCTGGATGGTGGTGGTAGAGCTGTGATGATCTTGTTGGATCTCTCGGCAGCCTTCGACACGGTCCATCATGTGATTTTGATGGATCGTTTGTCGGAGGTGGGAGTCCAAGGGGTGGCTTGGAAACTGCTATGCTCTTTTATATCCGATAGATCCCAGACTGTCAATTTGGGTGATCACAATTCTGATTTCTTCAGCCTTACCTGTGGGGTCCCTCAGGGATCCTCACTTAGTCCCACCCTTTTTTACATTTATATGAATCCACTGGCCACTCTTATAAAATCCAATGGCCTTCAGCTAATGTCCTACGCGGATGACACCCAAATAGTGTTATCTTTCAAAGACGGCAAGGAAAAAGAAATGGGATTGCGTTTTCACGATTGTATGAAGGAGATAGCTGTATGGATGGCTTCAAACTGTCTAAAACTTAACTCGTCCAAAACGGAGATTATTGTCTTTGGAAATAATCTCAATGGTTGGTGCCCTGACTGTTGGTCGGCGGAATTGGGCAGCTGCCCCCTCCCCTCGCCGAAAGCTAAAAATGTGGCCGTTACTGTAGACTGTAAACTGACCTTCAGCGATCATATAAGCACCGTGGTTTCTGGCTGTTTTATGTGGCTACGAATTCTAAGGAAAATTAAACCTTACCTTTCGGAAGGGAACTTCAGGACGGTGGTCACCGTGCTTATCAATTCAAGACTGGATTACTGTAACGGCATTCTTATGAATGCCCGTCAGCATCTGGTCAACAGGCTCCAGATGGCTCAAAATGCGGCTGCGAGGTTGTTATCAGGTATTTCGAAATTTGTATCGGTGAAAAAAGAGTTAGTTAGGCTACAATGGCTTCCGGTGAAGCAAAGAGTCTGTTTTAAGGCCCATTGTGAAGTTTTTAAGGCCCTAAATGGGTCTGGCCCACAATACTTGCAGGACAAGTTTATATGGTATGTTCCCATCAAACATCTTATTAACTGTAAGACCCCCCGAGGATAGGAACAAGAGCGGTTCCTGTTCTGCTTTACGCAGATGATGCGGTATTACTTGCTCGTACGCCAAAGGGTCTGCAACTTTTAATAGATGGCTTCGTGACTTTCATGAATAATTTGGACATTTCACCCAACCTTACAAAATCGTATATTATGGAAATTGTTAAGAAGCCCAGCAAATCCTATAATTATATAATAGGGACACACATCTTAGGGAAAGTCCCGGCCTTTACTTATTTGGGCATATTATTTGATGGACACTGGAATTTTAAATATTTGTTAGAGGAGAATTGTCTTGCCCTGAGCAGGTTTATAGGATCAATTGCCAATTTTGCACACAGACTAGGACGTTGGACCCCAGGAACAATTTTAAAGTTATATAATTCCATCTGTTGCTCAAAGGTTTTCTATGGAAGCGAGGTATGGGGTTTTATTAAAGTTAATAAACTCCAAAAAGAAGAGAATAAATATCTGAGGCATATGTTGAAAGTACCTCAAAGCACCCCTGCATTCACTGTTCACAAAGAACTTGGGCTTAACTACATCTCTAATATGGTGGCAGTTAAGCCGGTAGTAGGCTGGGCAAAAGTCTGGACAAATGAAGAGGCGGGCTTCAGTAGGAGGGTAATACAGGATTGTCTCTCGCTTGAGCACGCGCTCAAAATTCCCTGGCTAAAATATGTGAAGGACTCTCTCTCTAGACTAGGATGTGTAGAACTCTTCCTAAAGCCTGAGAACGCGAGAACCCAGGATAAGGCCATCATTAAAGACCTGTATTTTAAATATGTTACGGGGCAATGCGAGGCTAAAGAACTTTCCAAGCCCACTGTGAGAGAACATGTATTAGTTAAATCAACACAGGGAATAGAATCTCATTTATTGTTCATAACCAGCGCACACACAGATTTTTATTAACGCGTTTTAGAATACATTTCTTTCATTATTTATTGGCCGTCCCTGAGGGTTTTATATTGAATATAGAAGATAGAGGACCCTGTGGCTGCGACAATAGGTCTCCAAAGGATACCCTACACTTCGTCCTACTTTGCCCATTTAATGAATATCCTAGAAAAATGTTTTTGAAGGGCATTTAAAAAAAAACAAGATTCAGACAAGCATGTGTAGCCTTGTTGTTTTTAAAATTGTCTTCAGATGTTTTTACGCTTTTCCAATTTCCTAAGAGCTGCTATAAAGTTAAGAAAAACGAGGGGTGTTTAAATCCCAGCGAAAGCGGGGGGAAAAGGAAAGGGAAAAAAGAAAGGAAAGAGAAAAAAAAATGTTTTTTTGTTTGATTTTTTTGCAAATTTTGCACCATGACTTGCTGCTGTTTAAGTTTTAGCGTAATACCTTAAATAACAATGTTTAATTAGTATCATAATGGGTTGGATGTATCATGATTATATGTGACACAGGAGGGATAATGAAAGTTTATATACCTGGTTTTTGTCTGGTATGTGGTAATCTCTATAGAGATCTCCTGTTATCTGATGCTGTATTTTAAAAAATTATGCATCTTTTATGGTATTATTTTATATGCCGAATAAAGATTATTACTATTATTAACTGTAAGACCAAGTATGTTACCTATATTTTGGGATGTCCTTGTAACAAGATCTATGTGGGCAGCACGATTAGATCATTGAAATTACATGTTCAGGAACATACACGCGCAATAAGGAACGGGGATCTAAAATACCCCCTGACCTTCCACATGCAGGAAAACCATGCCAACTGTGATGATATATGGTTCAGGGGAATTGATCACATACCACCTAATGCTAGAGGGGGAGATAGGGAACTCTCACAAAGACAGAAGTGTGGAATATGGCCACAACTCTGACGAGGAGCTTCATTATTTCTTGCAGAACTTGACTATATACTGATCTCTTACTGTCACAATATTTTTAACTGTATCCTTTTGTCAATTGATGTATGTGTGCAGATGATGCATCCCTCCAAAGATTGTCCCATTTTCTGGTATTACAATCCATTGCTATACCCTTTTGATTATGTGGGTTTTTTATGCATTACAGGTTGTCTGTCTCTCTATTGATTCAAGCACTTACCCGTTCTTTGAGCAAATTTTCCTTTTGGTGAAATATTTTTTTCTACCTAACGTGGGTTTGCTATCTTGGGTGAATATTGCTATCTTGTATTTGGTTTGGGCTTTCATCTTCCTGCCAACCAATGGATATAGGACCATCACATTAATGGCCACAGCTCCTGGCCATTTGCAGACCACCATATTATGGCCACCGCTTCTGGCCATTTGCAGATTTAAGTTGGGGGCCTTTATATTGGCCTCCCATTAGATTTACCAATTTGCACACATAATTGTGCTTCCTTTTAACCATGGACCAAGTCACTATGGCTGCTAATCTAGAACCAACACGAACCTACTTTGGAGACTCTTATGACTGGTTCCTTATGTGAGGAACAGTCAATACAATATGATAAACATAGTGTATCTTGACCATTCCAAAATGGCCTCTGTTCAAGACCTTACGTAAATCTATTTTTACACCTCGCTCCAATATGGGCGCTAATCTAGGACTGATGTGGACCTACGTTGGAGATTCCATGAATCGATGTCTGATTTAAAGAGAACTTTTCACATGTATTACTTATACTCATTTTTCGAATAAAATGCATAAAAGGATGCCTCCGAGGATTATCATATCAGTTTTCTTTAAACATAGATGGCTGATATAGCCTCTTCTTAATAAACTCCAATATGGCCGCCAATCTAGACCCGACGCATACTTCACTTGGAAACTCCTCTGATTGGTTCCCCAATCAAGAATTGTTTCTGGTTAATTAGAGTTATTATTTTTTCACACAATGTGCATCAGGTAATTAAAATGTAATGCTTTTATGGTTGGCTCGTTCCTGGGTACCTCCAACATGTCAGCTGGTCTATACTCAGCGTGTCTTTCAATACGTCTGTTGTGCTCGTGGACACTTCCCTACCCATGTGTTTTCCGATCTCCACCAATGCGGGGTCTTTAAAATCGAAATGGTCTGACCTGCCCATTTCGACCTCATTCGATCCCTGTGGAGATACCGGAGAAGAACTCTTGTTACATCGGCGCTTATCGTGTTGAGTTTGTCGGCATCGTTGCTAGTATTACATCTTATAGGGCATGGGATTCTCCACATTAGTTTATGGTTTCCCCTATACGTCCTTCTATCATCATTTCTTGAACCGTATTAATGGTCTTAAACTAAAGTATGTACATATATATGTCATGATGATACATGAAGATGTGTCTTGTTATGTTGTTAGTTATGTTGTTTAAATGTATATATAAATGTATCACTTTACAGCCCTGAAGAAGCCCATTGTACTGGACGAAACGCTTTAATGGATGGATGGATGGATGGATGGATCTCATCATATTAATACCCCTATTTTGAATATAATCTCTCCGATTTTTTGTGAGCATTTCAAGCCCGTTCACGCCCCCTTCATTCAAACACACCATGGACCATCAGATCAACTCAGTCACGTCCTCCTGCTTCCACACCCTCCGCCTCCTATGTAAGACCTTCAAATGGATCCCACTTGAACACAGAAAGACCGTCACTCACGCCCTGGTTACCAGCAGACTCGACTATAGCAATACGCCGGATTAAACAAAAACCTCACCCGCAAACTACAGGACATCCAGAACCCCGCTGCAGAACTGATCCTCTACCTGCCAAAACACTGCCACATCTCCCAGAACCTGCGCACACTCCACTGGCTCCCCATCGCAGCTAGAGTTACCTTCAAGTTGCTCACCCACGCACACAAAGCCCTCCACGACATCGGACCATCATACCTGAACAGCCGACTCAAATTCCACGCACCCCAAAGGACCCTACGATCAGCCCAACTGTCGTACGCCGTGGTCCCACGCACCAGATAAACCAGATCGGGAGGCCGCTACTTCTCCTTCCTAGCGGCCAAGGCCTGGAACGCCCTTCCGCTACACCTCAGACAGACTATATCGCTTCCCATCTTCGTAAGAGACCTCAAGACCTGGCTCTTCAACGGACCCCCCCCTTGATGGACCGGAACCTCCACCCCCCACCCCCAGCACCTTGAGACCCTTACGGGTGAGTAGTTGCACTTTAACAAACACCTGATTGATTGATTGACACACCATTTAGTTATGACGGAGCTAAAGGGATGTATATTTTATTTATTTCCTAATGGGACTTGAATTTTATCTGCGGGAACCGACATGATTTCTCTCAACGATTTGTACAGGAAATTTGGGTGGATTTGTTACCACATGAATGAATACTTCTCACATGGTGGGTACTATTTAGCCTTACTCTTGACTCACTCCATCTTGCCTGATGGGGACACAGTGTCTATCGCACATGGTCACTCAATATCAAATTTCACATTTTATCACAGCTTTCTCTTTTTTTGGTTTTATTTCTAGGGTCTCCAACTCTCCATATCTGGCTATCATGGTCATTTCTGTGCGTGATCTGCTCCTTCTTTTTGGGAACTACACTGTATGCACACATTGTACTTTGGTGACTGTGCTTCAATGTTTATGAGGTTTTTTCATAAACCATGGTTTTTTAGATGTGTAAGAAGGAATTTGGACATATAGAATGTGTGTATTTGTATTTCTTGTACACTACCATGGTGGTTTATGTGTGCACTTTCTGTATCTTGTCTTGGTGGGTTGCTCACTTCTGAAGTTAAACTGTCTTTTTACTAGATTTAATAATGGTCTTAAACTAAAGTATGTACATATATGTGTCATTATGATACATGACGATGTGTCTTGTTATGTTGTTAGTTATGTTGTTTGAATGTCTTTATATATGTGTATATATGTCACTTTACAGCCCTGAAGAAGTCCATTGTACTGGACGAAAACGCTTTGGCTGTTCTTCACTACATAGTGCTTGTCACATCTGAATCATTTGTGAATAAAAAAGAAGATTTGGAAAACACATCCCTGAAATTGATTTTGGTATCTGTTTCTTACTGTTTAATACTTAAGCATTTATTGGTGCACCGTTTGATTCTTGTTTTAAAATTTCTCAGTCCTTTGCCTGACTTAGCTTTAGGTCAGACAGAGCAAATTAAAAAATTGCCCTTTTCTTAACAGGTGGCCAGTGAAGGGCCCTGTGCAGGAGGACTGACGGTGTGCCCGGTGGTTGTTTATTAACCAGTAGGGCAGCAGTTTTTTGCACCACCTCTAATTTCGATGGGAGGGATTCACTGGATGCTAGAAGTAGCGCATTTTCATAGTCCAGGTGACTAATTATCACCACCTGGACTAGGGTCTTCCGGGAAGACAACAGAAGCAAATGGAATACCTTCTTATGGAGGAGCATTACCTTATAGCACGTACAGCAAGTAGCTATCACCTGCTCCTCCATCAATCATTAGACCATTGTCCATTGACACCAACCATTGTAGTAACCTGTTGTTGAGAGGTCCCTTATCAGGAACCAAGTTCACACAGGACAAGTCCCCAGCAGACACATGGTTCAAATGACTCAAGGTTCTAGTGCTCCCGGCTAACTTAGCATCCAAGGCATGTCGCTAGCTGCCTCTGACTTCACAAGCCCCCAATGGAGGCTACAGAGTCCAGGATCAAAAACTCTCTAGCTTATCCTTTGACTAATCAAAAGAGATGCACTGCTAAATATCATTGATGGCCTAGGTAAGGAGGTCATAGCAAGTCCGTTCCAGGAATGGAATTCAAGTGGTTGATCTGCCAACTTCCATGCAGTTTCTCCACATGTGTAACAACAGTCCCAATCCTAGTGCCCTCCTGTTAAAAACCCCAAGGACCACTGAAGCAGGTTTATAATAAGAAGGTGTATTAGGGATGTCGAGAAAGAAAGAGTCAGAGAGCCTCATCAACTATCAACTGACAGAACTTGCCCTAGAATCTTCTCTCCGGAACATTCCAGCTGGAAGGAACCACAGGGAAATGACAGGGGAAAGGTTAACAGGGAAAAACCAATATACCATTCTCCTTCAAATCCTGAACATTATATATTGTTTGCTTTAAATATTTGGGCACGAATCCCACAACACCATGAGAAAAACTTCTAACCAACATATCTAACTAATGTTACATTTTCTCACAAATCTATATTTACGACACAACACTAGTTAAATCCTGTACGATTTACCTACTAGCGACCCAAACTCAACACAGGCATCTGGTAACACTATAAATATTAGGGGCCTGATTTATGAGGCCCTACCAGCACTATTGCGTCAGTGGAATGTCACCTTTTTTATGTTCTGGTAGAGCAATGTGCCCCTGGCATATTTATACGGCCACGTAAAGCCACGTTACGGGGCTTTTCAAGTCCTTATGAATATTTGCCCCTTTCACGCAGAAAATTGCATGAAATGGGCATTCCATGGGTGTTACTGGGTCATTCCCAACAACATCCATGACCTTTTGACACTGCCCCAGATTTACAAGAAATCGTAAGTCTGAGGCTGCACTAAAAATGTACACCTCCCCAGGGGAGGCATAAGAGAGGTACACTGAGGATAAATATCTTTATTTCGCCGGATTTTTCCACTTTCTATGTGTGCTGCATTCTGCAGTTTTCTGTAGCCAGATTGTGAGCATAGACCGCTGTACTGAAAAGTCATTGCGATTTTCATGCCCCCAGATTAAACATCCAGGCAGAGGATGCCGCAGTAGAAAAAGGCAGTTTCTGACCGTGTACACTGCGGTCTAATGGTTATTTGACAGGTGGGACCGCTGACTCCTTGTCAGTCAGTCTCATTCCCACTACAATGGCGGTCGGTCATTCGATCGACCACCATCGTAATTAGGCCCTTAGTCTCCATCGCATTCCTTAGCCTCAACCTAATGTTACTATATTGAGGTGAGGAGATAATTGTTTTTTTTTTTTTGTTTTTTTTTGTCCTCATCTCACCTATAAACAACTCGCAGATCTTATCCGGTCTTAGTTACTAACGGGACACACTCCAACACCCTGCACTTGTTTAGGTTAACCAACCAATCCCCTTTATCGTCCGGGATTTAGGTGTTAATCATAGTACCATGTTCCTTATCAACCATGTGTATCAACATAATCTCAGTTCTCTACCCATTTTTATGAATGGTACCCAGTGATTAGGGGAGCTGGAACTAGTGCCTATTATTTCTAGTCGGGCCATTGCAAGTGCAGATTTTAACCAGTCTTCAGTTTTTGGAGGGAGGGGATCTTTCCATTTAAGACATATTTCCCTGCGGGCCAGCAATATCAAACATAGCAGTAAACCTCTTTGAGACTGTTCCAAACATGGAGTGGACACCCGATCATTAGCAAAAAAGATTAAGGATGTATTCAAAACAATATCGGTTCCAAAGGTCTTACATAGATACATACACACCCCTGTCCAATATACTTCTAATTTGGGACATTCATAAAAGATGTGTATATCATTGGCCTTGGGGAGCAGACAACTGGGGCATTTCGGTTCAGGAGTAGGAGTGAATTTCGAAAACATTTCCGGGGTATAATAAATTCGATTAGTGACAAAATAATGTTTTTTCTTCAGGCTGGCTGATTTAGTATATTTATAGAGCAAGTTCAAAGAGGGTTCCAGGAGATACCCTATATCAGCTTCTAAGACAGAGTCATTCCATACTGACGCCTGCTGTGGGATATCCGCATTGTCTGCGTTTATCAAAAACCTATACCAGATTGAAATTTCCTTCTTCAGATGTTGAGTAGTTTTAAGCATGGCTTCCACCTCCCCGTTGCCTCTAAAATTTTCCTTTTCCATTTCAAACCAAGATTTTAATTGAATAAACTTAAATTTTGATAACCCCGTACCTATTCTTACTTTTAATACCTCCCAGGGGTGTATGCCGTTTTCATCCCTCAGATCCGACCATATTGAGACTCCCGCTCTTTTTATGGGGACAGCCAAACTATCCTGAAGACAGAGTGGGGACCCAGGGGAGTCCCAAATCGGAGCCTGATCGGAATAATAACCTATCCCACATCTGTAACGAATGTTATACCAAATTTACAAAGCATTTTTGAGGACCTTTAGCCTTACTCTTTTAAAATATTTTGGTGAACCGAACTTATAGAGAAACCCGGCCACGCCCCCCCCCACCCGCAGTAGTGACCGACTCCCCTAACAGTTTGCTTCAGGCACTTGCTGTTGGCTCGGTCAGGAGCATCCTGATAGCTTTAAATTGAAAAGCAGCCAAGTACCAACTAATATCAGGAAGGGCCAATCCCCCTTTGGCTAAACCGCGCCTCCGTTTTTTCCACGATAACCTCACGCCCTTATCCCCCCAAATAAAACTCCAGATTTTACTTTGCGCCTTGGAAATAGAATGCTTGGGAAACCCCAGAGGAGCCGCATTAAACAAATATGTTAACTTCGGGAGGATGGTCATTTTAACTAGATTAACCTTCCCTAAGATGGTTAAGGGAAGGTTCCTCCACCTTGCAAAAAGCTGGTCTATTCCTTTAAAAAAAAATCTAAATTGATCAGAGGGAGTTTTTCAAGATCTTTCACTATTATAATACCTAGATATTTAAATTTATTAATGGTGGCCCCACTCCACTGATCAATATTCCAACACATAACCTCAGTCTTGGTGGAATTAGCCAAATAACCGGAAATTAAACCAAACTCTTCCAGTAAAAGCCCAACCCTTAACATTGTTGTATCGTGATTGTTAGTATATATAATTATGTCGTCCGTGTATAGTGCAATTTTGGACTGATATTGCTGAGTCTTAAACGGAGGAATGGATTCGTCTAACCTTATAGCCTGAGCCAAAGGCTCACTGTACAAGTCAAATAGCAGGGGTGAAATAGGACAGCCCTGCCTGGTCCCTCTTTGAATTTCAAAACTAGAAGTAAGTGAGCCGTTGATAAGGATTTTAGCTGAAACTCCCTGGTAACATCCTCTCAGGGTGTGGATAAAAATTGGACCAAAACCCATTTCCTCCAATACCTCCCAGAGATAGGTCCAGCACACCCTATCGAAAGCCTTGGCAGCGTCTAACGCGACCACTGCCAAGGGTTCCGTCCGAGTAGTTGCCAAGTCTATATTTCCAATAAGGAGCTGAGTCTGTTCCTGAATATATCTCCCATTAATAAACCCTTTCTGGTCTGTATTGACCAGTCCCGAGGCTAATTTACCCAGTCTCCCTGCCAGAATGCCCATGAAGATCTTGTAATCTGCATTCAGCAGGGAGATCGGGCGGTAAGAGTCCGCTTTTACAGGATCCTTCCCAGGCTTAAGAATTAAAACAATAGTTGCCTCCCTCCAGGAACTTGGGATTTGACCAGTTAGACTATAGATTGAACGAAACAGGGATCCCTAGACTGGGGTTACTTCTTCAGAGAGGGACTTGTACACTTCATTTGGCAGGGCATCTGTACCAGAGGCTTTGTTGTTTTTAGAAATCTTGATTTGAGTTCTTATCTCCTCCAACGCAATTGGGGAGTCGAGGAAATCTTTACTAGCCTGGGTTAATAAGGAGAGAAATTTTGTGCTCAGCCAATCACTAATTGTTGTTTGGAGGGGAATAAATTCTCCCTATAAAGATCCGAAAATAGAGTGAGCAAGGAGTTTTGTATATCATCTATATTAGTCGATTTATCCCCTTGACTATTTATCTCCAGCTCGCCGATGTCATTTTTCGAGTGGTCAGATCTAGGCTTCCATGCCAGGAGAGCACCAGCCTTCTCCCCATATTCATAATTCTCAATTTTCTTCCTTTCCCATTGGGCCTTACACTTCTTTTCTAGTATTCCTCTATAGTTTTGTCTGGCCTGTTGGAGTTCCATCTGCACATTACTTTGTCTTTCAGAAAATTTTGATGGCTTAAGGAGCTCGAATTCTAATAAACCGATCTTTTCCTCACCGAATTTCAATTCGCGCCCTTCCGCACGATTTTTGGAGCTAATGAAGCTGTGTAATCGGCCTCTCAAACTGGCCTTCAAGGCATCCCAAACAACCTCTATGGCTGCTGAGCCTATGTTGAAGTCAAAAAACTCCAAAGATGACATTTTAATTGCCTGAATTATTTCTAGATCGTCTAGCCTTCCCCTGCTAAGTGTCCATCTAGGTTGGATTTTTTTAGTTACATTTTTAATCACACACAAAACCGGAGAATGATCCGATAAATGACTAGGGAGGATAGAGATATCTAATCCTTTATCAAGTAAACTCTTACTAGCTAACAGGTAATCAATCCTGGAGGAATTATGGTATCTCTTACTATGGAATGTAAACCCAGCCCTGTCCCCATTCATATGCCTCCAGGCATCAGCCAGACCTAAATCGTGGATCAGATTCTTCATTGCACGTCGAATCAAGGGTGTCCCAATGTAACGCCCTTGATTCGACCTATCTTATGGGGGTCTAACAGGACATTAAAATTTCCTCTTACAATTATAGGAGTTTCCAACATGAGCCTAGACTGTAACCTTACAATATAGGAGGGGTCATCGACATTTGGACCGTAAAATGAAGCACACGTTAAAACAGTGCCCCCGAAATCCAGCTGCGCAATCACCCACCTCCCTGATTGATCGGTCTGGATAGATTTAATCGAACAAGTTAACCCCCGCTTGACCAGAACTGCCACTCCACGGCTGTTGATGTTTTGATCCAAAACACAATAGGCTTTAATCCAGGGTATTCCTGAGAATAGTTTATTAGACTCCCCAGCAGTCAAGTGAGTTTCCTGCAGGAGGCAAACCCGTGCTTCTGCAAGTTCCAGCTACTTAATTATTAATCTTTGCCTCCGTATGCATCTTAAGCCATTTACATTCCAGGAGATAAAACTCAAACCAGTCTGAGCTATTACCGCACCTGCCATCCATTCACAAATCCCTGTCCCATGATTGTCCAACCATTTATTAAATACTTAAAGTGAGATGAGGTGTTTTTTTCTTTTTATTAGGAGATGATTGTTGCTTAATTTTCCTGCCTGCACTGCCCACAATTGACTTGCATCCCGTGGCTGGAGTGGGACTACATCCCCCAGCTTCCGTGGGGCCTAAAGAGGGGCTGCATCATGCTCTTAACTGCCAGGACATTGCTGCAGTGCAGGACATGATTGCTGCTTGATTTCATTGCCCACCCTTGACGTGCTGCCTGTGGCTGGGGTGGTATGTAGTCTCGCAGCTTTCACGGGGCCTGAGGGTCCACATTATGCTCTTAAGCGTCTGTACATTTCCGTAGTGCGGCACGCAATTGCAGCCTAATTTCCCTGTCTGCACTTTATTTGCTGCCCATGCCTGGGGTGGGACAAAGTCCCCCAGCTTCCCCGGGGACTAAGGGGGGGCCACATTGCACACTTATCATCCCTGCAGCGTTCGACACAATTGGTGCTTGATTTCCCTGCCCGCACTGTCTGCACTTTACTTGCTGGCTCTGGCTGGGGTAGGACTACATCCCCCAGCTTCCCGGGGCCTAAGCAGGGGCCATATCATGCTCTTAAGCACCAGGATATTCCCGTAGCACAGGGCATAATTGCTGCTTGATTTCCCTGCCTGCACTGCCCGTACTTTAAGTGCTGCCCATGGCTGGGATGGGACTGCAACACCTAGCTTACCCAGGGGCCAAGGATGGGCGGCATCATGCTCTTAAGTGGAAGGACATTCCTGCAGCATGGGTCGCACCTGGACTCATGCCTGGGTGAAGAGTTTGCCCATCTGTGCCCATACGCACTGGAGGAAGCTGGGCTGGGCAATTGCTCTTGGACTTTTGGATTCTTTTCCATCACTTTGGAAGCTGGCGACCAAAAGGTTGGTGACTGGGTCTTATCTGTTTTTGTCTTTTATATTCTTGGAGCCATTTGTCAGTTGTGATGTAGCGCTTAGAAGGTTGAAAATTGTAGGGGTGCGTTATATTCACTGTTAGTGGGCACCCGCATATAATCTAATGTACTCAGGTATTATGTGTGCGAAAATGTATTAAGAGATGTATAAGCTGTATCGATTTAATTTAGAAGTGTTAGCAATGTACCCTGATGCTGTGAATAGGTTTAGAGAAATGCATAGAGTTTAGTTTACTTGAACGCAATGTGATGTTAAAATGTGTAGCCTAGAATACGTGCATGTAGACTGTTTAGTTTAACCATACATGAAAAGAAAGACGTAAATGTCAATAGTGTGATTTAGACATGCTTGTGTAACCGAAGTAGTGGCCAGATTTCACATATATCGTTGAGGCGAAAGGCCTGTTATTTTCTTATGTTAGCCGAGGGCAATAGGCCAAAAAGGATTTATTCCAGTAGAGGTTTCAGGCTGTAGTAAATTGCAAAGTTAAAAGATGTGAAGTATGTCTGCCTTGCATGATCTCACCCCAGGTGCAAGGACAGTTGCTCGTTAGTAGAGAAGTTCTTTGTTCACGAATTGACTTATGTAGTGAAAGCCAGACATGGGAGTGCATTGGAATGTGCCAATCGTAACTCCTAGTGCGGACGGTGTCTGGGACTCAAGGCCAAGCTGATGGACGATGGAACTGGACAGCGCTCTGTGGAAAATTACTGAAAGACGACCCGGATGAAGAGGAGGTGCAAAAGGGCGTGTTCTGGGATTTGGGGTTCTGTATTAGGGAAAGCGCCCCGAGGGTGAAGGCAGAACAGCGCAGCCCAGAGCAGAGAAGAGTTAGGCGAGCAGTTAGAGGGGGCAATTTTAGATCAAGCTCTCTAAGTGAAGGCTTCTTAGGAAGTTTCACTCTGACACCTTTTTCTCGAGTGAGGGTCTCAAGGGATTGCTAAGTAGGGATGTCATCTAGTACAGAGTAGGGACAGAGATGGTATGGTCCAGTGTCCCTAATATCGACATTGGCTTAGTAGTTTTCTACCTCATGCTTTTAGAAATTGTGCTTTTAGTTATTTTTAGTCGTATGCGGATTCTTCGTAGAGTAGCATTTGTGTTAGTGCCTATGTACTTGTTGTGCCTCGTATTGAGGAGTTTGTATCTTCAAATCTTTATGCTGATAATAAAAGCCAGAGAGCCAAGAGATTAAGTCTCGAGTCCTTGATTATGACAAATTGCGGACAGCATTTTCTGATAATTGTATTTATTCCCTCCACGCTATTGGGCAAGTAAAAAGTTCCATCCGACCAGAGTGGGTTCTAGTAGATAATTGACGGATACTAAAATGGGCCGGAGCAGTTGGTAGCAGAGGATGGTTACTTCTGATAGCGAGGGACGATTAGATTAGATAAGGATAAGTGATCCTTGAGGCCCAAAGACGATAAGTGATGGTGAATCATCAGATGGTGAGCGAGAGACGACGGCGGCAGATGGGCATCGACGGCGAGTAGCAGTGCGGCAGGAAGCAGCAGTTCCAGGAGTGAGTATGAACAAAATGAGATGTTGTAGATTGCGGTGTTGATTTGTTGGGTGATGTCTTGCGGAGTTGATGTGTATGTTGAGTGATTGTGAGATCAGGCTGTGAGCGCGCGCAGCCCGGGATTTGTGGTGTAGAAGACACCTGAGATAGATTTTGTTGACCATCCAAAGGGGATCGTGAGGTACCATCGATCACCTGGACCGAGATAGGGGGAGCGAACGTGTGTGTGTATGGCAACTTAACGCTGGTCGTGGGTTGTTGTGTGTGGATCGAGTGTTAGTAACCTATCAGTGGCGATCTGTCTGGCCGGACGGGGGCAGACGGTCGCCAATCGAGGTCAACAAGGTCGAGAGACTGTGGACGAACAGTCAGAGGCTGTGGACGGACAGCCAGAGAAGTAACTTAATCGGTTATTTCAGTGTATGTATGGGACGAGAGTAGGCGTGAAACGTGTTTGGAGAAGGGAACTGCTGCGAACGAAGGAAGGCGACGTCAGAGAGTGTCGCGCTGTGATAGGCCGGTTGGTGTGAGTCGCGCTGTTATTGGAGGATTCAAGAGTAGGAAGTAAACAGAGC
This sequence comes from Triturus cristatus, assembly GCF_964204655.1. Classification (NCBI taxonomy): domain Eukaryota; kingdom Metazoa; phylum Chordata; class Amphibia; order Caudata; family Salamandridae; genus Triturus; species Triturus cristatus. The sequence continues at coordinate 820,530,796 of NC_140591.1, forward strand.
GCGAGATCGAATTTGCTTTCCATGAAGTGTCTTAAGGTTTTACGGGAATTGTGTAGAGGCGACAAGCATGTGGTCACTCGGAAGGGAGAAGAAGCCCCTCCCGAGGATACCCCAGCACATTACATGGCAAAGAATGTGGGGTTACATACCATAGTCTGGATCGAGAATTGGCATAAGATCACACAAGGTGAAGGGGAACTAGCTTTCCCGAGGTATGGCTCATTTAGGCTAGCGGTGCTGTACCAGCTGAAGTCGGTGATGGGGTCCTTAAGACCCTCGCCAAGACCAACACAGTTCGAAGCACTACATGCGTGGATTAGAGCAGCACATGATAAAGAAAAGGGAAGGAGTCAGGAGAGGATGAGGAAATCGATCAGGGCATTTCAGGATGCCAAGTGGGATGCAGCGGAGAAAAGATGGAGAGTGCAGGCAATTGAGGAAGAGAAACTGTATCCCTTATTGATAGACTCGACGGGGATAAGGCATGTGAAGGCACAGGACGAAGAGAGCGACTCCGATGATGGAGTATTGCAAAGATTGTTGGAGGAGAGACCACCTCCTTACAATCCAGAGGAAGCAGACGACAGGTGGGGTGAGAGAGGGGAAACTAGAAGGGTAACCATTCAACCCGAGACTCGAGTAGAAGGGTTGGTCTCGTTTGGAACAGAGAGTCCACGGAGTCAGTCTGAGGCTAGTGGGAGGATTGAGAGAGAGATGAGGTTACCAGATGCATTGAGGGTACCGGTCATCATTGGACCGATTGTGTCGATTTATAGTCCGGAATCGGAGGAAAGGGAGAGGTCCGAACAGGTAGTGGAAAGAACGAGGAGGGAAAGCGAGGAAAGTGGGTTAGAAGGGACAATGGCCCGACCTCCAAGCCCTGTACAATGGAGTACACCACTGGTAGCGGTGTCAGATACATCTAGGGGCGAAGAGGAACAGAGACCGGTGAGGCCGAGAAATCTGATGGAGTCGAGATCAGATTTAAGGTCGTGGGAACCATCAGAAAGGCATCAGAACCCGAATGTGGTCCAATCGGAGAGGGATCGGGGTAATTTTAGGAGTTATTCGGCTCCTATAGAAGCACCGGAAGAGAGGAGAGAGAAGGAGCCGGAATGTGAATATGATGAGGGACGTGGAGCAAGTTGTCAGGTGTTGAAAGGAGCCTTGAGAGCGGGGATGTTAGACATAGTAAGACTCAAGGCGGAGGTAGATGAAATAGTCTATGGAAGTTTACCGCTTGAGAGAATAGTAACATACAACCCGGATGAGCTGTTCTTTATAGCGAAAGATGTGACTCGTAAAGCACGAATCGCACACGAAAAATTGAGGGGATTGGCGAAAGAATATTTTGTGGATTTATCCAAGACTAGGGCGTTGCAAGGAAGTCATAGGATGCACTATACCGAGCGAGAGCTTGAGGAGAAGAGGGTCGTTGGATTAAGGTCACATACTAGAGAACTGATTCTAGCCATGTGGCCATGGCTGATGCTTGATAAATGGGAAGAGAAATGGTCTAAGAAAAAGACCTCTAAGGGAGCGGAAGGAGGAACTCCGGGTGAAGGGTTGCTACTGGCAAAGACTTTCCCTTTGAGGGAAGTGGCGAATGGAGGATATGTGCATGTACCATGGAGCAGGGGAGATTTGGCATCATTCACGAATGATTTTCCCAGGCTCAGGGAGAAGCCTGCAGAGTGGTACAAGCAAGTTGAGCGCTTTGTTAAGATTTCGAAGGTATTATGGATCGATCTGAATACCTTATTTGATATTGTGGTTCCGGGAGATCTGTGGAACGCATGTAAGGTTGCCGTTGATTGGCCGGACTATGAGCCTGATAGGAACTCGATTACAAATGGTCCGTCGCCAGCGGTGATGCGGCTGTATGATAAAGTAATTACTTGGCTGAAATCGAAGGTTTCACCCCAAGACATTGATTGGGTGAAAATAGACAGGACAGTGCAGGAACCAAAGGAGACAGTACACGAGTTTTATGAGAGACTCTTGAAGGCTTTCAAGCAGTACAGTGGCCTAGACGAGTTAGAAACGAAAGATATGGGACAGTTTGTTTCTAAGTTCGTGCTGGGTTTGAAGCCGAGGTTAGTCTCATGATACAGCAGCATTTGATCTGTTGGCAGAATAAGCCCGTGGATGAAATCTTGCGGTACGCCAGGTACTGCACGGATGAGATTGAGTCGAAGCACAAGAAGATGAAAGATAATTTGTTGCTTATACAGATGCAAGCTGCTCAGGGCCCGCCGAATGGGGGTCCAGGGGTAAGGAGGCAGGGAAATTATCAGACAGGAAATCAGAACGGGCAGGGTCAGGGAGGGCCAAGGCCCATAGACCCTAGGACAGGCATAGATGTAGCGATACTGAAAAAGACGACTGCTTGTCATCAGTTTCACCAGGTGGGAAACTGGAGGCGCGAGTGTCCCCTGAACACCTGGAACCAGCAACAGAGGGAGGGAGGAATAGCTCAGGTCCCTGGGGTGGACCAGGTAGAGACGGTGACTACACCGAGAATGATGCAAGGGGGGACCGGCATCTCGCAAGTGCAGGTTCCCCAGCCACCCAGGATACAGAACATGCAGCAGGGAGCTCGAACTTATTTGCAGATGCCCATGTTTGAAGTAAGCGAGGAGAAAGAGATAGATTTGCTGGCCCGGTTGAGTTTAAGCCAAGATGATGATTGCATACTTAGGGCCATCTTAGAGGTAGATCAGAGAGGACCCTTTGTGGAAGCAGAGCTTGACGGACACCCTACTACCTTTTTGGTCAATACGGGGGCTACTAGGTCGACTATAAGATCAGCAGTAGTTCCGGGTGTGGCCCTTTCTGGGGAAAGTATACAGGTTGTTGGAGTGGCGAATAAGAGGCTAGTTAGCCCTTTGACAGAACCGATTCCAGTCAGGATAGGAAACTTTAGGGATCGACACCAGTTCGTGGTGTGCGATTCTAGTCCTGTTTGCTTATTGGGGAGAGATTTGTTATGCAAGCTCAATTGCACAATCTACTGTACCCCGAAAGGAGTAGAGGTACAGACAAGAGATGATGACGCGACCTTTAAGGTTGCAAATCAGCGGGTGTGTGTGGAAATGTACCCAGCTTTGACGGTGGAGGAGCTTCCACTTGATTTGAGGGACTCAGTGTCCATCGATGTGTGGGACCTAAGTGGGGAGGAGATTGGCTTAGTCAGGGGAGTAGAACCAGTGAAGATACAGGTCAAGCCAAACGCGGAATTCCCGAGAACCCCTCAGTATAAATTATCCCCTGAAACGATTGCAGGGATTAAACCTGTGATCGAGTCCATGATTAAGCAGGGAATACTGGTGGAAATCATGGGTAGTCCATGCAATTCGCCCATTATGGGACTGCAGAAACCAAGTGGGAAGTTCAGGATAGTGCAAGATTTGCGAAAAATAAACGAGATAGTCGTTCCATGTTGTCCAGTGGTACCGAATCCATCTGTGATCCTGTTTCAGATCCCATGTGAAGCTGAATGGTTCACAGTGATTGACTTGTGTCAAGCATTTTTTTCGATTCCCCTACATGAAGAGAGCAGATTTCTTTTTGCATTTAGACTAGAAAATCGTGTATTAACGTGGTGTCGTATCCCACAGGGGTATACGGAGAGCCCATCGATTTTTAATTAACTTTTGAAGAAAAACCTTGAAAGTCTTGTGTTGCCACAAAACTCTGTTTTAGTGCAATACATTGATGATCTGCTTGTTGCGTCGGAAACAGAAGACGCTTGCAGAACTGATACAATTGCGTTGTTGAACTTCCTGGGAGAAAATGGTCACAAGGTGTCCCCAAACAAGCTGCAATACTGTTTACCTGAGGTACAGTATTTGGGTCACAGAATTGAGAAGGGTAAAAGGAAGGTGTCTCCAGATCGCATTGATGCGATTCTGAGAATGCCAGTTCCCTCGACGCAGAGGGAAGTTAGAATGTTTTTGGGAATGGTGGGTTATTGCCGCCAGTGGATCCCAAACTTTTCCTTTGACGCGAAGCCTTTACAGCGGCTGACGCGAAAGGACGTAAGTGATCCGGTACCATGGGACGACGACTGTTTGAAATCATTTCTGAGGCTGAGAGAAGCCTTATGTAGCGCTCCTGCGTTGGGAATGCCGGATTATAACAAGGCATTTGCATTATTCTGTTGCGAAAGAGAAGGTTGCGCATTAGCAGTGTTAACTCAGAATCATGGAGGTGTCCGTAGACCAGTTGCCTATTTCTCAGCTACCCTAGATCCGGTAGCTTCTGCGTTGCCCGGATGTCTCAGATCCGTTGCGGCAACAGGTGTCAGCATCGAGAGATGTGAGAGCATTGTGATGGGTCATCCTCTTACTGTACATGTGCCACATTCTGTTGAACTGTTGATGACTAGGACTAAAACACAGCACCTCACGAATAATAGGCTGACTCGTTATGAGCAAGTTATCCTTGCAGCCGATAATGTGATATTGAAGAGGTGTGCTGTTTTGAATCCTGCTACATTGTTACCTGTCCCAAATGTAGATGATAATGAATATTGTGAGGACCATGATTGTCTCGACGTTACGGAACTATGCACCAAACCGAGACCTGACATTGTCGATGAACCACTCCCAGTGTCAGATGAGATTTTCTTTGTGGACGGTTCATGTTTAAGAGACAGTGTCGGTCGATTGAGAGCAGCCTTTGCTGTATGCACCATCACGGGGGTGGTTGAAGCCGCTTGTTTAGAAGGAGTACACTCCGCGCAGGTGGCTGAGCTCATTGCTCTGACTCGTGCCTGTTTGGCAGCGGAAAAGATCCGTGTAACTATTTACACAGACAGCCAGTATGGGTTTGGTGTGGTTCATGACTTCGGACAGCTATGGTCCCAGAGAGGGTTTATGACGTCTTCAGGTTCTCCTATAAGAAATGGTGAACATGTACGGAAACTGTTAAAAGCATTGCAAGGTCCTGATGAAATTGCTGTTGTTAAATGTGCTGCACACACGAAGGGAAATGATTTTGTCTCGTTGGGAAATAACTATGCTGATGAAGTAGCCCGATTTTGTGCAGAACAGGGATGCAACTTCACTGAGATCTACATGGAGGAAACTGGGGAGGAGAGGGTGTATGGTCAGATGTTAGCAATGGCAGACTCATGGGAGGAACTGAAACAGCTTCAGGAAGGGGTCTCGGACCAGGAGCGAGACAGTTGGATACGAGCTGGATGTGAGAAAGGAGATGTGGATATATGGGTTTCGAATGATGGACGAGCAGTGTTGCCGGAATGTTTATTGAATCCCATGGCGAGGTTGATACATGGTGCTGTACATCTTGGTAGAGACGCAATGATGAGAGTGTTTCATCAGACTTGGTACAACCCGAAGTTTCGGGCAGTGGCCGAAACCGGGTGCCAGAGGTGTGTCACTTGTCAACAGATGAATGTAGGAAAGAGGACAGCTGTGACATTGAGTCACATAGGGAGGTCAGGTGGACCTTTCAATAGGATGCAGCTGGATTTCGTTGAAATGCCGAAGTGTAATGGGTTGAGGTACATATTAGTGATAGTATGTGTCTTTTCCAGGTGGGTGGAGGCATACCCTACCCGCAGATGTGACACACTTACGGTAGCAAAACTATTATTGAGAGAACTCATTCCAAGGTACGGGTTCCCGACGTCCTTTGAATCGGACAGAGGAACTCATTTCCACAGTGAAGTCATGAAGTTGCTTTGTGCTGCCTTAAATATAGATCAGAGGTTACATTGTAGCTATAGACCAGAAGCTTCAGGGATAGTGGAACAGGTGAATGGAACTCTGAAGGCTCGGATGGCGAAAGTGTGTTCGTCAACATCCCTGAAATGGCCTGACGCATTACCTTTGGTCCTCATGAGCCTCCGAAGTGTGCCTGATAGAAGGACTGGATTGTCACCCCATGAAATCCTCATGGGGAGAGCGATGCGTTTGCCTGCAATACCTGCCACTGCTCTGATAAATATCACTGATGATATGATCCTGGACTATTGTAAAGGCCTTGCTGACGTGGTCCGTTCTGTGTCTCAGCAGGTGCAGACAGCAACGGTTCCAGCTGCGAGTGACCTGTGCCACGACTTATGCCCAGGAGATTGGGTCCTAGTCCGAAAGCACGTGAGGAAGAGTTGCCTGGATGCTAGGTGGCGAGGCCCGTTTCAAGTGATCCACATAACGAACACAGCAGTAAAGTGTGGAGGTTTACCGAACTGGGTGCATGCTTCCCATACCCGTAGAGTTCCAGCACCCTTGGAAGATACAGCCCCTCTCCCGAACAAAAACCCAGCTGAGGTGGCAGAGCCATCCGAGAGGGTAAGTCAAGCTGTGAGGGTTGCTGAAGCAGCTGGTGGTGCACTGAACCAAGCTGAAGGAGAACGTGAGAGAAGCACCGAACCAGAAACAGGAGTAGAAATAAGAGGTGCAGTGGGCAGTACTGAATCGAGTTCTGCCGAGGAAGAAGAGATCAGTGCACAGGGTATCGAGGGGAAGACCGAAGGTGCCGCAGAAGCAGAAAGGGTTTGGCCCGCAAGGCAGAAACGGGTAAACCTCAGGTTGGCGCCGAGCACAGAACTTGCACCAGTTTCGGAGGAGCCAGAAGCAGAATCGAGTGACGAGGAGCATCCTCAAGGTACTCTGAGAAGGTCAAAGAGAACTTGAGTGCCAAGCCAGAAGTACGCTTCACCAGAGTGGGCATATCCAGTGACTGATGCCAGGCTTACCGAGCACGGGAAGAGTGAGGTCAATGACATTGATCAACAGTGTCCCGTTTCCGAGAGTGGAAGTGTTGCTGAGGATTCCAGGATTGGAAATCGATGGAATCCTGACCATCAACATTCCGAGTCCGCCATTTCTAAGCACCATCCGTGGTATGATCTTGGACACTTTGGATTTCCCGACGTTCACAGTTGAGCCAGCTCCACAAGAACTGACCATCCTTAAGCTCGAAATATTGCAGGGAGTCCTGGAACTGTTGGGACCAGCAGTTATTTTGGACTGATTGAAGAGTGTTGTAAAGCAGGGAAGAAGATAACCTAGATCCGAGAGGAAGAAGAATAAAATTAGGGACTTTCCGTTGTAGAACGAAGAAAAGTTAGGGAGGTTTTGCCAAAGTTCACAAAAGAGACATTGATGAGAAAGAGACTGACCATTCCAGAGACTGTATTGAACATTGAGTATATTCCGAAGATGGCAGATCCTGCAAACACACATCGTAGGGCTAGATTGATAATAGGCACATTGGTAGGAGTTGTGATAGCCACTATATTTGCAGTAGTGATAAGTTCATACATGGTGGCTCACAGGCAGGAGGGGAAGGTTCAGGGATCACCTACACCTATTACCCCAGGACAGAGAGGTGTCAGTATCAGAGAACAGGGAACATCAAAGTTAAGGGAGGATCGGAGACTCCACATGGATTTGTCGAAGGGTGATTTTAAACTCAATACTTATGCGAAGTTGTTGTACAAGTATGTGGATGCGATGGATGTGAAGGATTGTTATGTGTGTATGCAGTTGCCTGCTTCGGTAGATGAAGGTATCAAGTATCATCATCTCCCATTGACATATGGGATTTCTTGTAGTTTATTGCTCAGTTTATTTTACGACAGGAGGCAGTTCGAGTATTTCTTTTCAAATTTTGATACGGTACTTCCTGAAGTTCCAGCAATCAAGCATTTGAATAAGTACGACTATTATAAGAAAGAGGACAGACTCTTGAAGTATTTTAGACCTACTGTGAAGTTGGATACTGCGCATGCTCACAGGCATAACCTGACATGTGCGTTATCTGAGACGGAGAAGAAGTTCATTGATCAGGTAGAGGACAGATATAGAAAGTTGACCCAGACACGAGACACCGGAGATAGTCCAGTAGATTGGACTGAGGAGGAGAAATCTCACAAGTCCAAGGGAAGCTATGGACCAATAGCATTAGATGAAGTGCAGAAAGGGAATTTGTGTATTGGACGGCCTCAATCAGCCACGGAGAAGGTTGCAGTAGGACATAGCACTTGCTCTCAGACTTTCACTATGGAGGCTTCTGTTAAAGACTTTATGCAAGGTCCAGTAGAAGTGATTCCGACAGTGTATTATGTATGTGGAAAGAATGCTTATGTCAGACTGCCTGCAAATTGGTATGGCATATGTTATTTGGCCATCATATTCCCGAAGATTTATCACACAGAGGACTTGGAGTTGTTAGAGACGAGACAACATTCTAGGAGACGTAGGACTGTAAAGGCAGGTGCAGTGATTGGTGATTTATATGGAGCAATGATACCTAGTATGGGTGTGGTATTGAATGACGTGAAGATCAGAAGGTTGGCGACTGTAGTTGATGAGCTGTCTATGAATACGGCGAGGTCTTTGTTGTTGGTGACGGGAGAGATGTTGTCGATACGGAATATGGTTATGCAGAATCGACTTGCGTTAGACGTGTTATTAGCTAAGGAGGGCGGGGTCTGTAAATTATTGAAGGTTCAAGAATGCTGCACATATATTCCAGACAATACGAAGGAATTGGGGAAGTACATAGACAACATCACAACTATTCACAAGGAAATTATGGATTTGACGGAGGAGAATGTGTGGGAAAATATTGGACAGGGATTTGGAAGAGTGGGAACATGGTTTGCGAATTTGGGAAGAGGATTTCTTGGATCAGTGTTGAAGCCAATTATCATTGCTGTAGTTTGTGTGATTTGTTTGTGGGGATGCGTGAAAGCGTGGAAGTGTTATCAAGGAGGCAAGGTTGAAAGAGCTCTTAGAGCAAATGAGAAAAGGATGGCGAAGTTTCAGGATCAGCAATATGAGAGTCTTAAGAGAATGGAGGGAGTTCGACATGGCAGAGTCATGACCAGTACCGTTTAAATCAGTTCTAAAGAAGGAAGATTGTAATGGTGTGATGACAGATGTCATCAAAGGGGGGAACTGATGTAGCGCTTAGAAGGTTGAAAATTGTAGGGGTGCGTTATATTCACTGTTAGTCGGCACCCGCATATAATCTAATGTACTCAGGTATTATGTGTGCGAAAATGTATTAAGAGATGTATAAGCTGTATCGATTTAATTTAGAAGTGTTAGCAATGTACCCTGATGCTGTGAATAGGTTTAGAGAAATGCATAGAGTTTAGTTTACTTGAATGCAATGTGATGTTAAAATGTGTAGCCTAGAATACGTGCATGTAGACTGTTTAGTTTAACCATACATGAAAAGAAAGACGTAAATGTCAATAGTGTGATTTAGACATGCTTGTGTAACCGAAGTAGTGGCCAGAATTCACATATATCGTTGAGGCGAAAGGCCTGTAATTTTCTTATGTTAGCCGAGGGCAATAGGCCAAAAAGGATTTATTCCAGTAGAGGTTTTAGGCTGTAGTAAATTGCAAAGTTAAAAGATGTGAAGTATGTCTGCCTTGCATGATCTCACCCCAGGTGCAAGGACAGTTGCTCGTTAGTAGAGAAGTTCTTTGTTCACGAATTGACTTATGTAGTGAAAGCCAGACATGGGAGTGCATTGGAATGTGCCAATCGTAACTCCTAGTGCGGACGGTGTCTGGAACTCAAGGCCAAGCTGATGGACGATGGAACTGGACAGCGCTCTGTGGAAAATTACTGAAAGACGACCCGGATGAAGAGGAGGTGCAAAAGGGCGTGTTCTGGGATTTGGGGTTCTGTATTAGGGAAAGCGCCCTGAGGGTGAAGGCAGAACAGCGCAGCCCAGAGCAGAGAAGAGTTAGGCGAGGAGTTAGAGGGGGCAATTTTAGATCAAGCTCTCTAAGTGAAGGCTTCTTAGGAAGTTTCACTCTGACACCTTTTTCTCGAGTGAGGGTCTCAAGGGATTGCTAAGTAGGGATGTCATCTAGTACAGAGTAGGGACAGAGATGGTATGGTCCAGTGTCCCTAATATCGACATTGGCTTAGTAGTTTTCTACCTCATGCTTTTAGAAATTGTGCTTTTAGTTATTTTTAGTCGTATGCAGATTCTTCGTAGAGTAGCATTTGTGTTAGTGTCTATGTACTTGTTGTGCCTCATATTGAGGAGTTTGTATCTTCAAATCTTTATGCTTATAATAAAAGCCAGAGAGCCAAGAGATTAAGTCTCGAGTCCTTGATTATGACAAATTGCGGACAGCATTTTCTGATAATTGTATTTATTCCCTCCACGCCATTGGGCAAGTAAAAAGTTCCATCCGACCAGAGTGGGTTCTAGTAGATAATTGATGGATACTAAAATGGGCCGGAGCAGTTGCATCCCCTAGATCTCACATAGGCTTGATGGGGAAACATAAGACGAAAGAACCACTTCCTGCGGGAGGCAACAAGAGAAGTAGCATGGGTGGTACAGTTACTAATTGTTCTATTAGCACAATTGCTTCACTGATCCAGGAGGTTGATCTTCTTCTTGCTGATAGCCATGCAGCTTCCTCACCAGATCCCACCCCCCTCTCTGATGCTTGTAATCAGCTGAAATATGATATTTCCAGCAGAGTACCCCATGGCAGCAAGGAAAATTGAGTTCTAAGGGGGTTATTTCGGGGACCAAGAAGTCATCTGGCAGAGTGGCTGCGGAAGGCTTCTGTGGCAAAAGACTGACTTTGAAAGGCTCAGGTCCTGTCTTAGGTGATACAACCACTGTAATGGCTGTGGCCTAAATCTGGATGATAGAGAAAGTGTATCTATTCCTTTGGAACCATCTGCTAGCCTCAGCATTATTAATGTTGGCAGTAACCTTGTGGGTTCTAGTGAGTCTACTCACAAGTGCTGACAGCATTGTGTTATCCCCCAGAGATCTTGGGTCTGAGAACAACGCTGGATAATGATAAAATCTGTTTGGCCTTAATTAGTGAGTTGCATATTTTAAAGAAAGAAATGCATGATTTATAATCACTGATGACGATCTTAATTGGAATAGTTAAAGCATCCAATAAAGATTTACCTGCTGCAAGATTTAGTTGAGACAAACCTGTAGGAACCCAATCTGATGCAAATGGATAACAATGATGTACCTGTTTTACTGCAAGGTACTCATACCAATGCCTGGGAAACACAAAGATTGCCGGCTCCAGCAGCCAACACGAGTGCAACATCAATGTCTAGTAACTGCTGGTGGCTGCAGCAACCGTCTCTTAAAAACTCTCTGCCCCGAATGAATGTGCCTCCTGAAGTCACCCTAATGTGCTGGTGATCAAGAACATTCCCAAATCTATCCTGCTGGAATCCCAGGAATCTTTGAGAAATAAATGTGTTTATTGACTTGGGGTTTTAAGAAGGACATTAATATTCTTATTAACCCCTTCGGTGCTCATGACGGAATGGTTCCGTCATGACCCACGGTTGAGCTGTGCTCATGACGGAACCATTCCGTCATGACCACGCCCGCGCAAGATTCCGCCAGCACAGCGGCGGAATCTGCGCAGCATCGAAGGGGTTAAAGACACTATCCTGATCACTCGATTTGACTACTTTGGTCCCTCTACAAAAGACTGTGTGATCATCAATTTTTATTCTCAACATGCTGTTCACTCATTGTTAACTTCTTATTATGTTAAATCAAACAAGTCTGCTGGTCTCCAACTCTTGCCCCCAGATTACTTCTATAAAGCGCAGTCAAATGTTAGACTGTTTCTAGCCCGGACACGTTCAATGATTAGAAGACCTGTACCATTGCAACCAATTTTTAAAATTCCTTTATCTAACCATTTTCAGCAGTTTTCAAATGTGGAAGAAGTGGACTGAAACCCGGCAGTTGGCACAGACCCTATACATTTGAGGGAGGGAGGTGGGGCACCAGTAGTCTCTCTTCCCATGGTCACCCAAAAAGTCCAGTGTGCCCCTTCTGTACAGGCAGTTATGGCCAACAACAGTAACTATGTAACCACAACACAACGGCTGGAGGACTAGGGAGACTTCCTTAAACGTTTGGTATCTATACCTACTGATGGCCTTTCTCCAGTTACTTCTGTAACCCCTAGCAATGCCCCTGCTAGTGCCACCCGGGACCCGTCCACCAAGCTTTTACTCTGGAATCTTGCAGGAATAACTGCAAAGCTATCTTGCCCAGACTGGTGCCAGTTTGTCGATGAGTTTGACATTTATTTTTTTCAGGAGACCTGGTCCCTGTCCCATCAGTTTCACACTGGTTTTGTCTATTTTACTCAGGCTGCAATATCATCTGAGAAGGGACGGTGATCAGGAGGGGGTAAGAGTTTGGGTGAAAACCTCCCTGTCCTGTGTGGCTGAGGAGTTCTCCATATATTTTGAATGTCAGTTTGTGGTTCCCTACAAATGAAACTTAATACAAATACAACATTTACTGCAGTTCAGTGGGTAATAGTCCTACCAGTCAGAGACCTTGAAAACTGTCACATAGCCGCCCTCCCAATTTGTTCTTACAAAATTGTTGCAAGCAACTTCATCTGCAAATTTGAATCATTGAGGTCCAATGTATAGGATCTTACGGGGGATGAAGATCAGGTCTGGCCTATTCCAAGGCTCACAATCTGCCCCATAGGGAAATGGTCTCCTGTAGCTATCCAACTGAATGCATTCCCTCTTATCCAAGGTCTCCAAGCCTGCAATGGAAGAACGGCCTTTGATAAAGATATGAGACATACATTCAATCATTTACGTAATACCAGTCTTACTGATTATATACTGCTTAATATTATACTTTGGTACCAATTGAGCGATACGATTGTAATCCTCTGGTGGAAAGTGACCATAAGGCACTGGATCTTACCACTGGGAATCACTCTATTTAGTTCCCTCACCAAATCCTTTGTTAGAATGCTTAGAATAAGTAATAATCGATGCAGGATAAAATGGAGATGTATGGTAGAGACTCTGTCAAGGTAGTAACTGATGGTGTTGATGCTATGCAGTTTTTGGGTGCACTTTTGAACAAACTGAGTCTCTGGAGAGAGTTAGTGCAATTCATAACTCCATTTTTTTATTGTTAAGGAATCTTTTTTTTTTTCTTTTTAAACCAAGTGCCTTGCTGGAAAACAATCACAGCCTCGTAGTACAATAAATCATGCAGAGTAGCCAGGCAGTTATTATCACGTTTAACCCATATCTATTGACTGGGGGTGAGGTTTTGAAAAGTTTCAACAGTCCATCCATCATCTTGTTGTGTTTGCTATGTTTGGTCTATGTGGCCAAGGGTATGCCCAGACATAGGTCCCTTGCTTGCTGTGCCACTGGATTCAAGCAAGCCTGGATGGTGAGGGGTGATACCCCTAAATTGGTCCCTGGATGCTTGTTTCCGGGCCAGTGAAGACCTGGCCAGGGAGTTTGGACTAGACCGTTCCCTTGGGGATCAGGGTCAAGAATGATTTGCATATGGCTGGGTCCAAACTGGAGTGGCATAGTGAGCAAATGAACGATGGATTTAACTCAGATCTCCTGACTGGAGGTAAGTGGTTGAAAAGTTTCAGCACTCCGTCCATCATCTTGCTGTGTTTGAGATGTGTTTTGTTTTCAGACAGTGGACAAAGGGCCCCGCGAGTGAGGAGGGGATTCCTCCATTGGCAGGTTGGCCTGAGTGGTGTGCCCAGTCTCTTCCTAAGCTTCAGAGGATGCCTACTTTGCCACTGGCAGATGAAGGTCAAATCTAAGCCTGCCTCCCCTTTGTCTTTCTAGTTAGTCTGCCACCGAATCCAGTGGGGAAAGAGGAACTTACCAAAGTGGTTTAGGTGGTGGACAAAGGCTTGCACTCCAACCACAGGCCGACACTATGCATGAAAGTAGACCCCACAGACCTCACCACAGAACACTCCTGAACCTGTGAGGAATCAGAAGAAGGACGGCCATGCTATTAGAGGAACCTAAGGCAAGACTGGCCTGCTTGCCTTGAACCCAGACCACAGAAGTGACTCCAAGGGTCAGTCAGCTGACCTTTTGTTTGAGTTTAAGGGACACAAGCTTCCAAAGGCCCTTTTTCCTTCAACTGCCCAGCTGATCAGTACCAACTGGATATTCCCTGGGCTCTGCTGCTGGCCTCTATTGGAGTGAGTCCTAACCCCCAACCCTTGGCTTGCGTTAGAGTGCACTCCTCCTGTCCCCAAACTACAATATCTGGGACTTAGAAACTTTTTGCCAACTTTCTGCCTGGAGAACCGTCAAAGACCATGACGGCATTTGAAGCCTCAGTAGTAGATGTTGAATAGTCATTCAGCCTCAGCTTTCTGGTTTTCCCCCTGAAAAAGATATGACTTTCAGAAAGGTGTTTAAGTCCAAACATAGAGAGATTCATTGGGACTGAACCTGGGTATGTACCTGCTGGCTTATGACATCTGTCCTCAAAAGCAAAGGATCTCCAGTCACTGTATGTTCTGCCCTTTGTGGGTGGGCCATAATGCAGCAGGAAACCACCAGCACATGTGGGCTAAATGGGTTACACTTAAATAACACAAAGGCAGACAAAGTTAGGAAATGATTGTTTTGTAACTTTGGAATAAGGTATACACAATGCCCATTCAATCCCTGGTCTCAGTTGGAAGGCTTTTGATCCTCCATTGTAAACCATAACTGTGTATAATCTGATTATTGCTAGTGGTCATCTTTTCAGTTCATTCTCAAGGCAAATGGGGCCCAGTTCAAGGAGCAGCATATGATGCAGTCATGAAGAAGATCAGAAAGCAAGGAAGAACCATGCACAATCTCGGTGCCTCAAAGCAACCAGTAAGGGCTTATTGTGAGGGGACAACATATTGCTGTGGCAGAATGGCTGAATGCCTGTCCAGAAGATCCAGCAATGTAACAAAAGTACACCCTAATACAATTCTTTGGTTTTACATATTAAGCCTTGACCAAAATTCATCTAAACCTAACCTCAAGTAATAAAGAGCACAAGAATAAAATCTCCATTATTTATTAAACAAGCACATGATCCAGCATTGTGGAGGTACCCTTTGTGACTGAATAACATGTGGGTCCCACTTTATCAGTAATAGCTTGAAGGAAACATTTAATGGAAGAGTTTATCTGTTTATCCCATAGATCATTTTCCCCCCATCGTCCTTACATTCTGCTTACGATCTGTGATTTTTTAGGGCTTTAATTGATGCACGGGGACACTGTCAAATGTCACTTTTGGATTATATTTTAATAGGTTGACTGCTTTTGTCTTACCTCTGCACACAGTGCCTAGCAGTGCAATCTACATTCGAAGTTCAAAACTGTTTGAGATATAGGACATATTGGCAAAAGAAATCTGCAGAAAATATATTTACTAGAAACGAATAAGCAATAGATTACGACAGGCATCAATGGATGAGAGCATCTTTTTAAGGTAAGTAAATGTGGAAATATACCATCGTACAGCTCTTTTTCTTCTGAACATAAAATAAATATGGATAAATACCAATAAAATGGTCAAAAAATAAATATGTCAAAGTCAAAGTAAAATGTATTCAAATGTTCGGTCTTTTAAAACCATTACACTATATAATATCATTACATTACTTAAAGCATCCTATATATAAAAAAAGAACATTTATAAAAAAGAATAGAATCTTCATTCAGTATTCTACAGTTCGTAAAATAAAAAAGACCTGTCCAAAAAGTGCTGCACCATAACATCATCCTATCTTAAAAACCATCATCATAAAACTGTATAATAAATTATTTGGTTTTCTTCTACAATTCTTCCTAATTCCTTTAGATGCAAATTTATGAATTTAACCCCCCTGCAAACCAGCGTAATCGAAGACTCACCCAACCAGGTGTTTACAGTTTCCCTGCATGTTTGTATGTTCATATTAATGAATATTTCTTTCAAAAGTATCTTTCTTTCTTTTAATAACTTTGGACATGCACAGAGAATATGTGATAGGGAATCATGTTTGTAGTTGCACAATCTGCAGTCTTGATTTTGGTAATGGTGATTCCAGGAGGGGATCAAATCCTTTATTTCCCACATACCAAAAAGTAAATTCATAAATTAGTTCTTTAACATTTTTGAGAAATGTGCTGATAAATATACCTGCGGTTTCCTGGTGCCAAATGAATGAATTGCCGTCCAGGCATGATTTCTTTGTAATAAGCTGTTTTCATCTGTTGTGTTGGACAGGATTTTTGTTGACCAATTTAATGCTTTGTTGAAGGCCTGTTTCCCCATGCCTGAGTTCCAAATTTCTTGAACATAAAGATCCTCAATAACTTGTGCTAAGTAACAGCCCCAGGAACGGGGGGGCATATCATCAAGACGATTGTTGCCGCTTTAGCGGCCGTTGTAAAGTGGTGATAATCCTAAAGCGGTATTAGCAAGGGCACACTAACTGGCTTTAGCATGTATTACCTTTTGTCATCGCACATTTCACCAACGCCTTGCATCTCATCGCTAATGAGATGCAAGGTAGGCGTTCCTGACATTCACTACATGTCAGAACATCGATATCGCGGCTTCGCGCTATCAACAAGGATGCCCCATTCCCGCGTTGCGACTATGAAAATCGCACAAAAACCCAATTAACGCTGGTTCCTAACGCCAGGTTAATTTCTGACTTACCCATATTGCCCAATGGGGTGTGGATTGTCATGCTGAATCCCCCATGGCTTATCAACAAGGACTACCCTATCGCTAACATGTTATCGCTGGTTTACCAGCGATGTTGCAGCATTTCGCCGCTATCGCTGGATATTTTATCGCTTTGGAGATAGCCGTTGATGATAACGCACTATCTCAGCGATAATATCCAGCGATAGCCGGCGTTAACTTCAATCGTGCTATGTGCAATATTTATCGCGGGGCCTTGTAGATATGCCCCCTTGTATTTTCTTCTCTCTCTCTGAGCTTCTTTTTCTTTAACGCACACATTCTCAATAGAATCAGTCTTAGCTGTTCTAAGCCTAAGCCTAAAATAAATATGGATAAATACCAATAAAATGGCCAAAAATTATATATGAATAAACACAGACGGAAATGTTTAAGAAATGAATCCCATAAAACTGGGAGCCCTAGTCATTATATACACCAGTGTTATGCTCACTTCTATAATGCAATTTATATGAGGCATTAGCCCATAATATAAAAATACGTGAAGTAAAGAAATCAAATGCCTGCACCCCTTGGATCAAGGAAAATAATGTAAAGTCCTATTTCAAGTTTGTCCAGAAAAGTTGGGAAGTATATAGCAGTGACATGCTTAACGCCAGTGATTACCGCATCTCAATCAGTATATTTACTGACAGCCAGGTGGACAATTCCGAGAACTACTCGAAGGTTTTGCAATCTTACGTCAAAAACCTAAATAAGTCCATTAAGAACTTTGCTCAAAATTTAGGCCGCTACAGGTTCCTGGCGTTATTGCTTTTTCCGTCTTTCCTTTTGAGCGTGCCCAGGCTGACTCACTCATGATTAAATTGATTAAATACACGTCAATTCCGTCCGTAAACATCAGAGCCCTGCCCTCTTCCGTCGGTTATTTGATTAAGATATTTTTATATGGGTGCAGAAGAGCAGCTGGGCAAACATTGAACTCAAAGACACGTCTGATTAGCCTGTAAACTATTAACAGCCGTTCTGTCCCTCTGCAATCTCTATGGCAATCGAGGACATTTCAGCTTTTCTGAATTTAAGGAAGACCGCCTAAATTTAACTAGCGAGATAATTGGTTTGCGCGCCCATTTATCGTAAAGGGAAGCGAAGTATTATTACTTCGTGAACCTTAGCACTTTTAAATGTTTATTGCAGATTTCTGAAGCGTGTGCCACAGCGCTACCTGAACTTTCCGCTTCCCCCCCCCCCCCCCCCACTCAAGCCCAGTGCGTCGCCCATGCCTGTCTGCCCGCATAACGCCGTGCGCGTTTTTTTAGCTGACTGGTTTAATGAGATAACTAAATCGAGCCCCACCGGGGTAATGCGCCCAGACATGCCTTAATCTTTCTGGCTCGGACTGCGGCTTGCCTTGGGACACGGGCCCATCACTGGTAAGAGCCTCGTGCCAAAAGCAATCCGCTGACAAAGTAGTAAATGTCACTTTAGTTAATGTCCGATTTGAATCTTTTCATGGTGCCTTTCGTTTTTTACAGTAACATTTAAAGAAATCTTCCAATGCATTTTAATTCTAGGCTACGCGCTGTTCACATGCAAATAGATATGTGTTTTGCATTCCTGGCAAAATTCAACATATAACTGAATAAAACGCATTGTCAAAGGTGCAAAATATGCTCCGAAAGGGGATAATTAAACACGTTGCAAAATATTTATTTTGTCGAGCCATCGTGTCTTACTTCTTCAAATGTAGGATAAACTTACGCATGAGGTCCCAATTCAGAACGTCCTATTAAGAAGTATTGGCAATGCCAATAGATCGAACAGGAATGTTGTATCAGAAAAAGAACAAGATGGCAGTGGTAAAAGCAAACTGCTTGCACATCCCAATAAAGTCAAGGTTAGTACATAGAATACAAAAAGCCCTGTGTGCTCAAATGGATCCACACTATGCCACCTAAGTAATGTATACAAATATATTTAGAAACAACGTTTCCATATAGACACACACACGCCGAGACACTTGTAGAGCGGCTACGGGTTTACCGCCTCCGAAACCGGGCCGATCCTAGTCCGTGATGCTTTGCTTTCCCCAACTAAGGAGCATATCAGCAAGGGCCGGCGATAATTATTGCTAAGCGCGCTTAGCGCAAGGATAATTATCGCCGGCTATCGCTGGATTTTAACGCTGAGATAGCGCGCTCATCTCAAAAGTGATAAAATTCCAAGAGCAAGCTGCCAAATGTGCGATTATCACTGGAAATGTAAATGTAAATGTTGTAGACTTGTAAAGCGCACAGCTGCCCCAGCAACGGGGCATCCCGGCGCTGTAGACCGCTGGGGAGCCCGTCCTGGCTATCCCTGTGAGATAGTCCCTTTCTGGGTATCTCCAAGGTGAAACCAGGCACCCCCGGTGTCTGTGGGGGGGGCCGTTGTAGAGATGAGGCAAGCTTAATGCCCAGAGTTGCCGAGTGTGTTCCTGGTTAGAGTAGGTACCGAGGCGAGAATTATCGAGTCCGTTTTGACCCTGGTCCACGACCCTGCCGCATTGGGAATTGAACCCTGGTCCCTGGCCGATTCTCTGCTTACGGGTCTGCCGCCTCTAACCAGTGAGCCACACCTCTCCCAGTGATAATCGCACAACGTTTGGCAATAGCTTGATGATAGGGCAGGGCAGACTTAGCCATTATATCCACCTTCCATTGGATATAATGGCTAAGTCAGACTGAAAGCAGACGTAAGGAAAGTACCGATAACCGCGGATAGCGCTACTTTTCTTATCGCTACGCAGGTTAGCGATCAGCTTGCTGATAGGAGAAATGTCTGTTAGCGACATTTCTCACGTTATTTTGGGGAAGAATGCCCACTTTGCATCTCATTAGAGATGCAAAGCTGGGCGTTAAGGGAAAGGGCGCTAAGGCATGGATTCCCGAGATAGCGTGACCTTGCTGATAGTGCGATACAATTATCTCCGCTTTTCGCCCGAAAACGGACGCTAAAGCGGCGATCATTTTATTGCGGGGCCTTGATGCCCCTAAATGTTTTGGGCATCTAGACGCTTATTGCAAGGTCTGTTATACCTCCAGACCTTCCTAGGAATTTAACTAGTACATGGGGTTGAAAGGACTTCTTTGGATTGTTTGCAAAACATACATACATAACCTACCTCTGCATCATCTGTAAGAATTTAGGAGCCTTGAAAAAGTCGTCATCACGACAAAACACGTGTCAGCTGAACCATTTCTTCCTTGGCCTGCATGTCAACAAAATTCTTGGATTGGATCAGTTTGTGAATAAAAGTTGGTCTGTGAAACAGACAGATCGGATTGTTGGATGGTGATGTGATCCGTTAAAATTAAATAGATATGTATTTGTGTTGAAGCAAAGAACTGTAGAATGATATTGGTGTAGGTTTAAATGTCAGATGACAGTTGCATTGTCAAGCCAGATCTAAAAGTTCATGTAGGCTGATGACTGCGGTGATTTAAATGGGCCGGTACTAAGTACCAGCAATTTTTAATTTTTCACCCATGTGAGTACCGGAGCTTTTCCTTCACCAAAGAAAGTACCAGTTCTCAGAGGAAGAGCACGGCAGGATCAGTGGCATGAGTGCATGAGCGCGCTACTCTCAAGCCGTGCATCTGTGTTGCTTGCTCTAAACTGAGCTGCTGATAAATCATCAGCAGCTCAATTCCTTTATCAGAGCTGCCCAGGGGTTTACACAGCTTGCATTGTACCAGTGCTTAATTTGTTGGGGTGATTTCCGGTGCATAGCACCAGCAATTATTTGTCAGGGCTGAGTCTACACGTGATATTGGCTGCTGCCTGCTCACTAAGTTCACACGGGTCTCTCAAGTGAAGAGCTGATATCGCACGTCACTGTGTGTGTAAAATATTTCCTATTGGATGCTGTGGCTGCCTGCCTTTTTATGAGCACACACACACACACTGCAATAAACTGCCTGGACCTCTGCCTAAGCATAAGTTAGAGGACACTCCAATGAATCATAGTAGCGCTAGTGCAGTGGCAGGTCCTCTGCTAAGGCGGAGGAGCGTTGCCCCACTGCCAGGGCAGCAAAGCAAGGAAAAAATAAAATGATAATTACGGAATGTTATTACAATTTTATTTTTTCCACCTGCTGCTGCAGTGCATGAGGGAGCGGGCGCAGCTACAGGGAAGAAGTGGTAGACACTCCTGTGTGCAATGACTGTTTGGTTGGCCCTCTCGGGCCACCCAAACCAGTCATGCGCACTTCCCTGTTCTCCATGCAGGCTGCATTACAGCCTGCATGGAGAACATGCCCACCACTACAGCCCCTGGCTGAGCACTGTGTCACAGCACTCAGACCAATCACAACGCTCCATTGGAGCATTGTGATTGGCTTAGGGGTGGGAGCCTGGCTGCCTGCTCTCCTGTTTCAACCTGGAGTCGGACACAGGAGAGCAGGAGTGAAGATGCGAGACCCGGCGGTGGCAAGGTGAGTTTTGTTTTTGTATTATATATTTCTTTTTTTAGCAATTTGTGATTAACCCATCCACCCCCAACCCCCCCCCCCCCCACCCGCGAGCCATGCCAGTCACCCCTGGCTAGTGTGCTACCAATGACCACTGCAAAATATATTATTAGCCCGACCCCATCCTTCCTTGGTGAATCGTCAATTGTGTGTCCCGACTCCTGAGTCGGACCAATGATCGGTGTTTTTGCCCGCAGCCTGCCCCAGGATACTGCGTAGCCTCGTCGTTAATCAGCTGATGACAGAAGAAGCAAGCAGCGTGTTGCACAGCAGACCTCAGATTAAATAAAACTAAAAAGCAGCTCCAGAAAGCAATGATTTTGTAACATGATGCTAGAGGTAGTGTGTGAACTGTGAAGCAAGTAATGGAACATCTAATCATGTATGCTACCTTGCATGTTCCATCTGGAGTTACTTAAAGAATTTAAACACCACAGCCCCGCACAGGCCTGGAGAATATAGTAACAATGGATGGAAACCACCAACATATACAGCAACCAAAGCAGATTTCATATCCGTTGGAGAAAAATTGTCTTATGACTTGAGCATGGAAATAAGTGACATGGGCGGGACACTAATAATATCTTAAACTCCTGAGAGCCTATATCACCTGGCGTGAGCTACGGAGATTATATCATCTTCGAGCACGGAGTGCCCAGGGTGCAAGGCTGATGTATGTTGTGGCGCTGCTGCTGTTGTTAGGGGATACTGGACCAAGGTAAGCAGCCCTCTGGAAGAAGCAACTGGGAGCTCAAACCTCTGCAGAGCCCTGACATTTATATTTGGATTAATGGTGATTTAAATTCTTGGGTCTGGTGTTAGCACGTTAATGCGCCTGAGAGTGGAGAACGGAGATTTAATGTCCTCCCAGAGGCACAGAGTGAGCCGCTACTTTACGGACAAAAGGCGGGGGTGGGTATATGCGACCCAGAAAATACCCAATCCTTGAGCTTACACACAGTATAGTGAAAGAGGCTTTGAAGCACAAGTGGGGAGGGAAGGACCTATTATACAATGGTAACAAACAGTGGTGCTTGGCCCACCCTTGGTACCCCAATGTCTGCGCCTGGGCCCCCTAGGCCTGAATGCATAAGCTGTGGCCATGCAGTGGTTAATGTGATAGCTGTGTCTAGTTCAGTTGAGTCAGCAAGCAGCACACCGATTTTAAACAGAGTGCTTACGCATACAAGTACTTATCACCAGCATAAACAGAAGAATGAGGAACAAAAAACAACAGAAGGAACTAGAAGTGGGAACAAAGGGTCGGCAAGCTCCTTCCCCATCTCAACACAGCACAAACTGTCATACGGGGTCCAGTGAGAGCTTCGAGAAAGGGAACAGGAGGGCTGGGAAAGGGAGAGACTGACTAGAACACATTTAATACTTTAAGCTATTTGTACAGTCATATTATTGTGCAGTAGGTGGGATTCAGCAAAGCGAATGCCCCACTCTGCATCTCCAGCCGAGACCCCATTTGCGAGTACTTCACCAAGCTCCTGCTAGGACTTGAAATGTGTTGCCTGAGGTTCTGGTGACTCATCTCACTCGTTAATTCAGTTCAATCTGCAAATATGGGGCAGCCCGGTCCCTGCTACTGAGGGCGTGACTCTTGGCTAGTGTTAAACTGTGCGCATACACCTCCTGGAGTGGGGTGCTCTTGATAGGGACAGGGAGTCACAGAGATATGATAAGAGATAGGAGGATGGAAGGGACTGGTGGAAAACATGAGAGAGGAGAAGGAAGAATGAGGGAAAAGGAGATGGGAAAAGTGCAGTTTTTGATTTTAAAATGTTTGATTTAAAAATGAGTTACAAATACATCACTTTAAGGGGGGGGGGTCCACTTTCCTGAAGAAGTAACTTGGCTCCAAAATTGGGGGATGGAGTTGCCGCGGCTTGCGGGCTGACAAATGCCTCCAGTTTGCTGATGGTTGGACAAGCGCGGATCATCGTCTAATTTCACAATAGGTTGAATTTCTGGTTCCAGGTCAAGAATGATGGAGAAAGAGACGGATTGTCTGCACCGCTGCTGCAAGGCTGCGGGAGCTACAAGGCAGCGAGGCTGTGAGAGGAGCCGGAGAGAAGCATCCAGAGCCGTGACCGGCGTGTCCGACGGCTTGAGAACAGAAGCGGCTGCAGCGGCGTTGAGGTGGTGAGGTTTAGCTAAAACTCGCTTAACTACCCCCAGCCCGGACTCGCTAATTCTCCCTCGCTATTCTCCCCCGCAGCCCTCCCCGCAGCAAGAACCGCAGCTGCACTATAGGAGCTGCACTACTGGAGCCCATTAGAGACAGGGTGGCTCACCAAGGGGCAAGGATCACAAACTGGGTAATTTGAAGCCCCGCCACCCAGTGGCTATGTCCCCCCCTCATTGCAGCCCTGCCTTGTATTTTAGCCCCCGTCTGCAGCTCTCACAGGGGTTTGTCCATTGCCGCAGCTCCTAGAAACCCCCAGATATGCCACTAGCTGAACAGAGGAACTGCCCCTCGGCCCACCCCAATTGGCACCCACTCAGACAACAACAAACAGCAGCAGCGTTGGTGTCGGGTGAGAGGTGCCAATGGGGAGGCAGGGGGGCAAGTTGGAGTTGGAGGGGACCAGAGGAGGAGGAGGGTCCAGACAAGAGCCCCACGGAGCAGGACTGCAGAGCTGAAATGGCCTGCATTAGGCAGTTGGGGCCAGCACCTCGACTAGTCGAAGAGGAGTCGGCACAGAGTCAGCACAGCTACTGCTCCCACCCTCAGGGGATAAAGGGAAGAGCACTAAGAACGCTTGACAGGAGCTTGATGTTCTATAGGGCAACAAGCAACAACAAACAACAAACAACAAACAAGAACCTTATCAAAACCAATCACAACGGAAAAGTAGATCTGGACTAATTAAGGATAATCAACTGAAGCGCAAGTAAAGCGCAATTCAAAGCACAACTCAAGTAACTCCCAATTTTAACTTAAAGAAATATAATGAGAGGAGCACAAGGAATTAAGCTACCATCCACCAGAGGAGCTCGAACTTGGCGTCCTCACATAACAGCTGCGCATGGTGGGATACCAGAGAAGGAGGAAGCATTCCAAGCTCCTCAAACAAACAAACTGAAACCAAAAGATGAACAACAAACACCGCTTAAGTGTCCAAAAAAAAACCCAAAGTACGTAAAGAAAGGCAAACAACTAAAGTGACCAATGCACTAACCAAAGGGGAAAGTAACCGGCCAGCAAACGGGCAACACAGCACCTGCCCACCCGGTCAGTTATGAAGTCGGGCAGAGTAAGAAGGTCCATCATAAAGCCAATATCTAAACGGAATAAAAGGGAGGCTCTATTAAAAGACTGCGGGAACATGGCAGCGACAAATAACAACATCATCTAAACTAATGACATCAAGGACAGCAAAAGAATCAGTAGTCACTGTTCGATTGTTAGCACAGAAGCTAGCACTGACTGTGGCTCAATAACCCAAAAACGCAATCAATCATTGTAACAAAAAAGGACTATAGAGACAAAACAGAAGAGCTCATAAACATAGAGGGGGCACCCCACAGAAAGAACTTAAGGTCCTACCAGCCAAAAATATATACTAAATTCACATTTTAAGAAGATCTTAGTAAAGCAATCTACACAGAAAATGAGGACATCGAGGGCTTGCAACCCCCACTGCAACCTGGGAAAATAGAACATCCCTTAACCCAATCACTGGGAATCACAAACGTCACAGGTGCGGAAATACACATGGATAAAAGGATAGAGCGCTGAGCACAAGCTGGCCGAGAAGCCCACCAGGGTATGGATCCCACTGAGGACAAACTGCTGAGGGGGCTGTGGGGGCCAGCAGCCCAAAAGTTAGTCCATTAATAAGCCCACAGGACCAGAAAAGAACGCCCAGCCGGATCAAGATCGAGAGGGTTACAGAACCTGCAAGCACCCCAGTACATCAGGGATCCAATGATCTGAGGGACCTGAGGGACAAACCAGCTCCCTTTCCCAAGCAGAAACCACAGAATGGACAAGATGTCAGGATTACAACACCTCAGCCAAAAACACCCTGACAGCTTCAATCCAGCAGAAGTAAATCAACCATGTCAACTCCCCCCGCATTTGCCACACAAAGACTCGCGCATTACAGACAGTGATATGACCTTCCTCACGTCACAAGAATGGGAGTATCTAGTGGCCTCATATAACTTAAAACCAATCACAAATCGTCCTGCCGAGAAACCGACCAGTGTGCTCAGAGAAGGGAACAATGCCCCGTCAGACACATTCTGCACAACTTTACTAAATACTAATCAGCTATCAGAAACAGCATTGCAATATCAATCCGACAAACTAGATATGCAGCTAACTGTTCTTCATACACTAGCGGAATTTACTTCCAGGATAGAGATGAAACTCGCCGATCTTAATGGCCTAATCAAAAGGGGGCAAGAAGCAGCCCAAGTGACTCAAATCTTACAAACCGACTGCATCTGTGCCCCAATTATTGATAAATTATCAACGCTACCGGCAATGCTAGGGAACCTTCTGGTTGACCTGATATTAAACACAGCATTGCATACTACAACTGAAGTCAACGCAGAAAGCACCGGCATGAACGAATGATCAATTGGAACCGATAACGTGCAGGGCAGACATCAAAAAGTAGGGAACTCATCCCCCAACCTGAAACAAACCCCCGAAAATTCAATTTTATCAAACTCAACCGACGAAAGAGCCAGCACAGAGGCACCTAGGAATGCACGAGCACGCTGCAAACAAAAAAAGAAGGGCAGGAACAGGAAGATAACCGCGGTGAGTTACACAGAGGAGAATCAGCCAGCGGCAACCGATGGGGAAAAAGGGCAAAAAAGGATTTGTCCCATCTCTACCCTGGCCAAGAAGCCACCCCCTTAAATAAGAGACCGAAAGCCATAAGGAATCCAAACACGTACGAACTTCCAAAGCAAACTAAACTACTTGAGATAATATGCGAACAGGCGAGGCTGAAGTTAGCTAGCACAGCAACGTGCAAGCAACAATGTGAAAGAACTGAGCTGGAAAGTGTCACACAGAGTAGTGTAAGGGGACCAGCAGAAAACCTGCCAAGGAATACATACAAAGAAGGAATAAGCCGGTTATAGAGAAAGCACCAGATGATTCCTATGTAGCCAGGATCGCTACCCACGATATCACTAATGACTACCAATTCACACACAGGTTTAAACTTCATGAAGTAACTGCACTCCAGGACACCCGGGACATCTCATCAATGAAACAGACATTATCCTATTCGTCCCAGAATATAAATCCAGAGTGGATACTCTAAATAGGGGAAACATATTGATACTCCTCAACTCCATCAAAGGTCTGGAAAACATTAGCACAACAGACTTGCTCGCAATTGAATTCCAACCTATATCAAATCAACAATACCCAGAAGCTACAAAGACAACGTTGAAATCAAAGGAGATAGTTGACCTAATTTTAGAAGGAACTAACACATTTTCTCAGTGGGGGATAAGGCTAGAACCAGAAAAAAGACTAGCCTATCCCACTAGCCTCTTGAAGACTGTAACAAAGAACCATATAGTCACATCATTTCTGAAAGGATCACACAGCCATTCTCCAGGGCCTCACCGGAGTCTCTTAAATACCAAAAGCCTAACAACACAACCATCTGCCCAGCTGGGCAAAAATACAGCAAACAATAACGACTGCGGGTATGCAGTGACATTGGGGTACCCGGACCAACCGCAATACAGGTCGACCCAATAAAAACCAGAATATGCATGTGGAACATCAGCGGTCTGGTGAATAAGTTGGAGGACCCTGATATACTAAATTACCTAAGGTCATTTGGCATGATACTATTTCAAGAAACCTGGGAAGAGCGTGAGATAGCTCTACAAGGATACACGACACAAATTGTCCCAGCTGTCAAAGCGTCAACCTTCGGCCATCGTTCAGGTGGCCTAATGACATTTGCTTCAATACTTACAATAGGAACAACAGTAGAGATCAAGAATAAAATAGCACCCCCAAGCGCCATACAGGCAACAGCCATAACAATTAAAATCCATAAGGTAGACCGGCCTCTTATTATAATCAACACGTACATACATCCGAACCGTAGGCTTAAAGCAGCTAAAGAACTGGCAAGAATCATAGAAGAGTGGCAAGCGGAGTACATAATCCTGGCCGGCGATTTCAATCTCCACCTCTTCGGATCAGCCTTAGAAGACGAGCTAGCACAGGAACTAAATATAGCGTGTGGAATACCAAACCAAGTCCCAACACTTTCAAATAAGCAAACAAGATGTTCAATCCAATGACTTAAAGATCTGGAACAACTAAAACTGAGGGCGTTGAACAGCCGATTTAAAGAGGATAACCCGTCAGCACCAACTTACCACTCCGCAACCATTTCCTCTTACTTAGATTTCACCCTGGTAACTCGTCCCTTGTTCGAAATCATAAACTCATTTAGAATTGGCGAAAATGGACAAAGTGACCACCTTCCGCAATGAGTGACACTAAGTTTAACCAGAGGGAATCACATGGAAGCAATGATAAGTGCCGGCACCGAATACACCACGGTTTTTAGACTAATAAGGTGTAAGTCTGATAAGATAGAAGAGCTATCCAATTAATGCGAAGACACTCATCCATCGAGATAACAACCGGATAGCGAATACAATGAAGGCTTGGGAGATTTTCACAAAGGATCTCGGGACAAAGTTTGCCACAAAACGAGGACCCTGACGGGGAAACCACTGGGTCCTTTACCAGGAAAGGCAATCTCACCCGAGATAAAAAACCTCAAACAGAAAATAAATCAAGCTTTAAGACAGCTTCACAAACTACCACAAAATCTATTCCTGCAAAGCGAGCTATGGAAACTGAAGGCAATGTTAAAAAAGATGAACTAGGAAAAGAAAAGGCAAGCGAACGAAGAACTCTGGGCAAAGATACAGCATGACTCGAAACTTAAAAACAGCGCCAGGCTCTGGCGGACAATCAATAGCCTCCAACAGCCTGCCCATCAAGGAATAAATTCCCACCTAACAGAAGCCGATTGGGCATACCATCTGTACAACCACTTTAATGACAAAGATCAAGAGAGGAATTCAGCTGAAGAAAAATAGCAGGCCACCGAGAGGAATATCAGTGATAACAACACAGATAGTACTAAACAAAGGACTAGCAAGGGCACCGAACACGACGAGATTCCGTGTAAACAAAAGGAGCTTGGGGTGGATGGTACAACGGGCTCTAGACCCTCATCAAACAATAAAAAATGTAGTAATGAAATAAAAGCAGCTTGAATCAAGTCACAAATATCTAAAGGGAAGCTGGAAGGAGCACTAGGTCCAAATGGAATACCCCCAATATTGTATAAGCATGATGCAGAATTCTGGAGTAAAACACTGGTACCGGTCTTCAAGGGCATTCAGGAAACAGGAAAAAGCCTGGCATCTTGGAAAGGATCTATAATTAGTCTAATTTACAAGCAGGGCTACAGGAGTATCGTTAAAAATTATCAACTCGTCGCCCTAATCGATATAGATGCAAAGTAATACACGGGGCTAGTCCTAGAGGAATTAATATCCTGGGCATCGTCAAAACGCATCATCCTCGCAAATCAACAGGGTTCTGCAGAGGAAAGGGTGTCCCGACTAACATCATGGTGCTAACCCTGCTGATAGACGCTGCCAAAGCAGCAAAGAGCTCGCTATTTTTATGTTTCATAGATCATAGCGCAGTATTTGACCACGTAGATCGCGCCAGGGGAATTGGACAACAGTACATTGCATTGTCCAATCTTGGGAAAAATCTCACTGTCCAATCTCCAAATGCGGATGATTTGGTTTTAATAAGCCGGACCCCAATCGGCCTCCAACACCTGCTGGACAGCACTACTAAATTCTCGCAATGCAATGCATTACACATTACCTTAAAGAAAACAATAATCATGACAGTGAATTACAACAAGACCAAGAAAATCACGTGGTACCTGGATGGGTGCAGCTTAGACCAGGTAAACAACTACAAGTACCTCGGAGATCTACTTGATAGCAGAGGCTCATATAAACCCCAATTGTAGGCCCTGTATCAGAAGGGCACCAAGAGCTACCTCACAATGAGACCCCTGAAGAAAGTTTTACCAGACCAAACATTCGATCCCCTAGTACAGGTGATTCGAGCACAATTGCAGCCAATGCTCACATATGGGAGCGAACCATCGCAAGGGAAAGATGAGATAGTCTTAGATAAAATAATTGGTAGCACATATAGAGCAATCTTTCAGCAACCAAACTATGTGTAACCCAGTCAAATACGCCTGTAATTCAGTCTTCAGAAGCAATCAGTGGAAAGAAGGGGTGCCTATATGAAAAGCTGGCACAAGATCAGAGGGGCAGAGCAAGGATCTCTAAATGTGCATCTTTGGACTCAGCTGTCATATCGTGAGAAATCACCTGCCAGAGAGTACCTGGTCGAATCACGGGAAAGGCTTGAATTGACCAACCTCTTCGAATCCCCCGTTGATCATAAGAGCTTTAAAAAGGTCGTAACCAAAGTAACAAAAACAATATCCATAACAGAAGACAAGGAAACTTTGGCCAAGAGGGCTCACGTATAGATAGTACTTAATGATTATAAAGCTTTTATGCCACAAGCTTATTTGAAAACGGGGGTAAAACAGAAGATAAAATATTTTTTTTTTAAATTGTGCTTTGGCATTTTACTAATTCTCCCTCACCTGCCACCTTTGGAAAAGAAGATGTGAAGAACAGTCCTGTCGTCTTTGTTGAACAGGAAATGAGGACCTAATACATATTATTTGTATCTGCCCAAGCCTGATGGACATAAGACCTGTCTTACTTCGACTAACATTGAATCAGAAGGGCATCAGGACCTGTGGGCAGGATGTAAAATTGTGTTTTGACCCAGAATAGATCCAGCTAAACTGCCGACTTACGAAATACTTTGACATAGTGGTTGAAAGACTAAAGCTCGAGCCACAGGCAACAGCAGAATAGCAAGCAGCTAGACTACTTATATTGAGCACTTTAGCAGCCAACCTGCATGTGGCCTGTCTCGTCCAACTAATGTTTGCGCCTTTAAGCAGAAATACTTTATCCATGCTTTTACCCACTTCAAAAGTTTGGAATAGGCACTCTGAAGTACAAGCACTTTGTCCCCTCTTTTATCCACCTCTAAAGGACTGAATAGATGATAAAATCGCGACTCGATATGACCTCTGCCTATAGCATAACATCAACAAAGCTCAGTTTGGAAGACTGTATTTTAAATGTTAAAGTATAAATTGAGACAAGGATTGCTTTATGTACTTTTACAGCTCTGATGGTTTTAAATTGTGAGTTTTAATTAACTGTACAATAAACTTACAACTTACTACTCGGCTCCAAAATTAATTGAAATTATATTTTTCCTCATATAAAGTTGAAGAACCAGAACCTTTTGGACATGGCGGCGCAGGGTACGCCCTCCGTCTTCTGGGTTCACCTGCTTCGTTACACAGAGACACGGGACACTCTGTCAGCGTTAGAAGATTGGATTTATTTAGCTGCAGCTAGTACAGTTATCCTAGAAGTACACAAAGTAGGTTCTCAGGAGACTGCCACTTCACTCTGTGGCGCATCAGATTAAATATCATACAATACAGAATTATTAACAAAACACACGCCCCAAGCAAAGAAGAAAAGAGCCAATAGGGTAAGTGGAAAACAAAGCGGAACCAGTAAGAAGGGTTCGAAAACAGAAAGATCAGATGACTCGAAGAGACCTCTCCTCCAACTATGTTTGTCATCCCACCCCCGAACTTAATTTATTAACAGATTACAACTGACTTACAGGTGGTGAGATACGTTTGTGTGTATTGGAGGACAGGCATGACACAAGAGAATGCTAGCAGGAGACAGTGAAGGCCAGTCGATAAGATATGATCGGGAAAAAATGGTGTGAGCCTACAGACAGTTGAAACAGGGATTAGGAAAGCCAGACACGGATTAGTGTACTCGGCTAGTCCAAACATCAGCTTCACAAACAAGGCCGGGGACGGATTTCGACACCAAGCTACGGGAAAAGCAGAATAGACTTCGTTCGCCGTGCTGCCTGAGTGATGGCAACACAAAATGGCGGCGGGTTACAAAATGGCGGGTCGATTTGATCGTGATTGAAAATCGAAGTTCCTCAGACCCTCCTTTTGCCAGAACTCAGGCAAGATAGACTCACGTTTATCTGAGTCCACATCAATAGCCATGAGATCATCAAGCTGTTGTTGTAACATCATCCTTATGTTTTCTGTTACTTGAGGTTTGGGTCTTGAAATGCACATGGTAGCACAAAGATCAAAGATAGCGGGACCACAGAGCATACAAAGGCAACAGGAAAATACGATTGTCAAGATTATTCCAAGGAATGTCAATGCTTTCCAACCCCATTTGGACAGTAGTCCCCAAAACCATTCCGTTAAGGACCAATCTCCTTCGTCCTGATGAATAGACTCGGAGATTATATGCAACTTAGAAATAGCTTGGTATACTGTCGGAGCGTCATTAGGAATGAAAATACAACAGCTTGACCCGATCAATTTACATACTCCACCACGATCGGCAAGAATAAAGTCTAAGGCAACTCGGTTTTGCAAGGTCATAAGACGATCCGCCTGTAGTTCCGCCGTGATATTACTCAAGGCTCCTACAGTGATGTCTATTGTAGTTTCTACGACACGGACCAGTTGCCTTATATTTCTGCTGTTGGCCATTGGACCCCAGAAGGGAAGAAAACCTTTAAGGAAATCTCCTCCTTCTTGTCCCGCAGTGTCTTTTGAGTCAATAATTCCTCAGCTGAGACGGGTTCGGTGATAATTGGCAGAAGCAGTGTAAGTAGGAGGAAGAAGGAAAGCTATGTAGCAGGTACCAGAAAAACCCGTTGGCAACCAGGTATAAGCTCTATCATGACAAATGAAATAGGTGCCTTGAGACGGTACTAGAGGAGGTGAGTTCAGAGAGGAATAAATGTATGTGTAGGAACAGTTACTCTTTGGTGCAGTGTCAGAAGAGCGATCGTTTATTTTTAAACAGAAGTTACCTTGATGCGGTACAGTCCAGATTGGTGAGTATTTCTCCTTTCCCATTTTATTATTAAGACTCGACATGTATTGGGTGACGTTCCAATTGGTGTATGCTTTTCTTTCATCGATAGAAATCTTGCTATTCTCCATGATTTTAGCCATAACTACCATACCCTTAATCAAAGAACTATGACTAAAATCCGGATAATTAATTTGTGAAGCAACAGACCGTCTGAATTTACTTTGATATGCATTTGAGAAAATAACAAAGAATGCCCAAGCAGAACCCTCGTAGGAGAAAGGAAGAACTAGAAATGGTATTCCCTTCTCAGTAGTATGCGGCATAAGACCACATACCCAACAATCAGTTGTGTTAACCACTAATTGATGCTGGTGTAAGAGTTGGACAAAGGAATTGTTGTAATACTCGGTTCTTCTGACAAGTTCATGTGAGGGAAAAGTATGAAAAGGTGTGGAGACATAGTAGAAGAAGGCAAAGAGGAGGAGGGGGAGGTGTTTCTTGGCTGTAAAACATAAACTATCCAACCAATAATCGCCAAAGCAATACTTAATGATATCAAAACACATAGAGTTACATTGTAACGACTGCACATTATTTTACAAGCTGCTTTCTTCATTTAATTTCTTCTCTCTTTATTACTTGGTGTAGTTTCCATTTTCACTAGTGGATGCTCACGGCAATCTTCCTCAATCACTGAAGTCACGATGCTCAACCGTCCTATGACACTGAAAATCCTGCAGACCTATTGTCACTACTCAGGTCGTGACCTAGACTCCTACCGTGACCCTGCAACCTAAACAGAACACTACACAAGGGAGAAGAAGAAAGTTCAATTGTTCTTTGGTCTGGGCCTGAGGTTATAGTGCTCCTTCCCTAGAACACTCTGATCTTGAAACAATGTTCTTGGTTCAATCGTATTCAAGCGACGATGCAATGGGATTGCTTCCTGTAAAATGTCGTCGTCCTCTTTTTCAGACAATGTCCCATGCAGGTGTGCATCGCTAAAGGGTACAAATCGTGGAACTGTTTCGCCTTCACAGTCACCAACCCCTCTACGAACCCACTGATCAAAAGGCAAGGGCAAAGGTACTTTCTTGCAATGCACACCATGAATCCAATTTTTCTTTCCTTCAACTTTAACTGCTGTCCTCGTCGTTAGTAGGACCATTCGGGGCTCCTGCCATCTAGGCTCCAAATTCTTTTTCTTCTGAAAATTTCGGGTGCAGACCCAGTCACCTGGTCGGATGGAGTGACCTGGATCTGTGGAAGCCTCTGGCAAAGCACTCTGAACCTGTCGACGAAGGACATGCAATTAAGTTGTAAGGTCATGCAAATAGTCAATCAACATTGGGTAGGGCAAATCTGAGAACTTTTTAGGGCGAGGTATTCCCCATACGTTGGCCGGATGGCCAAACACCACTTCGTAAGGGCTAAGTCCCAGACGAGAGTGTACTGCAGTTCTGGTGGATAGAAGAGCTAACGGCAAAGCATCAGGCCAATTAAGTCCCGTACTTGCTTGAATCTTTGCTAATTTTAACTTCAGGGTCCCATTGTAGCATTCTACTAAACCCGCTGATTGGGGATGATTTGCCGCATGGAACTTTTGCTTGATTCCAAGACCTGCACAAACATTCTGCATGACTTGGCCAACAAATTCGCTCCCATTGTCACTCCAGACAAGGCACGGCAATCCTAACCTGGGAAAGAACTCTTTCAGAAGGATTTTGGCTGTGGATAAAGCTGTGTTGTCTTTCAAAGGGTATGCTTCTATCCATCTTGAAAAGTCACATACTACCACCAGAACATATTTGAGGTTGTTGCATCGATCCATGTGAATGTAATCGATTTGCAACACTTCAAATGGGTATGTCGGAGGAGCAAAGTGACCTGCTGGAGTGGGGGTTCCCTTTCCTGGATTATACATCAGACAAACAATACAATGCTTTACTACGTTGTCTGCATATTTCGGGATATTTTCATTCTGCCAAACTGGAGCTAGAAGTTTACAAATGCCTTTTGCACTAAGGTGAGCTGGACCATGAGCCATAGTAACCACTGGGAGTACATAAGCATCCGGTAACAACCAACGTTGATGTTCAGATAATTCTACCCAACAACCCATCTCATATAACATTCCCGTACTTTCTCTCCACTTGCTTATCTCTCTTTCTGTAGCCTCTTTCTGAATCGTTTTCACGCTTTCTACTGTATTCTCACACATTCCTCTCTCTCTGACCCAATTCGCAGGACCTGCCATATACATTCGACTCGTTGAATCTCTCGCTGTTTTCTTTGCTGTTTCATCAGCAAATGCATTTCCTCGTCCAACATCATCCGTTATCTTCTTGTGAGCACTACACTTCACTATCGCTATTTGGACAGGTCACAACCTTCTTTCTCGTGAACATACAGCGTAAAAGGCTTAGTGTAATCTGGGGTACCCAGTACAGGAGCAGAACACAGAGCAGTGCGTAAATCAGTGAAACTCTTTTGGCACTCTTCAGTCCAAGGAAGGGGCTGAGGCGTATCTTTTAAAGTGAGTGCCAACAAAGGTTTAGCAATCAAAGAGAAGTTAGGGATCCACTGTCTACAATAAGAAGTGATTCCCAGAAAAGCACGTACTTCCCTTTGTGTGGATGGTGCAGACATTCGAGCAATCGCCTGAATTCGCTCTGGTGTCAATCTTCGTCCCTCCTTTGATAGGAGATGACCCAAGTAAGTAACCTCTCGACAAACATACTGTAGTTTGCAAGGTGAAACCTTGTGTTTCAGCTTAAACAAGTGACGCAATAGTGCAACAGTGACATCCTTACAGATATCTTCTGAATCGGCAGCGACTAACAAGTCGTCCATGTATTGGATAAGAGCAGCACCAGACGGCAAGTGAAAAGTATCAAGATGACATTTCAAAGCTTGGCTGTAAATGGAGGGACTTTCACAGTACCCTTGGGGTGCGCGCTTAAATCGGAAGCTTCGGCCTCCAAGAGAAAAACCAAAAATATCCCTACTCTCTTCTGCAATTGGAATACTGAAGAAGGCATTCTTTAGATCAATAACAGAAAACCAAGTCGCTGTGGAAGGTATCATAGTCAACAAGGCAGTGATATCTGGAACAACAGGAAATTGTGGAATCACAATTTTGTTTACTTCTCGCAGATCAATCACAAACCGGTACACAGGAGGCTGAGAAGGATCAGTACGTTTAAGAACAGGAAGAATAGGACTATTGCATGTGTTGCCTCTCGTTTCTTCAACCACACCCTTCCGAATGAGATCATGAATGATTTCTAAAAGCGCCTTTTCACCTTCAGCAGAAATTCAATATTGTGGAATACGTGATAATTCAACATTGGGCTTGAGAGTAACAACATAAGGTGGTATCTCAAGGCAACCCACATCGTTCGACCCGTGGCCCAAAGTGCTGTCAGAAGAGAAAGCAACTCAGGAGGAAACTGATCTTTAGACAGATACATTGGGGAGATCAACTTCTGACCTAGAGTGAGATGTACACCTAAAGGTGAACAATATATTGTAGCATGCATTCTTTTCAATAGGTCTAGACCCAACAGATTCTCACCACAACCATTCGTTAACAGAAGTGAAGCTTCCAAGTCATAAGGACCAACGGAAATAGGCAAAGGACAAGAAACCGGATTGCGAACAGGGGCGCCAGAGAATCCTACAGAAACATTTGTTAAGCCAGACAAAGGTGCCCCAGGGAGTTTAGAATGAATAATAGAGCTTCTCATTGCTCCAGTATCTAGAAGAAATGGCTCTAATACACCCATAGTAGTGACGTTGACATAAGGGCCATTTTGATCTACTGGGATTGGCACAACTCCTCTACTTTGTCCATGGCTGTCCTAGTTGGCATGAAGACTCTCATTTTCGCCTTCAACATAATGGTCCTCATTATAATATTGAGTGGATCTCACATTCTGCTGATCAAAGTAGTTCATGGAATTAGGAGAAGGAAGGGCACGCTGTTCTTGAGTTAACATGCCTCGACCTCTACCTCTGCTGACTGGAGGCGAGCACGACCTCGTGGAGCAGATGACGCTCCATTGCGCTGCAATAAAACCGGACAACTATTCTTAAAATGACCTTCCTCTCTACAATAGGCACATTGATTAGGACCTAACAAAGGTCGCGGAATGTATGGCTCAGGTTTCTGATATAATCTCTGAAACTGCGGTGGCTGTTGAGTCTGAGGCTGAACATATCGTGGCAGATAAGCTTGCTGCAAGAGAACCTTCGTTTTTAAATCTTTCGTCTTTTTCTCTTGCTTTTCTTTTTCTTCTTTGTCCCTATTCTCGTAATATTGTGCAGTAGCCAATATCTGGGCAGAAGAAGAAACAGCCCAAGAACTTTCTGAATCCTTTAATTTGTGTGACAGCTCGGGAAGCAAATTGAATACAAATTTGTCCACGAATAGTCGCTGTCCACCCTCGGTAGCCATGTCCTGACCACTATGATCAATAAATGTCTCCTCGAAACGAGTAAAGAAATCAGAGACACTTTCATCTTTCTTTTGTTTACATGCTGCTAGCTTATCCCAATTCAGTCTCAATGCAGGCATCATAGTTTTCATTAACGTAATGATTCTACCAGGAAGCTCCGAGATCAAGGCGTCAGGCCTTGCACCACCCACTTGGTCTCTATCTGTATCAGCTATGACATCCCAAGTAGCACCGAGTTCCTGTGCATGATCCTCTCTACGAATATTAGCCCATATTGTCTGTGGGACTACATTACCCATTAACATATCAATATCTGCCAGATTCATAATACAAGCATCAATTGTCTGCGATAATTCTTTGTAATAACCTGCAGGGTTCTTACGAGGATCTGGTAGAGTCTGCCAAAACTTCAGATCTCTTCCATGGTATATGTACCCATATACGCTGAAAGTGAGCTGGAATAGCTGGATTCGCACCTACTCCCGCAACCTCTTCCTTCCATACTGGCGGAACCTCTCTCATAGGGTAATTTTTCAATGTCAATTTAACCGATGGATCAGAATCAAGAAAAATCTGAGAGAACAATAAGGTTCTATAAGAGATGAGTGTCCTTACAGCTTCCTCAACTTTGGAACCTACAATAAGTCCTTTTTCAAAATCGGCTTGGACATCTAACAAATCTTGTGAGATCGGACTCGAACTCACATCTTCCCATTCTTTAATGAGAATATCGCACATTACATGAAAAACATACCTTTGTGTAGGTGCATTCCATTGCAAAAAGGTAGACATAATATCAGACATACTATATTGTGGACCCTTCTTGATCCATATTCGTGCCAGAGAATCTAGCTTCTCTCGTTCCTCGAAATCTGGGAACTGACTACGAGATTGTCTTCGAGCAAAAGCCGGAGACGCATTAAGAGCTCCAAAGAAAGGAGATAAAATACTAGTGACAGAATCTGTGAGACGCTTACGCATAGACGGTGAATTAGACATCAGAACTGGAGACAGAATATTAGGAGAATTATCAAGAGGATAACTAGAATTCACAGGAGGAGCAGAAGGCAAAGGAGAGCTAAGATCAGGAGATAAAGGCTGAGAAGCTGAAACTAATGGTAAAACCGGCAAGGGCGGTAGTACTGGAGGAGGCAAATGCTGAAGAGCCGGAACCGGCGGAGGTACTACCAGCAACTGAGCAGGCTTTAACGGCTAGGGCACATTAGCATTTTGCGCATAGGGCGGAGGCAACCTCAATAAACGGGACATTAGGGGATCTTCTTTTATATCTTTCTTGTTATCAGAAGGAGAAACAGGCAACACCGGATAGCGTTTATCTATCGCCATACGATGTTGTCTTTCTGAAATTTCAGTCGCATTGTCAATTTCATCATTCTTGAACTGTTGGGCAGCCTGTATAATCGTCATACCCTGTGCTTTCCTAGCTCGTTTTGCTTGTTTAATTTCTTTCTGTTTGGCTTCCTTACGCCAAAGGCGAAGAGAGTCAAACATTGCCGGCCGGGCTTTTCTTTTGAACAAAACTGTTTCCAAATTATCTAGCACATCAGGGTCAAAACTACAGTTTTCTGGCCATTTGAGAACACCATCATTCTTCGTGTATCGAGTCCATGTCTCATTAAAGGCAATGGGGCCGATACCATGTTTCGAGTAGAGCTCATATGTGGGAGTTCCAACCTAAGGAATCGGATGAGAGTCCTCAAGTCGGGAGTCCCTATTATAACAAAGACAACAAATTCTTCCAAACTTAGTCAGACCAGGCATTTCACAATGTCTTTGGACTGTTCACAAACTTCAAGGGAGTAAAACTCAGTTTACGCAGCACAAATGCACTTACCCTCGGCTTTAGTGTTTGCAAGGACTAAATCTAAGTAACCTAAGAACATCAAACAAAGAACCAAAATTTGTGGGCGCGACCCACAAAAATACTTAACTTAACTAAGGACGTCTTCTTCCACCAACAGAGGCCCGTCTATCGTCTCGCTTTACCATACATCACCAAAGGAATGGGCCAAAGCAGGGCAGCAGTCAGGGCAGCGGTCGCCAGTAGCCGTCAGGAAGGAGTAACCGCGCTGCAAAAGACCTTCGGACCACTTTCGACATACAGGGGTCGCTTAGTGTGGCTCGCGAACCCTCCGGAATTTTCTTGCGAGGTTCCTCACGACCTTCGAGCAGAACCGGTACCACTGAAGCCGCCCTACATTGGGCGTCAATTGAAGAACCAGAACCTTTTGGACCTGGCGGCGCAGGGTACGCCCTCTGTCTTCTGGGTTCACCTGCTTCGTTACACAGAGACACGGGACACTCTGTCAGCGTTAGAAGATTGGATTTATTTAGCTGCAGCTAGTACAGTTATCCTAGAAGTACACAAAGTAGGTTCTCAGGAGACTGCCACTTCACTCTGTGGCGCATCAGATTAAATATCATACAATACAGAATTATTAACAAAACACACGCCCCAAGCAAAGAAGAAAAGAGCCAATAGGGTAAGTGGAAAACAAAGCGGAACCAGTAAGAAGGGTTCGAAAACAGAAAGATCAGATGACTCGAAGAGACCTCTCCTCCAACTGTGTTTGTCATCCCACCCCCGAATGTAATTTATTAACAGATTACAACTGACTTGCAGGTGGTGAGATACGTTTGTGTGTATTGGAGGACAGGCATGACACAAGAGAATGCTAGCAGGAGACAGTGAAGGCCAGTCGATAAGATATGATCGGGAAAGAATGGTGTGAGCCTACAGACAGTTGAAACAGGGATTAGGAAAGCCAGACACGGATTAGTGTACTCGGCTAGTCCAAACATCAGCTTCACAAACAAGGCCGGGGACGGATTTCGACACCAAGCTACAGGAAAAGCAGAATAGACTTCGTTCGCCGTGCTGCCTGAGTGATGGCAACACAAAATGGCGGCGGGTTACAAAATGGCGGGTCGATTCGATCGTGATCGAAAATCGAAGTTCCTCAAAGTTACATGATGAAACAAAGTGAACATGAAACAATACTTGTTTATACTTTCGGTTAATATTGAAAAGATGCTCTTGTGCCCTTTAAATACAAATAAAAGCACACAGGATAAGCTATGAATACAATTTCAACTTTACCATGAGGTCAGGTGGCTTGCAACAACACAGGATACAAAATAAATTATCAATGCCACTTTAGGTGAATAAACATTACTACTGAATTAATGGGAATTACAAAAGGTGCTTTAAAGGAAGTTCCATAGTTGAATAAACAGGAACTATATAGATAATTACAGGCGAAACCTGTCAACAAGAGCGGGACCCTGGAATGTCTTTGACTAGGTTTCTTTCTCAGGCTGCACACAGTATCCATTATTGTGATAAGGGAAAATGAAGAAGCACTCTGCATGCATTTGAAATTTGAAAAACATTACTAAATGCATCCTTTTAGACATACCAAAATATTTATAAAACAGATGGCAGCAATGGTTCTGTATCCTCGTACACAATGGTGCACTAAACGTCTTAAATTTGTTAGTAAATGCTTTCCTCTTAGCCCCACCACTAGCGCTTCAAAGAACAGGGGAAAGACAGTCAGTGTTTGCAAGGGGAAAAGACCTCATCAACAAATGGAAAAATGGTGGTCAGTTTGGGAGGTTGGGGCCGCAAAGAATGCTGGCAAAAACTAAAATCTATTAGAGTTGGGGATTGTGTTGTGGAAAGGTGCGGTGAAAAAGAGGGACTGTCATGAAAACAAGTTTAAAAGCCAGTGGGAACTGAGAAGTTGCCAGAGGATTGGAGAGTGAAACATGCTGTATATTATAAAGAGGTTCAGATGTTTGAAGAAAAACATTCAGATGTTTAAGAAGGCAAAGCAGGGAAAGGGGAAAAGAAGTCTAAATGGAGACTAAAAGGAAAGTGCCATACATATGATTACAATGCTATTCCATGCACATTGTCAGCCAATACAAAAGGAAATATTTGGAAAGAATTTATTGACTTGAACACATTTTACATTGAAATTAACAGTCTAATGAGGTATCATAGAGAAGGAGTGGGATTTGACCAGACATTTCAGAGTGCCAGTACACATAAAGACTTTGGCATCTGCTTTCTTAACCTACCCCACTGTTTATTATGAGAAATTTGCAGAGAAGGTACCAAAGGAAGTTCACAAGAACAGGATAGTGGGCAGATTTTTGAATGGCCTTTTGCCAGACCTGATAATTTCCCTATTATATTGTAGTGTAGTTCCTATATCCCTGATAGGCTCTGCCCATTGAAATAACATACACTATAGATATGACATAGGACAGAGGCCAGTATGTCAATATCGAGTATATTAAACTTAATTACTTGTGTGTGCCAGCTAACTCAGAGGTCACTAGAAACTTCTCGAATATACAAGAAGGGATTAGTCTCTGACAACTGCATGAACGTGACAACTTTGTTTCCCTTTAGAATCAGAACAGTCTCAGAATCGTGGAAACAATAGATAACAGTTTACACTCAGTCATTCGTGCATGCTTCGTTTCTACAGAGTTGCACAGAAATATAGAGACGGGCATTTCAATAAAAGGGTTTATTGAACAGTCTTATTTCTCATGCAAGAGATATGAATTGCAACAATCGTAAGACAGACTGCGAGGTACAATATGTACGAGGTTAGCAGTAAGATAAAATAATACTGCAATAGCATGGTTTGTAGCTATGACACATATTAATCAAAATACATACATAAATAACATAATGCTAAAATGTGATACTCATCTGATGCTTCTAAATTGTTTTACTCCAGTGTACCTAACCTAAGTGCAGTACGAGGTTTGAAGTAGGTGCTGTTTCTAAAGTATAGCTAGCTATATTTTAGTTTAGCCAAGAGTTGCCAAAAGTTTCTCTAAGTTCTAGTCAGCTCCATACCTGAGAATGAGAGAGGTTGGAATCTCTTTTCTGGACTCGATAGCCTAACCCCCGCAAGGGAAGTCAGAGAGCATTGGAGCTGGATTCTCTGTGAGGAGGATGGCAGCGTCAGGTCAGTGCATCAGACTGGAACTCGATCTCCTTCCGAACTTTGCCGTGACAAACCGCGTAGGCTGGGTTGGTTCAAATCTTTCAGGAACCGCAATTTGCCAGGGCAAGTGCTGGTATATTTATACCTTGAAGGTGTCTAGGAATACCAGTATTGACGTAAAAGTCGGGCAGAGGAACGTCATGAATGAACCCCTAACGAATAGATGTTCATGCATACTTAATGAGTTCTTGGAGAAATCAATATTCAAGCTGAGGGAAATTCCTAAAGGCTTATGGGTCTGGTTTTCCAAGAATTTGTTGTGACGTGGATGGACGGATGTAGGTGGCCATGCCTGTATTTGGTTTGTACAGACAATGTCTAAATAAGGGCCGGATTTCTATGTCCAAATAAGGGTAATGTGAATTGTACCTATATATGGCATAAATCGGGAAACCTATATACAGAATCTAAATCTGCACACAACAATATGTGGTCCTTAAAAGACCAGGGGGTATCGCTTGACTCTTTATTTATCATGGGCTGAGGGGGCATCAGCTAATGACTTTATTGCTTAGTAATATATAACTGTGCGCCATGCCAATGTTAGTAATGCCATTACATTAGTGAGAGAGTGTAGGAAGTGGGTTAACTGGCCAGATGAGGCAATAGATTGTCCATTTTTATTCTGCCTGTTCACTTTGCTGATTCCTCTCTACTGATGATGCTGGTTGGTGACACACTACCCTGATGATTTTTTATGAGCTCCGGGACACCTTTGTAGAGCTAGCTGTTCACGCTTTATAAATGTCAGTATTAATATTATTATCTGTGGGTGTGGGGGGAATGGCAGTTGAAGGTTCTGAAGAATTGTCTAAGAAGTTCGAGGGTTCCTTTGCCCCGGGAGAAGCCTGGAGGACCCTGTACCACTCCCAATTTTCTAAGAATTGAACTTAAAACAATGGGAATGCCGGCCAGGTTACACAGGGAGAAGACCCAGGAGATTCGGATGTTGTTGGAAGAAGTATTTAGAGGTGAAATGGTTGGAATTGCATAAGGTGCAGAAGTTATTAAGTCACTTACATTTTCAATGTAGAGTGCTCAGAGCAGGTAGAACATTTTGCAGAAGATTGGGTTTTACCATATCATGGACCAGTTTGCCACATCATAGATTTCAAATTACTATGACTGCAAGAGGATCTTGAGTATGACACCATTACTTGGCGAATTTCAACTGAGTGTCAATGTACTTCTCAGAAGACGGGACAGTGTGGCACATACAGACCTATTGAGATATATTGATGTTGCTAAGGGTTTTGGTCTTTCCTGGAATGAGCACTGGTGTGCTTGGCAGTGGTCAGTTCTAATTGAAGCAAAAGAGAAGTATTGTTTTTCTTGAGGTTTTTCATCTTGCGGTGGCATAGGTGGCCTGAGGAGGAGAATTGGCTAACAGAAAAGTGATCTGCATTGTACACAGCATAATGGTTGGTTATCTGGTAAATAGGAAGCAGGCAAGGAATTTGAGAGTATTACAGTTATTGTATAAGGTTACATATCAACATTTTCTTTTTACAGTGGGACATGTGGCAGGTATGCAGACTAGTATTGCGGATGCTTTATCTCATTTGGAATGGCAGACGTTTTGGAGTTTGGCCAACGAAGAAGAGAACCGGAAGACTAAGTTACCACAGGATATTTGGACTGTAGGTAAGTGAGGTAAACCAATTTAGTTGATCAGTCGGTTGCATCACCCACTAGAAAAAGTTATATTTAGTTATGGAAGGGGTTTCAAGAGGGCGGTGGAAGAATGAGGAATGATTATTATTGAGGGAGTGGTTCTGTGCAGGGGTGATTTGTTGCAATACAGGTTATCCCCCAGTGACTATAGCTTGTAAGCTCACAGGAGTGTCTTTCTATGGTAAATTGTGGTGGAGATATGATCCAGCGGCAGGTAAGTTGAAAGGCTGGGCAAGGGTGAGAGGTTTGTTGAAAAAGCTGTGTGAACTGGTCACTTTTGAATTGCTACAGGGATTAATAGAGGTTTTATCTCACTGTTCTCATGACTTTTTTAATCAGGCATTTTCAAATTGTTCATGAAATTGATGTTTAACTGGGATTTTCATGTCAGGATTGCTTGGTATGAAGGGCAGTTTGGTTTTTGTCAACAAGAGGTGGTGATTAAAGTGGAAAGTTTTAAAATTTGGCTGCGATGATCTAATACAGATCAGAGAGGTAGAGGTAAGTAGCTGCTGTTCAACAGGGTGGAAAGCAGGAATGTATGCCTAGTGGCAAGTTGGCAAGGTGACCTGGAGCAGTTTTTGAGGAGGATTTTTTTCATGCTGATGATTGTAGGGTGCAGAATTCCAGTCTTTTGTGTGTACTGAGAAAGGAGTTTGTCTATGGAGGGTGAGAGGGCCACAGATTCTAGTACACATTTCTTCAGGACTGTAGAGTCTATGAAGGTGGCTTGATTTGTTTTGCCTACTAAGGACTTACAACCTATTAGATGGTTGAAGTGCTGCTACAAGTCTATTTGGCCTTGAATGATAAATTGTGATAATGGTCTTTGTACATGAGTGTTGTTTGGTTTTGTTCTGTTGTAGGTACTGTTCAGAGGCTTTTTGGTGGATAAAATGTTCACTTGGATCTTGGGCCACTCTCTGCCATGATGGGCTGCAAAGAATGCAGCCTCTCACCCTTTTGTTCGCTCTTTGGGAGTCCATTGCAACAGAAATGAGGTACATTGATGGAGCAAGAGGCGGCTTGAGATGGGGGCAGCCGTTGCCTTCCCTTCCAGGGCTACTGAT
This sequence comes from Triturus cristatus, assembly GCF_964204655.1. NCBI lineage: Eukaryota > Metazoa > Chordata > Amphibia > Caudata > Salamandridae > Triturus > Triturus cristatus. The sequence continues at coordinate 820,575,165 of NC_140591.1, forward strand.
GATTCACTTAAGTGAATATCATTCAATGCAATTGCCAGGAGTTACCTTATTAACGCTGATGCTGATGCAGGAGAATTGGATGCACTTAAAGAAGCTATGGGCAGGAACATGCATTGTATGGACTGAACTTGTACCCAGAAGGGCAAAGAAGAGTGTGAAAAAGCCTACTGGTCGGGACAAGGTAGAACGGAAACTCAATAAGGCAATGAGAGTTTTTGTGTGACTGTGGGTATCAAAGTGTGGAAACACATACATGTTCGAGAAGAAGGAGTCATGTTTTCCCCAGGCAGATATGGTTCTGCTGTTGCATTTTGAAAATGCATATTACATGTTGGAGTTACAAGAGTTGGTGTAACTGTGGAGTGAGAAGGTATGTGTTGCTTTATGTTTCTGGTTTATACTACCTGGTCTGGGGTGTGGGGCAGGAAAACATCAGACATGGGTTTTCCTGTTTGGCAGCAGTTTTGGGGGCCAATGAGCAATGTGTAGTTATGCTCACCCCTCGTGGGGTGGGGCACTGTGAGGGGATGGGTCAGAACCATTTGGAGAATTTGAGCATGCAAAGGCAGGTATAGCTATGAGATGTTTGTGATTTGTGGCAGAATGACGTGCACTCTGCCCATGAAGCCAGAGAACTGGCAACAGACCGGCTCCACTGTCCTCAGCTAGCCTTAGGAAAGGAACAACAGTTGCAATACAGTTCTAGAAACTTGCAGATGATACAAATAGGTTTATATTAGACAGTATGTAAATTTTCAGGGATGTTTTTCTTGTTCAGATTTCTAATAATCACATGTGCTAATACATTGCTTTGTATTTTCATAATAACCTTTCGTTTTCTATTCACTAGGTTAATGTGTAATACAAATATCTCACTATATCATTGTGCTATTTCACAACTTCTAAGATTCCTAAGTGGGGACTCCAGTGTAGTCAAATAATCCTACAGGAGTACTCACAGGCCTGATGTAGATTCAATACTGACCCAGTCCTCCTAACTCACGTTAGTGTTCTGTTTGCCGTCGCAGCTCTCCAGGCTCATGAGTTATCGACATGAGCCTGCGGGCCCATGGGCAACCTAACCTAGGTGCCAAAAGACTTGCCTCTTATCACCTAGTTGTAAAGAGGACTTGCAAGTTGTCTAAATGGGTGGCATTAACCATCTTTCTTAAGGACATCATCTAGTTCAACGCACAACCCTAGGCAGGCCAGTTCGCGCCGTGCTTATTTGAGCCAGTGGTTTCTGGTGCTCAGTACGGCACTTAATCATCAACACCGGCACTTTTCGTGAGACAATTGGTCACTCAGACTTAACAGAGTCAGCATTTTGCAAATGCATCAGAATTATGTGTAATGCTCTAATTACGATAACCCCATGCAGTAGGATTCCTAGTGCTTAACTTGAGCCAGTGGTTGCCAGTGCTCAGCACAACACTTAATCATCAACACCAGTGCTTTTCATGAGCACAGGTTAATGACACATTCAGTTACAGAAGATTAAGTGGTTTTCCCACAGTCACAGGATGTTGAGCTGATGCCGAGGCTTGAACCTGGTTTCCCAGCTCTGAAGACGGTAGCCCTGGCCATTACGCAATATCCTCTCCTCACTGTTATGGTAAGTAGGTGGTCTGTTTTAGGTGGGCTAACAGGAGAAATGAGCTGGTGCAAGCTGCCTCCTGACGAGAGCCCCAGCACTTTTTACAAATTAACCACTGATGTTTGTGTATCATGAGCATTTAGGGGCAAATTACACACAGACCAAACATTTGCCGCACACCCCAGAATTACGGCCACTGCAAGTGTCAGTAATTCTGCAGAATGAGAAGTCACTCCTCAGTATGAGAAAATGCAGAAATCCTTCATGATTTTGCCATTTCTATGGAGATTGTAACCCCAAAAATGCTCTTGCTTTAGACAGGTGAAGTGTCTGTGTGGAAACTCAGGATGTCTGTTGTTTCCATGATTTTAATGAAATGTTACTGGGACCACTGTGATTAACTTGGCACTCAGATTTAGGAACTTAATTGAGATAAGTGGTATTCAGCAAGCCACTGTCCTTCTGAGCTGGGCGACAGAATGTTCTTATCAACCTGCCAGTTTATCGCCCATGAAGGCTGATGTATCCAGGGCCTGTGGCCTGCAGTAGTTGTATGGCAATATCTGGTCTTTGCCAGAATATACAGTGATTACTGAGTGTCTGGAGGAAGAGTCAGTTGTACCTGTCAGGGTAGTTAATTTGTTGTGATACTTTGAGAAGGCCAGTTCGGTGGAGGCAGGAAGTTTGGTCCATAGTCAGCGGAGGTTACTGGGCCCTAATTATATCAATGGAGCCATTTACCACCTGTGTGTCTGGTCCTCCTGAAAGTAGGTCTTCAAACTGAAAACAAAGCATCCCGTTTAGCACTTTGTTTGTTAAATATTTTTTATTGAAAATTCACAAAGCAATCACAAAAAAGTAACATTTGCAATAGAACTTACATATTAGAGTTATTCCAATGTTTTAAGAGAAAGAAACGTATCTGATTTTCTATTAAAAGAAAAGAGGAGAATAGAAGAGGAGCGGAGGACTGATAGGGAAAGCAGGAAAAACTGGGGGTGGGGGGGGTGGTAGAAAAGAAGATGAGTGTAGCGAGAGAGAGCTTGAGAGAGAGAGAGATAAATTGACGATTAGGGTCATGATGAGTGTGTGGAGAGATAAGTAGTAATGGGTAACCAATATAAATCTGATTTGATCTTCTGATGTAAGCTTAATGAGGAAACAGTATGTATTCTATGTTCATCACATATAAAATTCCACCATGTTAACTTAAATAATTTAGATGCATCTTTCCAACAAGTCAAAGTCATCCTTTTTAGCACTTAACTCTCAAAATAGTGAGACAGAACATTGAAGATTAGCTCAGGGAGGTACTATAAGCATGAAAACCAGGATTACTCACTAATAACACTCACTAAATCAATGTAAAGTCAATGCTTTTAGTTTAGAAAAGAAAAAATGAATTAAAACAGGAACAGCTAAATACCAGGCACAAAATGACAAAAGACATAAAAAGTTACATGTTGCAGAATAACACACAAGCAATCCTAAGGGGTCTAACAAGAATGATCATATTGCAATTGTCTCTTACCCCAAGGGTTTGTCACAGAGGTAACTAACACCCAGACCTTGACTTTCTACTGTTACCTGTGAGATCCCACAAGGATCTGCAACAGTCTTTAACATAGATTATTCACAATACACTTGTAAAGGTCTATTGCTGTTAGCATGCTTTTCACAATCAAGGACACAGCCCTACAAGCATTAACGTGGCTTTATATAATGAACGAAAAAAGGACTACCCTTAACAGCACTTGTCCACAATTAAATCAGAAAGGCCTATTGCCTTTTCAATAACATTGAGTCTCTCACTAAAGAGACAAGACATGTTACTGGACAGGCATAAATTCTTAGCTTGGAGATCACCCTAACGAGGCAAAGGTAAGGCTAACAAGTTCAAAAGAAAAGGGAACGAGATTTTTATGAAGTCTCTTGTTTGGGAGAGCAAGCATGGAAAGTGCTAGTCACAAACCAATACAAGGGAGACATAAGTCTGCAATGACTCCTGCCTAGTTTATACAGTTGCCTAGCAACACATAATGCTTACCATTCTGTGGTACTTTCTATATTTCCATTTGAAACTGCCATATTGTTTTACTTTTGGAGGGCATCCCTACCTCACTGGGAGGCCAGAACACTCTCCACCCTGCCTACTCTATCCTCTTCAATCCCTAATGTGCACACATGTGGAGAACAAGATGAAAGTTCAACCAAATTGTTATTACGTGTTGAAAAACGACTCTGTGAGAAAAAACATGTTCTGAGAGGAAGATTTATTAACCCGTCTACTCTCCAGCTCTCTCCTCACCTCAGTGCCTCATCTGTCAACATTTAGAACCCTTCTCTTTTTCGCGTTATAAGCACGATACTGGAAGAACTAAAATAAGAAAATAAGGGAACAAGTGGGGGCAGGGATTTATGGAATATAGAAAATTAACATATGTTATGCATTGCTTTACAGAATATAACACACATCTCTCCAGACAGCCAGACGATGCTGCCAACATGAGTTCCCAAATGGCACCTGTATACACTAGGAGATAGCCCATCTACACCACAGGTTTTGTGCATGTGGGAGAGAAGGGGCTCCACAGATGGCCAACAAATTGCTGCTGAAACCTGAAGGGTGAACTAAAGGTAGTTTCCAGTACATTGGCACTCAAAGTCCCTGGACACACAGTGGTGAATGCAAAAGGGGCAATTAAGTTCAATATCACAGATTATGGTTATCGTATTTTTCAAAGGCTGTACCTTTCTGGGCTTCACCACAGTTAGGGCATGCACTCCTACCCCTCAACCCACACCTTTGAAGGGTAACCTGAGCTCTTCACAGTCTCTGGACCACTGCTCTCTCTCCTCCTGACAACTGTATCTCATTAGGAAGGGCTCTGTGCCTACCCTCATCCCTAGCCCTGGTGATGGTCTGACCTGGGTCACTGATACTCCACAACAGGGCACCACTGGTCTTCATAGCACACCACACTCTGTGCTAGAATTCTCCAACTGCCCAGGCCCACAACAACTACTTGAGTTTTAGAGTACAGTGCTGATCTCACATTCCTTTATGAGTCAGTCAAGCAGGCTATTCCAGGGTCCCAACTATTTCACTCCTCACTGGTCCTGACAAAGAATCAGCAAGCTGGTGCCACCAACCTGGAGAGGATCTAACAGAGGTCAATTATGTAAGCCAATAGAAAGTGGACACTCCGGTTTTCTTATATGGGTCAGCTGAAGTGCTGGACCTTCATTTTTCTTTCAAATCTCTGTTTCAGCGAATTCTGCCTTCGCATGAGGTTACAAAGGGGGGCTGAGAATATAATCAATTTAGTGCTGTCACAATATCCCTCCGCCTTTACTGCACAGTAACAAGAGTGAGTCCATTGAATTTCCTACTATGACACAACATGCTGGAAAAGCTTTAAGATAGTGAAACTTTCTACCATGTTGTCACCTCAGCTCTGATGCGATTTTCCTGACCCTTCAGACCTTCCACTTTCCTCTTAAAGTTCAAAGGAGACTACTGGAAGGCATTGGAGGCATGATCCAGTCCTCTCTCTATTGTTCATGCTGGGAACATCTCTTGGCCTAGATAACACAAAATCTGCCAACAGTGTCTGAAATTCACAGCCAGATACCCCTTCATCAAGCAGCCATGGTAATTCCTTTTTATTGGACAGTGGGTTATTAGTAGTGGTACATATGCATCTACCTCTGGCAATAAGCCTACTAACACAGTCTAGGGCTCAGAATAGGTCTTAGTAAATTATTCTCATGCTCAACCCTTGGTAGCGTAGCTGTATATAAAGCATTTATTCTGTGAATAATTTGGACACAACACACAATAAAAATCCCACACCAATTTATAAAAATAGGAAATATTTCTATCTTTAAAATGACACCAAATTGGCAGAAATAGAATATAGTGAACCCGAGATGTGAATTTGTAAAGATTTGGCACTATATAGCACTTAGAAATCTATAACGCCACATCGAGACATCTGGTCCTGCTAAACTGGGACAAAGTCAAAGTTTCAGGTCAACCATGATGGTGCCCGGCTCAGATACCATTCGTGGTAGGCCTCGGTCGAGATTTTCTGGAGCTTTTTCTGCTGGGGTCCCTCGATGCTTTTCAGCAGTCTGGGTTCGGTAGGGGTTAGCTGGTTTGCTTTCAAGGGAGGTCCTGGGCAAATTCAGGAAGTGGGACTTCTGGTGCTTCTCAAGCATGCGGAACCCGCAGGGCAGGCCTGCTTTTGAAGGTCACCGGCTTGGCTCTCATTGTTAAGTCGGTCCTCCTCTGGAGGTTTTTCCAAAATTGCTCCAAACTTCTAGAACTTCTTCCTGAAGTTCCTCTGGGGTTTCCAAAGTGTCCAAAACACATTTCAAGTGTCTGGAATCTCCAAACTGGTCCTTGAAAGTTTGGGACTTCAGTTCCCACAATCCACTTAGACAAAACCCTCGCAAATCCACTGGATGCACTCCAGTCTGGGGATACTTGGTGGTGAAGGCCCAGGTGAGCTCTGTTAACCTGTAGCTTGCAGGGAGTCCACTCTTTATTCCACTTGAAGCAAAGTACATCCAAATGGCTATATTTCCAGATAATGAAGCAGGCGCAGTCAGTCAGAATGCAGGGCCTGATGATGCAAATCACATTTTCAGCTTGGCAAGCCTTCTTCTGCTCTAAGATTCAAGCAGCAGACCTGAGATGCTCTGCACCTCTCACATATTATTTAGTGGTCTCTGGGGTCAAGCAGGAGAACACTCCTGTCCAATGAGCTGCAGGACAACACCCCAGATTATGACCACTTCCTCCAAAGTATGGCATATTCTTCTCCCAGAAAGCACTATTTCTCCAAAATTCCAAATGGCTGATCTTGCAGCAGAGGATCACAAACTAGTTAAAGCAACCTCCAGTGTGGCTCATTTCCACAGATCTCCTCCCCCTACCATCTCCAAATTCCTTCCTTAAACCTGCCATCTGGCTGAGTCAGAGGGCTGGGGGGGGGGGGGTTGATGGACCTGGTATTCCCTGCTTGTCCTATACCCCTTTGAAGCACCATTATTTACGACGACGACCCCCCCCCACCCCCGCTCTGGCATTCCTTCTAAGCAGAGCGCTCTCTAGGAGATAGCCTCTACCTGGGTGAGCCACCTATCACTTCATCAAAGCAGCCTGGCTAATCCTCTTAACTCTGACCTATCAGGGGCGATCACAGAAAGGCTGAATTTTGGCTTACAGGCAAGAGAGTCTTATAATTTATTTTCTGTATATTTTAGGATAAATTCAACAATAGCATTTTGTTGGATCTATCAACACCATTCTCCTAAGTCCTCGAATGATATTTTTCACTTAATTCCTAGTTAAAGTTATTTATTAACAAATGATTGCCATGTTAACCTATGTGGCTGGGGATCTGCAAGGGGGGAAATAAAATGTGCAATTTCTCTAACACCACAGCATATAAAACATATTTTATAGGGTCTCTGCTTATACCTACATGACCCCCCACCCCTGGGACACCTAGGGGAGACTTTGGGGCCCCTGAATATGCAAAAATAGTGTATATCCTCACTTTACAGTGCTCCTAGCACAACAGTTGATTTTGGGAAGCACTTTACTACAATCAGGAAAGTGAAATGTGCAATTCCTTCCTTCCCATGGCATATAAAACCTCTTTTATAAGTGTCTTCCTTATTACCTGAGCCCTCCCTCCCACCTCTGGGACACCTAGGGCAGACCCTGGGTGTACCTAATATGCCAACATACTGTAGTTTATCACTTTGTAAGTGCCCCTATCACCAAAGTTGAGTTTGGGCACAATGTACATTTAGAAGCAGTGGTGCAAGACAGGGCTGTTTTTACAATGACCTCAGGCTCTCAACGCTGCACACATGCAACTGCAAAAATGGCTGCTGGCCTCTAAACTACCATGCCCTGGTATATACTAGGGACTTAAATGTAGTTTTAATCACCCTGCCCTATTATGTACTAGGGACTTATAGGGTAGGTCATGCCAATTATAAGTGCACCCTAATATATAGTGTAACCTCATGTATATGTGTGTTTTCACCATAGCACTGGCCCTGGGCCTGATTAGGCAGAGCCCAGGGACAGTCAGAGTTAGTTACCGCAAGTACCAGTCAGCAAACAAACATAGGATGACTTTGCAACAATGCAAAAATGGGTCTTATTGTCTACATGGCTTTTGATCTGCCAGCTGAGGAGCACAGCAATTATCTCCACCCAACAAGGCAGCTCAAGGGCAGATTTATTTATTATTAGACTCAGTAGAACACACTTTGCATACAAATATACAAAATAACTCAGGTTCTGTAAGCCTGACCTCATATCTTCATTTTAGACCCAGGAAACTGTATATGAGCAAACAACCCTAGTGCTTGTAGCAGGAGTAACCAATCAATATTTACTCTTTAAAACATTTTAAACATGAGAGGGTACAGTGTGAAAAATACTTTAGATTCTATGCTTTAAGCAAAAGAAAAAGTGCATCCCCTTTGGTAATTTTAAGTCCAAAATCAAAAGGCGTCTGCCAACAGGGCTTCCAGTGTGCAGATGACATGCTGAGTCAGAGAACGGTTCTCCTCGATCAGCCAACATGTGTACATGGATAGTTGAATATGTTGTATGTAATCTACCTTGAGACCTATACCTAGCTGTCCCCTGGCAGCTGACCTTTTTATAAACTGTGATCGGTGGAAGTTCATAATCAGCATTCAGGGAGGAGTACAGTGGGTGGGACTGCTGCAGATCGGCGCATATAAATTCTCTCTGCTTCCACGGACAGAGTAAACCTACAGTCACACGCACAAACACACATCATACGCTAGGGCCCATCACACTAAATTCACACTATTACTCTATCCACACTGAATATAGGAGAGAAAACCTAAACCAATCTGCATCTACAATGAGGTCAATGCGACCTTAATGACATTGTCCTGAGTCATGATTTTAAAACATAAGAAATACATTTGGAAACTCAATAAATGACAAAGAAATAACCACCCGACACTGGAATTCAAACAAATGCTTATTTATCTAAATTAGTTCAAATGAAAAGTCAATCATTAGCAAAATCGTTATTCTGTTATTCTCATAGTTACCTATTCTAGCTAAAAGGGTCAGGACAGGTCTCTCGGTAAAGTCTCTCGAGCTGCCGTCCTCAGCATAGGTTCAGGAAGAAGTCCAAAACGCAATGGAACAGCAAGGGACGCAGCGAACACAATGAACGCAATGAAACACGGACCCTCTCTAGTCTAACATATTTATAGAGAAAATATCAAAATAAAAAGTTACAAACAAATGTTGAATATCCGTTGAGCCGTTGAGCAGAGCGAGCAGGAAAGGATGCCACTCGGTTACATTTAGAAAACCTCCGCTCAGGAAAAATCACAGAAATAAAAAATACGGAAGAAGGAAACTCGAGTTTGCAAATGTAACTTTCGTAAATGCTCTTCCTTGATATCTTAGCAGAGCCACCGCAGACTGGTCATTGTTCATTGTGGCTTTATCCTTCTCCAAGGACAGTTGGAATTGTTCCCAGAGCTACTGTCCTCACGGAAAACTTTCTACCCAGGCAAAGGCTGTGGTCAGGTGACTCTCGACCATGTTCAGCAAGGCCTCTCGTCAAAATTCAATCACTCGAGTGCAGGCTGTAAATGGCAGCCATCTTGTTTTAGGCCAAAACGGACCATCTTAATCAAAAGAAACACAAAACAACGTTACCACAGCATAATGATTAAACAGTGTTAATCCCCACTAATACCCTTATGTGTATGTAATTACCTAGCCTTCTGCAACACAATAAAGCATTAGTACACGTTATTTAAAAAGCATAAACACAAAACAAATAGCACTTTTACGACACTCTTTTAATAAAATTGCACATTATTATTAAGCAACATATATGCATCCCACGTGTAGTTGTTTCTTCTCATTAGTAATGTTGGTTAGTCAGAACTTTTCACAAAACTAATATTTAGTGATTACAAACTAGTAATTTTAATCATAACATATAAACAAAACTGGAGCTCAAAACTCGATACATTTTCAACAGAAAACTCTGCTCCAGCAGGACCACACCACAGCAGGGCCAACAGCCAAAATTCCAAAATGTAAACAAACTGGTGTTGTCGTGGATAAAACTCACATCCTTCAGGCAGTGTGTTTGTGAGTGATCAGCAGGAGATATTTGCATCCGTTTCACACCTCCTACATAACTGCCACCACTGTTCAACTGTTGGGAAAGTAGCCCTGTTCAGAAACATAACTGCTATGTGGAACACAATATTTCCATTTCCATAATATGGGCATGGAAGACTTAAAAAAACAAACAAAGAGAAATGTAATTTTCCATCAAGTTCAGATTCAAGCACAATGTAAAAAAACAGATCATCCAATTGTGCTTTAGTGCATATAATTTGCCTCTCTACAGTGTCTGTTTAAAGGTTTCATACTGTGCAGGTTAGGCTATTTTCCCCTGCCATGATTGAAAGAAGTATTTGTCTGTGATGTATTATAAAGGAACACATAATAAAGCTTTTGAAGTGCACAAAGAAATAAACCTGCCCTACAATGCATCACTTGCTTTCTGCCAACAGCCAGTTCCACTGAATTAGTATTGCAAAAGCTATTTAACATTCAAACATCAGAAAGTTTTTTTTGCCATATTATGATACGTATATCATGGACAGAGGCATGAGAGCCCATACCATACTGATTACCCCTCTCCAATGCTTGCCGACTTGAAATTTATTATCGGAACTCTAAACACAATATTTGCAGGACTTCTCTATATTTTTTTAACTAACAGTTGTGTGATTGGATTGTAGCATTTGGTTCTAATTACGGCCACAAAAAGTAAAAGGCCAGAGAATGGAAACATATCCTACAACAGGGAGAATGTGAGCTGGTGGGAACATCTTCTACAACAGGTTGAAGGATGTTTTATTTAAAGATTTTTTTTTTCACTGCCCTATGGGAATAAAAACCCCTTTCCCATCCCCCATACATGGCAGGTTACACTCATCACTAACAGTGATCACAATTCATAACTCAGTGCCGAAAAGAAACATTTCAGTTACACACATACACATAGGAAAAAATACATCAGTCATATGAATATGTAGTGAGCCTGGCATGATGTGAAACTAGCTGTCTCTCTTAGTGGCCCTGATACTATCAGTTGTGTGACAGAATCACGCTTGCATATACCTTGAATGCTGGCCCTTCGACGTCTTAACCACTCAAGTCTTAACCACACATATGCTTTTACCATGCATGCCTGTACAACGAAATATGGGGCATAATTACAAAGAAGTGACAGAGCACTGCATAAGCCTTCTTGACTTAAGGCTGTGCTCCACCACGTCAGAAATACAGGGCTGCACCGTATTTACAATACGGTGCAGCCCTGTGTTTCACCCTGTGCTGGTGCTAATTGCAGCTGCCTAGCACTGACACAGGCACCCTTGCACCATAGTGCAAGGGTGCCTGGGTTGTGGGTAATGATTGTTTATGTGCAGGAAGGTGTCCCTCCCTTCCTACACATAAACAATCTTAAATGGCAATTAGTAACTTCTATGTGTGCTACTTTGTGCAGCACACAAAGAAGCTGCAACTCGTCATTTTTAAAAAGAAGGGACACCTTCCTGCACATAAACAATCATGCTTGCCGTCTTTCTGTTTTTAGATGTGTTGCACAATGCAGCACACAAAAAACAGCAGAAACGAGGAGAAACAATTTCTCCTTGTTGCACCCTGTTAAGACCAGGTTTTCCCTGGTCTTAATTTTGGCGCTGCCCCATATTTATGCCACTCTTGGAAATATGGGGCAGCATCAAAATTAATGGGTGCTGCGGCATAACGCCAACCGTAACATCCATTGCCCCCCCTTTCACGCAAAGTATAGCGTGAAAGGGTGCCTTATTTACAAGGCATTGCTAAGGAACCTTAAGTGGCTTAATGCTGCCTTGTAAATAAGTTGAAGCCGTTTCGCCAACACAAAGTTAAAAAAAATTGTCGTTCTCCTGGTGATAGGGTTTGTAAATATGCCCTATACATTTTTAAGGCATGTATGGCAAAGACATATGCATGATCAAGACTGAGCAGGTAATCCCTGCACCCTGCCCTGAGCCCTAAAACTACCCCCTCCCTGCAGAAAACCAGACCCTTCCCCCAGCATGTAAAGTAAAACTTCCCTGCCCCTCCCAAGTACCCCAATCCCTGCCCCCCACCCTGAGCCCTAAATTAGCCGCTCAAGCCCCTGCCCTGAGAACTTAAACAACCCCCTCCCTCCTGAAAATCAACCCCCTCCTCCAAGCCCTAAAAACTACCCCAACTCTCCCCTTAAGCCCTAAAAACTACCTCGACCATCCCCCTGAGCCCAAAAACTACGCTGCCTCCACAAATCCCTAAAAACTACCCTGACCTCCCCACCCCAGCTCTGAAAACAACCCCAACCCCAGCCCTGAAAACGACCTCAATTCTTAAAAACCCATCCCCACTTACTTCACCGTGTTCCTCCTGATCCTTCCCCTTCTTTTTTCTTCAGCTCGTCCATTCCAGCAGCTATACTGCACACTGCCTTAACCAAGCATACAAGTGGTTAAGGCATATGCTTGGTTAAGGCAAGTGTGGTTGCGCTTACGTTGTTGGGACACAAGTGGCTGAGCCCATGTTGTTTCGACCATTTCCTGATACTATCAGGCCACTGTGAGTTGCTCTTCCAGGGTATAGTTGGTCTAGGGACATAAGTGCATCTCCAAGTTTATTAAAAGGAGTTCCATAGGTGTGAGAAGATGCCTCATACTTGCTACTTAATTGTCCTCAGTCAAGGGTAGAAACAGGTAGGCCTGAAATTGATAGAGGAGTGTAAGTGTGCAGATACTTGGAGCTGAGATTTATAACACAGATCCTAACACGTGGGCCTTTGTAGCATTGTATGAAAAGCAACTATATAGTGCGTCGCAGAGTCGCACCCTATGATGCACACAGACCTACACACATGCCCTGACCTCACGTTGGAGGTCAGGAGCGAAGTAATAAAAGGGGTCGAGCCCCACCAATGCTCAGCTGTGCACATGGCACTAAAGCAGTATCTTGGAGCACTAAAACCACATTTGGCGATGAGGATGGCCATGCCCACTACACTCTGGCTGTATGAGCACTCACTCAGGATGTAGCAGCAGGGCCCAACCGCTGCTGACACATCTCCACTGCCCTGCCTATAGCACCAACCAAGAAAGACCCACGGAGCATCTCTGTTCCACGCTGCTGGAGGTGGCGACCAGTGACAATTAACCCACCCTAGAGGTGCTGATACCGGTTCCTGATACTGGGGGCACCAACAGTGACTTCTGCTGTAGTTCAGGGTCATAGCTCTGTGAAAATTGTGTGCCACACTCACCTCCCAAAGCACAAGGCCCCCACACTGCCATCATCACAGAGTTTGGCACTCCTGGGCCCTGGCACATTTTTCTTGCCTCCATTTGAGTGCCCAGGCTGCTTCCCTATGTGGGCCACCTCAGCCACACCAGTCATCCATCACACACCAGCACCCCCACCCATCACTTTCTAACATCATCCCACCATGGACAGCAGCCAGCTTGGTGGAGGGCAGACTGTGCACCCTCAGGAGGCTCCACCTACAGTCCTGTGCCCTCTCGCAGCACCTTTTGCCAGCTTATGCCATTGGAGGCATCTTCAATCCACTTCTGCCATTTGGGGAGTTCAGCTATCCGGACACTGCGGCTCCCCATTGGCACACCTGGGTTGTGTGCCCCAATAAATATTTTTGTGCAACAAAAGAAACAGAATATGAAACAAAGAGATCCCTGCTCCTCCACTACACTGGTAAATAAATCTTTATTTTAGTTATTTATTTATTTTATAAAATTTTACATAGCGCGAACATGACCCAGATGGGTATCAGAGCACTTCACTTTTGGAGGGTAGGAAATAATAAGGGAAAGACAGGCATCAATTAGGTATGCAAGCAAGAACAATGACAAAGGGGGTATCAAAGAACATCACATTAAGCTAGTACAATAGCGAACTGAGGGAGGAACTAACAATTACTTATAGGGTATAGCAGCCTATTCTGGGCTTCAAGGTGAAAGTCCAGTACAATGAAAACAGACGGTCCATGGCAATTTAAGGCAAGAACTTGTTCATTAGGATCATTTTTACTTCAGTTTTGAAAGAAACCGTGGAGGAGATTCTGCAGACCTCCGGTGGAAGAGAGTTCCAGATCTTTGGGGCAGAGCCTGAGAAAGCTCTGTGAATCGTACTCTTTTTGCGAAAAATCTGTGTTTTCAAGAGGAAAGAGTCTGCGCTTCTTGATGGTCTACCACCACCAGATAATTCAAGCTTTTGAGCCAAGCAACAGGGGGTTTTAAAATGGAGGGCTTTGTGAGTCATGCAAGCAATCTTTAGCTTTATTCCTGCTTCATAGGGCAAACAATTTAGGGATTTTAAGACTGGGGCTATGTGAGCATTTCTTTTTGTACCGGTAATCAATCTTGCAGCGGCATTCAAGGAAGCCCTTAGTGGGGCCAAGGTATATTTGAGGAGGCCACAGAACGTAGCACTGCCATAGTCTAGCCTCGGCAAAACAAGCGATTGGACCACCTGCTTGAAATCAACTTGTGGAACGAATGGTTTGAGATGACTAAGTATCCTAGCCTGGTGACTAGCACCCTTGCATACCCTACTAATATGATTCTTCATGTTCAAGTGCATGTCAAGGGTGGTTCCAAGAGATTTGGCTGAATCAATAATGTGGGGGAAGCAGTTGAAGGCTGTGAGGTGCTTCATCCAGAGGTCTATCTTGGGGTGTGATTAGGAGGAGATATGAGAAGGAATTCAGTTATGGAGGTGTTAAGCAGGAGGTGGCGATCTCACATAGCCAGTTTTAAGTATTCGTCAGGGTAATGTTGAGTGATGTGAAGTTTTCAGGGCAGGTGATTTTCAGGTAAAGTTGCATGTCATCCACATACATATGGAAAAGAATGTTCCAGGAGTTTAGTGCATTAGCTTATATTTCCAAGAAAATGTTGAAGGGTATGGGAGATAACGCAGTCCCATGATTGATGACCTGATCACATACACCAATAGATATAAGTAGTTTTCCAAGCTTGACTTGAACTTGGGTTTTTACCTGCTGGAACTCCATGAGGACAGTAGGTATATAACAACTTTTTGCACTCATGTTGGCCTCCACCCCTTATCGCTGGATTAACTTTGGCATCTCGTCCAATGCAGAGGTTTTCCAGAACACTATACATGAAGTCCACACAGGTCTCAAGGGTGTCATCAACGTCAGCGACGAGATCCTCATCCACACACCCACCCATTGCAGTAACCACCCTTGCCTGCGAGCTCAGCAGGATCAGCTCAGCCAGTCTCATCTTCAATTTCAGTAAACACCATTTTTTTGTCAGGAGATGGATTTCTTTGGCTACATCTTCTCAGATGAAGAGATCAAAGTCAATCCAAACAAATTGATTGACATCAAAGATGCGACCTATCCCACATCTGCCATGGAAGTCAGGAGCTTCTTGGGCCTCGCCACATACTGTAATAGGTTTATTCCCAATCTTGCCCCCCTGGCTGGTCCCAAGAGACATTTGATCAAAGCCTCTTCTCCCAGGATGTGGGAGTGACTGAGAGCGACACCTTTCAGGTTATTAAGGACGCCCTTCTTAATGGCAGAGTGATGACCCTGCAAAAGACTCTGGGCTTGTGGTGTATGCCAGCCCAATTGGCCTCAGGGCAATTCACAGTGAGGACAACAAATTTGCTCCTATCGCATTCACCAGCAAGGTCCTCACCAAGAGAGAAATTATATGCCAACATAAAGTGGGGTTGCCATATTTTTCACTTGTATCTTATGGATGGCTGTTCAGTTGTCACAGATTACAAACCACTCATTCTCCTATTCACTGGAACAGAGTTGCACCCCTTGCCTTGCATCAAAAAGTGGGCAACTCAACTTAAAAAATACTAGCTGGCTGTGCGTTCCAGGCGCGGATGTGACAACCCAGCAGACTACCTCTCCAGACACCCCCAATCACCAGCCCCCTGCGCGTATAGCAACCTGTCAGATGCTGATGAGTATGCTGACTGGATCACTGAGACTCGCAGCCCGAGGTCCCTAGCCCTCCAGGATGTTGCTGATGTCACAACCTCAGACACGTGTCTCCAAAAGACCCTGGAGACAGTGAAGTCCGGACAATGGAAAAACTTTCTGAACAACCTCAGGCTGCATGATGACATAACTGAGCATGACCTCTTCACTGTCTGGAGTATCCACAACAAACTGACTATCATGAATCAAGGGATCCTTTTAAGTGGGCCTGGTCTTGCGAAACCTAGCTCCCTGCAATCACAAGTACTAGCCCTGGCCCACAGTGGGCATCTAGGGACTACTAAGAACAATGGCCAATTATGGAGGAGAGTGAAGTCCCTGCTCTGGACACAGAAATTGATGACCTTGTTACCCCCGCCACTGGTGCCAATTTTGCAAGCCTCCAGACAGACTTCTCCCAAAAATCACAAAGAATCCTGGTGCTGGTCCCTGGCACAATATCAGTGAGGATTTTGGCTCGCTACCTGATGGGTGTCACATGCTGGTGGTCTTGAATTCCTTCTTCAAATTTCCCACTGTCGAAGTGCTGTCAGGAGCCACCTTCGATCACGCAAGGAAGTACCTTGATAAGATCTTCACCATTTATGGTGTCACTATTTGTGGTGTCCCTGTAATCTCAAGAGTGACAATGACCCACCATACAGCCAAAGCCAAGACTTCACAGATTACATGGCCTTCCTTGCAATGACTCACAAAAAGATTATGCCCCAGTGGCCTCAAGCCAACGGTAAAGTTGAGAGGCTGATGTGCACACTAAATAAAACATGCAGGATTGGGAGAGCGCAACAAACTGATTTAGAAATTGGAACCCACACAGTTCTCAGGGTGTACCATCGCATCCCCCCACAGCATTACAAAAAGCAGACCCGCAGATGTACTCTTTGGAAGGGCCATAAGGGACAATATCCAACATAAAATTAAATGGACCACGGAACCACTGAACATGGACGCCATTCTGGACTGTTGAGCCAAAAACAATGACAAATTCAGTCCATCAGAGGGGCCCGAGCCCCCAACATCCAGGTGGGAAACTAGGTACTGGTGCTAAATCGACCACCCAGAGAAAAGTTCAGGTAACCATTCAAAAGATGCCCACTACAGGTTGTCAAGATAAAAGGCATCATGGTGGCCTCCGAAAGAGACTCTGTGTGCATAATAAAAAATGTGTCATTCTTCACCGAATAGTGCCCTCAACCACACACCACTGAGAAGATGTGCTTCTCAACCTAATTTCAAAAGATTGGGAACCTAAACCAGAGACTGCCACACAAAGAGTTTTTAAGATACCTTGTTGTTCAGGTTTGTCGACACCACTAACTTGACAGGAATAGATGCAAAAGTAATAGGCCATGGAGCCTGCCAGCATCATGTCAACCAGCCAAAGATATCCATACAATCACAAAAAAAATGTTAAGAGACCCAAGAGACTTGAAGACTATGCTTAAGAGTGATCATGGGGCTCCGAAATGGTCCATTGCCACATGACGTGGACTTTGTGTTTGTGTGCTGATGGGTTATATTTTATTGTTAAAGTTTAAACATTTGGAGGAATGTACTGAATTGCAGGGTCACACCTGGGGATGTACGTAGACCAACAAGCATGCCCTGACCTCATGTTGGAGGTCAGGAGCAAGGTAATAAATAGGGCTGACCCGCACTCATGAGCAGTTGCGCACCAGGCAGTTCCCACCATGTGTGAAACAAGACCTCCAATCAAGACTGGGTAAAAGCAGATTTTTATTTTAACAGGCAGTTCATCAGCATAGCATGATGCATTTCGATCCAGCCTGGTCTTAATCGTATGCACAATGCGAAGAGCAGTTGCTTATGGTTTTAAAATGTATTGCAACTTTAGACAGTAAGGAAGGACTCACGTGCAAGCATTTTTAAAGATACACTGTCACTCAGTCCTTCCAAGGCCTTCAATGTCCATAATTTATTTGATTTATTTATAAAGTTTTATATAGCGCGAACGTGACCCACGAGGGTATCAGAGCGCTTTACAGTATAAGAACATAAATGGTTGAGGTGGTATACACACATTCAAAACTGTCAATTCGTACATAAGAAATATAAAATATATGAATAACAAACATAAAGGATCGTGAAACTGCAGGACGTTGTACAATAGACAGTTAGTGAACATTAGGTGATTGTGCTAGCAAACATACATATTATGACCTCAGTCGATTCGCAATGGATATAAAGTGTATAGAAAAACCAAGGGGGACCCACAGTCGGCTAAGCATTATATTACATACAGTTAATGAGCAATAGGAGCTGTGACATTAGTCTTACAAAAAATAGTCTCGTCCATTCCACCTGAGATAGGTAATGGCATTCGGATCATAAAGATGACTCAATGACATCCTAGAATTGAGACTTAGGGCATGTATTTGTTCATTAGAAGTATTTTTACTTCTTTTTTTAATGTGGTAAGGGAAGTGATTACAAGCACTACTGGAGGTAAGGAGTTCCAAATCTTTGGTGCAATCCCTGAGAAAGCTCTACATCCAGTTCTCTTCTTGTGGAAGGATTGAGAATTCAGAAGGGAAGTGCTTGCACTTCGAAGTTGTCTACAGCCTCCAGACCTTTCTAACTTTAGACCCAAGTAGCTGGGTGTGTTGTTGTGAATTGATTTGTGTGTCATGCAGGCCACTTTAAGGTGCATTCTTGCCTCGTAAGGCAACCAATTCAGGGCTTTCAGGGTTGGAGAGATGTGACTATTTCTTTTTGTTCCTGATACCAGTCTAGCCGCAGCATTCAGTGCTACTCTCAGCGGAGCCAGCTTGTATTTAGGTAGACCACAGAGGGTGGTGCTTCCGTAGTCTAATCTTGGTAACACTAGGGCTTGTACTGCCATTTTTAGATCAGCCTGAGGGAGGAAGGGTTTGAGTTTCCTTAATATACTCAACTTGTGAGTAGCACCCTTGGTGGCAATAGAGATGTGTGACTGCATATTCAGATGTTTGTCTATGGTGATTCCTAGTGATTTTGCTGAGTCAATGATGAGGGGGACACAATCAAAGGAGGTTAGGTGTTTTAACCATAGGTCTAGCTTTGGTGTGTGGCTCGGTGGCGAGATGAGAATGAATTCTGTTTTTTTGGTATTCAGCATGAGGTGGTTGTTAGTGAGCCAGCTTTGCGTGTTCAATAGAGTAGTGTTGAGGGCAATGAAGTCTTCTGGCGAGGTGATTTTCAGATACAGCTGGGTGTCATCCACGTACAGGTGATATAGGATGTTTGCTGATTTCAGAGCGTTCGCCAAAGGCTCCATTGGAGGTTGAAAAGAATGGGTGATAGGGCAGATCCCTGAGGAACACCAAGGGTGACCATAGAGGGTTGCAAGAGTGAATTCTTCATCTTGATTCTTTGAGTTCCGTTATGCAAGAAGGAGGAGAACCATTGCAACACTGTGCCAGAGAGGCCCATCCTTCGTTCCAATAGGGACAGAAGGTTGTCGTGCATGACCGCATCGAAGGCGGAGGACAGATCAAGAAGTATCAATAGGCATGATTCATTGTGAGAGCAGATTCTGTGCTGTGTCCTTGGTGGAAACCCGATTGGTGACTGTCTAAGAGGTTGTAATTCTCAATGTGGTTGCATAATTGAATTTGTACACATTTCTCCAAAAGTTTTGCCAAAGTGGGGATGTTGGTTATAGGACGGTAGTTGTTTAGATCAGATGGAGTGGCGTCAGCTTTCTTTAGAATAGGTGTGACGTGCCCTATTTTATGGCAGTCCGGAATGACACCTTGACTCAGGGAGGCGTTTACAATTTTAGCCCATAGTGGTAGAATAGATGTTTTTACAGTTTTGAACAGGGCAGGAGGCAGGGGGTCAGAGAAATGATTGGAGGGGTTGATTGCTTGAAGAGTGTTGTCGATACTTTGTTGAGAGATTGCCGCAAAGGTGTGCCATGAGGCATTGTTTTTCGTGACTTCCCCAGGATTATTAAAATGTACTTTGAATAGATTGCCACAGTTAGAATCTTGGACCATATTTTGCGGGAGCGCCATCCTGGATTGTATGTCAAGCTCGATGGTCTTAGTCTTTTCGTGGAAGAAATTGTCAAGCACGTCACAGGTAGGTGTGGCCAGGTCGTTTAATTCCCTAGAGTTAGTTGTATTCCATGATTGATGCTTGACGATTTCAAAGAGTTTTTTTGGTCGGTTGATAGCTTGGTTCAGTTGACTTCTGAAAAAGTCTGCCTTTGCCTTAAGAATCTTCCTATTGTAAGAATTCCTTAACCTTCTAAGGTGCTCAAGGTTATCAGTGGTAGGAGCCGATTTTCATAGACGCTCTGCAACTCTTAGATATCTACGCTCCGAGTTCAGGCCCTCGTTGAACCAAGGTTTGGAAATCTTAGAGGAGACGTTTTTTTCCTGGAGGTGCGCTGTAGAGTCCAGGATTTCGAGTAACTTGGCATTGTAGAAGGTTGTGAGGTCATGTACATCAGTCATGTCCATCATGTGGGTCAGAGCAGAGTTACAGAGATTTACCAAGGTGATGGGGTAGATATTTTGTAAGTTCCTTTTCCATTGCCTTGTTTTTGCGGTTGGGCCCTTTTTTGAATAGCTTCGCTGTTGATGAAGAAGAGGTTGCAATAATGATCAGACCAATCGCATTGGGTGATAGATTCAAGTAGGACGATGTTTGATTTTGCAATGATGAGGCTCCCTTGATATGAGTTGGGATGTCACAGAATTGAGATAGCTCCTGTTCTGACAGTAACTCTTTAAGACAGCCTACAATATGATTGTTTGCTTTGTTCCAATGGAGGTTAAAGTCACCCAAGAAATATGAGGAACTTGTGAGTTGGGATTGGATGCCATGATCTCCATTGTCTCATCAATACAGGTCAAGTTATCGCCTGGGGGGTGGTAGAAAATGTGTAGCTTGCTGGTGATGCGCTTAGCATCAGAGATATTAATGCAAAGGTGATCACAGGAGGATAGCCCAATGACGTCCTCTTGCTTGACTGATATTGAGTTACGATAAATGCAGGCTACCCCTCCCCCCAGTTTCCCGATTCTATCTAGTCGGATTAGGTCATGGGAAGGAGGAACCAGTAAGTCGAAGATGGGTGAGGAGGAGCTATTTAGCCAAGTTTCTGTGAGGACCATAATGTCTGAACCATTCTCTAAAATGAAATTGAATATTTCAGTAGCATGTTTGCTAGCAGATCTGCAATTAATAAGCCCACACTTCAACTTGTGAATACAGTGGTTTAAGGTAATCTGTTCTAAGTTGATATTTGTGAGGTTATCTCTATTTACAGATCTGTTTTTGAGAGTCGGTTCTCTGAGGGGATTGGTTACAATGGTTTGAATAGTGTCATATTGGGACTTATAGTTATCAGTATCCCGGGCATAGGATGTGAGGAGGTCGTCAATGTCTCTGTTTGATAGTTCATCACATGACCTCCTAGGCCATGAAGGGGAGGGTAAACAACCCGGGTTAGCTTTTTGGGGAGTGTGAACTTGGATATGTGTCTGGTGGGTTGGACGTTGATTTGGTTATACTGAATAGAGTTCTCAGTATGAGCCTTCGTGGGGATGAAGTTTCTCATTTGGAGACTGATTTGATTCACAGTGTCATTGGTGGCTCTGTGGTAGATAAGAAGTTTTTTAGTGATAGTAGAAACATTTCGTCCTTGAGATGGGATAGGCCAGTGGCTAACTCATTAAGTTGAGTGTTCCATACTGAATTGGATAAGTAGGTAGTAGGTGTGGGCGAATGATCAGTTATGGAGGGTGATCCGCCCGTAGAGTCATAGTGCATAGTCTCCAAATGCTTGGGGATATCTACAATAGGTATGGGTGTAGGATCCATTATAGAGGGCGATCTGCCAGTATGTTCTGATTGCAAAACACGTTCTCCATTTGCTTTGGGATAGCTTCAGTAAGGGTCAATGCGGGGGATGAACCAAGAGGTGGGATCCACGTCCGTGAGTGGAGTGGTATAAAGGCTAGATAGCCGGATGGGGGCTTCCTTGTGAAGTTGGGGAAAGGTCACTGTTCTGTGAATGGAAGGGCGGGGTGAGAATAGCGGGAGTAAGGGTTCCCTCAGATATTGAAGAGGACAGTGGGTGGGGGGTCTAAGCGATCCGCTTTGAATGAAGGGGGAGAGAGGAGTGCAGTGTTGGTGGCATCCTGTTTGGTGCCATCTCGCGAGGAAGACAGGGAAAACGGTGGTGCGTCAGACATGATGGTATCGGTAGCACAGCCTAACCTTGTCTCTACCGGTCTAGGTGATCCGGGAGTTGACTCGACCAAACAGACTAGGTGGTAGGGATTACTGGTGGTTTCTGCACGGTTGAGGATAGAGGCTAAGTACAACCCAGTCACACCTGGGCCAAGTGGCCCATGCGTATTTGGATCGGACGTGTCTGGGTGGCTGGACATAATTTCAGGGACGACATCTGTCAGATTGGGCGAATTTGATGTGGTATTTTGAAGAGGAGTTAGGGAGGCCTCTAATTCCTGAGGATGCAAGGATGCAGTGAGTGTGCTATTCTTATTGTTTACTGTTTTCTTTATGGTAGGGAAGAGCCTGTCAATGATATCAAGATTATCGTTAGAGGCTTGTATAAGAATATTACCATTGTTGTAGCTAGTAATGGTGGCATTCGCTGGGCAAAGGTCTGAGGCGGTAACCGTCAATTTGAGGGCATGCGGGGATTTCTTCGTTATGGAAATTCGGAGCATATTGTAGAAGGTGTTTCTCCATTGGGCATGTTTTTTTGTGTGGACGATAAGGTTGTTGGAAATAATCCCTTTGTTAGTGCAGAAGTATGTGTCTAACACAAGAGTATCAGGATGATTTATCAAAAGCCTGTGCTTGAACTTCATTGTAGCATTTTTGGAGAGGTTGGGTGGGTAGAGAATGGTGTAGGTATTGTGACCAGCAGATTCAAGGTCTATTTTTAAATCTCTCACTCAATCCAACCAGCCCCTGTCTGTTGGGGGTAGATGTAAACTGACATATGAGTTAAACATTTGTCAAACCAGTACATTAGAAAAACCCACTGAGCTGAACAAAACGTTGAACATGAAAAGAAGAGGAGATAGGGGTGTCAACTCTTCAGCATATACAACTCATTATCAAAGTACTCCCTTACTCAAACACTGCAATGTAGTCCCCCTTATTTCCTTTCCCTTAAAATATCATTGTTCTAGACCAGTATCATTGTCCTAGACCAGGCACTTCAATTGTAAAATTGTATAGTCAATTTTACACACTCGCTAGCTTGTACCTCCTTGAGTGTAGACCTGTTTCCCTGTTATTAGCATTGTGGATGAAAGATCCGGTTTATAAATTGTCTCAAGCAGGCGCCATTTTAGAGACAGTCAGGTTGAATGTAGTCCTGTTTCACTGTTTATTAACAGTGTGGACGAGGGGCCCGTTTTTTCCTTACTTAATGTGTCACGAGCAGGTGCCATTTTAAGGTCAGGCGTCCGGCTCTAAAACTCTATGCCGACTCACAGGACCTCCTTGCAAGATGCAATCCGCTTCCCCATATTAAGCCCCTCACCTCCTGCAGTTAGCCCGAATATCAAGCCAGACAAAGACTACCCTGGGTCACGATGGAAGGGCAGATAAGAGGGAGAGATGGGCGAGCTGGAAAATGGCGCTCAAACCATACAACCACCGGAGGAGATCCCCTCTGCCGCACACATGATCCACCAACTCAGTGATCTGCCGTCCAATAAAGGCAGGGCGATGAGCGCGATAATATTTTGCAATTAAAAAAATAGTATCATTGCGTCCTTCTCTGTAGTACACGATCCATTAATGCCTCGTATATAGTTATCATAAAATGAGGCATTGGTACTGTTTTGATTTTAAAACTAAAACTTTTCTAACTTTAGCTGCTATTTTGAAAGTGTTGGGGTGATTGGTCAAGCGGTGGCAAAGAAAAATGGGGGGTCTCAATAAGCATTTTCCCCATGTTAATTTTTATCGGACGTTTAGACATGGGTACAGCCTAAACTGCTAAACGGAAATACACCAAGTTTGGCAGGTAGGTAGATGTCGGTCCAGGGAAGTGCCTTTTTGTTATTTGGTGTAAACCTGTCCAGTAGTTTTAGGGCAATCATCCAAAATCAAAATGTGTATATCTAGGGACACAGTGGAACTACAAACCCTCCTGATGTCATGCTGAGATCTGAGCCGAGTCTCAGAAAAAACATTAAAAGAAAAGGGGGCAGGGTTGAAATACCCCAACACCCTAGTCCTCTTGGGGAGTTCCACCCCACAGGGCTAAACAAATATTTCGGTGGGACCGCCACCCCCCAAGCCAGCTCCTGCTTTGTCCCGGGTTGCCCACCCGGGGACATAACTGTTATGAAAAGGCTCTCGTTGTTAGAAGCAGAGCAAAATTGCTTTCACATAGAGGGAGCTCCAAGTTCAGCCTCTCCCGATATGTAAATGCAATGCTGCCTCCCGAAGGAGGAAGGGAGACAACAGCGACCATGGGGGCCTCCAGGCTCCCCCCATGGTCCCCATCAGTGGTGAGTGGGTGCTGTGGGTGGGACCATCCAGCAGCCCTGTGGGTTTGCACACGTGAGGTTCTTTCTAGCCTTTTCACACATTATTTCCCCCCCAAAAATGTCATACTTTGAGTCAGGTATACACATTAATTTCAACCATGGTGGGAAGTGTATTGGATGTGGTTATTGACAAATCTTTTTAAAGTCGAGCAGTTATGACTAATCAGTTTATGGATTGTTAACCGGAACTGTACTGGGAAGGTTCTTTTGAAAAGTTATAATAACCCCGAGGAGTCTTGAAAAAGTGTGATTTACTGCTTTCCGGGGTCAGACCTAGCATTGTTTATTATTGATTGAGTGGGGGCGGTCTGACTCCTTGTTCCCTCTATTGCTCCCATTGTGAATGTGATTATGTACGGCGGCTTAGCCGTGAGAGCATAACTGAAATGAGTTTTCTGGAGGATCGTGCCGATCAAGAACAATGGGAACCCCCTTTTGGCTGGGAAACATCTAGAGTCATTGGTGGTGTTAGAAGGTAGATTGAATTTAACACTACAGGAACCTGGTTTGTTGAGGTATGCTAGAAATTGTTTAGCCTTCACTGACAAACAGATTGCGCTTATATTGTCCAGTCCCTCATTATTTCCAGAGTAATACAACAATTAGGGAAGAGTGGGAAAAATTAACTAATAGCAGGAAGTGCCAGATTCGGGTAGCCCTCCATGGGGCGTTGATGACAGAGTACCTTCGGGCAGGTGCAGCACCACCAAGCCTGCTCGTGAGGATAGAACCTAAAATCTTCCTTGAAGATAAACAGTTCTGAGTGGACTGGAGCTATATAGCCAATAAGTGCACTCGTGATTGGTTAATTTTAATCATTTACACTGCTAAGAGGCTTAGTGAGGAGCTGTTGAAAGAGATATTTGATCTAGAGGAAGCGATCAAGGGTGACACAACAATCACTGATGTCAAAGGACAACTAGATTGCATACAAAGTGATTTGTCAGATTATAAAACATACATGGTAAACCAAAAAATCAAAGGTCTTAAAAGAAATCTAGAACGGTTCTCACACAAGTGGGCCTTCCCGTATGTTGAGGATAAATATTAACAGGAGCCAAAACAGCAACAGGTGTAGAGATTCCAGAGAGGGGAACCAAGACAGGCAAGGAGAACTCCTTATAATTGGACATTCGATAATACAAGCAGTGAGGAGGAGGACTTGGGTGAGCAGCCTTCCACATTGAATCAGAATAGGATTAGATTTACACCACAGAACAGAGCAGGTGAGGACCTTTATTAGGCCAGGGCCAGATAGGCAACAGGGGAGGAGGCATACAAAAGGGAAGAGGCAGGGGGAGGGCCAACCAACAGCAACAAACATGGCAGGCATACTCACCCCGGATAACATGCAGCAGAGGCAGGACACCGCAGCAGTCAACCTTGTGAATAATGGACAAGAGAGAGGGCATACTGCCATAACAGAGACTGGGGACATTGTAGTGAAACTTTCAGTTTATCCACTATCTGTTGAGGAGTCCAGAACAAAGGATTGGGGTTTGTCCCAACACCCAACCATGATTCCTTTAAATGTAAAGTCGAGTTGTTTGAACTGATGAGAAAGATTAAGATTCGAAAATTCTTTGAAAACCAAGAGGTTCAAGCACCGTCAATATTTTCCACCAATTAACATTGCGTGTCAGGCTTTTGCCCCCCTAATTCAGCTGTTGGCCCAGAGGTTGCTGTGTTCGAGCAACATGTGTTCCAGGACATCGAGGCATTGGAAGAGGTACACAACACCCCATCCGTGCAATATGATTAGAACTGACTGGGTGGCGGTCAAGTCAACAATAAAACAAGCCGATAAAGGTGGTGTGGTGGTTGTCCTAAATACACAGGACTATGAAAAATAAGTCTTGAGGCTTCTGGAGGTTCGTACCATCTACCAACCATTGGCACGTGATCCCACACCCCAACTTGAAGAAACTATCGGGACCCTGGTGGCAGATGCCAGGGAGAAGAAATAGATAACCCATAAGGAGGCGGACTTTCTTGTTAATATGAGACCTAGAATGCCAGCGTTTTACATTCTGCCGAAGATTCATGAAGCCCAGCGCCCTCCTCCGGGTATCCCAATCGTATCGGGGATTCAATCAGTATTGGAGCCTTTGTCCCAGTTTATGGACTTCTTCCTCAGGGAATCTGTGATCACCCAACCATCATTCGCACAGGATACCACTGATGTGTTGAATATCCTGAAGGCGTGGAATACAATCCATCTACACAATTGGTGGTAACAATAGACATAGAGTCTTTCTACACCAGTATACCCCAGGATGCCATGCTGGTGGCAGCAGCGCGCGCTCTTGGGGCACTGAAATGGTTCTACGATGTACCTCAAACATTCGTATTACAATTTATAGAGCTCTCTCTAACTAGAAACTTCTTTGCATACAAGGACAAGATATATCTCCAAGTGTCAGGAACTTCAATGGGTGCCACGTTCGCGCCGAGTCTGGCCTGCATTTATGTGGGCCAGCTCGAGGAGAATGTGATACAACGCGTCTCAAACCCCTTCCGGGAGAATATTTCTCTCTGGAGGAGATTCATAGATGATGTCCTCTGTATATGGACTGGATCAGACTACAGGCTCTTGGAATTTCTTTCTTGGCTTAATGCACAAGATGAGCTCAACAAGAATAACTCTCTGTTACACTACCGGTCTTTTCATCCCAGAGCCCTCTGTGATAATCTGCCAGTAGGGCAATTTTTGAGATATTGGAGGAACAGCTTCTCGACTGGATCATTTATGGAGCAATCTGATGACCTAGTCGTGAAACTGGAAAACAGAGGGTATCCTAATAATGTGATCAAAAGGGGCCGTAAGCATGCCCTGAATACACCCCGTGAAGCGTTATTAGAAAGAGTGGACAAGCAAAAAGACCAGTGTATACCAGTAGTAACAATCTTTGATCCCCTGTCTACTCAAATTAGACAGGTGATACGGAAGCATTGGTCATTGTTGGATACTGGGAGGAAGATAATGCCACCTCCTAGATTTGCCTTCAGAAGGGCTCTGAATCTGAGGGATAAACTAGTCCATACACGTCCTGGACAAGAAAAGAAAGAATCAAACTTACCCACAGGTCATTACCGTTGTGGGGGATGTTCGGTATGTGGGCTTACTGAAGCAACAAAAAGTGTCCAACTTGTTAGTGGGAAAACATGGTACCTCATCAAGTTAAGTAATTGCAACACCACACATGTTGGGGCCGATTCACAGAACTAACTTAAGTCAAAATCCAATACTTACTACTTTTGGTATTCACAGAAGTTAGGATTTTGTCTTAAGTTTGTCTTAAGACAAACTTAAGACAGACTTAAGACAGACTTAAGACAGACTTAAGACCGACTTAAGGCAGACTTAAGACAAACTTAAGACAAAATCCTAACTTGTCTGTCTTAAGACTGTCTTAAGTCTGTCTTAAGTCTGTCTTAAGTTTGTCTTAAGTCTGTCTTAAGTTTGTCTTAAGACAAACTTAAGACAAAATCCTAACTTCTGTGAATACCAAAAGTAGTAAGTTTAGGATTTTGTCTTAAGTTAGTTCTGTGAATCGGGCCCGTTATCTATAGGATTATATGTGTTTGTGGGTTGCATTACATAGGCCTTACAACTCGGAAATTTAAAGCGCGGATACAAGAGCATCTGAGCACCTTGAAGTCAGGAAAGGAAACCACACGCCATGTCCAACATTTCCGTGAATCTAAACATGATCTCAGGGATCTGAGATGGAAAGTGTTGGAGCGAGTTGTGGGAGAAAAATACAATATAGAAGATATCCTGGCTGGGAAAGAGGCGAAATGGATTTTTACAAAGAGAGTGGACCACCATGGTTTAAACGATTCAATTGAATGGAATAGAATAGGTTACTGACCTTGTGTGGCACCTTCTAGGCAGTCATTCTCTTATGTTTTTTACTCAGTCAAATCATGCACAATGTCCAAATCGAGATGTTGCATATTTGCAAAAATTCCCTTTCCTAAAAGTTGTTGAAAAATTCCCATTTGCAAAAAATTCCCTTTCTAAAAGTTGTTGAACAGTTCTTTCTGGAAGCCTTTATTACTGAGTAATAGTGTGGGTTTCTATATATTGTATGTGAATTCTGGATTTCAACAATAGCAGCAAGACTTGTGAGAAAGGGTCTGAAGCTGGTTGCTATGGGGCTAGGAGCACCAGAGATGTAATAGCGCTCCATTCCACGATGGCCGCCGTATTCACAGGGTCATGCCGGTCATAATGGTACAGCACGTGACGCCGGGTGCCATTAAAACTACAGCAGCACCACTGTTGGGCGTTTGTGCTGGACGATAGAACATGGAGAAAACTCTGTAGCGCGGTAAGGGGGTTCCGTGAGGAGGGCGCATGAGGTAGAGGCACTGGTTTTTAATGCCTTACGAGGGTGGACGTCTCAGGGGTTCCGAAGTGTCAGCCATGTACTGGAGCGTGATAACTGTCAGGAGCCGCCCACTGAACACTGCAAATGTGAAGTCAGTGTCTGAAACTGACAGCAGAGCAAGCCGGTAGTTTTAAGTTGGAGACATGTCAGGGACTTGTGAGCACCAATGGGCATTGCGCAATACTGGAGCATGATAACTGTCAGAAGCTGCCTAGCGAACGCGGCAAATGCAAAGTCAATCTCTGAAACGGACAGGAAAGCAAGCCGGTAGTTTCAAGTTGGAAACCGGTCAGGGACTTGTGAGCACTAATGGGCATTGTGCATTAGGACAAGTAGAGGGCATATGTAATGTGACTATGTGATGATATATGACCCCTTATGATTAAGTTACGTTGTATGTGAATTTCAGATGGGGACTGACATTTGTGGTCTGTAAGGTGGAACGCGACCAGTTGGCGCATGTTCTTTCAATGATGGTGGTTGCTGGTATGCTGGACATAAGCAGCTACTAGGTAAATATAAGGTTGGAAGAAAGGGGTGTTTCACTCCCATTGTATATAGAGTTGGTTCATGATCGGTACGTTCCTTGCACTTTTTTATTTTTGTCAATAACCACAGATTGGGTGTGGAAAATGGACTGAGGTGAAGATTGATTCCCCAACAGCCCTGACAAAGTTGTCAAGAGTGTATGGCAACGAAACATGTTGGCCTTTTGCAGTTAAAAGTGGCCAGTTACATGCCTGCATTTTAAACTGAGGACTCTCATAACAACTAATAAAGGATGTGCTGTATGTGAGTGATACCTAGTTTTTAACTTGAGAACCTTATTCTCTTTGCACAGTTGGGGATGAGAAAACACTGAGAGAGCTACAGAATTTCAGTGTTGTCTGTCACACACTTGTTTATGTTGTTTGACTTTCCACCTCTAAGGAATTCTCAAACAAACCTTTCTTGCTTTATTTATTTTCTATTGTGGCTAGAAAGTGACCGATGATGATAACGTAGGAATACTAGCGAGTACCATCCAGCAGCCCTGTAGGTTTGCGCACATGAGGTGCTTTCTAGCTTTTTCACACATTTTTTCTAAACAAAAAGGTCATACTTTGAGTCAGGTATACACATTTATTTCAACCATGGTGGGAGGTGTATTTGATGTGGTTATTGACGAATCTTTTTAAAGTTAAGCAGTAATGACTAATCAGTTCATGGATTGTTAACCAGAACTGTACTGGGAAGATTCTTTTGAAAAGTTATAATAACCCACAGGAGTCTTGTAATAGTGTGATTTACTGCTCTCTGGGGTCAGACCTGACATTGTTTATTATTTTTCACATACAATAGAGGCCTGGCTCGGGGGATGGGGTTCCAGGGGACCAGAATCGGCCCTGGAGGGGGTCCACACAAAACCCCCTCCCCTTATTTTGTTTTATAAAAAAGACACATCCCAAGGGATGTGGTTCCCATGGCTAAAATCAGCATTTTTGTTTTTTTAAAAAGACCAGAACCCTGGGTATGGGGACCCTGGGGCCATGCACCTCCTTCCCCTGATAAATGAATAATAGTAAGAAATAACAACAGGTAAGTCGCCAGAGGCAGCTCCCCCTTTCACCACCAATCTGCATACTCGTCTCCTGGCTCACAACTGGTTAGAAGACGAAGTCTCCTTGGCTGCTGAGGACCCTTGAGTGCCAATAAGCCCTCCTGTTACCTCCTGTAAGTACCAAACAGTGGGAATGATGAGAGGACTTTGGAGGCTACTCTCCCTTTCTTGACTACTCTGCAAATGCGCCCCCTGGTGCACTGCTGGTTGGGGGATGAAGTTTACTTGGCTCCAGATAGTCCTTAGGGACCAAAAAGCCCTCCAGTTACTTCCAGTAAGTCTCACATAGTGGTTTTTCTGAGAGATGTTCAGAGGCTCTTTCTCCACCACCCTGCAAACGTGCTTCCAGGCACACTGCTGGTTGGGGGATGAAATTCCCTTGGATTCTGAGGGTCCTTGGGGCCAACAAGCCCTCCTGTTACTTCTAGTAAGCCCACACAGTGTGATTGCTGAGAGGACTTCAGAGGCCACACCCTCTTTCTCCACCACTCTACAAAGGCACCTCCTGGTACGCTGCTGATTGGGTGATGAATCCCCTTGGCTTTGGAGTGTCCTTGGGGACCAACAAGCCCTTCTGTTCCCTCCAGTAAGATCCACACAGTGGAATTGCTGAGAGGTCTTCATTGGATACCCCCCTTTCTCCACCACTCTGCAAACGTGCCTCCTGGCACACTGCTGGTTGGGGGATGAGGTCCTCTTGAATGCGGAGTGTCCTTGGAGGCTAACATGACTTCCTGTTAACTCCAGTAAGTTCCACACAGTGTGATTGCTGAGAGGACTTCAGAGGCCATCCCCCCTTTCTCCACCACACGGCAAATGTGCCTCCCAGTGCGCTGCTGGCTGGGGGATGAAGTCCCCTTGGATGCTGAGGGTCCTTGGGGGCCAACAAGCCCTCCTGTTACCTCCAGTATGTCCCACACAGCAGAATTGCTGAGAATTCTTCGGAAGACACGCCCCTTTCCTCCGCCACTCTGCAAATGTGCATTTTGGTACACTGCTGGTTGGGGGATGAAGCCCTCTTGGATGCTGAGGGTTCTTGGGGTCCCAGAAGCCCTCCTGTTACCACCAATAAGTCCGACATAGCAGGAGCTGGTCGGAGCTCAACCTCCTTTCTCTACCAAGCTGCAAATGCAACAATTAGTTAAAAAAAACATAGACATTCACTCAAAAAAACCAAAGGTTGCAGGCACGTTAACGTTAGGGAATAGAATTTGAAAAAAGGTAGACATTCACTTAAATAACCAAAGGTCACAGGGTCGCTATAGTTAGGAAATAGAATTTAAAAAGCCTTAGAAATTCACAGAAAAAAACAAAGGTTACAGAGATGTTATAGTTAGGCTCAGATTTTCCTCACACAACACCAGTGAAATTCAGCAGTTATAGTTACCTGATCTAACTATAACTTATACCCCTCAAAGCTCTGATTTTTGACCTCACAAATTACATCACTCAGAACATGGTCAGTGACATCACTGATGATATCACTGATGACATGTCGAATTACATCATCCACAGAACCACTCACACACCTCTGTACGTTCACTCACACACCTACACAACCAATCACAAAGCCATTCACAGACCCATGCCAGTGCTAAAACACCCACTCAATCCTCCATAGAGCAACTCACACACGCACTCACTCACTAATTCAGCCACTCACACAACCATTAACTCAACCATACAGCTACTCATGTAACCAGTCACTCACCCATACAGCCACACACTCAGCCACTCACACATCCACTCACTCACCATTACAGAAAGTCATTCTCTAGTACAGCCATTCACACACCAACTCACTCACACACACAGCTACTCACACCCCGACTTATATACCCATACAGTCACTCACACACCCATACACACAAGGATACATACAGTGAGACAGCCACTCACATAATATATGTTAGAAGGAGAATCCCTGAGCAGTTGTGTACTTAGTATACTAATTTAACTTTTGCAGTAGGTTAGTATGTGTTTGACACCCACCAACTCTTAAAAACACACTCACTTCATAATGTCATCAGTGATGCCATTTGAGATGTCATCAGTGAGGACACTGACCATGAGATGAGTGATGTAATATGTGAGGTCATAAGGAATGCGTTGTGGGGGCATAAGTTATAATTAGCTCAGGTAACTAAAGCTGCTGAATTGCACTGGTTTTGTATGAGTGAAATCTGAGCCTAACTATAATGTCCCTGTAACCTTTGGGTTTTTACATTTTCGGTCGGGTCATGCTGGGTGTGCGAACCCCATCGAAAATGAAAACAAGCATTGGCATAGCCAATAGGTCTCGCCTTTGGGACCTTATAAGTGTTTAGCCATGCAACAGTTGCATAACTAAACACTTATAAGGTCCCAAAAGCGAGACCTATTGTTTATGCCAATGCTTGTTTTAACTGCTGCAATCTATTGAAGCCTCACGGAGAACATCAAACGACCGTGCAGCCGCAAAAGTGAAAGTAATCGCGGTCAAGCGTGGCGAGCGTGCCCGCACACATGCACTGTAGGTCTAGGCTGGCCTGGTAGCACTTTTTGGAGCCCTCACAAAATATATCGCTAGACCAGCGCATGCGCTGGGTCAGACGAGACCTAAAAAACAAAGTGAGGGCTCCGGCGCTCCGTTTTTTAAAACGCCAGGTGGGCCAGGTCCCAGGGGCAATCCTCAATTCTGTAAGAAGGGCCTGCAGGGGCCCTCGCAGCCCCGGGAACCACCACCTCCCCTGGTCTTTATTATAATAGGGTGGGGGGCCTCACAGGCTCCCCCAAGTCCCGGGGACTGCCACCTCCCTGGGACTTTATTATAATAGGGTGGGGGCCTCGTGGGCTCCCCCAAGTCCTGGTTACCGCCACCTCCCCGGGGCTTTATTAAAATACGATCAGGCCTCATGGGCCCCCCAAGCCCTAGGGACCGCCACCACCCGGGGCTAAAATAATTAATCTGTGTGGGGGAGCTCGAGCCCCTCACACTGCCCAGGGACCACCACCTCCCTGGGGCATTTTTTATTTAAATTCGGGGCTCCATAACCACCACCTCCCCGGGGCTACAAAGATGCTGGGAGGGGGGCCATGCGGCCCCCCTCCTGGAGCCATCTATGGCCCTGGGGACTGCCTCCCCCCAGGGCCGGCTCCTGCAATGTCCCGGGATGCCCACCCCTGGGACATTGCTGTTTACTATGACAGGGCGGGATGTCATAGCAAACTCTGCTTTGGTTTTTGGATGCAAGAGCAGGGAACCTGCTCTTGCGTCCAAAAACCAAAGCAGATTGCTTTTGCACAAGGGGAGCTGCATGTTAGCAGCTCCCGTTGTGAAAAAGCAATGCCGGCTCTCGCAGGAGGTGGGTAGCTGGCTGGGCACGGGGGGGCATTTTTGCACCCCCCACGGTCCCCAACAGTGAGGCCAGGCCCGGGGGATGGGGTCCCCGGGGCAAGAAGTTGCCCATGAGGGGGGCCACATGACCCCTCTCTCCATTACACTATGAGGGCCATCACACATTTATACTCTGAGTTGCGGAGCAGACCAACTGCGGTACATGCACAGTTACAGGATTGGCAGAAAGTGGTGCTCAGAACTGATATCACAGACAAACAGTTGGACCAACGCTTGCAATCGGTAGAATAGGGGACACAAAACTCATGGTTTCGACCTATACAATTTAATTTCCTGCATCATGCATATCTCACCCCATAAAGAATTAGCGAGTTGTTCTCTAATACTTCTAACGTATGTCCGAAGTGCATATCTGCTGA
Source organism: Triturus cristatus (assembly GCF_964204655.1). Lineage (NCBI taxonomy): Eukaryota > Metazoa > Chordata > Amphibia > Caudata > Salamandridae > Triturus > Triturus cristatus. Next base: position 820,609,238 of record NC_140591.1, read on the forward strand.
TGCTGACTTACTTCACATGGTGTGGTTCCTCATATTTATTTGCCCCTTTTGGGAACGGGTGTCACAGGTGGTGTCACCAGTGACAAATAATTCGTTTCTGCTGGACATGCTTTGATAGTTTCTTGATACTGGGCATATCACTAAGAAGAGCAAAGGTCTGCTGTGATTCCAGAACTTAGTGCTCATCTTAGCTAATTTGTGTATTACTATGGCTCGGAAGTCTACAGTGGCACCCTCTCTGAAATGTTGGCAAGCAGACTTTCTCCATTCGGCGCCTGTAGAACTATCAGTGCAGAAGCGATTGCGCACAGGGAGAGAAGGATTGGATCCACTAAAATGCTGGAACACTTACCTGGAACAACTTGAGGCTGGTACGAATGAACTTTCCCCTCAAGCACCTAGCTTTTACTCTGGATGATAACATGTAGGCAGGGTTTTTCCCCTTTTGGCAATCGTCTCTGGACCCCTCCCTCGGTTGATATACTGGACGGACAGGTATTGGACCTGCTTCTAAGAAGTCTCTGGCGCTATGATGAGGGAGACTTTGGCATCTGTTGGGAAATGTACTAAATTTTCGTATTTACACTGGAACCGGTTCCTATGTATATATGAAAATTCAGTACAATGTGAGGTTATAGTAAACCATGTGTGTTTTTTGTCGATTGTATCATCAACATATAAAATGTAATAAAGATATAAAAAAACTCAACTCTGAAGTAAAAGTTCAATCTTCTGCTGATGAAATATAAGTCCATATTTGTGTCACCAATTTCTCCATTTTATAAAAGCTCCTTTCTAGGATCCCGAGCTAAAAGCAGCAGATCCAACATCAGTTTAATGGTACTAGAACAAAATGTACTCTATTTAGAGGAAATCTACTTGGCAACGCCGGACATTTCATCTCCATGTACCACTAGATTAAACATCAACCTTGTCAACTTAATTAAAAACTTTGAGTTTCTCTTTTGACCGTAATATGTTCTTAGAGGTGCAGATTGATAAGGTGTTGTGTAACTGCTTTCTCTGCTTACTGCTAAATTGAAACCTCTATTGTCACCTATCTATAAAACATTGATAGTAGGTGCTATCTCACGTTGAGTCTGAGTTATGACCACTGTTGGTGCACAGGGCTGCCAGGTTGTAGAGGGCCTCAAATTCGGCTGAACTGAAGAGCATAACTTTAAGGAACTCCCAAAATACATAACTATTATTTGTATGTTTTTGTCTTTTTTAACCCCTTGCGTGCTTATGACGGATCCACACCGTCATGATTCACGGTAGCCGTGTGCTCATGACGGCGTGGAGCTGTAATGCCTCTGCCGCTCCACCCACGAGGCACTAATTCCCCACCTGTGTGGGCGAACTACTGAGTGGGCGGAGTCATGACGGCACCACCCCGTCAAAAGCACACACTGCCCTCACTAAATAACTTTACGTGAGCCCTAGGCTCAGATTTACTAAGCCTTTGCATCACCCTTGGTGACTCAGGGCAACGCAAAAGCTTATTTGGGATTTACATAGCCACACAAGGCCTGATTTGTGTTAAGCCTGGGCGTTGAACTACGCTCCGTTCGCGGAGCTTGCGAAGTTTAGTCAACTTCGCGATTCGCGTACAGCGCAAAGTTGCAGATTGCTACGCAATCTAGCACGTAGCGTAGTAGTTTTGCTTCCTCGCGCGTTCAATATTCATTCTCGTGCGCGCGGTAACGTCTTACCGTGATTCTGCAATCGCCAACTTGCTTTTCTGTCCGTTCGCGAGCGCCACGAGATTTGTAATATGGCTGTCCAAGCCCGCGAGAGTGTGCGAACGCGAACACGTCATTCGGGCGCGCGAGCTGACTTCCGGCGGCTGTCTTGGTAAGATCGCGATCCCGAACATGCAAAAACTACAATCTGGCAAAGAATATCTCTCGAGCTTCATAAAACCTTCTCTAAAATGATCATTTTGCTCAGAAAAATTCCTCAGATTGTGATTTTGCTGTAGTCTTTTGTGTGAGGAGGAGTCCTTTCATTTTTTTAACTCTTTTTTTCAAGAGGAAGGAAGTGCCCCTGAGTCTACAACTTCCTGTTCCTCTCCAGCAGGCTCCTCCCAGTGCTTTGTGCATGTGCTGTTCACTTTCATTTGGATTTGGAGCTAGAAGGATCACTTTTTGTGTCTGTCTGCTCATACCATTGGATTGGATTTATTTGAGGACTTGGTGTTTGTTTCATTGGGGCTTGTTTGTACCTACATTTTTCTGGGATTTTCATTGTTTTAAAAAATTATTGTTGTGGTGGGTGGCCTGTACTTTCAATAGGGGCGTAGTTGTTTTTCTCTGCAATTTCAGCCAGTAGGGTACCCATGGGTCCATGTTACGTGGTGTCTGTAGAATTTCAACATCATGTAGGGCATGGATGGCATAGGATTGAAATGCTAAATGTGGCTGTGGTGTATTTCACTGTTGGTGTGTGTGTGTGTGTGTGAAATACATTTGTTGGATGTGTGTGCTCGATGTGTAACTTCTTTCCAATCCTTTCGTAGCCCTGTTGATTTTCATTTTTGTATTAAAGCTGTGTTGTTTAACAGGCATCCTTTGTCCGGTCATATATTATAGGCCTGCTTCAGTTCATTGTTTTCCATGGCCTGTTGTGACTGTGAGTGCCCATGTGGCTTGTGGCAATTTTGTGGTGGTAGTTTAGTAGTGTGTGCTTCTTTTTCCATAAAGGCCTGCATTTATTTTCTTTGTTCCCCTTGGCTTATGCTTGTTGTTGTTGTGTCCTCCTGGCCATGTGTGTGGTGGCCATTTTGTGAAGGCAGGCATTGTGCTTTTGCCATAGGTTTACATTGACTGTTCCAAGCTTGTGGCCTAGTCTGCCAGTAGGGCCAGAGGTAGTCAGCCTCAAATCTTTGGTGCGTTATTTAAATTTACAGTTTGTGTTGTCTGTTGATTTTTTTTTACACTATGGATGGCTTTGGATTTTATAGCAAAAGGTGTTTTTTGAGGTGGAATAGCAGTTTTTGGGTGTGTGTTAAATAAATAGGGCTTTTTAGCCAGAAGGTAACCCTAGGGATTCAGCTCGCGTACTTTCGGTAACTCTGCACAGCGCGAGAACGTGGACTTTGTCATTTTCGCGCTCTCAATATGCGTGTTTGCGCACGTGATAAAGCCTTTTTGTACAGTTCGCAATCCCGAACACGCAGCATTTGCAATCTGGCAAACAATATCTCGCGAGCAACATAAATCCTTCTCGAAAATGCTGATTTTGTGCATTTTGCTAAAAAAACTCCTCAGGTTGTCATTCAGCTGTAGTTTTGGAGCATGGAGAAGCTTTTATTTTTTTTAAATATTTTTATGAGAGGAAGTAAGTTCCACAGACACTACAACTTCCTGTTCCTGTCCTTTGTAATCACTTTATGGTTATTATTGTGGTGGGTGGCCTGAGCATGTGTGTGGCGGCCATTTTAGGAAGGCAGGCATTGTGCTTTTGCCATAGGCGTACATTGACTGTCTTCCATTTCTTGCTGTTGTGGGTGTGTGGCGGCCATTTTGTGGAGCCATCCAAGCAGTGTGCTTTCTTTTGCCATTCTGTTCCAAACTTGTGGCCTAGTCTGCCTGTACGCCCAGAGGTAGTCATCCTCAAATCTTTGGTGCATTATTTAAATTTACATTTTGTGTTGTCTGTTGAATAATTTTTTTACACCGTGGATGGCTTTGGATTTCATTGCAAAAGGTGTTTTTGGGGGTGGAATAGCAGTTTTTGGGTGTGTGTTAAATAAATAGGGCTTTTCAGCCAGTAGGTAAACCTAGGGATTCAGCTCGCGTACTTTCGGTAACTCTGCACAGCGCGACAACGAGGACTTACAGTTTTTGTCATTTTCGCGCTCTCAATATGCGTGTTCGTGCACGCGATAAAGCCTTTTTGTACAGTTCGCGATCCCGAACACGCAGCATTTGCAATCTGTCAAACAATATCTCGCGAGCAACATAAATCCTTCTCGAAAACGCTGATTTTTTGCATTCTGCAAAAAAAAACTCCACAGGTTGTCATTCTGCTGTAGTTTTGGAGCACGGAGAAGCTTTTATTTAAAAAAATATATATTTAGGAGAGGAAGTAAGTCCCACAGAGACTACAACTTCCTATTCCTGTCCTTTGTAATCACTTTTTGGTTATTATTGTGGTGGGTGGCCTGAGCATGTGTGGCGGCCATTTTGTGGAGGCAGGCATTGTGCTTTAGCAATAGGCCTGCATTGTCTGTCTTGTATTCCTGACCTTTTCTTGTTTTTGTGAGTGGCCTGGCCATGTGGTGGCGGCCATTTTGTGGTACCAGCCACTGTGCTTTTTCCATCGGCCTCCAAGCTTGTGGCCTAGTCGTACAGTAGGCCCAGGGGTACTACTCATCAATCATCACGGGTGCATGGAATTTAAACAACTGTTTTTGTGTTGTGTGTTAAATTTCAACATCATGTATGGCTTTGGATTGAATTGTAAAATGTGGCCTTTACTTTTTTTCGGGGGTACATTTCACTTTTTGGGTGTTGTAAATAAATGCCTTTAGTTTTTATGTGTATATGTTCGTTGTTGTTGCTCCCTGATGCTGCATTCATCGCATAAGATGCACAAATTTGTATTTAGGGCAAACAGGCTAAACTACATTTATGTTTTTGTTCTTTGCTATTCTTCTTCCTGAGTGTACACAGTACAGGTACACCAGGATCCCTGGCCTTGTCAGTCTCTTTAATGGCTATACTGTTGTTGTTCACTGACTTCATAAAATGTAATAATTGTGACCACCCACCAGACACTAAGAAGTTATATATTATATTATTGATCTTTTGACTGATGTTCTTCTGGCTTTTTATGCTTTAATGTGCACAAAAGACAGAGGAGGTGTGTCATCATCATCGACCGTTGTGGTGCCAGACCGACGTCCTGCTGCTGTACACGACGTGCCGTGTGAGTGACCTGACCAGGCATCTCTGCAACTTGTGCAACTTAGTGCTGTTTGACATCTGAAGAAGATGCCCCCAAAGAAAGCAGGTAGCAGGTCCTCCGGTACCAAGAATGTTGCCATGGAGAAGAAGGAACAGAAGAAGAAGGAAGTGTTACTTAAGTCTGGTGTGCCTCCCAAAACCTTTTTTGGGACACCAAAAATGACGCCTGCAGCAGCGGTGTCGGGGGGCCTCCACATCAGTGGGTCCAACCCACCGACCCAGGCCCAAGCAGATGAGTGTGGAAGAGGTAGCCAGCCTTATGGTGGAAAGCAGTGATGCTGAGCCTGAACTAAACTTATCGCTATCTCAGAGTAGTACACAATCAACGCAGGAGGGAACACAGCAGATAAGTGGTCAACAGCCACAACCACTGCCTGCAATAGTAGCTGTAGTTCCTCCCGAAGTAGGGGCAGTTCAGGAAATTGAGCCTCATGCAGAGGAAGAAGAGGAAGCCACTCCTTTAGAAGTTCCATTAGCTTCCAAATCCCCAGCAAGGAATAGGAGGGTTAGTACATCAAGTTCTTCACCAAGCTCCCCTTCTGATGAGCTAGATGCCACTTGGAAGCCACAAACTGAGTCTGAGAGGGAAACACGTCACAAGAGCAGGCATGGGAAAAGGAAGGTTCCAGAAAGCCTTACACTTATGGAGGTTGATGTAGAAGAGCAGGATGATGAGGATGATGATGAGCCAGTCATCACAAACATCACTCCCGGGCCTGAGGAGATGGAGACTAACATTTTTACACTATCCAAAATGGCTGCGAGGGATGTAGCACGCATACCTCCAACACAGGTAGCACCAACACGACCCCCAGCTTCCATATTTACATTAGCAAAGGGCCGGCAGCATCCTACATCCAGCACAAGCACCACCTCAGCAGAAGTAGGTAGTGGTACTGCACAGAGTCAAATTCAACACACACCCTCCAGTTCATCCGGCATTGGAAGTGGGAGTGGCACATCCAGCAGGAGACAAAAGTTAAGCTCCCCAGTGTGGGACTTCTTCACGGTTAACGGAAAGGAGGAGAACATTGCTATATGCTCCATTTGTCATTCCTCTGTTAGTCGTGGTAAGCTTGGTACAAACTATGGTACCGGAGGCCAAATGACCCATCTGAAAAAAACACCACGCAATCCAGAGGGAGGAGCACCTTAGTCGCATGAAAACTGAAACCATTGCTGTTGGGCATAAACGAGTAGAAAGTCCGCTCACGGTGGAACAGGAAGAAGAGGGAGACATTCTCTGTGGTAGTGGTACACAAAGTAGCCCTGTCCCCAGCACTGCAGTGGTAACGCCCACATCCTCAGCCACATCTCATTGGCACAAGAGTAAGAGTCAGCCTGAGACACCAAGGAGTACTGCTGGCCCAAAAAGTGTGACGTTGACCACAGGAAGGAATACCATGCAGCCTACCATTCTTAGCATGTTTAGTAGGCCGGAGGGGCAGTACGAACGCAACCACCCAATAGCACATTTGTACAATGCGAAGCTGGCTAAAATGTTAGTACTGGACCTTCTCCCTTTTTCTTTTGTTGAAGGGGTGGGTTTTCTTGAATTTGTGACCACCATCTGCCCAAAATGGAAAGTTCCCAGCCGCTACTATTTCGCAAGAGTTGCTGTTCCAGCACTACATCACGACGTGCTGGAATTGCTTGGAAAAGCCTTAAAACAGAGTGCTGTTCAGAGTATACACCTGACAACAGACATGTGGACCAGTTGCCAAGCCACTGATTACATGTGCATCACTGCACACTGGGTCTCTTTTTCGGGTGTTAAAGATAAGATATCTGACGGTGTTGTTGACACCGCTGAGATTTTTAAAGACACTCGCAAACATGCAACTGTAGCCATGTTTGCTATGGAGAAATCTCATACTACTGCAAACATTTTGGATGAGTTTAACAGCAAGGTGTTTGAGTGGCTGCGACCAAGAGGGCTTACCATTGGTTTTGTTGCCACGGACAATGGCAGTAATGTAGTTAGGGCCATGAAAGATGGTGGATGTTTCAGGGTCCCATGTTTGGCACACTGCATTAATATTGTTGTTCAAGACTTTCTGAAAAATGAAAGCAAAGTCAGCAGCTTACTGACCACCTGCAGAAGAATATGCACACATTTCAACCATTCTTTTAAAGCCCGGAAGCAGCTGAGGGTCATTCAACGTGAGCATAAAATGCCAGTCAAAGCACTCATCCAGGAGGTGCCAGCACGTTGGAACTCAACGTATTACATGCTTGAGCGTCTGTTTGAGCAGTACATACCACTTAATGCTTATGTCATGAAAAGGTCAGGGGATCCTACTGTGAAAGGCATGACAGTTGAGATGGCCCAATGGGACCTCGTCAAATGCCTGACAGAGATGCTACTTACTTTTGAGGTCTTCACGCGTGAAGTGAGCAGGGAGGACTGTACTATGGGCCAAGCTATCCCATTGTTGTACATGCTAGAGCAAGAGCTGAAGGAGGTGTCAGAAATGTACGCAGGTGTGGATGACAAAGTAGACGCATATTATTTGGCAGACACCTTAGTCGCTCGCTTATCTGACAATACAAGGATTCAAAATAACATTGTGTCACATCCACATTACATTACTGCCTCAATTTTGGATCCACGTTCCAAATTATTGCTGCGCAGTAATGAAGTAATTTCTTTTTCAGAAGTGGATGTTGCCCAGTACAAAACTTTGATAGCCGAGGAAGCCACTGACTTTGAAAACGAATGGATATTAATTAGAGGCCCGCCCCCCTAGGGCAGAAAAAGTACTGCAGGGCACCCAGAGACAAGTTCTACTTCAGATGCCGAGAGCAGTGCGTTTGCCTCCCAGCAGTCAACAACACTGCCAGCAATATCATTAACAGCACCAACAGAATCATCAGGCACATTTAAAAAAATGGCAGGTGATTGGTTTCTACGGAAAGGGTTTTGAGCGTCCATGACTGATGCAACGACAAAAGAGGCCAAGCAAATCGGAGCACCCCTGAACATTGAGCGGATGGTTCAGGCCTATCTAGATGACACAACAGAGGTCTTCATGGAGCAAAGCCCATTGGTGTATTGGTATGGGAAAAGAAGCCAGTGGCCAGTGCTCAGCAGGCTGGCGATGAAGTATGTGGCTTGCCCTGTTGCAAGTGTCTCTTCGGAGCGTGTTTTCAGTGCTCTGGTGCCATTGTTACTGTCAAAAGGACCAGTCTCTCGCCCAAAAGCGTTGAGAGGTTAACCATGATCAAAATGAATCAACACTTTATACCACCGGAGTACAAAATACGTGAATCACAGCAGGAAGAGGAGAGCAACTTCGATGACATAAGTAGTGGGTTGTTAGATGTACTTCTGTCCGAACCACCAGAGTTTGAGGGCGAGCTCCTCTTCCCCGACAACTAGGCTTTCAAATTGTTCCCCCTTCCTTTATTTGTGTGTGACTGTGTATCTGTTTTTCTGGTTCTAAATCTAATCACAACAAATCCATCAACAGTCTCCTCTTTTTATTTTGCACGTCTGTGCATAACTGTCCACTCCACTCCTCAGGATCCTGCTCCATCTTCTTTACTCTCCCGAAATACATTTCAAGCAAGCCAGACATTGGATGGAGAATGATGGAGAATAGTACATACATGTTGCCTCTAACAGTCCCTCCATAAGAAGTGAAACGTGACTCCCGCTATATTCCGTTTTTTTTCCAAGCCGAAAGAAACTCATCACTGACTGTCAGAAGGCTAGGCAGGCATCAGATCTGACAGCCAAAGAGAACAGCAAGACAGGTAATGAGTGATTATTGTGAATGATGGCATGCATTGCATTGGATGCTGGCTGACTACGAATGAATGTGCATGAAGTAGAACTATACTAGTTTATCGACAAAGTAAAAGTGACTCAGGTGAGGTGACAGTTAATGTTTCCTTGTTGTTTAATAACCACATTGTACTCCTACCACTGCAGGTGCCGGCCAATATCCGTTGCAATTTTGTAATATGGAATATATTATAAACTTAATCAGTCACTACAGACTGAGTTGGTGTTGGAGAATACGTACCACACGGTCATCATCATGATGCTGCTGAGCATACTATCTTTGCACACAGTCAGTTGGATCGGAGATAATTGATGGGATAACTGCGTTTCATGGGCTGACTTAAAAGGTAAACAGTTTGAACAAGAACCACAGCAGACCTAGGCTAGATGTCCGTGTAGTGGTGTGGACTGGAGTAGAGTGCAGTGGTATGAGGGACAGTGGCGCATTGATTTAGTCACTTCATTTGGAAAATGCTAGGTTGCTGCAGTGCATATGACATTTGTCTGGCTCGGTCAAAATGTAAGTAAGGGGTAGGGTGCCTGGCCTGTGCCGCGGTTCTCCTGTTCTGTGGCTGTGCTGGCTCCTGAAACCTGTCCCGTTGTTGTTGTAGCTTAATGCTGTAGAGTAGACACTATGTATCCTATCCAAGCTGCCTCAGTCTGAAAGTGTTCTCTCCAGAGTCTTGTCTTCTCTTCTTGCACTCCACTGTAATTGAGTTTATTGTTTTAAATGCAGTAATTTTTCAAAATCCTGTTTGTTTTTCCATCTACACTTACAGGCCAGCCTTTAACCTGTGCTATAGTGGGAGAAACGACTCACACTTACCTTACCAATCCGCATCAGGCAGGCAGTGGTACCCAAGATTGATGTGCGGAGTGTCCATGGAATGGAGGACCAAGAGGAATGACGGGAATAATGCAACTCCACATTTGGACCAGGATAATACAGTAACTTTAGTATCATTCATCATTCGTCTTTAAATTTATTTGATTCCTTTTTTCTCTTCAATCATTACAACTGTGTGTTGTGGTTTGTTTGGAAATTGATCCCTACAACTATTTTTTCATTTCCTTTGCCAGCTTGAAAAATAAAAGTAAGCCCGGTACAGCATGTAATTTGTTTCGGTCTTAGCTCTGAGGGCGGCAGACATGCAAGGCAAATTTCATATTAATAATTTCTTCCCTGTACTGTCTCATTGGGTAATAGTAGTAAGTACAACTCATTATCATTAACCATCAAGTTCTCTTCCTCAGCATGCATGCATTTGCTTTTTCTCACTTTATACTTTGATTTCTTTGATAATGGATCATGCTCGTCTTACAATATTGTGTTTCACTTTTGTTGTGTCCATGCATACTGTCTGTTTTTCTTTCTCCAACCTTTCCCAAATCCCCACTTCCCATCCATTCATCAATCCCTAACCCTCTTCCCCCGGGCTGTGTGATTTATATTGAGGTGTGATGTGACTACATTCAATGTACACCAACAATTGATCACACGCTTGCTGGGGCAGATGTGGTGAAAGCAACACTAATTGAATTTCAACTAAGGCAGGGCAAGGATCTTCTTCTGCTTGCCCACCCATGCTGTAGTTTACTTTGTTCTACTACTCCTCCCACAATCTCTCAGTCAAGTGACTTTCTCTTTCTTTTTTCAAATGCTATTGCCAGTGTCTACTACTTCCACCACAATAATGGCATCTTCTCCGTTCATTTGGGAAACCAACCATGCAGCCATCAGTGTGCTGAACTTCCTCATCATCAATCACAGGTAAGATACGCTTGGTGGGAGGTATAATGGACTAGGAGGAGAGACTGACAGTACTATTATGACAATTAAAAATAACTCAGTGAGGGGTACTGCATCTATCGGTTTGTGTGTTACAAAATCGGCAGATCTTTTAAATCAAACACTGGCTGCGGGCATGCAGCAGCAAGGAAACAAAGTAACAAACCATGTTACCTAGATTGAATTCGGAAAACTGTAACCCACCAAAAAACATTAACATTGTATAAGTAAATAGTATAAAATGTAATATTCCCTAACAAAAATAAACTATCCCACTCTGACCTAACCCACCCCCCTCCCTAACCCCAACCAATGTCCACAACGAAACAAAACGAAACGAAAGTCCAAGAGTCCCAAGGTTTGAACGAATCCCCACACCCAAAAACCCACCCACCAACAAAAGGAATTAAAAAAGGGGCAAATGAGACAAGGTCCACTATAGTCGGCGGGCCTTCAGGTGTTTGTCCACCAGGATTTGTACCCGCTCCTCTAGGTTCTTCTCTAAGCGGGCCATCCGGCGGAGCAGCTGGCGGCAAAATGCCCTGCAGTTACATGCAGGGTGGGGGGCAGCAGTGGTCGAGATGGATGCGCGGCGGCGGGCGGCTGCCGGACCACAGCACCGTGAAACTGGAGGCAGGGCCTGACTACGGCCCGGGGCATTGGAGGAGGCTGCAGCTGCAGCCACCTCCTCCTCCTCCGCCTGAGCCACCAGCCGGCGATATTCTTCGCAATGGCCTCCAGTTTACGGTGCCGGGCCCTGGCGGCCAACTCCTTCCGAGATGGTTTGGGTGTGGATGTGGAAGGAGTATCTATATCAAGAAAGAAAAAGAACATGTAGCCAATACTCTTAGCAAAACAGAAACACTAAAATCATTCAACACATAGTGTCACAGTATCACTAGCAAGCACAGTTCATAACATTTGTAATTTGGTGGTAAGTATCTCTACTCCTACTTCCTTGGACTCTAACATTTGTGGGAGTTTCCGACATTATAATCGTACTATGTACTCCGGTACACCAGTCGTGTTGTTCTTATCTGTAGTTTAGCGCAATTACATAACCCTGTTGTAGCCGGCATGCCAGCTCAGTCAGCTAAGCTTGCACCCAAGAGAAACAGATATGAGCCACATGATGCAGACTCACATTAGTTTTATTTACTACTACTGTCTGCAGGTGGGGAAGCTCATATTTTTGTATGACGCCTTACGGCTGGTGGCACTGGCCATACTCTGTCTGTTACATGAGGGCAAATGCACAATTTCACTTACACCCTGCCCTGGGTACTACAAAAAGGCTGATTATTTATCTGATCCAATGATCATTGCTTATATTCATATTATAGATGGTAATACGACATCAGGTCAGTAGCGGTTAGCGGTCGGTGGTGGGAGTGCTGCCGGCGGTGACGTGGGAAGGTGCAGGGTGGGGATAGTAAACTATGGATTAAGGACAATCACAGGTAATTAAACAATACATTAAAAAAAATTGTTGCACACACTGCATCGCATTGTGCCGTCCAGTTCGTACAATGAAAATAATTTTATTTATTTTTATGTTGATTACCTGTATTTGGCCGTAATACACAGTTTACTCGCCAGTGCCACCCACCCTGCCCCTCCCCATGTCACTGCCCGCCAGCACTCCCACCACCAACCGCTACTGCAGAGGGTACTTTGCTTTCATTGATTGTGTAACCAATAACCATAAACAACAGATAGGCCACCCTTTGCAGGCTGGCTGACCCAATCGAAAATACTTTAATAATAATAGGTAGGGAGTGGTCCCCAGAGTGGGAGGAAGGGGCTTCCGCTTGATAATATATATATATATATTCACAGAAAAAACCATAGGTTTCAGGCACGTTATAGTTAGGAATTAGCATTTAAAAAACCTCAGAAATTCACTGAAAAAACCATAGGTTTCAGGGGTGTTATAGTTAGCTGGACTTTTCACTTGTACAAAACCATTGAAATTCCCCCGTTATAGTTAGTTCAGCTAACTATAACTCGCGCGCCCGCAATGCACTGCTGATGACGTCACATATTACATCACTCATGACATGGTCAGTGACATCACTCATGACATCACTGATGACATCTCAAATGACATCACTGATGACATCACTGATGACATCATCCAGTGAATGTGTGTTTTTCTGAAAATTAAATATGTTTTATATATGTATATCTCAAGGTCGATGGAAGAATAAATGGGTATATAAGTGTCTAAATGGATGATTTGTTTTTGAAAAATTGATTGTGTAACTGACTGATTAAGTGTATCATAGTGAATACATGGCTTAGTGAGTAATGTTTAAATATGTAAATATCTGTATCAGTCTCTCACTTTGTGTATAAGTGGCTGCATGGGTTGGTGAGTAGCTACATGGGTGTCTATATAGGTTATTAGTTGGTTTTTTGAGTATCAGTCTGAGTGTCTGCATGGTTCGGTGGGGGGTATTACGTAGTGCATAGGTGCATGAATGAGTGACTCACTGTTTGTATGTGTTGAACACAGCATGTGTGCAGGACTGTATGGGTGGATGAGTGTGTGTATGGGTGTGTTAGTGAGTGAATGACTGTCTCAATAATGTCTTTATGAGTAACTACATATGTTTTAAACTAGTATATGTGACTATTGGTGTATATATGTGAGTATATGTGAGAGTGAGAGATTGAAAGAGTTCCTGTATGAATACGTATGTGTTTCTATAAGTGATTGTTTAAAAGACTAAGTATGTGTAAGTTTCCGTAGAAGTAAGTATGGTGGTGTGTGTATAACTGTATATGCAAGTAAATGTATGTTTGATTCTTTATTAGCATGAGTGACTATGTGTGTGAGTAACTCTATGGATGAGTGGCATTGTGTAACAGGATGTATAGGTGTATGAGTACATATGATGAGTGAGTACATGTATGAGTGACTGTATAGGACTGTTGGTGAATGAGTGGATGTGTATGTGGATCTTAGAATTACTGAAGAGGTTGTTGTAACTGGTATTGGTATGTCCATTGTTTTGAAAATTTTAGTCTCTATTTTTGAATGTGTGTATCAAAGGTTATATTAGGGTGAGAGGAGGTCTGCCACTCTATCACAAGGATGATGTCATCAGTGATGTCATCAGTGATGTCATTTGAGATGTCATCAGTGATGTCATGAGTGATGTCACTGACCATGTCATGAGTGATGTAATATGTGACGTCATCAGCAGTGCATTGCGGGCGCGCGAGTTATAGTTAGCTGAACTAACTATAACGGGGGAATTTCAATGGTTTTGTACAAGTGAAAAGTCCAGCTAACTATAACACCCCTGAAACCTATGGTTTTTTCAGTGAATTTCTGAGGTTTTTTAAATGCTAATTCCTAACTATAACGTGCCTGAAACCTATGGTTTTTTCTGTGAATTTCAAAGGTTTTTTAAATGCTAATTTCTAACTATGCCTACAGAGATAGGACATGTGAAGAAAGAAGAAAAAATGCACAGAAAGAAACAAAAGAAGTGCAGAAAGAAGCAACAGAAGTCCTCAAATACGAAGATAAGTGCAGGAAGAAGGATAACGTGCAGAAAGAACAAAAAGAAGAGCAGAAAGAAGCCTTGTTGCAAAATCATCCTGTACCCTCAACTTTTTCAGACGGATACTGGTGGTAACTGAGTCTGACTAACCAGTCCTAGAGCCAGTGCTATGTTAAAAGACACTTAGAATACAGTGAAAACACCTACATACACTAGGGAACATTATGCGTTGGGGTCCCCCTGTGATTAGCATGACCTCCTCTGTAAGCCCCTAGTATATAATAGGGCATGGGGATTAAAACTACCTCTTAAAACAGGCCACAGGGCGTTTTTGCACACGTTAACTCAGGCCCCGTCCCCTCCCTTCACCACTGTGTAAACACGCCCTGTGTCCATTTTTAGTTGGGAGATTAAGTTCATTTGAATCCTGAGGGTCCCTAGGGTCCAACTAGCCCACTAGGTACCTCCAGTAAGTGCCACAGTGCTGCGTTGCAGAGAGGTGTAAAAAGTGGCACGGCCTGGACCACCTCTCTGCAATGCAGCTCAGTGGCGCTTACTGGAAGCACTTGGTGGGCTAGTTAGCCCCCAGGGGCCCTCAGTATTGAAGGGAAATTATATCCCCAATTTAAAACGTGCCATAGTGCGTGTTTGCACACGTCACCTCAGGCCCCGTCCCCTCCCTTCACCACTGTGTAAACGCGCCCTGTGGCTGTTCTAAGTTGAGAGATTAAGTCCCCTTGAATCCTAAGGGTCCCTAGGGTCAAACTAGACCACTAGGTACCTCCAGTAAGCGCCACAGAGCTGCGTTGCAGAGAGGTGTAAAAAGGGGCTTGGCCTCAGAACACCTGGCTGCAGCGCAGCTCCCTGGCGCATACTGGAGATGCCTGTTGGGGGCGCGTTTGCAGAGTGCTGCACGGAGGGGGCATGGCCTCCGGCACGATGCCAGTCTTTTATTTATTTTAGTTTTTTAAGAAGGGGGCTGTTTGGTTCCCCTTCTTATTCTAATTTATTGGCCCTGATGACCCCATCCCCCAGGGCCAGTCTCCTAATTATATTTTTTTGACCCCAATCCCCAGGGCCGGCCACTGTTTTTTATTATTTTTAAAAAATATATATTTATAGACACACCTAGGACATGCTGGACAAACCGTACGTACCTATCGCCATGACGATTTGCGTGATATTCATTAAAAGGCGACTATGCGTGCAATGAATCCACGTGGAATGTATTTACACCACTAGTGAAGCTCTGACATGTCTGATGCCCTACCGTGCCTAATCCTGGTAGACACCCTTGTCGTTTATTTATACAAACATGGGTAGCTATTGACGGGCACATTTAATACACATGCACACCAAGCCATTCAAAGGGGATTCGACAAAAATTCGACCAAAACTATGCAAGAAACCCCCCTCACGGTTAATAAAACACACATCCACTGCCGGATGTGTAATACTTTTTATTTTACTCTCTGGAAAGGGGACGAACATCACTTGAGAGTCACAGCGTGCTCCTGACAGAGCCCAATGCTGTGTTACACCCACCATTGCCTGCCGAGTGCCACACACCTCTGTGTTGTATTCCACTAGCTAGTGCATATGCTATGACACTCTCTAGCCCATGTGCACTGTAACACCACCCCGTGAATATGTCATGCCACACTTGTCTTCGCACGGGTTATATTGCCCCATCTAACGTGCCTTTCTCAATGCCTATGTTATAACGCACAGTGCTATGCCATACATATTACAATCTGGGATCCATATCTTTGTCACAGTGCATATGCAACCTTACACTCCCCAGCACATATTTTATATTACAACTTTAGAGACTAGTTAGGTTACACAACACTGCCCTGTGCATATTACACTCCAAGGCGCATATCGCATAGCACGCGCTAGTGCCTGTGCTATCTCGCGCTCTCCAATGAATCTGTCATTGCGCACAATGTATTGCATATTAGATTTCACGCCCGTTTCATCTTATATCACACTTTTTGGTGCATAGTTTATACCATACACTATATCTAGTTTTCATTTTCAATCGTGCTCTCAGGACTATGTTCTATATAACACTGTGTTCACCTACCCTTTTCACGGGCATTACATTTTGCGATAGGGGGTGGAGGGTCAGGGGGTGTTTCTGCCAAGTGAGCCCGGAGTCACAGTCACAAACGTCCTCTTCTTCCTGAATAAAAGTGAGATTATGCTGCATACTTGTTCATATTTTAAGTATTTCGCACAGACACAATGTTTTAAAAACAATAAAGTTCCTAATACCCGCCTTCTCTGAACAGTTAGCTTGCTGCCCCATCCCCTTCCTCCCTATCCTCTGTTGTGTGAATCCATGGACTAGCCTCCTCCCTCCTGCCATGCATGGTCTGATGTGCTGCCACTGCCCTCAATTTAGTATGATGTACCAGTCCACTCCTCCTGCCCTCCATTGCCCAATTCTATGCCCCATCATTGACCTCCTGCTTAAACTCTGTGCTTAGCTTGCTGCCCCTATTCTCCTTCCCCCTGCCCTCCGATGTCTTTGTGCATGCCCCTGCTCCATCCTTTTTGCCCACCATGTCCCATGGACCTGCCACTCCTATCTACTCTGAGTGTTCTGTTGAGCTGCCACTCCCCTCCCACCTGCCTAGCATTGTCAGATGACTGTAACCTGTCCCTGCCACCTCCACCCTGCCTGTCCACATGCCATGCCCCTATCCTCTTCCTCCTGTCCTACATGGTCCATTGTACTACCACACCCTTCTGCCCTCCCTGGTCTGTTGTGCTGCAACTGCTCCTCCTGCCTGCCCCGTGTGGTCTGTTGTGAGGTCCCTTCCCCTGAACTTTCTTGTCTGTGCACAGGTCCTGACCCTCCCTTCTATCCTCCATCGTCCTTTGTGCATGCCCCTCCACCCTCCTTCTTGCCCATCATAGCCATTGTGCTGCCACTAACTCTCCCACTTGCCATGCATGGTCTTCTGTGCTGCCATGGCCCCTCCCACCTTCCCTGTGTGGTCAGTTAGCTGCCCCTGACCCCCTCCCACCTTCCCTCCATGGTCTGTGTGTATGCCATCACAGTCTCACTGTTGCTCTTCATGGTGTGTCTTGCTTCTAGTGCCCATCCTGCCTGACCTCCATGGCTATCTTGCTGCTCCTGCCCTGCCCCCTTGCCCCCAGCCCTACTCCCTCCCTCCTGGCTTGTCTGTTCCATTGTACATGCCCCTGATCCGTCCCTCCTGCCCTTTATGGTCTGTTATGCTGCAGCTTTCTCTCCTGTCTGTCCATTATGGTCAGCTAGCTACCATTGCCTCTTGCCCCTCTGTTCTCTGTTGTCCATGTGCATGGTCCTGTGCATGTCCCCTCCCTCTTGCTTTCTATGGATTGTTGTGCTGCACTCCCGTCCTGCATGCCCTGTGTGGTGTATTGTGCTGCTGCAAACCCTGATGCCTGCCCTGCAGGGTCAGTTTGGTGCACCTCTCCATGTCCCTCCTGTCCTCTGTTATCCAAGTCCACGTCCCTATCCCATTTCCTTCCATGATCCAATGTACCATACTTGCGAACATTTTGAACTTGGTAAGAGGGAGATTTTGAAAAAAAACTGGGGTATTGATTTTCCCCTTTGAGTTACATTGAAAAAGAGGATATTGTAGACAGGAGACAGATCAAATAAAGCCCATTTGAGCTTAAAAACATTGGACGTTTCCTGGCTGAATCGGGTCTGTTGGCATGTATGGTTGTACTACCATTGCCTCTTCCTTCTGCCCACAATGGTCTATTACATTGCCACAGCCTTGAAGGAGGGTAGATTTTGTATCACAGGGGGCCCCTGGCCCGTTCTGTCCACACCTGAAGTATGAGACCCTTGTCCTTGCCCTGCCAGCTGCATTTGTAGGCCGTATTAAATTGACCAGCGGGTCCTGTGTTGCTATATAATTATCCTGAGACATCCTTACCACTCAGCCAGCATAAAACCCCTGTGTAGGCCCTTCTGTTCAATATGTAGGCCTCTTTGTTAAATTGACCATAGCTCTGCAATTTTAGTGTATAGCAGTCTGAAGGCAGGTCTGCGAGGCCTTCTGATCCAAACTAGTAGCCCCCACCCTACCCGAGTGCTCCGTGCTCGGTATCAAAGTTCAACATCCCCCTGAAGCTGTCGACATACAGTAGGCTGCATCCTGGACTGGTACTTGCTTCCTGGGCAGGTTTCCCGCTTTTAAGGAAGTGGCAACCGCAGAGCGTCAAGTTAGGAGAACTGAGGAGATTTTATACATGAATATATTGAATTCCCGTACAATACCCATTATTTTCTGCTTGCTCTATGGAACTTACGATAAGCGATTGGCCTGAGAGACTGACCTTTTCACCCAGTCCATTGTCAGCATTAAGTGGGTAAATGACGAAATGTCTGGTAAAATCTGCAGACGAAGCTTTTGGGTAGCATACGTAGGTAGATGTAGCGTGCAAAGGAGCCCACAAAATGATATAAAAAGGGAGCACCCACAGATATCGACGGACTACCTCGCCGTCTGTATGTAGGTTAACAGGCAGTGCAGGTTTTCCCCAAGAGCTGGGAGCTCTTGTCTTCCTTTGCTTAAAATGTCTTGCTCTGCTTTGCTTGAAGTATCTTATTCTATTTTACCTATATGAAATGTCATGTTATGTTTAACCATTGTTCTCTTTACTTTTGCATTTAAAAGATTTTGTATTGTAATTGCAGGAATGCTTGCTCTAAGAGTAAACGTGAGTGTTCCTAGGTAACATTTTCCTTGGTGTAACTTGTTTCTCATGATGCATTTATAGATGTGTTTTCTCTCTCTCTCTGTCAGTACATTAATTGAGATACAGAGAATATTATGACAGCTGTATGATTATCTGGATTCTGTATTTTGTACTTTATGTCTCTATTCTGCGGTTTCTTTGAAGTTGCATCTTCTCATTAAACTGCCATTGTATTCTGCCTCCAATTCCATGTCTCATATGTCTGTTTTCTTCATTTTTGGAGCAAGCGTTCCTAGGCACCCCGGCTCAAATTAAGGTGCCCCTTTTGTCCCTGACTCACTCTCCTGCTCAGTTCTGTGGTGGCTCCCGGGGATCTGGGGACCGCCCCTAGCTTCCTTGACCCGTAATAGATCTTCCCTCCAACAGCCTCTCTTGCAAGTCCTGTATTGTTGGTTTGTTGCCCCTGCCCCCCTTTCCACTGCCCTCCATAGTCTGTTGTGCTTCCACGGCCCTTCCTGCCTGCTCAGTGCGGTTAAATTGTTGCCTTTGCACCCTCCTACCTGCCTTCAATTTTCAGAGTCCGTGCCCCTGGCCTCTGCCTCTCAACAGTATCCTAATGAACAACTAGATTGCTAACATTCTATATTTATTACAAAAGTGTGGAACGCCTGACATCATTTTGATGTAATCAAAACTGTAATACCTAGAGCATTTCCTTTAGAAATTACATATATGAGAGGGTCTTATTGGCATCAAAATTATGGTTAGTGCTCTAAAAGAATAAAATAAGGACATATTTTCTGAGTTTTCAAATAGCGACAAAGCACTTTTAAATTATTTGTTATCTTTATGTTTTTTTATCCAGTTGACCACTTGATTAAATGTTGCACTTAGGGGAGAGGATGCGGTGTTACTTCCAGAACTGCAGACTTTGCAACTGGGGAACCAGGTTGAAGTTTCTGCTTCAGCTCGACATTCTGTGATTCTGGTCAAATCACTTAGTCTCCCCATGTCTACAACCAAAATGAATTTGTTTTTGTGTGATGTAACCAATGCTCATGTAAAGCACTCCAATACCTGACAAGTCTGCACTATATAACACTGCAAAAACACAAAATAATAAGTGTTTTGCACACTTCTGTCATTGGGCTATATTTGGGCTACATCTGGGTGATTTTGGGCTACATTTGGGCTCTTTTGTCTCCGGTGGCCATCTTGGGAGATTTATTTGTTATGAAGTTTCCTAATTTCCTCATGTACTGCAGTCTCCTCAGTAGGAAATGCTTTCAGTTTTTTACTTTGATTCCATCATGAAGGTATTCAGATATGTCACACATTTGCCATAAATTCTGAATGTTAGCACTCTAGTTGCTCATTAGATCACTGTAGTAAAACTACTGCACCATGGAAGTCTGCTCCTGGTATTAAAAGTGCATGTTTCAGTCTGCATGTCAGAATTTTTTAATGAAATAGAAGAGGATTTGAGAAGTCACTCAAAATGTGCCCTCATTTTCTTTCTTCGGCATTAATCATAATTTCTATGGCAAAATGAACCTCCTCATTGTGTTCCTTTTTAAATTAAATGTTTTAAGTGTTACCAGTTTATTCCAATCAAGATGGCTTCAGGTGTGCCATACTTTTGTCATAATGAAGACAGTAAGCGCTCTAGTTGTTTTTAAGAACATTCTGGGACATTCTGTCATTGGGCTATACTTGGGCTACATCTGGGTGATATTTGGGCTACATTTGGGCTCTTTTGTCTCTGGTGGCCATCTTGGGAGACTTATTTGTTATGAAGTTTCCTAATTTCCTCATTTACTGCAGTCTCCTCAGTAGGAAATACTTTCAGTTTTTTACTTTGATTCCATCAAGAAGGCATTCAGATGTGTCACACATTTGCCATAAATTCAGAATGTTAGCACTCTTTTTGCTCATTAGATCACTGTAGTAAAGCTACTGCTCACCAGGGAAAACTGCTGCTGGTATTGAAAGTGCATGTTTCAGTCTGCATGTCAGAATTTTTTAATGAAATAGAAGAGGATTTGAGAAGTCACTCAAAATGTGCCCTAATTTTTCTTTCTGCAGCACTAATCATACTTTTTATGGAAAAATGAACCCCCTCATTTTGTTCCTTTTTAAATTAAATGTTTTAAGAGTTACCACTTTAATCCAAGCAAGATGGCTTCAGGTGTGCCATACGTTTATCATAAGTAGGACTGTTAGCGCTCTAGTAGTTCTTTGGAACACTCTGGGAAGCTGCAGTAGAACACAAAGGAATCAACTGACAGTCTCTGCCCTTGTTGGATGTACATGTTTTACTGAGAATGTCAGACTTCATTCTCACATGACTGAGAAAGATAATGTGAATTTACAGAAAATAAGCTCTCAGTTTAGCCTATAGATCACCTTCCAAACCTCTGTGGTAAAAGCATGAGAAAATATTTTTCTCTCAATCATGATATCCCAGCAGAAGGCTTTTTCACATGGTGAAATCACCTTAGAACATACCACAATTCCTAAAATGAGTATGGTACCATCAACAAATGATGTATAATGTAACTAAAGTCTTAAAACCTTCTATTAACTGCAATGCTTTTTAATGAGGTGCTATCCTGTATATTGGTCCCAAGATGGCTGCCAACACTTCTTGGATGAAGTGCTGACAGCCAATCAGATCTCAGGATGAGATATGTGGTTAGGCTCCGCCCACATATATATATGCTTTTAAATGCTATTTTCTCAGGAAATACTGAACAGATTTACACCAGACCTGCAAAAGGCACTTCCTTGACCTTATGGCTACCTCTCTGCCACATTTCAAGTAATTCTGTTCAGCCGTTCGGGCTGTAGCTGTGTCTAAAGGTCCTATGGAAAAATGCATGGGGAAAACGTGTTTTGGGACCCCCCTTTTTTCTCGGCCCCTGCTTGACGAATCCCCCCGAGACTTTCAGGGTAGGAGCGGAGCGTAGCGCCCCACCTATTTTGAAAATTTCGCGAGGATTCGTCGACCGGCGCCAAAGTTATTCCAAATAGAATGTTGCGGATTTCCTATGGAAACAGGGTCCTAACTATAACTACCTACTGGCGACCGCCAGTAGGTAATATATATATATATATATATATATATATATATATATATATATATATATATATATATATATATTATCTACTGGCGGTCGCCAGTAGATAGTTATAGTTAGGACCGTGTTTCCATAGGAAATCCTTAACATTCTATTTGGAATAACTTTGGCGCCGGATGACGAATCCTCGTGAAATTTTCAAAATAGGTGGGGCGCTCCGCTCCACTCCTACCCTGAAAGTCTCGGGGGGATTCGTCAAGCGGGGGCTGAGAAAAAGGGGGGGTCCCAAAACGTGTTTTCCCCATGCATTTTTCCATAGGACCTTTAGTCCAAGCTACAGCCCGAACGGCTGAACAGAATTACTTTAAATTTGGCAGAGAGGTAGTCCTCAGGTCAGGGATGTGCCTTTTGTAGGTCTGGTGTAAATGTGTTCAGTATTTGCTGAGAAAATAGCATTTAAATCAATTTATATATCTATAGGCGCGCTCCGAGCGCGTACGGTAAGCTTACTGTACGCGCACGGTGCCGTGCGCGAGCTTAATTCTGATTGGTGGTTAAATGACTGTAAACATTCGAATCGGTCGAAATCAGGAAGTGCCGGTCTCCATTTTTGTGTCTCACACTGATAAACAAAGGAGGAGAACGTGGAAAGGGGGCAACGAAGAGAGTTGCAGACCCCCTAGCGTTTGTCAGGGGGTCCAAGAAGGTCATAAAAGTATGAAAAATACATTTAAATTTTTTTTTAAAAAATCGCGGGGTGCGCGTACGGTAAGCTTACCGTACGCGTACGGTAGAAAAAAAACACAAAAAAAATAGAAGTAAAAAACAAATTTAAGTGTTAAGATATTAGGGGGCTCTAAAAAGAGCCATTGTGTTTATGAAGTGTTTTTTGGTACCTACAAGTAAGTACCGATGCAGAGTCTAACGTTCAAGAGGAAGCCTCTGTTGCCTTCATCAGTGAAGTGTACACCGTCTCCTCTATAAATGCCTTGCATGTTGTAACGCAAGTTGTTGTGGTATATAGAACCCATACCACAGTCTCTGAGGAAAGCAGAAATAGATTTGTTGACGTGCTTTCTTGCTTTGTCAATCTGCGGACAAAATTGGTTGGTCCAGTTCCACTTTTGCCTTTGGCATATGTTAGAGTATACAAAGGCAGATTGAGGAAAAAGCGACATCAATTGTACAAAGGTGTCCTTAATAAGCATTTCCAGACCTACACCAGTTAAAGTGCCTAGGTCATTTCCACCACAGTGCACAATAATAAGGTTAGGCTGTGGGAGATGTTGAAAGGTTTTCACCACAGGCAATAATTGGTGCCATTTTAACCCTCTCTGACCATTCCATTTAATGTCTACATTTGGCAAAGCAAGGTCTCTCATCATACCTCTGTTTTCTGCATACTTTTCACTCCAGAAGACATAGCTGTGACCTACAATCCACACTGTGAACATCTTTCAAGGAGATCTGGATGCACTCAGAAGGTGTCTTTCAGTAGAATGGCAATATGAAATGAAAGACAGTTGTAAAATGGAGGCATGCATATTTTTTTTAAATAAAAAGAACTGATTGGCTGATTCAAATCTTTTAACAGTAAAAAGTAGGCTGTATGTGTACATTTTTAGAAGCATGTTTTGTATTGGTTCAGAAAATTGTGTTCCCACAGAAGATTAGTTTGGATTTGCTGTTAGGTTCGACAGGTGAAGCACTCTTGCTCTTTGGAATAGAAACAATGTGTACTGAACTTCTGACCTCTCTGCTCACAGCAGTGTTCCATGAGCTGTTGCTATGGTAGCAGGCAGAAGTCAAGTTGGGGGAAGGGTACATTTGGAAAAGGGTTGAAGTTTTCAACCAATAGAAATGTGTGATTTCATTTGAAAAAAAGTGGGAAGCACTGAGATTTGTAATTAACATGTATATGTGTGAAAAAAGAGAGGGAAAGATTGCCATTTACTGGTTCTGAAGAGAGGAGAGAGGTGTAGAGCTCTGATATTCTGACTCTGATAGTCTGCTGTTTGAGTGCCACATTTCTTTCTCAACTAACTAATTTTAAAGGTCAGTTATGAGTTTGAGAGGGGATGTATATGGTGAGTTTTGTTATAAATATTAGAATTGTGATTCTTCTTTAAAAGTTATGTTTTACATTTTGTGGTTTGGGAGATATTTAACTGTCTTTAACTAGTTAAATATTATGGAGTGTGTTTTTACCATAAGTTAAGGTGTACTGGTATCACTGAGGAATACTGTTTTGTGCCTAGAATCAACCCATGAGTCTGTGTGCACACAGGAATTGTTGTTAGAGATTTTAATAGTGATGGTCCGGTTCTGTAAGAATGGCATTTGTAGGGAAGGGGCAGCTTTCTTTTTGTAAATATGATGGTTTCCATTCAGCATAAATCAGTAAGACACAAATGGGAGGCAAATGCTAACACATTTGAAATTGATATCATAGATTTTGCTTCTAATCATGCAATTGCTGAGCTTGGTCATACATATACAAAACTGCAATTAAACCTTGCCACACATGTACTTTTACATACATTACTATAATGTTTAAGCTGTTATGGATGCGTGCATGAATATGTCTCTTGCAACTGAAAATACACAGTCTGCATAAGCAGACTGTTAGCACACACCCAGCAGTTTATCCTGTAGAATCATGCTGAGTATTCACAAGTGAGTGGTGTTTCAGGTAGCAGTGAGTAACGCTAATACATTCAACATCACTAAGGCTGATTTCTTTTGCTGGAGTGTAGTTAGTCACCAAGGTCACACATGTTCATGGTCTCAAAAAGCTGTTTGCACATGTGCTGTTTTCTGTATCTGAGAACTGTAATGAAAATGTATGTGACTGTTAGAGTACTTAACACTTGCAGAAAAAAAACAGTAGTAAGTGTGCTTTGAAATTGGCAAGCAAATTTCATTTTCTGCCTAGAATCACAGCATGAGTCTGTGACCACACAGGAATTGTTGTCAGAGATGTATTTCGTGTCACTCTGGCTCTTTTTGGATGTATCCATGCATATGTCTCTTGTAACTGAAAATACACAGTCTGCATAAGCAGACTCTTAGCACACACACTGCAGTTTATCCTGTAGAATTATGCTTAGTATTCACAAATGAGTGGTGTTTCAGGTAGCAGTGAGTAACGCTAATACATTCAACATCACTAAGGCTGATTTCTTTTGCTGGAGTGTAGTCAGTCACCAAGGTCACACATGTTCATGGTCTCAAAAAGCTGTTTGCACATGTGCTCTTTTCTGTTTCTGAAAACTGTAATGAAAATGTATCAGACTGTTAGAGTACTTAACACTTGCAGCAAAAAACAGTAGTAAGTGTGCTTTGAAATTGGCAAGCAAATTTCATTTTCTGCCTAGAATCACAGCATGAGTCTGTGAGCACACAGGAATTGTTGTCAGAGATGTATTTCGTGTCACTCTGGGTCTTTTTGGATGTATCCATGCATATGTCTCTTGTAACTGAAAATACACAGTCTGCATAAGCAGACTCTTAGCACACACCCAGGAGTTTATCCTGTAGAATCATGCTTAGTATTCACAAGTGAGTGGTGTTTCAGGTAGCAGTGAGTAACGCTAATACATTCAACATCACTAAGGCTGATTTCTTTTGCTGGAGTGTAGTCAGTCACCAAGGTCACACATGTTCATGGTCTCAAAAAGCTGTTTGCACATGTTCTGTTTTCTGTATCTGAAAACTGTACTGAAAATGTATGAGACTGTTAGAGTACTTAACACTTGCAGAAAAAAACAGTAGTAAGTGTGCTTTGAAATTGGCAAGCAAATTTCATTTTTTGACTAAAATCACAGAAAACAGTAGTAAGTGTGGTTTGAAATTGGCAAGCAAATTTCATTTTCTGCCTAGAATCACAGCATGAGTCTGTGAGCACACAGGAATTGTTGTCAGAGATGTATTTCGTGTCACTCTGGCTCTTTTTGGATGTATCCATGCATATGTCTCTTGTAAATAAAAATACACAGTCTGCAAAAGCAGACTCTTAGCACACACCCAGCAGTTTATCCTGTAGAATCATGCTTAGTATTCACAAGTGAGTGGTGTTTCAGGTAGCAGTGAGTAACGCTAATACATTCAACATCACTAAGGCTGATTTCTTTTGCTGGAGTGTAGTCAGTCACCAAGGTCACACATGTTCATGGTCTCAAAAAGCTGTTTGCACATGTGCTCTTTTCTGTTTCTGAAAACTGTAATGAAAATGTATCAGACTGTTAGAGTACTTAACACTTGCTGAAAAAAACAGTAGTAAATAAACAGTAGTAAATGTGCTTTGAAATTGGCAAGCAAATTTCATTTTCTGCCTAGAATCACAGCATGAGTCTGTGAGCACACAGGAATTGTTGTCAGAGATGTATTTCGTGTCACTCTGGGTCTTCTTGGATGTATCCATGCATATGTCTCTTGTAACTGAAAATACACAGTCTGCATAAGCAGACTCTTAGCACACACCCAGGAGTTTATCCTGTAGAATCATGCTTAGTATTCACAAGTGAGTGGTGTTTCAGGTAGCAGTGAGTAACGCTAATACATTCAACATCACTAAGGCTGATTTCTTTTGCTGGAGTGTAGTCAGTCACCAAGGTCACACATGTTCATGGTCTCAAAAAGCTGTTTGCACATGTTCTGTTTTCTGTATCTGAAATCTGTAATGAAAATGTATGAGACTGTTAGAGTACTTAACACTTGCAGACAAAAACAGTAGTAAGTGTGCTTTGAAATTGGCAAGCAAATTTCATTTTCTGCCTAAAATCACAGCATGAGTCTGTGAGCACACAGGAATTGTTGTCAGAGATGCATTTCGTGTCACTCTGGGTCTTTTTGG
The DNA here is from genome assembly GCF_964204655.1 of Triturus cristatus. Lineage (NCBI taxonomy): Eukaryota > Metazoa > Chordata > Amphibia > Caudata > Salamandridae > Triturus > Triturus cristatus. The sequence goes on from NC_140591.1 coordinate 820,635,953, forward strand.
ATGTATCCATGCATATGTCTCTTGTAACTGAAAATACACAGTCTGCATAAGCAGACTCTTAGCACACACCCAGGAGTTTATCCTGTAGAATCATGCTTAGTATTCACAAGTGAGTGGTGTTTCAGGTAGCAGTGAGTAACGCTAATACATTCAACATCACTAAGGCTGATTTCTTTTGCTGGAGTGTAGTCAGTCACCAAGGTCACACATGTTCATGGTCTCAAAAAGCTGTTTGCACATGTTCTGTTTTCTGTATCTGAAAACTGTAATGAAAATGTATGAGACTGTTAGAGTACTTAACACTTGCAGACAAAAACAGTAGTAAGTGTGCTTTGAAATTGGCAAGCAAATTTCATTTTCTGCCTAAAATCACAGCATGAGTCTGTGAGCACACAGGAATTGTTGTCAGAGATGCATTTCGTGTCACTCTGGGTCTTTTTGGATGTATCCATGCATATGTCTCTTGTAACTGAAAATACACAGTCTGCATAAGCAGACTCTTAGCACACACCCAGGAGTTTATCCTGTAGAATCATGCTTAGTATTCACAAGTGAGTGGTGTTTCAGGTAGCAGTGAGTAACGCTAATACATTCAACATCACTAAGGCTGATTTCTTTTGCTGGAGTGTAGTCAGTCACCAAGGTCACACATGTTCATGGTCTCAAAAAGCTGTTTGCACATGTTCTGTTTTCTGTATCTGAAAACTGTAATGAAAATGTATGAGACTGTTAGAGTACTTAACACTTGCAGACAAAAACAGTAGTAAGTGTGCTTTGAAATTGGCAAGCAAATTTCATTTTCTGCCTAAAATCACAGCATGAGTCTGTGAGCACACAGGAATTGTTGTCAGAGATGTATTTCGTGTCACTCTGGTTCTTTTTGGAAGTATCCATGCATATGTCTCTTGTAACTGAAAATACACAGTCTGCATAAGCAGACTCTTAGCACACACCCAGTAGTTTATCCTGTAGAATCATGCTTAGTATTCACAAGTGAGTGGTGTTTCAGGTAGCAGTGAGTAACGCTAATACATTCAACATTACTAAGGCTGATTTCTTTTGCTGGAGTGTAGTCAGTCACCAAGGTCACACATGTTCATGGTCTCAAAAAGCTGTTTGCACATGTGCTCTTTTCTGTTTCTGAAAACTGTAATGAAAATGTATGCAACTGTTAGAGTACTTAACACTTGCAGAAAAAAACAGTAGTAAGTGTGCTTTGAAATTGGCAAGCAAATTTCATTTTTTGACTAAAACCACAGAAAACAGTAGTAAGTGTGGTTTGAAATTGGCAAGCAAATTTCATTTTCTGCCTAGAATCACAGCATGAGTCTGTGAGCACACAGGAATTGTTGTCAGAGATGTATTTCGTGTCACTCTGGCTCTTTTTGGATGTATCCATGCATATGTCTCTTGTAACTGAAAATACACAGTCTGCAAAAGCAGACTCTTAGCACACACCCAGCAGTTTATCCTGTAGAATCATGCTTAGTATTCACAAGTGAGTGGTGTTTCAGGTAGCAGTGAGTAACGCTAATACATTCAACATCACTAAGGCTGATTTCTTTTGCTGGAGTGTAGTCAGTCACCAAGGTCACACATGTTCATGGTCTCAAAAAGCTGTTTACACATGTGCTCTTTTCTGTTTCTGAAAACTGTAATGAAAATGTATCAGACTGTTAGAGTACTTAACACTTGCAGAAAAAAACAGTAGTAAGTGTGCTTTGAAATTGGCAAGCAAATTTCATTTTCTGCCTAGAATCACAGCATGAGTCTGTGAGCACACAGGAATTGTTGTCAGAGATGTATTTCGTGTCACTCTGGGTCTTTTTGGATGTATCCATGCATATGTCTCTTGTAACTGAAAATACACAGTCTGCATAAGCAGACTCTTAGCACACACCCAGGAGTTTATCCTGTAGAATCATGCTTAGTATTCACAAGTGAGTGGTGTTTCAGGTAGCAGTGAGTAACGCTAATACATTCAACATCACTAAGGCTGATTTCTTTTGCTGGAGTTTAGTCAGTCACCAAGGTCACACATGTTCATGGTCTCAAAAAACTGTTTGCACATGTTCTGTTTTCTGTATCTGAAAACTGTAATGAAAATGTATGCGACTGTTAGAGTACTTAACACTTGCAGCAAAAAACAGTAGTAAGTGTGCTTTGAAATTGGCAAGCAAATTTCATTTTCTGCCTAGAATCACAGCATGAGTCTGTGAGCACACAGGAATTGTTGTCAGAGATGTATTTCGTGTCACTCTGGGTCTTTTTGGATGTATCCATGCATATGTCTCTTGTAACTGAAAATACACAGTCTGCATAAGCAGACTCTTAGCACACACCCAGGAGTTTATCCTGTAGAATCATGCTTAGTATTCACAAGTGAGTGGTGTTTCAGGTAGCAGTGAGTAACGCTAATACATTCAACATCACTAAGGCTGATTTCTTTTGCTGGAGTGTAGTCAGTCACCAAGGTCACACATGTTCATGGTCTCAAAAAGCTGTTTGCACATGTTCTGTTTTCTGTATCTGAAAACTGTAATGAAAATGTATGAGACTGTTAGAGTACTTAACACTTGCAGAAAAAAACAGTAGTAAGTGTGCTTTGAAATTGGCAAGCAAATTTCATTTTTTGACTAAAATCACAGAAAACAGTAGTAAGTGTGGTTTGAAATTGGCAAGCAAATTTCATTTTCTGCCTAGAATCACAGCATGAGTCTGTGAGCACACAGGAATTGTTGTCAGAGATGTATTTCGTGTCACTCTGGCTCTTTTTGGATGTATCCATGCATATGTCTCTTGTAAATAAAAATACACAGTCTGCAAAAGCAGACTCTTAGCACACACCCAGCAGTTTATCCTGTAGAATCATGCTTAGTATTCACAAGTGAGTGGTGTTTCAGGTAGCAGTGAGTAACGCTAATACATTCAACATCACTAAGGCTGATTTCTTTTGCTGGAGTGTAGTCAGTCACCAAGGTCACACATGTTCATGGTCTCAAAAAGCTGTTTGCACATGTGCTCTTTTCTGTTTCTGAAAACTGTAATGAAAATGTATCAGACTGTTAGAGTACTTAACACTTGCTGAAAAAAACAGTAGTAAATAAACAGTAGTAAATGTGCTTTGAAATTGGCAAGCAAATTTCATTTTCTGCCTAGAATCACAGCATGAGTCTGTGAGCACACAGGAATTGTTGTCAGAGATGTATTTCGTGTCACTCTGGGTCTTCTTGGATGTATCCATGCATATGTCTCTTGTAACTGAAAATACACAGTCTGCATAAGCAGACTCTTAGCACACACCCAGGAGTTTATCCTGTAGAATCATGCTTAGTATTCACAAGTGAGTGGTGTTTCAGGTAGCAGTGAGTAACGCTAATACATTCAACATCACTAAGGCTGATTTCTTTTGCTGGAGTGTAGTCAGTCACCAAGGTCACACATGTTCATGGTCTCAAAAAGCTGTTTGCACATGTTCTGTTTTCTGTATCTGAAATCTGTAATGAAAATGTATGAGACTGTTAGAGTACTTAACACTTGCAGACAAAAACAGTAGTAAGTGTGCTTTGAAATTGGCAAGCAAATTTCATTTTCTGCCTAAAATCACAGCATGAGTCTGTGAGCACACAGGAATTGTTGTCAGAGATGCATTTCGTGTCACTCTGGGTCTTTTTGGATGTATCCATGCATATGTCTCTTGTAACTGAAAATACACAGTCTGCATAAGCAGACTCTTAGCACACACCCAGGAGTTTATCCTGTAGAATCATGCTTAGTATTCACAAGTGAGTGGTGTTTCAGGTAGCAGTGAGTAACGCTAATACATTCAACATCACTAAGGCTGATTTCTTTTGCTGGAGTGTAGTCAGTCACCAAGGTCACACATGTTCATGGTCTCAAAAAGCTGTTTGCACATGTTCTGTTTTCTGTATCTGAAAACTGTAATGAAAATGTATGAGACTGTTAGAGTACTTAACACTTGCAGACAAAAACAGTAGTAAGTGTGCTTTGAAATTGGCAAGCAAATTTCATTTTCTGCCTAAAATCACAGCATGAGTCTGTGAGCACACAGGAATTGTTGTCAGAGATGTATTTCGTGTCACTCTGGTTCTTTTTGGAAGTATCCATGCATATGTCTCTTGTAACTGAAAATACACAGTCTGCATAAGCAGACTCTTAGCACACACCCAGTAGTTTATCCTGTAGAATCATGCTTAGTATTCACAAGTGAGTGGTGTTTCAGGTAGCAGTGAGTAACGCTAATACATTCAACATCACTAAGGCTGATTTCTTTTGCTGGAGTGTAGTCAGTCACCAAGGTCACACATGTTCATGGTCTCAAAAAGCTGTTTGCACATGTGCTCTTTTCTGTTTCTGAAAACTGTAATGAAAATGTATCAGACTGTTAGAGTACTTAACACTTGCTGAAAAAAACAGTAGTAAATAAACAGTAGTAAATGTGCTTTGAAATTGGCAAGCAAATTTCATTTTCTGCCTAGAATCACAGCATGAGTCTGTGAGCACACAGGAATTGTTGTCAGAGATGTATTTCGTGTCACTCTGGGTCTTCTTGGATGTATCCATGCATATGTCTCTTGTAACTGAAAATACACAGTCTGCATAAGCAGACTCTTAGCACACACCCAGGAGTTTATCCTGTAGAATCATGCTTAGTATTCACAAGTGAGTGGTGTTTCAGGTAGCAGTGAGTAACGCTAATACATTCAACATCACTAAGGCTGATTTCTTTTGCTGGAGTGTAGTCAGTCACCAAGGTCACACATGTTCATGGTCTCAAAAAGCTGTTTGCACATGTTCTGTTTTCTGTATCTGAAATCTGTAATGAAAATGTATGAGACTGTTAGAGTACTTAACACTTACAGACAAAAACAGTAGTAAGTGTGCTTTGAAATTGGCAAGCAAATTTCATTTTCTGCCTAAAATCACAGCATGAGTCTGTGAGCACACAGGAATTGTTGTCAGAGATGCATTTCGTGTCACTCTGGGTCTTTTTGGATGTATCCATGCATATGTCTCTTGTAACTGAAAATACACAGTCTGCATAAGCAGACTCTTAGCACACACCCAGGAGTTTATCCTGTAGAATCATGCTTAGTATTCACAAGTGAGTGGTGTTTCAGGTAGCAGTGAGTAACGCTAATACATTCAACATCACTAAGGCTGATTTCTTTTGCTGGAGTGTAGTCAGTCACCAAGGTCACACATGTTCATGGTCTCAAAAAGCTGTTTGCACATGTTCTGTTTTCTGTATCTGAAATCTGTAATGAAAATGTATGAGACTGTTAGAGTACTTAACACTTGCAGACAAAAACAGTAGTAAGTGTGCTTTGAAATTGGCAAGCAAATTTCATTTTCTGCCTAGAATCACAGCATGAGTCTGTGAGCACACAGGAATTGTTGTCAGAGATGTATTTCGTGTCACTCTGGGTCTTTTTGGATGTATCCATGCATATGTCTCTTGTAACTGAAAATACACAGTCTGCATAAGCAGACTCTTAGCACACACCCAGGAGTTTATCCTGTAGAATCATGCTTAGTATTCACAAGTGAGTGGTGTTTCAGGTAGCAGTGAGTAACGCTAATACATTCAACATCACTAAGGCTGATTTCTTTTGCTGGAGTTTAGTCAGTCACCAAGGTCACACATGTTCATGGTCTCAAAAAGCTGTTTGCACATGTTCTGTTTTCTGTATCTGAAAACTGTAATGAAAATGTATGCGACTGTTAGAGTACTTAACACTTGCAGCAAAAAACAGTAGTAAGTGTGCTTTGAAATTGGCAAGCAAATTTCATTTTCTGCCTAGAATCACAGCATGAGTCTGTGAGCACACAGGAATTGTTGTCAGAGATGTATTTCGTGTCACTCTGGGTCTTTTTGGATGTATCCATGCATATGTCTCTTGTAACTGAAAATACACAGTCTGCATAAGCAGACTCTTAGCACACACCCAGGAGTTTATCCTGTAGAATCATGCTTAGTATTCACAAGTGAGTGGTGTTTCAGGTAGCAGTGAGTAACGCTAATACATTCAACATCACTAAGGCTGATTTCTTTTGCTGGAGTGTAGTCAGTCACCAAGGTCACACATGTTCATGGTCTCAAAAAGCTGTTTGCACATGTTCTGTTTTCTGTATCTGAAAACTGTAATGAAAATGTATGAGACTGTTAGAGTACTTAACACTTGCAGACAAAAACAGTAGTAAGTGTGCTTTGAAATTGGCAAGCAAATTTCATGTTCTGCCTAAAATCACAGCATGAGTCTGTGAGCACACAGGAATTGTTGTCAGAGATGTATTTCGTGTCACTCTGGTTCTTTTTGGAAGTATCCATGCATATGTCTCTTGTAACTGAAAATACACAGTCTGCATAAGCAGACTCTTAGCACACACCCAGTAGTTTATCCTGTAGAATCATGCTTAGTATTCACAAGTGAGTGGTGTTTCAGGTAGCAGTGAGTAACGCTAATACATTCAACATTACTAAGGCTGATTTCTTTTGCTGGAGTGTAGTCAGTCACCAAGGTCACACATGTTCATGGTCTCAAAAAGCTGTTTGCACATGTGCTCTTTTCTGTTTCTGAAAACTGTAATGAAAATGTATGCAACTGTTAGAGTACTTAACACTTGCAGAAAAAAACAGTAGTAAGTGTGCTTTGAAATTGGCAAGCAAATTTCATTTTTTGACTAAAATCACAGAAAACAGTAGTAAGTGTGGTTTGAAATTGGCAAGCAAATTTCATTTTCTGCCTAGAATCACAGCATGAGTCTGTGAGCACACAGGAATTGTTGTCAGAGATGTATTTCGTGTCACTCTGGCTCTTTTTGGATGTATCCATGCATATGTCTCTTGTAACTGAAAATACACAGTCTGCAAAAGCAGACTCTTAGCACACACCCAGCAGTTTATCCTGTAGAATCATGCTTAGTATTCACAAGTGAGTGGTGTTTCAGGTAGCAGTGAGTAACGCTAATACATTCAACATCACTAAGGCTGATTTCTTTTGCTGAAGTGTAGTCAGTCACCAAGGTCACACATGTTCATGGTCTCAAAAAGCTGTTTACACATGTGCTCTTTTCTGTTTCTGAAAACTGTAATGAAAATGTATCAGACTGTTAGAGTACTTAACACTTGCAGAAAAAAACAGTAGTAAGTGTGCTTTGAAATTGGCAAGCAAATTTCATTTTCTGCCTAGAATCACAGCATGAGTCTGTGAGCACACAGGAATTGTTGTCAGAGATGTATTTCGTGTCACTCTGGGTCTTTTTGGATGTATCCATGCATATGTCTCTTGTAACTGAAAATACACAGTCTGCATAAGCAGACTCTTAGCACACACCCAGGAGTTTATCCTGTAGAATCATGCTTAGTATTCACAAGTGAGTGGTGTTTCAGGTAGCAGTGAGTAACGCTAATACATTCAACATCACTAAGGCTGATTTCTTTTGCTGGAGTTTAGTCAGTCACCAAGGTCACACATGTTCATGGTCTCAAAAAGCTGTTTGCACATGTTCTGTTTTCTGTATCTGAAAACTGTAATGAAAATGTATGCGACTGTTAGAGTACTTAACACTTGCAGCAAAAAACAGTAGTAAGTGTGCTTTGAAATTGGCAAGCAAATTTCATTTTCTGCCTAGAATCACAGCATGAGTCTGTGAGCACACAGGAATTGTTGTCAGAGATGTATTTCGTGTCACTCTGGGTCTTTTTGGATGTATCCATGCATATGTCTCTTGTAACTGAAAATACACAGTCTGCATAAGCAGACTCTTAGCACACACCCAGGAGTTTATCCTGTAGAATCATGCTTAGTATTCACAAGTGAGTGGTGTTTCAGGTAGCAGTGAGTAACGCTAATACATTCAACATCACTAAGGCTGATTTCTTTTGCTGGAGTGTAGTCAGTCACCAAGGTCACACATGTTCATGGTCTCAAAAAGCTGTTTGCACATGTTCTGTTTTCTGTATCTGAAAACTGTAATGAAAATGTATGAGACTGTTAGAGTACTTAACACTTGCAGAAAAAAACAGTAGTAAGTGTGCTTTGAAATTGGCAAGCAAATTTCATTTTTTGACTAAAATCACAGAAAACAGTAGTAAGTGTGGTTTGAAATTGGCAAGCAAATTTCATTTTCTGCCTAGAATCACAGCATGAGTCTGTGAGCACACAGGAATTGTTGTCAGAGATGTATTTCGTGTCACTCTGGCTCTTTTTGGATGTATCCATGCATATGTCTCTTGTAAATAAAAATACACAGTCTGCAAAAGCAGACTCTTAGCACACACCCAGCAGTTTATCCTGTAGAATCATGCTTAGTATTCACAAGTGAGTGGTGTTTCAGGTAGCAGTGAGTAACGCTAATACATTCAACATCACTAAGGCTGATTTCTTTTGCTGGAGTGTAGTCAGTCACCAAGGTCACACATGTTCATGGTCTCAAAAAGCTGTTTGCACATGTGCTCTTTTCTGTTTCTGAAAACTGTAATGAAAATGTATCAGACTGTTAGAGTACTTAACACTTGCTGAAAAAAACAGTAGTAAATAAACAGTAGTAAATGTGCTTTGAAATTGGCAAGCAAATTTCATTTTCTGCCTAGAATCACAGCATGAGTCTGTGAGCACACAGGAATTGTTGTCAGAGATGTATTTCGTGTCACTCTGGGTCTTCTTGGATGTATCCATGCATATGTCTCTTGTAACTGAAAATACACAGTCTGCATAAGCAGACTCTTAGCACACACCCAGGAGTTTATCCTGTAGAATCATGCTTAGTATTCACAAGTGAGTGGTGTTTCAGGTAGCAGTGAGTAACGCTAATACATTCAACATCACTAAGGCTGATTTCTTTTGCTGGAGTGTAGTCAGTCACCAAGGTCACACATGTTCATGGTCTCAAAAAGCTGTTTGCACATGTTCTGTTTTCTGTATCTGAAATCTGTAATGAAAATGTATGAGACTGTTAGAGTACTTAACACTTGCAGACAAAAACAGTAGTAAGTGTGCTTTGAAATTGGCAAGCAAATTTCATTTTCTGCCTAAAATCACAGCATGAGTCTGTGAGCACACAGGAATTGTTGTCAGAGATGCATTTCGTGTCACTCTGGGTCTTTTTGGATGTATCCATGCATATGTCTCTTGTAACTGAAAATACACAGTCTGCATAAGCAGACTCTTAGCACACACCCAGGAGTTTATCCTGTAGAATCATGCTTAGTATTCACAAGTGAGTGGTGTTTCAGGTAGCAGTGAGTAACGCTAATACATTCAACATCACTAAGGCTGATTTCTTTTGCTGGAGTGTAGTCAGTCACCAAGGTCACACATGTTCATGGTCTCAAAAAGCTGTTTGCACATGTTCTGTTTTCTGTATCTGAAAACTGTAATGAAAATGTATGAGACTGTTAGAGTACTTAACACTTGCAGACAAAAACAGTAGTAAGTGTGCTTTGAAATTGGCAAGCAAATTTCATTTTCTGCCTAAAATCACAGCATGAGTCTGTGAGCACACAGGAATTGTTGTCAGAGATGTATTTCGTGTCACTCTGGTTCTTTTTGGAAGTATCCATGCATATGTCTCTTGTAACTGAAAATACACAGTCTGCATAAGCAGACTCTTAGCACACACCCAGTAGTTTATCCTGTAGAATCATGCTTAGTATTCACAAGTGAGTGGTGTTTCAGGTAGCAGTGAGTAACGCTAATACATTCAACATTACTAAGGCTGATTTCTTTTGCTGGAGTGTAGTCAGTCACCAAGGTCACACATGTTCATGGTCTCAAAAAGCTGTTTGCACATGTGCTCTTTTCTGTTTCTGAAAACTGTAATGAAAATGTATGCAACTGTTAGAGTACTTAACACTTGCAGAAAAAAACAGTAGTAAGTGTGCTTTGAAATTGGCAAGCAAATTTCATTTTTTGACTAAAATCACAGAAAACAGTAGTAAGTGTGGTTTGAAATTGGCAAGCAAATTTCATTTTCTGCCTAGAATCACAGCATGAGTCTGTGAGCACACAGGAATTGTTGTCAGAGATGTATTTCGTGTCACTCTGGCTCTTTTTGGATGTATCCATGCATATGTCTCTTGTAACTGAAAATACACAGTCTGCAAAAGCAGACTCTTAGCACACACCCAGCAGTTTATCCTGTAGAATCATGCTTAGTATTCACAAGTGAGTGGTGTTTCAGGTAGCAGTGAGTAACGCTAATACATTCAACATCACTAAGGCTGATTTCTTTTGCTGGAGTGTAGTCAGTCACCAAGGTCACACATGTTCATGGTCTCAAAAAGCTGTTTACACATGTGCTCTTTTCTGTTTCTGAAAACTGTAATGAAAATGTATCAGACTGTTAGAGTACTTAACACTTGCAGAAAAAAACAGTAGTAAGTGTGCTTTGAAATTGGCAAGCAAATTTCATTTTCTGCCTAGAATCACAGCATGAGTCTGTGAGCACACAGGAATTGTTGTCAGAGATGTATTTCGTGTCACTCTGGGTCTTTTTGGATGTATCCATGCATATGTCTCTTGTAACTGAAAATACACAGTCTGCATAAGCAGACTCTTAGCACACACCCAGGAGTTTATCCTGTAGAATCATGCTTAGTATTCACAAGTGAGTGGTGTTTCAGGTAGCAGTGAGTAACGCTAATACATTCAACATCACTAAGGCTGATTTCTTTTGCTGGAGTTTAGTCAGTCACCAAGGTCACACATGTTCATGGTCTCAAAAAGCTGTTTGCACATGTTCTGTTTTCTGTATCTGAAAACTGTAATGAAAATGTATGCGACTGTTAGAGTACTTAACACTTGCAGCAAAAAACAGTAGTAAGTGTGCTTTGAAATTGGCAAGCAAATTTCATTTTCTGCCTAGAATCACAGCATGAGTCTGTAAGCACACAGGAATTGTTGTCAGAGATGTATTTCGTGTCACTCTGGGTCTTTTTGGATGTATCCATGCATATGTCTCTTGTAACTGAAAATACACAGTCTGCATAAGCAGACTCTTAGCACACACCCAGGAGTTTATCCTGTAGAATGATGCTTAGTATTCACAAGTGAGTGGTGTTTCAGGTAGCAGTGAGTAACGCTAATATATTCAACATCACTAAGGCTGATTTCTTTTGCTGGAGTGTAGTCAGTCACCAAGGTCACACATGTTCATGGTCTCAAAAAGCTGTTTGCACATGTTCTGTTTTCTGTATCTGAAAACTGTAATGAAAATGTATGAGACTGTTAGAGTACTTAACACTTGCAGACAAAAACAGTTGTAAGTGTGCTTTGAAATTGGCAAACAAATTTCATTTTTGCCTAAAATCACAGCATGAGTCTGTGAGCACACAGGAATTGTTGTCAGAGATGTATTTCGTGTCACTCTGGTTCTTTTTGGAAGTATCCATGCATATGTCTCTTGTAACTGAAAATACACAGTCTGCATAAGCAGACTCTTAGCACACACCCAGTAGTTTATCCTGTAAAATCATGCTTAGTATTCACATGTGAGTGGTGTTTCAGGTAGCAGTGAGTAACGCTAATACATTCAACATTACTAAGGCTGATTTCTTTTGCTGGAGTGTAGTCAGTCACCAAGGTCACACATGTTCATGGTCTCAAAAAGCTGTTTGCACATGTGCTCTTTTCTGTTTCTGAAAACTGTAATGAAAATGTATCAGACTGTTAGAGTACTTAACACTTGCAGAAAAAAACAGTAGTAAGTGTGGTTTGAAATTTGCAAGCAAATTTCATTTTTTGCCTAAAATCACAGCATGAGTCTGTGAGCACAGAGGAATTGTTCTCAGAGATCTATTTTGTGACACTCTGCTTCATTTAGAATTGCATTCGTATGAAAGGGGAAGCTTATTTTCTGGAAATGTGATGGTTAGCATTCAGCCCAAAACAGTATCTCAAATAAGAGGCAAATGCTAACATATTTGAAATCAACATGGTAGAATTTTCTTCCACTCTTCTAACGGGTCATGTAGTTGCTACATGCAAAAAACTCATATTAACCCTTACCACACATGTAGTCTTACATACATGTTTATAGAGTTTAAGCAGTTATGTAAGGGTCCATTCAAGTCTCTCTTGCACCTGACAGTAGACAGTCTCCAGAACCACACTCTTAGCAGAGAGCTAGCTGTTTTTCCTGTACACTCATGCTTACTGATCAGCACTGTGTGGTGTTTTAAGTAGGAGTGAGGAACGCTAATGCATTGAACATCACCAAGGCTCATTATCTTTGCTGGAGTGTAGTCAGTCAGCCAGGTTACACATGTACATGCTCTCAAAAAGCTGTTTGGACATGTGCTCTTTTCTGCCTCTCTAAACTATAAAGAAAATGTGTCAGACTGTTAGAGTAATTAACAGTTGCAAAAAAAAAAAAAGTAAGTGTGCTTTTGAATTGCAAAAGAAATATCGTGTTTTGCCTAGAATCACACCAAGAGTCTGTGTGCACACAGGAATTGTTCTTAGAGATTAAATTCGTGTTGGTTTTGTTGTGTTTTTCACTTGTAGGAAAGGGGTAGATACTGTTATAAGATTAGAAAAGATCATAACAAATATAGTAATATGTTTAAATTACAAAAAGGTATTTTTTTTAGTTTCTTTCAGGTATTGGTGCAGAGCAGTGAAGGAAATATAAGATGCCTATAAAATCAAGAAAGCGAAAACAACAGAAAAAACATGTATATTTGAAGACAACTGGAGGACCCAAGTTAGTTGAAGATGCTCATGTTGGGAAAAAGAAAAAGTCTTCTGGTAAGCAGACAAAGGAATTCTTTAAAAATATATTCAAAAAAAGGAAAAATTTAAAAAATGTCCCCATTGGAAAAACTGTTTCAAGTAGAAAACAACAGGACAATAGTGAGAATTTACTAAATGCTAATGTAGAAGCACAAGCAATAAAAATTGACTTGAAAAGAAAATCAGCATTTAAAGAGATCCGTAGGAAAATGTTTCAGAGAAGAGTGAAGTCCAATTTGCTAAAGGATGTGAAAAAATATAAGAAAAGATACTAAATTTTACAAGAGAAAAAAAGATATTGAAGCCATTGTAGCTAAGGCTTTAGAATTAAAAAGAAAACTATTCATTTTAATTTTGAACAGGATGCGTACATTAGATAAAATGGTCAATGTAATGAAGTCACAAAGCAAAACGAAAAGAGTAGTGAAAAGAAATAACTTTTGTAAAGTGTTTTTAGGAAAATGGATGCATAGTTCAAGTTCTGAACCATTTTTTAATGAAGAGAGTTATTTTCAAAGTAATAGTTTGTTGCATGCAGTTGACACCAGTGGCCGAGCTTATGAAGTGAAAGATGGTTGTATAATGGAAAAGGAGAAAATGGTTCCAAGAAATGAGGAAGAAGTGATGGCGGCTGAGGTTATGGGGAGACGTCCTAAAGCCCCAGTGTACACTTGGAATTGTAGTAGTATTTGTACTGTGCGACAGGAATCTATTGATAAATTACGTGAGTTTGTAAGAGAATATAGTAAAAAAAGTGTAAAACAGAAGATTAAGGTGCTTCAAAGACTAGATCCATGCAGAGTGAGAGAGAATACTGGTTTGCAAGGACATTCTCTGGCTTGTCTTTCTAGGAAAGTTTGTCAAAGTGTTTTTCACCATTTTAGGATGCTGGCAGTACATCATACTGAAATAAGAAAATTTGTGAGAAGATTGTATTCTACTAAAAGTCCAGCACTAAAATTGAATGAGTTGAATAGGGCTCTGTTCCGCGGAACTGTATCAGATGTTCAGAAGGTTACTGTTGAAATTCAGTTTAGTTACTTTGGTCCGGAACAAGAAAGTGCAGAAAATGACACAGTTATTGAGGAAAATGTGGAAGAGAATGTAGAACCCTCCGTAAGTAAGAAATTTGAAGATCATATGACAAAATTTGCTATCACCTCTAATGAAAGACCAAATATTACTTGTTTATGTTGCTGGAGAAGCCATTACAAAAATCAAACAAGGAATGTTGATCTGTATGAAAAAAGTGAAGAAGAAGATAATTATAAGTGGAAGGATTTTGCAACATATATATTTCTTGAAAAATGTTATCATTTGTGTGAAGATCAGCGTATTTGCAAATATTGTTATAACAAGTTAGAAGAAAATAAAACGCCTGCTAGAGCTGTACATAATAATTTAGAACTGGTTGATATTCCAGTTGAACTTTCTGATTTAAATACGTATGAGTCTATACTCATTCAATGTGTTCATCCGTTCCAGACCATAGTACGTATGGAGCCAAAAACCGGTAAATTACCTCCTTCAGATTTACAGAGAGGTTTAAAAGGAAGAGTGGTCTATTTGCCGTTGGATTTGAAAAAAAATATGGAAACTATTGATGCAGATACTTTGGAAACTGAACCATTAGTTATTCTGGTTAATGGTGTACCTACGAAGAATAAGACAATTTGGCAGGAGCTGGTAGATGTACGGAAAGTACAAAGAGCAAATTTATATTTGAAAAGGAATAATAAATGGTATGAATCAATTTACATAGATGAAGATGAAGAAGATGTACTAGGAGACACAGAAACACCAACTGGGCAAATTGAAAAAGTTGACAAGTCAAAAGAAGAAGAAATTTATGAACATTTCAGCATACATCCTCTTCATTCAAAAGAAGTAATGGCAAACACCATTGATCTGTTTCAAATGAAAAAAGCCAAAGGAACTCCCGTGAGTGTATGGGAGGAGAGCTTGGAAGCTCGTTGTTTGTCCCAGCTGTTTCCTACAGGAGAAGGTGGACGATACGATGAACGCCCAGTACAGATTCCTGCTTCTGAGTATCGGACTACAAGATTATATGCAGAAGATCCAAGATTTCATCAAAGTATTACATATTTGTTCCATCTGTTATTTGAAAGTGACTTGTCTGCACTATCTTATGCAGTAAACCACATTTTAAAAAGTGGAACACATCTACATAATGTGTCTGCTAAAGATTTTATGAACAAAGTGCAGCAGCGAGATGATCATTTGGAATCACAATTGATCAATCTGATGGCTTGTCAGCGTGGGACAAATGAATATTGGTACCGACGCCATGGAGAATTGAAATGTATGTTACGGAATTTAGGAACTCCTACATGGTTCCTAACCCTAAGCTGTGCCGAGTACGCTTGGGATGATATACTGGATTTTCTACGAGAGGCAAATTCAAACATTAAAAACATCGAATACAAGACAGCAGGAGAACTATGCTCATTGGATCCGGTTAATGTTTGCAGATATTTCAATCATCGATTTGAGGCTATGATGTCCTTCGTCTGCAATAAAAAAAATCCACCTCTTGGAGAAGTTGTGGATTTCTTTTGGAGAAAAGAGTACCAAGCAAGAGGTGCTCCTCATATTCATATGCTGTTGTGGATCAAGGATGCTCCAAAATTTGGAACAGATGCTGATGAAGCAGTGTTATCTTTCATTGAAGAATATGCAACATGTGCTATACCTAAAAGCACAGAAGAGAGAAAGTTAAAAGAGCAAGTTTTACGTTTCCAAAGTCATCGGTGTGGAAAATACTGTCGACGGAAGTACAAGACCAAAGATAAATTCTACACAAAATGTCGATTTGGATTTCCTAGACCTGTTCTTTCAAAAGGAAGAGTTAACAGTTTCATGTCAGCTGTGCGACATACTATTACAAGAAAATCTCCCAAAAATACGTACAACCTAAGAAGAAAAGAAGAGTCAAAATATATAAATGACTACAACCCAGTCATTTTATCCATGTGGAATGCTAACATGGATATTCAGTATATGGCAGACAATTCTATTGCTGTTGCTCGGTATGTCACATCTTACATCACTAAATCTGAGAAAACGGAATTGAAGGAAATGTGGGAAGAGATTTCTCACGAGAAGACTGTCAGTAAGAAGCTGTACAGTTTCAGTTTAAAGATGTTATCACATCGAGAAATTGGATCCTACGAATGTTCAGATAGGTTATCATCTACAAGTCTGTACTCGAAATCAACAAGAATAATTTGGGTCAGTTTAGGCCTTGCAGGAATGCGAAATCGGGTACTGAAATCTGTTGGAGAAATTGAATATTTGGCCGAGAACGACCCAGAAAGTACAGATATTTTGAAAACAAACATGTTGGACACATATTACCCAAAAAGAAGTCATCATCTTGAGAACATGTGTCTCTATGAAGTGCTGCAGAACTACATTTTTTCACGGAAAGCCACAGAAGACATCAACAATGGAAAATATAAAGTCATTGGTGAGGAAGGATGTTTGGTAAAGCAAACAAAAGAAAGTTTGATTAATCACAGGAAGCTGAGTTGTGACACTACTGACAAAAAGGAATTTTACTACTTGGCAATTTTACAGCTGTTTAAACCATGGCGTTCAGAGGACGAACTACTTGGAGAATTTCAAAGCTATGAGGATTCATTTAATGCATGTAAAGATACCATTGAATGCAGTATTTTCAGGAATTATGTCCAAATGTTAAACGAAGAAATTGAACAGGAAGCTACAATTGCAGCTGAAGTAGCTAGAGACAGTTCTCAAGACAGCCAAAGTTCTGGAACGCTCAGTCAAGATCCACTAGGACAACCAGTCGTAGAAAATGAAGCTGCAATAGCCATGCATGAAGTGGAAACGGCTATGAATCAAGCTCAGGAAGTTTTAATAGACTTACCAAATTTGGAACAACAACTGAATGAAGAACAAAAACAAATGTATGAAGAAGTCAGAAAAAAAATTGATCACGGATTACTACATGAAAATAAAGAGTGCACATGCGCATCATTTGAACCAATTAGGTTGTATGTGAGTGGACAAGCTGGAACTGGGAAAAGTTTCTTAATTAAAGTCATCAGAAGCTACCTACAGCAAAAAACTGATTCAACTTTATCTTGTGTTATTACTGCTCCAACTGGGTTAGCAGCATATAACATTAAAGGAATTACTCTCCATCACTTGCTAATGTTACCAGTGGAGCATGAGAACAAAATAGAATATCACAAGCTAACTGGCGAAGCATGCTTCGAAGTTTCAAGAGTGTTGAAGAAGATGCAAGTTCTCATTATTGATGAGGTAAGCATGGTATCAAACGTAATGCTTGCCTTTGTGCATTTAAGAATGCAGCAAATTCTAAAGAGAGACTATGACGTGTTATTTGGTGGAAAACATGTTATAGTTTTTGGGGATCTTCTACAGCTTACTCCAGTTAAAGGACAACCAGTGTTTAATACTGTGACACATGAGGACACGAAGAAGTCATTAGGAAGCATTGGTAATGCGAATATTTGGTCATTCTTTAACTACAAAGAACTCACTACCAATATGAGGCAAGCAAACGATGAAGAATATGGAAGTATTCTGAAAGATATCAGAATTGGACTACTCACAGAAGTTGGCAGAAAAGCATTACAGAGTCGGTTGCTACATAATTCATTTCCAAGTGAAGAAATAGTTGCAGAGAAAATATACAAGAACATTGCAGAAAAAAATACTGTAATCTGCTTAATGCCAACACTACGTGAATGCTCAAAATTCAATGAGGAACTTTTGAAATTGGAAAAGGAAGAGATTAAGAAAATGGAAGCAGTGGACAAAATCCAACATTAAATAATTACTATTACATTAACAGGCGAACTGAAAAATAAATTGGATTCTCTAGAGAAGAACATTTCGAAAACAGCTGGATTAGAAAAAAATCTATATCTTTGCATGAACTATCGAGTATTTTTAAGGAGAAATTTGGATGTTGAAAAAGGTTTAGTAAATGGAGCTATGGGTAAAGTTGTGGGTTTTGTTAACTACCAGAAAAAAGAAGGAATTGAGTTTTTAAAAATAAAATTTGATCAGATTGAAGAGGTAAAAGACATTAGTCGTTGTTCAGTCCGTTTTTTGCTTGTGAAAGACTTATATGTACGTAGGAAGCAGTTTCCATTTTCACTAGCATATGCTGTAACTATTCACAAGTCTCAAGGATTAACTGTAGATAGTGCATTTGTAAACATTGGATCTACTGTGTTCAAAGAAGGTATGGCATATGTTGCTCTGTCACGAGTAAAAACATTATCTGGTTTATTCATGATAGACTTTGATGACACAAAAGTTAGTGCAGATGCAAATTGTGTAAAGGAGTACAATAGATTAAGGAGAACATATGCTCCTCATTTAGGTCAGTATCCTGTGTTGGAAAAACGTGTTGTTTGTCGGAAAAGGAGATTTGAGAATATCTGTAATGAGGATGTAGAGAACAGAAAACAAAAAAAGAGTGATGTGACTGCAAGCAAAAAGAAAAAGAACAGTATTGAAGAGGTTGTTGGTTGTCATTTTGAAAATAGCTCTGGTGTCAACTGCTATGCTAATGTAGTGCTGAATGTTGTATTTTATCTTGAAAGTTTGCAGGAGCAGATAATAGAAAATCATGAAAAAAGATTCTGTTCTGTGCTAAGTCTTCTTTATGAGAAACTGAGTGTTGATAAAGCTAAAATAGAAAGTGCGACTGAAATTAGAAATCTTTTAGATGTATGTTCAGGACGAACACAGTTTTCTCAAAATGTCCAGCAAGATGCACAGGAATTCTTGATGTACATCCTTTTGGTACTGGAAGATGAAGGTATAGAAATTGAACATTTGTTTGGTCTCTCTTATAAATGGGAACATAGTTGTGAAAACTGTTTCTACACATGCAGCTCTAATGTTGATTCAGAAAGGTTTATCTATTTAACATTGCGAGAGACTAAATCAGTGACTTTTAGTAAATTAGTTAAAGATGGCAATCATAGCATGGAATGTTGTGAATGTAAATCTGACATGTTTTCAACCTTACTTTTAAAGAAATATGGACAGTATGTAATTTTAATGATGCAACGTTGTAGAGCTGATGGAACAAAATTGGACACTTTAATAAAGAAATTTACAGGACAGCAATTATCAATTTCTGGAAAACCTTTTGTCACAGTTGCAATAATTTTCCATGATGGGCCTATTGTAACTTCTGGTCATTACACAGTTTTTCTTAAATGTGAAAAAGGCTGGACACTGTGTAATGATTCTCAATTGGTTTTCAAGCAACGTTTGCCTTTTGATTTAGCAAATTCCTATTAAATTTTTCTGAAACCAAAATTTTAGACAGAAATTGCAACATCTGTACAAAACATTATTGCAATTTAATTGGATTACCATTGGAAATGTCATCAAAAAATATTTTTAAAATTACCATTTGGCCTAAAGGAAAGGTAATAATTTGCATTGTGGACTTCTTTGACACAAATTATTTTGGCGATTATGCTTATGCAACAGAATTTTCAGACGATATTTATTGGAATTAGTTATTGTTCTTAGGTGAGATTTTTATTGCAAATGTTACATTTCTATAAAGGTATGTTTTAGTGAGAAGAGATTCTGGGCTTTTTTTAAACAATCTTTCAGATTGTTTTTTTTTTTTGCCCGCTGTTAAGTGATGAATGCAATTGCTTTCACGATTTACAGTGAAATGCAATATATTCTGAAAACAGCAAAAAAAAGGGCAAAAAAATGTTTGTTTAAATATGAAAATATGTGTACTGTATTCTAAATGTATTGT
The DNA here is from genome assembly GCF_964204655.1 of Triturus cristatus. Lineage (NCBI taxonomy): Eukaryota > Metazoa > Chordata > Amphibia > Caudata > Salamandridae > Triturus > Triturus cristatus. The sequence goes on from NC_140591.1 coordinate 820,655,525, forward strand.
TAAATATTAATACTTTTTTCAGATTGAGAAAGGAAAAATAGGAAAAATAAACTTCTTTATAGAAAGTTAAATAAATCACTTATTTTTAATTAAGTTATTTTGATTGGCAGGTAATTGTGAAATTTCTGGAATTATCACACATTTACTTTAATGCTCACTTTTTTTCACTACTCCTCTCTATGCTTTTCTCATTTCTGTAGTAGTCCCTCAGGGACCTTGTAGGGTGATTAAAATTTTTTTGTTTTTTAAAAAAAAAAGTGATTACAATTTTTTTAAAAAAGTTAGGAGATAAGGTTGGCTCTTAAAAGAACCGTTGTGTTCATAAAGGGAAAGAGGAAAGAAAGAATGGGAATACTAACAAGATCCACAGATGTGCTGGTCTATCCTATTGTTTATTAGGGAAACATTGGTCTCCGCATGAGCAATTAGGCCATAACATCTTGTGCACCTCATTGAAACCCTCCCAAAACGAGGGTTTAGATCCAGAGGAGCAGAAAAGGGTGATGCTCCCACCGCACCACACCGCAGTCTCTCACTTTGTGTATAAGTGGCTGCATGGGTTGGTGTGTAGCTACATGGGTGTCTATATAGGTTATTAGTTCGTTTTTTGAGTATCAGTCTGAGTGTCTGCATGGTTCGGTGGGGGGTATTACGTAGTGCATAGGTGCATGGATGAGTGACTCACTGTTTGTATGTGTCGAAGACAGCATGTGTGCAGGACTGTATGGGTGGATGAGTGTGTGTATGGGTGTGTTAGTGAGTGAATGACTGTCTCAATAGTGTCTTTATGAGTAACTACATATGTTTTAAACTAGTATATGTGACTATTGGTGTATATAAGTGAGTATATGTGAGAGTGAGAGATTGAAAGAGTTCCTGTATGAATAAGTATGTGTTTCTATAAGTGATTGTTTAAAAGACTAAGTATGTGTAAGTTTCCGTAGAAGTAAGTGTAGTGGTGTGTGTATAAGTGTATATGCAAGTAAATGTATGTTTGATTCTTTATTAGCATGAGTGACTATGTGTGTGAGTAACTCTATGGATGAGTGGCATTGTGTAACAGGATGTATAGGTGTATGAGTACATATGATGAGTGAGTACATGTATGAGTGACTGTATAGGACTGTTGGTGAATGAGTGGATGTGTATGTGGATCTTAGAATTACTGAAGGGATTGTTGTAACTGGTATTGGTATGTCCATTGTTTTGAAAATTTTAGTCTCTATTTTTGAATGTGTGTATCAATTGTTATATTAGGGTGAGAGGAGGTCTGCCACTCTATCACAAGGATGATGTCCTCAGTGATGTCATCAGTGATGTCATTTGAGATGTCATCAGTGATGTCATGAGTGATGTCACTGACCATGTCATGAGTGATGTAATATGTGACGTCATCAGCAGTGGATTGCGGGCGCGCGAGTTATAGTTAGCTGAACTAACTATAACGGGGGAATTTCATTGTTTTTTTACGAGTGAAATGTCCAGCTAACTATAACGTATGTTAAACCTATGGTTTTTTCAGTGAATTTGCAAGGTTTTTTAAATGCTAATTCCTAACTATAACGTGTGTGAAACCCATGGTTTTTTCAGTGAATTTGTATGGTTTTTTAAATGCTAATTCTTAAATTGAACGTGTGTGAAACATTTCGTTTTTTTTTTACTTTGCAAGGTTTTTGACATCTTTTTAAAAAATTTTTTTTCCCTTTAAACACTATGCTAAAATTTAATGCATTCTGCAATATATAAAGTTTCACCTTTATTTTTAAAAAAGGTAAGATATAGTTGTATAACATAGTGAAACTCTTTTACAATTTTATTTTATTTTTTTTAAAATGTTTTACCGTGCGCGTACGGTAAGCTTACCGTAAGCGCACGGTTCGCTTTATGTACGTAATATGTCTACTCTGTTTGCGTGTGGTTACGCAATTTGCGTAGGCGTCCGTACTTCCTACGCGACGCATAAGCGCATGCTTTACACGCGCTCGCGCACGTTACGCAGAAGTGTTCGAGCGTGCCTGTAATGCGCATGCGCGCGTGCGCGTGTCTTTCATACGCGCATGCACACTTTTACCGTACGCGCTCGGTAAGCTTAACGTGCGCGTACGGTTGATCATGTGATCAAGAAACAACACTTTTGATTGGTTTAAATTACTTTCAGTTCTAGAACCTTCCTACACCAGACCCATTCCCCTCATTACTGCTTGTGACCCCTTAGGAGAAGGAGCTGAATTGTCTTTGAGATACGATGGCAGAACAGCAGTCCTCTTCTGAGAGTGAGCCTGGTAGCAGCATCATCAGAGAGAGAAGGAGGAAACAAAAGACTTCTTTAGTATGGGAATATTTTACCTATCCAGAGGGGCAGAAAAAGGTAAATGCTCCTTTAGTCACCTGCTCACTTTGTGAGCGTGTCTTATCTAGAGGGAATCCAAGGAAGAAGTATTCCTTTGGAAATCACTCTATGGTTAGACACATTAGGGATAAACATCCCAGGACTTATGCTCGACATACTGGAGAAACATCTCCAGTAAGTCATCCGAGCAGACCTGCAGAAGCTCAGCCGAGTACATCTTCGGCAGCTTAGCTGAGCCCTTCCTCTGCGGTGGGAGCATCACCCTTTTCTGCTCCTCTGGATCTAAACCCTCGTTTTGGGAGGGTTTCAATGAGGTGCACAAGATGTTATGGCCTAATTGCTCATGCGGAGACCAGTGTTTCCCTAATAAACAATAGGATAGACCAGCACATCTGTGGATCTTGTTAGTATTCCCATTCTTTCTTTCCTCTTTCCCTTTATGAACACAACGGTTCTTTTAAGAGCCAACCTTATCTCCTAACTTTTTAAAAAAAATTTTAATCACTTTTTTTTATTTGTTTTTTTTACCGTACGCGTACGGTACGCGCATTTTTTTTTTTGTTTTTAAAAAACAAAAATTTTTTAATCACCCTACAAGGTCCCTTAGGGACTACTACAGAAATGAGAAAAGCATAGAGAGGAGTAGTGAAAAAAAGTGAGCATTAAAGTAAATGTGTGATAATTCCAGAAATTTCACAATTACCTGCCAATCAAAATAACTTAATAAAAATAAGTGATTTATTTAACTTTCTATAAAGAAGTTTATTTTTCCTATTTTTCCTTTCTCAATCTGTAAAAAAAGAAAAAAGTATTAATATTTAACAATACATTTTAGAATACAGTACACATATTTTCATATTTAAACATACATTTTTTTGCCCTTTTGTTGCTGTTTTCAGAATATATTGCATTTCACTGTAAATCGTGAAAGCAATTTCATTCATCACTTAACAGCGGGCAAAAAAAAAAAACAATCTGAAAGATTGTTTAAAAAAAGCCCAGAATCTCTTCTCACTAAAACATACCTTTATAGAAATGTAACATTTGCAGTAAAAATCTCACCTAAGAACAATAACTAATTCCAATAAATATCGTCTGAAAATTCTGTTGCATAAGCATAATAGCCAAAATAATTTGTGTCAAAGTAGTCCACAATGCAAATTATTACCTTTCCTTTAGGCCAAATGGTAATTTTTAAAATATTTTTTGATGACATTTCCAATGGTAATCCAATTAAATTGCAATAATGTTTTGTACAGATGTTGCAATTTCTGTCTAAAATTTTGGTTTCAGAAAAATTAAATAGGAATTTGCTAAATCAAAAGGCAAACGTTGCTTGAAAACCAATTGAGAATCATTACACAGTGTCCAGCCTTTTTCACATTTAAGAAAAACTGTGTAATGACCAGAAGTTACAATAGGACCATCATGGAAAATTATTGCAACTGTGACAAAAGGTTTTCCAGAAATTGATAATTGCTGTCCTGTAAATTTCTTTATTAAAGTGTCCAATTGTGTTCCATCAGCTCTACAACGTTGCATCATTAAAATTACATACTGTCCATATTTCTTTAAAAGTAAGGTTGAAAACATGTCAGATTTACATTCACAACATTCCATGCTATGATTGGCATCTTTAACTAATTTACTAAAAGTCACTGATTTAGTCTCTGGCAATGTTAAATAGATAAACCTTTCTGAATCAACATTAGAGCTGCATGTGTAGAAACAGTTTTCACAACTATGTTCCCATTTATAAGAGAGACCAAACAAATTTTCAATTTCTATCCCTTCATCTTCCAGTACCAAAAGGATGTACATCAAGAATTCCTGTGCATCTTGCTGGACATTTTGAGAAAACTGTGTTCGTCCTGAACATACATCTAAAAGGGCCGGCTCCTGCAATGTCCCGGGATGCCCACCCCTGGGACTTGCTATTGCAATGACGTCAGATATTACATCACTGATGACATATGTGTCTTTCTGAAAAAAAATTATTTGTAATATATGTATAGCTAAAAATTAATGGAAGAAGACATGGGTAAATAAGTGTCTGCTCTTGCGTCCAAAAACCAAAGCAGAGTTTGCTATGACATCCCGCCCTGCATGTTAGCAGCTCCCGTTGTGAAAAAGCAATGCCGGCTCTCGCAGGAGGTGGGTAGCTGGCTGGGACGTGGGGGCATTTGGGCACCCCCCACGGTCCCCAACAGTGAGGCCAGACCCGGGGGATGGGGTCCCTGGGGCAAGAAGTTGCCCAGGAGGGGGGCCACATGACCCCTCTCTCCATTACACTATGAGGGCCATCACACATTTATACTCTGAGTTGCGGAGCAGACCAACTGCGGTACATGCACAGTTACAGGATTGGCAGAAAGTGGTGCTCAGAACTGATATCACAGACAAACAGTTGGACCAACGCTTGCAATCGGTAGAATAGGGGACACAAAACTCATGGTTTCGACTTATACAATTTAATTTCCTGCATCATGCATATCTCACCCCATAAAGAATTAGCGAGTTGTTCTCTAATACTTCTAACGTATGTCCGAAGTGCATATCTGCTGATGCTGACTTCCTTCACATGGTGTGGTTCCTCATATTTATTTGCCCCTTTTGGGAACGGGTGTCACAGGTTGTGTCACCAGTGACAAATAATGTGTTTCTGCTGGACGTGCTTTGATAGTTTCTTGATACTCGGCATATCACTAAGAAGAGCAAAGGTCTGCTGTGATTCCAGAACTTAGTGCTCATCTTAGCTAATTTGTGTATTACTATGGCTCGGAAGTCTACAGTGGCACCCTCTCTGAAATGTTGGCAAGCAGACTTGCTCCATTCGGCGCCTGTAGAACTATCAGTGCAGAAGCGATTGCGCACAGGGAGAGAAGGATTGGATCCACTAAAATGCTGGAACACTTACCTGGAACAACTTGAGGCTGGTACGAATGAACTTTCCCCTCAAGTACCTAGCTTTTACTCTGGATGATAACATGTAGGCAGGGTTTTTCCCCTTTTGGCAATCGTCTCTGGACCCCTCCCTCGGTTGATATACTGGATGGACAGGTATTGGACCTGCTTCTAAGAAGTCTCTGGCGCTATGATGAAGGAGACTTTGGCATCTGTTGGGAAACATTGTACTAAATGTTCATATTTACACTGGAACCGGTTCCTATGTATATATGAAAATTCAGTACAATGTGAGGTTATAGTAAACCATGTGTGTTTTTTGTCGATTGTATCATCAACATATAAAATGTAATAAAGATATTAAAAAAACTCAACTCTGAAGTAAAAGTTCAATCTTCTGCTGATGAAATATAAGTGCATATTTGTGTCCCCAATTTCTCCATTTTATAAAAGCTCCTTTCTAGGATCCCGAGCTAAAAGCAGCAGATCCAACATCAGTTTAATGGTACTAGAACAAAATGTACTCTATTTAGAGGAAATCTACTTGGCAACCCATGGACATTTCATCTCCATGTACCACTAGATTAAACATCAACCTTGTCAACTTAATTAAAAACTTTGAGTTTCTCTTTTGACCGTAATATGTTCTTAGAGGTGCAGATTGATAAGGTGTTGTGTAACTGCTTTCTCTGCTTACTACTAAATTGAAACCTCTATTGTCACCTATCTATAAAACATTGATAGTAGGTGCTATCTCACGTTGAGTCTGAGTTATGACCACTGTTGGTGCACAGGGCTGCCAGGTTGTAGAGGGTCTCAAATTCGGCTGAACTGAAGAGCATAACTTTAAGGAACTCCCAAAATACATAAATATTATTTGTATGTTTTTGTCTTTTTTAACCCATTGCGTGCTTATGACGGCTCCACACCGTCATGATTCACGGTAGCCGTGTGCTCATGACGGCGTGGAGCTGTAATGCCTCTGCCGCTCCACCCACGAGGCACTAATTCCCCACCTGTGTGGGCGAATTACTGAGTGGGCGGAGTCATGACGGCACCACCCCGTCACAAGCACACACTGCCCTCACTCATGACGGCGTGGTGCCATCATGAGCACCGAAGTGCCGTGCTGCCCCCTAGCCCCCCTGCGCCACGGCAGAATTTGTGCCGCTGAGAAGGGGTTAACAAGTGCTTTGTTTATGGAGCTACCTATGAAATGCCCAGCTTCTACCTGTCCGTTTGACTCCCTCTAAAGGTGGTAAGTGAAGCACACACTACTCCAGATGCACTGCAAGGAAAGCATACACTACTCCAGATGTGCTGCCAAGGGAAGCACACACCACTACTGATGTACAAGTGCCACCACACCCAAAATTCAATTTCCAGTGGAAACTTTCCACTGAAATGAAGCAGACCAAAAAAAGAAGGCCTAAATAACTTTACGTGAGCCCTAGGCTCAGATTTACTGAGCCTTTGCATCACCCTTGGTGACTCAGGGCAACGCAAAAGCTTATTTGGGATTTACATAGCCACACAAGGCCTGATTTGTGTTAAGCCTGGGCGTTGAACTACGCTCCGTTCGCGGAGCTTGCGAAGTTTAGGCAACTTTGCAATTCGCGTACAGCGCGAAGTTGCAGATTGCTACGCAATCTAGCGCGTAGCGTAGTAGTTTTGCTTCCTCGCGCGCTCAATATTCATTCTCGTGCGCGCGGTAACGTCTTACCGTGATTCTGCGATCGCCAACTTGCTTTTCTGTCCGTTCGCGAGCGCCACGAGATTTGTAATATGGCTGTCCAAGCCCGCGAGAGTGTGCGAACGCGAACACGTCATTCGGGCGCGCGAGCTGACTTCCGGCGGCTGTCTTGGTAAGATCGCGATCCCGAACATGCAAAAACTACAATCTGGCAAAGAATATCTCTCGAGCTTCATAAAACCTTCTCTAAAATGATCATTTTGCTCAGAAAAATTCCTCAGATTGTGATTTTGCTGTAGTCTTTTGTGTAAGGAGGAGTCCTTTCATTTTTTTAACTCTTTTTTCCAAGAGGAAGGAAGTGCCCCTGAGTCTACAACTTCCTGTTCCTTTCCAGCAGGCTCCTCCCAGTGCTTTGTGCATGTGCTGTTCACTTTCATTTGGATTTGGAGCTGGAAGTATCACTTTTTGTGTCTGTCTGCTCATACCATTGGATTGGATTTATTTGAGGACTTGGTGTTTGTTTCATTGGGGCTTGTTTGTACCTACATTTTTCTGGGATTTTCATTGTTTTTAAAAATTATTGTTGTGGTGGGTGGCCTGTACTTTCAATAGGGGCGTAGTTGTTTTTCTCTGCAATTTCAGCCAGTATGGTACACATGGGTCCATGTTACGTGGTGTCTGTAGAATTTCAACATCATGTTGGGCATGGATGGCATAGGATTGAAATGCTAAATGTGGCTGTGGTGTATTTCACTGTTGGTGTGTGTGTGTGTGTGTGTGAAATACATTTGTTGGATGTGTGTGCTCGATGTGTAACTTCTTTCCAATCCTTTCGTAGCCCTGTTGATTTTCATTTTTGTATTAAAGCTGTGTTGTTTAACAGGCATCCTTTGTCCGGTCATATATTATAGGCCTGCTTCAGTTCATTGTTTTCCATGCCCTGTTGTGACTGTGAGTGCCCATGTGGCTTGTGGCAATTTTGTGGTGGTAGTTTAGTAGTGTGTGCTTCTTTTTCCATAAAGGCATCCATTTCTTTTCTTTGTTCCCCTTGGCTTATGCTTGTTGTTGTTGTGTCCTCTTGGCCATGTGTGTGGCGGCCATTTTGTGAAGGCAGGCATTGTGCTTTTGCCATAGGTTTACATTGACTGTTCCAAGCTTGTGGCCTAGTCTTCCAGTAGGCCCAGAGGTAGTCAACCTCAAATCTTTGGTGCGTTATTTAAATTTACAGTTTGTGTTGTCTGTTGATTTTTTTTTACACTATGGATGGCTTTGGATTTTATAGCAAAAGGTGTTTTTTGGGGTGGAATAGCAGTTTTTGGGTGTGTGTTAAATAAATAGGGCTTTTTAGCCAGAAGGTAACCCTAGGGATTCAGCTCGCGTACTTTCGGTAACTCTGCACAGCGCGAGAACGCGGACTTACAGTTTTTGTCATTTTCGCGCTCTCAATATGCGTGTTCGCGCACGTGATAAAGCCTTTTTGTACAGTTCGCAATCCTGAACACGCAGCATTTGCAATCTGGCAAACAATATCTCGCGAGCAACATAAATCCTTCTCGAAAATGCTGATTTTGTGCATTTTGCTAAAAAAACTCCTCAGGTTGTCATTCAGCTGTAGTTTTGGAGCATGGAGAAGCTTTTATTTAAAAAAAAATATTTTTATGAGAGGAAGTAAGTTCCACAGACACTACAACTTCCTGTTCCTGTCCTCTGTAATCACTTTATGGTTATTATTGTGGTGGGTGGCCTGAGCATGTGTGTGGCGGCCATTTTAGGAAGGCAGGCATTGTGCTTTTGCTATAGGCGTACATTGACTGTCTTCCATTTCTTGTTGTTGTGGGTGTGTGGCGGCCATTTTGTGGAGCCATCCAAGCAGTGTGCTTGCTTTTGCCATTCTGTTCCAAGCTTGTGGCCTAGTCTGCCTGTACGCCCAGAGGTAGTCATCCTCAAATCTTTGGTGCATTATTTAAATTTACATTTTGTGTTGTCTGTTGAATTATTTTTTTACACCGTGGATGGCTTTGGATTTCATTGCAAAAGGTGTTTTTTGGGGTGGAATAGCAGTTTGTGGGTGTGTGTTAAATAAATAGGGCTTTTCAGCCAGTAGGTAACCCTAGGGATTAAGCTCGCGTACTTTCGGTAACTCTGCACAGCGCGAGAACGCGGACTTACAGTTTTTGTCATTTTCGCGCTCTCAATATGCGTGTTCGTGCACGCGATAAAGCCTTTTTGTACAGTTCGCGATCCCGAACACGCAGCATTTGCAATCTGGCAAACAATATCTCGCGAGCAACATAAATCCTTCTCAAACGCTGATTTTTTGCATTCTGCAAAAAAAACTCCTCAGGTTGTCATTCTGCTGTAGTTTTGGAGCACTGAGAAGCTTTTATTTAAAAAAATATATATTTAGGAGAGGAAGTAAGTCCCACAGAGACTACAACTTCCTGTTCCTGTCCTTTGTAATCACTTTTTGGTTATTATTGTGGTGGGTGGCCTGAGCATGTGTGGGGGAGCCATTTTGTGGAGGCAGGCATTGTGCTTTTGCAATAGGCCTTTATTGTCTGTCTTGTATTCCTGACCTTTTCTTGTTTTTGTGAGTGGCCTGGCCATTTGGTGGCGGCCATTTTGTGGTAAATGGAATTTAAACAACTGTTTTTGTGTTTTGCGGTAAATTTCAACATCATGTATGGCTTTGGATTGAATTGTAAAATGTGGCCTTTACTTTTTTTCGGGCGTACATTTCACTTTTTGGGTGTTGTAACTAAATGCCTTTAGTTTTTATGTGTATATGTTCGTTGTTGTTGCTCCCTGATGCTTCATCCATCCCATAAGATGCACAAATTTGTATTTAGGGCAAACAGGCTAAACTACATTTATGTTTTTGTTCTTTGCTATTCTTCTTCCTGAGTGTACACAGTACAAGTACACCAGGATCCCTGGCCTTGTTAGTCTCTTTAATGGCTATACTGTTGTTGTTCACTGACTTCATAAAATTTAATAATTGTGACCACCCACCAGACACTAAGAAGTTATATATTATATTATTGATCTTTTGACTGATGTTCTTCTGGCTTTTTTGCTTTTATGTGCACAAAAGACAGAGGAGGTGTGTCATCATCATCGACCGTTGTGGTGCCAGACCGACGTCCTGCTGCTGTACACGACGTGCCCTGTGAGTGACCTTGCTGCAGATCGGCACATATAAAATCTCCCTACTTCCACGGACAGAGTAAATCCACAGTCACACGCACATACACTCATCATACGCTAGGGACCATCACACTGAAATTCACACTATTACTCTATCCACACTGAATATAGGAGAGCAAACCTAAACCAATCTGCATCTAAACAAGGTCAATGCGACCATAAAGATATTGTCCTGAGTCATGATTTTAAACATAGGAAATACATTTGAAACTCAATAAATGACAAAGAAATAACCACCCGACACTGGAATTCAAACAAATGGTTGTTTATCTAAATTAGTTCAAATGAAAGTCAATCAATAGCAGAATCATTCTTCTCATAGTTACCTATTCTAGCTAAATGGGTCAGGACAGGTCTCTCGGTAAAGTCTCTCGAGCTGCCGTCCTCAGCATTGGTTCAGGAAGAAGTGGCCTCAAAAATCCAAAACGCAATGCACACGGACCCTCTCTAGTCTAGTATATTTATAGCAAAACTAGCGAAAATAAAGTTACAAACAAATTCTGAATGTCCGTTGAGCCGCTGAGCAGAGCGAGCAGGAAAGGATGTCACTTGGTAACATTTAGAAAACCTCCGCTCAGGAAAAATCAAAAAATAAAAACACGGAAGAAGGAAACTCGAGTTTGCAAGCGATACATTTATGAATGCTCTTCCTTGGTACCATAGCAGAGCCACCGCAGATTTATCGTTGTTCATTGTGGCTTTATTCTTTTCCAAGGGCAATTGGAAGCACGCCCGGAGCTGCTGTCCTCACGGAAACTTTTAAATCAGACAGAGGCTGTGGTCAGGTGACTTTCAACCATGTTCAGCGAGGCCTCTCGTCACATCTCAATTACTCGAGCGCAGGCTGTAAATAGCAGCCATCTTTGTTTAGGCCAAAACGGACCATCTTAATTAAAAGAAACACAAAACAACGTTACCACATCATAATGATTGTACAGTGTTAATCCCCACTAATACCCTTATGTGTATGTAATTACCTAGCCGTCTGCAACACAAAGAAGCATTAGCACACATCATTTTTAAAAGCGTTTGCGCTTTAAACAAATAACAAAATAGCACATTAATCAATTAATTCGCCCACCAATTTAGTTCACATATTAATAAAGCAACATAAATGCATTCCCACGTGTAATTTTCTCTCATTAGTAATGTTGATCAATAAAGACACCAACAAAGTTAGTTTTTTTTATAATTATAAATCAGTAATTTTAATCACGACATATAACGCAAACTGGAGTTTAAAACTCGATAAATTTTCAACAGAAAACTCTGCTCCAGCAATCCCCCCTTTGGTGATATATTATCACCACAAAAACCAACCCAAAAAAAAAAATTTAGTCCCAATTTTTAGGAGAAATTGAAAATGTCTTTTATGACACAACATTAAACACGAGACTCTCTCACATCATCCCTCTTCGACTCCAAGTACACACTCTCCCTTAATTCTTCTAATTCTATTTCTTGTGGATCTCTCCTGGATCTCTTTTGTTTCTTTTCAGTATTTCCTCTAATTATTCTCTTTTTCCCTCCCCTGTTTTTACAACACAAACACCCCAATCTTAATATTAATAAAGCAACAATTACACATGTCAATGGAAATAATATTTTACCAATAATGGTACTACCTATCTTAGCAATAAAACTCTTAACAGCAACTATCTTATTAGCTATTTTAGTCCGGATACTTTCAGCTTCTAGTGGTACTAATTCTTCATGCAAATCAGTAATATTTTTGATATAGACCTTTAGGTCTCTGCTTTCGTCAGGAATGTAAGTGCAACAATGTTGAACTTTCAGCATTCCACAAACTCCACCCTCCTTGGCCAATAGAATATCAAGGGCAAGTCGATTTTGCATAGACATGGCTCGTACAGCAATCATCTCCGTATTTACCAAAAGAAACCCTCCAGCGGTACTTGTCGATAAACGATCCACCACTGTTGACAGTTTCCGAATTCCATATGCATTTAAAGAAATTCCCACTGCTGGAATTAAAGCTCCAAAAATATCACCTACAATTTCTGACCAAGTTTCTCTCTTAAAACGTGTTAGTAGATTAATATGTTCTACATCCTCTATCCTATCTATATGAAAAATCTTTGGAAAGACCAGGCCCACATAACACGTGCCATACCAATGGTCAGGCAACTTGTAATAAGCCTTGTTCCCACAAACATAATACACTCCTGGGAAAACTGGATCTTCTCCACCTTTAAAACCCCATCCTGTCGCAATGAAGTATGTATCATGACACTCACTAGTCCCAACAAAATAACTATCATATTGGGATCTCCTTCTGGTAATGCATAGTTTACCCTTCTGTGGTGCATCTAAAGCCATAGTTGGACTAGCTCCATTCTTCAACTCCTTTCCCATCTCAATATCCCATATTGTCTCACTCACTTTATATTTCCCTGCCTTTTCATGCATGTTCATTCTCCTTTCCTCTACCAAGTCTAAGAAAGCCTTCTCCTCTTCTTTCAAACTGCAAGTTAAATTGTTTCTAAAAATGTAATCTAATGTTAATTCTTCTTTCTCAATAAAAATCTCACCAAAAATGTTAGCTTCTTTAGCCGGATTCAGCCTTTTGTTCATAGGCAATTGCCCAAAAATGTTATCTTTGTTAGACATCTCATAATCTATTTTCCCTAACAAATAAAAAACACTACTTAGCACACTACATGAAATTCCATACGTAGCTGGTAAATGGTGATAAGTAACACCCTCTGAAACGGATGCAGGTAATTGCATACAAACGTAGCAATCCCTAACTTCCATTGTCTTTACGTTTTCGTATAACAACTTTGAAAAAACATTGCTAGAAAAATCATTAATCAACCTATCTTTATGTATGTAACTGTTACTAATTCTAGTCGGAACTACTTTCTGTGAACTCTTCTCTTCATTGGTCACATTTTCAATATGAATTCCAAAAGTATCTATTGTAACTCTAAAAGTAACTAATAAAGCTAGTACACCCCATAATAGCATTAATAATCCAGTACAGCAGCAGCACATTCTACACCATCTTTTCAAAAAGGCACATCTACTTTTATTATTTTCTGTGCTAGCCATTTTACTACTTTGGCAGTGTCTTTTGACTTAGCCTCTTCTACTCCACTACTGAGTTTTAGAACTTTAGATTATTTCACACAGCTAATTTCAGATTTTCTCTTTTCACTTTTTTCCAAGTGACTCCTTTAGTTCACTCAGTTTAGATTTTCATCACTTTTCACTTCTTCTTCAGCAACATCGAATTGTATCAGATCTTCAACAACATCCTGTGCATCCGACTCTTCTCTAATGTCAGTCAAGATAACTTTCAGGATTCCAACAGTTTTCTCTTCAACCACTTCACGTATGGTCCCCTCTGGATTTCCTTGACTTTCTGTCTCTTCACCTTCAGACAGTGCCACGTACGTCCATTCCGGTGACCTATACTTCTGGTTAGGTTTTCTGATTCTCTTGATCTCCTCTGGTTCTTTTGAGACCTTTTGTTTTTTACCTTTTGCTTGATTCTGACTAGACACCTCGTTCACCTGTTCAGCTTTCGATGAACTTGAACTTGTACTTGCTCGTGTCAGTCTGTACCTTAGCCTCTTTATCCTGTTGGGCCAGAGATCTCCGCTTACAACCCTTTTTGGTCTCACTTCTTTATTATTCCTTTCTCCAATCCAAGTTCTCTTTCTCAGAACTCGACCCTCTGATTTCTCATTTTCACTCCCATCAGACTCTGTCTCATTTGCCTCTTGTTCTTCAACAATTTTCTTTCGCTCCACAGTCTTTTCCACCACCAATTGAGACTTCCCTAATTCTGTCCCTCCTCGGGTCTCCGACACGCAATCTTCTTGCTGTCTACTTGTCCCTTCACCTAGCTTATCAGGAATGTTCCCTACACCTCCTCGGGGGTCTTCCGCAATCTGTCCCTCTCTATCTTCTTCTGACCCTGCTTCTTCAGGTGTAATCTCAAGTGGATTTTCAACCTCTTCATCTGATTCAGGTGTAGTCTCTGTGGAATTGCTCTTTTCTCTTCTTTCTTCTCTACTGCTTGTTGGAACTTCAGGCACTCTTACAGAATCCGATCTCTCCTCTGAGACTCAATGTTTCTCTTGAAGCCTCTCTTGGAAAGAAAAAAGAATCACCTGACTCTCTTTCTCCTTCACCCCTTTCAGGATTCTTTTTTCTTCTCACTGGTTCAGTCTCCGCATCATCACTGGAATCTGACTCTTCAAAATACTCCTTACCAGTCACTTCTTTTGGATTTGGAACTCTCAGAGTATGACTTGCATGCACCCAGTTTTTCACACCAGCACACTTTACTGCAGTCGTTGTAGTCAGAATAACTTGTCTTGGCCTTCCCCACCTTGGAACCAAGCAATTTCTTCTTCTGTGCACCTTAATCCTCACCCAGTCCCCTGGACTCAGATCATGGGCTTGCTTCTTCTCAAGTGTGGTAGCGTCTTCTCCAACCTGGTGAAACACAGAATGAACTGCGTCAGCCAGGCCTTTACAGTAATCCAAAATCATGTCATCAGTTATTGTCATCAACTTGTTGACAGGCACAAATGCATGTCTCATCGCACGTCCCATTAATATTTCATGCGGACTCAAACCTGTGGTTCTATCTGGAGTAGACCTAATAGTCATCAGCACTAGAGGCAAGACATCAGGCCATTTCATTCCAGTGGCTAAACACATCTTACCAATTCGATTTTTTATTGTGCCATTCATCTGTTCAACGACGCCAGAAGCCTCTGATCTGTATCCACAATGTAGCTTCTGCTGTATGCTCAATGCTTCACAAATTAAACCCATGAGCTCATTGTAGAAGTGTCCACCTCTGTCAGACTCAATTGTCACTGGGAACCCGTACCTAGGGATCAACTCTCTTAACAGTAACTTTGCAACTGTTATCCCACCATTTCTCCTAGTTGGATAGGCCTCTACCCATCTTGAGAACAAACAGACTACCACTAGAACATACCTCAATCTGTTCACTTGGGGCATTTCAATGAAATCTATTTGCATTCTGGTAAAAGGACCTCCTTCTCTGCCTATTGTTCCTAGACTCACCACTGTCTTTTTCCCAGTATTAAACTGCTGACAAATCAAACATCTCTGACAGATGCTCTCTGCAATCAACCTGAACTTTGCATTGTACCAGGTTTGTTTAAAAGACCTAATCATTGCATCCCTTCCCAGATGTCCCTGGCCATGATACATTCTTGCCATTGTCGACAACATGGAATTAGGCATGACTGGTCTACCATCTCTATAGATCCAAACATGATCTGTCTCTCTTGGGGCACAACCTGCCTTTATCCAATCTCTCATTTCCTCATCTCCTGCTTCATCCTGCAACTGTTTCACTTCATCCCACGTTTCTAGGACATTAGTAAACATCACAGAACAAAAAGACATCTCCTTTTCTCGTGCCCTATTAATCGAATGATTGCTCTTTGCACAATACTGTGCTATGTCATTGGCAAAACGATTACCAAGAGTAACAAAATCATCTCCTTGTCCATGAGCAGCACACTTCACAACTGCTAACTCTTTAGGCAGCTGTATCGCCTCAAGCAACTTCCCAATCACTTCAGCATTCTTTATTGGAGTCCCACTCGACGTCAAGAAACCTCTCTGAAGCCAAAGCTGGCCAAAATCATGAACGACTCCAAATCTGTACTGACTATCAGTCATCACAGTCACTCTCAGATTTTTCCCAATTTTGCAAGCTTTTGTCAATGCCACCAGTTCAGCCACTTGAGCAGACCTTACTCCTTTCAAAGGCGAAGCCTCCATAACTTCTGAAACCTTGCACACTGCATATGCTGCACTCAGCACACCATCATCAGTTCTCAAACATGATCCATCCACAAACAGCACATGATCACTCTCAGGCAATGGCAAATCTCTTATGTCTGGTCTGGGTTTCGTGCAGTAGTCAAGCACATCCAAACAATCGTGATCAACATCATCTCCCACATTCACATTGTCAGCATCTGGTAACAAAGTCGCTGGATTCACATTCACACATCTCTCGAGAGACACATTTGATGCTCCCAGAATGATTTTCTCATATTTAGTCAACCGACTATGTGACATGTACTGAGTCCTGCTTCTTGTCAAAAGAATAGCCACATCATGAGGTACGAATACCCTTACAGGATATCCCATCATTATACCTTCACTCTGTTCCAAGCTTCTGCATGTAGCAGCTACTGCTTTCAGACAACCTGGCAAACCCACAGCTACGGGATCAAGTGTCGATGAGAAGTACGCAATCGGCCTTCTCAGTTGTCCATGTTTCTGAATTAACACTGAAAGTGCACATCCATTTCTCGCACTGCAGTAAAACTCAAACTCTTTCTCATAGTCTGCCATTCCCAAAGCAGGGGCTTCACACATTCTGCTCTTTAACTCTTCAAACGCTGCCATTTGTTCTCCATCCAGTTCCAATGGGTCTCTCACCTCACTTTTGGTCAACTTAATCAGTGGCTTTGCTATCAGGGAGAAATTACTTATCCACTGACGACAATAACCCACCATCCCCAGAAACATCCTCACTTCTCTCTGGGTCATCGGGGCTCTCATTCCTCTAATAATTTTGATCCTGTCATCAGTCACCTTTCTCAGACCCTTTTCAATATTGTGTCCAAAATAATGCACCTCTTTCTTGCAAAATTGCAATTTGGCTGGAGATACCTTTAACCCTCCATCTGCCAGATGATTCAGTAAAGCTATGGTATCTACTTCACAAGCTTCACGTGTCTTCGATGCCACAAGTAAGTCATCGATGTACTGCACTAGTACTGAGCTTTCAGGCATGATCAAACTCTCCAATGACTTTTTCAACAACTGATTGAATATCGAAGGACTCTCTGTATACCCCTGTGGGATACGACACCATGCTAAAATACGCTGTCCAAACCGAAATGCAAAAATCGGCTGGCTGTCATGATGCAATGGAATTGAAAAGAAAGCATGACACAAATCAATCACTGTGTACCACTCAGCATCATGAGGAATCTGATACAAAATCACTGACGGATTTGGCACAATGGGACAACATGCCACCACAATTTTGTTAACTTTTCTCAAATCTTGCACAATCCTGAACTTTCCATTCGGTTTCTTTAGCCCCATTATCGGTGAATTACACGGGCTACTCAGTAATTCTCTCAAAACACCCTGTTGAATCACCTTGTCAATTATAGGAGTTATTCCCTCAATTATTTCTGGTGTCAATCTGTATTGTGGGATATTAGGATATACAATCCCCTCTTTCACTGAAATCTTCACTGGATCTACATTATTCATCAATCCCACATCTTCTTCAGTAAAATCCCAAACCGCTGTTTTCACGGTGTGTCTCAACTCCTGAGGCAAATCATCTGGAGTAAACACAGCATATGTACCAACAATCTCACTCTCTCTATTATCTAGAGTCATCCGGTACAAAACATCCTCATCTGGTGTTTCAAAAGCTATTCCATCCGGAGTACAAAAAATTGTACAATTCATCTTGCACAATAGGTCCCTACCTAACAAGTTCACTGGACTTGTGTCACAGACTACAAACCTGTGCATGTCTGAAACTTTCCCTATTCTTACCCTTACTGGTTCGGTAAGACGAGTCTTAATCTTTGTATTGGCTACACCAACCACTTGGATTGCTTCGTCCGAGAGAGGAAGATTTCTAATATCTGCTGACCTGACAGTTGATCTCGTCGCTCCTGTGTCTACCAAAAAAGTAACACTCTCCCCATTTATTTTCCCATCTACAAATGGTCCTGTCTGGTCTATTTCTAGAGTTGCACCAAGTATGCACTCTTCCTCCTCTCTTCGGCACCGTCAATAGTCCCCTTCAGACTCACTCCCCTCATTCTTTAACCAGTACTGTTGTACCAGGTTTGAACGTCTCGGTTTGTTTACCTGCTCATCATTGTAGAATCCTGAGTCCTGGTTATACTTTTGGGACACTCTATTCTGCGGCAAGGGCGGTTTTGGCTCTTGGCTCTGTTGTCTGACAACCTTCTGCTGTTGCTGCTGTTGATTACACCCCTCGTTCTGCACCTGTTGATTTAAGGGTTTATTCTCATTACTCACTAATGGTGGATTGGTACACTCGGATCTCCAATGCCCCAATTGTCCACAGTTGTGACAAGGGAACTTTTTCTTGGCCTCCTCTAGATTCCCCTTTCCTTTTCCCGCATATCTGGGCCTATTTCCTTGATTATTCGCCTGTTCCACCAACTGTGCTTCTTGTCTCTCAGCCACCTTCACCTGTGCCCACATTGCTTTCTCTTTCAGCTTTCTCTGCTTTGCTTCAATCTCATCACTGAAGTACTTTGCATGTCTCAAGATTTCATCAGTCTTTTTACTCTGCCAATCAACCGTATGCTCTCGTATCCTTTCACTGATTTCAGGTCTCAGGCCATATACAAACCTGTATACAAAATGACTCAAATCCTTGTCACCCAGGTGTTCATCTCCACTGAACTGTTTAAAAGCCAGTATCAGCCTTTCGTAAAAAGCATGAACTGATTCTTTTGCCTCCTGATGTGTTCGATCTATCTTAACCCAGTCTGTCTCTTTCGGGGTACTTTATTCTTCAGGAACACAATTACCTGATCATATTTTTTCATAACCTCTGGATCTGGTGCTCCTGTTTTCGGATCTCTTGGATACTCCTTAGCAGGCCAATCTACAACTATTTTACACTCTGCCCACAAGTCTGCTGGAACAATTATATCAAACAGACTATTCAGGTCAATCCACAGCACTTTTGACAATTTCACAAACCTGTCTACCTGCCTATACCACTCGACGGGCTTTTCTCTCAATCGAGGGAAATCATTCGTAAATGACAAAATATCCTGTCTAGTCCATGGGACATGTACATATCCTCCTCCAGGAATCTCTCTCATAGGATAAGCATCCACTGTTTTCTCTTTTTCCTCTCATAGGAAAAGCTGAGTAAGTCCTGTCCACTGAATCTTCCCTTTTCTTGTACCACCTATCCTTCCACTTTTCCACATCACCCCATTTTCGCAATAAGGCAATCATTTCCTTAATCTGCCCTGTTCTGCCAGCACCATTTAGATTTTCAATATCCTTGTCAGAGAAATCCACCCTGTAAGGTTTCTGCAAAGCTTTTACCTTATCCATGTCAACTCCTTGTTCACTCGCTATTGCCCTTAACCTGTCATGTGTACTCTTAGCCCTCCAGGTGATACTCTTGCACATAAATAACAACTCTCCATCATGATGGTTTTTCAGTATATCTGTAGGAATTGTTCCTGCAATAAGCTCTTCCAATTCTATACGCAACCTGGCTACATCAATTGTCTGTGAATCTTTATCCTTCTTTTGAAGAACTTTCAACCAATCATTCAAATCTTCAGCTGTTATTTCAGTAGACTTTTTCACTGCACCCACTTGTTCTGTCATCCTCTGTGGTTCCAAAATCGTTCTTCCCAAACAACCAGTATTCAATCCTGAATTAGGCTGTACATCTAATCCTCCACTACATGTGTCATGTCTCGACTGCCTCAAATTATTTTCACCCGTCCTCATTCTTGATTCCTCCAAAGTACAAGTACCAACCAAACCATTTCCAACATAGGGAACTGTCAAACCATTTTCATCCATTCTTTGCTTATCAAAAATAGGCACAACCGGACCAATTGTTACAGGCACTGTAACAGCTTCAAGATTTTTCGTCAGCTCTCTAATTTTCTCAGTCAGCTCAGATGTGGTTCTGGCTAATTCCCTTGTTTTCTCATCACCGATTCGATTCTCTCTCTCTCGCTCTCTCTCTCTCTCTCTTTCCGTGAAAGAGCTACTACTTTTCAGATCAGGTGTCACAACCTCAGTTTTAACAATTCGTAAAGTATCTCTTATCGGAGTAGCAACTGGCGTGCTTTCTTCTGGTTCTGGTCTATATGGAGGTGGTCTCTTGTAAATCATGTCATCCAAGACCTCATCCTCGTAATCATTAGGCCCATACCTTCTCACTTCTGTATCAGGCACCTTTCCTACACCTTTCCTCCCTTCCGCTTCTTCAACAGTTCTCATAGGATATAATCCCTCTGACATACTAGCATCACGCCATCTCCTCATTCGATCATGATGAGTCTCACGATCATATTTCCTCCCGAACATGTACCTATAATTGCCTCCACTCCTCTGCTTTTCTCGCTCATGCACCTCATCTTCCCATTCTACCAATGCCTCGAACTGTGTCGGCCTTGGTCTAGGCTCTAGACACATCATCTTTTCCCGTAAATTTCTCAACACGGCCAGATTAAATGAACCATGTTCCTGGAATGCTAAGACACCATCCTCTTTGGTATACTTAGCCCAGTTATCTAACCATATACAGGTATGATACCCATATTTCGCAACCATGAAGGATGCAGGAGTTCTTGTCGGAGGTAGCAATTCACCTTCTCTAGTTATTATATTCTTATCCTTGTCGAACCACCTTATAATTTTACCGAACAAGGATTTCTTTTTCTTTTCCTCCGGTTGATAATACATTTTCGCGTTTACCACAACCGTCTAGTCCTTTCCGCAATTGTACGATCTTTTGTCCAATAACAGCGCGACTCACACTAACGCGCCAATCCTGGAACGTCTACGTCACCCTGTACTCCTTCCAATCCCTGCGCGGCTCACACCAACGCACCAATCCCAGCGCAAGCACTGTTCTGATCCACTGCCCAATCACAGCACGGTCTGTCTGACGTCAGTAGTCGCTGCAGTCGCTTCTGCTCCTATCTTCTGTCACTCGTCTACCCCTCCTTTACAAAGCCTTCTCAGTAGACTTCGTTTCAGATTCTACAAAATCTATTAGTTACAACATATAAACATCTCCATTGTCTGCTTCGCTAACCACAGAATAGTAAAGAAAATTCTTTCTCACAAGAATCCCGCTTCTCTCTAGAACAGCGCTTACCTCTGCTCTACCACGGAATTATTACTTTCGTTGACACAGTAGCACATCCCTCTACTCTGCCCTTCTAACATGCATCCAATAACTGTTTCTTCTAGGACTGCTCCTAAAAGTCTCACAATCAATTAAATGCTCATACATTCACGCACTTTCACACCAGAAAATGTAGCACATGCACACAGAATCCTGCCTTTCCCGAGAACAGCGAACAGTCTGTCCCACTACAGAATTATAACACACGTTAACCAAGCAGCGCTTACCTCTGCCCAGTCCTTCAGACAAGCTCAGAGAATACCTATTACTCCTCCAGCGATAAGCTTTAACGGCGAACCTTACGGATCCCTGGGACTTAAGACCAGAGTTTCACAGATAACCTTCGCTACCATACGCACTCCTTTTATACCGAAAATATGTCCCTAATAGTAACACACGACGATGTCACTGATTCCGAACCCAGACAATGTGACGCGCAACTTCAATTGTCACACGTTTTTCCCCGCATACGTACAGGGCCAACAATCCCGTCTTTCCCGAGAGCAGCACTCACTTCCCTCTGCCCTACTACGGAACCGTCACCAGCTCCCCACGTTCCAGAAGCCGTACACACTACATAGAACTCAATACGACGACCTCAACATATAGTATTAGTACATATACCAACATCAACCAATAAATCAATGAATCAAAAAGCCTATGTACAAGCAATCTATCAGATCAAGACAACAATCTAAAGCCATCATACTGCTACCAGGAAACTGCTGCAGATCGGCACATATAAAATCTCCCTACTTCCACGGACAGAGTAAATCCACAGTCACACGCACATACACTCATCATACGCTAGGGCCCATCACACCGAAATTCACACTATTACTCTATCCACACTGAGTATAGGAGAGAAAACCTAAACCAATCTGCATCTAAACGAGGTCAATGCGACCATAAAGATATTGTCCTGAGTCATGATTTTAAACATAGGAAATACATTTGAAACTCAATAAATGACAAAGAAATAACCACCCGACACTGGAATTCAAACAAATGGTTGTTTATCTAAATTAGTTCAAATGAAAGTCAATCAATAGCAGAATCATTCTTCTCATAGTTACCTATTCTAGCTAAATGGGTCAGGACAGGTCTCTCGGTAAAGTCTCTCGAGCTGCCGTCCTCAGCATTGGTTCAGGAAGAAGTGGCCTCAAAAATCCAAAACGCAATGAACACGGACCCTCTCTAGTCTAGTATATTTATGGCAAAACTAGCGAAAATAAAGTTACAAACAAATTCTGAATGTCCGTTGAACCGCTGAGCAGAGCGAGCAGGAAAGGATGTCACTTGGTAACATTTAGAAAACCTCCGCTCAGGAAAAATCACAAAAATAAAAACACGGAAGAAGGAAACTCGAGTTTGCAAGCGATACATTTATGAATGCTCTTCCTTGGTACCATAGCAGAGCCACCGCAGATTTATCGTTGTTCATTGTGGCTTTATTCTTTTCCAAGGGCAATTGGAAGCACGCCCGGAGCTGCTGTCCTCACGGAAACTTTTAAATCAGACAGAGGCTGTGGTCAGGTGACTTTCAACCATGTTCAGCAAGGCCTCTCGTCACATCTCAATTACTCGAGCGCAGGCTGTAAATAGCAGCCATCTTTGTTTAGGCCAAAACGGACCATCTTAATTAAAAGAAACACAAAACAACGTTACCACATCATAATGATTGTAATGTGTTAATCCCCACTAATACCCTTATGTGTATGTAATTACCTAGCTGTCTGCAACACAAAGAAGCATTAGCACACGTCATTTTTAAAAGCGTTTGCGCTTTAAACAAATAACAAAATAGCACATTAATCAATTAATTCGCCCACCAATTTAGTTCACATATTAATAAAGCAACATAAATGCATTCCCACGTGTAATTTTCTCTCATTAGTAATTTTGATTAATAAAGACACCAACAAAGTTAGTTTTTTTTAATAATTATAAATCAGTAATTTTTATGACATATAACGCAAACTGGAGTTTAAAACTAGATAAATTTTCAACAGAAAACTCTGCTCCAGCAACCTGAGCAGGCATCTCTGCAACTTGTGCAACTGAGTGCTGTTTTGACATCTGAAGAAGATGCCCCCAAAGAAAGCAGGTAGCAGGTCCTCCGGTACCAAGAATGTTGCCATGGAGAAGAAGGAACAGAAGAAGAAGGAAGTGTTACTTAAGTCTGGTGTGCCTCCCAAAACCATTTTTGGGACACCAAAAATGACGCCTGCAGCAGCGGTGTCGGGGGGCCTCCACATCAGTGGGCCCAACCCACCAACCCAGGCCCAAGCAGATGAGTGTGGAAGAGGTAGCCAGCCTTATGGTGGAAAGCAGTGATGCTGAGCCTGAACTAAACTTATCGCTATCTCAAAGTAGTACACAATCAACGCAGGACGGAACACAGCAGATAAGTGGTCAACAGCAGCAACCACTGCCTGCAATAGTAGCTGTAGTTCCTCCCGAAGTAGGGGCAGTTCAGGAAATTGAGCCTCATGCAGAGGAAGAAGAGGAAGCCACTCCTTTAGAAGTTCCATTGGCTTCCAAATCCCCAGCAAGGAAAAGGAGGGTTAGTACATCAAGTTCTTCACCAAGCTCCCCTTCTGATGAGCTAGATGCCACTTGGAAGCCACAAACTTAGGGCCCGATTCACGGAACTAACTTAAGACAAAATCCTAAACTTACTACCATTTTGGTATTCACAGAAGGCACTTACTCATTTTGGTATTCACAGAAGGCACTTACTCATTTCGGTATTCACAGAAGTTAGTAGTCCTAAGTTTAGGACTCCTAAATGCCTTCTGTGAATACCGAAAGTCTTAAAATTAGGATTTTTCGCAGTTTAGTAGTAGTATAGTTAGGACTCCTAACTTTAGGACTCCTAAATGCCTTCTGTGAATACTGAAATTCTTAAAATTAGGATTTTTCTCAATTTAGTAGTCCTAAATTTAGGACTCCTAACTTTAGGACTCCTAAATGCCTTCTGTGACTACCGAAAGTCTTCAAATTAGGATTTTTCGCAGTTTAGTAGTAGTATAGTTAGGACTCCTAACTTTAGGACTCCTAAATGCCTTCTGTGAATACCGAAATTCTTAAAATTAGGATTTTTCTCAATTTAGTAGTCCTAAGTCTAAACTTAGGACTACTAAATTGAGAAAAATCCTAATTTTAAGACTTTCGGTATTCACAGAAGGCCTTTAGGAGTCCTAAAGTTAGGAGTCCTAACTATACTACTACTAAACTGCGAAAAATCCTAATTTTAAGACTTTCGGTATTCACAGAAGGCATTTAGGAGTCCTAAACTTAGGACTACTAACTTCTGTGAATACCGAAATGAGTAAGTGCCTTCTGTGAATACCAAAATGAGTAAGTGCCTTCTGTGAATACCAAAATGGTAGTAAGTTTAGGATTTTGTCTTAAGTTAGTTCTGTGAATCGGGCCCAAAGTCTGAGAGGGAAACACGTCACAAGAGCAGGCATGGGAAAAGGAAGGTTCCAGAAAGCCTTACACTTATGGAGGTTGACGTAGAAGAGCAGGATGATGATGATGATGATGAGCCAGTCATCACGAACATCACTCCCGGGCCTGAGGAGATGGAGACCAACATTTTTACACTATCCAAAATGGCTGCGAGGGATGTAGCACGCATACCTCCAACACAGGTAGCACCAACACGACCCCCAGCTTCCATATTTACATTAGCAAAGGGCCGGCAGCATCCTACATCCAGCACAAGCACCACCTCAGCAGAAGTAGGTAGTGGTACTGCACAGAGTCAAATTCAACACACACCCTCCAGTTCATCCGGCATTGGAAGTGGGAGTGGCACCTCCAGCAGGAGACAATAGTTAAGCTCCCCAGTGTGGGACTTCTTTACGGTTAACGGAAAGGAGGAGAACATTGCTATATGCTCCGTTTGTCATACCTCTGTTAGTCGTGGTAAGCTTGGTACAAACTATGGTACCGGAGGCCAAATGACCCATCTGAAAAAAACACCACGTAATCCAGTGGGAGGAGCACCTTAGTCGCATGAAAACTGGAACCATTGCTGTTGGGCATAAACGAGTAGAAAGTCTGCTCACGGTGGAACAGGAAGAAGAGGGAGACATTCTCTGTGGTAGTGGTACACAAAGTAGCCCTGTCCCCAGCACTGCAGTGGTAACGCCCACATCCTCAGCCACATCTTATAGGCACAAGAGTAAGCGTCAGCCTGAGACACCAAGGAGTACTGCTGGCCCAAAAAGTGCGACGTTGACCACAGGAAGGAATACCATGCAGCCTACCATTCTTAGCATGTTTAGTAGGCCGGAGGGGCAGTACAAACGCAACCACCCAATAGCACGTTTGTACAATGCGAAGCTGGCTAAAATGTTAGTACTGGACCTTCTCCCTTTTTCTTTTGTTGAAGGGGTGGGTTTTCTTGAATTTGTGACCACCATCTGCCCAAAATGGAAAGTTCCCAGCCGCTACTATTTCGCAAGAGTTGCTGTTCCAGCACTACATCACGACGTGCTGGAATTGCTTGGAAAAGCCTTAAAACAGAGTGCTGTTCAGAGTATACACCTGACAACAGACATGTGGACCAGTTGCCAAGCCACTGATTACATGTGCATCACTGCACACTGGGTCTCTTTTTCGGGTGTTAAAGATAAGATATCTGACGGTGTTGTTGACACCGCTGAGATTTTTAAAGACACTCGCAAACATGCAACTGTAGCCATGTTTGCTATGGAGAAATCTCATACTACTGCAAACATTTTGGATGAGTTTAACAGCAAGGTGTTTGAGTGGCTGCGACCAAGAGGGCTTACCATTGGTTTTGTTGCCACGGACAATGGCAGTAATGTAGTTAGGGCCATGAAAGATGGTGGCTGTTTCAGGGTCCCATGTTTGGCACACTGCATTAATATTGTTGTTCAAGACTTTCTGAAAAATGAAAGCAAAGTCAGCAGCTTACTGACCACCTGCAGAAGAATATGCACACATTTCAACCATTCTTTTAAAGCCCGGAAGCAGCTGAGGGTCATTCAATGTGAGCATAAAATGCCAGTCAAAGCACTCATCCAGGAGGTGCCAACACGTTGGAACTCAACGTATTACATGCTTGAGCGTCTGTTTGAGCAGTACATACCACTTAATGCTTATGTCATGAAAAGGTCAGGGGATCCTATTGTGAAAGACATGACAGTTGAGATGGCCCAATGGGACCTCGTCAAATGCCTGACAGAGATGCTACTTACTTTTGAGGTCTTCACGCGTGAAGTGAGCAGGGAGGACTGTACTATGGGCCAAGCTATCCCATTGTTGTACATGCTAGAGCAAGAGCTGAAGGAGGTGTCAGAAATGTACGCAGGTGTGGATGACAAAGTAGACGCATATTATTTGGCAGACACCTTAGTCGCTCGCTTATCTGACAATACAAGGATTCAAAATAACATTGTGTCACATCCACATTACATTACTGCCTCAATTTTGGATCCACGTTCCAAATTATTGCTGCGCAGTAATGAAGTAATTTATTTTTCAGAAGTGGATGTTGGCCAGTACAAAACTTTGATAGCCGAGGAAGCCACTGACTTTGAAAACGAATGGATATTAATTAGAGGCCCGCCCCCCCGGGCAGAAAAAGTACTGCAGGGCACCCAGAGTCAAGTTCTACTTCAGATGCCGAGAGCAGTGCGTTTGCCTCCCAGCAGTCAACAACACTGCCAGCAATATCATCAACAGCACCAACAGGATCATCAGGCACATTTAAAAAAATGGCAGGTTTCTACGGAAAGGGTTTTGAGCGTCCATGACTGATGCAAAGACAAAAGAGGCCAAGCAAATCGGAGCACCCCTGAACATTGAGCGGATGGTTCAGGCCTATCTAGATGACACAACAGAGGTCTTCATGGAGCAAAGCCCATTGGTGTATTGGTATGGGAAAAGAAGCCAGTGGCCAGTGCTCAGCAGGCTGGCGATGAAGTATGTGGCTTGCCCTGTTGCAAGTGTCTCTTCAGAGCGTGTTTTCAGTGCTGCTGGTGCCATTGTTACTGTCAAAAGGACCAGTCTCTCGCCCAAAAGCGTTGAGAGGTTAACCATGATCAAAATGAATCAACACTTTATACCACCGGAGTACAAAATACGTGAATCACAGCAGGAAGAGGAGAGCGACTTTGATGACATAAGTAGTGGGTTGTTAGATGTACTTCTGTCCGAACCACCAGAGTTTGAGGGCGAGCTCCTCTTCCCTGACAACTAGGCTTTCAAATTGTTCCCCCTTCCTTTATTTGTGTGTGACTGTATATCTGTTTTTCTGGTTCTAAATCTAATCACAACAAATCCATCAACAGTCTCCTCTATTTATTTTGCACGTCTGTGCATAACTGTCCACTCCACTCCTCAGGATCCTGCTCCATCTTCCTTACTCTCCCGAAATACATTTCAAGCAAGCCAGACATTGGATGGAGAATGATGGAGAATAGTACATACATGTTGCCTCTAACAGTCCCTCCATAAGAAGTGAAACGTGACTCCCGCTATATTCCGTTTTGTTTCCAAGCCGAAAGAAACTCATCACTGACTGTCAGAAGGCTAGGCAGGCATCAGATCTGACAGCCAAAGAGAACAGCAAGACAGGTAATGAGTGATTATTGTGAATGATGGCATGCATTGCATTGGATGCTGGCTGACTACGAATGAATGTGCATTAAGTAGAACTATACTAGTTTATCGACAAAGTAAAAGTGACTCAGGTGAGGTGACAGTTAATGTTTCCTTATTGTTTAATAACCACGTTGTACTCCTACCACTGCAGGTGCCGGCCAATATCCGTTGCAATTTTGTAATATGGAATATATTATAAACTTAATCAGTCACTACAGACTGAGTTGGTGTTGGAGAATACGTACCACACGGTCATCATCATGATGCTGCTGAGCATACTATCTTTGCACACAGTCAGTTGGATCGGAGATAATTGTTGGGATAACTGCGTTTCATGGGCTGACTTAAAAGGTAAACAGTTTGAACAAGAACCACAGCAGACCTAGGCTAGATGTCCGTGTAGTGGTGTGGACTGGAGTAGAGTGCAGTGGTATGAGGGACAGTGGCGCATTGATTTAGTCACTTCATTTGGAAAATTCTAGGTTGCTGCAGTGCATATGACATTTGTCTGGCTCGGTCAAAATGTAAGTAAGGGGTAGGGTGCCTGGCCTGTGCCGCGGTTCTCCTGTTCTGTGGCTGTGCTGGCTCCTGAATCCTGTCCCGTTGTTGTTGTAGCTTAATGCTGTAGAGTAGACACTATGTATCCTATCCAAGCTGCCTCAGTCTGAAAGTGTTCTCTCCAGAGTCTTGTCTTCTCTTCTTGCACTCCACTGTAATTGAGTTTATTGTTTTAAATGCAGTAATTTTTCAATACCCCGTTTGTTTTTCCATCTACACTTACAGGCCAGCCTTTAACCTGTGCTATAGTGGGAGAAACGACTCACACTTACCTTACCAATCCGCATCAGGCAGGCAGTGGTACCCAAGATTGATGTGCGGAGTGTCCAGGGAAGGGAGGACCAAGAGGAATGACGAGAATGATGCAACTCCACATTTGGACCAGGATAATACAGTAACTTTAGCATCATTCATCATTCGTCTTTAAATTTATTTGATTCCTTTTTTCTCTTCAATCATTACGACTGTGTGTTGTGGTTTGTTTGGAAATTGATCCCTACAACTATTTTTTCATTTCCTTTGCTAGCTTGAAAAATAAAAGTAAGCCCGGTACAGCATGTAATTTGGTTCGGTCTGAGCTCTGAGGGCGGCAGACATGCAAGGCAAATTTCATATTAATAATTTCATCCCTGTACTGTCTCATTGGGTAATAGTAGTAAGTACAACTC
This sequence comes from Triturus cristatus, assembly GCF_964204655.1. Lineage (NCBI taxonomy): Eukaryota > Metazoa > Chordata > Amphibia > Caudata > Salamandridae > Triturus > Triturus cristatus. The sequence continues at coordinate 820,684,543 of NC_140591.1, forward strand.
ATTATCATTAACCATCAAGTTCTCTTCCTCAGCATGCATGCATTTGCTTTTTCTCACTTTATACTTTGATTTCTTTGATAATGGATCATGGTCGTCTTACAAGATTGTGTTTTACTTTTGTTGTGTCCATGCATACTGTCTGTTTTTCTTTCTCCAACCTTTCCCAAACCCCACTTCCCATTCAATCATCAATCCTTAACCCTCTTCCCCCGGCCTGTGTGATTTATATTGAGGTGTGATGTGACTACATTAAATGTACACCAACAATTGATCACACGCTTGCTGGGGCAGATGTGGTGAAAGCAACACTAATTGAATTTCAACTAAGGCAGGGCAAGGATCTTCTTCTGCTTGCCCACCCATGCTGTAGTTTACTTTGTTCTACTACTCCTCCCACAATCTCTCAGTCAAGTGACTTTCTCTTTCTTTTTTTCAAATGCTATTGCCAGTGTCTACTACTTCCACCACAATAATGGCATCTTCTCCGTTCATTTGGGAAACCAACCATGCAGCCATCAGTGTGCCGAACTTCATCATCATCAATCACAGGTGAGATACGCTTGGTGGGAGGTATAATGGACTAGGAGGAGAGACTGACAGTACTATTATGACAATTAAAAATAATTCAGTGAGGGGTACTGCATCTATCGGTTTGTGTGTTACAAAATCAGCAGAGCTTTTAAATCAAACACTGGCTGCAGGCATGCAGCAGCAAGGAAACAAAGTAACAAACCATGTTACTTAGATTGAATTTGGAAAACTGTAACCCACCACAAAACATTAACATCGTATAAGTAAATAGTATAAAATGTAATATTCCCTAACAAAAATAAACTATCCCACTCTGACCTAACCCACCCCCCTCCCTAACCCCAACCAATGTCCACAACGAAACGAAACGAAACGAAAGTCCAAGAGTCCCAAGGTTCGAACGAATCCCCAACGCCCAAAAACCCACCCACCAACAAAAGGAATTAAATAAGGGGCAAATGAGACAAGGTCCTCTATAGTCAGCGGGCCTTCAGGTGTTTGTCCACCAGGATTTTTACCCGCTCCTCTAGGTTCTCCTCTAAGCGGGCCATCCGCCGGAGCAGCTGGCCGCGAAATGCCCTGCAGTTACATGCAGGGTGGGGGGCAGCAGTGGTCGAGATGGATGCGCGGGGGCGGGCGGCTGCCGGACCACAGCACCGTGAAACTGGAGGCAGGGCCTGACTGGGGCCCGGGGCATTGGAGGAGGCTGCAGCTGCAGCCGCCTCCTCCTCCTCCGCCTGAGCCACCAGCCGGCAATATTCTTCACAAATGGCCTCCAGTTTACGGCGCCGGGCCCTGGCGGCCAACTCCTTCCGAGATGGTTTGGGTGTGGATGTGGAAGGAGTATCTATATCAAGAAAGAAAAAGAACATGTTGTAGCCAATACTCTTAGCAAAACAGAAACACTAAAATCATTCAACACATAGTGTCACAGTATCACTAGCAAGCACAGTTCATAACATTTGTAATTTGGTGGTAAGTATCTCTACTCCTACTTCCTTGGACTCTAACATTTGTGGGAGTTTCCAACATTATAATCGTACTATGTACTCCGGTACACCAGTCGTGTTGTTCTTATCTGTAGTTTAGCGCAATTACATAACCCTGTTGTAGCCGGCATGCCAGCTCAGTCAGCTAAGCTTGCACCCAAGAGAAACAGATATGAGCCACATGATGCAGACTCACATTAGTTTTATTTACTACTACTGTCTGCAGGTGGGGAAGCTCATATTTTTGTATGACGCCTTACGGCTGGTGGCACTGGCCATACTCTGTCTGTTACATGAGGGCAAATGCACAATTTCACTTACACCCTGCCCTGGGTACTACAAAAAGGCTGATTATTTATCTGATCCAATGATCATTGCTTATATTCATATTATAGATGGTAATACGACATCAGGTCAGTAGCGGTCGGTGGAGGGAGTATTGCCGGGCGGTGTCGTGGAAAGGTGCAGGGTGGGTATAGTAAACTATGGATTAAGGACAATCACAGGTAATTAAACAATACATTAAAAAAAAATTATTGAATGCACTAAATCGCATTGTGCCGTCCAGTTCATACAATGAAAATAATTTTATTTATTTTTATGTTGATTACCTGTATTTGGCCGTAATACACAGTTTACTCGCCAGTGCCACCCACCCTGCCCCTCCCCATGTCACTGCCCGCCAGCACTCCCACCACCAACCGCTACTGCAGAGGGTACTTTGCTTTCATTGATTGTGTAACCAATAACCATAAACAACAGATAGGCCACCCTTTGCAGGCTATATATATGACGTGCTTGCAAACTACTTCATGTCTACTGTATTCTGATAATACTACCTATATTCCCCTTCGCTTTGCTACTGTGGCGCAGTTTCTTTTACATTCTCTTCAAAGTAAGAATCTCCAGTGACACTTTCCACCTTTACTGTCTATTGAATATTGATGATAGTACATCCAGGCATACATCCATTAAAGTAAACGTTTATCCTTCTTTTTTATATATTTCATACTTAGTTGGTTTCACCAACAACCACCCATGCTTCTGCTCCTTCCTTGCTTGCCTTGGCTTTGTGTTTGAATTTTTTTAACCAAACACCGCTGATTCTTGCTATCTAGCACTATCCATCCATACTGTGACGCCCACCCAGGCAGGCATTCTTTCACCTTCCACCCATCCTTCAACAACCCATGCATCTGATCTGATTTACTATCAGCCACCTATGCATGCTTCCAACAACATATCCTTCTCTGCCAGTCAGTCATTTTATTTATCTCGCCCGTCCTTCCACCCTTAGTTCTTTCCCTTTTTGTTCAACACATCCATCAAGGTCATCTGATCTGAGTTTGTCTTCTCCATAAAACCTTCACAGCTGATTTTGGAGTCAAATAGAAGAGGCCATTGGTTACTCAACTCACGCTGGTAATGCTAAGTAAAGGGTGTCTTCTTCAACCGTTGTATAATGTTCACTACAACTTAATAAGTCGCACAGTACAGTGAAATAGTGAACACACTTCCATCTAGTAGTAATGTCAAGAAGTAATGAATATAACTTACCGCCGCTGGCCACTGTTGCTGGCTCCCCCCCTGTCTCTCCTGCAGGTGCCGCCAGTTCTCCTGCTCCCTCCGGAATGGCCGCATCGGCGCTCGCCCCGCCGGCACTGGTGGATGGTAGTGTGCCTAGAAAAAAACATCACAAATTTTTAGATGCCTGGAAACCTCCCCCTATTTTAATAGTGTTCACTTGGAACATTGAAAAAAAAGTTAATCCAACATACATCAGCACTAGACAGTAAGTACAGTCAGTAGACAGACACTAGTAGTGATCTGGTTCCTAGGGTCATCTAGTCCTACTCTACTCTTTTGAAAGTTAGCCTGAGCCATGTGTAACCCTTTTAGATTCATCATGTCGACTACTACTCATTTGGTGCATATATTTAATTATACCTGCCAGCTTATTGACATGTGCAGTAGACGCCTTTGAGGCCACTTGACTGTTGCGTACAAGTGAAGACTAGGTCGAAAAACAACCGGCTTATTGAGATTGTTTAGTCCATATTGCTTAGCCATCACATACATGTTACACTTTTTGCCATGACTGCAAAATGCTTGCATTCACCAGTATACTATCTAATGGCTAACGCGCAGCATTTTTCTCATATAATAGGCGGAAGATTCCCTTCTACAAACCAGAGATTTACAGAGCATATTATGATGCAAGATGATGTAACCAGTATTTCTACGTTCTACAGTGAGGGGTCTTCCAGAATTCAAAAGATCTTGGCTCTTGTTCTTGTTGTCATGCACTTGTAAATGTTTACTGTTTTAATCTTAGGCTTTTTGCTGGCTTATTGACTATGGCTGTAGTAAATTAAATTTCATATTAACGATGTACTGATTTTGTTACTTGTTTCAAATAAACCTTTTGAACTTACACATAGACTCTGTGGTATTTGGTGTGGTGGGGTGGACTTACACAAGTGAGTGAGCAAAATGGTGTTATTATGTTCTGGGTTGTCTGTCTCAGTCATCATCAACATTGTGTATCTTCTTCGTGGGGGGGTCGGGAGTGGGACCCTAATGTGAGGCACTATAGCTAGTCGGTCAGGGGATCGGGGGTTCTTCGGACAGAGGTGTGATCAGTAAGGTCCAACCTCCCATCACCAACTTCCTATTTTGTTGTGCATAGCTCTGTATGTGGCTCTGCAGAATCACTAGACAATAGTAGTATCATGTACTATCCGATCAAAAATACTAGTCAAATATCTGGTTGGCCATTTTGTTTGTGGTAATTGTCAAAGCCTCAACATTGAGAAGACTAGAAGAGGACAACCCAAAGGACAGGACAAAGTGGATAGAGCTATTGGTCAATCAGAGTTTTATTATTCCAAAGAAAACCTTCAATAAAGAGTGGGCAACTGTGCAAGCTTCGCTACAGACAGAGTAATAATAGTAATAGTAGTAGTAGTAGTACAGAGAGTCATAGCAGAGGCAGTTAGAAGCAACTTAGTTAGAGGCAGGGATAACCAGAATTTGGAAACAGATAGTCAAGGTCAAAGAAGTAAGCTTTTGTAAAAAATAGAATTAGAAAGTGGAACCATAATTTATAGTTCGAAAAAAAAAGATGCAGTAAAAGTTAGGGAAATATAAATGTCAATATAACCACTGGAGGACTTACTGGGACCAGCAGCAGGAGCCTCGGTAGAGGAGCGGTCCTGTGGGTCTCCCGCCGACTCCGATTCCGTCTTCTTGCCCCTGGGTGGTGCTGATGATCATGTAAAATATAATATAGGAAGAGAAAAACATTAAGGAGTGCTGTGAAACAAATAATAATAAATCATTTGGAAAAATAAGTCAAACAACATTTTAGGAAACAACAATTGCAATAAAATTTACCTATCTAATCAGATGGATCGACTTCTATTGGCTTCTTCCTGCATTCACGGATCGTCTACTTATTTATGAACACTCCAGTGTTCCATAATCATTCTGATTACAATACGAAGCCTAGTAAGTACCACCTGACCACCTATTCCAGAGACGGGCCAATTGTTCACTAAGACTGCATTTCCATTTTTTTCAGCCATCAAATGCATAGATGAGATGGAGGACACATGCATACATTTGTGCATACATACATACAACAAATTGTGGGTTGGTTGCATGATTCTGAGCTAGTTAATAATAATAATAATAATACTGATATTTGTAAAGCGCGAACAGCTACCTCGCGAGGAGGTGTCCCGGCGCTAAGTGAGCAAATCAAAGAAGCAGGAAGCACGGGGAATTGCTTAGATTTTCTGCATAAAGAGCCAGGTCTTTAGAAGCTTCTTAAAGCTAGATTCTGTCATAGCAGATTGGATGCCAGAAGGCAGAGCGTTCCAAAGTTTCGCCATGCCGGCAGAGAAAGACCTGCCCCCAAGTCTGGCTTTTTTTGCTTGTGGGACGAGTAGCTGAAGCAGGGAGTTAGAACGCAAGTGCCTCTCCTGATGGTAGCGGGGGAGTCTAATTTTGAAATAATTAGGGCAGGTCCCTTTTAGTGCTCTAAACGCCAAGGTAAGAACTTTGAATTTTATTCTACTTGCCACTGGGAGCCAATGCAGTTCGCGCAGATGCGGAGAGACATGCTGTCTGAAAGGAATGTGCTTTATCAGTCTCGCAGCCGCATTCTGCACGATCTGCAGGCGTTGCACCAGATAGTTCTGCTACTGACTGACCATGCTAAGCCTACCACTCACTAAACAAAGTACAAAAGGTTTTACGGAGGACTGGGGTAAGCAGCACTCAGTGACAGAGGAGGCGTCACGCAGTCCGCATAAAACAATTATTAACTAATACTAACAAACTAAACCTAGTATCCAATATCCATCCACCACTATTTCACAGTAGGACAATGGAAGAACTAGAGTCTCTCTAGCAAATCGCATTACCTAACTTCAGTTCTGTAAAATTAACTCTTATATAATCAGCACAAGCTAGCGCAAACTAAGTTGCAAACAAGTAAGAGTACCACCGAGCACCTGGGTCCTTAAATCAAAGAAGATTTTGCTTTTTGGAACGTAATTTACCAGCAACGCTTGGCACACAGCAGTAATCTTGTTGTTCATCAAATTTAATTTATACACAATAAGTTACTAATACTCACCAAGCCCGACGACCTCGACATCTAGCAGGTCCAACAGGTCCTGCTCCCGGTCCAGGATGTCGGACCACCGGTGGGCTAGCTGATTGTGGGTGCGCCGGACCCCATAGCACCGGAATACTGCCCGGCGCACCTTCGCCCAGCGATGGTGCCGCTCCTGGGTAGCGTACATGGAGCCGGGCCTGCCGCCTGCTGCCAAGGTCAAGAGGAGGTGGCGCTGGATGAAAAAAACAAGGGCGGCCACCTCCTCCTCCCCAAACAGTTGCCGGGCCTGCACCCCTGCAGGACACATTCTGCCGCAAGGCAGGCGGCCCTTGTCTGCTGCTCCTGCAGGTCCCTTGCCCTTGGCACTAGCTGTGCCCTTGGCCATGGTTCTGGGGTGGGTGGGAGGCGGGAAAGAAAAGTTAGAAGGGGAAAAAAAAGTTAGGGGGAAGAAGGAAGAAAGAACTTTATAAAAGTAAAAAAAACACAGTAAAAGTAGAAATAAAATGCAAAATATAAACTTAGGCAAAGAGAGAGATAGATGATAACTAAAAAAAGTCATAAAAAATGCTTTAAAGACAAAGGATTGCAAAGATAAAGGGAGGATTGAAAAGTAGGCCCAGAACCATAGCATAGAGTGAAAAACAAGATGGACGTGCCCATTCGCGACTGTGTGGGTAAGTTCGTGCGATATTTCTCGCGAACATGGACTATTTATCGTGAACAAGTAAAATGCGCATCGCGAACACGCTATCCGCGACCCGGAACAGGAAATAAGGCATCGCGAGCGGGCGGGACAATTGAAAAACAAGATGGCCGCGCCCATTGGCAACCGCATGGGTAAGATCGCAAGATATATCCCCGAGCATGCAAACAGCTCCCCGAACACGCTCACCGCGCTCCCGAACAAGAAAAAGCCATCGCGAACGGGCGCCCCAAGCAACTATGCAAGCTTGCGGAGCTACGCGTAGCTCGCGTAGTGCAAGTACATCTTCGCGAAGCTTCGCGAAGCGCGACTACGCAAACTATGCCCAGGATTAATTTATGTGGCCTTGTGTGGCTTTATAAAGAAATGTAATGCAACGCATCTGCTTGGGCAGAGTCGTGTTGCGTTACATTTCTCAATGGTGGGCATTCCATGGGTGAAACAAGGGCGCTCCTGTACATCCACCCGTGGATTTTTGTGCAGTTCCTGATTTATTAAGGTTTGTAATGCTGGAATTGAATGAAATAGGTATGCCTACAATCGAGTGATGTACATTTATTCCTCCCCGTTACTTCCTCTTTCTATGTGTGATGCATTCTGCATATAAAGAGGAATATGCCTCTTTGGATTGTTTTTTGTGCAGGAAGGAATGCCTACCTGCACAAAAACAATCCTGCCTGTAACATAGGCACCCTTGCACAATGGGTGCCACAAGTGCTCCAACACAAGGAGAATGCTGATGAATGCCATTGCTTAGAAGATATGGTGCTTTTCAGCTCTCTCTCATTCACTCACTGCACTTTGTTTGCTGCTCTTCGTTGCATGAACTTTTAATCAATATACCATCTAGTCTCTATCTTGACTCTCTTCAACAGCATTTGTGTGCTGATTTTCCAAATATCTTGTTCTGCGTTTTGTACTTTTCTCGTCAAGTGTCTCCTATATCTTATTGGCAACTTTCAAAAGTATAAACTGTCGACAACCCCTACTGCCCTAGCGCTCAACAATTAACATCTAATATAGAAAGTGTGAAAATTATATCTATTAAATACAGATGATACAGATAGATCTAGTGATATTTCTAAAGCGCAATCCTAGCTAGAGCATAGCAGAGCACTGAACAAAGAGTTGAAGCCTTGAGATACAAGTCAAGATTGTTCACAATTAGTCAGACTACTCTAGCGGGCAGGTTAGACCATGTATGGACATAATGTTCTCATAAGAGCTGTGCACTCAGTTTATTTTTCAATTGCAGAAATGTGGACACAGTTTTTATGTTGATGTGATGTTGTTTCAGATTCTGGGAACTTAGATAGAGAAGGTCAGTTTTCCTTCTTTCCTTGGCCTTTTTCCAGTCTGTATTTGTATTTTTGTGTTTTCTTTTAGTGCTGTGCTACACCTTTTGGCATCTTCGCAATATAGGAGTAAATGCAACTGACACATACTGCAGGAAGCTTACGGACCACTAAATGGCTAAATCCAGGTCTTTAAAACTTTTCGGAACTTTAATACAGTGGATTCTTGGCATAAAACAAAGAGCGGGTGGTTCCATTAGATAGCTGCAGCAAGTGAGAAAGTTTCTATTTACCTGCAAGGGGTGTTACAGTTTGATTCCCAGTACACGGTTTAATGTGTGCTTTGCATTTATTTTATGGTGACATTTGAATGTATGCCAGAATATAGTTTAATTTCAACCTGCCTGACCTAAATATAACCTCCTAAATATTGTTCCCAAAAATATTGTCCCACTGGGAGAAGATATTTAGAACACATGGGCCGGATTCACATCAGTAAGTTTAGACAAGTATTTTTACTCACAGGTATATTTACTCCTACATCTAGAGGTAACTCTCCACTTTCGACCTACTCACCATTACTGAGAGAAGATTTACACCTAGGTGAAGACTTACATGTCTGCACCCACTCAATTAAGGAGTTGTAGTTTCCTAAAGCATAGTTTACTAATGTAAAATCACTACTCGTAACTTTTCACTTGCTTGATGGAGACCTTCGCCAATGGAGTGGAGATCTCCCTACAGGAAAATATATGGGAATTTAATAAAGCTTATTTTTTTTTTTACAATGTAAACAGTTCTTCGTGTATAATAGCGTAGTAAATACATTTTCATCTTCATTATTAACCTGGAAATAATAAAACATAAAACAACTTTTTACACTACATTAACTCATTAAAAGAAATATGTATTAAACAATAAAGTAATTCCAGTTTATAAATGTAATAATAATTTTGTTATCTAAGTGTATTTTTTAAAATGAATTTAGGACTAATTACGTATGATTATGCATCTTTCTGTACCTCTTTCTCCTTTTCTCCCTTCTCCTCTCTCTCGCTTTCTCTCTCTCTCTCTCTCTATATATATATATATATATATATATATATTATTATTTTTTTTAAATTTTAAAACAAATTGATTCCTTTTCCTGCAGCGCGCTCAATCGTCCAGTGCTAACATCGAGATTAGGTGGAATCCGACCCAATGTAATCTATTAAACATAGAGATGTTGTACTCCAGTATTTTGCAGTTAGAGGTATTTAATCACCACTGCCACCAATGCGTTTCACCATCAAGGCTTCTTCACGGTTCACGTGAACAAGCCTTGATGGTGAAACGCGTTGGAGGCAGTGGTGAATAAATTCCTCTAACTGAAAAATAATGGAGTGCAACATCTCTTTGTTTAATAATATATATATATATATATATTCACTGAAAAAACCATAGGTTTCAGGGGTGTTATCGTTAGCTGGACTTTTCACTCATACAAAACCATTGAAATTCCCCCGTTATAGTTTGTTCAGCTAACTATAACTCGCGCGCCCGCAATGCACTGCTGATTACGTTACATATTACATCACTCATGACATGGTCAGTGACATCACTCATGACATCACTGATGACATCTCAAATGACATCACTGATGACATCACTGATGACATCATCCAGTGAATGTGTGTTTTTCTGAAAATTACATATGTTTTATATATGTATATCTCAAGGTCGATGGAAGAATAAATGGGTATATAAGTGTCTAAATGGATGATTTGTTTTTGAAAAATTGATTGTATAACTGACTGATTAAGTGTATCCTAGTGAATACATGGCTTAGTGAGTACTGTTTAAATATGTAAATATCCGTATCAGTCTCTCACTTTGTGTATAAGTGGCTGCTGTATAAGTGGCTGCATGGGTTGGTGTGTAGCTACATGAGTGTCTATATAGGTTATTAGTTGGTTTTTTGAGTATCAGTATGAGTGTCTGAGTGTCTGTATGGTTCGGTGGGGGGTATTACGTAGTGCATAGGTACATGAATGAGTGACTCACTGTTTGTATGTGTTGAAGACAGCATGTGTGCAGGACTGTATGGGTGGATGAGTGTGTGCATGGGTGTGTTAGTGAGTGAATGACTGTCTCAATAGTGTCTTTATGAGTAACTACATATGTTTTAAACAAGTATATGTGACTATTGGTGCATATAAGTGAGTATATGTGAGAGTGAGAGATTAAAAGAGTTCCTGTATGAATAAGTATTTGTTTCTATAAGTGATTGTTTAAAAGGCAAATTATGTGTAAGTTTCTGTAGAAGTAAGTGTGGTGGTGTGTGTATAACTGTATATGCAAGTAAATGGATGCTTGATTCTTTATTAGCATGAGTGACTATGTGTGTGAGTAACTCTATGGATGAGTGGTGTTGTGTAACAGGATGTATAGGTGTATGAGTACATATGATGAGTGAGTATATGTATGAGTGACTGTATAGGACTGTTGGTGAATGAGTGGATGTGTATGTGGATCTTAGAATTACTGAATAGAATGTTGTAACTGATATATGTCTATTGTTTTGAACATTTTAGTTTCTATTTTTGAATGTGTGTATCAAAGTTTATATTAGGAGGAGAGGAGGTCTGCCACTCTATCACAAGGATGACGTCATCAGTGATGTCATTTGAGATGTCTTCAGTGATGTCATGAGTGATTTCACTGACCATGTCATGAGTGATGTAATATGTGACATCATCAGCAGTGCATTGCGGGCGCGCGAGTTATAGTTAGCTGAACTAACTATAACGGGGGAATTTCAATGTTTTTGTACGAGTGAAAAGTCCAGCTAACTATAACGCCCCTGAAACCTATGGTTTTTTCAGTGAATTTCTAAGGTTTTTTAAATGCTAATTCCTAATTATAACGAGCCTGAAACCTATGGTTTTTTCAGTGAAATTCAAAGGTTTTTTAAATTGTAATTTCTAACTATGCCTACAGAGATAGGACATGTGAAGAAAGAAGAAAAAACGCACAGAAAGAAAAAACAAGAAATGCAGAAAGAAGCAACAGAAGTCCTCAAAGACGAAGAAAAGTGCAGGAAGAAGGATAACGTGCAGAAAGAACAAACAGAAGAGCAGAAAGAAGCCTTGTTGCAAAATCATCCTGTACCCTCAACTTTTTAGGACGGATACTGGTGTTAACTGAGTCTGACTAACCAGTCCTAGAGCCAGTGCTATGTTAAAAGACACTCAGAATACGGTGAAAACACCTACATACATTAGGGAACACTATGCGTTGGGGTCCCCCTGTGATCAGCATGACCACCTCTGTAAACCCCTAGTATTTAATAGGGCAGGGGATTAAAACTACCTCTTAAAACGCGCCACAGGGCGTGTTTGCACACGTCACCTCAGGCCCCGTCCCCTCACTTCCCCACTGATGCCGGTCTTTTATTTATTTTATTTTTTTAAGAAGGAGGGCTGTGTGGCCCCCCTTCTTTTTCTAATTTACTGGCCCTGGGGACCCCATCCCCCAGGGCCTGCAACCTAATTTTTTTTTTTGAAAAAAATTCATTTGGCCCTCCCAAGGCCTTAATCGGCCCCGGGGACCCCAACCCCCGGGTCATGGCCTTTTTTTTTGTTAATCTTTAGGAGGGGGCTGCGTTGCCTCCCTCCTCAGGCCACTTATGGCCCCGGGGACCCCATCCCCCGGGGCCGGCCTTTGTTTTTTATTATTTTAAAAAAATATATATTTATAGAAACACCTAGGACATGCTGGACAAACCGTATGTACATATCACATAACGATTTGCGTGATATTCATTAAAAGGCAACTATGCATAGAATGAATTCACATGGAATGTATTTACACCACTAGTAAAGCTCTGACGTGTCTGACGCCCTACCGTGCCTACTCCCGGCACCCCCGCCGGTGGGTACTCTCCAAGTAGACACCCTTGTCGTTTATTTATACAAACATGGGTAGCTATTGACGGGCACATTTAATATACACGCACACCAAGCAATTCAAAGGGGATTCGACAAAAATTCGACCAAACTATGCAAGAAACCCCCCTCACGGTTAATAAAACGCACACCCACCGCCGGATGTGTAATACTTTTTATTTTACTCTCTGGAAAGGAGACGAACCTCACTTGAGAGTCACAGCGTGCTCCTGGCTGAGCCCAATGCTGTGTTACACCCACCAGTGCCCGCCGAGTGCCTCATACCTCTGTGTTGTATTCCACCAGCTAGTGCATATGCTATGACACTCTCTAGCCCATGTGCACTGTAACACCACCCCCGTGAATATGTCATGCCACATTTGCCTTCGCAAGGGTTATATTGCCCCATCTAACGTGCCTTCCTCGATGCCTATGTTATAACGCACAGCGCTATGCCATACATATTACAATCTGGGATCCATATTTTTGTCACAGTGCATATGCAACGTTACACTCTGCAGCACATATTTTATATTACAACTTTAGAGACTAGTTAGGTTACACAACACTGCCCTGTGCATATTACACTCCAAGGCGCATATCGCATAGCACGCGCTAGTGCCTGTGCTATCTCGCGTTCTCCAATGAATCTGTCATTGCGCACAATGTATTGCATATTATATTTCACGCCCCGGTTCATCTTATATCACACTTTTTGGTGCATAGTTTATACCATACACTATATCTAGTTTTCATTTTCAATCATGCTCTCAGTACTATATTCTATATAACACTGCGTCCACCTACCCTTTTCACGGGCATTACATTTTGCGATGGGGGTGGAGGGTCAGGGGGTGTTTCTGCCAAGTGAGCCCAGAGTCACAGTCACAAACGTCCTCTTCTTCCTGAATAAAAGTGAGATTATGCTGCATACTTGTTCATATTTTAAGTAGTTCGCACAGACACACATTTTAAAAACAATAAAGTTCCTAATACCCACCTTCTCTGAACAGTTAGCTTGCTGCCCCATCCACCTCTTCCCTATCCTCTGTTGTCTGAATCCATGGACTAGCCTCCTCCCTCCTGCCATGCATGGTCTGATGTGCTGCCACTGCCCTCCATTTAGCATGATGTACCAATCCACTCCTCCTGCCCTCCATTGCCCAATTCTATGGCCCATCATTGACCTCCTGCTTAGCCTCTGTGCTTAGCTTGCTGCCCCTATTCTCCCTATTCTCCTTCCCCCTGCCCTCCGATGTATTTGTGCATGCCCCTGCTCCATCCTTTTTGCCCACCATGTTCCATGGATCTGCCACTCCTATCTACTCTGAGTGTTCTGTTGAGCTGCCACTCCCCTCCCACCTGCCTAGCATTCTCAGATGACTGTAACCTGTCCCTGCCACCTCCACCCTGCCTATCCCCTTCCTCCTGTCCTCCATGGTCCATTTTACTGCCACACCCTTCTGCCCTCCCTGGCCTGTTGTGCTGCAACTGCTCCTCCTGCCTGCCCCGCGCGGTCTGTTGTGAGGTCCCTTCCCCTGAACTCTCTTGTCTGTGCCCAGGTCCTGACCCTCCCTTCTATCCTCCATGGTCCTTTGTGCATGCCTCTGCACCCTCCTTCTTGCCCATCATAGCCATTGTGCTGCCACTAACCCTCCTGCTTGCCATGCATGGTCTTCTGTGCTGCCATGGCCCCTTCCACCTTTCCTGTGTGGTCAGCTAGCTGACCCCCTCCCACCTTCCCTCCATGGTCTGTGTGTGTGCCATCATAGGCTCACTGTTGCTCTCCATGGTGTGTCTTGTTTCTAGTGCCCATCCTGCCTGACCTCCATGGTAATCTTGCTGCTCCTGCCCTGCCCCCTTGCCCCCAGCCCTCTGTTTCCATGTGCAGACCCCTATTCCCTCCCTCCTGGCTTGTCTGTTCCATTGTAATGCCCCTGATCCGTCCCTCTTGCCCTTTATGGTCTGTTATGCTGCGGCTTTCTCTCCTGTCTGTCCATTATGGTCAGCTATCTACCATTGCCTCTTTCCCCTCTGTTCTCTGTTGTCCATGTGCATCGTCCTGTCCCCTCCCTATTGCTTTCTATGGATTGTTGTGCTGCACTCCCGTCCCGCATGCGTTGTGTGGTGTATTGTGCTGCTGCATACCCTGATACCTGCCCTGTAGGGTCAGTTTGGTGCACCTCTCCATGTCCCTCCTGTCCTCTGTTATCCGAGTCCATGTCCCTACCTCAATTCCTCCTGCCTACCATGGTCCAATGTACCATACTTGCGAACATTTTGAACTTGGTAAGAGGGAGATTTTGAAAAAAAACTGGGGTATTGATTTTCCCCTTTGAGTTACATTGAAAAAGAGGAGATTGTAAACAGGAGACAGATCAAATAAAGCCCATTTGAGCTTAAAAACATTGGACGTTTCCTGGCTGAAACGGGTCTATTGGCATGCATGGTTGTACTACCACTGCCTCTTCCTTCTGCCCACAATGGTCTATTATATTGCGACAGCCTCTCTTGCCAGTCCTGTATTGTTGGTTTGTTGCCCCTGCCCCCCTTTCCACTGCCCTCCATAGTCTGTTGTGCTGCCACTGAAATTTGACCTTCCTGCCTGCCCAGTGTGGTCAAATTGTTGCATCTGCACTCTCCTACCTGCCTTCAATTTTCAGTCCGTGCCCCTGGCCTCTGCCTCTCAACAGTATCCCAATGAACAACTAGATTGCTAACATTCTATATTTATTACAAAAGTGTGGAACGCCTGACGTCATCTTGATGTAATCAAAACTGTAATACCCAGAGTATTTCCTTTAGAAATTACATATATGAGAGGGTCTTATTTGCATCAAAATTATGGTTAGTGCTCCAAAAACTAAAATGAGGACATATTTTCTGAGTTTTCAAATAGCGACAAAGAACTTTTAAATTATTTGTAATCTTTATGTTTTTTTATCCAGTTGACCACTTGATTAAATGTTGCACCTAGGGGAGAGGATGTGGTGTTACTTACAGAGCTGCAGACTTTGCAACTGGGGAACCAGGTTGGAGTTTCTGCTTCAGCTCAACATTCTGTGATTCTGGTCAAATCACTTAATCTCTCCATGTCTACAACCAAAATGAATTTGATCTTGTGTGATGTAACCAATGCTCATGTAAAGCACTCCAATACCTGACAAGTCTGCACTATATAAAACTTCAAATACACAAAAAATAAGTGTTTTGCACACTTCTGTCATTGGGCTACATGTGGGCTACATCTGGGTGATATTTGTGCTGCATTTGGGCTCTTTTGTCTCTGGTGGCCATCTCTGTAGTAAAGCTACTGCTCACCAGGGAAGTCTGCTGCTGGTATTCAATGTGCATGTTTCAGTCTGCATGTCAGAATTTTTTTATGAAATAGAAGAGGATTTGAGAAGTCAAAATGTGCCCTAATTTTTCTTTCTGCAGAACTAATCATAATTTCTATGGCAAAATGAACCCCCGCATTTTGTTCCTTTGTAAATTAAATGTTTTAAGTGTTACCACTTTATTCCAATCCAGATGGCTTCAGGTGTGCCATACTTTTGTCATAAGTAAGACTGTTAGCGCTCTAGTTGTTCGTTAGAACACTCTGGGACATTCTGTCATTGGGCTATACTTGGGCTACAACTGGGTGATATTTGGGCTACATCTGGGCTCTTTTGTCTCTGGTGGCCATTTTGGGAGACTTATTTGTTATGATTTTTCCTAATTTCCTCATTTACTACAGTCTCCTCAGTAGGAAATACTTTCAGTGTTTTACTTTGATTCCATCATGAAGGCATTCAGATGTGTCACACATTTGCCATGAATTCAGAATGTTGACACTCTAGTTGCTTATTAGATCACTGTAGTAAAGCTACTGCTCACCAGGGAAGTCTGCTGCTGGTATTGAAAGTGCATGTTTCAGTCTGCATGTCAGAATTTTTTAATGAAATAGAAGAGGATTTGAGAAGTCACTCAAAATTAGGCCTGGGCTAAAAATCCGTTCCGCTCGCGGAAATTGCGATAATTTGACATTTTCACGTTCCGCAGAGAGCACGAAAATGTAAAAATTTCCGCAATCCGCATTTTACCGGAAATTTTTTGCTTGCTCGCGCTGTAAAATAATACATTCTTGCGCGATCGCCTTACCTGAATCCCCGCGTTCGCCGACAAGTTTGCCCGATCCGGTCACGTTCTCCACGAGATGTTGGATTGTTGGTAGCCATTTGCGCTGTCTCGCGACAGTTCGCGCCCACAGTAACATCATTCGTCGCGCGATCACGTCTTTCTTCTCGCGATCATGCACTGCGAGACAAGTGAAAACATGATGGCCACGCCCGCAAGCAACCGCATGGGTAAGTTGGCGAGCCGCGACCACGCAGAACATACCGCGAACGGGCGGGAAAAAAACTTCCGCATCTTCGCGATATTTCCACGTGTTTGCGGAGATTTTTAACATTTTTGCGATAATTTGCGAAAGTGAATTTCGCAAATTCCGACCACCCCTACTCAAAATGTGCCCTCATTTTTCTTTCTGCAGCACTAATCATACTTTCTATGACAAAATGAACCCCCTCATTGTGTTCCTTTTTAAATTAAATGTTTTAAGAGTTACCACTTTATTCCAACCAAGATGGCTTCAGGTGTGCCATACGTTTGTCATAAGTAGGACTGTTAGCGCTCTAGTTGTTCTTTAGAACACTCTGGGAAGCTGCAGTAGAACACAAAGGAATCAACTGACAGTCTCTGCCCTTGTTGGATGTACATGTTTTACTGAGAATGTCAGACTTCATTCTCACATGACTGAGAAAGATAATGTGAATTAACAGAAAATATGCTCACAGTTTAGCTTATAGATCACCTTCCAAACCTCTGTAGGAAATGCATGAGAAAATAGTTTTCTCTCAAACATGATTCATGATATCACAGCAGAAGGCTTTTTCACATGGTAAAATCACCTTAGAACACACCACAATTCCTAAAATGAGTATGATACCATCAACAAATGATTTATAATGTAACTAAAGTCTTAAAACCTATTATTAACTGTAATGCTTTTTAATGAGGTGCTATCATGTATATTAGTCGCAAGATGGCTGCCAACACTTCTTGGATGAAGTGCTGACAGCCAATCAGATCTCACGATGAGATGTGTGGATAGGCTCCGCCCAGATATATATGTGATTTTACTTTTGATTTTCTCAGGAACTACTGAACGGATTTACACCATTTAAGCAAAAGGCACAAGTCTGAACTGAGGACTACCCCTTTGCCAAATTTGGTGTAATTCCGTTCAGCACTTCGGGCTGTAGCTGCGTCAACAGGTCCTATGGGAAAATGCATGGGGAAAACATGTTTTGGGACCCCCTTTTTTTCTCGGCCCCCGCTTGACAAATCACCATGAAATTTTCAGGATAGGAGCGGACCGGAGCACCCCACCAGTTTTGAAAATTTCACAAAGATTTATCAATCGACGTCAACGTTATTCCAAATAGAATATATATATATATATATATATATATATTACCTACTGGCGGTCGCCAGTAGGTAGTTATAGTTAGGACCCTGTTTCCATAGGAAAACCGCAACATTCTATTTGGAATAACTTTGGCGCCGGTCGACGAATCCTCGCGAAATTTCCAAAACTAATGGGGCGCTACGCTCCGCTCCTACCCTGAAAATCTCGGGGGGATTTGTCAAGCAGGGGATGAGAAAAAAGGGGGGTCCCAAAACGCGTTTTTCCCATGCATTTTTCCATAGGACCTTTAGACACAGCTACAGCCCGAACGGCTGAACAGAGTTACTTGAAATTTGGCAGAGAGGTAGTCTACAGGTCAAGGAAGTGCCTTTTGTAGGTCTGGTGTAAATCTGTTCATTAGTTCCTGAGAAAATAGCATTTAAATCAATATATATATCTGTGGCAGCTTACGGTGCGCTTACCGTGCGCTTACCGTGCGCTTACCGTACGCGTACGGTGCCGTGCGCGAGCGCGATTCTGATTGGTTGTCACATGACTGTAAACATTCGAATCGGACGAAATCAGGAAGTGTCGGCTGCCATTTTGTGTTTTCACACAGAAAAAAAAAGGGAGATAACTTGAAAAGGGGGCAAGGAAGAGAGTTACAGACCCCCTAACATTTGAAAGGGGGTCAAAGAAGGACAGAAAAGTACAAAAAACCCATTTATTAATTTAAAAAAAAAATCGCGGGGTACGCATACGGTAAGCTTACGGTGAGCTTACCGTATGCGTACGGTAGAAAAAAAAAATAAAAAAAGAAATAAAATTCAGATTTAAGTGTTTAGATATTAGGGGGCTCTAAAAGAGCCGTTGTGTTTATGAAGTGATTTGATTTTTTAGTGGTACCTACAAGTAAGTACCGATGCAGAGTCTAAGGTTCAAGAGGAAGACTCTGTTCCCTTCATCAGTGAAGTGTACACCATCTCCTCTATAAATGTCTTGCATGTCGTAACGCAAGTTGTTGTGGTAAATGGAACCCATACCATAGTCTCGGAGGAAAGCAGAAACAGATTTGTTGACGTGTTTTCTTGCTTTGTCAATCTGCGGACAAAAATGATTGGACCAGTTCCATTTTTGCCTTTGGCATATGTTAGAATACACAAAGGCAGTTTTAGGGAAAAGTGAAAACAGTTGTGCCAAGGTCTCCTTCATAAGCATTTCCAGACCTACCCCAGTCAAAGTGCCTAGGTCATTGCCACCACAGTGCACTATTATGAGGTCAGGGTGTTGGATTTGCATGAAGGATTTCACCAATGGCATCAATTGGTGCCACTTTAACCCTCTCTGACCAATCCATTTAATGTCTACATTTGGCAAAGCAAGGTCTCTCACCATACCTGTTTTCTCTGCATACTTTTCACTCCAGAAGACATAGCTGTGCCCTACAATCCACACTGTGAACATCTTCCAAGGAGATCGGGATGCACTCAGGAGGTGTATTTCAGTAGAATGGGAAAAAGTAATGAAAGACAGTTTGGAAATGGAGGCATACATATTTTTTTTAAATAAAAAGAACTCATTGGCTGTTTCATACCAATCTACACTAAAAACTAGGCTGTATGTGTCAATATATAGAAGCATGTTTTGTATTGGTACAGAAAAATGTGTTACCAAAGAACAGTACTATGGATTTGCTGTTAGGTTTGAAAAGTCAAGCACTCTTGCTCTTTGGAAATGAAACATTGTGTGGTGAACTTCTGACCTAACTCTACACAGCAGTGTTACAAGAGCTGTTGCTATGGTAGCAGGCAGAAGTCAAGTTGGGGGAAGGGTACTAGGCTGAAGTCAAGTTGGGGGAAGGGTACTTTTGGAAAAGGGTTGGTTTTCAACCAATAGAAATGTGTGATTACATTTGAAAAAAAGGGGGAAGCACTGAGATTTGAAATTAACATGTATATGTGCGGAAAAAGAGAGGGAAACATTGCCATTATCTGGTTCTGCTGAGAGGAGAGAGGTGTACAGAACAGAGATCCTGGCTCTGATAATCTGCTGTTCGAGTGCCACATTTCTTTCACAACTAACTCATTTTAAAGGTGAGTTATGAGTTTGAGAGGGGATGTATATGGTAAATTAAGAAATGAATAATAGAATTGGAATTCCTTTTGTTGAAGTTGTGTTTTTCGTTTTGTGTTTTGGGAGAAATTTAAATGTAAGGAACATGTAAAATAATATGGACTATGTTTTCACCATAAAATAAGTTGTATTGTTATAAAGGAGGAATACTTTTAGGGTTTGAGGTTGCAGTCAGTAATGCAAATACATTCAGCATCACTAAGGCTGGTTGCCCTTGCTGGAGTGTAGTAAGTCACCCAGGTTACACATGTTTCTGGTCTCAAAAAGCTGTTTGGACATGTGCTTTTTTCAGAATCTGAAAAGTGGATTCAAAATGTGTCAGACTGTAAAAGTACTTATCACTTGCCAAAAAAAACAGTAGGAAGTGTGCTTTCCAATTGGCAAAGAAATTTCGTTTTCTGACTAATATCAAACCATGACTCTGTGTGCAAAGAGGAATTATAGACAGAGATTTATTGCGTATTACTCTGGTAATTTTACAGTTGCATTAGTAGGAAAGGGGGAGCTATTTTTTCTGCAGAAGCAGACTCTTAGCACACACCCAGCTGCTTATCCTGTGGAATCATGCATAGTATTCACAACCGAGTGGGGTTTGAGGTTGCAGTCAGTAATGCAAATACATTCAGCAACACTAAGGCTGGTTGCCCTTGCTGGAGTGTAGTCAGTCACCCAGGTTACACATGTTTCTGGTCTCAAAAAGCGGTTTGGACATGTGCTTTTTTGCAGAATCTGAAAAGTGGATTCAAAATGTGTCAGACTGTAAAAGTACATATCACTTGCCAAAAAAAGAGTAGTAAGTGTGCTTTCAAATTGGCAAAGAAATTTCGTTTTCTGACTAATATCAAACCATGACTCTGTGTGCAAAGAGGAATTATAGACAGAGATTTATTGCGTATTACTCTGGTAATTTTACATTTGCATTAGATGGAAAGGGGGAGCTATTTTTTCTGCAGAAGCAGACTCTTAGCACACACCCAGCTGCTTATCCTGTGGAATCATGCATAGTATTTACAACCGAGTGGGGTTTGAGGTTGCAGTCAGTAATGCAAATACATTCAGCAACACTAAGGCTGGTTGCCCTTGCTGGAGTGTAGTCAGTCACCCAGGTTACACATGTTTCTGGTCTCAAAAAGCTGTTTGGACATGTGCTTTTTTGCAGAATCTGAAAAGTGGATTCAAAATGTGTCAGACTGTAAAAGTACATATCACTTGCCAAAAAAAGAGTAGTAAGTGTGCTTTCAAATTGGCAAAGAAATTTCGTTTTCTGACTAATATCAAACCATGACTCTGTGTCCAAAGAGGAATTATAGACAGAGATTTATTGCGTATTACTCTGGTAATTTTACAGTTGCATTAGTAGGAAAGGGGGAGCTATTTTTTCTGCAGAAGCAGACTCTTAGCACACACCCAGCTGCTTATCCTGTGGAATCATGCATAGTATTCACAACCGAGTGGGGTTTGAGGTTGCAGTCAGTAATGCAAATACATTCAGCAACACTAAGGCTGGTTGCCCTTGCTGGAGTGTAGTCAGTCACCCAGGTTACACATGTTTCTGGTCTCAAAAAGCGGTTTGGACATGTGCTGTTTTGCAGAATCTGAAAAGTGGATTCAAAATGTGTCAGACTGTAAAAGTACATATCACTTGCCAAAAAAAGAGTAGTAAGTGTGCTTTCAAATTGGCAAAGAAATTTCGTTTTCTGACTAATATCAAACCATGACTCTGTGTGCAAAGAGGAATTATAGGCAGAGATTTATTGCGAATTACTCTGGTAATTTTACATTTGCATTAGATGGAAAGGGGGAGCTATTTTTTTCTGCAGAAGCAGACTCTTAGCACACACCCAGCTGCTTATCCTGTGGAATCATGCATAGTATTCACAACCGAGTGGGGTTTGAGGTTGCAGTCAGTAATGCAAATACATTCAGCATCACTAAGGTTGATTGCCCTTGCTGGAGTGTAGTCAGTCACCCAGGTTACACATGTTTCTGGTCTCAAAAAGCTGTTTGGACATGTGCTTTTTTCAGAATATGAAAAGTGGATTCAAAATGTGTCAGACTGTAAAAGTACTTATCACTTGCCAAAAAAAAACAGTAGGAAGTGTGCTTTCCAATTGGCAAAGAAATTTCGTTTTCTGACTAATATCAAACCATGACTCTGTGTGCAAAGAGGAATTATAGACAGAGATTTATTGCGTATTACTCTGGTAATTTTACAGTTGCATTAGTAGGAAAGGGGGAGCTATTTTTTCTGCAGAAGCAGACTCTTAGCACACACCCAGCTGCTTATCCTGTGGAATCATGCATAGTATTCACAACCGAGTGGGGTTTGAGGTTGCAGTCAGTAATGCAAATACATTCAGCAACACTAAGGCTGGTTGCCCTTGCTGGAGTGTAGTCAGTCACCCAGGTTACACATGTTTGTGGTCTCAAAAAGCTGTTTGGACATGTGCTTTTTTGCAGAATCTGAAAAGTGGATTCAAAATGTGTCAGACTGTAAAAGTACATATCACTTGCCAAAAAAAGAGTAGTAAGTGTGCTTTCCAATTGGCAAAGAAATTTCGTTTTCTGCCTAATTTCAAACCATGACTCTGTGTGCACACAGGAATTGTTTTTAGATATTTAATTTGTGATGGTGTTATTGTGATTTTCACTTGTAGGAAAGGGGTACATAGTATTTTAAGATTTGAAAAGATCATAAAAAATGTAGTAATATATTTAAATAAAATAAAGGAATTTTTTTTTAGTTTTTTTCAGGTATTGCTGAAGAGCAGTGAACAAAATTTAAGATGCCTACAAAATCCAGACTAAGGAAAAACCACAAAAAAAAACTATATTTGAAGACAACTGGAGGACCTAAGTTAGTTGGAGATGCTCATGTTGGGAAAAAGAGAAAGTCTTCTGGTTAGCAGACAAAAGATTTTTTAAGCAATATCTTCAAAAAAAGGAAAAATTTACAAAATGTCTGTACTGGAAAGAATGTTTTAAATAGAAAACAACAGGAAAAAATTGAGCATTTAGTTAATGCAAATGTACCTTCAGAAACAATAAAGATTAACTTAAAAAGAAAAACAGCGTTTAAAGAGATTCGTAGAAAAATGTTTCTGAGAAGAGTTATGTCCAATTTGATAAAGGATGTGAAGAAATATAAGAAAAAAGCTAAATTTTATAAAAGAAAAAAAGAAATTGAAGCCATTGCAGCAAAGGCTTTAGAATTAAAAAGGAAACTATTCATTTTAATTTTGAACAGGATGCGTACATTAGATAAAATGGTCAATGTACTGAAATCACAAAGCAAAAGGAAAAGACTAGTGAAAAGAACAAACTTTTGTAAAGTGTTTTTAGGAGAATGGATGCATAGTTCAAGTAGTGAACCTTTTTTTAATGAAGAGAGTTATTTTAAAAGTAATAGTTTGCTGCATGCAGTTGACACCAGAGGTCGTGCTTATGAAGTGAAAAATGGTTGTATAATGGAGAAGGAGAAAATGGTTCCAAGAGATGAGGTACAAGTGATGGCGGATGAGGCTATGGGGAGACGTCCTAAAGCCCCAGTGTACACTTGGAATTGTAGTAGAATTTGCACTGTGCGTCAGGAATCTATTGATAAATTTCGTGAGTTTCTAAGAGAATATAGTAAAAAAAGTGTTAAACAGAAGATTAAGGTGCTACAAAGTCTAGATCCATGCAGAGTGAGAGAGAATACTGGTTTGCAGGGACATTCTCTGGCTTGTCTATCTAGAAAAGTGTGTAAAAGTGTTTTTCATCATTTTAGGATGCTGGCTGTTCATCATACTGAAATGAGAAAGTTTGTGAGACGGTTGTATTTTGCTAAAAGTCCAGCAATAAAGTTAGATGAATTGAATAGGGCTCTGTTCCGTGGATCGGTATCAGATGTAGAGAAGGTTACTGATGAAATTCAGTTTTGTTACTTTGGTCCAGAACAAGAAAGTGCAGAAAAGGACACAGTAAATGAGGAAGAAGTGGAAGAGAATGTAGAACCCTCTGTAAGTAAGGCATTTAATGATCACATAACAAAATTTGCAATAATCTCTAATGAAAGACCAAATATTACTTGTATTTGTTGCCGCAGAACTCATTATAGAAAACAAACCAGGAATGTTGATCTCTACAGAAAAAGTGAAAATGAAGATAATTATAAGTGGAAGGATTTTGCCACATATATATTTCTTGAAAATTGTTTTGAATTGGGTGAAGATCAGCGTATTTGTAAATACTGTTACAACAAGTTAGAGGAAAATAGAATGCCGACCAGAGCTGTACATAATAATTTAGAATTGGATGCTATTCCTGCTGAACTTTCTGAATTAAATACATATGAGTCTATACTTATTCAATGTGTTCATCCTTTCCAGACCATAGTACGTATGGAGCCCAAAACTTGTAAATTACCTCCTTCAGATTTACTGAGAGGTTTAAAAGGTAGAGTGGTGTATTTGCCCTTGGATTTTAAAAAAAATATGGAAACTATTGATGCAGATACTTTGGAAACTGAACCATTAGTTATTCTGGTTAATGGTGTACCTACAAAGAATAAGAAGATTTGGCAGGAGCTGGTAGATGTACGGAAAGTACAAAGAGCAAATTTGTATTTGAAAAGGAATAACAAATGGTATGAATCAATTTATATAGAAGAAGAAGAAGAAGATTTACAAGAAGACACAGAAACACCAACTGGACAAATTGAAAAAGTGGACAAGTCAAAGGAAGAAGAAATTTATGAACATTTTAGCATACATCCTCTTCACTCAAAAGAAGTTATGGGAGACAATATTGATCTATTTCAGATGAAGAAAGCAAAAGGAACTCCCGTGAGTGTATGGGAGGAGAGCTTGGAAGCTCGATGTTTTCCCCAGCTGTTTCCTACAGGAAAGGGAGGACGATACGATGAACGTCCAGAACAGATTCCAGCTTCTGAGTATCGAACTACAAGACTATATGCAGAAGATCCCAGATTTCGACAAAGTATTCCTTATTTGTTCCATCTTTTATTTGAAAGCGACTTGTCTGCATTATCATATGCATTAAATCACATTTTAAAAAGTGGAGTACATTTACAAAATGTGTCTGCTAAGGATTTTATGGAGAAAGTGCAGCACCGAGATGATCATTTGGAAACACAACTGATCAATCTGATGCTTGTCAGCGTGGGACAAATGAATATTGGTACCGACGCCATGGTGAATTAAAATGCATGTTACGGAATTTAGGAACACCAACATGGTTCCTTACCCTAAGCTGTGCTGAGTACGCTTGGGATGATTTACTGGATTTTCTACGAGAGGCAAATTCAAACATTAAAAACATCGAATACAAGACAGCAGGAGAACTGTGCTCATTGGATCCGGTTAATGTTTGCAGATATTTCAATCATAGATTTGAGGCTATGATGTCCTTCATCTGCAATAAAAAAAATCCACCTCTAGGAGAAGTAGTGGATTTCTTTTGGAGAAAAGAGTACCAGGCAAGAGGTGCTCCTCATATTCATATGCTGTTGTGGATCAAGGATGCCCCAAAGTTTGGAACAGATACTGATGAAGCAGTGTTATCTTTCATTGAAGAATATGCAACATGTGCTATACCAAAAAGCACAGAAGAGAAAAAGTTAAAGGAGCAAGTTTTACGTTTCCAAAGTCATCGGTGTGGAAAATACTGTCGACGAAAATACAAGAGCAAAGATAAATACTACACTAAATGTCGATTTGGATTTCCTAGACCTGTTCTTTCAAATGGAAGAGTAAACAGTTTTATGTCATCTGTGAGACATACTATTACAAGAAAATCACCTAAGAATACCTACAACCTTAAAAGAAAAGAAGAATCAAAAAATATAAATGACTACAACCCCGTCATTTTATCCATGTGGAATGCTAACATGGATATACAGTATGTAGCTGACAATTCCATTGCTGTTGCTCGATATGTAACGTCTTACATTACTAAATCAGAAAAAACTGAATTGAAAGAAATGTGGGAAGAGATTTCTCACGAGAAGACTGTCAGTAAGAAGCTGTACAGTTTCAGTTTAAAGATGTTATCGCATCAAGAAATTGGATCCTACGAATGTTCAGATAGGTTATCTTATGCAAGTCTCTACTCGAAATCAAGAAGAATAATTTGGGCAAGTTTAGGCCTTGCAGCAATGAGAAATCGGGTACTAAAATCTGTTGGAGAAATTGAATATTTGGCCGAGAATGACCCAGAAAGTACAGATATTTTGAAATCAAACATGTTGGACACATATTATCCCAAGAGAAGTCTTCATCTAGAGAACATGTGTCTTTATGAAGTTCTGCAGAACTACATTTATTCACGGAAAGCCACAGAAGACATTAACAATGGAAAATATAAAGTCATTGGTGAGGAAGGATGTTTGGTGAAGCAAACAAAAGGAAGTTTGATAAATCACAGGAAGCTGAGTTGCGACACTACTGACAAAAAGGAATTTTACTACTTGGCTCTTTTACAGCTGTTTAAACCATGGCGTACAGAGGATGAACTACTGGGAGAATTTCAAAGCTATGAAGATTCCTTTAATGCTTGCAAAGGCAGCATAGAATGCAGTACTTTCACAAATTATGTGCAAATGTTAAATGAAGAAATTGAACAGGAAACTACAATTGCAGCTGAAGTAGCTAGAGACAGTTCTCAAGACAGCCAAAGTTCAGGAACACTCAGTCAAGATCCCCTACGACAACCAATCGTTGAAAATGAAGCTGCAATAGCCATGAATGAAGTGGAAACGGCTATGAATCAAGCTCAAGAAGAATTTATAGACTTACCAAATTTGGAAAGACAACTGAATGAAGAGCAGCAACAAATTTATGAAGAGATCAGAAACAAAATTGATCACGGATTACTACATGAAAAAAAAGAGTGCTCATGCACATCATTTCATCCAATCAGGATGTATGTAAGCGGACAAGCTGGAACTGGAAAAAGTTTCTTAATAAAAGTCATCAGAAGCTACCTACAGCAAAAAACGGATTCAACTTTGTCTTGTGTGGTTACTGCTCCAACTGGGTTAGCAGCATATAACATAAAAGGAATCACCTTACATCGTTTGCTAATGTTACCAGTGGAGCATGAGAACAAAATACAATACCACAAGCTAACTGGAGAAGCATGCTTGGAAGTTTCAAGAGTATTGAAGAAGATGCAAGTTCTCATTATTGATGAGGTGAGCATGGTATCAAACTTAATGCTTGCCTTTGTGCATTTAAGAATGCAGCAAATTCTAAGGACAGACTATGACATGTTATTTGGTGGAAAACATGTCATAGTTTTTGGGGATCTTCTACAGCTTACTCCAGTTAAAGGACAACCAGTGTTTAATACTGTGACACATGAAGACACAAAGAAGTCATTGGGAAGCATTGGTAATGCAAATATTTGGTCCTTCTTTGAGTACAAGGAACTTACTACTAATATGAGGCAAGCAAACGATGAAGAATATGGAAGTATTCTGAAAGATATCAGAATTGGACTACTCACTGAAGCTGGCACAAAAGCATTACAGAGTCGGTTGCTACATAATTTATTTCCAAAGGAAGAAATAGTTGCAGAGAAGATATACAAGAACATTGCAGAAAAGAAAAGTGTCAGTTGCTTAATGCCGACTCTACGTGAATGCTCAATATTCAATGAGGAGCTTTTGAAATTGGAAAAGGAAGAGATTAGGAAATTGGAAGCAGTTGACAAAATTCAGGATGGAAGAATTACTATCACATTAACAGGCAAACTGAAAAATAAATTGGATTCACTAGAGAAGAACATTTCCAAAACTGCTGGATTAGAAAAAAATCTATATGTTTGCATGAACTGTAGAGTATTTTTAAGGAGAAATTTGGATGTTGAAAAAGGCTTAGTAAATGGAGCTATGGGAAGAGTTGTGGGTTTTATTAATTATCAGAAAAAAGATGGAATTGAATGTTTAAAAATAAAATTTGATCAGATTGAAGAAGTTATAGACATTTGTCGTTGTACAGTTCGTTTCATGCTTGTGAAAGACTTATATGTACAAAGGAAACAGTTTCCGTTTTCTCTAGCATATGCTGTAACTATTCACAAGTCTCAAGGATTGACTGTAGATTGTGCATTTGTAAACATTGGTTCAACTGTGTTCAAAGAAGGTATGGCTTATGTAGCTTTGTCACGAGTGAAAACATTATCTGGTTTATTCATGATAGACTTTGATGATTCAAAAGTTAGTGCTGATACAAACTGTGTAAAGGAGTATAATAGATTAAGAAGAACCTATGCTCCTCATTTAGGTCAGTATCCTGTGTTGGAGAAACGTGTAGTTTCTCGAAAAAGGAGAATTGAGAATATCTGTAATGAGGATGTAGAGAGGAGGAAAAAAAAGAGGAGTGATGTAATTGCAAGCAAAAAGAAAAAGGAAAATGTTGAAGAGGTTGTAGGTTGCCATTTTGAAAATAGCTCTGGTGTCAACTGCTACGCTAATGTAGTGCTGAATGTTGCATTTTATCTGGAAAGTTTACAAGAGCAGATAATAGTAAATCAGAGAAAAAGATTCTGTTCTGAGTTGAGTCTCCTTTTTCAAAAGCTGAGTAATGATAAAACTCAAATAGAAAGTGCTACTGAAATTAGAAAACATTTAGATGTATGTACAGGACGAACACAGTTTTCTCAAAATGTACAGCAAGACACACAGGAATTCTTGATGTATTTTCTTCAGGTACTGGAAGAAGAAGGGGTGCCAATTGAAAATATGTTTGGTGTCTCTTATAAATGGGAACATAGTTGTGAAAACTGTTTCAATACATGTGGCTCTAATGTTGATTCTGAAAGGTTTATTTATTTAACATTGCCAGACAGTAAAACAGTCACTTTTGCTAAATTAGTTAAAGATGCTAATCATAGCATGGAATGCGGTGAGTGTAAATCTGACATGTTTTCAACGTTCATTTTAAAGGAATACGGACAGTATGTAATTTTAATGATGCAACGATGTAAAGCTGATGGTTCAAAATTGGATACTTTAATAAAGAAGTTTATAGGACAGCAATTATCAATTTCAGGAAAAACTTTTGTAACAGTTGCAATAATTTTCCATGAAGGACCTACTGTAACTTCTGGACATTACACAGTTTATCTTAAATGTGAAAAAGGCTGGACACTGTGTAATGATTCCCAATTGATTTTCAAGCAACGTTTGCCTTTTGATTTAGCAAATTCCTATCTAATCTTCCTGAAACCTAAATTTTAGACAGACTTGGCAAGATCTGTACAAAACAATTTTACCATTTTATTGGATTACCATTGGAATTTACAAATAAAAAAGATTTTTCAAATTACCATTTGGCCTAAAGGAAAGGTAACCAATTGTATTGTGGACTTATTTAATTCCTAATTAATCTTTCAGAAACCAAAAATTTTAGAGAGAATCGGTAACATCTGTACAATTTAAATTTTGGAATTTTATTGGATTACCATTGGAAATTTCATCAAAAAAGATTTTTAAAAATACCATTTGGCCTAAAGGAAAGGTAATCAATTGTATTGTGGACTTATTTAATTCCTAATTAATCTTTCGGAAACCAAAATTTTAGAGAGAATCGGTAACATCTGTCCAATTTAAATTTTGGAATTTTATTGGATTACCATTGGAAATGTAATCAAAAAAGAATTTTAAAATTACCATTTGGCCTAAAGGAAAGGGAACCAGATGTATTGTGGAGTTATTTGAGATATATTATTTTTGTGATTATGCTTCTGTAACAAAATTGTCAGACGGTATTTTAAAGAAATAGTTATTGTTATTAGATGATATTTTTTTGAATATTTTGCATTTCTATAATGTTATGTTTAAGTGAGAATAGATTCTGGGCTTTTTTAAAACAATCTTTGAGATTGTTATTTTTTTTTTGCCCGCTGTTAAGTGATGAATGCAATTGCTTTCACGATTTATAGTGAAATGCAATATATTCTGAAAACAGCAAAAAAAAGGCAAAAACGTGTTTTTGGAAAATATGTAAATACGTGTACTGTGTTATATAATGATTTATTAAATATTAATACTTTTTTCTTTTTTTTCAGATTGTGAAAGAAAATTTTCGAAAAAAAACCAACCATTTTTACAAGTAATTTCAATTTAAATTTTAATTAAAAATTAAATTGTTGGGTGGGTCAGGTAAGTCAGAAATTAGATGGTCCCTTTCTTCCACTTCTCCTCAAACAGATTTACAGTATTTAGTTATTAATCCCTCAAGGATCTTGAAATGTGGTAATTGTTTTTTAGTGTTTTTAAAAAAAAAAAAAAAAAAATACGCTTACGGTAAAAAAAAAAAAAAAGTTTTTAAGAAAAAATAAAAAAAAGTTGAGAGGTAAGGTTGGCTCTTAAAAGAGCCGTTGTGTTCATGCAGGGACAGAGGAAAGGAAGAATGGGAACATTAGCTGGTAGGACAAATGTGCTGGTCTATTTTGTTGTTAATGAGGGGAAGACTGGTCTCCCTATGAACAATTAGACCATGGCAAAATGAACACCGCATAGTAACCCTCGCAAACCGATGGTTCGTTTCCAGAGGATCAGAAAAAGGTGAATCTGCCCCCACAGATGAAGGGCTCTGCTGAGCTTCCGAAGAAGGACTCGGCTGAGCTGCTGTGGATGTGCTTGCTCGACTTACTGAAGGGTTGCCTCTAGTATGTCGTGCATGCGTCCTAGGATGTACATCCTCAAGGTGTCTCAACATAGTGTGATTCCCGAAGGAATACTTCTTGTTGGGATTACCTCTCGAAAGTACACGCTGGCACAGCTTGCAAGTCACCAAGGCAGCATTGACTTTTTTCTCGCCCTCAGGAAAAGTAAAATACTCCCATATAAAAGAGCTCTTCTGTTTCCTCTTTCTCTTCCTGATGGTGGTGCTGCTAGCCTCACTCTCAGCAGAAGAGTGCTGGTCTGCCATCGTATCCCAAAGACAACTCAGCTCCTTCTCCTAAGGGATCACAAGCAGAAATGAGGGGAATGGGTGTGGTGTAGGAGAGTTCTAGAACTGAAACTACTTTGAACCAATCAAAAGTTTTGTTTCATGATCACATGACCCACCGTGCGCGTACGTTACGCTTACGTTACACTTACGGAGCGCTTATGGTGCGCTTACGGTAAAAGTACGCATGCGCGTAAAAAAGACACGCACTCGCGCGCATGCGCATAACAGGCACTCCCCAACACTTCCGCGTAACGTGCGCGTGTAGCGTACACGCTTACGCGCCCCATACGCAGTACGCACGGCTACGTAAATTGCGTAACCATACGCAAAAAGAGTAGAAATATTACGTACATTACGCAAACCGTACGCTTACCGTAAGCTTACCGTACGTGCACTTAAAAAAAAAAAAAAAAAGGAAAAAAAGAATCTCTGTTATACTAATATATCTTACCTGTTTAGTAAAAAAGAAAAATGTAAAAAATTATATATTGCAGAATTTTTTTAAATTAAGCATAGTGTATTAAGAGAATATAAACTAAAAAAAAAAACCAAAAAACAACAAAAACCTTGCAAATAAAAAAAAAACAATTAATATAAGAATTTGTATTAAAAAAATCATAAAAAATCAATGAAAAAACCATGGCAATCACACATGTTATAGGTAAGAATTAGCATTTAAAAAACCATACAAATTCACTCAAAAAACCATGGGTTTCACACACGTTATAGTTAGGAATTAGCATTTAAAAAACCTTGCAAATTCAGTGAAAAAACCATAGGTTTCACACACGTTATAGTTAGGATTTAGCATTTAAAAAACCTTGCAAATTCAGTGAAAAAACCATAGGTTTCACACACGTTATAGTTAGCGGACATTTCACTCATAAAAAACCATTGAAATTCCCCCGTTATAGTTAGTTAAGCTAACTATAACTCGCGCACCCGCAATCCACTGCTGATGACGTAACATATTACATCACTCATGACATGGTCAGTGACATCACTCATGACATCACTGATGACATCTCAAATGACATCACTGATGACATCATCCTTGTGATAGAGTGACAGACCTCCTCTCACCCTAATATAACCTTTGATACAAACATTAAAAAATAGAAACTAAAATTTTCAAAATAATGGACATACCAATACCAGTTACAACAACCTCTTCAGTAATTCTTAGATGCACATACACATCCACTCATTCACCAACAGTCCTGTACAGTCACTCATACATGTACTCACTCATCATATGTACTCATACAGCTATACATCCTGTTACACATTGCCACTCATCCATAGAGTTACTTACACACATAGTCACTCATGCTAATAAAGAATCAAACATCCATTTACTTGCATATTCAGTTATACACACACCTCAACACGTACTTCTACAGAAACTTACACATACTTACTCTTTTAAATAATCACTAAAAAAACACATACTTACTCATACAGGAACTGTTTCAATCTCTCACTCTCACACATACTCACTTATATACATCAATAGTCAAATATACTTCTTTAAAACATATTTAGTAACTCATAAAGACACTATTGAGACAGTCATTCACTCACTAACACACCCATACACACACTCATCGAACCATACAGTCATGCACACATGCTGTCTTCAACACATACAACCAGAGAGTCAATCATACATGCACCTATGCACTACGTAATACCCCCCACCGAACCATGCAGACACTCAGACTGATACTCAAAAAACAACCTAAAATCCAATATAAACACCCATGTAGCTACTCACCAACCCAAGCAGACACTTATACACAAAGTGAGAGACTGATACAGATAATTACATATTTAAACATTACTCACTAAGCCATGTATTCACTAAGATACACTTAATCAGTCAGTTACACAATCAAATTTTCAAAAACAAATCATCCTTTTATACACTTATATACCCATTTATTTTTCCATCGACCTTGAAATATACATATATAAAACATATTTAATTTTCAGAAAAACACACATTCACTGGATGATGTCATCAGTGATGTCATTTCAGATGTCATCAGTGATGTCATGAGTGATGTCACTGACCATGTCATGAGTGATGTAATATGTTACGTCATCAGCAGTGGATTGCGGTTGCGCGAGTTATAGTTAGCTTAACTAACTATAACGGGGGAATTTCAATGGTTTTTTATGAGTGAAATGTCCGCTAACTATAACGTGTGTGAAACCTATGGTTTTTTCACTGAATTTGCAAGGTTTTTTAAATGCTAAATCCTAACTATAACGTGTGTGAAACCTATGGTTTTTTCACTGAATATATATATATATATATTACCTACTGGCGGTCGCCAGTAGGTAGTTATAGTTAGGACCACGTTTCCATAGGAAATCCGCAACATTCTATTTTGAATAACTTTGGCGCCGGTTGACGAATCCTCGCGAATTTTTCAAAATAGGTGGGGCGCTACGCTCCGTTCCTTCCCTGAAAGTCTCGGGGGGATTCGTCAAGCGGGGGCTGAGATAAAAGGGGGGTCCCAAAACGCGTTTTTCCCATGCATTTTTCCATAGGACCTTTAGACAGGGCTACAGCCCGAACGGCTGAACAGAATTACTAGAAATTTGGCAGAGAGGTAGTCCTCAGGTCAAGGAAGTGCCTTTTGTAGGTTTGGTGTAAATCTGTTCAGTAGATTCTGAGAAAATAGCCTTTAAATCAATATATATATCTGAGCCAGCTTACGGTACGCTTACCGTAAGCTTACCGTACGCGTACGGTGGCGTGCGCGAGCGCGATTCTGATTGGCTGTTACATCTAAGTAAACATTCGAATCGGTCGAAACCAGGAAGCGGCGGCCGCCATTTTCTCTCTCGCACTCTGAGGGGGGGGCTGTAAATAAAGGCAAAAAACATATAAAGGGGCTGTTTAGACAGCGCCCATGCACATAGCCATGTTAGTTGAGTCCTCAAAGGCCAAAAACAGTAAATTTTTATTTTTTGAAAATTTCGCCGATTACGCTTACTGTACGCGTACGGTGCGCTTACGCTAAAAATTGTAATTAAAAAAAAAAACACTCTCTGTGCATGGCATATTATTGTCATCACTTACAAATTAAATTTAACAGATTACCTATCACAAGGAAGCGCATAATATGTCCTCCATGTGCGCACGGTGCGTAACGTGGGCATGCGGTGCGCATAGCGCACTGCGTGCCCACCTTGCGTGTATGGCACTAACTGCGTAAAGTGGGCGCGCGGTGCGCGAAGCGCACCGCGTGCTCACCGTGCGCGCACGGTGCACGAAGCGCACCGTGCGCGCACGGAACGAACTGCGTTAAATGGGCGTGCACGCCACGAATGGCGTAAAGTAACTTAGCATTTAAAAAACCGTACAAATTCACTGAAAAAACCATAGGTTTCACACACGTTATAGTTAGGAATTAGCATTTAAAAAACCTTGCAAATTCACTGAAAAAACCTTAGGTTTCAGACATGTTATAGTTAGCGGAAATTTTACTGATAAAAAACCAATGAAATTCCCCCGTTATAGTTAGTGCAGGCAACTATAACTCACGCGACCGCAATCTTCTGCTGATGACATATGTGTCTTTATGAAAAAAAAATATTTCTAATATATGTATAGCTAAAAATTTATGGAAGAAGACATGGGCAAATAAGTGTCTAAATACAGTATTAGCATCAGCAGAAGATTGCGGTCGCGTGAGTTATAGTTGCCTGCACTAACTATAACGGGGGAATTTCATTGGTTTTTTATCAGTAAAATTTCCGCTAACTATAACATGTCTGAAACCTATGGTTTTTTCAGTGAATATATATATATATATATATTACCTACTGGCGGTCGCCAGTAGGTAGTTATAGTTAGGACCACGTTTCCATAGGAAATCCGCAACATTCTATTTTGAATAACTTTGGCGCCGGTCGACGAATCCTCGCGAATTTTTCAAAATAGGTGGGGCGCTACGCTCCGTTCCTTCCCTGAAAGTCTCGGGGGGATTCGTCAAGCGGGGGCTGAGATAAAAGGGGGGTCCCAAAACGCGTTTTTCCCATGCATTTTTCCATAGGACCTTTAGACACGGCTACAGCCCGAACGGCTGAACAGAATTACTAGAGATTTGGCAGAGAGGTAGTCCTCAGGTCAAGGAAGTGCCTTTTGTAGGTTTGGTGTAAATCTGTTCAGTAGATTCTGAGAAAATAGCCTTTAAATCAATATATATATCTGAGCTAGCTTACGGTGCGCTTACGGTACGCTTACCATACGCGTACGGTGGCGTGCGCGAGCGCGATTCTGAATGGCTCTTAGATCTTAGTAAACATTCGAATCGGTCGAAACCAGGAAGCGGCGGCCGCCATTTCGTGTGTTTCACTCAGAAAAAAAAGAGTGATAACAAGAAAAGGGGGCAAGGAGGAGAGTTACAGACCCCCTAACATTTGTAAGGGGGTCAAAGAAGGACAGAAAAGTACAAAGAAAACATTTATTGATTTTAAAAAAAATCACGGGGTACGTGTACGGTAAGCGTACGGTAGAAAAAAAAAATAAAAAAAGAAATGAAAATCAGATTTAAGTGTTTAGATATTAGGGGGCTCTAAAAAGAGCCGTTGTGTTTATTAAGTGATTTTTTAGTGGTACCTACAAGTAAGTACCGATGCAGAGTCTAAGGTTCAAGAGGAAGACTCTGTTCCCTTCATCATTGAAGTGTACACCATCTCCTCTATAAATGTCTTGCATGTCATAACGCAAGTTGTTGTGGTAAATGGAACCCATACCATAGTCACGGAGGAAAGCAGAAACAGATTTGTTGACGTGCTTTCTTGCTTTGTCAATCTGCGGACAGAAATGATTGGACCAGTTCCATTTTTGCCTTTGGCATATGTTAGAAAACACAAAGGCAGTTTTAGGGAAAAGTGAAAACAGTTGTGCAAAGGTCTCCTTCATAAGCATATCCAGACCTACCCCAGTCAAAGTGCTTAGGTCATTGCCACCACAGTGCACTATTATGAGGTCAGGGTGTTGGATGTGCATGAAGGATTTCACCAATGGCATCAATTGGTGCCACTTTAACCCTCTCTGACCAATCCATTTAATGTCTACATTTGGCAAAGCAAGGTCTCTCACCATATCTGTTTTCTCTGCATACTTTTCACTCCAGAAGACATAGCTGTGCCGTACAATCCACACTGTGAACATCTTCAAAGGAGAACTGGATGCACTCAGGAGGTGTCTTTCAGTAGAATGGCAATATGAAAAGAAAGACAGTTTGGAAATGGAGGCATACATATTTTTTTCAAAAAAAAAAGAACTGATTGGCTGTTTCATACCATTCTAGAATAAAAACTAGGCTGTATATGTAAATTAATAGAAGCATGTTTTGTATTGGTACAGAAAAATGTGTTACCAAAGAACAGTACTATGGATTTGCTGTTAGGTTTGAAAAGTCAAGCACTCTTGCTCTTTGGAATTGAAACATTGTTTGGCGAACATCTGACCTGACTCCACACAGCAGTGTTCCATGAGCTGTTGCTATCGTAGCAGGCAGAAGTCAAATTGGGGGAAGGGTACTAGGCAGAAGTCAAGTTGGGGGAAGGGTACTTTTGGAAAAGGGTTGGGTTTTCAACCAATAGAAATGTGTGATTACATTTGAAAAAAAGGGGCAAGCACTGAGATTTGAAACTAACATGTATATGTGTGGAAAAAGAGAGGGAAATTTGCCATTATCTGGTTCTGCTGAGAGGAGAGAGGTGTAGAGAACAGAGATCCTGGCTCTGATAATCTGCTGTTTGAGTGCCACATTTCTTTCACAACTAACTAATTTTAAAGGTGAGTTTAGAGTCTGAGAGGGGATGTATATGGTAAATTAAGAAATGAATAATAGAAATGCAATTCTTTTTGTTGAAGTTGTGTTTATTATTTTCTGTTTTGGGAGAAATTTAAATGTGAGGAACATGTAAAATAATATGGACTATGTTTTCACAATAAATTAAGGTGTACTGGTATAATAAAAGAATAGTTTAAGGGTTTGAGGTTGGACTCAGTAATGCAAATACATTCAGCATCACTAAGGCTGGTTGCCCTTGCTGGAGTGTAGGCAGACACCCAGGTTACAAATGATGCTGGTCTGAAAAAGCAGTTTGGACATGTGCTTTGTAAAAAATCTGAAAAGTGGATTCATAATGTGTCAGTCTGTAAAAGTGTTTATCACTTGCCAAAAAAAAGAGCAGTAAGTGTGCTTTCAAATTGGCAAAGAAATTTCGTTTTGTGACTAATGTGAAAACATGACTCTGTGTGCAAATAGGAATTACAGGCAGAGATTTATTGCGTATTTCTCTGGTGATTTCACAGTTGCATTAGATGGAAAGGGGGAGACATTTTTTGGTGCAGAAGCAGACTCTTAGCACACAGGTAGCTGCTTACCATGTGGAATCATGCACAGTATTCACAAGCGAGTGGGGTTTGAGGTTTCAGTCAGTAATGCAAATACATTCAGCATCACTAAGGCTGGTTGCCCTTGCTGGAGTGTAGGCAGACACCCAGGTTACAAATGATGCTGGTCTGAAAAAGCAGTTTGGACATGTGCTTTGTAAAAAATCTGAAAAGTGGATTCATAATGTGTCAGTCTGTAAAAGTGTTTATCACTTGCCAAAAAAAAGAGCAGTAAGTGTGCTTTCAAATTGGCAAAGAAATTTCGTTTTGTGACTAATGTGAAAACATGACTCTGTGTGCAAATAGGAATTACAGGCAGAGATTTATTGCGTATTTTTCTGGTGATTTCACAGTTGCATTAGATGGAAAGGGGGAGACATTTTTTGGTGCAGAAGCAGACTCTTAGCACACAGGTAGCTGCTTACCATGTGGAATCATGCACAGTATTCACAAGCGAGTGGGGTTTGAGGTTTCAGTCAGTAATGCAAATACATTCAGCATCACTAAGGCTGGTTGCCCTTGCTGGAGTGTAGGCAGACACCCAGGTTACAAATGATGCTGGTCTGAAAAAGCAGTTTGGACATGTGCTTTGTAAAAATTCTGAAAAGTGGATTCATAATGTGTCAGTCTGTAAAAGTGTTTATCACTTGCCAAAAAAAAGAGCAGTAAGTGTGCTTTCAAATTGGCAAAGAAATTTCGTTTTGTGACTAATGTGAAAACATGACTCTGTGTGCAAAAAGGAATTACAGGCAGAGATTTATTGCGTATTGCTCTGGTGATTTCACAGTTGCATTAGATGGAAAGGGGGAGACATTTTTTGGTGCAGAAGCAGACTCTTAGCACACAGGTAGCTGCTTACCATGTGGAATCATACACAGTATTCACAAGCGAGTGGGGTTTGAGGTTTCAGTCAGTAATGCAAATACATTCAGCATCACTTAGGCTGGTTGCCCTTGCTGGAGTGTAGGCAGACACCCAGGTTACAAATGATGCTGGTCTGAAAAAGCAGTTTGGACATGTGCTTTGTAAAAAATCTGAAAAGTGGATTCATAATGTGTCAGTCTGTAAAAGTGTTTATCACTTGCCAAAAAAAAGAGCAGTAAGTGTGCTTTCAAATTGGCAAAGAAATTTCGTTTTGTGACTAATGTGAAAACATGACTCTGTGTGCAAAAAGGAATTACAGGCAGAGATTTATTGCGTATTGCTCTGGTGATTTCACAGTTGCATTAGATGGAAAGGGGGAGACATTTTTGGTGCAGAAGCAGACTCTTAGCACACAGGTAGCTGCTTACCATGTGGAATCATACACAGTATTCACAAGCGAGTGGGGTTTGAGGTTTCAGTCAGTAATGCAAATACATTCAGCATCACTTAGGCTGGTTGCCCTTGCTGGAGTGTAGGCAGACACCCAGGTTACAAATGATGCTGGTCTGAAAAAGCAGTTTGGACATGTGCTTTGTAAAAAATCTGAAAAGTGGATTCATAATGTGTCAGTCTGTAAAAGTGTTTATCACTTGCCAAAAAAAAGAGCAGTAAGTGTGCTTTCAAATTGGCAAAGAAATTTCGTTTTGTGACTAATGTGAAAACATGACTCTGTGTGCAAATAGGAATTACAGGCAGAGATTTATTGCGTATTTCTCTGGTGATTTCACAGTTGCATTAGATGGAAAGGGGGAGACATATTTTGGTGCAAATGCAGACTCTTAGCACACAGGTAGCTGCTTA
This sequence comes from Triturus cristatus, assembly GCF_964204655.1. Classification (NCBI taxonomy): domain Eukaryota; kingdom Metazoa; phylum Chordata; class Amphibia; order Caudata; family Salamandridae; genus Triturus; species Triturus cristatus. The sequence continues at coordinate 820,723,318 of NC_140591.1, forward strand.
CCATGTGGAATCATGCACAGTATTCACAAGCGAGTGGGGTTTGAGGTTTCAGTCAGTAATGCAAATACATTCACCATCACTAAGGCTGGTTGCCCTTGCTGCAGTGTAGGCAGACACCCAGGTTACAAATGATGCTGGTCTGAAAAAGCAGTTTGGACATGTGCTTTGTAAAAAATCTGAAAAGTGGATTCATAATGTGTCAGTCTGTAAAAGTGTTTATCACTTGCCAAAAAAAAGAGCAGTAAGTGTGCTTTCAAATTGGCAAAGAAATTTCGTTTTGTGACTAATGTGAAAACATGACTCTGTGTGCAAAAAGGAATTACAGGCAGAGATTTATTGCGTATTGCTCTGGTGATTTCACAGTTGCATTAGATGGAAAGGGGGAGACATTTTTTGGTGCAGAAGCAGACTCTTAGCACACAGGTAGCTGCTTACCATGTGGAATCATGCACAGTATTCACAAGCGAGTGGGGTTTGAGGTTTCAGTCAGTAATGCAAATACATTCAGCATCACTAAGGCTGGTTGCCCTTGCTGGAGTGTAGGCAGACACCCAGGTTACAAATGATGCTGGTCTGAAAAAGCAGTTTGGACATGTGCTTTGTAAAAAATCTGAAAAGTGGATTCATAATGTGTCAGTCTGTAAAAGTGTTTATCACTTGCCAAAAAACAGAGCAGTAAGTGTGCTTTCAAATTGGCAAAGAAATTTCGTTTTGTGACTAATGTGAAAACATGACTCTGTGTGCAAATAGGAATTACAGGCATAGATTTATTGCGTATTGCTCTGGTGATTTCACAGTTGCATTAGATGGAAAGGGGGAGACATTTTTTGGTGCAGAAGCAGACTCTTAGCACACAGGTAGCTGCTTACCATGTGGAATCATGCACAGTATTCACAAGCGAGTGGGGTTTGAGGTTTCAGTCAGTAATGCAAATACATTCAGCATCACTAAGGCTGGTTGCCCTTGCTGGAGTGTAGGCAGACACCCAGGTTACAAATGATGCTGGTCTGAAAAAGCAGTTTGGACATGTGCTTTGTAAAAAATCTGAAAAGTGGATTCATAATGTGTCAGTCTGTAAAAGTGTTTATCACTTGCCAAAAAAAAGAGCAGTAAGTGTGCTTTCAAATTGGCAAAGAAATTTCGTTTTGTGACTAATGTGAAAACATGACTCTGTGTGCAAATAGGAATTACAGGCAGAGATTTATTGCGTATTTCTCTGGTGATTTCACAGTTGCATTAGATGGAAAGGGGGAGACATTTTTTGGTGCAGATGCAGACTCTTAGCACACAGGTAGCTGCTTACCATGTGGAATCATGCACAGTATTCACAAGCGAGTGGGGTTTGAGGTTTCAGTCAGTAATGCAAATACATTCAGCATCACTAAGGCTGGTTGCCCTTGCTGCAGTGTAGGCAGACACCCAGGTTACAAATGATGCTGGTCTGAAAAAGCAGTTTGGACATGTGCTTTGTAAAAAATCTGAAAAGTGGATTCATAATGTGTCAGTCTGTAAAAGTGTTTATCACTTGCCAAAAAAAAGAGCAGTAAGTGTGCTTTCAAATTGGCAAAGAAATTTCGTTTTGTGACTAATGTGAAAACATGACTGTGTGCAAATAGGAATTACAGGCAGAGATTTATTGCGTATTGCTCTGGAGATTTCACAGTTGCATTAGATGGAAAGGGGGAGCCATTTTTTGGTGCAGAAGCAGACTCCTAGCACACAGGTAGCTGCTTACCATGTGGAATCATGCACAGTATTCACAAGCGAGTGGGGTTTGAGGTTTCAGTCAGTAATGCAAATACATTCAGCATCACTAAGGCTGGTTGCCCTTGCTGGAGTGTAGGCAGACACCCAGGTTAGAAATGATGCTGGTCTGAAAAAGCAGTTTGGACATGTGCTTTGTAAAAAATCTGAAAAGTGGATTCATAATGTGTCAGTCTGTAAAAGTGTTTATCACTTGCCAAAAAAAAGAGCAGTAAGTGTGCTTTCAAATTGGCAAAGAAATTTCGTTTTGTGACTAATGTGAAAACAAATGTAGTAATATATTTAAATAAAATAAAGGAATTTTTTTTTAGTTTTTTTCAGGTATTGCTGAAGAGCAGTGAACAAAATTTAAGATGCCTACAAATTCCAGAGCAAAAAAAGAGCAGAAAAAAAAACTATATTTGAAGACAACTGGAGGACCTAAGTTAGTTGAAGATGCTCATGTTGGGAAGAAGAAAAAATTCTTCTGGTAAGCAAAAAAAAGATTTTCTAAGGAACATATTCAAAAAAAGGAAAAATGTACAAAATGTCTGTACTGGAAAGAATGATTTGAATCGAAAAGGACAGGAAAAAATTGAGAATTTAGTTAATGCAAATATACCTTCTGCAACTCAAAAGATAAACTTAAACAGAAAAACAGCGTTTAAAGAGATACGTAGAAAAATGTTTCAGAGGAGAGTTATGTCCAATTTGATAAAGGATGTGAAGAAATATAAGCAAAAGGCAAAGTTTTTTAAGAGAAAAAAAGAAATTGAAGCCATTGCAGCAAAGGCATTAGCATTAAAAAGGAAACTATTCATTTTAATTTTGAATAGGATGCGTACATTAGACAAAATGGTTAATGTACTGAAATCACATAGCAAAAGGAAAAGAGTAGTGAACAGAACAAACTTTTGTAAAGTGTTTTTAGGAAAATGGATGCATAGTTCAAGTAGTGAACCTTTTTTTAATGAAGAGAGCTATTTTCAAAGTAATAGTTTGCTGCATGCAGTTGACACCAGAGGTCGTGCTTACGAAGTGAAAAATGGTTGCATAATGGAGAAGGAGATAATGGTTCCAAGAGATGAGGTACAAGTGATGGCGGATGAGGCTATGGGGAGACGTCCTAAAGCCCCAGTGTACACTTGGAATTGTAGTAGTATTTGCACTGTGCGTCAGGAATCTATTGATAAATTTCGTGAGTTTCTAAGAGAATATAGCAAAAAAAGTGTGAAACAGAAGATTAAGGTGCTTCAAAGTCTAGATCCATGCAGAGTGAGAGAGAATACTGGTTTGCAGGGTCATTCTCTGGCTTGTCTATCTAGAAAAGTGTGTAATAGTGTTTTCCATCATTTTAGGATGCTGGCTGTTCATCATACTGAAATGAGAAAGTTTGTGAGACGGTTGTATTTTGCTAAAAGTCCAGCAATAAAGTTAGATGAATTGAATAGGGCTCTGTTCCGTGGAACGGTATCAGATGTAGAGAAGGTTGTTGATGAAATTCAGTTTTGTTACTTTGGTCCTGAACAAAACAGTGCAGAGAAGGACACAGTAAATGAGGAAGAAGTGGAAGAAAATGTAGAACCCTCTGTAAGTAAGACATTTAATGATCACATAACAAAATTTGCAATAATCTCTAATGAAAGACCAGATATAAATTGTATTTGTTGCCGCAGAACTCATTATAGAAAACAAACCAGGTATGTTGATCTCTACAGAAGGAGTGAAAATGAAGATAATTATAAGTGGAAGGATTTTGCCACCTATATATTTCTTGAAAATTGTTTTGAATTGGGTGAAGTTCAGCGTATTTGTAAATACTGTTACAACAAGTTAGAGGAAAATAGAATGCCGACCAGAGCTGTACATAATAATTTAGAATTGGATGCTATTCCTGCTGAACTTTCTGAATTAAATACATATGAGTCTATACTCATTCAATGTGTTCATCCGTTCCAGACCATAGTACGTATGGAGCCCAAAACTGGTAAATTACCTCCTTCAGATTTACTGAGAGGTTTAAAAGGTAGAGTGGTGTATTTGCCCTTGGATTTGAAAAAAAATATGGAAACTATTGATGCGGATACTTTGGAAACTGAACCATTAATTATTCTGGTTAATGGTGTACCTACAAAGAATAAGAAGATTTGGCAGGAGCTGGTAGATGTACAGAAAGTACAAAGAGCAAATTTGTATTTGAAAAGGAATAACAAATGGTATGAATCAATTTATATAGAAGAAGAAGAAGATTTAAAAGAAGACACAGAAACACCAACTGGACAAATTGAAAAAGTGGACAAGTCAAAGGAAGAAGAAATTTATGAACATTTTAGCATACATCCTCTTCATTCAAAAGAAGTTATGGGAGACAATATTGATCTATTTCAGATGAAGAAAGCAAAAGGAACTCCCGTGAGTGTATGGGAGGAGAGCTTGGAAGCTCGATGTTTTCCCCAGCTGTTTCCTAAAGGAAAAGGAGGACGATACGATGAACGTCCGGAACAGATTCCAGCTTCTGAGTATCGGACTACAAGACTATATGCTGAAGATCCCAGATTTCGACAAAGTATTCCTTATTTGTTCCATCTTTTATTTGAAAGCGACTTGTCTGCACTGTCTTATGCAGTAAATCACATTTTAAAAAGTGGAGTACATTTACAAAATGTGTCTGCTAAGGATTTTATGGAGAAAGTGCAGCACCGAGATGATCATTTGGAAACACAACTGATCAATCTGATGGCTTGTCAGCGTGGGACAAATGAATATTGGTACCGACGCCATGGTGAATTAAAATGCATGTTACGGAATTTAGGAACACCAACATGGTTCCTTACCCTAAGCTGTGCTGAGTAAGCTTGGGATGATTTACTGGATTTTCTACGAGAGGCAAATTCAAACATTAAAAACATCGAATACAAAACAGCAGGAGAACTGTGCTCATTGGATCCGGTTAATGTTTGCAGATATTTCAATCATAGATTTGAGGCTATGATGTCCTTCATCTGCAATAAAAAAAATCCACCTCTAGGAGAAGTAGTGGATTTCTTTTGGAGAAAAGAGTACCAGGCAAGAGGTGCTCCTCATATTCATATGCTGTTGTGGATAAAGGATGCCCCAAAGTTTGGAACAGATACTGATGAAGCAGTGTTATCTTACATTGAAGAATATGCAACATGTGCTATACCAAAAAGCACAGAAGAGAAAAAGTTAAAGGAGCAAGTTTTACGTTTCCAAAGTCATCGGTGTGGAAAATACTGTCGACGGAAATACAAGAGCAAAGATAAATACTACACTAAATGTCGATTTGGATTTCCTAGACCTGTTCTTTCAAAAGGAAGAGTTAACAGTTTTATGTCAGCTGTGAGACATACTATCACAAGAAAATCACCTAAGAATACCTACAACCTTAAAAGAAAAGAAGAATCAAAAAATATAAATGACTACAACCCAGTGATTTTATCCATGTGGAACGCTAACATGGATGTACAGTATGTAGCTGACAATTCCATTGCTGTTGCTCGATATGTAACGTCTTACATTACGAAATCAGAAAAAACAGAATTGAAGGAAATGTGGGAAGAGATTTCTCACGAGAAAACTGTCAGTAAGAAGCTGTACAGTTTCAGTTTGAAGATGTTATCGCATCGAGAAATTGGATCCTACGAATGTTCAGATAGGTTATCTTCTGCAAGTCTCTACTCGAAATCAAGAAGAATAATTTGGGCAAGTTTAGGCCTTGCAGCAATGAGAAATCGGGTACTGAAATCTGTTGGAGAAATTGAATATTTGGCCGAGAATGACCCAGAAAGTACAGATATTTTGAAATCAAACATGTTGGATACATATTACCCAAAGAGAAGTCATCATCTGGAGAACATGTGTCTCTATGAAGTGCTGCAGAACTACATTTATTCACGGAAAGCCGCAGAAGACATCAACAATGGAAAATATAAAGTTATTGGTGAGGAAGGATGTTTGGTGAAGCAAACAAAAGGAAGTTTGATAAATCACCGGAAGCTGAGTTGCGACACTACTGACAAAAAGGAATTTTACTACTTGGCTCTTTTACAGCTGTTTAAACCATGGCGTACAGAGGATGAACTACTGGGAGAATTTCAAAGCTATGAAGATTCATTTAATGCTTGCAAAGACAGCATACAATGCAGAACATTCACAACTTATCTGCAAATGTTAAATGAAGAAATTGAACAGGAAACTACAATTGCAGCAGAAATAGCTAGAGACAGTTCTCAGGACAGCCAAAGTTCAGGAACACGCAGTCAAGATCCCCTAGGACAACCAATCGTTGAAAATGAAGCATCAATAGCCATGAATGAAGTGGAAACAGCTATGAATCAAGCTCAAGAAGACTTTATAGACTTACAAAATTTGGAAAGACAACTGAATCAAGAGCAGCAACAAATTTATGAAGAGATCAGAAACAAAATTGATCACGGATTTCTACATGAAAAAAAAGAGTGCTCATGCACATCATTTCATCCAATCAGGATGTATGTAAGCGGACAAGCTGGAACTGGAAAAAGTTTCCTTATAAAAGTCATCAGAAGCTACCTACAGCAAAAAACGGATTCTACTTTGTCTTGTGTGGTTACTGCTCCAACTGGGTTAGCAGCATATAACATAAAAGGAATCACTTTACATCGTTTGCTAATGTTACCAGTGGAGCATGAGAACAAAATACAATACAACAAGCTAACAGGAGAAGCATGCTTGGAAGTTTCAAGAGTATTGAAGAAGATGCAAGTTCTCATTATTGATGAGGTGAGCATGGTATCGAACTTAATGCTTGCCTTTGTGCATTTAAGAATGCAGCAAATTCTGAAGTCAGACTATGACGTGTTATTTGGAGGAAAACACGTCATAGTTTTTGGAGATCTTTTGCAACTTACTCCAGTTAAAGGACAACCAGTGTTTAATACTGTGACACATGAAGACACGAAGAAGTCATTGGGAAGCATCGGTAATGCAAATATTTGGTCCTTCTTTGAGTACAAGTAACTTACAACTAATATGAGGCAAGCAAACGATGAAGAATATGGAAGTATTCTGAAAGATATCAGGATTGGACTACTCACAGAAGCTGGCAAAAAAGCATTACAGACTCGGCTGCTACATAATTTATTTCCAAAGGAAGAAATAGTTGCAGAGAAGATATACAAGAACATTGCAGAAAACAAAAGTGTCATCTGCTTAATGCCAACTCTACGTGAGTGCTCAATATTCAATGAGGAGCTTTTGAAATTGGAAAAGGAAGATATCAGGAAATTGGAAGCAGTGGACAAAATTGAGGATGGAAGAATTACTGTCACATTAACAGGCACACTGAAAAATAAATTGGATTCACTAGAGAAGAAGATTTCCAAAACAGCTGGATTAGAAAAAAATCTATATGTTTGCATGAACTGTAGAGTATTTTTAAGGAGAAATTTGGATGTTGAAAAAGGTTTAGTTAATGGAGCTATGGGAAGAGTTGTGGGTTTTATTAATTATCAGAAAAAAGATGGAATTGAATGTTTAAAAATAAAATTTGATCAGATAGAAGAAGTTAAAGATATTTGTCGTTGTACAGTTCGTTTCATGCTTGTGAAAGACTTATATGTACGTAGGAAGCAGTTTCCGTTTTCTCTAGCATATGCTGTAACTATTCACAAGTCTCAAGGATTGACTGTAGATTGTGCATTTGTGAACATTGGTTCAACTGTGTTCAAAGAAGGTATGGCATATGTTGCTTTGTCACGAGTGAAAACATTATCAGGTTTATTCATGATAGACTTTGATGATTCAAAAGTTAGTGCTGACACAAACTGTGTAAAGGAGTATAATAGATTAAGAAGAAGCTATGCTCCTCATTTAAGTCAGTATCCTGTGTTGGAGAAAAGTGTAGTTTCTCGTAAAAGGAGAAATGAGAATATCTGTAATGAAGATGTAGAGAGGAGGAAAAAAAAGAGGAGTGATGTAATTGCAAGCAAAAAGAATAAGGAAAATGAAGAACAGGTTGTAGGATGTCATTTTGAAAATAGCTCTGGTGTCAACTGCTACGCTAATGTAGTGCTGAATGTTGCATTTTATCTGGAAAGTTTGCAAGAGCAGATAATAGTAAATCAGGGAAAAAGATTCTGTACTGTGGTGAGTCTCCTTTTTGAAAAGCTGAGTAATGATAAAACTCAAATAGAAAGTGCTACTGAAATTAGAAAACTTTTAGATGTATGTTCAGGACGAACACAGTTTTCTCAAAATGTACAGCAAGATGCACAGGAATTCTTGATGTATTTTCTTCAGGTACTGGAAGAGGAAGGGGTACAAATACAAAATATGTTTGGTCTCTCTTATAAATGGGAACATAGTTGTGAAAACTGTTATAATATATGTGGCTCTAATGTTGATTCTGAAAGGTTTATTTATTTAACATTGCCAGAGAGTAAAACAGTCACTTTTGCTAAATTAGTTAAAGATGCTAATCATAGCATGCAATGCAGTGAGTGTAAATCTGACATGTTTTCAACATTAATTTTAAAGGAATACAGACAGTATGTAATTTTAATGATGCAACGATGTAGAGCTGATGGTTCAAAATTGGATACTTTAATAAAGAAGTTTACTGGACAGCAATTATCAATTTCAGGAAAAACTTTGTAACAGTTGCAATAATTTTCCATGATGGACCTACTGTAACTTCTGGTCATTACACAGTTTATCTTAAATGTGAAAAAGGCTGGACACTGTGTAATGATTCCCAATTGATTTTTAAGCAACGTTTGCCTTTTGATTTAGCAAATTCCTATCTAATCTTCCTGAAACCTAAATTTTAGAGAGATTTGACAACATCTGGAGAAAACAATTTTACCATTTTATTGGATTACCATTTGGAATTTACAAATAAAAAGATTTAACAAATTATCATTTGGCCTAATGGAAAGGTAACCAATTGTAATGTGGAATTTTTCCATTTTTTAAGGAAATTTTGGAAAACCAAAAATTTAGAAAAAATCGGTAACATCTGCACAATTTAAATTTTGGAATATTATTGGATTGCCATTGGAAATTTTTTCAAAAAAGATTTTTAAAATTACTATTTGGCCATGCGGAAAAGTAAACAATTCTATTGTGGACTTATTTAATTATTAATTAATCTTTCGGAAACCAAAATGTTACAGAGAAACGGTGACATCTGTACAATTTAAACTTTTGTTTTTTATTGGATTACCATTGGAAATTAAACAAAAAAAGAATTTTAAAATTACTATTTGGCCTAAAGGAAATGGAACCAGATGTATTGTGGAGTTATTTGACATATATTATTGTGATTATACTTTTGAAACAAAAATATCAGACGGTATTTTAAAGAAATAAGTATAGATATTAGATGATATTTTTTTAGAATATTATGCATTTCTTTAAAGTTATGTTTATGAAAAAAGAGATTCTGGGCTTTTTTAAAAACAATCTTTGAGATTGTTAATTTTTTTTTGCCTGCTGTAAAATGATGAATGCAATTGCTTTCACAATTTATAGTGAAATGCAATATTTTCTGAAAACAGCAAAAAAAAGGCAAAAATATTTTTTGAAAAATATGTAAATATGTGTACTGTATTATTAAATGTTTTATTAAATATTAATACTTTTTTCTTTTTTTTCAGATTGAGATAGAACATTTTCGAAAACTATAACCATTTAAAAAGCAATTAAAAATAAATTAAATGAATAAATCTTTTTTTGAGTGGCTATGGTAAGTCAATAATGTCATGGTCCCTTTTTTCCACTTCTCTACAATCACATTTGCAGTTTTTAATTGTAGTCTCTCAAGGACCTTGTAATGTGATAATTGATTTTTAGTGTTTTTTAAAAAAAAAAAAAAAAATTACGCGTACCGTACGCGTACGGTAAAAAAAAATAAAAAAAGTTTTTTAAAAAATATATAAAAAATAGATGAAAGGTAAGGTTGGCTCTTAAAAGAGCCGTTGTGTTCATGCAGGGACAGAGGAAAGAAAGATTGGGAATATTAGACGGTACAACAAGTGTGCTGATCTATTTTACTGTTCACTAGGGAAACACTGGTCTCCCTATAAGTAATTAGATCGTGACAATGGGCGCACCGTACTTCAACCCTCGCAAACCGAGGGTTAATTTCCAGAGGACCAGAAAAAGGAGATGCTCCCCCCACAGATGAAGGGCTCACCTGACCTGCAGAAGAAGGACTCGGCTCTGCAGATGATGGTCCAGGCTGAGCTGCTGTGGATGTGCTTGGTTGATTTACTGAAGGGTTACCTTCGGTAAGTCGAGCATGTGTCCTTCTGTGTACATCCTTAAGGTGTCTCATCATGGTGTGATTCCCAAAGGAATACTTCCTGTCAGGATTACCTCTTGAAAGTACACGCTTACACAGCTTGCAAGTCACTAAGGGTGCATTTACCTTTTGCTGGCCTTCTGGAAAAGTAAAATAATCCCATACGTAAGAGGTCTTTTGTTTCCTCGCTCTCTGCCTCAAGGTAGTGCTGCTAGCCTCACTCTCAGAAGGGCTCTGCTGTTCTGCCATCGTATCACAAAGACAACCCAGCTCCTTCTCCTAAGGGATCACAAGCAGAAATGAGGGGAATGGGTGTGGTGTAGGAGAGTTCTAGAACTGAAAGTAGTTTCAACCAATCAAAAGTTGTGTTTCATGATCACATGACCTACCGTACGCTTACGGTACGCTTACGGTGCGCTTACGGCAAAAGTACGCATGCGCGTAAAAAAGACACGCGCTTGCGCGCATGCGCTTAACAGTCACTCCCCGACACTTCCGCGTACCGTGCGTGTGTAGCATACACGCGTACGCGTCCCACGCGGAGGACGCACGGCTACGCAAATTGCGTAACTATACGCAAACAGCGTAGATAAATTACGGACGTTGCGTAAACCGTACGCTTACCGTAAGCTTACGGTACGCGTACTAAAAAATAAATAAAAAAAAAAGGAAAAAATGTATTGCTAATAAATTTTACATGTTTATTTTATAAAATATATTAAAAAAAACATATTATAGAATTTAAAAAATTTAACCATAGTCTTTAAAAAAGGATAGAAAATTAAAATAACAATATGTAAAAAAAAATAGAAGAAAAAAAAAAATTAGCATTTAAAAAACCTTGCAAATTCACTGAAAAAACCATGGGTTTCACACACGTTATAGTTAGGAATTAGCATTTAAAAAACCTTGCAAATTCACTGAAAAAACCATGGGTTTCACACACGTTATAGTTAGGAATTAGCATTTAAAAAACCTTAGAAATTCAATGAAAAAACCAAAGGTTTCACACATGTTATAGTTAGCTGGACATTTCACTCGTAAAAAAACCAATGAAATTCCCCCGTTATAGTTAGTTCAGCTAACTATAACTCGCGCGCCCGCAATGCACTACTGATGACGTCACATATTACATCACTCATGACATGGTCAGTGACATCACTCATGACATCACTGATGACATCTCAAATGACATCACTGATGACATTATCCTTGTGACAGAGTGGTAGACCTCCTCTCACCCTAATATAACCTTTGATACAAACATTCAAAAATAGACACTAAAATTTTCAAAACAATGGACATACCAATAACAGTTACAACAACTTATTCAGTAATTCTAAGATCCACATACACATCCACTCATCCACCAACAATCCTATACAGTCACTCATACATGTACTCACACATCATATGTACTCATACACCTAAACATCCTGTAACACAATCCCACTCATCCATAGAGTTACTCACACACATAGTCACTCATGCTAATAAAGAAACAAACATCCATTTACTTGCATATACAGTTATACACACACCAGCACACTTACTTTAACAGAAACTTACACATACTTAGTTTTTTTAACAATCACTTATAGAAACACATACTTATTCATACAGGAACTCTTCCAATCTCTCACTCTCACATATACTCACTTATAAACGACAATAGTCACATATACTAGTTTAAAACATATGTAGTTACTTATGAAGACACTATTGAGACAGTCATTCACTCACTAACACACCCATGCACACACTCATCCACCCATAAAGTCCTGCGCACATGCTGACTTCAACACATACAAACAGTGAGTCACTCATTCATGCACCTATGCACTACGTAATACCCCCCACTGCACCATGAAGACACTCAGACTGATACTCAAAAAACCAACTAATAACCTATATAGACACCCATGTAGCTACTCACCAACCCATGCAGCCACTTATACACAAAGTGAGAGACTGATACAGGTATTTACACATTTAAACATTACTCACTAAGCCATGTATTCACTAAGATACACTTAATCAGTCAGTTATACAATCAATTTTTCAGAAACAAATCATCAATTTAGACACTTATATACTCATTTATTCTTCCATCGACCTTGAGATATACATATATAAAACATATTTAATTTTCAGAAAAACACACATTCACTGGATGATGTCATCAGTGATGTCATTTGAGATGTCATCAGTGATGTCATGAGTGATGTCACTGACCATGTCATGAGTGATGTAATATGTGACGTCATCAGTAGTGCATTGCGGGCGCGCGAGTTATAGTTAGCCGAACTAACTATAACGGGGGAATTTTATTGGTTTTTTACGAGTGAAATGTCCAGCTAACTATAACATGTGTGAAACCTTTGGTTTTTTCATTGAATTTCTAAAGTTTTTTAAATGCTAATTCCTAACTATAACGTGTGTGAAACACATGGTTTTTTCAGTGAATATATATATATTTATTACCTACTGGTGGTCGCCAGTAGGTAGTTATAGTTAGGACCGTGTTTCCATAGGAAATCTCAAAATTCTATTTTGAATAACTTTGGCGCCGGTTGACGAATCCTCGCGAAATTTTCAAAACTAATGGGGTGCTCCGCTCAGCTCCTACCCTGAAAGTTTCGGGGGGATTCGTCAAGCGGGGGCTGAGAAAAAAGGGGGGTCCCAAAACGCGTTTTCCCCATGCATTTTTCCATAGGGACTTTAGTCGCAGGTACAGCCCGAACGGCTGAACAGAATTATGTGAAATTTGGCAGAGAGGTAGCCATAAGGTCCATGAAGTGCCTTTTGCAGGTTTGGTGTAAATCTGTTCAGTATTTCCTGAGAAATTAGCATTTAAATCAATATATATATCTGTACGCGCGTACCGTGCGCGCACTGAGCAAGTCCTGTGCACGCACCTTGCCGATCGCGAGCGCACTTCTGATTGGTTGTTAGATGTCAGTAAACATTCCAATCGGTGGAAATCAGGAAGCGGCGGCCGCCATTTTGTCTCTCGCATAAAGAGGGGGTGATAAACAAAGGGGGAGAACTTGAAAAGGGGGCAGAGTGAGGAGATATTGACCCACTAGGCATTGTAAGGGGGTCACAGTAGGACCTTGTAGGGCAAAAAAAAAGATTTATATTTTGAAAAAAAATATCGCCGAGTGCGTGCACCCAGCGCGCACCCGAAAAAAAACTTTAAAAAAAATCGCATTTAAGTGTTTAGATATAAGGTTGCTCTAAAAAGAGCCCTTGTGTTTATTGTTTGTTTTTTGGTACCTACAAGTAAGTACCGATGCAGAGTCTAAAGTTCAAGAGGAAGACTCTGTTGCCTTCATCAGTGAAGTGTACACCATCTCCTCTATAAATGTCTTGCATGTTGTAACGCAAGTTGTTGTGGTATATAGAACCCATACCATAGTCTCTGAGGAAAGCAGAAATAGATTTGTTGACGTGCTTCCTTGCTTTGTCAATCTGCGGACAAAATTGGTTGGACCAGTTCCACTTTTGCCTTTGGCATATGTTAGAATATACGAAGGCAGTTTGTGGAAAAAGCGACATCAATTGCACAAAGGTGTCCTTAATAAGCATTCCCAAACCTACCCCAGTTAAAGTGCCTAGGTCATTTCCACCACAGTGCACAATAATAAGGTTAGGCTGTGGGAGATGTAGAAAGGTTTTCACCAAAGGCATTAATTGGTGCCACTTTAACCCTCTCTGACCAATCCATTTAATGTCTACATTTGGCAAAGCAAGGTTTCTCACCATACCTCTTTTTTCTGCAAATTTTTCACTCCAGAAGACATAGCTGTGACCTACAATCCACACTGTGAACATCTTCAAAGGAGATCTGGATGCACTCAGGAGGTGTCTTTCAGTAGAAAGGCAAAAAGAAATGAAAGACAGTTGAAAAATGGGGGCACACATACTTTTTTTTATAAAAAGAACTCATTGGCTGTTTCAAACCATTCTACACTAAAAACTGGGCTGTATGTTTAAATTTTAAAAAGCATGTTTTGTATTGGTTCAGAAAAATGTGTGAACAAAGAACATTAGTTTGGATTTGCTGTTAGGTTTGAAAAGTCAAGTCAAGCACTCTTGCTCTTTGGAAATGAAACATTGTCTGCTGAACTTCTGACCTCTCTGCTCACACCTGTGTTCCATGACCTGTTGCTATGGTAGCAGGCAGAAGTCAAGTTGGGGGAAGGGTACATTTGGAAAGGGGTTGAAGTTTTCAACCAATAGAAATGTGTGATTTCATTTGAAAAAATGTGGGAAGCACTGAGATTTGAAATTAACATGTATATGTGTGAAAAAAGAGAGGTAAACTGTGCCATTAACTGGTTCTGCTGAGAGGAGAGAGGTGTTCAGCTCAGAGATTCTGGTCTGATAAACTGCTGTGTGACTGCCACATTTCTTTCACAACTAACTAATTTTAAAGGTGAGTTATGAGTTTGAGAGGGGGTGTTTGTGGTTAATTTAGATATAAAAAAAGAATTGTGATTATTTGTTTAAAGTTGTGATTTACATTTTCTGTTTTGGGAGATATTTAACTGTTTTGAATATGTAAAATATTATGGAGTATGTTTTCACGATAAGTTAATGTGTACTGGTAACAATGAGGAATACTGTTTTGTGCCTACCATCAAACCATGAGTCTGTGTGCAGAGAAGAATTGTTGACAGAGATTTAATTTGTGTTGCTGTTGAAAAGTAAAACTTGCAGTTGAAAGAAAAGGACAGCTTCTTTTTAATTGTGATGGTTAGCATTTAGCAGAAATCACTTTGAAAGAAAAGAGAGGAAAATGGCAGCACATTTGAAAAAAGCATTAGTTCTGTAAGAATTGATAACCCAGGAAAGGGGCAGCCAGTGTTTTGTGCCTACCAACATAGCATGAGTCTGTGTGTATATAGGAATTGTTGTCTGAGATTTAATTTGTGAAGTTGTTGTTCAGTAAGAAATGCAGTCCCAGGAAAGGGGCAGCCTGTGTTATGTGCTTAAAATGATGGTATGAGTCTGTGTGCACACAGGAATTGTGGGCAGAGATTTAATTTGTGAAGATGTTGTTCAGTAAGAAATGCAGTCCCAGGAAAGGGGCAGCCTGTGTTATGTGCCTAAAATGATGGCATGACTCTGTGTGCACACAGGAAATGTGGGCAGAGATTTAATTTATGAAGTTCATGTTCAGTAAGAAATGCAGTCCCAGGAAAGGGGCAGCCTGTGTTATGTGCGTAAAATGATGGCATGAGTCTGTGTGCGCACAGGAATTGTGGGCAGAGATTTAATTTGTGAAGATGTTGTTCAGTAAGAAATGCAGTCCCAGGAAAAGGGCAGCCTGTTGTGTTTACACAAATTATCCCTTAGCACACATGCACTGTTACATACATCCCTGCAGTCTTCATGCAGTTCTGGAAGTCTCTTTGCTCATCTGTCTTGCACCAGACAATACACAGTCTTCAGAAACACACTCTTGGCACACACGCAGCAGCTTCTCCAACACTCTCATGTGTAGTACTCAGCTCTGTGTGCTGTTTCAGATAGCAATGTGTAATGCAAACACATTCAACGTCACCAAGGCCTCATTTAAATTGATCTAGTCTAATCACTCACCCTGTAACACATGGTCATGGTGTTAAGGAGCTGTTAGGACCTGTGCTGTTTTATGCTTCTGTAAATGTTATGGGAAATGTGTCAGGCAGTAACAGTAATTTGGTACTATTCAGGGACACTGTTTTGTTCCAAAAAACATAGCATGAGTCTGTGTGCGCACAGGAATTGTGGGCAGAGATTTAATTTGTGAAGATGTTGTTCAGTAAGAAATGCAGTCCCAGGAAAGGGGCAGCCTGTGTTATGTGCCTAAAATGATGGTATGACTCTGTGTGCACACAGGAATTGTGGGCAGAGATTTAATTTATGAAGTTGATGTTCAGTAAGAAATGCAGTCCCAGGAAAGGGGCAGCCTGTGTTATGTACGTACAATGATGGCATGAGTCTGTGTGTATATAGGAATTGTTGTCTGAGATTTAATTTATGAAGTTGATGTTCAGTAAGAAATGCAGTCCCAGGAAAGGGGCAGCCTGTGTTATGTACGTAAAATTATGGCATGAGTCTGTGTGCACACAGGAATTGTGGGCAGAGATTTAATTTATGAATTTGTCGTTCAGTAAGAAATGCAGTCCTAGGAAAGGGGCAGCCTGTGTTATGTGCGTAAAATGATGGCATGAGTCTGTGTGCACACAGGAATTGTGGGCAGAGATTTAATTTGTGAAGATGTTGTTCAGTAAGAATTGCAGTCCCAGGAAAGGGGCAGCCTGTTGTGTTTACACAAATTATCCCTTAGCACACATGCACTGTTACATACATCCCTGCAGTCTTCATGCAGTTCTGGAAGACTCTTTGCTCATCTGTCTTGCACCAGACAATACACAGTCTTCAGAAACACAGTCTTGGCACACACGCAGCAGCTTCTCCAACACTCTCATGTGTAGTACTCAGCTCTGTGTGCTGTTTCAGATAGCAATGTGTAATGCAAACACATTGAACGTCACCAAGGCCTCATTTAAATTGATCTAGTCTAATCACTCACCCTGGAACACATGGTCATGGTGTTAAGGAGCTGTTAGGACATGTGCTGTTTTCTGCTTCTGTAAATGATATGGGAAATGTGTCAGGCAGTAACAGTAATTTGGTACTATTCAGGGACACTGTTTTGTTCCAAAAAACATAGCATGAGTCTGTGTGCGCACAGGAATTGTGGGCAGAGATTTAATTTGGGAAGATGTTGTTCAGTAAGAAATGCAGTCCCAGGAAAGGGGCAGCCTGTGTTATGTGCCTAAAATGATGGCATGACTCTGTGTGCACACAGGAATTGTGGGCAGAGATTTAATTTATGAATTTGTTGTTCAGTAAGAAATGCAGTCCCAGGAAAGGGGCAGCCTGTGTTATGTGTGTAAAATGATGGCATGAGTCTGTGTGCGCACAGGAATTGTGGGCAGAGATTTAATTTGTGAAGATGTTGTTCAGTAAGAAATGCAGTCCCAGGAAAGGGGCAGCCTGTTGTGTTTACACAAATTATCCCTTAGCAAACATGCACTGTTACATATATCCCTGCAGTCTTCATGCAGTTCTGGAAGTCTCTTTGCTCATCTGTCTTGCACCAGACAATACACAGTCTTCAGAAACACACTCTTGGCACACACGCAGCAGCTTCTCCAACACTCTCATGTGTAGTACTCAGCTCTGTGTGCTGTTTCAGATAGCACTGTGTAATGCAAACACATTCAACGTCACCAAGGCCTCATTTAAATTGATCTAGTCTAATCACTCACCCTGTAACACATGGTCATGGTCTTAAGGAGCTGTTAGGACATGTGCTGTTTTTTGCTTCTGTAAATGATAAGGGAAATGTGTCAGGCTGTAACAGTAATTTGGTACTATTCAGGGACACTGTTTTGTTCCAAAAAACATAGCATGAGTCTGTGTGCGCACAGGAATTGTGGGCAGAGATTTAGTTTGTGAAGTTGTTGTTCAGTAAGAATTGCAGTCCCAGGAAAGGGGCAGCCTGTTGTGTTTACACAAATTATCCCTTAGCACACATGCACTGTTACGTACATCCCTGCAGTCTTCATGCAGTTGTGGAAATCTCCTTGCTCATGTCTCTTGCAGCTGACAATACATACTCTGCAGAAACACACTCTTGGGACACACGCAGCAGCTTCTCCAACACTCCCATGCGTACTACTCAGGACTGTGTGCAATGCAAACACATTCAACGTCACCAAGGCCTCATTTTCTTTGCTCTACTCTAAACACCCACCCAGGTTGCAGATACTTATGGTATGAAGTAGCTGTTAGGAAATGTGCTCTTTTCTGCCTCTGTGATCTACAAGGAAAATGTGTAAGGCTGTAACAGCAATTATCACTTGATCTACCAGAGTAGTAAATGTGCTTTGAATTTGCAAATCAAATTCTGTTTTCTGCTTAGAAGCACACCATGAGGCTGTGTGCGCACAGGAATTGTGGCCACAGATATAATTTGTGTTGCAGTTGTTCTGTTAAAAAATGCACTTGCAGGAAAGGGGCAGCTTGTTTTTTTTCAACTGTGGTGGTTAGCACTGTGCACAAATTAGTAAATCACAAATGAGAGACAAATGGAAAAACATTTGAAATAAATGAAAAGTAAAAAAATATATTTTAATGAATTATAATTACAAAAAGGAATTTTTTTTAGTTCCTTGCAGGTATTGCTGTGCAACAGTGAAAAAAAATGCCTTTAAGGACAAGAAAGAGGAAAGAAAAGCAACAACAAGTATATCTGGACAAAACTGGGAAAAAAAATAGCAGGAGAAGCTGGTGATGGCAAAAAGAAAAAGTCTACTGGTAAGCAGAGCAGAGATTTCTTAAAAAAGATTTTCAAAAAACAAAAAAATGGCAAAAATAACTGTAAAACAAACAGAGTTTTATGTACAAAGCAACAACACAGTCAACAGCAAAAAAAAAAGCTAATGTACAATCAGAAGTATGTCAAACTGATTTAACACGAAAATTAGATTTTAAAAACATTCGTCGAAAAATGTTTCATAGAAGAGTGATGTTAAATTTGCTAAAGGATGTGAAAAAATATAAGAAAAAAACAAAATTTATTAAGAAAAAAACATTTATAGAAAATATTGTAAGTAAGGCTTTGGAAATAAAAAGAAAACTTTTTATTCTAATTTTGAATAGGATGCGTAGATTAGATAAATTAGTGAATGCAATGAAGTCACAAAGCAAAAGGAAACGAGAAGTGAAAAAAAGTAACTTTTGTAAAGTGTTCTTGGGAGAATGGAAACACAGTTCAAGTACTGAACCATTTTTTAATGAAGAGAGTTATCTTCAAAGTAATAGTTTGTTGCATGCCGTTGACACCAATGGTAGAGCATATGAAGTTAAGGATGGTTGTGTGATGCAAAAAGAGAAAATGGTCCCAAGAAATGAGGAAGAAGTAATGGCTGCTGAGGCTATGGGGAGACGTCCAAAAGCCCCAGTGTACACTTGGAACTGTAGTAGTATTTGTACTGTGCGTCAGGAATCTATTGATAAATTACGTGACTTTCTAAGAGAATATAGTAAAAAGAGTGTAAAACAGAAGATGAAGGTGCTTCAAACACTAGATCCATGCAGAGTGAGAGAAAATACTGGTTTGCAGGGACATTCTCTGGCTTGTCTATCTAGAAAAGTGTGTAAAAGTGTTTTTCATCATTTTAGGATGCTGGCTGTTCATCATACTGAAATGAGAAAGTTTGTGAGAACATTGTATTTTGCTAAAAGTCCAGCAGTAAAGTTGAATGAGTTGAATAATGCTCTGTTCCGTGGATCTGTATCAGATGTAGTGAAGGTTACTGATGAGATTCAGTTTTGTTACTTTGGTCCAGAACAAGAAAGTGCAGAAAAGGACACAGTAAATGAGGAAAATGAGGAACAGAATGTAGAACTCATTATTACTAAAAATTTTGAGGATGAAATGACAAAATTTACTATCACCTCTAATGAAAGACCAAATATTACTTGTATTTGTTGCCGCAGAAGTCATTATAAAATTCAAACAAGGAATGTTAATCTGTATAAAAAAAGTGAAAATGAAGATAATTATAAGTGGAAGGATTTTGCAACATATATATTTCTTGAAAATTGTTTTGAATTGGGTGAAGATCAGAGTATTTGTAAATACTGTTATAATAAGTTAGAAGAAAATAGAATGCCGACCAGAGCTGTACATAATAATTTAGAATTGGATGCTATTCCTGCCGAACTTTCTGAATTAAATACATATGAGTCTATACTCATTCAATGTGTTCATCCGTTCCAGACCATAGTACGTATGGAGCCCAAAACTGGTAAATTACCTCCTTCTGATTTACTGAGAGGTTTAAAAGGAAGAGTGGTGTATTTGCCCTTGGATTTGAAAAAAAATAAACTATTGATACAGATACTTTGGAAACTGAACCATTAGTAATTCTGGTTAATGGTGTACCTACAAAGAATAAGAAGATTTGGCAGGAGCTGGTGGATGTACGAAAAGTACAAAGAGCAAATTTGTATTTGAAAAAAAATAATAAATGGTATGAATCAATTTATATAGAAGAAGAAGAAGAAGATTTACAAGAAGACACAGAAACACCAACTGGTCAAATTGAAAAAGTGGACAAGTCAAAGGAAGAAGAAATTTATGAACATTTTAGCATACATCCTCTTCATTCAAAAGAAGTTATGGGAGACACTATTGATCTGTTTCAGATGAAGAAAGAAAAAGGAACTCCCGTGAGTGTATGGGAGGAGAGCTTGGAAGCTCGATGTTTTCCCCAGCTGTTTCCTACAGGAAAAGGAGGACGATACGATGAACGTCCAGAACAGATTCCAGCTTCTGAGTATCGGACTACAAGACTATATGCAGAAGATCCAAGATTTCTTCAAAGTATTCCTTATTTGTTCCATCTTTTATTTGAAAGTGACTTGTCTGCATTATCTTATGCAGTAAATCACATTTTAAAAAGTGGAGTACATTTACAAAATGTGTCTGCTAAGGATTTTATGGAGAAAGTGCAGCACCGAGATGATCATTTGGAAACACAACTGATCAATCTGATGGCTTGTCAGCGTGGGACAAAGGAATATTGGTACCGACGCCATGGTGAATTAAAATGCATGTTACGGAATTTAGGAACTCCTACATGGTTTCTAACCCTAAGCTGTGCCGAGTACGCTTGGGATGATTTACTGGATTTTCTACGAGAGGCAAATTCAAACATTAAAAACATTGAATACAAGACAGCTGGAGAACTGTGCTCATTGGATCCAGTTAATGTTTGCAGATATTTCAATCATAGATTTGAGGCTATGATGTCCTTCATCTGCAATAAAAAAAATCCACCTCTTGGAGAAGTAGTGGATTTCTTTTGGAGAAAAGAGTACCAGGCAAGAGGTGCTCCTCATATTCATATGCTGTTGTGGATCAAGGATGCCCCAAAGTTTGGAACAGATACTGATGAAGCAGTGTTATCTTTCATTGAAGAATATGCAACATGTGCTATACCTAAAAGCACAGAAGAGAAAAAGTTAAAAGAACATGTTTTACGTTTCCAAAGTCATCGGTGTGGAAAATACTGTCGACGGAAGTACAAGACGAAAGATAAATTCTACACAAAGTGTCGATTTGGATTTCCTAGACCTGTTCTTTCAAAAGGAAGAGTCAACAGTTTTATGTCAGCTGTGCGACATACTATAACCAGAAAATCTCCCAAAAATACCTACAACCTAAAAAGAAATGAAGAGTCAAAATTTATAAATGACTTCAACCCAGTCATTTTATCCATGTGGAATGCTAACATGGATATTCAGTATGTGGCAGACAATTCTATTGCTGTTGCTCGGTATGTGACATCTTACATCACTAAATCTGAGAAAACAGAATTGAAGGAAATGTGGGAAGAGATTTCTCACGAGAAGACTGTCAGTAAGAAGCTGTACAGTTTCAGTTTAAAGATCTTATCGCATCGAGAAATTCGATCCTACGAATGCTCAGATAGGTTATCATCTGCAAGTCCTTACTCGAAATCCAGAAGAATAATTTGGGTAAGCTTAGGCCTTGCAGGAATGAGAAATCTATTGGAGAAATTGAATATTTGGCCGAGAATGACCCAGAAAGTACAGATATTTTGAAATCAAACATGTTGGACACATATTACCCAAAGAGAAGTCATTATCTTGAGAACATGTGTCTCTATGAAGTGCTGCAGAACTACATTTTTTCACGGAAAGCCACAGAAGACATCAACAATGGAAAATATAAAGTCATTGGTGAGGAAGGATGTTTGGTGAAGCAAACAAAAGGAAGTTTGATAAATCACAGGAAGCTCAGTTGCGAAACTACTGACAAAAAGGAATTTTACTACTTGGCTCTTTTACAGCTGTTTAAACCATGGCGTTCAGAGGACGAACTACTGGGAGAATTTCAAAGCTATGAAGATTCTTTTAATGCTAGCAAAGACAGTATAGAATGCAGTACTTTCACAACTTATGTCCAAATGTTAATTGAAGAAAATGAACAGGAAGCAAAAATTGCAGCTGAAGTAGCTAGAGACAGTTCTCAAGACAGCCAAAGTTCAGGAACACTTAGTCAAGATCCCCTAGGACAACCAATCATAGAAAATGAAGCTACAGTAGCCATGACTGAAGTAGAAACGGCTATGAATAAAGCACAGGAAGATTCAATCGACTTACTAAATCTGGAACAACAACTGAATGAAGAACAAAAATAAATTTATGAAGAAGTCATCAAAAAAATTGATCATGGATTACTACATGAAAAGAAAGAGTGCTCATGCACATCATTTGAACCAATCAGGATGTATGTGAGTGGACAAGCTGGAACTGGTAAAAGTTTCTTAATAAAAGTCATCAGAAGCTACCTACAGCAAAAAACAGCTTCAAATTTGTCTTTTGTGGTAACTGCTCCAACTGGGTTAGCAGCCTATAACATAAAAGGAATTACCTTACATCGCTTGCTAATGTTACCAGTGGAGCATGAGAACAAAATAGAATACCACAAGCTAACTGGAGAAGCATGCCTTGAAGTTTCAAGAGTGTTGAAGAAGATGCAAGTTCTCATTATTGATGAGGTGAGCATGGTTTCAAATTTAATGCTTGCCTTTGTGCATTTAAGAATGAAACAAATTCTTAAGAGAGACTATGACGTGTTATTTGGAGGAAAACATGTCATAGTTTTTGGGGATCTTCTGCAGCTCACTCCAGTTAAAGGACAACCAGTGTTTAATACTGTGACACATGAAGACACGAAGAAGTCATTAGGAAGCATTGGTAATGCGAATATTTGGTCGTTCTTTGAGTACAAAGAACTCACTACCAATATGAGACAAGCAAACGACGAAGATTATGCAAGTATTCTGAAAGATATCAGAATTGGACTACTCACAGAAGTTGGCAAAAAAGCATTACAGAGTCGGTTGCTACATAACTTATTTCCAAATGAAGAAATAGTTGCAGAGAAAATATACCAGAACATTGCAGAAAAAAATACTGTAATCTGCTTAATGCCAACACTACGTGAGTGCTCAATATTCAATGAGGAACTTTTGAAATTGGAAAAGGAAGAGATTAAGAAAATGGAAGCAGAGGACAAAATTCAGCATGAAAGAATTACTTTTACATTAACAGGCAAACTGAAAAATAAATTGGATTCACTAGAGAAGAATATTTCCAAAACAGCTGGATTAGAAAAAAATCTATATTTTTGCATGAATTGTCGAGTGATTTTAAGGAGAAATTTGGATGTAGAAAAAGGTTTAGTGAATGGAGCTATGGGAAGAGTTGTGGGTTTTATTAATTATCAGAAAAAAGAAGGAATTGAATGTTTAAAAATAAAATTTGATCAGATAGAAGAAGTTAAAGACATTTGTCGTTGTTCAGTTCGTTTCATGCTTGTGAAAGACTTATATGTACGTAGGAAGCAGTTTCCGTTTTCTCTAGCATATGCTGTAACTATTCACAAGTCTCAAGGATTGACTGTAGATAGTGCTTTTGTAAACATTGGTTCTACTGTGTTCAAAGAAGGTATGGCACATGTTGCTTTGTCACGAGTGAAAACATTATCTGGTTTATTTATGATAGACTTTGATGACTCAAAAGTTAGTGCTGATACAAACTGTGTAAAGGAGTATAACAGATTAAGAAGAACCTATGCTCCTCATTTAGGTCAGTATCCTGTGATTGAAAAACATGTTGTTTGTCGGAAAAGGAGATTTGAGAATATCTGTAATGTGGATGAACAGAACAAAAAAAAAAGGACAGTGATGTGATAGCAAGGAAAAAGAAAAAGGACAGTGTTGAAGAGGTTGTTGGTTGCCATTTTGAAAATAGCTCTGGTGTCAACTGCTATGCAAATGTAGTGCTGAATGTTGTATTTTATCTTGAAAAGTTGCTAGAACAGATAATAGTAAATCATGGAAAAAGATTGTGTTCTCTGCTGAGTCTCCTTTATGAGAAGCAGAGTAATGATAAAACTGAAATAGAAAGTGCTACTGATGTTAGAAATCTTTTAGATATATGTTGTGGTTCTACACAGTTTAAAGAAAATGTCCAGCAAGATGCTCAGGAATTCTTAATATATATTTTGAGTGTACTAGAAGATGAAGGAGTAGAAGTAGAAAACTTATTTGGTGTCTCTTACAAATGGGAACATTGCTGTGAAAACTGTATGAACACATGTAGTAGTAATGTTGATTCAGAAAGGTTCATATTTTTACCATTACCACAAAGTAAATCAGTGACTTTTAGTAAATTAGTTAAAGATGCCAATCACAACATGGAATGTTCTGAATGTAAATCAGACATGTTTTCCACATTATTTTTACAGAAATATGGTCAGTATGTAATTTTAATGATGCAACGTTGTAGAGCTGATGGTTCAAAATTGGACACTTTAATAAAGAAGTTTACAGGACAGCAATTATCAATTTCTGGAAAAACTTTTGTTACAGTTGCAATAATTTTTCATGAAGGACCTACTGTAACTTCTGGGCATTACACAGTTTATCTTAAATGTGAAAAAGGCTGGACACTGTGCAATGATTCCCAATTGATTTTCAAGCAACGTTTGCCTTATGATTTACCCAATTCTTACTTAATTTTTCTGAAACCTATATTTTGAAAACTAAAAACTGCATCTGAAGAAAGCATTTTTTGTAATTTTAAAGGATTATAATTGAAGATATCACTGAAAAAGGATTTTGAAATTACTATTTGGCCTAAAGGAAAAGTAATAAAAACAATTGTGGACTCCTTTGACAGAAATTATTTTGGCATGTGTGCTTTTGCGACAAGGTTTAAAGTAAGGGTGGGCGTAGTTCGCGAAGTAGCACTTCGCGAAGCTACGCAAAGTGAAGTTCGCACTACGCGAGCTACGCGTAGCACTTCGCGAACTGCGAAGTAACATGTTCGCACTGTGCAAGATGTTGTTTTCAATGATTGCACAGTGCGGACAAGCAACCGGCACTGTGCAATCATTGAAAATGGCATCTTGCACAGTGCGAGCTGTAGTTTTCTGCTGCTCGAGTAGATTTTTACTCGAGCTGCAGCTTTCTCAACGCGAACTGGTAGTTTCTCATCGCGAGCGGTCGCGAGCATACGCGACCCCTCGCAATGAGAAACCTGACCTTCTCGCGTTGGGAATCTCGCCGGGAGGTTTATTTTCCATGCTCGCGATCGCGAACAAGGAAAAAGTCTCGCCAGGATGTCATTTTGCTTGCTCGCGGTCGCCAACTTGACGTTAAGGACCGCGAGCAAGCAAAAAATGACCGCAGCACTACGCAACACTACGCTACGCGTGTTCGCACTGTGCTACGTGCAGTTCGCGTAGCGCGAAGTAGCGCGAACTTCGCAAACTACGCGAGCGTAGCGTAGTGCTTCGCCCAGGCCTAGTTTAAAGACGGTTTGTCTAGAAATTTTTTATTCATCTAGAGAAGTACTTGTAATATATATGTAATATTTCTAACAAGGTATATTTAAGTGAGGAAAGGTTTAGGGCTTTTTTTAAGCAATCTTTCAGATTGTTTTTTTTTTGCCCGCTGTTAAATGATGAATACAATTGTTTTCACTATTTTAAGTGAAAAATAAAAAATTCTGAAAACAGCAAAAAAAGGGCAAAAAATTGCTTTGTAAAATATGTAAAAACATGTAATGTAATGATTGAATATTAATACTTTTTTTCTTTTTTTGCAGAACTGGAAAGAAAAAATTTAAAACAAATTCTGTTCCCTTGCAAAATACTTTAAAAAAAAAAAAATTCGATTTTTTTTTTTTTTTTTTTTTTAAATAAGTGAGAAATATTAGTATTACTCAATCCTCCCTTTTCATGCTTCCATTTCTTCATCTCTTTTTGTACATTACATTTTTTTTTTTTTTTTTAATTTTTTTTTTAAAAAAACCTTGGGTGTGCGCAGGGTGCGCGCACCTCAAAAAAATTTTTTAAAAAAATCCCCCCCAAAAAATTTTTGGGGTTTAGTTTATAAGTGGCTCTTAAAAGAGCCCTTGAGTTAATGGAGGGAAACAGGAAGAGAAAAACGAAAAAAAAGGAAAAACATCTATGGCCTACTGCACTCATGGGCATCAAATTTTCTCTGAATGAGATCAAGACTGATCTCACACACAGAAATAAGTTTACCGCAATCAGTGCAGCGTGTGGACAACCTAGCAAAACAAGGTGGTCCAAAACGAGGTGTGGAAGAAGGCAAAGGCACCACTGCAGAAGAAGTGCTCGGCTGAGCTGCCGAAGATGTGCTCGGCTGAGCTGCTGCAGGTGTCGTCGGTAGAGCAGGTGGAGGGTTTGCTCCAGAAGCTCGACGAAAAGTCACTGGATGCATTTTGTCAACATGCCTCAACATAGTGTGAATGCTAAAAGAATATTTCTTGTTAGGATTCCCACGTGACAAGACTTTTTGACAAAGTACACATGTAACTTTAGGTGCATTTACCTTTTTTTCTCCCTCTGGAAAAGTGAAAAACTGCCATATAAAGCTGTCTTTCTGCTTCCTGCTCCTCTGCCTCTCAAGAGTGTCCTGGTCACTGTCTGAAGATGGTTGCTGTTCAGCCATTGTCTCTCAACAACAGAATAGCTCCTTCTCCAAAGGAATCAGAACTAATAATGAGGGGAGTAGGTGTGGTTTGGGAAGAATCTGGAACTGAAAGTACTTCAAACCAATCAAAAGTGATGATTCTTGATCACATGACTTGCCATGAGGGGATTGGGTGTGGTGTTGAAACAATCAGAAACTGAAAGTAATGATAACCAATAAGAAGTGCTGTTTTATTATGCATATACCCGAGGTGCGCGCACTGCGCAAGCTCCGAGCGCGCACCTCGTGATTACGTATGCGCGAACGCGTAGGAGCGCATGTGCATATGTCATATGTGCGTACGTAGCGCGCATACGTTGAACACGCGTATACGCGACCGTTATTGCGCGTAATTTTAGCGTATGCGGAAGTAAACCGCGTGGAGCGCGTAGGACGCAGGCACGCATGCGTACGTACGTATGTAAATAACGTACGGCGGTAATTATAAAAAACTTACGAAATTGTACTAGGAGCGCGCTCAGAGCGCGCACTCCAAGAATTTATATTAAAAAAAAAAGTGGAGAAAAATTAATTGCAAAAATTAAAAAAACTGTTCAGCTTTATCCTAATTAAAAATTTTTAAAAAAAGCAAAAACAAATAAAAAGATACAGATAATATATAAAAGAATACATAGGAATTTTATTTTTAATATAAAAAACTTTTTTTAATTAAATAATACAAAAATTAGCATTTAAAAAACCGTACAAATTCACTGAAAAAACCAAAGGTTTCACACACGTTATAGTTAGGAATTAGCATTTAAAAAACCTTGAAAATTCACTGAAAAAACCATAGGTTTCACACATGTTATAGTTAGCTGGACATTTCACTCGTGAAAAACCAATGAAATTCCCCTGTTATAGTTAGTTCAGCTAACTATAACTCGCGCCCCCGCAATGCACTGCGGATGACGTCACATATTACATCACTCATGACATGGTCAGTGACATCACTCATGACATCACTGATGACATCTCAAATGACATCACTGATGACATCATCCTTGTGACAGAGTGGCAGACCTCCTCTCACCCTAATATAACCTTTGATACACACATTCAAAAATAGAGACTAACATTTTCAAAAAAATGGACATACCAATACCAGTTACAACAACCTCTTGAGTAATTCTAAGATCCACATACAAATCCACTCATTCACCAACAGTCCTGTACAGTCACTCATACATGTACTCACTCATCATATGTACTCATACACCTATACATCCTGTTACACAATGCCACTCATCCACAGAGTTACTGACACACATAGTCACTCATGAAAATAAAGAAAGAAACATACATTTACTTGCATATACATTTATACACACACCACCACACTTACTTCTACGGGAACTTACACATACTTAGTCTTTTAAACAATCACTTATAGAAACACATACTTATTCATACAGGAACTCTTTCAATCTCTCACTCTCACATATACTCACTTATATACACCAATAGTCACATATACTAGTTTAAAACATATGTAGTTACTCATAGAGACACTATTGAGACAGTCATTCACTCACTAACACACCCATGCACACACTCATCCACCCATACAGTCCTGCAGACATGCTGTCTTCAACACATACAAACAGTGAGTCCCTCATTCATGTACCTATGCAGTACGTAATACCCCCCACCGAACCATACACACACTCACACTGATACTAAAAAAAACAACTAATAACCTATATAAACACCCATGTAGCTACTCACCAACCCATGCAGCCACTTATACACAAAGTGAGAGACTGATAAAGATATTTACATATTTAAACATTACTCACTAAGCCATGTATTCACTAAGATACACTTAATCAGTCAGTTATACAATCAATTTTTCAAAAACAAATCATCCATTTAGACACTTATATACCCATTTATTCTTCCATCGTCCGTGAGATATACATATATAAAACATATTTATTTTCAGAAAAATACACATTCACTGGATGATGTCATCAGTGATGTCATTTGAGATGTCATCAGTGATGTCATGAGTGATGTCACTGACCATGTCATGAGTGATGTAATATGCGACGTCATCAGCAGTGCATTGCGGGGGCGCGAGTTATAGTTAGCTGAACTAACTATAACGGGGGAATTTCAATGGTTTTTCACAAGTGAAATGTCCAGCTAACTATAACATGTGTGAAACCTATGGTTTTTTCAGTGAATTTTCAAGGTTTTTTAAATGCTAATTCCTAACTATAACGTGTGTGAAACCTTTGGTTTTTTCAGTGAATATATATATATATATATATTATCTACTGGCGGTCGCCAGCAGATAGTTATAGTTACAACCTAGTTTCCATAGGAAATCTCAAAATTCTATTTTGAATAACTTTGGCGCCGGTTGCCGAATCCTCGCGAAATTTTCAAAACTAATGGGGCGCTCTGTTCAGCTCCTACCCTGAAAGTCTCGGGGTGATTCCCCATGCATTTTTACATAGGACCTTTAGTCGCAGCTACAGCCCGAACGGCTGAACAGAATTACGTGGAATTTGGCAGAGAGGTAGCCATAAGGTCAAGGAAGTGCCTTTTGCAGGTCTGGTGTAAATCTGTTCAGTATTTCCTGAGAAAATAGCATTTAAAAGCATATCAATATCTGTACTCGCGCACCGTGCGCGCACTGTGCGTGCACCCTGCCGTGCGCGAGCGCAATTCTGATTGGTTGTTAGATGTCGGTAAACATTCAAATCGGTCGAAACCAGGAAGTGTCGGCCGCCATTTTGTCTCTCGCAGTCTGAGGGGGTGAAAAAAAAAGGTGGAGAACGTGAAAAGGGGGCAGAGCGGACAGTTCCTGACCCCCTAGCCTTGGTCAGGGGGTCACAGAAGGACCCCCAAGGGAGAAAAAAACAAATTTGTATTTTTTTAAAAATCGCGAGGTGCGCGCACCCTGCGCGCACTGCGAACCGTGG
This sequence comes from Triturus cristatus, assembly GCF_964204655.1. NCBI lineage: Eukaryota > Metazoa > Chordata > Amphibia > Caudata > Salamandridae > Triturus > Triturus cristatus. The sequence goes on from NC_140591.1 coordinate 820,752,966, forward strand.
GCGCTTGGTGCGCGAAGCGGACCGAGCGCCCACAGAGCGCGCACGGTGCAAAACCGGTGAAAAACCTGAAAAAAAAATAAAATATTAAAAACATAACTTAGCATTTAAAAAACCGTACGAATTCACTGAAAAAACCATAGGTTTCACACACGTTATAGTTACGAATTAGCATTTAAAAAACCTTGCAAATTCACTTAAAAAACCATAGGTTTCACACATGTTATAGTTAGCTGGACATTTCACTCGTAAAAAACCAATTAAATTCCCCCGTTATGGTTACTGCAGGCAACTATAACTCACGCGACCGCAATCCTCTGCTGATGACGTCAGATATTACATCACTGATGACATATGTGTCTTTCTGAAAAATAAATATTTGTAATATATGTATAGCTAAAGATTAATGGAAGAAGACATGGGTAAATAAGTGTCTAAATACAGTGATGTAATATCTGACGTCATCAGCAGAGGATTGTTGTTATGTTATGTTATGTTATGTTATGTTAAATTTATTTCTAGAGCGCACGTACACCCAAAGGTTTCATGGCGCTATGGCAATGGCGTACTAAATCAGGAGGTTACTGGTAAGCTTGAGTGAATAAGAAAGTTTTGAGGAGAGATCTGAAGTGTGGCAAAGATGTTTCGAGTCTGAGTTCCAAAGGAAGGGAATTCCACATCTGCGGTGCCAGAAAGGAGAAACTGAGTCCACCGTGTTTTTTCCGATTAAAGCGGGAAGAGGTGAGAAAGTTGGAGTGAGACGAACGGAATGCACGAGTAGGAACATAATGAGAAATTAAAGAGGAAACAAAGGCAGGCCCCTTACAAGTAAGGGCTTTAAAAATAATACAGCCCAATTTAAACAGACAGCGTTTGGCAACTGGGAGCCAGTGAAGGAGTTTCAGCAGTGGGCGAACATGTTGAGTACGTGATTGGTGAGTTATGAGGCGAGCGGCCTGATTCTGAACCAGCTGAAGGCGATGGAGTTGGTAGACAGGAATGCCAACATAAAGAGAGTTGGCATAGTCTATCCGTGAGATGACCAAGGCCAAGAGGACCACAGTGAGGGCCTCGGTGGTGAAGAATCTTGCGATCTTCCGGATTCTGCGTAGATGGAAGAAGCATGAGGATGTAACTGCACCGATTTGAGGCTTCATGGACAGGTCGCTGCTGATGATTACTCCAAGGCGTTTAACCGATTTGGAGAGTGTAGGAGGATTTCCTAACGAGGGGGGCCAAAAATTGTTGTTCCAGGGATTTGATGGGTCGGTCAACACCAGCTCTGTCTTATCAGGGTTGAGCTTGAGTTGGCTGATTTTCATCCAATCCCTGAAAAAGCATAGAGTAGCCTGAAAGCTGGAAATAGACACGGCAGTAGAGTTAATGTTGAAGACAAGTTGAAGGTCGTCCGCATAGTTGAAGCAGACTACTTCAAGGTTACGAAGTGAGTAGATAAGAGGGACCATATATAGGTTAAAGAGTAAGGGGGAAAGAGACGAGCCCTGTGGCACACCGCAGGTTAGAGAGGTCTTTTTGGCTGAGAAGGCGGCAAGGCGAACGGCCTGCGAGCGGTCTCCCAAAAAAGAGGAAATCCATTTTAGGGCCGTGCCCTGAATGCCAGCATCTCTGACACGGTTGATCAAGAGGTTGTGATCGACCGTGTCAAAGGCGGCCGAGAGGTCTAAGAGAACAAGGGCTTGGGAGAGATTGTTATCCGCCCCCCTGCGGAGCTCATTCATCACAGCAAGTATAACCTGCTCGGTGGAGTGTGCGGGCCTAAAACCGGCCTGGTGGGGGTCAAGAAAAGATGAGCATTCAATAAAGGAGCTGAGGCATTGTGTAACATGAGCCTCCAAGATCTTGCTCGGATAGGGAAGGAGGGAGATGGGGCGATAGTTGGTAAGATTGGTGGGATCGGCATGAGGCTTCTTCAAAATGGGAATGACCTCTGCCACTTTGAAGGAGGCGGGGACAACCCCTGTTTTTAGTGAGTTATTAAGGAACGCAAGCGGGGGGTCAGGGCAAGAGAGAAAAGCTTCTGAGAGGAATGGGGGGGGCAAGGATCTAAAGGAGAACCCGAACTGACCTTTTTTAAAAGTAAAGGGAAGTCTTCCTTGGAAATCTGAGGGATTTGATCAAGAAACTGGGTGTTTTTAGGTGAGGTCCCCAGAGCAGATTGGAGGGGGGTCGGGGGAATACTTTGCTTGATGGTGGAGATTTTTTGGATGAAAAAGTTATTGAGGGCGTCACAGAAGTCCTGGGTGGGTACTGATTTTAAGGTCACTCTATCAGGTAAGGATAATTCATTGACGATAGAGAAGATATCTTTGGTTTTGGTTGACGAGTTCGTGATTTTTTGTGAGAAGTAAGAGGATTTAGCTGCAAAAATGGCTCTTTTGTAGTCAGTTAGCAGTTTAGTGAAGGTGTCTTTTGTGTTGGAGGAATAATTACGTCTCCACCTGCGTTCTGCCTGTCTGAGAAGAAGTTTTTTTGTTTTGAGATCCTCTGTAAACCACCGCTGGGCGTCATGGGGCCGCCTAACAGGGAGGTGGATAGTAAGGAACAGAACTTCTCTTTGTTTGCTCGGCTCCAGTTCCTGGTTAAGATTTTTTCCGGGGTAAGGGGTTTAACTGGGCGAGGCAGGTCCAAGGAAAATTGGATGGAATAATGGTCTGACCAAGGACAAGGAGAGATGGATAGAGAGGAGATGGAGAGATTAGTTGTCCATAGCTGGTCGAGGAGGTGTCCTTTAGTGTGGGTGGCAGTGCAAACATGCTGAGTGCAATTGAGGCCCCGGAGAAGGTCGGTAAATTCTCAGGAGTGAGGTGTTTCGTTAGGATCAGAGAGCCAGTAATTAAAATCACCAATTATCATTAAGTTGGAATTGTTTGTTATGAGTTGAGAGATGAGGTCTCCAACTAACTGGGGAAAAGAGGGCATGGGATGAGTAGGCCGATAAAACAGGGCGCAAACGAAAGAAGCTAGAGGGGAGTCGAGTTTAATAATGAGACTCTCAACAGAAGGAATAGTGGTGGCAGTTAGAGCAGTGAACTGTAGCTGATGGTGAATAATGGCAACCACACCACCTCCGTGGTGCCCAGCGGGTCTATTGGTCTGTAAAATGTAGTACCCTGTGGGGATGGCCGCCAGGATATCTGGAAGGGAGTCATCTGTGAGCCAGGTTTCAGAGAGAAGGAGAACATCGGGTTTTAAGGTATCAAGAAGATAGAAAATTTCTGATTGATGTTTTGGAAGGGACCGCGTATTTAAGTAATAAAATTTCAACAACTGTTTGGAAGAGCAAGGAAGGTTGGGGGTATTAGGTGGGGAGATAGAAGGGTCTTTACGAGACAGTGGAAGGGGTGAGAGGGGACCGGAGGACAGAATTCCACAGGAGGAAAGCTTTTGTTTTAAGCGTAGCATGATGGGCCAAGGATGGCGGAGAGTGCATAATTCCCTAGATGAGTATTTTAAAAGATGGGCGGCAGGACCTGGCCCTTGTCCCGTTCGGTCGTGGACGGGCGCAGACGGGCGCAGACGGGCGCAGACGGGCTTGCCTTTAGCGCGCCTTCGGCGCGCTGCCGGCGCGCCCGCTGCGCGCGTCCGCTGCGCGCTTGCGCTAGCAACGCGAATTTATGGCCAACTAGCTCGCGGCGACTAGAGCGCGAGTTGTCCCCCTCACCCAAGATGGCGGCCCCGCTGGTGACTGCCGAGTCCTGCCGCCCGCAACGGGTCCGGGCAAGGCAGAAACGATGGTTGCGAGGCGGGCACAAGACACAGGTGAGGGTAGTGACTAGGAGCAACACAAGTTTAAAAGCAAAGTGCAAAGTGATGTTTCCAAGCAAAATAGTATTACGATAAATGTTAAAAAGAACGCTTCCCGGCTTCCGCCTCAGGAAGTACAACATATGCTGCGCGCTTGCGCTAGCATCGCGAATTTATGGCGACTAGAGCGCGAGTTGTCCCCCTCACCCAAGATGGCGGCCCCGCTGGTGACTGCCGAGTCCTGCCGCCCGCGAGAGCGCGACGGGTCCGGGCAAGGCAGAAACGATGGTTGCGAGGCGGGCACAAGACACAGGTGAGGGTAGTGACTAGGAGCAACACAAGTTTAAAAGCAAAGCGCAAAGTGATGTTTCCAAGCAAAATAGTATTACAATAAATGTTAAAAAAGAACGCTTCCCGGTTTCCGCCTCAGGAAGTACAACATATGCTGCGCGCTTGCGCTAGCATCGCGAATTTATGGCCAACTAGCTCGCGGCGATGGGAGCGCGAGTTGTCCCCCTCACCCAAGATGGCGGCCCCGCTGGTGACTGCCGAGTCCTGCCGCCCGCAAAAGCGCGACGGGTCCGGGCAAGGCAGAAACGATGGTTGCGAGGCGGGCACAAGACACAGGTGAGGGTAGTGACCAGGAGCAACACAAGTTTAAAAGCAAAGTGCAAAGTGATGTTTCCAAGCAAAATAGTATTACGATAAATGTTAAAAAAGAACGCTTCCCGGCTGCCGCCTCAGGAAGTACAACATTTGCGGTCGCGTGAGTTATAGTTGCCTGCAGTAACTATAACGGGGGAATTTCATTGGTTTTTTACGAGTGAAATGTCCAGCTAACTATAACATGTGTGAAACCTATGGTTTTTTAAGTGAATTTGCAAGGTTTTTTAAATGCTAATTCCTAACTATAACGTGTGTGAAACCTATGGTTTTTTCAGTGAATATATATTTTCACTATTTTTTTTTATTTTTTTTTTAGGGTCCGCGCACCCTGCGCGCACCCTAGGATGTTTTTTAAACATTTTTTTTTTTTTTATTAAATTTAAAGTACAAAGAGAGGTGAAGAAATGGAAGCATGAAAAGGGAGGATTGAGAAATACAAATATTTTTCACTTATTTTTTTTAAAAAATAACTTATTTTGAAAAAATAAATTTTTAGTATTTTGCAAGGGAACAGAATTTCGTTTTTTAATTTTTCTTTATAGTTCTGCAAAAAAAGAAAAAAAGTATTAATATTCAATCATACATTTCAAAAAGCATTACATGTTTTTACATATTTTACAAAGCAATTTTTTGCCCTTTTTTTGCTGTTTTCAGAATTTTTTAATTTTCACTTAAAATAGTGAAAACAATTGTATTCATCATTTAACAGCGGGCAAAAAAAAACAATCTGAAAGATTGTTTAAAAAAAGCCCAAAAACTATCCTCACTAAAATATACCTTGTTACAAATATTACATATATATTACAAATACTTTTCTAGATGAATAAAAATGTTCTAGATAAACCGTCTTTAAACCTTGTCGCAAAAGCACACATGCCAAAATAATTTCTGTCAAAGGAGTCCACAATTGTTTTTATTACTTTTCCTTTAGGCCAAATAGTAATTTCAAAATCCTTTTTAAGTAATATCTTCAATTATAATCATTTAAAATTAAAAAAAATGCTTTCTTCAGATGCAGTTTTTAGTTTTCAAAATTTAGGTTTCAGAAAAATTAAGTAAGAATTGGGTAAATCATAAGGCAAACGTTGCTTGAAAATCAATTGAGAATCATTACACAGTGTCCAGCCTTTTTCACATTTAAGATAAACTGTGTAATGTCCAGAAGTTACAGTAGGTCCTTCATGAAAAATTATTGCAACTGTAACAAAAGTTTTTCCAGAAATTGATAATTGTTGTCCTATAAACTTCTTTATTAAAGTATCCAATTTTGAACCATCAGCTCTACAACGTTGCATCATTAAAATTACATACTGACCATATTTATGTAAAAATAACGTGGAAAACATGTCAGATTTACATTCAGAACATTCCATGTTGTGATTGGCATCTTTAACTAATTTACTAAAAGTTACTGATTTACTTTGTGGTAATGGTAAAAATATGAACCTTTCAGAATCAACATTACTACTGCATGTGTTCATACAGTTTTCACAGCAATGTTCCCATTTGTAAGAGACACCAAATAAGTTTTCTACTTCTACTCCTTCATCTTCAAGTACGCTCAGTATATATATTAAGAATTCCTGTGCATCTTGCTGGACATTTTCTTTAAAGTGTGTAGATCCAGAACATACATCTAAAAGATTTCTAACATCAGAAGCACTTTCTATTTTAGTTTTATCATTACTCAGCTTCTCATAAAGGAGACTCAGCAGAGAACACAATCTTTTTCCATGATTTACTATTATCTGTTCATGCAACTTTTCAAGATAAAATACAACATTCAGCACTACATTTGCATAGCAGTTGACACCAGAGCTATTTTCAAAATGGCAACCAACAACCTCTTCAACACTGTCCTTTTTCTTTTTCCTTGCTATCACATCACTGTCCTTTTTTTTTTGTTCTGTTCATCCACATTACAGATATTTTCAATTCTCCTTTTCCGAGAAACAACATGTTTTTCAATCACAGGATACTGACCTAAATGAGGAGCATAGGTTCTTCTTAATCTATTATACTCCTTTACACAGTTTGTATCAGCACTAACTTTTGAGTCATCAAAGTCTATCATAAATAAACCAGATAATGTTTTTACTCGTGACAGAGCAACATATGCCATACCTTCTTTGAACACAGTAGAACCAATGTTTACAAAAGCACTATCTACAGTCAATCCTTGAGACTTGTGAATAGTTACAGCATATGCTAGAGAAAATGGAAACTGCTTTCTACGCACATATAAGTCTTTCACAAGCATGAAACGAACTGAACAACGACAAATGTCTTTAACTTCTTCTATCTGATCAAATTTTATTTTTAAACATTCAATTCCATCTTTTTTCTGGTAATTAATAAAACCCACAACTCTTCCCATAGCTCCATTCACTAAACCTTTTTCTACATCCAAATTTCTCCTTAAAATCACTCGACAATTCATGCAAACATATAGATTTTTTTCTAATCCAGCTGTTTTGGAAATGTTCTTCTCTAGTGAATCCAATTTATTTTTCAGTTTGCCTGTTAATGTAATAGTAATTCTTTCATGCTGAATTTTGTCCTCTGCTTCCATTTTCTTAATCTCTTCCTTTTCCAATTTCAAAAGTTCCTCATTGAATATTGAGCACTCACGTAGTGTTGGCATTAAGCAGATTACAGTTTTTTTTTCAGCAATGTTCTTGTATATTTTCTCTGCAACTATTTCTTCATTTGGAAATAAATTATGTAGCATCCTACTCTGTAATGCTTTTTTGCCAACTTCTGTGAGTAGTCCAATTCTGATATCTTTCAGAATACTTGCATAATCTTCATCATTTGCTTGTCTCATATTGGTAGTGAGTTCTTTGTACTCAAAGAACGACCAAATATTCGCATTACCAATGCTTCCTAATGACTTCTTCGTATCTTCATGTGTGACAGTATTAAACACGGGTTGTCCTTTAACTGGAGTGAGCTGTAAAAGATCTCCAAAAACTATGACGTGTTTACCTCCAAATAACACGTCATAGTCTCTCTTAAGAATTTGTTGCATTCTTAAATGCACAAAGGCAAGCATTAAGTTTGATACCATGCTCACCTCATCAATAATGAGAACTTGCATCTTCTTCAACACTCTTGAAACTTCGAAGCATGCTTCTCCAGTTAGCTTGTGGTATTCTATTTTGTTCTCATGCTCCACTGGTAACATTAGCAAGCGATGTAAGGTAATTCCTTTTATGGTATAGGCTGCTAACCCAGTTGGAGCAGTTACCACACAAGACAAATTTGAAGCTGTTTTTGGCTGTAGGTAGCTTCTGATGACTTTTATTAAGAAACTTTTACCAGTTCCAGCTTGTCCACTCACATACATCCTGATTGGTTCAAATGATGTGCATGAGCACTGTTTTTTTTCATGTAGTAATCCATGATCAATTTTTTTGGTGACTTCTTCATAAATTTGTTTTTGTTCTTCATTCAGTTGTTGTTCCAGATTTAGTAAGTCTATTGAATCTTCCTGTGCTTGATTCATAGCCGTTTCTACTTCAGTCATGGCTACTGCAGCTTCATTTTCTACGATTGGTTGTCCTAGGGGATCTTGACTAAGTGTTCCTGAACTTTGGCTGTCTTGAGAACTGTCTCTAGCTACTTCAGCTGCAATTTTTGCTTCCTGTTCATTTTCTTCATTTAACATTTGGACATAAGTTGTGAAAGTACTGCATTCTATGCTGTCTTTGCTAGCATTAAAAGAATCTTCATAGCTTTGAAATTCTCCCAGTAGTTCGTCCTCTGAACGCCATGGTTTAAACAGCTGTAAAAGAGCCAAGTAGTAAAATTCCTTCTTGTCAGTAGTGTCGCAACTCAGCTTCCTGTGATTTATCAAACTTCCTTTTGTTTGCTTCACCAAACATCCTTCCTCACCAATTACTTTATATTTTCCATTGTTGATGTCTTCTGTGGCTTTCCGTGAAAAAATGTAGTTCTGCAGCACTTCATAGAGACACATGTTCTCAAGATGATGACTTCTTTTTGGGTAATATGTGTCCAACATGTTTGTTTTCAAAATATCTGTACTTTCTGGGTCATTCTCGGCCAAATATTCAATTTCTCCAACAGATTTCAGTACCCGATTTCGCATTCCTGCAAGGCCTAAACTGACCCAAATTATTCTTCTGGATTTCGAGTAAAGACTTGCCGATGATAACCTATCTGAGCATTCGTAGGATCCAATTTCTCGATGCGATAACATCTTTAAACTGAAACTGTACAGCTTCTTACTGACAGTCTTCTCGTGAGAAATCTCTTCCCACATTTCCTTCAATTCTGTTTTCTCAGATTTAGTGATGTAAGATGTGACATACCGAGCAACAGCAATAGAATTGTCTGCCACATACTGAATATCCATGTTAGCATTCCACATGGTTAAAGTGACTGGGTTGTAGTCATTTATAAATTTTGACTCTTCTTTTCTTCTTAGTTTGTGAGATTTTCTGGTTCTAGTATGTCGCACAGCTGACATAAAACTGTTGACTCTTCCTTTTGAAAGAACAGGTCTAGGAAATCCAAATCGACACTTTGTGTAGAATTTATCTTTGGTCTTGTACTTCCGTCGACAGTATTTTCCACACCGATGACTTTGGAAACGTAAAACTTGCTCTTTTAACTTTTTCTCTTCTGTGCTTTTAGGTATAGCACATGTTGCATATTCTTCAATGAAAGATAACACTGCTTCATCAGAATCTGTTCCAAATTTTGGAGCATCCTTGATCCACAACAGCATATGAATATGAGGAGCACCTCTTGCTTGGTACTCTTTTCTCCAAAAGAAATCCACTACTTCTCCAAGAGGTGGATTTTTTTTATTGCAGATGAAGGACATCATAGCCTCAAATCTATGATTGAAATATCTGCAAACATTAACCGGATCCAATGAGCACAGTTCTCCTGCTGTCTTGTATTCAATGTTTTTAATGTTTGAATTTGCCTCTCGTAGAAAATCCAATAAATCATCCCAAGCGTACTCGGCACAGCTTAGGGTTACAAACCATGTAGGAGTTCCTAAATTCCGTAACATGCATTTCAATTCTCCATGGCGTCGGTACCAATATTCATTTGTCCTACGCTGACAAGCCATCAGATTGATCAGTTGTGTTTCCAAATGATCATCTCGGTGCTGCACTTTCTCCATAAAATCCTTAGCAGACACATTATGTAGATGTACTCCACTTTTTAAAATGTGATTTACTGCATAAGATAATGCAGACAAGTCGCTTTCAAATAAAAGATGAAACAAATAAGGAATACTTTGACGAAATCTTGAATCTTCAGCATATAGTCTTGTAGTCCGATACTCAGAAGCTGGAATCTGTTCTGGGCGTTCATCGTATCGTCCACCTTTTCCGTAGGAAACAGCTGAGGAAAACATCGAGCTTCCAAGCTCTTCTCCCATACACTCATGGGAGTTCATTTTGCTTTCTTCATCTGAAACAGATCAATAGTGTCTCCCATAACTTCTTTTGAATGAAGAGGATGTATGCTAAAATGTTCATAAATTTCTTCTTCTTTTGACTTGTCCACTTTTTCAATTTGTCCAGTTGGTGTTTCTGTGTCTTCTTCTAAATCTTCTTCTTCTTCATCTATATAAATTGATTCATACCATTTATTATTCCTTTTCAAATATAAATTTGCTCTTTGTACTTTCCGTACATCTACCAGCTCCTGCCAAATCTTCTTATTCTTTGTAGGTACACCATTAACCAGAATAACTAATGGTTCAGTTTCCAAAGTATCTGCATCAATAGTTTCCATTTTTTTTTTTCAAATCCAATGGCAAATACACCACTCTTCCTTTTAAACCTCTCAGTAAATCTGAAGGAGGTAATTTACCAGTTTTGGGCTCCATACGTACTATGGACTGGAACGGATGAACACATTGAATGAGTATAGACTCATATGTATTTAAATCAGAAAGTTCGGCAGGAATAGCATCCAATTCTAAATTATTATGTACAGCTCTGGTCGGCATTCTATTTTCTTCTAACTTATTATAACAGTATTTACAAATACGCTGATCTTCACCCAATTCAAAACAATTTTCAAGAAATATATATGTTGCAAAATCCTTCCACTTATAATTATCTTCATTTTCACTTTTTTTATACAGATCAACATTCCTTGTTTGAATTTTATAATGGCTTCTGCGGCAACAAATACAAGTAATATTTGGTCTTTCATTAGAGATGATAGTAAATTTTGTCATTTCATCCTCAAAATTTTTAGTAATAATGAGTTCTACATTCTGTTCCTCATTTTCCTCATTAACTGTGTCCTTTTCTGCACTTTCTTGTTCTGGACCGAAGTAACAAAACTGAATCTCATCGGTAACCTTCACTACATCTGATACAGATCCACGGAACAGAGCATTATTTAACTCATTTAACTTTACTGCTGGACTTTTAGCAAAATACAATGTTCTCACAAACTTTCTCATTTCAGTATGATGAACAGCCAGCATCCTAAAATGATGAAAAACACTTTTACACACTTTTCTAGATAGACAAGCCAGAGAATGTCCTTGCAAACCAGTATTCTCTCTCACTCTGCATGGATCTAGTGTTTGAAGCACCTTCATCTTCTGTTTTACACTCTTTTTACTATATTCTCTTGGAAAGTCACGTAATTTATCAATAGATTCCTGACGCACAGTACAAATACTACTACAGTTCCAAGTGTACACTGGGGCTTTTGGACGTCTCCCCATAGCCTCAGCAGCCATTACTTCTTCCTCATTTCTTGGGACCATTTTCTCTTTTTCCATCACACAACCATCCTTAACTTCATATGCTCTACCATTGGTGTCAACTGAATGCAACAAACTATTACTTTGAAGATAACTCTCTTCATTAAAAAATGGTTCAGTACTTGAACTGTGCTTCCATTCTCCCAAGAACACTTTACAAAAGTTACTTTTTTTCACTTCTCTTTTCCTTTTGCGACTTCATTGCATTGACTAATTTATCTAATCTACGCATCCTATTCAAAATTAGAATAAAAAGTTTTCTTTTTATTTCCAAAGCCTTACTTGCAATATTTTCTATAAAAAAAATTTTCTTAATAAATTTTGATTTTTTCTTATATTTTTTCACATCCTTTAGCAAATTTAACATTACTCTTCTCTGAAACATTTTTCGACGAATGTTTTTAAAATCTAATTTTCGTGTTAAATCAGTTTTACTTACTTCTGATTGTACATTAGCTTTTGTTTTTTGCTGTTGACTCTGTTGTTGCTTTGTACATAAAACACTGTTTGTTTTACATTTATTTTTGCCATTTTCTGTTTTTTTGAAGATATTTTTAAAGAAAACTTTAGTTTTCTTACCAGTAGAGTTTTTCTTTTTTCCATCACAAGCTTTTCCTCCTATTTTTTTTTCCCAGTTTTGTCCAGATATACTTGTTGTTGCTTTTCTTTCCTCTTTCTTGTCCTTAAAGGCATTTTTTTATTTTTTCACTGTTGCTCAGCAATACCTGCAAGAAACGTAAAAAAAATTCTTTTTTGTAATTATAATTCATTAAAATATTTTTTAAGCTTTTCATTAATTTCAAATGTTTTACCATTTGCCTCTCATTAGTGATTTACTGATTTGTGCAGAGTGCTAACCACCACAGTTGAAAAAAAACAAGGTGCCCCTTTCCTGGAAGTGCAAGTCTTTCAGAACAACTGCAACACACTTTAAATCTCTGCCCACAATTCCTGTGCGCACACAGCCTCATGGTGTGATTCTAGGCAGAAAACAATATTTGATTGGCAATTTAAATGCACATTTACTACTGTGATAGAGCAAGTGATTCTTGCTGTTACAGCCTGACACATTTTCCTTATAGTTTACAGAGACAGAAAAGAGCACATTTCCTAACAGCTACTTCATACCATGAGCATCTGCAACCTGGGTGAGTGATTAGACTAGAGCAAAGAAAATGAGGCCTTGATGATGTTTTTATGTGTTTGCGTTATACACTGCTATCTGAAACATCACACAGAGCTGAGTACTACGCATGGGAGTGTTGGAGAAGCTGCTGCATGTGTGCCAAGAGTGTGTTTCTGGAGACTGTGTATTCTCTGGTGCAAGAGAGATGAGCAAGGAGACTTCCAGAACTGCATGAAGACTGCAGGGATGTATGTAACAGTGCATGTGTGCTAAGGGATAATTTGAGTTTAGAAAACAGGCTGCCGCTTTCCTGGGACTGCAATTCTTTCACAACAACAACTTCACAAATTAAATCTCTGGCCACAATTCCTGTGCGCACACAGACTCATGCCGTCATTTTAGGCACATAACACAGGCTGCCCCTTTCCTGGGACTGCAGTTCTTTCAGAACAACAACTTCACAAATTAAATCTCTGCCCACAATTCCTGTATACACACAGACTCATGCTGTGATTTTAGGCACAAAACAGTGTTCCTGGATAGTACCAAATTACTGTTACAGCCTGACACATTTTCCTTATCCTTTAGAGAGGCAGAAAAGAGCACATTTCCTAACAGCTACTTCATACCATGAGCATGTGCAAACTGGGTGAGTGATTAGACTAGAGCAAAGAAAATGAGGCCTTGATGATGTTTTTATGTGTTTGCATTACACACTGCTATCTGAAACATCACACAGAACTGAGCACTATGCATGGGAGTGTTGGAGAAGCTGCTGCGTGTGTGCCAAGAGTGTGTTTCTGGAGACTGTGTATTCTCTGGTGCAAGAGAGATGAGCAAGGAGACTTCCAGAACTGCATGAAGACAGCAGGGATGTATGTAACAGTGCATGTGTGCTAAGGGATAATTTGAGTTTAGAAAACAGGCTGCCCCTTTCCTGGGACAGCAATTCTTTCACAACAACAACTTCACAAATTAAATCTCTGCCCACAATTCCTGTGCGCACACAGACTCATGCCATCATTTTAGGCACATAACACAGGCTGCCCCTTTCCTGGGACTGCAATTCTTACTGAACAACAACTTCATAAATTAAATCTCTACCCACAATTCTTGTGCGCACACAGACTCATGCCGTCATTTTAGGCACATAACACAGGCTGCCCCTTTCCTGAGACTGCAATTCTTTCAGAACAACAACTTCACAAATTAAATCTCTGCCCACAATTCCTTTATGCACACAAACTCATGCTGTGTTTTTAGGCACAAAACAGTGTTCCTGGATAGTACCAAATTACTGTTACAGCCTGACACATTTTCCTTATCATTTACAGAGGCAGAAAACAGCACATGTCCTAACAGCTCCTTGAGACCATGACCATGTGTTACAGGGTGAGTGATTAGACTAGATCAAAGAAAATGAGGCCTTGGTGACGTTGAATGTGTTTGCGTTACACACTGCTATCTGAAACATCACACAGAGCTGAGTACTACGCATGGGAGTGTTGGAGAAGCTGCTGCGTGTGTGCCAAGAGTGTGTTTCTGGAGACTGTGTATTGTCTGGTGCAAGACAGATGAGCAAAGAGACTTCCAAAACTGCATGAAGACTGCTGGGATGTATGTAACAGTGCATGTGTGCTAAGGGTTATTTTCAGTTTTGAACATATGGCAACTACCTGTGCCTTTGCTATTTTGAAAGGAAAATCTACCCTGTTGGTTTAAAATGTTTTAGCTTTTGCCTCTCATTTGCGATTTAGTGATTTCTGCTGAGTGCTAACCACCACATTTGAAGAAAACAAGCTGTCCCTTTCCTGCAAGTGCATGTTTTACAGAACAACTGCAACACAAATTACATCTCTGGCCACAATTCCTGTGCGCACACAGCCTCATGGTGTGCTTCTAAGCAGAAAACAGAATTTGATTGGCAATTTCAAAGCACATTTACTACTGTGGTAGAGCAAGTGATAATTACTGTTACAGCCTAACACATTTTCCTTGTAGATCACAGAGGCAGAAAAGAGCACATGTCCTAACAGCTACTTCATACCATGAGCATGTGCAATCTGGGTGAGTGACTACACTAGAGCAAAGGAAATGTGCCTTGGTGACGTTGAATGTGTTTGCGTTACACAGTGCTATCTGAAACAGCACACAGAGACTGTTTTTTGTCTGGTGCAAGAGAAATGCATGAAGACTGCTGCGATGTATGTAACAGTGCATAGTTTCAGCACACCTTTGAAACATCTCTGTCAACAATTCTTCTCTGCACACAGACTCATGGTTTGATGGTAGGCACAAAACAGTATTCCTCATTGTTACCAGAACATATGGCAACTACCTGTGCCTTTGCTATTTTGAAAGGGAAATCTACCCTGTTGGTTTCAAATGTTTTAGCTTTTACCTCTCATTTGCGTTTTACTGTTTTCTGCTGAGTGCTAACCACCACATTTGAAGAAAACAAGCTGTCCCTTTCCTGCAAGTGCATGTTTTACAGAACAACTGCAACACAAATTACATCTCAGACAACAATTCCTATATGCACACAGACTCATGCTGTGTTGGTAGGCACAAAACACAGGCTGCCCCTTTCCTGGGACTGCAATTCTTACAGAACTAATGCTAATTTCAAATGTGTTGCCATTTTCCTCTCTTTTCTTTCAAAGTGATTTCTGCTAAATCCTAACCATCACAATTAAAAAGAAGCTGTCCTTTTCTTTCAACTGCAAGTCTTACTTTTCAACAGCAACACAAATTAAATCTCTGTCAACAATTCTTCTCTGCACACAGACTCATGGTTTGATGGTAGGCACAAAACAGTATTCCTCATTGTTACCAGTACACATTAACTTATGGTGAAAACATACTCCATAATATCTTACAAGTTAAAAACAGTTAAATATCTCCCAAACCTCAAAATGTAAAACATAACTTTTGAAGAAGAGTCACAATTCTAATATTTATCTAAAAAATCACCACATACTTTCCCTCTCAAACTCATAACTCACCTTTAAAATTAGTTAGTTGTTTAAGAAATGTGCCACTCAAAGAGCAGACTATCAGAATCAGAATATCAGAGCTCTACACCTCTCTCCTCTCTCCAGAACCAGTAAATGGCAATGTTTCCCTCTCTTTTTTCACACATATACATGTTAATTTCAAATCTCAGTGCTTCCCACTTTTTTTGAAATGAAATCACACATTTCTATTGGTTGAAAACTTCAACCCCTTTCCAAATGTACCCTTCCCCCAACTTGACTTCTGCCTGCTACCATAGCAACAGCTCATGGAACACTGCTGTGAGGAGAGAGGTCAGAAGTTCAGCACACAATGTTTCAAATCCAAAGAGCAAGAGTAGTTCACCTGTCCAACCTAACAGCAAATCCAATCTAATCTTCTGTGTGAACACAATTTTCTGAACCAATACAAAACATGCTTCTAAAAATATACACATACAGCCTACTTTTTTCTGTTAAAAGATTTGAATCAGCCAATGTGTTCTTTTTATGTTAAAAAATATGTATGCCTCCATTTTACAACTGTCTTTCATTTCATATTGCCTTTCTACTGAAAGACACCTCCTGAGTGCATCCAGATCTCCTTGGAAGATGTTCACAGTGTGGATTGTAGGTCACAGCTATGTCTTCTGGAGTGAAAAGTTTGCAGAAAAAAGAGGTATGGTGAGAGACCTTGCTTTGCCAAATGTAGACATTAAATGGATTGGTCAGAGAGGGTTAAAGTGGCACCAATTAATGCCTTTGGTGAAAACCTTTCTACATCTCCCACAGCCTAACCTTTTTATTGTGCACTGTGGTGGTAATGACCAAGGCACTTTAACTGTGGTAGGTCTGGAAATGCTTACTAAGGACACCTTTGTGCAATTGATGTCGCTTTTTCCACAAACTGCCTTTGTATATTCTAATATATGCCAAAGGCAAAAGTGGAACTGGTCCTACCAATTTTGTCCACAGATTGACAAAGCAAGGAAGCACGTCAACAAATCTTTTTCTGCTTTCCTCAGAGACTAAGGTATGGGTTCTATATACCACAACAACTTGCGTTACAACATGCAAGACATTTATAGAGGAGATGGTGTACACTTCACTGATGAAGGCAACAGAGTCTTCCTCTTGAACTTTAGACTCTGCATCGGTACTTACTTGTAGGTACCAAAAAACACACAATAAACACAAGGGCTCTTTTTAGAGCCACCTTATATCCAATCACTTAAATGCGATTTTTTATTCTTTTTAAAAAAAAAAAAAAATTTCGGGTGCGCGCTGGGTGCGCGCACTCGGCGATATTTTTTTTCAAAATTTAAATCTTTTTTTTTGCCCTACAAGGTCCTACTGTGACCCCCTTACAATGCCTAGTGGGTCAATATCTCCCAACTCTGCCCCTTTTTCACGTTCTCCCCCTTTGTTTATCACCCCCTCTTTATGCGAGAGACAAAATGGCGGCTGCCGCTTCCTGATTTCCACCGATTCGAATGTTTACTTACATCTAACAACCAATCAGAAGTACGCTCGCGCACGGCATGGTGCGCGCACAAGACTTGCTCAGTGCGCGCACGCTGCACGCTTACAGATATATATATTGATTTAAATGCTAATTTCTCAGGAAATACTGGACAGATTTACACCAAACCTGCAAAAGGCACTTCATGGACATTATGGCTACCTCTCTGCCAAATTTCACATAATTCTGTTCAGCCGTTCGGGCTGTAGCTGCGACTAAAGTCCCTATGGAAAAATCCATGGGGAAAACGCGTTTTGGGACCCCCCTTTTTCTCTGCCCCCGCTTGACGAATCACCCCGAAACTTTCAGGGTAGGAGCTGAGCGGAGCGCCCCATTAGTTTTGAAAATTTTGCAAGGATTCGTCAACCGGCGCCAAAGTTATTCAAAATAGAATTTTGAGATTTCCTATGGAAACACGGTCCTAACTATAACTACCTACTGGCGACCGCCAGTAGGTAATATATATATATATATATATATACTCACTGAATTAACCACAGGTTTCATGCACATTATAGTAAGGAATTGGCACTTAAAAAACCTTTGAAATTCACTGAAAAAACCAAAGGTTTCAGGGACATTATAGTTAGGAATTGGCATTTAAAAAACCTTAGAAATTCACTGAAAAAACCATAGGTTTCAGGGGCGTTATAGTTTGCTGCACATTTCCCTCGTACAAAACCCTAGAAATTCCCCTGTTATAGTTAGTTCAGCTAACTATAACTCACGCCCCCGCAATGCACTGCTGATGACGTCACATATTACATCACTCATGACATGGTCAGTGACATCACTGATGACATCACCGATGACATCTCAAATGACATCAGTAATGCGACGTTTACGCACTTCCGTGATGCGTCATCTGCGTCTATGACGCGGTAGGTCCGCGGATCCCGCAAAAAATTTAACATTTAAAAAAACATATTTATGTATTGCATGTGAATATTAATTGAAGACAAACTCTAAACTAGTCTTAAAACTAATATATTTTGACATCTAATCCTTTATTTCTTTTTAATTCAATTTTGCGGATGCGCGCTGGGTGCGTGCTGCGTAAGCGCCCGGTGCGCTGATCCCATGTGACCTGCAAAAAAAGAGATTTGATTGGTTCATTACACTTCCTGTTCTAACTACTGAAAGACCCCACCCATTTCAATCATTCTTCTTTGAGCTTCTTTGGAGAACCACTTCTTTGGAGAGAAGAACATTTTTTAGACTAAGTTTACACTTAGCTCTAATTTTTTTCAACCATAAATGGCTTCAGGGCAGCAGGCATCACCTGCATCACCTCAAACCTCTGAGGATGAGTTTTTGCCGGAGTTACCACGCAAAGAACATTTCTCTTCAGTGGTATGGAATTTTTTTACTTTTCCCGAGGGGCAGAATAAAACCAATGCCACCTTGGTCACATGCAAGATTTGCAAAAGAGTCCTATCGAGAGGGGATCCTAAAAAGAAATACTCTTGCGGCACGGCAAGTATGATGAAGCACATGAGGACCCTTCATCCAAACAATCTTGCAAAAGAAGAGTGCCGACGGATGAGAAACACTCCTGCTCCTGCGCCATCCACCTCATCGCAGCCGAGCACATCAAGAGTGCATCCATCAGACCAAACCTTGGACATCCGTCCTCAATTTCACTTTGTGCTATGGCGAGCAGTCGATCGATCTGATCTGCCGCCGCCAAGCAAGTCATATTTGCTAGGTTTTTTTTTTTTTTTATTGTTCCCTAAAGTTCATTCTTTGGTTTCTCCTGTTTTTTTTTTTTTTTTTTTTCAGAAAAATCAAAAAAATCACAAAACCCCCCAAAAAAATATAAAAGAAGAAAGAAGAAAAAAAAAGTTCTTGTAAGAACTAACTTTCCTGGTTTAAAAAAAGAGCTAAATTTCTTTGTTAGTGTGTGAAAGTTTACATGAATGTATGTGTCGTACGTAATTGACTGAATGAATGCATTAGTAGCGTATGGTGAATGTATAAGTGCAGAACTATAAGGAAGTGCTGCAGCTTCACACAGTAACCTCTTTAGCTGCAGTGTGCTGTAGTACTTCCGAAGCACAGGGATGCAACATATGTACATAAATATGTTGCAAATCTATGCTTCTGTCTGCACGGCTGCTTAAACTGCAGCCATGTGGTGACACAGGCACCCTTGCACAATAATGCAAGGATATCTGTGTCATGTGCTGTTTGTTTTTCTACAGGAAGACGCACCTTCCTGGACAAAAACAATGAGAAAATGCATTTTTCTCCTTCAATGTATGCTGAACATTTCAGCATGCATTGAAGATATAAAAATGTGGAGAAATTAAAACAATTCTCTTTGTTGTGGTTTCCTACACCAATTGTAGAATGGTGCACCATTCACACACATATCGAGATTTATGATTTATGATAAATCTAGACATGTGTCTTGTTCTATGAGTATTAAGTGCAATCATGCACAACAACACTTATAGAACACCCTTTCAACACAAAGTGGTCTAAATGATGAGGTTGTATTTACATGGAGTATAAAAAGTGCACAGAGTGCCTTTTCCTCTCTTTGTAAATATAAAAGAGTGTCTTGCACAATAACTATGTTCCAAAAAGTGACATATTTCCGTTTTTAAATTTCCTTGTGAATGATACAAGTAAGCACAGAGTTTTGTCTGCAAAGATGTTCAAAGAAGAATGATTGAAATGATTGCGGTCCTTCAACAGCTAAAAACGTGAAATATTATGAACCCCTCAAATCGCTTTTATTGCAGGTCACATGATATCTGATTATGGTCAGATTTCAAAACTACATAAACTTTTTAGAAACGTGTTTCAACTTTGTAGCTTCTTGCAGGCCTCTTCATTCTGCATATTGATACTTAGTTAAACTTACCTTCACAGTAATAGGAATAAAAAATGGTATTCATTTTTTGCTGTTTTTCATTCAAATAAAAATTGTTAAAAATTGCTTATTTTAAAATTTGGATCTGTGAAAGAAAAAAAAAATGATAACATATAATAATACATTTTTTACAACACAACATAATTTCCACAAAGTAATTTGTTTGCCTTTTTTGCTGTTCTCAGAATATATTGAATTTCACTAGAAATAGTGATTTCAATGGTACTCATCACTTAACAGCGGGCAAAAAAAAATAAAATCAGAAAGATTGTTAAAAAAACCCAACATACTATTCTCAGTAAAATACCAGAAAATACAAATCATACATATATGAAATGCTTACAGATTACAAAATGTTATAACTTTAACTTATAAAAACTGTAAATGTTGCCGCATTAAAATAATCACCGAATAAATGACCACCAAAAAGTCCATAATTCAAAAATATACCTTTCCTTGAGGCCAAATGGTATTTTTGCACTTCTTCTTTATGTAAATTGTCCAATGGTAGTGCTATTAAATTATAATAATAAATTCCTCAGAGACTGAATTATCTTCCTAAAACTTTGGCTTTAAAAATATTAGGTAGGAATTTTGTAATTCCCTAGGCAAACGTTGTTTGAAAACCAACTGGGCATCATTACAAAGTGTCCAGCTCTTGTCACATTTTAGATAGGCAGTAAAATGTCCAGATGTGGTGGAAGGACCATCATGGAAAATTATTGCAATTGCTACAAAAGTCCTTCCTGATATTGATACTTGTGTTGCTACAAACTGCTTTATTAAATTATCCAATTTTCTTCCATCAGCTGTACAACGTTGCATCATTAAAATTATGTATTGTCCATATTTTGTTAAGAATAATGTGGATAACATTTCTGATTTACATTGGCTACACTCCATGTTTTGAATTGCACTTTTCACTAATTTATTGAAAGACACTGATTTACAGTCTGGTAATGTTAAATACAGAAATCCCTCAGTGTCTACATTGGTGCTACATGTATACATGCAATTTTCACAATAATATTCCCATTTGTAAGAAAGGCCAAAAATATTTTTTATTTCTACACCTTCATTTTCAAAAATTGTAAGCATATACATTTAAAATTCCTGAGCATCTTGTTGGATATTTTGTGTAAATTGTGTAGAACCAGAACACACATCCAAAAGATTACGAACATCTGAAACAGATTGTATTTTACTTCTATCTGTTGTCAATTTTTCATAGTCAGAATGCAACAGAGAACAAAATATTTTTTCCCGATTCTGCATAATTTGTTCTTGCAAACCTTCCAGATATAAAACAACATTGACCACTACATTAGCATAGCAGTTGACACCAGAACTATTTTCAAACTGATAACCAACAATCTCTTCAACAGTGTCCAATTTCTTTTTACCTGCAATCGCAACATTATCTTGTTCTTTTCCCTTCTTGAAATCGTCAGTACAGATATTCTCTAACCTTCTTTTTCGACAAACCACACGCTTTTCAAATACAGGATATTGACCTAAATTTGGAGCATACACCCTTCTTAACCTATTATACTCTTTTACACAGTTTGCATCTGCAGTAACCTTTGTCTCATCAAAATCAATCAAAAACAAACCAGATAATGTTCTAACTCGCGACAAAGCAACATATGCCATACCCTCCTTAAATACAGTAGATCTAATGTTCACCAATGCACTGTCTACGCTTAATCCTTGAGATTTATGAATAGTCACTGCATATGCCAGAGAAAATGGAAATTGTTTCCTACGGACATATAAATCTTTAACAAGCAAAAAACGAACTGAACAACGACCAATTTCTTTAACTTCATCAATCTGATCAAATTTAATTTTTAAAAATTCAATTCCTTCTTTTTTCTGATAATTCACAAAATCCACCACTTTACCCATTGCACCATTAACTAAACCTTTCTCTACATCCAAATTACGCCTTAAAATTACCCGACAGTTTACACACACATACAGTGTCTTTTCCAAACCAGCAGTTTTAGATATTTTTTTTTCTAAACAATCTAGTTTTAATCTCAACTTACCCGTCAAAATAATAGTGATTCCTTCATGTAGTATTTTATCGATGGCTTCCATTTTAACAATTTCTTCATTTTCCAATTTTAATAATTCTTCGTTAAATATTGAACACTCATGCAGTGTCGGCATTAAGCAAATCACTGACTTATTTTTAGCAATTTCCACGTACACTTTTGCAGCAACTGCATTTTCATTTGGAAAGACATTGCAAAGTAATTGACTCTCCAAAGCTTCTTTCCCTTTTTTTGAAAGAATTCCAATTCTTATATCTTGAAGAATACTTCCATATTCAGCATCATTTGCCTGTCGCATATTTGTTGTCAGTTCTTTGTATTCAAAATTACTCCAAATGTTCACATTACCAACACTGCCAAGAGACTTTCTGGTATCTTCATGGGCAAGTGTTTTAAATACCGGTTGTCCTTTTACCGGGGTCAGTTGCAGTAGATCTCCAAAAACTATAACGTGTTTTCCTCCTAATAACACGTCATACTCTGTTTTAAGAATTTGCTGCATTCTTAAATGCACAAAGGCAAGCATCAAGTTTGAAACCATGCTCACCTCATCAATAATGAGAAGTTTCATTTTCTTCAGCACTCTTGAAACTTCACAACAAGCTTCTCCAGATAGCTTGTGGTATTCCAATTTGTTCTCATGCTCTACTGGCAGCATTAGTAAATGATGTAAAGTAATTCCATTAATGTTATGTGCTGCCAACCCAGTTGGAGCAGTGACAACACAAGACAAATGCGACTCAGTTGTTTTTTGCAGATAACTTGTAATTACTTTAATTAAGAAACTCTTTCCTGTTCCAGCTTGACCACTCACTTACATTCGGATAGGTTGAAATGATGTACATTAGCACACTCTCTTTTCATGAAGTAATCCATGGTCAATCTGCTCTTTCACTTGCTGATATATTTGTTTCTGTTCAACATTTAGGTGCCGATCACGATCCGGTAAAAACCGGGTACGAACCGTCGGACGGAGCACAATCTCCGCCCGACGCGTACCCGGTCGTCAATTTTTACAAACAAGGAATTACGATTCGCACGGGTACACCATTACCGTACGAATCGTAAAAAAGCCCGACCGAACAAAAAAACACCTACCAATGCGATCCGGGAAAGCGCCGACCTGACGTCGGGACGCTCGCAGCCAGCCATTCACGACCCAGGAATCACGATTCGCACCGACGTCACCCCGCACGGTGAATATTTTGCGGCAGCCAAAAACTGCCGGGAAATCAGGACGACGCGAACAAGGACCACCAGTACGCGACGGACAGACGACGACGCGAACAAGGAGGACCAGTACGTGACGGACACACAGGACGACGCCACCAAGGAGGACCCGTACGCGACAGGACAACGCGATCAAGGAGGACCCGTACGCGACAGGACGACGCGAGCAAGGAGTACCAGTACGCGACGGACAGACATGGACCCGAACCTACGAGTCATCCCTGCCCTCATAGCAGTCCACCTCCTCTACAGGTTACGACGCAGACGCCGCAGAAGGTCAGAATAACTAAGGGAGGGGGGAAAGTGGGGTGGGGTGGGGGTGGCACGACCAGGGCAGGCCACAAAACAACCACATAAGTCACACACCACACATGGCCTGGACATACCTGACTCCCATGCCCTGGTCACCACGAGGGGGTGGGGGCGTGTCCTGATAAGCCAGCGACCGCCACAACGGAAGTCCGTCACCACGCGAACCGGCAACACAACCAGACAGGTACGTCCCGTACCCACGCCTGAAGAGCGTGGGTACGAGTCTGACCACGCCCACACACGTCACCCCAACAATGGCGGGACGGATCGCACCCACGTGGCAAAGGCCTGGGTACGGGCCGCACAAACATCACATAGCGTGGGGACGGATATGTACGGACCCTACCCCCACCCCGTATGCAAGGAGCGTACCCCCCACCCCAACAGTGAAAGTACGACCCGTACCCCCACCCGCGTATGCATGGAGCGCACCCCCCATGCCAACAGTGTAAGTACGACTCGAACCCTCACCCGCGTATGCAAGGAGCGTACCCCCCACCCCAACAGTGAAAGTACGACCCGTACCCCCACCCGCGTATGCATGGAGCGCACCCCCATGCCAAAAGTGTAAGTACGACCCGTACCCCCACCCGCGTATGCATGGAGCGTACCCCCCACCCCAACAGTGTAAGTACGACTCGAACCCTCACCCACGTATGCAAGGAGCGTACCCCCCACCCCAACAGTGTAAGTACGACCCGAACCCCCACCCGCGTATGCATGGAGCGCACCCCCCACCCCAACAGTGTAAGTACGACCCGTACCCCCACCCGCGTATGCATGGAGCGTACCCCCCAGCCCAACAGTGTAAGTACGACCCGAACCCCCACCCGCGTATGCATGGAGCGTACCCCCCACCCCAACAGTGTAAGTACGACCCGTACCCCCACCCGCGTATGCATGGAGCGTACCCCCCATGCCAACAGTGTAAGTACGACCCGTACCCCCACCCGCGTATGCATGGAGCGTACCCCCCAGCCCAACAGTGTAAGTACGACCCGTACCCCCACCCGCGTATGCAAGGAGCGTACCCCCCAGCCCAACAGTGTAAGTACGACCCGTACCCCCACCCGCGTATGCAAGGAGCGTACCCCCCAGCCCAACAGTGTAAGTACGACCCGTACCCCCACCTGCGTATGCAAGGAGCGTACCCCCCAGCCCAACAGTGTAAGTACGACCCGTACCCCCACCCGCGTATGCAAGGAGCGTACCCCCCAGCCCAACAGTGTAAGTACGACCCGTAACCCCACCCGCGTATGCATGGAGCGTACCCCCGGCCCAACAGTGTAAGTTCGACCCGTACCCTCACCCGCGTATGCATGGAGCGTACCCCCACCACACCAGTGTAAGTAGACTCGTACCCTCACCTCGAATGCATTGAGCGTACCCCCACCGTGTATGTTCCAAGCGTACATATCCTGAAATCGGAGGTGTGTGTGCAGAGTCCACCCAGCAGTGCCCTGAGACAGGAGGGGTGGGTGTGGAGTCCTCCCAGCAGTGCCCTGAGACAGGAGGGGTGGGTGCAGAGTCCTCCCAGCAGTGCCCTGAGACAGGAGGGGTGGGGGCCTATCACTCACAGCAGTGCCCTGAGACAGGAGGGGTGGGTGTGGAGTCCTCCCAGCAGTGCCCTGAGACAGGAGGGGTGTAACACATGTGTGTGAGGCCAGAATTATCCACATGCATACTGGCTACAAGGGAACATGTCCCCATGAACTCATGTCAACAGACTCCACACACAAGTACAGTGATCACCAAGGATGCCACGATTGTTGCAGGTGGACACATGGCCCTGCATGCATGGCCAAAGTAGAAGGGCTCCGTCACACACACAGCTCATGTAGACACAGCTCTGCGCTAAACATTGGGAACACCCTGCAGGGAAGAAAGCTGGGTACACAGAGGAAGGAATACACCCTGGGACAAGTGCACCATGCAGTAACTGCTCACATGAACAAAGAAAGTTAGCCAACACCTTGTGATGGCACACAGATCCCAGGGTCCCACCAATGAGCAGTACACCACTACATATCCCACACACCCAAACCCATACACACCACCCAAAACCATGTCGCAGCCCCACCAACACCAATACCAGCATAGCAGTAGTGTGATAATGAAAACAAAATTAAGCTTTATTCAGCATGAGCACAATGTCCGTGGATCGCAGGCAGTACAATCTTCACAAAGCCCATAGGGCAGTCAATGATTCTCAGCTGGATGGGGGACACAGTGGGATGCGTGTCCCCTACCTTGCCTGCACAGTCAAATGGCATCGTCTTCCACACTGGTGAGGGCATCAGGGGGGGGAAGCAACAGGCACCGCAGGGACATCAGGGCAAAGGGGCGGCGTTGTGGGTGCAGGGATGGAGGACTCCACCACAGGGGGTGGGTCAGTGCCAAAGGCGGAGGCCAGGATGGCACTACACACCTTTGCAAGGTCCTCCAGGGAGTCCCCTGCACCCGAAGGGACCTCAGGCCCCAAGGAGGGGGGGGGTCAGAGGGATGGGTCGCAGCGCCACCGGGGGAGGGTGGAGACAGGGGGGGAGACTCAACCACCCTGACCGGGGACCTCCTTGACTGCTTGCGTGGTGGTGTAACTGTGGGGCTCAGGGACAGAGCGGCCATGAAGGAGTCCTTGGGGGAGATGTGGCCAGGAGAGCTGAGGGGAGGGGATTTGGAGGGAGTGGACTGGGTGGAATGCGGACTCCCACTATGGCTGCGTGTCACACGTTTGCCCCCCGACCCAGTGGGTGTGCCTACCTCACCCTGTGTGTGCGTGTCAGGAGGAGTGCGGTGGACCTTCCCTGCTGGTGTGGTGCCCGTGTCCGTTGATGTGGGTGCATGCCGACGTCTGGGTGTACGTGGGACAGGCTTGGGAGTGGGAAGTGTGGATGGGGCAGGGGTAGGTGGGGGGAGGTCGCGCTGCAGGACACCCACTGCTGCAGTCAGTGTGGAGTCTATGGACCTCAGCAAGTTGCGTTGGTCAGCCTGCGATGAATGAATGCCCTCCAAGAAAGCCTCGATGTTGGTGAGGGTTTTGCCGTGGGCATGGAGGACATTAAGGATCGCAGCCTGACCAACCTGCAGTTGCCGCTGGATGTCCACAGACTCTGCATTGGCGGCAGCAGTGGAGACAGGGGCAGGGGGTGCGGTGCCTGGCAGGAAGGAGACATGCTGTGACCGGGCACGCTGGGAAGGGACACGAGCAAGTGGGAGGCGGCTGGTGGAAACTGAGGGGGCGGTGCGAGGTGTTGTTCCGCTGTCAGCTGCTGGTGCAGCCTCCGCCCACTCGGAGACATCCTCCTCGGACCTGTCAGCTTCGTAGTCTGATGTGCCAGTCGACAGGTCCTCGGCCACACTCTCCTCCGCCTCTGTCCCACTCGATGTGCCAGACCCGATGTCACGGCTGGCACTGGTGCTCGGTCCCTCCGCCTGGTCTGTGTCCATGTCTCCCTCTGTGTCCCCCGACGATGCTGTGGGCAGGGTGGAGAGACAGAAATTAATCAGACACCTGTACACATCTGTTACATGAGTCCAATCTACATAGGTAACATTGCATGGCCTGAAAAGGAAGATCCCTAACATCTACTGAACAGGGTACCGATGTAGGGCATGAAACACACAGTTGGTTGAGCCACCATGCCACTGAAATACCATGGAGAGCATGAGACAATAGCTAAACACAGGAAACGGAGTCTGACATAGCACCCAGGCCCTGGGGACAATCCAGCACTGCATCTGCACCACACAGCGTTGGCAATAATACCGATGACCAGGGAGCATATCCATGAACTTGAGACACATGCTGCATAGGTAATGCTGAAAACATGCACAACATGACTCGGTCACTGCACCTTGCGTGTGTGTCCAGACAAACATCACACACTGCCCAGACCCAGCAAGTGGAAATCAGGAGTTAACACATAGGCATTGCCCGCCCCAACAAGACCCTACACGAGGCAAATTGTTGAGACACAGGTGGCACCAACATCTCATAGTCTGGGTGATACACACAGGGGCAGGCAAAAAGCAAGATTGGACGCCAAACAGCCAAGGTGCGCCTGTACAAATAATGAGGTACCAGTGCCCATCCTCAGATGAGTAGAAAAAGACACACAGGCACTGGCAACTGTGAGTATGAAGAAGGACAATCAGGTCAGGCTGCACAGTGGACACCTGTACAAAATAGCACGTCTATATACATGGTGACAGGGGACAATGGCACAGAGCACAACCTACGCTGTAGACACTGAGATTGGCCACGTTTATGATGACACATACACCACTGAGGAAAAGGTGCCCCAGGGGACAGTAGTGGGTACGCAACTACATGCTACTGAATGGTAATGACTGCAACACACGTCACCATCCCTGCACTATGTGTATCGCACACTCATGCACATCATGTCACAGGCCACTACATAGGACATGCGCGCTGTAAGGCATGATACATGAGAGACCAACTCCCATGTCTGGAGTCAGCATCAGTGGCAACTGACATGGAACCCACATGCAGTGAACTTGACAGTGCACAGGCAAGGTCCCACAACCTGTTACACACCACCCCCACACATGATGCTACAGTCATTGTTCTCGTGGACAAAGCGCCAGCCTACATTACCTTGTGAAGGAGTGACTACACACAGACCAGGGAACACATTGCAAGGAGGGGAAGGGTGGCAGGGGCACAGCGCTATACTGGGGCAAACAGGATCTGCACAGCACCTTTAAACCCTGCCAGTGAATTCATGCTACTGTGCCCTTACAAATGCCGTGACACACAACAAACACAAATGTACCTACCCCCTTCCGGCTGCTGCATCGCCTGTAAGCGCCTCTCCAGGTCTGGAAAGACCACCGGCAGCACATGCCTGTGGAGGTGGCTCAGACGGCGGCGGCCGCGGTTCTTGTGGCTCTCAGGTGAGTCCCCCAGCAGGAGCCGTGCAATCCTCCGCGTCCAGCACCGGATATCCTGCCAGCGTTTCCTCACCTGGGGCAGGCTCCGCCTCCGACCATCCACACCCCTCACGGCACTGACGGCGGTCAGCCAGATCTGCTCCTTGGCAGTGGCGCCTACCTGTGAGGAGGAACAAGTGACACCACATCAATACACTAGCCACATGTCACAGAGAGACATATGGGTACAAATTAGCTGGTTACAACAAGGCATGTCATGCAGCCAACGCATTGCACCTTTGTCATAGGGACATCATCCCCTGGTGAGGGCAAAAGCAGTACGTGCCACAGTGGGTACACAGGTGGAATGATGGCAATGTCACAATCAATGATCAAGGCTCACACTGTGCATCACACCCACCCCTCCTGTCTCAGGGCACTGCTGTGAGTGATAGGCCCCCACCCCTCCTGTCTCAGGGCACTGCTGGGAGGACTCTGCACACACCCCTCCTGTCTCAGGGCACTGCTGGGAGGACTCTGCACACACCCCTCCTGTCTCAGGGCACTGCTGGGAGGACTCTGCACACACCCCTCCTGTCTCAGGGCACTGCTGTGAGTGATAGGCCCCCACCCCTCCTGTCTCAGGGCACTGCTGTGAGTGATAGGCCCCCACACCTCCTGTCTCAGGCCACTGCTGGGAGGACTCTGCACACACCCCTCCTGTCTCAGGGCACTGCTGGGAGGACTCTGCACACACCCCTCCTGTCTCAGGGCACTGCTGGGAGGACTCTGCACACACCCCTCCTGTCTCAGGGCACTGCTGGGAGGACTCTGCACACACCCCTCCTGTCTCAGGGCACTGCTGTGAGTGATAGGCCCCCACCCCTCCTGTCTCAGGGCACTGCTGGGAGACATCAGGCACCCCCCCCCTGGGACCCCCCCGACAGTACATGGCATGTGTGTTACACCTGGACGCAATGGCAGAAGTCACAGTCACAACATAGGGACAGTCTGTGGCAGTGGCCTATGCACTCACCTGATACCCTGGTCGCCCATACAGCATGGAGTACTGTGGGAGGATCACATCCAGCAGAGCCATGTTCTCCTCCAGGGTGAATGGCTGTGTCCTCTCCACAGCCCTTGACATGGTTCCAGGGAATCAGTAGCAGCAGCTGGGTTGACGAATGCAAAGATGTGCAGGCAAGTGCTCCCTCATGGGACCTGGCTGCCTTATATGTGCCCTTCTGCCCAGTCTCATGCACAGGAGTACAGAGTGATTGGTCACTCACATTTGCATCCTATGTTTCCACCAATCCCTTCAAACCTAGCAGTCTGTGGGTTCTCTATCGGTTTCATTCTCCTGCATGATGTCAGCCCCACAAACACATTGCAACAAAGTAGAAGAATTCCAACTGACTTCTGCTGTGCACCTTCCAGAACAATTTCGAAATTTGAACTTGGTCACCATGACAACCAGCATGCATGTAGGCCTTAATACTTGTCCCCTATGTAATTTGGAGCATCACACACAGGTACGGTGCGTTTCGGGGCCCTAGGGCACCCCAAATGCATGGCAACGGCCCGTACATGCATGCCTACGTTCACTATTACTATGGGTCTGCACGCGTATGTGTACCCGTAGTGGTACGGACCGTACACTCGCGTCTACGCTCACTATCACTATGGGTCTGCACGCGTATGCGTACCCGTAGTGGTACGGACCGTACACTCGCATGTACGCTCACTATCACTATGGGTCTGCACGCGTATGCGTACCCGTAGTGGTACGGACCGTACACTCGCATCTACGCTCACTATCACTATGGGTCTGCACGCGTATGCGTACCCGTAGTGGTACGGACCGTACACTCGCATGTACGCTCACTATCACTATGGGTCTGCACGTGTATGCGTACCCGTAGTGGTACGGACCGTACACTCGCATGTACGCTCACTATCACTATGGGTCTGCACGCGTATGCGTACCCGTAGTGGTACGGACCGTACACTCGCATCTACGCTCACTTTCACTACGAGTACGCATACGCGTGCCGACCCATAGTGATAGTGAGCGTAGATGCGTGTGTACGGTCCGTACCACTACGGGTACGCATACGCGTGCCGACCCATAGTGATAGTGAGCGTAGATGCGTGTGTACGGTCCGTACCACTACGGGTACGCATACGCGTGCAGACCCATAGTGATAGTGAGCGTACATGCGAGTGTACGGTCCGTACCACTACGGGTACGCATACGCGTGCAGACCCATAGTGATAGTGAGCGTACATGCGTGTGTACGGCCCTATCACTATGGGTCTGCACGCGTATGCGTACTCGTAGTGCTACGGACCGTACAAATGCCTGTACGCTCGCCATCACGATGGGTACACATACGGCAGCACTCCCACAGTGATTTGGGAACATGCACAGGCCCTCTCAGCAGCAGTACGGCGGTTTTTACACATCACTGTGGTGATAGGCGACACACAGGTAGGAATAGGGCGGACATACTTGTCCATGGATGGACATACTTGTCCATGGATGGACATACTTGTCCATGGATGGACATACTTGTCCAGGAATGGACATCAAGGCATCGTCTGTGCATTACTACATGTGTGGGGCACAGGTGTCACAGGCTGTGATGTGGAACATGCCTCCTGAGTGGAGAAGGCACCAGATGTATGATGAGATGTGTACAGGTGTACTGTGTGATGGTGCAAAGTGTGCCAGGCATGCCCTTGACTCCTTTGACATGTGTGCATGTGGGACTGCGCACTTGGGGTGAGCGTCAATGGCATGGCACGGACACCAACACACGGAAGTGTCCCATGATGCCCGGTACAGGGGTCATGACACATGACTTGTCACTACCCACAGTGCACAATGTGACTATGTCATATATGTGTCCGGGATTTACATCAGGTTGATGTTGTAGCACCCTCAAAAGCTGCAGCCGTTGCAGCAACCAACATGTGGCTGTGTGTAGATTGTCATTGCACACTGTTCCGCACACCATGCCACATGTGTCATCGGATGTGAGGTGCACATGTATGCATGGGACACGGAGTAGCGTGACAAGGCCATGTCAGCATCCTCACAAGGAATGTGTGGTGAGTCATGACATGTGCACCTTCATGGCAAGGTGTGTGGGCTGGACTAGTGTAATGTCATGTGACCTGTGGCTCCAGTGTTCCGCTACCAGTCTCTGCAATCGGCATCCCACTTCTGCTGATGTGTGGGTGTATGTCACTCCTGTCTTGCGTCGGGCTGTGCACTTGCACTGGGACACAGCTATTTCCATGGCGTGGCATGGGGAGGTTCTCAATCACCGTGTGTAGCTGGGTCTTGGAAGGAGTGTCACCTTGCATCCATACGTGTCCTGGGCATGTAGCACATACCTGACTCCCTATGTAGCATGTGTGTATTGCCAGATTTACATGTGCTCAGTAGACATGAGTTGTTCTCGTAGTGCACTCACTCTTCCTTGTCACTTCCAAATTACTGCAGAGCGCCGCCTCTTGCCCGAAGAATTCCAGACTTGGCTACCATGCAGGAGAATGACAGGATCCGGCTCTACCGCTTCACCCAACCGTTGATTCTGGAGCTGACGGCGAGACTGGCACCACACCTGCAACCGCAGCACAGGTATCCTACGGCACTGACACCCCAGCTGAAGGTAATGGCTGCCCTACATTTTCTTGCCACGGGTACCTTCCAAAATACCATAGCTCATGTTGGTGGCATGTCCCAGAGCATGTTCAGCGGTGTGCTGCATGATTTCTTGGAGGCCATGTTGATTCACCTGGATGACTTCATCAAGTTCCCAACCCCTGAACAGATGACTGAGGTCAAGCGTGGATTCTATGCCCTGGGAGGGATGCCCCATGTCATTGGGTCCATAGATGGGACACATGTAGGTTTGGTACCACCACACGCACGGGAGGTGGCGTACCGCAATCGGAAGCACTACCACTCCATCAATGCCCTTGTGGTGTGTCTGTCCAATATGGTGATTTCACATGTCTGTGCTTGTTTCCCAGGGTCAGCACACGATGCCTACATCATGAGGCGTAGCGGGATGCCTGATATGATGATGCAGCTGCGCAACGAACGGGCATGTGTTGTTGGTGGGTACAGTCTGTCTGTCCTGTATTCTGTATAGCCGACCAGCACGACCGCCTCACCAGTTCTAACGATGTCCATGTGCTTCCCATGTAGGGGACGCTGGCTATCCCAACATGCCTTGGCTGCTGACACCTCTCCGCAACCCCATCACGCCGGCCCAGCTCCGCTATAACACCGCCCATGGCCGGACAAGGCGAGTGATAGAGAGGACGTTTGGCATGCTGAAGAGCCGATTCCGGTGCCTCCACAAGACCGGCGGTGCACTCCCTTATGCCCCGGCGAAGGTCTGCAAGATCTTCATGGTCTGCTGCATGCTGCACAACATGGCAGTTGAAAGAGCTGTGCCACTCATCCTGAATCAACATGACGAGGACCATCCACCCGTGGAGGATGAAGGGCTTGGCAATGGGGCTAGTGATGTGGAGGATGTGGAGCCGCAAGAGGACATCCGGACTCGGCTCATACGCGACTTCTTTGCTTAGTGGTGAGTATCAGGGTCTGAGTGTGCACGCATTGGTCCCCGTGTGGCATGCGTTGTGATGTGTGTCTCCACCTGCATGTATGGCACGTGGGTCAGAGGTGTGTGTGGGTGTGTCACTGGAGTGATGGTGGCAGTGATGGTAGTATTTCCCCAGTCATAATTGTGACCTAGCATGTTGTCATCCATACATGTGTCGAGTAAATGCACATGCAAGTGGCTGTGCTTTTTGTGGCTGACTTCTTGTGTGTCTCTCTTCCCCAGGTACCTGCGCATGCCGTTTGCTGGTTGCATTGTTGTGGCACTGCTATTCCTCATGGACATGACATCGTGGGCTGACTCAGCGTTACAGGCACGGACACGTTTGGAAGTCTCCATGGGGTAAGGGATGCATCTGGGGTGTATTGGGTGTGGCTGTTGTTCACGATGTGTGCACACTTCCCCGATCGGGGTTTGGTTCCTCTGCAGTCATGTGGCATCCCCATGGGACACGACATGCAGCTGGGTACACCTGAATAGATGGGCTGCCTGGTTGTCAGTCATCAGTGATGGGATAGTGGATTGTGATGATGGCATCAATGTGTGTGACACTGCCTTCGGACACATACGGTTGACATTGTCTTGGCATGGCGTGGGACTTCCACATCAGCGGATCTATGGTGTATGTCAGGCTCTCCGTGTGCAGCTGTGGGTTTTAGCTGTTAGCCGACACTTGTGTGCCAGTTCCATGGCTATCACGCATTTGTGCTGCAGAAGGGGGGTGCCAGTGTTGGACCCACATGTTACTCCACATGATGTGTTCATGTGTACTTCAAGTTGCCTCTGCAATCCCAAAAACATGACTAATAAAGGTGTCCCTATGCCTCCAAGGTGCCTCTTCTCAGTCAATGCTGGTGTGTTGGCACGGTGCATCCTGCATGTCTGGCATGGTATTGCCTGATTGTGGCTATGTGTCAATGTGTCGTGTGGCAAGATGCAAGCTGTGTGTGTGTGCTGAGACTGTGTATTGGGCATGATGTCCATGACTGTGTGGGTATTGTGACATGTGCCATCCCCATGCATCCAACGTTGTCCATGACCCCATTCTCTGCATCCACCGGACTCAAGCTTGCAGGACATGGTTCTGCCACCTGTCTACACATACCTGGGTGCCCCCCAGGACACTGGCCAGGATCCCTGACCTCTGCGCATGACTGTTGCTGTACTCAATGTGTCTGTCAGCACGGTTGTTCGGCCACCCCCTCAGCTGGTTCTGCCCATCACGGGTGTGTATGGTGCTCCATGTCTGTCTTGCCTAATAAACTGTGACCCATGTGTCCTGTGCCAGACTCAGGCCCCAGGGTGTGGATGGTTGAAGTGAACAGATGACTCAGGCATGTTTAGACTGTACAAGACACATGTTAGGTAATAATGCTACCAGCAGGCATCTACTCTTAATAGTGTGATTTATTATTGGGGGGGGGGGGGACAAAGTGAGGGGCTTTCCGGGATTAGGGAATCCAAAGTTCAGTAGGGGAGTTGGTGTCCTTGCCATTGGAAATCCTCAGAGTCCATGCCACAGTCTTTGTCAACATTGGTCAGCCAGTGACCAGCAGGGCCATGTGGCAGAGAATGTCTCTTGATGCTGTGATGCTGTTGCTCCAGTGGGCCAGGTGCCAGGCCAGGTGTCCTGGGAGATGGTGATGTAGCAGCCACCCTCACGGTCCTTTCCGTGGACGACCCGGCTTCCTGCGGGGAACCTCAGCAGCAGGCCGTGACGACGTCTGGGATGCTCCGTCGGATGTTTCCTCCTCCTCCTCCTGATCCCTCCCTGTGGGTGGTGATGTTCTCCGCCTTCTGGCACAGGGAGGGTCGGCCATGGTGTCGGCCATCCGACGGAGTGTAGCGTGAATCCCCTGGAACGCCGTCACTTGCTCAGCCTGTCTGTCCTCCATCCTCCGTTGGTGTACCTGTAGACAGGCTATTAGCTCCGCATGTTGCTGGGCCTGCTGGACCTTGATCCCCTCGAGGACGGACACAACCTGGGCCATGCCCGTGGTGTCCTGCCGGTATGAGTCCAGGATGTTACGGACATGGGAAAATACTGGATCCCCAGCCAACTGGTCAGGCTCGCGCCTCCGCCGTCCTCCACTCCCACCACCCCTGCCCACTTGCGTCTGGCCTGCACTTGTGGGCACATCGGGTCTCCGGGACCCCTGAGGGGTGGCATTGGCGTTGTCGCCTGCCTCCTCCTGGGTGCCCGGGACACCGTGTCCCTCCTGGCGAGCCTGGCTGCATTGTGGTGTTGGGGCAGGGATCCTGGGTGTCTCCTGGGATGTGGCAGGAGTGGGGGTGGTGGTTGGCACGGTTGTACCTGACGCAGGTGCTGCAGGTGGTTGGACACCAGAGGGGCCAGGTCGGTCGGGGTCGTCCGCAGAGTGGTGAGAGTGGTCGCTGCCGGTGGGATCGGTCTCCTGCAGATCCGGGTCCTGTGAGTGTTCCCCCCCAGTGTTGGGGGGTGCAGCACGACGTTGACCTGTGTGTGAGAGAGAAAATGTTAATTTTGGTCCATGCAACATCCATGTTTCATCCGTTTCAAAGTTGGCACATTTCCTCTTGGAATTAGGATCTGTCTTGCATTCCACTCACAGTGCACTTGTGCATGGGTGTGTCCCTTGGGCACCAATTTGGCCCCTTTAACTATGTGTGGCACAGTCTTACTTGCTGCGTCAAGTGTGACTGCAGTCAGCAGTGGAGTGTGCAGGTGTGGCGAGCCATGCATTTGCGCCTTCCTTGTAGCACTGTACATGTGCACATGGAGTGGATCCACACACTTATATAATGCAGGTGGCTGTCCTTGTGCTCGTGTACAGGTTGTGACATGGCCCTGCGTTTTGCCATGATGAAGAGGGGGGGTTCTGGCACTGGCCACCCTTGTCTACATGCACGCAGTCCACCTGCTGACGAGCAGACATTCCCACACACCAAAGGACTGATTTGCTCTCCCTGTGTCTCCTTCCTTCTCTGTCCCCCTCTCCCTCCCTCTCTGTCCCCCTCTCCCTCCCTCTCTGTCCCCCTCTCCCTCCCTCTCTGTCCCCCTCTCCCTCCCTCCGTGTGTCACCCTCTGTCACCTTGGCCCAGCTTCCTGGGCACACACTGTTAGCAGATCTTTGAGTGGCCCTTGGCCTGTTGATGTGAGTTTGTTTCTGATCTCCAGGCACCCATTTTGTCTGCTGTGTGTCTGTGCGCTGCTGCTGTGGTGGTGTGTGCTGCCACTCTTTCACAATGTTGGCTGTTCATTAGCTGCTGTCATGTGCAAAACAGTGCCTTCACCCCCATGTGTTGATGCAAGGCGTCCGCCATTTGCTGGCAAGTCATTCCTGTGTTGGGACACAGTGTTTGTCTGGCTGTGACCTAGGCCATATGGGCAGAGGGCATTGTTGTCTGCTTTGGAGTCGCACTATGTGATTTTTTGTGCCCAGCCTCCCACCATCCGGGTTACCGTGTCATGTGTTGTTGTCTTCTGTGGCCTGTGACTTGACATTGTCCAGCTGGGTGCATGGGGCATGGTGGCAGCAGTGGCATGTGCCTGCTCATGGAGTGTGGTTGAGTCATGCGATGGCTTGTGGTGGTTGCGTGCCTGTTAGTAATTTTGGTTGTGGTTGCAGTTCCCCCCATGTGAGGTGCGTTGTTTGTGTACTCACCCGGGTCTCGGAGTCCTTCTACTCCTTCAACTGCCTCCACCGGCAGTATGGCCATCACCCTCTCCTCCCAGGGATGGTACTGTACGGCTCTGCGGGAGGGCCCTCCTCCGGTGGCGTTGGCCTGGTCGTGTTCCTCCTGCCTCTTGGCTCTGACCCTCCTCCGCAGATCGTACCACCTGTTCTGGCAATCCTGCTTGGTCCTCCTGGTGTCCGCAACAGCATTCACAGCATCGACGATGGTCTGCCACATGGCTGTTTTGGCTGCCTGGCTGGTGCTTCTGACCAATGTTCCAAAGATCTGTGGCTCGACTCTGAGGATTTGATCAACAAGGACCTCCAACTCTCGGTGACTGAACTTTGGATTCTTGGTAGTGGGCATGGTGAGGGGTGTGGGTGGGGATGGTGTGGGTGTGGGGGGTGTGTGGATGTTGGGGGGGGTGTGGAT
Source organism: Triturus cristatus (assembly GCF_964204655.1). Classification (NCBI taxonomy): domain Eukaryota; kingdom Metazoa; phylum Chordata; class Amphibia; order Caudata; family Salamandridae; genus Triturus; species Triturus cristatus. Next base: position 820,789,924 of record NC_140591.1, read on the forward strand.
GGTTGTGTGTGTGTGTGAATGTGATGAGAGGGTGTTTGTGAGGGTGGTCGTGTGAAGGTGTGCAAGTGTAAGGTGTGGTGTAGCTTGTAGTCTGGTTCTGTGGTGTCTGGCAGCAGTGAGTCTGTTGCAAAGGCTCATGGTTTGTGTGTGTGGGCCCTTTTTATTGGTCCATGGGTGGGTGTGGCAGTTTTTGAATTTTGGGTGGGTGTGTTATAAGGAGTGGTGGTGTATTGGGCCTCTGTTTGTTTTTGGCAGTTGCAGGTCAGTGATTGTGTTATTTTAGTGGTTGTTGGCCATGTTTAGTGGCTGTGTGCCTTTCGAATGGTGTATTCTTGTGTTGTTTTATTTTGTCCTGGTTGTGTACGTGCGTTTTGAGCGTGTGTACGGTGTGTACATGGGCCATTTGGTTGTACGATTATGTCCTGGTGTGTGGCTTTGTACGACTCGTACATGCGGTCGTGATGTTGGGGCATGGGGTGCGCTCCGTACTTAGGAGGTTGTGTTGGGGGTGCGCCAGGAACTACTGGGGTGTAGGTTCATGGTGGTACGACACGTACTGGGGTGGGGGTACGACTGGAACGTACTGGGGTGTAGGTTCACGGGGGTATGACACGTACTGGGGTGGGGGTACGACTGGAACGTACTGGGGTGTAGGTACACGGGGGTATGACACGTACTGGGGTGGGGGTGGGGCTCGAACGTACTGGGGTGTACATAGACGGTGGTACGACACGTACAGGGGTGGGGGGTGTACATTGACGTTGGTACGACACGTACTGGGGTGGGGGTACGACTGGAACGTACTGGGGTGTAGGTACACGGGGGGTATGACACGTACTGGGGTGGGGGTGGGGCTCGAACGTACTGGGGTGTACATGGACGGTGGTACGACACGTACAGGGGTGGGGGGGTGTACATTGACGGTGGTACGACACGTACAGGGGGGGTGTACATTGACGGTGGTACGACACGTACAGGGGTGGGGGGTGTACATTGACGTTGGTACGACACGTACTGGGGTGGGGGTACGACTGGAACGTACTGGGGTGTAGGTACACGGGGGGTATGACACGTACTGGGGTGGGGGTGGGGCTCGAACGTACTGGGGTGTACATGGACGGTGGTACGACACGTACAGGGGTGGGGGGGTGTACATTGACGGTGGTACGACACGTACAGGGGGGGTGTACATTGACGGTGGTACGACACGTACAGGGGGGGTGTACATTGATGGTGGTACGACACGTACAGGGGGGGGTGTACATTGACGGTGGTACGACACGTACAGGGGGATGTACATTGACAGTGGTACGACACGTACAGGGGGGGTGTACATTGACGGTGGTACGACACGTACTGGGGTGGGGGTATGACTGGAACGTACTGGGGTGTAGGTACACGGGGGTATGACACGTACTGGGGTGGGGGTGGGGCTCGAACGTACTGGGGTGTACATGGACGGTGGTACGACACGTACAGGGGTGGGGGGGTGTACATTGATGGTGGTACGACACGTACAGGGGGGGTATACATTGACGGTGGTACGACACATACAGGGGGGGTGTACATTGACGGTGGTACGACACGTACTGGGGTGGGGGTACGACTGGAACGTACTGGGGTGTAGGTACACGGGGGTATGACACGTACTGGGGTGGGGGTGGGGCTCGAACGTACTGGGGTGTACATAGACGGTGGTACGACACGTACAGGGGTGGGGGGGTGTACATTGACGTTGGTACGACACGTACTGGGGTGGGGGTACGACTGGAACGTACTGGGGTGTAGGTACATGGGGGTATGACACGTACTGGGGTGGGGGTGGGGCTCGAACGTACTGGGGTGTACATGGACGGTGGTACGACACGTGCTGGGGTGGGGGTACGACTGGAACGTACTGGGGTGTAGGTTCACGGTGGTACGACACGTACTGGGGTGGGGGTACGACTGGAACGTACTGGGGTGTAGGTTCACGGTGGTACGACACGTACTGGGGTGGGGGTACGACTGGAACGTACTGGGGTGTAGGTTCACGGTGGTACGACACGTACTGGGGTGGGGGTACGACTGGAACGTACTGGGGTGTAGGTTCACGGGGGTATGACACGTACTGGGGTGGGGGTACGACTGGAACGTACTGGGGTGTAGGTACACGGGGGTATGACACGTACTGGGGTGGGGGTGGGGCTCGAACGTACTGGGGTGTACATAGACGGTGGTACGACACGTACAGGGGTGGGGGGGTGTACATTGACGTTGGTACGACACGTACTGGGGTGGGGGTACGACTGGAACGTACTGGGGTGTAGGTACACGGGGGGTATGACACGTACTGGGGTGGGGCTCGAACGTACTGGGGTGTACATGGACGGTGGTACGACACGTACAGGGGTGGGGGGGTGTACATTGACGGTGGTACGACACGTACAGGGGGGGGTGTACATTGACGGTGGTACGACACGTACAGGGGGGGGTGTACATTGACGGTGGTACGACACGTACAGAGGGGGTGTACATTGACGGTGGTACGACACGTACAGGGGGGGGTGTACATTGACGGTGGTACGACACGTACAGGGGGGGGGTGTACATTGACGGTGGTACGACACGTACTGGGGTGGGGGTACGACTGGAACGTACTGGGGTGTAGGTACACGGGGGGTATGACACGTACTGGGGTGGGGGTGGGGCTCGAACGTACTGGGGTGTACATGGACGGTGGTACGACACGTACAGGGGTGGCGGGGTGTACATTGACGGTGGTACGACACGTACAGGGGGGGGTGTACATTGACGGTGGTACGACACGTACAGGGGGGGTGTACATTGACGGTGGTACGACACGTACTGGGGTGGGGGTACGACTGGAACGTACTGGGGTGTAGGTACACGGGGGGTATGACACGTACTGGGGTGGGGGTGGGGCTCGAACGTACTGGGGTGTACATAGACGGTGGTACGACACGTACAGGGGTGGGGGGGTGTACATTGACGTTGGTACGACACGTACTGGGGTGGGGGTACGACTGGAACGTACTGGGGTGTAGGTACACGGGGGGTATGACACGTACTGGGGTGGGGGTGGGGCTCGAACGTACTGGGGTGTACATGGACGGTGGTACGACACGTGCTGGGGTGGGGGTACGACTGGAACGTACTGGGGTGTAGGTTCAAGGTGGTACGACACGTACTGGGGTGGGGGTACGACTGGAACGTACTGGGGTGTAGGTTCACGGTGGTACGACACGTACTGGGGTGGGGGTACGACTGGAACGTACTGGGGTGTAGGTTCACGGTGGTACGACACGTACTGGGGTGGGGGTACGACTGGAACGTACTGGGGTGTAGGTTCACGGTGGTACGACACGTACTGGGGTGGGGGTACGACTGGAACGTACTGGGGTGTAGGTTCACGGTGGTACGACATGTACTGGGGTGGGGGTACGACTGGAACGTACTGGGGTGTAGGTACACGGGGGGTATGACATGTACTGGGGTGGGGGCGGGGCTCGAACGTACTGGGGTGTACATTGACGGTGGTACGACACGTGCTGGGGTGGGGGTACGACTGGAACGTACTGGGGTGTACCTAGACGGGTGGGGGTATACATATACGGGGGTACGTGTCGGACGTACGGGGGCTGGGGGGAGTGTTGGGCGCGTATGCGGGCACATGTCTCCATGGTTGCTATAGGTGTTCGGTGCGGACAGTGTTTTTTCCATACGGTTGTAGGCTCGGACGCACGGGATGGATCGTGATTCCTCGGTCGGACTTGGATTTTTACGTTTGTAAGGTATATCGTCCGAGGACGTGTCGGACACATTTTCCGACCCGAGGACGTGTGGGGAATGATTCCCAGTGCGGTTCGTATGGACTTTTTACCATGCGAATCGTGATTGCCAGTTCGTACGGCACTTGTACGATTCGTACGGTGAAAAGACCCGATGCGAGTCGTACGGGGACATTTTTTACCGGATCGTGATCGGCACCATAGTTGCTCTTCCAAGTTTCCTAACTGTATGGCATCTTCTTGTGCTTGATACATTGCTGTTTCCACCTCATTCATTGCAATCACTGCTTCATTTTCAACAATTGGTTGTCCTAGTGGATCTTGACTCAGTGCAGGAGAATTTTGACTGTCTTGAGAACTGTCTCTAGCAATCTCAGCTGCAATTGTAGCTTCTTGATCAATTTCATCATTCAACATTTTCACATAATTTGCGAAAAGCACTGCATTGTATATTATCTTTACAAGCATTAAATAAATCTTCATAGCTGGGAAAATCTCCAAGTAATTCCAATTCAGAACACCATGGTTTGAACATTTGCAAAAGGGCTAAATAGTAAAATTCCCTTTTGTCAGCAGTGTCGCAACTCAGTTTTCTGTGATTATTTAAATTTCCTTTCCTTTGTTTCACCAGACATCCTTCAGAACCAATCACTCCATATTTTCCATCGTTGATGTTCTCTGTAATATTCCGTTTAAAAGTGTAGTTTTGCAGCACTTCATAGAGACATTTGTTCTCAAAATGATGACTTCTCTTTGGATAGTATGTGTCCAACATATTGGTTTTCAAAATATCTGTACTTTCAGGGTAATTTTCTGCTAAATATTAAATTTCTTGAACAGATTTCAGTACCCGATTTCGCATTCCTGCAAGACCTAGACTCACCCAAATGATTCTTCTACTTTTGGAATATAGACTTGCAGATGATAACCGATCTGAACATTCATATGCTCCAATTTCACGATGCGATAACATCTTCAAACTGAAACTGTATAATTTCTTACTTAGATTCTTCTCGTGAGAAATCTCTTCCCACATGTCTTTCAATTCAGTCTTTTCTGGTTTAGTAATGTAAGACGTTACATATCGAGCAACAGCAATGGAATTGTCCGCAACAAACTGAATATCCATGTTAGTGTTCCACATGGATAAAATAACTGGATTGTAGTCATTTATGTATTTCAATTCTTCGCTTCTTCTTAAGTTGTAGGTGTTTTTCGGAGACTTTCTTGTGATGGTATGTCGTACAGCTGACATAAAACTGTTCACTCTTCCTTTGGCTAATACAGGATGTGGACATCCAAAACGACATTTGGTATAGAACTTATCCTTTGACTTGTACTTTCGTCAACAGTATTTTCCACACCTGTGGCTTTGAAATCGTAAGACTTGTTGTTTTAAGTTTTTCTCTTCTCTGCTATTTGGAAGAGCACATGTAGCATAATCTTCAATGAAAGACAAAACAGTTTCATCTGAATCTGTTTCAAATTTGGAGGCGTCCTTGACCCATAACAACATATGTATGTGAGGAGCACCTCTTGCTTGATACTCCTTTCTCCAAAAGAAATCCACAACTTCTCCAAGAGGAGGATTCTTTTTTATTGCAGATGAAAGACATCATAGCTTCAAATCTATGTTTGAAATATCTGCATACATTGACAGGATCCAAGGAGCACAATTCTCCAGGTGTCTTGTATTCAATATTTTTTATATAGGAATTTGCCTCTCGAAGAAATTCAAGTAAATCATCCCAAGCGTACTCAGCACAGCTTAGAGTAAGAAACCACGTAGGAGTTCCCAAGTTCCGTAGCATACATTTCAGTTCTCCATGTCGACGGTACCAATATTCATTAGTCCCACGCTGACATGCCATCAGATTAATCAACTGAGATTCTAAATGATCATCTCTCTGATGCACTTTATCCATAAAATCCTTTGCAGTTACATTTTGCAGATGCATGGCAGTTTTTAAAATGTGATTTACTGCATATGAAAGTCCAGACAAGTCACTTTCAAACAGAAGATGAAACATCTAAGGGATACATTGTCGAAATCTTGGATCTTCTGCATATAATCTTGCTGTCCGATATTCAGATGCAGGAATCTGCACAGGACGTTCATCATATCGTCCACCTTTTCCTGTTGGAAACAACTGCGGGAAACAACGAGCTTCCAAGCTCTCTTCCCATACACTCATGGGACTTTCTGTTGCTTTTTTCATTTGAAACAACTCAATTGTATTCCCTATCACCTCTTTGGAATGAAGTGGATGTACACTGTAATGTTCATAGATCTCTTCACATCTGGACATGTCCACTTTTTCAATTTGTCCACTTAATGTTTCACTATCTTCTGCTAAATCTATTTCTTCTTCTCCAATAAACACATTTCTATAGTACTCATTATTTTTATCAGATACAATGATGCCTTTTGCACTTTTCTAACATCCACTAACTCTTGCCAGATTTTCTTATTCTTAGTAGGAACACCATTAACTAGAATGACTAGTGGCTCATTTTCTGCATGATCTACACCAATAGTTTCAACATTTTTCCTTAAATCTAATGGTAAATACAAAACTCTTCCTTTCAATCCTCTTTGCAACTCTGATGGAGGTAATTTACTTGTTTTGGGCTCCATACGAACAATAGCCTAAAACGGGTGAACACATTGTATCAGAATAGACTCATACGTATTTAAATCAATCAGCTCTGGAGGAATAGCAACCAACTCTAGATTATTATGAACAGCTCTAGCAGGCATTTTATTCTCATCTAATTTATTATAACAATATTTGCAAATACGCTGCTCACATCCCAAATCAAAACAATCCTCTACCAACAAATAAGTTGCAAATTCCATCCACTTATCATTATCTTCTATTTCACTTTTTAAATACAGATTGACACCCCTAGTCTGATTTTTATAGTGATTTCGCCGACAACAAATACAAGAAACATTTGGGCTTTCACCTGAAATTACCTTAAACTTTGTGATTTCATCCTCAAATTTTTCTGTAATTACAGGTTCTACATTGTCTTCAACATTTTGTTCTACTAATGTGTCAGTTTCTTCACTCTCTTGCTGAGGCCCAAAGTAACAAAACTCAATATCCTCACAAACCTGCTTCACCTCTGAAACTGACCCACATAAAAGAGCACTGTTCAACTCACTTAACTTTAGTGCTGGACTTTTTGCATAATACAACCTTCTCACTAACTTCCGCATTTGAGTATGATGAACTGCCAGCATTCTGAAATGGTGAAAAACACTTTCACAAACTTTCCTAGAAAGACAACCCAGAGAATGACCTTGCAAACCAGTATGTTTTCTCACTCTGCAAGGGTCTAGTCCTTGCAACAGCTTAATCTTTTGTTTTACACTGTTTTTTTAGTATAGACTCGTAAAAAACTACATAATTTTCCAATAGATTCCTGTCGTACACTACTGCAATTCCAAGTGTACACAGGGTTTTTAGCACGTCTCCCTAAAACTTCATCAGCTATCACGTCTTCTGCATTTCTTTCAACCATTTTCTCTTTCTCCATTGGACAACCATCACTAACCTCATAACCTCTACCACTGGTGTCAACTGCATACAATAATTTTTCACTTAGTGAATAACTCTCTCCATTAAAAAAGGCTCTGAACTAGAACTGTGTTTCCATTCTCCCAAAAAAACATCACACATTTTTTTTTATATTAATAACTCTTTTCCTCCTACTTTTGGCCTTCATTACAAATATTGGTTTATCTAGTGATCGAATTCTGTTTAACAGTAAAATAAACAGTTTCCTTTTTACTTCAAAAGCCTTTTCCACAATGCTTTCAGTATGCTTTTTCTTTTTATAAAATAAAGCTCTCTTTTTATATTTCTTCACATCTTTCAGCAAATTATGCACTACTCTCTTGTAAAATATTTTTTTGCGTAATTCCTTATACTGATTTTGTCTTCTTTTACCATACTTTATCTCCTTTGACTGAACATTTGCTTTTCTACTTTTCCTCTTATTTTGATTTTTTTTCTTACTTAAAATGTTTTCTGAAGTTGCAGCATTCTCTACATTCTGTTTGCTCCTACAAACATTTTTAATAAATTGCTTTGTGATCTTACCAGAATTTTTTTTCCTTTTAGCCACATTATCTTGTTCATTCAATACTTGTGGTTGATGTTTCTTCAAATAATCCTCCTGTCTCTGTTCTTTTCTTTTTCTTTTTTTTCTGGCATAATTTCTCAATTTTAACGTTGAAAAACAGTATCTGCAAAAAAGAATCACAAATAAATGTATATTAATAGCTTTCAAATTTACAGTATTCCATTACTGTACAAACACATTTTATATAAAAACAGACTAAGAAACTATAGCCCTGAACCACAAGTGTGACGATGATTAAAACACTACATACATAGTGCATACTACTTTGAAGCAGTTCATGCCCTAAAGCCTACCTCACTAAGGGCCTCATGTAGGTAAATAAAATTTACCGATTCTTAAATACCGAACCGTACCGAATCGGTATTTAAGAATCGGTAAGTTATATGTAGGTAATAATTCGGTAATATTTAACGAATCGGTAACATTCGGTATTCAAGAATCGGAATTTACCGATTCGGTAAATACCGTGGTGGTATTTACCGAATCGGTAAATACCGAGGTGGTATTTACCGATTCGGTAAATACCGATTCGGAAAATACCGAATCGGAAAAACGAAATCACATGACTGTTTGAAACAGCCAATCCTGTGCAACCAAACCCCACCCAAGTAGGAAGTGGCCACACCCAGGCAGGTGCACTCAATCAACAGACTCAGGAGAGGCTGGGAGTGCAGAGGAGAGGCAGGGAGCCAGTGCCTGATTGTTGAGATCAAACTTCACTATGTCCAGCCAGAGGACAGGAGGGGAAAGGAGGCGCAAGGTGAAATTCAGCCCCAAGGAACTCCAGGTGCTAGTGGAGGAGGTGGTGAAGCAGCACCAGAAGCTTTTTGGGAGGCAATCCCTGCAAGTGGCAGAGTGTGAGAAGCGCACTATTTGGCTGGCAATCCAGGCGCAGGTAAATGCTGTGGGAGTGACCCACAGGGACATTGACGTCCTAAAAAAACGCTGGTACGACCTGCGCATCGTGACTAAGAGGAAGATGGGGGACATCCAGAAGGAGGCCAGCCGGACAGGAGGTGGAAGTAACAGGGCACCTGCCCTCACCGAACTGGACGAGCTGGTGCAGTCGATAATCGAGCACGAGAGTGTCGTGGGCCTTGGGGATGCCGACAGCTCTGCCAGAGCCGCCACCCAACAAGGTAAGAGGAATGCACAGCAATGTAGCCCCCCCTACCCCTATCCCACATCCCCCATAGTGAAATGAGTATCCCACTCCAGTCCATGTGTTACTGCAGACAGGCAATGCATTATGGGAGATGTAGTCAGGGATCCCACACCATGAACAGAATAGCACAGAACAATGATGCATGGTACACACATTAGCCTAAAGCAGACAGAGGACAATGTGAGAGTGTAACATCAATTTATTGTCAAGCTTGCAATGCATGCCTTCAGGTACACTGAGCTGATGTTGCATTTCTGTCCACAGACGTAACATCGCGCAGGACTGCACATGGCACAGGAGAGGGGGCACACCGTCAAGCCAGTTCAGCTATGGGCAGCACAAGTTCTGGCCAGAGAGCGTTGCCACAGCCACCATCCCCAGTACCTGAGCCAGCATCCCCAGTACCTGAGCCAGCATCACCAGTACCTGAGCCAGCATCCCCAGTACCTGAGCCAGCATCACCACTCATGCTGGAGTCACCGGCCACATCACCGCCTGCAATAGTGAGGTCGAGGAGGCGTGCTGCTGCCAGGCTGCGCGTGTTACACACATCATCTGATGACAGCAGGGGCCCGGAGCCAAATACCATGCCCCAGGATGGGAGACATACCACTGTGCCCTCCACCTCACAGGGAGAAGACACGGGTGCAGGACGGCGCCGCAGGTCGCGTGAGCAAAGTCCACCACTAATCGATCACAGCCATGGGGTCTTCGGGGGCCTTGAGGCCAACATGTTAAAACAACAGCGCCTGCAAACAAAGGCAGTCATTTCAGTACAGCGGCATGTGCGGGGACTGAGAACCACATTCAGACACATGGACAGGAACATCTGCGCAATGGCGGCGGGGATTACTGACATGGCAGCGGGCCTGCGGGACGTGTCACAGTCCATGCAGCTGTTGTGCAGCAAGTTGGACGCAGATAGAGCTGCAAGGCGCCGGGAACGGCAGAGGGGAGACAGGCACACCAGGGCACTCAACCGCCTGGCAACTGCAACATCACTACTCTGCCGGCGCTCAGTGAACATGCAGGAGGGCCTGACACACTGCAGCAGCGACGTCACTAGGGGGATGGCGCAGGTCACCAGTGCCCTGGAGGTCCTATTGACCAGTCAGGCGGCCACAAGTGGTGCAGGGGCTGCTGCTGAAAGCATGGACACCAGCAGCAGGAGCAGCATCACACCCCCGTCCCAGAAACACGCAGGAGCAGCAGGCGGCATGGGGCTGGCACCAGTGAGGAGGCTGAATCCGTGCCATACCACAATGTAGCGCGTGGCCGCAAACTTTGATGCTGCACCGCGTAGCAATAGACTATTGGGTGACGTAACCCTGGACTTCACACTTGTGAATGAGCAATGTTGCCAGAATGGCATTATCCTTGTTTAGTGGCGTAGTGGCGCATTATTAAACTACGTCATTACAGACAACAACTGACTGTGTCCCCTTACTTACTCAGAAATAGTTGCATGTGATCTCTGCCCGTCTCTCTCTCCCATCTGTTGCTGTTGGCACTCCAGCAGCGTTGTCCTCTGGCTGACCTGATTCATCATCATTGTCCTCAAAATCTATTAGTTCCACCTCTGTACCTCTCTTTGTGGCAAGGTTGTGCAGCATTGCACAAGTGGCAATGATCTTGCAACAGATGATGGGTGTGTACTGGCGTGCACCTCCGCTCTTATGGAGGCAGCGGAACCTGCTCTTCAATAGTCCGAACGTGCGCTCCACCACATTTCGTGTAGATTTGTGTGCCACATTATATCGTCTCTCACTCTGGGTTGATGGGTGTAGGTAGGGAGTCAGGATGAATGACCGCACGGCATATGCACTGTCGCCTAGGTGAGTTAAAGGGAACCATCAGTCACATGCCTCAATACACTATGATTTGCACTAAGTATTAGGGAGCGTGACTGTGACTTACCTAGCAGGTATCCTTCTCCAAATTCTCCGGCAAGCAGTCGTATGTAGATCCCACTGTTCTGGAAGATGTAGGAGTCGTGGGTGCTCCCAGGAAACTTCGCAACAATGTCAGTGATGATGTTCCCTGCATCGCAGATTACCTGCACATTGATGGAGTGGGTGGACTTTCTGTTCCTGTAGATGTGCTCAGTGGCAGCTGGTGGGCAGATTGGGATGTGTGTGCCATCAATACAGCCGATGACATGGGGGAACTGTGCCATGTGATAAAAGTCAGTTTTAGTTTTCTGCAGTTCAGCCTGTGTGTTTGGGAAGCTGATGTAGTGGTGCATTCTCTGCATCATGGCATCCAGGAACTTCCTGAAGAAACGGGACAGGCAACTCTGGGATACACCGCCCACCGCAGCTATCACCACCTGGTAACTTCCAGAAGCAAGTAGATGTAGGCTGCAGAGAACCTGCACATGTGGTGGTATGGCATGCGCCCTTCTTGTTGGCTGGTCCAGGAGTGGGTGCAGGTCCCTTATCAGGTCCATGATGGTTTGTGGGTGTAGCCTGTACCTTTCATGTATCTCAGCCTCAGTCAGTTGGAAGAGTGTGATGCGCTGTCTGTATATGCGTTCCTCCCGTCTCCATATCCTCAGACCTGCTGCCTGTAGACGTAGGCGCCTTGCAATGACATACAGAGCGGCCATGTTGTCCACGCTGATGCATTTTGGGATTTCTTTTATGCACTGTTGATGATTACCACCTGCTTTCAATCTGTGTTAATTACCGACTCTTAATTACCGAATTTCATGGATTTCTTAATTACCGAATTTACCTACATGTCTTTTTCCGCTTTACCACTTCATATTTACCACTTCATATTTACCGAATCGGAAAATATGTATTCGGTAAATATGAATCGGTATTTTAGAAATCGGTAAATATGAATCGGTATTTACCGCTTCATATTTACCGAATTTTGGTTTTTGGCCTCCTACATCTCACTTGACTAAATACCGGTCGGTAACGGGAAATTTACCGAATTTCGGCCGTTACCGACCGGTATTTGGCTACCTACATGAGGCCCTAAAAGACTACATGCTAAGTGACTGAATGATTACACTACTGAAAGGAAACACACTGGGTGAGTACCAGGGTGTTTGCTAGAAGTATATGAATACTAACTGGGGAATTGAAGGTGCAAAAGACAACTGTGTAGCTGATTAGAGAACTGAATGCATACTGCATACGCATTTAAAGCAGTCCATGTGCTAAGGCCCGGCTCACTGCATGAGTACTTCGGTACTGACTGAATGATTAGACTACAGCAAGGAGACTGCCTGGATGAATTTATAAGTGGTTGGGTTTTCGCACAGGGAATGGATTAGTACTTGGTACTGAATGGGTCACTAGAAGAGTGCAAAGGGAGTGACAGGATGTTTGCTGGACTATATGGATACTGACTAGGGAATTGAAAGTGTAAAAGACAAGTCTGTAGGTGGTTAGAAAACTGCATGCATAGTGCATAGGGGTTTGAAGCAGTCCATGTGCTAAGGCCTGGCTCAGTGCATGAATACTTAGACGGTGACTGAATCATTACAGTACTGTAAACAGAGTGTCTTAGTGAATTTATAAATGTTTGCGTTTTGGCACAGTGAATGGATTACTACATGGTGCTGAATGGGTCACTAGAAGACTGCAAAGGCACTGACAGGGTGTTTCCTAGAAGTGTATGGATACTGACTAGTGAGATGAAGGTGTGAAAACAACTGCATAGGTGGTTAGAGAACTACATGCATACTGCATAGACATTTGAAGCAGTCTACTTGGTAATGAATGGTTCACAACATAAGTACTTAGAAACTGACTAAATCATCAGACTACTTCTAGGACAGTGCCTGGGTAAAAATGTTAAATTTTCAGCTCTGGTGCAGTGAAGACAATACTACATGGTACTGCACTTTAGTGTCAAATCATGACTCATTTTATCAACACATAAGCAAAGACTGGCTTCTAATGCTACTAAAAGTTGACAACATGACAGGTTTTATAACAGTTATCTGTCAGCAAAAACATGATCTAACCAAACGCTTCTCTCACAGTGGTTCCCAAACGCAAGGGAACTGCACACAATCTACATATTTCACGACTACAGTTTACTGTCAATACCTGACTCATTTAATGAAAGCATAAGCCATAACTGTCTTCTAATGCTACTAAAACTTCACAACATGACATGTTTAAAAAAGTTATCTGTCAGCAAATACACAATGTTACCAAACGCTTCTCTCACAGTGGTTACCAAATGTACACAGACTCACAGTGTGATTCTAGACAAGCACCACTATCCCTAAGAGTTTACCAAAACTCATTCACTACAGTGGAAGAGATAAGGAAACTGCACACAATCTAAATATTTCACGACTGCACTTTAGTGTCAATGCCTGACTCATTTAATCAATGCATAAGCAAAGACTGGCTTCTAATGCTACTAAAACTTGAGAACATGACATGTTTTAAAACAGTTATCTGTCAGCAAATACACGATGTTACCGAACGCTTCTCTCACAGTGGTTCCCAAATGTACACAGACTCACAGTGTGATTATAGACACGCACCATTATCCCTAGGAGTTTACCAAAACTCATTCACTACACTGGAAGTGGTAAGGGAACTGCACACAATCTACATATTTCATGACTACACTTTACTGTCAATACCTAACTCATTTAATGGAAGCATAAGCCATAACTGTCTTCTAATGCTACTAAAACTTGACAACATGACAGGTTTTAAAACAGTTATCTGTCAGCAAATACACAATGTTACCAAACACTTCTCCCACAGTGGTTCCCAAATGTACACAGACTCACAGTGTGATTCTAGACAAGCACCACTATCCCTAGGAGTTTACCAAAACTCATTCACTACAGTGCAAGTGGTAAGGGAACTGCACACAATCTACATATTTCACGACTGCACTTTAGTGTCAATGCCTGACTCATTTTATCAACGCATGACTGGCTTCTAATACTACTGGGGACTCTGTGTGCTTTGACTTGGACCCTGGGCAAGTGGACTCTTATCCTAAGGAATCTTGTACCTGGACCTAATCGTTGTGTTTGCCATCACTGTTCGCCGGACCCGCTTCGCGGGTCCCGCTTCACGGAAAAATTAGCAGAGTACCTGTAGTTTCTTTGGCAGCTGGGTAGGTTTGTGGCAGTACAGCAGGGCTGCGAGCGTTACCGCAGGGACTCCATCTCCCAGGAGTCCCTGCCTGGCCAATAGCTGACACCTGGCCCGCTCTCCCTGCAAGCCACGCCCCCAGCGCACCGGCTGCATTTAAAAACATCCTCTTTCCTCGGTGCTGGTGGGACTCTGTGTGCTTTGACTTTGACCCTGGGCAAGTGGACTCTTATCCTAAGGAATCTTGTGCCTGGACCTAATCGTTGTGTTTGCCATCACTGTTCGCCGGACCCGCTTCGCGGGTCCCGCTTCACGGAAAAATTAGCGGAGTACCTGTAGTTTCTTTGGCAGCTGGGGAGGTTTGTGGCAGTACAGCAGGGCTGCGAGCGTTACCGCAGGGACTCCATCTCCCAGGAGTCCCTGCTTGGCCGATAGCTGACACCTGGCCTGCTCTCCCGGCAAGCCACGCCCCCAGCGCACCAGCTGCATTTAAAAACATCCTCTTTCCTCGGTGCTGGTGGGACTCTGTGTGCTTTGACTTGGACCCTGGGCAAGTGGACTCTTATCCTAAGGAATCTTGTGCCTGGACCTAATCGTTGTGTTTGCCATCACTGTTCGCCGGACCCGCTTCGCGGGTCCCGCTTCACGGAAAAATTAGCGGAGTACATGTAGTTTCTTTGGCAGCTGGGGAGGTTTGTGGCAGTACAGCAGGGCTGCGGGCGTTACCGCAGGGACTCCATCGACCAGGAGTCCCTGCCTGGCCAATAGCTGACACCTGGCCCGCTCTCCCTGCAAGCCACGCCCCCAGCGTATACGTACTTAATCTCGCTCACGCCCGCGAACGCGGGTCACGCGCGGGTCGAAGCTCGGAGCGAAGCCCGGGCAAAGGACGGGCAGTCTGTGGCAGTCCGGGGCTGTCCTGGGCCGGGTCGGGCCACCTCCCTGACAACAACACTTATATTTTCAGGCATTTAGGGGTTTCTTAATATTTGGTTACCACTATAGCCTGTGTTAATGTCCACCCGTTCAGGGAAGAGCCTTAGGAGAGGAGGAGAGGGTGGAGCCAGTTGTATTGTAGGCACTATGGATCAGTTCATTACACGGGTAGCTGCTGTCATAGAGAAGGAGATACTAATGACAGAGCGGCGTCTCTCCCAAGAACTTCCTCTATCAAAACGGTCCTCATTGGGTTCCCTGGCGTTTGTTACTTCACCTGTATGCAGTTCAGATCCCCTCACAATTACATCCCCTCCACCGGAGCATTTACAGGTTGCATCCTTGAGGGCCAGTATAGATAGGTTGGAGAGCTTGGCAGCCATATCTATTCTCCCTCCTGTTGATAGTAGTAGTTCTGACCCATGCTCCAGTGAACTTCCTGTCCTTATAACCCGCCCTATCTATCCTACTATCCAAGTTAATATCCCTCAGCCACCTGTCTTATCACTGACGGTATCCAAGAATGTAACTCATACTAAAAGGAAAAGGATTGCTAGCCCACGGAAAGGCAGCTTCTCAAAATCTTATAAGAGACCAAGGAAGTATGGTGCCAGGGGAATAGGAACTAAAGCGGGTGAGGGGTTGGGCACGAAAAACCCCGGGATGGATAAGGGGGGTGACCACTCAGGTCACATGATTGAGGAAGCATGTGTAGATCCAACATCAGATTGCCATTTAGCTCCATCTAACGACTCTATAACAATTACACAATTTGAAGATCTGATGATAACTTTACTGTTCCCGATTGTAGAGAGAATTAAAGGGCTGGGAGAGAGGTTGGATAGATTCGAACAAGCAACCTTGGATAATTTCTTCTCTCTAAAAACCCTTATCAAACTGCACTCTAAAATCGGGGAGGATGGACAGGGAGGGTATAGTGGCTCCCGGATGTCTCCTGCATCCACACAGGCCATACCTATTGCCTCTAACACAGCAAACTTTGTAAATATGCTGGCTGTGGCTAATGCACCGGCTGTACAGGTTGCGGACACCTCAGGTAGTGCTAGTCAATTAGGCCTAGCACAACCGAGTGTACCTAAGCCTCTTAAAGTCCCGGCAAAGAAGCCTTTCCGGGCTGATTTGCCGGGTAGGAAGGGACCGCCTATATATAAGGGAACCTCAAATGGGATTGCCTAAGGCAATGGTACTGATCAAGCCTATTCGCCCAGAACTTGTATTAACCTCCCCAGAGAAACCCAGCCAGAAGAATCTTCTTCCAAAGCGGCCCCAACTTTTCCACTGATGAATTTGCCCCCCGAGTGCCACCCGTATGTCGCCATACTTACCAACGTACCCACTCTGAAGGACGATCACTATGAATCCCACCAGGCTTTAAAGAATAAAACCATGCACTGGTTAAAGACCAATAGACCTCTTCCTAGGGGTCTAGATGGGTTGATCCTAGGAGTGAGAAGGGTAGGGTGGGTAGGTTATGGTCGTAAGCACCTAGAAGGAGATTTTGTGGTGGTTAACTTCACAGACAACAGGGTTGCTCAAATTATTTGCAACCAAAAGTATGTTGCTGGGGGGGCCAGTATCGGTGTTGTAGATTTAACTTATTTTTATCCTAGGACTGCAGCAAACTATAACGGTTCACATTCTGGTGGGGGCTGGAGTAATAACCCTATTTATCCCATGAATCCTGCCATCCCTCAATTATTCCAACCGGTAGTTTGGCCCGGGTCTTATGGGGGTTGTCGGGATATTGAACCAACACTTCCCATAGGGTGGCCTTTAGGGTCCTTAGCCCAGGTGATGTTCCTGTGCCAAAAGAGTTGGGTGTAAGCAATGCCATTCTTCCCTCTCAGTTAGATGAAGTTACTAATCAACCTCAGGATATTAACCCGCTCGCTGGAAGACTGAGTGGGGCCAGTAGATTAAGTTTTATAGATCTGACGGAGGGGGCACAAAACACCGAGCTCCGTAAGGAGCCGGTGGTGGTGGATTCAGACTTTAAGATTTTTAGCTGGAACGTTGCGGGTATTTCAAGGAAGCTGGGACTACCAGACTGGAACGCCCTTGTGGAGGGTTACTCTATTTGCATTTTTCAAGAGACATGGTGCAGGGAGCCCTGCCATAAGGTAGGATATTCGACATATTTTGTTCCCGCTGTCCCCCCTGTTTTAGGGAAGGGACGCCCTTCGGGTGGTCTCCTCATATGGGTGGATGTCGCTCTCGATTGTCAGGTGGCTCAGCAACCCACCAATTCTCCCGATCTCCTTAATATTACTCTAAAGGGTGCACGGGGTGGCCTCCTCCTGGATATCTTTAACATCTACGCCAGAGGGATGAAGGGTGGCATACAATCATCCACAATATCCCTATTAGAAGGCCTACTCAGGCAGCGCCCTAATAAATCTCGCATTTTGGTGGCAGGAGACCTGAATTGCACGTTCGAGCCTTTGGGTTTGGACGATATATTGGGAAGTGGTGAGGAGGACTCCAGGAGGGGGATTCCCGCCCTAGCGCTGCCTCCTATTAAGAGGTGGACCCAAGTGGCGGTACAGATTAATTCCCTCAACATGGAATTTGACCTTGGTGGGAGCTCATACTTATAATAGGCTAAATCATACGTCTAGAATAGATTATATTCTTCTTGACGTAAGTCTATGGAGCTTCCTGAAGGATATGGTGATCATACCGACAACTGAGAGTGATCATAATCTCCTCTCACTTGCCCTCTATCCCCAGTGGTTAACTGATATGGGGGGACAATCATCTTATATAGCTCCCAACCCCCACGAAGTCTTCCCATCCAATTGTGGTAGACGATTGAAGTGGACTAAGCTTATTATGTCCGAAGAGAAAGTGGCAGACATAGGGGCATTCCTGGCTGCAGCACAGTGCAAATTGGAGTCGCTGACCCAATCGCCAGAGGAGGTCACATTGACCTTCTGCGATTTAACTAGGGCGCTGAGCAACCTGTTTATCCTCCCTAGCATGGCTCCTCGTGCTAACAACAGGAAGCTCCTGCCCAAAACGCAGGGTTGTTTAACAAAAAAATGCAGAGCCAAGAAAAAAGCGCTGGTAGGGGCTGTTAAATCTAAATCCCAGGTCGCAATTAGGATTGCAAGGAAAGATTACTCCCAGACCTTAAAGGTAGCAAAAAGAGAGGGGGAGGAGAAGTTCTGGGCGGACCTCTTGGCAGCAAGCTTGGACAGGAATGCTAGGGGATTTTGGAGTTTGGTAAGAACCAGGGAGAGGCCTCTTGACACATTGCTGACATGTAATATCCCAGCTCAGAATTGGTTTAGCCATTTCTTGTCCCTTCATACCCCTGCCGAGGGGGCCCTTAATGACTCCTTTGCTTTGATGGTCGAGGCAAGGGACACTGAAGCCGAAGCCTTTACTGACAGAGAAGTGGAGGTCGTAGTCAAGTCCCTGGTCCCCCTAAAAGCTGCTGGGCCGGACGGGATACCCGGTGACTTGTTACGTGCCAATCCCAAGCAATGGGGGAAGTTGGTTTCCACTCTACTGAATGCTATTATGGGGGGAGCACCTGTACCTGAATCCTGGAAAGGGGCGGAGGTTGTCCCGATATTCAAGAAGGGATGTCGGGACAACCCCGCTAACTATAGGCCCATAAGCCTTATTGATTCATCCCAAAAGGTGGCAGGGAAGGTGATTCTGGGGAGGATCCTCCAATGGGTGGATGAAAACAAGATCCTGTCAGATTTCCAGGCTGGTTTTCGCTCTGGAACCCGGACCATTGAGCAAGCCTTCAGACTAGTGCTCCTGTATTGGAAGGTGGTGGTGCTGGGCAAGGGCAGTCTCTATTTGGCCTTTATCGACCTCAAGACTGCCTTTGACCTGGTACCTAGGGAGGAACTGTGGAGGGTCTTGCAGGGTTTGGGGGTGCCTCCTTATATCCTATCACTCCTGATAAAACTACATACAGGCAATTATGCGCAGGTGAGGTGGGGTAAGAATGGGGAGAAAACTGCTAGAATTCCAGTGAGTAGGGGTGTCCGCCAGGGTTGTGTGTTAGCTCCCACTCTATTCTCTCTCTATGTGATAGGTGTGGTTGAGTATCTGCTACAAGAACCTGCTGATGCTCCCTCCCTTGCGGGCACTCGGATCCCCACACTGCTTTTTGCAGATGATACCCTCCTCATTGCAAAGACCCCCCAGGGCCTCCAAAAACTTCTTAACCGCTTCCAGGAGTTCTGTTCCCTTAGGGGATTGGTGATCAATGTTGACAAGACCAAATATTTGATCATGAATCCTCCTAGGAAACTGGGGCGTCTTCCGGTCTTGAATTCTGCTCACTTGGAGAGGGTATCTGAGTTTGACTACCTAGGAATCCGCCTTAGCAACTCTATGAGTTGGACTCCACACATTCATAAGATGCTCCTTAACCATAAAAAGGTGGGTGGTGTGTTGCTTAGGGAACATCGTTCTTCCACAAAACAATTTATTTCCCCAGTTGTAGAGATTTATAAAGCTAGAGGGGTTAGTACTGCCTTGTATGGGGCGGAGTTGTGGGGCACAAGCAATCTCGATGTACTTGCAAAATCAGAGAGCAAATTCTTGAAAGAACTGATGGCTCTCCCCTTGAGCACACCCACAGTTCCAGTGTTGCTGGATCTAGGTTGGAGATCAATTGTGGACCAAGCTCGACTTCTTCCCTTGCTCCTGTGGGCTCGCCTGTGGAGGGTGCCCGAATTAGCCTCCTACGCGGAGGGACTGTCCGAAGTGATGTCAATGGGGGTCTGGTATAGGATTAAATGGTTGAGGGACGTTAAACATCTTCTGGGGGAGCTGGGCTTAGGTGAAGCTTGGGTTACTCGATCTGCCCCTCCTAAAGCCACTTTAAAGAAATTGTATTGGGATTGGGTTTCGTCTAAACTCACTGTTGATCCACGCCTATGTAATTCAACTGTAGCCTTTTTGAGGATTAAAGACGTGGTAGCTTACGAACCCTATCTCGACATGATTTCCATTCCATTTGACAGGGCTTTATATTTTAAATTTAGAGTAGGGATATTACCTGTAGGTGACCTGATATCCCGGTGGAAAGTGTCCCCCCAGCCCTCTCCCTTTTGTGCTCTCTGCTCCATGCAGGTTGAGACAGTGGCACATATTCTTTTT
Organism: Triturus cristatus; assembly: GCF_964204655.1. Lineage (NCBI taxonomy): Eukaryota > Metazoa > Chordata > Amphibia > Caudata > Salamandridae > Triturus > Triturus cristatus. The sequence goes on from NC_140591.1 coordinate 820,810,209, forward strand.
GAATGCCCTAACTATTGCTCTCCCAGGAGGCGATGGCTCAAACCACTTTGTCGACAGTTGGGAACTCGCTCTCACACTGTGGCCCTATGCATTATATTGTCCGACACATCCACTTTGGTGGTTTGTGGTGTGTCTAAATTTTTAAAGTGGTCTTGGTTGATTCATGCAAAAAGGCTTTCTGTATCAATCTAATTCTGATTTTTAACTGTATTAATTGTATTTACTAAGTTATTGTCTTTTATTGTTTTTTTTAAACTGTTGAACTGCTTTTAAAGATATTTTATGTATCGAAATAAAGCCTATCAATCAATCAATCAATCAATACTACTAAAACTTGACAACATGACAGGATTAAAAATAGTCATCTGTCAGCAAATAAACAATGTTACCTTATGCTTCTCTCACATTGGTTCCCAAATGCACACAGACTCACAGTGTGATTCTAGACAACAACCACTATCCCTACGAGTTTACCAAACCTTATTTACTACTATGGAAGTGGTAAGAGAACTGCACACAATGTGCATATTTCAAAAGTACACTTTTGTATCATTGCCTGACTCATTTAATCAACGCATAAGCAAACACTGGCTTCTCATGCTACTAAAACTTGACAACATGACAGGTTTTAAAAGAGTTATCTGTCAGCAAATACAACATATTACTAAATGCTTCTCTCACAGTGGTTCCCAAATGCACACAGGTTCTCTGTGTGATTCTAGACAAACAACACTATCCCTTGCACTATACCAAAACACATTTCTTCATCTACAAGGAGTACTACATTTTACTGCAGAAACATAACTCATTTCACAAATTCATAAACAATGACTGGTTTCTAATTCTACCAAAATATAAAAACTGCATAGTTATCTGTCTACAAACACATGAAAAAAACAAATCCTTATCACGAAATGGTTTCTACATGCACACACACTGTCAATAACATTGTAGAGAAAAAAAAGTACTCCCTACACTTTAGCAGAAGAAATACATTAGTCTGATTAAAATAAAAATAGTCTACATACATTCCCTCACAATTAAATAACTCACCTTTCAAGTTGTTTTGTAGATTAAGAAGTATATCAGTCACACACACCAGATTTTCTTATACAGAATCTCTGCACTGTGCGCCTGTCAGCAGAACCAAAGAATGGCAAAGTTTCCCTCTCATTTTCCACACATATACATGTCAACATCAAATCACATTCCTTCCCACATAAATTCAAAAACAAACACACATTTCTATTGGTTAAACATTTCAACCCTTTCCAAATGACATAAACTTCAACCCTTCCCCCAATCTGCCTTCTGCCCGTTACCATAGAAACAGGTCATGGAACACTGTACTGAGCACACAGGTCACAAGTTCAGCACACACAATGTTGCTAATCAAAACAGAAAGTGTGCTTGACTCCTCAACATATCAGCTTATCATATATAATGTTCCTTACAATCAGTTTTTGTTAACCAATAAGAATCATGCGTTTAAAAAACAGAAATATGCACCCTACCTTTCAGTGTAGAAGGTTGTCAAACAACAAATGATTTCTTGTCTTTTTTCAAAATTGCATCTTAGCCACCATTTTAGAAACATCTTACTTTCCAAACTGCCATTTCATTTACAGAGACCATCTGAGTGCATCCAGACCTCCTTACAAGATGCTTACAGTGTGGATTGTGGAACACAGCTACATTTTCTGGGGCCAAAGTTATGCAGAAAACAAAGGCATTCACAAAGACCTAGGTTTGCCAAATGTAGACATTAAATGGATTGGACAGAGAGGGTTAAAGTGGCACCAATTGATGCCATTGGTGAAATCCTTCATGCAAATCCAACACCCTGACCTCATAATAGTGCACTGTGGTGGCAATGACCTAGGCACTTTGACTGGGGTAGGTCTGGAAATGCTTATGAAGGACACCTTTGCAGAACTGATTTCACTTTTCCCTAAAACTGCCTTTGTGTACTCTAACATATGCAAAAGGCAGAAATGGAACTGGTCCGATCATTTTTGTCCACAGATTGAGAAAGCTAGGAAACATGTGAATAAATCTGTTTCTGCTTTTCTCCGAGACTACAGAATGGGGTCCATTTACAATAACAATCTGCGCTTTCATATGCAAGAGATGTATAGGAGAGATGGAGTACACTTTACTGATGAAGGAAAGAGAGTGTTCCTCAACAACTTTAGACTTTGTATAGGTACTTACTTATAAGTACCAAAAACTCTCAATGAACACAACGGCTCTTTTTAGAGCCACTCAAGAACAAAACACTTAAGCTTAATCTTTATCTCCCAACAATTTCATTTTTTTTCCCTTGGATCCGCGAACCCACCGCGAGAGGATCCGTGCATCCAACGCGATAGGATGCGCGCGCCCTGTGCGCATTTTGCCGTTTTTTTTTTTTAAAAGGGGGGCCCAGGGGGTCCTTCTGGGACCCCCTAAACACCTCTAGAGGGTCAGAGTATTTCCACTCTGCCCCCTTTATATGTTTTACACACTTATTCCCCTTGCTTCTTCAGCCTCGCTTCTACCGAGGCAGAAAATGGCCGCCAACAGTTCCTGATTTTGAATGTAGAGAGACATTCGACAGCCAATTAGCATTCAGTGTGCGATCGGGAGGGTGCGCGCTCGGTTCGAGGAGGGTGCGCTTACGGTGCGGGTACGGTCCGCGGATCCTCCACGGCCATAGATATCACTAACTTTTTTACCCTAATTTTCTCAGGAACTACAGAACAGATTCACACCATATATGCAAAAGGCACGAGTCCGAACTGAGGACTACCTCTTTGCCAAATTTGGTGTCATTCCGTTCAGTGGTTCGGGCTGCAGCTGCGACAACAGATCCTAAGGGAAATTGCATGGGGAAAACGCGTTTTGGGACCCCCCTTTTTTCTCGGCCCTCGCTTGACGGATCATCGCAAAACTTTCAAGGTAGGAGCGGAGCAGAGCTGGCCAAAAGTTTGGAAAATTTTGTGAAGATTCGTCAACCGGCGCCAACGTTATTCCAAATAGAATGTTGCGGATTTCCTATGGAAAATAGATCCTAACTATAACTATCTACTGGTGACCGCCAGTAGATAATTACCTACTGGCATTCGCCAGTAGGTAGTTATAGTTAGGGCCTAATATCCATAGGAAATCCGCAACATTCTATTTGGAATAACTTTGGCGCCGGTTGACGAATCTTCGCGAAATTTTCAAAACTGGTGGGGTGCTCCGGTCTGCTCCTATCCTAAAAGTCTCAGGGTGATTCGTCAAGCGGGGGCTGAGAAAAAAAGGGGGTCCCAAAACATGTTTTCCCCATGCAATTTTCCATAGGAACCTTTAATTGCAGCTACAGCCCGAACTGCTAAACGGAATTACACCAGATTTGGCAAAAGGGTAGCCCTTGGTTCAGAGGCTTGCCTTTTGGTTAAATGGTGTAAATCCGTTCAGTAGTTCCTGAGAAAATCAAAAGTAAAATCACATATATATCTGGGCGGAGCCTAAAAACACATCTCATCGTGAGATCTGATTGGCTGTCAGCACTTCATCCAAGAAGTGTTGGCAGCCATCTTGGGACCAATATACATGATAGCACCTCATTACAAAAGCATTACAGTTAATAGAAGGTTTTAAGACTTTAGTTACATTATAAATCATTTGTTGATGGTACCATACTCATTTTAGGACTTGTGGTGTGTTCTAAGGTGATTTTACCATGTGAAAAAGCCTTCTGCTGGGATATCATGAATCATGTTTGAGAAAAAAATATTTTCTCCTGCTTTTCCCACAGAGGTTTGGAAGGTGATCTATAAGCTAAACTGAGAGCATATTTTCTGTAAATCCACATTCTCTTTCTCAGTTATGTGAGAATGAAGTCTGACAATCTCAGTAAAACATGTACATCCAACGAGGGCAGAGACTGTCAGTTGATTCCTTTGTGTTCTACTGCAGCTTCCCAGAGTGTTCTAAAGAACAACTAGAGCGCTAACAGTCCTACTTATGACAAACGTATTGCACACCTGAAGCCATCTTGATTGTAATAAAGTGGTAACTCTTAAAACATTTAATTTAAAAAGGAACAAAATGAGGGGGTTCATTTTGCCATAGAAAGTATGATTCATGCTGCAGAAAGAAAAATTAGGGCACATTTTGAGTGACTTCTCAAATCTTCTTCTATTTCATTAAAATATTTTGACATGCAGACTGAAACATGCACTTTGAATACCAGCAGCAGACTTCCCTGGTGAACAGTAGCTTTACTACAGTGATCTAATGAGCAACTAGAGTGCTAACATTTATGGCAAATGTGTGACACATCTGAATGCCTTCTTGATGGAATCAAAGTAAAAAACTGAAAGTATTTCCTACTGAGGAGACTGTAGTAAATGAGGAAATTAGGAAACTTCATAACAAATAAGTCTCCCAAGATGACCACCAGAGACAAATGAGCCAAATGTAGCACAAATATCACCCAGATGTAGCCTAAGTATAGCCCAATGACAGAATGTCCCAGAGTGTTCTTAAGAACAACTATGGCGCTTTCTGTCTTATTTATGACAAAGGTATGGCACACCTGAAGCCATCTTGATTGGAATAAACTGGTAACACTTAAAACATTTAATTTAAAAATGAACACAATGAGGGTGTTCCTTTTTGCCATAGAAATTATGATTAGTGTTGAAGAAAGAAAAATTAGGGCACATTTTGAGTGACTTCTCAAATCCTCTTCTATTTCATTAAAAAATTCTGACATGCAGACTGAAACATGCACTTTTAATACCAGCAGCAGACTTCCGTGGTGAGCAGTAGCTTTACTACAGTGATCTAATGAGCAATTAGAGTGCTAACATTCAGAATTTATGGCAAATGTGTGACATATCTGAATACTTTCTTGATGGAATCAAAGTGAAAAACTGAAAGCATTTCCTATTGAGGAGACTGCAGTAAATGTGGAAACTAGGAAACTTCATAACAAATAAATCTCCCAAGATGGCCACCAGAGACAAAAGAGCACAAATGCAGCACAAATATCACCCAGATGTGGCCCACATGTAGCCCAATGACAGAAGTGTGCAAAACACTTTTTATTTTTTGTGTTTTTGCAGTTTTATATAGTACAGACTTGTCAGGTATTGGATTGCTTTACATGAGCATTGGTTACATCACACAAGAACAAATTCATTTTGGTTGTAAACATGGGGAGATTAAGTGATTTGACCAGAATCACAGATTGTCGAGCTGAAGCAGAAACTCCAACCTGGTTCCCCGGTTGCAAAGTCTGCAGCTCTGGAAGTAACACCACATCCTTTCCCCTAAGAGCAACATTTAGTCAAGTGGATAAAAAAACATAAAGATAACAAATAATTTAAAAGTGCTTTGTCGCTATTTGAAAACTCAGAAAATATGTCCTCATTTTAGTTTTTTAGAGCACTAACCATAATTTTGATGCAAATAAGACCGTCTCATATATGTAGTTTCTAGAGGAAATGCTCTAGGTATTACAGTTTTGATTACATCATGATGATGTCAGGCGCTACACACTCTTGTAATAAATATAGAATGTTAGCAATCTAGTTGTTCATTAGGATACTGTTGAGAGGCAGAGGTCAGAGGCACGGACTCTGAAAATTAAAGGCAGGTAGGAGGGTGCAGAGGCAACAATTTGACCACACTGGGCAGGTACGAAGGGCAGTGGCAGCACAACAGACTATGGAGGGCAGTGGAAAGGGGGGCAGGGGCAACAAACCAACAATACAGGACTGGCAAGAGAGGCTGTGGAAATATAATAGACCATTGTCGGCAGAAGGAAGAGGCAGTGGTAGTACAACCATACATGCCAACAGACCCGATTCAGCCAGGAAACGTCCAATGTTTTTATGCTCAAATGGGCTTTATTTGATCTGTCTCCTGTCGACAATCTCTTGTTTTTTAATGTAACTCAAAGGGGAAAATCAATACCCCAGTTTTTTTCAAAATCTCCCTCTTATCAAGTTCAAAATGTTTGCAAGTATGGTACATTGGATCATGGAAGGCAGGAGGAATTGGGGTAGGGACATGGACTCGGATAACAGAGGATAGGAGGGACATGGAGAGGTGCACCAAACTGACTCTACAGGGCAGGCATCAGGGTTTGTAGCAGCACAATACACCACACAGGGCATGCGGGACGGGAGTGCAGCACAACAATCCATAGAAAGCAAAAGGGAGGGAACAGGACCATGCACATGGACAACAGAGAACAGAGGGGAAAGAGGCAATGGTAGCTAGCTGACCATAATGGACAGACAGGAGAGAAAGCTGCAGCATAACAGACCATAAAGGGCAGGAGGGACGGATCAGGGGCATTACAATGGAACAGACAAGCCAGGAGGGAGGGAATAGGGGTCTGCACATGGAAACAGAGGGCTGGGGGCAAGGGGGCAGGGCAGCAACAGCAAGATGACCATGGAGGTCAGGCAGGATGGGCACTAGAAGCAAGACACATCATGGAGAGTAACAGTGAGACTATGATGGCATACACACAGACCATGGAGGGAAGGTGGGAGGGGGTCAGGGGCAGCTAGCTGACCACACAGGGAAGGTGGGAGGGGCCGTGGCAGCACAGAAGACCATGCATGGCAAGTGGGAGGGTTAGTGGCAGCACAATGGCTATGATGGGCAAGAAGGAGGGTACAGGGGCATGCACAAAGGACCATGGAGGATAGAAGGGAGGGTCAGAACCTGGGCACAGACAAGAGAGTTCAGGGGAAAGGGCCTCACAACAGACTACACGGGGCAGGCAGGAGGAGCAGTTGCAGCACAACAGACCAGGGAGGGCAGAAGGGTGTGGCAGTAAAATGGACCATGGAGGACAGGAGGAAGGGGATAGGGGCATGGGATGTGGACAGGCAGGGTGAAGGTGGCAGGGACAGGTTACAGTCATCTGACAATGCAGGCATGTGGGAGGGGAGTGGCAGCTCAACAGAACAGGTCCATGTAACATGGTGGGCAAAAAAGATGGAGCAGGGGCATGCACAAAGACATCGGAGGGCAGGGGGAAGGAGAATAGGGGCAGCAAGCTAAGCACAGAGGCTAAGCAGGAGGTCAATGATGGGGCATAGAATTGGGCAATGAAGGTCAGGAGGAGTGGACTGATACATCATGCTAAATGGAGAGCAGTGGCATCACATCAGATCATGCAGGGCAGGATGGAGGAGGCTAGTCCATGGATTCAGACTATAGAGGATCGGGAGGAGGTGGATGGGGCAGCAAGCTAACTGTTCAGAGAAGGCGGGTATTAGGAACTTTATTTTTTTTTTTAAATGTGTGTTTGTGCGAACTACTTAAAATATGAACAAGTATGCAGCATAATCTCACTTTTATTCAGGAAGAAGAGGACGTTTGGGACTGTGGCTCCGGGCTCACTTGGCAGTACACCCCGTGACCCTCCACCCCCATCGCAAAATGTAATGCCCGTGAAAAGGGTAGGTGAACGCAGTGTTATATAGAATATAGTACTGAGAGCACGATTGAAAATGAAAACTACATATAGTGTATGGTATAAACTATGCACCAAAAAGTGTGATATAAGATGAACCGGGGCGTGAAATATAATATGCAATACAATGTGCGCAATGACAGATTCATTGGAGAGCGCGAGATAGCACAGGCACTAGCGCGTGCTATGCGATATGCACCTTGGAGTGTAATATGCACAGGGCAGTGTTGTGTAACCTAACTAGTCTCTAAAATTGTAATCTAAAATATGTGCTGGGGAGTGTAACGTTGCTTATGCACTGTGACAAAGATATGGATCCCAGATTGTAATATGTATGGCATAGCGCTGTGCGTTATAACATAGGCATTGAGGAAGGCACGTTAGATGGGGCAATATAACCTGTGCGAAGGCAATTGTGGCATGACATATTCACGGGGTGGTGTTACAGTGCACATGGGCTAGAGAGTGTCATAGCATATGCACTAGCTGGTGGAATACAACACAGAGGTGTGTGGCACTCGGCGGGCACTGGTGGGTGTAACACAGCATTGGGCTCAGCCAGGAGCGCGCTGTGACTCTCAAGTATGGTTTGTCTCCTTTCCAGAGAGTAAAATAAAATATATTACACATCCAGAGGTGGATGTGTGTTTTATTAACCGTGAGGGGGGTTTCTTGCATAGTTTTGGTCGAAATTTTGTCGAATCCCCTTTGAATGGCTTGGTGTGCGTGTGTATTAACTGTGCCCGTCAATAGCCACCCATGTTTGTATAAATAAATGACAAGGGTGTCTACTTGGGGAGTACTGATCGGTGGGGGCGCCGGGATTAGGCACGGTAGGGCATCAGATACATCAGAGCTTCACTAGCGGTGTAAATACATTCCACGTCGATTCATTGTATGCATAGTCGCCTTTTAATGAATATCCTACTAGACAACGGCGAGACTGCGGCCCTCATCCTCCTGGACCTCTCCGCCGCCTTTGACACCGTCTGCCACCACACACTACGCACGCGCCTCCACGATGCAGGGATCCAAGACAAGGCCCTGGACTGGACCACCTCCTTCCTCTCGGGCAGAACTCAGAGAGTCCGCCTCCCCCGTTCCGATCTGATGCCTTCGAGATCATCTGCGGCGTCCCTCAAGGATCCTCCCTCAGCCCGACGCTGTTCAACGTCTACATGGCACCACTAGCACGCATCGCCTGACAGCACGACCTCACCATAATCTCCTATGCCGACGACACTGAGCTGATCTTCTCCCTCACCATGGACTCCCTCACCACCAAATCCAACCTCCACCTGGGAATGAAGGCCATCGCAGACTGGATGGAGGACATCCACCTCAAACTGAATACAGACAAGACGGAAATCCTCATCCTCGGGTCCAACCCCTCCGCATGGGACAACTCCTGGTGGCCCACGTCACTGGGGTGCCCCCGGCCCCCACTGACCATGAACGCAACCTGGGAGTCATCCTCGACTCAAAACTCTCCATGACCAAACAAGTCAACGCAGTCTCCTCCACCTGTTTCAACACCCTCCGCATGCTCCGCAAGATCTACAGATGGATCCCGACAAACACGAGGAAAACAGTCACCCAAGCCGTAGTCAGCAGCAGACTCGACTACGGAAACGCCCTCTACGCTGGAGCCTCGTTCAAGCTCATCAACAGACTACAGAGAATCCAGAACGCTTCTGCACGCCTGATCCTCGACGTCCCACGCCGCGATCACATCACCCACCACCTGAGGAACCTGCACTGGCTCCCCGTCGACAAAAGAATCTCCTTCAAGCTCCTGATCCACGCACACAAGGCACTCCACAAAACCGGCCCAGCCTATCTCAACAGTCGACTATACTTCTACGTACCCAACAGGAAACTCCGCTCCGCTGACCATGCCCTGGCCACGGTCCCAAGCATCCGGAGAACTACTTCCGGAGGCAGATCCTTCTCCCATTGAGCCGCCAGGACCTGGAACTCCCTCCCCCTCTACCTGCAACAGACCAAAGACCTGCTGACCTTCAGGAGACAACTCAAGACCTGGCTCTTCGACCAATAGCAGTGGCACCCCCCCCAGCACCTTGAAACCCTCTCAGGTATGTAGTGCGCTTTACAAATGATGTGATTGATTGATTGATTGATTAATACCAAACATGACATATTTTGGCGGTACCGTAATGAAGCTGTCGACCTCGGGTTTGCCCAGGTGCCTATAGACGCCTCTCACTTATAGTAGCCTTTAATGGTAAAGTCCACTATGGGGACATTTATGCTTGCACTTACATGTCCATGCCTTCAATATAAGGCACCCTGCCTCCTGGGCTCAAGAGGCCTTTGTTAGGGGTGACTGACATTTATTAAAAATAGTATATTGACTTTGCCTCACTTGGTGAGGGCAAAGTAGAAATGGAGCAGTTTACACTGTTCCTGCAGTCTACAATGTCAGACCTGCTATCAGGGGGGTACTAAAGTCACTCTGTGTTGCACAAACAGTGCTTCAAGCTTTGGGGACCCATTTACCTCCCATGCCCTAGGTACCACTGGTACCACATACTAGGGACCTATAATGGTGGGTAAAGTCCTTGTCGATTGAAATTGCCAATTTATACATAACATTTTGAGGGAGAGTGCACTGGCACTGGGTCCTGGGCAGCAGGTTCCAGTGAACTTTCAGAGTCATAACCATCAGCAATGGAGCAAAACGTGTGGGGGGGTTGAACATCCAAAAAGGGCAATTTACTACAGTATTTATGCTGCACCTCAAACAGTGATGAAGTGAAAACACAACATAAAAAGAATACCACACCAATTTAGACAAATAGAGTAAGTTTTGATAAATAAAACAAGACCAAAACGACAAACATCCAATCAGTAGAACCAAAGATATACAAGTTTAAAGATTTAAGTGAAAATAGCGCCAAAAAGTACAAGGCTCCAACTGTAGTTATCTTGTTGCGCTGGAACGCAACATAGTTACAAGTTCAGGCTGATCACAATGGAGTGCGGGATGGCTACAGGGGACCGTCAGGCCTGCTGGACAAGAGTATCTTAAATCCTGGTTGCGGAGTGATGCAAAGTCCTTTCGCTGAGTTGCACTGGCTGGCGTTGAGAAAATGTTGACGTGGTACTTGTGATGCAAGGTCCTGCGCCAAGATGCGTTGCACAGTGAAGTCAGTGACCGTTGATGGGAGCATGCATTCTGAGGTCTGTTGTTGTCATTAAGGAAGCCACTGGGGCTTGCATAGTGATGCGTTTGTGCTGAGGTCAAGGTGCGCTGTACTGTGCCAGTGATTGCGAATCTTCCGGAGAATGCGCTGTGCTGCTTCGAACCGGACTATGCTGCGTCGAGCTGGCTGTTTGTCAGCATTGAGATGCATTGAGCTGGGACGGGCTGGCGGAGCTGGTGAGGTGATGCGCTGTCCTGCATTGGAGCTGCTGGGTGCTGGGCTGGATATCGGCGTCAAGATGTGCCCCGCTGGATCAATCTTACAGAGCTGTTGAGGCGATACACAGTCTTGCGTCAAAGATGCATGGCGCAGAGATGCCTGGTGTGTTCCTGTGGGGCTGAGAATAGGAGGTCAGCCGAATGACCCTTAGAGATCTTGGAGTCCTGTGGCACACAGACTGGCTGGATTCAGCAGGGCAGAGCACAGTAGGCGAGTCCTGGTGCATCAGCACCAGTCCTTGGGAGGCAGACCAGTCCTTGGGCAGCAAAGAAACTCAGCAGGTCAGACTTCGCAGTAGGGCAGTCCCTTTTCCTGGCAGAGTCCACAGTCCAGAACTGATCTGTAAGAGCTCAGGTTTGAGGTCTAATATTATAGCTGGAGCCCTCTTTAAAGAGGTGTCCACCCTCCAAAAGTATTTGGAATTTCCTGCCTCCCTGTCCTGGCACAGATATTACGGGATTGTAATAGAGAGCTCTTTCTCTTCGTTATCTCAGAGTGGTTCATTCTGGCAACACCTATCTTCTCTTTGTCTCACTGTCTGGGAGCAATACACAAAGACCAACTGCCAGCTACACCTAGCCCTGTGACCCAGGGTCTGACTGCATGCACCAAATGGCTGGACAAAAAAATGGCAACTTTTAGCATTTCATAGTATTAATTATAACTCTGAATTTACCATTCTCTAGACAGCAAACTCCATCTGTATTACTGCTCCCAATTGAAAGTTATCACTTATTAAATGTAATGTGGTAACCCAATGTTATCCTAAGGGTGAGGTGCACCTTTAAGTATTGAAAAACGCATTTCAGAGTTTTTCACTACCAGGACATGTGAAACATAACCATACATGTCCCACATTTTAAATACACTACACCCTGCCCTTTGGGCTGTCCAAGGCCTACCCTAGAGGTGACTTATATGTATCAAGAAGAAAGATTGCACCTGGATAAAAGGTTCATTTTCCCAGGTCGAAATGGCAGTTTAAAACTGCACACGCAAGCTGCAAAGCAGGCCCGAGACATGACTAAAGGGCTACATAAGTGGGTGGTACAATAAGTGCAGCTGGCCCACTAGTATCATTTCATTTACAGGCCCTGGATACAGGTGGTAACACTTAAAAAGGGGCGTATAAGTATATTAAAATGTGCCTATTGGGTATAAGCCAATTTTACCATATTTAGAGGAGAGAGCACATGCACTTTAGTACAGATTAGCAGTAGTAAAGTGCACAGAGTCCTAAGGCCAGTAAAAATGGAAGGGGAAGGTAAAAGGTTTGGGGAAAGACCACCCAAAGGCTGACAGGTCTAACAGGTTGCTTGTGGTCCCTTTTGGAGGGGGCCTCATCTGTCAGTTTGGGACAGACTGTTTTTTTGAGGAGCAGGGTCGGTAACGATATACATATGGTGGGCCTTTGTTCAGAATGGCATGGTTGGAGAAAATTGATGGATTGGAATCCATAACGAGTGTTTGCCAGTGGCTGAGATTGATTCAAGCATTCCATTCATCACCTTGTTGCTGTTTCTATTTACAAAGCCCTTTGCACTTATGAAACTGCATTACAGGTGCAAATGGCAGAAGTGACAACTGCAAGGAATTCCCAAAAGGTGGGCCTGTTGTAAATGGTGTTACTCCAGCATAACAATACCCCCACAACAGCACATTATTAAGTGAATGTAAAATCAATGCAGGGGTGAGGAATAGGTGCTTCAAGGTGTATTTCACCCTGGAGGTTTGCGACTACACAAAAACATGTTAGCTTATCACCAGCAAGCTCCCTTCCCACTTTTTTCCAACCCGGGAAATGGTCAGAGATTTACTCCTGGCAAGAGCATAAGTAAATCCATTTCCAGTGTAGAAAGAGCAAAAGAACAACAACAACCATTGAGATGGAATAGTGCGTAGAGTTTCTTAAAGGGAAAAATAATTTCCCAACAGAGACAAAAAGCTTTTAAAAAGTGGCTAAAAAAGTGGCAGTGCTGAAAAGTTTTTCATCAAGCAAAATAGTACCATGCATACAATTCCACATTGAGGTGAAGCCAAGTCCTAAAAAAAAGATCACATGACTTTCCCTGGATTATACCTGAAAAGATGTAGCAGGCGCAGCTTTTCAGATTTACTTCAGGGAAGTGTTGTGCATTTAAAAATGTTGGAACTTTGTGCTCATGCGGAGGCATAATTCCACTGGTCAAGATATACTACTTTTGTGTGAATTGAGCCAATTGTCCGCTTTGAAGGCTGCAAAGGGCTATAAGTATAATTGCAAGGAGTATACTTTTCAAAAGTAAAACTGCATGAAACTCATTTGTGAATATTTTACCTGATGTGAAATATATAACGAGAGGTTCAAAGGACTGCTTCTCAAAGACACATATGGTGCTTTGGGACTCTGATGGTGTTTGACTGTACTTGACATGATGTAGAACGGAGAGGAACATTTACATATCTATCAAAGTCTAGAAGAGGAAACAGACAGTATAGCCTGTGCCAGCCAACGCATCTCTATGATATTAGCAAAAGTGACAAAGAGATCAAAGAATTCTTGCTGTCTTTGAAGAGCAAGTAAACAAAATGGCTGGCAGCCAAGCATCACCTGCACTCGTGTGGACGTGTTTGCTTTTTTGCTTTGTTTTTCATCAGCTGTTTTTCCTAAAATGTTAATTTCCCCCCCGGGGCGTCAATATCGAGAGGGCTGATGCTGGGGTTTGAAGACTGATAGAATTTCAATACCAATATTACTGATTAGAAGCTTTTCCTTCAATGTATTCAAATTCTTCATGGTATTTCCACTGCGGATTGGCTTTGCAATTTACCCTGATCTTAGGTATTTAATTTTAAGGACCATTTCAGATTGTATTCTCACATATGGAGCAAAGCTGCCGGAGAGGCACCTGCCAGGGGCTGTAAGTGTGATTTTAAGCGAGTTGGTCAGACTTTGGCGGTTAAGTTTTGCATGCAGGAAGGGTTGGTGAAGGGGAACTCAGCTGCTTCTGAAAGTGAGGCACAGATGTGGTGACTGTCGCAATTTAGATGGGAGACATGATATTTTTTAGCAGAAAATTGCATTACTTTAGCTGCTCCCTGCTTAATATGTCTTTGACGTAGAGGTGAACAAACCAGCAAATTCATGGAGTCACAGCAGAGTCAAAGAGTCTGGTTGGGCTCTGAGATTGCATGAGTGGGCTTCTAACTAATGCACTGTATCATGTAAACATATGTCTTAAAACTCTTTAAAATAAAAAGAGGTTATTTCCTCAACATGTATGTTTCAATACACGCCACCGACAACATCAGAACCCTCCTAAACTGGGTAGAAACAGTGACCCTGATCCTCCTTGACCTCTCAGCAGCATTCACTACCATATCCCACCACACACTCATCAACAGACTCTGCCACAATGGGATCGAGGGAGACTCCTTCAAATGGATCACATCCTTCCTCACAGGACGAATGCCAACTTCCTGCACCTCAACGTGGATAAGACAGAAATGCTGATCTTTGGGAAGAACACTTCCCCATGGAACAACACCTGGTGGCCCTCCAAACTCGGACCCACACCCACATACCAGGCATACAACCATGGCATCATCCTGTACAGTAAACTCACCATGAAGCACAAGATCAATGCAGTCTCCTCTGCCTACTTCCACACACTTTGCATGCTTCGAAAGATCTTCAAATGTCTCCCCACCGACACCAGGAAAACCATAAGCCCTAGTCACCAGCCGGCTGGACTATGGCAATGTACTCTATGTAGGAATCACTACCCAAGTCCTGAAGAGACTCAAGACGATACAGAACTCAGCCGCCAGACTCATCCTTAGAGAAACCCTCATCACCCCCACCTCAGGAACCTTCACTGGCTCCCCATCCAGAAAAGATGCCAAAGCATGAAGCTGACAAAGCCCTCCACAACCAAGGACCAGCATACATCAACCGCTACCTGAACCTTCACAAACCCTCCAGACAACTGCACTCCACCTCCATCCCTGACCCCCTCCACCAACCATTCCGCTGAAGCCACAGTGGAGGACGATCCTTCTCCTACCTTGCCATTTAGTCCTGGAATGACATTCCCCTCCACCAGAGAACTTCTCTCTCGCTCCCGGAATTCAGAAAAGGACTCAAGATCTGGCTCTTCGACTGACCCACCAAGAACCTAGTGCCTGGATAGCCTTATGGGTGATTAGCCACACTCTACAAATCCTAATTAAATTTAATACATTAGATTTTATCTGTTCTTTTGTTGACCTTTAGTGAAATAATTGTTTCTAAGCATAAACAAAAACCAAAAACAACGATAAAAGAAGTATACTAGTTTTGCCACATATTTTCTTTACACAACCATTGTTTTTTACATGAAGAAACTTATTACACAATAGGGGACAGATTTATCATTATTTCACGCAGTGAAGCAAGCTGCCTTGCTGCATTGTATGAAAGGGCAGGAATACCCGTCTTTAACTATATGGCACATTCCTTTCCTTTCTTTGCGCTGAGGTACAATGTGCTGCCTTGTGCTAATGCAGGCACCCTTGCACCATGGTGCAAGGGTGTCTGCGTTGTAAGCAGGATTGTATTTGTGCAGGAAGGGGCACCTTCCTGAACAAAAACCATCCTCTGAGGCATTTTCCTCGTTCTATGTGTCCTGCAGAGTGCAGCACACATATAAAGAGGAAACAATGAAGAGAAATAAAGATATTTCTGCTTGTTACACCTCACCTGGGGAGGCGTTGCATTTTGATCATTCCCAGGTCTATCAGTAATGGTAAATCTGGGAATGCGCCAAAATCCATGGGTGAATGCATGTGAAAATCCCACACTCCACCCATGGAACGCCCTCCTGGGGCAGAGTAATGCAACACAGCGATTTGCGCTTGGCCTGGATAGGCAGAGAGTTCTCAGAGATGGTAACAATGATTGCTGTGTCATATCCATAGATGGTATGCAGAGCAAGAGAATGCCTCCCCTCAGCCAACAGAGTCTTACCCATAATACAATTATCCAAAAGTTCATGGTGAGGCTGATGTAGCGTGGAATGTCAAATCCTCCCTTCGTCACAGACCAAATATCGCAATAGCACATTAACTCAATACATTCATTGGTGGGGCCCATAACACCAACACTCACACTTCATTGATCTGCTCTCCCGGGAGGGATAAGTTTCCATGCGCTGACATGAAAGGAATATCTTTTCACCTAAACCCTAATCTACATTGAATACCTTTATTAATTTCAAACCTTGTGATATTCCCCTCATTTGGCGATGAATCAGTTAGTTGAATTTGGGTATTTGGTAATTCAATTCTTTTATTTATACTCTTCTCTTAATCTAATTTCTTCAAAAAACAACTCAACCCATTTGTCTATTTATCAAAGCATCGTTATCTAATTAATTGCAAATTTTATAAAATCATCGACCAAACCACAGAACGTCATATTTACCTAATCTGGCTATTAGTCGTCCTCTAAGTCAATCAAGTCGTGGAAAAATCTTTAATTCATCAAAGTCAGGCCGCAATTCAGTCTGTCAAAGATTCATGGAAACAGCTGTCCAGCAGTGTCACCGTCCTCTCCGTCAGCATAACGTCAGGAAATTTTTAGCAAGACAAATCGAACGTGCACGCAACTCACTATTCTACCAACTTTTATAATGATTTTAATGTCAAAATGTATCAAGAATGAGTTTTAGACAGTTCTGATTGGTTGGTTTGGGGTCGTTCGGTGAAGTTCTGACATAGTCTATTCGATTAAGTCATCACACTTGCTGGTTCCGGTTTTAAAGACAGTCCTGTGTTTCGTGGTCCTGGCAACTCTCCCAGTGCGACCTTGGTTGGTACATCTTGCCTGGGGTCAGGACGAGGCCATTGTTGCTTGCTATTACGCAGGCGCATTTCACCCGAAACCTCGTGGAACGGTGACTAGGGCCATCGAGTCAAAAGTCAGCCATCTTTATGAAGGCCCAAACGGTCAACTTAAGCAAAACAAACACAAAACATAATTAAAACATAGAAATGGCTAATAAAATGTTAAACCCTCACTAATTCCCCTATGTGTATGTAATTACCTAGCATAATAGCAACATTTAAAGCGTTTATATTCACCCAGTGATGTCATCTGGTGCAACTTACAATTACGTCACAAAAGCAACATATATCATACAATATTCTAATTTTCTACCATTAGTATGCGCACATACATTAGTATACAATTAGTTTAGCCATGCAAAATGCAAATCCCATGTGTAATTCTTTCATTAATATAATTGGTGAGTTATCACTTCAAACGGATTAATAATATTACAATTAATAGATTATTCAGATTAATATAAACATGCAGATTGGGGGGGGTAT
Organism: Triturus cristatus; assembly: GCF_964204655.1. Classification (NCBI taxonomy): domain Eukaryota; kingdom Metazoa; phylum Chordata; class Amphibia; order Caudata; family Salamandridae; genus Triturus; species Triturus cristatus. Next base: position 820,827,477 of record NC_140591.1, read on the forward strand.
ACAAAATGTTGTACTACCCGCTCCATCAATCCCCCCTTTAGTGATTTTATCACCACACCATCAAAATTTTTAATTTTCTTTACGGAATTTCAAAGTGATTTCTTGTTTTTATTCATATTTCAGTTTCCCCTGTTTCTTCTCTTTTTGCCGATTTGTACATGCTTTCCTTAAACTCCTCCAATTCTATCTCTTCAAATTATCTTTTTATCCTTTTTACGACAGAGACAACCTAATTTAATTATTAATACTATGAAAATCACACATGTTAATGGAAATAATATCTTACCTAAAAACGTACTACCTAGTTTTACTATGAAATCTTTAATAGCTGATAATTTCTTTCTAATCTTTTCCCAAACACCTTCAATCTCCAGAGGTGCAATTTTGTCATGCAATTCTGTAATATTTTTAATATAAATTTTCAAATCTTTACTTTCGTCAGGAATGTAAGTACAACAGTGTTGAACTTTCAGCATTCCACAGACTCCACCCTCTTTTGCCAATAATATATCAAGGGCAAGTCGATTTTGCATTACCATAGCACGCATGGCAACCATTTCAGTATTAACTAATAAAAATCCTCCAGCGGTGCTTGTGGACAAGCGATCAACTACTGTTGAAAGTCTTCTAAATTTTTTGGCATTCAGAGATATTCCCACTGCCGGTATCAATGCTCCAAAAATATAACCTACAATTTCTGCCCAAGATTCTCTCTTACGACGTACTAAATAACTACCTAAACTATGTACACCATCTTCTCCTCTATCCATATGAAAAATCTTTGGAAAAACCAGGCCTACATAACATGTGCCATACCAATGGTCTGGCAAACGATAATATGCCCTATTCCCACATATGAAATATAACCGAGGAAAAACTGGATCTTTTCCACCTTTAAATCCCCATCCACCCATGATTTGTTATGTATCATGGCACTCACTATTACCTACAAAATAATTATCATATGCAGTTTGATTCCTTCTAATACACAATTTCCCTGTCTGAGGCCAATCTAAAGCCATAGTTGGACTAGCTTCACCTTTCAGATGTTTTTCCATTTCTACATCCCAGACTGTCTTCTCCACTTTTCCTTCAGATGCTTTTCTTTGCATTTTCAGTCTCCTTTCTTCAATCATATCTAAAAATGTATTTTCCTCTTTCTTTAAACTGCATGTCAAATTGTTCTTAAATATATATTCTAATGTTAGTTCTTTAGTCTCCAAGAAAAATTCACCTAATAGTTTTGCAGGTTTTACCTTGTTTAGCTTGTTAATTGACGGTACTTGTGAAAATATAGTATCTACATCTGAAAAATAATACTCTAATTTCCCTGTTTGATAAAATAGACTAGCTATTACACTACATGTTATTCCATAAGTTACTGGAAGGTGGTGATGTCACTCCCTCCGATACAGAGGCAGGTAACTGCATACAAACGTATCAGTCCCTTACGTCCATTGTCTTTACAGATTCATACAACAATTTTGAAAACACATTATTAGAAAAATCAGTTATAGACCTGTCTTTATGTAAATAATTTGTATCTATTCTGGTCGGTACTACCTTTTGAATCTTTTCTATATTAGTTTTATTCTCACTATGTCCTTCTAGTGTATCTATAGTAACTTTGAATGAGATCAGGAGAGCAAGTATGCTCCATAGAAGCATTAGTAATCCTGTACAACAACAACACTGTTTACACCATCTACTCAAAACTGTACATCTACCTTTGCTACTATCTATGTTTGCCATTTTTGCTAAAATGGACCATGTCTTTTGACTTAGCCTCTTCTACTTCACAACTAGTTTTTCTAACCCAAGGCTCTAAGCACCTACTTGGTTCTACCAGTTTTTGTCTTTTTCTGTATTTTATTGTCTTTCCATCAATAGTTTTCTTATCTCATTCAGTTTGGCATTTCATCATCTTTCACTTTTCCTTCGTTATCTGTATACATAATGTCCTGAATATCCGCTTCTTCTCCAATATCAGACAAGATAACTATCAGGATTTCCGATTCTTCGTCTTCCTCAACCACTTCCGGTAAAACCACCTCTGGATTTCCTTGGCTATCCGCCTCTTCTTTTACTTCAGGCAGGGCCACATACGTCCATTCTGGTGATTTATACTTCTGGTTAGGTTTCCTTGTTCTTTTGCTTTCTTCAACTACAATTGTTTCTTCTTCTTTTCATTTCTCCTGACTCGTCACTTCATTCACCTGTTCAGCCCTTGGTGAATTTACTCGAGTCAGTCGATATCTCAATCTTTTTATTTTATTTGGCCAAAAGTCGTCTTTTGCAGGTCTTTTCAATTTACTCCCTTTATCGTTCTTTTCAGTTCTCCAATCTCTCTTTCTTAGAACTCGACCTTCAGGTATTTCATCTTCGCTTTCCTCTGACTCTGTTTCAACTTGCTTTTTACTCTCAACAGTTTATTTTTCCACCACTTGTTTTGTTTTCCCTACTTCTGTCCCTCCTCGAATCTCCAACACGCAATCTTCCTGCTGACTACTTGTCCCTGCTTCTAACTGGATGTTGGAGTTACCTACACCTCCTCGGGGGTCTTCCACAATAATCTTTCCCTCTCTCTCTATATCTGGCACCTGTCCATCTAAATGTGTTGTTTCAGGGGAATTTCTCTTAATCTTTCATTTGGCACTTCCTTATCATTAATTTCTTTTATCGTCTCTTCACTGTCTTTTTCTTTGTTCTTTCCTTGTTCTTTCCTGGAACATTGTGCTCCTTGTTCGGTTTCTGAGTCTGAACTGGTATCAGAAATCTGTAACCTTCTCCTCAGGAAACCACTTCTGGGGACAAATGTTAAACTTGGTTCTGTTTCCCCCCTTTCAGGGTTTTCTTTGGCTTTTGGCTCTCCGTTATCTGACTCAGTACTAGATTCTGATTCATCCACTGGATTTGGAATTCTCAAAGTATGGCCTGCATGGATCCAGTTTTTCAATCCAACACACTTCACAGCTGTTGTTGTGGTCAAGATGACTTGTCTTGGTTTTCCCCGCCTTGGAACCAAACAGTTTCTTCTTCTGTGGACTTTTATCCTTACCCAGTCCCCTGGGCTTAGATCATGGGCTGGCTTCTTTTCAAGGGTGGTGGCATCCGCTCCAACCTGATGAAACACAGAATGAACTGCGTCAGCCAGACTTTTACAGTATTCCAACACCATGTCATCAGTTATAGTCATCAGCTTGTTGACTGGTATAAACACGTGGCGCATGGCTCGTCCCATGATGATTTCATGGGGGCTTAACCCTGTAGTTCTGTCTGGAATTGATCTAATAGTCATGAGTACCAGAGGCAAGACATCAGGCCATTTCATACCTGTGGCTAAACACATTTTCCCTATCCTGTTTTTGATAGTAGCATTCATCTGCTCCACCACACCAGAAGCCTCTGGTCGGTAGGCACAATGTAGTTTTTGTCATACATTCAATGCTTCACAAATCAGTTTTATGATCTCATTATGGAAATGTCCTCCTCGGTCTGATTCAATTGTCACTGGGAACCCAAATCTGGGGATAAATTCCCTCAAAAGTAATTTTGCCACTGTCATCCCATCATTTCTTCTTGTTGGAAATGCCTCTACACATCTGGAAAATAGACAGACCATAACCAAAACATACCTCAACCTGTTACAGGGAGGCATCTCAATAAAGTCCACCTGCATTCTGGTAAAAGGCCCTCCTTCTCAACCTATTGTTCCTAGACTCACTACTGTCTTTCTTCCAGGATTGTATTGCTGACATATTAAGCATCTCTGACAAAGACTTTCTGCTACAAGTCTGAACTTTGCATTGTACCAGGTTTGTTTAAATGACCTGATCATGGCATCTCTCCCTATGTGTCCCTGGCCATGATACATCCGTGCCATGGCAGACATCATGCTATCAGGCATAACTGGTCTTCCATTCCGATAGACCCACACATGATCCTTCTCTCTTGGTGCACATCCTGCTTTTACCCACTGCTTCATTTCCTAATTTCCTGCTTCTTCCTGCAATTGTCTTACTTCTTCCCATGTTCCCACCATGTTAGTAAACATCAAGGAGCAAGAAACCACTTTTCTTTCCATAGCCCGATTAATGGAATTCTGATTTTGTGCACAGTATTGTGCCATGTCATTCGCAAATTTATTTCCAGTGGCGATATAATCACCACTGTGACTGTGGGCAGCACACTTTACAACAGCCAATTGCCCAGGCAGCTGTATCGCCTCAAGCAACTTTCCAACCACTTCAGCATTCTTAATGGGAGTTCCACTTGATGTTAAAAATCCTCTCTGCAGCCATAACTGGCCGACGTCGTGGACGACTCCGAAGCCATACTGGCTGTCAGTCATCACAGTCACTCTCACACTTTTCCCAATCTTGCATGCTCTTGTCAAAGCAACAAGTTCAGCTACCTGGGCCGATTTTACTCCTTTCAAATAGGATGCTTCCATTACTGCTGCAACTGTGCATACCGCATATGCTGAACTTAACACTCCATCATCTGTCCTCAAACAAGACCCATCAACAAACATAACTAAATCACTTTCTGGTATGGGTTCATCTTTTATGTCAGGTCGTGGTTTTGTACAGAAATCAAGTACATCCAGACAGTCATGATCTGCTTCATCTCTTACTTCCACATTCTCAGCATCATGCAGCAATGTTGAAGGATTCACATTCAAACATCTCACAAGAATTACATTTGTTGCACCTAATATGACCTTTTCATACTTAGTCAGCCAACTATGTGTCATATACTGAGTACGACTCCTTGTTAAAAGGATCGCCACATCATGAGGTACAAACACTTTCACAGGATATCCCATCACAATTCCCTCACTCTGTTCCAAACTCCGACATGTAGCAGCTACTGCTTTCAAACACCCAGGTAGGGCTACAGCTACTGGGTCAAGCATTGATGAAAAATATGCAATTGGTCTCCTCAGTTTTCCATGCTTCTGTATTAGAACAGAGAGTGCACATCCATTTCTCTCACTGCAATACAACTCAAACTCTTTCTCATAATCAGGCATACCTAATGCAGGTGCTTCACACAGTCCATCTCTCAATTGTTTAAATACTGCCAATTCTTCCATGTTCAAATCAATGGGATCTTTCACATCGTTTCTCGTCAGTCGGACCAAAGGTTTTGCAATCAACGAAAAATTGCTGATCCATTGACAACAATATCCAACCATTCCCAAAAACATTCTCACTTCTCTTTGGGTCATGGGTGCTCTCATTCCTTTTATGATCCTGATTCTGTCTATTGTTATTTTTCTCAGTCCTTTTTCAATGTTATGTCCTAAATATTGTACTTCTTTCTTACAAAATTGTAATTTTGATGGTGACACCTTTAGTCCTCCATCTGCCAAATGATTTAGCAAGGCTATCATGTCTACCTCACAAGCTTCACGGGTTTTCGATGCCACAAGAAGCTCATCGATGTATTGAACTAACACTGAATTTTCGGGCATTTCTTGACTTTCCAAGGATTTCTTCAATAGCTGATTAAATATTGAGGGGCTTTCTGTATACCCCTGTGGAATTCGGCACCAAGCCAAAATACGCTCGCCGAAACGAAATGCAAACATTTGCTGACTGTCATGGTGCAATGGGATGGAAAAGAAAGCATGGCATAGATTAATCACTGTATACCATTCTGCATCAAGGGGAATCTGATATAAAATCACAGATGGATTCGGTACAATGGGACAGCATGACACAACAATTTTGTTTATCTTTCTCAGATCTTGTACTATCCTCAACTTCCCATTAGGCTTTTTCAGTCCCATTATTGGTGAATTACATGGACTACTCATTATTTCTCTCAAAATGCCTTGTTTTATTATTTTCTCAATCACAGGAGTTACTCCTTCAATTATTTCAGGTGTCAATTTATATTGAGGGACATTGGGATAAATTATTCCTTCCTTTACTGTTATTTTTACTGGATCTATATTCCTCATTAATCCCACATCTTCTCCTGTGAAATCTCAAACTTCTGCTTTTACAGACTGTTTCAATTCTTTAGGTAATTCATCAGGATTAAATACAGCATAGGTTTCAGTAACCTCCTTCTCCCTGTTTCCCATTGTCATTTTATACAACACATCATCATCTGGGGTTTCAAATGCTATTCCATCCGGGGTACAAAATATAGTGCAGTTCATTTTGAACAACAAATCCCTACCCAATAAATTTACAGGACTGGTATCGCACACAACAAAGTGGTGCATTTCAGAAAATTTTCCTATGCTCACTTTCACCGGTTCTGTAAGGTAAGTTTTAATCTGCTTGTTGGATACACCAACTACTTGGATCGTTTCATCCGAGAGAGGAAGATTCTTAACATCAGCTGATCTAACAGTTGATCGAGTAGCACCAGTATCAACTAGGAAAGTAATATTTTCATTATTAACCTTTCCATCTACAAATGGGCCTGTCTGGTCTACTTCTAGAGTTGCGCCAAATACGCACTCTTCTTCCTCCCTTCGGCACCGTCAATAACCCTCTTCTGAATCACTCTCATCGTGTTGCAGCCAATACTGCGAAGCAGCGCGGTAGCTTATTTACCTGTTCTTCATTGTAGAATCCCGCTTCATGACTACATTTCTGATAGTTTTTGCTCTGTGGAAAAGGCGGTTTTGGCACCTGATTCTGTTGGGTAACAACCTGCTGCTGTCGCTGCGGTTGACCACTCACCTCATTCTACACCTGTGGATTCAATGATGCATTTTCATCGTTAGTACTTGGGGGAAATTTACACTCGGATTTCCAATGCCCTATCCTACCGCAATTATGACACGGAAATTTCTTCTTAGCTTCCTCAATATTTCCTTTACCTTTCCCAGGACTAAATTTTTTGTCTTGATCCTGTATTATTCGCCTGTTCTGCTAATTGAGCTTCCTGTCTCTCCGCTACCTTTACTTGTGCCCACTTAGCCTTTTCTTTCAATTTTCGCTGTTTTGCTTCAATCTCATCACTGAAATATTTAGCATGTCTCAATATTTCATTTTTTTTCTTATTTTGACAATCTACAGTACGTTGTTTTATCATCTCACTAATTTCTGGACGTAGACCATTACAAATCTGTATACAAAATGACTTAAATCCTTTTCACTCAGATTTTCATCTCCACTAAACTGTTTAAAGGCCAAGATCAGTCTTTCATAATATGCGTGTACTGACTCTTTTCTTTCCTGATGGGTTCTGTCAATTTTCACCCAATCTGTCTCTTTAGGAGGTACTTTGTTTTTCAGAAACGCAATAACCTGTTCGTATTTCTTCATTACCTCGGGGGTCTGGAGCCCCTGTTTTTGGATCCCTTGGGTATTCTTGTGTTGGCCAATCTATCATGATTTTGCACTCTGTCCATAGATCTGCTGGTACTATTATGTCAAACAAGCTGTTTAGATCAATCCACAATACTTTGGACAATTTTACAAATCTGTCCACCTGTCTATACCACTCGACGGGTTTTTCACGTAGTCGAGGGGAGTCATTTGTAAATGACAAAATATCTTGCCTAGTCCATAGGACATGTACATATCCTCCTCCAAGAATTTCTCTCATAGGGCATTATGTTACTACCTTCTCTTTTTCTCTAACAGGGAAAGCTGAAAAGGTTTTATCTGAAACATCATCTTGTTTTCGATACCATCTACTTTTCCATTTGTCCACATCTCCCCATTTTCTCAACAAAATAATTATTTCCTTAATCTGACTCATTCGTCCCGTGGTATTCATATTTTCAATGTCCTTTTCAGTGAAATCTATTCGATATGGTTTCTGTAGGGCTTTTACCTTTTCAATATCTATACCCATTTCATTTGCCACTTCTAATCTTTCATGGAGACTTTTTGCTCTCCAAGTTATACTTTTACACAGAAATAACAACTCCTCATCCTGGTAGGTTTTTAACTTCTCCGCAGGGATAGTTCCTATTATTAACTCTTCCAGTACCATTCGTAGTTTGGCCACATCTATTGACCAAGATTCTTTGTTTTTCTTCTGCAAGCTTCTCAACCATTCACTTAATTCCTCTGTAGATGGTCCTACTGACTTCTCTACATTTGCTTTTCCAGAATCCTTTTGTTTTTCTAATATTGACTCCACTGTTGTTATACGTCTTTCTGCACAATTCTGGCCTACAAACTGATTATTTGAAACATTTGGTTCAATCATACTTATTGTCTGTCTCCATGGATTATCATTTTGACTCAGTTTTGGTTGTTCAACCTGTTTATTGCTTTTATAAGGGACCGTTAAACAATGTTCGACATCTTTTTGTTTATTGAAAATAGGCATTACTGGACCTATCGTCACTGGAACTGTTACAGCTTCCAGATTTTTGGTCAATTCTCCTATTTTCTCTGTTAACTCTAAGGTTGTCTTTGCTAGTTCCGCTGAATTTTCACCATTTATACTACCTCTGGACTTCTTTTCTACCTCTCTAATGGAATTGTATTTTCCCAAATCTTGAAACTCTGGTTCCGATTTTATGATTCATAAAGTTTCTTTCATTGGGGCACTTGGGGTTAATATTTCTGGTTCTGGCCGATATGGGGGTGGATTTTTATAGAACATGTCATCAAGAACATCGTCCTCTTATTTATTCACTCCATACCCTCTCGTTTCCACATTATGTCTTTTTTCTGTGCATTTTCTTCCTTCATTTTCTCCTGCAGTTCTTACGGGAAACAAACCCTCAGTTATGCTCGCATTCTGCCATCTTCTCATTCGATCATCATGATTCTCATGTCCGTACGACCTACCAAACATGTATCTATACCTTCCGCCACTTCTCTGTCTTTCTCGGTCATGCATCTCTTCTTCCCATTCTGTCAATGCTTCAAATTGTGTCGGTCTAGGTCTTGGTTCTAAATTCATCATTTTCTCTCTTAAATTTCTCAGAAGTGCCAAGTTAAATGAACCATGTTCTGGGAAAGCCAAGACTCCGTCATTTCTTGTATACTTTACCCAATTGTCTAACCAAATACAAGTATGATATCCATATTTCGCAAACATAAAGGATGCAGGGGTTTTCGGTGGAGGAAGTAACTGTCCTTCCCTTGTCACAATCGGTTTGTCCTTTTTAAACCAATTCTTAATTTTTCCAAACCAGGACCTTTTCTCCTTTTCTGGTGGATCGTAATACATTTTCCTGTCTTCCGTGTATCGCTAGTCTCTCCTTACAACTGTACCGCTATTCTGTCCAATCGTAGCGCGACTCACACTAACGCACCACTCAGAAGCGTCTACGTCACCCTGTGCTTCTCCACTCCTAGCGCGGCGTACACTAACGCACCAATCCGGAGCGTTCTACGTTTCCGACTGACTGGCCAATCCCAGCGCGGTCGGTCTGACGTCAACAGCCGCTGCCGCAGCTCCTGCTCCTGTCTACCCCTCCTTTACGAAAATCCACTCTGTAAGTTTTGTTTCAAATTTACAATTCTGTTAGTAACAACATAAAAACACCACCATTGTCCACTTCGCTAACCAAGGAATAGCCATAGAACTTTTTCACGAGAATTCCATCTTTCCCGAGAGCAGCGCTTACCTCTGCCCTACTACGGAATCGTTACTTCCGTTGATAAAGTAGCACATCCCTCTACCTTACCCTTCTAACAAGCATTAGCTAACCATTTCTCCAGAAATAAGGCACTTGGTTGGAGACCCAATGCTCCTGAGAAATAAAACTAGAGTTTCACAATTAACCCGAATGCCTTCACATTCACGCACTTTCACACTAGAGAATGTAGTACATTCACACAGAATCCTGTCTTTCCCGAGAACAGCGAACAATCTGTCCTACTACAGAATTATGACATACGTTGATAAAGTAGCACTTCCCTCTACTTTATCCTTCTAACAAGCTTAGGGAGCACCTATTACCTTTCTAGTGATAAGCGTTATCGGAGTGCCATTTGGACTCCTGGTACCTAAGACCAAAACTTCACAGGTGACCTTCGCTACCATACACTTCTTTCATACAGGAGTTATTTCTAATGGCAACACACAACTATGTCACCGGATCGAACACAGACAATGCTTCGTGCAACTTCAATCGTTACACGTTTTTCCCTGTGTACCTACAGGGCAACAACAATTCCGTCTTTCCCAAGAGCAGCGCTTACCTCTGCTCTACTACGGAACCGTTACAAACTTCCGACTTCCTACATCCCAGAAGCCGTGCAAACAACATAGAACTCGACGCGACTCAACATAGAGGTGGCAATTATGATCCGTTAAAAATTTTCCCCGTACGACTCGTATCGGGTCTTTTTACCGTACGAATCGTACAAGTGCCGTACAAACTGCCAATTACGATTCGCATGGGAAAAAGACCATACGAATCGCATTGGGAATAATTCCCCACACGTCCTCGGGTCGGAAAATGTGTCCGACACGTCCTCGGACGAATCTCCGTACAAATGTGAAAAGTGAAGTTCGACCGCGGAATCACGATCCATCCCGTGCGTCAGAAGTTACAACCGTATGGAAAAAACACCGTCCGCACCGAACACCCATAGCAACCATGGAGACATGTGCCCGCATACGCGCCGACCCCCCCCAGCCCCCGTACGTACGCGCCGACCCCCCCAGCCCCCGTACGTACGTGTCGAACCCCCCGTGTATGTACACCCGTGTATGTGTCGTACCCCGTGTATGTACACCCGTGTACGTGTCGTACCCCCGTGTATGTACACCCCTGTACATGTCGTACCCCCCATGTATGTACACCCCTGTACGTGTCGTACCCCCCATGTATGTACACCCCTGTACGTGTCGTACCCCCCGTGTATGTACACCCCTGTACGTGTCGTACCCCCCGTGTATGTACACCCGTGTACGTGTCGTACCCTCGTGTATGTACACCCGTGTACGTGTCGTACCCCCCCATGTATGTACACCCATGTACATGTCGTACCCCCCGTGGATGTACACCCGTGTACGTGTCGTACCCCCGTGTATGTACACCTGTGTACGTGTCGTACCCCCCCATGTATGTACACCCGTGTACGTGTCGCACCCCTCCATGTATGTACACCCCTGTACGTGCTGTACCCCCATGTATGTACACCCCTGTACGTGTCGTACCCCCCGTGTATGTACACCCGTGTACGTGTCGTACCCCCCGTGTATGTACACCCGTGTACGTGTCGTACACGGACGTACCCCCCGTGTATGTACACCCGTGTACGTGTCGTACCCCCCGTGTATGTACACCCCTGTACGTGTTGTACCCCCGTGTATGTACACCCCTGTACGTGTCGTACCCCCATGTATGTACACCCCTGTACGTGTCGTACCCCCCGTGTATGTACACCCCTGTACGTGTTGTACCCCCCGTGTATGTACACCCGTGTATGTGTCGTACCCCCCGTGTATGTACACCCGTGTACGTGTCGTACCCCCGTGTATGTACACCCCTGTACGTGTTGTGCCCCCGTGTATGTACACCCCTGTACGTGTCGTACCCCCGTGTATGTACATCCCTGTACGTGTCGTACCCCCCTGTGTATGTACACCCCTGTACGTGTTGTACCCCCCGTGTATGTACACCCGTGTACGTGTCGTACCCCCCGTGTATGTACACCCCTGTACGTTAGAGTCGTACCCCCACCACAACATTCTAAGTACGGAGCGCACCCCAGGCCCCAACATCACAACCGCATGTATGAGTCGTACCAAGCCACACACAAGGACAGCACTGTACAACAAAATGGCCCATGTACACACCGTACACACGCTAAAACGCACGTACACAACCAGGACAAACCAAAACAACACAAGAATACACCATTCGAATGGCACAAAGCCACTAAACATGTCCAACAACCACTAAAACAACACATTCACTGACCTGCAACTGCCAAAAACAAACAGAGGCCCAAAACACCACCACTCCTTATAACACACCCACCCAAACTTCAAACACAGCCACACCCACCAATGGACCAATAAAAAGGGCCCACACACACAAACCATGAGCCTTTGCAACAGACTCACTGCTGCCAGACCCCACAGACAACCTACAGCACCAAACTAGTACCTTTACTACACCTTACACTTGCACACCTTCACACACACACCTTCACAAACACCCCCTCATCACATTCACACACACACCTGCACAACCACACCCACACACCCACAACCATCCACACACCCCCCCCACCATCCACACCCACACCCCTCACCATGCCCACTAACAAGAATCCAAAGTTCAGTAACCGAGAGTTGGAGGTCCTTGTCGATGAAATCCTCAGAGTCGAGCCACACCTCTTTGGAACATTGGTCAGACAGACCAGCATTTCAGCAAAAACAGCCATGTGGCAGACCATCGTCGATGCTGTGAATGCTGTTGCGGACACCAGAAGGAACAAGCAGGAATGCCAAGCCAGGTGGTACGATCTGCGGAGGAGGGTCCGAGCCAAGATGACGGATGAACACAACCAGGCCAACGTCACTGGAGGAGGGCCGTCCCGCAGACCCGTACACTACCATCCCTGGGAGGAGAGGGTGATGGCCATACTGCCGGTGGAGGCAGTCGAAGGATTAGGAGGACTCCGAGACCCGGGTGAGTACACAAACAACGCACCTCACATGGGGGGAACGTCATCCACAACCAAACTCACAAACAGGCACGCAACCACCCCAAGCTATCGCATGACTCAACCACACTCCATGAACACGCACATGCCACTGGCGCCACCATGCCCCATGCACCCAGCTGGACAATGTCAAGTCACAGGCCACAGAAGACACCAACACATGACACGGTAACCCGGATGGCGGGAGGGTGTGCCCAAAAAATCACATAGTGCAACTCAGAAGCAGACAACAATGCCCTCTGCCCATATGGCCTAGGTCACAGCCAGACAAACAGTGTGTCCCCACACAGGAATGACTTGCCAGCAAATGGCGGACGCCTTGCATTAACACATGGGGGTGAAGGCACTGTTTTGCACATGACAGCAGCTAATGAACAGCCAACACTGTGAAAGAGTGGCAGCACACACCACCACAGCAGCAGCGCAGACACAGACACTACACCCAATGGGTGCCTGGAGATCAGAAACAAACTCACATCAACAAGCCAAGGGCCATTCAAAGATCTGCTAACAGTGTGTGCCCAGGAAGCTGGGCTGAGGTGACAGAGGGTGACACACAGAGGGAGGGAGAGGGGGACAGAGAAGGAGGGAGACACAGGGAGACGGACAGAGGGAGGAGGCTGACACACAGAGGGAGGGAGAGGGGGACAGAGAGGGAGGGAGACACAGGAAGACGGACAGAGGGAGGAGGCTGACACACAGAGGGAGGGAGAGGGGGACAGAGAGGGAGGGAGAGGGGGACAGAGAGGGAGGGAGACACAGGAAGACGGACAGAGGGAGGAGGCTGACACACAGAGGGAGGGAGAGGGGGACAGAGAGGGAGGGAGACACAGGAAGACGGACAGAGGGAGGAGGCTGACACACAGAGGGAGGGAGAGGGGGACAGAGAGGGAGGGAGAGGGGGACAGAGAGGGAGGGAGACACAAGAAGACGGACAGAGGGAGGAGGCCGACACACAGAGGGAGGGAGAGGGGGACAGAGAGGGAGGGAGACACAGGAAGACGGACAGAGGGAGGAGGCCGACACACAGAGGGAGGGAGAGGGGGACAGAGAGGGAGGGAGACACAGGAAGATGGACAGAGGGAGGAGGCTGACACACAGAGGGAGGGAGAGGGGGACAGAGAGGGAGGGAGACACAGGAAGACGGACAGAGGGAGGAGGCTGACACACAGAGGGAGGGAGAGGGGGACAGAGAGGGAGGGAGACACAGGAAGACGGACAGAGGGAGGAGGCTGACACACAGAGGGAGGGAGAGGGGGACAGAGAGGGAGGGAGAGGGGGACAGAGAGGGAGGGAGACACAGGGAGAGCAAATCAGCCTTGTGATGTGTGGGAATGTCTGCTCGTCAGCAGGTGGACTGCGTGCTTATAGACAAGGGTGGCCAGTGCCAGCACCCCCCCCTCTCCTCCATGGCAAAACACAGGGCCATGTCACAACCTGTGCACGAGCACAACGACAGCTACCTGCATCATTGAAGTGTGTGGAACAACTTCATGTGCCCACGTACAGTGCAACACGGAAGGCGCCAATGCACGGCTCGCCACACCTGCCCACTCCACTGCTGACTGCAGTCACACTTGACGCAGCAAGTAAGACTGTGCCACACATAGTTAAAGTCGCCAAAGCTGTGCCCAAGGGACACACCCATGCACAAGTGCACTGTGAGTGGAATGAAAGACAGATCCAAATTCCCAGAGGAAATGTTCCAACTTTGAAACTAATGAAACATGGATGTTGCATGGAACAAAATTAACATTGTCTCTCTCACACACAGGTCAACCTCGTGGTTCACCCCCCAACACTGGGGGGGAAGACTCACAGGACCCGGCTCTGCGGGAGGCCGATCCCACCGGCAGCGACGACTCTCACCACTCTGTGGACGACCCCGACCAACCTGGCCCCTCTGGTGTCCAACGACCTGCAGCACCTGCGTCAGGTACAACGGGGCCAACCACCACCCCCACTCCTGCCACATCCCAGGAGACACCCAGGATCCCTGCCCCACCACCACAAAGCAGCCAGTCTGTCCAGGAGGGACAAGGTTCTCCGGGCACCCAGGAGGAGGCAGGCAACACCGCAAATGCCATCCCTCAGGGGTCCCGGAGACCCGATGTGCCCACAACGGCAGGCCAGGCGCAAGTGGGCAGGGGTGGTGGGAGTGGAGGACGGCGGAGGTGCCAGCCTGACCAGTTGGCTGGGGAACCGGTATATTCCCATGTCCGAAACATCCTGGACACATACCGGCAGGACACCACGGGCATGGCCCAGGTTGTGTCCACCCTCAACGATATGAAGGGGACCCTCGATGAGATCAAGACCCAGCAGGCCCAGCAACATGCGGAGCAACATGCCTGTCTACTGCAACACCAACGGAGGATGGAGGACAGACAGGCTGAGCTCGTGACGGTGTTCATGGGAATTCACAGTACACTCCGTCGGATGGCCGACAACATGGGCAACCCTCCCTGTGCCAGTAGGCGTAGAACATCACCACCCACCGGGAGGGATCAGGAGGAGGAGGAGGAAACATCCGATGGAGCATCCCAAACATTGTCACGGCCTGCTTCTGAGGGTCCCCGCAGGAGGGCAGGTCGTCCACGGAAAAGACCGTGAGGGTCGGTGCTACAGCACCATCTCCCAGGACACCTGGCCTGGCACCTGGCCCACTGGAGCAACAGCAGCACAGCATCAAAAGACATTCTCTGCCACATGGCCTTGCTGGTCACTGTCTGACCAATGTTGACAAAGACTGTGGCATGGACTCTGAGGATTTCCAATGGCAAGGACACCAACTCCCCTACTGAACTTTGGATTCCAAACACCCGGAAAGCCCCTCATGTCATACCCCCCCACCCCCACACTAAAATAAAAAGTCACACCATGAAGAGAAGATGCCTGCTGGTTGCATTATTACCTTACATGTGTCTTGTAAAGTCTAAACATGCCCGAGTTCTCTTTTGACTTCAACCATCCACACCCTGGGGCCTGAGTCTGGCACAGGACACACGGGTCACAGTGTATTAGGCAAGACAGACATGGAGCACCATACACACCCGTGATGGGCCCAACCAGCTGAGGGGGTGGCCGCACAACCGTGCCGACAGACATATTGAGTACAGCAACAGTCATGCGCAGAGGTCAGGGATCATGTGGAGTGTCCTGGGGGGCACCCAGGTATGTGTAGACAGGTGGCAGAACCATGTCCTGCAAGCTTGAGTCCGGTGGATGCAGAGAATGGGGGCCTGGCCAACGTTGGATGCATGGGGATGGCACATGTCACAATACCCACACAGTCATGGACATCATACACAATACACAGTCTAATCCCACACACACAGCTTGCATCTTGCTACTCTACACATAGACACATAGCCACTATCAGGGAAAACCAAGCCAGACATGCCGGAGGCACCGTGGCAACACACCAGCATTGACTGAGAAGAGGCACCTTGGAGGCATAGGGACACCTTTATTAGTCATGTATTCAGGATTGCAGAGGCAACTCGGAGTACACATACACAGGTCATGTGGAGTAACATGTGGGTCCAACACCGACACCCCCCTTCTGCAGCACAAATGCGTGATAGCCATGGAACTGGTACACAAAAGTCGGCTAACAGCTAAACACCCCCAGCTGCTCACGGAGAGCCTGCCATACACCATTGATCCGCTGATGTGGAAGTCCCACAGCATGTCAAGCCAATGCAAACCGTATGTGTCCGAGGGCAGTGTTACACACATTGATGCCATCATCACAATCCACTATCCCATCACAGATGACTGTCAACAAGTCTGACCATCTATTCAGGTGTACCCAGCTGCATGTAATGTGTACCATGGTGATGCAACATGTCTGCAGAGGAACCAAACATCGACAGGGGCAGTGTGCATACATCGTGAACAACTGCCACACCCAATACACTCCTGATGCATCCCTTACCCTAAGGAGACTTCCAAACGTGTCCGTGCCTGTAACGCTGAGTCAGCACACGATGACGTGTCCATGAGGAATAGCAGTGCCACAATAATGCAAGCAGCAGACGGCATGCGCAAGTACCTGGGGAAGAGAGACACACAAGAAGTCAGCCACAAAAAGCACAGCCACTTGCATGTGCATGTACTCGACACATGTATGGTTGACAACATGCTAGGTCACAATTATGACTGGGGAAATACAACCATCACTGGCACCATCACTCCAGTGACACACCCACACACACCTCTGACTCACGTGCCATATATGCAGGTGGAGACACACATCGCAACACATGCCACACGGGGACCAATGCGTGCACACTCAGACACTGGTACTCACCACTAAGCAAAGAAGTCGCGTACGAGCCGAGTCCAGATGTCCTCTTGCAGCTCCACATCCTCCACATCACTAGCCCCATTGCCAAGCCCTTCGTCCTCCACGGGTGGATGGTCCTGGTCATCTTGATCCAGGATGAGTGGCACAGCTTTCTCAACTGCCATGTTGTGCAGCATGCAGCAGACCATGAAGATTTTGCAGACCTTCGCCGGGGCATATGGGAGGGCGCCGCCGGTCTTGTGTAGGCACCTGAATCGGCTCTTCAGGAGGCCAAACGTCCTCTCTATCACTCGCCTTGTCCGGCCATGGGCGGTGTTGTAGCGGAGCTGGGCCGGCGTGATGGGGTTGCGGAGAGGTGTGATCAGCCATGGCATGTTGGGATAGCCAGCGTCCCCTACATGGAAACCACATGGACATAAGCAGGACAGGAGAAGCGGTCGTGCTGGAAGTCTACGCAAACTACAGGACAGACAGACTGTACCCACCAACAACACATGCTCATTCGTTGCGCAGCTGCGTCATCATTTCAGGCACCCTGCTACGGCTTATGATGTAGGCATCGTGTGCTGATTCTGGAAAACGAGCACAGACATGTGAAATCACCATGTTGGACAGACACACCACAAGGGCATTGATGGAGTGGTAGTGCTTGCGATTCCGGTACGCTACCTCCTGTGCCTGTGGTGGTACCAAAGCCACATGTGTCCCATCTATGGACCCAATGACATGGGGCATCCCTCCCAGGGCATAGAATCCACGCTTGACCCCAGTCAACATCTCAGGGGTAGGAAAATGGATGAAGTCATCCAGGTGAATCAACATGGCCTCTAAGAAATCATGCAGCACACGGCAGAACATGCTCTGGGACATGCCACCAACATGAGCTATGGTATTTTGAAAGGTACCCGTGGCTAGAAAATGTAGGGCTGCCATTACCTTCAGCTTGGGTGTCAGTGCCGTAGGATACCTGTGCAGCGGTTGCAGGTGTGGTGCCAGTCTCGCCGTCAAATCCAGAATCAACCGTTGGGGGAAGCGGTAGCACCGGATACAGTCATTCTCCCGCATGGCAGCCAAGTCCGGAATTGCTTGGGGAAGAGGCGGCGCTCTGCAGTAATTTGGAAGTGACAAGGAAGAGTGAGTGCACCACAACAACAATTAATTTGTACTGAGCACATGTTAATCTGTCTATACACATATGCTACATACGGAGTCAGGTATGTGCCACATGCCCTGGACATGTATGGCTGCCAGGTGACACTCCTACCAAGACCCAGCTAGACACGGAGATTGTGAACCTCCACATGCCATGGCATGGGATTAGCTGTGTCCCAGTGAAAGTGAACAGCCAGACGCAAGACAGGAGTGACATACATCCACACATCAGCAGAAGTAGGATGTCGATTGCCGAGACTGGTAGCGGAACACTAGAGCCACAGGTCACATGACATTACACTAGGACAGCCCACACACCTTGCCATGAAGGTGTACATGTCATGACTCACCACACATTCATAGAGAGGATGCAGACATGTCCTTGTTACGCTACTCCGTGTCCCATGCATACATACGCACCTCACATCCGATACCACATGTGGCATGGTGTGCGGAACAGTGTGCAATGTCAATCTACACACAGACACATGTTGGTTGCTGCAACAGCTGCAGCTTTTGAGGGAGCTCCAACATCAACCTAATGGGAACCCCCAACACATACATGACATAGTCACAACGGGCACCGTGGGTAGTGACATGTCAGGTGTGGTAACCCCTGTACCGGGCATCAGGGGACACTTCCGTGTGTTGGTGTCCGTGCCATGCCAGTGACGCTCATCACAAGTGTGCAGTACGACATGCACACATGTCAAAGGAGTCAAGGGCATGCCTGGCACACTTTGCACCGTCACTCATTACATGTGTACACATCTCATCATACATCTGGTGCCTTCTCGACTCAGGAGTAATGTGCCACATCACAGCCTGTCACACCTGTGCCCCACACATGTAGTACTGCCCAGACAATGCCTCGATGTCCATCCATGGACAAGTATGTCAGCCCTATTCCTTCCTGTGTGCTGCCTGTCACCACTGTGATGTGTGAAAACCATTACTGCTGCTAAGAGGGCCTGTGTACGTTCCCATATCACTATGGGAGTGCTGCCGTATGTGTACCCATAGTGATGGTGAGCGTACAGGCATGTGTACGGTCAGTAAGTACGCATACGCAAGAACACCCATAGTGGTACGGCCCGTACACGCGTGCGTACGTTCACTATCACTATGGGTGTCCTCGCGTATGCGTACTCGTAGTGGTACGGCCCGTACACACGCCTGTACGTTCACTATCACTATGGGTGTCCTCCCGTATGCGTACTCGTAGTGGTACGGCCCATACACGCGTGCGTACGTTCACTATCACTATGGGTGTCCTCGCGTATGCGTACTCGTAGTGGTACGGCCCGTACACACGCCTGTACGCTCACTATCACTATGGGTGTCCTCGCGTATGCGTACTCGTAGTGATAGTGAGCGTACAGGCGAGTGTACGGACCGTACCACTACGAGTACGCATACGCGAGGACACCCATAGTGATAGTGAACGTACGCACGCGTGTACGGGCCGTACCACTATGGGTGTTCTTGAGTATGCGTACTCATAGTGGTACGGCCCGTACACACGCCTGTACGGGCCGTTGCTATGCATTTGGGGTGCCCTAGGGCCCCGGAACGCACCGTACCTGTGTGTGAAGCTCATTTTTACATAGGGGACACATGAGGGACAATTATTAAGGCCTACATGCATGCTGGTTGTCATGGAGACCAAGTTTTAAGTTTTAATTTGTTCTGGAAGGTGCACAGCAGAAGTCAGTTGGAATGAATCTACTTTGTTGCAATGTGTTTGTGGGGTTGACATCATGCTAAAGAAAAAAACACAATAAGAACCCACTGACTGTGCTAGGTTTGAAGGGATTGGAGGAAACATAGGATGCAAATGTGAGTGACCAATCACTCTGTACTCCTGTGCATGAAACAGGCCAGCAAGGCAGATATAAGGCAGCCAGGTCCCATGAGGGATCACTTGCCTGCACATATTTCGATTCTACCACACTGCTGCTGCTCCTGATTCCCTGGAACCATGTCAAGGTCTGTGGAGAGGTCACAGCCATTCACCCTGGAGGAGAACCTGGCATTGCTGGATGTGATCCTCCCACAGTACCCCCTGCTGTATGGGCGACCAGGGTATCAGGTGAGTACAGAGGCTACTAGCACAGACTGTGTCCCTTTTTTGTGACTGTGACTTCTGCCATTGTGTCCAGGTGCGACACACATGCTATGTACTGTAGGGGGGGTCCCAGAGGGGGGGAATGCCTGATGTCTCCCAGCAGTGCCCAGACATAGGAGGGGTGGGTGCCTATCACTCCCAGCAGTGCCCAGAGTCAGGAGGGGTGTGTGCAGAGTCCTCCCAGCAGTGCCCAGAGACAGGAGGGGTGGGTGCCTATCACTCCCAGCAGTGCCCAGAGGCAGGAGGGGTGGGTGCCTATCACTCCCAGCAGTGCCCAGAGACAGGAGGGGTGGCTGCCTATCACTCCCAGCAGTGCCCAGAGTCAGGAGGGGTGGGTGCAGAGTCCTCCCAGCAGTGCCCAGAGACGGGAGGGGTGGGTGTGATGCACAGTGTGAGCCTTCATAATTGATTGTGTCTTTGCCCTCATTCCACCTGTGTACTTTCACTGGCACGTACTGCTTTTGCCCTTCCCCAGAGGAGTATGTCCCTATGGCAAAGGTGCAATGCGTTGGCTGCATGACATGCCTTGTTGTAACCAGCTAATTTGTTCTCATATGTGTCTCTGTGACATGTTGCAGGTGTATTGATGTAGTGTCACTTGTTCATCCTCACAGGTAGGCGCCTCTGCCAAGGAGCAGATCTGGCTGACCGCCGTCAGTGCCGTGAGGAGTGCGGATGGTCGGAAGCGGCGCCTGTCCCAGGTGAGGAAACGCTGGCAGGATATCCGGTGCTGGACGCGGAGGATCGCACGGGTCCTGCTGGAGGACTCACCTGAGAGCCATAAGAACCGCGGGCGCCGCCGTCTCTCCCACATCCACAAGCGTGTGCTGGCGGTGGTATTTCCAGACTTGGACAGGCGCTTACAGGAGATGCAGCAGCAGGAAGGGGGTAGGTACATGTGTGTTTGTTGTGTTTCACCAGCATTTGTAAGTGCACTGTTCCATGGATGCACTGCCAGGGTTTATTGGTGCTGTGCAGATCCTGTTACCCACAGTATTGCAGTGCTCTCCTGCCTCCCTTCCCCTCCTTGCAATGTGTTCCCTGGTCTGTGTGAAGTCACTCCATCACAAGGTTATGTAGCCTGGCACCTTCTCCACGTGTACAATGCCTGCAGCATCATGTGTGGGGGTGGTGTGTAACAGGTTTTGGGACCTTGCCTGTGCCCTGTCCAGTTCTGGTCTTGTGGGTTCCATGTCAGTTGGCACTAATGCTGAGTCCAGACATGGGAGTTAGTCTCTCAAGTGTTATGCCTTACAGCATGCATGTCCTATGTGGTGGCCTGTGACATGATGTGCATGAGTGTGCGGTACGCATAATGCGGGGATGGTAGCGTGTGTTGCAGTCATTCCCATTCAGGAGCATGGAGTAGTGTGGCCACTACTGTCCCCAGGGGCATATTTTCCTAGGTATCATGTGTGTAATCCGAATATGTCGACAATCTCTGTGTCTACAGCATAGGTTGTGCTCTGTGCCATTGTCCCCTGGCCAAATGTATATTGACGTGAAATGTAGTACAAGTGTCCACTGTACAGCCTGACCTGATATTCCTTGTTCATACTCACGGTGGACATTGCCTGTGTGTCTTGTTACAATCATCTGATGATGCCCATTCGTACATGATTATTTGGACAGGCGCACCTTGGGTATTTTGTGTGCAACCTTGATTTGTTGCATCCCATGTGTATTTCACCCAGACTAAGGGATGTAAGTGCTTCCTGTGTCTCCAAATAATAGTCTCATGTAGGGGGTGGGTGGTGCGGGCATGGCCTTCATGTCACAACCTGATATCTCCTTGCTAGGACTGGCCAGTGTGTGATGTTTGTCTGGACATGCACTCAAGGTGCAGTGGGCCAGTCATGGTGGGCATGTTTTCAGTATAACCTAGGCTGCATGTGCCTCTTGTTCCTGGATATGGTCCCTGCTCATCCCTATTTCCTGCCACGCTGTGTGGTGCAGATGCAGTGCTGGATTGTCCCCAGGGCCTTGCTCCTCTGTCAAAATTCCATTCCATCTCATTTGCTATTGTGTCATGCTCTCCATAGTTTTTCGGTGGCATGGTGGGTCAAACAACTGTGTCTTGCATGCCCTACATATGTACCTTGTTTTGTAGATGTAACTCTTCTTTTGTTTCAGGCTATGCACTGTGACCTATGTAGATTGGACTCATGTGACATATGTATACAGGTGTATGATTAATTTCTGTCTCTTCACCCTGCCCACAGCATCGTCGGGGGACACGGAGGGAGACATGGGCACAGACGGAGCAGAGGGACCGAGCACCAGTGCCAGCGGTGACATCGGGGCTGGCACATCAAGTGGGACTGAGGCGGAGGAGAGTGAAGCCGGGGACCTGTCGACTGGCACAACAGAGTATGAAGCTGACGGGTCCGAGGATGATCTCTCCGAGTGGGCGGCGGCTGCACCAGCAGCTGACAGCGGCACTACATCTCGCCCCACCCCGCCCCCTCCATTGCCATCTGCCGCCTCCCACTTGCTCGTGTCCCTTCCCAACGTGCCCGGTCACCACATGTCTCCTTCCTGCCAGGCACCGCACCCCCTGCCCCTGTCTCCACTGCTGCCGCCAATGCCGAGTCTGTGGACATCCAGCGGCAGTTGCAGGTTGGTCAGGCTGCGATCCTTAATGTCCTCCATGGCCACAGCCAAGTGCTGCACAACATGGAGGCATACTTGGAGGGCATTCATTCATCGCAGGCTGACCAACGCAGCTTGCTGAGGTCGATAGACTTGACACTGACTGCAGCAGTGGGTCTCCTGCAGCGCTACGTCCCACCCCCTACCCCTGCCCCATCCACACTTCCCACTCCCATGCCTGTCCCACGTACACCCAGACGTCAGCATGCACCCACCACAACACACACAGGCACCACACCAGCAGGGAAGGTCCACCGCACACCTCCTGACACGCACACACAGGGTGAAGTAGGCACACCCACTGGGTCGGGGGGCAAACGTGTGACACGCAGCCAGAGTGGGAGTCTGCATTCCACCCAATCCACTCCCTCCAAATCCCCTCCAATCAGCTCTCCTGGCCACATCTCCCCCAAAGACTCCTTCATGGCCGCTCTGTCCCTGAGCCCCACAGTGACACCACCACGCAAGCGGTCAAGGAAGTCCTCGGTCAGGGTGTTTGATTCTCCCCCCCCTGTCTACACCCTCCCCCAGTGGCGCTGCGACCCATCCCTCTGACCCCCCCCTCCTTGGGGCCTGTGGTTCCTTCGGGTGCAGGGGATTCCCTGGAGGACCTTGCTAAGGTGTGCAGCGAGATCCTGGCCTCTGCCTTTGGCCCTGCCCCACCCCCTGTGGTGGAGTCCTCCATCCCTGCACCCACGACGCCTACCCTTCACCCTCCTGTCCCTGCGGTGCCTGTTTCTTCCCCCCCACATGATGCCCTCACCCCTGTGGAAGACGACGGAATGTAACTGTGCAGGCAAGCTAGGGGACACGCATCCCACTGTGTCCCCCATCCAGCTGTGACTTCTGGACTGCCCTATGGGCTTTGTAAATATTGAAGTTCCTACAAACAAGATTTTTTGGTTCATGCTGAATAAAGCAATTTATTTTTCCCCTTGGAACACTACTGCTTTGCTGGTATTGCTGTTGGTGGGGCTGCTACATGGTTTTGGGTGGTGTTCATGTGTTGGGTGTGTGGGAAATAAAGTAGTGTGCTGGTCATAGGGGGGACCCTGGGATCTGTGTGCCATCACACGGTGTTAGCTAGGTTTCTGTGTTCATGTAAGCAGTTGCTGCATGGTGAAATTGTCCAAAGGTGTATTCCTTCCTCTGTGTACCCTGACATCTTCCCTGCAGGGTGTTCCCAATATTTAGCGCTGAGCTGTGTGTACATTAGCTGGGTGTGTGATGGACTCCTTCTACTTTGCACATGCATGCTGAGCGATGTCTCCACCTGCATCATTCGTGCCATTCTTGATAGTCATTGTACTTGTGTATGTGGACTATTGACATGACTTCATGTGGACATGTTTTCTTTTCTGCGCTATGCATGTGTATACTCCCAGCCTCGCACACATGTGGTACATGTACTTCAGGGTCTTTGTGCACCTGACTGGAATTTGTGGCCATGGTATCTGTGGCTACTCCACCCTTTGCGTTCCATGGGCACTGCTGTGAGTGTTAGGCACCCACCCCTCCTGCCTCTGGGCACTGCTGGGAGGACTCTGCACCCACCCCTTCTGACTCTGGGCACTGCTGGGAGGACTCTGCACACACCCCTCCTGACTCTGGGCACTGCTGGGAGTGATAGGCACCCACCCCTCCTGTATCTGGGCACTGCTGGGAGGACTCTGCACACACCCCTCCTGATTCTGGGCACTGCTGGGAGTGATAGGCACCCACCCCTCCTGCCTCTGGGCACTGCTGGGAGGACTCTGCACACACCCCTCCTGCCTCTGGGCACTGCTGGGAGTGATAGGCACCCACCCCTCCTGCCTATGGGCACTGCTGGGAGGACTCTGCACACACCCCTCCTGCCTCTGGGCACTGCTGGGAGGACTCTGCACACGCCCCTCCTGACTCTGGGCACTGCTAGGAGTGATAGGCACCCACCCCTCCTGCCTCTGGGCACTGCTGGGAGGACTCTGCACACACCCCTCCTGCCTCTGGGCACTGCTGGGAGTGATAGGCACCCACCCCTCCTGTATCTGGGCACTGCTGGGAGGACTCTGCACCCACCCCTCCTGCCTCTGGGCACTGCTGGGAGGACTCTGCACACACCCCTCCGGACTCTGGGCACTGCTGGGAGTGATAGGCACCCACCCCTCCTGCCTCTGGGCACTGCTGGGAGGACTCTGCACACACCCCTCCTGACTCTGGGCACTGCTGGGAGTGATAGGCACCCACCCCTCCTGCGTCTGGGCACTGCTGGGAGTGATAGGCACCCACCCCTCCTGCCTCTGGGCACTGCTGGGAGGACTCTGCACACACCCCTCCTGCCTCTGGGCACTGCTGGGAGTGATGGGCACCCACCCCTCCTGCCTCTGGGCACTGCTGGGAGGACTCTGCACACACCCCTCCTGCCTCTGAGCACTGCTGGGAGAACTCTGCACACACTCCTCCTAAATCTGGGCACTGCTGGGAGTGATAGGCCCCCACCCCATCTGTATCTGGGCACTGCTGGGAGTGATAGGCACCCACCCCTCCTGCCTCTGGGCACTGCTGGGAGGACTCTGCTCACACCCCTCCTGCCTCTGGGCACTGCTGGGAGTGATAGGCACCCACCCCTCCTGCCTCTGGGCACTGCTGGGAGGACTCTGCACACACCCCTCCTGACTCTGGGCACTGCTGGGAGTGATAGGCACCCACCCCTCCTGCGTCTGGGCACTGCTGGGAGTGATAGGCACCCACCCCTCCTGCCTCTGGGCACTGCTGGGAGGACTCTGCACACACCCCTCCTGTCTCTGGGCACTGCTGGGAGGACTCTGCACCCACCCCTCCTGACTCTGGGCACTGCTGGGAGTGATAGGCACACACCCCTCCTATTTAACAATATGTACGCTTAGTACATACACGTGTATGGGTTCGCTCCATGGGGGTAAGGTTCGTACTTACACTGTTGGGGTGGGAGTAGGCTCCATACGTACGCGGGTGGGGTACGGGTCGTACATACACTGTTGGGGTGGGAGTACGTTCCATACGTACGTGGGTGGGGTACGGGTTGTACTTACACTGTTGGGGTGGGAGTACGCTCCATACGAACGCGGGTGGGGTACGGGTCGTATTTACACTGTTGGGGTGGTGGTACGGTACGTACATGCACTGTTGGGGTACGCTCCATGCATACGAGGTGGGGGTACGGGTCGTACTTACACTGTTGGGGTACGCTACATGCATACGCGGGTGAGGGTACGGGTCGTACTTACACTGTTGGGGTGGGGGGTACGCTCCATACGTACGCGGGTGAGGGTACGGGTCGTACTTACACTGTTGGGGTACGCTCCATGCATACGCGGGTGAGGGTACGGGTCGTACTTACACTGTTGGGGTGGGGGGTACGCTCCATACGTACGCGGGTGAGGGTACGGGTCGTACTTACACTTTTGGGGAGGGGGGTACGCTCCATACGTACGCGGGTGAGGGTACGGGTCGTACTTACACTGTTGGGGTGGGGGGTACGCTCCATACGTACGCGGGTGAGGGTACGGGTCGTACTTACACTGTTGGGGTGGGGGTACGCTCCATACGTACGCGGGTGAGGGTATGGGTCGTACTTACACTGTTGGGGTGGGGGTACGCTCCATACGTACGCGGGTGAGGGTACGGGTCGTGCTTACACTGTTGGGGTACGCTCCATACGTATGCGGGTGAGGGTACGGGTCGTACTTACACTGTTGGGGTGGGGGTACGCTCCATACGTACGCGGGTGAGGGTACAGGTCGTACTTACACTGTTGGGGTGGGACGTATACGTACGCGGGTGAGGGTATGGGTCGTACTTACACTGTTGGGGTTGGGGGTATGCTCCATGCATACGGTGGTGGGGGTACGGTCCGTACATATCCGTCCCCACTCTATGTGATGCTTGTGCGACCCGTACCCAGGCCTTTGCCACGTGGGTACAGCCGTCCTGCCATTGTTGGGGTGACGTAGGTGTGGGCGTGCTACGACTCGTACCCACGCTCTTAAGGCGTGGGTACGGGACGTACCTGTATAGTTGTGTTGCCGGTTCGCGTCGTCAGGCACTTCCTTTGTGGCGGACGCTGGCTTTGCTGGACACGCCCCCACCGCCTCGTAGTGACCAGGGCATGGGGGTCAGGTATGTCCAGGGCATGTGTGCTGTGTGACATTGGTGGTGGTTTTGTGGCCTGCCCCTGGTCCTGCCCCACCCCCTTTCCCCCCCTTTCCCCCCCTTACCCCCCCTCCCTTAGTTGTTCTGACCTTCTGCTGCGTCTGCGTCGGAACCTGTAGAGGAGGTCGACTGCTATGAGGGCCGGGATGACACGTAGGTTCGGATCCATGTCTGTCCGTCGCGTACAGGTACTCCTTGTTCGCGTCGTCCTGATTTCCCGGCAGTTTTTGGCAGCCAGAAAATATTCACCGTGCGGGATGACGTCGGTGCGAATCGTAATTCCTGGTTCGTGAATGGCAGGCTGCGTGCGTCCTGACGTCACGTCGGCGCTTTCCCGGATCGCATTTGTATGTTTATTTTCGTCGGTCGGGGTTTTGTACGATTCGTACAGAAATGGGGTTTCCGTGCGAATCGTAATTCCATGTTTGTACATTTTGACGACCGGGTACGCGTCGGACGGAGAATTTGCTCCGTCCGACGGTTCTTACCCGGTTTTTACAGGATCGTGATCGGCACCAGAGTGTTAATACATAAACCAATATCAATCAATAACCAATAGTCAATAAGCATTTTACAAGCTATAATCACCAAACCAAAACAATAACAACCATCATTCTGCTACCAGAAAAACTGATGCAGCGTGGAATGTCAAATCCTCCCTTCGTCACAGACCAAATATCGCAATAGCACATTAACTCAATACATTAATGGGTGGGGCCCATAACACCAACACTCACACTTCATTGATCTGCTCTCCCAGGAGGGATAAGTTTCCATACGCCGACATGAAAGGAATATCTTTTGACCTAAACCCTAATCTACATTGAATACCTTTATTAATTTCAAACCTTGTGATATTCCCCTCATTTGGCGATGAATCAGTTAGTTGAATTTGGGTATTTGGTAATTCAATTCTTTTATTTTTACTCTTCTCTTAATCTAATTTCTTCAAAAAACAACTCAACACATTTGTCTATTAATCAAAGCATCGTTATCTAATTAATTGCAAATTTTAGAAAATCATCCACCAAACCGCAGAACGTCATATTTACCTAATCTGGCTATTAGTCGTCCTCTAAGTCAATCAAGTCGTGGAAAAATCTTTAATTCATCAAAGTCAGGCCGCAATTCAGTCTGTCAAAGATTCATGGAAACAGCTGTCCAGCAGTGTCACCGTCCTCTCCGTCAGCATAACGTCAGGAAATTCGCAGCAAGACAAATCGAACGTGCACGCAACTCACTATTCTACCAACTTTTATAATGATTTTAATGTCAAAATGTATCAAGAATGAGTTTTAGACAGTTCTGATTGGTTGCTTTGGGGTCGTTCGGTGAAGTTCTCACATAGTCTATTCGATTAAGTCATCACACTTGCTGGTTCCGGTTTTAAAGACAGTCCTTTGTTTCGTGCTCCTGGCAACTCTCCCAGTGCGACCTTGGTTGGTACATCTTGCCTGGGGTCAGGACAAGGCCATTGTTGCTTGCTGTTGCGCAGGCGCATTTCACCCGAAACCTCGTGGAACGGTGACTAGGGCTGACGAGTCAAAAGTCAGCCATCTTTACGAAGGCCCAAACAGTCAACTTAAGCAAAACAAACACAAAACATAATTAAAACATAGAAATGGCTAATAAAATGTTAAACCCTCACTAATTCCCCTATGTGTATGTAATTACCTAGCATAATAGCAACATTTAAAGCGTTTATATTCACCCAGTGATGTCATCTGGTGCAACTTACAAATACGTCACAAAAGCAACATATATCATGCAATATTCAAATTTTCTACCATTAGTATGCGTACATATATTAGTATACAATTAGTTTAGCCATGCAAAATGCAAATCTCACGTGTAATTCTTTCGTTAATATAATTGGTGAGTTATCACTTCAACCGGATTAATAATATTACAATTAATAGATTATTCGGATTAATATAAACATGCAGAATGGGGGGTATACAAAATGTTGTACTACCCGCTCCATCAAGGCTGCTGTGGGTAATTATCCACAATGAGGAGTGGACTCAATGATGAAGCATTCTGACTTGACTGTGAGAGTCTGGCATCCTTTGTATGAAAACTGTAACCTTATGATATTTTCAGCCAGTGAAACTGCTTTACAATAAGCCACAAAGGTGCACATGCATCAACATTCTGAAAAGCGATTCCTTATTAGCGATAAATAAGGAATCGTTATTAAGGAATCGCTTTTCAGAATGCATCAACAGATTCGGGAAAAAAGAGCGATTCCTTAAAAATCTCTATTATTTACCGAATACACATTTGCGAGTAGTGAAAACACCGAATAGCAATTACCGATTTCGGTATTAGCGAAATCGGTATTACCGAAATCAGTAATAGCGAATTCAGAATAAAACGGGTCGCTCAGGAACGTTCTGATGACATCACCACCAGGAAGCACAGCTGCCCCACCCTCATTCACTCGCCAGAGGAGCACACAGGAGGAGCAACAGGAGCAAGCCTGATCCCACAGATTGACCACTGACAGGACTTCCACCCCACCCTCACCAGGATGGACAAAGATGCACCATCCAGCGCTGAATCTGCAAGGAAGAGGAAGCGCAAGTTCTCCGACCGGGAACTGGAGCACCTGATCGAGGGGTTGAGCAGCAAACATGATCGGCTGTTCGGGAAGCTGTCCCTCAAGGTGCCAGAGGCTGAAAAGCGGCGCATTTGGCTGCGCTTCAGAGAGAGGGTCAATGCGGTGGGAGTGACGCCCCGCAGCATAGACGATTTAAAAAAGAGGTGGTACGACCTCAGGAAGCGGGCCAAGGAGAGGATCGCTGGGAGGCTCCGGGAGGCATCTGGCACAGGAGGGGGACCATCGACAGTGCCTGCTAACACTGCCCTGGAGGAGCAAGTAGAAGGGACCATCGAGCCAGAGGCGGTCGTGGGAGTGACACAGATGGACACTTCCGGCTCAGCCACAAGTGCCCAAGGTAAGATGCATGGCTGTGCCCATACTCCGCATTGCGTTAAACCAATCCCATCCCCCCATCTCGATCACAGTGTGCAGGCAGAAGTGCCCAACACATCTTCACCCATTACAGTAGTGCATCATGGGAGTTATAGTCATGTTAGCCTGGTGTGCATGTACAGTAAGAACAGCAACAATATTTCCATCCAGCAGTAGAAGATAGACATAGACTCAAATATTGTGATTTATAGAAGGACATGTATGAAATATTACAAACTGTAGTAGTAACAATCCCACTAACCATGCACTGTTTCACACACAGATGCATCTCCTGGCGATTCTGATGACAGCGGCCAGCTAATCATCTCAGAGACACCAGCAGATTCTGAGGGCGACACACCGGCGGAGGGTCAATCCCCACCCCACCAGCATTCATATCAACACCACCACCACCGCAACCAACACCAACACCTGCTGCTCCGCGAACCGCAACAAAACACCAGAGACGCCGGGCACAAGTACCCCCCATGCAGGTGATGGATGCATGTCCGAGCCCTGCAACACCATCGCCCAGAATTCCAACACCCGTCCCACCGCCTGCAGCACCAACAGCACGTGTCCGAGTCCCACGGCAGCGCAGGTCCCTGCGCAGTACATCGGATGCAGGCGACCATGCAAGCTCCCCATATGTTGGCATCGAGGCACAGATGCTGCGTGTCCAGCGCCTGCAGGGGAGACACATGGGTACCATCAGCATCCACATGGCGCGCCTAGCAAAGGAAATGTGTACCCTGACTGCGGCAGTGCGGGTCATGACCACTGTGGTGGCAGAGGGTAACAGCAGACTCAGCGAGGACATCCAGGACCTCACCCGTGCCATGAGAGCAGGGCATCACTGCGAGAGATGGCGGCACAGGCAGACCTTGCTCCGTTCCGCTGCTACTACCAAGGCCATCACTAGGCTGTGCAACAGCACTGCTGTTCTGTTCCGCCGCTCGGTGTCACTGCAGGTGGACCTAGGCCATTATTGTGGTGACGTTGCGAAGGCCCTAGGTCAGGTTACCACTGCAGTGGAACATTTGCAGACCGGTTCTTTCAGTGGCAGTGCCTTGGGAGGGGAGGACGGCAGTGAGGCTGCCTCAAGTGTCAGCAGTGTTTCCGTGGTGGAGGCCAGCACCAGGAGGCGCAGTTCGCGCTGCTCCACAGCCACAGGGACTGGCCGTGGTGAGGTGGAGGAGACAAGTGAGAGGAGGCTGGGCGTTTGTGGCAAGCGTTACAACAAACAAATGATGGATGGAATGCTGACAATGCAGACATTCTCCCCCAGTCAAGAGATCTGGGTTAAATCCATCGTTCTTTTACCCACTACACCACCCCAGTTTAGACATGGCCATATGCAAATCAGTCTTGACCCTGTGCCTCATGGGAACAGTCCAGCCCGAACTGCCAAGCCATGTCTTCCCTGGACCGGAATCAAGCATCCTAGGACCGGTTTCTGGCTATCAGCCGTCATCAGCCAGGATAGCTTGACTCCAGTGGCGTAGTGAGCACGGGTCCCACGTCTGGGAATACCCATCCCACTTAGGGGGAAAAGCGTTACAACAAACAAATGATGGATGGAATGCTGACAATGCAGACAGTCTCCCCCAGTCAAGAGATCTGGGTTAAATCCATCGTTCTTTTGCCCACTACACCACCCCAGTTTAGACATGGCCATATGCAAATCAGTCTTGACCCTGTGCCTCATGGGAACAGTCCAGCCCGCACTGCCAAGCCATGTCTTCCCTGGACCGGAATCAAGCATCCTAGGACCGGTTTCTGGCTATCAGCCGTCATCAGCCAGGATAGCTTGACTCCAGTGGCGTAGTGAGCACGGGTCCCACGTCTGGGAATACCCATCCCACTTAGGGCGAAAAGCGTTACAACAAACAAATGATGGATGGAATGCTGACAATGCAGACATTCTCCCCCAGTCAAGAGATCTGGGTTAAATCCATCGTTCTTTTGCCCACTACACCACCCCAGTTTAGACATGGCCATATGCAAATCAGTCTTGACCCTGTGCCTCATGGGAACAGTCCAGCCCGAACTGCCAAGCCATGTCTTCCCTGGACCGGAATCAAGCATCCTAGGACCGGTTTCTGGCTATCAGCCGTCATCAGCCAGGATAGCTTGACTCCAGTGGCGTAGTGAGCACGGGTCCCACGTCTGGGAATACCCATCCCACTTAGGGCGAAAAGCGTTGCAACAAACAAATGATGGATGGAATGCTGACAATGCAGACATTCTCCCCCAGTCAAGAGATCTGGGTTAAATCCATCGTTCTTTTGCCCGCTACACCACCCCAGTTTAGACATGGCCATATGCAAATCAGTCTTGACCCTGTGCCTCATGGGAACAGTCCAGCCCGAACTGCCAAGCCATGTCTTCCCTGGACCGGAATCAAGCATCCTAGGACCGGTTTCTGGCTATCAGCCGTCATCAGCCAGGATAGCTTGACTCCAGTGGCGTAGTGAGCACGGGTCCCACGTCTGGGAATACCCATCCCACTTAGGGCGAAAAGCGTTACAACAAACAAATGATGGATGGAATGCTGACAATGCAGACATTCTCCCCCAGTCAAGAGATCTGGGTTAAATCCATCGTTCTTTTGCCCACTACACCACCCCAGTTTAGACATGGCCATATGCAAATCAGTCTTGACCCTGTGCCTCATGGGAACAGTCCAGCCCGAACTGCCAAGCCATGTCTTCCCTGGACCGGAATCAAGCATCCTAGGACCGGTTTCTGGCTATCAGCCGTCATCAGCCAGGATAGCTTGACTCCAGTGGCGTAGTGAGCACGGGTCCCACGTCTGGGAATACCCATATCACTTAGGGCGAAAAGCGTTACAACAAACAAATGATGGATGGAATGCTGACAATGCAGACATTCTCCCCCAGTCAAGAGATCTGGGTTAAATCCATCGTTCTTTTGCCCACTACACCACCCCAGTTTAGACATGGCCATATGCAAATCAGTCTTGACCCTGTGCCTCAGGTACAGACTTATTTGCCTGTAGCCAGGTTCTGAGCTGGGATGGTGCAGTGAGCTAAAAAACGGTGATGGATTAAAACCATGATCTCTTGACTTGGTAAGAGTATTCTGCATCATTCAGAAACTCTGTCCATCACCACCCCCTTTTTCCCAAATCGATTTTATCCACACTCAGTGTGGGAGGTTATGCTCAGACGTGAGTCCCTTGCTCATTGCACCATCAGGATTCAGGCAAGCCGGGCCGACGAAGGCTGTGATGCCAGAAACCGGTCCCCGGAAGCTTGTTTCCTTCCCAGTATAAGAATTGGCTTGGTAGTTTGGTTTGCCCTGTTCCCATCATGCACTGGGACAGGTACAGACTAATTTGCATGTAGCCAGGTTCTGAGCTGGGATGGTGCAGTGAGCTAAAAAACGGTGATGGATTAAAACCATGATCTCTTGACTTGGTAAGAGTATTCTGCATCATTCAGAAACTCTGTCCATCACCACCCCCTTTTTCCCAAATCGTTTGTGGCAAGCGCCACTAGACAGACTGTAAGCCATCCATGACCATGGTGGGGTAACCAGGGTCCTCTCCTATTTGACACTTGCACACCCGTGACTACAACGGGCAAGTTTAGTGACTCTTGTTTTTGTGTGCTGTTATTTTCGTTCATGAGTGCCGGCACATACATCAGTGCTCCTGTGCATTAAACAGTAGCACCAAAAATGAAATTGTCATGGTTCATTCTTACCTGGGTCAGAAATGATGTTGCGTGATGTATGTCCGCCTCCTTTGGCCCTCAACTGTGTTAGGGACGTGTGCCTGTCAGTGCTGTGCGGGTGGTTGGTCATCCCGGTAGTCGTTATTCCTGTCCACCTCTATGGGTATCCCCCTTCTGGTTGCGATGTTGTGCAGCATGGCACATACAGCTATTATCCTGCAGCAGGTGTCTGGTTTGTATTGCAAGGCACCACCAGTCTTGTGTAAGATTCTAAATCGACTCTTCAGAATCCCAAAGGTCTTCTCAATTACATTTCTTATGCTTATGTGCCCCGCGTTGTATCGTTGCTCCTGTGGCGTTGCAGGATTGATGTAGGGGGTGAGTATATATTCCCGCAGGGCGTATGCACTGTCACCTACAAGATGGAAGCAAAGGTTTAGCAACGGTGATGTATATACATGTGTGGTGCACATTTTAGGAAGAGGAATGTGTACGTACCAAGCAGGAGTCCCTCTCCAAATTCTCCATTGAGTAGGCGCCTGTGGATGCCACTGTGTCTGAAGGTGTAGGAGTCGTGTGTGCTCCCCGGAAACTGTGCCACTAGGTCCGTGATGATGTGCTTGGCATCGCACACAACCTGCACGTTGATAGAGTGGTAGGACTTCCGGTTGCGGAATATGTACTCATTGGCTGAGGGTGGACAGATGGGGACATGCGTGCAGTCGATGCATCCTATGACATGGGCCACCTGGTAGAAAGCCTGTTTGGTGCGGTCCAACTGCAGTGGGGTTGTGGGGAAGCTGATGTGGGTGTGTATCATTGTCAGCATGGCATCAATGAATTTGTGGAAGAAGCGTGAGAGTGCGCTTTGCGATACGCCTCCCGCTACGGCGATGACCCCCTGGAAACTTCCAGAGGCCAGGAGGTGCAGGCTGCATAGGACCTGGATGTGCGCAGGAATTGCATTGGTCCGATGTGTCTGGTGCTGCAGTAGTGGTTCCAGGTCTGCAATTAGGCGCAGGATCATGGCACGATTCAGTCGATACTTGTCGTACACCTCATCCTCATTCTGTCCTAGCAATGTGATGTGCACTCTGAACACTCTCTCCTGGTCCCTTCTCCTGCGCTGTCCTGCTGCATTGATACGCATCCTCCTTGCAAGCACGTAGAGGGCTGCCATTTTGTGCAAGCCAACAGGGTCTCCTGGGCCAATTTTAATGGCTTACTGATTGGTTCCATCTGTGGCACATGTGGCTTGTTTTTTTGTAAATATTGTTTTTTAAATGTAACTTTACCTCCAGGTTCTGATTCCCCTTAATCTGCTCATGCTAAATAGCGGTTTTTGAGATTTTCGGTATTTGCGATTTTTGATGCATTCTGTAGCGATTCGTAATTTGCGATTGGCACTTGCCGGGAGCTATTAGTGATTTCGGTGATTGCGATTTCGCTTTTTTAGCGATTCTTTATTTTTGCGGGTTGTTTTTTAGCGATTCTTTATTTTTGCGAGTTAGCATTTAGCGATTCTGTATTTTATCCCGGTTTGAGTTGATGCATTGGGATTCTATTTTTGCCACTCGCTAACGGCTGATTTTTGCGATTCGATATTTTACCGACTGGATTTTTGCTTGATGCATGTGCCAGAAAGTGCCCAATGATAATACAGGACAGTGCACTGTGACTCTAAATTAAACGCCACACTATTCCTATCTTATGATGTATGTTCTGTGGGAGGATGTGCTGCCAAACCTTTACCCCCTCTCCCTCCTAAATTTGGTTAGTACTCATCTGCACAATTGGTGCAAATACGGATAACTTCTTCTGTTTCATCCTCTGTAAAGTCCTCACTTTACCGGCTACACTTGAATATCAACATTCTCGATATCTAGACCATATGTATGCATATGATGCTGAATGCACATCCATCTAGAGAACGGTAAAGTGAATTATGGAAGCATTGGAGAGTGCCTGGAGTCTATCTTTGAATGAAGGAAAGTTTTCTTGGTTGGGCGGTTCCAAAAATGAAGTCCTAAGCACCTCCGGTGCTAGTTCAGAGTCACTTCCTTTTAACTGATCTTTCACCCTAGTAGATCCACACTTCTTCTTTCCATAGGTTAAAATTCCATCCTGACTTCAGCCTCACCCTGTAAATAAACAGTGCTGGAGGGAACTAACCTCCAACTACCTTCCCTACAATTGTGCACTCCTCCAAACTGACCAACATAATTCCTTGCCCTGCTCATGTCCATGTAGAGTATTACAACACAGCCTACCTGAGATGCCAAAAAAGCTAATTCAGAGGTTGCTATGAGTACACAATCAGGCAACCTAAATTTGCCTGCAGCTATATAAAATTGAGCCGCATCAAAACAGCAACTGCAGTACTTGGAGCCAGCACTTTTATGAACCTGCCTATTCGAACGAGCTTGCGCATGCCGCTTGCCATCTCAGGTACCATCCCTCTTCAAACACTGGCGAACTTGAACAGATTTTGCACAGATTTGAAACGTGCTACACTTCGTTACAGTTAAGCCTTTAACATTTCTGTTAAACTTTTAATCTACTGTTTAAAATGTTACTAATTTTTAATAATGAAGCTGGCGGCCACAACTACAATCAGCTTCAAGTCACTCAAACAATTGCATACTGTCTGGACTACTCCAAAACTTGGTTTTAATATTGTTAAGCTTCTCTGATAATGAATTCCGTTTTATCATATTTTATGTTTTATTGCGATAAATGATTGTTATGGTTTTAATTAACTAAACAATACATTTTTGATACAGTAACTCTGGGGTTAGAGTCATAGTGCACAGTCTGTGATTCAAGATTAGCAAATGGTACACACCAAGCTGTTTCCAAGTGAGTACCTATGACATCCATGCAAAGGCTGCAGAGAGTGGTGATAGCCTACCAAACATTAAAGACATAAGGGAGGTGCACCTCTTGCATGGCTGGGCTGCTTGCGGCTGAGCATGGCATTCAGAGCCTGCTTGGCTGCTCCCGAAGCTCATTAATCACTGGCCCTTCTGCACCTGCAGTCAGATGGAGTGTTAATGTATTCATTCTTTATTATTTTGTAAAGCAAGATGTTCAAAACAATAAACCAGGCTAGAACGGTATATAGCCATAACAGATGTAAGAAAACATAGCATGTTTTACAACTTTATATATAAGTGCCTGATAATAGGAGAAAAATAAAAACAAAAAAAGGGTGGGAAAACACAAAATGAAGATAGTTTGAAGAGTATAAGCCAACGCTAATGTGTTCACTAGATTGTGATCAATAAAGAGTATGGAGCAAGAAGTAAATAGTAAAGAGCAAAAAGCAAATAGGAGAAAATCAAGAACAAAGAGTATTCCTCCTCCCAAACATTTCTCCCTAGTCTACCACATACTCCATAGTCAGTCAATCAGTACACTAGTCCATGTTTTGAGGAATCAGTTCGTCATTCTTAAACTTCTCCTTCCCGTTGAGTTATAGTCATGCGACTGGGATACGAAGACATATTATGATGACTATATTATGTATGCACGATAATCCTTTTATATCAAAGGACAGAGGCGAGAGTTCATTTAATCTAGCAAAAGGACCCCATATGTCTTTGAACTGGGTTTGTCCTAAATTTTATATGTGCGCCTCTCATAAGTAGCTAAACAAAAGAGTTTGGTTGTCCATTCTTGATGTATTGGAAGTGTCATTAGGCACAAGTGCCTGAGGATACAGACCTTTGCCACTATTAAGGTCATCAATTTCCATCTCTCCCTATGAAGAATACTGTCATTAACCTCTAGAACAGTGATACTCAAAGTACTGCCCGGGCCCACTCTTGACCTTTCCATGTGGCCCCCCTGGTGAACAGTAGCACAAGCTGTTGTTTACTTGCTGAGCACTAATATTCAGAAAAAAATGTTAAATAAAGGGAAAGCGTTTATTTGCAGGTTAAATGAAATTATGAAGTAATTACAGTGGTGTCCTGCACCACTTAACTTTAGTTAACCTCCAAATAAATGATTGCCCCTTTCTTTAACATTTTTTAGACCTCCTTACTCATTCACCCAGACCACCTACTGCTACCCTGCTGGCATCACTGCAGCCCTTGGTCACACCACAGACCATTCTTTGTGGCCCCTGGGCAAATGTTTGCGAGTACCCATGCTCAAGAATATCCTGTAACACGGCGAGTTTGGCCAAAGCAATAAAGGAAATGGTGCTACTATTCTGCCATGTGTTCCACATATCTGACCAGCAGCAGGATGATTTTGTACAGTGTTAGAAAAGGTAGACGGACCGGGAGGGTCGGCCGGGGTCAGGAGGAGAGGTCTCCGGGGAGAGCCGTCTCCAGCGATCGTACAGACAAGTAACTTCCCCCCCACAGACAGATATCACACACGGATAAGGTTCAGCGTTCTTTATAAGCACTTATTTAAGGTACGGTTGAATGGTACAAGGAGGTCTGGACTCAGGGGTCCCCTCGATTAGAGTCTCGCAAGGTAGGGAAGGGGGTAGCGGGGCAGTCTATTTACCAATCAGGTAGTTCTGATGAGATGATGATGAGCTCACAATCCTCGAGCTTGGTGGTTAGGTGGTACGGGCCGCGGCAGCGCCAGCAGGTCCCGGTGTGGATGGTCGATACAACGGGCCGCGGCAGCGCCAGCAGGTCCCCGGAAGATATACGGTCCGCGGCAGCGCCAGCAGGTCCCGGTGAGGATGGTCGTTACAACGGGCCGCGGCAGCGCCAGCAGGTCCCGGTGAGGATGGTCGTTACAACGGGCCGCTGCAGCGCCAGCAGGTCCCAGGAAGATGACTGTTGCAGAAGGCCGCGGCAGCGCCAGCAGGCAGGACGATGGTTCACAAGAGCGGGCTACGGCAGCGCCAGTAGACCGTCAAGGTTGAGTTCACTCGGTGTCTCTCGACTCCAGGATACAACTGCCTTCCTGCTCCGGAGCTGCCTCAGTTATAGGGCTGGTGCCCTTTGATGTCCGGACCCTCGCACTTGGAGGTCGGAGGGTCCGGGATGAAGGTGTCCAGACACCCAGCAGGGGGTGGAGCCAGTGCCTGGGGGAGCTGGGGGCGATCGGCACCTGGCGGGGGAGAGCCCTTGACAGTTCGTTCTCCCATTGACTTGCCAAGTGGTCCGCTCACCTCCTGGGTGGATGGTGGTGCCGGGATGTCGGGGCCGGCCAGGCCCGGGGTTAGGGTCGAGGGGAGGCCATGCGGCCGCGTGGTGCAGGGCCCCAGATGGCGGCTTGACCCGGCCGGGGAAGCCGGTGGGGCTGGACCCCGTGATGAGTAGGGGTCCGAGGGCAGAGGGTCCGTCGGGAGACGGAGTACAGGTGCTTGTCGTGGGGATATGCCAGGTGGGCCGGAGTTCGGGCCCTGTCGAGCGGGGAGGGAGCAAGCCGTCTGTGAGGCCTGTCCAACATGCGTCCCCCCCAGCTGAAGGCGGGGAGAGTCACCCATCTCCTTGGGGACTCTCTTCGTCGAGGCGGAAAAAGCGGGACAGGCCATCCGCGTTGGCGTGGTCTTGGCCTGGTCGGTGCACAGGGCGGCCTTCAGCTCCTCGAAGGCCGCTTGACAATCAGGAGTCCAGTTGACCCGCTTCGGTTGGTTCTTGGATGTGAGACCCGTGAGGGGCCCCACGAGGCTGCCGTAGTCCTTCACGAACCGCCGGTAGTAGCCGGTGAGCCCCAGGAAGGCTCGGACTTCGGTCTGGGTGACGGGGGGCTGCCAGGACTGGATGGCAGCAATCTTAAGTTGTAGTGGGGCCACCAGCCCGCTCCCCACTTGGTGCCCAAGGTAGGTCACAGACCCTTGGCCAATCTGGCACTTGCCGGCCTTAATGGTGAGGCCGGCCCGCTGGAGGGCGTGTAGGACCTCCTGGAGGTGACGGAGGTGGTCGGACCAGTGGCGGCTGTATACAGCGATATCGTCCAGGTAGGCAGCGCTGAATTCTTCAAGTCCCGCCAAGACCTGGTTCACAAGGCGTTGGAACGTGGCGGGGGCATTCTTCATGCCAAAGGGCATGACCTTAAATTGATAGTGGCCATCGGGGGTAGAGAAGGCTGACCGTTCCTGAGCCCTGGGTGTGAGGCCGATCTGCCAGTAGCCCGCCGTTAGGTCGAAGATACTAAGGTAGCGGGCGGCACCCAGCCGGTCGATCAGCTCGTCTGCTCGGGGGATGGGATGAGCGTCGGTCCGGGTGACAGCGTTCAAGCCCCGGTAGTCGACGCAGAATCTCAGTTCAGGGGCGGAGCCGGGGGCAGCGGCCTAGGGAACTAATACGACCGGACTGGCCCAGGGACTGTCCGAGGGCTCGATGACCCCGATCGTGAGCATCTTGGCCACTTCCTCCTGTATGCAGGCCCGTACCCGATCTGGTACGCGGTAGGCCCGGTGCCGGACAGGGGGACTGTCCCCGGTGTCTACGTCGTGCAGACACCAGGGGGTGACCCCGGGGGTGAGGGAGAACAGGGCAGCGAACTGCAGCAGGAGGTCCCGGCAGTCCTGGCGTTGCTCCGAAGTGAGGGCGTCAGAGAGCCGGACCCCGTCCACGGAGCCGTCCTTCTCCTGAGTCTTCAGGAGATCCGGGAGGGGCTCGGAGTCTTCTTCCGTGCCACTGTCTGTAGCCATCAAGAGGCTTAGTTCGGATCGCACAAAGTGTGGTTTGAGCCGGTTGGTGTGGAGGACCCGAAGGGGGTTCCGGGAAGACCCCATGTCGATGAGGTAAGTGACGGGGCTTTTGCGCTCGACCACTTTGAAGGGCCCCGTCCACTTATCCTGCAAGGCACATGGTTCGGTGGGGGACATCACCCATACTTGCTGCCCAGGCTCGAATTCCACGGAGGAGGCATTGTGATCATACCACCTCTTCATGTCCTCCTGGCTGGCCTCGAGGTTCGCCTTGGCCATCTCCCTGAAGCGCCGGGTCTGGTTTCGTAAGGCCAGGATGTATTTGAAGACGTCTGGAGGGGTCGTGAGGGGGGCCATCTCCCAACCTTCCTTGACTAGGCTGAGGGGCCCTCGCACAGGGTGCCCGTAGAGGAGTTCAAAGGGGCTAAAACCGAGGGACTTCTGGGGAACTTCTCGGTAGGCGAAGAGGAGGCACGGGAGCAGTACATCCCACTGGCGACGGAGAGGCTCTTCCAATCCCCCAATCATCCCTTTGAGAGTGCGGTTAAAACGCTCTACTAGTCCGTTCCCTTGGGGGTGATAGGGGGTCGTGAATCTGTAGGTGACCCCGCATTGTTGCCAGAGGGACTTCATGTATTTGGATATGAAATTCGTACCTCGGTCGCTGACGACTTCTCGGGGGAAGCCTACCCGGGAGAAGATCCCCATCAGGGCCCGGCCAACCACCGGAGCGGTCACTGTCCGTAGGGGCACCGCCTCGGGGTAGCGGGTGGCATGGTCCACTAGTACCAAGATGAACCTGTGTCCTTGCGCCGTGCGGGGGTCCAGAGGTCCCACAATGTCTATCCCCACCCTCTCGAATGGGGTGGTGACCACGGGGAAGGGTTGCAGAGGGGCTTTCAGCTTCCGACCACTCTTCCCGCTGGCTTGGCACGTGGGGCAAGATCGGCAGTGGTTCAGGACGTCATTCCTCATTTTCGGCCAGAAAAAGTGGGTCACCAGGCGACTGTACGTTTTGTCCTGGCCCAGGTGTCCAGCCAGGGGGACGTCGTGGGCCAGGTTGAGCAGAAAGTCTCGGAAGCGGAGCGGTACCACCAGAACTCGACCGGCCCCCAGCTCGGCGATTATTTGCTCGCTGTAGAGCAGGTCGTTATCCCAGTAGACCCAGTGGGTTCCGGTGGTGTCCCCGGCGTTTTGGGTGCTGGCTTGTTGGCGGAGTCCCTCGAGGGAGGGACAGGTCTTTTGTTCCTGGCGGAACTGTTCTTGGGTGGGCCCCCCTTCTTGCCGCCACTGAGCCAGATCCGGAAGGTCCTGGTGTTGCGCGTCTTCTTCGGTAGTCGGGTCCGGGAGGTCGGACTCGCCGTTGTCCTCTACGGGGGCAACCGGGGGCGGAGGTGCTGGCCATTCGGTTTCTTCTGATCGGGGGGCGGCACGGGCGGCCATGGATCGGGTGGTTACGCAGGCCCAGTCCGGGAGGCCCAGCATCCCCAAGTGCTCTCTTCTCTCGACGGTGGCCCACGGGGAACTCTCGAGGTCATTCCCCAGGAGGCAGTCCACGGGGGCATCGTCCCGGACCGTCACCTTCAGTAGGCCGGAGACCCCTCCCCATTCAAACGGGACGCAGGCCATCTTACACATGCTCTCAGAGTTATCCGCCGAGCGGACGGGGCAGAGAATGTTCGGCAGGATCTGCTCGGGCTTTACCAGGTGACAGCGGACGGCCGTCACGCTGGCGCCGGTGTCACGCAAGGCCTCGGCTCTCTGTCCATTAATGGTCACCCACTGACCGTATTTTCTGGTGTTGGCGGGTAGGGGAGCCCGCGGAACCATGTCTCTTCCCCCTAAGCATGCCAGGACCATGGCGGCCGGTTCCCACCCTTGCTGGGCCGGCTCATACTCTTCGGGTCCCTCCGATGATTGCTCTTCCCCGAGGGCAGCGGCAGCTACCTGGCGGGGCTTGGGTGTTTGGTTCTGCGGGCAGCTCGGGTCATTGGCGTAGTGGCCGACTCGCTGGCATCGGTGGCACGTGACGTTGGCCCGGAACCCAGGACGCAACGGGGGGTTGCTCCGGCCGGCCGGAGGCGGGGTGCTGGCCACGGGGGTTGCCGGCAAGGCGTCTCTCCCTCGTCCCTGGCCTCCTCCTCCACCCCGAGGACGGTGCTGGCTTTGGTTGCTTCGATTCTGCTCGTGTGGCCCTCTCCGGCCCACTCGGGTGCTTTCCCATCAGTCAGCTTCGGCGGCGAGCTGCCGGGGGTCAGTCAGCTTACTGTCGAGTAGGTGCTGCCTGAGCTCGACGAAACAGTTGTTTGACAGGTGCTCCCATACCATAAGGTTGAAGAGTTGTTCGTAGGTGGTGACCTGACTTCCC
Organism: Triturus cristatus; assembly: GCF_964204655.1. NCBI lineage: Eukaryota > Metazoa > Chordata > Amphibia > Caudata > Salamandridae > Triturus > Triturus cristatus. Next base: position 820,870,191 of record NC_140591.1, read on the forward strand.
TTGATCCAACCCTCGAAGGCCCGGCTGAAATAGTTCACGTATTCTACCCAAGTTGTACCTGGGATCCGGGTGCAGTCTCGGAACCTCTGGCGGTACATCTCGGGCGTGAGGCCGTAGCGGGCGAGGAGGGCAGCCTTCATGTGGTCGTAGGACGACATTTGGTGATCGGGGAGCTGTAGTAGGGCATCGCGACCCTCGTTGATAAATCTCCCCCAAAGTCCGGCTCCCCAATCACTCCGGTCGATCCGGTGGGAGGTCATTGCGATCTCATAGGCTTTAAACCACTGTTGTATGTCATCTTCTCGGACATACTCGCGGACCACATCCTTGGGGATGTGAACTTTTTTCTCAATTGGCCCCGGGGTGTGTGGTCGCTCAGGCACCCCCAGTTCCTTATTCTGTTTGCGCAGTTCTATTTCCGCCAGTCGGCGCTCGTGCTCGAGCGTTATTTTTTTCTCTTCCAGCTCTCTCTGTCTCTGCTTTTCTTCTCGTTCCTCTCGAAGCCGCATATGCTCGAGGTTGAGTTTCTGTTCAGCTAACTTGAGTTCCCCATCCATCTTGAGTCGTGCCATCTCTAATTCGTGTAATCTGACTCTGTCTCTTTCTCGTATCTCCTCCTGCGAGAGGCCCGTTCCCCGTTCCTCGGGAGCCGTGGCGTTCCCCTCTGGTGTGATGCTGTTTTGGTCTGGTGTGACGTTGCTTTGGTCGGAGGGTCCTGCGACCCCAGTTTCTGTCCATGACTCAAGAGCGCGCTTTAGATCATCCTTGGTACTCAGGCCGGTGGTAGCAATGCCAAGTTCTATGCAAAATTGTCTCAGTTCGCGGTGGTTGTATTCTTCTAATTTCTCCATTTGGAACTTCTCGGTGGAGCTGCTATCTTTGGTCGACATCGTGTTTTGTCGTGGGGTGAGCTACTCTCTGTACGATTACGCGTTGATTCGGATCGCGCCGCTGGCCACCAATGTTAGAAAAGGTAGACGGACCGGGAGGGTCGGCCGGGGTCAGGAGGAGAGGTCTCCGGGGAGAGCCGTCTCCAGCGATCGTACAGACAAGTAACTTCCCCCCCACAGACAGATATCACACACGGATAAGGTTCAGCGTTCTTTATAAGCACTTATTTAAGGTACGGTTGAATGGTACAAGGAGGTCTGGACTCAGGGGTCCCCTCGATTAGAGTCTCGCAAGGTAGGGAAGGGGGTAGCGGGGCAGTCTATTTACCAATCAGGTAGTTCTGATGAGATGATGATGAGCTCACAATCCTCGAGCTTGGTGGTTAGGTGGTAGGGGCCGCGGCAGCGCCAGCAGGTCCCGGTGTGGATGGTCAATACAACGGGCCGCGGCAGCGCCAGCAGGTCCCCGGAAGATATACGGTCCGCGGCAGCGCCAGCAGGTCCCGGTGAGGATGGTCGTTACAACGGGCCGCGGCAGCGCCAGCAGGTCCCGGTGAGGATGGTCGTTACAACGGGCCGCGGCAGCGCCAGCAGGTCCCAGGAAGATGACTGTTGCAGAAGGCCGCGGCAGCGCCAGCAGGCAGGACGATGGTTCACAAGAGCGGGCTACGGCAGCGCCAGTAGACCGTCAAGGTTGAGTTCACTCGGTGTCTCTCGACTCCAGGATACAACTGCCTTCCTGCTCCGGAGCTGCCTCAGTTATAGGGCTGGTGCCCTTTGATGTCCGGACCCTCGCACTTGGAGGTCGGAGGGTCCGGGATGAAGGTGTCCAGACACCCAGCAGGGGGTGGAGCCAGTGCCTGGGGGAGCTGGGGCGATCGGCACCTGGCGGGGGAGAGCCCTTGACAGTTCGTTCTCCCATTGACTTGCCAAGTGGTCCGCTCACCTCCTGGGTGGATGGTGGTGCCGGGATGTCGGGGCCGGCCAGGCCCGGGGTTAGGGTCGAGGGGAGGCCATGCGGCCGCGTGGTGCAGGGCCCCAGATGGCGGCTTGACCCGGCCGGGGAAGCCGGTGGGGCTGGACCCCGTGATGAGTAGGGGTCCGAGGGCAGAGGGTCCGTCGGGAGACGGAGTACAGGTGCTTGTCGTGGGGATATGCCAGGTGGGCCGGAGTTCGGGCCCTGTCGAGCGGGGAGGGAGCAAGCCGTCTGTGAGGCCTGTCCAACATACAGGATTACAGTATATGGAGACGGTCGCACCTAGGTTCCTGATGCCTACACCAATTGTCGTTAGAGAGTAGGTGAGCCCTTTTTAACTTGTACGGTGACCAGTTCCAGCCATGTACAATTTCAAAACAAGAAAAATGTAATTGTGCCTCTCTTAGGATCCTGTCAGAATTATCAAGTAAATCCAAAGAGTATTCATCAGTATATTCAACATCTGAGCAGACCTGTCAATGCTGCATAATAATACAGCTAATATTGTGAGAAATAGTGAGTCATAATAATCTGGTGTATGTTGGAGACTGCACCCCTGGAGTTGCCCCACATAAAAAAGTACTCCCTAATAGGCGACTCTGATAGGGTCACCAGGCCGGCATCGAGCACACTGCTTAAGCAATGGGGCAATTCATAGTAATGTCAATAGTGTACTGGCCTTATGAAAACGTCCTTTCAGAGAGCTTCAAATGTCTTTATCATATTGTTACTGGTATCATAAACATCCATTATTGCCATGAAACAATCGCAATGGACCGCACTCCGCTAGCCCTTCCTCCGGGTCGCCCCAAGGGAAGCTGGTACATGAAGTTCTTGAGTGGTTCACCCCAGTGAGTGCAAGTAAGTACTTGTTGAACTGATGATCTCTGATGGAGTTCTTGAGTGGTTCACCCCAGTGGGTGCAAGTAAGTACTTGTTGAACTGATGATCTCTAGACCCGATACATGTCCCGGGTTTTAAAATATCGCCCGAGACATGGCTCGGGTTTCGAGATAACTTCCCTCATCAGTAGAGAAAATAGTTAGGGGTGGAAGAGAGGGCCGCCAAGCAACCGTCAAAGGCCTCAGTGCCCGCACAGGCACGCATGTGCGTCGTCCAGGAGCTCGTCAGCTCAAAGCTCGAGGGAGCCATTTTTAGAAACAATCGCAATGGACCGCACTCCGCTAGCCCCTCCTCCGGGTCGCCCCAAGGGAAGCTGGTACATGAAGTTCTTGAGTGGTTCACCCCAGTGGGTGCAAGTAAGTACTTGTTGAACTGATGATCTCTGATGGAGTTCTTGAGTGGTTCATCCCAGTGGGTGCAAGTAAGTACTTGTTGAACTGATGATCTCTAGACCCGATACATGTCCCGGGTTTTAAAATATCGCCCGAGACATGGCTCGGGTTTCGGGATAACTTCCCTCATCAGTAGAGAAAATAGTTAGGGGTGGAAGAGAGGGCCGCCAAGCAACCGTCAAAGGCCTCAGTGCCCGCACAGGCACGCAGGTGCGTCATCCAGGAGCTCGTCAGCTCAAAGCTCGAGGGAGCCATTTTTAGAAACAATCGCAATGGACCGCACTCCGCTAGCCCCTCCTCCGGGTCGCCCCAAGGGAAGCTGGTACATGAAGTTCTTGAGTGGTTCACCCCAGTGGGTGCAAGTAAGCACTTGTTGAACTGATGATCTCTGATGGAGTTCTTGAGTGGTTCACCCCAGTGGGTGCAAGTAAGTACTTGTTGAACTGATGATCTCTAGACCCGATACATGTCCCGGGTTTTAAAATATCGCCCGAGACATGGCTCGGGTTTCGGGATAACTTCCCTCATCAGTAGAGAAAATAGTTAGGGGTGGAAGAGAGGGCCGCCAAGCAACCGTCAAAGGCCTCAGTGCCCGCGCAGGCACGCAGGTGCGTCGTCCAGGAGCTCGTCAGCTCAAAGCTCGAGCGAGCCATTTTTAGAAACAATCGCAAATGGACCGCACTCCGCTAGCCCCTCCTCCGGGTCACCCCAAGGGAAGCTGGTACATGAAGTTCTTGAGTGGTTCACCCCAGTGGGTGCAAGTAAGTACTTGTTGAACTGATGATCTCTGATGGAGTTCTTGAGTGGTTCACCCCAGTGGGTGCAAGTAAGTACTTGTTGAACTGATGATCTCTAGACCCGATACATGTCCCGGGTTTTAAAATATCGCCCGAGACATGGCTCGGGTTTCGGGATAACTTCCCTCATCAGTAGAGAAAATAGTTAGGGGTGGAAGAGAGGGCCGCCAAGCAACCGTCAAAGGCCTCAGTGCCCGCGCAGGCACGCAGGTGCGTCGTCCAGGAGCTCGTCAGCTCAAAGCTCGAGGGAGCCATTTTTAGAAACAATCGCAAATGGACCGCACTCCGCTAGCCCCTCCTCCGGGTCGCCACAAGGGAAGCTGGTACATGAAGTTCTTGAGTGGTTCACCCCAGTGGGTGCAAGTAAGTACTTGTTGAACTGATGATCTCTGATGGAGTTCTTGAGTGGTTCACCCCTGTGGGTGCAAGTAAGTACTTGTTGAACTGATGATCTCTAGACCCGATACATTTCCCGGGTTTTAAAATATCGCCCGAGACATGGCTCGGGTTTCGGGATAACTTCCCTCATCAGTAGAGAAAATAGTTAGGGGTGGAAGAGAGGGCCGCCAAGCAACCGTCAAAGGCCTCAGTGCCCGCACAGGCACGCAGGTGCGTCGTCCAGGAGCTCGTCAGCTCAAAGCTCGAGGGAGCCATTTTTAGAAACAATCGCAATGGACCGCACTCCGCTAGCCCCTCCTCCGGGTCGCCCCAAGGGAAGCTGGTACATGAAGTTCTTGAGTGGTTCACCCCAGTGGGTGCAAGTAAGTACTTTTTGAACTGATGATCTCTGATGGAGTTCTTGAGTGGTTCACCCCAGTGGGTGCAAGTAAGTACTTGTTGAACTGATGATCTCTAGACCCGATAGATGTCCCGGGTTTTAAAATATCGCCAGAGACATGGCTCGGGTTTCGGGATAACTTCCCTCATCAGTAGAGAAAATAGTTAGGGGTGGAAGAGAGGGCCGCCAAGCAACCGTCAAAGGCCTCAGTGCCCGCACAGGCACGCAGGTGCGTCGTCCAGGAGCTCGTCAGCTCAAAGCTCGAGGGAGCCATTTTTAGAAACAATCGCAATAGACCGCACTCCATTAGCCCCTCCTCCGGGTCGCCCCAAGGGAAGCTGGTACATGAAGTTCTTGAGTGGTTCACCCCATTGGGTGCAAGTAAGTACTTGTTGAACTGATGATCTCTGATGGAGTTCTTGAGTGGTTCACCCCAGTGGGTGCAAGTAAGTACTTGTTGAACTGATGATCTCTAGACCCGATACATGTCCCGGGTTTTAAAATATTGCCCGACACATAGCTCGGGTTTCGGGATAACTTCCCTCATCAGTAGAGAAAATAGTTAGGGGTGGAAGAGAGGGCCGCCAAGCAACCGTCAAAGGCCTCAGTGCCCGCACAGGCACGCAGGTGCATCGTCCAGGAGCTCGTCAGCTCAAAGCTCGAGGGAGCCATTTTTAGAAACAATCGCAATGGACCGCACTCCGCTAGCCCTCCTCCGGGTCGCCCCAAGGGAAGCTGGTACATGAAGTTCTTGAGTGGTTCACCCCAGTGGGTGCAAGTAAGTACTTGTTGAACTGATGATCTCTGATGGAGTTCTTGAGTGGTTCACCCCAGTGGGTGCAAGTAAGTACTTGTTGAACTGATGATCTCTAGACCCGATACATGTCCCGGGTTTTAAAATATCGCCCGAGACATGGCTCGGGTTTCGGGATAACTTCCCTCATCAGTAGAGAAAATAGTTAGGGGTGGAAGAGAGGGCCGCCAAGCAACCGTCAAAGGCCTCAGTGCCCGCACAGGCACGCAGGTGCGTCGTCCAAGAGTTCGTCAGCTCAAAGCTCGAGGGAGCCATTTTTAGAAACAATCGCAATGGAACGCACTCCGCTAGCCCCTCCTCCGGGTTTCCCCAAGGGAAGATGGTACATGAAGTTCTTGAGTGGTTCACCCCAGTGGGTGCAAGTAAGTACTTGTTGAACTGATAATCTCTGATGGAGTTCTTGAGTGGTTCACCCCAGTGGGTGCAAATGAGTACTTGTTGAACTGATGATCTCTAGACCCGACACATGTCCCGGGTTTTAAAATATCGCCCGAGACATGGCTCTGGTTTCGGGATAACTTCCCTCATCAGTAGAGAAAATAGTTAGGGGTGGAAGAGAGGGCCGCCAAGCAACCGTCAAAGGCCCCAGTGCCCGCACAGGCACGCAGGTGCGTCGTCCAGGAGCTCGTCAGCTCAAAGCTCGAGGGAGCCATTTTTAGAAACAATCGCAATGGACCGCACTCCGCTAGCCCCTCCTCCGGGTCGCCCCAAGGGAAGCTGGTACATGAAGTTCTTGAGTGGTTCACCCCAGTGGGTGCAAGTAAGTACTTGTTGAACTGATGATCTCTGATGGAGTTCTTGAGTGGTTCACCCCAGTGGGTGTAAGTAAGTACTTGTTGAGCTGATGATCTCTAGACCCGATATATGTCCCGGGTTTTAAAATATCGCCCGAGACATGGCTCGGGTTTCGGGATAACTTCCCTAATCAGTAGAGAAAATAGTTAGGGGTGGAAGAGAGGGCCGCCAAGCAACCGTCAAAGGCCTCAGTGCCCGCACAGGCATGCAGGTGCGTCGTCCAGGAGCTCGTCAGCTCAAAGCTCGAGGGAGCCATTTTTAGAAACAATCGCAATGGGCCGCACTCCGCTAGCCCCTCCTCCGGGTCGCCCCAAGGGAAGCTGGTACATGAAGTTCTTGAGTGGTTCACCCCAGTGGGTGCAAGTAAGTACTTTTTGAACTGATGATCTCTGATGGAGTTATTGAGTGGTTCACCCCAGTGGGTGCAAGTCAGTACTTGTTGAACTGATGATCTCTAGACCCGATACATGTCCCGGGTTTTAAAATATCGCCCGAGACATGGCTCGGGTTTCGGGATAACTTCCCTCATCAGTAGAGAAAATAGTTAGGGGTGGAAGAGAGGGCCGCCAAGCAACCGTCAAAGGCCTCAGTGCCCGCACAGGCAAGCAGGTGCGTCGTCCAGGAGCTCGTCAGCTCAAAGCTCGAGGGAGCCATTTTTAGAAACAATCGCAATGGACCGCACTCCGCTAGCCCTCCTCCGGGTCGCCCCAAGGGAAGCTGGTACATGAAGTTCTTGAGTGGTTCACCCCAGTGGGTGCAAGTAAGTACTTGTTGAACTGATGATCTCTGATGGAGTTCTTGAGTGGTTCACCCCAGTGGGTGCAAGTAAGTACTTGTTGAACTGATGATCTCTAGACCCGATACATGTCCCGGGTTTTAAAATATCGCCCGAGACATGGCTCGGGTTTCGGGATAACTTCCCTCATCAGTAGAGAAAATAGTTAGGGGTGGAAGAGAGGGCCGCCAAGCAACCGTCAAAGGCCCCAGTGCCCGCACAGGCACGCAGGTGCGTCGTCCAGGTGTTCGTCAGCTCAAAGCTCGAGGGAGCCATTTGTAGAAACAATCGCAATGGAACGCACTCCGCTAGCCCCTCCTCCGGGTTGCCCCAAGGGAAGATGGTACATGAAGTTCTTGAGTGGTTCACCCCAGTGGGTGCAAGTAAGTACTTGTTGAACTGATAATCTCTGATGGAGTTCTTGAGTGATTCACCCCAGTGGGTGCAAGTAAGTACTTGTTGAACTGATGATCTGTAGACCCGGGTTTTAAAATATCGCCCGAGACATGGCTCGGGTTTCGGGATAACTTCCCTCATCAGTAGAGAAAATAGTTAGGGGTGGAAGAGAGGGCCGCCAAGCAACCGTCAAAGGCCTGAGTGCCCGCACAGGCACGCAGGTGCGTCGTCCAGGAGCTCGTCAGCTCAAAGCTCGAGGGAGCCATTTTTAGAAACAATAGCAATGGACCGCACTCCGCTAGCCCCTCCTCCGGGTCGCCCCAAGGGAAGCTGGTACATGAATTTCTTGAGTGGTTCACCCCAGTGGGTGCAAGTAAGTACTTGTTGAACTGATGATCTCTGATGGAGTTCTTGAGTGGTTCACCCCAGTGGGTGTAAGTAAGTACTTGTTGAGCTGATAATCTCTAGACCCGATATATGTCCCGGGTTTTAAAATATCGCCCGAGACATGGCTCGGGTTTCGGGATAACTTCCCTAATCAGTAGAGAAAATAGTTAGGGGTGGAAGAGAGGGCCGCCAAGCAACCGTCAAAGGCCTCAGTGGCCGCACAGGCACGCAGGTGCGTCGTCCAGGAGCTCGTCAGCTCAAAGCTCGAGGGAGCCATTTTTAGAAACAATCGCAATGGGCCGCACTCCGCTAGCCCCTCCTCCGGGTCGCCCCAAGGGAAGCTGGTACATGAAGTTCTTGAGTGGTTCACCCCAGTGGGTGCAAGTAAGTACTTTTTGAACTGATGATCTCTGATGGAGTTCTTGAGTGGTTCACCCCAGTGGGTGCAAGTCAGTACTTGTTGAACTGATGATCTCTAGACCCGAGACATGTCCCGGGTTTTAAAATATCGCCCGAGACATGGCTCGGGTTTCGGGGTAACTTCCCTCATCAGTAGAGAAAATAGTTAGGGGTGGAAGAGAGGGCCGCCAAGCAACCGTCAAAGGCCTCAGTGCCCGCACAGGCACGCAGGTGCGTCGTCCATGAGGTCGTCAGCTCAAAGCTCGAGGGAGCCATTTTTAGAAACAATCGCAATGGACCGCACTCCGCTAGCCCCTCCTCCGGGTCCCCCCAAGGGAAGCTGGTACATGAAGTTCTTGAGTGGTTCACCCCAGTGGGTGCAAGAAAGTACTTGTTGAACTGATGATCTCTGATGGAGTTCTTGAGTGGTTCACCCCAGTGGGTGCAAGTAAGTACTTGTTGAACTGATGATCTCTAGACCCGATACATGTTCCGGGTTTTAAAATATCGCCCGAGACATGGTTTGGGTTTCGGGATGACTTCCCTCATCAGTAGAGAAAATAGTTAGGGGTGGAAGAGAGGGCCGCCAAGCAACCGTCAAAGGCCTCAGTGCCCGCACAGGCACGCAGGTGCGTCGTCCAGGAGCTCGTCAGCTCAAAGCTCGAGGGAGCCATTTTTAGAAACAATCGCAATGGACCGCACTCCGCTAGCCCCTCCTCCGGGTCGCCCCAAGGGAAGCTGGTACATGAAGTTCTTGAGTGGTTCCCCCAGTGGGTGCAAGTAAGTACTTGTTGAACTGATGATCTCTGATGGAGTTCTTGAGTGGTTCACCCCTGTGGGTGCAAGTAAGTACTTGTTGAACCCATGATCTCTAGACCCGATACATGACCCGGGATTTAAAATATCGCCCGAGATATGGCTCGGGTTTCGGGATAACTTCCCTCATCAGTAGAGAAAATAGTTAGGGGTGGAAGAGAGGGCCGCCAAGCAACCGTCAAAGGCCTCAGTGTCCGCACAGGCACGCAGGTGCATCGTCCAGGAGTTCGTCAGCTCAAAGCTCGAGGGAGCCATTTTTGGAAACAATCGCAATGGACCGCACTCCGCTAGCCCCTCCTCCGGGTCGCCCCAAGGGAAGCTGGTACATGAAGTTCTTGAGTGGTTCACCCCAGTGGGTGCAAGTAAGTACTTGTTGAACTGATGATCTCTGATGGAGTTCTTGAGTGGTTCACCCCAGTGGGTGCAAGTAAGTACTTGTTGAACTGATGATCTCTAGACCCGATACATGCCCCGGGTTTTAAAATATCGCCCGAGACATGGCTCGGGTTTCGGGATAGCTTCCCTCATCAGTAGAGAAAATAGTTAGGGGTGGAAGAGAGGGCCGCCAAGCAACCGTCAAAGGCCTCAGCGCCCGCACAGGCACGCAGGTGCATCGTCCAGGAGCTCGTCAGCTCAAAGCTCGAGGGAGCCATTTTTAGAAACAATCGCAATGGACTGCACTCCGCTAGCCCCTCCTCCGGGTCGCCCCAAGGGAAGCTGGTACATGAAGTTCTTGAGTGGTTCACCCCAGTGGGTGCAAGTAAGTACTTGTTGAACTGATGATCTCTGATGGAGTTCTTGAGTGGTTCACCCCAGTGGGTGCAAGTAAGTACTTGTTGAACTGATGATCTCTAGACCCGATTCATGTTCCGGGTTTTAAAATATCGCCCGAGACATGGTTTGGGTTTCGGGATGACTTCCCTCATCAGTAGAGAAAATAGTTAGGGGTGGAAGAGAGGGCCGCCAAGCAACCGTCAAAGGCCTCAGTGCCCGCACAGGCACGCAGGTGCGTCGTCCAGGAGCTCGTCAGCTCAAAGCTCGAGGGAGCCATTTTTAGAAACAATCGCAATGGACCGCACTCCGCTAGCCCCTCCTCCGGGTCGCCCCAAGGGAAGCTGGTACATGAAGTTCTTGAGTGGTTCACCCCAGTGGGTGCAAGTAAGTACTTGTTGAACTGATGATCTCTGATGGAGTTCTTGAGTGGTTCACCCCAGTGGGTGCAAGTAAGTACTTGTTGAACCCTGTTAGAAAGGGTAGACGGACCGGGAGGGTCGGCCGGGGTCAGGAGGAGAGGTCTCCGGGGAGAGCCGTCTCCAGCGATCGTACAGACAAGTAACTTCCCCCCCCCCACAGACAGATACCACACACGGATAAGGTTCAGTGTTCTTTATAAGCACTTCTTAAGGTACGGTTGAATGGTACAAGGAGGTCTGGACTCAGGGGTCCCCTCGATTCAAGTCTCTCAAAGCAGGGTAAGGGGTAGCGGGACAGTCTGTTTACCAGTCAGGTAGTTCGGATGAGATGATGACTAGCTCACAATCCTCGAGCTTGGTGGTTTAGTTGGTACGGGCCGCGGCAGCGCCAGCAGGTCCCGGTCGGGATGGTCGGTACACGGTCCGCGGCAGCGCCAGCAGGTCCCGGAAAGATGGTCGATGTACGGTCCGCGGCAGCGCCAGCAGGTCCCGGTGAGGATGGTCATTACAACGGGCCGCGGCAGCGCCAGCAGGTCCCGACGAGGATGGATGTTGCAGAAGGCCGCGGCAGCGCCAGCAGGCAGGACGATGGTTCACAAGAGCGGGCTACGGCAGCGCCAGTAGTCCGTCAAGGCTGAGTTCTCTCGGTGTCTCTCGACTCCAGGATACAACTGCCTTCCTGCTCCGGCGTTGCCCCAGTTATAGGGCAGGCGCCCTTTGATGTCCGGACCCTCGCACTTGGAGGTTGGAGGGCCCGGGATGAAGGTGTCCAGACACCCAGCAGGGGGTGGAGCCAGCGCCTGGGGGAGCTGGAGGCGATCGGCACCTGGCGGGGGAAGAGCTCTCGATACTTCGTTCTCCCATTGACCTGCCAAGTGGTCCGCTCACCTCCTGGGTGGATGGTGGTGCCGGGATGTCGGGGCCGGCCAGGCCCGGGGTTAGGGTCGGGGCGAGGCCACGCGGCCTCGTGGTGCAGTGCCCAAGATGGCGGCTTGCACCGGCCGGGGGAACCGGTGGGGCTGGGCCCCGTGATGAGCAGAGGTCCGAGGGCAGAAGATCCGTCGGGAGACGGGGTACAGGTGCTTTTCGTGGGTTATGCCTGGTGGGCCGGGGCTCAGGCCCTGTCGTGCGGGGAGGGAGCAAGCCCTTCGTGGGGCCTGTCCAACATGCGTCCCCCCCAGCTGAAGGCGGGGAGAGTCACCCATCTCCTTGGGGACTCTCTTCGTCGAGGCGGAAAAAGCGGGACAGGCCATCCGCGTTGGCGTGGTCTTGGCCTGGTCGGTGCTCCACCGTGAAGTCCATTCCCTGCAGGGAAATGGACCAGCGCAAGAGTTTTGGGTTCTCCCCCCGCATCTGCATCAGCCACTGCAGGGGTCGATGGTCGGTTTGTACCCGGAAGTGGGTACCGAAGAGATAGGGCCGGAGCTTTTTGAGGGCCCACACCACTGCGAAGGCCTCCCTCTCAATGGTGCTCCAGCGCTGTTCTCGGGCCAGGAGACGTCGACTGATGAAGGCCACCGGCTGGTCATGACCTTCGGGGTTTAACTGAGAAAGGACAGCTCCGATGCCGTGGTCGGAGGCGTCGGTCTGTACCACGAATTCCCGACTGTAATCGGGGGCCTGGAGCACAGGGGCGGTGCACAGGGCGGCCTTCAGCTTCTCGAAGGCCGCTTGACACTCGGGGGTCCAGTTAATCCGCTTCGGTTGGTTCTTGGACGTGAGACCCGTGAGGGGCCCCACGATGCTGCCGTAGTCCTTCACGAACCGCCGGTAGTAGCCGGTGAGCCCCAAGAAGGCTCGGACCTCGGTCTGGGTGACGGGGGGCTGCCAGGACTGGATGGCAGCAATCTTAAGTTGTAGCGGGGCCACCAGCCCGCTTCCCACTTGGTGCCCAAGGTAGGTCACAGACCCTTGGCCAATTTGGCACTTGCCGGCCTTAATTGTGAGGCCGGCCCGCTGGAGGGCCTGTAGGACCTCTTGGAGGTGACGGAGGTGGTCGGGCCAGTGGCGGCTGTATACAGCGATATCGTCCAGGTAGGCAGCGCTGAACTCTTCGAGCCCCGCCAAGACCTGGTTCACGAGGCGTTGAAACGTGGCGGGGGCATTCTTCATGCCGAAGGGCATGACCTTGAATTGGTAGTGGCCATCGGGGGTAGAGAAGGCTGACCGTTCCTGAGCCCTGGGTGTGAGGCCGATCTGCCAGTAGCCCGCTGTTAGGTCGAAGATACTAAGGTAGCGGGCGGCCCCCAGCCGGTCGATCAGCTCGTCTGCTCGGGGGATCGGATGAGCGTCGGTCCGGGTGACAGCGTTCAAGCCCCGGTAGTCGACGCAGAATCTCAGTTCAGGTGCGATGCCGGGGGCAGCGGCTTTGGGAACCAATACAACCGGACTGGCCCAGGGACTGTCCGAGGGCTCGATGACCCCGATTGTGAGCATCTTGGCCACTTCCTCCTGTATGCAGGCCCGTACCCGATCTGGTACGCGGTAGGCCCGGTGTCGGACAGGGGGACTGTCCCCGGTGTCCACGTCGTGCAAACACCAAGGGGTGACCCCGGGGGTGAGGGAGAACAGGGTAGCGAACTGCAGCAGGAGGTTCCGGCAGCCCTGGCGTTGCTCCGAAGTGAGGGCGTCAGAGAGCCGGACCCCGTCCACGGAGCCGTCATTCTTCTGAGTCTTCAGAAGATCCGGGAGGGGTTCGGAGTCTTCCTCTGCCCCACTGTCCATAGCCATCAGGAGGCTGAGTTCTGAGCGCACAAAGTGTGGTTTGAGTCGGTTGGTGTGGAGGACCCGAAGGGGGTTCCGGGAGGTCCCCAGGTCGATGAGGTAAGTGACGGGGCTTTTGCGCTCAACCACTTTGAAGGGCCCCGTCCACTTATCTTGCAAGGCACATGGTTCGGTGGGGGACATCACCCATACTTGTTGTCCAGGCTCGAACTCAACGGAGGAGGCATTGTGATCATACCACCTCTTCATGTCCTCCTGGCTGGCCTCGAGGTTCGCCTTGGCCATCTCACTGAAGCGCCGGGTCTGATTGCATAGGGCCAGGATGTATTTGAAGACGTCTGGAGGGGTCTTTAGGGGGGGCCATCTCCCAACCTTCTTTTACTAGGCTGAGGGGCCCTCGCACAGGGTGCCCGTACAGGAGTTCGAAAGGGCTAAAACCGAGGGACTTCTGGGGAACTTCTCGGTAGGCGAAGAGGAGGCACGGGAGTAGTACATCCCACTGGCGACGGAGGGGCTCTTCCAATCCCCCAATCATCCCCTTGAGAGTGCGGTTAAAACGCTCCACTAGTCCGTTCCCTTGGGGGTGATAGGGGGTCGTGAATCTGTAGGTGACCCCGCATTGTTGCCAGAGGGACTTCATGTATTTGGATATAAAGTTCGTGCCTCGGTCGCTGACGACTTCTCGGGGGAAGCCTACCCGGGAGAAGATCCCCATTAGGGCCCGGCCAACCACCGGAGCTGTCACGGTCCGTAGGGGCACCGCCTCGGGGTAGCGGGTGGCATGGTCCACCAGTACTAAGATGAACCTGTGTCCTTGTGCCGTGCGGGGGTCCAGAGGCCCCACAATGTCTATCCCCACCCTCTCGAACGGGGTGGTGACCACAGGGAAGGGTTGCAGAGGGGCTTTCAGCTTCCGACCACTCTTCCCGCTGGCTTGGCATGTGGGGCAAGATCGGCAGTGGTTCAGGACGTCGTTCCTCATTTTTGGCCAGAAAAAGTGGGTCACTAGGCGGCTGTACGTTTTGTCCTGGCCCAGGTGTCCAGCCAGGGGGACATCGTGGGCCAGGTTGAGCAGAAAGTCTCTGAAGCGGAGAGGTACCACCAGTACTCGACCGGCCCCCAGCTCGGCGATTCTTTGCTCGCTGTATAGCAGGTCGTTATCCCAGTAGACCCAGTGAGTTCCGGTGGAGTCCCCTGCGTTCTGGGCGCTGGCTTGTTGGCGGAGTCCCTCGAGGGAGGGACAGGTCTTTTGTTCCTGGCGGAACTGTTCTTGGGTGGGCCCCCCTTCTTGACGCCACTGAGCCAGGTCCTGGGGTTGCGCGTCCCCTTCGGTCGTCGGGTCTGGGAGGCTGGCCTCGTCGCTGTCTTCTACTGGGGCGACCGGGGGCGGAGGTGCTGGCCATTCCGGTTCTTCTGATCGGGGGACGGCACGGGCGGCCATGGACCGGGTGGTTATGCAGGCCCAGTCCGGGAGGCCCAGCATCCCCAGGTGCTCTCTTCTCTCAACGGTGGCCCACGGGGAACTCTCGAGGTCATTCCCCAGGAGGCAGTCCACGGGGGCATCGTCCCGGACCGTCACCTTCAACAGGCCGGAGACCCCTCCCCATTCGAATGGGACGCAGGCCATTTGACACATACTCTCAGAGTTGTCTGCCGAGCGGACGGGGCAGAGAATGTTCGGCAGGATCTGCTCGGGCTTCACCAGGTGACAGCGGACGGCCGTCACACTGGCGCCTGTGTCACGCAAGGCCTCGGCTCGCTGTCCATTAATGGTCACCCACTGACCGTATTTCCTGGTGTTAGCGGGTAGGGGAGCCCGCGGGACCATGTCTCTTCCCCCTAAGCACGCCAGGACCATGGCGGCCGGTTCCCACTCTTGCTGGGCCGGCTCATACTCTTCTGGCTCCTCCGATAATCGCTCTTCCCCCAGGGCGGCGGCAGCTACCTGGCGGGGCTTGGGTGTTTGGTTCTGCGGGCAGCTCGGGTCATTGGCGTAGTGGCCGACTCGCTGGCATCGGTGGCACGTGACGTTGGCTCGGAACCCAGGACGCCACGGGGGGTTGCCCCGGCCGGCCGGAGGCGGGGTGCTGGCCACGGGTGTTGCTGGCAAGGCGTCTCTCCCTCGCCCCTGGCCCCCTCCTCCTCCCCGAGGACGGTGCTGGCCTTGGTTGCTTCTGTTCTGTTCGTGTGGCCCCCTCCGGCCCACTCGGGTGCTTTCCCATCGGTCAGCTTCGGCGGCGAGCTGCCGGGGGTCAGTCAGCTTACTGTCGAGGAGGTGCTGCCTGAGCTCGACGAAACAGTTGTTCGACAGGTGCTCCCATACCATAAGGTTAAAGAGTTGTTCGTAGGTGGTGACATGGCTCCCCTTGATCCAACCCTCGAAGGCACGGCTGAAATAGTTCACGTATTCTACCCAAGTTGTACCTGGGATCCGGGTGCAATCTCTGAACCTCTGGCGGTACATCTCGGGTGTGAGGCCGTAGCGGGTGAGGAGGGCAGCCTTCATGTGGTCGTAGGACGACATTTGGTGATCTGGGAGCTGCAGTAGGGCATCGCGACCCTCGTTGATAAACCTCCCCCAAAGTCCGGCTCCCCAATCACTCCGGTCGATCCGGTGGGAGGTCATGGCGATCTCGTAGGCTTTAAACCATTGTTGTATGTCGTCTTCTCGGACATACTCGCGGACAACATCCTTGGGGATGTGGACTTTTTTCTCGATTGGCCCCGGGGTGTGTGGTCGCTCAGGTACCCCCAGTTCTTTATTCTGTTTCCGAAGTTCTATCTCCGCTAGTTGGCGCTCGTGCTCGAGCGTTATTTTTTTCTCCTCTAGCTCTCTCTGTCTCTGCTTCTCTTCTCGTTCTTCTCGGAGCCGCATATGCTCGAGGTTGAGTTTCTGTTCAGCTAACTTGAGTTCCCCATCCATCTTGAGTCGTGCCATTTCCAACTCGTGCAATCTGGTTCTTTCTCTTTCTCGGATCTCCTCCTGCGAGAGGCCCGTTCCCCGCTCCTCGGGAGCCGTGGCGTTCCCCCCTGGTGTGATGCTGCTTTGGTCGGAGGGTCCGGCGACCCTAGTTTCTGTCCACGACTCTAGGGCGTGTTTTAGATCATCCTTGGTACTCAGGCCGGTGGTAGCAATGCCAAGTTCTATGCAGAATTGTCTCAGTTCGCGGTGGTTGTATTCTTCTAATTTATCCATTTGGAATTTCTCGGTGGAGCTGCTATCTTTGGCTGACATCGTGTTTTTGTCGTGGGGTGAGCTACTCTCTGTACGATTACGCGTTGATTCGGATCCCACCGCTGCCACCAATGTTAGAAAGGGTAGACGGACCGGGAGGGTCGGCCGGGGTCAGTAGGAGAGGTCTCCGGGGAGAGCCGTCTCCAGCGATCGTACAGACAAGTAACTTCCCCCCCCTACAGACAGATACCACACACGGATAAGGTTCAGTGTTCTTTATAAGCACTTCTTAAGGTACGGTTGAATGGTACAAGGAGGTCTGGACTCAGGGGTCCCCTCGATTCAAGTCTCTCAAAGCAGGGTAAGGGGTAGCGGGACAGTCTGTTTACCAGTCAGGTAGTTCGGATGAGATGATGACTAGCTCACAATCCTCGAGCTTGGTGGTTTAGTTGGTACGGGCCGCGGCAGCGCCAGCAGGTCCCGGTCGGGATGGTCGGTACACGGTCCGCGGCAGCGCCAGCAGGTCCCGGAAAGATGGTCGATGTACGGTCCGCGGCAGCGCCAGCAGGTCCCGGTGAGGATGGTCGTTACAACGGGCCGCGGCAGCGCCAGCAGGTCCCGACGAGGATGGATGTTGCAGAAGGCCGTGGCAGCGCCAGCAGGCAGGACGATGGTTCACAAGAGCGGGCTACGGCAGCGCCAGTAGTCCGTCAAGACTGAGTTCTCTCGGTGTCTCTCGACTCCAGGATACAACTGCCTTCCTGCTCCGGCGTTGCCCCAGTTATAGGGCAGGCGCCCTTTGATGTCCGGACCCTCGCACTTGGAGGTTGGAGGGCCCGGGATGAAGGTGTCCAGACACCCAGCAGGGGGTGGAGCCAGCGCCTGGGGGAGCTGGAGGCGATCGGCACCTGGCGGGGGAAGAGCTCTCGATACTTCGTTCTCCCATTGACCTGCCAAGTGGTCCGCTCACCTCCTGGGTGGATGGTGGTGCCGGGATGTCGGGGCCGGCCAGGCCCGGGGTTAGGGTCGGGGAGAGGCCACGCGGCCTCGTGGTGCAGGGCCCAAGATGGCGGCTTGCACCGGCCGGGGGAGCCGGTGGGGCTGGGCCCCGTGATGAGCAGAGGTCCGAGGGCAGAAGATCCGTCGGGAGACGGGGTACAGGTGCTTTTCGTGGGTTATGCCTGGTGGGCCGGGGCTCAGGCCCTGTCATGCGGGGAGGGAGCAAGCCCTTCGTGGGGCCTGTCCAACAAACCCATGATCTCTAGACCCAATACATGACCCGGGATTTAAAATATCGCCCGAGATATGGCTCGGGTTTCGGGATAACTTCCCTCATCAGTAGAGAAAATAGTTAGGGGTGGAAGAGAGGGCCGCCAAGCAACCGTCAAAGGCCTCAGTGCCCGCACAGGCACGCAGGTGCGTCGTCCAGGAGCTCGTCAGCTCAAAGCTCAAGGGAGCCATTTTTAGAAACAATCGCAATGGACTGCACTCCGCTAGCCCCTCCTCCGGGTCGCCCCAAGGGAAGCTGGTACATGAAGTTCTTGAGTGGTTCACCCCAGTGGGTGCAAGTAAGTACTTGTTGAACTGATGATCTCTGATGGAGTTCTTGAGTGGTTCACCCCAGTGGGTGCAAGTAAGTACTTGTTGAACTGATGATCTCTAGACCCGATACATGTCCCGGGTTTTAAAATATCGCCCGAGACATGGCTCGGGTTTCGGGATAACTTCCCTCATCAGTAGAGAAAATAGTTAGGGGTGGAAGAGAGGGCCGCCAAGCAACCGTCAAAGGCCTCAGTGCCCGCACAGGCACGCAGGTGCGTCGTCCAGGAGCTCGTCAGCTCAAAGCTCGAGGGAGCCATTTTTAGAAACAATCGCAATGGACCGCACTCCGCTAGCCCCTCCTCCGGGTCGCCCCAAGGGAAGCTGGTACATGAAGTTCTTGAATGGTTCACCCCAGTGGGTGCAAGTAAGTACTTGTTGAACTGATGATCTCTGATGGAGTTCTTGAGTGGTTCACCCCAGTTGGTGCAAGTAAGTACTTGTTGAACCCTGTTAGAAAGGGTAGACGGACCGGGAGGGTCGGCCGGGGTCAGGAGGAGAGGTCTCCGGGGAGAGCCGTCTCCAGCGATCGTACAGACAAGTAACTTCCCCCCCCCCACAGACAGATACCACACACGGATAAGGTTCAGTGTTCTTTATAAGCACTTCTTAAGGTACGGTTGAATGGTACAAGGAGGTCTGGACTCAGGGGTCCCCTCGATTCAAGTCTCTCAAAGCAGGGTAAGGGGTAGCGGGACAGTCTGTTTACCAGTCAGGTAGTTCGGATGAGATGATGACTAGCTCACAATCCTCGAGCTTGGTGGTTTAGTTGGTACGGGCCGCGGCAGCGCCAGCAGGTCCCGGTCGGGATAGTCGGTACACGGTCCGCGGCAGCGCCAGCAGGTCCCGGAAAGATGGTCGATGTACGGTCCGCGGCAGCGCCAGCAGGTCCCGGTGAGGATGGTCGTTACAACGGGCCGCGCCAAGGGAAGCTGGTACATGAAGTTCTTGAGTGGTTCACCCCAGTGGGTGCAAGAAAGTACTTGTTGAACTGATGATCTCTGATGGAGTTCTTGAGTGGTTCACCCCAGTGGGTGCAAGTAAGTACTTGTTGAACTGATGATCTCTAGACCCGATACATGTTCCGGGTTTTAAAATATCGCCCGAGACATGGTTTGGGTTTCGGGATGACTTCCCTCATCAGTAGAGAAAATAGTTAGGGGTGGAAGAGAGGGCCGCCAAGCAACCGTCAAAGGCCTCAGTGCCCGCACAGGCACGCAGGTGCGTCGTCCAGGAGCTCGTCAGCTCAAAGCTCGAGGGAGCCATTTTTAGAAACAATCGCAATGGACCGCACTCTGCTAGCCCCTCCTCCGGGTCGCCCCAAGGGAAGCTGGTACATGAAGTTCTTGAGTGGTTCACCCCAGTGGGTGCAAGTAAGTACTTGTTGAACTGATGATCTCTGATGGAGTTCTTGAGTGGTTCACCCCAGTGGGTGCAAGTAAGTACTTGTTGAACCCATGATCTCTAGACCCGATACATGACCCGGGATTTAAAATATCGCCCGAGATATGGCTCGGGTTTCGGGATAACTTCCCTCATCAGTAGAGAAAATAGTTAGGGGTGGAAGAGAGGGCCGCCAAGCAACCGTCAAAGGCCTCAGTGTCCGCACAGGCACGCAGGTGCGTCGTCCAGGAGCTCGTCAGCTCAAAGCTCGAGGGAGCCATTTTTAGAAACAATCGCAATGGACTGCACTCCGCTAGCCCCTCCTCCGGGTCGCCCCAAGGGAAGCTGGTACATGAAGTTCTTGAGTGGTTCACCCCAGTGGGTGCAAGTAAGTACTTGTTGAACTGATGATCTCTGATGGAGTTCTTGAGTGGTTCACCCCAGTGGGTGCAAGTAAGTACTTGTTGAACTGATGATCTCTAGACCCGATACATGTCCCGGGTTTTAAAATATCGCCCGAGACATGGCTCGGGTTTCGGGATAACTTCCCTCATCAGTAGAGAAAATAGTTAGGGGTGGAAGAGAGGGCCGCCAAGCAACCGTCAAAGGCCTCAGTGCCCGCACAGGCACGCAGGTGCGTCGTCCAGGAGCTCGTCAGCTCAAAGCTCGAGGGAGCCATTTTTAGAAACAAACGCAATGGACCGCACTCCGCTAGCCCCTCCTCCGGGTCGCCCCAAGGAAAGCTGGTACATGAAGTTCTTGAGTGGTTCACCCCAGTGGGTGCAAATAAGTACTTGTTGAACTGATGATCTCTGATGGAGTTCTCGAAACACGTGTCCAGGGATGGCTAACGCTACACTTACTTGCACTCAAGACTCGGGCATAGGCTTACCCGCCGACGCTGACTTCAGGGACCACAATTCTTTGGGGCAACACGCTGGTAGGTAGAGCAGTGTGCGACCAATTGGACTTTTGTTAATATTCAGGCTCCTTGAGCCGGTGGAGCTGACGAGCTCATGGTTACGCACCTGCGCGCTACGAGAGGTACTTTACATGAGAACACTTATTTTAGCAGCCTACACAGCAACCCTACACACTCACCTACTCCCTGCTGACGAGAGGCAACTACCTCGAAACACGTGTCCAGGGATGGCTAACGCTACACTTACTTGCACTCAAGACTCGGGCATAGGCGTACATGCCGACGCTGACTTCAGGGACCACAATTCTTTGGGGCAACACGCTGGTAGGTAGAGCAGTGTGCGACCAATTGGACTTTTGTTAATATTCAGGCTCCTTGAGCCGGTGGAGCTGATGAGCTCATGATTACGCACCTGCGAGCTACGAGAGGTACTTTACCTGAGAACACTTATTTTAGCAGCCTACACAGCAACCCTACACACTCACCTACTCCCTGCTGACGAGAGGCAACTACCTCGAAACACGTGTCCAGGGATGGCTAACGCTACACTTACTTGCACTCAAGACTCGGGCATAGGCGTACCCGCCGATGCTGACTTCAGGGACCACAATTCTTTGGGGCAACACGCTGGTAGGTAGAGCAGTGTGCGACCAATTGGACTTTTGTTAATATTCAGGTTCCTTGAGCCGGTGGAGCTGACGAGCTCATGGTTACGCACCTGCGAGCTACGAGAGGTACTTTACCTGAGAACACCTATTTTAGCAGCCTACACAGCAACCCTACACATTCACCTAATCCCTGCTGACGAGAGGCAACTACCTCGAAACACGTGTCCAGGGATGGCTAACGCTACACTTACTTGCACTCAAGACTCGGGCATAGGCGTACCCGCCGCCGCTGACTTCAGGGCTCACAATTGTTTGGGGCAACACGCTGGTAGGTAGAGCAGTGTGCGACCAATTGGACTTTTGTTAATATTCAGGCTCCTAGAGCAGGTGGAGCTGACGAGCTCATGGTTACGCACCTGCGTGCTACGAGAGGTACTTTACCTGAGAACACTTATTTTAGCAGCCTACACAGCAACCCTACACACTCACCTACTCCCTGCTGACGAGAGGCAACTACCTCGAAACACGTGTCCAGGGATGGCTAACGCTACACTTACTTGCACTCAAGACTCAGGCATAGGCGTACCCGCCGACGCTGACTTCAGGGACCATAATTCTTTGGGGCAACACGCTGGTAGGTAGAGCAGTGTGCGACCAATTGGACTTTTGTTAATATTCAGGCTCCATGAGCCGGTGGAGCTGACGAGCTCATGGTTACGCACCTGCGCGCTACGAGAGGTACTTTACCTGAGAACACTTATTTTAGCAGCCTACACAGCAACCCTACACACTCACCTACTCCCTGCTGACGAGAGGCAACTACCTCGAAACACGTGTCCAGGGATGGCTAACGCTACACTTACTTGCACTCAAGACTCGGGCATAGGCGTACCCGCTGACGCTGACATCAGGGACCACAATTCTTTGGGGCAACACGCTGGTAGGTAGAGCAGTGTGCGACCAATTGGACTTTTGTTAATATTCAGGCTCCTTGAGCCGGTGGAGCTGACGAGCTCATGGTTACGCACCTGCGAACTACGAGAGGTACTTTACCTGAGAACACTTATTTTAGCAGCCTACACAGCAACCCTACACACTCACCTACTCCCTGCTGACGAGAGGCAACTACCTCGAAACACGTGTCCAGGGATGGCTAACGCTACACTTACTTGCACTCAAGACTCGGGCATAGGCGTACCCGCCGATGCTGACTTCAGGGACCACAATTCTTTGGGGCAACACGCTGGTAGGTAGAGCAGTGTGCGACCAATTGGACTTTTGTTAATATTCAGGTTCCTTGAGCCGGTGGAGCTGACGAGCTCATGGTTACGCACCTGCACGCTACGAGAGGTACTTTACCTGAGAACACTTATTTTAGCAGCCTACACAGCAACCCTACACACTCACCTACTCCCTGCTGACGAGAGGCAACTACCTCGAAACACATGTCCAGGGATGGCTAACGCTACACTTACTTGCACTCAAGACTCGGGCATAGGCGTACCCGCCGATGCTGACTTCAGGGATCACAATTCTTTGGGGCAACACGCTGGTAGGTAGAGCAGTGTGCGACCAATTGGACTTTTGTTAATATTCAGGCTCCTTGAGCCGGTGGAGCTGACGAGCTCATGGTTACGCACCTGCGCGCTACGAGAGGTACTTTACCTGAGAACACTTATTTTAGCAGCCTACACAGCAACCCTACACACTCACCTACTCCCTGCTGACGAGAGGCAACTACCTCGAAACACGTGTCCGGGGATGGCTAACGCTACACTTACTTGCACTCAAGACTCAGGCATAGGCGTACCCGCCGACGCTGACTTCAGGGACCACAATTCTTTGGGGCAATACGCTGGTAGGTAGAGCAGTGTGCGACCAATTGGACTTTTGTTCATATTCAGGCTCCTTGAGCCGGTGGAGCTGACGAGCTCATGGTTACGCACCTGCGCGCTACGAGAGGTACTTTACCTGAGAACACTTATTTTAGCAGCCTACACAGCAACCCTACACACTCACCTACTCCCTTCTGACGAGAGGCAACTACCTCGAAACACGTGTCCAGGGATGGCTAATGCTACACTTACTTGCACTCAAGACTCGGGCATAGGCGTACCCGCCGACGCTGACTTCAGGGACCACAATTCTTTGGGGCAACACGCTGGTAGGTAGAGCAGTGTGCGACCAATTGGACTTTTGTTAATATTCAGTCTCCTTGAGCCGGTGGAGCTGACGAGCTCATGGTTACGCACCTGCGCGCTACGAGAGGTACTTTACCTGAGAACACTTATTTTAGCAGCCTACACAGCAACCCTACACACTCACCTACTCCCTGCTGACGAGAGGCAACTACCTCGAAACACGTGTCCAGGGATGGCTAACGCTACACTTACTTGCACTCAAGACTCGGGCATAGGCGTACCCGCCGACGCTGACTGCAGGGCCCACAATTCTTTGGGGCAACACGCTGGTAAGTAGAGCAGTGTGCGACCAATTGGACTTTTGTTAATATTCAGGTTCATTGAGCCGGTGGAGCTGACGAGCTCATGGTTACGCACCTGCGCGCTACGAGAGGTACTTTACCTGAGAACACTTATTTTAGCAGCCTACACAGCAACCCTACACACTCACCTACTCCCTGCTGATGAGAGGCAACTACCTCGAAACACGTGTCCAGGGATGGCTAACGCTACACTTACTTGCACTCAAGACTCGGGCATAGGCGTACCCGCCGACGCTCACTTCAGGGATCACAATTCTTTGGGGCAACATGCTGGTAGGTAGAGCAGTGTGCGACCAATTGGACTTTTGTTAATATTCAGGCTCCTTGAGCCGGTGGAGCTGACGAGCTCATGGTTACGCACCTGCACGCTACGAGAGGTACTTTACCTGAGAACACTTATTTTAGCAGCCTACACAGCAACCCTACACACTCACCTACTCCCTGCTGACGAGAGGCAACTACCTCAAAACACCTGTCCAGGGAAATGGCTAACGCTACACTTACTTGCACTCAAGACTAGGGCATAGGCGTACCCGCCGACGCTGACTTCAGGGACCACAATTCTTTGGGGCAACACGCTGGTAGGTAGAGCAGTGTGCGACCAATTGGACTTTTGTTAATATTCAGGCTCCTTGAGCCGGGGGAACTGACGAGCTCATGGTTACGCACCTGCGCACTACGAGAGGTACTTTACCTGAGAACACTTATTTTAGCAGCCTACACAGCAACCCTACACACTCACCTACTCCCTGCTGACGAGAAGCAACTACCTCGAAACACGTGTCCAGGGATGGCTAACGCTACACTTACTTGCACTCAAGACTCGGGCATAGGCGTACCCGCCGACGCTGACTTCAGGGACCACAATTCTTTGGGGCAACACGCTGGTAGGTAGAGCAGTGTGCGACCAATTGGACTTTTGTTAATATTCAGGCTCCTTGAGCCGGGGGAGCTGACGAGCTCATGGTTACGCACCTGTGCGCTACAAGAGGTACTTTACCTGAGAACACTTATTTTAGCAGCCTACACAGCAACCCTACACACTCACCTACTCCCTGCTGACGAGAGGCAACTACCTCGAAACACGTGTCCAGGGATGGCTAACGCTACACTTACTTGCACTCAAGACTCGAGCAAAGGCGTACCCGCCGCCGCTGACTTCAGGGATCACAATTCTTTGGGGCAACACGCTGGTAGGTAGAGCAGTGTGCGACCAATTGGACTTTTGTTAATATTCAGGCTCCTAGAGCAGGTGGAGCTGACGAGCTCATGGTTACGCACCTGCGCGCTACGAGAGGTACTTTACCTGAGAACACTTATTTTAGCAGCCTACACAGCAACCCTACACACTCACCTACTCCATGCTGACGAGAGGCAACTACCTCGAAACACGTGTCCAGGGATGGCTAACGCTACACTTACTTGCACTCAAGACTCGGGCATAGGCGTACCCGCCGACGCTGACTTCAGGGACTACAATTCTTTGGGCAACACGCTGGTAGGTAGAGCAGTGTGCGACCAATTGGACTTTTGTTAATCTTCAGGCTCCTTGAGCTGGTGGAGCTGACGAGCTCATAGTTACGCACCTGCGCGCTACGAGAGGTACTTTACCTGAGAACACTTATTTTAGCAGCCTACACAGCAACCCTACACACTCACCTACTCCCTGCTGATGAGAGGCAGCTACCTCGAAACACGTGTCCAGGGATGGCTAACGCTACACTTACTTGCACTCAAGACTCGGGCATAGGCGTACCCGCCGACGCTGGCTTCAGGGACCACAATTCTTTGGGGCAACACGCTGGTAGGTAGAGCAGTGTGCGACCAATTGGACTTTTGTTAATATTCAGGCTCCTTGAGCCGGTGGAGCTGACGAGCTCATGGTTACGCACCTGCGCGCTACGAGAGGTACTTTACCTGAGAACACTTATTTTAGCAGCCTACACAGCAACCCTACACACTCACCTACTCCCTGCTGATGAGAGGCAACTACCTCGAAGCACGTGTCCAGGGATGGCTAACGCTACACTTACTTGCACTCAAGACTCGGGCATAGGCGTACCCGCCGACGCTGACTTCAGGGACCATAATTCTTTGGGGCAACACGCTGGTAGGTAGAGCAGTGTGCGACCAATTGGACTTTTGTTAATATTCAGGCTCCATGAGCCGGTGGAGCTGACGAGCTCATGGTTACGCACCTGCGCGCTACGAGAGGTACTTTACCTGAGAACACTTATTTTAGCAGCCTACACAGCAACCCTACACACTCACCTACTCCCTGCTGATGAGAGGCAACTACCTCGAAACACGTGTCCAGGGATGGCTAACGCTACACTTACTTGCACTCAAGACTCGGGCATAGGCGTACCCGCTGACGCTGACTTCAGGGACCACAATTCTTTGCGGCAACACGCTGGTAGGTAGAGCAGTGTGCGACCAATTGGACTTTTGTTAATATTCAGGCTCCTTGAGCCGGTGGAGCTGACGAGCTCATGGTTACGCACCTGCGAACTACGAGAGGTACTTTACCGGAGAACACTTATTTTAGCAGCCTACACAGCAACCCATCACACTCAACTACTCCCTGCTGACGAGAGGCAACTACCTCGAAACACGTGTCCAGGGATGGCTAACGCTACACTTACTTGCACTCAAGACTCGGGCATAGGCGTACCCGCCGATGCTGACTTCAGGGACCACAATTCTTTGGGGCAACACGCTGGTAGGTAGAGCAGTGTGCGACTGTTAGAAAGGTAGATGGACCGGGAGGGTCGGCCGGGGTCAGGAGGAGAGGTCTCCGGGGAGAGCCGTCTCCAGCGATCGTACAGACAAGTAACTTCCCCCCCCCCACAGACAGATACCACACACGGATAAGGTTCAGTGTTCTTTATAAGCACTTATTTACGGTACGGTTAAATGGTACAAGGAGGTCTGGACTCAGGGGTCCCCTCGATTAGAGTCTCGCAAGGTAGGGAAGGGGGTAGCGGGACAGTCTATTTACCAATCAGGTAGTTCGGATGAGATGATGATGAGCTCACAATCCTCGAGCTTGGTGATTAGGTGGTATGGGCCGCGGCAGCGCCAGCAGGTCCCGGTGTGGATGGTCGTTACAACGGGCCGCGGCAGCGCCAGCAGGTCCCAGGAAGATGACTGTTGCAGAAGGCCGCGGCAGCGCCAGCAGGTCCCGGTGAGGATGGTCGTTACAACGGGCCGCGGCAGCGCCAGCAGGTCCCAGGAAGGTGAGGGTTGCAGAAGGCCGCGGCAGCGCCAGCAGGCAGGACGATGGTTCACAAGAGCGGGCTACGGCAGCGCCAGTAGACCGTCAGGGTTGAGTTCACTCGGTGTCTCTCGACTCCAGGATACAACTGCCTTCCTGCTCCGGAGCTGCCCCTGTTATAGGGCTGGTGCCCTTTGATGTCCGGACCCTCGCACTTGGAGGTCGGAGGGTCCGGGATGAAGGGGTCCAGACACCCAGCAGGGGGTGGAGCCAGTGCCTGGGGGAGCTGGGGGCGATCGGCACCTGGCGGGGGAGAGCCCTTGACACTTCGTTCTCCCATTGACCTGCCAAGTGGTCCGCTCGCCTCCTGGGTGGATGGTGGTGCCGGGCTGTCGGGGCCGGCCAGGCCCGGGGTTAGGGTCGAGGGGAGGCCGTGCGGCCGCGTGGTGCAGGGCCCAAGATGGCGGCTTGACCCGGCCGGGAAAGCCGGTGGGGCGGGACCCCGTGATGAGTAGGGGTCCGAGGGCAGAGGGTCCGTCGGGAGACGGAGTACAGGTGCTTGTTGCGGGGATATGCCAGGTGGGCCGGGGTTCGGGCCCCGTCGAGCGGGGAGGGAGCGAGCCGTTTGTGAGGCCTGTCCAACATGCGTCCCCCCCAGCTGAAGGCGGGGAGAGTCACCCATCTCCTTGGGGACTCTCTTCGTCGAGGCGGAAAAAGCGGGACAGGCCATCTGCGTTGGCGTGATCTTGGCCTGGTCGGTGCTCCACGGTGAAGTCCATTCCCTGCAGGGAAATGGACCAGCGCAAGAGTTTTGGGTTCTCCCCCCGCATCTGCATCAGCCATTGCAGGGGTCGATGGCCGGTTTGTACCCGGAAGTGGGTACCGAAGAGATAGGGTCGGAGCTTTTTGAGGGCCCACACTACTGCAAATGCCTCCCTCTCGATGGTGCTCCAACGCTGTTCTCGGGCCAGGAGACGTCGGCTGATGAAGGCCACCGGCTGGTCATGACCTTCGGGGTTCAGCTGAGAGAGGACGGCCCCGATGCCGTGGTCGGAGGCGTCGGTCTGCACCACAAATTCCCGACTGTAATCGGGGGCCTGGAGCACCGGGGCGGTGCACAGGGCGGCCTTCAGCTCCTCGAAGGCCGCTTGACAATCAGGGGTCCAGTTGACCCGCTTCGGCTGGTTCTTGGATGTGAGACCCGTGAGGGGCCCCACGATGCTGCCGTAGTCCTTCACGAACCGCCGGTAGTAGCCGGTGAGCCCCAAGAAGGCTCGGACCTCGGTCTGGGTGACGGGGGGCTGCCAGGACTGGATGGCAGCAATCTTAAGTTGTAGTGGGGCCACCAGCCCGCTCCCCACTTGGTGCCCAAGGTAGGTCACAGACCCTTGGCCAATCTGGCACTTGCCGGCCTTAATGGTGAGGCCGGCCCGCTGGAGGGCTTGCAGGACCTCTTGGAGGTGGCGGAGGTGGTCGGACCAGTGGCGGCTGTATACAGCGATATCGTCCAGGTAGGCAGCGCTGAATTCTTCAAGCCCTGCCAAGACCTGGTTCACAAGGCGTTGGAACGTGGCGGGGGCATTCTTCATGCCAAAGGGCATGACCTTAAATTGATAGTGGCCATCGGGGGTAGAGAAGGCTGACCGTTCCTGAGCCCTGGGTGTGAGGCCGATCTGCCAGTAGCCCGCCGTTAGGTCGAAGATACTAAGGTAGCGGGCGGCCCCCAGCCGGTCGATCAGCTCGTCTGCTCGGGGGATGGGATGAGCGTCGGTCCGGGTGACAGCGTTCAAGCCCCGGTAGTCGACGCAGAATCTCAGTTCAGGGGCGGAGCCGGGGGCAGCGGCCTTGGGAACTAATACGACCGGACTGGCCCAGGGACTGTCCGAGGGCTCGATGACCCCGATCGTGAGCATCTTGGCCACTTCCTCCTGGATGCAGGCCCGTACCCGATCTGGTACGCGGTAGGCCCGGTGCCGGACAGGGGGACTGTCCCCGGTGTCTACGTCGTGCGAACACCAGGGGGTGACCCCGGGGGTGAGGGAGAACAGGGCAGCGAACTGCAGCAGGAGGTTCCGGCAGTCCTGGCGTTGCTCTGAAGTGAGGGCGTCCGAGAGCCGGACCCCGTCCACGGAGCCGTCCTTCTCCTGAGTCCTCAGGAGGTCCGGGAGGGGCTCGGAGTCTTCTTCTGTGCCACTGTCTGTAGCCATCAAGAGGCTTAGTTCGGAGCGCACAAAGTGCGGTTTGAGCCGGTTGGTGTGGAGGACCCGAAGGGGGTTCCGGGAGGACCCCATGTCGATGAGGTAAGTGACGGGGCTTTTGCGCTCGACCACTTTGAAGGGCCCCGTCCACTTATCTTGCAGGGCGCATGGTTCGGTGGGGGACATCACCCATACTTGCTGCCCCGGCTCGAATTCAACGGAGGAGGCATTGTGATCATACCACCTCTTCATGTCCTCCTGGCTGGCCTCGAGGTTCGCCTTGGCCATCTCCCTGAAGCGCCGGGTCTGGTTTCGTAAGGCCAGGATGTATTTGAAGACGTCTGGAGGGGTCGTTAGGGGGGCCATCTCCCAACCTTCCTTGACTAGGCTGAGGGGCCCTCGCACAGGGTGTCCGTATAGGAGTTCAAAGGGGCTAAAACCGAGGGACTTCTGGGGCACTTCCCGGTAGGCGAAGAGGAGGCACGGGAGCAGTACATCCCACTGGCGACGGAGAGGTTCTTCCAATCCCCCAATCATCCCTTTGAGAGTGCGGTTAAAACGCTCCACTAGTCCGTTCCCTTGGGGGTGATAGGGGGTCGTGAATCTGTAGGTGACCCCGCATTGTTGCCAGAGGGACTTCATGTACTTTGATATGAAATTCGTGCCTCGGTCGCTGACGACTTCTCGGGGGAAGCCTACCCGGGAGAAGATCCCCATCAGGGCCCGGCCAACCACTGGAGCGGTCACTGTCCGTAGAGGCACCGCCTCGGGGTAGCGGGTGGCATGGTCCACTAGTACCAAGATGAACCTGTGTCCTTGTGCCGTGCGGGGGTCCAGAGGTCCCACAATGTCTATCCCCACCCTCTCGAATGGGGTGGTGACCACCGGGAAGGGTTGTAGAGGGGCCTTCAGCTTCCGGCCACTCTTCCCGCTGGCTTGGCATGTGGGGCACGATCGGCAGTGGTTCAGGACGTCATTCCTCATTTTCGGCCAAAAAAAATGGGTCACCAGGCGACTGTACGTTTTGTCCTGGCCCAGGTGTCCAGCCAGGGGGACATCG
Organism: Triturus cristatus; assembly: GCF_964204655.1. Taxonomy (NCBI): domain Eukaryota; kingdom Metazoa; phylum Chordata; class Amphibia; order Caudata; family Salamandridae; genus Triturus; species Triturus cristatus. The sequence goes on from NC_140591.1 coordinate 820,899,891, forward strand.
TGGGCTAGGTTGAGCAGAAAGTCTCGGAAGCGGAGCGGTACCACCAGAACTCGACCGGCCCCCAGTTCGGCGATTCTTTGCTCGCTGTAGAGCAGGTCGTTATCCCAGTAGACCCAGTGGGTTCCTGTGGTGTCCCCGGCGGTTTGGGTGCGGGCTTGTTGGCGGAGTCCCTCGAGGGAGGGACAGGTCTTTTGTTCCTGGCGGAACTGTTCTTGGGTGGGCCCCCCTTCTTGCCGCCACTGAGCCAGATCCGGGAGGTCCTGGTGTTGCGCGTCTTCCTCGGTAGTCGGGTCCGGGAGGTCGGTCTCGCCGTTGTCCTCTACGAGGGCAACCGGGGGCGGAGGTGCTGGCCATTCGGTTTCTTCTGATCGGGGGGCGGCACGGGCGGCCATGGATCGGGTGGTTATGCAGGCCCAGTCCGGGAGGCCCAGCATCCCCAAGTGCTCTCTTCTCTCGACGGTGGCCCACGGGGAACTCTCGAGGTCATTCCCCAGGAGGCAGTCCACGGGGGCATCGTCCCGGACCGTCACCTTCAGTAGGCCGGAGACCCCTCCCCATTCAAACGGGACGCAGGCCATCTTACACATGCTCTCAGAGTTATCTGCCGAGCGGACGGGGCAGAGAATGTTCGGCAGGATCTGCTCGGGCTTCACCAGGTGACAGCGGACGGCCGTCACGCTGGCGCCGGTGTCACGCAAGGCCTCGGCTCTCTGTCCATTAATGGTCACCCACTGACCATATTTTCTGGTGTTGGCGGGTAGGGGAGCCCGCGGAACCATGTCCCTTCCCCCTAAGCATGCCAGGACCATGGCGGCCGGTTCCCACCCTTGCTGGTCCGGCTCATACTCCTCGGGTCCCTCCGATGATTGCTCTTCCCCCAGGGCAGCGGCAGCTACCTGGCGGGGCTTGGGTGGTTGGTTTAGCGGGCAGTTCGGATCGTTGGCGTAGTGGCCTAGTCGCTGGCACCGGTGGCACGTGATGTGGGCTCGGTACCCAGGCCGCAATGGGGGGTTGCCCCGGCCGGCCGGAGGTGGGGTGCTGGCCACGGGTGTTGCTGGTAAGGTGTCTCTCCCTCGCCCCTGGCCCCCTCCTCCTCCCCGAGGACGGTGCTGGCCTTGGTTGCTTCTGTTCTGGTCGTGGGGCCCTCTCCGGCCCACTCGGGTGCTTTCCCACCGGTCAGCTTCGGCGGCGAGCTGCCGTGGGTCAGTCAGCTTACTGTCGAGTAGGTGCTGCCTGAGCTCGACGAAACAGTTGTTTGATAGGTGCTCCCATACCATAAGGTTGAAGAGTTGTTCGTAGGTGGTGACCTGATTTCCCTTGATCCAACCCTCGAAGGCCCGGCTGAAATAGTTCACGTATTCCACCCAAGTTGTACCTGGGATCCGGGTGCAATCTCTGAACCTCTGGCGGTACATCTCGGGCGTGAGGCCGTAGCGGGTGAGGAGGGCAGCCTTCATGTGGTCGTAGGACGACATTTGGTGATCGGGGAGCTGCAGCAGGGCATCGCGACCCTCGTTGATGAATCTCCCCCAAAGTCCGGCTCCCCAATCACTCCGGTCGATCCGGTGGGAGGTCATTGCGATCTCATAGGCTTTAAACCACTGTTGTATGTCGTCTTCTCGGACATACTCGCGGACCACATCCTTGGGGATGTGAACTTTTTTCTCAATAGGCCCCGGGGTGTGTGGTCGCTCAGGCACCCCCAGTTCCTTATCCTGTTTGCGCAGTTCTATTTCCGCCAGTCGGCGCTCGTGCTCGAGCGTTATTTTTTTCTCTTCCAGCTCTCTTTGTCTCTGCTTTTCTTCTCGTTCCTCTCGAAGCCGCATATGCTCGAGGTTGATTTTCTGTTCAGCCAACTTAAGTTCCCCATCCATCTTGAGTCGTGCCATCTCTAATTCGTGTAATCTGACTCTGTCTCTTTCTCGTATCTCCTCCTGTGAGAGGCCCGTTCCCCGCTCCTCGGGAGCCGTGGCGTTCCCCTCTGGTGTGATGCTGGTTTGGTCTGGTGTGACGCTGTTTTGGTCGGAGGGTCCTGTGACCCCAGTTTCTGTCCATGACTCAAGAGCGCGCTTTAGATCATCCTTGGTACTCAGGCCGGTGGTAGCAATGCCAAGTTCTATGCAAAATTGTCTCAGTTCGCGGTGGTTGTATTCTTCTAATTTCTCCATTTGGAACTTCTCGGTGGAGCTGCTATCTTTGGTCGACATCGTGCTTTGTCGTGGGGTGAGCTACTCTCTGTACGATTACGCGTTGATTCGGATCCCGCCGCTGGCCACCAATGTTAGAAAGGTAGATGGACCGGGAGGGTCGGCCGGGGTCAGGAGGAGAGGTCTCCGGGGAGAGACGTCTCCAGCGATCGTACAGACAAGTAACTTCCCCCCCCCCACAGACAGATACCACACACGGATAAGGTTCAGTGTTCTTTATAAGCACTTATTTACGGTACGGTTAAATGGTACAAGGAGGTCTGGACTCAGGGGTCCCCTCGATTAGAGTCTCGCAAGGTAGGGAAGGGGGTAGCGGGACAGTCTATTTACCAATCAGGTAGTTCGGATGAGATGATGATGAGCTCACAATCCTCGAGCTTGGTGATTAGGTGGTATGGGCCGCGGCAGCGCCAGCAGGTCCCGGTGTGGATGGTCGTTACAACGGGCCGCGGCAGCGCCAGCAGGTCCCAGGAAGATGACTGTTGCAGAAGGCCGCGGCAGCGCCAGCAGGTCCCGGTGAGGATGGTCGTTACAACGGGCCGCGGCAGCGCCAGCAGGTCCCAGGAAGGTGAGGGTTGCAGAAGGCCGCGGCAGCGCCAGCAGGCAGGACGATGGTTCACAAGAGCGGGCTACGGCAGCGCCAGTAGACCGTCAGGGTTGAGTTCACTCGGTGTCTCTCGACTCCAGGATACAACTGCCTTCCTGCTCCGGAGCTGCCCCAGTTATAGGGCTGGTGCCCTTTGATGTCCGGACCCTCGCACTTGGAGGTCGGAGGGTCCGGGATGAAGGGGTCCAGACACCCAGCAGGGGGTGGAGCCAGTGCCTGGGGGAGCTGGGGGCGATCGGCACCTGGCGGGGGAGAGCCCTTGACACTTCGTTCTCCCATTGACCTGCCAAGTGGTCCGCTCGCCTCCTGGGTGGATGGTGGTGCCGGGCTGTCGGGGCCGGCCAGGCCCGGGGTTAGGGTCGAGGGGAGGCCGTGCGGCCGCGTGGTGCAGGGCCCAAGATGGCGGCTTGACCCGGCCGGGAAAGCCGGTGGGGCGGGACCCCGTGATGAGTAGGGGTCCGAGGGCAGAGGGTCCGTCGGGAGACGGAGTACAGGTGCTTGTTGCGGGGATATGCCAGGTGGGCCGGGGTTCGGGCCCCGTCGAGCGGGGAGGGAGCGAGCCGTTTGTGAGGCCTGTCCAACAGCGACCAATTGGACTTTTGTTAATATTCAGGTTCCTTGAGCCGGTGGAGCTGACGAGCTCATGGTTACGCACCTGCACGCTACGAGAGGTACTTTACCTGAGAACACTTATTTTAGCAGCCTACACAGCAACCCTACACACTCACCTACTCCCTGCTGACGAGAGGCAACTACCTCGAAACACGTGTCCAGGGATGGCTAACGCTACACTTACTTGCACTCAAGACTCGGGCATAGGCGTACCCGCCGACGCTGACTTCAGGGATCACAATTCTTTGGGGCAACACGCTGGTAGGTAGAGCAGTGTGCGACCAATTGGACTTTTGTTAATATTCAGGCTCCTTGAGCCGGTGGAGCTGACGAGCTCATGGTTACGCACCTGCGCGCTACGAGAGGTACTTTACCTGAGAACACTTATTTTAGCAGCCTACACAGCAACCCTACACACTCACCTACTCCCTGCTGACGAGAGGCAACTACCTCGAAACACGTGTCCATGGATGGCTAACGCTACACTTACTTGCACTCAAGACTCGGGCATAGGCGTACCCGCCGACGCTGACTTCAGGGACCACAATTCTTTGGGGCAACACACTGGTAGGTAGAGCATTGTGCGACCAATTGGACTTTTGTTAATATTCAGTCTCCTTGAGCCGGTGGAGCTGACGAGCTCATGGTTACGCACCTGCGCGCTACGAGAGGTACTTTACCTGAGAACACTTATTTTAGCAGCCTACACAGCAACCCTACACACTCACCTACTCCCTGCTGACGAGAGGCAACTACCTCGAAACACGTGTCCAGGGATGGCTAACGCTACACTTACTTGCACTCAAGACTCTGGCATAGGCGTACCCGCCGACGCTGACTTCAGGGCCCACAATTCTTTGGGGCAACACGCTGGGAAGTAGAGCAGTGTGCGACCAATTGGACTTTTGTTAATATTCAGGTTTATTGAGCCGGTGGAGCTGACAAGCTCATGGTTACGCACCTGCGCGCTACGAGAGGTACTTTACCTGAGAACACTTATTTTAGCAGCCTACACAGCAACCCTACACACTCACCTACTCCCTGCTGATGAGAGGCAACTACCTCGAAACACGTGTCCAGGGATGCCTAACGCTACACTTACTTGCACTCAAGACTCGGGCATAGGCGTACCCGCCGACGCTCACTTCAGGGATCACAATTCTTTGGGGCAACATGCTGGTAGGTAGAGCAGTGTGCGACCAATTGGACTTTTGTTAATATTCAGGCTCCTTGAGCCGGTGGAGCTGACGAGCTCATGGTTACGCACCTGCACGCTACGAGAGGTACTTTACCTGAGAACACTTATTTTAGCAGCCTACACAGCAACCCTACACACTCACCTACTCCCTGCTGACGAGAGGCAACTACCTCGAAACACCTGTCCAGGGAAATGGCTAACGCTACACTTACTTGCACTCAAGACTAGGGCATAGGCGTACCCGCCGACGCTGACTTCAGGGACCACAATTCTTTGGGGCAACACGCTGGTAGGTAGAGCAGTGTGCGACCAATTGGACTTTTGTTAATATTCAGGCTCCTTGAGCCGGTGGAGCTGACGAGCTCATAGTTACGCACCTGCGCACTACGAGAGGTACTTTACCTGAGAACACTTATTTTAGCAGCCTACACAGCAACCCTACACACTCACCTACTCCCTGCTGACGAGAGGCAACTACCTCGAAACACGTGTCCAGGGATGGCTAACGCTACACTTACTTGCACTCAAGACTCGGGCATAGGCGTACCCGCCGATGCTGACTTCAGGGATCACAATTCTTTGGGGCAACACGCTGGTAGGTAGAGCAGTGTGCGACCAATTGGACTTTTGTTAATATTCAGGCTCCTTGAGCCGGTGGAGCTGACGAGCTCATGGTTACGCACCTGCGCACTACGAGAGGTACTTTACCTGAGAACACTTATTTTAGCAGCCTACACAGCAACCGTACACACTCACCTACTCCCTGCTGACGAGAGGCAACTACCTCGAAACACGTGTCCAGGGATGGCTAACGCTACACTTACTTGCACTCAAGACTCGGGCATAGGCGTACCCGCCGACGCTGACTTCAGGGACCACAATTCTTTGGGGCAACACACTGGTAGGTAGAGCAGTGTGCGACCAATTGGACTTTTGTTAATATTCAGGCTCCTTGAGCCGGGGGAGCTGACGAGCTCATGGTTACGCACCTGCGCGCTACGAGAGGTACTTTACCTGAGAACACTTATTTTAGCAGCCTACACAGCAACCCTACACACTCACCTACTCCCTGCTGATGAGAGGCAACTACCTCGAAACACGTGTCCAGGGATGGCTAACGCTACACTTACTTGCACTCAAGACTCGGGCATAGGCGTACCCGCCGACGCTGACTTCAGGGACCACAATTCTTTGGGGCAACACGCTGGTACGTAGAGCAGTGTGCGACCAATTGGACTTTTGTTAATATTCAGGCTCCTTGAGCCGGTGGAGCTGACGAGCTCATGGTTACGCACCTGCGCGCTACGAGAGGTACTTTACCTGAGAACACTTATTTTAGCAGCCTACACAGCAACCCTACACTCTCACCTACTTCCTGCTGACGAGAGGCAACTACCTCGAAACACGTGTCCAGGGATGGCTAATGCCACACTCACTTGCACTCAAGACTCTGGCATAGGCGTACCCGCCGACGCTGACTTCAGGGACCACAATTCTTTGGGGCAACACGCTGGTAGGTAGAGCAGTGTGTGACCAATTGGACTTTTGTTATCATTCAGGCTCCTTGAGCCGGTGGAGCTGACGAGCTCATGGTTACGCACCTGCGCGCTACGAGAGGTACTTTACCTGAGAACACTTATTTTAGCAGCCTACACAGCAACCCTACACACTCACCTACTCCCTGCTGACGAGAGGCAACTACCTCGAAACACCTGTCCAGGGAAATGGCTAACGCTACACTTACTTGCACTCAAGACTAGGGCATAGGCTTACCCGCCGACGCTGACTTCAGGGACCACAATTCTTTGGGGCAACACGCTGGTAGGTAGAGCAGTGTGCGACCAATTGGACTTTTGTTAATATTCAGGCTCCTTGAGCCGGTGGAGCTGACGAGCTCATGGTTACGCACCTGCGCGCTACGGGAGGTACTTTACCTGAGAACACTTATTTTAGCAGCCTACACAGCAACCCTACACACTCACCTACTCCCTGCTGACGAGAGGCAACTACCTCGTAACACGTGTCCAGGGATGGCTAACGCTACACTTACTTGCACTCAAGACTCGGGCATAGGCGTACCCGCCGACGCTGACTTCAGGGACCACAATTCTTTGGGGCAACACGCTGGTAGGTAGAGCAGTGTGCGACCAATTGGACTTTTGTTAATATTCAGGCTCCTTGAGCCGGGGGAGCTGACGAGCTCATGGTTACGCACCTGCGCGCTACGAGAGGTACTTTACCTGAGAACACTTATTTTAGCAGCCTGCACAGCAACCCTACACACTCACCTACTCCCTGCTGATGAGAGGCAACTACCTCGAAACACGTGTCCAGGGATGGCTAACGCTACACTTACTTGCACTCAAGACTCGGGCATAGGCGTACCCGCCGACGCTGACTTCAGGGACCACAATTCTTTGGGGCAACACGCTGGTAGGTAGAGCAGTGTGCGACCAATTGGACTTTTGTTAATATTCAGGCTCCTTGAGCCGGTGGAGCTGACGAGCTCATAGTTACGCACCTGCGCGCTACGAGAGGTACTTTACCTGAGAACACTTATTTTAGCAGCCTACACAGCAACCCTACACACTCACCTACTCCCTGCTGACGAGAGGCAACTACCTCGAAACACGTGTCCAGGGATGGCTAACGCTACACTTACTTGCACTCAAGACTCGGGCATAGGCGTACCCGCCGACGCTGACTTCAGGGACTACAATTCTTTGGGGCAACACGCTGGTAGGTAGAGCAGTGTGCGACCAATTGGACTTTTGTTAATCTTCAGGCTCCTTGAGCCGGTGGAGCTGACGAGCTCATAGTTACGCACCTGCGCGCTACGAGAGGTACTTTACCTGAGAACACTTATTTTAGCAGCCTACACAGCAACCCTACACACTCACCTACTCCCTGCTGACGAGAGGCAGCTACCTCGAAACACGTGTCCAGGGATGGCTAACGCTACACTTACTTGCACTCAAGACTCGGGCATAGGCGTACCCGCCGACGCTGGCTTCAGGGACCACAATTCTTTGGGGCAACACGCTGGTAGGTAGAGCAGTGTGCGACCAATTGGACTTTTGTTAATATTCAGGCTCCTTGAGCCGGTGGAGCTGACGAGCTCATGGTTACGCACCTGCGCGCTACGAGAGGTACTTTACCTGAGAACACTTATTTTAGCAGCCTACACAGCAACCCTACACACTCACCTACTCCCTGCTGATGAGAGGCAACTACCTCGAAACACGTGTCCAGGGATGGCTAACGCTACACTTACTTGCACTCAAGACTCGGGCATAGGTGTACCCGCCGATGCTGACTTCAGGGACCACAATTCTTTGGGGCAACACGCTGGTAGGTAGAGCAGTGTGCGACCAATTGGACTTTTATCCTTTATTGCCATGATCCCTCTCTCAGACCATTTTCGCTTGTAGAAAGTGTCATGCCCTATCTTAAGAATGTTAGACCAGAGTGGTGCTCCCTGGTGAAGTTGATGATTTACGCCATTTATGCCCAGGCTGCTTTGCACGTCTTTACAGACTGTCCACATGCGGTCATTAAGCGAGGGTAGGTACATTGTTAATCAGAGTGGTCGGGCAGGCCTGGTGTAATGTGTACCACAGATATCTCTGTTGAGATCCAGGAGGGCCGATCCATGGCAGAGGACATAAATTATCATAGAAGTACCCATGGAGTGTTGTTCCATGAGGTGTACTGAACATTGGGTAGGATGCACTCCAATGGAGCAGCTGAATACAATGGTGGATGAAAGTTGTCAAATGTAGGCTCCTTCTGCTTCGTATACTTAAGCAATGCCATGAGATACAAGAAGGAGGCATGGACAAGCTCTATAATCTGTCCTTTCCAAGATGGTGGTTAATATAGCAAAAACTATCCATGATTCCCAATCCAAAATGTAGGTAGGGTTTTTACTGTGATGTCAGTTCCTGTTTAAATCATATATCAAGAGGCATCTCCAAGTGATGGATACATCGTAACACATTTGGTCCTTTGTATTTTGTTGTGTTCATGGCCCATTTGCTACTATTTTTGTCACTGCTTTTTTATCCTTTGTAGCCGGAGTTATCCCCCTAGGGGGGATAGGGGCTTGGTGCCTTGCAATTTACCTCTATGTTAATCTTCGTCTACAATCAAGAGCTACAAGATTGCCAAGGGTGCATTTAACATTTCATTTTTTTTCTCCTTTTTGGGACACTCTTTATGAGACACTTAACAGCTTTCACATTTATTAAGTGCAAATTGGCCCTTTGGCTACTTGGTGGAGTAAATGTTTCCCCTGGCAATTAAGACGGCAACTGACCTTTACATTCTGTGACAATACCAGGAGCAAGAGAATGTGTAAAGCTTAGGAATATTTACTACTGTACACAAGAACACAAAATAATTATGTATATCTGTACTTTAAATGTAATGATGCATTTAATTTGCTGTAATAATATTTTGTGTGTTTGCAACCTTATCCTGTCCACCCCAAACCTATACTTTAGTTAGTCATAAATATGAGGATGGCAACCTATATCTCCCAAACTGACCACACACTCCTAATAAGGCTGCCATAAATGGGTCCATGGTGCCCAGAGCTGAGCACATTGCCAAAAGGTGGACTCCAGATTGGGACACAATATGCAGTATTGGGTATTTGCAGTATCTGAAAGAATCACCACATCAAAACCAGGGAGCTAGAAAGCCAGTTTTATCCCTGTCAGATTAGTCAAATAACAGATGAAAATGCAGTGGGATTAGTAAATCCAACTACATATTATGAAATTCAAGGGATAATTGATAATATGGATAACAACAACACAAAAGGGTTACACAGAATACCTCACAAAATGTATAAAAAAATTAGATAGCACTTATAGGTTTTTCTAAATAAAGTCATATTGAAAAGTGTCCCAAAATGTAATTTCCCCAATTGCAGGATTAAGTCATTCAATTTTTTTTCTAAAAAGCTCACAGACTGAACTAAATGTTCCTTCTGCAGACATATATCACTATTGAATGTAGATGGAATATATCTATGTTGAGTATTTTTAAAATTATCTGGGTTAAATGTGGGAAAATTGAAGAGTTAATGGGAGGAAGTGTGTATCGCAGCCAAAGTTAAGGTTCCTCTAGAAACCGTGCAGGATATACATGATGGTGCAGTAGTATATTCAACAGAAACTACAGTGATATGCTTTCATTTAAAGAACACATTTGACAAAGTCAAGTGCACAACATCTATACTGACTGCTCAGGTGCATTGTTTTAGACTGTCAAATCCCACTGTGCATGGAAATTGATAACATAGTTTCTCATCTTAAACAGTTGACAATATAAGCTCAGGACAGTATAAATAGGACCCAAAGCAAATAACATTTCTCAATTATCATATTGTTTCTATCTATTTACTCCTGTTGAGATAGTATTTTCAATTGAAGAACGAACTGAGAACTTTTGGATGATTTTCAGGTATTGAGATAAACCTAGAGGTTTGGTTAGTGATTTAGGAAAGCTCATTTCGGGCCATCTTGAGGCTAACTTCAGGAATATTGAGAATTTGGTGGACATTTTATTTCACAATTAAATGAGCTTGAAAGGCTATGTGAAAGAACAATAAACTTTTGCACTTCTAACGAAAGTTGGATGTATCACCACAGAACAAATGAGTCTCAAATTCTCTAGATATTTAATTCACAATCAAATTAAAAAATACTTAAAAAATATTAACAATAACTTACACAGTTAAACTTAAGAAGCATACATTTACAAAAACATACATAACACTTAATTGCAAGATAACATTTAAATAAAAGCAAAACAACTTAAATAACATTCTTTTTAGAAATAATATAAACATACCAAAATAAAGAAAACTATTTAAAAATAAACAAAAATAAATAACAGCACAAAATTGATGGACTTCAAAGGAGTCAGATTTGCTATTCTAACTCCAATTCAAGCAAAAGTAGGGAAAGTGTTGGACTTTGGAGGAGATTTACCATTTCCACTTCGACGTAAACAACAGTATGGAAAGTTTTGAACTTAGGAAGGACTAGATTTACTATTTCAACTCCAATTCAAGCAGCAGTAGGGAATGTGTTGGAGTTTAGAGAGGTTAGATATACCATTCCTACTCCAATCTAAGCAACACTATGGAAAAGATTGGACTTTGGAGAGGTAAGGTTTATTTTTCCCACTCCAGGCCAAACAACAGAGGTGAAAAAGTTGGACATTGGTATTATTAGGTTTACTTTTCTCTCTGAATTCCAGGCAATAGTAGAGAAAGTGGGGAACTGTGGAGAGGTTACATTTAATAATCGCACTACAATGTAAGAAAATTAGGGAAAATGGTGGACATTGGAGGAGTTGGATTTGCTAATCCCATTTCAATCAAAGCAACAGCAGGGAAGCGTTGTATTTTGGCTGGGTTAGATTTAATATTCCCACTCCAATGTAAGAAAAATCAGGGAAAGTGTTGGATTTATAGAGGGTTAACTATACCATTCCAATTCCTACTCACCAAAAAAAACATATAAATACCCAACAACCTAAAAATAATAAAACATATTTAAAATATTTTCATTATACATAAATACAATTAAAAGTAGTTGAAACATTATGATTTAATAACACACAAAAGAAATAAATACACTTTACTCCCTACTATAAAAAAAAAACAAATTTATGTAAAATAAAATACAAATAAAACAATAATAACATTAAAATAAGAATCATATAAAGCAAACAAAATTAAAATAAGTAATAATAAAAATCAAACTAGTGTCAAAAATGCATTGTCAACTACACTTATCAATGCATTAACAATTAATTAATAAACAGCAAATAATTGACATACCACATAATCAAATAAATAATTTGCATAATGAAATGCGATATGAATATTTAATTAGTTTTTGCATTGTATTGATGTTACAACCTCAGTAATTCAGAACTGGGATAAGAGTGAAGGTACTAAAGTGATCATTACAAATTGGTCTGCAGCTAGACCAGCCCTTTAGTGATGTAGAGCTCATTCCAGTTGCTCGACTCGTGACGGACGTCCCACAGTAGTATAAATCCAGGCCTTTTTGGCTAAAGTATTTCCACCCATACAGAGGGAGCATCTTGTCAAAAAAGTAATCTGGGTCAGCTACTACCTCACAGCAGTCTACTCTGCATAATTGTTGGTTTTCAGAAACAACCTCCAAGTGGGAGTATGGTTCTGAGAAACAAATCACTGATCTTAATGCTCAGTGAGTTTAATTCCTGCACAGGAAGCCCATTGATATGCTTTCGTTCCTGGGACCACCTTTTGGTCATGAGCAAAAGAAAATGACCCAGAAAGCTAACCCTATATAGGTCTGTTGTCTTCTGTTATTAAATAGTTGAACTGTTGGAAATGGACTACCAGATCATAGCTTTCCAATGGCAAAGACAGGTGTGGCTCCACCATTAAAGTCCTTGTGGTTCTACCACCTCAAAATGAGGTGAGGTGCCTACATGCGGAGATCCTGCTCTGCCAAACCCTACATTTTCCTTGAAGTTCTATGGATATGTTTTATACATACTAAAGCTTTCAGGTACTCAGTTGAACACTTTAGGCACTGCTGAAATGGGCCCTAAGAACTCCCTCGTAAGGATTATGCAAGAGTAAGCCCCCTCCTTATTACATCTTACTGCATCCTACTGCTCCCAGAGAGTGCATGAAAAGGAGATATGTAGTATCACAACAGAAGCATTTACCCAATCCCCTTGTCCGATGGGATTTCTGCATAGGTGTAATCATGCACTTGTGAATTCCTCAAACCAAACTGAAACATGTGGGATCTGATATTTAGGACCTTCTCAGACTGGCAACCTGATGACAACATCCACAGCGCAACCCTTAACCACTGCCCAGTAGGAGGGAACTGCACAGCTAAAACATGTCTCATTGTGGCACAATTTTGATCCCAACACACAATTGAACTGTTCATACTGTGCCACAATCACCAAGTGTGATAAATCCACTGTGCAACATAGCCATGGTACACTTGCTATTGCACTACTTATATTTTTGGTAAAAGGAAGTGCACACGTTTTTCCAAAGTGACTAACTTCAAAATCTACAATATGTACTATACTATTGTCACTGGTAGAAAGATGAAAGAAACATGCTGCTGAAAGGAATAATGAGAGTATCTCAAATTAGAAAAAAGGCTGAGAGAATATGACTGATACTAGGCATGATGTTTTTTTTAAATATTACTCGGAAAAGGGCTCTCTTTTTTTAAATTGGCATTTCAAATATAAAACAGGGTATGTTCAGCATATAAATATCATCACACCAAAAATTTTTGCAAATGATACATTTGAGACGAATCACACAGGAAATGGAAATGATTTTCAAGTATGTCAATCACATGTATATGAGAACAATCATCTCAACACATCTTTTGATTATATCAAATAACATTTAAATGAATAAAACTTACAGGATAATCAAATTTCTAAATATTTATGAAATAAATGATTTAAAATGTTATAACTGGCATAATTCCAAAAAGGGGCCACACATACAGTCAAATTGATGCAAATTATCATTTAGAATATAAGTAATTTTCTCAAATTGTGCTGCGTCGTATCTTCTAGTCATGATGAATTGTCAGGAGTATATTTGTCTTCTAAAATAGTAATAAATTGACATTGGCAAGGCCAAGGGCGGTAGAAAGCCATTTATTAGTATGTACAGAGATGAGGGAGATGGTCTGGAATACCATGCAAAAGGGACAATTGAGCTGATAAGTAAAGGTGAAGGAAGAGCAGTCATGTAAATATTGTATGATATCTGCATTGTTTCAGAGTGGAGGCGTGGAAATGTAAGTGATTATGTGAAGTCATAAGTTTATGTGCTAATTTTGCTAATTGTGATGAGTAGTTGATAGGGTAGCGGTTGTAAATCATGGCTGCTTGACATAGTATATCGATAGCTCCGTATTGGTTTTGAGTAAAGTCTGTTCAAACCTGACCCAAAGAGGGTGTTCCTATGAGTGGGTAGCATATATATAGAATCTGCAAGTTGTTGTGCTATCCAAAAGTTTTCCAACTGAGATAAACGTAGACCCCCTTTTGCTGAATATGAATGTAGGCTTGAGCCCTTTAATTGGGCTCTGTCTCCCCCCAAACAAATTGACAAATGGTGGAGGTCATTGATTTAAAGAATTGACGTGAAATAGATAGTGGTGCCACCCCAAAAATATAATTACATTTGGGAATTATATTCATTTTTATGATCTGTAGCCTTCCCCAAAGTGATAGGTTCAAAGATGACCAGCGCTGAATGTCTAATTTTATTTGTTGAATTACTGGGCTTACGTTATCCATGATCATGTCTTTTAGCCCTTGATTAATAAGTACCCCTAAGTATTTCAGCATCAAATGGAGCCACTTAAGGGGGAGATCCCTAAGAAAAACAGAAGTAGTCAGAAAGGTTAATGGTGGGACCTCGCATTTAGTCCAATTGATCTTATAGCTGAAACATTTTGAGGATATGGTCAATTGAGATATTAATGAACTTGTGGATAGTGTTGATTGTGAGAAGGTCAGAAGAATATCATCTGCATAATATAAGGCTTTTATTTCACCCACTGCTGTTTGGATACCTTTAATATTGGTATTATTCTGTATGGCTATAGCCAATGGTTCAAGGGCCAAAAGAAACAGCAAGCGTGATAAAGGGCAACCCTGTCTGATACCACAGTTAATTTTAAAGTAAGAAGATGTAAATCCCCCCACACATGAAAGCTGATGTTGGTAAATAATACATTTCTTTACTTATTGTGATAAAATCTTTACTGAATCTCATCCTCTCCATAGTGTGGGAGCAAGTAACTCCATTCAACTTGATCGAAGGCTTTTTCCGAATCTTGGGAAAGGAGGACTTTTTCTTCTGTGTATTGCCTCAGTTACCACAGCATGTATGAAAGAGTATAGAGGTGGTTTGTAGACAAATGTCCCGGTACAAATCCAACTTGGGATTGATGTATTAAAGAAGTAATGACCAAATTAAGACGAATGACCATAACTTTAGCCAGGATTTTAATATTCAAATTAATTAAAGAGCTAGGTCTGTTACTAGAGCATTCTTAGGGGTCTTTACTGGGTTTTGTAATGCCTGTATTATGTGTCCTTAAGTAGTCAAGTAGTAAATGTCCCATATGTAATGCTTCGTTAAAGAGTGATTTCAGAATCGGAATGGTGTAATTTTTTGTAATCTTGTAAAATTCAATGGGAAATTCGTCTTCCCCTGGTGCTTTATCTGTAGCCGTGCAATCAATTGCTCAGCTATATCTTCAGCGGTAATTTCACCCTCCAATTCGTCTCTCTGCTCTGTTGTAAGTTTAGGGATATTGAGTTTAGAGAAGGATGTACCTTCTTCAGTCTGATCTGTACAGTTTATTGACATGTAAAGTGTTTCATAGTTTCTGAAAATGGGAAAGAATCTCCGAGGGTAGAGTGAGTTAGTCACTGTTATTATTTCTAATAGCAGAAATAATTCTAGAAGATTCTTGCTGGCATAATTGATGGGCTAATAGTCTCCCTGCCTTTTTCCCTCTTTCATAATGGCATCGACAAATGTGAAATAGACATTTCTCAGCACAAGATATATAAAGGTTGTTAAGAGCAAATTTCACAGAAAGTGATTTCCTCAATGTGTCTAGTGATAGTGTTTGAAAATAAATAGAAGTAAGGTTTGTGATTTCCTTCTCTAAGCATATTCTGGAGGCATTCTCTTGTTTTTTTCCAAAAGCTGCGTCTTTCATGATCAAGCTTCACAACACTGCTTTACTGGCTCCCCATAATCGGTGAGTACTAGTAAACAAGTGTTTATTGTCCTTTCAAATTTGTTCAATATATAAACATAGTTGATGCTTTGCCTGTGGTATCTTGTAAGAAGTCATATTCAACATCCAGTGAGGTTTCAATGACATTAAGAGTCCTAGATCTATTTGGAAATCTATTAGATCATGATCAGATATACTTGAAGGGATGATGTTTGTGTTCTTTACTAATTGTAAGACTGAAGGTGAGGCTCAAATGTGATTGATTCTTATGTGCATTGAGTGTGAGAATGAGGTGAAAGTATAATCTCTCATTGGGATGTAGCAGTCTCCAGGGTTCTTGTAATGCATGATCTCTTATGAAATACATAAGAATATGTCTGTCTCTTTTGAGAGATGCATCAGTTTTGCCAGATACATCAATAAATGGGTCAATGGTGATATTCCAGTCTCCACCAATTATACATTTGGAAGAGCCAAAAGAAGTTAGTTGTCTACTAAGTTGTGATATAAAGACAGTTTGTGAACCCATAGGTGCTATACAGAACCTACAATTAAAAAGGTATCACTTATATAAAGGTTAACAAAGACGTATGTCCAGTCAATATCTTCCCATGTTTGCAATATTTTATATGGAAGGTGCTTTTTTAAAAAGAATGACTACTCCACAATTTCTTTGAGGTCTTGATTTCTTGGGATTTGAAGTGCTCGTTATACATATCCTGACCCACTCAATCTTGTTTGAATTTCTCTGTGGAGTAAGGTGGGTTTCTTGCAACAAAGTGATATTGGGTTTGTTATAACCGATTCAGAAAGTATATAATTTTTCTTTTAACAAAACGAGTGAATCCATTAACATTCAAAGGTACGACTGTAAGCAGAGTCTGTGTGATGTTTGCATAGTATCTATAAAGATATTAAACTCAGAAGTTAGGAGTGTATATATTTAACTTTTAAAGTTATATTGATGTGAGATGTATGTCTCAGAGTTTACAATGTTTCACCAAAGAGATATTAAATATTTCTATTGTTCTTGGTTTGCGGTGGTTGGTGGGGAAGAATGTTCATACTCCATAGTTGTTTCAGTGCCATCCAAGTCATTCAAAAAAGTTTAAAATTTATGCAGGTCTAGATATTCCTTCGTAAGTTACAAGCATTGTGGCCAGTTCCAACAATCAGCATTTTATTTATCTTTTTTTCAGTCTATGTCATGAAGCTAAGAATGGCTTCCTCTTGAGATTGGTTGGAGCAGAGAAGTCTGTGGTAATGAGAATCTGAGTTTTGTGATATAGATATTTTCCATGTTTCCTTGCTTCTGTGACAATGTGTCTTGCCTGTGGATGGTGTAAGCAGTAAGCCCGGATATGGCGAGTGTAGGAAGCCGGCTCTTTACATGGTATGCCAAAAAGAGGTAAACTGTGAAAAGAGTCCAGGTATATCCTTACTAGTGGACAAGGGCTTGCTATAGCAATTCCAAGGTGCTCTTCTAGGGGGTGGTGTGGTCGAGCAGTCTAAGGTTCATCAGAGAGGAGTGTTAGACATCTGTTGAACACACACAGCCTTTGAACGAAACACATGACTCAAGGAGATCCACACAAATTTACAAAAATTACACTTATATCTATTTAACTTTAAGGAACCAAGATCATCAGAAGCAGGTAAGTACTTTTTAACATAGCAGTTTTGAAGAAAGCAGGTTATTGATACTTGAATTAGTAATCGAAGCACTTTGAGGCAATCTGGGAAGAAAACACACTGCATATGGTCATTTAACAATGAGTACGTTGCATGGTCCCAAACAACACCAACGGGTCACCTCAGAAGGCATTGGGGCGTCCAGGTGCAGAGGTGTGTTTTTCAGCGTTGTGTGTTTTTAATACTTTAAATCGTAATTGAAGCACTTCATGGTAATGTTGTGGAGGAAAAACCTGTATTACATTTGGGCACTCAACAGCGATTTACGGGACCAATCTTCTGAACTTAAGGTGAGTACGGGGGAAGGTTCAAGGCAGCACCAACTGTTCAATTTGGGCAGCACTGGAGCAGCCCGGTGCAGAGGTGCCTTGCAGCATCGGATTCCCCATTGAAGTCAATTCAGATCAGTCATTTGGAAAAGAGTCGCTGCAGGCTCGGACTGGGGGAGCAGTCAGGCTGAACCAACAAGGGGGTTCAGGCCTCATGGTGCTTGGGGAAATGGGGACACCTTCAGTCCTTTTCTCCATGGGCCAGGGGCACCGGGTGCAGAGGTGTTCTTATGTGTCTGATTTGCTTCTCCTGGAGCAGTCGCGGTAGAGGAGGCCTGCACACAGATGCTGCAGAGGGTTTCATGAAGTCCACAGTGGGCAAGTCCAAGGTGGGCTTTGTTTCTAGAGGTCCGGGAAACAACACTGGCACCATTGGCCCATTTCAGCGTGGGCTAGGAAGCGTGGGTGCAGTGGTGCTTTGCAGCACAGGGTTTTTGCGGTTCTGGAGTCTCACAGACTTCTTTGGGGTGCCTGCAGGATGCAGGGAAGCAGCTCCGCTGCTCCATGGGAGTTCCTGAGAATTTGGAGAAGTGCTGGCAGTCCTCCCAGGCTTTGGAGGATTAGCAGCTTGCAGGGCAAGACAACTTTGGCTCAATTGGCGAGGATAGGCAAACAGGCCAGCAGGGCATGTGCCCAGTCAGTTGCTTCTTCTGCAGTTCTTGCTTCTACTGCTCTTCAGTCCTTCTTCTGTCAGTTGGCTGGATTTGATTTCCTGGTGCCAGGGGCCCCCTAAATACTGATTTTATGGGTCTTAGGGGAGTGAAGGGGTGTTAGCGAAGTGTAGGGTAGTAGCCAATGGGCTACTTACCCCTGGGGTCATTATGCCCCCTATATGACCACTTCCTGGGGAAAGTAGGCATAACCCTGTTGGAGAGATCCTAACTTTGCCATCACCAACATGGTCACTTCTAAAAAAGTCGCATTCCCTTTAGGTAGCCAAGTTCAAGTGCTTGCCTGAGCATGGACAAGCTTGTCTTGCCTAGCTAATTTTCCCACGTGTCTATGGACCAAAGGGCACTGGACAAATTGGGTTGGTTTCCTCTACTGTGAGAGAAGCCAGATTTTCATGCCATAGGCGGTTGGGCCCTTTGATGCTCCCTGGCTTTGGAATGGTAACCCGCCGGACATACTATGGGCAGGCGTGCAAGGCAACCCCTGCTTGAGAAGTCTTGATGTATGGCCCTCGGTGAGCAAAGGCCTTCACCTTTGGGAGTCAGTAACCCATCTCTAATGGCAGGCTGACAGACACCAGTCAGTCAGCACACCAGTAACTGGTCGGTTTTCTAGGGGCACCTATAAGGTGACCTCTGTTAAATGGTAGCGGCAGTCGTAGTCGATAACCTTTCAAGTATTGCCCGGCGGTAATCGCCTCTTATACCATTCGATGCTAAACCAACAAAGAGGCAGGCGCCGGAGACTGGAAGGCAGGAAACAAGGTTTTATTCTCTCCGGAGGAGAACACATCAGGTCAGACAGCAAGGTATCGTCATGAGGTGCTCTAACCACATCTCTGAGGCCTGGCCTCTTATACACAGGTTTATGACTTTATTGCAGGCTTATCATACATGGCACATTCTTGAGGTCGCTTTGATACATGAAAGAACATCCTCGGAATCCCCACTTCAAGCTCGTTCCCACACATATCTACAGTGGAAGCCCCCACCCCGCCCACAGTGGGAGATGGCTATCACACAGCTGGACATTCCGCCAATTCCCGGGGGTGTGTGCGACCGGTCGGGTCTCAGGGGGTGGGGGGGGGCCTTGATCTGCTGTAATCCCTTTGATGTGGGGTGTTTCCTTTACAGTAGGGGCAATAAACTGCATCCGCAGGGTTGGGTGATGGCCTGGGATCGGTTCGGACAATCGGCCGCGGAGGAAGGGGGTTATCAGAAAGGATGTGTGACCATGTATGGGATGAAAAGGAAGTGTTGGTCAGGCACGGGGTGCGATTCCATGGCAGGGTTGCGCAGAAGGAGAGGTTTTACAGCCCATGTACGAGAGAGCGGGGGTGGCCAGCGCGCGGGGGATGTTCGCAGAGCCTGAGGGGCGCGCTGGTGATCGGTAATGAGCGGGGAGAGAGAGTGGGGTGCCTAAAATGGCTGTCGTACGTTTCCGGTGCGTGGCGCTGGGGAGAGGCAAGATGGCGCAGATAATGTTCAGTTGTAAACTAAATTTCCACAGTCCTCCCTTTTAACATATCTCGCCAGCTTGCCTGGCCGACATTCACCTTCGTTAACCTTTTAGCCATAATATCGTAAATGTTTTTCATGCATTCCTTAAAAGTACAGAGTCTTAGGACAGGCGGGAGCAATCTGACACAATTGTACATAGTTACATGTAGTTGACATGACAGTTGATGGCGTAGCGTATACAGAATTTCATTAGAACACAAACTCGATACTTGAAAAAGGTTCGGTAAAACAAGGGATAATTACGCCCATTTACTTAAGGTCTAGACTTCGCGTGGATCAAGCTAAACAGCATAGTCATGGGTACGGTTGGTGTTATACAAATGTCATTATACAAAGTTAGAGTTTCTTAACTTATCAGTGTACAGTTGGAAGTGACTGATGCAATATCACGAAAACTCGATTGGAAGATAGTCAATATAAAAGCGGTTGGGAGAGGAATTCAACTTAACATGAGTTACAGTCAGGGAAGGGAGTTCTTCTTTCCAGTGTCCTATTATAACGAGCCATCACTGGTAAGCTCTTATTGTTCTTCTTCTTTTGTTGGCACTGTTGAGCACCGGCGGTGGAGCTAAGGTCCAGCTCAAGTCCAAGTTTTCACGTAGCAGGGTGTGACCATTCGTGGTTCTCGGATCACAGTCCTGTCCCCTAACTCATTTTATCATAGGTACCTTGGGACGGGGTACCCGCATTTTGTTTTTCTGTTGTTAAGTCAAATTCAAAATCCATATAAAAGAGAGAGAGAGAGAAGGGGTTTGGCGTACTTTGGGATGCCGAGGGAAGAGGGGGTGGAAAGGGATCGGATCAAAAAGCAGACCAAGGAGAGCAGAATCTTTCAGCACTGGGCCCATCAATCGGGCCCGACGGGTTGGGACTTCAGGCACGCTGGTCAGCGAGCAGGGGGCCTCGAGATAGCCCTTCATTCTATCGTTTATCATGCTGATAATGGTGCCTCGTCTCACGCCCTTTTTGCTTCATTGCTCCCCCCCTTGGTCGATGCCATAGATGTTCCATGGTCCGCAGCCAGGCTGTGCGTCACGTCCGACCCCTCTCTTCCGATGGCCGCAGGTTATCTTTGAATGAGTACAAGAAACAAAATCTTAGAGAGTTGGCAGGGAAGACATTTACACACTTCATTCTCTCTCCCAACCACCGAGTAGTTGGGGAAATGCTTTTATCGGTCGCTGTATGATTGATGTCTATTAACTCTTATGTCGGTGCATGTTACTAGTTTATTAATCATTGCTGCGGTGCAGGTTTCTGTGGGTGTTCCTGCAAATTTCCATCGTCTGGCCTGCTAGGTGTCGATTCCTGTGCCATATAATCGTTGCAGGAAGCCTGACATCTGTCAACTTTCTGGTCTATCAAAAATTCGAACCAGCTTCTCCGGTAGAGACTCGTTCATCTTAACACAAGTTCTGTTAATACACATTTTCCTCCGAGGACTGCTAAAAAAAAAGTGCGAGGTGCTACTGTCATGGATTCACAGACATCTATTTCGGGGAGGGACACAAGCTAAACATTTTTCTTGCTGGAGACAATAGGTAACCCTCATCAGCTTAGGCGATGTACCTTTAGAGAACAAAGTCATCAGCTGTTTTGCTCGAAATACTCTGGGACGGCTAGTACAGAGCTGGGGTGATTCTGGGAGGACGGGGTGCTTAGACATTCTAGTTCGGAACAATTGGGCGGGGGCAATTCTGGGCGGTGGAGATGGTGTCGTTAGAGCTCTAAAAACGAAAACCACTGACAAATAGTCCCCGTGATGAGGGCCAGATTGGGAGACATTAGTTGTCTTACCTGTCCTTTCTTTCTCAGCCAATTAAGTTCAACATTTGCAGAAAGGAGAGGTAGTAACGTGGTAAAGTACGGTCGTTTTTGTTTCTGTCAATTTGTTCGAACACCACTGTGTTTTAGGCCAATTATACACATACTGAGGAGGTATAGTGTCGTTAATTTATTCGAAAAGAAAGAGGGCAAGAGAGCCTTCAGCGAGGGAGGGAGAGAGAGTAAGAGAGAGAGAGAGAGAGAGAGAGAGAGAGAGAGAGTGAGTGAGTGAGAGTGAGTGAGTGAGTGAGTGAGTGAGAGAGAGCGAGAGAGAGTGAGAGAGAGACGTGCGCATCAAGTAGGCTATTTGGCATACGTACGACACAAAACGAGAGAGAGAGAGAGACATGTGTACGATAATAGGCTACTTGGTGCACACACAACATGGAGTAGCACGGGTCAGTTCTATGTAAGAAAACACAAGCAGGGGAAAGACATAAAGTCGGTGATCACGTATACACAAATACCGGATAGGGCGTGACAGTACATACATCAAGCGCAGAAACTTAAGACGGAGACACAGGGCTACGTTGAGTATGGGGACCTCTCCTTTCCTGTCCTCTTTCCTATGCACGCTGCGTATTTTCAGTATTTTTGTAATTAATTTTGGGGGGGGTGTCGGACCTTTTACTCCCCTCCCTTTGATCGATAGACAAGCACTTCAATTATACGATGACGTTCTCTTCAAGCGACCCAAGTATATGAAATGCATACACATTAATACCGTATAATCGTAGCACACACGCACAGTCATACCATACAGTTTTTCACGTTCCCAATGGTGGTCTGCTCTTCGCGCACTATCCCACAACGTTTGTCTATGTTTTTCCCTATAGTGAGCACGGTGCGGTCCATGTCCACTCCATTCTTCAGTCGGAACTTCGTTGTGACCTATAGAGAGGGAAAAGAGAGGGGGGGGGTGCAGTGTTCAAAGTACATTAGCGCGCGTAGACACGAAAAAGTTCTACTTACCACGTACCAGGCTAGCCGCAGGAGTGGGTAATACCACAGACCTATTATTCTTTTCTTCCGATATACAAAGATGCTCTATTTCATTCATCTCCTAAATTCGGGTTCCCTGGTTGTACATGTATTTCTCAATCGGTCGTATATTATGGTGCAAGATACCATACCTTGCATTCGGCATATACCTTAAGCTATAGTCGACCATTTTCTGACAACTCTTGGAAAAAGACAGGTGTGACGGGTACAAATTCCGTTAATCAAAAAAGATTCAGGCAAATGGGGTCTGCATTATCTGCTTTCTATTGCTTGGGAGTAACAATCATTTATTCAAAAACCTTTACCAACCTAGATGATTTGTCATGACACTGATTCCGTAATTCCTTTAAGAAGCCCTTTATTTAAAACAATGTCAGTATACAAAATACGGGCCTACAACCGTTCAGGCCGGCCACGGTGTGAGAGGCGTCTCGGCGCCATTTTGGGGCGAGGTCGGGTGGGTCCAGTGCACAGTCTAAGTCTTCCCACTAACTAGCTGCCGGACCAGAATCCCTTTCGGTAGTTCGAGAACTTTTCGTTAGCGTCAGCTTGCGTCAGCATGGCGTCACCGCGGTCTTGTAGCGATGCCGTGGTCCGTCCTTGGGGCGGGACAGCAGGCGGGTTCTTCCGCTGTCGCCCTGAATCAGTCTTTCTTTTATGGCACCAAACGGAGGCAAGATGGCTGCCGCCCGGGGCAAGGACAAGTTAATGTGGAATAATCAAGCAAATAGCGGCGATTTCCCCCACCGGAGGTCCACGGGAGTCGAATGTCAAATGACACCCGCAGAATCTGCAAAGCTGAGAGGGTGTTTTTTCAAGGGTGGGGCCCACGCACGAGCAGACAAGCTTCCGAGTCCAGAACCGTCTTTTTAGCAGGCCGGGCCTAAATCTGAAGAACCAACCGCCATCTCGGGAGTCCAGTGGCAGCGACAGCAGCAGTTCGATGGTATCGCCGCCGGGGTGGGTCCCTCTATCACTCGGCTGCGGGGGCCCATTTCTCGAGTGAAACGCTAATGGCAATTTTAGTGGATCCGCGCCTGAGTGGTTACCCGGCAGGCAAGACTTGAATGGCTGTCCTGCTGCAGCTGGTCGGTGAGTGCAGGGGCGCCCACTCATCTGGACGGCGGGCGAAACGGCTGGGTGCAACTCAGCCGGCCGGCGAGTGAAACGGCAGGGGTGCCTTCTCTGTTGGCGAGCCTCCACCTGGGGAGGCGGGGGAGGCCCGTCCGCGTCGCTTCCCCCCTGCCAGGGCACCCTTCGCTGCCGGTCGAAGCGGAGAATGGGAAGGCCAGTACAACGTGGTGGACTCCACCTTGGCGCTGCCAGAGCCTCGGCGCTGCGTGTAGCCTCCGGCCTATTCGCACAATCGTCCGCCACTGATGTCGATGGATTTTGCATGGCTTTTATAGCCCAAAGCCGACTAAAAGGACCGCCCAAAGCAGGTCAATGTTGCTATTTCGAAGAAGGAGGGGCGAGGACTGTCATGTAAATAGTTGTTTAAAAACGTGTTTTAATGTGTTTACCCTGTTGGCGTGTTTGTTATACCTATAAGTTATTAAAATGTTATAACTATACTACTTTGTTGGAGTGTTGTACATATTTGCAATCTGGTAACGAGCACAAGGATGTTACTGCGTAATCGTAAAAATAACATAGCCCAATTGTGCGCGATCCAGCCCAGTTCGGGGACGTCGATAGTGGGTACCAGCAGGCTTCCGTTGGTGCAGGATTTTGTCGCGTTTACTAGGCGGGGTGGGCAGTAAGGCAGACATGTTTTAGGCAATGAGAGCGGCGGAGCCGAGCTACCTCGTGGCTACCTCGACCGTGGGCTTGGCTCCTCCTCCTAGGTTCATATTCCTCGTAAAGGGCTATTCCCTATCGTTTCTTGTGTTTGTAGGGTCAAAAAGGGTCCCATCAGCGGTTCACTGGTCTCACTAGATTATTTTTGTTTCTTTATAGCGATTTTTTTTTTATTCCCTAGCTTGCTGTAAGCTACAGCGACTAATCCATATTTAGTAAATATGTCCTTATTAGGGGTGTCTTCCAGTGGAGCTGGATGGTTCGTCTCTAATAAGCGGTCCGGGCAGAACCAACTACCAATCAGTGGGGAGAAGATAGGCATGACGGGTTACAACGGGGACAAAAGTCAGCACTACCTATCTTTTCACTGCTTGCAAAGACTAGATAGAATATCTCTATTCCACGTTATTTGTAAGCAGAGAATACCTCCAAAGAACCAATATCGAACAACTAGTATTCGGGCAATCAATCAATCAATGGTGAGAAAGAGATAGGCACGACGGGTTACAATGGGGACAAAAGTCTGCGTTACCTACCCTTCACTATTTGCAAAGACTAGACAGAATATTTCTATTCTACGTTATTTGCAAACAGAGAATATCTCAAAGAGTACTATCCTTCAAAACAATCAATATTCGGACAATCAATCAATGGGGAGATAAAAATAGGCACGACGGGTTACAATGGGGACAAAAGTCTGCGTTACCTACCCTTCACTATCTGCAAAGGGAGAGAGAGAGTATTTCCACTCCTCCCCGTTTGCAGACAGCGAATATCTCAAAGAGAACAATCAATAAGCAATACTAGTATTTTCAATCAATCAATCAATCGTTTCGCAATTTGTCGTGTTTCACGACCTTACCCGGACCGCGTGGACAGTTTCTCGTCTTCCGCCTCCAGCGCCCGATGGTCCTCTACTCTCCGTATTTGCCGCGGCACTCCTGATGGTTCCCAGTCAGGACCGTAGATCACTCGAGAGAGGTCTGCTCGGAACCAGTGAAGTTCGGATGATCGGCTGCGAGACGAGGGTCTATCGGGCAGGAGCTCTCCCGATCGTTGCAGTCGTTCACTCTGTCGTCGGG
The DNA here is from genome assembly GCF_964204655.1 of Triturus cristatus. Lineage (NCBI taxonomy): Eukaryota > Metazoa > Chordata > Amphibia > Caudata > Salamandridae > Triturus > Triturus cristatus. The sequence goes on from NC_140591.1 coordinate 820,925,262, forward strand.
ACCTCTCTCACTGGATCCACGTGTCACTGATGGGCCCCACGCTTGGGACACCAATTGTTAAATGGTAGCGGCAGTCGTAGTCGATAACCTTTCAAGTATTGCCCGGCGGTAATCGCCTCTTATACCATTCGATGCTAAACCAACAAAGAGGCAGGCGCCGGAGACTGGAAGGCAGGAAACAAGGTTTTATTCTCTCCGGAGGAGAACACATCAGGTCAGACAGCAAGGTATCGTCATGAGGTGCTCTAACCACATCTCTGAGGCCTGGCCTCTTATACACAGGTTTATGACTTTATTGCAGGCTTATCATACATGGCACATTCTTGAGGTCGCTTTGATACATGAAAGAACATCCTCGGAATCCCCACTTCAAGCTCGTTCCCACACATATCTACAGTGGAAGCCCCCACCCCGCCCACAGTGGGAGATGGCTATCACACAGCTGGACATTCCGCCAATTCCCGGGGGTGTGTGCGACCGGTCGGGTCTCAGGGGGTGGGGGGGGCCTTGATCTGCTGTAATCCCTTTGATGTGGGGTGTTTCCTTTACAGTAGGGGCAATAAACTGCATCCGCAGGGTTGGGTGATGGCCTGGGATCGGTTCGGACAATCGGGCGCGGAGGAAGGGGGTTATCAGAAAGGATGTGTGACCATGTATGGGATGAAAAGGAAGTGTTGGTCAGGCACGGGGTGCGATTCCATGGCAGGGTTGCGCAGAAGGAGAGGTTTTACAGCCCATGTACGAGAGAGTTGGGGTGGCCAGCGCGCGGGGGATGTTCGCAGCGCCTGAGGGGCGCGCTGGTGATCGGTAATGAGCGGGGAGAGAGAGTGGGGTGCCTAAAATGGCTGTCGTACGTTTCCGGTGCGTGGCGCTGGGGAGAGGCAAGATGGCGCAGATAATGTTCAGTTGTAAACTAAATTTCCACACCTCTGGGTGCATTTATTACTAAATCAGACATTGGCATCAGTGTGGGTTTATTAATATGAGATGTTTGATACCAAACATCCCTATTTTCAATGAAGTCACCATTTAGCTGTGGAACTTAGTTTCACCATTGTCCAGCCCAGGCTTTTAGACTGGCTTCCCTGATCACTTGTACTGGAAGTTATTTAACTGACCAGTACAGTGGCTATATGCTCATAGAGGTTTGCTCTCACATGTAGTATAGTGCACACTGCCTTAGTATGGTACGGCCTGCAGTAGGGGTGACTAACTTATACTGTGTGCAGTGTCAGCGGGCAGGGGACACAGACTGTGGGCATATCATGTTTTCGCTTTTGTCTGCACCAAAACACACATCTTGCAGTGTCAGTTTGCATGAGCTTGGTGAGGGGACCCTTTAGTGTGCACTATTCAGGCTTGTGCAGTTGGGTCTCCCTTTAGTACCTCAGGCCCTAGGGCCTGGGGATATCATTTACTAGGGACTTACAGAGAGCACTAAAGATATTGCCAATTGGTGAAAATGATAGAACGGTTTTGGAAAAGAGATCTGGCACTGGGTACTTGGTTAGCAGGAACCCAGTGCACTTCCAGTAGAAATCCCGTCAAATGCCAGGTAATAAGTTGGGGTGACCATGTCAAAAAGGCACTTTCCTACAATGAGGTTCTTGAGTACAAGTAGAATTCTGTGAGGGTACTTTATGGGCAAGTTGAAAATCAAGTTGAGGTGAGAATGAAATTCTCATGAGTGTGGGAGTCAAATTAGTGAGGCATTGAAAAATATTGTCCTTCTCTGATTGTTCAGGTACACCAATAATACATATATTGTCTTGTCTTCTCTGATCTTCCAATTCAGTCATTTTTGTTGAAGATACCAAATATCCTGGCTATGTACGGGGAGTTTATCAAACCTCGTTTCAAATTCTGTGACTTATCCATACATAAGTTGCATGCGAGATTGGAATTAGTTGAGTTCGCTGCTTAAAGACTGCAGTGTAGAGTCTCTGACCCTCTTTTTATGTATCATTCTGGTTATATTTACACAACTCATTTGTGATCTTAATTATTATACTGGGCCTGGAAAAATGAAACTTTGCAGCGCTAGATTGAGGAAACTAGCGGGGAAGCAAGTCTTTAATTATGGTCTTTAATGTGGCCTGGATGATTGAAACTTTGCACATTTTTGTTTTAGGATATCTCTTAACTTTTTATTCTATGTTGGTTAAATTGTACAATTCATCTTTGACCTCAATTGTTGCATTGGGCCTGGATGATTGAAATTTCGTTTTTTTTAATTTTAGGACATTTTAATCTTTGTACTTATTGGTTTTAACATATACTCCTTTTAGCTGTTATGATACACTATATTTATTGACCTGGTAAACTTACTTTTTAGATATATTGCATGGTAATAGTTCTATGTATTTATGCTTCTATGGTCTTTGACCGAATAATGTTTGATGATGATGAGGTAATCACATTTTTTATGCCCAGCAGTTCTTTAAGTAGAGTGTCTATGTCTGATGTAAGGATATCCTGTGATTTATGTCATAGGAGTTGAGGATTCCTTGTCAATGGGGGTGGTTAGTAATGCTTCGGAGTAAGATAACTGTCTAGTGTGCTTAAACTTCAACATGGAGATGTAGAAAGGAAGAAAAAGACAACAGGAGAGAAGGGAAAACATGGGGTGAGTTGATAATGAGCTACTTGAATTAGGCCCACTCTGAGAAGGCAGTTATAGAGAATTTGGGCATCTAACTTAATGGAATTTCGAACTTCAAAATATCTGTATGAAATGAAATCCTGCTCTCCAATGTCATGAAGGAACAAAAGAAGGAGAAAAAAACGAAAGAAAATCAGCCATTAATAAGGTGCCTTAGGCTCCGTATCCAAAATAAGAATACTTCAAGTGATCCCATGCAAGGAAGGAGTTAATCAGGCAACTCAGTCCTGGCAGCTTTCAATTCAATGGCTGAGAGTTTTCAGGAGTCAAGAACCGAAGACATTGGCTCCTCAGTCTAAACAGGCTGGGCATCTCCCAAAATGCGCTCCAATCAGGCACGCAACACCCATTGGGCTCACCGGGCTTCAGCCCCCCCCCCCCCCCGTCATGTTTGTCAGCCCGGCCGGACAGCCTCGCGGGCTGGCGTCCGTCTAATTGCAGCCGCACCAGAGTACTTCACGGGTCTTTAAAAGACCATTTACTCGTTAATGAGGCTTTTGTTGTGTTTTCACCCCTTCTTACAGCCATTCTGCCTATGGCTGGAAGACTTAGCCCCCCCCCGAAATCTTTTTCAGCCCCCCCCGAAATTTGGCTCTAGTTGCCTGCCTGGCTCCAATGCCTACAATACATCAAAGCTAATGACAAGTCTCACCGCCGACCGATAGCCATCTATGTTGGAAACCAGCACGGCCACTGAGGACAGCCTTCCGATGTGTGATTCCAGCAGAAATTTAAACAAGCATTTGCAATGCAATAGGTCTCGCATTGACGCAAGTATGAGCTATTGACATTGCAAATAACAATGCCTTTTATTTTTGTTTTCTTTTTAAAAACATAAATAAAAGGCATTGTTATTTACAATGTCAATAGCTCAAACTCTCGTCAATGCGAGACCTATTGCATTGCAAATGCTTGTTTTCATTGGAGTCTAAATGAGTGTCTTAATCTGTAGCTGCACGTTTATTCTGACCTAATTTTAATTACTCCTGAAAATTTCAGGCTTTTTGTTTCTTTGGCCCCTCACACTTTTACTCGTGCTGCATTTTCACACCCCACAACTGCATTTTGCTTTGTAACTAGTACCAAGGAAGGAGCAACAACGAGGTGTCGGAACGGCAACATAAGAAGAGGGACAGTAACGTCAAAGAGGGAGGCCGGGACGATGGACGAGAATAAAGGAGAGGGCCCGATTCCCTCTGGAGGCTTGAAGTTCAGCAGAGGAGAGGACAAGGGAAGGAACACTAGAGGGTGCGCTGCGATCCAAGGAAGTGGTTGCGACCGGGGAATAGGGGATCGAGCAGGTTCCTGAGAGAAATGAGGCACACATTAATGGAGGTGGGGTTGAAATGGATGTTAACAGGGAGACCGTGGGAGAGGAAGATGGTGAAAGGGATCGACTGATGAAAGTAGATTATGAGATCTGTGTAGGGAAAGAAGGGACAGTGCAAGGGTAGAAAGTTATTTTAATACAGGGGGAGAGGCCGCATAACCGAAGGGAGGGGGTGTCAGACAGCTAATTCACCTACCGTGATGTCAGCCTCGTAACTGATGTAATAACTGGGCGGTAACAGACTGTGGCCAAGTGGCCCTGGGGGTAACTTGAACCCCAGTTCTAGGTAGCAGTTCAATTTAGGATAATTTAGTTACTACGCGCCTGAGGCGGAGAAGGTAACGTGGGTGCCCGTGGAAGTCCCATCTGTGTGGCGGTGAAACAGGCTCCTGCGGAGAGTCCAGATCCCTTTGGTCCAGTCCCTCGGAAAGCAACCCCATTCCCTTGGAAGTAATCCAGTAGTCCACCCCCTGTAGTGCCGTGTATTATTTCACTCCCCGCGGCGGTAACCTAGCACCCGTGCAGCGCCCGGGACGATAGTTTAACCTCTTTAATGCACTCCACCTGAAAGTAATTCCGTGACCCTCAAAGTAATCCAGTACCGGTAATCAACCCCCTGGGTGGTAATCTATCCCTGTGTGTTTAGTTTAGTTCCCGTGGCGGTAATTTAGTGCTCGTGCAGATAGTCCGGACAGCATGGCGGTTAAATAGCGCCCGGGCTGATAGTCCGACACCTTCGGTCCAGTCACTCTTGAAGTAACCAGTAGGCCTTCAAAGTTATCCGGGTCCGGTGGTCAGTCCCTGAGGCGGTAATCTAGTTCCCGTCTATATAGTGGAATTCTTCTTCGATACGTTCTTTGTCTTTAAAGACAGGTCAACAGAGTAGCTTGTTATGTTATAGAGCGCCGAGAGGCCTCGCTTGTTGCCACTCAGCAATTCAGTCCCTCGAGCAGCGCATGTTTTACCGCATCGGCGGTCAATCAGTGAATCTTAATGACCTCCCATCGGGGCTGAGGTTAAAAGTGCAGAGAAACGGGCGCTTGCAAGACATAACGCGAATGCCTTGCTTTTAGGTAACTTGGACATATTTGACATTGAGGCGCTTTAATGGCAGATTGAAACTAACAATCACATTTGCGCGCTTCGGCGCTGCATAGAAGAGTGAAGCGCTATATAAATGCTACAGTATGAAAGAAATACCTGCCACTGAAAAAAGACGCTCTACACAGTACTTCGGCCGTTCAACAATTGCGTAGTTTGCAGAAATGTTAGGGAGGGTTTTCTGCCCCATATCAGTGAATTCTCTATAGCTCCTTATTTCACCCTACTTTCATTTAGATTTACATTGACTGGAGTAAATCAAACATTGAGTGTAACAATGAAAGAGTGTCTGTCCCGTGGCTAAATACAACTGTGTATTAACCACACCTATTATTGAAGTGCCCAGAGGACCCGTGGTGGGCGCTGTAGGCATGCAAACAATCTCAGGTGTTGCAAGCTGCTCATTCATCCTACGTACACCGATAAACGTCCCCTCCTGTCTCGGTAGCTTTGTGTTGTGAAACTGGTGTGAGCTGTCCATATTGATTCCCACACAGTGAGTGTTTCTTCCACATATTACGCGGGGGTGCTCTCCAGGCCCCTTTCAGCCCCAGTGATCTCTCCCTCGGGGTCCAGGCTGCTTGTAAATAGAAGCCCCAGAGGTGTGTGAATCATTGCAGCCCAGAGTACGAAGAGAATGTACCCTGTCTGCGGTGTGTGGCAGGGACTAGCCCTGTGTGCACCCCCCCATATGCACGGAAACCTGATCGGGGACTCTGTGTCCCGGCCGTGCGCTGATTCCAACAATTACTCGCCTGGCTGCACAAGCCCTTATCCGAGGCAGCATCGCATAAACTGAGTGTGACAATGAGGGTGTTTCTGCGTTGTGAAAGAGGCATCTCCTAGAGAGGGCGCATTTCCAAACAAGGGAAAGTGGGGGAGCGCCATGCGCGCGTTGTAGGCGCACTATGAGCGTGCACATCCGTGTGGCCTGCGGCTCGTGCCCAGTGGCGGCGCCTGCAGACTTCACCGTACTGGAATGGGTGCTGCGCAGCTCGTGTGGCCCAGGGAGGGGGCCGCCAGGGCGCCCAAGGTGGGGACACATGGCAGCTAAGATGGAATTGCTAGCTGCTCTTGCGCTGGATCACGGGGAGCTGTCACCTGTATTACCGTCATAACCGCTCTGCCGAAACCAGATGCTTTTCTTCCACCCTGCGCACCAGCTAGGCTCGGGGACATGGAGAATATGAAGCTTGAGTTTCCACCCCTGCCGCAGTTTAAAGAGGACTCAGAGTTAAGAACCCCAGAGGTGCTGCTGCTGATCAGGGGTGTTGTGGGTACTTGTGAATGATGCCAAGGTGTGCTGTGATTGCCGGAGAGGAGCACTTACTTCGGTGCGCATTGACGGGCCAGCAACGGGAGGCTACCATAGCCTCGGTCATTGACCCCTGTTACGTTTGACACTTTCAGCAGACATTGACGGTTAATTTGTATATGTTTAACATGTAGGTACGGGAATGTCCTGGGAGTACTTAAGACTTGTAGGCACTGAGTTATGGTCTTCAAATTACAGAGACCAATTTGAAAAGCTGTCTCCGTGGAGCCGACGGGGGAAGGGAAAGTGAAAGTAACGCTGCATGAGGCTTGCAAGGACAGAAGGGGGACAGGAGATGTGCACACCGCATGACTGTACGTGCGCGTACACATGCTCCAATACGCCAAAAGCCCTGTGCGTGCCCATCTCCTGTCCCACTTCCGAGGCAAGTCAGCAACAATAGATCTCACTGGCGACAGAGCTTTCGCGCTGCGTTCGCCAGGCGAGACCTAAAAAGACAGTTCAGGAGACACAGAAATCGAGTGAAGCGTTGCTGAATTCCCCGGAGCTTTTGACATTGTATAAACAGTGTAGCAATTTCTCCCCGTCAACTTTTAATTGTCTGAATCATCTAGAACTTGTTCTAAAATTGCAAAAAGGAAACTGACAGGGGATAATGAGGGCACTCCCATGTATCACCAAGGCACTATTCTTGACTCTTTCTTAGTATGTGCTGCCAGAGCCTTAGACAATGAAATGACTCTGGTCGAACGCTGCTTATCACCGGACACAGGGGGGAACTCTTTACAACACACAGATCTCAATCAATGCAATGGCACTGGAGACACCATTCCTAGCAACCCACTGGGGGCCGAAATGGCACCTGAGTCCCTGTCACCTATTCCTGTTCATATCTTACCCCATTAATCACCTGTTTAAACTGCGCCCCCTCCAAAAAGGAAGAAGAAAGGGAAGCATGTCGTACCAACTCAAGGAACAAGCACCAGAGTAAGAAAGAAAACTCTGGACATACACCAGCTGGGGGGGAAGGGGCAATTGTTAATCCACCTTTGCCTACTAATATATGCAACCTTTTGACTTTGCCTCCTGACCACGCAATGCAGTTAAACCTTGATAAGGACATCATGATAAATAGATTCAAGTGTGTATTGCCCAATACCCTATCTCCAATCTTAGATAGACTTGGTAAACTGGAGGCCACTGTACTCGCCCTGCAGCAATCTATTATCTTACCAATATTAGAACTCGAGACAGTCAAGAGAGCCCTCAGGTAATGGAGAAAAGCACCCATGGAGGCGAGAGGGGGGAAACCTGGTTAAACAGCCAGAAAAGAAAACATCAAAGCACTGCTGCACAGCCTTCCCTGCCATCTATTGCTTGCATTAGATATCATGACATGGGGGGGGGGGGGGGGGCGTCTTAACTGCCGGTCCAATACGCAGTGATTTGCCAACAGCAGGAGGGTGCCCTAGAGATGATATGAGGCATAGGGATAAGGAGTCCTGTCCCTCCCAAAGAGAAATAGTTAGATCTAACGGAGGGCTTACTAATTTAGTAGGCGTTAGTGCACAAACCATTTCAAACCAGGTAATCCTGGATCTTCCTCCAGAGTGCTGCCCATAAGTGGCAATATTAACAAATGTCCCCCATCTTCCTGAAAACAATAAAGAGTCAACCTCCCAACTGAATTTAAAGTTTGCCACTGGCTATCACGTAACACTGAGTTTACAAATCTCAGCTATCATGACATTCTATTTGTGAGAAGAGTGGGATGGGGAGGTCCTTTGCTCAAATCTACCGTTGGTGACTGTGATGATGAATTGTAGATTCCCAACTCTCGCTGAAAAACTGATTAAAAGGGGGCAGGAGCTATGCTGGCAGGGCTCAACCCCAGGGGCGGTCGGCACGGCTCTCGGGTGGGGGGTGGGCATGGGGAGGGAGGGGGGTTACGGGCCCGCGGGATGCTTTAAAAAAAAAAGACAAATAAACGAAAAACTTACCTTGCCGCTGCCGCCGGGTCCACTGTCTTCTCTCCTGCTGCCTGTATCCGACTCCAGGTCGGAACAGGAATCAGGTAGCCAGGCGCTCAGGAAGGGGCTTCACGGGTGGCCATGTTCTCCATGCAGGCTGCAAAACAGCCTGCATGGAGAACAGGGGAGTGCGCATGACTGTTTTGGGCGGCCCGAGAGGGCTGCCCAAAGAGACAATGTGCACAGGAGTGTCTACCACTCCTCTCCTGCAGCTACGCCCCACCCCCTCATGCAGTGTCACAGAGTAGCGTGGGGAGCAGTCTAGCGTCTGCTTCCCACATGCTATAAACCGGCCAATGGTGCAAGCGCGAAGCGGGCGCGCCAAAGGCAAGCCCGTCGGCGCCCGTCCGCGGCCGACTGGGGCTAGGGGCCATGACCCCTGTCTTTAACCATTATAAGGAGGTACAGCTCCACGGTGCTACATCAACTTTGAATAAAGGCCTCTCCCCTATGCCTCTCCCTGTGCAATCCAGTAGATCGCGGATCCGCCTGCCCTCATTGTGGCTTCCAACCTCTCTGCAATCTCACGGAAAAAAGTACCCAACTTAGCATGTATCTACTGACCTGTAGATCGCTTCCCAAACATGGCACAGAGATCTCTTTGTTGTTAGAGGAAATAAAACCAGATGCTCTTTTTTTAACAGAAACCTGGCTTCACTCTGAATCAGAACCTGATATTATCCAGGCACTGCCAAAAGAATATCAGATCTTACGGGCAGACCGCCCCACTGGGAGAGGGGGTGGACTAGCAATTATTTATAAGGACTGCTATAGCTGCCGCAGCTTGTCTAACTCTCCACCCAATTGCGAAAGCTTAGATTTCTCTCTCGACTTCTCTGCCACCAGTTCCTTTTCAGGGACACTTATATACCGCCCACCGGGGCCTATGGGGCAATTCCTTAATGCCCTATCTTCTTCATTAGCCTGTTTTGTATGCAGCTCAGCTAATTCCACACTTTTAGGATATTTTAACATTCACTTTGATGACATCACCGACCGCAATGCCTTAGACCTGTCCGCGAACCTTCCTGCCTTAAAACTTCAGCAATTAGTAATGAAACCCACCCATTGTAAGGGTCACCTCTTGGATCTCATCTTTAGCAACTGCATAGATCTCCTGGTGGAAAACCCCTCCCCGCTGCCCTGGACAGATCACTTTTTGATCCCCTTTCACCTGACTACCGCACACAGCCCTTCTCTTTCCTCTATAGTTATCCGGAAAGAACGAAACTGGTCGAAACTCCCACGGGCTGACTGGGCTCTGGCCCTCGATTCATCCAGACCTCCTTCTAATTCTGACCCCACCCTAGCCAATCGAAACTATAATAAATGGATTTTAAACTCTCTAGATTCTGTACTCCCCATAGATTACACTAAACCCAAGTGCGGAACCAAAACTGCCCCTTGGTACTCCCAAGACTTGCGAGAAAGCAAGCGTCAATGCAAAAAACTGGAGAGGAAATGGCGTTTGGATTATTCACTCCCCAGGAAAATTGCATACAGAGCTGCGATAAAATCTTATAAGAACGAAATTACAATCGCGCAAGCTGCTTTTTTTAAAACTAAGATCAACGCAGCAGCCTCTAGGCCTAGAGAAATTTACCACATTGCTAAAACCCTTCTTAAACTCCCAGAAAAAACCCCCAATCCTCTTAATGCCCAACTTCGTTGCAATGATTTGGCATAGTTTTTTCATAACAAAATTCAAGCCGTTTACACCTCTTTTCCTCTCATCCAGACTTCCTCAATGGCCGTCGAAGCTATTGAGACAGAGCATTCCCCCCTGGCAACACTCAAAATACTCCCCCCTCTCGACCGTCCCATGTTACAGTCCATTATGCTTCAGATCAAGTCTGGTTCCCCCAACGATCCTGCGCCCCCGCGATCTCTGATGCTAGTCACTTTACATATTCTACCCACCATCCTGGACCTGCTTAATGCTTCCTTAGCTACCGGTATAGTCCCGCTACCCTGGAAATGGGCCATGGTTAAAGCTCTTTTAATAAAAACAAATCTAGATAGCAATAACCCTGCAAACTATCGTCCAATTTCTCTATCACCCTGGCTCAGCAAGATTTTAGAGAAACACGTCAACAAGATACTGACGGAGTTTCTCGAGACCAACCACCTGCTGGACCCCTCCCAGACAGGGTTCCGGCCCTTGCATGGGATTGAGACCGCTCTTGTTACAGTGACGGTAGAGGCCAGGAGGATTATTGATCAAGGAGGCACTGTAGCCATCTTCCTCCTGGACCTGAGTGCCGCTTTTGACACTGTAAACCATAGCATCTTACTCCAGAGGCTCACTAATTTAGGAATTTCAACTCATGTCCTTAGATGGTTTAAATCCTTCTTGTCTGATCGCTCCTTTCAGGTCTTTGAGAGCAAAGCCTCCTCTCCCAGCAAACCTATGGCATGTGGGGTGCCGCAGGGCTCCTCGCTGAGTCCCACGCTCTTTAACATTTATATGACCCCCCTGGCTGCTATCGTCCGCCTTTTTGGGATAAAAATTGTGACTTATGCGGACGATACCCAGCTAGTGGTAGCCTTAAATCAAACTCACTTACAGACAAATAATGACATGAGGGATTGTTTAGAAGCAGTTGCTTCTTGGATGACCTCATCTTGTCTCAAAATAAATGGGGACAAGACAGAGCTGATGCTCTTGGGCAATTCTCCCAATACTAATCTCCAGGCCCCTTTCAGCCCCAGTGATCTCTCCCTCGGGGGCCAGGCTGTTTGTAAATAGAAGCCCCAGAGGTGTGTGAATCATTGCAGCCCAGAGTACAAAGAGAATGTACCCTGTCTGCGGTGTGTGGCAATGACTGGCCCTGTGTGCACTCCCCATATGCACGGAAACCTGATCGGGGACTCTGTGTCCCGGCCGTGCGCTGATTCCAACAATTACTCGCCTGGCTGCACAATCCCTTATCCGAGGCAGCATCGCATAAACTGAGTGTGACAATGAGGGTGTTTCTGCGTTGTGAAAGAGGCATCTCCTAGAGAGGGCGCATTTCCAAACAAGGGAAAGTGGGGGAGCGCCATGCGCGCGTTGTAGGCGCACCGTGAGCGTTCACATCCGTGTGGCCTGCGGCTCGTGCCCAGTGGCGGCGCCTGCAGACTTCGCCGTACTGGAATGGGTGCTGCGCAGCTCGTGCGGCCCAGGGAGGGGGCCGCGAGGGCGCCCAAGGCCTGGACACATGGCAGCTAAGATGGAATTGCTAGCTGCTCTTGCGCTGGATCAGGGGGAGCTGTCACCTGTATTACCGTCATAACCGCTCTGCCGAAACCAGGCGCCTTTCTTCCACCCTGCGCACCAGCTAGGCTCGGGGACATGGAGAATATGAAGCTTGAGTTTCCACCCCTGCCGCAGTTTAAAGAGGATTCAGAGGTAAGAACCCCAGAGTTGCTGCTGCTGATCAGGGATGTTGTGGGTACTTGTGAATGATGCCAAGGTGTGCTGTGATTGCCGGAGAAGAGCACTTACTTCTGTGCGCATTGACGGGCCAGCAACGGGAGGCTACCATAGCCTCGGTCATCGACCCCTGTTACGTTTGACACTTTCAGCAGACATTGACGCGTGCTTTGTATATGTTTAACATGTAGGTACGGGAATGTCCTGGGAGTACTTAAGACTTGTAGGCACTGAGTTATGGTCTTCAAATTACAGAGACCAATTTGAAAAGCTGTCTCCGTGGAGCCGATGGGGGAAGGGAAAGTGAAAGTAACGCTGCATGAGGCTTGCAAGGACAGAAGGGGGACAGGAGATGTGCACACCGCGTGACAGTAGGTGCGCGTACACATGCTCCAATCCGCCAAAAGCCCTGCGCTTGCCCATCTCCTCTCCCACTTCCGAGGCAAGTCAGCAACAATAGATCTCACTGGCGACAGCGCTTTCGCACTGCGTTCGGCAGGCGAGACCTAAAAAGACAGTCCAGGAGACACAGAAATCGAGTGAAGCGTTGCTGAATTCCCCGGAGCTTTTAACATTGTATCAACAGTGTAGCAATTTCTCCCCGTCAACTTTTAATTGTCTGAATCATCTAGAACTTGTTCTGAAATTGCAAAAAGGAAACTGAGAGGGGATAATGACGGCACTCCCATGTATCACCAAGGCACTATTCTTGACTCTTTCTTAGTATGTGCTGCCAGAGCCTTAGACAATGAAATGACTCTGGTCGAACGCTGCTTATCACCGGACACAGGGGGGAACTCTTTACAACACACAAAGATCTCAATCAATGCAATGGCACTGGAGACACCATTCCTAGCAACCCACTGGGGGCCCAAATGGCACCTGAGTCCCTGTCACCTATTCCTGTTCATATCTTACCCCATTAATCACCTGTTTATACTGCGCCCCCTCCAAAAAGGAAGAAGAAAGGGAAGCATGTGGTACCAACTCAAGGAACAAGCACCACAGTAAGAAAGAAAACTCTGGACATACACCAGCTGGGGGGGGGGCAATTGTTAATCCACCTTTGCCTACTAACATATGCAACCTTTTGACTTTGCCTCCTGACCGCGCAATGCAGTTAAACCTTGATATGGACATCATGATAAATAGATTCAAGTGTGTATTGCCCAATACCCTATCTCCAATCTTAGATAGACTTGGTAAACTGGAGGCCACTGTACTCGCCCTGCAGCAATCTATTATCTTACCAATATTAGAACTCGAGACAGTCAAGAGAGCCCTCAGGTAATGGAGAAAAGCACCCATGGAGGCGAGAGGGGGGAAACCTGGTTAAACAGCCAGAAAAGAAAACATCAAAGCACTGCTGCACAGCCTTCCCTGCCATCTATTGCTTGCATTAGAGATCATGACATGAGGGGGTGGCGTCTTAACTGCCGGTCCAATAAGCAGTGATTTGCCAACAGCAGGAGGGTGCCCTAGAGATGATATGAGGCATAGGGATAAGGAGTCCTGTCCCTCCCAAAGAGAAATAGTTAGATCTAACGGAGGGCTTACTAATTTAGTAGGCGTTAGTGCACAAACCATTTCAAACCAGGTAATCCTGGATCTTCCTCCAGAGTGCTGCCCATATGTGGCAATATTAACAAATGTCCCCCATCTTCCTGAAAACAATAAAGAGTCAACATCCCAACTGAATTTAAAGTTTGCCACTGGCTATCATGTAACACTGAGTTTACAAATCTCAGCTATCATTCATGACATTTTATTTGTGAGAAGAGTGGCATGGGGAGGTCCTTTGCTCAAATCTACCGTTGGTGACTGTGATGATGAATTGTAGATTCCCAACTCTCGCTGAAAAACTGATTAAAAGGGGGGAGGAGCTACGCTGGCAGGGCTCAACCCCAGGGGCGGCCGGCACTGCTCTCGGGTGGGGGGTGGGCATGGGAAGGGAGGGGGGATACAGGGCCCACGGGATGCTTTAAAAAAAAAAGAAAAATAAATGAAAAACTTACCTTGCCGCTGCCGCCGGGTCCACTGTCTTGTCTCCTGCTGCCTGTATCCGACTCCAGGTCGGAACAGGAATCAGGTAGCCAGGCGCTCAGGAAGGGGCTTCACGGGTGGCCATGTTCTCCATGCAGGTTGCAGCCTGCATGGAGAACAGGGGAGTGTGCATGACTGTTTTGGGCGGCCCGAGAGGGCTGCCCAAACAGACAATGTGCACAGGAATGTCTATCACTCCTCTCCTGCAGCTCCGCCCCACCCCCTCACGCAGTGCCACAGAGTAGCGTGGGGAGCAGTCTAGTGTCTGCTTCCCACACGCTATAAACCAGGCAATGGTGCAAGCGCGCAGCGGGCGCTCCAAAGGCAAGCCCGTCTGCGCCCGTCCGCGGCCGACCGGGGCTAGGGGCCATAACCCCTGTCTTTAACCATTATAAGGAGGTACAGCTCCACGGTGCTACATCAACTTAGAATAAAGGCCTCTCCCCTATGCCTCTCCCTGTGCAATCTAGTAGATCGCGGATCAGCCTGCCCACATTGTGGCTTCCAACCTCTCTGCAATCTCAAAGAAAAAAGTACCCAACTTAGCATGTATCTACTGAACTGTAGATCGCTTCCCAAACATGGCACAGAGATCTCTTTGTTGTTAGAGGAAATAAAACCAGATGCTCTTTTTTTAACAGAAACCTGGCTTCACTCTGAATCAGAACCTGATATTATCCAGGCACTGCCAAAAGAATATCAGATCTTACGGGCAGACCGCCCCACTGGGAGAGGGGGTGGACTAGCAATTATTTATAAGGACTGTTATAGCTGCCGCAGCTTGTCTAACTCTCCACCCAATTGCGAAAGCTTAGCTTAATCTCTCTCGACTTCTCTGCCACCAGTACCTTTTCAGGGACACTTATATACCGCCCACCGGGGCCTATGGGGCAATTCCTTAATGCCCTATCTTCTTCATTAGCCAGTTTTGTATGCAGCTCAGCTAATTACACACTTTTAGGAGATTTTAACATTCACTTTGATGACATCACCGACCACAATGCCTTAGACCTGTCCGCGAACCTTGCTGCCTTACAACTTCAGCAATTAGTAATGAAACCCACCCATTGTAAGGGTCACCTCTTGGATCCCATCTTTAGCAACTGCATAGATCTCCTGGTGGAAAACCCCTCCCCGCTGACCTGGACAGATCACTTTTTGATCCCCTTTCACCTGACTACCGCACACAGCCCTTCTCTTTCCTCTATAGTTATCCGGAAAGAACGAAACTGGTCAAAACTCCCACGGGCTGACTGGGCTCTGGCCCTCGATTCATCCAGACCTCCTTCTAATTCTGACCCCACCCTAGCCAATCGAAACTATAATAAATGGATTTTAAACTCTCTAGATTCTGTACTCCCCATAGATTACACGAAACCCAAGCGCGGAACCAAAACTGCCCCTTGGTACTCCCAACACTTGCGAGAAAGCAAGCGTCAATGCAAAAAACTGGAGAGGAAATGGCGTTTGGATTATTCACTCCCCAGGAAAATTGCATACAGATCTGCGATAAAATCTTATAAGAATGAAATTACAATCGCGCAAGCTGTTTTTTTTAAAACTAAGATCAACGCAGCAGCCTCTAAGCCTAGGGAAATTTACCACATTGCTAAAACCCTTCTTAAACTCCCAGAAAAAAAACCCCAATCCTCTTAATGCCCAACTTCGTTGCAATGATTTGGCAGAGTTTTTTCATAACAAAATTCAAGCCATTTACACCTCTTTTCCTCTCATCCAGACTTCCTCAATGGCCGTCGAAGCTATTGAGACAGAGCATTCCCCCCTGGCAACACTCAAAATACTCCCCCCTCTCGACCGTCCCATGTTACAGTCCATTATGCTTCAGATCAAGTCTGGTTCCCCCAACGATCCTGCGCCCCCGCGATCTCTGATGCTAGTCACTTCACATATTCTACCCACCATCCTGGACCTGCTTAATGCTTCCTTAGCTACCGGTATAGTCCCGCTACCCTGGAAACGGGCCATGGTTAAAGCTCTTTTAAAAATTTCAAATCTAGATAGCAATAACCCTGCGAACTATCGTCCAATTTCTCTATTACCCTGGCTCAGCAAGATTTTAGAGAAACACGTCAACAAGATACTGACGGAGTTTCTCGAGACCAACCACCTGCTGGACCCCTCCCAGACAGGGTTCCGTCCCTTGCATGGGATTGAGACCGCTCTTGTTACAGTGACGGAAGAGGCCAGGAGGATTATTGATCGAGGAGGCACTGTAGCCATCTTCCTCCTGGACCTGAGTGCCGCTTTTGACACTGTAAACCATAGCATCTTACTCCAGAGGCTCACTAATTTAGGAATTTCAACTGATGTCCTTAGATGGTTTAAATCCTTCTTGTCTGATCGCTCCTTTCAGGTCTTTGAGAGCAATGCCTCCTCTCCCAGCAAACCTCTGGCATGTGGGGTGCCGCAGGGCTCCTCGCTGAGTCCCACGCTCTTTAACATTTATATGACCCCCCTGGCTGCTAACGTCCACCCTTTTGGGATACAAATTGTGACTTATGCGGACGATACCCAGCTAGTGGTAGCCTTAAATCAAACTCACTTACAGACAAATAATAACATGAGGGATTGTTTAGAAGCAGTTGCTTCTTGGATGACCTCATCTTGTCTCAAATTAAATGGGGACAAGACAGAGCTGATGCTCTTGGGCAACTCTCCCAATACCATCAATAAATCCTTCTTGCCAGCATGCCTTGGACCGACCCCCACTCCCAAGGACTCAATTAAGAGCCTGGGTATCTGGATGGATAAGTCTCTTAACTTTACCCACCAGGCAGCCAAACTCTCAGCTACCTGTGTCGGCATACTTAGGCTCATCCGAAAAATCCTTCCCCTAATTCCCTTTAAAGCCAGACAAATCATGACCCAAGGCCTTATACTATCTCGTCTAGATTTTGGGAATGCCCTCTATCTGGGGGCACCCCAGGTTACTCTTAATAAGCTTCAGGTCATTCAGAACTGCGCAGCACAAATTCTTTTGCAGATTCCTCGCCATATGTCAGTAAAATCCGAACTAAGGAAACTTCACTGGCTTCCAATCAGGGAAAGAATATCCTTTAAGAGCCTATGTATTGACCATCGCGCCTTCTGGAAAACGGGCGCCACCATCAACCATTCCCTGATCTCTCCCCACTTTCCCACTAGACAACTTAGATCAGCTTCCATGTTTCTGACCACGGTGCCAAAAATCAAGAGAGCCAGATCCGGCGGCCGGTTGTTTTCTTACAACTCGTCCAAACTCTGGAACTCTCTTCCTTTCCACCTACGCTCAGAATCTAACCATCTATCTTTTCGAAAGGGGCTAAAAACAGTGCTGTTTAATATCTCAGATGAGGTCTCCTTTTTGTTTTACGCACACGCAGCTCTATATAGCGCTGGGACGCCTTAGGGTAGCCATCGCGCTTTATAAATGCTCTTTTCATTCATTCATTCATTCACAGCAGGAGGAAGAAATAAAATGATAATATTATTCTATTATTGTCATTTCATTTTTTCCTTTCTTTGCTGCTCCTGTCAGTGGGGCGACGGAGGAGCTGCCACTGCTCCAACCAGGGGATGGGTATTTTGCCACTGGGCTATTTGTATAGGCATCTTACCCACATCCCCGTACATGCGCCAGTTAGTGGCCGCCCATTTTCGATCCTTCAGCAGGACAGAGAGCTATTTAGTCTAACAACTAGCAATAGGTACCAAGCTCTTGCTGAACTAGATAATCCCGACTGACTCGAGTCAGCCACTGTGGATAATAAGATGCTCCCTGACCCAGATCTTTCCAGAGGCCCACAGAGGGCTAGTCCACCTAATATCAATCCGAACATTAATTGGGAGCACAGTTTAGTCCCCCAACCAGGCCAGTATGGGGGGGAATAAATCCTTGGGTAGAGATAGGGCATTGGCTGGTTACCACATTCCGGAAAGCCCAAGTGGAGAGCAGCAAGTAAAAATCCTTTAATGAAACATCGCTGGGCTAAGGTCCAAACTGGTTGATCCAAATTTGGTTAAACCTAATGATTTGGATTTAGATACGTTCCCCAGAAGGGAGCATTATCTCATAGTTGCTGGGGATTTTAATGTTACTTACAAATCCATGGACTATATGCAGGAAATTGTTTAGGAGGAAGAGCTGGCTAGAAGCAAAAAAAGATTGAAAATACTCCCTATCAAAAGATGTACAAAGGTCAGCCAACAAGTATTGTCCTTCATACTTACTCATGCGGTTCGTGCCTGTATTGAGCGGATGCTCTCAGACCAGGATGCAACTTTAACCTATAAAAGGGTGAATGCGCAGAGTAGGTTGGATTACATTTTGATTATTTAGACCTATGGTCTAAAGTGTATGACATGGCCGTCATACATAAACAGGACAGCGATCATAACAAACTTGCCATGGGTCTAGCCGGTACTCCTTTGTTAACAAATTATATCAGCCCAGCGTGAGACCCCGTGGTCACCTCAAACATTAACAGGAGGATCACATGGCCCCAAGTGGTCTCAGATGCGAAGACGCTTTCTCCTGCTTATATGGAAGGAAGTTACAATTAATAAGGGGCACCTGTCTATGTGGTTTGTGGACCTTAAATGTGTACTGGCCCAAACCTATTCACTCTGTATATGAATGGGCTCATCAATGACTTATATGATTGTGGGGGGTTCCTCCCAAACTTGCAAGCAGACAAATCCTGTCCCTACTCTTCTCAGACGATACACTGCTTATCTCAAAAACCTCAATGGGTGGAGGGGCGTGGCAAACAGCTGAGGGAAATGGCCGCACGGTAGCTTCGCTCCTTAGCACCGCTCCAGATAAATCCTGAACAACATCACTTGCCCCAGCCGAAATCGATAGCAGAGGAGCTCACCTGGCCCTGAAACCGTGCCCGTCAGCTGGACTGAAGACTGCCTTAATCGGGGGTGCCTGGGCGGCCGAACGTGAGCGGAGCTGTGCCGCGGCGCTAGAAGACGCTGGGCATGTCGCATCACACTCCGGCTGTGCGCATCTATTCAACACCGTGGCTGCGGCGAAGATCCGAGGCCGGTGCCTGCGCCAGAAGGGCCGTGTTGTGATCATCATTATCAGCAGTTTCGCCGGTGAGTGTGCTGCCCCCCCGCCAGCCTTATAATGACCAGCCTGATTGCCAGTGTGCCCCGCGGGCCGTCGGAGGCCCGTATGTTCCAGTAAACTATAGGCCACGGGCTCGTGTACATTGGAGCACACCACATGGACTTGTGCTGTACCCTCCTGTTCTGCGGGCTGGCCCGGACTCAGTCACACTCCTGGGCGTACCCCGAGAGCTAGAAGCCCAGCACTGACGCAGCGCGCTCTGCTTCCTCCACTCCTCTGGGCCCAAACAGGGAGGCGCTGTGCATCGCGGCTGCAGTGCACTCGACTGCGCCACTCGGAACAGTTCAAGAGCCACTGTTGTAACTTGGCCCTGAGTGTGGACCTCAATGCCATTTTGGGTGGCTTCGGTGCTGGGGGGTAACGCCACTACAACGTGGTGCAGACCGGAGTCTGCACTGATCTAAGGACCTTGATCTGAGGGCGACTCCTAAGGGGCCCTGGCCACTTCGTATTTCTGGCGGTGGGGGCAACATCTGCGACCGGATCCAACCAGTCACCATTACTCCAGCCGTATGGGCAGTGGACACACAGACTCTTTGCAAGGGGAGGGGAGTTGTATCCCATCGTTCTTCTACTTAGGCCGCCATTCCTTGCATAGTTACGATTTGACGCAGCGCTACACATTTGAGCAACAGGCGTTGCTCGAAGCGAGGTAACTGTACTTTCTCCCCCCCTCCCCCACCAGTGTGGGCCTCCTCTGGAACTGTGGCAACCTCAGGTCTGGGCCTGGCTGGCGAAAACCGACAGGCCGTTGTTGGCCCAGTCTCACAAGCAGGCAGCGGTGAGTAGCTAGTACGGCCCGGTCCCCTTCTCTGATACACCACACCCACCGGCAACATCATGACGAGCGGCCCCAGTGGACATGGCTCACTAGAAGCTAAACTAGAAATATACGCGTGGCAGAAAGGCCAGGATGAGACGCAACCTAACCCCAAACCTAGCGGGGATCAACCAGACCCCACTTGCAGGATATTTTAACGGCCATAGCGATGGTGTGCACTTCCCTGGAAGGACTTATTGATACCGTCGCCTCTGCGGTTTCGTTGATAAGAGCAGATATGAGGAAAATGGCTGAATGCATTAACGAAGTCGAAATTACGACCAAAGACCTGTCAGAAGATACCGACCTTCTCAAGAGCCAGGTGGCTGATCTCCAAACCACTCAGGAAGCAATGGCGCTGCAACTGGACGACTATGAAGGCAGCATGCAGCGCAATAATATCCGCATGTTGGGGGTGCCAGAACGGGCCGAAGGGCAAGCAGCGGACCTCTTTGTCGAGGAATTAATCCTTAAGCACCTCCAGCCGAAGGGACTATCCAAATCTTTTTCTGTTGAACAAGCACACCGGGTGCCGGGGGGAAGATGCAGGCCTGGCACACCGCCCCGACCTCTCTTGGCAAGAGTCTTTAACTTTCACGACAGGGATGTCATTCTTCAGATGGCGAGAGCAGCCCCGCCGCTGGCCATAAACAATAGCAAAGTCACCTTCTTTCCAGATTTTAATCTGCGGGCCCAGAAATAACGTTGTAGCTTCCTGGACGTGAAGCGTGCGATGCGGGACCAGAACATTAAATACGCCATGCTGTTCCCTGCTAAGCTGAAGGTGGAATCTGAAGCTAAAGTATGGTTCTTTACTTGGCCCGAGGATGCATGGGACTGGCTTGATGGCTGGCGAACGGTCAACAAATGCCATCGTAAACCCACTGGCGAAATGGGTAACAATGGCAGGTCAAGCCAGCAGCCTGTGTCCCCGCCGGGCGGTGAATCAGCGACGCAAGTTTCAACAGGATAGAGATTGGAAGCTCAATAGTGAGTGAGAGTGGTCTTTGGTCAACATGACTAGCTGGGCTGAGCCTCGGCAGGCACAAGTCGTTCTGTCGTCAACCTCACTTATATTAAAACTCTAGTAAAATGTAGGTTTTTTCATGTCGAGCTCTGCAATGGTGCTTGCTTTCAGTGGGGGTGACGTTGTTTTTGTTCTCTGATGAGTATCATTTGATATTTCATACCTACATGCTATGGGGTCGAATGTTAGAGGGTACAAGTATCCATACGAATGAACGCCCCAGGGAGTGGTGTTGGATCACGTTCCTAACACTGTTGAGGGTGGGCGAAAGGCACTCTGCACGTTTGGGGTGGTGGGAGGTTCTGTGCCCATCATGCAGGGAGGCAGGGTTGGGGGTGGTAGTAGGGCATTGGGGGGTTTGTTTAAATTGTTTTGTAGGTTATTATTTTGTGATGGAGATGATATATTTCATAGCATATACACAGGAGCACACTGGGCACGCAGATCTGATACCTTGCACCCCACTGTACACGAGAGCCACATGGACAGGTGATGCCTTACACCACTTACATGTAACATGTCTGACCGCGACGTGACGAGACATCTCTGCATCCTTACGTGGAATGTCAACGGGCTGGGCGACAAATTAAAGCGCAGGGTGGTACTTCACTATCTTAAGAGACAGGACCCAGATATAGCCCTGCTCCAGGAGACACATCTCCATTGCAATAGCTGTAAAGCACTAGACCGGTGGGGCTACAGGTTAGTAACACATGCCGGGTTTACATCCAGCTCCAGAGGGGCGGGCATTTTAATCCGCAAACAGTGCCCCTTTATGCTACACAACACTTGAACCGATGATCTGGGCAGGTACGCTGCTGTAGCGGGTACGTGGGAAGAGAAGCCCCTTAATATTATTTCAGTCTATGTTCCTCCAGCTCTTAAGGCGTCCACATTGTCGGATCTTGGCAAACTATTACTAGATCTTCCAGGTGGCACGCTGGTACTGGGAGGTGTTGTTATTTAGCACTGGACAGCTGAGTGGACCGGTGGCCCCCTCGACTGGACATACATGACACATCCTCCCTGATGGATTTCCTCAAGGCATTTGGCCTCATTGACCACTGGCGCCATTTTAACCCCCTAACTCAAAGCTTTACCTTTCACTCCGGGGCCCATGGGAGCCAGTCCCAAATTGACCATTTGCTCACACACACAGATGATCTTCCCTACTTTAGTGATGCTACATCCCTGGCTCGTGGCATCTCTGATCACTCCCCAGTTCTGACTCAGCTGACTGTGCCCCGAAAACGTTGCCGCCTCACCCTAGCTATCAATCCATGGAGCCTGAAGAACCCGCAGGTTAGAAGTGCTCTCACTGATGGGGTTGGTCATTACTTCACTGAAAACACACACTCAGTTCAATCCAGTAGTACACGTTAGGGGGCTTTTGGGGCAGTAATTAAGGGTCCCGCACTCTCGTTGATGGCGGAATATTGGAGGAAACAGACGGCCAGACTGGTAACCCTAGAACAAGAGATAAGAGACCTGGAGGATGAGGTGGCGACAAATGACAATGAGCAACTCGCCCACACACTGAGTATTAAACGCTTAGACTACCGTCAGATGGCGGTGGAGGCAGCCAAGGTTAAACACTAGGCAACTGTGCATAGAATATATGAATTAGGTGACTCCACTGGTAAGATGCTGGTATGGCTGGAGAGACGTGAGATGGCTCAGAGACGGGTGCTCCTCATAGAGACGGACGCAGGGGACTTAGTGTCAGACCCGCAGCAGATCGCCGAGGCCTTCGCCTCCCACTTTGCCTCCATATACTCCTCTACTACCCACGCCACTCTGCAGGACTCACAAGACCTACTAGCCACTATTCCTGTGGAGGTCCTTACACCGGAAGATCGGGACTACTTAGAGGGGGATCTAACCGAGGAGGAGCTTGCGACTGCCATTAATGGCATTAAGTATGGCAAGGCGATGGGGCCCAACGGGCTCCCAATAGAATGTTTTAAGCTTTTGTCATCCAAGTTAATGCCCGCTTTACATGCTATGTATGTCGAAAGCTACCAGTCGGCCTTCCTACCCAAGGAATTGATGCTCGCCTCTATCGTTGTCATACATAAACCGGGCAAGTCGGTCACAAGATGTGAGTCTTACCGGCCCATCTCGTTGTTGACGGCCGAGATTAAAATCCTGGCCAAGATTTTGGCCAAAAGACTCCTTCCAGTTCTAGGCAAACTTGTCCACCCTGTCCAATCAGGCTTTATGCCTGGCTGTAACATGGCCCTCAACTTGCGACGACTACATAGCGTACTCGGGAGAACCAACATCATCCTGGAGGATGCAGCACTATTATCTCTAAATGCAAAAATAGCATTCGATACCATTGAATGGCCCTATTTATTTGCCCTCCTTGAGCGGTTGGGGTTCGGTCCTCATTTTACTCAGTGGGCTCGATTGTTGTATACGGATCCCACTTTAGTTTTGGCCAAGGAAGAGGCACTCAACAAGGTTGCCCCCTATCGCCTCTCATTTTTGCCCTACTCATGGAGCCGTTGGCGACATGGTTTAAGGGTGACCCCATGATCAGGGGCTTGAAATGGACAGATTAATATGAGGACAGAATCTCCCTCTGTGCAGACAATGTCTTGCTGTATGTGGCAGCCCCCAGGGCCTTGATTCATCGAATAGTACACATAGCGGCACGCAAGCTCACCAGAGGATAGTACGATGGGTTGCCTGACCTGAGACAGTATTACTGGGCCTCCCACCTTGCAGTGGTAAACCAGTGGGTTTTTGCCCCTCCGCTGGATCTGACATTCCGTACGGATAGATGGGTATTGAGGTACCAGCGCGCACTCTATTCCAATCCCAAGAGATTACACCTCACAGGCCCCACTGCCCATACGGTGACAACCTGGCATACTGTAATCAAGAAAATGGGCTGGCACAACAAAATCACACTGCTCACTCCCCTGTGGGAATCGGAATGGCTTGGCACACAGAGTAGGTGCCCGGGGTTTGACAAATGGGACCTTATTGGACTTTTTTTGGTGGGGGACCCATGGACACGCAACGCTATGGTCTCATTCACAGATCTCCAAAAAGAATATCAACTGGCTGAGTCCGAGACTTACCTTTACCTTCAGATCCGACATGCAATCACCTCTGTGGTTCCTAATTGGAAGACTTTGCCTGAGGCTTCCCCACTGGAGGACAGACTTTTGACTGACTCCCTGACAAGTAAGGTGATCTCCCTCACTTACCGCAAACTTTTGAACAATCAACCTGATCCATTAATTCGACTTTGCCAACAGTGGGAAACGGACCTTGGTTACTTAGAGGACGATGAGTGGCAGGAAGCCCTCTCCTCACTCCGGGTGGTTGCCATCCCCATGCATCTCCGGGTGGTCCAGCTAAAGATTTTACATAGATCCTACCTAGCCGCACACACACTGGTTAAGATGGGCCATCGACCTGACTCTAGTTGCCTTAGGGGGTGTGCTTCTGAATTTACCTTCTTTCATATATTCTGGGAGTGCTCGCAGTTACAGACGTACTGGGGGAAAATAGTCTCTGAGTTGGCGAGGGTGAGTGGGAAAGCTATCACTATCTCCCAGCAGCTTTGTTTATTGAATGTATGAGAAGCCAAGGACCTGACTCATACTGAACCTACATGGGCATCTCTAGGGTTTGCTTGGGCTAAAAGAAATATAGCTCAGGGGTGGGGGATGGGTGTCCTACCGAAATACTCTAAATGGGCCAATGATATGGGCAATGCCATGATTGCGTAAAAGTGTTTAAGAATAGAGGGTGTCCTGCGAAGTGGGATCATAAATGGGCAAAGTGGAATATATCCAGAGGCGAAATTTGTATCTCTCCCTCAGTTGAATTGCGCAAAAATGTTAATGACATTGATGCTCTTCCTGTCTAGTATTATAATGTGCTGCGATGTAATGGATAATTGTGTACTGCTGCCGTGTCTTTGCTATGCTACTGCCAAGTGGCTTTGTGACCTGTTATTGTACCATCACAATTGTTTAGTAAAAATAAAATTAAAAAAAATAAAAACCTCAATGGGCATTCAGAATGTACTAAACAGGTTCATGGCAGCATGTAATGATGGGGGTCTTGAAATCAACTGCTCCAAAACTACGTTTATGGGTTTTTAACGCACATAAACCTTTTCAAAGGAAATTGAAGCTGGCCAAAAACTTTATAGAACAGGTTAAGGTTTTTGACTATTTGGGAGTTACGCTAACTAGTAACCTGACATGGTCTCCCCAGATTCAAAAGAGCACACATACACTCCAGCATGCAGAGAGCGCAATTGCAAAAAAACATAAGCAATCTGTTTTCCGCCCAATCTCCCCTGCAATTGAAATTCATTGGGCGAGAGAATTGGGAGCTGCCGTGTATGGCGCCGAACTGTGGGGTATGGAGCATCTGACAACTTGCATGGCGGAAAACAAATGTATACGATCAACCCTAAACTTACCAACAAATGCGCAACTGCTGCCGGTACGTCTAGACTTAGGGCTAAAGCCCAACTCCCTCATTGCAGTTTTGAAGGTTCGAGTGTTCTGGGTAAGACTGTGGACCAGTAACACCCAGATCCCGGTCAGGGAAGCAGTAGACTAACTATTCACCTTAGAAAAACAAGTTGGGTGACTGTGCTGGTTTAAGGAGGTTAAGCAGTGGTTATATAAATTGGGGCTGTGGGCACTGTGGGAGAACCCTATATCCATGATCGTCAAAGTGCTCCCTCTTTTTAAAACTGAATATGGGATTATACTGATCTTGTTCTTTTTAACAAATCTGCATCAGGCATTTTAACTGACAGATTCCTTGATTTTAAAAATTGTTTCCAGTTTCAAACTTTTATCGGTGAAATTGAACCTCCTCATGCACGTGCATTTTGCTTACAATTCAGGGTTGGGGTTTTACCACTGAATGCCACCATAAGCAAATGGAAACATTTATCTGTAACCACACTGTGCCCCCTGTGTAGTTTAAGTGCAGAATCAATGGAACATTTTATATTCATTTGCCCTTCTTATGGACACATTAGAAAAAGGTGGATAACCCCTGTATGCTGCCTCCTGTCCTTCAAACGATCAGCTGATGCCCTACAGATACTCAGAATCTAACACTACCCAAGGGTTAGTGTTTACAAAAACTAGATACCTCTTATATGCTTGGCACATTAGGATTAAACATATATCTGTCAATCAGGAGCCAACACGCTAATCACTTGTTGGTAGGAGGGACCTTTTAAGCTTTATCTATAACAAATATTTTCCCACAAAACAGGTGCCTTTCTGTGATGGAACTTATATGAATTTTTGCGACAGTGCAAAAGGTTAACTTGACTGAACTGTGGCCTGATTAAATCTTCCCTGTTTTGTCTTTTTAACTAAGATCAAAATGTTGTTGTTTGTATGATGTGTTTTTAATTACATTATTCTCTGATACTTTCTGACATATGTATTTATTGTATGATGTGAATTGTTTTGTTTTCTTATGTGAATGATCATCAGATGATCTAAATAAACTACTACTACTGTAAAAGTGATCAGCTGAGTTGAGAAAGCCCTATATCAAGACAAGTGACTGGCAAGTAAGTAGAGTGCCAGCTGAGGCCCACGCCACAAACCTGCACCCTCCCTCTCCACCCAGATTGTCCTGAGAAGTGGCAGTCCCCAATCAGTGGGAGAACAAGGAGACAGTGCTCACAGGAGGACCACCGGGCGTAGACCAGATGAGGAGGACAACCCTGTGGAGCAGCATCAAAACTTCCAGCACATACATCAGGACTGAAAGGTGGTGAGTACTGGACTAGCTAGGCCTGAGAAAGGCATCGCCTAGAGTGGTGGTGATCACGGTCCTGGATGGAGTAGAGTGGTCTTTCTCCCCTGTGTTTCCAGTTCTGAGAGTGGGGGAGTTCGTTGATTGCTGACCAGCTCCCTTTATTTGCATGAGGCCTGTGGCTACATTAGCAGATGCACTGGCTCTGGTGCTTTGCTACTCGTATGTCCTGATTTGGTAGCAGAAGGCATTGCCAATCAAAGCCAGGCAGCCATAGCTAAAGGGATCCATCCTCTGCCTCTGCCTCAGCCTCCAGTCTCCTGTAAATCCATTTTCCGAGTGTCTGGGGATCAAGCAGTGATGGACCTGAACAGGACCAGGAGCCATGATTCAGGCAATCTGGTATGGACCTGGCTTTGAGTTGCTTCATGTGAAATGTAAACATTTGCCTCCTGCCGTGGACTTCCTGGCACCAAAAGTGAAGCAATATAGCAGCTTGGGGAAAACTTTATATTTACGTATCCCAATTGTTTTCTTGTTCTCCTCTCCCACTGGATCCCCTTTTATGCTCGACAGACAGTGCCTATTCCTGCTAAAGATTCCCCTGAGACATATGGGAAAGGGGCTTCCTGAACCAACCAGACATGGGGCAGAACCAACCCATGTGTTATTCCAGCATGGAGAAATTGACATATATACCTGACCTGCAGCACGGGTCCAACATGGTGGGAAATGGTGCTGAAGAGACTGATAAAGCCATCATGATCTCTGAGCAAACCCTGCAGATTAACGCAGACTCTCACATGACCTCTGGAGGGCAAATTGAGAGTGTGGGAACCGAGGTGACTTTTCTATACCAAGACTTAAAAAACGTGACTGATCACAAGATGGAGGCAGAGAGAACAATTTATGAAACAGAATAGAAGTAATCCAACTTCAAGAAGCCACGGCATGCCTGGAAAAGTAGGCAGAAGGTGCCAAGGCAGATCCCGGTGAAACAACCTCAGATTCATGGACATACCAGATTGAATGGAGTTCACACGACCAGAGCAATGCTTGATGACCTGGCCTCAATGCTGGATGCCTGCATCAGACTTATGAACATGTTTTATCATTGAAAGTGTGCACTATGCTCTGATAACCAAACCATCTCCGTTATCACCACTAGCTCCATGATTGCAAAAGTTCTGAACTACTTCCACCATAATGCAATAATGCAATTCTGCAGGCAGCAAACTGGGATAGATTTGAAAATACAATAAGCCAAGGGGGGAACAACCTTTACAACGCAACTTTTACAATGCACTACACTTACAACGCATTTTTTACAACGCAAAATCCATTACAACGCATTCCATTACATAGCATGACACTACAACACATTTTTAAAAACTACCTTTACAACGCATTCCATTACAACGCATACTACCTTTACAACGCATACCATTACAACGCATAATATTACACTACACTATCCAACACTTACCCTACTGTTGCACCCCCTGGAGTTAGAATAGTAATTTTTACCCCTATACTATCCAACACTTACCCTACTGTTGCACCCCCTGGAGTTAGAATAGTAATTTTTACCCCTATACTATCCAACACTTACCCTACTGTTGCACCCCCTGGAGTTAGAATAGTAATTTTTACCCCTATACTATCCAACACTTACCCTACTGTTGCAACCCCTGGAGTTAGAATAGTAATTTTTACCCCTATACTATCCAACACTTACCCTACTGTTGCACCCCCTGGAGTTAGAATAGTAATTTTTACCCCTATACTATCCAACACTTACCCTACTGTTGCACCCCCTGGAGTTAGAATAGTAATTTTTACCCCTATACTATCCAACACTTACCCTACTGTTGCACCCCCTGGAGTTAGAATAGTAATTTTTACCCCTATACTATCCAACACTTTCCCTACTGTTGCACCCCCTGGAGTTAGAATAGTAATTTTTACCCCTATACTATCCAACACTTACCCTACTGTTGCACCCCCTGGAGTTAGAATGGTAATTTTTACCCCTATACTATCCAACACTTACCCTACTGTTGCACCCCCTGGAGTTAGAATAGTAATTTTTACCCCTATACTATCCAACACTTACCCTACTGTTGCACCCCCTGGAGTTAGAATAGTAATTTTTACCCCTATACTATCCAACACTTACCCTACTGTTGCACCCCCTGGAGTTAGAATAGTAATTTTTACCCCTATACTATCCAACACTTACCCTACTGTTGCACCCCCTGGAGTTAGAAAAGTAATTTTTACCCCTATACTATCTAATACTTACCTTAAATGCAATTTAATATTATGCGTTGTAATGGTATGCGTTGTAAAGGTAGTATGCGTTGTAATGGAATGCGTTGTAAAGGTAGTTTTTAAAAATGCGTTGTATTGTCATGCTATGTAATGGAATGCGTTGTAATGGATTTTGCGTTGTAAAAAATGTGTTGTAAGTGCATGCGTTGTAAAAGTGTGCGTTGTAACGACATACATCCAAGCCAAGGTAATGATTTCCCGATATTTTACGTTATTGGGAAGCAGCAATGCAAGCCATTTATAGCAGACAAACGTGCAAGGCCTTGCAGTTCACCTGCATGGTCTTATAACCCGCAAAGCTGGCAGCGCTTCTCTAGGGGAAATTCTACGTCTTCAAAAGACTGGAAGATACCTGAGGCTGGATTGAAGAAAGAAAGTTTCTTAATCCTGTGCTGAAGGCCTTGAGAAGAAGATGCCATCGTGAAACTAAGGACCCTCGCCAGATGTGATTACAACAGACTCCAAATCTACTTTACTTAGGCTTATCTCATGAAGCGGTGCTACCCTCTGAGGGAGGAAGACTAATCGATCCTACTAAGACACTGGGCATTATATCTTCAAATGGCATGTTGAACTGCAAAATCTCTCTATACTTGATTGCATCTGGAATATCTTGGTTGGCCACTCCCTGAAGTAGTTTTACTGTGTACATGGGTGACAGACACTTCAGTTCCAGACATGTCGGCTGGAGGGATGTTGGGGTAATGAGTTTTTATTTCATTATTAGTTTCATAGTTTTGAGCAACATATTCATGCCATCACCCTGTCACAACACCTGCGAATGCACTAAATGTTCAAATGCAATCCACAGTCTTCTTCTTCTTCTGCTTCATAGTTTTTCAAGGGTAGAAATTCCTTTCAGTGACCATCAAGAAGGCAGAATTTGGAGAGGAAGCAGTCAAAACTATTCCAAAAATATCCAAAAAAGAAGGAACAGAGGGAGAACCAAAGATAAGTGTTCCTGACTTTGTTGGGCCCAGGCGATGGTTGGGCAGAATTGGTCAGTCAGGAGAAGAATCCACCATTTCCTGGATACTAAGTTGTTGACAAATATAGATGCATGAGTTCTCAATATTGCAAAGCACAGGTATCAAGTGAAGTTTATTTCTGCATCCAAAGAAACAAGAACAATTCCTTTCCCTGTTCCACGGTCCCCAGAGAAGAAGCTCACCTTATTGAAGAGGCTACAGGTACTGTAGATAAAGAGAGTACTTATTTCAGTACCCCCTCCCAGAGAGTAAAAGGGGTTTAATCTATTGATTTTCAGGTCCATGATGTGTCTGGGGGGATTCCGCCTAGTGATCGATCTGAAACAAATTCATAAGGAAAATTCAGTTCAAAATGGAAACATTCAAGAGCATCATCCCCTGGGTTCAAGAAAGATCATTTTATGGTCACAATCGTGATATATGTCGACTTTCATGTTCCTCTGACGGGAGTTCATCAGAAGGGCCTCAGGTTTTGCCTCAAGATCAGCCATTGGCAATTCCAGACACTACCCTTTGGGATTCGCTCAGCACTAAGTGTATTTACAAAGGTAGTGGCACCATTGGTGGATTTTCAGCATAAGCAAGGGTATTTCAGTATACCTGTACCTGGACGAGTGGTTGATTCATGCCCAGTCACATGTTTTGGTGTAAAAAGCATTGCAGGAGACCATTCTTAATGATATATCGCTGTGGTTTTCTCGTGAATCTTCCAAAATGCTATTTGTCTCCAGTAAAAGATATGACTTTTATAAGAGTAAGGTTTTAAACAGACTTGGGCAAAGTATTTCTCCCAAAGTAAAGAATGCTATTTCTGCATCACTTGTTGAATACTCCTCTTCATCAGAAAGAAGCTTTGATGATAAACTAGATGCAGGTACATGGACATATGGCCTTCTACGTATTCACGGTCCTTTGGTCAAGACTCTCCATCTTCTATAACGGCATTTGAACAGGTACCAACATCTAAGGGGTCAGGATTTAAAATTGATCATTCCTCTAACTACAGAAATCAAGGATTGTATGAAATAATGGTTTCAGTCAAGGAATCTGATCTGTGAAATCCTGATGCTTTCTCCTCATCCAAGTGTGCTAACAATGGATGTGAGCAAGAACGGACTTCCTATTTGTCACTATTGGTTTACCTAATCAAGGTAAGAAGCCTTCCAAAATATCTATAAACCAACGGATTAAAGAGACAATGATGTTGGCTTATTGAAGCCAAACCCTTCAATACCAGGGTAGTGTTCAGGGTCGCTCTACCAGGAGAATGGCAGGCACTTGTGCAGGGTTTCAAAGGGTTCCATTGGAAGAAATATGCAGAGCTGGAATTTGGGTATATGGACAAACTATTGCTAAGCATTGTCGATTGCAGAACATTTCCCTTTAAGGGAACAGGTTTGGTGAAGGAGTGTTGCAGTCAGCAAAAGATAGATGATTTTGTGATATTTGCTGTCATATACTGAACTTTGGTTTTTCAATTATTGCATTTATTTTCATCTGTTTTTCATCTGTTTTCTCATGAATATCATTAAATCTGTGGGTGTGGCTTGCATCATGGTGTGGTTATATTTCATGGTATAGACTACTCACTGCATGTGTATAGGTGGAAATAAAATGATAGATGTTTTGTGTTATCAAAGGCCTTTCTGGCTTTGGTATACCTCATCGAGTGATGACTGGCACGAGAATGAGGGACGTAGATGTACTGGCCCGATACTTACCAGTAATCTTCATTAGTGATCACTGGTATGAGAATGACTCAGAGTAATGAAGATAATCTGTAAGTAATTGGACCAGGAGGCCTCCTTTTGTTGGAGTCTCCTGGCTAGGAGCTATTGGGAGATTCACACCTAAATGCAATGGAGGGGAAACATATACACAAAGCTTATCACTTCACAGGAACTTGAGAGAGGCATGCTTGTGACTTTGTACAGTCCATGTATATAAGAGATATGCATGCACAGTAAGAATTTCAGATGTGTTGCTCTGTCACAGCATTTACACAGATAACAATTTAAATGCCAGTATCTTGTTTTATTTCTTTAGTAGTGCTATAGCGCTACTCATCCCAATACATGTCAGAGAGCTTTACATCACACGGACACATTATACACTGACAATAAATCATATGTGTGTGTAAATCAATGTACAGGATGTGTTAGATAAGACAGTGAGGGTTACAAGGTGTGGAGCTACATTAAGTCATAACTGACTCTGCTATCTTAGAAGGATTTCAATTTATGCACTACAAGTAACAAAAATATCTCTTTGTTAAAAGCAGTAACCCGCTCACCCATTTACTTAAAATAAAAAAATGTCATCTGGGTGTTACATAATGTGCTTTGCAGGAAACATATTAACCTTCAATGCTACTTTAATTCAAAACTGGTACTAGACAAAACACAGATCTCTCCAGCAAATATGTTAAACTCCTAAGATATCTTACCTTTATTATTTTCCCTGAGATTTAGTTGGCATACAAAGATCTCTGCAGCAGGTGCCTTAACCCCATAGGATATTTCAAAATACAAGCTTTGCAACCAATTAAACAGACCAGATTTACTCAAACATTTTTCCTTGTTGCAAATTTCTTTGTGGCAGGGTTTGAAAAAATAAATGTAGAAGTTGAGGCCCAGATTTTGCACCGGGGTTGCATAACTTATTTGACCCAACCCACATGCATAATCTAATATGGCAAACATTGTAATGCACTAAAATGACCCAATAATTGACCAGCTAAACATATGATTGAGATCTTGAGCTCTGATGCCACTTCCTGTGGGGTCATGGGTCATGATGCCCCTTCTTTCGATGCCACGTGCAATGTTATGCACCGTGATGTCACGCACTCTGATGTCACAATCCATGAATTCACTTGCATACTGCCTGACATGGTTGGTCTCTCCACTCCTGTTTTGTTTAGGACTTGTGCCCTGCTACTGATTGAAACAGGTGGCTGGCCTAACAGTGTTCCAGTGCTGGGATATGATTGGCATATACATATTGAGGGACGTGTGGGAAGGTAGACAAACAGTTGACAGCAAATTTATAATAAACACGCCCCAATTTCATCAATACTTGAGATTAAGCCATGCACTTGAGGCCCATTGAGATAAGCTATCTGCCGTGGCAAATTTAATCTGTTAGACCCCAAATTTATGAGGAATCAACAGAGTAATGAAGGGAGTGATTAGAATTTCGAAATAACTCATATTTAAGAGCATTGGCCCTCTTAAAAACCTCCCTACTAAGTTGGAGCCAGACCTGGACACAGACATTGGAAGAGAGGAATGGGCAAAGGCCAAAATGACTTTCCATACTTGAGCTATATCACTCCGTATCCGATTAAGTCAAGTACAAAATAAGGAATCGACCTCAGCTCCAAGTGGCTAAGGGAGATGGGAAGGAGGCGAAACCTTTGCTGTGAATCTGAGATTAGCACATTGCTTCACATAGTTTGAGATTGCTTTGCCATTACTGACTATTGGTCTAAAACAGTGGTTCTTAACCTGTGGTCTGGGGACCCCTAGGGGTGCGCGGAGCATACTCAGGGGGTCCGTTACTGCTTCAAAAATTAAATAATATTAACAGATTAATAAACTGTACATAAAAAAAGAAGCAACATGTAAAATGTAATAATTTAAAACGTTCTGTAAATGTGGAGGTATTTAAAATTGAAGGCTAAAAATGAAGGTAATATACTGATATTGATTTGTGGGAGCAGTGAAAGTGCATCAAAAAGAATACACTAGGGCCAATGAGTGACCTCAATTAAATTTTAAAAAGCTCCAAACTTCCCGTTAAAATTAAATTGTACGTTTTTAAAATATTTTGGGGTGAATTGAATACAATATTTCATAATTTGTGTATATGTGAGATGAATGCTTGTTTCTGTATTTTTTGTGAATTGTTTTGAGCTTCAAATAATCAAGCTTAGACTGGGGTCCCCGGGATCCAGGAATGACACAGTGTGGGTCCCCAGATTCCAATAATGGTTCTGTAGGGGTCCCCCGGTTCCAGTAATGTCGAAGTGGGGGTCCACAGAAGTCAAAAAGTTAAGAACCACTGGTATAAATTATGTCAGATCCTAATGCAAGTCACAGGCAGGTAAACCATGAGAGATCTAAAAATGACATTACTTGCAACTGTGGAGGAGTGGGGAGGGTCCCCACAACTCTGTTTCATCTGTAGCCATGGTAATGATGATTTTAAAGACGGTCATTGCACAAACTGTAAGTTACACTGTGCCCCGCATTTGTCAATTGACTCCACAGAACGGACTACTGTATCAAAGAAGAAAAATTGTCTACAAGCAACGGCTGACCAGGGAAGATTAGTAAAGCTATGGCCTATGGTAGGCAGATTTTGGAAACAAACTTATGAACTGTGGGTAAGGCGTCAGAGTATGCTACTGTTCTATCCCAAAGAATTAAGTACAACAATTGGGGGATTTCAGATGCAATATTCTGTTTGAAAGCTACTAATTGCTTTCACTTGTTTGCACTTAAAACAGTGAAAGTATTCATAAAAAAATCTCTGAAACAAGGAGAGTAAATATATTTAAAGGTAAGGACCCATGTTGGATTTAGATGGAAATGTGACAGAGTAGTGGCAATCTAATCATTCTGAGATGTTGGTGTTCCAAATTGTTTCAGGAAGTGGAGTAGTTTAGGGAAAGACTAGGATTTTTACCGTAAATGCTTTCACAGTAGACAAGGAGGACCGAGCAGAAAATAATTCAAGCCCGATGCTACAATGCTCGTAAATAATGGATGTCCATTCTTGTACTTGGGTTTTTGCACAAGATGACTAGAGTTCGAAACAGTCACAATGCTGTCAAAAGTGGTGACGCAACAACCTTCTAGGAATTCATAGGCAGACCTCATGAAGCTATAATCAGTCAGGAGATGATATTTCCTTATAAATTTCAAACTTTATGACCCACCAAATGTCAGCATTATTGGAGACACGCTCTACACCCCATCAAGCTGAAGAAGACTTGCTGAGGAGCTTGCTGCTTTGACAATTGTTTCAAATGCCGGTCACAAGAATAATGGCATCCTCTGTTCGATCATTGGTGACTCAGGCTTGCTTTGCTGATTTTTGCTCAAGAACCCTATGAACAGAATGTGATAACAAGGGCCCCCAGCTCTCGAGGTGAGAAGGAAAAGAAGGATTTGCTCAGAAACACTCTGTAGGAGAAATCAACAGATTATGCCTTTAAAGGTTAGGAACATTGGTTCTTTGCCCACAGCTCAGTAGGAAAAACAAACCTCCTGTGCATAGGAAGCAATTCACATTTATTGCTGTATATGTAGAAAATTATTTTTAATTCATAATTTGTTACTGTCTATAACTCAGTACAAATGAAGGAGCCAGTAGCAGTTCTACAAAAGCTAAATGTACTGAGAAATATTCTGTAAACACACATCTGGGACAACTCCTTATCTAGATCCAAGTTGAAAGCAGAGATCTCCATTCAGCACTGTGGAGCTTTTCAACATTCTCAAATGCTCAAGGTTGATCTTTCCATGTCACTAGAAGCTCCAAGAAAGTTCTGAACTTCCTTCAAAACCATAGTCACATAGTGATGCTAATAGGTTTCAGTTTACTTGTACCAATGCCAAATAATTTCGCAAACAATGATCTTAATGAAGCACTCTTGAGGGAAAAGAGACACACTTTTCTTTTAAGATGGAAGGGACTGAGAAAAGAAAGTCCCATTATTGATATGCCATTTTTAAGCTTTCAAACCCTTTCAGTCTATTAGGCCATCATCATACAGCTTACCAAATTCCTGGAACAAAACCACCGACTTGACTCCTCCCAATCAGGATTCCATGCCAACCATAGCACTGATACCGCCCTGAATGCTGCCACAGATGACATCAGAACCCTCCTTGACCACAGAGAGACTGTGGTCCTGATTCTCCTCGACCTTCTGCTGCTTTCAACTGCTGCTGGCATCCTGACTTTGGAAGATGGAGGTTGCCGTCCCTTTTACTCTACAGAAATAAAAAAAATACCTACACTGAAATAC
This sequence comes from Triturus cristatus, assembly GCF_964204655.1. NCBI lineage: Eukaryota > Metazoa > Chordata > Amphibia > Caudata > Salamandridae > Triturus > Triturus cristatus. The sequence continues at coordinate 820,961,232 of NC_140591.1, forward strand.
CGGTCTATACTGAATTACCGGTTTACACAACATCTTGTTGAATTCTATGGTATATACAGACAAAATAATGAAAACATGAACGCAATTATCAATACATTGTGTCCCCTTCGCTGTTTTTATTATCGGTTTGAACTTTCAAAAATATCGTCAGCTGATACAGACTTCCATTAAGCCCTGAAGAAGTCTCATGAGGGATGAAACGTGTTGGCAAGCAATTTTGTTGTGTATTTTAAGGAATGAAGTGTTTGAATAAAAGGATTATATTTGCTACAATCAAGAAACACGACCATATGTTGTTTTCATTTGGGAAGCTATCTATTTATACATTTTTCTGTTGTTTAAATATGATGCACTAGTATATCTATACATAAAGTACTTGCTCTACTTGGGTGCAGGGTCAATCTTGTCTCTCTGCTGCTTTCAACACAGTTTCCCACCACACCCTCATCAACAGACTCTACAACATCTGCATTCAGGAAAACGCCCTCAAGTGGATTGCCTCTTTCCTCATAGATGCACACACCGCATCCAGCTGCCTCCTTTCACCTCAAAGCCAAGGGCATTTTACGCAGCGTACTCCAAAGATCATCCCTCAGCCCCACCCTGTTCAACTCCTACATGTCCCCACGCATACTTCGTCAGTTCCTACAACCTCAATATATTTTCCTACGCGGATGACACTCAACTCATCCTCTCACTCACTAAAGAACTCCACCACCAGAAACAAGTTCTGCAATGCCATTATCAACGCAGCCAGCTGGATAAGAGACAACTGCATAACATTCAACTCTGACATGACAGAAGTATTGATCTGTGGGAAGAACACAGCAGTATGGGACCACAGCTGGTGGCCAGCAGAACTTAGACATACACCCACACCTACATACTATGCACGCAACCTAGGCATCATCCTTGACAGCAAACTGACCATCAAATGACAAGTCAATGCAGTCTCCACACCCTTCACCGCTCCGCAGAATCTTCAGATGGATCCCAGTCAACACTAGAAAGATTGTCACTCAGGCCATCATCACCAGCCGACTATGTATGCCGGCATCTCTGTCCATCTCCTCAAAAGACTCCAGAACATACAGAATGCTGCAGCTAGACTCAACCTAGACCTCCCCAAATGGACCACATCACCTCCCACCACACAAACTTACACTGGCTTCCCATCCAGAGGAGATGCCAGTTCCAAGATACTCACACATGCCTACAAAGCTCTCCACAATGAAGGACCGGCCTACATCAACCAACAACTGAACTTCCACCTACCAGCAAGACACCTGCACTCCTCCTCACAAGCCCATGTGCATATCTCACGCATCCATCACAGCCGCAGCGAGGGCCACTCCTTCTCCCATATCACCACCAAGACCTGGAACTCCATCTTCGACTAGCACATCTCCTTGCGGACATCAGAAAGAAACTCAAGACCTTGCTCTTTGACTGAGACATCGCACCCACAGAGCTCAGATACCCATAGGGGTGACAGTCCAGTGCTATACAAATGCTGATTGATTGATCGTCATATTACGTCCTTTCTATTCCTCCTTTTAGATTAAAAGTTTCTCTCTAGGTAAAAGATTTGAAAAAGTTTTATACTTTCAAAATCATATCTCCTCATTTTAGGACAAGACTGCCAGACAGATCGAGCTTTCAGGTTGCAAACACCCTATTGTTGGCTAACCAAGAACATACAAGGGCTTACAGTCCGCCCGCTGCTTATCTTTGGTTGGCTTCATTGTCACTCTCATTTGTTTGCTTCTTATCCAATGGCTTTCCTTGTTCCATTGCATTCATCATGTGTTTGTCCCTCCCCTGGAGCATAACCTCTGTATCATCTGTCTGGCTGGCTTTTATCCCTCCACTGATGTTTGCATGAGCACTGGATGAGAGTGCATTTGTTTTGAAGCTCTCTCCTTTGTGTTTTTGTAGCCACCATCAAATATCCACCCTTGCACTCCATGTTGCTTTCTTGCTCAAGTTTTTCTCTTCCACACCCTGTCTTGCTCTCCTTCATGTGCTTGTTTCGCCTCGCCCCTAACTCCCCATTGCTTGTCTTCCACTCGCTCCTCCATTGCTCCCCACACCCAATGTCCTTATTTAAATTTTGTTTTAGGGATTTAGACCAGGCAGCACATTTCTGATGGGCCCTCCTGCTTGAAAAATGTGCCTTTATGCTGCTTTTTTAAAAAAAATCATCTTACTACTCCATATCACATTGGTAAATTCAAAAAAATTGCTACTGTGTTAATTAATAGGCACACATGCATAATGATGCATGCATGTTCACATGTCATCAAGCATATGTGCACTTGCAGAACAACACACTGTATTCGCTCCATCACTCCTTTTTTTAACGTTTGGCCTTGCTGATGCTGTGCAGCGTTGCTAAAAGGCATTGGCAAAGAGAACAGTTTCCAAAGGTGAGACGTATTAGCTTTACCAATGTTTGGTTATTTGTTGATTCTCCTATTGGATTACTGGCTGACTGAAGACAAGAGGGATAGAGATGGAGAGAGAGGACGCCCAGTTTCTTAGAACACTAAGGAAAGGGTTTTTATGAAATACAGGGGCTGCACTGCTTTCTCAGTCCTCTCCATAGAAAGAGTTCCTAGAATTCTATCATATGAAACTACACCAGCAAACAGGAACGTAGCTATATTTGCACTGCATGTGCATTCTATCCCTCCCTTCTATTAACCCATAGGGATTCCTGTTTAGATTACAAAAAGCAAACGAAATCCGAAGAACATAGAGGTTCCAAACCTATTTCTTCATTGTCGGGCCTACAAACACACACCAGAGTTTGGTAACAATTTCTGTCACCAGAGCACATTTGGGGTAAATGAAATTTGATCTAAATAGACCATTGGGAGAAAGAAAGCGTTTCAACTTGTGCGAATCTTTGCCTCTGAAACTACCTGATATTTGTTACAGAGAAGTGCTGTTTGATTTACATCTTTCTGAAAGATTGAGTCATATTATTTTGAGTAAAACAGCACCAACTTTCTGTTAGTGCAATGATATTTCACTGCATTTACAGTGCTTAATTTGTAGAGAAGTAAGCACGAGGGACCTGCTCGGAAGGCTACTGCAGCATGCAGCACCCATTACCTCTGCCAGTGCTGCCAGTGACAGCACTAACACATCTACTAATTATTGCTCTCCTACAAGTGTAACAATTCAGATTATTCCAGGCCGCCCAAAGCTATACTAATGGTGTAAGCGGCATTTTAATGTAAATTGAAGTAATGAACACTGTTGTTGTGCTCATCTCAAAATTATACAGGCAGTGCCACCATGTGGTGGACTGTCACTAGAGTCCGTGCTGACAATTATATGCCGGTGCCGAGCAACGGAAACCACCAGCTCAAATTATGCACTGACTGCATCAGCAGTTTTTACACTACGCAGATTAAACGTGGCATTAAGCAGTATGCACTGACTGTGAATTAGTTTAAAATATTTATTGTTTAATGATTGGAACAGCTATTTTTTTGAGAATAGCAACATCCATTTAAGAGATGTTCTGTGATCGAAATGGCTGGTAACTTGGCTCGTCAAAAACAGTCTTCATTTGAGAAATGTAATGTGACGATTTGTGTTATTTATTTTTTTAGCAAAGTTCGAAGCATCATGAATTAAACAAATGTTCGTTCAGCCATTAAATTTCAGGTTAATGAACAAGGCCGGAGAGGCATTTAGTTCGACCAGGCATTTTCCCAGTGTTCTGGACCACTTGAAGGCCGGTTTTAGAAGCACATACCTGCACTGGCACCCAGGGGCGCAGGAGACAATATATTTCTGGGGGGGACAGGGACAAGCCTTATAACCAGGGCCCCTGAAATTATGCAATTGTGCAGCAATTTTTGCATAATGATAGATTTGCCGCATTTGCCACATAATCCACCATCTGCTGCATAATTTGCAGATTTTAATCCAAAATAAATTTGTTTCTACCTCAAACTGTGCAAAAGTTACAAAACAATGCAGTGCCAAATGTTGCCGTGCAGTGAAAGGCCCTCTGCAAAGTTGGACTGGACACTTTTCTTTTGTTTAGTGCCGCATTTGGGTATTATACTGGTACTAGAGAGGTGCAACTAAAGTTGAGATAGTTTTACCAAGTTTAAAAATGAGAAAATAATGAATGAATACTATCACAAAATGTGCGGCATTATGCTGCATAATTAGCTTTTTCTTGCTGAATATTTTACTCAACCCTGCCGCATAACGTGGCCCTCTTCTGCCGCATAATCCCAGTGGCCCTGTTTATAACCCTGTGCAAAGTTGGGTGAACCTGCACACTGAGCTTCCATACCCCATTTCCCGGGCCTGTGCTCGTCTGCCACTCCTATATCACATAGAGGGGCGCTGTGTGAAATGGAATATTCATGGACTTCCTGTTCATGATGAATCAGTTTTGATACAAGACGAAAGATGGGCTAAGAGATTTTGCCCTCTGTAACACAAGAAGGTGAATATATGTGGAACGACAACCCCCTTCTTTGAGACCCAAAGATACCTGAGGCCCACTACCTACCTTTTTATTCCCGCTGCTGAAGTCCATGATGTTGCACCATCGACCTCCCCTAACCAAACCCATACATCAGAGTAACAACTCTATGCCTCTGATATATGTGCAGCCAGTACAGAGATTTGACAGTCACCCGGGGCGTAGTTCGCGTAGTAGCGCTATGCATAGCTACGCTAAGTGCACTTCGCACTACGCAAGCTACGCGAACTGCGTAGTGCACTGTGCAAAAAGCTGTTCGCACTGATTGCACAGTGCTGGATGCTTGTCCGCACTGTGCAATCATTGCAAACGGCATCTTGCACAGTGCAAGCGGTCGTTTTCTGCCGCTCGAGTAGATTTGTACTCGAGCGGCAGCTTTCTCAACGCGGACTGGTAGTTTCTCATCGCAATGAGAAACCTGACCTCCCCAATTTGAGAATCTCGCTGGGAGGTTTATTTTCCACGCTCGCGATCGGCAACTTGATGTTGCTGATCGCGAAGGAGGAAAAAGTCTTGCCGGGATGTTATTTTGCTCGCTTGCGGTTGCCAACTTGATGTTGAGGGCCGCGAGCAAGCAAAAAATGCGTCCTACGCCCAGGGTTATTTGACAGACTACAAAATAATACGCAATCTAACCACTGTGATGGTCTGTATTTTTCTATTTAGGGCTTTTTGCACTCGCTCTTACGGCTTGGACTGCACTCACTGTATTTCCCTGTAACACTGTGAACTGTGTGCAGATTTACGCAGATGCATTGATCTGAACCCTGTATTGCTGATGCCTTACTCGAGTATCTCCAATGTATCCTGACATGTAACTGTTACTATTTCTTATTTGTCATTTTTTTTTCCTGTCTATACTTCTACAATTGAAAAATGAATGAAACAAATTTTAATTCACGTCATACAAGAAAATTAAAAACAGAAAATATGTCAATATACTTCAATATGCTCGAAAATGCAACGATAACAACCTAAATAATAACGCAAAGGAAAACTGCCCAAAATAAACTTTGGCTTTTCTCTGTTGCCCAAGCTGTAATCTAACCCTTCATTAAATAGGTGAAAAACATTAAGCATGTGTATGTCAGAAAGAGATTCACTTCTGGAAGCTGAATTGTTCATGTGAAAATGTCAAATCTGGGCAAAATCTCTTCTTCCCTGTTTCACCAGAAGGTGTTAACCAAGACAATGTTGTATTTCAGGGAGCCTCCTTTTTATCCTGCAGGGGTCAGGCTGAATGGGACTCTTCCCTCTTTAGATCTTTCTCATCGCCCTGCAGGGCTAGTCTTCAAAGCAACAGGTGGGGGTAGGGCAGAGGGCGGCAGGATGCAGACAGCAATCAGCAAACACTGCTTTCAACTCCACTCTCCCTTTGTCCTGCCACACGCAGAGCAGAACGAGAGCAGCTGTAAACAGCAGAAACAAAAGGGCTCAGGGCGTGGATGGCCTCCTGACTCACCTTCATTCTGTGACCTTCAGATTAGTCACTGCTTACTGGAGGCAGCTCAGAAGGTCAAGTGCAGGGCCGTTACAGGAAGGCGTTTGCGCGCTAATGGCTCTGCGAAGGGAAACATCCTTTACCACGAAACCATTACAACGCGGTATGGTTACATTGTGGTTTTAACAACGAAAGTCGTTACACCGACTTGCACTGGAGGGCGCTCTAGACTAAGGAATAGTGTGAATTACTATTCCAACACCTTCCCTACTGTACGTAGACTGGAGTTGGAATAGTAATTCACACTATTCCTAAATCCAGCACCCTCCAACGCAAGTCGATGTAATGACTTGCGTTGTCAAAACCGCGATGTAACATACCGCGTTGTGATGGTACGCGTTGTATCATCATACATCCCTCTGCGAATCATGGAAGTGACAAGGACATTTTTTGTCCCCTCATCCCCCACACCCTTGTTCCCCCACTCCAAAATCTGGGGGCGGGGGTATATCTCCCACGTACCCCACATTTCCTGCACCCATGCTGGCACCTCTGTACTTTCCTAAACTCCTCGAAATTAATGCATCCCAACATTAATTGCAGCAGGCAGCAGGATGCTTCAAGAGAGACAGGCAGATAGACTGTGAGGGAGGGAGCGAGAAAGTAGAGAGACTGCCATCAGAGAGGGAGGAGGGAGAGAGGAAAGAAGGAGAGAGAAAGAATGGATGGGTGGAAGGAGAATGATTGTGCACCGCCTTGTACGACAGGATTTTGATAACCAATCAATGTGCTATTGGGTTGATCTGCAAATATCACCATTCAACGGGATTTACACAAGGACCCGCCTAATGAATATTAATTAGGCATCCACACTTTGCTACTACCTCTGATTTGCTACAAACACAGTGATAATGACATTCAAGGGACAGTAAACCATCATCCCTGTGTTTCAATTCTCAAAGGGCAACTTTTTTTTCGGGCAACCCAAGTTCTTTTAATGAACCTGTGATCAGTGCTTGAAATGGAAATAGACGTGCAGGTACTCTGCACCAGAGTACCTGCTTGTTTCTCAGAAGTGCTGGTACTCTCCAATTAAAAGAATAACATTTCTCTGGAGAAATGTCGGTACTCTCCCTCTCAAAATAAACAAGCATTTACAATGCAATGGTCTCGGCATTGGTAAAGTTAGAGCTATTGGCATTGCTCATGACATTATTTTTGTTTATGTTTTTGTTTTTAAAACATTTAAAGAAACGGCATTGTCATGAGCAATGCCAATAGCTCTAACTTTACCAATGCCGAGACCGTTGCATTGTAAATGCTTGTTTCTCCTCTCTCCTGAAAGCAGATGCGCGCTTCTCCTTGACTTCACCCCCCGTCCCCAAACAAACAGCGTACCCACTCACCTATTAGCGCCGCATTTTCTTTTACTTTCCTTTATCAGTATTTTGACAACAGTATGCCTCCTTCACATACACTTGCACATAATCAAAAGTGCAATTAGAAAACATAATCACTGCGCTGTGCGCTCTACAGAAGCGCCAAGGTCTGAAAGACCATCTATTCCGACTACCTTTCTGAACCACTGAAAACCTCGCACTGACCCCTTGAACTTCAACTCCAGAGTCTCAATCGTGGCCCGCTGTAAACACATACAGGCGACTCAATAAAAGTTTGCGTTATACAAGAGCAATATCCTACACCCAAAAAATCGAAACATCAAAACTTGAAATAGCAAACATGCGGAGAGAATGCAAATTTAAGATTAAGTAAAAAACGTGAAGAAAACTAGAATTAAATCGCTGTCACTGATTACTTTAAATTTTTTCACATTCATTGTTCAAAAATCGCTTGGTGTTTTGCATGCACTGTGACATTGGGGAGCGAGGAGGTAAAGGGGAAAGGTCTGCACCGTGCAGAGCAAAAACGGCCAAAGTGGCCATGTCATGGACCACGGTAGGGAGCTCAGGAACAGGGTCTGAAAAGTAAAAGGGTGACAGCGGCTGAGTTTGATTTAAGATGATGTTAAATACCTCCCCGAAGATGCTGAGCAAGGAGGACACCTGTGCCTCGTGACATATAACCGCCTCCTCCAATGTTCGGAGCTCGGCCTCGGAGTATCCCTGATGTTGAAATGCCATGGCTCTTATGTCTTGCACAGGGAAGGTTCAGGCACCAAACGCATACCGCATCAACACACGTGAAAACTCTACGCCGGTGCGTCCTTTCAAAGCCAGGCGGGCTGACAGCTCCGGAAGCCACGCGAGACTTCAAGACCAATCTACCCCCCCACCTCCTACCCTACTTCCTCGCATCACGTGCCATGCATGGGCGGTGCGAATCTCCGTGCGATTGAAATTAAGGAGTGATTTGAGTAAGTAGTCGTGCCTTTCCTACGGTGGTACCAACATCAAACGTTGCTACCGCAAGAGCTGTCCGACGTCGAGTTATGTCATTCCTACTCATTAGAAGTCTACTGACGAACAAAAGCTCTTAAATTTAACAGGAGAATAATCCGAAATAGACATAGAATTGAGACCGAGATTCACATGATCAGTTCCAAGATAGAAAGGGAAAAGGGACGAATTACGTAACTTTTGTCTGGTCGGTACAGCCATCTTGAAGTGGCCAGTAAAGAAGCTTTTCTGGGTAGCGTGAGTAGAGGAACAGCAAACATTGCCAAATTTTCAGATCGCTTATGTGTGACATTCATAATTTCAGTGTAATTATGAGTGTCATTCAATTACTATCAGTGGCACTTTCTTGAGAGCAAAATCAAGCGAAGGCGAGAAAAACGTACATTTCAAAAATTACACCCATTTGACCTAACGAGAAACAGTCAGATCTTGAAACTGTTGCAGAGCATCTAAATGGAAGGACCCTAACCTAGTGCCCTTATAAACTGATCATACCGTAAAACAATTGTGTAACTGTGATATTAAACAGTAAACATGTCTTTCAGAGGCAGTACTTTATTAACGTTTTTTGTACATATTCAAACACACGCAATTAAATACAAACAAGTAAACAGGAACAGGGCACCGGAAGACACCACCGCCTTTCTCCGAGGCACAGCAGAAATGCCTCGGAGAAAGGGAGCGTCCTTTTCGGATTCGGGGGCGTGTTTTGCTGTTGTCTCCTCCCTGAGACTTTTCGCAAAAAACACGCCCCCCGATCCGAAAAGGACGGGGCATGATTGGAGTGACGGGACCTTTTCTCCAATGGCTGGCCAGCATTTACTAAGCCAGCCAATGGAGAACAGGGGAGAAGAGGGGCGGGTTCAAGCCCCTCTTCTCCCAAGTCATTATCTCTCGCGAGCGAGACTGCGCAAGCGCAGCCATCGCTAGCCGAGACCTAAAAAGTACCGGTACTCCGTACCAGACGGTACCGGCCCATTTAAAGTACTGCGGCTGTGCTGCTTTAACCCCTTCGATGCGTCGGTCGCACTGTGCGCATGACGGAACCGCTCCGTCATGGCCCCGCCGGCGCACGGAACCTTCAGCACAGCGCGGTAATCCGCGCCGCGCTGAAGGGGTTAGAAGATATAAAACTTTCCTGTTTGGGAAAACATCAGGGAGAGCATATAGTGGTCCCTTGATCACTGCTCACTGACTCTTAGGCTGCCAGCATGACTTGCAAAGGGAAGGGGTCTTAAGGGGAATCCCATTCCCTTTACGAAACATTTCAGGACTGGAATGGGGAGCCAAAAGCAGCCCTGGCAAAAATTCACAAACCAGCACCACTCCCTTTGTCTCCTGGCACAATCGCTCTCTTTCCATCCATCCTTGTCTCTCTCTATCCTTTTCACTGATCACTCGCTCCCTCTCCAACCCTTTTGCCCCTCTTTCTCTCTCCTGAAGCCTCCCCATGCTGGCTGCAATTATACCTCAGGGAACTAGGGAAAATAACAGAGGCACCAGGAGCCGCCCTGGGCTTTGAGAAACAGCCTCTAAGAGCTCCATCCCACCGGGAAATTGCCCGGTGGAACACAAGGCCAGTCCGGGCCTGCCACTGCCTTGCTAACTGCTCAATGGCTTACGATCGGATTGCAGTTACAAACAAATAGCACCATACTCAATCACATCACAATTTGAAATATTCCTTCCAAATTCGGATTTGGTAATAGATTGCAAAACCCGATTTATGAGTCGAAAAATCTTTTCCATCTTATAAGATACTTTTATACACTGGAAGTAGCCATTTTGACATCACAAATCCTGCGAATACGTGAAATTCAGGGTTTGCAATCACAAAATTGCTCAGTACGTCTGCTCTTAAACTCTGTTGCAGTGCAGATTGGAATGCTTTGAAAGATAAGCTGCACAGAGCTATGTTATATACTTTTTTTCTGTGCATTGTGAAGGGGCAGAAGAGTTTTTCGGTCGCCATTGGAATCTGGATCTGATTTTGTCGTAGTACTCTGAGGGGGATATTCAGAAGGACTTATCTCCGATTTATCTCCACCTTACCGCATCAAAAGTGAAGATAGATTTAACCCTCCATTCACAAGCAGGTGCAAACTGCAGACAACGTCAGTATTCCCGCGATAACTGCCCCAAAATGTATCTATACGGTGGACACCACCAACTAACCCTAATGAGACGACCACATCAGTGCACACATCATCATCACAGGCTGCACACCCACTCAGCTATTTTAGTGCCACTAACCCTGTGCAACGCCAGTCAGCACCACGTGGTGGTAGGCCTGTGACAGCCACAAGGCTTCGGGTGCCACTGACCCTGTGCGCAATAACTCATAGGCCCTTTATGATTGAGAACCGTGGAGCGTCCGTCATCCAGTCACCATCGGCACAGGGGAATGTGACGTTGTCAGCCCCTTATATTTGCGGGGTCACATGGCCTGTGACGCCTGTGCCAGATGGGTGTGGTGTGTGTGAAAACCTGCCCTCAGGGAGTGGCCGTGACATGCTGACCAGTGACCTGCACACCACCAGTGAGTACGCCTGCGACAGGTAGTTATGTGGGCCCCCCCTCGGAGCATAAGTGGAGTGGTCTGGCCTGGCATACGACGGACCAGCGCAGGGCTTGCAACAATGACTCGGGGGCTCTGGGTGTGGTTCAGTCCATGTCCGGACAAGGAAGAGACTAATGCATGTGTCCCTGTTGTAGTGTCCACGGCACCCGGAACACAATAGGCAATGTAGCACACTGTGACTTGCATCCCACTAGATGAGCATCATTGACGTAAGGGGAATCACTGTCCCTACATTCATCCACACATTCATACATGAATGATGAAAGACATGACACAGCAATGAGTTACTGGATGTTTATTGCACATCCAGTGGAGTTTTGCAGCTGGACCAGTACAGGGACATGCCAAGCACACTTCACAAAATGGGCCTGTGGAGGGCCAGCCAGAGTCCATCCGGGGATGACAAGTACTGCAGAAGAGGAAGGGTACAGTCCGCAGTCTGGTCGCTGTGTCATTGGTCATCAAACAGGATATGGCAGTCCATGTCGCGGTTCAAGGTGAGTGCAGCAGAGTGTATCGGGGGTCAGTGGAAGGTCATGGGGCCATGTGCGGCACCAAGCAGAAACAGGCCAGGTGGCGGTAATGAATGCTAGTGCCTCCTTCTGAACTCAAACCCATCCATGTTCTCGTCCTCGGATGTGTGCTCTGCCCCACCTGTACGTGTTGTAGTACCGGCTGTGGCACTGTGTGGCAGTGACACATCAGGTGCCGGAGTGGATTACGCCTTCCACACTGTGAGGCTCTGACACACCAGGGGGCAGAGATGTGGATGGTGTGGGCTCAGCAGCATTCATCAGTGCCACGCCTTGTGGCAGAAATGCCATGATGAGGATCTGCAGGGCATGGTAGATCCCAGCTACATTTCGCTGATGTGCAGCAGTGACTGCCATCCTTTCCGCCTCCATCCGCACCATGTCCTCCATGAGCCTCTGCAGTTGTGCCAGCTCATGGCTGGGATCACTGGAGCCACTCTGAGCAGACAGGTGTTCTTCTCTCCGCGTCATGACTCCAGCGATGTCAGTCAGGGGTCATTGGAGACCATGGAGTGGGCCATGGGTGTCCGTTAGGGACTGAAGCTGGTTCCTGATGGCACCTAGATACCCATGGATGGTGTTCTGTTTAGTAGCCATGATGGCGAACCCCACCCACACCTGCTCAGCCGTCTCCCTCTGGCCCTTCAGCACACAGCGTTGGAAGGCCATGTGCTGTTCCTGGGGGTCTTGGGAGACTGCTGGGGCTGTGGGTGCCTCCTGCTGGGTGGTTTGGGTAGTGGGTGGGGTCTCCTCGATGCAGCTGGGCTGCCCTGATCCTGGAGGTGAGTTGCGATTGATGTCAATGATGTCTTGGAGGGCTTGGGTGTCGATGCTGGGGGTGTCCTCCTCATCATCAGTGAAGAGTGGCTGGGACTGCACTGCAGGAGGTGTTGACGGTGCCCCTGCAATGTGAAGGGGAGATGGTGTATTACAATGGGTCCACATGTATGTAGCCGCATGGTACATGTTGACATTCAGACAGCATGGTATTGTACATTGTGACAGTCTGTGGATCAGGGCCATGACACAGAGTCATTGTGGGTGTGCACTGTGCTCTGCTTGATTGTGCATGTGTGCCATTGTGGCCATCTCCACCCATCCCCCCAGTACCTGGTGGTCACTCACCCTGTTGCGGTTGTGTTGTGTCCTGTCGAGCAGTGTCCGGTCCCCCGACTCCGGCCACAGTCTCCACACTGATGACTGTCGACACCAGCTCCTCCATGTCATCCAGCACGAGCTGTGGCGCTGGGCTCCCACCTCCAGTCTGCATTGCTGCCTTCTGGTTGGCTGTGAGATTTTCCTTGGTCTTGCGCTTGACGTCAACTCATCGCCTCTTGGCCTCGTCCATTGACCTCTTGTGCTCTCCGACGGCATTCACCTTGTCCACGATGTCCGGCCATATTCAATTTTTGGTGCCCAATGACACGTTGGAGGTGACAAACAGTTGTTGATGGTGTTCCATCACCTCCCAAACTAGGATCCTGTTTTCCTGCGGACTGAACTTTGTCTTCCTCTTCTTCTTGTATTTGCCCTTCCCTCTCCCCGAGGTCCCAGGCTGGTCGTCTGGGGTGCTTGTGGGGTTGCGCTCGTCCTCTGCACCTGCTCCGGCTTACTCCATGGTGCTTGGGTGTTGGTCAGTTTGTGTTTGTGTTTTTTCTACTTTTATAGTGATTTTTCCCACCGGCCATGTGTGTATTGCAGGCCCGGCGCTGCTTATCGCTGATTTCCTCATCGCGCTTTGGCCCATCGCATTGTTTTTCGCGTGGAAGTTTGTGTTTTTATCTCCGTCGAGGTGGTTGGATTGCGGACATTGGCCGTGGTTTTGGCAGACTATCGCATGGTACCGCCTTGTTGTGAATTCCATGTTGACACAGGGTTCTTTTCCCGCGATAGGCTACGATGTGTAAAGTTGTGTTCGCATTTTTTGGTGATGCTTAGCACATGTTCTTGTAAACATCCCTCTGAATTTTATGGCATTTGAAAAGGAGGGACAAATAAAATTTTAGTGCATAATAATTAGTCTTTGATAACACGTTGTCATGTGACTTTTTCAATTGCGAACACATTCGGATGTTTTAGATAAAGGTAACTCAGAGCAGTATTTTCTAGTTGAATTTAATTGCCTAATAAATTACTATCTTGAAGCACACAATAGAGGCATGCAGGATTTCTTGAAACCTCATATATTTATATCGCTGGGGTATTTGATCTAAAACTGGATACCTCAAATTGAGTTATTTTGGGTGGGTTATTTTGACAGACTCAATTGATTTACACAGTCCTAGCAGGTAAGCACACTGAGTTTGAATCCAAGGCACGCCGATGAAAGTTAGGATACCCTTAGAAATCGAGCCAATTATTCAATAAACATTTTCCATCACTTAAAAGAGGGAGAAACGAGAAAAATACTTGACATTTTTATTTTTGTAATGTTATTTTTGGCAAGTTCCTTCTTAGATAAAATCACATATTTAAATCCCCAGTCCCCCCTCCTACATTACTAGAATCTGGTTCATACAATTCTACAATTGCTATCGATTTTAGTTCACACTTTCTGTTCCTTATATCCTAACTGTATGGTATTTTGGTGTTTTTATCTCCCAGCATATACAGCAGAGCTAGGTCTTGGTTTTAGCATTAGCTTGCAAGGTAATCCAAGTAAACGTTTGGACCTGTCGCGGTTTGGGTATTGTGGGTTTATGAGAGCACAGCCTTAAAAGGCCTGATTCCAAGTTTTGAGAATGGGAAAATCCGTCACAAATGTACAAGTTCCATAGATTATGATGGAATCCCATCTGCCAAACTCGTAATCCGTCCCCTTTAATGTTCGCAAACTTCAAGCCTCTCCTCAAACACGTACTCTTATTTGGTTTATTATGCATTGGGGCATATTTACAAGGGGATATCGCCACCAGAATGTCACTAAAAGTGACCACATTACTGGTGGCGATATGCCCATCTCCTTATTTACAAAGCGGTGTTAAGCCACCAAACGTGGCTTAACGCCGCCTTGTAAATAGGGCCCCTTTCCACATTTCACTTAGCGTGAAAGGGGTGCGAAATGGGTGTTGCAGTGGGCATTCCGTTGCAACACCCATTGCTTTTTGACGCTGCTTCATATTTACAAGGATGGGGCAGAGCCAAAAACTAAGGCCACATAAAACCTGGTCCTAGGATGGTGATATGAGCAAACATTATTACATTTCGCCTCATATTTTGCTCTTTGTATATGTGCTGCATTCAGCTTTCTTAGCTTTTTTAGCCAGTGCTAGGGAAAACGCGGGGTGCGCAGTATTTTTCTTAATACGGCACATCCCTGCGTTTAAAAAATATCGGAGCTCAACTTTAACAATTTCGAATTAACTTTACATTTTATTGTAATTATCTCCCATTGAGTTTTCACCAGGAACGTTAAATGTAGGAATTGTTCTGTGATTTAACAGTTATAAACAATTTTATTTGCGGAGATTTGGGACAATGATAATAAGCGTCAGTGGTACTAATAGGACTCAACTCCCGAAGTAAACATGGAAAGGACTTTAAACAGTTTGGAAACTATTGCACAGTCCATCCCATGCCCATGTCTTTTAAGGTAGATTTCACATGTTCTAGTCAGGAAAATCACAATTTAAGAAAAGTGACTTTACTGCTACTCATCCACCAGCACCTTCAAAGCCTTCAATATTATATCACAAATTATAACATCACAATGAATTCAACAACTTATATAAAGTGCAACACATTAAGGTCCTGCCTTCTTTCTAGTTGCTCTGATGGCACATATGTATCTTGGTCAGTCATGTTACTGTACAGTATTAACGGTATAACATCCTACTACACCTCTTGTATTGCACTCTTTCTTTTGTGGCAAATTACTCCTACACTGATCTATATCGTGCAGCACTTACATATGCACTGCATTCTTGTTTGTCATCCTATTATACCCCTTGAGGCTTGAGTGTGTTATACTATGTTTACTGGATACTTACTTTTTACTTTTTACCTGATTCATCTGTGAATTCCACTAACCAATTTTGTCCTCTGTGCTCCCTCTTGTACAGTATTGTGTCTGCTCTCTCTTCATGCTGTTCCAGTTGTACCTTTCTTTCACCAGCATTTTCCCACTAGTTCTGTGACTTATAGTGCTCCTGTCGACACTCAATTTATTTGGCTTATGTGTAATAGAGTAGCTGCAAAAGATGTTGCGCCAATGGGCTCAAGCATATCAGGTTGCCATGGCAACACAATGTGCCATGCGTGTGTCTAAGCAGCATCTAAAGGTTACTATGTGTTACTTTTTTCAAAGGAATACACCATGGGTAGTACATGGGTGTTCCCTTGAAACAGCATGCCGTTTCTGACACAAATCGCTATGTACTAAAGAAGGTAAAGAGGGCTTTGCACCAAAAATGTCCACCTTCTTAGGGCAGATATAACATTGGGCAAAAATATTTATTTTTCTGTACTTGGAAAGTTTCTACATTTATGACTAAGCAAAGCATACCATTTTGTACTGGAATCGAACCCTTATACTATGGAGCAAAGGTGCGTGGTGCAGGGCAGCCTAAGTTCCACGATCAAAGGGGCAAAGTGATACAGTGCCTTATATTAGTAATGCTCTGGTTACTTACCGGTAATCTGAATTATCCTTAGTTCATAGCCCTTGTCACGGTCAATTGCTTGTGAGGTAAACGCACCTCTTGACAGGATCAATACCAGGAAGTAGGAGTGGACTTGCACTAATCCAACCCATTTAGGGAGGTATAAGACATGACCACTCCACTTCCACTTCCTGACATACCAAGCCATCTGAGGCCAGTAACCTCAGGGAGAGAGGGAAGGCCATATTGACTGTGATGAGGACTACGGAGTAAGTATAATCAAGAGTACCGTTAAGTAACTGGAGTATTATCCCTACGTCCTACGTCCTAGTCACAGTCAATTACTTGTGCAGATTACCAAAGTGAATACTGGCCGAAGACAGACAGTAATCAGATATCCTGAAACAAAATGTAGCATATTTATAAATGCAAAAAATGCAGAAGCCTCTCACATAATACAGCAAACAAAAAGATATCATGAAGAGTTCAAAACTGATTCCAACACTTTGTGGCCAAGGTAATCCTTACCCATCCCTACCCCATCAATCTTACAGTGGCATAAGAAAGTATGCCCAGGTGCCTGCTCGGCAAATCTCCTGAAAGAAACACCCTTGAAATTAGCCCACAAGGCCGCCACCCCTCTAGCGGAGTATCCCTGAATAGAGGCAGGAGGAGATACACTAGCAGACTCATAATCAAGAGAAATAGCCTCCCTGATCCATCGACTGATGTAAATACTAGAAGCTTTGCTACCTTGGTTAGTCCCCCCAAAGGTAACAAACAAGTGATCTGATTTTCTGAAAACCCAGGGTTGGATCCATGTAAAGCAAAATTGCTTGCCTAACATCTAGCAAATAAAGCAACCTTTCATCTTCAGAAGAAGAATTTAGAAAAAAACAGAAGGGATAAAAATGTCCTGCTCCCTGTGGGACAGGGAAGGAACTTTGGGCAGAAAACCTGGGTCTGACCTCAAAATGACCCCATCATCCAGAATCCGTAAACCAGGAGATTTACAAAGTAAAGTCCCCAATTCCCCCATATGCCTAGCTGAGGTTATTGCAACCAACAAGATGATCTTTAGAGTCAGCCTCTTTAATTCCACCCATGGCAGAGGTTCAAAGGGTCACCCCTGAAGAGAAGAAAGAACCAACTGTAGCAGGTCTGGAAAGAGAGAAACGTTTGAGAAGCCTAAAAACCAAAATCCCATTATCTGGTAGTTCACCAATGGGACTACAAAAAGCTCAACTAACATATTATTAAGATCGTAATGTGGCCACTGAAAGACCCTTATTAAAACCATCCAATAGAAATTGCAACACCAGCTGGATTTCTCAAGAAGAAGGCGAACAATGATTCACCTCAACCCATCTCTGAATGTTATTCAATGCCTTGAATAGCAATATAGGGTAGAGGGATACCTAGACTGCTAAATGGAAGCTGCCAAATGAACAGGGATAATTAAAGGAAATGGAGAGAAGGCACACAGAAGCTTGTGAGGCCAAGGAATGGACAAGGCATCCAGCCCCACACCCCTGGTGTCGGATTTCAAGGACAGAATCGAGTCAGCTGTTTATTTTCTGGGGACCTAAACAGGTCCAGAAAAGGGACCCCAAGCTTGCGGCATATCACCTAAAACAATGTCTGTACCAGACAGAGGTCCTGAGATGTGACAAACAGCCTGCTGAGAGTGTTGCCTCGAGTTTTGTCCTTCCCCTTGATATATGTGGTCAGCAGAGAAAGAAGAAATTGTTGCGCCCAATTCCTTATCTTCATTATGACCAGATTGAGAGAGAAGGACTTCGACCGTCCCTCTCTGTTGACATAAGCCATGGCCACATGGTGGTCCATCCTCACCAACACATGATGATTGATGATTCACCAGATGATGTTTGAAAAATCTCAGGGCTAACCATATTGCTGAGAGTGCTCTCCAGTTGGATGACTGACGCCTCTGAACTCTGGACCGAAGGCCTTGAGTCGAAAAGTCCCCTAGAGTTGCACCCCATCCCAAAACACTGGCATCCGCTGTCAGAATGATTGGAGGTTCTGGAGCCAGAGGAAACCCCTGAGAAGCGATGCTTCTTTCAGCCACCACGGACGTTGGGAGGATACCTGAGGTGTGACTGGAATCTGAGTCTCGTAATCCAGAGATGCAGGTTTCCAAAATTTGTAGAGATTTGCTAACAGAGGTCTTTTATGCAACAATGCCCAAGGCATCAGGAACACACATGACGCCATGTGCCCCTGGATCTTCTGACAAAGCCTTGCTGACACCATGCCTTGAGACAACAAATGTGCCAAAGCCAGCCTCAGTCCACAGCTCTGTCTTTAGGTAGATTGACCGTGGCCTCCAGGGTCTTGAAGAGGGTGCTAATAAAAGTCCATTCTTGGGATGGCAACAGCCAACATTTTGCTATGTTGAGAAAAAGACCATGAGCACAAATACAGTTTACCATCAGATCCAACCCATCCAAAACTTCCTGCACTGAATCTGCCACCAAGAGCCCGTCATCTATATATGGGAAGGCTGTCAGACCCTGCAAATGCAGAGCATCAACGAAAGGGGCCAGTGATTTGGTAAATACCCCTGCGGCAGATTTGATGCAAAAGGAAAGTACCTGGAACTGATAATGGATTCCAAAAACACAGAATCTCAGAAATCTCTAATGTTCCACTGCCACTGGGATATAAAAATAAGTATGTATTAGGTATATTGTACTGAGGAAACACATAGGTGAGATGAAGGGAATAATCTTCTGCAACAGTTCCATCTTGAAATGGAAGTTCTTTATTCATTTGTTCACATCCTGGAGGTCTATGACCAAGCAGAACCCTCCTTTGACCTTTGGAACTAGAAACATCAGTGAGTAGGTTTCTTGTCCTTGTTAAGCCAGTAAAACTTGTGTTATTGCCCCCTTCTGTAGAAGTGTCAGAACAGCAAGCCCCAATGCCTCCAATTTGCCTTTGCAATGGGGTTCTCATGTAGGAATGGTCCCCGAGTTTGGAGGAGCAGAGAGAAACTCTATGTTGTAGTCTGATTCCACCACCTTGAGGGCCCAAGAATCAGAGGTAACAAGTTCCCATGCATGGCGGAAATGTGCAATTTGGCCTCCACAGGCCAATCTAGGCCATCTGCAACATAGTCAGGGCTTCTGCTTAGAGGTGCCGGATGGAGATCTACTTTTTCACCACCTTGTGAAGTTGAGGGCTTCCCTCTTTTAATTTTGCGGCCTTGAGTATACTGGCATCTGGAAGGTTGGCGAAAAGCCTTTGATGGCTTGGCTTGTGAAGGGAGGGTTAACACTGATACAGATTGCCGATAGGAGGAGGAATGTGTCTATTCTTTAAACATTCTATGCAATTTTTCATCCAGCTCCAATTAGAACAGGTTCACCCCTTCAAATGGCATGCAAAGGGCTGCATTCTTTTGAGCATAATCCGCATGTGAGTCTCTAAGAAAGACAGTCCATCTTGCTGCAATAGTAACTCCCTCAGCTGCCACTCGCACTGCATCAAAAGAAATGTCTAACAAAAAATCACCTTGCTTCTCAGGGCTTTCAATAAGTTCGGACACTTGTCACCCTCCTGAATAGCTTTAAGCAGGTCTTTAAAGTCTGCCAGCATTGCTGGGGCGGTATGGGCACCGTACATACCAGCTCTCATAGCCAGGTTGGATGTTGTATAGGAGTCTTTTAGGGCCCACTTGATCTTTTTGTCAATTGGACCTTTGAATGTATTCTCCTCAGCCATTGAGGAACGACCCACAAGGCTGGCCACCAAGGAATCCACGGAGACAGAGTCTGGAAACTTTTTGCTAGCATCCTCTAGAGGGAAAAGCTTTGCCATAAACCTAGGGATCACAATCCTGTCGGGATCCTTCCATTCTCGGAGAACAATATATATCACATGTTGTTGGACAGGAAGAAACTGTGTATGGGAAGTGAAAAATGGCATCAAAACTGGTCCTGTAGTAGTGGAAGGAATTTCTACAGAATGAAAACTCATATTTGAATGCACTCTGGACAGGATCTCAAGTAATAAGTCTTTGCTGGTATATGTCCATACTCTCCTCTGACCCCAACAGAGAGGAGCCTGTTCTGGACGTATCCCCTTTTTGGACTCGTTTTTCAGCTCCCCCAAGTTTTGCAACAGTATTCTTTTAACTTTCTCTTCAGGTGCATCATCGCCCCAAGGAGACCTTGTCCTCCTGATTCGCTTCTGGTGAGGAGACCTGGATCTAGAGGAGGAGTTTCTGCTAGAAGAACAGGCCATATGCCCACTCTTCTTAGAGTGTTTCCCCATAGCAACAGTACGCAAAGCTCAGGCTCAAAAAGCAGCAAACAACCATGCAGACAGCAACACAGCACCTTATCGGCAGCCGACACTTCCTTTAAATGCACAGAAAAAGAGCGCCGGCTGATCAAAGACAAGAGCATGCCAAAAGGCCCAAAATAGGCATACGCATGCTTCAAGCCATTACAGTACTCCCTTTGTCCATGCGCAATTCTGAGAACTAAGTTAAAAGGCAACACAATGCAGCCGCTGGGCATAATAAACCTGCTGCTGCAAGTATTGCAGATGAAACATCCTTACCCAACCTCCAGGTGAGCACTGGCAAACATCCTCATGTCTCTGCCACCCCTCCTGGAGGACGCAAATCTGGACTGATGGAGAAAGTCAGGATGGAGCTAGCTCCTCCTCCATACCTTCTTGCTGCTCCCTTGGTGGGTACAGAGACCAGTCTGAAGCCCAGCAGGGCGCGGTCCTCTTCTACTAGTGCAGAATGAATATGCTGGATCTGTCATTCTGGAGATCACACTTGATATATCGGGTAAGCTTCTTGGGAGAGTCAGGCTTCCATGGCACACTATGAAATTACTGGAATACTGTAAACTGTTATGAGGGTCCTTTGGAAGCCTATTGATTTTCAGTAAATTTATGTTAAATTTGTGCTCTACAATGTACAGTTTGGAGCCATTTTTTTCAAGAAGTTCTTGGTGGAGAAATCTCCTAGAAGAAATCTGATCACTTGCTTCACTCACTCACAGGAATAGGGGGGCAAATATTACATCCCAACTCTTTCAAAGATCACCAGATGCATATGGTGAGCAGATGTGACAGGCAGCAAAAGTGGCAATGTGCAAACGGAATGAGCTAATTGAGTGCAAAGGGAATAGGAGCAGGGATATGGCAATGAAATGTACTGCCTTGACCAATCTTATCATGGTTAAAATTGTTTACATTTCACAAATGGAAATGTCTTCTGAACTCTTGTTCTACCTGCAATACCTCTTGATATTCAAAGTTAGGTCATGTGACCTGGCAACTCCAATAGTTTTGTGAGCCTAGCTCCTGTCCGCATGGGAGAAGAGCTTGAGTAATGCCCACAAATGTACGTTTGTAGGTGTTCCTAAACTTCCATGACAAGTCACATCTAGACATGCCCACCCCTTGAGTGGGATTTACTTCTATGGATTGCTCTGTAATTTTGGTAGAAAAATCGACACTGGTAAATGCATTTACACCTGCCAGGAATCTCTTTGTGGATGAAAAATATTACAAAAAACAAAGGGGAATGTGTAATGTTACCCTTTTATGAAAGAGTTTTAAAAAAGTACACATAAAAACAAGCAACATTATTTCAGAATTTAACATTAATGCATGCTTTATTTTCAGATATTACAATGCAAAGAAATTATGGATTCCATATTTTGATTCAACAATTTTAACACAGAACCAGAAGAATAAGTGAAGAGTAAAATGTGGAAACCTCAACTGGCATCTAGCAAACGTCCATTTGAGAAAATAAAAGCTAGAACAAAAATAATCACCGGAGCCATTTTGCAAAGCTCTTTGTAGTGTACTCAGTAAATATCAGTGGGGCATATCAACAACAACCGGCGATAATTATCTCTAAGCGCACTTAGCGCTAGGATAATTATCGCCGGCTAGCGTGAATTTTTATCGCTGAGATAGCGTGCTATTAGCAACGCTTATCTCAATAGCGATAAAAATCCTCATGCTAACAGGCTAACGTGAGATTATCGCTGGAAACCCAGCGATAATCTCACGTTACCTTGTTGATAGGGACAGGCAAACTTAGCCATGATATCCTCCTTCCATAGGATATCATGGCTAAGTCAGAAAAATACCAGACGTAAAAAAGCAGCGTTAACCGCGGTTAGCGCTGCTTTTTTGTCTCTAACAGGGTTAGCGATATTCTTGGTAATAGGAGAAATGTCGCTTAGCCACATTTCTCCTATTATTTTACTCTGGAACGCCCCCTTTGCATCTCATTAGAGATGCAAGGGGAAGCGTAGAGTAAAAGGGTGCTAACATGCAAATTTGCGTGTTAGCACCCTGTTGTTGATAGGGCGCTAGTTTTATCTCTCCTTTTTTGGCTTTTAAAGCCAAAAAAGCAGAGATAAAGCCCTTGTTGATATGCCCCTATGTTACCACGAGAGGATAATTTCTAATTATTGTGTGGTTGATTTAGTATTTCATCCTTTCAACTGAATTATAGGTAGTGCTCTGAGTGAACTTGATTGTACATGTAAAGTTTTGTTTCATTTTATCTACAGAGTTGTAGGTTTATATTAAACACGGAAAGAAACCCAGGGCCATGACAGTGCTATAAACATGTCTTCACTATCTTTCGAGTGCAAATTGGTTTAATCCTACAGTGATGTTTAGCCAGGGACCGCAGTTTTCTCTTCTAATTGCTTTTTTGTTCTTGTATTTAGGTCAGGAGAGATCAGGGGGGACCAATTAATTTTTAAAATGTCAGTTGTAATAGACTAAGCCTAGATATGAATCAGTCTGACTTAATTTGTACATTTTACACACAGTCTTCTTGTTCCTTTTAACCATATTTGTGTTTGAGGAAAATAAGTGATGTTTATATTATTAGAAGGAATGTAACAACGATTGGAAATTAATATGTAGTGTTTTTGAAATGTAGCCGAATGTTTTGGTTATTATTTGTGTTTTTTTACTCGGAATAGTGTTCTAATATGGTTTCTTTAATTAAGGGCTAGAGACTAGGGCCCAGATTTACTAAAAAGACAGGCAATGCAGCAAGACACTTTGGGGCAGATTTATGTTTCCTGGCGCATCCCTGCAAATCAGCAAGGATGCGCCAGGAATGATGCGTCACGCAAGTTTACCCTTGCGCCACACATGCTGCGCCGCATTTACAATGCGGCGCATCATGGCGCAGGAATAAACAGATGCATGACGCATCCGATGGCGTAAGGTTGGCGCAGTGCTTCAGTTGCGTCGCAAGCGCGACGCAACTCCAGCACTGTTCCAACCTAGCCTATCCCTAACATGGTGCGTCAAGCCTTACGCCTGCTTCATGCAGGCGCAGGGTTTTGGCGCATCAGCGTTGGGAAAGTGACTCAGTCCAATCTTATAGATTGGACTGAGTCCCTTTTCAGGGGCGTTCCTGCGACGGAACGCCCCCCCCTCTGTCGACACGCCCACGTGAAACCTGACGCAGGTTTTACGTGGCGCAGGGCTTTACATCGTGACGCATCTCCATAGATGCGTCACGATGTAAATATGGCGCAACGTGGTGCAGGGTTTACACCGCCGCTGCGTCACAAAAGTGACGCAACGGCGGCGTAAAAGTGGCGCATCTCCAATATAGATCTGCCCATTTGTTTCACTGCGTGACAGGCAGAGAGTGGGAATGCGCATTATCTACTAAGATATGACATATACCTGCTCTCTCCCTGCACGGGTTTTGATGTTTTGGGCATCTGGGGATTTGAAGCTAGATAGTTCCATCACAGGTGACATCATTGTTGTAACAAGGATTGGGAAAGCTAATAAGTCTGGTGTTGTGCGCCAGCCTTCTGCCAATTCTTGTTTTATTTCGTCATGGTTTTTGCAAAAAGGTATTGTTCAGGAAGCTGCCAGGAATTCGTCAATCTAAAAAAAATGGCTACTGGCAAAATATGTTTGGTCTAAAAAAAAGCACACATTACCAAAGTATTCTTTGGCATTGAAGGGAGCTACTTTGTGTGTAGATGTGTTCCTTGTGAAAGGGCAGCATGCCCATACTCATGGTGAAGTCAGCTACTTGCTGCAGTGGCATGACTCATTGGCCCTTTAGGCGTGATCAAGTGGGTTGGACAAAAATGTGAATGGCACAATCAAGACAAATGGGCAAAGCGTGGCTGAAAATCCCTAAAAGTAAATGTGTGATACATATAGTTGTAGTAAAATCAAAAGGTCTTCTCTAACACAGACTTAAAAAACCCAATAGTTCTACCACTGCCTGTGTGCCTCAAAAAAGAAAGAAAGACAGGAAAGAAGGAAGGAAAGAAGAAAGGACAGATGAAAGAAAGAAAAAGAGAAAAAAGAAGGAAAGAAAGAAAGAAAGAACATAAGAAGGAAAAACAAAAGACGAAAAGAAAGAACAAAATAAAGAATGCAAGAGAGAAAGGAAGAAAGAAAAAAGAAAGATGGAAGAAGGAAAGAATGAGAGAATTGAGGAAAGAAGCAATAAAAAAATTGTTAATAGTTCTGAAACTTAAACACGATTAAGGATGGTTTATTAAAGAACCACTAGTAAAATAGTGAGTTCAGAATAAATGTGTTCTGAAGAATTCTCCGCTGATAAATTCACATGTACAATTTGGAAGATTTCAGTTTGTGTAGTTTCAAAGGGAAGCTGTGCAATACCATCACTCAGCAAAACAAAGAACACTCCACAAGAAATTTGCAACAGCATTGGCAGGAGACAGTAACTGAGAAAACATTGAGGGGTATATTCACTAGAAAGTGTGCTAAACATCTCCAAAAAATGTTAACGCAACTTTACACATCGCAGCCTATCACGGGAAAATAACCCTGTATCAACATGGAATTCACAACATGGAGGTACCATGCGATAGTCCGCCGAAAACGCGGCCAATGTCCGCGATGCAACCACCTCGACGGACATAAAAACACAAACCTCAACACGAGAAAACATGCGATGGGCCAATGCGCGATGAGGAAATCAGCGATAAGCAGCGCCAGGACTGCAATACACACATGGCAGGCGGGAATAAGCACAACAAAAGCCTGAAAAAGAAAGACAAACCAAACAGAAAACAAGAGCCAAGCACAATGGAGGCAACCCGAGCCAGGATACAACCCCACAAGCCCCATTGGCAACAAATCATTGTACGTGACAAGCCATCTTGGACAAGGTGAATGCAGCCTGAGAACGGAGGAGGATAATGGAAGAAAGCCAGAACTTCCGGAATGATGCGAAACGCACAAACAAGCAGAAATACGCCAGCAACAAGAAGGCAGCAATGCCCTCCTGAGGTGGGAGTCCAGCGCCACACCAGGAGCTGGATGACATGGAGGAAAGGGTGTCCACCACATCAGTCTGGAGATGGTGGCAGGACTTGGGGACTGGAAACTGCCCAAAACAACAGACACAACTTCAACAGGGAGAGGAACCAGCGGAGACTGGGGGGACGGGGAGAGATGTGGCACATAGGCACACATGCACAATTAAGCACAGCACAACTGTAGACAAACCATGCCCAAGAGTATAAACCAAGTGCACAAGGACACAACCCGGCAATATCACACCACTGAACAAGCACAGAAGTGAAAACCACACTGCCTGAAAGGGAGAAGGGTGAGCCAAATCAGAGCTAAAGGGACATCTCACACACAATGTAGCACACACACATAGGAAATAGAGCACCCCAACATCGAACACAATGTGGTACAAACACCAACACACAGGACACAAGTACACACGCCTGTGGCCGGTAAACGACCATACACATCTGGCAAAGCACGAAACAGGGACATGATAATTAACAAGTACAGACCCACAGTCCTGATGGGGTAGTAATGCATGTATGGCAGGGAGCCTGAAGGTCCGTGACACTCACATTGGCATACAAATAAAGACACAACACAGTGGGAGACAAGTTAAAATGCGGAAACTTTATCAACAAGTGCAAGTAAGTACGGCCAAGAGAAGTGCCATGATATGTAGACCAATGCAGCAGCATGTCTGAATGAGGAACGTAGGAAAGTGCCCATGTTCACCTCGGGGGAGTCCATCACCAACACAAGTCAGTGCCATCCCGCGTTGGTTTTCCGCGCCTGGATCATGAGTCCAGGCCAATGCAGCCATCTCCACCGTCGTCTTGGGACATGTGACAAGATTCCCAACATGCAACGAGGCGTCGAGACACGTGCAATGGGTCACATCCAGTTGTGGCTGCAGGTACCTTGTCACTCATCCATGAACACGAGTGCAGCTGCGTTGGCCACCATCTAGCTGCGTAGGCCAACATCTCCAATGAGTGATCGTTGTCCACCACATCTGACATGTCATCGACGTAATCCATCAGCTGACCCGGACAGATGTGCTGACTCCAACCACTGGACCCAATGTACACCAAAGCCCAATCGGGTAGTGGCTCAATGTGCTCACTGCACACGACGACTCGTGCAATCTCCCAGGTCCCGTTTCCAGCCTGCATGCTAAACATCCATGCATGCCATAAACGGGCATCACGGTGACACTCCTGGTCATGGGCCAACAGGGGGCACACACACACGTCGCAATCCAGGTCAGCTACCGTTATGTTGGAGAGGCAGACAATGCAACACATGCTGAACGCAGGTGATGTCCGCAAGGCAGAAGCTCAGTCGGTAACTGATCCGCAGCACTGCGAATGGCAGTGCCCCCAGTACATGCAGCAGACGTGCACGGTACAGGTCCACGTGACTGGAGTAGAGCATGTGTCCGGGATGGTCTGCCATTGCGTCAGTGGCTCTGCTTGAAGCAGCACTGGCTTGCCCTGCGCCAGTCCTGTGGATGAAATGGCACAGCTCGGTGCAATGAGCAGTGTCTGTGTGCAACGGGTGGAGGCCTGGGGTGGGGTGGGAGTACGTGTGAAGGTCATTTCATGCACACTAACTACGACCAAGGACATCTGCATGTGGGATGTGTACACATTGGTCTCACATTGGGCAGTGCGTAGTGTGGAAGTCGCAAGCAAATGCTATCATATCTGTCAGTGGGTGCTGGCCACATGCAAGTTCCTGCTCGGAGCTGGAGATGTGCTACCACCTGATAGTTCAGACAACAAACCTTTCATCCCTACAGTAACTTCACCATCTACATGCATACAGGAGATGCACAGGGCCTGTTGTGGGTGTGGTGGGATGTCTGCGACCCTGGGAATTATGGATGATATGCCCAGCACGTGGCACATGAGGGGCCTCACTGTGTGTTACGTTGCCACACAGCTGCTCCTCCCTCCCACGAGCCCCCACACTTGTGTGCACTGCGCAGTTGCATCACGTGCACTCCTACAGTACACCATTGTAATGCCTGTCCACGCATATCCAGCGGCATGCCAACAACACCGTGACGCTGGCCATTGAAGGTGTGCGGCCACGTGAGAGTGGGCCGATGGTCTGGACAGGGCGGACACAGGTGTAGAACCCAAGGCTGGCTGTTATCGCGTTGCAAATGAGGCCAGGCAACTGACTCATGCATCTGCAGGACTGATACACATAACACTTGGCATGCATGTGCTAAGACCCCGAGCGGTCTTGCGTTCCTATATATCCCCGTACGTGCGGGCCCGCCCTCCTGGTGCATGACACATTGCAACATCGAAAACTATGCCCCTGGTGGTGACAACACCCCAACACAGAGACACACTTACCGCACTTCCTGTACAAGGCGAGGTCCAAACCATGCCCTGCTCCCCCTGCCGAATCAGCACACCCCTGCGCTGACCTGACGTACGCCGGACCAGCACACACCGCTTGTGCATGCAGTGGGGTGCGTGCGCAGCTACATATCGAGGGTCACTGCCAACGCTGAGGTGACATGGTAACGTCCGATGAAGACAGCACACTGTGATGTTGCGTGGCCTGTGCCCATCATGCTGACACAATGACCACACGGACACACTTACTCTGATGCTGTGAATGGCTATGGGCACTTGCACCCGGCCACATTTATTAACAGGCACACATACCGAGTGACACCTGTGTTGGATGTGTGTGGGGTGTGTGCACACTAGCTGGCAAGGGCTGCCTGGTGCAGTCAGAAATCGACAACAGTGTACATCGTGAAGGACACAACCATTCAACCATAAAGGCCCCATGACTTGTGCTGCGCAGAGTTAGTGGCACCAGTGCTGTTCGGGGATGCCGCCTGCGATGAGGCTTGTCCAATGGTGTGGACACCTCCACATCTTACCCTAAACACAGTTCCACATGTGTGACCTACTGGGCCGCAGTGTAGGCCTGAGGCAGAGGTCAGCACAGGCGATTCACCGAGTGTCGCCGGCTTAGGTTGGATGGCCCCACCGGCCTGCCTGGTTCAGGTTCAGTGGCACCACGGGACGCGGACTTGTGGTGAACAGGGTTGATGGCACCAGGTCAGTTGTTGATAGTGTTCAATCACCTCCATGACTCTGATCTGGCTTTCGTCCGGACTGAGCCGCATCTTCGTCTTACTCCTCTCTGTGCGTTCACTGCTGTGGACTCTGCCATTCATGATTCGCGACTATGTGCTGGATGTGGGACCTACTGGTCCGCAGAGTAGGCCTGAGCCCTCATCCACGTGTTGTCAACCTGCTTTGAACAGGGTTAGTGGCACCACGTGTCGCCGGCTTGCGTTGAATAGGGTTAGTGGCATCAGGTGTCGCAGGCCTGCGATATGGAATTATGCCTCACTGATCGAAGGGAGTCTGGTGCTGTGGCCGCTGCCACGGACTTGGGGTCACTGCCATTCATGACTCAGATGAACAAACCAAACACAAGGAGATGATGGACGGAGTGCTGAAACTTTTCAAACACTCACCCCCACTCACAGATCTGGGTTGAATCCATCATCATTCTTTGGCTCACTTTGCCACCCTAGTTCCGACACAGCTATATGAAAAGCAGTCTTGACCCTGTGCCTCATGGCAACAGTCCAGACCGAACTGCCAAGTCATGTCTTCCCTGGACCGGAAACATGCATCCTGGACATTCAGGACTCAGGACACAGTTCCACATGTGGGACCTACTGGGCCGAAGGGGACACCGGTGGAGTATGTAAATGAGAAGGAGTAATGTGGGCCAGCGTCGGGGTTCCCAGCGATGGTCTGCGGAGGCTGCAGAGGTCGCGGAACTGGTGCTTGGAGCTTGCACCGGCACGTGGTGGGCCCTTTCTGACACACGCCGGTGTAGGAAGGTGAGCGGAGCCTCGTTGGTGGGCTGGGGCAGGCATGACGGGTCTGGGGACCAGCGGCCAGGGGTGCAGCAGGCACACAGTGACGCAGGCCCCGTTGGGTTCAGTGCAGGACTCATGGCAGGCTGAGAGGCGCTGCCCTGTCAGATGCATCTATTCCGAATGAGAACCACGACCAGTGTGACGGGCTTTTTGTTCATACCCCTACGCAGGACTGGCATATGCAGGTCCAACCCACTACCCACGCGCATGCAGGGGCAGACGTGACGTGAGACATTTCCACGTTCTGCCCCACAGCCTGTGGTGACATGGTAGCGTCCACTGGCCACTGGCCACTACACTGCATGCACCAGCAGTTGATCTCCCCATGGCCATTTCCGTGCTTTGCACTCTGTGGTCTGTCTGGCACCTCCACGCCACACCTGGCATTGGCATCCAGGAATGGGCTGGCTGTGTCACTCCTCCGACTCTGGCAGTTGTGGGTTGGATGGTACCAGGGCCGGCATGTGTTGCGCAGCCGGCAGCTTTGTCTGCGGTGGGATGTTGGTTGTCCGCTGGGTTGTTCCCGTCAGCAGAAGGGGGATGTGGGTCAGGATGCGGGGCATGGTTGTCATTTTGGGCCTGTGGTTGGGGAATGTCCTCCTCCGGCGTTGAGTCTGGGCAGCAGGTGCGTTTTAAGTGGGTCCTCTGTCTTTGTGTACGCTCCCTCTGTGGTGTTCCCGGGGGGGGCAGGACGGGTCCTGGGGGTGGTGGCGGGCCTGTGGTGGTTGCGGTGGGTGTTGTGGTCCTCATGGGTATCCGCGTTGCATGATCATTTTGTCCATGGCATCTGTGGGTCTTCCGGTGTGGCTCTTGGCTGGGCTCCCTTTTATGCTGCAGGTAGTCATCCTGCTTAACACCAGCAAAAGGCAGGTGTTAATTCCCTGCTGCTACCGCGGCTGATCGCCTGTTTTTGATTCGCATCGCAGATCTGGCAGTTCGTTGTGAACGTGGTGTTGTGGTTTTTTCATGTGTTTTTACACGGGAACGCCTACTCCCCTCATCTCATTAGGGTTAGTTGGTGGTGTCCACCGTGGAGATACATTTTGGGGCAGTTATCGCGGGAATACTGGCGTTGTCTGCAGTTTGCACCAGCTTGTGAATGGGGTGTTAAATCTATCTCCACTTTTGATACGTTAAGGTGGTGATAAATCGGAGATATGTCCTTGTGAATATCCCCTGAATGTGGCCAGTGCTCTCACCAAGGAAAAAGTGCCCCCCTTTCACCTCAGGCTCTAAACATAAAGGCAACATTAAAGTAATAATTATATAGTCAAAACAAAAACACTGGCACTGAAGGGAAACACCTCTAGTGCATATGTGCTTGTTGTGAAAGAGCAAAATGTAGTTACTCAAAGTGAAGTTAAACAGTGGCTGAAGCAGGCTGACCCACTGTCCCAAGCTGTGTGCTTTTGTGGGTGGAAGCAAAATGTGAATGATACAACAATAGACCAATTAATGAAGTGAGTTGGCAGACAGTCCCTTTAAAAAAGAATAGTATACATTTAATTTTAGTAAAACCTGACTAGGGCCAGACCTAACAAAAGGGGCTGATAGACCTCGAACGAGGCTTTCAGATGGAAGCAGGACTTAACTGAGTGCAATCTCTGCATATTCTTCATTCTGTGTGTCAACGTTACAGCCGCCTTACATTGACGTACAAGGGGGGTTTAATCATCCCAGAAGCCTACCAAAGTTTCCGGTCTTTATCTGAAGTCAAGAAACTGTGATGTGGAAGATCTCTGCTGGATGGGTCTTCTATCACTTCTGGGAGGTCCGTAGGTGGCAGGATGATTTGGTGATCTAAGACAAAGCATATAACAGGCCTTGGCCTTACACTATCAGGAGGTGGAGGCAAGTCGAGGCTTCCACAGACAAATTTACATCTGAAATACAGATATGTGGGTGTTTGATGATCACCTAAGCCTTAGTTGATAAAGGGCAGTGAAGTGGTCTGCATGGAAGAATATATTGGGATCAGATCACCTGCATGTCCAGACTCATGTGTAGTACAAGAGCTCTTATGACTTTATTAGGTAGGTGGTAATGTTGATGTAGGGGTGGCCACCTGCATGGAGAACTGAACAGTGCCACTATTACAAACATATTATGTACATTCAGTTATGAATCCAATTGTGGGAACCAAAGTCTAGGGGCCCGATTCACAGAATTAACTTAAGACAAAACTTAAACCTAAACTTACTACATTTGGTATTCACAGAATGCACTTACTACTTTTGGTATTCACAGAATGCATTACTACTTTTGGTATTCACAGAATGGATTTACGACTACTAACTTTACGTCCGCACTCGGGCCGGAAATTCCGGGTCGGAGGCGGAGCTTCCGGGCCAGAGGCGGGGCTTCCGGGCCAGAGGCGGAGCTTCCGGCCCAGAGGTGGAGATTTTGGCCATGGCTAAATCTCCGCCACTGGCTGGAATTCCCCCCTGCGGGCCGGAAGCTCCGCCTCCGGCCCGTAAGCACCACCTCCGGACCGGAAGCTCCACCTCCGGGCCGGAATTTCCGGCCCGAGTGCGGACGTAAAGTTAGTAGTCGTAAATCCATTCTGTGAATACCAAAATTAGTAAGTGCATTCTGTGAATACCAAATGTAGTAAGTGCATTCTGTGAATACCAAAAATAGTAAGTTTAGGATTTTGTCTTAAGTTAATTCTGTGAATCGGGCCCTAGGTGTGTAGTGGACATTAATAAAAAGGCAGCTGGTATTATGATGTTTAGGTGTCTGAGGGAAAAGCATGCCTTTCAGAGGACACATATTTGCAGTCTTCTTCTTCATCAATGTTCCCTGCTAAAAAATCACAGAAAGCACAAGAAGGCTGCAAGGCCTACTGAAATGAAGATAGGATGAAATGTCCTTCCAACTCATATATGAGCTGCAACCTTTCATAAACAGAACTTATCCTACACTGACTCTTCGTGGGGCTTGAACGGGGTGATAAAGAGCAGGCCAGGAACAAAGGAGATCATGCCCATAGGGAGTAAAATGGCACATACAATAAAAGGAGTTTCTCACTGTGGATCTTTCAAGAGTAAAAGTGAATAAGCACTTCCCAGCATCGATATACCTAGAACCTTTTATTGTGTTGTATTGCTGCCCTTCCAGCAGATGGAGCAAGAGAGTTTACCATTGCTTCCTTATTTATGGACATCATTCTGCAAAAGCAGAGAACCCTGGTCACATTTATCTCTCTCAATTCATTTAATATCTATATAATCTCTTGTAAATGGAGAATACATTGCTAGAATCTATCTAGGTTGTCTCCATCTTTGTACACTGAACAGTTAGTGCTCTATGATGCTACAAATTTTGAAGTGGATTATTTCCTGAGATAATCCTATACGTGCTCCATCCAGTGTTTAGTGTTAACTCATATGCAACCAATGCCACACAATCTCTTTTGATGAGTCTCTCTGTCCTTTTCAAACTCTCAAGTGCTGCAGTTAACTCAAAAGGATGGAATGAGAGACAGAGTTTTCTTTCAGACCTGGACTTCAATAGTGTAACAGCCTTGCACTGGAGACTTAAGGCTGTGATGGCAATGAGGCACCTGATGCCATTGTGTTATTGACACTTAGGGCCTAATTGCGAATCAATAGACCTGAGACTGCTGTACCCGTGGATGGCGGTCCGACTGCTGCCATTGTATCTGGTCTCATGCCCGATAACGATGGAGGCGGTTGGATTGCCACAAGACCGCTGTCACAGCTAGGATCCAGGATTCCAAGCGGTGGTTAAAGCAGGCAGGAATCAGGGTGGTGCAATTGCAGGCACCACCGAGCACATTCCGATCTGCCTTTCCACCAAACATTTCATGGCGGGCACCATGCCATGGAATGCTTGGCAGAAAGGCATGCAAACGGGCCCCCAACATGATAGATGGGCAAATCTGCCAATGGGGTTGCTAGCGGGGAGAACATGATGTGCCCTCCAAAAGTGCATGGACATGCATGCACTATATGGCATGCACAACATGGTGCATGCCCCACCATGCACGGACGTGTTGAAGGCACTGTTCCGGTGGCGGCATGCTTTTTAGGCTCTCCTATGAGCCAAACGTTCCCACCGCTGTAACTTCACTGCTGCTGTACAGCCAGCCCTGGATTCCTATCAGAATCCAGCAGGCGGGTTTTCCGTGGGCTTGGAAGACTTCTTGTGATCGCCATAGCAGCAATAAAGATCACCAAACTCGTAATTAAGCCCTTAGTCTCAGCCAGTAGCCAGCAGTCATTAGGCCTTTCAAAGGTGTCACATTTTAGTGAAAATGAAAGCATACACGAGACCTGTATGCATAAAAAACAGTTCCTCATCATCACATTACAGAGGGTTATTGTTAGACCTGGCATCATTGGCGAGGGTTTCCTCTATTTTTTTACCTTAGCCTCCTGTGTTTTTGCTGGTCTAGATGCTTTGGGCACTTTGCCACTGCTGTTCAGTGCCAAAGTGCAGGTGCTCCCTTTGTAAATTGTTGTTATGGATTGGTGATTTCATGATTGGCATATTTGATTTACTAGTCGGTCCCTAGTACAGTGCACTGTGTGTGCCCAGGGCCTGTAATTCAAATGCTGCTAGTGGGCTTAAGCACTGATTGTGCCACCTACATAAACAGCCTGTAAATGTAACTCAGGGCTGCCATTGCAGAGCCTGTGTGCAATCTGGTACTGCCATGTTGACCTGGTAAGTGCATCCACTTGCCAGGCCCGCACCTTCTATTTTCTTACATGTTTGTCACCCCAAAGGCAGGCCCAAGCTACCCCTGTGGGCACGATGCAATGTATGTGAAAGGTAGGACATATCCTGATGTGTGGCATGTCCTGGTAGTGAAATACTGCCAATTTCGTTTTTCAATATTGCAAGGCTACCTGTTCCCATAGGATAGCATGGAGCGTTTGCTTATGA
Source organism: Triturus cristatus (assembly GCF_964204655.1). Classification (NCBI taxonomy): domain Eukaryota; kingdom Metazoa; phylum Chordata; class Amphibia; order Caudata; family Salamandridae; genus Triturus; species Triturus cristatus. The sequence continues at coordinate 820,995,505 of NC_140591.1, forward strand.
CATCTTATAAACATAAATACCCCTGGGAACAAGGTAGTAAAATAAAGTTTAGTATGCCTGAGCTCAGAATGTTAAAATGCATCTTTTAGTGAGGGTGATTTTTGCATTCTGTGTTTGAAAATACCACTTTTAGAAAGTGGGTATTTTCTTGCTTAGCAATCCAGTGTGCCTCTGCTAGGATGTGTATTGACTGTTTGGCTTTGGAGTGACAGGGGCTGGGGATGTGCAGTGGCTCCGTAGACTCTGATGAGTCAGGGCTAGGCTGAATAGACCTGGGCTGCATTTAGAGTAGGGGGAGGAGATTTCTTTTCACCTGAATGGGCCTGGTCTGCCTTCCACAATGCTGTATCCACCTCCTGCCAGGAAGCTGCACCAGACAAGACAGCACTAGTTTTGACTGAGCACAGGGCTTATCTGCCCCTAGAGAACAACGGATTTTACTGTATAAAGAGAGGGGCCTAGACACCAGACTTTTAGTTTACTACTGGGAAATCAAGAAGAACCTTTGCCAAGGAGAAGAGCTTCGGAAACTGAGTAGGACTACTGTCCCTGTGCTGTTTGCTGTCTGTGGTTGGCCTGCAGTGGCTACTTTGTGCCAAGGAAAGGGAAAAGGACTTTGCTGTTAGCTGTGTCCCCTACTTGAGGAAGATCTCCAAGGGCTTGACGAAGAGCTTGCCTCCTGTTCTGAAGTCTCAGGGATGCAAAGACTTCACCCCCAGCTCCCCTGAACTTCCTTGCTGGGAGTTCTGACCTGCCAAGAGGTGCCTGTAGATGTTCTGGCCCTCTGGAGGTTGGTATGGCTGTTGGGAGCTGGAAAGGCAAAGCAAAAACGAGAAGCGTGATGCATCCGTGCCTGTTTCCGATGCATCACCGAAGAAACTGACACAGCGCCTGCCTGCGGCTCGATCAATCGCCGCACACCGCATCGAATGCATCGGTCTCTGAAGTCCTGAGTTCACCGTAGCGATTCCGGCGCAAGTCCTGCTGTGTGGCTGCAAGAAACCACACATCATCCCGGATCGTCGCCTCACAGCGAGGTACCAGGTCATGCATCGTTAAGAGACACAGTAAAAAATCGACACATCACCTCCCCACGCAGTAAGAAATCGAAGCATCACCTCCTCTCCAGTAAGGAACTAACGCATCAACTCCCCCGGAGCAAGGAACCAATGCATCACCTTCCCTGAGTGTAAGGAACTGGTGCATCACCTTCCTGCGACCTTTTTTATTTGTGTGCGCTAAGCATCCAAAGGTACTTTGTGTGAAAAGTGTCTCATCTACATTTTGCATTGTACTGAACTATTCCTACCATATGAAAGTAATATTTGTATTACAGTATTATGGATTTTTGTTGTTTTGATCTAGTTTGGTTTAGATAAAGATTACTTATTTTTCTAAACTGGTGTGGTGTCCATTTGTAGTGTTTTCACTGTATTACTGTATGTGTTCACAAATGCTTTACAAATGCCTCTGAGTTAAGCCTGTCTGCTTGTGCCAAGCTACCAAGGGGGGTGAGCAGAGGTAATTTTAGATGTGTATCTCCCTTACCCTGACTAGAAAGAAGGGTCCCTACTTGGACAAAGGTACCTACCTCTGCCACCTAGAGACCCCCATTTCTAACAGTTATACTTTAGGGAGACAACTTAAGTCATGCATTATCACTACATCTCTCTGTTCCAGCTGTAGGAACAGCAGATGCCAGCATACTCAGCTGAGCGGCAGCAATGGTGACTAGAGATTATGGTTTACTCATGAATCTTCCCTGTCATTTGTCAGAAGAATGTTGTGGAGCGCTCCAAGAATAATTTGACAGTTGTGTAGGGTCAACAGGTGGCAGACCAAGCATTTCAGTTGGGGGTCTGGCTGGAAGAGTATCTGATGAATTTGACAGAGACACAGATATAAGGGTTGGAGAATATCGAGGAAGACAGGTTGAAGAGGAGCCTTCCCCTATCCTCAGAGGCGACTTTAGATCCAATAACTTTCCATCAGTTAAGAAGACATTAAGAAAGAGCAGTATTGTCACAAAAGCCGCACGGGTGTTATTGCTCGTATCATATGGATGTTATTTTACCCAATCGTGATATGATTTAGACTGTTCTCCTTCAGATCGACACAGCTTGCAAATTTAGGCAAGTATAATCTTAAACCTGATTAGTTAAAATCCTTTGTCGGATTGGGCCTTTGCCACGTGGTAATCAATAGAAAAATATGGGGCCTGCAATCGGTTGGCACCTCTAACCCATTATGACTTCATTTTGATAGTTTCCCCTTATTTCCGCATGGCTGCTGAGATATTTACGTTGTTGTCACCTGAATGCTCCAAAGTGTGTAACACATCGAGGGGAGCTTGTTAGTCTGTATACGTGCGGAAGTTATTCAACACAGGTTTTCGGCGCTTAGATGATAAGATATGGATTAATATATGGATACATCGACAGGAAATATACAGTTCTTTTTTTTTATTTGAGGGCTGTTATCCAATCTTGCTGCAACTTTGACAGCTCTCCCTCAGGTCTGCACAATTTGTGAATTTGCGTGAATATAACTGAATGCATCAGGTTTGAATAAGCAGTAAGTAAGTACGGGAAAGCCAGCATTGACTTTTAGCGTCTTTTCATTGGATGATGGGCTATCCACTTACAACGCACCTTCGATAGTTTGCTCTCTGGTCCGCAAAGTGTGTGAATACTATCCTCTTGTGACTAAATATTTAGGATCATATGATGTTTTGGTAGTGTTACGGACTGTAAGTTAAATTTAGATGATGCAAGCGAATGTCCCTGGTTTGAATGGGTAACAGGCACGTGAAAGTAAGCGCTAACGTTTTAAGTATTTTCATTGGACGATATACCATCCAATCAAAATTCGTTTCCGAAAGTTTCCTTTCTGGTCGGTGAGAACGGGTGACAGGCACGGGGCAAAGTTAGGAGTAATATTTAGGGGGTTCTCATTAGATGGCATACTATCCAATCACGATTGGAGTTTGACGGGTTCCTCTCTGGTCGGCGGAAGATGCGAATATTATTCCTGTTTTTACCCTCATGTTTATAACCTGACGACTTTTTTTGCTGTTGGGTGTTTTTTGCACTTTTATATAGGGCGAACTCCACCTGAACGTATCAAAGCGGTTTAATAAGCAACAGTTGCATTACAGATGGACACATGAATTTTGTCTTTTTTTCTTTTTTAGGCACAGGATCACAGGATGCTTGAGCCTCCCTCCAGACTCGAACTTAGGGGCATATTAACATGGGCTTTATCTCCGCTTTTTTGGCTTTAAAAGCCAAAGAAGCGGAGATTAAAATATCGTCCTATCAACAACAGGGTGCTAACATGCAAAATCGCATGTTAGCACCCTTTTTCACTACGCTTCCCTTTGCATCTCTAATGAGATGCAAAGTGGGTGTTCCAGAGCAAAATAATAGGAGAAATGTCGCTAAGCGACATTTTTCCTATTATCAAGCTTTACGCTAACCTTGTTAGAGACAGAAAAGCAGTGCTATTCACGGTTAACGCTGCATTTTTACATCTGCTAATTTTCAGATTTAGCCATGTAATCCAATGGGAGGTGGATTACATGGCTAAGTCCACCATGGCCTATCAACAAGAATATCCCTATCCTTGTAGTGTTATCGCTGTATTACCAGCGATAACCTCCCAAAAAGCCGCTATCGCTGGATTTTTTATTGCCTAGGCAGTTAGCGTTGTTAATAACGCGATAACCAGGCGATATTATCCAGCGATAGCGGGCGTTAAAAAAATTAACGCTAAGCGCCCTTAGCGTTAATTTTCCCTGTTCCTTGTTAATAAGCCCCCTGGTTCCCAGGCTATAAAGTCGGCCGCTCTAGCCATCAAGTGTGGTAATAAATGACTCCAAAGGGCGTAAGATTAAAGAAGCTTGGGGCATATTATCAAGGAACTGCGTTAAAATTTTAACGCAGTTCCTTGAGAATATGCCCCTTTATTCTCTCTGAGGGAGAGCGGCAGGGGCAAAGCTAGGACAACTATCAGTCACCAACGGTAACCCATAGAACGTTGGAGTCTTGGCATTCTCTCCACGCGCTCGGTAGCAACCTCGCGCAAGGGGGAGAATGCCAACACAACATCAAGCCACATCCTCTCGTTGATAATACGGGGTGGAAGTGAAATGCAGCTAATCGGCACATAGGGGCATATTTACAAGGCGGCGATAGAAAATTATCGCCACTTTTGCCGCCGTTTTTGGCCGAAAAGCGGCGATAATTCTATCGCCTAATTAGCAAGGTCACGCTAATGCGTGAAACCTTGCATTAGCGCACAAATTCTTAACGCCCAGCTTTGCATCTCTAATGAGATACAAAGTGGGCATTACTGACCTGACATGACAGGAGAAATGTCGCTAAGCGACATTTCTCCTATCATCAAGCCCCACGCTATGAAGCATAGCGGCAAGAAAAGTAGCGATAACCCCTGTTATCGCTACATTCCTTACGCCTGCTTCAGGACTGACTTAGCCATGATATCCTATGGAAGGTGGATATCATGGCCAAGTTTGTGGGGCCCTATCAACAAGCTAACGCCACATTTCGTGAGATTATCGCTGGGTTTCCAGCGATAATCTCCCGTTAGGGAGTTAGCGCTAGGATTTTTATCGCTGTTGAGATAAGCGTTGCTAATAGCACGCTATCTCAGCGATAAAAATCCACGTTAGCCGGCGATAATTATCCTAGCGCTAAGTGCGCTTAGCGATAATTATCGCCGGTTGTTGCTGATATGCCCCATGGTTTCTTGACCTATTTCAACACGCTGGTTTTCAGACATTGGAGGTTTTTTTTTCATCCTATCGGATTCTTTAATTCTGTGGTTTACTCTCTGGTCTTAAAGGAACAGATAGTTTCAGGTGGAAGATTGTGAGTGGTTGTCTGGGCAATTTGAATTTCCCTCCTGTCCCCTCCCATGGGTGGTTAAATTCAATTCTGTTTATTATATGATATATTTCATGTCAGAGTATCATTAAATAGTTTATTTAAATAATATTTTGACGTATAGAGTTTTATTGTTTGTCTCTATCGACTTTTCTACATTTAATTTCAATGGAGTACTTATACCTCTCTTCATTTCAGGTAACTCTTCATAATTGGTTCACCATCGAAGTTTAGACTTCCTTAGGGGCATATTATCAAGGACGGCGTTAAAATTATCTCCGGTGTAGCGGCAGAAAACTGCTGCTAAAGCGGCGATAATGGGCTTGATAATATGCCCTTGAGAATTCCAATAGAAGCCCATGTTCACACCAGAACATGGGCTTCTATTGGAATTCTCAAGGACATATTATCAAGACCATTATCGTCGCTTTAGCAGCAGTTTTCTGCCGCTAAAGCGGCGATGATTTTTAACGCTGTCCTTGATAATATGCCCCTTAGTCTTCATTGACTTTTGGTTAGTATTGGTTTTAAAGAAGAAGAGCAAGAAAAAATAAAGATCAAAAAATTAAATAAAAGAAGAAAATTTTGAACTATTTCCTATTTCACCACATTTAAAAGAGGCAGACTGTTCTGTGCTCATGGTTATTGTATGGATGTACAATTCTGTTCTAGAACCTTTTCACTTTGTGATGTAATGCTTTCAAGTAGCTGCTTGCAGTTACATTAAAAGAAATTTGCATAATGTTAGCCTCCGTGTCTTTAATGAAATCCAGATTCTCTTGTCATGGTAATAGGAGAATCGCAATTTCAGAGCAACATGAGTGGTCAGTTTTTTACTCAAATAGGGAAAAGGTAGAGCTTTAAGTGAGATAAAAAACCGAGGGGTCTCTCTACGGGGCATGGCCGATGTAATTAAGGGCATGGCTTAAAAACAGTAATCTAAAATTCTGTGCTTGTCATAGTGTGCCACCTTACTGGTATTTTTCTGCTTCTGTCAGGGCACCCAGATATATAATACAACAAATAACGTTACCCCAACAATAAACCAGGACTTTGTCAGTGGTTGTTAGTTGCATAAGCTAAATAAGCAACAGCTATGGCTTCATTGTATATTATACTGAAAATGCTTCAGCTGTGAATTTATGAGACAGTGAAAGAACTATGGGGCATATTTACAAGGGCTTTATCTCCGCGTTTTTGGCTTAAAAAGCCAAAAAAGCGGAGATAAAAATATTGACCTATTTACAAGAGGGTGCTAACATGCATAATCGCATGTTAGCACCCTTTTTCCCAACGCCTCCCTTTGCATCTCAATGAGATGCAAAGTGGGCGTCACTGGGCGTTCCCTGGATGGACTACCTTGCAAATATCGCTGATGTTCACATCGCGATATTTACAAGGCAGCCCACAGGATTTTAGCACACGTTAGATTTTGGTGAAAATGGCAGTTTTCACCAAAAACGAATGTCTGCTAAAATCCAGACTTACCTATGCCTTACATAGGGGGTGGATTATGCTGATACGACCACCGGGTCATATCAGCAAGGTTATCGCCGTTTTGCAGGGAACATCGCTGGAAAACCATCGATGTTCCCTGCAAAATGGCAATAACCTCGCTATCTCTGGAATTTTTATCGCCCTGGAGAAACACGTTGTTAATAACGCGCTACCAGGGCGATACATTTCAGAGATAGCCTGCGATAAAAAAGTTATCGCTAAGCACGGCCAGCGATAATTATCGCTGGCCGTTGATAATATGCCTTTATAATGAGTCTCTTTGGCCTTACATCAAAGGCAGGTACTGCTTCAGAGTAAAAAAAAAAACATCCAGCCTAAGGATGAGGGCAAAAATGGAGAGCCCGATAGGGACCTGTCTCAGCACCTGCTTTTTAGAACTGCACTGGCAGAACCCAGCCCACTTAAAGTTCTGGGGCTAGGGATGTTGAACGGTACACGAGAAGACTCCACGTGAAAGGAATATCGCATCCGTCTTTGCAATATGCATAGGTCAGTGGAGATTGGTCTTGGGAATGTTGCTCAGGCTGATTGATCATAATGCTAGGGACAGGGGAGCAATAGCGGGGAGACCGATTTCTTTATTAATTATTTTTTTCATAATTTGAGGTTGAGTGATGCTTGGTAATATTCATCTATAGAAATACTTGTTCTCAACTAGAATGCTAGGTATTCTGATATCTAGTAGCTGGTTAACTATAATATGAAGGGAGTGATATGATAGTAGGCCTTGATGCTATTCTGTTCTCATAGGTCCCACTGAGGAAAAGGAAACACAACTTTCGTTTGACATATACTATTGACGATGATTTATTGTAGCAACTGAATAAAGGAGAGTCGGGGGATATATTGTGTACTTGTTTAAATAAACTATGATGTTGGTTATGTATTTGCATAAATTATGATGTTGTAAAAAAAAATTCATTGGTAACTACTCATTGCATTTTTTATGCTATTTGTGGATTTCTATAAGGAGGAAGATATGTGGAATTTTTTTAACACAGTACGAAATAACATGACTTTTTGCAATAATATATGTTACAAATGTGAGATGTCCTCGAGGTCTTAATGATCATGCAACACATTTACCAAGTATACAAAAATATGGATGAATGTATGGTCACTCCTTATTTCATGTATTTAGGATTCAGACATGATATACACTGTCTAATATGAACAACAATTGACAAGCACAAAAATGACAAAACTGGGGATTTACGACCAGTGTGAGATTATATGATGTTAAAAGTTTATTTTTATGTTCTTGGTATGTGTAGGGGGCCATGATCTATTTTATTGTAAACTTGTAATGCAGTTTGGTGAATTGCCTGTATTGTGATGTCTTATAACTTTAAAAAAAAATTATTTTGTTATTTATACATATATGGATTTTTTATTGTGCTTTCTTCCCTGATAATGTTCTATTTTTGGGGCGCAACGCTTTGGCTGGGCTGCTGTTGGATCATTACTGAAAGAAGAAATAAAAACATTTTTGGGATTAAAACACAATTTAATGTCTTCTGCTTTATTGGATATGTAAGAAGGATTATATTTGCATGTGACACCTTAACATTTGGACTTCCTAAGCACTCCCTTTTTGTATTTTATAGGAAGATGGCTCTGTATATACTATACCAAAATGATGTATAGTGTGCTCAGAGTCCAGGGAGTCCCCAGAGGTATAGCAGAGGCTAAATTAGGTAAGTACTAACAGCTCTCTTTGTGGTAGTGTGGGCGAGCAGTTAAGCTTATCCAGAGGGTGTGTTAAGGATATATTGTATTCATTCAATCAAAGACTGATACACACACTTAGAGACAGAATCCAGACCAACCAAGGGGCATATTATCAAGGACGGCGTTAAAATTATCGCCGGTTTAGCGGCAGAAAACTGCCACCAAAGCGGCGATAATGGGCTTGATAATATGCCCTTGAGAATTCCAATAGAAGTCCATGTTCACACTAGAACATGGACTTCTATTGGAATTTGCAAGCGCATATAATCAAGCCCATTATCGCTGCTTTAGCTGCAGTTTTCTGCCGCCAAACCGGCGATAATTTGTAACGCCGTCCTTGATAATATGTCCCTAGGTAAGTATTAATAAGGTATACTTAGGTTTTATTTTAGAACCAAGCAGAACTTGGCACAGGTGAGTAATATATATTTTTAAAATGCAAGACTGTTCAAGGTAATGCAGTTGTGCTTGAAATTATAATTGTTACAGGTTTGTATAACTTTTAAATGCAGTTTGTATCATACAGGAAGTACTTTCAGATTGCTTTTGAATTACTTTGGATTGCTTTCAATACTGGGGGTGGTATGCCTAGATACCACACCTTAAGATCTCACTATAGACGGTCAGTAAGACTTTTTATACTTTGCAGTTTAGTTCTCTATTCTCCACACAAACACCAGTTCATCACTTAGAAACATTTTATGCCCAAAATCTCTTAACATGAGTTCCTATGGGAGAAAATTGGTTATCAATTTCACAGGTAAGTAAATGTCTTAGAAGTGGGAGTTTTCGGGGTTAGGACAGAGGTTCCCCAAGGTCCAGGTAGGCACTCAAATTGCACCACCAGTAGCACTAGGGTGACTGGGTGCAGAGTGCAGGATGCCAATGTTAGCCAATGGGGCACCTCGGTTGGGGGCTGATCACGGGCAGGCCGCTCGATCTCAGAAGCCAAGCTCCTTGGGTTAAGTTCAGGGCAAAGGGGTCCCCAGTCAGCATCAAGTACACACCACCAGCGGTGCAGGGGCGGCCGGGTGCAGGGTGCTTAGGAGCGACCGACAGCCCAATGCAATCCTACAAAGATTGCTGGTTTTGGATCTTGTCTGCAAGTTCAGTCCAGGAAGTCTTCCGGGAGGAACCAACAGCAGGTAAGTTGGAGGGCTTGTGGATGTAGGTGCACCTCAGGTCCTCTTCCACGGGGTGCAGTGTGGCCGGATGCAGGTGTGCCTTTTGAGGTCAGATTTCACCTTACCTTGCCACACACGTTTGGGGGGGTCTCTGTGCAGAGACTGCAGGCGATGTCAGAGAGTCCTGGAGGCGTAAACCCATGGTGGACTCAGACTCTGGAGCGCTGGAGACCTCGCTGGGACCGGTGTGCCACTGGAACTCGGGCTGTAGGCATCAGGTGCAGTGGTGGTTCCAGGCATCAAGTTTCCTCATACTCAGCAGGTTCAAAGTCTCTTTGGAGTGTATTTTGAACAAGGCTGCTATTCGCAGGAGATCTGGTCTTTGTTGAAGGCAGTCAGTCCTCCCAGGAGTCTTGTAGGTCGCTTGCTGCAGGACAAGTCAACTTTTGGCGCAGGATCTCCGAAAAACCTCAGACGGGCCGGTAGAACTGGGGCCAAGTTGGTTCTTCTCTGTAGTCTCCTCTGCTGTGCAACTTCTTCCGTAGTTCTTCTTCGTAGGTTGCAGGAATCTGCCTTGTAATTAGTGGGCGTTTTAGGGGTCTCGAGGTAGTAGCCATTGAACTACTGACCTTAGGGTGACTACACCCTTGGTGTGCTCATCGCACATGTGGGGGTAGTCACAGTCCCTTATCCTGATTGGAGAGTGCCTGCCATCTGCAAGATGGTGGGCACTGAAGTGTGGGCTTCAAATGGCCCCCCACCTGAGATGGGGGTTGGCATAGGTGGGCACACCTTCTAGGCTCCTCTAATTTTTCCCACCTGTCTTCCCGCTGAAAAGGGGGTAAGACAGGAAGTGGGCCTGTTCTTGATAGAAGTAGAGGCTGTGGGTCACGTTGCAAAGGCAGCAAGGTCATTGAAGCTCCCCTGCCACAAATGGATCTTCCTGACCTGGGGGAGGTGTGAACTATCCCCAGGCAGAGCTGGTGTAGTGCCACTACGTGGAGTTCCACGGTGTTCGAAAACAACTCAGTGGAACTCCACTCCCCTCGACCCTTCCTACTTCCTATTATAATTAAAAAAAGGCACATACCTGCTGTGGCTGCTGTGAGAAGGTGGCCTGATATAGGCCTAGTGGGCACCTTGTATCAGTCCAAACAACCCCTTATGGTGATGGGTTAAAGACAACCTTTATTGAAAGCTATCCTAGTGGTAGCTATGGAGAGCATCCTTCAGGCTAAGTCTTGAAGGAATATAAAGCAGCTTGTTTTACCAATCTATAATTTCTTGAATGATCAAATGGAAGGACAACCACACCAGGTATATATTCAAAATATATCTATTTAGGTTAAAACACACCCCTCTAGTCTCTTTATGAGATTAGAGTTCGAAGTACTTAAATTCCAAGTTAGCAATCAACAGTAATAGCACAAATACACGTTTGGGCCCTAGGGGCGAACCAAACCATATACAAAAAAAAAGTGTATAAGAACCACGACTGGGATAGACGCAAGGCCTAGAGCCTGTAGAATCGCTGGGACCCCAAGGAACCACTCAAGGTAGTGACACAGGGGACCCACGGGGACTGTATGCAGTGTGTGAACACAACCGAGGGTTCCCGTTAGCTTCTATGGGCAATGTCGCGGTTGGAATTTTAAAGTTTAGGGACACTGAGAATCGAGTCAGGACCAAACCCTTTTGGACTTAATAAGTTCTAGGGCTAGCATCCACGGGAGCACTGGAGTACTCGAGTTACCTCACCCAGGGAAGCCGGGTGCATAGGTGTCTTTTGATGTCGCGTTGCGTCGATGATTGCAAAGGAAGCCTGCAAAGAACTGCTGCTGCCGTGAAGAGGAGAAGTGTCTGAAGGGATCCAAGCCTGGATCTAGGATGGAAGGAACCTGAAAGCAGAGGGGACAGATTCTGGGTCACTAGCCAGTGACTAAGGGCAGGATGGACCAATGCCCACAGATGTCGGGTGCTTCAGGTGAGTTGATGGGTGTCTTGACTCTACAGCCACGAGGTCCAAGAGGCGTCGATGAAGTCCACAAGCCGGATTCGAGCTGTGCCATGAAGTTTGTCGAGTGCTGCGGTGTTAGCGACCAGAATGGACCCAACAAGCCTTGGCAACGGCAAGTCACTGGAATTCAGAGAAAGGACTGTGGTGCAGACCAGCAAGGTCTGAGGGACTCACCCAGAAAGGGTAAGTCAGGGCACTTCTGGAGCATCCGGGGAAGCCCAATTAGAAAAGAAGTTGCCTTTGTGGAGATGGGCTAGTGATCACGAAGGAGCCTTGAGTGGTCGCACTTGAAACTGGCCCACGGGTCACTCGTGGAGTGGAGGCCAACAATCTTTGGTGCAGAAGGTGCTCAAGGCTGGGGCAACTAGGAGCCCAAAGTACAACTTCAAGGAGGACCAGGAAGATAGTGTTGCTGCAAAAGTTCACAGTGTCCAGGGGTCATGGTTCCATGTCACCCACGATAGCCACGGGCTTCAGCTTTGCTGTGGACTCAGGGTAGCCTCGGGGAAGTCTGGAAATCCACCTCTGGTGATGCAAAGACTTTGGTGTCTGGCGGGAGCTTCAGCGATGCAGACCGGTCAGTTGCTTCTTTGATGCCTGCCAAGCAGGGGAGTCACTCCTTGACCCCAAGGGAGATTTTGTCCGTCTTCTAGTCGTGATAGAAAGTCAAAGGTCCAGGATATATGTTGCAGAGTTTCGTCCAGGGTAATCTAAAGTCTCAAGAACTGGGTTCCCATACTTATACTAAGTTTGGTGGTTGGACATGCTCTAGGGCAAGGTTACTCATAGTACGGCCCGCGGGCCGCCAGCGGCCCGGCAAGCCTTCCTTGGCGGCCCGCGGACCTTTCAGACATCGTACCGGTGTACGAGCGAGGAAGAATGGAGTTCAGGCAGGCAAGAGCCCTATTATGCACTCGAAGACGGAGGGCTGCTCTGGTTGGCTGAAGCTCCTTCCCCACGTTCGAAAATAGCCCGCAGTGTGCAACGATTGGCTACTCAACCGGAGGCTGCAGGCTGTCTCTCCAATGAGCTGTAGAGAAAAGGGAACCCTCCGGTTGGGTGATGTACGTTGAAGCCGAAGCCCGCGCTTCGGTCAGCCTTTGTCTCCGTGTCCATCCATTCAATTGTAGTCACACGGACCGGTCGCCCCCGGTCAAATGGGCGAGGAGCCCAGGATGTTATAAGTGTACCACCCTTGGTCACCCTGGAACACGCCGCCGTTAACTGCGCTCGATTTCACGTTCACATCGTCTGCTTTATGCAGACACCATTTCGAGTCTGCCCGGATACAGTGAAAGCACCAAGGCACACGTTATCTCACATTTATTATAAACTGAGGTCCAATAACTCCCAGACCCCCTTCTTTCTTTGGGAGGGAGTTGGAGGGAGACGGAGGGCGGGAGAGGGAGACAGAGGGAGGGAGGGAGACGGAGGGAGGGAGACAGAGGGAGGGAGGGAGACAGAGAGAGACGGAAGGAGATGGAGGAAGAGGGAGGGAGAGAGACGGAGGGAGAGGGAGACCGAGGGAGAGAGACAAAGGGAGGGAGATGGAGGGAGACAGAGGGAGGGAGGTAGAGGGAGGGAGATGGAGGAAGGGAGGGAGAGGGAGGGAGGAAGATGGAGGGAGGGAGGGAGATAGAGGGAGTGAGGGAGACGGAGGGAGATGGAGGACGGGAGATGGAGGGAGAGGGAGGGAGAGAGACAGGGAGGGAGAGAGACAGGGAGGGAGAGAGACGGAGGGAGGGAGATGGAGGGAGGGAGAGGGAGACAGAGGGAGAGAGACAAAGGGAGGGAGACAGAGGGAGGGAGACAGAGGGAGGGAGACAGAGGGAGGGAGGGAGACAGAGGGAGGGAGGGAGAGAGAGGGAGGGAGATGGAGGAAGGGAGGGAGAGGGAGGGAGGGAGGAAGATGGAGGGAGGAAGGGAGATAGAGGGAGTGAGGGAGACGGAGGGAGAAGGAGGACGGGAGATGGAGGGAGAGGGAGGGAGAGAGACGGGAAGGGAGAGAGACAGGGAGGGAGAGAGACGGAGGGAGGGAGATGGAGGGAGAGGGAGACAGAGAGGGAGGAGGGAGACAGAGAGGGAGGAGGGAGACAGAGAGGGAGGAGGGAGACAGAGAGAGGACGGCAACGGAGGGAGGGCGACGGAGGGAGGGCGACGGAGGGAGGGAGACAGGGAGAGAGACAGGGAGAGAGACAGGGGGAGAGAGGGAGGGGGAGGGAGGGAGAGGGAAGAGGAGAGAGGGAGAGGGAGGGAGAGGGAGGTGGAGAGAGGTAGGGAGAGGGGGAGGGAGGGGAAGGGAGAGGGTAGGGAGGGGGAGAGGGAGAGAGGGAGAGATGTGTGTATGCCGGGTCTGGTGGCTCAGTGGACGAAGGCGTCTGCTGCAGGGACCTGTGTTCAACCTCATGGTCACAATTTTTTTTTGCTTTAGCCCCGCCCCTCCCCCTCTGACCCCGCCTCCACCGGTGCGGCCCTCAGCCACAAACCACACTGTAAATTTGGCCCCCAAGAGAAAGTTTGTGAGTACCCCTGCTCTAGGGACTCACCTATGGGAGGGTTTGGAAAGAGGGGTGGTTACACCCATTTCCTTTGTCCAGTTTCACACCAGAGCAGGGGCAGGGGTAGCCCCTGCAACCGGTTTGAACTGGACTATGTACAGGGACACCAAGTGTGCCCCCAGTGCAAGACTTCAAAGCACCAGAGAGTGCTCCCGCCCAGCCCCAATACACATCTGCCTGTCTGGGGAGGTGGTTACACCTCCCTTCGACAGGAAACCTATTGTCCAGGCCTCCCCTGCTGGAGTTTTGGTCAGCAGCAGGAGGCCAGATCCGTGTCTGTGGCAGAGGCATCTATTTTGTGATGCCAGGGCTCAGGAAAGTCCTACCGGGTTAGACCAGTGTGAACATGTCTTTCCCTCTAGAAGGGTGGAATGCTATCCCCACCACCAGAACTGGCGGGGGAAGGGTAGTATTCCAAGATGTTTGACACCAAACACGACAGGTTTTGATGCAGCCATTCCAAAGTTAGCATTTACAGAGAGGTTATAATGCACTTAAGAGTATATGGTATGTCTGTATCACAGAACAGCCATAAGGAAGTATTTACGAAAGCTGCAGAGGGACTGAGCTCATGCTCGGGCACCCTCTCACACAAAACCAAGCACTCTGCCTTCAGGATTGTCAAGGCCTGCCATTGGAGTGACTTATAGGTTTATATGTGTCTGTGTATATATATGTGGATATAGGTAGTTTATACCAGTGTAAGTGGTGCAAGCACACCCTTACCCAGGCTGCAGAAGCAGGCCTGTGGTGCCATTTTGGAGTTCTTCCCACAGGTGGCATAATACATGCTTCAGCCCCTGGTAGGCCTCTGAGGTACCTATGCCCTAGGTACATAGTATACCATATACTAGGGGCTTATGAGGCACTCCAGAATCCAATTAGATATGTAACTAATGTACATGCAAACCATTTTAGAGAGGAAGCAGCTAGGCTGTGGTCCTGATTAGCAGGGCCACAGCCAGACTAAGGCCGAAAAACAGTGAAACTCCAGCAAAAAGTGGGGGTACCCATGTGAAGCAGATCCTACTCTCCTACAGCTGCCTCCTCCTCGCCATGGTCTCTCTCTCCTTCCTCGTCCTTGCCGTACTCATCCATGGAAACCCCTATGTTGTACTTCTTGCGCGTGCGCATGCGCAAGATGTACAATGTAGGGGTTGTGCATGCGCACACACTAGGGGCCAGCTAACTGCACTCCGCCACAGAGTCGGAGTTTTGTTTCAACTCCACGTTCTCAACAGAGCCCTGAGTAGGCAAAACTCCGAAAACTCCACTGGCGGAGCAGAGTTACCCGCCCAGGCTTAGTGTGAACACCTCCGCCCAGGAAATACTTTGTTTCTTGGTCCAGGAAGCCAAGGCTCCAACCCCAGGGGTCCAGAAACATGTTTTGTGGTGGCAGGCTGATGGTTATCAGACAGGGAACCCACCAGAGGCTATCCATTTTTCAGGAGGCATCTCTAAGATGCCCTCTGAGTGCATTGTATAATAAATCCCAGACTGGCATCAGTGTAGGGTTAGTATGCTGAGTAGTTTGCTTTCAAACTTCAAAGAATTCAATAAAGCCATTATGGTGCTGTGGAATTCATAATGACAAACTCGCAGACCATATACTCTTTATTGATTTACTGCACTTAAAATGTCTAAGAATGGATTTAGACACTGTAGGGGTACAGTGCTCATGCAACTGTATCATTACTAGTGATATAGTGTACCCAGCTAGAGGCGTGACCTACCTGTACCTTAGACAGTCGGTTGCAGGCATGGCACGCAGGTATGTGTGCCATGTTGACTCTTCACTTTTCTCAGTACAAAAACACACAGCCTGCAATGGCAGTTTGTGTGTGTTAACATACAGGACCTCTAAGGGTGGCACTATATATGCTGCTGCCCTTATAGGCCTTCCCGGGTCACAGTGCAAGGAACTTACATGTGCCAGAGAGGTGCCAATTGTGAGTACAAACGTAAAGTTTTGGGAAAGTACACAGGCCCTGGGAACCTGATAGGCAGTGACCCAGGGCACATCAGCTCAAAGTGCATCAGAAATCTGGCAAAAAGTGAGGGGGTTACTGCACAGAAACCAACTTTCCTACACATATGATTTCCATCAGTTAAGCTTTAAATTCAGAATCTTCTTACTGAAGCTCTTTTAATCAGTCTCCATCTCATGGAAGTTCCACTTCTGTTCCCAATCACCAAGACAGGAGACTGGGCATATTGATACTGAAGTGGCTTGAGAACCTCTTTTATGGCTTTCCTTACTTCCAATTCGTACCTCAGCCCTAGCAGGGATGGTGCAGAAGGACTCAAAAACATAGTAACACAGGAGGTGGTTTCTTTTACTGCAAAAGGCACTGCTAATGTGGGTATAGATCATACTCAGAAATCCTTTCAAACCACGTCTGTAATGTATGTTAGATGAGAAGACCAAGGTATTTCAGTTGATGTTCTAGAAAACTGAAAGGGCTGACTTGTAAAATTCAGAATTATCTAGAGAGGTGGCATTAGCTAATCAGGAACGTTTACATCCCTTAACATTGAAGGATTATGGGAAATACTAACAATTATTAGCTATTTGACTACAATAACAACAATAATTTGACTATTATAAACAATTGTCATAGTTTTGAAGATAATCTGATGACGTACTGGGAGTCAATGTAATTTCTTCCAGATTGGTGAAATAGTAAGTACAATTTTTATAGACCGTACGATTGCCGAGGTGTCTTGGCACTAACAGTTTCTAAGAACAGGACAACCTACCCATTTAATGATTAATAACAGGCCATGCTGTTGGTAAACAACTCAGGGCCATATTATCAAGACCGGCGATAACATTATCGCCGCTTTAGTGGCAGGAAACTGCCACTAAAGCGGCAATAATGGGCTTGATAATATGCCCTTGTGAAAGCCCATTTTCTGGTGTGAACATAGGCTTCTATGGGAATTCACAAGGGCATATTATCAAGCCCCTTATCGCCACTTTAGCGTCAGTTTCCTGCCGCTAAAGCAGCGATAATGTTATCGCCGGTCTTGATAATATGGCCCTATGTCTTTTAGAGACTTTCTAAAGGAAGAGTGATTTTATTCAGATTTCAATTCCAGCGGCATAGAGTTACAGAGTTTGCAATCTAAGAAGGAGAAATTTCTCCCTCCTCATCTTGCCTTTTTTATTTTGCGAACGGAGATAAGCCTTGCCAAGTTAGATCTGAGAGTTCGGGTAGGTACATCCCAAGGAAAGAGCTCTTAAAGGTACGCAGGAACGCTTCTATACATGGCTTTGTGGGCTATACAAAAAGCCTTGAATTTGAATCTTTTGCTGACAGATAGCTGGAAAGATTCCTAATGCTCTTGGGGGCAGATGCAAATTTGAGCACTCCCAAAACCATACGGACAGTAACATTTTGGAGGGATTGGGGCTTCTGCAGTAACCGTTTCTGGGTACCCAGATACAATGCATTGCAATAATCTAATTTAGATAATAGCAGGGCCACCACCACCTTTTTCTGCATTTCTGCTGAAGTGAATGGAAGTATTTTCTCAGAACTCTAAGAAGATGAAAACATGTGCAGGTGACCTGGTTAATTTGAGCTGAAATGCTCAACTGATTGTTGAATAGCACTTTCAGGTGTTTTGCTCTCTGAGCAGGACAAAGAAGTTGACCAAGATTTGCAGGCCAACACAACCTATTCCAAAAAGATGTGTTTGACCCCCCCAAAAATACTTCAGTCTTTTTGGAATTCAACTTTAGGCAGTTTTCCTGCATCCAGATGACTATTTTGGCCAATCAGTTTTTAAAGCTGCTGGCAGCCTCATCAACATCAGATGATATCTATACAACTCTTTGTGTGTCATCCGCATAGGATAC
Organism: Triturus cristatus; assembly: GCF_964204655.1. NCBI lineage: Eukaryota > Metazoa > Chordata > Amphibia > Caudata > Salamandridae > Triturus > Triturus cristatus. Next base: position 821,013,225 of record NC_140591.1, read on the forward strand.
TGCCACAAACCCATACGACCAAATGAGTTTTGTCAGAGGGGTGATGTAGATGTTGAAAAGTGTAGGGGACAAATACGATCCTTGCGTAACTCCACAGGGTAAGGACAAAGGGTCCTATGTGAAATCTCCACAGGACACCCTTTGCTCTCTGTTGAATAGGAATGATCATGGGTTGGTAAGGGCTGCACCTCTAATTTTGATACTCTCTGACCATCTGACGAGCATAGAATGGTTCATTGTATCAAATACGGCTAAGAGATTGAGAATTATCAGTTCAGCCCTCCCTCCTTGATCCACCAATTCACGTATCTCCTCTGTGGCAATCACTAGAGCTGACGCCGTACAATGTTGAGGTCTAAAACTGTGTTAAAAGGGATCCAAAACATTGTGCGCATCTAGGAAGAACAAAAGTTCTTCATTGATAGCCTTTTCCAATATTTTTGCACGGAGAGGAAGCCTAGATGTAAATAGGTAGGGGCAGATTTATGAGCCCCTTGCGCCACTTTTGCGTCACTTTTAACATGGGAAAAGTGACGCAAAAGTGGCGCAAGGGGCTCATAAATCTGCCCCGTAGTGTTTAGTATCGCTCGGATCCGGAGAGGCTTTCTTCAATAGGGGGCATACCGACGCTTTATTCCAATTCATTGGATAGTGGCCTGAAATGAACAAATTGTTGAGAAGGGGAGTCAAATGCATGGAGATCGTATTTGAGACCATATATAATGCATATGGAAGACAGAGGTCCGTGGGGACCCGGATTTGGTAGCTTCTAATAACCTTTTGACTCTATCTACGGTTAATGGGGTGACATTATCAAGGGTATGTGCATCGCTTTCTCCCTTTTTTGGCCTCTCCCGCGATATCCAATTGGAACATAGTGGATTCCCAGAATTAGCGATCTTTTGGATAGAAGAGAATTCTTTATAAACATCATTAGCTTTGGCCTGAAAGAACTCGGAAAGTTCAGTCGAAAATTGGTGTGACGTTGTAAAATTCTGGGAGTTATTGAATTTGGATAGGGTTTTCACTGTTTCAAAAAGTTCACTTGAAGAGTCTTTAGCTGCACTATTTTTTTCTGTATAATATTTTGTTTTTTCAGTCTTGATCAATGCTTTATTTTCCTCAATCATAAATGTGTATTATTCTTTTTCATCATCATAGTATTCCTTCCTCCAACTACGCTTTCGAGCCCTGCATTTTATTTTTTTTAGTTCATGGGAGAACCATGGGGCAGAACAGTTTTTCCTGTACGTGTTTAGAAATTTTTCAGGGGCTAATTTTGTGGCTGCTTTGTTTATCTAATCCGTCAAATTGATAACTGCAATACCCACCTCCTTTTTTAAATCAGGTGCGTTCTTATTCAGCAGAACCTCAAGCTCACCTCAGTCTATTTTCTGTCATGGGCACCACTTTACAGGTGTAGCAAGTTTGGTGGGGTGTCAATTGTTTTCTGGCACCATTTCGTTGAAAAGAAACTGCTCTGTGATCTGTCCGCATTAGTGGTAACAATTTATCAAAAATGACTGCAGGAGTTTTTCTGAAAATTCCATCAGAGTGTGATTGGCATTATGGGTGGTTTGAGTGACAATCTGATTAAGATCAAAGCTTTGTAGACAATCAAAAAAATGCTCAGCGACCCTATTATCGACATCTCCTAATTGACAATTGAAATCTCCTTGTAAAGTGCAGTTTAGAAATTCCATGCACGACTCAACAAACGACTGAAGGGAGGCTAAGAAACTGTCTTTGGGGCCTGGTGGGCGATATACCAATGCGGCATTAAAAAGCATATTATTGTTGGACTTAAAGGTCAACATTAGAGCTTCCCCCCCTAAATGTGGGGCTTGATTAACCACAGCTTTAAAGTGGTTATGGTATACCACTGCTACACCTCCCCTCCATTTTCCTTGTCTGTCCACTCTGAATATATTGTTTCCTTCAGTAATAGCAATGCTCAAATTGGTTCCGATGTAATATCTGCCTAAGTTTCCGTTCGGAACACTAGGTCAGGGCCATACAGTTCAATAAAATCTGAGTATTCTTATCTATGTTTAACTAACGATCTATTGTTAAATAGTTGGCAGCTGAGTGACTCAGCTGAACGTCCTGAAATCATATCATTGCCTAGAGAGGTCCTATTCTCTATTTTACTGGGGCCACCTTCAGGCTTTAAGTGAAGGAAGCACTCAGGGGGTGCACAGACAGTCACTTACTGCACCCGCTTGCAAGGGGATCTCTAATCCCCTTTAAAAGTGCAGGCAGGTTGCCGCCTGTACAGCCGCTCCTGGGGGCAGCGCATTCACCATAATAGGGCATATTGTCATAGTTTGCACCCGGTGCACCTTTCAAAAGGTGCGCCGGGCACAAACAATGACAATGCGTAACACAGCCCCAGGGGTCTTGGCACTTGGCGCTGTCCGGCAGCAGACTTTGGTGCACCAGTGGCGGGCCCGCTGCATGAACATGCCGGGCAGGCATAGGCAAAGGGGCGTAGCCTTTTCTGGCCTCTGGTAAGTGCAGCCACACCTCCAGACAGCAAAAAAGAAGGGGCAACAAAAAGATCAAACTGGATTCCAGCAAACCCGTACTCACGAAGGCAGGCTCCCCCGCAGGTGGGTATACTGGCAAAGGAATTACAAATGAAAATAAACATGTGAAAATGTAAATCATAAAACAAATTTAAACTGGGCACAGTCACCCAACATGTCGGTGCAAGTCAAAACAGGAGCCAGGCATCTCCCAGTGTGGCTCAGATAAGAGCCTCCAAGGAAAATAAATCCGCCTTGCTAAAGTCTTGAGACTTCAGTAACAGCTGCGTGGATGTAATGGTCGGTTTCTTAAGGGGGAAGACATAGGGGCGTGGCCGTGGGAGTGACCAGCCTCTGGCTGTGTATGCACACCTCTAGAGAGTGAAACAAAGGAGCAACAAAAAGACCAAACTGGGGTTCAGCAACCCCATACTCACCAAGTCAGACTCCCCAGCAGGTGGGTAAACTGGCAAAGAACCAACAAATTAAAATATACATGTGTCAGGACAAGTTCAAACGGGAGACAGACACCTTGATGGAGTCTTGTGCCGTTATAGGATGATATTTCTATATAATGCATATGAAGCTATATTTTGTACGTGCGGAAGAGAATTTACGGGCTTTGCAGGAGCAACCAGCCAGCCCATGGCCCGTGCAGGTAAGAGCGGTCGGCTGGGTGGGAGGGATTTCGACAGACGATGAGGGAAAATTAATTATTTATTTAATTTTCCCTCGTGGTTGTCTGTGGAATACCCCCAAATCCGGCCCCACCACTCTTATCTGCACAGGCCGCAGTTGCAACCAGCACAATAGAATTACTGTAATCTATACAGGACTGAATCAAAACATTTTTCACAGTTTTATAGCAACAGCTGTCCAGAAGAGGTAAAATCTTATGGATGTTTTTCAGATAGCAAAAATTGGTGCTGGTTAATTTCTTAACATGAGTTCCAAGACAGCTAAGAATCCAGGACGGTCCCAATAATTCATGTAGAGGAGGAAATTGAAGGGGATGGGTCCATCAGAGATGGCCCGTTAAGGGCATTGTGAGATAATGCACATCCAGCACCATAATCTATTCTGTCTTGAAGGGATTTATTCTAAATAAATTCTTGGCCATCCGCAATCTGACCACTGGAGTTTATGAGGCAAGGTCTAAGAAGAGAGTGAGCTCTATTCAAAACCAAAGATCAGCTGGGTATCTGGTACATACATATAGAATTTTGCCCTCGTTTTGTTCAGATGCTGAGCTAAGGGGTGCAAATATATATTAAAGAACGAGGGTAAAAGGCTAGAATCATGGTTGACACCCACCACAGCTGAGAGCTTTGACTCATAAGGGAGAATTGCTCCCACTTGGAACTGATCTGTAAGATAGAAGGAGAGCCATGTAAGTACAAAGTGTGAGATCCCTACTTTTTAGGAGTCTGGGGATCAGTATAAAAGGGTGTTGAAGGCAGCCAGCAGGTCTAGAAGGACCAGGGCTGTGGCTGCACCGTTATCCACAAGACTGCAGATGTCATCCAACATAGATAAGACTCTCCGGTCAGTGCTCCTAACGTGGCAGAAGCCAGCTCCAAAAGAATTAAGTAGGGCATGAGATTTGATAAGACACTTCTTAGAAATGGGGTACGCACCTAAGCCAGTCAAAACCCACCACTCTAATCTGGGTAAGGGACTTACACACCCACGATAACCTCCTGCTCACTCCCTTGGTAGCTTGGCAGAGTAGTCAGGCTTATCCCAGAGGCAATGTGTAAGGCATTTGTGCAACACATACACACTAGTGACACACTAGGCACACCAAAAAAAGAGACTCTACACAAGGTTATATAAAAATATCCTTTGTATTATACACTAAAACACATAGACCACAATCCTATAAATTAATACTGGCTTTGCACATAAATCACTTCATAAACAAATGAGCATTGTCAATTAGGCAAACATAACATCACTTTCCGTGTACTGGAGCCAGAACATGCACTTTGAACAGAACTCACTTTGTAATTACATGCATGTTGTTAATCAGGCCAACAAAACTTCTATTCAAGTGAAGCAGCAGAAATCACTTTGTAATTACATGCACATTGTCAATCAAGCCAACAAAATTACAATTCAATTGAAGCACCAGAAATCACTTTGTAAATAAATTCCCATTATAGTAAAGCCATGCAAACAGGGCAATTGTTCTTTGGTCACAGAAGGAAAAAAAAATATATATATCCTCTAATCACCTTCTACAATGACACGTGGAGCGAGGGAACAATACCAGGATTATCAGGTTGTTGTCAGCACCTGGGTGCCAACGGTCCTCGAGCACACTGCTCCGGTGCGAGATTGCTGTGACAGTTAATCAGCCTGAACACCACAGTAAGTGCGGCCAAATCAGGAAAAGTGCCCCCAACGAACTTGCCCAGAGGCAAGAGGGACGAGGCACCCCTCCGTCACCAGTGCCCGGTGTGTCAGCCTTGTGCAACTGGTGCAGTTAGGGCGGGGCTCCTACTCTGATCCCTGGCCGATGAGCTTCCTGCTCAGCCCCACTCCAGGGACTCCACTTGACGGGGCTGGCTGGCTGGGTGGCCGCTTATGATGCTGTGTCCTCTTTGGCCTCCAGGGGTGTTAATGGGCAATGCTGGAAACTCCGGTCATTAGCGCCGGTTGCCCAGAAATGCTGCAGACTCCTTCACATTAGTCTTGCTGACGAGCGGCGGCACTTGTAATTGCAGATCTTCCCCAACTTTGGGCTCGGCAGACAAAGGGGTAAGGGCTCAGCCCAGAACTCTAAAGTAAGATTAATGCTCACTTGGGATCCAATGAGTGTAACTCAGGGGGATCTTCCAGCAAAGTAAAAGCTCCAGGCAATTCTTCCTCGAGACAGCTAAAGGGAGCCGTCCAGTAATAAAGCACGGGGAGGCTTTTCAGCAAACACAGCCCCGGTAATTCTTTAGCAACGCAAAGAAGCAGTGGAAACTATGATGACCTTGAGTTTCCCACAACACGAGGTCAGCAAACACAGGCCCTTGGACAGTCCTTTACAGGCAGGATACCACAGCAGGGTAAAAAGAGTCAGTCCTTTTCCTCCGCTACAGACAAAAGCAACAACTGCAGCCCAACCCTCACACAGAAATGGCAGCACTCCTCACACAGTACTTTTGCTCTTCTTGTTGGCAAGGTCCTCTTGTTCCTTGAAGTAATCCAAAGTCCTGGGCTTTTAGGTCTAGTATTTATACCCCATTTTGTCATCGTTCTCTTTGTGGCAAGGGTCTCTGAACCCAGTCCAAACCAGTCATGTTTTCCCTGGTGTAGCATCACCACAGGGGGTGGAGACGCATTGTGAAAAGGAGACACAGCTTGTTTAGGTGCAAGCAAAACTCCTCCCACCACTCTAAATGCGGACCAGGTCTATTCAGCCCAGCTATGAGTCACCCAGGCAAAGCAGGGCATGCCTCAACCCCCTTTATGACTGTCTAGAGTGAATGCACATCTCCAGCTCCTATCACTCAAAAACCAGACGCTGAATACATATACAGTCAGTTGCACACTGGATGGAAAAGTAAGAAAATGCCCACTTTCTAAAAGTGGCATTTTCAAACACAGAATTTGAAAGCCACCTTTAACAAATGTGGATTAATAAATTCAGAGTTCAGAGAGCCTAAACTCCATTTCTCCATCTGGTCCCTATGGAAAGTTATACTTGTAATATTTTACAAAGCAACTCCATTGTTAGCCTATGGGACAGATAGTCTTTCAATAGTGAAAAACGAAATACACAGTATTTCACTATCAGGACATGGCACACACACCAGTACATGTCCTACCTTTCACATACACTGCACCCTGCCCATGGGGGCACCTTGGGCCTACCTTAGGGATGCCTTACATGTAACACATTTACAGGGCTACTCATGTGGGTGGCACAACCAGTGCTGCAAGCCGACTAGTAGCATTTAATTTACAGGCCCTGATATATACTGTGCACTTGACTAGGAATTTACCAGTAAATCAAATATGCCAGTTATGGATAACCAATCATATTCATCCTTTAAACAGAGAGGATATGCACTTTAGCACTGAACAGCAGTGGTAAAATGCCCAGGATCCTATAGCCAACGAAAACAGGGTCAGAAAAATTGGAGGCAAAAGGCAAACGTTTTGAGGATAAACCTGTCAAAAGGGCCAGGTCTAACAGTACTGTAGTTGGTTAAGTGTACATTTTTCCAATGTAGAAGTGATATTGGACGAAAGTTGTTTAAGTCAGAATAGTCCAGTCTAGTTTTTTTTAAGAGGTTTTAGTGCTGGTTTTTTAAAAATTCTGGAAACAATACAGGATGTTAATGGTTGGGTAAATAACTTAGATAGCTCTTTCGGTTTAACAAAGTCAGGTGGCCAGCTGGCCATACCAAGTGCTAAAGGGGATCCTGAGGGTCTGTATTGAGAAATGATCATAGTCAAAATGTCTTTTGAGCAAAAAGCAAAAGAGCAATAATCAAGGTGGACAACAATTGGGGAGGAAGGCAGATTCATATAATGTGGTATAGGGATATGTTCTGTTTCAATATTTCACCTAATATTGGCAATTTGTATGTAAAGAATGATGCTGGATCGTCACAGTGCATGGTTGAGCCAAGGATTTCATTTGTCATAATAGAGGAATATTGAAGCTATTTGATTACATCAAAATGTTATTTTGCTAATTTAAAAGCTTGATTAATACTCATATTTTAGTAATGCCATTTTGTAACGTTTATTTTCAATTCAAATTATTTATTTATTTTTGTAAAATAAAGGACTTTTTAACTATGATCATGATTATTTCTTCAATGTCTTTTGTTTGTCTGTTGACCCTAATTTAGGTTCCAATATTTCAGGCATATACCATTGATTTTTTATAAACATATTTTGCGTTTTCTTCCGGTGCAATGGGGAATTTAAGTTAAGACTGTCCATCAGAGTTGAGGAATAATTGCCAGAATCTCATTTGGATTTAAATTTGCATCTCTAATGCAAGTGAGATAGTGCTTAAGTTGGTACTTTGCATGTTCAGCCCCATTTTTAGGAGTGAGTATTTTTTTTTGTTTTAGGTTGGAAAGTAATGGATGGAGACCTTAAAATCGCTGAAGGTAAAGAGAAACTAAATTACATTAGGAAATTATCTGTCCATGGGACATATTGTGCCTTTGTGTAGTACAGATTGTCGCAATTAGTAAATAATAGCCTCTAACAGGTCAACCTTTGTGTGTTAAGTCTCCGTTGAGGTTAATTTCAAATCAAATATTTCTAAAGAATCTCTATATTGTGAGGCAGAGCCACGAGGGTCATTGAACCACAAATTAAGTTCACCAAGAATGGTTGTTCTGTTTCTGTTCAGGTAGTAGCAGTCAATTCCTTCATATAACAGGCAAACATGTTGAGAATACATGTTCAGCAAACAGTATAGAAGAGGAAAGTTGTAGACAATATTGTTTAGCTTACATGACACTGTAAGGCATTCCGCTGAGAAATGACTAAACAATGTCAATTTTTATGTCTAGAGTGAAATGTTAAATATTTGCAACTCCACCACCTTGTTCATCCAGACGAGTATTTCATCCTATGCCATAATCGGCAGGAACTACTTCATATATCAGTGAGCTGGAATGGAAGGAAAGCCAAGACTCAATTAAAATAATAATATCCGTTTTTTCACCTGGTATGAAAAATAAATGTCATGACTATGTGCTACTGGCGACGGCGAATTGCATGAAAAAGCCATGAGAGTTGAGTCAGTTGTATGTAATAGGGAGTGTTACAAATGGTAAGTTATTAGCAAACCTTTTTGTTTTTGTGGGAATGGGTGATCCAAGCGTTTTTTCTTCAATTAAATTCAAGCAGTTGCTGCATCAGGGGCATGATCACCAATATTAAGAGATTTAATTTGAGCTTGGAATATGTCAAGTAACACTTGCCAAAGTTAGGAGTTTGGCAAGAAGAACAGACAGCATAACTGGTACTGGGTACATTGAATCTTGGTATTAGTGGAATTCCATTGCATTAAGTTGGTGAACATCCAACAGAGGACAATGGTCAAGTCAATGCTTTGGACTGGCATCTTGACTTCTGTCCTGTTTGACTTAAGCCATGGAGACAAGGAAGTCCAAAGATAAGCTGTGTATCATAGTGCATATACATACAAATAAATTATTTCCTGATGGAGTATAGAGGTGAGGTGTCTGAGGTCAAAGTTAAAAAAGGAAATGATATAGGCTAGACTAGTGGTTGTCAACAGGTGAGATGCCCCACCCTGGGGTAGGGATGGGGGTTGTGGAGGCCTCAAAAGGGGGCACAAGTTCACACATCCCCATTGTCATACAAGTCCTACTACAAATAAAACTCAGTTATGTGTTGTTTGGATTTTTTGTAAAATATTGTTGTGTGTTTTTGGCTTCTTTTTTAAAGGCAATAGGGCTCGCATTGTAGTTCACGCATTCTCAATGTGTGCAGTGCCTGTTGGAAAAGCAAAAGCGAGGTGTTTAGATGCATTGTGCTGAGAATGCACTTTACTACTCTTTTTAAAGGTGTCTGCAGACTTTTTATTTTGTAAACTGATTTAGATATTAGTGGTATGATGCCAATGTGTGTGCGCAGAGAGCTGAAGTCTGGATGGGGCTTGAAGGGAGATGGAGCTTTGATATAGGCCTAGTTGCCATCTATCCCAAGGTAAAACACCGCCATATAATCACGTTTTAAGATTCTGCCTGGACATTCTCCTTAAAAAGAACTTTACATAAAATCACTGGTATTCATTTCCAACTTGTCTTTTCTGGCTTTATTTACTTTATCAGTCAGGGAACGATAGGATAGCTATAGAACACAATTTAATGTGCTTTACTCTTATATTTAGTGTTTGAACTGTGTACTTATAAGGTAGAAAACATAACAGCTTTTGACAATTTTCTCACTTTTGTTCTGGACGGATAATAAAATGTAGGACAAGCTGGTAAAAAATATCCAGGTAGCAGGCCCTAGATGTGGGTGGGCTTATTTTTGAGCCCTTGCATCACTTTTGCGCCGCCGGTGCGTCACTTTTTGTGACACACCAGTAGTGTACAAAAATGCACCATGTTGGGTCATATTTACAAAGTGACGCATCACTGCTCTACACTATACCTGTGCCAGGTATAATGTATGCAGGGGGAGGCGTTCCGATGCAAGAAAGGGTCATAGAAGTGACAGTGAAATCACTGAGATTTCACTGCGCCACTTCTAGGATGCAAATGCGTCAATATCTTACGCCTGCCTCAAGGCAGGCGTAAGACTGACGCAGGCACATTTAACATGGGACTTGCCCATGTGTAAATGACCCATTGCTGGAGTTGCGTCACTTTCGTGACACACTCCAGCAATGCATCATTTTTGCGTCTACAGACGTCAGAAATACTGACGTATCTGTAACTCCTTGCAACAAGATGTGTCATACTGTAAATATGACGCATCCGGCATGTCGCAAGGAGGGCGCAATGAAAAGTGACGCATCACTGTTTTCACGCAGCGATGCGTAACTTTTCATAAATGAGGCCCGGGGTGTTTTAATGGGGTTCTGTGTAGCCTTGAAGAGAAGCACTGGCTACGACTTTCAAGGAAGGGACTGTATAGGACCTAAAGGAGAAAGCTGCTGGGTCAGAATTTCAAGAATGGGATTCCATGACTAGCACTGAATAAAATGGAAATATAAAAGTGCAGGTATGCACTACCCCAGAATTTCTGTTCACTACTGAGAAGTGCTTGTATTCCACTGTTAAAAGTATTGCACCACTGTTCCGAAGTACTGATACACTCCATTCAAATTAAAGAAGCCCAGCTATCAGAAGATGAGGGCTCGTTATGGCTCCACCAAAGACATCTCAGTGGGGAGTTTTAATGGAGCTTTTCATGATAGATAAGGATCTGGTTTTGAAGATGGGCCTTAAACTGAGTCTTGTATAGTAGTGTCTGAATGGTATTCTGTTGTTTGTGGCCTCAGTAGGGCTTTGCCGGTGGTGTCTGGGTGGTGCTTTGCAGAGGAAGTCAATATTGGGCTTTGTCTAGGTGAAATCTTTGTAAATTAACTTTCAACTGGGTACTATCCCGGCACTCATATGTAACAAATTACAGGCCCTCTTTCTGCTGTCTCACATGCTATCTTACATATACCTGCAGCTGCGACATGTGCTTGCGCGATACATGGCCTACTTGGGAGAGTTGCTGGAATATAGTCCCTTAGAGGCTTGATTATTGATGGGTGTTTAAGGCAAAGCAAGATTTCCCAACTGTACTGCTCTCTGGTCAACAACGCCCCTGATGCACTGGACCTGCTCCAGCAGAGGTGGGAGAGCTGGCTTTGGGACTTGGATGACGTGGAGTAAAGGACCGCTCGTATGAGTCTCAAAGAACTTACAGCTTCTGCGCAGCGACTCTTACAGACACATTATTTGCACCTTACATGCATGACACCTGGTTGACTCTAGCACGCTGGCCTTTGACCAGACTCTAATTATTTTACATGCTCTGCTCCTGAGGCTGATTTCTTTTACATGGTCTGCAGCTGCCCGTGGATCAGTCGCTATTGGTCTCAAATACCCGCACTCTTTCCAGGGTCCTGGGTACAACTGTTACACTTACTCCAAAGTTGGTCCTTTTAGGGCTTTTAGAGGACCTTAGGGATTCAAGAGGTTCCTGACAACTGGTGGGTCTGGTGACATTGGTTGCCAAAAGAGACATCAAAAATAACTGGAAGTCACCCCAGACTCCTAGGCTGACATTCTGATGATTCGGTATGAACTGGTGTGCTAAACAAGAGGAACCAATTTACATTGCTAGGGGTTGTCTTCAGAAGGTTTATAAGATTTGAGGCAAATTATGGGATTACTACGGCTTGTCCTCCCTCCGGAGACTATATCTGTAGATGGGAGGGGAGGCAGGTGGTGTGGCGGAGACTGACTGAATTGCAATACCTTTTGTTGTTTCATTTGCTTACTCAGAAATCAATAAAATTGGAAAATAAAAAAGAAGTCTCCCTCTGTAGTCAGTGTAGTCTTTACACTGAACTGGAAGACCTTTAACCAATAAATAGGGGGGGGGGGGCAAACTTGATGGGCTTAACCAGTAGCCTGCCTAACACTAGTGACAACAAACCAACAACCTCCTCAACCATCTGAATAATGCCTTAGTGGCAGAGCTGCATGCTTTACTCCCCTTTCAAAACAAGAAGCTTTCACCTATCTAGTAGGAAAAAACCTTCTTGGTTCATTTCCCAACTTTAAATACTTTAAACTCAATATGCAGAGAGTGGATGCTACCATTTACAAAATTAAATAAAAGAAGAAAGCCAGCCTAGTGATGCAACCCCCTCAGATCTGCTCCTAATTTACCATTAAAACAGAAATTCTAGACTCTCAGAGCCATCCAAACATCTAGCACCACTCTCCCAAAATAAATCTTCGAGGACATTGTCTGCTTTTTCAGACATAAAATCCTCGTGATTAGGGACTCCATCTTGAATGATTCTATTGCCAACCGTATCATACTACTTGATACCCCAGTATTTGTATGTCAACCTTTGTCCTCAAGCACAACACAGACTTTCTTGAAGATCTTTTAAGTAGTTCACTCTCTCAGAGTGTTTTCCCAACCTTTGGACAGCTGTCATGATTAAGCCACTACTAAAGAAGCCTTCCTTAATCTGCTTGTCCTCAATAGTTTTTGACCCATAGCATTTCAAACGGTTTAAACACAATTGAAGGCCTTTGATTTAAAAAATGATCTATTCGATGGATATCAAGATGGATTTCGACCAGGACACAGTACTGAACTTGTGGTTCTACTATGGATGGATGATCTAACGAGAAGGCTATTGGACTCAGGCATGGTGGGCATACTGTTTTCGTTAGACTTGTCAGCTAATTTTTATAAAGTCAAGCACAATCACATGCACAACACCTTACAAGGAGCTGGCTCCAATGGTTTCATCCTTTTATGGATCAAACCTTTCTACCAAGTAGTGACATTACCTCCATCTTGTTCAGAAACTAAATGCATTTCCTGTGGTGTACTTTAGGGTCTATCCCAGTGGTCTTCAAACTTTGTTATACTGAGCCCCTAAGAGTACAAAGTTTTGGGGTTGGGCCCCCCTCAAACTTTTGAATGGGGCGGTGGAGTCACTGTATATTCTGACCCAAACTTAATTTACAAAGATCTCAAACAAGGTAGTGATGGAACTGGGTCGCACATCTATTCCCTAGTAGCTAGAACAGTTTAAGGTGCCCATCCGGATAGAAAAACATCCCACTACCTAGGATGCGAATGTCCACGAGGCCCAAGAGAAGGGAACTAGTGGCTATAACGTAACTTTCAACTGGGTACTATCCCGGCACTCATATGTAACAAATTAGTGTATCACACAGTATAGTGAGAGATGAACAGTTTAACACAGCAGTGTTGGTGCTCACAGTTTTAACTTTCCCCCAATGTTCAAAAATAAACAGTACTGTACCAACAAGATTCGGTCATAACACATACTTGGTTTAAATTGCATGTGATTCTGGATTTCAATGTTCACAACAAGAGTAAATAATTCCTGAGCATACGTAATTCAAAACTTCCAATATTCTGAATACAAAGATGCATGAATAATTTCTGTATAATGCACCAGTTCCTCGTACAGCAAAAACAAGTAAAAGCGTGTTCGAAGTTCAGTAGGGTGGTGATCCAAAAACAGCCGACACGTGTTTCGTTACCGATGTAACTTTTTCAAGGCTGTTGGAGTAAGGTTATAGAACATTTAAGCCAAATCACAGTGTACGAATACAATCATCAACGTGATTCAATCCTATAATGATGCTCATGTGTGTTAGTTCCAGTCACCAATAGAGAGAATAATCCCACAAAGAGTTTCCATTATACCGAGGGTAGTAAAGTTTCCATACATTCATTGGTACAGTGATATTCACCATAAACCCAATAGCTAGGTCAACCCGAAGGCAGGAAAAATAGATCCCAAACGCCAAGTCACAAACCGAACCATGTGAAGTAAGCAGAAAATCCAATAGTCAAAGAAATGAAGTGAATAGAAAAGATCCAAGAAAACCATAGTAAGTCATAGGAACGTTCTAATGTACTCGGTCAAGAAATACAAGGTCTTGGAGTTTTACCTTCTATTTATATCATGTATGAGCGCAAAAATTGTATCATGACATTGTAGTCCCAAGGACAATTCCAATGCTAGGCCAGGATGTGTCCCGAAAACCTGTGGGTGAGTTCTTTCCAGTCTGTCCGTATTCTGGAATAGATATATATGCAACAGCCATTTAGGAACAGCAAAGTGATTACATATCTGTCATCTGCAAGTTTCTTGGTACTGACCCATCCACAAACTCGTTCCTGACACCCCATTACCTTGTGCATGAGAATCCTATGTGGGGACTGAGAAGAGATTTCCGTAGTCCCAGGGTCTGAGAATCCGAGCCCTGGTGGGAATAGTTAGCGGGATTCTAAAGTAACCCAGGCAAGCGCCTAACAGAAAGGGGAGTAAGAGAAAGAAACAATTTAAATCTACAGCTGACCCATGCCTGTTCAGCAAAATTTACACCCAACGTATTAGAAGAACTAACCAATATTTTGTGCTACGGCAAGGTCAGTAGCCGTGTACACGGTAAGAGCTTACTGTAGTCTGCTCATTTTTAGAACCCCTCCTGCGCAATAGTATGCGTAATCAAAGTAAACCCGGAAGTCTCACAATGACCTGAGAACAAGAGCCAAAAAAGATTCAGTGATTAACTGCTCACTAATGTATGGGAACAGGCAATATTCAAAAAATGGAGAATGTAGCCAATATTACGTGCTGAAACAAAGTCAGTTAAAACGTATGTGAAAAAGGTTTACTATACTCGGCCCATTAACAGGACCCCTCCTGCGCAATGGTATGCGTGAAATCCGTTCTTACCCCCAAGAAAATTCTGTTCAAAGTGTAGTCGAATGGGTGTCCAAGCTGTCAAAGTCGCGCTATTCGAACAAAGTCCAGTGTCAGTAATGGACGGTACTGGGAGGGAAAAAAACACTTAAGAATTCCCATAAAGTAAATGAAAAACCTATAAAGCAAGAGACCCAATGTCACCGAGTACTGAGAGCAAGAAAACACAATTAAACACCAACTTCAGTTATTTTGTGTAACAAAAGCGCCCGAGCCATATGTAGAAGCAGCCATGAGAGTATTACAAGACGCACAAGGACAAAAATAACAATGATCTTACTTAATATATTCTTGTGACGGCCATGTTGCAGAGAGTTCTGCCGAAAAGCACTATGTTTGGTGCCTGCATAAAAAACGGTAATATACGTTAAGTACAATTTAACGTTATTCCAGAACAAAGTTCAAAGCTAATCTAATTTCCGTATCCGCAGTAAGCGCGGGCTCTCTCGTGTTCACTTACTAGTAGTGCTCTGCAGTAGTTGAGCAAGTCGTGCAACCGGCGTCCGTGAAGGCGGTCTCTGACGGTCCCGTCACCTCTATTCATATCCCAAGCTAGAAAGAGTAGAAAGACTCCAAGTCTTAATTAGACTTCCTGTTCCTAGATTCAAAGAAACAGGACTTCGTTTCCTGCAAATTCATCCGCCATATTAGAGTGGAAAGTCCATCAAAGGAGGGGATGGTTATATGTTAGATACCTATGCAAACCACCGACGGTCAATACGGTGAGCGGTTGCTGGAAATGAGTGGGAACCCCCTCATTAGGCGTTCGGACTAGGGAGAGTAAGTGATCTATAAATGTCGTTCTTCCAATCAAGTCAAACTTCGGTTACAAAAAAATTATATAAATCCACAAGGGCAGAGTTAGTTCTCTCTCAGCCCTTGTAAGAACCTGTCTACCCATTTCAAAATCAACTACAGCAACCATCAATGAGAAAAGACATGTAGTGCCATATGAGCTGTGTAAGCAAGGGAGAAAGGAACAAAGAAAGGTCTTGAAAGAAATTAGACATAGACAAGGGAAGAACTGTGAGGGTTAATATACGCAATGTATACCATAACATTTCCAATTCACATCCTACACGTTCTGTCAAATTCCTGTGTCAGGTACAATCAGTGCCAGGGCATCTAATCTCTAAGAAAGACTTGTAGTTCCCTATCAAAGTTGATGCCCTGTTCTACGGCCCGTAGCCGAATAATCCATTGTGCCTCCAGCTTTCTAAGGTTCAGTGTACGATCACCCCCTCTGGGGTGATTTAAGGCTTGAGTAATTCCATGAAATTTGATATTGAGGAGTGAGTCATCTGAGTGCATAGTGTTAAAGTGTACTGCCAGAGGATAGCTCTGGTCATTTTTTCGAATGGCCCTCATATGTTCCTGAATCCTCTCTTTAAGCGTACGGATAGTGCTGCCAATATAGATTTGGTTACAGGTACACACTATGCAGTAGACTATATATTTTGAATCACAGTTCATGAAATCTCTGATATAGTGAGTCGTACAAGTATTATAACTAAATTCCTTGATACCATTCATCGCCAAGGGGCACATGTTACAATGTGTACATCTATAAAACCCTTTTGGTTTGGTTGGTAACCAGGAGAGCGTCTTGGGCATCGGTGGGAGATAGCTTCTGCATAATATGTCCCTCAAAGTTTTGTTCCTTCTGTGTACAATCTTAGGTTTGCCAGTTAGGCATTTTTCCACTGATTTGTCGAGCAGTAGCAAATGCCAGTGCTTCGACATTATTTTGTAGATTGCCTTACTCTCCACGTGAAAGTCAGTAATGAGACCTATTTCTTTGGTGTTGGTGTGTTTCCTACTCGCCACACTCTCACTATTTTTTAGGAGTGAGTCTCTAGGTGTGGAAAGCACTTGATTCTTAGCGGTTTTTAGGACCTTTGGTGCATATCCCCTACGTATGAAACGTTCCTGTAAGAGATGTAATTCCTGCACAAAAACCTCATCCTCACTGCAGTTTCTACGAAGACGGAACATTTCCCCTAGAGGGATGGCATTGATTTGGGCCACAGGGTGTGCACTGTCAGCATGCAAGACCGAGTTGCATGCCGTTTTCTTTCTGTATAGTCTGGACATAATTTTGTTGTCTTTTACATAGTGAGTAATATCTAAGAAAGCAACATGTGTGGTGCTAAAGTTGGAGGTGAATTTTAGATTAAAAGTGTTGTCATTCAGAAATTCCGTTAAGGAAATGAATTGTGATTGACTTCCTGTCCAGATAATAAAAATATCATCAATGTATCG
This sequence comes from Triturus cristatus, assembly GCF_964204655.1. NCBI lineage: Eukaryota > Metazoa > Chordata > Amphibia > Caudata > Salamandridae > Triturus > Triturus cristatus. The sequence goes on from NC_140591.1 coordinate 821,030,001, forward strand.
TCCCCAATACATAATGTGTGCAGTAAGTTCTGGTGGGCCATTCATCCAAAGATGTTGCCTTTCGAACATGCCCATGTAAATGTTTGCTATAGAAGGTGAGAATTTACACCCCATGGCTACTCCCATTGCTTGTTGGTACCATTCCCTCTATACATGAAAACATTATTTTCTAAGACCAATTTGGTCATGTCTAAAAGCATCATCGTGTGTCCATAAAGTGTGGCATCCCTCTGAAATAAAGTATCTTTCAAGGCCCCTAAGCCTGCTTCCCATGGGATACTGGTGTACAAGGCACACACATCTAATGTGGCAAAGGACATGTCAGGTAGCCACTCAATGTCTTCCAGTTTGTTCAACAAGTCACCTGTGTCCCTCAAATAGGATGGAAGGTTCAATACAAAGGGTTGTAATAAATGATCAATGTATTCCGAAATATGTTCTGTAGGGGAGCCCAGGCCAGAAACTATTGGTCTGCCCGGGGGAAACACCGCTGGCTTGTGTACTTTTGGAAGTACGTAAAAGCATGGGGCTTTCGGTGTGGGGTTGAAGAGGTATCTAGCTTCTCCATCACTTATTAGACCCTGTCCTTGCCTTGTTGCATATATATCTATTCCAGAATACGGACAGACTGGAAAGAACTCACCCACAGGTTTTCGGGACACATCCTGGCCTAGCATTGGAATTGTCCTTGGGACTACAATGTCATGATACAATTTTTGCGCTCATACATGATATAAATAGAAGGTAAAACTCCAAGACCTTGTATTTCTTGATCGAGTACATTAGAACGTTCCTATGACTTACTATGGGTTTCTTGGATCTTTTCTATTCACTTCATTTCTTTGACTATTGGATTTTCTGCTTACTTCACATGGTTCGGTTTGTGACTTGGCGTTTGGGATCTATTTTTCCTGCCTTCGGGTTGACCTAGCTATTGGGTTTATGGTGAATATCACTGTACCAATGAATGTATGGAAAATTTACTACCCTCGGTATAATGGAAACTCTTTGTGGGATTATTCTCTCTATTTGTGACTGGAACTAACACACATGAGCATCATTATAGGATTGAATCACGTTGATGATTGTATTCGTACACTGTGATTTGGCTTAAATGTTCTATAACCTTACTCCAACAGCCTTGAAAAAGTTACATCGGTAACGAAACACGTGTCGGCTGTTTTTGGATCACCACCCTACTGAACTTCGAACACGCTTTTACTTGTTTTCGCTGTACGAGGAACTGGTGCATTATACAGAAATTATTCATGCATCTTTGTATTCAGAATATTGGAAGTTTTGAATTACGTATGCTCAGGAATTATTTACTCTTGTTGTGAACATTGAAATCCAGAATCACATGCAAATTAAACCAAGTATGTGTTATGACCGAATCTTGTTGGCACAGTACTGTTTATTTTTGAACATTGGGGGAAAGTTAAAACTGTGAGCACCAACACTGCTGTGTTAAACTGTTCATCTCTCACAATACTGTGTGATACACTAATTTGTTACATATGAGTGCCGGGATAGTACCCAGTTGAAAGTTACGTTATAGCCACTAGTTCCCTTCTCTTGGGCCTCGTGGACATTCGCATCCTAGGTAGTGGGATGTTTTTCTATCCGGATGGGCACCTTAAACTGTTCTAGCTACTAGGGAATAGATGTGCGACCCAGTTCCATCACTACCTTGTTTGAGATCTTTGTAAATTAAGTTTGGGTCAGAATATACAGTGACTCCACCGCCCCATTCAAAAGTTTGAGGGGGGCCCAACCCCAAAACTTTGTACTCTTAGGGGCTCAGTATAACAAAGTTTGAAGACCACTGGGTTAGACCCTAAAGTACACCACAGGAAATGCATTTAGTTTCTGAACAAGATGGAGGTAATGTCACTACTTGGTAGAAAGGTTTGATCCATAAAAGGATGAAACCATTGGAGCCAGCTCCTTGTAAGGTGTTGTGCATGTGATTGTGCTTGACTTTATAAAAATTAGCTGACAAGTCTAACGAAAACAGTATGCCCACCATGCCTGAGTCCAATAGCCTTCTCGTTAGATCATCCATCCATAGTAGAACCACAAGTTCAGTACTGTGTCCTGGTCGAAATCCATCTTGATATCCATCGAATAGATCATTTTTTAAATCAAAGGCCTTCAATTGTGTTTAAACCGTTTGAAATGCTATGGGTCAAAAACTATTGAGGTCAAGCAGATTAAGGAAGGCTTCTTTAGTAGTGGCTTAATCATGACAGCTGTCCAAAGGTTGGGAAAACACTCTGAGAGAGTGAACTACTTAAAAGATCTTCAAGAAAGTCTGTGTTGTGCTTGAGGACAAAGGTTGACATACAAATACTGGGGTATCAAGTAGTATGATACGGTTGGCAATAGAATCATTCAAGATGGAGTCCCTAATCACGAGGATTTTATGTCTGAAAAAGCAGACAATGTCCTCGAAGATTTATTTTGGGAGAGTGGTGCTAGATGTTTGGATGGCTCTGAGAGTCTAGAATTTCTGTTTTAATGGTAAATTAGGAGCAGATCTGATGGGGTTGCATCACTAGGCTGGCTTTCTTCTTTTATTTAATTTTGTAAATGGTAGCATCCACTCTCTGCATATTGAGTTTAAAGTATTTAAAGTTGGGAAATGAACCAAGAAGGTTTTTTCCTACTAGATAGGTGAAAGCTTCTTGTTTTGAAAGGGGAGTAAAGCATGCAGCTCTGCCACTAAGGCATTATTCAGATGGTTGAGGAGGTTGTTGGTTTGTTGTCACTAGTGTTAGGCAGGCTACTGGTTAAGCCCATCAAGTTTGCCCCCCCCCCCCTATTTATTGGTTAAAGGTCTTCCAGTTCAGTGTAAAGACTACACTGACTACAGAGGGAGACTTCTTTTTTATTTTCCAATTTTATTGATTTCTGAGTAAGCAAATGAAACAACAAAAGGTATTGCAATTCAGTCAGTCTCCGCCACACCACCTGCCTCCCCTCCCATCTACAGATATAGTCTCCGGAGGGAGGACAAGCCGTAGTAATCCCATAATTTGCCTCAAATCTTATAAACCTTCTGAAGACAACCCCTAGCAATGTAAATTGGTTCCTCTTGTTTAGCACACCAGTTCATACCGAATCATCAGAATGTCAGCCTAGGAGTCTGGGGTGACTTCCAGTTATTTGTGATGTCTCTTTTGGCAACCAATGTCACCAGGCCCACCAGTTGTCAGGAACCTCTTGAATCCCTAGGGTCCTCTAAAAGCCCTAAAAGGACCAACTTTGGAGTAAGTGTAACAGTTGTACCCAGGACCCTGGAAAGAGTGCGGGTATTTGAGACCAATAGCGACTGATCCACGGGCAGCTGCAGACCATGTAAAAGAAATCAGCCTCAGGAGCAGAGCATGTAAAATAATTAGAGTCTGGTCAAAGGCCAGCGTGCTAGAGTCAACCAGGTGTCATGCATGTAAGGTGCAAATAATGTGTCTGTAAGAGTCGCTGCGCAGAAGTTGTAAGTTCTTTGAGACTCATACGAGCGGTCCTTTACTCCACGTCATCCAAGTCCCAAAGCCAGCTCTCCCACCTCTGCTGGAGCAGGTCCAGTGCATCAGGGGCGTTGTTGACCAGAGAGCGGTCCAGTTGGGAAATCTTGCTTTGCCTTAAACACCCATCAATAATCAAGCCTCTAAGGGACTATATTCCAGCAACTCTCCCAAGTAGGCCATGTATCGCGCAAGCACATGTCGCAGCTGCAGGTATATGTAAGATAGCATGTGAGACAGCAGAAAGAGGGCCTGCATGTCTGCAAAGGAACACATAATTGCTCGCCCAAATATCACCAAGTAATATAATTCCAATCATGTCCCAACTTTGAACTTCCTCTAGCTGTACCATATGATCTAACCAGCACCTTCTACATAGCAGGGTTTTCAGAGTCAGTCTCCTGTCCCACCCAATAAATCTATTGGCCACTCACCATACAAGTAAAATAGCCCTGGTGCCATACAAATAATGCATCTCTCCATCTAGACCCAGATAGCGCAATTTAAGTGGATATGCCAGATCATTCCATCCGCCGGTCATCCAGTCGTTGACCACCTGGAGCTGAGTTGTCCCCTAGTACAGTTGAATATCAATCGCTCCCAGTCCACCATCAAAGACTGTTTGGTGACACTCGACAAGAGAAATGCTTTGGGGGAGGAACCCCTCCAAATGAAAGAACGAAGGTGGGCACGACCTCTTTAATCCAATCATTGGGAATATGGAGTGGGAAATTCTGCAGGATATCTAAAAATCACAGGAGTATCATCATTTTAATGAGAGCAACGTGACCTAGGGCATTGGGGGGGAGAGTGGATCAGGCAAGCTTTGGTTGGCCGAGAGAGCGGCTTAAGATTAAGAGAGTGCATGAGTTGGGGCACTGTGGATATGTGGACCCCAAGGTATTTAAAGCTGAGTCAGCAGACCCCGATGTCCTGTTGCCAGCCCAACACAACATCACCAACCCATATAGGAACAAGGAGTGATTTAGTCCAATTCACCCGGAGGGGACAAGGAGTGATTTAGTCAAATTCAGCTGGAGCCGAGAGGCTTTAACAAACAAGTGCAAGATTTCTAACACAAGGAACTTAAAATCTCAGGGTTGATCAAGAATAACAGGACATCATCCACATATAGGATGATGCTGTCCTCTATTTTGTCACTCACTCCATCTCCACCCCCGTAGCTGGGCATCACAGTGCACCACGTAGGCTAAAGGTTAAATAACCAGCACGGGCAGGTGAGGAGACATTGGGAAACCCTGCCTAGTGCAAGGCCTAATCAGGAATTCCTGATATAGTACCCTATTAACTAGGATGTGCGCAGAGGGGTGTGCATAGTGTTTTTATAATTTTGTTTTTCCTTTTTCCACTGCCTAAAATGCAGTGGGGCAGTGCTCCTGTGCCTTAGCGGAGGAAAAGCAGCTGATGTCACCCCTAGGGTCTGTTCTTGGTTCCCCAAGGGTAGAGTGCCCTGTTAAAATAAGCAGTGACATTATAAAATATGTTTTATATGTACTGGTGAGGGAAAAACGGCTAAATTAGTTTTTCCACATTGTAGCACATTAGCTCCATGGGCTAACATGGGAAGGCTTTATTTAGTATTAATAAAGTCTGTCTTTTGACAGGAGTGAACTAAAATATTAATTCAAAGTACAATGAATCCAACAAATTGCCAAGATTGGATTGATTATAACTATTGTAGGAAAGAAGTGATAGGATTACGTTCCTAAAACTACCCAATGCAGCTTTGTAGCATCCTCTATTGATTGGCCAGCCTTTGACAGACTGAGTCAAGCTGCCTTAATGAGGTGTGAAGTGTCCTGAACTAAGACAAAGGATACATCTGGTGGTAGGAGATCTGCTGCCTCCAGATGCCAGGACAGGAAGGGGGTGCAGTAGCCAAACTCATCTTCAAAGTGAAAAAGACAGTGAGGACAGGAACCAGGTCCACCCCCAGCCAGATCAGAGCCCCTGTAATTGAATTAAGAGAAGGGCCGGAAGGGAAGTGTAAGGGAAAGTTAGCCATACCTGAAGCTCCAGGAGAGATTTTCTCCATAATGATTTTGTGGTGCAAGAAAATGCCACACTTCAGGGGAAGGGGTTATCACAGAGGGTGGCACCCTGGACCCCATTGGTCAGGGCTACCATCCTTTTGCCAGCCCATAAACCTGAATAAATATGAGATAGCTGCCCAGCAACTCAAATCCCTGTCTGGAAACATCAAGAAGAAGAAGGACTGCTCTGCTCATCCCCTGGTCTGCACAAAAGAGGCCTGCACTGATAAGGCCTCACCCTGCTGCACAATCTGGGCTTCACAAAAGAGAACATTGCCTTGCTTTAAAGTTGATTTAAAGTTTGAATAGTGAACTCCCTGAAAGCAACAGGTACAAAAAAGACTTCAAGAAGTCACCTGCATCAACTCCACAAAGAAGAGCCCAGCTGACCCGTGTCCAGTGGACTTTTAGGGATTAGACCAGGTACCTTGTGAGAATTGTAGTCTCAACTCACCAAGGAGCAACTCAGAGCTTCTGGAACCTTGGCTGGTGTTGTGGACACTTCAATACCCCAAAAGGACCTTCTGTAATAAGATCCGGAAATTTTGAATAATTTGAAGAATTGTTTGCAAAAAGCTCCATGAGTTGACTGTTCCAACGAGTCAAGCCAGTGACGTTGAACCACAACTCAGCCTATAATCCAGGTTTGACCCGCTGAAACCTTCTGAGCTTTTCACCGTTGACAATGAGAACCAAGACCTACAGATATTACTGAGGCATCGCGTGGAAGAAATCTGCCGTCATTGACAAGGAGCCTCCAAGAAAGAGCTCAAAAAAGTGTCTAACGACCTGAATAAGATTGTGGCGGATGGGATACTCAGTCACTAATGTGACGGATATACCATCCACCAAATTTCAATTTCATCAGAACTTGCAATTTGGCTGATGGGATATCCGTCACATTTCTGACAAAATATCACATCCACCAAGATTATAATCAGGCCCATAGTCAGAAGGTAAAAACTTGACCAAGCCCTACCACTCATCGTATCCGACCCGCGCTCCATCACGGTCTGCCTGAAACCTTGACTTTGTCCCAGTCAAGCACAACCAGATGTCCCCGGTTGGCACTTTTGGCTTTTAGGCACTAGAAAGTATATTTTCTATTGTTATAAATAAGTGTTGGATTTATATTGGGTGTTGTGTCTTACTTATTCACTGTATTTGTTTTTTTAATGCTTTACACTCCTGTCTCCTGTCTCCTAATTAAAGCCTGACTGCTCATGAGTCAAGCTACCAAGGATTGAGCAGGGACTAATTTATTGAGACTTTACTGGATCTTATGTGTGAGTGTGGTGTTGTTACTGGCTGTAGGTACCTACCTGCACCTACTAACAAACCACCTTCCAACATTTGGTGGCAGTGGTGGGATCCAGTAAACTGACCTAAAGCACAAATTGATTTTTGAATTTATGACAATTTATTTAATTACTTCATTTTAAATGTTTCTAAATTGTTCTGGTTAAGTTTAGTGTCAAAGTGTTTTCTGCTACCCACAATTTAGGAAGAATATAGAATTTGATTTGACTTGCCTACCCACACTCACTATAGCTGAGCTTAGGGTGATGCGCAGTAAGAGGGGGTTACGAGCACATACCAACACTAGGAAGGCAGAGGTGGTGCAGTCCCCTGAGGTCTGGGCAATGCTAGTAGCAACAGACGAAACTCCTGAGATAGAAGTGGGAGATGTCCCCTCCAACCTCCATGAGGAGGATGATGACTACTTGTCAACCAGTAACGGGGGCCCAGCCCCCAGCTAGTGGGAAGGGAGGATTGGTGGTATTCATCCAAGAGCAAGCAAAACTGTTCCTCAGAGTTAGTTAGTTTGGCAGGGTATGCTCAGACGTGAGTCCCTTGCTCACTTTGCCACTGGATTCAAGCAAGCCTGGCTGAAGACGGCTGAAATGCCAGAAACCGGTCCTAGGAAGCTTGTTTCCGGTCCAGGGAAGGCATGGCTTGGCAGTTCGGGCTGGACTGTTCCCATGAGGCACAGGGTCAGACTGATTTGCATATGGCCATGTCTGAACTGGGGTGGCAGAGTGGGCTAAAGAACGGTGATGTATCAAACCCAGATCTGTTGACTGGGTGTGAGTGTTTGATTGGTTCTGATGCTCCGTCCATCACCACCCCCTTTTGTACCGCTTTGTTCGCCATAAGTTGGCAGGGTATGCTCAGACGTGAGTCCCTTGCTCACTTTGCCACTGGATTCAAGCAAGCCTGGCTGAAGACGGCTGAAATGCCAGAAACCGGTCCTAGGAAGCGTGTTTCCGGTCCAGGGAAGGCATGGCTTGGCAGTTCGTGCTGGACTGTTCCCATGAGGCACAGGGTCAGACTGATTTGCATATGGCTATGTCTGAACTGGGGTGGCAGAGTGGGTTAAATAACGGTGATGGATCAAACCCAGATCTGTTGACTGGGTGTGAGTGTTTGATTGGTTCTGATTCTCCGTCGCTCACCACCCCCTTTTGTACCGCTTTGTTCGCCATAAGTTGGCAGGGTATGCTCAGACGTGCGTCCCTTGCTCACTTTGCCACTGGATTCAAGCAAGCCTGGCTGAAGACGGCTGAAATGCCAGAAACCGGTCCTAGGAAGCGTGTTTCCGGTCCAGGGAAGGCATGGCTTGGCAGTTCGTGCTGGACTGTTCCCATGAGGCACAGGGTCAGACTGATTTGCATATGGCCATGTCTGAACTGGGGTGGCAGAGTGGGCTAAATAACGATGATGGATCAAACCCAGATCTATTGACTGGGTGTGAGTGTTTGATTGGTTCTGATTCTCCGTCGCTCACCACCCCCTTTTGTACCGCTTTGTTCGCCATAAGTTGGCAGGGTATGCTCAGACGTGCGTCCCTTGCTCACTTTGCCACTGGATTCAAGCAAGCCTGGCTGAAGACGGCTGAAATGCCAGAAACCGGTCCTAGGAAGCTTGTTTCCGGTCCAGGGAAGGCATGGCTTGGCAGTTCGGGCTGGACTGTTCCCATGAGGCACAGGGTCAGACTGATTTGCATATGGCCATGTCTGAACTGGGGTGGCAGAGTGGGCTAAAGAACGGTGATGGATCAAACCCAGATCTGTTGACTGGGTGTGAGTGTTTGATTGGTTCTGATGCTCCGTCCATCACCACCCCCTTTTGTACCGCTTTGTTCGCCATAAGTTGGCAGGGTATGCTCAGACGTGAGTCCCTTGCTCACTTTGCCACTGGATTCAAGCAAGCCTGGCTGAAGACGGCTGAAATGCCAGAAACCGGTCCTAGGAAGCGTGTTTCCGGTCCAGGGAAGGCATGGCTTGGCAGTTCGTGCTGGACTGTTCCCATGAGGCACAGGGTCAGACTGATTTGCATATGGCCATGTCTGAACTGGGGTGGCAGAGTGGGCTAAAGAACGGTGATGGATCAAACCCAGATCTGTTGACTGGGTGTGAGTGTTTGATTGGTTCTGATGCTCCGTCGCTCACCACCCCCTTTTTTACCGCTTTGTTCGCCATAAGTTGGCAGGGTATGCTCAGACGTGCGTCCCTTGCTCACTTTGCCACTGGATTCAAGCAAGTCTGGCTGAAGACGGCTGAAATGCCAGAAACCGGTCCTAGGAAGCTAGTTTCCGGTCCAGGGAAGGCATGGCTTGGCAGTTCGGGCTGGACTGTTCCCATGAGGTACAGGGTCAGACTGATTTGCATATGGCCATGTCTGAACTGGGGTGGCAGAGTGGGCTAAAGAACGGTGATGGATCAAACCCAGATCTGTTGACTGGGTGTGAGTGTTTGATTGGTTCTGATGCTCCGTCCATCACCACCCCCTTTTGTACCGCTTTGTTCGCCATAAGTTGGCAGGGTATGCTCAGACGTGAGTCCCTTGCTCACTTTGCCACTGGATTCAAGCAAGCCTGGCTGAAGACGGCTGAAATGCCAGAAACCGGTCCTAGGAAGCTTGTTTCCGGTCGAGGGAAGGCATGGCTTGGCAGTTCGGGCTGGACTGTTCCCATGAGGCACAGGGTCAGACTGATTTGCATATGGCCATGTCTGAACTGGGGTGGCAGAGTGGGCTAAAGAAAGGTGATGGATCACACCCAGATCTGTTGACTGGGTGTGAGTGTTTGATTGGTTCTGATGCTCCGTCCATCACCACCCCCTTTTGTACCGACCCTAGAGGGGGAAGCAGCAGAATCGTACTCCCACATGAAACAATGTCCGATCAGGAAGTTTGGCCTAACCCCAGGGCAGTAGAAAATGAAGTTCATGGACACCCAGAAAGTCAGCATCTAATATTGGGTGGACTTTGTTGACCAAAAAACTTATCTGCACTATGCAGAGTTCCGCAAGAAGCAGAGTGCGGTAAGTTCCACCGTCCGTGCTGACTTTTAGCGCCGGGTGTTTGTCCTGTGCTGGAAAGTCAATGCAAACAGCACAATGTGCAGCACAAACGGGTGCTGCTTCTTTCTGCCACTCGAGTAGACTTTCTCCTCAAGCTGCAGCTTCCTCAACGCGAACGGATGGTTTCTCAAAGCGAGCAAGTTCACTGCCCAGGCCTAATCTAGTAGATTCAAAGCTTTCTAGCCCCAGAGAGCTGGGTCTGGTTGCTGATTAGTGGGTAAGGACGAGAGTACCCAAGAAGTCACAAGGGGGTGACTCCAGAAAGGGGGAGTTAGACCCACAAAAGCCAAAGGGGGGGTGTGGTAAGCCCACCAAGGAGACTCCATCAGTACCCAAGAACCCTAAAAAGGAGACAAGTAGACCCCACCCCGACTTTGATAAACCGAGGCAGGGGGACCAATGGCTTAAAAAGTACTTGGGTGACCAGGTGTGTTTTGATTGTTAGTAATCAGGTGACTTCAGGGGTGACCCTGCCATTTCCAAAAAGGTGGTTAACACTGGACTGTCAAGTGTGGCCGTAGATGAGAACACATCAGATGAGGAGGCCCTCATAGCATTTTGCTGGGAGACAGGTCCAAATAGTAGGCAGTGATCCCTGAGAGTGGGAGTAGACACTTCCCACCCCCATTCAGGTGAATGCAATCCCTGACACTGGCCTGAGAGACACATGCCAATAACACCATGGTGCTTGACAGGTTGGTGTCCCCAGATCAGTATGTGCCTGGGGAGACAAGAAGAGTAAGGTTAGCCCCAGGGGTGGTCACCACCAAACCTGTAACCATAGGGCCCATGGAGAGTGAGTGTACATTTGACTGATATAAGGTGGTAGTCTGTCCTGCCCCCCCCTTAGATTGTATCCTAGGCAATAACCTCCCAGAAGTTGGTCTGATCCCAAATGGGGCAGTCACCCAGGGTGCCCCAACCCAAAGATCCTGGGCAGACCATCCCTACAGATAGGAGATTGTGGTCCCAAAAGAGAGGCAAAGTGAAAAGGAAAGGTAAGCCACTCTTAAAGAGAGATCTAGTGAGCCAAGGGCCTTCTGACCCAGAGTTGACACTGGTAAGGCTTCCCCTGCCCCCAAGGAAGTCCTGAGCAGTCAGGCAGCTGACAAGATGCAGAGTGTTGCCCCTGCCCTGACAGAAGGTAGAGTGGTAGGAGGGTGTCTGCCACAGGATGTGGTAGCCCCCCATTATAAACAGCAGGAGATGTTTCAGGATCCCAAAGTTGCCCCTAAAACAGCGCAGCCACCCGTTAGGGTGTGGTTCTGGATTTTGACTGTTGTCAATATTTTCTCCTGGGTGCTGGCCTTCATGGCAGCACTTTACTTGTCATGGGAGGCAGACCCCAAAGCCAAAAACAAGTTATGCCCCGTGACCCTGCTAGTCATGGTGAGGTTGCTCAAGTGTTGGGCAACCGCTGTGGGAAAGCTAGGTGTTACCGTAGTAAAGTTAAGGAGAGAGACAGTGGGCACCTCACTACCCAAAGTAAAACGAGAGAAAGAAAAGGAAACAGCTGGAGTGAAGTTTCAGTTTGAAATGGGGCATGTTACTGTGGAGATGGGTCAATTTCCCAGAGGGAGAGACCTAAACAGGAGGATGTGAGGCAGAGTAGACCCTGCAGTAATACATCCTTGTTTCTTTACTTTCTTCATCGCCTGACAAGCCAGGAAATCTCACTGAGGTTCAGCTGAGTCTCCAGGGCGTGTTGGCTGAGGGTGGGGGTGTTGTGTGAGAAACCAGGCTTTTTCAGTGTTCCCCAGTGTTTACCCCCATTTTGACTACTAGATGCTGGTTTTCTGACTATGAATGTGCCCCGGGCTCTGCTAATTAGGCCCAAGGCCAGTGCTCTGTTGTGGGCATATTCTTAAGAACGTGTGATAACTACAGCAAAAGAATCTTAACGCGACTCTTCACATTGCAGTCTATCGTGGGAAAATAACACCGTGTTAATGTGGTATTCCCAAAATGGTGGCACCATGCCGTAGACCCAAGGACAACACGTAAAATGACCGCGTGAAAACCAACACGATGCCGCAAAAATGCAAAACGCAAACGCAAAAAAGCTGCGATGAGGCCAAGCACAATACAAAAATCAGCGATAACCAGCGAGAGGCCAGCAATACCCATTCGGGAAAAGGCACCATAAAAGCATGGTACAAAAACGGTGAGATGACAATGTATGAGCACAATCCCACATCTCTGACGTAGAACTAATGACCATTGCCCCGCATCACATAGGCATCTCCTCACAGTCACAATGTACATTGACATGCAGTCTGCATGTCAACTGCGCCAATGCAGACGCATGCATGGAACTCAAAGTGAAACAGTATCTCCCCTTCACATTGCAGAGGGACAGGCAACCACTCCTGTACGCAGAAGTGTCATCACCATGAACAATCAATAATGACAGCGTGGACAAATGTAGGGGCAGTGACTCCCACTTACGTACATGTCGCCCATGTTGTGGGACTCAAGTCACAGGGGGCATCCCTGCATCATGGTGGTACATAACAGACCCCAAAAGGAGCCCTGTTGTCACCTGTAGGTCACAAATGACATCCAAAATGGAATGACCATGGACACATGTGAAACACCGAAGAGTGGGATACCCTACTAACTGTGACACACAGAACTAGCATTTTGAATATGTGACACCACAAACAGCCCCTTTGCACAGAGGTGACACATCCACCATCCATGAACATATCATAAAATCGTCATCAACACATGTCGCACTCACACTTGTCTGAGCGATGTGCCCGAACAGATGAGTGACATGCACCCAGGGAATGTAATTTCTTAATGCATTTATTTGCACATGCTGTGCCTGTGGTCATTTTGTACTGTCCCATGATTGTCAAGGACTGTCACAATGTGACGTGCTCATCTGAAAAAATTTGCAATGATGGTGTTCCTGCGGGCTATTCCTGCTGAGGCTGCAGTGGGGTGTGGTCCACCTGCCTCATCGTCATCATCATCGTCCGGTGCCTCTGGAACTGGTATCCATGGTGCCTTGCTGCGTACACATATGTTGTGCAACACACAACATGCAACGATCATCTTGCACACAATGTCTGGGCTGTACAGGAGCCTTCCACCTGTGACGTCCAGGCATCTGAAACATGAATTCACCACGTCAAATGTGCGTTCCACAAAGCCCCTGGGCCGTTTGTGAGCCGCATTGTACTGCCTCTGGGCCTGTGTGTTCGGGGCTCTGAGGGGTGTCATCATCCAAGCGCAGAGTACATGTCCGTGGTCACCTGTGATAGTGCAGAGAGACATGAGTCAATAGTTCGTACTGCATGATGTGTTGGCAGGCTCACTGGTTCATTGGTGTGTGATATGTGTGGCTTTGTGATTCCTGTATGACATGTACTGCTTTTTGCAAATGAGCGGCATCAATGTGTATTACGTAGCCCCACTGCTCCTCTTCCCTCCCCCCAAGCCTAATCACTAGTGTGCGCAGCCCGGTTGCATCACTTGCACTCCTACGGCACACCATTGTCATGCTTGTCTGCGCATGTCCACAAGCCTGACAACGACACAGTGATGTTGTGCGCTGAAGGTGGGCGGCCATGTGTGTGTAGGCCCATGGTAAAGACAGGGCGGACACAGATGTAGAGTTCTTGCCTGGAAGAACTCACCATGTGGTTGAGGCTAGACCTTTTGCTTATGCTGCAGAGATAGCGACACACACAACTCAACCACGTGTCGAATGACCATACCCCACGCCATAGTGCCTTACACCCGTCCACTCACATACGCTCACAGGGGAGTCCTAAACAGCCACCTGTCCCAGGTCTATCCCAATGCCTGAGGTGACAAGGTTGTGCCTGCTGTACACAGCACAATGTAATGTGACATGGCCCGGGGCCCTCATGCATACACAATGACCACACGGACACACTGCGATAGTTTGAGGAATTGGCTACGGGCACGTGCGCCCGCCCCCTTTTATTGCCAGGGTCACACGTCCAGTGACGCCTGTGCTAGATGGGTGTTGGGTAGTGTAAGCCAACCCTCAGGGGTTGGGGGGTGCTGGCAACATCTGCAACAGTGATCAGACAGTCAGTAGTTCAAAGTAAAAACGGCAAGGGTCCATGACTTGAGCTGCACTGAGTTAGTGGCCCCGGATGCACTGCGGCTGGCACAGGTATGTGTGACTTGCAGTGCACTGAAATAGGGTCACGAGAGCTGCGCAGGTCCTCGTTGATGTCCAAAGCAAATGTTGCAGAGTGTTACGGGGAACAGTGGAAGGTGTCCATCCAGGGCATGATGCAGAGGGCAGAAGCAAGCAGAAACAGGCATTATGGAGGAGTTGAATGCTATAGTATCCTTTTTCCCACCATGGCTGTATCAGCTACATAATGAAGACAACCCCCAGGCCATAGAAACAGACGCCAACAGAGTTCAACGGGAGAGTGTCCATGACTCCCATGGCACAGAGTCAGTGGCACCAGAGCTGGAAGGGGATGCAGTCTGCGATGAGGCCTGTGCAATGATATAAACTCTGCAATTAACAAATCAAGACTCAGTTCAAATTCTGTGTCCTACTCGAGCGCAGGGTGTGCCGGAGGTAGCGGTCAGTGCGGGGCAACCGCTATGCAGTCAGCTCCTCCTAGATCTCTAACACACGGCGTTGAAATTGCATGTGGAGGAGATTCCTAGTTGACGGAGTTGGAGGCACCAGGGCTGAGCGGTTGTGCACCCTGCGACGATGCCGTGGCTTGCCTAGGACGGACTGGATTGGATTTGTCTGAGGCCTGCTGGACCACTGTTCAGTCCATAGGCAGTAGTCAGCAAGGGCCCCCAGAGACGTGTGGTTGGTGTCACTACATCGAAGGGAGTATAGTGAGTTAAAACTCAGCATTAATATGTGTACTCGACCAATGTATAATCAAGACTCAATTCAAATGTGTCACCTATTTGACCACTGTATAGGCCGGTGGAGTACGTGAATGTAAAAGGAGTACTGTGGGCCTGTCTCTGGGAAGACAGCAATGGTCTGAGGAGGCGGCCAAGGTCACAGGCCTCGGCCTTGGAGCTTGCACAGGCACGTGGTCGGCCCTCTTTGACACACGCCGGTGTCGGCAGGTGAGCAGTGTGGCCAGGTTGCGCAGGTGCGGCCAAGACGGGTCTGGGGACCTGCGGTCTGGGGTGCGGCAGGTGCATATGGTCTTAGGCGCAGCAGCTCATGACGTCGGTCTCGTGGTGTGCTGGGAGGTGCCGCCCTGGCAGACAAGTTGCCCATTCTGAAGAGAACCACACCCAGATCGACGGGCTTTTAATTCACACCCCTACACTGGACTGGCATATGCCGGGCTAGCCCACTCTGCTCACGCTTAGAGGGGGGACGTAATTAGCTACTTTCTGCGCTCTTCCCCACTGGCAGGGGTGACATGGTTGCATCCACTGTCCACTACACTCCAAACCCCAGCAGCATGTGACAACATAGGCATGTCTGTGGTCTGCATACTGCAGTCTGGCCAGCGCATCCACGCCCCACTTGGCATTGTGTACATTCTCATTCATAGGTCACTTGCCTCCTTCGTACATGTATGGTTCCCACCTCTCCCATAATTTTGCTATTGTGTCGCTGAGGTGCCATGCCATTGCTGGCTTGTGTCCATGGCTTGCCCAGGTCACGACAGTAAGTTGTGCTGTCGTGTCTGGTAGGTGGGCATGCTGTTTGGCACGTTGTGTGTGGGTCTGTAACATGTGCGTTTCTCACAGTTGTGAGTTGTATGATTGTGGAGTTCATGTGTGTGGTGTACCCTTTGGTACTTACCAACAAGCACTGCATTCCCGTAGGTGCCATCCTGGAAGCGCCAGTTGATGATGGACTGTCGGAAGATGTATGAATCATGCACACTGCCTGGGTAGTTGGCGACGACATTGGTGAAGAGTCCCCGGTGGTCCACAATTGCCTGCAGATTGATGGAATGCATGTGCTTTCTCTTGCGGTAATTGTGTTCAGTGTTGGCAGGGGGCACAAGGAGGACATGTGTGCAGTCAATTGCCCCCAATATGTGTGGGAATCCAGCTATGGCGTAGAATCCTTGCTTGGTCTCCAACTATTCCAGCGCAGTGTGGGGGAAGTATAGGTACTGGGGTACCAAGCTGATGATGGCTTCTAGGACAGGTTTGATGAACTTGGATGCGCTGAATGTGTGACTCCTCCGACTCTGGTAGTTGTTGGTTGGAATGTCTCAGAGGCCAACAGGTGCAGCACAGCCAGCATCTTTGTCTGCAGAGGGATATTGGTTGTCCACTATGTTGGTACTGTCAGCCTGTGGGCAATGATGTTCAGGATGCGGAGGATGGCTTTCCTTTTGAGCCTGTAGTGGGTGATGACATACTCTGGTGTTAAGTCTGTGAGGCTGGTGCGTTTCATGAAGGTCCCCTGTCTTTGTCTGCACTGCCTCTGTGGTGGCCTGGGAGGGGGTCGGGGGGGGGGGGCGGGGGTGGTCCGGGGGTTGCGGTCCTGTGGGGGCGGTGGCGGTGGGTGTTCTGGCCCTGTTGGGGCTGCATGATGAGTAGCTCCATGGCATCTGTTGTTCCAGGTGTGGCTCTGGGCTGGGCTCCCTTTATGCTGCAGGTTGTTGTCCGGCTTTGCACCAGGTCAGAGCAGGTGTTAATTTCCTGCTGCTATCGCGCCTTATCACCTGTTTTGGGATCTTATCGTCAATGTGGCTGGTCATTGAGAATGTTGAGGTGTGGTGTCGTCACAGCTCTTTGCTGTTTTTTGAGGATGCTATCGCAGGTAAACTGGTGGTATGGGCTGTTAACACCAGCTTGTGAATGGGGCGATAAATTAATCGCGACTTTGGCTGCGATGAAATGCAAATAACTCGGTGATAGATCCATGTGAATATGCCTCTGAGTGCACTGTTAAAATAAGCAGGGACATTATGAAATATGTTTTATATGCCTTGGTGAGGAAAAAACTGCAAAATTTGTTTTCCCCTTTGCAGTACATTAGCTCCATAGGCTAATATGGGAAGTTTTATTTAACATTCATAAAGTCTATTTTTTGACAGGAGCCATTTAAAATAAAAATTCAGTGTCAAATTACTAGTTTGAATGAATCCAACAACTTTCCAATGGTCTATTTATTATAACTATTGTAGGAAAGAAGTAATAGGACTTCGTTCCTAACGTTAACCAGTTCAGCTCTGTAGCAGCCTCTTCTGGCTGGCAGTGTCAAGCTTTTTGGAAGACCAGTTGTCTTAGGGATACCCCATCAAGTTCCAGTGTTTGGCTTAGGGATTCAGTGGCGTTAACCTCTGCTGCCATTTTTAAGTATATTATACGAGATTCGAGTCCCACCAGCTGCTGGTGGTGATCCTTGTCTGTGTGTTTGAGGTATGTCTTGGCCACCCCACAGATCATGACCTTATTCACCAGGCACACAGGATACTCGCCTTCTGGACTGTACCTTCTTTAGTATTAAAAAATGCCTGCAGCTCTTCCTCCAGGTGGTCAAGAAAGCTATTGTCGGTAAGGATGCAGGCATTGAGCTGCCATACAGGATGGGGATGGCACACAGGCATTCCTAGTTGGAGCAAGAGAAGGGAGTGGTCTGATATTCCCCATGATAACACCTGAATAGCAGAAGTACCGGGAACATTAGTGGCAGGGAGGAATATGTGATCAATGAGTGACTGGGCCTATGGGGAAGTGGGGATGTGGGTGTATGTCCTTTATCAGGGTGCCATAACTGTCAAACATCACATAGCACAGTGGAGCTTGCCTGAGAGACCAGCATCCCGGACATTCCACTGCGCTCATGTGACAGGGAACAGCAGACATCAACCGTGGGATCAGGAACTGCATTGAAATCTCCTCCGACCAGCAGTCTCCCATAGGGCAGGGATGCAACCACTGTTGTGAAATCCTGAAATGTTTGTCGGTGTAGATATGGGGGAATGTAAACACTTAAGACATTGTAGGGTTTCCCTCCACCATGCCAACCACACTTTTTTATCGACCTCGGGAGTCATGAACAACTTGGCCAACCATGAGAGGGAAGTGTTTGATGAGTAAAATAGATACCAAAGGGGATGATGGACGGAGCGTTTGAGCAAATCAAACACTCACCCCCAGTCAACTGATCTGGGTTTAATCCATCATCATTCTTTAGCTCACTCCACCACCCCAGTTCAGACATGGCCATATGCAAATCAGTCTGACCCTGTGCCTCATGGGAACAGTCCAGCCCGAACTGCCAAGCCATGTCTTCCCTTGACCGGTTTCGGGTTCATAGCCCTCATCGGCCAGGCTATCTTGAATCCAGTGGCACAGTGAGCAAGGGGCCCACGTCTGGGCATACCCTGCCAACTTAGGGCAAATAAAGCGATACCAAAGGGGTTGATGGACGGAGCGTTTGAGCAAATCAAACACTCACCCCCAGTCAACTGATCTGGGTTTAATCCATCATCATTCTTTAGCTCACTCCACCACCCCAGTTCAGAGATGGCCATATGAAAATCAGTCTGACCCTGTGCCTCATGGGGACAGTCCAGCCTGAACTGCCAAGCCACGTCTTCCCTGGACCGGAAACAAGCATCCTGGGACCAGTTTCGGGTTCATAACCCTCATCAGCCAGGCTATCTTGAATCCAGTGGCAAAGTGGTTGGGTTCAAACTGGAATGGCATAGTGATCAAAAGAACGATGGATTTAGTCCCAGATCTCTGTACTGGGGTGAATGTATGGCATTGTTCTGCATTCTGTCCATCTATTTTTGTTTTTGCATTTGTCACCCCGAGTGGGAAGGGTATGCCCAGACGTGGGTCCCGTGCTCTCCAAGCCACTGGAATCAAGCTATCCTGGCTGAAGAGGGGTGAAACCCCGAAACCGGTCCTAGGATGCTTGTTTCCAGTCCAGGGAGGACCTGGCTTGGCAGTTTGGGCTGGACTGTTCCCATGAGGCACAGGGTCAAGACTGATTTGCATGTGGCTGGGTTCAAACTGGAACGGCATGGTGAGCAAAAAAACGATGGATTTAGGCCCAGATCTCTGTACTGGGGTGAATGTATGACATTGTTCTGCATTCTGTCCATCTACTGTTGTTTTTGCATTTGCCACACCGAGTGGGAAGGGTATGCCCAGACGTGGGTCCCATGCTCTCCATGCCACTGGAATCAAGCTATCCTGGCTGAAGAGGTGTGAAACCCCGAAACCGGTCCTAGGATGCTTGTTTCCAGTACAGGGAGGACCTGGCTTGGCAGTTCGGGCTGGACTGTTCCCATGAGGCACAGGGTCAAGACTGATTTGCATATGGCTGGGTTCAAACTGGAACTGCATGGTGAGCAAAAAAAAGATGGATTTAGGCCCATATCTCTGTACTGGGGTGAATGTATGACATTGTTCTGCATTCTGTCCATTTACTGTTGTTTTTGCATTTGATGAGTAAAATCGCCATCCCTCTAGAGCCACGTCCGGAGCTACAGTGATATACTCTGTTGTACCCGAATCTACTAAGAAAAGGACATTGAGTTCCTAAGAGGTGGGTTTCCTGTAATCGCACCACACCTGGCCGAAGGCGCTTGAGGGATTCAAGGACTGCGGTGTGCTTGAGATGGCCCATTAGGCCATTAACATTACATAAAAGAAGGCTAAAGGGAGCCATGAGGTGAGTGTGAAGTGACAGGTGTTAGTGGGTGGACAAATTATAGATATCGTGACAGGCAGCAAGAGACAAATTTGGAAGAAATGAAATAAAAAAAAAGGACAACAACAGTAAAATACACTAATTACACAGCCCACAAATGCCCCCCAACAACAACCACCATCACCTCACACTACACACTTTAACCTTAGAAACATCTGTCGCCCAACATCCTCTAACAAAACATATGAGACACATGATGGTGTATTCGAGGTGGACCTCCTCCTGAATCAGGATTTGACCATCAGGGTTCAAAGTCAAAGTACCCCCCTGGGTCCACTGCAGCAACAGGATGGAGAGAACCAGGCATGGGGATATGATTAATGGTATGCATCTCCCGATCAAGCCTTCATCGTCAGAAGTTTCGCTATGGGTTTGCATTAAAAAAGTAACGCTAAACCGACGATAAACCTTTGAGAATCTGGGCAATAGTGAATACATCAGGGACTATGCCAAATAATTGGAGAGGAGCAATCGTAAGGCCATAAAAAAGGTGATATAAACGCCCCAAAAAATTACAGATTAATAAACCTTCTAGACATAGGTGAAAAAGTCTATGCTAAAGTAATCTTGGGATTACTTAAGGAATGGGCGGAAGAAAAACGGATTGTGCCCCCAGAACAAGGAGGGTTTAAAGAGGGACACTCAACGGTAGACCATTGTTTTGCTCTCTGGTCCATTGTGCGGGAGTCAATCGAGCAGAGGGGAAGTCTGTTCTGCTGCTTTGTGGATTTCCGCGCAGCATTTGATTTGGTGGACAGGGAGCAGCGGTGGGAGACATTGAGAGGGTACAGTATCCCAGGGGATATTCAAGAACTGCACTCTAAAAATTGGGCCCAGATAATCCTAGATGCAGAGGGGAGTTTATCTCGAAAAATTCAGATTGGCAATGGGCTGCGGCAGGGATGCGTACTGGCACCCATGCATTTTTCCTTGTTTTTCGTAGACCTGCCCCCAACCCTTGGTAACGCAAAAGGGGCAAGCCCGAAACAAGATGAGAAACATATCCCATGTTTACTTTATGTGGATGACTTGGTAATAATGGACCAGATGGAGATTGGCTTACAAAGAAAATTAAGCAAGTTCAATGAATACTGCCATGTCAAAAAACTTGTTGTTAACATGGAAAAGACAAAGATCTTATGCTTTGGTAGAAGGAAAACAGGGTTCTCTTGGTTTCTGGGTACCGAGAAGTTGGAAATGGTAACAGAATATAGATACCTGGGGATGTGGTTCGAGAAAAGCCTGCAATGGCATACCCATCTTGACACACTAAAACTGAGGGCATCGGCTTCAGTGAAGGGATTAAAAAGATTTAATAGTGTATATGGCGAAATGTCCGATAGACCCGTCTTAAATGCTTATTCAGAAAAAGGTACCACCCCATTTTTGGTATGAAGTAGAGATACTCTATTTGAGCGGCAAAAATGGGTGGGACGTGGAGGAGGGAAACATTCTGAAAAGTCTATTCTCTCTGCCTAAGTCGTCAATGGTACAGGCAGTGAGACTAGAATTGGGAATTACCTCATGGGGTATTACAGCTTGCATGGCTCTATTATGTTTCTGGCAGAGCTTGGGATCGGGAGATGATCATAAAATCTCACAATGGTGTAGAAACGAGATTGTAAACAGCAAGTTAACATGGGCAAAAGGAATCGGAGCCACCATCAATAAAGCGTGCTGAATGATAGAGCTTACGCTGTGCCCCCAGTCCCTCCAACTTAAGATCAATAAAAGGGAACTTAGGATACAGGGAAAATAAATCTCTTGAGCACGGGACCAAGATTACCGTTTAAGGATCAGCTCAGTTCTCCATATGGCCTTAGCATGGCAAAAGGAACTACAATATCCATATATTGACAGGCTACCCAGCTGCACGTTAAGTCGAGAAGTGCTAAGGTTAAGAATTGGGGTAAACCAATGCTATGCGAACAAATGGGTAAAAAGAACTATGATAAACAGTAAAGGGAAATGCACCTGCACTTTAGGAACAACATGTGATATCATAAATTTGCTACTGGATTGCCAGAAGGTTTTATAAATTCAAAGAGAGCTTTTATGCCCAATATTTAAAAAAAAATATGATATTAAAAATAGGCCGCAAGCAGTAAATCTTTTAGTGGAAATTACCAATTTCGACATAGCTTGTGCCATGGGGAAATATAGTAAAAAAGTTAAAGAGTTCCTAAATGTAATGAGTTTTGAGATACCTATTTTTATAACCCAACGTGGCGAACGAGCCATGAATGGGTAAAAGGAATGCGGAGAGAAATGTACGAGTTTTCAATGAGATTAAAATTGAACTGTGCCTTTTAGATTTTTTTTTTTCTAAATAATTTTAAATTACTTTGAGGACTATTGGCCCCAATGTGTATTGAATATGGAGATATCACATTGTATAGTACACAATTTGCATGTGCAGTTCGTTGCACCATCTGGATTGTATTTGTGACAATATGAACTACAGGGTAGTATGTTATTTTATTGTTTTTATCCACTCATTTGTAACGAAAGGTATGTTGTCTATTTTGTATACTTTTATGGTTGTAAAAGACCGAATAAAGTTTCTATTGAACTGAACTGAACTGAATACATCAGCATGTCAAAACGATGCTTTGTAGGTGACTGCACATTGCAGAGTATTGCTTTTAGACCAGCTGTATGAACACACTCCAAATACGTGGTTAAGAAAACACCGGAAAAATTGTCGGGAATTTTCTTTCTGTTTTAAGTCACTGGATTGTTTTGGGGGAAAACTCAAACCACTCTATTCATGCTTGCCTTGACAATATTCTGCAAGATTATATTTTGCAATCAAATTTAGAAATTTACATCTTCCCTCCACAACAATTCCTACTGCATTCCACTAATCTAAGGGCTGGACATGGAAACTGGCAATACGTTTAGGATTCAGCTTGCCTGCTTCTGTTATCATAAGGTGTAAATGCATTAATTCTTTGTCACTTTCCAGCTTTCTTTAGAAATGTGAATTCTCATTAAGATATGGAATGGTCTAATTAGTTCTGAATGTTGACAAAATTGTTCTCGAGGACCAGAAGTGACTCGCTGACATCAGGAAAAGACATTGCTGGGTAATACAAATGTATTCTGAAGTGTTCTTGCCCACTGTACCTATATCCATATATTGGGAACTAGAGAAGCCGTGTGTGCAGTTTCACCTAACTACACTGCTCATTCCTAATTGACCTTACAGAGATGTAAGTCTGTTTTCCTTCAATTTAGGCAAAGATCTTCTTTGACCGTTTCCCTTAGCTAGTTGGCCATTACTGAAAATTCAAATTTTTGGGCCAATGGCCTAGCAGTGATTCTGACCCACAATTTTAAAATCATTTACAATCCATTGCTTTTTTTAAAAATCTTGAACAGGTCTACACTTACTATGAGCTGTGGGAGGCCGACCTGACTTTTGCCTATTCAGAAACAATTCACGTTCTATCGCCGAACCACTACTACCACTACCTTAGTCACACATCAATCAGATATGGTCCAGGAGCTACACAATTTCTCGATGAACTGAGCCCCCCTATCAACAAGAGGTCTTCAGGATGTCTATACACTTCAACCTGTATACTCTGACACTGAAACGTTGTGTTCTTGACCCATGCGCGCTTTATACTTACTTTCTCACGCTAGCTACCTTACGTGCAAACTGGTCTTATTGTTGAAGGTGAAAAGGAAGGTTGCTGCCTCCTGTCACCCATGGGATTTAATGGCCATAACTCAGATACATTCTTATTCTGATGCACCACACATCTTATTCTGATGTTCCCACATAGGTAATTTTATCTGATCTTCCTTGGTTAGTATAAGTCCTGTTGAGGAATGTATAATGGAATTCCACATGCCTTTTTCACGCATGCCTTAGGAACTCCGTCATTTGAACAAATTAGTCTTTAGTACCATTTGTTCTGCATGCAAGACACTTCAATGACTTGCCTTAGGGGGGAGCTGGATATTGGAAAAGTTTAATTTACAATTCCAACTCCAGTCTGCTCAACAGCAGGGAAGGTGTTGGACTTTAATTCCAACACCACTCCACCATTGCAGCCTCCTAAAGCAAGCCATTGTAAAGACTTGCGTGCAGAAGAAAATTATGCTAAAGACGCATTTGTTCTGTTGCCGGTAATGTGAAGACACAGCATAATTCCGGCTTCGTCCTACAGGATGTTTCCCCCTGTTCACACCTGATATAAAAAAAACTTCACTTAACTATCCATATATATATTTACATTTGCATCTTATCCATGTCCACAGTGCTGTATAACCATTCCATGTATGGTCCCATTTGATTTTGTTAAAGAATTTGGGTCCCCTGACTCCCATCACATTGCATTTGGTATGCTGCTTTTCTTGGCAAGTAAACACCTATATGACATCTATCCAATGTGTCCCCATTCCTGTATGTCTGAGCTAGGGTCTGGAATGCTGGCAGTGAATAATGTGATTGAATGTTGGCATGTAGTAGCATGAAGTAAGGGGCAGTTGGGGGAAGAATAGAGCACTGACAGGACTTACCTGCTGTTGCAATAACCTAAGGGCCTAACATGGATTTGCGTAAAGAGTCAGCAAGATTCTGGTGGTAGTTGGGAGTCATTTCTGGCACAGGAGGAGATCTGTTGTGAAAAGGAAGATGGCTCAGTGACCATACAGCACTAGTTTGAGGCCGCCCAACCTCAAATCCACCAGTAAGTGATGTCAGCTTAAGCTGCTGGGGAGGAGAAGCCTAGTAAGGAGGGTGGATAAGATCTGGCCAGGAGTCAGCAAAGGGGAGCTATAAAATGGGATCTATCCGATCTTAAAGTCAATGCTATGGAGACAGTGTTCAAGGAGAGTGCTGCAGAGAGAGTGGGCAATGCTTCAGGCAGCTACACGTTCAACGGGGGAAACAGAACCCCACGGCCTAAGCTACGCATGCTCCAACATTGCAAGCGCAGCCACGCTTGCCTTAACCACGCATATGCATGGTTAAGGCAGTGCGTGGTCTAGCTGCTGGCTGCTGCTGTGCGGAAGGAGGAAGCAGGAAGAAGCCAGTAGGAGAGCCAGAGGACACTGAGAGGTAAGTGGGGTTGGCTGGGGGTAGTTTCCAGGGCTGGAGTGGTTAGTCTTCAGAGCTGAGGGGGGTTGGTGGTAGGGGTAGTGTATGTTAAGGGGCAGGGATTTAGGCCGCAGGGCAGGGGAGAGGAATGAGAAGTCAGTGTAGTTTTTGGGACTGGGGTGGTCAGGCTAATTTTTAGGGCAGCAGAAGTGGTTGAGGTAATTTTTAGGGGCAGCACGGGTGGGGGGAGGGGTAGAGTATGTTAAGGGGCAGGGTTTTAGTCCTCAAGGTAGGGGGAGCGGAATGGTCAGTCTGTGTCATTTTTCGGGCTTAGGGGAGGGTGGGTCAGTTTTTCGGGCTCAGGGTGGGGTCGGATAGTTTTTTAAATTAGGGGTTAGGGTTTAAGGCCTCATGACAGTGGAAGGGGTTGAGGTAGTTTTGGGGACAGTAAAGGGGCTGGGGGAGGGTGGTCAGAGTAGTGACGACCTTAGCCACGCATACCCCCTTACCATTCATACCTTTACAATGGAATTGCGTGATAAAGTCATGAGTGTTAAAGGAATGCGTGGTTGAGACGCATTTGTGGTTTGGGCTGCGTGGTACAGGCATGCATGGTTTAGTATGCCTCTATCATACAACCATTCAATGGTGAAGTCATATGAGGCGAAACATATAATTTCAAAATGAAGGTGACTGTGGCACATGCTGGTCTATCCCTTTGTAGGGTCCAGTGTGCCCTGTTGGTGTTAGTGTAATGCAGCAGTTGTTCATCAGCAGCTGTTCATTACATCATTTGAATTCTAGTGTCACATGTGCTTGGCTAATACATCACTCACAAACCGGATTACTGCTCTGCTAGGAGGCACAAGTACTGCCTGCAATGCTAAAAGGCTGAGTGACGCATGAAAAGTATGAATGCCAATGAGCGAAGAAGACCGGAGCAAGTTTGAGGAGCACAGTTTGCGGTCACTAAGAGCTCTAATTAAATGCATTCCACATATTTCATTGTCTTCAGTGTGGAGTGACCAGAGGAGGTGACGTGGCTCCTTCTAGTGCTGTGATTAAGGCACTGGACAGAGATCTGGTCAAAATATGCAGCACCAGGTGAATGGGAAACTTCCCTTCCTCTCCGGCACTAGTCAGTCAGTGCAGGAAGAAGAGGGTGAGATGTTTGGGGGCATAGCAGTGCAACTTGCTCCTGAGAGAGCTTCACCAACGTCTTGGATTAGAGACCTGGATGCTGGAGAGAAGGCTCTGGCTACATTAGATTTTACCATCATGAAGGAAGTTAAAAAGCTGATGTTTTATCGGGACAGGTCTGGAGTTGGTGAAGAAAAACTACACAAGGACTCCTGGTGAGTTTAGGACGAAACGTAGGGTCTTCTCCAAAGACATCAGAGATAGAATTGAGGCTCTGATTTTGGACAGTAGACTGCGTCCTAAAGTCATGGAAAGTCGAAAGATCGCCTGCCTGGTATTTGTCCAATTGTGATGTTAAAATATGAAATTCAATTAAAGTAATCAACAGGGGTATTTGGCATTCATGGAGTTTCAATTATACTATATACCTCTTTTATGAAATGTGCCTTGTTTCCTACTAACTGTGAGGTTTATTAGGTTTAGGAACATTTTGGGTTGGCAAATCTTGCATATCGACATCTGCCATATACATTTTATGGATAATGCATGTGTCAGGTTAGTAGGTTTCTGTGTAATCTGACTTCTCTTGTGTGGGAATTGCAGTTTATGTTAATGGTTGTGGTGTGCTAAATGCTTAGTGCTGAAAGACAGGCTGGGAAGTTTAAATTATCCATTTGTATGAAGTTTTGGAAGTACAGTGTGAGCATTTATTTTTGACTCCATTTCTTTGATATGATGGACTCTTAACATCGTTGTGGGGAAGAAGGTGGAGCAACCATCTGCATGCTGTTGTTCAGATAGGTTTTGGTTGTGCATGTTCAAGTGTCACAGGTAGGGAAGAGTCGCTCCTCTTCGGGAGTGATATAAGTGTAGTACACTTGTCTGTGTGTTGGTGTGAAGTGGGGAAAGGGCAGTATCTTGTCACTTAATGAAGTGTGCACAGTTGGGGAACAGTTGAACCCTATTGTGAAAATTAGAATGGGGGCGTATCCTATGGTGTGTTAAGTTGGAGAAGAGTTCTATCGTTTTGTGAGAGGTTGCATAGGAAAGTGCCCTGTGGAGTGAAAATGGAGGAAACTGTAGCACCCTATCGGGATAAATTGCGTGGGGGAGTACCATATGAATATGCTAAGTTGGAGAAGAGTAGTACTCTGTTGCAAGGATGACAGGTCACACCAACAGCAAATAGGCCTGCGTCAACTGCCAAAGTGAATCTACAGTGATGACCGGTTCTACACGCTACAACAGCCACTGTTCGCGACACCCAACCTGCTCCTCACGCTGAAAACGACCTCCTCATAGCCTCTTCCAATGCAAATGGGCAGGTCTTCACTCGGACTTGAGAAGGTAACTCTTCAGCATCATGAACCTGGTCTCTTTATCCATCGCAGTCAGCCTGAACTTGAGACTTTCCTCAGGTGCAACGCGAGGAGATAATCAAGAGTGTCGCTTTGCGCTTTTTGGCACTATTTTCACCTAAATTTAAAAAAAATTATACCTCCGGTTCTACTGATTAGATTTGTGTTGTATTGGTCTTATTTTATTTATTTAAATGTTGCTCTATTTTTCTAAATTGGTTTGAGATTTTACTTGTGTTTTGTTCTCACTTTATTACTGTTTACTACTGTTACATAAATACTTTACACATTGCCCCTAAGTTAAGCCTGACTACTTTTGTGCCCGTTTACCATAAGGTTAAGCACAAGTTTGTTTAATGACTTCTGTGGTTCCCCTCACAAGGACTGTGTTTCTAATTTGAGTGAGGCTTACACCTCTCTCGACTTATAACCCAGGGGCATATTCACAAGAAACTATCGCCGAGTCAACGGCACTTTATCGCAGCCAAAGTTGCGATAAAAATACCCCCCCATTCACAAGCCGCTGTAAACAGCCTACAGCACCAGTTTACCCGCGATACCAGACGCAAAAAACGTCACCACAGGGGACCCACGCAACTATCGCTGATGAGATGCAGAGTGGGCATTCCCGTGCCAAAATCCGCAACAACATCCCACCACAACAATCACAACTACCAGCCACATCGGCGATAAAAACACAAAACAGGCGATAAGGCGCGTTAGCACCAGGAAATCTACACCTGCTCTGACCTGGTGTAAAGTCGGATGGCAGCCTGCACAACAAAAGGGAGACCAGCCCAGGGCCATACCTGAAGGGCAACAGAAGCCATGGAGCCACCCATCACACGGCCCGGACACCCAAGAGGGTCACAACACCCACCGACACCACCCCCAGGACCACCCCTCACTGGCACCCCCGACCAAAGACATGCCACATCAACCACACTCAAACATGCACAAAATAATCTGCCTGACGTCACACAAGCACAACTGGTGACATGCAGCACACACTCACTTTCGAAGCAACAAATGAAACTTTATTAAAATGAACACTGAAATGAAATGAAATGAAGACACTTGGCCGCTCCCCTTGGGACAATCTGTAGGTCCCAGCCTGCAAGACAAAAATCATGATGAGAAGGTGTGTCCTGTGCACATCAAAGGACAGAGAGAGAGCAAAGGAGAGAGAGAGGAAGAGAGGGGGAGAGAGAGAGAAGAGGGGGAGAGAGAGAAGAGGAGAGGGAGAGAGAGAGAAGAAGAGAGGGGGCGAGAGAGAAGAGAGGGGGAGAGAGAGAAGAAGAGAGGAGAAGAGAGGGACAGTGCCGCCCCTGCACACCGAGGCCACACTGCTCACCTGTTGCCACCGGTGTGTCTCCAACCACGTGCCAGTATGTATAGCAGTTCACCAGGTCACACATCCGAGTCAGAGTCGCCAGCTGAAACAGAGTCCAGATACATGACTGGCACAGTACACACACCTGCACAAGACAACAGTGCCTGCCCACCCATGCACAACCAGGCGGAGGCACCGCAACCCCTATGCCACCCATCGGAGCATGCCCGCCTATGCACACTCAGGCAGACGCACCCCAACCCCTCCTATCGACCATCGGAGGATGCCCGCCCATGCACACCCAGGCAGAGGCACCCCAACCCCTCCCGCCGCCCATCGGAGCATGCCCGCCCATGCACACCCAGGCCTCACTGCTCACCTTCCGCCACTGGCGCATAGATGGGAGGTCCCACCACGTGCCGCTGCAAGCCACAAACCCGGGGCCCGCGGACATGGCAACCTCCACATCATGCAGCCACGCGCCACAGGCCAACAGGTCTCACGTTTGGTGCTGGGTCTTGATTACTCCATGGCAGAGGACATACCAGTGCACCCGGCACAATTGCAGACTGCACACCCACTCAGCCCAATGGGTGCCACTAACTCTGGGATCCCGGAAGCGACGCCACGTGTCGGTAGGACTACGCTGCCTGCTGGCTCTGGCCTACACTGCGGTCCAGCAGGGCTCACAAAACTTGAGCTGTCCGGACTGCCGGGACAGGGTATCATCGCAGGCTGCACACCCGCCCAGCAGCTTAAGGTGCCACTGACTCAGTGCACCCATAGTCACCGTACCGTGGCGGAGTGCCTGTGCCGGCCGCAATGCTCTGGGTGCCACTAACCCCTGGGCAACCCCAGTCAGTGCCACGTGGTGGCAGGCCCGTGCCGGCTGCAAGGCCTTGGGTGCCACTAACCCTGTATAACCCCAGTCAACACGACGCAGCGGTAGGCCAGTGTCATGCGCCAGGCCTCAGATGCCACTAACCCTGTGTGCAACAACTCAAGGCCCCTTTATGAATGAGAAGCGTGGAGCGGCCGTCATCCAGTCACCACCAGAAGAGGGGAATGTGATGTCATCGGCCCCTTATGTTGGCAGAATCACATGGCCAGTGAAGCCTGTACCGGATGGGTGCAGTGTGTGTGCAAACCTGCCCTCAGGGAGTGACTGTGACATGCTGACGACTGGACAAGTGACTTGCACACCACCAGAGAGTACGCCTGCGACGGGTAGCAATGATGGCCCCCCCTCGGTACATAATTGGAGTGGTCTGGCCTGCCGTACGCCGGACCAGCACAGGGGCTGCCACAATAACTCGTGGGCTCGGGCGTGGTCCAGTGACTGATGCGTGTGTCCCTGTTGTAGTGTTCACGGGACCAGGTACACAAAATGCAATGTCGCACCCTCTGACTCGCATCCCTCAGGATGAACATCATTGACGCAAGGGAAGGCACTGTCCCCACATTCATTCACATATCCATTCCTGAATCATGTAAGACATGACACAGCAGTGCGTCACTGGACGTTTATTTACACATCCAGTGCAGGTATGCAGCTGGAGCGGTACAGGGCAATGCTGAGCACAATACACAATATGGACCCATGGAGGGCCAGCCAGAGTCCATCTGGGATGACATGTACTGCGAAAGAGGTACAGTCCGCTGTCTGTCCGCCGTATCATTGGTTGTCGAACAGGATGTGGCAGCCCATGTCGCTGTTCAAGGTGAGTGTATCGGAGTGTATCGGGGGTCAGTGGAAGGTCATGAGGCCATGTGTGGCACAAAGCAGAAACAGGCCAGGTGGGGGAAATGAATGCTAGTGCCTCCTGATCACAAACCCATCCACGTCCTCGTCCCCGGATGTGTGCCCTGCCCCCCCTGTGGGTGTTGCAGTCCCGGCTGCGGCACTGTGTCCCACTGACACATCAGGGGCCTGGGTGGATACGTCTGCCGCACTGTGAGGCACTGACACACCAGGGGGCGGGGATGTGTATGGTGTGGGGGCAGCAGCATTCATCAGCGCCACGCCTTGTGGCGGCAATGCCATGATGGAGGTCTGCAGGGCATGATTGATCCCTACTACATTCCGATGATGTGCAGCGGTTGCTGCCATCCTTTCCGCCTACATACACACCAGGTCCTCCATGAGCCTCCGCATGTGAGCCACTCTGAGCTAACAGATGTTCTACTCTCCTTGTCATGACTCCACTGATGCCAGTCAGGGCTCATTGGAGACCATGGGGCGGACATAAGACACCCAAGGATGGGGTCTAGTTTGACAGCCATGAGTTCTAACCCCACCTGCACCTGCTCAGCCGTCCCCCTCTGGCCCTCCAGCACATGGCGTTGGAAGGCCATTTGTTGTTCCTGGGGGACTTGGGAGGGTGCCGGGGCTGTGGGTGCCTCCTGTTGGGTGGTTTGGATGGTGGGTGGGGTCTCCTCGATATAGCTGGGCTGCCCTGATCCTAGAGGTGAGTCACGGATAAGGTCAATGATGTCTAGGAGGGCTTGTGCATCATTGCTGGTGTTTTCCTTCTCGTCATCAGTGAAGAGTGGCTGGGACTGCTCTTGAAGGTGTTGACGATGCCCCTGCGATGTGAAGGGGAGATGGTGTATTATAATGTGTCCACATATATGTAGCCGCATGGTACAGGTTGACATTTAGACAGCATGGCATTGTACATTGTGACAGTCTGTGGGTCTGTGCGAGGAGCCAGGTTAATTTTGGGTGTGTACTGTGCCCTGCTTGATTGTGCATGTGTGCCATCGTGGCCATCTCCACCCATCCCCCCAGTACCTGGTGGTCACTCACCCTGTTGCGGTTGTGTTGTGTCCTGTCGAGCAGTGTCTGGTCCCCCGACTCCGGCCACAGTATCCACACTGATGACTGTCGACACCAGCTCCTCCATGTCATCCAGCTTCAGCAGTGGCGCTGGGCCCCCACCTCCGGTCTGCATTGCTGCCTTCTGTTTGGCTGAGAGTTTCTCCTTAGTCTTCCGCTTGATGTCATTCCATCGCCTCTTGAACTCGTCCATTGTCCGCTTGTGCTCTCCGATGGCTTTCACCTTGTCGACGATGTACCGCCATATTGCAGTTTTGGTGCCCAATGACACATTGGAAGGGACGAAGAGTTGTTGATGGTGTTCCATCACCTCCGTGACTATGATCCTGTTCGCCTGCTGACTGAACTTCGTCTTCCTAGTCTTCTTGTCCTTGCCCTTCCTTGTCCCCGGCTGGTCGTCCGGGGTGCTTGTGGGGTTGCGCTCGTCCTCTGTGCCTGCTCCGGCTGCCTCCATGGTGCTTGGCTGTAGGTCAGTTTGTGTGTGGGTGTTTTTTCTACTTTTATGGTGATTTTTTCATCCTGCCAGGTGTGTGTTGCAGGCCTGGCGCTGATTATTACTGATTCCCTCATCGCGTTTTGACCCATTGCGTGTTTTCTGGTATTGTGGTCTGTGTTTTTATCTCCGTCGCGGTGGTTGTATCGCGTACATTGTCCACGGTGTCGGCGGCCTATCGCATGGTACCGCCTTGTTGTGAATTACACGTTGACACGGTGTTATTTTCCCGCGATGGGCTGCGATATTGGAAGTTGCGTTACGCTACTCTTTCGGTAGTTATCACACGTTCTTGTGAATATACCCCCATATTTCTTACAGAAGGGGTCACAGAAGAGCTCAGAAGCTTTTTCTAAATACTATTTAAGTGACATTTTTTTCACTGTTCACAACTTTCAGGACAAACCACTTCATGAACCACCTTCATAGTATGGGACTTACATCCACTGCACTCTATATTACACAAAGCAATATTACACGGAAGTAAATGGCTTTCCGACAGCTAGGTCACCTTTCTAGCGGTTAAAATTCAGCTTTTTTTAAAGTAATGTCGTACCGAAAATGGCTTTATGCGCAGTGCTTTTACGCGGCATTGTTGCGCCTCTCTTTGCACCCAAGCTGCTGACTCGTATTGTTGTAGCATAGATACGCACATCCAACAACGACCAAACCTACAGCTTTACGAGCTATATGATAAACTACAACTAGAATGAATAATCATTCTTTTTACGTCCCCTGAGGAAAGAACCATTAATTTACGAATCTTTCAAACAATTGAAAGTCGCAGAAACATAATATTATTCGTTGTGTTTTTTTTCCTACCTGGCATCTAGAACATTGATATTAGAAAAACATGACCCGTGGATTTCTCGGTGTCGTAACGTTATAAAAAGATTTGACTTTTCCTTGGACTTGCAGAGGAAGGTTAACACCTGAAGATGTCACTGTTGCAAAACATATGTTTCGGCAGCACAACAATTTGGTTTTCTATTCCCAGCGTATTCATATATGAAAAACAGGGGTGCTCTCATTATCTTTGCTACCTGGGTTAAATACTTTGCAACATACACGTAGCAGTTCGTACGAGAAGGGTGTTCAGAAGAAGCAAGAAGCGCTGCAGCTAACTGTGAAAAATATGATTCATGTTTTTTTGAGTAAGGAAACACCCTCCAAACGAGTGTGATGGGCAGTGATCTTTTCAAGTCTAAGGAACAAGTCCACAGCAAAGATCGATTTATTTAGAAATACATGTCGGAAAGTTTTATCCAGATCATGAGAGACGCTCCCTTCCCCAGTGCATTGGTAGTTTCTCCAATGTTTCCCTGCATAAATGGAACAGTCCTTCACTTATTTTATTAGCTGGTCGCATACCTCTTTAGTATCCCAGGAAAATGCTCGTTTAGCCAATCCAGTTCAGGTGTCTTTCTTCCTACTTTGGGGCATATTATCAAGCAAGGCGCTACAATTATCGCCGCTTTAGCTGCAGAAAACTGCCGCTAAAGCGGCGATAAAGGGCTTGATAATAGGCCCTTGAGGATTCCCATAGAAGTGCATGTTGACACCAGAACATGGGCTTCTATTGGAATTCTCCAGGGCATATTATCAACCCCATTATCGCCGCTTTAGCGGCCGTTTTCTGCCACTAAAGCGGTGATAATTGTAACGCCGTTTCTTGATAATATGCCCCTTCGATACTTGTAGTTATAATTTTATCATATGATATATAGAACATGGGGGCATAGTAACAAGCCAGGCGATAAACTGCCGCTAAAGTGGCGATAATGGGCTTGATAATATGCTCTATGGAATTCCAATTGAAGCCCATGTTAGACGCCCTTCACATTTAACATGGGCTTCAATTGGAATTCCATAGAGCATATTATCAAGCCCATTATCGCCGTTTTAGCTGCAGTTTTCTGCCGCTAAAGCGGCGATAATTTTATCGCCTGGCTTGTTAATATGCCCCTAGGGGCCATATTATCAAGGAACGGCGATAACACAGGAAACTGCCGCTAAAGTGGTGATAATGGGCTTGATAATATGCCCTTGTGAATTCCCATAGAAGCCCAGGTTCACACCAGAACCTAGGCTTCTATGGGAATTCACAAGGGCATATTATCAAGCCCATTATCGCCGCTTTGGCGGCAATTTCCTGCCGCTAAAGCGGCGATAATTTTATCGCCGTTCCAGGGGAAGGCGAGAGCTAGCATAGCCCGCGACGCCATTATGGCGGTCGCCCTAGTCCCCGGGGGGGTCGGCGGCGGGCATGAACCGGAAGCACTTTAGTGCTTTCGGTTCAGCCGTGCAGCCTGCGTCCGGGCAGACCGGTTTAGACTGGTCGGCCTGGGCGCTTCTGGAAAAAATTAGCTGTGGGGGAGCAGAACAGTCTCTTGTTCTTGCTCCCCACAGATATGGGTATCAGGTCAGCTGTGGCCTGTGACCTTTTTCTCTTCTATTTCCTGGTCTTCAGGTTTGGCGTGCAGCTTCGGTGGAGGGGACCCGCTCATCGGAGCGCGAAGATCGGACAATTCCCGCCTCGTCAAGAGCTTGGTGTTTCAGGCGGTGTTTTTGTCTACTATCTCCTCTGCAGGTGCCCGGACCAGGAGAGTCGCGGCGGAGTGGAGTCCTTTTTTCAGCCACAAGTTTACGGGCGAGTCATCCTTTGGAGAGCGGCGAGACCGGTCAGTCGCTAAGCGACCAGCGGCGTGTTATTGGGTAAGTGTCAGCAGCGGGCTCAGCGCTGTACTGGAGTAGCGCGTTGGGCATTCTATAGCGTTGTCGGGGGAAGCGGCTTTGAGCCTGTGTTGTTTTGCCCGCATGTGACATAGCGCATTTGGCGTTTTTTAAATCAGATGCGGGAGGCGGTGTGGTGCTCAATATCCGGCATCCACAACGAGGGTGTGCTTTGGTGCACATTGGCGTGTAATGTGTTTTGTTTTTGGTGCTGGGAGATCGGGTGTGCACGCTCATTCACTTCAAACGCGTGCATTCTGGGGCTGTTACAGTGCATAGCACGGTGGTTCATTAACGTTATTTTGAGCAGTTCAGTTTCCTTTTCTAAAGTGGTGCCTTTTAAAAAAAACAATTTCTGATATTGC
The DNA here is from genome assembly GCF_964204655.1 of Triturus cristatus. Taxonomy (NCBI): domain Eukaryota; kingdom Metazoa; phylum Chordata; class Amphibia; order Caudata; family Salamandridae; genus Triturus; species Triturus cristatus. The sequence continues at coordinate 821,064,936 of NC_140591.1, forward strand.
AATCAGTATTTGATTCACATGCATTAGTTTAGTTTCCTTTTATAACGTGGTGTCTGTTTTAAAAACAATTTCTGATATTGCAATCAGTATTTGATTTACATGCTTTGGCCACACAATGTCATGCACGCTATAGCTCTCTGTTACGCCAGTTTTGGGCAGGGGAGGAGAGCCTCACTGTTAAAAAGCAGGGTTACGCGCTGCGAAACAAGTCTTATTTGTGTTCATAGCCACAGCATTTCACCCGCAACAAGTGGCAGTTTAACGCAGCGAAGCCAACGGCGGACTAGGGCACAACCGGTTATGGCAGCACCGGCTAGCCAGCATCTCATCGCCTCCGGGAGCCACAGAGGGTTTGAGTGGGGCGACTCACCTGAGCCTGCTGGGTTAGCCAGAAGGTCGTGGCTCTGGTTGCGTGGGTGCACGGGCTGGCTGGAACTGCTACATCTTGAGAGGTAAGAGGAGACAAAGTCATCTTGTGCTGGGTGTAACGCGTTTGTAGGAGTGTGGGCGGGTCAGGACACTAGTCCCATACAAAATGGCCCCTCTTGTTCTATGCTCCCCACGGGCACAGCACCCGGGCCACCAGCGGCCCGTAATGTATTTTCTTTTGTCATTTCAGGTCCGATCAGCTGTTCTTGGAGTGGAGATGAAGTCGCGGATTCGAGGAGGCCTCGACACATCGTCGTCTCGTGGAGCCTCGTTCAGCGTTGGATGCTGCGCATCTAGGGGAAGCCGATTGTGGTTAAGTAGGGGAAGCCGATTGTCGTTACGGGGTCTCGGAGGGGAGCCGGTAAGCGCGTGTGTGGCACCAGGCTGCAGCTTCCTGCTGCTGGTGTATGCAGGGAATGAAGCACTGTTTTTAAGACGCTTGCAGGCATATTGAGCATCTGGGAAGGAAGCTGTTTGTTAAAAAAATGCTTGAGGCAAAGCTTGACCTGCTGCTGTTTCTCGGCTGTAAAGACTCTTAAAGGCAGCGCAGCTATACATATTTAGCGATCGTTTTTGTCGCTGTTCCAAGCGCAGTGAGGGGCATTTAATCTGGAAGCAGGCATTTGGCAGCCTTTTGCTACAGTGTTTGGCTGAGTGTAGCGACTTAGGGCCTCATGTAGGTAGCCCAAGACCGGTCGGTAACGGCCGATTTTCGGTAATTATACCGATACCGACCGGTATTTAGGCTTTTGCAATGTAGGGGGCACATCACAGGATTCGATAATTTACCGAATCAGTAAAATTACCGAATCGGTAATTTTACCGATTCGGTAAATACCGAATCCTGTAATGATATGTAGGGGGAGTGTGTGGGTGTCGTGTGGAGTCGGTATTTACCACCAACTAATAGTTGGTGGTAAATGGAGAATGGCTCTGTAAAAGCATTTTCAAGCGCTTAGAAGTGTGCAATGTGGCAGACTTACATGCCCTTAGGGCATGTATGTGTGCCACATGTGCACACATGCAGGAATCAGGGGTGCAACAGGGTGTCAATGTGCCACCCTGCCACCCTTGATTGTGATCCCCCCATTACCGAATCGGTATTTACCGATTCTGTAATGAGGCATACCTTCCCATTGATTCAATCAATGGGAAGGTATGCCTCATTACCGAATCGGTAAATACCGATTAGGTAATTACCGAATTTCTACGATTCGGTAATTTTTACCGAATGAATACCTACATAGCATTTACCACTTCATAAATACCAAATCGGTATGATTCGGTATTTATGAAGTGGTAAATGCCAGGCCACCTACATAAGGCCCTTAGTGAGGAAGGAGTGGCTGCAAGCGAATTCGTCCCCAAGTCGGGGTTAGTAGGCATCATGCGCCATGGTGGGTTGGGATGCCCGCCCCCCCCCCTTTTTCTCCCGGGCACGCTTGGGTGTAATGGTTCTGCCAACCCAATTTTTTGTCCCGTGAAACACGATGCCATGGCTATCTACATCCCCGATAGTCCAGCTATTTTAAAAGGCACTAGACGCTGTGTTCCAGTGCCACCTGCTGCTAATGTAAGTTTAGCATGGACAGGAATCCTAAACATGGATATGCATTGCGCTTCCGTTGCCTTTATTATGTGGGGTTTAATATTCTGTCTTGTATTGAACAAATGGAGCACATTTATTGCACAATTCGTCATGATTGGTAAGCATAGTCTTCGGTCTTTAGCAGTCAGCACCATGTAACTCCAGGGGCAGTGACAGCTGGTAAGTAGGCTGTCGGGGTGCGGGGGCCGGGGGAGTCATCCTTCCCAGTGGGCCTGTGGCCACCCCGCACGCGCATGCACATCAGGGCGCCAGTATGCAGAAGTCTGCAGCCCCCGGGATGGAGTTTGAGGTACAGGGCGTAGGGGGGGCCCGGGGGAAAGTCTCCGTCCGATAAGCTGTACCACCTGCGCAAGTTTCTTACTCCGGGAGTAGTAGTATCTCGTAATTCACTGGGATCAGGGGAACTGTCAGTCATTGACCTTGCCATAGGCTCTAGATGGGACACGCAGAAAGTAAATATATGCATTGCTAGATTTACGGTAGGAATGTCTTGTGTATTAGAATTTTGTTAAGGTTAGCCATGTGAGAACATTTGTCTATCAATGTAGCTGTACTTTCTGCGTAAATATTGTTGTACATAAATGTTATTAATTATGTTTTTTAATTTTAATAAATACGGCAGGGGGATTACACCCCCCCAATCCAAAGTTCATGTCTGGCTCAAAATGTGTAACTAAGGGGAGGGAGGTGTTATCCCAGGTGATTCTATAGTGTGAGGAGGTTTAGGGGACTTAGGTAAGTACCAGGCCATATTGTTAATATGAGGGGATATTAGCAAGGGCAGTATCCCTGGTTTAGCGGCACCTTTTGCCGCTAAAGCGGCAATATTTTCATTGCCCTATTAGCAAGCTGTCGCTAACATTTGTTAGCGACAACTTACAGGCGATAGCGCCCGTTTTTGTACCGCTTTGCATGTCAGTGATATTTATCGCTAATGACATGCAAAGGAGGCGTTCCAACTTAAAAGCGACTGAAAGCTGTCACAAACACACCTTCCGCCTATTACCAAGGCCCGCAAAGCGATAAAAAAACGCACGCTTACCGCGTTTATCGCTTAGATTTTAAACCTGGTAGAAAACTGATTTACCCATTATAGTCAATGGGAGGTGGATTCTACGGTTAAGACCTCACCTGCCTATTAGAAAGATTTCCATTAGCGATGGGATTTTTATTGCTGGATATCTCACGTTATTGTGGGGATTCGCTGCTATCGCTGGATTTAATATCGCCTTTGAGATAAACGTTGATGATAATGCGGTATCTCTGCGATAAAATCCAGCGAAAGCCGTCGATAAAAAAAACTTGCTAATATGACCCATGGCCTTTATCTCTCAAAATGAAAAAGAAACAAACAGGGACAGGAACAGCTATTAGGCATGGAGTTGAAACTAGAAAACATGAATGAACAAAAGGAGATGAATGCATTTCATACCAAACAAATACAATGGCTTGGTGTAGCAATGAATGGCCTTTGCAAGAAACTAGAGCAAAATGCCTTGAAATTGTTAGAGAGTAAGGAAGCCACATTAATACACTGGCAAGCAGAGTCATGTAGAGAGCTTCTATGTCCCTTATTTTTCTTAAATGGAAAAGCACAGAAATATTTATGTAGAGATGCTAATTCTTGTAAAATAAAAGTGCACTTTTTTTATTAATGGATGTCAATGCAGACAAGGCATTTTCTTTGACTGAAGCCTTGTTATACTAACCTAAACGCATCTGAATTAAACATTAACTTCTGATTATTGAAAATACTCCTAAAAATCCCCAATCTGGCGATATCGGAAATCATCACTAAATTATGGAGGTTCTTCAAACAGAAATCAATAATCTTTCAAGTCAATGGCTCTTTCTACTGGCACAGTTTTTGTCAGATTTGAGCATTCAGACATGTATTTCTTGTTTGGCACTTTTACTCTTGTTGATCTTCTGATTTTCAGTCTATTTTTCACTTGGATCTAGTATCATTTCAGCTGATTATTCTTCATTTCTCTTTAGACTGTTGAAATGTGCAATATTTGTCTTCTTCCTCTTCCATCTTTAGACAATTCAGCTAGGATCACTCTCTCATCCTCAGTTTCATTTTTTCACTCACTTTGTTTTTACCTTCTTTCTTGTTTTACACAACTTGCAACTTGAATACTCTGATTTGCTCTTGTGGCTCAATGGTCTTCTCGTTGACATTTCTAAATGCAAGGGGGCAGATTTACAATAACTGGCGCATCCCTGCATATTAGCAGGGATACGCCAGTTATTTTGCGTGACTCAAATCCCCCTTGCGCCACCAAGGATGTGCCGCATTTACAACGTGGCGCATCATGGCGCACGGATAGACAGATGCGTGACGCATCTGTCGCCGTAAGGGTGACGCAGTGCTGGTGTTGTGTCGCAAGTGCGACTCAACTCCAGCACTGCTCAGGGGTGCCCTATACCTCATTTGCTGCGTCACTCCTTACGCCTGTGATGGAGCGGGTAGTACAAAATTTTGTATACGCCCCCCCCAATCTGCATGAATAAACTAATTATATAATCTATGAATTATAATATTACTAAATGAGTTTGCATGTTTATTAATCAACAATATTAATATACAAATTACACGTGGGATTTGCATTTTGCATGGCTAAATAACCTTTATGACTAAAATCCGTACGCATACTAATATTAGTATATGTAGTAAATAGAATATTGCATGATATATGTGGCTTTTATAGTGTTTTGTAATGTTGCCCCAGAAGACAACTTAAAGGGTGAATATAATTGCTTTAAATGTCGCTATATGCTAGATAAATACAAACACATAGAGGGATTAGTAAGGGGTTAACATTAGATTCATTATTTCTATGCATTAATTATTCTTTTGTGTTTGTTTCGCTTAAGTTGGCATTTGGGCCTAAATTCAACATGGCCGCCGGCGCGACACGACCTGGTGGCCACTGTTCCACGAGGCGCGGAGTGAACCACACAGCTGCGACAAAGACACCTACAGCCTCTGCATGACCTATATCCCAATGTACCAAAGCAAGGACATGGTGGGACGACTGCCAAACAAAAGACAATAGACTTTAACAAAAAAAACAGAACGGACTGAACTGGTGACCTCACCCCTCGAACTGTTCTAAAACCCATCAGACGATCTCAACCAACCAATCACGACTGTACAAAAATAACGAACATGTATCTTCTTGCTTTGATTTATTATAAAATCTAGGGTAGAATAGATAGGGAGCTAGCTATTGACTGACAATCGATTTCGACTTGACGTCGGTGACACTACTTGAACTCTACTGCTTAGGGTGACTGCTGCGTTTCCCTGAATCCTTGATGGTCTGAATGCTGCCCGATTACCTGATGACTGCGAACTTTTGCTAAAGTCTACGGGCACCTATAGATGCTTGCACGTCTCTGGTCTTTGGCCGATCTTTGAGACTTATTCTGCTTTGACAAATGACGACAGACTTAGAGGACTCCAGATAGCCAGATTAGGTAAATATGATGTTCTGCGATATACATGAAATTTGATATAAATTTTCCAAATGCAAGCCTAACTCTTCAAGAAATTTTAGATAAACATATTGATTAACAAGAAATGAGTTTGTGGTTTATTAAGAAGGGTAAGATCTAAATCTTGAAATGTGTTTTAGCTGGTTCTAGATCACCATCAACCAATCCAACTATTTGGTCCATCAACCACATGGGAGGATTGCCTTGATGTTTAGGATTGAGATCTGTAGGTGTAAGGAGTATTGATGTATATTTTGTAAATTATTTTTTCTTCCCTTTAAGGTATAAGGTGTTCCTCTCACATGTCGAGCGCTTGAACCGCTCATTCCTCCAGCTGAGTGCAGACCGGTAAATGGTTAGTGTGAGTGTTGGTGTTCTGGGCCCCACCAAGGACTGCATGTGTGAATGAGTTAGTGTGACGTCGGGCCTGTGATGCAGGGAGGATACCGGTACGGGTTTGCTTTCCCCCGTGACCAGGGTTATTTTTGCGCTCGATCACCTGCTTTAAGCAGGCGTAAGGATTTGACGCAGCTAGGACGTAAAAGTGACTCAGTGAAATCTTGTAGATTTCACTGCGTCTTTTTTACGGGCTTCCTTGCGACGGAACGCCCACCCTGCATACATTATCGCTGACGCAGGTATAATGTAGCGCAGGGCTTTACAACCTGACGCATCTCACTAGATGTGTCATGTTGTAAATATGTTGCATAGTGGCGCATTGTTTACCCTATCGCTGCGCCACAAAAGTGACGCAATGGTGGCGTAAAACTGTAGCAAGGGGCTTGTAAATCTGCCCCAAGGAGAGGTTCAAATGGGGGCATAAATTCTTACACTTCCATTTTTCAGAATTCAAATTTTGATACATTTGTGATTTTCTTGATTGTATTTTTCTTGATTTCTTGATTGTATTTTTCTTGATTTTTTTTGTTATTCTTTTTTCTCCCTCCCCCTGGATTCATATAGTGAGCGTGAGCTTGAATCTGTCAATTAGTGATTGACATCACTGCTTCTTCATATGCAGTCCCCTTCATCGAGACTTCAGACATGTCTTTCTCACATGTTTCTCCTCCACAACCCAGCCTTCAGGGTCTAGGGCAGGGCTGAAATCCTTACTTGTTGAAGGTGTAGCAAGCAACACATGGTGAGAGATAACGTACTAAATCAACCAAACGTTTGCAGTAATCCAGAATCAGATCATCAGTAATTTTCAGAAGCACAGCTGAAGGAATACCAAGAATCCTCATAGCCCTCCCCAGCAACACCTCATGTAGAGTTAGTCCTGTAACTTTATTTGGAGTGCTCCTCTTGCTGAGTAGAACTAGAGAAAACATATCTGGGTGTTTCAGTGAGGTTAAAGTGCAAACCTTTTTCAAGTTTGCTTTCATCGTATTGGTGGCCCATTCTACAATTCCTGATGCTTCAGGATGGTAACTATAATGGAGCTTCTGCTTAATTTAATACCATGCACAGAAATCTCATCTCCTACCTGAACCCAAACAGGTTGGCAAGACTTACCTAGGGGTCAACTCCAGCAGCAATAACTTGTCTCTAAGTTATATCTTTTAGTTGGGAAAGCTTCAATCCATCTACCAAATAAACAGATTACCAACAAAATATAATGCAAACCAATACAGGGTGGCTTCACTACAAAATGTAATTGTAATCTTGTAGAAGGACTCTCTGATTTTGCTACATGACTTATGGTCACACATGCCTTTTTACCTACATGTACATGCTGGTAGGTTACACATTTGTGACACAGCAATCATCCATCGTTCTAAAATAAGGATTACATCAATATTTCTTAAACATCATAATCATGCCATTACAGCACTATTGAATCTGGCAGCACAAATCGCACATCAGCTCACTGTCTCTTTTTGTCTTGGAAAACATCTTGCATTTTCCAATCATTTTGTTTGTAAACTGGTGCTTCACTTTGTGCATTTCAAAGCTCATCTAAGTCCTGAACTGACATTAGCAAAACGTGGATCGCATTTTTCACTTCCTTTTCAGAATTTTCAGCCAGTTCTAACGTGCTAGGCACAACACCTCAACATTTTGCAACTTAATCTGCAAAGTTGTTGACCACTGAAACCATGTGATCTCCATTCTTGTGAGTGGCACATTTTAGAACTACAATTTTCTTTGGTAAGTATAGAGCAATAAGCAAATCTAGAATATGTTGCCCATCCTTGATGAGAGGTTCCAGCACGTCATAAAATCCCTCTGCAACTAATTTATGCAAAGACTTTCCCTTTATAAGGAGCAGACTCTATGCAAGTTTGTTTACTCAGTTTACAGTTTGTCTGCCTTTTAGCTTGAGGAGACTCTAGGTCAGTCTGGCTATTCATTTTATATTTATTCTGGCCAGTGGCTCGTGTCAGATTGGCCCTATTCTAGGCTTCTTGCAGAATATGACTTTGACTATTTTAATTGTAGCTAATTCATGACTGATTAACAATCTTTTTGCCTTCTGTAACTATCATACTTTTGCAATAAACCTTTAAGGTTGTGACATTGAATTGCATGTGCAGCCTACAACAGGAGAGTTGTGTTCATTTCAGGCCTCATGTCGCAGTACAGTGGCGAGGCAACAGTGAGTACACATTGTTCAAAGGCCCATAAAATAACCAAGATTTGTAGTAGATCTGTGTTGAAGATCGGCATTCTTTTATGCATACATTGACAGGCACAACGTAGCTTGGTAAGTTGTAAAGAAAGAAAGACATGCTGGACTGGAGCACTGAGAACAAAAGAAGGAAATGAGTATTGGATTGGGGCACATAAGTCAAAAGGAGCAAGGAAGACAGCGGTGATTGGCACACCAAGGAGGTCTATGAATAAGAAAAGTTTCAACAGTGTCAGGTACACCTTTAAATCTTCTAGGGACAATCAGTGACCGGTACAACTGTTGTAAACTAGTCACAATACTATTTTAAAAGAGATAAACTTTCAATTCAGTGGCAGGCATGTCTGCCTTCGTCTGACACAAACTCAATTTAATAAGAACTGGGTTGTCAGGAGTATTTAAACTGTGACTGAAAGTGTTTGAACTGGTTAAGAGAGTTAGAAAAGGTATCTGAGTTGGGGGTGATTGAAGCAGTGGAGTCAACAGAATGGCTGGCCAACATTTTGAAAGCAAGATATTCATCTGTTTGTCAACCATAGAGAAATAAATGAGATAATTGTTAATAAGTATCCACTGCCAACATTTGAATGATGGTTCCAATGTCGCTTGAGGTGATAACATTTATGATATTAGAGCTGGCATTGACTTACCATCCATTCCAATTTCATGAAGAATCTCAATAGCTGACATTCGTTATTATACCCATAGAAGCCTATAAATTCAAAAGGATGCCATTTGGGGTAGCCTCAGCGGCCTCCTCATTCCAGAGGGCAATATCATGCATGCTGAAAGATGTCAATGGAGTTTTGCATTATCAAGTTGATGTTTTAGTGTTTGGCAGCACTTGTGAAGAGTGTGATGAGAAAGTCAGGTGACATCAACAATGAAAAAGAGTACATTGGCAAACCCCACAGGTAGACACACAAAGACAGACTAGGAGCCAGACCAGCAACCAAAAGAAGACAAACTCGTAGTGAACCTGTCACATCGAGCCTTGCCCAATACAGAAAAAAGGGTCCTGCAAAAAGGCCTTGGTTTCGTACCCACATCCAAAACGGACCATTTCAGGACAAACTGTGAACTTCAGCAGTTCTTCCATAACATCCGTCTAAAAGATTTTCTTCAAGACAAACCCACTAATGAGGTCTGTGAGACAGGCCTCCAAAAACGACCAATCTTCACCCCCTCCTCAGGGATGGTCTCTCCAGAGATCCTGTTTATTGAGCAAGCAGTGCTCAGAGATATCAATGCACTCCCCATGGACTCTCATTTCCATAATCTGTCATGAATGGAGGAACAAGCCATGTTTGCATTAGCCAATGACAACACCATAACAATTACACCTGCAGACAAGGGCAGGGCCATTTTTATTAAGGATACCACTGAGTATGACGTTGAGTGCCAGACACTGGCCTGCGTTATTACACTCCCATGATACAGGATCCATCTCAGAGACTCACCACCACCATTAGTTCAATGGTTGACTCTGCTACAGCACAAGGTTAGCTGACCAAGAATGAGGCTGATTTTCTGATCCACACCAATCCTAGGCCCCCTATTTCCATACTCTCCCTAAAATACACAAGGGTGTCATGCCAGTGCCAGGAAGACCGATTGTATCGGGAATCGAGTCCTTACTTCAGCCACTTTCCATCTTTTGTGACCACTTCCTACGGCCCCTTGTCCAGGAACCTCCATCTTTTCTCAAAGACATGAGGGATGTTCTCAACTTGATCACTGAGATCAATGAATCAGGGGTCCATATAGATCTTTTAGTCACTCTCGATGGAAAAGCCCTCTCCACTAATATCCCTCAAGATGCCACTCTAGAGGTGGTAGAGCAGATATTATTACCTGAAACATGAACATCCCCTATGCTTGTAAGTTTCATTTTAGAATATACAAGCATAGCACTAAAACAGAACTTCTTTCAATTCACGGATCAACTCTACCATCAGACACAAGGTACTTCCATGGGAAGTACCTTCACCCCTAGTCTGGCCTAACTGTATATGGCTAACCTTGAGAAGATCTCCATGCAAGGTGACCAGAATCCATACTTGTCTAATATTATCATGTAACATCTCTACATTGACAACATTCTGATACTCTGGAAGGGAGATACACCTACATGTTACACCTTCTACGAATGGATCAACACGCTTGAGCGTTTCCTCAGTGTCACCAAGACTGTGTCAAACAACAATGAACCCTTCCTAGACCTTCTGATTACCCTACATAATGGTCACCTTCACTCCTCTACATATAAAAAACCCGCTGAATGCAATAGTCTTTTACGATATAATAGCCACCACCCGAAACATCTGAGGGATAACTTACCTTACGGCCAATTCTTACGTTTACGCCGTAACAGCAGTGCCCTGGATGATTTTGATCAACAGGCTGCAAATTTGACAGCCAGTCTTGAAACACACCAGTATCCAACAAATAGTGTCAAGATGGTATGAAAGAGGGCACGTAATAACAACAGACCCCCACTCTTGGAAACACACCCTAAAGCACAAGATGAAATTCTTACATGTGTGACATCATTCACACCCCAATCAAATCAGATAACAAGAGCGATCAAAAAACATTGGGGTATTCTACAGCCTGGGGGACAGCTGTACCCCCTTCCGAGGTCTTTCTTCAAATGCACATGGAATCTAAAGGACACCATAGTCCACACTAGACCCAAAACTGTACAAAAACAAACACAATAATCTCTTTGGGGTCTACCACCTGTGACGGGACACTTTCAGTTTGGGTCATGTGGGGTCTGTGCCCTGACTAAAGCCTCCAAAACCATACAACTAAATGAGCACCAGATATGGACACAAAGATCACACTCTAACTGCAATTCCATTCACTGCATTAACATGACCACCTGCCCATGCAACATGTGTTACATTGGTATGACCACACACATGGTAAAAACAAGAATAATGAAACATCACAGTAACATATGCTGCAAAAGAATGACGACCAAGCTGAGCACACATTTCATTGAGACACCACACCCTCCAGACCATCTCTGGTGGACAGTTTTAGAAATGCATCCACATGCGGCCAAACACTATCTGTTCCAGAAAGAGCAATGATGGATTGTCCGTCTATCTACCCAAATAACTGGATTAAATGACGACATCCCCTGGGGTGGGATCCACAACTGACATCACCCCCATATCTGACTTAGATCTCGTCTGCCCCGATAAATGACATTTGGGGTATTCGCCACATCTGATATTACCCCCTTACCTTGAACCTGTACTATACTACCAACCATACTGACAGATATCACCTGCATTCCACTTAGTCTGTATGAACTATGTCACTTACCATACGGACAGATACTATCTGCACTCTACTGATCATGATGACATGACCATAACTGACAGGTTTTGGCCATCTATATAAAAAGGAGCACTCTCTCATGTGCTATACGAGGCTTGTATGCCTATATCCACACTGCCATATGGGATATTGTCACCACTTTGGGATGTTCACCACAGTATGGGCCTAATCACTATTTCAAAATGGCACCCACCTTTCTTAACTTCCAGCGGGGCATCTACACCACTCCAAGATGGCCCCCATCTTTGAATCGCCCAAGATGGCACCCGACTTGCTCCGCACGCAGAGCCCAAGATCCGTCTTAGTAGCTCATAAAACACATCAATCAGATGATATTAGTACTATGGATATCCCAGGAGTGCTCACAATTGAGCAACAGCAGAGCAATGGGTAGGTTGTACACTGTCCATGGCGATCCGGAACCATAAGTACATCTACAAAGTTCCATGTCCTTTCTCTCTAACAACTTCACAGTACCTTGTGTACTGTGTAGTTATTCCTTGCCTTTTCCCTCTAGGCAGGATGATGCTTTGCACAACTCTGCTTTTGCTCATTGGAGCATTCCCCATTGTATCTAGCTGTAATATACCATGGAGTTTTCCTTTGAATCACCCCGCATAGCGCATAAGAGGTTCAGTTACTTGCCAATTTTTCCAAAACTCACCACACCAGTGTGAAAGTATCTTTGACATTATGGCTATTACCACACTTTGCCACAATCGTCACTCTCACAGTGGCATATATTCTGAGTGTGAATGAGCCTCCCTGTGGCACACATGTTTGATATTGATGTGCCTCATTGGGCTTTGGATTCCACCTTTTCCCACATGAGATCTACACTCCAAATGACATAGCCTTTGAATTTCATAACCTATAAATGACCGCCCACCAACTGTGATCACTCACTCTTTCCGTCTAACCTTTGAATGTGATCCTGATGCACTGTTAGACCAGCGAGGCACTGAACTCAAGCATGCAATCACTTGGCATGAACACCCCATCCGGCACAGATACTGTAATTACATAATATATGTATTGCTGTTATGCCTCTCATTCCTTTTCCTCCCCTCCCCTCTCTTTTTCCCTTCTAGGTCGGTACATCTGTTGATCACAATAAGGAATACTCTATATCGTTTTGACATGTGCCTCTGACTTTTTCCCTAGGAGTAGTTTAGTTTTTTCATGGTCCTGACGAATTGCCTTGATCTCCCTCGACTTTATCGGCAAGAAACATGCTGACCACTATCTATACCTTGAGCTAACATAGACCATTATACCCACTTTTGGCCTACACTTGTTTTTAACATAACCTAGGGTTTAACACATTAAACTTAATCTTCAGTTCCCTAAGAGTTATTTTTAATCCTTAGCACTCTACTCACACACTACTCCTTCACCATCACACTCACACTTCACAAACGGCAGCTCAAAACCACCAAGCAAAGAGCCCCCTCGCGGGGCCTGTTGGGCATTGCAGCACCGTCCAAACGTAGAACTGCCAAATTATGAAGTTTGACACCCCTCGGGTGTATGAGGGCTCTTACTCTTGAAGGATCAGGTCCCTTGGACTCGATCACTCAGGAATTTACTCATTTACCTTCAATAGGAACTGCACACTTTCTTGTTTTTTAGTATTTTATGGGGGCGTGTGTGCTGGACCTTTATTCAGCCCTCTCTCCCTCCTTGTGATTTTGATATTGAGTGTTAGAAAGATTCTGGACTGAAGCCAAAGAAAGAGCTGATGGAAACAATTGTCAAGCAGGCTCAACCCAAGTTCAAAGATCAGACTTGATCGTTTTTGGGTCAACCTTTATAGTAAAATTATTTAGATCATTGCAGTAAAGACTCAAAATATGAGGAGACCTCCAAAAAATAATGTTGAATTTGTATGAGGTGATAAATGTGAAGAAAGGTTTGCCAGAATGAAGCAAAACTTGGCTGAAACACTTAAGCTTCAGGCATATGTGGCGGGCAGGTATGCACTTTGTGGTAAAGGTTGGAAGTGCCAAAGGGCTCAGAGCTGTACTGGTGTAAAAGTATGAGTCTGAAGAAGAGACAATAGCCTCTACCTCCTGGTGCCAGGATCTAGAGGTGCCAGTGCCGTCCTTACAGCATCTTCACAACGTGGTAGACCAAATCATACTATGATCCTCTTTTAAGATTTCCCTTCTTCTGAGAAATATATTTGAAATCAATGTCCAGCATGCTTTTCAGTTCTTACGTGTTCTTTGAGAGTTGTGGACTACCTGATGTGGTGCAGCGAAGATTCCATGTTCTATCACTGGATGGACGCTTCCTTACAGGTCTACCCTATCACATTTGCAAACATTTCAATGTGAACCTTTACATTGTTTCCTTTACAAAGTAATACCATTGTATAGTCACACATGGATAAACCTTTAAATAGGCTTCCCATTACATTGACATACAATTACATTGACGGTGGAGAGGTGTGGTGAAGCGAGTGGAAAGGTGTGCTGCAGTGGCCGGGGCAGCTGACTTCGGTGTACAGGGCTCATGGTTCGATCCCCGGCTCCGGTGGCAGATCAGCTCAGCATCATGTGACTCTGGGCAATAGCTCACTTAATTTCCACGATGGCCCCCAGCGCCTTGAGACCTGTAAGGGTGAGTAGTTTGTGCTTTACAAATACTGGATTTACTCTTTTTATGGTGATTAAAAGTTAGTGTAGGAGTCATATTTGTGGTTAGGCGCAAGGCTAGAGTAAGTGTTAGGATTAGTTCCAGGAAGAAGTAGAGGATTAGGACTAGGTATAGACTTAACATAGGTAGATAATTATAATTGCTGTTGGTTTTAGGGTTAGAGTTAGGCACATTGCTAGCGTAAGGGTTAAGTTTAGGGTTAGTATAAGTGGGAAGGTTGTTGAAAAAGTGTGAGGTTTAGTATTAGGCTAAGGCACAGTGTAAGGACTTTGCTTGATATGCTGCCCTTGAATCCATGCTTCTGGACCTCTGATTTGTATGTCTCCTGTGGCCTTGAGCCTGATACACAAGTCCCAGACCCTTACTTGACACTGTGGGGTGCACTCTGTCAGCTAACTGTCACAGCATTGCGGTATTTGGACAAAATATCAGAATTATAAAAACAAAATATTGTGATGCAGAAATATCATAGTCAAGAATATTCTTTTTTCAGCAAATTATTATTGTTGTTAAGAATATCGTTGTTGAAAATATAATATCAGTAATATAGTTGTAAAGAATATTGTTTTTTAATTAATTTAATGTGTGTTTAGTTTATATATTAATGTTATGTCTTAGTTTTGTTTTTCTAATTGTTAATATTTTTTAAATATAGTAGTTAATTTTAAGCGATTTCGAATGTTTTATTTAACCCGTTCGCCGCGGGGGTATTTCCCCCACGGCGCGGGGGGGCGCGCGCGGCGCCGCGGTGCTCGTGACAAGCTTAGTTTGTCATGAGGCACAGTGGAGCTGATTGATTCTCCCGCACAGGCGGGGAATCAATCGCGTGTCGGCGGGCTGCGACCGTTATGACGAGCCCAGCTCATTATGAGCACAGCTCCACTGTGCCTCATGACGAGCTGGCCTCATCATGAACATGTAAGCGGTTAATTGTTGATAGTAATTTATAGTGTTGTAGCAGGCTGTTGGGTTTGCAAGGGAATAGGGTTGAAAGTAAATTACGTAATAACTAATTATCAATTAATTAATGCATTTTTAAGTAACTATGTGATTGATATTCATGAAATATTATGTAATGTTGATTTATTATACATTAATTTTGGGTGCAGGTTGCTATGTTTGCAGGGGTATGAGGTGGGAACTTAATTGGCTTATAAGGAATTAACACTTAATTTATACTTTATCATTATATATTGAATTGCTTAATAATTAAGTAAATTGTGTAATAATTGCAAATTTTAGTTACATTTTAGGAGTGGGCTGTTGGGATTGTAGGCGTATAGGTTGGGAAGTTAATTAATTAACAATTCATTAAATATGTATTAATTATTGAATTGATTATAAATTATGTACATTATGTAATATTGGTTTATTTCAGTTATATTTTAGTTGTGGTTTTGTAGGTTTGTAGGAGTATATGGTGGGAAGTTAATTAAATAATAATTAAACATGATAATTATGAATGAATATTTACATGATTCATTGATTAATAATTTTGTAGGTTGTGCTTCAATTATATATTCCTTTATACTTTAGGTGTGAGCTGCTGGGTTTGTAGGGTGGGGAGTTAATTGAGTAATAGTTAATTAACTAATAATAAATTAATTATGCAATTGTTTATAATTTATGTAAATTGTTTTGTACCTATTTATTTTCAATATATTTTAGATGTGAGTTGCTAGGTTTGTAGGGGTATAGCATGGAAAGCTGATCAAAGAATAATTCAATACAAATTATTTTTAAATTGAAAATGTATTATTACAGTTTTTCTAAATGTTGTAAATTGGATAATTGTTGTTAATTTTTTTAACTCCTAAATATATTTTATGTTAATGAATAATGTTTATGTTTAGAGTTTTATTCTTTTTCTGAATTGGTAGGGTTATTCAAGTATGTAATGTGTTTGAAGTGCAGGATTTACCTACTGTTGCTTAAACTGGAGTGTGAATAACAAATCTTAAACCACCAAAGTCCAACACTTTCCCTATTGTTGCACAGGGTGGAGTGGAAATAGTAAATGTATCCCCTCCGAAGTCTAATGCTTTCTCTACTGTTGCACCGACTGGAGTGGGGAGAGTAATTTGAAACCTTTTGAAGTCCTGCAATTTCTCAACTGTTGCATAAACTGGGCTGGGAATAGTATATCTATTATTCCCAGACGCCAATACAGTTCCCAATCTTGGTTAATTATATTCTTGTAATATGGGTTTATAATTTTAGTTTGATAGTATATGTTTATTTTTTTATTTGATTTTACATGTTTACAATATTTTTTGTAAATGTGTTTTTAAAATAGTTTTATTTTATTAGTTTGGTAATTTATTTAATGTTGTGTAATGTTATTTAATGTTTTGAGATTGAGTAGTTAATATTTGTACATTTTTGTGCACCATATCTATCTCTCTCTCTCTATTTATATATAAATATATATATATATGTATATATATATTCATTGAAAAAACCATAGCTTTCAGGAACATTATAGTTAGTTGGACTTTTTACTTGTATAAAACCATAGAAATTCCGGCGTTATAGTTAGTTCAGCTAACTAGAACTGGCGCCCCCGCAATGCACTGCTGATGACATCACATAATACATCATTCATGACATGGTCAGTGACATCACTGATGACATCACTGATGACATGTCAAATGACATGTCAAATGACATCACTGATGACATTTACGGTCATCGACGGTACCGAGGGGGAATTGGGGACACCCCATGGGCCCCAATGGGTAGGGCGGGCCCCAGGGGATGGGGTCTCTGGGACCATTAGTGGCACGGGAGGGGGGCCACTCGGCCCCCCTCCCAAATTATAAAAAAATGTAAAAAAAAGAAAAAAACGGAAAGGCCAGCCCTGGGGAATGGGGTCCCAAGGGCCATGAATTGCCTGAGGAGGGGGGCCATGCAGCCCCACTCCAAAAATTTTAATAAATGAAAAAAACTGCCCATGCCCTGGGGAATGGGGTCCCCGGGGCAGATTATGGCCTCGGGAGGACCCCATCCCCCAGGGCCTGGCCCCTTTTTTTTTAATTAAAAAATTAGGCCCCCTTCCAATTTTTTTATAAAAAAAAGGGGGCCAGGCCCTGGGGGATGGGGTCCCCAGGGCCAATAAAAAAGGAATAGAAGGGGGGCCACACAGCCCCCCTTCTTAAAAAAAAAAAAAAGACCAGCATCCCGCCGGAGGCCCCGTCCCCACCTTGCAGCACTCTGCAAACATGCCCCCTGGCGCGTTTGCAGATGGGGAACTAATTCCCCTTGAATACTGGGGGTCCCTGGGGGCCAACTAGCCCACCAGTAACCTCCAGTAGGTGCCAGGGAGGTGCGTTGCAGAGACGTGTTCAGAGGCCGTGCCCCTTTTTACACCTCTCTGCAACGCAGCTCTGTGGTGCTTACTGTAGGTACGTAGTGGGCTAGTTGGAACCTAGGGACCCTCAGGATTCAAGAGGACTTAATCTCCCAACTTAAAATGGCCACAGGGCGTGTTTACACAGTGGGGAAGGGAGGGGACGGGCCTGAGGTGACATGTGCAAACACGCCCTGTGGCACGTTTTAAGTTGGGGAAATAATTTCACTTGAATCCTGAGGGCTCCTGGGGGCTAACTAGCCCACCAGGTGCTTCCAGTAAGCGCCACTGCACTGTGTTGCAGAGAGGTGGTCCAGGCCGTGACCCTTTTTACACCACTCTGCAACAAAGCTCTGTGGCGCTTACTGGAGGTACCTAGTGGGCTAGTTGGACCCTAGGGACCCTCAGGATTCAAGGGGACTTAATCTCACAACGTAAAACAGCCACAGGGTGAGTTTACACAATGGTGAAGGGAGGGGATGGGGCCTGAGGTGACCTGTGCAAACACGCCCTGTGGCACGTTTTAAGTTGGGGAAATAATTCCCCTTCAATCCTGAGGGCCTCTGGGAGCCAAATGGTCCACCAGGTGCTTCCAGTAAGCGCCACTGCACTGTGTTGCAGAGAGGTGGTCCAGGCCGTGACCCTTTTTACACCACTCTGCAACACAGCTCTGTGGCGCTTACTGGAGATACCTGGTGAGCTAGTTGGACCCAAGGGACACTCGAGATTCAAGGGGACTTTATCCACCAAATTAAAACGGCCACAGGGCATGTTTGCGCATGTCAGCTCAGCCCCCCCTCCCTTCACCAGTGTGCAAACACGCCCTGTGGTGCATTTTAAGAGGTATTTTTAATCCCCCTGCCCTATTATGTACTACGGTCTTACAGAGGAGGCCATGGTAATCACAGGGGTACCCCAACGCATAGTGTTCCCTAGTGTATGTAGGTGTTTTAACTGTATTCTAAGTGTCTTTTAACATAGCACTGGCTCTAGGACTGGTTAGTCAGAGTCAGTTACCACCAGTACACATCTGAAAAAGTTGAGGGTGCAGGAAGATTTTGCAACAAGGCCTCTTTCTGCTCCTCTGTTTATTCTTTCTGCATGTCTTCCTTCTTCCTGCACTTTTCTTCGTCTTTGAGGACTTCTGTTGCTTCTTTCTGCATTTCTTTTTCTTCTTTCTGTGTGTTTTTTCTTCTTTCTTCACATGTCTTACCTCTGTAAGCATAGTTAGAAACTAGCATTTAAAAAAACTTTGAAATTAACTGAAAAAACCAGAGGTTTCAGGCACGTTATAGTTACAAATTAGCATTTAAAAAACCTTTGAAATTCACTGAAAAAACCATAGGTTTTAGGGGTGTTATAGTTAGTTGGGCATTTCACTCATGCAAAATCATTGAAATTCCACCGTTATAGTTAGTTCAGCTAACTATAACTCGTGCGCCCGCAATGCACTGCTCATGACATCACATATTACATCACTCATGACATGGTCAGTGACATCACTCATGACATCACTGATGACATCTCGAATTACATCACTGATGACATTATCCTTGTGATAGAGTGGCAGACCTCCTCTCACCCTAATATAACCTTTGATACACACACTCAAAAATAGAAACTAACATTTTCAAAACAATGGACATATCAATACCACTTACAACACACCTATTCAGTAATTCCAAGATCTACACACACATTCCACTCATTCACCAACAGTCCTATACAGTCACTCATACATGTACTCACTCATCATATGTACTCATACACCTATACATCCTGTTACACACTGACACTCATCCATAGAGTTACTCATACACATAGTCACACATGCAAACAAAGTATCAAATATCCATATAAATTGCATATACAGTTATATACATACCACCACACTTACTGCTACAGAAACTTACACATACTTACTCTCTTATGCAATCACTAATAGAAACACATACTAATTTATACAGGAACTCTTCCAATCTCTCACTCTCAAGTATACTCACTTATATACACCATTACTCACATATACTAGTTTAAAACATATGTGGTAACTCATAAAGACACTATTGAGACAGTCATTCACTCACTAACATACCCATACACACACTCATCCACCCATACAGTCCTGCACACATGCTGTCTTAAAAAAATACAAACAGTGAGTCACTCATTTATGCATCTATGCACTACATAATACCCCCCACCGAACCATAAAGACACTCAGACACTCATACTGATACTCAAAAAAACAACTAATAACCTATATAGACACTCATGTAGCTGTTCACTAACCCATGCAGCCACTTATACACAAAGTGGGAGACTGATACAGATATTGATATATTTAAACATTACTCACTAACCCATGTGTTCACTAAGATACACTTAATCAGTTATACAATCAATGTTTTAAAAAAAATCATCCATTTAGACACTTATATACCCATTTATTCTTCCATCGACCTTGAGATATACATATATAAAACTTATTTAATTTTCAGAAAAACACACATTCACTGGATGATGTCATCAGTGATGTCATTTGAGATGTCATCAGTGATGTCATGAGTGATGTCACTGACCATGTCATGAGTGATGTAATATGTGACGTCATCAGCAGTGCATTGCGGGCGCGCGATTTATAGTTAGCTGAACTAACTTTAACGGGGGAATTTCAATGGTTTTGTACGAGTGAAAAGTCCAGCTAACTATAAAGCCCCTGAAACCTATGGTTTTTTCAGTGAATATATATATATATATGTTTAGTATACTATGTATACATGTGAAAATGTCTCGGCCCGCCTGTTTGCCTCAGTGGCACGGAAAAAATGGGTGGAACTTACGTCAGCACACCGACGAGGTCCTCTTATGGCTCCGATGACGTCATACAGTGTCGCGAGTGGAGCCGTGCTATTATAACGTCCTCGTCGACATGGGAGAGCTAGGAAATAATTTCCATGGAATGTTGGTGCTGGGGATATTAAACTAAGTGTTCAGGCTTGTCCTTTCGGAGCAACAGTTTATGTTGCCACTCCAGAAACTGAAACCAGTGATCCGAGGGCAGAGGCCCTGCAGATGGCACACAAGGTGGGGTGCCCAGTCGTGTGCACCAGCGGAGCAGCGAAGTGACAAGCACCACAACCCTCAAAAAGGTAACAAGGGCACAGCAAAACAGAAAATATGTGCACACGTATACAGTGTTAGCAGTATTAAGTACTGTAAGTGAATGAACAAAGCAATTAATTGAACACAAAGTCAATGAACATTGATACGTTGATGAGTATGTTCTTCCTTGATGGATTTATTTTGGTGACCAAATGCCCAGGCAACACGTGTTTCGTCAGGGTATTAGACCCACGACTTCTTCAGGGCTAATGGGCAAGTAAAGACAAAATGGTGTGTCACTCCGCCGGTTGTAATTCGTGGACGGAATTACAACCGGTGGAGTGACACACCATTTTGTCTTTACTTGCCCATTAGCCCTGAAGAAGTCATGGGTCTAATACCCTGACGAAACACGTGTTGGCTGGGCATTTGGTCACCGAATAAATCCATCAAGGAAGAACATACTCGTCAACGTATCAATGTTCATTGACTTTGTGTTCAATTAATTGCTTTGTTCATTCATTCACAGTACTTAATACTGCAAACACTGTATACGTGTGCATATATTTTCTGTTTTGCTGTACAAAGACTTCGGTCTACCTAGGGGGTTTAGGGTTATCCCCTCATCTGTAGCACCGTAGATATTCCTTCTATACTGATGTTTACACGCAGAGGCGCCATCACGCACCACATACTAGAAACTCCACGTGAGAATGTATCTTGAGGGCACTGAATAACAACACAGGATCTTCTTTTTGTATCTGGCAGGATCAACGAGGTTAAAATGCCCTATATCCAAAATGTAGAATTAGTGCTACAACGGTCTTCAAGAGGACCTGTGATGCTGCTTCTGCCTCCCGGACCCTGGAGGAGGCACATGGGTCACACGGTACAGTCATACTGTGGTGGGACGCACACTCGTTGACCTCTCATGGCACTGCTCCACACTTCAGGGAGGACGCCTTCCATTAGCTGTGTTTTCTGACGACGTGTTGCGCCCACCACGTCCAACAACAGAAATATTTTAGATCCTAACAGACTCTTTCACTCTCTCACCGGAAGTGAAACCAGGCCACGCGGACACTTTCACAATACAACAGCTGGGAATGCACTTTTCAGTAAAAAAACACATCTCTTGCTCCTAATTTATCAAAAAAATGACTCACTGAAGAACAGGGGCCAGCTTGAATCGGTAAACAGCTATTACAACGACTTTTTTACTTCGCGATACCATTACAACGCATGCATTACCACGCATGCATTGTACATCGCAAAATCATTACTATACATTGTTTTAGAACGCATGGTCATTTACCACGCATGCCTTCACAACGAATTTTGTTGTAAAGGTATGTATGGCAAATGACCATGCTTTCTAAAAAACATGTAGACGATCCACGTCGTCGTAAGGAAACTGAGGCTGTACTGTTTCTTCACAACGACGTGCACCTCTCCTCAGAGACGATGTGAAGCAGGAACCGTGAGGAGAGAGGAACAATGAGGAATGAGAGGTAAGGGGGATTGGGCATGGGGTGGGGGTTTCTTTTCTAGGGTTTAGGGTAGTACAGTGGTGTTTATGTGGTGTAGGGGGTCGTGCCGGGGAAAGTGTTTTAGGTTTTAGGGTAGTGGAGTGGTGTTTGGGTAGTATAGGGGGTCGTGCTGGGGGTAGTGTTTTAGGGTTTAGGGTAGTGCAGTGGAGTTTGTGTGGTGTAGGGGGTTGTGCTGGGGTAAGTGTTTTAAGATTTAGGGTAGTGCAGTGGTGTTTGGGTAGTGTAGGGGTCGTGCTAGGGGTAGTGTTTTAGGGTTTAGGGTGGTGCCGTAGTGTTTGTGTAGTGTAGGGGGTCGTGCCGGGGGTAGTGTTTTAGGCTTTAGGGTACTGCAGTGGTTTTTGCGTAGTGTAGGGGGTTGTGTTTTAGGGTTTAAGGTAGTGCAGTGGTGTTTGGGTAGTGTAGGGGGTCATGCTGGGGGTAGCATTTTAGGGTTTACGGTAGTGCAGTGGTCATTGTGTAGTGTAGGGAGTCTCGCTGGGGGTAGTGTTTTAGGGTTTAGGATAGTGCAGTGGTGTTTGTATAGTGGAGAGGTGGTGCTGCAGGTAGTGTTTTAGGGTTTAGGGCAGTGCAGTGGTGTTTGTCTAGTGTAGGGGGTCATGCTGGGGGTAGTGTTTTAGGGTTTAGGGCAGTACAGTGGTGTTTGGGTAGTGTAGGGGGTTGTACTGGGGGTAGTGTTTTAGAGTTTACGGTAGTGCAGTGGTCATTGTGTAGTGTAGGGGGTCTCGCTGGGGGTAGCATTTTAGGGTTTACGGTAGTGCAGTGGTCATTGTGTAGTGTAGGGGGTCTCGCTGGGGTAGTGTTTTAGGGTTTAGGATAGTGCAGTGGTGTTTGTATAGTGTACGGGGTCACGCTGGGGGTAGTGTTTTAGGGTTTAGAGTAGTGCAATGGTGTGTGTGTAATGTAGGGGGTCACGCTGGGGGTAGTGTTTTAAAGTTTAGGGTAGTGCAGTGGTGTTTGTGTAGTGTAGGGGGTCACGCTGGGGGTAGTTTTTTAGGGTTTAGGGTAGTGCCGTGGAATATGGGTAGTGTAGGGGGTCATGCTAGGGGTAGGGTTTTAGGGTTTAGGGCAGTGCAGTGGTGTTTGGGTAGTGTAGGGGAATTGTGCTGGTGGAAGTGTTTTAGGGTTTAGGATAGTGCAGTGGTGTTTGTGTAGTGTAGGGGGTCGTGCTGTGGGTAGTGTTTTAGGGTTTAGGGTAGTGCAGTGGTGTTTGTGCAGTGTAGGGGGTCATGTTTTAGGGTAGTGCAGTGATGTTTTGGTAGTGTAGGGGGTCATGTTGTGGGTTGTGTTTTAGGGTTTAGGGTAGTGCAGTCATGTTTGGGTAGTGCAGGGGTCGTGCTGGGTGTAGTGTTTTAGGGTTTAGGGTAGTGCAGTGGTGTTTGTGTTGTGTAGGGTGTCATGATGGGGTAGAGTTTTAGGGTTTTGGGTAGTGCAGTGGTGTTTGTGTAGTATAGGGGTTCGTGCTGGAGTAGTGTTTTAGGGTTTAGGGTAGGGCAGTGGTGTTTTGGTAGTGTAGGGGGTTGTGCTGGGGGTTGTGTTTTAGGGTTTAGGGTAGTGCAGTGGTGTTTGTGTAGTGTAGGGGGTCTTGCTGGGGGTAGTGTTTTAGGGTTTATGGTAGTGCAGTGGTGTTTGTGTAGTGTAGAGGGTCAAGCTGGGGGTAGTGTTTTAGGGTTTAGGGTAGTGCAGTGGTGTTTGTGTAATTTAGGGGGTCATGCTGGGGATAGATTTAGGATTTAGGGTAATGCAGTATTATTTGGGTAGTGTAGGGGGTCGTGCTGCAGATAGTGTTTTAGGGTTTGGGGCAGTGCAGTTGTGTTTGTGTAGTGTAGGGGGTCATGCTGGGGGCAGTTTTTTAGGGTTTAGGGCAGTTCAGTGGTGTTTGGGTAGTGTAGGGGGTCGTGCTTGGGGTAGTGTTTTAGGGTTTAGGGCAGAGCAGTGGTGTTTGTGGAGTGTAAGGGGTCATGCCAGGGGTAGTGTTTTAGGGTTTGGGGCAGTGCAGTGGTAATTGGGTATTGTAGGTGGTTGTGCTGGGGTAGTGTTTTAGAGTTTAGTGTAGTGCAATGGTGTTTGGGTAGTGTAGGGGGTCATGCTAGGGTTAGATTTAGGGTTTAGGGTAGTGCAGTGGTGTTTGTGTTTTGTAGGGGGTCGCGCTGGGGGTAGTGTTTTAGGGTTTAGGTTTGTGCAGTGGTGTTTGCGTAGTGTAGGGGGTCACTCTGGTGGTAGTGTTTTAGGGTTTAGGGTAGTGCAGTGGTGTTTGTGTAGTGTAGGGGGTCACGCTGGGGGTAGTGTTTTAGGGTTTAGGGTAGTGCACTGGTGTTTGTGTAGTGTAGGGGACATGTTGGGGTAATATTTTAGGGTTTAGGGTAGTGCAGTGGTGTTTGTGTAGTATAGGGGGTTGTACTGGGGTAGATTTAGGGTTTAGGATAGTGTTGGGGGGCATGCTGGGGGTAGGGTATTAGGGTTTAGGGCAGTGCAGTGGAGTTTGGGTAGTGTAGGGGGATCGTGCTGGTGGAAATGTTTTAGGGTTTAGGGCAGTGCAGTGGTGTTTGGGTAGTGTAGAGGGTCGTGCTGGGGCTAGTGTTTTAGGGCATTGCAGAGGTGTTTGTGTAGTGTAGGGGGTTGTGCTGGGTGTAGTGTTTTAGGGTGTAGGGTAGTGCAGTGGTGTTTGTGTAGTGTAGGGAGTCGTGTTGAGGTAGTGTTTTAGAGTTTAGGGTAGTGCAGTGGTGTTTGTGTACTGTAGGGGTCGTGTTTTAGGGTTTAGGGTAGTGCAGTTGTGTTTAGGTAGTGTAGGAAGTCATGCTGGGAGTAGTGTTTTAGGGTTTAGGGTACTGAAGTGGTGTTTGTGTAGTGTAGGGTGTCGTGCTGGGGCTAGATTCAGGGTTTAGGGCAGTGCAGTGGTGTTTGTGTAGTGTAGGGGGTCGTGTTTTAGGGTTTAGGGTAGTACAGTTGTGTATGGGTAGTGTAGGGGGTTGTGCTGGGGGGTCGTGTTTTAGTGTAGGGTAGTGCAGTGTTGTTTGTGTAGTGTAGGGGGTCATGTTTTAGGGTTTAGGGTAGTACAGTGGTGTTTGGGTAGTGTAGTGGGTTGTGCTGGGGGTAGTGTTTTAGGGTTTAGTGTAGTGTAGGGGGTCGTGTTGGGGGTAGTGTTTTAGGGCTTAGGGCAGTGCAGTGGTGTTTGGGTAGTGTAGGGGGATCGTGCTGGGGTGGTTTTAGGGTTTAGGGCAGTGTAGTTGTGTTTCGGTAGTGTAGAGGGTCGTGCTGCGGGTAGTGTTTTAGGGTTTAGGGCAGTGCAGTGGTGTTTGTGTAGTGTAGGGGCCATGCTGGGGGTAGTGTTTTAGGGTTTAGGGTAGTGCAGTGGTGTTTGTGTAGTGTAGGGGGTCGTGCTGGGGGTAGTGTTTTAGGGTTTAGGGTAGTGCAGTGGTGTTTGTGTAGTATAGGGGGTTGTGTTTTAGGGTAGTGCAGTGATGTTAGGGTAGTGTAGGGGGTCATGTTGGGGGTTGTGTCTTAGGGTTTAGAGTAGTGCAGTCATGTTTGGGTAGTGTAGGGGTTGTGCTGGGTGTAGTGTTTTAGTGTTTAGGGTAGTGCAGTGGTGTTTGTGTAGTGTGGGGTGTCATGCTAAGGGTAGTGTTTTAGGGTTCAGGGTTGTTCCGTTTTTTTGGGGTAGTGAAGGGGGTCGTGCTGGGGGTCGTGTTTTAGGGTACTACAGTGGTGTTTGTGTAGTGTAAGTAGTCATGCTTGGGGTAGTGTTTTTGGGTTTAGGGTAGTGCATTGGTGTTTGCGTTTTGTAGGGGTTCATGCTGGGGTAGTGTTTTAGGGTTTAAGGTAGTGCAGTGGTGTTTTGGTAGTATAGGGGGTCGTGCTGGGGGTAGTGTTTTAGGGTTCAGAGTAGTGCAGGGGTGTTTGTGTAGTGTAGGGGGTCGTGCTGGGGGTAGTGTTTTAGGGTTTTGGGTAATGCAGTGGTGTTTGTGTGGTGTAGGGGGTCGTGTTTTAGGGTAGCGCAGTGATGTTTGGGTAGTGTAGGGGGTCATGTTGGGGGTTGTGTTTTAGGGTTTAGGATAGTGCAGTCATGTTTGGGTAGTGTAGGGGGTCATGCTGGGTGCAGTGTTTTAGGGTTTAGGGTAGTGCAGTGGTGTTTGTGTAGTGTAGGGTGTCATGATGGGGGTAGAGTTTTAGGGTTTAGGGTAGTTCAGTTGTTTTTGGATAGTGAAGGGGGTCGGTCTGGGGGTCGTGTTTTAGGGTTTATGGTACTACAGTGGTGTTTGTGTAGTGGAGGGGGTCATGCTGGGGGTAGTGTTTTAGGGTTTAGGGTAGTGCAGTGGTGTTTGTGTAGTATAGGGGTTCATGCTGGGGTAGTGTTTTAGGGTTTAGGGTAGTGCAGTGGTGTTTTGGTAGCATAGGGGGTCGTGCTGGGGGTAGTGTTTTAGGGTTTAGGGTAGTGCAGTGGTGTTTGTGTAGTGGAAGAGGTCTTGCTGGGGTAGTGTTTTAGGGTTTAGGGTAGTACAGTGGTGTTTGTGTAGTGTAGGAGACCTGCTGGGGTAGTGTTTTAGGGTTTAGGGTAGTTCAGTGGTGTTTGTGTAGTATAGGCGGTTGTACTGGGGGTAGATTTAGGGTTTAGGATAGTGCAGTGGTGTTTGGGTAGTGTAGGGGGTCATGCTGGGGGTAGGGTTTTAGGGTTTAGGGTTTAGGGCAGTGCAGTGGTGTTTGGGTAGTTTAGGGGTTCGTGCTGGGGTCGTGTTTTAGGGTTTAGGGAAGGGCATCTGTGTTTTGGTAGTGTAGGAGGTCGTGCTGGGGGTTGTGATTTAGAGTTTAGGGTAGTGCATTGGTGTTTGTGTAGAGGAGGGGGTCATGCTGGGGGTAGATTTAGGGTTTACGTTAGTGCAGTGGTGTTTGTGTAGTGTAGGGGGTCACGCTGGGGGTAGTGTTTTAGGGTGTAGGGTAGTGCAGTGGTGTTTGGGTATTGTAGGGGGTCACGCTGGTGGTAGTGTTTCAGGGTTTAGGGTAGTGCAGTAGTGTTTGTGTAGTGTAGGGGGTCATGCTTGTGGTAGTGTTTTAGGGTTTAGGGTAGTGCAGTGGTGTTTGTGTAGTGTAGGGGACGTGCTGGGGTAGTGTTTTAGGGTTTAGGGTAGTGCAGTGGTGTTTGTTTAGAATAGGGGGTTGTACTGGGGTAGATTTAGGGTTTAGGATAGTGCAGTGGTGTTTGGGTAGTGTAGGGGGTCATGCTGGGGGTAGGGTTTTACGGTTTAGGGCAGTGCAGTGGTGTTTGGGTAGTTTAGGGGTTCGTGCTGGGGGAAGTGTTTTAGGGTTTAGGGTAGGGCAGTGGTGTTTTGGTAGTGTAGGAGGTCGTGCTGGGGTTGTGTTTTAGGGTTTAGGGTAGTGCATTGGTGTTTGTGTAGTGTAGGGGGTCTTGCTGGGGGTAGTGTTATAGGGCCCGATTCACAGAACAAACTTAAGACTAAATCCTAAACTTAGTACCATTCTGGTATTCACAGAATGCACCTAGTACTTCTGGTATTCACAGAATGAACTTACTACTTTTGCTATTCACAGAATGAACTTAGTACTTTTGCTATTCACAGAATGGATTTACGACTCCTAAACTTACGTCCGCACTCGGGCCGGAAATTCCGGCCCGGAGGCGGAGCTTCCGGGCCGGAGGCGGAGCTTCCGGGCCGGAGGCGGGGCTTCCGGCCCGGAGGCGGAGCTTCCGGCCCGGAGGTGGGGATTCCGGCCGATTTAGCTATGGCTGAAATCTCCACCTCCGAGCCGGAAGCTCCGCCTCCGGCCCGGAAGCTCCGCCTCCGGCCCGGAAGCCCCGCCTCCGGCCCGGAAGCTCCGCCTCCGGGCCGGAATTTCCGGCCCGAGTGCGGACGTAAGTTTAGGAGTCGTAAATCCATTCTGTGAATAGCAAAAGTACTAAGTTCATTCTGTGAATAGCAAAAGTAGTAAGTTCATTCTGTGAATACCAGAAGTACTAAGTGCATTCTGTGAATACCAGAATGGTACTAAGTTTAGGATTTAGTCTTAAGTTTGTTCTGTGAATCGGGCCCTTAGTATTTAGGGTAGCGCAGTGGTGTTTGTGTAGTGTAGGGGGTCAAGCTGGGGGTAGTGTTTTAGGGTTTAGGGTAGTGCAGTGGTGTTTTGGTAGTGTAGAGGGTCGTGCTGCAGGTAGTGTTTTATGGTTTAGGGCAGTGCAGTTGTGTTTGTGTGGTGTACGGGGTCATGCTGGGGGTAGTGTTTTAGGGTTTAGGGCAGATCAGTGGTGTTTGTGTAGTGTAAGGGGTCATGCTGGGGGTAGTGTTTTAGGGTTTGGGGTAGTGCAGTGTTAATTGGGTATTGTAGGGGTTGTGCTGGGGGTAGTGTTTTAGAGTTTAGTGTAGTGCAATGGTGTTTGGGTAGTGTAGGGGGTCATGCTAGGGTTAGATTTACTGTTTAGGGTAGTGCAGTGGTGTTTGTGTAGTGTAGGGGGTCGCTCTGGGGGTAGTGTTTTAAGGTTTAGGGTAGTTCAGTGGTGTTTGGGTAGTGTAGGGGTCACGCTGGTGGTAGTGTTTTCGGGTTTAGGGTAGTGCAGTGGTGTTTCTGTAGTGTAGGGGGTCATGCTGGGGGTAGTGTTTGAGGGTTTAGGGTTGTGCAGTGGTGTTTGTGTTGTGTAGGGGACGTGCTGGGTAGTGTTTTAGGGTTTAGGGTAGTGCAGTGGTGTTTGTGTAGTATAGGGGGTTGTACTGGGGTAGATTTAGGGTTTAGGATAGTGCAGTGGTGTTTGGGTAGTGTAGGGGGTCATGCTGGGGCAGTGTTTTAGGGTTTAGGGCAGAGCAGTGGTGTTTGGGTAGTGTAGGGGAATCGTGCTGGTGGAAATGCTTTAGGGTTTAGGGCAGTGCAGTGGTGTTTGGGTAGTGTAGGGGGTCATGCTGGGGGTAGTGTTTTAGGGCAGAGCAGAGGTGTTTGTGTAGTGTAGGCGGTCGTGCTGGGGGTAATGTTTTAGGGTTTAGGTTAGTGCAGTGGTATTTGTGTAGTGTAGGGAGTCGTGCTGGGGTAGTGTTTTAGGGTTTAGGGTAGTGCAGTGGTGTTTGTGTAGTGTAGGGTTCGTGTTTTAGGGTTTAGGATAGTGCAGTGGTGTTTGAGTAGTGTAGGGGGTCGTGCTGGGAGTAGTGTTTTAGGGTTTAGGGTAGTGAAGTTGTGGTTGTGTAGTGTAGGATGTCGTGCTGGGGTAGATTTAGGGTTTAGGGTAGTGCAGTGGTGTTTTTGTATTGTAGGGGTTCGTGTTTTAGTGTTTAGGGTAGTGTAGTGGTGTTTGGGTAGTGTAGGGGGTTGTGCTGGGGGTAGTGTTTTAGTGTTTAGGGTAGTGCCCTGCTGTTTGTGTAGTGTAGGGGGACATCATTTAGGGTTTAAGGTAGTGCAGTGGTGTTTGGGTAGTGTAGGGGGTTATGCTGGGGTAGTGTTTTAGGGTTTAGGGTAGTGAAGTGGTGTTTGTGTTGTGTAGGACGTTGTGCTGGGGTAGTCTTTTTGGGTTTAGGGCAGTGCAGTGCAGTGGTGTTTGAGTAGTGTAGGGGGATTGTGCTGGTGTGGTGTTTTAGGGTTTAGGACAGTGCAGTGGTGTTTGGGTAGTGTAGGATGTCGTGCTGGGGATAGTGTTTAAGGGTTTAGGGTAGTGCAGTGGTGTTTCTGTAGTGGAGGGGGTAGTGTTTTAGGGTTTAGGGTAGTACGCCCAACCAGCCACAATATCCATGGACAAAGGGGATCCTGACTCTTTTGAATGCTCTGCCAATTGAATAATTTGGGTAACGGGCCCTACAACGTCCAATACCTATCTACTCCTTTCTTGGGATCCCTCATATACTTGGAGAAAAAGGTACATTGTTCCTCATCAATTTCAGGCGTGTGTGCCACCTTCCCCTTCAGTGAGGGCCTTTGGCATTCTTCCCTCATCCTATTCCTGACCTCCCTTTCAAGGGGTTGATGGATTTTCCCCACCACATACTCTGCCACTTTGGTGTCAGGGGTCCACTCCACCGACCTAGGATGGTAAATTTGGGTAGGTTCAAACATGTCCGAGTGGACCCCATCCCCAACCTGGGACTGATAGGAGTGGGAGTCTGGATGCCAGAGATGCACGAGTCCTTATCCTCAATTCCTCCGATACATCCTCTCCCTCTAAGGGAAACCCACCGTCGGGGTCTACAATAGTGGTGACAGCGTCGCAATTTTGTCCGGAATCCTCCTCCTCCCGGCAGGGTGCATGTTTTAGCGTTCGCACACTCTTGAGGAAGGTCTTCGTAAGTTTATCAAATCCTTCCAAGTGCCCCGCGTTATGCTTAACGGCCCTTTTACTGCGAGGGGGAGAACGCTCTGGGGCAAGAGCCTGCTGAGCAGGGAATATTAAACAATACCAAGGCAATAATGCTAATAACGTGCACAAGAAACCGCTATACAAACAGCAACAACGTCAGATAAAGCCAAGAATGTAAGGAATGCACTTAACTGACGAGCATTGAAGAAAGAGGAAGCGGAAGGGACGTCACGATATTATATAAGATGGACTGTGATATGATTGGACTATAGTTGCCTTTGAGACTACCCACCTAATGGTTCATGGGTTGTGTAGTCTTTTGTTTAATGATTGTTGTGTTACGATTTCTTTGAACTGCTATGCAAATAAAGTGAGGAAAGATATGCATAATCCTCGCCTCTGTCCTGCAATAGAATTCATTAAACTTTATTTGATCTGATTTAGAAACATAGATCATAAAAGTGTACATAAAAACAGTAAATCCTCTTTCCTAATACAATACAGTGAGAATTAATTAAAACCAGTAGGTAAAAATGGGTGTTACAAAGCCCGGTTCAGAGCAACTTCAGGTTAACAGAATCGTAAAGTTCAATGTTTCGCAAGGTCATTCAAATGTACTTAGTGCACTTCGTGCAAAATACGCAATAAGGGGTCCAAGTAAGAATATACTTTTATTTGATTTCGTTAAAAAAAACATAAAAGGGTGGAAAAACCACCATGAATAAAACTTACAAGGATATTCATTGTAATTATGTTTTTGAGTTAACATGTAAGCAAAGCTAACGGGTGATTTCAGAGCCAGATGTTCTAATACTGCATGAGTTGGTTAACAGGTTCTGCATTGGCCAGGTCACTTGCCGCGTTTTTGAGAAAGTTTATGGCTCTGCAAGACTGTGGAATGGATGAGCCCGTGAGACAGTGAATCACTGCTGCTCTACAAGTTCTTATTTGTTCCTTCCTGAAGAGCTCCCAAAGGCCCGTTTTGCACGTTTCTGCCAAAGCAGGGCAGATGCATGGTAGGTGCAATAGACTCATTCCAAGCTCCACAGGCGGCATTCCTTTGATTGCCATAAGTATTTCTATTTTGGGGTCAGGTCCTTTGATGGGTATGACCCAAGCCTTAATAAAGTGAAAAATTGTTTTTTCTGGAACGGAAAGTGATCTAGCAGGTAGGATTGGGGTTGCAGAATCTGGTATGACTGTATCACGGCCCCGGCGTGTTTGTTGTTTGCTAGGGCAGTTTTGTCTGATAATAAAAAATGCAGTTTTATGGCTTTGTTGACCAGTGATTTAAAGCTGGAGTGGAAGAAGCTGTAAGCCATGCCTCCTCTAACTTCAGTGCTGAGATGGAGGCCTTCAGAGCTTCGAAGATTGAATTTTTGAGGCTGGCTTGCTTTTCGATTTCTGCCCAACAATAGTGTGTAAGTGTGTTTTCCTCTTCGTCCAGCATCCTCCAGTAGTATTTGACTAGTGTGCCTTGTCTGTCGGGGATCTGGTTTTTTAGACCATACTCAAGTCGGATTTGGGCTTGCGGAATGTGGCAGGGGATTGCAAACAGTTTCTTAAAAATAATTGATTGTTCCAGGTTCAAGCCTGTAGCATCCTTGCCACTCAGGATTTCTGTGCCATATGAGATAGAGGGCAGGAAGTTTGCTGCTATAACCTTAGTAGGTGTCCAATGGAGCCACCTGCAAGTTTGTTTTTTAAAATTTTGAAGGTAAACTGCAGCTGTTTGGATTTCATATGACCTTGGGACAGATGAATCTTGAAGGTGAGTTTGCGATCAATTTAGAAGCCTAGGTATTTGTATGAATCCACCTCGGTCAAAGGTCGCTTGTCCAAAGTCCAAGTGAATTTGCGATCGGCATTATGATGTTTGTTAAAGTGCATCACCTTCATTTTTTGGTGGTTGATGGTCAATTGGACCGAGGTGGTATAGGCTCCGAGTTCAGTGATTAATCCTTGCAAAACAATTGGCGTTTGCGCCAGTAAGACAATGTCATCCTCGCATTAAAGACTGGGTATGGGTGTTGTGCCAAGTTTCAGAGGGTCACATTGGATTGACCGAAGGTGCTCGTCCAGGTCAGCGGTGTAAATGTTAAAGAGGCACGGCGCCAGCACACACCCTTGTTTTAGCCCGTTGAGTGTGTGGATCTTCTTATTAATACTGAGCCCATCTCCTTTCCTAATCTGGACCCACGTCTGGGAGTACAGATTGATTATGGCCTCCAGCAACTTAGCTGGGACACCCCAGTTGCGCATTTTTGCCTATAACTTAGCTTTTGAAACCTGGTCAAAGGTTGCTTTAAGGTCGATGAAACATGCGTAGAGTGGCCTAGATTTTCTGAGGGCTTGATTGACCAAGAGAGTTACTGCGGAAATATTCATCAGGGTGCCCTCCCGGCCCTAAATCCGGTTTGCGTTGGAGGAATAAGGTTTGCTCACGCCGCCCAGTCCTCTAAATCTACCAGCAAATTGAATGCGTAGATTTTAGCCTCCACATCAATTAACGCGATCAATCTGTAATTTGAAGGATTGGAATGAGAACCCGATTTGTATATTGGGCTTAGAATGCTTCCCCTCCAAGAGTCAGGGATCGTGTTAGAAGTTAGAATGTCTGAGAAAAGAGAAGACAAATGATCTGCCTGGAGTGGTGGGTTGTGCCGAAACAAGGCATTTGGGAGGCCATTAGGCCCAAGGGCACCCTCAGATCTTAAATTTTTTTATTGTTTTTAGGACTTGTTCTTTAAGGATCTGTGGAGGAAAGTCTGAATCGGAGGGGGAGTCGTTTTTCACTAAGTCTCTAGCAGTAGCTCCGTTACTAAGTTGGAAGCCGTGATCAGTGAAGCCTGGGGGGAAAAGTAAGATGTAACGCTCCAATACCTGACCAGTCTGCACTATATAAAACTGCAGAAAAAATAAAAATAAAAAGTGTTTTGCACACTTCTGTCATTGGGCTGTATGTGGGCTACATTTGGGTGATATTTGTGCTACATTTGGGGTCTTTTTTCTCTGGTGGTCATCTTGGGAGACTAAGGGGCATATTATCAAGCCAGGCGATAAAATTATCGCCGCTTTAACAGCAGAAAACTGCCGCTAAAATGGCGTTAATGGGCTTGATAATATGCTCTATGGAATTCCAATTGAAGTCCATGTTAGATGTCCTTCACATTTAACATGGGCTTCAATTGGAATTCCATTTGAGCTGCAGTTTTCTGCCGCTAAAGCGGCGATAATTTTATCGCCTGGCTTGATAATATGCCTCTTATTTGTTATGAAGTTTCCTAATTTCCTCATTTACTGCAGTCTCCTCAGTAGGAAATGTTTTCAGTTTTGTACTTTGATTCCATCAAGAAGGCATTCAGATGTGTCACGCAATTGCCATAAATTCAGAATGTTAGCACTCTAGTTGTTCATTAGATCACTGTAGTAAAGCTACTGCTCAGCAGGGAGTTAACGGGAAGTCTACTGCTGGTATTGAAAGTGATTGTTTCAGTCTGCATGTCAGAATTTTCTAATGAATTAGAAGAGGATTTGAGATCTCACGAAAAAACATGCCCTAAATGTTCTTTCTGCATCAATAACATAATTTCTATGGCAAAATGAACCCCCTCATTTTGTTCCTTTTTAAATTAAATGTTTTAAGTGTTACCAGTTGATTAGAATCAAGATGGCTTCAGGTGTGCCATAATTTTGTCATAAGTAAGACAGTTAGCGCTCTAGTTGGTCTTTCGAACACTCTGGGAAGCTGCAGTAGAACACAAAGACATCAACTGACAGGCTGCTCCTGTTGAAATATAACAGGAAGACATTTGAGATCACACTTGAAACATGTCCTAATTTTTCTTTCTACAGCACTAACCATAATTTCTATGACAAAATTAACCCCATCATTTTGTTCCTTTTTTAAATTACGTGTGTTAAGTTTTACCAGTTTATTCCAAGCAAGATGGCTTCAGGTGTGCCATACTTTTGTCATACGTAAGGCTGTTAGCACTCTAGTTGTTCTTTAGAACACTCTGGGAAGTTTCAGTAGAACACAAAGGCATCAACTGACAGGCTGCTCTTGTTGAAATATAACAGGAAGATATTTGAGATCTCACTTAAAACATGTCCTAATTTTTTTTTCTACAGCACTAACCATAATTTCTATGACAAAATGACTCCCCTCATTTTGTTCCTTTTCAAATTAAATGTTTTAAGAGTTACCAGTTTATTCCAATCAAGATGGCTTCAGGTGTGCCATAATTTTGTCATAAGTAAGACTATTAGCGCTCTAGTTGTTCTTTAGAACACTCTGGGAAGCTGCAGTAGAACACAAAGGCATAAACTGACAGGCTGCTCCTGTTGAAATATAATAGGAAGATATTTGAGATCACACTTCAAACATGTCCTAATTTTTCTTTCTACAGCACTAACCATAATTTCTATGACAAAATCAACCCCCTCACTTTGTTCCTTTTTATATTAAATGTTTTAAGAGTAACCAGTTTATTCCAATCAAGATGGCTTCAGGTGTGCCATAATTTTGTCATAATTAAGACTGTAAGCGCTCTAGTTGGTCTTTAAAACACTCTGGGAAGCTGCAGTAGAACACAAAGACATCAACTGACAGGCTGCTCCTGTTGAAATATAACAGGAAGACATTTGAGATCACACTTGAAACATGTCCTAATTTTTCTTTCTACATCACTAACCATAATTTCTATGACAAAATGAACCCCATCATTGTGTTCCTTTTTAAATTAAATGTGTTAAGTGTTACCAGTTTATTCCAAGCAAGATGGCTTCAGGTGTGCCATACTTTGGCATACGTAAGGCTGTTAGTGCTCTAATTGTTCTTTAGAACACTCTGGGAAGCTGCAGTAGAACACAAAGGCATCAACTGACAGGCTGCTCATGTTGAAATATAACAGGAAGATATTTGAGATCACACGTGAAACATGTCCTAATTTTTCTTTCTACAGCACTAACCATAATTTTTATGACAAAATGAACCCCATCATTTTGTTCCTTTTTAAATTAAATGTTTTAAGTGTTACCAGTTTATTCCAATCAAGAAGGCTTCAGGTGTGCCATACTTTTGTCATAAGTAAGGCTGTTAGCGCTCTAGTTGTTCTTTAGAACACTGTAGAATGCTGCAGTAGAATACAAAGGCATCAGCTGAGAGGCTGCTCCTGTTGAAATATAACAGGAAGATATTTGAGATCACACTTCACACATGTCCTAATTTTTCTTTCTACAGCACTAACCATAATTTCTATGACAAAATGAACCCCATCATTTTGTTCCTTTTTAAATTAAATGTTTTAAGTGTTACCAGTTTATTCCAATCAAGATGGCTTCATGTGTGCCATACTTTTGCCATAAGTATGGCTGTTAGCGCTCTAGTTGTTCTTTAGAACACTCTGGGACGCTGCAGTAGACCATAAAGGCATCAACTGACAGGCTGCCCCTGTTGAAATATAACTGGAAGATATTTGACATCACACTTCAAACATGTCCTAATTTTTCTTTCTACAGCACTAACCATAATTTCTATGACAAAATGAACCCCATCATTTTGTTCCTTTTTAAATTAAATGTTTTAAGTGTTACCAGTTTATTCCAATCAAGATGGCTTCAGGTGTGCCATACTTTTGTCATAAGTATGGCTGTTAGCGCTCTAGTTGTTCTTTAGAACACTCTGGGACGCTGCAGTAGAACACAAAGGCATCAACTGGCAGGCTGCTCCTGTTGAAATATAACAGGAAGATATTTGAGATCACACTTGAAACATGTCCTAAATTTTCTTTCTACAGCACTAACCATAATTTCTATAGAAAAATGAACCCCATCATTGTGTTCCTTTCCACTCTGGGAATCTGCCTTGGAGCACAAAGGAATCAACTGACAATCTCTGCCCTAGTTGGATGTACAAAATTTACTGAGAATGACAGACTTCATTTTCACATGACTGAGAAAGATAATGTGAATTTACAGAAAATATGCTCTCATTTTAGCTTCAGTTTTCTCTCAAACATGATTCATGATATCCCAGCAGAAGGTTTTTCACAGGGTAAAATCACCTTAGAACACACCACAATTCCTGAAATTAGTGTGGTACGATCAACAAATGAATTATAATGAAACTAAAGTCTGTTATCACCCTTTATAGTTCTCCCTTTGGTAACCCTCAAAATCTTCGATTCACTACAGTGCATTTCAATGGGGTACCATCATGTATATTGGTCCCAAGATGGCTGCCAACAATTTCAGGATGAAGTGCTGACACCCAATAAGATCTCACGATGAGATGTGTCATTAGGCTCCGCCCAGATATTGACACTTTTTCTTTTTCTAATTTCTCACGAACTACTGAACGGATTTACACCACTTAACAAAAAGAGATCTGTCTGAACCAAGGGCTACCTTTTCGCCAAATTTGGTGTAATTCCATTCAGCAGTTCGAGCTGTAGCAGTGTCTAAAGTTTCCTATGGAAATTAACATGGAGAAAACACATTTTGGGACCCCCCTTTTGTCTCAGCCCCCGCCTGCCAAATCACCCCAAAACTTTTAAGATAGGAGCTGACCGGAGCGCCCCACACATTTTGAAAATGTTGCAAAGATTCTTCAACCAACGCCAAAGTTATTAGGAAAAGAATGTTATGATTTTCCTATGGTTAAAAGGTCCTAACTATAACTACCTACTGGTGACTCCCAGTAGGTAATATATATATATATATATATATACAAATGCATAACCAATAAAGGCATAAAGAAATAGCAACAGATCAAGCATTTCTCACTATTAAAACATAAGCCTGATTAAGATATATTAAAAACATTCATGCCAAACAGTAAAAGTATCTTTTTGGTAGAAACAGGTGGACAACGGGGAGGCGGGTGGGACAGTGTGGCATCCACAGGCAGATACTGTATCCACCAGAAAAAGCGTTACCGAAGGTAAATAACTTGCTCTTCTGATGGATACTTCTGTCTGTTGATTCCTCACCTTTTGAATAGAATCTTCAAGCCGTACCTCACCAGGAGGAGGGTGGCCACCTGACTAGAACAAAAAATCTTGCAAAACAGATCGAGCAAAATGGTCATCCTTCCTAACCTCCGAATCCAATAATAATCGAATAATTTTTAGTTGAAATTATATTTAAAATAATACTTTAAAAATACTTTTATTAATAAATTTAGACAAACATTTAAAGGAAAACTTTTATTTATAATTAATTTAAAGATATTTCATACTTTACAAACTATACCGAAGTCGCGACCCCAGCGCGACTTTTCAAAATGGCTACCGGAATGCACGCAGCCATCGTGTAGGGTGCGCAAAGGGTGCACGACTTCTGTATAATATTTAAAAAAAAAAAAAAATGAATATAGTTTTCCTTACTAAAAATTATTCACAATTTTTTAAAATACATATATATATTTAAAATAAGAAAAACATAGGATTGAGGTACATTAGACTTACAAATTGTCATTTAAAAAACCTTTGAAATTCACTGGAAAAACCATAGGTTTTAGGGACGTTATAGTTTGAAATTGGCATCTAAAAAACCATAGAAATACACTGAAAAAACCATAGGTTTCAGTCATGTTATAGTTAGAAATTAGCATTTAAAAAACCATAGAAATTAACTGAAAAAACCATAGGTTTCAGGAACGTTATAGTTAGTTGGACATCTCACTCGTTCAAAACCATAGAAATTCCAGCGTTATAGTTAGTTCAGCTAACTACAACTCACGCCCTCGCAATGCACTGCTGATGACGTCACATATTACATCATTCATGACATGGTCAGTGACATCACTGATGACATCTCATATGACATCACTGATGACATCATCCACGTGAAAATCTGATGCACCTCCTCACACCTGAATATAACCTTTGATATACGCACTGACTGATTCCTAGGTCTACACACACATCCCCTCATTCACCCATACAGTCACTCATACATGCAGTCACTCATCAATACAACACTATCATATGCATTCTAACACCTATACAGACACTCACACACTGCTACATATCCAGAGTTACTCACACACTTAGTCAGTCATGCAAAGAATCAATCATACTTCCATTCCCTCACCTATGCAGTGATACAGACACAACCTCACTTATTCATACAGATACTTACACATAATTACTCTCTTATAGAATCACTGATACAAAAACACACTCATCCATGCAGCCAATCTCACAATTACTGACTCTCACATATAGTTATTTATATACACCATCAATCACATATACTGCCTTTTACATATGTAGTTACTTGCATATGTACCACTGAGACATCCATTCACTCACCAACACACCCATACACACACTCACCCACCCGTACAGCTATATCCACATGCACTCTTGAACCCATACACCCAGGGAATCAACCACTCACACATCTATGCACACACTTCCCACCCACCCACACACACACTCAGGCAGCCATACAAATACTCAGGCAAGCAATCAATAACCCATATAGACACTTATGCAGCTACTCACCAACCCATGCAGCAGCTTACACAACAACAAACAGACTGATACAGACTTTCACACAGTTAGGCACTAACCCATGTATTCAGTAAGAAACATTTAATCACTCACTTATACAGTCAGTCACATACCTTCTAAATCCTCCATACAGACACTTATACACCCACTCATTCCTCAATACAGCTTGGCATATGTGTAAAACAAAATTAAACTTTACAGAAGCACACAGTCTCTGGATGATGTCATCAGTGATGTCATCAGCGATGTCATTTGAGATGTCATCAGTGATGTCATCAGTGATGTCACTGACCATGTCATGAATGATGTAATATGTGACATCATCAGCAGTGCATCACGGGGGCGCGAGTTATAGTTAGAGTTATAGTTAGCTGAACTAACTATAACGCCGGAATTTCTATGGTTTTGTACGAGTGAAATGTCCAACTAACTATAACATTCCTGAAACCTATGGTTTTTTCAGTTAATATATACATATATATAAAACAACTTCCCCCCCTTTGGAAAGACAAAGCCGCACTCATAACAATGGCAGTTTGTGATTTTATTGGTAAACAGCATCAGCAATCCTGGCGCGTTTTGGTCAACCTTGACCTTTTTCAAAGGTAAGCCTTATCACCATCAAAACCGATTACCAACCACAAGATAATTGCACATTTATAATTATTGCCCCCTAGTGGACACCCTGATGGGTCTTTTTGTTGGGGAAACAACCTTTACAACGCAACTATTACATCGCACTACACTTACAACGCAGGCATTACAACGGAACATCCTTTACAACGCATGACACTACAACGCATGCCATTACAACGCATACCATTACAACGCAGACACTAAATCGCATGTCACTACAACGCAGGCATTACAACGCATACCATTACAATGCATACCGTTGGAGTTAGGATAGTAATTTTTAACCCCTACACTATCCAACACTTACCCTTCTGTTGCAACCCTGGAGTTAGAATAGTAATTTTTACCCCTATACTATCCAACACTTACCCTACTGTTGCACCCCCTGGAGTTAGAATAGTAATTTTTACCCCTATACTATCCAACACTTACCCTACTGTTGCACCCCCTGGAGTTAGAATAGTAATTTTTACCCCTATACTATCCAACACTTACCCTACTGTTGCACCCCCTGGAGTTGGAATAGTAATTTTTACCCCTATACTATCCAACACTTACCCTACTGTTGCACCCCCTGGAGTTAGAATAGTAATTTTTACCCCTATACTATCCAACACTTACCCTACTGTTGCACCCCCTGGAGTTAGAATAGTAATTGTTACCCCTATACTATCCAACACTTACCCTACTGTTGCACCCCCTGGAGTAAGAATAGTAATTTTTACCCCTATACTATCCAATACTTACCTTAAATGCAATGTAATAGTATGCGTTGTAATGGTATGCGTTGTAAAGGTAGTATGCGATGTAATGGAATGCGTTGTAAAGATAGTTTTTTTAAATGCGTTGTAGTGTCATGCGATGTAATGGAATGCGTTGTAGTGGATGTTGCGATGTAAAAATTGCGTTGTAAGTGCATGCGTTGTAAAAGTATGCGTTGTAACGTCATACATCCTTTTGTTGTATGCTGGAACTTGTGGTTACTAGTCAGTATCAATAACACCCCTGAGTGGGTGGATATTTTTTCTTTTTGAAATGTGATATATAGGTTAAAGTAACATTATAATTAGGTGAAATGTTCAGTAGCAAGGAAGAATGTGCTTTTTATAATAGTTAATTAGAATTAAACAAAAACAATTAATATATTATAAAATATACATTTGTAATAATTGTGTTACATTTTATATGTGTGTGTGAATATAAAAATGCACACACATATATATGTTTGTGTGTTTATATAAGTATCTATTTATATATAGTAATACATATTAGTGAGATTTATTCAATTTACATTATATTAATGATGTATATTAACATATTTAGGATCTACTACTTTAAACAATATATCTATTAAGAAATTATTATTTTATGTTTTTAACAATATTAGTGTGAAACAATATTTTGGGGAAATATTTTTATACATACCATTATAAGGATCAGAAATCAATATATTTTTAACTATATTTTTGACACAATATTTCTGTTACACGATATTGCAGTTACACTGGATTCATCTTATGTGTCTAGATGGTAGCAATAGTCGTCACCACTATCTGGGAAGTCATTTCTGCGGCTTGCTTTACCAGCAGCCTGTCAGCTGGGTTACAACATCAAATCCTTATGTGGAACCTATATTTGAGAGACAGATACCAATTTCAGAATCAATTAATCTAAAAACAGAATTTAGCTAGAAGTGTGAGAAATGATACATTTTCTTCTTGCTACTCAGGTGAAAATTATTGCAGTAATTGTAAACTCTGGGGGCATAACATATGAATTTTCATATGCAAAGATTGCTCATATGCTCGGCTAGCAAGGCTGTTTCACAAATGATAGAAGTTTGGAAGAGACATTGTTGGAATTACCAGAAATTGACATGGAGGTATCTGATTTTAGGCATCATCTCTTGGAATAGGCTGAATTGAATTTTAAGACTCTTAGGGGCACTTGTTCAGTTGGATGTCCTGAGGGGATGATGGGAGGAGTGGGTGTGTCTAATGGATTAGGCGGATTGGCAATATGCCTGCATTGCCCCTTGCAGCTTGGCAATTTCCGCACGACTCTGCCTCGTCTTGTTTAAATACATACACCAGGCATAGCACACACCTTATCACCTCTGGAAGGCTCAGATGTACCCATCATCTTCATGCCTACACTGCTCAGACTAGTGCCAAGAGGGGACTTCCGTCATGTGGTATTGGCCTGCAGATTATATGGCACTATTGGTCACAGGTCCTTTCCATATCATCTAGGGTGGTAGGACAGCAACTTGAGACAAACTCTAGGCTTGCATTACAGGGCATCCTTGAGGACATGGGAGATCCCCTAGGGACAGGATTCTGGGGGGGATGGGACACTGTTGGCCAAAAGGCACATAGCCACACACTGGAGGTTCTTCACCGCACCCCCTCTGGGGGCCTGGAGGAAGGGTCTGGACGGGTGCGCCAAGTTAGAGGAGACAATTTATACTACACTTGTATGCTCTCACAAGTATGACAGAGTCTGGGGCAAATGGTGGGCCTACCATGGGCTGTGTGGACAGGGCTAAAAAGTGCAATATGAATTATGCCAGATATGCCAACTGTGGGTCTATTTGGAGAGGTGGGCTTATTGAGAAAGTTTTGTAATAAATGCGTTGGTTTGGTGAGAGCAATGCTTACTGTGTTAAAAATAAATAAAATTGTTCTTCTAAAAAAACAAGCCTCTTAGGGACAGATTTATCATTATTTGATGAAGTGCAATACAGCTGGGCTGTATCAATTAGAGAGGGCAGGAATGCGCCACATCTACCAAGATATTGCGCATTCCTGCTTTCTCCCTGTGCTAGCGACCTATGTGCTGCCTAGCTCCAAAGCAGGCAACCTTGTGCCATAAAACGTGACTGCCTGTATTGCAGGCTTGATTGTTTTGTGGAGAAAGGGACATCTTGCTACAAACAAACAATCCTTAGAAGTGTTTTCCTCTTTGTAAGTCTGCTGAAGAATGGACAAGGACACATAGAGATATTCTATTTGAAAGACATACAATGTTGATGCATTCCCAGGTTTGCCTATCTTCGTCAATCTGAGGATGTGCCAAAAAGCATGGATGGCTGTGTGGGAACTCCCATGCTTCACCCATGGGATGCCTTCCGAGAGTAGAGTAACACAAGGCAGTGATTTCCACTGCCTTGCGTTACTCTGGATTCACCAAGTCACGCAGAGCCATGCAAGGTGGCCTTGTGTGGCTTGGTAAATCTAATTTAAGGATTGTGCTGCTGTTTTGACACCTTGCGTGACACAATGCCAACCCAATCCTTTAGTAAATCTGGACTTTAGTCTACAGATACCCTAGAGGACCAAGGAGTCAAGCTATCCTGGCTGAAGAGGGGTGAAACCCCGAAACCGGTCCTAGGATGCTTGATTTGCATATGGCCATGTCTGAACTGGGGGGGCGTGATGAGCAAAATAACGAAGGATTAAACCCAGATCTGTGACTTGGGGTGAATGTTTTGCCAATGTGCAACATTCCGTCCATCATCTTGTGTGTTTTGCTAGAGGACCAATAGCCAGGTGTTAGAAAAATTCTCTGCACTCTCATAGGCTGGCTTTTGAGCCAGAAGAGTGAATTGGAGGAAGGAGTGAAGCATTTAATCATGAAAGGATGCTTTTCAGCCCTTACAGATCTTCTAGAATGTTAGGAAACTCCAATTACCTGATACCAAATCTCAATTTGGGTGATATAATACTACTAAGAAAGAGGGAACTGGAAGTGTGAGAACCAGGGAGGGACTGTGCCAAGAGTGCCTGCCAATGACTGTGAGGCCAGTAAAATGTGTGAGCTAATTCATAGAAAAGCTTTTCTTTAGAACACACCTAGAAAACAAAAAGAATTAATAATATGTGCCTGAGGTCAGGCCCTGCAGCCAACCCCCGCATGCAGCCATCCCCACGCTGATCACAGCTGAAGGCCTGGCCTGACGAAAAAAGAATAATATTTGCCTTCCTGAGTACATTTTTTTATCTGCCTGCTGAGGTAAGCTGAGAAAATTCCCTTCCTTCAGCTTGTTTACCTGCTTCAAGTCGGGTGGTGCCACTATCTTTCTGTCCTCTGGGTTTAAATGAGGTCAAGGTTTTGTTGGGGAAATCAACTCATTTATATTCAGTTTACCTTCAGTGGCTGCATGTGCAGAGGGTCCTAGAACAGAGGGAGCTGTTGCCTGCCAGGAAAAATATCAGTTGACCAGATAATACTGTAAATTTCTTGCAGACCTATCAACTAGTATCAACAGGTTTGTTAGAAGCCCCTATAACTAGGGGAAACTGATCGTGAATGAGTGAAATCAGTTTCAATGAATTCAGTATTCAAGGCAGGATTCTTGCAAGAAATAGCCATTGGTCTTAAGAGAAAAATACTCCACTGGAGGTTGAGGAACAACTAGTAGACCCTACTTGAAAAAGACTGAAACAAGGAGTGGTCCCCTTTGAGG
Source organism: Triturus cristatus (assembly GCF_964204655.1). NCBI lineage: Eukaryota > Metazoa > Chordata > Amphibia > Caudata > Salamandridae > Triturus > Triturus cristatus. Next base: position 821,109,036 of record NC_140591.1, read on the forward strand.
TTTTAATCATCAAAACAGAGGTTCCAGTGCTGCTGGAACCTTCCCAGACATCAATCTGACCCTCTTAAGGCCTAGGAAACACATTTAATGGACGGAGCGCTGACACTTTTGAGACGCTCACCCCCAGTCACAGATCTGGGTTGAATCCATCATAATTCTTTAGCTCACTTCACCTCCCCAGTTCAGACCAAGCCATATGTAAATCAATCTTGATCCTTTGCCTCATGGGAACAGTCCAGCCCGCACTGTCAAGCCAGGTCTTCCCTGGACCGGAAACAAGCATCCTGGGATCGGTTTCTGGGTAACACCCCTCATCAGCCAGGCTAGCTTGAATCCATTGGCAAAGTAAGCAAGGGGCCGATATCTGGGTATACCCTGCCAATTTAGGGTGAACAAAGCAAACATAAGGAGATGGTGGACAGAGCGCTGAAACTTTCATACACTCACCTTTAGTCACAGATCTGGGTTGAATCCATCATCGTTCTTTAGCTCACTTCACCACCCCAGTTCAGACCCGGCCATATACAAATAGCTTTTGACCCTGTGTCTCATGGGAACAGTCCAGCCTGAACTGTCAAGCCAGGTCTTCCCTGGACTGGAAACAAGCATCCTGGGACCGGTTTTGAGGTAACACCCCTCATCAGCCAGGCTAGCTTGAATCCAGTGTCAAGTCCTAGTCGGGTTTGCCCAGCTCACTTGAGAAAGCTCCAAAAGATTTCATCCCCAATGTGCTGATCAGAACACAGATCCTGAAAGTACCATTAAACCTGCATCTAATCCTGGCATCCAGAATCCACCTCATGCCATTCTGAGCTTTTTGGACCAAGTCTGATACAGCAGGACACTGCCCAATCAAAGTACGTACTTGAACTTTCGGCTTTGTCGCTTTGGATTTCTCTCAAAAAAAGATGTCTACAGGTGAGAAACCCTTGTCAGATTAATCAGCCAGGTTCATACAAACCTTTTTCAATGTGGTTCAATTTAAAAGAGCCCTTATGTCATGTTTAACCACATTTTTTACATCAAACTTGACTTTCCCATTGTTTCTTACAAATTGTTTGTCCTATATGATGTGTTTCATTTCTAAATCCAATCGTCTTCATTTTTGTTATAATTTTACTTATTATAGTTTTACAATTACAAGAGTATCTGTGTTTCACCTACTAGTTTTTATTTCTTGTTTCTGCTATTTGGGATAGTTTGCTACACACAAGGCTTGACACATCTCTGTTGCTTACCTTCAACAAATATGAACATAAGTTAAAGTTATCTTCTAACCTTTGTAGGTCAACTGTTAGTGTGAGAGCTCAAGCCACAAGTCACATCCAGACTCTGGCTTCACTGTCCCGTAGCCCTGAAGTTTAATTCTCAGCAGTCATTATTAGAGTTACACAGAGAGATAGCATAAAGGTTAGGGTATGGGTATGGCTAGGGCAAGAATCAGGGTTTGGGGAAGGAGCATTGTTAGAGGTAACATTATAGTAACTATAGTACCTTGTAATTGGTGTGCACCTGTGACTTTTCTTAATTTATAATTTGACCAATCTTGTTTATTAGTGTTTCAAGGTGACTCCTTTTTGGGTGGTCAGTGCTAGTTTTATATTGTTTTTTGCAGTCACCTGCTGGTAATCTTGAACTCTAACTCTGGGACTCTGCTATCCAGTGCCCAGGGTATGTGCTCCAAACCTTAAAACATGTTGAAATTGGTTTAAAACCTGACTGGTACATTTGACTTTGCTATAATGTCAGAGTATATGGTGCATGAGTATATCTCTGGCATAAAAAGCTAAATGCCACTTCTGGACTGCAGCAGCAATTGTGCCATCGATTATGGTGCAGTGAAAACATGGCTTCAGGCCTACCCCATGTAGACTGATGGCAGCACCTTGAACCCTCCAGTGGGGAGGTGCTTTCTTCCCTTGGCAGGAAGAGCAGTTGGGGAGGGCCCAGAAACATAATCTACTTCAATGGGCCCTTCATGTTACATGTAAATATTAGGTGACACCTGGAAAGGCTCTAGCTTTTATCCCCCAGTCAAGCTCGCACCAAACCCAGTCGAAGGAAATTTACACCAGAACCCAGAACTGGTTTTGAATGACCAGAGAAGAGGGAACTGCTCATCACCCTGACCATCCCTCTGGATGGGCACCCAGTCTCTGCTCAAGGGGAGAAGGGTTTCCCCGTCTTGGATTTTGAGAGTGAGGGGCACTGTGGAATTGTTTTCAGTAAGGCAAACAGGAACTAGTAAAAAAGGGAGTAGGGTTACCCCTGGGAACTTTTATCCCATTGGTCAGGACCTGTCCAGCAGTCTCCCCCACCCAGAGGCTGGTGTGGCCTTCAAAGCTGGACCCTCACCCAGCCTTCTTCAGAACACTATTTGGACCTGCCGAAGAACATAACAGGACTGGGAAATGCTGTCTGTGACTTGAGAAAAGACCGCAAGGTCTGGACCAGCTCTCCAATTGTGCCCAGGATAAAGAAATGAACTCCAAGGGTCAGCTGGCTAAACAATCTTCAAGAGTGCCCATTGGGCACTTTGCCGTTGGCCTGTGCGAGATACAATTAGATTCTCTAAATGCCCTAATTTGAGGTCCTGTGTGCCTTAGTAGTATATGCCTGTGATTGTTTTGGGACCAGAAAGAATTTTGGAAACTTAAAAAAACATTTGCTCCACTGTGGTAAGCCTTAAATTGTGTCTAGGTCCCGGTGTACAGCGAACACTGACTATCACTGGGACTTTTCCCTTTTTGGCAGTATAGTCACTTAAATCTTACTGCCTCTTTATATAAGACAGCACTGGCCCTAAGAAGGCAGTCAAAGAAGTTGTATCATGAAGGGAGTGGGTGTCCTCTGTGCAACTGTATCTTGAAAGCTTTGGTGAATGCACCACTCTGGTGTAAAAGTTGATCAAGCTCTTGTGTAAGATAGCATTATAGCCAATGCAACTGCCTCTTAAAGGTAAGCCGGCATTCACCTCAATACGGTTGTCATACTGCTTGGGCATTGTGAGGAGGACTTTAAACGTGAATTTGACAAATCTGGCAGTTAGACTGTCGTCAGTTCTTTGAAAGCAATGTATGGCCTTTAGTCAGGTCCTTCAGCCCAATTCTAATAAGGATAGTTTGAGGAATTTCTTTCGGTAAGAAAGCCTGGACAGATACAAAGGACATGCACTAATGATTCTTTGGGGTATAGGGAAAAGCGGCAGGCTGCATTTATACCAACGTGCATCAATTTTTAAATTATATTGCCTTTATCAAAGAACCTGAGGCACAGTCGTAGGAATTTAGGTTCAATTTTCCAATATATGGGCAGTATTAGATATCTCTTTAGTCCCTGTAAAAAGATTGTGTTGTTTTGTCTGCAAACTTTATAAGAGGATGATTCTGGATTTTGATTTGCCAGTCTTTTTAAGGAATTTTTTGAAATTCTCGTAGGAAATGTTGTTCGATGGTGGAATAATCTGTTGGAAAAGAAGTCTGATATTTTTGTAGGAAATGTTGTTGTTCGATGGTGGAATCATCTGCAAGTTCTGGAGTGTTGACGGAATGGCTAGGGCAATTGTATTTGCTTGGTGTTTTAACTTTATTACTGTTTTGCTACTGCAAAAATACTGTACACATTGCCCTAACGTATGCCTATCTTTTCTGTGCCAAAGGTACTGGGGGTTGAGATAAGGTTAATTTAGTGACTTTGAGGGGCCACCCTGACAGGAGCTGTGATTATTCCTTGAAGTTGGCAGTTGCCCATCCCAAATAACATTTTTTTCTTACAATCAGTTTTTCAAGGACCCAAACAACAATTGGCACAGCTGCATTTTAGAATTAGAACACCTGTCGGTATATTTTGTCTAAACCATGATGTGCATTGTTAAAGCTTACAATATACACAGTGCAATGTGAAAAAAGTCTCATCAGTACTTATGCCATGTTTGGGTGTCTTTTCAAGGTGGAAATTTATCTAGTGGGTACAATAAATGCCAGGACTTTTCCAGACATATTTCCAGAAAATCATTCAGTTGTGTATCAGTCTCAGTTTCCAGTATGTGACTCTCTTCCGCTACACACAATTCAGTGGCATCATTATGCCGCATATGAAGATGTGTACCTCTAGGACCTAGCCAAGGTATGGAAATTTTCCAGATGATTAGTAGCAGGCGCAAAACTGAAAACATATATTGTAATTTTCCTTCATGAGATTTCATCAACAATCCTAGTATAGTGTCTAACACTACATTGTATTATTCGCCCAACCACTACATTTAGTCTAATAACCACTGTTCCCCAGTCACATAGCATAATCTCCCACAGGACCATACTATGTGTAAGAATTCAACCTCCCACTCTCTGTACCTAGGACATGCATCTAATCTAGTTCCATTCAACCTGTGTAAGATGACAGGTGTATAATAAATACAGTGAACAATTTTAAACTGAGTCAAATTAAATCTCACACTTTCCTGATGTGTTTGCAAATTCAACATCGGTCTGTGTCAGTCACAAGTCCTTGACAATTGCTTTGCCACCAGGAGATCAGTGGCAACACTGGCTTGTGCACATCTACCTCCAATGCTTCATGTAGTCTTGAGGAATAGCATCTGTTACCACGCATGCCAAAACCAAGCATGGCTTAACAATGCAGTCAGTACCACGACTGTGTTGTTACCACGAGATCCACTACAATGCAAGTCATTACAGAGACTTGCTTTAGGGAAGTGCTGGACTTTGGAATAGTTTAAATTACTAATCCAACTCCAGTCAGTGTATCAGTAGGGAAAGTGTTGGACTTCAAGTCCAACACCAGTCCAACACCGCATTCCCTAAAGCAAGTCGTTGTAATGACTTGCGTTGCAATGGAACTCGTGGTAACGTTGCACTCGTAGTACTGACTGCGTTGTAAAGGCACTACAATGTATTGCCTGCAGTGTATTAGATGTTACCCAGTCTTGAGATACAATTCTGTGCATGCTAAGTCTTAACCAATGTTACAAGCACAGTACTGGTCCACCTGCATCTCAAAGCGTTTTTGTGCTAAAGTAAAGTCTACAAACACCTTATCCTCATACATTTGACCCATCTTCGAACAACCACCCTATATCCATCTAAATCATGGCCTCCGCTCTCAATGGAGCATTTGCTGCTCAGCCGCTGCCTTCACTGACCAAAGCCAATGCTATCCACAGAGAACACTCAAGCATCACTACCTTCCACAGAGACTAGAGCTACACAGACAGGCAGTAGCATACTCACACCAAGCACAAGATGCCACAGTAAGGTGCAAGATGAGGGTTAGGTTAGTGTTAGAGTGTTGATGGTTGGACAATGTAAAGCCACTGTTGACGACTGAGTCATAGACTGCCTATGGGATTTTTGACAATACAAAGGTGCCTAGGAAAAGGTTGAACACATAATTGTTGTATACGCCATTATACCTACTCTTAAAGAGACAATTTGATGAAGTCATGTCCACAGAAACTCAGGGAGTTATTTAGAGTTTGGCCGAATTAGGGAATCTGCCAAATATGGGCAGATGGCCCTCGTCTGCCAAACTATGTATACCCCCTTCAGTCTTTCAACCACAACAATACCTTATTCCATTTTCAGAGTTTGGTAGATTTCCCTCCTCTGCCAAACCCCCAAAAACACCTTCTGTGTTTTAACCACAAATATATCACACCCCATTGTCAAAGTTTGGAGAGTTTCTCCCCTCTTCCAAACAAAATCAAATCCCTCTTTAACCTGCCTGTTAACAACAAATATATAACATTCCATTTTCAGAGTCTTTCTTCCTCGTCGAGCTGAACTGATGCAGAGACATTCCCAACCCCCATAATGCAGCCAGAAGGTCCCGCAGTTTAAAGGTAGACACGTGCACTTATCTCCAGAACCCAGTCACATCTTGATGCTGGGGACCCTCCTTGCACCTGTTAAAATTATCCATTGTGACAAATCTCACCTGTAACCAAAGTGAGACAAGAATTTCAGTGTGTGTCCTTTCTGATTGGCTTTAAATTCTTAAGTGCCCTTTTTGGCAGATTGCCTTTTTTTCTCTCAGTGATTTGCATAACCATATGACGAGACAAACAACAAACACTTTTGTATCCTAAAAGTCAAGAAGCCACTCCAGCCGTGATGCTCACAAGAAATGCCGGTTTCCTGAAAAGTGTAGGTTGGTTGAGCATAGGTTCTTACACACATTTATGGTCTAATGACACAAGATATTATGATGTTCTATGTACCATTCTCTGCTTACCTTGCACAGCCCCTTGATTGTCGTTCATTGTTTTGTGGTGTTTCTGTTTTTGCAGAGGTGTATAAAAAGGGGAGGGCTTGATAAAACGTGCGGCCATGTTCTCATCATCCTGTCTTTCTTTCCAGAATGGAACGAGGAGAACCGAGCATGTCGCACAAAGACAAATGAGACATCACTTTGAACGCATCTCACCATAGTACCCGCTCAGAAAAACATGTGTCCCTTTGGAAGCTGTGCTCTCACCGGAAGATTCCCTGTGACAGTAGTAGGATAAGGCTGGAAGCGTTCCGAAATAGGCAATTTGCACAGGTTCGGGTGGAGGTACCATCTCACTGCCACAAGGTAAGTACCAGCATTTCTACCTTAAATTCCCCTACAGAAAATGCAGCTGCGTTGGTTTGTTTCAAAATACGGAAATAAAATGCGCGAAGAGGTAACCCAATACCTTGAATACCTTGTAAAATGCCTTTAAAATATGTTTTTTTCTTGAATAAAATTGAATGATTTACAGAGGAATCTGCTTCTTTTAACACAGTCGTAAATAGTGAAACAATAAACCTGGGTCTGTTTCCAAAGGATCTTCCTAGCTTAAAATAGTCATAAATCTGGCTTGAGAATAGGAATTTTTAAATTATTTCTACTAGACAGTCCTAAGTAATGAAGGATAGGCAGTCTGTCTAAAGCCAGAAGGGATAATTTCTTATCATGAAAAAGCCTTGTAAATCAAGATGGGTAGACTTCAATCAGTTTAAACCAGCTAGGATACTGCCTAAACCATGCCCATCTTTCTTGGCTTAAGTCTATTGTTTTAGGACTTTCCTAAGCCAGGGCCAACAATCCTTCGGAAACCAGGCCCAAAGTAAGTAACATAATGCCACATCACAGAATAATCTACGCACAATCCTTTATTTTTGATACAGATTGTGGCATTGTAATGGATCCATGATTAAAAGACTATTATTCATTTCTAAATCCAGAGTACACTTGTAGTCACACTCGGGTTTCTTTCTTAAGGACATCAGTTAGTTCTTTGCCGAAGGACGTTAACAGAGTGTTGTGAAAACTCATGCAATGGACAATATCGTGGTTGTAAAATTAACCGGCAAAAAGATGGACTCCTCAATTTCGATTACCGCTACAATTTTTGGGTAGGTATATATCTGGAAAGAGTAGATTCACTCATCTTAATTCCACATTTACTTACCTTGACAGTATAGTGGTAGCCGAATTTGCAGGTCGATATGCAAACCACAATATTTTGTTATAACACTGTGACAGCATCTTCTGAAAGTTCTTTAGAACTTCTAAATATCCAGAGGAATATATAAATGCTAGTATCTTAGTATTGCAAGCTATGAACACTCCTAACTGAAAAGAAAGACCAATAACTCAGCTGCTTCAGGTATTCACTTGTAAAAAGTTTACCACTATTTATAGATCGGCTGTAGATGACCTCGGTAGGTGTGGACATACTGTCTGCTCAAAAGATAGAGGTTGACTGCCTCTCTGGAATCATTATGCAAGTACAGCACTCTGAATGTGACATCATAGTTCACTCATCACTCACCAAGGAGACCAGTATCCTATTGACAAGAAACTGTTGCCAGGCAACAGTTTCTAAAGAATGCAACTTTAATTATTTTTTTAAACTGCGTGGTGGCCTGCCTCTTGTATTGCGGAATGGCAGACAAGTAAATACTTTTTGGGGGGCAAGCAAATTATAGTTAAATAAAGACTTAAGAAGGAACCTTACATTTATCTACATGTAACTACTTATGAACTACTGACGAGCACACAACGTTGAACTGTATGTTATGATTATATCGGCTTTGTATTTAATGAATTGATTTTACCACTAAGGGCCTGATTACGAGTTTGGCAGACAGGTTACTCCATTACAAACGTAATGGATATTCCATCCACCATATTATGAGTTCCATTATATTGTATTTGATATAATGAACTCGTAATATGGCAGACGGGGTATCCGTCACGTTTGTGATAGAGTAACCCATCCGCCAAACTTGAGTCTTGGATGGGTTTTATGCGGTAAAACATATGCAAAGATAGTGCCTACTTCTACAGGGCTGACCAGCTTCTACCAGGAATTTGCCCTAAAGTGACTATAACTAGCATCCCCGCCATGCAGTGTGTTGTTATCAATGATGTCATTTGCGATGTTATCAAGAATTTTGTGAATTCAGTGACTGAACATGTCAATTACTTTAGGGAACGAATTACAGTTACTTCAGATAACTACAACTTGTGAATTGGAGTGGTCGTGTTAGTTTAAAACATTAGGCTTTAACTGATATTACACCTAACTATAAAGTCTGGATAATAGTTGGTTTTTTTGGTGAATTTCTAAGGTATTTTGTATGTAAAGCAAGTTACTATTACCATTTCCAACTATGAAGTCAACTTAACCTTTGAAATTTTCAGTGAAATTCTATATTTTTTTTAACGTAAAGTAAGATATCTAAGGCCATGCCCAACTCCCAGCCGTGCTTGGTCGTCAAGGGGTTGGATGCATGGCGTGGCCTGCAACCAGGCCCTGCACCCGACCCCAACACAACGGCCAAATGTTGTGCATTGTGTGGGTCTGGGAACAGGCACCTCCTCTTCCTTATTTATTTTTGTTGTGTTGGCTGCAGATCTACTATGATTCTTCAGGGTGCCGCGCTGCGCATCAGGGTAGATCAGTGGATCATCAAAAAGGCTAACAAAGATAATGTTATTATTAACTTTGACTCCTGTGTGTTTCCCTTTGGGATCCCCCCAACAAGGCCCAGGAAGCCATGGTACCCCCTACCCTGCACCCTTCTACCTTAGTTACATTTATTTTTTAGGAGTCGGGGACCAAATTCCGAGTCCTAAGATGGAAGCCACAACTTTTTTCAGGTAGCGCACAGCCAATCAGAATCTACGGATGGCCATGCATTTTCACTGTACTTCGTTGCAGACAACCAATCACAGCGCATCAGGATTCACGGATCCTCCAAGGTGGATCAGCTAAGGATTTGCAGCATGAAATATAAATACATTTCAAACATTAATTACTCAAAAAACTACTCAATGAAATCTTCAAGAAATTTTCCCCAAAAAGTGGCCCACTGATTCTAGTTGTGCATGGAAAGTTTCAGTGTGATCCATCAAGTAGGGCTGAGAAAAAGGGAGGGGTAAAAAATGTGGGTTTCCCACGTTAATTCCTATCGAGATTTTAGACATGACTACGGTCCGAACCGCTGAACAGAATTACATCAAATTTGTCAGAAAGCTAGATCTTGGTCCGGAAAGCTTGCTTTTATGATTTGGTGTAAATCTGTTCAGTTGTTTTTAAGGTATTAAAGGGACAGCAAATTTGTATATATTGGTACGTGAATCCTCCGCGAATCCATTGTGGTGCTTTGCAAATCCACGCTCCACCAGTAATGCCATGATTGGCTGGCCGCAACCTGACTAGAAACTTGCAGCCACCATTTTAGACATTGGACAATGGTCGCCAGACGCAAAACATTAAATTAAATTTAGTAAGTAGAAGGAGGCAAGGTAGAGGTACCCTGATGCCCTGAGGATAGAGGGCCCGATTCACAGAACTAACTTAAGACAAAATCCTAAACTTACTACTTTTGGTATTCACAGAAGGCGTTAGTAGTAGTAAAGTTAGGATTTTGTCCTAAGTCTGTCTTAAGTCTGTCCTAAGTTTGTCTTAAGTCTGTCTAATTACTTTTGGTATTCACAGAAGGCATTTAGTAGTAGTAAAGTTAGGATTTTGTCTTACGTTTGACTTAAGACAGACTTAAGACAGACTTAAGACAGACTAATTACAGTCTTAAGACAAACTTAAGACAAACTTAGGACAGACTTAAGAAAGAATTAAGACAGACTTAAGACAGACTTAAGAGAGACTTAAGACAGACTTAAGACAAATTTAGGACATACTTAAGACAGACTTAAGACAGACTTAAGACAAAATCCTAACTTTACTACTACTAAATGCCTTCTGTGAATACCAAAAGTAGTAAGTTTAGAATTTTGTCTTAAGTTAGTTCTGTGAATCGGGCCCAATATAGGGGTCTGTGAGGGTCCCCTGGTGTAGTAGTAAATGTACAGAAATGTTTTTATTTGCACGTGTGAGGATTCTTCAACCCGTCACAATGCTCAGCGCGGTACCCCAGTGTAACTTCCCGACGGATTTGCAAATTCTGTAAAAAAATGTTTAAAGAAAGCTAAAAACTCAGACAGTCCTTCAGACAGTCATGTAGTGGGGCACAGACCTATTCAGAGATTTATTCACCCACTCATAGACCCATTCACACTTTTACTCAACGTGGTGCAAGCACAACAAAAATCCAAAATGCGATTTAAGAAGCTATGCAAGGCCATCTTGAGTGGCCCTGAGTGGCTTCATAAATCTGGAGAGAAGCAACGCAGAGCAAATTGCTGCATTGCGTTACTCTGCTTTGGGAAGGCATTCCATGGGCAGTACGTGGGTGTTCCCTCTCAAAACCAATGGATTTTGACGCATTCCCAGATTTACCATCACTGTTAGACCAAGTAATGCACCAAAAATCTGCGCATTCTCAGGGGAGTTGAAACGAGGGAAATATCTTTATTTCTCCTCGTTATTACCTCTTTCCATGTGTGCTACATTCTGCAGCACACATAGAGAAATATGCCTCTAAGGATTGTTTTAGTGCAAAAAGGTGCTCCTTCTGCATTAGAACAATATTGCTTGCAACCCAAGCAACCTTGCACCATGGTTCAAGGGTCCATGCTTTGGCACTAGGCAGTCCATTGTGCGCCAGCGCTGGAGAAAGAACAGGAATGCACTGTTTTGTAATAAATATGGTGCATTCCTGCCCTTTCCCTATAATGCAGTGCAGCACGGTGACTTTCATGCTGCGTTGTGTTACAATTTCACAAGTATGCCCATAAAGGCATAAGGAGATTGTGAGCTCAAAGATTGTAATTCATTCTAATTCAATAATCAAGTTACTTGTTTTGTATGCATGACTCATTTAAGGTAGCGATAGGAAGCAGAGAAGACTTACTCCAGGGTGCAGTAGAGGAATAATAATTCAGATACAACATAACATTGTTGTCAAATCAATGTCTCTTCTAGAAATGAGGGGCTTAATTTAGAGAGCAAAATGGAATGAAGCCTCTATGATTCACAAGTCACAACATGTACATGAATTGCTTCCACTTTCTCCCACCTCACACCCCCCTTCCCTGAGCTCACCGTTCAGACATCAATGTGGCCCTCTGTAATACCACAGAGCATTCTTTTTTCTCCATAGGTAAATGCTTGCCTGTACTCATGTTGCAAAATATTAATGTGAGATGGAGTTAAACTGCAGACATATAGACGCAATCTCACCTTCAGTCTGCTGACCTTTTGCAGAGACGTGACCTATTAAATTAAGGGCTGGGCTTACAACATGTGAACTAAAACCCTGTACTTTACACAGCATTCATCCTCACCAACATTTGGCACCTCTCTGAGTTTTCAGTTACTGTATCATGGCAGACTAAATTAAACATTAGTAAGGCATGAGAAAGGGGTAGTGGTGTTTTAGGTGCGTCAGTCACTCACATTCTCCCCTTCACACCATTTTCTTCTGCAATCTCCCTTTTGTTAGATTCTTATGCCCTTTTTCTCCCCACCTTGTTTTTGCTATCTGCATATCTGACGCATCATCTTCCTCTTCATCACTGTCATCCACTCTATACTTGTGCATATAAGTCCATATCACTTCCCAATCACTTTCCTGGGGGGCAGTCCGCAGGTCCATATATTTTTTTTAAAAAATTTCTGTGGTGTCCAGTGGGCTTCCTGTCCCTCGACCCACCAAGATGGCTGAGTGGGGGTACTCACCCCCAATCTCTCCCCGGGGGCGGGGGGCAGAAAGACTGAGTACTTTTTGGGATGGGGCATGGCTGTGCCCATGTTGGGCAGCCCCCATCCCTATGTTTAAAAATAATATAATTGTTTCCTGGATTCTAGTGGGCTTTTTGACCCCCAGATTGGGGGTGATCAGCCCCAACTGCCTTCCAGGGGATGAAAGAATGTTGAGGCCTGTTTGGGGTGGGTCACGGCCATGCTTCATGATGGGCAGCCCCCCACTCCTATATTTAATTTTTAGAATTGTTTCCTTGGCATCTAGTGGTCTTTCTACCCCCAGGGGGCAGATTGGTGTTAATCACTCCCAGCCACCCCATGCGGACCAGAAAGACAGCACTCTTTGGGGTGGGGGTATGGCTAACACCCCTATTTTTTCTAATATTGAAACCTGGTGTCTAGCGGGCTTTCTGCAGATTGGGATGATCAGTTGCAACCCCCCCCCCCCGGGGAACAGAAGGATTGCTGAGGGTTGTTTAATGTGGGGTCATGGCCATGGTTGGCAGCACCTACCCCTATTTTTATTTATTTCCTCTGGCATCTAGTGGGATTTCTGCCCCCCTGGGTGTAGATTTGGGTAATAAACCTCCACCACCCTTGGGGGGCAGAAAAACTATTAGGTGGGAGTGGGGGGGAGCATGCACCCTTGTCTTAGGGGCAGCTCCTACAGTTCCCTGGTGTCTAGTAGGTAGATACCTGCTTGAGGATTGCTCTCCTGTGGTGATTCCAAGTGGGGATCCACTGGGCAGGGATTCGATTGGAAAGGGGAGATTCTCCCATTTTCAATTATACCTATCCCAAGGCAAACAGTGCCCCGTGAGCACTGATGCAGTAAAAGTAAAATGAGCCATTCGACTCGCTTTACTTTCACTTTTCAATGTAAATGACGTCAACGCGCCCTGTCTGTTGATCATAATTACAAGACAAAAAAACTAAAGCCGAGGCTGCTCAGGTAGTTCTTCCCAAACAGCTCGAGCAAAATTCTGAAAAAAAGGGTCCTTTGTAGCCCTCCCGAGTCTTGGTAAATGGCTGACAGATGCACCGGGGAGGCAGTGCGGCTATCGCCATTAGCTGACGGCCACACTTAAAGGGTTAAAGGCCTCTGAGGATGGGTCCCCGGGGTCCCTTGTGACTCGGGAAGGGGGACCACGTGTGCTGCTCCCCTTTTTAAAAAAAGGCTCCTACGGGATGGGGCCCCCTGGGCCCATAGTGGCTTGAGAAAGGGGGCAGCGCTAATGGGTTGGACACTGGGCCTAGCCACAGGCCAGGCCCTGATGCCAACACCCCTTGCACATGGCCTTCTCATCCTTGCCATCACAGTGCTGTCATCAATGATGTCATTTAAGATATCATATTGATGTTATCAATTATGTTATAGAGTATGTCATGAACAATGTAATACATGTGTCATAAGCAGTGCATGTGAGGGTGCAAGTTAAAGTGACTTAGGTTAACTGTAGCTGGTGAATTTCAATGTTTTTTTTTGTTTAAAATGTTATATTTTAACTGACATTTTCATCTAACTATAAGGTCACTTTTCTTTTTTATTAAGAAATATTATTGCTATTATTGCCGGTATATCACGGCCCAGGAGGCACATTGCATGCATCCAATTAGAAAAAATGACATAATTGTACTGATATTGCAACCCATCAACAAAGGCATTAAGAAAGGTCACTTTAACCTTGATTTTTTCAGTTAATTTCTGTGTTTTTTTCAATGTGAAGATTTTAAATAAGGCAAACTTCTTGGGTTTGACAAAAAGTCACCACAGCATGTGAACAATAACCATAATCCTATATATTCCTTATTAGAACACAACTATCACAATGCGTAATAGTGATAATTGTCATAAACATATTTAAAATAAGGCATTTTTGGTTAAAAAAGCCATAAACATGAGTTTGAGTCTTTCTTTAACACTTTTCAGGCCACAAAATGAAACCTTAAGCCTACCCACAAGTTGTCCCAGTAATCCAGAAGAAGAGCATATTGAATGGTAAGGGGGCGTGGCCAACCAAGATGGCCGTGTGGACGTGATCCACGAGGGCTCTGTGGTATTCCAAGAAACAAAGCTGAAAACGAGTGACTGAAGGGAGCTCGAAGATCGGGATAGACCAGGGAGGACTCCCTGCTGGTACTGAGCGGAGGAGTGGACGAGGAGTATTAGTGGGTCGGCGCAGCGGCCTGATGCCATACGTGATGGGACCCATTGTGCATTTGAGGCGCACTTCGAGGGCCTGGCTGGCACGCCGCCGAGAAGAGGTGGTGGCCATCAGCGGACACCTCCGGAGCCAAGTGAGGTAGAATGCCTACCTGCCAGCGTCCACCTGCGGGAGGGATCCCGAGCGTGGAGAACAACCGAGAACCGGGGGGCCCTGCCAGGTGTATTTGGCGAGTGTCGACCAGAGTGACAGGAGCCTTGGGGCTCGCTTCTGCGCCGGCTGCTGCTGGGGGTGCCAGACTAGTGACGAATCTCAGGGGCCATCTGGAGTGGAGGAAGAAAGGGCCTCAAATAACCACTGCACAACTTTAAGATGGCGGCCGTTGGAGACGGTGGCAATACCGGAGCCCGCCGAAAGAGCGTACCACGATCATCCTAGCATAGCACAAGAGGATACCATCCGCTAATTAGGGCCAGTAAATAAAAACAAAAAGACTTTCCATATTGTGACTTTGAATGGGGCAGGCCTTAACGGCGGCCAAGGGAGGTGCACAGGGCCTGGGGCCTTGTAGGACAGTGGGATAGTGGACCTTCCTTACAAGGATCTGCTCGGGGTGGTGTTAGTATCAAGCAAGGCTGACTGGTGTGCACGAGAGGTGAAGACATTAGCGTGCTGCTGGTGCAATGGAAGGTGCATAAAGACAGCAATCTCACCAATTCAGACCGGTCCCCAAGTGGCATCAGCGTGGGGTGATCCCCCCTGGCCTTGCCCCCAAAGAAGGCCCAGAGCAACAGTGTCTCCAATTATTTTGGTTCAGCTGAGTCGGGGGGACCATCCTCCTACGGTCTGGAGCCTGAGAGCATGGCACTCACGAAGGACGATTTGCTGGCCTCATTAAGGGACTTCAAAAAGGAGCTAAGAGAGGAGCTTAGGACAGATCTGACAGCTTCGGGGGAGGTTTTGCGGCCAGACATCAACATCCATCTGCTCTCCCTCCAGCAAGATGTAGACGCGGTCGGCACAAGAGAGGTGGACCTGGAGACTAAGCTCAATGACCTGGAGGGGAAAACGAACAGGCTAGAGAACACAGTGGAGCTCCTGCACGACCAACATAAATTAATGAATGAGAACCTTGAAAATAGATCACGTAGGGACAACGTACGTATTTGGAACCTGCAGGAGGGAGCGGAGGGAGCGGACCTGGAAGTCTTTGTCTAGGGCTTATTTGCTGAGCCGCTGGGAGATTCTGGCCTGAAAGCAAAAATGGAGAGGGTGCACAGAGTAGGACCCCCATCACAAGGTGAGAAACGCCATCCCACAAAGTGAAAGAAGCCATCCTCCAGGCAGCATGAAAGGCAAATGAGTTGTCTTTCCAGGGGGTGACATGTGTGCTCTTTCAGGATATTGCCCCGGCGACACTGGGGAGACGGGCTCAATTTAAGCTTATCACTGACAAGCTCAGGCAAGACAATATCAGGTATAGATGGACATATCCCTTTGGTGTAGCATTTGAGCTGCACAACAAGTCAAAACATGTCACCGACCTTCAGGAAGCGGGGCGGATCCTGGGTCTGCCGTGGCAGCCGAGGCAACCTGAGGCAGAGGGGGAAGAAGGAATGACGGGCCTCTGGTCGGGCCCAAGGGATGATGGCCAGTGGAGGACATTACGTCTTCATAAATCACCAAGACCCGCTGAAGAAGATGGATAACATACTGCTGGCCAGCACGCCGGATGAGAGCTCCCCCACAGAGGGGAAGGACTGTTGCTTGCCAGGATGGACTGTTTGGTGAGTCCAGACTTTCAGTTTATGGTGGACAGGGGTTTGAATGCTGGATTTTAATGGGCAGGGCCCTGGGGCCATCTCGTGGATCTTTCCTCACTCTTTCCTCCTCCCGTTTCTCTTTCCAGCTAAGGGGGTGTTGTATGGGCGAATGCCTTAATGGGTAACAACCAGAACGCCTCTAGGCAAGTATCAAGAATATGTTCACATTGTTGATGTATAAAATGGGTTATTGTTCTTGGTTAGTTGGGGGTTTATTTGTTTATTTTTCACGTAGTACATGGGGAACTCAGGACTCTTAGACACTTTCAATACCAAAACAGAAGGGGCTACTTGAGAAACAGATGGATGTGGCAAGGAGGGGGACCAGGCAGGATTGGAGATTCACAGGGTATTCACTCACAACGGAGAGTTGCTGATCACAATAAGTAATGGTTATTACAACCCTTACATGGAACATAAGGGGTTTTAATTTCCCCACAAAGCAGCAGCGCTTGCAGACCAAAGGCACGACGTTGTGGCTCTTCAGGAGACCCACCTTAAATGCACGAAGAACGACACTTAAAACATAAAAAATACCTGCTAATGTATAAATCCTCTGCATCTACTAAATACAATGGGGTTGCACTCTTTATTCACTCATCCTTGCGGTTTGCCCCAGAGGGATGTAAGGCAGATAGGGAGGGGAGATACATTATGGTCAAAGGCTGCATAATGGGACGGCAATGTACGTTCACCACTGAGTATACACCCAACACAAATCAAGCTAGGTTTTTAAACAGTTTCCTAACCACCCTGGGGAATTTTGCTGAAGGACGTTTATACTGCTAGGACTTTATTCTCACGTGGGAGGCGGAACTGGACAGCAGCTACCTGCAGCGCTCCATCACGGACAGCTTCCCCAATTCTCTTAAGAGGCCATTCGAAGAATTAGGTCTCCTAAATGCATGGCGCACATTACACCCAGGTGAATGGGATTACACCTTTTTTTCACATTCCCTTAAAAGTTATTCCTGATTAAATTATGTATTTGTGAGCAACACTCTGCAACAGGCTCTACAGTCAGAGACAACGTATGACATAACCCTCTCTGATCATGCACCAGTGTTATATGCATCAACTGGAAGTTGTCACCCCCTAGGTATAGGAGATGGTTCTTCCCGCAATCGCTGCTCCGAGATAGACTACTATGAGATACCTTAAGGGCCACCATCAATGATTTCTTTCAAAATAATAACCCGAGTGAAACCTTCCCACTAAACAATTGGGATGCCTTTCAGGCGGGTCTCTGGGGCAGTGTATAAAGCTGAACTATGCCCTTACCAAGTCAAGGATTAATGAGCATCAGGCCTTGGAAACAGAACTTCAGGCTGCAGTGCGACTTCACAAAGACAACCCCACATGGTCACAGCAGAAAAAGGTCACGGCACTACGGGGGAAACTCAATTCGATTTAAAATAATCAAGTGGAACTCACCCTACTGCGCCTTCACTGAACAACGCATGACCAGGGTAAGAAGATAGGTGTCCACCTAGCTAGACAACTGAGAGTTAAAAATGAAAAAGAACACATAGGGTACATTTTGTAATGAGCAAAATGAAACTATTGTGCATGACACAGGGAAAGCCCAGGTATTCGGAAGATTCTACTGATCTCTATACACGGCGGATCCCTCCAACAAGGCCATGCAGTTAGAATATCTAAAAACAGTGACACTTCCACAGGTCACGGAAGCCCAAATCAAACTTCTAGGCAGCCCTATCACAGAGGAGGAAGTTTGCAACGCTATGACTAACCTCAAATGTCAAAAATCTCCGGGGTCAGATGGGTTGACGGCCCAATTTCACAAGCCATATATGGCAGAGCTATTTCCATAGCTAGTCTCCCAGTTTAATTATATGGCCGACAAGGGCTGTGTGACAGACTCTATAAGTGAGTCCCTGATCTCTCTAATTCCCAAACAGGGCAAGGATCAGAGGCAGTGCGGCTCCTATCGTCCAATTGCTTTGTTGAATTTAGATGGCAAGTTGTACTCAAAGATTTTAGCTACCTGATTAGACACTCTACTCCTGGAGCTGATCCATCCAGATCAGTCGGGGTTTATAAAAGGTAGACAGACACACAATAATATCAGGTGAATATTCCATCTAATTAAAAAAGTCTCCAAGAAATCGGTCCCGGCTGTTCTCCTGGCGCTGGATGCCGAGAAGGCATTTGACCAGGTAGATTGGTGGTTCCTCTTACTTGCCTTTAGGAAATTCAGCTTTTGCAATAGATTCTTGACTATGATTAGGGCAAACTACTCCTCCCCTATTGCAATGGTGTTAGTCAACGGGGTAAGCTCGGAAGTGTTTCCGCTTGGGAGAAGAACAAGATAAGTGCGCCCCCTCTCCACTTTACTGTTTGCTTTAAGTATAGAGCCATTAGCAGTCAGGATACTGCAAAACCCCTAGATTTGTGGAATCTGCTTTGCAGAAGAGGAACATAAGATTTCACTTTTTGAGGATGACATTCTGCTCTCCCTGACCCAGCCCTCCACCTTGCTCGTGGCTACCCTAGAGGATTTACAACACTTTGAGGAAGTGGCAGGGCTCTGCATTAACGTATCCAAATCACATTTGCCTAATCTGATGGTTTCTCAAGCAGTGGTGGATGGTCTCACTGGATCGACACCCTTTCAATATGCCCCTCACAGGATTACATACCTAGGCACTAGAATTACCCCTACACTAGCGGAGCTATTCTGAACCAACTACCTAGCATTACTACGGCAATTGAGGGCAGACTTAAAGGGATGGGCGCCACTATATTTACAATACAACAAAATATCCACGGGTCTTATGAGTCTAAACAGAAATTCAAACAGACATAGACCTAAATAACTGTGATCCTATATGGCTCAGAAGCAGCCTGGGGTACCGATGGACAGAGCAGGGCCTCATTTCCTGAGCTGTCGTCAGGTGAGGTGCGGTCTATCCCTCATAAGATACAGGTGCGATCAGCATCCTGTAAACTACGGAGGACCTTAATACCTTAATATCAGGTCACACGGTTGCATTTGTTCCAACCTTGTTTGTTTTCCTTTTTTTATCTTATCTTCACTACGCAGTAGCAATACTTCATTGTGGTCCTGAGGAAGGACTAGGATTACTTATAATCCATGTGGCTGAAACATGTAGACCCAGTTATTACATTCTTGCAGTTATTCTGTTAAAACTGCTTTTGCACTGTTTTTAATTTGGATAACAAGAGATACTCAATAAATCTTTTTTTTCTCTTGCTACCCAATGCACTTTTCACATTCATGCACTGCGCCCATCACTCTTATACAGAACACTTCCTCACATCTGCTGGATCTTAAAGAGCTTGTCAGTATTACCATACGCTTTCAAAAACATCCATGAGCTCCCCTCTCTCACAGAGAGAGTTGTAGCCCTTGGTTACACCAGTTTGTAACCAGGAGAAGATCCAGATGATGAAGCATGTCACTTCGGTGAGTGATGGGAATCCGTCCTTTTTAAGGAATATCCTCTGTAAATAGGATCACAGTTATTTAGGTCTATGTCTGTTTGAGGGTCTGTTTAGACTCATTAGACCCGTGGATATTTTGTTGTATTGTGAGTCTGTAATGGGGAATATATCCACGCTTGGTCTCTAAATGTTCCCTTAGACCCCCCCATTATTTGTTGGTTGTTTTTTTGCCACTATATTTATCCTGGTTGGGGTAGATACACGCCATCAAAATGTCATTTCCCCCAAGACTGCTTTATTTCTTCCAAGGGCTTCCAATTGAAGTAGAGCATAGCTTCTTCTTAAGTTTACGTTCCATGATAACACACTTCATATGGCAAGGGGGAAGGGCACGACTCTCCTATAAGGTGCAAAGATTGCCTAAAGCCAAGGGAGGCTTGGCACTTCCAGATTTACATTTATACTATATGATATAAAGCAGCACAATTGAGAGTTATCCCTGAATGGTCAGCCCATGAATCAAACAGCACTGGCTCCATATGGAGAGGGCAGTCATGGGGAAATGCATCTGGGACGTATTGTGGAAATCTAAACCTAAAGCGGACCGCCTGCTGAATGCCTATCTGAGAACACCCACATGCACCACCCTTTGAGTATGGGACACGGTCACTGGGGCAGATGGACTGACTACCTTCCCATTTCCACTAACCCCTATACATTTCAACCTGGCATTCCCACCTGCACTTCAAATAGGACCCTTTGAGGCATGGAGGGTGGGGGTCTGTTTAAGGGTCTCATACCTATTTCATAATTGGGACGTGCAAACGTTTGAAAACTGAGCTCACGACTTTCACCTTCCCCCCACAGGACACTTCCGATACAATCAGTTAATACACTGAGTTTCCCACCCGAACATGTGGGAAGCAGCCACGAGAGAGCTCACACCCATTGATAAATTTGCAAAATGTAGTAGTGGCACAAAGGGCACCATCACCTTTCTATACAATTTATTGCTGGACACTTTGCACACACTTTTCTGCCCCGTTATAAAGATCAATGGGAGGGAGTTCTAGATGGACCTGTTACAGAGGCTCAATGGACAGGGGTGGTCAGAGATATTGCTTGGTTCAACCACTCTATGGGGATTCGGGAGGTGCATTATAAATTATTATTTGATTGGTATTTGTATCCAGTCAAACTAAAAAACATCTTCCCCCAGACGTCGAACCGTTGTTGGAGGGGTTGTGGGCTTTTGGGAGATTTTCAACATATTTGGTGGGACTGCCCAAAGATCCAACCCTTTTGTTCAAAGATACTAGCACATTTTAGGATACCCTCTGACGGAGGATTTGGGTTTGTACTCTTAGGCCTATGGAACGAGTCTCTGCGATTCAATTCATATGGGGACAAATCCAATATGTGGCTTTGCCTCAGAGCGGCCAAAATGGCAGTGGTAGTGGCATGGAAAAAAGCTGAAGCCCCCTCGATGACTCGATGGCAGGCCAGGCTATGGAAAGCAATAATGATGGAAAGCCTGGTAGATGTCCTGGCAGACTCCTACAAAACATTTGAGTATACCTGGGGACCACTGGTGTCATATCTCTCAGAGGGTCTCCCTCTATGTGCCTGCCCCGCCAGAACGAGGGCGCTCCACTTGTTCCAATTTTCATTCAACCACTCGGAAGGGGGGGGGGCATATGAGCGACATAGGTCCACGGCAAAATAATACTGAGACGTTATATGGATAGATGGCTCCATCCCTAGACTGGACCTGTTCCCTAATGTACTACAGTTTTTTCTTTTACCTTTGTTTTACGGGGGTTGGGGGGAAGGGGGGAGGCACTGTATGCCGGGGGGATTTACTTTGAGGAGAATATTTTGACTTGGTTGTCTTTGCTTCTCTCTGGAAGATCACTGTAACTCTGGAAATAGCAATTTCACTGGGTTGAGGAGAAATGTCACCGTGTATTATGCTTGCTTGTTATTCATTTGTTATTTAAAAATAAACAAGAATTTTGACCAAAAAGAAAATCACGGTACGCTCTCCTGGGACCACACATTCAGTGACCAAGGAGACCTACACTGCATTTTTTAAAACATTTCTCATGGTCCACTGTGCATCCTGAAGCCCCACTAACACTTTTTAATTCATTGGTGGTACCATCTTGGGGCAAAACAATAACTCCAAAATAAAATATAAAAAAAGTCCATGACCCCTTTCCTCATGCAGCAGCCCCCGGTGAGAAAAGGGACCTTGGGGCAGAAATTACTTTAGGGAGGGAGCCTCACAGACTCCTCCATCAACCCAAATTCAATTTATAAGTTCCTCAGGGTCCCGGGGATGGGATCCTGGGACCTCTTAACTGATGTGGCAGCACTCAGGTAGAGGGGGCCCAAAGCATGCCCCTCCCATTTGATTTTTAAAAACTGGGCCCTGGCCCATCCCGGTGGCTTTTTATTGAATTTCACCAAATTTGGCAGCAAGCTAGATCTTTACCCAGAAATCGTGTTTTGTGTGATTTGGTGTAAATCGGTACAGCTGTTTTTGAGAAATTAAAGATCAAATTTTCTAGATATCTGGAAGGGTGGGTGAGAAGGACTCCCACAGCAGTGCCTTGAGCATGCACGATTGAAATATAAATTGATCCAATTGGGCAAGAAGAGTTTCTCCCATTGGCCTCCCTCTCTCCCACAGAATCTTGAAGCTCTAACGAGTTCAGTGGGAGCTCGTACTCTGATTGGCTGGCCACAACCTGAACAAAAATGCTGCAGTCACCATTACACAGCTCGTGGACTCAGTCACTGTGTCTTGAAAGTCTTCAAAATAGAAGATATATATATATAGATATATAAGGGTACAGGGTAGGGGTACCCTGACTCCCTGGACTCAGAGGTGGCCCCCTTGCAGTGAACATGAAAAAAAAAGATTTTTTGCGCTGCAATCCCACAAAAGTTCTGTAGGAGCCAACCCAGCCCCCTCAAACTGCCACAGTAGTACCACATGAACAGGAAAACAATTTAAAAAAGGGGGGCTGGTACCTATTGGGGCAGGTGGCCCCCTGCGGTGTGGGTAGTTGCAGCTGACTTTGCAGTCGGGAAGGAGAACTCCGCACATAAATAGATAGGACAGGTCTATTTTTCTATTTGCAATGTATCCGTTACAAGAGGGGAGTCTCCGCACTCATAAAATTACTATTAGTACAATTAAACTTGTAGTTTGTGAATACCAACAAAAATAGTAAACTTACACAAAAGTGTAAGTTTACCTTTGTGGCTCTGGCCCCTATAACTTATACCTCTAACCAAGATTCCTTCTTTGCCCACAGAGCAACAGTAGTAAGCTGGTCAATTTGGTAGCAAATTCTCAGTTAAGAACGTAATATTTTGGTAATTGCGATAATTGATATTTCATGGACTAGCAACATCCAACCCCATGACAATAATGCAAAAAAAACCAATCCAAATAGCCCCTAGAGTTTTACCCTGAAAGAATCAGGTGCATAGCAACTTGAAGGGGCAGAACATTTTCATACTATGACCCCCAATGTCATCTCCCAACCCTTTAATTATACAACAGGAAATATATTAAGTTCTACCAACTCAGGTGTCTGCATAGA
Organism: Triturus cristatus; assembly: GCF_964204655.1. Classification (NCBI taxonomy): domain Eukaryota; kingdom Metazoa; phylum Chordata; class Amphibia; order Caudata; family Salamandridae; genus Triturus; species Triturus cristatus. The sequence goes on from NC_140591.1 coordinate 821,132,227, forward strand.
AAAAAAGCTTCAACTTGGCAATCCCATAACCTGGAGTTGCAAGTTGATTTATTAGTGTTTGGCTATGTGCATATCACATATCGACAATAAAATCACTCATATAGAAAAAAAATTGGATAACCTGATTTTGTTGCATCAAACTCTATCTGGGCTTGTATTGCCATTGTGGACAAATTGTGCTGTCTCTAGCATCAGCTGATATAACTCAAATGATCAATTCAAAACTGCCCTTAAGGGTGCGAGTGATGGATCTGATCCTTCTGTAAATTTAAGTGATCAATTCATACCCAACTCTGGAAAGACAATATTAGATTCTGCAGTACATTTTCATTTATAGGTGGAGACATTTAAGAGGGCTGGAGTTTGCTGCCAACTACTTTAGGGGCAAAATGAAACCAACACATCTAGCCTAGCTTGGGCGTGAACAACCCTCTGTCACTGTGTACTGGCATTTACATAATTGGGATGAAAAAAGGAAAATCTTATGATTTTGTGATACAACAGAGGATTTAGTCTATCAGTGTCCCAGCCACAAAGTTGTTGTTATCAGAGACTTAAACCATAAACTACTGTATTACCAGAAGAATTTGACATCAAACTCATAGGATGATAAGTTGCTAAATATGAGTGATAGAGCAGGTCAAAGGATTATTAAATCGTTCCGTTCCTTTAAACTCTCTTCTTGCTGGGAAACGACACATTAAAATCAACACCTGCATACACACATCACGCACAGGGTTGGCCATCAACTTTAAATTAATTGTTGTTTCCCATCTATTATTTTCTGCTTGTTCAGATTTCACCATTGTACAGTGGAAGGAAAGAGACCATCCACTCCTTCTGTAAATCTATTAATTTTACTTACAGTGTTAAGAATGTATTATTAATGTGTTGAGAAGCGTGGAAACACTAGGTGAACTGAGAAGGATAAAATGGAGTCCAGTGTATTTAGCAAACGCACGGGAATCTGAATTAACACATCCAATTCCTATGGTAATTCCTCATTTCCAACCAACCCATTTTGTCCTCTTTTGGCTAGTGACATGTGCTGGGACAAGAACATTAAGACTGTGGTTTCACTGCTGAACCTGTAATCTCGATTTGCCCAGTAGATCCACTTACTGGCAGAGTAAGGATTTACTCTTAACTTGAAACAAGCATTGCCAAAGCCAATAGGTCTCACCCACACGAGCTGTGCCACATGCCTAAAATCATTGACAAAGCCAATACCTCACATGGGCAAGGCCATTAGTTCCTCAATGCTTGTGTTTTTTTGTCGGGATTGCAAAGTAAGAGGGGGCAAGCAAGTTAGGCTGGGAGGGGTAGAGGGCAAGCAAAAATGCGGAACAAGACAGGAAGGCGTTAGAGGGCAATCAACAAACTGAGATGGGGTGGGCGTATGCAACCATAAGGCAGGGTGAGCCATGGTGGGAGGGGGCAAGCAACAATGCAGGACAGGGTGGCAGGGTGATGCAAGAGGCCGGAGTGGGATGCGAGGGGGCCAGCAACAACAAGGAAGAGGGTGGGAGGGTGCAAGCGAAAACATGGAGAGGGGTGGGAGCATTGTAGGCATGGTAGGGGGCAAGCAACAATACAGAGTGGGACAGGAGGAGGTGTCAAGTAACAACACAAAAGGATGGGAGGTGACAAGTAAGGAAATGAGAGTGACGATGAAGCCAACCAATTGTAAGCAATGAGTGGTCTCTAAGTCCACTGCAGGCTAACACTATGTCTTGCAAGCAACAGAAAATTCTCTTTCTCAGAAAAGCCCTAAAAAGGGACTAAGCGGTGGGCTATATCCAATATACTTCAGGCTAAGACTGAAAGCTAGGGTATGTAATGTCATTTGAGAATTATTTCACAAAATGTGTTCTTTTCCAGTTCTCCCAATTACCAATATTGTTGATATAACCATGACCAAGACACGCTTTCTCTAAAGGAAACAGAGTAGTTGTGGATTAATCAAGAAGGAAACTGAAGGCCTTACTGGGGTGCTTCCTGACTGTCATACAGACACCCAGGAGATAGCACTTCACTCTTCCTTGAATCTACCATATCTTTACTCCACACATTGTGGGTTCACACCAGGTACTTAGCTAAGTGTTTGCTGCCCTGATGCAAAATCCTTTTTGGCATTCACTAAGCCACGCAATGTCACATTGCGTGGCTTTGTATGGTTTACTAAATACAAAGTAAGCAATGCAGCTCAGAGCATTGCCTTACGCTACTTTGTGTCTTGTAGGTGTTGCATTGGTGGAGCATGGGTGTTCCCATGCATCCATTCCTATTTTTTCATGCAAACTCAGATTTACAAAGAGTTGTAAACCTAGATTTGGGCCAAATTGGTGCACCTACACAACACAGGCATAACAAGGAGAAATATATTTATTTATCCTTGTTATTTCCTCTTTCTATGTGTGCTACACTTTGCAGCACACATAGAAAGAGGAATATTCCTCTAAGGATTGTGTTTTGTGCAGGAAGGTATTTCTTCCTGCATGAAAATTATCCTTCCTGTAATGCAGGCATTATTGCACTATGGTACAAGGGTGTGTGCATTGGTGCTAAGCAGCACACAGTGTGCCAGTGCAGAGAGAAAGCAGAAATTGCTCCTTATCTTTGTAAACACATTATGTTGCATGAAATAATAGTAAATGTGTTCCTTGCAGTCTGATTTAGAGTATGGCGGAAAGGATACTCTGTTGCAAAGGTATACCAACTCCGCCTTACGGATGGTTCACCTACCTGATTTAGATTCATGCAGGATTCATGCAGGCCTTCAGCATATCAGCAGTGGAGACTACTCCATCTCCGCCGATGGCCCAACGGATTAAGAGCCATCAGAAGTTTAGCCATCTGACCAGTCTTACAGCCAGACAAAACCTGGCGGTAAGGAGCAGTAATAGCTTGTAAATTTCCCCTATGCCACTGGAGAAATCTCCCATAGTGAGGAGGTCATTGTTTTTCTATTTTTAAAAACAAAATCCCATTTTGAGATTTTGTTTTTGAAAATAAAAAAAATAGTTATTGTTTTCAATACAACTCCGTCCATCAAACTTTCAATGCATTAACAGAAACCCCTGTGACAGCAGTTGCTACCAATGCAGGAGAAGTCAGCTTTAAATTCAGTCGGTGGCTACTTCGTCAGGGTGATGGAGTATTGTACTCTGTTGCCCTCACGGTGTAAATCCCATCCGCCAAACTCTAAATGAGGCCCTAAGTGGCAACATACGATATCATTGGTAAAGTCCTCTTCCTTTACAAACGTGAATTAGGAAACAAGAAATGGGCCTAGCCTCCTGTTATGGTCTATAATATATTTAAAAATAAAAACGACCCCCAAAATGCACCATTCAGAATCTGTGGTTGCATCCTTGCAGAATGCATAACCCAGTACTTGGAAAGTCTATACAGGAGAAGGCAACAGTGCTGTTCAGCTTGTCGGCCAACAACAGGTGGGGCATTTAAATTCTCTGCGCAGAGAAACCCGCATAAGCTAACATTAATATTCAAATGGAACTAAAGGAACAGTGAGTTTAGGGCAGTTTTTTAAACCTCACAGTCACCTATGATTACCCAAAGAGGTGCACATGTCAATAACAAAGTAGGGTGATGCACATTGGTCGCTCCCAATTTCACTGTCACGGTGCATGTGGTGGGGTAGTTATGTGCTGTGGAGAGCCACAGTATGGAACTAGGGCCCTGATATCATGCAGAAGGAAAATTGAGAGAGCAATGCCCTGGAAAGCTGTGATTCCTTCCAAGCACGCCTCTTTTCTATTTCTATAGGGGACCTAACTAAATTATGAAAAACCCTCTTTGGTTTCCATAATTTAAAATGAGCTATCTTTGCCTTTGTTGAATTCTTTCAGAAGTGCAAGGAATCATCGTGGGCTCCATGGTCCAAATTCTTACTTGTGAGCTTGAGCTTAATGAGAACATTTGAATTCATGTAATGGGGCTTTACTGTGGAGCGCAAGCCAGTAGTAGGGTACCCATACCCTCTGAGGTTGATAAGGGAGCAACATCAGACTGTTTGCAAAAATTATACTATGCTGGGAAAGTGCAAGGTAATTTTGCTGTAAAACATTTACTGCAAGCGTTATCTGTAACTTTGAATAGCCTTGATCGGAACCAAATGTGCTAAAACCCAGAATGGGAAAACAAGTCCATGTAAGGTCCACACAGCAGGACAAGTTGATGAGTAGTGAAGGTTGAAATTCAGGCTGAATTGCCTCAAATACAAACCTTAAGAAATGTATACCTAATTCCTATGGATTCCAAGGGGATGGTGGACCTGAGCAAAGATGGCGCCTGACTGACGGCCGCTTTGATCACCCTTTGTTGCTGTGAAACGTTGTGGCTGAGATTTGGATGCTGAAAATCTGAAGCCGCTATATTAACGGATCAAGACCCTCCCTAATGACTTACCCACTGGGGAAAGACGAGCTTGACCCCTTCGCGGTGGCAGAGGAGATCCTGGTTCTGGAAGCAGCCCTAACGGGGCTGAGAGAGCTTCGCTGTATCGCGCTCGAAAGCGGACGAGGGGGAGGGGCTGGAGACGCCGAGGCTGAGACGTCTGGAGAGGCCGAGGGGCTTGCGGAGGTGCGGAGCACCAAAGTAACTGAAGCTGACAAAATGCCTCCAAAGGCAAACCGAGGAGCAAAAGGGAAAGCTCTTGACTTGCAGACAAATACAGAATCCAGGGATAATGCTGGGATAGCGTTATCTAAAGGAGGCAGAATAGCGGGTCCTGCAAGCTCGAGCAATATTGCCCAGGCAAAAGGCACCGTGACTCGGGACTGTGGGAAGAGAGGTGAGAGCGCTGAGGCACTTAAGATGAGGGAAGTAAACAGTGGCGGTATGGGGGTTAAAGGATCAAATACTCGGCTGGTGAACCTGGTGAGGCGCAATAGTATTAAAGATTTTTTCCCCACTACCCCGCCAGCTTCCAAAATTGATTCCTCTACAAAGGGGACAAACGGGCAAAAGGTGCTACAAAAGTATAAGCAAGATCAAATACAGACTCATCCGGTAGACCGCGCTTGTGATACACAACTGGTAACTGCCCCAATGAATGAGCCCCAATGTGATACTGCTGCTGAGGTCACCCAAAATAGTGAAAATTATAGCCCACAGGAAAACCCAGATTTAGGCCAGGGACTGTTAACGGAAAAAACTCAGCAGGGCACAATGCCCAGATTATCCCATCTGCTGGAAGATCTAGCAGGTACCGTGGACCAGCTAAATACGGGCACGCTAATACAGGGGGTTGTAGTTAGCAATGGCCCAGAGGATACGCTAGACGTAGGGGACAAGTTATTTTCGGTGACGGATGGCTCTGAACTTAGCACTTCTGAAGCAGAGGATAGTAGCAATATCCAGCTCTCTACCTCCACCTCCAGCCCCGATACGCCACAGAAAGACACAGGTGACAGAAAAAAGAAACTCATAAAGAAACAAAGAGATGCCCAATCCTTGGAGAAGAGTGGAGACGGGCTCCGTAGAGGAAGCAGAGGAAACACGGACCCCGCCTTAAAATGGGATTACTCTGCTACTAGGAGCTTCTATCCGGATCAAACTGGACAGGGGGGTGAGAAAAATGCGGAAGCTGCACCATCTTTAAAAATGATTTTCAACTCAATCAAACAACTGCAGGAGGAGACTCAAATTGACGGAAAGAAAAACAGGTTGGCAACAAAGAAGCTTCAAGGCGCAGTGCGGAAAATGGCTAAGGCGTGTACAGATACAAATGCTAGGCTGACTCATGTGGAAGAACGTACAAGTACATTAGAAGATAATTTGGTTAGAACCCAAGCACAGGCTGAAACATATGATAAGCAGCTTACGGATCGTCAATGGAAAATGGAGGATTTTGAAAATAGGCAAAGGCGCAACAACCTCCGGATTCTTGGGATTGAAGAAGGTATAGAAGGCGAGGATGTGAGAGCTTATTTCTTGAGGTTGATGAAAGGAGCCTTTCCAGAACTCCACCACTGGAACTGGGAGGTGGAGATACAGCGTGTTCATCGCTTTCCCGTGATGCTTAGGAAGTCTTCACAGTCAAGCAGAGATGGATCCGCAATGCCAAGGGCAATCCTCATTTACTTTGGAAATTTTCTGCTTCGTAAAGAAGCTCCAAGGCTCGCCCGAACTCTAAACAGACTTTTGAGAATCAGACCCTCTTCACAAAGCCAGACTATTGCCATGTTACCGTGGAAAGACGCTGGCGTCTAAGAGAGCTGATCCAGCCTTGTCAAGCTATGGGTGCGCAAGCGTATCTGATGAATCCTGTGAGACTAAAGATTTTGTATAAGAACACTGCTAGAGTCTTTACTTCAGAGATTCTAGCTAAAGCATATATGGATTCTCTAAAATCTTAAAGAGAGGCCTAATGGCGTACCCATAGATTGGGAATACAGTGAAGGTTTATTGGGTATTTAGAGTCACTGTTTATTAAAAAAAAAAGAAAAAGAAAAAAACAGCAATAAAAGGGGGGTACACAAGAGGGTGTGAGGGTGTGGGAATCGATAATAATGAATAGTGGTGCATCTAGTAAGTAGGCAGAAAGGCAGCAAAGGGTGGTCGACTTTCAGGCTCCATCACAGAGACACTAGGTCTGCTTGCTTTGCATTTTAGGTGGGGGGAGGAGGGAGAGGGGGGGCTTGGGGCAGGGAGAAGTTAAGAGGGAGGGTTTGGGTGTGGGAAAATGGGGAAAAAAAATCCACCATCTTTTAATGAACACAGTTTTGGAAATCGTGTAACTGAAAAAATGGGAACTGGAATTAAGTACCAAGTGTTAGGTCATAAGCAATATGATAATTTACATATCATATGCGAATAGCAACTGTTATATGTGGGTTAAATGACACTGCTAAACGAAGGATGGTGAAAGAGTACCTTAAGACCCTGCGTGCTGAAATCGTTTGTTTACAGGAGACGCACATTGAGGGGTCTCGAAAGATTCGTTTAGATCAGTTGAGATTTCACCTAATAGCATGTACTTCGCAAAGGACTAGGACCCGGGGAGTGGCAATACTCCCCCAAGGAAGAATGATATCAGTTAAAAAATGTCTATCCAATAAGTATGGCCGGTGGGTAATCGTGGAGTGCCAAGCGCAAGGATTTAACTTTACGCTTTGTTCAGTGTACGGACCGACTGTGGATGACCCTGAAATGTTTAATCATGTAAATATGCAATTAGCTAATTGGCCCCTCCCGATTATCATGTGTGGGGATTTTAATATCATTGGCTTAAATGGGTTGTGGAGGGGGGATCCAACTAAATTTGTAGGTCGGATAAAGAAAGGCCATAGGGCTTTAGTTCAATTGATGGATGATAACGGACTTACAGATGTGTGGGAGCAGCTATAAATCCTCCGGGGGTGGGCAGCACATATTATTCAACTTCACAGAGTGCCGTAGCACGCTTAGATTACTTTATGGTCTCCCCATCTTTTCTCTCCCTTTGTAAAATCCAAAAGCTTCCACGAGTTGTCTCCAACCATAACCCGTTGGTGTTAGAGATTAAAGATTCAGTCGGGAAGCCGCAGGCAACGAGCTGGTCGTTTGAACGAGCCCTACTGCAGGATGTAAAATACGTTGCACACATGAACAAATGGCTTAAAGATTTTCTTTAAGTTAATAGGGGGTGTGCTCGGTTCGTAGTCTTGGGGGACGCCTTGAAGGCTGGCATTAGGGGAAAATCCATGAGCTACTCTTTGAAACGGAATAAGATGGAAAAAATGGAGATGGAGGCCATACAAAGATTAATTATGGATCTGGAAGAAGAACTGGTTAGGGCAATTGGCTCCAGCCTTAATATAGACGAGACTGCGCAGAAACTTGCACTAGCAAGGGCTGCGGCTGGAGACACTATGGCTGCTAAAGCAGCAGGTACATTTTTTGTCTGGAAACAAGCCCACAATGAATTTAGCGAACAAGTCGGACGGATTTTGACTGTAAGGACAAGACAGATAGCTACCAGGGGGGGACATCTCGGAGATTAAATCGATAGATGGGGTGGTTGTTACCACCCCTAAGGATATCTGTAATGTATTTCATGGGTATTATCAAAACTTATATAGCGAGGATATGGTTAGGGATACTAAAGAGGTAAGGGATTATTTAGAGCTGGTTCCTGTTGAGACATTCTCTACAGAAGATTCCATGGCCATGGAGGCTAGCTTTACAGATGAAGAGATCCAGGAAGCAATTAAAGATCTACCATCCGTCAAGGTGGTTGGGCCGGATCTAATTCCGTTAGAATTTTATTTTAAAAAAATGTCACTTTTGGGGGAAGATCTGTGTTATGTAATGCGCCAGGTCCAGAGTGGACAAACACCTCCACAGTCATGGAGACAAGCCAGCATGGTCATTTTTTTAAAGAAAGGCAAACCCTCTAATGATCCTGGCTCTTACAGGCCGATTAGCCTAATGAGTAGTGACACAAAGATCTACTCAAAAATCCTAGCCAATCGCCTCAGTACCATTATAGGGAAGGTGATTTCAACCCGTCAGCATGGGTTTATCCCTGGTAGGGGTACGGTGGAACATATCAGGAGAGTCTGTACCCTGTTTGATGGCACTTCAGTCACACGAGACCCTATGGCGCTTATACTGCTTGACGCAGAGAAAGCGTTCGATAGGGCCTCGTGTGCTTTCTCTGGTCTGTACTGGTGAATGTAAATATTGGCAAGGGGTGCATAAAGGCAATACAGGCGCTGTATAGGAATCCTAAGATTCAACTTAGGGTGATGGGAGGACAGAGTGAGCCAATAGATATTAAGCGGGGAACTAGGCAGGGGTGCCCTTGCTCTCCCCTCCTTTTTGCTTTTTATATTGATCTCTTTATCAGGAGAATTGAGTTGAACAGAGGCATTTCCCCAATACGGCTTAATGGCTTAGAGACAAAGGTTTTGGGTTATGCAGACGACTTGGCAATTACGTACGCAAACCCTTCTGTAGCTCTAGATGAAATAGAACATGAAGCGGAATGCTTTGGGGCAGTTTCTGGTTATAGACTTAATCGCGGGAAGACACAAATTGTGGTTAATGATAAGACTAACCTGGTAGACCCAAGAGTGACTAACTCGGCCACTTATCTAGGAGTTATTATAACTTCGTATTTAACCAAAGTTGTTGAAAAGAATCTAGTCCCAGTGATCCATAAATCAAAGGGAGATCTTGATAGGATGAATAATTTACATCTTACGATTGTGGGAAGTTGTAACATTATTAAAATGTTATTCCTCCCAAAAATGTTATATTTGTTCAGAACAATACCCTTGAAGTTTGATCATTTTTGGTTTAAAGAAATGGAGAGAATGAAAAATCAGTTCATTTGGGCTCAAGGGAAGACAAGAAGGGCAATTAAATATATGTCCCCTCCTAGGGAGAGAGGGGGCTGAGCGGTACCCGACTTAAGAGCACATTATTGGGCCGCGGTGTTGCAATATATCCGTGGGTTACTGGGTGGCAAGATCACCGACCGGTGGAGGGACGACGATGCTATACCAGATGTATATGAGCTACTTTTAAATGGTGAGACCTGTTATTGGCTTTTAAGGTATAGCGAGGCCAGATATAAAAAAGTTACATTTAAGACTTTGGGAGCAGCATTCACGGTTTGGACTACTATTAGGAAAAAGCTGGGAATGGGTAGAATGAACTATTGCACTCCTTTATTTATGAATCCATCCTTACCTGAGATTTTTAGTGATGGCGTTATGAGGCGGTGGGATGGTTTGGGTGTTAAAACAATCGGTGACATCACTGACCCCGATGGCATTATTACCTTTGAAAGAGCGCAAATCTTGTTTAATTTGGAGCGCAGGGAATTTTTTTAATTCTTACAGATCCGGTCGGCCCTTGTAAGGAAAAGAGGGGAATTAATAGCTTTCCGCAGAGACACAGTTATGGAAAGGGTGCAAGACCCTGATGGGTGTTCTATTACACAGATTTATAGCGAGTTAAACCAACATCAGAATGATGATCTGGAAACAAATTCCAAAAAATGGCGGAGGAAGCTGAACATTGAAGAGAGCGAGTTCATAGCCTCAGTAAAGCTAGGTTGTACGGTTTTAAAGGTGGCCAATCTTCAAGCTCAACATTTTAAAACTATTTTTGAACTCTATTTCACTCCAGCAAGAATAGCTCAATGGGGTGGGTCTCTGGGCACTTGTTGTCAGCGCTGTCACAGGGTTGAGGCTGACACGGTTCATATGTTCGCCTCTTGTCCCATGTTGGATCCTTTGAAAAGGGCGATAGAGCATTTTATGGAACAGACTCTGAGCATCCAAATAAGCTTAACCAACAAGCTAATGGTTTTAGGTGTGGCTAGAGATGGAGTTCAAGTAGTTCACTGTGAGTTTATATTTCTCTCCATGGTCGTCGTTAGGATCTGCGTGGCATCTGCATGGAAGGACTCTAATCCTCCTACTTTTCAACAATGGATGTCACGGCTTTTAGCCATATACAGTCTGGAAAAGGGCTTAAATGAGAAGAAAGGGTGGAAAGCCAGGAAGCTAGGGAGACTCATCTGGGTCCCAGTAACAGATTGGAAGACCAGATTGGAGAGACCCTAGCTATAACCCTTGGTTTTGAATTTAGGATTTGTTTTGGCTTCGACAGCAGGCTTGTCTTTCTTGGGGGGGATTATTGAGTAATACAGATTTAATCAATTGTTGTTTGCTTGCTCGTTTGTCGGATTGGTGGGTGGCTTTGATAATGGCTTGGTTAATTCCTTTTTTTCTCATTAGTTTATAATGTAATATGAGTTCCTGTCTCTCTTTGTTGTTTTTTTTCCCTCTCAGTGAGTTATTTATTGTCAAGAAAACTCATATAATATTGTATGTTTTTTTTCTCTTTGTAATGATGAATTAATAATTGATGGTGATCAATAAAAAAATTAAAAAAAGGATTCCAAGGGGATGGTGAATGGCAGTCATCCAAGGAAAATTCTCAACTTTAGATTATCCTCTAGATTGTTACAGTTGCTGTTATCATTAAACAGTGCCACTGTGTTTTGTTACAGTCAGTTTTAATTTAAACCTTGCAAACCTCATATCGACTTGGAGTTTGACACCTTTGGCTATTTTATGTGTACGGCTCACTTTCACTGTTTGCGCCACATTGATTTTCTCAAAAAGTGCACCAGGCACAAACAGGGACTGCGCACTGTATTACAAATAATGCGCTGCCCCCAGTGCAGCTGAAAAATCGTGCTGCCCTCGGGCAAGGAATTCAAGTGAAATATGGAGGGGCTGCTTCAAAGCTGATCCGCGTTTCACAGTGCAGACGTCATGTTGCCTGCACTTTGAAAAGGGAAGAGATACCCTTGCAGATTGGTGCAGTAAGTAGCTGCACCTGAGAGTAGGGGGATATCCGGGGGTCCATGGGATCCTCTTTCTCCTCTCCAGAGGGCAGACTTTAGAAGGCGCTCTGAAAGTGTGGCACATTTTTGTGGTAGACTTTCAATGCGTCTCCTATGGGCATATTAGTGTCCATAAATATGGTGCAGGCGTAGAGGCAAAGTGATTCCCTCATTCTCATGGGGCTACGCTCCCATGCAAATTAGGGAACACCCTCTAATGATGGTGCTGGGGCTATATGCAGGACAGCATTATCAGTATTACAGAAGGGGATGCACAAGCTTCTTCAGCCCCGTCTGTGACACCATTGTGCCCTGGGGGGGCACAAAGCGGGCCCACACACCCATTATGCCTCCATGGCACACAGTATAATACAGCCCCTATTTAAACACTCTCTGGTCTACTCCCACAAAGTGACCCAGGAAAGGAGTTGAACTGTTAATTCAAGAACTGGCATCGTTTTTTTGTCACTCATGCTGCAAGTGTTGAGTGACTGGCATCCTTGACCACACAATCCAGTAAAATCATAGATCACTGAGGCATCCAGTGTACATGATTACACCTTCCTGTCATTGTTGGGAATCTAATATCGTGGTAAGTTTGCCATAGTGGTAAGTTCAGAAACTGAATGTTTTGCTCACACTAAGTTTCAGCATGGGGTATGTTAGACCTGGTATCCTAGGCATGGTTTTCCCCTTAACTTTTTGCTTTCAACCCTCCTGTTTTGCTGATTTTGTTTTTGCTGGCTTCAGGAATCTGCACACTTTACCACTGCTGACCAGTGCTAAAGTGCTTGTAATCTCTCCTTAAAACATGGTAGAATTTGATTTTACCCAATTGTCATATTTAATTTACTTGCATGTCCCTAGTGAAGTGGAACTTCCTCTGCCCAGGACCTTCAAATTAAATGCTATTAGTGGGCCTGCAGCACTGCTTGTGCCACTCATCCAAGTAGCACGTTAAACATGCATCAGGTGTGCAATTGCAGCCTTTGTGTGCAGTTTAAACTGCCAGTTTGACCTGGCAAACTAAACCTTTTTGCCAGACCCAAACTTTCCTTTTTAATACATATACATCACCCTTAGTATAGGCCCTGGACAGCCTAGAGGGTAGGGTGCAGCGTATTCAAAAGGTTGTGCATGTAATTTTTATTTTTAAGTCTTAAATTTGTTTTTCATTACTTCAAGGCCTGCCTCTCTGATTGGATAACATTTGAGTTACTTTAATACATTTAATAAGAGATAATTTCCAAATGTGAACAGGCAACCAGTCCATGTTTGGTGTTTTTCGAATTTTAATGAAAAATACTCTCTCATGGTGAAGTCAGACTTTAAATTACAATTTCAAGAACGCATTTAGAAAGTTGGCATTTTTCTGCCTTAGCCATTTAGTCAATTGCTTCATCATGGTAGGTCGGTGAGGTTGTTGCAATAAGCCCTGGGTTTACCGGTCGAGTAGCCATGCGCTATATAAACACAACTGAATTGAATTGAATAGTGCCTACAGTATGTCTCTGGGTCACAAGACTGGTGGTAGCTGACAGTTGCGCTTTGTGTACTCCTCAAAGACAGCCACACACAATAGAATGCTTAGCTGTGCCTGAATGGGCCATCACTGGTAGGATGGGAGGGCAGAGCTGGACACAGCCCTACTTACACTTCAATGGGCTGAGTCCTGCATCCATGCAAAAGGGCTGCATACTCCCTGTCGTTAGTCTGGAACCAGGGAAGGCAGGAGGCCTTTGGGCTTTAAAAGAAAACGTCTAGCAGCTTCTCCCTTTTTAAAGGAAGGCCCAGATATAAATACTGTACCCCAGACACCAACTTTTTAGGATACTTCTGGTCTTGTGGATACTCTGCCTGGAAGAAAGACTGCTGTATTGCTGAAAAGAATGCTACTCTGCTGGTCTGCTGTTCTAATGGACTTCTGCCTTGAGATGCTGACCTGCTGCCTGCGGCCCTCTTTCCTGGTTGAGAAGAACTCGACATGCATCTGTTGAACCCAGGACCCCAGACTGACTCCAAGAGCTAGTTGGCTAACCTCCTGACTAGAACCTCATGGGACAGAAGGCTCCAATAACCTTGAACCCACACATGGACCCTGCCAACTGTGAGTCCTACCCTGCCATGTGGTAGTACCCCAGTCCTGGACCCTTGGAAGTGGGCCTGAAGGTGCTGCGCAAGACTATCTGTGGATCCAGAAGAACAAACGCATCTCTTCTGCTGTGCAGAACAATCCCAAGCAGACCGACTCATCTCCTCTGCTGCAAGGGTTGTCCACATTAACCTTGCAGCACACATCAGAACCGCTGCTGTGGGAAGCTTCAATGATGCAGGGCTCGTATCGCAAATCTCTTTTTGATGGCAGTCATAAAGATGATGCAGGTTCTCTGTCATGGTTCCTGGCAGATCATGGTTCCCGACAGTGCGCGGCGCGTTACCTCTTTGCGCATGCGGGATCGGACCTTTTCCTTCCGGATTACGTAGCGGGAGGTTGGCGGTCTAGTTTCCAGACCGGAACTGCTGCTACGTGATCCGAGTGCTTCCGGGGGACGCTGCTTAAACCGCAGCGGATTCCGCCGGCTCAGCGCTTCGGATGAACGCTGACATCGTTCCTGTTGTGTTGCAGTCCCAGATCACACGGAAGGTGGGTGCAGGCTGGAAGGCATCTACTGGACAACGCACCCTGCCCATCTGCGCTGGAGCGCATTTTGAGCCCGAGAGCATTTGGGGGCATTACTAGTCCGCGCTGAAGCGCATTGAAACACAAGAGCATTTTGAGCCCGAGAGCATTTTTGGGGGCATTACTAGTCCGCGCTGAAGCGCATTGAAACACGAGAGCATTTTGAGCCCAAGAGCATTTTGGGGGGCATTACTAGTCCGCGCTGAAGCGCATTGAAACACGAGAGCATTTTGGGCTTTGACAGAGACCGCGCAGGAGCGCATTGAGGGTCTTTGCTGACACCGCGTATGAATACGCATTGAAGGCAACTAACAGACATAGTGCATAAACGCTTTATTTCCTTACAACAGCGCAGCAGCGCTTGGGTTCCTTTATACTGTGTAGCGCATGAACGCTTTGTTTTTTCCTTACGACAGCGCAGGAGCGCTTGAGTTCCTTTACACTTTGTAGCGCATGAACGCTTGTTTTTTCTTTGCACAGCGCAGGAGCGCTCGGGTTCCCCTTCACACCACGCAGGAGCGCTTATGATTGCTTATACCTGGTGGCGCAAGAACGCTGATCAACGTTGTCCCTCCTGACACTAAGAAGGGTGCAGATCGCGCTGAGCGCTCATCGTTTTGGTTGCAGCCATTCTCCTCCATGCTGTCCTTCACCAGGCAGAGTCGAAGGCTGACACATCCCAGGGGGATTCCCGAATTTCTGTTGTCCATCCTCATCCTCATCCCTACCTTCTTTGGCTGCCTTCCCCGTTCCATCTCCATCCCCGCTGGTGTACATCCCTGCTGAGGTGAGGTGGGGACGGGGACGTTAGCTCATGTCGTCTCCGTGAGAACCCTCCACAAGCCACAGGTGAGCATTGTGGGGCACCTGACATTCTCGCATCACAGCAGCCTCTCAGCTCTTTCGAACTGACACAATGCTTTGACTGCGTGAAGTACCCTTGCTACTGGACTTCGCATTGCAAGCCCTCATCGACAAGATCCTCAATGATGACGCAGCTCCTCAGAACCAATTGTCTCAGCTGCTTGACTCATCCCTGACTTAGGACCTCACAATGCTCCGCAACCAGGACTTAAGCTAGTCCTGTTCAGTGAGCCTAACTGGGTCCCTATGGCCAGCCTGTTCTCCATCATAGTTGGCCTGAACTTATGACTTTGTACCGGTCTGGCGCAACGAGATATCTACAGTTGGCGCTTTGTGCTTTTTGCGTTATGGTTCTCTGAAATCTTTTAAATTGCACATCTTCGGTTCCATTGATTGGATGTGTGGGCCAGATGTACGAAAGCTTTTAGCATTTCTTAGCAGGCCAAATCGCAATTTCGGCCTGTGACTAGAAATGCAGAACAGCCTTTTCATGTGTACAAAGGCCAAAAACCGATCGCAATTTGCAATTTCTACCTGGTAGAAATCGCAAACTGCGACCGCGATTTAGGAAACGCAAATAGGGATTACCTATTTGCGATTCCTAAAGCACAAGTACAAAGCATTTCCTAAATGCAAATTGAGGTTTTAGGAAACGCTATTAGCATCGAGTCAAAGTCGATGGTAACCATGTGCAAGATTAAAAAGTACATTTAAAAATGCAGTTTTTTATTTGACATGAAGTGCACATATGCCCCTAGGGCATATGTCCACTTACATGTGCACTGCGAATTTTGTGGTGCATCCAGTGGGGCCTTGGGTTTGGATTTTCTTAACTGCAATTTGTTATTAGGAATTTAGGAAATGCAAACCATTTTATAGTTGGTGCATAGGTGGGAATGCTATAGAATACCCAATTTGCGATTTCCTAATAGGGATTCCTACAATGTAGGAATCACTATTAGGAAGTCTCAAATGTTGTACATACCATTTTGCATTTCCTGAACAGTGATTCAAGCAGAATCTCTATTTAGGAAATGCAAAATAAGAATTTCATACATCTGGCCCTTAGTCACTTTTGTCTCAATGTATTTATGGCATGCAGACTTTAACTAAGCTGCAGCCTCACACTTTCTTTTCTTTTAATTAATTTTAATAAACAGTAGAGAATCAACATTTCTAGTTACGAAAGAGAGGGATAATGTCAAAATTAAATACACATATGCAGTCTTTGACAATGAGCAATACAAATGATACATAATAGGTTTCAATGGTCATGGCGAAGCAGGTTCTTCAAATGGAGGGGTAATTGGTCGGACACATATATTGCCTCGATAGGTGTTCCATTTGCTCCATATATAGGACCATTTTTTAAGGCACCCTCTATACAGTTTTTTCTCTGGCCATACACCAGTCCACATCAGAGTTCCAGGCTTCAACTTTAGGCGATACCCCAGCACCCCAGAACTGAGCTATATTCCATTTAGCCACCATTAGTCCCAATGTGACCCATATTTTGTCTTTGCTACTCAAGTCAGTGGGTTCCTACACATTTAAGAGGCACCTTTTAGCTTCAGGTCTAATTCCTGACTCAAGAACCTCTCCCATACAGTCATGTATTCTCTTCCAATAATACAAGATATGCCCACATTCCCATATTATATGCATAAATGTACCTGCTTGGCCACAACCTCTTCTACAGAGTCCCTCATCTACCCTGCCCATGTTGACAAGCCGTGACCCAGAAACATATGCTCTGTGGAGGATCTTAAGCTGAACCAGGCGCAATCTGGAGGAGATCGCAACCTCGCTTGGGGAGGCCACAGCCTCTTGCCATTCCTCATCATCGAGCTCTAGTCCATCTCCTGCCCAACGCTCCTTGACCAGTCTGAGGGGATCCAGGGTGTTATTAATCAACTTTTTGTAGGTAAGGGATATCACTTGTGTTGGCAAATACCCATCGAGCAATCTATCCTCCAGCGGCGAGGATTCAGGGGGAGAGGCACCCTTCAGTAGACCCGCCTTGAGGGCATGTCTACCCTGCAGGTATAGAAAGTACACTGTGCCTGCTAGCTCGTATTCCTATTGTAGGTAAGCAAATGTTACCACCTCACTCTTCTTCCATAGGTCTCTAATCTTTGAGATCCCAATCAGATCCCACTTGTCAATCCACTTCAAGGTCTTCAGGGTGCCCAACTGCTCCGTATCCCACAAAGGAGTAGCTAGCGTAAGTTTCCTGCCCCACCCCAGGCTTCTATTTGCTGCGTGCCAGACCTGAACAGAGTGTTTAGGTTTTCCTGTCAGGGGAAACTTGTTGGGCTTAGAATATAGGGCCATGCTGTAATTGCCACCCAGCAGTAGCCATGTATCCATTCTGTAACCCGGGTCATCCCAGCGGCGATATGTACAATGAATGATCGCAGCTAGGTGGGCAGCCCAATAGAATTTTTGGACATCTGGAAAGCCTATCCCCCCATTATATCAACTCAAAACTAGCTTTTGCAAGGCTATGTGGAGTCTACCATCCCATAGTAATTCTCGTTGGAGGCACTCTATCGCCTTAAAGTACCTCACTGGGACCAGATCTGGGAAGTTCTGCAACGCATCTAGAAAACGTGGCAGTGACATTATTTTAAACAGAGCTGCCCGACCCAGCAGCAAGAGCAGGAGTGCCTTCCAATTTGCGACATCTCGCTTCAATCTCTGCAGGCGGGATAGCAGATCACGCTCGTAACAGGTTCTGGGGTTTCCTGTGATGAAAATGCCCTGATACTGAAAGCCCACCTTTGCTACCTGGACATGACATGCCCAGGCGGAGGGGGGTTGGTCTCCACTGAGGACGTACATTAAAGACTTGCTCCAATTAATTGTGTACCCCAAATATTTCCCAAAGTTTCGGAATATATTAAGCACTCTATGAAGCAATGTCTTAGAGGAGGCAAGGTACACAAGGATATTGTCCCCATATAGAGAGAGGCAGTCCACCCATGCTTCAGTCCAATTCAGCCCCCGGATTATTGGGTCTCTGTGGATCCATGCTGCCAGTGGCTCCAGAGAGAGGGCGAAGAGCAAGGGTGACAGGGGACAGCCCTGACGAGTCCCACGACCCAGCACAACCACCTCTGACTTTTTGTTGTTAACTACCACTTGCGCCAAGGGTTCTGAGTAAAGCAGCCGCACCCACCCAATAAAGCTGGGCCCGAAACCCATCTTCTCCAAAACTGCAAACAGGTATGGCCACTCTATTGCATCAAATGCCATTGTGGCGTCTAACGAGGCCACCTCTGCAGCTTCTTGGATCATATCCAGTCTTCTCACTCCATGCACTCTCCTCAGGTTTAGTGCAGTATTTCGGTTAGGCATGAAGCCCGACTGGTCAGGGTGTACCAAATTACTTATTGCTTGGGCCAAACGACTCGCCAGCAGTTTGGCTAGAACTTTTGGCTCCACATTTAATAAGGATATGGGCCTATATGATGAGCACCTATTCTTTGGTTTACCCTCTTTATGTATAGTAACCAATGTTGCGACCCTTTGGTCGAAGGGAAGCAGTCCTAGCTCCCAGCTCTCCTCCAACATGGCCCGTAAGTACGGGGCTATTTTATATGGATATAGCTTATATAGCTCGATAGGTAGACCATTCGGACCCAAACCCTCACACTTTCAACATCCTGCCCTATAGCTAAACAACCCTGTGGGGAGGCCCTGGTGATACGAGGCCCATTCTTAATGCTTGTGCTCCTTGCTGTGCCATAATAAAGAGACTGGGTCACAGGTAGAGGATGGACTGCAACACCAGAGAAACTGGAAGGAGCAGCATACTGCATGCCAACCAACGGAGAGGTGCCGTGAAGTGAGCCGATTCTCTGCTGACTGCATCACCCTCTCTACCCATGTAAGTGAGGGTGGGCTTAACAAAGAAGGCTCCAACTTCTTGAGCTCCCCTTTAGCATGATGGCAGAGCCCTTGCAGAATATGAGAGGAATGAGAGGAATGTTGAGATTGATACCATCAACCTACTGCTGTCTGAACTGCACCTGCAGGTTGTGAGTGCTGACAGCGGGGAGTCAAGGTGTAGAGTTTTTCATCTGAATGTTGTGGACCGCAAGTTGATTCATCCATCATTCTGCAGGAGGTTTTCTCCTGATTAAAGAGACAGAGAACACAAGTCCCAGCATGTTTTGAGGCATGACTTCTTGAACTAGAGTGCAAACTGCATGCATCCGTTTTAATAATGGAAGTTCATGGTGTGGATGAAAACTAAATGAGTTGTTGGGATATGATGACCCTGCTGAATGTTCCAGTATTATCTATCCTACAAGTCTTACCCTGGAATTTCAATGGCTTTAACAGTAAGTTTATGATGGAGACATGTTGGAGGCTGCAAAATATGATTCTGAGTATACCTCTTCTCTGAAGATTCATTTGCTGGGCTTCAAATGTCTATATTTCGGGACTCTTCTTTATTGACATGTTTCAGCCCTTATTTATAGGTACATAGATTTCAGGACTTTCATCAGGCTTGAATTTAATTTACCAGATCTCTATTAATTTTTAATATTTTCAAGATAAGTCTCTCCTCCTGTCTATTTCTGTCAGGGCTTATGATGGAGTGAGTAAAGTCTTTTCTCGCATGATATAGGTTCTACATCGTCGGTCCTGACTGAAATAGCCCAGAAAACCCCTGGACTCTATGGATGTCTCAAGGTATTTTTATCCTTAAGAAGACCCCAGCAACAAAATTATCAAAAGTGCTCCTTGGAAAATGGTCAAGCCCACCTTGATTTGTAGGGCTCAGGATGAGATCCATTGATGAAGAATACTGCTAATAGAGTGGACGAGGGTCTAACAACAAATCCATAGGGTTTTCCTAAGTAGGTCAACTGTTCCTTCCATTCTCTCATATAGTGACACGCACAGCAAGCTCACAAACTATAGATTGTGTTTAAGCAATCTTGGATTGGCAGTCACTTGAATCAATCAATCAGTTGATTTTTGTACCACTGCTAATCACCTAAGAGGGTATCCAGGTGTTTACAGGGTGCGAGAGACTCAGTTGAAATGCAAGGTCTTGAATGCTTTTCAGAATTCCGACAGAGAAGTGGAGGCCTGGAGCTGTGGGATAGGGGGTCGGAGGCGTTCCATGTCTTCGCTGTGAGGTAGGAGAAGGAATGCCCTCCGCTCATGCTGCTGTTAATGCGGAGGTGCAGGTGAGCTGGGAGGCAAAGTATAGTTGTCTGGCTGGTTGATGGAAGTTCAGGCAATGGTTAATGGAGGCCAGTACTAGGTTGTGTAGGTCCTTGTATACATGGGTCAGCAGCTTGAACTCGCATCTCTTCTTTACTGGGAGCCTGTGGAGCTCCATGAAGTGAGGGGAGATGTGGGTCCATTGGGGGAGGTCGAGGACGAGTCTTACTGCGGCATCTTGAATGGTATGTAGTCTATGGTGGAAGTGTTTTGCGATCCCTGAGTAGAGAGCGTTGCAGTAGTCCAGTCTGCTAGTGATGAGGGCTTGTGTGAAGGTGGGTCTAGTAATCAGGGGAGCCGCTTGAAGATATTTTGTGACTGCTTACTGTCGAGGATGATGCTGAGGTTTCTGGCATAGCCCAATGGTGAGGGTGCTGTTCCTAGTTCCACGGGCCACCGGGAAGTGTTCCAGGGAGGATTTGCATTCTCATTAAGGAAATGCATTTGATCATGTTTTGGGGATTAACTCATCTATCATTTCAGTTGAATGCAGCATTTTTCTATGTATGAAGTTCATAGGGCTACAAATAACACGTTGAGGGAGGATGCTTGTTGCAGAGTTCTAAGGAGAGATAAGACGGACCCTTTGGGGCTCCTATTGTGATCAATTACTTTCAGAGGAGTATTGAAAACAGCAATGGGATGCTTTTTTAAAACGATTGTAAATGACTAAGCATGAGTTAAGTTCCATTGGGAGGATTATCTTCCAGTAGGGGGCTAACAATATGCTAATTGTGTGGATGGTTTTTATGAGGAATCTCAAGAAATTTGCTGTCACTGATCTCAGAGAAATGAGATTCACATTACTGTTAATACAGACGGGTACCTTTAGGTGAGGTTGAGGAGGTTCTAAGAATCTCTGTCAATGTTGCAGCACCTTCAGCTACAAAGAGGATCCCTAGCCCCAGGGGGTGCTCCTCTGCTGTGTTGCAGGAGCCGCGCCCCACTGCCTCTACCCAGCAAAGGCAAAGGGTGAAAAAGAAAATGATAACATGATTTTATTATCATTTTATTTTTCACCATCACCTATGCTGGGTAGCTGAGTTTCAGGTTGG
This sequence comes from Triturus cristatus, assembly GCF_964204655.1. NCBI lineage: Eukaryota > Metazoa > Chordata > Amphibia > Caudata > Salamandridae > Triturus > Triturus cristatus. The sequence goes on from NC_140591.1 coordinate 821,153,444, forward strand.
GGTGGGACATCCTCCTGAGCTTCAGAAGGAGGAGTTGTGGGCCCGAGTAAGAGTGCATGACCGTTTGGCTGGCCGGTTTAGGCTGGGCAAACCGTCATGCGCACATAGCTTTTGTCCACCCGGCTGTGTTGTACAACCGGTGGAGAAAAGCTTCATGCTCCCAGTCACTGGCTGATCAACAAAACAGGCCTCTTAGACGAATCCCAGGGCTGCTCTGATGCTGGGAATAGCATTCCAAGCATGAGAGCAGTGCTGGGATTGGCATCAGGGAGCCTCCGCTGTGTGAGCCAGTCGGGGATCGGGAGAGGAGGAAGACACAGCGTCAGGTAAGTCGAAATGTATCTATTTGTTTTTTAAATATTTGTTTTAATGTATTTATGCCCCCACCCCTCCTTGCCGCCCAACCTCTTTGCATCATGACCAGCCGCCACTGCTTAGCCCATGTGCTTTGCCCCCACCCAAAGCTAGGAGCCAAGCAAACTCTTTGGTTATACCAACTTTTCTGGGCCAATTCTGTTCACTAAGGGAGTCATTGTTCTATATCATGCTTCATGCCACCTTTTCACCATGTATGTTTGAGGGCATTGAAATATTCGGACCAGTTGCATAAACGATTTAAGGGTTCCAAAGCAAAGAGGTACTTGTGTCCTACAGTGTTGGAATACTAAACAACATGGGTGCATGCCTGGCTTGTATACATATTCCACTTAGGAAGGGCGACTCAATATTAGCACAGTGTTCCCATGATGCTAATGGGTTGCTTTTATTGCACTGGTAACATGTAGGAAAAATGCTTGAATCTGGGGCTCGATAATCAAAAATGTGATGGGTGGAAGTATTCCTCCCATCAATTTTTATTGTTTACCAGAATCTGTCGATCTTCAGTTGCCTCTGTGTCTAATGAAGAATAAAGACCTTTAATTTCTGTAATGTATTTAAGGTCAGAGGCTCTGCTACTTGTAGTTTCACTTCCATATACATTTGTTGTATCATCATTTTGTAATGGTCTTAATTATCGTGCATAAATATCCAATTTTGTTTATTTTGGCCCGACTAGTTCACTTTGCTACTCTTTCTGCACTACTGACTTCACATCCGTCAGATACTCAGAAACCAGTACGACATTCAAGCCATGATGTTTGCAAATGGCAAGGGAAATCACAACTTTGTATATGGTAACGGATTGTGTATTGCATATACCCATTACTATTACTCTCACGATCGCTTGGGGGGGGGGAGGGGTACGCTCTTATGTAATCACAGGTGTGCAATGTTTGCGTTTTTTTCATATGTTAGGCACACGTATGCAGCACTTACTAAAGTATTTCACAGTTGTGTGTATCGCATGTCATGTAATTTTGCAAGCATTAGGACTGCCTATAGACATATACGTCTGTCTTAAGCCTTCAAAAGCCTTTATGAATTGGCTGGAAGATAATGGATAATAAATCAGAGCGCTGCACTGCTCAGTCTGCTTGACGGACAGCCATTTTACCACTTTGTGTCATCTTTACCTCAAGGCCCCCTCTGGTCTGACAAAGGCAGTTAACGTTTGATCTGGTTCATTAAAGATAGCGCTCATGGCCATCCTCTTAAGTTTATCACTCCTGCTAAGATGGAGCGGCGTGCTCCTCCACTAGTACCTTGGTAGGTCGCAGTGTACCGCGAAAAAGTAAAATAAAAAAGGGCCTTATTTAGTGGTGGTTGATTGAGGAAATCTGATTTCTGAAAAAAGCACTTAGGGCCTCATTTGTGAGGTTTTGACGTAGGGCAGCATAGCAAGGAATCTCGCTGCGCTGCCCTACGTCAAAACAAAATGGCAGGAATGCGCTGTATCTATGTGATACGGCGCATTCCTGTCCTTTTTCCCGAGCACTGGTGTGGACGAACGCAGGCACCCTTGCACCATGGTGCAACAGTGGCCGCGTTGCATGCCTGATTAATTTTGTGCAGGGAGGGACACCTTCCTGCACAAAATCAATAAATTCAGGCAATTTCCTTTTTCTGCAAGCAGCACACATAGAAAAAGGAAAGAACAAGGCAAGGAGAAATTAAAACATTTCTACTCGTTGCACCTCCCTAATGCCACCTCTGGCATGGCATTACGTTCTGACGCATTCCCAGGTTTACTATTTCTCGTAAATCTGGGAATGTGTCAGATTCCATGGGTGTTGCGTCAGAACACTCACAGCAACACCATGTAATGCCTCTTTCACGCAGTTTTCTGCATGAAGAAGGCCCATATTTTTAAGGCCATGAAAAGCCACGTAAAGTGGCTTTACGTAGCCCTATAAATATGCTGTGGCACATTGCGCCACTAGAACATAAAAAGTGACTTTTCTGCAATGCAAAAGTGCCGCGTATGAGACTCTAAGTGCTTCATTTACAGTTCAGAGCCTCTGCTTTTGGAAACATGACTCTCCCCCCTATGTAAAGTGGGAAAATCTCATGCTTGACAAACAGGCTCTCTACCACTTGTTGGTGGATTTCTCATCCTCCAAACTCGCAATTCACCTGCTATATTTTAGAGTTAGGGAAGCAACATGCTTCAGCTAGTAGAAACCTGCTACCAATGGCACATCTGACATAGAGCCATTGGTCAATGTAAATCAGACCATCTGCAATATTTATGGTGGACGTTTAGAACCACATTTTCCTGTTCGTGACCACCTAGGAAAGCATGGTGAACCTAAACAGGAAAGCTAAACATTATCCCTATCAATTATGAGGCCCTACCAGCACTTTTGCACCGCCGGAACTTCACTTTTTTGACGTTCTGGTGGTGCAATGTGCCACTGGCATATTTATAAGGCCACGTAAAGCCATGTAACATGGCTTTTCATGGCATTATAAATATGTGCCCCTTTCACTCAGAAAACTTGGTGAAAGGGGCATTCCATGGGTGTTTTTGGGGGTGTTCCCAGCAACATCCATGGCTTTTTGACACCCCCAGATTTATGAGAAATCGTAAGTCTGAGGTAGCGCCAAAAACTTGCCCCTCTCCAGGAAAGGTGTAAGGGAGGCACAGCGAGGAGAAATATCTTTATTTCTCCTCGTTTTTCCTCTTTCTATGTGTGCTGCATTTTGCAGCACAAATAGAAAGAAGAAAAAGCCTCTTGTTATTGTTTTTGTGCAGGAAGGTTTCCCTTCCTGCACAAAAATAATCATCCCTGCAACGCAGGCACCTTTGCACCAGGGTGCAAAGGTGCCTGCGTTGGAGCACGACAGCCCAGTGTGCACCTGCGCTGGGAAAAAGGACAGAAATGCACTGTATCTGATAGATACGGCACATTCTTGCCCTTTTCTTTTGCCATAGGGCAGCACAGCAACAAGGCCTGCTGGGCTGCAATATGGCAAAAAACCCACAAATGAGGCCCTATGAGTTGAGTTACAGAAACAATACCTCTGAGAGTTTGAACTGCAACCCACCTCTTCTGTAAATTTTGGTCTACTTTATTGATATCCTACATTGCCAATTTATGGTCCTGAAACCCCTTTGCCTCTGAATTCAGACAAAACTTCCCTATGACCTGACTGGCAAATGCTATCCTTCTGTTATGCTTTTCCCTCAGCAATGCAAGTTCACCTACATAACAGCATTTTGATGTAGATCACCAAAACAACGTTGTCTGTCTGATTTGTGACAGCAAAATGGCCAGAGCTTTCTTTCTATCAAAATAATAGCTTAGTTGACTTAAGCCTTACATTGGTGCCAAATTTCAGTTTGGCTGTTTCATATGTGAATTGAGGCTTTCATTTGTAACACTTTCTAGGAAGCCTCTACAATCAGTTTTAACAGTTGAACAGTGGGTAACTTAATTTTAGCTCTGAGACCAGGGCTTAGTACGGAAGCAGCTGTTGGCCTAATTAAATCCACACAATTATCCTAGTGATTAAGCAGTAAGCACTCAAAAAGGCAAGTCAAGATGAAACAACTACATGAAAACAGGCTTTGGTTGACCTACAACAGCATGTATTTGTATTTTCATGTCATATGTAGGTGTGCTTTTGTCTTTACTTTGTGAACAAATACAGATGTGAATCAAAGAACGTTAGCATGACAGCAAACTAAAACAATTGAACATGCAAGGGAAGTTAGTGAATGTCAGAACCCTGTTAAGAGGACCACTGGGCACGCAGGGGTTGCTGGGCCCAACCAAGGTGGTTGAGGCATTTTACTTCTGATATCCCGGTGATCCAGCGGGTTACCAACCTCAGGTACACAACTACCATATACTCACCTGGGCCCATAAACACACACTCATTCATATAGGCTAGTAGATACCGCTGGGGTCAATTCATTGTGCTAATACCTGTAAGATGACTATATCTAACCATTTCTTACCAAACCTTTCTGATCCACTGTACTTTCCTCTGGTCAATGGACCTTTTAGTTAACTAAATAGGTAAAAATTACCACAGACTCTGGAGAGTTTTAAATGTTTATCTAGTAATTTCATGTGAGCCAAGTACCAAAATACAGCATGAACACCGTTTTCTTCAATAAGAGGAAGGGAATAAAATTTGATTAGGATAGTCGTTAAACAAAGTTATTATGATGACAGAACCTGAATAGGGAGGAAACAGAGAGAGCAGTACAATGACATACAACACAGAATTATAGTTAGCTACAATGGTGTGGAAACCAACCCCTGACTAAGGAATTGGAAAGGGTCCCCTGGTACAGATCAGGTGACAAAGGCTCTGGACAGGATTCAGGGACAGGATAAATGACCTCTTCTTGATCCGATGCCTATGTCGCACCCCTCTCTGACACTATCTTCCTCCTCGATTCTTCAGCGATCTTCTTCTATTATGTGCCTCCTCAATTCTTCTGTGATGTTCTTCTATTTAATTGGCTCAAAGTATGGAAATTGGATCTTCCTCAGTATTCTTCTTAATTCTCGGACAGCATCTCGGTCTCTCAGCATTCTCCGTCCCGCTGTGTGTCTGACTAACTAAACTACCTCAATTATACCTTTCTAATGGCATGTGCAACCCCTAAATGTTTCAAATTTATGAAACTTCTAACTCTGATTGAACAGGGAAAGGGGAGATGATCATCACACCATGCTAAGTTTAATATTTTTCTTTAATCTCATTGTTCTATGTTCCCGCCCCTTAAAGTACTTTCCCATGCTTTATTTCCCACCCAAGTTCACATTTTTATCGATCAAAATTATACAATTTAATAACTTCTCCATTCACTGGTCAGGAAGAGGGTTCTGTTCCCTGGACACACAGAGGTCGTGGCCTTGGATGAGTTTCAATTCATTCGTCATGGTTCCTGGCGGGTTACAAATACGCATGTGCAGAAGACATGTGGTCATGGACATCTGTCATCCTTTGAGGCCCAAAATACGAACTAATAAAGACGTCAGAAAGAGACATATTAAATTCAAAATAAAATAATTTCACTGTATACCACCTATCTCTACTCTAACCCTCTTTACTTATATAAATCTTTCGCATTAGCATTTTATTAAATTTGCAGGGTTTAGTTTCAGCTTAAGCATGCGCATTAACATGTGAGTTCCAAGCAGCCATTTTGGAAGCGATTGTGCAGCTGCAAAGATTTCCCTCCAAAGCATAGGTACGTTATTACTACTTAGATATAGTTGACGCATGCGCAGTAAAGATTCCCGCGTCAGCAGCCATTTTAATCACTCTCGGGTTACTTGTTAGTACGACACATAGGCAACCTTCCCTTAAGCTTAAGTGTACGGATTTTATGATGCATTATTAGTATTTATGAACACAATTATTACGGTATTACAAGTTATTTGAGAAGATTGCTTCTGAGTAAGTCTCTTTTATATGAGTCCATGCTCCATCAATCCCCTCTCTGATGGCATTTTATGCCATCACTAAATTCCCATCACCAAATCAGATGCCAACTTTAGCACATCTCAAATCCCTCTTCAACCTTTTCATTTCCTTCCTTTTCATTTCTGTACTGTAAACCCTTCATTCTGTTATATAGATTTCCTTTCATTTCTTCAAGTTGTATTTCCTCATACTTTCTTTTCCTTTTCATTTACGTCATATATTTTTCTTTTCTTGCAACATTTGAACCATATCATTACTGCTAAGACTAATAATGGTATTCCCATGATTGGCAGTATTAAGTTACCAATTATGCTCTTATTTATGTTAGAAAACCAGCTCCCTATTGTAGTAATACTATTTGTTAATTTCTTCCATACACTGTCAACTTCCAGTGGTTTCAAATCTTCTTCCAATTTCGTAATATTTTTTATATATCTTCCAATTTCAGCGCTTTTGTCAGGTATGTAGGTGCAACAATGTTGCACCTTCAGCATTTTACAGACTCTGCCCACTTTCGCTAATAATATATCAAGAGCAAGTCGATTTTGCAAAACCATAGATCTGATCGCAACCATTTCTGTATTGATCATCAAAAATCCTCCAGCAGTGTCAGTAGATAACCGATCTACTACTGTAGATAACAGACACATTTTTAGTGAATTCAAAATTACTCCTACTGAAGGTATCAATGCACTGAAGATATCCCCTACTATTTCAGAAAAACTAGCTCTTTTTATATGTGTTAGTTCCTTTGCGTCTTCATTGCTTCCAGTGATTCTTTTCACATGGTACACCTTTGGGAATACTATTCCAAAATGGCAACTCCCGTACCAATGATCAGGCAGTCTGAAATAGGCTTTATTGCCACACACATAATAAACTCCAGGAAATACTGGATCTGTTCCACCTTTTAGTCCCTGTCCCCCAAAAACTAAGAAATTATGTTCGCATTCACTGGAACCAATAAATGCATTGTTATATTTAGTCTTTAATCTATGGAGGCAGATCTTCCCTTTCTTTTCAAAATCCAAGGACATAGCAGCATGAGTCTTGCCAGTTTAATAAATTTCATCCTTCTCAGCCAATTAAGGTATCTGTGGTTTCGGTTCAGAAGCCCTTCTTTGGAAGTCCTGTCTCCTCTGCTCAACTAAATTCAAAAATATTCTTCTCCTTGTAATTTGCATGTTAAATTGTGCTTGTGTGCTTCATCTATATTTATTGTTTTCATAGTTAGAAAATATTTCCCCATAAACTGTGCATCTTTAGTATAAAGAACTGGGTTCACGCTCTTTCGCATAGGAACCTCAGAAAAAAATCACATCTACATTAGAATATTAATATTGTAATTTCCCTGTTCTATAAAACAAACTTGCTAAAATACTACAATAAATACCATAGGTTAATGGAATATGGTGATATGTTACACCTTCTGCTACTGATGCAGGTAATTTCATAAGCACATAACAATCACTAACTTCCACAGTGTCCATGTATTGCCCTAATAACTTTGTAAATACATTTAAAGCAGTGTCATTATTTGTCACAGTGCGGTGTACACCTAACTCATCTGGTGCTTCTAAATGTACTTTGTCTCCGTTTGTCTTATACTCATCTGGTGCTAATAATGCTAATCTATCTCTTTTAATGTTAGCTACTCTCTCATGCGTTTCTGTGTTACTCCTTTCTCTTGTAACCATCAAATAAGGGATGGCTACTGTTAGTACTAACCAAATTATGAGCACTAAAAGTATATTACATAAGCATATACTACAACATCTCAGTACACAATTTTGTTTTGGTTTTCCAGCAGCCCTATCATCAGCCATTTTGAGTTAAGAAGATTTCTCTTATCTACTTTTGAATTACTTGTGAAATTAACATTTTCTTGGGGAAAATTTCAGGTTGGTCTCACTTCTTCGACAATCTGTTCTGCATTTATTTCTTCATCACTTTTTTCATTTAAATCCAAATTCTCGAATTCTTCAAGAATTACATAGGTCCATTCAGGACCCTTGAATTTATTGTTCAGTATTTTTTATATTTGGCTTCTTCATTTGGGATTATCAGTAGATGTCCCAGACTGACTAGAAATTTCGTTTACCTGGTCAGGTTCTTCATTAATTGTCTATTGTCTTTAATCTTTTCACACCACCTGGCCAGTTATCACCTCTTCTGACCCTTTTTGCTTGTACTGCACTGTCACTGTCTTCGAAAGCTCTTTTATTTTCATTAAATTGTGGCACAATTTGGTTATCTTCGTTTTCAGAATCCCTCTATGTCTGACCCTATCCAGGGCTTACTTCTGTAATGTCCTTTTCTGCCTGGATGCGTTCTTCTTCCCTGGTCTGACCCTGTTCAGGTTTTATCTGGATTTTCTCTTCTCTTCTTCTACCTGAACTTGTTCTTCTTTTCCTAACTGGACCTGCTCATGACTTACTGCACGTTGGTTTTCTGCAGCCTGAACATGTTCTTCTAGACCTATCTGTCCCTCCTCAGACTCATGGATGGTTGCATCCACTTCTATCTGAGTAAATTGTCCTTTCCTTGCCTGTTCCTGCTCAGGTTCTCCAACAGCTGTATTTTCACTTTCCTGAGCTTGTTCTTCTATACCTAACTGGTCCTCACTATTCTCCTGTCTCTCTAAACAGATTTGGCTTCTTGCTCTCACATTTACTTCAGGTATATCAACCACTGGTATCCAGTCATCGTGACTTATGCATGGTAGTTAATGATCAGCTACTTCAGGATCTGTTATTCTATGTCCTTCAGCTGTACAACCTTCTGCAGCCTCAACTGTTTGAGTCAGTTGGGGTCCTTCCTTGTCAGGTGCTGGTACTCTCTTAGTGTGGCTTGCATGAATCCAATTAGGCAAGCCTGCACACTTCACTGCTGTTGTTGTGACCAATATAACCTGATGTGGTTTTTCCTACCTGGGTGCTAGGCACGACTCTCGAGTGTGATTCTTCACCAGCACCCAGTCACCAGGATTTAGTTTATGTGCTTGATCCGGCTGCCTGGCAACTGCGTCATCTCCAACCTGGTGAGAGATAGAATGCTCTAGGTCAGACAGTTCTTTGCAATATTCCAATACCAAATCATCAGTCATATTCAACAGTTTGTGTCCTGGTATACATGGCTGCCTCATTGCTCTTCCCATGAGTATTTCATGGGGACTCAATCCTGTATTCTTGTCAGGAATGCTTCTGAGTACCATCAGAATAAGAGGTAAAGCATCAGGCCACTCCAATGGGGTGGATCCACATACCTTTGCCAGTCTAGTTTTTATAGTGTCATTTATTTGTTCTACCACTCCAGAAGCCTCTGGGCGATATGCACAGTGCAGTTTTTGTTCATTTTTTATTTTTATTTTTATTGGCAGTTAAGTAAAAGGAAGAAAATATCATGGTACAATATACAAAGTGCGCATAGAGACAGTGCCTGTAGTCGGTTCGGTTCAATATCTTTATTCGATTCATACAGAGAATCATAAAAGCACAAAATTAAAAAGCATAAAATACATAGTTAAAATGAGCCATTAAAGAAACAGAATTTTAGTTGAGAGACCGTCATACATCATAAGTACAAAAAACCCAATGGGAGATTACAAATCTAAACTAGAGTATCCATAACGTTTCCTAATCCGGAGCGACACTCGTATGAAGTTCAACATAGCACAACAAACTTCAGCAGAAGATAGTGACAACAGATAGTCATAGCCTTCATTATAGGTACATGGTTGCCGCCCCTTCAGGATAGGCTTAATGAATCTAATCCTAGGTTCCTGGTATAAAGAACAAAAAAGGACAACGTGTATGGTACTTTGACTGACTCTATTATTACAAGGACAGGGGGGTAGCCTCTCACACCAACCCCCTTGTTTAGGGAAGGCAAAAAGGAAGTGGAGTGTGTTTAGCCTAAGCCTTGTGAGATAAAACCGCCATTGGACATTAGTCGAAAAAGTTAAATAAAACTGATGCTGAACCTTAGATGCATGACTTGTTGGGCCTCCCAAACTAGGTGTATCTAAGAATTTCCAATAACATGCTTTAATTTGGGTTTTTATGTTTCCCTGAATGTTTTCAGGATTTTCATAAACATGGCCCAAACCTATCTTATGCAACATGTCACTAACATATAACAACCAAGGAATCTGTTTTACATTATCCAGGCTCATACAATCTAAAAGAATTTCTCTAGATAGTTGGAGGTCGTCAGATAACCATATTTTGCACCATAATAATAAAGGCGACAGACGGATAATATCAGTCACTTTGGTCATTCCCATTTCATTGTGGCAGAAGGTGTTTGATGAACCCGATGGAATCAATAATACCCGTTTTAAAAATTTGTTTTCCATCACCTGTATAACTGAAGGATTCTCAGTCCCCCATACTCCTGCCCCATAGGTGGCCACAGATAGAAATTTAGATGTGTATAGGGTTTTGAGATGCGCAACAGGTTTTTGACCCAACTTGCCACAAAAACGGAAAAGACCTTCTATAGAGCGAGTAGTATTCTGAACTCGAGTCTTCATTAATGGGGCCCAACTTAATTTGTTGTTGAAGAGATTTCCCAGGTAGTTAAAGTTATCCACCTTTTCAATGGTGAAGTTATTCACCACAAATTTCCTAGATTTTGACCCTTTTGGGCCACAGACCATAGCAAAGGATTTTGCAAAATTTACCTTTAGGTCAAGGTCCAACATGAAGGTGTTAAAAGCATCTAAGCATGTCTGCATGCTATTTCCAGTAAGGGTCATTAAAACAGTGTCATCTGCATATGACAATATGGGGATACTCCTACCATTTACCTTTGGGAAATCACAACAATGGTCCAGCAAATACTTCTCCAATCCATTTGTATACACCAGGAATAAAAAAGGTGCCAAGATGCACCCTTGACGGACCCCCTCAGTTGAGGGAATCGGTTTTGTTATTTCACCCCCAGGTCCAAACCTTATGGCCACGGATGTTGCAGCATGTAATCTGCGGAGCAGCGTAACCAAAGGTTCTTCAAAGCCCATACTATCCATCATCTGCCATAGCTTACTTCTGCAAACAGTGTCAAACGCGCTAGACAAGTCCATGAATGCAAGGTAAATTGCAGAGTTCCTTGCCTTCATGTACTTGCCAATAATCAGCGCCAAATGTAAGCACTGTTCGACCGTCCCCTTCCCACTTCTAAATCCATACTGGGAGTTCACAATTAGACCAACAGAATCAGCCCACGTTTCCAGTCTGGCAAAAATGACCCTTCCTAATAACTTACATGATGCATCAATCAAGGATATAGGTCGATAGCATCGGGGGTCACACCTATCGCCCTTCTTAAAGATCGGCACCACCACTGCCTTCTTCCATGATACAGGAATGCTACCAACAATCACAGCCCTGAAAACATTTAACAGCAACGGGGCCCATACTTCCATATTGTGCTTGAAAAGGTCCAAAGGAACAGCATCAGGGCCCGGAGCTTTTAATGATGTACCTTTCCTCAGAGCTTCTTCAACCTCCTCCAGTGTAAGCGAGGAGCTAAGAAGCGAAGCTGTAGGTGGTACTACCAAAATTCCTGGGTCATCCAACAAATCCGAGGGTGATAATCCCTTGGGATTAAAAATTTTACCAAAGTGAACTTCCCAGGATTCACCAGAAACCTGCATCACTATGCTTTCCTTGGTGTCACTTTTAAAGAGGGGACGATTTACTACGTCCCAAAAGAGCCTACTATCTTTTAGCTCAGAGGCCTTTTCTAAATCCTCCCAGGCACAGTTTTTTAACTCCAGCTTCCTCTTTATGATAGCCTCTTTATAGGCCTTCCTAGTTGATCTTACCAAGTCTTTATTCCTTGGTTTTTGCATAAGGGCCGCTTTTAGGGATTTATGTGAGGCGGAGCATGCGGAGTCGAACCATCTGAAGCACTTTATATTCATTTTCCCTGCTGGTTTTGTGAGATACTCAGCCACATGCCCACATAATTTTTCAAAGCTCTCAATGACCTTTTCTGGGTCTAATATTGACTTTTGACATAAGTCGATTTCAGTCTTACAGTCATTAAAGATCTTCGCCTCTAGACCTACAACATCTATTTTACCCCACTTCATGGTAATGCCCTGATTCTTATTATATTTTATTGGCTGGTCCCAGACCGAGTGTTTCCCACTAGCAGGAATACACAAAGATAGCTTTAAGGGGTTATGGTCGCTTGCAGCATTAGCTATTATCTCAAGTTTATTAACATAAAGCAGGAAGTTACTGGACACAAAAATAAAATCAATAGTGCTTGTTGCACCTCTTGATCCGTGAAAGGTTGGTATTGGCAAAATATCTGGGGCTACCCAGGGCTCTACCATACATAAATCATTTAGAACGATAATATTATTTAAGGCATCCCCCTGGGGCGTGTGTTTAAAATGCATTAAAGGTTGTTTATTTAAATCCTCAAGACCGCACACATTTGAACCACCAAATTTGCACAATGAAGAGTTAAAATCACCAACCCAAACAACGAATAATGGAGGTCGTTCACTACGAGCCTTGCTTATTGCGTCCTCCAGACTCTGAATTGTGGTTACGTCATTCCTGTCAAAAACATTGTGGTACCAGTTGATTAACAACAAGGGCTCGGGGAACAGATTTTCAAGCAGTAGCAGTTGGAACCAGGGAGTGTCCGCTATCTTTAAAATTGTCAAGTTCTTAAGTTTGATAGAGAGTGCTGTCATTATCCCGCCCCTAGCCCTCCCCGCTGGTGATGGTACCGCCAGGACGTTAAAAGATTGGAAACCATCAATTTCCTCACCCGTTCTGCTCCATGTCTCCTGGAAGCACAGAATGTCCTGGCTACCCACATAGTCCAACCAACCTTCATCCTCTAGTCTACCCGCCAGACCGGCAATATTCCATGACATTAGACACAACGTAGGTTCCCCTTGGTTATCGTCCACAGGCTCTTTTAAACTTGTCTGGTCGTGCTCAATAATCAATAGGTTTGGCTCACGGCCTGAGATACTGATCACCTGTGTATCCAAAAGTATATTAGACCCTGCATTGAGACCGGTGACATCCACCACCGAATTATCCTTCTGGCTTGCCCCCTCATTTTCCCCTATAGCCAAGTCTGATACAGGTGATGCGTTTTCCTTTTTTTTGTCTGATGGTCAATCTAGACCCTCCATTCCCACCAATGGGTCAAAACGATTTCTTAGGGGAATGTTACTATTTGGCATCCACCCTAGATATTCCTCCCCCTGAACTCTCATTTTTGGTTGATCATAGGGTAGTTGCATAGTGTTACTAAAACTTCTAGGCCCCATAGGGCATCCATCACCCTGGTACCTCATATCAGGATGGTTTTGGGGGGGTCGAATTATAGATTTGTTCTGTATCCATCCAGGGTGACTATTTCCCTGCAGTCTTGACCCAGAGTGACCATTTCCCTGCAATCCTGGCCCAGAGTAACAATTACTTGGTAAAACATGATATAGGTTGGGATAAAAGTATTCAAGGCCTATACATTGGATGTCCCCCATTCTAGCAAACCTTGCTTTATCGCAAATTAGGTCTTTAACCCACCTTTCCCTAAAATTGATAAGTATACAGTCCCCCTCTAAATACTTCTTGCTTGGGAGAACCCAAGGAACCCTTCGTACACCTAATATTTTTGTGGCAGAGGCTGGGGGAAGTGGTCTATTATTATTAAGCCAGAATATAGCTTTGTTTAATAAGTCCTGGCTTGATTCGTGTTTATTCGGTGCAACCACTGGGACCCCTGTCAGGATTACCATAAAAGGGGCGGAATCGGGGGGTATGTTCACACAAAATGGCTTACTTGGAGGAGCTTTTTTACCCGAAACTAATAGTCCACGTGATAGAGTTGGTTTGGCTCCCAGTGCTACCACCGACATAGATGTAGTTGGGATCGGTGTTGTCGCTACGGCTATCTCAGACATTGGCTGAGAAGCCGTATCAACCACCCGTGTGGATTTAGTTAAGGTTGTCTGAACGGGGATTCGCTGAGTAGTACCAGATATAAAGGATTGGGAGGATTTGCTTGAATTTTGGGTAGAAGTTTTTTGAGGAACCTTCTTTGTAGCAATGCAAGTCTCCGGGGACTCAAGAGATTTACTATTTTTAACCAAGGTTTCTAGTGAGTGTGTATTAACTGATAATAAGAGCTCTAATTGATCTAATTTTAGATTGACAATTTGTGTTCTCTCTATGAGGGGCATCAAGAGACTTTTTAACAAAGTTTCAATGTGTCCTAGCAGATCATCATTGTTGCGATTTTTATAGCAAATAGGCGTATGACCGGGATTCCCCGACCATGTTCCCTTTCCCTTCATCTGACCCCTCCCTCTTTTACGTTTTCTGGTTTGTATAACTGCTTTAACATGGTCCAGAGCTTGGGGTTGTAAGGGAGCAGGCTCCAAGAAACTCGAGTTAGTGCACAGCTTTCCGTCCCCGCTAGTGTCCGATGCAGTGTGGTCTTCTAATGGACAATCCACTACAACATCCCCCCTAGATATTTCTTGGGAGTCTGGGATTACTACTAGATAGGGGCTAGTTTCCAGATCATTAGTTTTGCTTTTTTCCGGAGTAACCACAGAGCCAATCCGACCCAAGGATGAGCGTTTGCCCGTGACAAGATCCAAAGACAAACGTTTTTCTGTAAGGGCGATTTCTTTCTCCAGGATCCCCGTAGCCCGGGTAATAAAATCATCTAAAGTTCCGGTGACTTTACCACTGCCTGACTTTACTGTGACCTGCCTACCCTTCCTAGTTAATAGCGGCATTATTCAAAGAATATACAGCTTAAAATACTAAGGAAACAAAAAAGAATAAATATTAAATTCCACAAAATAACTACTTAAAAGAATCTGCTCACATAGATCATTGAGACGTACTGTAAATCCTCAAGTCCACAGGGAAAGGGCCCGGCCCGTCCCTGTACGTCCTTGGACGGCCTTAGACGGCCCGCCCTTTGCCCAGGCTTAGCCCCGGGCGCTCCCGCGCAGCGGGGAGAAAGGCCAGTAATGAGGACAATGGTGTGGCGGGGGGCGGGGCAAGCAGGGAGAGCGACCCAGGTGTTGCGGGTCTCGGCCTCACGCAGGGACTCCTGGTACACTGAGTCCCTGCGGGTCTGCTCGCAGCCCTGTGGTCCCGTCCACACGCACGCACAGACAGTTGGGGCGGCTCAAGAGCAGCAGGCAGGCTCACCACCAGTCAGGTAACTGGAAACAACGAAGCAGGACCCGTGCAGCGGGTCCGGCGAGGAGCTGAGGCAGAAGTTGAAGGGATGTCCAGATGGGCTCTCCACTCTGATGCAGGCAAAGCAAGACGAAAATCCCAGCGATTACCACGAAACAGCTGACACTTATTTGCTGTGGCGGGGGCGGGGCAAGCAGGGAGAGCGACCCAGGTGTTGCGGGTCTCGGCCTCACGCAGGGACTCCTGGTACACTGAGTCCCTGCGGGTCTGCTCGCAGCCCTGTGGTCCCGTCCACATGCACGCACAGACAGTTGGGGCGGCTCAAGAGCAGCAGGCAGGCTCACCACCAGTCAGGTAACCGGAAACAACGAAGCGGGACCCGCGCAGCTGGTCCGGCGAGGAGCTGAGGCAGAAGTTGAAGGGATGTCCAGATGGGCTCTCCACTCTGATGCAGGCAAGGCAAGACGAAAATCCCCTGTAGTCAATATTGAAAACATTGGTGTGTATACAAAGTCATCCAACGTGAACATGCCTGGTGTTCTACATCTTGTTCAAACCTTAAATGCACTTAGAGGTCTAAAACATCAAGGAAAACACATTTATGAACCCCTATCTATTCAGTATATCATAACAGAACTGTTTAGTCCTGCGTGTCATTGTTTACATCTTCTCGTTCAGTATTACTTAGTGCATTTATCCAATTCTCAAAGGCCCCCAAATGTTCTTTGGTCTAGATGAGATCAGCATTAAGACCCAGAAAGCTGTAAGTTGCTCCTGGCAGAATGTTACGCCTGTGATCCAATCCTTAAGTAAGGGGGGTCGTGATCTTCCCAAAGTCATCGCAATCCGTCTCTTAGCCAAGAGTAGCAACATGGCCAACAGCCTCCTCTCCCACACCAGGACCTCCTTGACATAGCCAAGTACCCCTAGTTTAACAGTGGGGGGAATATGTGTCATCAAAATTTCATCAACCTTTTGGAAGATTTCTCTCCAATAAACTGCCAAGCTCGGACATTCCCATGCCATATGCAAGAAGTCAGCCTGGTCCATATGACATCGCCAAGATTCAGCATTAGGTTTAAGTCCCATACAGAATACTTGCATAGGGGTTCTATAGTACTGATTCAAAAAATTTGAAGTGAATCAGTCTTAACTTATAATTGGGAGATAGTTGTTCTAGTTGTGCATAGCAGAACTTCCATTCATTTTCAGTAATCTGTGGATTTAATATTGTACTCCAATGTTCCCTCGATTTCGAAATCATTATTGGGTGGTACGTTTGCATTGAGCTATATAGCCTGGTGATATGTTTCTTCTGAACGGGGGTTGTGAGTAAGCTGTCTTTTGTTCAATTTTAAATGCTTCACAGATTAATCAAATTATTTCATTATTAAAATGAGACCCTCTATCTGATTCCAAAGTTACTGGGAAACCAAACAGTTCTCTCATCAAAAGTTTGGCAACTGTTATAATGTCATTTAATCTAGTAGGGTATGCCTCCACCCACCGTGAAAACAAACAAACTATGATGAGTATGTACTTCAATCCTCTGCAAGTTGGTAATTGGATAACATATATTTGTAGCCTTATAAACGGGCCTTCTGTCTTTCCAATTTTTCCAATACAGACCACTGTTTTCCTGCCTGGATTCATTTGTTGACAGGTTACGCATCTCTGGCATAGACTCTCTGCTACATTCCTCAACTTTGGATTAAACCAATCCTGTCTAAAGAGTCTGATCATGGCATCCCAGCCTATATGGGTGTCTCCGTGATACATCCTAGCCAATTGTGAAAGCATACAGTCTGGCATTACTGGCCTGCCATGTAGATAAATCCATACATCATCTTCTGACCTCTTTTGGCACCCTACTTTCACCCATTCCTCCTTTTCTTTCATCTCTACCTCATTTTGCAGTTGTCTTACTTCTTCCCATGTTTCCAATCCTGAGAGTAACATAAGTTGGCAGCTAATTCCACTTGTTTCAATTTTCTTGTTTATCGCCAATTTATTTCTGACACAGTATTGAGCAACCTGGTCAGCATACCTATTACCAGCTCACAACTAGTCATCTACTGACTGATGTGTGGCACACTTGACCACTGCCACTTCTTTTGGCAATTGTATTGCTTCAAGCAGTTCTTTTACGAAATTTACAATTTTAATTGGGGATCCTGAAGAAGTCAAGAAATCCCTCTGCATCCAGAGTTGGACACAATCATGCACAACCCCGTAACCATACTGTAAAAATGGATACTTTCCAGTTTTCCCAATTTTGCAAGCTTTAATCAAAGCTATCAATTCGGCTACTTGTGCAGATTTGACTCCTGGCAAATAGGATGCTTCGACTATTCCAGCCAAAGTACATACAGCGTAAGCAGCACTTAGTCCTCCCTCCTCATGGTGCATAAACGAGCCATCTACAAACAGCTCATGTTCGGCATTCTTCAAAGTTTCTTCCTGTATGTCTGGACGGGGCTTTGTACAAAGTTCAGTCACATCCAAACAATCGTGCTCGACTTCATCCTTCACCTCTTCTCCATAGACATTTGGAAACAAGGTGGCAGTGTTCAGCATGGTACTCCTGACTATTGTCACGTTTTCAGCACCTAAGATGATTCTTTCATATTTAGTCATCCGACTAGGAGTGAGATATTGAGTTTGAGTTCTTGTCAAAAGAATCTCAACTGAATGTGGAAGAAGCACCTTTACCGGATGTCCCATTACATTTGATTCGCTTTGCTCCAGACTACTGCTTTTAAACAACCAGTTAAAGCTGAGGCTACAGGGTCCAAAGTGGCAGAGAAGAATGCCACTGGTCCTCGCATCAAACCATGTCTCGGTGTTAAAACTGAAAGTGCACAACTATTTCTTTCACAACAAAACAGTGCAAATTCTTTTGAGTAATCTGGCATACCTAAAGTTGGGGCTTCACACAAACATTTCCGTAAGTTCACAAGGGCTCCCATGCTTTCATTATCCCATTCTATAAGATCTTTTGTTCGCTTCTTGGTCATTTGTATTAGGTGTTTGGCCAGCATT
Organism: Triturus cristatus; assembly: GCF_964204655.1. Taxonomy (NCBI): domain Eukaryota; kingdom Metazoa; phylum Chordata; class Amphibia; order Caudata; family Salamandridae; genus Triturus; species Triturus cristatus. The sequence continues at coordinate 821,171,518 of NC_140591.1, forward strand.
GAAAACCCTACAATCCACTGCCTACAGTATCCTACACCTCCAAGGAACATTTTTATTTCTCTCTGAGTTTGCGGCAATTTCATTTATCTTATTATTTCTATTCTTTCTGGGGTTACTATCCTTACTCCACATTCTATTTGGTGACCTAGGTATTTGACTCCGGTTCTGCAAAACTGCATTTTTTCTGAGGACACTTTATGTCCACCATCGGCCAATTGATTCAACAAGGCAATTGAACAGTAACACATTCATCTCTTGTCTTAGACGCAACTAGTAAGTCGTCAATATACTGCACCAATACTGACTTTCTGGGCAATACTAAGGTTTCTAGGCACTTTTTCAGTATCTGATTGAATATTGAAGGACTTTCAGTGTACCCTTGAGGAACGCGATTCCAAACTAAAATACGGTCCTCAAATTTAAATGAGAAAAGAGATTGGCTGTCTGCGTGTAATGGAGTAGAGAAAAAGGCATGGTATAGATCGATTACAGTAAACCATCCTGCCTTCTATGGTTTCTGGTACAGTATCACGGCTGGGTTGGGCACTACAGGGCAACAAGGTACTACAATTTTGTTAATCTTTCTTAGGTCTTGAACTATCCTATATTTCCCGCTACGTTTCTTTATGGTGAATTACAGGGACTACTCATTATTTCTTTCACAATGCCTTGTTCAATCACTCGATCAATTTCTGCTGCAACACCAGCTTTAACTTTAGGACTCATTTTGTATTGTCGAGTATTTGGGTAAACTGCACCTTCCTTCACGGTTACTTTTACTGGGTCTACATTTGCCGTTAATGCTACTTCTTTTCCTGTAAAATCCCACACATCTGGATTTACTGTCCTTCTGACCTCGTCTGGTAAATCATCTTTTTTCGTCATGGAATACATCTCGTCTACCTCCGTGCCTTGTTTAGCTAACATGATTTTGCAGACTCCTTCTTCATCTGGGGTTTGAATTGCAACACCGTCCCGTATGCAAAATATTGTGCAATTCATTTTGCACAGTAGATCTCTTCCTAATACATTTACGGGACTGGAGTCACACACCACGAATTTGTGCATTTCCCTGATATTGCCAATGCGTACCTCCATGGATTCTGTAATAGATCTGTTTATTGGAAACGCTCACTACATGGATCGCTTCTTCCGAGAGGGGTAGGTTTGGAATGTCTGCTAATGGGTAGCACCAGTGTAGAACAAAAAGGTAATATCTTTTCCTTCTACTTTTCCATCAACATATGGAACTGATTGATCTACCGGTAAGAATGCGCCAAGAACGCACTCATTTTCCTCCCCCCTCAGGCACCTTCCTTGGTTGCTGTAATCAAAATAAGGGTCCTGTAAAAGAAATTACGAGGTTACAGATTTTTTCTTACCACTTCCTCCTTGAAATCCGGTGTCCGCACTGTACTTGGCCTGGTTCACCAAATTTGGCATAGGGGCAAGTAGCAACTGACTCTGTACAATTACAACCTGCTGCGGTTGACTCATTATCACCTCATTCCGCGTCTGTGGATTTAAATTTTGATTTGGGCCATTATTATTCGGAATATTTTTACACTCGTTTTTCCAATGCCCCAATTTTCCGCACCCGTGACAAGGAAACTTTTTCTTTGCCTCCTCTCTACTCATTTGTCCCTTTTGTTTCCACCATTATTTTCATTTTGGCATTGCCCCTTTCCTTGATTTTCTGTCTGACTGTTTAGTTGGATTTCCTGCTGTTCCACTAACTTTACTTGGGCCCACATCACTTTTTCTTCTAATTTCTTTAGTTTATTGTCAATCTCATCTCCGCAATACTTTGCGTATTTGAGAATATCGTCTATGGGTCTCGCTTGCCAACACAACATGTGATGACGAATCATGTCTCCAATTTCTGGTTTCAATCCTGTCACAAATCGATACACGAAATGTCCCATATCTTTATCTCCAATGTTCTCAAAACCACTATACTGTTTAAATACCTGCAGTAAGCGTTCATAATAAGTATGTACGGACTCATTTCTATCCTGGGTCGTTCTATCAATCTTTACCCAATCAGTTTCTTTTGGAGGAATTTTCCCTTTCAAGAAAGTGATCACCTAGTGATATTTCTTCATTACCTCTTCTGAAGAGGCTCCTGTTTTTGCATCTCTCGGGTATTCATCACTAGGCCAATCAACAGTAATTTTACATTCTGTCCAAAAATCATCAGCAGGTACTACTATGTCAAATAAACCATCCACGTCCTTTAACAATACTTTAGAAACCTTCACAAATCTTTCAACTTGACAATACCATTCTACTGGAATTTCTCTTATCTTCGGGAAATCATTTGTAAATGATAAAATATCCAGTCTGGTTCATGGAACATGTACATATCCTCCTCCAGGCACCTCTCTTTGGGCATAATCTTTCTACCTTTCCTGTGTCTTTCATCAAAAATTCAGAAGTTGTTCAATTGGCGTGTGCTTCTTCCCTATTTTGCATCCATCTAGCTTTCCATTTGTCTAGCTCACCCCATTTTTATAAAATGGTCATTAATTCTTTAACCTGTAATTTTCTTCCAAATACATTCATATTTTCCAGGTCTTTATTACTAAATTCTGCTCTGTATGGTTTCTGTAATATCTTGGATTTCCTAATTTCAACTCCTATTTCAGAAGCTAGGTCTGTCAATTTCACATGGAATATTTTCGTATTTCTAGTGATACTTCTGCAAATGAACAGTAATTCTTCTTCACTGTAAGTATTTAGCCTGTCTAGTCTCACGTTCCCAGCTATCACTTCTTCTAATTCCACTTTCAATTTGTAAATGTCTAGAATTTTCAGTGGCTGTTTTGGCTTGTCTGTTCCCTGTACCCCTCTTTCTATTTCTTCTGGGGATACTATAGTGGCACTCTTGGCTCCTGTAGATGTTTCTATTTGTACTTCCTTTGAACAACTATGTGTAACTCTTCTCGGGGTTTCATTTATCTGTCCTCTTATAGGTAAATCCATTAATGATATTACCGAATCACATTCACTGCCTTGATCATCAATTATTATATTCTCTTTTCTGGGTTCAATTGTAGGTGTGGACAGGACTGGTGGTTTGTGAGCGATTGTCTTATCTCCATATAATGCAACCATCGAACCTATAGTCACTGGTATAGTTAGTGCTTCAGGGTGGGTACTCAATTGGGTTATTTTCTGTATCAATTCCTCTCTATTCTTGTTTATTGCCTCTCTTTCTGTTTCCTGAAGTACCCTTCCATTCATTGGGTCATGTATAACTTGGGGAACTAATGGTGTTCCCAATACCGAAGCACTAGGAGTAGTTCTACGCAGTCCCTCTTGGAGTTGGAGTTTTTTTTAATTCAAATGTCCTCCAAAAAATCATCTTCCGATTCTCTGCTACCTGTCATCGTTAAATGTTTGGTCTTCTCTGTGCACTTGCCTCCTGACTGTTCCTCAGCCAGTAATACAGGATATAATCCCTCAGTCACCATTGCTTGTCTCCATTGTTTCATCTGATTATCTTGTGATTCACGCGGTAGCCTAGGATAAAACCCTCTAAAGCTTCTGCTACTTCTGGATCTATCACGCTCAAATGCGTCAGTCTCCCATTCTTCTAAAGCTTCATATTGGGTTAATCTTGGTCGAAGCTCTACTTCATTCATTCTTAATCTCAGGTTATGTAGAATTCTCCCATTAAATGTACCATATTCTGGAAAAGCTAGCACTCCATCGCCTTTTGTATGTTCTATCCAATTCTCCGACCACACACAAGTATGATAGCCTCTTTCCATCATCATGTATGAAGGGGGTGTTTTCGAGGGAGAGATAAGAATTCCCTCTCTAGTCTTAATGGGTTTATCCTTCTTAAAATAAGTTTTAATTTTCTGCATAAATGTCATCTTTCTTTTTTCTCTGTACATTTTAGGTGTCGATCCTTTTATATATTGTTCTCTGGCAAACCCTAAATACCTTCTGTCTGGACGATTCCCTATTGATGTTGGATCGTGTCTCCACATACAAAGCCCACTGTCAATTATTATTGTAGCTTCTATTTTCTAGCCAATCAAAGATTTGTTTTTACTCTAATACTTGACCACTATCAGCGCAGAATCTATTCTTTCGACCAACCAAATTCTGTTCCAAGCTATGCGCTTAGCCAATACTAGTGCAGCTTTTCTGGGACGTCAGTATCACTCCTTGCTACTGACTCCTCCTTTACAATTTTGCATCAGTCACATGCCCGCTGTTCCAACCAATCCCAGCACGGCCCTCTGTGACATCAGTGCAGCACCCGCATCTGACCCTTCCTTTACAAGGTAACACAAATAACTTATTTTCTTTCGATTTTCATGCAAAATTCATTAATTGACAACATAGAAACATTCACTACTGTGTTTGCGCCGCTAAAATCAGAAAGTCAATTTTCTTTTACTGCGAGTAAACCTTTCCGCTTACCCTTCACACACTACGAGTAAAACTCTTCCGCTTAGTCCTCACTCAAGCGCCGAAGAACCTGCTACTCCTTCGGTATTACCCTTTCTAGGTGATATAAGACCAAAGTTTCACCAGCGAACTCTTTGCTATCAATCGCTCTCACTGTTATACAAAATAGTTCCTAAAGCAGCACTGTCAACCTTGCATAGCCTTACAGTGCTATCTTTAGCAAACGAGTAACCTCACTGCAGTGTGGTTTCCATTCACCACCTGCGATTCAATATTCCCGGAAATTTCCAGACAACATAAAACAAAATACAAAACGGGTTTGTTAATACAAAACCAATCATTCAAATTCAAAATTTTCACCTAACTAGTTAATAAAATAAACCATAGCTCTGCTACCAGAAAAAACTGATCTAGTGGGTTATCAATCTCAGGTACTCAACTGCCATATACTCATCTGGGCCCATAAACACACACTCATACATATAGGCTAGTAGATACCGCTGGGGTCAATTTATTGTGCTAATACCTGTAAGATGAATATATCTAACCATTTTTTACCAAACCCTTCTGATCCACTGTACTTTCCTCTGGTCAATGGACCTTTTAGTTATCTAAATAGGTAAAAATTACATGGAGTAAACCTTCTTTAAATAACCACAGACTCTGGAGAGTTTAAAAGGTTTATCTAGTAAATTAATGTGAGCCAAGTACCAAAATACAGCATGAACACTGTTTTCTTCAATAAGAGGAAGGGAATACAATTTGATTAGAATAATCGTTAAACAAAGTTATTACGATGACAGAACCTGAATAGGGAGGAAACAGAGAGAGCAGTACAAGACATACTACACAGAATTATATTTATCTAGAATGATGTGGAAACCAATCCCTTGGCAAAGGAATTGGAAAGGGTCTCCTGGGACAGATCAGGCGACAAAGGCTCAGGACAGGATCTAGGGACAGTATAAATGACCTCTTCTAGATACAACGCCTGCATCGCACCCCTCTCTGACACTATCCTCCTCCTCGATTCTTCCGCGATCTTCTTCTGTTATGTGCCTCCGTGATTCTTCCACAATGTTCTTCTAATTAATTGGCTCAAAGTTATAAGTATGGAAATTGGATCTTCTTCAGTATTCTTCTTAATTCTCGGACAGCATCTCGGTCTCTCAGCATTCTCCGTTTCGCTGTGTGTCTGACTAACTAAACTACCTCAATTATACCTATCTAATGGCATGTACCACCCCTAAATGTTTCAAATTCATGAAACTTCTAACTCTGATTGGACAGGGAAAGGGGAGATGATCATCACACCATGCTAAGTTTAATATTTTTCTTTAAGCTTATTGTTCTATGTTCCCGCCACTTAATTTACTTTCCCATGCTTTATTTCCCACCCGAGTTCACATTTTTATCGATCAAAATTATACAATTTAATAACTTCTCCATTCACTGGTCAGGAAGAGGGTCCTGTTCCCAGGACAAACAGAGGTCTTGGCCTTGGGTGAGTTTCAATTCATTCGTCATGGTTCCTGGTGGGTTACAAATGCGCATGTGCAGCAGACAAGGGGGCATGGACATCTGTCATCCTTTGAGGCCCAAAATACGAACTAATAAAGAAGTCAGATAGAGACATATTAAATTCAAAATAAAATGATTCCACTGTATACCACCTATCTCTACTCTAACTCTCTTTACTTATATAAATCTTTCGCATTAGCATTTTATTAAGTCAGCAGGGTTTAGTTTCAGCTTAAGCATGCGCATTAATATGTGAGTTCCAAGCGGCCATTTTGGAAGCCGCAAAGATTTCCCTACAAAGCATAGGTACGTTATTACTATGTAGATGTAGTTGACGCATGCGCAGTAAAGATTCCCGCGTTAGCAGCCATTTTAATCACTCTCGGGTTACTTGTTAGTACGACACATAGGCAAGCTTCCCTTAAGCTTAATGTACGAATTTTATGATGCATTATTAGTATTTACGAACACAATTATTACGGTATTACAAGTTATTTGAGAAGATTGCGTCCGAGCAAGTCTCTTTTATACGAGTCCTTGCTCCATCACTCGGGACCACCATACTATGGATCCCGCTCAACTATATCAAGCACCTCCTTCTGCACCTGACACTCAGTCAGTAGCCTAGCAGGAACACGACTCCCTCGGAAGGAAGTGTAGATACAGATCAATGAACACGGCACATAACTCAATGTGCATGCAGCACACGCAATAAATCAGTGTTCAATCAAAGACTTATTTTGTAAAAAATAAGCATTTTAATTATAATTCTACACATGTAAAGGTAAACCACATTAAATAAGCAATAACACAGTCCTCCTTGAGGTAGGCACCTGAGTGGTTATCAGGCCACCCTACAGGATACCCAGTTCCCATGTAGGGTGTGTTAGGACTCCCCACTCACATGCAGCAACATCCTGGGCATGTGAACTACTAGACCCTGTTCATGGGGTTTCCCACTCCTGGACTCAGTCAATTGAAGGTGCAGTCACTGGGGGGCATATTTATGAGATCTTTGCGTCATCGCGTGGCTTTAGGTGGACTCATAAATCTTGAGTAAGGCAATGCAGCACAAATTGCTGAGTCGCCTTACTCTTGGCAAGGAAGATGTTCCATGGGCGTTGACCCATTCCCAGATTTACAAGGACATGTTAACCAGGGAATGTGTCAAAATCTTATGCCTCCCCAAGGCAGTTGTATTGAGGAGAAATATCTTTATTCTGCTAGTTTTCTTCCTCTTTCTATGTGTTCTGCATTCAGCAGCAGAAAAAGAAGGAGGAAAATGCCTTCATGGATTATTTTCGTGCAGGAAGGTGCTCTTTATAGCACAAAACAATCCTGCCTACAACACAAGCACTATTGCACCATGGTGCAAGAGTGCCAGTGTTTATGCTGGGCTGCAGAAACTGCGAGCGCAGGGGGAAATGACAGGAATGCACTGTATTGGATAAATATGGTGCATTCCTGCCCTTTCATTTTGACAGAAGGCAGTGCAGCAAGGTGGCTGTACTGTCTTATGCCCAAACCCCATAAATGAAGCCCTTAGATTTCAAGAAGGGTTGCACAAACCAAAGGCGGTATATCCAACAGGGCCTGAGAGGCGCAGTTCTCAGCTTGCCCACTTCAGCGGTATGAACCCTGGCAGTGGTGCAGTGTGGTCCTGGGCCAGAGCAGTAAAGTTGAGTTGCACAAGTTAACATATGCAGCTCCTAGCAGTTGCCAGTTCTCTCTACTAAGCTGCGCTTTGTAATGTTCTGACTATCGGAGTTCCTTTGGCTCCACTCACGTGTAGTAAGTCTTGTTCTTCCTTACTCGGGGATGGGAAGACCACTTGCTTCGGTGGGGCTCCATCAGCATTTCTCCAGCCTCCTCGTATACAAAGCCTCCCTCCTCATGGTTTTAGCAGCAATTTTGGTCACAGGCAATGACCCAGACCTCTGCCCTCAACACTTCGAGTGGCCCATCCTGGCATACTGGGTCACTCCAACGAACCCCACTGTCCAGTCACGCTGGTTTCAGGTTGCCTCCTTCACGGCCCTTTCTGGCAGACGGGATTGTGGCAGCGTTCTGCACACAGGCAACACCCCGATCAATGCAACACAGTTTCTTGACACACAGCAGCCCATCCTGGCATTCAGAGTCACCAACTTCCACAACTCTGTACAAGGGCAATGGCCCGATCTATTCAGCACTGTGCTGGGTGCATGTTGACCCTTCCTGGCTTACGGGGTCATCAGACTTCAAAACGCAGAACACGGGCAACAGTCTGGCCCATGAGGCACTGTCCTTGATTAATGGCAGCCCCTCCTGGCATACGGGGTTGCCAATATTCACAATGCGGCACACAGGCAATGACCCGGTCGTTGTGGCACAGCTCCTCACAGCTCACTTAGGAGCCCCACACGTCTGGGCTCCCCTCTGGATCTTACTTCCTCAAACAGGTTCCTCTCCCTCATGGGCACACCGTTCTTGGCGAGCAGGCAGGTACTGGTGCTTTAGACTCCAGGGCAGGTGACTGGGTTTATCTGGGTGATGTACCTTTACCCAGCAGGGAGACTAGCTTGTTAGACTCCTATCCCTGGTCACAGGCAGAAGTCTTGCAGAGCTTCCCTTCCTCATGCAGCCTGGCTGGCTACCCGGAAGATGACAAAGTGTGGGGTCTCAGACTCCCCTACTTATAGTTCTTTTCCAGACACAAAATGTGATTTAGGGTCTGGACTTTTATGTCGGGGTTCTGCTTCTTTGACATGGACATCTCTCCCCTTCATTCTTCCTTTTGAAAAATGTCTGTCATAGCAGTCATGATTCCAAAGCTGATTAACCCACAACAAGATTCATGGGAGTGACCAAAGTTCACACCTAGATGTCAGCTGCAGTGATCTGTGCCTTAAAGGTAAATCCTGGGCCTTAAACCCTACCCTTTATGATTCCCTTATCAGCCTCATCTCGCTCTTCCTGAGATGTGTCCAGGCCCCTGGCTGTATGATCTGCCTCTGAATCAAAGAGCCCTTAAAAATGCACAAGGAGAGCCTGGCTCCTCCTCACCCAGTGCTTGTCCCAACCTGCTTACAGGAATGAAGCAATATATTCTGCCTGGGGGGATTCCTCTACTCCTCATGTTTTTACCAGACAGGCATGGGCTACCAAAAAGGTCCTCCTTGTAATGTATCAGTGCAGGCATTTTTGCACGCAGCATACATTCACAGCACACTCCACCGTCTGGAATTGTTGTGTCCATGTACCATGCTAGCATCAGCATTTCTACATGCAGCATACGCACTCAGTCTGTGCACACTGTTCAGTACTACAGTCTATCGGTATTGCACCAAAGTGTGTCAGTTTAAACACTGTGTGCCAACACACACACATTTACCATGTGCACATTGTTCCATACTGCACCCTCCGTGTAGTGTATGTCTTGCGTGCCCACATGCACTCGGCACATGTTTCACTGCTTAAGCACTTACACATCAACCTGAGGTAGGCCAAGGATGAGTTAAACACACAGCAGCAGAGTCTTTAAAAGGGTGAGTGGACCTGAATGTCTCACTCCAATGACTAAGGGTACCAAGCATTGGCATAGCCAATAGGTCTCACTTTTGGGACCTTATAAGTATTTAGTTATGCAGCACAATATCCTGGGTGCAACAACATCAACTGTTGCATGGCTAAACACTTAAAAGGTCCCAAAGGCGAGACCTATTGGCTATGCCATTGCTTGTTGAAGGATGCTTTGTGTCCACCAATCGTTACAGAATCCCCTTAAGTCAGAATTTGTTTTTACAAATAAAGATCAGATGACACAAAATGGACTCACATCCATGGGTTGGGTTTTGAAAAAATAACAATTGCATTATTTTTGTTTCAAAACTGAAACTCACCCATTTCAACTCTAACTCTGTGACCTCTGCCAGTAGCAGACCCATCTATCTACTGTCCTTTAATCGTGATGCAACAATAAAAGAAAATCAAGGAGGCATACAATGTGACCTACTCTGCCTGGAATTTGCGCTGATATTTTTGGAATGCACCCTCTAACGCTGTGCTGTCCTTTTGCCTCACCTACAGTACCCTCGTGCAAAGATCTTATTGCTAGAATAACCTTTACAAATGAAGGAGGAAATGAAAAGGAGAAAGAACATCCTCAGACACACACTATTTGGTACCTGAGGCTAGTACACAGTGGTACATAGAAGCAGTGTTATTAGCTTGGGGATAATCCACCCAATGATTCCCAAAGAACTGTAGGGTGAATTTGAGGTAGATTTTCCTGGGACTCTGATTGGAGGCCAAAGGATACTAGATTGTGAATACAGAGAGTGTAGACACAGCAGTAGGTGAAATGGAGACAGTCTTGTGTTTCCTCACATGTAACTGACTGTGCAACGGCCATTTTGACATTCCCAGTCCACTGACTGCTCAGAAAATCTGTGTTAGGATTTCTCCTATGCGTTTCTACTTTTTGGGAGGGGTTCCAAATAGCCTAGCCAATCACAGAGAGCGAACTGCCTGCTCAGCTATCTTCAGGAGGCAACTGAGTGAATGGCATTGGTCAATATTTTTGAAAGAGCTGACGTAGCAGATGTGGTTAATATATGCCCCAGAAACAACATCACTACTTCCATCACGTGGCTTTCAATCCTATTAAGTCCTTGTGATTACTTCTTCCAAATTTAGATGCAGATGATGGAGAATCTCTTTTGGCCCCATAATAATTCGAAATTGTAAAAAAGAATACCCTTAAGGGATGCATGCACCAATTGTTACTATTGTATCACTTGTGAATCTGCGAGATTGAAGAATGGTGACCAAATATCTGAATTGTTCTTTCCCTAGCAGCCAATTATGTCCGTGCACTGTGACTTGTACTGAAAAGTAGTAGGGTAACACTAAATAATGGGCCTCCGCCCTCCTTGCGAAAGAATATGAGGGCCTATCATATTCCAGCATCCTGCATCTACACATAGGTTATATACTGAAGGGGGTCCTCTGAAGGGTGACTAGACTACACAGCTGAAATACAGGGACTGCAGGGTCTTATGCTGTGCTTCTGTTACAAGAGGAGAAGCAAAACTGCAAGTCCCAGAACCCAATGTGTGGTTGGCACTCATACCGTGACCTTTATAACATGGGGACAGTTGTCAGCCATGTTCTACTTCAGGGGCTCACTTTTGAGGCTTCGAATGGTCCTTTCAGATGCCATGATGTGATTTTCATTTGCTTGTAAGACCTCCAGCCGCCCTTCAATTTTGAGGTGCTGGCTGCATGTTGTCGCAGTTGGAGCACTTTCAGCACCACCTTTGATTTAGTTTGTCTTTTTGATTCATGCATTCCTACATTTATTCATTCACCCACTGATTCACGCATAATAAACGAGAAGGCCAAGGTGCCTTAGAAAGATGGAAGTGGGATCATGTTTTTACTTTTCTGTTGTTCAAGAGTATCACACATTCGGTGAAAAATATTGGGAAGAGTTTACCTCGCAGGAGGAATATGCACTCAAAGTCTGACTCATACTGAACAAAAACTTTAAAATGAAACCTAAAGATATGTGAACTAAGGACTTTCACAGGGGTGACTTCAGCTTTTTTAATATATGTGACTTGGCGAATTTTTCAACATGTTGTTGATGTTATGTAAATAGTAGCAATCCTCAAATGTGCATAGAATGTTGATTAAAAATCGATAACAAATGTAAATGCGAAAGCTGATCTGGCGTTAAACAAGCGGCTGCCTTTTGTTTTTGTGAGAGCCAGCGTGCGTTTGTCAGAGAGTGAGTGGTGGTTATGGGAGCCTTTGTGAGCAAGACGCAAATCAGAGGAGGGGGCGCGGGCAGGCGGTTGGGGGGTGGAGGAGAGGCGGGGGTATGGCTGCATGTTGGAAAGAAGCCACGAAACAGACATATCTGTGTGTCGGAGGCTGAGCCCATTAATGTTTTATCCCTATTTGGAACAATGATCAAGGGACCAGCTAGAAAGATGGCAAAAGTGAAAGGGGAGGTGCGCACACGCGTGCGTGCGACGGCAAGCACGCGAGTGGTGCTGCAAAAGTGAAAGTATCGCACTAAAAGGTGGCGGCTGCGCACGTGCACGCAAGCGCTAGGCCAGCAAAAGCGTGTGGTAGCACTTCGAAAACCCCGCTTACTATATGTCTCGCCAGTGCAGCGCATGCGCTGGCTCAGGCAAGACCTAAAAAGGACCTGGTCACTACTATTGATCATCACACTGTATGCTTTCACCACCGCTCTTGTGTTGTTTAACTCCTGGTGTAAGCAGTTGCCTTGCACCACTATGAGGGACCAACAACACCACAATTCCTGAGGTAGACATATGCCATGACACACGTGCATGATTTTTGTACGACTATGACCGAAAACATCTGCATTAGGGATCCACACAACAATAGAGTTGGGCATTCAGAGCAGGGTACATGTTTTTACCATGCAGAAGACTTTTCCTTCCCAACAGAAAATGTCACTGTTTGATTATGACAGACTACCTCATTTAAAAAGTATGCACTTCCTAAACAAACAAAAAGCTGTAAGATGCCAACTGGAATGTTGTGTCATTAAAGTAAATAAATCAAAGAGCACCATGATCTCTTGATTTAAAAAAGTCCACTTCAGTAGCATCAGCAGTACATGAGGGGAACACTTGTGGAACAATATAAGCATATTTAAAATGCCATGACTTTAAAGTGCAGCCCATCCAACAAATGGCAAACCATGAAAAACACATGAAAGCCAATGGCTGGCAGGGGCTGACCCAATGCTGGGGTAAGTAATTGGGTTACTGGTTGAGGGGGTGAAGCCCTACAGAAGCAGGAACCGCAATCCTTGTCAGGATGAGGCACAAGCAAACCCCAAATAAGTCTGTACTCAACTCTCTGGTAACTTGGCTTAGAGCAGTCAGGCTTAAGTTAGAGGCAATATGTAAAGTATTTATGCAGCACTTTGGACAGTAATAACGTGAAAATACAACACAAGAAAAACTTCACACATAATTTGACAAATAGAGTACATTTTAATTAATAAATCAAGGCCAAAGCAACAAAAATCCATCAGTATAACCAGAGATGCGCAGTTTTAAAGATTTCAGTGAATACAGTGCCAAAAAGCACAAAGCTTCAACTGTGGATATCTGGTCGTGCTAGACCCGGACAACATCACAAGTTCAGTCCGCCTGCAGTGGTCAGCCTGCTTGTCTTACTGCATAAATGGGATGTGAACTAGCACTTCCACTGGACTGTTATACTGAGGTAGTGTCAAGACTTATTTGTATATGGTTGATCACTGTAGCAGCATTGTCAGCAAAAGAATGATGCACTGGAATGCAGGCAACAGTAAATGCTAGTGCGTAAGAATAATTCAAACATTCTATGCAGCCCTTTTTTGATTTTCTCAGGTAAAGGGCAAAAGTGCAACAACTATGCCCTGACAGGGATTGCATAGCTCACTCTGCACTATGACATCACTTTGGCAATGTGGTGAAATGGTGGCATGCCAAAGATCCGGGGCCTCGTTTATGAGTTTTTGCCATCGGTCAAGACCGCAGGCCTTACTGTTGCTCTGCCCTACAGCAAAAGAAAGGGAGGAATGTGCCGTATCTATCAAATACAGCGCATTCATGTCCTTTTTCCCTGTGCCGGCGCACAATGGGCTGCTGTGCACCAATGCAGGCACCTTGCACCAGAGGCTTTTTCCTCTTTCTATGTGTGCTGCAGAATGCAGGACACATAGAAAAATGAGGTGGAATAAAGATATTTCTCCTCGTTGTGTCTCCCGTACACCTTCCCTGGGGTGGCGTACGTTTTTGGCTCTGCATCAGAGTTACGATTTCTCGTAAATCTTTGTCAGTGTCAAAAAGCCATGAATATTGCTGGGAACGCCCCCAGCAACACTAATTGCACACCCCTCTAACGCAAAACACTGTGTAAAAGGGAACGATATTTACAAGGCAGCAATAAAGTAAAAAACGTGGCTTAGAGCTGCCTGGTAAATATGGAGCAGGCTTCTGCTCCACCAGAGCATCACAAAAAGTGGCTCCTTAGTGGCCTGTGTCTTCCTTATGCAACAAGAGGGTGCAAATGAGACCTTGTGGTACCTGTGTCACCCTACGTTTCTGCTCCTGGTCCTGCTCATACATCCAGCTGCTCCTACTTTGGGAGGACAAGAGTCACTGGTGGTGTTCTATCTTTTATACATGAGTGTGCATAACAGGCGACTCTGTCTACCTTTAGCTTTATCTCTCCCCACTCCCCATCATAACTATCTGATAACTGCTAGGATGGTGTTTCCTCCAGTAATCATGTTTCCCTATCTTGCTGATATTGTGCTCACATCAGAGGCTGTTGCATCAAAAGAGTCATAGTTCTCTTCTGGTATCTCAAGGTAATGAGATAGAAATTAACATTTTCAGAAATGCTTCTTGTAAACTTTGCGCTGAAAATCTAAGCTTCCCAAGCAAATCAGATTTTTTCTGTTCTGTAAAATATTGCAGGGAGGAAATTTGCATTTTCTTCCAAGCCCAGGATAAATAAATAAGCTGTTTAAATCAATGTCAAGCTTTGTTTACGGATATCTGCCAAACGTCTATGTAAAATACACCATTTTGGTCGCTGTAGAAACATGTAAATTAGCACTACCTGCTTGTTTCATTTCTAAAACTATTTCAGTTGGCCTATGTGGGCTTCTAGACACACAGACCCTCATTACGATGGCGGTCGGACAAGCGTCTGACCACCATCGCTGCGGGCAAGTTTCCATGAACAATGAGTTGGCAGTCCCACCTGCCCTATTATGATGACACCATCATGCAGGCAGCCCGAAAGTGCCTTTTCCCACTGAGGCTTGTGCTGCAGCCCAGGAAAAGGGCTGCAGCACAAGCTGCATTAGGAAAAGGTACTTTGTGCGCATCCATGAACCGCGTGCCAGGCACCAAGTGGTGTCTGGCACATGGTGCCTGGGTGTGTATGGGGGGGGCACTACTTTTGCCCCTCAGGCCACTTAGCAGTGGCCCATTGATGCCCTGCTTGGGGCCCACTTAAGTCCCATTCCGGCTGCCTTTCCATGGCAGTGGGACCGTCATGAAAAGGCAGTCGGAAAGGGACATCTTAACCCCTGCACTGCCCTCATGGTAGGGATAGGAGTCTGTCTGTCGCCCCAGCGGGATCCCTGATCCTGTTGGAGGCAGCAGTCTGTCCCCCAAACCTCTGAAGTCCTACTGTCCACATCATAATGTGGTGGTCAGACATGGTCTTGATGTCGGTGGGACCTCAACCGACACCCCGTCTGTGGTGTCCCACTGACATCCAAATGAGGCTCACTCTGTAGTTTATCCATGTCATGTTAGAGGTAGCAAGAGACATTTCAATTTAGTCAGCCATATTAAAACAGCAGCCATATCTGCTTGTCAGTCTGTCTGCCATGTTTTGAAAATCTAGTGCATGTGTGTGTAATAAGGCCAAACAGAACACCACAAATGTCATTTGGCATTCATGACACTTATGCTCCTGCGGTTTTACTGTGGACTTACCTAAATATGCCCTGTCCAAAAGTCAAAATTGACAGCTATTCCCTAAAATGAAGATGGAAATAATGCAAAAGATGGAATTTTCCACTTGGGAGCTCACTGTATATAGGAGCTCAGTGGATGAGGACTCAGCCCTTGTTACAACACGAAGCCAGCAACCAGTGAATATCCAGAGCTGAACTAAATTCCTACAGAAGGGCGAAATAGGTGGTAGGAGAAGATCCTTTGTGAGGCATGGGAAGAAGCAGAGTTAAGAAAAACAAGCATTGGTAAATGCATTAGGTTTCGCCTACATGATTAATAATAAGCAGTTTGTGCAGGTGAAACCTAAAAACAAAGATATCCGACTTTATATCCGAGTTCACTACCGGTACTCAGTTCAGTACCCGAGCAACATAAACACCTGAATAGAAAATACAAGAGCAATTTTTAAAGCCAATTAACAAAATGCCCAGTAGATGGCAGTGTTGTCCAGTTCTTCCAATATGGGGAGCGAGTGACTTGAGATCTTCACATGCAGGCACACTAATTCAATTGCTCAAAACAAAAGTCATAAAATCGAGATAAAGAACTTATGCCCACATAAAATGTTGAGTGAGATCAAATGAATACTCCTCGGTGGTGTCACAATGAAAAAAGATCAGGAATGTAACACAGCTGTTTGAATGCATTTAGCCAGGGAAATTAAACAAACAAAAAAGAAGTTCCACACAACAGCGTAAAAACACAGTAATAGGGCTCGGGGACTGATAAGAGCCCCCTTTTAAGATATATTGAATACAAGACATTTCACAACCACAGCGCAAGCGCTGTGCAGACGGAACCTAAAACACGCATAATCCAGAATTGAAAACATCCCACTAAAGGCTCCAGGCAGATCTGCATAGCTGCGGAACTCTCAAAAGAACTACAACTTTCTCTGCTAAGTATAAATACAGGCATCCTTACGGATCTAACCAAACCAAAGGTCAAGCAAAGCTCCTCAATGCTAAAATGTAAACCTCAGCAAACCCTCCAGACCCGCCTTAAAAAAAAGTGCAAACAGAAGACATGATACTTAAAACCTAGAAGATACTAATAAACACATTGATAGGAGACACTCAAATCAAGGAAGATACTGCTACAGTTATGTATTGAGATAAGTTGAGAAAAAGGAACACAACAGATATTCATCTGAGGATCCTCAGTGCCAAATATTGCATAGTCTCCATGAGCAAGGGACTATGGGAGAGTAGGTCGCAGCGCATTGGCCTGACCGTGGCTCTTATATCATCTCTGCACCCACTGAATTTTGTCAATGTCAATACATGAGTCCGCCAGCAGTCGGACATAGGTTCGAAGGGAGAAGAAGGACGATCGAAAAATTTGGCAGAACTGGTAAGTCCTGATCAGTCGCCAATATATACTCCCTCTTCCTTCAAGTGGAAGAAAGACCACTGAATATATAAATATAACATTTGTAGAAGAACATCAGAAGTCATTCAAAGATTTCTGACAGAAAGCTGTTGTTCCCCAACTGGCAGAGCACTGTTTTCACTTGCTGCGTGGGGTGCAACCCTCCAGCTGTCTTGGCTTTGGTTGCCCCATCGTATGCATTGATACATTGTAGCCAGGTCAACAGCTCCTTGGTAAATTGGATTGGGATGCTCATGGATCTCTTTTGTATAGCCAGGGATAAGAGGTCCATATATCACTACAGGACGATTTTTGAGACCAGCATCTTCCTTAGTGTAGGAGGGGGCATCAGCATCATCTCCATCCTTTGAGTTTCCTGTGACTTGAGCTTTAGAAGCTGAAAAGAGCAAAGAAAAGAAGTTACAAATTACCAAAACAGACCTCATCCACCCTTCTATTATGACATAAACAAGCTTCCAAATAAACAATGATGCTGCTATTCAAATTAATTGAAAAGCAATTCGGATTGTGGAGAGCTTCTCATAAAATACAGGGAGTATCAGTGGTGTAGCACTGGTGAAATGGGCCCTAAAGAAAGCAAGAAAACTAGACCTGGTTGCCTGATTTGGCAGTAAAAGAAATAACACTAATTGGATTGAAGTTGGCCCTTCACACTTTTGGGCCCTGGTGCAGCTTCACCTTCTTCACTACTGATAGCAACACCCTGAGGGGAATCAAAGACTCAGTGATACACGGACTCCATTACCACCACCAGCCAGACACAACAGGCTAGAAGGCGACACCCAAAGTAAGCTACAATATAAACAGAACCAATTTTATTCCTTGAGCTAGAGAAACTAATATTGCTACCAGGGCCCCCTGAGATAAAACCACATACAGGGACTGGCCATCGCTACCAAGTGTAGAGGCAGACAGGCTACTAGACCTCACCATCACACAAGAAACAGAAATGGATAGGAAAATCAAGAGTGATGCATGGGGCCTGGTCATTGCTTCTAAACTGAGGGACAGGGGACAAAGATCAAGTGGTTGCCAAGTTGTGCTCTACCCCTTGTCATGAGTAGGTCTGAGCATTGAACTCCGCTCTGCTCGTGGAGTTTGCGGAGTTTTCTGCACGACGTGTTACGCAAAGCTTGCGGAGTTCCGAAAAACTTTGCTTCGCATTGCGGAGCTGTTTTTTTTTCCTTTCTCGAGTTCGTCAAAATCAAGATGGCGAGCAAGGAAAATCTACCTCCCGGCGATATTTTTCTTCGTTCGTGATCGTCAACATCAAGTCTCCCGGCAAGATTTGTCAACGCGGGCGGTCAGATTTCTCATTGCGAGTGGTTGCATATGCATGCGAGCCCTCAAATTGAGAAACCGTCCGTTTACATTTAGAAAAGCTGCAGTTCAAGTAAAAATCTACTCGAGGGGCAGAAAGGAAGCAGCGCCCGCTTGCGCTGTGCATGGTGCCGTCCGTGATGATTGCACAGTGCGAACAAGCACCTGGCAATGAAAATCATAGTGAACTGGCATTTATCTAACGCACTCCGCTGCTCGCGAAGCGTCACGTAGTGAAGCGGCATTTTTTATGCACTTCGCGGAGTTCCGCGTGGAACTCTGTGAACTACTCCCAGGCTTAGTCATGAGTAAAAGGCAGCACACAAGGAAAAAGGCAAAAACGAAGAGCAATAAAGATATTTTTTCTCGGTATGCCTCACCTGGCGAGGCTTAGCATTTTTACACATTCCCAGGTCAACCAGGCGAGGCTTAGCATTTTTACACATTCCCAGGTCAACCACTAATGGTAAATCTGGGAATGAGCCAAAATCCATGGGTGGATGCATGGGAACACCCACACTCCACTCAGGGAACGCCTCCATGGAGCCGAGTGATGCAAGGCAGCAATTTACGATCAATTGCTTTAATCTAGATTTATCAAGTCTTGCAGGGCCGTGCAAGATGGCCTTCCATAGCTTGATACATCTCCCTGCTTGGGTCTTGGGTCGTCCTTGTGCCCCCTTGCATGGTGCAAGGGTGATGCAAAATCTTCATAAATATGGGCTTGTGTCTCTGCTAGTGAGAGTGTAAATAATACATGCTACGGGAGCCAATTTTCTCCAGAGGTCAATAATGCTAATAAGAATTAAGCCCACAACTTCCACAGAAGTAGATGTCTGGCTGTAAATAAAGGAATCTAGGAAGAGAGAACAGTTTCCTTGGCAGATAGCTAGACATCTATTCACTAGCCTTTATAAAGAACATTAGGTGTTTTCATATTGCTTATTTTGATAGCATTTGTCTGGGCTAATACATATCAATTCTCATACTAGTCCTAGGATGACGTATGTTAAATGAGCCTAACGACTGTCAGTCTTATGTGTGTCTGCACTGATTTTGAGTGGCAACTGCAGAAGGGTTCTTGTACACATTCTCTTCAAAATATCTTTAGTCGATTCTGTTGCTTCTCTCTATATACCCATTCCAACGGTTGGGTGATTCTGTGTGATACCTGTCCCTATCCCAGCCCTGCAAGATCACTGCCTATACTGAGGAGCTACTGAAAACCTACCAGGTGTGCTCCCAAAATTTCTGGGGCATGCAAAACTAGAAGGGACAGGCTGGAAACACATTATATATCATTTCATGCTTTCATCACATGTATTTAATGTGCTTGTAAACCTATCAGCAATGTTTTCACTTGTTTTTTTTCAGCACTTTGTTGTATTGAAATGGTTATTATCTGAACTGACCAAAGGCAAGCCCGTCTGTGCCCGTCCGGGTCCCCATCCGAGCCCCCGTCCGAGTCTGGATGGCACCAGGGTCCAGGGATGCTGGCAGTTTCAAGTCCCATCAGAATTTTGTTATAGTAAGGCAGTATTCTCATGCCCAATTTGTGGACCTCCGACCCAGGAACCCTAAGGGGGCATGTTCAGTGAAACTTAATTTGTTTGCTAGTGAGTAGGGCACTGTCAGAAATGTTTGTTTTATCCTAATTGTATGTCCTACTCTAATTCAGGGAATTCACTTAGTATACCCCTTTTGCTTGGTGAGGCAAGATCTTGTAACAATAATGCTGGAGAGGTGGACAAACAGATGTATTTTCGTGGGGTGGTAATTAACTCTCGCTCCCTTATTAAATACGAATCTGAGGTCTTTGATTTAATTCATTCACTGTCCCTTGACTGCTTAGTCCTCACCGAGACCTGAGCAAAGAGGACTCTGGCCCTGATTTGGTGGATGCAGTCCCCCCGGTTTACGGTATTCTTAGAAGTGATCATCAGGGTCGAAGGAGGGGGTGGTTTGGCCTTAATCGTACACAAGGCTTTTAGCTGCACCCTCAGGAGGCAGAAATATATAGGCTTAAACTCTCAGTCAATCACATTTTTTCAGGTCTTCTGGTATGCCTGGGACTACAAGGCAGCTTCACAGAGGCTTGGTGTCAAACCTTGGAACCACATTTGATGTCCTCGCAATTCACCATTCTAGAGGATTCACCTATCCATTTTGATGACCCTCTTTTAAAAGACTCTGCCGTCTTCCTTGAACTTTTGTCCAGTTTTGGATTTGAACAGCTGGTGCAATCTCCTTCTCACATGGCAGGCCATACTTCGGATGGGATTTTTACTAACCACAATAATTTGGTTATTGAGGAAGTACAGCACCTTAGTTGGGCAGATCACCGGGTGATCCAGTTTAAATTCTCTCTGCCACGCCTTACAATCGGAATGGACTCTACCCTGCCTAAGCAATTAGTGTGTAGGAACTTAAATAATATCACTGCTGATGGCTGGAAACAGGCCCTTGAATCCCCCATAGCAGCCAGAACAGCTCTTTCCCATTCTCTACGGAAGGCTTCCAAGATTGAGTTAACATAGCTTTGGATATTGTTGTTCCCTTTAAAGCCAAGGTTGCAAATAGAAGCAAGCTTTCTGCTTCTTGGTATTCAATAGACCTTATGACCCTTAGGCAGAAATGCTGCAGACAAGAGCGAAAATTGAGGGTAAATCTATGTCTTAGTAAAAAAGAGAACCATAAAGCACTTCTCCTGGAATATAAATATGCTATGGTGCAGGCTAAAGCATTCTTCTTTACGGAGAAAATTAGGTCAGCTAAGAACTCTTCTAAGCTGCTGTTTAGGCAGTGAAGGAGCTATCAAAGCTCATTGGGTGCTTAATTCTTATCAAGAATTCGGTGACAAAGTAGCAGTGTATTTTCAAGATAAAGTTCTTAACATCTTCCTAAATTTTAATTTGCCTGATGAAGATGAAATGTTCTTTGATAAATCTGCACTTTGTCATTCTGGCAATCTTTTTTCAGCTTTCCACATATCTCTGTCCAGCAAACCAAGGACTTATTGTTGAATCTAAAATCAGGGCCCCTGTCTTCCCCTTGCATGCCCAAAATATTACAACTTGTTTCGGATCCTATTGCGATATTATTGGAAAAGGTGTTTAATTGCAGACTTCAAACAGTTATTTTTCCTGCTACATGGATGGAAGCTGTTGTCACGCCGCTCCTTAAGAAAGTCAATGCCGATCCTGAAGATTTGAAAAATCTCTGTCCCATCTCCTTGTTGCAGGCTCCTGCTCAGATCCTAGAAAAATGCATCAATCAGGAGCTGATGAAATTCATTTATACCCACGGGATCTTTGATCCGTCTCAAAATAGGTTTCATGCCGGCCATAGTACAGAGACTTCTCTTGTTGTGGCTGCAGATAGCATTGTGTTCAGGTCGATCAGGGTGGGGCGGATATCCTTGGTAATGCTTGACCTATAGGCATCATTTGATACCGTCTCACTGGCACGGATGGTTCAGCATCTGCAGCAAGGTGGGGTTAGTGGGCCCGCCCTACAGATTCTTTACTCTTTTTTATCGAACAGGGTGCAAATTGTCAGTTGTGACGGTTTCAAAGCAAAGGCTTTTAGCCTCCCCTGCGGGGTGCCTCAGGGCTCATCCTTGATCCCAACCCTCTTTAAGCTTTATGCGTTCATTTGGGTTTCAATTGCTGTGATATGCAGACAATACTCAAATTATTGTATCCATTTCCAATAACCTGTCTTTGGTGACAGGGAAGTTCAACCAATGTATGTTCAGTATCATCTGCTGGATGAAGTTCAATTTCCAGAAGATTAATGCAGACAAGACTGAAGTGCTTTTGTTTGGCTCTCAAAACACCATTTGGTCAAACACCTGGTGGGCAGATGCCTGCAGACCTCTCCCCACTCCTGTCAAGTCAGCTAAAAACCTTGGGGTCATTTTTGATAAAACTCTGACTTTTGAGGCACAGGTCTGTCGCATTATCAGCACTTAATTTTACATCATTAGGACCCTGAAAATGATCTTTCGTTACATTCCATCTGAATTATACAAGACAGTCACTATTGCCCTTGTCACCTCACGGCTGCACTGTTGTAATGCACTTTACCTTAATATCAATAGCTCGTTCCTGAATACACTTCAGGTTGTACAGAATGCAGCGCCCCCCCTTATTCTGAGCATTCCCAAACGGCACTTGGCCAGATACAGGATTCGTTCCCTTCATTGGCTCGCTGTCAGGAGGCAAATTTCTTTCAAGGCCTTGTGCTTAATTTTTAATGCGCTTCATCATAGGGGCCCCTTTCAAATGAATGCTCTTTTTCACTGGTACTCTCTGGACAGACTAATTAGATCCTCATGCTGTAAAAAATGTAGTATTCCCAGATTTCGGAAGACTAGATGGGGTGGGCTCTCCTTCTTGTGGACGCCGCCAAAACTATGGAACGCTCCACATCTCTGAAGCTGATTCCTTTATGTCCTTTAAAAACATCTGAAAACCTGGCTCTTCTCATCTCAGAATCTTTGATTATTGGCTGCGCTCCTCTTGCTGATTTATCTGTCCTACTATAGCACATTGACACCTTTGGGTTTTGGTGCGCTTTATACATGTTATCCTATCTATACATGTAGGTAATGATAGACTTGGACTGTTTGCACAGAATATCTCCCAGCTGCCAAGAAGCAGGGATATAATCTGTAGTAAGAAGTTATAGTGCTTAAAAAGGAACTCCTGACGATGATGCATTTCACACAAACATTCGAACAAAAACACTAGACACAAATATTGACATTCATCCAAAGTAACCGAGATGAAACCTGCAGAGCCTTCTACACAAGACTTTAAAATTCACAAACCAAGCTTGGATGCAGAGTTCAGTGTTTCAAAGCACGAATGTTCACAGCGATTTGTGATGGGCATGATTTGCATCACAAGCATGATGATCCATTGTGGGTCAAAAAGGAAAGTGGTAGCCAAGAAGAATTCCTGTCCCCTTGAGATTCACAATAGAATGCAGAAAAGCTTTGCCATGGTTGTGTGGCCGCAAATTATGGAAATGATTAGCATCTGCCAAGATCTGGCTGTAATCATTCGCAAAGTGGAAGCCGTCAAAAATTGATTTCTCCTGGAGGTTACAGACATTGGGACATTGTGGTGGAGTCTTTTAAAGGTGTTTATGAAATCTGAGTGTAGCGTTTATACACACTGAGATCTCATAGGAGTAGCAGGGTTGGCTTAACAGTGCTGCTGCATTAGTTGGTTTCCTGCAATGCTAATGGAGCAGCTTGGTACCATGATCTTGCGTACCTTAGATGAGATATACCATGGGAGCCGTCCTAGCGGGGAAGGGATAACGTTCACATGCTTATCTATAGTTGAAGCTTCAAAGATTATAAGCTGGGTCTGGTAGCTTAGTGGACTAAAGTGTATTTTATTTGACCTCATGAACAGAGGTTAAAATCCTGGCAGGTCAACTCATCCTTTCATCATTTGAGGTCGATAAAATGAGTACCATTGAGTTGGTTAACAATAAGCATCTGTTATTCAGTGCCAAGATATCCTTCATGGTGGGTGTGTGCTTTACAAAATGCACATTATGTTGTAAGCTCACAGATGCATGTTTGCACTGATTTGGCTAAACCGAGTCTTGGTACCAAGCTCTTCCAACTCTTAAAAGGAGCAAATAGGTAGACATTGTGCAAACAGCGATAGCACTTTCATGGAAACACCATTGGTGGAAAAGTTCAATAAGAGGCTAGAAAGTTCTCAAAAAAGAAAGTTCTTCAAGGGACAGTTGTCAGCTTTTTGTCAACATAAGACACTGCAACACGCACTGGGACTGGAAAGACAACTTAGACTTGAGCCACAGTGCCGCATCACACAGGCAGCTGCTGCAGGTAAGAGCGGTAGGGCCAGGTGAGGGGGGATTTCGAAAAACGACCACGAGGGAAAATTAATTATTTAATTTTCCCTCATGGTCGTCTCTCGAAATCCCCCCTCACCTGGCACCCCCGCCCCACTGCTCTTACCTGCAGCAGCCACGGCTGCACACAGGTGCATTTCTGGCTGCACCTCGGGGTCAAGCTGGACTCACCACTGACTAACCATTGAGTGGTCTCTGCGTCAACACAACTGAAAGACTAGAACAGAAGTACATGATGTAATGCTCTTGCTATATTTGTTCGTAAATGCATCATACAATATATTATTTCATGCACTTATTGACTTCTTAAGCATAGTAAATACATGCTAAAATTTCTACCCTGGGGTTTGGCGTAATTCATTATATAGCAAGCTACATTATTGCACCTGTAGCCTAGGAACATTGACCTGCACTATAAAACTCCAACTGTTATTGTATTGTAGGGTTAGTTTCTTAATAACATGTGCATGTGAGATGGAAATTTGCCTTCATAACATAAATAATACTCAACCTAAAAGTGCTGACCACAGTGCTTAATTTGTAAAAAACGTAGTGCCGGGGCCTTCGACAGGAGAACACTAGAGCTTGCACCATCTGTTACCCCTGGCAGCTCTGCCAATGACAGCACCAACACAGTACGAATCATCACACTCATAAAAGTGTGACAATTCAGACTATTACAGGCCCCCAAAGCTATAAGAATGGCTTTGGAGGCAAATACTAATAATTGGAAATTGAAATAAGAAACAGAAGTTGTGTGCTCATTCCTAAATTGGCAGACACCACTACCATGTGGCAGACAGTCATAAGCCCCGGTGCTGGTAATTAAGTGCTGGTGCTGAGCACTGGAAAGCACCGGCACAAATTAAGCACTAGCCGGCCATAACCCATCTGAGACATAGGTATACACAGAGGCACCACAGACCTCTGCTCGTGCCTCTGCTTGTGGGTCTGTGTCCCTTACCCCTGGAAGGGACAGAGGTCACAATGAAGACACATTGCAGATTGTGGAACTCAGGTGAGCTGTTGAATACAGGCTTCCATCTGAGCATTCAGTACTTTTCATAAATTGTCCCAATTGGATTTCTGAACCAGTGAAATTCATGTCAGCGATATGAACTGTGACTTGTTGTCAAAGATTATTTGCAGTGCAAGGGTTTTGAGCACTCCTTTCACCTCAAAGAGAGACACTGGTCACAGGCCCAGACACAAATTGCATTATGGATATCTTTCTTTTGCTTTTGCATCAGTGCCAAAGATGGCTATCACATTGCCCAATAGCACTTCCCAAGACAAAACACACAAACCTATCACATAAAACATAAGGAAGAGCATCTAACACAAACATATACAAAATAACACACAATTTAATACTGTTCAGATATGGTACATAACAATCAACTATGCTCAGATTCTTTCTGCCATGGAATTACTATGTCTGCTATCTTCTACAATTCTGGACTTGTGCCTAATCCTGAATTATTTACCAGCAGGTCTCCAATGGTGTGAGAACACATCACAACCTGTTGTCCTTGGCATTGCTTCCTTGTTTGTTGACCAAACCCCTTCTAGGCTATGGGTAAAATAGTGCAAGCAGCAGCCTCTCCAATGAGTATATCACAAAGTGCTATATTTCTTGTAATTCATATTTCAGAGTAATGTACTGCACTCAAGTTACATTACGGGGCCATTTGTTCTCCGCCTCCCTTTTTCGCCTGGTGAACCTCTTGAGTGACCCTTAATCCCATTCCCACCTGGCCATTGCTCACCCTCAGCCATCTGCTCCCCTGGAACTATAGCAGTCCCTTCTTTATCTAGATGACAATATATTGAGTGTTCCTGAACCCTGTTACCTTGCCCACATCACCAGCTCTATCTGCATCAGAGTACAACAACCAGCCCTCTTAAAGTATTACCCGGTGCAAGAGGATTCATCTGCAAGTCTCATACCTAACAAGAACTATTCACTGCCTTCAGCACTCCACATTGCCAGACTGACTGCAAGTAAAATCAGCCCCCTCCTAGACTCTGGTTGAAAGGCTATAATTTGAATGAGCAATGCTGCTTGCCACAAGGGTATTTCAAAAAAGTTGTTTTTCCTATGATATGTACTGCAGAATATTGTATTGCAGCAGGATGTCCTTCTGGGGCATCTGGCTGCCTGCTTTCATTTCCTGCTACGATTGTGCCTAGTCCCATTTCCCCATGAAAGCCCTAAGCTTAATTCAGTGTGTGTTTTCCTCAGCTACTATCTTTACCTCCGAAGCAAAACAGTTGTCTTCTCTGTGTGTGCCTGACACGCCACAAGGGGTATTGGAAACCACTTCGTACCATGAACATATCCAGCCATGTCATACTAACTCAATCAGCAAATTTTCTACTGGGTCCAGTGCTGGAGAACTTACCAATAAATCTCCTACAGCAGAAGAACTCACAACAATATGGCATGCCACATCATCTGCCAGTAAAAGTAAGCCAGCTCCTAGACTCTGGGTAAAAGATTATAATTTGTGGGTTTAAGAAAAAATACGAGGGCTACAGGAGCATACCTTGTTGCATTACCCAGGGCCTGTACCCACCGGGGTAACCCTACCTCCCATGTTCACTAGCCTATTTAGCGTCCTCTCCGAGGGCATTCACCTCAGACACCTAGCTAAAGGACAGACAGCTTAAGGCATTTCCTATGGTATCTGCTCTGTTTCTGCCTCAATCCACAATTTACCTTTCCTTAACCAATCCTCTCCTCCTTAGTGGACACTTCACCTTAACTTTGGTTTGCTGATTAACAAAGGTCCCTGTATTAAGACTTGGAATCTTACAACACTCCTATAATGTGGACTCCTAGACCATATGTACCTGTTGCTTTTGGGAAGTGCTGCTTTCCAGTGGGCTGCTCTTTCATTCCAGTTTGAAGTGCACCAACACTGACTCATTATAAGCTTAATGCTTTTGGGAAGATGTGTCTCCGAGGAGCTGTATCTACTCCACTAATGGGGAGACCCCATAGACTTGTATATCTTGAGATTCAAGTAAGCTACACCTTACACTTGGTTGCACTTCCAGCATTCAGTGGTGGATACCACCCCTGGGGCTTGTGGGTGAGTCATGTAAACTCACATATAGCTGGCAGGTAGGAAAGTTTTCCTCTGGGTTGGTTGCACCTTGGCCACTCTTGTGTGCACCTAGGAGACCCTTAATAAACTTGGTGCTTTTAAAAAGATGCATAAATGCTTACACATCTGCGGCAGTTGAGTTGCAAAACTGGATGGGCGTCAGAGACTGACATATACCTGGTGCTAATGGGGTGCATTTTCCAGTATGTTACACCACCTCCTGACAACTTCTTTCCATGGCAGTTTAGTTTTGCAATACTGCCCTACAGATGCTTTCCAACACTCCCTCATTTGATCTCACAAAGAAGTCTTTTCCAACCTACTATATCCCTCGTCCTAAATAAATTCCTCTTTCCTGTCTTCATCATCATTGTCTGTCATATTTTCTTCTTTCCATCTTCTTTGCTCCCCAACCGTCTGTCCATATCTAAACACCCTCTCCTCGCTCTCTTCCTCTGTCTTAACCTCTTTATCACTGTTCTCCACAGAACCCTTCATCTATTCTCTTAAACTCTGACCCTTAGCTAATCCCTGTAATTACTTTCCCTCTATACTGTCCCCGTTCTCTTAGACTCTCTTTCCCTTACGTTTATACCCAGTCCCTCTATGCATGCACCTGCACCTCATCTCATCTATTTTCTTCTTAAAATTTCCCCAGGCCATTATTGTGTGTCACTCCCTCTCCCATCACCCATGCCCTATCGCACAAACCATCTTAGCATACCAGCTAACATCTTCTCCTCCCTTGCCCATCATTCCCAGCCTCATTTAACTGCTGCTCCCGCTCCTTTTGCTCAGTGATGACTTTTGTCTATCCTTCCCTTGTGCTCCATCTGTCACCAACCATACATTTACCACACCCTCTTATTCATCTTGCATTCTCATTGGCACATGATCAATTATCAATGAACAAATATCACCTGAACACCCCCTGACCTGTTCTTCAACACTAGCCTGGGTTTTCTCTTGAACTCTGAACCATGGCTAGGGGACAACGCAGGCCCAATGGTTCATGAGGCAATTGCTCCTGGCTATCAAACCCTGAAAAGACATGGCAATCCTTAAAAGATCAGAGACGGGTAGTAACGGCCTTTACAAATTCCTTAAAAACAAACAATTTTCAAGATGTTTGAGCTGTTGAATATAATATTAATAATATAAATATTTCCTCATCCAATGCTCAACATCTTCAACCTACTCCTAATGAAACCCACTTATCAAGAGACACCAGAAGAGCCAGCCTTCTAAGACACCTTCCTCAACATCTTTGCTGACATTAACTACAATATTCTCTGCAGTTTGAGCAAGTTGAACATTTGCTTCCAGAAACCAGAAATGAGACCAGCCTCATATCTAATCTCTAATTTCGCATCTTGATTCCCTGATCATTATCCATCTGATTCCAAAAGGAAAAACTGAAATTTTGAAAGATATTGGAAACAAACATTCCCTACATCAAACCCTATTGACTCTCTATAGTACACAACCAATCAATAATTAGGTTTATTCGATTTCTTACAAGAAATTCATAAAAGCAAATGCAGTAAAAACGCATGATATTTTTCAAGTCTGAAGAAGTTATATCATAACATTATTGAAGATACAATTAACGACACAAAATTAAAAACGTTTGCAGCACCTAGGTACGAACATGATCAAAAGATTCATAATAAAACAGTTTCTTCTACAAATAATGATATTCTTTAAAAAAGATACTGCAGATGTCGTAAAATGTTCATTGTCTAAAAATGGTAAAAATAAAAATGCAGGGCGGCATTGTTTAAGACCAAGCAGCTTTAAAATTGGCAAGATCCACTTCCTTATTTGTACTTCATAAAATTGACAAAAAAAGTGTACAGTATTTTTGATATCTGAGACATGTCTTTGCAAGGACATTTACTTAATGACTTTGACCAATCATTAACAACAGGTAAACTTATTGTTCAATGAAAGATGCCAAGCCTAAAACGGGTCAGGATAAATCTGTCATGGACACCTACAATGGTACACAAAGACTGTAAGAAAAAAAAGCAAAGAGGCTGCACTATCCTTGCTAGCCTGCATGCCCACCTCAGGGGTCACACACACCACCTCAAAAGGCCTTAGTCAATATAGCATTGGCTCCAACATCACCCACCTGCAGGACCTCAGAGATCCACTAGCAGATCACTATACCTTTATAGACACAAATCTGAAAATGTACAAGCTTAACCAATTGCGAACTCTTAGATTCTTTTGCTCAAGAATCTGCCCTCTAACCAGCAACTAAATCTATCTAACATTAAGCTCTACATTACAAAGTCTTTGAAGAACTTATTTATTTGAAAAGAGTGCACTGTCACTCCATTGGAGTCTTCTGGCGCTGGCACCTAGTCCAGTTATGGGGAGATCATTGACCACTGGCGTAACGAACCTTGAGGGGGCCTCCCTGCAAGGCACCTGGGGGGACCCCTTCGGGCTCAATCAGGAGGCCTGCAGCCAGAGTGCTATGCTGAGGGGGCCCCCTGGAGCTTGGGGTACCCTGCACCGTGGGGTCTGCGGGGGCCTGTGTTACGCCCCTGTCATTGACGTTAGTGCTCATAGACTAGCCATGTTTTGATGGTTTTGCTGACAGGTGATGCTGATTAGAGCAAATGACCAAAGGGAGTTTGCACCAGACCAGGGCTCCCTGTCCTCTGAAGGCATGTTCATCAGATCGAACAAGTTTTGTGGTTGGAATGACAAATGAGGCTTTGTCACTAAAGTGGAGTTTTCTAGTTGGGGTATATTTCCTATTTTTTCTGTTAGAAAGTTAGGAGGTTTGCCATGATAGGAAAGGCACAGGAAAAGTGTGACCCTTCTGAGGAGTCTAATCTGCAACTGGTATACCTGTGTAACTTTACCTATTTGGTAGTCCATGTTTAGTTTAGTGTCAAGTATGAGTCCTATTTCTCAGACATGAGAGGCTTGTTGAGGACAGTCCACAAAACAGGGAGCTGTTTGTTGATTCTAATTTAGGTAGGGAGGACTATCAAGGTGACTGGCAGGGCCACTTGGGCTGGAGAACCGTGCTCACCACAAGTGACCAAGAACATCCTCCTCACTAACTCTGCCAGCTTCTTGGCCAGAGACAGCCTCAAGGAAAACTTAGCATCCAGCAAGTTTTGACAGTGATTTCAAGAAGATTAGCTATGGTATTCATGGTACCACAGTGAACTGGATTTCCTCCTGCCTCAGGGAATATTCCAACACCGTCATACTCCTATCTTTCTCCTTGGCTCCTTTAACACCTAAGGAAGGGCCCCATAAATTTCACCATTTCGGTTCTCATGTTCATTGTATATCTCATTAAGGGGCTCATGTGGATGTCGGTCGGAAAGCCTCCGACCACAGGTGTAGGCGGTTGAAAGTCAGACTGGCTGGTGATTCCGGCTGCCTTCCCATGGGCTAGTTACTGCAACATAATCCCTAAGGATGGCCTTTCCGCCATCGAGATTATGAATGTGAGTTTCCTACAGGCTTTTCATGTTGGGCTTTTCTACATGAAAAGCCTGTCGGAAAAAGAATTTGGGGGCCCCTAGCAGGCCCCCTTCTTCCTGAGGCCTCCGGTTGGGGGCCAAGGGTTCAATATATCGTGCAGGGATTTACAGAAACTCACATTTCTCCATGGGAGCTTGTGCTGCGGGTGGAAACTGCCTCCAGCACAGGCTCTCATATAGAAATGGGAGTTTGTGACTTCACCATGTGCGATCTCATCATAATACGTTGTTTGGAACCGCCGACCTACGGTTGGTCGATTCCCACACCGAAACAGTGTCTCAAGGCCACCCCACATCGTAAATAGGGCCTAAATATTTCCACAATGTATACCTTAAATGTTTCCACATTACATGTTCACCTATGTGGCACATACCCATATTAACGTAAAGGCTGCAAACCTCCCAAAGTTTGATTTACATTCCCTTGGCCAAAGCCTACAAGCAATGGACCAACTGTCCTAAACTCAGATCATCAAAACAGAGATTCCCAATTGTAAGAACTTAAAAAATTATTATCCTTCAGCCATCTGGCCAAATCACTTGGATAACTACCGACACACTTGATAGAAGTAAGGAACCTGGCAGTGATTTACAGTACCTACCCAACTCCTCTGTCACAGGTAAATAAAATTAACAAAAGTCCCTTCTGCACCCTGTCGACTCTAAAGCAATCATTACAGGCCCCCATTACCTTGCTTCAGTCACACATAGATTACACCAGTGGTCAGTACATTGAAGAACTCTCTGGCTACCGCAGTGAAATCTGAGAATCGAAAAGTGTGGCTTCAGTGGAAAATTTCCATGCACGCATATGTGACCATATACCTTTATTACGGAAAGTTCTCAGTTAGGAAACAGTTTGCAATTGTGTGAAAGTCAGAACTCGTTTTCCACATATGGACATGGCATTGTTCTACATCTTTAGTCATATTCTTCTTTTGTTTCAGCAAATCCTTTTAGAGACTGTAGGAAAGTAAGATCTGCTTTTATGGTTACCCCCACTTTTTGCCTGGTTCTATGCTGTTTCTGACTAGTCCGACTGGGATCCTGCTAATCAGGACCCCAGTCTCTCTCCTTTCTCCCCTAAATTGTTATGGTACGTACTTAGGTGCATCCCAGATTGAGTACTGGGGTGCCCTTATAAGTCCCTAGTATATGGTACTAGGGTACCCAGGGCATAGGTACCCCAGAGGTCCCCCATAGGCCATTGCAGCCTGTGTAGGCTGGTGCTAACACCACTTACGACAGATAAAGGTTCCCTATATCTAGGGTCACTGCACTTAAAACCTATAAGTCACCGCTACAGCAGGCCTTGTCAATCCTGAAGGCAGGCATCTCGGGCCTAAGTGTGAGGGTGCCCCTGCATGAGCAGGACACCCCTACAACCTTTGGAGTCCATTCTCCCTGGTTGTATGTGAAACAGCCATATAACATATAGAGGGGCACCACATCATTACGTGATGACCATCTCAAAACTGACTGTAACGAACCCCATCATGTTTGATAACAAACATGTTGGAATCATACCTCCAGACCATAAACGATGTGGGAGGTATGATTCCAAGCACTGTAAAGGCCCTCAGTGCTCCCGGTATCTGTCTTCTAGACCTGGACAGCACAACATGGCTGCTTCCGATCAGAGTCACGATTCTGCTCTCATGCTGCTGAGCCAAGCTCAAGCAGGGGAAGGTAGAACAATAGGTATCCTGTCACAGGGAGGTGTGACCACCTCCAAGACAGAGTTTAGTATATTGGAGCTGAGTGGGAGTGTATGCCAGAGCACTCAGTCTGCTTGAAGGGCACATTTGGTGCCCTCCTTGCATATTCCAATGCAAACCATCTCAGGGAGCCGTTGGCTCCTGCTCTGGTGTGAAACTGAACAAAGGACATGGAAGTATCCTCCCCACTGTCCAACCCCTCCCCTTAGAGGGAACCCTGAATCATCGCAACCCTTTCTTTGGGGTACCTAAGGGCTTGCCTGAGGGTGTGTCCCTAGATTCGTCGTGGGACACGATTCAATTCAGACACCACTTCAACTTTGACCGTCTGGGCACTCTGGACTTCGCTGGGCTTTGCTCTGGGCATCAAGGCTGCAACCCGGAAGACTCCTGCTTCTCCTGATCTCTCTGCCCTGCTCGTTTGCCGCAATGTTTATGCCTGCACTCCACACAGGAAACCTTCCAAGGCCTGTAGGCATCCAAAACACCTGAATGAATCTCCCTTAAAGTGAAGGAGTCACTTCCCTGCATCTGCAGGCACCAAAACTAAGCTTACTGGTCTGCCGATCCTCAGTTCCCACAGACTCCGAAAGGTTCAGCAACCCAGGTGGCAGTTCTTAACATCCCTCGAAACCTGCCCTGTCCTCTCACCAAGTTTGAGGCCAGTATTGTAGTGTAGATCCTATATCCCTGATAGGCTCTACACATTGGAATAATATACACTATAGTTTTGACATAGGACTGAGGTCAGTATGTCTCTATCGAGTACATTAAACTTAATTACTTGTGTGTGCCAGCTAACTCAGAGGTCACTAGAAACTTCTCGAATAAACAAGAAGGGATTCGTTTCTGACAACAGCATAAACATGACAACTTTGTTTCTTTTAGAGTCGGAACAATCTCAGAACCGTGGAAAAAATAGATAACAGTTTCAATCAGTCAATTGTGCATGCTTCGTTTCTACAGAGTTGCACAGAAATAGAGAGATGGGCGTTTCAATAAAAAGGGTTTATTGAACAGTCTTATTTCTCATGCAAGAGATATGAACTACTACAATCGTAACACAGGATGCGAAGTACAATACGTACAGGGTTAGCAGTAAGATAAAATAATACTGCAATAGCATGGTTTGGAGCTATGACATATATTCATAAAATACATACATAAATAACACAGGCTAAAATGTGAATACTCATCTGATGCTTCTAAGTAGTTCTATCCCAGTGTACCTAACCTAAGTGTAGTACGAGGTAAGAAGTAGGTGCTGTTTTCTAAAGTATAGCTAGCTATAGTTTTAGTTTTCCCAAGAGTTGTCAAAAGTTTCTCTAAGTTCTAGTCTGCTCCAAGCCTTAGAATGAGTGAGGTTGGAATCTCTTTCCGGGACTCGATATCTAACACACCGCAAGGGGAGTCAGAAACACTGGAGCTGGATTCTCTGCAAGGAGGATGACAGCGTCTGGTCAGTGCATCAGGCGGGAACTCGATCTCCTTCCGAACTTGTCATGACGAAACGCAAGTAGGCAGTCGAACTGGACTGTACCAGAACCATGGTTTGCCAGGGCAAGTGCAGGTATATTTATACCTTGAAGGTGTTTAGGAATGCCTGTATTGACGTAAAAGTCGGGCATCGGAACATCATGAATGATCCCCTAAGGAATAGATATTCATGCATAATAAATGAGTTCTTGGAGAAATCAATATCCAAGCAAGGGAAATTCCTAAAGGCTTAAGAGTCTGGTTTTCCAAGAACTCGTTGTGACGTGGATTGACGGATGTAGGAGACCATGCCTGTATTTGGTTAGCATGGACAATGCCTAAATAAGGGCTGGATTTTCTATGCCTAAATAATGGCAATATGAATTGTACCTATATAAGGACAAAAATCGCGAAATCTATATACGGAATCTAAATCTACACACAACAGTATCCCTCGTCGGAGCCACAGTAACTGAACCCCTGTGCACCTCATCCGCTCCAAGTAGCTCCAACCTCAAGCATCTGCAGTGACCAGAATCTTCTATCACACCGCATCGCTTGCACAGGGGGCCTGCTTCTATGGTGAGCTGCTCGAGGTTCTCTTGCGACTCCAGTGCCTCCGGCCTGTGGGTCCTGTTGAGGGTCACCTTTGAATTCTTTTGGGCTCCCCTGTTTGCTCGGGCCTGTCCTGACTCCCCTACTTGTGGTGAGTCACCTGGGCCTTGCTGGTTCCAACACTGCACCTTCTTCGCTTTCCACGTTGTTTGCAGTTGCAAATGCAGATGACACCCAGCTTAGGTTGACCTATGATAGCAATCCGTTCAAAGCCAAGTCAAAATTTGCAGCCTAAATGGCAGCTGAAATGGGATGGCTTAAGGCCAATTGTCTGCAGTGTAACGCCGAGAAAACGGAGGTCCTGTTGTTTAGAGCCAACCCCCAAGATGCACCTCACCTCCTCCCCACACGGAGGTGGCTAAGAACTTAAGGGTGCATGTGGACACTTATCTTTCCTTCAAATTTCAGATCACAACAGAAGTTAAGACCTCCCATTGGATTCTCATGATGTTAAGAACAGTTCTAAACCTCTTGCCCTGTGGAGCCCAGAAAACAGTAGTCCAAGGGATTAATCATCTCCAGACTGGACTATATGAATATTCTTTACCTTGGGGTTTGAGACTAACTGGTACAGTGATTACAAATGAAGCAATTCGCCATTTGTTTAAACTGCCCAAACATTCTTCAATCTCCTACTACCATAACCAACTGCATTGCAACCGGTGAGAAAAGGATTATCTTCAAAGCACTAACTGTGGCACACTCGGCCTTTTACAAAACGGGTCCAAAATATCTATCCAATAGAATCTTCGAATGCTGTTCAAATAGGCCTTTGCGTTCGCAGTCCGCTAGGTTACTGGCCATTTCCTACACCAAAAGAAAGAAGTGGGGCGGTTCCGCCTGCTCAGTTTTAGAAGCAAGTACTGGAAGCGAGCTACCTCTTTCACTCAGCTACATCGCTGAGCAGAACATATTCCGAAAGCAACTGAAACCACATTTTTTTCAACTGGAGGGTGGTAATGAACTCCCAGTGGCGCAGCTAGCCCTTGTGCTGCCCGTGGTGGTCCCTGCGTTCGCCATCCACGGTGGCCGCATGTAAGAGCAAGGGTTCTAACGAGTTACTGCGATGGCCGCAGGTAAGAGTAGGGGGAGACCGCCGCCCCCAAAACTTGCGCCGCCAGGGGAAGACCGCCCCCCCAACTGCCTTGCTATGCCACTGTGAACTCCTTGGGCCATCTGCCTTACCTCTGGGACACTCTGGTAGTAGCTGCGTGCTTTAGAATTTTTTCATTCATTCATTAACTTCATTGGCCAAAAGCAGTCTTAGTTACATGATGTGCAACTGTATCTTTACAGTACTTCAGAAACAGTTCGCCTTGTGTGTCTGAGGCCCCATATTTATCACTTGAAAGACCTCATTTAAACTGAGTCCGAAATAAAGCATTCGTAGGCCGCAGGTGTCTGTCATTTCAGAGGCTGGAAAGTAGGGCCACAAGCAACATCCTAGAAATGGGGAACTACCAAAGAAATCAGTGTTAGCACACCTCATTCCTGGGGTAAATCCCCATTTTCATCAAGCTTTCCACAAGGACTTTTTGCCCGCTTTCCTCTGATAAAATGTATGGATGGGATAAACTGGGAGTGAGGTGCTGTAGTATCTCTTGTACTACCTGATTTATCCAATACGTCCCATAATCAGCCAAGCTAGAAATTATGGGCCACTCAGAATGAGGGCCTTGGAGTATTTGCCTCACCCTCTTATGAGTAAACCTCTAGTAAATTGAGAAACATTACTACTTAGGCGCAAATACACCATGGGGCAGATTTATGTTTCCTGGCGCATCCCTGCAAATCAGCAGGGATGCGCCAGGAAAGATGCGTCACGCAAGTTTACCCTTGCGCCACCACAGATGCGCCGCATTTACAATGCAGCGCATCGTGGCGCAAGGATAAACAGATACGTGACGCATCTGATGGCGTAAGGGCGGCGCATTGCTGGAGTCGTGTCGCAAGCATGACGCAACTCCAGCAATCTTTAGGGGCTGCCCATACCAAACATGCTGCGTCATGCCTTACGCCTGCTTCAAGCAGGCGCAAACTTTTGACGCAGCAGCGTCGGAAAAGTGACTGAGTGAAATCTTGTAGATTTCACTGCGTCACTTTTCCGAGGCTTTTTCTGATGGAACGCCCACCCTACAGACATTAAACCTGACGCAGGTTTAATGTGGCGCAGGGCTTTACACCGTGACGCATCTCCATAGATGCGTCACGATGTAAATGGGGCGCAATGTGGCGCAGGGTTTACGCCGCTGCTGCGTCACAAAAGTCACGCAACGGCGGCGTAAAAGAGGCGCAAGTCTAACATAAATCTACCCCCATGTGTGTAAAAAAAGCAAGTTCCCCTTTTCCAGTAAAGTATTTCCATAAATGTGTATCTGCTTATTGACATTGCTAGGATGATTTCAGAAAACTGGAGAAGGAGAAATGGATCAGGAATTTATCTTTTACATTTTCAAAAAAAGTTGCATATTTTTTTCCATTCACCATATTAGCTTTTTTCTATTTTCGTACAGTTTTATACAGAGTGCACTTCACAGTGAAATGCGCTTCATAGTTTTACATACGAGGGTCAAGCTTTTGCATATTACACTTAGTACAGGGGGTGGCTTGCCATCGTGGACATTTTAGGCAGATAAACCTTACCATGCTTCCCTTTAG
This sequence comes from Triturus cristatus, assembly GCF_964204655.1. NCBI lineage: Eukaryota > Metazoa > Chordata > Amphibia > Caudata > Salamandridae > Triturus > Triturus cristatus. The sequence goes on from NC_140591.1 coordinate 821,208,732, forward strand.
TCAACACATTTTATGACAGAAATTAATACTTTTAACTTGTGCTTAAGTTACTGAATTTTGGGGTAGCATCCTGAAATTAGAGGTATCTGTCTCCCTGAAACTGTAACTGTCTCTCCGTATAATCATCTCAAACATCATCAGAGTTTTGTGGAAAAGGCACCTATTTTTCCTGAGCAGGCTCTTTCTGAAGATTTCTGAAGACTTAACTACCTCTTCACAAATCTCTGGAAATGTGTGCGCGCAGTATAAGGGTGTAAATATGATTGAGCGCCCTCAATCTCCCCCGAGCATCTTATTCTCAAACTCGTGTGTATGGGAATGCCAGCTCTGATGCCTACTGACAGCCAGGGAAGAATTAACGGAGCAACTCGTGAACAACTCTTCTTGAGCTTGAGCACTTGCGACCTGGCGTCATTTTTCATTTAACACGCATATGACATGCTTTGTTCAAAATAAATGTTTATTTAGCAGGGCTGTCTACACTCTACAGTGCTCTTACATGTAAATTCGAATGGCAGGAAAGATCTTCCATTCTATGCAAATATCATACATATTAAAGTATTTCTTCCCAGAGTTGTAAATTGAGCTGGTGATATTTCTTTTTTCTTACAAAGCAGAACAATCGTGTATTAAGAACGTCTGTGGCAAACACAGCACAATAAAAGGCACAGTCAAATTTCGGTACACGTACAAATGTAATTTCTAGTTACTGGGCGTGTGGTATCAGGAGGGTAAACAAAGTTTCTCTATATTGTTTTCCAGGCATCTAGCTCCTCCTGTAGATTTTCATCTGTTCTAGTAAATGTAATTCTAATCCTTGATAATGACCTCTCAGCAATGTCTCTAATCCAGTTTTCTGATGTTGGCACCCTGGTGGCTAGCCGTGTGATTGTTATTGTCATAAGCTAAGGTGAATTGTGATAACTGTTCTTCAGTTTGTGTTTCAAGCTAATGGCTTTCATGCCCAATAAGCAAGCAGGTCTGTGGGATCACTGCAGTTGTGGGGCGATTGTGTGTCTTGTATTTATCATTTACCCCTTTCCAGTAATTTACTATCTTAGGGCAACTCCATACCAAATGCAGATATGTGGTCTCAAGCTCATCACATCTGGAACAGAACGTGCTCCTTGAAGGATCAATGTTTTGTAGTGTAACAGCATTACCTAGGTCCTGTGCATGAAATTAAAGTGAGGATGCCGAACCTTGAAATACCAGACAGCGCGAGTGTAATTCCCCAATGGACATCCGTGAAATCTGTCCCACAATCTGCTTCCCACTGTGCATGGGTTCTCAGCTGTAGTTTACTTTGGTCTTCTCTTGGTGCAGTATAAAATCTAATGATGATGCCACATCCCTGATCTACTGATACCAGGAGGACAAAGATGGAGGACACCTTTGGTATGTTCTGTGTATCCCTCCATATTTGATGGAATGCATTGCACATGGCATGATGTTGTAGGAACTGTCCCACGTCCACCTGGAAGAGTTACATTAGCACATCTAGAGAGTTCACAGTGCCTGGTTCCCATACGTCTCCCATTGTTGCGGATCCACCACTCTTCAATTTTCCATGTCCATGCTATGTTCCGGCTGTTTCATCTCTGGCAATTGCTATATCAACAAGCTAACCCATCTCACATGGAATCTTTTCCACACCACTTTCAAGTCTTTGGCTCATGGAGATATCTCAAGGGGTGTCACAGACCCTGAGAAGGGGCACATCATCATTTCATTCCCATCTAGTAGACCTTTCATCTACTCTCTATCAAGTTCCCTGTCCAAACCAGCCGGCTATAAACTGTAGTTGGGATGCCCAAAAGTATGCTTTCATATCCGGGACTCTAAGCCCTCCATCATCATGCGTGTATGATAAGACGCCCATCTTGACCCTACTGTATTTTTTACCCTATACTAAAGTGCTCAATATTGTTTTCAATTGCTCAATATAATATGCAGCCTTTGGATAATGTGTAAATGGTATTGTAACAAGTACAGACATTTAGGCAGCAGTAATATTTTTAGGTCTCGCCTGACCCAGCGCATGCGCTGGTCTGGCGAGATTTATTGAGAGGGCTCCAAAAAGTGCTACCAGGCCAGCCTGGACCTACAGTGCATGTGCGCAGGCGCGCGCCGCGCTTTACCGCGATTACTTTCACTTTAGCGGCCGCTTTGATGTTTGATCGCGATCGCAATCACTTTTACTTTCGCGGCCGCTTTGCATAGCCAATAGGTCTCGCTTTTGGGACCTTATAAGTATTTAGTTATGCAACTGTTGCATGGCTAAACACTTATAAGGTCCCAAAGGCGAGACCTATTGGCTGTGCCAATGCTTTTTGCAATTGCTACTCAACCTGCCTTGAACAGGGGAAGCGACACCCAGATGTCCAGTGACTCTTGCAACTCCCCAATCATTTTTAGGGTGTTCAAAGCATACCATTTGGATTCAGCGTTTGTCACCATTATACCAAGGTATCTAAACATATCTAGTTTCCAGGGCATGTCTAGCAGTGGTAAATTATGTATTGGCACTGTTGACAGCCAGACTATTGGGAATATAAGTGACTTTTGTTTATTTAGTCAGAGGCCAAAATCTCGGCTGAATTTATTATGTGTTGCCAGTAATAGTGTTATTGCCTCTGCCGGTTTCTTAGGCACAGTAGGAGTTCATCTGCATACAGGGACACCAAATATGTGCAGGCCCCTATTTGTATCGTTCAGCTGTCCATTTTCTTATCGAAGTTGGCATGCAAGAGGCTCATTCGCCAGAGCAAAGAGCAGAGGGAAAATGTGGAGAGTCGGATATCCCTCCAAACGGACTATTGTTTGAAAGCTATGCAGAGCTGTTTGTAGAAGGTGTAGATGGAGATTCCCTACATGTTGCTAATGGCAGTGATACATGTGGACAGCCGGCCATGTTTCAGGAGCCAAGACAGTAGTTTTCCAGTTTGGTCTCCCTCTCTACAAAGGACTTGATGAAATTATTCATTCTGGAGTAATTCCTTCTCTGTAACTTTTTACATTATCTCAGAGTGGAGGGCTCGAAATGACCCTCATCAAGTGTATTACCCATGGCTGCATCCTGTAACCTGGATAGTTCCCTTTTTAATTAGTACGGTAGTGTCTAATTATTAGACAACATGATAAGACGCATCTTGGTGGCCTGAGAGACCGAGATGCCTCTTATCACAACTTTCTAGACATCCCATTCTATGCCAGTATCACTAGCTGTGTTCTCTTTTGATGTAAAATAATTTTCAATAGCAGTACCCATGGATTTCCGAAATGCCACCTCGATCAGCGTCAAAACTGGCAATCTCCAGGCAGGTATTCTAGCCGTGTAGCCAATTGTGTTATATTAAAATCATACAGAGGAGTGGTCTGACAGCATCTTACCTATGTAACATAACAATGGCAGATACTGTGCATGTGTATTACCAATCAGTACAAAGTCAAAACTGGAGTATTTGTTATGAGGTTGTGCATATACTGTGCACTCACTTTAATAGGGTTATGTGCTCTCCATAACTCTGTAAGGTTCATGTGGTTCATCATCATATGGAATGAGCATGGCATCGTATTCTTATGCAAGAGATGGAGGTGACCGGTCAACTAACCCATCTAGGACACAATTAATGCTCCCCCACACAGATTACAGCTGAATCTAAATAGGGCATCTCTGTAGGTTGACAAAAATGTATTGGCATCTACATTTGGGGCTTATATGCCAACTATTGTTAATTCTCTGCCATATTTTTTACCACTTAGCATTACATACCTTCCTTCTACATCCTGATGGATGGTGCCTCTGCAAATGGTAGGTTCGGGCCCACCCACAGTCCCATTGCACGCACATGTGAGCTATAAATAGAATAGTTAAGCAACCTCTCCACTTTCTTCTCATCATACTGGCTTCCTCAGGGATAAGATGCGTTTCCTGTAGACAAGCCAGCTGCACATTATGTGTATGCAGATATGTGCTCACTCTCACCCTCTTAGTATAATAATTTAGCACCTCTACATTCCATATTACTGTTCTAATTGTTTACATATCTGCTTTTTGACCACCATTGTGTGCATATTTCATGCAGCCTGTCACAGTGCCTAACCTGCACAAAGACACCAATAGCAATCTAGTTCCAGCTTTGGTATATATTAACCTCCATCTTGAACCACAACCAGACACCCGCTTGTGTGCCCACGCTTCACTGTAACAACAGCATTTCTATGTGCATTATGCAGTATGTGCAGGTTGTTGGGTTACCCAAGGACAGCTATAACTATTGAAATAGTAAAACAGTGTGAAAGTAGCGAATAAGAAAAATGAAAATTAAGTAACAAACCAATGTGCAAGCCACAGTGATGACACCACATGCTTACCCTGACCCTATTGACTAGTTACTAAGGCGATTGGGGAATAACTGAACACCAAAATTAAGGATCCAAAATCAGGTAAGAGAGTGCCTTCAGATGGATCTGAATCTTTGTGAAATTCCCTGAACGTTCAATGAAATTACCTTGTACTTACTTATCGAATATCTAATGTCCTGTGGGAGCGCTTTCTGTGTCTGTCTCCTGCCACCGAAGAACTCTCCTAGGGTGCCCAATTTGTCTAAGTCAGACACTGAATAAATTCCGGATTACCAAATAGGACAAGTGGGCACCGGCCTATGGGTCCCAATTTTTTAGGGGCACCGCGACAACGGATTATGGCCACTGAATATGTTGTTTGCAAAAGGTAGACTTCCAAGATATCCTGAAAGTTGTCACCTCAAACAAGTTGAGGAAAGTGAATATTTAAAGTTTTGTTGGTTTATTACCTTTTTTTTTAAACTGTTTAAGAACATTAATAATTGTTCATGTTTAGTTTTGTGTAACAAAATTGATTTAATAAAATTGTTGGCTGGTAAAATTAAAACGCATTAGGAGATATTCTTTCAGTAGATTTTTGACCCAGACATCACAGGGTGGGTTTCAAAATGTCACCAATTAATGCAGAAACGCTTTCTGTTGTTCAATTTGCCAAACACTATTATCAATGAGTACTGTAGGGAAGAATGTCTCCTGGATAGTTGGCTATGATGCAGAGTCACAGTCAGACGCTTCCCCGCAGCATCGCAAGTACTGACTTTCAGGCTGGTCTTGAAAATATGAAAAATTTCACAGTTTACTGGTTTTTGATATAGCTTTATAGTGCCTAAATTAGCAGTTACATGTTCTATAATCAGGACTAATCTAATCATGAATTTCTGCGACAGCAGCATTTCCCGAATAATTATGGATTTACTACACTTTCCACATAATCTAGTATCTCCTTCAAAATTTGCAGATTTAAAAACATTTCTAGCTCGAACAGATCACACATTCTTTTAAAAATGTACTACACATATCATTGTACAGTGGTAGACACTTTGTAAAGTTTAACTGGTCACTTTCATTTGCTGTTGGTGGTATTCAGGTGATTAACAGTTGCCAATAAAATTAATCCTTTTGTCCAGGCAGTACTAATGTAAATTAAAAATGACATAATAATACTGCTACAGTATGTCCTGGAGTATGCCCAATAATTTGCATATTCTTGCAGCTTAATTTAATCAACCCACCTGCTTAATTTAGTCTTACACTGCCACATAATTCCAATTGCCCTTGCCAATCAATCCATTTTCACCTCAAATTTAAGCGATATTCCCATATACTTATTGCTAAAGATGGGTGCATCTTGTAGAACACGATTTGATTAAACAGTGATTTCTGTTTTTTAAAGGTCCAACGCTTCATCATCAAGGTTTGAATAAAATGTGAATCAACAAAGTCACAGGTAACCGTCTGGAATGCAAGTCATGATTTATTCAGTAGTACATAATTTGAAAAGAAGAATGTAAGTTATAAACTCGCCAAATCTAATACTTAATGATTAACATTGATGTGAGCTTGCAATTTCTTTAATAAACTCTCGTATTTGGTTATGTCCAGGGCCACTGGAATTATGTGGCAGAGTTAACTAAATTATGTGTCTAGAAAAAGGCAACTAAGTGACATGATGTGGCACATTTGTCATAGTATTACTTCATACTTTTGTCATGTTTACATATATTAACAGCCTGGGCATAGGTTTTACCTCATTAATATCAGTTTAACGTCCAAATACAGTAACAAGGAATGGAAAGGTGGAAAGTCAACTATTTGCATCGGGCCTTCTACAGCACTGCAACATTTTAGTAACTTTTGAACGGTTTGTGCTAGAAAAAAGGTTTTTTTTTGTTATTCAGTCATAATTCCTTTATTCGGTGTAAAAGCCATAAAAGCTCACAAAGATATAAAACATATTAAACATTAACATAGATTACAATGCATCACCCAGTATGAGCCAAACCTTCATAAAAACAATCTTATAAAACATTAAACATATTCCAGTTATCTAAATATTGCACATCATGCAAACAAACAGGCCTACATGTCAAATACTATACAAACTTACAGAGTGACAGAAGTGCAATTCAGTTTCCTAATACTCAAAGCAGCTCTAATAAAATGTAGTACAGCACAACAAATTTCAGGGGATGCTAGTTGTTGTAAAAATAGTAGTACATATTATGTTGTCTAATATTAACAGCACATAAACAAGGGGGGAAAAAAAGCTTACAAGGAACACTATAAAGTTTGCAGAAAAGCGTAAAGGGTCTGGTACTTTGGTCCTGTGAGTAATTATAAGGACAAATAGAAAGCTGATCAAACCAACTACCGTGGGACAGGAAGGCAAACAAAAAGTGCAAGGTGCTGAATCGAAAACGTGTAAGATAAAATCTATACTGGAAATTTTAGATAAGCATTAGTTGGGTTCAATTCCCATAGAAGTGCAGAGAACAGAGTGGGCAACAATTGTATGCATAAAGTATACTTTTTGGTTACGCAACTGGCTTTTATATTTAAAAATAATGTTTTTTCAAGGCTTCTTTGGAAACTAATTGCAGTGAATCAGGAAAAATGCAATAATCCGTAACAATAATTGCCTCTTTCCGAGTTTCCGGTATAGACCCCACAATGGCCACTTACAGTCCATTCATCACTAATGATCCCCATAGCTTGGTGCTATCTTTTATCTGGAACACCATCGGTGCCCGGGGCCTTACCCGATGCGCTACTATTGATAGCTGTGATAACCTCATCAAAATTAATTGATTGACTCGAAATATTTGCAGCCACGATGTCCGAACATAGCTCCAGTCCTCCTCTGCTACATAATAATGCTGACCAATATCAGAGACCTTAGTAAAATGCTCCACCCACATTTCAGCACTAATGTGACACACAAGCTTTGTCACTTCATAATTAAAAAAAAGGCCTATTCACTATGTCCCAGAAACTCTTGCTATCTCTTGCAGCACCTGCAGCTTCAGGGGTTGCCAACCTTTTCTTTAACAAGAGCCACTTATGTTCATTGAAAATAATCCCGAGTTAATAATATTTTTTTGTGGAGTAATAGTGACCACATCAAACAAGATTACATTATGCTAATATAAGAATCATAGCTGCAATGCCACTGGCACCAAGGTAATAATATTAGTCATGTCTCCTCAACGCTGCATGATTTATCACTCAGATATAAGCTTTAAATATATTTTGGTAATTTTATCTTTTTTCTCCAAACATCATCTACTGAGTTCTGAAAATACACCCATTTTCATCTCGAATACTCTCTTTTCAATTCTGGTATACATCTATTAATGCAACCAATCAAAAGCTTCTAATTTAGTAGGCTGGACAGCACTCATGAGAGCTACTTTCAGGTAGCTGGCGAGCTACTTGTTAGAGAACCCTATTCTAGATCTTCGCAAGCTTTCTGTCTAAATTCCACTTTGTGAGTTTCTAGTGTTAATTTGTAAACAAATCAAGATCACTTCACATCTTCATTGCACCTAGTAATTGCTCGTAATGCCCCCTTTAAATATATATGTGCTGCTGAACATGCCTCGTTAAAACATCTACATTGGTGGTTACCACCTGACTGCTAATTCAATAAAAACTTACCCGAAATATTCTGACATAAAGAACTAAAACCTTTTAAAATTGTACACAGAACAGTATTTAAACGAAGTATACGCTATAAATGGGCTCACTGGATTTAAATAGGACATGAAAAAAGAGACTTGGTCAAGGCGATCCCATTTGGCATATAGTCCTTTATTATTGCTAAATAGGATCGGCCTCCCATCTACCAACTCACGGTCCTTAGTCAGATCCAGATGCCTGGTTAAAGATAGAGGATAGTGATCACTAATACAATTAACAATTAACAGTTACTGTAAACTTTATAAACAAAGGCACTAGTTCTTTTGAAAGTAAAATAAAGTCTATTGTACTGGGTGATCCATTACCATTATATGTGGGTAATTGAAGATTCGGTGACAAGCTCATATCCCTGGCAAAAAACAAGTTATCTTTTAAAATGAGTTTTTTTAAAGTGTCTCTTATTTGGAGAATGATTAAAATGAATAATATTCTTGTGGCCCATGTTATACAAATTACATACCCACTGACCTATAGATTTACATAATGGGATATTAGCGTTGCCAGCCCAGGTAATAAAAGGATGGACCTTAGAATTCTCTATGTACTTTGTTCTAAAACCATCAAATTGATCAATCCATTCAGTGATCCTACTGTCAAAGATGTTATAGTATTAATTGATTAGGATAAAATCATGCAAATAAGTAAATAAAAAGAGAAACATCGGGTACCAAGTAGTGGTGTTAATGACTTGCACTTTAGTGGTGGTTAATTTAACTGACATAAGTAGTGCCAGGCCACCACTTGCCTGCCCAGTTCAATGATGGAATTTCTAGGGTACAAAAAGATACAAAACCATCAACTACAAAATTCTTTAACATCTATGTCTCCTGCCAAAAAACTAGATTGTATTAAGATATACTCAACCAATAAATATTGGATAACTTAGATCATGCCCCAGCAATATACTATGAAAGGATTTTCAAACAATTGGGATCAAGAACCTCCTTACTAATGGAAGAGGAGGAAGCAGGACTAAGAGGGTGGTGCCGAACCTCCAAGTTTAGATCATCCCTATTACTTATTATGTTTTACGGGATATAATCACTGGAATTGCACGGTGAAAATCAATCAGTTTGTATGATGATGTCTAAAGGAGCAAAGCGATACGCTGTTTGGACATTATATATGTGATCCGGCTTTAAAGGAAGGGCGGTACTAGTTTCAGAGTGCAAAGAGTGTGGACAATACATTTAACTCAGTAGATGGGCTTGAATTCTCCCCATCAGCTTAGTCAGGTTATTTAAACAATGCAGCAGACCCTCACAACTGCAGGTTTCTAAAAGTTAATCACCACACAATCCCCGTCTGAGCGTTTTCAATCTTAGCCCTCCCAATCCCCTCTTCCAACAGAAATGATTTCCCCAAACAAGTCATCCTTCCACCCTGTATTGGTTTTCAATCAGTGCACAACCATATGATCAAAGTCTCATCGTTCCCTCTTTCTTCGCAGCAGTAAGCAAGGGTCAAGGCACTTGGACAATAAAATAAGGAAGGCATTCAGTGGGAAGTTGAAGGGTAACTTTATGTTTTGGACCCAAAGCAGGGCCTTAGAGTAATTTAGTTGCTTTAAGAGTGATCATTTGCATTAAGCCGAGACATACCCTGATGTTTAAGAGTATTTGGATTAACACAATTATTCCCAACAGATGGAATAACAAGTGGAATAACACTATTCAGTCTTTCCAAATCATCCGGTGGTGTTCAACACATGTTAGTTGTCAAAGCAGACAAATTGTCGTTACCACTCTGCATGCACTGGACATTAAGTACAGCAGCTTGAGACGGATCATTGTCAATAACACCAAATCATCAAAGTACAAGGACAGTCGCAGTCATGTGTGGTTACAGGAAGGAGTTTGTTTTCCAGACCACTAAGTCTCTCCAAGTGTTCTGTTCGAAAGCTATTCCAGAAGTTTGCTACCTTGCCGAAATAAGCTGAACATAGATCCATCACTTTTCCCTAGGAAAGATTTAGCACAAGTAAGAGCAGACACGGCGTAACTCGAGTGACTCAGACTGCCACTTGAATTTGCATTTGGATTGCCGCCAGGAGAAGAGCTTGCATCATAGGTTTTCCCATTTCCTGCTATATGCCTCTTTTTCTGCTTCCTCTTGGAAGCTGATAAACTGTCATTATGTTTTCCTGTGAGTATAAAACTCTCAGTATTATCACGAGTGGCATTATGCATTGCACTAGAACTGGGCCTGTGCATTGAGGTCCTTCTCAGTGCAGGCTGATCCAACTCTGCGGAACCTTGTTCAGCAATTACACTATGCTATGCACAAACCATAGAGGGACTGGAGAGAAAGGCTTTTCTTGCTCTCCCAAACAGACTATAGACCTCACTAAAGAGAAGTAGAAAAATAAAGGGGGAAAAACAGATCCTCTAGTAGAAGATTTGGAATATGGAAAATAAAGATAGTAAAGGACGAAAAACCTACTGGGAAACCCATAGGGCTGTTAAAAATGCCCTCACCCACTTAATAGTAGCATGCTTCATCATAGTGTCACTAACACACCCGGATGTAGATCAACGCTCAGCGTAGAGCACGTATTTTATATATAAAATAATTTTTTCATGAGTGAGATACCTATTGCAGAGAGAAAAACTATTTAAAACTGTCTACGTGCCCCTATCTTGTTTATTGTGGGCCCCCTTTGACAGGGTTAAAAATTTAATGAGCGGATATATAGGAGAAGCTACATCTCCATTACCCTGTCTGCATGTACTGACATGTTTCAGCCTATTCCAAACTCCCTAATGGGTCAATGGCCTTATTCAGGATACAGATTCCTTACTAAAGTCCTGATCTGCCTAGTTTACTTGACCAAATGGTAGGGATAAGTATATGGTAATACTTGCATTTAATAGACACATGCAGGTTGCGTACCTATAAAAATAAAATATATCCCATCATTATAGGATACATTTCCCTCAGTAAGGATCTCCACCTTCATAAAACCAACAATATTCACATTCAAGAATAAAAAAAAAACTGTTCCATATAATACTCTTACCCTGACGTGGCACCAACACCCTGTGAAATGTGAGACATTCACCTTAATTCAAACAAAAGCAATCTACAATTGTAGCAAAATTACCTTCCTTACACGAGTATCATTATTACTGCTCCAAACTCGGGGCCACAATGGGAACGTCTCCCTATAGTCAAACTATAAAACATAAGCAATCCAGAGGAAAGAACTTTTTGTGCTGTAATGAAAACTGTTAGAAATGGGATTTCTGGTTGGCTAAGGCTTGCGTGAAAGCCAGGCAGAGACCACCACTCTAGTCAGGGCAAGGGAGTTACACGCTGAAGATAACCCCTGCTCACCCCCTTGGTAGCTTGGCATGAGCAGTCAGGCTTATCCCAGAGGCAATGTGTAAAGCGTTTGCGCAACACACACACACAACAGCAACAAACTAGGTACACCACAAAAGAAACTCCACACAAGGTTATATAAAAAATAGCCTTTGTATTATCATACACACATTAGAAACCTAATCACACATTTACACTGTGCCAACGGCACGGGCGATAGTCACAGGGGACTATATACAGGACCAGGCAAATCGGGCCATGGTCAGAACCATCAGAACAGGTAAGTAACTGCAAAACCCAATCAGTAACTACTGGTACAATAATGACCTCAGCATTATTACGTCAGGCATAAAACACATTAGGCCCAAACCTCCTAAGCATAAACACATTACGCAATAGGCCTCATAACCAGAAACCATATTAGGCATAAATCAGGGTGTATAAATCACATTAGGCTTCACATTAGGCAGGACATCTGCAACAGTGTAGTATTTTACATTTAGGCATAAACCTAATCTCTGTGAATCCCCCTGTATGAGACAACATGACATTAGGGTGCAATGCACACGAATGGCTAGGGCACACATTACTATGACATCACTGTTCCCATGGTGCCAGATCCTGCCAACATAATATCCAAAACCTTCTCACATCAGGGCATAGCATCTGGGCATGACCAGCCTCATCTGACCAGGTGTGCAGAACAACAATTAGCACAGCCTTTGCGTTCCTATGGCGATACCCAATGTTCTCCCTATAGGCTTCTCACAGGTAGCCACTGCTAAGGTCATGGTCCTTGCTGGTCTCGTAATGCAAGGAGGGAGGCGAGGGTGCAATTCACCCTTATTCCTCCTTAGAGAAGAATGGCCCCCGTGTTGCAGTTGCCAACGACCTGCGGTGCAGCTGGGAAGTGAAGTAAGCACCACTGGGCCTGAGTCCTTCTCCAGGACTCTTGAAAAACAAATGTGCCTCCAAGTTGCAGTGGTCCGCTCTCCTGCGGGGCCGCTGAAAGACACAGGCACTGTCAGCATGGTGCCTCGCGAGCACCGAAAATGCACCCGTTCTGCCCCCCCACTCACCGGGGCTGCTGGCAGACACCTCCGGGTTCTCTCTGGCCTTCCGCTGGCCTCCAGGCACTGACAATGGACCCCGTCAGTTCCGCTGCACCCGGACCTCCGTTGGCTGCTCCAACACGTGGGGACACTCTTCTGCAGACTTTCATAGGTACACGCAGGGCTCCCACCGGCACACGGGAGCCCTTCTTGAGCAGATGCCGCCTTCCTCTCTCCCTCCCTTCTGGCTTCCGGGTCTTTGTCGCGCTGCGATTGTCAGCCACGGCCACTTCCCTCAGTGGCCCCGCCCAGAGTCAGGCAAGGCCGCCTGGCTTCCGGGTCGCGTTCAGAAGCGTCCCGGAGATTCCTTTCGCTTTGACCCGGTCACGGCGGTGATTCCTTCCACAAGTGCGGGGTGGGCAACCCCCACAACAGCGCATAAGCAGGGTGGGCACCCACGATAAAATGAGCAAAACTGTGGGGTGTGCACACTACCATGCGGGGTGGGCTCCCGCCTCGAGAACCATAAAGGTGGGGTGGGCTCCCGCCTCACTGAAATGCAACAAATGTGGCAGAAAATAAATGAGGGGTGGACACCTGCTCTGTCCCCCGGCACGGGGGAACCCCTCACGCCGGGGTTCCCTCCAGGAAACTTCCCGCAGCACAGCACTGCAGCTGCAGGAAAAAAGGCTCCTCTCTTCTCAGCTGGTAATTGAAATATAGCGCTCACAAGGTGCTTGATGTCCCACAAGGAATCCAGCAGGCAGGAATAACAGTCCTTAATGTTCAGGGGGCATAGCTGGGCCCAGGGAGGCCAGCACACAAGGCCTTCCAGCAGGGTGGCAAGCCCCCATGGTGGCTCCTCCTGGGCCCCAGCAGCAGCAAGCCCCCAAAGGTCCAGGAACAGGACACCAGCACAGAACAACTTCATGGGGTCACAGCCCCTCTATTTATATTAGGCATTCCATTGTCTGCAGCGTAGGGTTTGGGGGAGCCGGATGCAACTGGTTCAGGGGGGATTTGGAGCACTTTGTTTTCCAAGCTCCTCTTCCCCTTTGTCAGGTGGGGGCTAGATGATTAGACACACCAGAGGGGGTGGAGCCAGAATCGTCCAGGCTAGGCACAGATCTATTCAGGGGATTACTCCTCCCACTACTCCCTATGCAGATGTCCCATTCAGCCTAGTGCTCACTCATCCTGCCCCTCCTGGAGCCACACACACCTCCCAGGCCCTGTCACTCACAAGCCAGACATGTAATTCACATCAGGCAGGCAGACACATGGCACACAGACATGCCAACTTTTAAAAGTGGCATTTCTAAAATAGTTATAATAAATCTGCGCAAACCATTGCATAGCATTTATTATCACTATTCCAAACATACCAAACTTGACCACACTGCGCCTCCCATATCAGGAATTACCACTGAAAAACTTATCAGAGAATCCCCAATGCATTTCTATGGGAGGGCAGCCCCACAGTAGTGAAAACCCAAAATGGCTGTTTGTCACTATCAGGACATGATTCACACTGAAGGTACATGTCTTATCTTTTACCTACAATGCACCCTGCCCATAGGGCTAGCTAGGGCCTATCTTAGGGGTGACTGACATGCAGTAAAAGGGGGTCACAGACATGGCACACACTTTAGGTGCCACGTCACAGCGGCAGTAACACTGCGCGCACAGGCCCTGCAATAGCAGAGGCCTGAGATAGGTTTGAAAGCCTACTTTGGTGGGTGGCGCAATCAGCCCTGCAAGCCCACCAGTAGCATTTAATTTACTAGCCCTGGGTATATGAGATACCACTTTACAAAGGACTGACAGGTAAATTAAATAGGCCAAAACCGGTGTAGACCAATCTTACCATATTTAACACAGAGAGCACACGCACTTTACACTGGACAGCAGTGCTAAAGTGCCCAGAGTCCTAAAACCACCAACAGCATGTCAGAAAAAAAGGCTAGGAGAAAGGCAAAACGTTTAGGGATGACCCTGCAAAAAGGGGCCAAGTTCAACAAAAACCATACACATTATTCAGGTGGGATCTCTCTCTGTACATCTAAATCACTAGTCTTCCTGTATTCTGCTAGTCCTTTTTAGTGTTGTTTCCTTATTGTTATGAGCGTGGTCACTGGACGACAAATGACTGCTCAAGGTTACACAAATGATCACTACTTGTCTCCGAAACACCGCAGGTCTTAGTCTCCCCCAGTCGTCAGGAGCTAACACTTTAATTCAGTTCTCTCCACTCTTCGTCCTGTGACTTGGGCTTTTCCCGCTGTTTTAAGCGCTCGTTCGGATCTTTGGTGTCTGATCCCAACCTCTTCTCACCATGCAGAATTCAGTCAGGATTCTGGGCATTGTAGTCCTGGCCCAAAAGCAAATAAACTGTGTACAGTTCCACAGGCTTCTCCTGCTTATTTTAAGTGCCCATGCAGTGCTTTGCCGGCGGGTCTCCACCTCCTCTCACTGGGCAGGATTCATGCAGGATTCTTGGCATTGTAGTAATGGCCCAAAAACAATCAAACTGTGTCCCGTGCCACTGGCCTCTCTGATTCTATGATTTAAAGCGCTTGTCCACACTTTACTGGCTGGTCCCTGCCTTCTCTCATCAGGCAGGATTCTGGGGATTGTAATCCTGCCACAAAAACAGACAGGATCCCCAGTGCTTAATTTAAACAACCTAGCTGCATAATTTAGTCTTCTATTGTCACATAATTCTAATGACCCTGTTCAATCAATTTATTTTCACCTTAGAATAAAGTTGTATTCCTATATAATTATTGTCAAGGATGGATGCACATTATCTAGGTTGTTCTATCAGAACATGACTTGCTTAAACAGAACTGCACTAACATGTGATTTCTGTTTTTTTAAGGTCCAATGCTATATCATCAAGGTTTGGATACAAATGTGATTCAACAAAGTCGCAGGTGAGCGTTTAGGAATGCAATTCATAATTTAGGCCGTGGATATGTGTATAAAATACATATTCTTAAATTAAAAATGTAAATTATCAGCTCATCAAATCTAATAGTTAATGATTCGCATTGACATGAGATTGCGATTTCTTTCAAAAACCCTGGTCTGGTTATGTCCACGGCCACTGAAATTAAGCGGCAGCGGAGAACCAAATTTAAGTGGCAGGATTGGCTAAATTATGCGACAAGAAAAGGCTATGCAACACATTTTGTCATAGGATTACTTATAAATTTTGTCATTTCCGGATATATTAACACAGCTGGGCATAGGCTTTACCTCATAAGTGGCAGTTTAACATCTAAATACAGTAAGAAGAAACAGAAAGGTGAGCAGTCAACCTTTGCATAAAGCCTTCCACTGCAAGTCAACATTTGCCACCATGATTTCAGTAGTTTTTGTTCCGTTAAAGCTAGAAGCAAGCTTTTTTTGTTAAACCCTGTAGATTGAGCAGCCGATGCTGGATTATGTAGCACATGAGGCAAATTCATAATAATGCAGACAATGCCGCTGCCACGGAATCGCACAATTCCCCTGGCCTGGTTATGTCTAAACAAAATGCATAAAGGAGCCTGTGCTCTCAAAACCTATTTCATAAATTCAAAAACATCCAGAAACATTGGTGCTTAATCGTTGAAATTTGGATATTCATTTGCTACAAGCAGAGGGGTGGAGCCAGAGTGTTCCGGCAGCCACGGAGTTTGGAGCATAATACGTCGAGTCTTTCATGGTGTTTTCTGTGGCTACTGCCACTAGAAATCCCCAAGGGGGAGCAGCAGCGTGCTCAGAGCAGGAGCCCTAAGCCTTACGTCTTCTGCCTCGAGCATTCCACAGTGCTTCTTCGCAGATGCGGACCTCTCACTTAACCTAGGGTGATCATGGTGGCTGTAGACAGATACCGCTGAGAGTGAGCGCCGGGACCCCCCACAGAAGCAGCCCAATCAGGACTGGGTGTGGCTTGCGGGAATACCCGGAGAGACCCAACTGACACATCTGCCTGACTTCTTCCCCGCGGTCAGGCCTTCACTCCTTAAAATTAGTCCACCACCATCAGGCCCCTACAGCCCTCCAGTGGTGCTACGATCAATGTCAGAGCCCTGAAATTTTGTAGATGCTGGAGCACTTGTATTTGCGTTCTCGCCTGCACCAACCTGGCACCAACAGCTCGAAAGCCACTGTGGCAGAAGGTTCTGACACCAAGACTTCTCATCTTCAACCACCACAAAGGAAGGGCAGGATCCTGGAACGGTAAGATTGGTACTCAATATCTTACTGTTTCATCCGATATGCAAGGAGAAGGCGGACACCAGTACCCAGGCCTCCCCCACTTATAAGCCGAGCAAAGACACTGGTGGGCACATCGCTTGGGCTTCCATTAACACACTCGCATCACCAGGACAATGCTTTGTTAATCTCTGGCCCCTCCCAAAAAACACCCCAAGCAGTGGAGCCCATGGGCACCGCATCATCAAGCTCTTTCCCGAGAGATAGAGCTCAAGCATTTGACCAGTTGTCAAACAGGCGGGGATGAGTACTGAGGAAGCGGTGTTAACCCCCACATTTCACATTAAAGGACCACATGACATTCTAAACAGGGGCAATATACTACGCCTATTTAAACACATACCATCCTTGGTCCACATAGTTTTAGATGATCTCGCCTGGGTCAGATCCCAGAATCAATGCTGATAGGATTCTGTCAACAATCCCACCAAGCCGCCGCGCTTAAGGAAGCAGCCCAGTTGCTGAAATGGGGGATAGACATCAAACACCTCCAACCAGAGAAATGTCTTCATGTGCTTTATGCCCCTTCCCAGAAGAAGAGGACTTATTCTATTTTTTGAAGAACAAATAGCACTAACGATGTCAGCAAATACCAAGCTCAAGACTCTTAAGGCCTTTAGAATAGCATGCACAAATAATCACAGGGCTGTGCATCCTTAGGACACCACGGCAGACAATGAACTCTGCTAGTGGGTTCCTCCTGCCCGAAGCCTGTCTTGCCGCCATCCCTAACACCATCAACACATGGACGCAAGGCAACCATCCCAGAGTGGCGGCCCTCAGCCCTCCACTAACAATCATCTCCTGGAAAGTGGCAGGCCTTAAGAAACTCACCAAGGCTGACTCAGTCCTTGACAATCTTCATGAGGGAGAAATATTTTGCCTATAGGAGACCTGGGTCACCAAAACAACACTCCTTACAGGGTATTCTGAATTTTACATTCCAGCTACAAAGCACAATATTTTTCCTGCCATCTGGCAGACTTTCCATCTTTATCAAACATATCTGAAAAAAAGAGGCCATTGAAATACTCACCAATTCACACACACTCCAAGTACATCAAAGGTCTAAAGTGCGAATCCAAACA
Organism: Triturus cristatus; assembly: GCF_964204655.1. NCBI lineage: Eukaryota > Metazoa > Chordata > Amphibia > Caudata > Salamandridae > Triturus > Triturus cristatus. Next base: position 821,226,529 of record NC_140591.1, read on the forward strand.
CTTCCGACTGCTGGTAACCAATTGCTATCTCAACTAGGGGTGGGCGGAATTTGCGGAATTAACCTTCGCAAATTATCGCGAGAATGTTTAAAATTATCGCAAACAAGCAGAAATATCGCGAAGATGCAGAAGTTTTTTTCCGGCATGTTCGCGCGATTTTCTGCATGGTTGCGGGTCGCCAACTTACCCATGTGGCTGCTTGCGGGCGCGGCCATCTTGTTTTGAGTTGTTCTCGCGGTGCATGATCGCGAGAAGAAAGACGTGATCGCGCGACGCATGACGTCACTGCGGGCGCGAACTGTCGCGAGACAGCGCAAATGGCTAAAAACAATACAACATCTCATGGAGAACGCGACCGGATCAAGAAAACTTGTCGGCGAACGCAGGGATTCAGGTAAGGCGATCGCGCGCGCGCGAGAATGTATCATTTTACAGCGCGAGCAAGAAACAAATTATCGCCAAGCTGCGGAAACCGGAATTTTTGACATTTTCGCGCTCTCCGCGGAACGCAAAAATGTCAAATTATCGCAATTTCCGCGAACGGAACGAAATTTTTGCCCAGGCCTAATCTCAACCCTGCACAGCATCAGAAAAAACAGGCTTTAAATTCTCTTTCAACTACAATTGAAGAGCTATTTTGCAAATATGACTCCCATTTACCAATACTTGTTGGGGATTTCAACACCAGGGTCTTGGGCAAGCCCTCTAGTTCTACAAGCCAACCCACAGATTCTTCTCAACAATCATAAATTAGTCTCCACTATATCTATAAGAGAAGCTTATGACCCACATTGGCAAACTTTCCCACTTTAAGGAATCTATCCAACATTGACTACATCTTCGTTAGTGAATTGCTGTCCACTAAGCTTTACAATTTTTAAGCAGATGACATGGATGAGAGTAACCACAGACCCCTGCCAAGGCCTCTAAACAACTATTGTTTATGGGGGAACCAAACTTGAAAGAACGCCACACGGTCCTTCCCAGAATTAAATGGTCAGCTAATCTTGGGGACAGTCGCTGCCGGCATGACTCATGGGTGGGGGGGAAGGGGGTCACGCGGGGGTGGATTTTAAATAAAAATTTAACTTACCTTTGCGGCCTGGTCTGGTCCCGCATCATCCCGCTTCCTCTTCTCCACACAGGAAGCAGGCAGCCTCTCTCCCCTCACCTAAGCCAATCACAAAGCTGCAATGGCAGCATTGTGGTTGGCTGGGGCACTGACTGCACAGGCGTTTATGGGGAGGCCATTTTCTCCATGTCATGCAGCCTACATGGCGAAAAGGTTAGAGTGCATATGACTGGTTTGGTCGGCCCTGGGGCCGACCAAACAGTCATTGCCCACAACAGTGGGCAAGCCACTCCTCCCCTGGAGCAGGACTGCCCACCCGCCTGCCCCCAACCAAACCCTTCTGCTTTCTCACAGTGCGAGAAGCAGAAACATAAAATGGTATTTATAATACCATTTTATGTTTTTGCTTCCCGCACTGCTAGAAAGCAGTGAGGCGATGCTCCTCCACCCACATGGAGGAGCCGCCCCTGCTTAGGGAAAGACTTTCAGCCTGGATTGGAAAAAAAGGGTCAGCCACTAAACCACCCAGTACACTCACTATTCCAGGGTACAGGGAGGAACTTGTTGCAGTACTTCAACTGGCTTTGGGTGGTGGTCCAAAAAACCATCGGAGAAGGGACTCCCCCATTCAAATAACTGCCCCTTTCATTATAACAAAGTAGAGGTTACAAGTAAGCACATTCTCCAAAGGGCCCTGGTGGCCAGAGAAAGAGAGGGCAAAACCTATCATAGACATAAACGTTGAAGAGGAGGGGGGCCAGCAGGCAGCCCTGTTTAAGCCCATTATTGGTTCTGTTTAAGTCCATTATTGGTTGGCACAATGGCGGTTGCTGTGGTAGGACTTGTTTTCATCTGGACCCAGGTCCCCTGATATAGGATGTTATGGCCTTGAGAAGCTGGGGGGATCCCCCATCCAGTTAATTTCTCACACAGACTGCCCCAAACCATCCTGTTGAAAGCTGCTCTGTAGTCAATGAAGCAGCAGAACAATGGAGGTTGCTTGCTCGGGGTGACAGGTGCGCCAGTGCTATGATATTGTCCATCGTGGAGCTTTCGGGCCTGAATCTGGATTGAAAGAAAGGGGGAATTTTTCTTTCTGTGGTGCAAGTTTCCAGCTCTTCCAAAACGATGCGGGCATAAGATTATGCTTCTAGATCTAAGAGGGCAATAAGCCGGCAGTTTGCCTAAGTTGAATGGTCTCCTTTTTTGTGAATTGAGAAGAGAATTGGCCCTCTCTATGAGTTCGATATCTTTGTGGTAACAAAAGTGTGGTTGTAGAGTGGAGTGAGAATGCTGGCCCAGAAATCTTGAGCAGGTTTGAAAACTGAGGCATGGATCCCATTCGGTCCCAGAGCACCATCATTCCTCATTTTGTTGATGGTACCTATTACTGTAGCCTCTGTGATAGGAGAAGCTTGTTAAGGGAAATGGGCTGATGCAGTAATTTGGTGGAAGGATGTTGGTTCTGTTACCTGGTCAGTTGTGTATAACTCCCTGACCTATACCCTTTCTGCCATGCCATTCTCCTTTGTCTGGACAGAGTTGCTGAGACTGTTTATGTGCTTCCAGAGACTGGAATTATTCTTCCATTTTAGGAGAAGAAGATCTTCAGTCATTTCTCTTCCATTTTTTATGTTTTTTGTTGCCATATATTCTGTCTGGGAGCTGCCCTAAGTGCTGGGGGTGGGATATAGGTAATGCATTGAAGGCACCAGTTTATTCACACCAAGGCTTGGCAGGGTGCATCTTCCAATCCTCAAGTACGCAGGTGATATCGCAATCCTGGACCATTCCAGAGTTGGCCTACAGAGTCCTTAGTGCTCTGCTCTCCATTGCTACAATCAGGCAAATAAACTTGAAATGAACAAGGGAAAAAACAAAATTATCAACTTCGGCGAATGCCCACTCAAGAAACAAGCTCACTGGCAGCTAGGAGACCTTCACATAACAACAACTACAAGTTACAAATATTTAGGTGTCTGGTTCACCAAAGGGGCTAAATCTGAATCCTACCTAAAGCATTTGAGAGGAAGAGCACCAGAGTCATCTACAGCCTGAAATGCCTACAATGTCACCTATACAGTCCAACAGCTGAACCAATGCTGAGGGTCCTGCGAGCAAAATCGATCCCAGCATTAAACTATGGACATTTGGCCTTTTACAGAGAACAGGATATGGATCTCATGAATTCTCAAGTCTCTGCATATAAAAAAACTTCCACGCTTCCTGGCAAACCAGAAGGACAAGGCTCAGACTGGAGCTGGGCTTTAGGAATCCAGATCTGATGTGCTAAGGGGATCTAGTAAAATACTACATTAGGACCCTGCGGGCTCAAGAGGTCACACTTAAAGCACAACTTAAAACAATCTTTGAAGAAGAGGGCTCTCCATGGCAATTACAGCTAGTAAAGTCAATCTGATTATTGAAAATCAAGGCAGCCAACCTACACTCTCAGGAAATACAATTTTCAGCGTGGAAAAGTGCATTGAATGGGGAGGCTATGAAAACCTCATTCGAGTGGGACATTGAAAGGCTCCATTGCAGCTCCATCTCTGAGACTCTGGATGCCTCTTATACACCGGGGAAGGCCCAGTCCTACTTCCAGCAAGCTCTCACAGCCCGTGCATGCAGGAAAATCCTTTTTATGAGGCTCTTTAAATAATCAAACATGAATAAAATTCCTTCATTCATGGTGAAAATTCAAAACAAATTCAACAATTTATTGAGGAATGCAGAAAGTGTTGAATGAATATCAATTGTTCTCTCTTTATAAAATAGGAATGGTGGCAAATTAGATGACATTTTATAAATGTATGTATTCTATTCACGTTCGCTTCTCCTGTTGGCAAGCTTTCGAATAACATTGACCTGAAATTGGTATTTGGTCCAGCGAATTTCACTTTTTCTAGATGAACTTCTCTTAAACAATCCTATGCTGGGGATCAGTTTACAGAGGAAAGTTAGTGCTCTGAGGAAAGTTAGAGTACTTACTGCTCATGGGTGTGACAGGGAGCCAGTTATTTTGGAGTCAGTTAGCGCTCTAGTTGAGAGGTTTTGTTGTAGGCATGCTCATGATCCCCACTGCATATAATCAGAGTGGCACAGCGCATGCACGCAACTCTTGAGGGAGCAGGAAGCCCTATACTCCACTGCAATAGCTGAGCTGATTTTTACATTTGCAATTTGTCTGTGGATTTTAATAGTTTTTCATTTTCTTGTGTGCTTGAAAAAGAAGAGAAAGGTTGAAAGACTGACCACTCCAGTGTGCTGGAGGAATCCAGTCAATTTTAGGGACAAGCCTGCAAGAGCATGTGCTACCACATGTGTCGCACCTGCAAGATACTCTTGTATCTGAAAAGGGCTTGAAGCCTGCCCGTTGCTTACGATTTGTTGACTTGCTTGGCACTCTTCTTTACAGCCTCGTAATTTGTCAAGACAGGCCTAACATCATTTCCGTTTCTCTCTGAGGAGCAGGGACCAAGCACTGATTGATTTAACTTAATAAGTGCCAGTACGATGCTCCAGACGGGATTAAGGTACTATTTTGTTCTGTTTAACTTTTAGTGCCTTGCAAAGAGAAGGCGTGTGACTGTCAAAAACGTGCTAAGCAGGACAAGCAAAATGTCAAAGATTTATTTTCTACAGTCAATTTTCTTTTATTTTGTCAAATCTCCTTTTCTCACTTTGCACTCATGTTTTCTTGTGTTTTTGGTCGTGGGCTCTGTTCTCAAAGGATTAGGACTATTTTATTGCAAAGAAACATTGTTTTTGCTTATGTGTAATTTCTGATATGATGCTTTAACACATAATTGCGCAGTACACTGCAATCCACCCCACTCCCATCCGCTCCACTTCCATCTACCCCAATCCAATCCACCTCACCCCACATAAATCCACCCTGCTCAATCCAATCCACTGCAGACCAATCTAATCCACCCCACTCCAATCCAAAGCACTCACCCCAATTCTCACCAATCCACTACACTCCAATCGCACAACCCACCCCACTCTAATCTGCCCCACTCCAATTTGGAACAATCTGCCCCAATCAAATCTAAAACAATCTGCCCCACTCCAATCTTCTGCTTTTCAATCTGCCCCACTCCAATCAAAAGCAATCTGCCCCACTCCAAAACAATCTGCTCCCCTCCAGTCCAAACAATCTGCCCCACTCCAATCCAGCACAATCTGCCCCATTCCAATCCAAAACAATCTGCCCCACTCCAATCCAAAATAATCTGCCCCTCAAATTCGCCCCACTCCGCTCTATGACACTGCACCCTACGACTCTCTCTGACACTGAACCACTGAACTCTACTCCCCTCTACTCAACTCTACAACACTCTACTCACCCTTTTCCACTCTATGACACTCTTTTCCAATAAATCTAGTCTACGACGCTCTACTACCCCCAATCCACTCGAGGACTCTCCACACCATTAACTTTTAGCCATGCTGAACAGAAGCCACACTGGTGTACAACATGGCAAAAACACTTTGCCAAAGCCAATAGCTCTTCGATAGGTGAGACCTATTGGCTTTGCCAATGCTTGTTGAGTCAGTCAGCACTCTACTTTGGAGGCTTTTTTTTTTTGCAGGCATGTGTATGATCGCAGGAACTTTAAAAGTATAGCGGCACAGGGCATCCGTGCTGTTTATGCATGTAGTGGGTAAACCAAACGGATACCAAAGGCACGCAAAGGGTAAGCCCTTCTGCGTCTATCTATGCCCGTCTATACCTATCCACGACCAGACAGGACCAGGGACCAGGTAATATACTGTTTTTAATACGTTTTTTACACATCTACTTAGGGACCTGCAGGAGATGGGCTTTAATTAAAAAACAGAGGCACAACTTCGCCTCCTGGAGCTCGAATTATTGAAGACGTCTCGAAGCAGCAATATGACTTTGAAGGAACTTCAGTTTCTATCCACGAGGCTCATAACCAGTTGAGAACTAACATACTATTTCCTTATCTAAACATAAAGTCCCTTACTAGACACAGAGATGAATAGTTCAATCTCTCAGCTATTGACAAATTAGATGTCCTTATGCTAACAGTACCTAACTCACAGATGCTTCAATAGCGGACCACCTTTGACATTACACACAGGTTTTCATCTTCACTATCAAAACAGGAAGGGCAGTAAAAAAAGAGAAGGGATAGACATGATCATGAGGGAAAATGGTTTTTTCTTTGTCCAGTGTTGTTGATGAGAGTCAGAATGTACAGACTCTGTTTCTAGAGCTAAATTATCAATCCATTTCATGTTCTACATTATTAATTAACTGTCCTCCTAAAAATATGTCCTATTTTCCATAAGAACTTTCTAAATTAACAAGCTCTTAACTGGTCAAGTCGTCCAACTTAATGATGATTGGAGGCTTTCATTATCCAGTGAATAGGAATGATCAGACAACATCTTGAATCGATGAACTTGCTTTTTCTATTCAGTTAACTTAAGTTAATTCGCATGATAAGAGTAATACTTTGGACCATATTGGGCATTTATTGCAGGGAATTACTTACAGTTGCTCCTTGCATCTGGTCAGGCCATTATTTAATAAAACTTTTCAATTGCATTTACACCAAGGTCCTGCTTCTTAAGTACGTGCACATCTCACGCTCCTTATCATGTCTGGAGTAAATCCAACTATGGTTATTTAGTAATACTTTTAGAGTAGCTGAGATTTAATTCAAGATGTGCTGTGGACTCCCAATCTGAAGCTTTTCATGGGTGTTATATGCCTGCAGTTGGTCGATGTTTACCAGTTAAGACGCTCTATCAATTAAAGGATTTTAAACTCTACATCGTAGTACTCATTGGAGTATGCCCAGGCTAAGACCAATCTGAGGAGGCATCAACAGGCTTTGAGAAAAGGCATACACTGGACAAAATAATCTGGGATTTAAAAAGGGACTGGGGAATCACAAACTGCTAATTAACTCAACAAGACAGTCCTACTATGAGTGGAGAATCAGTCAAGCATCTAACAGGCGGAAAGAAATATTTTTGATAATGAAAGAATTATCAGGTATCTCTCAGGTCAATCCTAAAATTCCTCCTATTCAGCAGCTCTGCAATAGTCCTTGTGATAATTTTACAGGCGAAACTGTGACTATATATGCAATAATATCCAAGTTTGACTTTCCACCTCTTACTGAGGAGGAGGTACTGATACCTTCAAACTTGTCCTCTTTAGGTCACCTCTCCATGACAGACTTTCTTTTTAAATTGCCAAGAGCAATATCTGGATCCCCAGAGGACCCTCGCCTGTCCAGGCTCTTCTCTCAACTACAAGTATTGTGGCAGAGACTTTGCTGCCTATGATTAATCAGTCTCTAGAACAAGGGCCAGTACCTAGGGCTTTTAAAGATGCCACTTTTGACCCCTCTTTTAAAGAAGCCAGGAGCAGAAAAAGGCGATCCCAATTTTTTCCACCTATTCTGTTTGCTCCCCTATGGTGCTAAAATTATCAAACTCCCTGTGGCAGAACATCTTTATAATCACCATTAGTCATTCGGCTTTCTTGATGACGTGGAGGCTGGGTTCCATAATATTCATTCTCAGTTCTGCATGCAGTGATGGATGATCTAAGTATGGACAGCGATACAAACAAAGAGCACAGATGGTAACAGTGATGGACATTGTCATGTCCAGGTTGGACAATGCTAATGGGCTGTACCTTAACTTAACCCAATAACTGATCACACAGCTGTAAGTGGTACAGAATGTGGAAGCTACTCTGGTTCTGGCCGCACCTACACTTTCTCCTTCTCACTGTTTGTTGGTTCATCTACAACCACTGCCTATAACTGGGCCTCACATTAAAACCCTTCATAACTGGGAGGCAAAGTTTTGGGTAAATCAGTCAAAAGTCTGTTTAAAGTTCATACGTTTTGGAAATACAGAGGGGGTGGGAGTCGTTTTTCCTTCATGCTCCCCTAAGATTTCTTTGGCTGATTAGTTAAGGGCAGAGACCTATTACATGTTTCAGAAAATCATTTAAAAAATTGACTCTTCAAACAGGCATATCATGGTGTAATATCTCCTTTCTCTCCATACTGTGTAGCTCTGTGAAACCCTTGGTGTACGTATGCTTTAAAATAGCTGTATTATAGCATAACAACATAACATATTTTCAATAGATGAAAGTTCTGCAGAGAAGGATCATAAACAAGTCTCTTGCTTATACATATTTGTAAAAAGAAGCACTGGGAAAGCCAATATTTCAGGCCTTGTCAGCTATTGTGTTTTTTAAACTATTTTCATGAACCATTTTAACAAAAGGATTAACAAGTATTGGCAAAGTTAGTAGGTTTGACATATGTATGTCGTATTCAAACATGAACACACTCTAGGGATAAACATACACAGATCATACATTTATGCATAAGTAATCCACTGAAGATTTAAGCCTGCTATACGTATCTTGACCAGTTTCGCACTGATCTGTCAAGCAGGGGTCAAGAAAAATGGGGTCACAAAAATTAGATTTTTACCATAGTAATTGGATCTGAACAGATTTACACAAAATTACAAAAGGTATGCTTTCTAAGTAAAGTTCAACATTTTTGCCCAATTTGGTGTTATTCAGCTCAGCAGCTTTTTCTGTATCAGAGAGCAGAGTTTCCTATGGAAATTACCATTCCCCGAGGAAACTTACACAGTACCACAGTACTATGGAGTAGACGTTTGTATGGTGGGTACTGTGGTACATGACAAAAATGTTTTTAAAAAGAGAATAAAATCTGGGTTGTGTACCCATTGGGGGTTGGCTGCCCACAAAAGGGTTGGGCTTAGGGCCTGGAACAATGTCATTCATCAATGATGTCATTTAATATGTGATGAGTGTTGTAATTTGTGCGATCATAAACAGTGCATGGTGGAGGCACAAGTTATAGCAAGCTCAGAAAACTAGAACTTGTGAAATTCAGTGTTATTTTAGTTTTTAATCGTTATCTAATTTCAATACCTAACTATAACATGATTTTAACCATTGTTTCAGTGATTTTTTGATATTTTTTAGTCCAGTCAGGCATTATGAGTACAAGCCTGAAAGTGTACACATAAAGAATTAGACATACTATCACCTTTTACAGTGAGTAAGATTTGACAAGAGTTGAAACACATTTGGTCCAGCGTAAAGTTTCCCACTCTTTACACATCATAAAAACCCAAACTCGTAAGGAGCGTGGCTTAGCCTGCAAACATGGCGGTCGACCTCTAAGTGAGCTCCTCTTCACATTGCAGAAAATCAGCGTGAAACCACCACTTCCCGGGCTCATCCAACCCGGGTTGAGCCTTCCTGTCAGCTGACATCCCACACTGATGGTCCGGGCGCTGCTGCGCAGCCACATAGCCTGATTTGACGGCAAGTGGGCACTGCTGAGGCTTTGTCCAATACAGGTGAGGGAGGACTGGCAGTGGGCAACTACGTGAATGTGCCACAGGAACCATCTATGGAGGATGCCGGAGCACTGCCGGGGTAAGCGCCCACTCCCATCCCCCTGGTCACCAAATTCATCCACGACTGGCTTCTGAGTTGAGTACCCCAGAGCAAAGTTTGTAACTACTTAATCATAGAGCGGGCGCACAGGGCCCTGGTTGCTAAACCACTGGTGGGTGCCCCTCAGTGCGAGTGCTCAACTACATCAATCAATAATGTTTTCTCCAGGCAGCATGCAAGACTGGCCGGCTGTACTGTCATTCCTTCTCAGTGATGATCTTCCCAGATTATACACTGAAAGGGCAACAACAAAGATGCTCTTTCCCAGAATTAAAGCAAAAATTACGAGCCATGGAACTCACCTACATGCTTCTATTCCCACCCACCTCAGTCATTTTCCAGAGCAAGACCTTTTTCTTTGACACCGCTGAGGTGACATGGGAGTGGATTGAGGAGCGCCCATCTCAACACAACAATGGTCCACCACCCCAAGGGTGGGGAGGAATAGGAGAGGAGCTGGAGGGCAGTGGCACAGAGCCCCGAGGAAGGCGTAGTGCAGGAGGAATCGAAGGGTCCTGTCCCAGGACCTTTGGCGCTCTGCCCCCATAAGGGGACAATGCCCCGCTGAAGTGGATGACCCTCCTGCACAAATTGACACTAATGATCGCTCATTGGTGCTTCTGGACACTCCTTAAAGGGCAGGTTACTGTTCAGACTGTGGGACTGTTTATTGCTATGACTGATATCTGCATGGATGTTTTGCTGGGCTTTAGTTAGGCTCCTCATATTTTAGTTGGGGATGGCTTTAGTTGGGGTGGCGTGTCAATGGAAGGGTTGATACTCATCATATGTGAGCCCCGTAGGCTACAGTCCCTAGTCACACCACGAGAGGTCCTTCCAGTTCATGAAGTATAGAGGGGTGTTGTGGGTGGGGGAGGGTTTCAGGGTGTTGTTTCTTGTTTTCATTTTGAGACTAGTGGCAGGCAACAGCTTCTGGCACGTACATTTGTCTGTTTCCTACACTTCACAGACACAACCATATAATGACTGACACTGTCAACCATGGGGCCCAAGCACGAAGACACGCAATCCTGGGTACCCTTCAACTTAAGAGGGGCAGTTTTAAAAGCGGCCTCACAGACCGAGGTGGATGTACTTACTGGGTAATAGTTGTGTCTTTCTGGCCTGCAGGGAATTTGGGCAGGTATATCACTCTGGTTTTCACATGGGCTCCTGAGGCACGGCCATCCTGATTGAAAGACATACCCCCCTAGTGGTCTGCAGAGGAATATGAGACGTTACAACGCGATCAAAATGATCGCGGAACAGTACATTGCAGTTTTTACAACTCAAGTCGTTACAACGACTTGCGATGGAGGGCGCTGGACTTAGGAATAGTATGATTTACTATTCCAACACCAGTCTACGTACAGTAGGGAAGGTGTTGGAATAGTAAATCATACTATTCCTAAGATTAGAGCACCATCCAGCGCAAGTCGTTATAACGACTTGTGTTGTATTACCCATGATGTAAAGGCATTGCGATGCAATGCCCGCGTGGTAATGGATGTTTCCACTGCAGAGTATGGCTTGATGGGCAGGGGTGGTATGTGGTGGTTACAGGCACCCTGTATGACTGCCCAAACACCCTTCTGTGTGTCTGTGCTCCTTCATCCCTGATTCCCGATTTTTCAACCAAACTTGGCAATCTGATACGGGAGCTTCCAGACACCCTGTGGCTACTGGGGATGATCTTAATGGGGTGTGCGACCTGAGTCTCGACCCTCCCTAGACCCACACGAATGCTGGATGCCTGCAGATCCCCCCTTTCGGCCTTTCTGCATAATTCTGTTTTATGTATGGATACTGCATCACCCAGAGGAACGGGGGTACACCTTCTACTCTGGCAACCATTCATCATTTTCTAGCCTCAACTACTTTCTTATGTCTCAGTGGAATGGTCATCGGGTTCTGGCTGTTAGACTACTAGTTAGGGCCTATCCGATTACTCACTGGGGGAGTTAGAATTTACTTGGTAACTGAGGAGGGCTGGAACCTCAACCGATGTCATCTTCAAACAGAGAAGCTCAGGGAAATGTGCTTACAGGCATGTCAGCGATTCCTTACTAAAAATGAGGGATCGGTGGCCTTTTGGGGGACACTGTGGGAGGCACAGAAAGTCACTGTCCGGGGGATATTATTAGCTACACATAGAACCAGAAGGTCAGGGCCTGGCTGCTCGTCAAAGATCTGGGGGACTAAAAACTTGAACTCCAGGGTCGGTATGAGAGGTCATGGCAGGTCTCCGTCCTATGAGACTCACTGCATATGCAGACACTGCTCAGGCAGGAGCTCACACCGAAGGCGAGGGGGGCATGAGTGGCCTCAAGCAGCAGGATTTATCAATGGGGTGGCAAAGCTACCAAGACCCTGCACTGTCTATGTACTCCTAAGGAGAGCGGGGTGCCGGTGGCTTATCTAATGGCCGATGATGGCTCCCGATTGACTGGCAGCAAGCCCATTGAACAAGCTTTTGCTTCCTATTATCGGGAACTGTACAGCATTGACCCCTTGAGCCCTCGCCCAGAGCTGCACATGTTTGCGAAGGACCTGTCGATGCCATGCTTATCGATGGGGGAACGAACCTCCCTAGAGACGGCCTGCGACAAGCTGTGTGCAGACCTAGCGCAGCTACAGGCAGGTAGGGCGCCAAGCCAAAAGGTTTCCCCGCAGACTTTTGACATCTATTATGGCCTAAGGAAGGCTGGGGACCTTCCAGGAGGCCCTGGAGCATGGTGAACTGCCTGGAAGAGATGCATTGTGCAGATTTTTGGCCGATCTCCTTATTGAACTTGGAGGTAAATATTTGGGCTTCACAGTGGTTGTCCATGGACTGGTCCATCCGAACCAGTCAGGGTTTATGCTGCATCGGGCCACTCGGCATTATATACACCAAGTGCACAACGTGATTGAATTAAGCAAGACCTGTCAAGGCCAAAGGTCCCTCCTCTCAGCTGATTTTAGGAAGGCATTTGATCCGGTGGATTGGGACTACCTCTTTGCCATCTTGCCTCGTGTGGGGTTTGAACTGAAGTTTATTGGTAAAGTGCAATTACTGTACACAAACTTTAAGGCCAGAGTGCGAATTGGAGGAGCAACTTCAGAGTGGTTCCCAGTGACATGTGGCACCTGCCAGGGATTTCCCTTATCGCCCCTGCTGTTTGCTCTGGTGATCGAGCCCATGGTGGTTTGGGTGCAGGTAGATGCACTGTTTTGGGGCTTTCATTGGTCCTCTGGGGTGAACGACAGGATTTCGCTATACGCAGATGACATCCTGTTCTTCTTGGGTGACCCGGAGTCATAAGGACCTTGAGCCCTTCAAATTTTGCACATACTTGGAAAGTGCTATAAAGAAAAAGGCTCCCCCTAAAAAAACTTTAAGGTCTAAGAGGAAGGAGGAAAGAACAAGAGGAAAATACAACAAAGAACCTCTATCTAGACCTATATTACTTTTAATCAGACCTATTCAGGTTCTGCCCAGCCGATGGCTAGTCAATAACACTAAATATATTAAAATAAGTACAAGGAACTACTTTAAACTCATATTTAGTGTTCATTTTTTTAGTTTTTTTTTAAAATGATCAAATAGCACAATTATATCATTTTGTATTGTTTAGATAGATTCAATTGAGAAAATACAAATATATGCACATTCAATGACAACTAATAATTCATCAAAAATCAAAAATTACATATAACACATTATCATACACAAAATGATCATTAATTGAACCAACCCCACAGCTACCAGCCATAATTCATTCTCACCACATTCACTACTACAAACATTCTTCGTACATCCTGGTACTTATTAAAAGCAACAATATAAGATTCGATCCTGTAGGGGGTCCAAAAAGTTGGTAAATGGAGGCAAAGCAGATCAAAGGGCTGTTTCTGATAACATTGTGTCTCCAAGGACCACTCCTCAAAGATGATACTTGGTCTTGGTCTACGAGCGTTTCGGTGGAGAACCACCTTCCTCAGGACCGGAAATAGAAGGGAGGGAATCTCAGACCCATAAAAAGCTGGGGGTAATCTGTGGGGAATTTAAATACATGGTTTAAATCAAAATATAAAGGCAGGAAACGGATGATTTCGAAATATTTGTGACTTAAAAATGTTAAAGGTGGATCCCATGTTCATTTATCTAAAGATTTTTTTTTTTCAATAGAAAAGCTCCACATCAAATGTGATTTATCAAAAGGAAGAATGAATAGAAAAGATTTTCAGAAAAGCCTTCACCTTTATGTGAGCATAATGAGCAATTTGTGCAGTCAAACATAAGAAGTTTATGAAAAATAAGAAATAGTCTATAACCCAAAAGTATCAAATGCTATCATGCTAATGCTATAGATATTCTACAATGATCTAGACAACAAACATCATGGAGAGATGGTTCTAGTCGTCCTTGCGGTTCAAAGGCCAAAGAAAGGAAATTTTAACCAAACCGGAAAACCTCACATAAGCCTCTAAAAGAAAAGGCAGATATGCATAATTAGCACACATAATTTGCCAATGATACATCTCTTATGCTAGTAGCATACGGATTCTGCTTACCCTTTTAAGATGATAGTTAGTTTAGATAAGTCCAAGGTCGACAAATCAAATAGTAAGTAATCTATGTCGGTTTAATTGTCCAAGAGTAGGTAAAAACCCTGTTATGCGGGATAAGTCAGTTGAGCTGCCAGCTGAGGAAAAAGCAAACAGAGCGACTTGTAACTACAGCGCATACCCATGTCATAATTCCAATACAAAACATAGATTGTACCTTGTAAATCTACTATTAAAAAAGTGGCTGTTAGCGATTATAAACTGTTGACCTCCATGATATCTTTTAAGCTTTAAGATTCTCACTATAAAACCTAAGGGATATCTGCGCAAACGAATTGTATCTTTATTTAGTCGTCGCTCATATCACACACAGAAACGCATTTAAATATCTCAAGATAACCAACTAATACTGAATTGATGGCTATCACATATTTCTGCCCTTAGCTTCCTTAGTTGAGTAACATACATCTCCACCGATTCACCATTATTTTGGAGCCTCTTAGTAAATTGATACCTCTCGAGTATCGTGCTAACTTTTGGTAGATAATGATTATCTAGTTTCTTAATACGCACCTTATATTCATTTAGACCCCTGCTTTCAACAACAGAGAGATCAGCTAGATGATCAAAAACATCTTGACCCTCCGAACCAAGACAATGTAAGAGAAGAGCAGTTTTCCTCTCTGCACCAAGATTCGCACCACAGACTTTAGCTTATCTCTCAAATACTATTTTCCACTTCTTCCACTTGATAGAGGGCTCACCTGGTTCTGACAAAAAGAAGGGAGGAGCAGTCACATTCTGCATGGTTGCAATAATTAAATTGAATAACCTGCAACAAGCACTTGTAAAATATCAAATACCCCTATTACACTGTGTTTCTCAAAGTGCTTGCAAAAATTCTTGCTCACTAATAAACAAAATGTAAATAAAATCCCAACAATACAGCAACCGAACTATAGATGGCAGTGTCACATAAGAGAAACAATTTCCCTACCAAAGAGACAGAATGAATGTTGTTTACAATTTTATTTTTTTTAACATGCGCTTAAAGAAGGCACTAAAGCTTCAGCGTTCTCTTTCTGAAGTGTTGATCCAAACTTCCTGCGACGAACTGAGTAAATCTAACTCCACACCGGAGCTAGAAATTAAAAAACAGTCAGTCACAATAATTAAAATGAAAACGAAAAATATACTCCTTGAAACTTCCCTCTATATTTCCATAGTGAGCATATCACCAAGATGATCATAAATGTGAAACACCCAAAATATTGAAAATCCAAAATAAATCGAAGTACTGTGTCTACCTTAGCGTGTGCGTACCAATGTTCCCTGTTAAAGTTGCTGGGCAACGCTTCCACATCCTTTCCTGAATGCGTCACCCAGGGTCGTGTGCGTATCACAGAGGTGAAACGCACATACTGTTCCTGTTGCTGGGCAACGCCTCCACTTCCTTCTCTCAACGCGTCACAAAGGGGCGTGTGCGTACCACGGAGCTGAAACGCACCCACTTCCTGTACTTTTGCTGCCAGGCAACTCAGCTCTCCAATGACGCGGCTGCTTAGCAACACTCCGTGGCTTTCCTCGACTCAAAACAATGAAAAGAAGAGAGAGGCACGGGCCAGCACGCTCACGCTAAGAATCCCACGTGGACACTTTTAAATACAGCGTTAAGGTAGGCAACGGTTTTGGCCTCAGATTACGCTTTTCTTTGCCAAAAATCTAGCGTGTGACCAAAATTAAGAATATAACCGCACTTGCATCAAAATCATACATCTTCAAGCGCTGTAACAGCTGATAGCTCCACTGAATTTTAGAGGAGGAATAAAAACAATCACAAGAGGGGCGAGCCCATGACAAACAAATAGCCAAATTCCATACTATCAACATTCACGGCGAAAGCTCCCAGCCCGCAAATCAGATTTCACAGTACCTCGTAAATCAATTCAAACAGAGCGTTGTGGATGTTGGGTCCTTCCTTTGGTCCAGCTGCCGACTACGCCAATGTGAGAATCTCCTTTTCACATAATAAAAACACGTGACTCAGGAAATTCATCAGGAACTTGCAGGTTTATTCCAAGGTAAATAGGACCCATCCAATCCTCAGCCAGCTCAACATGACACTGTCCCAACCAACCCTTGTCTTAGAACCTTCTTCAAAGCACTACATTCTCTAACCCAGGCAACAGTTAGAACATTCCTAAGACCTGATCATAAGATGGAGAACCCAGATGACATAGGCAAAGCATCACTATGACAACGAGAATACCACAGTTGCATTACTAGAAATGACATAATCATGACTCTCGATTGTGCCGTCTGGAACATAGGTTGGAACTATTAAATTCTTATGATGTTTCAAGCTACGAGGTTGCAAAAACCATGGCAACCATCGTAAGCAATGCTATTACTCTCTCATGTTCTCCCTCATGATTACAATAAAAGAAAAATATAACTAAAAAGAACGAACTGACACCGACCTCACCTGCATATAGCAGTTTACAATAAAGTCTCTGTATCACAAACGATAACTCAGGGACAGTATTCACAGGTACCAAAACTCACACTGATATTTAAATACACTACTGTCTTACTGTTAGACATCACAGAACATAAGGCGCACACATGGGTGCAAAGGCCCAATTATATAGGAAAGCCAAAAAGCTGAAACTAAAACAAAAAGGGGGCGCCATATTGAAGTGTTAAGAAGGAAAGCCTAATATTATTCAGAATAATTCTCCACGCAAAACCTAACCTACCAATCAGAAGAATGTATATAATGTTTCTCATGTTAATATCTCTCTAATTAGCCCTCTCAAACACAAGGCGTAAATTTCGGATATTGCAGTCCTAATTACAAAAAAGAAAGAAGAAAGAAGCAGAGTTTGTACTATCTGAGCAGAATATACCATTGACCATTGTCACAAAAGATCTGAGAAGCCCAGGCTCATGTTGTTTAAGAATTTTGAGATCTTGCCATGCATTTAAGTCATCTAAGACACTTTTTATTGCTGTAGTAAGTAATTTTTGCAGCATCGAATATGAATATTCGCATATGTAAAATTTATTAATCCTATGTGTTTATTTTCTTAATGGCCGGACTGGGAACGCAAACTGGCCCCGGCTATTGACTCCGACCAGCCGTCCTTGCAGGTAGGGTGTGCCTGGAAAACACATCAGCTTTTGTTACAGGGGGCAGATAGAACCGGCCCCCAGTAACAAAACTGGCCCCCACCCTGGAGGCCCACCGGGGAAATGCCTGGTGCCCATTATGGGCAGTCTGGCCCTGTTAATGGCTACAAAATGGAAATGTGGTTTGTTGCTACAAAACTGACTGCTCGAATATAGTACAGCTTTACCACTGAAGAAGCCAGGTTCCCGCTGATCAATGTACTCTGGAACCTTCAGCCAATGGACCATTTGTACCTGCTTTAGAAGTGTATAGGGGAGAAATAACTGATTAGGTCAGGCTCACAGGCTCAAAGAATCGGGACTCCAAAGAATCACAGACTCCAGATGTCCAATGTAGTGGGTTTATTGCAAAGCGAAAAATAACTGAACGTATAGACACCTCAAGACATGATTGTAGAAGTACATTGTAACTAAAACAAAGCCAAACCTACGGGCGAAGTAAAACTTCTGAAGCATGAAAAGAATGACGAATTCCAAAACCAGGACGCAGGCAATAAGTGCCCCCACATCTAGATCTGTCTTCATTGGTCTGTCCCTACTCTACCACTAAAGTGACATCCCTACTTAGCATTCTCCAGGCAAGATAGGAAAAAGTGTCAGCGTATGAAGACTTCCTAAGAAGTGCACTCAAGTTGTACGGGTCAAGTAGCATAAAACTACAGAGCGCGTTCTAAGATGCTCCTTCCCTCTTTCAGTGCCTTATGTAGGTAAATTACATTTACCGATTCTTAAATACCGAATTTTACCGATTCGGTATTTATGAATCGGTAAATGTAATGTAGGTAAAAAAATACCGATTCGGTAAGTGTCGGTATTTTAGAATCGGTATTTACCGATTCGGTAATGGTAACCTGTATCTCATTGATTCCTATGGGCCAGGAGGCCCATAGGAATCAATGGGAAGCCAGTTACCATTACCGAATCGGTAAATACCGAATCGGTAATGGGGGGAGCTCAATCAAGGGTGGCAGGGTGTCACATTGACACCCTGTTGCACCCCTGATTCTTGCATGTGTGCACATGTGGCACACATACATGGCCTGAGGGCATGTGTGTCTGCCACATTGCACACATCTAAGGGCCAAATAATGCATTAACAGAGACATTCGTCATTTACCACCAACTTTCAGTTGGTGGTAAATAACGAATCCCCACACCCACCACACACTCCCCCTACATCTCATTTCTGTATTCGGTATTTACCGAATCGGTAAAATTACCTATTCGGTAATTTTACCGATTCAGTAAATTTCCGAATACAGAAATGATCCCCCTACATCTCATAAGCCTAAATACCGGTCGGTAACGGTATATTTACCGAAAATCGGCCGTTACCGACCGGTATTGGGCTACCTACATATGGCCCTCAATCTCCTTCTTCTCCCCACTCACCCCTCAGGGCACTGTCCCTAATTCAAACACCAAAATCATAAACACGCCCATTAGATATTGTTCAATCGCATCATCCCACTGGGAGCCTCCTCATAGGTAGTTTTCCATTTAGTTTCCATACTCCCAGCTCCTGGCTCGATGACCTTGATTCCCAGGCCTTTTCCAGTGAGAAAGAACAACGTTTCACATTATCAGCACTCTTTGCACAAAAGTATCCTCCTCTCCTCTCCCCGAACCTAACTCCTAAAACATAAGCGTTATTCTAACTAACAAAGATGAATTTCTCCACCTGCAACAGATATGTGAGAACAGAACAAATCCAACATGCACATGAAATTCAGCTTTTATCCACCACGAGAGCCATCAGTGAGAATGCATTTCAGGCCTACAGAAATCGGCCAACATAACACCATGGCACATAGGCAGTATGGAAAACCACATATAAATGAACATTTTACCAAACATTACCAAATCAACGCATTACATGAGCACATCAAGTATGTGAATAATTGTAACCCTTATACACAAATTCTACGTTAGTGCTTTCAACTTAAATACGTATGTATTACAACATTCATTTCTCCACGTTTTATGAAAAATACACCTAGCACATTACCTATCACATTATTACAGTGCACATTCTACTGTCTTATGTTAATACGACAAAATAATAAATGCAGGTGCGAACAACTCATGATTATGATGCACCCCTTCAAATGAAAGAGCACCATTGAGCTCTATCACAGCTCAAGAGAACTTTAGCACAATTAAGCATCATTTGTGCAGTTTATTTGATCAAATCCCGTAAATACAGACTGACATTTTGAATTTGCCATAAGAAGTTAGTTTTACTGATCACACTGTTGAAAGACACTATTTGATCTATAAAATGTATATTTCATCTACTCAAGCCATTTTGATTTCCCAAACATTTTTCAGAATGGAAATTAAGGTCTGCAGCTTTACTTTTCTCCCACTGGGGTAATAATGCTGTTTGAATGGATTAAAAAAGATAGCTTGGCGATCCCTTCCTGTCCTATACCATCATCATTATTCATGACGAATTAGTGAAGGTTGAGGCATAGTGTCTTACCTATTCATGCAGGTCTTACACAAGAAGAATCTTTTCAAGAGTTGACAAATGTATATCTTTAACAGGTTGTGTGCTCTGTAATCTTTCTAGGACAATTTATGATATTAGAAGGTTTAGCATTTACTATGCACAGGAGTGGGTCATGTAAAAAGAAGACTCTACAGGGGATCTATTTAGACATATGATGAGGTGTGAGAATGTAGGAGAATAGAAAAAACTTTGTAAGGTACATCCTTCGCTTGCAGAAGGGTTCTTACCGAAGCAAATTATGTTAAGGGCAGTTTTACTAATCTGCTGCCACAGAAATTCAGCAAATGTTTGTTTAGAAATTGACCTTTCACCCTGGATAAGATTCTCATTAGAAGACTTAGCTGATGGTGTGAAAATACATAACACCTGATTTAGAGTTTGCAGGACCAATTAGTGGCAATCATGGTGACCTTAATCAACAAACCATTCACCAAAATGAGTAATGTCCACTAGCCCAGCAGACATCTCTCTACATCGACAGGAGCTGCCATCACAGCAGTTAATTTCAATGTTGAAAAT
The DNA here is from genome assembly GCF_964204655.1 of Triturus cristatus. Lineage (NCBI taxonomy): Eukaryota > Metazoa > Chordata > Amphibia > Caudata > Salamandridae > Triturus > Triturus cristatus. The sequence goes on from NC_140591.1 coordinate 821,246,890, forward strand.
GTGTGAGTGACATCTCCGTGAAACATGACAAGCGACCTGTCAAACGTTTTCAAAGTTTTAATTTTTTTAAAAACAAACTCTCACTTTAAAAAATCCATAATTAAGGGCTCCCACATCATGGGATGAACCAGACAGTCAGGGATAAAAATAAGCCATCTGACAGCCAAATTTAAATGGGGTGGACGGTTGGATGGCTTACGGACAGTGGGTTTGGTGGAGAGGGCACTCTGTCATAGATGCGACCGGATATCCTCTCTCCCAAACTCCAAATCATCCTACAGTTCTTAATAGGCAATACACTTGCCTACATATCTGCACAACTCAGAACTTGGCATATATGTCCAATGAAGGTTCAAGAAGGCAGAATCCAGGGCCGATTTTCAGTATCGCACTGAATAAATATATATAGAGGGAATCTAAATGGAGGTCAATTATCAGGTATGTGGTGATACTGAAATCAAATACAAAACAAAAATGGAGAGAAATGGATTCTCACAATGGGTAACCACTGGAGGGGGTTACTCCCAGCCCCCTAATCAGTACAGTATCAAACAAAGTCAGGGAGTACTCCCAATCGACAGAAAACTGTCTATAGGTTATTGGCACGTAGAGCAAGTGAAGAAATAATCTTTCTTAAGAAGACCCCTCACTCACCAACCTAGTTGGTGACATGCTTCATCATCGAGGTCCCACCCACACAGCCGAGTGCCATCCGGGTGTGCTGCGACACCTGACTACAGTGGAGCTGGTTTTTTGGATGAAGGTGAATAGTGAATTTAGATTAAAAATTGGCCAGATTTAACCTAATTGAAAGTATTTTATTCCAGGGTAATTTGGACAATGGTTAAAAAGTAGTGAAGATACCAAAGAAGGTTAAATTGACCTAAGGTATCTTATAATAAAAAAAGCAGGTGAAAAAATATTTAAGGTCTACATGTTTCAACCATCAGTTGCTATTGCTAGGTTTTCGTCAGGACCAAAGAACGTGACCCGGGTGGTGCACACTCGCTAAGGTGTGCCCTGCCCTCGGTCAGTGTTTGAAACCTAACCCGCTACTCACACAGTTAGGAAAACCTTTCTTCAAGTCGTCGAAAGGGAAAATCTGTAAAGAAACACAAACGAACACAGGACAAACATATAATACATATAATCGTCACTCTATTTGCAGAATCAGTGCTCGTACTAGTTGCCAATAGAATTGGTGTGCGTAACACGGTCGTACAGCACTCAGTGGACCTCACCACTAGTGAGGGTGTGGGCTCACACAATCATAAGCATATTCTTAAAAGCGATCTGAAGTCACACACCTTGATAAGTAGTGAACACGAGCCACACACATCTATTCCATACCCACTCATGTGAATCTCAAAAAAGTGGGCGTTAATATACTCTAATAAGAGTACAAGTGTACTAGTGCACCAGTGTAACCTAGAGGTAAAACGGGAAGTTTCCCGATAGCCCTGGTTAAAGTGAACACGTGTGGCTAAAATATAGTAGTGGGTAATTTCCACAACCTCACTCAATGCGGTGGGCGTGCCGCTAAAACAAAGGGTTCTGGGTGGGACCTCGATGATGAAGCATGTCACCAACTAGGTTGGTGAGTGAGGGGTCTTCTTAAGAAAGATTATTTCTTCACTTGCTCTGCGTGCCAATAACCTATAGACAGTTTTCTGTCGATTGGGAGTACTCCCTGACTTTGTTTGATAGTGATACTGAAATCTGCAAAGGATCAGGCCCTTCATAAGATATATTAGACACCCCTGGAATTAATCCTACACTCTCCATAGAATGCTTGACAAATCATAAGACATGTTTCAGTTAGTGCAGCGATTAGAATATGTGATGTATTTCGCTTTCTGGCTATGATAATAAAAACTAATGTACTGAAGAGTGCAGACATGAGACTAGATTTAAAACATCTACAAGCAGACTAATAAGAAAACATGCAACAAAAGAATCATTGCACACCTGGGTAAAGATAATGAAAGGGTACAACTTAGCTCCAAACAGCCTAAATATGTTGAGCTGTGTTAAGAGAAACAGGCAGCACAAATATTTTATTTTTATAAATATCAAAAGTCTGTCAAATCTGTCAAAAAACATAAATGGAACCGCAATTGGCTTTTTATTGAGGAACGCAAAGTAGCCCTGAGTCAACATGGCAATAATTAACCTGGGTAGCTGTACCCATTGGAAAAATATTCTCATTCTACCTTTTTACAAAATAAATACAATAAATGAGCCAAAATTGTTGGCATATAAAATTCTACTATAGCCTTATAGCCCACCATAGCGGGCTATACCAGCCATAATAGGCCCACTCCAACGTTAAAGCCTTTAACAAGGGAGCGGGCCTTTAATGGCCAGTATAGCCCACTAGGAAGGGCTTAAAGGCTATTAGAACATTCCACCCCTAGAGGGCAGAATGTTCTAAATAGTAAAACAAAGACCACACAGTGTCCGAGAGGGGGTTGAAATTCCCTTGGGCTACGTGTGGCGTTTGTTCACAGCACCAGCTGTGAACAAAGACATACATTGGAATGTTGATGGCCTGGGCTTCTACCAGCCATTAGAAGCCTGGAGCTCTCCATTGTCTGTTATGGAGCTCCCAACATTCCAATGTTCTAATGTGCGTTAATTGTTGGAACCCCAAGGGCATAATGAGTCGAGCTTTCATGAATTTTACTTGCCATCTTCACTCCACCTTCATGCACAAAGAGGTAAAAACATGGCATTGACATTTGAGTAAAAAAAGGAGATAAATAAAGGCCAATGTAATGGATGATTTATATAAAGTGAAACCAGAATACATGGATTAATCATTACTTACCCACTTAACCAAACTCTGTGATCTTAGACAAATGTTTTATTTTAGTGATCCTCCTTTTTCTTCATTATAGCTCTTGAAAGCACCTTTGCATAATACCATGGTGCAGATTTATGAGCCCCTTGCGCCACTTTTGCGTCACTTTTCCCATGTTAAAAGTGACGCAAAAGTGGCGCAGGGGGCTCATAAATCTGCCCCCATGTACATAAACACTAAATGAAAATGCCTCTTTTTGCATGATCACTTCCAGAGTTTTGGACTGCTTACTGCTGTTTTCTTGACTTTGAAGGTGCACTGATTCCTGATAACTAGACCTCAGTGCCAATGCTTTGGTCCTTGAAAGGTAGATGTCTGATGAGTTCACCCAAAATCAGCATAAGTTAACTTACTTATACGACCCTTGTGTATCGTATCAGGGGCACACAGGGCCTTTAATTTAAAGTGTCCCTCGTGGACTGCAGCACTGGTTTTGGCACTACAAGTGTGACAAAGCAAAGCATGGCTCCCAGCTTGCCACTGCTAGCTGGCAGAGCAGTTTTTGAACTGCTAACTCTACTTTGCCTTCAAATTATTGACAATGTCCAGACATTCCTTTTTAAAAACATGTCACCTCTAAGGTAGGCATTTCGAGCACTAAGGTAGGGCTATATATTAAAATGTGGAAAATGTGTTTTACTTGTTCTTGCAGTAAAAAAACAAATATTTGTTTTTACTGTAGAAAGACTAGTAGCCTCATTGATGAGTACAGGATTAGATGCTGACAACTCAATTATGCAAACTTTTCAATGGGACAGCTAAAGTTGGTACTTCAAGGTATGAAAATGAACGCTACATTTAACCTAATTTTGTGACCAAGTCGAATTTAATGCCACTTTTGAGTGCTCTGTTGCCCAAAGTTTTCAGTGACAAATTATGATTTGTGGCCACAAGACAGTCTTCTACCCTCCTCAGGGGAGGTGTCTGAGTGACTCCCATGAAAGAACACAAAAGGCCAACCATTGAAAGAGGTGTTAACTGCTGGTTTGTTTGTAACTGGAGACCAGGATGCCAGTTGCAACTAGTTTTTGGCTGGACTTCTACCAGACTTCGAGGGACATCCACCCTTCATCATGGAACAAATTATGGCCCCAGGAAGACCCTTCCCAGTCACCACATCAGTATCTTAAGAATCCTTCAGCATCTTGTATCCCTTGCATCAGGTCCACTGCATTGATATCTATGGTGGCTAACCGATAGAATCTGCAACTGGACTGGAGACTGCTTTGACTGCAATGTAACTGTTCTGCCAAGCCTCATTAGCCCCTGTGATTATCTTCCTGCCAGTGCTGGTCACCTAGACTGGGCTGCACTAATCATAGTCAACTTTACAAAAGTTTTCCAAGTAACTGTTTATTGTAGTAGTTGCTTAATATTTACATCTCTGGAACCCTACGGTGGACTCTGTTTACTTTGCTGTATAAACATTTACAAACACACTTTATTACTATTTGAGTGCAGCATAAACATTTTACAGATTGCCTCTAAGTTTAGCCTGAGTGCTTATGTGCCAAGCTACCAGAATGTTAAGCTCAAGTTAATCTACTGACTTTTGTGGCTCACTCTCACAGGAATTGTGGCTTTTGCTTGAAAAGGGTATATACTCCCCTCAATCACAAACCGAACTTCCTACAATGCCTATTTAGGATTGCCCCACACAAGCGAGGGAGCCCAGTTTTGATCAGGAGGTTTAGGGCAGAGGATCATACCCTAAAAAGATTTTGAAACACTGATACAAATGGTTCATTTTACTGTACAATTGAATACAAAGTGGCAATAAAAAAACAACAGACTATAAAAAGGCACTCATGAAATATTCTAATACTTTCATAGTGTGGCAAGCAAACATAACCCTCCCTAGGAGTTTTGGAAGTCATCCCTCTCCTACAAGATCTGAAAATATGTTAACACAATGTTGTTCTTTCTCAGCACTTTCTCTTCCTGAAATAAAACAGCAAAACGTATTCCAATTTTTTATAGGTAGTGGCTATTTAGTGGACTGCTGGGGGAATCGTGAATTTTATCTTTAACTTACCTGGCTAATAGTAGAGATTATTAACTAATTGGCTAGCAGCTTCACAAGAGAAACATCACTTACCCAGCCACTGGCTAAACAGAAGAGATTCTTCACTGTCTGGCTAGCAGTGGTGCAAATTACAAGGAAACTTCACCATTTACCCGAGTATTGGCTAAATAGACTACGTACTTTTTGGCTGGCAGCCATGCATATAACAAATAAACGTTACTAGTTTTTACCTGGCCTGTGGCTAACTAAGAGACATTATATACTGTTTAGCCAGCAACCAGGCAAATAGCAAATAACCCAGTTGCTGGCTAAATAGTAAATAGTATGTACAGTTTGGTCAGCAGATGTGCAAATGGCAAATAAACATGATTATTTACCTGCCCACTGACTAAATGGCAGAAGGTATTTGGCAAGTGGCTTTGCAAATAGCTACTGCTGTTTGGCCAGTGGTCTTCCAAATAGCAAAGAAACTTTCTATATTCACCTAGCCTCTGGGTAAATAGTAGAGATTCTAGACTGGTTAGCCAGAAGCCATACAAATAACAAGGAAACTTCACTATTTTCCTGGCTGCACGATAAATTGCAGAAATTATGTACTGTTTGCCTGACCTTGCAAAGAGTGAATACATTTCAGTATTTTCCTAGCTGCTGACTAAATAAAAGAAATAATATATATTTTTGGGCCAGTGGTCTTGCAAATAGCAACACAATTTCACTATTTACCTGCTTCTGGCAGAATAGAAAATGAGGTATCATTTGGCCTGTGGCCATGTAAATGGCAAAGAAACTTCATTGATTACCTGGCCACTGACAACATGGCAGACATTGTGCACTGTTTGGCCAGCAGCCATGCACATACAAAGAACACATCACTATTTGCCTGGCTGCTGGATTAATGACCGAAATTATATACCATTTGACTGGTGACCTTGAACATAGCAAATACATTTCACTTTTTGCCTGTCCTCTGACAAAATGGCAGAAATTATGTACTGTTTGTCCAGCAGTCATGCAAATAGAAAAGAAACTTCATTATTCACCTGGCTAGTTAGCAGACAGTATGCACAGCTTGGCCAGTAGCCATGCAGATAGCAAAGAAATGTCACTCTTTACTCAGCTAATATCTAAACATATTAAATTTTGTATGATAATGCTTTATGTGGATGAACACAATTAGCATCCATCTCTGTATGCAAATTAGGGCCCTAATGCATTATTGTTCCATTCACGAGAAGTGGTCACAAATTACAAATAGACTGTTTGTGAATGGAATAGCACTTAGCAAATCGACCTATGCACTATTAGTTCAGTTCACAGAATACTGAAATGCTATTGGTCGCGTAACAAACAAACTAATTAATATTTATTAGGCAGGTGGCAATTTGCGACCCTCTGTGGTTGGCTGTAATCACCTGCAAGGAACAGGAAACTACCTTCCCATAACTGCATTTCAAAATGGAAAAAAGTTGTTTTTAAGAGCAGCTGGGTCCTTAAAGGAACTGATGCTGCTTTTGTTTAGAAAAAGGTCCAATTTTAGAAAACGTAAGGGGGAGAAAGCAGTGGTCCTCTGGACTACTGCGTTTCTGGTCCTGTGCACCCCTGAGGCTGACAACATGAGTCTATAGGGGACCCCTTCCCCTTTGTAATTCAGTCACTACCCCAACTCGGGGGTCAATAGGTCATCATTGGATTGCCACCGCAATTGCAGTGGTAAACTATCGATCAACTGATTTCCGAATGTAAATGGGAAGGCAGTCATCCTTTTCACGCCCCATCCTTTTTACAATTTGAAAAGTATCATAAAGATCCTCTCCTGAGTCGTTAGAATGTTTAAGGATCACAAAAGGGATTTTGTACATAATGATAAGCTCTTTTGTGGTTGCAAACCCTGTGACTTTATGAACTGCATGGTTTCTAATTTGAAAAATAAGGGTTTTGTACATGAGGCCCCTAGTGTTAAATCAAGTTTAAATGCAATTTGCCCACTTAGCAATAACTCATAGCTTTAAAGGTTCCAATAGTGATTGCAGAGACAATTTGAATGTTTCCAAGGTATTTTTGACAGACAAGGCACAGAATGCCACTCCATTCAACTAAAGGCCGCGGCACAGGGTTTTGGGAGGACCTTCAGAGAGTGATCTCCTACATCACAAATGCTCTTTCTCCTTTCTCTTTACCTGCAGCGCGGGCCAATAATAAAGATGACTATCCACCTCTGCAGGTAAACTGAGAGACTAGGTAAAGCTGTTTACTGTTCTACTCGCTATAACTCACAAAGTCGTGGGTATGTACCAGGGCCAGATAAAGGACTAACAAAAGGCTTCATAATCAGAAAACCTCTTTTTCTGAGCAAATATTTATATTCTAGAATTATGAAGTCTGGTTCAATTCAATTAAACAAATCATACTACATCACCTGAAAACTTTGATTTGGGAAATCAAAGGTCAGAACTGAAGTCCCAGTGATATGGTGCCACCTGATTTTTAGGATGATCTTATTAAAATAGAAACTTATGCATGCTCAGAGAGCAACTGATTTATGAAGCTAGGGGGTGCCCTCAGAAGCACTGTGAGGCTTGGGGTAAGTGTGAGCAAAACAGGGGTGTTATACTTGAAGTTCCATGCGTTGCTGTTCTAGGCATTGAGAGGGAGATCAGGTCATATGCGGTGTTGGGGCACTGATCTACAACTGATACATGAATATGCTGCTTCTGTATGGGGATGGAGCTGGTACTGGGATGCCGGGAGCAAAGGGCACAGCACTTCTGATGTTGCATTTATGGTTTTTTTTCTGTTATGGCATAATGAAAAATCGTTGGCTAGGTACACTGCTTATGATTCTCCTTGCTTTGGTCCATGTATGCCTTGTCCTCTTGGTCCCATTTCTTGGGGTCTTCCAAGCCCCTTTCTCTGAGCTCTTCCTGCTTCTTTCTGATCCTCTTGAACCTTGTCCCCTTGAACTGGTCCTTCGATCATCCTCATACTGCCCATCTTGCTCCTAGTAGATCAACTCCTGGTACTGCTTCTCTTGGTCCACCTGATCTCTTGTTTGCTGGCTTTGAGGCCTCACCCTCTTAGCCCATGTTCTTCTGCTTTGGATTGTCATGGCCATCCTTGCCCAGTGCCATTTCTTCATATCCCTTCTGCCACTGTGTCCACTGGTCTGGGCCTTCTTGGGCTTGGTTCTGTCTGTTTGGGTCCTTCTAAGCCTGATCATTTTGGTCCTGGTCCTCTATGCCATCCATATCAAATTCCTTGGACTTCCTGGCTCTTTCTGTTCAAGTCCTCCTCATCTTCCTCACCCTAGTCCTGCTATCCTCAGTTTCTCTCTTGCTGCTTCACTTGGTACTCCGAACCCTAAGGACTGGAACTCCCAGGCCGTTTCCCGCCGCCTTGGTCCTGATCCTTCTAGTCCTCATGGCTCAGGTCCTGGTCACCTGGCTCTGGCATCTTTGTTGCTTAATCTGGTCCCCTGGTCCTATTGGTCATTGTCTTCATGCTCTTGATCTACCTAATCCTCCTGGATCTGGTCCTGATCCTCCTGACCCTGGTCCTCCTTCTCCTTATCCACATAGTTCTACTTCAACTGGCTGCTGTCCTCTTTGTCCATCATATCTCAGAAGGAGTGAGACGTCTTTTGAAAGGGTGGGCCCTCAGCTTCCCAAACTTTAATATAGAACTAACCTAAGGGAGGGTACACCCATTTCTCCTATCTTCCGCTGACTGTAGAGTGGCATACATGAATGTTCACAGCACTAGCAAGTGAGCATTGTTAAAACCACACATACAGTACTGAAACTACCACATGTCATATGACATTATCCATGTGGACAGTGCAGCATAAGTCACCTCACTGTAGTGACCAAAGAGATTGACCTTGGCCTACAAACTCCATGGCAACTGGGAAAGCATACAAACTGCAATCCCAAACAGGTAGTTTACATGATCAGTTGCCCATGCAATCTGGGGTACGTAAGAATGACTACTAGAAAAGTGGGCACAAAAATCAGCGAACACAGGAGCAACATACGCTGTAGATGCAGTTGCACAAAAATGGCGGAACATGTTTTTAGCTGTAAGAACACAAAGTTAATGATTTAAAATGGATCATCTTGGAACAAGTGACAGCAGACACAAGGAATCTAGAAAGAATCCTGTATGAAAAAGAATAAATGTGGATTTATCAATTCTACACCCATGTCAGTGATTTTAGCAATGAAATTCCATGGGGAAGTATTTTGTAAATATACTACCATAATTTATGACTACATTCATTACAATACAATGACGTGGGCACTCCATTTCTTTTGCTCCAAAGTCATATAGAGGGTAGTTCTCGACAATAAACAATGAAATCCCTTTCCTTCACGTCTTGACTCTGTTCCTCATGGTAACAGACCAGACCAAACTGCCAGGTCAGGTCCTCCCTGTACTGGAAAAGAAACAACCCATGCCTGATTTTACCCTTATTAGGGCTCTTCAGCAAGGTATAGATTGGTTCCAGTGGCACAGTAATCCCACAACCCACCTGGGTATACCTGGCACACTTAGGGCATAAAATGCAAAAACAGCAAGGTGATTGTGAATGTCACTGCGCTAGTTTTAGACTTCTGTTTAAGGGGAGTTGTGATTGTGCTTGCTTATCATTTCAAACTTGCCAACACAACAGCAGTCAACAAGCAGCGGCAAACATGGAGGGCAGAGAGACAGGTGGTAACTGGACCATAGAGGAAGTGGCAATTTGAGTTTGGGGGTTATAGTGCTTTGGGACATTGTCAGAAGTTAAACTGGGTGAAATACAGTAATAAGGCTTCTGTCGAACAGGGGAAGTGAATGCAGGTGGCAGATAAGAAAAAAATCAGGGAAATTGATGGAAAAAGTGTCTATTCACTCAGCTGTCAGCTGTATTAACATACTTTTTCATACTATTCACCCAGCAGAGTGGGTTTCAGGTACAGATCCGTATTGGCTCTCTGTCATGAGTGGCCTCACCATCCACACTGACATTTTGATCTCCAGCCTAATGTGTCTTGGGACTGTTAGTTTAATTTTAATAGGGTAAGCAGTGTTTTAAGTTGGCAAGGTCATATCTCTACTTGGCCCCCGTTTCTGCCCTTGACAGTGTTGTCTTATCAAAAGAGATCTGGAAGCTAAAAGCAAAACATTCAGAGTGACAGGCTTGGAGGCTGTACTTGACTAAAGTCATTGCGGATGGGACCTCGGGAAGGAAGGAGTAGAAATGGTAGGAAGATTATGATGACCAGTAAGACCACTATGACAGGACAGGAGGTGGACCACTATGAGGACCAGGACAAGAAGAACCAGGAACAGGGAGAACTAATCAACAAGGACCAGGGTTACCAAGACTGGAGGGGACCAGGAACAAACACTCGAGGAGGAACAAGCGACGAAAAAACAGGTCCGGGGTACCCAGACCAGGGTGAAAAGGAACAGGAGAACCAGGAGAATGTGGAACAGGGCGATGAGGACCCAGTAGATTTGGAGCCGCAGAAACAGAATGACCATGGGTAGGAGGAACAGAAGGTGCTGAACCAGCATCATGAGGGGAGCAAATTAGGCCCGAGAGTACCAAACAGGATCAGAGGAACAAGGAGGGCCTTCTCCTGGTATGATCATGGTTGAAAAGAGAGTAAGCATCAGGAGAAATAGTCAATAGACATTCCATATAGGATGACATATTATTTATAGCAGAGTTTCCCTTGAAAGTGTAGTAGAGCATGTCACAAATCAGTGAGTGGTCCTTCATTGTGAAGAGTGATAATCGCTCAGTCACAGATGTCTAAAAACATTTGAAAATACACACACCACATTACTCAAAGAAGTGAAGTTGAAAATAAACTTCAAAAATAGTGCATGACATACAAACACAAAGTAAGTCTGGTCAACCTACAAGGCTTAGCTATTTATAAGGAATAACAGAGTTTGCAGGGGAGGGCAGTCCCTGAAGTCACACTCTGGAAGAAAAAAGTGGAATATTAACCTATTTGAGATCCAGTATGTTGGTCCTGCTTGGTATTTGAGGCCCCAGGGAAAGGGGGGTAGATTTACTTACCTTATGAAGGGAGTGCGTTTGTGTTCATGACCTTCGTCTCTCCCTGCTTTCCTGAATGTTTCTTTTGCCGGGAGAAATAGGTACTTTGCTCCTGACCTCTTGGTCCTCCTTGATCTGATCTCTGTGGTTCTGGTTAACCTGTCTCTGGTCCTGCTTTCCATTGTTCTGCTAGTGTGGGTCCTCGTTGGTCTGTCCACCTAGGTCTGCTATGCCTGGCCATGGCCCTCCTTGTTCCTTTGATCCTGTTTGGTACTCTCTGGCCCACTTTGCTCCCCTCATCATGCTGGTTTAGCACCTTCTTTTCCTCCTTCCCATGGTCATTCTGTTCCTGCGGCCCCTTATCTACTGGGTCCTCATCGTCCTGTTCCACATTCTCCTGGTTCTCATGTCCCTTTTCACCCCAGTCTTGGTATCCCTAGTCCTATTTTTTCTTTCCTTGTTCCCCCTCGAGTGTTTGTTCCTGGTCCCCTCAGGCCTTGGTAACCCTGGTCCTTGTTGATTAGTTCTCACTGTTCCTGGTTCTTCTAGTCCTGGTCCTCATAGTGGTCTACCTCCTGTCCTGTCATAGTGGTCTTACCGGTAATCATAATCATACCATTTCTACTCCTTCCTTCCCGAGGTCCCATCCACAATGACTTTAGTCAGGTACAGCCTCGAAGCCTGTCACTCTGAATGTTTTGCTTTTGGCTTCCAGATCTCTTTTGATAAGACAACACTGTCAAGGACAGAAACGAGGGTCAAGTAGAGATAGGACCTTGCTGATTTGAAACACTGCTTACCCTATTAAAATTAAACTAACAGTCCCAAGACACATTGGGCTGGAGGTCAAAATGTCAGTGTGGATGGTGGGGCCACTCATGACAGGGAGCCAATAAGGATCTATCTGTACCTGAAACTCACTCTGCTGGGAGAATAGCATGAAAAAATATGTTAATATAACTGACAGCTGAGTGAATAGATACTTTTTCCATCAATTTCCTAGATATTTTTCTTATTTGCCACCTGCATTAACTTCCCTTGTTCGACAGAAGCTTTATTAATGTATTTCACCCAGTTTAACCCCTAACAATGTCCCAAAGCACTATACCCCCCAAGTTCAAATTGCCACTTCCTCTGTGGTCCAGTTACCACCTGTCTCTCTGCCCTCCATGGTTGCTGCTGCTTGTTGACTGCTGCTGTGTTGGCAAGTTTGAAATGCTAAGCAAGCACAATCACAACTCCCCTTAAAAAGAAGTCTAAAACTAGCACAGTGACATCCACAATCACCTTGCTGTTTTTGCATTTTATGCCCTAAGTGCACCGGGTATGCCCAGGTGGGTTGTGGGATTACTGTGCCACTGGAACCAAGCTATACCTTGCTGAAGAGCCCTAATAAGGGTGAAATCAGGCATGGGTTGCTTCTTTTCCAGTACAGAGAGGACCTGACCTGGCAGTTCGGTCTGGTCTGTTCCCATGACGAACAGGGTCAAGACTGATTTGCATATGGCTGGGTCCAAACTGAGGTGGCATGGTGGGTGAAAGTGATGGATTAAGATGTGTCCCAGAGTGATTGTCAGAGGCTGAGATGATTTCATGCATTCCATCTAGCACCTTTATGTTTTTGCATTTTATGCCCTTAGAGTGCCAGGGACGCCCAGACGTGGGTCTTGGGTTCATTGTGCCACTTGAACCAAGCTATACTTAACTGAAGAGCCCTAATAAGGGCTAACCCGGTCCTGGGTTGCTAGTGTTCCGGTGCAGGTACGGTCTGGCCTGCAATTTGGGTTAGAGAGTTGCCATGAGATGCAGTGTCAAGATTGATTTGCATATGGCTACGTCCAAATTGAGGTGCCATGGTGTGCAAAAAAAATGGATCGGGATGCAGCCCTGAGCGCTTGCTAGTAGTTGAGATTAATTCAAACATTCCATCTATCACCTTGTTTTAACGAGGAGACTGGCCACTTATGGTTGCCACCTTTCCCAGAGAAAAATACTAGCCATTTGTTCATGTTTTAAGATTTTGCAAAGCCGCGGACATGATACTTGCATAGGACTTTCTTTTAAATTGTCTGTATTTCTCTTTAGCATGGCTTTGCTGTCTTCCTTTACATTATCAGTCATGGATCATTAACACAGATGTAGAATATATTTTACAGTGCTTTCTGCATATATTTTTTGTTTTAGGAATGCACTGATAAGAGGAAATCATTACCAGGACATTAAAATCCTGGTAATGATGTTAAAAAACACAGACTCTTATAGAGGCAGCTATCAAAAAAATAAATTCAGCAGAGAATGTTTGGGACCCATGCAAGATGTCTTTAGTGAAAATGAAAAAAGGAGAAAAACTCTACTAGGTCCCAGATTTAATGAGACTTTGTATCTGGGTTACTTCACTTTTGTGGCACAAATTCCTTTTTGGCATTCACTAAGCCACGCCAAGCCACTGTGTGTGGCTTTACGTGGTTTAATAAATACTAAGTAACGCAACCCAGCACATTGCACTATTTTGCTTCTGGTAGACGTAACCCCTACCAGACGCAAAGTAATGCAAAATAGTGCAATGTGTTGGGTGGAGCATGGGCATTCCCATTTGTTTTAATGCAACCCAGATTTCCTAAGAATGGTAAACCTTGGTTTTCGCTAAAATGGTGCGCCTACAGGACAGAGGCGTATTGAGGAGATATGTCTTTATTTCTCCTTGTTACTTCCTCTTTCTGAATTCTGCAGCACACCTAGAAGGATGAATATACCTCTGAGGATGGTTTTTGTGCAGGAAGGTATCCCTCCCTGCACAAAAACAATCCTGCCAGTAACGCAGGGATGCCTGCATTGGCGCTAGGCAGCACACTGTGTACCAGTGCAAGAAGAGAGCAGAAGTGCGCCATATCTTTGTAAATATGGAGCATTTCTGCTTTCTTCCGTTCACACAACACAGCACAGCAAGTTCTCTTGCTGCACTGAGTTGCATGAAATAATGATAGATGTGCCACTAAGTGTGGAAAATAATAAAGAACAAACAGCCTCATGCATCAAGCCAAAATCCAGTCGGTAAAATACCGATTCGCTAATAGCTCCCGGTATTGAGTTAAAAATACCCAATCCCAATGCATCAACCCAAAAGCAAAAATCGCTATTTAAGGAATCCTTAAATAGCGATTCCTTAAATAGCGATAGCATTTAAGGAATCCCAAATTGAGATTCCTTAATTTAAGGAATCTCAATTTGGGATTCCTTAAATGCAATGCATGAAAGTTAAAAAATTAGCGAATTCGCTAATAGGGGGAGCAAATTACCATGAAGATGAACTGCATGGTAATTTGCTAAAAGTTTGAAAAATGCACTTTTGTGCATTTTTCAAAGTTTCATGTTGCGCACACACATGCCCTTAGAGCATGTGTGTGTGCAACATATGTGCACATATCAATTTCAGGGGTGCAATAGGGTGTCATTTTGACACCCTTGCACCCTTGATATTGCATGAGCAATTTGCGAGAAGCTACTGGTACTCGCTATTTGCTCATGCAATCTCCAATTCATTCCTATGGGCCTGGAGGCCCATAGGAATGATTGGGATGGCATTCCTTAATTGCTACTCACAATTTGCTAGTAGCAATTAAGGAAAGTTAAGGAATCGCTATTTGAATAGCGATTCCTACATGCATAGCCTTTTGCTATTCCTTATTAGCGATTCCTTATTTTTCGCTAATAAGGAATCGCAAATGACATTGTTGATGCATGTGCCCCTACGTAAGTATTTTAATCTAAGAGCTCAAATTATTAACGCATCAAAATGCACTCTGCCTAATACCGAGACTCCACAAGTGGAAATAATTAATTTATCCTCTGTACCACTACTGAGAAATGGGATCATTTTGGAAAAGATGAGAAATGCTTGAGTAAAACTACAAATTGTATGTGAAATTTCTTAGAAGAGGGAGTTTAGAAAATATTTTCTAAGATGGAGACTTATAAAGTTATGGTGCACCTTAAGTCTATTCCTAAAGGAACAGCTGCCATTTTAGGCCAAGGAGTGTTCATACAAATCGGATAATTTCCTAGATGTAGATGCAGAATTAAAAGGATTTTAGGGAATCACCAAAAATGTCTATCTCTGCAAAAACCATAATAGTCATCCTATGACTATTATAGTAATTGTCTGTTTGTGAATCGGAAACTCTGTTTAGACCCCAGCAGTTTAATATAAAGCTCATACTGTTTCCTCTTTTCTCAACCTTTCAAAGAGGACCCTATTTATTTTCATCTCATCCTTGTTATGATATTGAATCTTTGGCAATAGCAATATGCAAAACAAATGGTTATCATATTCATCTTTTTACACTCACAGATGGACATACATTGTGAGTTTTAATTTAACATTTTTACTATCTCTAATGAATACCCATGTCTATCTCTACAGTCATTTGGAAAACAATCTAATATTCTATAACACATTGGAAGTACTGATATAAATTAATCATGCATATTTATTTGCCTCAGTCTAAATTACAGGTTTAAATGCTCTTGTTTATAGCCACTTATGAAACTGGCATGGTTGTATCAGTTAGGCATGTTGTCTGATCATGATGAGAGCTGAGAATTTCTCCAGTTACTCAACATGAAACATCAATCTTTTTTTTAGTCCACAATAGGAGTGCATGTCTTTCCTTGCTCATTCCATGGGCCCTATTACAATAAGGGTGCCGTGGGCGCAACAGGCATGTGCGCCTGCTTTGCGCGCCCCCGGGCACTTTGTTATTACAGAAGAGGCGCAGATGCTTGTGCGTCCCCTTCAGTAATACCGATAGTGCTGGCGCACTTAAAACAAAATGAGGGTTTTCCTTTGCTGCTGCGCCTGCGCCATATTACAGACGCGGGTGCAGAGGCAAAGAAGTTCTCAGCGGGGGCACTCACTGTGGGTGCGCCCCCTGACAGTAGCCTTCTGAAGGGGAGAAAGGGGGTCCTTTGGACCCCCTAGACATCCCCTTGCAGGTGGGTGCAGTTACAGACTGCACCCGCCTGCAAGGGGATCTCTAATCACCTTTAAAAGTGCAAGCGGGTTGCCGCCTGCACTGTGAAAACACAGAGGGGCTGCAAGCAGCCACTCTGTGTTTTCACATGAATGCACTGCCCCCAGGGCAGAGCGAGTTCGCAGCTTCCCTTGAGGCAGCCCATTCACCATATTGGGGCGCATTGTCATTGTTTGCACCTGGCGCACCTTTTAAAAGGTGTGCCGGGCGCAAACAATGACAATGCGTAATATGCCCCCATGTCTGATTATTCCCCTGCACATACCACCCTCACTCTCTCTTTCTCTTTTCACCCCACCTGCTCATCTTTTGCTCTCTGTCCAACTCCCCACTTTTTTCCAATGGCCCCTCAATCACTGTACTCTATCTTCCTCTCCCTCGCTTGCCAGTGTTCCTCTGCCCCTCCCTGTCATGCCATCACTTGTGTTTATTGCTACAATTGGCCACAGTTCCAGTGGCTGCTTTTTCCAGCTGTCTTGCACACTTATTTTTAATTTATTGTTCTAAAATGCTGCTGCCCATGTTGGAATGGCAAGATAAAAATGTCAAAATGGCTGCTGGTGCGTCACAATGCATGTGCACAATGCATGTACACATAGGTCATCTTAGAATGATTTTTCTCAAAAAGAAAAAAAAAATAATGATTGTGCCATTGCTGGTTGAGATAATGAGTAATGCTATGCTCAGCAGTCTGATAGATGTCCCCCTACGTGGATATTGTTATCAGCCCCGTCTGTATAAAAGCTCTGTAATCATTTGCATATGTCAATTTGCTCACTTGCTTTATATGGCCATATGAGTAAGAAAACTATTACTAATTGTATAAATCTAACTTTCCAGAATTTACAAAACTAAATTATCAAGCAAGGATGATTCACCTTCAAACAGCGGTTCACAAGTCTCAGAAAAAGAAAGCAGGAAAAGTTTTACCAGTACTGATGTGGAATTTTACCATTTGCAGAAATTGCCCTGTGGAAAGATAATGCAGATTTATTCTCAAAGAAAAGGGTCCAGATCTGAAGGCCGAGTAATCACTCAAGCTTGCAACACTGGTATATCTTCTGCTCTTCAAAAATTCCGGTCTTCCTTACTACCATCATCTTCAGCAGCCCATGTAATGGATCGTTTGTGCCATTGCAACCTGGAACTGCGAAGAGATCTTTTTGGAGGTGTTTCGGGAGACACAAGCTCCACCTACACTTCTGTTCTTTCAGATTTCAACAGATTTGAGCCAAGCAGGGGCTCAGACACAAGTACAAATCATACAGAAGACTTTCTCTCCTGGCCCTCCACAGGTAGCAGATATTACAGTGCAAACTCTTCCAACTCAAAAACCTCATCGTCGGAGATGTCATGTTTCTCTCTAATGGCTCACTCAAGGAGTATAAGTCTTCTTACTCACAGTAAATTGAAGACAAAAGCTACAAGTGTGTCTCGACCCTCAACAGTCTTCAATGGAACCAAGCAACTAAAAAAGTGTGCACTGGTCCAATCAAGAAGCAAACATGTCCAGATGAATTCTCCATTTTCTAATAACTTTCTGGCCCCATGTTATCATAGTGATGCCCGTCATACACTATCAATGACGCCCAGCACAATTCAGAAACTGGAAGAACTTGTAAGAAAAAAAATCCTTCACCCACTTTTTGGATTCCCCCTTGCAGTTGTTGAATCATACAATAAAGTTAAGGTACAAGAAAAGGCAAATTATCAACAAAAGAGCTTACAAAGTCAGAAGGCCTGCCTTGAGATACATAATTTGCCAACCAATGTACCAGTATTATCTCCCAAAACAATAAAATCATTAGAATTGAACATTGCAAAAAAATTTGTTGAAAGATACTGGATCATGGAAACAGAAAAAAAGCAGCTGGAAACAGTACCTCCACCTACCAGAAAACTACAAGCAATTGAACTGAAAATAAAGCAAGTGGATACCCCAATTCTAAACTGGAACCAGATCAGGGATCTTGAGATATGTGTCAAAAATAATATTGCTCAATCTCATTTTGAATCTTCGAAGACAGCACTACCTGCTCCTCAAGTGTATTACCAAAAGTGTGACACTCATTTTCTAAATACGGAGAGCAAACATGTGCTAAATGATAAGATAAACACCATAAATCACTATTCCAAGGCAATCTTCCCAATTCCCAGGATTAGCAGGGAGGTCATGGCAGAAAATGGCAAGCATCTATGCATCTATTCAGTTTCACTGCTGCCCCCACCCAGGAGTGGTTTATATAAGAAGATCTTTGGAAACAACCATGAGCAAGTGTCACTGCCAGCCCCAGAAAAACCCCAAAGCATTGAATTAACTTCAAATCACTGCTTTCAGCACTATGAAAGACATCATCAACCAATGAAAAACATACCAAATCCCATTCTAGTGGACAGCATGTTAATTGTTCGCAAATTCTCCCCCCAAAATAAGAAGCAACTGTTAGGTCACTTTTCTGAGAATGGAGTTGAAATGAAAACAGACCCTGTGTCAGCCAGCACTAAAAACTACAAAGACATACTGTTAGGAAAACAAATGCTTAACCAACCAAAAGTAAAGCCAGTTAAGCAACTGAGAACAGGGCACATTTTCTTCATGGAGCAAAAATGTGTGCACCGTATCAATTTAAATTTACAGCATAAATGCCTGCAGCGACTCCTAGAATGGACAATTGAGGATACCCATGCTTCAGAAAAATGCATTCTCAGATCCTCCTCTTCAGGCCCTTCAAAAACAAAACCTTCTGAGATAGAAGCTCCAGATATCTCAACACCTTTATTTTCAGCAAAAAGCAGAGACCTGCTAGAATGGCATATCATACACAAGAACCTGCAGGAGATGTGGGGGTTTCCAAAGACTGTTATGCAGTCACTTCAAGCAAACATGCTGTTCACTAAAAACCTTAATTCACTTAAGAATCATAGTAATTCCCAAAACATTGCTAACATTTTCAGTCCGCCTTCCTTTATCAGCCAAGAAAGTATGCATTGCCTTGAACTCCATATCAATAAACTCAGTGCTCCGAGGAGCTGCAGTAGGCAGGCAAAAGTGATGCAATCTTTGAGTAACTACATGACTCCTGTGCCATCAATCCATGAACAGCATTTTCTGTCTAAAGAGGGAGAAATTAAATGGCCGGCAATAGAACTGATAAACAGAGAGGTTTATTCCCATTTCCAATGTAAAGTATCACAAAACACTGGCATACAAGATGACCATGCAACAGCAGCCTCAGAGGTTATTATAAATGTATGCAATTCACCTCACATAAGAGTTACCTCACAAAGATATCATGGACTACATCGCCACTTAATGAACAAAGTACTTGAAATTGGAATGGCATTTTTGTGTCCAATGGTGGAAAATTCTTTTAAAGCATCTTCACATGCTATTACAACGTCTTTGCCAAAGTTGTATCTAATTAGAGAAATTGCTTTGAAACCTAGAGTAAACTATTTGCCATTCTTTAAAACTAACATAGGTTACCATATACAGTGGAACATAAAACATAAGCACCTGCTATTTCTTTGTGGACAACCTTCTATTTATGAGACATCTCTTGATGTTATGATACCTAGGCCTCCACCTCTGCATCCTCTAACCTGGAGACAGGAGACTATAAATGAAAATAAAGATTTGACTACACCATTAAAGACAATTCATGGTACAGAACATCTAGAGCATCATGTTCGGAATAAAAATCTGGAACTCAAGTGGGGTTTGCCCATGAGGATACAGGAATTAATTGAGGACTTTATGCCAATTCCGCCAGAGCCAGTGGTTGAAAAAGGTAGTCATGAAGAAATGGTATTTTTTACAGATAAATTAAATTTGACTGGAGAGGAACTTGAACTAGATCAGATGATATTAGTTAAGAGTGCAACAGTTCAGAAAAGTTGTGACCTTCCTCGCAGAATGACAGTGTCCAGAGAATGGTCTATGTTCTCTGCCCCCTTAGGGCAAGAAGAGTCTGTTGCTGCAATACCAGCTCACCTATTGTCTAGCGAGCAAAATGGAACTCCAGATGAAGTTGTTCCGAAAAAAGACAACAGTATAAAATGTACCTCGCCTTTCTCTTTTGTCAACGAAAATAAGTCATGCCTTGAAAAGTGCCTGCCAAATCCTAATTTTCAGAATAAGTATGGCATTCCACAGCGAAACACAGGAACATCTGACATATTCAAATGCCGAATGCCATCCTCACATGTTCCTGATGATGATGAAAATATTGCAGAGCCATGTGTTGGCCAACGTCCTTTTCATGCATCTTCTGTGTTTTTCAAAACTCCAGCAAAGTATCAAGGGTTAAAGGGAATACAAAAACCTTCTCTTTTGAGAAAACGAAAAAAAAATCAAATAAATGTACTAAAATTTCATTTTGAGAAGAAATGTACTGAAAGTTCGCTGGGAGCAATACCAAATGTGGTCACACAGTCATACGAAGCCATGTGTCCTGGAACAAAATTGAGATCATTGCCAAAATGCATTCTATTAGGCATGGGAGCTAGCCAGGCAAGGAATACATTATTGACGTTTCTAAGAGCATCTGAAGTAAACAGATTAGAGTTGAACATGCAACACAAATTCATCATTTTCCTCTGGGGTCTTCCTAATTCCTCTGTGCGATCTTTTAATCGCATGTACCAATCAACACTCATCGAAACTGTGGATGAGGACAGAGTTATTGCTAAGATCACTGAGCAAGATATTCCATTTATGCCAGATCAGGCAAGGAATATTCTTGAGTGGAATGTTCTGCAGAAAAATCTTCAACAGCTTTTGGGTTTGCCAAGAGTAGATCAAAAATCTGCTGAAGCCTTGGAGCCAGCTCCACTCATGCCCTCAAGTACTAAAGGTCATTTATGGATGGACAAACAAATGGTTGTCCAGGTGAGTCCAAGTTACTTCCCTAGCCCTGAAACCAGGCGATATTCCCATATAATGGAATTGAGCGGCTCTCCTATTGAGATAATTACAATGGACACCCCAATCGTGACAGAGCAAATCGGACAGAATCTAGAATGGCATATTGCTCAGAAGATATTAAACGAGCAAGGTGGCTTGTCTAAGCAGACACAAAAGTCAAACAAAGCCTTCCAGCCAACCACAACTGCACTGTCCAGAAAACAAACGGTTTCTTGTGAAAAATCAGCAACTGTCTCAAACAACATGCCTTTCATCAGTAAGGAAACAGTGCACATTCTTAACAAAAACACAGAAAATATGGCGCAGAACGGAATGCATGGAATGCCAAAGAGTATCCAATTTTCACATTCAATACAAGAACTGTCTACTGATGAGGAGAAAGAAACAAAAATAGGCACTAAGCATCCAAACTATGCTGACATCCTGAGTCGACACACCAGATGTTTAAATGCTGGGAACCACGAGGAGTCTAGACAGGAAGATAATTTGTTTAATAAGACATATAGGATACATCTGCCATCACCACAAACATCCCTTGAGATACTCATTGAAATAATACCCTCTGCTGTGAAAACATCTTTCAGTGGTGTAAACGATACACTACAGCAGTCATTGTTTCCAGGTGAAAGGTCACCCAGGCATAGGGACCCATCTTTCCAAACTATTCCACTACATGTGCTTGATCACTTAGAATCAAACATACAATTCAAATATCATATGTTTCTTATGGAGCTAAACGGTGCCTGTGGAGATTCACCCGAAATGAAAATAAAGAAGCAATCACCAGTCCTTCTTACAAATGCAAGCAATAGTGCTAGTCAAATCATTGATAGAGGCATCTATTGCCTCACAAAACAATTATTAAGAAGCAAAGAGGCAGACAACTTTGGGACTCATCTTCAGCAGTGGATTTTTCCTTTAAAGTTTCAGAAATCCCACAAGACACTGATGCACAGTGGCCCTAATCTACTCAAACTGCAGAACAGCTCACCAAATGCTCCAGGAGCATGGACTCATTACTCCTGTGCAATTCCTGATGTCAAAAAGAGAGGTTGTAGGAATTGTCTTAGAAGAATTCCAAAAAGCTTGGCTGTTTTAAAAAAGGTAACAGGATCATGGGGAAAATGCCTACCAGTGGTCTCCTTGGTGAGCACACAACATGTTTACCCAGTTGAGAAAATTTCAGGAATAACAAAAAAATCTTTATTGATTAGACATATGCCCATGGTGGAAGACCATCTAAACTGGCATGTTTCTAAAAAGTCACTAGAAATAACGATAGGAACAATTCCAGTTGTGATAACATTTTCGCATAAGATTGTTTATTCTCTTGACATTTGTCTTCCAGTTGGTATTCAGAGGGACAAAAAAAAAACTTTATTCAGACCTAGGTTCTTGCCCTTTGTAGAATTGCATACACTGAAAACAGTGGACAAAAACATCAAACTAAAATTTCTAACTCGCATTTGTGGATTCCAAAGTGTCATGACAGAATCTCTGAAACTTGTCCCTAGACCGCCACATCCTTTTTTTATATTTAAACAGCAAACAGATCTGCTTTATGTCACAGACATGGATACATTGAGTTTTTTAAAGACGGCCAGGCACACTCTTGAAAGTCACATTAGCCACAGAAATCTCCACTTACACTGGGGATTACCATTATGTTTGCTGAAAGCCAAAGGTGGCATCTTACACTCTCCTCCAAAATCAACTGAATTGAGGAGTCGTCGACGTTTGCAAGTGTGTGTGTTCACAATATTTCCTGAAGTATCATTTCTTACCAAGGAAACTCAACGCATGCTTGAACTACACATTAAAAAGTGGTATGTCCAAAGGAAATATGGCATACCTACTAGAGTGATGTGCTCCTTAAACCAATTTATACCCCCATCACCAAATCAAACTGACTTTATATATGAAATGCTAAGCTCTTACATACCTACAGCACCAGAAAAATCAACTTATAAACATGAATATATAAGCTCATATTATGATGGAAGTAGAAGATCTCAAACATCACTGGAAGGAGCCATGAACGCAACTCGGGTCTCTAGTCGGATAACATTACAAGGACAAGATCAACTGTTAAAGCATGTGACCAAAAAATCCCTTGAAATAAAACTGGCAATCACACATACAATTATCAAAATGTCACATTATGTTGCCAATGCAGAGATAAAGCGATCTCTCCCAAAAATGATCCACCCTGGAGAAAGACCCAACCTTGACAGACTCATGTTTATGCCACATGCCATGGAAGAGATGGTTACAATGATTGATACTAATATGAGGAGCAAATATCTCCGGTTTCTTTGGCAATTTCCTGGCTGTCCCAAACCACCAGCACCAGGTAAATGTGATTCTGCTCAACCTTTAATTTCACTAGTCCATGCAACAGCTCAGACAACTGGTGGTAAACAACCTTTTCACCAGAATCACAGAGGTAACAAAAAACAGCGCAATAAAAACATGAACCGACATCAAGACAACTGGGGACTTCCAATGAAAAGACAGCAAACTGAGTACTTTTTTTTGCCACCTGTCCAACAATCAATCATTAGCAAATATTCACCAACACCAAGGATTGTGCCTAACAGTGGACTGTATTTTATCAGTAGAAAAACAAAACTATTTATCGAGGCACACAAAAAAGAAATCCTCTTGCAAAAAACATGGGACCTACCCTTTGCAGTACGCCAACCCTGTAATGCATTTATGCTGCTTTTGTCATATAAATCGGGGTCTTTCAGAAGCTTCTCTGGTACCAATCATGTACGTAATCCTGACACCTTGTTAAGGAGAGGAAACCATATAAGAAAAGCCGCAGATAAAAATTCTGGTGAAATGAGGAATAAACAAACAAATGAACAAATTAACCGTCATTTTATAAAGAAATGCCTTGAAATCAAGGCAGAGGTAATACCGGCTCTTGTGCAGAGGTCCCACAAATCCATGCCATCAGCATATGAGCTCGCTCTTCCCAAACGATATCACCCTGGGGAAAGAGTTCTGAAATCCAGAGTGGCACTTTTCCCATATATGGAGCAAGATGCTGTGAAGCGTGTAAGCTTGAACATAAAGTACAAATATCTTTGGTTTGTCTGGAAAATCACTCATTCTCCTACAGGACCTGGAGCCAGAATAAGGTCAGCACCTCCAGGTTTACCGCCACTAGTCCAAGCAAATGCAAAGAGACTTGCCATTACTGACAGTGGAACATCTTCTTCACCAAAGCAGATCTTAAAGAAGCTGGAATGGCATATCAAAAATAAAAAAATACAAAAAAGCCAAGGTGGGTTCCCAATGAAGATTCAGAAATCCCAGGAGATATGTTTTCCATCAATCCCTAATCCAGTTACCGTCAACGTCAACAGTCACTCAAATACATGCATATCTGTATACACTACCCATCTTTCTTTCATAACTAGAGAAACTGAGCAGATGCTCGAGTCACATATACAAAGCATGATCACAAATCAAGACATGGGAAGGGTCATGAGTGTGCAGCATTCATTGGATGGGGTCATGCCTAAATCACACACCGAAGAAGTAACTTCTCAAATTTCTTCAAATGCTTCTCAGATAGAGAGTTGTTGTAGTTTGGAAAACAAAAGCTTGGATCTGACACAATATCCAGATTGCAACAATGCCAGTCTCGGAGAGCCAATGTTCGTTGGTGGCATGCTGAAACTAACACAGAAAAACAGAATGCAGAGCCACTTAATGAAAAAATGCCTTGAAATTATGAGAAATGGAGTACCACCTTTGGTGCAATGGTCCCACAAAAATGTGTTTCACATGGTAAAACATATGCTTCCTGAACTGAGTTTTGCTGGTGATAGAGTGCCGGAAGGTAGAGCAGGATGTGTACTATTTATGGAGGAAGAAGCTCTGAAACGTATTGATGGAAATATTCAGCTCAACAATCAGTTGTTTCATGGGCAGTCTCCATCTATACTTGATGTGGCAGATGGAAAGATGATCTTAGATAAATATCTACAAGCTCCTGATATTACTCTGAAACAATCCATGCCACCATCTTCCAAATTATCTTCATTTCAGAGAAGAAAGCAAGATGGTGTTTGCAAATCATCCAACTCTTCCCTGCTGATGAACACTATGAAATTGACAGCTTCTCACTATGGAGCTGACACTTTTTCTAGCTTACGAAGTACAACACCAAAAAAATCTGAAATTAATAAAGGAAAAATTATATCAAAAGAACACATAGATCTAAAATGGTGCTCTGCTGCTCCTTATCAACCACAAAGACTAACTCCGGCACATGGATTTAATCCTACTCACCCCCTTCCCGATATTAACAACAAACAGCAGATTAAGGTTGCCATAGACTTGCACTTCAAGCGCAAAGTGGAGCACTTGCATGCTTCTCATGTGACACAACATTTGCCAAATCCAGGTCGAATAAACAAGCTCTCTCTCACTCCACCTGACCCTGGTGTGCCGCCTGTGGGAAAGTTGCAACTGAACAACATGGTTATGGCAACTCACGCCATCACTCCGAAAGGCATGCTAAAGCTCACTACTCTCTTGGATTTACATTTGAAAAAGAAGATGCTCGAAGACTACTTTGGAATCCCTCTTCTGGTCCAAAAATCCAGATTTCTCGCCCACCCCCCAGTTGCTCCAAGTATAGGCCCAGAACTTGCACAACATAGAGCAGTGGATACTTCCCACACAAAGACAGGAATGAATGCCCCTTTCAGGTGTCACATCGCAACTCCTCAGTGCTGTTCAGCAACAATTAAACCATTGGTGCTGCCTCAGATTGAGGAGAGGCAAGTTAATAGGGTGAACACCAAGAGTGAGCTAGAGTTTAGTTTCAAGTTAATAGCTCTCCGCCTATTGCTTGGGTTCAAGTGGTTGGGGAGACAAGAGATGGCAGATGACTTAGGAGTCCACTGCCATGCTTACCACTGCTCTTGCCATGATTACCCCTACAGCACAGCAATGCAGCCTAAGCATTTCTCTCCCCAACCAATCAGATTCCCTAAACTCGAAATATTGGAAATGTCTGCGGAAAGGTCACCTGCTGAACAAAGAGAACACGTTGATTACTCTTACGGAATCGGGGACACAAGGCATTCCCATGAAACATACACCATTAAAAAATACTCTGTGTTTGGATCATATTTCCCATTCCTTGCTGTTGAGGCTAAAAAATCCAAAGATAAACAGTCACTGAGGAATGTGGCCAGGAAAATAGAACCTCCTTCTCTTTTAAATTCTGAAACAAAAGCTAGTACTGGCAATCTACCTCGAATGATAGTCGAGCAACTCAACAAACACCTGAAACAGAAAGCAATCATGCAGTCCTGTTGCACACCATGGCGGGTTATAGAATCTCGAGCCATTTACAAGTCCAACAAGATTCAAGAGGGCCGAGACCTCACCAGGAAAAGGAGAAGGGCACTGAGAAACAAGCTGCAACTAGAAGAAGATGAAGCTAGACGCGAACACGGAAGTGCCATTTCGCACTTTGCTAAAATACGAAAACTGCCCAGTTCAACTGGGAATAGAAGGGAATTGCAAATCCATACTGAGACTGGGGGCTTTTTTTGGAAGGAAGTTGGCCTTGCTTTTCCCAATGGAATGAGGACCTTCTTTGCCCAGTATCATTTCTTGGGGGTGGAACATAGCAGTGGTCAAAGCAGTTACCTCAAGCAAACGTTGGGCAAAAGAACCTTAACATACGAATCCCAGCAGATAAGAACTTTGGAAAGACGATCATTTCAGTCCTCAATCTCTACAGCTCATGACAGCTCCTCTTACAGCAACGATTCGAGGTGCCCCTCTCATTCCTCGTGCACCAGAAGAACTCCACTCTTCTATGTATACCCCCCAGTAGTATCCGGTGAATCAAGCAGAAAGAGAAGTGTGTATTACAAAGGTCCCAAAATAACATCAGAGGGAAAGATATGCAGGTCCCCCTTAAAAATTAAAGTGTACGGAGAACCCAGCAATCAAAAACCGAACGAAAGAAAGCAGCAAGTTCGTACCACACAAAACCTTGCACACTCTTCTTGGCAAATCTCATCCTTCCTCGGATCTGAAATTGGAACACGAAATTACATCCACTTGTCTCGGTCTAAAAAACAATACACCAAAGTTTGTATCAAATCAGAAAAAATGACAAAAGACTCATCGACACGACCAAAACAGTCAGGCGTTTCCAATAATAATTTTATAAGCACGCAACAAAGCTATAGCTGTTCATATTTAAAGGCACAAGCGTGGAATTGTTACTCAAGCAAAAGTCCCGAAAATGAAATGCCACTCCAGACACCACATTCAACACACACATCAGAAAACTACACAGGGAGTTCTTCTCCTCGTCGCGATTTCAAGGAACATTTCAAACGCGAGGCAGACTCAGTTGGAAGCGGAAGCCACAAAGCATGGCGGACAAAAACTTGGTTCTTACATCCCAAATCGTTGAGACTGCTGATCCCGCTGTCCTATAAGAGACTTCAGAAATGGTATGAAAATCTCAAAAGCAGGCACAGGATATGGGTGAAAAAGCTTAAGAAATAAACGTATTTTCTGACTTGCAAATGAATGGAGAATTTCTATCCCCTGATTGTGTATGAAGAGGTAGGCTTTTTTCATCAATCAAAAGTGGTCATTCTGTTTTTCTTATTCTTTATTAAACAGACTTCTGCCTCAGATTTTCATAAAAAAGGGTGAGGCTCTAATACGGGGTCTTTTCTTACAGAATTTTTATATTGGCAACAAGTTGAAAGTAAAAAGCACTGGCAAAGCCAATAGCTGTCGTCTACAAGATCCATTGGCTTTGTCAATGTGTTTAGATATGGCATACATCATATCAGTGTTTCTCTTTACTTACAGTTATGCTTTATGAGTTTCACAATGATGCAAATAATGGGCAAACTGGGTTAGTGGCTGTTGAGTACCTGTGAGAGCAGTGGTGGGTGCGCAGGAGAGTGCTGGAAAGTGGTTACCATTTCTCATCCGATTAATCTTTTCAGTTGACTGAGAGGCAAAAGGGAGTCGACATTCAATAAAACAATTTATGGTTTGTGTAGCCCATTTGGCCACACTATAAGGACCAGGAATTGGTAACTAAAATTAAGTGGGTTTATTAAAAGTGAATGATCCTTCCAGTAAATGTGAATATCAAGAACATTTTATAAAGGTAAGGAATTATAACAAGCAGATTATGTAGGTGACACAAATTCCCACTTGATAACACAAAGCATACAATAAATGCAGGCAGAACAATACAGATACCAGGAATGGACCCAGCCAGACCTAGAGGTAGAATTAGGACTAGCATGCCCTCCGGGCTACAATATATTACATAAGCCTCGTAACAATGGAAGAGGAGGTGGAGTGGGGATCATCTTCCGAGAAGCACTGGATTTTATTCAGCTAGAGATTGATGAAGTGGAGGGCTTCGAACTTTTTGGCTTCTCCCTCAAAGATCCTAAGGGTTGCGTTCTGGCTGGTATTGTTTGTTATAGACCACCAGGAGCGGTGAGGTCCTTGCATCTGCAGAGTTTACTTGATGTGATTTGCAATATGGCCGTCACCCATTCCAATTTGGTTATACTGGGTGATTTTAATTTATGGTGTAATGGAGTGTTGGACTCCAGTCTTCACATTCTGCTGCAAGCCTGCGAGAACCTGGATTTATACCAGGGAATCAGCAAGGCGACTCATATAGGAGGAAATACTCTTGATTTAATCTTCTCCAAGGAACAGGCCTTGGAAGTGGCAGAAATTCTTCCAGTTGACTGGTCCGATCATTTTCTGATCAAATTTCGGCTACGTGATCTTCAAAGAGCACAGTTTGCTGTTAGCGAGGCTAGGCTGCTCAAATGTAGAAACTGGAAGGAACTACTCAAGAGAAAGAGTGGCCCTCATCCTGTGTTTTCTTGTTTTGAAACTTTTAATGAGTGCAGTACCGTGGAAGACAATTATATGACTCTATGTGCCCAAATCCAAAGTCAACTCGACCAAATTGTCCTTGAAAAAATTTGTAGGAAAGCAGGTAGACCTTCGGCCAGTTGGTATAATGACCATCTTAAGTCTATGAAACTGGCCTGCCGACAAGCTGAGAGGAAATGGAGAAAAACCTACTCAGACAAGAACAGGACTGACTGGAAGGTACTACTGGGGAAATATAGGAAGGAAATCAATGTGGTCAAGTCGGAATATTTCGCCAATATCATCTTAAACTCTAAAAACAATTCCCGGACAATCTTTAAAATAGTGAAGGATATGACTGCCCCTGAATGTCTGCAGTCTAAAGTTGTGCCGACCCAAACCTTATGTGATAGCTTAGCCATTTACTTCTTGGAAAAAATAAGCAATATAATTGACGGGCTGAGGCGTACTGACCTACCCTATTGTAAAGATCCTATGGATAATCACACTGAGGTATTGGAATCGGGCAAGGCCAATGGACCAAAGGTGGGCCTATCACCCACCTTGGATCACTTTGAGCTCTTCTCAGAGGACACTTTTCATAGAATTGCAGAGAGTGTATCATCAGGGTCCCCTTTAGATCCTCTCCCCTACAAAATCTGGAAGGAGTTGGGTCATGAGCTCTTTCCCCTTCTCCACCAGATCTGTAACAGCTCTCTGACTTCTGGATCAGTGCCAGCTTGTTGGAAAAAAGCAGTGGTTACTCCACTCCTGAAAAAAGCAACCTTAGACCCGACTAGCGCGGCGAATTACAGACCCATTTCTCTCCTTCCTTTTCCGATAAAGATAGTTGAACGTCTGGTCAGCAAAAGTCTATCTGAGTTCCTTGAATCCAACTCTAAGTTGGATGATGTCCAATTTGGTTTTCGACCTGGTCACGGAACCGAGACTGCATTGGTGACCGTATTGGACGATCTTCGGATGCGGGCAGACAGAGGGCAATCAGGCATTCTAATTTTGCTCGATCTGTCTGCCGCTTTCGATACGGTCAACCATGAAATCTTGCTGACCAGACTGGAAGAAATTGGGGTGTCTGGGATTGCCCTTAATTGGTTCCAATCTTATCTATCAGACAGGTGTCAAGCGGTCTCCCTTCCACCGTATCGGTCTAAGTTTTCTGAAGTCCACCATGGTGTTCCACAGGGGTCGGCAATAAGCCCTATTCTTTTCAATATTTATATGCAACCCCTGGTTCGACTTATAAAAACACATGGTGTGAGACTTGTAAATTATGCCGACGACACTCAAATCTTTTTCTCTCTCGAGGGGAATCACTCTATTACATTGACAGCCTTTTACGATTGTATGCGAGATACTGCACAATGGCTAAGAGCAAACTCTCTTCAGTTCAATTCAGGGAAAACTGAGGTCCTTCACTGTACCACCGGGAGGATCCCCGCCCCCTTTTCCTGAAAACCTCTGGTCATCTCTATCTGTGCCTACCTTGGTACCGGCTAAAGCTGTACGTAACCTGGGAGTTATGCTTGATGCCACTTTAACTCTGGAAATGCACGTCAATAAGGTGGTAGGGACTTGTTTTTCTCTGATTAGAACTCTGAGGAAAATTTTTCCACTACTACCTGAGGCGGCGAGAGCACTGGTCACTGGCGGTATTATCCTCAGTAGACTAGATTACTGTAATGCTCTACTGCTGGATGCCCCTAAATTTTTGACTGAACGCCTCCAGAGAGTTCAGACCATGGCGGCCAAATTGGCACTGACGAAACCACGTCGGTCATCTGGTTCGTTAGCTCTTGCTGAGCTTCACTGGTTACCACTAACGCAGAGGATCCAATTTAAATCTCTCTGCTTGGTCTTCAAGGCCCTGCATAGACAAGGTCCTATACCCCTCCAAGACATTTTCACGTGGTATGTACCTACCAGGTGTCTTCGTTCTGCCAGTGCCTACCTGGTAAAAGTTCCAAAGGTTCGGAAAGTTAAGTCAGGAGGCAGAGCCTTCAGCTTTGCTGCAGCTAAGCTTTGGAATGGCCTCCCCCTGGAACTCAGACAGTCGCACGACCTCCTGCAGTTCAGGAAGAAACTTAAGACATGGCTGTTCCCTAGAGTCTAATCTTTCTGGCACTATTTGCTCTTCTCCGCTTCTACCTAGCCACATATTTCTGTATCATGTACTGTAGCGCCTAGATACCCGTTGGGTGATTGTTGCGCTCTATAAATACTCTATGCAATACAATACAATACAATACAATACAATGAGGAATTGGTGTTCCTTTAAGAAACCCCGCTTTTCCTTCTCAAACATGACTGGGATTTTTATACTAAATAGTGATTGAGCCATAGGGAAAGATCTCGAAGAATTCAGGAAAGTGGAAAGGTGTCAGCATAGTGAAGATTTCAGTAGAAATCTTCTAAAGGAGACAAGTGTTTAGCATAAAGCCACATACTCTCAAGAAGAAAGGAAGTAACAAGGTCTGCACCTCTTGAAAACCAAAGGGATCCGCTCTACTCTCTAATAGTGTATACATTAAATAAACCACACTGATACTCCAATATCTGCGAAATCTCTCTCCACCCTTCCAGGGACCAATGATGTTAAGCTCCACATAGTACAATGGCAACATTTCCAGACTTTCTCATCCCACGGTACATGGGCAGTCGCAGCGACCTTGAATCTCTCTCCATTCCTGATTCATGATGAATAGGAGACTTCTACAGCTAAAGATTTCCTCTCTCAGGCCTCACTATCAATAATACAAAAATACTAATTTCTGTAAATATGAAATCATGAGAACGCAACAGCAAAAGAAAACACATGCAGAGCAAACAAAATGCATTTCAAAATTAAGGCCTTAAGTCAAGTATTTCAATATGCACTTCAACTACATGATTATAGAGGCACATATAACTTCAAAAATACCTACAATGTGAATAAATGAGTTCATGGTTACATATGCTTTGCGCTTTCAAATAAATGCAATGAGACAAAATATAAGTGTAAATATATGGGTCACAATCGTTACTCTAAAAATCAATATGGGACATCGGAGGGCAGCGAGTGGCTGAAAGGCAGCGTTACAACCTTGATGACTGTGTGACTACAGGGTGGCGCTCCCACCCCTACCCCAAGCTTGAAAGAACTCTGATAAAACTCTGATTGTTCCTGAGGACATTTTCAACAGTGGCAAATTTGGCCATAAAGTGATTCCTTATCCCCATTCTTTGGAGATTTAGGAACATGGGATGAGAAATTGGGTACAAGATAGTGGTATCTGTTGGACTTGGCCCTTTTTGCAGGATTATCCCTAAACTTTTTGCCTTCCTCCTATATTTTTTCTCACCTGTTGTTGGCTGTTTTATGACTCTGGGCACTTTACCACTGCTGATCAGTGCTAAAGTGCATATGCTCTCCCTATTGTAAATTGTTGTATGATTTGTGATTCCATGATTGGTTGATTTGGTTTACCTGTCAGACCCTACTACAGTGCACCAGGAGTGCCCAGGGCTTGTAAATCCAAATGCTACTGGTGGGCTTGCAGCACTGGTTGTGCCACCCACAGAAGCAGCCTGTAAACATGTGTCTAAGGTTTGCCATTGCAAAGCCTGCGTGCAGTCTGGTACTGTCATGCTGACTAGGCAAGTGTACCCACTTGCCAGTCCCTAAACCTTCCCTTTTCTTCATATCAGACACCCCTATGGTAGGCCCAAGGGCAGGGTGCATTGTAAGGATAAGGTAGGACATGCCCTGGTGTGTGTGGCATGTTCTAGTAGTGAACTACAGCCATTTTCGTTTTTCACTATTGCAAGGCTATCTGTTCTCCATAGGCCAGAATGGGCAGTTTGGTTATTACATTTTATAATCCTAACTGACTCAGGGAACATGGTAGAAATTCGAATTTAGTATGCCTGAACTCAGGATTATAAAATACATCTTTTAGTGAAGTTGGTTTTAACATTCTGTGTTTGAAAATAACACTTTTAGAAAGTAGGTATTTTCTTGTCTAACCATTCAAACCTGCCTCTGCTAGGCTGTGTATTCCTTGTCTGGAGTTTGAGTGGCAGGGGCTGGGGAATTCCAGGGGGCTGGGGAATTCCCAGAGACAGGATGAGTCAGCACAGGGCTGAATAGAGAGATCTGCATCTAGATGGGAGGGAATGAGTTGCAGCTGGGACCTGAATAGGACAGTGCCTGCCCCCCACAGTGCTGGCTCCACCCCCTCTGGTGCATCTGATGTCTCTGCCCTGCACTGTGAAAGGAGAGAAGGAATCATATCAACAAAGTGTTCTAGGGCTGTGCTTCCCTCCAAAATGCTGGCTCCACCTCCTGTGGGGCGTCTGATGTTTCTGCCCTGCACTGTGAAAGGAAAGAAGGAGTCATGTAAACAGAGTGCTCCAGAACTGGTTTGGACTAGGCAAAGGCCCCTCTGCACTCAGAGGACAAAGGATTTTGGGGTATAAGTATTGGGACCCTGATCCCAAGAATGTAGATCACTTTGGGAAGACAAGAAGAACCTCTGCTGAGGGAGGAACCAGAAGAAGCTAAGGCGGAAACTATCCCTGGACCTGGGGGATTGGCCTGCAGTGGTTGCCTTACTGCCAAAGAGAGGAGAAAGGAACTTTGTGTGTACTTTTGCTCAACTTGTGAAGGATCTCCAAGGGCTTGGAATAGAGCTTGCCTCCTGCTGAAGTCTCAGGAACAACAGACTTCAGCCCCCAGCTCCCCAGAGTTCTTTGGAAGTGCCTGCTGCTGTTGTTGGGCCTTCTGAGGGACTGCGTGTCGCAAGGAGCTGGAAGCGTGACTCAAGAAGCAGAAGCGTGCCGCCATCGGAGCTGTTGTCGTCGCATCTCGTAAACTGTGTCGCCGTTGCAGCATCGCATCGAGCGGAAGCGTCTCGCATCATCCCGGAAGTGTTTCGCAACGCCGAAGAAGCGTGTCGCCATCGCAGTCATCGTAGCTGACGCATTGCACCGCATCAAGAGAAGAGTCTTGCATCGAGAAAGAATCGTGTTGCCATCGCAGCCATCGTAGTTGTTGCAGTGCACCACATCAAGAAAAGCGCCTCGCCTCCACAGAGAAGCGTGCCACCGTCGGAGCTGTTGTCGTTGCATCGCGTAAAGGGGTGTCGCCGCTGCAGCATTGCATCGAGCGGAAGCATCTCGCAAACGTCGGAGAAGAGTGCCGCTGCCAAGGTCGCTGTCGTCGCATCGCTCA
This sequence comes from Triturus cristatus, assembly GCF_964204655.1. Classification (NCBI taxonomy): domain Eukaryota; kingdom Metazoa; phylum Chordata; class Amphibia; order Caudata; family Salamandridae; genus Triturus; species Triturus cristatus. The sequence goes on from NC_140591.1 coordinate 821,280,932, forward strand.
AAGGGTGTCATGGCTGCAGGTGAAGCATCGAGTCGAGTCTTCTCGCAACATCGGAGAAGCGTACTGCATCTGGAAGATCTTCACGTCTTTATTTCTTTGCACCAAAAACTTCATCGCATCAACATCGTTGCAACAATTTCCTTGCCCTGCGTGTCGCATCTAAAAGGTACATTGACTTAAAGTGTCGCATTTAAAAACTTAAGAGAACTAAGCAAAATCCTACCATCTAAAGTAACAGTATTGTGTGTTTTTGTCGTTTAATGGTCTTGTGGTAAATCTATATAAAGAATACTTATTTTTTATATAAAACCTGTGTGGTGTTCATCTGTAGTGTTCTCACTTGGTTACTGTATGTGTTCACAAATGCTTTACACACTGCCTCTGAAATAAGCCTGTCTGCTCATGCCAAGCTACCAAGGGGGGTGAGCAGGGGTTATTTTAGGAGTGTACCCCCTACCCTGACTAGAGGAGAGGGTCCCTATTTGTCGCAAGTGCATACCTGTGCCAACTAGAGACCCCCAAGTCTAACAGTATCCTATCCTGATGAAGTCCCACAACCCCAAGGGGTGACTTGGGGACCAAAACATGTTGATGAACACAGTATGCAGGGTATATACATACTAATAGTCTGAATTCAGCCCTGAAAATCACTTTTTAATCCTAACAAGGGAGGTCCGGAAAAAAGGTGAGTGGACACTCTCTGAGGTAATTGTAGTCAATTTCTTTTGTGTTTGGCGGATTCTAGCTTTTGATGGGCAATTTTCCGACCCTCAAAATTATTTTTTTCGCTCCACTCCGAACGTTGGTCTGCGTCAGAGTGTTAAAGGGTGCCCTATGATGAAGCATGACACGATGTGGTATGTGAGGGTAGTTTTTACTCCCAGTTTCCCAGGTGGAAGTTAGGTGGCTTCTAGATATTTTTTATTTTTCCACTTCCTTTTTCTTGGGAATGATTACACATTAATATGCACACTGTCTCTAGATTTCTACAATGAATGCACTTTAACAGTACACTTGAATAGTTCATTTCACATTAATATAGTTAGGCATACAGTGAATATTGTTGAGTATACGTAAAAATAGCGCTTCTGTGATGTGTAAGGGTGGAGCTAAAAGTACACAGAACCAATCCCCCCACTGACGGTGAATCCAGCCATCACAACAAAGATGTTATCCTTATCAGACTGACCAGTCAAAACTTCATGGGTGGTAGAAATGTGTTTTCTGGTTGGTAGAACAGTCAGGCTTATCCCTGAGGCAATATGTAAAGCATTTGCGCAACACACACACACACCAGTGACACACTAAGTACACCATAAAAGAGACTCCACAAAGTAATATCTATAAATATCTCATCTATTGTATATAACATTTGGCCACAATCACATAAACCATAAATCACTTTGCCAACTAGGCAATTGTCGTAACATCACAGTTAGTGCAATAAAGTAAATACTTATAGGTTGCACACGTCTTTAAAATACCATCACCATACATAAAATGCAGATCCTGAAACGATACTCATTACACTGTCATCACAAGGCCTAAAATGACAACACAACATCAGGGCATAAAATGAATGAGACCCCTAATCACCAGGCAACTTCACACATATGTTGTATGTAGTAATCCATAACAAACAACAGTGTTTCATACAAAGGTATCATTTAAGGGACAGATATAAACAGCCTAATAAATTGCAACAGATTTAATCCAAAGGGGAGAAACACAGGGGACACATTCATTGAAAAGAAGTTTGTATTTCAATTGGTAAGCATGTTGGACATATTAAATTTCATATGTACAAGCACTTGGGAAAATAGCACTGCGTTACATTGAATGTCATGTAACCAACAAAATACTGTGCACAAGTGCTCGTGGAGTTTTGTGACGGCGCTAGTGACATATGATGTGGTATATACAGCGGTGGTGGTGGGCGCGATGGAACAAAGTGAAACAAAATAATTTCAACATTTAGGACACCAAGGCAATTCAAGGTACAGAAATGTAAGGATTCAATTGGATAGGGTGTCCGTAAGTAGGGGCGCCAGAAGTTTCGCTGTGGAAATCGACGGAGTTTCGGCCTGTAGATATGTTAAGCCATCATCAGGACAGGTTACATTATTTTAGAGAAGGCAGTGCTGGGGATAGAAGGTATATACATTCCATGAGGGTAAATGCAAATGGTGGACCCAAGAAGGACAGAGGAGAGAGAGATATATCAAGAAATGATTTGGAACAAAGACAGTAAGGTGCTGTGATTGAGGTGTGGGACTGCTCCGAGGGATTTTAAAAATGAGTACTGCGTGTCTGATTGAAAGATAGACAAAGTAGTGTTATAACGTGAAGCCTATGGGATTTGAAAACTGCGTGTCTATTATGTAAACGAAGTGCGTGATAGAGTGGTTAGCTCCCGAGTAGGTATGGTATGGAGCATAGGAGCTGCGTATCGTGTGGTTAATGAGTCAAACAAGAGAGCGCAAATACGTGTTGTTAAACGGAACAAGGTTGCGTGACTACAAGGTTGAGTCAGAAGTAGCGATCAGAGTGGGTGGGGGCGTGGTACTAAAAAGTGAAATGGCAGTCATCACTGTTGCAGACTCTGACACTGTCGTGGATCCCTCCACCATGCTCCCGATCTTCAACCTTTCTCAACACGACCTCTCCCCTTACGAGATCAGCTTTTTAAGTAAGGGATTGTCTTTCGTCCCCACTGACAAGAGCAACTTCTTTGAAATACAGGAGAACTTACTCCAATTCTTCAGGGGATTAGACTCAAACATTTCTTCTCTGATAGACCATCAGGTGAACAATATATCCTTTCACCATTTCGGCCTCCATCAACCTTCAACCCACCATCAGTACTGATGCCTACAGAGATACTGACCTTTGAGAAGAGGATCCTGTATGAAATGAAAAATATCCAACAACAGCATGAGTATGTACCTTACAACCTATCACTCCCTGAAAAACAGGCACTCCACCGCTTCAGCACCAACAAGGATATAATCATCAAGCCCGCTGACAAAGGCGGCGGCATAGTTATTCAGGATAAAACCAAATATGACGCCGAAATACAACATCAACTGAACAACAAGGAACACTACCATGCCTTGCCATCTGACCCACTACCAAGAATAAGGACCACAATCCAAGAGGTGATTGAACAAGCTAAGTCCAAAAACATCTTATCAGATAAGGAAGTCATATACATCAACCACAATGCTCCACGAACTCCTGTGATCTACGTCTTACCCAAGATCCATAAGAACCAACAGAACCCCCCAGGCAGACCTATCATGTCCGGCTGCAGTTCAATTCTTGAACCTATTGGGAAATACATTGACAGCATCATTAATGAATTTATCCCTCTCACTGATACCTTTGTCCGTGATAGTATGTATTTGATCAACCTCATAGAAGACACCAACTTTACTCCAGGCTCTGACCTCATGGGCGGTATGGACATTGAATCTCTGTACACCAACATACCTCACAGAGAGGGCCTGGATGTAATAAGAGGAATCCTCGACACCTGGCCGCTACCCACAAGGATACCTACGGACTTTGTGATGTCCCTCCTTGAGATTGCTTTAGAAGACAACTATTTTCTAAACAAAGACACTTACTATCTCCAGATCAAAGGCGTCTCTATGGGGGTTATTTTGTCCCCAATTTTGCCATTCTCTTTGTCCACCACCTGGAAAGTACTATCTTCCTCACAGATCTTAAACCGTTCAAAAACAACATAACATTCTGGCGTTGTTACATTGACGATATCCTGCTGATTTGGACGGGCAACAAAACAACCCTACTTCAATTTGTCGATTGGCTACACACCTGCCAACAACCCTTAAGGTTTACTATTGACCCAAAGGAAAATAACCTTCCTTTCCTTGATTTATCACTATGTGTAGAGGACAACAAAATTGGGACTTCACTATACAGAAAACCCACTGAGCGGAATACTCTTTTGCTTTACTCTAGCTAACATTCGCGGGGCCTACGCGATGGACTCCCATTTGGGCAATTTCTGAGGATTCGTCGCAATTGCAAATGGAGGAAGGACTTCTTCAGGGAAGCATCAGTACTCACTGAGAAACTCGTCTCACGTGGCTATCCAAGGAAATTGGTTACCAGAGCAAAGAAACGCGCATGGTACAATCACCGTGAAACCCTACTTTCTCCTAAAGAAAAGAAGATCAACTCTCGGATCCCCTTTGTATCTACGTTCTCTCCCTCTAGCAATAAACTATCAAAGATCATTAAATCCAATTGGAACATACTTGCCTCACTCAACATTCTTAATGAACCTCCTCTGTTCTCATACCGTAAAGGAAAAAATCTCACTGACCATCTTGTACATGCCATTGGATGGCCACAAACCAACATCAGAGACGAAACAATCCGTGGATCATGGAACCTCCCACCTCTCCTGGGACACTACAAGTGCCAAAGGTGCTCGGTATGTTCCACCACAGCTAACACTAAATGTTTTGAACACAATGGACAAAAATACGATCTGAAATCTTTTACCAACTGCAGATCCCAGAACGTCATCTACTCAATAAAATGCCCCTGCAATCTCATATACATAGGGCAGATAACCCAGATGGTCAAAGACCGCATCCTACAACACCGCAGTCGCATCAGATGTGGTGTACTGACAGCACAGTTGGTTGCACATTTCAAAGAACAAAACTACAACGAAACCGAATTCACATGGATGGTGATTGACCAACCATCACTGCCCATCAGGGGTGGCAACATCCAGTTACTCTTGAATAGATGCGAATGCAGCTGGATAGCCCGTTGCAACAGTATCCCCCTTGGCCTCAACACTCTGGACGAATGGAATACCATACTGATATAATTGTCCCTTCTGGAACTTCACTCTTTCTCTCCCTCATCCTACCCCTATAGATGCGTCACTTCGCATTGGCTCCCCCGATTAGTGTGACAATCAACCTCCTAAGTTTAATTTTTTTATCAATTGTGCCACTGGCTCACAGTATACCAATGTTCTTCTCATATGTGAATTACTGCCATGTGGACATGCCCTTCACCCATGCCCCCTACGTACATATTACCTGAATGTTACTTGTGCAATTTGATTCATAACATGCCATGTGGATATTACCTGAATGTTGCTTAAACATTGTCATTCCATACACGCCATACATCACCTTTTATCATTGCTTTACTCATGACAATTGTTAATGATTAGCACTAATCTACTTAAACTGTTCCACAATAATTTTTATGTCGAATTATCGGAATTCAGAATTTATACCACGGACCACTTCCAGTCTTTTTTCCCTTTCTATTCCATGCTACTCTATAGGCAGCATTCACTTTCGCGCTCTAGTGGTTCTTTTGGTTTGCAGCCACGTGACACTCCCAACAAAGTATTTTGGGCCTGCCGCACGCGTCTTAGCAACAGTTGAACTCAAGTCGGCCGTCCTATCATTCTGATTCACGCCACGCTGCCGGATTCACTCCGGACTGCTCGGCTTTTCCCCAGTAAGTACCACACTCTTGGCGCCCACTCCCCGCATGTCAATGCCTGCAACTGTCTGCATACCCAACCGCCCCCCTCATTTTTGCATCTTCCGCAGCTAACGGAGAGCCGATGCCAAAGCTGCACTGGACTGCACACACGCCACTCCTGTTAACTAAACTGTAATTGCCTTTCTCCCGCCCGGTCTTTTGCCATCCCGTCCCCCCCAATCTCCAGTAACTATCCCTGCGCGACCGTGCTTCCCCACCTCTGAATCACGCTACTGCCAGACGTTAACTGCTGTCTGCACTGCAATCTTCCTCCCGCATACCGTTGTATATGACCGCGCTGCCATATTTGCCAGGAGTGCTTCACAAACACGCGTTAGCCTTCCCATTACGCTCTTTACTGCATGCACTGGCATTTCACTTTTTAGTACCGCGCCCCCACCTGCTCTGATCGCTACTTCTGACTCAACCTTGTAGTCATGCAACCTTTTTTCGTTTAACAACACGTAATTGCGTTCTCTTGCTTGACTCGTTAATCACACGATACACAGCTCCTATGATCCATACCATACCTACTTGGGAGCTAACCACTCTATCACGCACTTCGTTTACATATTAGACATGCAGTTTTCAAATCCGAAAGGCTCCACGTTATAGCACTACTTCATCTATCTCTCAATTAGACACGCAGTACTCCTTTTTTACATCCCACAGTGCAGTCCCACACCTCAATCACAGCATCTTACTGTCTTTGTTCCAAATCATTTCTTGATATATCTCTCTCTCCTCTGTCCTTCTTAGGTCCACCATTTGCATTTACCCTCATGGAATGTTATACCTTCTATCCCCAGCACTGCCTTCTCTAAACTAATGTAACCTGTCCTGATGATGGCCTAACATATCTACAGGCCGAAACGCCGTCGACTTCCACAGCAAAACTTCTGGTGCCCCTACTGACGGATACCCTATCCAATTGAATCCTTAAATTTCTGTACCTTGAATTGCCTTGGTGTCCTAAATGTTTAAATAATTTTGTTTCACTTTGTTCCATCGCGCCCACCACCACCGCTGTATATACCATGTCAATAGCACCGTCACAAAACTCCATGAGCACTTGTGCACAGTATTTTGTTGGTTACATGACATTCACTGTAACGCAGTGCTATTTTTCCATGTGCTTGTACATATGAAATTTTATATGTCCAACATGCTTATCAATTGAAATACAAACTTCTTTTCAATGAATGTGTCTCCCTGTGTTTCTCCCCTTTGGAATAAATCTGTCGCAATTTATTAGGCTGTTTATATCTGTCTCTTAAATAAGGGTGGGCGTAGTTCGCGAAGTAGCGCTTCGCGAAGCTACGCAAAGTGAAGTTCGCACTACGCGAGCTACGCGTAGCACTTCGCGAACTGCGTAGTAACATGTTCGCACTGTGCAAGATGTTGTTTTCAATGATTGCACAGTGCGGACAAGCAACCGGCACTGTGCAATCATTGAAAATGGCATCTTGCACAGTGCGAGCTGTAGTTTTCTGCTGCTCGAGTAGATTTTTACTCGAGCTGCAGCTTTCTCAACGCGAACTGGTAGTTTCTCATCGCGAGCGGTCGCGAGCATACGCGACCCCTCGCAATGAGAAACCTGACCTCCTCGCGTTGGGAATCTCGCCGGGAGGTTTATTTTCCATGCTCGCGATCGCGAACAAGGAAAAAGTCTCGCCAGGATGTCATTTTGCTTGCTCGCGGTCGCCAACTTGACGTTGAGGACCGCGAGCAAGCAAAAAATGACCGCAGCACTACGCAACACTACGCTACGCGTGTTCGCACTGTGCTACGTGCAGTTCGCGTAGTGCGAAGTAGCGCGAACTTCGCAAACTACGCGAGCGTAGCGTAGTGCTTCGCCCAGGCCTACTCTTAAATGATACCCTTGTTTGAGACACTGTTGTTTGGTATAGACTATTGACTCAGTCTCCTTGTGGTTTGCAGGCTACCTCCTGTAGTCTGATACTGTATGTAGTAATCCATCACATGATTAATCACCTGTCACCATAGGCAAGCCACAGCGCATCTGCACTCTTACTACCCTCTATATGTTCCTTAGGCACCAGGTGCAGGGCATGTGCAGTCTATGCAGCGCGAGGTGGTGAAACAGAACACCGTGACGAACTTGCCCCAAAGCGCCTTTCTTCCAGTGTCGGAATATCAGAAAGCGCTCAACACGCTCTGGGGAGCTCAAGCAGAAGGTGCTCACCATGTCCTGTATGAGGAAGCGCTCAAAACATGCTTGGATCTTGTCAAAAGGAAGAACAGTTCAGTTCTTCTCCTACTCCAGGCAATGAAAGAAGCGCTCACCAAATGTGCTGGTCTGGGGAGCTCTCAAAGCACGCTAGCTTTAAGAAATAATGCGCCCTCCACCCCCTTACTTGGTCAAAAGTTGAAGAACAGTCTAGTCCTTCTCCTGCTCCAGACAGGAGGAGCAACTGCAGGGTGACCCACTGCACACACATCAAGGGGCAGTGCTTCTGACAAAGCTCTCCTAGCTCTCCTTTCCTTTTTGACCCAGCAAGTGCATTTTGAAGTCTTTGATTTCCCTGAGACTTCCAACAGGACGCAAGCACACACAAGCCATTAGAGATCTTCTCAAGCAGGATACCACAGCAGGGAAAAAAGAGCCAGTCCTTTTCCTGTGCCCACAGATAGAAGCAGCAACTGCAGACCAACCCACCCCTCAAACAACAGAAAGGGTAGCGCTCCCCACACAGCTCTTCAGCTCTTCTTCGCAGGGTCATCTAGTTTCCAGAAGTGATTTAAAATTCTATGGTTTTAGGTCCCATACTTATAGCCCATTTTCTCATTGTAGTCTTTGTTTCAGCATCCCTGAGCTTAGTACAAACCAGTTTTGTCCTCCCTGGTCCAGCTTGGTCACATGGGGTGGAGACAGCATTGTGCAGAGGAGACACAGCCTATTCAGGTGCTAGTGAAAAGTCCTCCCATTACTCTAAATGCAGAAAGATCTATTCAGCCTGGCCATGAGTCAAAACAGGAAAGGCAGGACGCACCTCAAACCCCCTTGTGACTGCCTAGAGTGAATGCACATCCCCAGCACCTGTCACTGCAAAACCAAACAATGAATACATAATCAGGCAGAGGCAAACAGACTGGTAAAGCAAGAAAATGTCCACTTTCTAAAAGTGGCATTTTCAACCGCACAAATTAAAAACCACCATCACTTAAAGATGTGTTGTTTAATTCTGAGTTCAGAGGGCCTAATCTCAAATTCTCTATCTTGTCCCAATGGAAAATTAATGTCAGATGTTACAAGACAACTCTCAAGTTAACCTATTGGACAGATATCCTGTTTGACATTAGACGATGGCCACATTTGAAATGTCATCCCTTTGAGACAGTGCAGCTTTATTCTTAGCTTTTGCTTGCAATCATTGATGCCAAAAAAAGTGCTCATCTCATATTGAGAATCTAATACACCTGCCGCAGACAACTGGGTGGAGCCCCCTGATTCGAATCCCTGCAGGGCCAGTTGAGCCATTCATCTTTTTATGGTCGATAACTTGAGTACTATTTAGTTATGGAGCACCTACCAAGCCACACAGCATTGTGGCCACAAGTGTTAAATGACTAACAAGTGAGTGTATTTACTAGAAGGCAAAAAATACATGGAACCCTCTGCAAAAAAAAAATCAATACAGGGCAATGTAAATAAGCTGCTAATCAATGGCAGCTCAACATTTGAACTGGGCAATGAAAACTTTATCTTCGATCCAATTGTTTCAATGGGATGGGATAAATATTTTATTAAGGGGACGGTTCACAATGTCACCGGACTCTAAATGCTTTCTTAGAAAACTGCCTGTTCAGAGTACACACCTTTTTTAATTAGTTGTGTACAGACAGACATTGTTTACCTTTTTCTTGAACGTGCGTTTATATTTCTGCGGCCTAAAGCATTTGGTTTTACATTTCACGTTTCCACTGATTTTATTTGAGGGGGCACCAGGCCATATAAAAAAAAAAAGAAATGTCAGCCTTCTAGAAAGGTATGCCAGTTTCTGAAGTAAACCAAGAATGTGAGCCGATTTGAAGTGTGCCCATAGTTGCAATTCTCACGTTCCACAGCAGAATGCGACTGAACCCCAGTCAAGCAGCTCCTATTTGTGTCATTGGATGAAAGTGAAAAAAGCACTCTTAGGTGGTTAGCACTGGTTGCATCATAGTATTTTTAGGTCGAGCCTAAGCAGCGCACTTGCACAAGCTGTATCTACTTCTGTGGGCTTTCACCACAACCGCCACACACTCATCACTTTCATTCATTCCTTGGCATTACTTTCAAATTTCTTTTGGTTTCTTTGGTAAATGCTTTATGTTTATACCGCCTTTTGGCTGTTTTGTTTCCGCCCAGACACTGTTAGATGGATTTATTCACGACTGACCGTATACGTTAGTATCAGCACACTACTTTTTCTTTTGCTTCAGTTTGTTGCTCGTGTTCTGAGCTGTGCTCCGTATCTCCTACCACTACCCCACATCCTGCTTTTTATTCACCTGTTGACTGTGTTGCCTTTAGCCCCTCCCTTATCCACTCATGCTGTCAGTGTTGTAAATTACCCACTGACCTCCAAACCCCCCCACCCCCCGTCCATGTTTCATGTGACCACCTCCCTTGTCCCTCCTCCTCTCCCTTTTCTGGGCGTGTGATAATTTTATCTTTCTTTAATAAATGTTATTGTTTATTTGGGAAATGTTGGGAGATGTGCCTACATCTACGCTGATCTCCTATCTCTACGGTGTGTTAGCGAGAGGACGGCAGCTTCCGGAGGTCTCAGGCACTTAGGGTGACCAACTGGCATTGGTGCAAATTCAGGACGGTGAGTGTAAAAATTCAGGACAAAGGGTCAAAATTCAGGACACATTCAGGACAGGAGGTCAAAATTCAGGACAAAACTTCAGGACAATAGGTAAGTTTTACAGACACATCAGAGGAGGTCGCGCAATAGTATATAAGTAAGCCCAGCCATATCCAAACATATTGAACCATTTGCAAACCTATCCATCATGTATCCTTCCATCTATCATTTCACTCATCCATCCCTTCATCCATTCTTTCACTCATCAATCCATTATCCATCCATCCACCCTTTCATCCTATCCATCGGTACACTCATCCATCCACTTTTCTACCCATCCATCCAGCCATTTACCCTTTCACCCATCCAGCCATCCTTTCACTTCCTCATCCATCCACCCAGTCACTCATCCTTCTACCCATCCACCCTTTCAGTCATCCAGCCATCCTCCCTTTCTCTCTCTATCGACCCTTTCACTTAGCCATCCTTTCTTCCATCCATCCACCCACCCATCCACCTACTCATCCACTCATGAATCCATCCATTGACCCTATCACTCATCCATCCTTTCTCATCCATCTATCCTTTCACTCCTTCACTCATCTATTCATCCTTTTGTCCATTTACCCTCCCTTTCACTCACTCATCCATCCTTACACCCACCCTTTCACTCATCCGTCCATCCATTCACCCTTGCACTTATCAATTCATCAATCCGTCAATCATTTCACTCATCCATCCACCCACTCACTCATCATCCACCTTTTCACTCATCCATACTTTCACTCATCCATCCACCCTTTTACCCATCCAGCTACCCTTCCACCCATACATTCAGCTATTTACCTTTTCTTTCATCCATCCCTCCACTCACTCATCAATCCATCCTCTCTCATTATCCATCTATTCAATCTTTCATTCGTCCATTCACCCTTTCACTAATTCATCCAGCCATCCCTTCACTTACTCACTCGCCCAACTTTTTATATTAAGTGTGAGCTGAGCCTTTTTGAGAAGAGGCCCATCAAGAACTTCACCCTCGCTGAAGGAGCCATTCCAGGACTGGGACAGAAGCCACCCAGGGCGGAGACGGGATCCACCACAGGGGGGGACAGGAGCCATCACAAGCGGGGGGGGGGGACAGGGGTGACCACATGGGGGACAGGAGCCATCACTGGAGGGGGAACAGGATCTACCAGGGTGGGGACAGGGGTGGGCATGCAGTATTCTAGTCTCATCTTGGTCTCTTCCAGGGTGGGGTAGGGATCCTCACCCCCTCCTGGACAGGACAACGAGAAGACAGGCTCTCTTTCCAAAATGTTAGTTTTGCCATCTCCCACTGTGATGTACAGTACTTAAAGGAGATACTGCAAGAGAACTGATTTAACTGATTGTCCTCCATACTTTGTTAATCAGTGTGGGTGCGATTGCGCCATTTCTTTCTTTTTTATTTATTTATTACATTATAGACTGCATGTTTGAAGAACCGAGGTTTGCTTACAATTTTGTGACAGTAATTAAGCTCTGTGAAGAGAACCACGTGCTGCCTCGGTGTAATCAGGGCCGGGTTCTAGGATGTTTGTGGCCCTGGGCAGAAAGGGAATGTGTGAGGCCCCTCTAAATTGCAGAGACATGACGCATTCAGGGCTGTTTGCACCTGAATAGATGCCCCTGATCCTGAAGCTGCAGCCCCTCCCTCTCAGTCACCTTCAAGCACCTCTTAACAGCTCATCAAGGGCTGAAGGTGTGAGGGTTGCCATCCCGCTGTGCCTCTCCAGTGCTGCCGGGTATCTGAGCTTTGGCACTGCATCGGAGTCAAGAAGGGAGGTGGGTGGAAGCTGTGCCGGCTTAGAGTGTTGCGCCCGGTGCCTGGTTAAAATTACGGACAAATGGCGTCCGTTAAAGAATCCTTCACGGACAACGGACAGACGGCCAAAATTACGGACTGTCCATGAAATTTACGGATGGTTGGTCACCCTACTGAGGCACTCCTCCTGGTGCAGATGCAAAGCCAGGGAGTAGCGAGAGCGCATTCATCAGAGAGCGTGTTCACCAGACAGTGCAAATTCTCTGTGCAATAACCACGGCAAGAACACAGCCTCACGCTGTGGGGATGCCTTCAATTCAGGGCGCGCATCAACTACAACGGTATGCTTGAGCCGGAAGCCAACAGTCAGGCTGGCATCAAACAGTAATGGCCACTATGGCTGCTTTTGTGTTTAAGGCTGGCTGCATGCTTAAGATTCCTATCTTGGGTTTGTCAACAGCAGACTGTTTTGCCATTCTTTAATGTATCTTTAACTCTTTGCAGTTTAAGATAGTGCAAACTCAACCCGAAGGTATTGAAGCTCTTTACATGAGCACCCGTTACATTACACCAGAACGCATACATTTTCACAGATTTTGTCAACATGGTTATCTGTAGCATATTCCATGTCTGAGATTGATGCACTCTTGCCTCGTGCTGTTTTAGTCCTTCGTTCATATCTTTAGGTATCAGGTTCCTCTGGGAGTCTGCCACGCAATGAAAGCATTGATGACTGACAGTCAGTAGAAAAGGAAGGTGACAGGGCGTGCAGAATGGAGGAAGGAGTGTCTCTCGACCTGCTCTGACTGATAAAGAACGGATAAGTGTGACAACCCTGAAAGAGTGCATTGAACATGTTTCATTCATGAGCAGCAAAGTGGTATAATTTGTGTTACTGTTAATATAATTTTCTCCATTATGTTACTTTGTCTTTTGTAGATACCGCCTTTCAGATAAATCTGCACAAATCACCAAAACGTAAACTTTGTGTACAATTTCTGTTTGAGTTCTGTGTGCATGTTAGTGGTTTTAACGGTATGGTAATTTTGTCTACATTTGGATGCCAGCCATCTCTTATATTAGTACATATCGTTGTCATAGTGGGAATAAACAATGAAATTCAAAAATAGCCCATTCAAGAGTCTTCATTGACAGTGTTCATTTGATACTGAAAGTAGAATCTACACAATAAATGTAGTTCCTGCGTATTGAACATGTTGTATAAATGATCTAAAATGGATGATGGAAGGAAGGGTATAGAGAGTCATCAATGGGCCAGTACACATCAAAATATATTTACAGAGATAAACACCTGGATATTACCAGGGGCGGCTCCTCCACACTGGCGGAGGAGCATCGCCCTACTGATATTTCATTATCATTTTATTTTTAAGCAGCTGGCTCAGCCACAGTGTGCAGGAAGGGTTGTGGCTGGAGCATGGGAGGGGGAGGAGGAGAGCTATGTGCACTCTCTAAGTGCTCATGTGTGTTTGCCCGGCCGCCTTAAGCTGGCCAAACACTAATGCGCTCTTAGGTTTCTCTAACCGGGCTGTATTGAACAGGGAAACAGCACAGACTACCTGTGCCTGAGCGAGCGTCTTTTCAGTCCACCCAGGCCAATGCCCGCACTGCTCTCATAACATGAGAGCAATGCGGGGATTAGACAGGGAGTCTGATGCAGCTCCAGCGCCTGCTGGGACAAGAAAGAAGAACGTGACCAAGCACGATGCGGGACCTGGCTGGCAGCGTAAGGTACGTTTTCTTCATTTTGTTTTTAAATACCCCCCGCGTTCCCCTCCCATGCCCCCCCACCCCTCCACTCTTTGTATGTGGCGGTTGCCACTGGATATCCCTATGTGAACTGTAAAACTCAGTCGTTGTTAATTGTGTGTTCTTTTTAGGCGAGTTAGCATGCAGCGCTCTGAAGAGTTTTAACTTATATGGAGAGTTTTCCTTGGAAGGAATAAGATTTAGTTGAGGTTCTGTTTTATCGCCATATATGCCCTTTGGTAATTTTGAGGTTCTTTTCTATAATTAATAAATATTTCCATGGTTTGATTGCCATTAGTGCCTCTTTGCTACTTTAAATTTCATTTCACTATAGGTGGATGATGGTCTTTCCACCATCTCCTATATCCGTTTTGTACAATGAATTAAACTACAGATTTAAGGAATTTTTAGATTTTTACGATAATAGAGTATTTCTTCTTCTTTTCACTTTCTTTGGGTGTATATCTTGTTTCTTATAATGTCTTTAATTGACAAAAACAATTGTTGTGATTTTTCATTTTACATAAGAGTCTTCAGTCCACATATGAATTTCTTTGTCCTGTAGATGGTCTTTTGGATGTATCACAAGACAAGACCGAACCGTCGACATATCCAACCCATTTTCAACAAAGGAATTGTTACATAGGAACTAATCATTGAAAGTTGAATGATAATTTCTATTTGTATATAGGTGAGAGGAATGGGTTTTCTACAAAAGTGACTATGAGACAATTTTATTTGAAAGACTCTCAATCTCTGTCATTTTTGTGAATGTGAATATTTTCTGTACACTGCAACTTTTTCTAATTATATAGATTTTGACAAAAAGTATACACCCGTTGTTGTTCTCCTTGATATATTCCATTTGTTTTTATTACTGCAACTGATTTCTATAATTTATATATCTGAGACCACTGATTAGGGCATTCAAAAGCAACTGGGAATAATTGATCCTGATTTTTCCTGAACAAATCCTTGAAGGCACTATTACCTGATAGAATCCTTGCTAGTATGGCATACATTTCACCATGAATATATTACAGTAGTTGAAAGACAAATTGGTTTGTTGCATATGGCTTCATGTATCCCTAATTTGAGCAGTCAGTATGTCTCTGGTGCATTCTTTTTTTTCAATTCATTCTCGGTTTGCTGCTTGCAGTGTGTTAGAAAGACTCTTAAGATGCGTACTCTGGTGTGCATGTTGATTGTATTGTTTTTATGTAAACATATATATATACATAGATATAGCAAACACTTGGGACCCACGATATGACTCTTTCTTCCTTAGGTTTGCTGTGGAGCAAACGTTTTTAATTGTGCATGGGGAGCACATTATTGACACATTGTTATGATTTGTGTTTCTGTGGAGGTGATGGTGTGCATCTAATGAAGTTGGCAAACACCTGACTTTGTATGCAGCAACACCCTTTTTATTTTATTTATGCCTTGTTTGCATGTCATTGATCTCGCTTTGCTATTTTAATAGTATGGCAGCACTTCTACTGTCTGATTTTGTCCGCTGTCCAGCAAATGTTGGTTTATGAGTTTGCCTATTTGGAGACAGTTAGTTGCAGTTATCAAAAAGTTGTGTCAAGCACTGTCAAAGTGCTGTTCTTTGGGCGAGTTTTTAAGGAGCTGGCATCAGAGAGGTATCCCACAATGTCATAGTTTACTAATTATCTGCTGTGACTGATAATGTGGTATATGATTTTGATTGGTACTTTAAAACAAATATACTGTTATGAAGATGAAACATTGCCACACGTGTATCTCCCAAAACTTAGAAGTCCATGCCTTTCTCCCCATAAATCTCCATTTTATATCCTTTCTGATTTGAGGATCACCAATGGCATTGTACTTCAGCTGTAGTGCTATTTGGTCCCACACAACACAATTCAACTCCAGATACCATTCCACAAAATTAGCTCCATAACACACAATCTCACTCTACATAATTCCACAACAGTTAATACCATTTAATTACAATGCAGATAATTCCACAGGACACCAAGCCACATATTTCAACTACAAAACTCCGCACCACACAATCACACACCACATCATTTCACAACAAATAATTTCAATACAACCCATCTCTATATCGTATTTCTACCATCCCAGTCATCTCTCCCCCACACCCCCCCACCCCCTCATCTCTCCCTTACACTCCCACTACCCCCTCTCATCTAGTAATTCCACCGCCCCATCTCATCCCTCCCTCACACTCCCCGTCTCCTCTCTATACTGCCTGCTGACACATGCTACCTTAGTGTACCTCTTTGTGCTGTGCAGTGGTCCACCTCTCACCTCCACCCCCCTCTAGGCCCCCCTCCCACTAGTTTCTCCCTCTCTCTCTCATACTCTCTCTCACACCTCTCTCTTGCTCTCTCACAAACTCTTCCCACTTCTCTCATATTGGATCACTTCATGTCTTCGAGAACAGTTTCTACCCATGCCTTTTCAAGATTTCCATTCCTGAAATCACATTCTCAACCTCCTCTAGGGGTGTCTTCTACTTACAAAGGTGCACCCTCTTTATGCATCTGTGGCCTGCCGTCCTCTTCTTTCTCTCTTTCTCACACACTCTTTCTGCTCCTCTGTCTTGAGTTCCTTCACCACTTCGTGCACAAACTACATTTACCTCTTTATTTTCCTTTCTATCTATTCAGTTTAGTTTTCATCCATATCTATTCACCATGCCATATTATTCCACTACACAAATACACTACTCACCGTACAATTCCACTACTAACAATTCCAATTCAACCCACATAATTCCACTCCAAACCACATACATCCACTCCACTCCAAAACACATGGGTAAAAGACAATAGCTCTAACTCTCGCAAATGCAAGACTGATTGCATTGCAAATGCTTTTTTGTTATTGCTGCCGGTAGACAGTGCAGGGTGTCAGACAACACAGAGGGAATGGATGAAGGCAACATGGAGGATGGGCGGAGAAGCTGAAAAAGCGATATGATATTGCCAGAGGTGTCTACCTTATAGCGCTTATTTTTTACTGCGGATCATGGGGCAATGTGGATGGGTGGGGGCAAAGCAACACAGACAGTAGGCAAGGTGGGTGGGAGCAAAGCAAAACAAATGTCTGACAAGAACAGTGGGGGAAAAGCAAAACAAATGGCAAGCAGAGAATGTGAGGGCAAAGAAAAATGGAGATCAGGAAAGGAGAGTTGGTACAAAGCACCATGGGTGGTGGTCAGGTAGGGTGGATGAAAAGCAAAACAATGCAGAAAGGGTTGAAAGAATAAGCAAAAATGCGGGCAAGCAGCCGAGCAAGATGGGGGATGGTAAGAAGGCCTGCAAAGACATGCACTCTTATGGCGTCATAGCTGCCAAGTTTCCCTTGTCCTTGTGTGATGTGCTGCTACAGTCTAGATTTTTTTCTTCATATTCTGGGATTTTTAGTCCTGTTTTGATTGAATAAACCAGAATACAAGTCCCAGAATTCAAAGAAAAATCTTGACTAGGGCAGCACATCACACATGGACCTGGGAAACGTGGCAGGGCTCTGGAGTGCAGCAACTAAAACAGAATGATGTAGCCCTGAAATCGCATGCAGTTGAAGAACACTGGGCAGGGAAGCAGTACTTGAACCATGCTCCAGGGAAGTGACAAACACACCAACAGGATGTGAGATGAGCATGCCCTGACCAGAGAGAAGCAAGGATACGAGAATGGCGATGACGCTAACCAATGGTAAGCAATTTGTAAGCTCGAAGCCCCCTTTAAGTACAACAAAATATTTCACAATAAGCAGTCATGTCTAAAGTCAGACCTGAAAACAAGAAGGAAAATGCAGGGGCTGCAAAGCACAGCAAATAATAAATAACTTTGAAGTGTTGTGACACACCAGTGCTTGGCTTATTTCACATTGATAGTATCTTTGGAGACTGCTAGCTGTGGCAGTTCGGAAACATGTCTGTCAGGCACATTACTTTGAGAAATAGTGTAATTTACTCCATGATAGAATGGGTGTAATACCAAAGAGAACCACCAGATGTCTCTACAGTCAGCAGACAGCAAGCAACTGCTGAACAAGAACATGCTGCAAGGCTTCATCTATGCCAAATACCAAACGCAATCTGCAGGAAACATCAGAGTGCAAGAAAGCACCTGGCTGACCCGGCAACCACACACAGGATACAAAGAACCAGATGGAGTAGAAATACAGAAGCACCACGCAGGTGCACAGTCAGGGCACCAAATGCAAGACAGAAAACCATGGGATTCTCCAGTGCTAATGGAGAAGGCCACAAGGCAGCACAACAGGTGAGAAGAGGCCACCCCTGCCGGATTGCTTTGACACTCACAGTGCACCACCTCAGTCTGACTGAAAATCTGTTAAAATCTTTGTGGATAGTCTTTCTTTAACAGTTTAAGCAGCACCACTGAGGTGCAGACTATCAGTGTTTATCCTGGCCTTCACATACATCCACTACCAGTAGGAATGTAGTCATAAACAAATGCAAAATACCATGGTTTGTAGCAGGTCCCTATGGCACAGTCAATACATTTACATGTAAGCTTAAAGTCTTGCCTGCTATCTGGAATTTTAGCATAAACAACACTGGCAGTGAGTCTAAATTGTAGCAGATACAGCTGAGTTTAAACAACAATGGCTGGAAAAGGGGACCTAGTGGATGTCCCAGGGCAAGCAAAAATGGGGTATGTGCGGTCGGATGGGAAAACAGCAGGAACGCTGCACACAATGTTGCAGGGATTCTGCTCAGGAACAGAACTGTGCTTGGGACCATAGAACATCAGTATGTAGGGACTAAGCGCCATACCACCTAAGTATCTATGAGGCCGAGTCCCACTAGCTATAGTGCCTCACTTGTCCGTCTAAGCTTTCCAGAGAAACAAGTGATTTGGCACCCCACAACACAACACTCTTGACCCTGTCATGGATAGCAGGACAAACCCTTACACTCTCTCATTCGTACTTGTCCATAATAAGATAAACAAGAGGCAAAAGTTCACAATATTTTTTAAACTATCATGGTTTAAGGCACAGTATTTGTGCCAAAATTAAAAAACAAATGGCCACCAAAAATATAGTTAGCATGGTTAACAAACAATGGGCCAGATGTACGACCATTCACTTTAGCAAGTCACGAATTGCACCAAATTGCGACTCGCGACTCGCAATTTGCGACTCGCTAAAGTGAATGTACAACAGTATCTTAGACACTGTTTGCAATTCCCAATGGAGTCGCAAATTAAATGCCTCATCAATATTCATGAGGCAAGTGTAATTTGCGACCCCATTGGGAATGGCTAGCGCTCACAGGGACTATGACCTGCTGGGGTCAGCGGACCACCATGTCTGTGACTGTTTTTTAAATCAAGCAAGTTTTTTTTTTTTTAAATGCATCCCATTTTCCTTAAAGGGAAACAGGATGCATTGAAAAAAGAAAAATGAAACTTTTCAGTTTCATGTTTTTTAAGGGCAGGCAGAGATCCCTTGGACCACTGCCTGCTCTTAAAAAATATTTTTGCACCCATTCACAAATGGTAAGGCGTCCCTTGAAGACCCCTTCCCATTTGCGAGTGGCTTACCACCTACTTGAAGTAGTTGGTGAACTGTGATTGTTTTGCGACAGCAAATGCGGTCCCAAAACAATCATACATTGCTGTGAGACTCGCTATTAGGAAGGGACGCCCTTGGCATGCCCCTTCCTAATAGTGAGTCACAAACCATATTTTGTGAGTGGGTCATAGGTTACCGATTCACAAAATATGGTTTGTGAATGGGGCAGACCTGGATTAGTGGTGGACCCCGTTCCTTAGAAAACATAAATGATGTTCTACATTCCAGTTAACACAGTAATCTTGCTTCAGGACATTCGCTCAGTGTGTGTTTTTAGAACTCCTGTCCTAAGTTATATGACAAGACTTGTTTGATAACAAACAGCAGACGCATTCTCATGTTATGTCTAGGTGCTAGTGCCTTACCAGAGAGATTAACGAGGGGCATTGTTGCTTGAACTTGTCTATGGTGTTCAGACTAAACCCTAGGGAAAGAACAGAACACAAAAACATATGCAGGTTCTGTGTGAAAATATAACGTGGCACAAGGGAAGCGGCCTTAACAGCGTGGGCTGAGTCTTGCGTGCTGTTTCCCCACAAGCTGCACCACGCTTGCCTTAACCACGCATGTGCCTTAACCATGCATATGCATATTTAGGGAAATGTCTCTCTAGCTGCCGTGCGGAAGGGGAAGCCAGGAAGAGTAAGACTCTGACGACTCGTGACGCATGATGCATGAGGGGGGACAGGGATGCAGCAACAACAACCAAGCAACAACGCTTGTGAGGGGACCTAGGCAAGCAATGACAGCCAAGAAAAAGACAAGGAAGAAAGATTGAGGAACTCAAGGACAGAAAAAGGAGAGGAACCTTAAGAATATTTGGTCTGCCAGACAAAATTAAATTAAGAAGGGAAATCCTGTGTTGCTTTTCCAGAATCTTGTCTGCCATCGCCCTGGGAAGCTTATTTGAGAAAGATTTAAAGATTGAGAGGACCCACTGAATCCCTGCAAGAACCCTGCAAATAATCAAAATTCGCCACCAATGATCATCAGAACGCTTCCATATCAGTACTATGAAAAAATACTGGAATGCACGAGGAATATAAGATTGGAAAGGACATCATTTTGGCACATCGGGCCTATCTCAAGGCTATGCAAATCCTACCATAATTCACAGAAAATGCTCTCTGGCCCCAGAAATAAAATGTACAAAATTTCTTTCTCCTTCATCGTCCTAGTGGAGCAGAAAGTTATACACAAAAGACACTCAAAAATCTTTGATAAATCAAAGGAGTTGGAACCATTCATGAAGGACTTACTGGACTCAGAATCTTCTCACTAACTCTATTTCCCCAAGAACTGTCTGCTACCTTCACAGTACCTTTACTCCAAATGTTTCACACTAACACATGGTTGTGAGAGGCTGGCTCAGTATATGATGTACACTTATGTAAGTGGACACCTTGCACTGATCCAAGCAACCCTTATAGTGATTTTAGTAGTATTAGACAACCTTAGAAAGCTCTCTATGTGGTAGCTGTGGAGAGCAGCCTTCAGGCTTAGTCCAGAAGGAGTGTAAAGCAGCTTGTTTTACCCAAACACAATCTTATAGGTATAGATTAAGTCAAAAAGAACCACACAGTGTATTTATAAAAATATGTATTTATTAGAAGACACTCACTAACACATACAGAGATCTCCTAGCCGGAGATATACACAATGCATACAATACTTTGCAATAGAAACATGTAAGTAGCACAGAATACACAGCAGTTTACCGAGGGGGAGACCAAACCATATACTAAAATAGTGGTATGCGAAACACGACTCTAGTCAAGACAATGGTCAGAGGACGTAGAAGTGTCGGGGACCCAATGGACCACCCAAGGTGAGTATCTAGGAGCCCCGCGGAAGTCGTGTTCAGTGTAGGAACACAACTGCGTTCTCCATACAAATCAACGTGTAAGGCGCGGTTGCAATTTCAACGAAGAAGGACCCTTCCCAATGGTCCCTAAAGACACCCAGGGGAGACAGAAGGTTGAAGAGCCACCCCACCAATGGATACCTTAGGAACCAGGATACCTACCCCAGGGGAGCCGGGTCCATAGGTGTCAAGTGGTGTTTGAAACCGCCGTCCAACCCAATGGAGGACTTCAGGAAGATGCTGCTGCTGGAGAAGGTGAAAGTGTCCGCTGCAACCCAAAGGTGTATTCAAGTAAACAAGTACCTGAAAGCAGAGGGGACAGAGTGTATGCCACTTGGAAGTGACCAGGAGGCATGGACGATGCATAGTCCCCAGTCTCGAGTGTTATAAAAGAGTTGATGGTGCCCTGTGAACTGCAGCTGTGATGACCAGGTGACACTGTGTAAGACCAGGGGCCATTCACGAGTTGTCCCTTGTTGGATGTCGAGAGTTGGAGAGTCGGTATCCGGCGGGAGTACAAATAAGCCTTGACAACTGCAAACAACGTGGAAGTAGAAGAAGGTGCAATGTCAGGCCCAGCAAGGTCCAGGAGACTCACCACAAGCAGGGGAGTCAGGTCAGGCTCGAGTAATTAGGGGAGCCCAAAAGAATTCAAAAGTGACACTCAAGAAGACCCACAGGCAGAAGGCACTGGAGTCACAGAGGACCTCGAGTAGCTCACCAAAGATGCAGGCCCACAGCGCAAGTGATGTGGTGAGGATTAAGATCTTGGTTGTTGGAGATGCTTGAGGTTGGGACTACTTGGAGCCTGAAGAGCTTGGTGGAAGGAAGCCAACAAGCGTTTGCAACTGCAAGTCAACACGGTGCACAGGGGTTCAGTTTTTGTAGCTCCGACGAGGGATACTGGCCTCAAACTTGGTGAGAGAACAGGGCAGGCCTCAAGGGATGTGAAGAGCCACCAGCTGTGTTGCTGAGCCTTCCGGAGTCGGTAGGAGCCCAGAATCAGCAGACCGGTCAGCATGGTTGCGCTATCTGCAGATGCAGGGAAGTGACTCCTTCACTTCAAGGGAGATTCCTTCAGGTGTCTTGGATGTCCACAGGTCCTGGATGGGTTCCTGTATGCGGGAATCAACAGGAGAGGAAGGGAACAATGAAGGAGCACTCCTACTTCCCTCAAAATAAGTCAGACAATCAACAAAGGAGTGTATCAAAGTAATAGCAAAGCGGAAGAGCAAACTTGCAGGTAATCGCAGTAGATTATCACTGTTTGAAAAAACCCATTTGGTTTCTGAAAAAAGCCCTCACTCACCAACCTGGTTGGTGACATGCTTCATCATTGGGCCCCACCAGGAGTGGCCGATTTCCACCCTAGTGTGCTGCGACTCCAGATTACTGCGGAGCTGGTAAAAAAGTGTTTGAGTGAGAAGTGAATTAAGTGAAATTTAAAATGTCCATATTGTGTCAAAAAGAACTTTATTGATTTTGCCAATCAGACATGGGTAAATGAATGTGTGGGATAAAGAACTAGAATTAAAAGGGTTCTCACATTTACACCTCTGGTCCTGATGAAAGCCTGATTAACATTCATGTAGGCAGAAACATGTTGACCGCACTTTCGGGGATAATATATGAACTTTTTAATTCTAGTTCTTTATCCCACACATTCTTTTACCCATGTCTGATTGACAAAATCAATAAAGTTCTTTTTGACACAATTTGGACATTTTAAATTTCACTCACTTCACTTCTCACTCAAACACTTTTTTACCAGCTCCGCAGTAATCTGGCGTCGCAGCACACTAGGGTGGCACTCGGCCACTCCTGGTGGGGCCCAATGATGAAGCATGTCACCAACCAGGTTGGTGAGCGAGGGCTTTTTTAAGAAACCAAATGGGTTTTTTCAAACAGTGATAATCTACTGCGATTACCTGCAAGTTTGCTCTTCCGCTTTGCTATTACTTTGATACACTCCTTTGCTGGGTTCCTGTATGGACAATAGGCACGTACGTTGCAGCAGACAAGCAGGGCAAAGAGATCAGGAGCAGAAGGAGTCTTCCCGGTTGCAGCCTTGATGCCCTGATGTCCAGTGAAGTCCAGAGTGCCCAGACGGTCGAAGTTGAAGTGGTATCTGAATTGTATCGTGCCCCACAACAAATTTAGGGACCCACCCTCAGGAAATCCCATAAGTATCCTAAGGAAAGGGTTGGGACGAAACAGGGGTCCCTTCCTAGAGGGACTGGACAAGGGGGAGAATACTCCCCTGTCCTTTGTCCAGTATCGCGCCAGAGTGGGAGCAGACTGATCTCTGAACTGGTTTGAACTGGACTATGCATGGAGGGAACCAAATGTGCCCTGCAAGCAGACTATGTGGCATTGGCAAGCCCTCCTACCCTGCCCCAATACACTAAACCCTGTCTGGGAGGTGGTCACACCTCCCTGTGACAGGATGCCTATTGTTCTGCCTTCCTCTGCTCAAGCTTGGTTCAGCAGCAGGAGGACAGAATCATGTCTCTGGTCAGCAACAGCCATAGTTTGCTGTCAGGGTCTAGAAAACTGGTACTGGGAGCGCTGAGGACCTAACCAAAGGCCTTTACAGTGCTTGAAATCATATCTCCCACATCGTTTATGGTGTGGGGGTTTGATTCCAACATGTTTAATACCAAACACGACATAGCTTGTTACAGCCAGTTTCGAGATGGTCTTCGTGTAATGATGCAGTGCCCCTCTATATGTTATATGGCTGTCTCACTTACAACCCAGTAGAATGGACTGAGAAGGCTGTAGGGGTGTCCTGCTCATGCAGGGGCAGCCTCACACTTAGAACCAAGCACCCTGCCTTCAGGATTGAAAAGGCCTGCTGTAGGGGTAACTTATAGGTATTAAGTGGAGTGACCTTAGATATAAGGGAACCTATATCTTTCGTAAGTGGTGTTAGCACCAACTTACACAGGATGAAACAGCAGGCAGGTAGAGATAGTTTGAATGGTCTCCCATAGGTGGCATAATGCATGCTTCAGCCTATGGGGGACCTCTGGGATACCTGTGCCCTGGGTACCTTAGTACCACATACCAGGTACTGATAAGGGTACCCCAGTATCTAATCTAAGAATTTACCATAACAATTTAAGGGATAAAGCATAGAGACTGGAGTCCTGATTAGCAGGGTCCCAGTCAGACTAGTCATAAACAGAATTTCATCAAGCAAAAAGTGGGGGTATTCATAGAAGCAGATCCTTCTTTCCTACAATGGTACCCATACAAATACAAGGGCTTTTAACCTGTACCACTAGCTGATTCACAGGCGCCCCAAAATAACACTATAATTTACACGGCTGTAACAGCAATACTCATATCTACAATAATATTAGAAATTAGTCAGTCAGTCAAAGTAAAGTTTATTTAGACCATTGGTCTTTAAACAGCATAAAAACATAACATTTTATGCAAATATTCAAAAGTCATTACAAATTCATCAACCAAAGCCATAGTAAAAGCCTGATTTCCATGTACTTCCTCTCAAATCTATACAATACTCCATACATAAGTCATAAACACACCTGTGTGTAAGCATAAATAGATTTAAGAGCAATCAAATTCCAATTAAAAAATATTTTCAAAGGTATATATCACATAAATGTTTTCTAAAATCCCTATCCATCATAGCTACTAACCTAACTTACAGCCAACCATTTCCTATTCCATAAAAAACCTTATTACAGCCTTCATATACTTCGGAATGGCTATAGAAATTTCAAGATTTGGCATATCTGTAAGGAGTTCAATTGCTTCTGCATGTAAACTAGTACCGTATTTTAAAAAGATAGGACGTAAAAACTATTTCCGCTGTGCTAACAATTTTAGGCAGTCCATTAGGATATGTAAATTGTTACATATTGTGCCCATCATGCATGTACATTTACCATCAGATCGCATCAGTGCTGTTTTTATTCTACCATTAGACATAGTGAGAATAACGCCAATTCTCAACCTTAGTACTTCCAATCTAAACCATTGATTAGGCAGTGTATCCAGATACGGGTACCATATTTCTTTCACCCAGCTATTTCTCATACATTTCACAGATTCTTTCTTTCTAAGATACTCCAAGTCTTCCATCCTAGACAATTACTTCCCTAGTGTTCTGAGTACACTCTTTGACACTTCTCTTTGAAGAGTTTGTTGATCAATTCTCACATCTACATTTTCACAGACAGTGTACAGTTTCTTTCTGCCCTCTTTGGCCCACTTAAGGTCACTATAATGAATCTTATTCTTACACCATTGTGACACTTTTGTAGCTTCTCCTGTCCCCAATCTTTTCCAAAATTGTAATAGGCCCACTTGCACCTGTTTAGAAATTAGGCAGAGCATCCTTTTAGAATATAACTTCATTGGCTCTTATCTCTGCTTATATTTTATATTCAGTGATATAGTTTACCACCTCCTGAATATACAAAAATGTACCATGATTACTCCTATAAAATAACTTATAAGTATTCCTAATTGCAACAAAGAGTCATATTTGATTCATCTTAGCCATGTCTTCCTATGATCGCCAAAGTCATGTTTACCTTTTTGTACTACTCTCATAGGATAAGGTATTTTGATATACTTAAATCATCTAAGCATTGAATACTTTAAATCAGTCTATCCATGGGTGATCATACTTGGATATGACTTTACATACAGGGCACTCTCCATATTATTTCTAGGATCAAACTCACTGTTAGACTGTGATAGCTCAAAACTCCTAAAGTGTGAAATTATCTGATACATGTTGCTTGAACCCTTGAAGTTACTGTTTCCCTGATACTTAAGTTTGCACAAATTGTAAGCCATGCCTATTTGTTTGTTCAAGATATTGTTTTTTTTCTGGGAAACCGAAACACACTTTAACCCCAAGACTTAGGTGAACATAACAATATTTTACACAATCACAAATGACAATCTTTATACCAGTTTTTTTTTTCTGACTCACTTTCATGATTTGTTTTTATTTCAATAGTTAGATGCTTTGGGAATTCTTGGGTGATCTGCACAACCTCTGCTTGTATCTAAGAACTGGAAATAGGATGATCATAGAATACAAAACATTTTAAGGAAGAATGGCACCTAAAACAGGAGCAGCAGAAAGGACCTCAAAATGCTGAGCTGAGTCTCTCCCTAAATCAGCTAAGTTAAAATTTAAAAGACAACCAGAAGGACTCAGAAGAAATTTGTTGATATCCAAAAATCTTAAACTTTATTCAAGTATTTAAATTAAAAACATAGTTTCCATATATATCAAATAAGGCTTGTTTTTTAGGCCCTGCAAATAGAAGTTCAGATAGTTTAAGAGACAAAGTCAGCATGTGTTTTGTTAATGTAAAAATGATTATGCTAGTTCTTCAGAGCTAACTCAATTGATACCGATACAGATTATCTCGAAATTTAAGTATTTCTGGATCTAATGAAACTCTTGCTTTAATATGCAAATAAAGACACAACTTGTCAGTCTTTGAAACTTTTGAGCTAATGTGGATACATGAATATCATAAAGTAATGATAATCCCCACAATCTTGTGGAAGTTTAGAAAACTTTCTTTTAACCACTTACAATCCAGTTTGCTGCTACTGGAGAGGATAACTCCTCGCCAGGTTGGAGAACTCCAAATATCAGGCAATCTGGAACCACCATACACCTGACAGAAATCTCACACACTTAACACACATACACACATCAATCACATAAGGACAGTATAAATCCTAAACTCTGCACTCTTCCCCTTGACTTCACTAAAAGGATGGCACATGACACCTACAGATTCCAAGATGCCGCCAGACCTTTCAAGGGGCAGAGAAACTTCTGTGAAGTGGAGTCAGAACTTGTAGTTACATTTGGTGTCAATTGTTTCAAGTTACTGCATGGTCTGCCTCTATATGTATTTCATTTTTAAAAATAAATTATTAGATAAGTTCTGGGGCCTAAATTTTGTTAAGAAGCCTATAACCGGTTCAATAGACGGTCGGGGTGCAGGGTATCAAAGCTATGTAGTCTTGATTCCAACTCACGCCTCTGTAAAACACCATCAGACAATCTCAACCTCTTTATCTCACTCATGCAGGCTCTTTTATATCCATGCTTTCTCCCTTTGACACTGGTTTTCTGTCTTTATCTTCCTCCTTCTTTCCTCCTTATGTGTTTTTCTCTCCCTTGCTCTGGATCAAAATCTTTTGAGGAAAAATAGTTGGAAGACCTTAAAAATGAGTACTGGGGTGCTCCAACTGTAACCACTGGCTTACATTAAGAGCTGGCCTCCAAACAACCCTCAGCAGAAGAAAGCAGCCCTGTGGCATGTGTTGACAAACTCTGCTGATGTACTGAGTGTGGAGGCATGGACCATGAGAACCCCAGTAAAAAGAGGTAATACAAGAGAAGGTGAGTGAAAGAGTTCTTTATGATACAGTTGAGAAATACTCTTCCTGGAGGTGGATCTTGACACTGTTAACGTTTCAGCCCCCTTGAGGAATGTGTCTTCACCACCATGAACCATGACCTAGAATGTGTCTTGCTTGTTCCAGGTAACCCCAATGAAAAGCTGGTTAGGGGCTTAATACCCTACTCTTGCAACTCGTGCTTGTATCACTATTCGTGCCACTCTGTCCTTTCCCAATGCTAACACTTTACCCAATGTGGTTACGTTTGGAGTGGAAATAGAAGATCTAGACCCTCTAAAACTCAACACTTTCCTCACTGTGGTTAGGTTTGTACTGGGAATAGTAAATCTGACCCCCCAAACCCTCAAATTCCAACACTTTTACCAACGTGGTTAACATTTGAGTTGGAATAGTCAATCTGACCCTTTCCCAGGCACATTCAGCATTTTCCCCAATGGGGTTAAGATTAAAGTGGGAATATTTATTCTAAAACCTCCACCCACCAAGTCCTCAAAGTCCTCTTTTCCCAATGTGGTTAACTTTGGTGCGGGAATTCATAATGCAAGTTACATAAATAGCAGTTAGGTAAATTGGTTAATTTAGTTAGTACAGTTTTATTTCAATTTGTAAATATGTAATGTTTCTTCACAGTTTCTTCAAACTTTTCCTATTTCTAACCATTTTTTTCAATTAGGAAAAAACTGTAAGCAACAATTTTTATTGGAATTCATATTTCCGATTTTTACATACATATTTTCCAAGTTTTATATATGTTTTGCATATACATCTTTTATAATCCTTTTACATAGACATTTCCATGCATATTCCTGCTAATGTTTTAGAACAAAAATCTTTTTCTCTCTTCTGTTTCTATTTTGTTTTTCTTCGTTTTTTATATTTAAAAAATACTATAAATATTTGTTTCATTTTTAAATAGTATTTTTAAATATAAATTCTTATTTTTATAAATTCATATTTAAAATCAGTTTTTACATATCTCTACGCTTTTCACACAGTTTGTACCTATTGGAGAAAAGAAATACATTATTTTTATTTATTTACTTCATGATCTGTGAAGTAAGAGATGCTTTTCTATTTCCATTATTCTACCATTTTTATGAATTCTTGCTTTATTTTGTTGTCTATTTTCTTCATTTTCGGATGCAGGTGGCTCTGCAGGTTAAAACCTCGTCATTGTTGTTCCCTGTTTTTTTAAATTATATCTTTATTTACTTTTTCCAAACCAACATCTCTGGTAATGGCATGGGCCAAAACATGAGCATACATTACTGGTCAAAGTCCACAAACAACAGGCCGTAGCCTACATTCTACAACGGTAGGTGCAATCTTAATCAGTCTTTACATCTACCTATACCATTGTTGTTCCCTGTTATAGGTAAGTTTAATTGTAGTCTATTTCCCATACCTAGTAGGTATGAATGTGGTATGTTGTTAGATTAGTAGTTACTGTGGGTTTTTGCTGTAGGTGTTGGAGGGACATACACTAGGTCTGATTGTGTTTTATTATATAAGCTTTTTGTTGTTGGAAAGTGTGTTATATCTTATATTGGGGTCGATTCCGATCCTGTGAAAAGGCCCTACGAATAGTCGTATGGAGCGTTTACTCCATACGACTCGTACTAGGTAAACTCATTTCACAACCTAGGAAGTACGATTCATACAGAAAGCCTTTTTCTGTACGAATCGTACAAAAGACCGTACAGCCAAAAATTACCCACGATTCCGATCCGGAAATGCTTGTACGCGACGTCCGTACGTATTTCACCAGCGTTTTCCGGCCCAGCTAGTACGATTCGTACCGACGTCACTCTGTACGGCTCTTTGTTTACGGGAGCCAAACACAGCCGGAAAAGCAGAGTCCGACGCGAACGGCAACGCCACGGAGCCCCGGTACGCGACATACAGCCATGAACCCCATCGTACGTTTCACCCCGGTCCTCTTGGCCTACGACCTGGTGCACCGCACCCGACGCAGACGCCGCAGAAGGTGAGAACAACATGCGTGGGTACGGTGCGTACCACACGTACCCCTACGGCGCCATGACAACAGTGGTACGAACCGTACCCATGCATGAATGCGTGGGTACGGTGCATACCATACGTACCCCTACGGCACCATGCCAACAGTGGTACGGACCGTACCCACGCATGAATACGTGGGTACGGTGCGTACCCCTACGGCCCCATGAGTCCTCAGGTACGGACCGTACCCACGCATGAATGCGTGGGTACGGTGCGCACCCCTACGGCCCCATGAGTACTCAGGTACGGACGGTACCCACGCATGAATGCGTGGGTACGGTGCGTACCCCTACGGCCCCATAATTAATCAGGTACGGACCGTACCCACGCATGAATATGTGGGTACGGTGCATATGCCTACGGCCCCATGAGTCCTCAGGTACGGTGCGTACCCCTACGGCCCCATGAGTACGCAGGTACGGTCCGTACCCACGCATGAATGCGTGTGTACGGTGCGTACCCCTACGGCCCTACAATTAATCAGGTATGGACCGTACCCACGCATGAATGCGCGGGTACGGTGCATACCCCTACGGCCCCATGAATAACCAGGTACGGACCGTACCCACGCATACATGCGTGGGTACGGTCCGTACCACACGTACCCCGTTACGGCAGCAGGAAAATTTGGATACAAGGCATACACACGCCAGGAATGTGGACATAGAGGATTGGCCCAGCATGTTACCTACAAATTGTTTTGTGTGTAGGTCCTGGCCAGCAGTGTACAGCTCCAAGGGGGTGCGTGGGTGGGTGCAGAGGCCTCCCAGCAGTGCCCAGACATATGAGGGGTGGGTGCATATCACTCCCAGCAGTGCCCAGACATATGAGGGGTGGGTGCAGAGGACTCCCAGCAGTGCCCAGACATATGAGGGGTGGGTGCAGAGGACTCCCAGCAGTGCCCAGACATATGAGGGGTGGGTGCATATCACTCCCAGCAGTGCCCAGACATATGAGGGGTGGGTGCAGAGGCCTCCCAGCAGTGCCCAGACATATGAGGGGTGGGTGCAGAGGCCTCCCAGCAGTCCCCAGACATATGAGGGGTGGGTGCAGAGGACTCCCAGCAGTGCCCAGACATATGAGGGGTGGGTGCATATCACTCCCAGCAGTGCCCAGACATATGAGTGGTGGGTGCAGAGGACTCTGAGCAGTGCCCAGACATATGAGGGGTAGGTGCATATCACTCCCAGCAGTGCCCAGCCATATGAGGGGTGGGTGCAGAGGCCTCCCAGCAGTGCCCAGACATGTGAGGGGTGAGTGTATATCACTACCAGCAGTGCCCAGACATATGAGGGGTGGGTGCTGAGGCCTCCCAGCAGTGCCCAGACATATGAGGGGTGGGTGTATAACACTACCAGCAGTGCCCAGACATATGAGGGGTGGGTGCATATCACTCCCTGCAGTGCCCAGACATGTGAGGGGTGGGTGCACAGGCCTCCCAGCAGTGCCCAGACATATGAGGGGTGGGTGCAGAGGACTACCAGCAGTGCCCACACATATGAGGGGTGGGTGCTGAGGACTCCCAGCAGTGCCCAGACATATGAGGGGTGGGTGCATATCACTCCCAGCAGTGCCCAGACATATGAGGGGTGGGTGCAGAGGACTCCCAGCAGTGCCCAGACATATGAGGGGTGGGTGCAGAGGATTCCCAGCATTGCCCTGACATATGAGTGGTGGGTGCAGAGGCCTCCCAGCAGTGCCCAGACATATGAGGGGTGTGTGCAGAGGCCTCCCAGCAGTGCCCAGACATTTGAGGGGTGAGTGCAGAGGACTCCCAGCAGTGCCCAGACATATGAGGGGTGGGTGCAGAGGTCTCCCAACAGTGCCCAGACATATGAGGGGTGGGTGCAGAGGACTCCCAGCAGTGCCCAGACATATGAGGGGTGGGTGCATATCACTCCCAGCAGTGCCCAGACATATGAGGGGTGGGTGCAGATGACTCCCAGCATTGCCCAGACATATGAGGGGTGGGTGCATATCACTCCCAGCAGTGCCCAGACATATGAGGGGTGGGTGCAGAGGCCTCCCAGCAGTGCCCAGACATGTGAGGGGTGGGTGTATATCACTACCAGCAGTGCCCAGACATATGAGGGGTGGGTGCTGAGGCCTCCCAGCAGTGCCAAGACATATGAGGGGTGGGTGTATATCACTACCATCAGTGCCCAGACATATGAGGGGTGGGTGCATATCACTCCCTGCAGTGTCCAGACATATGAGGGGTGGGTGCACAGGCCTCCCAGCAGTGCCCAGACATATGAGGGGTGGGTGCAGAGGACTACCAGCCGTGCCCAGACATATGAGGGGTGGGTGCAGAGGACTCCCAGCAGTGCCCAGACATATGAGGGGTGGGTGCATATCACTCCCAGCAGTGCCCAGACATATGAGGGTTGGGTGCAGAGGACTCCCAGCAGTGCCCAGACATATGAGGGGTGGGTGCAGAGGATTCCCAGCAGTGCCCAGACATATGAGGGGTGGGTGCAGAGACCTCCCAGCAGTGCTCAGACATATGAGGGGTGAGTGCAGAGGACTCCCAGCAGTGCCCAGACATATGAGGGGTGGGTGCAGACGTCTCCCAACAGTGCCCAGACATATGAGGGGTGGGTGCAGAGTACTCCCAGCAGTGCCCAGACTTATGAGGGGTGGGTGTATATCACTACCAGCAGTGCCCAGACATATGAGGGGTGGGTGCAGAGGCCTCCCAGCAGTGCCTAGACATATGAGGGGTGGGTGCAGAGGACTCCCAGCAGTGCCCAGACATATGAGGGGTGGGTGCAGAGGACTCCCAGCAGTGCCCAGACATATGAGGGGTGGGTGCATATCACTTCCCAGCAGTGCCCAGACATATGAGGGGTGGGTGCAGAGGCCTCCCAGCAGTGCCCAGACATATGAGGGGTGGGTGTATATCACTACCAGCAGTACCCAGACATATGAGGGGTGGGTGCATATCACTCCCAGCAGTGCCCAGACATATGAGGGGTGGGTGCAGAGGCCTCCCAGCAGTGCCCAGACATATGAGGGGTGGGTGCAGAGGACTACCAGCAGTGCCCAGACATATGAGGGGTGGGTGCAGATGACTCCCAGCAGTGCCCACACATATGAGGGGTGGGTGCAGAGGCCTCCCAGCAGTGCCCAGACATATGAGGAGTGGGTGCATATCACTCCCAGCAGTGCCCAGACATATGAGGGGTGGGTGCATATCACTCCCAGCAGTGCCCAGACATATGAGGGGTGGGTGCATATCACTCCCAGCAGTGCCCCACTCCCAGGAGGATGGATGTCATTCACACACTGCATGACACACCACATGTGGGTGTGAGGACATACAACACATGTATACCCACCCATGGCGGATGCCCCACAATACACACCTGGATTTAATGCCAACAGACTGTATAGTCATGGAAATGCATACTAAAATAAGTTAGCCAAGGCGAACACACACTGTCACGCACATCACAGGAGTGATAGGAATGTCCAGGTGCTGGTCCAGCCACCCAGATGATGTCTCTCATGTAAGGAATAGGGTTCACTGCGACTAGATACAATGCCCACAATTGTGAGTCAGGTTCCCAAATACCCTGCATTACACGTGTCATTTGTGTGTTAGGCTGTGATTACACACATGCATAGTGCTGAAAAGGGCCAATTGCTCCCTGATGCCATTCCTACATACACAAAACACAAGTACAGTGACTGGCAAGGATGACACAGACGAGTTAGCAGGAGACATCGGTGAGCATGCATGGCCATTGGTGAAGGGATCCGTCACCAACAAAGGATATGTTGACATAGGTCAGCACAACAATTGTGTAACTTTTTGCAGGGAACATGTCAGGTGCCACAGAGGAAGGAACACTTCCTGGGACAATGTCTCACAATCCAAAGGAACACACACTACCAATTAATATGTTCACAGACATTGAGATGGCACACAGATACCATGGTCCACCTCATGACCATCATACTAAAACATTTCTCAGAACCCTAACACATTACCAGAACACTAACTTCATGGGCCTCATCACCAACATCAAGTACCTGAAATGCAATAGTATGGAAACTAAAAGAAAAGGCTTTATTCAGCACACAAAAAAAGAACTTGTAATAAAACACTATTTACAAAGGCCAATGGCCAGTCCATAGTTTGAGTCTAAGGGTGGACTATGCGAGTGTGTCCACCCCTACCTTGCCTGCACAAAGTCACCTCAAGGGTTGTCGACCGGGGGGGCATCATCAGTGAGAGTACCAGGCACCGCAGGGACAGGAGAGGGTTGGGTAGGTGTGGTGGGTGCAGGGCTGGACATATCCACCACAGGGGGTGGTGCAGCGCCAAAGGTGGTGGTGAGCAGCTCGCTGCACACTGCAGCCAGGGCGTCCAGAGGAACCCCTGCACCGGAACGAACACCAGGGCCAACGGAGGGGGGGTGTCTGAGGGATGGGGTGCAGCGCTCTCGGGGGAGGTGGTGGACATGGGGGGACTCAGCTCCCCTGGCCGGAGACTTCCTCAACCGCTTGAGGGGTGGTGTCACAGTGGGGCTGAGGGACTGACTAGCCTTGTCGGTCACTTTGGGTGATGTCTTGGCAGGGGAGCTAAGGGGAGTGGATTTGGAGGAAGTGGGTCGTGAGGACTGCGGACTCTGACTGTGGCTGCGTGTCTGCCGTTTGCCCCCAGACCCTGTGGGTGTGACTACATCCCCCTGAGTGTGCGTGCCAGGGGGTGTGCACTGTGCCTTAGTTGGGGGTGTGCTGGATGTGTCTGTTGTGGTGTGTGCCTGTGACTGTCTGTGTGTGTTTTGGACAGGCATGGGAGAGGGCAGTGTGAATGGGTTCCGGGGTAGGGGGGGGACGGAGCGCCGCAGGAGAGACACTGCTTCCTTCAGTGAAGAGTCCATGGACCGCAGAAACCTGCGTTGCTCATTCATAGTTGATGACATGCCCTCCACGAACGACACCAACTGTGTGAGCAGTCTAGTGTGTTCATGGAGGACATGCAGCATCGATGCCTGACCAACCTGCAACTGGTGCAGTGTGTCCACAGACTCTTCACTGAGGGCAGCAGGGGTGACAGGGGCAGGGGCTGCGGTGCCTGGTCTGAAGGAGACACGGTGGGACCATGCACGGACAGAAGGGACGGGAGCAACTGGGAGGGCGGAGATGGCAATGGAGGAGGCGGGTACAGATGGCGGGATGCTGCCAGATGTTGTTGCATCCTCTGCCTCCTCAAGGATGTCAGCCTGGGACCCGTCGGTGTCGTACATGCTCTCGCCTCCGGACAGGTCCTCCGACTGACTCCCCTCGCCCTCCGTGCCACTGTCTCCTGCTGACTCCACAGCACTGGTGGC
Organism: Triturus cristatus; assembly: GCF_964204655.1. Taxonomy (NCBI): domain Eukaryota; kingdom Metazoa; phylum Chordata; class Amphibia; order Caudata; family Salamandridae; genus Triturus; species Triturus cristatus. Next base: position 821,316,155 of record NC_140591.1, read on the forward strand.
ACTGTCGCTGGGTCCCTCCTCAAGGTCCATGCCGGTGTCTCCCTCGCGTGTGGATGATGATGCTGTGGGCAAGGAGAAGAAACCAGAAAGCATCAGTCACCTGTATACATCTGACACATGAGCACAAGAACAATAGGTCACAGTGCATATCAGGCAATGCATCATGAGTAACAGCTGGATTACTCTGCATATATGTAAGCCCTGTACTGCCCAGTTGGTAGACCCACCATGCCACTTTGACACCAGGAAACTCAATACACAAAAGGCCACTACTTGAATTAGCAATACACTGAGAAGCTAGTGTCTGTGAACCGGTGAGCACAGCAATACAATGAAGTCATGACACCTCTTGTTTACCCTGAAATAAACAGGAGTGGTGCACTCAAGGTTAACTAACACACCTCAATACTCAAGGTGTCACCACACTCAGAGACCTGTAAGTCCCTTGGAACACAAAACAAACAAATGTTGGTACCTTGGGACTCACACAACTTCAACCAATCTACATGTTTGGGATGTACCAATTGGCCATTTTGCAAAAAGAACACTGATGTCCCTGCATGCAAGATGTTGCACAAGGCAGTGCACACAAAAGTACATTGACACTGTCATTGAAGAAGCTGGCTCCTTTTCGGAGGAGCCACTGTTAGAAATAGATTGTGTTGCAGAAAGTACATATACATGGGCCCACGGAGGTCTGGAATTCTTGATACTCGTTAGATTGTATCACCGACAACTAATGAGTCTCACAAAATCAAGACCACCGTGGGCACATGTATATTTAGAATCTGTGACAACATTTATTTAAAACAGTGACTTCATTGAAAATGTGCCAGCTCATTCCATGACAGTGTCAATGTACTTTTGTGTGCACTGCCTTGTACGAAATATTGCATGCAGGCACATTAGTGTTCTTAACATAAATCAACTAATTTCCACATGTGAAACATGAACAACTGTTGACAAGTGCTGTGAGTGCCAAGGTACAAATCATGAAGAGTAACAACTAGAATCATGTCAGTTGTCACCAGGCCAACCGTCACCTGATTACACAGTTGGCTACACATATGACCTACTGCCTGTCATCTGGAGTGGCACCCATGTCCACACCCAGGACAATGCATAAGCCAATGGGACTGCAATTGGGTGTTAAAAAAGGCCGGCTGTACTGTGGGGACACCCTCATGGCAAGCCTGAATGTACACACAGATGTCAGCACACACAGTCCAAACTGTGTTGCATCAGAACCACACACGTGCCAAAAATGTATGAGCAGGATTCTTGTTGGTAAAATAAATGACACAGGCTGCAAAGCACGTACATTGAGCACTGGCCAGCATCACAGGGGCATTGCCCAGTGTATTTTAGTCCAGGCAGTTCTCCCACACAAGTCAGACCTGCCACTTAAAAATCTGAGTTGCACATGTATGCCTCACCCGCACCCCCCTCCCCCAATACCTGAGTCTATGTGATGTATACAGATCAAGAAGTGACACCTCTTATTCAGGGTTACAACAAATGTGCTTGCAAAATTGCTTCATTGACACCACATCACCTCGTGGGGCTGACAACACATATTTGTGAAAAACAACCATCAACAGATTGTTGTGAATAGCCACACAGGCACTGCCCATTGTGTGTATGCACAAGCAACATGTTGTATCCCTGTCCAGTGGACACATGTAGCACACATTAACCAAATCAAAGAAGGGCAGGGAACAATGCCACAGAGGCAGACCTATGCAGCACACACAGAGAATGTGCACAGTGTTGGATGACACACATGATTAGGAAGCCAGGGTGTCTCAGGGGACTGTGGTGGGCACACTGCTCCATGGTCCTGGACTGAGCTGACTCTACCATGTACAACCGTCATGACACTATGCATATCTCACACTCATGCACATCATGTCTGAAGCCACAACATTGCACATGCATGCTGCAAGGGTGTCCAGTTGAAGGCTCACACTCCTATGTTGAGAATCAGCATGAGTGACAACAACTATGGACCCCCTACATAGTGAACAGGTCATGACACAGGCAAGGTACCAACACAAGTCACAGACCACCCTCCCACAAGATGCAGAAAGCAATGTGCACTTAGATGTACTGGCACCATAGATGACCATGTGCAAATGTGATTACACACACACCAGGGGACACATGTAAAGGAGAGGAAGGGATGAAAAAGATGCCCAGGTGACATTTAGAAAGAGAAAATGCACTGCACATATGAACTCTGGGAGTGTATTCATGCAAAATAGCACTTCCTAAAGCTGGTGACACATAACACAACAAAAAGCTATGTACCTACCCCCTCCTTGCTGCAGTCCCTCCTCTAACAACCTATCGAGGTCAGGGAAGACTACCGCCAGGACACGTTTCATGTGGAGGGTCAGGTGTCGGCGGCCGCCGTGGCGGCGAGGTGGAGAGAGCTTCAGTTGGACCCAGGCGATCCGCCGGATCCAGCACCGGATGTCCTGCCACCTCTTGCGGACCTGGGCCAGCTGTCGATCACGCACCCGCAGTCCTCACAGCCCTGACGACGTTGGTCCAGATGACCCCCTTCTCGTAGGCAGTTACCTGTCAGGATGACAAAGTGACACAACATCAATACACCTGCTCCATGTCCCGAAAACACACATCAGAACATCTTTGAAATGTTGAACAGGGCATAGGATGCTGACAGGAATAGCCTAATTCACAACATGCAAGTGGCCTGTGTGCAAGCGCCAATGCAGTACATGGCATTGAAAGTCTACAGGTGGCATGAGGGGTGCAAAACACTCAATGAACATGCCACACACTGTGCAGCACATGCAACAGCAGGCTGATGGGCAGCACGTGCCATGCAGTCACATGTCCCATTCCACTGACGCACCCTCAGCAGACTAGACAGACACACCCAGCCACTGAGCACTGGCCTGTCATTGACTACAGCGGATACAACCCTCACTCTGCACATGTGCCATTTGCCAGGGGGGAGTCACAGGGGCCGTGGCAGCTCTGCAAGTCAGACACAAAGCACGGCTCACTTGTCACATCAGATGGTTAGATCAGTAGCCTTCAACATGCAGCTGTGGTGCAACACTTCACATAGACACTCACCCACAAGACAAGGAACATTCACACACATCAATGTCCATGAGGTCGTACACGTCATTTGGACACTCTCACCACAGGTCCACCCAACTCATACACATCTGTGGGTACAGTCACCTGTCACACCGGGGGGAACACTGAAACACCTCAGGACAACATGAAGAAAAGCCCCCAAGGATTAGCCAGGCTGAATGTCTCATGCACTATGCTGTAAAAGTCACTGTAAGCACCATGCAAGTGAGGAGTGCACACAGGAACTACACGATGCACTGCATGAGTGACATAAGCATGCCCCCCCGGGACACACTCTGAACAACATTGCATGTCAGTCCCACCTGGACACAATATTGACTGTCACACAACAGGTGCATAGGCAAAGGTAGTGGACTCAGATCTCACCTGCTCCCCTGGTCTCCCATAGAGGTTGGTGTACTGTGGGAGGAGGACGTCCAGCAGGGCCTGATTCTCCTCCAGGGTGAATGGCTGGGCCCTCTCCATAGCACGAGACATGGTCCAGGGAAGCAGAGACAGCAGCAATGTTGTCAACAGGAAAGTTGTGCAGGCAAGTGCCCTCTCATGGCTTCTGGCTGCCTTATATCTGTCTTGCTGAAGGCCATTCATTTTGAGGAGTACATAGTGATTGGTCCGAATCATTCGCATCTTGCGTTTTCTCCAATCCCTTTAAACATACAGCAGTGACAGCATTTGCATCGTTCAAATTTAGAACATCATGTCAAGTCAACAACCACTTTGCAACATTGTATATTGTGGCCAACTGACTTTCCCAGGACACCTGCTGGAATAATTTGAAGAGAAAACTCGGTATCCATGGCAACCTGCATGCATTTAGGGCCTAATACCTGTCCCTTATGTGTCCCCTATGTAAATTTGAAAGCCACACACAGGTACGGTGCGTTTCACACGTACCCCTACGGCACCAGTTGCACAGTGCGTTTAACACGTACGTGTAGGCACTGTTAGTACACGTACGTGTAGGCACTGTTAGTACACGTACGTGTACAACTGGTGCATACACGTACGTGTACAAGTACGTGTAGGCACTGGTAGTACACATATGTGTATGCACCAGTTGTACACATCCGTGTACGCACCATTTGTACATGTACGTGTACTATCAGTGCCTACACGTACCTGTACACGTACGTGTATGCACCAGTTGTACACATACGTGTACTACCAGTGCCTACACATACCTGTACACGTACGAGTACGCACCAGTTGTACACGTACGTGTACTACCGGTGCCTACACGTACCTGTACACATACGAGTACGCACCAGTTGTACACGCACGTGTACAACTGGTGCGTACTCGTACGTGTACAGGTACGTGTAGGCACTGGTAGTACACATAAGTGTACAACTGGTGCGTACTCGTAGGTGTACAACTGGTGCGTACTCGTACATGTACAGGTACGTGTAGGCACTGGTAGTACACGTACGTGTTCAACTGGTACGTACTCGTATGTGTACAACTGGTGCATACATGTATGTGTACAACTGGTGCATACACGTGCATGTACTATCAGTGCCTACACGTACCTGTACACATACATGTACGCACCAGTTGTACACGTACGTGTACAACTGGTGCGTACTTGTACGTGTACAGGTATGTGTAGGAACTGGTAGTACACGTACATGTACATCTGGTGCGTACTCGTACGTGTACAGGTACGTGTAGGCACTGGTAGTACACATACTTGTACAAATGATGCGTACACGTACGTGTGCAACTGGTGCGTACACGTATGTGTACTACCAGTGCCTACACGTACCTGTACACGTACGTGTACGCACCAGTTGTACACGTACGTGTACAACTGGTGCATACTCGTACGTGTACAGGTACGTGTAGGCACTGGTAGTACACGTACGTGTACAACTGGTGCCTACACGTACGTGTACAGGTACGTGTAGGCACTGGTAGTGCACGTACGTGTACAACTGATGCGTACTCGTACGTGTACAACTGGTGCGTACACGTACGTGTAGAACTGGTGCGTACACGTACATGTGCTACCAGTGCCTACACGAACCTGTACACGTACGTGTACGCACCAGTTGTACACGTACGTGTACAACTGGTGCATACTCGTATGTGTACAGGTACGTGTAGGCACTGGTAGTACACGTACGTGTACAACTGGTGCATACACGTACGTGTACAACTGGTGCATACACGCACATGTACTACCAGTGCCTACACGTACCTGTACACGTACGTGTACGTACCAGTTGTACATGTACGTGTACTACCAGTGCCTAGACGTACATGTACGCATTTCACACGCTTACAATGGTGATACAGCCGTACACATTCCAGGAATGGAGGGCTACGAGTCGCACATGGATGTCCATCAAGTACTTATCATTGCATACTTTCAGGTGCAGGCCCTAGGTGTGTTAGCCTGTGATCTTACACAGGTCCTTCCATCTCGTTGCACAATTGATGTGTTCTGACCTGTGGACACATGTTATGTGTGATGGGGCACGATGTGGCACACATCACCTTGACACGTGCCACATGTGTGTCTGTAGTCCAACTGTGTCATGCATAGCAGCAGTGGGTGGCACAGTCATCAACACCCGCACCTGTCTCCTGATGCCAGGGACAGGGACACTTTATGAATTGTCCTGTCACGATCAGCGTGCACCTTTGGGACTATGTCGGCTGTGTGTCATGTGTTCCCATGAGCTTCATGTCAGTGTCCCATCAACGGCATCTGCTGTTGGTGCATCCAACAGGGGTCTGCGTGGAGATGGGCATGTAACACATCTACGCACACCATGCCACATGTGGATTCCCAAGGCTGTAGGGTCTGTGTGCATGAAACATCATATATTTTCAGTCATACATGTGTTTGTCGTCTCAATGGCAGTGTCTTTGTGTTGTCACGTGTACCCCTTCATCGCACTGTGTTTGACATGTTCATTTGACATTCCATGTGACCTGTGCGTGTGCCTTGCAGTCAGCTGTCTGGATGAGATGACATCCTTCAAATGCAGCTATGTGGTTGTGTGTCACTCCGGTGATATCTGTGGCTCTTCACTCAGACTGGCCCCCACATCTTTTCAGGGCATGTCATGTTGACTTGACAATCAACAGGTGTATCATGCATTTTGTAGGAGTGCCAGAAAGCTGCCATCTGTGTCCTGGATGTATTGCACACACCCGACTCCATAGTTACCTGATGTGTATTAGCAGTGTAGCATGTGCTATGTTCATTGATATTGATGTTTGCCGACTCTCAATCTTCATTCCTCTAAACTATGTTTTGCAGGGCACCACCTGTCCCAAGACTAATGCCAGACTTCGGTGCCATGATAGAACGTTCCTGCATCCGCCGTTACAGATTCACTCAACAGTTGATTGAGGACCTGACAAACAGGCTGGCACCACACCTCCAACCGCAACACAGGTATCCTACTGCGCTGACCCCCAAGATGAAGGTGATGGCAGCCTTACATTTTTTTGCAACAGGTACGTTTCAATTGACCATAGCTGATGTGGGTGGTATGTCCCAGACTATGTTCAGCCGTGTCCTGCGTGATGTTTTAGCAGCCATGTTGGAGCACCTTGATGAATTCATCAAATTTCCAACTCCAGAGGAGTTGAGGGATGTCAAGGGGGATTTCTATGCCCTGGGTGGGATGCCCCATGTCATTGGGTCCATTGATGGTACACATGTGGCTTTTGTACCACCACAGGCACAGGAACAAGCCTATCGCAAACATTACCACTCGATAAATGCCCTTGTGGTGTGTCTTGCTAACATGCTGATTTCACATGTCTGTGCACGTTTTCCAGGATCAGCACACGATGCCTACATCATGAGGCATAGCAGGGTGCCACAAATTATGCTGCAGCTGCACAACGAACGAGCATGTCTTGTTGGTGGGTATCGTCTTTCGTCCTATGTGTTGCGGTATCTTTGTCTCTTACGGCATCTCGTGACCAACTTATTTACATGTTAATGTTAATGTTAATGTTAAGCCACACTTTTTGAGCGCACGGCTACCCCAAAAGGGTGTCCCGGCGCTTTAGCAAAGAGGCCCAGAGAAACAGGAAACCAAAGGCAAAACCTACTACAGTCACAGCGAGTTACTTGGTGAAGAGCAGAGTCTTCAACTCCTTCCTGAAAGCCAGGAGGTTGTTCGCTTTCCGAAGGGAGAGTGGGAGCTCGTTCCACAAGCAAGCTGTCACATATTGGAAGGAACGACCTCCCATCCGAACACGTTTGACCACAGGCACCTCCATTTTAGCCAGGTCCGCCGACCTCAGCAACCTCCGCGGCACATAGAAAGCAATACGCTTCCTCAGATAGTTAGGGCCAATCGCATGGAGGGCTTTAAATGCCAGAGTGAGGAGCTTAAATCTAATTCTCCCCGAAATTGGGAGCCAGTGCAGCCTAGCCAGGAGCGCAGAGGCGCTAGCTCTCCTGGGCAGCCCATAGATGGCTCTGGCCGCCGAATTCTGAACAATCTGCAGTCTGGATAACAGATACTTAGGTAGGCCTGCGAAGAGTGCATTCGCATAGTCCAGGCGGGAGCCTACAAGCGCCTGGACTACATTCCTACGGTACTGCAGTGAGAGCAGAGGAAGAAATTTCCTGAGCATCTTGAGGATGCTGAAACATTTCCCTGCTAAACCCAGGATGTGTGGACGAAAGGATAGATCATCGTCAAACACCACTCCGAGATTTTTTACCTGAGAAGATGGTTTCTCTGGGGGGGACATGTCCTGGGGCCACCATGTCTTCCAGCCCGGATCAGGGGCACAGCCGAAAAAGAGCAGCTCAGATTTGTCTGAGTTGCATTTCAGGCTGTGCCGCTGAAACCACGCAAAGACTGCACTCAGACAGTCCTTGATTCTGCCGCCGTCAAAGGCCTCTCCCTTCCTGCAGGTGAACAAGAGCTGGGTGTCATCAGCGTATGAGATGACACGGGCCCCAAACGCCTCCGCTACCTCCGCTAGAGGGGCCATGTATATGTTGAAAATGGTGGGGCTCAGGATGGAACCTTGAGGCACCCCCACCTCCAGCGAAAGCATTTCGGCCGAGAACGGCGGAGCCCAGATCACCTGTCGGCGGTCGGCAAGAAAGGATTGAAACCAGTCCAGCACCGTCCCTCGCAGACCAATCTCCCTGAGTCTTGAGAGGAGACCTGCGTGTTGGAAGGTGTCGAATGCCGCCGATAGGTCCAACATGACTAGCATAGCCTTTCCCCCATGATCGAGCGTCTCCCTGATGGCGTCGGTAACCTCTACCAGAGCCGTCTCCGTGCTGTAATTCGCACGAAAGCCGGACTGGGAGTCATGCAGCAGTTTGTTGTTCTCAATAAAGGTGGTCAGAGTATGCTGAACATGTTTCTCCAACACCTTCGCCAGAGCAGGGAGGAGGGAGATTGGTCTATAGTTAGCGCATTGCAGGGGGTCGAGCAGAGGCTTTTTAACCAGCGGCAGAATGAGTGCGTGTTTCCATTGTCGTGGAACCACCCCTGAACTCAATGAAAGATTAAGCAGGGGGTTCAGCAAGCTGTTCAACGCTGAGGCCACCTTGCCCAAGCATTTCGCCGGACAAGCATCCAGAGGCGAGCCAGATTGCAGCCGGGATAACAGCTCAAGCGATGTCTCACAGGACAACTGGGGAAAGACAGATAATAAAGGCCCAGTTTCAGCCTGTGAGGGAGCTAAATAGGTCGACTTGTCCCCTAACACAGCGTCCGCCGTTCGGGAATCCACAGTTGGAAAAGTGTCCTGAATCTTTAAGATTTTAGTCACAAAAAAGTCGGCGAGCTGTTTGATCCATTCTTCCGTGTGTGAATGGACCGGGGTCCCTACTACAGGGTTGACAAACTCCTTCACAATCCTAAAGAGTTCCCTGCTCGTATTATCGGCTTTGTCAATTCTCTGCTCCAGATAATTCTTTTTGGCTGCGGCAATCTGTTTATAGTAAAACTTTATCGCGTCGCGGTATTTCATTCGCTCCACAAGATCGTACTTGCGCCGCCACCGCCTTTCCAACTTTTTGCAGTCTTGTCGCATTGTACGTAAAGTGGAAGAGAACCAAGGAGCAGAATTAAGATGAGGTGCTGTTCTAGCAGGCTTCAAAGGGGCCAGCTCCTCGAATCTTGCCTGCATCCAGTTCTGGACCAGGATTAGGTCGGTTTCCAGAGCCCCTGTCAATTGACACGGATATTGGCAGAGAGCATCGGAGAGCATATCTGCTGTCACTAGGTGGTAGGCTCTTGATTGCCGGGAGCCTTCCTTCCGAGCCCTTTGGCTAAGCTTAGATTCAAACACTAAGGCAAAGTTTATCAGATAATGATCTGACCAGAGGACCGGGAGTGGAGGGGACACCTCAATAGGCTTGGAGGAAAAGATCACATCTAATGTGTGGCCTTTCACACGTGTTGTTTCCATGTAGGGGACTCTGGCTATCCTGGTTGTGTATGTATTTGTGCAGGTTGCTGCCCACAACGGGACGTGAATGTCTGCTGATGGTGTGTCTCCTTTGCGCATCTCCGCATTTTGTTGCCTGACACAGTGGCTGTCATTTATGGTGATTGATCATATAGTTTCTGGGAGTGACCCATAAGTGAGCTGACACGCCTTCCTTGACATACACCTGTTGCACTGTGCCTTGCAGACCTCCTTGTCTTTGTGTGTTGATTTTTGCATGATTTCTAACCCCTGCCGCCTGCTGCTGCCTCACCTGCGGACCCGCCACTCCGAGTGCCCTGATTCTGCAACCCCCACACCTCAGAAATGCTCAGCCCTTCCCCCTCCACCCATTTGTAATGCAGCCAGCAGCTTTTCTGTGCCACTGTAGCCCCGGCGCCGTGCAAAAGGCCGGACCTGCAACATGCACAGTGCACGACCCTCTAGTCTTTGCATGACCCACATCACACAACAGGCTCATGCTGCAGCCACTCTCCAAGCAATGTCCTTGTGAAAATCATCCTCCTGTCATCAGGCAACCCCTAAGCACACACACGACACCTTTGCATGCTGAGTGTGCTACTCCAACTGCCTACACAGCGCTGCCCAGTCTCCCAGACCCTGTCATTCCAACCAGGTTATGTGCCTCCTACTCCACACCCGCTCCATCCACCAGCACGCCATTGGACTCTGTTACCTCCTCAACACTACAGCCCCACACATCACCTTCATGACAGTAACCTGGACAAAAGCATCCTCAGCACATGACGTCTTCATTACCATCTCAGACGGATACAAGATCACCCGCAGGGACGCCAACACCCCTCCCGGGGGCTGAATAGGTAATTATTGACAAGTACACCCTCAGAGTCACAAGTCCGGGTTCGCAGCAACTCCCTAGCAACCCTCGGAGTAACTCATCTACAGATCTGCAGGCCTACATCCACAATTCCACTAAGCCATCAACATGTACATCTGCACGCAGGCCCTCACCTCCACAGGCTACATGTGGCTGAAGGCCAGTAACTTCTTGTTGGAGGGGACACACACCACCATCCATCATTGGTCCATCAACATTTGATTCCATGTCTCCAACAAGCAACACAGTGCCACTCACCCCGAGGTACTTGACCTGTTTTAATTACATTTTGGCAGTCCACACGGCACCCCTTTACACTGACCTGCTCCCTGCTGATGAGAGGCAACTACCTCGAAACACGTGTCCAGGGATGGCTAACGCAACACATACTGTTCTTTTTACACATCGTGGCATAGGCGTACCTGCCGTCGCCACTACATTTACCACAGTCCTTTGGGGCAACTTGCTGGTGTGACGAGCAGTGTGCGATCAACTTTTGCATAACTCACCCCGCTACCGATCCCTCAAAGATGCCATATGTAAGTCGCCACAGACAAGCTTTGTGGGACACTCAAAACAACACCACCGCCACCCCCTGCTAACTCACACACTGGATCAGCAACTGATCCATCAATCTTGCCACATTGACAGACTTTCCTGTTAAGCACAACAACAGTTAAGGCACCTGGGACAAGGCAGACCTACTGGACTCCTACAAACTTAGCCGGACTCTTGTGCGAACCTTGCAACACAAAGAGCCATCATTTTCCTTACAGCCCTGGAAAACACCACACACAGCCATCACCATATCATCAGCAAGGACAAGTGGAGATCCTTCAGATAGTGCCTAGACACCCAAACACACGACATCAAGGAGCTCTTCAGCATTGTGAGTGAACTGACAGCAGATCTCCATCCAAGACACCCTACCCTTGCAAGGCAGATCCCATCCCTTGCTACTTTGTACCACTGCAAGCTCATGGCCTTGGCACACAGAGGCAGACAGCACTATTTTCCGCTGGACAAACCCCCCTCAGGTCATGGACTCCCGTCAGCAGCAAGTACACAACCGGGATCATGTGCACCATCCACTCTGGCTCTCCATCAGGCCCCTTCCCACACAACATCTCAACCACATCATTCCCCATCCTTGAAGCCCACGTCTTGAGCGTCCTGAATGTCTCCTTTGAGTTAGCCACATTCCATGGCTGCAGGAGGCATGCAGAGCCCCAGGCCCTTCTTAAACAACGGACAGCAGTACCACAGGATCTCCTGGTACATCAGCCTACTTCCCTACCCAGCAAATGTCACCAGGAAGACACTCAACTAGCAACTGTCCAATTTCCTACATGCAACCAGCTCCAGCCAAATGGCACCCGACCGTTTTACACAGTAATCACACCACTGCAAGCGTCATCATTGCCAACAACAACAACTACTTTGCCCTGCTCACCAATGATGAGCCCACCACCCTTGTCCTCTCAACGCCATTCTACACCATGTGCTACCACACTGTCAGCTCACACATCTCCAACAGTGGTATCCAGAGGAGGGCCCAGGATTCACTCAGGAAGTAGCTCATCAGCAAGGCCCAGGGAGTCTGCCTCCACCCTGCAACATGTAGTACACTGGGGGCATCTGGCCCATGCCACAGGGCTCTTCTCTCAGCGTGACGATCTTCAATGTCTCCATGACCCCCCTCTTCACCATCACATGCACACACAACCTCATCATCATCTGGTATGCCATTGACACCCAGCTGCTCATCAAACTCACCAAAGAGCCAGCCATTGACAGATCCAAACTTCAAGGAGGCATGAGATCCATTGATGAATGGCTGAACATCAGCCATCTGAGGCAGGACTTGGACGGGACAGAGGTCATCATCTGAGGATTGTCCCCTTACGGCTGGGTCAACTCCTTGCGTCCCACTGGTCTGTGCACCGCACCAGCACCCAGTGGCCATGCAGGCAAGCTGGTGTTCATCTTGGACCCACGCTCACAATTAACATGCAACTCACCAACATCTGTACCTCATGCTGCAACACCCTCCACATGCTGCTGATGGCCCCCAGATAGATCCACTCCAAGGCAAGACAGACCGTCCCCCTGGTCCAGGACGCCAGCCGGCTCAAATACAGCACCGGCCTCTACAGAGGACAACAGCAAACATGCAGGAGAACTTATCCACATTCAGGGTGCATCCGCACACCTCATCTGCAACATCCCCCGCCCCAGCCACATCACCGTCCACCTGAGAGAGGTACAATGGCTCACTGTGTGCTGTAGGATCACCTTCAGACTCCTCAACCACACTCAGGAGGCAGTCCACAACCCCAGACCCAAACCGACCTTGGACGTGTGTCATCCAACACCCCGTTGGCCCTACTCCATGCAGCCCACCTTGCCCTGGCCACCATTCATCACACCCACATAACCTCTGCATGCAGGAGATAGTTCTCCCACCTCGCAAAACAGACCTGGTACTCCCTCCCTGGGCACATCAACATGACCATGACCTCTACACCTTCATGTAACTCCACCAAATTTGTCTGTCAGAGCAATATAGCAAGCCCCCCCCTCAGCAGCTTGAGGCCATCACGGGTGAGTGTTAGGCTCCATGTCTGCATTTTGTGATACATTGTGAGTCATGTGTGTCCTCGACCGGACTCAGATCCAAGTGTATGGATGGCTGGAGTTAGTTCAACACTCAGGCATACTTTAACATATCCCCACACGTAGGTTGTGGACTCATGCTAAATGACTGCAACATGAAATTTCAATTATTAAATTGTTAATTTCGAACTCTGGGGCGTGATTTGTGCACAGAAAATGGGGAAATGCAGGGACCATAGAATCCAAAGTTCACAGGGGGCGATGGGATCCTTGGCATTTGAAGTCATCTGAGTCCAGCCCACAATGTTTGGCATCATTGGTCAGACTGTGACCAGCAAGTCCATGTGGCAGATGATGTCAGTCAATGGGGTGATGTGGATGGCCCACTGCCTCTCACGGTCTTTTCCGTGGACGACCAACCTTCCTCCGGGGACCTTCAGATGCAGGCCTTGACGATGTTTGGGATGCTCCGTCGGACGAATCCTCCTCCTCCTCCCTCCCTGTGGCTGGTGCTGGTCTGCACCTGGTGTCACAGGGAGGGATGTCCATGTTTTCGGCCATCCGACGGAGTGAATGGCTTATGTCCCTTTGCACCGCCAGGAGCTCAGCCATTCTTGCCTCCATCCGTCCTTGGTGTTGTTGTTGACTGGCGTGTTGCTCTGCCTGCTGGTTTTTTATCTCTGTGAGGGTCACCACTACCTGGCTGATCTCCCTGGTGTCACGCCGGTATGCCTCCATGATGTTGCGGATATGTGACATACCGGTCCCTTCAGCTGGCTGGTCAGGTTCTCACCTCCGCCTGCTTCCACTCCCGCCACCCCTGCCCACACGAGCCGTGTCTGCCGTTGTGGGCACATTGGGTCGAAGGGACCCCTGAGGGATGGCAGTGGCGGTGTTATCTGCCTCCTCCTGGGTGCCCGCCGCACCTTGTCCCTCCTGGTCAGACTGGCTCTGTTCACTGTGGGCAGGGCTCCTGGGTGTCTCCTGTGATGTGGCAGGAATGGGGTGGTGGTTGGCACAGATGTTCCTGAACCAGGTGCTGCAGGGGCTTGGACACCTGGTCGGTCGGGGTCAGCCGCGGAGTGTTAAGAGGCGTCGCTGCTGGTGGGATCCGGTTCCTCCCGAGCCTGTGACTGTGATTCTTCCCCCCCATTGTTGGGGGGATGTTCATCACGTTGCCCTGTGTGAGAGAGAGAGACAATGTTAAAGCTGTTTAATGCAACATGCATGTTTCATACACATTCAAGTTGGCACAGTTCCTCCAGGTAGTTGTATGTGCCTAGCATTCTCCTCAATGTTCACTTGAATATGGGTATGTTGCGGGGGACAGATTGATATGTTCGCCTGAGTCTTTGACATGTCCATTTGTGGCTTGGATGCTTCTTCGGCTATGTATTGGTGTTGTTGTGTTACATGTACATTGTGGCCTTGGGTAAATCCATTGCCTGTCCTGGTGTTGTGTGCTTGTGTAAGGGGTGTGTGTGACAGGGCCTGCTGGTGGGTGTAGTGTGATTTGGCCCTGGGGCTCCCAGGTGATGTAGCTGTCCCCCCATGGTGCATGCTGCCATGACAGTGAGGGTGAGTTCCTATCCTAGATATCTGACCTTGTTGTGTTGGTGTTTGTGTTTGCACTGGTCACAGAGGACCTTGTGCTGCCTACACCAGGGCCAAGTGTGAGCTATCTTGTCAGTACTTTCCCAATCCCTGTGCATTGCGCATGGTGCATGGGTATGTAGCTGGGCCATATGGGATGAGGGCAATTGTGTCTGATTTGGAATTCAAACATGCGTTTTGGTGCACCCACCCTCCCAGCATACGGGACATCCATTCTTGAGTTGGTGCTTCGTGTAGCATGGGACATGGCATGGCCTTGCTTTCTGAATGGGGCATACACATGTTATTGGCATTCGCGTGGCTTGTGACTGTGGTTCTGGCGGGTGAGGGCTTGGGGTAGTTGCGTGCATTAGGTGTAGTTGGGGTGTGGATGCCATTACCCCCATGTTGCGTAAGTGGTTTGTGTACTCACCAGGCTCTGGAGGTCCTTGGAGTCCATGTACTCCCACCGGCGGAAGCATGGCCATCACCTTCTCCTCCCAGGGATGGTAATGTACTGGTCTACGGGGCACGCCACCTCCAGTGATGTTGTTCTGGGCGTGCTCTTCATTCATTTTTCTCTTTACCGCCCTCTGCAGATCGTACCACCTGGCTTGGCATTCATTCCTGGTCCTTCTGATGGGTGCGACAGCATTCACCCTCTCGACGATCCTCTGCCACAGGCGTGATTTTTCAGCTATGCTGGTCTGTCTGACCAATGTTCCAAAGAGCTGTGGCTCGACTCTGATGACTTCATTGACAAGGATGTCCAGCTCCTCCCTTGTGAACTTTGGATTCTTGTCGGTGGGCATGGTGTGGGGTGAGGGTGTGGATGGTTGTGGGTGTGTGGGTCTGAATGTGATGGTGTATGTGTGAATGTGGAGAGGGGGTATGTGTGTGTAGGTGTATATGTTTAGGTGGATGGGTGCAGTGGTTTGTGTGTGCTCTGTAGCAGTGGTGAGCCTGTTGCAAAGGCTCATGGTTTGTGTGTGTGGTCCCTTTTTATTGGTCCATTTGTGGGTGGGGCTCAGTTTGAATTTTTGGTGGGTGTGTTATAAGGGGTGGTTGTGAGGTTGCCCCTCTGTTTGCCTGTTTGGATGTGTCCAGGTCAGTCCTTTTCATTTTTTGTGCAGTGTAGACGTGTTTTGTGGTGTTGTGCGAGTCGAAAAGGCCCTCCTTGTGCTGTTTTACAGTGTCCGTGGTTCAGTACGGTACAGGGGTACGAGTCGTACAGCCAAACACCCCCATGCGTTGTGTATGTACGGCGCGTACACAGACATTGCTATGTACGGTGCATACACCCCATTGCTTCTGTATGGTGCGGGTGCGTAGACTGCCAGCGTATATGTACGGTGTGTACCCCCAGCACGTATGTACGCACCGTACCCCCATAGCGAATGTACGGTGTGTACCCGCAACATCGTGTACCCGCAACATCCACCGTACATACGCGATGTTGGGGGTACGCACCGTACATTCGCTATGGGGGTACGGTGCGTACATACGCGCTGGGGGTATGCACCGTACATACGCGCTGGGGGTACGCACCGTACATTCGCACTGGGGGTACGGTCCATACCTACGGGGGGGTACGGTGCGTACCTACGCGCTGGGGGTACGGTGCGTACCTGGGGGGGTACGGTGCGTACCTACACGCTGGGGGTACGGTGCGTACCTGGGGGGGGTACGGTGCATACCTACGTGCTGGGGGTACGGTGCATACCTACGCGCTGGGGGTACGCACCGTACATTCGCGCTGGGGGTACGGTGCATACCTACGCGCTGGGGGTACGCACCGTACATTCGCACTGGGGGTACGGTGCGTACCTATGCGCTGGGGGTAAGCACCGTACATTCGCACTGGGGGTACAGTGCGTACCTACACGCTGGGGGTATGGTGCATACCTACACGCTGGGGGTACGCACCATACATTCGCGCTGGGGGTACGGTGCGTACATACTTCGCTTCATAGCGGCCAAAGTCATTCCCCGTGTACGGGACGTTTTCCGTACGAATCGTAAATTGTAACGCCGGTCCGGATCGTACTAGTACGGTCGGACTTCATTTTTACGATTTGTACGGAGAAGTGTCCGGGTCCGTCTCGTACTAATTTTCCCGCTACGATTCGTACGATCGGGCCGATCCGTATGTACTTTTTCCCGTACAGATCGTACTTCACGGGTCGGACGTGACTTGTACGATTCGTACGGAAAAAAATACGGATACGAGTCGTACGGGAAAAAAAAATACAGGATCGAAATCGACCCCATTATGTTGATTTCTTAATATTTGTATCATGTATGTTTGTTTTGAGGGTAGGCTTTTCTATTTTTTTTATTTGCAGGTTTTTTATCCGAAGTCAATATTCTCTACTTGGATGGCGAATGCATTCATTTATTTTTACGAGAAAGAAAATCTGCATTTTTTTAACCATTTTATTTTTTCAATGGATTTTGTTTTTTGTTTTTATTTTTGTGGCTTACAGTTGGAATTATGTTTCATGGTTTCTTGGAGGTTTCCCTGGGATTTATTTAGTCATATTGGATCAATTATACATTATGTGTGTTTTTTTTATTCTGTGTTTTTATATTTGTAATTAATTTTTCATGCATTATATTTTGTTATGGATGTCATACTATCTATGGAGGACCTCAGCTACAAAATCTTCAGTAATGCAATTTTTTAAATAAGTATTTACTGGGTGGTACATTTTTAATTGTTTTGTGCTTGGTGATATTTTGCAGTTTTGTAAATTTGTGTAAGGTTATTGTGTTATGTTATATACTGTTTTTAATACACGTGTTTTATTTTACTGCATATTAGTTGTTTTACTTGAAGAAAGTGTCTTTTTTTATCAATTATAATTATTGTAACTGTTTATATTTTTGATAAATGTTTATTTTTTATATTGTTTTTCAGAGTGACATTTCTTCAAAGAATTCATTATGTATTAAATGGTGTAGGATTTTCTTGTTTCATATATTCAAGGCAGGTTTTAGTTTGATGTATTTGTGGTGACTTTGTTTTATAGTTGTGACTATTGTTCCAAGGTAGAAAGTCCTTGGTGGCTAGTAATAAGTCACACTGTACTTGCTAGCATTTGGTGCATTTGTTTAGTTTGGCTATTTTGGTTTCAGTTATGTTAGGGAACGTTCTAGTTTTAGTTTTTGGTAGATTTGTAAATTTTGGGGTATTTTTTAGAAATTAACAGTGTTGAGTGCCTTCTTCCAAGTGTACCTTGGAAGGAATTGTCTCACCCTTCCACTGCATTGATACTTTTTCCTTCTCGAAAGATGGTCTGGTTATAGACATAACACAAGGCGACTGTCTCTTAATCGGATACAAAAAACAATGGTCCTGGACCTATTATTAACAATCAGGGCAATAGGCCCTTACTCAGTTATATCATTCACTTAGTTAAGAGCTAAAAGGAATATATTGGGTAGCTCACAATATTAAATACAATATTTCAACATAAACAGCAAAAGAAGGCAACAACCAAAATCAAAATCACCGTACATTTATTTTATACATTCTTTACAATTGACCTTTATAGTTTATCGAGGTTGCTCCAGAGGGAACGTGCATGTAGCAAGGGTGCTGAAGGGTGAGTGAGTGAAAGAAAGAATACAGAACGTAGTGACATAAAGAATTTAAATAAATTCACAAGGGGACCGGTTGTCAATCACCGTCCAATAGAGCCTGGTCACGTTTCAAAGTATGTAAACTCAATTATACATTTGGAAATTAGACTAGAAACCAATTCTTAGTGTAGCACGTGAGGAGATTACGTGTCCCAGGCAATTAAACTGGGGGCGTCGACGTTTCGACCCGTCTAAATGGCCTTAAGGGTAGTTTAAGCCTTGGCCGTGCGGATCTTCATCAGGACAGGAGGGGCAACCTGGATGAGTACTAGACTTGTTCGTATACCTAGAGAAAATAAAAGGGGGTGATAAGGATGTTGCACTAAGATATTCTATTTACAGAGAGGAGCCTAAAATTAGACTTACCCGTTATTAATCAGGGAGCAGGATTCCTTTAATGGAAGACATAGGGAGTCAGGTTCTAAGTTCCTGTGACCCTTCGTGATGCACAGCTTGAAGATACCTGTTAAATCGGTATCTGAAAAGTTAAAAATGAAACCGCATTCAGTTCAATACATAAGAATGCTACCAATCCATGCTAAGTAGCGTGGGTATGGGGAGGAGAGGCACAACAGTTTACCTTAATGTAGGGCACAGGAGTCGTTGAGAAACGTGTGCGTGTCTCTAGGAGCTGGGAATAATGCCAAGCTGTAAGAAAATGAAAGGCGGCATGAGTGATTCTGAGATTAGCTAGGCCTCAGTGGATGCAGCATTGTAAGGGTATGGAAGGGGGGAAAGGTTACCTTAGACCGTTCTATTTGGCTGTCCGTGTGGCGTCTCACTTTGCTGGTAGCGGGATTGCCGCTCACCGCGAGGACGTTCAAATAGGAATGAAGACGTCAACGTGAGACGGACGGTGCCGGTGCGTTTTAGAAAACAGAGTTAAAAGACTCAAACCGAGCAGTTAATCCGAAACGGTTATTCGGAAAACCGTGGGGACGAGAAGAATTATGTATTTGAGGTTAATTGATGTGGATAAAATGTTAAAACATGCACTTGGTGTGTGATACACTAAATGCGAGGAGTTCGAAGAGTTACAGGCAATACAAACATTAACAAAAAACAGCACGTGTTCACAGTACCGAGCCCCAGAGTTAACAAAAACATTGCTCAGCCACAGTACCAATACGTATCTCATTATATACGAACACTTCAGTTATTACAGAAGGAATTAGTGAAAAGCAATACCATGTAATATATTTAACAATTACGAATAAGGGGAGACACATATGATCAATGTACTAAAGCCCCATTATAGATAGTACGTGAAGGATGATAATGTTGACCCTCAGAGTCAGTGAGTACATTGTGACAGGCAGACAGTTTGATTTAGAGGAGGGATAAAATCAATGCCAGTTGTTATATTAGAAATAAATCGGGTCGCAAAGAATCTCATATAAGAGGTTCAGTATGGAAAGGGCATAAGCAATTTTACAGATGTTGCATTATAAGCGATCTCATGTAACAAAGGCCAGCGCTCGTTGGTGCAGGGCGCTGGAGCCCTAATGGAAACGTCTAAACGAATGGTATAACCTCGGTAATGGATTCATCCATTGCTCATAGTCGAAACCTGCTTATTGATTTCTTCAAATTCATTCAGGCCCCTCGCAATCGTATCTAAAGAATGTATCCATCTACATTCGCGTTTGTTGAGTATATTGGTAAAATCACCTCCTCTTGGGTTAGGCTTGACTTTCTCAATGACCCACCATCTTAAACTTTCCGCAGTGTGTTCAAATGTATTAAAAAGTTCTACCAAGGGTGCACCCGGTGTCTTACAATGTATGCGGCTGCAGTGTTGTAGGATCCGACACTTCACTTTCTGAATGGTCTGGCCCACATACATAAAGTCACAAGGACAGACGATCGCATAAATGACTCCTGTTGTGTTGCAATTGCTATGTTCCTTAAGTGTATGTGTCTGTTTATTGTGTGAGAATTCGATGATGTCTTTAGTTAATGGACAGGCTTTGTATGATCCACATTTATGGTGTCCCCTGATAGTGGGGATGCCCCATAGGGTAGTCTGGCAATTGGTCCGAGATGTAGGTAGTAGGGACTTAACCAAGTGATCCCTTATATTTTTGCCTTTTCTAAAGGCATGTAAGGGGGTTGGCATATTGCCCAGTTCATCAGCCACTAGGTGCCAGTGTTGATTAATGGCCTTTTTGATGGCGTTACTTTTAGTGCTGAAGGTGGTGACGCATACCAGACGATCCTCACTGGTACTTGTTCTTGGTTTTGGGGTCAGTAAGAATTCTCTATGATTGTGCCAAGCACGTTTCCGTGCTTTTTTCAAAAGTCTGATCGGGTAACCACGATCCAGTAGTCTGGCTAGAAGTCCTGCTGATTCATCAAAATAATCTTCCTTTTTGGAGCAGTTTCTACGTACCCTCAGAAATTGTCCCTGAGGTTACGGGGGTGATGGCTCGAGTATCGCAAGAGCGTGTTCCGTTCGCTACTCTTCCTATATAGGCTATTGTGTAGTTTGCCAGATTCTGATTTTATGGTGATGTCCAGGAAGTTAATAGCTTCTCTGTTGAAATCAATGGTAAATTGTATATCAATAGAACATGTGTTTAGCCAATGATGGAAGATTTTAAGCTGTTCCTCATTACCTCGCCAGATAATTAAGACGTTGTCAATATAACGTCGACAGAGTTCTATGCACGCCCTATTGGGTTTAGTTCACTGAGGACAAAACAATGCTCGTATTCATTCATATAGATAATAGCCAGATTAGGGGCAAAGCTTGCCCCCATCGCCACGCCCTTAGTTTGTACATAGCATTGGCCCTGGAAAATAAAATAATTCCTGGTCATGGCAATCTTAAGTAATGTAATAATGAATTCTGTGGGGACTTTATGTGGTGCAGGTCTACTGTTGAGTACTGATTCGATACACGTGAGTGCCGACTGTTGAGGGATATTGGTATATAGGGCCGTTATGTCCATAGTCACGAGTAGATGGGTATTAGAGTGAAAAGGGCGTTCGTCCACTAGTTGTATCGTTTGCATTGTGTCTCTAAGGTAGGTGGTGGTAGTCTCTGCAATTGGTTTCAGAAACACATCAATGTATTTACACAATGGTTCTAAAATTGAACCAAATCCCGAAATTATCGGTCTCCCTGGTGGGTCCTGCATCCGTTTGTGTATTTTAGGGAGGGTATAGATGGCAACCTGGGGTGTTTGTTGTTGAGATAATCATGTTCCAGTTTACTTAAATATCCAGCCTCTAAAGCCCCCTTGGTCACACCGCTTATGATGTTGCTTATCTCTCTCGTGGGGTCTTTACTCAGCTTAGCATAATTACCTTCGACTGACCCTTCCATACCCTTACTATGCTGCATCCACTGATGCCTAGCTAATCTCAGAATCACTCATGCCGCCTTTCATTTTCTTACAGCTTGGCGTTATTCCCAGCTCCTAGAGACACGCACACGTTTCTCAACGACTCCTGTGCTCTACCTTAAGGTAAACTGTTGTGCCTCTCCTCCCCACACCCACACTACTTAGCATGGATTGGTAGCATTCTTATGTATTGAACTGAATGCGGTTTCATTTTTAACTTTTCAGATACCGATTTAACGGGTATCTTCAAGCTGTGCATCACGAAGGGACACAGGAACTTAGAACCTGACTCCCTATGTCTTCCTTTAAAGGAATCCTGCTCCCTGATTAATAACGGGTAAGCCTAATTTTAGGCTCCTCTCTGTAATTAGAATATCTTAGTGCAACATCCTTATCACCCCCTTTTATTTTCTCTAGGCATACGAACAAGTCTAGTACTCATCCAGGTTGCCCCTCCTGTCCTGATGAAGATCCGCACGGCCAAGGCTTAAACTACCCTTAAGGCCATTTAGACGGGTTGAAACGTCGACGCCCCCATTTTAATTGCCTGGGACACGTAATCCCCTCACATGCTACACTAATAATTGGTTTCTAGACTAATTTCCAAATGTATAATTGAGTTTACATACTTTGAAACGTGACCAGGCTCTATTGGACGGTGATTGACAACCGGTCCCCTTGTGAATTTATTTAAATTCTTTATGTCACTACGTTCTGTATTCTTTCTTTCACTCACTCACCCTTCAGCACCCTTGCTACATGCACGTTCCCTCTGGAGCAACCTCGATAAACTATAAAGGTCAATTGTAAAGAATGTATAAAATAAATGTACGGTGATTTTGATTTTGGTTGTTGCCTTCTTTTGCTGTTTATGTTGAAATATTGTATTTAATATTGTGAGCTACCCAATATATTCCTTTTAGCTCTTAACTAAGTGAATGATATAACTGAGTAAGGGCCTATTGCCCTGATTGTTAATAATAGGTCCAGGACCATTGTTTTTTGTATCAAATTTACACCCAGGTCCTTGACTATTGGGTCACCCCATTTTTTGTAATGGTCTCTTAATCGGTGCAGCTGACATGGGGAAGTGTCTTCAAAGTAGTCTATTAGTGGTAAGGGTTTGTTTTCATTTTTCTAGCAGTGCAGGGATTCTACTAGCAAGTCATACTGTTTGGTTATTGCTGTTCTGTCTAATGCTAATATTTTCTTTTTACTTCATGGGCCAATTCTTTATAGGTAAAAGACACAAAATTGATGGACGGAATGCATTCACCCACAGTCAAGAGATCTGGGTTAAATCCATTATTCTTTTGCTCACAATGCCACCCCAGTTCAGACCTGGCCATTTGCAAATCAGTCTTGACCCTGTGCCGCATGGGAACAGTCCAGCCCAAACTGCCAAGCCAGGCCCTCCCTGGACTGGAAACAAGCATCCTAGAACCGGTTTTAGGGTTTCACCCCTCTTCAGCGAGGATAGCTCGATTCCTGTGGCACAGTGAGCCCAGGACCAACGTCTGGGCATACCCGGCGCACTTAGGGCGAGAAAGTAAAAGACACACACAATTGATGGACCGAATGCAAACCAAATCAAAACATTCACCCCCAGTCAAGAGATCTGGGTTAAATCCATCATTCTTTTGCTCACCATGCCACCCCAGTTCAGACCTGGCCATATGCAAATCAGTCTTGACCCTGTGCCTCATGGGAACAGTCCAGCCCGAACTGCCAAGCCAGTCCTCCCTGGACCGGAAACAAGCATCCTAGGACCGGTTTCAGCGTTTCACCCCTCTTCAGCCAGGATAGCTTGATTCCAGTGGCACAGTGAGCCCGGGACCCATGTCTGGGCATATCCAGCACACTTAGGGCAAGAAAGCAAAATGCACACAATTGATGGATGGAATGCAGAACAAATCAAAACATTCACCCCCTATCAAGAGATCTGGGTTAAATCCATAATTAAATTTGCTCACCATGCCACCCCAGTTCAGACCTGGCCATATGCAAATCAGTCTTGACCCTGTGCCTCATGGGAACAGTCCAGCCCGAACTGCCAAGCCAGGTCCTCCCTGGACCGGAAACAAGCATCCTAGGACCGGTTTCGGGGTTTCACCCCTCTTCAGCCAGGATAGCTTGATTCCAGTGGCACAGTGAGCTCGGGACCCACATCTGGGCACATCCGGCACATTTAGGGCAAGAAAGCAAAAGACACACAATTGATGGATAGAATTCAGAACAAGTTAAAACATTCACCCCCAGTCAAGAGATCTGGGTTAAATCCAACATTCTTTAGCTCGCCATACCACCCCAGTTCAGACCTGGCCATATGCAAATCAGTCTTGACCCTGTGCCTCATGGGAACAGTCCAGCCTGAACTGCCAAGCCAGGTCCTCTCTGGACCAGAAACAAGCATCCTAGGACCGGTTTCGGGGTTTCACCCCTATTCAGCCAGGATAGCTTGATTCCAGTGGCATGGAGAGCACGAGACTCACGTCTGAGCATACCCGTCCCACTCGGGGTGACAAATGCAGAAAGAACTGTTGATGGACCGAATGCAGAACAATGTCATACATTCACCCCAGTACAGAGATCTGGGCCTAAATCCATTGTTTCTTTTGCTCACCATGCCTTTCCAGTTTGGACCCAGCCATATACAAATCAGTCTTCAAGATTTGGCATATCTGTAAGGAGTTCAATTGCTTGTGCACGCAAACTAGTACAATCTTTGGCAGTCCATTAGGATATGCAAATTATCGCATTTTGTGCCCAACATGCATGTACATTTACCATCACATCGCATCAGTTCTGCTTTTATTCTACCATTAGACATAGTGAGATTAACACCAACTCTCAACTTTAGTACTTCCAATCTAAGCCATTGATTAGGCAGTATATACAGATACGGGTCCCAGATTTCTTTCACCCAGCTATTTCTCATACATTTCACAGATTCTTTTTTTCTAAGATACTCCAAGTCTTCCATCCTAGACAATTACTTCCCTAGTGTTCTGAGTACACTCTTTGACACTTCTAATTGAGGAGTCTGCTGATCAATTCTCACGTCTACATTTTCACAGACAGTGTACAGTTTCTTTCTGACCTCTTTGGCCCATTTAAGGTCACTATACTGAATCTCATTCTTACACCATTGTGACACTTCCGTAGCTTCTCCTGTCCCCAATCTTTTATAAAATCGTAATAGGCTCACTTGCACCTGTCTAGAAATTAGGCAGAGCATCCTTTTAGAATACAACTTCATTGGCTCTTGTCTCAGCCTATATTTTATATTTTATATTCAGTGATATAGTTTACCACCTCCTGAATATACAAAAATGTACCATGATTACTCCTATAAAATAACTTATAAGTATTCTTAATTGCAACAAAGAGTCATATTTGATTAATCTTAGCCATGTCTTCCTATGATCGCCAAAGTCATGTTTACCTTTTTGTACTACTCTCATACGATAAGGTATTTTGATATACTTAAATCATCTAAGCGTTGTATACTTTACATCAGTCTATACATGGGTGATCATACTTGACTATGACTTTACATACAGGGCACTCTCCATATTATTTCTAGGTTCAAACTCACTGTTAGACTGTGATAGCTCAAAAATCCTAAAGTGTGAAATTATCTGATGCTTGTTGCTTGAACCATTGAAGTTACTGTTTCCCTGATACTTAAGTTTGCACAAATTGTGAGCCCTGCCTATTTGATTTCTCAAGATATTGTTTTTTTCTGGAAAACCTATGCACACTATGGGGTCTATTAGTATGGCGAGCGGAGGCTCCACCACGGTGGTGGCGGAAAAGGTGTTTTACCGCACGCCAGCAGCGGCCCTTACGCCTGCCATATTAGTATGGCCACATATAGCCCATTTCCCTTCCGCCGCGGTGCAACGCGAACCACCATCAAAGTGCGCACACCACCGTGGCAGTGGGAGCCAGTGGAGACTCACCGCCGTGCAAAATGACGTCCCGTCCACTGTACAAATCAAGATGCCCCAAACAGCCATTCTCACTGCAGCGGAGAAACCGCCCAACCAGAGACGGCAGAAGCATGACAGCGGAGCGCGAAACCAGAGTCCCCGTCCTTTCCCCCGGTCCCGACCGCAATGGATCCAGCTCTAAACATCTTCCCGGTGCTGTACCTGATACATTACCAGCAAGTCATGGACCGTCGCAGATGCCGCTGCAGCCACGCAAACACACAACTACGCACACAACCACAACACATTACCCAGGTTCAGATATAGGGTTGCTGTCCACACCAGACACCCTGGTGGGGACAGGAACACATCCACAAGTGTACCCACACATGTCCTACCTGTCATCAAATCACCCCTCTGCATCCAGGTCTTCCATCTACTACGATCTTGAAGTAATGTCCCGGTCACGTCACCGCAGCGGTGAAGAGGTGGAAAAACATGCGCAAAATGCAGAAGGCAGGGCCAGGCATGGGCAGTGAACAAAGATCACAGCGCCACACCTCCATCCTCCCGACACTAGCCCCCCCCCAACATGAAGGAATATGACATGTGCCCCTTCTGTGCTCCCCATGCACAATAACCAGCCAGGTGAACCCACACCCTGCACCACACACCAAACAACTAGGGAGACAGCCTCAGCAGGTGTGGCTGCAGAGGAACACACAGCACAGAAGTACAGGGCCTGGGCAACCCACACACCACAACAACAACACCACACTCATGGCAAGAAAACTGAGATCAAGCACAAAATGAACACACACACACAGATAGTGGACAATCACTATACTGGACACACAGCCTGCCAAGTCACACAGACATACCCCACACTAACACACAGCCACATACGCAGACCACATGCCAGCAGCAATGGAGTACAACAAATAGGAAAGCTAAAGTGAGGTGCACACAGATGGAAGGCCATGGAGCTAATCACCAAGCAGGTGTACATCACATGCAAGAGAAAGAACATATAACAACACCCTCAGCACATCAAATCACACATGACTGGCACAGTGAGTGAATTCAAACCACAGTCACCTCAGTGCAACAACTCAGGGAGACAGCAAGGCAACCCATGTATAGGTCAATCAAAAAGAAGAAGGGGGGACCTGAGAGCCATTAATGGTCCAGTGTCCGTGCTCCCCAAAATCATATCAAAACAAATAGAGGACACTGTTCCAAAGGTTGGATGTAAGTAGTCATCCATATACCTTCAAAAATAGAGGAAGGAACTAAATTTCTAGGTGGGGTGGTCCCATCAATCAAGGGAAAGAACATATCTTGCCTCTTGTTGCCCTCACACACCCCTAGGGGTGTCATGTTTCATCATCGGGCAATTGCTCCTCGTTGGGACCGGCGCTGCAATACCCAACGGGTCCCCCGAAGGGTCGCTTTATCGGAGATCTTTTGAGGCTTGCCGGATGGTGCATGAGGGTGTGTCGGGTGTGGGTCCTATATGGGGGTAATACAAAATGTGTGTGCATAGTGATTTAAAACTGGCAAGGGGTGACCTTAGAAAGGGTAAAAATAGGTAGTTTCCCCCTTTGACAGAGTAAAAAACTCCGAAATGGAGTATAATCCCAAAAGGGCATATTGTGCCTTGTTGTCACAAAATGGTCAACGTGTTTCGCGCCTCTGTTGCCGCAAAAGGTCATTGGCGCTTCTTCAGGACCAGGATTATGGAATTGTTGTGAAGTGCACGGGACAGTGGTTAAAAAGTAATAAATACCCATAATGCATGTCAGGGCGGGCCAATGTGCTGCTCCTGATCATAACCTAGAACAGAAAGGAAAAGACACATACACAGGATGTGCATTAGACTAGCTTAATGCTACATAGCGTGCCACAATCGTGTGCACAACAGACCTGTGAAAAAGAGAAGTGAGAAGACACGAGACCAATTGGAAATAAGAACTCCCCTTAATAAACTTAGGACATATTACGTTGCCGGAAATCAAAATGTTGGGCAAAGTAAACAGGAAGCCCAGATTCACAACATCCTGCTTCCATAGTCATCATGCTCTACATAGTCGCGGATGACAAAACCCCTAAACACAATGGTCCACACAATCTCATGACCTCTCACATCAAGTCTGTGGGTAGGGCTCTATCGAGAGAAATCTTACCTCCCGACTAACCGAGAGTTGCTCCAATGGCTGAGAGCGTGAGACGCCCGCACCTTGCTGGACTACTAGGAGAAATGTGATAGAAAACAGCATAGGTAAACATGTCCCAGAGTACAATCAAATGCTAGAAAACAAGTGGCTGCGTGACAGCCTAACCTCGTCCCCATTATCTATACTCTTCTCACCGTTATCAAAAGATGCCTGGGCCTTTGCACCTAACGCGCCCCTCCGCCAGCCGGTACAATACTCATAGCAGAGGGGCGGTAGCTATTAAATAGTAATGTGTGTCGGTGCCCGGGCAGACCTTCCTTCCGGGGCGTTCCATAGTGTTAATGAAAAAAGCGCATGCGTGCAAGCTGGCCCGCAATGCGCATGCGTAAACGGGGAAGACTGATCCCCGACGCGTGTCCGCCCCGCTAAGAGGCTAGTTTAGTGACAGTCTGCGAGATATAGCATAGCCACTCCCCCGAGTCCGTGTGACGGACAGTAATCGGGAAAACGTGTGCTAGTTAGTGAAGAGAAAACTCTCTTTTATATATAAGGGGGACTCCTACATTAAGTCAAACCACGTCATAACCAGAAAGAGTAATGTGTATAGTCATGGTGTTATACCAAGGCCTAATGTACATATATGCGTAAATAACTCCATTCTGTTGCTTTCACGTAAAGTTGGTGAACAGAGAGGGTGGGGGAGTTGAAAGGGTGGGGGAGTTTAAAGGGTGGGGGGCCATCACCCAATATAAAACAAAGGTGTATCCCAGAGATGAATTCCTGTAAGCCTCCCTACCCAGTCATTTCCAAGGCTTGTGTATGTGAAATAACTAGAGAAACAGTGAGGATAGAAAAGATAGTAGGTCCCTCGGCTCATCAGCCGTGCAACTGCTCAATCAAAAAGAAGAAGGGGGGACCTGAGAGCCATTAATGGTCCAGTGTCCGTGCTCCCCAAAATCATATCAAAACAAATAGAGGACACTGTTCCAAAGGTTGGATGTAAGTAGTCATCCATATACCTTCAAAAATAGAGGAAGGAACTAAAGTTCTAGGTGGGGTGGTCCCATCAACCAAGGGAAAGAACATATCTTTCCTCTTGTTGCCCTCACACACCCCTAGGGGTGTCATGCTTCATCATCGGGCAATTGCTCCTCGTTGGGACCGGCGCTGCAATACCCAAAGGGTCCCCCGAAGGGTCGCTTTATCCGAGATCATTTGAGGCATGCCGGATGGTGCATGAGGGTGTGTGGGGTGTGGGTCCTATATGGGGGTAATACAAAATGTGTGTGCATAGTGATTTAAAACTGGCAAGGGGTGACCTTAGAAAAGGTAAAAATAGGTAGTTTCCCCCTTTGACAGAGTAAAAAACTCCGAAATGGAGTATAATCCCAAAAAGGCATATTGTGCCTTGTTGTCACAAAATGGTCAACATGTTTCGCGCCTCTGTTGCCGCGAAACGTCATTGGCGCTTCTTCAGGACCAGGATTATGGAATTGTTGTGAAGTGCACGGGACAGTGGTTAAAAAGTAATAAATACCCATAATGCATGTCAGGGCGGGCCAATGTGCTGCTCCTGATCATAACCTAGAACAGAAAGGAAAAGACACATACACAGGATGTGCATTAGACTAGCTTAATGCTACATAGCGTGCCACAATCGTGTGCACAACAGACCTGTGAAAAAGAGAAGTGAGAAGACACGAGACCAATTGGAAATAAGAACTCCCCTTAATAAACTTAGGACATATTACGTTGCCGGAAATCAAAATGTTGGGCAAAGTAAACAGGTAGCCCAGATTCACAACATCCTGCTTCCATAGTCATCATGCTCTACAGAGTCGCGGATGACAAAACCCCTAAACACAATGGTCCACACAATCTCATGACCTCTCACATCAAGTCTGTGGGTAGGGCTCTATCGAGAGAAATCTTACCTCCCGACTAACTGAGAGTTGCTCCAATGGCTGAGAGCGTGAGATGCCCGCACCTTGCTGGACTACTAGGAGATTTTTGTTTTGAACCCATGTATAGGCACAGGGATGAAAGGAAGGGTATGAAGTCAAACAGTGAATAGCCACACATCTGTATCCGGCTACTTGACAGGAGTATGATAGCAGCACAACACACAGGGCCCATTGCAACACTCTATGACTGTCAAACACAAGTAGGAATCTTCGCACAACCCATCCCCCCCACCATCACACCTGCAGCACACAACACCAGTGTCAAACACACAGAAGGGTGCCAATAATTAACAGTCAGTAACAATGCACAGGCAACATGCCACAACACAGACAAGAAGTGCACCATCACAAAACAATCATGGACACAAACGGGGAGAAATGGACCTACAATTACACACAGACAGACATACCACACCACCCATCAAGTCCACATGGTGTCATAGTGTACCACATGCCTGCACATGCACAAGAATGACAAGAGACAGCTCAAATATGAGAGGAGAACACCAAGGGCACACCTAACACAAGCACAGGAACTAGAATAGACCTAAGTTCATGTGACAGACACACAAGTAAGAAACACCACACTGGAAACACATCTGAATGAAACACACCACACCAACAAAACACACTCACTGACATGCAAATAAAACACCACACACAGAGCATCTGTCATCTGCAAGAGACAACACAGCCCAAACACTGCACACAGCCACACCAAACACACAACAGATGCACATGCCAATAAATCACATTGCAAACACAGCAGGACATCAGGGGATAGACACCAGGCAAGGACAAGGCAACATACACTCACAGTACTGCATGCACACCAAGCTGTGTGTGCACACCAAACATACCAGTTCCACACAGATATGAGTAACACACCATGAACACCCACTGCCACAATCAAAACAGCATACAGACAACATCACACTCAGGAAGTGAAGCAGTACCTCAGCAAACACACATACAGCTAACCCAACACCCACATATGCACAAGTCTGGGACCCCAAAGTGGAAACAACATGATCAGAGGACTGTACAGCACAAACAGTTGAACTGCATATGAGCAACCATGACTGCAAAACAGTACAAGAAAATCACATAGAACCAATTGGGACAATGTCCTGAGTGGCACATTGCTCCTGTGCACAGATCAGCACCACAAAGCACAGTGTTGCAAATGAAGTGATGGGGAGGCACACACACAGGCAACCCAAGGGGACAGCTGACATGAAAGTGAAGTGTTGTGTGCGTCAGTAGTGGACATGGCAGGAGTGTACCATACACAAATATATGAGGGGCAGACTCACAATAGGTAGGCACACCACATGCCATACTAGAGGCAATAAAGCCCCATGTGACAGCAATGCATGAGAAAACACACCCACAATGTCAGTGTGGCTGAGCAGGTTTGCACAGTGACCACACACAGTATCAAGATACATGGCTGATCAACGAAACACAACACTGACTTGCCTGTCACACACTCTGCATACTCACAATTGCCAAAAACAACAAGTAGGAGACAGACAGACCTGCAAGGACACACCAACACACTGCACAGTGCACAACATACAACTCACACATGTGCACACAATCACAATCACAATCACAGGGCTGAACAATCAGACAAACAGGCACTTTACTCCTGGCTGACACGTGTGTAGTTGGCATTGCAGGGGCACACACACATCAACACTCCCGACAAAGTCACCCCCTTCACACTGCACACTTCTTGACCACCCAAGTGCACACATTGAAAGTAACCCATGTAACTAGTATGACTGCCCATCACAAGATGACCATACACCAACACTGCTGGGCATACATACAGTAAGATCACACTTACATGATTTTTCTGGCCAGCCTGCCTGTAATCTTGTGGATAGAATCCCACTCTGTGCTGGCAGTGCCTCCAAACCTGACATGTGTACAATATAGCTACCATCAACAAAGAATGATAATGATAACGGCATTTCATCTAAAACCACCATTATTGCACTCACAAGCATCAGAGTCAGGAAGAACTGAAGTCCCTGTCACCCCTGTAAAAACTAGAAAAAGTGAGACAAGCCATTGACAATGTTGAAGTGCATACAGATCATGTGTCACAGTAAGACATACCCACACAGAAAACACTTTAATCAGTAAGGACACTGACAAACCAGACAACTGGAGCAACTGTCTTAATTCACATATTGCACAGATAGGCACCAATATTAGACTAGAGCAAGGCCAGTGGCCATCACAAAGTGCAGAGTAGTTACATGAGAAGCTTCACATGCAAGTGGCATACAGCAGTGAACAACAAGGCCAGTGGCCAGCACAAAGTGCAGAGTAGTTACATGAGACGCTGCACAGGCAAGTGGCAAACAGCGTGGAACAACAAGGCCAGTGGCCAGTACAATGTGCAGAGTAGTTACATGAGAAGCTGCACAGGCAAGGGGCAAACAGAAATGAACAACAAGGCCAGTGGCCAGTCTAATGTGCAGAGTAGTTACATGAGAAGTAGCACAGGCAAGGGGCAAGAACAACAGGGCCGGTGGCCAGTCCAATATGCAGAGTAGTAACATGAGAAGCTGCACAGGCAAGGGGAAAACAGCAGTGAACAACAAGGCCAGTGGCCAGTCCAATGTGCATAGTAAGTACATGAGAAGCTACACAGGCAAGGGACAAACAGCAGTGAACGACAAGACCAGTGGCCAGTCCAATGTGCAGAGTAAGTACATGAGAAGCTGCACAGGCAAGGGGCAAACAGCAGTGAACAACAAGGCCAGTGGCTAGTCCAATGTGCAGAGTAAGTACATGAGAACCTGCACAAGCAAGGGGCAAACAGCAGTGAACAAGGCCAGTGGTCAGTCTGATGTGCAGAGTAAGTACATGAGAATCTGCACAGGGAATGTGTGTGACTGTACCCTGCCATGGTCAGCAACACAGTCAGGGGGGTAACAATGGACAGTACAGGCACCGCTGTGGGCGAGACAGGTGTGTGAGGGTGACTACCACTTAGACTTAGCTGTCAGTCGGACTGGGAGGTGGCTGTGTGTTGGTGACAGTTGGAGGACTGGACCGTGAAGAGATAGGCCCAGCTGAGGTAGAGGTATCAGTGGCTTCGGAAGCCAGAGGGCTGCTTGGACCAGGTGGTGTAGTGCCACGTGGAGGTGGAGTCATGCTGCCGTGAGACACAGTGTGGGTGGGAAATTGTGGAGGGGTGCCTTTCCACTTCTTGGGGACTCTAAATGGCTTTCCTGTCTTGGGATTAATGGAAAGTGGTGTTGACACAACAGGCACACTCATCACCAAAGCTGCATCAGGTGCAGACGGTGGCTCTCCCTCTGGGGACATGCTGGATCCAGCAGTACGCTTGGCCTGGCCTTGCCTTTGCCCCTCCATCCCCTGTTTACCAGGTGTATCCTCTACAGTGCCCTCCTTTCCCTGCTTTACAGGGCTTTGGATGGGAGTTGAGAGTGAATCTGCCTTTTAGCTCTTCTTATGTGTACTATTAGCAGGCACCAACTTCTCAGCGGGCACAGAAACTGTCTGCTTGTCTTTGCGAGACGCTTTTGGGACAGGAGAATCCTTGGCTGGGGATGCCTCTGAGGCATGTGACCCTGAGGCCTGTGTCTTGGCTTTGTGGCCCTTGCTGTCACCTGACGGGCTTTTGTATCTGCGCTCTGGTGTGGCTTTAGTTTTCTGTGGGGATGGTGTCTGCGCCCTGGACCACTTGGTCTGCTGCATCTGTGTGCTGCATGTGCTGTATCTTGCCCTTGATGTCTGTGGTGTGTGGTCACTATTGTCAGATGTGGCCACTGGCAGGGGGTGGACAAAGGGGCTAGAGCTGGACTCTGAGACTGTGCCAGTTGAATGGCTGCTGTCACTGTGGAGGACAAAGACTGGACAGTCCGGTGTAGCCCACCCACGTCTGAATGTATGCCCTCCATGAAAGCAACCACCTGTCCCAACTTTTTGTCGTGGTCTAGGAAGGCATTGAGGAGAGCTGTCTGGCCCACACACAGCTGGTGCAAAAGGTCCACAGACTCAGCACTGATGGCAGCAGGGGGGAGAGGGGCAGGGGCAGCGGTGCCTGGGGTGAAGGACACTCTTCCCTTCTTACTGGTGCGAACACGGACAGCAACAGTAGAAGTAGCTGAGAGGGTGGGCACTGTACGCTCTGTGGTGGAAGAGGAGGCAGAGTCCCCGTTCCCTCTGCCTGTCAACATGGATGCGTCACCGCTGGCGTCAGATGACATTGAGGTTTGCGTCTCTGGCTGTGATTCCTCAAGAAGACTCCTGTCCCCCTCTGAGGCGCTGGTCACATCTGTGTCACTGTGCTCGTGTGCAGCTTGTGTGCTTGATGCCTCACCACTGGTGTCCGTCCCCTGTCCTTCTGTGCCCATGGGAGATGCTGCACGAGATGTAGGGTCAATTCATTGGCATCAACATAACAATTATATGCAATCAAAGCATCACTGTAGATGATGAAATCTCCATGTTAAACACCACCCTGTGCAATAACATTGTGCAACCTCAATTTTTAACTTGATTTTTGCGTGTCAACAAGCAAACCAGGCATAAGTGAGCCATGTGATGACCACACAGCACAATATCCTGCCAGTGGCTCCATTCAACCAGACACACAAATAGCTCTGAGCACACCTAGTGCCCTGATAGGGGCAAAGATGTACCCCACGACATGTTGCCACTGTCATATCTGGATGGAGCAGAAGGGGACAACACAGATACAGACTACAACATAACAGTCCACAATGGCCACGAGTTTATGCCATCCACCATGTTGTACTTTGGGGCACAACTACTGATGCACATTGGCGTCAGATGTCTAAGCCGCACAATTCTGAGGTCAGGCAATGCACGCATTGATGAAAGCACACTCAGATAATACACACTGCCGTTTCCGTCCATGGGATTTCCCAGACTACCCCAATGTAGACAATACATGAAGCCCACGACTCAGAATGCAATGTCAATGCCCATTACTCAAATTACATTAGGAAGTACAGGTAGGGCAAATGCATGACAGCTGAACCCAACATAGAGGCCACTTACAAGCCACTGCATCACACTACCAACATCACATAGCCCAGCGCTGGCCCAGGTTGTGAACACATGCAGCCACTCACAGCCAAAGTCACCCTTCCAAGAATACTCACCCCTAGCTTGCAGCTGATGCTCCTTCAAACGTGCATCCAGATCAGGCTGTGTCATGGCCAAGATGCGGGCCATTAGTGGTGTCATGCTCCTCCGCGCCAATCTGCCAGTCCGAGGGAGCAGCCCTAGCATTATCTCTGCCACGTTCCTGCTCAGCCGGCAGATGTCATCCCACCTCTTGTGACAGTGTGTGCGCCGTCGGTTTGAGACACCCAGAGCCCCCACCTTGCATGCAATGGCCCTCCACACGGCCTTACGCTGGTGTACTTTGAGCTGCAGGCATGGGAGACAAGAGGGGGGGAAAATCTGTGACACAGTGTTATGTACCAATATCTCTCAGTACAGGAGCATGATACTAACTCATCGCAAATCCACAGATATGTCTAACAGAGACAATAATGCATCTCACATGGAACATCAGCATGG
This sequence comes from Triturus cristatus, assembly GCF_964204655.1. Lineage (NCBI taxonomy): Eukaryota > Metazoa > Chordata > Amphibia > Caudata > Salamandridae > Triturus > Triturus cristatus. Next base: position 821,351,459 of record NC_140591.1, read on the forward strand.
GAGAATCACACGTAAATGCATGCAGGTGTGAGGGTGGACACAGTACCTGCCCATCTCATACACATGCAGGATGCCAGCACAGAAAGCCATGTGTAGCCTGCCCACATCTACTGCCTGTTTTTAGGTTGAGCAAGACGTACATTACATATCAATATATATTTGGGGTTAGACTCACTGGGCCCGATTCACAGAACTAACTTAAGACAAAATCCTAAACTTACTACCATTTTGGTATTCACAGAAGGCACTTACTCATTTTGGTATTCACAGAAGGCACTTACTCATTTCGGTATTCACAGAAGTTAGGAGTCCTAACTTTAGGACTCCTAAATGCCTTCTGTGAATACCGAAAGTCTTAAAATTAGGATTTTTCTCAGATTAGTAGTAGTATAGTTAGGACTCCTAACTTTAGGACTCTTAAATGCCTTCTGTGAATACCGAAATTCTTAAAATTAGGATTTTTCTCAATTTAGTAGTCCTAAGTTTAGGACTCCTAACTTTAGGACTCCTAAATGCCTTCTGTGACTACCGAAAGCCTTAAAATTAGGATTTTTCTCAGTTTAGTAGTAGTATAGTTAGGACTCCTAACTTTAGGACTCCTAAATGCCTTCTGTGAATACCGAAATTCTTAAAATTAGGATTTTTCTCAATTTAGTAGTCCTAAGTTTAGACTTAGGCCTACTAAATTGAGAAAAATCCTAATTTTAAGAATTGCGGTATTCACAGAAGGCATTTAGGAGTCCTAAAGTTAGGAGTCCTAACTATACTACTACTAAACTGCGAAAAATCCTAATTTTAAGACTTTCGGTATTCACAGAAGGCATTTAGGAGTCCTAAAGTTAGGACTCCTAACTTCTGTGAATACCGAAATGAGTAAGTGCCTTCTGTGAATACCAAAATGAGTAAGTGCCTTCTGTGAATACCAAAATGGTAGTAAGTTTAGGATTTTGTCTTAAGTTAGTTCTGTGAATCGGGCCCACTGTGTCCAACACTGCGCAGCCCTCAATGTCCTTGCCCTGTGAATGGCTCACTGTGTCATAGATGTCACATTGAAGGACATGACCTCACAAACAAACACCCTTCTCAAAAGGCCCGTCATGTGCAATCCACAGGGCTGAGATGGCTCATTGATGGAGTGTCCCAGAAAAAACACACATGTAACACTCTGTACATTCAGTGATGTGTCCTTGTCAGATTGGGCGGGGACTCTGCAGGCCAGGTGAGCTCACACTGAGGACACTGAGGTACCAAATACGAGAGGCCTAAGAAATCGGGATACCCCAAATAACGATCCTAAAATAGACCTCAGCCAATTAAACTGCACAGAGATCTTTCCTCATTCATCTGACCTAGCTGATTTAGTTGATAGCCCAAATCATTTATTACATGTAGACTTAGATTATGAGGAAAGGGCATATGGTGAAACAAGCATTGTACTAGCAGTGCATCCCATTGTCGGAGTAGGGCAAGATAAGGCACTTGCTCACCATTAATATGCACACACGCTGAGAATGGTCTCATGGAATATTGCGGGCATCAGCTTTAGAATCTCAGATGAGGCCTGGCTATTATATGTTAGGACATTTTATATTATTTTCATTCAGGAAACATGGTCTAGGGAGGAAGTTGTTATTGATGGTTACTGTTTGTTTAATGTTGATGCAACTCCGTCACCTGCAGGGAGGGCAAAAGGAGGTCTAGTGACTTTGATCTCTGTTTAATATGGATCAATAAAGATAGAGAACATTGTGGATTCACCCTGGTACCAGATCATTTTAATCTCCAACCTAATTGATGTCCCATCGTTATTGATTAACAGGTATCATAATATTTTTGATCACAGTGAATGTGGGGTCATTAATACTCTTAAAGAGGAGATCAATAAGGCAGTGGGCAACTGTTTCCCTGTATGTATAATTTGGGTGGGCGATTTTAATTGTACTTTATTCCAATTTAGTACACATACGGCATGTGGGGTTTTAGACACTGAAGATGAACCTCCATCGCATTTTAAACACACCATGCAGGGAGAAGCGCTAAATGATATTGTTGTAGTTAATGATCTATGTTTTGTCGATACTCTGTTCTGTACCCCTCCCATTCAGTATCCAACATTTATGGGTGGGGGTAGGATAAACACCATTGACTTCATGCTGATATCCAGAAAATTCTCCCATTTGGTAGATAGCTTTGTGGTAGAACCTAATCCTGCTAGCGATCATAACCCCCTAGTCGCTAGTTTGCAATGAACAGCATTAAAGGGTAAAGGCGACAAACACCCCATGAGCTATAATCCTAACCAGGGGGTGAGATTAAAATGGAGTAAAATAGATGCTACAAAATTTGAGGAGAACATCGTGAGTGACAATATGGGTAAGGTCATGACATGCTTATCTGAGGTATCCACTCCGGAGGCGGTCAGACAGTGCTTTGAAGACATTTGTAAAGATGTGGCTAATAACCTGACAAATTTTGTAAAGAGAATTGAACCACAGGAAATAAAATGGTTTAACGCTGAGTGCTCTAGAGCCCAAAAAGACCTTAAAAAAGCATTGCATGTGGTTCCCCGCGATAGGGACTTAATAAGGTCAACGAGACAAATTTATAAACATGTAATCGGGCACAGGAAGGATGAATTAAGAAGACTGGCCTGGGAAGACTTGGAGAGAGCGGGTGCTCTCAAGGATTCTAGGGGCTTCTGGGAAGTCATAAATCGTTCTTTTTTACAAATGTAGTTAGGAATATGGAATCGACAATAACTGGGGAAGCTTGGATAGCTAATTTTTCGAATATATTTAATCCAAGAGGTGTACCCTTGCAAGATCCAAAAGACAACATAGTCATTAACATGGAAACAGCGATCCAACTCAGTCTATCTATTTCTGTCAGTGAGGTTGAAGCGGCACTAACAAGGGGTATCCCCGCAAAAGCCCCAGGACCAGATGGGGTGCCCTTAGATATGTTCAAGTATAATCCCCAATTATGGGCTCCTTTTATGTTAAACGTTTTTAAATCAATAATAGTGAGTCACATCCCTACCACATGGAAAGAGGCTGCGGTGGTACCGATATAAAAGAAAGGCAGCAGGAATGATCTAGTCTGCTACAGGCCTATATCCTTAATAGATGCAACATGTAAAGCCCTGGAAGGGTAATTCTCGCCCGGCTGGAATCATGGGCTAATGATTCTGATCTGATAGCCCAATCACAGTATGGTTTCCGGAAGGGAATGGGTACGAACGAACAATGCTTGAACCTCTCCCTAGTTATGGGTAAGTACATGAAGGCCAAGGGTGGATCGATCCACCTGGCCTTCATGGACTTATCCAGGGCCTTTGACACAGTCAATAGGGGGAAGCTGTGGACACTTATGGAAAAATGGGCTTTGAGGAAGCACTTACGTAGGTTGCATTCATCAACCTCAGTCTCCATATGTTATGGACCTGGAGGCGAAAAAACTAGGCCTATTGCATCCACAGAGGGTGTACGACGGGGATGCATTTTAGCACCCCCTTTTTATTTCTTTTAAATACAAATGGGGAGGAGAATTTTTTTATTGGAACAGCATTTGGACTATCCAATTATAGGAGGAAAGCCAGTTCACTTGCTGTCATATGCTGATGATACGGTACTGATGACTTTAACAGCTAATAGCCTTCAAAAAGCTTTGATTGCTTTTACTGATTTTATGAAGGCATTGGATCTTAAAGTACATTTTAGTAAGTCTTTTATCATGGTCTGTGGCCTGAAACAAACTAAAACGAGGAAATGTGGTAAATGAAAGACTATTGACAAGGTACCTAATTTTACTTATTTGGGGAATGTTTTAAATAATAAACTGAATTGGGACCATTTGATTTCAATGAGGGCCAAACATACTACTAGAATTATAGAGGGTTTGTTACGCTTTGCGTGTAAGCTGGGACACAAGCCGGTGGCAGAAATGCTCATCTTATATAATTCAAAATGCCGGTCAGTTGCAACCTATGGGGCAGGAGTATGGGGCACTCAAAAAAGTAGCCAGTTACAAATCTTGGAAAATACATTTTTAAAAAGATTACTGATGGTTCCCATAAGTTCCCCCACAAAATGTTGCCATTCTGAACTGGGACTAGACTATGTTGAAGATAGACTAAAAATTGCCCCATTGATCCTATGGGGGAAAGTGTGGTCTACAGATGAATTGTCATTCACTAGAGAGATCATTAAGGACTGTATGAGCTTGGAAAAGGCATTGCTCATCCCCTGGCTTTGCTATGTTAAAAATACCTTTAATAATATTGGTTTGGGAAATTATTATGACAATCATGAAAGTATACACCCATATATGAAATCAATTATAAAAAATGCTTATTACAATGAAATAAGAATGTCTGATCTAACTGATGAGCCCCCAATAGACAGGTTGCCAAGTGGCCAGCAATTTTATTTATCATTCACCACTCAGACACAATCACGTTTCGTTTTTGCACATTGCACTTTCTTGTGGCTTTTCCAAAACAGGCAAGTTGGTGTGAGAGACTGATGGCCTGTCCATGCAATAACTCAGCCCAATAAAGCACAATATGCATTATGCTCTTTTGCACATTATGGGCCTGATTCTGATGCGGTTAGGTAAGCATTCCCACCTAGGGCATGATTCTGATGCGGTTAGGAAGGCCTCCTAATCGGATCGGGAACGTGTTTTCCCGACCGAGGGCCCAATTATGATGCGGTTAGGAACATATGATCCCATTGAAGTCAATGGGAGTCCAACCAAATCGTATCTGGAAGTATCCGGATGCATCGTACTAAGCCGGTCGGACTCCACCAATCCGAGTGGGTCGGAAACTATTTCCCAACCTATTCGGTCGGGAAGCTTTTCCAACCCGCATCAGAATCGGGCCCTAAATAAAGATATAAGGGCTCGTTTTTTTAGGCCTATTTTGAAGGAAATTTATCTTTGTTCTTACCAAGAGGGTTTTACCTATTTACGATCTTTGTCATCTACTGTCATTTGTAGTGCTGTGCTTAATTTCATCAGTACCGCTTTATTAATTAGGAAAAGATATGAATCGTGCTAGGGAAACTGGGCTGCGTGACTATAGGCCTTAAATTCATATTGTAAAAATTGGATTGATACAGTATATGTGGAATGTTTTTAACAATTTTTTTCTTTTCTTTTTAACTTGTAAAATTATGAATCTATATATTTATCCACACAAAGGTGCCGATTCCAATCCTGTAAAACCCGGGAAATCCACCTTACAAACCAGCAAGTACGATTCGTACAGAAATACCATTTCCGTACGAATCGTACAAAACTACGTACGGCTAAAAAATACCAACTATTCTGATCCGGGACATCGCGTACGTGACGTCCGTACGGAGTCAGGCAGCGTTTTACGGACCAGCAAGTACGATTCGTGCCTACGTCACTCCGCACGGCTCATTTTTTATGGCAGCCAAAAACTCCCGGGGAATTGAGCACGATGCGAATAAGGAGCACCAGTACGCGATGGACAGCCATGGACCCCATCCCACGTGTCATACCGGCCCTCCTAGCCTACGACCTGGTGCACCGAACCCGACACACACGCCTCAGAAGGTGAGAACAACACCCATGGGTCAAGGGGGGGTGAGGGGCATGAAACATACCCCCTACCCAAATTAAAACAAACAATATGGAGGACATACATTACCTCCAGGGTCTGGTCACTTTGGGGGGCGTGTCCACCAATCCCTTCGTACCGCAACAACGGAAGTGGACGTGTACGCGTAAACGTCACCACTACAATGGTGGTATGGACCATACCCACGCTCTGAGGGTGTGTGTACGGTCCGTACCACGCGTACCCCTACATCACCACTACAACGGTGGTACGGACCGTACCCACGCACAATACACACACACAGATCATGCCACAAGACTGTATAGTCATGTCAATGCCTACTAAACTAAGAGAGCCAAAGGGAACACACACTGTCACGCACATCCCACGACTGATAGGAATGTACAGGTGCTGGGACAGCCACCAAGATGTTGTCTCTCATGGAATGAATAGGGTGGAGTTCCCACAGATACAATGCCCACAATTGTGAGTCAGGTGCCCAAATACCCTTCAGAACAAGTACCATATGTGTGCTAGGCTGGGATTACACACATGCATAGTGCGGAAAAGGGAGAATTTATCCATAAAGGCATGGCAACATACTCAATACACAAGTACAGTGACTAGCAAGGATGGCACAGACGATGCAGCCGGAGACATTGCTGAGCAGGCATGGCCATAGTTGAAGGGATCCGTCACCAACAAAGGGAATGTATACACAGGTCAGCACAACAATTGTGCAACTCTCTGCAGGGAAGATGTCAGGTGCCACGGAGGAAGGAACACTCCTTGGTACAAAATCTCAAAAAACGAATAACACACATGGCCAAAGATTCTTTGCAGGGACTTTGTGATGGCACGCAGATCCCATGGTCCACCTCATGACCATCAGACTCGAACCTTTGCCAGAAACATAACACATTACCACAACCCCAACTCCTGGAGCATCAGCGCCAACATCAATACCTGAAATGCAATAGTGTGCAAAGTAAAAAGAAAATGCTTTAATCAGCGTAAAAAAAATATTTTCAAGAACACTATATACAAAGGCCAATGGCCAGTCCAGAATAGAAGTCCTTGGGGGGACACATGGGCACGCGTCTCCCCTAGCTTGCCTGCACAGTGGAACCCTCAGGTTCGTCGACTGGGGGGGGGCATCATGTGGGGAAGGACCAGGCACCGCAGGGACAGGAGGTGTAAGGGTAGGTGTGGTGGGTGCAGGGCCGGACGCCTCCACCTCAGGGGGTGGGGCATCGCCAAAGGTGGAGGTGAGCTCGGCGCTGCACACTGCTGCCAGGGCGTCCAGAGTATCCCCTGCACCGGAAGAAACCACAGGCACAAAGGGGGGGGGTCGGAGGGATGGGGTGCAGTGCTTCTGGGGGAGGGGGTGGACATGGGGGGGGGGACTCAACTCCCCTGCCCGGGGAATCCCTTGCCCGATTGCGGGCTGGTGACACAGTGGGGCTGAGGCCCAGCACAGACATGTAGCTCTCCTTGTCTGATTGTGTGGCAGGGGAGCCAAGGGGGGTGCTTTTGGAGGGACTGGGTAGTGAGGCATGTGGACTCAGACTGTGGCTTTGTGTATGTCTGTGTGCCCCAGACCCAGTGGGTGTGCCTTTATCCCCCTGAGTGTGCGTGCCAGGAGGTGTGTGCTTGCCCTTACATGGTGGTGTGCTGCCTGTGTCTGGTGGGGTGCATGCTTGGGAATGTCTGGGTGTGCATGGGAAAGGTATGGGAGTGGGAAGTGTGGATGGGCTGGGGTAGGGGGGTACGAAGCGCTGCAGGAGACTCACTGCTGCCGTCAGTGAAGAGTCCATGGACCTCAGCAACATCCGTTGGTCAGACATTGTTGCTGACATGCCCTCCATGAACGACACCATCTGTGTCAGCAGTGTGGTGTGGCCATGGAGGACATTCAGCATCGATGTCTGGCCAATCTGCAACTGCCGCTGAATGTCCACAGACTCTGCAGTGAGGGCAGCAGGGGTGACAGGGGCAGGGGGTGCGGTGCCTGGCACGAAGGAGACATGGTGGTGCCCTGAACGGACAGAAGGGACCGGAGCAACTGGGAGGGCGGTGATGGGAATGGAGGAGGCGGGGACAGATGTTGTGCTGCTGCCCCCTCGATGAGTTCAGCCTCGGACCCGTCAGCATCGTAGTTTGTCTCGCCACCAGACAGGTCCTCCGCCTGACTCCCCTCGCCCTCCGTGCCACTTGCTCCCGCAGACTCGCCAGCACTGGTGGCACCGGTGCTGGATCCCTCCTCCAGGTCCATGCAGGTGTCTCCCTCGGTTTCCTCCGATGATGCTGTGGGCAAGGTGAAGATACAGAAAATAATCAGTCACCTGTATACATCTGACACATGAGTCAAAACAAAATAGGTCACAGTGCATATCAGGCAAAGCATCATGAGTGACATCTAGATTACTCCGCACATATGTAAGCCCTGTACTCCCCAGTTGGTTGACCCACCATGCCACTTGGAAACAAGGAAGAATAGGACACAACAGACAAAAACTTGAATTAGAAATATACTGAGAAGCTAGTGTCTGGGAACAGTTGAGCCCAGCAATACTATGAAGGCATGCCACCTCTTGTATACTGTGAAAGAAACAGTATTGGTGCACCCAAGGCTAAATAACAGACCTCAATGCTAAAGGTGTCCCCACACTCAGAGACCTGTAAGTACTTTGGAAACCCAAACGAAATACATTTTGATCCCTTGGGAAACACACCACTTTACACAATCTACATGTTTAGAATGTGTGAATGTGCCACTTTGTGAACAGAACACACATGTGCCTGTATAAAAGAAGTCACACAAGGAGGTGCACACAAAACTACATTTACACAGTCATTGTATGAGCTGCCAGCCTTAGTCAAATAAGCCACTGTTAGAAAGAAATGGGGTTTCAGAAAGTACATTTACATGGGACCACGGCGGTCTGGATGACTTGACACTCGTAAGTTGGTATCACCAACAACCAAGGACTTACCCAAATGCCACCACACTGTGGGAACATGGATATGTATAATCTAAAAAACAGTCTGATTCAAACTGTGCCTTTCTTTAAAATGTGCCAGCGTGTTCCCTGAAAGTGTAAAGGTGGTTTCTTGTGCACTTCCTTGGGAGACATCTGTCATGCAGGCACATTATTGTCCTTCACAACAAAACATCAAAGTCAAGCATTGAAAACATGAAGACATGTTGACAAGTGTAGTGAGTGCCAAGGTGCAAGGCTTTTTGACTAACAACTTGAATCATGCCACCTGTCACATGGCCATCCGTACCATGATGACACAGTTGGCAACACATCTGACCCACTGCCTGTCATGTGGAGTGGCACACATGTCCAAACACAGGACAATGCATAAGCTAACAGGCCTGCAATTGTGTTGGAATAAGGCACACCTGCACTGAGGAGACACCCTCATGGCAAGCCAGAATGTCCACACAGATGTCCGCATACAAAGACAAAACTACGTAGCATCTAGACCACACACTGGTGCCAAAAATGGATGAGCAGGAATCATGTATTTAAACTATTGACACATGCTGCAAAGCACAAACATTAAACCCTGCACAACATCACTGGGTCACTGCATGTTGAGTGTCTGTCCAGACAATTATCACGCACAGGTCAGACCGGGCATGGAGACATAAGGTTTGGACATGTAGGCCTCGCCCGCACAAACCCCCCATACCTGAGACAATGTGATTGAGACAGATCAAGAAGTGACACCTCTTAATCAGGGTTTACAAAAATGTGCATCAAGAATTCCCAAATGTACTCCACATCACCTCGTGAGGCTGCCAACACATATTTGTGACAAACAACCATCAACAGATAGTTGTGAATAGACACACAGGCACTGCCCAGTGTGAGTATGCACAAGCCAAATGGGGTCACCCTGTCCAGTGGACACATGTAGCACACTTTAGATAAATACAAATGAGGCCAGGGAACAATGCCACAGAGGCCAACCTATGCTGAACACACAGAGAATGGGCACAGTGTTGGATGACACACATGATTACGAGGCAAGGGTGTCTCAGGGGACTGTAGTGGGCACACTGCTCCATGGTCCTGGAATGATCTGACTGTAACATGAGCAACCGTCCTGGCACTATGCATATCTCCCACTCATGCACATCATGTCTGAGGCCACAACATCGGTCATGCATGCTGCAAGTCTGTTCATTTGAAACCTCACACTCCTATGTTGAGACTCAGCATCAGTGCCAACAAATATGGACCCCCAAATGACTGAACAGGACAGGGCACAGGCAAGGTACCAACACATGTCACAGACCACCCCCACACATGATGCAGAAAGCAATGTGCACTTGGATTAACTGGCAGCCTAGATGACCATGTGCAATAGTGATTACACACAGACCAGGGAACACATGTCAAGGAGGGGAAGGGAGGAAGAACAGGATATGCACTGCACATATAAACCCTGGGAGTGTATCCAGGCGACTGAGCACTTCCAAAAGCTGGTGACACACAACAAACACACATGTACCTACCCCCTCCTTGCTGCTGTCTCTCCTGTAACTGCCTATCCATGTCAGGGAAGACCAACGCCAGGACACGCCTCATCTGGTGGGTCAGGCGTCGGCGCCTGCCGTGGGGGCGCGGAGGTGAGTCCCCCAGCAGGACCCGGGCGATCCTCCGGGTCCAGCACCAGATTTCCTGCCACCGTTTTCGGACTTGGGCTAGGCGCCGACTGCGACCCTCCACCGATCTCACGGCCCTGACGGCCCGCTTCCAGATCTCCCCCTTCTCGTAGGCAGTTAACTGTGAGGATGACAAAGTGAGACAACATCACTACACCTGCTCCATGTCAGAGAGACACACATTTGAACATCTTTGATATGTTGAACAGGGCATAGGATGCTGCCAAGGAATAGCATCTTTGTCATATGGACATTGGCCTCTGTGGAAGCCCCAATGCACTACATGGCATTGAAAGTACACAGGTGGCATGAGGGGTGCGACACACTCCATGATCATGGCACACACTGTGCATCACAAGCAACACCAGGCTGATGGACAGCACCTCCAAACAGTTACATGCCCCAGGCCACTGATGCAACCTCAGCAGAGTACACAGACACACACAGGCACAGAGCAATCCCCTGCCATTGGCAACAGCGGATACAAACCTCACTCTGCACATGTGCCACTTGCCTGTGGGGTGTCACAGGTGTGGGGCTAGCTCAGCAAGTCAGACACACAGCACGGCTTACTTCTCACATCAGATGGGTAGAGCTGTTGCCTCCTCCATGCAGCTGTGGTGCAACACTTCACATTGACACTCACCCACATGACAAGGAACATTCACACACATCAGTGTCCAGGGGGCGTACACATCACTTGGACACTCTCACCACAGCTCCACTCAACTCACACACATCTCTGGGTACAGTCACCTGTCACACCGGGGGTACCACTGAATCACCTCAGGACTATAGACAAAAAATGCCACAAAGGATTAGCCAGGCTGAATGTGTCATGCACTATGCAGTGAATGTCACAGTAAGCACAATGCAAGTGAGGAGTGCACACATGAACTACATCATGCTCTGCATGGGAGACATAAGCCATTTCTCCCCCCTGGGACCCACTCTAAACAACATTGCATGTCTGTCACACCTGGCACAATGCCAGAAGTGACAGTCACAAAAAAGGTGCAGAGTCAAAGGTAGTGGAGTCAGCACTCACCTGCTCCCCTGGTCTCCCATACAGGCTGGTGTACTGTGGGAGGATGACATCCAGCAATGCCTCATTCTCCTCCTGGGTGAATGGCTGGGCCCTCTCCACAGACCTTGACATGGTGCCAGAGGAAGAACAGACAGCAGCAGTGTTGTCAACAGGAAAGTTGTGCAGGCAAGTGCCCTCTCATGGGTTCTGGCTGACTTATATCTGTCTTGCTGTGGGGCATTCATTTGGAGGAGTACATAGTGATTGGTCAGATTCATTCGCATCTTACGTTTACTCCAATCCCTTTCCACATACACCAGTGACAGCATTTGCATCGTTCAAATTTTGAGCATCATGTCAAGTCAACAACCACTTTGCAACATTGTATTTTGTGGCCAACTGACTTTTCCAGGACACCTGATGGAAAAATTTGAACTGAAAACTCTGTATCCATGACAACCAGCATGCATTTAGTGCCTAATACTTGTCCCTTATGTGTCCCTTATGTAATTTTCAAATCCACACACAGGTACGGTGCGTTTCACACGTACCCCTACGGCAGCAGTTGCACAGTGCGTTTGACATGTACGTGTACGCACTGGTAGTACACATACCCGTACGTGTACCTCCAGTGCCTACACGTACATATACTACCAGTGCCTTCACGTATGGGTACGCACTGGTAGTACACGTACCGTACGAGTACTACCAGTGCCTACACGTATGTGTACTACCAGTGCCTACACGTACGGGTACGCACTGGTAGTACACATACCCGTACGTGTACTACCAGGGCCTACACGTATGTGTACGCACTGGTAGCTGGTAGTACACGTACGGGTACGTGTACTACCAGTGCCTACATGTACCGGTACGAACTGGTAGTACACCTACGGGTACGTGTACTACCAGTGCGTACCCGTACGTGTAGACACTGGTAGTACACGTGCGTGTAGGCACTGGTAGTAAACGTACGTGTGTACGGTCCGTACCACGCGTGCTCCTACGACACCACTACTATAGTGATGCGGACCGTACTTGTACGGTCCGTACCACACGTACTCCTACGGCCACACAACTCTAGTGATACGGACCGTACACACGCCCTCAGAGTGTGTGTACGGTGCGTTTCACACGCTTACACTGTTGATAGGATGCACACACGAAAGGAATGGTGGTCCCAGACTCGCACAAGGATGTACATCAAGTCATTGTCATTGCTGTCCTACATGTGCAGGGCCTAGGTGTGTCAGGCAGTGATATTGCACATGTCTCCTCATGTATTTGCACAATTGATGTGTGATGACCTGTGTACACATGTCATGTGTGATGGGGCACTATGTGGCACACTTCCCCTTCACACTTTGAACATGTGTGCATGTAGTACAAACATGTCAAGCACAGCATCACTGGTATGGCACAGTCACCACCACCCGCAACTGTCCCCTGATGCCAGGGACAGGGACACTAACATCTGACATTTAACGACCAGCGTGCACCGATGTGACTATGTCATGTGTGTGTCATGTGTTCCCATGAGCTTGCTGTTGGTGTTCCGTCAACTGCATCTGCTGTTGCTGCATCCAACATGTGTCTGTGTGTAGATGGGCATGGCACACATCTACGCACACCATGCCACATGTGGATTTCCACGTAACGTGTGTCTGTCTGAATCGAACATGATATTTTGACATGAGGACATATCTGCGTCGTCTCAATGTCTGTGTTTTCTGTTTTCACGTGTACCCCTTCATCGCAATGTGTGTGATCTGTACATTTGACATTCCATGTGATCTGTGCATCTAGCTTGCCGTCAGCTGTCTGTATGAGATGACAACCTTCAAATGCAGATATGTGTATGTATGTCACTCTTGTGATGTCTCTGGCTGTTCACTGACACTGTCCCACAGCTCGTTTCAGGGCATGTCATGTAGACTTGACAATCAACGGGTGTAGCTGGCTTTTCGTAGGAGTATCACCTGGCTGGCATACGTGTCCTGGATGTATTGCACAGACCAGACTCTGTATTTAGCAGATGTGTATTAGCAGTTGAGCATGTGCTCAGTTCATTGACATTGATGTTGTTATGTTCTCACTCTTCGTTATTCATTCCAATTTTCTGCAGGGCACCGCCTGTCCCCAGACCAATGCCAGACTTGGGTGCCATGAGGGAACGTGACTGCGTACGACGTTACAGATTCACCCAACAGTTGATTGAGGACTTGACCTCCAAGCTGGCACCACACCTCCAACCACGACACAGGTATCCTACTGCGCTGACCCCCAAGATGAAGGTGATGGCAGCCCTACATTTGTTTGCCACAGGTACGTTTCAATTCACCATAGCTGATGTTGGTGGCATGTCACAGACGATGTTCAGCCGTGTCCTGCATGATGTTTTAGCAGCCATGTTGGAGCACCTGGATGAATTCATCCATTTTCCGACTCCTGAGGAGTTGACAGGTGTCAAGGGTGATTTCTATGCCCTGGGAGGGATGCCCCATGTCATTGGGTCAATTGATGGGACACATGTGGCTTTGGTACCACCACAGGCACAGGAGGTCGCCTATCGCAACCGTAAACATTACCACTCTTGTGGTGTGTTTTGCTAACATGCTGATTTCCCATATCTGTGTACGTTTTCCAGGGTCAGCACACGATGCCTACATCATGAGGTGTAGCAGGGTGCCACAAATGATGCTGCAGCTGCACAACGAACGAGCATGTCTTGTTGGTGGGTATACTCTGTTTGCCCTGTGTTTTGCGGTATCTTTGTATCTTACGGCATCTCCTGACCCACTTCTTTACATGATGTTTCCATGTAGTGGACTCTGGCTATCCCAACATGCCATGGCTGATGACACCTCTCCGCAACCCAAGATCAGCTGCAGATCACCGTTACAACAATGTACACGGGCAGACCAGGCGAGTGATTGAGAGGACGTTTGGCCTCCTGAAGAGCCGATTCCGGTGCCTTCACAAAACAGGCGGGTCCCTCCCATATGCACCGGCAAAGGTCTGCAAAATCTTCCTCGTGTGCTGCATGCTGCACAACATGGCAGTGGAGAAGGCAGTGCCACTCATCCTGGAGCAGCATGAGCAGGAACATCCACCCGTGGAGGATGAAGGGCTTGGTCACGAGGCAAGTGAGGAGGAGGAGGAGTATATACGGAGTCAGCTCATACGCAACTTCTTCTCATAATGGTGAGTCACTGGGTCTGAGTGTGCACGCTTGGAGCCTTGTGTGGCATGTGTTGCAATGTGTGTGTCCAGCTGACTGTATGCTAAGTGACTTAGATGTGTGTTCTGATGTGTCACTCGAGTGATGATGTCATTCCACACATTTTAGCTGAGACACTAAATTTTCAATTTGCATGGTGACAACATTATTCCTGTAGAGTAAATGACCATGTATGCGGATACCAATCTTTTAGCTGACTTCTTGTGTGTCTGTCATCCACAGGTTCTTGCACATGTTGTCTGGTCGTGTCATCGTTGGCCTCCTGCTATTCCTCATGAGTATTGCAACGTGTGCTGAATCAGCGTTCCATGCACGGACATGGGGAAAAGTCATTTTGGGTGAGGATTGCAGCAAGGCATTTTGGGGGTGTTACATGTTTGGAATGTGTGGGGATTGCTCCTGTGCATGTTGGGTTACCTTGCATACATGTCGACTCACCATGGGGCACATGACATGTAGCATGACTCCCATGAATTGATAGTCAACCTTCGTGACAGTCATCTGTAATGGTTTGTGGATTCTGATGAAGGCATCAATGTGTGTAAAACTTCCCTCAGAAACAAACAGGATGCTACGGGTGGACATAGTGTGGGACATCCCCATAAGAGGCTCAATGAGGAATTGCAGCCTCTCCATGTGCAGCAGGGGTGTTTGGCTCATCCCCTTAACTTGTGTGCCAGGCTATTGGGATTTACAACATCTGTGTTGTGAAGGGGTGTCCAGTGTAGGTCCCACATATTCAGCCAAATGACCTGTGAGTCTGTTCATATTGATGCATTTCCCTTAGTGTGAGCCTGAGTAATAAAGGTGTTCCTCACCCTCCAAGGTGCCTCATCTCTGTCAATGCAGGTCTCTTGCCACTTTGCATGCGGCATCTCTGGCGTAGTTGTCAAAGATTGTGCATATGAGTCTATGTGTAGTTTGGCTACATGCATGGAGTTCTTCATGGGTTAGAATCTCTATTGTGCATGAAGTCCATGGTTGTGTATGTATTGGGGCATGTTGGTCCCCACGACGGGCCGCCAACGCCTGCTGAGGGTGTGTCTCCTGTGCGCAGCTCGGCCTTCTGTTTCCTGATCCTGTGTCGGTCATCTTTGGTGATTGTGCATCCATTTTCTCTGGGTGTGCCATGAGTAACCGGACACTCCTTCCTTTACATACGCCTGTTGCAGCTGTCCTTTCTGACATCCTTGTCTTTGTGTGCTACTTTTGGCATAGTTTCCAGGACATGCCGCCTGCTGCTGCGGGCCCTGCAGCAAGGGCCCACAAAGTAGCGGGATTCAGCAACACACACGCCTCAAAGATGCTCCTCCCTGCCTCCCTCCACCCATTCATTTGGCTGTCATCATCTTGTCTGTGCCACTGTTGCATCCACGCAGTGCCAAAGGCAGGACCGTCAGCACATGCAACGTGCACATTGCACGACCCTCATGTCCTTGCATGACCCACATCACACTACAGTCTGATGTTGCAGCCACCCTCCAAGCAATGTCCATCCGAAAATCAACCGCCTGCTCTCAGGCATACCCTAAGCGCACACACAACACCTTTGCATGCTGAGTGTGCAACTCCAACTGCCTACACAGCGCTGCCCCACCTTCCAGGCCCTGTCACACCAACCAGATCATGTCCCTCCTACTCCACACTGGCTCCGTCCACCAGCAAGGCCATGGGAGTGGGACTCAAGCCTTCAGCATGTAGTATAGTGGCATCATCTGGCACATGGCCCAGGGATCATCTCTCAGTGTGTCAATATTTAATGTGTCCAGGACCCCCCTCTCCACCGTCACATGCGCACACAACCTCATCATCATGTTGTGTGCCATTGACAGCCAGGTGCTCCTCACCCTCACCAAAGACGCAGCCATTGCCAATTCCAACATTCAAGAAGGCATGAGGTCCGTGAATGAATGGCTGAACATCAGCCACCTGAGGCTGGACTTGTACAGGACTGAGGTAATCATCTGAGGATTTTCCCCTTACAGCTGGCTCAACTCCTTGTGTCCCACCCGCAGGGGCCCTACACAAGCACCCAGTCGCCACGCACACAAGATGGTGTGCATCATGGATTTGTCACTCACATTTGCCATGCAAATCACCAGCATCTGTACCTCATGCTGCAACACCCTCTGCATGATGCACATGATCCACAGATAGATCCACTCCAAGGAAAGACAGACCATCCCCCAGGTCCACGACACCAGACGTGTTAACTACTGCCCCGCCCTCTATGGAGCAAGTACATCCAAACTCACGGGAAACTTGTCCACATCCAGGGTGCATCTGCACACCTCAGCTTCAACATCCCGCACCCCATCCACATCACCGTCCACCTGAGATAGCTGCAATGGAGCACTGTCTGCTGCAGGATGACCTTCAGACTCCTCAACCACACTCAAGAGGCAGTCCACAACCCCAGACCCCAAACAAACCCTGGACGTCTGTCATCCGAGACCCTGTTGGGCCAACTCGGTGCATCCAACCTTGCCCTGGCCACCATTCTTCACATCCACCGTACTCCAGCATGCAGGACATAGTTCTCACACCTGGCCAAACATACCTGGTACTCCCTTCCCAGGAACATCCACATGAGCCATGACCTCTATGCCTTAATGATACTCTTCAAAATTGGTCTGTCCGCACTGTATTGCAAGCCCCCCTCAGCAGCTTGAGGCCATCACGGGTGAGTATTGTGCGCCATGTCTGTATTGGACGATACATTGCGACCCATGTGTGTCCTGTACCAGACTCAGATCCCAGGGTGTGGATGGCTGGAGTTAGTTCAACACTCAGGCATAGTTTGACATGTCCCCACACGTAGGTCATGCAAAATGACTGCAACATCTAATTAAAGAAATTTACTTTTATTCTAGGTGGGGGGCGTGTTTGGTGTTGAAAAATAGTTGCTATACAGTGTGCATAGAATCCAAAGTTCACAGGGGGAGATGGGATCCTTGTCATTTGAAGTCATCAGAGTCCAGCCCACAGTGTTTGGCATCATTGGTCAGACTGTGACCAGCAAGTCCATGTGGCAGAGAATGTCATTGAATGAGGTGCTGCTGTTGCGCATGAGGGCCAGGTGCCAGGCCAGTTGACCTGGGAGATGTGGATGGTCCGCTGCCTCTCACGGTCTTTTCCGTGGATGACCCACCTTCCTCCGGGGACCCTCAGATGCAGGCCTTGACGATGCTTGGGACACTCCGTCAGATGAATCCTCCTCCTCTTCCCTCCCTGTGGCTGGTGGTGGTCTTCGCCTGGTGGCACAGGGAGGGTTGCCCATGTTGTCGGCGATCCGACGGAGTGAACGGCTTATGTCCGTTTGCACCGCCAGGAGCGCAGCCAGTCTTGCCTCCATCCATCCTTGGTGTTGTTGTTGACTGGCGTGTTGCTCGGCCTGCTGGTTCTTAATGTCTGTGAGGGTCTCCACTACCTGGTTGATGGCCCTGCTGTTACGCCGGTATGTGTCCAGGATGTGGCGTATGTGTGACATACCGGTCCCTTCAGCTGGCTGGTCAGGTTCTCACCTCCGTCTGCCTCCACTCCCACCACCCCTGCCCACACGAGCCTGGCCTGCCGTTGTGGGCACATCGGGTCTACGGGACCCCTGAGGGATGGCATTTGCGGGGTTTTCTGCCTCCTCTTGGGTGCCCGGAGAACCTTGTCCCTCCAGGTCAGACTGGCTCAGTTGTTCAGTGCGGGCAGAGCTCCTGGGTGTCTCCTGGGATGTGGCAGGAATGGGGGTGGTGGTTGGCACAGATGTACCTGAAGCAGATGCTGCAGGGGCTTGGGCACCAGAGGGTCCAGGTGGGTTGGGGTCATCCACGGAGTGTTAAGAGTCGTCACTCCCGGTGGGATCAGCTTGCTGCCGAGCCTGGGACTGTGATTCTTCCCCCCATTGTTGGGGGGAGATCCATGACGTTGCCCTGTGTGTGTGAGAGAGACAATGTTAATGCTGTTTCATGCGACATCCATGTTTCATACATATTCAAGTTGGCACAGTTCCTCCAGGTAGTTGGATGTGCCTAGCATTCCTCTCAATGTTCACTTGTGGATGGGTATGTTGCGGGGGACAGATTGATATGTTCTCATGAGTGTTTGGCATGTAGATTTTTGGCTGTGATGCTTCTTTGGCTATGGATTGATCTTGTTGTGTCACATGTCCATTGTGAGAGTGGGTAAATCCATTGCCTGCCCCGGGGGTGTGTGCTTGGGTAAGGGGTGTGTGTGACAGGGCCTGCTGGTGGGTGTAGTGTGATTTGGCTGTGGGTCTCCCAGGTGATGTATCTGTCCCCTCATGGTGCATGCTGCCATGCCAGTGAGTGTGAGTTCCTGTCCTTGATATCTGAGCTTGTGGTGTTGGTGTTTGAATTTACAGTGGTCACAGGAGGGCCTTGTGCTGCCTACAGCAGGGCCAAGTGTCAGCTACCTTGTCAGTACTTTGCCAGTCCCTGTGCATTGAGCATGGTGCATCGGTATGTACCTGGGCCATATGGGCTGAGGGCAATGGTGTCTGATTTAGAGTTGAACAATGTGTTTTGTGAGCCCCACCCTCCCAGCATCCTGGACATCCAGTCTTGGGTTTGTGCTTCGTGTAGCCTGGGACATGGCATGGCCTTGCTTTGTGGATGGGGCATACACATGTTAGTGGTATGAGCGTTGTTTTTGAGTGTGGTGGTGTCCGGTGAGGGCTTGGGGGTAGTTGTGTGCATTTGGTGTAGTTGGGTTGTGGATGCCATTACCCCCATGTTACGTAAGTTGTTTGTGTACTCACCAGGCTCTGCAACTCTTTCGACTCCGTGTACTCCCACCGGCGGAAGCAGGGCCATCACCTTCTCCTCCCCGGGATGGTAATGTACCGGTCTGCGGGGCAGCCCACCTCCAGTGATGTTGCTCTGGGCGTAGTCCTCGTTCATTTTGCGCTTGACTGCCCTCCCCAGATCGTACCACCTGGCTTGGCATTCATTCCTGGTCCTTCTGATGGGAGCAAAAGCATTCACCCTATCGACGATCCTCTGCCACAGGCGTGATTTTTTGGCTATGCTGGTCTGTCTGACCAATGTTCCAAAGAGCTGTGGCTCGACTCTGATGACTTCGTTGACAAGGATGTCCAGCTCCTCCCTTGTGACCTTTGGATTCTTGTCTGTGGGCATGGTGTGGGGTGTGGGTGTGGATGGTTGTGGGTGTGTGGGTGTGAATGTGACGGTGTGGGTCTGACTGTGAAGAGGGGGTCCATGTGAAGGAGGTTGTGTGAAGGTGTGTACGTTAAGGTGTATGGGTGCAGTTGTTTGTGTGTGGTGTCTGTCAGCGGTGGGTCTGTAGCAAAGGCTCATGGAGTGTGGGCCCTTTTTATTGGTCCATTTGTGGGTGTGGCTGGGTTTGAAATTTTGGTGGGTGTGTTATAAGAGGTGGTTGTGAGTTTGGGCCTCTGTTTGCCTGTTTGGATGTGCCAGGTCAGTCTTTTAGATGTTTTTTCTACTGTAGACGTGTTTTGTGGTGTTGTGCGAGTCGAATTGACCCTCCTTGTGCTGTTTTACAGTGTCCTGGTTCTGTACGAGTTGTTTTAGCGTATGTAAGGTGCGTACATATGCAATGTTGTTGTACAGTGCTCACATATGCAATGTTGTTGTACGGTTCGTACATACGCGATGCTGGGGTACGGTGGTGGGTTACAGTGCATCCAAGTACGGGGATTGGGTACGGTCTTGGGGTACGGTGCGTACAAGTACGGTGCTGGGGTATGGTGCATCCAAGTACGGGGCTGGGGTACGGTGGTGTGGTACGGTGCGTACAAGTATGGGGCTGGGGTATGGTGGTGGGGTACAGTGCGTACATGTACGGGGCTGGGGTACGGTGTTGGGGTACGGTGCATACATGTACGGGGCTGGGGTACGGTGTTGGGGTATGGTGCTTACATGTTTGGGGCTGGTGTACAGTGCGTCCAAGTACGGGGCTGGGGTACGGCGCTGGGGTACGGTGCGTACAAGTACGGGGCTGGGGTACGGCACTGGGGTACGGTGCGTACTTGTACGGGGCTGGGGTAAAGTGCTGGGGTATGGGGCTGGGGTACGATGCTGGGGTACGGTGCGTCCAAGTACGGGGCTGGGGTATGGTGCGTACAAGTACGGGGTTCGGGTACGGCGCTGGGGTACGGTGCGTACTTGTACGGGGCTGGGGTACGGTGCTGGGGTACGGGGCTGGGGTATGGCGCTGGGGTACGGTGCGTCCAAGTACGGGCCTGGGGTACGGCGCTGGGGTACGGTTCATCCAAGTACGGGGCTGGGGTACAGTGGTGGGGTACGGTGCGTACAAGTAAGGGGCTGGGGTATGGTGGTGGGGTACCGTGCATACACGTACAGGGCTGGGCTACGGTGGTGGGGTACGGTGTGTACACGTACGGGGCTGGGGTAGAGTGCGGACATGGGGGGGTACGGTGCTGACATATGGGGGGGAAGGGGGGGGCTGTATGACTCGTATCCCGGGCACAAGTTTACCCGGATACGAGTGGTACGGCGTTCGCTCCGTACGGGGCCTTTTCCATGCATTTGTGTTTTCGGAAGGGCGGTACGGATCGTACTTGTGCGCTCGGACTTCAGTTTTACGATTTGTATGTAAAACGTCTCGTAGACTTTTCCCGAAGTGATTTGTATGTATTTTTCACGTACGAATCGTACTTCACCGGTTGCACGGGACTTGTACGATTCGTACCTAAAAAAATACAGATACGAGTCGTATGGTAATTTTGTTTAACGGATCGGAATCGGCATCCAAATGTTGTATAGCAAGTTTTATGGTTTGTTCACCCGACACGGCTTTTCTTACAGGAAAACGTCTTTTGAGGTGAGCCTCTTCCGAGTGCCTAAGACATTTGTGTTTATTCCGAGATTGTCACGTTTTGTTCATGTACTTAACCTCCCAAATCGGTTTGAATTTTTCCATTGGAGTGAATTAGTATGAATAATCGTATTTCACCTTTTGACGCACTCCTTGTAATTTAAATGTTGTTGAGGCGCAACTTCAATGTTTTAATGATAATTAGTGTTAGCGGTATTTTGACATCATTCCGCGCTTAATTTCACTTTCAGAAACCCCATTGGACGAGGCGCTCTGTCCTTGAACACCTGAACGCTTGATTATTAGGCCATCCTAGACCATAGGCTAGGTGAGTTATGGCCTTCCCACTTTTAGTTTATCATAACGTTATATTTAGGACCACATATTAAAATAATTACATATCACATTTTTGATACGTACTTTACTTGCTTCTGCAGGTTGCCATCGTTTATTTTAATGTCCTGATGAAGACCCTACATGACGATTTAGTGTCGCTTACACTGGGTTGAAACGTCGACGACAATAGTTAGGACCAGTTCAAGACCTGTTTCTATACATACTCTGATTTATTCGTGAAACGGTGTCATTGTAATTCTCTTCAATACTGGCCCTCTTCTTGTATATTTTGTACATAAAAAGTTTTTTGTATTCAATCTCTGTATATATTATGCACAATTCTGTCACTTATGTCACTTTGTCACCAATTCACAAATTCACCTTATAGTTTATTACTTTGGTAACCTTGCTTTACAAATGATATGGGTGTCTATATAAATGATGCAATTTATATATAAAGAACAGCATTTCACCCTCTAAAGTTTACTTTACCGTGATTTGTACTTTAACATTGTGTGTGTGATTTGTACTTCACAATTTATGTGGTCATTTCTGGATTAATTCTTCAATTATCCTCGATTCATTTGTAGAACAAAGTAATTGTTTTGCTCATACCCGACAGAACCATTGTTTCTTATAATAATCATACCCAGGTTCTGAGGGACACAGGGTCACCCCATTGTTTAGACAATATAATTTGTGCAGGTGCTGATCTGCGAGGGTATTGCTCTCTCATTTGTTTGTTCTTTATAAATGTTCGGACATTTTTAATATTTGTCCTTGAATAGTATCTTTCACTGTATTATGTCAGATAAGGAGACACTGACGTATAGTGAAGAATATATAGCCAACCTCATACAAGAACAGGGGAGTTCTGGCTTCCTTTTAGGCCCAGACAGATTATCAGTGGATGCTGGTCTCAATGAAAAATTGGCTAAACTAGAGCGATTGGAGAAGAAATTAGTCCGCTCTAGACTACATGGGCATGTACTGACCAAATATCTGCAATCAAACATAATTCCCAAAGGTTTGCAGGTTCGCAATGAACCAGCAATATTCATAGACGTACCAAAATTCAGGGAAGGGTTCAGTTTTGTGGCCAACAATTGTTCCAGGCACTGGATGGTGCTTGGAATAGAGACGGCGATTGAGTACGTTCAGAAACTTACACAAGAGATTACGGAACTCAAGAGAGAAATCTTGGGGGACAGTGCTCTAACAAATGCCAAGGAGGCCCTGGAAAGGGCTGAAAAAACTTTAGTGGATTTCAATACAATAACTTTGAATAAAAAACTAGATAAGTTATCTAAAGACATTAGAAATTACGACAAGAAATCCACATATCCCTACCTGGCAGATGATTACTACCAACAGGATAGTCAAGGTTTCTTTTCTAACAAAAGTAGACAGGGTCCTAGGAGATTTAAGACCTTCTCTGACTCTTCGTTTGGCAGTGGTTCTGATTCAGACTTGGAAAGACCCTCCACTAGCCACCAAGATAATCAATTGTCCCTTTTTTTAGGGGAAGGCCACCGACAACCAAACAGGGGTGGAGGTCAGGACCAATTCTGGGGTCGCTCAAGAGGATGGAACAACCGCAGGGGAGGGAACAGTCGGCGCACCAATTCGCGTGTCCGTTTCTTTCAACCAGAAACACATGGGGAGATCTCGACCCGCAGACAAACGTACAGATGGTGAATATGCATCTGGATGGCGTAGCTGTCGCTTGTCCACAACCAAGTCGGCTGAGTATCAATGCCCCTATAAACCCTGATCAGACTAGTAAGTCACTAACCTCACAGCATGGTTCCAAAACACTAGTGTCTGATTATAATCCACCAGTAACAAACACAAGTGAGATCGCATTGGAACGACCTATAACCAGTGACACGCTAATAGAAACTCCACAGTTGGAGCAGTCTATAACTAACGGGATTGGGAATGAAACTTTACAGCTGGATGTCCCTCAATCCAATCCCCGTGGGGATATTGTACCGGTCTCTCAAATTAACATCAGCCCCATAATCATTCAGGTAATTCCTGATCCATTGCCCTCTGATACTTTGGATCCCATAATCAATCTCTCTGATTACAGACTAACTAATGCAGAAAGGATGGTCTTGGCCAAAGGACTAACATTTGTACCTACATCTGTTCCCGATTCCTTTAATGTTAAAGTTGAATTGCAACGTTTCTTTAGGAAAATTCGGCTTAAATATTATTTTTCTAAAAATATCTATGCCCCTGCTGCCACTGCCACACCTTTCAGACCTCTCTCCACATTTACACCGAGTGCGTATATGATGAGCGAGAAAATACTCGCGTATGAAAAGATTGTGCTTGAAGAGACCATGGAGCTACTTGAGAAAAAGGAATACATCAAATACAACATCAGCAAGCCAGAAAAGTTGGCCCTATCAACCCTAGGAGCCAATGAGGCAATCGTGATTAAAGCCGCGGACAAGGGTGGAGCAGTTGTCCTGCAGAACACACAAGATTATGTTGCGGAAATAGAGCTCCAATTGGGTTGTAGAGACAGTTATTGCCCGATACCAGGAGACCCTACAACTGAGATTAAATCATTGATTGAAGGAATTACGATGGATGGAGTGTCACAAGGTTTCCTCAGTCAATCTGAATGTGATTTTCTTAACAAACGGGAAGCTAGGATTCCGACCATCTATACCCTTCCCAAGATCCACAAGCGCCTGGACAAGCCGCCAGGAAGACCAATTGTCTCGGGATGTGGATCTATTTTGGAACCGCTTAACCAATTTATAGATCACTTCTTGCAGCCATGGATACCTTTGACCAAATCATATGTCCGTGATACGATGCACATCATTCAACTGTTGGAGGGTCAACCATTCGATACCCAAACCCAGCTACTGGTCACACTAGACGTATCCTCGCTTTACACCTCCATTCCCCAGACAAGGGCTCTTGAAGTGATTAAAGCCATCCTTAATAAAAGAATGAGACCTCATTGGATACCGACGGATTTTTTGATTGGCCTTTTGGAAATTGCTATGAAATAAAATTACTTTATTTTTATGAAGCAATTTTACTACCAATGCAAAGGCGTGGCGATGGGTGCTACCTATGCGCCTAGCCTGGCCAATATCTTCATGGATGCATATGAAGAGGAACATCTTTACAGCTACCAAAATCCATTCATTGACCACATCACTGTTTGGAAACGTTACATAGATGACGTGATAATGATTTGGTCCGGTACTAAGCATGAACTCAATCAATTCTACAGCTGGTTGAATGCAAGATCTAATGATATTCAGTTCACCATGACGAATGACAACAGTACCATCGATTTCCTGGATCTCACCTTCGAAGTTGATGATGGACAACTAATCTGTGACCTCTTTCGTAAACCGACGGAACGGAACACCCTCCTCAAGTATGATTCTCACCATCCTCGTAGCTTGAGAGATAATCTTCCGTATGGCCAATATCTTAGACTAAGGAGGAATTGTACACGAAGAGCTGATTTCTTTAAAGAAACCGAGATTCTCACCACTCGGTTAAAGGAACGGGGATACCCAATGGGTCTTTTAAAACGCGCACAAAAACGCGCATGGTATTGCCCGAGAGACGAACTCCTACAGGTCAAGGAGAACAGATCTAAAAAGGAGATCATTGTATGTGTCACATCCTTTAACACAAAGAGCAATGGCATGAAGAAAATTATCAAAAAATATTGGAACCTTGTTGCCAGTGAGCTCTCTACCACTGAAGAACCTATCTTTGCATTTAAGCGGGGCAAGAATGTGAAAGACAGTGTTGTCAAGGCATACCTTGAACCACCTAAACCTCGGGGCCTCAGAGAACATTTGGGTTTACCTCCCCTCATGGGCCATTACAAGTGTGGCCAATGTAAAGCCTGTCCCTTGACAATAGAAGGTTCTTCATTCACCCACAACAACAGAACATATAACTCCTCTACTTTCACAAACTGTAACAGTTCCAATCTCATCTATGTGATAAGGTGTCCTTGCGACTCCTTGTATGTGGGTCAAACCACCCAAAAAATAAAGGCCAGGATACTCCAACACATGAGTCGCATTAGATGCAAGACACAAGGGGCCCCCATGGTGGATCATTTTCTGGCACAAAACCATCAGCCTGAAGATTTTAAATGGTGGGTGCTAGAAAAAATAAGTTTGGCGCCAAGAGGTGGCTCAATGGTCTTCAACTTAAAGAGAAAGGAATGTAGATGGATTCATTCTCTTAATACTGTTCAGCAAGGTCTGAATAGCCTTGAAGAAACATCTAGGGAGATGGGTCAATTGTGACAAGTTAATTATAAACTCATTATTTTATATTGACATATCCGTTTGCTCATTCCCAACAGAAATATGTGATTTCGGTATCATGAGTTTGATCAGTTACTATTGCATTTTGATAATCTCATTGCAAACAGTTCTTTTCACATGTTAAATTGAGATGGCCCTCATGCTATTCTCATCAAATGCTTTTTAACTTTGCTGTTTTCATAATTTTTATATCTGTACAGGTGATGTAAATAATGAAACTTGATGTTTCCATGAAACAAATGTCATCATGAACAATTTATATTCCTTTTTTATTCGTTGTACACGAAGGTATAGGTGTTGTAACCAACTATCCTGGTTGTGTCTTCGAAACACACGTACACTTTGTGCTGCATTCTACGTAGACATGGCGCATTGATGCTATTCTGCACAACAAACGTAATTTTGTGCCAGACTTCATCCATCTCCTATGCAAATGAATAGTCCACGCACGCTCACATACGACTTTCGATCGAAACCGTTTAAAATTGACAACGTCATGGGTCGATTTATATTAAGTTACATATAGGCACTGCACGCCGTTTTTCACCCAATATCTTCCTAATCGGCCCCTTTTACCTAGTTAATCTTACCGATTGACACCTTGATTGTCGGCATACGTCAGCCAAGCGCGGCAACACACTCGCGCTACCTCCAGCTGCCTTAGGTCTCAGACGCGACCGTGGTTGCCTGGCAACCTCCCTGATACGTCATTCTACCTACGTCAGGTAGGACTGCACTGGCTTGCCTTCATATAGCAGCCGGCCTGTCAGTTGCGGCTTCCTCCAACTACGAAAGGTGGTGCGGCAGCGTTAGTCGAGATCGCTGGGCATTAATTACCATTGAACTAAAGTAGGTACTCTCCCAAAGCCTCCCGTCACATTTTTTTTTTTTTTTACTTAGCCATGAGTCCCTCTGTAATGCGCGTTTGTCCTTACAGATATTCGTACGAAATTTTATTTCGGATTGGATCCGACGCATTTCATTCACCCGACACGGCTTTTCTTACAGGAAAACGTCTTTTGAGGTGAGCCTCTTCCGAGTGCCTAAAACATTTGTGTTTATTCCGAGATTGTCACGTTTTGTTCATGTACTTAACCTCCCAAATCGGTTTGAATTTTTCCATTGGAGTGAATTAGTATGAATAATCGTATTTCACCTTTTGACGCACTCCTTGTAATTTAAATGTTGTTGAGGCGCAACTTCAATGTTTTAATGATAATTAGTGTTAGCGGTATTTTGACATCATTCCGCGCTTAATTTCACTTTCAGAAACCCCATTGGACGAGGCGCTCTGTCCTTGAACACCTGAACGCTTGATTATTAGGCCATCCTAGACCATAGGCTAGGTGAGTTATGGCCTTCCCACTTTTAGTTTATCATAACGTTATATTTAGGACCACATATTAAAATAATTACATATCACATTTTTGATACGTACTTTACTTGCTTCTGCAGGTTGCCATCGTTTATTTTAATGTCCTGATGAAGACCCTACATGACGATTTAGTGTTGCTTACACTGGGTTGAAACGTCGACGACAATAGTTAGGACCAGTTCAAGACCGGTTTCTATACATACTCTGATTTATTCGTGAAACGGTGTCATTGTAATTCTCTTCAATACTGGCCCTCTTCTTGTATATTTTGTACATAAAAAGTTTTTTGTATTCAATCTCTGTATATATTATGCACAATTCTGTCACTTATGTCACTTTGTCACCAATTCACAAATTCACCTTATAGTTTATTACTTTGGTAACCTTGCTTTACAAATGATATGGGTGTCTATATAAATGATGCCATTTATATATAAAGAACAGCATTTCACCCTCTAAAGTTTACTTTACCGTGATTTGTACTTTAACATTGTGTGTGTGATTTGTACTTCACAATTTATGTGGTCATTTCTGGATTCATTCTTCAATTATCCTCGATTCATTTGTAGAACAAAGTAATTGTTTTGCTCATACCCGACAGAACCATTGTTTCTTATAATAATCATACCCAGGTTCTGAGGGACACAGGGTCACCCCATTGTTTAGTCAATGTAGCTGTATGAGGTGCATACACTAGGTCTGATTGTGTTTTATTTTATAAGTTTTTTGTTGTTGGAAAGTGGGTTATATCTTACATTATGTTCATTTGTTTCTTAATATTTGTATCGTGTTTGTTTGTTTTTTAAGGGTAGGCTTTTCTATTTTATTTATTTGCAGGTTTAATATTCTCAACCTGGATGGTGAATGCATTTATTTATTTTTACTAGAAAGAAAATCTGTATTTTATTTTTTCCTTATTTATTCGGTTTTCCTGGAGCACTTTTTTTTTTATTTTTCATGTTTTTTTCTTGTTTGTGGGTTTTATTTGGTGGTATTCAATGGATTATGTTTTTTGGTTTTATTTTTGTATTTTTGTGGCTTACATTTGGAATTATGTTTCATGGTTTCTTGGAGGCTTCCCTGGGATTTATTTGGTCATATTGGATAAATTATATATTTTGTGTGTATTTTTGTATTTTGAGTTTAGCTTTGTAATTAATTTTTCATGCATTATATTTTGTTATGGATGTCATATTATATATGGAGGACCTCAACTACAAAATCTTTAGTAATGCTAGTTTTTTAAATAAGTATTTATTGGTTGGTATTTCTTTAATTGTTTTGTTTTTGGTGATATTTTGCAGTTTTGTAAATTTGTGTAAGGTTATTGTGTTGTATTATATACTGTTTTTAATTTTACTGCATGTTAGTTGTTTTACTTGAAGAAAGTGTCTTTTTTTATCAATTATAATTATTGTAAGTGTTTATTTTTCTGATAAATGTTTATTTTTCAAATTTTTTTCAGACTGACATTTCTTCAAATAATTCATTATGTATAAAATGGTGTAGGTTTTTCTTGTTTAATATATTCAAGGCAGGTTTTAGTTTGATGTATTTGTGGTGACTTTGGGCCCGATTCACAGAACTAATCTGAGACAAAATCCTAAACTTACTACTTTTGATATTTACAGAAGGCATTTAGTAGTAGTAAAGTTAGGATTTTGTCTTAAGTCTGTCTTAAGACTGTCTTAAGTCTTTCTTAAGTCTGTCCTAAGTTTGTCTTAAGTCTGTCTTAAGTCTGTCTTGAGTATGTCTTAAGTCTGTCTTAAGTCAAACTTAAGACAAAATCCTAACTTTACTACTACTAAATTCCTTCTGTGAATACCAAAAGTAGTAAGTGTAGGATTTCAGATTAGTTCTGTGAATCTGCCCCTATTTTTTATAGTAGTGCTCTGACTATTGTTTCAAGGTAGAAAGTCCTTGGTTGCTAGTAAGTAGTCACACTGTACTTGCTTGCATTTGGTGCATTTGTTTAGTTTGGATATTTTGGTTTCAGTTATATTAGGGAACGTTCTAGTTTTAGTTTTTGGTAGATTTGTAAATGTTGGGGTATTTTTAGAAATTAACAGTGTTGAGTGGCTTCTTCAAAGTGTACCTTGTAAGGAATTGTCTCACCCATCCACGGCATTGTTAGTTTTTGCTTCTCGAAAGATGGTCTGGTTATTATAGACATAACACAATCGGGTGTGAAATTTGTGTGGCGACTGTCTCCTAATCGGTTCAGCTGACCAAGTGAAGTGTCTTCAAAGTAGTCCATTAGTGGTAAGGGTTTGTTTTCATTTTTCTGGCAGTGCAGGAATTGTACTAGCAAGTCATACTGTTTGGTAACTGCTGTTCTGTCTAATGCTATTATTTCCATTTTACTTCATGGGCCAATTCTTTATAGGTGCCATATTCCGTTCTTAGTTTAGATTTTTTAGGTGTCTCCATATACGTTGATTGAAGTGGTGGTAGCACACTTGTATTGCTGTGTGTGGCTAAACTTTTAGAATAGTAGAAATTATATCTTGTTCAAAATCAATAATTATTTTTACTTCATGGGCCAATTCTTTATAGGTGCCATATTCCGTTCTTAGTTTCGATTTTTTAGGTGTCTCCATATACGTTGATTGAAGTGGTGGTAGCACCCTTGTATTGCTGTGTGTGGCTAAACATTTAGAATAGTAGAAATTATATCTTGTTCAAAATCAATAATTATTTTTGGGGGTTCCAATTATTTGTTTGATTAGTGTTAAGAGCTTATTCTAGGTTGTATTGTGCTTGTCTGGTAGGTGTGCCTATGTTAAAAGGGTGCTTGGTATGGTATTGCCCATGTATAGTGTGTATGTTAATAGTGAGGGACATGATTTATAGGTCCTTCTATCATCCATATGTGCCACTGAATTAGTATTAGTAAATGATTGTTAGTTGCATAGACAACAATTAATTTGTCATTATTTTCATTGTCATGTAGTAATAAATCTTGGTTAGTTTGTGCTATTTTTAAATATTGAAAATTTCAATTTTATGGTATATTGTGGGTGCTCCTTGCATTTCTCTAGTTATTTTCCCTGTTCAAGTTAATAGTGTTTTCATATTTTCTGTGGCAAGAAGTTGCCCAGTCGTTTCTTTAGAAACTTGGGGAATCATATTTTTTAGAATAGGTCCTGTGGGTTCTTGTGAGTTTTGTGCTCTCTTCTTAAGTACTGTAACTGATTTCAGTTAGGTTTGGAGGGCGATCCTTTACATTTTCATCTATATCTTCTTTGGTGGCTATCTGTCACACCAAACATTGGGATAATATTGAATGCATTTCCAATATGTCTTTTCACTAGAAGTGTCTTCTTTGAAATCAGTATATTGCCTAGAGTTAATCACAGTTTCCCCTTTTGTGATATGAAGTATGCTGCAATTGATAACATTATGTCAGTAAATTGCTGAATTATTAAAATGTGTTATTTTTATCTATATGTGTCATATGTTATTACGAAATTATCATTACAATTTAACAACATGTTGTAGGTTATCTACTTATATTTATGGCATTTTTTTCTTTTTCTTTGGGTTAGTTGGTTCTGTGTTATTTGGAGGACTTTTCTGTATTTTCTGTATATTATTTTAATGTTATTGTTCATAAAGAGAAATGTTCTAGTTCCTTTTGTTTATTTAATTTTGTTTGGTATATTTTTTGTTGCTATCACTAAATTAAAAAAGATTTGTTATTTATTTTAGTTATAAAGTTTCCTATTTTTTATTATTATAATAATTTTTCATTTTGTCATTTCTGGATTATAATTTCAAAAAAGCTTTGTGGTTTCATACATTCTTTGGTGTCAATTTAAGGCGCTGTTAGTACCTGTGTTTGGGAAGTGTGATTTTAAAATATTTGTTATTTAACAGAGTATGTTTTGAAATATTTAAGGTGTTTGTGTAGTTAAGTTTAAATCACTTATTTTGTAAATGTAGGAGCTTTGTTTCTGGACAGTGATGCTGCCTTTCAGGTTGCTGCTTCAATCAGTCAGAGAGGCACTTTCTTCTGGGTCAGTTAATTGCATGTATCAGTTTGTTTTTTTACAAAAAAAATTTCATTGGGAAAAGATTTATATTTGTTAACTGTTTTTCAGTGTAATCTTATCATTTGATGGTTTAGTAGTTTTAACTTTTTTGTACCTTACAAATTGAGCCCTCGTTATATTTTTCTGCTATTTGTGTATGTTTCCCTTATCTATATATATTTATATTAATTTAAAAAAATTAATATACAGATATTTTTATGATTGTTAGTGATATTTTTGGTTGGTTTTGGCCGTGTTTCTTATGTTTTATTGTAATCTTGATATTTTTAATTTTTATAGTTATATTTTCGATATTGAGGTAGTTTTGAAATTCTTGATTTTTATATTTGTGTAGTTAATTTTTGTGATTTTGTGTCTTTATATATTTGGGTTCAAATTATATTTAAGAATATTTTTATATATTACAATTATTATTTTTGATATTATGTCATAGATGTACCCATAGTGTTCGAATGTAGGTGAATTGAGCTCCCATTCCAAGTCTGCAACTATGTCAAGGCTCACATCAGATGAGAAGCAGTATCTAGCAATGCATACTTCTCTGAACAGGACAAAGATGTAGATCCACTTCCTGTAAATCATCTCTATGCTTCTCAATTCATTGTTACTCAAAATGAGTGGCCAAGTAATAAAGGTGATCACCAACATAGTAAAACAAATGTTTGTTTTCTGTGTCTTGCTTCCTTATGTGAAGAATGCACTAATCGTATCGAGAAGTGTCCCCCTAAGCACAGCCAAATTTGCAACTCAAAAGTGAAATGACAATAAATTCTTCGTTGTTGTAATCCTCGTTTTATTCACGGGATATGTAGATTGTGAAAGTAGTCAAACGAAGGACTCTTAAATGTACTCAATGCATTTCGGGGTTATAAACAACCCTTCATCAGGAGAAGTCCTATAAAAATACACAAAAAGGAGAGATGTATCGGCCTGTTTTATCAAGAGAACAGTTAGGTTAATGCCTTGTGGGTTACAACCAAACGTGATGAAATAACGGTGGGAAACATAAAACTACGAGAGTGGCGTGCAAGTGGAAAACAGTATGTCGTGGAGTTATTGTTACTATAAAATAATAGAACAAGAGAAAACGTATTTAAAGCCAACGGTAACCAAGGTGAAGAAGTTGCTCAGGTCAAAGGTATATAAATAAATAAAAACTTACACGTTACACCACTACGGCAAAAGCCGCACTAAACCCCAGTGTATTATGATAAACCTAGATAGCGTGCAGCGTGGCGCGACATACCTGGTAAGTTTGAATGATGAAAATAACTAAAGTATCGACGCGTACAGAAAACAGTCAGCGTGTAATCATGCAGCGCAACTCCAACGAGTGAATCAATTAATGGAAAGTAAGGAGAAACCTACTAATGTCCAAAACGGGATAGTAGAAAGTGAAAAAGGGCCGGATTGTATCAAAGAGTCTATACGACGGCGGCCATATTGTAATAGTATTCACAAAAATAACGATAATAATGTTTATACAGTAACTAATAGATAGTGACAGATAAAACAAATGTAATAGATAAAAAGAATAAAACTGTCAGAAGGATGTAGATAGACAAAGACGCAAGAAGCGGCCATGTTGGAAACGTGAGAGTCGTTATGTAGGCGGAAAAAAGTTAACAGAGTTGAAACCAAATAAAGTTAGATAAAATTCAACGTGTTGAAAATAAGATAAAAACTTAAAATGTAAGATATATAAATGAGGAAGGGGAGGAAAAAGATAAATGGAGATGGTTGAAATAATGTAATATAAGTGATTATGTGAAAAACAGTAAAGAAATCAGGTGAAAAAATGGAGAAGGAAGTTCAGAGGGATAGGGTGCATAGAGCAATAATTACAGGAAGCAACTCAATTCAACGCGGTCATTGAGTCCGTGTGGTGCCAAGGCATTCATTTTGTAAATCCATACAGTTTCTCTCTGAAGAAGATATTTGCGATTGTCTCTGTGTTCTTTGATCGGTACCATTTCACAAACCAAAAATCTCAATTGGCTGATATTGTGGCCTTTAGCAAGAAAGTGCATTGCAACTGTAGATTTAGTGTTCTTGTTGCGGATGTTGCTTTTATGTTCTGTTAGATGAAATTTTATTTTTCTTTCAGTTTTACCTATGTATACAAGGCCACATGGGCATTTAAGCATGTATACAAGATTCTTTGAGTCACATGTCGCCGTGACATGTAACTTGATGTTGAAACCTTGTGTTGGATGTTGGGTTGAGTTACCTTTGATAATGCTGTTGCAATGCCCACAGTTATGACAAGGTATAGTACCTTTGTGGGGTGAAGCCGAATCAATGACGGGTTGAGAACGCAAGAGTTCCATCAAATTCTTGCTCCTTTCATATGCGAAAAGAGGTTTATCCAGAAATATATCCTTGAAATCCGGTTCAATCTGTAACATTGTCCAATGTTTCAAAATGGTTCTCTTGATATTAAAACTCTCAGTAGAAAATTTGGTAACTAAAACTGATCGTGACGTGGACTTCTTGATGTTGCTGGACTTTAACAGTTGTGATCTGGTTTTGAATTGAACCCTTTCCAAAGAAGTAAGCAAAGCTTCTTTGGGATATCCTCGGTCAATGAATCGTTTTTCCATCTTCAAATTCTCTTGTATTAGTTGCATAGGTTCAGAGATGATTCTTTTGACTCTCAAGAATTGAGAGTATGGTAGGTGCTGCTTCAAAGAGGGCTGATGGAAGCTGGAGAAGTGTAGTAGATTGTTCCTGTCAGTACTCTTTCTGTATAGAGTAGTCTCAATCCGATCGTCCTTGATGTACAACAGTACATCCAAATAATTGATGGTATCACTGTGAATGTTGTAAGTAAACTTCAAACGTTCATTGATCCCATTGAGAACCTCAATTGCTGCCTTGAGTGGTTGTTCAGAACCTTTCCAAATTAAAAAAATATCATCGATGTAACGTAGGAATAATGACAAGTGTGGTTTCCACTCCATGTTATTGAGAATGTAGTCAAGCTCAAATTTGTGCATGAACGGTTGTGCGTAGCTGGGAGCTGCACAATTGCCCATCGATGTACCGTTCAATTGAAGGTAATACCTGTTGTTGTAACAAAAATAACTGTGATAAAGTGTAAAATACAGTAATTCAAGTAAAAATATTTTATGGTCTTCAGAAATGGAAGATTGTAACAGAAAAAATTCAATGGCTTCCATGCCTAAATCATGTGGGATGGAAGTGTATAGGGAGGTTACATCGATGGTACAGAAAAAAGTGTTGGTGTCCCATTTGATATTACTTTCCTGGATGATATTCAAAAAATGAGTAGTGTCTCTTACATAAGTTGACATATTCTGTACTAGGGGTTGAAGGTGTCGATCAAGATATTTGCCAACAGGTTCATGTACTGAGCCACAGGTTGTAACGATCGGTCTCATGGGAGGATCAGTGAGGCTTTTGTGGATTTTAGGCAACATTCTTAGTGAGGGACGTGTGGGAAAATTTTGAGTGAAGAATTTTTGTTCTTTTTCTCCAATGGTGCCACAACGAACTGCTTTATCCACGATCTTTTGTAGAGTCAGTTGAATTTCAATGGTAGGATCCGTGTCAAGTTCAGAATAGGTTGTAAGATCTAGTACATGTTCTTCCAGTTTAAATCTGTAATGACTGGAGTCCATTATGACTAATGCGCCACCTTTGTCGGCATTAAGAAATGTAAGATCTGGATTGTCGGCCAATTTCTGAAGAAGTGCTCTATCTTTTACTGTCAAATTCCGGTGAACTGTTTTGTGTGGTTTACATATCTTCAGTAAATCACGTTTGACAAGGGTTTCAAAAGTATCAAGCACTTTATGGCTCACAGGTGCCATGTAGGTGCTTTCGGTTTTCAAACCACTCAGAGTGTCTACCGGTTGTGGTTGAGGATCAGTCAAAACATTGTCAAAAAAATGTCTAAGCCTTAGGGAACGCATGAAGCGATAGAAGCTGACTTCAGTTTCCAGTCGATTAGATGAATAGGTAGGGACAAAAGATGATCCTTTTTGGAGCAATTTAATCTGTGGCTCATCAAGGGGCACTGACGAAATGTTGATGACCAAGTTATCATGCTCAGTTATCATTGACTTCTTGTGACTCTCTTGTCCAAGGATGGTGCAATTGATCTTCCGTTTTTTGCCCCTCCTGGGTCTGCGTTGTCTGACTGGCCTGTCCCTAAAAAAAGGAACCGCAGTTGAGAAAGTAAATGTAGATTGTATTTCGGATGCTGATTGTGTTCCTATCAAAGGTTGCTCCAATTGGCTACTGGGTTTCGGTCTGTTCCTGATGTTGTCAGAATCACTAGAAGCTGGTGATGTGTCCGTGTCAGAGGTTTTACCAAAAGGTCTATTTTGTCGCCTACGTGCATAGACTTCAGCCCAGTTGTAGACCTCACCCAATTTGTAGTCTATGGTGTCCCTACGAAACTTGCGTAATTTCCTTTCGTTAATGTCTTGCGTGTGTCTTTTAAGTTGTTCATTGATGTCTGCTAATGTTTGTGTGAGTTCCTCAGGAGACATTTTGATAGATAATTCCTGTTTGAGTTGACCAATCTCCTTGTTCAATTCTTCCAAAATATTGGATAATTCCTCAATTATCAAGAGGATAAGGTCAAGTGAGCACTTATTCAAAATGCCATACCATCTTTCAATGAATTTTGGATCATTCTTACACAATGACGGTTTCAAAGAAATTCTTAAACCTCTTGGAATGCGTTGCGCACGATGATATTGTATGAGAGTACTTGCATGTAGTCTCTGATTAATTTCTCATTTGGTGAGATAAAGAAGTTGTTTTATGTTGCTCTGTGCAGTGCCGGTCCCAGAAGTGGTCGATTCAATCTCTCCAATAAGTGAATAAATTCTTTGTGCTTCATCATCGCCAAACGCGAATGTGTCAGCACGTTTGTCAGTTAAGTTCGTGATATCTTGGTAAGCCATGGTGAGCTGGGTGCTGTGGTAGTGGTTTAGCGAGCAAATTAGAACAATGTTTAAGAAACCACGCACACCGAAGTTTTTACGAATATTCACAAGATAAAGCGTGCTGTAGAGGTAAACGTCACCTAAACCAGGACGTGTGAGTAAATGAAGAATGCACTAATCGTATCGAGAAGTGTCCCCCTAAGCACAGCCAAATTTGCAAGAAGTTGCAGGATAAACAATGTTCCAACTCAAAAGTGAAATGACAATAAATTCTTCATTGTTGTAATCCTCGTTTTATTCACGGGATATATAGATTGTGAAAGTAGTCAAACGAAGGACTCTTAAATGTACTCAATGCATTTCGGGTTATAAACAACCCTTCATCAGGAGAAGTCCTATAAAAATACACAAAAAGGAGAGATGTATCGGCCTGTTTTATCAAGAGAACAGTTAGGTTAATGCCTTGTGGGTTACAACCAAACGTGATGAAATAACGGTGGGAAACATAAAACTACGAGAGTGGCGTGCAAGTGGAAAACAGCATGTCGTGGAGTTATTGTTACTATAAAATAATAGAACAAGAGAAAACATATTTAAAGCCAACGGTAACCCAAGAATCAAGGTGAAGAAGTTGCTCAGGTCAAAGGTATATAAATAAATAAAAACTTACACGTTACACCACTACGGCAAAAGCCGCACTAAACCCCAGTGTATTATGATAAACCTAGATAGCGTGCAGCGTGGCGCGACATACCTGGTAAGTTTGAATGATGAAAATAACTAAAGTATCGATGCGTACAGAAAACAGTCAGCGTGTAATCATGCAGCGCAACTCCAACGAGTGAATCAATTAATGGAAAGTAAGGAGAAACCTACTAATGTCCAAAACGGGATAGTAGAAAGTGAAAAAGGGCCGGATTGTATCAAAGAGTCTATACGACGGCGGCCATATTGTAATAGTATTCACAAAAATAACGATAATAATGTTTATACAGTAACTAATAGATCGTGACAGATAAAACAAATGTAAGAGATAAAAAGAATAAAACTGTCAGAAGGATGTAGATAGACAAAGACGCAAGAAGCGACCATATTGGAAACGTGAGAGTCGTTATGTAGGCGGAAAAAAGTTAACAGAGTTGAAACCAAATAAAGTTAGATAAAATTCAACGTGTTGAAAATAAGATAAAAACGTAAAATGTAAGATATATAAATTTGGCTGTGCCTAGGGGGACACTTCTCGATACGATTAGTGCATTCTTCATTTACTCACACGTCCTGGTTTAGGTGACGTTTACCTCTACAGCACGCTTTATCTTGTGAATATTCGTAAAAACTTCGGTGTGCGTGGTTTCTTAAACATTGCTTCCTTATGTGGACAGCGTGCATACTTTCCATGAAAGAGTGTTGTAGTACTTTTGGCCATATGTGGTACTTGACCTGCTCCAGTGCTTGGCTGGAGTAGATTTGAGCCTATTTTACAGTAGTACTACTGTAGTAGATTTAGGTATAACGGTTGTGAATAGAAATTGAGGTGCTTTTTTGTGATTGTGTTTTAGTATTTGCATATGCCTCAATAAACCCTAATTACATTTCCCTACACTCTTACCCTTTAATAGTAGATAGTCCCAATTATCCAACAACTCCTTCATGTCCATCCCACTTTTACTACTACAACTAAGATGCATATATCTTTGAGTGGAGATCTTCTCACGTGCGGCAGAGAATTATGCACATGAAAGACAGAAAAAGCGTAGGTGGAGGTTTATAGTTCTAGATTGATGAAAAGTATTTGTAAGTTCACAAAGTAGTTTGACTGTAGAACTACTTCCAATACTCCACAATACTATCATTAATAGGCCCACTACTTGCACGGATACTTCTTGACCGCCTCCCGGCGTGGACGTAATACCAAGAGATCTTGAGCCCCTACCATCCGGATTCAGAAAAAGCACCTCTATCGTCGACCAGATATTTAGACTCCAACTCTTTTTCTGGAAAACTGTGACAATAGTGGTTGGCAGCCTCTACTTAATATTTGTCGATCTGAAGTTGGTTTTTGATTAGGCCTGGTCTAAATTTCCGTTCCGCTCGCGGAAATTGCGATAATTTGACATTTTCGCGTTCCGTGGAGAGCGCGATAATGTCAAAATTTCCGCATTCCGCAGCTTAGCGATAATTTGGTTCTTGCTCGCGCTGTAAAATAATACATTCTCGCGCACGCGCGATCGCCTTACCTGAATCCCCGCGTTCGCCGACAAGTTTTCCCGATCCGGTCACGTTCTCCATGAGATGTTGGATTGTTGGTAGCCATTTGCGCTGTCTCGCAGTAATGTCATTGGTCGCGCGATCACGTCTTTCTTCTCGCGATCATGCACCGCAAGAAGAGTGAAAACAAGATGGCCGTGCCCGCGAGCAACCGCATGGGTAAGTTGGCGAGCCGCGACCACGCAGAAAATACCGCGAACGGGCGGGAAAAAAACTTCTGCATCTTCGCGATATTTCCGCGTGTTTGCGGAGATTTTTAACATTTTCGCGTTAATTTGCGAAAGTCACTTTCGCAAATTCCGCCCACCCCTACTTTTGATCTCATGCCCAGGGGCAAATTATGGGATGTACTTAGAGATCTGGGGATCCCCCTACCTCCTTAGCATTTTGATGAGGCTTCATGTAGGTAATTTTGCCCAAGTGAGGTATGAAAAACATGGTGAATTAACCCCCCGCTTTGCAGTTAACAAAGGGTTATGGCAGGGGTGCGTGCTCGCACCTACTTTATTCTGTTTATTCATTAATGCATTGACCAACTCAGAAAGGTCAAATTTATGGTCTTCAACCCTGCCAACAAGTCTCGCTCTAACCCCTATCTGAACGGCATCATGCTCGAAAGAGTGTCGGTCTTTGACTACTTATGTGTCACCTTGACAGAAAACCTGGAGTGGGGGCCGCAAGTGGCCAAAGAAAGCCTCAAGCGTGCTCAGACCGTAGGAGGAATTGCAAAATTGCACAGAACTTCCATACACAAACCAGCCGGGCCAATAGCTGAAATCTACAAAGTACAAGCAAAGGGTGCTACATTATATGAGGCAGAACTGTGGGGCCATTGCTCCGCTAGTTGCCTGAACAAGGTAAAGAATATTTTCATGAGGCAGTTGTTAGGTCTCCCCTAGCACCCCTCTCACCGCCTAAACCTGGATCTGGGCATTAGGCCCATTAGAGAAGAGATCGCCCATAGACCTGTAACTTTTTGGTGTAGGCTGTTGGTGACCCCGTAATTGGCCGCCTTTCGGTCTGAGCTCAAAGAGCTGTTGAGTCTCCTGGGTATCAGTAAAATACCTTGGCTTGTATACATAAAGGATGTCTGTAACAGGTTGGGTAAAGCAGGCCTATGGTGCACTCCTGAAGAGTCGTGCCTTTTAATCTTGCGTTCAGAATTGGTCAAATTCTTCAGGCGGCACAAATTTGCAGACATCCAGGAAAGCTCTTCCTTCGGCCATTTGACAGCCGAATTCCTAAAAATCAAAGACGAGTACATTATGGAATCTTTCCTGGATGACATTCAACCAACTCTGGCAAGGAAATTGTATGTATAGTTTAGATTTGGGACTCTACCGCTTCGTGCCTTTTCAAATAAATGGTCCAAAAATCAATCTGGAGGATGTCCTGCCTGTAATTATAAGAAAGCGACAGAGCTACATGTCTTTTTTTCTGCCCTGGTAATAAATTACCCAGACAGCGCTGGCTTATCCGACTCTGCAGGAATCTAGGCTTGGTACATTGTGCTGAGTCATTTAGAGTCTTAAAGTACAACACTCATGCCCCCCTCATTTTTGCCATATCTAATTTTTTAATTTCAATGTGGCATGTACGTTGGACTTTTTTAAACCAGTAATAATGGCCCTAAATACTTACATTGTTTGTATTCTCTTTTATCTTTATACTTATTCCTTCATTCCCAGCAGTTTTATTGATAATAGCTTCTGATGAATTACGTTTTTAAACCTGTGATAAAAGAAAAAAGAAATAGGCTCATGTCCAGGATGAATCTAAAATGCATTTTATCATCGGCAACTGTTTCAAACTCCTCAGTTTTCTTCTGTTTTTGGGACACTTTTTAGTATATTTTCTTGTATATGAATCAACTGCATGGTTATGAACTATTTATGATCCATTTGTGTATATCCTCTTTCGTGACATTTTATGATATGTACTTTTATGGTCCATGAGACCGAAATAAAGTTATGGAATGGAATGGTTTGTTTTCTGTTTGAATAAACACCTTAACCCTTTAGCAAAGAAAAGAGTATATATCTGAGGTTTCTGGCCTGAAATAGGTGTAGATGGCTCATTTTCAGAATGGCCAAAGATTACCCAGGTTACTCCAGGACATTTGTGGCAGTCAAAGGTTTTCATGCATACTCTTGGAAAACTTGTGTGAGGTCACATTTCTTCATGTGCGAAGGCATTTCTATGTACACAATTGTAGATAGTGTACAACTGTGCATGGACAATGTTTTCTAATTTGTGCAGTATGATTTGTTTTTCTTTTTGTCCATATGTGGAAATATGGATTTTTCTGATCAGTTATGTCCCCTATCTTGGACCCCAACGGTTTCATGTATGAATCACAAGTACATGTATGCTCCCTCCAGTTCCAGTTATGAAGACGCAAACACATGTGCGTCCACCGTCAACATGTCCTCTTTCAGATCCGCCATGAATAGGCCGGATATTCCATTCCTAAGTATGAAAGGCCACCGGCTTTATATGGTTCACTTATGCCATTCTAACAGTCCAGGCAAGTAGGCCCTGATTCTGTCATCAAGCTTCTCTTGCCTTCTGCCTCTGAAAGCTCCAGTCTGAGCCTGCATCTGTGACCATGAACTTTGTCTCATTCCCTGCGCGGCTCACGATGCCTGACATCAGCCTGTTGCCTGCCAAAAACTGTATTTCACCTTCGAAATTATCTGCTCCGCTCCCTGCTCGATGCATTCCTGTCTAGAAGTTTAAGTAAACATTCTTCCAGTTACCGAGCAAAGGCCCGGCTTCTCTGTCTTTATGCAAGTAATTCATAGCCCTATTATTATGGAAGATTTCTGCCCTCGCATCTAGTGTAGACACTTAGACGCTTGTACACGCACTAACAGTCAGTATAGTCAGTATAGAATAAGATTCTACTCTAAGAGACCTCTCTTTTGGATAACGTAGTTCTTTAAACATAGGATGCTAGATATGATTTGGGATTAGGTTGACTTGACCCTCCAGACTTCTGTCGCCACATGTAGAGCTAAATGTCAAGTCCCCTTCACCCCCTAGTTGCACGTCAATCACACGTCATGCTGCTGTGCGCGCATTTCTGCCAAGTATTTCTGCTGACATTGCAAAATCCTTTCATGGAACCGCCCTATTATGACATCACACCTGATGACGTTCTTTAGTTACACCCAGTTATGCCCACTTTTGCTACGTATGTATGTTTTATCTACACTATCAATTGTTACGCCTCTTGCATTTGCTTTGCTGTAATGCCTATTGTATAAAAGTAATTACTTATCAATAAAGTATGTACTTCACTTCCTGAACCTCCGTGGTGATGGAACTTGGAGTCACCGATTCGAATCGTCCATTGGAATAAAGCCCATTCCGAACCTCTAATACCACGGATTCTGCCTCTTATTTTACTGAGCTATTTTTATTATGTTTCTGTATCAAATTAAGTCCCGGTAATTAAATTATTTACCACATGAATGGCGCCCGAACAGGGACACTTTCTCATCTCACGCGCCGGCGGTGCGTTGCAGGCCCGGTCTCCTGCCACAGCTGGACGGACAACAACGCGTACCAGCAGGATTTCCTGTATCTCCCTCCGGTCAAGCGGGGGCGACTGAGGCTGCGATCAACACCCAGACGAGGCGGTGAGAAGTGCGAAGTATCCCGACCAGAGCCTAGCTGAGAGAGCAAGATCCGAGGTATACAGAGGCCCACCAAGTTCCGAAGCTCCGAAGTTCTGAGGTTTCCGATGTCCCGAAGTGTCCGAAGTAGTCGAGTCCAGTCCGGTCCAGTTCAGTTTCGTTCCGAGGCCTTCCGTTCCGAGCTACCCGGTGAGTACCATTACTGGGGAGGCGTTCTGACGTGCACATAGGTTGTGCCGGTCAAGACGGGTTTGGGTACACAAATCCGGTCTGCACTGTTTTAGCAGTGTATCTGTACTGTTTAGCAGTATATCTAGTATATCAAGTATATAAATTCAGAATAATTCAGTTAATACCGAGTATTATGTTTAGTGATTAAGTTTCCTTAGATCGTCATCATCATTTTTGCTCATTTAAATGTTAAATGTTAAATGTTTCAAATACGTTCTGCATATTGTGGTGTGAATGACTGTTCATTATCGTGTTTATTGTATTAAGTTTGTTCAAAATCAAGTATCAGATCAGTTCTCAATATGCCGCTCTTTTCGAAATTAAGACAGTTCACAACTAGAAAAGGGGTACTCGAAGAAGCTGTTCCTATTCCTCCTAGGGACACTCCAGGGTACTTCATGTATCATAAACATGGCTTAGACGCTATATTATTTCTTGATTTGTGGGTAGACTACACCAAGGAATTACCAGAAAGTCAGAGATGGCCCGCAGCGGGGACCTGGGATGCAGAATGCATCATGAAAGTAGAGGAAGAGTTATGGAAAAGGAAAGCCAGACAGTCACAGAAAGACGCCGTTGAGTTATGGCGTAAAGAATCTCATAGACGTATAGAAAAAGCACTCCGACAGGAGGAGAAAAATAAGGAGAGTTCAAATAAAGTCCGAGAAAGTCTATTAATTGAAGAAGGTACACGAGTGAAATCAGAACAAGTAGACAGACAAAGAAATGCCCTTATGAATGGTATGTATCCCCTCCTGGCCGAGGGATTGCCTAAGGCTACTCCGGAGATACCAAAAGACTTACCACCCCCATTATTTCCAATAAAAGTACATCCTAAGGGGCATCCTAGAACAGCAGAAGATGTTTTTCTTTCCTCATATCTAGATGACACAGCTCCCGAGTATGCTAACCCCGCCCCACATAGACCGCCTGCCGGGGAGGTTCAACGCCAAGATCCTGTATCTGTATCTCTACAGCAACAAATCCTGACACAAGGTCCGGCAAACACATCTGTTTCCACATCTGTTCCTACAGCTACTTCTATAGCTGTGTCCACACCTATAGTTGCTGTATCGCGTTCAGCGAATGCTTTCACGCCCGATACCCCAGACGGGGCTACCGGAGGTGCTAACAACACTTTTTCTACGCCACCCAGAATAAATAAACTCACTTTTCAAGAATCAGCCCATCCACGTACCCCCAAACTCATAAATGCCCGTACGCTTAAGGAACTTCTAGTAGATTGTAGATATGACCCTGTGCCCGGCAAAGAGGACGAAATGATCATGGCATCATTACGTATCAGACGAGCCGCGGTGTATTTAGGGAAGTTACCAGGAATGATTGTGCATCTAGATAATATATACCATTTTGTCCAAACAGGGCGAGATTCTGAATGTATTAACAGAGCTATGGAATACCAGAAAGTGGAGATACAGGGGGAACTGTTACGTTTCCTCATAAATTGTGTGATCAGAAATCAAGACCGACCGGGGGTAGATCCGGAAGCAATGCAAACTCTTACCAGATGGAGCCAGAATATATCAGAAGGGAGACATGATAAGCAAAAATGTATAATAGCCATGTGCCGAAAGATCCGTAAAGAAATAGAACGCCTACACGAAGAGAGATTGGCGGTAGACCAGTTTGAACAAAGCGAGGAGGAAGGATCAGGACTGCCCACAGGACAGTCAGAAACCATAGCCTATGTAGGTAGAGGAAGATCTTGTAATAGTACTAGATGTTTTTCTGACCCGATACGTCCGATATGTCCAGATAATAACAGGAATTTCCAAACGCCGATAATAAATATAAGGTCCCCCGAGCATTCGTTCCAAGCCGCTGACAAATTACTCCGAGAACGAAGGGGTTATCATCTACTCGATTCTATGGATGAACAAGAATTAGCCAGGTCAG
Organism: Triturus cristatus; assembly: GCF_964204655.1. Classification (NCBI taxonomy): domain Eukaryota; kingdom Metazoa; phylum Chordata; class Amphibia; order Caudata; family Salamandridae; genus Triturus; species Triturus cristatus. Next base: position 821,395,908 of record NC_140591.1, read on the forward strand.
CCGTTCATTGGGTTGACAGTCCCGGAAAATATGGTGATGATACAGTAGCACACACATTTTTGAACCTCACCCCAGATGAACAGCGTTTAGCTGGGATTTATATGATTCAACAACTCCTTATACTATATAAAAGCCAACATTCAGATCCTGGTCCCTTACCTGATATATTGACTGAACTACTCACGAATAGATGGAGAGGTTCAGGTACTAAGTTAATTAAGGAAATACTAGAATCAAAAAAGCAGTACATTCTTTTTGTATGCCCCGAACATGTCTCACTGCCCATTAAGGAAAGAACGACGTATTACATGGACAGACAGAATCCCTTACGAGAAGTACACCCAATAAAGGGCGAGGACAATCAGTTTAAACGTGTGTTTGTATATACGCCCATATCGAAAATAGAATTGTTAGAAATGAAGAAAGTGGTACCCAGTCATGACAAAGACCCAGCGGGTTTTCACCGTGAAATTAAAGACATGTTACTCATGGGAGAGTATACCTATCCCGATATTATGACCATATTAAAGGTATTAATGCCTGCTGGCATTTATGAAAAACTCAAGGAAAAAGAATGGGAGGTGGGAGACCAAAAGATAGACTGGACAGCATTAGAAGCAGAAGAAAAGGCCCGAACTGCAGGAGCAGGGCTTGGGGATAAAACTAAAGCACTACCAGGTTTACTAGTACAGGTACTGCCACGTTTATTAACTACGAAAAAGGAAGACTGGGGTGCAATCTCAGCCTGTAAACAAAAGCAAGATGAAGACACTAGTGATTTCTATGCCCGATTTGAAAAATGTTTTGGTATAAATAGTGGCATAAAAGCAAGTAGCGAATCATACCCACATCTGTTTGTGACAAAATTAGTTGAAAATTCCTTACCCCAAGTGAAGAATAGAGTATTAAAATTCGAGAGTACCTGGCAAGGTAACACCCCATCACAAATGTTACAAATGTTACAGTATCATCACAATAGAATTAGAGAGGAACAAGAACATGAACAAAGACGCATGAAAGACACGAAAATGAAAATGCTAGTCTCTCAGACAGTTCCAGTTGAAGGACATAAAAAGGGTACGACACATTCCGGTGATTCAGCAGGACCTGTAAAAGGGACATGCAACTATTGTAAACAGCCAGGACATTACATACACGATTGCCCAGTCCTGAAGCGTAATATCGCCACAGGTAAAACACAGGAAAGACCACGGCCACCTAGACGGGATCAGAATGAACAAGGAGCCCCGCAGCATGCACAGTCCATGCCAGCTCCACAACAGTCTATACAGTTTGTGCCAGCTGCACCAGCGCTGCCTGTTGCTGCCACACAAACCACGACACGACAGCTGTACCAGACCGCACAGTACGACTATCCTGATTATCAACGATACGCATGAACTAGCCTAGAGAGGGAAGTTGACTTACCCCTTATCGAGGTCCCTGTAGACCAAGAAGGACCTTATGTGCATAGTGAATTATTAGGCCAAGATAGAAAATTTTTACTTGATACAGGGGCAAGTCGAACAACTATAAAACGTAGTGAAGTTCCAGGGGCACCCCTCTCAGGCTCACAAAATATTTCCCTTGGTTTTTCAGGAAAACCTATTGTTAATGAAGTATCACAGCCTCTTCCACTTACGATTAGGGCTGGGCGGCGAATTCCGTTCCGCTCGCGGAATTTGCGGAATTTGCGTAATTTCGCGTTCCACGGAGAACGCGAAATTGCTCGAAAGTCTGCTTTCCGCGATTTCGCGAAATTTTTGCTTGTTCGCGTTCTCAAAATGCATGTTCGCGAGATATTTCTCCTCGAGCACGCAAACAGCAATTGCGAACAGGAAAAAAGCATCGCGAACAAGCAATTCCGCGTGTTCGCGGAATTTCTGCGTGTTCGCGGAGATTTTTTACCGTTTCGCGGAGATTTGCGTAACGCAATTACGCAAATTCCGCCCACCCCTACTTACGATAGGACCTTTGACCCGAACTACAGATTTATTGCTTACTAAATCATGCCCAGAAAACTTGTTAGGTATAAAAACACTGAAAGCTCTAGGAGCTATAATATGTTGTTCTCCGGAAGGAGTAAGATTGTTTTTACGTGATTTTAAAGGTCACTATGTGTCTCGAGACATGGATCCCCGATTGCAGACTTTACCTACACATTTATGGGCACAAGGCCCTACCGATGTTGGTTGCATGAATATTACACCATATCGAGTTACACTAAAGGCAGGAGTGGTACTACCACGAATGCGACAATACAAGTTACCACCAGATGCTGTAGTGGCTCTACTGCAAATCATTGACGAGCTCATTGCCCAAGGAGTGGTTATGGAAACAGACTCCAATGTATGTAATTCTCCGATAATTCCGATTCTTAAACGAACAGATCCAAAGGCCCCGCCAGTATATCGATTGGTTATTGATCTGCGCGAATTGAACAAGTGCATTGTGCCACAATTCCCTGTGGTCCCAGATATCTCGTCATTACTGACAGCCATTGATTCCGAAGCAACATTCTTTACTGTAATTGATCTCAAGAATGCCTTTTTCAGCGTCCCTATAGATCCGGAAAGCCAATACTTGTTCGGATTTAGTTTAAATGGACGTAGCTTTAAATTCACACGCGCACCTCAAGGATTTACAGAAAGCCCCAGCATCTATAGCCAAGCATTGAAATGAGAACTCGACAGTATCCACATGCCAGTAAACACTGCCCTGCTTCAATATGTCGATGATCTGCTGATCACCGCTAGAAGCGAACCTGAATGTGAGAAAGCATCACTGACAGTTTTACAATTTCTAGCCGAAAAGGGGCACAAGGTGTCCCCTTCTAAGCTGCAATTCTGTGTCCAGCGAGTTGTTTATCTTGGACACTCGCTGTCCAAGGAGGGAAGGCAGCTTACACCCGACCGCATTCAGTTAATAGCTAACATGCCAATACCCAGGACACAAAAGGAGGTGCGGGCTTTCATAGGCCTCACTTCATATTGTAGGCAGTGGATCCCTCAGTATGCATTTCTAGCAAAACCACTCATTCAATTGACAACACAGGAGGCAGCCACATCGACTGTTCTCCCTTGGACTCAGGAACATACACAAGCCTTTGAAAGCCTAAAGAAAGCCTTATGCCAAGCACCTGTTTTAGCAACACCATGTTATAATAAACAGTTTACACTCTTTGTTACAGAACGCGAAGGTACTGCCTTGTCAGTACTCACACAGGAACAAGCAGGATCACACAAACCATGTGCTTATTTTTCTAGTACACTAGATCCCGTAGCTCAGGCTTGGCCTGCATGCCTAAAATCAGTGGCAGCAACAGCTTTAGCAATCAGACAAAGCGATGCCATAGTGTTAGGACATCCATTGACAGTTCAAGTACCACATACAGTAGAGGTTCTTGTGAATCGAACGCAAACACAACACTTGACTATAGCGCGACTTACAGGGTATGAATTAACATTGTTTCAGCCACATATAGAAATCAGACGTTGTAACACATTGAATCCTGCCACACTTTTACCTGTAATCGGAATAGACCCACTAGCTCATGATTGTATTGATGTTATTACAATCACGACGAAACCCAGACAAGACTTGACAGATGTCCCATTATCAGACCCAGACCTGACGTTGTATGTAGATGGTTCATGTATGAGAACAAGTACAGGAGAGTTAGTGGCCGCTTACGCAGTCACAACAGACACTGAAATCATTGAAACAAATTGCATAAATACCTTGTCAGCTCAAGCCGCAGAGCTCATCGCTCTGACACAAGCCTGTATTCAAGCCACAAATAAAAAAGTCAACATATATACTGATTCACGTTATGCATTCGGAGTTGTACACGACTTCGGCGTGCTGTGGCGAGAGAGAGGTTATTTAACTTCTCACGGTGCCCACATTCAACACGGACCCCTCATTCATGCCTTATTAGATGCAATACATCTACCCACTGCAATATCCATTATGAAATGTAAAGCTCATACGAAAGTTACTGATATCATTTCTCAAGGCAATGATCTAGCTGACAGAACAGCTAAACAGACTGCTCAAACTCAAACATCCGACATGACAAAGACAATAGTCCCGACGCCAACTCATTGTATGACGGTTAAAGATCCCACTCTTGACGTAATTGACATACAGATACATGCTACACCAGACGAAATAAAGAAATGGACTGAATTAGGAGGGATCCAAACGGATCAAGGATGGATGACGAAGGAAAAATCTGTGTGGTTCCTTCCTGATTCAATGGTCCAAGTCATTATTAACACTATACATAGTCCAGCGCATCTAGGAGAAAAAGCTATGCTAGACAGCATTCAACACATTTGGTTCAACAAACATTTACGATCAGCAGCCAAACAAAAAGTTCGTACCTGTATGATCTGTTGTCAGTTTAACCCAGGAAAAAGCATTCCCGTAGAACAGGGTGGATTTCAGCCTCCTGATCACCCTTTTGAAGTCCTCCAGATGGATTATATCCAGATGGAACGATGTCGAGGATTCAAATATGTTCTCGTAGTTGTCTGTGCTCTTTCCCATTGGACAGAGGCATATCCGGTTTCAGATTACACTGCCCCGACTACTGCCAAACAGTTGGTTCGAGAATTCTTCCCACGATACGGTTTACCACGTGTTGTCTACTCAGATAACGGCCAGCCGTTTTCCTCCGAACTAATGAAACACGTTTCACTTTTGTTAGGTTATCAGTGGAAATTCCACTGTGTCCGACACCCCGAGGCAGCAGGTCTCGTGGAAAGACATAATCAGACTCTGAAAATTAGATTGTCCAAAATATGCAGGGAGAAAGGTGTCGACTGGGTAGTAGCGTTACCAGTTGCACTCTTTTACATGAGAATGGTAGCACACTCTCGAACAGGGCTATCCCCGTATGAGGTGATCTTTGGCAGACCACCAAATATGTGGGGGACGCCTATACCACGCAAAATAACTGATATTGACTGTAATATGCTGACAGATTACCTGGCTTCCTTGATGTCTGCACTACAATCTTGTCGTTCACAGGTATCTGCAGCCTTTCCTGACAACACTGAGGTGAAACCCCATGACGTAGTTCCGGGGGACCTGGTCTTGGTGAGAAACTTTGATCGGAAGTCTCAGCTGGATCCTAGGTGGAGGTCGCCTCAGCTCGTATTGCTTACCACAAGGACAGCCGTGAAGATCGAAGGCAGGAAAGGCTGGGTACATTCAAGTCATATCAAGAAATTTCATGGACTACCATCGGATGTAAATACCACACCTCGTGTGTCTTCACCCATTGACTCAAAACTTCCTTTGGTTGAACTGAGTAATACCGAACTATATAAACTAAAACTCAGGTCTAACCAGTCAGGCAATTTGATTGTTTAAGTCCTCTCCAAGGTGAAGCGGTTGAATTTGTCTCTGACATGTATCCCTTAGACCTGAATAGAGAAAAAGCCCGACAAATGTTGAAACGACATGCGTACTGTAAATCACTGCGTAGTCATTGCACAGTGACGTTATTAATTTTGTTTTTCTTAAGTCTTTTAATAATTACTGCAAGTATATTGTTGCACATATATTGTCCTATTTCTAGACATGTTTATAATGTTACTGCTGAACATTCTTTTAGTGAATTACCTCCGCATGAGTTGTCTTATAGATTTGCGCTGCGCAATAACACGTTTATTAGTATGTTACATCATTCCCATCAGGTTAGCAATGCTACAAATTGTTGGATATGTGGCCGACTCCCTCCCTATCAGAATTATAAAGGAATTCTACCTCTTTTTCCATACCCGTTCACACACAACGGCTCCTGTGGAGCATGGTTTAGTTTAATTAATTCCCTAGATTCGAATTCTGCAGTTTATCAAGACAACTGGGTATGGGGAAATTTGAACTTAGTTTTACTTAAAGTCTGCTACCCTAACAAGGAGGGACTTCCCAAAAGAACAGGAACCGATCTAGAAAATGAAGTGTATGGGTTAGGTAATTTTACACTTAATCTTATGATCCTAAATGTCGAATCCGAAGCTACTCCAATTTTACCCGCCATGTCAATATTTCCAGTAAAAGGTGAATTATGCGTAAGAAAGAATGGTTCCATACATATGGGCCATAGTAGATGCACCACTATAATAGAATTTAGTGATCAAGGCAAGTCCACATTTAGAGCTTCCCGCCATTCCTATTTCATATGTGGTCAGACGGCATATGTACGTTTGCCTCTAGATTGGGATGGTACCTGCTACATTGGATTCCTTTTGCCACCTGTTTTCCTAGCTCCTCCTGATTATCACAGAAATACTCATTTAGTACACAATAGAGAAAGGAGAGATCTCCCAATAGTCGATTACACTGAAACAGCATGGGAAAAATACACAGATTTCAATAAAGGTCTCTTTCCCTATATAGGTACCGTTACTAATAGTAAACTGATACGTAGATTAACTAGAACCCTTGAAGCAGTAGTGAACGAAACTATTTCCGCCTTAGGCAATTTAACAGAAGAGCAGTCTGCTATGCGGATTGTTGTGCTTCAAAATCGTCTTGTCCTTGACGTCATCCTGGCCGATAGGGGCGGAGCTTGTAGGGTCATCGGATCAAGTTGTTGCATTTTCATACCAGAAAATTCGCCATCTGTGTATAAAGCCATAACTCGCCTTCATAAGATTGTAAGCCAGATACACCAGAATCCAGGCAACTGGACTTGGTCCGGTTGGTTTTGGAGTGTATTATCTACCTTTGGATGGAAGGTCCTATCCTTCCTAGGTATTGGCTTTCTCATACTATTCAGTTGCTGTCTATGTCTACAATGTGGACCAGCGATCTGTGGTCTGTGTGCCACATCGTGTATTCCACCACCAGGATTTCATTCCTCCCAGAAGAAAAAAGAAGAACAAATGATGCTATATGAACAGATCAACGGATTGATGAAGATTGATATCTCTTAACGGGCAAGTAGGGGACAAGGAGGGAATGTGGAAATATGGATTTTTCTGATCAGTTATGTCCCCTATCTTGGACCCCAACGGTTTCATGTATGAATCACAAGTACATGTATGCTCCCTCCAGTTCCAGTTATGAAGACGCAAACACATGTGCGTCCACCGTCAACATGTCCTCTTTCAGATCCGCCATGAATAGGCCGGATATTCCATTCCTAAGTATGAAAGGCCACCGGCTTTATATGGTTCACTTATGCCATTCTAACAGTCCAGGCAAGTAGGCCCTGATTCTGTCATCAAGCTTCTCTTGCCTTCTGCCTCTGAAAGCTCCAGTCTGAGCCTGCATCTGTGACCATGAACTTTGTCTCATTCCCTGCGCGGCTCACGATGCCTGACATCAGCCTGTTGCCTGCCAAAAACTGTATTTCACCTTCGAAATTATCTGCTCCGCTCCCTGCTCGATGCATTCCTGTCTAGTAGTTTAAGTAAACATTCTTCCAGTTACCGAGCAAAGGCCCGGCTTCTCTGTCTTTATGCAAGTAATTCATAGCCCTATTATTATGGAAGATTTCTGCCCTCGCATCTAGTGTAGACACTTAGACGCTTGTACACGCACTAACAGTCAGTATAGTCAGTATAGAATAAGATTCTACTCTAAGAGACCTCTCTTTTGGATAACGTAGTTCTTTAAACATAGGATGCTAGATATGATTTGGGATTAGGTTGACTTGACCCTCCAGACTTCTGTCGCCACATGTAGAGCTAAATGTCAAGTCCCCTTCACCCCCTAGTTGCACGTCAATCACACGTCATGCTGCTGTGCGCGCATTTCTGCCAAGTATTTCTGCTGACATTGCGAAATCCTTTCATGGAACCGCCCTATTATGACATCACACCTGATGACGTTCTTTAGTTACACCCAGTTATGCCCACTTTTGCTACGTATGTATGTTTTATCTACACTATCAATTGTTACGCCTCTTGCATTTGCTTTGCTGTAATGCCTATTGTATAAAAGTAATTACTTATCAATAAAGTATGTACTTCACTTCCTGAACCTCCGTGGTGATGGAACTTGGAGTCACCGATTCGAATCGTCCATTGGAATAAAGCCCATTCCGAACCTCTAATACCACGGATTCTGCCTCTTATTTTACTGAGCTATTTTTATTATGTTTCTGTATCAAATTAAGTCCCGGTAATTAAATTATTTACCACACATAGTTAAATATTTTCTCTGTGGAAAAAAAAAAACTTTTCTTACACATCTGCCATTCACAGTGGTATTTCTTTTCTGTTTGCCACCCTGGAAAGGTAATTACTGCTGCTTTTGTCAGGAGTATATTATTGATGATTTCTAAGGTGGAGAGGGGTCGAAGAGGGTTTTTAAACGCAGGCTTCGCACAACTATTTGTGATATTTAATATGACATAGATATAAAAACAATTCTGATTGCCGGTGCTAAGCTTTGGAGGAGCCTCATTGTAACACAGCACTATATGTTCTGCTTAAATGATCAATTTGAAACTCATAACATCGTAAGGGGTAGATTTACAAACATTTTGCGCGGGGTTAGCATCAAACAGCACAATTTTTTTTCCTCATTTATTTTTGCGCTGGGATGTTCCCTAAAAGTAACACAAAGCAGCGCAAAGCACTGTTTTGCGTTACTTAGCATCAAGGGAGCATTACATGAGTGGTACATGGGCGTTCCCATTCAACTACCCATGCCTTTAGATGCAAAACCCTATCTACAAACAATTGTAGACAGGGTTTACTGCTAAAAGTTATTGCCTTCTTAAACCAGGTGTTAAAAGGAGAAATGTTTTTATTTTTCCTTTCTTTTTCTACTGTGTATGCTTGCTGCACTGTGCAGCACACATACAAAGTAGGGAAAGTGTTTGAACTTGTCTAGGCATAGTATTTTGTACCCAAACCTATGCTAGACTCAGGCACTCACCCTGGTGCTATGGCGCTCAGGTGTGTGCCTGGCGCAGGGCAGCTGAAATGAGCCCTGGAGCTGGAGGAGGGGAGGCAAGAGCCATGGCTCTGCTACTCCCTCCCTGTCACTCAAATCAGCACAACATTTTTCGCTGCTGCGCTGCGTTGGGTGACAGCTTTGAAAATCTGCCCCTTCGTGTCATAGTAGCAATGGTCGCATCAAGCAGCAACTGTTGTGAGGACAATGTAACATCGCCATTTCACTGAAAGTTGTGCCAATGTACTTTGAACACTAGGTGGCAGTAATTGGTAACATTTGATGCACAGTTCGACGAGCAATTAGCTTGAATCATGACTGTTACCTTGAATAAAGCGAACAATTTTACTAAACTGTTCACACGGCAGTTCAGCAACAAACTTTATACACTTTTAGTTGAGCTCCATGAATATGGGAGCTGTAATTTTTCAAGGCAAACATTTGAAATCATGTTCTCGCATTCAGCAGCCCTCTCCTCACGGATAAGATGTGACCTGGGGAACTAGGGGGCATATCAACAAGGGCGGGCGATGTAATTATCGCTGCTTTAGCGTCCGTTTTCGGGCGAAAAGCGGCGATAATTATATCGCATTATTTACAAGGACACGCTATCGCGTGTTTCCTTGAGTCAGCTCCTGTTTAGTTCACGTTTCACTTTGCATCTCTAATGAGATGCAAAGTAGGCCTTCCCTGCAAAAACTAAGGGAAAATGATGTCTAACTGCCCTACTCCGTATTTAAAATACGGCCCAGGACACCCATAGCGATGTAAAATACAGCGTTAACCGCTGTTATCGCCGGTATTTTAAGTCTGGTATTTTTCATGACTACCCTATCTATGGCATGGGAGGTGGATTCAGTGGCTGAATCCACATATCCCTATCATCAAGGTTTCTTCTATCACTGGGGGAATATCGCTGGTATTCCCACATGCCGCCACTTTTGATGTAAAATGTATTGCTCTGGAGTAACGCGTTATCCGGGCGATAAATTACAGCGCTAGTCGGCGATAAATATAAAAGCGCTAAGCGCGCTTTGCGATATTTATCGCCGTCTGTTGCTGATATGCCCCAATGTACGAGTCCTGTCATCGGCTCAACCTCGTGTGATTCTGGGCCTGTCACTTAGGGGCATATTATCAAGCCAGGTGATAAAATGATCGCCGCTTTGGCGGCAGAAAGCTGCCGCTAAAACGGCGATAATGGGCTTGATAATATGCTCTATGGAATTCTAATTGAAGCCCAGGTTAGATGTCCTTCACATCTAACATGGGCTTCAATTGGAATTCCAAAGAGCATATTATCAAGCCCATTATCGCCGTTTTAGCGGCAGTTTTCTGCCGCTAAAGCGGCGATAATTTTATCGCCTGTCTTGATAATATGCCCCTAGATCTCCCCGTACGTAAAATACATTTAAAACAAAAATGTGACTTTCTATGGTGGAATCTGCTGCTCATATAAAGCGCTCTAATGCCCTTGGTCCAAATATATGCTAGAAAAAACTGCAAAAAAAATAAAAGCAACAAATCAATGAACAAATAATAGAAAAATTATTTTCTTTGGCTTCCCAATTATTTAATGACCTTGGGGAAGTAATAATACTTGCGGATGAGTCCTGCCCCTTCACTTTCTATGTTTTTTAATCACTTGACTGCTAGGGCTTTCCTCTCTGATGCTTAGACATTTTTTGGGACGTTTGACGTAGTTTGCGCTTAAACTTTCTTAAAATATGTGTGCACTAAAGCTCGTGACGACAAATTTTCGTTTTAATTCTTCTTAACATCCTGGAGAACTCCAAAGATATGCTGGGTTTGTGGATTCCCTTAGAGGGAACAAAGAAAAGATCCAAAACTTAGCTAACATTTCGGGGTTTGGGGAAAAATCAGAAAAAAAGTGCTGTGCAAGGAATTTTAAGTTTTTTTTCCTTCTAAAAATGGAGGGTTAAACTTACTGGTAGTTTGTGGTGGAAACAGGTTTGAAACCCACAGGTGATCCCAGAAAGCTAAATTTTTCTGGGAAGTAGAGAACATTTTGAATTCAGCAAGGTATCATTTGTGTAGATCCCTCAATATTTCCCCAAAGTACAATTCATTGCAATAAAAAACAACGAAAATAAGTTAAAAAAAATAGTCTTAGGCGACAACGTTTTCATTCACAATTTTATGTCACCTGGTTATGGGGAATCGACCATGCAGCAATTCATATGGTAAAATATAATGAAGGAAAAATGTTTTTCTGAAATGTGCATAAAAAACTGAGGGGCTTATTCATGAGAGCCCTGCGCACCTTTTGCACTACGTAAAGTGGTGCATGCGTGATGCAGGGCTCTCATAAAGATTTATGAAGCCACGCAAAACCACCCTGCATGGGTTTGAGTGGCCTCATAAACCATGATAAGGCTACAGCACAAATCTCAGCGTCGCCTTATTCTGTACCCGGGAGGCGTTCCATGGGCATTGTGGTGGGTTTTCACACGCAACACCCATGGAATTTGACGAAGCCCCAGATTTACAAAGTGGTGTGAACCTGGAGAATCGTCAAATCCGTACGCCTCCCGAGGTGAGGTGTAACGAGGAGAAATGTGTTAATTTCTCCTTGGTTTTTCCTCTTTCCATGCATTCTCGATCCTACAGCACACATGGAAAGAGGAAAATGCGTCATAGGATCATTTATGTGCAGGCAGGTGTTCCTCCCTGCACAAACAAATCCTGCCTGCAACAGATGCATCCTTGGTGCCTACATTGGCACTAGGCTGCCAAAACGGCATTAGCGCAGGCTGAAAGCACATGAATACCGTATTGCCTAAAAACAGTGCATTCCTGCCATTTCTCTTTGGCATAGGGCAGTGAAGCAAGGTGCCTTGCTGTGTTGCCATACACCAAAATGCCATAACTGAGGTCCTGAATTTAGGAGCAGGGTTATTTGTACACCTCTGAATTTGGGGTTACCCATACTGTCCTGTGATTCAGGGGGCATTTTGAAAAATGTTTTCTTTCTTGCACACTGGTATACATTTAAAAGCCCAAAAATTAAAGAATTCTAATAGGTAATAATAAATCTTCTACTATTCTATGTTCTCAAGTGTCTCTCAAATAAAATAGTTCCACACGTTCATGGCTGGGGCTAGTAACTGCGACACAAGACACCACAAAACATCACACAAAGACATCCCATTTCATCCAGCAAAATCAACACTTTTTGTACAAGCAGTAATGGGTAGTTCATGAATTTGGGTATTATCTCAGCCACCAGGAAAACCTGCCAACTCTACACAGCCAGAGGAGTCCAGGGTGCTATGACCATTGTGGCTCCCACAATGTTGTTTTGCCCAGAAAACCTTGCAAACCTCAAACTTTAGCTAAAAAAACACGTTTTTCTAACATTTCTGTGAAAGAAAGTTCCAAATGCTGGAGAAATCTACAAAATTCCTAGCACTCAGTGTTATCACACTTCTCCCAATAATAAAAATAGTACCTCAAATGTGTGGCTGGGCGTAATACCTGCAATACAGAATTCTCCAAAACACTATGTGTAGCTATAAACAATTATCCTGGTTGGCGTTCGTGGTTACTAAGGATTTGGTCTTTTGCTCACCCGCCATCTAGGGAAATCTGCAAAACTCGGATATTTTTTAAAACTAGACACACAGCGAAGTTTAGGGTAGTGTAACTTGCAAGGGTCGTACTTGATTTTATTTCCTAGAAATCCATGCAACTCTCAAATGTTGGCTGAAAACAGGCATTTTCCTCACATTTCTGTGATGGGAATGTTCTAGAAACTATGGGGATCCACAAAATCCGTACATGCCAGCATTCCCATGCATACTCGAATACAAACAGTGCCCCACTTGTGAAGCTGGACCTATCTCCCGCGACTCAAAATGGCCGAAAATGAGACATGGGGATACACCACCTCACCAATTGAAACCAACAATTTTTTTTTTTTGCAATGTGAGTAGCTGCAGAATTTGAACCTTAGATCAGCCACCACCTAGGGAAACCTGCCAAGCCTAGATATTTCTGATAACTATACCCCCGGGGAAGTCCAGGGTGTTATGCCTTACAAGGTTCCCACAATATTTTGTACCCACAACGCCACACAAACCTCTTACAGTGCCTAAAATTACACTTTTTCCTCACATTTCTGTGACGGAAAGTTCCAAAATCTACAGGAATCCAATGTGAGTATTGCAAAGCTCTTTCATTGTGCCTCAATTGATCTGTTCCTGTTGTGGGCTCAAGACACAGGAAAACAAGTAGTGTACTGTTTTTACTCTCCAAAAAATATTAGTAAAATGTGTATTTTGGCCAAAGTTTCAGCTTGGAAGGGCATTGTGTGTGAAAAAATTTCATGGGATCCATGCAAGCCAAATGACCCTGGACTCCCCTGGCTGTCTACTTTTCAGCAATGTGTGGGCTTGGTAGGTTTCCTCAGAGGCCATCCACTACTCATGAACAGTGTCAACCGGTTAGTTTTAGCACCTTCTGTTGTGGTAGGGATGAAGAGCAAATACTTATAGCAGTATCATAATAATAAACCCATGATTACTGGAGTTGAGTCGTAAGGCATTTTCAAGGCACCGGCCACTTTATAATCTAGTCAGGCGCTTTTCATGTGCAACAAACAGTGCCATACATACCACTAGCTATGTGTTCAACACAACAAAACACTTACATCAAAATAACGCCACCATTGTAGTGCCCATCACATCGTTAGCCAACTCACACACAAACACACCACTAGTAGACCTCTACACATATATCACTAGACATGTAGGACGTTGCCTTGATGAGATTCACAATATCCCATTGAAAGAAAGCCTAGACTAAGATTTCACTACCTGCTCTGTACTTCCAAAACTATTAAGGGCTGTACGATATGATGCACAATGTACTCTGTGACAACGTGGCAAATGTCCTATCCAATGTAATGTAAAGTGATTTAACTGTAATGCACTTGTCAAACAACGGATATAACATCCACCACGTTTTGATGGAGGATGAACATGGCAAGCAGACTATAAGCAAGTGCAATATGTTCCCTATTTACAAGAGTCAATAAAGAATCAGTGTCTGAAATCTACAACAGCAAAACTTTCTTTCTCAAGGAGTCTTCCAAAAGTTCTCCTTTGTGTGATACAAAATTAAACATTCTGGGTGGCATAGTGCAAGATTTGAGGGTCACTGGGGACATTTGTGCTTGATTTCTCATCTGATTCCCTTTCTGGCACATAATTAACATTTCCAGTAAGGTAGGTGTGTTGGAGAAAGAAGTTTGGGAAAGTGTTGCCCAGCCATCCTTGAAATGCATCCGCAAATCAATTGGAACAGCTCCAGTTTCAACTGAAACAAGTTTACAAATGGCTGCCTTCTCAAAGTCAAGAAAGATCATCTTGCGTCAAGAAGCTGAATTGCAATACACAACATATGAATTGAACATTGCCATATGCAACAGGAAAACAGACAGTAATTTTTAGACCAGATGCATATCTCAAGTGCAGAATTTTAGGATTAAAGCAGCTGGTCATGCTTGTCAACACCACCCATGTATCTGTTGTAATCCAAAATATATTTAGACTTCTGCCATCTGACCATGCACAGAGACTGAGGATATTGTCTTGTCAAATATGGTGGTCAAAAGACACACTTGTCTGCAATCTTGGGGCCCCATTCACAGAACTAACTTAAGACAAAATCCTAAACTTACTACCATTTTGGTATTCACAGAAGGCACTTACTCATTTTGGTATTCACAGAAGTTAGGAGTCCTAACTTTAGGACTCCTAAATGCCTTCTTTGAATACCGAAAGTCTTAAAATTAGGATTTTTCTCAGTTTAGTAGTAGTATAGTTAGGACTCCTAACTTTAGGACTCCTAAATGCCTTCTGTGAATACCGAAAGTCTTAAAATGAGGATTTTTGTCAATTTAGTAGTAGTAAAGTTAGGACTCCTAAGTTTAGGACTCCTAAGTGCCTTCTGTGAATACCGAAAGCCTTAAAATTAGGATTTTTCTCAGTTTAGTAGTAGTATAGTTAGGACTCCTAACTTTAGGACTCCTAAATGCCTTCTGTGAATACCGAAAGTCTTAAAATTAGGATTTTTGTCAATTTAGTAGTAGTAAAGTTAGGACTCCTAAGTTTAGGACTCCTAAGTGCCTTCTGTGAATACCGAAAGCCTTAAAATTAGGGTTTTTCTCAGTTTAGTAGTAGAAGAAGACCTTTATTGTATGATTATTTAAAATCTTTTACAAAGGAAGCAACAAAAGTGCAAGTTAAAAGCATCAGATCTGATTTAAAAAGACATATGTAAAAAGCAGAAATACTATACAGTGATTAAACACTGTCCATTTAGTAGCAGCATATGCAGAATTTGGCGTATGGAGTGTGCAAAGTACAATTGTCGGAGGTGCTTGGTATGATTATTTAAATCTTTTACAAAGGAAGCAACAAAAGTGCAAGTTAAAAACATAAGATCTGATTAAAAGGACATGTGTAAAAAGCAGAAGTACTATACAATGATTAAACACAGTCCATCTAGTAGCAGCATATGCAAAATTTGGCGTATAGAATGTGCAAAGTACAATTATCGGAGGTGCTTGGACATGGATTATTCAGCTGACTCTTCTCTGGCTGTTCGTAAGAGCATTTCAGCAGCTGCGTAAAACTTCCCGATTAGTGCCAGTTCCATCGGGACAATAGTGGTGTAAATATGCCTTAAGGCCTCCTTACATGATCTCACGCTGTGTTGTGTGAACATGGTTCTTAGGTACAAGCGCCTTGGAGAGAGCAGGACTGGGCAACAACAAATGACATGCTCTGCAGATTCTGTATGATATTGACACAGGCAGCAGCCGGAGCCACTTGGTGACCAGTTTTTCCAGTGGGCTCTGTAGTCTTGTATTGGCAGGGTTAAGAGCCTCACTCTCATAACATTTTGTAGGGCTTTTCTTCCAAGGCCGGCTTTTAAGTAAGGCTGGCATGTGGTGCTTTCATGTGAGTTGGTGAGGCCTTCTGCACCATGGACCAATCTGATCCGTTCAAGGTCCTGTTGCCTCGAGATATTCTCTCCACACTTTTTTAGCAGGATCTTTACTCTACCCTTTGTTAAAGATATATCTGTAGGAGGTTCGATTAATGGACCCAGTGTTTGTTTGGCACTCAAGAGATACCTCGCCCAACGGCTGTTATTGTCTGTGAAAACCACCTGCAGCGCTGCCCTGATAAAGCCCGGACTTGCATTGGTCACGTTGTGTTGGAATTTGACTATATCTTTTTTACATTCAATATCCATTGCTGTAATATTGAACTCTAGTCTGATCAATGATCGCCTGGTTATATGGGGTAGCTTAAAGACTTTTCTATACGCCATTGTGTATAGACCCTCCAGTTTTTTAGTCAACAGACCAGGAAAGACAAGGTGGCCATAGCTGAGGATTGGCAGTAGCTTTGCTTGCATGACACGTCGGATCCTCTCCGTTGAGTGACTTACAAGCTTTTGGTGTAGTCTGCACAAGCCGTATATTAGTTTAGCTGCTTTTGCCTCCAATGCTTTAACCTGCAGAGCTGGTCTGCCAGTGTCTGCAAATTGTACTCCTAGATAAGTATACTTGTTGGTCGTGCTTATCTTTAGAGGACCCAGCTGCCAAGCCAGTGTTAGTTTCTTTGGCTTATGACCAAATATCAGCACTTTGGTCTTAGATGCATTGGCTACAAGCTTGTTTTCCATGTTATAGTTGCGTAGCGTCTCTAGTGCCCTTTTTAATGCCAATTCTTGTAGAGTCCAACAGGACAAGATCGTCTGCATACTGCATAATTGGCAATCTAAGGTGGCCCAATTTTGGGGGAAAGATGTTAGTTTTTAGCAATGCGTCTCCCAGGTCAGCAGTGTATAAATTGAACAGGGTGGGGGCGATCACGCAGCCCTGTTTTAACCCCTGGTTTGTAAAGATCCTGGCAGTTGCGCATGTGCTAGTGAGCTTTACTCGCACCCACGTCCCGGTATAAAGTGATAGAATAGCCGAGAGCAGTTTCCGTGGTATGCCCCATTTAGCCAGTTTTGCCCACAGAATGCTTCGATCGACTCCATCAAAGTCTGCGCTATAGTCCACAAAACATGCATATAATGGTGGGGAGACGGGTCCAGATGCCTTCGTCGCCAGATATGAAAGAGCGATGGCATTATCCATGGTCGACGAGTTCGGACGAAAGCCAGTCTGATAGTGTGGAATTACTTGATTTTTCGTGATCCATGTCTCTAGTTCTTTCAAGAGCCTTTTTGCAAATGCCTTTCCTTCCACATCCAGTAGTGCAATCAGTCTATAATTCCCAGGGTCTGACGCATCCCCCTTTTTGTAAATGGGATGTAGAATGGAGCCTTTCCATGAGTCCGGAACAACAGAAGAATTATAGCAATGATTGAATAAGGTTTGTATGTGGGGTGCCCAGAATTCACAATCTTCCTTAAAGATATTCCCAGGCAGCCCATTGGGCCCTGGCGCCCCATCCTTCCTGATGCCCCGGAGGATGATTAATATTTCTCTTTCTGTTTGATCTAGCTCCTCCGTGTTGCTCTCCTCATGTTGGAGATCTTCATCTTTAACAATGCATTCCATAGTTGTTTTCTGGTCGACATATAGGTTGGTGGCATGAACAGCCCATTTGTTGGCGGGCACAGCATTATGAATTTGGTGGCCACCATATAGGCCATTAATGTGTCTCACAAATTCCTTGCTTTTGTTGGGTGCTAACAAAGTATAAATGATTCTCCATTTTTCCTCTATGCTGGATTGTTTTAGTTGCCAAACAATTTTTTTGTGATTTTTTCTAGCTGTCTTCAGTTGACTTTCCGTGTGGATAGACTTTTCCTTCTTATACTTTAATTCTGCCAGTCGGCAGCACTTTTTGCTCTGAGTGAGGATTTGATTGTCTGTGTGATTAACGTTCCACGATTGTATGAGTTTATTATTCTGAGTGAATTGCCTTCCTGGAGTTAATGCGTTGAATAGTGAACTCATGATGTCTGCCCAACTGGTCTGTGGGCCATTTATGCAAGTGTTGTGCTTCCATTTGTTGTACTTTGTCCAACTTATGGGCCCTCATTTAATACGTTTAATTGAGGCTGTTTCATTTTCTAGGCTGAGCATATTGCCTACAGCTAGATATTCTTCATGCCTCATGCTGCTAATGTTGACCAGAGCAGAGATTGGTTGATGATCGCTACCGGTAGTGGATAGTACCTTATACTCTACGCATCTCCTCAGCAAGTTCTTACTCAAGAAAATATAGTCGAGCGTGGAAATGTTCTTAAATGTAGGTTGTGAAGTTGTTGTGAGGTGGCCAGAGTTGTTTGTGGATCCCAGGTTAAATTCGTTAATACAGGCTTCCATGAGCTTGAGGCTGCTATCCTCTTGATTTTGTTCCGGGGCACACAAGTCCCTGATGTTACAATCCCCAGTAATGATACATTTGTGACCAGGGTTCTCATAAAGGTAAGCTCTAACTATCCTGGTGATCCTTCTGATGTTTGTGTTTTTATCCTTTTTTTGGGGGTTAACATATAGGTTAATTACTCCAAGTTTGAACGGGGTGCCCTCTACTCTAAGCCCAATTATTGTTATGATCTGGACGTCTAGTGCATCTGTGGGCCAATCCTCGAATTGTAATTGTAGATTTAATTTTGCAAATATCGAGATCCCTCCACTAGGTCTTCCGAAGATGTTTTTTTTGCTTGCCATTATGTGGAAGGCCTGGTAGCCTTTAATGTAGTTGGCAGTTTCCATCCAAGTTTCCTGCAAGCATAAAATGTCTCCAGACAACAGTAATTTCATGGCTTCATTATTGGACACGATCGACTTGAACCCTGCCACGTTCCAACTAATTAACCTAAACTTGGTGTAAAGTGTCACCGTTTTAGTACCTCTATGAATGTCTGTATTAAGCCTCCCTGCATGGCTGCATTTGTGTGTACCATGCAAGGTTGGTGTGTCCCTTGTACTAGGAGTTTCCCCAGTCCTTGGAGTGCAATGCCGTGGAAAGCCATGCCCAGTCTTCCTGTGTATTGGCCTGGGTGCTGCTCACCTCCTTGCAGAATCTGGTGGTAGAGCCTTTATATAGCTCAACTGTAATGTCATTGCTGAATGGTTGGTTTGAACTTGTCTTGGTGCCCCTTAATGTGCTGCACTGAGAGCGAGGCACTTCTAGATTTTGTGACCTCTGAAGAAGCACATGCGGGTATTTTTCAGTTGGGCAGCTGTCTATTCGGATGCCCCAATCCTCAAGAGTATCTTTTTCTGACAATATGTTCTGAATGTCACGCTTATTGAGCCACTTTGTTAGGGTCGATTCCTTATTCCCTATCCAAGGGTATTTTTTAAAGAATATAGTTTAGTAGTAGTATAGTTAGGACTCTTAACTTTAGGACTCCTAAATGTCTTCTGTGAATACCGAAAGTCTTAAAATTAGGATTTTTCTCAATTTAGTAGTAGTAAAGTTAGGACTCCTAACTTTAGGACTCCTAAATGCCTTCTGTGAATACTGAAAGCCTAAAAATTTGGATTTTTCTCAGTGTAATAGTAATAAAGTTAGGAGTCCTAACTTTAGGACTCCTAAACTGAGAATAATCCTAATTTTAAGACTTTCGGTATTCACAGAAGGCATTTAGGAGTCCTAAAGTTAGGACTCCTAACTTCTGTGAATACCGAAGTGAGTAAGTGTCTTCTGTGAATACCAAAATGAGTAAGTGCCTTCTGAGAATACCAAAATGGTAGTAAGTTTAGGATTTTGTCTTAAGTTAGTTCTGTGAATCGGGCCCTTGGAATTTGAGGGCTAGCACTTACTCACAATGTAGAGCACTGCACATCCCTATTAAACGCTTCTTGTTAATCAGCTCCACTGGAAACCCTAATCAGTTTCTCCTAATTGAACCACAACCAGGTGTGGTCGTAGAAATACACTCTCTGAGTATTGACAGTAATGCTTTTTTTTAAATAAATTGTGATTCCTGACAAAGTCGAGCAGCAGATTAGAGTCCAGATGGTTTCTAGAAAGGGCCTGGGTGTTATCACGGGAATGCAGCATGCGCTGTAAAAGCAAAAAACAATGTCCACTTATGGCCGCAAGAACAATGGTGTGCACCACATTGGGTCACACTCACAAGACCAGTAAGAGAACACTTTTTGCTTGTAGATAATGCCAATCAGGAGAATAAGACCTTCAAATTCCTCAAACCTTTAACATTGGTTGAAGTCCACCAGTGCACTTGTAGACAGTGCTGAAGACTCTCTTGGCGCTGCATTAAATATTGTTCAGCATCGAAGTATGTTTGAATGACCATCATGCCCCGACATTGATCATCAATGAAGAGATTACATTTGTCTGTGTCCACAGAACAACCATCAACTCCAGTAAAAGGAGGTAGAATAGGTTGGGTTCCATCTGGAGCAATACCCATCAGCTTCTCCTCCGTCATTGCTCTAGCATGCACAAGTCTAACAAACTGTGGGTTAGTGTGAGGTACATTACACATGGAGCTTCCATTTCCTTCTCAACAGTCAAAGGCCTTGCCACTGCGACAACAGATGTGTTGCCATCATCAGAGAAATCGTATTGCTCTGACAATTCCTCTCTGATAGAGAAATCACTGACAGAGTCCCCTACTCTCAGTATACGATGACGTGTCAATCTCTGAATAATGCATTGTCTCCACTTTTGTACTACATTCCAGAATCAGCTCTAATGCAGGCTGCAAAAGCAGATAAATTGAATATCGGCAACTTGACAGCAAAACAAAATTCAAAGGGAAAAAACAATAAAACTGCAATGAAAAACCACTAAAGTGAAGCACTGATATGTTTGGAAAAAAACAATAATCCTTTTCTAATAGAAGTAGTGGAAAAATGAATCACGCCTGTAACAAATGAGTTCCACCTATTTAGTCTATAAGGATTTAGTGCTTATGACTATCCGGTTGTTGGACCTTTACGGTGGGTGAGACTCACGTCCTGAGACACACTCACTGTACATTTACAGTACTTGGACTGAGCATGTTTACTGGGGGAATTTCATGGGTTTTGTACGAGTGAAATGTCCAACTAACTATAACTTTCCCTAAACCTATGGTTTTTTCAGTGAATTTCCAAGGTTTTTGAAATGCTAATTTCTAACTATAACGTTCCTGAAACTTATGGTTTTATTCAGTGAATTTCAAAGGTTTTTTAAATGCTAATTTCTAACTATAACGTGCCTGAAACCTGTGGATTTTTCAGTGAATTTCAAAGGTTTTTCAAATGCTAGTTTCTAACTATGCCTACAGAGGTAGGACATGTGAAGAAAGAAGAAAAAACGCACAGAAAGAAGCAAAAGAAATGCAGAAAGAAGTAACTGAAGTCCCCAAAGACGAAGAAAAGTGCAGGAAGAAGCAAGACATGTGCAGAAAGAACCAATAGAGGAGCAGAAAGAGGCCTTGTTCCAAAATCATCCTATGCCCACAACTTTTTCAGGCGGGTACTGGTAGTAACTGACTCTGACTAACAAGGCCTAGAGCCAGTGCTATGCTAAAAGACACTTAGAATACAGTGAAAACACCTACATACACAAGGGAACATTATGCGTTGGGGTACCCCTGTGATTAGCATGACCTCCTCTGTAAGGCCCTAGTACATAATAGGGCAGGGGGATTAAAACTACCTCTTGAAATGCGCTACGGGGTGCGCTTGCACAGTCGTGAAGGGAGGGGGGCCTGCGGTGATATGTATGCAAACATGCCCTGTGGCCGTTTTAAGTTGGGAGATTAAGTCCCCTTGAATCCTGACGGTCCCTGGGGTCCAACTAGCCAACCATGTACCTCCAGTAAGTGCCACAGAGCTGCGTTGCAGAGAGGTGTAAAAAGGGGCATGGCCTGGCCCACCTCTCTGCAACGCAGTACAGTGGTGCTTACTGGAGGTACCTGGTGGGGTTGTTGGCCCCCTAGGGACACTCAGGATTGAAGAGGAATGAATTCCCTAATTTAAAATGCGCCACAGGGCGTGTTTGCATACATGTCACCTCAGGCCCCGCCCCCTCCCTTCACCACTGTGCAAACGTGCCCCGTGGTTCGTTTTAAGTTGGGAGATTAAGTCGCCTTGAATACTTAGGGTCCCTGGGGTCCAACTAGCCCACTAGGTACCTCTAGTAAGCGACACAGAGCTGCGTTGCAGAGAGGTGTAAAAAGGGGCATTGCCTGGACCACCTCTCTGCAACGCAGGACTGTGGCGCTTACTGGAGGTACCTGTTGGACTAGCTGGCCCCCAGGGGCCCTCAGGATTGAAGGGGAAATAATTCCCCAACTTAAAACGCGCCACAGGGCATGTTTCCACACATGTCACCTCAGGCCCCGTCCCCTCCCTCCACCACTGTGCAAACGCACCCTGTGGCATGTTTTAAGTTGGGGGATAAAGTCCCCTTGAATCCTGAGGGTCCCTGGGGTCCAACTAGCCCATGAGGTACCTCCAGTAAGTGTTGCAGAGCTGCATTTCAGAGAGGTGTAATAAGGGGTGTGGCCTGGACCTCCTCTCTGCAATGCAGGCCTGTGGCACTTACTGGGGATACCTGGTGGGCTAGTTGGCCCCCAGGGGCCCTCAGTATTGAAGGGGAATTAATTCCCCCAATTAAAACGCGCCTCCGGCACGATCGCATGTGTTGCTTCTTTTGGAAGGGGGGCTGTGTGGCCCCCCTTCTTTTTACTTTTTTTGGGACCCCATCCCCCAGGGCTTGGCCCCCATTTAAAAAAAATATATAAATGTTAATGGCAAGGGGGCCGTGTGGACCCCCCTCCCGTGGCCAATTCCGGCAATGGGGACCCCATCCTCCAGGGCATGGCCAAATATATATTTTTTTATTATGGAGGGGGGCTGCATGTCCCCCCTCCTAAGGCCTCTATTGGCCCCGGGGACCCCATCCCCCGGTGCCGGCCTTTATTTATTTATTTTTTTATGTTTTCTTTGGTGGCCCCCCACCCGGGCCACTTCCGGCCTTTTTTTTCGGAGGGGTGTCGCGTGGCCCCCCTTCTCAGGCCTATTATGGCCCCGGGGACCCCATCCCCCGGGGCCTGACCATTGCCTTTTTTTTCAGAGGGGTGTCGCGTGGCCCCCCTCCTAAGGCCACTTCTGGCCCCAGGGACCCCATCCCCCGGGGCTGACCCTATCCGTTGGGGACCGTGGGGGAGTCCCCAATCCCCCCACGGTCCCGCCAGCACCCCGTGTCCTGCGGGAGCCGGCATTGCTTTTCCACAAGGGGAGCTGCTGACATGCAGCTCCCCTTATGGAAAAGCAATTCTGCTTTGCTTCATTGAAGCTAGAGCAGGTTTCCCTGCTCTCGCATCAATGAAGCAAAGCAGAGTTTGCAATGAAAGGGCGGGAGCCGTGAGGCTCCCGCCCTGTCATTGCAAACAGCAATGTCCCAGGGTCGGCACCCCGGGACACTGCAGGAGCCAGCACCGGGGGGTGGCAGTCCTCAGGGCCATCAAGGGCGCCAGGAGGGGGGCCATGTGACCCCTCTCCCACCATTTGCACAGCCCCAGGGAGGTGGTGGTCCCTGGGGCTCGGGGGTCCATCATGGACCCCAAAATTTGAATAATTAGTACCCCGGGGAGGTGGCAGTCCCTGGGTTTGTGGGGGGGCTTGAGCCCTCCCACACAGGTATTATTATAAAAATAAGAGCCCCGGGGTGGTGGTCCCCGGGGCAGCAAGGGGGGTGTGTGCCCCCTGCAAAATTATTAATGAAATGCCTTGGAGGCCCCCCGCACATAGAAAAACAAAGCCCCTGGGGTGGTGGTCCCAGGGGCTGCGGTGGGGCCATGAGCCTCCCCGCAAATATTTATGAAAGGCCCCCGGGGCTGCGGGGGTCACCTGGGCCCTGCTATTACATTTTCACTTGCCCCCGGGACTTGGCCTACCCAGGGGCTAAATAATAACGAAACATGGGAGCCCGCACTTCAGTTTTTTTTTATTTTCTTGGCCAAATTCGCGCACCCAGCGCGAATTCAGACGATTGTTTTTTTAAAAAAAAATGCTTTTTTTGGCGACCCCCTGAGCAGGCCTAGGGGGTCAGGGTGTTTCTACCCTGCCCCCTTTTCTTGTTTTGCACATTTCTTTTTCTCGTTTCTTGTGCCTCGGTTCAATTGAGGCCGAAGATGGCTGCCAATACTTCCTGGTTTGAAAGGTTGACAGCCTATTAGAATGCAGCTCGTGATCAGCAGGGTGCGTGGATCCACCGCGGCCAGAAATATTGAAACTTTTATTTTTTGATTTTCTCAGCAACTACGGAATAGATTTACACCATTTAAAAAAAGGACGCTTTCTAAACCAAGCACTACCTTTTTGCCAAATTTGGTGTAATTCCGTTCAGCAGTTTTGGCTGTAACCGTGTCTAAAGTTTCCTATGGGAAATTGATTTTTTGACATCTATTTTTTTATTTTTTCCGCAACTACTGAACGGATTTACACCATTTAAAAAAAGGGTGCTTTCTGAACCAAGCACTACCTTTTCGCCAAATTTGGTGTAATTCCGTTCGGCAGTTCGGGCCGTAGCCGTGTCTAAAGTTTCCTATGCAAAATAACATGGAGAAAACACGTTTTGGGACCCCCTTTTTTTCTTGGCCCCACTCACCGAATCACCCCGAAGCTTTCAAGATAGGAGCTGACCGTAATGGGCCATAAGTTTTGAAAATTTCGCAAAGATTCATCAACCGCCGCCAAAGTTATTGCGAAAACAAAAAACTAGTTTCCTATGGAAACTAGGTCCTAACTATAACTACCTACTGGCGACCGCCAGTAGGTAATAGGCAAATAAACTGCCCTAAATTGCAGTTTCACTCCACTTAGCCTTGCACATTCCAGCCAGGTGTCAAACTGGGTAAAACATTCATGCTGAGTTTGGTTTTGCAATACTCAACAGACTACATACACGTCTTATGGAACTTCATGAATTGCCATAGTCTTCTGGCTCAGCTCATAATCAGATTGCACGTCTTTGTCCTCCATACTGAGCCAAGTTATTTACTCTGCTCAATGGCAGAGGAAACAAAAGCCACCTACACAAAATGAGGGAATATTAGTACTTGACCCAGTTCCTGGGAAAGGAAGGGGTGGGGAGATAATATGCATCTGATAATTAGCTTGTCATGTTGCCCATGGGCTGGGACAGCCAGGCCCACTAGAAAATAAGGGGGGTGTAGACCTTTGACTCCAACAGGGGAAGGGATTGCCTTTAACATTTTGGTGGGAAGGGATGAGGCATTGAAGTCAGCTAGGGACAGAGCTCAGGCCTTCAGGGGAGCTCTATCCAGAACAAACTTTAAGTCAACAAAATGAATTGTCTCATAATGCTAGGCAGGAGAGTTAAGAAAGAGTTTGAGGGAAGATGTGGCATCCTAGGATTAAATAGGGGTGCTTGGCATCTACAACTTTCCGCCCCCTCACACTTAAAAACCACTGCACAAGGGTGAGACAGTTGAAAAAACCCTGGACTTGTGAGGAGGTGATTGCTGAAAGGATGCCCACATGGGAGAAGATGAAACATGATGCCCTGCAAGGATACACTAGGGACCTTGACTCCAGCTGACTGCAAGGACTTGGATGGGTCTCTCCAGGACTCATGGTGCTGATCCCCTAATGCATGCTTTGGACCAGTTGGGGAAAAGATCTAGACGCCACTGCCCTCCAGGTGCTCCGTAAAGACAGCAAGGAGGCCCTGTGCATGGGGAGTGTAGGCAGGAGTTTTCTCCGATGCCTGGGAGTGGAGGGGCTGTTCAAGATGCTTCAACCAACAGGAGAGGAGCACCTGGAGCCAGGCAGAGGAGAATTCTGGTGCAGGTAGCCAGAGAATACAGCTCCTCACTAGATAAGTACCTTTGAAGATTAAGCACCGAGTTTAAAATGTCCCTGGTAGCTAGGCCTGGCCACCAGGAGCAAAACAAGCAAAAGATGTGCCCTTTTAAACATCAGGAAAAATTTAAATCCATGACTGTGACACTCAGTTGGGTATTCCTTTCAAAACCTCAGGTTGGGCCAAAGTCCAGGTGTTTGCACAATATAATTTCAGTGATTAATAGGATGAGGGGTATGCAGGTAGCTTGCTCCATGAGCCTTTTTTGGCCTCTGGACTGCATCTCCTTGGGTCCGATGCACGTATTTCTCTCCCTATTCCCCAGGACAGAGTTGGCTAGAAGTTGCAGCACAGCCAAACTCTTCCTTCTACTCCTGGGTGGCCAAGACCCTAGGAGTAATGGAGGCTGCCTCCTCCACCGCCCGTGTACATGTCTGTAAGGGCAGAGGGCCTACCACAGTAGACAGCGTTGCTCCCAGCACAGAGTTACTTTCTTGCAGCGGGAGCTGCAGATGGTTTGCCTGCTCTCACGCACTGTACGTCTGTGAGTGGGGAGCCATCTGTGGAGCCAGGAGTGAGCTCCCCACGGTGCCCCCACCTAGCACTGCCTACAACTGTGTACCTAGTGGGTATAATTGCCCAGGATTAAAAAAGAAACGTA
Source organism: Triturus cristatus (assembly GCF_964204655.1). Classification (NCBI taxonomy): domain Eukaryota; kingdom Metazoa; phylum Chordata; class Amphibia; order Caudata; family Salamandridae; genus Triturus; species Triturus cristatus. The sequence goes on from NC_140591.1 coordinate 821,422,347, forward strand.
AAAAGAGAAAAAGAAACACAGTGTGAAGCCGCCTTACCTTTGCCTGGGTCTGCTAATTTACTTTTCACTGATTCAGGCATGAGAGCATCACATAATGTGCCTCATAATGCCATGCAGGGGCCTATTTCTATAATTTCCTTTGCTTATGGTGCCCCAAGGAGGACCAGTGGAACAGCCAACAATATGCCTCACCACACCATAGATTGTAGAGAAGGGGTGGGTGCTGCTTATTGGGTTGTAGGAGGTGATTGGGGTACTCCAGGAGACTCTTGTGCTTGTCATGGGCAAGGCAGATTTCCCACAAGAGAGTACACATTAAGCAATCTCACACATTCGGGTGAGAAGGTACACTCCAAAAACTACTCTGAGCAATGAACTGCATGAAAATGCCACTTTAATGAAGCAGGTGTGCATTGTAAACTATTAACCCTTGCCACATAGCCATACAAGCTCAATTGATACCTCACTATACATCGATGCAACATGTCCATTCACTTACCGCTAAGTAACCACCCAACAACATATCTACATCAACTGCATGTGACTTCCCTATTCTCCTGAATAACTGAGCTGTCTCTTAACATCTTAACAATCTTAGCCTTAAATTTCCTACTGAATGAACTGTAAACTTTTTCAACCCACCCTGTGCCCCACCTCAAAGCTGATCGCCCACCCGAATGTAATCAGCCACTTTTGGATCCTACAACCACCTATAAACCATCCACAAGAAAACCCCTTTCGCAAAGGACTTTTTTAGCCCAACTCTCCACCAAGCCATACCAGCCACCATAATCACCAAATCCCCACTCCCAATACCTTTCCTAATGTATCCCCAAGTTGCATTAAATAAAGGTCTGTGCTGATAACTGACAAATGTAAACCATTTTTTTTTGTAGAGTTTTATATAGCGCGAACTTGACCCGAATCCAATTAGGTATCAGAGCGCTTTACATAGCACCAGTTACGTTACCTGAGGACACACATTCATTTTTTTTTTTTTAGGCACGGGGAGATTAAGTGATTTGCCCAGAATTACAGGATGTTCAGCGTTATTACCGAGACTCGAACCCAGTTCCCCAGGTCCGAGGTCGAGCGCCCTAGCCATTAGGCCAACTCCTCTCCACCATTGTCCTTGAAAAACTGCTCCTTCTCGTATTGAATGTCAGGGTGCACTATTCACTAGATACCTTTGTCATGTAGTTCCTAGGAATCCCCAGGATCTGCGTGTTTTGGATGACCTAAACTTAGGGCTTGGTGTCCCAACCGCTACCGGACACCCCCCACAGGATATGCCAGCCATTAGACCAGCTTGCTCTACAGTGCCACTACCACCCCCTGTATCTTACAGTGGTGTAGGTAGTTTCTAGCAACCACTGAACATGACAACCCTGATTCCTCAGGGATCATGGAAAACAGTAGAGTACTTTTCGCTCAGTCACTTGTGCCCACTTATTCTCAGTAAATACACAGGGTGGCAAATAGGATGTTTCAATAAGTATTTTATTGGTCCAGCGTCAATCTTGTAAAACATATTTGCTGCGACAATCAGAAGACAGAAACATATGAAAGAGATTGCAAATACCAATATAGTAAATAGTAGATACATTTCTACCATAGTGTTAATAAGATGAAGATAAGCAGTTCAGATAAAAACAGTAGCACTTGCATATTCCCAAAATGCATGCTCTAAGTAATTTTCCTAAATGTACCTAGCCTAGATATGTATGTGCAGCATGTACATGCGTATATGTAGCCAAGAAACCCCTAGGGAAGAACCAGCCCCCTCACCTGATGGTTGAGAATGAAGGACCCCATCTCTGTTTCAAGGATGACAACCCTCAAGGGATAAAATACAAAAAGAGGGACAAGAGGGGCTTTTTCCACTCACAAAAGAGTGGGAGGTCCAGCAAAAACAGGAGCCCCAGTAACAGAGATTACAAAGAAAGGAGTTTCTGCTGTTCCTCTATTAAAGAGTTAGCGAAATCAAAGAGAAGGCTGGATCCAACTCAGTCCACCATGTGTTCATGGTTGAGAATACATATGTTGGATAATGGTGCCCTCACACACCCTTTCAGGTGTCATGCTTCATCAGATGGGCTGCTCCTCATCGGGCCGGCGGTGCAATGCCCAACGGGCTCCCTTGAAAAGGGGCACTTTGTCCGAGATCTTCTATCCAACTGCCGTATGGTGAAGTGCGGGTGTGGGGCCTGGATAGTGTAGATGTGTATTAGTGATTTAAAACAGGGTTAAGAGTGCCTGGCGGGAATCAGTTTTATTCTGGGGGCCTCCTACCCTGATTAAAAACGTGTGAACATAGCACTCGTCAGAGTATGATGTCTCGTGTTAGAGTGTCCTATGTTAAAAATTATGGGTCAACATGTTTCTCGCATAGAGTGAGTGTTCTCGCGATTCGTCAGGACCTAGAAAAAGAACAACTATCTACAACTAAAAAGCTACAACTAGAAAGCTATTGGTAATCAAGTATATAGCAAGTCAGGTGTCTCTTGACTAAAATACCTGTAGTGATCTGGAGCTACCTGTAAAGAAAGAAGGTAGGTTATAACATTTATACATAGGTATGCATCGTACATAACAGTTGGAGATAAAGCCTTCAATGTGACTCAAAACTCTTATTTTGACTTAATGGTGGTGTTTTCTGATGCGTCAGAGGGCACGTCAGAAATTATAAAAGCAGTTGGTGGTGAATCCCCACAGTGAGCTTTCGTGACTATTCGCCTCTGTGGAATTCTATTAAAAACAGCAGGAAATACAAAGGTATGACTCACGCTATTCAGTAACTTTCCAGACATCAACAGTACTCGGTGGGTCGCGCATGAGTATAAGTTCCTCAGTAAGTAGGACTGGACCGAAAAGGGTAACGAAATTGGTGAGTCTGGTGTGGTCCGACATATCATATAAAATTGTATAGAAGCAGTTAGTGGTGGCCAAACTCTCAGGTAAAAAGATAACCATTAGGTGTCAGGTGTTCCTCATTCATGTTTGCGAGTCTCTTTCTGTCAGAATCTAATGTACAAGGGAGTCATCGTGGACCAGAAAAAGCTGGTGTAGCGTGTGCCAGTGGTAGGCGCTATATCTGGATTACTATGCAATGTATATATCCCTAAGGCAAAAGTGGGCCTAAGTTGGAAAGCTGGAGTTAGCGGTATCGAGAAGTAAAGGCTTTCATGGTGGTGTAAGAATGATCATATAGCAGTGGCCACAGGTAAACTTCTACCTTTTTAGACTCATAGCACTGTATTCTTCCCCTAAGGAACAAGTAGCATATGGTGGGGAAGTAGGGTGTTGAGGTTTCAGAAAAAAACGGGGCTGAGTGGAGTGTGTGGTGACTTGAGGACCGTTGCAGATGGATAAGTGAGCATAATAGAGGAACAGCAGAAACTCCTTTCTTTGTAAACCCTCAAGGGATGTCAGACTACTGCGTGTCGAAGATTCAGCATGCAGGACCCCGTATCAGCTTGGTAACAATGCTCCTCTAATATGCAGGGCAAAATAAGGGTCTTATATACTAGAGTGGCCACTCCTGGGTTTCTTCTAGAATCAATATGTTTTGAAAACAATCATAAATGTTTTTTCAAACAAATGCGATCCTGCACAGCGGACTGTTGGCCAAGGATGAAAAAAGTAGTGACCCTTATACAGAATAATTATGCCGTGCCTGGGGACATGTTTATGTACGTAGGGGACAGGGATTATGATAGAATATTAAGAGCCTAGTGTCGAAGAGACAGGCGCAAGCTACTAGGTAAAAGGTCACCTGTTTGAATTGTTATTGTTATGTGGATGGGACAATGTATGTACAAAAGGGGTATACATGACAGGACTAGCCTAAAGGACATGACACCTTTCTCTCTACAGAAGTTTTTAACTCCCTATCAACTTTCCCCCCTAGCTCTGTCAATGGCTGTCGGCTTAGCCACCCCATGCCTTTCTCTCATTAGTAGGATCTTCATCCACACGTCCATCCATTCATCCTTTCACCTCTCACACATTCCTCTCCATAGTCTTTATTAGTTCCAGGCACTTATGATTCACTAAGTTGTTTTCCCCTAATTGTGTTGCCAGGTTGTCTGTACAACCATTATTCATACTCAACTTATACAACAGTGGCAGCAATTCCCCCATCTCACCCCATCTTTTCCACATCACTTCTCCCATATTTGGCTTTCATCAAACTCCAGCTGCTTCCAGTGCTGCACCACGGCTTCCTGTGTTTCTGCCCACTTGATGAAGAATTTGCCGCATAGCAGGTAATCAATAGAGACTGAATCACTTGTCCTGTTTATAACCAGGGTCATGGGTTCTTGCCGTCTTTAAAAACCCTCATTCACGTTAAAACCCTTGGTGCAGTATATCTTGATTTTCCGCAAGCGTTATTATGCTAAGAGCATCATCATCAGGGCATTTGTTATCCTTTCCTCCGCATGGAGGGAGACCAACTGGTATTCACAGTACCGATTAGTGATGGTGAGAGTGAGAGTGAAGTGTGTCTAAAATGACCTCCATCTATCAGAACTAATTGTATTCGGTTGATGATTGGGTTAGGTTAAAAAAAGGAGTGGTGCGTAAATAGAAGAGTCACAGTTCGATTGCACCTAGTTAAAAATGTGAGTGGTCGACATGTTTGAGCCATTGGGTGCCCAGTCGGGTCGTGGAGCTTTCTTCAGGACTGTGAGATTGCACACATACTGTTTTGTAGTGTGTGTGGGTAAGTAATGCACTTACCCTTCTTCTTGCGTGTGCTAAATAGCACTTTGATCTGTTATAGGTGAATTGTACCTGTAACTGGAGAGGGAACAAGACCATAAAAATCAATAGGCAGGAATCAATCTTATTCTTCCGATATGTGATGCTTAAACAATTACATTCAAAGTTTCACAATTTAAAGTGTCAAAGTGCTCCAAATAGTCAAGCTGGAATTGTGAGAGTGTACATCTCAATTCATAAGAAACATCACAATCACACAAAAAAGCAGTATCTTCTATTATATTTTCCCCTTAATAACGTGTTTGTACTGAGTTATGATGGGGGAGGGGGCCGCGCTTCTTTTACTGAGCGTGGGGACTATATTAACGACTATGCCTCTGCCGAACAAATGTGTGTCGAAAAAATGTGCAGCGCTCTTTTTATGCCTGCATATGCCGTTAGACACCCCACTGTTGTGTCTTACGGGGAATGTCTGTGCGTAAGGCAGTTAGCACGTGCGCTGCTTAATTGTTGAGAGGTTGCCACATATCTATATAAACATGTAGTCCTTCAGAGTACCAGGTTTGGAATCTGCAAAAAAACAGCAATACAACAATTAGAGTGTAAATACAACAAAGTAAATTTTTGGAGAAAACATTTGTCTTGTAAGAGTCTGAGGACTATACACCCAACCACTTAAACCTCTTGGCAGACAATACCCTTCTCATAGCCTCTGTCACTGCCACTATTGACACAGCCCCTGCAACTTAACAACTGAAAGCTAGTAAGATTCGACCTATCTCTATTCAGAAATACCTCCTCCTTTTCCACTAAACTCGAGGCCACACAGCATCTCCACCAATAAAAAGGACAGAGCTATTCTACTGGATACTTATTCAAGCTTCTGAACCGGCCCTTCACCCTCCGATCCTTCTTTGACATACAAAGCTGAATCACAGTCTCATCTCTTATACACTCTACATTTGTCCTATATAAACAAACCTTTGTAAGAACTGATAACTCAACTTCTGTACTATCATCCATGATAAAGGTCTCCACAACTTCCTGCCATTTCCCCTTTCTTTGGCCCACCCATCTAGCAACCTATGGCCCATATCACCATCCTATCAGTCATACATCCACAACAACTAGCAAATAGATAGCTATCCCTGCCAGCTTATCCGATATAGTCAAAATGTGACAGCCTTCTCTCAATCATACTCTTGATAATGTGTACAGCATCCAGTATCCTCAAAACCTTATGACTACCATGTCTTCTTTCCGCTCCAAATGCCAAAAACTTAGCCCAGGCCTGAGCATATGCTGTTGTCGTGGAACTTGCCAATAAACATTCTCCCAAATCCAGAATGCTCAATTTCTACTTGCCACAGGTCCCTGAGCATCTCCATCCTCTCCACATCGGCACCCTGTACAAGCCCACAGAACCTCCTCCACTGGGAGTGAGATAACGCATACATAATTTCAATGTCAACTCTAATGACATGCCTTGCTTTAAAAATAAAATTCAACTTCAGACAGCCCAGCACAGAAACCCTCAACATATGCAGCACCCTCAAAGATGACTGTTTGTTCACTATATTCACCAATGCCATATTGTCCACATTGAACAATACCTTCCTGTTCCTGAAATTGTCTCCCCATACTACCAAATCAACCACAAGGAGTAAGAATTCCAGAAAGGCAATGCTGCAGACTTCCTGTCTCCATTGCATGGGTCATTACTCTGTGCACCACCACCATTTCTTCAACATATTCACTCATCAATATCCTATCTTTTCTCACAGCCATCAAGTGAGCGCTCAACGGATTTCGGATTCCTATGTACGGCAGATTTTTATGTTTCCTTTTCTTACTCCCTTTTATTATTCTTCTCCTTCCCTTCTGTAGCCTCTTTACCTTTCTTCTTAACCTCACTGTCATCCTTCTTGATGTCTTACCCCTCCGCGCCTGCTCCCTGATCCACCACATAGCAACACTTGAAAAATTGCAGCCCTATCAGATCTTCTGACATATCACCAACACCTTTTACAACCAATTGCGATTTGCACAACGTTCATCTTCTTACCAGGTCTTCTGATGAAGGCCAGTACGGAAGCCTGCTGCCCCTTCCAGCACCTTGGTATCCAGTGCTTGAACTATTTTCATAGGCGCTGGTGTTGCCTGTCTCTCACTATCCTGTAAAACACCAATCTCGGCTGCCACATTACTCTGTCCCCAAGTGCCCCAGCCTCTCAAGTTCTTTGATCACCAATGCCATTTCTCTGTTTCCTCCCTTTCTTCCTGTATCTCATCCACCTACTCACCCTCCTCTCATTTTTCATGACTCTGTAATTCAACATGGTTTTCTCCCAGCACTAAGCCTTCCCCTCTGCACCCCAATTAGCCCCCACATTTTCCCACCGGCAACACCACCATCACACAATACTTTCTACCTCTGAGAGAACCTTTATGACAAGGAGGCCATCCCCATCCTGTTCCTCGACCATCCACCACTGCTGTCAATCCAGCCGTCTGGACCGCGCCAACACTTCCACCTCGGGTAGGTGAACCACAATGGACTCTTCCAGATTACATACTCCTTCGTCTCTATGCCAGCACTTTTTACCCCTGGATAGGCGGTCCACACTGGACTCTTCCAGCTCACTTACTCCTCTATGCCATTCATTGACAATGCTGGAAAAGCCCAGCCTGATGCCATCTCCCCCATTCACCTATCACCACTCATTGCTGCAAACCAACACCCACCTGCTTTTCTTCCCTGTACTTGCCTTTCACTTTGTTGGGCCGACACTTTTACCCCTCTCTGCACCAACCTTCATAGCCTCCACCTCCACTATTCTCCTTTTAGGTTGCTCAGTACACCTATCCTGCCCCTGTCTTCCTTGTATAGTCCTTTCCAAACCTTCTGCTATTGTTATGGAATTTGGGCCCCCAGCCTTCATTGTCTATTTCAAGGGTTTCCTTGTCCACCTGAATCCTCAAGACAAGAGGCCCTGCTGTTCTGCCTTGCTTTCTATCCCCCCAGCTCACTGGGTGTTGACGCCACCTGTTCTGTGCAGCGCACCACCACAGCCTGCTGCTCCCCTGCCGTGCCCTCACTCTCCTCACAACCTGACACCAGTTTGTGGCCACTGTGTCTCGAGGAACCACAACATCCAGGACCTCACTGCTGCTCCCACTTAACCACTATGGCTTTTGCCATCCAGGACCTCATGACCCTGTCTTGCATCAACCCTTACAAGGGATGCCATACTCCTACCTCTTTTGACAATCACCCTTTTTCCCAGACCTCCCCTGCTCACTTTAGCCTGTTATGACTGCCACTGCCATCCCTTGTGTCAGTGTATGTGATCATCAGGCGCAGTTAGGCACCCATGCCTGGTTCCATGACCCTGGCAAAAACAACAATTGAAGGAAAGAATGCAGACCAATGTCATACATTCCCCCCAATACAGAGATCTGGGCCTAAAACCATCACATTTTTACCCCCATGCCATTCCAGTTTGAACCCAGCCATATGCAAATCAGTCTTGACCCAGCGCCCAATGGGAACAGTGCAGCCGGAACTGCTAGACTAGGTCCTCCCTGGACTGGAAACAAGCATCCTAGGACTGGTTTTGGGGTTTCACCCCTCATCAGCCAGGATAGCTTGACTCCAGTGGCATGGAGAGCACGGGGCCCACTTCTGGGCATACCCTTCCCAATCGGAGTGACAAATGCAAAAAACAACAATTGATGGACAGAATGCAGAACAATGTCATACATTCACCTGAGTACATATATCTGGGCCTAAATCCATCATTTTTTGCTCCCCATGCCATTCCAGTTTGAACCCAGCCATATGCAAATATTCAACCCAGATCTGTGACTGAAAAGTTTCAGCTCTCCTTCCATCATCTCCTTGTGTTTGCTTTGTTCGCCCTAAGTTGGCAGGGTATGCCCAGACGTGGGTCCCTTGCTCACTTTGCCACTGGATTCAAGCTAGCTTGGCTGATGAAGGGTGTTACCCAGAAACTGGTGCCAGGCTGCATGGTTCTGGTTCAGGGAAGACCTGGCTTGGAAGTTCGGGCTGGACTGTTCCCATGAGGCACACGGTCAAGACTGATTTGCATATATAGCTGGGTCTGAACTGAGGTGGCGAAGTGACCTAAAGAACGATGATGAATTCAATCCAGATCTGTGACTGGGGATGAGTGTCTGAAAAGTTTCAGCGCTCTGTCCATCATCTCCTTGTGTTTGCTTGATTCCATGACACTGGCACCAATACATTTTTCCTCCTTCAGCACTGTAAGGGCCTCTTCAACACTATCCTCCCTGCCACCATTTATCTTCCTACTCTCACTAACCCTAACACTAATCTGGCCAGACCCACAACAACTATGCCGTGGTACCCCAGGATCCACAATGTCACCTACACAGTAGTGGCCTTAATCCCTATGCTTTCCACCCTTCACTTCTATCCAGTAATATCTCTCTGTCAATTGCTGCTCACATCAGTCCCCAGGGCTGTATCACCTTCCCAAGATGCCCAAGGGGCAGAACTTCGATGTCTCCTGCCCCCCAAGGCCCAATTCTACCTCGGTGAAAAGCCTTGGAGACACTAGGACTCACATCCTTGAAATTCAGACTGAGTATTAGGCCTGGGCTAAATTTCCGTTCCGCTTGCGGAAATTGCGATAATTTGACATTTTCGCGTTCCGCGGAGAGCGCGAAAATGTCAAAATTTCCGCATTCCACAGCTTAACGATAATTTGTTTCTTGCTCGCGCTGTAAAATAATACATTCTCGCGCGCGCGCGATCGCCTTACCTGAATTCCCGCGTTCGCCGACAAGTTTTCCCGATCCGGTTCTCCACGAGATGTTGGATTGTTGGTAGCCATTTGCGCTGTCTCGCGACAGTTCATGCCCGCAGTAATGTCATTGGTAGCGCGATCACGTCTTTCTTCTCGCGATCATGCACCGCGAGAAGAGTGAAAACAAGATGGCCGCGCCCGCGAGCAACCGCATGGGTAAGTTGGCGAGCCGCGACCACGCAGAAAATACCGCGAACGGGCGGGAAAAAAACTTCTGCATCTTCGCGATATTTCCGCGTGTTTGCGGAGATTTTTAACATTTTCGGGATAATTTGCGAAAGTCACTTTCGCAAATTCCGCCCACCCCTATTGAGTATGCCATCCCTTAGCCATTAGGCCACAAGTTGCACACAACTGAGCTGGATAAAAATATAACTATTTTATTTGATGCAAAAATACAAGTCAATGAAGTTCCAGGGCTGGTTGTACACAGCCAGCACTACCATTTATAGAATAGGAATGAAGGAGGAGGAAGACAGACAGCAGTGAGTGAAAGAAGAGTTGTTTTGTTATTGTGAGCATGGCATATTTAAAAAACAATGGGGGATATTTACAATGAAGTGGCGGAGCGTGTCGTTAGCCTCCTGGGCTTAATGACACGCTCCACCACTTCGGAAACGCAAGACTGCACCATATTTACAAGAATATGGTGCATCCTTGCGTTTCCGCCTGCGATGGCGCTAAGTTTATCAACTTAGTGCCAACGCAGGCACCCCTGCACCAGAGTGCAAGGGTGTTTGTGTGCAGGGGAGGATTGGTTATGTGTTGGAAGGTGTCCCTTCCTGCACATAAACAATCCTAGAAATGCCATCCTGTCCCTTTCATGCGTGCTGCTTCATGCAGCACACATGAAAGTTACAAAATGGCATTTTTTCAAAAAGTCTGTTTATGTACAGGAAGGGACACCTTCCTGTACATAAACAAAGCATGGCATTTTGCTTATTCCATGTGTGCTGCACAAGGCCTTCTACTTATGTCGCTGAACGTTGAAACACTTTGTAATGGAAAAAAACAGTTATTATACATGTGATCATGGAGCCACCAACACTCTGACTGCAAACCTTTACACTGATTGTTTTACACCTTAACCTTTCAATCACAATCAATTATTTATAGGCCTGTATAGGAAAGTAGCTATGACTTTCAACCCTAAAATACAAGTCAATGAGGATATATGGGGTAATATACACAGCCAGCTTTACTACTCATACCAGGAGGGGGGGTGGGGAGGGGGGTGAGGGCAGAAGGGCAAGAACAGAAGTGAGTGAATAAGTGAGAACATTTATTTTTGTCTTGCAGGTGTGGTATATTTTATGGATATTTTCAGACTGTCAAAAAAGTGATTTTAACTTACTCTTACTGCCCTTAGAAAACACAATTTTGGACTGTGAGAAAATACCCTTTTTCTGTGGTTACCCTAATTGTTTGCAGAATTTATTTGCTGGTTTTTAGACTCAGCACTATGGGGACCTGCTGTAGAGTGCACAGTGTATGTTCTCTGCCTCCTAAAATATGTAAAAATTCCTGATTGGCATGCTAACCTCTCCTGTAAGGACATAGTATATTGTGTAAAAACTACACACATGGCATGAAAAGTTAAATTCCACCTGCGGACTGCAGCACATACTTTGCCACCCTCTAGTGTGAGACAAGCAAAACATGACTTAAAGTCAACCCAGTAAAGCCTGAAAGTAGGCCTTGAACCAAACTACACAGACCTGTCAAAATCACTGTCAGGTAGGAAAACCTGATTCTAAATATTAAATAGGCCATCTTTCTAAGCACATTTTGCTGCCCACAAGGTAGGGTGCATTATATGTAAAAATGGGACATGTGTAATATTAAGATTTTCATGTTCCCTCAGTGACTAGGCCTAAAATGACTTTGTCCCTGGTCAGGTTGTAATGGGTACATCATTGATAACTTTTAATTTTTAATGTATGTCTAGTACAGACTCATTCAAAAACGTATTTGTATGTTTAAAAATATCCCATCTATTTGTAAGTTCGAATTTCTATTAATGTAAATCTTAGAAAGTTACCTTTACCCTTCCTGAAGCTGCTAATTTACTTTTGCTCTACAGCCCTTACCCTGCCTTTACTAGTCTTGAATGAGGTGTGAAAGAGGTGTGGAAACTACCCCTAGAGCACAGGCAGTAGCCTGGGTGTGGGGAAGTGTGTTTCTTCCCCTGACAGGAAGATCAGTTAGGATGACCCCAGGAACTTAATTATCTTCATAGGGACCTGTCCTGACATGAGTAAATGCTTGGTGACACCTGAAATGTCCAACCTTTGTCCCCTAGTCAGGTTGACTCCAGAATCAGCGGGGAAAAAAGTTACCCCAGGACCTTTTTTGAGACATGCCAGAGGAGGGGACTGCTCAAGTGCAGAAGGGTTTCCCCATTCTGGATTTTGAGTGGCACTGTGAGATTGTTTGGAGTAGGGCAAACAGAAAATGCTGTAATAGTGGGTGGTTTGCCCTTGGGAACCTTTACACCAACTAGCTAGTGCCCACCATGAACGTGGCACCCTACAGTACCCTCCTTAGAACACTCTCTGAATCTGTGGCAGAATAGAAGATTGCGGGCCCAAATCTGTTTTGTTTCTATATCACATCTGGGGTACCACAGAAGCTATGAAGGACTCCGTTACCGGCTACTTCACGGTATCAATACGCAGCAGGGAGGACTGCGAGGAAGCTGTGACTCTTGCTCAGACTCAATCAATAGATATGTCTCCTGCATGATCCATTGGGTATACTCCTGCACCTGTCCCCCTTGCATCTATGGATTTGAAGTTAGACTCCCTTGATGCTGCTTCATCAGGACCCTCAGGAGAGAAGAATGACCTGCCTCAAGTTGCAAAATCTAGTACTATTAAAGAAGTTGTAAAAGGAGTTTTATTGCACAACTCTTTGAAGGGTAATGTGACTATAACAGATATGAAGCTGGTTGGGCAGAAAGCAACTGCTGATAAGAACTCTAATCTTAGCTCTGACATAGTAATGGGGAGGAACAGATTCTTTCTATTTACAAAAAGAGGGGAACACGGCAACGCATGACTATGATTCTATAAGGTACTACGCAGCCCAAGCATGGCTTTTTCAAGTAAAGCCAGAGTGAGGGCAGGTACTATTTGTAACCTGGATGAGAACAAAACATTATCTGAAGCCACTACTCATAATTCAAGTCATGCCTCTAAAAATCTGAAAAATTCAAAGCTCATAGGGCAAACTGGTAATTTACGAGATTATGATTTAACTGAGCAGTATTTTTCATTGTCAGTTTTGTCTTCAGGTCCTTCAGATAAAAATAACACTGATGAATCTGATAATGACTCTGTGTTCTCTAGTATAGATAATCCTGAACATGCCATCCAGAAACAGGATAAGGCCCTGGATAAACACTTTGGGCCTGATTACTGATTTGGCTGACCCATGATGGTGGTCTGAACAGTGCTGTACTGCGGGCCGTCTGCAGTTTTACTACTGCTGTGGTTGGAACACCACAGGACCACTGCAACCACCAGGGATCCAGGATTATGTGGAGTTCGCACAGCAGTCAGAGGCAGAAATATGCAGCAGCACTGCCAAGCATATTTCGAGTCGCCTCACCACCACTTTTTTCATGGCAGTGAGCCTGTCATGAAAAGGGTGGTGGTGAGGCAACTAAGGGGACCCTAATCCGGCCCCTGCCACCTCAGGGCCCAAGGGGGTGCATTGGGGAGAACATGTAATGCCCCTTAGATTTGCACCCCCAGTTCCTGCACGGTGTGGCATGTGTGTCACACCATGCAGGAGGGTGCAGTCAGCACTCTGAGAGCAGGAGTCGGCATGTGATTCTCTTCTATGAGCCTAACAAATGCCGCTGTCAGACCGTCACACGACTGCCAGTGACACCAGGACAGAAGTCCTAATCTGGCAGGCGGTCACACCATGGGTTTGATGGTCCTACTGCGGACAGAGTGTTGCACCATCCACTGTAGGACCACCAAACTCAAAATCGGCCCCTTTGTATGATTCCCATGTTCGGCCACTCATTTAACCCTATAGGCTCATTTGTCCACAGCAGGCCTCCCAAAGTATACAGGGCTTGACCAATCCCCGATTTTAGAAATCATGTATCAAGGGTTTAAGGCTCATAGGGAAGAGGCTAATTGAGACAGTCAAAAAGCCAGAGCAGCGACTCTGAAATTGTAGGTTGCGGTAAGTTGCTCTTAGTTTTACAGAAATATTGGTGAGAGGATCACAGAGCTTGAGGAGCGGACAATGGCTTTTGAAGCCAATCACATTCTTACTGAGGAACAAGTTGGGGGCAGAAAGCTAAAATTTAAGACATTAATTGGAAATTAGAGGACAACGAAAACAGGCAAAATTGACATAATCTCAGAGTCTTATGCATAGTAGAAAGCTCAGAAGGGAACAATAGAAGACCTTTCATGATTCAGATGTTTAAAATAGCATTTTCTGAACTGAACTATTGAGACTGGACATGAAAAATCTAGTAGTATCACAGATTTCCTGTGATGTCGAAACAATCACATTATGCAATTAATGAGTGTGGGCCAGAACAATATTGTTCTTTTTTGGTAAGGAGGTAGCACAATGAGCTACTCAATTTATAATATGTAGGAAAGCTTCATTGTCATTTAGACAGTGTGAAGGTCTAGGAGGTACAAAAAGGCTCGAATTCTAAAGTAAACTATGCTATAAAGCAAAATATCCAGCCTCATGGATTAGCTGATTCATGGAAGAAATTAAAAATAAATTGCCCTGACTGCATGTTTAACTCATATCCCGAGAAAAAAAAGAAAAAACACAAGATTGGACTATTTTCTGACCTCTCTGTGTTTCATGCAAAATGCAGATATACGGATATAGCCTAATATTTTATCATGTCATAGTCCCATAGTTCTTGAGATCCATAGTGATTTAACTAGTAGGTACATCGCACTCTAGAATCCAGAATTCTTACTGTTGAAAGCGGGTTTGGCTGTACCAGGTATTGTGTGGGACACAAGGAATAATCAAGGGTTTCCAATTTGTAGACAGAGGCTGACTCAATATAAGATTTATGAATATTATGCTGAACTAGCAAATTTGGAAGTTAAGCATTTGTTAGCTATTAAAAATAATGAATCAGCAGAGCAGGATTTTACAGCGACACATTGCTGTGATAAAAATTAATATTCCTAATCTTTATTCTGGGTAGTTAGCCAGAAACTACACAGTACATAAAACTCAGAGCTATCATTATAGCAATATAATAGCCCAAAATGTGGCACTTAGGTTCAGACAAAGCATAGGGGCACATTAAAATGAAGGGTGGATTTAAGTCTGCCCGACACCATAGCGGTCTAAACCGCCCGACCATAGATGCGACTGTCCTGCGGTCGGAAACATCCATTTTACTGTGGCAGCATGTGCAGTGACTGGAAAAGGCCCGCAGCAGGAGGTGCCATGGTGAAATGAATGTCTGTAAACATCCCTGTTCTGCGTGGCAGGCACCTCACTTTGCCTGCCACACAGTGCAGGGTTGTTTAGAGGGGCACAATAAGTGTTGCCTAGGCTCCATAGGGGAGGGTCAAGAGGGAAGGGGGCCCAGCTAGTGGCCACCCAAAGTCACTTTCCGACATTGAAAGGTTGTCAGAAACTGATATTGTAATCCCGGCAGCAGAGATGAGACTGCATCTGCTGTCATTCATGTGATTGCAATTCTGTTCCTCTTCCGACGGGCCCTGTGAGCCAATTGGAAGAGGAGCGGAATCCCCCTGTGGGTTTTCCTCTGACCGACGGCATCGTAATACAGCAGTCTGAGGGAGACCCTCAAAGTCGGGCGAAAAGCCTCCGAGAGACTCTCGAAGGCTTTCTGCCCGACATCGAAATCAGGCTCATAGTGATAATATTGAGGCAATGATAGGTAATGAACGGACTCTATTTGATGACAGCCTTGACAATGTCCAGGCCTTCCCAAAATGTTATTAAAACTAAACATGTCAACGATATAGCAAGGGAATTATTGTGATACAAAAATATCGTGTCAAGAGTATCGGGATGTCAAAAATATAATCTCCAAGAAAATCAAAGTTAAAATATAATTTTAAGTGTTGTTTTTAAAATTGTTTTAAACAACAAAAAAATAATTTAGAAAATATCGTTGCATGTTATATCATTTATAACAGTTATTTTGTATGTAATTTTTTGTACTGTTTGATTTATATGTTTATATTTTTGTTTACTTTTGTTTTTAGTGAGATAATTTATTAAGTATAAATTGTTGAAATTTGTGTTTTAAGTTGTAATAATGCATACAAATAATGGATTTCGAATTTTTTGAACAGTGGGATATTGGGATTTTTAGGGGAGATTTTTAAATTTTTTATATTTTAATGTATATTTAATGTCCATCATTTGGATGATATGCAAATCATTATAGTAAAATGTTTACATGTATTTTGTTATATTAATAATGTTAATGAACAATAATTTGTAATTAAATAAAATATATAATAACTATAATAAGTGTAAACATTTATTACTGTATTGTAAATATTTAAATAAATATTTAAATTAGAATAATGAACAGAATCTATTTCATGAAAGTCATGACATTGTCCAGGCCTTCCTAAAATGTTATTGAACATTATGTCAACAAGATAGCAATGGTGTTTGGATTAAATGCAGGATAAAAAATATTGTAATACCAAAACATCATGTCACGAATATTGGGATGTAAAAAATACAGTTGCCAGGAATGTCGAAGATAAAAATATCAGTTTAAGTGTTGTTTATAATATTGTTGTGTATATTAACTATCATGAATGTAAACCTTTATTATTTTATTGTAAATATTTAAATAAATATTACAATTAAAAATGTATCAAAATTTTATTTAATTAAATAAGTTAATTGTAGTCTTATTTCACATATAATTTTTATTTCTATACACTCTGTGGATTTCATTCCAGAATGAAAATATTTTTTAAAATATGTAAAAAATGATAATGTTGTTGTAAAAATAGGTGTTTTGAATTTTAAATTTAAAAATTGGTTTTATATATTTTTAAATGTTAGTAATATTAAGTTGTGATTATGATTAAATATTTATTTTGTGGGTCAAAGTTTAGGAATGGTACTAAATATTGAAAAAAAAAAAATTATTAATAGTGATAAAAATATTATTTCTTATCTTAGGGCCTTATTACAAGTTTGACAGCAGGTGGACTGCCATACCCGCGGTCCGACCAGCGTGAGCTCAGCATTCCAACTGCCGTATTACAAAATGGGAACATTGCTTTTGGAGAGACCGTGGCTGTACCGCCTACATCGCCAGCATTCCGCATGACAGCCGGATAGCAATCAGGGAAAAGCTGCTTCCATATACAGTACTGATGAGTTTCACCACCGTCTATATCACAAGTTTGTTTACCGACGAGCCAACCGTGGCGGTGGGCCTGCCAGCTTCAAGTCAGTGTAAATGAAGGATTTTGGGAGCAATACTCGCTCCCTTTCCTGTGATTTCAGTCAGAGTTCAACGTGGATCCTTTTATTCAGGTCCTCCCATCACAGCAGCATCTTCACCCGGAGGATTACAATCCTGTTGGCTGTGATATACAGATGAGTCCTTTTTGTACCATGTACCCATTGCCTGGACTGCTATATATGGGCCAGACTGCAGCAATGGCTAGGTGGTATTTTTCCACATGTATCATGCATATGTGTGCATCTTACACATATGCAGTCGAAATGGTCACACAGGCATTGATACGTATACAAAAGTAATCACCATCACCGCACGATCTCTGCAGCCACACTGCCAGCAGCATGGTAAACTCGTAATACAGCAGTCTAAAGACCGCCAGCGATGTGGTCTCCTGACGGCCAAGGACGTGGTGCCAAACTCGTAATAAGGCCCTGAATGTTTCAAAATGAATATATAGGTTTGTAGTTTTGGTTAGTGTAATTTGCATGTACATGTTAGTTTATTTAATAGATAAAAATGTATGTGTGATACAGACTAATGATTGTGCTTTAAAGTCTGTAGCACCTTTCATAAAATGTTTTAGATTGCATTGGAAATTGTAGTTTTCACCCCTTTACTGTCCATCACCTTCCCGAGTAGGTATAGCTTGGCTAGGGAATAGTAATTGTCATACCTTCAATGTCCGACATCGTCCCCAAATTGGTATAGATTAGAGTGGGGATAGTAAATGTCACCCTTCTATTGTCCAACATCTGCCCCAAATCACTATAGATTGGAGTGGGAATAGTAAATGTCAACCCTTTAGTGCCAAACACCTTCCCCAAATTGGTATAGATTTGAGAGAGTATAGTAAATGTCCCTTTCAGTGCCCTACATCTTAACCAACTTGGTATAAATTGCAATGTGAATAGTAAATGTCATACATTTAGGCCCAATTACTAGTCTGGCAGTCCACGGACCACCAGACTCGTGTGGTGTGGCGGTCTCCTGACCACCCTATTATGAGTTGGCCGGTGGGTCTGCCACAGCCACCCGCAGCCGCCAAGGAACCACCATTCCCTGGTGGTGTTGTGGCTGTCAGGAGGCAGTCAAAAGCTTTGCAGGACAGCCGTGGTCCGGCCAAGCATATTAGGAGTTTCCTCTCCATCACAGTACACAGGGGGGTACAGCATGTGCCCCCCTGTGTGCATGCACACCAGTTCCTGCACAACATGGACTTTACAGCCCATGCCATGCAGAAACTGCTTTTGGCATTCCCATTGCGGTGCCCATTTTCAGGTCACCGCTGTCAGAATGTCCAAAACAAAGCCCGCCAGACAGGAGGAAACTCCTAATCTGGCGGGTGTTCTAACCACGGCTTTGGCTGTGCCGCAGCGAGGCGGACCCAGTGCCACACTGCCAAAGTTGTAATCGGGCTTTAGTTGCCAACATTTTCAAAAAATGATTTATGTTGGAGAGTGTTTATTTAATTTTAAAATTATGTGAAATATTTTGTTTAAATAGTTTTTTATGTAGTAGAAATAGTTTGTGTTATTTAATTACTAATATTGGTGTTTAGGAATATAATAAGAACATTGTTATATGTTTGTAAAAAATAATATCAATTACATACTTTACAGAATAAAGAAATATAACTCATTTTTCCAAATGCATTTATGTTTGTAAGGTTTATTTAATGTATATTTTCATTTTCAATATTTAAATTTCAACTTAAAAATAAACATTTATTAAATATAAATATATTAAACATTTTAAATACATGTTTATTATTAAATGAAACTGTAAATCATATTTAAATAGTATTGTATGTTGTACATTTACCACTTTTTCCCATCGTTTACATTTTTTTAACTTTTCCTAAATTGTTTCATTTACATATTTTCGACACTTTTTTAACATACATTTTTTAAGTGTATTAAATAATTGGATATATTTCTTACTACTATTTAATGTATACTTTGCTAATTTTTAAATTTTTTATTAAAAAAAATATACATTTATTCAACTATATAAAAAAATCCCATTCATTTCTATTGAGAGATAGTCTTTTTTTTAGCTTCATTCAGCTATTAAAAAAAAATACCATTAATTTCTATTGAGAGATAATCTTTTTTTTAGCTTCATTCAGCACCCATCTTGTTTTACTGCTACCATTTTTTTTGTAGTCTATTTGCGTAATGTTTTGACTATTTTACGAGGATTCAGGTCGTGGTAAGGTGCTGCTGTTCCTCGAAACAGGTTTGTCCTTTTCTACGGTACATTTAACTTCATAAGTGTTTGTTGTCAGCCAGTGGCCGACACCCACACTACCTTCCCTGCGCGAGTGTTGGCCACTGGTTGACAATGGGGCAGTATTTAAAGACTCCACTGGTGTTCTGAACCAGAGGTAGTCCTTTACCTTTTTCTTTACATCAGGCTGCTCAGGAAGAGCTTCCCCTGCAGCCTGATTGTTTTGTTCCTGTAATGATGAGCAGCGTGCAGGGTGCGCTGACGTCATTACAGAAAAATGAAAGTAAAATAAGTGCTCAGGAGCATATCTCAGCCCCCAAGTACTGATTCTTTTGGAAGAGGTATCGACTGAATAACAATAATAGGGGTAGGGGCTGCCTACCATGGAAATGGGCATGCCCCCACAGCGACAAAATGGGGCATCCCTCTTTCTGCCCTCCCAGGGGAAGATGGGGGTAATTACTTCCATCTGTCCTCCATGGGGTCAGAATGCTAACTAGACACTAGGTAAAGCTTCTTTTTCTTAATATAGAGGTGGGGGCTGCCCGTCATAGGCATGGCCATGCCCCACCCCAATCAAATAGGGCATCATTCTTTCTGCCTCTCTGGCGGGAAGATGAGGGTAATTACCCCTTCACACCATGGGGGCCAGAAAGCCCACTAAACACTAGTGAACGTTTTTTTTCAATATAGGGTCATGCCCCAATTTAATAGGGCATCAGTCTTTCTGCCCCCCGAGGGCAGATGGGGGTAATTATACTTGAAATGCTCCCCTGTGTGACAGAAAGCCCACTAGATAGCATAGAAAGCTTATTTTAGAAGAAATGTAGAATTGGGGTCTGCCCCAACCCCAACAAAACTGGATATCAGTCTTTCTGACCCACATGGGGGTGAAAGGGGTAATTACCCTGAAGGGCCCCTGGAGGGGGTGGGGAGAGTGCCCATTAGACACCACAGAAAGCGTTTTATTAAAAAAAATATACGGGTGAAGGCAGCCTACCATGGGCATGGCCATGCCTCAACCAAAATTAAATGGGGCATCAGTCTTTCTCCCCCCGTGGGGCAGATGGAGTAATTACCCTGATCTGCCCCCTGGGGGGCAGGGAGACCACTAGATACCAGTGAAAGCTTTCTTTTAAATAAAAAATATATGGGTGGGGACTGCCCATTATGGGAATGGCCATGACTCTTCCCAACAATGGGGTCGATTATGATGCTGTCAGAAAAGGCTCCGAACAGGATTCAGATTCGGCGAATCCGATTTGGAATCTATGTTTCCGACTGAATCAGACACCTTTCCAGACGACCGATTACGATGCAAGGAAATCATTAAGGCTGTCAGAATCAGTTCCGAATGGCATTCGGACAGACCGAATCATTCAGAGAAAATTCATACAGCTCTATGAACACTGTTTCTAAATGAGCTATTACGATGACCGATTCGGACAGCCGTTCCAATTCGGTCTGCTCGACATGAGACGGCTGTCAGAATCTGACTTCGGGGGCCCATAGCAGCTCCCCTTCCCTGTGAGGTCTCCGGTTAGGGCCCAATGGGGTACCCAAGGGACCCCCCTGTTAAACCATGCACAGTGTGGCAGGCACCATGGGGTGCCCATCACACGGTGCATGGTTTTCCCCACCCACGCCTTTTTTCAATGGGAGCCTGTGTTCTTGTTCAGAACACAGGCTCCCATTTAAGTCAATGCAAGTCCGACTGAACAATGTTTGGGGGCATCGCAATAAGTCAGTCGGACTCGCAGAACCAGAGTTGGTCGGAAACAATTTAGAAACTGATTCGGTTGGAAGAGTTTCCGAACGACATTGTAATCGGCCCCTAAATGGGACATCAGTCTTGCTGCCTCACCTGGTGAACGGATGGGGGTAATTACCCCAATGGGTGGCCCGGGGGGGAAAAAAGCCCATTAAACGACAGGGAATTAAAAATATATATATTGGGGTGGAGGCTGTCCACAATGGGCATGGCCATTCCCTCACCCCAATTAAATGGGGCATCAGTCTTTCTGCCCCTCTGGAGAGCAGATGCGGGTAATTGATAGCAGATCATGGAAACAGCAACACGCCAATGATTGTTTATGTGCAAGAAGGTGTCCGTTCCTGCACATAAACAATCATTTAAAAAAAAAAGATGTTTTGCAACTTCTATGTATGCTGCATTGAGCAGCACACATAGAAGTTACAAAACACCATTTAAAGATTGTTTATGTGCAGGAAGGGACACTTTCCTGCACATAAACAATCTTCCCCTGCAACGCAGACACCCTTGCACTACGGTGTAAGGGTGTCTGCGCTTGCGCTAGGCAGCTAAGTTTAGCACCAGGGCAGGAGGAAACGCAGGGCTGCACTAAATTCTTGTAAACGTGGTGCTGCCCTGCGTTTCTAAAGTGAAGGAGCATGTCTTAAGCCTTCTCGGCTTAACAACACACTTCCCCACTTTACTAGTAAATTTGCTCCTAAAAGGGTATCATTTACTATTTGTAATAAGCCAGCTTTTTATAGTGTATACAAAAAAGAAGCATACCATGCAAAAAGTCCAGGTATTCCTTTACTAGTGGACAGAGTTGCTCTTCTAGGGGGTTGTGTGGTCGAGCAGCCTTAGGCTTATTAGAGAGGAGTGTTAGACATCTGCACACACACACAATAGTCATGAATGATGCACATGATGCAATAAGGAGATCCACACCAATGTATGAAAATAACACCTACTTTTATATAACTTTAGGTACCAAGCTCTTCAAAATCAGGTAAGTACTTTTTAAAATAGCAGGTTTGAAGAGAGCAGGTTTTTGATACCTTAAATCCTAATTGAAGCACTCTGCGGCAATGTTAACTTGGGGAGAAAACAAGTATTGCATTCGAGCACTCAACAGCGATATACAGGACCAATCTTCTAGCCTTACGGTGGGTATGTGTCAGGGTCCAAGGCAACACCAACAGTTCACTTCAGGCAGCACTGGGGCGGCCAGGTGCAGAGGTGCCTTACAGCATCGGATGCCCCATTTAAGTCTATGGAGATCGGTCTGTCGGAAAAGAGGCTGCAGGCTCGGACTGGGGGATCAGTTGGGCTGAACCAACAGGGGGGCTCAACTCTTGCTATTCTTGGGGACGCCTTTGTTCCACTTCTCCCAGATCGACCTGTGCAGCAGTGTCTTTAGACATGTGATATTTATCACCGGGAGCTCTCTCTGTAGTGGGGACCTGCAAACAGAGTCTGCAGGCGGTGCAGGGAATTTCACAGTGGGCAAGTCAAAGCTGGGCTTTGTCTTTGGAGGGCAAGAGGACCACGCTGGCATCATTGGCCCACTACAGCTCGGGTTCGGAGACAAGGGTGCAGTGGTGTTGTGCGGTGTCAGGTTTTTGCTGTCCAAACGTTCCCAGTTTCCTTTGGGGTACCTGCCCGAGGTAGGGAAGCAGCTCTGCTGCTCCACGGGAATTCTTGAGTCTTTTTTAAAGTCCAGCAGCCCTCCCAGGCTTTGGAGGTTCAACAGCTGCAGGACGAGATGTCTTTGGCGCAGTTTCAACAGGGGACCGCAGGCAGGATGGCAGGGCTGGTGCCAAGTCAGTTGCCCTTCCTTGGTCTTCAGTGTCCTTCTCTCGTTGGCCCACTTAAGCTAGGGCTAGGTGGATGGTGTGCAGTGGTGCTTTCCGTTGCTGGGTTTTCAAGGTTTCGGAGCCTCACAGATCAGTCTTTGGTACTTGTAAGATGCAGAGGAATAGCTCTGCCATTCCACTGGAGCTCCTAAGTCTTTGGAGAAGTGCTGGCAGTCCTCCCAGGCTTTGGAGGATCAGCAGTTTGCAGAACGTGATGTGATGACTTTGGCGCAATTGTTGGGAGTAGGCGAACAAGCCGGCAAGGCTGGTGCCAAGTCAGTTGCTTCTTCTGCAGTTCTTGCTTTCGTGGAACTACAGCATTCTTCTTCTTTTGGTTGGGAGGATCTGATATCCTGTTGCCAGGGCTCCCCTAATTACAGAACTTAGGCATGTTAGGGGAGGGTAGAGTAGTAGCCAATGGACTAATTAGCCCTGAGGTCACTACACCCACTACATGACCACTTCCTGGGGGAGGTGGGCATAAACCTGTCCCACAGATCCTTATTTTGCCATCACCAAGATGGTCACTTCTGAAAATCTGTATCCACTTCAGGTAGCCCTGAAGTGGATGGCCATGTCCATGTGCCAAAGGGCTCAGAACGAAGAGGCTCAATTTCCTCCCCTGTGAAAGAAGCCAGATTCACATACCAAAGGTGATAGGCCTCTTTCAAGCTCTTTGGCCTTAAAAATGCTAATCTGCAGGTCATCGTGTGGGCAGGGGGTGCAAAGCACACCCCACTCAAGCAGGCTTGGTTTATGGCCATCTGGAGAGCCAAGACCATCATCCTTGGAGGTCAAAAACTCGTCTCTGGTGGCAGGCTGGTAAGCAGTCAGTCAGTCAGCATTCCAGTAACTGGTAGGTTTTCAGGGGGCCCCTCTGTGTGCATGTATTACTCAATCTGACACTGGCATCAGCGCAGGTTATTAACACGAGATATTTGATCCCAAACATTCCTTTTTCCAGTGAAGTCATCATGTAGCTGGAGAACCAGTGTCCAGCACATGGTTTTAATATGGCTTCCTGGTTCACTTGAACTGGCAGCAATGGAACTGACCAGCACAGGGGCGTACCTGGTCATGTGGTGATGCCCTCAGATTTAGTATAGTGCACCCTGCCTTAGGGCTGTAAGGTATGCTGTAGGGGTGACTCACCTATATTGCATGCAGTGTCAATATACATGGCACACAGGCTGCATGCCATGTCATATTTTAACTTTTGTCTGCATCAAGACACACAGCCTGCAGTAACAGTTTGCATGAGCTCAATTGGGGGGCTGTTAGGGTGGCACAATTCATAATGCCACACTTAGGGGCCCTCTTTAGTACCTCAGGACCTAGGTACCAGTGGTACCATTTACTAGGGACTTTCAGAGGGGACCAAATGTATTGCCAATTGGTGTAAATAATAGTATGGGTTTGGCTAAGCAGGAACCCAGTGGAATTCCAGTCAAAATCACATCAAATACCAGGCAAAAAGTGGGGGTGACCATGTTCAAAAGGGCAATTTCCTACACTATTCCACTCCAATTTAGCCCATTTTGAGGAAGGTATTGGACACTAAAGGGGTGTTATTTATCATTCCCACTATAGTATAAACCATATTGGGGAAGGTGGTGGACACTAAAGGGGTGTTATTTACTATTCCCACTCCAATTTAAACAATATTGGGGAAGGTGATAGGGACTTAAGGGGGGACATTTACTATTCCAACAAAATCTAAACCAAATTGGAGAAGGGGTTGAACACTAAATGGGTGTTATTTTCTAATCCCACTCCAATCTAAGCCATATTGAAGAAGATGTTGAACACTAAAGGAATGATATTTACTATTCACACGCTGATGTAAATCAATTTGGGGAAGGTGTTGAGCACAAATGGGGTGACATTTACTCTTCCCACTCCAATCTAACCAAACTGGGGAAGGTGTGGGACACTAAAGGGATAATATTTAATATTCCCACTCCAATCTAAACTATATTGGGGAAGGTATCAGACACTAAATGGGTGACATTTACTAATTCCGATCCAATATAAACCAATTTGCGGAAGGTGTTGGACACTAAAGGAGTAACATTTACTATTTCCACATCAATCTAAACCATATTGGAAAAGATGTTGAACATTAAAGGAGTGACATTTACTATTTTCATTCCAAATAAAACCATATAGAGAAGATGTTGAACACTAAAGGGGTGATATTTACTGTTTCCACTACACTCTAGCCATATTGGGGAAGGTGTTAGACACTAAAGGGATAACATTTACTATTCCCACACCAATCTAAATCATCTTGGAGAAGATGTTGAACAATAAAGGGTTGACATTCACTACTCCCACTTCAATCCAAACCATATATGGAAAGTTAATGGACACTAAAATGGGGATACTTTCTATTCCAACTCCAATCTAAACCATATTGGGGATGGTGTTGAACACTAAACGGGAAATAGTTACTATTTCCAAGCTAACCATATTGGTGAAGGTGTTAGACACTAAAGGGATAACATTTACTATTCCCACTCAAATCTAAACCATATTGGGGAAGATGTGGGACACTAAAGGGGAGTTATTTACTATTCCACTCCAATATAAACCATATTGGGAAGGTGTTAGACGCTAGAGGGATAACATTTACCATTCCCACTCCAAGCTAATCAATTTTGGGGAAAGTGTTCAACACTAAAGGGGTTACATTTACTTTTCCTACTCCAATATAAATCAATATGGGGAAGGTGTTGGACACTAAAGGGGTGACATTTACTATTCCCACTGCAATCTAACCATATTGGCGGAATGTATTGTACACCAAAGGGGGGACATTTATAATTCACACTCCAATTCCAACTGTATTGGGGTAAGTGTCAGATGCTAAAGGGATAACATTTACTGTTCCCACTACAATGTAATCCATATTGGGAAAGTGTTGGACACTAAAGGGATGGCATTTACTATTCCCATTACAATCTAACCACATTGTGGAAGGTGTTGGACACCATGGGATGACATTTACTATACCCACACCAATCAAACCATATTGAGAAACGTGTTGGGCACTAATGGTTAGCATTTACTATTCCCACTCCAATTAAACTATATTGAGGAAGGTGTTGGACACTAATGGGATATCATTTACTATTTCCATTCCAATATAAAACATATTGGGGAACGTGGTGGGCACTAAAATGGTAACATTTGCAATTCATACTCCAATCTAAGCCATATTGGGGAAGGTGATGGACACAAAAGGTGTGACATTTACTAGTCCCACTCCAATCTAACCATTTTGGGTAAGGTGTTATACACTTAAGGGATGACATTTACTATTCCCACTCCAAAGTAAACCATTTAGGGGAAGGTGTTGGACACCAAAGGGGTATCATTTACTATTCCCACTCCAATCTAACTCATTGGGGAAGGTGTCGGACACTAAAGGGGTGACATTTACTATTTCCACTGGAATCTAATCATATTGGGGAAAGTAATATACACTTAAGGGATACCATTTACTATTCGCACTCCAATCTAAACCATGTTGGGGAAAGTGTTGAACACTTAAGGGGTGACATTTTACTATTCCCATTCTAATGTAAATCAATTTGGGGAAGGTGTTGAGTACTAAAGCGATGACATTTACTATTCTCACTCCAATCTAACCATATTGGGGAAGGTGTTGGACAGTAAAGGGATAACATTTACTATTCCCATTCTAATCTAAACCATATTGGAGAAGATGTTGAACGCGAAAGGGGTAACATTTACTATTCTCACTCCAGTCTAAACCACATTGAGGAAGGTAATAGACACTAAAGGGGTGTCATTTACTATTCCAACTCCAATCTAAACCATGTTGGAGAAAATCTTGGGCACTAAAGGGATGGCATTTACTATTTTCACTCCATTGTAACCATGTTGGGGAAGGTGTTAGGACTAAGAGCCTGATTATGAGTCCGGTGATCCACGGACCGCCAGACTCACGGTGGCGCGGCAACAGTCCGGCCACTGTCACACCGGCAGTCCGTCTGCCCTATTACCACTAGGGTAGTGGGACCGCCATTGCACCGCCACAACCGCCAGGAATCAGATATCCCTGGCGGTGGTGCGGCAGTCGTGAGGCTGCAATATGCTTGGCGGGACCGCCTCAGTCTAGTCAAGCATATTATTTGTTTCCTCTCTGCCACAGTTTTAATGGTGGTTCCCACTCCAACGAAAACCATATTGGAGAAGATGTTGAACAGTGGTGACATTTACTATTTCCACTACAATCTAACCATATTGGGAAAGGTTTTAGCACTAAAGGGGTGTTATGTACTATCCCACTCCAATCTGAATCTTATTGGGGAACATGTTGAACACTAAACAGGTGTCACTGATTATTCCCACTCCAAACTAAACCATATTGGGGAAGGTATTGGACACTAAAGGGTTAACATTTACTATTCCGACTCCAATCTAAGCAATATTGGGGAAGGTGTAGGACACTAAAAGGATGACATTTACTATCCCCACTCCAATCTTACCATATTGGGGAAAGTGTTGGACACTAATGGTAAGCCTTTACTATTTATACTCCAATCTAAACTATTTTGGGGAAGATGTTAGTCACCAATGGGATATCATTTACTATTCCCAGTCCAATCTAAACTATATTGGGGAAGGTGTTGTTGGACACTAAAGGGGTATCATTTATTAATCCCACTCCAATCTAAACCATATGGTGGAAGGTGATGGACACTAGAGGGGTAACATTTACTATTCATACGCCAATAGAAACCATATTGGGGAAGGTGTTGGACAAATAAGGGGTTTTATTTGCTATTCTGACTCCAATGTAAACCATATTGCGGAAGGTGATGGACACTGAAGGGGGAACATTTAGTATTCTCACTCCAATTTGGGAAAGGTGTTGGACACTGAAGGGATTACATTTGCTATTCCTACTCCAATCTAAACCTGTTCAAGGAAGGTACTGGACATTAAAGGGGCAACATTTACTTTTCCAACACCAATCTAAACCAATTTGAGGACTGTTTTGGACACTAAAGAGACGAAATGTACTATTCCCAATCCAATCTAAACCAATTTAGGAATATGTTGGACACTAAAAGTGTAACAATTTTTGTTCCCACTCCAACGTAAATCAATTTGGGGAAGCATTTGATCACTAAGGGTGTAACATTTACTATGCCCAATTCAATATAAACCAATTTGGGGAAGAAGTTGGACACTAAACGGGTGACACTTACTATTCCCACTCCATTCTAACCATTTTGCGAAAAGTGTTATACACTTAAGGAATATCATTTACCATTCCCACTTCAATCTAAACAATATTGGGGAAGGTGTTGGACACTAAAGGGGTGCTATTTACTATTTCCACTGCAGTTTAACCATATTGGGGAAGTGTAATACACCTAAGGGATGTCATTTACTATTTCCACTCCAATCTAACCATATTGGGTAAAGTGTTGGACAGTAAAGTGATACCATTTACTATTACTATTCCAATCTAAACCTTAATGGAGAAGATGTTGAACACTAAAAGGGTGACATTTACTATTCCCACTCCAGTCTAAACCACATTTCAATATCCCTTTCCAATAGCCTTTTCATGGCGGGAACACCGCCATGAAAAGGTTGTTGGAAAGGAATATGGGGGCCCCAAACACAGCTCCCATTCATTGTGGGTCACTGAATAGTGTTCCTGGGGGCACATGTAGTGCTCCCACACAACTTCATGCACTACACAAACGTGCAGAAGGTGTTGCCCGGTGGAGGCATGTGCTGCAGTCCTTTTATATGGCTGCAACACACTCCAACTGCCAACCAGGAGGTCGCATCATAATGAGGCGGTCAGACCACCTGTATGTATTTCGGCGGTCTCCTGACTGCCGCAATAGCTTTCGGGGTTCCTACCATCCGCCATCATAATGATGCCTTAAATTTTTATAAATATTTAAATTTAAAAATACCCACTTCAAAATATTTCTTTTTACATAACATCTTATAAAATACAAATATATCAAAAACAATTAATACTACGTATTCTCACAATTCTTGTGTAGTATAGTATTTTGTAACAATATTATGAAAAAACTACAAAATTTAATATTCTTAAGTATATTTTACATTTTAAAATTTCTATTTCAATTACTATAAAGAAATAACAAAACATATTAAAATCCATAAACTATTTTATTTTTAAAACATGAAATTACCAATCATAAATTTTGAATAACATTTGTATACATTTCATTTTGCGTTACTACATTTCTTTTATTTAAAAAAATAGACCATGTTTTCATCAGTAATTTTTTTATCATACAAAAATTTCTAAAAAAAATTATTACTCAAAAAATGTTTTTAATATTTAATAATATATGTTTTAATAAAACATTTTTCGTACAATTAACATATGCCTTAATTAAAATTAATTTAAAATATATTAAAATATCAATAAAATAAATGTACAAAATCTGAATTAATTATTTGCATATCGTCAACATATTTACCTTATATATTAAAATTCACATATGAGTTATTTAAGAATCTCCCCACCCACCTTCCCTTAAAATCCAATATTACCACTACTAAATAAAATCCCAATAAATTCTATACATTATTACAACTAAAAATATAAACTCATTAAAAAAAGCGTACATCACAAAAAAATTAAAAACACATAATCAAACACACTACATACTAATTAACAGTTACAAACAATATTGTATACAACGATATTTTCGACATCGATATTTTTTACAACAATATTAAAAACCACACTAAAAATGATATTTTTAACTTTGTCATTCCAATAAATGATATTTTTGATGTCCCGATATTCTTCACACAATGGTGCCGATTCCGATCCTGGAAAAACCGGGTATGAACCGTCGGTCGGAGCGTTTTCTCCGTCCGACTCGTACCCGGGAAAAAAACATTACAAACATGCAAGTACGATTCGCACAGAAACACCATTTCCGTACGAATCGTAAAAAACACCGACCGACGAAAAAATACATACCAATGTGATCCGAGACAGCGGCAACGCGACGTCGGGACGCATTCAGGCTGCGTTTCACGAACCAGGAAGTACGATCCGCACCAACATCACCCCGCACAGATTAAATTCTACGGCTGCCAAAAACTGCCGGGAAATCAGGACGACGCGCACAAGGAGCACCTGGACGCGACAGACAGCCATGGACCCGAACCTACGTGTCATCCCAGCACTCATAGCAGTCCACCTGCTCTACAGGAACTGACGCAGACGCCGTAGAAGGTCAGACAAACACCCAGGGGCAAAGGGGGGGGCAGGGGCAGGACACATAACCCCCACCCAAGTCACGAATCACACATGCCCTGGACATACCTGACCTGCAGGACCTGGTCACCTCGAGGGGGTGGGGGCGTGTCCAGCAACGCAAGCGTCCGCCACAACGGAAGTGGATGTTGACGCGAACCGGCAACACAACAATACCGGTACGTACTGTACCCACGCCTTAAGAGCGTGGGTACGGGTCGTACCACGCCCACCCCTACGTCACCCCAACAATGGCGGTACGGGCCGTACCCACGTTCTAAAGGCCTGGGTACGGGCCGTACCAGCATTGTTGGGGTGATGTAGGGGTACGTGTGGTACAACCCGTACCCACGCACTGAAGGCCTGGGTATGGTGCAGACCCCCAATGGGGTGCCGTAGGGGTACGCACCATACCCAGACCTTCAGAGTGTGGGTACGGGTCGTACCACGCGTACCCCTACATCACCTCAACAATGCTGGTATGGCCCGTACCCAGGCCTTCAGAACGTGGGTACGGGCCGTACCGCCATTGTTGGGGTGACGTAGGGGTGGGCGTGGTACGACCCGTACCCACGCTCCTAAGGCGTGGGTATGGTGCGTACCCAGGCCTGCAGATCATGGGTATGGGAATGTACGGAGCGTACCCCCACCCGTGTATGAATGGAGCGTACCCCCACCCGTGTATGAATGGAGCGTACCCCCACCCTTGTATGAATGGAGCATACCCACACCCCACCAGTGTCTGTATGGAGCGTACCCCCACCCGTGTATGAAAGGAGCTTACCCACACCCGTGTATGAATGGAGCGTACCCACACCCGTGTATGAATGGAGCGTACCCACACCCCACCAGTGTATGTACGGAGCGTACCCCCACCCATGTATGAATGGAGCGTACCCCCACCCGTGTATGAATGGAGCATACCCACACCCCACCAGTGTATGTACGGAGCGTACCCCCACCCGTGTATGAATGGAGTGTACCCCCACCCGTGTATGAATGGAGCGTACCCACACCCCACCAGTGTATGTACAGAGCGTACCCCCACCCGTGTATGAATGGAGCGAACCCACACCCATGCATGAATGGAGCGTACCCACACCCGTGTATGAATGGAGCGTACCCACACCCCACCAGTGTATGTACGGAGCGTACTCCCACCCGTGTATGAATGGAGCGTACCCCCACCCGTGTATGAATGGAGCGTACCCACACCCCACCAGTGTATGTACGGAGCGTACCCCCACCCGTGTAGGAATGGAGCGTACCCACACCCGTGTATGAATGGAGCGTACCCACACCCCACCAGTGTATGTACAGAGCATACCCCCACCCGTGTATGAATGGAGCGTACCCCCACCCGTGTATGAATGGAGCGTACCTACACACCACCAGTGTATGTACGGAGCGTACCCCCACCCGTGTATAAATGGAGCGTACCCCCACCCGTGTATGAATGGAGCGTACCCCCACCCGTGTATGAATGGAGCGTACCCACACCCGTGTATATCCCGAGCCTACATGTCCAGACACAGGAGGGGTGGGTGCCTATCACTCCCAGCAGTGCCCAGACATAGGAGGGTGGGTGCCTATCACTCCCAGCAGTGCCCAGACACAGGAGGGGTGGGTGCAGAGTCCTCCCAGCAGTGCCCAGACACAGGAGGGGTGGGTGCCTATCACTCCCAGCAGTGCCCAGACATATGAGGGGTGGGTGCCTATCACTCCCAGCAGTGCCCAGACACAGGAGGGGTGGGTGCAGAGTCCTCCCAGCAGTGCCCAGACACAGGAGGGGTGGGTGCCTATCACTCCCAGCAGTGCCCAGACATATGAGGGGTGGGTGCCTATCACTTCCAGCAGTGCCCAGACATATGAGGGGTGGGTGCCTATCACTCCCAGCAGTGCCCAGACATATGAGGGGTGGGTGCCTATCACTCCAAGCAGTGCCCAGACACAGGAGGGGTGGGTGCAGAGTCCTCCCAGCAGTGCCCAGACACAGCAGGGGTGGGTGCCTATCACTCCCATCAGTGCCAAGACATAGGAGGGGTGGGTGCCTATCACTCCCAGCAGTGCCCAGACATATGAGGGGTGGGTGCCTATCACTCCCAGCAGTGCCCAGACACAGGAGGGGTGGGGGCAGAGTCCTCCCAGCAGTGCCCAGACATAGGAGGGGTGGGTGCCTATCACTCCCAGCAGTGCCCAGACATAGGAGGGGTGGGTGCCTATCACTCCCAGCAGTGCCCAGACATAGGAGGGGTGGCTGTCTATCACTCCCAGCAGTGCCCAGACACAGGAGGGGTGGGTGCAGAGTCCTCCCAGCGGTGCCCAGACATAGGAGGGGTGGGTGCCTATCACTCCCAGCAGTGCCCAGACATAGGTGGGGTGGGTGCCTATCACTCCCAGCAGTGCCCAGACATATGAGGGGTGGGTGCCTATCACTCCCAGCAGTGCCCAGACATAGGAGGGGTGGGTGCCTATCACTCTCAGCAGTGCCCAGACATATGAGGGGTGGGTGCCTATCACTCCCAGCAGTGCCCAGACACAGGAGGGGTGGGTGCAGAGTCCTCCCAGCAGTGCCCAGACACAGGAGGGGTGGGTGCCTATCACTCCCAGCAGTGCCCAGACATATGAGGGGTGGGTGCCTATCACTCCCAGCAGTGCCCAGACACAGGAGGGGTGGGTGCAGAGTCCTCCCAGCAGTGCCCAGACACAGGAGGGGTGGGTGCCTATCACTCCCAGCAGTGCCCAGACATAGGAGGGGTGGGTGCCTATCACTCCCAGCAGTGCCCAGACATATGAGGGGTGGGTGCCTATCACTCCCAGCAGTGCCCAGACACAAGAGGGGTGGGTGCAGAGTCCTCCCAGCAGTGCCCAGACATAGGAGGGATGGGTGCCTATCACTCCCAGCAGTGCCCAGACATATGAGGGGTGGGTGCCTATCACTCCCAGCAGTGCCCAGACATATGAGGGGTGGGTGCCTATCACTCCCAGCAGTGCCCAGACATATGAGGGGTGGGTGCCTATCACTCCCAGCAGTGCCCAGACATATGAGGGGTGGGTGCCTATCACTCCAAGCAGTGCCCAGACACAGGAGGGGTGGGTGCAGAGTCCTCCCAGCAGTGCCCAGACATAGGAGGGGTGGGTGCCTATCACTCCCAGTAGTGCCCAGACATAGGAGGGGTGGGTGCCTATCACTCCCAGCAGTGCCCAGACATATGAGGGGTGGGTGCCTATCACTCCCAGCAGTGCCCAGACACAGGAGGGGTGGGTGCAGAGTCCTCCCAGCAGTGCCCAGACATAGGAGGGGTGGGTGCCTATCACTCCCAGCAGTGTCCAGACATATGAGGGGTGGGTGCCTATCACTCCCAGCAGTGCCCAGACATATGAGGGGTGGGTGCCTATCACTCCCAGCAGTGCCCAGACATATGAGGGGTGGGTGCCTATCACTCCAAGCAGTGCCCAGACACAGGAGGGGTGGGTGCAGAGTCCTCCCAGCAGTGCCCAGACACAGCAGGGGTGGGTGCCTATCACTCCCATCAGTGCCAAGACATAGGAGGGGTGGGTGCCTATCACTCCCAGCAGTGCCCAGACATATGAGGGGTGGGTGCCTATCACTCCCAGCAGTGCCCAGACACAGGAGGGGTGGGTGCAGAGTCCTCACAGCAGTGCCCAGACATAGGAGGGGTGGGTGCCTATCACTCCCAGCAGTGCCCAGACATAGGAGGGGTGGGTGCCTATCACCCCCAGCAGTGCCCAGACATATGAGGAGTGGGTGTCTATCACTCCCAGCAGTGCCCAGACACAGGAGGGGTGGGTGCAGAGTCCTCCCAGCAGTGCCCAGACATAGGAGGGGTGGGTGCCTATCACTCCCAGCAGTGCCCAGACATAGGTGGGGTGGGTGCCTATCACTCCCAGCAGTGCCCAGACATATGAGGGGTGGGTGCCTATCACTCCCAGCAGTGCCCAGACATAGGAGGGGTGGGTGCCTATCACTCTCAGCAGTGCCCAGACATATGAGGGGTGGGTGCCTATCACTCCCAGCAGTGCCCAGACACTGGAGGGGTGGGTGCAGAGTCCTCCCAGCAGTGCCCAGACACAGGAGGGGTGGGTGCCTATCACTCCCAGCAGTGCCCAGACACAGGAGGGGTGGGTGCAGAGTCCTCCCAGCAGTGCCCAGACACAGGAGGGGTGGGTGCCTATCATTCCGAGCAGTGTCCAGACACAGGAGGGGTGGGTGCAGAGTCCTCCCAGCAGTGCCCAGACACAGGAGGGGTGGGTGCAGAGTCCTCCCAGCGGTGCCCAGACACAGGAGGGGTGGGTGCAGAGTCCTCCCAGCAGTGCCCATGGAAAGAAAAGGGTGTAGTACCCACAGATACAATGCTCACAATTGTCAGTCAGGTGCTCAAAGACCCTGCAGAACACGTAACATGTGTGCGAGGCTGGGAGTACACACATGCATAGTGTGTAAAAGGGAACATGTCCACATGAAGTAACTTCAATATACTCCACACAAAAGTACAGTGACCACCAAGGATGCCACAAATGATGCAGGTGAACACATTGCCCAGCATGCATGGCCAAAGTTGAACGGATCCGTCACACCCAAAGGATATGTAGACACAGCTCAGCACAACATTTAGGAAACACCCTGCAGGGAAGATGTCAGGGTCCACAGAGGAAGGAACACACCTTGGGACAATGTCACCATGCAGTAAGAGCATACATGAACAAAGTTATTTTGCAAATACCTTGTGATGGCACACAGATACCAGGGTCCATCCAATGAGCAGCACACTACTACATTTGCCAGACACCTAACACATTATCCCCACCCCAAATCATGGAGCTGCACCTCCAACAGCAATACCAGAAAAGCAGTAGTGTGCAAAGGGAGAAAAACATAGCTTTATTCAGCATTAAAAAAAGATTTGTCATTAAAAGTTGAATATGTACAAGGCCCATAGGGCAGTCCATAGTCCAATTCCTGGTGGGGGACACATAGGGACGCGTGTCCCCTAGCTTGCCTGCACAGTTCATACCTCCTTTGCTTCCACAGGGGGGGGGCATCATGTGGGGGGGAAGGACCAGGCACCGCAGGGACAGGAGGGGCAAGGGTAGGTTTTGTGGGTGCAAGGACGGAGGACTCCACCACAGGGGGTGGGGCAGCACCAATGGTGGAGGTGAGAATGGCGCTGCACACAGTTGCAAGGTCCCCCAGCGTCTC
Organism: Triturus cristatus; assembly: GCF_964204655.1. Classification (NCBI taxonomy): domain Eukaryota; kingdom Metazoa; phylum Chordata; class Amphibia; order Caudata; family Salamandridae; genus Triturus; species Triturus cristatus. The sequence goes on from NC_140591.1 coordinate 821,457,764, forward strand.
CCCTGCACCCGAAGGAACCACAGGCCCCAAGGAGTGGGGGTTGTTGGAGGGATGGGTCGCAGCGCTACTGGGGAAGGGTGTGGACAGGGGGGGACTCATCTACCCTGACCAGGGACTCCTTCAACCGCTTGCGGGGTGGTGTCACACTGGGGCTCAGGGAGAGAGCGGCCATGAAGGATTCTTTGGTGGAATCCTGGCCAGGAGAGCTGAGGGGAGTGGATTTGGAGGTAGTGGGTTGTGATGAATGTGGACTCCCACTGTGGCAGCGTGTCTTCCGTTTGCCCCCCGACCCAGTGGGTGTGCCTACTTCACCCTGTGTGTGCGTGACAGGAGGTGTGCGCTTGGCCTTCCCTGGTGGTGTGGTGCCTGTGTCTGGTGGTGTGCGTGCAAGGTTACGTCTGGGTGTGCTTTGGACAGGCATGGGAGTGGGAAGTGTGGATGGTGCAGGGGTAGGGGGGGAACGTAGCGCTGCAGGAGACCCACTGCTGCAGTCAGGGTCGAGTCAATGGACCTCAGCAACTGGCGTTGGTCAGACTGCGCAGCTGAGATGCCCTCCATGTATGCCTCCATCTGGGTGAGCACCCGTGTGTGGCCATGGAGGACATTAAGCATCGCAGTCTGACCAACCTGCAACTGGCGCAGGATGTCCACAGACTCGGCATTGGTGGCAGCAGTGGAGACAGGGGCAGGGGGTGCGGTGCCTGCCAAGAAGGAGACACGTGGTGACCTAGCACGGCGGGAAGGGACCAGAGCAAGTGGGAGGCCGGTGATGGGAATCGAGGGGGCGGGTAGAGATCGAGTGCTGCTGTCAGCTGTGGGAGCAGCCTCCGCCCCCTCTGGGAGATCAGCCTCGGACCCGTCAGCATCATAGTCGGTGGTGTTACTGGACAGGTCCTCCGCCTCACTCCCCTCGGCCTCCGTGCCACTCGATGCGCCAGACAAGACAGCACAACTGCCACTGGTGCCTGCTCCCTCCTCACGGCCCGTGCCAGTGTCTCCCTTGGAGTCCCCCGATGATGCTGTGGGCAAGGTGAAGAGACAGGAAATAATCAGACACCTGTATACATATGTCACATGAGTCAAATCTACATAGGTCACAGTGCATAGCCTGAAAAGCAACATGAATAACATCTACAACACAAGGTACATATGTAGGCCCTGCAACACACAGCTGGTTTACCCACCATGCCACAGAGAAACAATGGAGAGCATGACCCAACAGCAAATTACTTGCTATCAAATAGGACAGAGGAGCCAGGCTCTGGGGACAATCGTGCACAGCATCTGTACCACACAGCGTTGACAAAAAAGGGATGAGCAGGAACCATGTCTATTAACTTTTTGCACATGCTGCAAAGCTAATACATTAAAACATGCCCAACATGACTGGGTCACTGCACCTTGAGCGCATGTCCAGACAAACATCACACACAGGCCAGACCTAGCAGGGAGACGTCAGATTTGGACATGTAGGCCTTGCCCGCACAAAGCACCCCCTACCTGAGACAATGTGATTGAGACAGAGGAAGTACTTACACCTCTTACTCTGGGATAAAAACACATGGCCTGCACTAAATCCTGATTGTACACAAACTACCCCTGGTGCGCCTGTCCACATATATCATTGACAATCAACCATCATCAGATTGTCATTCCAATACACACAGGCACTGCCCACTGTGAGTATGCACAAGCAAAATTGGGTCACACTGTACAGTGGACACATGTAGCACAGTTTATGTAAATACAGATGAGGCCAGGGTACAATGCCACAGAGCCCAACCTATGCCGAAGACACAGAGAATGTCCACATTGTTGGATGACACACATGATACCTAGGAAAATGTGCCCCAGGGCACGGTAGTGGCCACACACCTCCATGGTCCTGGATGAATATGACTGCAACTGAAGCAACCGTCCCTGCACTATGCATTACTCCCACTCATGCACATAATGTCAGAGGGCACAACATTGGACATGCATGCTGGAAGGCAGTACACTTTAAAGACACACTCCTATGTTGGGACTCAGCATCAGGGCCAACTGACATGGACCCCACAATGACTGAACTGGCCAGGGAACAGCCAAGGTCCCAAAACCTGTTACACTCCACCCCCACACATGATGCTGCAAGCATTGGGCACTTGGATTAACTGCCAGCCTAGATTACCTTGTGCAAGAGTGACTACACACAGACCAGGGAACACATGGCAAGGAGGGGAACGGAGGAAGAACAGCACCGGTTTACTTTGGGGAACTGGTTATGCACTGCACATGTAAACCCTGGCAGTGTATCCATGCAACTGCGCACTTCCAAAAGCTGGTGACACACAACAAACACACATGTACCTACCCCCTTCCTGCTGCTGCTTCTCCTGTAAGCGCCTATCCAAGTTGGGGAAGACCACCGCCAGCACAAGCTTATGGATGTGGGTCAGACTCCGGCACCCATGGTTCTTCCGGCTCTCAGGTGAGTCCCCCAGCAGGACCCGTGCAATCCTCCTCGTCCAGCACCGGATATCCTGCCAGCGTTTCCTCACCTGGGCTAGGCGCCGCTTCCGACCCTCCGTATTCCTCACGGCACTGACGGCTTGCTTCCATATCTCCCCCTTGGCATGGACGCCTACCTGTGAGGATGCAAAAGTGAGAATACTTTAATTCACCTGAGCAATGACACAGAGACACATATATTAACAATTTGTCTTCTTTGAACAGGCCATGGTATGCAGGCAACTCATTGCACATTTGTCATAGGGACATAATCCACTGTGGAAGGCAAAATGTACTACGTGGCATTGAAAGTACACAGGTGGCATGAGGGGTGCCACACAATCAATGATCCTGGATCACACTGTGCATCACAAGCTACACAAGGATTATGTACAGCACCTCAAAGCAGTCACATGCCCCAGCCCACTGACGCTACCTCAGCAGAGTACACAGACACACACAGGCACAGGACAATCACCTGCCATTGCCAACTGCGGGTACAAACCTCACTCTGCCCATGTGCCACTAGACTGGGGGGTGTCACAGGTGTGGGGCAGGCTCAGCACGGCAGTCACACAGCACTGCTCCCTGCTCACATCACATGGGCAGGGTATATCCATCCCTCATGCAGCTGGTGTGCAACACTCCCCATATGCACTCACCCACATGACAGGGGACTTACACATACACCAATGTCCAGGGGACGAACACATCATTTGGACGCTCACAGCACAGGTACACTAAACAAACACACATCTATGGGTACTGTCACCTGTCACACTGGGGGGACCACAGAATCACATCAGGACTGTAGCAACAACATTCCCAGGAGGAGTAGCCAGGCAGAATGTGGCATGCTCCATGCATTGATTGTCACAGTAAGCACAATGCAAGTGAGGAGTGCACACAGGAACCACAGCATGCTCTGCATGGGAGACATGAGGCCTTCCCCACCCTGGGACCCACTCTAAACAACATTGCATGCCTGTCACACAGGGACACAATGCCAGAAGTCACAGTCACAAAAAAGGGGCACAGTCTAAGCTAGTGGAGTCTGCACTCACCTGCTCCCCTGGTCGACCAAACAGCATGGTGTACTGTGGGAGGATCACATCCACCAACGCCATATTCTCCTCCATGGTGAATGGCTGGGCCCTCTCCACAGACCTGGACATGGTGCCAGAGGAATCACGAGCAGCAGCAGTGTTGTGGAATGAAAGGATGTGCAGGGAAGTGCTCTCTCATGGGACGTGGCTGCCTTATATCTGCCTTGCTGGCCTGTTTCATTTACAGGAGTACAGAGTGATTGGTCAGTCACATTAGCATCCTATATTTCCTCCAATCCCTTTAAACCTACCCCAGTGAGTGGCTTTGCATGGTTTAAAAATTGAGCATGATGTCAAGTCAACAACCACTTTGCAACAAAGTATATTGTTTCCAACCGACTTCTGCTGGCCACCTGATGCAATAATTCAAACTTTAAACTGGGTCTCCATGACAACCAGCATGCATTTAGGCCCTTATACTTGTCCCTCATGTGTCCCCTATGTAATTTCAATATTTACACACAGGTATGGTCCGTTCCATGGCCCTAGGGCACCCCAAATGCAGTGATACGGACCGTACACGCGTGTGTAGGGTCCCTATCACTATGGGAGTGCTGGCGTATGCGTACGCCATAGTGATACGGACCATACACGCGTGTGTAGGGTCCCTATCACTATGGGAGTGCTGGCGTATGCGTACGCCATAGTGATACAGACCGTACACGCGTGTGTAGGGTCCCTATCACTATGGGAGTGCTGGCGTATGCGTACGCCACAGTGATACGGACCGTACACGCGTGTGTAGGGTCGGTCTGTATCACTATGGCGTACGCATACGCCAGCACTCCCATAGTGATAGGGACCCTACACACGCGTGTACGGTCCGTATCACTGTGGCGTACGCATACGTCAGCACTCCCATAGTGATAGGGACCCTACACACGCCTGTACGGTCTGTATCACTGTGGCGTACGCATACGCCAGCACTCCCATAGTGATAGGGACCCTACACACGCCCTCAGAGCGTATGTACGGTGCGTTTCACACCTGACGGTGGTAACGGCTGGCACCACACCTCCAACCGCTACACAGGTATCCTACTGCACTGACACCCAAGATGAAGGTGATGGCAGCCCTACATTTCTTTGCCACGGGTACCTTTCAACATACCATTGCCCATGTTGGTGGCATGTCCCAAACCATGTTCAGCCGTGTTCTGCATGATTTTTTAGAGGCCATGTTGGATCACCTGGATGAGTTCATAAAATTTCCAACTCCTGAGCAGTTGACAGGTGTCAAGCGTGAGTTTTATGCCCTGGGAGGGATGCCCCATGTCATTGGGTCCATAGATGGAACACATGTGGCTTTGGTACCACCACAGGCACAGGAGGTAAGGTATAGGAACCGCAAGCATTACCACTCCATTAATGCCCCTGTGGTGTGTCTTGCCAACATGGTGATTTCACATGTCTGTGCTCGTTTTCCAGGTTCAGCACACGATGCCTACATCATGAGGCGTAGCAGGGTGCCTGAAATGATGCTGCAGCTGCACAACGAACAAGCATGTATTGTTGGTGGGTATACTCTGGCAGTCCTGTATTTAACATCATCTTCCTGTCTTACTGCTTCTCCTGACCCACTGTTGTCCATGATGTTTCCATGTGGGGGACGCTGGCTATCCCAACATGCCATGGCTGATCACACCTCTCCGTAACCCCAGCACGGCTGCCGATCACCGCTACAACAACGGCCATGGGCGGACCAGGCGAGTGATAGAGAGGACGTTTGGCCTCCTGAAGAGACGATTCCGTTGCCTCCACAAGACCGGTGGCGCACTCCCATATGCACCGGTGAAGGTCTGCAAGATCTTCCTTGTGTGCTGCATGATGCACAACATGGCAGTGGAGAAAGCTGTGCCACTCATCCTGGATCCAGATGAGCAGGACCATCCACCCGTGGAGGATGAAGGGCTTGGTCACGAGGCAAGTGATGTGGAGGAGGAGGAGGCGGTAGAGGACATCCGGAGTCGGCTCATACACAACTTCTTTGCTTAGTGGTGAGTTCCAGTGTCTGAGTGTGCACGCATTGGGCCGTGTGTGGCTTCTGTTGCAATGTGTGTGTCCATCTGCATGTCTGCCAAGTGAGTCAGAGGTGTGTTTGGATGTGTCACTCGAGTGATGGTGCAATGGAAGAATGTTTTTCCAGAGTCATCATTGTCACCTAGCATGTTGACAACCTTATACGTGTCGAGTACATGCACATGCATGCGGATGTGTCTCTCATCCACAGGTACTTGCGCATGCTGTCTGCTGGTGGCATTGTTGTGCTCCTGCCATTCCTCATGAACACAGCAACATGTGCTGAATCAGCATTACATGCAGGGACAAGTTTGAAAATCTCCGTAGGGTAAGGGATGCAGCACAGCTTTTTGGGAGTGGTATTTGTTTTGAATGTGTGTGCACTGCTCCTGTTCATGTTTGTATACTTTACATACATGTAGAATCACCATGGGGCACATGACATGGAGCTGAATTCACCTGAATTGATAGTCAGACTTGGTGACAGTCATCTGTAATGGGATTGTGGATTGTGATGAAGCCATCAATGTGTGTAACACTGCCCTCGGAAACATACGGGTTGCACCGGGTTGACATGGTGTGTGAATTCCCCATTAGGGGCTCAATGGTGTATAGCAGCCTCTCCGTGAGCAGCAGGGGGTGTTTAGCTGTAACCCGTCACTTGTGTGCCAGTTCTATGGATTTCCAGCATCTGTGGTGCAAAGGGGGGTGCCAGTGTTGGTCCCACGTGTTCATCCACATGACCTGTGTATGTGTTGACAGAGTTGCATTAGCATTCCGACACACATGAGTAATAAAGCTGTCCCTCTGCCTCCAAGGTGCCTCATCTCTGTCAATGGTGGTCTGTTGCCATTGTGCATGCGGCATGTCTTGCATTGTTCTCAGAGTTGGTGCATATGAGTCTATGTGTAGAGTAGCAAGATGCAAGCTGTTTGTCAGGGATTAGAATCTGTATTGTGCATGATGTCCATGGCTGTGTAGGTATTGTGGCATGTCAGTATCCACGACGGCCATTGTGCTGCATGTGAAACCATTGTGTGTGTGTGTGCCATGTTGAACCAGACATTCCTTCCTTGACATACACCTTTTGCATAGTTCCTTCCTGAGATCCTTGTCTTTGTGTGCTACTTGTGGCATTGTTTTCTTGACATGGCGCATGCTGCTGCAGGCCCTGCAGCAAGGGCACCCAGTGTCCACGCAAACGAGGTGGTGTTCATCATGGATTGCTTGCTGACATATGCTATGCTGATCAGCAGCATCTGTGCCACATGCTGCAGCACACTCTGCATTATGCACAAGATCCCCAGTTCCATCCACCTCAAGGCAAGAGGGAGACCATCCCCCAGGTCAACTACGACATCCGTGTCTAATCCTACCCTGCACTCTACGGACATGTGCATTACAAATCCCATGATACTTGTCCACATCCAGGGTGCATCTGCACAGCTCTGCTTCTACATCCGGCGACCAGGCCACATCAACGTCCAACAGAGATGGGGGAATGGATCACTGGCAGCTGCAGGATGACCTTCTCAATCCACGCACACACTCAGGATGCAGCCCACAACCACAACACAACCTTGTTGCATTGTGATCCAACACCCCATTGTGCCATCTCCATGCATCCAACCTTGGCCGGCCCACCATTCTCCACATCCACCTGACTCAAGCATGCAGGAAATGGTTCTGCCACGTGTCTACACATACCTGGGACTCCCACCCCAGGACACTCCACATGATCCCTGACCTCTGTGCATGCCTGTTGCTCTTCTAAATAGGTCTGTAGGCACAGTTGTGCGGGCACCCCCTCAGCTGGTTGGGCCCATCACGGGGGAGTATGGTGCTCCATGTCTGTATTGGATGATACATTGTGACCCATGTGTGTCCTGTGCCAGACTCAGACCCCGGGTATGGATGGTTGGAGTTACTTCTGAAATCAGGCATGGTTTGACTTTACAACACACACATGTAGTGGAATAATGCAAAATGACGGCATCATCTGGTGATTGTGATGATTTTTATTTGTGGTGGGGCACGTGTTTGGGGGGATGACAAGAGGTGCTTGGCGGGAGTGTAGAATCCAAAGTTCACAGGGGGAGTTGGTATCCTTGCCATTGAAAGTCATCAGAGTCTATGCCACAGTCTTTGTCAACATTGGTCAGACAGTGACCAGCAAGGCCATGTGGAAGAGAATGTCATTTGCTGATGTGCTGCTGTTGGGCCAGAGGGCCAGCTGCCAGGCCAGGTAACCTGGGAGATGGTGATGTTCCGCTGACTCTCACAGTCTTTTGCGTGGATGACCCACCCTCCTGCGGGGACCCTCAGAAGCAGGCCGTGACGATGCTTGTGAAGCTCCGTCGGATGAATCCTCCTCCTCCTGATCCTTCCCTGTGGGTGGTGATGTTCTTAGCCTGGTGGCACAGGGAGGGTTGCCCATGTTTTCGGCAATACGACGGAGTACACGGGTCATGTCCGTTTGCACCGCCACAAGCTCAGCCTGTCTTGCCTCCATCCGTCCTTGGTGTCGCTGTTGACAGGCATGTTGCTCGGCCTGCAGGGTCTTCATCTCCTCGAGGGTCCCCTTGATGTCTGTGAGGGTAGACACAATCTGGACCAGGCCCCTGACGTCACGCCGGTATGTGTCCAGGATGTTGCTGACGTGTGACATTACTGGTTCCTGAGCCAACTGGTCAGGTTCGCACCTCTGCCGTCCTCCACTCCCACCACCCCTGCCCACCTGCGCCTGGCCTGCTGTTGTGGGCACATCGCGTCTCCGGGACCCCTGAGGGATGGCATTTGCGGTGTCGCCTGCCTCCTCCTGGGTGCCCGGAGAACCTTGTCCCTCCTGGACAGACTGGCTGTGTTGTTGTGTGCGGGCAGGGCTCCTGGGTGTCTCCTGGGATGTGGCAGGAATGGTGGTGGTGGTTGGCACAGTTGTACCTGACGCAGGTGCTGCAGGTGGTTGGACACCAGAGGGACCAGGTGGGTCTGGGTCATCCACGGAGTGGTGAGAGTCGTCGCTGCCGGTGGGGTCCTCTTCACGCAGAGCCTGGTCCTGTGAGTCTTCACCCCAGTGTTGGGGGGAGATCGACGACGTTGACCTGTGTGTGTGAGAGACAGTGTTAATTGTGTTACATGCGACATCCATGTTTCATTCATTTTTGAGTTGGCACAGTTCCTCTGGGTGGTTGGATTTGGCTAGCATTCCTCTCACAGTGCACTTGTGCATGGGTATGTCCCTTGGTCACAGCTTTCGACACTTAACCTATGTGTGACACAATCTTAGTTGATGCATCTTTTGGGAACGCAGTCAGCAGTGTAGTGAGCGGGTGTAGCAAGCCATGCAGAGCCGCCTTACGTGTTGCACTCCACGTGGCCAAAAGGTGTTTTTTCCATGCTATTTGAGAATGCAGGTAGGTAAATTACCCATTTGTGACAGGGTTCTGACAAACACAGTGGGTGGGTATACTGGGTTTAAGGTTATGTTTGTGCCTGCAGCACAGATGTACTCGTGCACAGATTGACACATGGCCCAGTGTTTATCAAAGGTTGAAGGGGGGGGTTCACGCTCTGCCAAACCTTGTCTACATGCACACAGTCCAACTGCTGATGAGCGGACATGGCCACACCACCCAAGGGTTATTTGGTCTCCCTCTGTCTCCCTTTCTCCCTCCCTCTGTCAGCCTCCTCCCACTGTCCCGTCTCCCTCTGTCTCCCTTTCGCCCTCCCTCTGTTAGCCTCCTCCCTCTGTCCGTCTCCCTTTCTCCCTCCCTCTGTCAGCCTCCTCCCACTGTCCGTCTCCCTTTCTCCCTCCCTCTGTCAGCCTCCTCCCTCTGTCCGTCTCCCTTTCTCCCTCCCTCTGTCACCCTCCTCCCACTGTCCGTCTCCCTCTGTCTCCCTTTCTCGCTCCCTCTGTCAGCCTCCTCCCACTGTCCGTCTCCCTTTCTCCTCCCTCTGTCAGCCTCCTCCCACTGTCCGTCTCCCTTTCTCCCTCCCTCTGTCAGCCTCCTCCCTCTGTCCGTCTCCCTTTCTCCCTCCCTCTGTCACCCTCCTCCCACTGTCCGTCTCCCTCTGTCTCCCTTTCTCCCTCCCTCTGTCAGCCTCCTCCCACTGTCCGTCTCCCTCTGTCTCCCTTTTTCCCTCCCTCTGTCAGCCTCCTCCCTCTGTCCGTCTCCCTTTCTCCCTCCCTCTGTCACCCTCCTCACACTGTCCGTCTCCCTCTGTCTCCCTTTCTCCCTTCGTCTGTCAGCCTCCTCCCACTGTCCGCCTCCCTTTCTCCCTCCCTCTGTCAGCCTCCTCCCACTGTCCGTCTCCCTCTGTCTCCCTTTCTCCCTCCCTCTGTCACCCTCCTCCCACTGTCCGTCTCCCTCTGTCTCCCTTTCTCCCTTCCTCTGTCAGCCTCCTCCCACTGTCCGTCTCACTTTCTCCCTCCCTCTGTCAGCCTCCTCCCACTGTCCGTCTCCCTCTGTCTCCCTTTCTTCCTCCCTCTGTCAGCCTCCTCCCTCTGTCCGTCTCCCTTTCTCCCTCCCTCTGTCACCCTCCTCCCACTGTCCGTCTCCCTCTGTCTCCCTTTCTCCCTTCCTCTGTCAGCCTCCTCCCACTGTCCGTCTCCCTTTCTCCCTCCCTCTGTCAGCCTCCTCCCACTGTCTGTCTCCCTCTGTCTCCCTTTCTCCCTCCCTCTGTCAGCCTCCTCCCTCTGTCCGTCTCCCTTTCTCCCTCCCTCTGTCAGCCTCCTCCCTCTGTCCGTCTCCCTTTCTCCCTCCCTCTGTCACCCTCCTCCCACTGTCAGTCTCCCTCTGTCTCCCTTTCTCCCTCCCTCTGTCAGCCTCCTCCCACTGTCCGTCTCCCATTCTCCCTCCCTCTGTCAGCCTCCTCCCTCTGTCTGTCTCCCTTTTTCCCTCCCTCTGTCACCCTCCTCCCACTGTCCGTCTCCCTCTGTCTCCCTTTCTCCCTCCGTCTGTCAGCCTCCTCCCTCTGTCCGTCTCCCTTTCTCCCTCCCTCTGTCAGCCTCCTCCCACTGTCCGTCTCCCTTTCTCCCTCCCTCTGTCATCCTCCTCCCTCTGTCCGTCTCCCTTTCTCCCTCCCTCTGTCACCCTCCTACCACTGTCCGTCTCCCTCTGTCTCCCTTTCTCCCTCCCTCTGTCAGCCTCCTCCCTCTGTCCGTCTCCCTTTCTCCCTCCCTCTGTCAGCCTCCTCCCACTGTCTGTCTCCCTTTCTCCCTCCCTCTGTCAGCCTCCTCCCTCTGTCCGTCTCCCTTTCTCCCTCCCTCTGTCAGTCTCCTCCCACTGTCCGTCTCCCTCTATCTCCCTTTCTCCCTCCCACTGTCAGCCTCCTCCCTCTGTCCGTCTCCCTTTCTCCCTCCCTCTGTCAGCCTCCTCCCTCTGTCCGTCTCCCTTTCTCCCTCCCTCTGTCACCCTCCTCCCACTGTCCGTCTCCCTCTGTCTCCCTTTCTCCCTCCCTCTGTCAGCCTCCTCCCTCTGTCCATCTCCCTTTCTCCCTTCCTCTGTCAGCCTCCTCCCACTGTCCGTCTCCCTTTCTCCCTCCCTCTGTCAGCCTCCTCCCTCTGTCCATCTCCCTTTCTCCCTCCCTCTGTCACCCTCCTCCCACTGTCCGTCTCCCTCTGTCTCCCTTTCTCCCTCCCTCTGTCAGCCTCCTCCCTCTGTCTGTCTCCCTTTCTCCCTCCCTCTGTCAGCCTCCTCCCACTGTCCGTCTCCCTTTCTCCCTCCCTCTGTCAGCCTCCTCCCTCTGTCCGTCTCCCTTTCTCCCTCCCTCTGTCAGCCTCCTCCCACTGTCCGTCTCCCTCTGTCTCCCTTTCTCCCTCCCTCTGTTAGCCTCCTCCCTCTGTCTGTCTCCCTTTCTCCCTCCCTCTGTCAGCCTCCTCCCACTGTCCATCTCCCTCTGTCTCCCTTTCTCCCTCCCTCTGTCAGCCTCCTCCCTCTGTCCGTCTCTCTTTCTCCCTCCCTCTGTCACCCTCCTCCCACTGTCCGTCTCCCTCTGTCTCCCTTTCTCCCTCCCTCTGTCAGCCTCCTCCCTCCCTCTGTCTGTCTCCCTGTGTCCACCTCTGTCTCCATTCCTCTCTCTCCCCCTCTCCCTCCCTCTGTGTGTCACCCTCTGTCACCTCAGCCCAGCTTCCTGGGCACACACAGTTTGCAGGTCTTTCAAAGGCCATTGGCTTGTTCATGTGGGTTTGTTTCTTATCTCCGGGCACCCATTGGGCGGAGTGTCTGAGTCTGCGCTGCTGCTGTGGCGGTGTGTGCTGACACTCTTTCAGAGTGATGCGTCTTCATTAGCTGCTGTTATGTGCAAATTGTGCCTTCATACCCATGTCATCCTGCAATGCGGCCACCATTAGCAGGCAACACAGTACTGTGTGGGGACACACTGTTTGTATGGCTGTGCCCTAGGCCATATGGGCTGAGGGCATTGTTGTGTGCTTCAGAGTTTCTCTATGTTAGTTTTGAGGTCCACCCTCCCGGCATCGGGGACATCATGTCTTGTGTTGGTGTTTTGTGTGGCCTGTGACTTGGCATGGCCTTGCTTGGGGCATGGGGCATGGAGGCGCTAGTGGCATGTGTGTGTTTTTGGAGAGTGGTTGTGTACGGTGCTGGCTTTGGGGGGGTTGCGTTCCCCCCATGTGAGGTGAGTTGTTTGTGTACTCACCAGGCTCTCGGACTCCTTCTAGTCCGTCTACTCCCACCGGCGGCAGCGTGGCCATCACCTTCTCCTCCCAGGGATGGTAGTGTACCAGTCTGCGGGGCGGCCCTCCTCCAGTGATGTTTCCCTGGTTGTGATCGTCCGTCATTTTGCGGCAGACCGTCCTCCGCAGATCGTACCACCTGGCTTGGCACTCATGCCTGGTCCTTCTGGTGGACCCAACAGCATTCACAGAATTGACAATCCTCTCCCACATGGCGGATTTTTCGGATATGCTGGTCCGTCTGACCAATGTTCCAAAGAGCTGTGGCTCGACTCTGACGATTTTGTCGACAAGGACCTCCAGCTCCTTCTTTGTGAACTTTGGATTCTTGTTAGTGGGCATGGTGTGGGGTGTGAGTGTGGATGGTTGTGGGGGTGTGGGTGTGGATGGTTGTGGGGGTGTGAGTGTGGTTGTGCAGGTGTGTGTGTGTGAATGTGATGAGGGTGTGTTTGTGATGGTGGTTGTGTGAAGGAGTGCAAGTGTAAGGTGTATTGATGTATGTAGTATGGTGCAGTGCATTGTCTCTGTGGTCTGGCAGTAGTGGATCTGTTGCAAAGGATCATGGTTCGTGTGTGCTGGGCCTTTTTATTGGTCTATTTGTGGGTGTGGCTGTGTTTGAACTTTGGGTGGGGGTATGCTCCGTACATACACTGGTGGGGTGTGGGTACGCTCCATTCATACATGGGTGGGGGTACGGTCCGTACATACACGGGTGGGGGTACGCTCTGTACATACACTGGTGGGGTGTGGGTACGCTTCATACATACACGGGTGGGGATACGCTCCATACATACACTGGTGGGGGTTCGGCACGTACATCCGCGGCCGGGGGGGCGTTTGGCACGTACATGCAGGGGATGGGGGGGTTCGGCGCGTACATACGAGGGCTGGGAGGGTGTTCTGCGCGTACATACGGGGTCTGGGGTGGGGTGTTCGGTGTGTATGCGGGCACATGTCTCCATTGTTGCTATAGGAGTTCGGTCCGTACGGTGTTTTTTCCATACAGTTGTAAAATCGAACGGACGGGAGTGATCGTACTTGCGCGGTCGGACTTCATTTTTCTGATTCGTACGGTAAATCGTCCGGGGATGTGTCGGACACATTTTCTGACCTGAGGACGTGTGGGGAAATTTTCCTGATGTGATTCGTATGGAGTTTTTCCCATGCAAATCGCACTTGGCAGTTTGTACGCTACTTGTACGATTCGTACTGAAAAAGATCCGGATACGATTCGTACGGGGGAAATTTTTCTAGGATCGGAATCGGCCCCAATGTGATTGTATTACCATATTTTTTTCTTCAGTCTGTCCAAACATCTCAATGCAATCCATCCCAATCAAAAATTAAGATTAGATTAGAATAAAATGTATGCACCAATCTCTCTCCCTGGATGAGATTAAAGAAGCAATAGACATTCTGCCGGCTGGGAAGGTGGTTAGCATTGATGGCAGTTCTGTAGAATATCATAGACTTTTCTTTTCCCTCAGGTGCTATATTCATCCTTCTTACAACAGTTCAAGAAGGAAAATTTCTTCCACAAACACAGAGAACCACTAATATAATAATTATACCTAAGGAAAAAAAAGATGATTAACCAGGTTGATACTGACCTATTTCCCTTATAAACAGTGATTCAAAGATTTCTTCAGAAGTATTCACTGTTAAATTGAGCGGGGTCAAAACAAGGTTAGTATTTCCACGACAACATGAATTTGGTCCAGGAAGGGGAACCACTGACCAAACCAAGTGATTGCCCTACTAAATTTTGAAGATGGCCATGGCTCACCCCTGACAGTGATCTTACTTGATGCCAAAAAAGCATTTGACACTGTAACTTGAGTCTATCTCCGGAAAATAATGGAATGGATTGGGTTTGGTGTATCATTTAGGGATGTAATCTGGGCTCTTTATAAACAACCAAAAGCAAAATTGGAAATTAGCAGCACAGCCCAGTGAGGTTGCGCTATATTGCACGAGAGGAAGGGAGCAGGACAGCGCCATATCTTCAGAGATATGGCTCTCTCCTCCCATTTCCCGGCGCTCATATCAGCATCTGTGCACCCAGCACAAACCTTAGCGCCATAGCGCTATGGTGTGTGCAGTATTCTAGCATAGGTTTTGTACAGGAAGGTTACCCTTCCTGTACAAAATACGATGCCCAGACACAATGCAAAGCTTTTCCCACTTTGTATGCCTGCTGCACAGTGCAGCACGCATGCCAAGTCAGAAAAGGAAGGAGAAATGAAAGAATTTCTCCTTCCTTGCGCCTACTTGAAAAAGGCGCAGGTTTCTCACACTAAACCCAATCTACTTTATTCAGTAAATTTTGTTTAGTGTGAGAAACCTTTGGTGGTTGCGTGGGAATGCCCATGCTCAACTCTTGGTATGCCCCATGGTACAAAGTAATGCAAAGCAGTGCTTTACGATGCTTCACCTTACCTTTCCGTTATTTCCGGTGCTAAACAAGTTTAGCACTGGAAAGTAAATTGGGAAAAAATATTTTGTGCCGATTGTGTAACTTTTGTGATGCAAGCACGGCGCAAAATCTTACTAAATCCCTCCTTAGAAGTCTTTAGTCAGCGAAGATTGTAGTTTTGAGATGGGCTCGTCAGGGATGTCTTTGCAGACCATTGCTTATGCAGTATATATAGATCCATTGATCTGAAAGTTGTTGGCCAATTACAAGATAAAACCAGTATATTTTAATGGCAATACAACAAAAATTATTAGCCTACGCAGACAATATTCCTTTAATGACCCCCAACAGCTGATATCAATGAAAGAGATAGAAGCTGAGATAGACACTTTTGTGTCGGTTTCTGGCTACTAACAGCAGCGAAATCCAAATACTAACCAATCACTATTGTAAACTATTGAATCCTAGGACAACTGATTCAGTAACATATTTAGAGGTTAATTTAACTGCAGATAATATCGGTGAATTACTATCCTCTATTGGGTAAAACAGGATATAGATGTAAATGTTTAAACAATCTACCTCTGACTATAATAAACTGGTGCAATTTAATTAAACTGATTTATCTGCCTATGCTTCTTTACCTCTTTCGGTCTATTGATCTTGAACTAAGTACACTCTAGTTCAAGTAAATCGACTTGATATGCAATAGCTTTGTGTGGGGCTATATGCAACCTAGAAGAGCCCTAAAATATCTTAAATTTGTTATCCCTAAAGGTGGATGGACTTTTCCACATTTTAAATACTATAATTATGCTGCAATTATATCACATTTCACATTTTTATAAATGCCTATTATGAACAAAGATTGTACCTACAATCTATATATGAATTATATCTTGGGGAAGATTCTCTTGGCTTTCTGGTAAGAGCATGCTTATTAAACCAATTTGAACATGCATTGCAGGACTGTGAATGGTCAGGGGAACCT
The DNA here is from genome assembly GCF_964204655.1 of Triturus cristatus. Taxonomy (NCBI): domain Eukaryota; kingdom Metazoa; phylum Chordata; class Amphibia; order Caudata; family Salamandridae; genus Triturus; species Triturus cristatus. The sequence continues at coordinate 821,473,482 of NC_140591.1, forward strand.
GGGTGCTTCCTGTTTTGGTCCAGCGGAGAGACTATGCGAGAGACGACAGAGGGGAGACAAGACGTGGTGAAGAGGTACGTTTTATTTTCTTTAACCGCCACTGCCACCCCCGATACGTGCCAGCCACCACTGAATTTAACAAGCAATGGCAAAGTCACCCGGTCTGGGTTTATTATGTCCTTTGCTATAATGACTGAACTTTTGATGGTATAAAGGTTGCTGCATATTAAAATGCAGACTAGAGGAGCTACCAACCCTCGCTGAAGAATGTGGTGTGACAAAGAATCAGAAGTGCTAGATACAATATGTAGTTGATTTATCAGAAGTATTGCTATTTTCCAATACCTCAAACTGATAGTCAAACGGAAATTACATTTTAGAATTAAATAAGCCATGTAAGAGAATTGTTCCCTCCTGGGCCTCAAGTGCATTCTATTAAAGATTTATTCAAATTCTTTGATCAGAACATCATGTTACATTTTGGGTGCGAAATACACGCGCAAATGATAATATTGGGTATCAGATTATGAAAGCTATGGTAAGACGGGAGTTCCCCTAATAATCAATATAACTCTGTAACAATTAAAATACTTATTACTCATCTATTTCAAAGATTATGAGACTTCTATTAAGCAACCGGATAGTGGACACGCTTCAGGAGTCTTAACTGCTCTAAATTGAAAAATATCAAAGTTTGCCAAAGTACGGAAATTGAGTAATCGAGGGCCACGTGTACTTTTTATTGTACTGCGCGTTGCAATCCAATCGTTTCTTGTTTGCGAATGTTGAAACAAGTAAATTACACGTTCTAAAGACTTTAAAGGGGCTTTTCTTAAAGTATGCAAAGCAAATTAACCGAATCGCTATTTGCGACCGCAATTCCCTAATAGTGAATCAGTATTTCGAATAACACAGATCATACGTACTAAACATTTGCAAATAATGAATGTTTGGAAATTCTTTAAATGGTATGGCAAATTATTATCAAGTTGAAGCAGGTGGTCTTTACGTGCAAACTTTAAAAGGAGATGTTTTCTTTCGTTCAAAATATCTGCACTCTATTTTGGTGGCAAGGAGGGTGAGTCTTCCGGCAATGCTTCAGAGGAGGACAAGTGGCAGGAGGGTATTTTTGACTCTACTGGACCAAACAGAGAAAATGGTTTTTATCAAGTACAGACTAGACAAGTCATTTATAATTTAATTGAGGATGTAGATCCAATATTATGCAGACACGCCCAAAGAAGTGTGGCATTACTCACACATCCACACGTTTTATGTTCATTAGATCGCCTTTTATCTGGTAGTTATATGGGCATATTAGCAACTCCAGGAGGTGTGTTTGAGCTTGCTCTTTCTGGTTTTTCAAAGATTTTCTTGAATCAGTATAATTTTGGCTTCAAAGCCATATTTCATATCCTAATACCCCATTGGAAATACAACACGCCAAGGTTGATTTCTACAAACTTGCTCATTTTCTTCAAGTCATAGGCTAGCTTGATGGTACAAGTTCTGATTGGCCCGCCCTCTGGAGAATCAGTGGAAATGTTAAACAAAATTGCACATAGCTTGTGAAAACTCACATTTCCCTTCCCTAACAATATCTTTCAATAATCTTCTCGATAGTGAGGAGAGTCAAGAAATGTCATTAACTTAGGTAAATAGCAGGATGCCATTGTCTTTGGGTAGAGAAAAGGCAAGCGAGGAGTCATCCCTCTTGAAGGAAGCAGAGCCTGAACTCCCAGAAGCCAAGCTATAAAGCAGAGTGGAAACAAGCGAGGGGAAAGGAGATGGCCAACCAGTCACATTCCTGAAGGAAATGGAAATACAAGTCGTAGGGCTTTCCATGATTAAAAAAGTCAGCTGTCTCAAGCTGTAGTGGACGTGAGCTGAACCACAGGACTCCCGTCCTGACAGCACTCATTTTCCCTTTCAGTCAAGGGAATAAGATGGGCAGTTGGAGGGACAAGCATTGATCTAATGGCCAATAGGTCTAACCTATGTGATCCAGTGTAGACCATGTTGTACACCAATGTGGCTGATGTTCAGCACAGTTAAAAGTTGGTGGCGTGGAGCGGGGTGGGGAAGATTGCAGCAGGGTGGGTGGAGTGGGGTGAAGTGGGGTAGAATGGGGTAGAGTAGATTGGAGTGGAGTAGATTGGAGTAGGGTAGATTGAAGTCGGGTAGTGTGGAGTGGGGTGGGGTGGAGTAGATTGGGGTGGAGTGCAGGTGGGTGGACTGGGTTAAATTGGAGTGGAGTGGGGTAGATTAAAGTGAAGTGTGGTAGATTGGAGTGGGGTAGAGTGGAATAGGCTAGAGTGTAGTGGGGTAGATTGGCGGAGAGTGGAGTGGGGGTAGAGTGAGGTAGAATGGAGTAGGTTGGATTGGGGTAGATTGGCGTGCAGGAGTTGGGTAGATTTGTATGGTAACTTGGAGTAGGGTAAATTGAATTGAGGTAGATTGGGGTGGAGTGGGGTAGATTAGGGTGGATTGGGGTGGATTGGAGTGGAATGGGGTAGATTGGACAGGAATATATTTGGGTAAATCGGAGAAGAGTTAACTGCAGTGGATTGGATTATGGTAAATTGGAGTGGGGTAGATTAGAGTGGGGCAGATTGGAGTGAGAAAGTAAGAAGTGGGGTAGATTGCTGTAGATTGGAGAGGAGTTGATTGGAGTGGAGAAGGTTGGAGTGGAGTTTGATAGAGTGGTGTGGGGTATATTAGAGCGGGGTAGATTGGGTAAGGGTTGGTTACATTAGAGTGGAGTGAAGTAGACTGGAGTGGAGTAGATTGGGGTACTGGAGTGGCCCAGATTGAATGGTGTATAGTGGAGTAGTTTAGTTTGGAGTGGAGTGGGGTAAAGTAGACTGGAGTGGATAGATTTGGATGAAGTGAGTTAAATTGGACTGGATTGAGATAGATTTGAGAGGCATGTGGTAGTATGGAGTGAAGTGGGGTGGGGTAGATTGGGTAGAGTAGAATGGAGTGTGGTTGATTGGGGTAGAGTGGAGTTAGGTAGATTGGGTGGGTTGGAGTGGGCAGATTGTGATACAGTGGAGTTGGGTTGATTGGAGTGGGGTAGATTGGTGTGGTGTTGGTGGGTGGAGTGGAGTTGGATAGATGAGAGTTTAGTCGAAATTGGGTGGTGTGAGATAGAATGGGAAAGAATAGATTTTAATGGAGTTGATTAAGGTGGGGTAGATTGGTTGGATAAGAGTAGGTTAGATCCGAATAGAGTAGGGTATATTGGAGTGGGGTAGATTGAAGTGGGATGATTGGAGTGGGGTAATTTAGAGCGGGGTAGATTGGAGTGGGGTAAAGTGGGGAAGGTAGATTGCAGTGGGGTGGGTTAGAGTTGGGTGTAGTGGGGTATAATGGGGTTGAGTAGTTTGGAGTGGAGTAGATTGGAGTGGAGTAAATTGGGTGTGGTAGATTGGGGTGAGGTAGATTGGGTGGGGTAGATTACCGTTGGATACATTGGAGCGGAGTGTGGTGGGCTAGAGTGGAGTAGAGTGGAGTGCAGTGGGGTGAACTGGGGGAGTGTGTTAGATTGGAGTGGAGTGTGTTAGATTTGAGTTGAGTGTGGTAGATTGCAGTGGGGTTGATTGGAATTAAGTGGAGTGGGTTAGATTTAGGCAGTGTAGAGTTTGGTAGAGTGGAGTGGCATAGACTGAAGAGTGTGCTGGATTGGAGTGGGGTACAGTGAGGTAGAATGGGGCAGATTGGGGCAGAGTGGGGTAGCGTGGGGTAGAGTGGAGTAGAGTGAGGTAGATTGGAGTGGTGTAGATTAGAGTGAGGTAGTATAAATTGGGGTAGATTGAGGTGAAGTGGAGCAGATTGGGATGGAGTGGGGTAGATTTCAAGTGGGAGTGGGTAGATTGGAGCGAGGTAGACTGGAATGGGATACATTGGAGTGGGATGGACTGGAGTGGGTTGGATCAGAGTGGGGTAGATCAGGGTGGAGTGGAGGGAGATATATGGTGTAGATTGGAGTGGGGTAGATTAGAGTGGAGTGGGGTTGAGTGGAAGGTAGCAGATTGTAGTGGGATAGATGAGGGTGGAGTAGGGTAATTTGGAGTTGGATAGATTGGGTGGAAAATGGTTAGGTAGATTGAAGTGAAGTGTGGTAGACTGGACAGAAGTGAGTTAGATTGGAGTGAGATAGATTGAGTGGGATAGTTTGGAGTGGGGTATATTAGAGTGGAGTGGGGTAGATCTGAGAGGTGTAGACTGAAGTGGGGTAGATTGAAGTGGGGTGGATTAGATGGGGTAAATTTGAGTTGGGTAGTTTGGGGTGGAGTGAGATAGAGTAGATTGGAGTGGGGTGGATTGGGGTGGAGTGGGTTAGGCTGGAATGTAGAGGGGTAGACTTGAGTGGCATGTGGTAGATCAGAGTGAAGTAGAGTCGGTTGATAGAGTAGAGAGGAATAGAGTGTGGTAGATTGGGGTAGAGAGGAGTGGGGTAGATTGGGTGGATTGGAGGTGTGGATTTGAGGGAGTAGATTGGGGTTTGCCGGGTCAGAGTGGAGCTTGCTTGATTAGGGTGGAGTGGAGGGTTCGATTGGAGTAGGGTAGATTGGGGTAGAATGGGGTAGAATGGGTTGGGTTGATCTGAGTGGGCTTGATTAGAGTGGGGTAAATTATAGTGTAGTGGGGTAGATTGGTGTGGGGTAGATTAGTGTGGAATGGGATAGGTAAGCTTGGGGTATATTGGAGTGGAGTGCGTTAGATTAGTGTGAACTGGGATAGATTGGAGTGAGATAGATAGGAGTGGAGTAGATTGCTTTAGATTGGAGGGGAGTGGGGTTGATTGAAGTTACGTAGGTTGGAGTGGAGTTGGATAGAGTGGTGCAGGGCAGATAGGGATGTCATGGGGTAGACTGGAGGGAGGTAGATTAGAGTGGGGTAGATTGGGTTAGGGTTGGGCACATTAGAGTGGGATGAAGTAGACTGGAGTGGGGTAGATTGGGGTATTGGAGTGTGGTGGGTTGGATGGGGTAGATTGGAGTAGGGTAGTTTGGGGTAGAGTGGGGTAAAGTAGACTGAAGTGGGGTGGAGTTTAGTGAAGTGAGTTAGACTGGACTGGCTAGAGGTAGATTTGAGTGGCATGTGGGTGGTAGTATGGAGTGAAGTGGAGTGGGGGTAGATTGGGTAGAGTAAAATGGAGTGTGGTAGTTTGGGTTAGAGTGGAGTGAGAGAGATTGAGTGGATTGAAGTGGGCAGATTTGAGTGAAGTAGATTGGGGTGGTGTGCGATGGAGTGGAGTGGAAATGGATGAACTGAATGAGTGAAATTAAGATTGGAGCGGAGCGGAGTGAGAAGAATGGATATTAGTGGGGTAGATTAGGGTGCAGTGGGGTAGATTGGGTGGATTAGAATAGGGTAGATTAGAATGGAGTGGGGCATGTGGAATGGAGTAGATTGGAGAGAAATGATTGGATTGGGTTAGTTTGGAGTGGGGTAGATTGAAGTGGAGTAGATTGAAGTGGAGTGGGGTAGACTGAGGTGGTCTAGATTGCAACAGGGTGAGGTGGGGTAGAATGGGGTAGTGTAGATAGGAATAGAGTAGATTTGGGGTAGATTGAGTGGGGTAGATTGGAGTAGGGTAGATTGGAGTTGGGTAGATTGGAGTGAAGTGGGTTGGGGTAGATTGGAGTGGAGAGCAGTGGGGTAGACTAGGGTGGAGTGGGTTAGGTTGGAGTGGAGGAGGGTAGATTTGAGTGGAGTGTGCTAGATTAGAGTGGGTCTAGATTGGAATGAAATGAAGTGAGTTAGATTTGGGTAGAATGGACAGTGGTAGAGGAGAGTGGGATAGACTAGCAGAGTGGGGTAGGTTGGAGTTAGGTAGAGAGGAGTAGATGGGATACAGTAGAGTGAGGTAGATTTGAGTGGGGTAGATTAGAGTGGGGTGGATTGAGTGGGTTAGATTGGAGTGGGGTAGATCAGGGTAGAGTGGGGTATGATATAGGTGGGTAGATTGGAGTGGAGTGTGGTGAGGTAGATTGGGGAAGAGTGGAGTGCAGTGGAGTAGGGTAAATTGGAATAGAGTAGGGTAGATTGGAGTGGAGTGGGGTAGAGTGGAGAGGTGTAGATTGGAGTAGAGTGGGCTAGATAGGAGTGGAGTGGGGTAGATCAGAGTGGGATAGATTGGGTGGATTATGGTGGGTTAGATTGGAGTGAAGTGTGTTAGACTGGAGAGGAGTGGGGTAGATTGAGTGAGATAGGAGTGGGATAGTTTGGAATGCAGTGCATTGAAATGGAATCGGGTGGATTGGAGTGGGGTAGAATGGAGAGGGAGAATTGGATTGGGTAGATTTGAGTTGGGTAGTTTGGGGTGAAGTGGGGTAGAGTAGATTGAAGTGGGGTGAATTGGGGTGGAGTGTGTTAGATTGGACTGGAGTGGGGTAGATTTGAGTCGCATGTGGTAGATTAGAGTACAGTGGGGTACATGAGGTAGAGGACTGGTGGGTGGTAGACTGGGGTAGAGTCAAGCAGGGTTGGTTGGATGGGTTGGAGGGGTAGATTGGAGTGGGGTAGATTGGGGTAGAGTGGAGTTGGGTAGATTGAAGTGTAGTGGGTCAGAGTGAAGCTGGATTGATTGGAGTGGAGTGGAAGGAGATAGATTGGGGAAGAGTGGAGTGTAGTGGGGTAGATTAGGGTGGGTAACAGTGGGATAATTTGGGTGGGTTAGAGTACGGTAAATTGGAATGGCATGGGGTAGATTGGAGTTGGGAAGACTGAAGAAGGATGATTGGAGTGGAGTAGCTTAGATTCGAGTAGATAGGGGTATATTGGGGTGGGATAGATTGGTGAGGGGTAGAGTGGAGTGGGGTAGATTGGAATTGGGTGGATTGGGGTGGGTTGGTTACACTGTAGGGGTGTGGGGTGGATTTGAGAGGAGTGTGGTATATTGAAGTGGGGTAAATTGGACTGAAGTGGAGTGGGGTAGATTCAGGTAGAAAGAATTGGAGTGGAGTTTGATAGAGAGAAGTATGGTAGATTGGAGTGTGGTAGGTTGTGCTAGATTGGAGTGGGGAGATTGTGGGGATTGGGGTAGATTGGAGTGGAGTGGAGAGGGGTTGAGTAGAGGAGAGAAAAGTTGGATATATTGCAGTGGGAGTTTGGAGTGGGGTAAATTGGAATGGAGTGGGGTAAATTGGAGTGGGGTAGATTGGAGAGGGTTGATTGGAGTGTATTCAGGTACACTGAAGTGGAGAGGAGTAGACTGGAGTGGGGTAGATTGGAGAGGATTCAGGTAGATTGAGGTGGAGTAGGGTAGATTGGAGTGTGGTGGGTGGACTGGGTTAGATTGAGTGGAGTGGTGTGGTGTGGAGTATGCATGGCGTGGTAACGCACAACATTACAGAAACACACTTTAATTGAAATGAGCATTACTTTTTCAACGAAATATGGTTTTACTGCACACAAATGATAACATGTGCAAATGTCATTACCTAGTGTATTGATGTGTTTTGATCGTGTACAAATATACGTTTCCACCACACTTCAGAATTACAAAGAAAATGTACTTCATGATTAGTAGTTCTGATATATTCTGAAACATCAGCACATTTCATTGTTTTTGTTTTGTGCTAGGAAAAATAAAACACCCCTCCCGTTTTACATTGGTACTCAGCAGGATTGTCACATACATTTTCTCACTTTGAAGTCAGAGAAAGAAAAATAAACACCACGCTCCCTGGAAGAGAGAGCCTCCCATTTAACCTCTGTCGTTGAATGCACAGCAATTCTGACAAGACAAGAACAACATTCAAAGGCCTTTTTACAGAAAGTGATTTTGTGGAAGAATACAGTAAATGAAGTTTAGGCAACGGGAGGGACAAACTTAACCTGGGCAGCCTAAAGCAGAGAATTCCAGCAAATAGAAAGTCAGAATGTGTGAGCTACAAACCACAAATCCAATGGTGAGCAACAGGTGGAATGTATTCCTAGGTCAACTTTTGTAATGTCTCCAAGATGTCTTTTGCAAAGCAGACATCTGCGACCTAAAAAGGGAAGAGGTTTTAGCAATACAGAAAGAGAGGTGGGAGGACAACTGGAATACCATCCTGACTTCATGCATTTTCTATTTTAGGTGGCTTGAATCAGACAATAACTCAACATGGGAGAAGCACAGAGGGATAAAATGTGATCTTCCAGGGGCCGGAAAAAATTCCTCCTATTAACTGGAGCTGTCTAGCACTGGAAAGACATTTGGAAATATAAAAGACTGTACTTGAAGACTTTGGAAAGCACTGAAAAGTTTAAATTCCATCCAAAGAAGCGGTGAAGGCAACAGCCATGGGAAGCTAATTTAGACACATAGTCCAGTCTGTGAGCTGAGAGACTATATTGTTAGCTTGGTTCTATGCTATTTTTTAAAAAAAAAATTAAAAAAACTTTATTTGATTTGAAGAACAAATCATAAAAGCATATAACGAACTAGTAAAGTCATTCATAAAATTTCTCGCAAGGGTACAAAAACAGGCTGTGAAAGGGTTACCACATACATGAATGAACCACTTAGACTAGGTATTGCGGGGGAATAGCAAAGATACCTCCAAACTTCAATCCCCCCTCGTGATTCCTAGCTTTAGGGTGGCTCTTAAAAAGTTGAGCACACAAAAAAGAGTAAAAACATCAGATGACAGTTTTAAAAACAGCAAGGCTATGCGTGCCTGCCTAAATCTAGCTTTTCTTAACAAGCCCTTCAAAAACATTTTTCTGGGGGTAGGCATAATATGGGCAGAGAAGGACTAATTGTCTCAGCCACAGGGCCCTTTCTCTTCTGAATTTTTAATAAAAACCTGCCGGTACCGCCAATAGATGATGAATAAAATTTGATCTAAAATGAGTAATAAAAAAATCTATTGTGTGCACTCGTCATTAGTGTTAAATGTGGTTCTATACCCTTAGTTGTTTTAACTAAAATATGATCTCTCACTGTGTATTCAACAAGTTCAACGGCTTCACGTTGCGCTATGGCAAACTTTGAATACAAAACTTTGGTATCACCCTTGTCCTTGGGTCTTATTATTTCCTGTGAAGTAAACAAATCTTGGAAAAAGAATCCTTAACATATTTTGTCCAGGGGATTTTCTTTGCGTTGTTTAAGGAGAGACAGTCCTGAATTACCTGCCTTGTCAGGCCCGCCTCTACATCTGTCCAAATCTTTCACCAACATAGTAGGGGCTTAACTGCCACGAGGTCTGAGATATATATGACCCCCAGTTCTTCATGAGCGCTAAATGCCGGGGTACTATATGGAACCTTCAGTAGGCGCCTCAAGTATTTTTTCTCTTCCATTTGTAAGTTATTAGTCTTAACAAAACCCCACACCTGACTTCCATATAAAACCTTGGCGCAACAAATTGAGTTATATAACTTTCAAATCATACCCGGGTTCCAGCACCCTGGCCTATGTGCAAAATTTGCGATAGAGCTTGTGGACCTGTTTAGGGCCAAGCACTTTTCCTCTAATAAATGTTTAAAGTTCAACTGGCAGTCAAAAAATATGCCAGAATACGCAAAGGCTGGAACTTTGCCTAGGGTATATGTGCCTATGGTATAATTGTAAGATTTTCTTGGCTTCTTCCCCATCTCCATGATATATGATTTTGCGAGATTGGGGGATATATCTAGGTTTTCCATAAACTTTACAAAACCATCAATTAAAAGCTGCAAGCTAATTTGGGGTACGGGCGAAGAGCACCGCATCATCTGCGTAAAGCAGAACCGGGGCCACTATTGGCCCTATTCTCGGCAAGTCTGCTTTAATGTCACACAAGGTGGCATCTAGACTGTTAATATAAACAAAAACGGGGCTAATATGCATCCTTCTCTAACCCCACTTGAACACTTGAAATGGTCCGTTACCTACCCATCCTGTGTGTATCTAACAGCAGCTGTTGTGTTGGAATGCAGCGATTGAAGAATGTTTATTATACCCAGATCCACCCCAAGATCACCCATTATTGCCCACAATTTACTGTGATTCACACGGTCAAAGGCCGCGGTGAGGTCCATAAAGGATATGTATAATGCCCCAGACTTCGCTACTGTATATTTTGCGGTAATAACTTAAGATACAAATTGAGGCATTGATCTACAGTGGATTTCCCCGGGTGGAAACCGTATTGAGCATCCGTAATAATTTGTGTGGCCTCAGCCCATTCCATCAACCTGTTTAAAATCAACCGCCCCAGAACATTCGCTGAGACATCTATCAGGGTTATGGGTCGATAGCAGTGTGGACAATCCCTGTCGCCTTTCTTGAAAATTGGCACAATAATGGCAGAGGACCGAGATGCTGGCATTGCTAAGCTTATTGCTGCATTTGGTACCCTAGTTAGTAGAGGTGCCCAGACCTCCGTGTTACAGCGAAAGAGGTCTGGAGGGATCCCATCTGGGCCCGGTGCCTTGTTCCTCGTCAGGCCCTCGATTCCTACCCTTACTTCGTCCAGGGAAAAGATAACAGGGTTAGTAATTAGTGAAGTGGTTGGGGTCTGCAGCTCGCCCTGGCTATGACGGTGCTTATACAAGCCCTGGAAGTGCTGCTGCCATTGTTCTGGAAGAATATTATTGCTTAGCCCCAGCTTTTTCGGGTCCATGAAACAAGAGTTATTAATTACTTTCCAAAAGCAGGCAGAGTCCTTCAACTCCGCTGCCTCCGTGAGCTCCTCCCAGGCCGCACGTTATAAATGGCCCTTTCATCCTTTGACAGTTAGTTTGTAACTTGCACGGCAAGCCACCACCTGCTCCCTATCCCTTGGAATTTGCTTAAGTGACACTTTTAACTCTCTTAGGGCCTGCGAACATTGGCTATCAAACCACCTGGGGGGCCCCCTCTAGGCGCGTGCGATGAGGACTTTAGCATGATATCCACCAAGTTTGCGATGTTCATAAAAGCCTCTCTTAAATCAGCCCCCTCAACTCCTAAATCTAAGCATTTCAGTATTTCCTGGTAACCTCTATCAAATAGGGAAGTATTAAAAGCAGCAGTGTCCACCTGAGCCCATCTCAGCCTTCTGCCTTAGTCCATCACGGCAACTGCCGCACACCTTTCCTGTCTATTTAGTAATGGCAATGGGGACTGAGCTGCAAGCACTAAGATGAGTGGGTTATGGTCACTAAACACACTGTGTTGCATATTAAACTTTAATGTACCTCTTTTCGGTAAAGGGGAGACAAAAATAAAATCAATGTAAGACTGACAACCTCTCCCTTTAAATGTAGGAGGAACCAGACTACCCTTTTTATTAACGATCATGTCCATCATGTGGGTTAACCCATAAGAATATAAGAGGCCAGTCAGTTCCCGTCCCAGCTGGGTATGCTCCAGGTGAGGTCCCTTCCTTAATGAACAGGATGACCAGTCACCCTGCGCCACCTTCAAGTGTGGACACAAGTGACAATTAAAATCGCCCACTAAAATCAATTGTGATTGGACCAGCCCTTTCCCTTTGTATATGCTCCAGCCATGTATTTATTTTGTGGAGACTGTTCACGCCCTGCGCGTTTGCCATTACATTATAAAAATGTATTATAATTACCCTAAAGTTGTTATTTGAGAATTTTAATCCTTGGACAACGTTTGAGTCCCAAGCCAAATTCTTCCAACTGCCTTGAATTCTTAAATCTATGAATATGATAAGGCCCCGCTTTGCTCTTCCGGAGACCGACCTAACTGCTGGGCAGAAGAAGGATTTATATCCTTCAATAAAAACGTTTTTATCTGTCTCCCATGTCTCCTGAAGACATATTATGTGGAATTCCCTCACGTGAGTGAGCCATTGTTCAGCCCCAAATTTACTGGATAATCCAGCTATGTTCCACGAGATAATTTTTACGTCTCCCCCGTTACTCTCCACGATGGAATCAGCAAGCCCGGTGCAACTCTGCAAGATAGCGGGCCTACGCACAGGATTTATCTCCCGAATTTCAGAATCCCTACACTGCACAGAGGATGGTAGTATTGTCCCCATATAGGGCTCCACACTCCTCTCTGATATATCAGTGTTGGCCAAAGGGATCTCACTGGATCTGCCCCCACCCTCCCTATTATTTAGTCAGTCGATGTCATTCAGATCCCTCAGTGGTAAAAATGCATTCGTTACCACCACAGGCCTGCCACCCCACTCAATGCCCTGATCCTGTCCTGCATAGCTTTGTGTTGGGTCAAGACTTGGCACTGGTCTAGAAAAAAAAACAAAGGTAGTGGTTTAATGCTGGACTCTAGGGCAAATGAACCAGCTGAGTGCGAGAGGATCCCACGCGCTAGCTCAGGGTGTCTAAACGTAACGATAACACAGTCTCCTAAATAGACTTTCCTCGATTTGCCAATCCAAGACAGCCTCCTGGCCATGAGAATGTGCCAATGATCTTTAATAGTAAATCTAGCATACTTGCACATCCAGTGCGACACTTTATTAATTAGCTGAATAGTGGACTCCTCTTGCGTGATATTATGACCTGGCACACCTGTCGGAGCCACTGTGTTTGGGTAACTTGCCAGCGGGATATCTGTTACAGGGAACTCAACGCTATGGGGGGCAACTGTTATCTCTTCCCCTCTTCTCTGTTGTTGGTGTACACGATCCCCTTTTGTAGCATTATGCCGGTACTCCAGTTGGACCTTGTCAGTCCCTGCCTCCCCTGGCCGTTCGTCCCTTGCGCCCAGGTTCCTAGAGTGAGCTTTGAGGCGTGTTGCTACAGGGTTAGATTGAGGGATATAATTTTCCTTAACCATGTTAGCTTGTTTGCCTAATCGGGAATCAGAGCCTGTTAAAAGGAATATTGATGAAGTCCTTGTCCGAGCTCTCCCACTTCTGACTACCCCTGAGCCGCAGATGGTACCGCTAAAGGTTGCACAGAATGAATACAACAACACCCCCTTGCATTAGATGGGTTATATGATGTGCTATTTGACTGTTCAATTGACAAAAGTTTCGCCTCCATTAACTGTAACTTACATAATAAGGGGTCCAACAGCACCAACACCAATGTCTCAAGTCTTCTCCAGTGGTCATTATTGCAATCGGAAGTCAGTGAGTTAGAGGCTCAGATCTGTTGCATGGGGTGCCCTGGTGGCCCTTCTGCACCTTCCGGGGCCGTGAAATCTAGATGTAATGATTTGGGAGGTGGCTGCTTTGATCTGCCTTGGTTTTTTGGGGGCACCACACCTGGACAGTGTTGCCGGCGGTTCATTGCTAGCGGTAAATATTGATCCCTTCCCACTACCCCTTTGGCTAGTCTGGTATTGATAATGTTTCAGTTAGGGCCAGAGGTGGAAGGGCACAATGGGCAGGCTTTCTGGGCAATGGCACCCTCCTGCATTGGTGTGGCACCACTTCCCTCCTCAACCGTCCCGTGCCTAGGGTGTCTGCTGGGTTGAGTGGGTCTGCGTCTACGGTCACTATCACTGAGTCCGCCTGTCCCCCGGGACTGTCCGTAATTGCTGGATCATCATGCTGGTACCCAGAATCTATGTGAGCACCTTCGGGAGATTTAGCACTACTTATGCAACCTAATGATGATCTTGTATGGGTCACAACAGTCTCCAAAGAGAGTTTTTTTCCCGTTAGCTGTATTTCATGTGTCAGCACCAATTCTGCCTGTGTCAAGAAGGCATCGAGGGTCCCCACAAGGCCCACCCCTGCAGTTCTGAGAACACCCTTTCGTTTAAGTTGTTTCACCATTGGATGCTAGTTAACAGGCCCAATTATATTAATGAACAGTGCCTTGAAATTGTGAGTTCTGCGCCCTTACTTCGATGACAGAGGGTGGGCCCAGCCCTGCCTCTTCTGGGCTCTGACGGGCACAGAAGGCCTGCCCTTGGTTGGGGCTTCGCCCGGGCGCAGCCCAGGCACGCCCGCGCGCGTCCCACGCTGCGGGAGCCCGCACCCGATTTTCCAGCACCTCCTTGCGCTCTATTTGGCTGTTTGCGGTATCACCGGCTCTGACTGCGGGAGAGACCAAGCTGGAAGCAGGGAGCAGTTTTCAGCAGGACCCGCGCTGCGGGAGGCCGCACCCAAATTTCATGTGCCTCCTGACGCTCTGATTGGCTGGTTGCGGTATCGGTGGCTCCGGCCATGGGAGAGACCAAGCTGGAAGCAGGGAGCAGTTGTCAGTGGGACCCACGCTGCGGGAACCAGCGCCCGATTTTCAAGCGCCTCCTGGCGTTCTGATTGGCTGGTTGTGGTTTTGGTGGCTCCGGCCATGGGAGAGACCAAGCTGGAAGCAGGGAGCAGTTGCCAGCGGGACCCGCGCTGCTGGAGCCCGTGCCTGATTTTCAAGCACCTCCTGGTGCTCTGATTAACTGGTTGCAGTATCAGCGTCTCCGGCCGTGGGAGAGACCAAGCTGGAAGCAGGGAGCAGTTGTCAGCTTGGTTCTATTCATTTTGGAGAATAAAATATGCCTTGCAGACTTCTCTTTCGGATTCATCCCCACAACTGTCTTCATAGGCGTTATTTCCCTTAATAAACCTGGACTGCTTTAAAATAAATCTTTATTGTTCGGGAAAGCAACTGCAGGTTTGATGGTCTGATGTGCCTTGCAGGCTTACATAACCATTTTTACAGTCAATCACTTGGGTTCACAAATTATGTTCTGGGTAAATAATAAGCAATAGTCAGGTCAAGTTGTGACGTGAGAAATAATTGACAATTTGCTATGTGGCTCATTACTGCAACGGCCATATTGGCAATAGTTTGCAAATGGGAATAGTAAATCTGGCACATAGAGTCCCTATTGTGATGGAACAATGCTCAGATCATGAGCTTACAAATTCTCTCACCTTCAAAGTCCTTCTAGGGTTGTTCTGCGTTCATCCCCCTGCATCAATGTGAAGAATGCTGGCCAAAGGAATACTACCTATGACCATCTATTAAATATTGGGGCAGATTTATGTTGCACTTGCGGCACTTTTGCGCCGCCGTTGCGTCACTTTTGTGACGCAGCAGCGGCGCAAATCCTGCGCCATGGTGCGGGGCATTTACAAACGTGACGCATCTCCCAGATGCGTCACGTTGTAAAGCCCTGCGCCACATGTAGGCGTTCCAGGGCAGGTGGGGGCGTTCCGGCGCAGGAACGCCTTCTAAAAGTGGCTGAGTGAAATCTACAAGATTTCACTCAGTCACTTTTAGGCCCATGCTGCGTCAAAACCCTGCGCCTGCTTGAAGCAGGTGTAAGGATTGACGCAGCATTGTACAGATAGGGCCCCCCAGATCATTGCTGGAGCTGCGTCGCGCTTGCGACGCAACTCCAGCAATGCGCCACTTTTCGGCACAGATGCGTCACGCATCTGTGCCGTTTTTGCCCCATGGTGCGCCGCATTATAAATGCGGCGCATCCATGGTGGCGCAGCTGTGGCGCATAATAACTGGCGCATCCCTGCTGATATGCAGGGATGCGCCAGTCGTCATAAATCTGCCCCATTGTGTCTAACCTTGTATGCAACATATATTGTTTCTTGTGTTAAATCACTCTACTCACACCCCAGCTTCCACTCTTATTTTTGACAGACAGTAAATATACTAAGCCCAGTCACTTACCAGTTAACTAAAACAGAGGTTGTTGGCTAGTCCCTTGTAGAGGTGACGGAGCATGATTTTTCTTTAGCAAACATTATACACATCAGTTCACAAAGAGTGATTTACAATGTTAAATAACATGCCACTTTCACTTATAATTTTTAGAAGATAGCCACACTTAGCTATTATGAGCAAGGCTTGATTTAACATGTTGTGATGAATTAAGTAAGACTAATATTAATATCATTTTAATGTCGACTTTGCACATTTAAGGCTGGGAGGACAGCACCCATATTTTCTGTCGTTTTGTAGGATATGCTTTCTTTTTGTCTTCCCACTGTAGATGCTGTATTTTTCAAGAAGACTTCTACTAGGTACTAAACAGCCTTTGTTATGTGTTAGACAACTGACAGTGAGGTTTTTGTCGGGATGTGGAGAAGATGTCAGGAAGCTAAATTCATCAGAAGAGGTGTTCTTACCAGATATTCTGCCCAGTGTAACAATTCAAGGATGTAGCGATGCATGAACACTTGTGAAGACAGGGGAACTAAAGACATTTACCTGCTCCCAGCTTTTGCAAGAGAATAATTGGTTCCTGAGAATAGAAATGAGCTGAAAGTTTGCAATTAGAGTGTTGTTGAATAATATTAGAGGGTATACCTTAGACTAGTGCAAGACTCCCATGGTTACCGTCTCTTGCACACTATGTGCACTAGAGGGATGCTTGCTGACTTCGAACTGAGAACACGTTTTTCACCTTGGCAAATCTCTACAATTTGAGTGCAAAGGCCTCATGTCTCGGCATTCGTACTCTCTCATCAGAAACATTCATTTTGGTTTTCTGAAGCTGACACCTTATCTATTTGCTTAACCAAATGCATTTTTTAAAACATTTTCTTCCTTCATTTAGATTAGGGGGTTTTCTTTATGGAACATGCTTTCTGGATATTCTGTGTTCTTAATAGTAATAAGGCTTTATTCGATAATAAACATATCTTAAAAGTATCACATTATATAAAATTGCATTACACATATATACAAAAACAGGTTTAAAAAGCTATTTACATAAGATTAGATTAATTAATCAGAATTTAATCACAATTTGACCATAAACTTTAAAATACATATTAAACATTTTGTTCAAGCCTTTTTGTTCTAATGGACCAAGTCCATGATAGGAACTTTGAGAGACCACAAACAAACAAGGGCCGTGTATCCGACATTAAGATACGGAGTGCCTCATTATGATGCCTAGTACCCAACAAACAACAAATTGCTTTTAACCAACTTTTCCGCGGAAACACATATGCCGGGCAGGCAAACAGGATATGGGCCACAGTTTCTACTTTGTTTATACAGATTGGACAATATAATGATGTTTGGGAAGGGGGTTTCCAGTGGGCAGTAAGGGCACGCACTGGAAGGACCCCCACCCTAAAGCTGAAATACAAGGCCCTATCAACGGGTTTCCAGATAATGTCTAAATAGGGTTCCCGAACTGCCACATCCTTTATCTTTAGAAATTCTTCCGCTAACCTACCAGGAGTTGAACCAGAGTTGGCTTTCGCTGCAACCCACCTCCAATACAGGGTCTTTAATGTTGCCTTCGGAGGAGAAGACCTGCTTAGCCAGGCTTCATTTAGGCCCAGTTCACCAAGTAAAAATTTTACGTCTTTTAGCCATTTAATTTTATGCCACCCTGCCATCGACATAACTTCTGATAACCCCATCACATAATGTGCCAATTCCGGGACTCGCCATAGACAAGCCCACAGGAGCAGTGGCCAAAGTTTTGCTAGATCTTTAATAGTATGACAACCTAGGTCGAGCAATAAGGGTATCATTGGGGTACTCTGGGGAAGTAGCATAATGTCCCTTAGAAATTTATTTTCAGACCTAACCAGCTGATCTATATTAGAAGTACCCCACAGCTCGGCCCCATAAAGGGCAGAGCTTACTCCCTTTGCTTTATAGATATCAATAACGGGGGCAATCGGTCTAATTAAGGAGGAGCGATGTTCCTTAAGGAGCGTCCCCGTGACCCCCTTATGGCTAAGCAACATTTTAGAAAGATGCGGGGACCATTGCATGGTATCTGATAAACGTATACCTAAATAGTCAAATACAGTGACCCTTTCTAATGATACATGGTTAAGTACTGGGGGTCGGCCAAGTTTTTTCGGGGGGTTCAACACCAAATATTTAGTCTTATCTGTGTTAATTACAAGCCCTCGTTTGATACAGAAGGCCTGGAAGTTATCTAGGAGGCTTTGGAGTCCCACCGGGGTCTTCAAAATTAAAAGCGTGTCATCAGCGAATAAGAGGGTGGGAATTCGCTCGCCCGCCAGGGAGGGCGCATCAGATGGAGTTGACAGCAAGTGCTCAACCACTCCATGCACATATAGTAAAAAGAAAGTGGGAGCAAGAACACAACCCTGGCGGACCCCTCTTTCCACTGGAATTCTAGCAGTTTTTTGGCCCTCAGTGCCCCACCTCACTTGTGCAAAGTTTCCTTTGTGTAGCCTCACTAAGATTGATAAGATGTTTGGTGGGATCCCCATGTCAAGCAGTACTCCCCAAAGACGTCCCCGGGGTACAAGGTCAAAGGCAGTCCTTAAGTCTATGAACGCAAGGTAAAGGCTGCCTTTGCCTATAAGAACCACTTTCCAATAGATTAGCAATAATCTGAAAGCCTGCTCTATTGTCCCAGTTCCAGCCCGAAACCCCGCTTGGTACTCAGAGAGAATCCTATGTTCGTCAACCCATTGTAAGATTCTCTCGAGTATCACCTTTCCAATAACCTTCTGGGAGGAATCTAATAGACTGATTGGGCGATAATTGGAGGGATCGTCCCTATGGCCCTTTTTGAAAATAGGGACGACCTCAGCTCCCTTCCAAGACTCAGGGATGGGGGCACCGTTATCGATGGCTATAAGTAAGGTATGAATAAGCTTCCCCCAGTTGGGCAAGTCAAAGCGGAGCAAATCTCCAGGAATGCCATCCGGGCCTGCTGCTTTTTGGGACACAATACAACTAATAGCATTTTCAACTTCTTTTACAGAGAACGGGCATGTTGTACTATCACCTGGGGGTATATGAAGACTAGATATGTCTAAATCGTTAGCCGCTCCCTGCTGAGACATATATAATTTGGAAAAATGATCGACCCATGACTGGCCAGTGATGTTACACGTAATGAGATTGCTATCGGGGCTAGTCCTAGCTCTAATAGTTTTCCAGAAGAGGCCAGCATCCCTCCCAGCGCTGGCCTCCTTTAGTGTTTGCCAGTACTAGGCCTCCCACTCCCTTTTGGCATTTACTGTCACCAGATTATACTCTTTCCTCGCATGTTGGATCAGAGGTTGTGACTTTGTCTTAACTGCTTTGATTAGAGCGGTCTTCTTTTTCCTGCAGTTAGATGTATACCACCCTTTTTTGCCCATAGGCCTCTTAGGGCCTCTCCCGGCCCCCCCACGTGTTTGTACCAGGAATTGTTTTCCCACCAACATGATGGTATTCTGGAATGCTGCCGTTATCTTAGAGGGATCACAATGGTCTGAGCAGATCAAGTCCAGCTCATTTTGTGAGGCTGCCAATAAAGCTCCTATAGACTGGACTTTCCCTTCGCCCAAGACAACTTTACACCACTTAAGGCGCCTACCACAATTTGATAAAATAACTTTCGAGGTGGACTTCACTTCACTTAAAACTATTAGGCCATTTACACTCGGCCAAAAGTGCTTTAGGCTCAGGGAAAGAAGGTTATGGTCGCTGTCTACAGTTGGTAATATGGCCATGTCCTTCACATATTGCCAGAGTCCAAAGTCAAGGAGAATATAACCAATCTTTGACGAGTGGTTGACCCTGTTAAATGTATAAGCCCCTAAGGAATCTGAGGCGGTACGACCATTAACTGCTCGTAGCCCAAACTCCATGGTTAATGCATTCAATTGAATGGCCCTTTGCGTCCATCTTTTTATTGGCTGGATTGTTAATGGGGGTATACCCCGCCTAACATCATCCTCACTAAAATATCCTCTGACGCAAGGGGCTCAAAAGTACAATTGAAGTCCCCTGCGACCAGGACTTGTGTACCAACATAACATTTTCTGAGTTTGCTTTCTAGAGTTGCTACTACCAGAGATAGGGAGCCGCCTTTACTCCCCCTTGCATATATATTACATATGTCAAGAGTTTTCCCCCTATTGGGGCCTCTAAGTGTGATCCTTAAAATATCTGGTGAGTTGCATTGTTTTTGTTTAATAGTGCAACCCAGTGAGATACTCACCCAGATAAGGAGTCCACCTGAGGGACGACCCCTCCCAGTAGTTGAAGGTACCGCTGGTATAAAGAAGGTAGTGTTGCCGACTCTATGGTTAGCTTCTAGACTCCAGGTTTCCTGGAAGATACAGATCTTAAATGTTTCCAACAGGATATTCCACTCTGGAAGATCTAGCTTCCTGGAGATTCCTGCGATATTCCAGCTAACAATCTTTATGGTTGAGTCAGCCACTACTTTGTCCTGAGAGCATTTGGTCGGGACACTAGTTAAATTCGTAAACTCGGCTACTGGATCTAATGCCGAAGGCAACGAGAGAGAAGTATTCGAGAGGGAGGAACAGCTCTGATCAGCAGATTGGGCTAATGGGATCGCGCTATTGTTAATAAGACCAGTATGGTTATCCCAGTTGTTAGTCAGCCCAATCTCAAGTTTGGATTTATTGGTTAATGCCTCCAGCTCCATACCCCAACAATTATACTCAGCAATTGGGGGTACTAGCCCTAGCCTATCCCCTGATTTGGTTGTTTCGTGGGGGAGTATAGTAGGAAAGGTATGGGGTATCCCAAGGGAATGTGTCAAAGACCAAGGCCTGTAGGGCCTTTTGTTGACATCAGCAAGAGGCAAAGAATGGGCAAGCGCATAGGCACTGGGTCAGTACCCAAAATCTCTTTTACAACAGCAATCTACTCCTCTGCCAAAGGCAGCGGATAGATGCATCTCGGGGTCCCCAAAAAGCCTTTCCCCGAGATGTTTCCCATTACTCTGTCTTTGATGTCGATGTAAGAACTGCGGATAAAAGTAACCCAAACCAGATGTGCCGATTCCAGTTCCATCATGCACATTCTGTTGGTTACAGATGGACCTTGCAACTCGTGCATCCCTGAAAGTGACAACAATACAATCCCCTGGGATGTCCTTAATCCTACTACCCACCCAGCCAATTCGTCTAACAAAGAGGATTTGACCATCGAGTTGCCTTATTCCCTTTGGGCAATGGTTGCGTTATTGGTTTACTACCTTTATAGTTTAGTGTAGCCGGGACAGGGGAATTACTTCCGCTCTGGGGTTCAGGGGTGTCTTTTTGATTTAAGGATGCATGTTTGCCTGATTGTGAGGGGTCTGCCGTAGGAATTTGCTTCTGTTCAGCAGTGACAGGGACACTTTTAGAATGTAATTTTATTAAAGCTTTTAATGAAAAGAAATTATCAAGGGTCCCTTGTTCAAAGCGGTCCAATCTTTCTGCTAAAGCTGTAATCCTCTCGAGCACTGGCAATATAAGGGACTTCATAATCTGCTCAATATGGGCAAGAGAGAGGATTTCATTTGCAGAGCTTGGAGAATGCCCTAAAATTGGACTATCATTAGACAATGGAGCAATGTTAGCACTAGATAGTCTGGTGCTTACTGGGGCATTACAAGATTTTTTAACAAGAGTCTCCATTCTTTCCCAGAAGCTTACGTCGGCTAATATACCACTTCCATTATCTACAATGGGCACAGTATCAGATGCTTTGCTAATAGCAGCATTCTCCCCCTTTGATACGTTCTGTTTGGCAGTCGCTTTCTTTAGTTTATTACCACCTACCTTCCCTTTAACAAATTTCAAGTTTAGAGATTCTTTGTTACTAAGCTGTAGCTTACGCCTAGCCTTTTGCCCTCTAGTGGTTACGCACGGGTTAACACTACTTGTGCTAGGCCTTGGATCAGAAACCAAGATTGGACTTAATGGCGTCTCTGAACACCCATTAACTATGGGGTCTATGGCCTGGGGAGAAATACCAAGAGTGACCTCGTTAGGGAAGAAGTTAGGCGTTACTGATAACCTTGTAGGTAAAGGAAAGAACTCAAGAGATGTATTACCCAAAATAGAAGTTGTATCCTGGGATATGGGGAGCCCCTGGAAGAGCAACAGAGGATGGCGCTAATATCGGGTCCTGTGAGTTAGCAGTGAACACCGATACATTAGCAGACGGAAGGGGGGGTAGAGAACCAGGAGGAAGTGAAAGGCGGCGTTCTGTGCTTTCAATAGCATTAGCCACCACCCCAATGGTTTTCTGCAACATGCGATCTATTGCAGTTAAACTGGGTAGTGGGGGCTTAAGAGCCGCTTTTTGTTTAGGGGCAGGAACAGATGGCACAGGGTTATGCTTTCCCATATTTTACCTACATTAAATACAAGTATAGCTGCTGATAACAAGCGTGCAGGATATGCAGCAAACACCAACTAGCATAATACTGCAGTTATCACAATAAGCAGCGCTATGGAATAGCTCTCTTTATAATACAATATCTAAATTACCTTAGAAGCGCCTGTTGGTAATGTGGTACCTAGCGTCTTGCGATATAGCGGGCTGCAAGCACACAAATACTCAGACCACAAAGGGGGTGGCCCAGCCCAGCCTCACCGGCCACTAACGGCCACAAACATTCCCGCCCTTGTCCCGGGCTTCTCCTGGCGTGCTCCGCGCGCGTCCTCGCGGGACGAGGGACTGGGCTGTGCTTTATAGCACCTCCTGGTGCGCTAAGGTTTCTGGGGCGGCAATCAATCAATCAATCAATCATAGGCATTTATAAAGCGCACTACTCACCCAGAGGGTCTCAAGGCGCTAGGGGGGGGGGTCCACTACTGCTCGAACAACCAGGTCTTGAGCTTCTTCCTGAAGGAGAGGTGGTCTTGGGTCAGGCGTAGGTCGGTCGGGAGGGCGTTCCAAGTCTTGGCGGCCAGGTGGGAGAAGGATCTTCCTCCTGTTGTCGCTCTGTGGATGCGGGGGACGGCTGCGAGGGCGTGACTGGTTGAGCGGAGGTGGCGTTTGGGAGCGTAGAAGTTGAGGCGGCTGTTGAGGTAGGTCGGGCCTTGGTTGTGTAGGGCTTTGTGTGCGTGGGTGAGGAGCCGGAAGGTGATTCTTTTGTTGATCGGGAGCCAGTGCAGGTCTCTCAGGTGTCTGGAGATGTGACTTTGTCTGGGGACGTCGAGGATGAGTCTCGCCGAGGCGTTCTGGATCCGCTGGAGTCTCTTCTGGAGCTTGGCGGTGGTACCGGCATAGAGGGCGTTGCCGTAGTCCAATCGACTGGTGACGAGGGCCTGGGTGACCGTCTTCCTGGTCTCGGTGGGGATCCACCGGAAGATCTTACGTAGCATGCGCAGGATGCTGGTTGGGAGCTGCGGGGCTGCTGGTCGTTGTAGTCCTGGAGCAGGGGGCGGAGCCTAGCCCGGCCGGCGCTGGAGCCTGCGAGAAATGCGCTTCTGCGCCTCAGCGGAGCGGAGCTCTGCACGTCTGTTGACAAGTAGGTGCCCCCAAAAATAATGTTCCACCAGGGACTCGGCCCCGGTCTGTGCTTTATAGCGCCTCCTGGCGCGCTAAGGTTTCTGGGGCGGCAGCGTCTCCTGGTTGGGAGCTGCGGGGCTGATGGTCGTTGTAGTCCTGGAGCAGGGGGCGGAGCCTAGCCAGGCCGGCGCTGG
The DNA here is from genome assembly GCF_964204655.1 of Triturus cristatus. NCBI lineage: Eukaryota > Metazoa > Chordata > Amphibia > Caudata > Salamandridae > Triturus > Triturus cristatus. The sequence continues at coordinate 821,496,752 of NC_140591.1, forward strand.
AGCCTGCGAGAAATGCGCTCCTGCGCCTCAGCGGAGCGGAGCTCTGCACATCTGTTGACAAGTAGGTGCCCCCAAAAATAATGTAAAATTGATACTTGTAATGTTTTTCCTTATTCAAAAATATCTGCATTTTTGTCAAATGGCCTTTATTTGATACATTTTTAATAAACCCCTTTTACACTCTCTTTGACACTCTTTTTCGTTTTCTGTGGAGACTAATGGTTTCACTGTTTATGGTAATATGTGCAAATGCAAGCTCCTAGTCTCCACGTCAGGTCACCGAACAATGGTCCTTACGACCAGTGGTGAGGTTTGTGTGACGATTATGCACCATCAGAGGCAACTCTGTGGCTAAGGATTGTTCAGAAATCTTTAATCGATATCACTTTAATACACTACTTTACTGTCCCTGTTTTCCTCAGCCTTCATATGTTATATTGTATTTAAATTGTTTTTAATTTCCCATTCAGTTCTCACTTCAATCTTTACAAGGAATTAATGCAGTACGGTGCCACAAGCCACTTGGCTGGCCGCGCTGCATTAAATCCAAAGCACAGGGATGCGTCATAGCTACAACAATATGACGGATCCCTTTTGCTCTCCACTGCACTGGCGAAAAGTAGCTGCCATGCGCCGATGCAGGCACCCTTGCAACATAATGCAAGGGTGCCTTCGTTGAGTGGAATGATTGGTTATATGCAGGAAGGGACACCTGATACATGTAGGTATTTATTTATTAGATTTTATTATTCTTTTAGTGTGGTAATATATTTAAAGATTTAAAAAACATTTTTTGAAATATTCTTCTTTATTTGGTGTGTAGTTGGGTTAGTAGGGAAGCAGGGCACAAAGTATTTTACATAAATATGTTATAATTGTTTATAATGACCTTATTCAATTTTTACATTATTAATTTGTTAATTAGATTTTGACTTTCCTAAATTATTTATATTTAAATTATTTGTAAATTTTTTAAATAGTGTGGTGTAGATGGCAGTGTGCTAATCCAATGTTTAAGAACTGTGCTAAAAAAGCTTACATTTGAGGTGAGCAGATTCACAGATTCGCTGGTTTCACCGGGTTCTTTATATAGGAGCCGCCCTCCACCTAAAAGTGGGAAATACCCAGAGTTCCCTGCTTTCTTTTTTGCATAATTTATTTTGCACTCTAAGATTGAAATATGACACAAGAAACCTGTTGTAAATGAAGATACAGAGTCCATCTGTACATGTAGGATATTCCTTTATTAGTGGCTTGGTTCCAGCATAGGTGATCAGGATAGAAGGAGTAGATAGATGGTACAAAGACAGCCCCACCAGGAGCAGGCTCCCAACAGCTCAGCCTGAGTTGACCAACTGCCACTGTAAGCACAGAGAGACACCCAGGCATTCCATGATGTCATGATACATTCTGCAGAGCTATACAGTGGAGAATAGTAGAGAAGTGATTTACTACACATCCTCCTTCCTTAGAGAACGACAGCAGAAATAAAGAGAAAGATATGTAAGATACCTCAAATATAACATTAACATGAAGATACAACAATGAGATGCACATATTTAACAGTGTAATACAAGAGGTAACAGAAAAACAACTAGCATGAGCAGATATGCAATAAGAAGCAGGAAAACTGAATACCTTAAAACTGCAAATAACATTGCATTACTACAACACGCCCCATCCCCCTCCCTTAGGGAAGCATGGCTTAGATGAATGAAGCCTATGCAACAAAGTAGAGTGGTCACACCCACAACCTCCCCAAACACGGGTACACCACAAGGTAAGCACCCTGGTAAACAAAGGTGAGTGTGGACACTAATCCTTGGGAGAAAAACGACATCTCCAAATAAAAGGTACAACAGGGGTAAGATACAGTCCAGAAGAGTGCAACCTCCACAAAAAACAACAATACACCAGAGAGAAGGCATGCTGACACTGATAAAAGTCCGTTAAGGGTAAAGGAAGAGATCTAAATACTAAAGAGAAACTTCTCACTCAAAGTCCTACGAACCTGAAACTCTTGACCACGAGTTCCAAGTAGGTGAACTTCAACCGGAGCATAGTGTCAACATGAAAAGATGCCCCATGGGCAGTAACCCTGGGAACTAACCAAACAACCTCCACCACAAACAACGCAGCGTACTAACCCTGGAGAAATAACACAACCTCCTCTAAATAGGGTACAACACAGGGTACTCACCCTGGAAAACAAGAACTACAACTTCTCCTAAATAGAGTACACCACAGAGTACTCACCCTGGAAAACAAAACTACAACTTCCCCTACAAAAGAGTACACCACAACCCTGGAAAATTAGAGACATTGACTACCCCCACAACCTCCCCAAAGAAATACCCTGGAAAAGAACATAACCTCCCCTAATAAGGGTACACTACAGGGAGAAGTGCCCTGAAAAAACTGCAAAACCTCCTAAAAAAAAAAATTAATAGAGATCACTATGGAAAGTTGGAAACAAAAAAAAAATTTGAGGCGTTGACTACCCCCACAACCCGGACATGAGTACACTCTACGTATGAAGACTAAATCGGGACACACACCGCCAAAAGGTCCACTACACTTGTGAGCTGTACGTAATGCTCACTGTCTAACAACACATTAGAAAAAACTGAATTAGAGCACAGACAACTGACTACCCACAAACAACACAGCTTCCCCTAAATAGGGTAAACCTAGATGGGTAGACCACAAGGTGCTCACTGATATGGTGCGTAGACCTCCCCTAACTTAAAACTACAAGCTCTCGTAAATAGGATACATCACCTTGGAAAATTTCACAACCTCCCCTAAATAGGGTACACCACAGAGTACTCACCCTGGAAAACAAAACTACAACCTTCCCTAAATAGGGAACTCCACAGGGTACTCACCCTGGAAAACACAACTACAACCTCCCCTAAATAAGGTACATCACAGAGTACTAACCCTGGAAAACATTTCACAACCTCCCCTAAATAGGGTACACCACAGGGTGCTAACCCTGGAAAACTGCAAACTAAATTAGAAGCATTGACTACCCCCACAACCTCCCCTAAGTAGGGTACACCTCAGGGTATTCGCCCTGGAAAACCACACAACCTCCCCTAATTAGGGTACACAGAGAGTATGGGTACAGCACCGGGTGCTAACCCTGGAAAACTGCAAACTAAATTAGAAGCATTGACTACCCCCACAACCTCCCCTAAGTAGGGTACACCACAGGGTATTCGCCTTGGAAAACCACACAACCTCCCCTAATTAGGGTACACAGAGAGTAAGTGAGTAAACGTCACCCTAAAACAAGTTGAGGCACTGACCGCCTAGAAACAGCTAAGCATTAATTGCCCACAGAAGAGGCTATGTTATAAACTGAGTGCCCCCCTCAAAAGAAAGATATGCACAAATACAGAACATGCATCATCAGTATAAGCATTACCCGAGGTCTCTACACACAACTCCATTCCAGCTTGAAGTTTTTTTTTTTTTAAAGGGTGGACACTTAGGACGTTTGTCTCCACTCGGCTCTGATACTGGGACCTTTGTCCCCGTTGTCGGTTCTGTGACCTTTGTCCTCTCTGGAACTGGTTCTATGACCCTGGTACTAGTTCTGTGAACTATGTCCATTGCCGGTTCTGGGACCTTTTGACCCCTCTGCTACTGGTTCTGGGACCTTTGTCCCCGCACAATGCTGGTTGTGATACCTTTGTCTCCTCCTGGTTCTGGTTTGGCTCTCAGTAACTATTTCCTTGTTTTAGTCACCTTTAAGTTGCTTCTATATTTGCTAATTGCCAACTCTCTATATACCAAAATTGCAGCCAATATATTTTAGATGGATATTAACATCATGTATTCCGCCAGTGTAATTGCATTTCTCATGGCAGTGATTGAGAAATATCTCATCATGCGGACAGATTTGAATGAAAACCCTTCAAGTTCGGCACCCAAATCAAATGTGTAAATTTGACTGAAAACGCAATACACCACCAGCACTACAACAGTCTCCTTTTCAATACCTCATACCCTGTGTTCTGACATTTTGGCGGCATCAAGAGGATCAAGGGAATACTCCTTTTAGGTCTTCTTCGGTGACTTTACTTATTTATGTGCTTTTGAAGATCACCATCAAAACAATAGCTGTTCCTGTTCCTGACATTCCTGGTTTTAGACTCTCTGTCCTTGCTCTGTGTTCTTTTCCACAGTATTGTACTTCTCTAGTTCTGAACTTACAGTCATGCCATGTGAACTTCAGCCTCTCCAGACATATTCCCGTGGAAATTTTAATTATGAGTATACTGCCTGTCCTACCACTGTCCTACTACCTCGCAAATACTTTTAAAATAAATAACAATGTATTTTCCTCTTCAACCAGCTCTTAGATGCATTATTTTTGCTTCTTTACTTGTGATAATTAAAATCTCCACAAGGTGGCAGTGTTGTAAGAGATTTGATGCTGTAACAGTCTTTACACACCATTACGGGGAATGTAGCGTATACACAATAAACATCGGGCTTGACACTAAGTTAAATGTGTTGCGATCCCGATTCCCTAGACAATTCTTTTGAAGCGCAGCATTCAAACAAAAGGAAAGCAATTACTCACTGTTTCCTTTCCACACGTTTAACTGCTTTATCTGGTTTATCTTTCTGTTAATTACACTCCGTGGCATTGCGTTCCGGTAACCTTGGGAACAAAATACCAAAATGGCTGCTCAAAATTGCGTGACATTGCGCCATGACGCACTGAAAGTCAGAGGTTGAAATACGGCAAAGATTCTGGATGCTGATGACGTAGCACTGTGAACACGCCGGTTCTCCGCTAGGACATATGGAGATTCCACGACGTCATCATTGTAAGAATAACAGCTCCGCAGGAGGAACACTCGGCTGGCAAACGGTAAGATAGTTCATGGCAAACGAACACTATGCTAAACCTATGATTACCGGTGCCGCCAATTACCAAGATTTCTCAAACACAGCTGCCTCATAGGTTCTAGGCATACCTTCCAGCGTGTCACCCGATCTCCTAGCGATCACTCTCACGGCTTGCCTTTACTGCGGATAACAAATTTCCAAGTTTCCGGTGCTGCCAATTAGCAAGTTTTCACAAACACGGCTGCCTCATAGGTTCTAGGCATACCTTCCAGCGTGTCACCTGATCTCCTAGCGATCACTCTCACGTCTTGCCTTTACTGTGGATAACAAATTTCCAAGTTTCTTTCTAAATTGACTCCATTTAAATTAAATGTGCAGGTTTCACCCCTGTGAATCGTCTATTCTGACCTGTGATCTTTCTTTCAGCGTCGTAGTCGTCTTGGCTTACAATTGACAACAGTTGGGTACTGTGACAGGTTTAGTGTATGGCAGTTCGTCTCGACTCGCAGTACACAGCATGCTTCATGTTAATTTTAGTTTCATTTCCCTAAATGGCGCTCGCGGCGAATATAGAAATATTCGATCATTTCGCGCAGCACGGCAAACGGCTAAATAACCAACTGTCTCATCTCAGAAATGAAACTTCACAGTGAAGCCAATTAGGGACACACACAGCTTAACGGGTGTCAGTCAGAACGCCCTGCTTTGCGTTACAGAAAACACTCACTCTTCAGATGGCTTGCACAGAGGCACTCAGGCATTGTAAGACTGGTCCTGTTACTGCTTGCGGCCAAAGCATTCCTCAGTAAACAATTAAGCAGAACGTACTAGAAACCAACACAGTCACTGAACCAATGGCTTGTGCTGCATGCAGCTTCACCAAACAAACACAGTAATTGCCGATTTCCTCACCAGTTGAATAAAAGTTGCTCACTGCAGGATGCTCAGACTGTCCCAAGAAGTCTCCCTTCCATTTTTAAATACATCGCTGCTCTCACAATAAGACTTTGGTGGCAATTCACTGAGGGTGCAGACAAGTCACGACACTTCCAGGCAGACTGAGAACTCAAATACAGCCAGAGGACACCGCAGGCTTGTTGCCAGGGAGACTGTGCACTCTTGAAGTCTTACAGGTGACAGCAGGCTCCTCAGAAGTATGGAGACAAACGCCCAGGCTGCAGGCTGTCCAGATGGTACAGGACACTGGTGGGGCTGTCCAGGGCGTTACCTCTCAGTTTCAATTGACGTTTTGAAAGACCTTAAAGTGGTTAACTGCCTGTCCTTTAGTTCCTTGGTTGACTTAACTCCTTACTGCACACGTAGGTTCAAAATCGTCGCCAAAGATTGTTGTAAATGAAGATACAGAGTCCATCTGTACATGTAGGATATTCCTTTATTAGTGGCTTGGTTCCAGCATAGGTGATCAGGATAGAAGGAGTAGATAGATGGTACAAAGACAGCCCCACCAGGAGCAGGCTCCCAACAGCTCATCCTGAGTTGACCAACTGCCACTGTAAGCACAGAGAGACACCCAGGCATTCCATGATGTCATGATACATTCTACAGAGCTATACAGTGGAGAATAGTAGGGAAGTGATTTACTACAAAACCCTACTGCAGTAATTTATTTTTGATGTACATTTGATAGACAGGTGTGAATTATGATTGTTTAAGCAAGCATAAATGCATGCCCACTTTGGATAGATTTCCCATTTTTAGTGACATCATGTTACATGGAATAATTTATTTTTCAATATGTTACAGTATACATATGTCTGCCTTGGTTGCAAAGATGGTCACATGTAATGATTTTTCCCTCAATATGATAAGTACAAAACAACTTAATTAAGTATGACAGTATATATGTGACAATCATTTGTCAAGCCCGCTTGTGCAAATGTACTATTATTATATTACTTGAGTTTTCTTCTGTACAACTGATTGATATATTGTCTATTTAATACTTAATTGTGATTGGCTAAGTGGGAACCCTGATAAATGACACCATTTCCCCGAATGTCTCACAGTCTGGCACAGTGGGTATTTATTGTCCTTTAAACATGTGAATATATAATTATTGGATTTTCAACATTGCATGTCAATATCCATGTTGATTAAGTTTGAGTGGAAAAATGTAGCGAGTAGTCTGATAAATGTGCATACATTGGATAGGTGTCAATTGTGATTCTGAAAATCTCAAAGTTAAACATATATAAATATGATATTGTAAATATTTCATGTTGATATATTGTGGATTTCTCAATTTCGTTTTTTGGGTTATTGTAATTGTTCATTTTTAAATGCATATGCACCATTTCGTTTTGACAAGAAATTGGGCCCCTGTACTTGAGAATAGCTGTACAAGCCAAAGTGAGTTGTTCTCGACATCGTTAATAAACGCTGTTGATCATATATGTAATTATCCCATCAAACAGTGTGTGCCACTTTGATGCCAAACTTGTCATGAACTCCATCTGCTGTGGAAATCTATTTATTTTGACAAATGCCAAACTCGATGCGTTTCGGAGACCACTGTCTTCTTGTTCACGGGTTAAGGGCAGACATAGGCAACTCCTACTTTATTACATTCATGTTGGTAAGTAAACATTGAGGTAGGACTCCAATTTTCATTACAACGTTTTGGTTTACATGAGTGCCATTTTAGCACAGGTAAATCATTATCTAATTATGCAGTTTTGCTGCAACGTTTTCGTTTTTGTTTAAATATCCCCAGTACAATGGATAGTCTGCTAGAAAATTCATCCAAATATGTTATGTACATTTTAAGACCTTTGTGGCGAATTTTTCCTCCTATATCAGGGACACCGAAAATATTTTATGCATCATTGAGGACATAATTTGGGAAAAAGAATAAACATTATTGTGTTTGGATGTAAACAGCCTATACACATGTATACCACATAACTTTGGATTGAAAGAGTGTACTTTAAAAAAACGCTTTATATCTCATTTTCTGCAATCAGAGATGGGGTTGGTTATGATGGCGTATTGCCTCAAGAACAACATTTCTGATCTGTTACCAAACTCAGGGGATGGAGATGGGCACCTGTTTTGCCCCCAGCTATGTGGGTCTTTACATTGTATGGTGGGAGGAGCAGGTGGTCAGGAACACCCATCATTTTGATGAACACGTCGTCCTCTGGGTGCAGATTATATATATCTTCTGTATATAGAATGGATCAGTGTCCACTGCCACTGAATTCATGGATGTCCTAAATAGGAATGACCTCTATCTCACATTCACTAGCCACATTGATGGGCAAACAATTGAATTCCTGGATTTATAACTAGTGGTCAGGAACAACAGACTAGAGTCCATCTTGCATCGTAAAAATACTTCAGGCAACAGTCTATTCCATGCCACCAGCAGTCACCCTCGCAAGTGAATTGAGAGTATACCCTACGGAGAATTACTAAGTGCAAAGAAAAACTGCTGTACAGAGAGGGATTTTCTAAAAGAGGCAGATAACATTACACAGAGTTTTAGCTAAAGGGGCTACCCTAAACGAAACATAGGGCAAGCTCTAAACTAGGTCAAAACTATTAAGAGTAATGATCGCCTGCTCACCAAACAGAAATCCGCAGAACAGTTTCCCAGTACACGATTCATAACTACATATAATACAGCATCACATAAGGTCAAACAGATTTTATGCAAACACTGGCAAGTATAACAGACAGATGAAACATTAGTAAAAAAAAACATCTGGCGGACTATCCCAAATTGGCATTTAGAAAGAGCAAATCCTTAAAGGATATGTTATGCTGGAATATGATTGGCAGAAAACCAATCATGAACTCCAGCCAAGGTTTTTACAGGTTTACGAACTGCCGGCCTGCAAATACACAGAAAATGATAAAAGTCTAGTGAAAATTTTAAATTTGACAACACGACGTGTAACTCAGATTACTGTGAGAAGTTGTACATTGGCAGCACTATACACAATGCTACGGTAAGAATACTAGAACACATAAGGGCCATAGCTAATGTCAACAAACAATACCCTGTGGCAAGACACTTTTCAATAGAACATTCCAGCAATGCCTGACTGTTGGAATTCTATGTTATAGATCACATTCCACTGAATATCCGAGGAAGCAACAGAACCTTAGCACTAAGGATGCTTAAATCTAGACATATCATCAAATTCCAAACTTTACACCTTGTAGGCCTTAACTATGATGAGGAATTGGCAGTACACCTGGATTTATACGAATAGGCAAATCCTGGGACTCCAAGCATTGTATCATTCACTGTTGTATGGCGATACATTGTATATACTCCCTTGGAAGTCTAGTGGTTTTAATTTTAAATCCTGTATGGTTAGTGACATTGTGAATGTATAAACAAAGAGAGGAACCCTTGAAAACCCAAAGGACTAGAGTTAAATTACAGAACTGAATCAAAGGACGTCCTCTGGGGAAAATATCCAGTACTTTCTCAGCTTTCATTCATCATACATCCACCACTTACTACAAGGCCATTTGTACGTGTTCCTGTATTGGCACACAGACTCGTCGTATGTTAAAATTCTCACTTCAATTTATTATAAAGATCTTTGTACATTATATTTCATCAGACATAAGTGAATAAAAGACCTATTATATCCACACAAGGTCACAATAAAAACATATATATCACAAATCAAAATTTAAAAACAATATAACATAAGCCTATCTCAATCTATCTACGAGAGTTTCTATTAAAAAGGAATCGCAATAGACAATAATATCTGTCATTGGTCACCACACTCAAACTCAACAGTTAGACCAACTTTAAGGTGTTTTGATATAAAGCATCAAAGTCTACTGTCCATCTGTGTTAGGGAAGATTTGTGGCTCTTTGTAGGGCATCGACGCGTTTCGAAGGACTAATCAGATCATGCCTTCTTTTTCAAGACCATAAGTATTTTTCAACTCCCGTATTGAAAAATCTCTTCAAATGTTTGTGATGTAGAGGACCAGCGGTTTCTATTATGTGGCCACCTTGTTTTTTTTGAAGAAGTAGTCCCAGGTTACTGTTGTGGATCCTTGTTTCTAAAAGTAAGATTCCTATGTTTCTTTCCGTCAGTTATTCATCTTTTATCCTTTGTCTTTTGTTTAAAAAAAGGATGCCGCTGTTCTGGTCTTCTCTGTATTTAGCGGAGCTCAGCTGCTTTATCGTTCAACTTCGCTTTCTCAGCCCTCTGTAGTATTATGGCTTTGGAATCTTTTTATTTAGTTTAAGCTCCGAAAGCCGGCGGCGTCTATGTGCGTCCGTCACGGTGTCGTCTGTTTCTTGTGACATTGACTTACTTGATTGTAATTGTGTTTGCATGTACTTTGTAGGTATGGGCAGGACTCCTGCACCAAAGAGGAGCTACTATATATCTTTAACAATAAATGTGCTGGCAAGACATTTTGCAGAGGAAAGAGAGATTTTTTGTGTGCAACTGATCCATAGGCATATGGTATTTTAGCTCTGTTTAGCAAAAATCTGGGACTAAAGGAAAAAAGAGAATGCGGTTAAGATTATGCTCCAGTATTGTTTGGAGAATGTAATAAATCAATCAGCATCACTGCTAGAGCTCCCCCACCTGATCCCACTCATCTGGATTTTATTCCCCCTCGCCCGTCATCATTGCCTGCCAAGACTGTCAAGACAGCGGGAAAAAGCGGGAATGTGGGGGCACCTGAAGACGCTCTTATCAGGTGCCATAGTCAGCTCTGGATGCTCAGCCAGGTACCTGAACCCTGCAACAGACGGGCGCCGCAATCTCGCCAACATTGCATTGACTGGACCACAACATTGTTGGTGGGCCGCTAAGACCCGACACTCCACTGTAGGCTACCACATCGAAGAGTAGGCCTTGCCATGCACTGACCCGCAGCTGTCAGGCCCGCGCCGCTCCAGATCGGTCCGTGACCTCGATCCAGGGCACTGCCGCCACCTGCAACATTGCAGCACCTCAGCCACGGTTGGAATGGAGCCTCATGGTAGCCTCGGATAGCAATGGAGGGACCAAGAGGAGCCCTGCGGCTGTCATCACCTGAGCCTACAGCTAATATTTAAGACACAGAGGCAACAGCACTACTGCACCGCTTGGGCTAGCTTCTGCTTCTGCTGCTCACATATTTTTATCTGCATCAGAAATAGACCCCAGGGAGGGTCTCTTCTGTTTCCTGGCCTTTTTGCAACTCCCAACCACATCAGAGGATTAGGCCATTATTGGGATGTGACCATCGGGGACTACGAGACCCGCAATCCTTTGCCTGGTCAACAGCTGAAACAGCTTAGCGATATTTTGGAACTTTAACATCCTGCATATTTTACCCAAGGTGTGCTGGAACCGCACCAATAATTTTGTGCTCAATTCAACATAAAGGGTCTGGAAGAGAAATGAACCTTGGGGAATTTCATCATCATTATAAAAATTGCTGTTGGTCCTAACTAGAAAGATAAGGGGAACTGTGCCTGCACCACATCAAACTCTCCATAAGATGCAAATACTTCCGGGTGACAGCTGAGGAGTCCCACACTGCATTCGTGGTTGACCTTGCTGCAGAGAAGAGCCCTGCAAAGGTAGAGCCACTGCAAGTCTGGCCACCGCTGCTGGGGTACTACATGCCCCACAATCCCCTGCCGTTAATTCAGTTGCAGCAGATCAGTTGCACTTGTTACGGTGCCATGAAGTCCCGCAGTAACTGTCTGAGCCAAAAGAGCCAGGACAGGGCCACCCCTTTGCCTTTGCTTTTGGGTGAATCTTGATCTGGGGTTTTCACAGAGCTGCCTCTAAGGTGGTTATGGATCTTTTTTTTCTTGTTTGGAGATCTCGCGCACTTCAGACAGTACAGTTTTTGGGGGGCAGCCATAATGGCAGTGATATATTGTGTACAATTTAAGGGGCCTTCATTTGGCCATGGGCAAAAGAAAATCTTGTTGCCCTACAGGGGCTGGGTCTTCACGAGGTGTACAGGACTGCCCCTCTATCAAGTCCTATTTGATGTCTGCTGGGGTCACCCTCAATCATAAGATTTTTTCTGCTAAAAAAGAACTTGGATTAAATGGTGACACACCTATTGGGTAATGCTGGTGACAGTTGCACCAGAGAGAGCTCGAGTAGGTCTTCTCAGGTTGCTTTGCACCCCCCCATGGATGCTCAGAAGAAGATTGCAACGGCAACCATACATTGTGATCCCAGTTTATCTCCATCTGACTCCTACCAGCAAGAAAAAGAAAAAAGGATTCGGTTGTGAATAATAACTGTGGTGGGGCAAAAAAAGCCTTCAAAGGTAAGGCCACGCAGCTCAAAGATAGTTGGTCTCAGACTAGTGTGGTAGAGGTCTTGACTGCATCGGAGGAGGTATCTACCAATGTAGAGTCCTTGCTGTCCAACTTTCTGGAAAAGATTGAGTCACGTGTGAAGGGTGCTGTAATCTCTTTATCCAACAAAATTTCTTTAATTGAGTTGAACTTTGGGAAGCTTTCCTCTGAGAGTTATGATAGTCCCATTCCTGTGACAGACCCGGAGGAGCTCAGAAAGACAGCCGGCCAGCCTAACTCACTTTCCCTCCTTGCTACAGATCCCAATCATTGACAATCCCGCTACGTTGTCATGGCAGGAAAATTAAAATACTCATGGCCCTTACTTGCACATATTACCAGCACTAATAATAATATAAAAGGTAGTGTCAGTTACCGGAGTCATCATGATCCATCCAATAGTCTAGCAACTTCCAGTTGCAGGTCACACTTACCACCAGAAATTATGACTAGGGTGCCCCCCTTGAAATAAGGTACAAAGGAATCTGGATCTGATCTGTAAAATAACGTCATTTACTGGTCCAATGTTCAATAAAGGTTGGGAGTTCATTTGCAGGGCATATTATTATGGTTAGAACGTGTGACTGGATGGGTCCTAGGTTGATTGTGTCAACTTTGATCAACCCTATTGGGCCAAGCAGTTTGTCCATCTAACCACTCAGTGCAGATCCACAATGCCCTACTTTGTGCTTCTTTTATCCTGCTGGGGCACGAGAAAGGGTATTGGGAAATCCCATGAGTCTTCAAGGGCCGGCAAAGGGAGAGGAGATCTTATCCCACTGCAAAATAGATTAAGTCCACTTAGCTCTTTGGAGTGCAATGACTGACTTGGGCGGGTCATCCCCCCTATTGTTTCTTTGCAGGACTTAGACGAGGTGGCTGTATCTGGGTCACCCTTTATTTGTCTTCCCTCTAAGGATTCCCATATTAATGTTGCCAGCTGGAATGTGGCTGGTCTAGCTAATAAACAACTAGACACGAAATGGCTGGGTTTTTCAAAGGAATTTCATATATTAGGGCTCCAAGAGACCTGGGAAATGGATACAACCTTTTACTCAGCTGGAAAATTAGCTAGGGTAGAGTGCCAAGAAAGAAAAAGTGGGCAAAAGCGGGGAGGAAAATAATTGTACAAACTTAGAGAAAGGGAGGGAAGGAAAGATGAATGTCCCTATCAGTTCTAGTGTAATGGATAAAGAAATCATAGCAATGGCTTTGTGGAATGTAGCAAAAGATCCTGACTGGCATAAATATGTAGAGCAGTTCCACTTCTGCTTCTTCCAAGAGACATGGCTTTTAGAGCCTCCCTACAAACAAAGATATAAAACATTCTATAAAAATGGCATTCCTTCACAGAACGGTAGACCATCAGAAGGGTTGGCCATGTGGGTAAAAATATTTCTAGCTGTAAACATTGACACTTAATATATTGATTCACCAGTTATCTGTGGAATTTAAATACCCATGGATAACGATAAATTGTTACATATTACTAACATTTATATCAGACCCAAGAGTGTCAATGTTAAATCACAGATTATAAGCCTATTGGATACTATCCTGAAAAGTAAATATTCCAGCGATACAATAATTATAAGAGGAGATTTTAATAGCATTTATGAGCCACTTATAGGCGTGTATTAGATCACTCAGGATAAGGACATGGTAAGAGGCATCTCCAATTGGAAGTAGGCAATCATCTGCCATGCAATAATGCAGTCATGCAATTGGCACATTTATCAACAGAGCACAGCCTAGCAGCATGTAATTGAAGGGCAAATAATGGAAACAAAAGTGTAACTACTTTGCACGCATTTAAAAGGGGAAATGCCTGTTCAAGAATCGATTACATATTACGTAGAGCAATAACATGGCATACGATTGTCAGATTTAGAATAGATAGGGAAAGGGACGATAGTGACAATTATCCCTTGTGCTTAGAATAGATAGGGCACAACCCCAAAGTAAGAACAATTGATTTAGACCCCATTCTCAACTAATCTAAATAGGGAACATTCGTAGAACACTCACATTGCCTTGCATTTTAAACAACATAGAGATGATGACTAATATCTATAATATCTTTTCAGAGACATTAGAGAAATAACATAAGAGCAACCTCCTACAGGCCTTGGTAATTGTACCCATCAAACTCTTGCTCTAGAACTAAAACCGCTTTTAATTAAAGTACCTGTTAATAAAATAAGGCAAGAAGCAAGGAAAGGGGGCTCACTCACTCTATGGCACACAGCAAAGTGTAAAGATGCCAAGAAGTCTCTACTGCATAGTCTGAAGGGTGGGAGTGCACTAATGGTAAGGAAGGCAAGGGTTAATTTCAAAAAGGAATTGTTGAATGCACGAAAAAATTGGGAGGACACAAACTGGTGTGATTTACTCCAGGCAACTAAATTGAAGGATTCTGTTCTATTGTGGAAAATAGTTGCAAATGGTAACAAGGATTTTGTTTCTCAAACAGAGCACCATGTGGACCCAGATACCTGGACTTGGCACTTTATTTTTCTTTACTCAGCTATCCCCTAACTATCTTGAGCAGGATGAGCTAATGCTTCTGAGGACTAGGGGAAATGGAAGTAAGGAACAGGTACTCTACTTTAGTATATCTGAAACACTGCGGGCGATCAATGCAGTACAATTGGGGAAAGCCCCAGGGTTTGATAGGATCCCTGGGGACCTGCTGAAACATGAAAAAGAAGTGTGGGTACCCTATGTAAACCTGAATAGCCATGTGGTTGCTTCAGCGACACTGATTCCTCCAACATGAAGTGGGAAAGAAATTGTCCTGATTTATAAAAAAGGCAATAAGGGTGAGGCTAGGAACTATAGACCAATAAGCCTTATAGACAGGATGCAAAAATCCTATGCCCATCAAATTCTGAATAGATTGAACAACTGGATCTGTGACAATGTTATGCTTACATCCTTCTAAGCAGGGTTTAGGACCTGTACTAGTACTATTAATCAGGTGTTTAGGCTCATGTGCATTTTATGGAAATATATCAAAATCAAGGGAAGACACGCCTATATAGCATTTATAGGACTAAAGATGGCATTTGACTATGTGCTGAGGGCACTTCTGTGGGCAACACTAAAGACCCAAGGTGTCCCAGAAGAAATTTTGACCCACATAATTAGTCTATATAAAAATAACTTTGCTAGAGTGCGCTGGGACGGACAAGATAACCTAACAGAACAAATACCAGTGAGAGTGGTTAGACAGGGCTGCATGATGGCACCAACGCTCTTCTCCCCAAATACTAATGATGTTGTCGACTATCTAAAGCAATGTAGCCATGACTCCATGAAACTCTGCGGAAACCCGGTTCCTGCATTGCTTTTAGTGGACGATACTATCCTGATTTCACAATATCAAGGGGACTTCTACTTAATAGTTTTAGCATATACGGCACAAAAAAGGATCTAGAAATAAATATAAATAAAACAAAATATATGACAATAAAACTATTCAAATCCTTTAAGAAGAACATCATAGTGGGGGGGGGGCACAAACTGGAACACGTAACCAACTTTAAGTATTCGGGTGTAACACTTGTTTCCAGATTATCGTGGGAACCCCAGATAAGGAATGCAAAAATGGTTCTTATGCAAAGCTCTAAGCCAATCATGAACAAATATAACAAATCTATTACTAAGGCAGTAACACCTGCCCTGGATGTTTATAGACATAAGGCCCAGGCAGCAGAATTATATGGAGCCAAATTATGAGGCACAGACAAATGTAAAATCCTTTGTCATAATAGAAAATAAGTTCATGAAAGGGCTCCTAGGTCTCCCAGTGGGAGCGCAGTTGATACGAATGATTCTTGATCTAAATATTAAACAAATAGAACATATTGCAATATTAAGACCCATTCTCTATTGAATAAGAGTATGGACAATGAAGGAATCGGGCCACTATAGAGAAGATCTCAAGGACGTTTTGAACTAGATAGATATCATACCTTTTCCTGGATACAACATGTAAAAACAAGGCTTAATAAACTTGACCTACTCTTATACTGGAAAAAAACATAAATTCTACAAACTAGCTCAAACAAATATCTTAATCTAGTATACTGGGAGTATGCTGCAAATAACTACCACTGTAATTAAAACCTAGGCCGATTGACAACTCACTTTCTTACTATTAAGTCAGATCCTACTTTCGAAGATGTTTTAGATGTATTCCAAGCCTATCTGGCAAAGATACCATATATTAAATGTTGCTACAAAATGTTGCAAATTAGAACATATACTTCCAAATGGAAAATGAATGCCATGTTTGTGGATGAGACTTGCACTTTCTGCACTTTAGGTCAGATTGAAAACATTGTACATATTTTGGTTTTTTGAACAGCCAGTAACAAGAATAGGAAAAAAATGAATTAGCCCACTCTGCATGAATTTTGGCTTCAGAAGATGTGAGGAAGCACTAGGAGTATTAAAAACGGACACATCATCATATATAGTTTTTGCTCTTAGTAGGTATTTACTTGCAGTTGGATTTATTAGTAATAAGATGGGGTGGATTCCTAATAGTATTGTAAACTGTTAGGATGGTTATTTTTTTTAAATTAGTTAATTATTTAAATTACAAGCATACTTAATAGACTGGTAATCTACGTTTTATAGGACCTCAAGGGTATTTAATGTAAAATAAATAAATCTTTGAATTGAATGTATTCAATATTATAGTTATTGACTTAGAAACAAGTTTTTTAGTTATGTAAATTCTATTTTTACCAGTACCAGGAATATGAGTGCCAAAATGTAGGGGGAGATTCCCAATAGAAATTATTCTTTTAACAGAGAATTAGTGTGTCTTATTCCTTGAAAGGGTTGATAGTTTTAAATAGATTGTACATTAATATTGAAATGGAATGGTTTATGTATGTTTTATTGAAAAATGTATGATCCATGGCCAAAATAAAGTTAAAAGAGTCAATCAGCATTTGTAAAGTGCAACACTGTCATCCCTAGGGGTGTCTGGGCTCTGTAATCACCTCTAAGCCCACTGGGCGCAATGAGGATGATGAGTCATAATTTGGGGAGTTATGTTACTCGGTTGCAGTACCTTAACTCCTTTCCCAATATAGAGACATTACACAATTTGATTTGGTTATTTGAACTACAAAACCAACTTTGTTTGATTAGTGGGAGCAGTAACACGATGGGCTTCGAGCGCATATTGGCATTATACAGTTTCTAAGTTGTTGTATTGAAACTCAGCAATGTAATGCAACCCGGAACTGATAGAGATCAAATGTGAGTGGATACACGTATGCAATTTACTTAATATTATTTTCATAGTTGGTATGAAGTCCGTTGTCTAACAGAGAATGTTGTACAGTGCCATTTTTCTGAGGATGTTTAAACAAAAATGAACTGGTTGGAGCAAAAGCACAAAAATATAGAATGATTTACCTGTGCTAAAATGGCGCTCATATAAACCAAACAGTTAAAATGAAAATTGGAGACCTACCTCAATGTTTACTTATTGACATGAATGAAATAATGTAGGTTTTGTCTGTGTCTGCCCCTAACCCGTGAACAAAGAGATGGCGGTCTCCAAAACGCATTGGGTTTGGCGTTTGTCAAAATAATTTGTTTCGTACAGCAGTTGGAGTTCGTGGTATATTAGGCATTGAAGAGGACAGACTGTTTGCTGGGATGTATTGGGCTCATACCTCAAACCACGATCACCGTAGAGGAGTGGTAGGAAAACCAGGGCCTTATAACGAGTTTTGCGGTCCTCCTGCAGCACCCCCACTGTTGCGCTGCCTAGAGGACCACTAAGCCCATGGAGAACCCACTCACAGGAGAACCTTAACAGCAGACCACTGCCATGACAGCGCATCCACCACATTCCTGTATGGTGTGGAATGCACCATTTTGTATATACCACACTGTGCAGGGGGGCAATTTCAGGGGGCACTACATGTGGCAGGGGAACCTGTTAGACTCCCCTTAATTGCATGTCTGCCACCCTTTTTATGGTGGGTCACTGCCTAGAAATGGGCAGTTGAAATGCAAATTGGAATATGCTTGCCGGTGCCGGCACAGCACCACCACTATATTCCGGCCCATTTCCAGACCACCACCACTGCAGGATCCTGGATCCAGGCGGAGGTCCTGTGCCACACTCAAATACTGTGGGTAGACCTGCAGTGGTGGTGGTGGTCTGACATATATATATATATTACCTTCTGGCGGTCGCCAGTAGGTAGTTAGAGTAACAACCTAGTTTCCATAGGAAAAGCATTTTTTGATTTGCTAATAACGTTGGTGTCGTTTGACGAATCCTTATGAAATTTTCCAATAAGTTGCATTTTGTAGGTTAGTTCCTATCTTGAAAGTTTGGGGGTGATTCGTCAAGCGGGGGCTGAGAAAAAAAAGGATGGTCCCAAAACACGTTTTCCCCATGTTAATTTCCATAGGAAATTTTGCGATGAGCTACAGCCCGAACTGCTGAACGGAATTGCCCCAAATTTGGCAGAAAGGTAGAGCTTGGTTCAGAAAGCGACCTTTTTTTCAAATGGTGTAAATCCGTTCAGTATATGCTGAGAAATTTTAAAAATGAAAGCTTCGATATCTGGGCAGAGCCTAAGTCCCGTGCACGAGCTTCACTGTGATTGTCTGCCAACACTCCAAACCAGGAAGTGTTGGCAGCCATCTTGCGGATTGGTAGAAGTGAGTCGCTAGAAAACAGAGAAACAAAGGTATAAAACAAGAGAATGGGGCAAGGTAGAAACACCCTGACTCTCTAGGCCTGCTCAGGGTGTCCCAGAAGGACCCCCAGGGCCCAAAAAAGACTTTTTTTTTTTTTTAATTTCAGCACGTTTACACAGTGGTGAAGAGAGGCAGCAGGGCTTGACATAGAAAGTGTGCATGTGCACCCCCTGGCACATTGTAGATTGGGGGATTAAGTAGAATTTAATTCTGAGGGTCCCTGGGGGTGAACTAGCCCACCAGGTACTTCCAGTATGTGCCAGGGAGTTGAGTTGCAGAGAGGTGTTGAGAGGCCATGGCTGTTTTTTCACCTCTCTGCAACGCAGCTCTGTGGCGCTTACTGGAGGTAGCTGGTGGGCTAGTTGGCCCCTAGGGACCATCAGGACTCAAGGGGAATTAATCCCCCAACTTAAAACACACCAGGGTGCGCGTTTGCACAGTGGTTTTTTCAGTGAATTTCAATGGCTTTTTAAATGCTAATTTCTAACTATAACGTCCCTGAAACCTATGATTTTTTCAGTGAATTTCAAAGGTTTTTTAAATGATAATTTCTAACTATAACGTCCATGAAACCTATGGTTTTTTCAGTGAATTGGAAAGGTTTTTTAAATGATAATTTCTAACTATGCCCAAAAAGGTAGGACATGTGAAGAAAGAGGAAGAAAGGCGCAGAAAGAAGCAAGAGAAATGCAGAAAGAGGCAACACAAGTCCAGCAAGGCAAAGACAAGTGAAGAAAGAAGCAAGAGATATGCAGAAAGAACTAATAGAGGTGGAGAAAAAGGCCTTGTTGCAAAGTCATCCTGTGCCCCCAACTTTTTACTGACTGGTACTCTGACTAACCAGGCCCGGAGCCAGTGCTATGCTGAAAGACACTTAGAATACAGTGAAAACACCTACATACACTAGGGTACACTATGGGTTGGGGTATCCCTGTGATTGGCATGACCTCCCCTGTAAGGCCCTAGTAAATAATAAGGCAGGGGGGTTAAAACTACCTCTAACTCAGAGGTGCAAATAGAGGCAAGAGAGGTGCATAAACAGGTAGGAAAGGTGCATAAACAGGGAACAGGGGGCAGAAAGAGGCAACAGAGATGCTGAAAGAGGCACAAGGGGTGCAGAAAGAAGGAAGAGAAGTGCAGAAAGAAGCAACCGAGGTGCTGAAAGAGGCACA
This sequence comes from Triturus cristatus, assembly GCF_964204655.1. NCBI lineage: Eukaryota > Metazoa > Chordata > Amphibia > Caudata > Salamandridae > Triturus > Triturus cristatus. Next base: position 821,516,861 of record NC_140591.1, read on the forward strand.
AAGGGTGCAGAAAGAAGGAAGAGAAGTGCAGAAAGAAGCAACCAAGGTGCTGAATGAGGCACGTAGGGTGCAGAAAGAGGCAAGACGAGTGCAGAAAGAAGCAACAGAGGTAAAGCAGGAGGCGGTAGTGATGCAGAAAGAGGGAAGAGAGGTGTAGAAAGAGGCAAAAGAGTTGCACAAATAGGGGAGAGGCGTGCAGAAAGAGGCATGCGGGGTGCAGAAAGAATTAACAGAGGTGCCGAAAGAGGCAAGAGAGGTGCAGAAAGAAGCAAGTGAAGTGCAGAAAGAGGCAACAGATGTGCCGAAAGACGCAAGAGAGGCACAGAAACAAGCAAGAGAAGGAAAGAAAGAGTCAAGAGAATTGCTGAAAAAAGCAACAGAGGTTTAGAAAGAAGCAAGAGAAGTGCAGAAAGAGGCAAGTGAGGTGCAGAAAGAAGCAAGAGCAGTGTAGAAAGAACTAACAGAGGTGTTGAAAGAGGCAACAGAGGTGCAGAAGGAGGCACGGGGGTACAGAAAGATGGAAGAAGAGTACAGAAATATGCAACAGAGGTGCTGAAAGCGGCACAAGGGGTGCAGAAAGAGGCAAGAGAAGTACAGAAGCAACAGAGGTACAAAAAGGGGCAATAATGGTGTAGAAAGAGGGAAGAGGGGTGTAGAAAGAGGCAAGAGGGTTGCACAAATAAGGAAGACGGGTGCAGAAAGAAGCAGGAGGGGTGCAGAAAGAATTAACAGAGGTGCCGAAAGAGGCAAGAGAGGTGAAGAAAGAAGCAAGTGAAGTGCAGAAAGAGGCAACAGAGGTACAGAAAGACACAAGAGAGGTGCAGAAACAAGCAAGAGAAGTGCAGAAAGAGCTAAGAGAATTGCTGCAAGAAGCAACAGAGGTTTAGAAAGAAGCAACAGAGTGCAGAAAGAGTACAGAAAGAACCAACAGAGGTGCAATAAGAGGCAAGAGGGGTGCAGAAAGAGGTAGGCAAGGTGCACAAAGAGGCAAGCAAGGTACAGAAAGAGGCAGGAGGGTTGCAAAAAGAAGGAAGAGGGCTTCATAAAGAGACAAGAGAATTGCTGAAAGAAGCAACAGAGGTGTAGAAGAAGCAAGAGAAGTGCAGAGAGAGAGAAGTGAGGTATAGAAAGAAGCAATAGCAGTGCAGAAAGAACCAACAGAGGTGCAAAAAGATGCAAGGGGGGTGCAGAAAGAGGTAGGAGAGGTGCACAAAGAGGGATACAGAAAGAGGCAGGAGGGTTGCAAAAAGAAGGTAGAGTACTGCAGAAAGAGTTAAGAGAATTTCTGAAAAAAGCAACAGAGGTTTAGAAAGAAGCAAGTGAAGTGCAGAAAGAGGCAAGTGAGGTGCAGAAATAAGCAAGAGCAGTGTAGAAAGAACTAACAGAGGTACTGAAAGAGGCAACAGAGGTGCAGAAAGAGGCACAGGGGGTGCAGAAAGAAGGAAGAGGAGTACAGAAATATGCAACAGAGGTGCTGAAAGAGGCACAAGGGGTGCAGAAAGAGGCAAGAGAAGTGCAGAAAGAAGCAACAAGGGTACAAAAAGAGGCAAGATTTGTGCAGAAAGAGGGAAGAGGGGTATAGAAAGAGGCAAGAGGGTTGCACAAATAAGGAAGAGGGGTGCAGAAAGAGGCAGGAGGGGTGCAGAAAGAATTAACAGAGGTGCCGAAAGAGGCAAGAGAGGTCCAGAACAAAGCAAGTGAAGTGCAGAAAGAGGCAACAAAGGTGCAGAAAGACGCAAGAGAGGTGCAGAAACAAGCAAGAGAAGTGCAGAAAGAGCTAAGAGAATTGCTGAAAGACGCAACAGAGGTTTAGAAAGAAGCAACAGAAGTGCAGAAAGAGTACAGAAAGAACCAACAGAGATGCCAAAAGAGACAAGAGGGGTGCACAAAGAGGTAGGAGAGGTGCACAAAGAGGCAAGATAGGTACAGAGAGAGGCAGTAGGGTTGCAAAAAGAAGGAAGAGTACTGCAGAAAGAGGCAAGAGAATTGCTGAAAGAAGCAGCAGAGGTGTAGAAAGAAGCAAGATAAGTGCAGAAAGAGACAAGTGAGGTATAGAAAGAAGCAAAAGCAGTGCAGAAAGAACCAACAGAGGTGGAAAAGGAGGCAAGAGGGGTGCAGAAAGAAGCAATGTAGGTACAGAAAGAGGCAAGAGTGGGGCAGAAAGACGGAAGAGACGTGTAGAAAGAGGCAAGAGAGTTGCACAAATAGGGAAGAGGGGTGCAAAAAGAGGCAGGAGGGATGCAGAAAGAATTAACAGAGGTGCTGAAACAGGCAATAGAAGTGCAGAAAGAAGCAAGTGAAGTACAGAAAGAGGTAACAGCGGTGCAGACAGATGCAAGAGAGATACAGAAACAAGCAAGAGAAGTGCAGAAAGATCTAAGAGAATTGCTTAAAGAAGCAACAGAGGCTTAGAAAGAAGCAAGAGAAGTGCAGAAAGAGGCACATGAGGTGCAGAAAGAAGCAAGAGAGGTGCAGAAAGAACCAACAGAGGTGCAAAAATAGCCAAGAAGGGTGCAGAAAAAGTTAGGAGGGATGCACAAAGAGGCAAGAGAGGTATGGAAATAGGCTGGAGGGGTACAGAAGAAGGAAGAGAAGTGCTGTAAGAGGCAAGAGAATTGCTGAAAGAAGCAACAGAGGTGTAGAAAGAAGCAAGAGAAGTGCAGAAAGAGGCAAGTGAGGTGCAGAAAAAAGCAAGAGAAGTGCAGAAAGAACCAACAGAGGTGCTGAAAGAGGAACAAAGGGTGCAAAAAGAACAAGAATAATGCAGAAAGAGATAACAGTTGTACAGAAAGAGGCAAGAGATGTGCAGAAAGAGAAAAGAGGGGTGCAAAAAGGGGCAAGAGCTCTTCAGAGAAAAGCAACAGAGGTGCTGAAAGACGCAAGTGAGGTGCAGAAAAAAGCAAGAGAGGTGCAGAAAGAGGCAATAGACGTGCAGAAAGAAGCCACAGAGGTGCAGAAAGAGGTAAGAGGGGTGCAGAATGATGCAGGAGCAGTGCAGAAAGAAGCAACAGAGGTGTATAAAGAAGCAACAGAGGCACACAATTATGCATAATTATTAGAAATTTTGCGGTAATTAGAGTGCCTACACTAGAGAGAATTCTGCCAGTTCTGCCCATCCCTAATTATAATCATAATCATAAGCATAATGAATTTCACAGCGTACAGTTAGCACTACTACTTTCACAGTTCATGCACTGACATGCTCTGCAGCCAAAATATAATTAATTCTTAATCTCTGGGCACTTGTAGAGGTACCTCAATGCAAGGTGCAGAAACAGGGAACAGGGGTGCAGAAAGAGGCATGAGAAGTGCGGAAAGAGAAAAGAGGGGTGCAAAAAGGGGCAAGAGCTCTTCAGAGAAAAGCAACAGAGGTGCTGAAAGACGCAAGTGAGGTGCAGAAAAAAGCAAGAGAGGTGCAGAAAGAGGCAATAGACGTGCAGAAAGAAGCCACAGAGGTGCAGAAAGAGGTAAGAGGGGTGCAGAATGATGCAGGAGCAGTGCAGAAAGAAGCAACAGAGGTGTATAAAGAAGCAACAGAGGCACACAATTATGCATAATTATTAGAAATTTTGCGGTAATTAGAGTGCCTACACTAGAGAGAATTCTGCCAGTTCTGCCCATCCCTAATTATAATCATAATCATAAGCATAATGAATTTCACAGCGTACAGTTAGCACTACTACTTTCACAGTTCATGCACTGACATGCTCTGCAGCCAAAATATAATTAATTCTTAATCTCTGGGCACTTGTAGAGGTACCTTAATGCAAGTACCCGTTGGGCACCTTGCACCTCCACTCAGTTATTGTAATTGTAATTGCATTTATATAGTTATTACTACCCCTGATGAGGCATCAAAGCGTTTTTCACAAGTAGCATGTTACTCCGGAATGCAAAGAGGTGAATTAGTATAGGAAGATATGAAATTAATTTGAGCGGTGGACATGTGAGTTTGCTATTTAGATTAAAAAAGTATAGTGGAGGCATTGAAGAGGGTCGGATTTGCATTTATATTGCACTTGCTCCCCCTGATGAGGTGTTGAAGTGCTTTTCAGCAGGTAGAATGATACTCTGGAACCCAAACAGGGTTAGTGGGGAATTAGTATAGGGAAATATGAAATTAATTTTAGTCTGTTAGTTGGATTGAAAAGGATAGTGGAGGGATAGAAGAGGGAAGGGTCTAGAAAGTGTTCTTTTGGAGATCATAGGAGGAGGTTTGGGATGCGTAAAGGGGAGGTGGAGTGGGAAAGAGTCAGAGGGCGTGGAGTGTGTTCTGCAGCTAGACCCCTTGCGCAGTGCTCCTGCTCGCAGAACAGATTGGGCACTGGGCACCCGAGATGGTCTGCGCTCCAATCCATTAGACCAGCGTTACTAAAGACGTAATCATGGCTTCTTAGACATGACAACATTGGACAGATGTCAGTCTCTAAAACAGACGATTTCTGGATAACCTTTGCTGGTTTTTGTCAGCCCTTCCTTGCATGTTCATGGTCTACCTATGCTTCTTCAAGACCCTCTCAGGTCTAGAACAATAAAGCAAGGCCATCCTTTATCGCTTCATAGGTATAGGGCTGAGACAAGAAGTGTTTTTTCTTTTTTTACCTAGTGGCTGTGGTTCCTGCTCCTGAGGTGCCCAGCTCATAGAGAGAATCCACTCTGCTGCACCAAAGGCCCAGCCATCATATACAAGTAGGCAGCACAGGACCCTGCAGCTTTAGGGCTAGGACTATCTATGACATGTGGGAGTATCAGGAGGCCCTCAACACATTCCAGAGGGGGTGTCATTCATATGTGTTACACCGCTGCAGGTGAGAGGTCAGACTTGTTATTGAGATTAATATGTCCCACCTTTAATCCTTGAATAACTAAGCAGTCCTGTTTCAATTAAGTGTTTACACTTTGAGAGGACTGCCCGACCTTCCTAAAACCATCATAATAAATTTTGGACACCTGGGCGTTTTGGGCAGAGCCTCTGGAATCATGGGACAAAAAAAGACCAAATTATGAGGCAGGCAAATTGTGTGGAGTACAGCTGCACATTTTGTGATAGTGTTAGTTCATTCTTTTTTTTTCTTCATTATCTCACATGCTAATACTGGCTGGGCAAATGTGTCACCACATTAGTACCAGTTCGACACCAATATATAGCAATAATTAACAGAAAGGTGACAGGTCAACCTTTAAATAGGGCATTCCACTGTGTGGCAACAGGTGTTCGTGCGTTTTTAGTAACTTTTGATCCGTTTGAATTATAAATAATTTTTGGGGTAAAATCTCCAGAGTATACAGCAGATGGTGGAATGTATGGCAAATGCGGGTAGATCATCATAATTATGCGGAAAGGGTCGGGGCTGAATAATGGCATACTTTAAGTGGCCTTGGTTTCAAGGCTGCGTCTCCCCGCAGGAAAGGGCGTATCTCTGTGCACGCGCCTCCTACTGCAATGTATTGCTATATTGTAACATTGCAGCCTCGCCTATATGAATACTTGTAGGTAAAATGCAGACCGCCTATGATACTCCGGTTCCATACCTGTATATAAATATTGGCAGCGAGCTGCTAAAGCAGATCTATTGAGAAACCTATTTTTGATAAGGTCACGGGCTTTGTTTTCTAACTAACAAACAAGCAACTCTTAAATCTGTAGTCACGGAGCCCGGATGTGTGCAGCCGCATCCACGTTCAGACAGGCACAAGAAAAATTCCAATTAGACCAATCAGCTGTCTGTCACCGATTGCTCACGATTCTATTAAAGGAACCGCCTTCCTTCTTTTAATAACTCTGAACCAAAACAAATGCGTGTGCGGTTTATTGGCTGGCTCCCGACACGTCTTGTGCTTGAGCGTGTGCTTACCGTGGGGTGGACAGTATTTGCAATGATGCTCTCGAAATCCACTGTGAAAGCTTTTCATCCCTAAAGCTCACTCGAGGGGTGTTAAAGGCACTGAGCTTAGCACCCTTCTTGACACCTGGCCCCTCGTTGACTTGGGGTAAAGCCGAGATCAAAAGACCGTGCAGTGCAAGGGAGCGGTCTGAACTTGCCTGAAGTGTAAAGGGAAGGGGGAAGAAAAAGAATGTGACAACAGAAAAGGGGTACATTGGAAGAGAAAAGGGGGAAAGGGTAATTGATGCGGGAGGGAGGGGGAAAGAAAGTGAAAAAGAGACGCGGATAGCGCCTAGACAGCTTTGCATATTAGCCCGGTCTACAAACGTTATTTCATGCATTCATTCACATGAGATAAAGGTGAGAAAGTGAGCAGACGAAAAAGGCAAATGCAAAAAGAGCAAGAATGTAGAGGAAAAGGAACATGAAAAGAGAAAGGGGCTAAATATGTAGGAAGAGTGAAGAGAGATGGAGAAAGGGGTCAGTTAGAAAGAGGGGAGAAGCAAAATGGAAGAAAGGGAGAAATCGCAAACCAGAGAATAGAAATGACGAAGAGCGAAATAAAGTGGAAAGAGGGAATGAAAACAGATACTGGAAAGAAAGGGCAAAGAGTTGAGCAAAGACTGAGTAAACGAGTGGAGAAACGGGTAGCACGTGAAAGGAGAGGAGAGGAAATAAGTAAGTGGTAAGGGATACAAGTATGAGAGAGGCTGAGAGAAGGAAACTGTAGAGAGGAAAGTGAGAATAGAGGGCGTCCTGCTAGGGAATGGGAAAGACACCGGTAGGAAGGGATTATAAAATAGTGAGGGGAAAGAGGGAGGAGAAAACTGCTTAGAGGTTAAGGAAAGAGGCAGAGAGTTGAAAAGTAAAAGAGAAGGTCGGGGAGTCGAAGTGGGTGGGATTAATAGGAACTGAAACCCACTACGTCTTTTCTATTAATATGCATTGGCGTGACTTTTACACTCATTGTGACTGTATTTATTTTTATTTTTTATTTTATAGTTTTATATAGCGCTGAATCACCCAGAAGGGTATCTCTGCGCTTGCGACAGCTGACTATCTTGGGCTAGAAGAGGTATGTTTTCATCAGCTTTCTAAAACAAAGAAGGGACATGTCCGTACGAAAATATTGGGGAAGTCTGTTCCAAAACAAAGGGGCAAGGTACGAAAAAGCTCTGCCACCAGAACGGGCCTTGTATATTCTAGGAACAGCAAGCAGAGCTTTTGATCCTGATCTAAGTGAAGATATAGGATTGTAGGCTTTTAATTTCGTAGTTAGATAACGGGGACTCAGCTCATTTAGAGCCTTAAAAATCAAGCAACCTGTTTTAAATTGCACTCTTTTCCTAATAGGCAACCAGTGTAATTCATGCAACAGTGGCAGAGAAGGTGTTCTGGCCGGAGAATCCGTAACCAGTCGCGCAGCTGTGTTTTGAATGATCTGCAATTTATCCAGAGAGGCAGCATGAGCAGAGAGAAGAAGGGCATTGCAATAATCAATTTTGCTCATGAGCAAGGCCTGAATTAGAGTCTTCCTGGTGGATAATGGAAGCAACGGAAAAACTCTTCTAAGGAGACTTAGAGTGTGGTAGCAAGACCCAGCCACAGTGTTAACATGGGTCTGCAATGTGAGTTTATTATCAAGCTTAATGCCCAGATTTTTAGCCACCTATTTAGGTGCAGGGGCTTTACCCAGCTCCTCCGGCCACCAGCTAGGTGACCAGCAGATGTTAGCCCCTCCGAACAACAGAATCTCAGATTTCTCAGAGTTTAACTGGAGATAGTTGGCTTTCATCCAGGAGGCAATAGCCATCATACCCTGAGAAAAGATGGTTTGTGTGTCTGACCTCCCTTTGTCGAAGGTGAGGAGGAGCTGAATGTCATCTGCGTAAGAGATGGGATTAAATCCCAAGTCCCTCATCAGTATTGCCAGGGGCGTCACATAGATATTAAAAAGCGTAGAGCTCAAACAAGAGCCCTGCAGGACGCCCCTGGTAACCTGTGAGCGAGCAGATGTGAAAGGACCCATTGACACTGCCTGAGTGCGGTTGGACAAGAAATCTGACAGCCAGCTTAGTGCGGATCCGCAAATGCCACACTCTAATAGTCTATGCAAGAGAACCTGGTGAGAGATGGTATCGAATGCCGCTGAAAGGTCAAGCAGCACCAGGAGTGCCGCTTGACCTTGATCCAGGGCCATTCTGATATTATCCGTCACCTCCACCAAGGCAGTCTCTGTGCTATGTTTTGCTCGAAAGCCGGACTGCGAAATGTCCAAAGCACCAGAAGACTCAAGGAAAGCAGATAAGTGTTTGTTGATGTGCTTCTCCGCAATCTTGCTCTGTAGAGGGAGCAATGAGATCGGGCGATAGTTTGACACTTCCCCGGGAGAGATGTTAGCATTTTTGCGAATAGGCAAAATTTGTGCGTGTTTCCATGTTTGGGGGAGACAGGCAGATCTTAAAGAAGTGTTAATTATGGAGCAAAATGGGGGCGCCAACTGAGCAGCAAATCTGGAGGAGATTTTAGCGGGAATGGCATCCAGAGGGGATCCAGATTTGGTGGATTCCAATAGAGTTTGCACTTCTGAGATGGTAACAGCAGGAAATGAAGTCAAATAAGGTCCATCCCTATTGGGGTGAAGAGTAGTCTCCGCGGGAATAGAGGTAGGAGTATTAGAGAGGATGATATTTTGATAGATTTTCTCAATTTTTTGTACAAAAAAGGAGGAGATGTCATCACATAGTGTCTGAGAAAATCTAACCGTAGTCTGACAGGATTTAGGGTTGGTAAAATCCTGTACTATTTGAAAAAGCATCCTAGCATTATTACCAGCCTGTTGTAGAGTTTCAGCAATGTGGATTTTACGGGCCAATTTAACATTTTTATGATAAATTGCCATGGCTGCTTTATAAGAAATTTTAGCTTGCTCATTATGTGAGCGTCGCCAAATTCGTTCCAATTTTTTGCAGGCACTTTTCTCCGCCCGTAAACTAGGCGTGAACCAGCCCGTGGCAGACCTTTTAGGTGAAAATCTAAGAGGCTTAAGAGGAATTACTCTGTCGAGAAAATTAATAACTGTAGAATCGAATAATTCCAGCTGCTGGTCCACATCCCCCTGCATACTGCTCCAGTCCCACCCCTCAAACAAAGAAGAAAGATGGTTGGCCGTTAATTTGTGCCAAGGTCTGTATTGGCGAGTTCCAGAGTTGTTAATAGTTGCCGGGAGATGTCCAATTGGACCCAACAGTTGGAAATTAATCATAAAATGATCAGACCAAGTAAGTGGCAAAGTTTCGCCACATTTAATGTCCGGAGAATTGGAAAAAATGAGATCCAATGTGTGACCAGCAATGTGGGTGGGAGCCGTATTAATAATCTTTAGTCCCCCTGCAGCTAGATCTTGTAAGCACAGTCTGGCATCTTGGTTGGAGGCATCTTCACTGTGGATGTTAAAATCCCCAATTAGGAGGAATTTACGCGTGGTGATTAAATAGGGGGATATAAATTCAAGCAGTTGGCCAGTGAAATTAGATGTTGATCCCGGCGGTCTATAAACTAAAGCACCTTTCCAAGTGCAACCTACGGATAGGTCCAATCTAAAAACAATACATTCAAAAGCTTCCGTCCCATTCTGATCGAGAATAGTGGCAGTCAGTTCCTCTTTATAAATTAAGGCTATGCCCCCGCCCGTTTTGTTTATTCTATCCTGCCTAAGAATCCGATAGCCCTCAGGTATAGCAAGAGCGATAGCCGGAGTGGAGGAGGGTTTAAGCCAAGTCTCAGTAATGAAACCCAAATCTGGCTTCAAATCAGTTAAAGCATCCCATATATCTGCAGAATGTTTGACCAAAGATCTAACATTGGCTAAAATACAGTTCCATACCTGGTGCTGCACAATACTGCACAAAAACTTGCATGGACATCCTTTAGGCGAAGCGAGTGGCTCACAGGTAGTACCCATGGGTGTACTTTGATACCCAGAGTGACCCTGTTCTGCACTCTGAGGACATAAAGGCAGCACCAGGAATAGCAAGTGAACCGGAGGCAAAGTGCCCCTATGTACACTCCCTGCACCCTGCCCTTACCTTAGCCCTTCCGCAGCAATTAAGGGGATGTTGGGAGACCAGCAGTGGAGCCGTCGCTCAGTGATGATGACAGTGATCAAAGGGTCTGTGATGTCCTTTCCTCTAAACTTGGCATTTGGGTAAATCTGCACCTGTGTGCAATTTTCTGTCAGCAATAGAATCATGCATCTATATTTTTAGCTGGTAACTAGTACTCTTTCAGCTAAGTTATTTTACCTGTGCACCAGACGATTTGAGAGGCGGTTAAATCCCTTCACCCACCACACACATCCAGCGCCCCCTGGAGACAACAGTTCCACTGAACTTTGAGCTCTGGAGGGAAAGGGGACTAAGAGAGATTGTAACAGAAATAAGAGAAGGAACAGCGAACAAAGAGGACAGACGAATAGGAAAGGGCTGTTATATGGTGCAAAAGGAAGCAAAGAAAATAAGGTGGCATGAAAGAAAGGGAACTGGTGGAGGAGTCAAAAAGTGAAAGGGAAGCTATATAAAGGAAGAAAAATGAATGAGAAAGAGAAAGGAGGGAAGAGAGATATTAAACAATTTAGGAAAGTAGAAATAAGAGAGAAAGAAAACAAAAAGTTTAGGAAAAAGGAAGATGAGTGAAAGAAAGTAAAGAAAGAGAAGGTGAAATTTGGCAAAAAGAAAAGGTCAAATTGGCATGTGAAAAGAAAATAAAGAGGGAGAATGGGGGAAGAAATGAACGAAGGAGAATGGAATATGAGGCAACGAGGACGAAGCAAATGAAAACGAAGGGGAAATTAAGAAGACAGAAATCAAAGAAAGAAAGGGTGCTCGAAACAGGGAGAAAAGGGAATCAAGTTATGAAAATGGGAAAGAGAAAATGAGGCAGAGAGAAAATCACAAATAAAAAGGAGCAAAGTGGGATGAGAGAAAAGCTAAAGAGAGAGAGTGTTGACGAGGCATGAAGAAATACACACTATTAAGAAAGGGGGAAGGCGGCAGAAAGAAAGAAAGAAGCCAAATTTGCAGAAAAAGGAAAGGAGACAGGAAAAGACCCAAAGAAACTGGGGCAGAAAAATCGAAAGAGAAAGGAATCATCTTATAATAAAGAGAGCGAAGAAAGAAAGGTTGAAACTAAAGGGGAAGAAACAAAGCCAAGAAAATGGAACAAAGGTAGAGTGACCGACACTAAAGAAAAGGGAATAAAATGTATCAGAGTGAAAAACAGCAAACAAAGAGGAAGCGAGAAAGGTAGTGAAAAGGAGAGGGGCTTAAAAAGCAGGATGTTTGCTGGAAAGGACATGAAAAGGTGGCAGAGAAATGAGCTGCTGCAGAAATGCTATGTGTGAAATGTCCAGCTAATTATAACGCCCCTGAAACCTATGTTTTTTCCAGTGAATTTCAAAGCTTTTTTTAATGCTAATTTCTAACTATAATGTACCTGAAAACTATGTTTTTCTCAGTGAATTTCAATGTTTTTTAAATGCTAATTTCTAACTACAATGTCCCTGAAACCAATATTGTTTTAAAGTAAATTGGAGGCACATTATCAAGGCCATGCGATAAACGTATCGCCGCTTTAGCGTCCGTTTTCGGGCGTAAAGCGGCAATAACTTTATCGCCTAATCAGCAAGGACGCGCTAGCGCGTGTTTTGCTGACTAAGCCCCCATTTCCAGCACTCCTAACTTTGCATCGCTAATGAGATGCAAAGTAGGCGTGGCTGTGAAACCAACCAGGGAAAATTAACGCAGGAATTTAACATCTGTTAAATTCCTGACTAAGGCATACTTAACATGGGGAATGGATTGTGTGGCTAAGACCACATGCCCCTATCATCAAGGGTATCGCCGTTTTCCATGGAACATCGCTGGAAAACCAGCGATCTTCCATGGAAAACATCTCTATTGCTAGGATAATTATCGCAATTGCGCTGAGCGTTGTTAATACAGCGCTAGCATGGCGATAATTATCTGCAATAGCTGGCATTAATCATTTTAACACTAAGAGCGGCCAGCGATAATTATCGCTGGCCATTGATAATGTGCCCCATGCATACTTTTTGTAGTGAAAAACTAACTGTAACAGTAGTCTCTTATAAGTTATATTTTAACAATTTTTGAAACGTAATTAGCAGTAATCAACATATGTGTGGAAAAAGTGTGACGCAGCAGCTATGATACCTGACTTCAAACAACAGCGTTCACAGTTCGATTCCCGGCCCACCACTATGTCACTATGTGCAACACCATGCTTAATCTTTCCGACGCCCCCGAGCGCCGGCACACCTTTCCAGGGGTAGCTGTACGCTTTACAAATGCTTGCATTTTTTAAATTTAAAACCATAGTGATGAGAAATATTAGCACTTTTTTATTCTTCTATTTTGAAAGATTTTTTTATGTCTTCTATTTAGAATTACGGCAATTAATAGATGTATTTAGTCATGATATTGGAAATGACACGGTTTCCGGGAATCCGTTTTTAAGCACTCCAACGTATGTACATATTAAGGACCTTATACGTGTTAGGATCTGTTGGACTTGGCCCTTCTGGCAGGTTCACCCCTGAACTTTTTGCTTTTACTGGTGACCTGGTGGTAGTGATTTTTGGTTTCTGCGCACTTTCCCTGTGTCCCAGAGTAAAGTGCGTGCGCACTCTGAGTGCATGTGGTAAGATAGGGCTGCCCTCCCATAGGAATGCATGGGGAATGTATGTGTCCCTGGTAGTTCCTGATGTGTGGGGTGTGCAGGCTCGAGTTTGGTATATGCGGACTCGTGTGATTAAATGCTGCGCGCTGATGTGTGCGGTGTCCTTGTATCTAGGGTGGAAGTGCCACTTCTAGACGCTGGCATAATGTGCAGTGACTGCCTGTCGCGTGATTGGCTGGCTGAGGTCATGTGACGGGCTAGGGAATCCCCAGAGTCAGGATGGGTCTGCCCCGGTGGTGAATGGGGAGAGCTGCATGTGGATGAGTGGGAGGAGTACACCTAGGACCTGAATAGGGCTGGCCTTTCCCCACACAATGCTGGCTCCGCCCCCTGTGGTGCAACTGATGACCCTGGCCTGCTCTGAGAATAGGGAGAGGGGCTGAGCAAAACAAAGTGCTCAGGAACCAGTTGTATCTGGTTCGCCCCTTCCCTGCACCTTTGAGACAAAGGGATTTGGTGTATAAAAGAGGGGCTGTGACCCCATGAAAATGTTCTTGTTCTGACTCGAATCTACCAGTGGCGTGCTGCTGCTGGGGCCCAGGGGAAGGCTTGCCTCCCTGGGCCCTGCCCAGCCCCTGGATACCTGGAGGACTTTCCCTTGCTGGGAGCTGCTTTGCTCCATCTTCTGATGCCCAGGACTGCTTAGAACTTTTCCTTTTGCCAAGGCTTGTTACAGCCTGCCAAGCGCCCTGGGAGCGCGTGGGCCTCGCAGCACGGCGCTGCACGACGAGCAAGAGAGAGGGAATACCCAGCGTAGGGATTCCCCCATAATGCGTGCTTTCGCGGGTGCCCACCCCGCTTATTTGGTTGTTAATAGCGGGATTCATTCACAAAAGGAGCTAAAGAGGGAAAACGTGCCAGAACGCCCTCCAATCAACAATAGTTTCAACAAAAAAGTACTGGCACACTGTAGCAAAAAAACTTCCTTGTTACTCTGGACTAGGTAGGAGGAAGTGTATGTTATCACAGACCTCCAATACACATTTATAATGTCTGGAGACAGCCCATCCAGAATGCTACAAGTTTAACAATTAAAATAGATAGAAGAGTGAGAAAAGGGAGAAAAGGAGAATGTGCAGTCAGTCCACAAACAAATACACTCTACAAAGACCCTCAATAATGACGAGGTGAAAAAATATGTAGAGAGAGAGAGAGTACCTCACGTGCGCACCACCAGAGGAGCTACTGGTTGGTTCTCACCAGCTTGCCCACGTTTATTTCATCATCGGTCACTCTCTCTCAAGAAAAAGGTGTGCAGTGTCCATTAGAAAACACAAAACACAAGACAGTGTAGTGTGAAGAACACAAAAACAAATAAATTGTGCAGACAACGACAAATATAAAAATAGTGAAGGTGTATAGACTCACAAATGATTGTTTTATTCTGGTTAGGAGTCTATCACCCTGTTTAAAACCACAGCATGTTGCATACCTTAATAATGACGGCCAACATGTTTCATTGCCAATAAAGTTTGTGGCAAATTCATCAGGGCAAGAAGGGGTCAAAAATCACCTTCTCTGGACACACACCTTTAAAAGGACTGACAAACACAAACAAACAAACATACAGCATAATCAGTACGGGGAGGGATGAGTTCAAAAACCAACCCAAGGATGGTGATGGTGACAACATTTAGTTCATTACCTAGTTGTGGCTATGGGCCCACATACCAGCCACCAACCAGTCGCAGGGGCGTACTAAATTATTAACTATCGCCTTCCTGCTCAGCAAAGCACGACCGTCGTTGGTGCCTGCACCTGTGGAAACAAGTATAGACCGTCTATACCTGACTCAATCTAGAAGACACACTGTGTATTTTACTCTTCCTCAATATACAAATGAACAATCACCTCGCTTGTTTGGAAGTTCTACTCCGTCATTGGTCATTACAACACAAGAACCCTTTAAAATATAATGTATCACATCAGCACAATCCAATGCCGATATCGTTTTCACAGCAAAACTGACTTCAACAATCACATGCGTCTAGTTCAATAATGTGTAAAAAGTAAAACCCTAAGCTCTTCGTACCGCAACAGTCACGCACCACCCAGAAATGAAAACGGCATCTTTCAGTAGCTCATCCGTCCCCGGGCTTACCCTGTCTCTTGTACAACCAGGAGTTACCTCAGCACTGGAGCAACTCAACGCGCGACTGAATTCAATTTCAATGAGTCGCTGTGGCATCATCTTGCGAGACTACGCGAGTCGTAAGGATGTATCAATTAATGATGGAGAATGCCGCGGCCATTTTGGAGTGGTCATGGCTCCGATTTAAAACCATAACGACCCCAGCCAAAAACGAACTACTCTGACTACAAATTAATGGGTGATTATGCAATATTGTTAAAAAACATAAGCCCACAAGAAGTAGGGTGAGACCCAATAAGTGGCGGGCGTGATCGCAATCCCAACCGGTATGCACACAAATTTCTGCAGCAAAAGGGCCCATATAACAGTCATCATTACCAGAGAGCGATAATATATCGAAAAACAGGGGAGTCAGTCCGCAATTAATAACGATAGAGATAGATATTAACCAGCCTCCAGAATGCATCAAGGAGCGCATATGTGCACCATCAACATATTTCATGCAGCGCCCAACCCAATAGCGTCAGGGATAAACTACACCAATGGCCTGTGTGTCACCTGATGTGCACCCCGGGGGACTGGAAAATCTCAAACAAATTGTTGCGGAACATGCGGAACCACTTTACCAGGGTTATACTATGTACAAGATGTTTAGAACGGTTCATCAGGGGTGAGTGGAGGTAGTATATTAATAATATGTTGAAATACTCAGCCTATCAATAACCACCTATCTGCTTACTTTATTCCACTCGATTTGGTCATTGAGACCAACGGTGTCCCCCTTCTCAGTGAAAATCCAACGGGCCTCCTTCACGGCTAGTCTCTTATCAATATCACCCATATCGCCCCACACTTTCTCCAGGACAACCCACTTTAAAGATCTAAATTGATGTCGCTGATCTTTGTAGTGTTGGACGAATCGAGTGGTGAGCTTACCAGCCCTAATAGTGCTCAGATGATCCTGAATGCGTACCTTGACCTTTCTAGATGTAAGACCAATGTAATGTAGTCCACAAGGGCATGTCAATTTGTAGATTACATGGCACGTATTACAGTTGGTAAACTGACGGAGAAACCAGGTCCTCCCACTACCTAGTATGATCTCAGTTGTTTTCTCCGTCAGTTCGCACACTGAACAGCTCCCACAAGGATGGTGTCCTGGAGGTAGATTTATGTTCTTCTGAACATGGGCGGGTCTTGTATGCACCAGTCTGTCCTTCAGGTTTTGGGTCCTTTTAAATGCAAATCTAGGCTGGGGCATCTGGAAGTCACTGGTAGATAACAATGACCAATGTCGCTTGATTATTTGTCTGATCTTATTAGACAACGGGTCGAATGAATAGCGGGAGCCTACTCCGCTTTATGTTAAGTATATGCAGGTGCCCACCCTGCGTCTTCGTTTTGACTTCCTAATTCATGCGGGTGCCCACCCCGCGACTTTGCCCGTGATGATCGCGGGTGCCCACCCCGCGTCATGGCCGCCTTCTTAATTTCTCTTACGTCGCGGGTGCCCACCCCGCGACTTAACTGTCTCCAAGATCACCGCTGTGGCCCGAGTCGCGGGAGAACCGGAAGCCAGGCAGCCCACGCCAAGATGTGGGCGGGGCTTGGCCCAGTGCGAAGGAAGTTCCGGCCAGCGACCCGGGAAGCGGAAGAAGCTGGTGTCTCCCACCGGGGCTCCCGAGAGCGAGGGAGAGCCCCGGGTGACCAGCAGAAGCGAGGAGGAGGGGTTGCGGGCCGAGAGGGGCTCCCATGGTGTTGAGGGAGCCCCGTGAACCCAGAGCAGCCCAGGACGTTTGGAGCCTTGCAGGCTCCTTGCAGAAGTCCCGGTCCCAAGTGAGGGACCGTGCGAAGCACTGCCTCCCCGAGGAGAAGACTGGAGTCCCTAGCCTGCCGGTGAGTGGGGACGGAGGTGGAAGAGGGCTCCAACGTACGCCAGTATTGTTTGTTTAGAGCGCTGGTGCGCTCCAATGAAGGGGCAGCATTTCACGTTGTTGAGTTCAGAGGGACTCGTACGTATGGGGGCAGTGTTTATTTTAGAGCGCTAGTGCGCTCCAGCTTTGGGGGCCATTCGATATTTAGAAGTCCCAGGGGGACTTGGTGGCCAATTATTCCCAGAGCCAGATGGCTCCAACGAAGGGGGCATTATTGTTCTCGAGTCCCTGAGCAGGACTCCAACGTTGGGGGCATATTTGTTTTAGAGCGCTCGTGCACTCCAACGAAGAGGGCATCATTTGTCTAGAGTCCAGAGGGACTCCAAAGGGGACATATTTATTTTTAGAGCCCCGTGGCTCCAACTTTTGGGGGGACATGTTGTCTTAGAGCCTAGGTGGCTCCAACGTTTTGACATTATTTCCAGAGCCATTGAGAGCCCAGGCCCCTATTTGCCTTCCACAGCTGCGCAGCACTTAGTGCCAGCTGCAGCGTTTAGGCCCTGTTTTTGTCCCCAGCTGCCCAGCAAGTAGTGGGCAGCTGCTACGTTTAGGTTCTGGCGCAACCTGGACTCTGATGTGATTGTGGTGCTAGGAAATGTACTGTGTAGGATATTTTGCGCACCCTGTGTTCATGCTTATGGTGCTAGGAAATGTACTGTGTATAGTATGTTTGGAGCACCCTGTGTCTTATACCTCTAAATGTGGTTATTTCTGCCTAGGAGGTTGGTTTACCTGTTTAGGTTGATGTTAGGGAGATTGTACTTCCCTGTGCGATGGTCGCCCCTAGAATAGTTATACTTAGGTGGTTAGGTCTAATGCGTTAGACTAACAAGAGATTGCATAATGTGTTTATGCCCCTGTGAGGGATGCAGGATAGGTTTTATACCTGATGCTAGTGTGATGACGCTGAGGTCATTATTGCGCCAGTAGTTACTGGTTGTGCTCTACAGTATACTTTATGTTTCCATTTGTATATGTTCTACATTTACTATTGGTGATTTGTGCTAATTCTGACGGTGGTCCATGTGGCCCTGTCCCCTGTACATATAATCCCTTGTAAGATTCTGCCCCGTGCCAGTTGGCACAGTGTAAATTGTGTGAATATTATCTAATGTGTTTTGGTATAATACAAAGGCTATTTTTATATATAACCTTGTGTGGAGTTTCCTTTGTGGTGGGCCTTGGGGTGTTGTTGCTGGGTGCGTGCGCAAACGCTTTACACATTGCCTCCGGGATAAGCCTGACTGCTCGTGCCAAGCTACCAAGGGGGTGGGCAGGGGTTATCTTTGGCGTGTAACTCCCCAGCCCTGACTAGAGTGGTGGTTTCTGCCTGGCTTTGGCGCAAGCCCTAGCCAACCAGAAATCGCCATTTCTAACATTGGTGGCAGCGGTGGGATTTGGACTTGCGTTTGCGCTGTACCGCAGCAGCAGCTGGCCGCACTACAAAACTCTGCATTTAGATAGTCACATGGTATAGGGATTATTGTTCTAAGTTTGTTCTTAAGTGTCATTTCTGTGGAAATGTGTTTCTGGATTCACCAGTAAGGGTGTGATCCAGTGGTGGCAGCAGATGTGTGTCCAGTGCATGTATTCCCATTCCCAGTTCCCGGGGTAGTGGTACCTGTGTCACGTGGTGGTCAGGTTGAGAAATCAGGGGCGGTAGAAACTGTCTTACCAGTCTTGGGAGAGGTTTGGGGATGAATGTGTAATGCGCTGGATGAATGTGAACGTCCCATTCCCAGTTCCCAGAGTAATAGTACCTGTGTCACGTGGTGGTCAGGTTGAGAAAATCAGGGGCGGTAGAAACTGTCTTACTAGTCTGGGGGGGTGTGTGTGGATGAATGATGTGAGTTCTCTGAAATAAGGAGCTTGCTGAATTCTTTGGTGTGAGTTCTCTGAAATAAGGTGCTTGCTAGTTGATTGGGTGTGAGTTCTCTGGGATAGGGAACTTGCATTGGGGAGTGATTCCAAAAGGAGTGGCTGAGGTGTCTTCCAGCCCAGCGTGGTGGAAGAGGTTCAGAGTAGCCCAGCTAGGTCTCGGTGTAGGGGCTCACGTCCTGTCTCTGCGGAGAAGGAGTGGGTGGGACTGCGTGTCTCCAGGTGCCCGAAACCCAGTCTCAGGGCCTGGATGGTTTCTTTAGGGAACATCAGGTCGGGGGCCTAGGCTGTACCAATAGGTCATTTGAGGAGGGTCTCCCAGTGTCTAGAGGACGTGGAGTGTCTTTAATCAGAGCTCCAGTAGTCCTAGTGTCAGGCGGTACCGCTCCAGTTGGGAGGGTGTGGAAGTCCAGAGGGAGGGGTGAGAGGGGGAGTGATTCCCCAGTGGGAACCAGTAGGTCTGGGACCAGCCTGGAGGGCTGAGTCGCCACTGAGTGACCGTGGTGTCGCCACTTCTGTCCTGGGGGGTCTGCACGCACTGTCAGATGGACAAGAGGTAGTGAGATCAGCACCAGGCAGACTGTCACACAACCCATTAGTTATGTGTCACCCTCGTTAAGTCCTGGTTCGCCAGGCATCTGACCAAAGGGTACGTCCCTCGGTTGGGGAGCCAGTAGTCGGTGTTTCCGGATCTGGAAGTAAGGGCAGCTGTAGTCCTGAGGGCAGGTGGGCTCATCTTAGGTGAAGAGACCCTGCTCTACAGTGGAAGGGGGTGCAGAGGGAGGGAGTCCTCGCCTCTGACCCCTTAGATCCCAGGTGGTAAACCAGTTGGTGGAGAGAGGTCCTGAACTGGTGGGAGAGTTGTGTTCTGGTGGGTGCTTCCCCTGGGAGGGTGCGGAAGTAGAGGTAGGGTGGGGCATTCTTGCCCGTGACCTCTGGTCAGCCTGAGGGTGCAGATCCTAGGTTGAAGGATCAGTGGTAGTTGGGAACTACACTGAGAGGGAGAGTGGAGAATGGCTTGTATGCCAGGGGTTACTACCTCCTCACTCTGGGTTTGGCAAGGACCAGTGGTATCTGGGTGGCCTAGGGCCTGGTCCTGGCCGTGGACAACTAGGTAGTACTAGTGGGGTAGCCTAGTTGGGCCTGAGTTCTTTTCGGTTGTTTTTTTTCTTTTTCAGATGGAACCATGTTGATTGAGAATGGCGTAGAACCGGAGAGTGTCCCTGCAGTTTGGGCCTGTGTCCGTGTTCTATCGCCCCAAGCAGGGAAGACCATCACGGTGGTGATTAGTCTGCCCTGCGTTTTGGCTGGAAGGGGGTTGTGTTGGACTTGGCCCTTCTGGCAGGTTCACCCCTGAACTTTTTGCTTTTACTGGTGACCTGGTGGTAGTGATTTTTGGTTTCTGCGCACTTTCCCTGTGTCCCAGAGTAAAGTGCGTGCGCACTCTGAGTGCATGTGGTGAGATAGGCCTGCCCTCCCATAGGAATGCATGGGGAATGTATGTGTCCCTGGTAGTTCCTGATGCGTGGGGTGTGCAGGCTCGAGTTTGGTATGTGCAGACTCGTGTGATTAAATGCTGCGCAATGATGTGTGCAGTGTCCATGTAGCTAGGGTGGAAGTGCCACTTCTAGACGCTGGCATAAATGTGCAGTGACTGCCTGTCGCGTGATTTGCTGGCTGAGGTCATGTGACGGGCTCGGGAATCCCCAGAGTCAGGATGGGTCTGCCCCGGTGGTGAATGGAGAGAGCTGCATGTGGATGAGTGGGAGGAGTACACCTAGGACATGAATAGGGCTGGCCTTTCCCCACACAATGCTGGCTCCGCCCCCTGTGGTGCAACTGATGACCCTGGCCTGCTCTGAGAATAGGGAGAGGGGCTGAGCAAAACAAAGTGCTCAGGAACCAGTTGTATCTGGTTCGCCCCTTCCCTGCACCTTTGAGACAAAGGGATTTGGTGTATAAAAGAGGGGCTGTGACCCCATGAAAATGTTCTTGTTCTGACTCGAATCTACCAGTGGCGTGCTGCTGCTGGGGCCCAGGGGAAGGCTTGCCTCCCTGGGCCCTGCCCAGCCCCTGGATACCTGGAGGACTTTCCCTTGCTGGGAGCTGCTTTGCTCCATCTTCTGATGCCCAGGACTGCTTAGAACTTTTCCCTTTGCCAAGGCTTGTTACAGCCTGCCAAGCGCCCTGGGAGCGCGTGGGCCTCGCAGCACGGCACTGCACGACGAGCAAGAGAGAGGGAATCCCCAGCATAGGGGTTCCCCCATAATGCGTGCTTTCGCGGGTGCCCACCCCGCTTATTTGGTTGTTAATAGCGGGAGCCTACTCCGCTTTATGTTAAGTATATGCAGGTGCCCACCCTGCATCTTCGTTTTGACTTCCTAATTCATGCGGGTGCCCACCCCGCGACTTTGCCTGTGATGATCGCGGGAGCCCACCCCGCGTCATGGCCGCCTTCTTAATTTCTCTTACGTCGCGGGTGCCCACCCCGCGACTTAACTGTCTCCAAGATCACCGCTGTGGTCCGTGTAGCGGGAGAACCGGAAGCCAGGCAGCCCACGCCAAGACGTGGGCGGGGCTTGGCCCAGCGCGAAGGAAGTTCCGGCCAGCGAGCCAGGAAGCGGAAGAAGCTGGTGTCTCCCACCGGGGCTCCCGACAGCGAGGGAGAGCCCCGGGTGATCAGCGGAAGCGAGGAGGAGGGGTTGCGGGCCGAGAGGGGCTCCCATGGTGTTGAGGGAGCCCCGTGAACCCAGAGCAGCCCAGGACGTCCGGAGCCTTGCAGGCTCCTTGCAGAAGTCCCGGTCCCAAGTGAGAGACCGGGCGAAGCACCGCCTCCCCGAGGAGAAGACTGGAGTCCCTAGCCTGCCGGTGAGTGGGGACGGAGGTGGAAGAGGGCTCCAACGTACGCCAGCATTGTTTGTTTAGAGTGCTGGTGCGCTCCAACGAAGGGGCAGCATTTCACATTGTTGAGTCCAGAGAGACTCGTACGTATGGGGGCAGTGTTTATTTTAGAGCGCTAGTGCGCTCCAGCTTTGGGGGCCATTCGATATTTAGAAGTCCCAGGGGGACTTGGGGGCCAATTATTCCCAGAGCCAGATGGCTCCAACGAAGGGGGCATTATTGTTCTTGAGTCCCTGAGCAGGACTCCAACGTTGGGGGCATATTTGTTTTAGAGCGCTCTTGAGCTCCAACGAAGAGGGCATCATTTGTCTAGAGTCCAGAGGGACTCCAAAGGGGACATATTTATTTTTAGAGCCCCGTGGCTCCAACGTTTGGGGGGACATGTTGTCTTAGAGCCTAGGTGGCTCCAACGTTTTGACATTATTTCCAGGGCCATTGAGAGCCCATGCCCCTATTTGTCTTCCACAGCTGCGCAGCACTTAGTGCCAGCTGCAGCGTTTAGGCCCTGTTCTTGTCCCCAGCTGCCCAGCAAGTAGTGGGCAGCTGCTACGTTTAGGTTCTGGCGCAACCTGGACTCTGATGTGATTGTGGTGCTAGGAAATGTACTGTGTAGTATGTTTTGCGCACCCTTTGTTCATGCTTATGGTGCTAGGAAATGTACTGTGTATAGTATGTTTGGCGCACCCTGTGTCTTATACCTCTAAATGTGGTTATTTCTGCCTAGGAGGTTGTTTTACCGGTTTAGGTTGATGTTAGGGAGATTGTACTTCCCTGTGCGATGTGCGCCCCTAGTATAGTTATACTTAGGTGGTTAGGTCTAATGCTTTAGACTAACAAGAGATTGCATAATGTGTTTATGCCCCTGTGAGGGATGCAGGATAGGTTTTATACCTGATGCTAGTGTGATGACGCTGAGGTCATTATTGCGCCAGTAGTTACTGGTTGTGCTCTACAGTATACTTTATGTTTCCATTTGTATATGTTCTACATTTACTATTGGTGATTTGTGCTAATTCTGACAGTGGTCCATGTGGCCCTGTCCCCTGTACATATAATCCCTTGTAAGATTCTGCCCCGTGCCAGTTGGCACAGTGTAAATTGTGTGAATATTATCTAATGTGTTTTGGTATAATACAAAGGCTATTTTTATATATAACCTTGTGTGGAGTTTCCTTTGTGGTGGGCCTTGGGGGGTTGTTGCTGGGTGCGCGCACAAACGCTTTACACATTGCCTCCGGGATAAGCCTGACTGCTGTGCCAAGCTACCAAGGGGGTGAGCAGAGGTTATCTTTGGCGTGTAACTCCCCAGCCCTGACTAGAGTGGTGGTTTCTGCCTGGCTTTGGCGCAAGCCCTAGCCAACCAGAAATCGCCATTTCTAACAGGATCGAAATCGAAACCTTTACCACTTCACATTTTGTAACTTTTCCCAACACGTGCACAAGTTAAACAGTTAAAACGTGAGTACGTGTCAACTGTAAAACGTGACATCCAAATGGGCGGAGCCGCATATTCCTTCCATAGACTACTCAATAACCAAAAAGTATAAATCCACACCCGTTGATTGATTAGTTTCATTTTTGCGAGTTATTTACGTATGTCCATTCAGTGATGCAGATGCTCTTTTCTAGAGTCGGATTCTTCTTTTGCGGCCACAAAACATAATCCAGAGTTGTAAGTTGTTTGATTATGGCATAGTAGATATTTATAATACGTAGCTATTTGTCAATATTTAAACACTTGTATTTAGAAAACAGTGTTATTGATTGTTTTTGCCATTTATATGTAACGTCAGCAGCTTGTTTTCAGAAACAGACAGAATACAGCAAACATTGTTCCTTTTCTGGCTCTTTTGAGCTCATATAGTGTGACTTTGTATAATATAATATTGACACTGAACTTGACGTCTGAGGTGTTGGTGACCCGTCGGCGAGAAGACTACAGATTTATATGTAACGTCAACAGCTTCTGTGTCTTCTTCTATTTCCCCCTTTGGGATCATATGCTGTGAATATGTATATTATAATATTCACAATCATGATGATCTCACAGGAGTTTATGACCCGTCGACGCGAAGAATAAGGTTTATATGTAACGTCAGGAGCCTCTTGGTCTCAGTCTGTTTCCCCCTTGGGATCATATACTGCGAATATGTATATTATAATATGAACAGTCCTTGTGGTCTCAGAGGAGTTTATGACCTGTCAGCCAGAAGATGAAAGATTTCAAAGTCCAGGAAAAAACAAGCTCTGAACATATTTTTCGCTGAAAAGTATTTCGTTATTGATCTTCTTTTGTATCCATGAGTTTATGCTCCTTTTCCTTTTTGTGCAACAACAGTGACACTCTGTATATTGTAATAGAGTGTCATATTTCTACACAACAGGAAGTGGAGATTTGTCACCACCAGGATTAAACCATCTGAAATAAAGCTTACTGACCTTTATAACTTACTTGATCCGATATTTTTACAGTAAGAATATTTTTCGAAATTGCAGTTTAAAAAAAGATAGTTTGCATACTTTCTTAGTGAATACCTTTCATAAACCCTACATTTCTGGATTTTTTTTGGTATTTCTATTTTTTTCTGTTGCGGTTCCTATTCTTCTTCTCTTTATAGAATATATAAGACCAGTAGTGTATATTATTATACTACTATGCTATATGTTCTTAAAGGAGTATGTGATTTGTTAGCAGAGCAGTGAGCGACCTCTAAGCACTCCGACAGAACTTTCCTGAATTCTACAGAATAGAAATTTTTAAAAATGATAAAGAGTACATTTGTATGTAATAAAAAGTCATTTATGTTTAACTGTTTTTACTTGTTATTGTTCGACCTGAGATGATGTAGTGCGGGAGTGTTTCTTGTAGCACTTCTTTTCTACTTTATCTAAAACTAACTCATGCCCTCTTATATTATTAAGAATATGGGGCATCACTTTTACAAACTATAGCAGAAAAAAAACAGGGAGGGTGTTGACACGCTTAAGGGATATTTTATGAATTGCGTTTTTATTTGTCACCCCTTTGATGTATACAGCTTCAGTTTCCGAAGAAAGTATATTTGTAATTGCTTAATAAAAACTGTTTGAAACATAGAATGAAATTTTTGCTGTGCAACCACAGCTCCCCGTCAGAAAAGTAAACACCACATTATAAGTAAATAGTGCTCCGGGGAAGTAGCCCACCCGCAAACTTCATAAAAAGAAGACCGCAACACACTCTGTTATTTTCCCGTCATGATTTGTACACCCCACGCCAATGATATAAATGGCCCTTAAAATATATTAAACAATTTTTACCTTCACAATCCCTGTCCACCACCTTGTGACCACTGTACAGAGTTAATAGTGTTTCTACCCTCCCCGCTACTACTTTGTTTTCCCGTACTCCACTGAAGTGCGTCACAAAATGGTTCACAACATTGGACCGTTCCCAGCCAATAATGAGCACACTTGTACTTGGAACACTTTAACCAATAAATCGCCCATGGAGTTCCGCAGAGGGAGGAAATCACTGCCAACACTTCTACTTTCAGTGGTTTACAGCCAACGAACATTAAGCTTCGGAAGGTCCTGCTTGGACCACGTTACCCAATCAGATGTCCCTGATGCTCCGCGGAGGGTGCGCGAATGGCTGGCAACATTTCTACTTTCAATGGATCGCAGCCAATGAACATTAAGCTTGGGAAGGTCCTTCTTGGAACACGTCAGCCAATCAGATGTCCTTGCTACTCCGTGGATGGGGAGGAAATGGCTCGTAACACTTCTACTTTCAATGGCTCGCAGCCAATGAACTTTGAGCTCGTTGTTGGAACACCTCAGCCAATTAAACGTTAATTTTGTTCCGCGCACAGGAACAGAACACGCCCTCCCACATAATATTACATTTCGTCTAAGAAAGTGACACTGTCTGTGATAAAAGTGAACACCGCATTATAAGTAAACATTACTGCGCATTACATTGAAGGAAGGCTGCAATACGGCGCATTGTTATTTTCCCGATATGATTTACACAGCCTACTGAACATTGCCGCAATACCGCACATTCACACTACCTGTGTGTGCATCCTACACACTCCTTGCCGCAATACGGCGCATTGTTTTCCTGATGGGATTTCCAGACCCCACGTAACCTTGCCGCAATACTGCGCACCGTTGGTCTGCGACCACAATGTTCCTACTATACCATCTTATACAATTATTCTCTTTTTTTCCACCCTACGCCTTTTAAATCATCACAAAATGGCTGCCAACACTTGCTAGTTTCAATAGTTCGCAGCCAATGAGCCGCACGCTCGTGCTCGTAACGCCTCAGCCAATCAGATGTCAGAATTCACAGAATTCACAAATGTTGATATCTGTAAAATTTCATATTTCTCTAAAACTACTGAATGGACTTACCCCATTTAAACAAAAGTGTGCTTTCTCAACCAAGACCTTTCTCCCTGCCAAATTTGGCTTAATTCTGTTCAGCAGTTAGATCTGTAGCCTTGTCTAAAGCAAATCAAAAAATGCTTTTCCAATGGAAACATGGTTCTAACTATATCTATCTACTGGCGACCGCCAGTAAATTATATATATATATATATATATATATATATATATATATATATATATATATATATATATATTTATATATATATATATATTTATATATATATATATATATATATATATATTCACTGAAAAAAACATAGGTTTCAGGGGCGTTATAGTTAGCTGGACTTTTCACTCGTACAAAACCATTGCAATTCCCCCGTTATAGTTAGTTCAGCTAACTATAACTCGCGCGCCCGCAATGCACTGCTGATGATGTCACATATTACATCACTCATGACATGGTCAGTGACATCACTCATGACATCACTGATGACATCTCAAATGACATCACTGATGACATCACTGATGACATCATCCTTGTGATAGAGTGGCAGACCTCCTCTCACCCTAATATAACCTTTTATACACACATTCAAAAATAGAAACTAAAATTTTCAAAACAATGGCCATACCAATACCAGTTACAACAACCTATTCAGTAATTCTAAGATCCACATACACATCCCCTTATTCACCAACAGTCCTATACAGTCACTCATACATGTACTCACTCATCATATGTACTCATACACCTATACATCCTGTTACACAACGCCACTCATCCATAGAGTTACTCACACACATGGTCACTAGCACCCAGGGTAGTTCTCAGGATAGGGATCGCTCAAAGGACTTACCCGGAACCAAATTGGATAGCAGGTCTTCACACAAAGGTTCAAACATAGTCTATGGAGACAGGATAACTAAACCCTCTAAATCCTCGAATGTCTGCATTCATTTACCTCCTGAATCTATTCCCTATGTTGCTGTCCTATCCGGCGTTCCGGAATTGAAGAGCGACACAGAGGAATCTTATCAACAACTTAAAAATAAAGTCATCTTCTGGCTTAATCAAAAGAGACCTATCCCGAACTTTGTGGACGGAAAAATTCTCTTTGCCAGAAGAGTTAGTTGGGTTGGTCCCAGACCAAAAAATGTCCAAGGGGATTGTATTATCATTAATTTTAGGGATACCCGAGTGGTGCGCATCATCTGTGACCATCCACTTAGTTGGGACAGGTCAGAAATAAGGGTCCATGATTTAAGGCACTTCTATAATCCTTACTTTAACACCTCCGAAAGCCTTGTCCAATCCCAGGATAGGACCGGATCCAACCCAAACTTTGTAATGCTTCCCACTCAGAGTATCGATAACACATACCACCTGGAAGAATCAGCCTGACCGGGCCTGGAGGGGCCTTTCCTTAATCTGTCACCCTCTGTTGATAACCCACCAACTAGATCTGAGGGAAAGGGTGTAGATGTCTGTGTGTCGCACGATTTATCCGACAGAAAAAACACCTGTAAAATTTTAAGTTGGAATGTTGCCGGCACCAGACTTAAAAGCCAGGATGATTTATGGATTGGTTATGTTGTGTCCCACGATATTATCGCCCTACAGGAAACTTGGGACACATCAAACAATCTTTTTTTGGACGGGTTTGTTCATTTCTATATCCCAGCAACACCTAGCTTGGCGGGGAGGGCTAAGGGGGGCCTTGCCTTGCTCGTTTCTTTGAACCTGAAAGGATCCGCCAAACAGGTTGATTCTGGCTCCCAACATTGTTTAGTAGTAGAATTAGTGGTGGCAAACTCTCCTTCTCTACTCTTGATAAATTTTTATAATTCTAAAGACAGTGTCAGTCCAAATTACCATCTAGAATCTGTGGGGGAGGTTCTGGATAAATATAGAGCTCTACACAATAGTTTCGAGGTAATTTTAATGGGCGATTTTAATATCCATCCTTGCAGTCTAGGTTGCATTTTGGATGACGAGGAGGGTTCTCCCTACGCTTCACCCACACATTTCGAACATACTAAATCAGGTGAGGCTTTGGAGAGCCTATTGGCTACCTCAGATCTCTCTGAACCTGGTTACTGCACGGTGGGGCAGAGACCGTTTACCTTTAAAGGCCCGGATTCAGGGTCAGTCATCGATTACATTTTTGTTTCCTCTTTGCTTCTTGTTTTGATTTTAAACTACAGGGTGGAGGACTCCGCATTCAGTGACCACAATCCAGTGATAGTAGAGGCCGCTTCGGATGGGTCATTGGCATTTAAAGAGCCTAGTATCTTGGGACCTAGAGCCCTGATAGTAAAAGACCAGGGCAGGAGGGTAAAATGGGCTCAGGTGTCCCCGATCTCTTTTTGTCAAGATGTCCTGGCTAAAGTTGAACCGGAGATGGACATATGCCTAGACTATGCCAACTCCAACTCTAGCATTGTTGAGGCTTTTGCCATCATTTGCCAACACATAAATGCGGCCCTCCTGACCAAACCCAAGTCAGGATGTGCCATAGGGAAAAAATGGTTCAACACCAATTGTATTAAGGCCCATTCTGCTCTTTTGAAGGCAATAAAAGGCAAACCAAGAAACAGACCTCTAATTACTTATTTGCGGAAACAGTATAAATTAGCCATCAAAGCACGTAAAAATGAGATCCAGGAAGAAGCCTGGAACAATTTGCTGTTACCGGACACCTTGCGGGATAGTTCCAAATTCTGGGGACTGATAAATCACCCCTTTTTTTCCGATAGTGGGAATCAGACCTTAGAATGTAGCATACCTGATGAACAGTGGTTAGCCCACTTCGGAAAAATGTATAGTTCTGCCTCGCATGGGAATTCAGAGGAGCTGTCAGCCTTAAATCGGGTTGGTCCTGTCTCGGCCTTCAGGGTGGAGGAGGTGGAAAAAGCCATCCAAGAGACATCGAAGAGTAAGGCACCAGGCCCTGACGGCGTCCCGGCTGACCTATATAGGTCCGCACCTAAACTATGGGCCAAATTATTAACTAATGTTTTTAATGTTGTAAGACACAAGTATATCCCTGAGTCCTGGGCGACATCCATTATTATACCAATTTTTAAAAAAGGCCAGAGGGATGATCCGGCATGTTATAGGCCGATCTCCCTAATTGACTCTGCTGTCAAAATTTTAGGCAGAGTCATCTTGGGCAGACTGAACACATGGTTGGCAGGTAACAGTATATTATGTGACGCCCAATATGGTTTTAGGGCTAACAGGAGCACGCAGGATCTATGCTTGAATCTCCACTTACTTATTTGCAAATACACTATCGCAAAGGAGGGGTCGTTGTACATGGCCTTTATGGACCTCTCCTCAGCCTTCGACCTAGTCAATAGGTCGAAACTGTGGAGTATTCTTTTGGACAATGGAGTTGATCCCCCTCTGGTTGGTTTTTTGGCGGATCTCCATCGTGATTTATCAGCCTCGGTGAGAGTCACCCAGGGGGAAGGTGTACCAGCCGCTTCAAGTCAGAGCGAGGTGTAAGGCAGGGATGCATTTTGGCACCCCTCCTTTTCACGCTTTACATCAATGCCCTGGACCCCGCCCTGGCAAATGCTGCGGTGGATGTACCACGGGTAGGAGACACCAAGATCCCAGTTCTCCTTTACGCGGACGACGCCGTTCTTTTGGCGCGTACAGGAGTGGCCCTTGATAGACTATTGGCCTCTTTCGGAGACTTTATGACATCGTTAGACCTGAAAGTTAATACCCAAAAATCACAGGTCATGATCACGGGCCAGGCTAGTAGGAAAAAGAAATCTAAATCCTTCTTTTGTCTAAGCCACGAGGTCAAAAGGGTCCCAATTTTCACCTATTTAGGGGTCATTTTTGACGAGAAGGGAACGTGGGGTCCTCAACACAACCTAAAAGGCAACGCAATGGCAAGATCTGTGGCAGCTATACTTGGCTTTGCCAAACGGCTGGGTAGTCGCCCCCTGGAGGCCATCTTGAAAGTCTATAAAGCTAAAACCCTGGCATTGGCCACCTATGGCTCCGCCATATGGGGCTATTCCAGAAATGACACCATCCAGAGGGTGGAAAACAAGTTTTTAAGATCCTTGTTGTCCGTTCCTCAGTCCACACCTACTTTTACAATACATTCAGAATTGGGCTTGGGGTATGTTGTCGACCTAATTAAAATGGCACCTGTCATATGTTGGCTTAAAACCTGGCTTAATCAAGATATTCCTTTAACACATTTAATACTAAAGGATTGTCTAGCCTTGGAAAGAGCCCACACAATTCCATGGCTAGTATACGTCAAAAAAATGTTGAGTTCAGTGGGACGTTCAGTGCTCTTCAATTCCCCTGAAGGCATCAACAAGCAGGACATTAAGGGGATTAAGACCGCATTAATGACAAGATTAACGGTCGAGAGGGAGGACACTGAATGAAATAAGCCGGTAGTGAGAAGGAACTATGGGCTAATTACTGTTCCGGGCCTTGAACCCTACCTGGCTTTTGTCACAAGCCCACTTCACAGGTCTCTCTTGATTAAATTTCGTTTAAACTTGATACCGTATGTGCTAGGTTTTTATCCCACGTGGGCAACCCCGGATAATGCGCCCCCATGTGACTGCGATAATTTTTCTAGCCAAGACACACTACATTTCATCGTGTTTTGTGAGCATTTTGTACATATCAGGAGAAAATACCTGTTACCCTTACTTAAAGAGGCTGGCCATGTTCAGGTTCGGCCAGCGCTCTTGTCCCTGCAACTCCTGCCTAATATCACCATTGCCTTTTACGTAGCAAACTTTTTAGTCGCTGCTGTGCGCATTAGTAAGAAGCGTGCCAGAGAGCGGCACACTATCAACATAACGGTTGTGGCTGTGATGGGCGGCGGCCCATAATTATGGACTATTTCATCCCTGCTAGTCTTTTAGACAGAAACTGTATCCTCAAATTCTATTTATTCATTTTAACTTAAGAACTGAATCGATGTAATAGGTTCTCTTCGTACTTTTAAATTTTTAAATTTTGATTATGTTTCTTAAATACCAGATTTGTAATTGATGTACTTTTGCTCTGTATTTCTCGTACTGTGATTTTATGTGTGTTTTGTCTCTTTTTATGATCTTTTATTGATCGAATAAAAGTATTTGACTGACTGACTGACATGGTCACTCATGTTAATAAAGAATCAAACATCCATTTACTTGCATATACAGTTATACACACACCACCACACTTACTTCTACAGAAACTTACACATACTTAGTCTTTTAAACAATCACTTATAGAAACACATACTTATTCATACAGGAACTCTTCTAATCTCTCACTCTCACATATACTCACTTATATACACCAATAGTCACATGTACTAGTTTAAAATATGTGTAGTTACTCATAAAGACACTATTGAGACAGTCATTCACTCACTAACACATCCATGCACACACGTATCCACCCATACAGTCCTGCACACATGCTGTCTTCAACACATACAAACAGTGAGTGACTCATTCATGCACCTATGCACTACATAATACCCCACACCGAACCACACAGACACTGAGACACTCATACTGATACTCAAAAAAACAACTAATAACCTATATAGACAATCATGTAGCTACTCACCAACCCATGCAGCCACTTATACACAAAGTGAGAGACTGATACAGATATTTACATATTTAAACATTACTCACTAAGCCATGAATTTACTAAGATACACTTAATCAGTCAGTTATACAATCAATTTTTCAAAAACAAATCATCCATTTAGACACTTATATACCCATTTATTCTTCCATCGACCTTGAGATATACATATATAAAACATATGTAATTTTCAGAAAAACACACATTCACTGGATGATGTCATCAGTGATGTCATCAGTGATGTCAATTGAGATGTCATCAGTGATGTCATGAGTGATGTCACTGACCATGTCATGAGTGATGTAATATGTGACATCATCAGCAGTGCATTGCGGGCGCGTGAGTTATAGTTAGCTGAACTAACTATAACGGGGGAATTTCAATGGTTTTGTACGAGTGAAAAGTCCAGCTAACTATAACGCCCCTGAAACCTATGGTTTTTTCAGTGAATTTCTAAGGTTTTTTAAATGCTAATTCCTAACTATAACGTGCCTGAAACCTATGGTTTTTTCAGTGAATTTCAAAGGTTTTTTAAATGCTAATTTCTAACTATGGCTACAGAGATAGGACATGTTAAGAAAGAAGAAAAAACGCACAGAAAGAAAAAAAAGAAATGCAGAAAGAAGCAACAGAAGTCCTCAAAGACGAAGAAAAGTGCAGGAAGAAGGATAATGTGCAGAAAGAACAAACAGAAGAACAGAAAGAAGCCTTGTTGCAAAATCATCCTGTACCCTCAACTTTTTCAGACGGATACTGGTGTTAACTGAGTCTGACTAACCAGTCCTAGAGCCAGTGCTATGTTAAAACACACTCAGAATACAGTGAAAACACCTACATACACTAGGAAACACTATGCATTGGGGTCCCCCTGTGATCAGCATGAACTCCTCTGTAAGCCCCTAGTATATAATAGGGCAGGTGATTAAAACTACCTCTTAAAACGCGCCACAGGACGTGTTTGCACACGTCACCTCAGGCCCCGTCCCCTTACTTCCCCACTGTGTAAACACGCCCTTTGGCCGTTTTAAGTTGGGAGATGAAGTCCCCTTGAATCCTGAGGGTCCCTAGGGTCCAACTAGACCACTAGGTACCTCCAGTAAGCACCACAGAGCTGCGTTGCAGAGAGATGTAAAAAGGGGCACGGCCTAGACCACCTCTCTGTAACGCAGCGCAGTGGCGCTTACTGAAAGCACCTGGTGGGCTAGTTGGCCCCCAGGGTCCCTCAGGATTGAAGGGGAATTATTTCCCCAACTTAAAACGCGCCACAGGGCTTGTTTGCACACGTTAACTCAGGCCCCGTCCCCTCCCTTCCCCACTGTGCAAACACGCCCTGTGGCCGTTTTTAGTTGGGAGATTAAGTTCATTTGAATCCTGAGTGTCCCTAGGGTCCAACTAGCCCACTAGGTACCTCCAGTAAGCGCCACAGAGCTGCATTGCAGAGAGGTGTAAAAAGAGGCACGGCCTGGACCACCTCTCTGCAACGCAGCTCAGTGGCGCTTACTGGAAGCACCTGGTGGGCTAGTTAGCCCCCAGGGGCCCTCAGGATTGAAGGGGAATTATTTCCCCAACTTAAAACGCGCCATATTGCATGTTTGCACACGTCACCTCAGGCCCCGTCCCCTCCCTTCCCCACTGTGTAAACACGCCCTGTGGCCATTTTTTAAGTTGGGAGATTAAGTCCCCTTGAATCCTGAGGATCCCTAGGGGCAAAATAGCCCACTAGGTACGTCCAGTAAGCGCTATTGCAGAGAGGTATAAAAAGGGGCACGGCCTGCACCACCTCTCTGCAACGCAGAGCAGTGGCGCTTACTGGAAGCCCCTGGTGGGCTAGTTGGCCCCCAGGGTCCCTCAGGATTGAAAGGGAATTATTTCCCCAACTTAAAACGTGCCACAGGGCGTGTTTGCACATGTCACCTCAGACCCTGTCCCCTCCCTTCACCACTGTGTAAACGCGCCCTGTGGCTGTTCTAAGTTGAGAGATTAAGTCCCCTTGAATCTTAAGGGTCCCTAGGGTCAAACTAGCCCACTAGGTACCTCCAGTAAGCGCCACAGAGCTGTGTTGCATAGAGGTGTAAAAAGGGGAGAAAAAAAATTTGGCCCTCCCAAGGCCTTAATCGGCCCCGGGGACCCCAACCTCCGGATCATGGCCTTTTTTTTTTTTTATTCTTTAGGAGGGGGCTGCGTTGCCCCCCTCCTCAGGCCACTTATGGCCCCGGGGACCCCATCCCCCGGGGCCGGCCTTTGTTTTTTATTATTTTAAAAAAATATATATTTATAGAAACACTTAGGACATGCTGGACAAACCGTATGTACCATGACGATTTGCGTGATAATCATTAAAAGGCAACTATGCATAGAATGAATCCACATGGAATGTATTTACACCGCTAGTAAAGCTCTGACATGTCTGACGCCCTACCGTGCCTAATCCCGGCGCCCCCGCCGGTGGGTACTCTCCAAGTAGACACCCTTGTTGTTTACTTATACAAACATGGGTAGCTATTGACGGGCACATTTAATATACACGCACACCAAGCCATTCAAAGGGGATTCGACAAAAATTCGACCAAACTATGCAAGAAACCCCCCTCACGGTTAATAAAACACACATCCACCGCCGGATGTGTAATACTTTTTATTTTACTCTCTGGAAAGGAGATAAACCTCACTTGAGAGTCACAGCGTGCTCCTGGCTGAGCCCAATGCTGTGTTACACCCATCAGTGCCCGCCGAGTGCCTCACATCTCTGTGTTGTATTCCACCAGCTAGTGCGTATGCTATGACACTCTCTAGCCCATGTGCACTGTAACACCACCCCGTGAATATGTCGTGCCACACTTTCGTTTGCACGGGTTGTATTGCCCCATCTAACGTGCCTTCCTCGATGCCTATGTTATAACGCACAGCGCTATGCCATACATATTACAATCTGGGATCCATATCTTTGTAACCTAATACAAAACGGTTGGGCACCGGAGGGTCCGAGGGAGCAAGTTTAGAGACCGCACAGGATTAATTCCCCCATACAAGTACATATAACACAAAAGAAATCCTGGGGTCTAATAGTAAAGAGAGAAAGGTGGTGTGTATGGTGAGGAGGTAAAACCTAATGTACGTAGTGGAGAAAGCTCCAAGACCATGGTCATCCAATCACCGTGGGTAACTAACCCCATCACATGGGATTTTCATCCCAAAGAAAATCTCAAGATCTCAAGGGGCGGCAGCGCCCTTGTATGAGACGTGAGTGCTTTGTGCTATGATTATTATGCACTAGGAAAGAGGAATAAATCCACAAATGAGCCTGAAGTGAGTGGGGATCGCAGTGCTGATAGTAGTGAAAAAACAAGGGAAGTGTATTAAAACTAATGACGGGACGGCCAGAGGACTTCTGTGAAACAATGCCGTACCGATATTAGATTAAAAAAGAGTAGGGGCAACACTAATCTGGTTTGATCAATGAGGCAACGTGAGGGAATGTGGTCGACATGTTTCAGCCATAGCGCCTATCTAGGCTAGGCTTTCATCAGGACCTCAAAGCTACTGCAAGGAAAAAACAACAACGTGACAAAGGATATAGGGCACCCTCAGCTTGATTGTAGAGTGCAAATCTCCTCAAAAGTACAAACAACACCTGGATAACAAAAGAAAGGGAGACAGTGTAAAAATTGTATTGGAACTCATATGCTCAGTCATGACTAATATGAAAATTATAAACTTGAAGCATGGTCCAACTCACCCGTACAAACTGGGTGGTAGGAGGACCTCCACCTGGCAACCGCTCAGGAAGGAACACCGCTCTAAAAGAAAAAATGTAAGGCTGCTGAGGGGACTTACATAACAAGAGCAAGTGTGGAAAAAGTGGGAAGATCTGCTGAAAAACAAGGGAGAACTGCCGGAGGCAGAGTCTGCACAAGGAACTGACCTCGGGAAGGTCATCGTGAAAATTAAAACGTGGCTAAATGCAGGGCAGATAGACAGAATGAGTGGAATAATGCAAGTCCGTTCAGTGGCGAACCAAAGTGGAGGTAAAAAAGGCACCGCTCGAGGGTAGACGCTTTCAGAATCAGGCGATCAAGTGAAACCCAGCGAGCGAAAAAGCCTACCTATCCGTCGGGGAACCGGGCTGGAATGAGCCTGCAGCCGGAGGTCCCGTGTGGTTGGACGGGGCCGAAAGAAAAAAGAAACTGCCGGCGGATGGATGGCCAATCGCGCGGCAGGTACTGTGTGCATGCAATGGTGGGAGCCAATGCGAAGCGTTGTCTCAACTGGCTGGCGGTAACCAGGGAGATGGGAATGACAGGGCAAGGATGACGCTGTCAAAATCTCGCTGGCTCGAGCGTCATGATGAGTCAGGGGGATGACGCGGGAGCATGAAAGAATGCGGAAGCCGCCGTCAGACTAGAAGGAAGGCTGTCAAGGCACATGTTGCTCTTGAATGTGCGAAGCATCATGGAGAGTTAGGGCAGATGTGTAAAACACCTAATTCCACGAGGGTGGTGGAGGTCCGGGGGTGGCCCGGTAAGAGAACAAAATATACAAGTGTATATAGACAACGGCCAGAGGTGATAGGGCCAATGTGTACAGCGGGTAGGTATGGCAGTGATGTGGTGCGGGCTGGATCAAAAGTGCCCATCACAAAAATGTGACACATGACTCAATAGGGACAGGCTGAGTGTGTTCATAACGATAGCCAAGGGATATCGTCGTTCAGACCCCGAACATGTGTTTGTAGTTTATACACCCACCTCTGTTCCCGTTTGAAAAGAAAAGCGGAGCTGTCTGTAAGGTGTGGTGGTATGTGGGGTTTGTCTATGACAGTCCAATGTAAGTCATCGGGAGCATGTTTAACCTCCAAAAAGTGGTTTGTAAGTTTGGTGGAGGAGCGGCCACACCGTATCGTGCTCTTGTGTTCCAAGATACGGGTTTTGATGCGGCGGGTGGTCATGCCAATATATCTCAGCTCACAAGGGCAGGTGATCAAATAAATCAGATGAGAGCTATTGCAGTTCGTGTGGCTCCTCAGAGTCCAAGGTCGGCCAGTGCCAATTTCAATTTCCTTGGTCACGGAGGTAAGACTGCATGCAGCACAAGAACCGCAGGGGTAATGGCCCACAACTGGAGGCAGACCCCACAGGGTGGGTTGGGTGCATCTCTGGATGGTACGTGGGCGGGTATGTACCAATTGGTCCCTGATATTGCTGCTGCGTTTAAACGCAAAGAGGGGTTTAGGTAGAACACCCTCACCTATATTGAGAATCTTCCAATTGGTTAGAATGATTTTTTTCAATTTATTGGAAAATTGGCAATAGGTGTGAACACAAGTGAGTCTGTTTCCGGATGACTTCGGAATCTTGGGTTCTAACAGAGCCTCTCGGTTATTGTTAGCTGCTCGTTTGGAAGCCATGCGGATAAGATGTTTAGGATAGTCTCTGGCCTTTAATTGTTTGGAGAGATTGTTGGCGTGTTCCTTGTATTTGTAAATAGAGGAACAGTTTCGTTTTAGGCGCAGGAATTGGCCAAAGGGCAGATTATCACGCAGAGCTCGTGGGTGAAAGCTATCATATTTTAAAAGAGCATTCACTGCCATAGGTTTTCTGTATAGCTCAGTGCCCAAACGCCCATCTGTGGGGGTGATGAGAATGTCGAGAAATGGTAATTGAGTCTTAGAGTACTCGCAAGTGAATTTCAGAAAGGGATCGCAGTTGTTGAGCCAATCTTTAAAAGCCAAGAGAGAGGAAAGAGATCCCTGCCACAGTACAAACACATCATCTATATACCTCTTCCATATCGTGATGTGATCCCTATATGGATTGGTGGTACTGAGGACATGTTGTTCTTCAAAAACATGGACGTACAGGTTCGCCAGGCTGGGAGCAAAAATGCTCCCCATTGAAGTACCAGATACTTGCAAGAATAGCTGGTCCTCGAATTGAAAGAAGTTCTCTTTCATTGCAAGTCTGGCACATGACATGATGAAAGAGACAGGAGTGATGGAGTCGGGAGGATCTGCAAGCAGGATTGTTTCAATGACTGCTAAAGTTTCATCCTGCGGAATACATGTGTATAACGACTCCACATCAAATGATACAAGAAAATCGGTAGTGCAATCAAAGGACAAATCCCTAAGGAGGATGAGGATATCCTTGGTATCTTTGAGGTAGGTGGGCATCTTCGACACAAAGGGGCGAAGGAAATGGTCAGTAAATGCCGAAAGGGGTTCCAATAAGGACCCCAGGCCTGAGATTATAGGGCGGCCAGGTGGAGGGTGCACATTCTTGTGTACCTTGGGTAAGATGTAGAAGTACGGTATAGTAGCAGTGGAGTTGACCAAATATTGTGCTTCATTGGAAGTAATCCAGCCGTTGGCACTGGCTTCATTAACTAAGATCCGGATGGTCTGGAGGAGACGTGTGGTGGGATCTTCGGCAAGGGGTTGATAGAAATTGGTGTTACCCAACTGTCTCAAGCATTCCGAGCGGTAGGCAGTGGTGTCCATCAACACAGTAGCGCCGCCCTTGTCGGCAGGTTTGATCATTATGGAGTCATCAGAGGTAAGGGAGTGCAACGCCAGGCGCTCTGATTTGGTGAGGTTCTGATATTGGCGATTAGTAGAGCCGCTGAAGGAAGATACCTGAGATGTCACTGCTTTCTCGAAGGTCAGAACCTGAGGTGGAACTTGGCTAGGCAAGGGATTAAAAGAGGATTTGATGCGTAAGCCCGTGTTCAAGTCATGGTCGCTCGGAGAGCTGAGTGATTCTGCTCTGAAGAAGAAATTTAGGCGAATTTTCCTAAAAAATTGGGCGAGTTCCTGATGGATGGAGAACATGTCTCCTTTGAAGGAAGGAACAAAGCCAAGACCTTTATTGAGAAGGGAGTTCTCATCAGCTGTGAGAATTCTGCTAGATAAATTAATAACTAGGTCGTGCTCGTGCTCGGAGTGACTGGAGTGTTCCTCGAGTTCAGTGGTGGAGTCCCTTGTTGTTGGTCTAACCACTGGACTTGGTTCCGTCTCCTTCCCCTTGATCGTCCTCGGCCAAACCCTAAAAAAGGCTGATTGGGGTACAGTTGTGGAGGCGGGGGATAGGGACAGGGTTGTCCAAAGGGCGGGGGTTGTCCAAATGGTGGGAAAGGAGGGTAGTTATAAGGAGCATGAGGCCACCATTGGGAAGGGTACATGTGGTTGGGTGTGCCCCTCTGGTTTCTCCTGTTGGCACCGCCTCTCCTTTGGTTCCCTCTTTGTGAGGATTCATCGCCTGAGACAGTGTCTGATCCACTGGACCAATCATCACTGCCCGATGTGGAGTAGTTAGACCCATACCTACGGCCCTGACGATTGAATTGAGGAGGCGCGTAGTCAGCACTTGTGTATGGGTAAACTTTCTCCATTGAAAAACGGGCCAAATCTTTCTTGAATTTAGTAATCTTAGTCATCAAGACTGTATCTTTGAACTCTTTATTATGTTTACTGGACTCCTCTTGTTGTTTTTTGAAGAGCGCACCAGTGAGTGTCACCTTTATTTGTGATTCCAAAGCCTGAATCTCAATTAACACAGCGTCAGCAACACGTTTGGCAGTGTTTATAATGAGAATGAGCCAGTCTCTGGTACATTTCCACGCTATGAGGGACCAATCATTGAGAAAGATTTTGTCGTCCAAAAACAATCTGGGAGCGTTTGTCACAATTAATCCCGTAGGGGCACAATTAGCTCTCAAATATTCTGTCATGATGGCCCCATGAATATAAATACGAGAATGTGATTTTTTTAGGGTAAGGACCTTAGTCCAATCAACCTCCGCGCTGATTGGGGGACTTTGGAAGGTATCCATGATACTGGGTGTATCAAGAATGGCTTGAGCTATTGTATCATCAAATGTTAAACCAAGGCGTTCTGCCATGATTGTGAAAAAAGACTAAATAAAGTGCAGACAAAGTCAAGGAAGTCTCAACCGAGGAGTCAGAAGAGTCAAACCACAGCGGTTAAAGAAGAAATGTGTGTGCAAACTGTGCACACCGGGAGGAAAAATCAACCAGCAAAAAATATATAGTTTTTGCAAAACAGTTGAAGGCACAAAAAATGTGCTACATATAGACCCACAGCCAGAAAGCTGTACATGAAACCTAATACAAAACGGTTGGGCACCGGAGGGTCCGAGGGAGCAAGTTTAGAGACCGCACAGGATTAATTCCCCCATACAAGTACATATAACACAAAAGAAATCCTGGGGTCTAATAGTAAAGAGAGAAAGGTGGTGTGTATGGTGAGGAGGTAAAACCTAATGTACGTAGTGGAGAAAGCTCCAAGACCATGGTCATCCAATCACCGTGGGTAACTAACCCCATCACATGGGATTTTCATCCCAAAGAAAATCTCAAGATCTCAAGGGGCGGCAGCGCCCTTGTATGAGACGTGAGTGCTTTGTGCTATGATTATTATGCACTAGGAAAGAGGAATAAATCCACAAATGAGCCTGAAGTGAGTGGGGATCGCAGTGCTGATAGTAGTGAAAAAACAAGGGAAGTGTATTAAAACTAATGACGGGACGGCCAGAGGACTTCTGTGAAACAATGCCGTACCGATATTAGATTAAAAAAGAGTAGGGGCAACACTAATCTGGTTTGATCAATGAGGCAACATTCCCTCACGTTGCCTCATTGATCAAACCAGATTAGTGTTGCCCCTACTCTTTTTTAATCTAATATCGGTACGGCATTGTTTCACAGAAGTCCTCTGGCCGTCCCGTCATTAGTTTTAATACACTTCCCTTGTTTTTTCACTACTATCAGCACTGCGATCCCCACTCACTTCAGGCTCATTTGTGGATTTATTCCTCTTTCCTAGTGCATAATAATCATAGCACAAAGCACTCACGTCTCATACAAGGGCGCTGCCGCCCCTTGAGATCTTGAGATTTTCTTTGGGATGAAAATCCCATGTGATGGGGTTAGTTACCCACGGTGATTGGATGACCATGGTCTTGGAGCTTTCTCCACTACGTACATTAGGTTTTACCTCCTCACCATACACACCACCTTTCTCTCTTTACTATTAGACCCCAGGATTTCTTTTGTGTTATATGTACTTGTATGGGGGAATTAATCCTGTGCGGTCTCTAAACTTGCTCCCTCGGACCCTCCGGTGCCCAACCGTTTTGTATTAGGTTTCATGTACAGCTTTCTGGCTGTGGGTCTATATGTAGCACATTTTTTGTGCCTTCAACTGTTTTGCAAAAACTATATATTTTTTGCTGGTTGATTTTTCCTCCCGGTGTGCACAGTTTGCACACACATTTCTTCTTTAACCGCTGTGGTTTGACTCTTCTGACTCCTCGGTTGAGACTTCCTTGACTTTGTCTGCACTTTATTTAGTCTTTTTTCACAATCATGGCAGAACGCCTTGGTTTAACATTTGATGATACAATAGCTCAAGCCATTCTTGATACACCCAGTATCATGGATACCTTCCAAAGTCCCCCAATCAGCGCGGAGGTTGATTGGACTAAGGTCCTTACCCTAAAAAAATCACATTCTCGTATTTATATTCATGGGGCCATCATGACAGAATATTTGAGAGCTAATTGTGCCCCTACGGGATTAATTGTGACAAACGCTCCCAGATTGTTTTTGGACGACAAAATCTTTCTCAATGATTGGTCCCTCATAGCGTGGAAATGTACCAGAGACTGGCTCATTCTCATTATAAACACTGCCAAACGTGTTGCTGACGCTGTGTTAATTGAGATTCAGGCTTTGGAATCACAAATAAAGGTGACACTCACTGGTGCGCTCTTCAAAAAACAACAAGAGGAGTCCAGTAAACATAATAAAGAGTTCAAAGATACAGTCTTGATGACTAAGATTACTAAATTCAAGAAAGATTTGGCCCGTTTTTCAATGGAGAAAGTTTACCCATACACAAGTGCTGACTACGCGCCTCCTCAATTCAATCGTCAGGGCCGTAGGTATGGGTCTAACTACTCCACATCGGGCAGTGATGATTGGTCCAGTGGATCAGACACTGTCTCAGGCGATGAATCCTCACAAAGAGGGAACCAAAGGAGAGGCGGTGCCAACAGGAGAAACCAGAGGGGCACACCCAACCACATGTACCCTTCCCAATGGTGGCCTCATGCTCCTTATAACTACCCTCCTTTCCCACCATTTGGACAACCCCCGCCCTTTGGACAACCCTGTCCCTATCCCCCGCCTCCACAACTGTACCCCAATCAGCCTTTTTTAGGGTTTGGCCGAGGACGATCAAGGGGAAGGAGACGGAACCAAGTCCAGTGGTTAGACCAACAACAAGGGACTCCACCACTGAACTCGAGGAACACTCCAGTCACTCCGAGCACGAGCACGACCTAGTTATTAATTTATCTAGCAGAATTCTCACAGCTGATGAGAACTCCCTTCTCAATAAAGGTCTTGGCTTTGTTCCTTCCTTCAAAGGAGACATGTTCTCCATCCATCAGGAACTCGCCCAATTTTTTAGGAAAATTCGCCTAAATTTCTTCTTCAGAGCAGAATCACTCAGCTCTCCGAGCGACCATGACTTGAACACGGGCTTACGCATCAAATCCTCTTTTAATCCCTTGCCTAGCCAAGTTCCACCTCAGGTTCTGACCTTCGAGAAAGCAGTGACATCTCAGGTATCTTCCTTCAGCGGCTCTACTAATCGCCAATATCAGAACCTCACCAAATCAGAGCGCCTGGCGTTGCACTCCCTTACCTCTGATGACTCCATAATGATCAAACCTGCCGACAAGGGCGGCGCTACTGTGTTGATGGACACCACTGCCTACCGCTCGGAATGCTTGAGACAGTTGGGTAACACCAATTTCTATCAACCCCTTGCCGAAGATCCCACCACACGTCTCCTCCAGACCATCCGGATCTTAGTTAATGAAGCCAGTGCCAACGGCTGGATTACTTCCAATGAAGCACAATATTTGGTCAACTCCACTGCTACTATACCGTACTTCTACATCTTACCCAAGGTACACAAGAATGTGCACCCTCCACCTGGCCGCCCTATAATCTCAGGCCTGGGGTCCTTATTGGAACCCCTTTCGGCATTTACTGACCATTTCCTTCGCCCCTTTGTGTCGAAGATGCCCACCTACCTCAAAGATACCAAGGATATCCTCATCCTCCTTAGGGATTTGTCCTTTGATTGCACTACCGATTTTCTTGTATCATTTGATGTGGAGTCGTTATACACATGTATTCCGCAGGATGAAACTTTAGCAGTCATTGAAACAATCCTGCTTGCAGATCCTCCCGACTCCATCACTCCTGTCTCTTTCATCATGTCATGTGCCAGACTTGCAATGAAAGAGAACTTCTTTCAATTCGAGGACCAGCTATTCTTGCAAGTATCTGGTACTTCAATGG
Source organism: Triturus cristatus (assembly GCF_964204655.1). Lineage (NCBI taxonomy): Eukaryota > Metazoa > Chordata > Amphibia > Caudata > Salamandridae > Triturus > Triturus cristatus. The sequence goes on from NC_140591.1 coordinate 821,559,720, forward strand.
GGAGCATTTTTGCTCCCAGCCTGGCGAACCTGTACGTCCATGTTTTTGAAGAACAACATGTCCTCAGTACCACCAATCCATATAGGGATCACATCACGATATGGAAGAGGTATATAGATGATGTGTTTGTACTGTGGCAGGGATCTCTTTCCTCTCTCTTGGCTTTTAAAGATTGGCTCAACAACTGCGATCCCTTTCTGAAATTCACTTGCGAGTACTCTAAGACTCAATTACCATTTCTCGACATTCTCATCACCCCCACAGATGGGCGTTTGGGCACTGAGCTATACAGAAAACCTATGGCAGTGAATGCTCTTTTAAAATATGATAGCTTTCACCCACGAGCTCTGCGTGATAATCTGCCCTTTGGCCAATTCCTGCGCCTAAAACGAAACTGTTCCTCTATTTACAAATACAAGGAACACGCCAACAATCTCTCCAAACAATTAAAGGCCAGAGACTATCCTAAACATCTTATCCGCATGGCTTCCAAACGAGCAGCTAACAATAACCGAGAGGCTCTGTTAGAACCCAAGATTCCGAAGTCATCCGGAAACAGACTCACTTGTGTTCACACCTATTGCCAATTTTCCAATAAATTGAAAAAAATCATTCTAACCAATTGGAAGATTCTCAATATAGGTGAGGGTGTTCTACCTAAACCCCTCTTTGCGTTTAAACGCAGCAGCAATATCAGGGACCAATTGGTACATACCCGCCCACGTACCAACCAGAGATGCACCCAACCCACCCTGTGGGGTCTGCCTCCAGTTGTGGGCCATTACCCCTGCGGTTCTTGTGCTGCATGCAGTCTTACCTCCGTGACCAAGGAAATTGAAATTGGCACTGGCCGACCTTGGACTCTGAGGAGCCACACGAACTGCAATAGCTCTCATCTGATTTATTTGATCACCTGCCCTTGTGAGCTGAGATATATTGGCATGACCACCCGCCGCATCAAAACCCGTATCTTGGAACACAAGAGCACGATACGGTGTGGCCGCTCCTCCACCAAACTTACAAACCACTTTTTGGAGGTTAAACATGCTCCCGATGACTTACATTGGACTGTCATAGACAAACCCCACATACCACCACTCCTTACAGACAGCTCCGCTTTTCTTTTCAAACGGGAACAGAGGTGGGTGTATAAACTACAAACACATGTTCGGGGTCTGAACGACGATATCCCTTGGCTATCGTTATGAACACACTCAGCCTGTCCCTATTGAGTCATGTGTCACATTTTTGTGATGGGCACTTTTGATCCAGCCCGCACCACATCACTGCCATACCTACCCGCTGTACACATTGGCCCTATCACCTCTGGCCGTTGTCTATATACACTTGTATATTTTGTTCTCTTACCGGGCCACCCCCGGACCTCCACCACCCTCGTGGAATTAGGTGTTTTACACATCTGCCCTAACTCTCCATGATGCTTCGCACATTCAAGAGCAACATGTGCCTTGACAGCCTTCCTTCTAGTCTGACGGCGGCTTCCGCATTCTTTCATGCTCCCGCGTCATCCCCCTGACTCATCATGACGCTCGAGCCAGCGAGATTTTGACAGCGTCATCCTTGCCCTGTCATTCCCATCTCCCTGGTTACCGCCAGCCAGTTGAGACAACGCTTCGCATTGGCTCCCACCATTGCATGCACACAGTACCTGCCGCGCGATTGGCCATCCATCCGCCGGCAGTTTCTTTTTTCTTTCGGCCCCGTCCAACCACACGGGACCTCCGGCTGCAGGCTCATTCCAGCCCGGTTCCCCGACGGATAGGTAGGCTTTTTCGCTCGCTGGGTTTCACTTGATCGCCTGATTCTGAAAGCGTCTACCCTCGAGCAGTGCCTTTTTTACCTCCACTTTGGTTCGCCACTGAACGGACTTGCATTATTCCACTCATTCTGTCTATCTGCCCTGCATTTAGCCACGTTTTAATTTTCACGATGACCTTCCCGAGGTCAGTTCCTTGTGCAGACTCTGCCTCCGGCAGTTCTCCCTTGTTTTTCAGCAGATCTTCCCACTTTTTCCACACTTGCTCTTGTTATGTAAGTCCCCTCAGCAGCCTTACATTTTTTCTTTTAGAGCGGTGTTCCTTCCTGAGCGGTTGCCAGGTGGAGGTCCTCCTACCACCCAGTTTGTACGGGTGAGTTGGACCATGCTTCAAGTTTATAATTTTCATATTAGTCATGACTGAGCATATGAGTTCCAATACAATTTTTACACTGTCTCCCTTTCTTTTGTTATCCAGGTGTTGTTTGTACTTTTGAGGAGATTTGCACTCTACAATCAAGCTGAGGGTGCCCTATATCCTTTGTCACGTTGTTGTTTTTTCCTTGCAGTAGCTTTGAGGTCCTGATGAAAGCCTAGCCTAGATAGGCGCTATGGCTGAAACATGTCGACCACATTCCCTCACGTTGTCTCATTGATCAAACCAGATTAGTGTTGCCCCTACTCTTTTTTAATCTAATATCGGTACGGCATTGTTTCACAGAAGTCCTCTGGCCGTCCCGTCATTAGTTTTAATACACTTCCCTTGTTTTTTCACTACTATCAGCACTGCGATCCCCACTCACTTCAGGCTCATTTGTGGATTTATTCCTCTTTCCTAGTGCATAATAATCATAGCACAAAGCACTCACGTCTCATACAAGGGCGCTGCCGCCCCTTGAGATCTTGAGATTTTCTTTGGGATGAAAATCCCATGTGATGGGGTTAGTTACCCACGGTGATTGGATGACCATGGTCTTGGAGCTTTCTCCACTACGTACATTAGGTTTTACCTCCTCACCATACACACCACCTTTCTCTCTTTACTATTAGACCCCAGGATTTCTTTTGTGTTATATCCATATCTTTGTCACAGTGCATATGCAACGTTACACTCCCCAGCACATATTTTATATTACAACTTTAGAGACTAGTTAGGTTACACAACACTGCCCTGTGCATAGTACACTCCAAGGCGCATATCGCATAGCACGAGCTAGTGCCTGTGCTATCTCGAGCTCTCCAATGAATCTGTCATTGCGCACAATGTATTGCATAATATATATCACGCCCCGGTTCATCTTATATCACACTTTTTGGTGCATAGTTTATACCCTATACTATATCTAGTTTTCATTTTCAATCGTGCTCTCAGGACTATGTTCTATATAACACTGCATCCACCTACCCTTTTCACGGACATTACATTTTGCGATGGGGGTGGAGGGTCAGGGGGGGTTTCTGCCAAGTGAGCCCGGAGTCACAGTCACAAACGTCCTCTTCTTCCTGAATAAAAGTGAGATTATGCTGCATACTTGTTCATATATTTTAAGTAGTTCGCACAGACACACATTGTAAAAAACACTAAAGTTCCTAATACCCACCTTCTCTGAACAGTTAGCTTGCTGCCCCATCCACCTCCTCCCTATCCTCTGTTGTCTGAATCCATGGACTAGCCACCTCCCTCCTGCCATGCATGGTCTGATGTGCTGCCACTGCCCTCCATTTAGCATGATGTACCAGTCCACTCCTCCTGCCCTCCATTGCCCAATTCTATGGGCCATCATTGACCTCCTGCTTCGCCTCTGTGCTTAGCTTGCTGCCCCTATTCTCCTTCCCCCTGCCCTCCGATGTCTTTGTGCATGTCCCTGCTCCATCCTTTTTGCCCACCATGTTCCATGGACCTGCCACTCCTATCTACTCTGAGTGTTCTGTTGAGCTGCCACTTCCCTCCCACCTGCCTAGCATTGTCAGATGACTGTAACCTGTCCCTGCCACCTCCACCCTGCCTGTCCACATGCCATGCCCCTATCCCCTTCCTCCTGTCCTCCATGGTCCATTTTACTGCCACACCCTTCTGCCCTCCCTGGTCTGTTGTGCTGCAACCGTTCCTCCTGCCTCGCCCGTGCGGTTTGTTGTGAGGCCCCTTCCCCTGAACTCTCTTGTCTGTGCCCAGGTCCTGACCCTCCCTTCTATCCTCCTTTGTGCATGCCCCTGCACCCTCCTTCTTGCCCATCATAGCCATTGTGCTGCCACTAACCCTCCTGCTTGCCATGCATGGTCTTCTGTGCTGCCATGGCCCCTCCCACCTTCCCTGTGTGGTCAGCTAGCTGCCCCTGACCCCCTCCCACCTTCCCTCCATGGTCTGTGTGTATGACATCATAGTCTCATTGTTGCTCTCCATGGTGTGTCTTGTTTCTAGTGCCCATCCTGCCTGACCTCCATGGTCATCCTGCTGCTCCTGCCCTGCCCCCTTGCCCCCAGCCCTCTGTTTCCATGTGCAGGCCCCTCTTCCCTCCCTCCTGGCTTGCCTGTTCCATTGTAATGCCCCTGATTCATCCCTCCTGCCCTTTATGGTCTGTTATGCTGCAGCTTTCTCTCCTGTCTGTCCATTATGGTCAGCTAGCTACCATTGCATCTTTCCCCTCTGTTCTCTGTTGTCCATGTGCATGGTCCTGTCCCCTCCCTATTGCTTTCCATTGATTGTTGTGCTGCACTCCCTGATACCTGCCCTGTAGGGTCAGTTTGGTGCACCTCTCCATGTCCCTCCTGTCCTCTGTTATCCGAGTCCATGTCCCTACCCCAATTCCTCCTGCCTACCATGATCCAATGTACCATACTTGCAAACATATTGAACTTGGTAAGAGGGAGATTTTGAAAAAAAACTGGGGTGTTGATTTTCCCCATTGAGTTACATTAAAAAAGAGGAGATTGTAGACAGGAGACAGATCAAGTAAAGCCCATTTGAGCTTAAAAACATTGGACGTTTCCTGGCTGAAACGGGTCTGTTGGCCTGTATGGTTGTACTACCACTGCCTGTTCCTTCTGCCCACAATGGTCTATTATATTGCCACAGCCTCTCTTGCCAGTCCTGTATTGTTGGTTTGTTGCCCCTGCCCCCCTTTCCACTGCCCTCCATAGTCTATTGTGCTGCCACTGCCCTTCCTGCCTGCCCAGTGTGGTCAAATTGTTGCCTCTGCACTCTCCTACCTGCCTTCAATTTTCAGAGTCCGTGCCCCTGGCCTCTGCCTATCAACAGTATCCCAATGAACAACTAGATTGCTAACATTCTATATTTATTACAAAAGTGTGGAACGCCTGACGTCATCTTTATGTAATCAAAACTGTAATACCTAGAGTATTTCCTTTAGAAATTACGTATATGAGAGGGTCTTATTTGCATCAAAATTATGGTTAGTGCTCTAAAAAACTAAAATGAGGACATATTTTCTGAGTTTTCAAATAGCGACAAAGAACTTTTAAATTATTTGTAATCTTTATGTTTTTTTATCCAGTTGACCACTTGATTAAATGTTGCACCTAGGGGAGAGGATGTGGTGTTACTTCCAGAATGCAGACTTTGCAACTGGGGAACCAGGTTGGAGTTTCTGCTTCAGCTCAACATTCTGTGATTCTGGTCAAATCACTTAATCTCCCCATGTCTACAACCAAAATGAAATTGATCTTGTGTGATGTGACCAATGCTCATGTAAAGCACTCCAATACCTGACAAGTCTGCACTATATAAAACTGCAAATACACAAAAAATAAGTGTTTTGCACACTTCTGTCATTGGGCTACATGTGGGCTACATCTGGGTGATATTTGTTCTGCATTTGGGCTCTTTTGTCTGTGGTGATCATCTTGGGAGATTTATTTGTTATGAAGTTTCCTAATTTCCTCATTTACTGCAGTCTCCTCTGTAGGAAATGCTTTCAGTTTTTTACTTTGATTCCATCAAGAAGGTATTCAGATATGTCACACATTTGCCATGAATTCTGAATGTTAGCACTCCAGTTGCTCATTAGATCACTGTAGTAAAGCTACTGCTCACCACGGAAGTCTGCTGCTGGTATTAAAAGTGTATGTTTCAGTCTGCATGTCAGAATATTTTTATGAAATAGAGGAGAATTTGAGAAGTCAAAATGTGCCCTAATTTTTCTTTCTGTAGAACTATTCATAATTTCTATGGGAAAATGAACCCCCCTCATTTTGTTCCATTGTAAATTAAATGTTTTAAGTGTTACCACTTTATTCCAAACAAGATGGCTTCAGGTGTGCCATACTTTTGTCATAAGTAAGACTGTTAGCGCTCTAGTTGTTCGTTAGAACACTCTGGGACATTCTGACATTGGGCTATACTTGGGCTACATCTGGGTGATATTTGGGCTACATTTGGGCTCTTTTGTCTCTTGTGGCCATCTTGGGAGATTTATTTGTTATGAAGTTTACTAATTTCCTCATTTACTGCAGTCTCCTCAGTAGGGAATACTTTCAGTTTTTTAGTTTGGTTCCATCAAGAAGGCATTCAGATGTGTCACACATTTGCCATAAATTCTGAATGTTAGCACTCTAGTTGCTCATTAGATCACTGTAGTAAAGCTAATGCTCACCAGGGAAGTCTGCTGCTGGTATTCAAAGTGAATGTTTCAGTCTGCATGTCAGAATTTTTTTATGAAATAGAAGAGGATTTGAGAAGTCAAAATGTGCCCTAATTTTCTTTTCTGCAGCACTAATCATAATTGCTATGGCAAAATGAACCCCCTCAGTTTGTTCCTTTGTAAATTAAATGTTTTAAGTGTTACCACTTTATTCCAATCAAGATGGCTTCAGGTGTGCCATACTTTTGTCATCAATAAGACTGTTAGCGCGCTAGTTGTTCGTTAGAACACTCTGGGACATTCTGTCATTGGGCTATACTTGGGCTACATCTCGGTGATATTTGGGCTACATTTGGGCTCTTTTGTCTCTGGTGGCCATTTTGGGAGACTTATTTGTTATGATGTTTCCTAATTTCCTCATTTACTACAGTCTCCTCAGTAGGAACAACTTTCAGTTTTTTACTTTGATTCCATCAAGAAGGCATTCAGATGTGTCACACATCTGCCATAAATTCAGAATGTTAGCACTCTAGTTGCTTATTAGATCACTGTAGTAAAGCTACTGCTCACCAGGGAAGTCTGCTGCTGGTATTAAAAGTGCATGTTTCAGTCTGCATGTCAGAATTTTTTAATGAAATAGAAGAGGATTTGAGAAGTCACTCAAAATGTGCCCTAATTTTTCTTTCTGCAGCACTAATCATACTTTCTATGCCAAAATGAACCCCCTCATTTTGTTCTTTTTTAAATTAAATGTTTTAAGACTTACCACTTTATTCCAACCAAGATGGCTTTGGTGCAGATCTGAGCTTCCAAATCCCCTCCACTTCCACCGACGGAATGATTTCACAGTCACACGCACACTCACACATCATACGCTGGTGGGGCCCATAATACCAACATTCATTCCAATCAAACTATCCGTGCCTGTAAAGAGGGAAAAAAACAACCTAACCGATCTGCATTTATCAAATCTGGAGGAAGAACCACCTTCTTTAAATCACCCTAACAGTCCCTCCTTCAGATGGGTCGACTAGACCGTCTAGTTGCTGGTTTGATAATAAAATATACACTCAAATATATATTCAAATAAATCATTCACACAAATAATCACCCGACACATTTATTAAATAATGCTTTCTTTTTATCTAAATCAATTGCAAGTTAAACCTAGCAAAATGCATCATCATCTCTATCATATTTACCTATTCTGGCTATTTGTCGTTTTCTAAGTCAGAACTGGTCCTTAAAGCATCTGTCAGCATCTCTGGCTCTGTCATAGGCGTAACCTCTCTAAGCTACTCATTTTTATACAGAAAATTACAATATTAAAGTTACATTTCCGAATTCTTGTAAATCCTATTGGCTAACATAAATTTGGTGACCGGATTTCACTGCAACATGTGCAAAGGTTCTCAGGCTTGGTCTCACGTAAAGTCTTCATTGTCTTTGTCAAATGTATCAATGAAATGTTGAAAGCAGAAGGGACACGACCCTAGCAAATGTTTCTTTTGACGGTACAGGTCCGGTTTGACATCTCTAAATGTTCTTTATCTTTGTCTTTTCTTCATGTTCAGGGTCATTTTGGCTCCTCTCCCAGACCGTCACCATGACATCTCTTTTCAGTTCAACTTGGGGGCAGGGTTGCAGTCAGTGCAGAACGCTTTTCTTTTATTAAATCCTTTACTCAAATACAGGCTTCGGATGGTGGCCATTTTGTAGCAGGCCACAATGGGCAACTTAAGCAGAACAAACGAAAAACCATAATTAATACATGGAAATAATTTAAACAGTGTCATTCCCCAACTAATACCCATATGTGTATGCATTTATCTAGCCATATGCGACATTTAAAGCCATTAGTGCATGTTTATTTAAGCGCAAATCACAATAACTGCACATAAGCAACGTATATTTTAATCAATATGCGTACAAAATTAGTTTACTTATTATTCCAGCCATGCAGATGCATTCCCACGTGTAATCTTTTCTGTTAGTAAGGTTGTTTAATAGAAACGACATCACACAATTAATCATTATAATTATTACTTAGTAATTTTAATATAAACATACGAAAATGGAACAGGAGCTTTACTTTAATTTATTTTACCTGCTCCAGCAATCCCCCCTTTGGTGATTTTATCACCAAATAATCACCCCAAATTTTCACATTTCTTTCCCCTTTTGTCAAATTCAACATGTCTTTTTGCTCATATTTATAATCTAGTTTCTTTTTCATCTTCTCTTTTTGCTTCTATATACATACTTTCTCTCAATTCTTCTAATTCAATTTCTTGTATTTCTCTTTCATTTTTCTTTTCTCTTCTTTTTACTATTTCTCTTTTAGTTTTCTTTTTATTTCTTCTATATCTACAACACATACATCCTAATCTAAGAACTAATAATGCAACCATCACACAAGTTAATGGAAATAATATTTTACCAAATATGGTACTACCTACTTTAGCTATAAAATTCTTAATAGCAATAATTTTATTTGCCATTCTGGTCCAAATGTTTTCAACTTCCAGTGGTACTAATTCTTCATGCAAATCAGTAATATTTTTTATATAGACTTTTAAGTCTTTGCTTTCGTCAGGAATGTAAGTGCAACAATGTTGAACTTTTAGCATTCCACAGACTCCACCCTCTTTTGCCAATAAAATATCAAGGGCAAGTCGATTTTGCATCACCATAGCACGTAAGGCAACCAGTTCAGTATCTACTAATAGGAAGCCTCCTGCTGTGTTTGTGGATAAACGATCCACAACTGTTGACAATTTCCGAATACTAAGTGCATTCAGAGTTATTCCCACTGCGGGTATCAATGCTCCAAAAATATCACCTATAATTGCTGTCCATGTTTCTCTTTTACCACGTGTTAGTATATTAGTTTCTTCAGTGTTATGTACTCTATCCATGTGAAAGATTTTTGGAAAGACCAGGCCAACATAACATGTGCCATACCAATGGTCAGGCAACCTGTAATAAGCCTTATTCCCACAAATATAATACAATCCAGGAAAGACTGGATCCTCTCCTCCTCTAAATCCCCAACCGGTTGCAATAAAATATGTATCATGGCACTCACTAGTCCCTATAAAATAGGTGTCATATTGGGACTTCCTTCTTGTGATACATAATTTTCCCTTCTGTGATGCATCTATGACCAAAGTTGGACTGGCTCCATTTTTCAATTCTTTCTCTTTCCCTGTATCCCATAATGGGTCACTTATTCTTTTCCCATCAGCATTCTTATGCATCCCTAATCTTCTTTCTTCAACCATATCTAGAAATGTTTTCTCTTCTCCCTTCAAACTGCAAGTTAAATTGTTTCTGTAAATATATTCTAATGTTAATTCTTTAGTTTCTATAAAAATTTCACCTAAAATGTTAGCTTACTTAGCAGGATTCAAATCTTTGTTCATTGGCAATTGCCCTAAAATGTTATCTACATTAGTTAAATTGTAGTCTAATCTTCCTAATTGATAAAATATACTAAGTAATAAACTACATGAAATTCCATACGTAGCTGGGAGGTGATGATAAGTCACTCCTTCTGAAACAGAGGCAGGTAACTGCATACATACGTAGCAATCGCTAACGTCCATTGTCTTGACATATTCATATAACAATTTTGAAAACACATTGCTAGAAAAATCATTAATAGACCTATCCTTATGTACATGTGTGTTACTTATACTAGTTGGAACTACTTTCTGGAAACTTTTCCCTATGTTAGTAGTGTTCTCAGTGTGTCCTTCTAAAGTGTCTATAGTTACTTTTGAAAGAAATAGGTAGAGCAAGCACGCTCCACAAAAGCATTAATAATCCTGTACAACAGCAGCACATCTTGCACCACCTTTTCATGAAGGTACATCTATTCTGGTTATTCTCTGTGTTAGCCATCTGGTCAATCTGACCGTGTCTTTTGACTTAGCCTCTTCTACTCCACTACTGTATTTCTAGGGCAGCAAGTACCCAACAGGTTATTACAATCTTTTAGTTTCTATTCAGTTTCTTTTCCAGCCGATTTCTTTGTATTTCTCAATCAGGTCTCTCATCACTTTTCACTCTTTCGTTATTGTCATCAAATTGCAGAAGATCCTGAACCTCCGTTTCCTCTCCAATATCGGACAAGATAACTCTCAGGATTCCCACAGCTTCTTCTTCTTCAACCACTCTTAGTAAAGTCTCCTCTGGATTTCCTTGACTGTCTGCCTCTTCTCCTTGTTCAGGCAGGGCCACATACGTCCATTCTGGTGACTTATACTTCTGGTTGGGTTTTCTGATTCTTTTATTTTCTTCAGCTATTTCTGTTTCTCTTTCTTTAGCTTGGGTTTGACTCGACACTTCATTCACTTGATCAGCTTTTGATGGTTCTAATCGTGTCAAACGATATCTCAGTCTTTTTATTTTGTTGGGCCAAAGGTCTCCTTTAGCATTTCTCTTTGATTTCCCTTCTTTGGTGTTTTTCTCCTTGGTCCAAGTTCTCTTTCTCAGAACTCGACCTTCAGGTGTCTCATTTTCACTTTCTTCAGATTCTGTCTCGATTGCCTCTTTTTCACCAATAGTTTCCTTTTCAACAGAAGTCTTCTTTTCAACCACTGTTTCTTTTTCAGCAACAGTCTCTTTTTCTTTAACCTGAGATTGCCCTACTTCTGTCCCTCCTCGGGTCTCCGGCACGCAGTCTTCTTTCTGACTACTTGTCCCTTCACCTAACTCAGTGTTGATGTTCCCTACAGCTCCTCGGGGGTCTTCCGCAGAAATCTGTCCCTCTCTTTCTATTTCTGTCCCTGCTTCATCTACAATGATTATCTCAGGTGAGACTTCTCCAGTTTCTTTGTTTGCTTCAAGGGTCACTTCTGTTGTAATGTTCTTTTCTTTTCTTTCTTTCTTTTTGTGTTTACTACTGATAGTTGGAATTTCAGGCAATTCCTCAGAATCTGGTCTGGTCTCTGGAACTTGCAATGTTTTCTTCAGTATCCCTTTTGGTGGGTGTGAAGCCGAACGTGGCCCTCTTTCCCCCCTTTCAGGATTTCTTCTTCTTCTTCTGGATGTTTCACTGTCTGAATCATCACTTGAATCTGAATCATCAAAATACTCTCTTCCAATACCTTCTCCTGGGCTTGGAACTCTCAGAGTGTGACTTGCATGTATCCAGTTTTTCACTCCTGCACACTTCACAGCAGTCGTTGTGGTCAGGACAACTTGCCTTGGTCTTCCCCACCTTGGAACCAAGCAATTTCTTCTTCTGTGGACCTTTATTCTCACCCAGTCCCCTGGGCTCAAATCATGGGCTAGTTTCTTTTCAAGTGTGGTGGCGTCTTCTCCAACCTGGTGAAACACAGAATGGACTGCGTCAGCCAGGCCTTTACAGTAATCCAAAATCATGTCATCAGTTATTGTCATCAGCTTGTTGACAGGTACAAATGCATGTCTCATGGCACGTCCCATGATAATTTCATGTGGACTCAAACCTGTCGTTCTGTCAGGAGTAGATCTAATTGTCATCAAGACTAGAGGCAAGACATCAGGCCATTTCTTTCCAGTGGCTAAACACATTTTACCAATTCTATTTTTGATGGTACCATTCATTTGTTCAACCACACCAGAAGCCTCTGGTCGGTAGGCACAATGCAGCTTCTGCTGTATGCTCAATGCTTCACAGATCAAACCCATGATCTCATTATAGAAGTGTCCCCCTCTGTCTGATTCAATGGTCACTGGGAACCCGTACCTTGGGATGAATTCTCTCAGCAACAGCTTTGCTACTGTTATCCCATCATTCCTTCTTGTGGGGAAAGCTTCCACCCACCTGGAAAACAGACAAACTACCACCAGGACATACCTCAACCTGTTGACTTGTGGCATTTCAATGAAATCTACCTGCATTCTGGTGAAGGGTCCTCCTTCCCTGCCTATTGTTCCTAGGCTCACCACAGTTTTCTTTCCAGGATTGTACTGCTGACATATCAGGCATCTTTGACAGAGACTTTCTGCTATTAACCTGAACTTTGGATTGTACCAAGTTTGCTTAAAGGCTCTTATCATAGCATCCCTTCCCAGGTGTCCCTGGCCATGATACATCCTTGCCATGGTAGATAGCATGCTATCTGGCATCACTGGTCTTCCATCTCTATAGACCCATACATGGTCTTTTTCTCTTGGTGCACACCCTGCTTTTACCCATTGCTTCATTTCCTCATCTCCTACCTCATCCTGTAACTGCTTCACTTCTTCCCATGTCTCTACAACGTTAGTAAACATTAAAGAGCAAGAAGACAGTTCTCTTTGTTTTCCCCGATTGATTGAGTAATTGTTCCTTGCACAATACTGTGCCATGTCATTTGCGAACCTATTTCCTGTGGAAATGAAATCATCCCCTTGACTGTGAGCTGCACATTTAACAACAGCCAATTCTTTAGGCAGCTGTATCGCCTCAAGCAATCTTCCAACCACTTCAGCATTCTTAATGGGAGTTCCACTTGAGGTCAGGAAACCTCTTTGTAGCCATAGCTGGCCAAAATCATGGATAACTCCGAATCCGTATTGGCTGTCAGTCATCACAGTCACTCTCAGATTCTTTCTGATTTTACAAGCTTTTGTCAATGCCACCAATTCTGCCACTTGAGCGGATTTAACTCCTTTCAAGGGTGATGCTTCCACCACTCCTTCCACTGTCCATACTGCATAAGCTGCACTCAACACACCTTCATCCGTTCTCAAGCACGATCCATCCACAAAAAGCACATGGTCACTTTCAGGCAGTGACAGATCTTTTATATCTGGTCTGGGCTTTGTACAGTAGTCAAGCACATCCAAGCAATCATGATCAATTTCATCTCTTACCTGCACACTTTCAGCATCTGGCAACAATGTTGCTGGATTCACATTCACACATCTCTCCAGACTCACATTTGATGCTCCTAGAATGACTTTTTCATATTTAGTCAGCCGACTATGTGACATGAACTGTGTCCGGCTCCTTGTTAAAAGGATTGCCACATCGTGAGGTACGAACACCCGTACAGGATATCCCATTATGATTCCCTCACTTTGTTCCAGACTTTTACATGTAGCAGCTACTGCTTTTAGGCAACCTGGTAAACCCACAGCTACTGGGTCAAGTGTTGATGAGAAGTACGCAACTGGCCTTCTCAGACGTCCATGTTTCTGAATTAACACTGAGAGTGCACAACCATTTCTTTCACTGCAGTACAATTCAAATTCTTTTTCATAATCTGGCATACCCAGGGCAGGTACTTTGCACAGCCTGGTTTTCAATTCTTTGAACGCTGCCATTTGTTCTTTGTTTAATTCAAAAGGGTCCTTTACTTCACTTTTGGTCAATTTTATTAATGGCTTGGCAATCAGGGAGTAATTACTTATCCACTGACGACAATAGCCAACCATTCCCAAAAACATTCTCACTTCTCTTTGTGTCATCGGGGCTCTCATTCCTTTGATAATTCTGATTCTGTCAATTGTCACTTTCCTCAGACCTTTCTCAATGTTATGTCCTAGGTAGTGGACTTCTTGTTTACAGAACTACAATTTGGCTGGAGATACCTTTAATCCTCCGTCTGCCAAGTGATTCAGCAAAGCGATAGTGTCTACTTCGCAAGCTTCACGTGTTTTTGATGCCACCAGCAGGTCATCAATGTACTGAACCAATACTGAATTTTCAGGCATTGTCAGACTCTCCAGAGATTTCTTTAACAACTGATTAAATATGGAGGGGCTCTCTGTGTACCCCTGTGGAATTCGGCACCATGCTAAAATACGCTGTCCAAACCGAAATGCAAATATCGGTTGGCTGTCGTGGTGCAACGGAATTGAAATGAAAGCATGGCACAAATCAATTACTGTGTACCATTCAGCATCATGGGGAATCTGATACAAAATCACTGATGGATTTGGTACAATAGGACAACAAGGCACAACAATTTTGTTAATTTTTCTCAAATCCTGTACTATTCTGAACTTCCCATTAGGTTTCTTCAGTCCCATGATCGGTGAATTACATGGACTGCTCAATATCTCTCTCAACACCCCTTGCTGGATCATTTTCTCAATTATAGGGGTTATTCCTTCAATTATTTCAGGTGTCAGTCTGTACTGTGGAATATTTGGGTAGGCTATCCCTTCTTTTACAGATATTTTCACTGGATCAACATTTCTCATCAGGCCTACATCTTCTCCTGTAAAATCCCAGACTGATGCTTTTACAGTCTGTTTTAATTCTGGGGGCAACTCATCAGGATTGAATACTGCATAGGTTCCAACAGCCTCACTTTCTCTGTTGTCTATGGTCATTCTGTATAGGACATCCTCATCTGGTGTCTCAAAAGCTATTCCATCTGGTGTACAAAAAATGGTGCAATTCATCTTGCACAGTATGTCTCTGCCTAACAGATTCACAGGACTGGTGCCACACACCACAAATCGGTGCATGCCTGAAAATGTCCCTATTCTAACCCTTACTGGTTCAGTAAGATAAGTCTCAATCTGTGTGTTGGACACACCAACTACTTGGATTGTTTCATCCGAGAGAGGAAGGTTTTTAACATCAGCTGACCTGACAGTAGATCGTGTAGCACCAGTATCAACTAAGAAAGTGATGCTTTCATCATTAATTTTCCCATCTACAAAAGGTCCTGTCTGGTCTATTTCTAGAGATGCGCCAAGCACGCACTCTACTTCCTCCCCTCGGCACCGTCAGACTTACTCCTCAGTGTCACTTCCCTCATTCCTCAGCCAATATTGTTTACCTGTCCTTCGTTGTAAAATCCCGTCTTTTGAATATACTTCTGAGGACCTTTGTTGTGCGGCAAGGGCGGCTTTGGCTCTTGATTCTGCGGCTTAACAGCCTTCTGCTGTTGCTGCTGCTGGCCACTCCCCTCACTCTGCACCTGTGGATTCAATGATTGATTTCCAATATTAGCACATGGAGGATTCTTACACTCGGATTTCCAATGCCCTAATTCGCCGCAGTTGTGGCACGGGAATTTCTTCTTTGCTTCCTCAATGTTACCCTTTCCCTTTCCTGGGCCAGATCTTTGTCTATTTCCTGGGTTATTGGCTTGTTCAATTAACTGGGCTTCCTGCCTTTCTGCAACCTTCACTTGTGCCCACATTGCCTTTTCTTTCAACTTTCTCTGTTTTGCCTCAATTTCATCACTAAAATATTTAGCATGTCTCAGGATTTCATCAATCTTTTTACTCTGCCAATCCACTGTATGCTGCCTTATCATTTCTCCAATCTCAGGACGCAAACCATATACAAATCTGTATACAAAATGGCTCAAATCCTTTTCACCTAGATGTTCATCTCCACTAAACTGCTTAAATGCCAGTATTAGTCTTTCATAATAGGCATGAACTGATTCTTTCACTTCCTGCTGCGTTCTGTCTATTTTACCCCGTCTGTTTCTTTTGGAGGTACCTTGTTCTTCAGGAAAACCATAACCTGCTCATATGTTTTCATGACCTCGGGGTCTGGTGCTCCCGTTCTGGGATGTCAAGGGTATTCTTTTGTCGGCCAATCTATGACTATCTTGCATTCTGCCCATAAGTCTGCCGGCACAATTATATCAAACAGACTATTCAGGTCAATCCACAACACCTTTGACAGTTTCACAAATCTGTCTACTTGTCTGTACCACTCGACGGGCTTTTCTCTCAATCGAGGGAAGTCATTAGTAAATGACAAAGGGCCTCATGTAGGAAGCCAAATACCGGTCGGTAACGGCCGAAATTCGGTAAATATCCCGTTACCGACCGTTATTTAGGCATTTGCTATGTAGGGGGCTGATTTCTGGATTCGGTATTTACCGAATCGGAAATTAAGAAATCGGTAAAATACCGATTCGGTAAATACCGAATCCAGAAATCAGATGTATGGAGCACTCTAAAGAGTGAAAATTAGTATTAGAAATTCGTTATTTACCACCAAATATAGGTTGGTGATAAATAACGAATACCTTGCAAAAAGCAATATTTTGCAGATTTAAGAGTGCCATGTGGCAGACATACATGCCCTTAGGGCATGTATGTTCGCCACATGTGCACACATGCAAGATTCAGGGGTGCAACAGGGTGTCAATGTGACACCCTGCCACCCTTGCATATGCTCCCCCCATTACCGAATCGGTATTTACCGAATCGGTAATGAGGCATGCCTTCCCATTGATTCCTATGGGCCTCCAGGCCCATAGGAATCAATGGGAAGGTATGCCTCATTACCGAATCGGTAAATACCGATTCATAATTACCGAATTTTTCCGATTCAGTAAACTTTACCGAATCATTACCTACATCACATTTACCAATTCATAAATACCGAATCGGTAAAATTCGGAATTTATGAATCGGTAAATGTGAGGCTACCTACATATGGCCCAAAATGTCTTGTCAGGTTCATGGGACATGTACATATCCTCCTCCTGGAATTTCTCTCATAGGAAATGCTGTCACTGATTTATCCTTCTCTCTCATAGGGAAAGCTCTGCCTGTTGATTCTTCCTGATTTTTACCCCACCTACGTCTCCATTTTTCAGCATCTCCCCATTTTCTCAACAAAGTAATTATGTCCTTAATATGCCTTATTCGGCCTATGGTGTTCATGTTTTCAATGTCCCTTTCTGTGAAATCCACCCGGTAAGGATTTTGTAAACCCTTTACTCGGTCTATGTCGATTCCCATTTCACTCGCTATTTCCATCAGTCTATCATGTGTGTTCTTTGCTCTCCATGTAATGCTCTTACAAAGGAACAGTAATTCCTCATCCTGGTAATTTTTCAGCGTTTCTGTAGGGATCGTTCCTACTATTAGTTCTTCTAGTACCATGCGTAATTTAGCTACATCAATTATTTGGGACTCCTTTTCTTTCTCCTGCAAGCTTTTCAACCATTCGTTCAACTCTTCAGTGGTTATTCCCAAAGATGTTTCTGTACTCACTGGTATTGTCACTTTTTGGGGTTCTAGTATAGATCCTCCAATCACCCTGTTCCTTTCCATACAATCGGAACTCATAAACGGGTCATTCTGCTCATTTATTCCACTTTCACATATTGTGTGTCTCCACGGATTCTCCCCTGTCCTTATTGGGGTCTGTTCTGGCTGAACACATTGTCTATTGTTCACATACGGAACTGTTAAACCATGTTCACTGATTTTCTGCTTGTCAAAAACGGGCATAACGGGACCTATTGTTACAGGGACCGTAACTGCTTCAAGATTCTTGGTCAATTCTCTTATTTTCTCTGTTAATTCTAGTGTGGTTCTGGCTAGTTCCCTCGTCTTTTCATCCTCGATTTCGTCTTCTCTCTCTCTATTTGATTTATTTCCTTTCACTTCTGGTGTCATAACCTCTGTTTTTATTGTCCTTAGGGTCTCTCTCATTGGGGCATTCGGAACCTCTGGTTCACGTCTATATGGAGGTGGATTCTTGTAAAACATATTTTCTAAGAGGTCATCATCAGACTCATTTGCTCCATACCTCCTAGTTTCCACATTATTTCTTTTCTCTGTACATTTTACCCCTTCTGTCTCCCCTTCAGTTCTCACAGGAAACAACCCTTCAGTCATACTAGCGTCTCGCCACCTTCTCATCCGATCATGATGAGTTTCGCGATCACCAGTCCGTCCAAACACATGTCTGTACCTGTTCCCACTCCTCTGTCTTTCCCTTTCATGTACTTCATCTTCCCATTCAACCAATGCCTCAAATTGTGTCGGCCTCGGTCGGGGCTCTAGACACATCATTCTTTCCCTCAAATTTCTTATCTTGGCCAGATTAAATGAGTCATGTTCTGGGAAAGCTAAAACTCCATAGTCCTTAGCATACTTCACCCAATTATCCAACCAAATACAAGTATGTTACCCATATTTCGCAACCATGAAGGATGCGGGGGTTCTTGTCGGAGGCAATAATTGCCCTTCCCTTGTCACTACTTCCTTGTCTTTATCGAACCAGGTTCGCATTTTATTAAACAAGGACTTTTTCTTCTTTTCTTCAACGTGGTAATACATTTTCTCGTTTACCGCAACTCTCTAGTCCTATCTACAACTGTACGATCTTTTGTCCAATAACAGCGCGATTCACACCAACGCACCAATCCGGAGCGTCTACGTCACTGTCTCAGTCCGCAAATCCCAGCGCGACTTACCTCTGCTCCACTACGGAATCGTTACTTTCGTTGACAAAGTAGCACATCCCTCTACTCTGCCCTTCTAGCAAGCATCCATTAACTGTTTCCTCCCGGAATGCTCCTAGGAGTCCTACAATTAACCAAAATGCCTATACATTCACGCACTTTCACACTAGAAAATGTAGTACATTCACACAGAATTCTGCTTTTCTCGAGAACAGCGAACAGTCTGTCCTACTACAGAATTATAAAATACGTTAACAAAGCAGCGCTTACCTCTGCCCTGTCCTTCTAACAAGCTCAGAGAATACTTATTACCTTTCCAGTGAAAAGCGTTATCGGAATGCCAAAAGGATCCCTGATACTTAAGACCAGAACTTCACAAGTAACCTTCGCTATCATACACACTTCTCATATACAGAAATGTCTCTAATGGCAACACACGACAATGTCACCGAATAGAACACAGACAATGCGACGCGCAACTTCACTTGTCACACGTTTTCCCCTGCATGCGTACAGGGCCAACAGTTCCGCCTTTCCCGAGAGCAGCGCTTCCCTCTGCCCTACTACGGAACTGTCACCGACTTCCTACATCCCAGAAGCCGTACACACTACATAGAACTCAAGACGACTCCAACATAGAATGTTAGTACATATATCAATACAAATCAATAATCAATAAGCCTATTTACACGCAAATCATCAAACCAAGACAATAGACAATCATTGCTCTGCTACCAAGAAACTGGTGCAGATCTGAGCTTCCAAATCCCCTCCACTTCCACGGACGGAATGATATCACAGTCACACGCACACTCACACATCATACGCTGGTGGGGCCCATAACACCAACATTCATTCTAATCAAACTATCCGTGCCTGTAAAGAGGGAAAAAAACAACCTAACCGATCTGCATTTATCAAATCTGGAGGAAGAACCACCTTCTTTAAATCACCCTAACAGTCCCTCCTTCAGATGGGTCGACTAGACCGTCTAGTTGCTGGTTTGATAATAAAATATACACTCAAATATATATTCAAATAAATCATTCACAAAAATAATCACCCGACACATTTATTAAATAATACTTTCTTTTTATCTAAATCAATTGCAAGTTAAACCTAGCAAAATGCATCATCATCTCTATCATATTTACCTATTCTGGCTATTTGTCGTTTTCTAAGTCAGAACTGGTCCTTAAAGCATCTGTCAGCATCTCTGGCTCTGTCATAGGCGTCACCGTCCTCTCTGTCAGCGTCGGGACCTCTTCTAGATGACTACTACTTAACCTCTCTAAGCTACTCATTTTTATACAGAAAATTACAATATTAAAGTTACATTTCCAAATTCTTGTATATCCTATTGGCTAACATAAATTTGGTGACCGGATTTCACTGCAACATGGGCAAAGGTTCTCAGGCTTGGTCTCACGTAAAGTCTTCATTGTCTTTGTCAAATGTATCAATGAAATGTTTCAAGCAGAAGGGACACGACCCTAGCAAATGTTTCTTTTGACGGTACAGGTCCGGTTTGACATCTCTAAATGTTCTTTATCTTTGTCTTTTCTTCATGTTCAGGGTCGTTTTGGCTCCTCTCCCAGACCGTCACCATGACATCTCTTTTCAGTTCAACTTGGGGGCAGGGTTGCAGTCAGTGCAGAACGCTTTTCTTTTATTAAATCCTTTACTCAAATACAGGCTTCGGATGGTGGCCATTTTGTAGCAGGCCACAATGGGCAACTTAAGCAGAACAAACGAAAAACCATAATTAATACATGGAAATAATTTAAACAGTGTCATTCCCCAACTAATGTGTATGCATTTATCTAGCCATAGGCGACATTTAAAGCCATTAGTGCATGTTTATTTAAGCGCAAATCACAATAACTGCACATAAGCAACGTATATTTTAACCAGTATGCGTACAAAATTAGTTTACTTATTATTCAAGCCATGCAGATGCATTCCCACGTGTAATCTTTTCTGTTAGTAAGGTTGTTTAATAGAAACGACATCACACAATTAATCATTATAATTATTACTTAGTAATTTTAATATAAACATACGAAAATGGAACAGGAGCTTTACTTTAATTTATTTTACCTGCTCCAGCAGCTTCAGGTGTGCCATACTTTTGTCAGAAGTAGGACTGTTAGCGCTCTAGTTGTTCTTTAGAACACTCTGGGAAGCTGCAGTAGAACACAAAGGAATCAACTGACAGTCTCTGCCCTTGTTGGATGTACATGTTTTACTGAGAATGTCAGACTTCATTCTCCCATGACTGAGAAAGATAATGTGAATTTACAGAAAATATGCTCTCAGTTTAGCTTATAGATCACCTTCCAAACCTCTGTGGGAAAAGCATGAGAAAATAGTTTTCTCTCAAACATGATTCATGATATCACAGCAAAAGGCTTTTTCACATGGTAAAATCACCTTAGAACACACCACGATTCCTAAAATGAGTATGGTACGATCAACAAATGATTTATAATGTAACTAAAGTCTTAAAACCTTCTATTAACTGCAGGGCTTTTTAATGAGGTGCTATCATGTATATTGGTCCCAAGATGGCTGCCAACACTTCTTGGATGAAGTGCTGACAGCCAATCAGATCTCACGATGAGATGTGTGGTTAGGCTCCGCCCAGATATATATATGATTTTTCTTTTGATTTTCTCAGGAACTACTGAACGGATTTACACCATATATGCAAAAGGCACATGCCTGACCTGAGGACTACCTCTTTGCCAAATTTCAAGTAATTCTGTTCAGCCGTTCGGGCTGTACCTTCGACTAAAGGTCCTATGGGAAAATGCATGGGGAAAACGCGTTTTGGGACCCCCCTTTTTTCTCAGCCCCCGCTTGACAAATCACCCCGGGACTTTCAGGATAGGAGCTGAGCGGAGCACCCCATTAGTTTTGAAAATTTCACAAAGATAAGTCAACCGGCGCCAAAGTTATTCAAAATATAATTTTCAGATTTCCTATGGGAACTCGGTCCTAACTATAACTATCTACTGGTGACCGCCAGTAGATAATATATATATCAAGCTCAAAAGTTACCCACCGAGTGAAAAGCACTCTAACAATGGCTGAAAGTCGAAGACCTTTTTTTGGTTTGAACAGCACCCGACATGCCGCATCCATGCAATGTTCGTCCTTCATAAATACGCCTGACGCGTTTCGAAGTCAGAAACCTCTTTCTCAAAGGCGATGATGGTTACTGCAGTGCATGGTCTGACACCGCCCAGGCTGTTAGATGGTCCACAATTGACACGCCCTTAAATAGGCTGCTCCGTCCAGAAACAAGCGTGAAGCATCCTGGGACTTGTAGTGGCAGAAAAATATTCCTTAGATAGGTGCACAAATATTTACAGCCCTTGTATGAGCCGCAGCAGAGGGAAGTGTTCATATCCAACGTCGCTGTTTGCACATATGGAGAAAGGTTGAATACCCAGCTCCGTGGCCCCCAATTATAACGAGGTGGTGCTTTTCGGCAGCAGGACCGCCGCCAAAATATCAAGCTCAAAAGTTACCCACCGGGTGAAAAGCACTCTAACAACGGCTGAAAGTCGAAGACCTTTATTTGGTTTGAACAGCACCCGACATGCCGCATCCATTCATTGTTCGTCCATCATAAATACGCCTGACGCGTTTCAAAGTCAGAAACCTCTTTCTCAAAGGCGATGATGGTTACTGCAGTGCATGGTCTGACACCGCCCAGGCTGTTAGATGGTCCGCAATTGACACGCCCTTAAATAGGCTGCTCCGTACAGAAACAAGCGTGAAGCATCCTGGGACTTGTAGTGGCAGAAAAACATTCCTTAGATAGGTGCACAAATATTTACAGCCCTTGTATGAACCGCAGCAGAGGGAAGTGTTCATATCCAACGTCGCAGTTTCCACATATGGAGAAAGGTTGAATACCCAGCTCCGTGGCCCCCAATTATAACGAGGTGGTGCTTTTCGGCAGCAGGGCCGCCGCCAAAATATCAAGCTCAAAAGTTACCCACCGGGTGAAAGCACTCTAACAACGGCTGAAAAACGAAGACCTTTATGTGGTTTGAACAGCACCCGACATGCCGCATCCATTCAATGTTCGTCCATCATAAATACGCCTGACGCGTTTCGAAGTCAGAAACCTCTTTCTCAAAGGCGATGATGGTTACTGCAGTGCATGATCTGACACCGCCCAGGCTGTTAGATTGTCCGCATTTGACACGCCCTTAAATAGGCTGCTCCGTACAGAAACAAGCGTGAAGCATCCTGGGACTTGTAGTGGCAGAAAAATATTCCTTAGATAGGTGCACAAATATTTACAGCCCTTGTATGAGCCGCAGCAGAGGGAAGTGTTCATATCCAACGTCGCTGTTTCCACATATGGAGAAAGGTTGAATACCCAGCTCCGTGGCCCCCAATTATAACGAGGTGGTGCTTTTCGGCAGCAGGGCCGCCGCCAAAATATCAAGCTCAAAAGTTACCCACCGGGTGAAAAGCACTCTAACAATGGCTGAAAGTCGAAGACCTTTATTTGGTTTGAAGATGTCATCAGTGATGTCACTGACCATGTCATGAGTGATGTAATATGTGACGTCATCAGCAGTGCATTGCGGGGGCGCGAGTTATAGTTAGCTGAACCAACTATAACAGGGGAATTTCTAGGGTTTTGTATGAGGGAAATGTCCAGCTAACTATAACACCCCTGAAACCTATGGTTTTTTCCGTGAATTTCTAAGGTTTTTTAAATGCCAATTCCTAACTATGACGCCCCTGAAACCTTTGGTTTTTTCAGTGAATTTCAAAGGTTTTTTAAATGCTAATTCCTATCTATAACTTATCTCTGAAGATATCATGAAAAGCATTCTTTTTTAAAAGTAGGGTGCACATTAGTTTTGTGGAAAAGCATCTTTGTGATTGGTTAAGAAAAAGCAGTTTCAACGTGGAGTACATATCATAGGATAAAATTTGCTCAGCTCAACCACACCTGCTACTTGCATTTGGAAGGCACTGTTCGAACTTAAAACAATCGTCAACTTTTAACCTGCACGTGTTGTTAAATGTTCAAGAAAATGTTACGAAAAAATATCGTTAAGTTTTAAAAAATTGATGAACTTTTAACCTACACGTATTGTAGAATGTTCTAGAAAGTGTGTTGATAGAATACGTTGCACTTCTGACTTCTATGTGTTGTTGAATATTAAAAAAAAACGATTCATATGGAAAATTAAAAAGAAACCAATAGAGAAGTTTTGAAACCTAAAATAATAAAGGAACTATTCTAATTTATTCTTTACATGTATTTATGTGTGCAGCAACAAAATTATAGACACAACAGCACTAGGAAGAGGAAGAAGCAGGGAGTGGGGGTAGGGGGGGAGATGGGCAGAATGGCACACATGCACAATTAAGTACAACACACATATAGACTAACAATGGCCAAAATGAAACACACCAACATGGAGCACAAGTCACAGAACCTGCCAACATCACACCACTGAACGAGCATAGAAGTGAAAACCCCGCTGCATTCATACAGGATGTGTACAAAGGCCAGTCGTTGGTGTTGTGGGATGTCTGCAACCGTGGTCATCATGGATGAGATGCCCAGCATGTGGCACATTGTCGAGTTCACTGTGTGTTATGTTGCCAAACGGCTGCTCCTCCCTCCCACGAGCCCCCACACTTTTGTACGGTGAGCTGTTGTATCTCGTGCACTCGTACGGCACGCCATTGTAATGCCTATTTGCGCATGTCCTGCTACATTCCAACTACAACATAACAGTGCCGTTTGGAGGTGGTGCATGCCACTTTACAACACCGACTGCTGCGGCTCTTGTAACAGGCCACACCAGAACACAGAGACACACTTACCGCACTTCCTGTACACAGACATGTCCGAGACACCCTGTTCCCCTTGCCGGATAGGCACACCCCTGCACTGACCTGTGAACGAC
The DNA here is from genome assembly GCF_964204655.1 of Triturus cristatus. Taxonomy (NCBI): domain Eukaryota; kingdom Metazoa; phylum Chordata; class Amphibia; order Caudata; family Salamandridae; genus Triturus; species Triturus cristatus. The sequence continues at coordinate 821,584,207 of NC_140591.1, forward strand.
AGACCAGCACACACCAGTTGTGCATGCAGGAGGATGCGTACGTAGCTACACATCCAGGCTCACTGCCAACGCTGAGGTGACAGCACACTGTGATGTTGCAGGGCTTGTGCCTATCATGCTAAGACAATGATCACAGGGACACACTTACTAAGATGTGGGTTTGGGGGTTATTGGCGGTCCTGGAGTTGTTGAGATCAGTCTTCTGGCCCTCATAGGTATCCCTGTATCATGCTCATTGACTCTATGGCACCTGTGGGTGTTCTGGTGTGGCTCTTGGCTGTGTTCCCTTTCATGGTGCAGGTAGTTGTCCTGCTTAACACCAGCTGAAAGCAGGTGTAAAATCCCTGGTGTTAACGTGTCTTATCGCCGGAATTTGTTTCGCATTGCAATTGGTGTGAAAGTTGTGATGTGATTTTTTTCGTGTGCACAACAATATACGAACTGAGCAGTATATCTCGTCAAGATCCAGTACCTGACGCACTATTCCCAATCAATATAAATACAATGAGATTTCTTAATAGATTTTGTGTGTACACTGTAAGTGCAGCCAATACCTCAGTGCAATACAATACAGGATTTTAGTATTTAGAATAAATCGCAAAGGTGTACCTCGTGTCTTTTTGCACGGGAACGGCTACTCTCCATTTCATTATCAGCACTTTAACGGAAGTAAAGTTGAGATAAATCTAACACACTATTCAGAAGTTGTTGCAAACTGCAGATATCACCAGTATTCCAGCGATAAGTGCCCCAAAATTTAACACCATGGTGGACTCCATCAAATAACAGTAATAAGAACAAGAAAGAGTCACACAGCAGTTAAGAGAACAACCAAAAACGTTATTAATTTTGTTTTCAAGCTTTATTTTTTATAATAATGAATATATAAACGAGAAACTATTTTCAAACTTTATTTTTTCATTAACATAAATATAAACAATAAACGAATAAACAAAATGTAACAACAATAATACAAAACAACAAGGCGAAACAAATTACAGATTTATAAAATGTATACAGCTAACAAAATTTTATAAGTTTAACTTACAAAAACTGTAAATGTTGCCGCTTTAAAATATTTGCCGAATCTGAGGAATTTTTTTTGCAGAAGGCACCACGCCCAAAACGTTTTTCTTCAGTGGTTAAGAAATGCTTAACTTTTTACAAGGGGCAAACAAAGACCAATTCCACCTTCTTCATTCGCAAGATTTGCCAAAGAGTTCTGTTATGAGGGGATCCTAACAAAAAATACTCGTGCGGCACAGCAAGTATGATGAAACACCTAAGGACCCTTCATCCAAACAATCTTGCACGAGAAGAGTGCAAACAGATGAGAAACACTCCTGTTCTGTATCTGTAAAAAAGAATCACAAATAAATGTATATTAATAACTTTCAAATTTATACTATTCCATTACTGTACAAACACATTTTATATAAAAACTGACTAAGAAACTATAGCCCTGAACTACAAGTGTGACGATCGTTGAAACACTACATGCATAGTGCATACTACTTTGAAGCAGTTCAAGCCCTAAAGCCTACCTCACTAAAAGACTAAATGCTAACTGACTAAATGATTACAGTACTATAAGGAGACACACTGGGTGAGTGACAGGGTGTTTGCTAGAAGAGTATGAATACTAACTAGGGAATTGAAGGTGTGAAACACAACTGTGTAGGTGATTAGAGGACTGCATCCATACCGCATAGGCATTTAAAGCAGTCCATGTGCTAAGGCCTGGCTCACTGCATGACTACTTGGGTACTGACTGAATGATTAGAGTACAGCAAGGAGAGTGCCTAGGTGAATTTATAAGTGCTAGGCTTTTCGCACAGGGAATGGATTAGTACTTGGTACTGAATGGGTCACTAGAGGAGTGCAAAGGCAGTCACAAGTGCTGGACTGTATGGATACTGACTAGGAAATTGAAAGTGTGAAAGACAAGTGTCTAGGTGGTTAGAAGACTGCATGCATAGTGCATTGGGGTTTGAAGCAGTCCATGTACTAAGGCCTGGCTCAGTGTATGAATACTTAGGCACTGACTGAATGATTAGAGTACTGCAAAGATAGTATCTTGGTGAATTTATAAGTGTTTGGGTTTTAGCACAGTGAATGGATTAGTACATGGTGCTGAATGGGTCACTAGAGGACTGCAAAGGGAGTGACAGGGTATTTCCTGGAAGTGTATGGATACTGACTAGGGAATTAAAGATGAGAAAGACAATTGTGTAGGTGGTTAAAGGACTGCATGCATAGTGGATAAGGGTTTGAAGCAGTCCATATACTAAGGCCTGGGTCACTGGATGAGTACTTGGGTACTGACTGAATGATTAGAGTACTGCACGGAGAGTGCCTGGGTGAATTTATTAGGGTGTGGCGCAGTGAATGGATTAGTACATGATGCTGAATGGGTCACAGAGGAGTGCAAATGGAGTGACAGGGTGTTTGCAGGAAGTGAACTGATACTGACTGGGGAATTGAAGGTGTGAAAGACAAGTTTGTAGGTGCTTAGAGGACTGCATGCATAGTGGATAGGGTTTTGAAGAAGTCCATGTGCTAAGACCTGGCTCAGTGCATGAATACTTAGGCAGTGACTGAATCATTAGAGTACTGGAAAGAGAGTGTCTTGGTGAATTTTTTAAGTGTTTGGGTTTGGCACAGTGAATGGATTAGTACATGCTGTTGAATGGGTCTCTAGAGGACTGCAAAGGAAGTGACAGGATGTTTCCTGGAAGTGTATGGATACTGACTAGGGAATTGAAGGTGTAAAAGACAAGTGTATAGTATGTTAGAACACTACATGCATACTGCATAGACATTTGAAGCAGTCTTTTTGGTACTTAGAAACTGACTAAATAATCAGACAACTTCTAGGACAGTGCTTAGGTAAAACTTTTAAATTTTCAGTTCTGCCACAGTGAACAGAATAGTACATGGTACTGCACCTTAGTGTCAAACCCTGACTCATATAATCAAAGCATAAGCAAAGACTGGCTTCTAATGCTACTAAAACTTCACAACATGACCGGTTTTAAAACAGGTATATGTCAGCAAATACACGATGTTACCAAATGCTTCTCTCACAATCCTTACCCAAATACACACAGACTCACAGAGTGATTTTAGACAAGCAACACTATCCTAGGAGTTTACCAAAACTCATTCACTACTCTGGAAGAGTTAATGGTACTGCACACAGTCTACATATTTAAGTACACCACATCAGTGTCAAAGCATGACTCATTTAATCAACGCATAAGCAAAGACTGGATTCTAATCCTACTAAAACTTCACAACATGACAGGTTTTAAAACAGTTATCTGTCAGCAAATACATGATGTTACCAAATGCTTCTCTCACAGTGATCCCAAATACACACTAACTCACAGTGTGATTCTAGACAAGCACCACTATCCCTATGAGTTTACCAAAACTCATTCACTACAGTGCAAGTGGTAAGGGAACTGCATACAATCAACATATTTTGCAACTGCAATTTACTGTCAATGCCTGACTCATATAATGAAAGCATAAGCCATATCTGTCTTCTAATGCTACTAAAACTTGACAACATGACATGTTTTACAACACTTATCTGTCAGCAAATACACGATGTTACCAAACAATTCTCTCACAGTGGTTCCCAAATGCACACAGACTCACAGTGTGATTCTAGACAAACAACACTATCCCTAGGAGTTTACCAAAAAACTCATTCACTACAGTGGAAGTGGTAAAGGAACTGCACACAATCTACATATTTCACGACTACACTTTAATGTCAATGCCTGACTAATTTAATCAACACATAAGCAAAGACTGGCTTCTAATGCTACTAACACTTGACAACATGACAGGTTTCAAAACAGTTATCTGTCAGCAAATACACGATGTTACCAAACGCTTCTCTCACAATCCTTACCCAAATGCACAGAGACTCATAGTGTGATTTTAGACAATCAACACTATCCTAGGACTTTACCAAAACTCATTCACTACTGTGGAAGGGGTAAGGGGACTGCACACAATCTACATATTTAAGTACAGCACATCAGTGATCCCAAATACACACTAACTCACAGTGTGATTCTAGAAAAGCACCACTATCCCTATGAGTTTACCAAAACTCATTCACTACAGTGCAAGTGGTAAGGGAACTGCACACAATCTACATATTTCACGACTGCAATTTACTGTCAATGCCTGACTCATTTAATGAAAGCATAAGCCATAACTGTCTTCTAATGCTACTAAAACTTGACAACCTGACTGGTTTTAAAACTGTTATCTGTCAGCAAATACACAATGTTACCAAATGTTTCTCTCACAATCCTTACCCAAATGCACACAGACTCACAGTGTGCTTTTAGACAATCAACACTATCCTAGGAGTTTACCAAAACTCATTCACTAGTCTGGAAGAGTTAATGGTACTGAACACAATCTACATATTTAAGTACAGCACACCAGTGTCAAAGCATGACTCATTTAATCAACGCATAAGCAAAGACTGGATTCTAATACTACTAAAACTTCACAACATGACAGGTTTTAAAAAAGTTATCTGTAAGCAAATACATGATATCACCAAATGCTTCTCTCACACTGATCCCAAATACACACTAACTCACACTGTGATTCCACTATCCCTAGGAGTTTACCAAAACTCATTCACTACAGTGCAACTGGTAAGGGAACTGCACACAATCTACATATTTCAGGACTGCACTTTTCTGTCAAAGCCTGACTCATTTAATCAAATCATAAGCCATAACTGTCTTCTAATGCTACTAAAACTTCACAACATGACAAGTTAAAACAGTTATCTGTCAGCAAATACACGATGTTACCAAATGCTTCTCTCACAGTGGTTCCCAAATACACACTGACTCACTGTGTGATTCTAGACAATCAACACTATCCCTTGCAGTATACCAAAACACATTTCTTCATCTAGAAGTAGTACTACATTTTAGTATAGAAACATAACATAAATCATTTCACAAATTCATAAACAATGACTGGTTTCTAATTCTACCAAAATATAAAAACTGCACAGTTATCTGTTTACAAACACATGAAAAACACAAATGCTTATCACAGAATGGTTTCTACATGCACACACATTGTAGAGAAAAAAAGTACTCCCTATACTTTAGCAGGAAAAATACATTAGTCTGATTGTTATGTTATGTTATTTGTTTTTGTATAGCGCACGGATGCCGCAGCCAAGAGGCGTTCCGGCGCTTTTGGAGACAAAGAGACATAACACCACTGAGATAAGCCAAAAAGACAAAGACTAAGCTGTAGAGAATAAAAATGTTTTTATAGCTTTCCTAAAAGAGAGCAAATCTGGGATAGAGCGAAAGGAGGCAGGCAAGGAGTTCCAAAGGGTGGCTGCCAACACCGAAAAAGAACGTCCACCTAATCTCGCTTTTTTAAAACGCGGAACGATGGCTAAATTAGACCCTGCAGATCGAAGGGTTCTAGAAGGAACATAGTGCTGGATGATCTGAGTAAGAATAGGAGGGGAGGCCAGCTTGAGAATTTTAAAAGTTAAGCAAAGAGCTTTAAACTTAATTCGCTGACCTACTGGTAGCCAATGAAGATCTTGGATGGTATGACGAACCGAGACAAACTTAGGAAGGCCAACCAGCATCCTGGCCGCTGCATTTTGAACCCTCTGGAGGCGAGCTAGTTCTGCCTGATTAACGCCTAAAAGAAGAGAGCTGGCATAGTCTAGCCTAGTGAGAACCAGAGCTTGAGCTATGATCTGTCTGGTATCCGCATCAAAAAATTTGAAAATGGGCCGAAGGCACTGCAGGGCACCAAAACAGATACCAGCTACGCGTTTGGTGTGGGGGATGAAAGAAAGTTTGTCATCGAGCCACACGCCAAGGTTTCTAACTTCGGCTACAGGAATGGGAACAGGCCCTAACTCCGAGGGCCACCAATGATCTCCCCACAGCCCAGTTTCCCTGCCAAAGATGATAACCTCCATCCAAGGGCCACGCCCCTTTTTCGTCAATTTCAGCTAAATAGCGCGCTCTAACACAGGCGCCTTGATAGCCAGTCAGCTCCTGAGGCACAGCCGGGAGCAGCAGTGTACTGTTTGTTTTATTGTGTAAATCCTAAAATTTTGACTCTGCTTTTAAAACTTACCCTCCTGTCTGCTACACGATTACTGTGCACAGGCACCCATCGCAACCCAAAAACGAGCGCTGGGTAGGGCGAAATCGACGGTCCCACCAGCTGGATCCCTCACGCTAGGACGGGGACACGCCCACTCGAGGCCACGCCCCTTTTTCGTCAATTTCAGCTAAATAGCGCGCTCTAACACAGGCGCCTCGATAGCCAGTCAGCTCCTGAGGCACAGCCGGGAGCAGCAGTGTACTGTTTGTTTTATTGTGTAAATCCTAAAATTTTGACTCTGCTTTTAAAACTTCCCTCCTGTCTGCTACACGATTACTGTGCACAGGCACCCATTGCAACCCAAAAACGAGCGCTGGGTAGGGCGAAATCGACGGTCCCACCAGCTGGATCCCTCACGCTAGGACGGGGACACGCCCACTCGAGGCCACGCCCTCTTCACTGCCCCCTTGCTATAAACATGTGCATGTGCCGGAAGCGCAGCGGACGAGCGCAGCGGGCGCGGCGAATGCGCGCCGAAGGCGCGCATAAGGCAAGCTCGTCTGCGCTCGTCCGCGCCGAGTCCGGGCCTAGGGCCACCCCCCTAACACCCTTTACTACGAAACCCAGGCAGTACAGCTCCGAAAAACTCTTAGAGCTAAGACTCCTACAAATGAACTGTATCCAGCATCCTTACCACGTTGAATGTCTTCCGTATATATGCAACCTCTGCAAATGCACCCTCAAGCCCCCCCCACCCTCGGACCAGTGCTACGAGTACCGCATGTTCTTGCTTAACTGTAGGTCTCTGCCCAAGCATAAGAACGAATTTGCACTCTTGATGGAGGTGCACAAGCCCGACATTGTTTTCCTAACGGAAACCTGGCTCACCTTAGACTCGGACCCAGCCTTGGTTACAGCCATTCCCCCTGGCTTTAAAATCTCCCGCCAAGACCGCCCAAAAGGCAGAGGAGGAGGATTAGCAATTGTTCACAAAGAGCAGTTCCTCTGCCGAATCATCGCAGAAAGCATCCCAGACTGCGAAAGCCTAGCGTTTAGTCTGGAGCTCTCGCCGAACAACTGCTTCTCAGGCACCCTCATATACAGATCTCCCGGCCCCCCTAAACAATTCCACATCCAACTAGCATGGATTGTGGCAGATCGTGTCAGCAGTTTCGCCAACTTCACATTGTTGGGTGACCTTAACTTTCACTTCGATGCCAAACCAGATCACACAGCAGCTCTTCTTACCGACGACCTTGCCGCGTTACAATTACACCAACTGGTCAGCTCCCCTACCCACGATCAAGGACACCTGCTTGACCCAGTTTTCAGTAATTGTACTAATTTGACAACTAGTCCACCCCTCCCTCTCCCCTGGACTGACCATCTACTGGTCCCTTTTCTATGGCACACCACCAGACCCCCAGCCACAAAACCCACTATAAGAATAGCTAGACCGTGGTCCCGCCTCCCTATCGAGACATGGACCAAAAAACTGTCCAGTAACACACCCCCGCTTAATGAGGACCCATGCCTCGCAAACCTTTCTTATGAGGAATGGATCACCAAGTCACTCGACCTTTCCCTACCTAAACGGAAAACCACCACAAAACGCTGCCACAAATCAGCTCCATGGTACTCTGAATCCCTCAGAACTACAAAACGTCAGTGTAGACAAGCAGAAAGGAAATGGCGCCTGGACTCTCTGCCAGAAAACAAAATCCAATACCAAAAACTACTCAAAATATATAAAGAAGAAATCAAGGCCAGCAAAACAGCCTATTTCGCCAACAAAATTATCCTGGCGAAATCTAAACCCAGGGAAATTTTCCGCATCGTGAAAAGCCTCACCAAATTACCACCCAGTCTAGATGAGTCTAAGACCGCAGAACACTGCAACAACATGGCAGATTTTTTCCTGCAAAAAATTACTACCATTTATGAATCTTTCCCTGCTCCTCCCAGCACCCCCTCTATCGCAAGCCATTCTGACCTGAACTCCACCCCCACCTTGGACCACTTTGCTCTTCTTAACCTCTCGACTCTTGAGTCCTTGGCAAAAAAAGTCAAATCCGGGTCTCCGGGGGACCCAGCCCCGCCAGACATCATTATGTCAGCCTCGGCTATCACCCTGCCCGTCATCATGGACCTCCTTAACTCCTCCATTATTACTGGTGTAGTCCCGCCACAATGGAAACAAGCCATGGTCCGAGCACTATTAAAGAAGCCCACTTTGGATCCCTCGAACCTCAGTAACTACCGGCCAATCTCTCTCCTTCCCTGGCTTGGTAAAATCCTAGAGAGACACATCAACAGCCAGTTGATCAAATATCTTGAAAACCACCAGCTTCTTGATCCTACTCAAACGGGCTTCAGACCAAGACATGGCACCGAAACCGCGCTCCTCATGGTCACCGAGGAATCCAGAAACATCCTGGACCAGGGAGGATCAGTGGCAGTGATCCTCCTTGACTTAAGCGCGGCTTTCGACACGGTCAGCCATGACACTCTGCTGGACCGCATGGCAAACATCGGCATAAAGGACAAAGCCTTGTCTTGGTTTGAATCCTTCTTACAGGACAGATCCTTTCGGGTATTTGATGGAACTTCCTCCTCTACCAGCAGACCATCAAAATGTGGAGTCCCGCAGGGCTCCTCATTGAGCCCGGCGCTCTTCAACATATATATGAGGCCACTGGCTGAAATTGTTCGTCAGCATGGAATTAAGATCATTTCATATGCTGACGACACTCAGCTAGTGGTCTCACTGGCACAGGAAGTTAACCAGACCTCAAAAGGAGGGCTGAGGAAATGCCTAGAGGAAGTCAAGGACTGGATGTCCTCCTCCTCATTAAAAATGAATGGAGACAAGACAGAGCTTATGCTCCTGGGCCCTGCCAACCCTAACTCCCTCAGCACTCTATGGCCACCCTGCCTGGGCACCCCTCCGGCCCCAAAGGACAGCATCAAGAGCCTTGGGGTGTGGCTAGACAGATCTCTGTCCTTCGGCACCCAATCCACTAAACTGGCAGCCACCTGCTTCGGCCTCCTCAGAGTGCTAAGGAAGGTACTCCATCTTCTACCGATGGAGGCAAAACAAGTAGCCATTCAGGGCCTTATCCAGTCACGACTGGATTATAACAACGCCCTCTACCTCGCCGCCCCTGAGTACACGATACGGAGATTACAGACGGTGCAGAACTGTGCCGCGCGCACTTTGCTTCAGATCCCTCGACGTCAATCAGTCAAAAATGGACTGAAAAAACTGCATTGGCTACCCATTCCCCAAAGAATACAATTCAAAGCCTTATGCATTGCGCACCAGGCGTTCTGGAAAACGGGTCCTCTCATCACTCGCAACCTAGTGTCACACTACCTCCCCACTAGGAATTTGCGATCCAACCAGACCTTCACGGCCACAATTCCCAAAATAAAAAAGTCCAGAACTGGCGGTAGGACTTTCACCTACAACGCTTCCAAGCTTTGGAACACCCTACCCCCCCACCTAAGGAAAAATTCCAATCTCACCTCATTCAGGAAACAGCTAAAAACATTCCTCTTCACTGCTGCCCAATAACACCGGGCCACCTCCTCTTGTTCTGTTGGTTTCTTAGCGCTTGGACGCCACCGGGCAGCAATCGCGCTCTACAAATCGACATACAAATACAAAAATACAAATACAAACCTCGGTTTTGGTGGCGTTAAGTTGAAGTCTGTTTGTCGCCATCCAGCCAGCCACTGCCTTAAGGGCTAGCTGAAAAGTAGAGGCATCCATATTGGAATCACCATTAAGTGCCACCGCCAGCTGCGTGTCATCGGCGTATGACACCATGGTGAGACCAAAACTGTGGGCTACCTCCGCTAATGGCTGAACATACAAATTAAAAAGGGTAGGGCTAAGAGCTGATCCCTGCGGAACACCCTGAAGAATGGGGCGAGGAGCAGAGACATAAGGCGGTGAAGATACCTTGAAGGTTCGGTCCGTAAGAAAGGAGCGGAACCATTCAAGTGCCATCTCTCCTACTCCCGCCTCCCCAAGACGCTGTAAAAGGATATGATGGGAGACCGTGTCAAAGGCGGCACTAAGATCCAGTAGGATCAGTGCCGCCGTCTGACCCTGGTCTAACAAATTCCTTATATGCTCCACCACCACCAAGAGAGCAGTCTCGGTACTGTGGCCCGCTCGGAATCCGTTCTGGGATTTATCCAGTATGTTAGCGTCATGCAGGTGAGAAGATAAAATATGGTTAGCGTGAGCTTCCGCTAATTTGGCCATCCAGGGGAGAAGGGAGATGGGTCGGTAGTGCTCTGGTTTTGTGGGGTCAAGGGAAGGTTTTTTAAGGATGGGTATAACAGTGGCCTGCTTCCAAGCAATGGGGACAGTGCCGGTGCTAAAAGAGAGATCAATAAGGCTATGCATGACCGGATAGCAGCATTCGGCAAGTGCCCGAAATTGAATAGGTCTCATAGGATCACTCGGTGACCCGGATATAACTTTAATCGTCAGAGCTTTAAACTCCTCTTGCGTGGGGCTAGGGATGACCTGTAGCCGTTCGGAGGTCAATGGTGCTCTGATGTTCTCACTAGTAGAGAACTGAGAGAACGACCTATAGATTGCGGCCACCTTTTCAACAAAGAACGAAGCCAAATCCTCACAATGAGCCGTGGAAGCTATAGAGGTAGTAGCTGTCTTTCTGCTAGTGAGGTCCTTACACACCCTGAAGATAACCTTAGTCGGGTTCGAACTATTCTTTATCTCCAGTGAGTAAAAGGCCGCCCTGGCATTGCATATGGCCCGGTGGTACATTCTGGTGCAGGTCCTATAGGCTGATTTAAGGTCAGCATCATAGGTTCTGCGCCATGCGCGTTCCGCTTTTTTACAAGAAGACTTCAACGCCTTAAGGGAATCGTTGTACCAAGGGCTGGAAGGACTTGATCTAGTCTTACTCCACCTCATAGGTATAAGGATGTCTAATGAGTGGTCTAACCACTTACAAAAGCTGTCATAGCCACGAGAGACTTCCTTAGGAGGTTGAGGATGGTGCTTCATCAAAAGATGATGAAAGTGGTCTAGATTCAGATTTCTCCAGGGACGTTTAAAAGTGTCAGGAGTGTTGTTCCTAGGAGAAGGAATATTAGTGACAATATGCGCCTCGATCAAATAATGATCGGTCCAGGCCATGGGCTTAGGCTGGAGTACCAATATATTTGAAGAAATATTAGTCAAAAAGGGGTCAAGCAAATGTCCACCAATGTGAGTCGGTGATCCTACCATTTGGAGTAATCGAAAAGCTTCAAGATCGGCCAAGAAGCTGTGGACCGAGGTGGATAATGGGGCATCCATATGCATGTTAAGATCTCCAATGATCGTGAAGTTGGCTGTTTTCATAGCTAGGGAAGAGACCACCTCCAAAAGACTAAGACGAAAAGCACACTCGGGACCTGGAGGCCTATAGATTAAAAGTCCCGACAAAGTAAAGTGGGGATTTACAGTAATATTAAAATATGCGCTCTCACAACCAGCTATGGTGGTCGGGGTCCAGGCACACTGATAACATGTTTTAACTGCTACCGCGATGCCTCCACCTCTGGCATTACGGTGAAGCGACTGCATAATATATCCCACTGGGAGGGCTAAGTTTATAACAGCCGTGGATTGGTCCTGCAGCCAAGTTTCAGTAAAGAAAAAGATATCCGGGTTCTCATCAGTAATCATAGTAAAAACTTCTTGAGAGTGAGAAGCTAGTGATCTCACATTTAGGTGGAAAATTTTGAGGGCCTGACGGGAAACTGAGCCCGTACCAGAGTCTGGCACTAAAACCATAGGAACTTTGGGTTGGCGACTCACAATTGGCAATGGTGTCGGAAGTTTAAAAGAACAGGTGGGACACTGAAAAGGTCCGCTTAAAGGATCCAAAGAACCATGGCAGCCACTCACCACGCCGTGCAGTAGGCGCAGGCCTTCGGCAGATATCATCCTGGGACAGCCAGAGAGCCCTGCCCTAGCCCTGCCTTAGCGCTGACGGGCGCAGACGGGCAGGACTCTGGCGAGACTCAGGCGTAGGGAAGGCGTGACCGCTGCGCGTGACCGCTTTGCACCAGGCGAGCATTAAATAGGTGAGTGTCGATAAAGAGCGCTAGTGCGCTAACCCCAAACAAAGGAAGGACACTGCCTTCCCAAGATGGCGCGACACATGACCCAGGAGCCCCTGAGCCCGGACCCGCAAAGAGCGGTGGTTTCCTCAATTATGTGCGGTAAGGGGGCGGGGGGGTCGCAGCGGCAAGGTTAAAATCAGGGGAAAAGTAAAACCAAATAAACTTAGATACAAAACTAGGATAGGTAAAAATATCGCGAGCTGCAATACAGCGCTTGGCCAGTATTTCTACACACACGGTGGTCACCTTCTCCAGGCTGACCCCGTGTCAAGGCTCACCTTAAATAGGTGAGTGTCGATGAAGAGCGCTAGTGCGCTAACCCCAAACAAAGGAAGGACACTGCCTTCCCAAGATGGCGCGTCACGTGACCCAGGAGCCCCGGAGCCCGGACCCGCAAAGAGCGGTGGTTTCCTCAATTATGTGCGGTAAGGGGGCGGGGGGGGTCGCAGCGGCAAGGTTAAAATCAGGGGAAAAGTAAAACCAAATAAACTTAGATAAAAAACTAGGATAGGTAAAAATATCGCGAGCTGCAATACAGCGCTTGGCCAGTATTTCTACACACACGGTGGTCACCTTCTCCAGGCTGACCCCGTGTCAAGGCTCACCTTAAATAGGTGAGTGTCGATGAAGAGCGCTATTGCGCTAACCCCAAACAAAGGAAGGACACTGCCTTCCCAAGATGGCGCGTCACGTGACCCAGGAGCCCCGGAGCCCGGACCCGCAAAGAGCGGTGGTTTCCTCAATTATGTGCGGTAAGGGGGCGGGGGGGTCACAGCGGCAAGGTTAAAATCAGGGGAAAAGTAAAACCAAATAAACTTAGATACAAAACTAGGATAGGTAAAAATATCGCGAGCTGCAATACAGCGCTTGGCCAGTATTTCTACACACACGGTGGTCACCTTCTCCAGGCTGACCCCGTGTCAAGGCTCACCTTAAATAGGTGAGTGTCGATGAAGAGCGCTAGTGCGCTAACCCCAAACAAAGGAAGGACACTGCCTTCCCAAGATGGCGCGTCACGTGACCCAGGAGCCCCGGAGCCCGGACCCGCAAAGAGCGGTGGTTTCCTCAATTATGTGCGGTAAGGGGGCGGGGGGGGTCGCAGCGGCAAGGTTAAAATCAGGGGAAAAGTAAAACCAAATAAACTTAGATACAAAACTAGGATAGGTAAAAATATCGCGAGCTGCAATACAGCGCTTGGCCAGTATTTCTACACACACGGTGGTCACCTTCTCCAGGCTGACCCCGTGTCAAGGCTCACCTTAAATAGGTGAGTGTCGATGAAGAGCGCTAGTGCGCTAACCCCAAACAAAGGAAGGACACTGCCTTCCCAAGATGGCGCGTCACGTGACCCAGGAGCCCCGGAGCCCGGACCCGCAAAGAGCGGTGGTTTCCTCAATTATGTGCGGTAAGGGGGCGGGGGGGTCGCAGCGGCAAGGTTAAAATCAGGGGAAAAGTAAAACCAAATAAACTTAGATACAAAACTAGGATAGGTAAAAATATCGCGAGCTGCAATACAGCGCTTGGCCAGTATTTCTACACACACGGTGGTCACCTTCTCCAGGCTGACCCCGTGTCAAGGCTCACCTTAAATAGGTGAGTGTCGATGAAGAGCGCTAGTGCGCTAACCCCAAACAAAGGAAGGACACTGCCTTCCCAAGATGGCGCGTCACGTGACCCAGGAGCCCCGGAGCCCAGACCCGCAAAGAGCGGTGGTTTCCTCAATTATGTGCGGTAAGGGGGTGGGGGGGTCGCAGCGGCAAGGTTAAAATCAGGGGAAAAGTAAAACCAAATAAACTTAGATACAAAACTAGGATAGGTAAAAATATTGCGAGCTGCAATACAGCGCTTGGCCAGTATTTCTACACACACGGTGGTCACATACATCCCCTCACAATTAAATAACTCATCTTTCAAGTTATTTTGTAGATTAAGAAGTATATCAATCACTCACCATATTTTCTTTTACAGAATCTCTGCACTGTGCACCTCGCAGCAAAAGCAAAGAATGAAAAAGTTTCCCTTTCATTTTCCACACATATACATGTAAACATCAAATCACAATCCTTCGCGCATAAACTCAAAAGCAAACACACATTTCTATTGGTTAAATATTTCAACCCTTTCCAACTGAAATACATTTCAACCCTTCCCCCAATCTGCCTTCTGCCTGGTACCATAGAAACAGGTCATGGAACACTGCACTGAGCTCACAGGTCACAAGTTCAGCACACAATGTTCCTACACAAGACAGGAAGTGTGCTTGACTTTTCAACATATCAGCTTATCATATATAATGTTCCTTACAATCTGTTTTTGTTAACCAATAACAATCATACCATTAAAAAACAGAACTATACACCCTACCTTTCAGTGTAGAAAGTTGTCATACAACCAATGATTTCTTGTCGTTTAAAAAAAAACTTTGCCGTGGATCCGCGCACCCACTGCGATAGAATCTGTGCATCCAACGCGATAGGATGCGCGCATCGTGCGCGCATTTCGCTGCTTTTTTTTTTTAAAAGGGGGGCCCCAGGGGGTCCTTCTGGGACCCCCTAAGCACCTCTAGAGGGTCAGAGTATTTCCACTCTGCTGCCTTTATATGTTTTACACACTTATTCCCCTTGCATCTTCAGCCTCGCTTCTACCGAGGCAGAAAATGGCCGCCAACAGTTCCTGGTTTCGAATGTATAGAGACACTCGACAGCCAATTAGCATTCAGCGCGGGATCGGGAAGGTGCGCGCTCGGTTCGGGGAGGGTGCGGGTACGGTCCGCGGATCCTCCGCGGCCATAGATATCACTAACATTTTTACCCTAATTTTCTCAGGAACTACTGAACAGATTCACACCATATATGCAAAAGGCACGAGTCCGAACTGAGGACTACCTCTTTCACAAATTTGGTGTCATTCCGTTCAGCGGTTCGGGCTGTAGCTGCGACAACAGATCCTATGGGAAATTGCATGAGGAAAACGCGTTTTGGGACCCCCCTTTTTTCTCACCCCTGCTTGACGGATCACCGCAAAACTTTCAGGGTAGGAGCGGAGCGGAGCTGGCCAAAAGTTTGGAAATTTTTGCGAGGATTCGTCAACCGGCGCCAATGTTATTCAAAATAGAATGTTGCAGATTTCCTATGGAAAATAGGTCCTAACTATAACTATCTACTGGCGACCGCCAGTAGATAATATTTATATATATAATATATATATATAAAGCTTCAATTCTCCTCCATCTCCCGATCATCACCAAGGAAGACAGCACTCACGGGGGCCGGTTCTGTTAATTTATTAAAACAGAACACTCGCACAAACAAACAGTTATATATATTTTTTTTCTCCATGATACCTTTATATTGCCAAAGGATAACGACAACGCCTTGTGTAGCTGGCTAAAAATCACTTTATTTCGGCTTCCTTCGAACGCGTTTCAGCTGACTTTGCAGGCTTGCTCACCGATAATTTCAAAAGTTAAGAGCCGCCATTTTAAACATCTCACAGTGTGTGTCACGTGAAAACTACAAACATATTAACAGTGTAGACAGACTGGTAGTTTCTCTGGGTATTTTCACAAAGTGCAATAACCTTTCACATATCTCTATGTTAATTCATTACCACATAAACTACCCTACCTACACGACTCTCTTTTAAGTGAATTTAAAAACATTTCATAAAAACATTTCATAGTGAGGCAGTCAAATTTCATATTTCATAAATGGAACTGCAGCGATGCTGTAGAAACTAAAGAAGAAATAGGGAACCTCACGAAAAGATTTTCAGCAGAGGCTACCCAGATCAGTGGATCAAAACAGCAACTTCCAAAACTGCTAAGATGAGAAGAGAAGAAATACTTTTTGGTGCAGGGAAAGATAAAAGTAGAGAAAGAGGAAGTCAGTGCAGGTTGATTAGAAAATATAACTTGCAACAAAACAAAGTGAGAAATATTTTAAATCACCATCGGCATGTCATCAAGAATGACCCAATCCTAGATTAGGTAGTCCCACATAGGCCAGAGATAACATTCAGTTGAGTGAAATCTTTCATACAATCGCTCGTAAGAAACACTTTAAAGAAAAAGACAGTAAAGGGAATTCCTTAGAGATAAATTAGACTACGACAGGGGGCAAATCTACACCTTTGCAAAAAAATTCGACACTCTACGTAGACAAAATATAACAGCAGCAAGCAAATCTACCAAAGAACTGCATTCTGGTCAAAGTAGTCTACAAAGTTCCGAAATCGATACGGACAAGGTGTGCAAAAGAATAGGGCAGTCTCCTCAGTCATTGAAGAGTTTGGTTTTTTATCCGAAGAGAGCAGATTCAATCTAAGACCAAGGCAACCAACACAGACGGCCCAGCCAATAAGAGGAAGAGGCAGAGGAGCAAGAGATGGAAGGGGGCAGCCCGCAGAAGGAGGGCAACCGCAGAAAAAGAAAGGAGACAAGAACTAGAAGAAGGAGATGAAGCTACCATCATTAATCTCACTAAGGTGACCCTTACCGATGAAGACAAAAAAATATTGAGTCTGGGATTATCTTTCTGCCCAGAGGCAGATTTAGACTATGTACCAACGCGAATAGACCTGTTTAAATGTGTGTGAACTTTAAAACTTAGAAAATACTTCCTTTTGAATCCATAATCAAGACAACCTGCAATGCCCACCGTGCATGAGAATCAACAAGATGAACTAACTGTGGGTGATATGGATTTGTGGATGACACTAGGAGATCTTAATTCTGAAAATACTGTGAGAGATAATGTGAGAGATGAAAATTCAATAGCCCAAGAAGAAGGTGTAATCATTGATGAAGGAGCTGTAACGGGATTTAGGCCTAACTCTCGCTTCACGCCATCGACAGCCAGAGATGCAATAGACACATTTAATGATCTAGTGGTTAATGAAATCAAGAATTTGAGTTCACAGATTAGCAAAGACAAAAAAAGAAATAAAAATTCACTGAGTGTACAACAACATTTAACCTATCAGAAATTGATTAAGAAACTGTCTGATAACGAGGATTGCATAGTAAGAAGCGCTGATAAGGGGGGGTAACGTGGTCCTGTGGGACCGGTAGATGTACCTGACGGAAGCTCACAAACAACTTAATAAAAAATCCTGTTATGTTAAAATCACAGAGACAGACATGACAGCCTGTTATCAAAATTTTAATGTTTTGTTGAAGTCATGGTATGAACAGGGACTGTTAAGCCATGATGAATTTTTGTTCCTTAAAATTGACAAACCAGTGACACCAGTTTTCTACCTGATCCCGAAGGTTCACAAGAATGTAGAGAATCCTCCGTCGTGTCCGATCATTTCGGCATTAGGCAGTGCATTTGAAAGTACATCTAAGTTCATAGATTTGTTTCTGAATAAAGAAGTACAGGCACTACCTTCGTACTTGAAAGATACGGGGGACTTCTTGAAACAGATATATGACCTCCCTTGGGAGGATGATCATCTGTTGGTCACTATTGATGTTACCACATTATACACTAGTATAAGGCACACAGATGGCCTTAGAGCAGTCAAGCACTTCTTGGGTAGTAGACCTATTAGACTCTGGGCACATACTGAAATGATTGTGAAGGTGGTTGAAATATGTTTGAGAAGCAACTACTTCCTGTTTGGTGAGGACCTATACCATCAGGTATGTGGTGCTGATATGGGCACCTGCTTCACCCCCAGCTATGCTAATTTGCATATGGGCTGGTGGGAGGAGCAGGTGATCCGGACACAGTACCAGGAAGAATGGGAAGAGCACATCAGGCACTGGAGTCGGTTTATCGATAATCTATTTTTGGTCTGGAAGGGAACAGTTGAAGAGGTTGAAAACTGTATTGATCAGATTCAACACAATTTATTACATTTGGCATTTACGAGTGAAATAAGTAAAATCAGTGTGAACTTTTTAGATCTTACGGTATATATCCACAAAGTTAGGATACCAACTAAGCTCTACAGGAAACCAACTGCAGCCAATACGGTGCTGCATGCATCAAGTTTCCACCCTGTAAATCTAAATAGGAGTATTCCATTTGGGGAATGCTTGAGAACCAAGCAGAAATGCAGCGATGCTGTAGAAACGGAAGCAGATATAGGAAACCTTACGATAAGATTTTTAAGCAGAGGCTACCCAGATGAGTGGATCAAAACAGCAATTTCAAAAACTGCTAAGATGAGAAGAGAAGAAATATTTTTTGGTACAGGGAAAAATAAAAGTAGAGAAAGAGGAAATCAGTTTAGGTTGATTACAAAATATAGCTTGCAACAAAACAAAGTGAGAAGTATTTTAAATCGCCATTGGCATGTCATCAAGAATGACCCAGTCCTAAGTAAGGTAGTCCCACGTAGGCCAGAGATAAGATTCAGATGAGTGAAACCTTTCAGACAATCGCTCGTAAGAAGCACCTTAAAGAAAAAGACAGTAAAGGGGACCTGGTTGAAAAAAGAACAGGGCTTCCTTAAATGCACAAAGTGCAAAGCATGTCGCTATGGGGTCAATACCGATAAGCATAGATCAGGTGTATCAAATGAGATGCGAAAGATCAAAGGCAGGTACAACTGTAAAACGGATTTTGCGGTCTACATCCTACAGTGCGCATGTGGGCTGCGGAACATAGGCAGCACTATCTTAGAAGTGCATAAACGAGTACTACAACATCCTAGGGCAATCGAGAATGGTGATCACACTTATCCAGTGGCGCGCCACTTTGAGAGATTTCACAACAAGTTTGTGGCAGGAATTACGTACTATGTGGTTGAATCTGTAGAGAGATTCGGGGTGGTAACCGTGAAAAAAAGCTCTGTAAATTGGAATCCCGGTATATTATTGAAATGAATTTGCAACAACTGGAAGGCCTCAATGTGGAAGAGGATATGTATATGCATTTGTAACAGGAATTGATAAGAGAGTTTAAAGTAATATGAAATTTGACTGCCTCACTATGAAATGTTTTTATGAAATGTTTTTAAATTCACTTAAAAGACAGTTGTGTAGGTAGGGTACTCTATGTGGTAATGAATTAACATAGAGATATGTGAAAGGTTTATTTTTGGGTGTGATAATGAATTTTTCAATGGTCCTTAAAAGCATTTTTCAGAGCAATAGATCTGTGAACCCATTGGGGTTTGATAAGTTATGAGCGAGTGGCTGCTATGCGATTGATTACTGTTGCTGTGTCATTTTGCCCACAGGGGCTATACGGGCCAATGAAACATCGAGTTGTGTTCTGCAGTATGTCATTATGCCCACATGGGTTCAATGGGAAATGCACTAATGTGGTCTTGAAGAGAGACACAGCACACGCTGTTTCCTTACAGCAGTGCGGCGACGCGTAGTATGAATTCACACTAAGCGAGAAATTTTGCAAAACACAGGCAATGCTCTGCTTATTGAGTTAAGGTAATTGTGACTATAATAAGTTATTTAAAGTTTTTGAATTGAACCTTATAAAAAATGAATGACATTATTGCACTTTGTGAAAATAGTATACCCAAAAAAACTACCAGTCTGTCTGCACTGTTAATATGTTTGTATTGTTCATGTGACACGCACTGTGAGATGTTTAAAATGACGGCTCTTAACTTTTGAAATTATCGGTGAGCAAGGCTGCAAAGTCAGCTGAAACGTGTTTGAAGGAGGCCGAAATAAAGTGATTTTTAGCCAGCTACACAAGGCGTCATTGTTATCCTTTGGCAATATAAAGGTATCGTGGAGAAAATAATACGAGACCTACTCCTGTGGGGTCCGGAGTGACGACACGACTCTCGAGGCAGGCGGCAGCATACATGCAGGGGAGTGTCTCAAGATATATATATATATATATATTATATTCACTGAAAAAAAAATAGGTTTCACACATGTTATAGTTAGCTGGACATTTCACTCGTACAAAACCATTGAAATTCCCCCGTTATAGTTAGTTCAGCTAACTATAACTCGCGCGCCCGCAATCCACTGATGATGACGTCACATATTACATCACTCATGACATGGTCAGTGACATCACTCATGACATCACTCATGACATCTCAAATGACATCACTGATGACATCACTGATGACATCATCCAGTGAATATGTGTCTTTCTGAAAAATACATATTTTTTATAAATGTATATCTAAAGGTTAATGGAAGAATAAATGGGTAAAAACGTGTCTAAATGGATGGTTTTTTTTGTAAAATTAAGTGTATAACTGACTTATTAATAGTATCTTAGTGAATACAAGTATTAGTGAGTACTGTTTAAATATTTAACCCCTTCAGCGCGGCGCGGATTTCCGCGCCACGCTGAAGGTTCCGTGCGCGGGCGGGGCCATGACGGAGCGGTTCCGTCATGCGCACAGCGCAACCAACGTGCATGACGGAACCGCTCCGTCATGCGCGTCGAAGGGGTTAAATATCTGTATCAGTGTCTCACTTTGTGTATAAGTGGCTGCATGGGTTGGTGAGTAGCTACATGAGTGTGTATATGGGTTATTAGTTTGTTTTTAGAGCATCAGTATGAGTGTCTGTATGGTTCAGTGGGGGATATTACTTAGCGTATAGATACATGAATGAGTGACTCACTGTTTGTATGTGTTTTGAAGACAGTATGTGAGCAGGACAGTATGGGTGGATGAGTGTGTGTATGGGTGAGTAAGAGAGTGAATTCCTGTCTCAATAGTGTCTTTATGAGTAAGTCCATATGTTTTAAACTAGTAAATGTGAGTATTGATGTATATAAGTGAGGATATATGAGAGTGATAGATTGGAAGAGTTCCTGTATAAATAAGTATGTGTTTCTATAAGTGATTGTTTAAGAGAGTAAGTATGTGTACGTTTCTTTAGAAGTAAGTGTAGTGGTGTGTGTATAGCTGTATATGCAAGTAAATGGATGTTTATTTGCATGTGTGAGTATGTGTGTGAGTAACTCTATGTATGAGTGTAGGTGTGTAACAGGATGTATAGGCGTAAGAGTAGATATGATGACTGAGTACATGTATGAGTAACTATATAGAAGTGTTGATGAATGAGTGGATGCGTATGTAGATTTTGGAATTACTGAATAGGTTGTTCTAACTGGTATTGGTATCTCTATAGTTTTCAAAACTTTAGTTTGTATTTTTCAAAGTGTGTATCAAAGTTTATATTAGGATAAGAGGAGGTCTGCCACTCTTACACAAGGATGATGTCATCAGTGATGTCATCAGTTATGTCATTTGAGATGTCATCAGTGATGTCATCAGTGATGTCACTGACCATGTCATGAGTGATGTAATATGTGACGTCATCAGCAGTGGATTGCGGGCGCGCGAGTTATAGTTAGCTGAACTAACTATAACGGGGGAATTTCAATGGTTTTGTACGAGTGAAATGTCCAGCCAACTATAACATGTGTGAAACCTATGGTTTTTTCAGTGAATTTGCAAGGTTTTTTAAAAGCTAATTCCTAACTATAACGTGTGTGAAACCTTTGGTTTTTTCAGTGAATTTGCAAAGTTTTTTAAATGCTAATTCCTAACTATAACGTGTGTGAAACCTATGGTTTTTCAGTGAATTTCAAAGGTTTTTTAAATGCTAATTTATGAATGTATTATTATATTTTTTTTATATTTATTTTACAATAAGCTAACTACGTATATAGTTATAGATTGACTGTATCCTGTTATATGGAATGGCTCAGCTCTTTTTTTGTTGAAT
Organism: Triturus cristatus; assembly: GCF_964204655.1. Lineage (NCBI taxonomy): Eukaryota > Metazoa > Chordata > Amphibia > Caudata > Salamandridae > Triturus > Triturus cristatus. The sequence goes on from NC_140591.1 coordinate 821,606,180, forward strand.
TTGGATAAAGTTGAACAGCATAGTTAATATCTTGTATAAATTTATAAACACTTTATTTTTGTAAAAAAATTTTTTAGGGGTTTTTGGCCGTGCGCGCACCGTGCGCGCACCGTGCGCGCACGTCAAAATAAAAAAAGCATTTTTTTGGCCAACCGTGCGCGCACGGTGCGTGCACGGTGTGCGCATGCATACATGCTCTGTGAGCGCATGGGTACATGCTCCACGTGCGCATGCGTTCGTCGAGCGTGCTCCTTGTGTGCGTGCTCCATACGCGCATGCGCGCGTGCTCCTACGCGCATGCGCACGTGCTCCGTACGCGTGTGCACGCGTGCTCCGTACGCGCATGCGCGTGTGCTCCGGGCACGCATGCGCGCATGCACCGTGTGCGCACGGCAAGTCATGTGATCACGAAACATCACTTTTCATTGGTTCATAGTAGTTTCAGTTCCAGAATCTTCAACACCACACCCACTCCCCTCACAATTTCTTCTGATTCCCTGGGAGAAGGAGCTGAGCAGCTTTTTTAGTACTCTAGTACTTCAGAATGGCAGGGCAGCAGACATCTTCTGGGAGTGAGCAGGAGACCCTTGTGCCACAGAGACAGAGGAAACAGAAAAACTCTTTTCTATGGCAATTTTTCACTTTTCCTGAGGGGCAGAAGAAGGTGAATGCTCCAAAAGTCACCTGCACTATTTGTGGAGTGATCTTATCAAGAGGAGATCCTAAAAAGAAATACTCTTTTAGTATTTTCTCTATGATCAGGCACATTCAAGGAGTACATCCTGTGGCTTTTGCTCGAGCTGCTAGAGACAACCCTCCAGCAGCTCAGCCGACCACATCCGCAGCAGCTCAGCCGAGCACATCATCGGCAGCTCAGCTGAGCACTTCATCTGTGGCCGCAGCTTCACCTGCTTCTGATCCTCTGGATATACACCCTCTATTTCAGACGGTGCATATACGGTGCAATCTGTGCAATGCTCTTCTCTCTTACGGTGACACCAGCATAAACCTGATAGAGACGAAGATACAGCAGCACACATGCTCTGTTCCTCCATTAACACAATGGCTCTTTTTAGAGCCACCTAATATCTAAATACTTACACTTGATTTTTAATCCCATTTCTTTTACGAATTTTTTGCCGCCGTGCGTGCACCCCGCGATTTTTTGAAAAAAAAATAAAATGTTTTTTTTGCCCTTCGGGGTCCTTCAGGGACCCCCTGACAAAGGCTTGGGGGTCAGGAACTCTCTACCCTGCCTCCTTTTCACGTTCTCCACCTTTCTTTTAAATGGAGACACACATTTCTATTGGTTGCAAATTTCAACCCTTTCCAAATGATTCCTACCCCCAACATGACTTCTGCCTGCTAGCATAGCAACAGATCATGGAACACTGGTGTGAGCAGAAAGGTCAGAAGTTCAGCACACAATGTTTCTAATCCAAAGAGCAAGATTCCTTGACTTTTCAAACCTAACAGCAAATCCAAAGTAATGTTCTGTGGGAACACATTTTTCGGAACCAATACAAAACATGCTTTTAAAAATGTAAACATACAGCCTAGTTTTTAGTGTTGAGTGGTCTGAAACAGCCAATGAGTTCTTTTTATTAAAAAAAAAGTATGTAAGCCTCCATCTTACAACTATCTTTCATTTCATATTGCCATTCTACTGAAAGACACCTACTGAGTGCATCCAGGTCTCCTCCTCACTCCCTGAAGTACACTGCTGTTTTGCCATTTTCAAGTAAAACTGATAGCTGTTCAGCTCCTTGTCCCAGGAAATAAGAAGAAATAGTGAGCGGAGTGGCAAGGCATTTATAGAGGAGATGGTGTACATTTCACAGATGAAGAGAACAGAAGATTCTGGAAGAGAAACTACTATGAACCAATGCTTCTGAGTGCATCCAGATCTCCTCCTCACTCCCTGAAGTACACTGCTGTTCTGCCATTTTCAAGTAAAATTGATAGCTGTTCAGCTCCTTGTCCCAGGAAATAAGAAGAAATAGTGAGGGGAGTGGCAAGGCATTTATAGAGGAGATGGTGTACATTTCACAGATGAAGGGAACAGAGTCTCTGTCTTGAAGTTTAGACTCTGCATCGGTACTTACTTATAGGTACCAAAAAACACTCAATTAACACAACTTTTTAGAGCCAACCAACATCTAAACGCTTAAACTTGATTTTAAATTCTATTTTTTTAAAGATTTTTTCCCGCCGTGCGTGCACTGTGCGCGCATGGTGCGCGCACCCCGCGATTTAAAAAAAAAAAAATGTTTTTTCTCCCTTCGGGGTCCTTCAGGGACCCCCTGACAAAGGCTAGGGGGTCAGGAACTCTCTACCCTGCCCCCTTTTCACGTTCTCCACCTTTCCTTTAAATGGAAACACACATTTCTACTGGTTGCAAATTTCAACCCTTTCCAAGTGATTCCTACCCCCAACATAACTTCTGCCTGCTAGCATAGCAACAGATCATGGAACACTGGTGTGAGCAGAGAGGTCAGAACTTCAGCACACAATGGGGCAGATTTACAACCCCCTTGTGCCACTTTGGCGTCTTTTTTAACATGGAAAAAGTGATGCAAAAGTCGCGCAAGGGGCTTGCAAATCTGCCCCAATGTTTCTAATCCAAAGAGCAAGATTGCTTGACTTTTCAAACCTAACAGCAAATCCAAACTAATGTTCTGTGGGAACACATTTTTCTGAACCAATACAAAACATGCTTTTAAAAATGTAAACATACAGTCTAGTTGTTAGTGTTGAATGCTCTGAAACAGCCAATGAGTTCTTATTATTAAAAAAAAGTATGAAGCCTCCATTTTACAACTATCTTATATTTCATATTGCCATTCTACTGAAAGACACCTTCTGAGTGCATCCAGGTCTCCTCCTCACTCCCTGAAGTAGACTGCTGTTCTGCCATTTTCAAGTAAAATTGATACCTGTTCAGCTCCTAGTTCCAGGAAATAAGAAGAAATAGTGAGGGGAGTGGCAAGGCATTTACAGAGGAGACGGTGTACATTTCACAGATGAAGGGAACAGAAGATTCTGGAAGAGAAACTACTATGAACCAATGCTTCTAAGTGCATCCAGATCTCCTCCTCACTCCCAGAAGTAGACTGCTGTTCTGCCATTTTCAAGTAAAATTCATACCTGTTCAGCTCCTTGTCCCAGGAAATATGAAGAAATAGTGAGGGGAGTGGCAATGCATTTATAGAGGAGACGGTGTACATTTCACAGATGAAGGGAACAGAAGATTCTGGAAGAGAAACTACTATGAACCAATGCTTCTGAGTGCATCCAGATCTCCTCCTCACTCCCTGAAGTAGACTGCTGTTCTGCCATTTTCAAGTAAACTTCATACCTGTTCAGCTCCTTGTCCCAGGAAATATGAAGAAATAGTGAGGGGAGTGGCAAGGCATTTATAGAGGAGACGGTGTGCATTTCACAGATGAAGGGAACAGAAGATTCTGGAAGAGAAACTACTATGAACCAATGCTTCTGAGTGCATCCAGATCTCCTCCTCACTCCCTGAAGTAGACTGCTGTTCTGCCATTTTTAAGTAAAATTCATACCTGTTCAGCTCCTTGTCCCAGGAAATAAGAAGAAATAGTGAGCGGAGTGGCAAGGCATTTATAGAGGAGATGGTGTACATTTCACAGATGAAGAGAACAGAAGATTCTGGAAGAGAAACTACTATGAACCAATGCTTCTGAGTGCATCCAGATCTCCTCCTCACTCCCTGAAGTACACTGCTGTTCTGCCATTTTTAAGTAAAATTGATAGCTGTTCAGCTCCTTGTCCCAGGAAATAAGAAGAAATAGGAGGGGAGTGGCAAGGCATTTATAGAGAAGACGGTGTACATTTCACAGATGAAGGGAACAGAGTCTTCCTCTTGAACTTTAGACTCTGTATCGGTACTTACTTATAGGTACCAAAAAACACTCAATTAACATATTGGCACGTTTTAGAGCCTATCAACATCTAAACATCTAAACACTTAAACACAACGGCTCTTTTTAGAGCCAACCAACATCTAAACACTTACATTTGATTTTTAATTCTATTTTTTTTACGGGTATGAGGATTAGAAAAGGGGGTAAGGGAAACTGAGAGATGGAGAGTGAGGGGATGGAGGGATTTAGGAAACTGGAGTGAGAGAAAGGGAGTCAGGATTTCAATGAGCAAAGCAGAGTGAGGGAGATTGAAGGAAAGAATGCAAAAAGGTGATGGGATGTGAGATACAGACAGGAGGAAGTGAAGTAGGAGAATAGGAGTGACTATGAGTAAAGGATAGTGACAGTTAGGGAAGGTGAGGGAAGGAGAATGACGGAGAAGGTTAAAAAATTAACATAGACGGAAAATGAGTGATGGAGAGAGGAGGAGTGGTAGAAACAGAGGGGCAGATTTATAACAAACTAACGCAGCACGGTGCACCAAGTAATTTTGCTGCGCAGTGCTGCGTTAGTTTCGAAGCACAGAGATGCAACATATTTACAAGAATATGTCGCATCTCTATGCTTCCCCTGCGCTGGCGCACAAACTGCAGCCATGCGCCGGCGCAGGCTCCCTTGCACCATGGTGCAAGGATGCCTGCGTGGTGGGGAGATTGTTCTTGTGCAGGAAGGGACACCTTCCTGCACAAAAACAATCACAAGAGGCTTTTTCCTCTTTTAATGCGTGCTGTAGAATGCAGCATGCACTGAAAGAGGAAAAAACGAGGAGAAATGAAAACATTTCTCCTCGTTGTGCCTCGCTACGCCACCTCTAGGGTGACGTAGCATTCACACGCAACTCCAGAGTTACGATTTCTCGTAAATCTGGAGATGTGTCTAGTTCTATGGGTGTTGTGTGAGAACACCCACAACAACACCCATGGAATGCCCTTCAACGCACATTGCTACGTGTGAAGTGGCTGTATTTACAAGGAGAGGAAAAGTCACGCAGGGTGGCTTTTCCTCTCCTTGTAAATATGGAGGAGCCCCCTGCGCCACCAGTACGTCATGAATAGTAACGTAGTGGTGGCGCAGGGGGCTTGTAAATCTGCCCCAGAGATGTTAAGGAAATTAAGGGTAAGACAGACAAAGGGAGAGAGACAGAAACAGAGACAGAGAGCAAGGAACTGAGAAGGAGTAAGGCAGTTAGAATGACTGAGACATATGGAGACAGGGAGAGAAACATGGTTGAAAAAATAGTGATGGAGGTTGTAAACCTAGGGGAGTAGTAGAGAAGGAGTGAGGGAGTTACGAAAGTGCAGTAAAGCAAGAAGAGAGATGGAAGAGGAATGAGAAAAGCAGAGTGAGGAGAAGTGAAGAAAAGGGAGCATGAAAGTGAAGGGGTGAGAAATACAGATATTGTAAACTTACCTGACCAACAAAATAACTTAATTAGAAATAAATGTTTTTTTGAATTGCAAGAAAAATAGATTCAATTTCCTAAATTTTCTTTCTAGATCTGAAAAAAAAGAAAAAAAGTATTAATATTCAACAATACATTTTAGAAAACAGTACATATATTTTCATATTTTACAAAGTAATTTTTTGCCCTATTTTTGCTGCTTTCAGAATATATTGAATTTCACTGAAAATAGTGATATCAATTGTATTCATCACTTAACAGCGGGCAAAAAAATGAACAATCTGAAAGATTGTTTAAAAAAGCCCTGAATGTATCCTTAGTAAAACATACCTTGATAGAAATGTAACATATATATTAAAAATATCTTCTAAGAACAATAACTATTTGCAATAAATAACGTCTGTAAATCTTGTTGCTTAAGCACATACACCAAATTAATATCTGTCAAAGAAGTCCACAATTGAAACATTTACCTTTCCATCAGGCCAATGGTAATTTTAAAATCCTTTTTAAGTGAAATATCCAATGTTAATCCTATAAAATTGAAATAATGGTTTCTTCAGATGCTGGAATTTGTATCTAAAATGTTGGTTTTAGAAAAATTAAGTAACAATTTGGTAATTCTGCAGGCAAACGTTGCTTAAAAATCAATTGAGAATCATTACACAGTGTCCAGCCTTTTTCACATTTTAGATAAACTGTGTAATGACCAGAAGTTATAGAAGGTCCATCATGGAAAATTATTGCAACTGCAACAAAAGTCTTTCCTGATATTGATAATTGATTTCCTACAAACTTCTTTATTAAAGTGTCCAATTTTTTTCCATCAGCTCTACAACGTTGTATCATTAAAATTATATACTGTCCATATTTCTTTAAAAATAACGTTGACAACATTTCTGAGTTACATTGAGAACATTCCATGTTGTGATCTGCATCTTTAAGTAATTTACTAAAAGTCACTGATTTACTCTCTGGTAATGTTAAATGTATGAACCTTTCAGAATCAACATTAGTGCTGCATGTGTTCATACAGTTTTCACAACAATGTTCCCATTTATAAGAGAGACCAAACATATTTTCTATTTCTATCCCTTCATCTTCCAGTACCATAAGCATATACATTAATAATTCCTGTGCATCTTGCTGGACATTTTGTGTAAACTGTGTAGATCCAGAACATACATCTAAAAGATTTCTAACATCAGAAGAACTTTCTATTTTAGTTTTATCATTACTCAGCTTCTCATAAAGGAAACTCAGCAGAGAACAAAATCTTTTTTCATGATTTAGTATTATCTGCTCTTACAAACTTTCAAGATAAAATACAACATTCAGCACTACATTAGCGTAGCAGTTGACACCAGAGCTATTTTCAAAATGACAACCAACAACCTATTCAACATTGTCCTTTTTCTTTTTGCTTGCAATCACATCACTCTCTATTTGTTTACTCTTCTGTACATCCTCATTACAGATATTCTCAATTCTCCTTTTCCGACAAACAACACGTTTTTCAAACACAGGATACTGACCTAAATGAGGAGCATAGCTTCTTCCTAATCTATTATACTCCTTTACACAGTTTGCATCAGCACTAACTTTTGCGTCATCAAAGTCTATCATGAATAAATCAGATATTTTTTTCACTCGTGACAAAGCAACATATGCCATACCTTCTTTAAACACACTAGATCCAATGTTTACAAAAGCACTATCTACAGTTAATCCTTGAGATTTGTGAATAGTTACAGCATATGCTAGAGAAAACGGAAACTGCTTCCTACGTACATATAAGTCTTTCACAAGCAAAAAACGAACTGAACAACGACTAATGTCTTTAACCTCTTCAATCTGATAAAATTTTATTTTTAAAAATTCAATTCCATCTTTTTTCTGGTAATTAACAAAACCCACAACTTTACCCATAGCTCCATTCACTAAACCTTTTTCTACATCCAAATTACGTCTTAAAATTACTCGACAGTTCATACATACATAAAGATTCTTCTCTAAAACAGCTGTTTTCGATATGTTTTTCTCTAGAGAATCCAATTTAGTTGTCAATTTGCTTGTCAATATAATAGTTATTCCTTCATTCTGTATTTTATCCACAGCTTCCAGTTTTATAATCTCTTCATTTTCCAATTTCAAAAGTTCTTGATTGAATATAGAGCATTCATGTAGTGTTGGCATTAAGCAGATTACAGTATTTTTTCTGCAATTTTCTTGTATATTTTCTCTGAAACTATTTGTTCTGTTGGAAACAAATTACATAGCAATCGACTCTGTAAAGATTTTCTGCCATGTTCTGTGAGTAGTCCAATTCTGATATCTTTGAGAATACTTGCATAATCATCATCATTTGCTTGCCGCATATTGGTAATGAGTTCTTTGTACTCAAAGTATGTCCAAATATTCACATTACCTATACTTCCTAACGACTTTTTCGTGTCTTCATGTGTAACAGTATGAAATACTGGTTGTCCTTTAACTGGAGTGAGCTGCAGTAGATCCCCAAAAACTATAACATGTTTTCCTCCAAATAACAAGTCATAGTCTGTCTTTAGAATTTGCTGCATTCTTAAATGCACAAAGGCAAGCATTAAGTTTGATACCATGCTTACCTCATCAATAATGAGAACCTTCATCTTCTTCAACACTCTTGAAACTTCAAAACATGCTTCTCCTGTTAGCTTGTGGTATTGTATTTTGTTCTCATGCTCTACTGGTAACATTAGCAAACGATGTAAGGTAATTCCTTTTATGTTATATGCTGCTAACCCAGTTGGAGCAGTAACAACACAAGACAAAGTTGAATCAGTTTTTTTCTGTAGGTAGCTTCTAATTACTTTAATTAAGAAACTTTTTCTAGTTCCAGCTTGTCCACTCACATACATTCTGATTGGTTCAAATGATGTGCATGAGCACTCTTTATTTTCATGTAGTGATCCATGATCAATTTGTTTTGTGACTTCCTCATACATTTGTTGTTGTTCATCATTCAGTTGTTGTTCCAAATTTGGTAAGTTTATTAAATCTTCCTGAGCTTGATTCATAGCTGTTTCCACTTCAGTCATGGCTATTGCAGCTTCATTCTCTACGATTGGTTGTCCTAGAGGATCTTGACTGAGCGTCCCAGAACTTTAACTGTCTTGGGAACTGTCTCTAGCTACTTCAGCTGTGTCAGGAACCTGGTGAGTGCCCTTACCATAGGGCGGTGTTATCCCAAAAGACATAGAGTAGTAATTAAACCGGCTACTGTAAATTATTGGTTTAATGTTAATCCGGTGAAAAAGACCATTTCAAGATGGCCGCCGCATTGCCCACGAAGCATCAGAGCCTCCGAAAGTGACGTTCTAGTCTTGAAGGCTTTTCGGAATGATGCGGCTCGCGAGCGCGCTCAACTGCGCACTTCAATTTGAACCTGAGGTAGAGAAGTCCGAATTCGAAGCGCGCTTCCTTTTAAGCAATTAGTGGAAGCGGCGCTTATTCAAAGACATAATTTCACAGAGGGAATTATTTCCCATTCAAGTGGGTGGTGTTCAAGTGTCCAATTCATATTTGGGACATTACTAATTCGCATTGTGAGAGGCCAGTTGTTGAAGCCTTCCAGGAGTTTCGAGAGTACTAAGCTGGTGAGCCCGAGAACCTTCACAGTCAAGTAAGCCAAGAATTTATCCTGCTACAGCGTTAAGGAGACTGCAACTTTGGAGAAGTGCGTTTGCCTCTGTACCCATCCTTCCTAGCGTTCTTCCCTTTCCTTTCCTTCCACTCTATCCTTCCTTGATCCTTCTTGCGCGTACCTCCCTGAAGCCATTTATCTTCACTATTTCAACGTGAACTGTACCAGACTTCAGGAAGAGAGACTTCGTGAGAGACTTCATTCAATTAGACAAATATCCCGAACCCTTTATGAGAAACATATGAGATAGGTCTAGCAACCAGTTAGGTAGGAGACGTCCATTTCCCAGTTAATTGAAGAATGGTAGAAAGTAGTGTTGTGATACTAATGTAGTGTCTTCCATGTGTGCTAGGAAGCTACAGTTCCAGGCCAGTAGGAACTGAGAGACCTCATTACAGAAGAGGAGCCTATACTCCAGCCATACCTGGTAGGATAGACAAGAAGTGTTTAGATAAGTAATGAGCAGAACTGTTATGTGTATTTGAATGCTTCTTTCCCCTTATGTGCATTAGGAATCCCAGAAGACAGGAAAACAGAAGACAAGGGAATTCAGGTCCAGCTCGAGTGTCTTTCTCTTCTCTGTCCACTCCCCTTTCCCCCTGCTTAGAGCAGCTGCTTAACGCAGTGTGTTCTGAGAGGAAGGAATTGGGAATAAGCTTCTTCTGCCTCTGTGGAGAATCGACGGCCTTGACAGATTGAAGTGCCCACGACTTCACTCCACCCAGGCAGAATGGCGGAGGGTTTTAGTTTGAAGGCATTAGGGGACATGTTAGAGAGAATTCAGCGGGATGTGGGACATCTTAGCGCTGAGAACAAGAGTCTTAAACAAGAAATGGTAGCTTCACGGCAGGAAACAATGATGCTATCCCAAAGAGTTAGTGAGATGATGTCCTCAGACTCTCCTCCTTCCGTAGCAGATTTAAAGGGTTCCTTGCCAGAAACTAACCCCCGAACAGTGGCCCAAGTTGTTCATTCAGTTTCCCCCCTTATTCCTTTAGCACCACCGAAAGGTTTAGCGGGGATCCTCAAAAGGCCCAATTGTTCCTCACACAATGTTCCCTTCATTTCATGTGTCGCTCAACCCTATTTCCAGACGCTCAATCCCGGGTGGCTTTAATTTTGTCTTATCTTAGTAGGGATACCGCCAATTGGGCTATGCCTCTGGTTTCCAGAGATGATCCTTTTTTATATGATTTTGATCGCTTCAAAACTGAGTTTCTTCGTATTTTTGACAGGAGAAGAATTTCCCAGGCCACTGACAATGAACTTTTGTAACTGCGTCAAGGATCCAAAGATCTCCTCACGTACTTAACGCAATTTAACAAACTGTTAGTGGAAACTAATTGGCCACCAGAGAAGAGGGCTGCACTGTTTTATAGAGGCTTACGGGATGAGATAAAGGACACGCTTGCACAGATTCCAAACCGACCTACTGATTTTACAGAATTAGTAGATTTAGTGTTAGAAATCGACTTTCGCTGTACGGAGAGAAAAGGAGAAAAGAAGTCTAGAGATTTTAAATGGAATTTTTCACGTTTTGACAGACCTAGAGTTGAAGGGAGTAAAACTAATGGATCCACATCAGAGAGTGAACCAATGCAGATAGGAACGGTGAGGGGTCCCTTAAGTAAAGAAGAAAAGGAGTCGAGGAGAGCAAAGAAGTTATGTATGTACTGTGGAGCAGCAGGACATTTCATGAAGGAGTGCCCAAAGAGACCTAAACCTGTTGTGTCGGGAAACTCTCAAAACCATCTGTAGGAGGAGCCGCTCAGATGGCGAAATGTGAGAAGAAGGTTCCAGAATCTCACTGCATAATGAACACCCTTCAAACTCAAGCACCACATTTGATCCTACAGATGACGTTGAAGTTCCGTGAACAAGAAATCACAGGAGTAGCCATCATGAGTGACTCCGGAGCTACGGGGAACTTCTGTGACATCAAGTACGCGAAGAGGATGGGAATCCAAGCGATGTTAAAGGAAAAGAAGGAGTTGGTTCGAGCCGTAGATGGGACCAATCTTTCATCGGGTCCCATCACCCATCACACTGAGTTGTTAGAATTGGTCCAATCAAATGGACATCGAGAATATCTTCAGTTTAACCTGATTGATGCCCCACAGTTTCAGATCATTCTGGGTATTCCGTGGCTCACCACACACAATCCGACTATTGACTGGGAGAATCGGACTGTTGAGATGACTTCTTTGTTTTGTTCTGAACATTGTTTCTCTTCAGACGAGAAGAATCTAGAACCTTCCACAGCCACCTTGTTGTCTTACGGGGGAGATTCCATTGGGGTTGTCGAGTCCATACTTGTTCCGGATGAATACAAGGAATTTGGAGATGTGTTCAGTGAATGTGAAGCGGAACGATTGCCCCCCCATCGCTCTTATGATTGCGCCATTGACCTTGAACCCGGGCCGTTTTGCCCTGCAGTCGGATTTATGCATTAACGGAGGCCGAGAACCTGTATTTGAAGGATTATTTGGATCGTTACTTAGCTAACGGGTTCATTAGACCATCCCAGTCTCCGGTCTCCTCTCCATTGTTTTTCATTCCAAAGAAAGAAGGGTCTTTGAGGACTTGCATCGATTATCGAGCAATCAACAGAGCAACGATTAAAAACCGCTATCCGTTACCTTTGATTTCCGTCCTTTTGGATCAGATCAAAGAGGCTCAGATATTCACGAAATTAGATCTTCGGGGAGCTTACCATCTTATCCGAATGAAGGAGGGTCATGAGTGGAAGACTGCCTTCAGAACCAAGTACGGGCTCTTCGAATATCAGGTGATGCCCTTCGGGCTGTGCAATGCTCCCGCAGCCTTTCAACATTTTATTAATGATGCCATGGGAGATTTGTTGGATAAGGTAGCGGTGATCTATTTGGACGACATTTTGATTTTTTCTAAGAACCCACAAGAACATGTGAGGCATGTGAAGTTGGTCCTCGAAAGACTTCGACAACATCAGCTCTATGTGAAATTAGAGAAGTGTGCGTTCAGTGTTCGCACTGTAGAGTTTTTGGGGTTTGTACTGTCACCAGACGGAATCACCATGGACACAAGGAAGGTGCAGGCTGTGGTCGAATGGCCATCCCCCACAGATGTCAAGGAGGTACAGCGATTTTTGGGGTTTGCCAATTTTTATCGTCGATTCATTCAAGGTTTTTCTCAAAAGATTCTCCCCATCACAAGATTGTTAAAAAAAGGGGAAAAATTTCAATGGACGGTAGAGGCTGAACAGGCCTTTGTCTATCTCAAGACCAGTTTTACATCGGCCCCAATTCTCCTTCATGCAGATCCTTCTGAACCTTTCTTTGTTGAAGCAGATGCCTCAGACCAAGCCATAGGTGGAATCCTGTCTCAGCGACACCGATCTACGGAACAACTACATCCAGTAGCTTTCAGGTCTAGAAAGTTGAATGCAGCAGAGCAGAATTACACTATTGCGGAGAAAGAGCTGCTAGCAGTAAAGGATGCTTTTGTGGAATGGAGGCATTATGTATTAGGAGCCCAGCATACGGTCACAGTTTTCACGGATCATAAAAACCTTCAGTTTTTGAAATCAGCCAGAACCTTGACTCCTCGTCAACTACGTTGGTCCCTTTACTTTGCCGACTTTGATTTCGTGATTACTTATCGCCCAGGCAGTAAGAATGGCAAAGCGGACGCTCTGTCCCGAATTCAAACAGAGGCCACAGAACATCCGGTGGAACCACGCCCAATTATTCCTGAATCCAAGATTGTACGCACTCTTAGTTTCACGAACTATAAGGAAGAAATTGGAAGACAAATGACTATTGAGGAAATGTCAGAATGGGCAAATCAAGAAACAGACCGAGAGATTGTCAACTCTTTGCCTTACCATCGAGGTGCGTTATATTTGCCAACCAGAGCAATCCAAGAACAAGCTTTGAAAGACTGTCATGATCAACCATTAGCAGGGCATAAAGGCATGGTCAAGACTCTTGACTTAGTCCAGCGATACTTCTGGTGGCCAGATATGAAAGCAATTGTAAAACGTTATGTGGAATCTTGTGACATCTGTGCTCGAGGGAAAACCAGTAGGCAAGCGCCCCAAGGATTTTTACAACCCCTACCTACTCCCACAGAACCCTGGTACACAGTCACATTTGATTTAATTGTAGACCTTCCAGTAAGCAGGGGTTATGATACCGTTTTAGTTGTGGTGGACACCTTTACTAAAATGAGTCACTTCATTCCTATAAAAGGGGTTCCCACAGCTAGAGAAATAGCCAAACTTTTCAGTGAACACATAGTTAAGATTCATGGGGTGCCTAAGATCTTGATTTCTGACAGGGGTCCTCAGTTTGTCTCTCGATTCTGGAAGGCCTTCATGCTGGGATTAGGGGTAGAAGTCAGGCATTCTACCAGTTATCATCCCAAGACAGATGGTCAAACGGAACGAGTAAATCAAGAGTTGGAACAATACCTTCGCCTGTTCCTTTTGGCTCGGGATGGTGAGTGGTCAGACCTGCTGTGGATGGCAGAATTCGCTCACAACAATGCGAAGAATGTCTCCACTGGGTTCACTCCATTTTACCTCAATTTTGGAAGACATCCGAATCCCTTCAGTTGTGGAGAAGAGTTTGGGGTTCCGGCAGCTGATCAGTATTTGAAAGAACTATCCCAAGCTCACAAATCTGCAGAGTCCAATATTCTAAAGGCTAAGGAAAGTTATAAGCGACAAGCAGATAAACACAGAAAGAAGGCCCCTCAGTATCAGGTGGGAGATTCAGTGTGGTTATCATCTCGTCACCTGCGATTGAAAGGGAATAGAAAATTTCAACCACGGTATATTGGTCCCTTCCCAATAGAACAGGTGTTAGGGCCAGTGACAGTTAAGCTAAAATTGCCCTCACAATTAAAGATTCACCGTGTATTCCATGTATCCCTCCTTAAGCCAGCAGTCTCCCATCTTCGCAAGGGTACCCCTCCCCCTCCAGTGAGAATCAAAGGACAAACAGAATATGAAGTCAAAGAAATCTTAGATTCAAGAAGGATTCGAGTAAAACTATATTATTTGGTGGACTGGAAGGGGTATGGACCTGAAGAGAGATCTTGGGAACCGGCCTTAAACGTGCATGCTTCCCAATTAATTAAACGCTTTCATATGCAAAATCCTCTCAAACCTAGACCGATAAATCGGTCATTGAGAGGGGGTACTGTCAGGAACCTGGTGAGTGCCCTTACCATAGGGCGGTGTTATCCCAAAAGACATAGAGTAGTAATTAAACCGGCTACTGTAAATTATTGGTTTAATGTTAATCCGGTGAAAAAGACCATTTCAAGATGGCCGCCGCATTGCCCACGAAGCATCAGAGCCTCCGAAAGTGACGTTCTTGTCTGGAAGGCTTTTCGGAATGATGCGGCTCGCGAGCGCACTCAACTGCGCACTTCAATTTGAACCTGAGGTAGAGAAGTCCGAATTCGAAGCGCGCTTCCTTTTAAGCAATTAGTGGAAGCGGCGCTTATTCAAAGACATAATTTCACAGAGGGAATTATTTCCCATTCAAGTGGGTGGTGTTCAAGTGTCCAATTCATGTTTGGGACATTACTAATTCGCATTGTGAGAGGCCAGTTGTTGAAGCCTTCCAGGAGTTTCGAGAGTACTAAGCTGGTGAGCCCGAGAACCTTCACAGTCAAGTAAGCCAAGAATTTATCCTGCTACAGCGTTAAGGAGACTGCAACTTTGGAGAAGCGCGTTTGCCTCTGTACCCATCCTTCCTAGCGTTCTTCCCTTTCCTTTCCTTCCACTCTATCCTTCCTTGATCCTTCTTGCGCGTACCTCCCTGAAGCCATTTATCTTCACTATTTCAACGTGAACTGTACCAGACTTCAGGAAGAGAGACTTCGTGAGAGACTTCATTCAATTAGACAAATATCCCGAACCCTTTATGAGAAACATATGAGATAGGTCTAGCAACCAGTTAGGTAGGAGACGTCCATTTCCCAGTTAATTGAAGAATGGTAGAAAGTAGTGTTGTGATACTAATGTAGTGTCTTCCATGTGTGCTAGGAAGCTACAGTTCCAGGCCAGTAGGAACTGAGAGACCTCATTACAGAAGAGGAGCCTATGCTCCAGCCATACCTGGTAGGATAGACAAGAAGTGTTTAGATAAGTAATGAGCAGAACTGTTCTGTGTATTTGAATGCTTCTTTCCCCTTATGTGCATTAGGAATCCCAGAAGACAGGAAAACAGAAGACAAGGGAATTGAGGTCCAGCTCGAGTGTCTTTCTCTTCTCTGTCCACTCCCCTTTCCCCCTGCTTAGAGCAGCTGCTTAATGCAGTGTGTTCTGAGAGGAAGGAATTGGGAATAAGCTTCTTCTGCCTCTGTGGAGAATCGACGGCCTTGACAAGCTGCAATTGTTGCTTCTTGCTCAATTTCTTCATTTAACATTTGTACATAAGTTGTGAAAGTACTGAATTCTATGCTATCTTTGCATGCATTAAAGGAATCTTCATAGCTTTGAAAATCTCCAAGTAATTCATCCTCTGACCGCCATGGTTTAAACAGCTAAGTAGTAAAATTCCTTTTTGTCAGTAGTGTCACAACTCAGCTTCCTGTGATTAATCAAACTTCCTTTTGTTTGTTTCACCAAACATCCTTCCTCACCAATGACTTTATATTTTCCATTGTTGATGTCTTCTGTGGCATTCCGTTTAAAAATGTAGTTCTGCAGCACTTCATAGAGACACATGTTCTCAAGATGATGACTTCTGTTTGGGTAATATGTGTCCAACATGTTTGTTCTTAAAATGTCTGTACTTTCAGGTTCGTTCTCTGCTAAATATTCAATTTCTCGAATAGATTTCAGTACCCGATTTCGCATTCCTGCAAGGCCTAAACTTACCCAAATTATTCTTCTGGATTTGGAGTACAGACTTGCAGATGATAACCTATCTGAGCATTCCTATGACCCAATTTCTCGATGCGATAACATCTTTAAACTGAAACTGTATAGCTTTTTACTGACAGTCTTCTCGTGAGAAATCCATTCCCACATTTCTTTCAATTCCGTTTTCTCAGATTTAGTGATGTAAGATGTGACATACCGAGCAACAGCAATAGAATTGTCAGCTACATATTGAATATCCATGTTAGCATTCCAATGGATAAAATGACTGGGTTGTAGTCATTTATATATTTTGACTCTTCTTTTCTTCTTAGGTTGTAGGTATTTTTCGGCGATTTTCTTGTAATAGTATGTCGCACAGCTGACATAAAACTGTTTACTCTTCCTTTTGAAAGAACAGATCGTGGAAATCCAAATCGACATTTTGTGTAGAATTTATCTTTACTCTTGTACTTTCGTCTACAGTATTTTCCACACCGATGACTTTGGAAACGTAAAACTTGCTCTTTTAAGTATTTTTTCTTCTGTGCTTTTAGGTATAGCACATGTTGCATATTCTTCAATGAAAGGTAAAACTGCATCATCAGAATCTGTTCCAAATATTGGGGCATCCTTGATCCACAATGCAGATGAATATGAGGAGCACCTCTTGCTTGGTACTCTTTTCTCCAAAAGAAATCCACAACTTCTCCAAGAGGTGGATTTTTCTTATTGCAGATGAAGGACATCATAGCCTCAAATCTATGATTGAAATATCTGCAAACATTAACCGGATCCAATGAGCACAATTCTCCTGCTGTCTTGTATTGGATGTTTTCAATATTTGAATTTGCCTCTCGAAGAAAATCCAGTAAATCATCCCAAGCATACTCAGCACAGCTTAGGGTAAGGAACCATGTAGGAGTGCCTAAATTCCGTAACATACATTTCAATTCTCCATGGCGTCGGTACCAATATTCATTAGTCCCACGCTGACAAGCCATCAGATTAATCAATTGAGATTCCAAATGATCATCTCGCTGTTGCACTTTGTTCATAAAATCCTTTGCAGACACATTATTTAGATGTACACCAGTTTTTAAAATGTGATTTGCTGCATAAGATAGTGAAGACAAGTCACTTTCAAATAAAAGATGGAACAAATAAGGAATACTTTGACGAAATCTTGGATCTTCTGCATATAATCTTGTAGTCCGATACTCAGAAGCAGGAATCTGTACTGGACGTTCATCATATCGTCCACCTTTTCCTGTAGGAAACAGCTGGGGAAAACAACGAGCTTCCAAGCTCTCCTCCCATACACTCACGGGAGTACCTTTTGCTTTTTTCATCTAAAACAAATCAATAGTGTTTCCCATAACTTCTTTAGAATGAAGAGGATGTATGCTGAAATGTTCATAAATTTCTTCTTCTTTTGACTTATCCACTTTTTCAATTTGCCCAGTTGGTATTCCTGTGTCTGCTAGTAAAACTTCTTCATCTTCATCCATATAAATTGATTCATACCATTTATTATTTCTTTTCAAATATAAATTTGCTCTTTGTACTTTTCGTACATCTACCAGCTCCTGCCAAATTTTCTTATTCTTTGTAGGTACACCATTAACCAGAATAACTAATGGTTCATTTTCCAAACTATCTGCATCAATTGTTTCAATATTTTTTTCCAAATCTAATGGCAAATAGACAACTCTTCCTTTTAAACCTCTTTGTAAATCTGAAGGAGGTAATTTACCTGTTTTGGGCTCCATACGAACTATAGTCTGAAACAGATGGACACATTGAATGAGTATACACTCATACGTATTTAACCCCTTTGACGCTTGTGACGGAGCGGTTCCGTCATGCGCGTCGGTCGCGCTGTGCGCATGACGGAACCGCTCCGTCACGGCCCCGCCCGCGCACGGAACCTTCAGCGCGGTGCGGTAATCCGCGCCACGCTGAAGGGGTTAAATCATAAAGTTCTGCAGGAATATCAACCAATTCTAAATTATTATGTACAGCTCTAGCTGGCATTTTATTTTCTTCTAACTTGTTATAACAGTATTTACAAATAGGCTGATCTTCACCCAAATCAAAACAATTTTCCAGAAAAAAATATGTAGCAAAATCCTTCCACTCATAATTATTTTCTTTTTCACTTTTTTTATAGAGATCAACATTCCTTGTTTGAGTTTTATAATGGCTTCTCCAGCAACAAATACAAGTAATATTTGGTCTTTAATTAGAGATGATAGTAAATTTTGTCATTTGATCCTCAAAATTTTTACTAACAGTGAGTTCTACATTCTCTTCCACATTTTCCTCAATAACTGTGTCAATTCCTGCACTTTCTTGTTCTGGACCAAAGTAACAAAACTGAATTTCATCAGTAACCTTCTCTACATCTGATACAGATCCACGGAACAGAGCATTATTCAACTCATTTAACTTTAGTGCTGGACTTTTAGCAAAATACAATCTTCTCACAAACTTTCTCATTTCAGTATGATGTACTGCCAGTATCCTAAAATGGTGAAAAACACTTTGACAAACTTTCCTAGAAAGACAAGCCAGAGAATGTCCTTGCAAACCAGTATTCTTTCTCACTCTGCATGGATCTAGTCTTTGAAGCATCTTAATCTTCTGTTTAACACTTTTTTTACTATATTCTCTTAGAGAGTCACGTAATTTATCAATAGACTCCTGTCTTACAGTCCAAATACTACGTCAATTCCAAGTGTACACTGGGGATTTAGGACGTCTCCCCATTACCTCATCAGCTAACACTTCTTCCTCATTTCTTGGAACCATTTTCTCCTTTTCCATTACACAACCATCTTTAACTTCATAAGCTCGACCATTGGTGTCAACTGCATGCAGCAAACTATTACTTTGAAGATAACTCTCTGCATTAAAAAATGGTTCAGTACTTGAACTATGCTTCCATTCGCCTAAGAACACTACAGAAGTTATTTTTTTTCACTACTCTTTTCTTTTTGTTTTTTGACTTCATTACATTGACTAATTTATCTAATGTACAAATCCTGTTCAAAATTAAAATGAATAGTTTTCTTTTTAATTCCAAAGCCTTTGCAACAATTGATTTAATGTGTTTCTTTTTCTTATAAAATTTGGCTTTCTTCTTATATTTTTTCACATCCTTTAGCAAATTGAACATCACTCTTCTCTGAAACATTTTTCTACGAATGTTTTTAAAATCTATTTTTCTTTTTAAGTCATTCTTTCTTACTTCTGATTGTACATTATCATTTAGTATTTTCTGTTGATTGTCTTGTTGTTTTCTACTTGAAACACTATTTGCAGTGGATATACTTTTTACATTTTTTCTTTGTTTGAGGATATTTAAAAAAAAAATCCTTAGTCTGCTTACCAGACTTACTTTTTCTTTTTTCCAACATGAGGTTCTTCAACTAATTTTTGTTGTCCAGTTATCTTCAAATATAGATGTTGTTGCTGTTATTTTCTCTTTCTTGATTTTATAGGCATCTTTAATTTATTTCAGTGTTGTTCAGCAATACATGAAAGAAACTAAAATAAAATACCTTTATGTAATTTAAATATATTACTATATTTTTTATGAGCTTTTCAAATCCTATCATATGAGCTGTCCATTTCCTACGATTGCAAGTCTTACAGAACAACAGCAACACAAATTAAATCTCTGACATCAATTCCTGTGTGCACACAGACTCATGGTGTGATTCTAGGCAGAAAACGATATTTGATTGGCAATTTCAAAACACATTTACTACTGTGGTACAGTAAGTGATAATTACTGTAACAGCCTGACACAATTTCCTTATAGTTTAGAGAGGCAGAAAAGAGCACATATCCTAACAGCTACTTGAGACCATGAGCATGTGTTGCCTGGATGAGTGATTAGTCTAGAGCAAAAGAAATGAGCCTTGGTGACATTGAATGTGTTAGCATTACACACTGCTATCTGAAATAAAACACAGTGCTGAATAGTAAGCATGGGAATGCATGAGAAGCAGCTGCCTGTGTGCTAAGAGTGTGTTTCTGGAGACTGTGTATTGTCAGGTGCAAGACAGATCTGCATGGACGCTTGCACAACTACATGAAGACTGCAGAGGCATATGTAAGAGTACATGTGTGGTAAGGGTTAATTGGAGTTTTGAACATGTAGGAATTACCTCACCCATTGCAGGAGTGGAAGGAACATCTACCATGTTGATTTCAAATGTGTTAGCATTTGCCTCTCATTTGTAAGATAGTGATTTCTGCTGAATACTAACCGTCACAGTTCAAGAAAACAAGCTGCCCCTTTCCTGCGAGTGTAAGTCTTACAGAAAACAGCAACACAAATTAAATCTCTGACAACAATTCCTGTGTGCACCCAGACTCATGGTGTGATTCTAGGCAGAAAACAATATTTGATTGGCAATTTCAAAGCACATATACTACTGTGGTACAGTAAGTGATAATTACTGTAACAGCCTGACACATTTTCCTTATAGTTTAGAGAGGCAGCAAAGAGCACATGTCCTAACAGCTAATTGAGACCATGTGCATGTGTTACCTGGGTGAGTGATTAGACTAGAGCAAAGGAAATGAGCCTTGGTGACGTTGAATGTGTTAGCGTTACACACTGCTATCTGAAATACCACACAGTGCTGAATAGTAAGCATGGGAGTGTAGGAGAAGCAGCTGCCTGTGTGCTAAGAGTGTGTTTCTGGAGACTGTGTATTGTCAGGTGCAAGAGAGATCTGCATGGCCGCTTGCACAACTGCATGAAGACTGCAGAGATGTATGTAAGAGTACATGTGTGGTAAGGGTTAATTGGAGTTTTGAACATGTAGGAATTACCTCACCCATTGCAGGACTGGAAGGAAAATCTACCATGTTGATTTCAAATGTGTTAGCATTTGCCTCTCATTTGTGAGATAGTGATTTCTGCTGAATGCTAACCATCACAGTTCAAGAAAACAAGCTGCCCCTTTCCTACAAGTGCAAGTATTACAGAACAAGAGCAACACAAATTAAATCTCTGACAACAATTCCTGTGTGCACACAGACTCATGATGTGATTCTGGGCACAAAACAGTATTCCTGGGTGATACCAGTCACCTTAACTTATGGTGAAGACATACTCCATAATATCTTACAAGTTCAAGGCAGTTAAATATCTTCCAAAACATAAAATGTAAAACACAACTTTAAAAGAAGAAACACAGTTCTATTATTTATATCAAAATGCACCACATACATCCCCTCTCAAATTCATAACTCACCTTTAAAAGTAGTTAGTTGAGAAACATATGTGGCACTCACACAGCAGATTATCAGAGCCAGAATCTCTGAGCTGTACTCCTCTCACCAGAACCAGTAAATGGCAAAGTTTCACTCTCTTTTTTAACACATATACATGTTAACTTCAAATCACATTGCTTCCCACATTTTTTCAAATGGAAACACACATTTCTATTGGTTGCAAATTTCAACCCTTTCCAAATGATCCCTACCCCCAACATGACTTCTACCTGCTAGCATAGCAACAGGTCATGGAACACTGGTGTGAGCAGAGAGGTCAGAAGTTCAGCACACAATGTTTCTAATCCAAAGAGCAAGAGTGCTTGACTTTTCAAACCTAACAGCAAATCCAAACTAATGTTCTCTGGGAACACATTTTTCTGAACCAATACAAAACATGCTTTTAAAAATGCAAACATACAACCTAGTTTTTAGTGTAGAATGGTTTGAAACAGCCAATTAATTCTTTTTATTAAAATAAAAGTATGTAAGCCTCCATTTTACAACTATCTTTCTTTTCATATTGCCATTCTACTGAAAGACACCTTCTGAGTGCATCCAGATCTCCTTGGAAGATGTTCATAGTGTGGATTGTAGGTCATAGCTATGTCTTCTGGAGTGAAAAGTATGCAGAAAAAAGAGGTTTTGTGAAAGACCTTGCTTTGCCAAATGTAGACATTAAATGGATTGGTCAGAGAGGGTTAAAGTGGCACCAATTAATGCCTTTGGTGAAATCCTTTCTACATCTCCCACAGCCTAACCTTAAAATGTGAACTGTGGTGGAAATGACCTAGGCACTTTAACTGGGGTAGGTCTGGAAATGCTTGTTATAGAGGAGACGGTGTACATTTCAATGATGAAGGCAACAGAGTCTTCCTCTTGAACTTTAGACTCTGCATCGGTACTTACTTGTAGGTACCAAAAAACACTCAATGAACACAACGGCTCTTTTTAGAGCCACCTAACATCTAAACACTTAAACTTGTTTTTTAATTCTATTTTTGTAAAGATTTTTTTCAGCCGTGCGCGCCCTGTGCGCACACCCCGCGAATTTTTGAAAAAAAAAATAATAATTTCACCCTTCGGGGTCCTTCAGGGACCCCCTGACAAAGGCTAGGGGGTCAGGAACTCTCTACCCTGCCCCCTTTCCACGTTCTCCACCTTTCTCTTTCAGTGCGACACACAAAATGGCATCCGACACTTCCTGATTTCGACCGATTCGAATGTTTACTGACATCTAACCACCAATCAAAATTACGCTCGCGCACGGTGTGCGCATATAGATATATATGTACTTTTAACTGCAATTTTCTCACGAACTACTGAACAGATTGACTTCATATATGCAAAAGGCACTTCCCTGACCTGAAGACTACCTCTTTGCCAAATTTCAAGTAATTCTGTTCAGCCGATCGGTCTGTACCTTCTACTAAAGGTCCTATGGGAAAATGCATGGTGAAAACGTGTTTTGGGACCCCCCTTTTTTCTCGGCCCCCGCTTGACGAATCACCCCGAGACTTTCAGAGTAGGAGCAGAGCGGAGCGCTCCATTAGTTTTGAAAATTTCGCAAGGATTCGTCAACCGGCGCCAAAGTTATTCAAAATAGAATTTTCAGATTTCCTATGGAAACTCGGTCCTAACTATAACTATCTACTACCTACTGGCGGTCGCCAGTAGGTAGT
Source organism: Triturus cristatus (assembly GCF_964204655.1). Lineage (NCBI taxonomy): Eukaryota > Metazoa > Chordata > Amphibia > Caudata > Salamandridae > Triturus > Triturus cristatus. The sequence continues at coordinate 821,629,053 of NC_140591.1, forward strand.
TATAGTTAGGACCTACTATCCATAGGAAATCTGCAACATTCTATTTGGAATAACTTTAGCGCCAGTTGACGAATCTTCGCGAAATTTTCAAAAATGGTGGGGTGCTCCTGTCTGCTCCTATCCTGAAAGTCTCGGGGTGATTCGTCAAGCGGGGGCCGAGAAAAAAGGGGGTCCCAAAACATGTTTTGCCCATGCAATTTTCCATAGGATTCTTTAATCACTGCTACAGCCAGAACTGCTGAACAGAATTACACCAAATTTGGCAAAGAGGTAGCCCTTGGTTCAGTTGTACCTTTTGGTTAAATGGTGTAAATCTGTTCAGTAGTTCCTGAGAAAATCAAAAGTAAAGTCACATATATATCTGGGCGGAGCCAAACCACACATCTCATCGTGAGATCTGATTGGCTGTCAGCGCTTCAGCCAAGAAGTGTTGGCAGCCATCTTGGGACCAATATACATGATAGCACCTCATTAAAAAGCATTGCAGTTAATAGAAGGTTTTAAGACTGTAGTTACATTATAAATCATGTGTTGATGGTACCATACTCATTTTAGGAATTGTGGTGTGTTCTAAGCTGATTTTACAATGTGAAAAAAACCTTCTGCTGGGATATCATGAATCATGTTTGAGACAAAACTATTTTCTCATGCTTTTCCCACAGAGGTTTGGAAGGTGATCTATAAGCTAAACTGAGAGCATATTTTCTGTAAATTCACATTATCTTTCTCAGTCATGTGAGAATGAAGTTTGACATTCTCAGTAAAACATGTACATCCAACAAGGGCAGAGACTGTCAGTTGATTCCTTTGTGTTCTACTGCAGCTTCCCAGAGTGTTCTAAAGAACAACTAGAGCGCTAACAGTCTTACTTATGACAAAAGTATGGCACACCTGAAGCCATCTTGATTGGAATAAAGTGGTAACACTTAAAACATTTAATTTGCAAAGGAACAAAATGAGGGGGTTCATTTTGCCATAGAAATTATGAAAAGTGCTGCAGAAAGAAAAATTAGGGCACATTTTGACTTCTAAAATCCTCTTCTATTTCATTAAAAAAGTCGGACATGCAGACTGAAACATGCACTTTGAATACCAGCAGCAGACTTCCCTGGTGGGCAGTAGCTTTACTACAGTGATCTAATGAGCAACTAGAGTGCTAACATTCAGAATTTATGGCAAATGTGTGACACATCTGAATGCCTTCTTGATGGAACCAAAGTTAAAAACTGAAAGTATTTCCTACTGAGGAGAGTGCAGTAAATGAGGAAATTAGGAAACTTCATAACAAATAGGTCTCCCAAGATGGCCACCAGAGACAAAAGAGCCCAAATGTAGCACAAATATGACCCAGATGTAGCCCAAGTGTAGCCCAATGACAGAATGTCCCAGAGTGTTCTTAAGAACAACTAGAGTGCTTACTGTCTTACCTATGACAAAAGAATGGCACACCTGAAGCCATCTTGATTGGAATAAACTGGCAACACTTAAAACATTTAATTTAAAAAGGAAGACAATGAGGGGATTAATGTTGCCATAGAAATTATTATTAGTGCTGAAGAAAGAAAAGTTAGGGCACATTTTGAGTGACTTCTCAAATCCTCTTCTATTTCATTAAACAATTCTGACATGCAGACTGAAACATGCACTTTTAATACCAGCAGCAGACTTCTGTGGTGAGCAGGAGCTTTACTACAGTGATCTAATGAGCAACTAGAGTGCTAACATTCAGAATTTATGGCAAATGTGTGACATATCTGAATACCTTCTTGATGGAATCAAAGTAAAAAACTGAAAGCATTTCCTACTGAGGAGACTGCATTAAATGAGGAAATTAGAAAACTTCATAACAAATAAATCTCCCAAGATGGCCACCAAAGACAAAAAAGCCCAAATGCACCACAAATATCACCCAGATATAGCCCATCTGTAGCCAAATGACAGAAGTGTGCAAAAAACGTTTTATTTTTTGTGTTTTTTGCAGTTTTATATAGTGCAGACTTGTCAGGTATTGGAGAGCTTTACATGAGCATTGGTTACATCACACAAGAACAAATTCAATTTGGTTGTAGACATGGGGAGATTAAGTGATTTGACCAGAATCACAGAATGTCGAGCAGAAACAGAAACTCCAACCTGGCTCCCCAGTTGCAAAGTCTGCAGCTCTGGAAGTAACACCACATCCTCTCCCCTAAGTGCAACATTTAATCAAGTGGTCAACTGGATTAAAAAATATAAAGATAACAAATAATTTAAAAGTGCTTTGCCGCTATTTGAAAATTCAGACAATGTGTCCTCATTTTAGTTTTTTAGAGCACTAACCATAATTTTGATGCAAATAAGACCCTCTCATATATGTAATTTCTAAAGGAAATGCTCTAGGTATTACAGTTTTGATTACATCAAGATGACGTCAGGCGTTCCACACTTTTGTAATAAATAGAGAATGTTAGCAATGTAGTTGTTCATTAGGATACTGTTGAGATGCAGAGGGCAGTGGCACGGAGTCTGAAAATTGAAGGCAGGTAGGAGGGTGCAGAGGCAACAATTTGACCACACTGGGCAGGCAGGAAGGGCAGCGGCAGCACAACAGACTATGGAGGGCATTGGAAAGGGGGGCAAGGGCAACCAATAATACAGGCCTGGCAAGAGAGGCTGTGGCAATATAATAGACCATTGTGGGCAGAAGGAAGAAGCAGTGGTAGTACAACCATACATGCCAACAGATCAGATTCAGCCAGGAAACGTCCAATGTTTTTAAGCTCAAATGGGCTTTATTTGATCTGTCTCCTGTCTACAATCTCCTCTTTTTCAATGTAACTCAAAGGGGAAAATCAATACCCCAGTTTTTTTTCAAAATTTCCCTCTTACCAAGTTCAAAATGTTCACAAGTATGGTACATTGGATCATGGAAGGCAGGAGGAATTGGGGTAGGGACATGGATTCGGATAACAGAGGACAGGAGGGACATGGAGAGGTGCACCAAACTAACCCTACAGGGCAGACATCAGGGTTTGCAACAGCACAATACACCACACAGGGGATGCAGGACGGGAGTGCAGCACAACAATCCATAGAAAGCAATAGGGAGGGGACAGAACCATGAACAGAGGGGAAAGAGGCAATGGTAGCTAGCTGACCATAATGGACAGACAGGCGAGAAAGCTGCAGCATAACAGACCATAAAGGGCAGGAGGGATGGATCAGGGCCATTACAATGGAGCAGACAAACCAGGAGGGAGGGAATAGGGGTCTGCACATGGAAACAGAGGGCTGGGGCAAGGGGGCAGGGCAGGAGCAGCAAGATGACCATGGAGGTCAGGCAGGATGGGCACTAGAAGCAAGACACACCATGGAGAGCAACAGTGAGACTATGATGGCATACAAACAGACCATGGAGGGAAGGTGGGAGGGGGTCAGGGGTAGCTAGATGACCACACAGGGAAGGTGGGAGGGGTCGTGGCAGCACAGAAGACCATGCATGGCAAGCGGGAGGGTTAGTGGCAGCACAATGGCTATGATGGGCTATGATGGGCAAGAAGTAGGGTGCATGTTGCATGCACAAAGGATCATGGAGGATCATGGAGGATAGAAGGGAGGGTCAGGACCTGGGCACAGATAAGAGAGTTCAGGGGAATGAGGAAAATAAAAATCTATGAGGCCTATATGTCCCCATGTGCCCCCCCAACGCGTATGTGCACATGCATGTAACCTATGCATGTCCCCTCCATGGCCTTTCCTACCATGAAACATATGCTATAACGTGGCCTGCCATCATCCAGACCCCCATGAGAGAAACGACAAATCCGCATTGAGGCCTACACGTTTGCATCATGTTTTCCTGCACCACATACAAACCCGTGTTTGTGGCTCAGCTAGACCCGAACAGAGGTTTCAGGCCTCAGACGTTCAGAAAGCTGTAGCTGCGTATCCTTGGCCTTACACACTTGGGCCTCAGCCAAAGGGGCCCTGTCACAAGGTGCCGAGACAGTATTGAGCACGGTTATCTGCTTACTCCTACGGAGCTGCATTCCTGCCTGGAGAAGGAGGGATCAGCATAGCCCATCAGCACAGGAGAAAGCACAGCCTTTCTGTCTCTGTTTGTGAGATTGCAAAACTTACGTCAGTAAAAAGCCCATAGCCCCCATGTAAGGCCTCTGCAGTAAATGAAGTAAATGAAGAAATAGGATGCCACATCGGCTCTTGGTGATGAGCAACCTATGTCACAAATCAGTCCCTGCTCCAGACATCAGATATCAGATAAACAAGATGTGCTGGTCGTCCTGACACTGAAAGCCTCACTCACTGAAGGCCTCACTTCCAGACTTTCCGGTTGCATAGCAACCCTTCCCCACGTCAGGTACACGTCATGCTCGAGTTGAGCACCAGTAAGGCAAAGTTCCAGTACAATTCCAGCAGATCACGCAACCCCTCCAGGTATCCACCCACCTATGACAAATTACCCATTATCATCAAGTGGACGCCCACATGGACGCCCACCTTCACACCTACTTACACGCCCACATGCTCTTATCTCACTCTCTTTTGCTCTTTTCGTTTCCGATGTATATATACTGTACTCTGTGAATAATGTTTTGAGAATACTTTTGAGTCCCTTCCAGATCCCTTGTGGTGATGGTAATATTCTCCCTTTGACTCGAGTTATTGGAATAAAGCCCTTTTGAACCTGATACCACAGACTCAGCCTTTTGCTTTATGCATGATCCTCTTGATATTCTGAAATACATAGAGCGTAATATTTTATTTACAACATAATGGCGCCCGAACAGGGACTATTCTCTTTCCCCACACGCCGGAGATGAGGGTCCAGTTTTGCCCCCTTCCACAGCCGTGACGGACTTCAAGTGCGCACGTCGCGGGTTTTCCCGCCAACTCCCTCAGGCCAGCGAAGGAGACGGACTGCGACCAGGCATCCATACGAGGCGGTGAGGAACGCAGATTGTCCTACCTAGAGCCCACCTGCGAGAGAGCTGTGTCCGAGGTTTCTGGAGATCCACCTAGGTTACGCCATTCCCCGCGCAGCGTCAAGTTTCGGAGGCCTTCGACTTCAAGTTCAAGTTCAAGTTCAAGTTCAAGTTCCGCTTCCCGGTGAGTTTTTCTCATGGGGGTTGCAATCAAGTGCATGCAGTCAGAGTTATAGGAAATAGAGATCTCAAAATATTGAAGGTGCACCGATATACCTGTATGCATGTTATTGTCCTAGTCAGGATCAGTTAGGTTTGAATGTGTCAGGTTTTATGTAAGTTTGTTTTATTATAGTTTTGTTTTTACAGCGCTATTGTGATTTTTTATTTTGGCTACATTCCAACATGCCGTTATTTTCGAAACTACGTAAAATATGTACCAGAAAAGGTGTACTAGAGGAACCAGTTAACATTCCTCCTAGGGACACACCTGGACATTTCATGTACTGTAAGCATGGTTTAGATGCCGTGTTGTTCTTGGAACTATGGGTAGATTACACGAAGGATTTAGAGACAAAATATAGATGGCCTATCACGGGATTGTGGGATGCGGAAAGCATTATGAAAGTAGAGGAAGAAATATGGAAGAGAAAATCTAGACCTGCTCAGAAAGATGCCATTGAGTTGTGGCGTAAGGAATCACATAGAAGAACAGAAAAAGAGTTCCACAAAATAGAGAGAAGTAAGCAAGAATCAGAAAAAGCCAAAGAACAGAACTTAAGAGAGGAAGGGGAACGAGTAAAAAGAGAGCAGACTGAAAGAACAATGAATACTGTCGTTGCTGGTATTTACCCCGTCCTTTCAGAGGAGCTAGCAAAAGTGACTCCAGTAGAAAGACCCATCAGAGTGCCTCCGCCAGTACCCCGCAAATTAAAAACAGCATCCGACAGGTTTATTGACACCTATCTAGAGGAATCCCCACCAGCCTACGTGGACGGATCTTTCCCTGCACCACCAACGCAAGAACAGCTCCAGGAGCTCGATGACGGCGAGGAGGGGGGATCGGGGACAGCGTCAGGAGGGGTGTCGATAGTAAAAGTAGACATCCCCGAATGTATATATGATCCAGACCCAGGAAAGGGTAGGATGCTTGTGTTTTCACTACGGCTTAGAAGAGCAGTTACAGATCTGGAAAAACTACCAGATATGGATAAACATTTAAAGAAAATGTACACATTCATAAGAACAGGGGAAGGTCCTGAGAGCATAGCAGATGCTATACAAAATAGAAAAGTGGTTGTTAAGAATTACATCCTTCGCTTCCTAATTAATTGTCTGATCAGAGAAAAAGACGAAGGAAACGGGGATGTAGACCATCGTTATACTGGTTGGAGTGATCGCATAGATGCCGGTCAGCATGATAAATCAGGACAGACAGACCACATGTTGACCAAAATCCGAAAAGCAATAATAGCATCACACGAAGCAGGACCACACGATAAAGCTGCTTTATCGTCTGATGATGAAGCAGGGGACCAAGATAAAATACAATACGTGGGCCATGCCCGACGATTCGAGAAACCCAAAGGCCTGAATTACCGTAAACAGGGTACGGCTATAAAAAAGAGATTTTCCCTTGAAAATTTGTTCCAAATCACCGACAAAGCGGTGAACGAATGGTTAGGTAATGAACAGCCCCTAACCCCGACCGAACTCGAATTAGCACGATCAGCCACCCTGTGGATATCCCAATACGATTTATATAATAACGATGTCGTAGCACAGACGTTTTTGAGCCTTCCACCGAATGAACAGCGCATAGCTGGTGTTTACATGGTCCAACATTTAATAACGTTGTATGAAAGTCAGTACTCTGGTCCTGGTATATTGTATAGGTTGCTGGACGACATAATACTAGACAGATGGATGAACTTGGGTACTGAACTGATTAATGTCATCTTGGATCAGCGACACAAATATATAGTATATGTAACTAGATCCCTGCCTCCCGTTCCACCACAGGTTAAAGGACAGACATACGACAAATTGAACCCCCTACGTGAGGTACATCCTGTAAAGGATGCAAACAATGAACTACAACGGGTGTATGTCTACACCCCTCTGTCCAAATTAGAGATACTGGAAATGAAAAAAATGTTGCCCTCTCATGACAAAGAGCCGGGGGGTTTTCACAGGGAATTAAAAGACATTCTCCGCTTAGGGGAATATACATATGCGGACGTTCTAAAGTTATTAAAAGTACTATTGCCTGCTGGTATTTACGAGAAACTTAAAGAAAAAGACTGGGAGGTGGGGGAGAGCAAGATTAGCTGGGATGTGTTACAAAGAGAAGAAAATGCAAGAGGCCCGGGGGTTGGTCTGGGTCCCCGAGCTAAGGAATTACCTGAACTCCTTGTACAAGTTTTGCCAAGATTATTAATTACCAAGAAAGAAGACTGGGATGCTATTTCAGCTTGTAAACAGAAGCCAGACGAGGACACTAGTGATTTTTATTCTAGATTTGAAAAATGTTTTACTATCAACAGTGGCCTTAAGCCCGGTAGTGAGTCATATCCCCATCTATTTGTGAGCAAGTTAGTGGAAAATTCCATACCAGAAGTAAAGTATAGAGTACTGAAGGTTGAGAGTACTTGGCAAGCAAATAGCCCTTCCCAAATGTTACAGATGTTACAGTACCACCAGAACAGAATTAGAGAGGAACATGACCAAGAAAAGAGACGCATGAAAGACACAAAGATGAAGATGCTGGTTGCCCAATCGACACCGGCAAACTCAAATACCAACACGAACAAGAATAGCACAAAACAAAATGGTGGGACTTGTAATTATTGCAAGAAGCCAGGCCACTTCGTAAATGAGTGTGCAGTGCTGAAAAACAATATAGCGCTAGGTAAAACAAAGCCTCGTCAATATCCTCCCAAGGACAGTAACACACGTCAGACATCAGATACGTTTCCACCACCGCCACCGCCTGTCCATGCACCTGCACCAGTCCGAGCTACAACACAAATGTATGAACACGCTCAAAACAACTATCCAGAATACCAGGCATATTCATGAAGCTGCCCAGAGAGGGAATTCGACCTGCCCCTCATTCCAGTTCCTGTGGACCAAGCGGGTCCTTATGTGCATGCACGGTTACTGGGACAAAATAAAAGGTTTTTGACTGACACTGGGGCTAGTAGAACTACCATTAGTCATTCCGAGGTGCCCGGGGCACCCCTCTCGGGCTCAAAGAGTGTATCCCTGGGATTTTCGGGTAGACCTATCGTTAATGTGGTTTCAGAACCAGTCTCCTTAGGAGTTGGTCCACTGATACATACTACGGACTTACTACTTACTAAATCATGTCCGGAAAACTTGCTCGGTATAAAGACATTGAAAGAACTAGGAGCAGTAATCTGTTGCTCACCAGAAGGAGTGCGACTGTATTTACGCGATTTCAAAGGACATTTTGTAATGAAAGAAATTGACATCAGGCTCCGAGATGTACCACAGCACCTATGGGCACAAGGCCCAACTGACGTAGGTTACATGAACATTACGCCACACCAGGTCACCCTCAAGGAAGGTGTAGTGCTACCACGGATCAGACAATACAAAATACCACCTGAGGCTGAAGTAGGTTTACTAAAAATAATAGATGACCTGATTACACAAGGGGTGGTGATTGAGACTGATTCAAACATATGTAATTCACCGGTCCTTCCTATTCTTAAAAGAACTGACCCCAATATACCACCTGTATATAGATTAGTTGTGGACCTGCGAGAATTAAACAAATGTGTGGTACCACAGTACCCTGTGGTCCCGGACATCTCTTCGATATTGACTGCCATTGATGCGAATGCTACGTTCTTTACAGTAATAGATCTGAAGAACGCATTTTTCAGTATTCCAATACATCCGGACAGCCAATATCTTTTCGGTTTCAGTTTAAAAGGTCGCAGCTTCAGATTCACAAGAGCACCACAGGGCTTCACGGAAAGTCCTAGCATTTATAGTCAGGCTCTGAAAAGACAACTTGATAGTATTCATATGCCTAGCTCTACAGCACTGATACAGTATGTCGATGACATTCTCATCACTGCACGATCGGACCATGATTGTGAAGATGCTTCCCTGATGGTTTTACATTTCCTGGCTGACAAGGGACACAAAGTGTCCCCTTCGAAGTTGCAATTCTGTGAACAGCAAGTGGCGTACCTTGGGCACTTGCTCTCCAAGGAGGGTAGGCGACTAACACCTGAGCGTATACAATTAATTTCAGGTCTTTCACAGCCCACGACACAAAAGGAGGTACGGGCATTCATTGGCCTCACTTCATATTGCAGGCAGTGGATTCCCCAGTATGCTTACATAGCCAAGCCCCTAATACAGTTGACGACACAGGAGGTAGCTTCTACTAAAGTCCTCCCCTGGACACAAGAACATACTGTGGCATTTGAAGAATTAAAGAGAGCTTTATGTCAAGCACCAGTTTTAGCAATCCCTGATTACAACAAATCGTTTATGCTTTTTGTGACAGAGCGGGATGGAACAGCACTATCTGTCCTCACACAAGATCATGCAGGAAAACACAAGCCCTGTGCTTATTTTTCTAGTACATTGGACCCAGTAGCACAGGCTTTGCCTGCGTGCCTAAAATCTGTTGCAGCAACGGCCTTAGCCATAAGACAAAGTGACTCGATAGTGCTGGGCCACCCTCTGACAGTACAAGTACCGCATGCAGTAGAGGTTCTCTTGAACCGGACACAAACCCAACACCTGACTATAGCTAGACTAACAGGCTATGAGCTGACGTTATTTCAACCACACATAGAGATCAGACGATGCAACATACTAAATCCCGCTACCCTATTGCCCTCCAATACAGAAAGCCTTTCACTACACGACTGTGTTGAAGTAATACATACCGTGACTAAACCAAGACAAGACTTGACAGATGTTGCACTTCCAGACCCCGACCTAACACTATTTGTCGACGGCTCATGCATGAGGACAAGGGCGGGAGAATTAGTGGCAGCATATGCAGTGACTACTGATACTGAAATAATAGAGACTAAAAGAATAGACATATTGTCAGCACAAGCAGCAGAGCTCATCGCCCTAACACAAGCATGCATAAGAGCTGAGCACCTGAAAGTAAACATCTACACCGACTCCCAATATGCATATGGGGTAGTTCATGATTTCGGGGTGCTCTGGCGAGAAAGAGGTTTCTTGACCTCTCATGGGGCCAAGATACAGCATGGCCCCCTTATTCACGCCCTACTGGAAGAAATACATTTACCAACTGCCATAGCTATCCTAAAATGCAAAGCACATACCAGAGCCACAGACACCATTTCCCAAGGCAATGATCTGGCAGACCGAACTGCTAAACAGACAGCTCAGACCCCACTAGACATAACAAAGTCACAGGTACCATCAGTGTCCAACGCCATGACAGTTAGGGATCCTTCCAAGGATGTACAAGACATACAGACACATGCTACTATAGATGAATTATAGTAGGGGTACTGACTGATCAGGGTTGGATGACTAAGGGCAAATCCACATGGTTTCTACCTGATTCGATGGTACAAGTTATCATAAATACCGCACATAGTCCTGCACACTTAGGAGAGAAAGCAATGCTAGACTGCTTACAGAATATATGGTTCAACAAGCACCTGCATGCCGCAGCGAAACAAAAGGTTAGAACATGTATGATCTGTTGCCAATTCAATCCAGGTAAAGGCATTCCGATGGAACAAGGTGGATTCCATCCACCTGACCATCCATTTGAGGTCCTCCAAATGGATTATATCCAAATGGATAGATGTAGAGGTTACAAATATGTCCTGGTAGTAGTATGTTCATTATCCAGGTGGACCGAAGCCTATCCAGTCCCTGATTATACTGCTGTAACTACCGCCAGACAACTGGTGCGAGAGTTTTTCCCATGTTATGGATTACCGCGTGTCGTATATTCCGACAACGGTCAGCCTTTCTCCTCTGAACTCATGAAACAAGTGTCCCTTCTGTTAGGGTGTACCTGGAAGTTCCATTGTGTGCGACATCCTGAAGCAGCAGGCCTTGTAGAAAGACATAATCAGACTTTAAAAATAAAACTGGCAAAGATTTGCGCAGACAAAGGCGTGGATTGGATGGTAGCCCTACCAGTTGCCCTCTTTTACATGCGAATGGTAGCCCATTCCAGAACAGGCTTATCTCCCTATGAAGTGGTCTTCGGTAGACCACCGAATATGTGGGGCGCTCCAATACCGAAAAAGATTACTGATGTTGATAGTAACATGCTGACAGATTACCTGGCTTCCTTGATGTCTGCACTACTCTCTTGTCGTTCGCAGGTTGTCGCCACTTTCCCTGACAACACCCAGGTCAAAGAATACTCAATCGCTCCTGGCGACTATGTCCTAATCCGGAACTTTGATAGATCAAGTCCTCTTGAACCGAGGTGGAAAACGCCGAAACTGGTGTTGCTAACAACAAGGACCGCCGTGAAAGTCGAGGGACGGAAAGGTTGGATACACCTTCACCACTGCAAACGCTACTTCGGGAATGACTGTACTTTTAAAAGGAACACTGACTGCTCGGACTTTGAGCCCCCTTTGCTAGAGGAGACTCCGCAGCAGAAATATAAAGCGAAACTCAGATCCCATAAGTCAGAACCCGTTTGATCGATTAAGTCCACTAGGTGGTGAAGCGGTTGAACATGTATTCTGGCTTGCATGAGATCTCGAACAAAGCGACCGAAAGAAAGAGCAGGATGAAGAGCAAATACTGTAAACTATTACGTGGTAGATGTATAGTTACTTTGATTTTTCTATCTCTCCTATGTATCACGATAATATGTATCAGCTTCGTACTACATGCTATTTTTCCTTCTATTGCTTCACCTTTACACTCCTCCACTAATGATACCACAAAACACACATTTAGTGATCTACCATCCCATGAGTTATCGTATCGACTTGCTCTGCGCAACAATACCTTTATTCAGATGCTGCACCATTCACATCAGACTAGCAATGCTACAGACTGCTGGGTCTGTGGCCGACTTCCCCCGTATCAGAAGGTGAAGGGAGTGTTGCCTCTTTTCCCTTTTCCGTTCTCCCATAATGGTTCTTGCGGAGCATGGTTTGCCTTAATGACATCCATAAACGGTGATGCCAAAGAATGTCAAGAGGAGGATTGTAGGGGCGAGTGGGTATGGGGTAACTTGAATAAAGTCATGAACAAAGCATGTTTCCCAGATGAAGAGGGTCTTCCCCAAATGAAAGGTACAGATCTAGAAAATGAAGAGTATCTGCAAGGAAATGCGACCCTCGATTTCATAGTATTGAATGTAAAGCCCCAACACATGTCAGGTCCGCCTTCAATTACTGTTCTGCCAGTGAAAGGGAACTTGTGTGTCAGAAAAGAAGGCTCAGTACATTTGGGGCACAGTGAGTGTGATACCATAATAGTATTCAAAGATAAAGGAAAGTCCTATTTCAGAGCATCACAACACACCTACTTTATTTGTGGCCAGACAGCCTATGTACAGCTGCCCTTGGACTGGGGTGGGACATGCTACATATCATTTCTCCTACCACCCGTTTTCTTGGCCCCATCGAGCTATCATCAAGATCTTCGGCTCACACTTGTCAGACACAGACGAGGGCTCGATGCCTCTGGCATTGACCAGACTGAGACAGCTTGGGAGCAATATACAGATTTCAATAAAGGATTTTTTTTCTTCATAGGTCCCGTCCAGAATAGTAAACTTATCCGAAGGCTAACAAGGATTCTAGAAACAGTTGCTAATGTGACTGCATCGGCCCTGGGGAATCTGACCCAGGAACAGTATGCTATGAGACTGGTCGTTCTTCAGAATCGTCTTGTTCTTGACGTCATCCTGGCGGATAGGGGCGGGGCTTGTAGGGTCATCGGTTCTAGCTGTTGCGTTTTCATACCTAATAACGCACCGTCTGTATACAAAGCAATAACAAGGCTCCACAAGATTGCCCATAGCATACATCAAGACCCAGGCACGTGGACATGGTCCGATTGGCTCTGGGGGTTAATATCGGCTTGGGGATGGAAAGTGTTGACCGTCTGTGGCTTGATACTATTAATGATATTCAGTTGTTGCCTATGTCTGCAGTGTGGCCCGGCCATTTGTGGCCTGTGTGCTACTGCATGTGTTTCACATCCCCGTTTACAGAGCATTGAAAATGGAAAAATAATGCTGCAAGAACAGATCAACTGTCTCATGAGAATAGACGTTACATAGGGGGTTCACTAGGGTACAAGGAGGGAATGAGGAAAATAAAAATCTATGAGGCCTATATGTCCCCATGTGCCCCCCCAACGCGTATGTGCACATGCATGTAACCTATGCATGTCCCCTCCATGGCCTTTCCTACCATGAAACATATGCTATAACGTGGCCTGCCATCATCCAGACCCCCATGAGAGAAACGACAAATCCGCATTGAGGCCTACACGTTTGCATCATGTTTTCCTGCACCACATACAAACCTGTGTTTGTGGCTCAGCTAGACCCGAACAGAGGTTTCAGGCCTCAGACGTTCAGAAAGCTGTAGCTGCGTATCCTTGGCCTTACACACTTGGGCCTCAGCCAAAGGGGCCCTGTCACAAGGTGCCGAGACAGTATTGAGCACGGTTATCTGCTTACTCCTACGGAGCCGCATTCCTGCCTGGAGAAGGAGGGATCAGCATAGCCCATCAGCACAGGAGAAAGCACAGCCTTTCTGTCTCTGTTTGTGAGATTGCAAAACTTACGTCAGTAAAAAGCCCATAGCCCCCATGTAAGGCCTCTGCAGTAAATGAAGTAAATGAAGAAATAAGATGCCACATCGGCTCTTGGTGATGAGCAACCTATGTCACAAATCAGTCCCTGCTCCAGACATCAGATATTAGATAAACAAGATGTGCTGGTCGTCCTGACACTGAAGGCCTCACTCACTGAAGGCCTCACTTTCAGACTTTCCGGTTGCATAGCAACCCTTCCCCACGTCAGGTACACGTCATGCTCGAGTTGAGCACCAGTAAGGCAAAGTTCCAGTACAATTCCAGCAGATCACGCAACCCCTCCAGGTATCCACCCACCTATGACAAATTACCCATTATCATCAAGTGGACGCCCACATGGACCCCCACCTTCACACCTACTTACACGCCCACATGCTCTTATCTCACTCTCTTTTGCTCTTTTCGTTTCCGATGTATATATACTGTACTCTGTGAATAATGTTTTGAGAATACTTTTGAGTCCCTTCCAGATCCCTTGTGGTGATGGTAATATTCTCCCTTTGACTCGAGTTATTGGAATAAAGCCCTTTTGAACCTGATACCACAGACTCAGCCTCTTGCTTTATGCATGATCCTCTTGATATTCTGAAATACATAGAGCGTAATATTTTATTTACGACAGGAAGGGGCCTCACAACAGACCATGTGGGGCAAGCAGGAGAAGCAGTTGCAGCACAACAGACCAGGAAGGGCAAAAGAGTGTGGCAGTAAAATGGACCATGGAGGACAGGAGGAACGGGATAGGGGCATGGAATGTGGACAGGCAGGTTGGAGGTGGCAGGACCAGTTTGCAGTCATCTGACAATGCTAGGCAGGTGGGAGGGGAGTGACAGCTCAACAGAACTCTCAGAGTAGATAGGAGGGGCAGGTCCATGGAACTTTTTGGGCAAAAAGGATGGAGCATGGGCATGCACAAAGACATTGGAGGGCAGGGGGAAGGAGAATAGTGGCAGCAAGCTAAGCACAAAGGCTACACAGGAGGTCAATGATGGGACATAGAATTGGGCAATGGAGGGCAGGAGGAGTGGACTGGTACATCATGCTAAATAGAGGGCAGTGGCAGCACATCAGACCATGCATGGCAGGAGGGAGGAGGCTATTCCATGGATTCAGGCAACAGAGGATAGGGAGGAGGTGGATGAGGCAGCAAGCTAACTGTTCAGAGAAGGCGGGAAGACCAGTGGCAGAACAACGGCCACACAGAGCTGTAATAAGGGAGCAGGGACATGGACTTGGACAATGGATGGCTAGGAGGAGGGAATGCAGGAGCAGCATGCTTGGGTGGGGGCAGTTGAATGCCAGGCCCTGCTTCCAACCCCCACCATCCATTGTGACATGCATCTTACTTAATGTTAAATAAAACCTAGAAATTTGTTGAAAAAAACAAAGATTACAGGGACGGTATAGTTAGACTCAGATTTCACTCATACACAACCAGTGAAATTCAGCAGTTATAGTTACCTGAGCTAACTATAACTTACGCCCCCGCAATGTACTGCTAATGATCTCAGACATTACATCATTCATGACATGGTCAGTTACATCACTCATGACATCTCTAATGAGCTGTGAATGGAATGGAACTATAATCGCTAGAACTTTATTTAGGGATAGTGTGTGTATATTAACACCCTTTTTTTCCATTTCTTTCATGTAAGAACCATTATAATACGCAAGTTGCCGATAGCCTTTCACTTTAAAGTAATGTGTAGTCCATTGTTTATATTGATGTTTGCAATTCTAAGTATGTTTTCTATGAATAAGTCACATTGACAAACATACAGGTATGGCGGTCACGGGGCAAGATATGCTGAAATGACATTGTGTGCATATTAACACTTGTTTTATTTTCTTTATTGTATCAATTCCTGAATTTTCACATCGTAACCAGGCCAATATGGCCACCAGCTTTTTGGATTAAAGTAATGCACTGTTGATGACGTCACATGTTACATCACTGATGACATGGTCAGTGACATCACTGATGACATCACTGATGACATCTCAAATGACATCACTGATGACATCATCTACGTGATCATCTGATGCACCTCCTCACACCCTAAAATACAGACTACCATTCTCGAAACCATAGACACACCAATACTAGTACAGCTACAATATTCTGTGCACTATGCATGTGAGACAAACTACTCCAGCTAACACTGAAAACTCTGAGATCATGCTGATCGGAGAAGCAACGATGAAATTGTCCCCCAACTGGTGGCCTGAGGAACTAGGGTCAGCCCCATCCCCCAAACATGTGGTGAAAAACTTAGGGGTGAATCTTGACCAGAAACTAACATTAGAAGAACACATTAACCACACCGCAGGGACATGCTATTGCACACTGGGCTTCCTCCGAAGGGTCTTCCCCCTTCTACCAACATCCATACGCAAAACTCTGGTCCAGGCCCTGATTCTCAGCCACCTGGACTACTGCAACGCTTTACTTATCTCTACCAAGGAACCCTCCCTTAGCAAATTGCAGGTAGTCCAAAACACCACGGCCAGATTGGTGAACAATGCCCCTCCCAGAACCTCAGCTGCTCCGTTACTTCAAGAACTTCACTGGCTTCCAGTGAAACAAAGAGTAAAATTTTAAATATGCTGCATGGTTCACAAATCCCTGAACAACATGGGATCCAGCTACCTGACCAAAAAACTGGTTAGAAATATGCCACCCAGAACCTTGCGATCACGTAACCAAGGACTCTTCCATGTCCCATTCTTCAAACTAGCCCCAATGGGCGGTAAAGCATTCTCCCACCTCGCCCCGCGGTATTGGAATCAGCTCCCGCCCCCAGTTGCGTCAATGCCCTAACTTCCTAACTTTCAGAAAACTGCTGAAAACGATACTGTTCTAACTCTCCTTTGGTTGACCACTAGCAGTCACTGCGCTGAGATACCCCGATGGGGGTGATTCGGGCGCTATAGAAATCACAAATCAAATCAAATCAAATCATTCAGACCTCTAATCAGCTACAAAGCTTTGATACAGTCTTGTAAATACTCAGTTAGTACCCATGCAGTCTAGGAATCCTTCTGTCTGTCCCATGCACTTCTCCATTCAACCATCCAGCACTGTCTACGTTTCCTATCACTCTGCAAAATACCTAAGTACTAATAAATTTAGCATGCACTCTCTTTGCAGCACTGAAATTACTCCATTTATTGTCATATACTTAAGGAATGGCCTAGCCACTAACACAAGTGCAGGTACAGTATTTGGTACAATATGCATGCTGACCTCTAACCAGCTACATACTATTGATACGCTCATCTAAATACCCAGTCAGTACCTATGCAGTCTAGGAATTCATCTGTCTGTCCCATGCACTTCTCCATTCACCCATCCAGCACTATCTACGTATCCTATCACTCCACCAATACTTAAGCACTTATAAATTCAGCAAGCACTTTCTTTGCAACACTGAATTTACTCCAGTTATTAGTCGTATACTTAAGGAATGGCGTAGTCAAAAACACAAGTGCAGGTACAATATTTTGTACACTATGCATGCACACCTCTAACCAGCTACAAACTATTGATACGCTCTTCAAAATACCCAGTTAGTACCTATGCAGTGTATGATTCCTCCTGTCTGTCCCATGCATTTCCCCAATCACCCATCCAGCACTATCAACTTATCCTATTACTCCACCAATACCTAAGCACTTGTAAATTCACTATACATTCTGGGGCATATCAGCGGCAACCGGCGATAATTATCGCTAAGCGCACTTAGCGCTAGGATAATTATCACCGGCTAGCGTGGATTTTTATCGCTGAGATAGCATGCTATTAGCAACGCTTATCTCAAAAGCGATAAAAATCCTAGCGCTAACTGCCAAACGTGAGATTATCACTGGAAACCCCGCGATAATCCCACGAAGTTTGGCAATAGCTTGCTGATAGGGCCTCACATACTTAGCCATGATATCCACCTTCCATAGGATATCATGGCTAAGTCAGTTTCAAAGCAGGCGTAAGGAAAGTAGCAATAACAGAGGTTATCGCTACTTCTTGTCGCTATGCTGCTTTGCGTGAGGCTTGATAATAGGAGAAATGTCGCTTAGCGACATTTCTCCCTTTATCCTGGGGAGGAACGTCCACTTTGCATCTCATTAGAGATGCAAAGATAGGCGTTAGGAATTCAGGCGCTAAGGCAAGGTTTCACGCGATAGCGTGACCTTGCTGATAAAGCGATAAAATTATCGCTGCTTTTCGGCCGAAAACAGCCGCAAAAGCAGCGATAATTTTTTAGCACCGCCTTGTAGATATGCCCCTCTGTTTGTAATACTGTAATTATTCTAGTTACTAGTCATGAACTTATGGAATGGCCTAGCTACTAACACAAGTACATCTATAACATTTTGTGCACTATCGAAGCAGACTTCTAACTAGCTACATACTATTGCTACACTCTTCTAAATACCCAGTTAGTACTCATGCAGTGTAGGAATCGTCCAGTCTGACCCATGCACTTCTTTAATTACTTATCTACCACTATTCACTTATCCTATCACTCCACCAATACGTAAGCACTTATAAATTAAGTGTTCACTCTGTTTGCAGCACTGTCATCATTCCAGTTACTAGTGGTATTCTTATAAAATGACCTAGGCACCAACTCAAGTCCACATAAAATATTCTGTGCATAATCCCAACAAATCTCTAAGCAGATACAAACTATTGGTCCACTCCATTAAATACTGAAGTAGTAACCATGCAGCGTAGGATACCTCCTGTCAGTCTCATGCAATTCTTCAATCACCCATCCAGCACTATGTTCTTATTGTATCAGTCTGCCAATACCTAAGCACTTATGGGGCAGATTTACAAGCACCCTGCACCACCAGTACGTCACTTTTTGTAACGTAGTGATGGCGCCAGGCACTACTTACAAGGAGAGGAAAAGCCACCCTGCGTGGTTTTTCCTCTCCTTGTAAATACGACCCCTTCATACACAGAACTGTGTGTTGAAGGGGCGTCCCATAGGTGTTGCTGTGGGTGTTCCCATGCAACACCCATAGAACAAGACACATCTCCAGATTTATCAGAAATCGTAAATCTGGAGATGTGTGTGAATGCTGTGCCATCCTAGAGTTGGTGTAGCAAGGCGCAACGAGGAGAATTCTTTTCATTTCTCCTCATGTTTTCCTCTTTCAATGCATGCTGCATTCCACAGCATACATTGAAATAGGAAAATGCCTTTACTGATTGTTTTTGTGCAGGAAGGTGTCCCTTCCGGAACAAAAACAACCTCCACATGACACAGACATCCTTGCGCCATGGTGCAAGGGTGCCTGTGTCACTGCATGGCTGCAGTTTGTGCAGCAGTGCAGAGGGAAGCACAGAGTTGCAACATATTTATGTACATATGTCACATCCCTGTGCTTCGGAAGTGCCGCAGTGCAGCTAAAGAGCTTGCAGTGTCACGCTGCAGTACTTCCTCATAAATCTTCACCTATAAATTCACCATACACTACTAATGCATTCTTTCAGTCAATCATGCTGTATACATATATTCAACCAAACTTTTACACATTACCTTGCAATTATAGTTCTTTCTTTAACCAGATAAGGTAGTTCTGATAAGAACTTTTTTTTCTTCTTTTTTCCTTTGTATTTTAAAAAAAAATCTTTTAACAATTTTGTATTTTTTTGTGTTTTTTTAAAAAAATGAACAAAAAAAAGAACGAAAAAAACAGGAAACATTTGAAATTACTTATCATTCCAAAAACAAAAAAACAAAAAATTTAACAACGATGGTTGCGTTGCGCAGCACAAACTGCATCCCACTGCTCACCGAAGCATATAAGTTTCTTACACTTCACGCAGTGTTGCTCGAAAAAGGCGAATTCCGGCCTAATGTCCATTGCAGGTGTTCCTGAAGATGCTCCAGATGTACTTGCCACTGCAGGTGAGAGGTTCAAAGCAGCCCACCTCATTTCCTCCTGAGCAAGATTAAGAGGATGTGTGGTCCGGAGATGCTTGTACATAGTAGCAGTGCCACAAGAGTTTTTTTTTTTCGCTGCTTCTTGACAGGACTCGGTCACAAATTTTGCAAGTCACCTTTCTCGCATTTACTTTCTTCTCACCAGGTGGAAAAGTGAAGAATTTCCACACGACAGATTCCAGCCTCTGTGGACGTGGTGCCTCCTGCAAGAATCCTTGTTCAGAAGACACTTCCTCCTGCTGCTGCTGCTGTCCAGATGCCCTTTTGTTTGATATTTTTTGAAAAACACCAAAAAAAACAAGCAAAAAGTGATCTTGTAGGAAAATAGATGTCTCTCTAAAGATGCTCCAACAAGAATGATTAAAATGGGTGGGGTCCTTCAATAGTTACAGTGGGAAATGTTATGAACCAATTAAATCTTTTTTTTTGAGGTCACATGGGATCCGCGCACTCTGCGCTCATGAAGCACGCACCCGATGCGACTTCGCGAAAATATATTTAAAAATAATCTAAGTTTATTATAAGTACAAATATATTATTTTTATGAATATCTTAGACAGTCTTTTGCCCTAATATGTATATTAAACACACATGCATATCATTTTAGAACATAAAAAAATTCACAGGAGTCGCGCACCCAGTGCGCCCCAGCATGTATATGATATCACGCGGGACCCGCCACCGTGCAAGCGTTGCGTACCGTAATGCGCATGTGTCACGAATGCGCGGGAGCAGGAGTCATGGACTTTTCGCATACCAATTGAGCACATCACGTAATATTAAATGTATATGATGTAACAGAAAAACATGCAGTCATAGCACACCGTACGCGGATCCTTCACACCATTTCTAAAATGGCGGCTAGAATCTGCGCACCTACCGTGATGTGTACGCTTTGGGTGCGTGACTCCAAAAAAAATTTGGCAAAAACTTGTATAAATATATTACAATAAAAACATAAAACAAAAAAAGAAAACAATATTTCAGTTGTAATTTTTATTTTGAAATTTTCAGAAAAAGATATAATGTTATTCAATGAATAAAATATTTATAAATAAACAGTTTAAAAACTGTAGAAAATCAGTACAAAATATAGGTATAACTTAGCATTTAAAAAACCTTTGAAATTCACTGAAAAAACCATAGGTTTCAGAGATATTATAGTTAGAAATTAGCATTTAAAAAAGCTTTGAAATTCACTGAAAAAACCATAGGTTTCAGAGACCTTATAGTTAGAAATTAGCATTTAAAAAACCCTGGAAATTCACAGAAAAAACCATAGGTTTCAGTGGTGTTATAGTTAGCTGGACATTTCACTCGTACAAAACCATAGAAATTCCTCTGTTATAGTTAGTTCTGCTAACTATAACTCGCGCACCCACAATGCACTGCTGATGATGTCACATATTACATCATTCATGACGTGGTCAGTGACATCACTGATGACATCACTGATGATATCTCAAATGACATCACTGATGACATTATCCACATGACAATCTGATACACCTCATCATACACTAGTATACCCTTTCATCACTCACTGTAAAATACTGAGTACCATATTTGAAACCATTGACACACCAATACCAGTTACTACGTACCCACTCCCTGATTCCTAAGTCTACACACACAACTACCCATTCAACAACAGAATCACTTATCCATGCAGTCACTAATTAATAGAACACTATCAAATGCACTTATACACATATATAGACATTGACACATCAGCAGTCATCTTATTCGGTTATGCAGTCATCCTACACACTCATGAAAAAAATTAATCACACTTACATTTACTCACTTACACAATTATACACACAACACCTCATTTATTCAAACACATAGTAACTCATAGTTAATATGCTAAAAAATAACCATTACAATTATACACTCATTCATATAGTTACTCTCACAATCACTGACTCTTATATATACTTATTTATTTACACCAACACTCACATACAACGCCTTTGATTTTTTTACTTTGTTGAAGATGTGCAACTAAAACATATATTCACTCAACAACACACAAATAAATACACTCAGTCAACCAAACAACTGTTTCCATATGTACTCTTAAACCTATACACCTGGTCAATCAACCATTCACACATCTATGCATTGAGTTACACACACACCATCCAACCACACACAAATTTAGTGTCCCATACAAATACTCACCCAACTAATCAGTAACAAATATACACACTCATGTAGTTAGTGACCAACTGGTGCAGCATGTTATACAACAACAGAGACAGTGATGGACAAATTCACATAGTTTAATTATTAATCCATGTATTAAGTGAGACACTTTTAATTACTCACTTAAACAGACAGTCAGACAGCTACTAAATCCTCCATCCAGACAGTTATGTATTCACTCAATCTTCAACACAGATTGGTATATATATAATACATATTTAAATTTCAAACTAAACCACATTCACTGGATGATGTCATCAGTGATGTCATCAGTGATGTCATTTGAGATGTCATCAGTGATGTCACTGACCATGTCATGAATGATGTAATATGTGACATGATCAGCAGTGCATTGCGGGTGCGTGAGTTATAGTTAGCAGAACTAACTATAACGGAGGAATTTCTATGGTTTTGAACGAGTGAAATGTCCAGATAACTATAACTCCCCTGAAACCTATGGTTTTTTCTATGAATTTCTAAGGTTTTTTAAATGCTAATTTCTAACTATAACGTCTCTAAAACCTGTGTTTTTTTCAGTGAATATATATATATATATATATATATATATATATATATATATATATATAATATATAATATATATAATCGCTACCAAGTTGCACCATTGTTGGTAGCGTGGATATATATATATATATATATATATATATATATATATATATATATATATATATATATATATATATATATATATATATATATATATATATATATATATATATATATATATATATATATATATATATATATATATATATATATATATATATATATATATATATATATATTATCTACTGGCGGTCGCCAGTAGATAGTTATAGTTAGGACCGAGTTTCCATAGGAAATCTAAAAATTCTATTTTGAATAACTTTGGCGCCGGTTGACGAATCCTCGCGAAATTTTCAAAACTAATGGGGCGCTCCGCTCAGCTCCTACCCTGAAAGTCTCGGGGTGATTCGTCAAGCGGGGGCCAAGAAAAAGGGGGGGTCCCAAAACGCGTTTTCCCCATGCATTTTTCCATAGGACCTTTAGTCGAAGCTACAGCCCGAACGGCTGAACAGAATTACGTGAAATTTGGCAGAGAGGTAGCCATAAGGTCAAGGAAGTGCCTTTTGCAGGTCTGGTGTAAATCTGTTCAGTATTTCCTAGTATTTCCATAGCATTTAAAAGCATATCAATATCTATACGCGCGCACCGTGCGCTCACTGTGCAAGCCCAGTACGTGCACCCTGCCGCGCGCGAGCGTAATTCTGATTGGTGGATGGATGTCAGTAAACATTCGAATCGGTCGAAATCAGGAAGTGTCGGCCGCCATTTTGTCTGTCGCACTGAAAAGAAAAGGTGGAGAACGTGAATAGGGGGCAGAGTAGGGATTTCTTGACCCCCTAGCCATTGTCAGGGGGTCACAGTAGGACCACAAAGGGCTAAAAAAAAGATTTTAATTTTTTTAAAAAACATTGCGGGCACTCTGCGTGCACCCAAAAAAAACCTTAAAAAAAGTAGAATTAAAAATCAAGTTTAAGTGTTTAGATATTAGGTGGCTCTAAAAAGAGCCCTTGTGTTTATTGAGTGTTTTTCGGTACCTACAAGTAAGTACCGATGCAGAGTCTAAGGTTCCCTTCCTCATTAAAATGCACACCATCTCCTCTATAAATGTCTTGCATGTTGTAACGCAAGTTGTTGTGGTATATAGAACCCATACCATAGTCTCTGAGGAAAGCAGAAACAGACTTATTGACATGCTTCCTTGCTTTGTCAATTTGTGGACAATGTTGGTTGGACCAGTTCCACTTTTGCCTTTGGCATATATTAGAATATACAAAGGCAGTTTGTGGAAAAAGTGACATTAATTGCACAAAGGTGTCCTTAATAAGCATTTCCAGACCTACCCCAGTTAAAGTGCCTAGGTCATTTCCACCACAGTGCACAATAATAAGGTTAGGCTGTGGGAGATGTAGAAAGGTTTTCACCAAAGACATTAATTGGTGCCACTTTAACCCTCTCTGACCAATCCATTTAATGTCTACATTTGGCGAAGCAAGATCTTTGACAATACCTCTTTTTTCTGCATACTTTTCACTCCAGAAGACATAGCTATGACCTACAATCCACATTGTGAACATCTTCCAAGGAGACCTGGATGCACTCAGAAGGTGTCTTTCAGTAGAATGGCAATATGAAATGAAAGACAGTTGTAAAATGGAGGCAAACATAACTTTTTAAAATAAAAAGAACTCATTGGCTAATTCAGACCACTCAACACTAAAAACTAGGCTGTATGTTTACATTTTTAAAAGCATGTTTTGTATTGGTTCAGAAAAATGTGTTCCCACTGAACATTACTTTGGATTTGCTGTTAGGTTTGAAAAGTCAAGCACTCTTGCTCTTTGGATTAGAAACATTGTGTGCTGAACTTCTGACCTCTCTCCTCACACCAGTGTTCCATGACCTGTTGCTATGCTAGCAGATAGAAGTCATGTTGGGGGAAGGGATCATTTGGAAAAGGGTTGAAATTTGCAACCAATAGAAATGTGTGATTCCGTTTGAAAAAATGTGGGAAGCACTGTGATTTGAAGTTAACATGTATATGTGTGAAAAAAGAGAGGGAAACTTTGCCATTTACTGGTTCTGGTGAGAGGAGTACAGATCACAGATTCTGGCTCTGATTATGTGCTCTGATTATCTGCTGTGTGTAATCTGCTGTGTGAGTGCCACATTTCTTTCACAACTAACTACTTTTAAAGGTGAGTTATGAATTTGAGAGGGGATGTATATGTTGCATTTTGATATAAAGAATAGAAATTTGATTCTTCTTTTGAAGTTGAGTTTTTCATTTTATGTTTTGGAAGATATTTAACTGCCTTGAACTTTTAAGATGATATGGAGGATGTCTTCAGCATAAGTTAAGGTGTACTGGTATCACGTAGGAAAACTGTTTTGTGCCTAGAATCACACCATGAGTCTGTGTGCACACAGGAATTGTTGTCAGAGATTTAATTCGTGTTGCTGTTGTTCTGTAAGAGTTGCACTGGCAGGAAAGGGGCAGCTTGTTTTCTTGAACTGTGATGGTTAGAATTCAGCAGAACTCAGTATCTCACAAATGAGAGGCAAATGCTAACACATTTGAAATCAACATGGTAGATTTTCCTTCCACTTTTAAAGTTGTGTTTTACATTTTATGTTTTGGAAGATATTTAACTGCCTTTTACTTGTAAGGTATTATGGAGTATGTCTTCACCATAAGTTAAGGTGTACTGGTATCACCCAGGAATACTGTTTTGTGCCTAGAATCACACCATGAGTCTGTGTGCACACAGGAATTGTTGTCAGAGATTTAATTTGTGTTGCTGTTGATCTGTAAGACTTGCACTCGCAGGAAAGGGCAGCTTGTTTTCTTGAACTGTGATGGTTAGCATTCAGCAGAAATCACTATCTCACAAATGAGAGGCAAATGCTAACACATTTGAAATCAACATGGTTGATTTTCCTTCCACTCCTGTAATGGGTGAGGTAATTCCTACATGTTCAAAACTCCAATTAACCCTTACCACACATGTACTCTTACATACGTATCTGTAGTGCTCATGCAGTTGTGCAAGTGTCCATGCAGATCTCTCTTGCACCTGACAATACACAGTCTCCAGAAATACACTCTTAGCACACAGCCAGCAGCTTCTCCTGCACAGTCATGCTTACTAATCAGCACTGTGTGGTGTTTCAGATAGCAGTGAGTAACGCTAATACATTCAACATCACCAAGGCTCATTTCATTTGCTGGAGTGTAGTCAGTCACCCAGGTTACACATGTTCATGGTCTTAAAAAGCTGTTTGGACATGTGCTCTTTTCTGTTTCTGAAAACTATAATGAAAATGTTTCAGACTGTTAGAGTAAATATCACTTGCTCTACCACAGTAGTAAGTGTGCTTTCAAATTGCCAAAGAAAATATCGCTTTCCGCCTAGAATCACACCATGATTCTGTGTGTTCACAGGAATTGTTGTCTGAGATTCTATTTGTGAAGTTGTTGTTCTGTAAGACTTGCACTCCCAGGAAAGGGGCAGCTTGTTTTCTTCAACTGTGATAGATAGCACTCAGCACAAAATAGTATTTCACAAATGAGAGGCAAATGCTAACATGTTTGAAATCAACATGGTAGATTTTCCTTCCACTCCTGCAATGGGTGAGGTAATTCCTACATGTTCAAAACTCCAATTAACCCTTACCACACATGTACTCTTACATACATCTCTGCAGTCTTCATGCAGTTGTGCAAGTCTCCATGCAGATCTCTCTTGCACCAGACAATACACAGTCTCCAGAAACACACTCTTTGTACACACGCAGCAGCTTCTCCTACACTCCCATGTGTACTTCTCAGCTGTGTATTGTGTTCCAGATAGCAGTGTGTAATGCAAACATATTCAACGTCACCAAGGCTCATTTCGTTTGCTCTAGTCTAATCACTCACCCTGTAACACATGCTCATAGTCTCAAGAAGCTGTTAGGACATGTGCTCTTTTCTGCCTCTCTAAATGAGAAGGAAAATGTGTCAGGCTGTCACAGTAATTATCACTTGCTCCACCACAGTAGTAAATGTGCATTGGAATTGCCAAAGAAAATATCGCTTTCTGCCTAGAATCACACCATGAGTCTGTGTGCACACAGGAATTGTTGTCAGATATTTTATTTGTGTTGCTGTTGTTCTGTAAAACTTGCACTTGCAGGAAAGGGGCTGTTTGTGTTCTTCAACTGTGATGGTTAGCACTCTGCAGAAATCACTATCTCACAAATGAGAGGCAAATGCTAACACATTTGAAATCAACAGGGTAGATTTTCCTTCCAATCTTGCAATGGGTGAGGTTGTTCCTACATGTTCAAAACTATAATTAACTCTTACCACACATGTACTCTTACACTCATCTCTGCAGTGTTCATGCAGTTGTGCAAGTCTCCATGCACATCTCTCTTGCACCTGACAATACACAGTCTCCAGAAACACACTTTTTGCACACACGCAGCAGCTTCTCCTACACTCCCATGCGTACTACTCAGCTCTGTGTGGTGTTTCAGAGAGCAGTGTGTAACGCAAACACATTCAACGTCACCAAGGCTCATTTCGTTTGCTCTAGTCTAATCACTCACCCTGTAACACATGCTCATGGTGCCAAGTAGCTGTTAGGACATGTGCTCTTTTCTGCTTGTCTAAAATATAAGGAAAATGTGTCAGGCTGTCACAGTAATTATCACTTGCTCCACCACAGTAGTAAATGTGCATTGAAATTGACAAAGAAGATATCGCTTTCTGCCTAGTATCACACCATGAGTCTGTGTGCACACAGGAATTGTTGTCAGAGATTTAATTTGTGTTGCTGTTGTTCTGTAAAACTTGCACTTGCAGGAAAGGGGCAGCTTGTTTTCTTCAACTGTGATGGTTACCACTCTGCAGAAATCACTATCTCATAAATGAGAGGCAAATGCTAACACATTTGAAATCAACATGGTAGATTTTCCTTCCACTCCTGCAATGGGTGAGGTAATTCCTACATGTTCAAAACTCCAATTAACCCTTACCACACATGTATTCTTACATACATCTCTGCAGTCTTCATGCAGTTGTGCAAGTCTCCATGCTGATCTCTCTTGCACCTGACAATACACAGTCTCCAGAAACACACTTTTTGCACACATGCAGCAGCTTCTCCTACACTCCCATGCGTACTACTCAGCTCTGTGTTGTGTTTCAGATAGCAGTGTGTAACGCAAACACATTCAACCTCACCAAGGCTCATTTCCTTTGCTCTAGTCTAATCACTCACCTTGTAACACATGCTCATGGTGTGAAGTAGCTGTTAGGACATGTGCTCTTTTCTGCTTGTCTAAAATATAAGGAAAATGTGTCAGGCTGTCACAGTAATTATCATTTGCTCCACCACAGTAGTAAATGTGCTTTGAAATTGCCAAAGAAGATATCATTTTCTGCCTAGACTCACACCATGAGTCTGTCTGCACACAGGAATTGCTGTCAGGGATTTAATTCATGTTTCTCTTGTTTTGTAAGACTTGCACTCGTAGGAAAGGGTCAGCTCATATGATAGGATTTGAAAAGCTCAAAAAAAATTGTAATGAATTAAAATTACATAAAGGTATTTTTTTTTAGTTTCTTGCAGGTATTGCTGAGCAACAGTGAAAAAATTTAAAGATGCCTATAAAGTCAAGAAAGAGAAAAGAAAAGCAACAACAACTATATTTGAAGACAACTGATAAAAAAAAAATGGAGGAGAAGCTCGTGTTGGAAAAAAGAAAAAGTCTTCTGGTAAGCAGACCAAGGAATTTTAAAAAAAATATCTTCAAAAAAACAAAAAATGTTAAAAATATATGCCCTTCAAACAGTGTTTCAAGTACAAAACAACATCAGAGTCGACAGCAAAAACAAAAAGCTAATGTACAATCAAAAGTAAGAAAGAGTGATGTGGTACGAAAAATAGATTTTAAAAACATTCGTCGAAAAATGTTTCAGAGAAGAGTGATGTTGAATTTGCTAAAGGATGTGAAAAAATATAAGAAGAAAACCAAGAAAGAGAAATATATTGAAAGTATTGTTACTAAGGCTTTGGAAATAAAAAGAAAACTATTCATTTTAATTTTGAACAGGATGCGTAGATTTGATAAATTAGTCAATGCAATGAAGTCACAAAGCAAAAGGAAAAGAGTAGTGAAAAAAAATAACTTTTGTAAAGTGTTCTTAGGAGAATGGAATCATAGTTCAATTACTGAACCATTTTTTAATGAAGAGAGTTATCTTCAAAGTAATAGTTTGTTGCATGCAGTTGACACCAATGGTAGAGCTTATGAAGTGAAAGACGGTTGTGTAATGGGAAAGGAGAAAATGGTTCCAAGAAATGAGGAAGAAGTGATGGCTGCTGAGGTTATGGGGAGACGTCCTAAAGCCCCAGTGTACACTTGGAATTGTAGTAGTATTTGTACTGTGCGACAGGAATCTATTGATAAATTACGTGACTTTCTAAGAGAATATAGTAAAAAGAGTGTTAAACAGAAGATTAAGGTGCTTCAAAGATTAGATCCATGCAGAGTGAGAGAGAATACTGGTTTGCAAGGACATTCTCTGGCTTGTCTATCTAGGAAAGTTTGTCAAAGTGTTTTTCACCATTTTAGGATGCTGGCAGTACATCATACTGAAATGAGAAAGTTTGTGAGAACATTGTATTTTGCTAAAAGTCCAGCACTAAAGTTAAATGAGTTGAATAATGCTCTGTTCCGTGGATCTGTATCAGATGTAGTGAAGGTTACTGATGAGATTCAGTTTTGTTACTTTGGTCCTGAACAAGAAAGTGCAGAAAATGACAAAGTTATTGAGGAAAATGTGGAAGAGAATGTAGAACTCACTGTTAGTAAAAATTTTGAAGATGAAATGACAAATTTTACTATCATCTCTAATGAAAGACCAAATATTACTTGTATTTGTTGCCGGAGAACCCATTATAAAATTCAAACAAGGAATGTTGATCTGTATAAAAAAAGTGAAAATGAAGATAATTATAAAGTGGAAAGATTTTGCAACATATATATTTCTGGAAAATTGTTTTGAATTGGGTGAAGATCAGCGTATTTGTAAATACTGTTATAACAAGTTAGAAGAAAATAGAATGCCGGCTAGAGCTGTACATAATACTTTAGAATTGGTAGATATTCCTCCAGAACTTTCTGATTTAAATATGTATGAGTCTATACTCATTCAATGTGTCCATCCGTTTCAGACCATAGTGCGTATGGAGCCGAAAACAGGTAAATGACCTCCTTCAGATTTACAAAGAGGGTTAAAAGGAAGAGTTGTCTATTTGCCATTGGATTTGAAAAAAAATATGGAAACAATTGATGCAGATACTTTGGAAAGTGAACCATTAGTTATTCTGGTTAATGGTGTACCTACAAAGAATAAGAAAATTTGGCAGGAGCTGGTAGATGTACGAAAAGTACAACGAGCAAATTTGGATTTGAAAAGAAATACTAAATGGTATGAAGCAATTTATATGGATGAAGATGAAGAAGTTTTACTAGAAGACACAGGAATACCAACTGGGCAAATTGAAAAAGTGGATAAGTCAAAATAAGAAGACATTTATGAACATTTCAGCATACATCCTCCTCATTCTAAAGAAGTTATGGGAAACGCTATTGATCTGTTTCAGATGAAGAAAGCAAAAGGAACTCCCGTGAGTGTATGGGAGGAGAGCTTGGAAGCTCGTTGTTTTCCCCAGCTGTTTCCTACAGGAGAAGTTGGACGATATGATGAACGTCCAGTACAGATTCCTGCTTCGGAGTATCGGACTACAAGATTATATGCAGAAGATCCAAGATTTCGTCAAAGTATTCCATATTTGCTCCATCTTTTATTTGAAAGTGACTTGTCTGCACTATCTTATGCAGTAAATCACATTTTAAAAACTGGAGTACATCTACATAATGTGTCAGCAAAGGACTTTATCAACAAAGTGCAACAGCGAGATGATCATTTGGAATCTCAATTGATCAATCTGATGGCTTGTCAGCGTGGGACTAATGAATATTGGTACCGACGCCATGGAGAATTGAAGTGTATGTTACGGAATTTAGGAACTCCTACATGGTTCCTTACCCTAAGCTGTGCTGAGTACGCTTGGGATGATTTACTGGATTTTCTGCGAGAGGCAAATTCAAACATTAAAAACATCCAATACAAGACAGCAGGAGAATTGTGCTCATTGGATCTGGTTAATGTTTGCAGATATTTTAATCATAGATTTGAGGCTATGATGTCCTTCATCTGCAATAAAAAAAATCCACCTCTCGGAGAAGTTTCTTTTGGAGAAAAGAGTACCAAGCAAGAGGTGCTCCTCATATTCATATGCTGTTGTGGATCAAGGATGCCCCAAAATTTGGAACAGATGCTGATGAAGCAGTTTTATCTTTCATTGAAGAATATGCAACATGTGCTATACCTAAAAGCACAGAAGAAAAAAACTTAAAAGAACAAGTTTTACGTTTCCAAAGTCATCGGTGTGGAAAGTACTGTCGGCGAAAGTACAAGAGTAAAGATAAGTTCTACACAAAATGTCGATTTGGATTTCCACGACCTGTCCTTTCAAAAGGAAGAGTAAACAGTTTTATGTCAGCTGTGTGACATACTATTACAAGAAAATCGAAATACATAAATGACTACAACCCAGTCATTTTATCCATGTGGAATGCTAAAATGGATATTCAATATGTCGCTGACAATTCTATTGCTGTTGCTCGGTATGTCACATCTTACATCACAAAATCTGAGAAAACGGAATTGAAAGAAATGTGGGAAGAGATTTCTCACGAGAAGACTGTCAGTAAAAAGTTATACAGCTTCAGTTTAAAGATGTTATTGCATCGAGAAATTGATCATAAGAATGTTCAGATAGGTTATCATCTGCAAGTCTGTACTCCAAATCCAGAAGAATAATTTGGGTAAGTTTAGGCCTTGCAGGAATGCGAAATCGGGTATTGAAATCTATTCGAGAAATTGAGTATTTAGCTGAGTACGAACCAGAAAGTACAGACATTTTAAGAACAAACATGTTGGACACATATTACCCACAAAGAAGTCATCACCTTGAGAACATGTGTCTCTATGAAGTGCTGCAGAACTACATTTTTAAACGGAATGCCACAGAAGACATCAACAATGGAAAATCTAAAGTCATTGGTGAGGAAGGATGTTTGGTGAAGCAAACAAAAGGAAGTTTGATAAATCACCGGAAGCTGAGTTGCGACACTACTGAGAAAAAGGAATTTTACTACTTGGCACTTTTACAGCTGTTTAAACCATGGCGTTCAGAGGACGAACTACTAGGAGAATTTCAAAGCTATGAAGATTCCTTTAATGCTTGCAAAGATAGCATAGAATGCAGTACTTTCGGAACTTATGTTCAAATGTTAAATGAAGAAATTGAACAAGAAGCAACAATTGCAGCTGAAGTAGCTAGAGACAGTTCTCAAGACAGTCAAAGTTCTGGGACATTCAGTCAAGATCCTCTAGGACAACCAATCGTAGAAAATGAAGCTGCAATAGCTATGACGGAAGTGGAAACAGCTATGAATCTAGCAAAGGAGGATTTAATGAACTTACAAGATTTGGAACAACAACTGAATGATGAACAACAACAAATATATGAGGAAATCATAAAAAAAATTGATCACGGATTACTACATGAAAATAAAGACTGCTCATGCACGTCTTTTGGCCCAATCAGAATGTATGTCAGTGGACAAGCAGGAACTGGAAAAAGTTTCCTAATTAATGTACTTAGGAGCTACCTACAGAAGAAAACGGATTCAACTTTGTCTTGTGTTGTTACTGCTCCAACTGAGTTAGCAGCGTATAACATAAAAGGAGTTACCTTACATCGTTTGCTAATGTTACCAGTGGAGCATGAAAACAAAATTCAATATCACAAGTTAACAGGAGAAGCGTGTTTTGAAGTTTCAAGGGTGTTGAAGAAGATGAAGCTTCTCATTATTGATGAGGTAAGCATGGTATCGAACTTAATGCTTGCCTTTGTGCATTTAAGGATGCAGCAAATTCTGAAGACAGACTATGACGTGTTATTATGAGGAAAACACGTCATAGTTTTTGGGGATCTTTTACAGCTTACTCCAGTTAAGGGATTACCAGTATTCCATACCCTTACACATGAAGACACGAAAAAGTCGTTAGGAAGTATAGGTAATGTGAACATTTGGACATACTTTGAGTATAAAGAGCTCATTATCAATATGAGGCAAGCTAATGATGAGGATTATGCAAGTATTCTCAAAGATATCAGAATTGGTGTACTCACAGAACATGGCAGAAAAGCTTTACAGAGTCGATTGCTGTGTAATTTGTTTCCAGCAGAACAAATAGTTCTAGAGAAAATATACAAGAAAATTGCTGAGAAAAACACTGTAATCTGCTTAATGCCAACACTACATGAGTGCTCCATATTCAACCAAGAACTTTTGAAATTGGAAAATGAGGACATTATAAAACTGGAAACTGTGGATAAAATACAACACAAAGGAATAACTATTATATTGATAGGAAAATTGGCAACTAAATTGGATTCTCTAGAGAAAAACATTTCGAAAACAGCTGGTTTGGAAAAGAATCTTTATGTATGTTTGAATTGCAGAGCAATTTTAAGACGAAATTTGGATGTAGAAAAAGGTTTAGTGAATGGAGCTATGGGTAAAGTTGTGGGTTTTGTAAAGTACCAGAAAAAAGATGGAATTGAATTTTTAAAAATAAAATTTGATCAGATTGAAGAGGTAAAAGACATTAGTCGTTGTTCAGTTCGTTTTTTGCTGGTGAAAGACTTATATGTACGTAGGAAGCAGTTTCCATTTTCTCTAGCATATGCTGTAACTATTCACAAATCTCAAGGATCAACTGTGGATAGTGCTTTTGTAAACATTGGATCTAGTGTGTTTAAAGAAGGTATGGCATATGTTGCTTTGTCACGCGTGAAAAAATTATCTGGTTTATTCATGATAGACTTTGATGACTCAAAAGTTAGTGCTGATGCAAATTGTGTGAAGGAGTATAATAGATTAAGAAGAAGCTATGCTCCTCATTTAGGTCAGTATCCTGTGTTTGAAAAACGTGCTGTTTGTCGGAAAAGGAGAATTGACAATATCTGTAATGAGGATGTACAGAAGAGTAAACAAATAGAGAGTGATGTGACTTCAAGCAAAAAGAAAAAGGTTAGTGTTGAAGAGGTTGTTGGTTGTCATTTTGAAAATAGGTCTGGTGTCAACTGCTATGCAAATGTAGTACTGAATGTTCTATTTTATCTTGAAATTTTGCAAGAGCAGATAATAGTAAATCATGAAAAAAGATTATGTTCTCTGCTGAGTCTCCTTTATGAGAAGCTGAGTAATGATAAAACTAAAATAGAAAGTGCTTCTGATGTTAGAAATCTTTTAGATGTATGTTCTGGATGTACACAGTTTAAAGAAAATGTTCAGCAAGATGCACAGG
The DNA here is from genome assembly GCF_964204655.1 of Triturus cristatus. Taxonomy (NCBI): domain Eukaryota; kingdom Metazoa; phylum Chordata; class Amphibia; order Caudata; family Salamandridae; genus Triturus; species Triturus cristatus. The sequence goes on from NC_140591.1 coordinate 821,663,061, forward strand.
AATTTTTAATGTATATGCTTATGGTACTGGAAGATGAAGGGGTAGAAGTTGAAAATATATTTGGTGTCTCTTATAAATGGGAAGATTGTTGTGAAAACTGTATGAACACATGTAGCAGTAATGTTGAATCTGAAAGGTTCATATATTTAACATTACCAGAGAGTAAATCAGTGACTTTCAGTAAATTAGTTAAAGATGCTAATCACAACATGGAATGTTCTCAATGTAAATCAGACATGTTATCAACGTTATTTTTTAAGAAATATGGACAGTATGTAATTTTAATGATACAACGTTGTAGAGCAGATGGAACAAAATTGGAAACTTTAATAAAGAAGTTTGTTGCAAATCAATTATCTATTTCTGGAAAAACTTTTGTTGCAGTTTCAATAATTTTTCATGATGGTCCTTCTATAACTTCTGGTCATTACACAGTTTATTTAAAATGTGAAAAAGGATGGACACTGTGTAATGATTCTCAATTGATTTCCAAGCAAAGTTTGCCTTACGATTTACCAAATTGTTACTTAATTTTTCTAAAACCAAAATTTTAAAAACAAATTTCAGCATCTGAAGAAACCATTATTTCAATTTTAAAGGATTAAGATTGGATATTTCACTTAAAAAGGATTTTAAAATTACCATTTGGCCTCATGGAAAGGTAAAGGTAACAACTGAGGACTTCTTTGACAGATATTATTTTGCTGGATGTGCTTATGCAACAAGGTTTACAGACGTTATTTATTGCAAATTGTTATTGTTTTTACAAGGTATTTTTAATAAATATGTGACATTTCTATCAAGGTATGTTTTAGTGAGGATAGATGTGGGGCTTTTTTAAACAATCTTTCAGATTGTTTTTTTTTTGCCCGCTGTTAAATGATGAAAACAATTGATATCACAATTTTCAGTGATATTCAATACATTCTGAAAACAGCAAAAAAAGGGCAAAAAATTGCTTTAATAATTATGATAAAAACATGTACTGTTTAATAAAATGTATTTTTGAATATTAATACTTTTTTTCTTTTTTTTCAGATCTTGAAAGAAAATTTAAGAAATTACATTTATTGTATTTGCAATTAAAAAAAACCATTTATTTCTAATTATGTTATTTTGATGGTCAGGTAAGTTTAAAATATCTGTATTTCACAATTGTTCCCTTTTATGCTTCCTTTTCTTCACCTCTCCTCACTCTCCTTTTTTCATTTCTCTTCCCTCTCTCTCTTCTTGCTTTACTGCTCTTTCGTAACTGCCTCACTCCTTCTCTACTACTCCCTTAGGTTTACTATCTCCATCACTATTTTTTCAACCATGTTTGTCTCCCTGTATCCATACGTCTCAGTCATTGTAACTGCCTTACTGCTTCTCAGTTGTTTGCTCTGTGTCTCTGTTTCTTTCTCACTCCCTTTGTCTGTTTTACCCTTAATTTTTAAAATATCTCTGGGGCTGATTTACAAGCCCCCTGCGTCATCATTACGTCACTTTTCATGACATACTGGTGGCGCAGGGTGCTTCTCCATATTTACAAGGAGAGGAAAAGCCACCCTGTGTGACTTTTCCTCTCCTCGTAAATACAGCCATTTCACATGCAGTACTGTACATTGAAGGGGTATTCTATGGGTGTTGCTTTTTGTGTTCCTATGCAACACTAATAGAACTACACATATGTCCTGTTTTATGTGAAATCGTAAGTCTGAAGTTGTGTGTGAATGATACGCCACCCTAGAGGTGGTGTTGTGAGGTAGATCAAGGAGAAATGTTTTCATTTTCTTTATTTTTTCGTCTTTCAGTGTATGCTGCATGGTACAGCATGCATTGAAGGAGGAAAAGTCCTCTTGTGATTGTTTTTTTGAGGACGGTGTTCCTTCCTGCTCAAAAAACAATCTCCCCACCAATCAGGCATTCTTGCACCATGGTGTAAGGGTGCTTGTGTCAGCGCATGGCTGCAGTTTGTGCGTCAGCGCAGGGGAAACATAGAGATGCAACATATTCTTGTAAATATGTCGCATCTCTGTGCTTTGAAACTAATGCAGCACGGCACAGAAAAAATACTTGCTGCACCGTGCTGCATTAGTTTGTTATAAATCTGCCCGTCTGATTCTACCACTCCTCCTCTCTCCATCACTCATTTTCAATCTATGTTAATTTTTAAAACTTCTCCGTCGTTCTCCTTCCCTCTCCTTCCCTAACTGTCACTATCCTTTACTCATAGTCACTCCTATTATCCTACTTCACTTCCTCTTGTCTGTATGTGACACTCCTTCATCTTTTTGTAATCTTTCTTTCAATCTCCGTTACTGTGCTTTGCTCATGGACATCCTGACTCCCTTTCTCTCACTCAACTTTCCTAAAGCCCTCCATCTTCTTAATCTCCATTTCTCACTTTACCTTACTCCATTTTCAAATTCTCATGCCCATAAAAAAGAAAAAAAAATAGAAATCAAATTTAACTCTTTTGATGGTAGTAGGTTCTATAATGAACCGTTATCTTTTTTCAGAGTTTTAGGGTACCTATAAGTAAGTACTGATGAATAATTTAAAAGTCAAGAGGAAGAATCTGTTCCCTTCATCTGTGAAATGTACACTGTCTCTTTTATAAATGCATTGCCACTCCCCTCACTATGTCTTCTTATTTCCTGGGACAAGGAGCTGAAAACATATCATTTTTACTTAAAAATGGCAGAACAGCATAGTACTTCAGGGACTGAGGAGGAGACGTGGATGCACTCAGAAGGTGTCTTTCAGTAGACTATCAATATGAAATGAAAGTTAGTTGTAAAATGGAGCCTTACATACTTTTTTTTTATTAAAAACAACTCATTGGCTGTTTCAGACCACTCAACACTAAAAACTAGGCTGTATGTTTACATTTTTAAAAGTATGTTTTGTATTGAATCTGAAAAATGTGTTTCCACTGAACATTACTTTGGATTTGCTGTTAAGTTTGAATAATTTAGCACTCTTGCACTTTGGATTAGAAACATTGGGGCAAATTTACAAGCCCCTTGAGCCACTTTCACATCACTTTTTCCATATTAAAAGTGATGCAAAAGTGGCGCAAGGAGCTTGTAAATCTGTCACATTGTGTGCTGAAGTTCTGACGTCTCTGCTCACACCAGTATTCCATGATCTGTTGGTTTGCTACCAGGTAGAAGTCATGTTACAAGTAGGAATCATTTGGAAAGGGTTGACATTTGCAACCTGTAGAAATGTTTCTCAATTTAAAACAAAGGTGGAGAATATGGAAAGGAGGTTGGGTAGAGACATCCTGACCCCCTAGTCTTTGTCAGGGAGTCCTTGAAGGATCACAAAAGGTTAAAAAAAAAAAAAAAAAAAATTAAATTCATAGGGTGCGCGCACGGTGCGCGCACCCTAAAAAAAAATCGAAAAATAGTTTTAAAAAACAAGTTTTTGTGTTTAGATTTTAGGTGGCTCTAAAAAGAGCCCTTGTGTTAATGTAGGGACAGAGGAACAGAAAAATGGAAAAAAGAAAAAAATCTATGGCCTAGTGCAAGAGTGCTACTCAAATTTTCTTTGAATGAGATCAATACTGGTCTCACCCATAGAAATGAGAGCATGGCAGTCCATGCACCGTGTATACATCCTCCCAAAACAAGGACGTATATCCAGAGGTGCTGAAGCAGGTGAAGGCACCATCGCAGCAGAAGAAGTGCTTGGCTGAGCTGCCAAAGGTGTGCTCAGCTGAGCTGCTGCAGATGTACTCGCCTGAGCTGCTGAAGAATCTGCTTCAGAAGCGCGATTGAAAGACACGGGATGCATCTTTTCAACGTGCCTTAACATTGTGTGAATACTAAAAGAGTATTTCTTATTAGCATTCCCACGCGATAAGGTCCGGTGACAAAGAGTGCAGGTGACTTTCGGTGCATTCACCTTCTTCTGCCCCTCAGGAAAAGTAAAAAATTGCCATATAAAGGAATCTTTCTGCTTCCTCTGTCTCTGTCTCACAAGTGCATCCTGCTCACTCTCAGAAGATGGCTGCTGCTCTGCCATTGTATCTCAACAACAGATTAGCTCCTTCTCCAAGGGAAACAGAAGCAATAATGAGGGGAGTGGGTGTGGTGTTGGAAGAATCTGGAACTGAAACTACTTTGAACCAATGAAAAGTGTTTTTTTTGATCACATGACTTGCCATGAGGAGAGTGGTTGTGGTGTTGGAAGAATATGAAAGTAAAAGTAGTATAAACCAATGAAAAGTGTTGTTTCTTCATCACATGACTCGGGGTGCGCACTCAGTGTGCGCACCCTGCAAGCACCGAGCAAGTACGCATGCACGTACGTAGTACGCGCGCCTGCGCGTTTGTATTATGCGCGTACGTAGCGCGTAAACAACGCACGCGCGCATGCGCAAACGTACTACGCGCGCATGCGCGTATGAATTGCGCACATACGTAACGCGCATACGTAATGCGCGTACTATGCGCGCATGCGTGAATTTAGCGCACGAATTTAGCGCGCGTAGTACGCGCGAATTTAGCGCGCGGAAGTAGCGCGCAAGCGCGAACGTAGCGCGTGGAAGTAGCGCGCATGCACGAATGTAGCGCGTGGAACACGCACGACGTACGCATGCGTATGCTTTTCGTGTACGCATGCGTACGTTATTTACGTACGAAGCGTACTAGGTGCGCGCAGAGAGCGCGAACTACAATGTACGCATGTGTACGTAGATAACGTACGCATGTGTACACAAATAACGTACGCATGCGTACAGGGTGCGCGCTCCGTGCGCGCACCCCAAAAATGTTTTTACAAAATAAATAAATAAGGATTAAACTGTGTATAAGTTAATAAAAGATATTAACTATGCTTTTCAACTTTATACAAAATCAAAAAAAATAAAGCTGAGCCATTCCAAATTAAAGATTTTCTGTTACAGTTATTTGAATTCTTAAGCAAATGGAAGCTGAATTTTAAGAGCTCACATTTCTTATCTATATGTAAGTAACTTCGATGGATTATACCTTGGTGTTGGTTAATCTTGCTTTGGTGAAACATTGATAGAGCTGTACCCACTCTCTCCTTTATAGAACTCTAGAATTCAACCGATACACTAGCACGGATATAAACTGTACCCTAGATTGTATCAAGGATTTAGTGAGTATAATAATTAATAAAATTATAACCTTCCTCTTGCTTCACCCCCCATCCCCCCCCCTCCCCTCCCCCCCTTCCTTATTTCAATTTAATTTTTTATTCTTGGGGTCACAAGATTTTTTTCCCCTTCTTATTTGCACAACAAACCTAATTTTTGTTGGTGATGGTGTGGCTATATATTATTATTTTTTCAGCTTTCTATTTCACAAACTCTCATACCCCCTTTTTTTAGGCCCTTTTGAAAAAAACTCTTTTAGAAAAAAGTTTTTTATTGTAAATATCTAAACGGTAATTTTGTACCTTATAGATTACTTGGTGAGATGCTCAGCTATCTAATTGTCCTGATGATGACCATGTACTTGTGACAAAGGTCGAAACGCCGTCGACGCATTTGTGGCCACAATTCATAGAGGACACATTGTTCTGTGTGTTGAAGTTCCAGTGTTGTTTTGGAACTCCGACTTTTATGTAAATCTCTGTTTGTGTACACCATTTTTGTCTGGTTTTATATGTTTATTGAATTGATTATTTGTACCAGCTTGTATGTCTGAGCAGTATATTTTATTTAAGAATATTTTATGCTGATGATTAAAGTTGTTTTTTGTATAAGGGCCTTATTTTCCATTTTTTTATCCATTTTTATAATTTGTTTGGTTTTTCATTACTTTTAGGAATACGGTATAATTTGTATGGTTATGTGTTGATCATATATATTTTTTATATGTTGATTATTTTGTAAACACTGTGAACCACTGTTAGGATACATTAGTGATTGCCCCTGGTTCAGGTGGTTAGGGCTGCCCTTGTGGTAGTTAATTATTCCAAATTAAAGGACACAGATAATCTATAAATATATATATAGGTAAATAAATGTAAAATAAATATATAAAAAATAAAAAATAAAAAAACATAACTTAGCATTTAAAAAACCGTACAAGTTCACTGAAAAAACCATAGGTTTCAGACACGTTATAGTTAGGAATTAGCATTTAAAAAACCTTGCAAATTCACTGAAAAAACCATAGGTTTCACACACGTTATAGTTAGCTGGACATTTCACTCGTACAAAACCATTGAAATTCCCCCGTTATAGTTAGTTCAGCTAACTATAACTCGCGCGCCCGCAATCCACTGCTGATGACGTCACATATTACATCACTCATGACATGGTCAATGACATCACTGATGACATCACTGATGACATCTCAAATGACATCACTGATGACATCATATATGTGAAAAATTAGTACACCTTCTCCCACCCTAATATAAATTTTGATATACCAAATCAAAAATTCAGATGGCTATTTTGAAAATCATAGATACTCCAATACCAATAACTACATACCCACTCATTGACTCTTAGATCTACATGCAGCTCCACTCACTCACCTGTACAGTCACTTATACTTACAGTCACTCCGTACTAGACTATCATATGCATTTATACACCTATGTAGACACTCACACACTACCAATCATCCATTGACGTACTGACACACCTAGTCAGTTGTGCTAATAAATAAACACAGTCCAATTAACTCACCTATACAGTTAAACACACTCAAGTTACTTACTCATTAAAATACTAAAACATTTTGACACTCTTATTCAACCTGTAGTACAAGCACAGACTCATCCATACAGCCAGTCCCGCAACCACACACTCTCAGATATAGATAGTTATATACTCTTATACACATATTCACTGTGTTTCATATATGTAGTTACTGTCACCTGTACATCTGAGATATACATTCAATCACTAACACACCCTTACATACACTCCCCCAACCATACAGTCGATCACAGTTGCACTCTTAAAACCATGTACCCATAGAATCACCCACTCATACATCTATGCACAGAGTCACACACACCTCGCCCACTAATACACTCAGGTACTCATACACATATTTAGACAAGCAAATAATTAACCCATATAGACACTCATATAGCTATTTACAAAACCATGCAGCCACTTATACATCAACACACAGACACATACAGACATTCACACAGTTTAGTCACTAGTATACAGTAAGATATATTTAATGACTCACTTATAGAGTCAGTCACGCACTTAGAAAATCATCCATTCACTCACTTTTACACCCACTTATTCTTCAACGGGACTTCTCCTATAAATATTAAACATATTAAAACTGTTCAGAAACACATAGTCAATGGATGATGTCATCAGTGATGTCATCAGTGATGTCATTTGAGATGTCATCGGTGATGTCATCAGTGATGTCACTGACCATGTCATGAGTGATGTAATATGTGACGTCATCAGCAGTGGATTGCGGGCGCGCGAGTTATAGTTAGCTGAACTAACTATAACGGGGGAATTTCAATGGTTTTGTACGAGTGAAATGTCCAGCTAACTATAACGTGTGTGAAACCTATGGTTTTTTCAGTAAATATATATATATATATAGTCACTGAAAAAAACAATGCTACACCAACTCTAGGATGGCGCACTATTCACACACATCTCCAGATTCACCATTTCTCATAAATCTGGAGATGTGTCTGGTTCTATGGGTGTTGCGTGGGAACACCCACAGCAACACCTATGGGACGCCCCTTCAACGCAAAGTTCTGTGTATGAGGGGGTCGTATTTACAAGGAGAGGAAAAACCACGCAGGGTGGCTTTTCCTCTCCTTGTAAATATGAAGGAGCGCCATCACTACATTACAAAAAGTGACGTACTGCTGGCACAGGGTGCTTGCAAATCTGCCCCATAAGTGCTTAGGTATTGGCAGACTGATACAATAAGAACATAGAGCTGGATGGGTGATTGAAGAATTGCATGAGACTGACAGGAGGTATCCTACGCTGCATGGGTACTACTTCAGTATTTAATGGAGTGGACCAATAGTATGTATCTGCTTAGAGATATGTAGGGATTATGCACAGAATATGTTATGTGTACTTGTTTTGGTGCCTAGGTCATTTTATAAAAATACCACTAGTAACTGGAATGATGACTATAAATGCTTACGTATTGGTGGAGTGATAGGATAAGTAGATAGTGGTAGATAAGTGATTAAAGAAGTGTATGGGATAGACTGGACGTTTCCTAAACTGCATGACTACTAACTGGGTATTTAGAAGAGTGTATCAATAGTATGTAGCTAGTTAGAGGTCTGCTTGGATAGTGCACAACATATTATAGATGTACTTGTGTTAGTAGCTAGGCCATTTCATAAGTTCATGATTAGTAACTAGAATAATTGCAGTATTACAAAAAGAGTGTATAGTGAATTTATAAGTGCTTAGGTATTGGTGGAGTAATATGATAAGTAGATAGTGTTGGATGGGTGTTTCGAGAAATGCATGGGACAGACAGGAGGATTCGTACACTGCATAGGTACTAGCTGGGTATTTAGAAGAGCGTATCAATAGTTTGTAGCTGGTTAGAGGTGTGCATGCATAGCGTACAAAATATTGTACCTGCACTTGTGTTTTTGACTACGCCATTCCTTAAGTATACGACTAATAACTGGAGTAATTTCAGTGTTGCAAAGAAAGTGTGTGCTGAATTTATAAGTGCTTAGGTATTGATGGAGTGATAGGATACGTAGATAGTGCTAGATGGGTGAATGGAGAAGTGCATGAGACAGACAGATGGATTCCTAAACTGCATAGGTACTAACTGGGTATTTAGAAGAGCGTGTCAATAGTATGTAGCTAGTTAAAGGTCTGCATGCATAGTGTACAAAGTGCACTTGTGTTAGTGGCTAGGCCATTCCTTAAGTATATGACTAATGACGAGTAATTTCAGTGCTGCAAAGAGAGTGCATGCTAAATTTATTAGTGCTTAGGTATTGGCAGAGTGATAGGATACGTAGATAGTGCTGGATGATTGAATGGAAGAGTGCATGGGACAGACAGAAGGATTCCTAGACTGCATAGGTACTAACTGAGTATTTAAAAGACTGTATCAAAGCTATGTAGCTGATTAGATGTCTGCATGCATAGTGCACAGAATATCGTAGCTGTACTAGTATTGGTGTGTCTATGGTTTCGAGAATGGTAGTCTGTATTTTAGGGTGTGAGGAGGTGCATCAGATGATCTCGTAGATGATGTCATCAGTGATGTCATTTGAGATGTCATCAGTGATGTCATCAGTGATGTCACTGACCATGTTATCAGTGATGTAATATGTGACGTCATCAACAGTGCATTACTTTAATCCAAAAAGCTGGTGGCCATATTGGCCTGGTCACGATGTGAAAATGCAGGAATTGATACAATAAAGAAAAGAAAACAATTGTTAATATGCACACAATGTCATTTCAGCATATCTTGCCCCGTGACCGCCATACCTGTATGTTCGTCTACTTCACTTATTCATAATAAACATACTTAGAATTGCAAACATAAACAATGGACTACACATTACTTTAAAGTGAAAGGCTATTGGCCATATTAATCTGGGCACGTTGCTTGTTATAATGGTTCGTACATGAAAGAAGTTCTAGCGATTATAGTTCCATTCCATTCACAGCTCATTAGAGATGTCATGAGTGATGTCATGAGTGATGTAACTGACCATGTCATGAATGATGTAATGTCTGAGGTCATTAGCAGTACATTGCGGGGGCATAAGTTATAATTAGCTCAGGTAACTATAACTACTGAATTTCACTGGTTGTGCATGAGTGAAATTTTAGTCTAACTATACCGTCCCTGTAATCTTTGTTTTTTTCAGCAAATTTCTAGGTTTTTTTTAATGTTATGTAAGATGCATATCACAATGGATGGTGGGGAGTTGGAGACATTGTGCTGCCCCCACCCAAGCTTGCTGCTCCTGCCTTCCCTCCTCCTAGCCATCCATTGTCCAAGTCCATGTCCCTGCTCCCTTGTTACAGCCCTGTGTGGCCGTTGTTCTGCCACTGGCCTTCCCGCCTTCTCTGAACAGTTAGCTTGCTGCCCCATCCACCTCCCCCCTATACTCTGTTGTCTGAATCCATGGACTTGCCTCCTCCCTCCTGCAATGCATGGTCTGATGTGCTGCCACTGCCCTCCATTTAGCATGATGTACCAGTCCACTCCTCCTGCCCTCCCTTGCCCAATTCTATGACTCATCAGTGACCTTCTGCTTAGCTTCTGTGCTTAGCTTGCTACCCCTATTATCCTTCCCCCTGCCCTCCGATGTCTTTGTGCATGCCTCTGCTCCATCCTTTTTGCCCACCATGTTCCATGGACCTGCCACTCCTATCTTCTCTGAGTGTTCTGTTGAGCTGCCACTACCCTCCCACCTGCCTAGCATTGTCAGATGACTGTAACCTGTCCCTGCAACCTCCACCCTGCCTGTCAACATGCCATGCCCCTATCCCCTTTCTCCTGTCCTGCATGGTCCATTTTACTGCCACACCCTTCCACCCTCCCTGGTCTGTTGTGCTGCAACTGCTCCTCCTGCCTGCCCGATGTGGTCTGTTGTGAGGCCCCTTCCCCTGAACTCTCTTGTCTGTGCCCAGGTCCTGACCCTCCCGTCTATCCTCCATGGTCCTTTGTGCATGCCCCTGCACCCTACTTCTTGCCCATCATAGCCATTGTGCTGCCACGGACCCTCCCGCTTGCCATGCATGGTCTTCTGTGCTGCCACGGCCCCTTCCACCTTCCCTGTGTGGTCAGCTAGCTGACCCTGACCCCCTCCCACCTTCCCTCCATGGTCTGTGTGTATGCCATCATAGTCTCACTGTTGCTCTCCATGGTGTGTCTTGCTTCTAGTGCCTATCCTGCCTAACCTCCATGGTCATTGTGCTGCTCCTGCCCTACCCCCTTACCCCCAGCCCTCTGTTTCCATGTGCAGACCCCTATTCCCTCCCTCCTGGCTTGTCTGTTACATTGTAATGCCCCTGATCCGTCCCTCCTGCACTTTATGGTCTGTTACGCTGTAGCTTTCTCTCCTGTCTGTCCATTATTGTCAGCTAGCGACCATTGCCTCTTTCCCCTCTGTTCTCTGTTGTCCATGTGCATGGTTCTGTCCCCTCCCTATTTATTTCTATGGATTGTTGTGCTACACTCCCTTACCACATGCCCTGTATGGTGTATTGTGCTGCTGCAAACCCTGATGCCTGCCCTGTAGGGTCAGTTTGGTGCACCTCTCCATGTCCCTCCTGTCCTCTGTTATCTGAGTCCATGTCCCTACCCCAATTCCTCCTGCCTTCCATGATCCAATGTACCATACTTGCGAACATTTTGAAATTGGTAAGAGGGAGATTTTGAAAAAAAACTGGGTTATTGATTTTCCTCTTTGAGTTACATTGAAAAAGAGGAGATTGTACACAGGAGACAGATCAAATAAAGCTCATTTCAGCTTACAAACATTGGACGTTTCTTGGCTGAATCGGGTCTGTTGGCATGTATGGTTGTACTACCACTGCCTCTTCCTTCTGCCCACAATGGTCTATTATATTGCCACAGCCTCTCTTGCCAGTCCTGTATTGTTGGTTTGTTGCCCCTGCCCCCCTTTCCACTGCCCTCCATAGTCTGTTGTGCTGCCACTGCCCTTCCTGCCTGTCCAGTGTGGTCAAATTGTTGCCTCTGCACCCTCCTACCTGCCCTCAATTTTCAGACTCCGTGCCCCTGGCCTCTGCCTCTCAACAGTATCCTAATGGACAACTAAATTGCTAACATTCTATATGTATTGCAAAAGTGTGGAACGCCTGATGTCATCTTGATGTAATCAAAACTGTAATACCTAGAGAATTTCCTTTAGAAATTACATATATGAGAGGGTCTTATTTGCTTCAAAATTATGGTTAGTGCTCTAAAAAACTTACATGAGGACATATTTTCTGAGTTTTCAAATAGCGACAAAGCACTTTTAAATTATTTGTCATCTTTATGTTTTTTTATCCAGTTGACCACTTGATTAAATGTTGCACTTAGGGGAGAGGATGTGGTGTTACTTCCAGAGCTGCAGACTTTGCAAAAAGGGAGCCAGGTTGGAGTTTCTGCTTCAGCTCGACATTCTGTGATTCTGGTCAAATCACTTAATCTCCCCATGTCTGCAACCAAAATGAATTTGTTCTTGTGTGATGTAACCAATGCTCATGTAAAGCACTCCAATACCTGACAAGTCTGCACTATATAAAACTGCAAAAACACAAAAAATAAAAAGTGTTTTGCACACTTCCGTCATTGGGCTACAGGTGGGCTACATCCGGGTGATATTTGTGCTGCATTTGGGCTCTTTTGTCTCTGGTGGCCATCTTGGGAGATTTATTTGTTATGAAGTTTCCTAATTTCCTCAATTACTGCAGTCTCCTCAGTAGGAAATGCTTTCAGTTTTTTACTTTGATTCCATCAAGAAGGTATTCAGATATGTCACACATTTGCCATAAATTCTGAATGTTAGCACTCTAGTTGCTCATTAGATCACTGTAGTAAAGCTCCTGCTCACCACAGAAGTCTGCTGCTGGTATTAAAAGTGCATGTTTCAGTCTGCATGTCAGAATTGTTTAATGAAATAGAAGAGGATTTGAGAAGTCACTCAAAATGTGCCCTAACTTTTCTTTCTTCAGCACTAATAATAATTTCTATGGCAACATTAATCCCCTCATTGTCTTCCTTTTTAAATTAAATGTTTTAAGTGTTGCCAGTTTATTCCAATCAAGATGGCTTCAGGTGTGCCATTCTTTTGTCATAGGTAAGACAGTAAGCACTCTAGTTGTTCTTAAGAACACTCTGGGACATTCTGTCATTGGGCTTAACTTGGGCTACATCTGGGTCATATTTGTGCTACATTTGGGCTCTTTTGTCTCTGGTGGCCATCTTGGGAGACCTATTTGTTATGAAGTTTCCTAATTTCCTCATTTACTGCACTCTCCTCAGTAGGAAATACTTTCAGTTTTTAACTTTGGTTCCATCAAGAAGGCATTCAGATGTGTCACACATTTGCCATAAATTCTGAATGTTAGCACTCTAGTTGCTCATTAGATCACTGTAGTAAAACTACTGCTCACCACAGAAGTCTGCTGCTGGTATTAAAAGTGCATGTTTGAGTCTGCATGTCAGAATTTTTTTATGAAATAGGAGAGGATTTGAGAAGTCACTCAAATGTGCCCTAATTTTTCTTTCTTTAGCACTAAGCATAAATTATGATTCATAATTTCTATGGCAAAATGAACCCCCTCATTGTGTTCCTTTTTAAATTATATGTTTTAAGTGTTACCAGTTTCTTCCAATCAAGATGGCTTCAGGTGTGCCATACTTTTGTCATAAGTAAGACAGTAAGCGCTCTAGTTGTTCTTAAGAACACTCTGGGACATTCTGTCATTGGGCTATACTTGGGCTACATCTGGGTGATATTTGTGCTACATTTGGGCTCTTTTGTCTCTGGTGGCCATCTTGGGAGACCTATTTGTTATGAAGTTTCCTTATTTCCTCATTTACTGCAGTCTCCTCAGTAGGAAATACTTTCAGTTTTTACTTTAGTTCCATCAAGAAGGCATTCAGATGTGTCACACATTTGCCATAAATTCTGAATGTTAGCACTCTAGTTGATCATTTGATCACTGTAGTAAAGCTACTGCTCACCAGGAAAGTGTGCTGCTGGTATTCAAAGTGCATGTTTCAGTCTGCATGTCAGACTTTTTTAATGAAATAGAAGAGGATTTGAGAAGTCAAAATGTGCCAACATTTTTCTTTCTGCAGCACCAATCATAATTTCTATGGCAAAATGAACCCCCTCATTTTGTTCTTTTGCAAGTTAAATGTTTTAAGTGTTACCACTTTATTCCAATCAAGATGGCTTCAGGTGTGCCATACTTTTGTCATAAGTATGACTGTTAGCACTCTAGTTGTTCTTTAGAACACTCTGGGACATTCTGTCATTGGGCTATACTTGGGCTACATCTGGGTGATATTTGTACTACATTTGGGCTCTTTTGTCTCTGGTGGCCATCTTGGGAGACTTATTTGTTATGAAGTTTCCTAATTTCTTCATTTACTACAGTCTCCTCAGTTTGAATACTTTCAGTTTTTTACTTTGATTCCATCAAGAAGGCATTCATATGTGTCACACATTTGCCATAAATTCAGAATGTTAGCACTCTAGTTGCTCATTAGATCACTGTAGTAAAGCTACTGCTCACCGGGGATGTCTGCTACTGGTTTTGAAAGTGCATGTTTCAGTCTGCTTGTCAGAATTTTTTAATGAAATAGAAGAGGATTTGAGAAGTCACTCAAAATGTGCCCTAAGTTTTTCTTTCTGCAGCGCTAATCATACTTTCTATGGCAAAATGAACCCCCTCATTTTGTTCCTTTTTAAATTAAATGTTTTTAAGAGTTACCACTTTATTCCAATCAACATGGCTTCAGGTGTGCAATACATTTGTCATAAGTAGGACTGTTAGCGCTCTAGTTGTTCATTAGAACACTCTGGAAAGCTGCAGTAGAACACAAAGGAATCAACTGACAGTCTCTGCCCTTGTTGAATGTACATATTTTACTGAGAATGTCAGACTTCATTCTTACATGACTGAGAAAGATAATGTGAATTTACAGAAAATATGCTCTCAGTCTAGCTGTTAGATCACCTTCCAAACCTCGGAGGGAAAAGCATGAGAAAATAGTTTTCTCTCAAACATGTCATTTGAGATGTCATCAGTGATGTCATCAGTGATGTCACTGACCATGTCATGAATGATGCAATATGTGACATTATCAGCAGTGCATTGCGGGCACACGAGTTATAGTTAGCAGAACTAACTATAACAGAGGAATTTCTATGGTTTTGTACGAGTGAAATGTCCAGCTAACTATAACACCCATGAAACCTATGGTTTTTTCTGTGAATTTCTAGGGTTTTTTAAATGCTAATTTCTAACTATAAAGTCTCTGAAACCAATGGTTTTTTCAGTGAATTTCAAAGATTTTTTAAATGCTAATTTCTAACTATAACATCTCTGAAGCCTATGTTTTTTTTCAGTGAATTGCAAAGGTTTTTTAAATTATAATTTTTAACTTTGATAGTAGTTATACCTATTTTTTGTAGTGATTTTCTATAGTTTTTAACTGTTTATTTATAAATATTTTGTTCATTAAATAAGATTATATATTTTTCTGAAAATTGCAAAAACAAAATTTAAAAAATTCAAACTGAAATATTGATTAATATTCTTGTTTTCATTTTTATTTTAATATATTTAAATTATTTTCTTTTTAAAAAAATTCCAATTTTTTTTCAGAGTCGCGCACTCAAAGCGTACACATCACCAGGGGTGCGCGCATTCTAGCCGCCATTTTAGAAAAGTCATGAAGAATCCACGTATGGTGTGCGACGGCTGCGTGTTTTTCAGTTACATCATATACATTTAATATTACGTGATGTGCGCGATTGGTATGCGACCTGTCCACAACTCCTGCTCCCGCGCATTCGCGACACATGCGCATTACGGTACGAGATGCTTGCACTGGGTGCGCGATTCCCACAAAAAAAATTATGTTCCAAAATAATATCTATGTGTCTTTAATATACATATTAGGGCAAGAGATTATCTAAGATATTCATAAAAATTATATATTTGTACTTATAATAAACAAGTTATTTTTAAACATATTTTCGCGAAGTCGAGTGCGTGCATCATGAGTGCAGAGAACCACTTCAGCAGAGCTGCTGTAGAGCCAGAGAAGCAGGTCAGCAGAGCTGCTCTAGAGCCTAAGAAGCAGGTCAGCAGAGCTGCTCTAGAACCAGAGATCCAGGTCAGCAGAGCTGCTCTAGAGCCAGAGTCCCAGGTCAGCAGAGCTGCTCTAGAGGCCGAGAACCAGTTCAACAGAGCTGCTGTAGAGCCAGAGAAACCAGGTCAGCAGAACTGCTTTAGAGCCAGAGAACCAGATCAGCAGAGCTGCTCTAGCGCCAGAGAACCAGGTCAGCAGAGCTGCTTTAGAGCCATAGAACCAGGTCAGCAGAGCTGCTCTAGAGGCAGAGAACCAGGTCAGCAGAACTGCTTTAGAGGGAGAAAACCAGGTCAGCAGAGCTGCTTTAGAGCCAGAGAACCATGTCAGCGGAGCTGCTCTAGATCCAGAGAACCAGGTCAGCAGAGCTGCTTTAGAACCAGAGAACCAGGTCAGCAGAGCTGCTTTAGAGAGAGAGAAACAGGTCAGCAGAGTTGCTTTAGAGCCAGAGAACCAAGTCAGCAGAGCTGCTCTAGAGCCAGAGAACCAGGTCAGTAGAGCTGCATTAGAGCCGTAGAACCAGGTCAGCAGAGCTGCTCTAGAGGCAGAGAGCCAGTTCAGTAGAGCTGATTTAGAGGGAGAGAACCAGGTCAGCAGAGCTGCTTTAGAGCCAGAGAAACAGGTCAGCAGAGCTGCTCTAGAGCCAGAGAACCAGGTCAGCAGAGCTGCTTTAGAGCCATAGAACCAGGTCAGCAGAGCTGCTTTAGAGGCAGAGAACAAGGTCAGCAGAGCTGCTCTAAAGCCTAACAACCGGGTCAGAAGAGTAGCTCTAGAGCCAGAGAACCAGGTCAGTAGAGCTGCTGTAGAGCCAGAGAAACCAGGTCAGTGGAGCTGCTTTAGAGCCATAGAACCAGGTCAGCAGAGCTGCTTTAGAGGCAGAGAACCAGGTCAGCAGAGCTGCTCTAAAGCCTAAGAACCGGGTCAGAAGAGAAGCTCTAGAGCCAGAGAACCATGTCAGGAGAGCTGCTGTAGAGCCAGAGAAATCAGGTCAGTAGAGCTGCTTTAGAGCGAGAGAACCAGGTCAGCAGAGCTGCTTTAGAGGGAGAGAACCAGGTCAGCAGAGCTGCTCTAGAGCCAGAGAACCAGGTCAGCAGAACTGCTTTAGAGCCATAGAACCAGGTCAGCAGAGCTGCTTTAGAGGCAGAGAACAAGGTCAGCAGAGCTGCTCTAAAGCCTAACAACCGGGTCAGAAGAGTAGCTCTAGAGCCAGAGAACCAGGTCAGCAGAGCTGCTGTAGAGCCAGAGAAACCAGGTCAGTGGAGCTGCTTTAGAGCCATAGAACCAGGTCAGCAGAGCTGCTTTAGAGGCAGAGAACCAGGTCAGCAGAGCTGCTCTAAAGCCTAAGAACCGGGTCAGAAGAGAAGCTCTAGAGCCAGAGAACCATGTCAGGAGAGCTGCTGTAGAGCCAGAGAAATCAGGTCAGTAGAGCTGCTTTAGAGCGAGAGAACCAGGTCAGCAGAGCTGCTTTAGAGGGAGAGAACCAGGTCAGCAGAGCTGCTCTAGAGCCAGAGAACCAGGTCAGCAGAACTGCTTTAGAGCAATAGAACAGGGTCAGCAGAGCTGCTTTAGAGCCAGAGAAGCAGGTCAGCCGAGCTGTTGTAGAGCGAAAGAACCAGGTCAGCAGAGCTGCTCTAGATCCTAAGAACTAGGTCAGCAGAGCTTCTCTAGAGCCAGAGAACCAGGTCAGCAGAGCTGCTCTACAGCCAGAGATCCAAGTCAGCAGAGCTGCTTTAGAGCCATAGAACCAGGTCAGCAGAGCTGCTTTGGAGCCAGAGAACCAGGTCAGCAGAGCTGCTCTAGAGCCTAAGAACCAGGTCAGCAGAGCTGCTCTAGAGCCAGAGAACCAGGTCAGCAGAGCTGCTGTAGAGCCAAAGAAACCGGGTCAGTAGAGCTACTTTAGAGGGAGAGAAACAGGTCAGCAGAGCTGCTCTAGAGGGAGAGAACCAGGTCAGCAGAGCTGCTCTAGAGCTAGAGAACCATATCAGCAGAACTGCTTTAGAGCCATAGAACCGGGTCAGCAGAGCTGCTTTAGAGCCAGAGAACCAGGTCAGCAGAGCAGTTGTAGAGCCAGAGAAACCAGGTCAGCAGAGCTGCTTTAGAGGGCGAGATCCTGGTCAGCAGAGCTGCTTTAGAGCCAGAGAACCAGGTCAGCAGAGCTGCTCTAGCTGACACTGACTGACTGACACTGACTGACTGACACTGACTGATTGACACTGACTGACACTGATTGACTGACACTGACCGACACTGATTGACTGACACTGACTGACTGATACAGATTGACTGACACTGACTGACACTGATTGACTGACACTGACTGACTGACTGAGACTGAGACTGACACTGACACAGACTGACGGACTGACACTGACACTGACACTGACACTGACTGACTGATACTGACTGACTGACACTGACTGACTACTCTCTACTACTCTACTACTCACTCTCTACTACTCTACTACTCACTCTCTACTACTCTCTACTACTCTCTCTCTACTACTCTCTCTCTACTACTCTCTACTACTCTACTACTCTCTACCACTCACTCTCTACTACTCACTCTCTATTACTTACTCTCTACTACTCTCTACTACTCACTCTACTACTCTCTACTACTCACTCTCTACTACTCTACTACCCACTCTCTACTTCTCTCTCTCTACTACTCTCTCTCTACTGCTCTCTACTACTCACTCTCTACTACTCACTCTCTACTACACTCTCTCTACTACTCACTCTCTACTACTCACTCTCTACTACTCGCTCTCTACTACTCTCTACTACTCACTCTCCACTATTCACTCTCTACTACTCGCTTTCTACTACTCTCTACTACTCACTCTCTAATACTCACTCTTTACTACTCTACTACTCTCTACTACTCTCTCTACTACTCACTCTCTACTACTCACTCACTACTCATATTCTACTACTCTCTGCTTCTCACTCTCTACTAATCTCTATACTACTCACTCTCAACTATTCACTCTCTACTACTCCCTCTCTACTACTCTCTATTACTCACTCTACTACTCTCTACCACTCACTCTCTACTACTCTACTACTCACTCTCTGCTACTCACTCTCTACTACTCTAATATTCTCTACTACTCACTCTCTACTACTCACTCTCCACTACTCTCTACTAATCACTCTCTACTACTCTCTACTACTCTCTCTCTACTACTCTCTACTACTACTCTCTACTATTCACTCTCTACCACTTACTCTCTACTACTCTCTACTACTCACTCTACTACTCTCTATCACTCACTCTCTACTACTCTACTGCTCACTCTCTACTACTCTCTAATACTCTCTCTCTACTACTCACTCTCTACTACTCACTCCACTACTCTCTACTACTCACCCTCTACTACTCACTCTCTACTACTCTCTCTCTACTACTCACTTGCTACTATTCACCCTCTACTACTCACTCTCTACTACTTGCTCTCTCCTACTCTCTACTACTCACTCTCCACTACTCACTCTGTACTACTCACTCTCTACTACTCTCTACTACTCACTCTCTACTACTCTACTACTCTCTCTACTACTCACTCTCTACTACTCACTAGCTACTACTCTATTACTCTCTTCTACTCTACTACTCTCTACTACTCTCTCTACTACTCACTCTCTACTATTCTCTACTACTCACTCTACTACTCTCTATCACTCACTCTCTACTACTCTACTACTCACTCTCTACTACTCTCTCTCTACGGCTCACTCTACTTCTCTCTACTACTCACTCTCTACTACTCACTCTCTACTACTCACTCTCTACTACTCTCTCTCTACTACTCTCTCTCTACTACTCTCTTCTATTCACTCTATCCTACTCACTCTCTACTACTCACTCTCTACTGCTCACTATCCACTACTCCCTCTCTACTACTTGCTCTTAACTACTCTCTACTACTCATTCTACTACTCACTCTCTACTACTCTCTCTTACTCTCTCTACTTCTCACTCTCTACTACTCTCTCTACTACTCACTCTCTAATACTCACTCTCTACTACACACTCTCTACTACTTGCTCTCTACTACTCGCTCTCTAATACTCTCTACTACTCACTCTACTACTTACTCTCTACTACTCTCTACAACTCACTCTCTACTACTCCACTACTCTCTACTACTCATTCTCTACTACTCACTCTCTACTACTCACTCTCTACTACTCTACTGCTCTCTATTACTCACTCCCTACTACTCTCTCTCTACTTCTCACTCTCTACTTCTCACTCTCTACTATTCACTCTCTACTACTCTCTACTACTCACTCTCTACTACTCTCACTCTCTACTACACTCTGCTACTTTCTACTACTCACTCGCTACTACTCACTCTACTACTCACTCTACCTCTCACTCTGTACTACTCACTCTCTACTATCTACTACTCATCTCTACTACTCTCTCTCTCTACTACTCACTCTACTACTCACTCTCTACTACTCTCTAATACTCTCTCTCTGCTACTCACTCTTTACTACTCTCTACTTCTCACTCTCTACTACTCACTCTCTACTATTCACTCTCTACTACTCTCTACTACTCACTCTCTACTACTCTCTCTCTACTACTCTCTGCTACTTTCTACTACTCACTCGCTACTACTCACTCTACTACTCACTCTACCTCTCACTCTCTACTATCTACTACTCATCTCTTCTACTCTCTCTCTCTACTACTCACTCTACTACTCACTCTCTAATACTCTCTAATACTCACTCTCTACTACTCTCTACTACTCACTCTCTACTACTCACTCTCTACTACTCACTCTCTTCTACTCTCTCTACTACTGTCTACTACACTCTACTACTCTTTACTACTCACTCTCTACTCTCTATTACTCACTCTCTACTCTCTACCTCTCTACCTCTCTCTACCTCTCTCTACCTCTCTACCTCTACACCTCTACCTCTACACCTCTACCTCTTCACCTCTCTGTACCTCTCTCTACATGCACACATATATATATATGCATATGCATTGATATATATGTATTCATTGAAAAAAACATAGGTGTCAGAGACGTTATAGTTAGAAATTACCATTTTAAAAAAACATAGAAATTCACAGAAAAAACATAGGTTTCAGGGGTGTTATAGTTAGTTGGCCATTTTACTCATACAAAACCATAGAAATTCCTCCGTTATAGTTAGTTCTGCTAACTATAACTCGCACGCCCGCAATGCACTGCTGATGATGTCACATATTGCATCATTCATGACATGGTCAGTGACATCACTGATGACATCACTGATGACATCTCAAATAACATCACTGATGACATCACTGATGACATCATCTAGTGAATGTAATTTAGTTTGTAATTTTAATATGTATTATATATATATATATATATATATACCAATCTGTATTGAAGATTGAGTGGATATATAACTGTCTGGATGGAGGATTTAGTAGCTGTCTGACTGTCTGTTTAAGTGAGTAATTAAAAGTGTCTGACTTAATACATGGATTAGTAACTAAAATATGTAAATGTGTGCAGCACTGTCTCTGTTGTTGTTTAACATGCTGCATCAGTTGGTCACTAACTACATGAGTGTGTATATTAGTTATTGATTAGTTGGGTGAGTATTTGTATGGGACACTGAGTTTGTGTGCGGTTGGATGGGGTGTGTGTAACTCTATGCATAGATGTGTGAATGGTTGATTGACTAGGTGTATAGGTTTAGGAGTGCATGTGGAAACAGTTGTTTGGGTGACTGAGTGTATTTATTTGTGTGTTGGTGAGCGAATATATGTTTTAGTTGTACATCTTCAACAAAGTTAAAAAAAGACATTGTATGTGAGAGTTGGTGTATATAAATAAGTATGTGTAAGAGTCAGTGATTGTGAGAGTATCTATGTGAATGAGTGTAGAATTGTAATGGTGATTTTTTAACATATTAACTATGAGTTACTATGTATTTGAATAAATGAGGTGTTGTTGGATAATTGTGTAAGTGAGTAAATGTAAGTGTGATTAATTTTTTTTATGAATGAGTAGGATGACTGCATAACCAACTAAGATGACTGCTGATGTGTCAACTATATATGTGTATAAATGCATTCGATAGTGTTCTATTAATTAGTGACTGCATGTAAAAATGATTCTGTTGTTGAATGGGTAGTTGTGTGTGTAGACTTAGGAATCAGTGAGTGGGTATGTAGTAACTGGTATCGGTGTGTCAACGGTTTCAGATATGGTACTCTGTATTTTACAGTGAGTGATGAAAGGTTATACTACTGTATGATGAGGTGTATCAGATTGTCACGTGGATGATGTCATCAGTGATGTCATTTGAGATGTCATCAGTGATGTCATCAGTGATGTCACTGACCATGTCATGAATGATGCAATATGTGACATCATCAACAGTGCATTGCGGGCACAGGAGTTATAGTTAGCAGAACTAACTATAACGGAGGAATTTCTATGGTTTTGTACGAGTGAAATGGCCAGCTAACTATAACACCCTTGAAACCTATGGTTTTATCTGTGAATTTCTAAGGTTTTTTAAATGCTAATTTCTAACTATAACGTTTCTGAAACCTATGTTTTTTTCAGAGAATTTCAAAGCTTTTTTAAATGCTAATTTCTAACTATAACGTCTCTGAAACCTATGGTTTTTTTAAGTGAATTTCAAAGGTTTTTAAATGCTAATTTTTAGGTGTGATTGTAGTTATACCTATTTTTTGTAGTGATTTTCTACAGTTTTTAACTGTTTATTTATCAATATTTTATTCATTATATAACATTATATATTTTTCTGAAAATCGCAAAAAAAAATTTAAAACAAATTCAAACTGAAATATTGATTAATTTTCTTGTTTTCATTTTTTATTTTAATACATTTATATTATTTTCTTTAAAAAAAATCAAATTAGTGACTACATGTATAAATGATTCTGTTGTTGAATGGGTAGTTGTGTGTGTAGACTTAGAAATCAGTGAGTGGGTATGTAGTAAATGGTATTGGTGTGTCAATGGTTTCAAATATGGTACTCTGTATTTTACAGTGAGTGATGAAAGGTCATACTAGTGTATGATGAGGTGTATCAGATTGTCACGTGGATGATGTCATCACTAGGCCTGGGCAAAAATTTTGTTCCGTTCGCGGAAATTGCGATAATTTGACATTTTTGCGTTCCGCGGAGAGCGCGAAAATGTCAAAAATTCCGGTTTCCGCAGCTTGGCGATAATTTGTATCTTGCTCGCGCTGTAAAATAATACATTCTCGCGCGCGCGCGATCGCCTTACCTGAATCCCTGCGTTCGCCGACAAGTTTTCTTGATCCGGTCGCGTTCTCCATGAGATGTTGTATTGTTTTTAGCCATTTGCGCTGTCTCGCGACAGTTCGCGCCCGCAGTGACGTCATGCGTCGCGCGATCACGTCTTTCTTCTCGCGATCATGCACCACGAGAACAACTCAAAACAAGATGGCCGCGCCCGCAAGCAACCACATGGGTAAGTTGGCGACCCGCAACCATGCAGAAAATCTCGCGAACATGCCGGAAAAAAACTTCCGCATCTTCGCGATATTTCTGCTTGTTTGCGATAATTTTAAACATTCTCGCGATAATTTGCGAAAGTTAATTCCGCAAATTCCGCCCACCCCTAGTCATCACTGATGTCATTTGAGATGTCATCAATGATGTCATCAGTGATGTCACTGACCATGTCATGAATGATGCAATATGTGACATCATCAGCAGTGTATTGCGGGCGCACAATTTATAGTTAGCAGAACTAACTATAACATAGGAATTTCTATGGTTTTGTACGAGTGAAATGTCCAGCTAACTATAACACCCCTGAAACCTATGGTTTTTTCTGTGAATTTCTAGTGTTTTTTAAATGCTACTTTCTAACTATAACGTCTCTGAAACCAATGGTTTTTTCAGTGAATTTCAAAGATTTTTTAAATGCTAATTTCTAACTATTACGTCTCTGAAACCTATGTTTTTTTTCAGTGAATTTCAAAGGTTTTTTAAATGATAATTTTTAAGTTTGATAGTAGTTATACCTATTTTTTGTAGTGATTTTCTACAGTTTTTAACTGTTTATTTATAAATATTTTGTTCATTAAATAAGAGTATATATTTTTCTGAAAATTGCAAAAACAAAATTTTAAAAATTCAAAATGAAATGTTGATTAATTTTCTTGTTTTCATTATTTATTTTAATATATTTAAATTCTTTACTTTTAAAAAAAATGCCAATTTTTTTTCAGAGTCGCACACTCAAAGCGTACACATCTCCAGGGGTGTGCGCATTCTAGCCACCATTTTAGAAAAGTCATGAAGAATCTACGTATGGTGTGCGACGGCTGCGTGTTTTTCAGTTACATCATATACATTTAATATTACGTGATGTGCGCGATTGATATGCGACCTGTCCGCAACTCCTGCTCCCGCGCATTCGCGACGCATGCGCATTATGGTACGAGATGCTTGCACTGGGTGCGCGATTCCAGCAAAAAAAATTATATTCCAAAATGATATCTATGTGTCTTTAATATACATATGAGGGCAAGGGATTATCTAAGATATTCATAAAAATTATATATTTGTACTTATAATAAACATATTATTTTAAAATATATTTTCGCGAAGTCGAGTGCGTGCATCGTGAGTGCAGAGAACCACGTCAGCAGAGCTGCTGTAGAGCCAGAGAACCAGGTCAGCAGAGCTGCTCTAGAGCCTAAGAAGCAGGTCAGCAGAGCTGCTCTAGAACCAGAGACCCAGGCCAGCAGAGCTGCTCTAGAGCCAGAGTCCCAGGTCAGCGGAGCTGCTTATGAGGCCGAGAACCAGTTCAACAGAGCTGCTGTAGAGCCAGAGAAACCAGGTCAGCAGAGCTGCTTTAGAGGGAGAGAACCAGGTCAGCAGAACTGCTTTAGAGCTAGAGAACCAGATCAGCAGAGCTGCTCTAGCGCCAGAGAACCAGGTCAGCAGAGCTGCTTTAGTGCCATAGAACCAGGTCAGCAGAGCTGCTCTAGAGGCAGAGAACCAGGTCAGCAGAACTGCTTTAGAGGGAGAAGACCAGGTCAGCAGAGCTGCTTTAGAGCCAGAGAACCATGTCAGCAGAGCTGCTCTAGATCCAGAGAACCAGGTCAGCAGAGCTGCTTTAGAACCAGAGAACCAGGTCAGCAGAGCTGCTTTAGAGGGAGAGAACCAGGTCAGCAGAGTTGCTTTAGAGCCAGAGAACCAAGTCAGCAGAGCTGCTCTAGAGCCAGAGAACCAGGTCAGTAGAGCTGCTTTAGAGCCGTAGAACCAGGTCAGCAGAGCTGCTCTAGAGGCAGAGAACCAGTTCAGTAGAGCTGATTTAGAGGGAGAGAACCAGGTCAGCAGAGCTGCTTTATAGCCAGAGAAACAGGTCAGCAGAGCTGCTCTAGAGCCAGAGAACCAGGTCAGCAGAGCTGCTTTAGAGCCATAGAACCAGGTCAGCAGAGCTGCTTTAGAGGCAGAGAACCAGGTCAGCAGAGGTGCTCTAAAGCCTAAGAACCGGGTCAGAAGAGTAGCTCTAGAGCTAGAGAACCAGGTCAGCAGAGCTGCTGTAGAGCCAGAGAAACCAGATCAGTAGAGCTGCTTTAGAGCGAGAGAACCAGGTCAGCAGAGCTGCTTTAGAGGGAGAGAACCAGGTCAGCAGAGCTGCTTTAGAGTCAAGGGGCCAGGTCAGCAGAGCTAATCTAGAGGTAGAGAACCAGTTCAGTAGAGCTGATTTAGAGGGAGGGAACCAGGTCAGCAGAGCTGCTTTGGAGCCAGAGAACCAGGTCAGCAGGGCTGCTTTAGAACCATAGAACCAGGTCAGCAGAGCTGCTTTAGAGACAGACAACCAGGTCAGCAGAGCTGCTCTAAAGCCTAAGAACCGGGTCAGAAGAGTAGCTCTAGAGCCAGAGAACCATGTCAGGAGAGCTGCTGTAGAGCCAGAGAAACCAGGTCAGTAGAGCTGCTTTAGAGCGAGAGAACCAGGTCAGCAGAGCTGCTTTAGAGGGAGAGAACCAGGTCAGCAGAGCTGCTCTAGAGCCAGAGAACCAGGTCAGCAGAACTGCTTTAGAGCAATAGAACCGGGTCAGCAGAGCTGCTTTAGAGCCAGAGAACCAGGTCAGCAGAGCTGTTGTAGAGCGAAAGAACCGGGTCAGCAGAGCTGCTCTAGATCCTAAGAACTAGGTCAGCAGAGCTTCTCTAGAGCCAGAGAACCAGGTCAGCAGAGCTGCTTTGGAGCCAGAGAACCAGGTCAGCAGAGCTGCTCTAGAGCCTAAGAACCAGGTCAGCAGAGCTGCTCTACAGCCAGAGTTCCAAGTCAGCAGAGCTGCTTTAGAGCCATAGAACCAGGTCAGCAGAGCTGCTTTGGAGCCAGAGAACCAGGTCAGCAGAGCTGCTCTAGAGCCTAAGAACCAGGTCAGCAGAGCTGCTCTAGAGCCAGAGAACCAGGTCAGCAGAGCTGCTGTAGAGCCAGAGAAACCAGGTCAGTAGAGCTACTTTAGAGGGAGAGAAACAGGTCAGCAGAGCTGCTCTAGGGGGAGAGAACCAGGTCAGCAGAGCTGCTCTAGAGCTAGAGAACCATGTCAGCAGAACTGCTTTAGAGCTATAGAACCGGGTCAGCAGAGATGCTTTAGAGCCAGAGAAACAGGTCAGCAGAGCTGTTGTAGAGCCAGAGAAACCAGGTCAGCAGAGCTGCTTTAGAGGGAGAGAACCTGGCCAGCAGAGCTGCTTTAGA
Source organism: Triturus cristatus (assembly GCF_964204655.1). Classification (NCBI taxonomy): domain Eukaryota; kingdom Metazoa; phylum Chordata; class Amphibia; order Caudata; family Salamandridae; genus Triturus; species Triturus cristatus. The sequence continues at coordinate 821,689,624 of NC_140591.1, forward strand.
GCCAGAGAACCAGGTCAGCAGAGCTGCTCTAGCTGACACTGACTGACTGACACTGACTGACTGACACTGACTGATTGAGACTGACTGACACTGATTGACTGACACTGACCGACACTTCTGACTGACACTGACTGACTGATACAGATTGACTGACACTGACTGACACTGATTGACTGACACTGACTGACACTGACTGACGGACTAAGACTGACACTGACACTGACTGACGGACTGACACTGACACTGACACTGACACTGACTGACTGATACTGACTGACTGACACTGACTGACTACTCTCTACTACTCTACTACTCACTCTCTACTACTCTACTACTCACTCTCTACTACTCTCTACTACTCTCTCTCTACTACTCACTCTCTACTACTCTCTACTACTCTACTACTCTCTACCACTCACTCTCTACTACTCACTCTCTATTACTTACTCTCTACTACTCACTCTACTACTCTGTACCACTCACTCTCTACTACTCACTCTCTACTACTCGCTCTCTACTACTCTCTACTACTCACTCTCCACTATTCACTCTCTACTACTCGCTTTCTACTACTCTCTACTACTCACTCTCTAATACTCACTCTTTACTACTCTACTACTCTCTACTACTCTCTCTACTACTCACTCTCCACTACTCACTCTCTACTACTCACTCTCTACTACTCCACTACTCTCTTCTACTCTACTACTCTCTATTACTCTCTCTACTACTCACTCTCTACTACTCACTCACTACTCACATTCTACTACTCTCTACTACTCCCTCTCTACTACTCTCTATTACTCACGCTACTACTCTCTACCACTCACTCTCTACTACTCTACTACTCACTCTCTACTACTCACTCTCTACTACTCTACTATTCTCTACTACTCACTCTCTACTACTCACTCTCTACTACTCTCTACTACTCACTCTCTACTACTCTCTCTCTACTACTCTCTACTACTACTCTCTACTATTCACTCTCTACCACTTACTACCTACTACTCTCTACTACTCACTCTCTACTACTCTACTACTCACTCTCTACTACTCTCTAATACTCTCTCTCTACTACTCACTCTCTACTACTCACTCTACTACTCTCTACTACTCACCCTCTACTACTCACTCTCTACTACTCTCTCTCTACTACTCACTCGCTACTATTCACACTGTACTACTCACTCTCTACTACTTGCTGTCTACTACTCTACTACTCACTCTCCACTACTCATTCTCTGCTACTCACTCTCTACTACTCTCTACTACTCACTCTCTACTACTCTCTCTCTACTACTCTCTACTTACTACTCTCTACTATTCACTCTCTACCACTTACTCTCTACTACTCTCTACTACTCACTCTCTACTACTCTACTACTCACTCTCTACTACTCTCTAATACTCTCTCTCTACTACTCACTCTCTACTACTCACTCTACTACTCTCTACTACTCACCCTCTACTACTCACTCTCTACTACTCTCTCTCTACTACTCACTCGCTACTATTCATGCTGTACTACTCACTCTCTACTACTTGCTCTCTACTACTCTCTACTACTCACTCTCCACTACTCATTATCTACTACTCACTCTCTACTACTCTCTACTACTCACTCTCTACTACTCTACTACTCTCTCTACTACTCACTCTCTACTACTCACTAGCTACTACTCTATTACTCTCTACTACTCTACTACTCTCTACTACTCTCTCTACTACTCACTCTCTAATATTCTCTACTACTCACTCTTCTACTCTCTACTACTCTCTATCACTCACTCTCTACTACTCTACTACTCACTCTCTACTACTCTCTCTCTACGGCTCACTCTACTTCTCTCTACTACTCACTCTCTACTACTCACTCTCTACTACTCTCTCTCAACTACTCTCTCTTTACTACTCTCTACTACTCACTCTATACTACTCACTCTCTACTGCTCACTATCCACTACTCACTCTCTACTACTTGCTCTTAACTACTCACTACTACTCATTCTACTACTTACTCTCTACTACTCTCTCTTACTCTCTCTACTTCTCACTCTCTACTACTCTCTCTACTTCTCTCTCTACTACTCACTCTCTACTACTCACTCTCTACTACACACTCTCTACTACTTGCTCTCTACTACTCACTCTCTAATACTCTCTACTACTCACTCTACTACTTACTCTCTACTACTCTCTACAACTCACTCTCTACTACTCCACTACTCTCTACTACTCACTCTCTACTTCTCACTCTCTACTACTCTACTGCTCTCTATTACTCACTCCCTACTACTCTCTCTCTACTTCTCACTCTCTACTACTCACTCTCTACTATTCACTCTCTACTACTCTCTACTACTCACTCTCTACTACTCTCTCTCTCTACTACGTTCTGCTACTGTCTACTACTCACTCGCTACTACTCACTCTACTACTCACTCTACCTCTCACTCTCTACTACTCACTCTCTACTATCTACTACTCATCTCTACTACTCTCTCTCTCTACTACTCACTCTACTACTCACTCTCTACTACTCTCTAATACTCTCTCTCTGCTACTCACTCTTTACTACTCTCTACTTCTCACTCTCTACTACTCACTCTCTATTATTCACTCTTTACTACTCTCTACTTCTCACTCTCTACTACTCACTCTCTATTATTCACTCTCTACTACTCTCTACTACTCACTCTCTACTACTCTCTCTCTCTACTACTCTCTGCTACTTTCTACTACTCACTCGCTACTACTCACTCTACTACTCACTCTACCTCTCACTCTCTACTACTCACTCTCTACTATCTACTACTCATCTCTACTACTCTCTCTCTACTACTCACTCTCTACTACTCTCTAATACTCTCTCTCTGCTACTCACTCTCTACTACTCTCTACTACTCACTCTCTACTACTCACTCTCTACTACTCTCTCTCTACTACTCTCTCTTTACTACTCTCTACTACTCACTCTATACTACTCACTCTCTACTGCTCACTATCCACTACTCTCTCTCTACTACTTGCTCTTAACTACTCACTACTACTCATTCTACTACTTACTCTCTACTACTCTCTCTTACTCTCTCTACTTCTCACTCTCTACTACTCTCTCTACTACTCTCTCTACTACTCACTCTCTACTACTCACTCTCTACTACACACTCTCTACTACTTGCTCTCTACTACTCACTCTCTAATACTCTCTACTACTCACTCTACTACTTACTCTCTACTACTCTCTACAACTCACTCTCTACTACTCCACTACTCTCTACTACTCACTCTCTACTTCTCACTCTCTACTACTCTACTGCTCTCTATTACTCACTCCCTACTACTCTCTCTCTACTACTCACTCTCTACTACTTGCTGTCTACTACTCTACTACTCACTCTCCACTACTCATTCTCTACCACTCACTCTCTACTACTCTACTACTCACTCTCTACTACTCACTCTCTACTACTCTACTATTCTCTACTACTCACTCTCTACTACTCACTCTCTACTACTCTCTACTACTCACTCTCTACTACTCTCTCTCTACTACTCTCTACTACTACTCTCTACTATTCACTCTCTACCACTTACTACCTACTACTCTCTACTACTCACTCTCTACTACTCTACTACTCACTCTCTACTACTCTCTAATACTCTCTCTCTACTACTCACTCTCTACTACTCACTCTACTACTCTCTACTACTCACCCTCTACTACTCACTCTCTACTACTCTCTCTCTACTACTCACTCGCTACTATTCACACTGTACTACTCACTCTCTACTACTTGCTGTCTACTACTCTACTACTCACTCTCCACTACTCATTCTCTGCTACTCACTCTCTACTACTCTCTACTACTCACTCTCTACTACTCTCTCTCTACTACTCTCTACTTACTACTCTCTACTATTCACTCTCTACCACTTACTCTCTACTACTCTCTACTACTCACTCTCTACTACTCTACTACTCACTCTCTACTACTCTCTAATACTCTCTCTCTACTACTCACTCTCTACTACTCACTCTACTACTCTCTACTACTCACCCTCTACTACTCACTCTCTACTACTCTCTCTCTACTACTCACTCGCTACTATTCATGCTGTACTACTCACTCTCTACTACTTGCTCTCTACTACTCTCTACTACTCACTCTCCACTACTCATTATCTACTACTCACTCTCTACTACTCTCTACTACTCACTCTCTACTACTCTACTACTCTCTCTACTACTCACTCTCTACTACTCACTAGCTACTACTCTATTACTCTCTACTACTCTACTACTCTCTACTACTCTCTCTACTACTCACTCTCTAATATTCTCTACTACTCACTCTTCTACTCTCTACTACTCTCTATCACTCACTCTCTACTACTCTACTACTCACTCTCTACTACTCTCTCTCTACGGCTCACTCTACTTCTCTCTACTACTCACTCTCTACTACTCACTCTCTACTACTCTCTCTCAACTACTCTCTCTTTACTACTCTCTACTACTCACTCTATACTACTCACTCTCTACTGCTCACTATCCACTACTCACTCTCTACTACTTGCTCTTAACTACTCACTACTACTCATTCTACTACTTACTCTCTACTACTCTCTCTTACTCTCTCTACTTCTCACTCTCTACTACTCTCTCTACTTCTCTCTCTACTACTCACTCTCTACTACTCACTCTCTACTACACACTCTCTACTACTTGCTCTCTACTACTCACTCTCTATTACTCTCTACTACTCACTCTACTACTTACTCTCTACTACTCTCTACAACTCACTCTCTACTACTCCATTACTCTCTACTACTCACTCTCTACTTCTCACTCTCTACTACTCTACTGCTCTCTATTACTCACTCCCTACTACTCTCTCTCTACTTCTCACTCTCTACTACTCACTCTCTACTATTCACTCTCTACTACTCTCTACTACTCACTCTCTACTACTCTCTCTCTCTACTACTTTCTGCTACTGTCTACTACTCACTCGCTACTACTCACTCTACTACTCACTCTACCTCTCACTCTCTACTACTCACTCTCTACTATCTACTACTCATCTCTACTACTCTCTCTCTCTACTACTCACTCTACTACTCACTCTCTACTACTCTCTAATACTCTCTCTCTGCTACTCACTCTTTACTACTCTCTACTTCTCACTCTCTACTACTCACTCTCTATTATTCACTCTCTACTACTCTCTACTACTCACTCTCTACTACTCTCTCTCTCTACTACTCTCTGCTACTTTCTACTACTCACTCGCTACTACTCACTCTACTACTCACTCTACCTCTCACTCTCTACTACTCACTCTCTACTATCTACTACTCATCTCTACTACTCTCTCTCTCTACTACTCACTCTCTACTACTCTCTAATACTCTCTCTCTGCTACTCACTCTCTACTACTCTCTACTACTCACTCTCTACTACTCACTCTCTACTACTCTCTCTCTACTACTCTCTCTTTACTACTCTCTACTACTCACTCTATACTACTCACTCTCTACTGCTCACTATCCACTACTCTCTCTCTACTACTTGCTCTTAACTACTCACTACTACTCATTCTACTACTTACTCTCTACTACTCTCTCTTACTCTCTCTACTTCTCACTCTCTACTACTCTCTCTACTACTCTCTCTACTACTCACTCTCTACTACTCACTCTCTACTACACACTCTCTACTACTTGCTCTCTACTACTCACTCTCTAATACTCTCTACTACTCACTCTACTACTTACTCTCTACTACTCTCTACAACTCACTCTCTACTACTCCACTACTCTCTACTACTCACTCTCTACTTCTCACTCTCTACTACTCTACTGCTCTCTATTACTCACTCCCTACTACTCTCTCTCTACTTCTCACTCTCTACTACTCACTCTCTACTATTCACTCTCTACTACTCTCTACTACTCACTCTCTACTACTCTCTCTCTCTACTACTTTCTGCTACTGTCTACTACTCACTCGCTACTACTCACTCTACTACTCACTCTACCTCTCACTCTCTACTACTCACTCTCTACTATCTACTACTCATCTCTACTACTCTCTCTCTCTACTACTCACTCTACTACTCACTCTCTACTACTCTCTAATACTCTCTCTCTGCTACTCACTCTTTACTACTCTCTACTTCTCACTCTCTACTACTCACTCTCTATTATTCACTCTCTACTACTCTCTACTACTCACTCTCTACTACTCTCTCTCTCTACTACTCTCTGCTACTTTCTACTACTCACTCGCTACTACTCACTCTACTACTCACTCTACCTCTCACTCTCTACTACTCACTCTCTACTATCTACTACTCATCTCTACTACTCTCTCTCTCTACTACTCACTCTCTACTACTCTCTAATACTCTCTCTCTGCTACTCACTCTCTACTACTCTCTACTACTCACTCTCTACTACTCACTCTCTACTACCCACTCTCTACTTCTCTCTACTACTCACTCTCTACGACTCACTCTCTAATACTCACTCTCTACTACTCTCTACTACTCACTCTCTACTACTCACTCTCTACTACTCACTCTCTTCTACTCTCTCTACTACTGTCTACTGCTCTCTACTACTCTTTACTACTCACTCTCTACTCTCTATTACTCACTCTCTACTCTCTACCTCTCTACCTCTCTCTTCCTCTCTCTACCTCTCTACCTCTACACCTCTACCTCTACACCTCTATCTCTTCACCTCTCTGTACCTCTCTCTACATGCACACATATATATATATGCATATGCATTTATATATATGTATTCACTGAAAAAAACATAGGTTTCAGAGACGTTATAGTTAGAAATTACCATTTTACAAAAACATAGAAATTCACAGAAAAAAACATAGGTTTCAGGGGTTTTATAGTTAGTTGGCCATTTTACTCATACAAAACCATAGAAATTCCTCCGTTATAGTTAGTTCTGCTAACTATAACTCGCACGCCCGCAATGCACTGCTGATGATGTCACATATTGCATCATTCATGACATGGTCAGTGACATCACTGATGACATCACTGATGACATCTCAAATGACATCACTGATGACATCACTGATGACATCATCTAGTGAATGTAGTTTAGTTTGTAATTTTAATATGTATTATATATATATACCAATCTGTATTGAAGATTGAGTGTATATATAACTGTCTGGATGGAGGATTTAGTAGCTGTCTGACTGTCTGTTTAAGTGAGTAATTAAAAGTGTCTGACTTAATACATGGATTAGTAACTAAACTATGTAAATGTGTGCAGCACTGTCTCTGTTGTTGTTTATCATGCTGCATCAGTTGGTCACTAACTACATGAGTGTGTATATTAGTTATTGATTAGTTGGGTGAGTATTTGTATGGCACACTGAGTTTGTGTGTGGTTGGATGGGGTGTGTGTAACTCTATGCATAGATGTGTGAATGGTTGATTGACTAGGTGTATAGGTTTAGGAGTGCATGTGGAAACAGTTGTTTGGGTGACTGAGTGTATTTACTTGTGTGTTGGTGAGCGAATATATGTTTAGTTGTACATCTTCAACAAAGTTAAAAAAAAGACATTGTATGTGAGAGTTGGTGTATATAAATAAGTATGTGTAAGAGTCAGTGATTGTAAGAGTATCTATGTGAATGAGTGTATAATTGTAATGGTGATTTTTTAACATATTAACTATGAGTTACTATGTATTTGAATAAATGAGGTGTTGTTGGATAATTGTGTAAGTGAGTAAATGTGAGTGTGATTATTTTTTTTTATGAATGAGTAGGATGACTGCATAACCAACTAGGATGACTGCTGATGTGTCAACTATATATGTGTATAAGTGCATTTGATAGTGTTCTATTAATTAGTGACTGCATGTAAAAATGATTCTGTTGTTGAATGGGTAGTTGTGTGTGTAGACTTAGGAATCAGTGAGTGGGTATGTAGTAACTGGTATCGGTGTGTCAATGGTTTCAGATATGGTACTCTGTATTTTACAGTGAGTGATGAAAGGCTATACTACTGTAGGATGAGGTGTATCAGATTGTCACGTGGATGATGTCATCAGTGATGTCATTTGAGATGTCATTAGTGATGTCATCAGTGATGTCACTGACCATGTCATGAATGATGCAATATGTGACATCATCAGCAGTGCATTGCGGGCACGGGAGTTATAGTTAGCAGAACTAACTATAACGGAGGAATTTCTATGGTTTTGTACGAATGAAATGGCCAGCTAACTATAACACCCTTGAAACCTATGGTTTTATCTGTGAATTTCTAAGGTTTTTTAAATGCTAATTTCTAACTATAACGTCTCTGAAACCTATGTTTTTTTCAGAGAATTTCAAAGCTTTTTTAAATGCTAATTTCTAACTATAACGTCTCTGAAACCTATGTTTTTTTCAGTGAATTTCAAAGGTTTTTAAATGCTAATTTTTAGGTGTGATTGTAGTTATACCTATTTTTTTGTAGTGATTTTCTACAGTTTTTAACTGTTTATTTATCAATATTTTATTCATTATATAACATTATATATTTTTCTGAAAATTGCAAAAAAAAATTTAAAACAAATTCAAACTGAAATATTGATTAATTTTCTTGTTTTCATTTATTATTTTAATACATTTATATTATTTTCTTTAAAAAAAACTCCAATTTTTTTCGGAGTCGCGCACTCAAAGCGTACACATTCCGGTGGGTGCGCGCATTCTAGTCGCCGATTTAGAAAAGTCATGAAGGAGCTGCGTACGTTGTGCGACGGCTGCGTGTTTTTCAGTTACATCATATACATTTAATATTACGTGATGTGCGCGATTGGTATGCGACCAGTCTGTGACTCCTGCTCTGGCGTATTCGCGACACATGCGCATTACGGTACGAGATGCTTGCGCGGTTGTGGGTCCCGCGTGATGTCATATACATGCTGGGGCACGCTGGGTGCACGACTCCCGCAAAAAAAATGATGTTCCAAAATGATATGTATGTGTGTTTAATATACATATTAGGGCAAGAGATTATCTAAGATATTCATAAAAATAATATATTTGTACTTATAATAAACTTATATTATTTTAAAATATAGTTTCGCGAAGTCGGGTGCTTGCATCGTGAGTGCATAGAACCAGGTCAGCAGAGCTGCTGTAGAGCCAGAGAAACCAGGTCAGCAGAGCCGTTGTAGAGCCAGAGAACCAGGTCAGCAGAGCTCCTCTAGAGCCTAAGAAGCAGGTCAGCAGAGTTGCTCTGGAGCCAGAGACCCTGGTCAGCAGAGCTGCTCTAGAGGCAGAGAACCAGGTCAACAGAGCTGCTGTAGAGCCAGAGAAACCAGGTCACCAGAGCTGCTTTAGAGGGACAGAACCAAGTCAGCAGACCTGCTTTAGAGCCAGAGAACCAGGTCAGCAGAGCTGCTCTTGAGCGAGAGAACCAGGTCAGCAGAGCTGTTTTAGAGCCATAGAACCAGGTCAGCAGAGCTGCTCTAGAGGCAGTGAACCAGGTCAGCAGAACTGCTTTAGAGGCAGAGAACCAGGTCAACAGAACTCTTTAGACGGAGAGAACCAGGTCAGCAGAGCTGCTTTAGAGCCAGAGAACCAGGTCAGCAGACCTGCTTTAGAGCCAGAGAACCAGGTCAGCTGAGCTGCTTTAGAGCTATAGAACTAGGTCAGCAGAACTGCTTTAGAGCCAGAGAACCAGGTCAGCAGAGCTGCTCTAGAGGCAGAGAACCAGGTCAGTAGAGATGCTTTAGAAGGAGAGAACCAGGTCAGTAGAGCTGCTTTAGAGCCAGAGAACCAGGTCAGCAGAGCTGCTCTAGAGCCAGAGAAACCAGGTCAGCAGAGCTGCATTAGAGGGAGAGAACCACATCAGCAGAGCTGCTTTAGAGCCAGAGAACCAGGTCAGCAGAGCTGCTCTAGAGCAGAGAACCAGGTCAGCAGAGCTGCTTTAGAGCCGTAGAACCAGGTCAGCAGAGCTGCTCTAGAGGCAGAGAACCATGTAAATAGAGCTGATTTAGAGGGAGAGATCCAGGTCAGCAGAGCTGCTTTACAGCGAGAGAACCAGGTCAGCAGAGCTGCTCTAGAGCCAGAGAACCAGGTCAGCAGAACTGCTTTAGAGCCATAGAACCAGGTCAGCAGAGCTGCTTTAGAACCAGAGAACCAGGACAGCAGAGCTGCTCTAGAGCCTAAGAACCGGGTCAGTAGAGCTGCTCTAGAGCCAGAGAACCAGGTCAGCAGAGCTGCTGTAGAGCCAGAGAAACCAGGCCAGTAGAGCTGCTTTAGAGTGAGAGAACCAGGTCAGCAGAGCTGCTTTAGAGGGAGAGAACCAGGTCAGCAGAGCTGCTTTAGAGCCAAGAAACCAGGTCAGCAGAGCTGCTTTAGAGCCAGACAACCAGGTCCGCAGACCTGCTTTAGAGCCAGAGAACCAGGTCAGCAGAGCTCTTTAGAGGGAGAGAACCAGGTCGGCAGAGCTGCTTTAGAGCCAGAGAACCAGGTCAGCAGAGCTGCTCTGGAGCCAGAGAACCAAGTCAGCAGAGCTGCTTTAGAGCCAGACAACCAGGTCAGCAGAGCTGCTTTAGAGTCATAGAACCAAGTCAGCAGAACTGCTTTAGAGCCAGAGAACCAGGCCAGCAGAGCTGCTCTAGAGGCAGAGAACCAGGTCAGCAGAGCTGCTTTCGAGGGAGAGAAAGAGGTCAGCAGAGCTTCTTTAGAGCCAGAGAACCAGGTCAGCAGAGCTGCTCTAGAGGCAGAGAATGAGGTCACTAGAGCTGATTTAGAGGGAGAGAACCAGGTCAGCAGAGCTGCTTTAGAGCCAGAGAGCCAGGTCAGCAGAGCTGCTTTAGAGCCATAGAACCAGGTCAGCAGAGCTGCTTTAGAGCTAGAGAACCAGGTCAACAGAGCTGCTCTAGAGCCTAAGAACCGTGTCAGCAGAGCTGCTCTAGAGCCAGAGAACCAGGTCAGCAGAGCTGCTGTAGAGCCAGAGAAACCAGGTCAGTAGAGCTGCTTTAGAGGGAGAGAACCAGGTCAGCAGAGCTGCTTTAGAGCCAAGGGACCAGGTCAGCAGAGCTGCTCTAGAGCCAGAGAACCAGGTCAGCAGAACTGCTTAAGAGCCATAGAACCGGGTCAGCGGAGCTGCTTTAGAGCCAGAAAAACAGGTCAGCAGAGCTGTTGTAGAGCCAGAGAACCAGGTCAACAGAGCTGCTCTAGAGCCTAAGGACTAGGTCAGCAGAGCTGCTCTAGAACCAGAGAACCAGGTCAACAGAGCTGCTGTAGAGCCAGAGAAACGAGGTCAGCAGAGCTGCTCTAGAGGGCGAGAACAAGGTCAGCAGATCTGCTATAGAGCCAGAAAACCAGGCCAGCAGAGCTGCTTTAAAGCCAGAGAACCAGGTCAGCAGAGCTGCTCTAGAGCCAGAGAACCAGGTCAGTAGAGCTGATTTAGAGCCATAGAACAAGGTCAGCAGAGCTGCTTTAGAGCCAGAGAACCAGGTCAGCAGAGCTGCTCTAGAGCCTAAGAACTGGGTCGGCAGAGCTGCTCTAGAGCCAGAGATCCAGGTCAGCAGAGCTGCTGTAGAGCCAAAGAAACCAGGTCAGTAGAGTTGTTTTAGAGCGAGAGATCCAGGTCAGCAGAGCTGCTTTAGAGGGAGAGAACCAGGTCAGCAGAGCTGCTTTAGAGCCATAGAACCGGGTCAGCAGAGCTGCTTTAGAGCCAGAGAACCAGGTCAGCAGAGCTGCTCTGGAGCCAGAGAACCAAGTCAGCAGAGCTGCTTTAGAGCCAGACAACCAGGTCAGCAGAGCTGCTTTAGAGCCATAGAACCAAGTCAGCAGAGCTGCTTTAGAGCCAGAGAACCAGGTCAGCAGAGCTGCTCTAGAGGCAGAGAATGAGGTCACTAGAGCTGATTTAGAGGGAGAGAACCAGGTCAGCAGAGCTGCTTTAGAGCCAGAGAGCCAGGTCAGCAGAGCTGCTTTAGAGCCATAGAACCAGGTCAGCAGAGCTGCTTTAGAGCTAGAGAACGAGGTCGACAGAGCTGCTCTAGAGCCTAAGAACCGTGTCAGCAGAGCTGCTCTAGAGCCAGAGAACCAGGTCAGCAGAGCTGCTGTAGAGCCAGAGAAACCAGGTCAGTAGAGCTGCTTTAGAGGGAGAGAACCAGGTCAGCAGAGCTGCTTTAGAGCCAAGGGACCAGGTCAGCAGAGCTGCTCTAGAGCCAGAGAACCAGGTCAGCAGAACTGCTTAAGAGCCATAGAACCGGGTCAGCGGAGCTGCTTTAGAGCCAGAAAACCAGGTCAGCAGAGCTGTTGTAGAGCCAGAGAACCAGGTCAACAGAGCTGCTCTAGAGCCTAAGGACTAGGTCAGCAGAGCTGCTCTAGAACCAGAGAACCAGGTCAACAGAGCTGCTGTAGAGCCAGAGAAACCAGGTCAGCAGAGCTGCTCTAGAGGGCGAGAACAAGGTCAGCAGATCTGCTATAGAGCCAGAGAACCATGCCAGCAGAGCTGCTTTAAAGCCAGAGAACCAGGACAGCAGAGCTGCTCTAGATCCAGAGAACCAGGTCAGTAGAGCTGATTTAGAGCCATAGAACAAGGTCAGCAGAGCTGCTTTAGAGCCAGAGAACCAGGTCAGCAGAGCTGCTCTAGAGCCTAAGAACTGGGTCAGCAGAGCTGCTCTAGAGCCAGAGATCCAGGTCAGCAGAGCTGCTGTAGAACCAAAGAAGCCAGGTCAGTAGAGTTGCTTTAGAGCGAGAGATCCAGGTCAGCAGAGCTGCTTTAGAGGGAGAGAACCAGGTCAGCAGAGCTGCTTTAGAGCCATAGAACCGGGTCAGCAGAGCTGCTTTAGAGCCAGAGAACCAGGTCAGCAGAGCTGTTGTAGAGCCAGAGAACCAGGTTAGCAGAGCTTCTCTAGAGCCTAATGACTAGGTCAGCAGAGCTGCTCTAGAACCAGAGAACCAGGTCAACAGAGCTGCTGTAGAGCCAGAGAAACCAGGTCAGCAGAGCTGCTTTAGAGTGCGAGAACCAGGTCAGCAGAGCTGCTTTAGGGCCAGAGAACCAGGCCAGCAGAGCTGCTTTAGAGCCAGAGAGCCAGAGAACCAGGCCAGCAGAGGTGCTTTAGAGCCAGAGAATCAGGTCAACAGAGCTGCTTTGGAGCCAGAGAACCAGGTCAGCAGAGCTGCTCTAGAGTCAGATAACCAAGTCAGCAGAGCTGCTTTAGAGCCATAGAACCAGGTCAGCTGAGCTGCTTTAGAGCCAGAGGACCAGGTCAGCAGAGCTGCTCTAGATCCTAAGAACCAGGTCAGCAGAGCTGCTCTAGAGCCAGAAAACCAGGTCAGCAGAGCTGCTGTAGAGCCAGAGAAACCAGGTCAGTGGAGCTGCTTTAGAGGGAGAGAACCAGGTCAGCAGAGCTGCTCTAGAGGGAGAGAACCAGGTCAGCAGAGCTGTTCTAGAGCCAGAGAACCATGTCAGCAGAACTGCTTTAGAGCCATAGAACCGGGTCAGCAGAGCTGCCTTTAGAGCCAGATAACCCGGTCAACAAAGCTGTTGTAGAGCCAGAGAACCAGATCAGCAGAGCAGCTATGTAGTCTAAGAACTAGGTCAGCCGAGCGGCTCTAGAGCCAGAGAACCAGGACAGCAGACCTGCTGTGGAGCCAGAGAAACCAGGTCAGCAGAGCTGCTTTAGAGGGAGAGAACCAGGTCAGCAGAGCCGCTTTAGAGCCAGAGAACCAGGTCAGCAGAGCTGCTCTAGCTGACACTGACTGACTGACACTGACTGACTGACACTGACAGATTGACACTGACTGACACTGATTGACTGACACTGACTGACACTGACTGACTACTCTCTACTACTCTACTACTCTCAACTACTCACTCTCTGCTACTCTCTACTACTCTCTACTACTCACTCTCTCCTACTCACTCTCTCCTACTCTCTGCTATTCACTCTCTACTACTCACTCTCTACTACTCTCTACTACACTCTACTGCTCACACTCAACTACTCACTCGTTACTACTCTCTACTACTCACTCTCTACTACCCACTCTCTACTATTCTATACTACTCTCTACTATTACTCTCTACTACTTACTCTCTACTACTCACTCTCTAATACTCTCTACTACTCACTCTACTACTGTCTACTACTCTCTACCACTCACTCTCTACTACTCTACTACTCACTCTCTACTACACTCTACTACTCTCTCTCTACTACTCACTTTCTACTACACACTCTACTACTCTCTACTACTCACTCTCTACTACTCACTCTCTACTATTCACTCTCTACTACTCACTCTCTACTACTGACTCTCTACTACTCGCTCTCTACTACTCTCTCTCTACTACTCTCTCTCTACTACTCACTCTCTACTACTCACTCTACTACTCTCTACTACTCACTCTCTCCTACTCACTCTCTAATATTCACTCTCTACTACTCACTCTCTACTACTCGCTCTCCACTACTCACTCTCTACTACTCACTCTCTACTGCGCTCTACTACTCACTTTCTACTACTCACTCTCTACTACTCTCTCTACTACTCACTCTCTACTACTCTCTGCTACTCACTCTACTACTCTCTATTACTCTTTACCACTCACTCTCTACTACTCTACTACTCACTCTCTACTACTCTCTCTCTACTATTCACTCTCTACTACTCACTCTACTACTCTCTACTACTCACTCTCTACTACTCTCTCTACTACTCACTCTCTACTACTCTCTACTACTCACTCTCTACTACTCACTCTCTACTACTCACTCTCTACTACTCTCTACTTCTCACTCTCCACTACTCACTCTCTACTACTCGCTCTCAACTACACTCTACTACTCACTCTATCACTCACTCTCTACTACTCTCTACTTTTATCGGGAGACCCGGGGGAATGCTGGGTGGTAGGAAATTTGTGTCAGCCCGGTGATGCCACAACTTTCCCACACAAAAATGTGTGAAAAATTGGATTTTTTCAGCTAAAATTTAGGTTTGCAGGGGATTCTGGGTAAAGAAACGTTGGGGGATCCACACAAGCCATACCTCCCTGGAAGCCCACGGGTGTCTAGTTTTCAGAAATGTGTGGGTTTGGTAGGTTCCCCTAGGTGGCCGCCGAGCACCGGCCAAAAACCCAGGTGACTCCCCTTGCAAAAACAGGTCGTTTTGACGTAGGCAATTTTCATGTCGCCTCAATACGTTTTGGGGCCTTGCCTGTCGCGGGTACTTGGGCCTCCCACACGAGTGAGGCACCGTTTTTATCGGGAGACCCGGGGGAACGCTGGGTGGTAGGAAATTTGTGTCAGCCCAGTGATGCCACAACTTTCCCACACAAAAATGTGGAAAAATTGGATTTTTTCAGCTAAAATTGAGGTTTGCAGTGGATTCTGGGTAAAGAAACGTTGGGGTATCCACAAAAGCCATACCTCCCTGGAAGCCCACGGGTGTCTAGTTTTCAGAAATGTGTGGGTTTGGTAGGTTCCCCTAGGTGGCCGCCGAGCACTGGCCAAAAACCCAGGTGACCCCCCTTGCAAATCCAGGTCGTTTTGAGGTAGGCAATTTTCATGTCGCCTCAATACGTTTTGGGGCCTTGCCTGTCGCGGGTACTTGGGCCTCCCACACGAGTGAGGCACCGTTTTTATCGGGAGACCCGGGGGACTGCTTGGTGGTAGGAAATTTGTGTCAGCCCGGTGATGCCACAACTTTCCCACACAAAAATGTGTGAAAAATTTGATTTTTTCAGCTAAAATTGAGGTTTGCAGGGGATTCTGGGTAAGGAAACGTTGGGGGATCCACGCAAGCCATACCTCCCTGGAAGCCCCCGGGTGTCTAGTTTTCAGAAATGTGTGGGTTTGGTAGGTTCCCCTAGGTGGCCGCCGAGCACCGGCCAAAAACCCAGGTGACCCCCCTTGCAAAACCAGGTTGTTTTGAGGTAGGCAATTTTTATGTCGCCTCAATACGTTTTGGGGCCTTGCCTATCGCGGGTACTTGGGCCTCCCACACGAGTGAGGCACCGTTTTTATCGGGAGACCCGGGGGAACGCTGGGTGGTAGGAAATTTGTGTCAGCCCGGTGATGCCTCAACATTACCACACAAAAATGTGTGAAAAAGGTGATTTTTTCAGCTAAATTTGACGTTTGCAGGGCATTCTGGGTAAGGAAACGTTGGGGGATCCACGCAAGCCATACCTCCCTGGAAGCCCACGGGTGTCTAGTTTTCAGAAATGTGTGGGTTTGGTAGGTTCCCCTAGGTGGCCGCCGAGCACCGGCCAAAAACCCAGGTGACCCCCCTTGCAAAACCAGGTCATTTTGAGGAAGGAAATTTTCATGTCGCCTCACAACGTTTTGGGCCCTTGCCTGTCGCGGGTACTTGGGCCTTCCACAGAAGTGAGGCACCATTTTTACCGGGAGAACCGGGGGGATGCTGGGTGGTGGGAAATTTGAGTGAGCCTGGTGATGCCACAACTTTCCCACACAAAAATGTGTGAAAAATTTGATTTTTTCAGCTAAAATTGAGGTTTGCAGGGGATTCTGGGTAAGGAAACGTTGGGGGATCCACGCAAGCCATGCCTCCCTGGAAGCACACGGGTGTCTAGTTTTCAAAAATGTATAGGTTTGCTAGGTTACCAAAGGTGCCCGCAGAGCCAGGGTTCAAAAACTACAGCTAGACATTTTACCAAAAAAGGGTCATTTTTCACTGCGAAATTGAGGTGTGACTACATTGCGTTTTGCGTCGTTTCCTGTCACGGGCACTAGGCCGACCCACACAAGTGAGGTACCGTTTTTCTCGTAAGACATTGGGGAACGCGGGGTGGGTGGAAATTTGTGGATCCACGCAGATTCCGGAACTTTCCACCACAGAAATGTGGGGAAAATGTGGGTTTTTTGTCCATTTTTTAGGTTTGCAAGGGATTCTGGGTAACAGACCCTGGTGGGAGGCAGTCAAGTCACCCCATCCTGGATTCCCCTGGGTGTCTAGTTTTCAAAAATGTATAGGTTTTGCGAGGTTTCCCAAGGTGCCCGCATAGCTAGGGTTCAAAAACTACAGCTAGACATTTTGCCAAAAAAGGGTCATTTTTCACTGCAAAATTGAGGTGTGACCACGTTGCGTTTTGCGCCGTTTCCTGTCGCGGGCACTAGGCCGACCCACACAAGTGAGGTACCGTTTTTCTCGTAAGACTTTGGGGAACGCGGGGTGGGTGGAAATGTTTGGATCCACACAGATTCTGGAACCTTCCACCACAGAAATGTGGGGAAAATGTGTTTTTTTCGTCAATTTTTTAGGTTTGCAAGGGATTCTGGGTAACAGACCCTGGTGGGAGGCAGTCAAGTCACCCCATCCTGGATTCCCCTGGGTGTCTAGTTTTCAAAAATGTATAGGTTTGCTTGGTTTCCCAAGGTGCCCGCAGAGCTAGGGTTCAAAAACTACAGCTAGACATTTTGCCAAAAAAGGGTCATTTTTCACTGCGAAATTGAGGTGTGACCACGTTGCGTTTTGCGCCGTTTCCTGTCATGGGCACTAGGCCGACCCACACAAGCGAGGTACCGTTTTTCTCGTAAGACTTTGGGGAACGCAGGGTGGGTGGAAATTTGTGGATCCACGCAGATTCCGGTACTTTCCACCACAGAAATGGGGGGAAAATGGGGTTTTTTTGACAATTTTTTAGGTTTGCAAGGGATTCTGGGTAACAGACCCTGGTGGGAGGCAGTCAAGTCACCCCATCCTGGATTCCCCTGGGTGTCTAGTTTTCAAAAATGTATAGGTTTGCTAGGTTTCCCAAGGAGCCCACAGAGCTAGGGTTCAAAAACGAGAGCTAGGCACTTTGCCAAAAAAGGGTACATTTTCACTGCGATATTGAGTTGTGACCACGTTGCGTTTCGCGCTGTTTCCTGTCGCGGGCACTATGCCTGCCCACACAAGTGAGGTACCATTTTTATCGGGAGACTTAGGGTAATTCAGATTTGTAAAGGAACTGTTATTATCTATTGACTTTCGATGCATTTCTGCCTTCCAAATGAAAGATATTGTGTAAAAAAGAAGTCATTCTAAAAAATGACTGATAATTCTCATGCTAGTATGAGTATTCCCAATTTCAGAAATGTGCAAATATCTACTGTTTCTAAACTCTATATTTTGTTCCCATTTCAGAAATATATAGATGTCTTTCATACCGATTTTTCCATGTACACATATTTACAGAATAATTACTATATACCCGGTACATAATAAAAAACCATTGCAAGTTGCTGCTCAGTTTTTGGCTCTGGGTTCGTCGGGTTCTTGGTGAACCTACAAGTCCTATATATCCCCACAACCGGTAATGTCCAGCGGATGTAATGGTATATTGCTTTCAAAGAGCTGTCATAATTAGAAGAAGTTACAGGTGAAAACGTTGACACAAAAGGCTGTTTTTTTCAACTAATTTTCAATTTATCCTATATTTAACAGTTAGTTTCTATAAAAAAACCTTGATGGATCTACACAAATGACCCCTTGCTAAATTCAGAATTTTGTCTTCTTCTCGAAAATGTATAGCTTTCCAGGATCCATTATTGCTTTTTTACCCATTTCTGCCATTAACTGGAAGGAGGTCAAAAGCACAAAAAATAGCAAAATTAGGCTATGTCCCAGAAAAATGCCAAAACTGTGTAAAAAATGTTGGGTTTCTGACAAAAGTCTGGTATCCCCGAAAAGCTGGGAAAATGGTGATTTCAACACCACAAACCCTTTTTTGATAATATTTGCAGGGCAAAACCCAGATGCTTTCATTTGCAGCCCGTTTTTCCGATTTTTCCGAAAAAAAACAAAATTTTGCTGTATTTTGGCTCATTTCTGTGACCCCTCTAGGAATCCACAAACCCTGAGTATCTTTAGAATCCCCATGATGTTGGAAGAAAAGGACGCAAATTTGGCGTGGATACCTTATGTGGTCAAAATGTTACAGGGGCCTCAGCGCGCACTACCCCAAATAGCCAAAAAAGGGCGTGGCACAGGAGGGGAAAAGGCCTGGCAGCGAAGGGGTTAAGTTAAAGCAATCCTGTTTGTAATTAGGTGGCTTTTTAGCTTTGCTTGTATTAGTGTTTTTCAAACTTTCATGTACATAACATGCATATGTATGCATATATGTGTATGTATATGTATCCATGCATTTATATAGATATGCAGATTATATATATGTTTATATTTTTATGTATATATATGTACACATACATATATATATAAATGCATATGGCATATATATGCATATATATGTGCATATGTGTGCGCGTAGAGAGAGGTAGAGAGAGGTAGAGAGGTAGAGGTACAGAGGTAGAGGTAGAGAGGTAGAGAGTAGTAGAGAAAGAGGTAGGGAGGTAGAGAGGAGAGTAAGCAATAGAGAGTAGAAAGTGAGTAGCAGAGAGTAGCAGAGAGTAGTAGAGAGAGTAGCAGAGAGTGAGTAGTAGAGAGTAGTAGAGTGAGTAGTAGAGAGTGAGTAGTATAGAGTGAGTAGTAGAGAGTAGTAGAGTGAGTAGTAGAGTGAATAGTAGAGAGTAGTAGAGAGTAGTAGAGAGTGAATAGTAGAGAGTAGTAGACAGTGAGTAGTGGAGAGTGAGTAGTAGAGAGTGAGTAGCAGAGAGAGAGAGTAGTAGAGAGTGAGTACTAGAATGAGTAGTAGAGTGAGTAGTAGAGTGTAGTAGAGAGGGAGTATTAGAGATTATTAGAGAGTAGTAGTAGAGAGAGTAGTAGAGAGTGAGTAGTAGAGAGTAAGTAGTAGAGAGTGAGTAGTAGAGAGTAGTAGAGAGTGAGTAGTAGAGAGTGAGTAGTAGAGTGAGTAGTAGAGAGGGAGTATTAGAGATTATTAGAGAGTAGTAGTAGAGAGAGTAGTAGAGAGTGAGTAGTAGAGAGAGAGAAGTAGAGAGTAGTAGAGTAGTAGAGAGTGAGTAGTAGAAACTAGTAGAGAGCGAGTAGTAGAGAGTAAGTAGTAGAGAGTGTGTAGTAGATAGTGAGTAGTAGAGAGTAGTAGAAAGTGAGTAGTAGAGAGAGTCGTAGAGAGTAGTAGAGTAATAGAGAGTGAGTGATAGAGTGATTAGTAGAGTGTAGTTGAGAGTGAGTAGTAGAGAGTGAGTAGTGGAGAGTGAGAAGTAGAGAGTAGTAGAGAGCGAATAGTAGAGAGTGAGTAGTAGAGAGTGAGTAGTAGAGAGTAGTAGAGAGTGAGTAGTAGAGAGAGTAGTAGAGAGTGAGTAGTAGAGAGTAGTAGAGTGAGTAGTAGAGAGCGAATAGTAGAGAGAGAGAAGTAGGGAGTGAGTAGTAGAGTAGTAGAGAGTGAGTGGTAAAGAGTAATAGAGAGTAGTAGAGTGAGTAGTAGAGAGTAGTAAAGAGTGAGTAATAGAAAGAGTAGTAGAGAGTGAGTAGTAGAGAGTGAGTAGTAGAGCACAGTAGAGAGTGAGTTAGTAGAGAGTGAGTAGTAGAGAGCGAGTAGTAGAGAGTGAGTAGTAGAGAGTGAATAGTAGAGAGAGAGTAGTAGAGAGTGAGTAGTAGAGAGTAGTAGAGTGAGTAGTAGAGAGTGAGTAGTAGAGAGAGAGTAGTAGAGAGCGAGTAGTAGAGAGTGAGTAGTAGAGAGTGAGTAGTAGAGAGTGAGTAGTAGAGAGTGAATAGTAGAGAGTGAGTAGTAGAGAGTGAGTAGTAGAGAGTAGTAGAGTGAGTAGTAGAAAGTGAGTAGTAGAGAGAGAGTAGTAGAGTGTAGTAGACAGTGAGTAGTAGAGTAGTAGAGAGTGAGTGGTAGAGAGTAGTAGACAGTAGTAGAGTGAGTAGTAGAGGGTATTGGAGAGTGAGTAGTAGAGAGTAAGTAGTAGAGAGTAATAGTAGAGAGTAGTAGAGAATAGTAGAGAGTGGGTAGTAGAGAGTGAGTAGTAGAGAGTAGTAACGAGTGAGTAGTAGAGTGTGAGCAGTAGAGTGTAGTAGAGAGTAGTAGAGAGTAAGTAGTAGAGAGTGAATAGCAGAGTAGTAGAGAGTGAGTAGCAGAGAGTGAGTAGTTGAGAGTAGTAGAGTAGTAGAGAGTAGTCAGTCAGTGTCAGTCAGTCAGTCAGTCAGTGTCAGTCAGTCAATGTCAGTCAATCAGTGTCGGTCAGTGTCAGTCAGTCAGTCAGTGTCAGTCAGTCAGTCAGTCGGTCAGTGTCAGTCAGTCAGTGTCAGTCAATCAGTGTCAGTCATTGTCAGTCAGTCAGTGTCAGTCAATCAGTGTCAGTCAGTGTCAGTCAATCAGTGTCAGTCAGTGTCAATCTGTCAGTGTAAGTCAGTCAATGTCAGTCAGTCAGTGTCAGCTAGAGCAGCTCTGCTGACCTGATTCTCTGGCTCTAAAGCAGCTCTGCTGACATTGTTCTCTCCCTTTAAAGCAGCTCTGCTGACCTGGTTTCTCTGGCTCTACAGCAGGTCTGCTGACCTGGTTCTCTGGCTCTAGAGCAGCTCTGCTGACCTAGTTCTTAGGCTACAGAGCAGCTCTGTTGATCTGGTTCTCTGGCTCTACAACAGCTCTGCTGACCTGGTTCTCTGGCTCTAAAGCAGCTCTGCTGACCCGGTTCTATGGCTCTAAAGCAGTTCTGCTGACATGGTTCTCTGGCTCTAGAGCTCTAGAGCAACTCTGCTGACCTGGTTCTCTCCCTCTGGAGCAGCTCTGCTGACCTGGTTCTCTCCCTCCAAAGCAGCTCTACTGACCTGGTTTCTCTGGCTCTACAGCGACTCTGCTGACCTGGTTCTTAGGCTCTAGAGCATTTCTACTGACCTGGTTCTCTGGCTCTAAAGCAGCTCTGCTTACCTGGTTCTATGGCTCTAAAGCAGCTCTGCTGACTTGGTTCTCTGGCTCTAGGGCAGATCTGCTGAATCAGTGTCGGTCAGTGTCAGTCAGTCAGTGTCAGTCAGTCAGTCGGGCGGTCAGTGTCAGTCAGTCACTGTCAGCCAATCAGTGTCGGTCAGTGTCAGTCAGTCAGTCAGTCAGTGTCAGTCACTCAGTCATTCAGTCGGTCAGTGTCAGTCAGTGTTAGTCAATCAGTGTCAGTCATTGTCAGTCAGTGTTAGTCAATCAGTGTCAGTCAGTGTCAGTCAGTTTCAGTGTCAGTCAATCAGTGTCAGTCAGTGTCAACTTGTCAGTGTCAGTCAGTCAATGTCAGTCAGTCAGTGTCAGCTAGAGCAGCTAGAGCAGCTCAGGTGACCTGGTTCTCTGGCTCTAAAGCAGCTCTGCTGACCTTGTTCTCTCCCTCAAAAGCAGCTCTGCTGACCTGATTTTCTGGTTCTACAACAAGTCTGCGGACCTGGTTCTCTGGCTCTAGAGCAGCTCTGCTCACCTAGTTCTTAGGCTACGAAGCAGCTCTGCTAATCTGGTTCTCTGGCTCTACAACAGCTCTGCTGACCTGGTTCTCTGGCTCTAAAGCAGCTCTGCTGACCCGGTTCTATGGCTCTAAAGCAGTTCTGCTGACATGGTTCTTTGGCTCTAGAGCAGATCTGCTGATCTGGTTCTCTCCCTCTGGAGCAGCTCTGCTGACCTAGTTCTCTCCCTCCAAAGCAGCTCTACTGACCTGGTTTCTCTGGCTCTACAGCGGGCGGCTCTGCTGACCCGGTTCTCTGGCTCTAGAGCAGCTCTGCTGACCTGGTTCTTAGGCTCTAGAGCAGCTCTGCTGACCTGGTTCTCTGGCTCTAAAGCAGCTCTGCTGACCTGGTTCTATGGCTCTAAAGCAGCTCTGCTGACTTGGTTCTCTGGGTCTAGAGCAGCTCTGCTGACCTGGTCCCTTGGCCCTAAAGCAGACCCGCTGACCTGGTTCTCTCCCTCTAAAGCAGCTCTACTGACCTGGTTTCTCTGGCTCTACAGCAGCTCTGCTGACCTGGTTCTCTGGCCCTAAAGCAGCTCTGCTGACCTGGTTTCTCTGGCTCTACAGCAGCTCTGCTGACCTGGTTCTCGGCCTCTAGAGTAGGCCTGGGCGAAAATTTCGTTCCGTTCGCGGAAATTGCGATAATTTGACATTTTCGCGTTCCGCGGAGAGCGCGAAAATGTCAAAAATTCCGGTTTCCGCAGCTTGGCGATAATTTGTGTCTTGCTCGCGCTGTAAAATAATACATTCTCGCGCGCGCGCGATCGCCTTACCTGAATCCCTGCGTTCGCCGACAAGTTTTCTTGATCCGGTCGCGTTCTCCATGAGATGTTGTATTGTTTTTAGCCATTTGCGCTGTCTCGCGACAGTTCGCGCCCGCAGTGACGTCATGCGTCGTGCGATCACGTCTTTCTTCTCGCGATCATGCACCGCGAGAACAACTCAAAACAAGATGGCCGCGCCCGCAAGCAACCACATGGGTAAGTTGGCGACCCGCAACCATGCAGAAAATCTCGCGAACATGCCGGAAAAAAACTTCCGCATCTTCGCGATATTTCTGCTTGTTTGCGATAATTTTAAACATTTTCGCGATAATTTGCGAAGGTTAATTCCGCAAATTCCGCCCACCCCTAGGTCTGCTGGCCTGGCTCTCTGGCTCTAAAGCAGCTCTGCTGACCTGGTTCTCTCCCTCTAAATCAGCTCTGCTGACCTGGTTCTCTGGCTCTAGAGCAGTTCTGCTGACCTGGTTCTCTGCCTCTAGAGCAGCTCTGCTGACCTGGTTCTCTGGCTCTAAAGCAGCTCTGCTGACCTGGTTCTATGGCTCTAAAGCAGCTCTGCTTCCTGGTTCTCTGGCTCTAGAGCAGCTCTGCTGACCTGGTTCTCTGGCTCTAAAGCAGCACTGCTGACCTGGTTCTATCCTTCTAAAGAGCTCTGCTGACCTGGTTCTCTGGCTCTAAAGCAGTTCTGCTGACCTGATTCTCTGCACTAGAGCAGCTCTGCTGACCTGGTTCTATGGCTCTAAAGCAGTTATGCTCACCTGGTTCTCTGGCTCTAGAGCAGCTCTGCTGACCTGGTTCTCTGGCACTAAAGCAGTTCTGCTGACCTGGTTCTCTCCCTCTAAAGCAGCTCTGCTGACCTGGTTTCTCTGGCTCAATAACAGCTCTGCTGACCTGGTTCACGGCCTCTAGAGTAGCTCTGCTGACCTGGGTCTCTGGCTCTAGAGCAGCTTTGCTGACCTGGGTCTCTCCCTCTAAAGCAGCTCTGCTGACCTGGTTTCTCTTGCTCTACAGCAGGTCTGCTGACCTGGTTCTCTGGCTCTAGAGCAGCTCTGCTGACCTAGTTCTTAGGCTACAAAGCAGCTCTGCTGATCTGGTACTCTGACTCTACAACAGCTCTGCTGACCTGGTTCTCTGGCTCTAAAGTAGCTCTGCAGACCCGGTTCTATGGCTCTAAAGCAGTTCTGCTGACATGGTTCTCTGGCTCTAGAGCAGCTCTGCTGACCTGGTTCTCTCCCTCTGGAGCAGCTCTGCTGACCTGGTTCTCTCCCTCCAAAGCAGCTCGACTGACCTGGTTTCTCTGGCACTACAGCGGCTCTGCTGACCTGGTTTCTCTGGCTCTACAGCAGCTCTTCTGACCTGGTTCTCGGCCTCTAGAGCAGGTCTGCTGGCCTGGCTCTCTGGCTCTAGAGCATGTCTGCTGACCTGGTTCTCTGGCTCTAAAGCAGCTCTGCTGACCTGGTTCTCTGGCTCTAGAGCAGTTCTGCTGACCTGGTTCTCTGCCTCTAGAGCAGCTCTGCTGACCTGGTTCTCTGGCTCTAAAGCAGCTCTGCTGACCTGGTTCTATGGCTCTAAAGCAGCTCTGCTTCCTGGTTCTCTGGCTCTAGAGCAGCTCTGCTGACCTGGTTCTCTGGCTCTAAAGCAGCACTGCTGACCTGGTTCTATCCTTCTAAAGAGCTCTGCTGACCTGGTTCTCTGGCTCTAAAGCAGTTCTGCTGACCTGATTCTCTGCACTAGAGCAGCTCTGCTGACCTGGTTCTATGGCTCTAAAGCAGTTATGCTCACCTGGTTCTCTGGCTCTAGAGCAGCTCTGCTGACCTGGTTCTCTGGCACTAAAGCAGTTCTTCTGACCTGGTTCTCTCTCTCTAAAGCAGCTCTGCTGACCTGGTTTCTCTGGCTCAATAACAGCTCTGCTGACCTGGTTCACGGGCTCTAGAGTAGCTCTGCTGACCTGGGTCTCTGGCTCTAGAGCAGCTTTGCTGACCTGGGTCTCTCCCTCTAAAGCAGCTCTGCTGACCTGGTTTCTCTTGCTCTACAGCAGGTCTGCTGACCTGGTTCTCTGGCTCTAGAGCAGCTCTGCTGACCTAGTTCTTAGGCTACAAAGCAGCTCTGCTGATCTGGTACTCTGACTCTACAACAGCTCTGCTGACCTGGTTCTCTGGCTCTAAAGTAGCTCTGCAGACCAGGTTCTATGGCTCTAAAGCAGTTCTGCTGACATGGTTCTCTGGCTCTAGAGCAGCTCTGCTGACCTGGTTCTCTCCCTCTGGAGCAGCTCTGCTGACCTGGTTCTCTCCCTCCAAAGCAGCTCGACTGACCTGGTTTCTCTGGCACTACAGCGGCTCTGCTGACCTGGTTCTCTGGCTCTAGAGCAGCTCTGCTGACATGGTTCTCTGGCTCTACAGCAGCTCTGCTGACCTGGTTCTCTGGCTCTAGAGCAGCTCTGCTGACCTGGTTCTATGGCTCTAAAGCAGCTCTGCTGACTTGGTTCTCTGGCTCTAGAGCAGCTCTGCTGACCTGGTTCTCTGGCTCTACAGCAGCTCTGCTGACCTGGTTCTCTGGCTCTAGAGCAGCTCTGCTGACCTAGTTCTTAGGCTCTAGAGCAGCTCTGCTGACCTGGTTCCCTGGATCTAAAGCAGCTCTGCTGACCTGGTTCTCTGGCTCTAGAGCAGCTCTGCTGACCTAGTTCTTAGGCTCTAGAGCAGCTCTGCAGACCTGGTCCCTTGGCCCTAAAGCAGACCTGCTGACCTGGTTCTCTCACTCTAAAGCAGCTCTGCTGCCCTGGTTCTCTCTCTCTAAAGCACGTCTACTGACCTGATTTCTCTGGCTCTACAGCAGCTCTGCTGACCTGGTTCTCTGGCTCTAGAGCAGCTCTACTGCCCTGGTTTCTCTTGCTCTACAGCAGCTCTGCTGACCTGGTTCTCGGCCTCTAGAGCAGCTCTGCTGACCTGGGTCTCTGGCACTAAAGCAGCTTTCCTGACCTGGTTCTCTGGTTCTAGAGCAGCTCTGCTGACCTGGTTCTCTGGCTCTAAAGCAGCTCTGCTGACCCGGTTCTATGGCTCTAAAGCAGTTCTGCTGACATGGTTCTCTGGCTCTAAAGCAGTTCTGCTGACCTGATTCTCTGCACTAGAGCAGCTCTGCTGACCTGGTTCTATGGCTCTAAAGCAGTTATGCTCACCTGGTTCTCTGGCTCTAGAGCAGCTCTGCTGACCTGGTTCTCTGGCACTAAAGCAGTTCTGCTGACCTGGTTCTCTCCCTCTAAAGCAGCTCTGCTGACCTGGTTTCTCTGGCTCAATAACAGCTCTGCTGACCTGGTTCACGGCCTCTAGAGTAGCTCTGCTGACCTGGGTCTCTGGCTCTAGAGCAGCTTTGCTGACCTGGGTCTCTCCCTCTAAAGCAGCTCTGCTGACCTGGTTTCTCTTGCTCTACAGCAGGTCTGCTGACCTGGTTCTCTGACTCTAGAGCAGCTCTGCTGACCTAGTTCTTAGGCTACAAAGCAGCTCTGCTGATCTGGTACTCTGACTCTACAACAGCTCTGCTGACCTGGTTCTCTGGCTCTAAAGTAGCTCTGCAGACCCGGTTCTATGGCTCTAAAGCAGTTCTGCTGACATGGTTCTCTGGCTCTAGAGCAGCTCTGCTGACCTGGTTCTCTCCCTCTGGAGCAGCTCTGCTGACCTGGTTCTCTCCCTCCAAAGCAGCTCGACTGACCTGGTTTCTCTGGCACTACAGCGGCTCTGCTGACCTGGTTTCTCTGGCTCTACAGCAGCTCTTCTGACCTGGTTCTCGGCCTCTAGAGCAGGTCTGCTGGCCTGGCTCTCTGGCTCTAGAGCATGTCTGCTGACCTGGTTCTCTGGCTCTAAAGCAGCTCTGCTGACCTGGTTCTCTCCCTCTAAATCAGCTCTGCTGACCTGGTTCTCTGGCTCTAGAGCAGTTCTGCTGACCTGGTTCTCTGCCTCTAGAGCAGCTCTGCTGACCTGGTTCTCTGGCTCTAAAGCAGCTCTGCTGACCTGGTTCTATGGCTCTAAAGCAGCTCTGCTTCCTGGTTCTCTGGCTCTAGAGCAGCTCTGCTGACCTGGTTCTCTGGCTCTAAAGCAGCACTGCTGACCTGGTTCTATCCTTCTAAAGAGCTCTGCTGACCTGGTTCTCTGGCTCTAAAGCAGTTCTGCTGACCTGATTCTCTGCACTAGAGCAGCTCTGCTGACCTGGTTCTATGGCTCTAAAGCAGTTATGCTCACCTGGTTCTCTGGCTCTAGAGCAGCTCTGCTGACCTGGTTCTCTGGCACTAAAGCAGTTCTGCTGACCTGGTTCTCTCTCTCTAAAGCAGCTCTGCTGACCTGGTTTCTCTGGCTCAATAACAGCTCTGCTGACCTGGTTCACGGGCTCTAGAGTAGCTCTGCTGACCTGGGTCTCTGGCTCTAGAGCAGCTTTGCTGACCTGGGTCTCTCCCTCTAAAGCAGCTCTGCTGACCTGGTTTCTCTTGCTCTACAGCAGGTCTGCTGACCTGGTTCTCTGGCTCTAGAGCAGCTCTGCTGACCTAGTTCTTAGGCTACAAAGCAGCTCTGCTGATCTGGTACTCTGACTCTACAACAGCTCTGCTGACCTGGTTCTCTGGCTCTAAAGTAGCTCTGCAGACCAGGTTCTATGGCTCTAAAGCAGTTCTGCTGACATGGTTCTCTGGCTCTAGAGCAGCTCTGCTGACCTGGTTCTCTCCCTCTGGAGCAGCTCTGCTGACCTGGTTCTCTCCCTCCAAAGCAGCTCGACTGACCTGGTTTCTCTGGCACTACAGCGGCTCTGCTGACCTGGTTCTCTGGCTCTAGAGCAGCTCTGCTGACATGGTTCTCTGGCTCTACAGCAGCTCTGCTGACCTGGTTCTCTGGCTCTAGAGCAGCTCTGCTGACCTGGTTCTATGGCTCTAAAGCAGCTCTGCTGACTTGGTTCTCTGGCTCTAGAGCAGCTCTGCTGACCTGGTTCTCTGGCTCTACAGCAGCTCTGCTGACCTGGTTCTCTGGCTCTAGAGCAGCTCTGCTGACCTAGTTCTTAGGCTCTAGAGCAGCTCTGCTGACCTGGTTCCCTGGATCTAAAGCAGCTCTGCTGACCCGGTTCTATGGTTCTAAAGCAGTTCTGCTGACCAGGTTGTCTGGCTCTAGAGCAGCTCTGCAGACCTGGTCCCTTGGCCCTAAAGCAGACCTGCTGACCTGGTTCTCTCACTCTAAAGCAGCTCTGCTGCCCTGGTTCTCTCTCTCTAAAGCACGTCTACTGACCTGATTTCTCTGGCTCTACAGCAGCTCTGCTGACCTGGTTCTCTGGCTCTAGAGCAGCTCTACTGCCCTGGTTTCTCTTGCTCTACAGCAGCTCTGCTGACCTGGTTCTCGGCCTCTAGAGCAGCTCTGCTGACCTGGGTCTCTGGCACTAAAGCAGCTTTCCTGACCTGGTTCTCTGGTTCTAGAGCAGCTCTGCTGACCTGGTTCTCTGGCTCTAAAGCAGCTCTGCTGACCCGGTTCTATGGCTCTAAAGCAGTTCTGCTGACATGGTTCTTTGGCTCTAGAGCAGATCTGCTGATCTGGTTCTCTCCCTCTGGAGCAGCTCTGCTGACCTAGTTCTCTCCCTCTAAAGCAGCTCTACTGACCTGGTTTCTCTGGCTCTAAAGCGGGCGGCTCTGCTGACCTGGTTCTCTGGCTCTAGAGCAGCTCTGCTGACCTGGTTCTTAGGCTCTAGAGCAGCTCTGCTGACCTGGTTCTCTGGCTCTAAAGCAGCTCTGCTGACCTGGTTCTATGGCTCTAAAGCAGCTCTGCTGACTTGGTTCTCTGGGTCTAGAGCAGCTCTGCTGACCTGGTCCCTTGGCCCTAAAGCAGACCCGCTGACCTGGTTCTCTCCCTCTAAAGCAGCTCCACTGACCTGGTTTCTCTGGCTCTACAGCAGCTCTGCTGACCTGGTTCTCTGGCCCTAAAGCAGCTCTGCTGACCTGGTTTCTCTGGCTCTACAGCAGCTCTGCTGACCTGGTTCTCGGCCTCTAGAGCAGCTCTGCTGGCCTGGTTCTCTGGCTCTAGAGCATGTCTGCTGACCTGGTTCTCTGGCTCTAGAGCAGCTCTGCTGACCTGGTTCCCTCCCTCTAAATCAGCTCTGCTGACCTGGTTCTCTGGCTCTAGAGCAGTTCTGCTGACCTGGTTCTCTGCCTCTAGAGCAGCTCTGCTGACCTGGTTCTCTGGCTCTAAAGCAGCTCTGCTGACCTGGTTCTATGGCTCTAAAGCAGCTCTGCTTCCTGGTTCTCTGGCTCTAGAGCAGCTCTGCTGACCTGGTTCTCTGGCTCTAAAGCAGCACTGCTGACCTGGTTCTATCCTTCTAAAGAGCTCTGCTGACCTGGTTCTCTGGCTCTAAAGCAGTTCTGCTGACCTGATTCTCTGCACTAGAGCAGCTCTGCTGACCTGGTTCTATGGCTCTAAAGCAGTTATGCTCACCTGGTTCTCTGGCTCTAGAGCAGCTCTGCTGACCTGGTTCTCTGGCACTAAAGCAGTTCTGCTGACCTGGTTCTCTCCCTCTAAAGCAGCTCTGCTGACCTGGTTTCTCTGGCTCAATAACAGCTCTGCTGACCTGGTTCACGGCCTCTAGAGGAGCTCTGCTGACCTGGGTCTCTAGCTCTAGAGCAGCTTTGCTGACCTGGGTCTCTCCCTCTAAAGCAGCTCTGCTGACCTGGTTTCTCTTGCTCTACAGCAGCTCTGCTGACCCGGTTCTATGGTTCTAAAGCAGTTCTGCTGACCAGGTTGTCTGGCTCTAGAGCAGCTCTGCAGACCTGGTCCCTTGGCCCTAAAGCAGACCTGCTGACCTGGTTCTCTCACTCTAAAGCAGCTCTGCTGCCCTGGTTCTCTCTCTCTAAAGCACGTCTACTGACCTGATTTCTCTGGCTCTACAGCAGCTCTGCTGACCTGGTTCTCTGGCTCTAGAGCAGCTCTACTGCCCTGGTTTCTCTTGCTCTACAGCAGCTCTGCTGACCTGGTTCTCGGCCTCTAGAGCAGCTCTGCTGACCTGGGTCTCTGGCACTAAAGCAGCTTTCCTGACCTGGTTCTCTGGTTCTAGAGCAGCTCTGCTGACCTGGTTCTCTGGCTCTAAAGCAGCTCTGCTGACCCGGTTCTATGGCTCTAAAGCAGTTCTGCTGACATGGTTCTTTGGCTCTAGAGCAGATCTGCTGATCTGGTTCTCTCCCTCTGGAGCAGCTCTGCTGACCTAGTTCTCTCCCTCTAAAGCAGCTCTACTGACCTGGTTTCTCTGGCTCTAAAGCGGGCGGCTCTGCTGACCTGGTTCTCTGGCTCTAGAGCAGCTCTGCTGACCTGGTTCTTAGGCTCTAGAGCAGCTCTGCTGACCTGGTTCTCTGGCTCTAAAGCAGCTCTGCTGACCTGGTTCTATGGCTCTAAAGCAGCTCTGCTGACTTGGTTCTCTGGGTCTAGAGCAGCTCTGCTGACCTGGTCCCTTGGCCCTAAAGCAGACCCGCTGACCTGGTTCTCTCCCTCTAAAGCAGCTCCACTGACCTGGTTTCTCTGGCTCTACAGCAGCTCTGCTGACCTGGTTCTCTGGCCCTAAAGCAGCTCTGCTGACCTGGTTTCTCTGGCTCTACAGCAGCTCTGCTGACCTGGTTCTCGGCCTCTAGAGCAGCTCTGCTGGCCTGGTTCTCTGGCTCTAGAGCATGTCTGCTGACCTGGTTCTCTGGCTCTAGAGCAGCTCTGCTGACCTGGTTCCCTCCCTCTAAATCAGCTCTGCTGACCTGGTTCTCTGGCTCTAGAGCAGTTCTGCTGACCTGGTTCTCTGCCTCTAGAGCAGCTCTGCTGACCTGGTTCTCTGGCTCTAAAGCAGCTCTGCTGACCTGGTTCTATGGCTCTAAAGCAGCTCTGCTTCCTGGTTCTCTGGCTCTAGAGCAGCTCTGCTGACCTGGTTCTCTGGCTCTAAAGCAGCACTGCTGACCTGGTTCTATCCTTCTAAAGAGCTCTGCTGACCTGGTTCTCTGGCTCTAAAGCAGTTCTGCTGACCTGATTCTCTGCACTAGAGCAGCTCTGCTGACCTGGTTCTATGGCTCTAAAGCAGTTATGCTCACCTGGTTCTCTGGCTCTAGAGCAGCTCTGCTGACCTGGTTCTCTGGCACTAAAGCAGTTCTGCTGACCTGGTTCTCTCCCTCTAAAGCAGCTCTGCTGACCTGGTTTCTCTGGCTCAATAACAGCTCTGCTGACCTGGTTCACGGCCTCTAGAGGAGCTCTGCTGACCTGGGTCTCTAGCTCTAGAGCAGCTTTGCTGACCTGGGTCTCTCCCTCTAAAGCAGCTCTGCTGACCTGGTTTCTCTTGCTCTACAGCAGGTCTGCTGACCTGGTTCTCTGGCTCTAGAGCAGCTCTGCTGACCTAGTTCTTAGGCTACAAAGCAGCTCTGCTGATCTGGTACTCTGGCTCTACAACAGCTCTGCTGACCTGGTTCTCTGGCTCTATAGTAGCTCTGCAGACCCGGTTCTATGGCTCTAAAGCAGTTCTGCTGACATGGTTCTCTGGCTCTAGAGCAGCTCTGCTGACCTGGTTCTCTTCCTCTGGAGCAGCTCTGCTGACCTGGTTCTCTCCCTCTAAAGCAGCTCTGCTGACCTGGTTCTCTGGCTCTAGAGCAGCTCTGCTGACCTAGTTCTTAGGCTACAAAGCAGCTCTGCTGATCTGGTACTCTGGCTCTACAACAGCTCTGCTGACCTGGTTCTCTGGCTCTATAGTAGCTCTGCAGACCCGGTTCTATGGCTCTAAAGCAGCTCGACTGACCTGGTTTCTATGGCTCTACAGCGGCTCTGCTGACCTGGTTCTCTGGCTCTAGAGCAGCTCTGCTGACATGGTTCTCTGGCTCTACAGCAGCTCTGCTGACCTGGTTCTCTGGCTCTAAAGCAGCTCTGCTGACCTGGTTCTATGTCTCTAAAGCAGCTCTGCTGACTTGGTTCTCTGGCTCTAGAGAAGCTCTGCTGACCTGGTTCTCTGGCTCTACAGCAGCTCTGCTGACCTGGTTCTCTGGCTCTAGAGCAGCTCTGCTGACCTAGTTCTTAGGCTCTAGAGCAGCTCTGCTGACCTGGTTCTCTGGGTCTACAGCAGCTCTGCTGACCCGGTTCTATGGTTCTAAAGCAGTTCTGCTGACCTGGTTCTCTGGCTCCAGAGCAGCTCTGCAGACCTGGTCCCTTGGCCCTAAAGCAGACCTGCTGACCTGGTTCTCTCACTCTAAAGCAGCTCTGCTGCCCTGGTTCTCTCTCTCTTAAGCACCTCTACTGACCTGATTTCTCTGGCTCTACAGCAGCTCTGCTGACCTGGTTCTCTGGCTCTAGAGCAGCTCTGCTGCCCTGGTTTCTCTGGCTCTACAGCAGCTCTGCTGACCTGGTTATCGGCCTCTAGAGCAGCTCTTCTGACCTGGGTCTCTGGCTCTAAAGCAGCTTTGCTGACCTGGTTCTATCCTTCTAAAGAGCTCTGCTGACCTGGTTCTCTGGCTCTAAAGCAGCTCTGCTGACCTGGTTCTCTCCCTCTTAATCAGCTCTGCTGACCTGGTTCTCTGGCTCTAGAGCAGGTCTTCTGACCTGGTTCTCTGCCTCTAGAGCATCTCTGCTGACCTGGTTCTCTTGCTCTAAAGCAGCTCTGCTGACCTGGTTCTATGGCTCTAAAGCAGCTCTGCTTCCTTGTTCTCTATGGCTCTAGAGCAGCTCTGCTGACCTGGCTCTCTGGCTCTAAAGCAGCTCTGCTGACCTGGTTCTATCCTTTTAAAGAGCTCTGCTGACCTGGTTCTCTGGCTCTAAAGCAGTTCTGCTGACCTGGTTCTCTGCCTCTAGAGCAGCTCTGCTGACCTGGTTCTATGGCTCTAAAGCAGTTCTGCTGACCTGGTTCTCTGGCTCTAGAGCAGCTCTGCTGACCTGGTTCTCTGGCTCTAAAGCAGTTCTGCTGACCTGGTTCTCTCCCTCTAAAGCAGCTCTGCTGACCTGGTTTCTCTGGCTCTATAGCAGCTTTGCTGACCTGGGTCTCTGGTTCTAGAGCAGCTCTGCTGACCTGCTTCTTAGGCTCTAGAGCAGTTCTGCTGAACTGGATCTCTGGCTCGACAACGGCTCTGCTGACCTGGTTTCTCTGGCTCTACAGCACCTCTGCTGACCTGGTTCTCTGCACTCACGATCGATGCATGCACCCGACTTCGCGAAAATATATTTAAAAATAATATAAGTTTATTATAAGTACAAATATGTTATTTTTATGACTGTTTTAGATAATCTCTTGCCCTAATATGTATATTAAAGACACATACATATCATTTTGGAACATAAAATTTTTTGCGGGAGTTGCGCACCCAGCGTGCCCCAGCACGTATATGACATCACGCGGGACCCGCCACCGTGCAAGCATCTCTTACCGTAATGTGCATTTGTCGCGAATTCGCGGGAGCAGGAGTTGCGGACTGGTTGCATACCAATTGCGCACATCACGTAATATTAAATGTATATGATGTAACTGAAAAACATTCAGCCATCACACACTGTAAGCAGATCCTTCATGACTTTTCTAAAATAGCGGCTAGAATCCACGCACCCGTTGTGATGTGTACGCTTTGAGTGCGCGACTCCCAAAAAAATTGGGAAAAACCATATTTTTAAAGAAAATAATATAAATATATTAAAATAATTCTTTTTTTTTTTTGCAATTTCCAGAAAAATATATAATGTTATTCAATTAATAAAATATTTATAAATGAACAGTTAAAAAACTGTAGAAAAACAGTTAAAAAAAATAGGTATAACTACTATCACACTTAAAAATTTGCATTTAAAAATCCTTTGAAATTCACTGAATAAAACATTGGTTTCAGAGACGTTATAGATAGAAATTAGCATTTAAAAAAGCTTTGAAATTCACTGAAAAAGCCATAGGTTTCAGAGACGTTATAGTTAGAAATTAGCATTTAAAAAACCTTAGAAATTCACAGAAAAAACCATAGGTTTCAGGGGTGTTATAGTTAGCTGGCCATTTAACTCGTACAAAACCATAGAAATTCCTCCGTTATAGTTAGTTCTGCTAACTATAACTCACGCGCCCGCAATGCACTGCTGATGATGTCACATATTGCATAATTCATGACATGGTCAGTGACATCACTGATGACATAACTGATGACATCTCAAATGTCATCACCGATGACATCACTGATGACATCATCCACGTGAAAATCTGTTACACCTCATCATACACTAGTATAACCTTTCATCACTCACTGTAAAATACAGAGTACCATATTTGAAACCATTCACACACCTATACCAGTTACTACATACCGACTCACTGATTCCTAAGTCTACACACACAACTACCCATTCAACAACAGAATCATTTATACATGCAGTCACTAATTAATATAACACTATCAAATGCACTTATACACATATATAGACATTGACACATCAGCAGTCATCTTAGTCGGTTATGCAGTCATCCTACTCACTCATGAAAAAAATTATTCACACTTACATTTACTCACTTACACAATTATCCAACAACACCTCATTTATTCAAACACATAGTAACTCATAGTTAATATGTTAAAAAAATCACCATTACAATTATACACTCATTCATATAGTTACTCTCACAATTACTGACTCTTACACATTTTTATTTATATAAACCATCTCTCACATACAATGCCTTTTATTTTTTTACTTTGTTGAAGAGGTACAACTAAAACATATATTTGCTCACCAACACACAAATAAATACACTCAGTCACCCAAACAACTGTTTCCACATGCACTCTTAAACCTATACACCTAGCCGACCAACCATTCACACATCTATGCATAGAGTTACACACACCCCATCCAACCACACACAAACTCAGTGTCCCATACAAATACTCACCCAACTAATCAATAACTAATATACACACTCATGTAGTAAGTGACCAACTGATGCAGCATGTTATAAAACAACTGAGACAGTGATGCACACATTCACATAGTTTAGTTACTAATCCATGTATTAAGTGAGACACTTTTAATTACTCACTTAAACAGACAGTCAGACAGCGAATAAATCCTCCATCCAGACATTCACTGGATGATGTCATCAGTGATGTCATTTGAGATGTCATCAGTGATGTCATTAGTGATGTCACTGACCATGTCATGAATGATGCAATATGTGACATCATCAGCAGTGCATTGCGGGCGCGCGAGTTATAGTTAGCAGAACTAACTATAAAGGAGGAATTTCTATGGTTTTGAGTTATGAGTGAAATGGCCAGCTAACTATAACACCCCTGAAACCTTTGTTTTTTTCTGTGAATTTCTAAGGTTTTTTAAATGCTAATTTCTAAATATAACGTCTCTGAAACCATTTGGTTTTTTCAGTGAATATATATATACATACATATATAAACATATATATAATCTGCATGTCTATATAAATACAAATATAAATGCATGCATACATATACATATACATATATGCATGCATATGCATGTTATCTAGATGAAAATTTGAAAAACACTAATAAAAGCAAAGCTAAAAAGCCACCTAATTACAAACAGAATTGCTTTAACTTAAACGAGGGCGAGACCTATTGCATTTTCAATGCTTGCTTACTTTGGTTCCATCAAGAAGTCATTCAGATGTGTCACACATTTGCCATAAATTCTGAATAGTAGCACTCTAGTTGCTCATTAGGTCACTGTAGTAAAGCTACTGCTCACCAGGGAAGTCCCCTGCTGGTATTCAAAGTGCATGTTTCAGTCTGCATTTCAGAATTTTTTAGTGAAATAGAAGAGGATTTGAGAAGTCAAAATGTGCCCTAATTTTTCTTTCTGCAGCACTAATCATAATTTCTATGGCAAAATGAGAAGTCAAAATGTGCCCTAATTTTTCTTTCTGCAGCACTAATCATAATTTCTATGGCAAAATGAACCCTCATTTTGTTCCTTTGCAAATTAAATGGTTTAAGTGTTACCACTTTATTCCAATCAAGATGGCTTCAGGTGTGCCATACGTTTGTCATAAGTAAGGCTGTTAGCGCTCTAGTTGTTCTTTAGAACACTCTGGGACATTCTGTCATTGGGCTATACTTGGGCTTCATCTGGGTGATATTTGTGCTACATTTGGGCTCTTTTGTCTCTGGTGGCCATCTTGGGAGACTTATTTGTTATGAAGTTTCATAATTTCCTCATTTACTACAGTCTCCTCAGTAGGAATACTTTCAGTTTTTTACTTTGATTCCATCAAGAAGGCATTCAGATGTGTCACACATTTACCATAAATTCAGAATGTTAGCACTCTAGTTGCTCATTAGACCACTGTAGTAAAGCTACTGCTCACCAGGGAAGTCTGCTGCTGGTATTGAAAGTGCATGTTTCAGTCTGCATGACAGATAATGAAATAGAAGAGGATTTGAGAAGTCACTCAAAATGTGCCCTAATTTTTTTTTCTGCAGCACTAATCATACTCTCTATGGCAAAATGAACCCCCTCATTTTGTTCCTTTTTAAATTAAATGTTTTAAGAGTTACCACTTTATTCCAATCAAGATGGCTTCAGGTGTACCATACGTTTGTCATAAGTAGGACTGTTAGCACTCTGGTTGTTCTTTGGAACACTCTGGGAAGCTGCAGTAGAACACAAAGGAATCAACTGACAGTCTCTGCCCTTGTTGTATGTACATGTTTTACTGAGAATATCAGACTTCATTCTCATATGACTGAGAAAAGATAATGTGAATTTACAGAAAACATGCTCTCAGTTTAGCTTATAGATCACCTTCCAAACCTCTGTGGGATAAGCATTAGAAAATAGTTTTCTCTCAAACATGATTCGTGATATCCCAGCAGAAGGCTTTTTCACATGGTAAAATCACCTTAGAACATACCATAATTCCTAAAATGATTATGGTACCATCAACAAATGATTTATAACGTAACTAAAGTCTTAAAATCTTATGTTAACTGCAATGCTTTTTAATGAGGTGCTATCATGTATATTGGTCCTAAGATGGCTGCCAACACTTCTTGGTTGAAGTGCTGACAGCCAATCAGATCTCACGATGAGATGTGTGGTTAGGCTCCACCCAGATATATATGTGATTTTACTTTTGATTTTCTCAGGAACTACTGAACGGATTTACACCATTTAAGCAACAGGCACGACTCTGAACCAAGGTCTACCTTTCTGCCAAATTTGGTGTAATTCCGTTCAGCAGTTTGGGCTGTAGCTGCAACTAAGGGTCCCTATGGAAAATTGCATGGGGAAAACACGTTTTGGGACCCCCCTTTTTTCTCGGCCCCCGCTTGATGAATCACCCTGAGAATTTCAGGATAGGAGCGGACCGGAGAGGGCCACGAGTTTTGAAAATTTCACGAAGATTCGTCAACCGGCGACAAAGTTATTCTAAATAGAATGTTGCAGATTTCCTATGGATAATAGGTCCTAACTATAACTACCTACTGGCAACCGCCAGTAGGTAATATAAATATATATATAGATATATATATATATA
Source organism: Triturus cristatus (assembly GCF_964204655.1). Classification (NCBI taxonomy): domain Eukaryota; kingdom Metazoa; phylum Chordata; class Amphibia; order Caudata; family Salamandridae; genus Triturus; species Triturus cristatus. The sequence goes on from NC_140591.1 coordinate 821,727,258, forward strand.
TACATATATATATATATCATTTTACATTTATAATTATGTTTTATTTTATTATATTTTTTCAAAATACTTTTTATTAATCGGTCTTAATTTTTTATTAATTTTTAAAGTTATTATAAAGTTAAATATTTAGACTTATTTATGTATTGTTGATAAATGTTCCACTATCTTTGTGTTTGCAATAATTTTGCAACACAATATTTTTGACCTTGATATTATGTTGCACATGCATTCCTGGATATGCCTAATTGAAGTCCACAAGGTCAAATATGTACAAAAGCACACAAAAGTAGGCAGTATTTGCAGAAGACGGAAAAGGCAAATAAATAATCATTGAAGTGCCAGTTACTTACCACCATGGACTCTGCTGTCTGCTTGTGAAATCTAACTGGCTAGAGTACTCCCTACATTGGCTACCAATACAACCAAGATGGCAGCAAGGTAAGGTGAACATGGATTTGAGATTAAAAATATATGTGTAATGACATTGAGGCATGACTCATGCAAAGAAGTATAAAACATAGCATTTACAAGGCTTTATTTAGGTATTGTCATTTTGATATTTACAAAAACTTAAACAGAAAAGACCAAAATAATACACCTAGATTTATTACTTATTTAACTGAACCACAATGCCTCCAACGAAGTTGTGAAATTGTTCACATACTGTGGAACTGTACAGGTTTGACAATGTGAGGGACACCATATCTGAAATGAGGGAACCTACTCTTGGTGCTCTGCAGGGGCTTCTGAACATTACCAATGCTATAATCCACTGGAAGGGATTGAAAGTCACCTCTCTGTCAGAGGAAAGGTGGGAATATCAAGTAAATGAAAGAGTGCATATGTACCTTGCTATGAAGAATGGTTGAAACAAGCCCACTTACAAGAGATGAGCATCAATAATGTGGGTACCACAGTTAGATCACATATAATTCGATACCAGTTTTATGTGAGACTGTTAAGGGTCTAGTTAACATTTATAAATTAGGCACATATTAAGGGTGTGCTAAGGTTTTTCGACCCCTAGGCATACCTGTTTGCCCAGGGGTTGATATTCTGAGTTTGGCGTAGTTTACTGAAATGCATGATTTATTGGGAAGTCTGGTTTGCATATTCACAAGCATTTTTTTAAACAGAGGCAACTAAATATTGTCTGATTGAATATTGGGTCTCTAAGGAAAGCACATTTACTAATTAATGATGAAACCATGGTAGAACCTGCAAAGAATATTTGGGTTAGCTTGTCGCCCACTGTAAGTTGAGAAAGAAGGTTCCTTCAAAAAGTCTAGTCTATATCCCAAAATGTGTGTTCTGCATGTATTGTGGATTTACATGCTATATTACAGGTGTGCAGCATTCAAGGTAATTACATACGAATTGGGACAAGCAGCAGAATCCATACCACTATGGGGTTCGAACAGAAGCGGGCAGTATGCATAAATAGTGTATTTATTTACAATGAATCTTAATGGATAAAATTCATAGGAAGCTACAGCAAAACAAACGTTTATATCATAGGCAAAGTGGGCAATTTCACATGGTCTTTACCATCCAAACGGCCCCATTGGAAAGTACACTTTTACTCTATTTGACCTCTGCATAGTGTACTTCTCTACCTAAACCTTTCTCCCTCTCTGCTCACCTTTACCTCTCTGTGGCTGGGGACCTGTGCAAGGCATTTTTCAACAGTTTGTGTGACCCTGATAAAGTTCAATACATCATTTAGCATTGTATGTCATCATGCATGCTTGAATGAGCAGGAAAAAGGTGATAAAATTCGAATTTGTTTCGTTCAGGGGCCCCTAAAATACGTCTTACCCGCGGGTACCCAACATTCTTAAGATTAGTTTTCATCAAAGTGTGCACCCTGAATGCTTCAGTAGTACATTCAGAAGTTCTTTGTCAGGTCAGGGTGTTTGACACATGAAGAATGCAAACAATTGCTTGTGTTCTGTCAAGAGGGTAGCAGACCTAGCAGTTCGAGCTGACTGTTTCTTCTGGTGCAGGTGGAAGTTTGATTTGCATAAGTCGAGTCTCTGGAGTGAAGAAGTGGGCAAAAAAATGATGAACTGGAATGTGGGCCAAGTAATTAGCAGAAGTAAGAATAACTCAGTTTTTTCTTTTGCTTTGAGAGTAAACATAAACCCACTGAGCAATGGAAGGTACAAACTGGGGAACCTGTCTATTCGAACAGACTTCTAACTCAGATCATAAGAAATACTTGATGTCTCCCACCTACTCTCTCACATAAAGATAGGATGATGTCTGCTGCAGCAATTTATTGTACTGATGCTCTTGACGTTCATCCACAAAGTTGTCGCTGACATGATATTTTAATGCTGAGCCCTGCTTATTTTTCTGTCTTTGAATATTCAAATATCAAATGCCCTTATTTTGGTAGACCACTGAAGTTAAAACACACTTTCTTGCCTTTTTAAAAGGGATTTGCTCCTTGATGGTATTCCGTCGCCGTTCCCACTTGAACCAGTCAGTGACCGGCTTGACCTAGAGAAGAAACTACCACTTCTGACCTCTGTTCCTTCAACGGATGTTTTTCGCCCCAGCACTTGTCTAAATCTTTTTTGGAACTCTTTGGAAGCAAAATAGTAAATAAATGGATCCAGGCAGCTACTGAGGCAACTGATGGTGAGGGTCAGTTTGTAGATGTGGTAATAGCTCTTATTGTAGAACAATCGACAAATCATGTGAAGGAGAAGGATGAAGTTATTTGGAGCAAAGCATAAGACGAACACCAAGAGGACTACGATAGCCAATTTAATCGATCTTCTCTTTTGTCCATTGCCGTACCTGTTTGAGGTCTGGATCAGCTTTCGGATTATACAGATGTAGCAAACCACTGTCACAATGAACGGAATGAAGAACAGGAAAACAAACAATGTAATGAGGAATGCAGCCCAAGATGGGACATTTGGCAGCATGTCCCACTTCAGAACATCAAAGCAGGTGATGATGCCTAAACTTTTCACTTCGTATGTAAGATCGGTGCTTTCCATTGGATACAGTACAATTAGCAGCACTGCCCATATTCCCAAGCAGGTGGCAATGGCATACCTTTTTTTGCTCCACTTGGTTGCATACATGGGATAGACCACACCGATGCAGCGTTCTATGCTGATGCAAGTCATGGTGAGGATGGACGAATACATATTGGTGTAGAACAAGACAGTTACCAGATTACAGAGGTTTTTTCCAAATATCCAGTTGTTTTTTTGGAAATGATATGCAATCTGGAAGGGTAGCACAGAAGCCACTGTAAGGTCCGTGATGCTGAGGTTGATCAGGAAGATGACCGAAGGGGTCTTTGGTTTAGTGTGGAAACATAGCAGCCAGAGGGAAAAAGTATTGCCTGGGATGCTAATGATAACCACCAGGGTGTATACCAGAGGCAAAATGGTGGTAATATGGCTGTTTTGAAGCATTTCCATTGTTTCATTGTCCAGGACCTTGAGTGATGATCCATTCGAATTCATCATGGTTCAAAATGTTACGGAGTCAAGACGTCTTTTTTACCCAATTAGAAATATTTCAGTTTTAATCTAGGCAAAAACAAAGGAGAAAATATGATCTTCAGAAAACAAATTTCTACATATTGATACTTAGTATGTCTTGAATGTAAGGATTGACAGCCACACAAACATGTTTTTCATTTTTGCACCAATGCTTTAGCGAATTTTAAACTTCCAACAAACTCAAATTATGCAGTGTTTTAGTTGCATCAAAATATTCTCTGACTTCAAGAAACCCAAAATTTTGAACATTGTAGACATAGTAGCTCGGATAGATCAACTCCTTCTACAGCAGACAGGGAAACCTGTAGATGAGGGGTTTGAAGCATGATAGGGCTCACTCAGCCGTACATGCTTTTATGGGTAATAAAAAGTGCCACTAAGCAAAGAAAAACGGTACTGATAAATTAAGTGCCAATAGACAATTTAGTATTTAGAATAAACTGTTCATATTATTATCAACAAAGAAAATGCGTTAAGACATTAATAGAAATTTCATATTTTTTAGTAAACTATACAAAGCAAAGCACACACAGATCAGCCCTTTTAACACAAATTTTAATGTATCAGTCCAGATTTTTGATTACTTTAAAGCAGTTTCAGACAACTTTTCAAATTTGCCAATATGAGGCAGTGAGCTTTATTTCATTGGCCAAGAGTGGATACATTGCTGTGTAACCTGGATCAAACATTTGGGGCATATACTGTGCAGATAGCAATACAGAGCTTTGGAAATTCCTATAACATAACAACATAACATAGTACCGTTCACTTCAGTACGATGCTATGTTAAAGGGTGCCAAAAATATTCAATCTGTAGATTTTACCCAAAATTGACCTATGTGTTTCACCAACCTCAGACTACCTCATAAAAATAGTGACTCAGCCCTCCTAATAATCTTGTAGTGATCAGCAAAATGAATGGATATGCTGTGGAAATAAGGCAGTCAACTTGGCTTTAGATGAGCATTACTTTGAATAGTGCTGTTTGTGAATTCCAACAATGTGAACTGCTGTACCTGTCTTCAGTTGCCAAATTTAGATCCTTAATGATACTTATATGACTTTTTTGCTAGTAATTGGTTTTTTATTAACAAGTATAATTCATAAAGCTTTTACTGTCTCCAAGTTAACAAGTCTGCGAAAGTGTTACTGCTCAAAGTTCATTCATAGACTGTGTAATAAAATGTTGTTTTTTTACCACATCAGTGCATGTATTCCACTTCTTAAAGTGTTTGATATTTATGTCCTCACCTATTATTTAAATGGAAGATGCATGGATTATATTCTGTGCTGGTCCTAGGCACTATTTTCTGAGGGTGTCCAAGTATTTTGCAGTCCTATAGATATCATCAAAAATGAAGCAAACAAATGGGGTGGGCTGTTTTGCCAGTATACAAATCCTTCATGTGCCCTGTGGGAGAACTGTAGCCATTTTATCTGGTAGTGAATATGACATATAGAGTTAGGTTCATTGACTGGACAATGGGCTGCCACGCCACAATGCAGGCATGCATGCACCATGGTGCAAGTGTGCCTGCATTTCAGGGCTGATTGGTTTTGTGCAGGAAGGCATACCTTCCTGCCCCAAATCAATCAATTCATGCGATTTCCTCTTTCTATGTGTGCTTCTGAATGCAGCACACATAGAAAAAGGAAAACAAACAGGAGATATGAAAACATTTCTCCTCGTTGTGCGTCCCTAACACCACCACTGGGGATGGCATTAGATTCTGACGCATTCCCAGGTTTACGATTTCTCATAAATCTGGGAATTGCTTCAGATTCCATGGGTGTTGCATGGGAACACCCACAGCAACAGCAACAAAATGCCCCTATCATGCAGTGTTCTGCGTGAAAGTGGCACATATTTACAAGGCTATGAAATGCCATGTAAAGTGGCTTTACGTGGCCTTGTAAATATGCCAGGGCACATTGCGCCACCAGAATGTAAAAAAGCCATGGTCTGGTGCCTCAAGGGGCCTCATAAACAAGGACCGAATAGTGTGGCATTTGTAAATGAAGTATGATGAAAGGACGGCAAAGAATGAGTAGAATAACACAAAAATTATGCATGTTGCATGCTAGGAACAGTAGTTAAAGAAAAGCATAACTGTTCCATTAAAAGCAATGAAAAAACAAAAATCCAATGTTAGTCTACTTGATGTGGAAGACCAGGACCCTGGCAGTGTAAAAGTTGGTGGCTCAAGTCATGGTCCAAGCTTTCTGTAGACAAATGTAAGCCAGTGGCTTTGTGGTACTGAGGCTGAAATAGAAATATCTTTGATGTCATAAATGGTGACATTGAGTGAACATACCTTTACCTACATTTAAAGAGTCTAATTGTTTGTCTTGGGTTCAAGGATCACAAGGAGAAATAAATCCATAGAATGGGGGAGCTACATAGCATGAGGAAATATTGTTTCATGTCCTCAGAGAAGGTGATACATGAAAGGAGACTGTTGCCCAAAAAACTCATGACAACAAAAGAAGTTGTTCCAAAAGCAACTTGGACTAGTCCAGTGGTTCCCAAACGTGTTAGAACCATGACCCACTTTTTAGAACGATAAACGATTGTGACCCACCTACCTTCAATAGATATAAGGAGGGGTGTTTTTGAATGTAACTCAAGCATTTGTGTGGTAGTGCACTGCCATTTACAGACTGCCCATTTTTATTGAAGTGGGCAGTAACTTTGCACAGACATACAGTTTTACTGATACAACTTTATTGCATAAAGCACTCAAATGATAACATTTGGTAATGGTTCTTTGAATATCATTTTGATCCTATTAAAATGTCTATTTCCAGCACACTTCAGTATTACAAAAAAGTGTACTTCATTTTGATTTCCTAACTGCTGAATGCACAACGTTAATTTACAGGTATTTACATTTTCTTGTGAGTTGCAAAAAATGGCATCCTGAGACTGTCACATAATTCACTTAGAAAACTCCTCTCACTTTGCACTCAGAGTAAGAGAAGTAAACACCAATCCGGTGTTAAAAGAATAAGCAGCAACTTGTCAGAAGAATTAGCCTGACATTTCACCTTTGTTGTTGAAGCATCGCAAATGTGACAACATAAACACAGAATTTAAAGACATCTTTATTTATTGCTCAGACTTTCCCGGCTTACCAAAATTCGGCTCGCATCACAGTTTGGGAAACACTGGACTAGTGTGGAAGGTGGAAAGTAAACCTTGTAAGGCTCAGGGAGTCGCGGCAAGTACTCATATTATCCCTATCTGCCTTTTGAATTTTGAGTATATGTTTTTGATAATCATTGTAATGTTTTACTCCAATCATCCATGCTGCCCGTGAAGTTCTTGAAGTCATACATTATCAGCGGGAGAAGCATGAAAGTTGTAGCAAGAAGAGCTTGAAGAAGGTGGGCTACATCAGTTGAGTGGTCTGACTGTAGACCTGAACTTTTGTTCATAGTGGGAAAAATGCTAAGATACAGCTGCAAGACAGTCGTTTTCAGGATGGCTCGACACCTCTTCCCTGTCCTCTAAGCCAGAAGTGTCCGGCACAAACCGGGGGTGGCCAGGTGGCGAGGCGGGAGGGGGGAGGTATTTAAAAAATTTGATTTAACTTACCTCCTCGCCATGCCTTCCTCGCTGGGTCCTCCTCATTGTGCCGGCATGAACAACAGGAAGCAACCAGGCTGAGGCTTCAATGAGGCCAATCCCAATGCTGTAATGCAGCTTGTGATTGGTCTGAGCGTCGAGGTTCAGCGCTCAGCCAGGGAATGGGGGCATGGGCATGTTCTGCATGCAGACTATAATGCAGCCTGGGTGGAGAACAGGGAAAGTGTGCATGAATGTTTGGCCGGCCTGAGATGGTTGGTCAAACATTCATGCGCACTTAGGGAGTGAAAACCACTCCTCCCTCTGCTCTGTCAGCAGAGCAGCCCCGCACGCACTGCCTGGCAGACAGGAAATAATAAAATGAGAATAACTTTCAGTTATTCTCATTTTATTTTTCCTTACATTGCTGAAAAGCAGTGGGGCGACTCTCCACCGCCTTAGCGGAGGAGCCGCCCCTGCTCTAGGCATGAATTGCTTCTCAGGAGTTTTCAGCAGGGGCCTTGGCTTCCGCTTCTCTGGCAGAGGACCACACAACCTATTAATTTCTGTGCATCCAACGGTGCAGCAGTTGCAGAGATGAAAAATAGTTTTAAAGAGTAGGTGCCACGTGGTTTTGGCCTCTTTCAGGTGACATTTATATTTCTGAAGAACTAACTGCCCTGGCACAATGGGAGTTTTCAACCGGTGCACAGGGCAACAGCCCCGTGGTGGTGGACCACCGTCCAAAGGTTTCCGACTGCAGAGCCAGCAGAGACCCTGCCACCCGAAACGTGACGCAACACCACCCCCGCTAAATGGGGTGGGCAAACTACAAGTTTTACAGGACAGGAGCCCAATCCCAATAAGCAAAGTTCTGAGTGAGTCCATAAGTGTCCACTTTTAGAAAAGCTTTGTAACGCTGTTTCTTGCTTACGAAATTGTCCCTAAACTTACAGGAAAAGATTGGTAGGCACCATTGAAAGGTTTGAAGACTCCCTACAACCCTATTTCAGTTCCACCCCATAGATGGTTCCATCTGGTTCCCAAGATTTGTATGTAGGCAGCCGCACTAGCTTCTTTTATTCACAAGTTCCTGTTCTCTCCCCACTCACAGAGAGGTCGTTTCACATGGCAGGCAGGAGAAATATTTTGTTATAAGTGGTCAATTGGCCTCAGCTTTGTCTGTTTCCCACCATAGCAGACGAGTACTAGAAGGTCAAGAAAGCTTCTCTGGTAGTGCCTATATCCCTCTCTCATTGGGGGGTCAGGAAGAAGCAAGTACACTTAACAGACTTGTTTTACAGACAACTTCTATATTACTTTAATGCTTTAATACTTCTGTATTTTACCCTTTGCTTTCACTCATTTCCTCAAGTCATTTTCTACTTTATTTTTTCCTACTCCAATTCCAAGAATAAATCCACCTCAATCAAAGGTGTAGATGATCTTATTTTGTGTGGAACGTGTAGATCCGCAGGATAATTCATCATAAATGATGATAAAAGCAGTTTCCATGAGGGTTATAACGAACAAGAAAATAGAAATAATTACAGATAAAGTGTCTAGGTGACTTCATGGTTTGTTTCTTTGCAATGTTATTTTCCATGCTAAATTAAGATGGGTGGTTGAGAGGAAAAATATCTGACAAATGCTTTAACTTAAATTTTGTTTTTGAATGTGCAAAATCTGAAAATATACAAACATTGAGCAAATACAAATCATTAAAGACAAGACAGTTATTGTGAAGTTCATGTAATGGAGTATACTTTGCAAGTTAAAGTGATGTTGGCATTTTACCTTCTATACAGAGAATGTTTCCTGTTTACTTTAATGTATTCATAACATTTGTATTTGAAAATGAAAGGTGACTACCCAATAAATCTGCAATGCAGGGATTTAGTTAGGGTCATTTTAGCTCCATTTATTTTTAACAGTTTTTTTAAAACTGTTTAGATCAATTTTGCTTGATGTAATTTATCTGAGGTTTTACTATGTGTTGTTGCTGCTATGTATGGAGCTGTCGATTTTTAGATTTACTGTTGTTGGATGTGCTGTACCCTTTTATGATTTTACCATACATTGTAATGGGTTGATCTGATTAGTCCAGTATGCCAGCTCTCTATTGCTTACAGAGATTGTTTCGATTTCAATTTCAGTGAATTCAAAGTCCACTTGTCCCACGCTGTATGAGGTTGCTTTCAAAACTTGTAAATACACTCTGAACAGCAATGGTAAATAGTTTGTGAACATGAGTGCTGAGTGCTATCTAGTAACCCTGGCAACCTCCAAATGACATTCATGCTGTCCTCTCACACTCCATTGCTCATCTCCCTTTCTTTCTACATCACCTACACTTTCTTTTCTTTTTATTCGCCTGCTAATTATGTCACTGTATTATTTAAACTATTTGTCCCTCTCTTCGCATGTTTGTCTTTTCCTACAAATCTCCCCTTCTTTCTTCTAATTCTAGCTCTGTTTTCTTTTCCTTTTCCAGCAGAAGTGCTACGCTATGACCTCTCCACTGCCTATTTCCTCCGCCCCAGCCCATCCTTCAACAGGGCCGGCTGGCCTGCTGGTGACCAGTCCAAGCAGTAGGAAGCGAGAGGGTATCACAAGATCACGAGGACCAACACATTCTTCTCCTATGTTTGCCCAGTGCTTAATTTGAGGTGGTACTTGCAGGTGGGATCGACCAGCATTCGTTTTGAGGACCGGCACTTACTTGTCCTTGTCAGACTCTCTCCCAGAGAAAAATAAAACGTAAGAATGGAGAAGGAAGAGAAATACAGAAAAATAGTGCCAAAGGAGGAAAGCAGGGATGAACAAGAACCCGCAAGAGTGAATAAAGGAGCAGGGAGTGTATGGTGGCGGAATAAATAGACATGAGGTAGAATCAAGTTTAGGCAGCCTTGGTATTCAGCAGTCCTGACATTCGCCAGCAACTTTGGGCACTGGCACAAATTTCACAAATTAAGCACCGCTTTTGTTTATGTGCCAGAAGAGACTCTGTTACTGGCATTTTCAGGAGTGGAGGGGAGGGGGAATAGAAAAGGGGATCCTCAGGGGTGACCAGTAGCGCTCTACAAATCTACTGACTGATTGAATGATTGTTTGAGAAATTGGACTTCAGGGTGCCCCCTCTTGAGGCCCTAAGAGTGGCAGCCATAAAGAGCATTTATATTGTTACGACTGAGATTTAGCTGCTCCAGCCTTAATCTGTCATGCCTGACTCTCATTCTGTGTTGCTGTGCTCATTGTGTTTGGGGCTGGGTGGCCTCGTTGTCAGTATCATGCAGCCTAGCTTGCTGTGGCAGCACAGGGATGTGGTTCTGCAGGATGTTGTGGCCAAGCAGTGCATGTCCCTGGTGGTATACTACAGAATTGAAGTGTGTGATCTTCTCCAGTCAACCTATGACTCCCGGACCTGTGTAAGGCTTTTTTGTCAATGTATCCGTATATAGTTTTTTGTCGTTTGTTAGTCATTTTCTATTGCTTCTCCTACAGTACAGGCACTGTGTTCGTGTGCACTTTTGTGTTGTTCTGAAGTGTATTGTTTTTTATTTCCAGCTCATACTTTATTTCTTACACTTTTGGAATCTTTTGTCATCTGCTTTTGGCTTGGGGTATTTAGGGTGCTAGTTTCCCACTGGCGTTCGGTTATCTAGTTGGGTTTTCATTTCAGCATGCAATATTTATCGCTTGTCGTAAATATCGCTCTCAGTATTTATCAGGCACAATGTTTCTCGTACACTGACCCATGACAATCAGCATTTACTGCATCTGCGTGCGATGAATATCGTATGGTATCCCACGCTCCGCAAATTTAATGCGAGTTACAGGACGTACAGGGGCTTATTTACAAGCCCCTTGCGCAGCCTGAGCGTTACTATTTGTGACGCACCGGCGGCGCATTTTCTTGCCCCATATTTACAAGGACACGAAAAATACCCTGCATGGCTTTTCCTCTCCTTGTCAATACGGCCCCTTTACATACAGCCCTTTGTGTGAAAGGGCCATTCTATGGGTGTTGCTGTGGGTGTTCCCATGCAGCACCCATGAAACCTGACACATTTCCAGATTTACGAGAAATTGTAAACGTGGAAATGCGTCTGAATGCTACGTCTCCCCAGGGGAGGCGTAGGCAGGTGCAACGAGGAGAAATGAATCCAGTTTTTTTTCCTCTTCCTATGCGCGCTGCATTCTGCAGCACACATAGAATGAGGAAATCACCTTTAGTCATTATTTATGTGCCTGAAGGTGTCCCTTCCTGCACATTAACAATCATTAAAAAAATGACGTTTTGTAACTTCTATGTGTGCTTATGCAGCACACATAGAAGCTGACAAACGCCATTTCAGATTGTTTATGTGCAGGAAGGAACAACTTCCTGCACATACACAGTCCTGCCCTTGACGCAGGCATCCTTGCACCATGGGTGCCTGTGGCGCATGGCAGCAAATTGTGCGCCAGCGCAGGGGAAAGCACAGGGACGTTACATATTATTGTAAATATGTCGCATCTCTGTGCTTTGAAAGTGCTGTAGCGTGGTGCAGCCAAAGGGCTTGTGGTGCCGCGCTGCGACACTTTCTTGTAAATGAGGCCCGTAGTATATACCATTAAATGCAAGACAGACTTGTGTTGCAATATTAGGTGAAAAATGATAATTTCAGAACACGTGGGGACAGTTAAAGTGGGGGAAAGGCACACTCTTGCAGTTCAGTCCAATTGATATCATTATAGTTGCACCAAAGAATCAATGAAATAGTCATACATTGACTGGGAAACGCGTAAAATCATTGTGCTAAACCGAATTCTGGTAGATATTGAGATTATGATATTAAGAACATGGCCTGACTCTTGACTAAATAAAACCTTTGCTCATGTAATACATGGTAGAAATGTGTGCCAATTATTTAATAAAGAACAAAGTAAAACATGGGGGACGAAAAATCCCTAAGTTGTCCGTGCATTAAAATAATGCTATTCTGCCATCTAGTGGCCAAATTGACAACGTTTCACATGATGAATTTGGTCCTAACATTCAATTGACAAATTAACTTTGACCAAGGAAAAGCAAGCGTTTTCTGTAGAAAAAAGGGCAACTGTGTATTTTAAATAGGAAATTGTGGGAACTAATATAAATTGTAATTTACTATATACTAATGGGTTCTCTTTAATTTTATTGTTTGTATAAATCGAATGAATGCACCTTATGAAATTAACAAGTAATGGGTATCTTATATGCAGGGCCAGTGAAATTATGCAGCAGGAAAGGGACAATTTATGTGGCAGGGTTGAGGAAATTATGCTACATGAAAAGGCAAATTATGAGGCGTAATGCTGCACATTTGTAATTTTTATACTTATTAACTGGATATTGATTGAAACTCATTAGTACGTGTTTAACACCCAGTTATAGTAATAAGCAACAGAAAGATGACCTGTCAATCTGTGCAAAGTGCCTTCCCCTCCAAAAAAACACGTATTGCTGCGTTTTTAGTAACCTTTGAACCGTTTGAACTAGAAACCATTTTTAAAAAAAAATCTGCACATAATGTGGCAAATAAGGCAAATGGATAATCATGCAAAAAAGGATGCTATGAAAGTATACAAAGGGTGATGGATGAAATGCTTGAATTAATCTCAGCCACTGGTAATTACTCTGGGCCACATCCTAGTCCATTGTTATATCGCACACCATGCCACCTCAGTTTGGACCCAGCTATATGAAAATCAGTCTTGACCCTGCTCCAATGGGAATAGGCCAGCCCAAACTGCTTAGCAAGTCCCTCCCTGAACTGGAACATGAGCAATTCAGGACTTGTTTCATTCTTGTTATGGGCACATCAGCCAGATATAGCTTGTTTCCAGTGACGCAGTGTGCACGGGACCCATGTCTGGGCATAACTTTCCCACTTAGGGTGACATATGAAAGAATACAATAGGTGATGGATGGAATGCTTGAATTATTCTCAGCCACTGGTAATTACCCGGGGTGCATCCCAATCCATCGTTATTTTGCACACCATGCCACCTCAGTTTGGACCCAGCTATATGCAAATCAGTCTTGACCCTGCTCCAAGGGGAACAGTCCAGCCCAAACTGCCAAGCCAGGCCCTCCCCGAACCAGGACACGAGCATTCCAGGACCAGTTTCACCCTTGTTATGGGCTCATCAGCCCGATATAGCTTGTTTCCAGTGACACAGTGAGCACAGGGCCCACATCTAGGCAGTCACGTCCCACTTCGGGTGACAAATGAATGTATACAAAAGTTCATAGATGGAATGCTTGAATTAATCTCAGCCACTGGTAATTAGTCAGGCCGCATCCTAGTCCATCATAGATGCAGCTATACACATATCAGTCTTGATCCTACTCCAATGGGAACAGTCCAACGCAAACTGCCATGCCAGGCCATCCTTTAACAAGAACTCAAGCAACACAGAACTGGTTTCTCCCTTGTTTTGGACTCATCCGCTGGATATACCTTGGTTTCCCCCGAAACCGGTCCTGGAATGCTTGTTTCCAGTCCAGGGAGGACCTGGGCTGGCAGTTCGGGCTGGATTGTTCCCATGGGGAACAGAATCAAGACTGATTTGCATATTGCTGGTTCCAAACTGGGGTGGCATGGGGTACAAAATAAAGTTGGACTAGGTTTGGCGTGGTGAGCAAAAAAAATGATGGGATTAGGCTCAGATCTCTGACTGAGGGTGAGTGTTGGACATTGTTCTGCATTACGTCCACCAATTATTCTATTGCATTTGTCACCCCAAGTGGGATGAGGATGCCCCTACATGGGTCCTGTGCTCGCTTTGCCACTGAATTCAAGCTATCCTGCCTGATGAGTGGTGCTACCCAGGTCCTGGGATGCTTGTTTCCAGTCCAGGGAGGACCTGACCGGGAGTTCAGACTGGACTATTCCCATGGGGCGCAGGCTCAAGATTGATTTGCATTTGGCTGGGTCTAATATGGTTAGGCATGATGAGCAAACAAACGATGGATTTAGGCCTAAAATCTGTGAGTGTGGTGAGTGTTTGACATTGGTGGCATTCCATCCATCAATTGTTCTTTTTGCACTTATATGGAATTCCTCGCAGGTCTCATATTGTTTGTACAAAACGTTTGAGAAAAACAGTAGTTGTTATAAAGTTGAGCTGTAACATGAAATCGGTTGGCTTGGAATACAATACATATTTGGTGAATGATGGCTAAAGTCTCTGTTGATTAGATTGTTTTCACTTTCGGTTCCTGAACCATGAACAATATCAGAGTATTCCGCAATTATTTTTCAGTCATTAGAAGCGAGTTAACATTTATGAAGGTGGTAAAGCGGCCGTATACTTTGGTATTACAGAAAAGACTGCACAGTCCCTTCTACGGGCCCTCGTACGAAGAGCTACCTAAGAGGCACTCTGCACCCACCAATCCCCCACACCCTCAAGAAAGGAAAAAGCAAAGGATCGCTGAGGCTGTCAACATAGACAAGCTGAAAAGCCACTCACTGCAGTGGTTTCTAGCTTGTCTTCCTTGACACCCTGTGATTTTGACTCTTCATAGGGTGACCAATTGAAGGGAGCCGAAATTATGTGGCAAACGGTGGCACCACTGTTGTCTCAGTAGAAGTGAAATGATGCACTGTATGTCTCTCTGTGTCTCAGTAGGAGCTTCCGCAGCTAGCATCTGGAGGTGGTCAAGGAACCCCTCTACATCTGTGACCAAACCTCGATTCTCCACGCCCTCAGCTCAGGGATTTAAGTGGGTGAAAACGTCAGCGGTTATCTTAAGGGGCAGGCCAAAGAAGCATAACTAGGAACCTTTCAAGAGAGGCGTGCTCTATGTAATGAAGGGCGTGGCCTAAAAAAAGAAAATTAAAATACTATGGGCATATTATCAAGACAGGCGATAAAATTATCGCCGCTTTAGCGGCAGAAAACTGCAGCTAAAACGGCAATAATGGGCTTGATAATATGCTCTATGGAATTCCAATTGAAGCCCATGTTAGATGTGAAGGACATCTAACATGGGCTTCAATTGGAATTCCACAGAGCATATTATCAAGCCCTTTATCGCCGTTTTAGCTGCAGTTTTCTGCCACTAAAGCGGTGATAATTTTATCGCCTGTCTTGATAATATGCCCCTATGTTTCACACAGTGTGCCAACTGACCAGTATTTGGGTGTCACTCTGTGTTTTACACAACTACTTTTGTAATAAAGGGCCTAATCTGGCCATAGATCCAGTGGCGGCTCCTTCTGGGGAAGTGCTGTGGGCGGTGTGGCAGGGGAGGGGCAGGGTGGGGGGTAGTAAATTCCGGCTTATTGCCGAACGGAGTTAAGTAAATAAATAAATAAAACAAATAACATTCCACGCACTGCAATGCCAATCGGCGATGCAGCGCGCGCAATGTAATTCATTGTAATAATTTATTTATTTACTTAACTTCGTTTGGCCATAAGCCGGAGTTTACTATCCCCACCCTGCCCCTCCCCCGCCCCGCCCCCACCACCCCTCAGCACTCTCACGAGGAGCCGCCGCTGCATAGATCATTTACAGAAAACCCTTTCTGGGCCCTCATATATCACGGAAGCTCTAAGTGCAGGGCTAGTTTTGAACAGCAGCACAGCTTGCGCCAACCATCAATTGCTTTAGTTTCAGAACTACATGGGTTTACAGCAGATTCTTATATACAGTAATTGGTGTGCACTAACCATTTGTCTAGGCTAGAGAGTCCTTATGAATGCAGCAACAGGGATATTGGTAACATTCAGTGGTCGAGGCACAAGAAATTCTAGAAAATGATTCCTTTTTGTCTACTCCACATAACTTCTCCAGAACTAAACATAATTGTGGGGAAAACCTCACTGCATATTCTAAGCGTGGAGTCTAAATCTTAGTGACATAGATTCTGGGACTAGAAAAAATCCTGCTTTCAAAGGTAAAAGGGGACCAGGGGCCATTGCCAAAACAAAGACAACACATCATTATCACCAGGGTCAGACGCATTCAGCAACAGCTCAGCTCCTTTTCAGAGTTAATGTGATGCTGCTCTTGGCTCTTAATGCCAGCATTGGACAACCAATGAGAAGATCTGACAACAAGACCCCTTGTTAGGATTCGCTCAGCCTCTAGTTCCCACTCTGAGGTTTCTATACAAAATGACTAAAGGCCTGATCCACAATACGGCCAGTCATCTACCAGGTCAGTGGAGGCAGTGGTCTCTGTGGCCCTGGTGGCGACCAGCCCACCAAATTTAGAGGTCCTACAAGGCAGGCTGCCATCTTGCTTTCTTCAGTGTAGACCATGGGTACTCATAGTACGGCCCGCAAGCCTTCCTTGGCGGCCCGCGGACCTTGCAGACATCCTGCCTGTGTTTTTTTTTTTTAAAGAGTGTCAAACACTGCTGGTTGCAGCTGCGCGGACTCTACTCTATGGGGGCCGGGAGATTCTTTTAAAGACCATTCTCTTGTTAATGAGGCTTTGTTGTATTTCACCTCTTCTTAGCGCCCCTGCATCTCCACTCTGACTGAGTGGAGATGCAGGAGTGCTAAGAAGAGGTGAAATACAACAAAGCCTCATTAACAAGTGAATGGTCTTTTAAAGACCTGTGAAGTACTCGGTGCGGCTGTGTGTGTGCCCGGGAAGCTGTCTCAGCCTGGGCTGACACACACGCGGGGTGAGGTGACTGAGGGTGACAGAGGACAGCAATTCAGAACACAATTGAAAGCATAGTTGTTGATATAATAATAAATGCTACTTAAAGGCACTATTTTTGCTTCTGATGAAATGACCTCTATGCAGGATATTGCCCATCAGCCCATATGTGTTTTGGAGCTTGAAGGAACACTTGTATACTTTGCATGAAAGAGCACCATTTGTTGAAAAGTTATTTAAAGGCAAGACAGAGACAGATAGAGATAGAGACAGAGAAAGACAAAGACAGACAGAGACAGGGACAGACTGACAGATAGAGACAGAGCCAGATAGAGGCAGAGGTAGATAGAGGCAGAGACAGGGACATACTGACAAAGGCAGAGACAGAGGCAGATAGAGGCAGAGACAGAGAGAGAGAGAGACAGAGACAGAGAGAGAGACAGAGATAGAGGCAGGGACCGATAGAGGCAGGGACAGATAGAGGCAGGGAGAGATAGAGGCAGAGACAGATAGAGATAGAGACAGACAGAGACAGGGACAGACAGAGACAGATAGAGGCAGGGACAGGGGCAGATAGATAGAGGCAGAGACAGAGAGACGGAGAGGGAGACAGGGACAGACAGAGACAGGGACGGACAGAGACAGAGAGGCAGAGAGATGGAGAGGGAGACGGAGAGGGAGATGGAGGGAGAGAGAGGGAGAGGGAGGGAGAAGGAGGGAGGGAGACAGAGGGTGACAGAGGGAGGGAGACAGAGAGAGAGGGAGACAGAGGGAGACAGAGAGATAGGGAGGGAGACAGAGGGAGGGAGGCAGATGGAGGGAGTCAGGGGGGGAACAGAGGGAGGGAGACAGAGGGAGGGAGACAGAGACAGACAGAGGGAGGGAGACAGAGAGAGGGAGACAGAGAGAGGGAGACAATGAGAGGGAGACAGCGAGAGGGAGGGAGACAGAGAGAGGGAGAGAGAGAGAGGAAGACAGAGGGAGGGAGACAGAGAGAGGGAAACAGAGGGAGACAGAGAGAGGGAGACAGGCAGAGGGACACAGAGGGAGACAGACAGAGGGAGGGAGACAGACAGAGGGAGGGAGACAGACAGAGGGAGGACGGCGACCAACAGAGGGAGGGAGACCGATAGAGGGAGACAGAGGGATGGAAACAGACAGAGGGAGACCGACAGAGACACACAGAAGGAGACAGAGGGAGAGAGAGGGGGGAGACAGAGGGAGATAGAGAGAGAGAGGGAGGGAGACAGTGAGAGAGTGGGAGGGAGACAGAGAGAGGAACAGGGAGACAGACAGACGGAGACAGACAGAGGGAGGGTGACAGAGGGAGACAGAGAGAGAGGGAGGGAGACAGAGGGAGGGAGGGAGACAGAGAGAGGGAGACAGCAAGAGGCAGACAGCGAGAGGGAGACAGTGAGAGGGAGACAGCGAGAGGGAGACAGCGAGAGGGAGGGCGACAGAGAAAGAGGGAGACAGAGAGAGAAAGACAGAGAGAGAGAGAGGAAGACAGAGGGAGGGAGAGAGAGAGAGGGAAACAGAGGAAGACAGAGAGAGGGAGACAGGCACAGGGAGACAGAGGGAGGCAGACAGAGGGAGGGAGACAGACAGAGGGAGTGAGACAGACAAAGGGAGGGAGACAGACAGAGGGAGACAGAGGGAGGGAGACAGACATAGGGAGGACGGCGACCGATAGAGGGAGGGAGACAGATAGAGGGAGACAGAGGGAGGAAAACATACAGAGGGAGACCGACAGAGACAGACAGAGGGAGACAGAGGGAGAGAAAGGGGGGAGACAGAGAGGGAGACAGAGAGAGAGAGGGAGGGAGACAGTGAGATAGAGGGAGGGAGACAGAGAGAGAGAGAGAGAGAGGGAGGCAGACAGAGGGAGAGAGACAGAGGGAGGATGGCGACAGACATAGGGAAACAGACAGAGGAAGGATGGCGACAGACATAGGGAAACAGACAGAGGGAGGAAGGTGACAGACAGAGGGAGGAAGACAGAGGGAGGGAGACAGAGGGAGGGAGACAGACAGAGGGAGACAGACAGAGACAGAAAGAGGGAGACAGAGGGAGGGAGACAGAGAGAGGGAGACAGAGTGAGGGAGACAGAGGGAGAGGGAGGGAGGGAGAGACAGAGAGGGTGGGAGAGAGAGAGAGGAAGGGAGACAGAGAGAGAGAGGGAGACAGAGTGAAGGAGACAGAGGGAGACAGAGGGAGACAGAGAGAGAGATATAGGGAAATATATAGAGAGAGATGTGTGTGTATGCCAGGTCTGGTGGTTCAGTGGACGAAGGCATCCGCCGCAGGGGCCTGTGTTCAACCTCATGGTCATAGTTTTTTTTTGTTGCTCTAGCCCCGCCCCCTCCCCCACTGACCCCGGCCCCACCGGTGCGGCCCTCGGCCACAAACCACACTGTAAATGTGGCCCCCGAGAGAAGGTTTGTGAGTACCCATGGTGTAGACGAAGCAGCATAGCCGTGAGAGCTTGCAGTGAGTAAAACCCAATTCACTTACAAATTCTTCTAGGCAATGATCATGCTGGCGTTGTATGTCTCACTATGGAGGTACAGTCATTCAACTCGCTCTTAATACAGAATGACAGACTTCTTTCTGCACTCATTCCTTTATTTGCAAATGGTCATTACTCGTTTAGTGTCTTTTAAGGGTGGAACCTCTCATTCACTGCCCATCACTGACTCCTACATCAGTATTTTACATTCCTGTGTACCTAATTGGTCTGCTGTGTTACTGTTTTTAATTCTTCTTTTAATTTTTTCACCCCCACTCCTCATTATTCGTGTGTTTCAACCACATCTTTCCTGCTTAGGATCTTTTCTTACATTGAACTCTTTCTCCCATCCCTCTGGCATCACTGCTTCTGCATTTTCAACCATGCTCATCCACTGCCCTCCATGAACTTCCTATTCTATCCTTTCTGTGCACCTTTCTCAACTACTGCCATTTCCTCCTCTATCTCTGCAGGAGGGTTTATTAGGGAAGTAATGAAGCGTGGGTTTCAGTGTTAATGAGGTGAGTAAAAGATAGCTCTCTGGGAAATGCCACCGTCTACAACTACTGTGCACTGATAGATCTAAAAATATAGGCAACGGGGTCGCAGGGGCCTACCGGGCAGTCAGGCAGTGCCAGAGGCGCTGGCCTGAAAAGTCAGTGTGTGGGCCGTGGGCTTGTTTTATGGTCTGCTGGGGCAGGTTTTACTGTTGATTTCCCTCATATTAAAACAAACATTGTCTGCAGAAAGCTCAAATTCATCCAGTCTTCCAACACATGCAAAACACTTTTACAGCTTGTCAAGTTCAAAACTGCCCCAATCACAAATATGCAACCCTTTTTTAGCTATCTTATTCACTAATGGGGCCACTTTTATTTTCACTGTCCGTGCGTATTTTCTATCTCAGTCCGGCCTTGTTAGGCAATGTGATGCCATCTACATCTACATGTATGTGGGTGGTGCCTGGCTGCTCTATGTGTCACAACATAATACTGGAACAGTATAGTGGATGACATTAATTATGGCCACAGTAGTACCTTTCTTCCTGTACCTGTTCTAAGAGTTAGGCCTATTGCTGAAAATGTATCCCCTCCTATTCTCCCTGCTCTGATTTTCTTCAGCCAATACAATCATATGAATCTGAATCAATTGGAGTCCAGCTTTTTGGGATGATACTGGCATGCCTTGTAAGGTCTGTCACACCAGCCTCAAGTAATAAAAAACTACAAATAAAAAATACATACATATTTATATATGTAGGGAATTTGTGTCAGCCTTCTTCATCCATTTGACTGTTCAAGTGTCGTTCACATTTCCCTTTTACTCACAACGGAACTTCAGGCATGGTCTCTCAAGCACTGTGATCGCATTTGTGCACGTGATAAAGTGCATTTCAGTTTTTAGCCAGTTTGTGCGTTTAAACTAGGGAGGCCATTTAGAGTTTGGCGCAAGCCTCATCCACCAAACTTGTTTTTCACCAGCTTCATTTAGAGATAGTTGAAGTGATATATTTCCACCAGCGGAAACCTTTCACCAGCAGCCTTACCACCGCAGGGCCTTTAGTTGACGTATGTCCGAACATCCACCCTATCTAGCAGCAGCAGCCAGTGCAGGTAAGCACGGTGGGACGTGGCGGGGCGCTGCAGGGGGGGTTGTCGACAGATGACGGAATAGGAGTTATTTATTTATTTAGTTCGCCCTATTCCGTCCTCTGTCGACATCCCCCTCATCCCGCCCCACCCCACCCTGCTTCTCGACCACCTGGAATAGCCTGATATCCTCGAACAAGAAGCAAAATGAATGAGCTGCATGTACCAGGAGGAAACTCTATCAGTGTCATTAAGTTTTATGTTTCTAGTAACAAATACCCAATTTGGAAGTTTGTTATTGAAAAACAAAAGGAAAATTGAAATCCAGGGCAAGCGGACACATCAAACATAGCTCTCACTAGGCTAAGCTTCAGTATCTTGAATGGAGTCATACCAGCTTTGCTGAAGGTAAATAAATTGCACTTATGCCCAGTGGGAATCTCTTAACATGCCATGAGGTCTTCTGCCAGGGGAGGGCAGGCCTTAGCCTCTGTTAACCTGGTAGGCTGAATGCATATTCTAGGTGTAGCCCAACATCTTAAGGTTGCATTAATTCAAAGTCAATAGTACCATTTATTTGCAAGTATAGGATTCATATCTTCCTGTGATAAGCATTAAAGGGTTTCTATACTGTTTGTAGGGACACTGCCTGCCATGATGAGCCCTTATATTTGCATTAAAATTATACACAGTGGTTATTTTGTAACATTTTTATTGCAAGCATATTGCCACCACATTTCTTTTGCTCTTCTTTTTTTCTCTCCTATGGCATATGTTTACAATAAAAAAAAGTCACCATCGCACCAGCTTGCCAAGGCCAGACTATATGCTTTCCCAGGGGCATGTGACTACTTCTTTGCACCCAGTTTGGGCTAATGCAAAATAAATCTAATTTTTAATTGGTTGAGAAAATGTATGCAGTTTTTTTTAATAATGCTCTTTGTGATTTGCTAATGGCCATTTGATGGTTTGTCCAAGGGTTCCTTTCTTAGCGGTCACATGAGTTTGAATTTTTCACGCATGGGTTGGCTACACTATGCTGCCCTACCCTTGCAATACAACCCCATACCACGGTGTGTGACTCGTTTCCGCCTTATTATTTCACTTTTCAGGGTCACAAAAGTATTTGTGAAACTGACGCAAAAATCATCAATCCCTTTTGGAAGAAAAGCAGGTCTTTCATACAAATTGATTTGTAATCACTGACACCATTGGGGGTCTGCTCTTAGAAAGATGTAACCGAGAAACAAACCACCCATGTCAGGATAATAACAGTAGGTGTGTAGCTTTCCGGTAAGGAGCTTATGCTCAACAGAAGAGGGTCCCCGCTCAGTGATGATTCTTTTCATAAAAAATGTGTATCATATGTAGACAGCAAAATGTTGCAAGAGCCAGTTTGACACAATCTAGTTTCACATAAACAAAATATCCTGACACCCATCTTGCTTTGAGTGGCCTCAAGGCAAGTAGTTGAATTCGCACTAATGGTAGCAGGGTGCAGTGTCGAGGATTGTCATAGTAAGAGGCCGGATCTAATAGTTAAGCTATTGGGCAAAAGATGAAGAGGATATTGTTTCAAGTTGCGGCCCAGCAACCTGGCGCACATTTGGCCGTGGTTGATGTCACTAGTGTCCCTTGCCTTAAGTTCGCGCCTTGAAAGTATGAATAGACAGAATCGGTTGCAAGATTGGTGTGCACCCTTTGGCTCCTCTTTACTTCCTGTTCAAGTCATATACTTATACAGATTTTTAACACCTTTCTGAAATTGTTTTTTCATGTCTCCTTTAGTGAGAAGAAGGGTTGTTAATGCTATCAAACTCCAGTACGTGCACTGTTAGACCTGTCATCCATAGGGTCGTAAAACCGCAAAATGTTGCCTGCTTACCTCCACTTTTTGCTGTATCTTTTTGTTGGCCTTAGGGCTCTGAGCACTTTACCACTGCTAACCAGTGATGAAGCGCCTGTGCTTCTCCCCTAAATATGGTGACATTGGTGTATACCCAATTAGCATATTTAGTTTACCTGTTAGTCCCTTGTAAGTGATATACCATATACCCAGGGCCTGTAATCTAGATGTTACTAGTGGACCCGCAGCACTGATTGTGCCACCCACACAAATAGCCTTTCACCTGTCTCAGGCCTGCCATTGCAAGGCCTGTGTGTGCAGTTTACTGCCACTTCGACTTAACATTTAAAACCACTTGCCAAGCTTTAAATTCCCCTTTTATAGCACACCTGTCACCCCTGTGGTAGGCCCTAGTTAGCCCAATGGGCATGGTTCTGTGTAACTAAAAGGCAAGACATATGCTTTTAAGTTTTAGATGTCCTTGTAGTTACAAACAGCTAAATTTGTTTGTGACTACTGTGAGCCCTACTCCTCTCGTAGGCTAGCATTGTGAATTCCTTAAAATGCTTTAAAGCTGTCATTTCTGATTAGAAACTTAGCTCTGTGTGCCTGTAGCCTGTCTCCAATACATGTCTGGGAGGGGGAGGGAGGGGTGACCACTACACTTTGTGCATTCCCTCTAGACAGGCACAAACCCAGGAAGGGTGGTTGTGACTAAGGGCTCATCTGCATCCATCTGCAGTCTAAGAGGGAGCTGACACATCAGAATGGGCTGTGTCCTGTCCTCACACAAAGGGTTGTTTATCCTCCCACAGACAACCTTGCAAAAAGGCTGGGAGGAAAGGGGACCTGTGTACTGCAAGGAGCTGCTCTGAAGGCACCCCATGTCAAAGGTGCATTTGAGTATAAGTACTGGGGCTCTGATCCGACCAAGACAGTACACTACTGAACCTTTGAAGAACTCTGCCAGAAGTAAGGATTGCTGTGCTACAAGGATTGCCACTCTGCTTGACTGACTGTTCCAAGGACTTGCTTCACTGCTGTGCTGAGCTGTGCCTACTGGTCTCTGCCCTGCTGAGGACAAGGCCTGGACCTATCTCACTTGAACCCAGAGTGACAATAAGGGCTTGAATCCTGTTTTCTGAAGTCTCAGGGACACAAAAGACTTCTTGCAATTCTGCAAATGCTACTGGGCTCTGCCATCTGAGGGGGATATCCACAATGAAGTGGCGGTGAGAGGCGTTAGCCTCCTTGGCTTAACGCCTCTCACCACCACTTCGGAAACGCCAGTCTGCACCCTATTCACAAGAATGTGGTGCAGACTGGCGTTTCCCACATCAATGGCGATAAATCTCCCGATTTATTGCCAAAACCGGCACCCTTGCACCAGAGCGCAAGGGTGTCTGCGAGCAGGGACGTTTATTAATGCAAACAAAGGTGTCCCTTCCTGTACATTAACAAACTAAAAAAGCCAGTTTGCTTTTTCCATGTGTGCTGCTACATGCAGCATACTTGGAAAAAGCAAAAGCGAGGAGAAATAAAGGTATTTTCCTCGTTTAGCCACCTTAAGACCTGATTTTTCTAGGTCTTAAGTTTGGCACTGCCACCTATTATCGCTGCACTTGATAATAGGCAGTAGCGTCAAACTCAATGGATGTTGCGGTGGTACCCCCCGCAACACCCACTGCATGCCCCCTTTCACGCTAAGTTTAGCGTGAAAAGGGCCCAATTCTCAAGGCAGCATTAAGCCACTTAATGTGGCTTTAAGCCACGTTAAGTAGGTTAATGCTGCCTTAAGAATAGGGTGAGTCACGGCTTGGATGCCTCGACCTGACTGCATGAATCAGAACTGCTACATAGGGCTCTCGACAGTGATGCTTTGCTCAATCTAAGGTGTTTCTTAAGCAGACCCTGCAAAGGTCGTGTAGTCATTCTGCCCTCCATCGCGGTCGGTCTGGACTTTGGATTTACCCTGGTCCAGCATGACCTCAAGTATCCTTTTAGCACTATTGACTTCTAAGCAGTGTTTTGGGATTCAATCTTTATAAATTCATATCTCGACTTGTACATATTGGATTTATATCGTTTTAGTCTTGTTTTACTGAGATAAATATTCCCTGTTTTTCTAAACCTGTGTGGAGACTTTTTGTGGTGTTTTTATTGTAATACTGTGTGTGTTGCACACATATTTTACACATTGCCTCTTAAGTTAAGCCTGCCTGCCTGCTCTGTGCCAAGTCACTAGATGATGAGCACAGGATAATTCAAAGTGTGTATCTAGCTTACCCCTACTAGGATTGTGGTCCCTACTTGGACAGAGTGCAAACCTCTACCAACTAAAGGCCAAAATGCCAACATGCACATTATGCAGTTTAGAAAAAAAAGATTGTTTGAGAATAATAAATACCTCACTAAATTAAATAATGAAAATAACTCTCTAAATAATTTAATGAAAAATGCAAAATTATCAAGATATCCGTCTTATGAAATCAGAATTCAGACAAAAAAAATATGTCACATTGTTAACAGAATATGAAATCATAAAATGCTCACCCTACAAGATAGGCGGGATTGACATATAGAAATGTAGAAATCGCAGGAAGTGACATCTTATGACCCTTGACCCTGATTTCATCCAGGAAGGCATGACAAATGACCCAAACATCACACTTGCACTCTCTTACACGCCCTTACACTCCTTATTATTCATTCTCACTCACTTGCCTTCATTCTTTATCTCACTTATACTCACTCATAATTACTGACATTCAGGCCCAGGTTTACTAACGCTTTGCACTCGGTTTGTGTCACTTTTGTGTTAAGGTGGAATTTACTATCCAATGGTAATCCAAATTCGCATTGGATAGAACACGCAAGTAATGCAAAATTGTGCTATACACAGCTGTGCGTTATTTTGCATCAAGAGTGCACTACTTAGCTGGTGCATGGGCGCTCCACTGGTTTGATACAAATACTAACTTCAAATATTGATAAACAGGACTCTGTGGCAACATCTCTTGAATTCTCAATGCAAGCATAATGAGGAGAACCTTTTTAATGTCTCATTATTTTCCAGCTTTGCACATGTGCTGTACAGCACAAATACAAAGTTGGAAAACACTTAAAGCATAGGTTTTGTACTGGGAGGGTTCCCTTCCAGTACAAAGCCTATGCTTCAGAGAATCCACATACCCTTGACTATGGCGCAAGGGCGAGTGCAATGGTGAGTGGCTGCCGCAAGTGCTTGGATAGTGTTGCAGTAATCCAACTGAGGTAGTAGCAGCATCCTTGTTATTTTGATGGGATGGTTGATTTGGGCAAGTGCATTGCTCAGTATTATGAGGTTTAAACAAATACTTTTTTTGATAACTGTGACTTGGTGAGTAAAGTATAGTTCTATTTTGACCAACCATCAATATTTTTCTTTGCCAGGGTGCCTCCATGTTCCTGTTTCAACCACAAAAAAGATTACATTCTGTGTGGGTTATTCTGTGTGTAAATCAAGTTTCTTGTTAATCACTCAGAATTTTATCAATGTTCACTTAAAGCAATAAACCTATATACGCTGACAGATAGATTTGAAGCTGTATGGTCATGGGTAACCTACCCAAAAATTTCAGATGTCTCATCAGTCAACCTCTGCCCCCCCCCCACACTTATTTTATTCAGAACTGGAGGAAAGCGATGTTTGCAATGGTGACACCACAGACTGATGGCTCCGCCATCAAGAAAAAAATTGGATAGCGGTGAAGCCAGCAGAAATCGAATTAATCCGGACGTCTTATTCATGATTGCAAGTCCTGCACCATTTTCAGCAATGCCTCTTACGGGTAAGATTGCCAACATGTGTCACTGCAGGATGAGACAAAACTCCCAGCACGTCAGGGACACTTCTAATCACCTAGTCATCAAGAAACTCATTGCTCTAGTTCTGAAGCATGAAGGTGCCCAGTAGTCTGCTTTTCATTATGCAAACATTGGGGGAATGAACTATGCTCTAGCTGCTTTGATTCCTTTTTTTTGTTTTAAGTGACAAATTTAAATAATTTTGGCCCATATGTACAAATTTATGGAACAATGATTACCTAAATGTGACTTTTTTGTGTATCGCAATTAGGAAATCACTATTGCTAAATGTGTAAAACTCATTCATTTTTATTTAGCAACTCCTACTTGGTCGCAAATTGACCTACCTAATGCATATTAATGAGGTAGGTTGCAGTTTACGACCTATTAGTAATTGTAGCCAACACAGGGCTGGTGGCCTGCTGGGGTCAGCAAACCACCATGTCTGTTATTGCTTTTTAATAAAGCAATCCTTTTTTGTTTTTTAAATTCAGTCCATTTTCCTTAAACAAAAATGGCATGTGTTTCAAAAAATGAAATGAAACATTTAAGTTTCATTTTTTAAGAGCAGGCAGTGGTCCCGTAGATATACATAGCACAGAAATGCGGTATTTGGAAGGGATACCTTAAACACATCCCTTCTAAATACCAAATCGCTAAGCACAAATTACAATTCAGTAACATGTTACCGAATAGCAATTCGTGATTTCTACATATGAAAAAGCATTTTTGCAGTCAGAAACATCCCGACTCTGCGAACCGTGCCATTTCCTTTTACAAAATGCTTTTGTACATATGTCCCCTAGTATCTTCATTTCTCCAATTTGATATTGGACCAGAAGATGTCTGAAGTAGCAAATACACACCCTAAATCGGAGCAACAGTGTAACTGGGTTAATTGGTGATAAGCCAATGCACATGCAATTGAGAAGTTCTTACACAAAGCTCTCAGGGGAAGCAAGCAAATGAATGGGGCAAGTGGTCATGTTTGTATTGTTGAGATAAAATACTTTCTCCAGTATAACATAAAGGGGCAGATGTACCAAGTAATTTAGTGGTCACCAGCTCCCTGATTCGCGAAATCAACGGATTTAAGACCACTAAATGTCTTTTTACTAAAGGGTCGATTATGGTGCCGTTCGGAAGGACTCCAAATCGGATTCAGGTTTGCCGAATCCAATTCAGGACCCTTGTTTCCGACTGAATCGTACACAGTTCCAAATGACCTATTACAATGCCTGGAAACCGTTAGAGGTGTCCAAATCGGTTCCAAAACCCATTCAGACAGGTTGCGTCTTTCTGAGCCGAATCATACAGCTCTATGGACTTGGTTTCCAAGTGAGCGAGCAATTACGATGACCAGTTCGGACAGTTGTTCCTAATCGGTTCCTCCGGAACAAATTGGCTGGTGGAATCTGTCTTTGGGGGCCCGCAGCAGGTCCCCCTTCACCCGGGGCCTTCTGAATTTCCAACCATGCACAATATGGCAGTCACCAACGGGTGCCCACCACTGGGTGTACGATTTTCCCCAACCATTCCTTTTTTCAATGGAAGCCTGTGTATTCGTTTGGAACACAGGCTCCCAGTGAACTCAATATTAGTCTGACCGAATCATATCCCGAAGCATCCGGATGCATCCAAATCACTCGGTCAGACTCCCCCGATTCGAATCGTTTGGAAAATATTCTGGGAACGATTTGGTACGAATGCTTGCCGGACAAGATCGTAATCAGCCCCTAAGTTGTAAACCCATTTTGTGATTCTGGAAATGGTTAATGAATCACAAAATTAGTTTAGAAAAGCAAAGCGAATCGCAATTTGAAAGTGAGGGGTTTAGGGTTCTACTTCCAAAATGTGGTTTTCAGTGCAATGTATAAATGGTTTTCAACTGCATCTTCAGTCACAAACTATTCAAATGGTATTGACTAAACGTTTTTCTTTAAATGCACCCCCATTTCCCTAAAAGAACAAGGGCTGCATTTAAAAACAAGTTTACTTTATGTAAATGCTACAACAGACAAGGTGGGCTGCTGACCCAGCATGCTATTGATATTGAACATTTCTTCATTTAACTAAAAAGTTCAAAAGTCAATGCTAAATAACACATGTATTATGAATGCAATTTTTGTAGTAGGCATTCATACTTACAAGCATACAAAAAATAAAAATTACTGACTTAAGTTAGCTTAACTATCACTTCTGTATTAACAGAAAGTTATGCATTAGCATTGAAAGGTATGTTTTTCACGTTGAGCTGTAGTTTTGCACAAGATATTTTTTCTCTGCAACTGCAGATGCGGTAAACTTCCAGAAGCCATCTGTTAGTTAGTGAATAGCCATTTGTTAGTATTAGACAACTGAGAGTGAGGCTCTCACTGGGAGCAGTGAAGATGATAAGAAGTATGTCTCATGGAAGAACTGTGTGAACTGCTAGATGTGGATGAATATTTTTTCAAGGACTTATTTATGTGTTCTATTGTGAAAACATAAGAAACTAGGGAGTTTACCTGCTCCCATGATTTTCTGAAATTCCATTGGACATCAACAAGGGGGAATGTAACAGATGTTTCAATATGTGCTTTTAAAATGTATATTAGCTTGTGTCCCCAGAGTAGGTCATCACATTCTGGAGATCCATTCCTGAGATTCTTAAGTCCACATCTCTCTCTCTCTTAATGAGAGACTTTCCTTTGAGTCTTATTCCTTTGCAAAAGAGGTCTGTTGACTTGTAGCTGAGAATACTTTGTAGCTTAATAATTTCTTTATAATTTCAACTGCTTTGGCTTTAAGGCTCTCCTCAGAACTCTTTATTAGGTTTCTGAAATTACACCTCACATAATTTTTTTATTTAATTTAGGTTAGGGAAATTCCTTTGTGGAGCATGCTTGTTGCATTCTTCGATTTTGAATATTATTTTTTACAACTATTATATTTTGCTTTCTTTTGTAATATCAACTAATAGATTATTTTGATTTGTAATAACAACAGCGTAAAGCTATTACCTTCTGAATAAAATTATATGAACTGATTAGAATTATTAGTAAATCCTTTTAACTTATGCAAATTCTTGTTAGTGACTTTATAAATCTCAAAAGAATTGCTTCCTATTGAAGGATTGATATAACTGATTGCTCTTTTTAAACTCTTTTCATCGACAAACAAATGTCTATATGGACATATGGTGGGGGTTATTTAATGATTACACCCGAAGATTAAGATAAAAAAGATCACTGCGCTTTCACCACCATCTCTTATGGGTTCCAATCAGATTAAGTCACCAGTTGTTACCTACCTCGTTAATATTAATGATATAGGGCAGATTGCGACCCCCTCCAAATGGTGATTGTGTGAATGGATGTAAAAGTGCAGAAGCTGGTTCACAAAATCTCACTTGATTTGTGAACAATCAGTGTGCACTTTGTAATCATGTTTTATGATTTCAAGGTTAGCACATTTGGCTCAAAGTAGGCACCATAAGTGCTATTTTAAGGCATATCTTATATATCTATATGCAGTGGTCCATTGATCTACTTTCTGAATGAAGAGATTTCCGCACATGTACATGTGCCTTTTTTGTGATAAAAGTTGGAGGGACGGCGGCAGTGGCTTGAAAATTGGGAATACTTCAGGAAAAATAGGTGGGGTTTAGTGAGGAGAATGAAGGAATTTAAGAGGGCGAAGGAGGGGGTTAGGAAGGGACATGCAACCACCTAAAAAACGAGTATGCCCATCTCTAGTCACAAACTGCACTTCTAAAACTACTACAGAAACATAAATACTAAAACAGTCATAAATTTACTACAGCTGAGATTGGGAGTGAGGCCAGCACTACACATGGCTAACGCACTTCCATTGATCATAATGGGGGTGGTGACTTGAAAAAGAACGCTATTGGAAATAATATTAAAATTAATTAATTAACTTTGAAAAAACATATTAAAATGCATGTAATTAAAAAAATATATAAATAATGAATATATTTTATTAGGAAATATTTTAATAATCTTTTTTAATGTAAAAATAAATGCAACGATTTTTTTAAAACAATTACATGACTTTCATACAGAAACTAAGTAAGTAATATGTTTATTGTATAGTTAATTAAAACCGTAACAATTTAAAAGGAAGAATTGACATGGTGCACTGAATTTTCAAAATACTTAATTAACAATAAAATTAACAAAATTCCATTAGTCAGGTAATCTCAGCAATACACCTTGTTTAACATGCAGGGTGCATAGGTCTAACCAGGTCTAAAATATGCAATTTCATTCTTGACATAAAGCATAATCACATAACCACTAAAATTCTTAGTCAATGTAAGACGTTGTTCACAGTACGAGGTAAGTAATCTATACACTGAGCTGTTTTATAAATGCAGTGAACTATATAAAATGCCACATAATGCCTTTCAAAATACACCAATAAATTAATACTGTATAAAAGGAAAAAGTGCTTTGTGCTGAGTAGTACTATCACAAATCGTACCTCCAGCATAACCCCCTGCCCTTTGCGCAGACTTGAACTATCACTCCTATTACCTCCAGCATACACTCCTGGTACCTCTCTCTCCAAGGGGGAGATGCAAAATGCGAGGATACCCAAAAGAAACGCGCATAGTCTTCATTAGGGCAATCTTAAATTATCTAAGACTAATAACTAGACTAGTAATAACTCTTTACGACTCTACTGCTAAAACCTCCTAGTTAACCTACCGAAAGAGACCAAACTAGTAACAAAATGCAAAGACATTCCTACTCAGAGTTTTTTTTAAACCCGTTAAATTAACAAACACTATTCTGAGAACACAATTCTCTACATTAGTTCTTATTAACACCCCAACTGTTATGCAGATAGCCCACTGCATATTGCAAATGATATAATTAATGTCTGGCGCTGTTTCAAAGGGAGGGCTGTGGCCTGTATTTTCGTTAAAAGTTGATTTAAAATTTTCACGAATTAAGGACATGTCCCCAGCCCCCCCGGTGATCTGCTAATAAGGCAAAAAGAAGATGCCTTTGCACAGGTACCTACTTCCTTCGCCAAACAAATAGGTTTTAGCAGTAATCGCCTTTGCTGATCTAAAGATGGGCAGCATCATAGCAAATGAAATCATGATTCTTAATAATTGTGCCATAACCTGCAATTATTATCAACACCTGAGCCAGACCAGGGCGGGTTAAAATCCCTTATAGGTAATGCATGTAGTATCATATAAAGGATTTGGGCCTGATTAGCTGCATTGATGGGGTCCCAAAAATATGTCTGTGGTTTCCCAACATGACAGGAATCCTTTAAATTTTGCGCCATCCCTCTGCTATTAACGGCTAGGAAATCCTGTTCCTATGAAGCCACCTTCATTTGCTTGTTAATGGCTGTCTTCCATGCAGAATGCGGGATGATGCCATCCCCAAAGGCAGAAACTTAAATCTTAAATAGCAAGATCACTTCTTTTAATTGGACGAACCATGGGTAACCTGGGTTTTCATAGATGGTTTTCAAAAGGTTTTTTACCGAGTTCTTAGGACCTGGCCTGCACTTGAGTAATATTTTAACATGGATGCCTTACACTTGATTGATTGAGTTACTAGCCCCAGCTCTAGTCCTAACCTGGAGTGTTGGACATGTTGCGATTGGTGGGATAGTTTTTTGTATGCTCTGATGTGACATCACTCCAGAGTAATGTCCAATGCACCAGGATAGACAAAATGACCATACTGCAGGGCTGGGGTTAACGTTTCCTTTGTTACTCTTAAGACAGGGGCAGAAGAGGTACTACTTAATAAGTGATGTAATTGGCCAATCCCATATGTAATGGTAGCCACCTTCTTTTTAAGGTCTTTTACTTGGGAAAGGGCTGAGCTAGTTTAGCTGAACTACACAACCAAGTACTTGTAATGCCTTGCTGTAGTGATGGTCTCATCATCTAACTGCCAAGTTGCTGTCTTCTTCCGTCGGTAGCCGCCAATTATCAGGACTTTGGTTTTGTTCTGATTCACCGTTAGATGGTTGGCCTTGTTAAATCTACTCAAGGCGTCCAAAGCCCTTTGCAAACCCAACTTGATGTGACCCTTGACCAAAATGTTGTCAGCGTATTGAAATATTTGCAAGCAGACCGAACTTATCTTTGGAAGAACCAAACTACAGGCATTCAGTACTTTCCCTAAATTGGCTGTATACAGATTAAACAGCATGGGAGCCACACCACAGCCCTGTTTTACCCACGGTTTGTTTCAACTTTCCGTGTAACCGTCAATGAGCCGATTTTCACCGGAACCCAAGTCTCCATGTGTAATGAGTTGATAGCTCTTAGCAGATTTGACGTATACCCCAAGCTGCGAGCTGCCTCCAGAGAGTGGCCCTGTCCATCCTATCAAAAGCTGCCCTGTAATCTATAAAACAGAACAGGAGAGGTGGCCTGTTCTTCTGAAGGGCACAGTACCTGAGGACTGAAAGAGCTTGAACATTGTCTACAGTGGACGCCCCATCCCTTAATCCTGTTTAAAAAAAGAAGGCAAAATGTCCTCCTCAGCTACCCAGGCTTCTAAATGTTCTAATAAAATTTGGGCATAAGCTTTTGCCTCAATGTAAGGTAGGGCAACCAATCTATGGTTTGCAGCTAGAGTCTGATTGCGGCTTTTAAATATGGGGCATAAAATTGATCCTCTCCAGCCCTCAGGTATATCAGCATTTTGAAAAGAATAGTTATAAAGTGCTGAAAGCACTGTGGCCCAACTTGTATGAGCATCCTTAAAAAGGCCAGGTGGAAGGCCGTTCGGGCCAGGGGCTCCACCTTCTGTTAGCTAAACTGCCCTGGTCCAACTGGAACTCTTCCTCAGGCTGTCCCAGCCCATGTATCGAATCCTCTTGATGTTGTGGACTTGGCTTGGTTGCCTTCGAATTGTCTTTAAGGATTGGAATTGAAGTTACAGACTGACCAGCAACTGGTAGGTTGTCAAACTGATCCCTATACACATCAACAATATGCTGCACCCAGGCTGTATTGGAAACTAAATTTTCCCTAATCGCATTGCTGTTTTTTAGTTTATTAATATGGACTCAGAATCACGCCTGATTAGAGTATTTTAACAGCTGAAAGACTGTGGCCTATTATTTATCTTTTTTTTCCATCTGTTGCTCCCAAACAGTTTTTTTGGGAAGCCTTCTGGCCAATTTTACTGCTGCAGCTGAAGTTTTGGATGTATTGTGCAAAGGAGTATCTTGCGCTTTACAAAGAGATCTTTTGGAGAGGATGATTGCCTTACAAAAATAACCGGTTCTCTCTAATTTATGCACCCCCTGTTGGGCATACCCTTCTGTTCCAAAAGTTGCTTTTGTAAGTTATCCATAAACCTTCCCCACTCCTGTAGGGCACATTCTGGTTGAATTGAAGATAAAGTAAGCTCAAATGCTTTTTACAAGGTACTGACCATTGGTTTATAATCAGAAAGCCACTTAATTGTTCTGACTAGCTTTTCAGTCTCTTTCCCTGTTGAGGTGCCCACTTTGATTAACTTGTCCGCTGATTGTACTGCAAGACTCAGCGTGCTACTTAATGGGTTGTGGTCACTTTCTGGTATAACAGATATGTCAAAGCAACCCAGTCGGGCAGCCAAACCTTCAGATAAAAAAGTACAGTCAATGGTCGATATAGTTTTACTGGTTGGGGGCAAAATCTGCTCCTTATTTTTCACCTCAAATTCCGACTAAGCTGATACTAAATAATGGACCTTCATAAAATCATTAATTTCATAACCAACACTTGCCTTGGAGGCTCCATCAATAGTCTCCCCCAGTCCCCTAATGTTAAAATCTCCAGTAATTATACATTCGGAGTGGGGATGGTCTAAGAGGAGTTCTTCAATGATTTCAAGGAAATTACTGACCAACTCTGGCCTTGCTTTCCTAGGAGCATTCAGATAACAGTTAACCACAATCAAATCCATTTGTTTACTGTTGATTTTCAATCTGTGAATGCAAACAACTTGAGCTGTCTTACAATTGCTGTCAAGAACCAAGGCGGCTATATTGGCTACATGCTTAATAAAAATCGTTAAATCCCAGACGGGCGCCCAAAAGGACTAAAGCGAGATGCTGTAGAAAAAATCTCATAGAAACCGGATAAAGCAGTAGGGGCAAGGGCCCAAGTTTCTTGAAAGCAGAGGATGACACTAGTATCCAAATAATGCCGCCCTTCTCTGATTTCAGTGAGTTTTTTAAATCCCTGCCACATTTCATGAAATTATTGAGAGCTCAAAGTTACATTTTTGTACTGATTGTCTTGGACCCGCTGGTTTATTTAGATGCTGGTTTTAGATTTCCATTTTGATCAACTTGTACTCCCATCCGGGAAGAGGCCTGAGACCCAGTGTTCTACGTCTGAAATTTGCCAATCACCCTGCTTCTTGCCCAACGCTTTTTGTAGGACTGAATCGCACCTCTCTCTGATTCAACAAATATACAATCATCAATGTTCTTGCTCTTGGGGGGGCGCTAGAGGGCGCCAAACAAGATGGCCACAAATATGTGAGGCTCTCACTATCCGGAATACAATCCTGCCTTTATCCTGCTCATCGCCCACCTTTACTGACTAGAGACACCGCAATCTGGCCAGTAGACACCGCCTGCCTCCAGATGCAGTGAGCTGAACCAGAGCCTGGGCCCACACACAGAGGGAACTGCACTCTTTGACCCCGAGCCTTATCAGCTAAGATGGCGGCCGCTATCGCGGCCAGGTTTGGCCACTAACGACAGCTGCTGCACGCTCACCTGCAGTTGGGGGGGCTCCCGTGGACCATCTGCTTTGCTGCTATGTTGGTGCCTGGACTGCGGCTTGAGTGGTACCGTGGTGGCCTCTGCGGCAAGGAGTCCTACACTTATCTAGTCAGCGGCCTGCAATCTCCTACCCGGGCCTCTTGGGGAGTGTGCCGCCTCCGGAGGCCTCAGCCTGCTCCATCCAGCGCCCCTGTCTCAGCAGCTGGAGAGGGTCCTGTGGTTGTTGGCTCTGACCGGATCAGACCTTCTCCACTCGAGCCCCGCTCTGCTGTGGTGCCAGGCCCACACTCACTTGAGGAGCGCAGGACTCGCTGTGCCTGCACCGCCCCGGGAGCACAGGAGATCCTCACGTTGCTGCTGCACACCCGCCTGGAGCTATGGGGAGGGGGACCTCTGCTGATGGACTGTTCCACTGGGGCCTGGTTGGGGAGCTGGCGTGGCGAGCCCTGTGATGGCGGGGCCTTCGGCCAGCCCACTGGGATATGGTGGAGGTGCCTCACCGCTTCCGCCCTGCCACCAACCGCCCTGAGAGACTGGTGAGTGCACTGTCCCCCAGGGGCCTCGACCCACTCTGCCACCTGACTGCTGCTGGGTTGGCCCCCTGGACGTTGCTGCGGGTCGCCTGGTAGTTCTCTGCGGGGCCGGTGTGGTTGGCGGGGCCCCTCCCCCTTGGTTTTGAAATTGCCGCCAGGATCATTCCGCCCACTGACTCCCGCCTGAATCCCCCCTTAGTCACGGTACGGAGACCCACTGAACTTGTGCTTCCCTAGAGGTTGGGGGCTTTCACCGGCTGCCTCCCAGCATGTCCGCTGCGGTCTCCTCTCCACAGCATGCCACGGGGCCCACACGGCTTGCTGCTGAAGGGTTGCTCGGATCCGGTCCTCTCCGTCCCTGGGGCCTGGAGGGGTTGAACTGTCCTGCATGCTGCGGCAGTCTGATTCCCCCACCCTGCTGCCTGGAGCCCCCTTTATGTGTACTGTACCTGACATGATGGGGACCGCAGTGACAAGCTGCCTTGGCTAGACGCCTGCCACCGGGACATCTGCCCTTGCGGTAAGCCTGCAATTGCTCATCTGGGGCCCCGGACTGGAGGTGGGGACCACGGAGGTCATTCAGGCCTAGGGTCCTCACCCAACTGGGGGCCACCGAGCGGCTGCTGCACCCTAGGTGAGGGGCCCTAAAGGAGACTGGGTGTTGTCGGCTGTGGCCCCCCCCCTTTCTTCTGGGACAGGAATTTGGATGTGACTCTTGTGCCTGTGTGGAAGTGCCCCAAATTGCCTGCGCTGCACTCGAACTGGGAGGGGAAACAAGCCTTACCTGTCCGCCGCAGCGGGTGCTTCGAGCGGAAAGTAACGGGCTGCGAAATTTGGGGGTTACTTTCACGCTGGCAGCGGGCCCAGACAACACCCCATAAGGCTTTAGGCCTACGATGGCCTTTGCAGGGAACTTCCATATCACCACTGGACCCGTGGCTGGGCCGCAACCTGCCGGTCCGTGGTGACCTGTCTTAGTGGAGGTGGGGGGCCCGGAGGTCGGTTGGGCCTAGGCTCCCTCGTTCCTACACCTCCTGAGGGCAATTACCGCGGCTTAGCTTCAGTCACATGCGGACTGGGGGGGCGCTTAGGCTGTACTGACCTCGCCTCTGCCACACGCCGGGCTCCTGCGTTGAGGTCGAGAGGCGCACGGGGATCTGCCGCCTCCCAGCAGCTCCCTATGCGAAGCGCTCAGCAGATTGTGATGGGCTGTCTTCGTAACACTGCCCAGCAGGACATGCCCTCCGGAGATCGGGGCGGAGAAGCACCCATGGCACAAGGACCTACGCCAGGGATGGACCAGTCTGCCATTGCAGCCAAGCTAGAAACCGTCCTCGCAGCGGTGGAGCAGATCGGGAACGCAGTAGAGCAGACCCGCACCTCCCTCGAGAACAGAATGGACACCATCATATCTGACTTCATGCTCCTGCGAGCGGATCAGCACAAGCTCTTGGACAGGGTCCGAGAGATGGAGACCACCTTGGCAGATCTGGATCCCCGCACCAGAAGCTGCACCTCTACCCTGCAGGACTTGCTGGATCAGGTATGCACCCTGGAGGAGAAGGTCGACGATGCGGAGGAGCGATCTCACCACAATAACATTCCCGTGGTTGGCCTGCCAGAGGGGGCAGAGGGACGATAGCCGGAGACATTTGTTGAATCCTGAATGAGGGAACTGCTACCTTCCGGGGTGCTCTCTCCGCAATTTGTGGTGGAACGGGCCCATAGGGTGCCTGCCCGAAGACCTCTGCTGGGGGCCCACCCCGCCCCTTCCTGCTTTGTGTGGTGAATTTCAGGGACCAGGACTTAATCCTACGTGAACTTGGCAAGCATCCAGGACCCTGGGTGCAGAACGTCACTGTGAGAAGTTGGCCTGGCATATGCTGGTCACTAGTTATAGTGGCCACCTTGCACCAGTCCAATTCGACTCTTGGTAGATAGGTTTAAAGACAACCTTTGAAAGAAAGCTATCCTAGTGGTAGCTGTGGAGAGCAGCCTCAGGCTAAGTCTCTGAGGAATGTAAAGCAGCTTGTTTTACCTTATAATCTCTTGAATTACCAACAGTTCTCAATAAATTAAGCACAAATATGGCTGTAGCCCTAGGGGCGTACCAGACCATATACTAAAAAAATGGTATAAACAACTCGACTTGCAAATTGAAGAGGCCTAGGGCCTTGGGAATCGCTGGGGCTTCACTGCTGCAGTATTGGCAGGTAAGTAATCAGCCCACAGAGGACGCGTGCAGTGTCTAAACACACACGCGGGTTTCTCATTGATTTCAATAGCAGTATGTCGCGGTTATTATTTTACAGTTCTAGGGCACTTCTGAATGGTCAACAAGCAAACAACTTACAGGGTAAGTACTTCGATAGCCAATGCACAGTTGGGCACCATAATGCCAGAGTTACCTCACCCAGGGAAGCCGGGTGCATAGGTGTCCTTTGGTGTCGGGTCGTGATGCTGTTTTCAATGGGAATCGTTGAAGTCTTGCTGCTTGTGTCGTCGGGTGAAGTGTCCGTGGATATCCAACGATGAATTGGAGTTGCAGGCGACCTAGAAATTGAGGGGACAGAGTTCAGAGTCACTTGCCAGTGACCGGTGGCCTTCAGGATAGATGACAACAACTGTCGAGTCTCTTCACGTCGCTGATGGTGTTTTGTCTCTTCGCCCACGTGGTCCAGGAGAGATCGTGGAAGACCAGCAGCTGGATTTGGAGGGTCCCACAATGTCTGCAGCTGATGACGGTGTCGGCACTCGGATTGGAGCCAACAAAACTTGGCAACTGAAAGTCTCGTGTAGAATGAAGATCTTGGATGGTTCAGACCAGCAAGGTCCGATGGACTTACCCAGCGAGGGTAAGTGAGGGCAGGCCCAGAGCAACCAGGCAAACCCTTGGAGCAGTTCAGAAAGTCTTCGTGGGGGCTACTAGCCAACAGGCAAGCAACCGCAAAGACGCCTTTGCAGGGAAAATTCAGCAACAGCCCACGGTCACTCAGGACGAGGTAGGCCGCTGCTCTTTGGTTCCAGACCTGCTAGGGACTTGGACAGTAAGTGGTCCAAAGCACAAGTTTGTAGTTCGTCGTTCAGGGCTTGCACTCGAAATCAGTGCATGGTTCCCTGGTATTGCTGTTCCTCGTCACTCGTGGGGTCCAGATGCCACAGCTTCGCTGGGGACTCAAAATGGCCAACGCGAGGTCAGGAAATCAGCTGCAGGGGACACAGGGACTTCGGGCTTCAGCGGGAGTGGTAAAGTTTGCAACTGTTGTTCAGTCCTTTTGGTGCCTGCCAAGCAGGGGAGTCACTCCTTGACTCCAAGGGAGATCCTTCGGTCTTCTAAAGGTAGTAGAAATTTGAAGGGCCAGGATTCTTCTTCATAGAGCGTCATCCAGGTGTAATCTAAGTTGCATTGGCAAGCTTTGGTATCTTATAGTGAAAAGATGGGAGGGACTAGCTCTATGGCCACTCCTCTAGGAGGGCCAGGGTAGTGGGTGGTTACACCCACTTTCCTTTGTCCAGTTTCGCACCAGGACAGGGGCAGAGGCCCCTGAACCGGTCTGAGTTGGCATATGCACAGAGGAGCCTACTGCTCCCCCAGTGCAGGACTTCAAAGCACTCTAAGAGTGCACCCACCCAGCTCCAATACACTAAATCCTGTCTGGGAGGTTGTGACACCTCCCTGTGACAGGAAACCCTTTGTT
This sequence comes from Triturus cristatus, assembly GCF_964204655.1. Taxonomy (NCBI): domain Eukaryota; kingdom Metazoa; phylum Chordata; class Amphibia; order Caudata; family Salamandridae; genus Triturus; species Triturus cristatus. Next base: position 821,766,803 of record NC_140591.1, read on the forward strand.
GAGCTCCCTCCACTGCGAGTTTCGGTCAGCAGCAGGAGGGCAGCCCGGTGTCTGTGCTGGTGGCATCCATTTTGTGATGCCAGGGCCTTAGAAGATTTCTACCGGTTAGTACAGTGTGTACATGTCGTCCCCTCTAGAAGGGTGGGATCCTACTCCCACACCAGTTACTGGTGTGGGGGTAGGATTCCAAGTTGTTTGACACCAAACACGACATGTTTTGATGCAGTCATTCCAAAGTTAGCATTTACCGCGAGGTTATAATGCACTTAAGAGTATATGGTTTAACCGCATCCACAAACAGCAGCAGAAAATGGACTCTGCCAGCTGCAGAGGGGTCCTGCTCAGGCAGAAGCACCCCCTCACATAGTAAACCACGCACCCTGCCCTTGGGATTGATAGGGCCTACCATAGGGGTGACTGATAGGTTTATATGTGTGTGTGTATGGTGAGATATAGGAACCTATACCTCTGTGAGGAGTGCTAGCACTACCTCACACAGGCTGCAGTAGCAGGCCTGTGGTGTCAGATTGTGAGTGCTTCCCAGGGGTGGCATAATACATGCTGCAGCCCCTGGTAGGCCTGTGAAGTACCAATGCCCTAGGTACCTAAGGTACCATATACTAGGGGCTCATAAGGTACCACAGTATCCAATCACTAGTGCATCTAATATGCACACCAATCATTTAAGGCAGTAAGCAGAAAGGCTGGGGTCCTGGATAGCAGGATCCCAGCCAGACTAGTCAAAAACCATTCAAACACCAGGAAAAAAGTGGGGGCAACCATATAGTCAGATTCCACCTTCCTACATAACCCCCCCCCCCCCCCCCAAACGAAAGAAGATAAGGCTAACCTTGCCCAGTTAAGCCTTTATTTCCTGAGTGGCCATATAAGGAAGAACCTGCATTAGCATGGTTGCTCCCTGTCTCATGGTCCACTTGGGAAATCCTACCCCAAGGGGTTTTGGAGTTTCTCCAAAGTCTAGGAAAATTACCTGTATTGTTTTCTGGTACAGAAGTAGGCTGGTGGGGTGTCTGAGTCTGGAAATGAGGCCCTATTTGGGGTGGTCTCAATTTCCTCAGCACACTGGTCACCATGGAAGCCTTTCTGTCCATGACTGTCATATCTGGCCCTAAGGGTCAACCTCTGGCTGCCTACAGCTGGGGGTTGGGTCCCTCTGGTTGGAATAGTGGAGGGCACTGGAATGTTTGGGGCAACTATGCCCCAGGTTTCCCTGTGCCCAACAGAGTCCATCTGGGGGGTACCTGTACCTAGGGGTAAGGGGGATCCCTCAGTTTGTAGAGGAATAATCACCTGGCTAGAACTACTCTGCTGGGTGTCCCTAATCTGCTGATGAGGGGGTTCCTCTGGACAGGGGCCCATTAAGGGTCCACTGACCTCCCTGACCTCTGCAGCCCTGGGCTGACTGAGGCAGGGTAGAGACGGGCAGGATACCTGCTCCAGACTGGGCGCCACCTTGGAAGGATCCCCTGCCATCAGTGTTGTGGCCAGGACAGGCCTGACCACTTCTGGGGCAGTTTCTTCACAAGGGGCAGGGTCAGTTCCCTTAGAAAGCTGACCCTTACCTTTAGTCTGGTGGGGGGAGGACTGTTCCTCACCCCCTATGCTCTCTGTTTGTGTGGAGTGATCCATAGTTTCAGGCTTCACTCCCCTTAATTTCTCCTGGGGTGGAGGTGAGGCCCTCAGGGTCTCATCCACTCTCTCAGGGATGCCTAACATTCTTAAATTGGCATTGTGGTCTACCTCAGCCCAGGCTGAGATTTCCAGATCATTCCCCAGTAGACAATCCACAGGCAAGGTTGGGGACACTGCCACTCTCTTTGGGCCAGTGACCCCTCCCCAGCTGAGATTTACCACTGCCATGGGGTGGTCTGTCCTAATTCCATCAATATTGGTCACCTGGTAGCTAAACTCAGGTAAAAGCTGTTCTAGGGGCACTAGTCTCTTTGTCACCATGGTGACACTGGCCCCTGTGTCCCTGTAGGCCACAGCCTTCTGACCATTGATCATGGGCTCTTGTCTGTACCTGCCCAAGATATTGGGACTCATGGTAAAGTTGGCAAACCCCATGCCACCATCACAGACTAGAGTTGCTTGTGTAGGGGACTTGGTTAGGCCAGAGTCCACCTGAGTTCCCCAAGAAAGCCCAACTAATTTTTTGGGTGCACTCCCACCACCTGGGGGATTACTACTGGTAGTAACAGGAGGTGTTGGAGCTGCAGAGGGAGGAACATTTTCTTTATTGCCATTCTTTGGACAGCTGGAGTCAGTTTTCCAGTGTCCAGGTTGCTTGCACACATGGCAATATGGTTTCTTATTGGAAGAGGAAGGATTTTGGGACCCACCCCCAGAACTGGGTTTTTGGGGCCCTTCAGAGGACTTTTCTGTTTTATCATCCCCACCTTTCTCTTTGGGCTTAGTGGAATCTTTCTTCTGGTCACCACCTTGGTTCTTGGGCCTAACCCTGGTTCTGACCCATTTGTCTGCATTCTTTCCCAATTCTTGTGGAGAGGTCAGATCAGAGTCCACCAGGTACTGGTGTAAGAGTTGGTTTTGACAATTATTAAGGATCTGCTCTCTCATAATCAAATTATACAATCCTTTAAAGTCAGTGACTCTACTGCCAACTATCCAACCCTCCAGAGCCTTGGTAGCACAATCTACAAAGTCCACCCAATCCTGAGTCTGTGCTTTCTGGGTGTCTCTGAACTTGAACCTGTACTGTTCAGTGGTTAAGTCAAACCCATCTATTAATGCACTCTTCAGGGATTCATAATCATTAGCATCCTCTTCTCTAACAGTGAGGAGCTTGTCTCTACCTTTATCTGAAAAGGAGAGCCACAAGATTGCTGCCCACTGTTTCTGGGGGACCTGTTGAACTTTACAGGCCCTCTCCATAGCAGTTATCCATTTTTGGATATCATCCCCACTCTGGTAGGGAGGAACAACCTTGGACAGGTTCCTATGATCTGGCATGTAATCTCTGCCTCTAGGGACACTGTTGCTACCACCAGGGGTATCTAACCCCTCCTTCTTAGAAGCTCTTTGGAGCTCGAAGGCTTCCCTATCTAAGGCCAATTGCTTGGTTCTGAGGGCAAGCCTAGCTTCCTCATACTGGAGCATCTTGAACCTTCTTTCAGAGGAGGACTCCCTGGGAAAGTTGGAGTTCCTCTGTGGAATAGATTCTCTTCCAGAGTGATATGACCTGTCAGAGTCCCTTGAGAGGGACCTAGGCCTGTCTCCCACTCTTTCAGCTCTCTTAGGGAGATTTCCTCTATTCTCTTCAGACCCTTCTGGGTCTGGCCCTTCACCCACAGAGTCCAGGTCATCTTGATTTTCATCATCAGACCCAGAGACTATGTGTGACCCACCCCCTGATCCAGACCCACTTGCTCCTAGAGCTTGTTTCAGGTCATCTGCTACTAGCAGATCTATCAGGTGCTGTGATGAGGGACTCCTCCCCACCCTCAGATTTCTTGCAAAGCATAAGGCCTTCAGCTCAGTGTAGGCTATATCTTTGTACTGAGATGGGATGGACCCACTGGCTCCATCCTGGTGAGGCATACTAGTGTTGTGCAGTGTTGTACTACCTACACTAGTTGTGGCCTACTAAACCTAGCTTGAGCTGTAGCAAGGGTGTGCTTGTCCCTTCACAAACAGCTCTAAGTTCAGTAGAACTTATTGATACTAGCTTGACTTTATATGTACCTTGAGTACCTTAAGTGGTTTTCAGTTAGTAATTCAAATAGAGATTTTCTGGTAAAACAATGGCAAGCTGGAATCCCACACGCTGCCCACCAATGTGAGAAGTTGGCCTGGCATATGCTGGTCACTAGTAATAGTGGCCACCTTGCTCCAGTCCAATTCGACTCTTGGTAGATAGGTTTAAAGACAACCTTTGAAAGAAAGCTATCCTAGTGGTAGCTGTGGAGAGCAGCCTTCAGGCTAAGTCTCTGAGGAATGTAAAGCAGCTTGTTTTACCTTATAATCTCTTGAATTACCAAATGAAAAGACACCACACAGGTATATATATCAAATATATATGTATTTATTTCTAAATATACTCTACTAATCTCTTTATGAGATTAGAGCCAGGTAACCATTCAAAAGATCAACAGTTCTCAATAAATTAAGCACAAATATGGCTGTAGCCCTAGGGGCGTACCAGACCATATACTAAAAAAATGGTATAAACAACTCGACTTGCAAATTGAAGAGGCCTAGGGCCTTGGGAATCGCTGGGGCTTCACTGCTGCAGTATTGGCAGGTAAGTAATCAGCCCAAAGAGGACGCGTGCAGTGTCTAAACACACACGCGGGTTTCTCATTGATTTCAATGGCAGTATGTCGCGGTTATTATTTTACAGTTCTAGGGCAATTCTGAATGGTCAACAAGCAAACAACTTACAGGGTAAGTACTTCGATAGCCAATGCACACCTGGGCACCGTAATGCCAGAGTTACCTTACCCAGGGAAGCCGGGTGCATAGGTGTCCTTTGGTGTGGGGTAGGCCTGGGCAAAGCACTACGCTACACTCGCAAAGTTTGCGAAGTTCGCGCTACTTCGCACTACGCGAATTGCACGTAGCACAGTGCGAACACGCGTAGCGTAGTCTTGCGGTCATTTTTTGCTTGCTCGCGGTCCTCAACGTCAAGTTGGCGACCGCGAGCAAGCAAAATGACATCCCGGCGAGACTTTTTCCTTGTTCGCGATCAGCAACATCAAGTTGGCGATCGCGAACAAGGAAAAATAAACCTCGCGGCGAGATTCCCAACGCGAGGAGGTCAGGTTTCTCATTGCGAGGGGTCGCGTATGCTCGCGACTGCTCGCGATGAGAAACTACCAGTTCGCGTTGAGAAAGCTGCAGCTCGAGTAAAAATCTCCTCGAGCAGCAGAAAACTACAGCTCGCACTGTGCAAGATGCCATTTTCAATGATTGCACAGTGCCGGTTGCTTGTCGCACTGTGCAATCATTGAAAACAACATCTTGCACAGTGCGAACATGTTACTACGCAGTTCGCGAAGTGCTACGAGAAGCTCGCGTAGTGCGAACTTCACTTTGCGTAGCTTCGCGAAGTGCTACTTCGCGAACTACGCCCACCTAGTGTGGGGTCGCGATGCTGTTTTCAATGGGAATCGTTGAAGTCTTGCTGCTTGTGTCGTTGGGTGAAGTGTCCGTGGAAATTCAACGATGAATTGGAGTTGCAGGCAACCTAGAAATTGAGGGGACAGAGTTCAGAGTCACTTGCCAGTGATCGGTGGCCTTCAGGATAGATGACCACAACTGTTGAGTCTCTTCACGTCGCTGATGGTGTTTTGTCTCTTCGCCCACGTGGTCCAGGAGAGATCGAGGAAGACCAGCAGCTGGATTTGGAGGGTCCCACAACGTCTGCAGCTGATGGCGGTGTCGGCACTCGGATTGGAGCCAACAAACCTTGGCAACTGCAAGTCTCGTGTAGAATGAAGATCTTAGATGGATCAGACCAGCAAGGTCCGATGGACTTACCCAGTGAGGGTAAGTGAGGGCAGGCTCAGAGCAACCAGGGGAATCCTTGGAGCAGTTCAGAAAGTCTTCGTGGGGGCTACTAGCCAACGGGCAAGCAACCGCGAAGACGCCTTTGCAGGGAAACTTCAGCAACAGCCCACGGTCACTCGGGATGAGGTAGGCTGCTGTTCTTTGGCTCCAGCCCTGCTAGGGACTTGGACAGTGAGTGGTCCAAAGCACAAGTTTGTAGTTTGTCGTTCAGAGCTTGCACTCGAAATCAGTGCACGGTTCCCTGGTATTGCTGTTCCTCGTCACTCGTGGGGTCCAGATGCCACAGCTTCGCTGGGGACTCAAAATGGCCAACGAGAGGTCAGGAAATCAGCTGCAGGGGACGCAGGGACTTCGGGCTCCAGCGGGAGCGGTAAAGTTTGCAACTGTTGTTCAGTCCTTTTGGTGCCTGCCAAGCAGGGGAGTCACTCCTTGACTCCAAGGGAGATCCTTCGGTCTTCTAAAGGTAGTAGAAAGTTGAAGGGCCAGGATTCTTCTTCGTAGAGCGTCGTCCAGGTGTAATCTAAGTTGCATTGGCAAGCTTTGGTATCTTATAGTGAAAAGATGGGAGGGACTAGCTCTATGGCCACTCCTCTAGGAGGGCCAGGGTAGTGGGTGGTTACACCCACTTCCCTTTGTCCAGTTTCGCGCCAGGACAGGGGCAGAGGCCCCTGAACCGGTTTGAGCTGGCATATGCACAGAGGAGCCTACTGCTCCCCCAGTGCAGGACTTCAACGCACTCTAAGAGTGCACCCACCCAGCTCCAATACACTAAATCCTGTCTGGGAGGTTGTGACACCTCCCTGTGACAGGAAACCCTTTGTTGAGCTCCCTCCACTGTGAGTTTCGGTCAGCAGCAGGAGGGCAGCCCGGTGTCTGTGCTGGTGGCATCCATTTTGTGATGCCAGGGCCTTAGAAGATTTCTACCGGTTAGTACAGTGTGTACATGTCGTCCCCTCTAGAAGGGTGGGATCCTACGCCCACACCAGTTACTGGTGTGGGGGTAGGATTCCAAGTTGTTTGACACCAAACACGACATGTTTTGATGCAGTCATTCCAAAGTTAGCATCTACCGCGAGGTTATAATGCACTTAAGAGTATATGGTTTAACCGCATCCACAAACAGCAGCAGAGAATGGACTCTGCCAGCTGCAGAGGGGTCCTGCTCAGGCAGAAGCACCCCCTCACATAGTAAACCACGCACCCTGCCCTTGGGATTGATAGGGCCTACCATAGGGGTGACTGATAGGTTTACATGTGTGTGTGTATGGTGAGATATAGGAACCTATACCTCTGTGAGGAGTGCTAGCACTACCTCACACAGGCTGCAGTAGCAGGCCTGTGGTGTCAGATTGTGAGTGCTTCCAAGCGGTGGTATAATACATGCTGCAGCCCCTGGTAGGCCTGTGAAGTACCAATGCCCTAGGTACCTAAGGTACCATATACTAGGGGCTCATAAGGTACCACAGTATCCAATCACTAGTGCATCTAATATGCACACCAATCATTTAAGGGAGTAAGCAGATAGGCTGGGGTCCTGGATAGCAGGATCCCAGCCAGACTAGTCAAAAACCATTCAAACACCAGGAAAAAAGTGGGGGCAACCATATAGTCAGATTCCACCTTCCTACAGTCACTGTCTCTCTCTTTCCAGACTACACGGCCCAGGTCCAGAGGAGACGGGCTACCTTTGGTGCCGATAAAAAACAACTGTGGGCTCTAGACTTCAAATACTCACTGCTCTATCCCGCCCGCCTCCGAGTCAGTAAAGATGGTCGCACTACCTACTTCGACTCCCCCACCCGAGGTATGGGACTGCATCGAGCGGCTGGGCCTGGGGTCAGCACCACGCATTTCAGAAGACCACCAGCAACCTGGGCGTACCCGTCGTGGCAGGTGGGGGAGGAAGAACGGTGGCACAAGCTGATCTGTGGCAGTCCCATCCCTGGACCAGATAAGACAGGAATGTCAGGAGCCCCTACTGACGGTGGCATCCCTCCAACCCGACAGATCCCTCTCTCCGGCTAGGTCTACCGGCTCCCAGTCGAAATCCGGGACTTCTCGTTCCATGCCTGAATGGTCCATGGATGCAGATTTCTCCCCGCTTCCAAAGGTCACTCCTCAAACTGCGGGTGACATTATTTGACTCAGGACCCTCCTAGCGCATTTAGTGTTTCTGCAGTCTGCCACTATTGGTTGCCCCCTGGCACGTCTCCTCCTACTAATTCCATCTGCCTGGCTTTGGCTGAGACGGCTGGCCCTCTGGAGGCCCGCAGCTTCTTCTCCTCTTATAAGATGAACTTTCTCCTAACATCACAGGGTAACTGCGGGGGATAGTAATTGCACCTGGATTCCCCCCTTTTCTTGATTCCTCTTATTTGATCTCACTGATATATATCTTTTCCCAGCAGTTTCGTACTATACTATTGGTACTCCTCCCGAAGTTGCTCAGTGACGCATACCTAGTTGTCATATCATGGCGTGATTGTTTGGGTAGCTTCCCCTGTTGGGGATCCGCTCTAATACTGTTTCAGAGCACTATTTTTATTTGTTTTCCCTTGCTGGAGTCGCCATGTCCACCGACCTGTTGTACCTCTGCACACCTTCACCTGGGGGCCACACCATACCATGGGAGTTGCAACATACGGGGGGCCACACTGCTTTCAATAAGCCTAATGACAACCCTTAACATAAAACCGTGGAATGTCAGGGGCATCCACACACCTACTAGACGGAATGCAATATACGCATATCTCCTAAGACATGTCGCTAGTGTGGCACTTTTGCAAGAGACACATCTCATGAGGCAGGAGGCAGCCCTCCTCAACCGCCCCTGGAGGGGCCAGATTTATAGCACCAACTATTCAGCTATGGCCAGAGGGGTTGTGGTCTGGATCAAAGCCGGTGTCCCGTGGGCGGAGGAAGAAGTCCTGACTGACCGAGGGGGGCGCTATGTTCTAGTAAAGGGCAAACTGAATGGCCAGCCAATGGTCTTGGGATCCATATAGGCACCCAACACTGCACAGGGCACCTTCCTACAGGACCTTTCAGGGGCACTACTTAGATGGAGGGGAGTTCCGTGGGCGATTTTAATGCTGTGTTAGACGTTGCCCTTGACCGCTCCTTTTCCCCTCTTAATACCACTACGGCCTCCTCTAACGCACACTCGCTTCAGTCTTGGATGGATAATTGAGCACTTTCAGATATCTGGCGAGAACGAAACCCTCACTCCCGGGTCTACTCCTTTTACTCATCGGTCCATAACTTACATGTACGCCTAGACAGAATCCTTTCCTCCGGGGCACTGCTTCCTTTGATCCAATCCGTTGACTATCTCGGGCGGACGCATTTGGATCACAACCCCTTGGTACTGTGCTAAGCCTGGGAGGTGCAGCCCCTCCCAGCCTCGACCTGGCAACTACAAACAACTGTCTTGGAGGACCCTGCCTTCTGAGGTGCACTAGAGGCAGCGGTGGCCTCTTACTTCGTGCTTAATGGGGGTTCCGCGGACTCACTCCTCACTGAATGGGAGGCCTTCAAGGTGACACTGCCTTGGGCTAACCTGGAACATTCGCCGACAGCTAGACATTTCGCTCTCTGCCATCGAGAAGCAATTACTCTGGCTCGAAATGCAGGTTGCTGCTGGCATAGACTGGCAAGACCAATTAGAGTCGGCTCATTCGGAACGCGTGGTCCTACTTGAGAAATTGCGGTGCCACAACTTTCTAGCACACTCTACCTGCACGCACTCCTCGGCGGACAAGGCCGGAAGACTTATGGCTTACCTGATCTGGCAGGAGCATCCGCAGCATCCCATACAGCTACTAGTGGACGATCTCGGTCGAGAGCGACACACCCAGAGAGACATTCATGCGCTGATGACGGAGCATTACGACGCGTTATATGGGGCCCAGGGGTGGAGACGCTCCGAGTGTGGCATCCTTTTTGGACACCATGGAGCTACCTACTCTTACCATAGAGCAGTCCCTCGACTTAGACTCACCTCTCGCCGAGGACGAGGTAAAGGAGGCGTTCTCTGTCTTCCGGTAAAACGCTTGGCCCAGATGGCCTCCCGGCTGAGATTTTTAAAACCTATGCCGATCGCTTGACCCCACATTTACTTTCTCTTTTTGACACAACGGTCTCGAAGGGGGCGCTGCCTCCAATCATGCGCACCGCCAACGTGGTCTCATTGCTGAAACCCGGCAAAGATCCAACGTCCCCGAGCTCCTATCATCCGATCGCGAATCTAAACATGGATTACGAAATCCTCGTGAAAATATTGGCCAACCGTTTAGCTCCGTTAGTCCCTGAGCTGGTGCACTCTGACCAGAACGGTTTTGTCCCCCAATGCAACACACCCCTAAATCTTCGACGTTACTTCCGGGTGACGGAGTATGCCCCAGCAGCCTGGCCCCGATCAGGTTGCATGATGTTAGACCTCGAGAAGGCCTTTGATTCGCTGGCCTGGAGTGTCTTGTTTGCCGTACTGGCCCGATTTGGGCTGAGGCCATGTTTTCTTAGTATGGTGCGGTTGCTATATCATGGACCATCAGTTCGGGTTCGTACAGGGCCCTATTTGTGTGACCCCATCCGGGTGTGTCACGGGACCCGGCAGGGCTGGCCGCTCTTCCCGCTTTTATTTGCGTTGGCCGTGGAGCTGCTGGCGGCTCACATGCACACGGGAATGACATGGGAATCCAGTTAGGGGACGACAAGCACACCGTATCACTCTACGCAGGTGATCTGCTGCTTCATGCATGAGATCTACACAACATTCCCGACACACTTGACCAGGCCCTGAGCCACTTTGCGCGCGCATCAGAATTTCGGGTCAATGCCGCAAAATCTATGTCTCTCTCCATTCATAAGGGAGACACCGGGTCTGGGGTACGTCCTGGGGGGTACCCCGATCACCTGGTGTGTAGATCCTTTCGCTACCTGGGAGTTCGAATTTGCAGAACTAAAGCTGATCTTTTTGATGGTAACATCCTCCATGCTACCACGCCATCCGGTCACAAATGAGTTTTTGGAAGACTCTCCTGCTGGCGATCTCTGGAAGGATTGCCCTTGTAAAAATGGTGGCACTTCCTCGCCTTCTTTACTACTTTACCACCTTACCTCTTATCATCCCTCCCTCTTTCTTCAGGCAGTGGGAAAGGACAGGGAGGGATTTCATATGGGGCACATTGCGTCTCAGAGTATCCATGGGGAAACTATGCCTCCCTACTGCCTTAGGTGGTCTGGCAGTCCCTAATTTCAAATATTATTATCTGGCATTCCAGCTGCAGTGGGTTGCCAGATGGATGTCATCTCGATACCTCCTAGACACAGCTTCACTGCAACCCCCGTTGTCCCAGAGCTCCCTGTTACGGATCTTCCATCCTTGCTCCAAACTCAAACCCCCTGACGTGCTCCTGCTCAACGTAGCATACCGATGCTTCCGAAGATCTCTTTTTATCACTAAGGCCACTATTCCATACGCCCCTGACATCCCACTGCAGGGAACTCCGTCGGGAGACATCTACACCTTGACAGCTGAGCTACAACATTGGGCCTCGGAGGTTATTGTGGACATAGGCGACTTCTTTCAGGATGGCTCCCTTATCCACTATCAGGAACTCATATCGGACGGGGACCTACGCCCTGGGCAGTTCCTACTACACCGAGCACTTATTGCTTTTCTGGCGTCTAAGTGGGGGACCTTTGAGCAAGAACCACCCATGCACTACGCATTACAATACCTTCATGTGATGGGGACAGGGCAACACCTGATACATTGGTTCACATCTTCCATTAGACAGCACACAGAAACCGATCTCACCTGGTTTAGGCAACACTGGGAGGAGGGTCTGGGCAGGGCTTTCACAGATAAAGAATGGACCACTGTTCGGGGCAGCCCCACATACATCCGGCGCAACCAACGATTTAAACAGATACAATTCTTTGTTTTGCACCGAGCTTACCTCACTCCCATCCAAATCAACAGGCATTTCCATTGAAATGACGCGAATTGCCCCCGTTGCCAACACATAGACGCTGACATTCTCCATATGGTATGGTCTTGCCCTATCCTGCATGATTACTGGTCCCACGTATCAACTATCCGGGCGACTTGTACCTCTCGGGTGATCCACACCCGTTGGGAGTTCCACCAAACAGCAGAAACAAGACACATAAGGCCACCACTAGATTTTTAGACTTGGGGCTAATAACAGCTAAGCGTCTCATAACCAAGAGATGGATGTCCCCTCTCTCACCCCCCACAATTGCTTGGCGACGATCTCTAGTGAATTGAGCTAGGGTGGAGGGGTTGGTATTCCAAAGGGAAAATCTCCTTGGCCTACGCAAACTCCACATAGCGCATCAGTGGGATGCTATGGTACAGAAGCTCCAGGAGATGGTCACTGGCACAGGGGGTTCGTGCGAGCTGATGGAGGCTGGAACTCAAGGCTCGTCTCTGGCCCTCACATAGACTGAAGAGTACTGGTTTCCAAGCATCTTGAACCCTGTCCGTGTCACTGGGTTTGGCAAACTCAAGTCCTCTTCTCCCACCCCCACCCCCCCACCTCCCGGGTTCTACTAGGCACAGAAACAGGTTGCAGGCGACTCCTTCCACCCCTCATTATCTTATGCTGTCCTCATTATGTTGTACCCTATGTCCACGGTTGACGCATAACGCACCATGTTCTAACTGTGTTCATATAGTCTGGCGATGCGGTCTTTGGGTCTAGATACCCACTTCTATCAGGGGCGTGGTTCTTGGACTCTAGCAATGGACCTCCATGCAACTCAAAAGTCATACATTGATTTGTACATGTTCTATTGACTAACGCTGCCACATACACACAGTACGTTCTCGGGATTTTTTCCTAAAACTGAGCAAAATGCTAAAAATTGTAATAAAAAGATTTAAACAAAAAAAAAAAATCAGTGTTCTTGCTCTTTTGATTTCCTCTAATTCACAGCTTCTACTTCCACCTGATGAACCCTTAAGTATGCTTTGTATTTACTGTCCTGTGTGCAGATTCAATAAAACATATAGGTAATTGGGAGGAATAGGTTTCTCCAGTTCTATCTTCTAATCAGCAAAGGTTTCTTTGTCTCCCCACACTCCATCTCTCAAGACCACACTCATCCCCTGTAGTGTTCAAACTTGGAGGGTCACATTTTTCCCATAACAAGTCCTCTGAGGTAATGTGTTTAAGAGCAGGGATAATGCTGTACAATCTCAGCAGGTTCTCACAATTGAGCATTTCCTGAGGTCCCTTAGGGCAGAGCTTGGAAATAAAGACTATTTTGGGGGTTCACTAGGTATCACCCCACTATTATCCAGTTGGGCGGGTCATAATGGCTCAGGGCTGACTAGCAGGGATTCCACATATTCCATTGTTCCCTCTGCTATGTTGCAATTATGTAGAAGCCACTGATTCGAGATCCATTGTAGATGACCTTAAATCTTGATTGCTACTTAAGTTCACTGGCTCCAGATTTCAGGCCCCAGCCGGTTTTCCTTCCCCAAATGACTTTTGGTGATCCATAAGTATTATTCTTTTTGGGAGAATACAGATATTCGACCCTGAAATATAGCCCTGACTGTCCGACTTGCAAGGTTCCACCAACTTAGCTCCTAAAGTGGGATGAGATGAATTTGGACCATGTATATCCAGGCCCATCAATGTTGCCTGTGTGCTCACGTTCTTAACATTTCGGGGTTCTTCTTGCCGCTGCCTAGAGTATCAGCCATAAGGCCAAGATTCAGACTTGGTATCCCTGGAGCCATTTCTACAGACAGGTCAAACTGTAAATTTACTTTGTTGTGGCCTGACCGGCTGGGTGGTTCCAAATCTTTTGGCGATATCTGCTGAGACTTAGCCATCTTCGTCTGCCCAAAGATTGGGTATACACTGGTGGGGATACTTGATGATAGTTTAGACATTGCTCTTTTTAATGAGCGTTGTTTTTTAGTTTGCTTTTTTAGTTTCTTTTTTGCCCTCCTTGAAAGACTTGCCCCTACAGAGATATCTGCCGAGATGAAAATTTGAAGACCCGGGGCTTGATTACCTATGATTAGGGATTCTCTCGGCATCAATCTCCTTTCCTGCTCAGGTTTACCTACTTGTATGTCCGCATCTGGCTCTAACTGTGTGCAAACTTTATTAGGTTGAAGTGCTAATGGCTCAGCCCCCGCAACTGATGCCTCCTGGCAATCTTCACATTCCCCGTGACACCCCTTCATTGCACAGATCAACTCCTCTGACGTGTGATTTACTCCCAGAGAAAATATGTCCACCCTTGAAGTATTGTTCTTAATGCCCTTCACCAATGCATGCAATACCTCTGGAAGGGCACTAAGCCTATTGAAAATAGAGGAACATAGGCACATTTTCTCCAACTCCAAAATACTTAATTTAAGACCAATTGTTTTCATTTTCTCCCTGCCAAGTATGTTGCAAGTGACTGAAGCAAATCTATCTGAAGTTCCATTTTGCTATATTGCCAGAGATGCGCCCTGGCCATTATATCCTGTTATGTCGACCAATGTTGAAATCTTTTGGGAGACGAAATCTGAAACAGGAGAGTAATTACATGCCCTCCATCCCATAATTAGAGTTTGACTAAGCGTGCCCTGCATTTGTGCTTCCATGGCAGCTAAAAACTGGGCTGAGAGATTTCCCTGCTCCAGACCTGTAGTAATTTCACTACCAGTCATAGATGCAATAATTGATGTTGAATTTGTAGCTGAATTTACTGATAAGTTAGTTGTTGAAGGGGATTTCCCATTTGTGAGTAATGGTGAGACACGGTAACTTCGTGAATCATTACTTTGAAGGACTTGGGCAGCTACCAAGATTGTATTAGTTGTAAATGGAATCCATTTGAATACTAGTTTCTTTGTCAGCGATCTTGGAGACCAAGGACCATGTAGTGCTTACTTGATCCACTTTATCTCTGTTATAACTTGAGCTGAAGGCAGCAGCAGAGATCGAGGTGCTCTTCCCCAATTGATGGAGCCTTGGTTTACCACCGCTGAATCTTCATCTGTTAGTTTCTGACATGATTGAGAGCGCTGATTGTTAATGCCCGCCACCAAGGGTAGCTTATGACTGGTACTATGTAAGTTGGACGCCAAAAGTGGAGAGGGCCCTGGGTCAATCCAGACCAAGACAGGAGCACCATTATCTGAAGACAATTCTAATGACATGCTGGTAGCCCGAAAGTAATTCCTGATTGATCCTTTTGAAGAGCAAGTCACCCGTCCCTCCATATCAGTACAAGACTCACACTGGGATCGCCTTCATTTTGTGGCAACTTCTCCAGTTCCGGCCCAACTGTTTTCTTAATAGGCTGGGGGAGTTTCCACCTCCCCATTGCAAGATTAAACTGGTTCTTGGTTTCCCCTAAGATGTATTCCAGTGTATTTTTTCACCAATCCGTGTCCGCAGACCCCTGCCCAGGGATTTGTATAGTAACAAAGTGGAAAGTAGAAAGTCAAACCCAGCAGCGCGGCCTCACTGCCTGCTGTGCACCAGATCCTCGGGTATAAACTACCAACAGGAAGGGCAAGAGCAAGCTGCAGGTCTTGCAATCTGCATGTTGGACGTATTGGGTGGGCTATTCCGATGTTGCCGCAATTTTAACCTCCAGAATTCACAGGAGCTGGAAGCGTAGACTCCAATACACTTCAATGCTTCCACAGACAAAATGCCTCAAAGTACCCCAATGAGCCAGTGAGCCAGGTACTAGGCTTATAAAAGTCTGCGGTGAAGGTGTGGCGGGAAGGGAAGGGATCACTACATATAACTTATATTAATTTTTAGTACATAATAAATATAAACATATTTATTTGTGTCATAGATATTAAAAAGATAATGTAATTTTTTTAATTAATTGAATATTTAATTCAAAATTAAGCTACTAGTGCTGTAGAATTTTTATTTTGTGTATTACGTTTAAAATATATTAGTAAAATGAATGTACATTAATGTTAAGCATAAAAAATATTTACTTTTTTTTAAAGTAATAAACTTTTTAAAATTATACTTTACCATAGGGAGATCTCCTGGCCAGTGGTGGCGACCTTTGCCTAGGTGTGGAAAAGTTACTAGTAGTAACTTACACTCATAAGTGTGATTTCAAACCCTATTTCAGGGAGAAGACACATGTATGGCAAATATTTATGGTAAATTTACACTTGGAAATGGTGAATACCTAAAAGTTTTAAATGTACTAAAAAGTAAGCCTGGGCGTTGAACTCCGCTCCATTCGTAGAGTTTATGTTATGTTATGTTAATTTAATCTTGTATAGCGCATATATACCGACAGGTCTCATAGCGCTCAGACAGAGGAAGAAACATAAACAACGGAACAGGCCAAGTCCTCAGGTACTGGAGGGCTTTGCAACCATGTTGAAAGCTTCTCTGAAAAGGAAGGTTTTAAGTTTTTTTCGGAAGGGTAAAAGTCTGGATTCTTTCCGTAGCTCTCCGGGCAACTGATTCCAGAGTTGTGGCAGAAGGACCAAGAAAGCTCTACCTCCTTTGGTTGTAGAGTTGAAACGAGGGCATATTAGTCTGCTGGCTTCCGCTGAGCGCAGCACGCGTCCTGGCACGTATTTGAGTACCCGTTCTTTTATGTACTCAGGGGCGTGTCCGTGGAGGGCTTTGTAGGTGATACACAAACCCTTAAACTTAGCTCTTTGTCTAATGGGTAGCCAGTGTAATTCACTCAGCAGGGGGGTGACATGAGTTCTTCTGGGTAGTCTAAAAATAAGCCTGGCTGCATCATTCAAAACTATCTGCAATTTATTTGTGAGTTTCTGGGGTAACCCAACATATAGCGCATTACCATAGTCAAGTCTAGAGACTATAGTAGCTGCTACAATTGTCTTCATGGTCGAGACCGAAAGAAGGGGAACCAATTTCCTCAGCTGTTGCAGAAGACCGACACAAGTTCCGACCACCGAGTTAACCTGGTTGGTCATAGAGAGCTCTGAGTCGATCTTTATTCCCAGGCTTTTCACCACAGGTACTGGAATGGGGGGGACTCCTAACTAATGGGGCCAGAATTGATCGCTCCAGGGGTTGTTTTTTGTTGAAATAGCAAGAACCTCCGTCTTGTCAGGGTTGATTTTTAAGGAGTTGGCCGTCATCCAGTTAACTGTGAACCTAAGTACGCTCTGAGCAGACTGTTGGGCGTAGGCCGAATTATCGATCCTTAGGATGAGCTGAGTATCATCCGCATAGTTGGATACTCTGCAGTCCATTTTGGCTAGCGCAGCCACCAAGGGCTGTAGGTATATATTAAAGAGAAGGGGGGATAGTGCGGATCCTTGAAGGACCCCGCAGGAGATGTAACCCTTGTCCGATACCTGCTCAGCCAATTGGATCCTCTGTGTTCATCCTGATAAAAAGGATTCTAGCCATTTGTGGACCTCTCCTTGAATGCCCAGGTCAGCCAATCGGGAGAGTAGCTTTTGGTGGCAGACCGTACGTATCGAACGCCGCTGACAGATCTAATAAAATCAGGGCGCTCGATTCTTTATTATCGGCCTTTCACCTGAGTTCGTCCAGGACTGACAGCATAACCAGCTCCGTACTATGATGGGCTCTGAAGCCTGCCTGATGGGCCTGGAGAATCTCATGTTTCTCCAGAAATACTGAGAGAGTCGTCAGAACATGTTTCTCCAAGACCTTCGCCAGAAAGGGAAGCTGAGAGATGGGCCTAAAGTTCTTTAATATAGTCCTATCTGCACCTGGTTTTTTTAGAAGAGGAATAACTCTAGCCTCCTTCATGTTAGCGGGGACCTGACCGGTTGCCAAGGAATTGTTCAGGAGAGTAAGAATCTGATTCTCCAAGGCAGGTAGTGCCATTCTAAAGATCCGTGGGGGGCAAGGGTCAATAGGAGAGCCTAACTTGGTCCCGTAGGCCAAAGATGTGAGAGTCCTTGAGTCTAGGTGCGGAAAGCTAGTGATGGGACTGCCCTTAAAAGATGGAGGGGTGGGCAGTTCCGAGGGACATGTGGTGATACGTATGTTTTTAATCTCTAAAAGAATGTCAGTTACTTTCCGAAGAAAAAAGGCCTGAAAAGCATTGCAGTCAGAAGGTGCTGCTGCAAGGTTGATGTCAGACTTTTTGCTGAGTTCTTTCAAGATCTTAAAAGTCTCCTTTTGTATGTTAGGTGCGCTGGCGATTCGCTCAGCGTAGTACTCAGCTTTTCTAGATATAATGGCCTCTTTGTAAAGTATAAGTAGACATTTGTAAATTATTAGCTCAGCAGGGTCGTAGACTTTCCGCCATCATCTTTCGGCTTGGCGAAGGCTTTGTTTCCTTTCCCTCAGTGGTTTATTAAACCAAGGGGCCCCCTTGCCTTTGTGCCAAATTCTTTCATTGCGTTCTGGAGCTACCTGATCAATAGCAGCTTGTAGGGTGTTGGTGAGAGTTTCGCTTTCTAGATCGATATTTCCCACCTTAGAATTGGGTGGGGATAACCTCAGTAGTGTAGCCCCTAAGTTCGCAGTCTGTATTTTATTCCAGCTCCACACCTTCCTCCATTTGAGAGGAGCTAGTGGAAACGGGCTATCTACAGGCGCCCAGCACGAGATCAGAGAGTGATCTGACCAGGCGCAGGGTTGAATGTCCATGAGCCTGTCCCGCCTATTGGAGGACCAGATCAGATCCAAGGTATGCCCTTTAATGTGGGTTGGGTGATCAACCATTTGGAAAAGCCCTATGGAGTACATTGCCATTTCAAGTTGTTTGGCGTACTGCTCTCTCTGGATTATTTCCCAATGGCGATTGAAGTCTCCAACCACCATGAGACGTTGGTATCGTGTACTGAGGTCAGACACGGTCTCAGTGAGATAGTCATAGAGCCTCGGGGTTGCCACGGGAGGGCGGTAGACCACCAGGAGCAGGAGACAAGAAGATTTAAGGGAGATTTTAATTCCTAATAGATCTATGTTGTCAATGCTCTCTGCTATGATCTTTGTGGCCATAAGTCTGGTGTTAAAGAAAATAGCCACGCCCCCCCCCCCCCCTCTCCTATTGTCCTGCCTGTTGTGCCAAAAGGCATCAAATTCCCCAGGAAGGGCAGCGATAATATCTGGGGCAGAAGTGTCACCCAACCAAGTCTCTGTTAGTGCCAGAATGTCAATGTCCCCCTCCTGGAGAAGCGTAAAAATTTCCAGGTAGTGTTTCTGTAGTGATCGTGTGTTTAAGACCACTATTTTCAGGCCCGGAAGGTAATCCGGGCTAATGTAATTCTGAGGTGCTTGCCTCAATACAGTGTGGCTACTAGTCCCCTTTTGCCTCAGAATGTTTTCACTTCCCAATTTGGCAGTGGTGAAGTTATTGAGCCCCTGATGACCTAAGGCCAGGTGAAGTAGCTCAGAGGCAGAGTATCTCAGCCTAGGACCAGGGGTTGTGGCCCCTAGCCCCGATCGGCCGCGGACGAGCGCTGACGGGCCTGCCTTAGGCGCGCCCGCTGCGCGCATCAGCTGCGCGTTCACTCCAGCGTCGTAGTTAAGGCTGGCCTTTTCTGTTAAACAGCCAATTAGCTCTGCTGTGCAGCAGCTGTGGACCCCCCAACCACTAGACCGCATTAATACAGCGGAAGTGTACCAACGAAGGGCTGACAGGAAACTCCCCGCGCTGACCCTCAACTTAACAATTTGAGAATGTTTTAAAAAACAAAATGTGTTGTCTGAAGAGCGCAATAATCATAGATTGCAGAAATTCTAGGGTCCGATTCAGGTATCAGCAGAACATCACAATTTCCCCCGTTCCCACCAGTGCTTTCCAATTCAATTTCAAACAATTTCAAAACAATGATTACAGTTTTAAAAACAGCTAGTATCACTATCCTGAGGGCAGCCCGATTACCGTAGCTGTCTCTCCCTCTATCCGCTGCGCGTTCGCTCCAGCGTCGTAGTTAAGGCTGGCCTCTTCCGTTAAACAGCCAATCAGCTCTGCTGTGCAGCAGCTGTGGACCCCCCAACCACTAGACCACATTAATACAGCGGAAGAGTTCCAACGAAGGGCTGACAGGAAACTCCCCGCGCTGACCCCCAACTTAACAATTTCAGAATGTTTTAAAAAACAAAATGTGTTGTCTGAAGAGCGCAATAATCATAGATTGCAGAAATTCTAGGGTCCGATTCAGGTATCAGCAGAACATCACAATTTCTCTCGTTCCCACCAGTGCTTTTCAATTCAATTTCAAACAATGATTACAGTTTTAAAAACAGCTAGTATCACTATCCTGAGGGCAGCCCGATTACCGTAGCCTGTCGTAGTTTGCAGAATGTTTCGCACTCCACGCTCTGCGGAGCGTGAACAGTTTTTTCCTCGCTCACGCTTGCCAACAGTTGACAAGCACGAGTGAGGAAAATCCAACGCTAGACCACTTCCCAGCGAGATTTCTCAACGTGGGCAGTGTGGATGGTCGCTACCGCTTGCGCTGAGAAACTTCACGCAGTTTGGTGGTATGGAACTCTGTGAACTCTGCCCACTTACTAAAAATTGCAATAGTGAATTTACATGTGTAAATTTACTCATGTGTGAATTTACCTTTGTGAATTCGCGCCGTTGTGTGAAAAGAGTGTTTCTGGAGCATGCTCTCATATCCTCTTTCGACGACCAGATTCTCACCATTCCAAGCTCTTAGAAGCAGAAATTGTAGTTGAGAATAGATTCCCTCGTGGATGCCTGTCAATAAATATGATGGATTTTGTCAGACATGCATTTCGAGTGACATCAAAGAAATGTGAAAAAGGTGCAAAAGAAAAGGAAGTTGTGCAATGATGAGAAGCAAACTGTGAAGGTTTTAAAAGTGCATGTAGAAGATGTGGTCAGTGTTAAATTACCAGGCAGACTGACATAAAATTGGCCCTTGGTCAAATAAAAGGTTAAGGAAGTCTCGAGGTCTGCAGTGAGGTTAGTGTCTACCAAATGGTGAAAGAAAAGTTAAGGGTTACAGGGAAGGGGTTGAAGTTAAGGAATCTAAAAGTTTTTCAAGTGAAAGAGATACCTGGAGAAGAAATGTGTGTGTCAGTGTGGGCTAAGAAGCCCACTGCTCAACATCTACAAAGTACTTTGGATTCCTCATTGGGGAATGATGAAAACATGAAATACTTTATTCAAGTTTGCTGATCCTGTCATCCTCGTGGAATCCTACTTGGAAAAACCAGTATGCAAAACTGCACATTATTCTGAGGTTTAAAGGTGGGAGGGATATCTTGAATGTTGTCCTTGTGTGGCGTGCAGGTGCGTTAGATCGTTGTTTGTGTGAAGGAGAAGGTGTATTGTGTCTTGCTCTGGCGTTGGTCTTGTGTCGTTATGTTTTATGTGAGGGTTCATGTTCTTGATTGGAGCAGCGGTTGATGGAACTGTGTGGGGTGGTAGGCAGGTGTTATCAGTGCTGGTAAAGTTATGAGTCTGGAATTATTCTAGATCAAGAAACAATTGTGATTTTCATTTTTCTACAAAGTCATGCAGGTACTTTGGGTTTCACTCGATCAAAGTTTTTAAATCCTCTTTGGGAACAGAGTGGAATTTAAAAAAAACAGTGTGGATGATAATGTTCCATTGTTTTTATCCAGAAATAAGGGGAAAGTAGAGGTTAAAGTTAGGTTCACCCTCCACTAATATACCTATCAAAAAACTACCTGAACGAGTCAAGTAGACAGGAACCTAACCGGGAGAGACAAAAGGTGTAGGAAACAATTTGATCCTTAAGGACACCGTTATCAGAAAGAAAGGGAAGTATTATCTCTTTCTATAGTCCCCTCACTCACCAGGGTTTCCCCACGGTGACATGCTTCATCATAGGGGTCCTCCCAGTCCTCTACGGACTGAGGCGTGCTACGACTTGCGGTGTTACGTAGGAGCACTAGAAATTTTGTGGACTATGTGTAGTGTAAGTGAAGTAGTGGTGGAGTGGGAAAATTAAAATAATCAGCTAGTGGGCTACAAAATAAACTTTATTGGTGCTCTAAGCTGAAAAAATTAAAAACGGGGTAATATGACAAGGGACCCTAACTATAATGGAAAGATGTGCCTAGCATATCTTGAAGTCAACTAGTTTCGAGCTCCCCAGCTCTTCGTCAGGACTACACTGGGACCAGCCCAGTGTCGAGAAACTTGCCACTCCTAGTCAACCTTAATAAGGTGCAATAAGTGTGATGCCACAATAGTAAGGCATGCGTTTTTAAAAAAAATATACATACATAATGTACGTTAGCACAATGGTCTGTAAAGTACAAAATCACAGTTAATTGGGAGGAAAAAGATATATATGCATAGTGTAATACGTAATTGTCACTAAAGTTGTGAGCACACTACACCCAGGTGTATGCACACTTCCATGTCTGACGTGCCGCTAAGTGAAAGACAGAAGAGATGCAATTATTCACTCCATGCCGGCGTGGTGATGGAAAAAGTGTGCTGTTTTTTGATAGGTATATTAATGTTCGATTGTTTCCAGCAATAGTGGAAAGAGAGGAGGGACATGAAACAAGGGAGGATCATTTAGAAACTTAGAGTCTTAGCAGTGATCATCATGACAATCCTTTCAGTGGAAGACAGAATGGAGGAAATTACCATTCTGAGGAGCACAAACATTCATTTATTGACAAAAGATTGTACGTGGTGTTCACCTTATGTGAAAATAAATCTGCTATCTTGTTCTATGTAGGCAATATAGGATTATCAATATGTGCTTTCCCCCTGAAGAAAATTGAGTCTGCTCAACTTGAAATCATTTTCATGCCACATTTCTTGATTTGACTCTACATTACACTAAAACAGGATTATTACTTGGGTTGTGGCCCTAAGGATAGTGAACAGATGTTTCCTATGCATATGTTTTCGTTTTCTGCTGCTCTCCTTCTTCCTTTTAACCTCAATATGTTGTTCATGGATTTTAAGTTCCATGGTATAAAATTGCACTTTATCGGTCTTTGCTCTTAATGCTTATTTCAGCACATGAAGATCTAGGACAGCAGAGAATGTATGAGTGTTAGCATTACAGGCAAAGAGGGGCAACAATCTTATAACAGGATATAGAATTGTTGACTGAGACCACATTGCCCTTTATCCCATGCTTCCTGTTATCTCTGTGGGGAGATATCAGGGCTGGAATTTACTATATTAGTCAGCATCACCACATAAGAACAGGGATTATAATTTTTCCCACCTGGAGTAGGCACTTACCTGCAGGGGACCCAGGAATACTAGGTCCAATTCTGTTTCTTTGTCTGCCTTCGGGAAACAAAAACATCATACCTACAAATATTTATTAAATACTTGGAGCAGGTGGTAAATGTTGCACAGGCCCTTTTTGTTGCCTGTGGGGGTGGGGTAGGAGGCCTGAGGGTAGGGGCTTGTGTGATGGCAGAAATCTTTACTTCAGTGGTGCTCCCTCCATGCTGAAGTATGGGGGCAGAAGTTGGTGAGTGCATCAGCTGAGGCTGCCACATAGCTTCACACGGTTTTGAGTGTGGTGTCCCCTGACCTGGAATAATTGTTTCTGGAGTTTGAGGACCCAATAATTTGGCATCCCGAGACAACAAAAACTTGTAGTTGCCCTTAGCTGTATAACGTCTAGGACATTAGAGTCTCTAGAAGGGGGGATCGGAAGAAAAGCTCCACTTGGTGTAATCGAATTAAAAAAAAAAAAAAAATCAATTTCATTTCAGAACAACAAATGTGAAGGTCAGATTATTGAGGGTAATGTTTCTACTGAGGACCAAATCGAGAAAATGACCTTTGCGAGGAGTGCACTGAAAAACGTATTGATGTTAATTACGTACTTGCATATGTTTTAAAACATCTGCAAGCGTTCCTGAATACAGGCAGCCTGAGAGGAAAATGAAGACTCTGGCTATCAATAGCAGTGTCGAAGTACAGTCACTTTCAGCAGAGTCAAAAAGAGAGATTCTAATTGGCTATCATAGCTGGGAGGGCTGTACATTCTAAAGCAACACCAAAGGAAATGATGGACGGAGTGTTGAACATTGCAAGCACTCACCCCCAGTCAACTGATCTTGGTTTAATCCATCACTGTTCTTTAGCCCACTCTGCCACCCCAGTTCAGACATGGCCATATGCAAATCAGTCTGACCCTGTGCCTCATGGGAACGGTCCAGCCCGAACTGCCAAGCCATGACTTCCCTGGACCAGAAACAAGCTTTCTAGGACCGGTTTCTGGCATTTCAGCCATCTTCAGCCAGGCTTGCTTGAATCCAGTGGCGTGGCAAAGTGAGCAAGGGACTCATGTCTGAGCATACCCTGCCAACTTATGGCGAACAAAGCAACACCAAAGGAAATGATGGACGGAGTGTTGAACATTGCAAGCACTCACCCCCAGTCAACTGATCTGGGTTTAATCCATCACTGTTCTTTAGCCCACTCTGCCACCCCAGTTCAGACATGGCCATTTGCAAATCAGTCTGACCCTGTGCCTCATGGGAACAGTCCAGCCCGAACTGCCAAGCCATGTCTTCCCCAGACCAGAAACAAGCTTCCTAGGACCGGTTTCTGGCATTTCAGCCGTCTTCAGCCAGGCTTGCTTGAATCCAGTGGCAAAGTGAGCAAGGGACTCACGTCTAAGCATACCCTGCCAACTTATGGCGAACACAGCAACACCACAGGAAATGATGGACGGAGTGTTGAACATTGCAAGCACTCAGGGCTGTACATTCTAACTGTTCGCAAACAATAATCGCAAACAATAATTCTGAGATCTGTGTATGTTGATACAATATATTTGCATGTATATCTTATGAGTGGTTGAGGAAATTGAGAGTTTTAGATTTTAATTTAAACTATTGTCATGCCTTGTCTTTGTGTTTATATGGTGTATTTTTATGTAATTTCGTGTAATTTCGTGGAGTCAAGATGATCAACACGTGACCTTTTGCCTGAAAGAAGCCAAGTTTACGATCCAAACATGCAGTCAATGTCAAGATCTACTATATTGCTGAGAATGTTTTGGTCATTCAAACTGCCAATCTGGTGTTAATATGGCAAAATGGGATGCAAGGAAAGTTAGAGGTTCAAAGCGTGCACCTTGAATATTGAACTCACAATATCAGTGGAGCACAAAATTGAGGATAAAATACTGAAAAAAATATCGCCGGTTAAGTAACTCTAGAGGGCATATTTACAGGGAAAGTGGCGAAGCGTGCTGTTAAGCCTAGAAAGTTAACGATACGCTCTGTCACTTTTGAAACGCAGGGCTGCACCATATTTACAAGAATATGGTGCAGCCCTGCATTTTCCCTTGCACTGGTGCTAAATTTAGCTGACTAGCGCCAACGCAGGCACCCTTTCACCATAGAGCAGGGGTGCCTGCGTTGAGGGGAGTGATTGTTTATGTGCAGGAAGGTGTCCCTACCAGCACATAAACAATCTTTAAATGGCGTTTTGTAACTTCTATGTGTGCTGCTTAATGCAGAAGTTGCAAAACGTCATTTTTTAAAAATGATTGTTTATGTGGAGGAAGGGACACCTTCCTGCACATTAACAATCATTGGCGTTTTGCTGTTTCCATGTATGCTGCACAACACAGCACACATGGAAACAGCAAAAACGAGGAGAAATTAAACATTTATCCTCATTGTACCAAGGTAAGACTGGTCTTAATTTTGGCGATGCCTCCAGTTTACGCCACCCTTGTAAATAGGGGGCAGCATCAAAATTAATGGGTGTTGCGGTAGAACGCTCACCGCAACACCCATTGCCCTCCCCTTTCACGCTAAGTGTAGTGTGAAAGGGTGCCTTATTTACAAGGCAGCGTTAAGCCACATTATGTGGCTTAACGCTGCCTTGAAAATAAGGCAAAGTTCATATCGCCATCACAACATGTGAAAAAGTGACGTTGTAGTGGCGACATGAGCTTGTAAATATGCCCCTGGATTTTATAAACCTAACTCCACAAATAGGTACCTATGCGGTACACAAATCTTCAAGATACGCAGATGTGGAGTTAGGTTTAGTAAATCTATACTTCTCTATGCACACTTACCTTTTGATATTTTGTCCCTTGATTTTCTCTCCTTGATTTTTTTTTTCCATCTGGATATTGTTGGCGTTGATATTCAGTAGTACAAACAAGGCTCAAGAAGATGAGGTTGAATCATAGGCTATCCGCCAGATAAGTTAGTGTTCACATCGGATAATTGATTAAGGCTGAGGATGTTAGCCATCCTTTCAGCAAAACTGATCCTGTTTGCAGACTACCTGAGGAAATCACCCATTCCAACCAAGAAGTACCTGGTATTAAAGTAACTTTGCACACATGCCTTTTGAAGAGTGAAAGGGTTAACAAACAAAAAAACATTAACAGTGAGAAAATCAGAGATCATGTCCACCAGAGGATCTCCAAGGACACTGTGTTAAAGCAAGTTTGACAAGAATAGGCAACAGACAAATACCACCATTATTCCACAGTTCCAGACTCCCCTTTACTCTGGATCTAGGATCAATTGAACCTTATAATGTGCTAGGACATCCGAAGAATGATGATACCTTACAAGGTAACATCCCCAGCCAGTTGGCGAAACTGGCTGAACTGGACCTAACAACCAATCCCTAGGTACACCTTTTTTCAGGCTAGTCTTGTAGTGAGACTATTTCAGTAACATTGCATCTGAAGGTTGATCTTGAAACACAGAGAAATGGAATCACCGGGTCCGATGCTAAGAAACAGCTCAGAGATCAAGAAAACAAAAACAGCACAAAACAGAGAACAAATAAAGAAATAATACCATTTAGTTAGAAATTACCAAATTTCTAGCTGTGAAATTATTCAGCAACACGGTGATGTTGTCCAAAAGGTAGGATCTTAAGTAATACAGACCTCATCTACCTGCTTCTAACAGTAACTGCAGGTTCATGGAATCCCCCCCGCCAGAGTTCCAACCCCTATCCAACTTTTCAAGACATCACACTTTCCCTTCCTTTAATATTATTAGCAATTGTAAAAAATATGATCAAATTCAGAATATGAAACTAAATATATGCAGTGCGTGGTTTCTCATACTAACACCCAAGAAAAGAATACATGCACACTGAGCAACTTAATAGGAAAGGTATTTCCTTTCAAAGAAGAAGTTAGCTTTGTATAAAATCTTTCAAATAAGCAGGGCTCCAGGTCTTCCTATTACTTCGTCTTTTGCCAAACCGCTTAAGATGAGACCCATGACTTGACGCAGCTCCACTCAACAACCCGACAAAGGTGTCACACACGCATCACCATTCCGCAGACTCACAGCTTGTTCATGACACTTAGATATCCTACTAATATTCCAAATTCTGTTATCACTTGTCTTTATAACATTCTTAAACTCCTTTATGACGTTCACTGGCATAGAGACTCTAAACCAACAGGCATACCCAACTGGTGTTTTACCTTTCATCCAATCGCCCATCTCCAAACATAAGACACCAGTAGCTGCACTGTGTTTCATATCTTTCCTTTCTCTTATCTTGGCAGGTCTTCTCACAGTGCTGGAAAGCGGCAATTGTTATCCCTCTTAAAAAAAAATCAAATGGGGACCCTAGAGACTTAAAAAATCTACACCCGGTTTCTCTCCTGCCTACTCCGGCAAATATTTCTGAGAAGTGTATTAACCAAGAATGATCTCAGTTTCTCACTGATCATGATCTTTTGGACCCTTCTCAGAATGGTCTCCAGAGTGGTCACAGCACCGAATCAGCATTCATCACTGCAGCAGTGTTTGTTCACTGCCAGGTGGACCAGGGAGGCGCGGCTATCCTGGTTATGCTTGATTTGTCCACAGCCTTCAATGCAAAATCCCTCCATCCTTGGTGTAAAGTTGCAACAGGTTGAGCTGAGGGACTCGGCATTAGATCTTGTAGGACCCTTCCTGGAGAACAGAACCCACATTGTCAGCTGTGGGGACTACAGGGCTAAACCCTTTCAGCTCCCTTGTCGGGTCTCTCAGGGTTCCTACCTCAGTCCCACCCTGTTAAACATTTAGGTGGCTCCATTGGCAAAACTGGTGCGATCCAATGGGTTCCAGGCGCTGTCCTATGTGGACGACACCCAAATTATTGTCTCAAAATCTGACAATTGAGCACTGGTGGTGGACAAGTGTAAATCCTGCATGAGTGAAATCAGTACCTGGATGAAGGAGAACTGGCTTAAATTTACCACCAAGAAGACATAGATTGAGTTCTTTGGGGCAGATAACATGGTTTAGTTGGAGCTCTGGAGGCCTGAGACTTACGGTTCATTACCGATCCCAGTGACAGCCACAAAAAATCTTGGTGTGATTTTTGACAACACCCTTACTATAGACATTAAGGTCAACAGACCAGTGAGCGCCTGTTTCTTCATTTACAAGATCTTGAAGAAGATTTTTTCCTATTTACCAGGGGAATTATGAGTGTCAGTAGTCACAGGCCTTACTACATGGCGCCTTGACTACTCTAACGCTTTTTATTTATATGCCAACCAATGCTCCCTAAACAAACTTCAGATTATCAAAAATGCAGCTAGAATGTCCCCAACATCTTTCTGTTAAGGAGGGATTGTGGTCACTGCATTGGTTACCCATGAGAAAGCGAGTGAACTTTAAAGCCCTGTATTTGGTTTACAAGGCTCTCGATCAGCAGGGCTCTTGGTACTTGAGGACAGCTTTCAACTGATATTTGCCAAGCAGACAGCTTAGATCTGCAGCGCGGAGGAGGGTGATCACTCCCAGGTGGTGGAAGGCCACATGGGGTGGGCGCACTTTCTCTTTGGCTGCAGCTACTCTATGGAATAAGTTACCAATGTATATTGTGAGTCTGAATTTGTACTCTGTATTTTGTAAGCATCTCAAAACCTGGCTATTTTACCATGCTTAAGAACGCTCTTACTGTCTTTCCCTGGCTGGCTTTCTTACTGTTGCTAGTGTTTTGATGCCTTTTTTGTTTAATGTGCTTTATAAATACAAACACATATTCTCCAGTTCCTTCAAAACTCCATCATTTAAATTATCGATATACCCTTTACCCACAAAACCCAACCTTGTGAAATACATTTGCTCAGATTCCTTCTCCTAAATAACTCAAAAGGGAAACATCCAGGTGAAGCATACGGACACATGCGATACACAAAGAGGTGTTTCTTCAGCTTATCTTTCCAGGACATGTTGTTCATTCATGCAATCTGTATCCCTTACTTCAAAGTCTTGTTAAATTGCTCAACTACCATTCATATCTGGGTGGTAAAGTGCACACATTATCTGCGAAACACCATGTTTCTCCAAAAAGTTCTCAATTTCCTTTCAATAAAATTGAACCCCATTGTTGGACAGAAGAGACTTGGGATAACCTTCTTTCAGAAACAGCAAGGAATCTTATTAAATCCTTTGTAGACATATTCATTACACACTTGAATTCAGACCATTTTGAAATCAAATCATTTAGTACAATTATGTAAGAAGTGGCATGTTCCCCTTGTATAGGGCCAAGTAAATCAATACCAAGGAGCTTTATATTGGGTTTTTTTTTACCTCATTGCTATTACAACATTTAATACAATCTTGCACCAATTGCTCCACCAAGACATCGAGCTCAGGCCACCAAAACTCCTGTCTTACCCATTCTTTTGTATATACAATCCCTAAATGTCATGGATAAGCCAATTCCACAATCCTACTTCTTAAGCTTTTAGAAGGAATTAGCCAAGATCCCCTGAACAACAAACCACCCTTTTCACTTATTTCCTCCCATACGTTCCAGAAAGGTCTCAACCTTTTATCTTTTTCCTTCCAACCCTTGTTCCAACCTTGCCTTAACTTAGTCATCACATCTTTCAAATCAAAATCATTAACCGTACCCTCTTTCCATTCACTCTCTGAAACGACTCCTTCAGTTACCACACATACATTCACCTCCATGATTTTTTCTTGAACAACCACATCTTCCTGTTCAGTGCATATTAGATCTTGGCAATCAGTCAGCAGCAGTGTTGTGCACTCTAGGAATATATCATCCCTTGAATCAAAATTCTTGTAAGTCGATAACCCAATGACAAATTCTTGAAGAAAAAGAATCAAGCCCTTTATTTATGAAAATCTTGTGTACCAGCTTGTGATAACTCTTCACCACAAACATATAACCCCACAAGAAATGTATGAACGTCTTCAAGGCATAGCGCACCGCAAGAACGTCCCTTTCAATAAACAAATAACATACTTCCTGTTCTCCCAATGACTGGCTTGCAAAAGCAATTGTTACATCCTCACCTTGTGCTCTCTACATAAGCATAGCACCAAGGGGCATATTTACAACAACCGGCGATAATTATCGCAAAGCGCATTTAGCGCTAGGATAATTATCGCCGGCTAGCGCGGATTTTTATCGCTGAGATAGCGTGCTATTAGCAACGCTTATCTCAATAGCGATAAAAATCCTCACGCTAACTGGCTAACGTGAGAATATCGCTGGAAGCCCAGTGATAATCTCACGTTACCTTGTTGATATGGACTCACAAACTTAGCAATGATATCCACCTTCCATAGGATATCATGGCTAAGTCAGTCCTGAAGCAGGTGTTAGGAAATGAGCGATAACAGGTGTTATCGCTACTTTTCCTGACGCTATGCTTCATAGCGTGGGGCTTGATGATAGGAGAAATGTCGCTTCGCGACATTTCTCCTATCATGTCAGGTCAGGAATGCCCACTTTGCATCTCATTAGAGATGCAAAGCTGGGCGTTAGAAATCCCCACGCTAAAGCAAGGTTTCACGCGTTAGCGTGACCTTGCTAATATAGCGATAAAATTATCGCCGCTTTTCGCCCGAAAACGGCCGCTAAAGCGGCGATAATTTATTATCGCCTCGTTGTAAATATGCCCCCAATTCCTTTCATGCTCGCATCTCTAATGACATGTGTGTCCCTTCCAGGAGCAAAAGCCTGCAAATTTGGGATCCCTGTAAAACACTTTTTAGACTCCAAAAACTTGTACTCACACTCATCTGACCAATTAAACAAAACACCTTTCCTAAGCAATTTTCTCATACATTAGGTTCATCTAGACAGCCTCTGGGTATAAGAATTATAAAACTCCAACATTGCAAAATATAATATTAACTCTTCTTTCTTCCTGAGGGAAGCCATCTTGCTAATCGCACCTACCATTTCCTTTCTTGGATCAACCCCATCCACAGATAACATGTCTCAAATAACAAATCTCATTCTCCCCAAATGTGCTTGTTTTCAGCTCTCTGTTGTAAACCTGTCTCTTGGAAACTTGACAGCACCTGCCTCAACCTTTCATTGTGCTCCACTCATGTATTCCTACATACCAAACATAATCTTGATATCTCCTTACCCCTTTAACATCATCCCAAAATTTTCCCATTATCCTTTGGAAAACAAGGGAGGCTAAAACCAAGTCAAAAGGCACAGGTATAAATTTATATGTGCCAAGAGGAGCAATAAAGGCTGTTAAATCTTGAGATTCCTCATGTAAACGCACCCAATGATAGGCAGAAGGCAAATCCAAGGTTGAATAGTACTAAGCCCCACCTACCAAAGTCAACAACTCAGATATGTAGATATCGGTTGCTGATCAACAACAACTGCTTTATTCAGTGCCTTTAAGTCTATACCAAAACAAATCTCATCACTTGGCTTCTTTACCACAACAATAGAAGCCAACCATTCATTATCCTTAACAGGTACAGTCACATCATGTTTAAACAGCCTATCCAATTCAACTGTTATCTGATCATGCATACCAACTGGTAATCTGCTTACCTTGGAGACAAATGGTTCTGCACCACTCTAAAGTTTAATTGTATGCACATAAGACTGTAAATACCCAATCTCGCCATGGTTAACCTCTGGAAAACTACCCACAGCATTCAACCATCTTCCACCTCCAGTACCTGTACTTGAGGTTGCATGCTCGGATAAAGATACACACCAAGGTCTTTTTGTACGTGCCAACCCAGTAAATCCTCACTTCTCTCAGAAACAAATATGTTCTCTTTAGATATCCTATCCTTAAACTCTAGAGTAGCATAAAAGTAACCATGTATTGGAATTTCTTGCCCACCATAACCACTGGGTTTTACATCAAAGGTTCAGATTCACATAACCGCCATTCAGATGGCGACAAGTTTTCTGGCATATTATCATCAATCAGGACCATGAATCAAAGAACATTGTCACATGCACACCATTCAAATTGACCTCATACAGATTTGCACATGAAGTACGTCACAACTGCATAACAATCTCACCAAAATTGGCACTTATTCATAAGTTTTACTTGCCTGGATGGATAGCCTACAACACTTCATAAAGTGTCTCTTTTCACCATATTTGTTACACATAGTCTTTTGAGCAGGACAATCTTTATAATTATCCATGTGACTTTGCTGTCCACACCTAAAACATGTACTCTAGTACTTTGTGGTGCATATTCTCAAGGAGTTATCGGCGAGTTATCGGCACTTTATCACAGCCAAAGTCGTGAAAAATATATCACCCCATTCACAAGCTGGTGCTAACAGCCAATACCACCAGTTTACCTGCGATAACAGCAGCAAAAAACATCGCCACAGATGACCCCCGCACCAATCGCTAATGAGATGCAGAGTAGGCGCTCCCGTGCAAAATGCCGCAACAACACCATGTGCATGGCTCGATTGTGTTGTTGGTGATTTGGAGGGTGCCCATATGTGCACATGGTGGACGGGGGCGTACTTGGTGTTTGTATGTGTTCTGCAAGTGTATCAGGGACATGTTCCACAGTCATTGTGCGTGTGCAGTGTGCTACACATGATTGTGTATGTGTGCCATTAAGCCCATCTCCCCCATCCCCCAGTCCCTGGTGGTTACTCACCCTGTTGCTGTTGGGTCAGGTCATTTCGAGCTGTGTCCAGGCCCCCAACTCCTGCCACCGTCTCCACAGTGATGAGTGTGGCCACCATTTCCTCCAGGTCATCCAGCTCCTCCTGTGGCGCAGGACTCCCACCTCCAGTCGCCGTTGCTGCCTTCCCGTTGACAGCGAGTTTCTCCTTGGTTTGGCTGTGCACTTCATGCCAGCGCCTCTTGACCTCCTCCATTGACCTCCTCAACACTCTGACTGCATTGACGTTAGTGATGATGGACTGCCATATTTCCGTTTGGGTTGCCAGTGCCAGTGGAGGTGACGAACAGTTGTTGATGGTGTTCTATCACCTCCGTGGCGATGATCCGGACTTCCTGTGGACTGAACCCCGTCTTCCTCTTCTCCTTGCCCTTCCCCGAACATGGGATTCCATGCTGGTTCTCCGTGGGGCTTGTGGAGTTTGGGTTGTCCTCTGCACTCGATCCGGGTGCATCCATGGTGCTACGCAGTTTGAATTGGTTTTCGTGTTTGTTTGTTTTTTTGCTTTTATAGTGCATTTTCCCACATGACGGGGGGGAATTGTAGGCCTGTTGCTGGTTTTCGCTGATTTTGGTATCGCGCTTTATGGCATCGCAACTCTTTGGGCATTTGTGTTTCGCATTTTTTGTTTGTCGCGTTGGTTTTTATGCGTTCAGTTGGCGCATTATCATGCTGCTATCGCATGGTGTTATTTTCTTGCGATGGACTGCGATATGCAAAGTTGCGTTAAGCTAAATTTGCGATGGTTATCACACGTTTTTGAGAATATCCCCCTTAGTCACTTCCTTTTAACCTCTCTTCATTATCCCTGCACACTTCTTCTTTCAATCTTCTGACAACACTAATCATTGCTAATGTTTTTACACCAGAATACTGAAATATCTCAGACCCATTTGCAATTATCAACACCTAAGACCATGGCGGTTCATCTTTCAACCAAAGCTCCTCCATAAATCTATCATCCTTACAATTCAGACTGAATTGATTTCAAATGTGCTCCTTGCACAGTGCCCCAAATTTACAAGAAGTAGCTAGTCATTAAGTTTGTCAAATAATCTTCTACACTTTCATTTCCACGTTGATCACTGTTACCAAAATGGTAACGTTCCAAAATCATGTTAACTTTTGGCAAATAGTGTAAATCGAGTTTTTTCATACATACACTAAGTTATTTAAGCCAGGCACATCTTCACTGATTAATTCTGGTAACCTTCAAATACCTCCTGTCCTTCCAC
The DNA here is from genome assembly GCF_964204655.1 of Triturus cristatus. Taxonomy (NCBI): domain Eukaryota; kingdom Metazoa; phylum Chordata; class Amphibia; order Caudata; family Salamandridae; genus Triturus; species Triturus cristatus. The sequence goes on from NC_140591.1 coordinate 821,800,484, forward strand.
CCCTAAGCAATGTGCAGAAAGACCAACTTTTTGGTCCCTAGTCAAATTGTTTGGACACACACTTACATAGTTTAAAAATATTTTCTTCAATTTAGACCATTACACTTGTGCCTACCCTGGTTTTAATAAAAATAATAGATGTGCTGTTATTTTCTGCATTTCAAACAACTATTCAATGGCTTTCCAAGCCTATTTCTGCACAAATATATTGGGAAACAACAAAAATGATCAAATCACATGAGCAAGTCACATCACGGATAATGTGTTGCCAAACGTTACCCATCCATGTTAAAGGCAGAACTTTCTTCAATGGTGTGTCTATCACTGATGACTGAATAATGGACTTGCCTCAATACGACAGGCAGAATTTTCCTACACTTATAAATGGTGTGCCGATCACTAATGAATAATGTGCATGCCTAATGTGCAAGGCAAAACTTCCTTTTGTTTAATAGTGGTGTGCTTATCACTGATGACAGGCCTCCTCCTTAAATACCGGCTCCTCTGTACCGCCGTCAATAGTGAATCACCAACAATCAACACCTTGGTTGCTACAAATCAATGTCCATAGTTTCCAATCACTTATTTCCCAAGCAATTAAGATAGTTGCCAATCTCACCAAAATGTATGAGTTCTAAAGTTGAACCGGTTTGTTTTTTCAAAAATCCAAGATGCCCACTAGGTTTACACTGTGATTTCAACAGGAGGTTGAGCTTGTATCAAATCGATCCCAACCTCTCAAAATGGATGTCAATGTAGCACTTGTTATATGTGGCTGGTTGACCCTGTTAGGACACACAACACGTCCCCGCAAGCAGTACTTCTGATTTTCAATTTTTTTAATTGCTGACCTAAACAATGCACCTCCATTTGCGGCTGACCTTAAGATAAGGAATACAAACTTTATCTTGGCATCAGCCAAGCAAAGTCAGTATCCTCCACCTACTTGTTTCAGCGCATAGCATCCACAGCAAGTTAACTAAATGGTGTTGAGGTCTACTTCTGTCTAAATGATTGTTGGCAGTGTGAAACTGTGAGAGAAACACAGGCGAAGCTGCCCAAAAGGTAAGATCTTTATTAATACAGACCTCATCCACTGGCTTCCATCAGTATCTGCTGGTAATGGAATTCCCACTCTATAGTTTCAACTCCCATCCAGTATTGGACAGTTTGCAGTTTGCACATCTATCTGATGCAGAAGGAAATCCCCTTCTTTGTTTTAACCTTAACCAGCAATATGGCAGTGAGGCTGTAAATAACCTGGCACTGCGGCCTTCACTTAACTTTCCCAGAGATTGCCCCACAAAAATGACTGCAGCAGAAAAATGATGTTGTGTGTGTGGAGGTATAAGGATGAAGGAGTAAGTTTATACAGAGCTTAATTTGAGCGAGTGGATGCCGGTGGGGCCCATCAGCACTCACATTTCGGGCCAACTCTTATTTTCTTCATCAGACATTTACGGAGAGAAAGACTGGGAAAAACACACAAAATAGAAAGGCGGAGGAAGAGAAAGATCAAAAACCTGTCTCAAAGGGAAAAAGCAGGAACCAGAGGGAGGCAGGTAAATGGGCAGGGAGTGTCTGGTAATGGATTAAAGAGGCATAAGGAGAATTCAATACTATGCACGCTTGGTGTTGAGCCCCGCACTGGCACTCATTCATTTACAAACTAAGCATTGGCTTATGAATGAGTGGGAGGGCCTGTGGAAGGTGAATTTGAATTTCAGTAGGTAGATAGCGGGTTGGTTTTTGGATGTATATGTTTTCAACCCTATTAGGCGGTATTTATTTTATATACTTAACATTTTAAGATACTTTGCCTGTTGCCTTGTTCTTGACATTGACCCTGGTAAATGTCAAAGAACAAATGGGTCCAGTTTATTATATTTACAATGTTTCATTATGTTCCTATTTTCAGATGTTTAAATTTAGGCAGCAAGAAACAACAGTGGAAAATAAAGATGTAAAAAATTAAGTAATAGGAATAGTCTGAGGATATTTGTGCCGAGAGTGGATGTTGGGCATGCACCCAGGGATTTTATTGAATTATTTTGTACAAATTATAACTATGAGATCAGGGTAGTAGCTGTCAATGTTGAAGCAGGTGCAGTGGTACCGTGGCCTTGGGCTATGAGGAGCTCTCTGCACCCCGATTATGATTTTCGCTACACACTGTCAGGAAAGGGGCACATTTTGCTTTACTGCATCAGGGTACATGGCACTCTTGCTACATCACTCCACAAGGTACTGTAACTGATCAAGAAGCATGAACATTAAAAAAAATACTATATGACGTAGGGGTTCCTATTGTAGCACAGGGCTACCCAAAATGACAAAAAGGTCCCCAAATGACACAGAGCTGCATGGCGCGGCACATTGTTGTTTAACATGATAACGTGCTTCCCTGCGTGGCATAATGCTGTTTACATGTAACATGGTGCTACCTGAAATAACACAGACTGAGATCTGTCAAATATGACAAGGTGCTACCTAGCATAAGAGACTGTTCACCCTTCCTGTGTCTAAATACACGTGGGAGCAATCATGTTCATTTTGCATATGCAACTTAGGTATTTCTCACAATAGGTGTATAGTATACTCTAGTGGCCACTATTCTTGTTAGGGCTGGAGCCGAAAAATGATGTTGAGTAACTAAAAGGCACACTTTATGTAACAGATGAGAGCTGCAAGAGCTTATACCAAACTCCGCCACCAAGGAAAGCCCTGGAGGCAGAAACAAAGGACAACAAATGAGCACCAACAGCTTAAAAGTGCAAATATTGTTTAGGTGGTAAATGAAGTATCTAGTGTCTAAGATTTACATATAACAGATTGCATAACTATGGGATGACCAGATTTTCCAATGTTACAAGGGATACAAAACTGCAGTTTCTGCCTCTAAAAGACCAGTAGGGATGAGTCAGCGTATACCACGTTACATTTGTGTATCAGAAGAACTTTCTACTTGTTTCAAACTAGGGTCTGATTCACAAAGATAAATGAAGCGGCGGCTGGCACCGCTCGTGGGTGGGGAGGCGGGCATGGGGTGGAGGCAGGTGGCAGCTCGCGGGCAGCTTTAAAAAAAAGTAATAATAAATAAATAATTGCTGCAGCCACCGGGTCCCGTGTCTTCTCTCCTGCTTCCCTGTGTCCGACCCCAGGTCGCAACAGGAAGCAGGCAGCCAGGGTCCCACCCCTAAGCCAATCACAACGCTCGTTGCGATTGGTCTGAGCGCCATGACACGGCGCTCAGCCAGGGGCTGTAGGGGTGGGCATGTTCTCCATGCAGGCTGTAATGCAGCCTGCATGGAGAACAGGGGAGTGCGCATGACTGTTTTGGGTGGCCCGAGGAGGCCGACCAAACAGTCACTAAGCACAGGTGTGTCTACCACTCCTCCCATCAGCTCCGCCCGCCCCCTCATCCACTGCCGCAGCTTGAGGAAAAAACAAAATGATAATAACATTTAATTATTATCATTTTATTTTTTTCCTTTCTTTGCCACTCCTGGCAGTGGGGCAATGCTCCTCTGCCTTAGTGGAGGAGCCGCCACTGGATAAATGTGCATTTTTGTGTAAATTTACTATTTTGTTGCTAATCACAAACTAAAGTTCCGATTAAATCTTGTCTTGTGAATACCGAAAAAAAAGCATAAGTTGACCTTTGTGACTTAGGCCCTAAGTCTGTGTGACCCTGCATATGTGCCTTTGTGAATGAGAGCAACTGTGTGTGCCTCATAAGCTTTTTGTGTGAGCCTATGGGCCACATGTATGAAACATTTTTGCATTCGCAAATGGTGCATATCAGTAATTTTGCCCGTTCGCAAATGCAAAATCACCTTTCAAGATGTATGAAAGGCTCTGTAGTCGCAATTTTAGGTAATTGCAAAAGTTGTTATTAGCTAAAATTGCGACAACAAATAGGGAATCACAATTTGCGATTCTCTTAGCACATGTACTAAGCATTTTCTAAATGCAAACTGTGCATTTAATAAATGCTATTACCATCAACCTGCGCTGCACTGTGTGAAAGAGAGAGGGCAGAAATGTGCCATATTTAACATTTTTTGATGCATTTCTTTCCTCTCCTTGTGCTGGCACACAATGTGCTGCCTTGTACCAATGCAGGCACCCTTGCGCCATGGTGCAAGGGTGTCTGCATTGTAGGCTGGATTGCTTTTGTACAGGAAGGGTGCGCCATCAGTGGCGTGACACAGGCCCAGGGGGCCCCCTCATCCCAGTACTCTGGCCGAGAGCTCCTGATTGTGTTCAGAGGGGAGCCCTCCATGTACCTTGCAGGGGGGGCCCTCAAGTTTTGTTACACCACTGGGTGCCTTCCTACTAACCCTGGGTGGGTAACTCCGCTCCGCCAGTGGAGTTTGCGGAGATTTGCCTACTCCGCACTTTGTGGCGAACGTGCAGTTGGGAAAAACTCTGCCTCTTTGGCGAAGCAGAATTAGCCACTTCCTCCTCCCTCCCAAATGCTTTGAAAAGATATAAAGAAGGCCTTACCTGGGTTTCTGCCACCTCCCCTGCCAGGCCGCTCTCCTTCCTGCTCCTCTTGCGTCCTCTTCGTTCTTCATAAAAAAAACACTATGGTGCACGTCTTGCGAGTGCGCATGCGCAAGACTTACACCGTAGAGTTTTTTTTATGAAGGAGGATGTCGAGAACGCAAAAGGAGCAGGAAGGAGAGTGGCCAGGCAGGGGAGGCGGCAGAAACACAGGTAATTGCCTCCTTTATATCTTTTTAAAGCATTTGGGAGTGGGAAGAGAGCGGGGAGGGAGCGTAGCAGAGCTCCTCGTAGCTCCACGGAGAGTTTTTCAAACTCTGTGGAGCTATGCGTAGAGGCACTATGCCAGCTCTGCCCAGGCCTACAGTCCCTACAGAGAAACAATCCTCAGTGGCAGTTTCCTCCTTTTAAGTGGCCTGAAGAATGCAGCACACTTAGAAAGAGGAAACAATGACGAAAAATAGCGGTTTCCCCTCTCTTTGCCTCTCCTGAAAAGGCGTAGTATTTTGGCACATTCCTAGGTTCACCAGTCTTGGTAAATCTAGGAATGCACCAAAATCCATGGATGGATGCATGGGAACACCCATGCTACACCCATGGAATGCCTTCCCCCGGCAGAGTACTGCAAGGCAGCAACGTGCGTTGCCTTGCGTTTCTCCAGATTTACCAAGCAATGCAGGGTCATACAAGGTGGCCTTGTGTTAGTTGCTAAATCTGACTTAGGAATTGTGTTACCCTTGCGACACCCTGCATAGCGCAAGGGCAATGCAATCACTTGATAAATTTGGCTGTGTGTTTTATATTGCATATGTAATGTGGAGAGTCAGTGTTACTTTGACACTGCATGTGTGACATTCTTTGCATGTCTGTATGTGTGAGGATGTTTGTGTATGTATCTTTGGGAGACTGTGTGTGAGACTCTCTAGCTACATGAGACTGCATCTCAGTGGTCTGATTTACACACTTGTGTGAGAGTGTGAATGGTGTTACAGTTCTATAGGTTTACAGGATATTCTCTGTTACCTGGCCTGTCTTTAAACAATCTATTGCTTTCTAGGAGTTGTAGTTGTGATTTGCTTTAAACAGGCAAAATTGACTAATACAACTGAAAAAACACAAATTTAAAGGAAAAGCAAAGTAAAGGACCATAAAATGGTGTCTCTGGTGACTCGCAGTCACCTGGTATCAGTGGCATAACGCAACTTGAGGGCCCCACCCCATCAAAGTACATGGAGGGCCCCCACCAGCTCCAGACTCAGAGAGGAGCTTTCGGGCCAGTGGACCACCACCCATGCACAGTGCAAGAGGAGGCCCCTGAGACCCCCCACACCAGTGGGTCTTATGTTACGCCACTGCCTGGTATCCTCATGTATAGGGGAGATGAAATGAACAGCCCGTAAACTGAGTGCTTATGCTAGGGATGCAGTCCCTGCTTAGTTTGAGCTGTGGTTGTGGGGTGGGGGGGTTAGAGCACTCATTTTTGGGGACCGGCACTTATTTTTCTGCATTCGAAATTTACTTGGACAAATAGAAAGGAAAACACACAAAACAGAAATACGAGGAAATTGAAAGATGGAAAAAATGCCACAAAGGTAGAAAGGAGGAGCCTGCAAGAGTGAGATAAAGGGGCAGGGAGTGTCTAGTAGTGCATTAAAGAGGCATGCGGTGTATTTAGGACTACACAGCCTTGGCATTCAGTGCATTGACATTTATTTGCACTGGCATCTGAGCAGAGCGTTGGGCACCAGCACTTATTCTTTTACAAATTGAGCACTGGATGCTGTAGATAAAATCCCATGCCATCAAGCGCCTCCCTCCCTATGCACCAATCACAACGCCCCAAACACTGCATACATAACACAACTTTACCTTCTCTGTATATGGCAGTAGTAGCACAAGGCCAGGCTTGAAGAGTTACCCGAAGAGCGCACGTTTGTAACCAATGACGATCCAAACAAGTTTGTTAAAGTTATCTTGTCTCAGTGACCTCAAGACCTCTGATGGAAACAGAAATAAGGCGCATATGACTAATCTCTCTCTATTGGTTTGTTTACCAGCCTTTCCCAGCCCACGTGTCTTTTTATTTTTCAAACACAAGCGCAGTTTCCGCAGCAAGCATCATGTTCACTCTCTTGACACGGAGGGGATCTATTTTGATGCCGGCTCGAGACAGAAGCTGTGGTTTTCTGGCACCGCCAGTTGGGGTCATGGGATGTACAGCCACGTGTCAGTGAGTGCGTCACGCCTGTGCTCGCGTGTCTGGTGTACTGTCTGCTCTGCTAGCTCGGAAAACATCCAAATCGAGGCAGCTGAATGTCTTTCGTTTGTGTTGTCCTGCGCCCAGATACAAAAGCTTCCTGTTGCCATCATAACGGGTTTTACACCTGGGCTTGAGGAGGGTGGTGGTTAGGTGGAGTTCAAGACAAGCAGCTCAGTAGAACACCAGGGTAATTTCATCTCTCCTACAATTCTGCTCAGACCCATAGCCAGCTTTATATATCTTTTGAGTCAAACCTCACAACAATACCATACAGAGGAGAGGGGAAGGGCTCTGGGGGACGTTTTGAGGAAAAATTGGGCACAATGTTAACATTTTCCAGTGTATTTTCTTAATAAGCAGTTTTCCACTGCGAATATTTTGGAAACATAGTAGCAAATGGTGTATTTGAAACGCACTTGTCACATTGAATAACATTGTATACATTTTTGAACGTGACTGGTCTCCTATCTCAAATGATTTATGGGGAAATGTGTGGCAAATATGGCACTCTAAAAGATGAAAATAAAGTAACGTTGATTTAAAGACGTCTTTAAATGTAATGCCAGGAGACATTCACAATAATATTACCAAAGCTCATGTTATACTATGAATACCACAAGTGAGAAAAGTCAAAACATCAAACTAGGGGGCATATCAGCAACACCCGGCAATAATTATCGCTCAGCGCTCTTAGCGTGAGGATAATTATCGCCGGATAACGAGGATTTTTATAGCTGAGATAGCGTGCTATTAGCAACGCTTATCTCCTCAGCGATAAAAATCCTCACGCTAACTGCCTAACGTGAGATTATCGCTGGAAACCCAGCGATAATCTCACGCAATGTGGCGTTAGCTTGCTGATAGGGACTCACAAACTTAGCCATGATATCCACCCTCCATAGGATATCATGGCTAAGTCAGTCCAGAAGCAGGCGTAAGGAAAGTAGCGAAAACAGGGGTTATCGCTACTTTTCCTGACACTATGCTTCATAGCGTGGGTCTTGATGATAGGAGAAATGTCGCTTAGCGACATTTCTCCTGTCATGTTAGGTCAGGAACGCCCACTTTGCATCTCATTAGAGATGCAAAGCTGGGCGTAAAGAATCCCCACGCTAAAGCAAGGTTTCACGTGTTAGCGTGGCCTTGCTAATTAGGAGATAAAATTATCGCCTCTTTTCGGACGAAAACGGCCGCAAAAGCGGAGATAATTTTTTATCGCCTGCTTGTAAATATGCCCCTTAGATTTATACCAAAGCCTTCCAAGCGCATTTAACTCTAAAACAAGGAATCTATGACTATCTCCATATTATTTCTCTTTTAGAGGGGTTCTAAATCACATTTTTTCAAATTGAAAATTATTATTTTTCTACGCTTATTAGTTCTGTGTGTCCAATTTAATGTTACAGTCTATAGTGACCCAATGCCTCCAGGCCTGTTCTTATCAAATGCATGCATTAATAAAGGAAACTTTAGTGAAGATTTGAGTACTTCCCCCCACCAGGACTTTTTGGAAAATGGATGTGTAACAGTGGTTGAAGAAAATTAGGCCAATAAATTAGTGAAAAATGTAATAGAATCTAACTACAATTTTAACAGGGGCATTTCTCTTTTCACACCAAGAAAATGTAGAAAAATCGATAGGCACATTGCATGTTTTAAAGCAGACTGAACAAGTAACTTTAGACAAAGCGAGGTGGGATATAAACATTAAGGTGTGTGGGCGGGGTTTTGGTCTGCTCCCCTCCTCACCCCTCACCAAGGACTTTTGGGGAAGTGGGTGGCAAGTGGGGGGTTTTCAAACCACTAAGCCAGTTGCGTTGATTAAACATTGAATTATCTCCCCAAAAACTGTTTAGAAAAATATTTATGACTGGATGAAGTGCACGGGGTTGCAGTATTGGAAGCTGAAAAACTGACTAGTGCCAGATTGGGAATCAATTACAGCAATGCTAAAATGTTTATGCCAGCCCCACATTTCACCATGCGTGTGTGGCAAGCAAGCCTAACTTTCTACAGAGCTCATGAGCAATTAGGGGTGCCCCCATAAAACATTTGAAAAAACGGAGCGCAAAAGGTGCATTTTACATCACATTTTTGCAATCTTACTGTAGACAGCTTTGGCTGTCTGTCGCAGACACCATTGTCTCCTATAACTTTCAAGCACCTTTAGGTTCTTTCATCGGCTGCATTTATTGCTTGTTCTCAATGTTCTGCTTTCCATTCCCTTGCTTTTCTTGCTATTGTATGTTTTTCTATCCTTGGAGCATAGCTCAGTAAACAATGTTGTTTTTTTTTTTTGCATTGGATGAGCTGTATTTTTCCAGAGCTGATCTGACTATGCTCTTCACACATTATCCTTATTATATCACTCAATATATTTTGTTTTTGCATTACCAACAATTCTATACCAGCAGGACATGCCCTGATTCTTGGCTCCTGGTCCCTCAACGCTCATGGTCTCAGCTGCTCCATTCACATGCAGAGTGCTTGATTTGCTCAAGCGCTCCGTCCATCATCCCCTTTGGTATCGCTTTGTTCGCCCTAAGTTGGCAGGGTATGCAAAGACGTGGGTCCCTTGCTCACTTTGCCACTGGATTCCAGATAGCCTGGCTGATGAGGGTTATGAACCCGAAACCGGTCCCAGGATGCTCTTTTCCGGTCCAGGGAAGACATGGCTTGGCAGTTCGGGCTGGACTGTTCCCATGAGGCACAGGGTCAGACTGATTTGCATATGGCCATGTCTGAACTAGGGTGGTGGAGTGAGCTAAAGAATGATGATGGATTAAACCCAGATCAGTTGACTGGGGGTGAGTGTTTGATTTGCTCAAGTGCTCCGCCCATCATCCCCTTTGGTATCGCTTTGTTCACCCTAAGTTGGCAGGGTATGCCCAGACTTGGGTCCCTTGCTCACTTTGTCACTGAATTCAGGATAGCCTGGCTGATGAGGGTAATGAACCCGAAACCGGTCCCAGGATGCCTGTTTCCGGTACAGGAAAGACATGGCTTGGCAGTTCGGGCTGGACTGTTGCCATGAGGCACAGGGTCAGACAGATTTGCATATGGACATGTCTGAACTGGGGTGGTGGAGTGATGTGGTAAATAAAATCTTCTTTACCGGACTGAATTTCATACGGAATCTTAAAATAAAGTAAAATAGCTCAAAATAACAAGAGGCAGAATCCGTGGTATAAGAGGTTTTCTAAATGGGCTTTATTCCATCAAAAATGGCCGACTCGAGTCGCGGCCTTCAGGTTCCGTCACCACGAGGGTTCAGGAAGTGAAGTACAATACTTTATTGACAGACATGCATTTTTATAATAAGTACATTACAATGAAACGAATGTAGAAGGCGTAACATTTGATAAGAAAAGTGACATAACAGGTACGTAATCGAAACTAGGCGTAATAAGGAATAAAAGAAACATGATTGGTTAGGATTATCTTACATAGGTGGATCTATACGATAATACTTAACATAGATGCGTGCGCAGCAGTATGACGTGTGATTGACGTACAACTAGGGGGTGAAGGGGACTTGACATTTAGCTCTACATGTGGAGACGAGAAGTCTGGGGGGTCAAGTCAACCTAATCCCAAATCATATCTAACATCCTATGTTTAAAGAACTATGTTATCCACAAGGAAGGACTCTCGGACAGAATCTATTCTATACTAACTGTGTGTGCGTGTACAAGCGCCTAAGTGTCTATATGAGATGCGAGAGGCAGAAAACTTTCCATGGCAGCAGGGCTATGAATCACTTGCAGGAGGACGGAAAGGCTGAGTCCTTTGCTTGGTAGCTGGAAGAATGTTTACTTAAACTACTAGACAGGAATGCATCGGCTGAGGAGCAAAATAGATAATTCGAAGGTGAAATACAGCTTCTTGGCAGGAAGGCGAAAACTGGCCGAGGCAGGCACCGTTAGCTGCACAGGGAGTAGGACAAAGTTCATGGATACAGATGCGAGCTCAAGCTGAAGCTGTCAGAGACAGAGAGCAGGGAAAGGCTTTGAGGACAGAATCGGGCCTACTTGCCTGAACTGTAAAAATGTAGTAACTTAGCCATATAAAGTCGGTGGCCTTTCATACTTAGGAATCGAATATCCAGCCCATCGCTGGCGGATCTGACAGAGAACATGTCGACGGTAGACACACATATGTTTGCGTCTTAGAAACTGGAACTGGAGGGAACATACATGTACTTGTAACATGCATATAGAACCGTTGGGGTCCAAGATAGGGGACATAACTGATCAGGAAAATCCACATTTCCACATTCCCTCCTTGTCCCCTACTTGCCCTTCAAGAGATATCAATCTCCATCATTCCATCGATTTGCTCATGGAGCATCATTTCTTCTTCCTTCTTCTTCCGGTATTTTGAACGAGAACTGTGATATGGAATGCATGATGTGGCACACAGACCACAAATCGCTGGTCCACATTGCAGGCATAAACAACAACTGAAAAGCATAAGAAGGCCAATACCTAGGAAGGATAGAACTCTCCATCCCCAGGCTGATACCACACTCCAAAACCACCCGGACCACGTCCAAGTGCCTGGATTCTCGTGTATCTGGCTCACAATCTTATGAAGGCGTGTTATAGCTTTATATACAGATGGCGAATTTTCTGGTATAAATATGCAGCAGCTGGATCCGATGACCCTGCAAGCTCCGCCCCTATCGGCCAGGATGACGTCAAGGACAAGACGATTCTGGAGAACAACAATTCTCATCACTGATTGTTCTTCTGTCAGATTGCCTAGGGCGGCTATAGTCTCGTTTACTACAGCTTCAAGAGTCTTGGTGAGTCTGCGTATCAGCTTACTATTTGATATGGTACCTATATAGGGAAAGATACCTTTATTGAAATCTACATACTTGTCCCATGCCGTCTCAGTATAATCGACAACTGGGAGATCTCTTCGCTCTCTATTGTGTACTAAATGAACATTTCGATAATAATCAGGGGGAGCTAGGAAAACAGGTGGCAGAAGGAATGCTATGTAACAGGTACCATCCCAATCTAGAGGCAGACGCATATATGCAGTCTGACCACATATAAAGTAAGAATGGCGAGAAGCTCTAAATGAAGATTTACCTTGATCACTATATTCTACTGTAGTAACGCATTGGCTATGGCCCATGTGTATGGAACCAACTTTTCTTACACATAATTCACCCTTAACTGGAAATACTGACATAGTGGGCAGAATTAGTTCAACTTCGGATTTGACATTCAAAATCATAAGATTAGGCATAAAATTACCTAATTTATACACTTCATTTTCTAAATCAGTTCCTGTTCTACTGGGGTGACCCTCCTTATTAGGGTGACAGACTTTGAATAAAACTAGATTCAGATTTCCCCATATCCAATGTTGTTGATAAACTGCTGTGTCTGGGTCTATGGAATTTAATAAACTAAACCATGCTCCACAGGAGCCATTGTGTGTGAACGGATGTGGAAAGAAAGGCAGAACTCCTTTGTTATTCTGATAGGGAGGGAGTCGGCCACACACCCAACAATTGGTGGCATTACTAGTCTGATGGGAATGATGTAACATACTAATGAATGTGTTATTGCGCAGCGCAAGTCTATAGGACAACTCATGTGGGGGTAATTCACTAAAAGAATGTTCATCAGTTATATTGAAAGCACGTTTAGAAACAGGATAATACATATGCAACAATATACTTGCAGTAACTATTAAAAAACTCAAGGAAAACAAAATTAATAAAGTCACAATACAGTGGCTACGCAGTAATTTACAATAAGCATGTCGTTTCATTATGATTCTGGACTCTACATCATTCAGACCTAAGGGATACATGTCGGGACAGATTCAACCGCTTCACCTTGGAGAGGACTTAAACAATCAAATCGTCCGACAGTTTGGATCTGGACCTGAGTTTCTGCTTATAGAGTTCGGTGCTACTGGCCTCAGCCAAGGGTAGCTTTGAGTCAATGGGGGAAGACACACGGGGAGTACTGTTTGTGTCAGGAGGAAGTCCATGAAATTTCTTTATATGGCTGGAATGCACCCAGCCTTTTCTCCCTTCGATCTTCACAGCTGTTCTGGTTGTCAGCAGGACCAACTTAGGAAGCCTCCACCTTGGCTCCAGTTGGGTTTTCCGATCGAAATTCCTGACGAGAACATAATCGCCGGGAATTACATCATGAGGTTTCACCTCGGTGTTGTCGGGAAAAGCTGCGACTACCTGTGAACGACAAGATTGTAGTGCAGACATCAAGGAAGCCAGGTAATCTGTCAGCATATTACAGTCAACATCAGTTATTTTACGCGGTATAGGCGTCCCCCACATATTCGGTGGTCTACCAAAGATCACCTCATAAGGGGATAGCCCTGTTCGAGAGTGTGCTACCATTCTCATGTAAAATAGCGCAACTGGTAAGGCTACTATCCAGTCCACACCTTTTTCCTGACATATTTTAGACAATCTGATTTTTAAAAGTTGATTATGTCGTTCCACGAGACCTGCTGCCTCGGGGTGTCGGACACAGTGGAATTTCCACTGATATCCCAACAAAAGTGAGACATGTTTCATTAATTCGGATGAGAAAGGCTGGCCGTTATCTGAATATACAACACGTGGTAAACCGTACCGTGGGAAGAATTCTCGAACTAGCTGCTTGGCAGTAGTCGGGGCAGTGTAATCTGATACGGGATACGCCTCTGTCCAACGGGAGAGAGCGCAGACAACTACGAGAACATATTTGAATCCTCGACAACGTTCCATCTGAATATAATCCATCTGGAGGACTTCAAAAGGATGGTCAGGAGGCTGAAATCCACCCTGCTCTACGGGAACACTCTTTCCTGGATTAAACTGACAACATATCATACAGGTACGAACTTTTTGTTTAGCTGCTGCTCGTAAATGTTTGTTGAACCAAATGTGCTGAATGCTGTCTAGCATAGCCTTCTCTCCTAAATGTGCTGGACTGTGAACTGTAGCTATAATGGCTTGAACCATGGAATCAGGGAGAAACCATACAGATTTCTCCTTCGTCATCCATCCTTGATCTGTCTGGATCCCTCCTAGTTCAGTCCACTTCTTTATTTCTTCTGCTGTGGCATGTGTCTGTATGTCAATTACGTCAAGTGCGGGATCCTTAATTGTCATACACTGTGTTGGTGTCTGAACTATTGGCTTTGTCATGTCTAATGTGCGATTCTGAGCAGTTTGTTTAGCTGTTCTGTCAGCTAAATCATTGCCTTGAGAAATGGTATCAGTAACCTTCGTGTGTGCTTTACATTTCATAATCGATATAGCAGTGGGTAGATGTATTGCGTCTAACAGAGCATGAATGAGGGGTCCGTGCTGAATGTGGGCACCATGGGAAGTTAAATAACCTCTCTCTCGCCACAGCACGCCGAAGTCGTGTACAACTCCGAATGCATAACGTGAATCAGTGTATACATTAACTTTCTTATTTGTGGCTTGAATACAGGCTTGCGTTAGAGCAATAAGTTCTGCTGCTTGGGCTGACAAAGTATCTATACAATTTGTCTCAATAACTTTAGTGTCTGTTGTGACTGCATACGCGGCCACTAAATCTCCTGTACTTGTTCTCATGCACGATCCGTCTACATACAACGTCAGGTCTGGATCTAACAATGGAACGTCTGTCAAGTCTTGTCTAGGTTTCGTCTTTATTTCAATGATTTCAACACAATCATGAGCTAGTGGGTCTGTTCCAATTACAGGTAATAGTGTAGCAGGATTCAATGTATTACACCGTCGGATCTCTATGTGTGGTTGAAACAATGTCAGTTCATAACCGGTAAGTCTTGCTATGGTCAAGTGTTGTGTTTGTGTTCGGTTCACAAGAACCTCTACTGCATGTGGTACTTGTACTGTCAATGGATGTCCTAACACTATGGCATCGCTTTGTCTGATTGCTAAAGCTGTCGCTGCCACTGATTTCAGGCATGCAGGCAAAGCCTGAGCTACGGGATCTAATGTACTGGAAAAATAAGCACATGGCTTGCGTGATCCTGCTTGATCCTGAGTGAGTACTGACAAGGCAGTACCTTCGCGTTCTGTAACAAAGAGTGTAAAATGTTTGCTATAACATGGTGTTGCTAAAACAGGTGCTTGACATAAAGCTTCCTTTAGGCTTTCAAAAGCTTGTGTATGTTCCTGAGTCCAAGGGAGAACAGTCGATGTGGCTGCCTCCTGTGTGGTTAACTGAATGAGTGGTTTTGCTAGAAATGCGTACTGAGGGATCCACTGCCTACAATATGAAGTGAGGCCTATGAAAGCCCGCACCTCCTTTTGTGTCTGGGGTATTGACATGTTAGCAATTAACTGGATGCGATCTGGTGTAAGCTGCCTTCCCTCCTTGGACAGCGAGTGACCAAGATAAATAACTCGCTGGACACAGAATTGCAGCTTAGAAGGAGACACCTTGTGCCCCTTGTCGGCTAGGAAATGTAAAACTGTCAGAGAAGCTTTTTCACATTCTGGCTCGCTTCTCGCTGTGATCAGCAGATCATCGACATATTGAAGCAGTGCAGTATTGACTGGCATGTGGATACTGTCAAGTTCTCGTTTCAGTGCTTGGCTGTAGATGCTGGGGCTTTCTGTGAATCCTTGGGGAGCGCGTGAGAATTTAAAGCTGCGCCCATTTAAACTGAATCCGAACAAGTATTGGCTTTCCGGATCTATTGGGACGCTGAAAAAGGCATTCTTGAGATCGATTACAGTAAAGAATGTTGCTTCGGAATCAATTGCTGTCAACAATGATGATATATCAGGGACCACAGGGAATTGTGGTACAATGCACTTGTTTAGTTCACGCAAATCAATAACCAATCGGTACACTGGTGGGGCAGTAGGATCAGTTCGTTTAAGAATCGGAATTATCGGTGAATTACATACATTGGAGTCTGTTTCTACAACTACTCCCTGGGCAATCAGCTCATCAATGATTTTCAGCAAAGCCACTACAGCATCATGCGGTAACTTGTATTGTCGCATTCGTGGTAGTACCACTCCTGCTTTCAGTGTGACTCGGTAGGGTGTAATGTTCATGCAGCCAACATCCGTAGGGCCTTGTGCCCATAGATGTACTGGTAAAGTCTGTAGTCGGGGATCCATGTCTCTAGACACATAGTGACCTTTAAAATCACGTAAAAACAACCTTACTCCTTCCGGAGAACAACATATTATGGCTCCTAGTGCTTTCAGAGTTTTAATTCCTAACAGATTTTCTGGGCATGATTTAGTAAGCAATAAATCTGTAGTTCGTGTCAAAGGTCCTATCGTAAGTGGTAGAGGCTGTGATACTTCATTAACAATAGGTTTTCCTGAAAAACCAAGGGAAACATTTTGAGAGCCTGAGAGGGGTGCCCCTGGAACTTCACTACGTTTTATAGTTGTTCGACTTGCCCCTGTATCGAGTAAGAATTTTCTATCTTGACCTAATAATTCACTATGTACATAAGGTCCTTCTTGATCTACAGGAATCTCGATAAGCGGTAAGTCAACTTCCCTCTCTAGGCTTGTTCATGCGTAACGCTGATACTCAGGATATTCATACTGTGCAGTCTGATACATTTGTCGTGTTGTGGTTTGTGTGGCAGTAGCAGGCAACGGTGGTGCAGCTGGCACAAACTGTATGGGTTGCTGTGAGGCTGGCATGGACTGTTGCTGAACTGGCATGGACTGTCCATGCTGCATAGCTCCTTGTTCATTCTGATCTTGTCTAACTAATCGTGGTCTCTCCTTTGCAATGCCTGTAGCTATATTACGTTTCAGGACTGGACAATCGTGTACATAATGGCCTAGTTGTTTACAGTAATTGCAGGTTCCTTTTACAGGAACTGCAGAATCACCAGAATGTGTCACACCCTTTTTGTGACCATCTGCTGGTACTGTCTGAGAAACTAGCATTTTCATTTTTGTATCCTTCATGCGTCTATGCTCGTGTTCTTGTTCATCCCTAATTCTATTGTGATGATACTGTAACATTTGTAGCATCTGCGACGGAGTGTTACTTTGCCAGGTACTCTCGAATTTCAATATTCTATTCTTTACTGGAGGCAATGCATTTTCCACTAATTTTGTCACAAATAAATGTGGATATGAGTCACTACTTGCTTTTATACCACTATTTATACCAAAACATTTTTCAAATCGAGCATAATAATCGCTTGTGTCTTCATCTTGCTTTTGTTTGCAGGCTGTGATTGCACCCCAATCTTCCTTTTTTGTAGTTAATAAACGTGGCAGTACCTGTACTAGTAAACCTGGTAACAGTTTAACTTTATCCCCGAGCCCTGAACCTGCAGTTCGGTCCCTTTCTTCCTCTGCTAATGCTGTCCAGTCTATCTTTTGGTCACCCACTTCCCACTCTTTTTCTTTCAGTTTTTCATAAATGCCAGCAGGCAAAAGCACCTTTAATATCGTCATAATATCAGGAAAGGTGTACTCTCCCATCAGTAACATGTCTTTAATTTCTCGGTGGAAACCCGCTGGGTCTTTGTCATGACTAGGTACTACTTTTTTCATTTCTAATAATTCCATTTTTGATATGGGTGTGTAAACAAATACACGGTGAAACTCATTGTCTTCGCCTTTTATTGGGTGCACTTCTCGTAGGGGATTTTGTCTATCCATATAGTACGGCGCTCTTTCTCTGCGGGGCAGCGAGAGAGAATCCGGACTTACAAAAAGGACATACTGCTTACGTGACACTAATATCTCTTTAATTAGCTTGTTACTAGAACCTCTCCATCTGTTTGTGAGTAGTTCCGTTAATATATCAGGTAAAGGACCAGGGTCAGCATGTTGGCTCTTATATAATATGAGGAGTTGCTGAATCATATAGATTCCAGCTAAACGTTGTTCATTTGTACTGAGATTAAAAAACGTGTGTGCTACGGTCTCATCACCGTATTTTTCAGGACTGTCAATCCAGTGAACGGCTGATCTGGCTAATTCTTGCTCATCCATGGAATCGAGGAGGTGGTAACCCCTTCGTTCTCGTAGTATTTTATCTGCGGCTTGAAACGAATGTTCAGGAGACTTCAGATTTATTATAGGCGTCGGATAAGTTCTGCTATTATTTGGGCATACTGAGTGTATGGGATCAGAAAAACATCTAGCATTATCATAGGATCCTCCTCTGCCTACATAGGCTATGGTCTCTGACTGTCTTGCGGAATTCCCTGATTCGGACACTTCATCTTGCTCAAACTCGTCTGTTCCCAATCTTTCTTCATGAATACGCTCTATTTCTTTACGGATTTTTCGGCACATGGCTATTATACAATTTTGCTTATCGTGTCTCCCTTCTGATATATTCTGACTCCATCTTGTAAGAATAAGCATTGCATTCGGGTCTACCCCCGGGCGGTCTTGATTTCTGATCACACAGTTTATGAGGAAACGTAACAGTTCCCCCTGTATTTCTACTTTCTGGAATTCCATAGCTCTGTTAATACATCCTGGATCTCGTCCTGTTTGAACAAAATGATATATGTTATCTAGATGCGTAGTCATTCCTGGTAACCTCGCTAAATACTCTGCGGCTCGCCTGATACGTAATGATGCCAGGACCATTTCATCCTCTTTACCAACCACCGGGTCATATCTACAATTTACAAGGAGTTCTTTAAGCGTACGTTCACTTACGAATTTAGGTGTACGAGAATGCGCTGACTCTTGAAAAACAAGTTTATTTATTCTGGGTGGTGTAAAGGTACTGCTAGCACCTCCCGTGGCCCCATCTGGGGCGTCGGGTGTGAATGGGTTCGTTGAACGTGACACAGCAACTATGGGCGTCGACACCCCTGTAGAATCGACTGCGGAGACAGATGCGGAAACAGATGTGCTTGCCGACGCTTGCGTCGGGACTTGCTGTTGCACGGGGACAGATACCTGATCCTGACGTTGAACCCCTCCACCAGACGGTCTATATGGTGTGGCGTTAGCATACTCGGGAGCTGCGTCGTCTAGATATGAGGAAAGAAAAACATCTTCTGCGGTTCTGGGATGCCCTTTTTGATGTACCTTAATTGGAAATAATGGGGGTGGCAAGTCTTTTGGCATCTCTGTAACAGCCTTAGGTAGTCCTTCGGCTAGAAGGGGATACATACCATTCATAAGAGCATTTCTTTGTCTATTTACTTGTTCTGATTTCACTCGGATACCTTCCTCAATTAATAGATTTTCTTGAACTTTATTTGAACTTTCTTTACTCCTCTCTTCTTGTCTACGTGCTTTTTCTGTACGTCTATGAGATTCTTTACGCCATAACTCAACAGCGTCTTTCTGTGACTGTCTGACCTTTCTTTTCCATAACTCTTCCTCTACTTTCATGATGCACTCTGCATCCCAGGTTCCCGCTGCGGGCCACCTTTGACTTTCCGGCAATCCCTTGGTATAATCTACCCATAGATCAAGAAACAATATGGCATCTAAGCCATGCTTATGGTACATAAAATGCCCTGGAGTGTCCCTAGGAGGAATAGGAACTGCTTCTTCAAGCACCCCTTTTCTGGTAGTAATCTGTCTTAACTTCGAGAAAAGCGGCATATTGACAACTGATCTGATACTTACTCTTGAATTCACTTAATACGAAAAACACAATAATGAACAGTGAACAATGAACAATCATTCATACCACAATATGCAAGACATTTAAACACTTTAAATATTGAACATTAAATATTTTAACAATGACCGACAATGATGACAGTCTGCCTAACTAATCACCACGCTGAATTCTTGACAATAACTGCATACTTCGGAATACTTGATATACTGCTAAACAGTACATATACACTGCTAAACAGTGCAGACCGGATTTGTGTACCCAAATCCGTCTTGACCGGCACAACCTATGTGCGCGTCAACACGCCTCCCCGGCGATGGTACTCACCGAGTAGCTCCTTGAAACGGAAGGCCTCAGAGAATGGACAGGACTCGATGACTGCGGACAGCGGACCCTCTGGACATCGGGATTTCGAAATATCTGGTGGGCCTCTGTATACCTCGGATCTTGCTCTCTCAGCTAGGCTCTGGTCGGGATACTTCGCACTTCTCACCGCCTCGTCTGGGTTGATCGCAGCCTCAGTCGCCCCCGCTTGACCGGAGGGAGCTTACAGGAAATCCTGCTGGTACGCGTTTATGGTCCGTCCAGTTGTGGCAGGAGACCGGGCCTGCAACGCACCGCCGGCGCGTGAGATGAGAAAGTGTCCCTGTTCGGGCGCCATTATGTGGTAAATAAAATCTTCTTTACCGGACTGAATTTCATACGGAATCTTAAAATAAAGTAAAATAGCTCAAAATAACAAGAGGCAGAATCCGTGGTATAAGAGGTTTTCTAAATGGGCTTTATTCCATCAAAAATGGCCGACTCGAGTCGCGGCCTTCAGGTTCCGTCACCACGAGGGTTCAGGAAGTGAAGTACAATACTTTATTGACAGACATGCATTTTTATAATAAGTACATTACAATGAAACGAATGTAGAAGGCGTAACATTTGATAAGAAAAGTGACATAACAGGTACGTAATCGAAACTAGGCGTAATAAGGAATAAAAGAAACATGATTGGTTAGGATTATCTTACATAGGTGGATCTATACGATAATACTTAACATAGATGCGTGCGCAGCAGTATGACGTGTGATTGACGTACAACTAGGGGGTGAAGGGGACTTGACATTTAGCTCTACATGTGGAGACGAGAAGTCTGGGGGGTCAAGTCAACCTAATCCCAAATCATATCTAACATCCTATGTTTAAAGAACTATGTTATCCACAAGGAAGGACTCTCGGACAGAATCTATTCTATACTAACTGTGTGTGCGTGTACAAGCGCCTAAGTGTCTATATGAGATGCGAGAGGCAGAAAACTTTCCATGGCAGCAGGGCTATGAATCACTTGCAGGAGGACGGAAAGGCTGAGTCCTTTGCTTGGTAGCTGGAAGAATGTTTACTTAAACTACTAGACAGGAATGCATCGGCTGAGGAGCAAAATAGATAATTCGAAGGTGAAATACAGCTTCTTGGCAGGAAGGCGAAAACTGGCCGAGGCAGGCACCGTTAGCTGCACAGGGAGTAGGACAAAGTTCATGGATACAGATGCGAGCTCAAGCTGAAGCTGTCAGAGACAGAGAGCAGGGAAAGGCTTTGAGGACAGAATCGGGCCTACTTGCCTGAACTGTAAAAATGTAGTAACTTAGCCATATAAAGTCGGTGGCCTTTCATACTTAGGAATCGAATATCCAGCCCATCGATGGCGGATCTGACAGAGAACATGTCGACGGTAGACACACATATGTTTGCGTCTTAGAAACTGGAACTGGAGGGAACATACATGTACTTGTAACATGCATATAGAACCGTTGGGGTCCAAGATAGGGGACATAACTGATCAGGAAAATCCACATTTCCACAGTGAGCTAAAGAATGATGGTCGATTAAACCCAGATCAGTTGACTAGGGGTGAGTGTTTGATTTGCTCAAGTGCTCCGTCCATCATCCCCTTTGGTATCGCTTTGTTCGCACTCAGTTGGCAGGGTATGCCCAGACGTGGGTCCCTTGCTTACTTTGCCACTGGATTCAAGATAGCCTGGCTGATGAGGGTTATGAAACCGAAATTGGTTCCAGGATGCTTGTTTCCGGTCCAGGGAAGACATGGCTTGGCAGTTCGGGCTGGACTGTTCCCATGAGGCACAGGGTCAGACTGATTTGCATATGGCCATGTCTGAACTGGGGTGGTGGAGTGAGCTAAAGAATGATGATGGATTAAACCCAGATCAGTTGACTAGGGGTGAGTGTTTGATTTGCTCAAGCGCTCCATCCATCATCCCCTTTGGTATCGCTTTGTTCGCCCTATGTTGGTAGGGTATGCCCAGACGCCACTGGATTCAAGATAGCTTGGCTGATGAGGGTTATGAACCCGAAACCAGTCCCAGGATGCTTGTTTCCGGTCCAGGGAAGACATGGCTTGGCAGTTTTGGCTGGACTGTTCACATGAGGCACAGGGTCAGATTGATTTGCATATGGCCATGTCTGAAATGGGGTGGTGGAGTGAGCTAAAGAAAGATGATGGATTAAACCCAGATCAGTTGACTGGGGGTGAGTGTTTGATTTGCTCAAGCGCTCCGTCCATCATCCCCTTTGGTTTCGCTTTGTTCACCCTAAGTTGGCAGGATATGCCCAGACATGGGTCCCTTGCTCACTTTGCCACTGGTTTTAAGATAGCCTGGCTGATGAGTGTTATGAACCCGAAACCGGTCCCAGGATGCTTGTTTCCGGTCCAGGGAAGACATGGCTTGGCAGTTCGGGCTGGACTGTTCACATGAGGCACAGGGTCAGACTGATATGCATATGCCCATGTCTAAACTGGGGTGGTGGAGTGAGCTAAAGAATGATGATGGATTAAACCCAGATCAGTTGACTGGGGGTGAGTGTTTGATTTGCTCAAGCGCTCCGTCCATCATCCCCTTTGGTTTCGCTTTGTTCGCCCTAAGTTGGCAGGATATGCCCAGACATGGGTCCCTTGCTCACTTTGCCACTGGTTTTAAGATAGCCTGGCTGATGAGTGTTATGAACCCGAAACCGGTCCCAGGATGCTTGTTTCCGGTCCAGGGAAGACATGGCTTGGCAGTTCGGGCTGGACTGTTCACATGAGGCACAGGGTCAGACTGATATGCATATGCCCATGTCTACACTGGGGTGGTGGAGTGAGCTAAAGAATGATGATGGATTAAACCCAGATCAGTTGACTGGGGGTGAGTGTTTGATTTGCTCAAGCGCTCCATCCATCATCCCCTTTGGTATCGCTTTGTTCGCCCTATGTTGGCAGGGTATGCCCAGACGTGGGTCCCTTGCTCAATTTGCCACTGAATTCAAGATAGCCTGGCTGATGAGGGTTATGAACCCAAAACCAGTCCAAGGATGCTTGCTTCCGGTCCAGGGAAGACATGGCTTGGCAGTTCGGGCTGGAGTATTCCCATGAGGCACAGGGTCTGACTGATTTGCATATGGCCATGTCTGAACAGGGGTGGTGGAGTGAGCTAAAGAATGATGATGGATTAAACCCAGATCAGTTGACTGGGGGTGAGTGTTTGATTTGCTCAAGCGCTCCGTCCATCATCCCCTTTGGTATCGCTATGTTCGCCCTAAGTTGGCAGGGTATGCCCAGACGTGGGTCCCTTGCTCACTTTGCCACTGGATTTAAGATAGCCTGGCTGATGAGGGTTATGAACCCGAAACCGGTCCCAGGATGCTTGTTTCTTGTCCAGGGAAGACATGGTTTGGCAGTTTGGACTGGACTGTTCCCATGAGGCACAGGGTCAGACTGATTTGCATATGGCCATGTCTGAACTGGGGTGGTGGAGTGAGCTAAAGAATGATGATGGATTAAACCCAGATCAGTTGACTGGGGGTGAGTGTTTGATTTGCTCAAGCGCTCAGTCCATCATCCCCTTTGGTAGTGCTTTGCAGCGGGCACTTCCTAGACAGGCCGCCGCACACAGTCGGACTGGTTAAAGGTGAACATGTTCTTTGAGAGAGTGAACTTAGTGCAGAGCATGTGGCAGTGCAACAGAGCTTATGCTTAGTATTCTCAAATCCTGAGTTCAATACCCTGGTTTGCACTAATTTTGTATGCCTTTTGTCAAAAAGTATCTCATATGGATTCCTATTGCCTAAGTCCAAGGGAAGTCGAGGATAGCCACACAGGGACCGACTCCCAGAGATGCAGAGGATATGTGAATCTGATTGTCAGGGAGCAAAAGACCTGCACTACTTTTGGACCAGCTTAAATGGGGAACAAATACTGCAGCATGACTTCTCAAGGAATGCAGAAAAACCGAGAGCCCAAAGGCTCAAGAACAAGCCCTGAGGTATTACATAGCAGGGGGCAGAGCCCCACTTACTGTTACTGGATTGCACAATTCCCATTGTGCTCATGGTCTTCTAGGGAATGCAGAGTGAGTGCTTCAGATGAGCAAAGCAGTCACTTACTTGACTCTTAGGATCGCACAATTTAACGAGATCACAATTTTTACATCTCACCTACAAAACAGAATTAAGCTCTCTCTCTCTACCTATTATGGACCCGAGTGTTTTAACTGAGATGGAAAAAGTGACGGAGTCTGTAAAAGGGTTGAGGCCTAAGTAATTAAAGGTGTGCACTAAAACATGTACGTTAAATTCCTGTACTTAACACAGCATCCCACTTGAGCATTATTTGGGTGCATCTGTGAGTTTAATGTTATTTAAAAGAGAGACATATCATACAACACCAATCATATGATTATAGCAAGTCAGACTTATTGGCTTTGAAGATGCTTGATAGCAGTTTGAAATATGAATGAAGGTCTTTGAAAACTACTGGTAGTACAAAAAACTTACAATAGATCTCACTAAGACTAAATTCATGATCAAGAACCCAAAATCACACCTTAGACTCCCCTTTGCAGTATAAGTTTAACAGCTTGAAAGGGTGCATTGGTTAGTCTGCCGAGGGATCAGATTTTATAGTAAACTACACTGGACTCAAAAATTGTTGAAAGCTACCCACAACAATCCCAGAATGCAGGTGTAGTCCTACCATGCAAGGGGAAGTTGTGTAGAAGCATCTTAATTAAGTTTGACTGTACAAGTCTATAATGTTATTCAAAATCTGCTCATAAAGCTGCATTATGGGTAGACTACTACAAGCGCTCTGCATAACAAAAATGAGAATCACTTTCTAAGATTTTCATTGCCAATAGCTCTAGTTACACCATTAATCCCTTTGGCAATGAAGCTGGGACTGGTAGTTCTTCGGTTAGAATAAGTCATTGCATAGGGAAAAAGCAATGGATGGTAAAAATCCTTTCCCATGCATCCTTTCCCATGCATGCCTTTACCACACAGGTAAGTATGTGTACCGTCACCATGCAGTACTTTACCATGCAGGTAACCTTTTTCAATTGACACAATTGTTATGTGATTTTAAAAAGTGGTGTACATTCAGGTTGATGTAAATAGAGAAAAGGGTAGTTTTGGGGTTGAAGGGTAGGGAGAGGTAAAGTGAAATAAAGGTCATTTTAGGGCTAAGGGATGGGTAAAGGTAAAGGGAGCTAAAGGTGATTTTAGGGTTTAGGGTGAGTAAAGGTAAAGAGAGGTAAGGGCTATTTTAGGGTTCAGGGGAGGAAAGGCATAAGCAGTAAGAGAGGGATGTTGGAGGGTACGCCCAAAATAAAATTAAAAAAAATATATACCTATATAAAATAGATATTAGTAATAGGGCAAAGAGTATGTTGCTGTATATACATTGCATTTTCTAGAAAGTAGGACTTTGAATTTGTTAATATTAGTAAACTCTGAATTAGTGCAATATTCTTTCTGTATTTTATTACATGTTCAGTTGTTGGTAGATTGTAAACATATTGTAATTGGAATTTACTTTATTACACTTTGGCCACTTCAAGAGGTCTTGGCTCTAAAGGTCTGAGGTATAGGCTTTTCCAATGCTAGTATAGTACATATGAACTCAGTCGACTTTGTGGGCCCGATTCACAAGGAGCCTTCTTCACTCGTGACGGAGGTCCCTCGGTTGTGTCGGGGGAGTGTATTCATGGTGGGACTTCCTCAATGGGTTCCTGCAGTACGGAAGTCCCTTCATGACAGTGGGCCCCTGCCATGACTGCCATGCCTCCACCACAAGTGAAAAGGGCACCTTGTGAATCTGGCCCAAAGTGTCCAAGTGAGTTCAGGTTGTGGGAGGGTATTCAAGATGGGGCACAGCTGAAAGTTCTGGACCTTGGTGAAGGCAGTGCAATTTTCTTACAGTGCATGTCAGTGGGCCATACTAGTGTTATTACATGTTCATCCAATCTGTGGCCTCTCTCCAGGTTACACAGAGTGATGTTCACATATCTACCTTTTTGGAATAACATTTCTAATTATTCACAAGAAATTCCTTGTTGATACTCCAAGTAATATATCTTTAGTGTTTCAACACAAGTAATATTATAAATAAACACAATAAACGACATATAACCAATCTAAAATTGTGGGATATCCCTTACTTGTACAGATATTATGACATTTAAGAAAATGTGAAAAGATGCAGCTAAAAGAAACTTAGTACGTGCTTAAACTAATATGTTGCCATCTTTGTGACCTTCTACACTGCACAGACATAAGATACCACTACAGGGTATGTGGTAGGTGAATATGTTCTGTGACAAAAGTTCATGGCCTCCCTACAGCTTGAAGTAAGGTTTGCTCTATACATAGGAAAGAGCCTGTGCTTCTGTAGGTTTAAAGGGGCCTATTTACAAGCCCCTTGCGCTTCTGGGGCATCACTTTTTGAGATGCACCGGCAGCACATTTGGCTGTCCATATTTACAAGGACAGGAAAAGCCACCCTGCGTGGCTTTTCCTGTCCTTGTTAATATGGCTCCTTTGCACGCAGCACTTTGAGTAAAAGGGGCGTTCCATGGGTGTTGCTGTGGGTGTTTCCACGCAACACCCATGGAACCTGACACAGTTCCAGAATTACGAGAAATTGTAAACCTGGAAATACAACTGGTTGCTACACCTCCCCAGTGCAGCGAGGAGAAATATATTAATTTCTCATTGTTTTGTTTCCTCTTTCTATGTATGCTGCATTCTACAGCACACATAGAAATATTAAATCACCTCTTATGATTGTTTATGTGCAGGAAGGTGTCCCTTCCTGCACATAAACAATCATTAAAAAAATGTTTTACAAGTTCTATGTGTGCTGATGTAGCACACATAGAAGTTGAAAAACGCCATTTCAGATTGTTTATATGCAGGTAGGGACACCTTCCTGCACATAAACAATCATCCCTGTGACACAGGCATCCTTGCACCATGGTGCAAGGGTGCCTGCATCGGCACATGGAAGCTAATTGTGCGCCAGCGCATGGGAGAGCATAGGGATCCGTCATATCCTTGTAGATATGACGTATCCCTGTGCTGTGAAAGTGCTGCAGCGTGGCGCAGCCAAAGGGCTTGTGGTGCAGCGCTGCAGCACTTTCTTGTAAATGAGGCCTAAAGTTTTTTGTGAAAAATCACATAAAGCGAAAAATTGTTTCAAATCTGCCAAATGGACAGTCTCAAAAGGCAATCCTTAGGAGCTATTTGGTTCCACTTTGTTGTATTTGCTTACACTGGGAGATCCCCAAGCCTAAAATTGACATACTATATGTGATGAGACTCGGGCCATACGTCATCATGGTAACCCAGGTTGTGGTTTGTTGGATAAATACCTTGATGTTAGAGCCTGCTCCCTAGCACTGTCCAGGGATATGTCTGATTTATCTTGCCAGTAGTCCTGCTTGATAATATTGCACATCATTTATTAGTTCAGGGTAAGACCAGTATTAACTGCATCTGATCTTTCCTAATACTGCCTCAACATGCGCAAGGCACTTGAAGGTTTTCTGCCTATCCATTGCGGTTGTATGTCATCACCACACATGCCATTACCATGCATGCTTTTACCACATATGTAATACCACACCATGACCTTTACAATGCCTGGCATTATATCATGGACTTTTACCGTGCATGTTTGTGGTTTTTATTAATATAATATAATATAATATAATATAACATAACATAACATGTGTGCGCGCGCACACACAAACCAAAGGTTAAAATGGCAGTTAAAACATACCATTTTAAATGAGCAATACCACTTAAATGCACCAGTTAAAGTTATCTCAAGTAACTATGACTTGTGTCCTAAAGTAACAATAATTCACGCTCCACCATGCAGTATTTTCATCAATGATGTTATTTCAGATGTTGCAGAGATGTTATTAATGATGTCCTAGAACATGCCATGAGTGATGTAATATGTGAGAGAATTAGCAGTGCATGGCAAGGGTGCGAGTTATAGCAACTGTAGGGCACATGATTTAGTTACTTGCAATAACTCAGTGAATGTCAAGTTTTTTTAATGTAATTCACTGTCATTATATAAAAAGAAATCCTATTGGTGTCATCAGTGGTACATTGTAATGTCTGTCCACAAACATATGAATGAAGCGTCAGAGTCTTTCTTTTATACACTTCAAGCCACATAATGCAGCCATAAAACCAACCACAAAAGTTCCAGCTCTGGGAATACTTAAAAATAGCAATAGATTTTCCTGGAGTCATGTTCTAAATAGAACCTAGGAATCATACTTAAAAAATACAACACTTTTAAAAAACACTAGTTCAGGCACCACCATGCATCGAAAAATATTTAAATTAGCCCACGAAGGGCTTTATGAGGCGCTCCTTCACAGGACAGTGAATAATAAATGAGTAGGTCGGGCTACTCATTTATTATTTTGCGGGGGGGAGTTATTATTAATTGTTTGTGTGTATACACAAACATATAAATATATGCCCCTTTATCCCTACCCACCCCTAAACCTTAAATCATCCTTACCTCCCTTCTTTACCTCTGCCCACTCTTAAACCCCCAAAGGATTACCCTTACCTCCCTTCACCTCTACCCACCCCTAAATCATAAAATCACCCTTACCTTTCTATACCTCTGCCCCATCTTGAACCCTAAAAAAAATACTTTTCTCTCTTTACCTTTACCCACCCCCAAACCCTAAAATCACCGTTTCCTTCCTTTACATCAATGACATAAAAATGATGTATTAAAAAATACTTACTTGAGTGGAACGTTTAAAGTATATTGCTTAGCTTTAAGTTTCCAACTGAATAGAGTTTGGAGTTTTATGTTCTTTATTTCTTAACTATGTTATTGTTTGGTTGTGCAGTTACACAAAACACTTCACACATTTACACTGGTGATTGCCTTTCTTTTCTGCCCTCCATCCTAAAGTTATCCCTAGAAGTCCACTTGGAAACCTGTGTACCTGTGTTGACTGGACTATGGGACAAAATCCAACAAATCTGTTTCTCACACTTACAAAACATATTGCAAAAGGAGCTAGATACGTCTGCTGTCGTTTGCCCTGAAACATTTAGGGTTTTACCTTCAACAAATACTTTCAAGTGATATGAGAGTGATCAGACAACTGTAAAGCATCCACACGTTCCCAGTGTAAACTATAGTGACTTATTCAGCCTCATTCCTAATAAAGCCAAAATAAGAGCACATGGCCCAAAGGCCCGTTTTATTGCTAAAAAGAAAAAAGTAATGTTATCCAGCCCTATTATAATCACTTGAGACTCACATTTTATTGATACTTTAATTATATTTTTTAAATGGCTCTTGTGCATAAAAGGGTATTTCCAACCTCAGACTAAACCCCTGAGGATTCAACAAGAGAGCACGATTATCCGAACTTCATTAGGAAATCAAAACTGTACATTTGAAAACTGAAAGTTTCTAATAATTTTATTTACTTCCAAAAATATAACACTTGGTGTTTCACTCTTAACACTTGCTGAACTAAGATTCATTTTACAGCTATCATTTGAATGTTTCTGTTCCCCAAACCTGTTTCACGTGCACATGGCCAGGGTGATTACAGTTTGAATAGTGCCTGATATTCTAACATTATGGAAGTAGTTTAAAGAAAAACTAAAATCAGTGATGCACTTTTTTTCCAGTTTCACCAGTATAACTTATCTGAGACCGCATGTTGTTTCAAATGGTGCTGTCATTTTTCAAATCTCTGCTTTTGAGTTGAAGATGTAGTCAATCCGGGGGTTTCTCTTTTGTGGTCATGTCATGATGGGCCTTTCTGGCGCACCACAGAGCCAATCGCCTGTGTTATGCACCTGCAAGGTGTAATGTGACTTCATTTAACCCGATATTTCTCTGAGTCAGTGCCTCATTTTGTGGTAGTACAGCTTAGGAACAGAGTGCAAATGTTGCCTCTTTCTGTTTCTAAACGGCACTATCTGAAATATATATATATATATATATATATATATTCACTGAAAAAACCATAGGTTTCAGGGGCGTTATAGTTAGCTGGACTTTTCACTCGTACAAAACCATTGAAATTCCCCCGTTATAGTTACTTCAGCTAACTAAAACTTGCGCGCCCGCAATGCACTGCTGTTGACGTCACATATTACATCACTCATGACATGGTCAGTGACATCACTGATGACATCTCAAATTACATCACTGATGACATCACTGATGACATCATCCAGTGAATGTGTGTTTTTCTGAAAATTACATATGTTTTATATATGTATATCTCAAGGTCGATGGAAGAATAAATGGGTATATAAGTGTCTAAATGGATGATTTGTTTTTGAAAAATTGATTGTATAACTGACTGATTAAGTGTATCTTAGTGAACACATGGCTTAGTGAGTAATGTTTAAATATGTAAATATCTGTATCAGTCTCTCACTTTGTGTATAAGTGGCTGCATGGATTGGTGAGTAGCTACATGAGTGTCTATATAGGTTATTAGTTGGTTTTTCGAGTATCAGTATGAGTGTCTGTATGGTTCGGAGGGGGGTATTATGTAGTGCATAGGTGCATGAATGAGTGACTCACTGTTTGTATGTGTTGAAGACAGCATGTGTGCAAGACTGTATGGGTGGATGAGTGTGTGCATGGGTGTGTTAGTGAGTGAATGACTGTCTCAATAGTGTCTTTATGAGTAACTACATATGTTTTAAACTAGTATATGTGACTATTGGTGTATATAAGTGAGTATATGTGAGAGTGAAAGATTGGAAGAGTTCCTGTATGAATAAGTATGTGTTTCTTTAAGTGATTGTTTAAAAGACTAAGTATGTGTAAGTTTCTGTAGAAGTAAGTGTGGTGGTGTGTGTATAACTGTATATGCAAGTAAATGGATGTTTGATTCTTTATTAGCATGAGTGACTATGTGTGTGAGTAACTCTATGGATGAGTGGTGTTGTGTAACAGGATGTATAGGTGTATCAGTATATATGATGAGTGAGTACATGTATGAGAATGAATGAATGAATGAATGAATGAATGAATGAATGAATGAATGAATGAATGAATGAATGAATGAAAGGAAATTTGTAAACGCGCTACTTAGCCCGAAGGCATCAAGGCGCCTAACCAAACGCAATTCAAAAAAAGGCAGAAATCAAATCTAAGAGTAGGCATTGGCAAATAGCCACGTCTTAAGGGCCTTCTTAAAAGCATGCACGGAGGGAAGAGATTTGATCTCCAAAGGCAGAATGTTCCACAGCTTAGGGGCCAGAGTTGAGAAAGCTCTGCCACCCCACTTGGCTTTACGGATCCGGGGAACTAATAGCAAGGATTTATTGGCCGACCGGAGGGTTCTGGAAGGTGTATAAGGGACCAACAGGTCCCTCAAGCCTCCGGACCTATTAGTGGCCAGAGCCCTGTAAATCAAAGACAGGGACTTAAAGGATATCCTGGCCTCAATTGGAAGCCAGTGTAATGTCCTTCTAGCAGTATGGGCAGAGGCCCGTTTGGGCAGGTCCAAAACCCGTTTGGCAGCAGCATTCTGCACCATTTGGAGACGGGTTAACAGGCCCTTGTTAATGCCTAAATAAAGAGCATTACAATAATCGAGTCTGGAACCTATCAGAGCCAAGACAATTTGTTTCCTGGCCTGAAAGGACAGATAGTGCCTGATCTTCCGTAGGATGTTTATAAGGCCCCAGCAAGTGGAAATGGTCCTCTTTACCTGTTGGTCCATCCTCAAGAGGGGGTCGATCAAGACTCCTAAGTTTTTGGCCAGGATCGTCGGTGTCGGGCACACGCCCATGGTGGAAGGCCACCAATCAGCCGACCAGATATCCTCCTTTCCACCAAACACCAGAATCTCTGTCTTTTCCCCATTAAGCTTCAATGAATTACAGACCATCCATTGAGCGACTGCCTCCATACAGTTCTTAAAATTGGAGGCAGCAGGGATGACAGGTTGGGCAAAAGACAGCAGTATCTGTGTATCATCGGCATATGAGATTACCTCCATCCCAAAAGATCTAATAAGCCTGGCAAGTGGGGTCACATAGATGTTAAAAAGGGTCGGACTTAATGCCGACCCTTGAGGAACCCCACAAAGCACAGGAAGGGATGGAGACAAAAACTCCCCCAGCTTTACTCTCTGTTCCCTCTGATTCAGGAAAGAAGCCAGCAAACTAAGTGCCGGCCCTTCCACCCCTATCTCTCTCAGCCTCGATGTTAGGACTGAGGGAGACAGGGTATCAAACGCAGCCGAAAGATCCAACAGGATAAGGAGAGTGGTCTGTCCTTTATCAACTCTGGTGCGGATGGTGTCAAGCACAATGGTAAGGGCAGATTCGGTACTATGTTCTCTCCTAAAACCATGCTGCGAATGATCTAACCGATCAAATGTTTCCAGAAAGTCGACAAGATGCTGATTAAGATGAATTTCCAGCATCTTGGCAGGAGCTGGGAGCAGCGAGATAGGGCGAAAGTTTTTAAGCACGCCCGGATCAAGTGTGGATTTTTTTAAAAGAGGTTTGACCACCGCTATCTTCCATTGAGAGGGGAAGGTCCCTTCCTTCATTGCCCTGTTCATAATACCCAATAAGGGAGGCAGAAGACAGTCCTTACACTGTTTAAGAAGTTTCAGAGGGCAGGGGTCTAAAGGGGACCCCGACCTGATCTTAGACAGGAGGACTTCAAGTTCCGATAAGGAAAGGGATGGAAAACTGGACAAACATCCCGGGGACACCTCCTCGGGTATGAGTGACTGTATAGGACTGTTGGTGAATGAGTGGATGTGTATGTGGA
The DNA here is from genome assembly GCF_964204655.1 of Triturus cristatus. Taxonomy (NCBI): domain Eukaryota; kingdom Metazoa; phylum Chordata; class Amphibia; order Caudata; family Salamandridae; genus Triturus; species Triturus cristatus. Next base: position 821,832,975 of record NC_140591.1, read on the forward strand.
TCTTAGAATTACTGAATAGGTTGTTGTAACTGGTATTGGTATGTCCATTGTTTTGAAAATGTTAGTTTCTATTTTTGAATGTGTGTATCAAAGGTTATATTAGGGGGAGAGGAGGTCTGCCACTCTATCACAAGGATGATGTCATCAGTGATGCCATCAGTGATGTCATTTGAGATGTCATCAGTGATGTCATGAGTGATGTCACTGACCATGTCATGAGTGATGTAATATGTGACGTCATCAGCAGTGCATTGCGGGCGCGCAAGTTATAGTTAGCTGAACTAACTATAACGGGGGAATTTCAATGGTTTTGTACGAGTGAAAAGTCCAGCTAACTATAACGCCCCTGAAACCTATGGTTTTTTCAGTGAATTTTTAAGGTTTTTTAAATGCTAATTCCTAACTATAATGTGCCTGAAACCTATGGTTTTTTCAGTGAATTTCAAATGTTGTTTCAATGCTAATTTCTAACTATGCCTACAGAGATAGGACATGTGAAGAAAGAAGAAAAAACACACAGAAAGAAAAAAAAGAAATGCAGAAAGAAACAACAGAAGTCCTCAAAGACGAAGAAAAGTGCAGGAAGAAGGATAACGTGCAGAAACAACAAACAGTGCATTGCGGGCGCGCAGGTTATAGTTAGCTGAACTAACTATAACGGGGGAATTTCAATGGTTGGTACGAGTGAAAAGTCCAGCTTAATATAACGCCCCTGAAACCTATGTTTTTTTCAGTGAATTTTTAAGGTTTTTTAAATGCTAATTCCTAACTATAACGTGCCTGAAACCTATGGTTTTTTCAGTGAATTTCAAATGTTGTTTCAATGCTAATTTCTAACTATGCCTACAGAGATAGGACATGTGAAGACAGAAGAAAAAACACACAGAAAGAAAAAAAAGAAATGCAGAAAGAAGCAACAGAAGTCCTCAAAGACGAAGAAAAGTGCAGGAAGAAGGATAACATGCAGAAACAACAAACAGAAGAGCAGAAAGAGGCCTTGTTGCAAAATCATCCTGTACCCTCAACTTTTTCGGACGGATACTGGTGGTAACTGAGTCTGACTAACCAGTCCTAGAGCCAGTGCTATGTTAAAAGACACTCAGAATACAGTGAAAACACCTACATACACTAGAGAACACTATGCGTTGGGGTCCCCCTGTGATTAGCATGACCTCCTCTGTAAGCCCCTACTATATAATAGGGCAGGGGATTAAAACTACCTCTTAAAACGCGCCACAGGGCGTGTTTGCACACGTCACCTCAGGCCCCGTCCCCTCGCTTCCCCACTGTGTAAACACACCCTGTGGCCGTTTTAAGTTGGGAGACTAAGTCCCCTTGAATCCTGAGGGTCCCTAGGGTCCAACTAGACCACTAGGTACCTCCAGTAAGCGCCACAGTGCTGCGTTGCAGAGAGATGTAAAAAGGGGCACGGCCTAGACCACCTCTCTGCAACGCAGCACAGTGGCGCTTACTGGAAGCACCTGGTGGGCTAGTTGGTCCCCAGGGTCCCTCAGGATGGAAGGGGAATTATTTCCCCAACTTAAAACGCGCCACAGGCGTGTTTGCACACGTTAACTAAGGCCCGTCCCCTCCCTTCACCACTGTGTAAACACGCCCTGTGGCCGTTTTTAGTTGGGAGATTAAGTTCATTTGAATCCTGAGGGTCCCTAGGGTCCAACTAGCCCACTAGGTACCTCCAGTAAGCGCCACAGAGCTGCATTGCAGAGAGGTGTAAAAAGTGGCACGGCCTGAACCACCTCTCTGCAACGCAACTCAGTGACGCTTACTGGAAGCACCTGGTGTGCTAGTTAGCCCCCAGGGTCCTCAGGATTGAAGGGGAATTATTTCCCCAACTTAAAACGCGCCACAGGGCGTGTTTGCACACATCACCTCAAGCCCCGTCCCCTCTCTTCACCACTGTGTAAACACGCCCTGTGGCCGTTCTAAGTTGAGAGATTAAGTCCCCTTGAATCCTAAGGGTCCCTATGGTCAAACTAGCCCACTAGGTACCTCCAGTAAGCGCCACAGAGCTGCGTTGTATAGAGGTGTAAAAAGGGGCGTGGCCTCAGAACACCTGTCTGCAACGCAGCTTCCTGGAGCATACTGGAGATACCTGTTGGGCTAGTTGGACCTCAGGGACCCTCAGTATTGAAGGGGAATTAATTCCACAACTTACAACTGGCCAGGGGGAGCGTTTGCAGAGTGCTGCAAGGAGGGGGCGTGGCCTCCGGCGCAATGATGGACTTTTATTTTTTTTTATTTTTTTAAGAAGGAGGGCTGTGTGGCCCCCCTTCTTTTTCTAATTTATTGGCCCTGGGGACCCCATCCCCCAGGGCCTGCACCTTACTTTGTTTTGTTGAAAAAAATAAATTTGGAAGGGGGCCACGTGGCCCCCCTCCCAAGGCCTTAATCGGCCCCGGGGACCCCAACCCCCGGGTCATGGCCTTTTTTTATTTTTTATTCTTTAGGAGGGGGCTGTGTTGCCCCCCTCCTCAGGACACTTATGGCCCCAGGGACCCCATCCGTCGGGCCGTCCTTTGTTTTTTAATATTTTAAAAAATATATATTTATAGAAACACCTAGGACATGCTGGACAAACCGTATGTACCTATCACCATGAGGATTTGCGTGATATCCATTAAAAGGTGACTATGCATACAATGAATCCACGTGGAATGTATTTACACCGCTAGTGAAGCTCTGATGTGTCTGACGCCCTACCGTGCCTAATCCTGGAGCCCCCGCCAGTGGGTACTCTCCAAGTAGACACCCTTGTCGTTTATTTATACAAACATGGGTAGCTATTGACGGGCACACTTAATACACACGCACACCAAGCCATTCAAAGGGGATTCGACAAAAATTCGACCAAACTATGCAAGAAACCCCCCTCACGGTTAATAAAACACACATCCACCGCCGGATGTATAATACTTTTTATTTTACTCTCTGGAAAGGAGACAAACCTCACTTGAGAGTCACAGCGTGCTCCTGGCTGAGCCCAATGCTGTGTTACACCCACCAGTGCCCGCCGAGTGCCACACACCTCTGTGTTATATTCCACCAGCTAGTGCGTATGCTATGACACACTCTAGCCCATGTGCACTGTAACACCACCCCGTGAATATGTCATGCCACACTTGCCTTCGCATGGGTTATATTGCCCCATCTAACGTGCCTTCATCGATGCCTATGTTATAACGCACAGCGCTATGCCATACATATTACAATCTGGGATCCATATCTTTGTCACAGTGCATATGCAATGTTACACTCCCCAGCACATATTTGATATTACAACTTTAGAGACTAGTTAGGTTACACAACAATGCACTGTGCATATTACATGCCAAGGCGCATATCGCATAGCACGCGCTAGTGCCTGTGCTATCTCGCGCTCTCCAATGAATCTGTCATTGCGCACAATGTATTGCATATTATATTTCACACCCCGGTTCATCTTATATCACACTTTTTGGTGCATAGTTTATACCATATACTATATCTAGTTTTCATTTTCAATCGTGCTCTCAGGACTATGTTCTATATAACACTGCGTCCACCTACCATTTTCACTGGTATTACATTTTGCGATGGGGGGTGGAGGGTCAGGGGGTGTTTCTGCCAAGTGAGCCCGGAGTCACAGAGACAAACGTCCTCTTCTTCCTGAATAAAAATGAGATTATGCTGCATACTTGTTCATATTTTAAGTAGTTCGCAGACACACATTTTAAAAACAATAAAGTTCCTAATACCCACCTTCTCTGAACAGTTAGCTTGCTGCCCCATCCACCTCCTCCCTATCCTCTGTTGTCTGAATCCATGGACTAGCCTCCTCCCTCCGGCCATGCATGGTCTGATGTGCTGCCACTGCCCTCCATTTAGCATGATGTACCAGTCCACTCCTCCTGCCCTCCATTGCCCAATTCTATGGCCCATCCTTGACCTCCTGCTTACCCTCTCTGCTTAGCTTGCTGCCCCTATTCTCCTTCCCCCTGCTCTCCGATGTCTTTGTGCATGCCCCTGCTCCATCCGTTTTGCCCACCATGTTCCATGGACCTGCCACTTCTATCTACTCTGAGTGTTCTGTTGAGCTGCCACTCCCCTCCCACCTGCCTAGCATTGTCAGATGACTGTAACCTGTCCCTGCCACCTCCACCCTGCCTGTCCACATGCCATGCCCCTATCCTCTTCCTCCTGTCCTCCATGGTCCATTTTACTGCCACACCCCTCTGCCCTCCCTGGTCTGTTGTGCTGCAACTGCTCCTCCTGCCTGCCCCGCACGGTCTGTTGTGAGGCCCCTTCCCCTGAACTCTCTTGTTTGTGCCCAGGTCCTGACCCTCCCTTCTATCCTCCATGGTCCTTTGTGCATGCCCCTGCACCCTCCTTCTTGCCCACCATAGCCATTGTGCTGCCACTAACCCTCCCGCTTGCCATGCATGGTCTTCTGTGCTGCCATGGCCCCTCCCACCTTCCATGTGTGGTCAGCTAGCTGCCCCTGACCCCCTCCCACCTTCCCTCCATGGTCTGGGTGTATGCCATCATAGTCTCACTGTTGCTCTCCATGGTGTGTCTTGTTTCTAGTGCCCATCCTGCCTGACCTCCATGGTCATCATGCTGCTCCTGCCCTGCCCCCTTGCCCCCAGCCCTCTGTTTCCATGTGCAGACCCCTATTCCCTCCCTCCTGGCTTGTCTGTTCCATTGTAATGCCCCTGATCCGTCCCTCCTGCCCTTTATGGTCTGTTATGCTGCAGCTTTCTCTCCTGTCTGTCCATTATGGTCCGCTAGCTACCATTGCCTCTTTCCCCTCTGTTCTCTGTTATCCATGTGCATGGTCCTGTCCCCTCCCTATTGCTTTCTATGGATTGTTGTGCTGCACTCCCGTCCCGCATGCCCTGTGTGGTGTATTGTGCTGCTGCGAACCCTGATGCCTGCCCTGTAGGGTCAGTTTGGTGCACCTCTCCATGTCCCTCGTGTGCTCTGTTATCCGAGTCCATGTCCCTACCCCAATTCCTCCTGCCTACCATGATCCAATATACCATACTTGCGAACATTTTGAACTTGGTAAGAGGGAGATTTTGAAAAAAAACTGGGGTATTGATTTTCCCCTTTGAGTTACATTGAAAAAGAGGAGATTGTAGACGGATCAAATAAAGCCCATTTGAGCTTAAAAACATTGGGCGTTTCCTGGATGAAACGGGTCTGTTGGCATGTATGGTTGTACTACCACTACCTCTTCCTTCTGCCCACAATGGTCTATTATATTGCCACAGCCTCTCTTGCCAGTCCTGTATTGTTGGTTTGTTGCCCCTGCCCCCCTTTCCACTGCCTTCCATAGTCTGTTGTGCTGCCACTGCCCTTCCTGCCTGCCCAGTGTGGTCAAATTGTTGCCTCTGCACTCTCCTACCTGCCTTCAAGTTTCAGAGTCCGTGCCCCTGGCCTCTGCCTCTCAACAGTATCCCAATGAACAACTAGATTGCTAACATTCTATATTTAATACAAAAGTGTGGAATGCCTGACGTCATCTTGATGTAATCAAAACTGTAATACCTAGAGCATTTCCTTTAGAAATTACATATATGAGAGGGTCTTATTTGCATCAAAATTATGGTTAGTGCTCTAAAAAACTAAAATGAGGACATATTTTCTGAGTTTTCAAATCGCGACAATGAACTTTTAAATTATTTGAAATCTTTATGTTTTTTTATCCAGTTGACCACTTGATTAAATGTTGCACTTAGGGGAGAGGATGTGTTGTTAATTCCAGAGCTGCAGACTTTGCAACTGGGGAACCAGGTTGGAGTTTCTGCTTCAGCTCAACATTCTGTGAATCTGGTCAAATCACTTAATCTCCCCATGTCTACAACCAAAATGAATTTGATCTTGTGTGATGTGACCAATGCTCATGTAAAGCACTCCAATACCTGACAAGTCTGCACTATATAAAACTCCAAATACACAAAAAATAAGTGTTTTGCACACTTCTGTCTTTGGGCTACATGTGGGCTACATCTGGGCGATATTTGTGCTGTATTTGGGCTCTTTTGTCTCTGGTGGCCTTCTTGGGAGATTTATTTGTTATGAAGTTTCCTAATTTCCTCATTTACTGCAGTCTCCTCAGTAGGAAATGCTTTCAGTTTTTTACTTTGATTCCATCAAGAAGGTATTCAGATATGTCACACATTTGCCATAAATTCTGAATGTTAGCACTCTAGTTGCTCATTAGATCACTGTAGTAAAGCTACTGCTCAACACGGATGTCTGCTGCTGCTATTAAAAGGGCATGTTTCAGTCTGCATATCAGAATTTTTTTATGAAATAGAAGAGGATTTGAGAAGTCACTCAAAATGTGCCCTAAGTTTTCTTTCTTCAGCACTAATCATAATTTATATGGCAAAATGAACCCCCTCATTGTGTTCCTTTTTAAATTAAATGTTTTAAGTGTTACCAGTTTATTCCAATCAAGATGGCTTCAGGTGTGCCATACTTTTGTCATAAGTAAGACAGTAAGCGCTCTAGTTGTTCTTAAGAACCTTGGGCTACATCTGGGTGATATTCGGGCTACATTTGGGCTCTTTTGTCTCTGGTGGCCATCTTGGGAGATTTATTTGTTATGAAGTTTCCTAATTTCCGCATTTACTGCAGTTTCCTCAGTAGGAAATACTTTCAGTTTTTTACTTTGGTTCCATCAAGAAGACATTCAGATGTGTTACACATTTGCCATGCATTCTGAATGTTAGCACTCTAGTTGCTCATTAGATCACTGTAGTAAAGCTACTGCTCACCAGGGAAGTCTGCTGCTGGTATTCAAAGTTCATGTTTCAGTCTGCATGTCAGAATTTTGTTATGAAATAGAAGAGGATTTGAGAAGTCAAAATGTGCTCTAATTTTTCTTTGTGCAGCACAAATCATAATTTCTTTGGCAAAACGAACCCCCTCATTTTGTTCCTTTGTAAATTAAATGTTTTAAGTGTTACCACTTTATTCCAATCAAGATGGCTTCAGGTGTGCCTTACTTTTGTCATAAGTAAGACTGTTAGCGCTCTAGTTGTTCGTTAGAACACTCTGGGACATTCTGTCATTAGGCTATACTTGGGCTACATCTGGGTGATATTTGTGCTACATTTGGGCTCTTTTGTCTCTGATGGCCATTTTAGGAGACTTATTTGTTATGAAGTTTCCTAATTTCCTCATTTACTACAGTCTCCTCAGTAGGAAATACTTTCAGTTTTTTACTTTGATTCCATCAAGAAGGCATTCAGATGTGTCACACATTTGCCATAAATTCAGAATGTTAGCATTCTAGTTGCTTATTAGATCACTGTAGTAAAGCTACTGCTCACCATGGAAGTCTGCTGCTGGTATTGAAAGTGCATGTTTCAGTCTGCATGTCAGAATTTTTTAATGAAACAGAAGAGGATTTGAGAAGTCACTCAAAATGTGCCCTAATTTTTCTTTCTGCAGCACTAATCATACTTTATATGGCAAAATGAACCCCCTCATTTTTTTCCTTTTTTAATTAAATGTTTTAAGAGTTACCACTTTATTCCAATCAAGATGGCTTCAGGTGTGCAATACGTTTGTCATAAGTAAGACTGCTAGCGCTCTAGTTGTTCTTTAGAACACTCTGGGCAGCTGCAGTAGAACACAAAGTAATCAACTGACAGTCTCTGCCCTTGTTGGATGTACATGTTTTACTGAGAATGTCAGACTTCATTCTCACATGACTGAGAAAGCTAATGTGAATTTACAGAAAATATGCTCTCAGTTTAGCTTATAGATCACCTTCCAAACCTCTGTGGGAAAAGCATGAGAAAATAGTTTTCTCTCAAACATGATTAATGATATCACAGCAGAAGGTTTTTTCACATGGTAAAATCACCTTAGAACACACCACAATTCCTAAAATGAGTATGGTACCATCAACAAATTATTTATAATGTAACTAAAGTCTTAAAACCTTCTATTAACTGCAATGCTTTTTAATGAGGTGCTATCATGTATATTGTTCCCAAGATGGCTGCCACCACTTCTTGGATGAAGTACTGACAGCCAATCAGATCTCACGATGAGATGTGTGGTTAGGCTCCGCCCAGATATATCTATCTTTTTAACTCTAATTTTCTCAGGAACTACTGAACGGATTTACACCATTGAAGCAAAAGGCACGAGACTGAACTGAGGACTACCTCTATGCCAAATTTGGTGTAATTCCGTTCAGCAGTTCGTGCTGTAGCTGCGTCAACAGGTCCTATGGGAAAATGCATGGGGAAAATGCGTTTTAGGACCCCCTCTTTTTTCTCGGCCCCCGCTTGACGAATCACCGTGAAATTTTCAGGATAGGAGTGGACCGGAGCTGGCCAAAAGTTTGGAAAATTTCTTGAAGGTTCGTCAACCGGCGCCAGACTTATTGGGAATAGAATGTTGCGGATTTCCTATGGAAAATAAGTCCTAACTATAACAATCCAAACAGTAGATAATATATACATATATATATATATATATATATACAAAAGTTTCCCCTCGTGGGACTCTCCCCATCAGGTAAGTATCACGAGGGGTAACTTTTGTTGGATGGATTTTTAGTGGCCGGCCCTGGCCACGGGACGATGCCACCGCATGAAGTGTGGGTCCATTTGTGCTCAATATAGCGGATGATGTACGAAGCAGGAAGAGCTATTTAATGGGTGAGAGCCATGACTTGAGACATTGTGTTTCCCGAGAATACTTTTTAATGGACATTCACAGAAGCGTCCCACATGGGTTGAACACTGATACTACTAGTCTCATAATGCAATGGTCACTGATGGACATGTGACATTTGTAAATAATAAAAAGGGAAAACGCTAGCTTGTATGCGTGCTGTGTCTTTTCTACAAGCAGTCCATGGTTAAGGGTAGTGGCCTGAAACGCATAGGACTGGAGATCGTGAAAGGAATGGTGTCTGTGTCGAGAGCTTTCACATATGGGCTGAAACTTACCTGATGGCGAGAGTCCCACAAGGGGTAACTTTTATTGGATGGATATATATATATATTCACTGAAAAAAACATAGGTTTCAGACACGTTATAGTTAGAAATTAGCATTTTAAAAACCTTAGAAATTCACTGAAAAAAACATAGGTTTCAGGGACGTTATAGTTAGCTGGACATTTCACTCGTACAAAAGCATAGAAATTCCTCCATTATAGTTAGTTCTGCTAACTATAACTCGCGTGCCCGCACTGCACTGCTGATGATGTCACATATTACATCATTTATGACGTGGTCAGTGACATCACTGATGACATCACTGATGACATCTCAAATGACATCACTGATGACATCATCCATGTGACAAGCTAATACACCTCTCTGCAACGCAGCTCTGTGGTGCTTACTGGAGGTACCTGGTGGGCTAGTTGGCCCCCAGAACCCTCATACAACATACATTTAACAGCGTTTTTTGCTTACCCTAGCTTCCAGATAGGGTCATATTCCAGCTAACGTACTCCATTTTTTATTACACTAATAGTGAATAATATTATTCACTAATTGTATAATCAAAAAATGGACAGAAACCAGGCAAGTGGAGCTCCAACGAGTGTCCATTAGGAAGTGCTACCCCTGTGTTCCAGGCACTGATTTTGCTACCTCTGAGGCCAGGGGTCCCAAAAGCAGTGCTAGGGGAAGCAAGGGCTAAAAGAGAAAGGAATTTCAGTAAACAGGCTTTACCAGCAGTTGATATGCACAAGGTTAATACTGAAATATCCATATGTTCGTATAACTGCATTGATTTATCTTCTGTGGGAGTTTACAACATTGAAACCTAGTAGGCATTCAAGCATGAGTGCATATTTACTGGTTGAATAAATGTGGAAATATACCAATTTCAGCTTAATTTTCACCCAAAACAAATATGGATAAATACAGATAAAATTAGCAAATAATTAATATGGATAAATACAGATGGAAATGTAAAAAAAAAAAATACATAAAACCGGGAGCCCCAATAATAACGTATTGGAAAACACTTACCTGTGTGGTACTTTTGAAGTATATTGCCTAGCTGTATGTTTTCTACTAAACAGGGTTTGTAGTTTTGCATTCTTTATTTCTTAGCTATGTTATTGTTTGGCTGTGCTATTACACGAAACACTTCACACAGTTTATTGGGGATTGCCTTTCTTACCTGCCCTCCCTCTTAAATTTAGACCAAGAAATCCATATGCAAACTTGTTTATCTGTGTTGACAGGACAATAGGACAACATTTAAATGGCCTTTTTCTCAAACTTACAAAACATATTACAAAAGGGCCAATATAGGTCTGCCGTTGTTTGCTCCAGAAACCTCTGGGCCCGTGTTACCTTCAACAAATACTTTCAAGTGATATGAGAGTGATCACACAACAGTGAAGATTCCACACGTATCTAGTGTAAACTGTAGTGAGTTATTCAGCCTGGTTCTTAATAGAGATAAAAAAGAGCACATAGCCCCAAAGCCCGATTTATTGCTAACAAAAAAGTAATTTTAATCAGCCCTTTCATAATCACTTAAAATCACAATTTGGTAATAGTTTAATTATATATTATTAAATGTCTCTTGTGCATAGAATGGTATTTCCAACCTCAGACTAAACCCAATGAGGATTTAACAAGAGAACACAATTATCAGAAGCTCACTAGAAATCGAAACTTTACATTTGAAAATCGAAAGTTACTAATAATTGTTTTTACTGCCAACAAAACAACACTTGGTGTTTCACTCTTAACACCTGCTGAACTAAGATGACTTTTACAGATGCTATCATTTGAATGTTTCTGTTCCCCAAACCTGTTTCACCTGTACATGGCCAGGGTGATTACAGTTTGAATAGTACCTGATATGTTATTTTCATGGCAGTAGTTAAAAGAAAATAAAAGAAAAAATTAAGGGGCATATTATCAAGAAAAGGCGTTAAAATTATCGCCGCTTTAGCGCCAGAAAACTTCTGCTAAAGCGGTGATAATGGGCTTGATAATATGCCCATGAGAATTCCCATAGAAGCCCATGTTCTGGTGTCAACATGGGCTTCTATTGGAATTCTCTGCTGCATATTATCAAGCCCATTATCGCCGCTTTAGCGGCAGTTTTCTGCCCCTAAAGCGGCGATAATTTTAACACTGTGCTTGATAATATGCCCCATATAAGTTACACACTTTTTTCCTGCTGTCACTTATAAAACTTATCTCAGACCACATGTTGTTTCAATTGGTGCTGTGATTTTCAAATCTCTGCTTTTGAGTTGGGGATGGAGTCAATCTAGCGGTTTCTCTTTTGTGGTCATATCATGATGGGACTTTCTGGCATAGCACAGAGCCAATCACCTGTTTTATGCACCTGCAAGGTGTAATGTGAGTTCATTTACCCCGACATTTCTCTGAGTTAGTGCCTCATTTTGTGATAGTACAGCTTGGGAACAGCGAGCAAAGGTTACCTCTTTCTGTTTTTGAACTGTGCTGTCTGAAATTTAGCCTCATTTAGAGATGGGCAACCACGGGTTTGGTGGGCAGGGTACTCGGTTGCATTTATGATGGAGTACCCTATCCACATTGCACTAAATCAGGCTCTTAGACTTGTGATCTGTGCCTTATTCACTATTTACTTAATTCATGACATTGTAGATGCTATCAGTAACAATCCCAAAGGAAAGGCCCCTTATCTCGATTGTGTGCCAGTAGATATCTTTAAATTGAATATAGATATCTCCTCCACAATCACCACTAACACCTTCAATTCTGCTTCAAGCACTAGTTTTCCCTCTTCTTGATCCCAATCAATCATTGCTTCTGTTTTAAAGAAGGGGGACACAGGTGATCCCACCTGTTACAGACCAATCTCTTTAATGGGCCTCAAATGTGAAAGTTGTTGGCTGTGCCCCTGGAAAGGTTGACAGAGTGGGCAAATAAGAAAAAAAATTAAACTGAGTTCATGCATCTGTCATTCATGGATCTGAGCTCAGCTTTTGACTGTGTGAACAAATCCAAGTTGCTGGTGCTTATGCAATCTCTGAAGTCGGGGAAGCTAATGCAATGTTGTTTATGTTAGCTCTCTGCCAACCTCACTGTGAAAGTTGAATATGGGGCATGAGGAATTGTACAGATTCATTCCAGCTAACCAGAGGTGTGCATCAGGGTTGTGTGTTGGCCGTGTTTCTTTTACACGTTATAATAATCAGCTTGAAATCGCTTTGTTGACCAAAGGACATAATATGACTCGGATAGGTTTACACCCCATTCTGCATTTTTGTATGCTGATAATGCCATTATGCTGGCTAATTGTGCTAATGGCTGGAACAACCCTCAGGAGTCTTTAATTGCCTTCATGGATGATCCAGAGCTCATTGTCAATTTCTCGACCTTCATCCTGATATTTGGACCTAGTCCACCACAACCTAATTAATGATACAATCATGAGCAAAGTTACTTTCTTCTTGTGCCTGTGAGTGCCTTTTGATTATCAAAATAAGTGACAGCATCCTTACCTACCATCAGAAGGAAACAGTTTGTTCAGTCACTGGGGGCTGCTTTGGATTTCAGCTGCTTTTTCATCTTGCTCCTTGTTTATTTCTTTATTTGTTATGAGGAATTTGGCTTGGTTCTATGGAGGATGTTAATAAAACACAGCTGTAGTTTATTTGAATCTCTGTATGGAGTAAAACCTGAAATTGAGCTCAACAATTTAATAATAAACAACTGCCAGTCCCCTGAATGGATTTTCTAGGTTAGGTGTCTCAAAACTACCTTTTTCAAACTTGACAGACAGACTTATTTGTTAACCCTTCATTATTGACTAGACAGGATATGCTTTGGGCTAAATCTGCTTTTCACGACTTTACACGTACCTAAAGGGAGGATACCGAACTGCAGAAATCAACAGGATGTTCACATGCTCTACTAAAAATGGTTTCCTCTATTGAGCCTTATCTCACTTATGTGTGAAATACAAAAGGCACAGGTTTTTATAATTGCTGTTTAAGTCAGAGAGTGTGCATATTTTGATGAGTTTACCGAAACATGAATTGGCCCCCTGCCTTGTGATTCGGTTTCCATACACTCAACTTTGCACTCTAATTTGTTTTGTAGGATTTTTGACCTTTTATATCCACCTTACCTTTTACTTGTGTTAAAGAGGTTGAATTTTAAACACGGAGACCAACTCCTATTTATATAATTAGCAGATCTATTAATGTCAGAAAATCCTTACCTTTTTACAATGTCAGTTAATAGGGATTGTATACTTTTATGTATGTATTCCACTGTTTGGCTATGTATTGTTTTATCTATTTGACTTTATAGAGGGATAAACAAGTAAAGGTTATACTGGTAATAGCTGGGTGAATTTGTGAGTAGAGGAATTAATTAATAAGTGAGTGTATGGATGTTTGCAAGCAATATTATAATAGTACATCAGGGTTGGGCATCAACATGCTATGAATGCCCACAATATGTAGCAAATGATTTACATTATTATGCCACAGCAAGCACTACGCCAATTTTAGACCTCATTGTTCCAAGAGTGCCTATAATGGCAAGAGTTACTGCCCTTTTGCTAGGGTAAGCATTATGCAGAAGTGGGCATCATTGAGCGAAGATTGTCCACCATAAATCAGAAATAACCATTACCACCATAATGCATGTTCAGATTTACCCCATCACTAATTAATCCTAGCTACTTGTTTAGATTTGTCCCTTTTCTTAATAAACATTAGAGGGGCTATCCGATGAATGTCACTCTGCATCTCAAAACCCAAGCAGGCATCATCAAACAAAGTAACATTCTAGAATGCCGGTTCGTGATTGTCAGTGATGCAGGACGGGAAAGAGAGAAATGATCTATATTCTACACGAGAGAGCTCCTTTAATGACTGTCTGTATTTGCCCCATTACTCAGTAATCCTTATGCCTGTTCAGATTTGCCACATCACTCATTTATCTTGACTACTTGTTCAGATAGAATTTCACTCAGAAATCTGGAGTGGCAATCTATGTCGGTCAATGCGTAGAAGGCTTGGCTGTACAAGCATATTTGCACCATCTCCCTGAATTAATTGAGATTTTTGACATTACTCACTTTGTAAGCATACCAACAAAATACTACATTTGCCTAAATTATGCAAGGTTTTTTCATGTCTTAAAAAGGCTTTTTTATGGTCAAAGTGTAAAAGGATTGTTAAACAGGAGCGGGGGTTTCGACCCGAACATGCTATCATGGACCATTGTTTTGTTCTTCGATCTATTTGCTTGTAGCTTCACTGAAGTATATCGATTATATTTCTGCTTCATGGATTCCCAGCGCGTTTGTCTGGGTGGACCAGTCTCAGATGGGGGATAAATTAGGGCTTGTGGGCCATAGCCCCATCCTTACTCTGTTTGTTAAAACTATTACATAACAGAAATTGGGCCCAGGTTGGCATTGCTTAAAATGGACGATTGTCTAAAGGTATTGCGATATACAATGGTCTTATGCAGGGCTGTTTTTGGCACTGTCTCTTTGTCATCTTTCTCCTCAGGTCTTCCAGAAGTGCTACAGGAAACCCCAACCTTTTCACCTACGACTGCAGTGATGCATGTTTCCTATATACTTTATGCTGACAATCAAATAATAATCTAAATATAATGGATTATACTCAGATCAGTTTAAAGCTAAAATTAGGTGCTCTTCAAAAGTATTAAGGCATTGATGTTTGCTCCTCATATGGACAATGAATCATGGTGGTTAGTAAGAACAGAACTAGAGCAGGTTGCACCGGACACATACTCAGGGCTTTTATTTTCATATAATTTGAAATGGATTACTCAATTGGCTAATGTTAAGACTACCATAGACGACAAATGCTCTACTCGGAGTTGACATTTGGTTTGGGCAGTCGCAGCTGGTGCAGGTAAGCGCAGTGAGGTGGTGGAGCGGGGCGGGTGGGTAGTCAGCCGACAATGGAATAGGTTTCATTTATTTATTTAATTTTACCTACTCCGTCGTCTGTTGATTTAGCCGCAGTTATCTCCTACGGCTGCCGCTGGGTACGGGGACTGTCGGGTGAACCACTCTTGAGAACATTTAAAAGGAAGGTAATGCCTCAAGCTCTCTATGAGTCAGAGCTGTTTTCCCTTCTGAGTAAGGGATGGTTTGGATGGCCTTAGTCTTAACAAAGTCACAAAGCTCCTTCCTGTTGCTATGCATGAGGCTATAAGGTAGGAGCTGGGGTTGGTCTCCTGGAACTTGCTGGCAAAAGCCCACCTTTTAAGATTTGTTTACTCTCTACATGGGTACCCTCATGATAAGTCTCCTATTGTTGGACACCACTTGTAGCGGAAGATACTGAAAGTCCTCCTAAGCCTAAATACCAATGTGCTGGTTTGTGGGGATTTTTTTTACATGTACATTTTCTGAGAGTTATTTATTTCATGCATTCAAGAAATTGTTGCACCTTTTGGATCACTCGTTGTCCCCTTCTATGGATGTTCAATATTTAGGGAACAGACCTTCTATCGTGCTAACCTTTGACTGGGTGTAGTGTCAAAACTACTTTTCCTTTTTATTGAAGCTTTCTGGCAATAGATTAATGATAATTAATATTATCAACAAAATGCACCATTTGCTAACATTATTATAAATCGTTTTCATATGTGAATGTCATGGTGTTTATGCTGATGATAGCTCTCCCAGTCCTTCCCCAACAGCGAGGTCTGCATCTGTTCTTACCTCTTATGATGCTAGCTGCACTGGGTGTATTACCTCATGTCATTGAGGCCAGCAGAAAGGGTGTACAAGCACCTGAGGTCATTAGTAGAGACCCTCTCTGAATTAATCAAAAATGGGGCAGGATCTCAAGTTGTTACATGGGGTCTTTCTTGAAGTCAGCAGTTCAAATTGCTTTTCAGTGCACTAACATAGCTAAAATGGCAATCTATTTTATGATCTCCATCACAATGGTCAATCTTTCCACATGTTAGCTAATACTAAAATTGCCAAAGCTAGTTTGTACATAGCACCACAGGATGCTATACAGTTTTGGCTTAAAAAAGCATAACATTATGAGTCCATCATTTCCCAATACAGTCGCGTTCACCAGAACTTAACATTTTGAGAAATTTGTAGACCAATAATTAACAAAATTGAAAGAGCTTCTGTTTTGCTCAGAAGTCTACCATGATATTTCTTTTAAACTATTCCTATTGTGGTGTTGCCCTGCAGTTTGATTAACATGATATGAGCATTACACTGCTGATATTTTCACAGCATGTGTGCAAGATTGCGCAATGGAATAGTTCATGCATTTTCAACTTGCTGGACTAAACCATGTGAAATGCAAATGTGCAATTAAATAAATGCCAATTTTCCAAATTGTTAATGTGCTTATTATAAGTGTTACTTAATATGCAAATCACCACAGCTACATGTGGCAGAGTGTCATGGGAAGCTGTATAATACTAGCATGAAAATAGGTCTAACATGATTTTCCATACCAATTTGTCAGTACAGTAAATATTCATTTATTAGTCAATAAAATCATAAATATCATAAAAGCATAAAAATCTGAGCACATAAATAGATGAAAGTCTAGGGCAGAATTTTCCATCATATACAATCGGTGTTTGCAGGTGCAATTTAGCGGGCTGGGTGCAGGGCCGGACTGGTCGTAGCGGGCACTGGGCATTTTCCCTGTGGACCAGAGAGGTGGGGGCTGGTTTTGTGCCTGTTGGGGCTAGGTTTGTCACTGGATGACTCGGCTCCCGGTAAAACAAGCATTTGCAATGCAATAGGTCAAGCATTTACGACAGTTTCGTAAATGCAACACCTACTGCATTGCTAATGCTAGTTTGTATAATGCCTGTGCGGCGCTTTAACTTTAATGTTGGCCGCGCCCCTTTCTTTATATGAGTCATGACTAAATAAAAAGGGGCTTGGCATCCATTAAAGTGAAAGCGCTGTATGGGGTGCTTTTACAAAAAAAAGCCTTTGTTTGTCAAGTTCACAAAAAAATGCTTTTTTCGTAAAATGCCCCATGACGCGCATTTACTTTAATGGTGGCCGCACCCCTTCCCGTAGACTCGGCTCGTTTAAGGAAAGGGGCGCAGACGACATTGAAGTGGAAATGCAGCATAGGGCAATTAAAAAAAAAATATAATCAATAGTTTAAAAAAACATGCTGCCCCGTTTGGGGGTGAGTGTCTTAAAAGTTTCAGCGCTTCGTCCATAA
This sequence comes from Triturus cristatus, assembly GCF_964204655.1. Taxonomy (NCBI): domain Eukaryota; kingdom Metazoa; phylum Chordata; class Amphibia; order Caudata; family Salamandridae; genus Triturus; species Triturus cristatus. The sequence continues at coordinate 821,850,194 of NC_140591.1, forward strand.
TTTCCTTATGTTTGCTTTGTTCGCCCTAAGTTGGCAGGGTATGCCCAGACGTGATTCCCTTGCTCACTTTGCCACTGGATTCAAGCTACCCTGGCTGATGAGGGCTGTTAGCCCGAAACCGGTCAGAGGATGCTTGTTTCCGGTCCAGGGAAGAAATGGCTTGGCAGTTTGGCTGGGGTCAAGACTGATTTGCATATAACTGTGTCTGAACTGGGGTGGTGAAGTGAGCTAAAGAACGATGATGGATTCAACCCAGATCTATGACTGGGGTGAGTGTCTGAAAAGTTTCAGCGCTCCGTCCATCATCTCCTTGTGTTTGCCCCGCTTTGCGCAGCATGTAAAGCACAGGCACGACAGGTCCGACTGCCACTACAAGCGTAGCGTCCCATGCTGTGTAAAAAAAATAATAAAGCTTTACAAAAGAGCATGTCCTGCCTGCAACAGCAGGCATGCGAAAACCATTAAACAAAATAATGCTCAGAGGCTGTAATTAAAGCGTACAATGCAACAACACATGTAAAGTGCGTGTCCTCATGGGAGGTTACAAATGAAAACAAGTCTGTACTTAGGAGGGACTAACAATCCTATTGAGGAATCAGAAGCCAGCGTTTAGGAAGGACAATGGAACAAGCCAATAACAAATATTGGCGGAGAGTGGGCAGGACTTCATGTGCATACTCTAATATAGCATTCCTCGCAGTGCAGCGCACGTGCTGCCCAGGCTCGACCTAAAAAGTAATTGTCTGAGATCACACAGTGCAGTCAAGTGGAAGCCAGGACTAAGGCAAGGCTTTTGTGCCAGTCAGCCACTGCATGGGTATCTCATTCTCTGTCCCATTTTAAATCAAAGATTATCACTCTGTGTTTAATACTTTGATGTGCTAAATCATGGCATTGCGTTACATACTTCTAGGTTAAGCATGTTTCATTAGGCTTGGTGGTAGTATTTGTGTTTGAGTACAGTAATGTTATAATGCGAAGGCTGCAGTGAAAACCAAAACACCCACCTTTGGTTGGTGCATTGAGATCATTTGCTCCATGTAATTAAAACTCTTTATTCCTTGTCATCCATTCTTGAATTAATTCATCCGCCCACTCCTCATCACCTAACTATTCATTCATTGAGCCATTCAACCCTGTCTGTAATCTCCATCCATTTATCAATGATAGGACGTGGTTTGAATGATAATGAACAATGTATTTTAAAATGCAATTATTTTCAAAAGATTGGCGATGGGGAAAATCCACTCTAAACCCCTCTTGCAGTGCTGAGGCTCGCTTTTATGCACACTCGTGCAACATGCAACCAACAAACTTTGCCACAGCTGCATTTGGAAACTACATATTTCAATCTGTTTATCTAAATTGCAATAGACTGCTGCCTTTCAAACTGTATTTTAATCTGTATAGTGCAGGTCCACAGAGCATGAGCCATTCGTACCTAGCAGCAGGTGTCCTTGAACGCCCAGCATAAGGTGTGCTCTGAGACAAATCCTTGCCTCCACTTACATTCTGCCTTTCACGCACAGCCATAGTCCTAGGACCATGGCTTTTTTCTTCTTGCCCAAATATAAGTATAGTTCAATACTGCCCTTGATGCTTCCTTGTGAGAAACCATAAACACTGTCTAGGTGTGATGTTTGTAAAGACACCCGCAACTACCACAGCCCAAAACACAAGCTTAAGTGATCCTGGAATAGCATTAGTTCACCTAACTTAGGGGCCTATTAGGATGGCGGAAGAATGGCCGCCGCCGGGCCGGCGGTGGCAACTGCCGGGCCGGCGGCGGCCATCCGTCCTCGATCTAAACCCGGAAAACCGCCAGTCATTAGCATGACTGTGTTGACTGCGGCGGTTAGAAATTCCGCCTGCCACTTTTCCGCCGGTAGCAGTCCGCACGCTTGCCTGGTGGGCGGACCTGGACTGCTAAAATGGGACCGGTGCAGGGCCAGGCTCCGCCGGCATGATTATGATGCCGGTGGTAGCCAGCCTTTCTGCTGCGGTGGAACCGCCATGGAAAGGCATGTGGAGAATGTCTCCGGGGGCCCATTGCGGGCCCCCAAAGTGTTGGGGGGGTGTGGGTGCACTGGGGGGGTACCACATGTCCCTGTACCAGGTGGCAGGCACTGTGCAGTGCCTGCCACACAGTCCTGGGATATTCAGGACATGCTCCCTTTGACATCGCGATGGTGCTGCTTGCAGCAGCAACCACCGCAATGTTAAAGGCCGCGATCGTACCCCCGCGGTTGGATTTCGACTGCGGAGCATACTAATTGGACTGGCGGTTATGCTGCAGTCCTGGCGGGCGGTCTTTTCTCGCTACCATGGCAGTCGGCCCCATGGTAGCACTGACAGTTGCTCTGCCTCGTTGCTGCTGATCCTTATTCCATTGCACTTTTGCACATTGCTGAATTGTAAACTGCCATATTTAGGTCTTGCTGAGCCCAGCGCATGCGCTGGCTCGGAGAGACATTTTGAAGGTGAGTTTTCAAAGTGCTGCTGGCTGGCCTAGCGCTTGCGTTCATGCGAGCGTGCACGCGCGCAGCCGGCCGCCATCTTTCACAGGTCATTAGCACCGTGATTACTTTCACTTTCGCAAAAGTAAAGAAATAGAAAAAAATCAATTTCTTTACTTTTACTATAATCGCGGCACCCGCACTTTACTTTTAATGTTCAAAGTAAAGCGCCGGTGCCGCGATGCTTGTTCTCTTGAAGTCATATGCTTTCATGCAAATGATACCAACTTTATCGTAACAGTGCCAAGTGTCAAGTCACTACCTTAAATAGTGGATGGGAATATTGGGGGAGGGGAGCACACGTGTGTGCCTCTTTCTTCCCTGGCACACATTGTGATTTGTGTATACGATGTACAAACGCTTTTCTCTTGTGATGCTCTCTGAAGCACTGCACCATACCATTTGTGCTATACAAAAACTTAAAGAGGTAAATGAATATGGCTGATTTCCAATATTTGCTTGAGAGGTTAGGGGCGCGTGACACGTGTCCCAGCCATGTTAAACTTCCTGGTCTGGAGAGCTGGCACTGTTGTGAAGATACATTCCCCTCACCCTTCTTAGAGGACATTGCTTTCTAATCAGTACTTTAGTGGGCACTAATCCCACAATAATACCCTCCCCCATGACCCTGGAGTTCTACATGTAGCACGCACACTGCTTCTATATTATTGTCAAATTGGACCATTAAATTAAACTTGACTTGTGATCCGAAGACATCTCCATACACCCCCCTTGCTCGAACCCCCCAATGAGGTGACCCCCTCCCCGCCCCCCCATCCACAGCCATGTTGAAATGCTTGCCTGGCTGAAGGAATAAGCAGCGCTGAGACCATTACCCTAGTGAACAAGTAGACCTTTTGCCTGTGCTCACTGTAATGTGTGTGCATCTCGGAATAGGCTGAAGTATTGTGTACAGCTCGGTTCGGTAAAATGTACTAAATATATATCTAAAAATATATTCAGAGCTATCTGATTATACGTGTAGGGCAGCTGCTGGAGGCGTACATAGACCAACGTTATCATCCTAGCAAGCTGGCTCAGCCTTTCATCCTTACTAGGTTGGCGAAGGATTGAGTTAGGTCATTGTAAGCGCTGTTTTTACATCCCTTCCATACCAGAAGTTTGAACCCTTTAGTAAAACAGTTTGCTGAAATGATTCAGGCGCAGCAGTCTTTATTAATAATGCGGCTGCAACTTCAAGGACGTGATAATGTGGATTGGTATAACATTTCTGATCGTATTTTAAATGGATGCCATTTTATCTCATTTTGTCCCTGTATTCGGAAACCTATTGCTGGCCCTCGCTTTCGATGTTTTATGGCATTTGAATTCCATGTACGAGATGAAGCACGTGAGAGGTCTCCTGGGTCCTGGCAGTCACTATATGTAGTATTTATGTTACAAACTCCTCACTTACCAAAGCTTCCCTCGCATCTGTCACAACTTAAAGTGAATATCTTTGATGTGAGAGGTTCTGCCGTGAATAATGTATTCCCTCGTTTATATACACACTTCCGGCAGACCACGCGACATGTGATTGGCTGTCAGCTGCAGGCCCGTGCGTTCACTGCACTGCATGAGGTGTTCATTTTTCAAGAGGGAACTCTCTGTTGGTGTCTCCCTGTCTCAGTCTTGGTGTTTCCTTGACTCTGTGTGTCTGCGTCTTAGTGTATGTGTCTCCCTGTGTCAATGTCTCCCTGTCTCACTGTTGGTGTCTCAGTATTAGTGTCTCCTACTCCATGTTGATGTCGCCTACTCTGTGTCTCCCTATCTTAGTGTGTCCCTGTCTTCCTGTCTCAGTGTCCATATGTCCGTGTCTGTGTCTCCCTGCTCCACTGTCCGTATCTCCCTCTCTGTCTTGTTTTCTCCCTGTCTGCATGGTATCTCATCATCTCAGAGTCTGTATCTTCCTCTCTCTTTGCCAGTGTCTCCTTATCTCAATGTTTCCCTGTCTCAGTGTTGTTTTCTCTATCTCAATGTTTTTCCCTGTCTCATTGTCCGTGTCTCCCTGTCTCAATGTTGGTGTCTCCCTCTCTGTGTGTCAGCGTCTCTCTGTCTGTGTCAATGTCACCCTCAGTGCCTGTCTCCTTCGCTCTGTCAGTGTCTCTCTTTCTGTTTTCCCTTTTTGTTATTTTCTCCCTCTCTTTCTCAATGTCTCCGTGTTTCAGTGTTTGTGTCTCAGTGTCTGTGTCTCCCTGCTCAATGTTGGTGTCTCCCTCTCTCTGTGTCAGTCTCTCTCTCCGTTTTCCCTCTGTATATGTAATTTGCTCCCTCTCTGTCTCAAAGTCTCCCTGTTTCTGTGTTAGTGTCTCCCTGCCTCATTCTGTATGCCTCTCTGTCTGTGTTGGTGACTCCCACTCAGTGTCTTACTCTCTAGTGTTGTTTCCAATCTTGGTATCTCCCGCTCTAAGTGTTGCTGTTCACTGTTTCAATGTCTCACTTTCTCGGAGTCTCACTACTCTCTCGATGTCTCCCAATCTCGGTGCCTCCTTCTCTCTGCCAAGTAGTGTTGCAGCCTTTATTGGTGTTGCCTTTTGGCTGCTATCCTCAGACGTTTCCTATATTTCCCAATATAATTTGCCAGCCCTGTTGCATTAATAATGCACAGAGAGCTGCAGGCTTGAACTGATGGGGTTGGCAATTGGACCAGTTCGTTTTTATAGGCCAAATTATATGCACAAAATTGCTCTCAGCTTACCTCTGTTAACAGACCTCAACAAAGATTAAAACGATTAGAGAAACACCCAGTCCTGCTGTCTAAATAGGCCGCAGTGTATGATATTACCTTTAACAAAGAATCATGGAAAGGGAAAAGAAAAGAGATTTTCTCTTCTAGAACACAGGTGGTAATAATATTTTCTACCATCTTCGACCCTCAGCCCAAGTTGAGAACAGTCCATGAGATTGAGCAGGACCTGGCATAGATTGGTGGATAGTGTGTGCAACTGTGTGCACAAACAAATTATCCTTGCCTCAACCGTAAAACAGTTAAAGTTAAGCAGGATTGGGGTTGGTGAAATACTTACATTCTTATCCATCAATGTGTTCTAAACTTTTCTGTTCCTTGCTGACATCATTTACTTATTTACTCTTTCTGTCTGTAAACTTTGTCATAAGTCTGGATCCTAAGATGTACAAATTAAATTTAAATGCTGCAGCAAGTTAAAAAACAAAACAACATCTGTTTGTCAACTTAAGAAACTGATGCTTTTTTTGTAAAAGCGCACCATGCCGGGGTTTCACTGTAATGTGGGCCACGGCCCTTTCTTTAGATGCGGCTTGTCTAAAGAAAGGGGCGCGGCCTCCATAAATGTGAAAGCGCCTCATGGGCGCTAGTAATTTGCAAAGCAATAGGTCTCACATTTGCAAGAGTTTAAGCTATTACATTGCCAATAGCTCAAACTCTCGTAAACGCGACTCGAGAAGGCCCTAAATTGCAATGGGTCTCGCATTTGCAAGAGTTTAAGCTTTTACTATTCTAAATAACAATGCCTTTTATGTTTTAAAACCCAAAGCATAAATGAAAGGAATTATCATTTACAATGCCAAAAGCTCAAACTCACGTGATTGCGAGACCTATTGCATTGCAAATGCTTGTATAAACAAAATGACTGGTAGAGGTGGCCGATGACGTGAAAGTGGAGATCTAAACACACGCTTTGCCTTTGAACAACGTTCCTGGTATTGCCCTGTCTGGACTTGTGACAATATTTAAAATGCAAAACAGCAATGAGTGTAAGGCCCAGAGGCTTTCTTGAAAGGCCGTTAACAGTGGCTACTGCTGGTGCCGGCCCCTGTACCCACTGCTGCGGCCCTGTCCTCCTCTCTGTGATACGTCCTGTATCAGTCCTGTCGCTAGATATGGCGATCCATTGACCCCAAATCAATTTGTGAAGCGTAAAAAAACAATATATCCGTTGCATTTTACCATTTGTTTCAAGTAAGTAGTGTCCTTCGTGTATGAATAAATACATGGATGAAGTCTGAGTTGTTCCATGTCAGGTTTAAAAAAATGTATTGTCTTTATTAGGTTTCACTGAGCAGGACTAGGTCATATGGTAAACCAGCATTGGCATAGCCAAGTGGTCTCGCCTTTGGGACCATATAAGTGTTTAGCCATGCAACAGTTAATGTTGTTGCACCAAGGATTTTGTGCTGCATAACTAAATACTTATAAAGTCCCAAAAGCGAGACCTATTGGCTATGCCAATGCTTGTTTTAACTTGCTGTGTGTTTTGACTGAATTTTTTAAAAAACGTATTCTGCACTTGGCAGTGTTCTGGGAACTAAACGTGAGGTGGGCAGTGGGAATCGAACCCTGACACAAGGAAGTGGGGAAATTCAAACGACCCGCCATTTTTGGTAAGGCGCGGTCTAGTTGTTATGTTATCGGAGCAGTTAAAACAGGACGCTGCACGAGCGCGCGCGGACCCGTGGTAGCACTGACAGCTGCTCTGCCTCGTTGCTGCTGATCCTTATTCCATTGCACTTTTGCACATTGCTGAATTGTAAACTGCCATATTTTTTACTTGCTGTGTGTTTTGACTGAATTTAAAAAAAACGTATTCTGCACTTGGCATTGTTGTTCTGGGAACTAAACGTGAGGTGGGCGGTGGGAATCGAACCCTGACACAAGGAAGTGGGGAAATTCAAACGACCCGCCATTTTTGGTAAGGCACGGTCTAGCTGTTATGTTCTCGGAGCAGTTAAAACGGGATGCTACGCGTGCGCGCAGCGGGCGATCCGAAGGCGCGCCTAAGGCAAGCCCGTCTGCGCCCTCACCGTCCCGGAAGCGACTGGTGGCAGTCTTGCCGGTTCCTCGGCGCCTATCAATAGGTGCCCAACTGTTGATCGTATTTGCTACACTAGGGGAGATCTTTTGGCTATCGGTAAGTGTGTGATCTGCCGCCCCCAATCCCTTTCTGTTGGTAACATGAAGGATTTTAGCTGTAGGGTGTGCAACTGGACACCTCTTCCCCCCCTTGCTGTGGTGAGTAGAACTATGCCTGGAAAGCAGGTTCCCGGGCCCTCTGTGTTGTTGAACAAGATGGTTAATAGAGATTTAACAATGATGCTTCTTAATACACGCTCCTTGAAGCAGAATGAGTTCCAAATCTTTGATGTGCTCTTTGAATTAAAACCTGATGTCTTGTTTTTAACGGAAACATGGCTCCATGTAGGCTCAAACCCAACTATTGCTAACACAATCCCCCCGAGCTACCTAATACTGAGGAAAGATCGACAGGGTGGACATGGTAGGAGAGTTGCTATTATTTATAAAAGTTAGTTTATCTGCACTATATTACCCAATCATGACTTGGTGGATGCTGAAAGCCTTGTTTTTTGTTAAAGGTATCAGCTCACCAGTCAATTGCAGGTACATTAATATACTGACCTCCAGGTCAGGTGAAAAGCTTTCTGGAGTCATTAGGCAATGTTATTGCCCCTATAACTGCAAAATACAAACAATGTCTGGTACTAGGGGACTTTAACATTCATATGGATCAGGGCTTGGATAATGACTCCTTTAAACTTTACGAATCTTTTAATATGTTAAACCTTATTCCATATATTTCCACCCCCACGCATGAAAGGGGTCATATTCTTGATCAGGTGTTTTCTACAGATAAGATTGAAATGGACCCGCCCCGCTCTATTGTATGTTCAGACCATTGCCTACTCACTTTCAGAATAAAGAAAAAACTGGTTCAGTCTCATACGCAATGCATGGAGCGTACCAGTAGTTTTAGACCTTTTGATCTGATGACTTCGGTGGCACTAGGAAATTTACTTAAAACTCATCTGATCTGTTTAAAAAACAGTATAACGCATGATGTTTTTGCGTTAGAGAGCTGGTTGGAAACCCGCGCTAATGAGCTTGCCCCTCCAAAACTCCGTGCTGCCAATAGTGGCAGAGCATCAGCCCCTTGGTTCACGGAGGCCCTCAGGAAAAGTAGAAGTCTTTGTAAACGTTTGGAGAGAATTTGGAGGAAGGACTTTAATCCCGCGGATAAGCTAATTTATAAGGTGGCATTAAAAGCCCATTATGCCAAAGTTCACCTGGAAAAAATGAACTTCCTGAATTTAAAAGTAGAGAAGGTAGGCAATAAAAGCAAAGAACTTATTAAAATTGTCAAAATCTTTGCGGCTCCGTGTGCAATAAAGAATCCTTTCACCCCCACTGATGAATGGACAGCAAGCATTGCACATTATTTCTATACGACAATCTCTACAATACAAGCTTCATTTGGAGCTGTATCCTCACCTTCAGTAGGCAAGCTGGAAAATACTCCTCCTCTCCCACCCAATGCTGGTGGGTCCCTTCTGAAATTCCCTATGATCACATTGGAAGAGTCATTAAAAATGATGCGCTCGTTGAAATCGTGCACTCCCTCTGATCCTTGCCCCGTGAAAATTCTCGCGTCTGTTGCAGAGGTGATAAACACGGCCGTTAATAAGGTTCTGAATCTATCATTAGCTGAAGGAGTGTTTCCCGACAGCTGGAAGCATGGGAAAATTCTCCCACTTTTAAAAAAAACATCCGCCGACCCTTCGATAGCCAGCAATTACAGACCTATTTTGCTGCTACCGTTTTTCCAAGGCTTTGGAGAAATTTGTAAATCAGGTCGTTGGAGAGTTTGTTGAAACCAATGGTGTTTTACCTTCAAGCCAATCTGGTTTCCGTGCTAATTTTAGCACAGTAACAGCTCTCCTGGAAATATCAGAATCCATTAAGTTCAAATTGGACAAAGGTGGGAAGGTCGTCTTGATACTGCTTGACCTGTCCGCGGCCTTCGATACCGTTCCTCATGAACTACTTTTGGGTCGTCTCCAAGGATGCGGTATCGGAGGCACGGTCCTCTAGTGGTTCAGATCCTATTTGGAAAATCGCCAGCAAACAGTCTGGTCCCCTCCTTTTGCGGCATCCATTTTGCCCATGAATGTTGGCATCCCTCAGGGATCTATTTTAAGTCCTACCCAGTTTAACGTGTTTATGGCCCCATTGGCGCCATTGGTTGAACATTTCGGCGCCAAAATCGTCTTGTACGCCGACGATACTCAATTATTGTTCACATGCGGTAAGGGCGAGGCTCTCAACGGGAGTGTGATCAATCTCTGTTTATCCACAGTATTTGGATGGTTTAAACAGAACCAACTTCTTTGCAACTTGGAGAAATCAGAAATCATCTTCTTCGGCTGCAATCCTGGGGATGCGTGGCGTGAATGGTGGCCATCGAACATGTCTCCTCTCACTACCTTAGCCATTATGGTCAAGAATTTAGGGGTCAAACTGGACAAGGATATGTCCATGAAATACCAGGTTCAGGCTGTGGCAGGCACCTGTTTCGGCTTATTGAAAATGATGCGCAACTTTCTTCCGTTACTCTCAGTATCCCACAGGAAGATAGTAGTCCAAGCACTGATCTTGTCACGTCTTGACTATATCAACGTTCTTTATCTCGGCCTGCCGGACTATCTTATAGGCCGCCTTCAGGTGGTACAGAATGCCCCGGCTAGAGCCATACTTATGGTTGATTTCAGGACCCATATGACCCCTCACCTTAGGTCCTTGCACTGGCTCCCAGTACACAAGAGGGTGAACTTTAGGGCCTTGTTGCTGGCCTATAAGGCCATTCATTACATTGGGGCACAGTATTTGAGAAAGAGATGTCAGCTTTATGTTCCATCTCGAAACCTGAGGTCCTCTAATTCATTTCTTTCACAGACCCCAAGGTTCCTTCACTCTCGTTTGGGTGGACGTTCCTTTCAAGTAGTGGCATCCTGGCTCTGGAATAGCTTACCTCTTGATCTGCGTCAGGAGGAGGATCTTTTTAGTTTTCGCCGCAATCTCAAAACTTGGCTGTTTGTATAACTGATTAGCGGCCTTGGGGCTGTACAGTTATGTTTTGTCACTGGTCTCCTTTTCTTTGTAGCGCCGGGACACTCCTGGGAGTAGCTGTGCGCTCTATAAATACCCAGTAACATTAACATTAACAATAACAGTAGGTGCAATAAAACACTTACAATTGTATTGAATTCAATTTCCGCACAGATTCACACAGCGTTTCCAATAGGCATTTGTAGGGATGATACCAGGTATGCTAGCATTGTTGTGGTCTTAATACATTTAATGACACTCCTCAGTTCTTCTAGCAAGTAAAGAACGTGTTTGAGATCGGCACTCTAGTGCACTATTTCCTCCTAAATTTGATGGTATGCCGGTTACTGCGATGTCTGCTTGCTGACTTGTATGCATCTTGTACAGCAATTAAATAAACCCATACATAGATTAATCCTTACTAATTTAACCTTTCACTCTTGAACCTCCTTAAATGCAAGCTGTTCTCGAAAGATCAGGAGCCGTATTGTGATTGACTTTTCTGGCGCAGAGCATAGTTCCTGGGTGTAAAGTGAAATTGATTAAATCATTTAATTATGTATCTGAGTTAACGCTTTATTTTTAGATAGCACAGCTCAAAAACTGTGATCAACGCTTGCCTCTTTCTGTTTCTAGGTTGAGCTGTCTGTAAATAAAGCACTAAGGGGCATATTTACAAGCTGGCGATAAAAAATTATCGCCGCTTTTTTCAGCCGAAAAGCAGCGATAATTTTGCGGTCCGAGAGGCTGGGCTCTAGTAGGTGTTTCCAGAGTGCGGATTTCCGCGTACAAGTGTACAAGATCTCCATACCCCCTCCGTTGACCATGAGGCTTATTGCTTGCTTCTAAACATATATTTCCTGACGTATACTTACGTATGTATTCATTTTAACGCATGCTTATTAGTTGCAGTGTCTCACTTTCTTCACCTTATTTAGGTCTACTAGGAGTGGTTTCTCACACTGGGCTGGTCCCGGTGTGGTCCTGAGGAAGAGCTGGGGAAGCTCGAAACTAGTTGCCCATATGCTAGGCACACCTATCCATTACAGTTAGGGCCTTTAGCATATTACCCCGTTTTTAACCAATTAGCTAGGAGCAAGAATAAAATATATTTGGCCCACTAGTTGATTATTTTAAAACACTTTATCCCACTCCACTTCACCACACTTGCACTACACATAAACTTGTTTTAAGTGCTCCTACGTAATATCGCAAGTCGCAGCACGCCTCAGCCCGTAGAGGACTGAGAGGACCCCAATGATGAAGCATGTCACCAAGGGGAAACCCTGGTGAGTGAGGGGACTCAAGAAAGGCAAAGTTTTGCCCCTTTCTTTTTGGGTGATCAGCGGAATCCTATTGTTTTTTCCGACACCCTCAGGTTAGGCTCTTTTACCTGTTCATTCAGGTTCTTTTTGATTTAGGTTACAAATGTCGACATGGCTCTACTAAGGAGGGACTAATAAGCCTATTAAGGAATCAGATGCCAGCATTTACAAAGGACAAAGACACAACCCAATGAAAAATAAGGGCGGGGCAGTGGGCGGGGCTTCTCTCCCTTACTGAACTACAACAGATCTTTGCCAGAGCAGCGCTTGAGCGTTGGCTCAGGCTCGACCTAAAAAGCGGGAGCGGTGCTTCTTGCTAGCATCCCCCACCTTCCCCCACCCCCAGGGCCGGTCAAGCAGCAATCTGCCAGGGCTGGTTGCTGTTCCTGGGCCGGCCATGGCTGGATAGCTGAAGTCCTGTCTGGCGCCCCACATCAGCGTGCACTAAAGCAAAGCAGCTGATGCCTATACAATGTGCAAACTCATGCAAAGTAAATTGTTTGGCTGGTTTTAGTGCTACCTGCGTGTTCAAGGTGGAGCTTAAAGTGCTAACTTGCGAACCTTCTTTCTCATTGGGTAATGGCCATTTGCACAAAATTTGCTGGGCCTACACAGAGAGCAAATTTAGCAAAAGGTGCAAAAATGCTAGTATTTGATTAGTAGGGCTGGCAGAAACCTATACAATGTGCAAGTTTGCGCAAAAAATGCTAATGTTTAGCCAGAAGAGCAATTACAAAGGTGTTAAACTGATAGTCAACCAGACAGGATACAAAGCAACAAGGATTCATGGTCCCTAGCAACCCGCCATAATATAAATACATTAAAGTGCAATCGTAGTAACCTTCTTTGTAAATGTAAATGTGTTTTCAAACAAATGGCAATTTTCCAAATTGTCAGTGTGTTTATTCTAAGTGTTACTTAATATGTAAATCAGCACAGCTAGATGCGGCAAAGTATCATGGGAAGCTATACGATAGTGCCACGAAAACAAGTCTAATATTATTTCCCATTCACATTTGTCGTTTTCCAAGATGCCGCAGTTCAGGTGAATTTAAATAAGATTACTACACTAGTCGGCCTAAGAATAAACCCACACTGCGGTGAATCTTTTTATGCCTTACTTAATATGCAAACATCACAGATCGACAATCCTACGTATCTCGGGACACTGTAGAACCGGGAGGGGGGTTGAAAAAACGCATCATTGGGTCCCATTTCATTCCATTGTACTGCAGGTCACTCTGCTTTAAATTTCAGAAAATATTTCTAGAACACAAGTCACCCAAATTGAAAATAGTACTGGCTAAATTTCTGGGGTGGTCATGGATGATTAGAAGTAAACTCCTCCGTCCCATCACATGATCTCGTTTAATGTCTTTTTAACCTTGATTTTATTATATAAGAAATTTTATTTGATCACATTTTAATTCATAACTAATGGAAGTATCTAGCATGGTAACTTATCTTATGCTGGCTTAAAGCAATTAGATGGTTAGTCCATCCCTTGATATTGACACCTATTTTATATGTCTCTTTTTCGATAAATTGTACCTTTTATGTTTGTATGTTAACGCTTTTATGATACCATTTTTATCGAAATAAAGCTTTTTAACTGACTGACTGACTGAAAATAGTACAGTTTTCTTCATGTATCCTTTGCTGTGTGCAAGTTGTGATATTTGATGAATATGCATTGAAAACGGCATTTCCAGTACCTCACGGTTGTAACCGCTCATTTACAATGACTACTGTGCCATCATTTTTATACATTTGTGTAGATGGAGAGATTTCCTTCACAATACGAGAGTCAGAAACAAAACAGACTTCTTTTTTGGCTACTCACCATTCCAAAATCAATCACTGTTGCAAAATATATAACTGCACAATTCACCTGTGGGCAGACACAAAGGCCCTCATTTACTATAAAATGACTCAGCACTGCAAGCCATTTTGTTGTGACGAGCGGCGTCATTTTGAAAGCATAGGGATGTGTCATAAATAAGACGCATCCTTGTGCTTTCCCCTGAGCTAGCGCACATTTTGCTACCATGCACCAGTGCAGGTACCCTTGTATCATGTTGCAAGGGTGCATGCATTGCGGGGAAGATTGTTTTGTGCAGGAAGGAACACCTTCCTGCTCCAAAACATTAATTGATGGCATTTTCCTCTTTTTATGCGTGCTGCAGAACGCATAGAAAGAGGAAAACACGAGGAGGAATAAAAGTATTTCTCCTCATTGCATCACTCCTACACCTCCCCTGGGGAGGCAAAGGATTCTGACACATTCCCAGCTTTAAGAAACATTGTAAATCTGGGAATGTGTCAGGTTCCATAGATGTTGCATGGGAACACCCACAGCAACTCCCATGGAATGCCCCTTTCACGCAATGTTCTGCATGAAGGAGTCCCATATTTAAAAGGCCATAAAAAGTCACACAGGGTTGTGCATTAAAAAAGTGATGCATTGAGGCCCATTATGTATACAGCTAATAAGCAGCAGATGGACAAGGCAGATCAAACAAGGTAACGGCTGAAGGGGGCTGGCACAATGACAACTCTCTCTGTGTTTGTGTGTGACCATGAGCTCTGGTAGGCATATAAAGCTGTCAACAGCCAACCTAAAAATAATAGCAGGTTCCTCAGAGTGGATGCATACTGACCCTGGAACCCACACAGGTCATTCCTGACAGCGCAGGTAAGATATGTGCTTTAAAAGAGTGTTTTAAAACCAGATCTTTTCAAACACACCTTTTGACTATTTGCTGATGAAAAAAGGTAACAGTGTCTAAGGATGACAGGGTGAGGTCATGCCACCACCTTTTCTCCCTTTCTGGTCAATTCATCTTATCTTTTATACCTGTTCACTGCTCCCATTCTATCTGCATGTTCACCTAAGTGTAACACTAATCCACTATAGTTCAGGCACCAAATATCTCACTCAACTGTTTGTACTCATTTTATGTCTGAAAGAAAGTTCTCACAAAGACAATATATTATGAGCAATACAACACTATTAAATTAATAAATACAATAATAAAAGAACTATTTTATCAATCACCCTTGCTTGGTCACTTTAATGTATGCGCATGTGATAGTATATTCTATAATGCACCATGTGTTGATATAATGAAGCATATTTACAAACGGCCCAGGCAAAAATGTTTCCAAATGTGGAGTCTGCACATTTATCTGCTCTACGTGTGTGGATGGTAATATTCATCAGAGCGCCCATCTCTGCCTTCCCAACATGGAAATAAGTTTAAGTAATATAAAGCATTACATCCAATTTTGAGACCGTGAGGTATGCAACATTGATAGTATGTAACCATACGGGAAGTGGATGTGGTCTAACGGCTAGAGCGGTCAACCTCGAAGTTGGGGAACCTGGTTCGAGTCGCGGCGGGGGCGCTCAACGTCCTGAGATTCTTGGCAAATAACTTAATCTCTCACTGCCTACCAAAAAAAATGAATGTGTTGTCTGTAACACAACTGGTGCTCATGTAAAGTGTGCTGCCCCCCCAAAAATTTAAAAGTTCTCAAGTGCCAATAATTGTAAAACAGTGTCATGGATTTGGGGAATGTAATGCAAGAGGCCGAAGAGAAGGCATCACTGTATCAATATTCGTAGTTATTTGCTATTTTTAACACAACCTTATTTGACGGACCCATACACAATATGTTAAACTTTTATTTTTCTTCGACCATACAAAGTCCATAATGGTTAACTATATTATTTTTATGAATGATACAGAACACCAGACCCACTACAGTGTGTTAAACACAAATTCAGATCTAACTCAGTTCATGAAATAGACTAGCGAGACATAGTAAGTTACCACAAGTCAGAGCTACTTTTTATGAGGTAGTCACACCGTAACTCACACAGACCAGCTGGAACTCCATAATGATTCAGGAATTTTCCATCATCCACCACAACAGAGAGCACAGGACTTGGACGTCACAATATTCAAGAGATCAGTCACAAATATATTCAAAATGTAGTTGTTTCATTCATGGAATGCCTCATGGTAGAAGCAACAACCACCTCCATCCACATCTCTATGAGTCAAAGTGACATGCTATCTGTAGGGGGAAGAAGAATAGTGATGTGCTGTTTGATTGATGATGCATTGATAACATAGCTAGTAAATTATTCAGATAATAAAAAACCTTTGCCTCAGAGGTATCTTCCTAAACGTGAGTGACAGCTCAAATAATTATACCACCACCTTCATGTATTTTCCTGGGTAGGAATGACCTCAATCATCATTGCAAAAAGATGTGACATGCACTTTACTCTTCACCTTAGAATAATGTCCCGCCTTAGTGACCTTGAAGCCAAAAACAATATATGAGCCAGATCCATCTTTGTCGCCATCAAAATATGCATCCAGTAATAGAAACATAATGAAACAAGAGAGAAAGCAGAATAGCTAGGAACCTAGCAAATGTGGGCATGGCCAAAAGTAGCTAAAAAAGTAACAGCTTGTTGCAGGGATTCTGCACATACACAGAACAATGCACAGGATTATGGGATATTGGTGTGTAGGGGCTGTGCCTTTCTACTGCCTTAGTACCCACGAGCCCAGGACCGACTAGCTATAGTGTCTCACTTGCTCACCTACACAAACACGGAGAAGCAAATGATTAGACAACCCAGAACACAACACTCCCGGATCTCTCAGGAATCGTGGGACCAAGACACACCTTTTCGCTTACACTCTCGCTCCTGTCCACAATAGGACCTGACTGAGACACAAATATAGTTTAAAATGTTTATTTTAACTAACGTGCTCTAACATGCAGCACACGAGCCACAACAAGTAACAAATACAAGCCACAACAAGCACAAAAATGCATAACAGTAATACTGTTAGCAGCGCAGCCAGTCCATACATTATGAAGGGAGATGTAATTGTATAAAGACAATGGAGAAAGGACTCTAGAGCCTAATCTCTCTCTCCTTGGTAGGAATGAATATTATTATATAATAGAAGATCTCTGGATTTGTCAGCAGACCCCATACCTTAGATCATAGATTGGATTTCTACATCAAAGCTGGGTGTTGCTCTTCTCCCTGAAATGGTCCCTCTCCAAGTGTGTCTGACCTAAACATGTATCTCCTTAATAACAACGTATGAATCTGAGGCAGCAGCTGTAGTAGTATTTTTTGTCTAGGTGTTAGGGTCTGACCAGAACAGAATAACAAGTGGCATTGTTTATCGACCTTGCTCACAATGTTCAGAATAAACTCCAGGAACATGCAGAGAATGAACACAGCGGACAGTTCTCCTGTGAAAGGCATAAACTGAGTCTTGCAAACCAAAGACATGTAGTAACGTGCACAAAAGCAGCATCATGGTTGCATGAGCCATGCTAACTTAGTGATGTCAAGAATGTCCCTATCCACCACGTGACAAGCTTGATCAGATCGAGGAAGGTAATTATATATACAATTACTGCTACTTAACGACACATGTTAGACTTTAATAACGGACAAACTGTCATCCCAAAATGTAAGCAATCAAAGCATTCCACACATAGTGTTCAGTGGTCCTGAATGTGGAGGGGAAAGTCTTGCATGGTTCTGAAAGAAAGTGCCAATATGAAAATGCAAAAAATTGCCACATAGATCTAAAAATGGCTGGGATAAAATACTGTTTAAGCATCATTAATGTTAAAGCCACTTATCACAAAGACCAACTCGACTAAGCAAAACAAAAAGCACCATGGCAGCTTTTATTATCAATCTAGAACCGTGGCAAAACAATCATTTAGGATAATGACAGATTTTACTCACAAAAGGGGCAAATGAGAAGGTAGGTATTTAAAATAAGACTTTACTGTCTGCCTATAGAAAAGACAAATAACAAAAAATTGTGTAAGGTCTCCCCATCACAAGAAAAAAAAGAGACAGCATTGCAATCTTTCAGTCCTGCTAAGTTAAATCTATTAAGGTTTCATAGGGACCCTCACCCACAAATGTCTTGTGGCATGCTTCATCATAGGAACCCTCACCCAGAATGATGGTACATGTGGGTGGGTTCAACCAAGGTGTTGTGAGCTCCTGATATTGTAGGGATAAGCAGAATAAAATTATGCAAGGTGTAACCATATAAGAAAGATTTATTGATGGTCACCCTAGTGAAGTTAAATACAAAGGGACATATTTACAAGGCCATTTGGCTGTGCCGCAATGCGTTAATTCTGAAGCAAAGCACCTTCCTGCACAAAAACAATCACGAGAGGTATTTTCCTCGTTCTATGTGTTTCTCCTCTTAAGCGCCTCCTTACACCTCCCCTGGGGGGGGCATAGGATTCTGACGCATTCCCAGGTTTACAAAACATTGTAAATCTGGGAATGTGGCAAGATCCATGGGTGTTGCGTATGAATACCCACAGCAACACCCGTGGAACACCTCTTTCACGCAAAGTGCTGCGTGAAAAGGGGTCATATTTACAAGGACACGAAAAGATAAGCAGGGTGGCTTTACGTGTTCTTGTAAGTATGGAGCACCACTCTGCACCGTCACAAAAGGTGATGCACCGGCAGTGCAAGGGGCTTGTCAATATTCCCCAAAGTACTCAAATAGGATGCACATAAGGTTAAGATGACCTACGCATCACTTGTCCGATCTACATGTTACAGCCTTTGACATATTGCCCGTAAGTGTCAGAAGACCTTCATCAGAATCAAATATCCCAAAACAATATATGGAGAATCCATCAGTAGTTTAGTAGTTATTGAAAGTAAACACATAAACACATGCATTAATTGATGGAAACTTGCATACGGGTGACTCACTGGTCATTCCACCGGGGGAAAAGATGGGGCCCATAAGGTACGAGGTGTAGACTGGCTCTGTAGTCACACTTTTGACCAGAGTCCCAGTCCTTTTATCCACCTACAGTTGCAGAAGCATTGATGAAAGTTTATTATATTTCTTGTCTCTCATTCTCCTCTCTGTACTCTCTCTCTTTTCATTCTACCCCCCCCCCACTTGCTCTTCACTTTATTTGTTTTCTCTGTTTTGGTCTTAGCAAACTTAATTTTCCAATTTAAATCTCTTCCATTTGCTTTGTTTCTCTTAACATTACTCCATTACTCTTCCACTTCCTGTCTTTTTGTATTTCACTCTCTTCACTGTCTCTCTACCCTCACACTCTATCTCTCTCTCACCTCTCTCTCCCTCTCCTGCCTCCACTAGACGGAGGAGAGTGAATAAATTAACAGGGAGAGTCGAGCCAAGGGTCTGGCTTGGCTTTAAAAGTCACTGCACAAGCCGAGCCATGAAAATGTTTGCCATGCAAATCATGCAGCAAACCGTCATATTAAAATATGATAAAATCTCTTAAAAGTTTTTTAAAAACTATTACTTCTTTAACATGCTGAAGCATTCAGCTTAGAACATCAGATTAAACTAGCGCATTGAGTGCCATTTATTACTGTTTTTTAAATATGAATGTTGAAACATTTATGAGCCCACCCAGACATGAAAGTGCCATTACTAAAAGGCAAGTCAGTTGTCACGTGCACACTACACATGGCCTAGATTCTAATTACACAGAGCAACATCATAGTTTATTAAAAAACACAAGAGAGGTTTCTCTACAGCAAACATCTTGAACTAATGTATTTGAAGGTGTTCATATAGGAAGAGAAAGGATACTCGTTGGAATAAGACATTCACCTAGGCTCACACATTTTGGTCAAGTGGGGAAGCTGAGATTGATCCCAGGTCTTCTAGTTTAACACTGTGCAAATCAACCAATCTCTTTCTCTCGCCTGTTTTATATCAAAAGATAATGATTTGTCTTCAGTTCTTGGTACATGTGATTACAGCATGGATGGCAGACAGAAGCAAGATAAAAGCTAAGCACGCTTTAGGCTTGAGTGTCCAAGAGATCTCATAGGTATTTCTGCACCTCGTCTTTTCTTTTTCTTTCCCTCTGTTATTTTGAGTTTCCTTCAGAGCTGCATGTGCAAGTCCTTCAGTGCTGTGGTCCTCTGGTACAGGATCTGGGGACCTTGTGATGTCTGCCTGACACCATAAAGGTCAAACCAGAAATTTGTGGTGGAGGGGGTGCTAAGACTTTAATGGCAAAAAAGAGCTGTACTATTCATAGAGTTGCTTGAATAAACATCTGGGTTGCGTGTTAGTTAATGCTTTATTTGCAATCTGTGCTCTTAATAATATAGCTGCTTCTGGGTCATGGAGCATCAGGGGGGCGGGAGGGGCATCCAAGACATCATGAAGGCCACCATCTGACATGCTGACTCACATTCCCCCCTCCCGTCTTCCCCGGTCTAGCCCCAAGCACATGATGACCCACCACACATTGCACCATGCAGTGCAGCAACCCATCTTGAAAGTACAGAAAGCGATGTTTGTGCGTGACTGCGTGAGTGAGTGTGCGACTGAACAAGTGAGGAAGCGTGAATGTGAACACACTTGTATTGGGCCTCATGAAATGAGAAATAATCCAAATTCGGCCTGCAACATGAGTTACCAGAGGAATTGGGATGTCAACTTTTAAGGTATCATCATGCTCCCAAACATGCAGACATCCTTGTGCAAACACTGATTACTGTGGTTATTCCACACTCCTCAAGGTTCAACTCTTAATTGGGTTGCTGCACCCACAGCAAATGGATTTCTGTGGGTGGTATTTAACATATCTGGAGTTATAAGGAACATGAAATATGGCACCCAGTGTTTTAATCCCATTAACCAACAATAACCAAGAACCACTGAATTAACCACTAACCGCAGGTTACGGAGCTGCATGCTCTTCAAGGCCAAGTAAGGTGTGGTGAACACTAACCCAGTGTTGGTTGTTATCTACTGGAAGAGGGGGGCAGGGGTGCATGCAGGGAAAATATTATTTTAAAACAACTGATAATACTTACCTGACGTGATGTCCTCACTCCGGGCCTCTTCTTTACTGGAAACGGATGCTGGAACTCCCTTGTCCAATCCTGGCGCTGCACACATGCAGCATGTGAGCAGTGCCAGGATTGGTGGGAGCGGCCTCACTCAGCGCTCCACAGCGTCCTGGATGTCTGCACTGACTCTTAACCCAGCTGTCTTAGACAGCTGGGTTGAGAGGTTTAAAGTGGGCATGTGTGGCTGGCCATCACAAAACGGCCCGCCAAAAAGATATGCGCACTTTAAACAGTGCCATACCAGCCCACCCTACTCCCTGCTGAGTGACATACTTCTGTCACTCAGCAGTGGTCTGCCCCTGTCCTGACACTCAGCTGGCGACAGGGAATGAAAAATAAAAAGGTAATTAATGATCATCTTATTTTTCGGGGGGATTTTTAAGTGAGGCAACGCTCCTCCGCTCTAACAGAGGAACCGTCCTTGGCTATATCATAAACTCAATTACAATGCAACATAATATGTAAGGGACTCTAGCCCAATGAAGGAAACACCTGTTGCTTGATGTACATATTTAAAAAATGAAGAGACTCCAGTAAGATAGATGTTTCTGCACCCTGTCCCACGCGTTGATGGGATAGATTCTGTCTTTTTTTCCAAAACAAGAGAGTCTGTATTTCAACCTACCTTGCAGGGTGCTTTAGTCAGAGGGAGCCTGGACTGACAGGAACAGGTAGGTGGAACCCACGGTAGCTGAATGAAACTCTGTACCATATTGATGTAACAAAAAACATAACTAAAAGAAAACATTAATAGGAAGGGCGTGACGCCTCTGATGAAGAGACTGACGATCTTGATTCATGCTGCCTTCTCAGACCTAATCTGCTGAACAAATATCCTTTTGTCTGCTTGTATCTAAACTTGTTCAGCTAATGAAAGGCAGTCAGCTTAATCTGATTTTTTTTTAAATTGTGACCATTCTGGCAGCAGTACTTATAGGAAAATCAACTGCTCAACATTGGATTTTTTTTTATCACTTTATGTAACGTAGTTCATCCACTAGTTAGAATGTGTGTGTGTTCCATTAGCAGGGCTGGACTGGTCATAGCAAGCAGTGGGTGTTTTCCTGGTGGGCCGGAAGGGTGGGGGCCGGTTTTGGACACCTAGGGGCCGGTTTTGTTACCGCACGGCGGTTTTGCAGCAGTGCTGCAATATCGGCCCCATGGGCCCGATTCACAGAACTAACTTAAGACAAAATCCTAAACTTACTACCATTTTGGTATTCACAGAAGGCACTTATTCATTTTCATATTCACAGAAGGCACTAACTCATTTTGGTATTCACAGAAGGCCCTTACTAAATGCCTTCTGTGAATACCGAAAGTCTTAAAGTTAGGATTTTTCTCAGTTTAGGAGTAGTAAAGTTAGGACTCCTAACTTTACTACTCCTAAACTGAGAAAACTCCTAATTTTAAGACTTTCGGTATTCACAGAAGGCATTTAGGAGTCCTAACTTTACTACTCCTAAACTGAGAAAAATCCTAACTTTAAGACTTTCGGTATTCACAGAAGGCATTTTGGAGTCCTAAAGTTAGAACTCCTAACTTTACTACTCCTAAACTGAGAACAATCCTAACTTTAAGACTTTCGGTATTCACAGAAGGCATTTAGGAGTCCTAAAGTTAGTACTCCTAACTTCTGTGAATACCAAAATGAGTAGGTGCCTTCTATGAATACCAAAATGGTAGTAAGTTTAGGATTTTGTCTTAAGTTAGTTCTGTGAATCGGGTCCAAGTAACAAAAGAAGGAGCAGTGCTTTTCACTAGCACCCCGCCTCCCCCCACTACTGGGGCCAGTCTGATTGCCAGGGCTGAATGCTGTTCCCACTCCAGCAATGTCCATTAGAGCAGGGTTCTCCAAACGTTTCTATAATAAGAGCTACTTATGTTCAATGAAACTCATCAAGAGCTACTAATCTTATTTGTGTTGAAATAGTGCCCACATCAGACCACATTATGTTATTGGCCACTTACGTAAGTTTACTACCAGCAATACCCATCACCTCAGTGAATCAGACGTGATTGTCAACAGCAATGTAAAAAAGGCCTTGCCAGTATGGAAGACCTCAAAATAGGAAATAAATAACAGTCATAGCAACAATGCCTCTGGGACCAAGGGAATAACATTTGTAAAACGTCTGCCATGTGCTACGTGATTTATCACTCAATTATCAGACTTAATTATATTTTGGAAATATAGCCATTTACTATTTACTGTTGTTTCCTGCCCTGGATCACCATGCACACCAAACAGCAAAAAAAAATATTCAAGTTGGGTGTGTATCTCATATTTACTATAAGAGAGGTGAAGGCGGGGTAAATATGAAAGTCAGATTTTAAGTTTGAAATTTCGTTTTTCAAAAAGAATTCTGAAGTCTTTTGACAATTTTCTCTTTTAGAACTATGCATTTTTTGTTAAATGCACTAATAAAAATTACTTTTTAGTAATGAATGCTCAAATAATGAACCAAATTATTGTTTGAATATCGAAGGGCATTATTTCTATCTACATTGGACACATGAAAGCAAACATCACCAAAGCCAATCGTTTCAGCTTTGTATATCAAATATATAAGGCCTTAGTTACGAGCAAGTTACTCAGTGCAGTGCCGCAAACCATTTTGCTGCGTCGCACGGAGTCACTTTCAAAGCACATGGATGCATCATATCTACAACAATATGACAGATCCCTGGGCTCCCCCCCCCTGCGCTGGTGCACAATTAGCTGTCATGCGCCAACGCAGGCTCCCTTGCACCATGGTGAAAGGGTGCCTGGGTTGCAGGGAGATTGTTTTTGTGCAGGAAGGGACATCTTCCTGCAAAAAAACACTCATGAGAGGTGTGTTCCTCTCTCTGTGTGCTGCATAATGCAGTACGCATAGAAAGAGGAAAAAACAAGGAGAAATAAAAACATTTCTGTTTGTTGAGCCTTCCCATGCCTCTCCTGGGGAGGCATAGAGTGCTGATGCATTCCCAGGTTTATAATTTCCCGGAAACATGAGAATGTGTCTGGTTCCATGGATGTTGCATGGGAACACCCACAGAAACACCCATGGAACAACCCGTTCAAGCAAAGTGCGGCGTGAAAAGGTGCCGTATTCACAAGGACACAAAAAACTGCGCAGGGTGGCTTTACGTGTCCTTGTAAATATGGGACAGCAAAATGGGACACTGGTGTGTCACAAAAAGTGATGCTTTGGCAGCATAAACAGGTAGAAGTAGGCAATAGCATGATGTAAAATGCTGGGTCCCGAACGCATCTTCTGAGGGGCCCCACTAAACTCCAAAATCTCACAGATATTCATATGCTTTTGATTGAATGGGACCCCCTGAGGGTGGGCCCCCCACTGCAAACCCACCCTGCACCAGTAGGAATGTGTATTTGGATGCATATTTACCACACACCGAAACACTTGCACTACTGCTGCACGTGCTGTACTTGGTGTGTTTGTGCATGTTTGCATGTGAATACATACTGCTGCCACCTATGCTCAGTGATGGGAAACTACACTTCTGTTTCAGGTGGTGTTTGCAATCCATGCTGCTGTAAGGCTTTATCTGATACTCTTCCTCTCCGTGTGGATGATCGTGTGGTTCACTAGCACTGAATTCCTGCTAACACTCTTTGTTACTACTCACAATCCTACACCAAAGAGGTTAGCGGCATTTACCCCAAATAAAATAAAATAAAATAAAAATGTCAGAATCTTTCATATTCCAATATAATGTACCTGCATTTTGCTGCATGTTCTTCTTATTACCTCCTTACTTGCTGAAGTAATATGTGACTACATTTCTGCATGTGATATGAGAATTTTGACGGCTGATGGTCATATAAGTATAGGCTACAAGTCTGTTGCCAGGCTGTCATTAATGATGTACCATGCAAAAAACTCAATAAAATCTTTTTTTTTTTAAACAATATTATGTCCCTGTAGCGTAGTTTTTATGCAAACTTTTGGCAGACAACAAAAAACCTGGCAGACTATCTTTCTTTTTAGTTAGTGGCATGGAAAATTCTAATAATGTACATGTTGTGAAATAACAAAACAATTATTTTAAATTTTGATTAGTGAATTTGAGTAATGTATGTAAATACGATAGTTAATCACAGTTTTAGAGCCGGAATAAAATACATTTGAATCATATTGACACATACTAAACACAGCACGGTAATGCCATTACAACAACATCAAGACACACTCTTTTTCTGTATATTAAGCACTGCACCTCACTATGCAATTGCCTTCTGTGAAGTTAGTGGAAGTACACCAGGCTTCATTGTACAATTCTCAATGAAGCAAGGTGCAAGATATCCAAGTAGAAATGGCACATCATGTAATTTTCTCAAAGGTCATACCACCAACAGGCATAATTTTCTTTATCTCAAAGAACTTCAAATGTAAATAATATATATCTGGTGTAATATAAATTGAATCATTGGCAATCTGTTGTTTCTGATGTAACTCTTGATACATATATCTACGTTTCAAAGGAACTTCTACATGAAAACAACATAAACAACTACATAGAGAAATGAAACAAAAAAATATAGGGCCGTATTTATGAAGCCCTGCATCACATTTACGCCGCCGTTGTGTCGCTTTTTGTGACGCTGCAGCATCCCTAAATAATGCGCCATGTTGCTCCATATTTACGCAGTGACACATCTAGGCAGATGTGTCACTTCGTAAACCTCTGTGCTACATTATACCTGCTTCAGGTATAATGTATGCAGGGTGGGCGTTCCCTCCAAGAAGTGGTGCATTGAACTCTATTAGATTTCAGGGCGCCAGTCCTAGGATGCCCTTGCGTGAAATCCTTACGCCTGCCTCATGGCAGGCGTATGGGTGACGCAGGCCCTTTCACATGGGGCTTGCCCCATGTGAAAGGACACATTGCTGGAGTCATGCCTGTTTGCAGAAACACCCCAGCAATGCGTCACTTTTGCGCCTACAGATACGTCAGTAATACTGACGTATCTGTAACACCTTGCCACATGGTGTGCTGTACTGTTAATACGGCGCATCCATGGTGTCATAAGGAGGGCGCACTGAGAAGTGTCACACATCGCTGCTTTGTCACAGCGATGCAACACTTCTCATAATTGAGGCCCATATTTTTGTGAACCTCTGGTGGTGCAGGAGCCTGTTCCCTATTTTCCAGGCAGTATAAAGCCATTTTTTGGGGCTTAATGCTGCCTTGTAAATATTGTTCACTTTCATGCAGTTTTCTGCGTTAAAGGTGCGTGCAATGGGTGTTGCTGAGGGCATTCCCAGCAACACCCATGGCTCTTTGACACTGCCTCAGATTTACGAGAAATTGTAGCACCAAAAACTAACGTAGAGGCACTACAAGGCTAAATACCTTTAGTTCTCCTTGTTTTTCCTTTTTTTATGTGTGCCGCTGAACACATAGAAAGAAGAAAACTCTTCTTGTGGTTGTTTTTGTGCAGGAAGGCTTCCCTTCCTGCACAAAAATAATCATCCCTGCAACGCAGGCACCCTTGCACCATGGTGCAAAGATACCTGCGTAAGTGCGTCGTATCTGATAGATACGGCGCATTCCTGCCCTTTTCTTTTGCCGCAGGGCAGCACAGCACGAAGGCCTATGGTGCTGCGGCAAAAACTTATAAATGTGGCCAATATCAGTGGTACCAAATTTTTCCTTGCAGACACACAGAGAGGGCCGAGGGGGAGCAATAGATACGCACCAATTGAATTAAAAAATCCAAATACTGAAGAAACATGCAAAAGGAAAAATAGTTTGTTGGTATCACCATTCCTGGAATGACACCCACATCTAATCAGAAACACAGTGACACCAAAGCACGCTAGTGGTAGAACAAGTACAGAGAGGACATCTATTGAATCCGGAACACAAAAATGAAACAGACAAGAAAAACAATGACTCATGAGTATTGGTTGGAATGCATTTGCGACACACAGTTAAAGCTCTCTGGGGCAGGATTCCAAAAATCAGCATAGAGAACTCATTTTTAAGGTCAATAGGAGCTAAGAATGTAAATAGACATCTACAAGGAAATTATGAAGAAAATACATTCCATTATTTGATTTCCACCCAAGTGTAAATATCATTCATCTATAAAATTTCGAATTAACAGTGCGGGAGAAATGGTTACATAGAACTGGCATTCTATGAATTTTATTTCTTTTGAAATCATTAACAAACGGCCAAGCGGATCACATTTAAAATCTTATGTATTGTGTACAAATCAAAAAACTATGGGCCATATGTACGACGAAGTAGCGGAGGATGTCATTAGCCTCCTGGGCTGAACGACACATTCCGCCACTTCGGAAACGCAAGGCTTCACCATATTTACAAGAATGTGGTGCAGCCTTGGATTCCCCCTGAGATGGTGCTAAGTTTAACAATTTAGCGCCAATGCATGCACCCTTGCACCAGAGTGCAAGGGTGTCTGTGTGCAGGGGAGGATTGGTTATGTGTAGCAAGGTGTCCCTTCCTGCACATAAACAATCCTAAAACTTCTATGTGTGCTGCTTCATGCAGCACCCATGAAAGTTACAAAATGGCATTTTTTCAAAAGGTTTGTTTATGTACAGGAAGGGACACCTTTCTGTACATAAACAAACCATGGCATCATGCTTTTTCCATGTGTGCTTCACAAGGCAGCACACATGGAAAAAGCCAAAACGAGGAGAAATAATGCATTTCTCCTCATTTGGCCACCTTAGGACCAGGGTTTTCCAGATCTTAATTTTGGCGCTGCCTCCTATGAATGCCGCCCTTGTACATAGGGGGCAGCATCAAATACAATGGGTGTTGCGGTGGAATGCCCACCACAACATCCACTGCACGCCCCTTTCACGCTAAACATAGCATGAAAGGGGGTCTTATGTACAAGGCTGCGTTACGCCATGTTAAGTGGCTTAACACTGCCTTGTACATACGGCAAGGTCCCTATCGCCACGGGAGAGTCACAAAAAGTGATGTCCCCGTGGCGATAGAGGCTTATACATATGCCCCTATATTGCTTCTAATAACAGTGGAATAAAATTGACCCGGTACATCCTCTCCGTAAACTGGCTAGTCTGGGACTGCAGACGGTGCCAGGAAAACGCGCTAAAAAAGAGAGCGCTAGAAAAGATCGCGCATGGATTATCTTTAGCGATAAGAAAAAAACTACATTAATGATTTTTAGGATATAACAAAATCCCTCCTGTTTTTAAAGTAAATGCTATTCATTTCAAGTGAGGGTAATCCAAACTACCATTTCCATCTAAACGAACCAACCACTGTTCACTATTTTTGCACCTGGAGACAGTTTGATCTGTATGGGGAAATAATTTTAAAAAGTTTCTAAATACATAAACCACACAAACAGGGTCTCTGAATTAGGGAAGCAACATCTCTGATAAATAAAAAGAAAACGGCAGCTGATCTTTAACTCTGTGTGGCTTGCCCTTCAGAGGATGTTGCAAACAATGTTACATCATGCAGACTAATGAAAAACAAAAGTTCACATTTTGGAACAGCATCAGCGTAAGCGGTGGGTAAGAGGGCCCATTAAGTGGCTGGTTTTCTTAACCATGTAGTTCTGCTAATATGTGTGCTTTTCTCAAAATTTGGGACCCAAAAAGCTGTATTTTAATGCAAGATTACAGGCATGACCAAAATTGTGTGCTCTTGAGCAAATTTGTTACTTCGCTGTGGCCTTGTTTCCAACTCAGGCACGATGGGCGAGTTATCACTCACTGCTGTCATCTGCAGTTATTTGAAGATTCTTGATTTTGAATCCCAGCTAGGCTGACTTAGTCTCTCATCCTTCGGAGGTTGATAAACATTTTTAACATTAAATTGCCTAATCGTAACACCTGCTATTTACAGCAGTTGAGAACAGCCTCTATTTAAAAAGCAGGCAATATAAACTATTAGAGGACCTGACAGTATTGCAGTTGAGAACAACAGCCATCATTTCGAGGCTCTATTTATAAAGCAAGCAATATAAACTATTAAAGGACATGACAGTATAGCAGACATCAGAACTAAGTAAAATATGCTCATCCTTTCAGCCTGGAAGCGCCTAGAGGCAATTCATTGCATAGTACTGTGTCAATCAGAAATCCGTACTCCCTCATATTGTAGGACTGCCTCTCAAGAAAGCTGAGCTCTTTCCCATAAGGAGGGTTACATGTGCATGGGGCTGCCTTCTTCTAAAGTGACACGGTTAACTAACCTGCCTGAGCTGTTGAATAATTGCACAGAAACACTTTTAAAAAACACGGATATATGGCGAAGTCAGATAACGAAGGGGCATATCAACAAGGGCTTTATCTCTGCTTTAAAAAAGCAGAGATAAAACTAGCACCCTATCAACAACAGGGTGCTAACACGCAAATTTGCATGTTAGCACCCTTTTACTCTACGCTTCCCCTTGCATCTCTAATGAGATGCAAAGGGGGCGTTCCAAAGTAAAATAATAGGAGAAATGTCGCTAAGCGACATTTCTCCTATTATCAAGAATGTCGCTAACCCTGTTAGAGACAAAAAAAGCAGCGCTAACCGCGGTTAACGCTGCTTTTTTACGTCTGCTAATTTTCAGACTTAGCCATGATATCCTATGGAAGGAGGATATCATGGCTAAGTTTGCCTGTCCCTATCAACAAGGTAACGTGTGATTATCGCTGGGTTTCCAGCGATAATCTCACGTTAGCCTGTTAGCGTGTAGATTTTTATCGCTATTGAGATAAGCGTTGCTAATAGCACGCCAACTCAGCGATAAAAATTCACGCTAGCCGGCGATAATTATCCTCACGCTAAGAGCGCTGAGCGATAATTATCGCCGGTTGTTGTTGATATGCCCCTATGTTAGATAACATTGCAGTTTCTTCCTCTCCACACGACGTCTATCACGCTATTGCAACAGACTTGGGGCGTGACTTTCCCTCCTCAGACTTCGGAGAGGTTTATCAGTGCGATAGAAAAATCTAAAAACATTTTTTTTACTTTGATGTTTTTTACACAGATTGCGGTTCCAGCCAAAGAATGCATGGATTCCTCTACCTGAGCCAAGTGGGGTGTCTTGAGTACAGTCAGAGGACTCATCATTTCTCAGAGTTAATGCATGAACTTAAGAGGACAAGTCGAAAACTGTGAGCATAGATTGCCTTTCTCTGTCTAAAATGTATGCGTTAACTCAAAGAAATTGTGGACCTCATTTATGAGAAGTGACGCATCGCTGCGTGAAAGCAGCGATGCGTCACTTCTCAGTGCGCCCTCCTTGCGACACCAATGATGCGTCATATTTATAATGACGCATCATGTCGCAAGGAAGGACAGATACGTCAGTATAATTGACGTATCTGTCGGCGCAAAAAGTGGCGCATTGCTGGAGTTGTGTCGGAAGCCTGACGCAACTCCAGCAATGTTCCTTTCACATGGGGCAAGCCGAATGTGAAAGGGCCTGCGTCACCCTTACGCCTGTCATGAGGCAGGCGTAAGGTTTTGACGCATTGGTGTCCTAGAAGTGACGCAGCGAAATCTCATAGATTTCACTGCGCCACTCCTACGACCCTTTCTTGCGGGGGTACGCCCACCCTGCATACATTATACCTGGCGCAGGTTTAATGTAGCGCAGGGGTTTACGAAGTGACGCATCTACCTAGATGCATCACTTCGTAAATATGGCGCAACATGGCGCATGTTTTAAGCCACTGGTGCATCCCAAAAAGTGACGCACCGGTGGCACAAAAGTGACGCAGAGGCTCATAAATGAGCCCCTGTGAATTTTATATATGAACCTATGTGTGCTCCCACAGCGCGAAATGACCTACCACTAAGTGAACTCGACCCAAAGGTATCGGAGCGCTTTACATGAGCACCAGTTACGTTATCATCCCTGCTGAGACTCGAACCAGGGTCCCCCCCACCGCTTCCAGGATGACAGCTCTAGCCATTAGGCCACATCTTCTCCCCTGAATAGCTCCATCTGGCCCTAGGTTTGGCTAGACTCACACCCTTCAGCGACAGGATGATCTCCCAGGTGATAGTGCGCTCTGCAAATCTGTATGACATAGGATAACATTTCAG
Source organism: Triturus cristatus (assembly GCF_964204655.1). NCBI lineage: Eukaryota > Metazoa > Chordata > Amphibia > Caudata > Salamandridae > Triturus > Triturus cristatus. The sequence continues at coordinate 821,880,932 of NC_140591.1, forward strand.
ATGCAATAAATATTCCCTCGGTTCTGCGGTGAGTAAGTGCACCTTGTCATAAAATGGCCACTGAATCTAATTCATTGTTGCTTTGCAACTAATTTAGAACTTTGATTTATAAACTCTGCATAGGGCAAAGGAACATTGCACAATGAGGGGCACACTGCTCTCATCATTAATATTGAGTCTGGCTTTCATTAATGTTAATCTGTGGCGGCTGGTAGGGGATGGTGGCGGGGCAGAGGAAGGTGCGGGGTAGGAAATGAATAAAAAAGAAAAATTGCCTTCTGGTCCCCGTCACCAGCCGCCGACTCTCCTCGCGGGAACCAGGAACAGGAAGCACCCAGACTTCCAGACTCCCCTAGCCAATCACAATGCTGCTGATAGCACCAGCATGATTGGCCGTGCAGGAAGGCGAGTTACGAACAACCGCCGAGCCCCAATCCCTGAGCAGGAGACAACACACTCCCACCTTTCAGGCGGAGCCACAGCAGGACGGGCCACATCAAAAAGCAGGGTTCTAAAATGTCTTCCTAGGTAAAGGTCACTCGGGGACGGACTCAAAAGCCACCTGCCGTGGAGAAAAGGCCTAGACCTGGATGGATTCCACAGCTTCTTGAGTATATTTCAAAGTAGTGATTACAGAAGCTGGTGGATGAGTGTCAGATGTTAAGACAGGAAATAATCGCGACAGGAAATAAGCAAGGACTTGCGATAAACATCGCAAAGCGCGCTTAGCGCTGTATTTTTCATCGCCGGCTATCACTGGTTTAGATCGCGCAGATAATGCGTTATTATCAACGTTTATCTCCAAGGCGATAATAAACCAGCGATAGCGGCGATTCTCCATCAATAACGCAGGAATTTCAGCGATGAATTCCCATTGCTAAGGAAAAGGTCGCTAATAGGCAGGTGAGGATTCAGCCGTAGAATCCACCTCCCATAGAAAACAATGGCTAAATCAGGATTTTAGCAGGTGTTAAAATCCAGCAATAATCGTGGTTAGCGCGAGTTTTTTTATCGCTTCGCCTGCATTGCTAATAGGGGGAAGTTGTGTCAGCGACTATTTTCAGTCGCTTTTAGTTGGGAATGCCTACCTTGCATGTCATTAGCAATAATTATCGCTGGCATGCAAGGCGATAGGAAAATCGTCCGCTATTGCCAGAAAGCTGCGGCTAACGTCTGTTAGCGACAGCTTGCTGATAGGGCGATAAAAAAATCGCCACTTTAACGGCAAAAAATGGTGTTAAAGGCCTTGCTAATATGCCCCTAATGGTATTCTCATTGAGATCTAGCCGCTTGACTGATGCCCGGTGGAGCTACCTGATAGCTATAGGGGAGATGGGCTGTGGACTTGCCCCTCGGCCGTGACCTACCCAGCCGGACATTGGGAAGACTCTCCTTCGTCTCTCCAGCCATCCTATCTCCATCCTTTCTCCCTCCTACACCTTTACCCCTCCCCCCTTTCCCTCCTAAGCTCCATTTATTTCATCTTCCGACGCTCTTGAAATGTTTTCTTGTAACTGATGTAACTTGTAACTGATGTAATTTTGTGGAACCTTAGTAAAGCGCTCCGATACCTCCGGGTCTAGCCAATGCTATATAAAACACAAATGAAAAAAAAAAAAAATAATTGGTGTGAGTGCAATGGTTTGGTGCTCAGTGAGGGAGTGGTAGCATGGGCATGTTCTCCACCTTGATATAGAACATGCAAAGTGCGCATGACTGTTTGGCCTGCCCGAGATGGACTGACAAATAATCATGTGCACTTTAGGTGCAGCATCAGCCATTCCTCCTCCTTGTGATGCAGGGAGCCCAGCCCCGCACCCCGCCCCCCCCTGCAAACTGGCGGCAACTGGAATACTAAAAATAAAATGATAATCACTTCTGTTATTATCATTTTCTTTTTTTGATTGCACTGCTTGAAAGCCGCGGGGAGATGCTTCTCTGCCTTAGTAGAGGAGCTGCTGCTGATATTAATTAGTCGGACTTTTGTGGGTGGGCGTCATTTGCACACGTCAATAAAATTAGGGATGAAGACTTAAAGAACAGTAGACTGTTGACACTGCTTTCAGTCTCGGAAAGTGGCTGCACTGCAACCGCTCTTCAAAGACATAGAGGTCATAATACAAAACAGTGTATCCCATGACAAAGCTGCAATCAAAGGAAAAAGCAGCAGTCACATGGGAGAGCTTCGTGCTTCCTTGAATCAGGCATCTTTGGTGTGCAAAATTATCAGGCAATTGTTGGAAAGTTGTGAACGTTACCCCTGGAGTGATCTCCGTAAGGGTTAATGCTGCTTTCCCTTTGGTCAATCTGAGTGTGATCAATGTTGCAGTGAGCCCTAGTGTTTTTTCCAGCAGTACTTGTCTGAAGGAGACAAGCGGTCTTGAGACCTTCCTCCTAACCACTGTTTTTTGAGTTTCTATGCACTTGTGCATAATTCTTTTAAAGTGCATATAGAGATTGGTCAAATGTCCCAATCCAACTCAGGTAAGAGTGAGTATTTGTTGTGCAGAAATAGTAGTCCACTAGTTCTTTGCATCAATATCCCAATACCTCTCTAACATCATGCCATATTGCTACCATGCACTTCTGTCCCATGACTGTGTGCATCCCATGTGGGTCCATTCCAATTCATCAGGCCCCAGTGTATCTTCCCATCCTTTTATTCCTAAGCTCCCTGGGGCGATATTACGGATGTAGCGCATTTTCCTGGATTGGGCTGGGCGCACCTTCCAAACTTTGCGCCCAGCAAAATCCAGGAAAATGCACTGCATTATGGTGAATGTGCAGTCCCCAGGGCAGCCGCGAACTCCCGCTGTCCTGGGTGCAGCGCATTCATATGAAAAACGAAGCTGCTGCATTAAAGCCATTTTCACAGTGCAGCCGGCAACCCGCGTGCACTTTAAAAGGGATTAGACATCCCCTTGCAGGCAGATGCAGTCAGTGACTGCACCCACTTGCAAAGGGGATGTCTTGGGGGTACATAGGACCCCCCTTCACCCATCCAGAGGGTTGCCATCAGGGCAGTACGTCTCCAGACAGCTTCTTTGCTTCTGTGCCCGCATCTGTAATACGGTACGGACGGAAAGCCAAAGGAATTCCCTCATTTGCAAGGGGCACGCTCCCATGCAAATGAGGGAGCACCCTCTGAAGATAGCACTGGCGCGTTATGTGCCTAAACTCTTATTCCGTTTGTTCCCATCAATTTTTTCCCACACGCTGCCTGCTCCTGTATTCCCATGACCTAAGGCATCCGCATGTTACCTCATCCCCATGATTTCTAAGATCCCTTACTGCTTTTTTTGCCTGAAAGTTGTGCTGTTCGACCCCCAGGTTCTGTGTCTCAATATCATGATGTACCCACATGCGCACTTAACAATGGTTCTGTTTCACTGCAATTTTCTATCACCACTTCTCCCTATATCTCTTTGCCTGTCGAAATGATCTTGACTTTCTGGGCCCTTGCCTCTTCTTTGCTATGACTCCTAATCTCTCTTACATCCTTGTGGCTCCACCATATGTATCCTACTTGTGGAACACAGTGGCACATCACACAAGGTTCTGACTGTAGCGAGAGAGAAATCTAACAAAAAGGGGCCTGTGTAATGTCCATTACCTCTGCTGCAGTCTGACAAATATACAATAAGTGGCTGGACTTCATCAACAGAAATGATAATGATTTGATATTCTAGCTTCTTATAGTTTGAAGACTCAGACGGTCATGATGTCGTCAAAAAGCAAGATCTGAACTGTTGTATTGTGTCAGGAGTCATGATTATGTTTTCTGGGTATAAATATGTGCTAAGTAAAAAATAAAGTATACAAAATGAATTCTTTGCAAGTTCTAGCATTAAGAATAGTAATTATTGGCTGCATACAGATCCCAGCACAAGGACATCCATATGGGTAATAGTTTGCTCTATAAGAATGCAAAGAAAATTAAATCAAATGATTGCCTTTCTTTCTAGTTCTCAAATCCTCTAATTAGTGGCATAGCAAGGGTGGGGCGACGGCCGCGCCCGCTCTTACTTGCGGCCATTGTGGGAGGGCCACTGAGGAAATCGCCAGCACACCCCTGCTCTTACACACGGCCACAATGCAGGAGCCACCATGGGTGGCCATAGGTCTAGCTACGCCACCGCCTCTAATACCACAAGTCTCTTCCCCCAGTGTTCTACTCCTCGAGCTCAGCCTTTAGGTTCATGCTATTAATTATGGTACATATATATTTATTTATTGATTGATTTGTTTATTTAGTTATAATTTAGTGGATTTATAGTTCTATGAGTGTAACCTCTACTACTACTTCACAGCACAGAGAGGTAGTAGACTGTCCACTGCTGAAAATGGTACATAGGGGAATAACATATTTGCTCATGCAGGGTATGGTCCCTAGCTGACGTTTTGTGAATAGCACTCAATAAATTCAATACGATTTGTTCAAAAGTCAAGTCTAAATAGTATAGTTTTCAGCAGTTTATTAAAACGCATGTGAGTGGGTTCTGATATGAGGGACGGAAACAGATCATCAAACTATGAGTACTTGGGACCTCATTTATTAAAAGTGTCTCATCGCTGGGGGAAACCAGCAAAGCGACACTTTTCATAACGCCATTCTTGCGACACCATGGATGCGCCGTATTTACTGAGGCAGGCAGAAGGATTAGACGCAGTGGCATCCTAGAAGTGGCACAGTGAAATCTGATAGATTTCACTGCGCCACTTCTATGACCCTTTTTTGCAGGGAAACATCCTGCCTGCATACATTATACCTGGCGCAGGTATAATGTAGTGCAGGGATTTACAAAGTGACACTTCTGCTTAGATGCATCACTTTGGAAATGTGTCGCAGTGTGGCACATATTTTACGCTGTCGGTGAGTCACAAAAAATAACGCAGCAGTGGCGCAAGGGGCTCATAAATAAGCCCCTTTGTTTCAAGACCCTAACGGACTGTTAGCTGAAGAGCTAGATTTGTATTACTCCTGTGGTGTGCTGCAATAACCAACAAGTCTCAACTCTTTCTTTGTTAGCATAGTACCATCTGAACACTTGTAAGTGGTGTATTAGCATGAACAGCAGTGTTGCAAAGAATAAAGAAAAAATGGTGGTCGCAAGAACATGTGAGCCATTCACGTTCTTGCCCTGGAGATGAAGCTATGGTAGACACAATTTCAAAAGTGTATTTATTATACTGTAATTAAGAGATGTGTTGCTGTGACACTGAAGTGTTCAGAAGGTAACAAAAACATCATCCGGTTCAGTGTAGAAACCATCATGGGCAGAACTACTTTGCGGCGCATCACTTCATGTCAATACATTAGTTATTAGACATAAAATCCAGCCTGGAGTTCATTTAGCATGGATCATCAATATTTAAACCATTACTCATAGTTTCATACCTAGCCTCTTCCCACACCTACTCAGAATGACTTGTCATAAGCCTACATCTTCTGGTAGTCCATGCAGTGAGAGCATTTTTACTATAAATGATTGACCCAGAGATCCTATGTGCTTGAACAATGGAAGTGACTGGCAGATGGAATAATTAGCGGACTAATCTACAAAACAATGTGGAAATAACTCATATATTTATGGCTTTTATTTCCTATTGAACATTTAGTTATTGGTTGAAGGGGTGAAAACTCTTCTCAAGTAACAACCACAATCCCTGTCAGGGTGAACCACAAAAGTCTCTAAATTAGCCTCTGCTTAACCTGCTGGTAGCTTGGACAAAAGCAGTCAGGCTTAATTCAGAGGCAATGTGTAAAATATTTATGCAGCACACAAACAGAAATAAAATGAAAACACAACACAAGAAAAATCCCAAATCAATTTAGAACAATAGGGTAAATGTTAATAAATAAAATGATACCAGAACAAACAAAATTGATTCAGTAGTACTGGAGATATGCAATTTCAAGTATTTAGGTGAGTATAGCGCCAAAAAGAAAGAAACACCACTCGCGATCATCTAGTCATGCTTGACGTATTTCACAAGTTCAGGCCAACTGCCATGGAGTGCGTGCCGGGTGCAGGGACCAGGTTAGTCCAGCTGAAAAAGGTACCCTCTCATAGTCTGGCGTGAATAGTCCAGTTTATGGTGGAGGAGGCCATGAGGAGCAGGGAGAGCGTTGTGGTTGGTCGTAGTAGCGCAAAGAGCAGACCTATCATCACAGACGATCGCCGCTGTAGTGCGAAGATCCCTTCGGACATCATAGACAGTTTTGTGGAGCTATGCATTGACAGTCACCGCAGGTTTTCATTGCTGCAGCACAAAGTTCAGATCCCGCTTTGCCAGTCGTCACTGGTGGTTGCTGTAGCGAGAAGAGTCAGGTTCACTAGAGCTTCGTATTGGTGATTGTCGTGAGTTGCAAAGTCTTAGCAGCAATGGGACCGTTTGCAGTCGTGAAGAGCCCAAGACTTCAAGATTTCAACTTTCGTGGCAGAGAAGTGCACTCTCATGTCCTTTGAAATGTAAGTGGGGCAGGGAACAACTCTGCCCCAACCATCCTGGAAGTATGTTCCATCCTGCCAACATCTAGTCCCCCCTTTGTCTCACTGTCTGGTAAGAATACACAAAGGCCGAAAGCTATGCTAATCCCAGTCATGTTACCAGGAATACTGGCAGAAGGCACTAATGGTTATGACAAGCAAATGCCAACTTTCTAAAAGTGAGTTAAAATACAACTTTAACAATAAAAGAGTTTTAAATTACTATTCATTTGAGCGTAAAGATAATTTTCCTATTGTTCCCATACTTATGTTATCACTTATTAAGTGTAATAAGGTAACCCAATGTTATCCTATGGGAGAGATAGGCCTTGCAATAGTGAAAACTGAGTTTAGGGGTTCTTCACTACCGGGCCTTGAAAAACTTAAACCAACATGTCCTACTTTTTAAATACAATGCACCCTATCCTATAAGCCTTTAGGGCCTCCCTTGGGGATGACCTATTTGTAATAGGCACGGTTTATTGTGCCAGGTCGAAATAACAGTTTAAAACTGCACTACAGACTGCAATGGCAGGCCTGAGACGTGCTGTGAAGGACTATTTTGGTGGGTGGTGACAGCCCACTACTAGCATTTAATTTACAGGCCCTGGGTACATGGAGTACCATTTATAAGGGACTTTCAAGTAAATGTAATGAGCCCATTAGGTGTAAGCCAATTGTATATTGTTTTAGGTAGACAGCACAAGCACTTTAGCACTGGTTGGCAGTAGTAAAGCAGAGTCATAAACAAAAACAAATTCAGTAGAAAAGGAGGGTTGAAGGCAAAAACCTGGCAGACCACCATCCAGGAGAGTTAGGGCTTACTTCTATTTTTTTCTGAATTTTGAAAGTTGATAATAGTAATTTCAACCTTCATAGTTTCCTATGCATATGCCCATCCCCCCTATCCATGTGGACAACCCACGGGCATAACGTTAGGGGAAAAGTATATTTTCACTACTGGCTTCCCCCACTGCACCCCTCAAGATGCTTAGTTGTCCCATTCCCTTTCCTATATTAATTTCACCATTGTCACTTTCCACTTCTCATGTGAGTTAACATGTGCAGATTGACAAGAAAACAAAGATGGCCTGGTGCCGGCTCTTTCTATTACAGAAAATGAAGCCCACATTCTCTTACATCTGGATAATAGCGACACCCTGCTCTATGGCCTCCCAGACTCCACACTGCTCCCCCACCTAAAGGGCAATCTATATGCTGCAGTACATCTCAACATAGACAAGAAATATGACCACATCACCCCCACCCTGGTGAAACTCCACTAGTTCCCCTTCCTACCAGCCCATAAAACTTGAAAACAGCTGCATGATTTACAAAGACATCACAATCAGCCCCTCAGCCAAACTGGTTGACAAGCTCACTATCTCCTGTGGCTCTCAGCATACCCGCAGCCAGGACACCATCAGAATGAAAATCAAAACGAGTAATTCTCAATTATGCACCCAAATGTGGAACAACATGCTTTTATCCATGAATGTGACCCCAACCCTGATGTAACCAGTAGCTGGAGGAGCGTCACCCCACTGCCTGGCTCTGATGCCAGTGCTGTTGGGAGGGGTGGGGCTTTGGCATGGGAGGGGGAGGAGGAGCGCTACATGCACTCCGCTTCCGAAGTGCACATATGTGTTTTGGCCAGCCGTCTCAGGCTTATCAAAGACTCCCTGGTCTGAGCAGGGCGTCTTCCCTGCCTGCTCAGACCAATCCCAGTGCTGCTCTGCAGCACGGGGATTGGATGGGAGTCTGAGTCCCAGGGGCTGCTGGGTCCCAGGAAGATGAGAGGTGGTGAATGTGGCCCAATGCTGGAGGCAGCAGGCCGCAGCGGAAAAAGGCTTGTTTAAAAAAAATATATATATTGTATACCCCCACCCCCGTGCGATGCCTCCCGCTACCCCACTCGCCCCACCACCCGTTGTGTATGGTGGCCGCTGCTGGATGTAACTTAGGAAAGAGATGAACAAACATCTGCCAGATGCCTCTCCAATCAATTGCTGACTGTATTTTTGAATTTGACATTGTATACAGATCTCCACTGCCTTTAGGCTAGCTACGCCCTATGCAAATGCACATACATTCATACTTACGAGGCTCTCTCTTCATAGGGACACATTTAGGGTCTGAGTAGAAGTGTAATGGAGACATTGGAAATAATTAGCACACTCAATGAAACTCGCTGCCACAGGGACCTGGATTTATCTGGGCAATAATCATCATACGTTACAGGCTTAGCCTTTCAAAAAGAATGTAACATGGGGATTTTGGTGCATTCTGAACCAAAATCTGCATGTCATGGTATTTACCCCCCCCCCACACACACACACACACTGTATATCTGCATGCTAGCCAACAGCTACCCTGAGAAAATTGGGGGATTTGGAATTTATTGTACCCGGTTATTAAACAGTGGTTTGTTCTGGGGCGGAATTATTTGTCTCTCTTGCAGTCAGAGGCTTAAACGTCTTCTAGGGTTGCTAATGTTCATCCTCGTTCTCCGTCTTTCTCAATTTTTTTTTTTTTTTAATATATGCTGATTGACATCATTTTGTTAGTGTGATACAATATATATGCGTATTACTTATTTTATATATAAGTATTGATTACATTTATGTGGCTATTTATACTTATATAATAAGTATTTACATATTGATTACTGAACTACAGATTAAAATTACCTTAAACTTGGTCATTTTGCAGTGTTAATGAATATCTAACCAAATTAATGAGGTTGCCCTCGCACAGATAGGTAAAAAAAAATCAACCTCCTTATTTTAAACTGCCGATTAAAACAAAGACACGCTTGTCTCCATACTGATTAATCGCAACTCTTAACTTGATGTTTCGGTAGCTGTCCGCTCTTGCCACCTGTCCACTATGAAACCTAACTAATATGATAAGCCACAATGAGCAATCTTGGTTAATCGCAATTCCTAATGGAGTGTATTCAACACATTGGTGGTGGGAAGTGTCTTGCTTAGTAAGAAGTATTCAGGGCTGGAGCTCTGACAAAAATTCGCAAGCCAGCCCCACTCCCTTCGACTCCTCCCGCAATCTCTCTCCTTCCATCCTTGTCTCTCTCTATCCTTCTCTCGTCTCGCTCTCTGATCACTCGCTCCCTCTCTAGCCCTTTCGCCCCGTCGTTCTCTCTTGGAGTTGGCCTAACGGCTAGGGCGCTCGACCTCGGACCTGGAGAACTGGGTTCGAGTCTCAGTAATGACGCTGAACATTCTGGGCAAATCACTTAGGGGCATATCAGCAACAACCGGCGATAATTATCGCTCAGCGCTCTTAGCGTGAGGATAATTATCGCCGGCTAGCGTGAATTTTTATCGCTGAGATAGCGTGCTATTAGCAACGCTTATCTCAATAGCGATAAAAATCTACACGCTAACAGGCTAACGTGAGATTATCGCTGGAAACCCAGCGATAATCACACGTTACCTTGTTGATAGGGACAGGCAAACTTAGCCATGATATCCTCCTTCCATAGGATATCATGGCTAAGTCTGAAAATTAGCAGACGTAAAAAAAGCAGCGTTAACCGCGGTTAGCGCTGCTTTTTTTGTCTCTAACAGGGTTAGCGACATTCTTGATAATAGGGGAAATGTCGCTTAGCGACATTTCTCTTATTTTTTTACTCTGGAACGCCCCCTTTGCATCTCATTAGAGATGCAAGGGGAAGCGTAGAGTAAAAGGGTGCTAACATGCAAATTTGCCTGTTAGCACCCTGTTGTTGATAGGGCGCTAGTTTTATCTATGCTTTTTTGGCTTTTAAAGCCAAAAAAGCAGAGCTAAAGCCCTTGTTGATATGCCCCTTAATCTCCCCGTGTCTAATGAAAGTGTGTCCTCATGTAACGTAACTGGTGCTATGTAAAGCCCTCTGATACCCGATTGGTTTCGGGTCAAGTTCGCGTTATATTGAACTCTGCAAAAAAAAAATGCAAGACTCCCCTGCTGACTGCAATTATACCTCAGGGAACAAGGGAAAATGACAAAGTTCAACAGGCGCGACCCGGACTTTGAAAAACAGCCTCCAAGAGCCCCAGCCCACAGGGGAAATGCCCGGTGGAACGCAAGGACAGTCCGAGCCTGGCATGCATCTTCTTCCTTTCTATTCCTCTACAGAATGGTGGATGTGTTTCTCTTACACCGCGACAGACTCCTGTTTCACGCCCTCTTAGAACATATTCTGGCACCCACTTGCTTTATATTAGTTCAGCACTTTATATGAATATAGAACACAATCACCGCATATGCCCTCTTATGGCGTGGCATTATGAAATGCACCGATGGATTAGGTCCCTGTTTTGAAACATACAGCCGGATGGCGTGGCTAACATGCACATGACCCGTTGCTAAATATAGCTTCCTAAACAAAGCTTGTTTGTCTTACCAGAATTACTCAACTTGTTTTCCTTTTGAAGAACAAGCATACTTGTTTTCTGTTGCTGAAACACGAATAGGGAATAATATGCTTACTTTAAAGGTACATACATTCACTATATTAAATGCTTTGTTGAAGATATATAGCAAATTGGGTAGACATTTCACTGTTACTTTTCTTGCACTGTACATCCACAAAATATCTGAGAGTATAGATTATTTGCAAATCGTGTCAAAGTATTGGTATGCTATACGAGGCTTATTGATCATTGAACATACTGTCAGGAAGTAATCAGGAGAAGGTGTTGCCTTCTAGGCCACACTAAGGGGCATATTAGCAAGGGCTGGCGATATAATTATCACCGCTTTAGCATCCATTTTTGGGCGAAAAGCGGCGATAATTATATCGCAATATCATCAAGGACACGCTAGCGCGTGTTTCCTTGATGTAGAGCCCGTTTTTTCACAGCCTCACCTCGCATCGCTAATGAGATGCAAAAGAGGCGTGGCTGTGAAAACAACACATGTTAATATCGTGAAGGCAGCTTCGCGATATTAACAAGGAGGTGCAGCGATAAAAAAAATTGCGCTACCTCAGCCATAACTCAGGAATTTAACACCTGTTAAATTCCTGACTAAGGCATACTTTTAATGGGATATGGATTATGCTGATAGGACCACAGGGTCCTATCAGCAATGTTATCGCTGTTTTCAATGGAACATCGCTGGAAAACCAGCGATGTTCCATTGAAAACACCGCTATCGCTGAAATATTATCGCCATAGCGCTATGCGTTGTAAATATAGGGTTATCATGGTGATAATATTCAGCGACAGCTGGCGATAATTTTTCTATAGCTATGAACGGCCAGCGATAATTATCGCTGGCCGTTGATAATATGCCTCCAGATTGTCATAAGTATTTCTTGACATAGAGTAACCTTTGACCTCTGAGAGTGCTTTGTGGTCCACATTAGTTTTTCGTAGCACCAGAATCAAATATCACTACCAGACTGGTCAATTAACATACACGGCATCGCTGTGTAGGAAGGAGTCTTGCATGCTATGGATATATATGGATATGAATGCACTGTTGACGGGAAATATCGCACATAAGATTGAGGTGATGCTTAGATCAAAGGCAGGGGAGTGATAACCGAAAGAAGTAGTGAAGTGGCATGAAGAATAATGCAAAAAAGCAACGAAAACACGTTACATATAGTATTGCATACATTATATATTCACAATTGGAACCAATGTGGCAATAGTGGCAGAGAAGGTGATAAAAGGTGTCAGTCTAAAATTGGATCGTGATATTCCGGTTAGGGCGGGGCGGGGAGACAGTCATAGGGTTTAGACTGTAGGTGGGAGATGGGAGCTGGGAACAAGAAGATTTGTGCACCATGAACTAGTAGGTGATAAGTCATAAGAGAGATATTTCTCTACTTTGGCTTATCGTAGGAGAGGTCAACCATTGAGCCTTGAGTGATGCCCATTAGTAGGGGTGTGGGTAAAGATGGAGGGGTGCAGAGAGGAGAACGAAAAGGAGAGGCTGGAGGAAGAGGACTAAAAGCAATGAACTGCTATGGGGAGAGGGTGTGGCCTTAAGGCTAGAGCGGTCAACCTCGAAGCTGGGGAATTGGGTTTGAGTCTCGGCAACGATGCTCAACATCCTGTGATTCTGGGCAAATCACTTAATCTCCCCGTGCCTAACAGAAAAAAATGCATTTGTCCGTCTGTAACGAAACTGGTGCTCATGTAAAGCACTCTGATGTCTTGGGTCTAGCTCCTGCTATATAAAACTCTAAAAAAAACCATATGATAAGCCTTTGAAAGCTAGACGCGACAAGGCAGTTAAGATGGGCTGTGATTATAAAATCTGGGCTAGCGTGCGAGTGACCTCAGTGAAGCAAAGATAGTACAATGTAGATTGTAGTGAGTTGAATAGGTTATGGGAGGCAAGGTAGTGGATGATTCCGTTGACCTTTAGGCATTCCAGCAGTTTAGAAAATGGTTGGAAGTGGGAACCATTTAAGAACAAATACGAGGGCACCAGCATTCTCCTGATCCCCAGCATTTTTGCTGAGCTAGATGGTGAGTTGGGCCTCCGTTCCGTAGCGCGTGCTCTTACAAAATCCACATTCTAAATGTCAGTGTATAGATCTAGTAGCCAGAGCACTGGGTTTTGGATACACATATATCATTCATCTCTCTGAGGAAAGAGTACTGTATGGATGTGCTTCGTTCGGGCACCAGATTATCAACTCTCAACTGTCTATGAGTATTGTGAAAAGCCATATGTACAGGTTCCAGTTAATTGTCTCTGTCTATAGACACAAATTAAGCAATTAAATAACTCTAAGTTTGATAAAAGTGAGTGTAAAGAACAATACTCTTTTTTCTGATTCAATCTGCAACTCAGAGATAACCTCTCTTTTCTGAATGACACCATAGGCCTAATTCACCAAGGCAACTTACACTTTGGAATAATTTCACTCATTTTGGGCTATTCACAAAATCCGACTATAAATTTATTCTAAAAGTGTAATTCACAATCAGATTGAGTGAGTAGCCAAAAAGTAGTAAACATGCTCAAAAGTATAAAATACTCAAAAGTGTATAGCCCATTGGCCCTCTAATTACTGTGGAGATTTGTAAATTAAAAAGTTTGAGTAAATTTACGTCAGGATTATGAAGAAAAGTCAGAAAGTAGTAAACTTACTCAAAATTGCAAATTACTCAAAATGGTAAGTCACTTTTGTGACTCAGGCCCCATATGATTAAAACCATTGGTTAGTTCTTGCAAAGAAAATGTAAGACTTTGCTGCAATTCGGAGGCTCTTGCACAACAATCATTTAGACAAGATACAAGACTCACACAATTTGGTGTTATATGTTGAGGACTCCACTTCACCTGCATCCTTAGTCCTTTCCACATGTGTATTCTTTCACTGGTGCACCTAAAATTAGTTTTTTCTGACTAACAGATCATTTGCATATTACATTGTGTAGCAGTCAAAATAACCAATTGATGCTCCCGCAAATCTCTCTCTCCCCATTTGAGGTGCACAGTTGGGACTCAGGTACTTAGATGGAAGTAATAAATCGTTAACCTGTTGGTTTCCCAAGCGATAGTGTTACCACTGCAATCTTGATTGATTTGATTTCAGAATTTGCAAAGAGCAGCAGCACTCAACTGTAGGGCAGTTCAGCAGTGCCCAATGGGGTGGTCACAGTGATGAGTGTATGAGCTGTTTTTTTGACTGTCCGTGGGCCTCTTTTATCATTTTTGCGATCTGTTTTTTGCTGCTGATTTCTCTGAAATTACCACAAACATTGCCTGCAGCAAGTACCTTGCAAAACCTTCAAAACACGTATACAGCTTGTGTTTACTAGTTTAAAACTGCCCTTATTTGCATATGTGGGCCAATTTTATAGCTATCTGATTTGTGTGGGATATTTGGAAATTGTTGCAGTCTACAAAGTGAGAAGTGAAGAAAAACAATGGACCCTGATGATGTGTGCAAAGGGGTGTTGCTCTGTAAGGCTCATGTGTGTTATAGCTTAATGATCATACCCTTGGAGTTCAGGTTCCTTTCAGATGCTCCTTCAAATTCTTTCCAAACACCTTGTAGACCCTGTCAGGTACCCTTACAGCACTATTCCCTTGGACTTTAAGAGGTTTAGACCTCTATGCTTTCCTTGATTCTTTGCTGAGTATGGCTTAGGCTTACACTTACATGACCCAAGAAGGCTCTTGACCAAGCTTCTGAAATGCTGACACATTTTCTACGTATTTTTCCCTTGCCTATTCTTTATTTCCTTTAAGGAAATGCCTGATTTCCGATGTTCTTTGGGTTTCTAGAACCATCCTTTTAGCTGAAATTCTACTTCAGGTGATGTAGATTTACCTACATATAGACAACAAAACTTGGGACTATTCCCTGAGCAACAGATACTCCTCTTGATCTTTTGTATTGCTGTGACTGAATTGCTTGTTTGCCTAACATTGGTCCACCTCAATTTCTTCTGTAGGTTGGGCCTGCCTGTTGTTATTATGTACCTTTACAGCATGGTGTAAAGTCGTGTATCCTAACTTCATTTTCATTTTGTAATAAGCCTTCTTAACCCTAGCTACCGATTCCTGGTCCTCATTGTGGAGCCAAATGGGATGCACTGTTAATTGATATTGAGTGTTGAAATACTAACCCTACTCACCCCTCAGTTCAGAAAAGAAAGGTTTATCGGATGAAGATATCTGGTAAGAGAGTGGGCCCAGAAAACACTCGATTATTTGTGAATGGCGGCTACTTTTAATTTGGTGCACTGGCCTATTTTCTGTCCATGTCTGACCCTGGTAGTCACGAAAAAAATATTTCATAACACTTTTAGACTAAAAACTATCAGGGGTAAGGGAAGAGAACAAAAAAAACTAAAGAGGAAGGCACTGATGCTGGAACAATTTTCACTGTTGGGGCTCTGCCATCAAAGTTACATTACTTAAGACAGGGATCATGAAAAATCCAAGGGTCAGACAAAGAACAATGGTAGCAAAGGAGTCACGCCCGTTAAGAAGGCAAGTAGTACGAGTGTGGTATGTAGCCCGGGGAGCAATTCGGAGAACACTGTTGCCAATATATAACTAATGCATCATATGGTAGCATACTGTCATTTACAGGCAGCACATTTTTAATTGAAATGGCTACAAAATTTGCACAGATATGAAGTTTTAATGATAAAACTATAATAGATAATATGTGGGGTATTGCTGAATATTTATCATGTGCACATCATCAAGTGTCTTGCTTTGTTTTGATCGTATTAAACCTTTGTCCCCATCACACTTCAGAATTACAAAAAATTGTGCTTCATTTCTGCTTTCCTAGCTGCTGATAACATTTGAAACATTTTTTGAGTTCATCTATTGGTATTTAAATGTTGTGTTTTAGGGAAAAATAAACATCCTTCATCCTTTCCTTTGCCACTCCCTGGATACCAGCAAGATTGTCACAGTTCACTTTAGAAAATCCTCTTACTTTTTAGTCAGAGAAAGAAAAGTGAACACTATTCTCCATGTTAAGAATAAGCAGCAATTTGTCATAAGATACAGCCTGACGTTTGACCTCTGTCTTTGAACCACAGCAAACGTGACAAGATAAAATCAAAAGTTAAAGAAATCTTTATTGCTCGGTTGCCTGCTGAACTCCAGCATTAAATTTCCGGGGGTGCTGCAAAGCCGCCTGGCCCCCTGCTTCCAGTGCCGATGAATGAAGGTTCTAATGTTTGAACAGGGTTTCAGCAGTTTCCTGAAATCAAGGTGATTGCGAATTTGCAGCTACTGTAATTGCAAAATGAACTGTAGTGAAGATCTTAGGAGCCCAATGGCCCATGCCATACTCTGGGGACACATAGGCACCTCAAGAAGAAGCTAGGACTTACAAGAAATAGTTCTATGTGTTTTGTGATGAGTAATTATCTTGTAAAATTAACAAGTCAAGTCCTTGGAAACAGATGTTTAGGGGTATAGGCACTGGCCATACCACCACATGGCTAACACTCTACCACTTGTGAGTATCCTAAAGTGATTGAAATTTTTAAATTCATGTACCACCTGGCACCTGGCAGAAAGTGCTGCTATGTCACGCAGTGTTTTTCCTTACCATCTTGTTTGGCTCCTTCTGGAGTTATTGAGCTGAAAAATATGTGCTATGCACCTGTGCACTGCAGTAGTACCTGTGAGACAAGGCAGCATTTCAAGCACCCCATACTGACTTGATACTCTCCGTTATGCCAACTTTGGTGCCAATTCCGATCCGGTAAAAACCGGGTACGAACCGTCGGACGGAGCCTTTTCTCCGTCCGACTCGTACCCGGTGCGAAATCCATCCGAAAATGCAAGTACGATTCATACGGAAACACCATTTCCGTACGATTCGAACAAAACACCGACCGAACAGAAACTAAACACAATTCCGATCCTGAAAGGAGCCGACGTGACGTCGGTACGCATCCAGCCTACGTTTCACGAACCAGGAAGTACGATTCGAACCGACGTCATCCCGCACGGAAAATATTTACCGGCTGCCAAAAACTGCCGGGAAATCAGGACGACACACGCAAGGAGCAGCTGGACGCGACGAACAGACATGGACCCGAACCTACGTGCCATCCCTGCCCTCCTAGCAGTCCACCTGGCGTACAGGAACCGACGCAGACGCCGCAGAAGGTCAGCACAACAACCAGGGGCAAAGGGGGGGGCAGGGGCAGGACACACAACACCAACACATGGTACCAAATCACACATGGCCTGGACATACCTGACCATCAGGGCCTGGTCACTTCCAGGGGGTGGGGGCAAGGCCAGCAACGCAAGCGTCCGCCACAACGGAAGTGGATGGTCACGCGAACCGGTACGTACCCTACCCAGGCCGCAAGAGCGTGGGTACGGAACGTACCACGCGTCCCCCTACGTCACTCCAACAATAGCGGTACGGCCCGTACCCACGTCAGAAAGGCCTTGGTACAGCTCGTACCAGCATTGCTGGGGTCATGTAGGGGTACGCGTGGTACGACCCGTAGCCACGCCCCCAAGGCCTGTGTACGGTGCGGACCCCACGGCCCGCAACAATGGTGGGACGCACCGTACCCACACACCAAAGGCATGGGTACGGCCCGTACCCAGGCACGCAGAGCGTGGGCAGGGGTATGTACGGACCGTACCCCCACCCGTGGAAGTACGGCCCGTACCCCCACCCGTGCATGTACGCCCCGAACCCCCACTCGTGTATGTACGCCCCGAACCCCCACCCGTGTATGTACGCCCCGAACCGCCACCCGTGTATGTACGCACCCAAGCGCCACCCGTGTATGTACGCCCCGAACCCCCACCCCACCCTGGTATGTACGCCCCGAACCCCCACCCGTGTATGTACGCACCCAAGCGCCACCCGTGCATGTACGCCCCGAACCCCCACCCCACCCTGGTATGTACGCCCCGAACCCCCAGCCGTGTATGTACGCACCAAACCCCCACCCGTGTATGTACGCACCAAACCACCACACCAGCCGTGTATGTACGCACCAAACCCCCACCCCAGCCGTGTATGTACGCACCGAACCACCACCCGTGTATGTACGCACCGAACCACCACCCGTGTATGTACGCCCCCGAACCCCCACCCCAGCAGAGTATGTACGCCCCGAACCCCCACCCGTGTATGTACGGACCGAACCCCCACCCCAGCCGTGTATGTACGCACCAAACCACCACCCGTGTATGTACGCCCCCTAACCCCCCCCAGCCGTGTATGTACGCACCGAACCACCAGCCGTGTATGTACGCACCAAACCCCCACCCGTGTATGTACGGACCGAAACCCCACCCCAGCCGTGTATGTACGCACCAAACCACCACCCGTGTATGTACGCACCAAACCACCACCCCAGCCGTGTATGTACGCACCAAACCACCACCCGTGTATGTACGCACCAAACGCCCACCCGTGTATGTACGCACCAAACCACCACACCAGCCGTGTATGTACGCACCAAACCCCCACCCCAGCCGTGTATGTACGCACCGAACCACCACCCGTGTATGTACGCACCGAACCCCCCCCCAGCCGTGTATGTACGCACCGAACCACCACCCGTGTATGTACGGACCGAACCCCCACCCCAGCAGAGTATGTACGCCCCGAACCCCCACCCGTGTATGTACGGACCGAACCCCCACCCCAGCCGTGTATGTACGCACCAAACCACCACCCGTGTATGTACGCACCAAACCACCACCCCAGCCGTGTATGTACGCACCAAACCACCACCCGTGTATGTACGCACCAAACGCCCACCCGTGTATGTACGCACCAAACCACCACACCAGCCGTGTATGTACGCACCAAACCCCCACCCCAGCCGTGTATGTACGCACCGAACCACCACCCGTGTATGTACGCACCGAACCCCCACCCCAGCAGAGTATGTACGCCCCGAACCCCCACCCGTGTATGTACGGACCGAACCCCCACCCGTGTATGTACGCACCAAACCCCCACCCGTGCATGTACGCACCGAACCTGCTATAAGAATGGGGTGTGCAAAACACCCCCAGCAGTGCCCAGACACAGGAGGGGTGGGTGCAGGGTCCTCCCAGCAGTGCCCAGACACAGGAGGGGTGGGTGCAGGGTCCTCCCAGCAGTGCCCAGACACAGGAGGGGTGTGTACCTATCACTCCCAGCAGTGCCCAGACACAGGAGGGGTGGGTGCAGGGTCCTCCCAGCAGTGCCCAGACACAGGAGGGGTGGGTGCAGGGTCCTCCCAGCAGTGCCCAGACACAGGAGGGGTGTGTGCCTATCACTCCCAGCAGTGCCCAGACACAGGAGGGGTGTGTACCTATCACTCCCAGCAGTGCCCAGACATCGGACAATATACCCCATCAACAAGTTCAGTGACCTACAAGGGTGATACCCCAGATGCAGGCGGAGCCATCGCTGAGCCAGCATGGCTATATTGAAAGGCAACCCTCACACATCCAGGAAATGTAGACACAGCACAGCACAGCATTTGGGAGACACCCTGCAGGAAAAATGGCCTGGGCCACAGAGGACGGAACACACCTTGGGACAATGTCACCATACAGTGAGAGCAAACATGACCAAATACCATTTGCAGAGACCTTTGTGATGGCACGCAGATGGCAGGGTACACCCCATGAGCAGCACACTCCAACATTTCACAGACCCCTAACACATTATCACCACCCCAACGCAGGGAGCACCAGCACCAACAGCAAGTCCAGGAAAGCATCAGTGTGCAAAACAAAAAGAAAAGGCTTTATTCAGCAGGAAAATATATCAGAGAAAATGTCCACTATGTACAAGGGCCATGGGCCAGCCCAGCAGCAATGTCCGGGGGGGGGGTACACATCGGGACGTGTGTCCCCTAGCTTGCCTGCACAGTTCACAAGTCCATTTCATCCACAGAAGAGGGGGCATCAGGGGGGAGGGTGGAAACAGGCACCGCAGGGACAGGAGGGGAAAGGGTAGGTGTTGTGGGTGCAGGGAGGGATGAATCTGCCACAGGGGGGGTGCCAGCGCCAAAGGTGGAGGACAGAATGGCGCTGCACACGTCGGCAAGTTCCCCCAGCGACTCCCCCGTACCCAATCCAACCACAGGCCCCAAGGAGGGGGGGGGGGCAAAGGGATGGGTCGCAGCGCCACTGGGGGAGGGTGTGGACAGGGTGGGGGACTCAACTCCCCTGGCCGGGTCCCGCCTCCACCGCTTGCGGGGTGGTGTCATCCTGGGGCTGGGGGGCACACTCGCAGTGGATGATGCTGTCACTGACTGTTGGCCAGGAGAGCTAAGGGGAGTGGATTTGGAGGGAGTGGGTTGTGTGGAATGCGGACTCCCACTGTGGCTGCGTGTTCTACGTTTCCCCCCCGACCCAGTGGGTGTGCCTTCCTCACCCTGTGTGTGCGTGACAGGAGGTGTGCGCTTCGACTTCCCTGGTGGTGTGGTGCCTGTGTCTGTTGGGGTGCGTGCACGCTGACGTCTGGATGTGCGTGGGACAGGCACGGGAGTGGGAATTGTGGATGGGGCAGGGGTAGGGGGTGTTACGCAGCGCTGCAGGAGATCCAGTGCTGCAGTCAGTGTGGAGTCTATGGACCTCAGCAACTGCCGTTGGTCAGACTGCGCAGCCGACATGCCCTCCATGTATGCCTCCATCTGGGTCAGCACCTGGGTGTGGGCATGGAGGACATTTAGCATCGCAGTCTGACCAACCTGCAACTGCCTCAGGATGTCCACAGACTCCGCACTCACCGCAGCAGTGGTGACAGGGGCAGGGGGTGCGGTGCCTGGCAGGAAGGAGACATGTGGGGACCGAGCACGGAGGGAAGGGCCACGAGCATGTGGGAGGCCGGTGATGGAACCTGAGGTGGCGGGGGGATGTGGAGGGCTGCCATCAGCTGGGGGGGCAGACTCCGCCACCTCTGGGAGCTCAGCCTCGGACCCGTCTGCGTCATAGTCTGTGTTGGCAGTCAACAGGTCCTCCGCCTCACTCCCTTCGGCCTCCGTGCCACTCCATGTGCCAGACAGGACAGCACTGCTGGTACTGGTGCTCAATCTCTCCTCCCGGTCCGTGCTAGTGTCTCCTTCCGTGTCCCCCGGCGATGCTGTGGGCAAGGTGAAGAGACAGGAGAAAATCAGACACCTGTACACTTATGTCACATGAGTCAAATATACATAGGTCACATTGCATAGCCTGAAAAGCAACAGGAGTAACACCTACAAAACAATGTACACATGTAGGCCATGGAACACACAGTTTTTCTACCCACCATGCCACTGAGACACAATGGAGATCATGACACAACAGCAAATCACTGCACCTGAAATTTTAGAGAGGAGTCAGCCTCTGGGGACAAATGTGCACAGCACCTGCACCACACTGCGTCGTCAAAAAGGGATGAGCATGAATCATATCCATTTACTCTTGCCGCATGCTGCAAAGGCAATACATGAAACCAGGCCACACATGACAGGGTCACTGCACCTTGAGCGTATGTCCAGTCAAACATCACACACAGGCTAAACCCAGCAAGGAGGATGAAGCTTCTGACATGTAGGCCTTGTACGCACAAACCACCCACACCTGAGACAATCTCATTGAGACGGAGAAAGTATGTACACCTCTTACTCTGGGATGGAAACACATGGCCTCCACTAATTCATGACTGTAAACACACAGCCCCTGGTGGCCATGTCCACACATCATTGACAGGCAAACATCATCAGATTGTCTCAACAACACACACAGGTAATGCCCACTGTGAGTATGCACAAGCAAAATGGGTCCCCCTGTACAGTGGACACATGTAGCAACCTGTAGGTCCTAACAGTTGAGCCCAGGGTACAATGCCACCCTACGCAACCCATGGCAAAGACACAGTGAATGGCCATATTGTTGGATGACGCACATGATACCTAGGAAGAGGTGCCCCAGGGCACAGTAGTGCCCACACTCCTCCATGGTCCAGGATGGACATGACTGCAAATTAAGCAACCGTCCCTGCACTTAGCAGGCCTCCCACTCAGGCACATCATGTCAGAGGGCACACAATTGGACATGCATGCTGGAAGGCTGTACATTTTGGAGACACACCCCTATGTCGTGATTCACAATCAGTGCCAAGTGACATGGACACCACAATGACTGAAATTGGCCATGGCACACGCAAGGTCCCCATACCTGTGGCACATCACCCCCACACATGATGCTGATAGCATAGGGCACCTGCATGAACTGCCTGCATAAATAACCTTGTGCAAGAGTGGCGACAGACCAGGGAACACATTGCAAGGAGGGGAAGGGAGGGAGTGAGAACAGCACTGTGCTACTTTGTGGAGAAGTTGACGCACTGCACAATCAAACCCTGGCAGTGTATCCATGCAACTGCACACTTACATTGGCTGGGGACACACAACTGACACACATGTACCTACCCCCTTCCTGCTGCTGCCTCTCCTGTAGGCGCCTGTCCATATCGGGGAAGACCACCGCCAGCACACGCTTCTGGATGTGGGTCAGACGACGGCGGCCACGGTTCTTACGGCTCTCAGGTGAGTCCCCCAGCAGGAGCCGTGCAATCCTCCTCGTCCAGCACCGGATGTCCTGCCAGCGTTTCCTCACCTGAGACAGGCTCCGCCTCCGACCCTCTGTACCCCTCACGGCACTGACGGCTTCCCTCCAGATCTCCCCCTTGGCAATGGCGCCTACCTGTGAGGATGCAAAAGAGAGAATACATTAATCCACATGAGCAAAGACACAGAGACACACATATAGAACAATCCTCATTATGAACAGGCCATGGTATGCATGCAACTAATTGCACCTTTGTCATAGGGACATTATCCACTGTGGAAGGCCAAATGCACTACGTGCCAGTGGAAGCACACGGGTGGCATGAGGGGTACCACACACTCACTGACCAGGGATCACACTGTGCCTCACAGGCTACACCAGGATTATGTACAGCACCTCACAGCAGTCACCTGCCCCAGCACACTGATGCTACCTCAGCAGAGTACACAGACACACACAGGTACAGGACAATCACATGGCATTGCCAACTGCGGGTACACACCTCACTCTGCCCATGTGCCAGTAGACGGGGGTGTCACAGGTGTGGGGCTGGCTCAGCACGGCATGCACACAGCACTGCTCCCTGCTCACATCCGATGGCCAGGCCATATCCATCCCTCATGCTGCTTGTGTGCAACACTCCCCATATGCACTCACCCACATGACAGGGGACTAACACACACACCAATGTGCAGGGGACGAACACGGCCTTTGGACACTCACAGCACAGGTACACTGAACAAACACACATCCATGGGTACTGACACCTGTCACACTGGGGGGAACACAGGATCACATCAGGACTGTGGAAACAACATCCCCAGGAGGAGTATGCAGGCAGAATGTGGCATGCACCTTGCATTCATTGTCACAGTAGGCACTATGCAAGTGAGGAGTGCACACAGGAAACACAGCATGCTCTGCATGGGTGACATGAGGCCTTCCACACCCTGGGACCCACTCCAAACAACAGTGCATGTCTGTCACACATGGACACAATGCCAGAAGTCACTGTCACACAAAAGGGGCACAGTCTAAGCTAGTGGAGTCTGCACTCACCTGAACCCCTGGTCGACCATACAGGCTCTGGAACTGTGGGAGGATCACATCTATCAGGGCAAGGTTCTCCTCCTGGGTGAATGGCTGTGACCTCTCCACAGTCCTGGACATGGTGCCAGAGGAATCACTATCAGCAGCAGTGGTCAGGGATGAATGGATGTGCAGGCAAGTGCTCTCTCATGGGACCTGGCTGCCTTATATATGCCTGGCTGGCCTGTTCATGTATAGGAGTACAGATTGATTGGTCAGTCACATTAGCATCCTACGTTTCATCCAATCCCTTCAAACCTACCCCAGTGTGTGGCTTTGCATGGTTTCAGTTTTGATAATGATGTCAAGTCAACATCCACATTGCAACAATGTAGATTCTTTCAAACTGACTTCTGCTGTGCACCTGGTGCTCAAATTCAAAAATTTAACTCAGTCTCCATGGCAACCATCAGGCATTTAGGCCCTTATACTTGTCCCTCATGTGTCCCCTATGTGTTTTCATACATTTACA
Organism: Triturus cristatus; assembly: GCF_964204655.1. Classification (NCBI taxonomy): domain Eukaryota; kingdom Metazoa; phylum Chordata; class Amphibia; order Caudata; family Salamandridae; genus Triturus; species Triturus cristatus. Next base: position 821,905,025 of record NC_140591.1, read on the forward strand.
CACAGGTACGGTGCGTTCCACGCCCTAGGGCACCCCACAAGCAGTGATACCGACCGTACATGCGCTTGTACGGTCCGGATCACAATATGGGCGCTGGCGTATGCGTACGCCACAGTAGTACGGACTGTACACGCGCTTGTACGGTCCGGATCACAATATGGGCGCTGGCGTATGCGTACGCCACAGTAGTACGGACTGTACACGCGCTTGTACGGTCCGGATCACAATATGGGCGCTGGCGTATGCGTACGCCACAGTAGTACGGACTGTACACGCGCTTGTACGGTCCGGATCACAATATGGGCGCTGGCGTATGCGTACGCCACAGTAGTACGGACTGTACACGCGCTTGTACGGTCCGGATCACAATATGGGCGCTGGCGTATGCGTACGCCACAGTAGTACGGACTGTACACGCGCTTGTACGGTCCGGATCACAATATGGGCGCTGGCGTATGCGTACGCCACAGTAGTACGGACCGTACAAGCGCGTGTACAGTCCGTACTACTGTGGCGTACGCATACGCCAGCGCCCATATTGTGATCCGGACCGTACAAGCGCGTGTACAGTCCGTACTACTGTGGCGTACGCATACGCCAGCGCCCATATTGTGATCCGGACCGTACAAGCGCGTGTACAGTCCGTACTACTGTGGCGTACGCATACGCCAGCGCACATATTGTGATCCGGACCGTACAAGCGCGTGTACAGTCCGTACTACTGTGGCGTACGCATACGCCAGCGGCAATATTGGCCCAGGGACCCTATACACGCGCTCCGAGCGTATGTACGGTGCGTATAACAACTGTCAGTGGTGACAGGCGGCACACAGACAGGAATGGAGCGGACAGGTATTGCCAAGGGTGGACACCAATGCATTGTCTGTGCAATACCACCTGTGTGTGACACAGGTGTGTCAGGATGTGATGTGGCACTTTACCCCTGAGGTGTGGGCAAAGCACATGTACGATGAGCTGTGTACACATGTCGTGTGTGATGGTGCGCATTGTACCACACATCCCCTGCACTCCTTTGACATGTGTGCATGTCGTACACACTAGTGGAGCCATGAGTCACTTGCATGTCCCAGTCACGGACACCCGCACCTGTCCCCTGATGCCAGGTACACGGAATATTACATATGACACGTGTATGGCTGCGTTGCATGCTGCAACCATGTCATGTGTGTGGCATGTCTTTCCATGATTTTGCTGTAGGTGTGTGATTCAATGTGTCAGCAGTTGCTGCTGCCAACATGTGTCTGTGTGTCGATGGGCATGGCACACTGTTCCGCACACCAGCCCACATATGTGATTTGCCATGAGGTGTGTATGTATCCAACTACACGGAGTATCAACACAAGTACATATCCACATGCTCCCTATGTATGTTCTGTCTCGACATGTACTCCTCAAAGGCAATGTGTGTGGCCTGTCCTATTCCTATGACATGTGACCAGTGCATATCGCATCCAACTACCTGTCTGTACCATACGCATACTACCTCTGCACATGTGTGGATGTCTGTGAATCCTGTGATGCGTGTGCATGTTCACTTACACTGGCCCACAGCTAGTCTCATGCCATGTCATCGTGATCTTGCCCCCCTCCGTTAGTGGCTGTCCCTTGGTAGGAGTGTAACCTGACTGGCGTTCGTGTCCAGGAACTGTGGCACAGACCTGACTCACAACGTGGCATATGTGTATTGGCTGTGTAACATGTGCTCAGTGCATTGACGATGTTGTTGTACAGTGCTCACTCTTAGGTGTTCCTTCCATTTCACTGCAGGGCTCCGCCTCTCCCTCGACGTATGCCAGACATTGCTGCCCTGCATGAACGGGACTGTATACGCCGCTACAGATTCAGCCAACGGTTGATTGATGAGTTGACTGGCCGGCTGGAAGCACAACTCCTCCCGCGCCACAGGTATCCAAGTGCACTGACACCCAAGTTGAAGGTGATGGCAGCCCTACATTTCCTTGCCACGGGTACGTTCCAACATACCATTGCTGATGTCGGGGGCATGTCCCAGACGATGTTCAGCCGTGTTCTGCATGATTTCTTAGAGGCCATGTTGGTTCACCTGGATGAGTACATTAAATTCCCAAATCGTGAGCAGTTGACAGATGTCAAGCGTGAGTTCTATGCCCTGGGAGGGATGCCCCATGTCATTGGGTCCATAGATGGGACACATGTTGCGTTGGTACCACCACAGGCACAGGAGGTGGTGTATAGGAATCGCAAACATTATCACTCCATTAATGCCCTTGTGGTGTGTCTGTCCAACATGGTGATTTCACATGTCTGTGTTCGCTTTCCAGGATCAGCACACGATGCCTTCATCATGAGGCGTAGCAGGGTGCCAGAAATGATGCTGCAGCTGCGGAACGAGCGAGCATGTATTGTTGGTGGGTAGACTCTGGCCGTTCTGTGTTTGGCGTCATCTTCCAATCTCACTGCCTGTGCTGACACACTTCTGTCCATGATGTTTCCTTGTAGGGGACGCTGGCTATCCCAACATGCCATGGCTGATGACGCCTGTCCGCAACCCCAGCACGGCTGCCGAGCACCTCTACAACAACGCACATGGGCGGACCAGGAGAGTCATTGAGAGGACGTTTGGACTTCTGAAGAGCCGATTCCGGTGCCTCCACAAGACCGGCGGAGCACTCCCATATGCCCCGGTGAAGGTGTGCAAGATCATCATCGTCTGCTGCATGCTGCACAACATGGCAGTGGAGGAAGCTGTTCCACTCATACTGGATCAAGATGACCAGGACCATCCACCCGTGGAGGATGAAGGGCTTGGTGACGGGGCAAGTGATGTGGAGGAGGAGGAGGCTGTGGAGGACATGCGGAGTCGGCTCATACGCAACTTCTTTGCTTAGTGGTGAGTTCCAGTGTCTGAGTGTGCACGCATTGGGCCGTGTGTGGCATGTGTTGCAATGTGTGTGTCCATCTGCATGTCTGCCAAGTGAGTCAGTGGTGTGTATTGAAGTGTCACTCAAGTGATGGCGCAATGGAAGGATGTTGTCTGAGGGTCATCATTGTCACCTGTCATGTTAACAACATGATACGTGTTAAGTACATGCTTGCGGATGTGCTCCTTTGTGCTGAATCCTTGTGTGTCTCTCTTCCACAGGTCCATGTGCATGCTGTCTGCTGGTGGCATTGTTGTGCTCCTGCTACTCCTCATGAACACAGCGACATGTGCTGATTCAGCGTCACATGCACGGGCAAGTGTTGAAATCTCCTCAGGGTAAGGGATGCCTCACGTCGTTTTGGGTGTGTGAATTGTTTGTAGTCTGTGTGCACTTCTCCGGTTCATGTGTGTTCCATTTGCATACATGGTGATCCTACATGGGGAACATGACATGGGGCAGGCTTCACCTGGAGCCATGCTCAGACTTGGTGACTGTCATGTGGCAGGGGATTGGGGATTGTGATGAGGCCATCATTGTGTGTAACACTGGCCTCGGAAACATACAGGTTGCACCGGGTTGACATGGTGTGTGATTGCCCCATCAGGGCCTCAATGGTGTATAGCGGCCTCTCCGTGGCAGCAGGGGGTGTTTAGCTGTTATCCGTCACTTGTGTGCCAGGTCAATGGGATGCCAGCATCTGTGTTGCAATGGGGGGTGCCAGTGTTGCTCCCACATGTACATCCACATGACCTGTGTATGTGTTGACAGAGTATCATTGTCATTCCAACACACATGACTAATAAATTTGTCCCTCTGTCTCCAAGGTGCCTCTTCCCTGTCAATGGTGCCCTGTTGCCACTGTGCGTGCCGCAGGTCTGGCATAGTTTTCATAGGTGGTGCATATGTGTCTATGTGTAGAGTGACAAGATGCTAGGGGTTTGTCAGGGAGTGGGAACTGTATTATGCACAAGATGCACAGTTCCATCCACCTCAAGGCAAGAGAGACCATCCCCCAGGGAAACTACAACATCTGTGTAGAATCCTACCCTGCAGTCTACGGACATGTGCCTCACGACTCCCATGGTACTTGTCCATATCCGGAGTGCATCTGCACAGCTCTGCTACTGCGTCGGGCAACCAGGCCACATCAACGTCCTAACGGGATGGGGGGAATGTTTCACAGCCAGCTGCAGGATGACCTTCTAGATCCACGCCCACACTCATGATGCAGCCCACAACCCCAACACAACCATGTGGCACAGTGATCCTAAACTGCATTCTGGCATCTCCATGCATCCAACCTTGGCCTAGCCACCATTCTCAACATCCGCCTGACGCAAGCATGCTGCACATTGTAGGGACACATGTCTAGACATACCTGGGAGCGGCAAGCCAGGTCACTCCACATGATCCCTGACCTCTGCGCATGACTGTTGCTCCCCTGAATGTGTCTGTAGCCACAGTTGTGCGGGAACCACTCAGCTGGTTGGGCCCAGCACAGGTGAGTTTGGTACTCCATGTCTGTATCAGATGAGACATTGGGACCCATGTGTGTCCTGGGCAAGACTGCGACCCCACGGTTTGGATGGTTGGAGTTAATTCTGAGATCAGGCATGCTTTGACTGTACGACACACACATGTATTGTAATAATGTAGAATCACGGCATCATCTTGTAAGTGTGATTAATTTATTTGTGGTGGGGTACGGGTTTGTGGGGATGACAAGAGGTGCACAGCGGGAGTGTAGAATCCAAAGTTCACTGGGGGAGTTGGTATCCTTGTCGTAGCAAAATGTCAGAGTCCATGCCACAGTCTTCGTCAACATAGGTCAGACAGTGACCAGCAAGTCCATGTGGCAGACAATGTCATGTGCTGCTATTGGGCCAGAGGGCCAGGTGCCAGGCCAGGTGACCTGGGAGATGGTGATGTTCTGCTGACTCTCACAGTCTTTTTCGTGGACGACCCACCTTCCTGCGGGGACCCTCGGAAGCAGTCCGTGACGATGTCTGTGACGCTCCGTCGGATGAATCCTCCTCCTCCTGATCCCTCCCTGTGTCTGGTAATGGCCTTCGCCTGGTGCCACAGGGAGGGTTGCCCATGTTGTCGGCAATCCGACGGAGTACACCGGTCATTTGGGTTTGCACCGCCACGAGCTCAGCCTGTCTATCCTCCATCCTTCCTTGGTGTTGCAGTTGACAGGCATGTTGCTGGGACTGCAGGGTCTTCATCTCCTGGAGGGTCCCCTTGATGTCATTGAGGGTGGACGCAATCTGGTCCATGCCCCTGGTGTCACGCCGGTATGTATCCAGGATGTTGCTGACCTGGGACACTACCGGGTCCTGAGCTGCCTGGTCAGGTTCGCGCCTCCGCCGTCCTCCACTCCCGCCACCCCTGCCCACGTGCACCTGGCCTGCCGTTGTGGGTGCATCGGGTCTCCGGGACCCCTGAGGGATGGCATCTGCGTTGCCGCCTGCCTCCTCCTGGGTGCCCGGAGGACCGTGTCCCTCCTGGGCAGACTGGCTGGGTGGTCGTGTGCGGGCAGGGCTCCTGGACGTCTCCTGGGATGTGGCAGGAATGGGGGTGGTGGTTGGCACAGTTGTACCTGACGCAGGTGCTGCAGGTGGTTGGACACCAGAGGGGCCAGGTTGGTCTGGGTCATCCACGGAGTGGTGAGAGTCATCGCTGGCGGTGGGGTCATCATCCCGCGGAGCCTGGTCCTGTGTGACTTCCCCCCCAGTGTTGGGGGGTGTTCGTCGACGTTGACCTGTGTGTGAGAGAGACAATGTTGACAGTGTCACATGTGGCATCCATGTTGCATGCATTTCTGATTTGGCACTCTTCCTCTGGGTAGTTGGATCTGTCCTGCATTCCTCTCACAGTGCACTTGTGCATGGCTATGTCCCTTGGCCACAGCTGTCAGGGCTTTACGCATGTGTGAGACACAATCTTAGTTGATGCATCTATTTGGGTACACAGTCAGCAGTGTGGTGTGCGGGCGTAGCGAGCCATGCAGAGGCGCCTTACGTGTTGCACTGTACGTGGCCAAATGGTGTTTTGGCAAGGCAATTTGATGTTGCAGGTAGGGGACTGAAGCATTTGTGACAGGGTTCTTACCGACACGGTGGGTGGGTATACTGGGTGTGTGGTTAGGTCTGTGCCTGCAGCACGGATGGACTCGTGCACAGATTGACACATGGACCGGTCTTCATCTACGGAAGGGGGGGTTGAGGCACTGCCAGACCTGGTCTGCATGCACACAGTCCACCGGCTGACGAGTGGACATGGCCACACCACCCAAGGGTGATTTAGTCTCCCTGTGTCTCCCTTCCTCCCTCCCTCTGTCACCCTCCTCCCTCCCTCTGTCGGTCTCCCTCTGTCACCCTACTCCCTCCCTCTGTCTGTCTCCCTGTGTCCCCCCTCTGTCTCCTTCCCTCTCATTCCCCCTCTCCCTCCCTCTCTTTGTCACTCTCTGTCACCTCAGGCCAGCTTCCTGGGCACACACAGTTAGCCGGTCTTTGAATGGCCATTGGCTTGTTCATGTGAGTTAGTCCCTGTTCTCCGGGCACCCATTGGGCAGTGTGTCTGAGTGTAGGCTGCTGCTGTGGCGGTGTGTGCTGAGACTCTATCAGAGCGATGCATCTTCATTGTCTGCTGTTATGTGCAAATTGTGCCTTCAGACCCATGGCATCCTGCATGGCAGCCATCATTTGCAGGCAAGACAGTACTGTGTGGGTACACACAGTTTGTATGGCTGTGCCCTGGGCCATATGGGCTGAGGGCATTGTTGTGTGCTTGTGAGTTGCTCAATGTTAGTTTTGCTGCCCCCACTCCCAGCATCGACCACATCCTGTGTTGTGTTGGTGTATTGTGTGGCCTGTGACTTGGCATGGCCCTGATTGATGCATGGGGCATGGAGGTGCCAGTGGCATGTGTGTGTTTGTGGAGTGTTGTTGTGTCCGGTGGTGGCTTGGGGGGGGTGGCATGCATGATTGATTGTGTATGGCATCCCCCCCATGTGAGGTGAGTTGTTTGTGTACTCACCAGGGTCTGGGAGTCCTGGCAGTCCGTGTAGTCCCTCCACCGCCAGCGTGGACATCACCTTCTCCTCCCAGGGATGGTATTGTACCGGTCTGGGGGGCGGCCCTCCTCCAGTGATGTTCCCCTGGTTGTGATTGTCAGTCATCTTCCTCTTGACCGTCCTCCGCAGATCGTACCACCTGGATTGGCACTCGTGCCTGGTCCTTCTGGTTGTCCCAACAGCATTCACAGAATCGACGATCCTCTGCCACATGGCGGTTTTTTCGGATATGCTGGTCTGTCTGACCAATGTCCCAAAGAGCTGTGGCTCGACTCTGAGGATTTCGTCGACAAGGATCTCCAGCTCCTCCTTTGTGAACTTTGGATTCTTGGTGGTGGACATGGCGTGGGGTGTGGTTGTGGGGGTGTGGGTGTGGATGGCTGTGGGTGTGTGGGTGTGGTAGTGGAGGTGTGTGTGTGAATGTGATGAGGGGGTGTTTGTGTAGGTGGTTGTGTGAAGGTATGCAAGTGTGAGGTTCAAGTATGGTGGTGTGGGTCGTCTGTGGGCTCTGGCAGCAGTGGGTCTGTTGCAAAGGCTCATGGTTTGTGTGTGTGGTCCATTTTTATTGGTCCATTTGTGGGTGTGGCTGTGTTTGAAATTTGTGTGGGTGTGTTATGAGGAGTGATTGAGTTTTGGGCCTCTGTTTGGCAGTTTGGCAGTTGCAGGTGAGTGTATGTGATGTTTGTGGGGTTGTTGGGCCTGTTTGGTGGTGTGGGGAAACTCTACTTGACTCTCCTTGTGTAAATATGGTTTGTCCGGGTTCAGTACGTGTTTTTTTGGCGTCAGTACGGTCCGTACATGCACTGGTGGGGGTGCGGTCCGTACATTCCCTGGTGGGGTGGTGGTTCGGTGCGTACATACACGGCTGGGGTGGGGGTTTGGTGCGTACATACACGGCTGGTGGTTCGGTGCGTACATACACGGCTGGGGGGGGTTCGGGGGCGTACATACACGGCTGGTGGTTCGGTGCGTACATACACGGCTGGGGGGGGTTCGGGGGCGTACATACACGGCTGGTGGTTCGGTGCGTACATACACGGCTGGTGGTTCGGTGCGTACATACACGGCTGGGGGGGGGTTCGGGGGCGTACATACACGGGTGGGTGTTTGGTGCGTACATACACGGCTGGTGGTTCGGTGCGTACATACACGGCTGGGGGGGGGTTCGGGGGCGTACATACACGGGTGGGTGTTTGGTGCGTACATACACGGCTGGTGGTTCGGTGCGTACATACACGGCTGGGGGGGGGTTCGGGGGCGTACATACACGGCTGGTGGTTCGGTGCGTACATACACGGCTGGGGGGGGGGTTCGGGGGCGTACATACATGGGTGGGTGTTTGGTGCGTACATACACGGCTGGGGGGGGGTTCGGGGGCGTACATACACGGCTGGTGGTTCGGTGCGTACATACACGGCTGGGGGGGGTTCGGGGGCGTACATACACGGGTGGGTGTTTGGTGCGTACATACACGGCTGGTGGTTCGGTGCGTACATACACGGCTGGGGTGGGGGTTTGGTGCGTACATACACGGCTGGTGGTTCGGTGCGTACATACACGGCTGGGGGGGGTTCGGGGGCGTACATACACGGCTGGTGGTTCGGTGCGTACATACACGGCTGGGGGGGGGTTCGGGGGCGTACATACACGGGTGGGTGTTTGGTGCGTACATACACGGCTGGTGGTTCGGTGCGTACATACACGGCTGGGGGGGGGTTCGGGGGCGTACATACACGGCTGGTGGTTCGGTGCGTACATACACGGCTGGGGGGGGGTTCGGGGGCGTACATACACGGGTGGGTGTTTGGTGCGTACATACACGGCTGGTGGTTCGGTGCGTACATACACGGCTGGGGTGGGGGTTTGGTGCGTACATACACGGCTGGTGGTTCGGTGCGTACATACACGGCTGGGGGGGGGTTCGGGGGCGTACATACACGGCTGGTGGTTCGGTGCGTACATACACGGCTGGTGGTTCGGTGCGTACATACACGGCTGGGGGGGGGTTCGGGGGCGTACATACACGGGTGGGTGTTTGGTGCGTACATACACGGCTGGTGGTTCGGTGCGTACATACACGGCTGGGGGGGGGTTCGGGGGCGTACATACACGGCTGGTGGTTCGGTGCGTACATACACGGCTGGGGGGGGGGTTCGGGGGCGTACATACATGGGTGGGTGTTTGGTGCGTACATACACGGCTGGTGGTTCGGTGCGTACATACACGGCTGGGGTGGGGGTTTGGTGCGTACATACACGGCTGGTGGTTCGGTGCGTACATACACGGCTGGGGGGGGGTTCGGGGGCGTACATACACGGCTGGTGGTTCGGTGCGTACATACACGGCTGGGGGGGGGTTCGGGGGCGTACATACACGGGTGGGTGTTTGGTGCGTACATACACGGCTGGTGGTTCGGTGCGTACATACACGGCTGGGGGGGGTTCGGGGGCGTACATACACGGGTGGGTGTTTGGTGCGTACATACACGGCTGGTGGTTCGGTCCGTACATACACGGCTGGGGGGGGTTCGGGGGCGTACATACACGGCTGGTGGTTCGGTGCGTACATACAGGGCTGGGGGGGGGGTTTGGTGCGTACATACACGGCTGGTGGTTCGGTGCGTACATACACGGGTGGGGGTTCGGGGCGTACATACGCGGGCGGGGGGTGGTGGGGTGTTCGGCGCGTATGCGGGCACATGTCTCCATGGTTGCTATGGGAGTTCGGTTCGGACGGTGTTTTTTGCGTACGGTTGTGAAATGGGGAGGACGGGAGGGATCGTACTTGCGCAGTCGGACTTTATTTTTCCGCACGGTGGGTTTCTCGCCCGGGGACGTGTCGGTGACTTTTCCCGACCCGAGGACGTGTGGGGAAATCTTCCCAATGCGATTCGTATGGACTTTTTTCCGTTCGAATCGTACTTGGCAGTTTGTACGCTACTTTGACGATTCGGACGGAAAAAAATCCGGATACGAGTCGGACGGGGAATTTTTTTACCGGATCGGAATTGGCACCTTTGTGTCCAGAGATTTGAGTGCTAGTTGTGCCAACATATGGCAAGAACTTTACTAATTGTAAATGGTTTATAATAACCGTAATCTTGAACAACATCCACCAAAAAGTATCTGTGAGAACTGCTGCTGTTATGCCAAGCAGTGTGCTCACATGGCCCCTTGACAAGTTCTTAGAAAGGTCTGTCTACTAGACATAGATCTTAAAAGTGCACTCTTCGCTGTGCGCAGAGCCAATGTAAAGCTCTACATGCCTATGTTTTTGGGCCACAAGAGCATCATACAATTTTACATATTTCAGTCTGCCCACTGCAAAGGCATGGAACCGGACGTAAAGATTATTACATTTGCATTAAATTAACCTGAGCTGAAATATCAGCCTAACTGTAACGTCCCTGTAACCTTTGTTTTTTTCCATGAATTTTAGAGTTTAAAAAAAATGCTAATTCCTAACTATAACGTCCCTGAAACCTGTGGTTTGTTCAGTGAATTTTTAAGATTTTTCAAATGCTAATTCCTAACTATAACGTTCCTGTAACCTTTGTTTTTTTCTGTGAATTTCTTAGTTTTTTTAAGTAGCAGTCGAATTTGCAGAGTGGTGAAGAAAGGGGACTGAGCCTCCGACCAGGACTCAGGAATTCTGTTGCATAGGACTTACAGGAAGTGCCAGAAAGGCTTCTTGTGCCCCTAAGGTCCGACAGAGGTAAAGTGGACTTCATCCCCCAACCAGTAGTGCACCAGGAAGCACGTTTGCAGAGTGGTGGAGAAAGAGGGGCATGGTACCTCTTAGCAATCCCATGGTGTGGGACTTACTGGAGGTAACAAGAGGGGTAGTTAGCCCCAAGGACGTCTTTGTGGGCCAACTACCCCTCCTGTTACCTCCAGTAAGTCCCATACAGCGGGATTGCTGCGCTCTGATAGCAGGCCATGCCCCCTTTCTCCACCAGTCTGCAAACGCGCCTCCTGGTGTACTTTTGGTTGAGGGATGAAGCCCCCTTCACTGCTGTGTGTCCTTAGGGGCCAACTAGCCTACCTGGAAACTCCAGTAAGCCCCACACAGTGGGATTGTTGAGAGGTGGTCACAGGCTACACTCCCATTCTCCACCACTCTGCAAACATGCCTCCTGTTGCGCTCTTGGTTGGGGGATGAAGTCCCCTTGCCTCTTGAGCGTCCCTGGGGGCCAACTAGCCCTACTGTTACCTCTAGTAAGCCACTTGCAGCTGGATTGCTGAGAGGTGGTCAGAGGCCATGCCCCCTTTCTCCACCACTCTGCAAATGCACCTCCTGGCGCACTACTGCTTGGGGGATGAAGTCTACTTTACTCCTAAGGCCCTCAAGATGTAAAGAGACCTCATCACCCCACCAGCAGTGTGCTGAGACATAGCAGGAGCTGGCCCCAGAGGCAGTCCCCAGAGTCCTCCATGGCTCCATGAGGGGGGCAGTGCAGACCCCTCCATTGCAGTACGGAACCCAAGGGATGTGGTGGTCCCTGGGGCTGTGGGTCGCCCTTCGGGCCCCCTGCATTCATTTCATGTTTAGCCTTGGGGAGATGGCGGTCCCCCGGGTACAAGCAATCCCAGCAGGCCCACCTGTATACATATTTTATAAGTGCACCAAGGAGGTAGTGGTTCTCTGGGCTGCGCGGGCCACCCCAGAATTACTTTCTAAAGATTGGCCTCAGGGAAGTCGTGGTCCCTGGCGAGTGGGGATGCCACATGAGCACCCCCACATACATAAAAAGCATTGCCTCAAGAGGTGTCAGTTCCCAGGTCTTTCATAAGCCCAAGGACGGGGTGCCCCTTGTGCTCCCTTCCTACTTTTAGTATGCCCCAGGGACCTGGCTCACCTGGGGGTTATTTAGAAGCAAGCGCGGGAGCCTGCACTTGTTTTTATTTTTCCTGCAAAATCACAAATATCGTAATTTGCGGCAATTTTTTTAAAAATAATTTTTGGCATGGGGAATTCCAGGGGGTACCCAAGGCATGGGGGTCAGATATTCCTACCCTGTCCCATTTTCCTTTTTGTAATTTTTTTTTGTGAACCTCGGGTGAAAGCAAGGCCCATGATGGCTGCCAACACTTCCTGACTAAAGTGTTGGCAGTCAATCAGAGCTCTGCATTTTCCTGTAGAAGTTCGTTATTTTTCCCGAATTCGTCATGGCCATAGATATCACTAACTATACTTTCTTAAATTTCTCCACAACTACTGAACGGATTTACACCAAATAACAAAATGCACAATCTGCCTAACCAAATCTACCTTTTTGCCGAATTTGGTGAAATTCCGTCCAGGGGTTCGGGCTACAGGCGTGTCTAAAGGTCGAATGGGAATTAACATGGAAAAATTCACTTTTTTTGGCACCCCTTTTTCTTGGCCCGCGCTTGACAGATAACCCTGAAACTTTCAATACACAACAAGACCTAACTTAACACTTTTTTTGGAAACTTTAGTGAAGATTCGTCAACAGGCACAAAAGTTATAGGCAAGTTAAAAAATGCTTGTACTATGGAAACATGGTCCTAACTATAACTACCTACTGGCATATTATCCATATAAATTTATATATAGTTGTTGTGTTTTTATAATATGTATGAATGAGAGAAAAGGAGGACAGGGAATACTTGAGGGATTTCTAAATGTTTATATATGTTTAAAAAAAAAGAAAGAAAAAACTAAATATTGTTTTGTATACAAAAATATCTTTTGAATATTTGAAAGTTTCAAAATGAAAAAATAAATAAAATATTTTTATATTAGTTAAATATTGTTTCTCTTATATTGTTTTCGTGGTACATTTAAATTGAAACAATACAGCTTGATAAGGAGTTTTTAGTGTTTATTTTTGTATGAAACAATGTTGGTCTGGGATGTGGCCCTGATCGATCGTCATTAGCTGAGATTAATTCTAGCATTCATGCTATCACTTTATTATTGGCATGAGTCAATCCCCTAAGTGTGACAGGAATGCCCGGGCGTTGGCCTCTTGATCACTGTATCACATAGTTCAAGCTATACCTCACTACTCAACCACAGCAAAAAAGGCAGGGGAGCCCCAGAGGTGCTTCTACCAATGTTTGAAAGGCAACCAGGAGGGGGTGCACATTGATGAAGACACATAAGTAAACGTATTTTGACAAACATGACCTTTTCCCTTCACAAGAAAGAGGTCGAAGGGATAGCTTGTACACATGTTTTCAAGTTTGTTATCTGCAACTTTATGAGTAAGTGGATTTTGTGAAAGGTTACGCTTGACTTTATTTGGAACAAACATTAATTTCAGATAAAGAAAAACAGTCTGCGCTTGCTTGTGGTATTGTCTTGGCCACTGGGATTCAACTGTTCCTGAGCTGGATCAAGACCCTGATGTATGAAGCCATTTAGCATTTCTTAAAGGGGCGGATCACTATTTCGACCCACTAAGAAATGCTAAATGGCCTTTTCAGATGTACCAAGGGCCAAAACTCGTTTCAATTTGTGATTTCTACACTGTAGAAATCACAAATTGTGACCGCGATTTAGGAATCGCAAATAGGGATTACCTATTTGTGATTCCTACAGCACATGGACAAAGCATTTCCTAAATGTGAATTGGGCATTTAGGAAATGCAATTACCATTGACTTCAAGTTGGTGGTAACCATGTGCAAAATAAAAAATGCATTAAAATGCACTATTTTAATTGTGAAATGCCCTAAGGCATATGGCAACTTACATGTGCACTGGGAAATTGGCATTTCTTAAATTGGAAATCGCAATTTTGGAAGTGGAAACCAGATCCTATTTCGCCCATAGGCAGGAATTCAATTGCAGTTCCTATCTGTGATTCTCCAATAGCGAGAATCGCTATTAGGGAATCGCAAATTTTGTACATATCCTTATGCATTTCTTAAATGGAGATTCCTACAGAGTCACTATTTAAGAAATGCAAACAGAAACCTTAGTACATCTGGCCCCAAGTCTTATTTGCATATAGATAGTATTTGCTTAGAATGGCATTGTGGGGGAATGGTCTGGAAAGTGGACCAAGAGAAATTTTCAATGGCAGAAATTAATTTCAAGTTCTCTGTTGACCACTTTCTTGTTTGCTTCACATGTAAAAAATGGATCACTGACGAAATATCGAGAAGAAGAATATCGAATTGCCAAAATATCGAAGGAAAAATATAGAATGCCAAAATATCGAAGCCCTATCTCCAAACAGGTAAGTACAAAAATATGGAATCCTAAATATCGTTGTAAAAAATATAGTTAGTCACAATATCGAATTATTTTAAATATCTTAAAATTAATGTAAAATTAATGAAATAAAACATATAATTAACTGAAACATACTTAAAAATACTTAAATTACTTTAAAAATAATAATTAATTCATGTAAGTAAAAAAAAAAAAGAATACATATATATTAACGTAATACTTATGAAAAAAGTGCAATATTTTTTGCGTAGGATAGCGGGCGGGTAAAATTTACTATTACCACTCCAGTAAGTGCAATAGTAGGGAAAACGTTGGATAGCGGAAGGGTAAAAATTACTATTCCCACTCCAGAGAGTGCAACAGTAGGGAAAGTGTTGGATAGCGGGAGGGTAAAAATTAGTATTCCCACTCCAGACAGTGTAATAATAGGGAAAGCATTGGATAGCGTAGGGGTAAAAATTAATATTCACACTCCTGAGAGTGCAACAGTAGGGAAAGCGTTGGATAGCGGGAGGGTAAAATTTACTATTCCCACTCCAGTGAGTTCAACAGTAGGGAAAGCATTGGATAGCGTAGCGGTAAAAATTACTATTCCCACTCCAAAGAGTGCAACAGTAGGGAAAGCGTTGGATAGAGTAGGGCTAAAAATTACTATTCCCACTCCAGAGAGTGTAACAGTAGGGAAAGCGTTGGATAGCGTAGGGGTAAAAATTACTATTCCCACTTCAGAGAGTGCAACAGTAGGGAAAGCGTTGGATAGCGGGAGGGCAAAATTTACTATTCCCACTCCAGTGAGTGCAACAGTAGTGAAAACGTCAGATGGCGTAAGGGTAAAAGTTACTATTCCCACTCCAAAGAGTGCAACAGTAGAAAAAGCGCTGGATAGCGTAGGGGTAAAAATTACTATTCCCACTCCAGAGAGTGCAACAGTAGGGAAACGTTGGATAGCGTAGGGGTAAAAATTACTATTCCCACTCCAAAGAGTGCAACAGTAGGAAAAGCGTTGGATAGCGTAGGGGTAAAAATTACTATTCCCACTCCAGTGAGTGCAACTGTAGGGTAAGCGTTGGATAGCGTAAGGGTAAAAATGACTATTCCCACTCCAGAGAGTGCAACAGTAGGGACAGCGTTGGATAGCGGGAGGGTAAAAATTACTATTCCCACTCCAAAGAGTGCAACAGTAGGGAAAGCGTTGGATAGCGTAGGGATAAAAATTACTATTCCCACTCCAAAGAGTGCAACAGTAGGGAAAGCGTTGGATAGCGTAGGGGTAAAAAATACTATTCCCACTCCAGAGAGTGCAACAGTAGGGAAAGCGTTGGATAGCGGGAGGGTAAAATTTACTATTCTCTCTCCAGTGAGTGCAACTCTAGGGTAAGCGTTGGATACCGTAGGGGTAAAAATTATTATTCCCACTCCAGTGAGTGCAATAGTAGGGAAAGCGTTGGATAGCGTAGGGGTAAAAATTACTATTCACACTCCAGTGAGTGCAATAGTAGGGAAAATAATAATTTAATATTTTATTAAAAATAAATAAATTATTAATACCAAATAAAAATATTAAAATCAATTACCAATCACACAATATTTAATAATTAATTCATTATAAATGCCAATGTTTTTTTATTAATAACCTATTAATAATTAATTAACAACCAATTAATTTTCAATACCAAAAATTAATAAATAAAATTAATACCAATTAATAATTAATTACAAATAAATTAATTAGCAATATACAAAAAGTATTTCAATAATTAATTATTTACAATTAAATTAATTCCCACCATATTCCCCTTATAAACCCACAACCCGCTACAAATAATAAATTAATACAATTAACATAATTATCAATTAAACAATAATACTAATTAATTACCAATTAATGAAAATTATTTACCAATTAATAATTAATCAACAACCAATTAATTTTCAATACCAATTAATAATTACCTAATAACAATTAAATTACTTCCCACCCGATTCCCCTATAAACCCACAACCCGCTACAGAAGTAAAACGCAAAATTAAATTAAAAATAATTAATAATTCCTAAAAATTATTATTTAATGTACTATAATTAAATTACTTCCCACCCTAATCCCCTATAAAACCACAACCCGCTACGGAATTAAATTACACAAAAATTAAATAACATAAAATTCATTACTTTAAAAATATTCAAACATACATTCCAAAATGTATACATACTTTTAACACATATACTAACACTTAAAACACTATAAAAAAATGTGATATTTTTAACAACTATATTATGACTGTCGATATTACCTACTTCTATATTATTTAAATCGATATTTTATTTCTTACCTGATTTTAGATATTCTTCACCACTATATTTTGGCAATTCGATATTCTGTCCATTCTATATTAAAAACTCGATATTCTGTCCTGTCGATATTTTGAATTCAATATTATGTCTCTTTACCGCCACATATGACATTGTGTATTTTTATATGCAGGTAAATATCTATCTAAGTATCTATTCACATGTTGTGATTAGAAAATGTGAGCTTTTGCTAATACATTAAAGTATATGCACACCTACATTTACCTTATGCAGGCAAATACGTTTGAAAATAGGAACCATTGAACATAGGTGAAGGTGTGTAGTAATGAATAGGACAAAACATTGACAGTAAATCAAATAAAATAGCACATTGCAATTGGCTACATGCAATAGAAGGCAGAGGGAGTTGAATTGATGTGCTTGAAATTATTATTATATTTGCTCAAATTAGGAAGCCAGCATAAACCCAGGGGTTCAAATGCCAAGGTCAACAATTTAGGGACAAGGCAAAATCTCCTTCTAGGGTGGAGGTGGATTTGGTGTTGCAGGCCCTAGAAGAGGATGGGTTGCCATTTGGACATCCAGGTAGCTTGGCAGGTGTGAAAAGGTAATCTGAATCTCCAGTCACTGAAACATCTGTGGGGAAACTTGGGAATACCTACCAAGAGAGGAACTAACATCTGGCATTTCATTGTTATGCATACTCTCCTGGTTCACCTGAAATAAACTGACAAATAACTCACTCTTCAGGAAGGACTTGTGGTGCAGATTCAGAAAACTTAACAGGATTACCTCATTGTAACGATTCCTCTTTCATCCTTTTTTGGGGTGTCAAAACCCAGGCTATATATGAGACGCTGACTCATTGGTGCGTACCTGTTGGCAAACAAAAGGAAGCTTAGCTCTGGAATAATTCCATTACTGAGATTGTTATGAGCTCAGTGCCTCAAGGATTTAAACAGAACTTTGATAGAGCAACAAGTATGATATTAAGCAAATCAATCTGCTGTAAAGTAGGACTGCCCTCAAAAGCCACTATTAGTCAATGTTCTAAGTGTGTGCCATTGACCGTGTGGGTACAAAGGCGTCAAGTGAGATGGATGAACACAAGCACTGAGCACAGTACTTGCCCCAAAAGCGAAGTCCAGAGCAAGTTTAGGACCTCATTTAGAGTATAGCGGTTAAACTGCCACGTCAGCAGAGGATTGTCCTCTGCGGACCTCATAGAAAAATAGCCATTATACTTAGAGCTCTCCCCTCCACTGAAGGCACTGAAACTTTGCTGATCATGCACCATGTGAATAGCACCACTCAGCAAAGATCCTAAAGCGGTAGTTTGTTACTGAAAACAAAAAAGGAAATATCCCTGACAAGCTAGGACTTTTCTCCCAGCGTGGGTGGGTGGTTTCTTTGGTTTCCTGTTTGTGACTGCTAGGCTTTCACTAAAGGTCTTGAGCAGGTACAATGTACTTGTGATCATTTGTTCTAAATGGGGCATATTTTCTGATATATGTTGGCCAATGGCCCAATGTCAGATGGGTAACTGGTCAAAGGTTTCTGCCAGGAGAGCCGTTGGAGGTTGAGTCATTGGAAACGCGGCACATCCCCTGACTCTAAACAGAACAGTGGAATTCCAAGTTTGGGAGATGTGACATCTGTCACATTTTGGCACATTTCCCACATCAGCCAAACTGTAAATGAGGTCCTTACTTTTTACAACCTAGAGACAAGTCAAAACATGTTAGTATCAGCAGCTCAGTCTCCACAAGGTCATCCAAAAGCATATCAGGTTTAAAAGACATCACTTGGCTTTTATGGAGCTGATATGCTATCTGGTGCTGTCTTGGGCCTGATGTATATGTTTGAGGAATTTTTTACATAAATTCTAGTGTGGCAAATTACTTGTATTTAGAGGCAATAGCAGTTTCCATCTTGTCTTGAGAGGAAAGGGCAGGTTCCGTCTTAGAATTTGGATGTAAACTTGTGTGGCAGTGAAAAAACCTCGGTTTCAGGATACCTATCCCTAGAAGTAGTGTGTGCTGATCTGCCAATGGTGCTGTATGTTCCATCTCTGCAAATGTCTACTCAGGGGGAAAGTCCTAAAGTAATCCATTTGAGAAGAAGTTTGAAGCTCCTCTCTCTGTGCCCCAAGTGTCAGCTTGCAAGTTTGTCAAATCTTAAACATAACATATGGCTTGGTATTCTAATGAAGCTTTAACTGGAAACATGTAGATTGATAATTATGTTGCAAGTAGCTTTTGAAGGACAGGGTGGATTCAATGTAGAAGTGATTGCACATTAACTGAATTTTGTATTGTTTTGTGCTAGAAACATTTAAACTCCATCAATCCTGCATATTCCAGAGTAAATCCGCCTGAAATACATAAATGGCATAAGGCCCTGCAGACGACTGCTCTATTGCTGGCAGAAATCATTGAGAGCTGTTTGTGTCCTGAGTGGGGACTGCCGGCCTGTGACAGCCCGTGGCAAATGCCTAATTAGTCGTGATCAGCACGATCGAGACCAGCTGTGAAGCTCACCTGACTGAGGGAGAGCAGAAACTGAGAGGACGACTGGAGCACGGCCCAGAGCCATGGCCAGGGCACCTACAAGACTGAAGATGGCGGGTGCTCCAGGACTTTGAGACTGACAAGGTGTGTGGCGGCCCAAGCGGAGCTGAACTGAGCAGACTGCAATGCAAGAAGCAGACGCGGAGCCAATCGCAGAATCAAGCCCGCGAAGGCCTGAAACTGAAAAACAGGAGCAGGCGGTGGGCCTCCGGGGCAGTGGCCTGGCACCAGAAAGACAGCGAACAGCTCGGAGGTGACTGGTGGGTGCTGTTGGTGGCCAAGGGGGAATGCCGTCTGCGCGGTCTGGTCCTTGGCCTGCCCCTTGATGTCTGGGGGGGTTGGGATCAGGTGACGTTGACTGGAAAGAGGTGGCCCAGAGGCCTGTGGCTTCTATTGAGATGTTTTCCATAGAACAGGGGAGGTGTAATTGGGTGAGAAAACAGCTGATGCCTAAGGGAAGGCCCCAATTGGTTCTGCACTTGCCCGGTAAGACATAGGGCCTGGCAGAGACCAGACAGAGGAGCTGTACCGAGAGGCACAGAAGAGGATGGCAGCTGACTGGATCTGGATTCCAGAGGTGAACGGTGGGTCCTGCATGTGGCGTTGACTCTATCAATCAATCAGGGGATTTTAAGCGCACTACTCACCTGTGAGGGTCTCAAGGTTCTGGGGGGGAGCAGCTCCGGTCAATCGAAGAGCCAGGTCTTGAGGGTCTTCCTGAAGATGTGCAGGGTGGGGGCATGTCTGATTTCTATTAGGAGCTCATTTCAAGTCTTGGCTGCAATGTAAGAGAAGGTTCTTTCACCCGATCTAGCTCTGTGGATTTGCAGGGGTTCGGCAAGAGCAAGGTCGGGGAATCGGAGGTTTCTCTTGGGTACGTGGTAGATTCTTCAGTATGATCACCCAGGACACCACCCCTTGGCACCCCACCCAAAGACTCACAACACAAACAGGCCCCAGTGAAGACAGAGAGATACAGGAGTAGGAGGAACCAACTAGAACAGAACTGGTAGCTGCAATTCAGGGATCTAGAGCCGCACAAGAACAACTATTGCAAACAGTATCTGTGGATGTGAACCTGCTGAGGGAGAATTTACGTAAAGTAGCAGATAAAGTCAGACAGCAGAAGCGAACACAGAGGATCTCTGGTCAGAGATGTCCACTCTCAATCGGTAGATGGCGTAGGTGAGTATGGTCACAAAAACACTAGAACAACGAGCAGAAGATGCAGAGGGTAGATCCAGACAGAACAATATTTGTGTACTGGGGTTTCCAGAACTTGCGGAAAAGGGATCGGCCAAGCAATACCTGGAGTCCTGGATTTGCACTGAATTATGCCCAAGGAGACTGTCTGGGTTCTTTCAGGTGGAGAGGGCGCACAGGGCCCTGGTGCCGTTGTCACCCCTGGACGTGCCACAAGGGCCCTTATCACCAACATTTTTGTCTATAAAGATAGAGATGCTATCCTCAGGGTGGCCCATGAACATCCTGGACTGAACTATCACAACACCAAGATTACTATATATCCTGACTACACAAAACAAGTACAGGACTGGAGGAAATCCTTTGTGGGACTAAAAAAGAAGTTGAAAACACCTCAATTACAATACATTCTCCTATACCCTGCAAAGCCGAAGGTATTGGCACAAGGAAAGGTGCATTTCTTAGACACTGGGGGAAGTTTTAGAGTGTTTGGACCTTTGGGGAAAAGTACTTCCCCCTCGCGAACCATGTGAATGGCGACAGCGATGGGGAACCCAATCAGATAGACAAAGGCGACAAATTCATACAGCAAGCAGAAACCCCGGAAGGGGAGCAATGGGTAACAGTCAGGGAGGATGGTACTATATAACTTGGAGAAGATGCAGTAGGAGAGGCTGAAAGAGAGGGTGACCCGATTCCAGATATTATGGATATGGGCACGTTGACCCAGAACACCACCCTTAACTGTGTGCCAGATACGCTGATGGAACTTCCACAAGGGGGTGGTACTGATTGATTGCCTAAATCATGCATGTTTAATAGCACTGGAGAGTATACATACCTTGGGCAAGAACATTGCTGTGAAATGAGTGGAATAAGGGATGAGAAGCCCGGGAGCTGAGTTACATTGATCAGAGAATGCATGTGGAGCGGGATGACCCAAGGGTGCAAGTCTGATAGGATGAAAGATGAAGTAAAACAAATTGCAGTTACTTGCCATATTCGTATACAAGTGTGAGTGGTTTGGGGATCTGATCTGAACTGTTTGCTGTTCCCCGTTGGGCTACCTGGGAAGCTGTGTGTGCCCTGACACCAACAACAGGTGGGCAATAATGGCTCATTGGTTATGCTTTATATGCTTCAGGGGGGAGTTTATAATTTTAAAGTTATTAATCACTTATACCTTCAGGCTACAGATGAATGGAATAAGTGACGAGGGAGGAGTGGGGAATTACATGCACTAATCCTATACGATCAGGATGGCAACAAACCTGGAATTTCAGTGGGCTTGGGGCATATGTTAAAAGATATAGGGTCTTATCCTTTTTAAAGAAACATAAAATCTCTATAGCATGCTTACAAGAAAGCCACCTGGATGACACAGGCGCCTCGAGATTAGGTGGCAAATGGCGCGGACAAGTGTATCACTCCTCCTACATACACAAGGGGGACATTAATATGGGTAGCACTCAGAATACCAATCGTACATACATGGAGGTCAATGTGGGGGGAAATATGTATACATTCAAGGGGAATTAAATGGCCGCGACTTAGCCATACTAAATACATGCGCACCAAACAGAGATGATCCCCTGTTTTATGATACTTTACGGGATCTGCTATTACACAATTTAGGCAAATCCATGCAATGGATGGGAGACTTTAACTGTATATCAGATCCCAACTTGGACAAGTCACTGCCCAGAGCAGGTGCAAATCCGCAGATGACTAATACCTTATAGAAGGTCATGCAAGACATGGACTTCCATGACATATGGAGACTGGGCAACCCTACCCAGCGGATCTACACATGCTTTTCAGCTGCACAAGGCACCTAAAGTAGGCTCGATAGAGTGCTAGTGAAGAATATGCCTAGGATGGACGTTGCCGTGGTGATGGATTTAGCATGATTTTGATCTGACCACACACTGGTCAGCTGCACTGTGAAATGGGGAGGACCCACGGCAGGAACCCATCCCTTGAGGATGCCTGCAGAAATCCACGAATACCCAATTGGAAGAGATGCCCTCAAACGGGCATCATCGGACTATATGTCGATAAACTGGGGGACAACGGCTAGTAGAGCCAATGAATGGGATGCTTTAAAGGCTGTAATGTGGGGGGGAAAGCCAGGGTCTGATGTGCGGGGTTTGCACACAACTACAAAAATGATTTGCAGAGAGGGAGCAAGAACTGGTTAACCTGCAGACGTCAGGGACGATACAAGTTGAGGACTGTCCCAGGGAACAAACACTAGGCAAACGGATCAACGACATCTGTGACCTCCTAGATAAATAGACGCTCAAACAGTATAGAAAACGCTTACACAGGGAGGGCCTGTTGCTCACTTGGATTCTGAAAAAATAAATGCCCCACCCTTGACTACATACCTACTGGATACCAGGGATAACAGACTCAGCATGAGGTCGGGAAAACTAAATGTGTTCTGGCAGCACTTGCAGGGGGTATACACAGCAGATTCAGAGGTGGCTCTGGATCGGTTCCTCCCTTTCTTGGAGTGATTGCCTATCCCAAAACTAGAACCCACAGGTGTGCTGGAGCTAGATGCTCAATTGACACAGGAGGAGCTACCAGAATCCTTTAAGGCACTCCCCAGAGCCAAGGCGCCCAGGGGGACGGGATCCCAGCGAATTTTATCAGGCATTCCCGGTGGAGACAACCATGAGCCTACTTCAGGTTCTGACGGAAGCACAGCGTTCAGGGATATTCCCCATGTCGATGAGGGAGGGGGAGATCTGCATGATACTGAAACCTGGAGGTGACAAATCAGCCCCCATGGCCTACAGACTCCTTACCATGGTTAACACCGATATCACAATATTATGCAAATTACTGGCTAATAGGCTGGCGCCACATATGCCACAGATAATTCCTCAAGATCAATGCGGCTTCATTCCCGGTAGGCATACAGGTATGAATCTGCGCCGCTTAACACACATGCTGCACGAAGTATAGGCTAGGGACGAAGAACTCACACTGGTGTTGATAGACCTACAGACAGTGTTTGACACCGTGGACTGGGGTTATCTACTGGAGGTGCTGACGCCGGTGGGAATAGAGCAGCAGTTTTGACGATGGATACAGATAGTATATGCGGAGCCTTGGGCCAGGGTGTGGGTGGGACGGGACCGCTCAGAGTTGTGGCAGATGGGCAGAGGAACACGGCAGGGCTGTCCCCTGTCGCCGCTGTTGTTCGCTCTGGCAATAGAACCTTTAGCGATCAGAGCACGCCTAGAACTGGGTGATGGGGGAATCAGGTTGGGAGATACTTGCCACAACATCTATTTATATGCCGATGGTGCCTTGTTCTACATGGCCTCCCCACGAGACACGGTCCCCAGATTGATGAAACTCCTAGACGAGTTCGGAGACATATCGGGCCTCCGCTTAAACCGGGCTAAGGGTGCCAATGGATTGTCTTCCTAACCTAGGCTTGCGATGGGAACTGGTTCATTTCCGATACCTGGGTATATAAGTGGCTCATATGGATGCTCAGATGCTACACTTGAACACAGATAGAGTTGTAGATATGCTACAGAAATCAGAGGCATTCTGGAAACACAAAATGGTTGTAATGCCCAGATGCCTATATATGCTACAAAATATACCATGTCCGATACCTAAACTCTACTTCAACGGGCTATAATTGGCACTAACCTCACTGCTATGGGCAGAAGGACATAATAGAGTGGCCTTACGTACAATTGCCATGAGATATGAAGAGGAAGGACTGGAGGTGCCCCAGCTTGAGCTATACTATTACGTGCCACACTTGCAACATGCAGTCAGGTGGTTTGACAGAGGGGACAATTTGGAGCAGCACTTAATTGCAGGAGTAGTGGCGGTGAACACATTGACTTTGTCCCTGATGAAGGGCTCGGGGTCAGTGGGGTACTTGCATACATAGTGCGACACACAGCACATATTTGACAGGCAGAGGGGTGTGAACTACTAGGAGACCTGTACCCCGGTGACTCCTTTCTCACCTATGAACAAGCCTGTGATGCCTTTGCACTAGGACAGGGGCAACATAAATTATGCGGGGCTGGCAGATATTGCTAAAACAATATGGCCTTCATATTCGGTCATTCCACAAGCTACAGATACAATAGATGAAATATTGACTTATGGTGCAGGAAAACATTTGATAATATACATTTAAAGGGCTATGAGATGGGATTCGACCGGTCCATTGCCTAAAGCACAGACAGCGTGGGATGCGGATAATGGGACACCATTGACGGACAGCAAATGGACAAATGTAGCAGGGCTCACACGTGCAGTATTGGGCAATACCCAGTTCAAATTGATCCATTTTAATTTTCTTCATAGGACTTATATACCCCAAAAAATGCTACATAGAATAAACCCCCTTAGATCCGATGACTGTCCTTGGACACATGGAGAAGACTTCATACACTTAGCGTGGTGATGCCCGTCAACGCGAAGCTACTGGGCACAGGTGGTGACAGAGGTCCACAGAGTCACATGCATTAGAATCAACTAAGCCCCACTGGTCTGCTTACTGGGCTACATTAAAAGGCCAAAGAAGAGAAAGATGGCTTATAAATTTACACAATTGGCCCTGGTCATTGCACAGCAAAGGGTGGCCATCACATGGATGGGACAGCATTCCCCCACGATAGAGAGTTGGCGTTGTGATGTACTGGAATGGGTGCTGGCTGAAGAGGTGCAAATGAAAATGAATAGAAGTGATGATAAACTGAAAGAGGAATTGAGTGTATGGCATGAAATCAGTTGCACAGTTACTTTACCTGTAGAGACTTCAGACATATCAGAAACATATTCCACTGACGCTAGCGCGGGAGAGAGTGATGGTGACTGAACGGGATTGCGCTATTTGGAGGACAGCCTATGGTAGTATGGTGTAATGGAATATCAGGGGATAAGCCAGTAAAAGAGCCACTTCCTTGTCAATACTTAGAAATGTTGATATCTGTTAGGAAAATGTGAATTTTATAAGCTCCATCGAAAAACTGCTGTTCCATCACTGCATAATGTAGACCAACGTTTTATGAAAATGATAAGAAAAAGTTTATACAAAATGAAAAACAACTTAGCCAAGAGCCACTTATCGAATGTTAATCAAATACCATACTTGTTAGGGAGCAAACAATGGTTCTACAAATGCGAAACTTGCAAAGCTTGCAAAGGTAGTAACTAAAATGAATCACATTCCACTTCTTTGAACTTGTATTGCCCCCAGAGATTGCAAATGCCCTGAGTTAGGAATGAGCTTACAAGTGTTGTCAAGCTCCTTTGTTTCTCATTTAGGAAGAGATCGCCAGGAGCATCGTTTAAGTGCTCCTCCTGCTTCAAGAGCCCAAGTCTAGGGTAGCAAAGAGCACACAGCAAACTACACCTGCAGCACATAAAAGTGTCTGAGCAGGAGAAAAGGAGGAAGAGGGAGAGAACTGCAGCCAGCTCCACTGCCAGCACATGGAGGAGTTCCAACCGAGTGGAGAGCTTCCCTCCAGAACCCAACATGTGGATCATGGATGTCCCATTCAGGCAGGAAAAAAAGATGAAAAGCACACCAGCTATTTAGAAAAAGAGAAAAGTAAAAGTTGAGTGGCTGCATCCAATGGAGCACCTCAGCCGATTCAGTTTAGAAAACTTTGCACCATAAGCCTATGAGCTTACAAAAATTGCCTATTGTGACACCCCAGGAGGGCTGGGCCACCACTATGAGAATTGATTGAGTGTGGGGCAATCAATAGCAATGCTGGCCCAGCAGGAGAACACAGAAGTCCCACTTTACATTGGGTACTGGTCACCCAATTCACAACTGACCAGGAAAACATGACCTGGGAGTTGTTTTATCACTGCTGGAGCTGTGACTTTTACTTATGTTTAACATTTAGGGCCAGATGTACTAACGTTTTTTGCGGGGGCAAATGAGTTTTAGACCTGTTTGCGACTGCAAAATATGTGTGGCCAATGTACTAATCCTATTTTGCAAGGCGCAACTCAATTTACGACTCGCAAAATAGGATTAGCAACTCACTATTAGGAAGGGGCGTTCCAAGGGCGTCCCTTCCTAATAGCGACTCCTGAAGCTATGTATGACTGTTTTACGAATGCAATTGCATTCCCAAAACAGTCACAGTTTACCATCCTTCACAGAAGGTTGGCAAATAACTCGCAAACGGGAAGGGGTCCCCAGGGGATACCTTCCTTTTTGTGAGTGGCTCTCAAAATATATTTTATGGGTAGGCAGTGGTCCCAGGGACAGTTTCTAGGCTAGTCAGGACAAGTTAGGGATTGTCATTCAGTGCAGAGAAACTTCCAATACAAAGTTGCTTGTAGAAATATTTATGTATTATGACTCTTGTCCGAAACTCAGAGTCAGATAAATGGAGAGCGGTGACATCCAACACGTGTTTCGGCCCTTTTAGATGGCCATTCGGCTTGGGGCTTCTTCAGGGCATGGTCAGGTCTGATAGGACAAGGTGTTGTTCCGTTCAGCATGCTTGTCGTGTCGTAGTTCTGTTCTCATTTATCAGGGGCGTATTGTCCAGTGCATGTCTTTCATTTCAGTCGGCATCATGGAGCACTGCCTGCCCTTAAAAAATGAAACTGGAAAGTTTCATTTTTATTTTTTAAATGCATCCTATTTTCCTTTGAGGAAAACGGGCTGCATTGTTAAAAAAATGCTTTATTTAAAAGCACTCCCAGACATGGTGGCCTGCTGACCCCAGCAGGCCACCATCCCTGGGAGTACCAGCCATTCCCAATGGGGTCGTAAATTGCGACAGCCTCATTAATTTGCATGAGGCATGCAATTTGCAACCCCTTTGGAAGTCGCAAACAGTATCTCAGACACTGGTGTGCATCCCAATTTGCGAGTCGCAAATGCGATGCAATTTGCAACTCGCAAACTTGGTAGGTCGTACATCTGGCCCTTAAAGTGCAAATTCTAATTTTATGAGATACCTGAAATGAAGTATTTGGTTGTGGAATTCTAAACTGTTGTTAACATTCATGCATGAGTCCTGAAGAAAGATATAGGGGGCAGTAAGATGGCCCTGAGTTCCTCGGTCAGTTGGTGTCCCAGCGGCACCACATGGTGGCAAAACATTTTTTTTTACAGTTCCACTGAGGATATGGAGATCCGTGGTATAATTAAAAAATAAAAATAAAAGCTGACCTTTTTCAAACAAAAGCACCTTGGGTGGGCCAGGGCTGGGGGAGCGGGGTTGGCGCACTGTTTTCTTGGGGAGAGGGGGTCATGTGAACTCCCACCATGAGCCAATTAAAGGACTCTGGAAAACCATCCCCTGGGGTCGATATTATTTGGTGGCATTATTTCGATATCATTTTGGTGGCATGGTGACATAAAAAATGTTGCACCCATAATATCCACCACCAAATTGGGAAGATAAGTAGATGTGGAATTTAGACTGGTAAATCTATGTTTACCTAAATATACCAACTATGATGATATAGTGGTAAACAATACTGCGGATGTAATATTTTTGCAGGTCAAAACTTTGACTAAAATATTGTGACACGCAAACATGGAGGAAGCAGTAAACCTTCTGATGGAGCTTCCTCCCTCAGTGTAGAATCCTCTAGCACATGCCTTATCAGTTCCTCTGCAAATTAGTCAATTTTCAAAAATCATCCAACTCAAAATCAGCCCCTTTGTGCCTAATGTCACAATAAAGCACATACTTCCACATTACATGCTCAATTGTTGACTTTTCATCATAATAACTGACTAATTAAGAGAAAGCTGGCAGTAAATTCTTCTGAGTGCATGACTTGCAATGTGCGCAACACAACACTGTCCAGTGGAAATCGAACAAGTACTAGTCAGTCACTTTAGAGACTCAAAAACAGTACAAACTGCTATCAAATTAGAGTGCTCTGCATGCCACTAATGTGCAGGGCAATAATCATTTGCCTTTTTCACTCCAAAGCACTTAACTAGTATTTATGGTGAGGCTATGTGAGCTCCCTCCATGATACAATGCTGGTGTTTTCTTTCCTTTCGAGGGCTCTTTATGGGCACTGTTCTAAAGCCAAGGATAAAACATGGTTGTACTAATTATGTTACTATCCTCAACACAGAGGTTTGTTAGACCCGACATCCTTGAGGGGGTACTGTCAGAACGTTTTGTCTTCTCCCCCTATTTTTACTGAACAAATGTTTGTTTACTTTAGGAATCCGTGCATTTTACCACTGCTAACCAGTGTTAAAGTGCTTGTGTTTCCTCCTTCAAACATGGTAAAATTGGTATACACCTAATTGGCACGGGCAACGGTATTTCAATTAATAAGTGCTAACTTTAGATTGGGTGCAGATAGAAAGTTACTGTTTAAACTCAAATGAATTGCAATTTAAAATCCTTTTTAGTGGTAAAGTCAGATTTTAAGTTACTACTTAGAAAATGCCACTTTTAGAAAGATGGCATTTTTGTGCCTAAGCCAAATGTGCCTGAAGTGTGGACCTGCTTACCTTGATACCAGGCTAGCCAGAGTGACTCCAAGGGTCAGATAACTGACCTCCTGTGTGAGCTAAAGGGACACAGCAATCTGGCAGAGCCCTCAATGCAATTGCCCAGCACCAACTGAACCTGCCTGGGCCACCACCAGTTTCACATCACCAACACAAAAAAACACCATCTATACTACATTCAGTATCACCACTTCCACCAATGCTACAGCACCACCTCCACAGTCAGGAAATGGCAAAGCCAGTGTGCCCAGCTTTAATACGCTGTAAGAGATTTCAGCATGCAGTCCTAGTATTAAAAGCAAGCTGGTTTTAATTTTTTTTACCACAGTCTACTTGTGACATCCCTAGTCACCCATAATAAGGAATTGATTCCACATGCTCAACTATAATAGCTTATTACAGTTGGGTTGTGATATCACAGTTCCTGCTGACAAAGCCAGTACACTGTGTGCAGACATGGAAAAGAATTACAACTGCTATATAAACAGTGTTTTTATTTCTTTCTAACTGTTTTTTTTAAAAATAAAATGTAAATAGAAAGTCAGCTTTCACGGCAGCAAACGTTTGTGGACTTATAGTTCATTACATAAAATCAGGAATCTCTCTGCATGACTGCAGGCATTTTTAGATGACACACTAAACTGCACATCATATACCTTTAAAACAAATTGCTATCTGCTTATTGGAATGCTTAATTTCACACTACACAATCCAAATTTATTAAACACATCCGCAACTATTCTGTTATATGTTCATCGAACTTCTAAATGATTTACAATATCCTCATGATACACAGCACATGGTATTTTCTCCTATATAATCACGTGAAAAAATCATCACTGCATGTCGGTGTTTACATGCACTGTCAGAGCGAACCCAGACCTATTGATTTTCTTAATGTTTGTTTTTGTAATGTGAAGTATACAAAAAAGTGATGGATAGAACACCTGAATCAATCAGCCGCTGGTAAATACTCGAGACTGCATCCCAGTCTATAGCTATTTCACATACAGTTTCACCTCAGTTTGGACACACCCATATGGAAATCAGTCTTGACCCTGCTCCAGTGAGGACAGTTCAGTGATAGCTCCTCCCTAAACCGGAGCACAAAAGACTGGTTTTGCCCTCATTAGGGTTGGTTATTGTCAGATAAAGCTTGGTTTCAGAGGCACAGTATGCACAGGACCCACAGCTGGGCATACCAGCCACATGCAGAGCGTCATACTGAAATATGCACAAAAGTGATAGATGGAATGCTTAAATTAATCTCAGCCACTGGTAATTACTCGAGGCCGTATTCCAATCCAGTTATTTTGCAAAACATACTACCTCAGTTTGGGAAAATACTAATCGGTTTTGACCCTGCTCCAATGAGAACAGTCCAGCTCAAGGTGCCAGGCCAGGGCAAAGGGAGGACCTGGACTGGCAGCTTGTGCTGGACTGTTTCTATTGGATCGATTGGCATATGGTTGGGTCCAAACTAAGGTGGCATGGTGGGCAAAAGAACAATATTAGGAAATGCTACCCCAACCAACTGCCTGTGGTTAGACAAATATTCCTCCCATTTTGTGTGTTTGATGTTTTATTAATGTGGCATTGCTGAATTTGTGCTATCAAACATTCTACCAGCACTGCTGTACAGCAAAATAGGCTCACATAAGGAGAATGGCTGTAAAGCATTTTAAAGGTATTGAAACTGTGCATGTTATTTCAGTTAAAGGGGTGTTCAGAATATATGTGAACTGTTGCTCCATTGAGAATAATGTGGTTGTACCAATAAACCACCCTGTGGTTTCTCCCACTGCTCATGACTCATAGTTGTAAACTGTCATTTTCCATTATTACTGCAACCTCCTCAAATATCCTGTTTAGTACATTTAGAGCAATCTGCTGCTGTGCTGTTTTTTTTGCGAAGAAATGCATTGCAGTATTTCATAATTTTATTCATTGTCTAATTTCTACTCCAGTGTACATTTACAGGCAGTTTAAAAGTTTGCAACGTGTGTGTGAGGAGGGTGGGCCCACTGCATTATTAACACAGGGTGCATTTTAGTCAAGAAACATACCTTCCCGTGTTTTGGAAAAGGGCAGTGAACCTGTAGTAGTTATTGACAAGTGGTATGAAAAATCCAGGGGACCAATGCATCGACTCCAGAGATCTATGTGTGGTTGGAAGGCCATTGGCTTGAGACGCGGCCCTTTGCAGTCTTTCACCTTTCAGGAATCCATATCATAATAATCCCTGATTTGTATTATAGATATGTGCTTAATGTCTTAAGAGATGTCTTAATTTCAAATTTTCCAACTATGAAAGTTATCAATGCTACTTAGAGACCCTTGACTCTGTCTGCAGGGAGGTCGCCCCCCACGCCGCGCGCCCGTGTCTCTGCCCGTGTATCTGCCCAGCTGCCGCTGCCGCTGAGGGAAATCGAGGCCCGCCTCCACCCACAGGCTACCACCTGCGCCTCATCCATGGTGGCCAGTGGTAGGCCATAGGTTTGCTTTCCTGACCTAGACTTGCTCTATATTTTACTTGCATTGTGCCCCTTCTGCTTGTGACCGTCTTCTATTGTATTCTGTGCCTGTATTTTGTGACCGTCTTTCCCTCGTGCTACTGCCACTCTCCCTGCCGCTGCTTCCCCCACGGCCCGTCCCCCCGCTCGCCCTCTCATCATTCCAGTCTTACATCTGTATTTTATCTTGTATTGTGCCCCATTTGCTTCTGTGACCGCCCTTATTGTAGTGTATTTTCCGCTTCTGTGACCGTTTCTCCCCGCTTGCCACTCTCTGCCACTTTCCCCGCCGCTGCATCCCCTGCGGTCCTGCTCCCCCGCTCACCCATTCGTCCTTCCCCCTCCCAGCTGCTCCTCTTTCCCACCTCCCCTTCTTATGGCGGCTGCTGTGTGGCCGCGCCAAAGGCACGCCTAATGCAAGCCCATCTGCGCCCGTCCGCGCCTGGACCATGCCCAGCGCTAGAACCCCTGGCCCCCGCGAACACCCCAACGTCTGACTCCGCTACGATGCCAGCACCCTCCATGCACTCAACCCCGGACGAGAACACATCTGCTACCAGGCCACCCCGAGCGCACCCAAGAACCCTTCACCTGCCGGAACTGCAGCTTCACCAGCATCCGGCCCACCAAACCACCAACCAAAGAACCCAACTACCTCAGATGCATTCTTCTCAACACCCGCTCCACCGGCAAACTCGCCGTCGAACTCTGGGACCTTCTTGACTCTACCTCCTCAGACGTCGCCTTCCTGACATCGCCATAGCCATCCCGGAAGGCTACAAGATCACCCGCAGGGACCATATCAACAGCGTTGGAGGAGGAATCGCCATCGTCCACAAGAACACCCTCAGAGTCTCAACCAACACCGAAGACACTCTCAGCACAGCCGAACACATGCACTTCCAAATCCATACCGACCCCAACACCACCCTCAGAGGAACCCTCGTCTACAGACCTCCTGGACTCCGACCGCAGTTCAGCGACTCCATCGCCGACTTCATCAACACACACGCCCTCATCTCCATGGACTACATCCTCCTCGGGGACTTGAACATTCACCTCAAGAACAACAACGACACCAACACCAACACCCTGATCGACAACCTTGCCAACCTCAGACCCAGACAGCTCATGACAACACCCACACTCGCCGCCGGCCACACGCTCGACCCCATCTTCACCACAAGCCCCCACATCACCTTCAACCACACCACCGAACCCCACTGGACCGACCACCACTGCATCCACTTCACCTTCAGGAAGCCCACCACGCACCACCGCACCCAACAGATTCCTTGACACGGCTGGAGCAAAGTCACCGAAGACCAGCTAACCACCACCCTCGCCCAGAACCCACCCGCCGACTCCACCGACCCAAACACCGCCGCCCGCAACCTCAGACAATACCACTGCACCCAACAGATGCCTCGACGCGTCTGGAGCAAAGTCACCGAAGAACAGCTAACCACCACCCTCGCCCAGAACCCACCCGCCAACTCCACCGACCCAAACACCGCTGCCTGCAACCTCAGACAATGGATCCACAACTGCGCCAACACCCTCGCCCCACTCAAGACACCCTCCAACAGCCACACCATCAAGAAAGCCCCCTGGTTCACCGAAGACCTCCAGGCCTCTAAACAAACATGCCAAAAACAGGAGAAGAACTGGCTCCGCGAACGAACACCGGACAGCCACGCAGCCCACAAGAATGCCACACGCAGGCACCATCAACTCATCAGATCCGCCAAGAGGGCCTCATTCAAAGACCGCCTAGAAACAACGCACACAACAGGAAAGAGCTCTTCAACATCGTGAAAGAACTCTCCAATCCCAGCTCCAACACCAACAACATCCAATCCTCGCAAGACCTCTGCGACTCGCTGGCCACCTTCTTCCACCACAAGATCGCCGACATCCACGACAGCTTCAACGCCATGACCGCCCCGACAACCACCGCCCCCACGACCACGACCCACACCAACTGCCTGCTCTCCTGGACCAGCATCAACGACGAGGACACCAGCGAGATCATGAACACCATCCACTCTGGATCACCGCTAGACTCATGCCCTCACCACGTCTTCAACAAGGCCTGCACAGCCATCGCACCCCATCTCCGGAAAGTAATCAACATCTCCTTCAAGACAGCAACCTTCCCAGAAAGCTGGAAGCACGCCGAGATCAATGCCTTACTCAAGAAATCCAAGGCAGACCCCAAGGACCTTAAGAACTTCCGACCCATCTCCCTGCTCCTGTTCCCGGCGAAGGTCACTGAGAAAATCATCAACAAACAACTGACCCGCTACCTCGAGGAGAGCAGCATCCTGGACCCATCCCAGTCTGGGTTCCGCAGAAACCACAGCACCGAAACCGCCCTCATTGCTGCCACCGATGACATCAGGTCCCTGCTTGACAACAGAGAAACATCGGCCCTCATCCTCCTGGACCTGTCAGCCGCCTTCGACACGGTCTGACACAACACACTACGCACATGCCTCCACGCCGCCGGAATCCAAGAGAAGGCCCTGGACTGGACCAAGTCCTTCCTCTCCGGCAGAACCCAGAGCGTCCGCCTCCCCCCCTTCCACTCCAGGGCCACCGAGATCATTTGCGGTGTACCCCAGGGCTCTTCCTTCAGCCCGACGCTGTTCAACATCTACATGGCACCCCTTTCCCACGTCACCTGACAGCACGACCTCAACATCATCTCCTACGCCGACGACACTCAGCTGATCTTCTCTCTCACCAAAGACCCTCACACCGACAAAACCAACCTCCACGAAGGCATGAATGCCGTCGCCGATTGGATGAGGAACAGCCAACTGAAGCTGAACTCGGACAAGACGGAGGTCCTCATCCTCGGAAACACCCCCTCGGCCTGGGACAACTCCGGGTGGCCGACCGCACTTGGAACCGCACCAACACCCACCGACCACGCACGCAACCCCGGGGTCATCCTCAACTCCACCCTCTCCATGACTAAACAGGTCAACGCCATCTCCTCATCCTGCTTCAACACCCTCCGAATGCTCTGCAGAATCTTTAAGTGGATCCCCACCGAAACTCGAAGAACAGTCACCCAGGCCCTCGTCACCAGCAGACTGGACCACGGAAATGCCCTCTATGCAGGAACGTCGGCCAAGCTCCTGAGACGACTACAACACATCCAGAACACCTCAGCACATCTGATCCGCGACATCCCCCGCCGCAGCCACATCACACCCCACCTGAGAGACCTGCACTGGCTCCCTGTCAACCAGAGGATAACCTTCAAGCTCCTCATCCACGCACACAAAGCTCTCCACAACACCGGCCCAGCATGCCTCAACAGACGCCTCAGCTTCTACACCCCCACCCGCCAGCTCCGCTCCGCCGACCTCGCCCTCATCACAGTCCCCCGCATTCAAAGAACGACCACCGGCGGCAGATCCTTCTCCCACCACGCCGCCAAGACCTGGAACACCCTCCCCACCAACCTAGGCAGACCCAAGACCTACTGGCCTTCAGAAGACTCCTCAAGACCTGGCTCTTCGATCAGTAGCAGCACCCCCTCCCACCCCCAGCACCTTGAGACCCTCACGGGTATGTAGTGCGCTTTATAAGTATCTTGATTGATTGATTGATTGATTGGCTTTATTCAATAACTAACGTGTTTGATGGTTAAAGCACCACAAGGCCAATGCTCTTATATATATGTGCAGATGTGCAGACTGTAATATGCTATTTATTACCATGCTTCAGTGTAGGGGTGGAACTTCACTCATAAGAGGCAAAGCCTTAAATGGGTTAAAATACTTGTCTCCTTCTTCAGCAATGGTGGTAAATTCTTTATGGCATTTTTTCCAGCATATTTGTTTTAACACAAAGGGTCTTATCACGAGTCTGGCGGTCCTGGGAGCGCAAGACTCGTGGTCCGCGGTGGTGGCGGTCTTCCGACTGCCACATTACGACTTGGTGGTCGTGCCGCCCTGGGACTGCCGACTCGGTCAGGGAACCGCCATTCCCTGGCGGTGGTGTGGCAGTGTTGAGGCAGTAATATGCTTGGCAGGACGATGTGGTCCTGCCAAGCATATTACGACTTTTCTCACCGACACTGATTTCATGAAGGTCTTTCCTTCATGAAACCAGTGGCAGGGAGGAAAGAAAGGGGGCCTACAGAGCTCCCCTTGGGCCTCACTCCATGTGGATGCACACATGGGGCACAACATGTGGCCCTCTGTGTGATTGCATCTCAGTTACAGTACTCATGCTGGAACTTCCTTTGACGTTCCCATTAAGGTGCCTATTTTATAGGCACCACTGTGGGAACGCCAAAGGAACGGGCCGCCAGTAACAAAAAAAGTCATAATACAGTGGGTGGTTCTCACGCAGATTTGGCGGGACGGCTGCGGGGCGGTCACGCCGCTGCACTGCCGAACTCGTAATCGGGACCAAAGTATTTATCCAAAACCAGGATCCAAAGTTTTGTGCTCTAAGGTAAAATTATATTGGAGAGGCATCTTGACAATTAGAAGAGTTATTTCCATTTGTATAGTAATTGTTCCATTCATAAGTAAGCAAACAGTGCTTTTCTGATGGTAGTTGTGCTATAACACAGTAATATACTCGAATTTGAAAAATTGCATTGTAGTAAGAAATATGTGAATTTGCATTTATTAAAATGGTTGCACTAAATAACAAGTGTTATTATGCCACATGCATTTTCACTTCCATGGCATGAATGTATTTATGCTATGGTGGTGAAAATAAATGATGGAAGCTAAACAAATAACAATGTTTATAAAACAAAAATGAAAAAAACATATATTAACACCTAAAGAGTTAAATGCCCAGCCCTGTAGCCAACATTTGCTGTGCAGCTGGGGATTGCTATCCACAGTAGTTGGCCGCAGGACATATGCCCTGCTGCCAACTCAGATTTTTTTCCCTCCCCCTCAATTTTACATTACTTTTCAGATCTGATTGAATCCTGAGCACCTTGTACTGGGCCTAACTTGCTAGCAGCCTGCAACATTTTAAGCAGATTTGTTGAATAGCATCAAAGCCATTGGCCAATGGATGCTTGTTTGACCCCCTTCCTTTAGTTGTGCCCTATTTTGAAAGAATTACTGGCAAGTTTCATACAGGTCCATGAAAGTGTTCTAAAGTTATTAGCAAATCAAAGATTGTTTGAATCCCCTCTTTTAACTTTGCCCCTCTTGTCAGATCTGCAAACATTTTACACTCCTCTAACATAGCATCCCATTATGAATCTGTATTAAATAAACACACACACAGAAAATTAAACATGCTTTATAGCTGTTAAATATCATGCAGATTCATGAAAGTGTGCCAAATCTATTTGCAACTGAACACATTTTTAATCCAGCCCCATTTAACCCTGCCCTCTTGTGACGGATCTGCACAATTTTAAGAATACAAAGCATAAACTAAACATACCAATTTTTTACAAAGTTTTGTGCAAATTTCAAAAAGTCACAGTATCTCAACATTTTAGTTCCTTTGTGCCTGCCTGGGACATTTTATAAACACTAACAAAAATATAGTGAAAGGATTTGCTGCAGATTTGCCAATGGACAAATATTAAAATTTTACAAAAGCATTTTCAATATAATATACATTTACTTAAAAAACACGGCTATATTGAAGTTACTGATATGAAGTATTTTAATTTACATTTTTAAAAATCAAATATTTTAAAAATAGAATAGTTAAATTGAAATTATCGTTAGAACTCATATAATGTCAAATGGCTAAAAAAGACAGTTAAAATGAAGTTATGTTTAAGGACCTCAACTATTATAACTTATTATTAAAGAAACTCTCTGTAATACAGTGAAAAGAACAGAGTTAAAATGAAGTTAAAGTTAGAACACATATAAATTAGTATAATTCAACTTTTTAATAAAAATCTGAAATTCCCTGAACTATAGAAGATAAAGTGAATATATGGTTAAAAACAAACCCTAAAAACCACTGAAATGTGTAAATGAACCATAAGTTGCACCCAGTCATGCACTTCTCATGACCTTATACTTTACATCACTGATGTCATGTGTAATTACATTACTAATGAGATCAATGATGACATCTCAAATGATATAATTGATGACATCGCTGATTACAACAATGACAATATCATCCATGATATTGCTGTTCTACACACCAGTTTTGATTTCTGTAATGACATAAATATATACAAAATTATTAAGAGCATCTTAATATGAAGTGTGTTTTATGTGCATTGGGCTGTGTGGAGTTTGTGTATCTCTCACGTGTATCAGGCACATATATCAGTCTGAGTGTGTGTGTGTGTTTTTTTAGTGTATTTGTTAGATGCCTGGCTGTCTGCATTTCAAGTGTGTGTACAATCAGAATTATGAAGAGGTAGAATATGTGTGTGTTAACTGTGCGTTGATGTTGTGTATTGGCATTGTAGTATGTGTGTATCCATTACATTTTTTGAGTGTATCAGTTTGAATATATATAGAGTCAGGAAAAACAGTCCTTTTCAGATGTTTACTTTCATCAAAAACCTATATTATTATTATTGGGGCTTTTATCTTTTACTTGTTCAGAAGTTTGCAAACAGTATAAAACATGTGCAGGGATTTTTCCCATTAATAAATGAATTAAAAATTCTTGCATACTGTTGATTAAACTGTATTTTTTTTCATACAAGAAAATTCAAAAGTGTGTCTGTCAAGCATTTAGATGGAGATTGGAGTGAATGTTCAAAATGAGTAATGAGTTAGGAGTGTTTGTGTTTTACTAGTGGAGTCACAAGTGTGTGTTATCATTTTGAAT
Source organism: Triturus cristatus (assembly GCF_964204655.1). NCBI lineage: Eukaryota > Metazoa > Chordata > Amphibia > Caudata > Salamandridae > Triturus > Triturus cristatus. Next base: position 821,943,148 of record NC_140591.1, read on the forward strand.
GTATACAGTCATGAATGTGAGTGTTTATAAGTGTGTGTGTGTGACCTGTTCACAAACTGCACTTTGCATTGCGTTTAGGAGTACTGCAATATGTAATTCATAATCCTACAAGTGTAAATCTCAACCTCTGCCTCTCCCATCTTTTCTATGGGGAGCGGAGACGTTCCTAAGGCATCGTAATTGACAGTTCGGATTCCTTTCCGACCGACCCATTTTGAGCCGCCCTTGAGCGGCTCTTTCCACCGGAGGGATTACAATGGCAGACTCCCACAGCCTTTCTGACACAGAAAGGCTGTGGGAATCTGATAATGGGGGCCCCCGGCAGGGCCACCATAGGTGTAAGGCCTCCGGATGGCGACATAGGGGGCACCTATGGTGCCCCCCTGCTGATCTCTGCACCTTGAGGTGCCTGCCATGGGGTGCAGGGATGAACTGCACCTCAGCTCCTTGCAATGAGAGCAAGCATTCTGGTTGGAATGCATGCTCCCATTGTAAAGAATAGGAATGCGATGGAACAGAGTTCGGTCGCATCCTAATTGCTGGGTTGGGACTGACAACAGGAAGTCGTTCCCAAATGATATCAGACGGGCTCAGGCCGTCCGACATTGTAATCGGGCCCTAAGTTGTAAATGAAAAAGGGACCAAGGGGAATGAATGGCAAAAGGTCCTACTTACTGCTAAATGTGAATGGTTTAGGAAGGAATAAGAAGGGGTTTGAGGGAGGGTAAGTAATGGGTTTAGAGAGGGCAAGGGAGAGACCTGCACCCACCCACAAAGGAGAAAGCCTGTTTATAGTACCAAACTGCTCTTCTAAAGCTTCTACAGTGGAAAAGGACCCAAAACAGTGATAAATTACTCCACTCAGACCTGCCTATACTCTTTCAACAGCATCTACCGGTCATTCTGGCACTCGCTGGTAAATCACTGTGCTCACCAGCAGAATAAGCACTCCATGTATAGTCTGTCCAATCCACATATCATTCACAACTTCCAAAATGCTTCTCCATGTCTCTAAAATAAAGCCTCAAATGTTTTGATCGATTATTGGCCATGTCAATGAGTAGTCTAATAAAGCTACCATGTCTGAATATCATCTCTAATTGTGTTTAACTCTAAGTCATACCCTTTTCTGTATGTATCCTGTGATGCCTCATTGAGTTTTGAACAAATATCTGCGCTCCACAAAGGGCCAGAACAAAATAAATCAAAGATGTTATGCTTCATTAAGCTTCTGATCCGTTTCAAACTCTAACTCACAATGACTCTCCATAGAAAGTGGTTTATTTGCATTGCTTTTGTTTACTGAAAATAATATTAATATTACAAAATGCTTAAGAATTTGATACAGAGGAAACTAAACTCCAAGGTGGAGAGAAGCGCTTTGAGAGAATATTTATATAAGGGTGCAGAGTTCTAAGGCCTACAAAAATAAATTCAGCATAAACAGGAGGGTGAAGGCAAAATGTTTTGCGATAAGCTTGCAGATAGGGTCAAGTCCAACATCCATTTAAAAAGAACAAACAAAAAAACTCTAACCAACATTAGGGAAATAGTTGCATTTCAGACGGGTTTCATTCACTATTCCAACTCCAGTTTACACTGCAATAGGGAAGGCATTGGACTTCGGAGGAGGTAGATTTACGATTCCAACTCCAGTCTAGGCAACAGTAGGAAAAGTGTTGGACTTCGGAGGTGTTAGATTTACTATTCTCAACCCAGTCTAACCAACAGTAGGGGAAGTGCTTGACTTCAGAGGGGGTAGATTTATTATTCCCACTCCAATCAAAGCAACATCAGAGAACATGTTGGACTTTGGAGGGCTACATTTAGTATTCCCACTGCAATGTATGCAGCAACAGGGAAAGTGTGAAACTACACATACCATTCAAACTTATAAGTATTTTATAGAAACCTTTGAAATACCTAAATCATATTTTACATAAAAAAATTCCTTCAATATAAACTTAAAAAAATACACAATAATGTAAAATATTAACATAAATCCACTTCCCTTACTACAGCCCAAAAAAAACACAAACACCCAAACTCCAAAGAATTAACTAAAAGTGTTTACATGAAACTATTACTTAAATTAAACAAATAAAATCTAAAAAAATATGTTTTACAAATATTAATATGAAAACCATAAAACAACACATGAATAAATGGATAAAATAAAACGAAAATCATTTAAATAATAAAAAGAATACACGATTAATTATGAATACAAAATGATTATAAGTGGCAATTATTTATTATATATTTTCAAAAACCTCCCTCACTATTTCCCTACAACTAGGCCTGGGCCAAAATTCCGTTCCGTTCGCGGAAATTGCGATAATTTGGCATTTTCGCGTTCCGCGGAAAGCGCGAAAATGTCAAAATTTCCGCATTCCGCAGCTTAGCGATAATTTATTTCTTGCTCGCGCTGTAAAATAATACATTCTCGCGTGCGCGCGATCGCCTTACCTGAATCCCCGCGTTCGCCGACAAGTTTTCCCGATTCGGTCGCGTTCTCCACGAGATGTTGGATTGTTGGTAGCCATTTGCGCTGTCTCGCGACAGTTTGCGCCCGCAGTAACGTCATGCGTCGCACGATCACGTCTTTCTTCTCGCGATCATGCACCGCAAGACAAGTGAAAACAAGATGGCCGCGCCCGCGAGCAACCGCATGGGTAAGTTGGCGAGCCGCGACCAAGCAGAAAATACCGCGAACGGGCGGGAAAAAAACTTCCGCATCTTTGCGATATTTCCGCGTGTTTGCGGAGATTTTCAACATTTTCGCAATAATTTGCGAAAGTGAATTTCGCAAATTCCACCCAACCCTACCTACAACCCCAAATATAAATAATTACATCATTAAACCATTAAATTATTATTCAATTGAAAGTTTAATTTACAATAATACATTAATTGGCACATAAATTAAATTAATAAAGTTTAATTAACTTCATATGATGGTCCCCTAAAATCACAACAATCAGCTACTAAACTCTACATTACAAGCATGCGTTCAAAAATGAAAATGAAAATACTTTACCAAATTAATCGTAAACAAATAAAAAACAGGTAAATAATTTAACAATTCACATAAATGAAAATCATTTACTTAGTTAATTATCAATAACAAATAAGTATAATTGTATTAACTTTCCACCCTATTGCCTTAAAAGCCCAACTACCCCCACTACATTATCAATTACTAATTACATTAAAAAAAAATGACATAAAAATATACACAGGTAAAGTTATAAACTATACTTTAATAAATTAAAAACAAAAAGCCCCTCATGATATGAACCCTGTTTGTGAGAGGTAGAATGTATAAATATAAATCAGAATTTCTCCAAGTTAGTGCATGAACTTTAGACTGAACAAGTCAGAAATTGTGAACTGGTCTTGCTTCTCTCCGTTTCCTTTTTGTTCTTTCTATTGTTCATGCATTGACCTGGAAAAATTCCCAGTTATATCTATTGGGGTCAGATGCCTCAAACACAAAAAACATGTGCTCACCTCTGTGCTGAGCCATTGCACATGCATATGATACTGCTTTAAGGTGCAATAGGGTGGAATTGAGAATATTTAAATGGATCATTGCTGATCAACCATGGTGCACCTATTTGTATCTCATTATGCACAATTACAATTTGAGATGCAGGAAGATAAAGTGATTTCACGGGCAGCACACGTTATTTGGTGAACTACGGAAGTCATTGTCAGAATGGGGGTTTGGTGGCAGTTGACCACAGGAAGGTCTACACCTCGGGGATTTTGGGAAGGTGGTGCAGTCCAGAGACTAAGGTACAGGTGGCCTGGTGGCTGGTGGCAGGGAGTCAGTGTGCGATTAATTTCAGTCAGTGTGCATTATTTTTAAAACATTCAGCTCTTTTAGGCTCGGTGAGGCCAAGAAATGTCATCAGTCGAAGAAAAGGTGGCAGAAGGGATGTGCCTTATGATGGAGGCAGGGTGCATGGATCTGGTGGCTGAAGGAGAGCTCGTGTCGGGCATGGCCCGCCCGGCACATCAGGCTTTGGCCCACTTGGCCACGGTCATAATAGCATGTTCGCCGCCCTGAAACTGTGGGCCGCATTTGAGGGGGCCATGAAGGGTGGGTCTTCGGGCCGTCTGCCACAAGGCATGATGCCCCGCGTAGTGCAGGAAGAGGTAGTGCCTCTGGGAGTAAGGCGAGCCGGACTAAAACAGCAGCACAAGCCTCCGCGGCCACGTAATTGGAAATGGAGCTGCGGAGAGCAGGAAACATACAGAGCAATACGAGGAAACATAGCAAAGCAGATGCACGTGTGGCCGCGTCCCCATTAAAGAATCAAATGGCAGCGGTCCAACCATGTGAGCTATGCGTGCATATGGTCACTGTCGGGGCAATATGAACAAATCAAGAGCCTTCTGTGGTGCCTCCCGCTGGAAGGACTCTGCGCAGCCAGAATATAGGGGGTAGGTGGAGGATGCAGAGTGGTTGCTTGAGGGCCCCAAGTATATGTAGTCCTCTCAGGAGGCATATTACAGATCACAGCTCATGTTTCGCCCAGTGGGATCAGATCCAGAGGGTCACCCAGGAGCTGCAGGCTCGTTGGGCAGGTGGAGGTCCTTAGGGGGTTGAGAGAAATGGATCTAATGGGTTTAAAGGAGTTGATCAGCACAAGTTAGGGGCTGGGCATGGCAAGAAGGGAAAGGAAATGGCATGGGGCTCCCATATGATTAAAGGGCCGGGATCTGCTTTAGTGGCATAATAGAGTGGGTAGAAGATGAGGCAGAGCTCAATGTTCGGAGGTGGGAGGCATAGAGGAGAAGAAGGTCAGGCGGGTGGAGAGGATGATGGTGTTCAAGGGAGGGTGCAGGAGGCAGCGTGGAACCGAGTACCTGGTCATGGGTCCCTGATGCAGCCATGGACCGGGTTAGGTGAGAGAGGGGTGCCAGTAAACTAGTCCTTTTATCTGTTTTTCCAGGTCAAGGAGCATGGTGGGTTTTCCGACTTGGCAGACTTTTGCTCGGCTCACATGCGCAAAGGTGAAGTGATGGCAGGGCTCAGAGTGGTTCGACGGACGTCTTTGGGGGACCCCACTGCAGTTGCAGTAGTAGGTTTGGAACAAGCTCATCAGCTCCACCAGCAGGAAGGTCATGGGTGGCCTCCGACTCCTACGGCACAGTGCACAGATGGGTGGCAACAGCAGAGCGGTATGATGGGGTTCGTATGCCCCCTGACTGCTGTGTACCAGCCTACAAGTCAAGCGAGAGCAACGGTAACAAAAAGGGGTGTGAGTGCAGGCCAGAGGACAACATGGGTGTGTCAATGGTGGATTATGAGGAGGATAGCCTCGAGGTAGGCTGGGTGCCAGGTGGGGAGGAGCATGGGGGGCTCAGCTTGGAGTACAGGAGGGGGGTCATGCTTCTTGTCTAGTGTGTTACAGACAAGCGAGGCCTGGCAAATTTCAACATTGGGGACACAGAGACCACTAGCGAGGTGGCAAGCATTTATACAGGCACAAACCTTGGAGCCAGGTAAGGGCCAGGATGCCAGAGTAGGTCAAGTGATGGTGTCCATGGTAGTGGATGCGGGGTGTGACAAAGGAGGGGTGGGTGAGCTGCTGCATATGGTTAGGTACGTGCCTGACGTAGGGGTGGGTACAGATGAGGTAGCAGGCAGCACAAAGCGAGAGCAGATAAAGAGCGAGCAGATAAAGGTGACACCGGGAAATGGTGGTAGCAGTAGCAAGATAGTTGGGGCGAGTAAGGAGGACAAAGATGATAAAAAAGAGGGGCTGGAAAGCAAGGAGCTAAAGATTAAGTGACTGCCCTATGTGGTTTTGATGAAGCCCCTGGGAATGCAATTGATGTTGGTGACAAAGGAAAAAATGTAGAAAGGGGAATATGTGGAGATGTTTAAGCTCCTCCATTGGGAGCCGCGCTCCAAGTAAGGGTCAAACTAGCAAAAAGGCCAAGGGTTCAATTGACGATTGAAGACTGGCGCCTATAATTGATGCTAGTGTTTATTGCAAAAAGTTGTCTGTGCAATGCATGGCAATGTTTAAGCATGTGGATGTGATACGCAAAGCTTAAATTACTTTTGGGGGGTATGATTGGGTTCAATATAATGAGGAGTTCTGGTTGCCCTTGGCATGGGATCCTGAAGCAAAGTGGGGGGAACTTGACACAGATCTTATGCAGCATACCATGGGCCCGCTAAGTTCAGGAAGATGATTTTCATAGCCAGTCACTTGCCGATCGTTTATCAGCCCTTTACGGGGTCAGATCACCTGGGGAGGTGTGGGAACTGCATCAAAAGTACAAAGCGGGTTGGGGGGGGCAGTTGGATTACAACAAGGATTTGTATACACTGGAGTGATGCAAATTTTGCAATGAATGCTCCAAGTGTGCAGGCAGGCACACACTTATCTGTTGTTTTGGGTCTCGGGGGGTCCAAAAGACAGAACGCAGGGCAGTGGCAGCCATATGCGAGCGGTCAAGGGCCATCTCACCAGCCGCAGTCCTATGGCAATAGAGGGGAAAGGGGGACACAGGGACCTGGTGCTAAAGGGGCGTCATTTGATTAATGTGGACAAGTTGGAGTACTGGCTGGACTTTTACGACCAGCTAGAGGAAGCGAGGGTATTGCGGAGGGATTTCAGATGAGGTTTTCAATTGAGTTATGAAGGACAGCGGGTTCAGAAATGGGCAAGAAATTTAGGGTCTGTGAGGGAACACAGACAGGTAGTACAGGACAAATTGGACAAGGAGTTATCCGAAGGTAGGATGGTGGCCCCTTTTGATGAATGGGCGATGGAGGATTTGATTGTGTCACCAATTGGTGTGGTGCCCAAGAAGAAACACAAGCAGTTTCTGTTAATTCAACATTTATCATGGCCTGAATGTGACTTGGTGAATGATTTCATTCCAGAGGACATGGCATCGGTGTCACACTCCTCAGTAGACATAGCCATGTCACTGGTGGTGATGGCAGGAGAAGGAGCACAGACCGCAAAGTGTGATGTGAAATCAGCTTTTTGGCTGCTTCTGGGACATATGGACAATTTTCAACTATTGGGCATGCATTTTGATGGGAGGTGGTACGTGGAAAAAGCACTGCTGATGGGATGTTCCATCTCATGTGCACTCTTTGAGTGTTTAGTACTTTTCTGCAGTGGCTTTTTACATGGCATCCGGGCCATACACTTGTGATGCATTACTTGGATAATTTTTTTTTCTTGGCAGTACCCGGCTCGGCACACTGCCAGCAAGATTTCAGGAGCTCATGGGGGAACTTGTCTTTTTGGGGGATTGAAATTGACTCTGAAAGAATGGTAGTGAGATTACCACGGGACAAAAAGGAGGTGATGCAGGCAATGCTGGTGAGCATGCTGGCGAGAGAGAAAGTGAAAGTGAGGGATATTCAGGTGTTGCTGCGTCACTTAAACTTTGCATGCTGGGTGGGCAGGGAGGACATTTTTTAGGAGGCTGGGTCTGGCGCTTTCAGGTGCATCATTGCAACATAATCATGTGCGCATATCAGCAGGGGTCAAAGAAGATCTCAGGATGTGAAGATTTTTCCTGGATTCCTTTAATGGGATTCCATTGGCCAGGCAGGAGAATCTAGATTGGGATGTGCAGACATTCTCATATGCAACAGGAGTACTGGGTTTTGGTTTGTACTGGCAGGGTCGATGATGCACAGAAGAATGGTCGCACAGTCGAAGGCAGTGCATTGCATTTCTAGAGCTTTTTCCTTTGGTGATGGTAGTCACATTGTGCAGAGTGGAGTTGGCGCACTGGAGGGTGCTCTATTGGGTGGACAACATTGCTGTTGTGCAGGTTGTGAATAGACAGTCTGAGAGAGATGCACAGGTGTTAAAGTTGATGCGAGTTTTTGTGCTGGGCTGCCTGTGGCATGATATCTCATTCAGAGCACGGCATGTTCTGGAGGTGGACACTGACATTGAGGATGCCTTGTCTTGTTCACAGTGGGAGAGATTCCGTGGGCTGCACAAGGATGCAGAGAGATGTAGGACACCCATTCAGGAGGCGTTGTGGTCAGTAGGCAACACAGGGTGGTTCAATTGATGGCACGGTCCCTAGCTAAGTCATGGTCAGACTTTTTGGCTTCAGGGGCGCACCGTTAGGTAGCAGGGTGGCGTAGGATGGAAATTGTGATGCAGTTTATCTTGGTCTTGATGGAGAGGGTCTGTCGCATGTGACAATTACAGGAAAACTGGAGGGTATCACTTTTATAGGTACATTTCTGTGGGATTCCCGCAGCAGGGGAATAGGGTCAAAGGATGCTTGAAGTTTGGGCAAGGGAACAAGGTCACTTGGGAAGACTTCATAGGTGGTTAACAAGGAGGTTGTTTTGTAGGGTGCTTCATCAATTGCCAGTCATTTGCTTGAGGGCTGAGGAGGCTCTGATGTCTTGGATGTTCTTTGGCCTATTTCAGGTGTCTGAGCTACTATGCTGTAGGGGTCGGGACGGAGTCCTGTGGAAGGATGGCACAAGAAGCGAGATCAGGTTGGAGGTTTAGCTACGTAGCTCAAAGACTGACCAGACAGAGCAGGAAAGGAATGTGGTGCTACAGTCTTTACCGGTGTCCAATCAATACCCAGTGACATGGAGCGACATTTGGGCAGCGCACTGTGGGGTGGCCAACGGGGAAATTTTTAGGCACCAGTCGGGGGCAAAGGTTACACCATTTCAACTCCTTTCGATTTTGCACTAGGGGTTCCTCTGGCAGAGTATGGGACCCATTCTTTCTGCATTGGCGCTGCAACTGAAGCTGGTAATTGTGGCTGGGCACAAGAGGGCATCATGCAGTCGGGCGCAGGTCATCTGACTGCGTTCAGTGAGATGTGTGCAAAGTGGGGCCTAGTGCTGCAGGACATTCTGTGTGACTATTTACTGTTGTTATCTGCTTCAGGTTTGGACGCTGGTCCGGCGGCGGTAGGTGTGGCTATTTGGGTAGTGGTACATTCACTCATCAAATGGAGAGAGCAGCAGGTGGCTCAGAGGGGTTACTGGACGAACTTGGGTTTTGACTGTCTATTGTTTCCTGTTACATGGTGGGGTAAAGGGGGCATGAGATGAAGTGAGTTGACTCAGTGTTTGAATGGCATGTTGAAAAGCGGTAGATGCCTGGACGTCTTGGTTCTCCATTTAAGGGAGAACTATCTCGTCCTTGAGCATTGTGTGGTTTTGATGAGGGCTATGAAACAAGACTTATTGCAGAGAAAGGCTCAGTGGTCAGGTTGCTTTATTCTTTGGACAGAGTTCATGCTATGTAGACAGTGGAGGGAGGCCAAAAAAATGTTTGCGGTTGACAGAGCTTGCAGAATGGTAAATAGGGAGATGAGTCGTTTTGGAAGGAAATTGTTTTTCGACACATTATTGACAAGGATATTAAGTATGGCAATGCTGAGTTTTTCCGGAGTGATGGTGTTCATCTTTCGCAGATAGGGATTGAATACCTTTTAGAATTTAAGGAAGTGTTGGCAGGGACTCGGAACATTCGTAGATAGGGAAGTGGGCATAAGAAGGGCTGTTAAGTGGGGGCAGAAAAGGTCAGCACGCAGACTTTTTCTGGGTGGCGGTGGCCTGGAAAGTTTGCAGGAGTTTAGAGAAGTTTGATTGGCATTGCCATTGGACCCATGTGGAAAGAGAGGGTAGGCAGCCTGTTCAAGGTTCAGCATAGGAAGTTTAGTTGCTTAGAGGTTAATACTTGCAGTCATATGCTGTCGGGGAATGTCATGGTTGAAAATGTTCAAATACAGTACAATAGGAATGCGATAGTTGTGGGGTGGGGTATGTGGGTGGGACGGTAGGTTAGTTAATTTGATGTATAGCAAGGTTTTAGTTTTGTGAGGTGGATTGCCCAGGAATAAGTTGTAATGTGCGCCTGTTTCAATGAGGAGGCCTTTTTCACACTATACAAGTGGTCAGTGATCTGTGCTGTGCTTCTATGTCCGAATGGAGGGCAGCCGACCACAGGGAAGTCAGCCGCCCCAAGATTTTAGGGGGTGGTGCAGTCCAGCAACTGCCAGTTTGCTTTTGGGTATTATAGAGCCCAGTGTAGCCCGACAGGTTATATAGAACTTCTTTTGGGCTTCCTATCACTATTTAAGGTACATGTGGCCTGGCGGCTGGCGGCTGGTGGCAGGGAGTTAGTGTGCGATTAATTTCCCTGTCCACCCATCTCTATATTTTGGCTATTTCTGGGGGTCTTTCAATAGTCCTGGTTGATTTTATGTTTTGGCCTTGTTGTTGGAACAGGTGCGCAAGGTGGGGTGTTGTTGTTGAATAGTTGTCACCTGATACAGGTGCTTGGTGGTGGCCTGGAAAGTTTGCATGAGTTTACAGACGTTTGATTGGCATCGCCATTGGAACCACATGGAAAGGGAGGGTAGGCAGGAAGTTTAGGGTTAAGTATAGGATGTTTAGCTGCTTAGAGGTTAATACTTGCAGTCATTTGCTGTAGGGGAAAGTTAAGGTTGAAAATGTTGAAATACACTACAATAGGAATGAGATTGTTGCGGAGTGGGGTATGTGGGTGGGAGGGTAGGGGTGGGGTTAAGATATTGGATAGTTCATTTGATGTGTAGCATGGCTTTAGTTTTGTAATGCGGATTGCCCAGGAATATGCTGAAATGTGCTCTTGTTTCAATTAAGCTGCCCTTTTCACATTATATAAGTGGTCAGAGGTCTGTGGTGCGCCCCTCTCTCCCAAGTCAGATCTCTGAAATTCAAAGCAGCAATGCAGCAATCAAAATAACCAATATCGGGGGGGGGGGGGGCAGCTATCAATGGCAAAGAAGGTGCAGTGGCTCTGCAGCTTAAGTGGCTCAATGCAACTTGTTATTGATTGATTTCATTTATTTATAAGCATATGTACACCAATCAGTGGCTTCTTATTGCTAGCCCCATATAAGAGCCCGACTAAAGATATCCAAAAGGCCATTGCTGTATTTTAATACACAACCAACAATAGGGGGAGCAGGGTTTTCCTTTCTTGCAATAGGGCCCATGACACCCTTGCTACAGCAAAGACCATTGCAGCCATTCTCTCAGTGCAAGAAGAAGTGCTTAATTTGTAAAGAAATAAGTGCCAGTGCTCTCGTCAGAAGGCCACTGCGGATTGCACCACACATTACCCCTCCCAGCGCTGCCAATGATAGTAACAACACAACTACTAATCGTCTCACTCCTACAAGCGTGACAATTCGGACAATTTCAGGCCCCCCAAAACGATAAGAATGGCTTGGATGGAGCATAATAGTTCTTTTTAATGTAGATTGAACTATTACCTAACTGTTGTTGTGGTAATTTCTAAATTAGCCAGTCAGCGCCACTAGCAAGAAGGGTGTGCCTTGTCATATACCGTCTTACACTGAACACGGTTGGTCCTACTAAAGGCCCAAAACATAAAGGGAAATAGGAAAACGTTGAAATTTTACTTCAGTACATTCTTCACTTGTGGGAATTTATAAAAGTTGTATATTTCTTGAAGTACTGATGAGGATCCAATTTTCATTGCAGCATTGTAATGTTTACTGACATGTGCGAAGTAACATTTTTGTGCCTCAACATTGCATTTGTGGGTGCAAAATATGTCATCCCATGTGCTGCAGGGCACATTTACCTCCACGGGCACGTTTCTCTACGGATGCGAAGGCACCTGGTGTTAGCCCACACGCCCTCTCACCTCCTTCTCCTACGGCACACAAACAGCACGAAAATGCCCTCATACAAAGATTTTGGAAACTCCTTGCAAATTAAAATATGAAACTGATGTGGATATAGTGATGCAACGACACTGTGAAACGTCTTGCCCGTGCGTATTAGTTGGCATTGGCCATATATTGCGTTTTAAGCTGCTTTTTACTCGTTTATTTTAAATCCTCTCGTACGTAAAGATTGCTGTTCGGAATCTGACTTGCCGGCTGCTTTAAAACACCTGCGCTGATGCTCTGACAGGATGGGAGTTGCCAACCACAACTGTTCACGCAGACCGGACACGTTGCCTCAGTCACCAGCAGCGATTGCAACTGTAGTAAGACGCCCGCTGTCGTGGTCGGAAGACAGTTGCCACACCTTCCTCCCCGCCACCTTCAGTTTCTCTACGCTTCCTGATTACAACAGGAGGTGCCCCTCCCGAAGACACCAGCTTTACGCGATCATCGCACTCTAAGAGGGGATTGCAAAATGCAGGGAGAAAAATAAAGATTAGGGGCAGATTTGAGTAATCCTAAATAAATGTGAGCACAGCAACACCAATGACTGGTACATATTGCAACCTCCATAGAACATAGTCGAGCATCTTTTTTTTACCCTAACCATATGAAGACCCTTCATGTAAAGTGTCTCGTAAATCAAGGATCTTTGGGGCATCTGGAAAGACATTTTTGAGATCTCCTATTAGCAACTGCATTGGATTTTATTACCCATTTTCTGTAATTCAAGCACGGTGGATGCCAAACGCTGTTGAATTAAGCATTGTAGGGTGTCTTGCTGGGGTTCCCAAATGTTCAAAATGACAATTGGTAGAGAGAGACAATCAGAGGTAGAGGTTGGCAGAGAGATGGAAAGAGGTCGAGATAGAGAAATAGAGGTGGCACAGAGAGAAACATAACTTTCGTAGGAGGCCCTGGTGTACATGCAACAAAACATACTAAATAAACAAGACCGCTGTCTCTTAAGGGTAGCTCACTTGTGCGATACAGGGCTGCACCCCCCACCCGTGAGTCCTCTGTCTGCCCCCTTTTACCTCCTCGCTAAACGGAGCATCCCTAGCTGATCTTGCTAGGTGAACCCCGGTGCTGCCTCCGCTAGTGATGTGCATCAAAGTTTGGCTTTGTCCTTGAAAGTTCTGCTCCTTGGGAAGTACACTGCCCCGCTTCTACAAGTCTCAAAAGGGTCTGAGACCCTGCTTCAGTCTTATCCAACCATGGCCATTAAAAGCGCACAGGAGTAGGGGGGATCTCCCCCATGCTTCAACAACAAAGAGCTCGCACAGCAGAGTTGGGGCGCTGAGGTGGGCGCAGATGGTGATGGCTACTGCCACTTGCCTTCGCCATTCGCCTTCTTCACGGTTCTCACAGGTAAGGTGCTGAAGCGGTGGCGATGCTGTAAGGCTGCTTCTTGTCTTGCTCCCAAGTCGCTCTGCTGTGTGCAGCAAATCCTCTGACATAGGCGACAGCCCCTTGCATCCAAATGGCCCCAAACTGTCATCCAGCAGTCTCGGTGATGGTCCCAATGGGGTCAGATCTTCCAGACAACTGCCCCAAAACAGTCAGTGGCCCCCCTCCGTGCATACAGGGGTCACAGACATGAGCAATGGCCGCAATGAGATTAGTGACATCGGGTGATACCCGGCAACTTTACAGTAGCTCCTACTGGGGTTATAACTTCCTCTTGAGTGAGGATGGCTCAATCACAACACTGGTCTCAGCTGGACCGGGCGCCTCACACTCTCCTCACCTGGATCCACTTGCCAGGATCCCCGCTTGGCCCAACTCCCTCCAGGCTCCCTTCTCCTCAGAAGGCACACTGTTTTTGGCATGCAGGAAGAAAGATGGTGCTCCAGGTACAGGGTAAATGTTTTTGACTTTCTAGGTGATGACCCCTCACCCTGCTGAGTGACTGGCAGACCTCGGTCCTCAATCCTGTGTTTGCAGCAGCTCTTCGTTCTCTTGATGATCAAAATGTTGAACAAAAGGTGAGTCTCAGGCTCCCACCTTTATAGTTCAAATCTAGACAGTGCTCTCCCCTCTGCCCTGACGTTTGTCAAAGGGAAAGTCTGACCCCGAATACAGATCAGGGGAGTAACCGGGGATGATATCTGGCTGTCAGATTCGACTTAAATATGCCTCTTAAAGGTTCAAAGACTTAAGCCTTCCTCTCAAGATTCCTTAGGCCACAGTGCCAACCTTATCAGTCTTGCATTCTCCCTGACATTGAGTCCAGGCACCACTGACCAGTAATTCTTCCAAGAATCAAACACCTTTGATGTGCTCAGAGGATGTTCTGCTCCCCTTCCTCCAGTGTGTGTGTTCCTACCCCAGCCCTCAGGAAAGTCAGCAATCCACAGCTCATGTCTGGGATTGGAAGTCCTCACCTCCACTAGCCTCTCCAGTCCATAGTCTTCCAAATAGGATCCCACATGACTCCATGTTATTTACCATTCACAGTTGCACACGCATTCCAGCATGTTTACACGCTGTCCAGCGCTTAACATATTCTTGGCAGGCCAAGGGTGAGTTAGGAACACAGCCACAGAACTTTACAAGAGTGGGCTGGTAGACACCAATCCAGTAACACAGGTAAAAGGGCAGTCCACACTACTGGTTGCTATGAAACACAAAACCGGTAGGCTGTCACCATCATGCTCTGGTACTTAACTCCAGGTAAGGGCAGTGTCTGCCTTAACTCAGAGCAATTTCGAATATAAATGTATTGCCTTTAGAAAGTGCAGTTGCATATAAACAAGTGCACAGGTGTTCCCTGCGTGCTTCACAGTTTCACGATACAAGCTCAGTATAAGACAAGGCAGACATATGCAGATTATTGTATATAGAAAATTGATAGAGTTTTAGATTGTTCTTAAAACAATAGTAAAGAACAAGAGTGGCACCAATTAAAATGTAGGGAGATCCATTTACAAGGAATAGGAGACGATAAAACCTCATGGTATGGCTTTGGCATGCTGGCCATGCCATTCTCTAAATATAGGTGGACCCTTCTCTTGGCTTCAAGGATCTTGTATATTTAGAGAGGAGCCAACTACATTGCTATTACTAAAAAATAAATTCAGTCATAATTTTTGGGCACACAAAAGACAAGCATTGGTGTGTAATACTGCTTTCAGGGAGTGTTCACGTTGTACCAAAAACTGCAGAATTCTGATATTGACAGCTGTGTGCAACATATAGAGACCATTAAATATTTTAAATATTTTCAGTTGATACCCTGGGTACAAATGGTCAATTTTTCCAAAATGAGTCAGTTTCTCATATCATTGATCAGAATTTTAATGATACAATTGTCTATCTGATGATAGATTTTGTATTCCCTTTAAGTGTCTTTTCTGAAAACATTCTATACACCTTCCACACACCTTTGTCACTGCTAAAGACGATACCTCCCCTAACTGCCATTTATCTTCACCCTAAGTCCAATTGAACAACGCAAAAGCATGGAGATCTTTTTGCGCCGCCGAAACATCACTTTTTGTGATGTTATGTGGCGCAGGAGCCTTCTCCATATTTACGAGACAGCTTTAAGCCTTTTTTTTTTTACTTAGTGCTGCCTTGTAAATATCGGTCTCTTTAACGCAGTTTTCTGTGTTAAAGGGGCATGCAATGGGTGCTGCTAGGGGCGTTCCCAGCAACATCCATGGGAGGCATAAGGGAGGCACAATTAGGAGAAATATCTTTATTTCGCCTCGTTTTTCCTTTTTCTATGTGTGCCTCATTCTGCAAAACACATGCAAAGAGGAAAAGCCTCTTATGATGGTTTTTGTGCAGGAAGGTTTGCCTTTCTGCAGAAACATTTTCATCCCCGCAACTCAGGCACCCTTGCACCATGGTGCAAAGGTGCCTGCATTGGCACACGGCAGCCCATTGTGTGTTGGCGCAGGGGAAAAAGACAGGAATGCAGCATACCTGATAGATAGTCGCATTCCTGGCCTTTTCTTTTGCCATAGGGCAGAGCAGCAGGAAGACCTGCGGCGCTGCCCTGCAGCAAAACCTCATAAATGAGGCCCTTTGCTTGCTCCATGATGAGCTGCTATAATGATGGCTTGGCCTCCTCCCTCCTACATGAATGACATATTGACTTTTGATGACAGGATACAATGAACGAAAGATAGATGCGGGACGTGTAGGTCTTTGTGCTCTTTTGATACATTAATTAATCTGCGAGAACAACAGTGTACAACATAATTCCTTCCTAAAAGATATATCAAGGAGGGTGCATCGTGAGGAGTAACAGGTGATGACTCATATCAATTTGATTCTGAGTGTTGAAGGTGCAATGTGGGCAAATGTTTTATTATAATATAAAAAGTGTGGGGACGAAGTTGTACTTGACCATCACACCACAATAAAATAAACACTCCAAGACCTCCTCTTTGCCTTCGTTGGGAACAAAAAGCCTAAAATCCTTAAAAGCACAGACGGTCATCATAGTTGACTACACCATGGTGGATATAGATTAAACTAATGATCCACACGCATTCATTTCAGGGCGACTAGTCTACTGGGAGGCATCCACATAGGGCCAAGACATTCTGGGAGCACACTCTCCCTGACACATGAAATGTCATTCACTCCTGCATTACTGGCGTCACACTAGAAGAAAAGAGAACAAGCATTTGCAATGCAATAGGTCTCGCAACTACGAGATTTTGAGCTATTGGCATTGTAAATGGCAATGCCTTTTATTTATGTGTTTACAAAACCTGCAATAATAAAAGGCATTGTCATTTACAATACCAATAGGTCAAAATTTCTAAAATGCGAGATCTATTGCATTGCAAATGCTTGTTGTTTACAAGCGCCCCATGCTGCGCTTTCCCCGTTAATAGAGGCCAGCCACTTTCTTTAGACAAGCCGTGTCTAAAGAAAGGTCTGTGGCTGCTATTAAAGTGAAAGTGCGGTATGGGGCAAACCGCCCCGTGAAAGCACGCATGAAGTGCTGAATACTCTGAATGTTGCTGGAAAGCATGTTGTGCCTGCAGTAGGAGAAATGCATTAAAGAAAATAGTGCTTACAGACTAAATAAGACTACCATGTAACAACCAAAGTAAAAGGGCCAGTTCTCATGGGAGGTAACAAATGAAGGTAAGGCGGTACTAAGGAGGTAAAAACAAGCCTATTAACGAATCAGAAGCCAGCATTTACGAAGGACAATGACACAAGCCAATGACAAATATGGGTGGAGAGTGGGCGGGGCTTCAAGTCCATAATCCAATAAAGCATGAATCGCAGAGCAGCACATGCGCTGCCTAGGCTCGACTTAAAAACATGGACTGGCGGTAACTCAACACGCAGCGACCTCAGAAACCTGGCAGCCAATGGCTATAAGTGGCACCTTCAACTAACCATGACTGTTCAGCTAATAGTAATTTTGCATTCTACAACTTGTAGATTTGCTTTCATTGATGCACATAAAAAATCCCAGCATTGAAAGCGCTGTTAGATAGTAACCCAGGATTGGATAAATATAGTCGCACACGACATTGCGTCACGGAGCAGCAATGCATATTTTGAGTATCAAGGTAAACTATAAATTATTTTTAAAATGGTTTGTAGCTTTCAGCAGTACAGCCAGCTGGCATTTTACAAGCACAAGACTGGTACTGAACATGATTTTGTGTTTTCTCCACTTCTGTGAATAAGGTTCAACTTGCAAGTGGAGTCGTCACTCCCATAACATCAGGGGTTTTCAAACTATTGTAAAAAAGAAGATTGTGAGCAGTTGGCACAAAATAGCCACAGCAGTAATTTCAGTAAAAGTGAGGTGCTTCCTCCACGAGACCATGAGGTACCAGTCCTTACAATGCATTGTGGTATATGCAGTTCAAAGGGTTCGCATTACTCACATTTCAAAAGTTATAGAAAGTGCAAATTATAGAAAAGTATCCTACTGAATAGTAGCCCCCTTTAGCATGTTTCGTGTAAGCGAAAAATGAGTTTGGCCTGTTGACAACAACCTTTACAATCATATGCCAACTACTTCAGCCTGCACGCCTCTCCACCGTTGAACTAACTTGTGGGACACCCCCGCGCCGCACGGCCACCAGCTGCTGCGTGTGCCCCTTTGCCCTGCCGCTTCTGCCTCACTGCCGCTGACCACGCCCCCTCCGGCGTGGTCCGCGATCGCCTGCCGGTTCTCCTGAACTGCTGCTGGTTTGTGTTTTTTGCCCTGTTTTTGCCCCCATTTGTGCCTGTTTTTTATTGGGATTGTTGTGCCTATGTTGTGCGTTTCCTTCCTGTTTGTCCGCCTACCTCGCCGCCCTCCGCTCTCCCTTCCCGCCACCGCCGCTTTCCCCGCCCCTTTTTTCTTCTGTACCCTCCCCGCTCCCGCCTCCCAGCTGCTCCGCCCACCCGCGCACTTGGCCTTAAATGGCGACCGTGCGACGCAGGTGAGTGTGACCCACTTGTGGGACACCCCCGCGCCGCACGGCCACCAGCTGCTGCGTGTGCCCCTTTGCCCTGCCGCTTCTGCCTCGCTGCCGCTGACCACGCCCCCTCCGGCGTGGTCCGCGATCGCCTGCCGGTTCTCCTGAACTGCTGCTGGTTTGTGTTTTTTGCCCTGTTTTTGCCCCCATTTGTGCCTGTTTTTTATTGGGATTGTTGTGCCTGTGTTGTGCGTTTCCTTCCTGTTTGTCCGCCTACCTCGCCGCCCTCCGCTCTCCCTTCCCGCCACCGCCGCTTTCCCCGCCCCTTTTTTCTTCTGTACCCTCCCCGCTCCCGCCTCCCAGCTGCTCCGCCCACCCGCGCACTTCGCCTTAAATGGCGACCGTGCGAACGCGCAGCGGTCACGCGCAGCGGCGCGCCGATTGTGCGCCGAAGGCGCGCCAAAGGTAAGCCCGTCTGCGCCCGTCCGCGACCGGATCGCGACCAGCGCCAGGACCGCTGGCCCACGAAGACCCCGACCTACCCGACTGTCGTACTCCGCCGCCACCCTCATCGCACTCAACACCGGCCGACTCCCAGAATGCCACCAAGCCACTCCACGTCGCACCCACGGACCTTTCAGCTGCCACGCCTGCAAATTCCCCTGCATCCGGACCTGCCTCGCACCAGCACCCGCCAAGCCGAACACCAGCAGCACCCACCTCAAGTGCATCCTGCTCAACACCCGCTCCGTCCACAGACACGCCATCGAACTCTGGAACCTTCTAGACGCCACAGCCCCTGACGTTGCCTTCCTCACGGAGACCTGGATGAACGCCTCTTCAGCTCCCGACATCGCCATCGCTATCCCAGAGGGCTACAAGATCGTCCGGAGGGACCGCAACGCCAACCAGATGGGAGGAGGCATCGCCATCATCCACAGGAACACCATCCGTCTCACGACCAGCACCGACAACACCCTGACCAGCGCCGAACACCTGCATTTCCAGATCCACACCAACCCAAACACCACCCTCAGAGGCACCCTGATCTACCGACCCCCGGGACCACGCACACAATTCAGCGAGGACATCGCCGACTTCGTCAGCCCGCATGCCCTCCCCTCCGCTGACTACATCCTCCTGGGGGACCTCAACTTCCATCTGGAGAACAACAACGACCACAACACCAGCACCCTGCTCGACAACCTCGCCAATCTCGGACTCAAGCAACTGGTGTCCACCCCCACCCACCTCGCCGGACACACACTCGACGCAGTCTTCTCTTCCAGCACAGACATCGACTTCAGCCACGCCACAGAGCTTCAATGGACGGACCACAGCTGCGTCCACTTCACCTTCAAGAGAACGACGACCCACCACCACCAGCAACAGGCCGCCCGCAGAAGCTGGAACAAGATCACAGCAGACCAGCTCGCCACCTCCCTGAGCCAGCACCCTCCTGCCAGCTCAGCGAACCCCAGGTAATCCGCCGACAACCTCACGAAGTGGATCAGCATCTGCGCGGACGAGCTTGCCCCGCTGAGGACCCCGCCCAGCAGACCCGGCAGCAAGAAAGCCCCGTGGTTCACCGACGAACTCAAGAGCTCCAAGAAGAACTGCCGAGCCCTCGAGAAAGTCTGGAGAAGGGAACCTACACCGGACAACAGGACCTCCTTCAAGCTTGCCACCCGGAAGCACCACCAGCTGATCCGCGCCGCCAAGAAAACAGCATTCAAGGACCGATTGGACAACAACGCACACAACTGCAAGGAACTCTTCAACATCGTGAAAGAGCTTTCCAACCCCAGCGCAGGAAACAACGACATCACCCCATCGCAAGACCTCTGCAACTCCCTCGCTTCATACTTCCACAACAAGATCGCGGACATACACAACAGCTTCAACAACCAACCAACGCACACCATGACCGGACAACCACCCCCCACCACCACCCTCCACGCCTGGACCCCGATCAGCACCGAAGACACCATCCGCACGATGAACTCCATCCACTCCGGATCACCGACCGACCCCTGCCCTCACCACGTCTTCAACAAGGCCGACGCTGTCATCGCACCCCACCTGCGAGACATCATCAACACATCATTCGGCACGGCCACCTTCCCTGAGAGCTGGAAGCACGCCGAACTCAGCGCTCTACTCAAGAAACCAACAGCGGACCCCACCGAACTCAAGAACTACCGCCCCATCTCGCTCCTCCCGTTTCCAGCCAAAGTCATCGAGAAGACCGTCAACAAGCAGATGGCCGCCTTCCTCGAGACGAATGGATCCCTCGACCCCTCACAGTCCGGCTTCCGAGCCAATCACAGCACCGAGACCGCCCTCATCGCCGCCACCGATGACATCCGAGCCCTGATGGACAACGGAGAAACAGCGGCCCTCATCCTCCTAGACCTCTCCGCGGCATTCGACACTGTCTGCCACCGCACCCTAGTACAGCGCCTCAGCAACATCGGAATCCAGGACAAGGCGCTGGAATGGATCACCTCCTTCCTCGACGGAAGAACACAGAGAGTCCGCCTACCACCGTACAAGTCAGAGGCCTCCGAAGTCATCTGCGGCGTCCCTCAAGGATCATCTCTGAGCCCCACCCTCTTCAACGTCTACATGAGCCCCCTCGCGGCCATCGCACGCAAACACAACCTCAGCATAATCTCCTACGCCGACGACACCCAGCTGATCCTCTCCCTGACCAACGACCCCGCCTCCGCCAGAGCCAACCTGCACGAAGGGATGAAAGAGGTAGCCGAGTGGATGACGACCAGCCGCCTGAAACTGAACTCTGACAAGACGGAGGTCCTCATCCTGGGCTCTTCACCCTCCGCCTGGGACGACTCCTGGTGGCCTCCCGCCCTGGGCACCGCACCCAAACCAACGGACCACGCACGCAACCTGGGCTTCATCCTGGACTCCTCCCTCTCCATGACCAGGCAAGTCAACAACGTCTCCTCGGCGTGCTTCAACATCCTACGCATGCTACGGAAGATCTTCTGGTGGATCCCCACCGAGACCAGGAAGACCGTCACCCAGGCCCTCGTCACCAGCCGACTGGACTACGGCAACGCCCTCTACGCCGGTACCACCGCCAAGCTCCAGAAGAGACTCCAGCGGATCCAGAACGCCTCAGCCAGACTCATCCTCGACATCCCACGAACCAGCCACATCTCCGGACATCTGAGAGACCTTCACTGGCTCCCCGTCAACAAAAGAATCACCTTCCGCCTCCTCACCCACGCACACAAAGCCCTACACGACCAAGGCCCGAGCTACCTCAACAGCCGGATCAACTTCTACGCTCCCAAACGCCACCTCCGATCAGCCAACCACGCCCTCGCCGCCGTCCCCCGCATCCGAAGAGCGACTACAGGAGGAAGGTCCTTCTCCTACCTGGCCACCTAGACCTGGAACTCCCTCCCGACCGACCTGCGCCTGACCCAAGACCACCTCTCCTTCAGGAAGAAGCTGAAGACCTGGCTGTTCGAGCAGTAGCGGCACCCCCCCCCCAGCGCCTTGAGACCCTACGGGTATGTAGCGCGCTCTATAAGTGTCATTGATTGATTGATTGATTGATATGTATTGAATTAAAATTATTAATTGCAAAATGGTTTTAATAATTAATATTAAAAGAGATTGCTTTCAACAAGCCCCGTGTTAGAAGTGTCCTGTCTTTTTTCTTAAAGTCAAAAACTTGATGCTCTCTGGGATTTGTAAGCCAATAATAGTGGAAACAAGTAAAGCTAATAATCCCGTCATGAATATTTATGTTGGGAAGAAAACCACTAGAGGATAGAAGTTGCCGCTGTGACTGGTATATCGAAAACAAGGAGGTCATGGCTATTTTCAGTAGCTACACGTTAAGAATGCGTTCAGGGACAAATATGAAACCTCAAATGTTATAATATCTTACAAGAGTTTCCCGAAATGCCTATTGGTTTTATTTCCTATCCAAATAAATCTGAGAAAATATTGACTGACTCGCGAAAGTTAATCATAATAAAAATAACAGTGAGAGGTCTAATGTTGTAAACCACAAATTTCAAAACAAATTCTAAATGACATGGAAAAACGCCACTTTGTGTTAAAAATAAAAAGGCAGCGGGAGGGGGGAGGTTGACTGTTAAGCAGCATACAACATCAAACTATATGAACTACTGAATGAATGAATAAATAAAAAAAATATATTTTTACAACGAGAAGTCACTCACTTTGTTGAAAATGAAATATTCGACTTATCTAGCAGAGAGAAAGAAGATGACAGAAATGTGCTACAGCTTTCCTTTTGGAAAAACAACTGTTAATAACTTGCGAGGACTTTGTACAGCAGTTTAGGCTCAGATTCGTGTTCTTTGTAAATATCCGGGGTAAATATGTGAAGCATTTTGTCATTGGCCATTTGTACATTAAATCTGATTGGACTCCTCTTTTTGCTGCACGCCGAATAGTTCTTGTCATTTCAGAACCCTTCTCACCAATATTTTACATATACTTTTTTTTGCGCAAATCACGCTGAGATCATGCTTTTCTTCGAGTTCTCTTGAATACTTTTAAGCATGCCTTTTTAAGTAGAAAAGCAATGGTGCATGTGTCAAAATTCAAAGGAAACCTATCGGACTGGATAAACGACTGCGTCCAAACAATTGCCTCCTTCCTCATAGAAGAGTGTTGCTCAACTCACTCTTATTTGGAGGGTACCCACTGACCACCCTGCAAACCCTTTTCACTTTTTAAAAATGTTTGAATCCCATTGCCTAATAAAACCAGGTATTTGCGTCCGTAGCTATTGAAAAAAAAAAACAGGACCGCTAGTGGTGCGCGCGTGCGTGCCACAGTGAACATGTGTTTTCAATTATCGTGCCCGTGTCTGCAAGCGTACTTCTCAGTACCCACTGAAGTCTCTGCACCTGTGGCAACCTGCTGCTGTGTACCTGGTTCTGCCTGTCCGTGCCTCATTGTGTTTTACTGCTCCGGGCAGCACCTGTTGATTTATAAACCTCTGTCCAAGCCTTTATTCTTTCACTCAGCATGTACTTCTTTTTGGGATTTTCTCTGTTGCAACAGGTGCTTTATAACATTTAGCTAAAAAATGTCATTGGAAGGGGGCAGTGTAGCAGACCACTGCTCGTAATTTGCTCACTAGAGGCAGATAGAGAGTCACATTCAGTGGTGATGGAACAATTTTCAGAGTGGGGATGCTGCCATCAATGTTACATCACTGAAGCCATAGGGATAGTTAAGAATCACACAAAGAACAAGCATAGCAACTGAGTTACGTCCATGCAGCAGGAGTGAGGGTGTGGTATGTAGCCGGTGGTGCATTTTAGTTTTTAGAATTTCAAAAGATTTTATCGACCACTTTTTCAAAAACAAGTGAACAAGGGAGGGATACAAAAAGGTGCATAATGAATAGCCTAAGGCTGTTATGTGCAAGAAGAGCGACCTTCCTGTACATAAAAAATCATTGGCCGTTTCCTGTTTTCATGTGTGCTGCACCACGCATGAAAACAGCAAAAACGATGAGAAATGAAACATTTCTCCTCATTGCGCCAGGGTCAGACCAGGTTTTCCCTGGTTTTAATTCCGGCGCTGCCTCCTATTTACGCCTCCCTTGTAAATTGGGGGCAGCGTCAGAATCAATGGGTGTTGCGGGGGAATGCCCACAGCAACACCGTTTGCCCTAACCTTTCACGCTAAGCATAGCGTAAAGGGGGCCTTATTTACAAGACGGCGTTAAGCCACATTAAGTGGCTTAACGCTGCCTTGTAAATATGGTGAAGCCCCTATTGCCACAGGAACATCCTAAAAAGTGACATTCCTGAGGTGATAGGGGCTTGTAAATACACCCCATAGTGTCAGGTATCTAGCAGTAAGTGATTCATCGTAAGACAGCAAGACAAGACAGAGCTAGAGATCGGAGGATCAGTGCCAGTCAGAATTGAGGAGCAAGTAGTTTGCTTATACAGGGCAGTGTATTTTTTAGTGGACTGTTGCAAATATATTACTAGAACATAATGAAGTAGGGCGCTGCCATTTAAAGACAGCAAATGCTTCCATTGAAATGGCCATAGTTTTACAGCAAACATTTATCATTTGCACATCACCAAGTAAAATGTCTCGATTTTGTTTGATCCTATTAAAATCTTTTTTTCTGACACACTTCAGAATGACAAAAAATTGCTCAATTTGTTCTTTCTTAACTCCAGATATATTTTGGAAGAACTCTACCATTCATTTATAGGTATTTACATTTTGTTGTGTGTTGGAAACAAAAATACATCCCAAATCCTATTCTTTCACTCTCCCTGAACACCAGCAAGATTGTCACATAGTTCACTTTACAGAATCCTCTATTAATATTGTAGTCAGAGAAAGAAGAGTAAACACTAATCACCATGTTAAAAGAACAAGCAACAATCTGTCACACAGCATAGACTGACATTTGACCTTTCTCTTTGAAGGCGCAGCAAATATAACACAATAAAAACAAAAAGTAAAATGCATCTTTATTGCTCCTTCACTTACTGAGCACCAGCCTGGTTGTTTTGTTGGTGCTCCAGCACCCCCACAACTCTAATTCCAGTACCTATGGCTACATTAGAGGAAAGAAATGTTGTTGTATGGTTTTTAAGCTCAACCACCACGTTTACCACTCGCAATAAACACTGACAGTAAACATAGCGAGTCGTTAAGAGCTTGGCAGAGCAGAGGTACTGTAAATTGGTGGTTAAGTGCCTTCCCCTTTTCAGAACTGCTGGGTTTCCACAGCAGACCAACAGGCAGCTCTGGCAGCGGAAACCCTTGACTCAGTGATCCATGCACCACTGGAACTGAGAGTTACAGTGGTGTGCACTGCACTCCACTGTATTTAGGACAGAATGACTGTCACTTGGTTTTCCTTCCCCAGACATGTTCTAATGTGTTTCAGGGACCTTTGAGTTGAGCTATCCAGCAACATAGCAAAGGAGAATGCCATGTGAAGTGTTTCAACATGGCTGCCTGCTTGGCATTATGCAGTAAAGAAAGAGCATCCTCCACTGTAGTAGAAGCACTTTCCTTACTGAGATCTCTGCCAGGCAGGCAGTACCTTTAGATATGGGAGGTGATCATCAGCCAGGAGGACAAAAAAGGCCATCAACAGGGTACCATGCTGTCAGTAGTAGTCACAAACTTCTCAAGCCACCATACACAATCAAGTTCAGAAGTCAATAGTTTGCACCTGGTGGGTTGAACATGCTGCACCCGCTGATCCAGCTGAGCTGAGGGAATGGGGGCAGGGTTTTTCAGATGCAGATGCAGGGCACAGTTCACACACTAACAAGCCTTGGTTATTGAAGAAGTTTGGCACTGCAGGGTTTATCCTCTGGGATCACACACTTATTAGTCAACGTAGAAGCAGTGTGGTAATGGGGGGCTCATAGGGACATTGTGCACAGTAAAATGATCGTGCAGTTATTTTCAAATTTTGATTCAAAGAATCATAAAAGAATATTTACAAGTTGATCGTTTAAATGAAAACATATCATTAAAAAGTTATTTCCAATGGAGACAGTAAGTTCAGTAATAATTATGTAGTGAGGTACAGAGAAATTATAAACTTTGAAATTCCCATTGAATCAAAACATTATAGTACCATAGTCAACTCCATTTGTTACGGTAGTAATATAGGGGTTCAAATATGTGCTCTGTTAACCCCCGAACGTTAGATAATATTTAAAAGTTACACACAAGAAGATAAAACATACACACAAAACCATTAAAATATACTTTTACAAATGCAGCTTCATTTAAATAGTTCTAGACCTGTATATTCATTTACATATTTAAAGAAATAGTGATACTTCATTATAAAATAGGGAAGTTAACATTTTAATCCATTCTTTTTCCTCAGGTAGCTGACGGCCAATAAAAATCTACTGATGCCAAATACAATGGGTTTTGAGGTATCTGCTTTCAATATTCGCAGTGCCTCTAAGTAGAACCTAGTTTTCAAATTCTTACACAGTGGCCTAATCCACTTTCTCCTGGGAATTACATATGGTGTGCAAAAAAAATAATACATGTGCAATGCTTTCATTTTTATCTATATAGGACATTGATCACTCCTGAGGCACAGCCGGGAGGAAACGCTCGCTAATTTGCTTTTAAAACCACTGTATTTTGTGTAATTTTACTTGTAATCCACTTACTTCTGGGCACTTTTCTAAGCTGCACTCTGCCAAATTCCCCCGTGCAGCGGATATTAGTGCTGCTGCGGGTTGAAATTGACACTGACGCCATCCTCGCGCCAAGACCTTGGCCACGCCCACTCTTACGAGGCCACGCCCACTCCGCCCCACCTATATAAGCCGCGCTGACAACTAGCACGCCATAGGACATTGATCACTTCTGAGGCACAGCCGGGAGGAAACGCTCGCTAATTTGCTTTTAAAACCACTGTATTTTGTGTAATTTTACTTGTAATCCACTTACTTC
Source organism: Triturus cristatus (assembly GCF_964204655.1). Taxonomy (NCBI): domain Eukaryota; kingdom Metazoa; phylum Chordata; class Amphibia; order Caudata; family Salamandridae; genus Triturus; species Triturus cristatus. Next base: position 821,969,754 of record NC_140591.1, read on the forward strand.
TGGGCACTTTTCTAAGCTGCACTCTGCCAAATTCCCCCACGCAGCGGATATTAGCGCTGCTGCGGGTTGAGATCGACACTGACGCCATCCTCGCGCCAAGACCTTGGCCACGCCCACTCTTACGAGGCCACGCCCACTCCGCCCCACCTATATAAGCCGCGCTGACAACTAGCACACCATAGGACATTGATCACTCCTGAGGCACAGCCGGGAGGAAACGCTCGCTAATTTGCTTTTAAAACCACTGTATTTTGTGTAACTTTACTTGTAATCCACTTACTTCTGGGCACTTTTCTAAGCTGCACTCTGCCAAATTCCCCCGCGCAGCGGATACTAGCGCTGCTGCGGGTTGAGATCGACACTGACGCCATCCTCGCACCAAGATCTCGGCCACGCCCACTCTTACGAGGCCATGCCCATCACACACTATATCAATGTGCATTCCCCGAACGCGCAGCGGGCGAGCGCAGCGGGCGCGCCGTCAGCGCGCCGAAGGCGTGCCAAAGGGAGCCCGTCTGCGCCCGTCTGCGCCAGACCGGGCCCAGGGGTCAGCCAGGCCGGCCATACCATCACTTACTCGGCCGACTCCCTGAGGGATCTACAACTCCCCAACCTCACTCCCTCCCCTTCTACCATCAGACGCATCTCCATGACCGGTATCTCCCCATCTGATCGGCGCCCCACCAATCTGGTCACCCCCCCTACCCAGCCTACCAAGAGCAATACCACCATCAGAGTTCTTTATCTAAACACCCGCTCCTTGGTTAAACATCACGCCGACATCTTCATCCTTCTATCCAACGAGAAACCGGATGTCCTCCTGCTCACTGAAACTTGGCTGACTGCGGACTCGCTTCCTGACATTTTGGCGGCCCTCCGCCCAGACTATTACATCCTCCGCGCCGATCGGCCAGGAAACCGGCCATAATCTCCAAACGCCTTAACTTCATCTCTATTCCATCCATCTCACTCCTGGGAGTAGATAACCTTATCTTCAGCCTAAAAACGGATAGCGGGGCCTTAACTCTCCTTCTTCTTTATCGCCACCCCCAACCGATGCCTTCCTTCGCGGCCACCCTGGCCGATCAGTTGATCAACCTTCTCACTTCTCACCCCAGATTCGCCCTTTTCGGCGACCTTAATTATTGGTTTAATGACATCAACGCTGGGCCCCACGCCTTGGAGGTCTTCGAGGCTCTCACTAGCCTCAACCTGTCTCAACAAATCACCTCGCCTACACATATTAAGGGCCACATTCTAGACCAAATATGGACCCAAAACCTAACTCTTTCTCCCCCCTCCATCTCACCCTGTACTTGGTCAGACCACCACTTAATAGATACCACCCTTACAATCAGTGGCAATCCCCCCACCCCACTGATGGCCGGTGGTCTATCTCGCAAATGGAACGCCTATGACTCCGAAGGATTTCTTGCGACTCTCTCAGACACCCGCCCTGCCCTCGTTTCGCGAACCAACATTGACAAATTAGAAAGTGACATATGCTTCTGGCTGCAGTCAGCCAGTGACCAATTTGCCCCCTTAATCAAATTTCCCCCGACCAGACACCACAACTCCCACCGTTGGTTCTCGGACAACCTCAAAAAACTTAAACTGAAGGTACGTCAGCTAGAAAGGGCATGGAGACGCAACTACTCCGAACCAGCCAGATCACAATACACCTCAGCCCGCAGAGACTACAAAATCGCAATACTTTCAGCCAAATTAACCCACTTTTCTGACCGAATCTCTTCTTCGGACAACAAATCTAAAGACATTTTTAAAATCATGAATGAACTGACATCTGACGACAGAACCCTCCCAGGCCAAACCCCCACCCAAGTAACTTGTGACGCTCTCAATCTCTTCTTCGTCGAAAAAATTAATAAAATCAAGGCATCGATCTCAACCGTCCCTCAGATCACCACTCCGGAAACTCCCCTTAACAACCCTTCCGCCTTCACCAAATTCCCCCCATCAACCCTATTTCCCTAGTACAGCTTGCGTCCCGGATAAAATCAGGTTCCCCGAACGATGGCTGCCCACCCTCAGTCCTACGAAGTGTATGTCATTCCTTACCTGAATGCATCCTACCTCTCTTGAATGGCTCGCTCAGCACAGGTACTGTTCCCAGATCCTTCAAAGAGGCCATCCTAGTCCCGCTACTCAAAAAATCTTGCGCGGACTCAGCGGAACTCTCCAACTATCGCCCCACATCGCTTCTGCCCTATTTCTCAAAACTTCTCGAAGCACATGTCACTAGATGCCTCTCCAACTTTATTGAGACCTCTTGCTACCTGGAGCCTAATCAGGCCGGCTTCAGGGCTTCATTTTCTACTGAAGCCGTCATCTTAGCTGTTCTCGACACGCTGAGGAGAAATGCCGACTCAGGGACCCCCCAGGCCCTCGTTCTCCTGGACCTTTCGGCCGCGTTCGACGCGGTTGACCATAACATCTTGCTCAACCGTGTCGAACAGGCTGGCATCCAGGACCCTGCCCTCAGCTGGAACCGGTCTTTCTTGTCTGGTAGAACCCAAGCCATCCGGCTGGGCCCCTACACAGCACCCAAGACCCCCACAACCTGCGGAGTTCCCCAGGGCTCCTCCCTGTCACCTTTACTGTTCAATCTATACCTTCGGCCCTTACTCCACTCACTCCGTAACTGGGACATCACAGTTTATAACTATGCCGACGATCTGCAGATCATCTTTCCACTCAACTCCCCCAATGCGATAGATAACTTTCACTCCATTATGCTCCACATCCAAGATTGGATGAATTCCAACCAATTGAAGCTGAACCCCGGAAAAACCGAGCTTCTTCTCCCGGGCTCCAGCCCCTCTTTCTGGGGAACCCAGTTCTGGCCCACTGAACTGGGCCTCCCACCGACCCCTTCGATCTCTGTAAAAAGTCTCGGCGTGACTATCGACGCCGAACTCTCTCTCCGACCTCATGTCGGCTCCGTGATTTCATCCTGTTCCTTCCAACTCAGAAAGATCCGGAAGGTCAGTCACCTGCTCCCCCCACTTGCACTGATTCAAGTAATCATATCTCTTATGCTCTCCCGCTTGGACTTTTCCAGCTGCATCTACCACGGACTTCCTAAAACCCTTCTCCACCGCCTTCAGGTGGTCCAAAACCAGGCAGCTCGTATCATCTTCAAATCTCCAAAATGGCAATCTGCCAAACCTCTGATGCATAAACTACATTGGCTGCCCATAGAACAGAGGGTGGCCTTCAAGTTGGGCTGCCTCACGTTCAAAGCCCTCCACTGCCCCAGCTCTGCTTTCCTGACTTCCCTCATCACTCCCTACTGTCCAAATCGCAATCTTCGCTCTGCTCATCTTAAATCACTTGTCATACCCAAAACCAGAACGAACAAATTTGGCGGACGAAGGTTCGCCCTTTTGGCACCGAAGTTCTGGAACTCCCTTCCCCTGATCATCAAATCGAGCAGCTCCCTCCTTCATTTTAGGAAGCTGCTCCAAACCTTTCTCTTTCCCCCACCCTGCTAACCCTGCATTAACCCCAGATTGTGTATCACCTTTGTCCTATAGCGCCAGGGAACCCATGGTGTCAGTGCGCTCTACAAATTTCATTTAATAATAATCTAGGGAACATAAGTTGCACCTGGGGACCCTTCCCAAAGCCTGAGGCGTGGACCACTTGGACGTAAAAGAATTGATCTGCAACGTCTCATATCTAAGCTTCAAATAAAGTGTCTTTGCTAGTTGAGATTCGATCTCATCCAAGAATGGTTCGAAGATCTGTATCACTTTGAAAGACATCCAAAAGTGACTTTGTGCAAAATAAAATTCCAGCAGATGTGCTTAATCTCTCTCTTTGATACTGGCGTGAGTAGAGTGGGATTTGCCCAAAACCTGCTCAAGCCAAGGTCCAGAAACCATTTTCGGATGTGAACCAATGAAGTTAAAGTGAGATTAACATCAAGTTCCAGTACCTCACGCAGACTCTGCCTATATATGGAGAATTCTTCAGTGGTCCATATTCTCATCCAGTAGGACAGAGATCTCCAAATTGCTAAATGTTCCACTCTTTTTATGCCAATATCATATATTAACGGGATCACTGGGATATTTTGGGGGAGGAGGGTAAACATTCTCAGGATTTTGTTTTCCCCGACAATTAGGGACTGCAAGTTTTCTCCACCCCATAGCTCTGATCCGTAAAGGGCAGCAGTTTGAGCCTTGGCTTTATAGATTTCCAGGGCAGGTGAGATGGCCTTAGACACAGTAGAGTGCTGTTTTTTTGCAATAGGTATAGAGTTTTGCACCAAAACTGTCTTGGATTTATTTAGTTGTGGCTTTCAGGACAATTTTGGATCTAACATCATACCTAAATAAACAAAATTAGAAACACACTCCAATGGCACTTCATTCAGTACTATTTTCCATTTGAAACTTTTATGTGGTTTGATGGCCATATATTTGGTCTTAGTAGGATTTCTCTCAAGCCCCTTTAGTCTACAATAGTGGCTGAAACTATCAACTAAATTTTGTAATCCTTTTGGCGTTTGAGAGATTAAAATTGTGTCATCTGCGAATGTTAAGTCACAAATATGGGTCCCTCCAAGTTTGGGTGAGTCGTGGGCTGATTTTTGCAGATGTTGGACCAGGTCATTTACATATAATAAAAATAGTGTAGGCGCCAGGACACAGCCCCGGCGCACACCCCTCCTGACCGGGATCTCGTCTGTAAGCTCCCCTCCTATGCCCCATCGTACCTTTGCAAAACTATCCTTGTGAAGCCTTATTATCTGAAGTAAAATCTCATAAGTGTCCAGATTTTAACCTTGTATGCTTCCAGGCTTGGCTTAGGAGTCTAAAGACTTGGTCAATAGTACTTGTTTTAAATCTGAAGCCAGTTGGCAAGGAGAGAATATATCATTCTCTAATAACCAGTCATTTAGCTTGCCCAAGATTTGTTTGTCAAAGACTCTCTGAAGGGTGTCTATCAGGCTAATAGGCCTATAATTTGCGGGGTCCTCTCTTCTACCCTTTTTATAAATGGGGACTATCTCCGCCCCTTTCTAGGATTCTGGAATGGGCTCTCCCCTAGCTATAGCATTACTCAGAAGGTTGACGTGTGGCACCCATACCTCTGGGGCATGCTTCAGGAGGTCTCCTGGTATTTTATCTGGACCAGGCACCTTTGCTGGCTTGATGGCGGCTACGGCTAGTGCAGTATCGTCAATGTTGAATTGGAGTGGTGCATTTTGTGAGAGCCCGTCGATGGAAACAATAGGGTCTTTGACAGGCATAGCAGGTGTGACCGGAGTGGCATACAGTTCATAAAAGTGCTTGTGCCAAGTACAAGGATCCAAGAAGTGGTCTGTAGGTGTTTTGTTAATTTTGCCGCCATATGCAATAATTCTCCAGAACATGGCCTGGTCCCCAGTCTTTGCGGCTGTGATAAGGTCCCTCCAGGTAGAGTCCTCCCAATTTCTAACGGCTATCTTTTGAGTTTTCTTATATTCTATTCTTTTGTGTCTGATCTGGGTTGTATTTTTAGATTTAATGGCCCGTAAAAGTCACCGTTTGGCTAAAGCACAATCTTTATCAAACCAAGAATTAAGTGGCTGGGTTTTAGGTCTGGATTTGTGAGTTCCCTTCTGGGATTTAGTTAAAAAAATATATTTTTTTTTACGCCAGTCTTTTATGAATTTGCGTAATAGATAAGGGCTCCAGGCCTGGGTTCTCAAGGAGGGTCATTTCTCCATAAAATGCATTATAAATGTTAGTGAGAGGCTCAATTCGGTCTATTATAATTGGCCATTTAACAGATCTCAGATTATTACTAACTGTCGGTTGCAAATCCTTGCTTCCAGGGTAACTGGGATTAGTTCCCTGGGTTGAAATCATCCTCCCAGTCAGGGTTAGACATAATGGGAAGTGATCACTCTCCTGTCTGCTGTCTACCTTAAAGTCCTGTATATAGGCCCAATGCATTGTGCTCACCATTACGTAATCTATTTGTGAGTTATAGTTTCCCCTAGTGAAAGTATTTGAACATTTGAAATCTGAGGTGAAACGGACATTGCAGTCTCTACGGCCTCTTTCAATGGTAAAGTGGAGTAATTGCAGAGCTGATACCGAGCACAGGACTTTATGGCTTGTAATGAGGAGGGGAATCCCTCTTGCCAATTCTTCCTCCTCAAAGATAGAATCCATTCCTGCCATTGGTTTATAACAGCAGTTAAAATCACCCCCCACAAGGATGACTCTATTGGGCTCAGTTGGTTCGAGAATTTCTTCTAGCTGATGGATGATGGGTTATTCTTTTGAACGCATTCTTGGTCTTATATATAAATTAAAGAGAAGGATCTTTGTCTTATTGGAGGATTCTAATTTTAATCTTAAAATGTCTGGGGAGGCGATATGAATATTTTCGATAGTAATCTTTAGATTAATTTTTATCCACAGTTTCAGCCCAACCGAAGGTCTCCCTCTGTTTGAAGGCACGGCTTCCACACTAAACGTTCTATACCCTAATCTGTGTACTGGTTCTCTGTTCCAAGTCTCTTGGAAGAGTCAAATATCAAAATTACCAATGTATTCCTGGCAATCTGGTGCTGCAAGTTTATGTTTGAGGCCTGCTATGTTCCATGATATTATCTTAAAATTTTCTAGAGACTGGTCTACGGGTAGAGTTATGGTGTGGTCAAGCTGGGCACCATGAGCTGTGATAGCGAAGATTGGATTTTTAGATGCCTGGGTTTTATGTGAGTGCGTCCTTGATAAGTAGGGGTCACGCATGGGTTTTGGATCACACAATCATCAGGCACTGTAATAGAAGTGTGGCAAATACAGAATCTTGAGGTCTTCCTTTCAGCAGCAGGCAATTGCCCCCAGGTTTTCCCACGTACGTATGAGCGGCCGCTCCTTCCAAGTTAAGGCTGCCCATCTGTGGAACTGTCTGCCAATGTCACTCAGATGGGTGCATGATTTACTTACCTTTAGGAAGCAGCTGAAACCCTGGCTATTTTAGCAATAGCCAATAGCTCCTTCTCGCCTTAATTAACAGTGACAGCTCTGCCCTGAGGTCTTTTAGCACCGGGACACTCTTTCTGAGTAGTAGTGCGCTCTATAGGTACCAATTTGACATAACATAACATACAGGGTGCCAGCACATAGCACAACAATGTGTTACATATTTGCAAAATTTCTATCCCAAGTCAACTAACAGATGGGTTGAGAGAGATACATTGGGAGATTTTCAAACCTTTTGTGCTGGTTAAGCGTCACAAAAGTGACACCAACCAGCACAATTTTTTTGGGTGCTATTTTCTTACCAGCGCAAATCTATGTTTTGCGCTGTAAAGCACCCTCTAAGTAGTGTAAATCAGCGCAAACCACTGCTTTGCGTTACTTTGCACTGAGGGGGTGTTACATGGGTGGTACATGCGTGTACTCATACAACCACCTATGCCTTTTCCCACAAAACCATATTTACAAAGATTTGTAATCATTGTTTTGACCAAAAGTGAATGCCCCTTCAAAGGAGGTGCTAAAAGGACAAATACTTTCATTTCTGCATGCCTTTCCGACTTTCCATGCGTGCTGCACTGTGCAACACGTATGCACAATGGGAAAAGCTTTGCATCGTGCCTAGCATAGTATTTTGTAAAGGAAGGATACTCTTCCTGGACAATACAAAACCTGTGCTACACTCATGCACACACCCTAGCGCTGCAGTGCTAAGGTGTGTGCATGGCGCATGGCAGCTGAAATTAGCGCCGGCGCAAGGGAAAGGGAAGGGGAGAGCCATATCTCTGAAGATATGGCGCTCTCCTGCTCCCTCCGTGTCATGCAACACCGCACAGCCTCGCGGGGGGCTGAGCTGCATTGAGTGTCTTTTTGAAAATCTCCCCCACAGTGTTCCAGAGCATAGCAACCTGGATGCAAAAACCCTGCCTCCTCACTTTGCTTTATTTACTCTATACAACTCTAGGGACAACTAAACTTACAACTCTGTCCATCTGTACTCACTCGTTGGTTGGCCTCACCTGAGCCCTTGATCCCACTGACAGTCCCATGTTCCATGACAGTCCCATGAGGGTACAAAATATTATTTTTCAAATCTATGCATTCAACATTTACTTCTATGCAAGTGCTTGTTTCAATTGCTTTCTATAAGAATGCTTAAAGTTTTTTTATTGAAAAAGATTTGTTATGCCATAGTTTGCAGTTTTGTACTTTTTGTGGTTATTATCTAATATATTTTCACTCTTTATTGTAAGATGGTTGGGTCTTTGAGTTACTTTTCTCTTAAATATTTTTGCTTGCAATCTTGTTACCTCGCACACCACTTGCATATCTCTATAGAGCAGTCTTTGTGCTATGGTGAGCCAACAAAAATCACTGCCAGAGAGTACACTTAGGCTCTGATTCCAAGGTGTGATGAATGGGGTTGGGTATTTACCACAGTTGGTAAATGCCATATCCCTTGATGAGGTATTTAACCAATATTGTAAATACCTCAGATTTCGAGTTTTGAACTAGGTCATGAAATATAACATGCAGAAACATTATTTAACACACCAAATTCCACATGCTTCGCTTGTTTCCCAGGACTTTTCCCCTAATAAATTACAGCATATTTGACCTACCAGAATCTGTCAGGGGAAAATTGTGAGGGTGTGATAAATTTCACACAACACGGAATTGTAATGCCTGTTAAATCCCCTATGTGTACAGGGATCAAAATTAACCCCTCGACTTGTAATAAAGGCCTTAGTATTGGTTTACCAGAACAGGATAAGTGGGAACACAGTCACAGCACGGTCTGTGGCATCTCTCTCACTCCTAATGAACAGCACCTTCTGGATATTTGATCTATGCAGGTACAGTAGGCCCAAGCCACCTACAGTCCATTAGAAGCAGTGGGCGAAAGCTTCTGCGAGGGACTTATCTTAGAGAAGATTAATCCTCTTCTAGTCAGATCTCTGAAGCCTCTGGAGTCTGCTATTTCCCTGACGTAGGTATTGCAAGGGTGAATTTATCCAGTTGGAAGAAACAACTTATGGACACCCCAGGTGTTCTTGTTATGATCACTTGAAGTTCAGTATGTGCCCTAAATCATACTTTGAAACTGCAGGTACTCAATCTATTAACCTGACCAATTACAGGAACTGCTCATGTATACCAATATTTAACAAGAGCCTAGCATGGGTGCCATGGGCCCTGGTGGAAGCAAGGAGAATGGATTGCTCTTGGGTTGTAATATGCACAATTTATCAAGGTTCAATGGACCACTAGGGCTATGGGTTCCAATGCTGCCGCACCAATGGTAGCTGTGCCCCTAACATGTAGGACTACCTATGTAGTCTGTATCCAGCCTGCACTCCATCTCGGTTGGCTTGAACCTTTGACTTTGACCTGGTCCAGCATAACCAGGCAGCCGCAGTTGAAGCTTTGTGCTTTTAGGCACTATTTTACACTTTATTCTTTAAAAATTCATAATTCTGGTTCTACTGATTGGATTTCTATCATTATAACCTTGTTTAATTTTTATTAAATTTTAATCTGTTTTTCTAGCTTGGTGTGGGATCAGGTGTAGCTGACAAACTGCCAGCTACACCTGGTCATGTGACCTAGGATACAGGCTGCAACACCAAATGGTTGGGACAAGAAAATGCCAACTTTCTAAAGGTGTCATTTTCAGAATTGTGACTTAAAATCTGAATTTAGCATTAAACAGTATTTCAAATTACAATTCTGTAGACACCAAACTTGATATTCCTACCTGCTCCCGATTGAGGCCCAGATCTCTGTACTGGGATGAATGTATGACATTGTTCTGCATTCTGTCTATCAATAGTTTTTTTTGCAACTTTCTAAAGGTGGCATTTTCAGAATTGTGACTTAAAATCTGACTTTAGCATTAAACAGTATTTCAAATTACAATTCTGTAGACACCAAACTTGATATTCCTACCTGCTCCCGAATGAACGTTATCACTTATTAAATGTAATAAGGTAACCTACTGTTACTGAATGAGAGATGGAGGTCTCTCAAATTTAGGAGTTTTTTCACTGCCAGGACATAACAACTTAAAAGTACATGTCCATTTTTTGTAATACACTGCATGCAGCCCTGTGGGCTGTTTAGGGCCTACCATAGGGATGACTTCAATGAACTAAAAACTGACGTTTAGACCAGGCAAAAGTTTATTTTGCAGGTTAAACTTGTACTTTTAAAACTGCTCACACAAGCTGCAATGGCAAGCATGGGACCTGATAGAGAGCTACTTATGTGGATGGCCCAACTAGTAGCATTTAATTTACAGGCCCTGGGTACAGGCAGTACTACTTACTGGTAATTTATAAGTAAATTAAAGGTGCAAATTGGGTGGAAGCCAATGTTACCATGTTTTAGGGAGAGAACACAAGCACTTTAGCACTGGTTAGCAGTGGTACAGTGCACAGAGTACTGAGACTAGCAAAAAGGAAGTCAGCAAGAACAGAAACCTTTATGGAAAAAAGTTGGGGAAAACCATGCCAAGGTTTTCTGGTCCTACAATTTGCTATAATGTTTATACTGCACCAATTATTCTCTGCTGATTCATATTTGATTGTTGATGTGTAATTTAATTTTGCTCGCTACCACCCTGTCTTCAATCCTTGTTCGATTTATCGCTTTTATAAGCACTTCTCACGGCAGTGCTAATGCTGACTCAATTTCCTTTTGTATCTATATCCCTTTCACCTGGAAAGGGCTCTAGTCCCTTCAGACTATGTTCAAACTATATAAAATTACATATATGAGTAAATAAATGACATTTAAAAATGAAGGATGGAACTTTTCTCCAGTTCTTCTTCTATGTTATTCTTTCTTTTCCGAGGACTGCCTGAAGAGAATCCACACAATTGCTCACCTGAGCAGCTAACATGAATCCTTCCTGGTCACCTGCACATAGTCAGTGAATACCCTTGAGGGAAAGATACCTTGCCAAAATCCAGTCTGAGAAGAAAGCTTGCCTGACCGGCTGACTACTTGAACTTGTAAGATGTACTGCACTCTGATAGGCAGTGGCCATCTGTCCAACCATACATTTTTCAGAATAGTAACAGAATCTACTCTAAGGGCTCTTCTTTATTTCAGAGAAAAACAAAATGGACAATTCCCCAAAAAATTGAGATACCACTCTGTCGAACCAAGGTTTGAGAAACTACACTATGGTGAATCTTCAAAGTTAGAAAATCCCTTTTTCTTAAGAAATATTGAAGAATTAAACACATCAGAAAGGGGAAACAGAGGAGACGGTAAACACAAGAAAAGGGGGTATAGGTAATGAAAAGGGGAGTGAATAGATGTATGAGGGTATAAGTGAGAGTATGGATAACATCCTAGGCAGGGGTTTAAATATAAGTATGGGCGGCAGTGATCTCCATGCTTCCTAGTAGTGACATGGGTGTGAGGGCGTCGTGGGAACGTGACCTTGGTCCTCCAGTCACAGATATGCAATGGGGCCGGTGCTGCACTCAGATTCGCAGGGTATCCTCCAACCATCAGCACAAGTTGCTTCATTTTGAATTTCTGTGGAGGGCATACATGTCACCCAGTAAAATGCATCGCATACATCCCTCTCGTCCCAACACATGTTTGAGATGCGGCTGCCCGGATGCCGATTTTGCACACATAACTTGAACGTGTTCCAAGATAGTGACTTATTGGCAGACTGTCTTTGTGGAACTTTCATGTAAGGTACAGATGGTGGTCACTCCCTCACCCCTACTTGCACTAATGGGTTATTTATATAACCTTCCTAAATATAAACGACGCTTTGTCGCCATAGCGATCCTGATTGCGAAGCATGAAATCGCCCTTGGATGGGGTAGCAAACGGGCCCCAACACTGCAGGATTGGTTACGTAGTATGATGTACTGTAACACCACGAGCGAAATGTATGCACAACTGCAACCACCGGCTGCGCATCCAATTGATATATAGCAACCTTTCCAAAATTATTTATTGTTGACGAGGGTGGGGGCAGACGTCGCAACACAATCCCAACATAATGGTGCAGGGGCGAAATAGATAGGGGGGCGCTGGGCACTGCCATACCCACATAAAATCCGTAGGCACATGCTGTTACTCTTCACATCAGGGCACACATTGTAAAAGTTATTTTGCACCCTCTGTTGGCCTACACGTTAGTGTAAACAGACCTGGCAATGCGTTTCATTTCATTATTATATGCTGTAAATTGTGACATGCAATGATCTTTTGGGTTATAATACCATGTACAGTGTAATGTTTTACTTTTGCCATCCTTGTTTGGATTTTCAATAAAATGTTATAATAAAAAAAGTATAAGTATGGGCTGAGGTAACAGTTTATAGTTGAGGGTAGAGACTCTTGGTGTCTAGGAAGGGGTAGAGATAGTAAGGTGTAGGTAGAGTTACTAAAGTGTTGATAGGATAGCAGGGCTAAGATATAGACACGGTTAGAGGTACTTTATCAAATCCAGAGGTATTAGGGTAAACCTAGGTATCAAGCTAGACAGGGCAACTAGAGTAGAATGGGGTGTAAACATATTAAGATATAGGTAGAGTTATAATCATCAGGTTATATTCAGGGTTAATTGTGTATAGAAAAAGGTAGACATGATAGGATATAGGCAGGCAGTGTAGTGGATACTCTGAGGTAAAGGTGCTATATTATAGGTAAAAGTAGATAGACTAGGGCAGAGGTAGGATTCAGATTATTTTTTTAAAGTTTGAAATGCTTTATTGAGCAATTTTGTTAATACAGAAAGATATCAGCAACTATAGATAATAAAAGCAAATATGAAATTGAAACAAAGGTAAGGTTAATACCATGCAGAGAAAGGTAAAAACATGTTGTACAGTTTTATAAATGAGAGGGAAAGGAAAAGAGAGGAAGAGAAAAAAAAAGGAATGTTAACATTGCAATATATATGAAATACTAGTAAGCAACTGCAAGGAAATCAAAACATATTTCTTCAGCAAAAAGTTGACATAATATGAGGAGCATGAAAAGAGAGAGAAAAGGAGGACAGAGCAAATATCATTCATGGAGGTTTAACATTTTCGGAGGTGATATAAGAATTTTTCTTCAAGGCCATTTGATCCAGGTACATGGCAAGTGGTAACCAGAAGAGGTATCTGTTAAGAGTGGGAGTGCAGGAAGAGGCAAATGCAACATCAAGTCAATGAGATCTGGACCAGATTTTATCCCAAAGAGCAACAGACCAATCATATCCCAAATCCGACTCCCTAGCAAGTTCTATTTTAGACTTCACGCGATCCGGATTGGGAGATAAGAAGAATTTATAAATAAGAGAAGCTTTAGGACAGGTAAAAAGAATTTTAAGGAGAGGAGATTGAGAAATAGAGGAAGATGAGGAAGGAAGGGAATAGTAAACATTGAGAATAATTGCCATAAGAATGATGAATTTGTGTGAAAAGGAGCGGGGACAATGAAATAGAAGTTGAAATTGAGTGACTGAGCAAGGTGAGAGACCATCAAAGAGCTGATTAACCCACATGAGACCCTTTAACCGCCAAGAATTCCAGCAAATGGGTTTGTTGTTGAGGAGAATAAGCGGATTATGCCAAATGGGGGTCTCTAAAAAGGATTCACGGGTAATAGGGTTAGAGTGGACCAAAGATTTCAAGAGAGAAGAGGTATGTCTAAATAAAGGGTGGGAAGTATAAGAATTTTTGGCGGAAAAACGTATAACTTCATTAAGAGAAAAGGGTAACAATAGCGTTTGCTCTATAGAGAGCCAAAGGGGAGTAAAAGGAGAGGATTCTGATGCAAGCCATCTGGAGGCCTGACATAACGAGAAAGATTTATGATATAGACGAAAATCTGGGAAATTAATCCCACCATTCGATTTTGGTTTATGAAGAGAGGCTAAAGCAATTCTAGACTTCTTATTTTTCCAAAGAAATCTTGAAAGACAGGAGTCTAGACGTTTAAAATGAATAGTGGGGATATGAACAGGAAGCATGGAAAAGATATATATATAAGAATAGGAGCTATCATCATCTTAATTGAGTCCAGCCGCCCCCACCAAGAAAGAAAGAGAGGATTCCAAGAGGAAAGTAACTTGTCAATACGGGAGAGGACTGCGAACATATTTAGTTGAATGGAAGAGGCAATGGAATCAGAGAACCATATACCCAGATATTTAATGTTTGAGCCATTCCAGGCAAACCCAGTGGAGGAGAAGAGATGAGGGAGGCAGAATTTTGTAAGAGGGGGAATCTCAGTCTTATCGGAATTAATTTTATACCCGGAAAACTGGGAAAATGAATCAAATTCAAGTAATAAGGCAGGAATGGACATTTCGGGGGCAGAAATAAATAGAAGAATATCATCTGCATACGTAGAAAGTTTTAACTGACTATCACCATAAGGAAAACCAGAGATGGAAACATTGTTACGAATAGAGGTCAAAAAGGGCTCAACGGCTAGAACAAAGAGAAGTGGAGCTAAAGAACAGCCTTGATGGACACCACGCTGAAGAGAAAAATAAGAGGAAACCTGACCGTTAACTAGGACCGAAGCTTTAGGAAGCAGAATATAGTAGGGAGATAAGAGATATGAATTTAGGGCCAAAGCCATGCCAGCGTAATGAAGCAAACAAAAAGGACCAATCCACTCTGTCAAATGCCTTCTCTGCATCAACAGAGATAGCAGCGAGAGGAATGGAAAGGGATTAGGCTTTATTTAAAACATTGAGGAGAAGACGAGAGTTATCAGAGGTAAGTCTACCTTTAACAAAGCCACATTGTCCTTACCAATAAGATGGGGCATAAGGGGATCCAGGCGTAGAGCAAGCAACTTAGCAGATAATTTATAATCCACATTGACTAAAGATATCGTCCGATAATTTTTACAAAATTGGGGATCACGGCCTTCCTTGGGGATGAGACATATGGTGGCTTCTTGGAAAGCTGTCTTACCGGATAGATAGAATGATTGAAAGAGCACTAAAAGTCTAGGAAGTAAGAGATCAGAAAAGTGCATATAAAATTCAACAGAAAAACCGTCGGGCCCAGGTGATTTTCCTTTAGTGAGAGTGTTCAAGGCTTTAGAGAGTTCGGGAAGTGTGAGATCATGTTCAAGGTCAGGAAAATTAAGATGAGAGGTAGAGGGAATAGGAAGTTTCTCAAAATACGTTTGAATAAGAGAAGAGGTGGGAGGAGACTCAGGCGTATAAAGAGATTGATAAAAAAGTTTAAATTGGTCAAGTATTTCTTGGCCTTTGTGTAACAGAAAATTATCGGAAAAATAGATAGAATCTATAAAAGTACGCTCTTTATGCGATTTAAGATAATTAGCCAAGAGCTTACCTGATTTGTTACGACCGCCATAATAACGAGCGCTACTATGAAGGAGCATTGAGGAAGCATTATCAATAGTGGACTTGTTAAATTCAAGTTTAGCTCATATGAGATCTGGTGAAATGGAGTTAGTAGAAGAGGTGTAAAATTGATGATCCAAAGACTTAATATGAGCTAATAAAAATTTTTGTTTGTGAAGATAGTGTTTCTTTTTCTTAGAAACAAAATCAATAACGAACCCTTTAGCTGTAGCTTTAAAGGAATCCCAAAGAAGATAAGGAGACAAAGAAGGGTCATTGTTGAGCAAAAAGAATTCGTTAACAAAGGAACAAAAAGAAGAAGAGAAAAGAGGATCAGTAAGAAGAGAGTTATTAAATCGCCAGCGTGAAGACTTAGGATGTGGAGGGAATAGATTCAGGTCTGTTACAATTGGAGCATGATCAGAGATAACTATGGGTTCAATAGAAGAGGATAGGAGATTTTGGGATAGGGATTGAGAGAGAAAAATATAATCAAGACGAGAGAGAGATGCATGAGGGGGAGAGAAAAAGGAGTAATCAAGGGTATCTGGATGTGAGAGTCTCCGTGAATCAATGAGATGTGATTGGGAAATAGTCTCAATGAATTGTTTGTGGGATTTATGAGGTATAAAGCGAACAGATGACTTGCGATCAAGAAACGGGTCAACAATCTGGTTACAATCACCACCTAAAATAAACATGGCATCTCGGTATTGAATACATTTTGATGTGATTAAAGGCCAAAAAGCATAATCAGGTTGTGTAGGACCATAAACATTAAAGACAGTTAAAGGTACATAATTAATTAATAGTTTAGCTAATACCCATCGACCTTCAGTATCATTATCCTAGAACACAACTTTACATTTTAATTTCTTGTGACATAGAATAGCAACAACATTTTTTTTTATTGGAGGATGCGGAGAATAAGACCGTACCCACCCAGCTTCTCCTTAGCTTAAGCGATTCGGCTGCAGTAAGATGAGTCTCTTGTAAAAGAACTAAATCTGGGTTATAAGAAGCCAGGTGCGAAAGTATTCTCTGTCGTTTAATAGGATTAATAAAACCTTTTACATTCCAGGAGACAACTTTGAATGCAAAAACAGTAAAAATGTAAAAGAAACAGTAGCTATAATGACAAAAAGAAAGAGAAGAATGTCAATAAGTAAAGGAAAAAAGGATGAGAAAAAAGTGGAAATTTAGAGAAGGAATTGAAAGAGCACAAGGAAAAGAAGTTGAAAAAAGTATATATAGAGAGGGAAAAACAAATAGGGGCAGAAGAAAAGAGAAAAGTATAACCAATAGATACAAGGGAAAGAGAAGGAAAAAGGAGAAGGAAAAGGAAGAAAAAAAACAAGAAGAGACAGTACATATCCAAAAAGGATGACTGAGGACAACATACCTGAGGGGGAAACGAGAAAGGAAAACAATGGGACAATGGCGACACTCAACAAGATGAGCCTTCCATGATTGGGAGTCCGAACCGGACCAGGACAGGAAAAACGCAGGAGAGGAGCCACACGGATTGAAGAAAAATAAATCCACCAATCTGTATGGATAAACAAAGGAAACAATTAACATAGGGAAAATATAAATATAAAAGAATAGAAATGACCAGCTACCATGCAACACGAAAGATAACACGTCTTAAGACCAAAGATATCCAAAGAGCAAAACATGAAAAGAGGCGAACATGAAAGGAAAACTACACTAAAAGAGTTTAAAGAACATCACAAATACAAAACTGCAGTGTAACAAGAAACAAGAAGTACGAACATAAAACCTGCAAGGTAAAAAGAAGGTTAAATGTTCATCCATTAGAAGGAATGGAAGTCTCCATGCCATTGGGAGTTTGAATATGAATAAAGTTTTTAAGTTCCGCAGGATTTTGAAAAGTCCATGTTTGGTTTTGGTATGTGACTTTGAAGAGACATGGGTGGAATAAACCATATCTATCACCAAGAGAACGCAGAGGAGCACAAAGGTTCAGGAATTCTTTTCTTCTGATCGCAGTAGCACTGGAGACGTCTTGTGAAAGAATCACCTTGTGACCCATCCAGGAAATTTGACGTTTAGATCTAGCTGCAGAGAAAACTGAGAGAAGATCTGTAAATTTCAGGAAAAGAATGATGACTCCTCGTGGCTTAGTAGCAGTAGACATGCGAGGACCAAGTCTGTCAGCTCTTTGGATACTGAGAGAAGTGGTAGATGGCATATCTAAAAGTTTTGGAAGAAAGGAGGTGAAGAATGAGACAGGGTCATCTCCTTCCAGGGATTCTGGTAATGCATAAACGCGTAGGTTGTTCCTCCTGTTCCTACTTTCTAAATCCTCAGTGTGTTGCTGAAGAGCAAGAACAAACTTTTCCAAAGACGTGTTGCTCCACCGACGACACCCTGTTCTCCATAGCAGACCATTTCTCCTCAAGAAGTTGCATCTTGGTATTGGTTTCCTCAACAAACGGTCGCAAAGCGCTTATCTCATCTAGAAGAAGTTCCATAGAAATGGGAGATGGAGCTTTATCAGGGAGGATCCTGTTTCAGGCACTTAGAGGATGCGGCAGGAGAAGAGGATTTGCTTGCGGGGGTTGTGCCGAGGAAGGACAATTGGAAGAAACTCCAGCCATTTGGACTGTGTTAGAGGAAGAGTCTGAGGGTGAGGAGGATGAAGATGTTGCCAAAGGAACACACTTAGAAGGAATAAAAACAAACTTTGGACTACGCAGCTTTCCCATAAATTTCTAACCTTCAGGGCGTCGAATGCGCGGTGTCTTAGTTGATGGAGGAGTGCTTGGACGCAGGTGGGCAGTCAAGGGAAAACACCAATCACGGGCAGTGCCGTGTCTCCAATGTAGCGAAGAGGGTAGTTGAGGCAAATAAATGACCCAAAAAGAATATTCATATATCCCTCAGCAGTAGAAAAAATACAAAGTTGTTTGAAGACACCAGGAGTAAACCTATCCATATGGCAGGAATCTGAGGAGAGTCACACTTAAAGTGGCAGGCAAAGTGAGAATGCAAACTCAGCACTAAAGCAGTATGGGACGAGAAGAGCATGAATTAAACACCCTGGTTGCAGCATTCAAGCAGCTGTTCAGAGGAGAAACAAGGAGTCATTGAAAAAGGCAGCGTGCAAAAAGCATCTTGGTAAAAGCAGCAGTTCCCGATGACGAGGTGCGCATATTCAAAATGTCGGGCGCTCTCTCAGGGAACAAATGCGGCAAAGAAAAGAACATGAAGCGCTACGCGCTGAAGTCCAAAAATTATCTCGCCGGAGGCACGAAGCATTCCGGAGCAGAATGCGGGCAGCTAATAAGCAGAGGCTGAAAAGAAACCGCATCGGCAATGTGTAGGAAGGTCCCGGTGTGACGGAGCGGAATCCCTAGGCGGCCATCTTGCACGGCGCCTTAGCCACCTCTCAGGATTCAGATTGTATTAATAAAATGCATAGTTAATTAAAACCATTACACCAAAATACATTTTAAAAACATTGCAATAAGATATTTACATGCTAAAATGATAAATGCTTTAAGAACAAAGGGGCATATGTATCAAAGGATTTTGTATTCGCAAACGCTGCGAATCGCAAAAAAAACAGCGTTTGCGAATACAAAATCGCAAAAGGAGATGTATGAGGCATTTCAGCCTCGCAATCTTAAGGAATCGCTAAATTTGCGATTTCTTAAGCTTGCGTAAGCATTTAAGAAATCGCAAATTGTGATTTCTTAAATGCAATGTAACACACACCCAAGTTGTGCGATTTCTCTTTAAGAAATCGCAAATTACCACCAACTTCAAGTTGGTGGTAAGTTGCGATTTCTTTGAAATATGCACTTTTTTGCATATTTCAAAGTGCCATGTGGTGCACATACATGCCCTTAGGGCATGTATGTGCGCCATATGTGCACACATGCTGATTTCAGGGGTGCATCAGGGTGTCATCATGACACCCTTGCACCTTTGAAAATATTCTCAATGTGCGATTAGCAAATAGCGATTCGCAAATTGAGAAGGACTTCCCATTCATTGCTATGGGCCTCCTGGCCCATAGGAATGAATGGGAAGGTATTCCTTAATTGCGATTTCGCAATTTGCTAATCACAATTAAGGAATTTTGTGCGATTTTTTAATTACATCCCGTTTTGCAATTCTCAAATAGCGATTCTCAAAAAATCGCTATTTGAGAATCGCAAATGGAGATGATGATACATATGCCCCAAAGATGCTTCAGATCAGATCAGTAGAAAAAGTTTCTCCAGTGAGGTAGCCACTACATTTCCTGTGTTGCTTTCACCTGTAGTTGTACATTCACCGACTGGGCTTTTACCTTCACCAGATAAAATTGTGCAAATTTAACAACCCTCATGTTCAAATGGGTATTTTCGGGGTTAAGGCCCGGTATAAGTGCTTGTCTCCTAAGTTCTAACTCAAGCTTGGTTAAAAGAGCCTCCTAATAGTGTTTACTTTCGGCAAGTAAAACCAGGCAAACAGTGAAAATGTGAACTACTGCTTCTACTCACTCTGAGGAGCCAGCAATCACCCCCTTTCTCTGGAATAGGTAGTATTATCGGACATATGTCCTTTCCTAGCTACCCTGTTCTCTCCAATGCTTGCCCCACCGCGCCAACTGATTTACGTTCTTATCCTTCCTTCATTAAGGCCGGTCAGGCCATCCTATGACTTCTTTATCTTTTTGGGGTACTGATCTTCAATCCCATCAACTAATCTTGCTTGCTCCTTTCCAGCATCCTTTCCATCAGATGTTCAGTCTTTAGATGAGCAACTTGCATTGAGCATTTGGAAAGAGAGGACATCATCAGCTTAGTCTCTTAAAAACAGACCACAATACCAAGACTAGATAGAGGGAGGTGGGTCAGTGGAGGTCAGTATTACAAGTGGCCCATTTATTCTTGTAGGCACAGTCACTGGAGTTACTAGGCCCATCAAAGTTATAGGTTCTGCAGGAACTCAGAAGACCTGTCTTGTTCCCACTGAAGCTCTTGCCTGTTCAAAACAGACACAAACTCTTTGAGAAACTGCTTGGAAGAATAGGGAATTGCCGAATGAATCAGACCCCAAAATCCTTATTCACCAGGCAACTGTTCATTTCTTATAGGAACCTGATGTTAATACACAGAAACACGCATACTCTGCACCCCTGTTGTTAACAGAACCCCAGTAACTTTAAAAATGGGGTTTGGACTTACTGGCATGGGTTTCGGAACTCTTAGTGAGGTCCTGAATGTTTATGTATGTATTGGTATTTATATAGCACAAACCAGTGGAGATGAGGAGATTGGAGGCAGTCGTGCACTTTAAGTGAGAATTTTAGAAATATATTTTACACACGGGGAGATTACGTGTTTTTCTGAAAATTACACAATGGCAGGCCTAGCGCCAAGGCCAGGATTTGAATCTGGGTCCCCAGGTTCCAAAGGCGGCATTACATTTCGAGCCACAAGGCCACATCTCTTCATTCTTAGGATTTTTATGGCACTTTTTTCAGTTCTACTCTGATGTATCCTGTTGAGTGATCAGATGAAAGGTGTTTTTACTGAGGGCAAGAGGCATTCGTTTATGAGGCCTTGAATTAATGAGGAATGCTGGACTCTACATTAGCCTGCTCTCTGGATGTGTTGGTAGAGCTAGCAGCTGCTTACAGCTGAGAGGTCTGAAAAACACCTGACAAGAGATCAGCTAGTAAAGTGTCTTCTCTTTTACTTACTGGCATTATTCCTATCTCTAAATTTGAAAACTCTTTCTTTTTTCACAGCTCTCAACAAGCAGAGCTAGATATTAAACTATGTGCTGAAGGAGCAGAAGTGCCATTGGCTCCTCAACCTGTGGACCACACATAGCTTCATGGTTATGAAATAACAGACCATGAGCTATTTTCACGTTCCCCACTCAGGCATTCTTGGCCTCTGAATATGGATCAGGCCTGTAGTAAGTTCTGATGGTGGCTTTATGTGGCCACTGGGTCCTACTGCTCTCCTAATTTACCGTAAGCTCCAGAGCC
This sequence comes from Triturus cristatus, assembly GCF_964204655.1. Classification (NCBI taxonomy): domain Eukaryota; kingdom Metazoa; phylum Chordata; class Amphibia; order Caudata; family Salamandridae; genus Triturus; species Triturus cristatus. The sequence goes on from NC_140591.1 coordinate 821,991,130, forward strand.
AAGGACAGCAAAACTCAGTTCTGATCAACAGTGTCCTCTGATAACTGAGCCGTTGAAAAAGGTACTGAGATGTAGCATATTGTCTACTGCGGTGGGCAAACAATATTATAGCCATTCAACCTTGTGAAACAGGGTATTTGAGAACCATGGCTGCTTACAAACAGCCCAGAAGACAAACTCCAATGCATTGTAAGGGGTTGTGAGATTCTGGTCCGAGGAGGCTTCCATTGTAGTGAGGAGGCTGTGGAGGTTAGTAGGTAGGGGCTTGAAGTTGCTGTAAATGGTGGATATGGTGCTTTGGAAATGATTTGCTAGAGTTTTGCAGAGTTCTTGTCAAGGAGGAATAGTGTTCTTGGTGACTGTTGGGCAGGAAAAAACTGTGATGATGGTGAGGCGCTCTTTGGTGTTTTAGGCGCTTGCCTCAATGCAGTCTGCAAGGGTGTCCTAGTAATTGGTGGTGTTCATTGAGGAGTGCCTTGAAGGTGGCTCGGTCGGTAGCATCTCTGCTGGTGTGCCATTTTCCCTCCAGTTGTTTGCAACTGCATTTCATAGTGGTGAGTTCTGTTGTGTACCAGCTGGCTTGTTTGTTGAATCTGCATGTTTTGGCTGGTTTGATGGGGGGGAATAGTTCAGCGGCGTCGGCGATCCAGGTGTTGAGGTTCTGGACTGCTTATTCCAGGTTGGTTGCGGAGTTGGACTGGGTGGTGTTGAGGGCATCCATCCGTTGGGCCTGTGTCATTTTGCTGCAGAAGGAGGTGTGGGTAGAGTTGGTTGTGGTGCACTGCAATCCTGCGATGGTGAAGTGGACGATGGAGTGGTCGGTCCAGGTGAGTTCTCTGGCATGGCTGTATATGTCTCTGGAGGTAAAGATAGGGTTGAGTGTGTGTCCTGCTGTTTGTGTTGGGTCTGTAACCAGCTGGGTGAGGCCAATGTTGTCCATGCGCTCCAGGTGGTTGGCCAAGTTAGTGTCCGTGGGGTCGTCCAGGTGGAAGTTTTGGTCTCCGAGGAAGATGTAGTGCTTGGACTTGATTGCAAGTGGGGTAATGAAGTCTGTGATGGCATCACAGAGGGTGGTTCGTGATCCTGGAGGTCTGTAGGCAAGCGTACCTTTGATGGTTGTTTTGACACCAGTGTGGAGGTGGAAATTGAGGTGTTCCATTAACGGTGTGGTGTCGTCTTCGGTTGTGGTGCGGCAGATTGTTTCTTTGTGGATGATAGCGATACCCCTTTGTGTTTTTAGGTGCGGTCCCGGTGCATCATCTGGTAGCCGTTGGGCATTGCAGTGGTGATGTCAGGGATAGAGGAGGCATTGAGCTAGGTCTCTGTGATAAAGATCACATTGGGGTGAGAGTGGAGGCTTTGGTTGGGTGTTTTCAGAGAGATCTGGCATTGATCAGGAGGAATTGGAGTTGTTCAGGTGTAAGCTCGGTCAGCGTAACAGGAGTGGTGAGGGTTTATTTGAGGGCAGGAGGTCCTAAATTGAAGTGTCAGCATTGGCAGGGGAACGGTCCTGCTGTAGAACAAGGAGATGTGGGCAACAGCTGTTTTGGCATCTGGTGTCCGTGATCAGGCAGCCCAGTGGGACAGCGTGGTGGTTTTGACTTGTAAGAGAAGTTAAAATTGAAAAACTGTTACTAAATGGGGTATCCAGTGATGAACGGTATAATCTGGTGCTGTCAGGTTACCGCTGGCTTTGTCAACAGATTTCTGGGGATTTATCACCCCATGGGTCAGCCCACAAGCACACATACAAGATCACTGAAGTTATTGGGCAAAACACCCTCTGATCAGCACTGCCATCATTGTGGCTTTTTTCATTTACATGCTGATCTCCACTAGGATACCTAAGCTGCTGTTCTTTAACAATGTGGAGATCTTTGTTCTGGCACGGCTGATTTTCGAAACTACTCTTAAGCTGACCAAGGACTTGATCTGGTTCTTTCCCCTACTGCATTGGCTCTTCTCTAGAAAGATTGTCTATTAACTTGGACTACCTACCATTTAGCTCCTTTTAGCATTTATTTACAGTTCAAAGACAAGAATGACAGTACGCTCCTGACGTTACCCAGGTGATACTGAGAGAATAGAGCGTAGCAGGTGTTTTGGAGGAATTAAGGGTACCTTTTGGCACTACTGAAGAGGTAATCCTTCTTCTCTTTCTAGAATGTTTATACACATCTGTCCAACGTTTTGTTCAAAATGTATCCATCAACATTTTCTCTTGAATATTCACAGAACTATTATTCTTTGGTTTTCGAGAAGGGAAACAATGCTCACTCATCAGATTCAGCACAAATTGCTGAAATCCTATACATATCAGTGTTGCACAATATATAAAATCCCCTTGACAAAATATAAATAGACGATTTGTGGTAAAATCGCATTACCTTTGCAATTGCATAGATAGAGCTTGTAAGGAAATTGCCATTTTTGCAAGATCACACCCACATTTTGCCCTGGGCCCTACTGACCAGGCCACAGTGCAAGTGCTATGACCCTTAAAAGTTTATACTCAATTGGCTAATCCCTGACTGGCATTTTTAACTTACCTATAAGTTCCTGGTACATGGCACAGAGTTCAGCCAGAGCTAGTAGGTTATAGGCCACTGGTGGACTGCAGCACTTATTAGGCCCCCAATACAGTGAAAAGGTGCATTTACAGTCTAGTCACGCAGCTTTTAAATTGCCAACTCGACATGGCAAAATGAACTCTTTTTCCAATTTAAAATCTTCCTTTTTAATATTCATAATTCATTGCTAGGTAAAGCCTTAATAGCCCAGAAGGCAGGGTGCAAAATGTAAAAACGAAATACAGGTTTGATTTATATTTATGATGCCCTGACAATGAAAACTCAAAATTGTCGTTTTCCCAGTAGCAAGACTGGTGGTCCCTTTGGCTAACATAGAGTTACACTAGCCCATGCACTTAGTCATAACTTCCATTTGGGACCACCGAACTTGGTAATCTAAGGTATCAAATTTATTGTCCAATTAAACCTGACTTAAAGCTGAACTGTTATTGAAAGTAACTTTTAATACAAAGGTGACATTAGCAAGTCACCACTTTCTTGCACCAAAGTTATAGTAGCCATTGATAATTTAGATTGTCTCCTCCTTTGTTTAGGTATACAGGCTGTCATCTTTTTCAGATCAGGAAAACCTCTTGCATAACTGGTTTTCCAGGCGAGGGGGCTCATTATAATGGACAAGCCTCAGGGTGTGCCCAAGCATCTGACCCACGGAAGGAGGGACCCCCAAATTGGGGATTTGGCAGAGAGATGCATTATGGGATTGTTTAGTGCCAACCCCACAGGAAATGATGTAAGATTGGGTATGGATGCCCCATGGGAATTCTATCCCCATTGGCTAGGGAGACTTCCAAACACGCTAATTGAAATTGGCATGCAAGTGGAACTCTTGGCTACCAGTTTCAGAGCACTGCTGGAACTGGAATGAACGGAAGAAGGATTGCTCCTGCCGAAGTTGTGGTCCTCAGAAAGAAGGTCAGCATCTAGGAAGACTGCCCCTGCTGCACCTAAGGGACTAAGACAGGAGTTAAGAAAGAAAATTGCGGCTCCTGTTGTTGAACCTGCTGTGTGAGACCCCAAGGGTGGGCCTGCTCTCACTTGTGTTCAACACAAAATGAGGCCGCTCCCAGAGTAGTGACCTAGGTGAAGCTAAAATTGTGATTGTGGGTATCTCACAAAATGTGACGGACTGGTCTCACACACCACCTGGTGTCATGCTTCATCATTGACCAATCCTCGCCCTCCAGAAACTCGGTTTGGTGAAGGGCTGGCATACACCTGACAACAGGGATGCACTTCTAAACTAAGTGGGGGTCCGTGACAAGTGAGGGAGATTTAAAAACCATTATAGTTACCAAATTAGGTTTAATGTGACAGGCAGCTAAATGGTATTAAAAACAAGTGAACGGTGCAATGGGGAAATTACTGTCCCCTCACCATTGAAGGTACGGTCAACATGTTTCTGCCATGTGGCCCAATCGGGTCTGTGGCATTCATCAGGACTTAAAATTAATGAAGGGCTCTGTTCTTACCAGCCTTGTGGTGATAAGCTGCCACTAGGTGGGGTGACCTATGTCACACTCCACAGAGGAAAGGACTCATTTCGAAGTCCTAGAGTAGAGACCTAAATGCCCCAGGGGAGGAGGGCAAAAGAATGGAAGACCCCTGTAGTCAAACTTCCATCAAGGTGCATCTCCCGTAAGTGTACCTATGTGTGTGCTCCTCTCCTCCCGACGGTCTTTGTGCCAAGGACCAGTGAGAGGACCCCAAGGGCTAGTTAGCTAGCCTCCTATCAAACTTCATGGCCATAAAAGTTCATCGTAACTGCACCTGCAAAGTGCCCAGCTGAAACTTAGCTACTGAACTTGAAATGACTCCATTGGTATAGCCGTGGGTTCAAGTCCTAGCCCCCAGAAGGTGCCTCAGAGGTCCTGGGCCCTTGACAGGTGCTAGAGTGTACTCTTTCATTCCGTAGAACTGTAACCTGGAACCCGAAGACAAAATATAACAGGTTTTGGGCACAGAGGACAAGGCTCAGAGACTACTGGTACTTGCCAGTTTGTGGGTAGCTTTAAACGCCATTGAGAACTGAGACTTCACTGGGCAACTAGACTTCGTCTTTCTCTTGATGTTGAGCTCAGCATCAACCCCAACCTGCAGGGGACCCAGTCAACCTCACCATCAACAAGAAAAAGACCCAGAAAAGTTTCTAAACCCCGACTTACATTGCAGTCAGCATGAAACTTTGACTTTGTCCTAGAAACTCCCGTTGAGGTACATAGACTACCACCAAGAGTGAAAATCAGTGATTTACAAACATTTTACACTTTTTAGAGTGATTTATGAAAAAATTGCAAAAATCATAACTTCAGTTCCATTCAACTGATTTTTATCTATTTAAAGATTACAATATGTACTCTTTTTTAGAAATTGGAGTAAGATTTTTATTATGTTATGTTTCTTACTTATTGGCTGTTTTGGTGCTGATAAAAGCTTTACACTTATTTTCCTTTGAGTTAAGCCTGAATACTCTGGACCATAGCTACCTAGAACTGAGCTAAAGTTTTATTCGAAGAACCCAAACTGGATCTGACATAGAATAATAACATTATTACTCAGTGAGGTTACCCAAATGCTCCACCTAACAATGCACTTTCTCAAGAAGCTGAATCTACCTCCTTCATCATCTCTTTGCCACTATCACACGTTTTCTGACCCCTGCATATTCAGGAGAGATATTCCATTGTTGGACTTCGCCCTTTTTGCAGGGTCATCCCTGAACTTTTTGCCTTCCTCCTAGCCTTTTTTGTCTGACATGGTGATGGTGGTTTTAGGACTCTGGGCACTTTAGCACTGCTGTCCAGTGTAAAGTGCATGTGCTCTCTGTCGTAAACATGATAAGATTGGTCTACACCTGTTTTGCATATTTAATTTACCTGTCAGTCCCTTGTAAAGTGGTATCTCAGATACCCAGTGCCAGTAAATTAAATGCTACTGGTGGGCTTGCAGCACTAATTGTGCCACCCACCGGAGTACCCTTTCAAACCTGTCTTAGGCCTCTGTCATTGCAGGGTCTGTGCGCGCAGTGTTACTGCCACTGTGACTTGGCACCTAAAGTGTGTGCATGTCAGTCACCCCTAAGGTAGGCCCTAGCTAGCCCTATGGGCAGGGTGCATTGTAGGTGAAAGTTGGACATGTACCTTAAGTGTGTGACATGTCCTGGTAGTGACAAACAGCCATGTTGGTTATTCACTGCTGTGAGGCTGCCCTCGCATAGGAATGTATTGTGGATTCCCTGATAAATGTTTTAGTGGTAATTCCTGATATGAGAGGAGCAGCGTGGTCAAGTTTGGTATGGTTAGAATCGTAACAATAAATGCTGCGCAATGGTGTGTGCAGATTTATTATCACTATTTTAGAAAAGCCACTTTTAGAAGTTGGCCTTTCTGTGTGCTATGTGTCTGCCTGCCTGATGTGTATTGCATGTCTGGCTCTGAGGTGACAGGGGCTGGTGAGGTGTGTGTGTGGCTCCAGGGAGGGCAGGGTGAGTCAGCGCTAGCTGAATAGGGGACCTGCATTTGGAGTAGGGGGAGGAGTAGCCCTCTGACCCTGAATAGGTCTGTGCCTGCGTAGGTGAATGCTGGCTCTGCCCCCCTGTGAAGTGCCTGATGACCGAGGCCCCACCTGACAATGGGGACGAGGAGCCCTGTAAACAAAGTGCTCCAATTACCCCAGCACCAGTTGGGACTGGTTTCCCCAGCCCTGTGCCAGAGCAGAACAAAGGAAAATGTAGTATAAGTACTGGGGCTGTGACCCCAGGTTGGGTTTTGCTTCTTTGTGATACTTGGGGACTTGCTGCTGCTGGGCCCAAAGAGGAACCGCCATGAGGGAGTGCCTCCCTGCTGGAAGGCCCTGTGAGCTGGCCTGCCTGGGCCCAGCCTTGTGCCCCTGAAACTTTGGAAATTGAGCGCCTAGTGGGTGCTATATCTTTCTCTTCCAGGACGGGAAGAGTGCTGGGGCGTTGCAGCGCAGAGCTGTGAGACATTTAGAGGCAATCCCAATGTGGGGATTCCCCCGCATTGATGCCTTGGAAGTGGGAGCCATCCCCACTTAAATGTCACTAAAAGCGGGAGCCTACCCTGCTGTTTTTGCGCTCCTGAAAGCGGGAGCCCACCCCGCATTTTCGTGCTCCCGTTAGCGGGAGCCCACCCCGCATTGGTGTGTATTTACTGGCGTGAGCCTACCCCGCATTTCTGGACGAGAGGAACCGCCGAGAACAGAGGAACCAAAAGCCAGGTGAGGAGCGCCTGACCAGGGGCGTGGCCGGGAGTGAAGGGCCACGCCAAAACAGGAAGTGAGACATTGAAGACCTGGTTGAGGGCGGGGCCTAAGGGCCGGAGGTCAGGCAAGTCGGAGCCTGCCTGAGCGGGGCTCCCGTGAGTAGAAGGGAGAGCCACGCGTGTTTCCTGGTGACCGGCAAGAGGGAAGATTCAGAAGTCTGGCAGGCTCCACCTCCGCCCCCCTCGTGGATGAGAGAGAGAGGCGGGCACCGAGAGGCCCCAGGAGAGAGGCCGGCTGAGGCACATTGTTGGTGCCTTCACCCCCCCCTCATGTGGAGGAGACCGGAGGAGTCCAGTAGCAGAGCTCCAGTGAGTAGGGCAGCCAGTGAGCATTTTTTTATGCCGTGAGAAGCACCAGGATGTCCTGTGAGCAGGACCTGCGAGGCACTTTGAGTGCCTAGGGCTGTCTACAGATACACCGCCCTGACTACAGGCAGCTGCAACAAAGGGGCATTGTTGAGGGAGTTCCAGAGTTGGGCTCCAGAGGCACAGCAGTGCCAAGGCTATTTTCTTCAGCTGCCCCGCAGGAGAGTGGGAAGCTACATCGTTGGGGGCAATTCTTGTTCAATAGTCCCAGAGGGGGCTCCCCAGGCACGGAGAGTGCTAGTGCTGATTACTTGTGGTGGCAAGTTTGGTTCCCCAAGTTCCGGAGTGGGACCGGAGAGGCACAGTAGTGCCAGTGCTTGGTAATTGCCTCAGCTGCACCGCAGGAGCGTGAGCAGCTGCAACCTGGGGCCATTCCTTTAGTGATGAGGAAGGGGTGAGTTGCACCCCCCTGCCCCAGTGTGCTACGCACGTTGTTCTTGTTGCCAAGGCAGCCAGAGGGCCCGTAGATGGTCCTGTACCGTAGAGTTTAGTCCCTGGGTTGGGAGGCCAGGTTCAGGTTCTGCCTGACCTGGGGGGATGGACATCTGTAACCAGTGTCCTGACCGGTTTGTCTTCTAGGGGTAAAACTCCAGTTGGGAGGGTGCAGAACTCTGGAAGGGGGTGCAGAGGGAGGGAGTTCTCGCCTCTAACCCCGGTTCTACTGCAGGGTTTAGTCCCTGAGTTGGGTGGCCAGCTTTCCGGTTCTGCCTGACCTGGAGGGAAGGACATCTGTAATCTGTGTCCCTACTGTTTTGTCTTTTAGGGGTACACCTCCAGGTGGGAGGGTGCAGAACTCTGGAAGGGGGTGCAGAGGGAGGGATTCCTCGCCTTTGACCCCGGTGCAACCTGAGGGTTTAAACCCTAGGTTCTGACACCAGTTGCTGGAGAGCGATCCTGAACTGGTGGGAGAGTTGTTTTCTGAGGGTGCCTCTCCAAGGACGAGAGTGTGGGACCCCAGAAGGAGAAGTAGGGGGAGCAGAGGCTCGCCCGTGACCTCTGGTCAGCCTGAGGGCACGGACCCTAGGCTGGGGGATCAGTGGCAGTTTAGAACTGCACTTATGAGAGGAAGAGTGGAGAATGTTTACTATGTGCCAGGGGTTACTGCCCCCCACTCTGTGGAATGGAAAGGACCGGAGATATCTGGATGGCCTAGGGCCTGGTCCTGGCCACGGACAACTAGGGAGTACCAGTGGGGTAGCTTAGTTGGTCCTGGGAGCTTTGACAGAGGGAACCACATGGGTTTAGAATGGTATAGAACTGGAGTGTACCCCTGCAGTCACGCGCCCGCGTCCGTGTTCTATTCCCCAAAGCAGGGAAGTCCATAAAGGTAGTGATTGGTCTGCCCTGTGTTTTGGCTGGAAGGGGGTTGTGTTGGACTTGGCCCGTTTTGCAGGGTCATCCCTAACCTTTTTGCCTTCCTCCTAGCCTTTTTTCTGACATGTTGGTGGTGGTTTTAGGTCTCTGGGCACTTTAGCACTGCTGTCCAGTGTAAACTGCGTTTGCTCTCTGTGGTAAACATGGTAAGATTGGTCTACACCTGTTTTGCATATTTAATTTACCTGTCAGTCCCTTGTAAAGTGGTATCTCAGATACCCAGGGCCAGTAAATTAAATGCTACTGGTGGGCTTGCAGCGCTGATTGTGCCACCCACCAAAGTACCCTTTCAAACCTGTCTCAGGCCTCTGCCATTGCAGGGCCTGTGCGCGCAGTGTTACTGCCGCTGGGACATGGCAAGTAAAGTGTGTGCCATGTCTGTGACCCCCCTTTTACTGCATGTCAGTCACCCCTAAGGTAAGCCCTAGCTAGCCCTATGGTCAGGGTGCATTGTAGTTGAAAGGTAGGACATGTACCTTAAGTGTGTGACATGTCCTGGCAGTGACAAACAGCCATTTTGGTTTCTCACTGCTGTGATGCTGCCGTCTCATAGGAATGCATTGGGGATTCCCAGATAAATGTTTCAGTGGCAAATCATGATATGAGAGGAGCAGCGTGGTCAAGTTTGGTATGGTCGTAATAGTAACAATAAAAGCTGCGCAATGGTGTGGGCAGATTTATTATCACTATTTTAGAAATGCCACTTTTAGAAGTTGGCATTTCTATGTGCTATGTGTCTGCCTGCCTGATGTGTATTGCATGTCTGGCTCTGGAGTGACAGGGGCTGGTGAGATGCATGTGGCTCCAGGGAGGGCGGGGTGAGTCAGCGCTAGGCTGAATAGGGGATCTGCATTTGGAGTAGTGGGAGGAGCAATCCCCTGAATAGGTCAGTGCCTGCCTAGGTGAATGCTGGCTCCGCCCCCCTGTGGAGTGTCTGATGACCGAGCCCCCACCTGACAAAGGGGAAGAGGAGCCCTGTAAACAAAGTGCTCCAATTGCCCCCAGAACCAGTTGAGACTGGTTCCCCTAGCCCTGTGCCAGGGCATAACAAAGGAAAATGTAGTGTAAGTACTGGGGCTGTGACCCCAGGTTGGATTGTGCTTCTTTGTGCTACTTGGGGACTTGCTGCTGCTGGGCCCCAGGAGGAACTGCCATGAGGGACTGCGGGATTCCCCTGCATTGATGCCTTGGAAGCCGGAGCCCACCCCGCTTTGATGTCACTGAAAGCGGGAGCCTACCCCGCTGTTTTTGCGATCCTGTAAGTGGGAGCCCACCCCACATTTTCATGCTCCTGTTGGCGAGAGCCCACCCCGCATTGGTGTGTATTTACCGGCGGGAGCCTACCCCGCATTTCTGGATGAGAGGAGCTGCCGAGAAGGTGGAAGCGGAAGCCAGGGGAGGAACGCCTGACCCGGGGCGTGGCCGGGAGTGAAGGGCCACGCCGAAACAGGTATGGAGGCATTGAAGGCCTGGTTGAGGGCGGGGCCTAATGGCCGGAGGTCAGGCAAGTCGGCGCCTGCCTGAGTGGGGTTCCCGTGAGTAGAAGGAAGAGCCCCACGTGTTTCCTGGTGACCGTCAAGAGGGAAAAGTCGGGAGCCTGGCAGGCTCCACCTCTGCCTCCCTCGTGGACGTGAGAGAGAGGCGGGCATCGACAGGCCCCAGGAGAGGGCCGGCCGAGGCACATTGTCGGTGCCTTTCTCCACCCGATGTGGAGGAGACAAGAGGAGTCCAGTAGCAGAGCTCAGGTGAGTGGGGCAGCCAGTGAGCATTTTTCGATGCCGTGAGAAGCACCAGGAGGTCCCGTGAGCAGGACCTGCAAGGCGTTTTGAGTGCCTGGGGATGTCTACAGCTGCACCGCCCTGACTACAGGCCGCTGCAAAAAAAGGGACATTGTTGAGGGAGTCCCAGAGTTGGGCCCCAGAGGCACGGCGGTGCCAAGGCTATTTTCTTCAGCTGCCCCGCGGGAGAGCGGGCAGCTACATCATTGAGGGCAATTCTTGTTCAGTAGTCCCAGAGGGGGTTCCACAGGCACGGAGAGTGCCGCTGCTGATTACTTGATAGGGGCAAGTTTGGTTCCCTAAGTCCTGGTGTGCGACGGGAGAGTAGTGGTAGTCCCGGTGCTTTGTAATTTCCTCAGCTGCACTGCAGGAGCGCGGGCAGCTGCATCGTGGGTCCGTTCATTTTAGTGATGAGGAAGGATTGAGTTGCACCCCACTGCCCAGTGCGCTACGCACGTTGTTCTTACTGTCAAGGCAGCCAGAGGGCCCGTAGAAGGTCCTGTAAGAGCCCTGACATTTTAGACAGTGGGCATTTGAGCCAAGAGGAAGGCCAGTTGGCCTCTGGTCAATATTGGTAGGGTGCAAGACCCTAATGTGATATTGCATAATGTGTTTATGCTGAGGGTGATGTTTGCACCTGGGGAGTGTTACTATAGTGCACTCCTAAATGTGATTTATGCCTAAGGTGATGCAGACATAATGCCTTTATTTTACTAGATATAAAGCTGAGGTCATTATTGTACCAGTAGTTACTGGTTGTGTTTTATTTTTACTACTTGTGCTTGTGATGGTTCTGACAGTGACCTGATTGGCCCTATCATGTATATAATCCCCTGTGAATATAGCCTAGTGCCAGTTGGTACAGTGTACATGTGTGATTATGATTCTAATGTTGTTTTAGATAATACAAAAGCTATTTTGTATATAACCTTGTGTGGAGTTTCGTTTGTAGTGTGGCTAGTGTGTTGCAGCTGTGTGTGTGTGTTGCGCAAACGCTTTACACATTGCCTCTGGGAGAAGCCTGACTGCTCATGCCAAGCTACCAAGGGGTGAAAAGGGGTTATCTTCAGCGTGTAACTCCCTTGCCCTGACTAGAGTGGTGATTTCTGCCTGGCTTATACGCATGCCCTAGCCAACCAGAAATCACATTTCTTACATCCATCGTCACAGACTTCCTGTGATGAGCCGATGAGCCAACCTACTTTTTGATGAAGAAAATTAGTAATGTATAATCTTGTATTAAGAATCAACATCCACATTTCCCATATTAGGCAGCAATTTGCTGCGGTTAATGAGTTTAGCCTCATCCAGGATGAGAGGGACAAGGAAGAAATGATTCTTTATGGCATATTCAATATATTAGACCACAAGATTTTAAGTACTCAATTAGCTGAGACTAGCGATAACAGAGGAGCCCTGAGGTGGTTTACTTCTTTATTAGATGGCTGTTTGCATACTCTTTCTCTCCCATGTTTCATTTGTAGAACTTGGCCATTCAGTGTGAGGTTCACAAGGGGTTTATACTCCGTATTAAACCCATTTTGTGATTTGGTAAAGCGTTACAGAATCAAAAAATGAGATTAGATATGGATACCGAGTTGCTATTTGGATGGTTGTGTTTTAGGTCATCTATACAAAGTGAGGGTTGATATACAATGTATCAATGGTTGTTTGTGACTGCAATTCTGGTTGCAAGCCATTTTCCAGTTACCACCTCCTCAAAGTAGGCGGTAGCCTATTTACAAAGGAGAAGAAGTCCTTTTGAGACCGCTCCCATGTTGTGACTGTTGAAACCTGAAACAGTACCAGCCCATTTAAAACACTGGCTCTACCCAGCTCTCATTGTTCCTTCTCACTACATTCTCACCATTCACCCTATTCCTATCGCCTAATTATATGCAACTTTTTAATCATTTTTCTTGAGATGCCAAAATCCTATCAGATTGTTTCTGCCATATAGAGTGCCACAGATGCCCTTGCTGTACACGTGCATGATAACTGCCACCAACCCCACTGACTTCGCACCTATCCCAGACACCCCAAACAGGCCAAGCTTCTAAGTGAAACAATTCGACTGCAGACCCACGTGACTTATTACCAAAAAGAACGTCTTAATACCACTGGAAGCAAAGTAAATTAAACGATTATCCTAGTGGTGTTCATATTGTAATTGGTGCATTAGTGATGCATCTACCAGGCAAGAGCTTAACTACTCAGTCATTAAATAATTTTTCAGGATGAGCAGCTGAGCTAAAGAATGAACTTATAACCAACCGTTAAATATTCAGCATTGCTGATCCAGCCAGCAGCAACAAGCACACTTCAGAAGTGAGAACAGCAAACAGTGCCAGAGGGGGGCGTTGGAAGTGATATACGACGCGCTACATACAAACAGCGTTAATATATCAGAGGAGCAGAAATGAGAGAAGCACAGCAGGACCTAAAGGCGCCCAGCAGCAGAGACCATTCATAAGCAGCGGTACTTGTGAATAGAGGGTCTCACTCTCGGCATCTCCAGCCTCCCAACCGCTGCATCCTGTTGACACCTGACAGGTGCCGGTCGAACCCGGTAGTGGGCGTGATCTGTTGCTATGAAACTGCCAGAGTGAGAGCATTTGGCAGTAATCTGAGGTCTTGTGTTACGGTAGCGGCTATGTTGGATGAAGAGTTTGCCAAAACACCGACTAACTAATTTCACCAGCTAGGCTGACGACCTTGATTACACTGCCAGTCTTGAGAAATGGAGTGCCCGTTTAAGTAACACACACAGCTTTAGTAAGCTTAATATTGAATTACCACCGCATAATATTTATGTATAGGATATTGGATAGTATATAGAGAAAGAAGGTGGCGTAATAACCAGAGCTGTCGACTTTGGAACTAAGAAACCGGGTTCTAGTTTCGGCGTCGGCTTAAGATCCTGTAATTCTGGGCTTAATCTTGCCATGCCTACCGCCCTTGTGTAATGTAATTAGATTTCATTTAAAGCACTCTAATTCCTTAGGGTCGAATACACGTTTTATAAAACTGCAACAAAAAACACACCTTGTAAAGCTTCTTGTGCGTTCACCGGTATTGGAGTTTTGGTAGGCGTGTGCATGCCTTTCATCTCTGCACAACGTGAATGGAATTCTATAAAGCAAGACAGCACCGTGCACGAGTGAATACTTAATGCTGATATTTTAAAGCACATGCCACATGCATGCCTGTCACATTAAAAGAAAAGCTGTGCACGAGTGAATAACTAATGCTGATATTTTGAGGCACACAGCTAATGTTACCTTGACCTGTTGGAGAATAAAAACAAATTTAAAAACTTGACAAAGTGCGCAAACCATGGAGTGAATGGCTGATAAAAAAAAAGCAAGAGAGAGCCGTGCACGAGTGAATAACTAATGCTGATATTTTAAAGCAAAGCGGATATTTTAAAGCACACTCACTAATGCTGATATTTTAAAGCAATGCAGATATTTTAAAGCACACGCCACACGCGTGCTTGTCACAGTAAAAGGAAAACACACTGCTGGCACTGTAATTATGTGTTTGCTGTCCTGGGAGTGGTGCGTGCGTGTATGCGTGCGCACGCAGCCTGCTCTTTTTCGAAGCACATACTCGTGCTTGTTGCGCGCCCCTGATCGCTCCCGCAAGGTGAATGCCGCCACAAGCACGAGTATGTGCTTCGAAAAAGAGCAGAACGATGGCTAAAGGCCCTCCTATCCAGTGCATGCGCACTGCGTAGGCGAGACCTAATAAAAATGTGGCATATTGGCAGTATTCCAGGAGGCACTTGCCAAATCTTAAACAATCTTTTAAAAAAAACTTTTTTATAAGAGCAGCTCACATTTTTAAAACTCACCCCTGGTTTCATTTAAGGAAAACTGGCTGGATTAAAAAAAACATCTTTACTTTATCGAGAGGCAATTGCTAACCGTAACAATCAAAATGAATCTGTGGATTAATGAGGTAGGTCGAATTGTGACCCACTCCAAATCCTTATTTTGCATAAAACAAACTATTAGTATAGATGTTGGTTCACAAAATCTAATTTGATTTGCAAAATCTCTGTGCACAATTTGCGATAGGTTCCTGCAAATGAACTGTTAGTACATTTGGCCCTTGGTTTTTAGGTCTTTCAGCTATTATGCTCTCTCTTTTTGCCTGGGTTGGATTGAGATCAGAAATCGGCCCAGGCAAGCTAAACAAAAAGTGGCCCAAGTTTGCAGATTGCGCCTCTCCGCAAAAATCAGGGGGAGGGGAGTGGGAGTGACTAAAAGAGGCATGTTTTCTGAACTGCCAGGAGATTTTATTTTTTAATTAAATGTTGCCAGCACACTTTGTGCACGGATTTGTTCACACTGGTGAACCACGCCTGAAAATAAGTGAAGCCACTTCTCAGGCCCTCTGCTCAATCATCTGCATACATTAAAGTTCCAGGTCATGGAGAGACTGAGAATGACAACTCCACCCTCCCCTCCCCCACCCCCTACCCTCTTGGTAAAAGGAAGGTAACAGACTCCCTTCTGTCTCCAGAAAGACCGCTTAGGCTCCCACTGGGCTGCTGGCAGCATCTGAACAGCGCAGACAAAGCCTAATCGACCTCCATGCTACCCAAAAAAGCGGCCCAAAGTTGCAACTTAGAAACCGGCCCATTGCCCGAGTAAACGCCCTACAAATCAGACCCTGCTTTTTGCTAATGAAACCCAGTTGACTGTGCAGCTGCATCAACATGCTCCAAGGTTATCCTTCCATCTACACGATTGCCATTCCACAGTGGATAAGACATAATTTCCATGTATTAAGCTCCAACAAAACGGAGTTACTTGTTATTGGGGAATAAAAAAATAGTGGGCAGGGTCTCTCGTGCCATCCTCATGGGTGAGCCTCAGATTCCAGTTCCCAAGGTGAAATCCTTGTTAATGTTTCTGAACAAGATCTATTTTCAATGTTCAGATTAATGCAGTGACTACCTCTTGCTTTCATTTGGTGAAACTACAAAGAGACAAAGAGAAATATTGCCTTCCCATCCCAAAAACCATCACACCAAGGTTGAGTCATCATGCAGTCTATCAAGGTTAGAATAATGTAATGCTCTCTACCTTGGCTTTCCCTCAGATGCCCTAGCCAACCTACAGCAAGTGCAGAGCTCTTCGGTTTGCACAGTGATGAAGCTGGCAAAAGTTGACAATTTTTCAGGTCACCCATGAGCTTCACACTTGGTCCCAATTTACCAAAGAAACTGATCTCAAAATCTACACTGTGTTTATAAACTCTTTCAAAGACAAGTTCCATATTGTCTGACTGCTCTATACTCCCATTATAAGACATGTAGATCTCAACATTCTGCGGCCCGTCTTCTATTCCATCTCCCACCTATATACCAAACGAGCTGCGAGTGGAGGGCCCTCAGCCTCCTAGGCCCAAGGTGAGGAATAAATTACCATTACTGCTCTAGGAGACTAGAGACCATTTTGTCATCAGAAGAACCACAAAGTATTTTTGTTCTGTTAAGTTGTTATTTCTTTGACATTTCCTTTCATTTCCTTTCCGGCACTTGTTTTCTCTACCTATCTCCACATATACCTCTATTCAGCCCGAGGGCATGGAAGATGATTTTTGGGTTTGTCCCTCAGTTTCTTATCTTGGTGGCATGGCTTTTCTGGTATTATTTTCAGAGTAGTGCCCTGCTCCACCAGGTGTGTGTGTCTGTGTGTGCGCATGTGCACATGTGTGTGTATGTGTGTGTGTGTGTGTGTGAGCACCCACTGAGTGTCGTGAAGGCATTACAAGGTCAGGCTTTGACTATTTAAGCTTGTGTGACTCTCATCTCTACTTCTTAAAGCCATCTCCTTTGGAACTGTCTTGTTTACCATCCACCCACGCACATTCCCTTCTTTTTAATGCGACGTTTCGATTTGGGGGCTAGGTGACAGGGTCTGCTCTCACTAACCTTAACAAATAAGGATCTACTGACAGGTTGCGCACTAGGAGGGGAAATGGCTTTGGTCAGGGTTAGTTGTGGGTATTCTCACCGCTGTTTTGAATTGCAACCGCTGTGGTGTTTCGCAAAACAGAAAGTGTTCATAATGCGGCTGCCCCTGGCATTAAGGGACACAATTGAGAGGTTTGGATCTGAGGCTGAAGGTAGGGCGAATTTGTCAGAGCCTGTCAGTTGGTCAAAAAGGTGATCAGAATACATGGACATTCAGGGCATCGTTTATGAGGTTTTGCCATAGGGAAGTGCCGCAGGCCTTCCTGAAGCACTGCCCTACAGCAAAAGAAAAGGACAGGAATGCACTGTATCTATTGGATACGGCACATTCCTGTCCTTTTACCCTGCGCCTGTGCACAATGGGCTGCCTTGCACCAATGCAGGCACCTCTGCACCATGGTGCAAAGGTGCCTGCATTGCAGGGATGATTATTTAAGGGAAAACTTCCTGCACAAAAACAATCACAAGAGGCTTTTTCCTCTTAGAAAAACGAGGAGAAATAAAGATATTTCTTCTAGTTGTGCCTACCTTACGCCTCCCGTGGGGAGAGGTACATTTTTGGCGCTGCCTCCGAGTTCCTATAGCTCGTAAATCTGGAGTAGTGCAAAAAGCAATGGATGTGCTGGGGATGCCTCCAGCAACACCCATTGCATGTCCCTTTAATGCAGAAAACTGTGCTAAAGGGAACAATATTTACGAGGCAGCATTAAGCCAAAAAAGTGGCTAAGCTGCCTCGCAAATATGGAGCAGGCTCCTGCACCACGGAAGATCACAAAAAGTGAAGTTCGTGGTGCAGCGCATGAGGCCTCATAAATGAGGACCTCAATCCTTACCCCCTGCAGAGCCCACAGAGCAATGGCCACGTTTACCCACTGCAGCTGTTATTCTATGCAAATGAGTATGAGGAGGCACACAGTTGTTAAACTATTGGTAAGGCGAGAGTAAAAGAAAATGTAGTGCCTACAACTGAGTGGGTGCGTTGTATGTTTGTGGGGTGCTGAAGTGAAGGAGATGCGAGGAAGTACATGAGGAGAGAGTGAAAAAAGGGTTCTGACGAGGAAGGGGATGAGATATGCAGATGGTGGATTTTAAAAAGGTGTGAGGAGAAAGAGAGTGTAAGTGTCTAATATGGACTGCAAGGAAAAGTGGTGTGAAGAGAAGAAAAGGAGTGACTGAGGCACTTTCAATATCGCAACCCCTTCCACAGAACTTACTAATGTTTAATTCACAGTCTCATATTGCAGATTTGAAGCATTTTCAATGTTAATTATTTAAAAAAAAATCATTGTTGTTACTCATTTATTATAAACACCTAACAACCATTGGCAAAGCCAATAGTCCTGGTTTGCTTTAGTAGCATGTCTGTTGTGTTAAAAAGGATGCAATAACTGAAAGCTCAGAGAGACACTCTTAATTACATAGGTCATGCCTCCTGGAACAGATTCCTCTTTATACTTACTAGGCCACACCCCTTTTAGAGACCCCTTACTTTTTTCATCCCACTTAAAGCTCTGGATGTAAGTATAGCTTATGAGAGGCATATTTTGTGCCTATTTTTGCAAATAAGGTTTGAGGCTTTAAAAATTACAATTTTTTTCCATCCAGGATTAGTGTGCCATATTAGGGAACTATCAGCAGTAACATGTAAATGACGAGTCAGACCTCATTTACCAGCGTCTAGTCTGACTTTACTCTCTCCTCTGTTGATGCCAATTATTCTGCAAATGGTGGTACAACCCAAAAACTCTATATTCCTGAAATCGTCATCACAATTGTAAATGTAAAGGTGCAATATTTCATATCCTTACAATGTATATAGTAAGCTAATGTGCTAATGCAGCAGACAGGATTGCTCAGTGAGCTGAACGCCACAGTTGATAAGCTCGTTGTTTCTATATCGTGCGTTTGACTTCTAGCAAGGAACCCAACAGAGTTGGAAAACTGATTGTCATACATTGGGTGATAGTGACATATGTTTCTAACAACACTTAGGCCCTGATTCAAGTAGGAGTCGATAACCAGGGCCACTGGAATTATGCGACTGTGTGGTCGCAACGATTTTTGCATAATAATAGGTTTGTCACATTTGCCACTCAATCTATCATCTGCTGCATAATGTGGAGATTTGAACCCGAAAAAAAATGTTTAAATCTCAAACAGTTCAAAAGTTACAAAACATGCAGTGACACCACGCACTGGAAGGCCCTTTAAATACTGGACTGGTCACCTTTCTGTTTCTTATTGCTATATGTTAGTGTTAAACTGGTACAAATGAGGTGCAACCAATGCCCAGACAGTGTTACTAAGTTTTAAAAGGACTAAATAATGAAGTACTACTATTACAAAAAGTGTGCATTATTTATTCAAACCTGCTACTTAATTTGGCCCTCTTCTGCCGCATAATTCCAGTGGCCCTGACTAATAACCCAGAGTAATAACACCAGATGGAATTCTACCACCCATAATTTCGAACTTATCCGGGTCTGGAATTATCAGGTCTGCAAACTCTGGACTGAATAATTTCAGGCCCTGAGACACGGGACCCTGTTTGAACCTGTGAAGCAGAGGGTGCGCACGAGACACCTGCGCGGCCCCCGCCTGACACGTGCGGCAGCACACCGGATGCTCCCCTCAGTCGGACGTCAGCCCTGGTACCCACACACACGCTACCCACAAACCTGCACTGACTTTCTCACTGGAAAAAAGGTTAGAGATTTTCTACTTGTAATCGGGGAAAATCATACAGAAAAGATCCTGATAATTCCAGGTCCCTGCATTTAATACTCATTCCCCATTCTGCAACAAAAATCGTAATAGTCAGTTTTTGATTCGGAGATATTTTTGTACGAGTATTTAATTGCATTTTTTCTTTAAAAGATTCAAATTGCTAAGATGCATAGGGGCATATTAGCAAGGGCAGTATCGCCGCTTTAGCGGCACTTTTTGCCGCTAAAGCAGCGATATTTTTATCGCCCTATCAGCAAGCTGTCGCTAACAGCTGCTAGCGACAGCTTCATGGCGAAAGCGACCGTTTTCGGTGCTGCTTTGCATGTCAGCGATATTTATCGCTAATGACATGCAAAGTAGGTGTTCCCAACCAAAAGTCTACGAAAACGTCCGCTAACAGACCTACCCCCTATTAGCAATGGGGCCCCTGACCCGGTTAGCGATGACACAAGTCGCGCTAACCGCATTCATCGCTGGAATTTTTAAACTTGCTCAGAACACTTCTTACCTATCTACACAATGGAAGGTGGATTGTGGGGCTGAATCCACCAAGGCATATCAGCAAGCATTCCCCCATCGCTGGCCTATTTGCGCTGGATTCCATGCGATGAACAGGCACGTCGTCGCTATCGCTGGATTAATTATCGCGTTGGAGATACACGTTGCTAATAATGCGCTATTTCGGTGATAAATCCCAGCGATAGCCGGCGTTAAGAAATTGAGCGCTAAGCGCGCTTTGCGATATTTATCGCAAAGCGTTGCTAATATGGCCCATAGTTTTCAAGTGGTCCATTGAAATGTGTATGTAACATATTCAGCCAGTCCAAACATTGTAGTCAAAAGCACTTGTTTCTGTGAGCTGGGGTTTCACTATTCACATTTTAGGTAAAGGTTTAATGATCATTCCGTGATAAGCAAGGATAGCATGAAAGTGCAAATAAAAATATTTAAAATAAAAGTCTTGATGCCCAGTGAGCCCCAGCTGGCTGAAGATGACACACGCTGGACACTGGTGTCTCTGGGCAAGCATTTTAGTGCAAAGTAGATTCAATTAAATGGGTATTTGTTCATACATAGTAGCAATTGTGGCAAACAAAACTAAGTGCTTCAAGAATTTGCAGCAAGACATGAGCATCTTGATTTTGTAAATTAATTTTAGGTACGGAAAGTGAGCTACAGGTTTGGCCTCCAATGATATGATGCGGAGCACGATTTAAGGGGCATATCAGCAACAACCGGCGATAATTATCGCTAAGCGCACTTAGCGCTAGGATAATTATCGCCGGCTAGCGTGGATTTTTATCACTGAGAAAGCGTGCTATTAGCAACGCTTATCTCAAAAGCGATAAAAATCCTCGCGCTAACTGCCTAACGTGAGATTATCGCTGGAAACCCAGCGTTAATCTCACGCATTGTGGCGTTAGCTTGTTGATAGGGCCCCACAAACTTAGCCATGATATCCACCTTCCATAGGATATCATGGCTAAGTCAGTCCTGAAGCAGGCGTAAGGAAAGAAGCGATAACAGGGGTTATCGCTACTTTTCTTGCCGCTATGCTTCATAGCGTGGGGCTTGATGATAGGAGAAATGTCGCTTAGCGACATTTCTCCTGTCAGGTCAGGAACGCCCACTTTGCATCTCATTAGAGATGCAAAGCTGGGCGTTAGGAATTCCTGCGCTAACGCAAGTTTTCACGCGTTAGTGTGAACTTGCTAATTAGGCGATAAAATTATTGCAGCTTTTCAGACGAAAACAGCCGCAAAAGCGGTGATAATTCTACCGCCTCGCCTTGCTGATATGCCCCTTAGCTTGTTTATTGAAGCGTTCACGGTGTGCTGCCTCTACATTGAACACTTAACATTTCACTTCACCAGCAAAAGTCCAAGGTACACAACTTTTGCAATTCGCAAAATGTGTGCATCTTCCACAACCTCACTTGGGTTCTCTGGCTTTTTTTAAAGAATGTTCCTCCGAAAAGCTTGTTTGTAATAGAATTTCCCCGCAAAATGGTCACCTCATTTTTTTGCCTTGCTTTGTTTTCAGCCAAACTTGTAAAGAATGTGAAGCTGACCAAACTTTTCAAAACCTTCATGGTATGAAACAGCCAACTATTTATAACTACTCACTGCCCGGAGTAAATAGACTTTGCACATTAACAAATGCATGTTTGACTTTGGCAAGCTTACGGAGCTCTGCCCTTGCACGGCTCAGAAACCCCCCCACAGGTGTTTCCTTAAAGAATCGGCTCCTTGATGTCTAGGGCTCAAATTACGAGTGCCCCAGATGAGGGTGAAGTACTTACTACACCCCGTATATACCTAAACTGCGCAGTGAGGTATTAACCATAAATGGTAAAGACCTCATATTTCAGGCTTTTCCTCGGAAAGTTACATAATATGCTGACTTCAGATCCTAAAATACCGAATTGGGGATCTATTGATACTGTGGGGCAGATTTCCAAGCCCCCTGCGCCGCCGGTGCGTCACGTTGCGTGACGCACCGGCGGCGCAACCTGCTGAGTGATATTTACAAGCACAGGTAAACCCACCCTGCGTGACTTTACCTGTGCTTGTAAATATCCCCCTTTTCACGCAATACTTTGCGTATTAGGGGTGTGACATGGGTGTTGCTGTGAGTGTTCCCACCCAACACCCATGCCCACTGATGCATTTCCAGATTTACGAGGAATCGTAAATCTGGAAATGTGTCAGAATGCTACACCACACTAGTGTAAGGAGGAGAAAAGTATTAATTTCTCCTCGTTTTTTTCCTCTTTCAATGCGTGCTGCATTCTACACCACACATTGGAAGAGGAAATCCCCTCAAATTATTGTTTTTGTGTAGGAAGGTAACCCTTCCTTCACAAAAACAATCTCCCCACGATGCAGGAATCCTTGCACCATGGTGCAAGGGTGCCTGCGCCGGCGCATGGCAGCAGCTTGTGAGCCAGCAGAGAGGGAAGCAATGAGATGCGACATATTGGTGTAAATATGTTGCATCCCTGTGCCTCGAAACTAACGCAGCACGGTGCAGCAAAATGACTTGCAGCACCGAGCTGCGTTAGTTTCTTGTAAATCAGCCCCTGTGTTGTCATTTTCAACTGATAACTTTTATCAGTTTGTGTTTGAGCCAATTCTTAATGGATGTTAGTGGTGGGCACCAGCACTCACTTTTGAAAACTAGAACTTACTTTTCATTCTCACACTTCCACCCAGAGCGAAAGAAACAGAGAAGGGCAGAAAAGAGAGAAAGAAGGTGGCAGGCAAAGATGTAAATAGTGACATCGAGAGAATTCAGGATGAAAAAGAACACTCACAAGTAAGATAGAGACAGGAAGCATAGGGCAGTGAAAGATTGAAGAACAGACGGCCTTTGTAGGTGGCAACTCCAACACTGGGCAGCACCATCTCCTAAGAAAACCCTTTAGCTCCTGCAATTATATTTGTAGAAATTAAGAGCTGGTTTGACCCCTTGGGCTCTATTACAGCTGGTGCCCTAGGGGCGTAACGGACATTTGCCCAGGGGGCATTTTGGTTTTATAGAAGGGGACGCAGACGCTTGTGCATTCCCTTCTTTATACCGGTAAGGCTGGCGCTTTAAGTGCGCCAGCACTATCAACAGAGGGTGGTCCCTCATTTGCATTGGGGCATGCCCTATGCAAATGAGGGAGTTCCTTTGATCCTGCACCCGCGCCATATTACAGACGCGGGCGCAGAGTGAAAGAACACCTTAAAATGCGCATTAACACTGCGCCTTTTAAAAGGTGGCGCACTGTAAGTGCGCCTCCTGACAGCAGACCTCTGCAGGGGGTAAAGGGGGTTCCATTGACCCACCAGACATCCCCTTGCAGGCGGGTGCAGTCACTGACTGCACCCGCCTGCAAGGGGATCTCTAAACCTCTTTGAAAATGCAGGCAGGTGCCGCCTGCACTGTGAAAACATGGAGCGTCTGCTCTGTGTTTTCACAAGAATGTGCTGCGCTCGGGCCGCGCGAGCGCACAGCTGCCATGAGGGCAGCGCATACACCATAATGGGGCGCAAACAGTGATAATGTGTAATACGGCCACTGGTGAGCCAGCTCAACGTTTCGTATCCTGATGGTCAAAATGAGAACTGTTAGACAAAACTCAATTGTCACAAAGGGCCAAGAAAATCCCTCTGATGAAAGTTTGTTTCACAAATATGTGTTATGTTATTGTAGCTTCACTTCACCGCATGCAGAAAGAGACCATATCATTGGAAGTGTAAAATACAATTTTTGTGCAGACATATTTATTAAATATTTCAGTCAGAAAATGCATTGTGGGAAATAAAGGTGAGCTTGTCACATTTGTGCTTTGCTGGCCACCAGTGAATCACATGCATAAAGCAGGGGCATAGCTTTCAGTGGTGCAGCTGATACAGTGGCATTGAGGCCAGGGCCTTCTTAACAGCATTATATGCCCCGGGGCAAAAGCAGTGGGTGGGCCTTGCCTAAACAACCACTCACAGGAATAAAAATGTTTAACGGAAAATTAGTCTTAAATGCTGGTCTGCATGGGGCCTCTATGCTCGTGGGGCCCCCAGACAACAGCCCTGCGTGCCCATGTGTTAAGATGGCGCTGTTTGAGACCCCGGAAGAGGCAGGGGGACAGTCTGCCATCAACCAGGTAGAGTTCCTTCAGAAGCTGCCCTTTCAGAATGTATTTAAACACAGCCTGTCTGGTGCTTGGCCCTGTGTTTACTCTTCGGAGAGGATAGGATGGAGTGGGGCACCGAAAGGGGAGAATCGGGGGGGGGGGGGAAGGATGATACAGAGAATAAATAATGGAGAGAAAGGGGATAAAAGGAAGGGTGACAAAATTGAAGAAAGGAGACAACGGCAAGCAAAAAGGAGCAAGGGAGGAAGAAGAGAAAAGGGCAAGAAATAAGGATGTCAGAGAAAGAAAGGAGGACGGATTTAAGGATCAGTGGGGGACAAATGAGGGGAAGGAAGAGACAGAAGAAGGGGCAGGAAGAAAACAGCGAAATGGAAGAAAAAGATAAGAGGAGAGCTGGATGGAAATAGGAGAGAAGGCAAAGCAAACCTATAAAGGGCGCAGCTATCATTACGGCAGCAGGAGCATTGACACTGGAGTCCAGAGATGTGAGGTTGCACATCCGAACTATGGGCCTATGTTCCTTGCCTGGATTAGGGTGGCTCAAACCCAGGCTACGCAACTAGCATAAAGGGTCAATCCAAGATAATGTATAGGATCTCAAGGCCTCGTGTACAAAGTATTTTACTGGTCGCAAAATGTTTACAAATCCTTAAATGGTTTTAGGAAACATTAAGGAATCGCTGTTCAGAAGGAGAGCTCTAAGGGAATTCTTTCCAAATAACGAAACATTAACATATGCAAAATCTGGATGCAAAGCATTAATATTTTACCACCAACTCTAAGGAGGTGATAACCAATTTGCAAATGGGAAGGGGCCCCAAGAGACCACTTCCACTCTGTCAGTGATGGAAATACATTTATGAAGGGTAAGTAGTGGTTCCGGGGGACCTCTACCTACTGTTTAAAAAATTTGTAAACATTTTCATTTTCAATCACAGGCCACCTTGCCTGTGATTGTAGCCAATCGTA
The DNA here is from genome assembly GCF_964204655.1 of Triturus cristatus. NCBI lineage: Eukaryota > Metazoa > Chordata > Amphibia > Caudata > Salamandridae > Triturus > Triturus cristatus. Next base: position 822,015,840 of record NC_140591.1, read on the forward strand.
GTAGGCTGCAATTTGCGACCTCCCCATTAATATTTTTGACGTAGGTTGACTTACGATCCTCTACCATTCTATATTTTGTGAACTGACCTATTAATACATAGATCAGTTTGAAAAATAAGAATGCATTTGGTCATAGTCGGTGAGCAAATTGCAAACTCTTTTACCCAATGCAGTGGTTCCCAAAAGCCTCCTCAGGGGGTCCAGGACTACTTTGAAAATCGAATAATATTAACAGATCAATAAAGTGTAGATATATAAAGAGGCTAAATGTACAATTGAACATTTTAAAGCATACTGTAAATTTGAAGGATTTGAAACTGGAGGCTAAAAATTAAATTAGTATCCTCAGATTAATTTGTGGGAGCAGTGCAGGTCCATCAAACTGAATATAGTATGGATGTTGAGCTGCCTCAATTGAATTTAGAAGAGCTCCAACCATTTTATTAAAATTACATTTTGATTTCTTCTTTATTTATATGTTTTCTAATTAAATAAAATGTTTTGTTTGTGTATTTGTTTGAGGAATACATTTTTTTGTATTTTTGTGTATTGTTTTGAGGTTCAAATCATCAACATTGCTTAGGCCGGGGTCCCTGGCTTCCAGTAATGACTCATGGGGGGTCCCCGGATTCAAATAATGATTCAGTTGGGGTCCCTGGGTTCCAGTAATGATTAAGTGGGGGTCCCCAGAAGTCAAAAGTTTGGAAACCACTGACCCAATGCATTCTTCGTACATGAGACCCTTTCGAAGCAGTGACTTCAGAAAAAAAACACTAAACTACTCTACCCTGAGACACTCTTGCTGAAAGGGGCCACAGTTTCTTGCCGGGGAGACAAAATTCTAATTAGACTGTCGTTCAAAAATGTCAAATGAGAACATAGTGCACAGGGCAACAGTGCATTACTTAAACAAATCTGTCATATATAGTGTATTGTATTGAAATGTCATTAATAAATATTGCATACTACCACTGATGGGTATCAGTTTTAAATTTGTGTTTCCAAAAACACCGCTGAAGGCCTCTTCTAGTTTTAAGAAAAAACTTGCATACATACAAGCAATTTGATGCCTCGTTAGGGGTAGTTAGAGCTATTTATTAATGCAAATACAATATAATACACTGCAATGCAAGTGACGGGTTTGTTTCACTCATGCACTGTTAGCCTGTGTACCATGTTCTCATTGTATTATAGAACGGTATATGGGCGGAGACTCACCAGAATGCAGGGGGTAACAGAAGTGTTCTCACATCATCTTTGATTCCCAGTGACATCACAGGTTTGATCCTATTTGCCATCCTTAGCTCCTAATCAGTTTCCTTTTTGCAGACGAGGGGTTACAGAAATGGCACAGAGTGGAAACTCCAGAGTGTAAACCACTCTCTAGGAGCCAGGCTTGCTTTCTGTTCCTCCCAATGCCCTGCTGACAGCAGGGACCAGGGATAGTGCTTATTTTGTAAAAGAATAAGTGCCGGGGACCAAAGGTTTGCTCAGAAGTCCGGAGACGGGACTATTAAATGTAAATGTGCATAAAGCCAAGGCTGCATACGCTTGATTAAGTGGCGTAGCAAGTGGGGTGCGGAAGGGGAGGTCTGCCCCGGGTAGCACGAGTTTTGGGGGCGACGGCCTCCCCCAGCTCTTACCCGCCACCCCTGCTTTTCAATGCGGCGGCCGCGGGGCGGAAAACGCAGGGACCGCCACGGGCGACCAAAGGGCTAGCTGCCTTGATTCCCCCTCATGCCTCTTTAATTCACCACCAGACACCCCCTGCTCTTTTTCTCACTTCCTCACTCTTGCAGGTTCCTGCTTTCTACCTTTGTCATGTCTTTTTCTGTATTTCTTTTGCTCCTTTTTTCACCCTTGTGTGTTTTACTCTCTCTTGCTCTGAGTCAAAGTTCGATAAGGAAAAGTAAGCCCCTGTCCCCAAAAATGAATGCCAGCGGGTCCCACCTGCAACCACTGGCTCAAATTAAGCACTGCCTACGCTGGTCACGGCAGAATTACCCGGAAATTGGGCCACTGTATCCAATATACTAAAAATCCATATGCCCGGAGTAAAAAAATGAACTGCTTACAAATTCTTAAAGATTCTGTACCTTAAAGCTTTTTTTAATATTCTATAAGATATCTTTTTAAACTTACAAGCCCCAAACCAATTTCGATACGCAACCCCCAACACCGTAAGACAGCCTAGCACGCTTACCCGCTCTTCCCCTGCCTCCTGTGTTGAATTTCAGCGGCAGCCAAGACAAAGATCAAACGTTGGTGAGTGGTTGTTCACCCAGCCCCGACCAGGAAATGATAAGGCGTTTTGGAACAGAGCTCTGTCTGCAGCAGATAGAGGGCTTCTTTCTTCGATAAGCTTGTGCTTGTCTGAGGTAAAATCGGCCTTTCTAGCGCCCAGGCCTGTCCGCAACTTCATTCAGGCGCTGTGGGTGCGCCTACCTCTTGCAGTCCGCTTCGCCGCTTACATCTAACGGTGACTTGATTTACACGTAATGTTTTCGTTTTCGGTTAGTAGCAAGGGCGGAAGCTGGGTTAAGGTGCTTCCTGTTCAACTGTAGAAAGTGTTGGCGCAACATCTTCGCGCTACCCACGTGCAAGAAAGTACTGTTCAGTTTCTAAATGGCATAAAAGTTGATGTCATTGTTTCCCCAATTAACGCGACAGGCAGAAGAAGCAGCGCGAATGCCCGAGGCCATCTTAAGGATTTTGAGGGTCCTGGGCCAAACATATTTTGGGGGTCCCTGTTTGGAACAGCTTTCAATTTATAATCCAATTTCAGCTCTTTCCACCCTTAGGCCAGGTCAGTGACTGAAAGGAACATTGGCCCAAATTCTGAATGCGTTTACATCTAATATCCAGGGAGAGTGGAATGTGTTTCTAATACTGTAAAACAGCAGCAACTCACTAATATTACTGCAAATAATCTCTGTGACCCATACCCCGTGTCTCCTATTTGAATTCCTGTTTTGCTCTAAAATAAACTTTTTTTATGGATGTTGTATGAAACATAAACACAGAGGGGCAGATTTACGAGGACTGGCGCATCCCTGCATATCAGCAGAGATGCACCAGGTAAGATGCGTCACGCAAGTTTACCCTTGCGCCACCACAGATGCGCCACATTTACAATGTGGCGAATGGTGGCGCAAGGATAAACAGATGCGTGACGCATCTGATGGCGTAAGGGCGGCGCATTGCTGGAGTCGGGTCGCAAGCGCGACGCAACTCCAGCAATGCTCAGGGGCTGCCCATACCTAACATGCTGCGTCACGCCTGCTTCAAGCAGGCGCAGGGTTTTGATGCAGCGGCGTCGGAAAAGTGACTCAGTGAAATCCTGTAGATTTCACTGCGTCACTTTTCCAAGGCTTTTTCCGACGGAACGCCCACCCTGCATACATTAAACCTGACGCAGGTTTCATGTGGCGCAGGGCTTTACAACGTGACGCATCTCCCTAGATGCATCATGTTGTAAATAAGGTGCAACATGGCACATGGTTTACGCCACCGCTGCGTCACAGAAGTGAAGCAACGGCGGCGTAAATGTGTCGCAAGGGGCTTGTAAATCTGCCCCACAATTTCTGTGCAAAATGTCAGCTATCGGCCCCCACACATACCCTACATTGAAAATAAATTAAAGGAAAAGAGTATTTAAAAAAAATGAAAACTTATTCAAGGTCTTAAAGGCAAAACCCTCAGCAGAACACACCTGGCTGTACGAGGGGGCCCTTCTGAATGGCTGGGGCCTTGGTCCAGCGCTAACTTTGCCCATGCCTTGAAACGTCTCTGCGAATGCCACTGAATATTGACAAGTCCGAACACCCTTCACAGTTATATCAGGTTTGCAACCTAAAAGTGCTGAATACCTTGTGTTACAGGTGTTCCTGTTTATCTGAGGGTGGCACTTTGGTTACTATAGTAGAACGTAGCAGTTATGTGCAGTGCACCTGTGTAGGCCTTTGCTCACTATTGCGGTACAAAAGGGGGTAGTGATGGACGGAGCATCAGAACCAATCAAACACTCACACCCAGTCAACAGATCTGGGTTTCATCCATCACCGTTCTTTAGCCCACTCCGCCACCCCAGTTCAGACATGGCCATATGCAAATCAGTCTGACCCTGTGCCTCATGGGAACAGTCCAGCCCGAACTGCCAAGCCATGCCTTCCCTGGACCGGAAACAAGCTTCCTAGGACCGGTTTCTGGCATTTCAGCCGTCTTCAGCCAGGCTTGCTTGAATCCAGTGGCAAAGTGAGCAAGGGACTCACGTCTGAGCATACCCTGCCAACTTATGGCGAACAAAGCGGTACAAAAGGGGGGTGGTGATGGACGGAGCATCAGAACCAATCAAACACTCACACCCAGTCAACAGATCTGGGTTTGATCCATCACCGTTCTTTAGCCCACTCTGCCACCCCAGTTCAGACATGGCCATATGCAAATCAGTCTGACCCTGTGCCTCATGGGAACAGTGCAGCCCGAACTGCCAAGCCATGCCTTCCCTGGACCGGAAACAAGCTTCCTAGGACCGGTTTCTGGCATTTCAGCCCTCTTCAGCCAGGCTTGCTTGAATCCAGTGGCAAAGTGAGCAAGGGACTCACATGGAAATCAGAACGGAAACCAGGGCAAAAACCGTTGGTCCTGAAAATTTGGCGAGGTGACAAAAGTATGTTTAGATCTCCATTCATCAGCCCTACGTAATGGGACGCTAGAAGAGCAAAGTCAGTTTTCAAGCGTGCAAGTCTGTGTCCGTCAATTTTACAGTGTAAAATTGACGGACACAGACTTGCTCGGTTAGTATGCCGCTTTCTTGATATTAGGACCGTTATGAACGGCTAAACTAAGCACACGCCCGAAATTCGATTCTATACTTCCAGCGTCCCTCCACGCTGGTCTGATGATATTAGGACTGTTGTGAACAGTTAACCTGAGCACACGCTTGAAAACTGACTTTGCTCTTCTAGCATCCCATTACGTAGGGCTGATGAATGGAGATCTAAACAAACTTTTGTCACCTCACCAAATATTCAGGGCCAACGGTTTTTGCCCTGGTTTCCATTCCGATTTCCATCTAATACGTGTCCATGCTGCCAAGTTAGTATTGCGCCCTGAAGAAGTCTCTGTTGGAGACGAAACGCGTTGGCTATGGCTCTGTGAATTCTAATGGAAAAATAAGAAAGAACAGTCTAAAATAAGAAAAGATCACGTCTGAAGTCTGGAATTATCTTTGTGTGCATATTGTATAACATTTGGGTACATAAATAACTATTGGGTGCTGAGCCAAGTGTGTTTTGTGTTAAAGGGAAAATGTATTTTCCCATTCAGGAGTATAAAGGGGCGTGGTCCTAGGTTCTTTGCACTCAATGATAATAGACATAAACAGTTCTACTTGAAACTTGTATTGTCAGGTGCGGTTTGCTATAGCCTCTTCCCTTGTTCTAGTGTGTTTGGACTTCTAGAACACAAATGTGTCAAAACCTTACGCCTGCCTCATGTCAGGCTCAAGGGTGATGCAGTGCTATATCGATAGCCTTCCCCCTGCATTGCTGGAGTTGCGTAACACTTCCAATACAACTCCAGCAATGCAACATTTTTGCACCGACAGATACGTGAGTAAAACTGATGCATCTGTCATTCCTTACAACATGATGCATCATGCAGTAAATATGACGCATCCATCATGTCGTAAGCAGGGCACAATGAAAATTGACTCAACGCTGTTTTCACGCAATGATGCGTTACTTTTCATAAATGAGGCCCAAAGGTTTAAGATGGCCCTGATCTTAATATGTGATCATTGCCAATAAGTCATCTCAACCAAAAAGCAGGAAATAGATATGAACACACTCGCTGAAAACCTACCAGTGTTCCTCAACGGCCACTTCCTAGAGCCAAACTGCAGAAATCAGAGATGCATGGATTAAAATGATATCAAGAAGGAGGAAGGCGGCTTATTTATGTGTGCAAAACATCATTTACAAGCATCAGTAAAGTGAACAGGATTGACTTGCATGCTATGTCCACACATGTTATGGAATTGCCCTCCCTAAAGGTAAAGCTCCATGTCTCCCTGTGCGTTGAAAATCTCAACAGCTGATTAAACAAATTGAGGGTAGCGATAGCCTTTAGTTTTGTGCTTGCCAAAGAGGGGCAACATGTTTGAAAAAAGAAATTATCTTGAAAGGCAGATGGTCCACAACAAAGTGGTTTTGAAACTTAACTCAAAGCCCTAGTTCCTTAAAAATGAATCCAACCATCTGCTCACCTATGAACAGGATGTTTAAGCCTGTCCCTGATGCACAAAATGCACATTTGATGAGTAAATTATAACAGGTTGCTTCTTGCTGTATGGTTCCACCATAGGCTTAAAGCTTTACAATGTCAAAAGCAACGTTAGGCCTCATAGAGCATTTTAAAGGCATGGGTTCTTTACAAGGGGCCAATAGGATATGCCTATTACTGTATAGATTATTATTTAGGTATAGATTTGATATAATATATATTGTTACCTTTATGTTTGATGGATGCTCTGCCCAGACAGATCCATTGGCTATATATTTCCACTGACATATTCTTTTTAACTTTTTTATTTGAGCGGAACTTTAAAAAGACAGAAACATTTCAATCATCAGCCATGATTAATGTGTATTACAAATCACAGAGTGGGGGTACAATTATACATGTGTAGTATGGACCAAAGGTAAAAATACCTTTCAGGAAAAGACAACTTAAGACATAATTAAATGCTGGAGATCTAAAAAGTGGAAGTTCATTACTAAGGTTCTCTAAACATATAGTAAAGTGCATATAGAGACAGGAGTTGAAAAATATTCATTACTACCGTTCCTTACAAACACATTAAAGTGCATAGGCAAAACACCAACCACTCATAATTTCAACAGAAAAAGACCAATAAGTTTCCATCATCAACCATAATTAAAATGGATTAGAAATATGGAAAGGGGTGCAATTATTCATATATAGTATGTATCAAAAGTAACTTTAGCTCTAATCAAAGTGAATAACTTTCAAGAAGAAAATTCAGAGTATATTTAAATGCATGAGATCAAAAAAGCAACAATTCTATTATCTCTAAAGAAAGTAAATAACTTCAAAAAAGAAAATTTAGAGCATGGTTAAATGCAGGAAATCTAAAAAGTGGAAATTCACCACCAAAGTTCCTTTAGGATATAGTAAAGTGCATATAGAATTGAGTAGTATTCCTTCCGTTCCTGCAAATATACTAAAGTGCTAAAGCAGAACAGAATAGTGACCGGATGCCAATATCCCTTGTGATCATATTACATAATAAATTGAATACCACCGCAACACTAATTGTAGTAAGACAACAATGATTCCTTCAATCACACTAGATTAAATCAATCCCTCTGCCTTGTGACATAGTAGAGAATTACTGTAGCCCCATCCATGAAAACGTAATACAAGATTCACAGAAAGGGGATCTCAAACTATGCAGAACCACAGAGCCCTGGTTTTTTATTAAATCAAAATACTTGCAGGAGGCAATAAATCAAGCATACTTAAATTGCTTCATTCTAACCATTTTATTCAGCCATTCTTGCCACCCTGGGACCCAGCAGGTTTGCCAGATTTGCAGAATCAGAGAGCGGGCTATGGTAAAATCAATTGACAAGAAGCTCTGTCCTGATTTTGCTAAATTTGAAGAGTGCCCATTTTTTAGAAGACTAAAAAGCACCAAGGCAGGTTCCAAATCAATTGTTATCCCCAAAGCTAAGCTTTAAACAGAAGACAATAGGAGCAAAAATGCATTAACTTAGGGCAGAAGTAAAAATGTGTAGTCAGCCCCCTTTACCCTGGTGCTTACAATGAAAGTTAAAATTAACACATGCTGTAAACTTTCTAGTCCAGGCTGCTGGTGTGTAATAGGCCAAATGAGAGAGGAATTACAACATTTTGAAGTTCGCTGCTCTCAACAACTTATGGCCTAAAAGTGATATCCTCTACCAATCTCCCTCTGAAAAATGGCAATGTGCTGTTAACCAGATTTTATTTAAAATATTCTTGATAACATTTGGTTGCACCTCTAAATTCTGTATTAACCCATACCAATTCCCTATCCCAACCATCCTAGACCAAACAAGAAGTGCAGAGTGAATATCAAGCCTGGGATCAAAGTGTTAAGCCCTGAAAATAGAAAAGATCTGATGATAGCCCAGGAAAAGTCACCGGCTGTATTCCCCACACCGAGCAGAAATCTTCAGCCTTGTCATTCATCTACCCTGAAGAAGAAAATGCTCCAACCCAGAATGATTCAACAGACTAACTAAAGCCGGAGAGATTGTTAAACCAAGATGACCTAATTCCTGAAGTGTGAGAAACATCAGGCCTGGAGGAACATTATAGGAATTATATATGCGCAAGAGTCTGAAACTTTAATCTAGTAAAACCTTATATCTGTTTATTTGGTGGAAATTTTGGAACCTTAATAAAAAATGGTAATTGAGTGCCGGCATCCTGTTTCATTTTATTGACAAAGAAGGAGTCAATTGGGCTTCTACCATTCAGGACCTTTCCACACAAATCAAAAAGGGCCGCCTGATAGTAGCTTTGAAAATGAGGAAAAGTCAACCCAACTTGTTTGGTATCCAGCTGAAGGGCGGAGTATTTAACCCAACGTGCTTTGTTGTTCCAAATGAACCACCTAAAAAGCACATCCACATCAGCAAAACAACTACTATTCACTTTAATAGGGAAACATTGGAAAAAAGAAACAACAACAATGGGAGAATAGACATCTTTATAAGAGCCACCCTACAGACTAAGGTCAGGGTGAGCAAGGTCCATCTATTGAGCAGCCCCTTTATTTTATAAAACATTAGGAGGTATTTCAATTGAAAAAGCTTGGAATATTCTTAAGTGACATGTACCCCTAAATATAGAATTGGAGTCTGAACTCTGGCCTGTGGATGCAGAAGGGGCGGGAGAGCATCAAGAGGAGAATTGAAGAGCAAAACCTTAGTTTTTATTGGATTTGTTTTCTATTCCTCAATATCCTTAAAACAATCAAATTTATCTAAAACCTGCCGAATATTGCCCTTTCCTAGTTTCAAATAAACAATAATTTAATCTGCAAACATTTTTAGCTTGGTCATACCTGAAAGAGGGGCCTCAATAACCTGAGAAGCTCTAATCCTAATCCCGAGAGGTACCATAAAAAAAGTAAATAAAATGCACGAAAGAGGGCACCCCCGATGGGTCCCCCTATTTATTGCCACAGTGCCTGCTAGATGAGAGCTAACAAATATTTGGGCATTGGCCCAATTGTAAACATTCGATAGCATTCTAACAAAGTGAAGAGGAAACCCAAATCTTTCCAGGCGAAAGAATAGCGCATCCCAATTAACCAGATCAAATGCTTTTTACGCATTGACCATAATAACTGCTGCCTTTGCCTGATTAACTGAGAAGTCAATTGCCTGTAGTAAAAGGATGTATTTGCAGCCATCATCCGTCCAGCCACAAAACGTGTCTTGTCCCTATGATTTAAAACCTGAGCAAGTGGAGTGATGCGAATTGCCTATAATTTAATGAAGAGCTTGTAGTCAGCATTGAGCAAACTAATGGGCCTATAAGGTTTTTTGCCCTTTAAAAAATATATATTATAGATTATATGTAATGTGATGAAACATCACCTCTTTCTTTAGAATAATTAAATAATTCAAACAAGAAAAACAGAAATTCAGCAGTGAACATTTTATAAAATTCAGCTGGGAAGTCGTTAGTGCAGCAGGCCTTGCTGCTAGGCATTGTGGCTAAAGTGACTTTTACCTCCACAAGTGACAAAGAGGGCATAAATTGGTCAGCCTGGGTTGATTCGTCTGGAAGGTTATAATGTGCCCCCTGGCTGTGGCCTTAAAAGCTTCCCATAAGGAAAACCAAGAAGTCGTGTACAGATTTAGTTGAAAAATAAATTTCTGGATTAATGTCCTCATATCAATCAGCCATTCTTGATCTGCGAGCGGTCCAACTGCCACCTGAGCTTATCGTTCCAAGTTGCTTCGACCTCTATAATAACTGAGATAAGCAAATGATCATCAAATTATTTGGCCCAGATATCAGACCCTACCCTTGTGATCGAGTAAAAAAAAATCAAAACGAGAAGCAGTGTGAAAATGACATGAAAAATAGGAGAATTGTTGAATACTGCGGTAGTCAGACCTCCGAGGATCTAGTAAGTGGAAATCGTTCTTAAGGGTATCAAAAACCTTTTTAGTCTGAGGTTTTAATTTTATTTTGTTCTATTAGAGGTATCATTGGCAAGCTCCTGAATGTAATTAAAATCCCCTCCTCCAAAATAATCGGACTGACCGCTCCCAATGCAATATATTAGATCTGCAGCGGAGGTTCAGGCTTCTCCACCACTGGGGCACAGTAATTTACTAAATTCAGGGGTAGCCCATTAGCCATACTCTTTCATCAAAGCCAGTGACCCTGTGGAACCATTATTATGTTGCTGAGGACCCAATCTAAACCTCTGTCCAAATAGATCACAACACCTCTTACTGCGACACAAGCTGAGGTATACAAAGCATGAGAATACTGCCTTGGTTTATGGACCTTCGGCGAGTTGACCTTAAGATGAGTCTTCCGTAAAACAAAAACTGCAGGGGAAAAAAACCCAGCCATCTCATCAATGTCTATTTACCATACCGTTTACATTACATGAGAAAATTCTAACTTTACGATCCCTTTTCAGACATAATTTTTTTCAGAAAAAATCTTTTCAGAACCCCTTGACCTTAATCAAGGGGGGCTCTGGAAAAACTGCTTGGTTTTTGATGTACATAGGAATAAGATTTCTGAACCCCCTAGCCTTTTCCAATGAGAAGTTATAAAAACATCTGCTCATTTTGTAATATATGTGCCTACCCCATGCCCACCCCTACTACCCACCCTTTAACCCTCCAGGGACCCCACAAAAAAACATACCATGAAGAAAATACACAGAAAAAATCTACCCCCAGGGAGAAGTGACGTGCCCATAATACCCCTCCCAAAGTGCTCTTAACTAAGCTGGGTGCCATGACACTGCACACTTTTGCACCCACAGCCCTCCCCCACACCATCACCAATCAAAAAAAGCCAGTTCAGATTACGAAATCAGCTACTATCAGCTTAGATCCCTACATCACCAGACAGTAATATTCAAAATATATACCAGTTTATGGCAATCGCTAATAGGTCATATTAGAAATCTGCTGGAAGAGCTCCTGTGCCTCAGAGACATTATAGAATAGATGGAATTGCCCCTTTACCAAAACCTTCAATTTAAATTGCTGTGCAATTGTTACTTGTGCACCCTGGGCTTTGAATAAGTAAAACATGACTAGGCAGTGGGCGGATTCCACATTATTTGCTGCCGAGCACTTGCAGTCCTACCTTTCCCCCCGTCCCCTTCACCATCAGGATGCCATCTGGATACCAGGCAGTCACATCACAGCTTCCAGGTCAGGACACAGAGAAGCCATTGGCTGTAGCAGGGTGGTTTGCTGTGTTTTGCTCCTGATATCACCATGCCTGCAGTCTGCACCGTCACAGCATCTTGAGAATTTCAGACCCACGGCTCACCTTGAGAAGCCCACAGTCCGGATTTTTAAGGGCTGGGAGACAAAAAGGAAATACTGTCACAGGCATTAGTAGTAGCATGGTTTGCTGCTTTTTGTCCACTGTTCCATCGCACCTGCACCTTGTAATGTGCTTGAAACAGTGGCGTTTCCATTTGTCCCGCCAGTCTGTTGAAAGTGCCTAGCAGCCTCTATTGACTACAGCAGTCCATTGGGTTCTCCAGGCCCTGAGGGAGAAGAACTGTGCTTTGATCAACAGGCTCACATGTGAAAGGAGTAGACTAAGCAGCCTGAGGCAACTTACAACCCACACTGATCTCTGATTTCCAAGGAAGAGGCACTCCTTCCTCCCACTATTGCCAGCCTCCTTGGATATGGCGAGGACCATATTGTGAGCCAGGTTAGCACTGGTGGCTGTTGGTGGAGATTGGAGAGAAGACTGACCCACCAGGTCTCCCACCAGGAGGGTAAGGGCTCTCTGTTTAGTCTTGGTTATTAAGAGGCACTAGGAGTACCAACCGGTGGGGGGTCGCTGGTTTGGTTCAGGTAGTGGGAGGTGTTCCAAAGTTTTTTGGGCTCCATTGGCTTTCCTGTGAGGCATCTTAAAGTTGTATCTGTTGACTATGCGAAAGTATTCTAAGGCATTGGGCATTTCTGCCACTTCTGAAGCTTCGGCCTTGGTATAAAGGGATAAAAAACACAGAGGCCAGGTAGCAGTGCGAGCTAACCACTCTTCCTTGTTACGAAAGGAGTTAATGATGGCTGCGGGTACAGTAAACCTTGATTATGATCTGACATCTCCAAATGCCATTGAGCATTCTGATCTTGAAGAAGAAGGCTTCATTTCCCTGAATGGTGGCAAAAATCTCCTGGTTACTGGGGCCCTTGTTCCCAAGCAGATGGTTGGGGGAGACACAGCCATGACCTCTTTGGAGCCCGAATCAAGCCTGATCCTGGGCACAGGTAAAGAATAGCCTCTGTTTCAAAAAACATAAAGCTGGCGCTGGGGCTGTTGTATTCAGTGGTCGAAGTGGGGGGAAAAAAAGTAGGGGAACTGTGGGCAGAGAATCAGAGTGCGGGAATAACCCAAGGATTGGATCAGTGGGTGGAGCCAGAGGTGTGGCCAGAATGCGCAAATATCCCAATTTTTAGTATTTGTTTGGCATTTCACTGCCCAGTTTAATCAACCAATGGATACACATGATTATTTAAGGTTATGAGTTATTGACATTAAAATACATTCACAAAGTGGGATATGCTTCTAATCACAGAATTTCCTAAATACGACAAAATGTGGAAGCACAAGCCATTTGTCTCTGAGCCATGGAGTTTCTGTTACCAGGACTTCTCCCTTTTTCCACCACAGCAGTTCAAACATCAATGGCAAAATATCCTAGTTTGCAAATGTTTTCTATATAATTATGGCTCTGCCATATTTGCCTCATAATGCAAGATCTGCTGCATGAGCTGACCGTTTAAACTAATAAATTGCTTGTAGCTCAAACATATCCAAAGTTAATAAAAAATGTGACTTGTGTTGCTGCGGAGTGGATGGCCTATTGCAAAAGTTGACTGATCACCTTTCTCACTGCTACATTTGTATGTTACATTGGTACTAACAAGGCAAAATCTTTCTAGAGACGGTTAGCATGGGTAAACATGTCAAAATAATAAAATATCAGAAAATATACTGCATTACGCTGCAACCTTTTTTTTAATGCATAATTTAGTCAATACTGCGGCAGAATTTTGTCCTCCTTTGCTGCATAATTAATTCCAGTGGCCCCACAGCAGGCAGCACATGTTAAAAGTGCTTGTGAATAAAGCAGAGAGATTGTGAAGTTTGCAAACTTAGTTTGGGGTGAGTGCAACTCCTGCATTGCCAATCCCTGGTGAGTTGCAGCTACTACTGCTGAAACAAGGCCAATGGAGGTACCAATGGGTGAGGCAGACTGGCCTCAAGGGCAGGGCCAGCATTAGCACTGGTGGCGCCCTATGCATTAATGTTTGTTGGTGCCCCCCAATGACCACCTCCGCCTCGGATTCCCTCACTACCACCCTTTAACAGTGCCCCTCAAGTCTCCATAACCACATTCTCTCTCCGTTGCATTTACTTTGATTTACAGTGCCACTCATACCATTGTAGGGTGTCAGAGCACTTTACATTACACACATTACACAATCAATATGTGTGTAAATCACTGTATAGAAACTGTTACATAAGACTAAGGACTACAAGGTGCAGGAGTCACATGACAACCATACTAGTAGGCTGTATAGTTTAATAGCGATTGGTCTGGAGAAACACAAACTCATAATTTAAAACGTAATACCATGGTTGGGGGTTCTCTTTAATAATCAGAATTGATTTCTATCCAAAAGAACACTCTTTGCAACATTAGGATAATCAAAGACTGGGGGGAAAACACAACACTCTAATTTATACCTTGCAGTTTGTATGCAGCTCTTAGATGACAGTTAATAGCTCACTGTTCTATGATGGGATTTCAACTTATAAATTGCAAGTAACAAAAGGATCTCTCTGACAAAAGCAGTAACACACTGACCTATTTAAATTATGTGCACTTTGGGATCTGCATGGTACATGTTCTTTGCAGCAGGCACATTAACCTGCTGAGCTACCTTGTCATGAGTCAAAACTTCCACTAGACCAGACTCCGATCTCTCTCTAGGAAGAACATTAATCACCAGAGCCATCATGAAGTTTTTATTGTTGCTGAAAATTGCTGGAGGCCCTAAAGGAGGCAGCAAGCGCTTTTAAAACCATAATATACTTACAAAAATGATGCCTCCACCCAAAGTCAGCACCCGGTGCGTTCACACCGTTTGCAATGCCCTAGAGCTGGCCCTTCTCAAGGGTCCTGGGACCTCACTGACAGAGTCACTGTCACTCTATGGTGTGCTGTTTCATAGGCCTGCCCGCAAGACTGGAGGTAAACTTCAGTATGGATTGTGGTGGACAAACCTTGAAGGTTAACTTAAACTTGTCATGCTAGGGTCCACCTGCTGGTGCTAAGACACCAGGGCTTCTAAGGTCTTGCAAAGCCTTCTAAGGTCTAGCATGGGATTGTGCTCCCTCAGGAGAGTGGTCTGGTTGACTGGTTATTAAGGCTGAACCTGTCTCCCCAGTTCCAAATTCAGCAGCTTTGGCCATAGTGCCACATCCTATCCCCCACTGAACACCATACTGCCCCACTGAGAAAAACTCACACTGCCTTCAACTACTACGCAATTTTTGCCGGCTATAAACACCTGGATGTGGCTCAATTTAAATTACACACTAGACAAGAGCAATATGCGGCCTACAAAAAAAAAGTAACATCATCTTGGAAAAAGCAGACTCTCACAGGGAATGCAAGATTTAGCAAACCATGTGAAATGTAAGCAGGAACAACATTGTTACCTTAACGCTTTTACACTCACTATTCAGAAATCAGTGAGCGGTTTTGCCTGAAATGTCAAGGACATGACTACAGGGCCCTGTCCATTGCTTATATCCTTACAAACGTAAGCAGTATGGCAAAAAAGACCACCAGGCACATGCATCAAAGCTTTTTGCGATCGCAAACGGTGCGAATTGCAAAAATCGTCCGTTTTCTATCGCAAAATTAGCTTTGGCGATGCATGGAACAACTTGCCACTCGCACTTTAAAAAACAAAATTCATTGCGATTTTTCAAATTGAGATTACATTTAAAAATGCAATGCAAGAACAACTTGAGAATAGCGATTTCGCTAATAGGGGGCTCAAATTACCATGAAGTTGAACTTCATGGTAATTTGCAAAAACTTTAAAAAATGCACTTTAGTGCATTTTTCAAAGATTCATGTTGCGCAAAACACATGCCCGAAGGGCATGTGTGTGCGCACCATATGTGCACAGATCAATTTCAGGAGTGCAACAGGGTGTCCTTTTGACACCCTTGCACCCTGAAATTGTATGCGCAAATTGCGAGGACATATTGGTACTCGCAAATTGCGCATGCAATTTCCCATTCATCCCTATTGGCCTGTAGGCCCATGGGAATGAATGGGAAGCCATTCTTTATTTGCGACTCGCAATTTGCGAGTCACAAATAAGGAATGTGTAGGAATCGCTATTTTTATAGCGAGTCCTACATGCATAGGCTTTTGCAAGTCCTTAATTGCGATTCCTTAATAATTGCAATTAAGGACTCGCAAAATCCTACCTTGATGCAGATGCATGTGCCTGTTAATCCCTGAATGCAGAGCCGCAGTACACATTTTGTTTTCCAGTCCATGCATTGCAGTACCGCCAGGATTGGTGCACTAGTTCCAACCCTGGGGAAAACAAAGACAAGAAAACAAAAATAGCGCTTCACTAGCAAACTCTGTAAAAGTGGCACTAATTGTGTTTGGGTGTGAATAAAATCAATCTGGCAAGTTTGCTACCACTCTGTCTTACTTTATTTATTTTTCATATTTTTAACCTTTTCTTCCCGATGCTTACTTTGGAATTAAAGTTTCATAAGAATACCACACTTCCAGCAAAAGTGTTTTTCTTTTTTGGATCCATTTCACAGGGGAGCAAATAAAAGAAAGGAGAGGAAAGAGTGAGAGCCCCTTCTTGAAGTCACGGTTTTCAGTAAGAGAGGAACTGCTAGTTAGAAAGAGAGGGAAGAAGGGAAGAAGGAAAGAGTAAGGGGGCAGCTGAAGCGGCAGAGCAGAAGTGGACATGGTCTTTGTCTTCTCTGGGCAAGAAGGGAAAGACAGAGTCCTGTTATTTCTCTGCCGACCCACCCGTCCCCGAATGCCAGGAACGCCGAGCTTTTTCTATAGGCCATGCCGATTTCTTGCATCCTGGGACGCATTTTAAAAATAAATAAGTAGGGGAATGGTATCTTTAGAATTTAAGAAGTAGGGGCACACCGTGCCCTGCCAATCCCTCCCACTTCGACCACTGGTTGTATAGGAGAACTCACAGTTAATTGCTTCTTCCCCCCCTCTCTCTAGTACCTGCTTTAGCTCCAGTTGGTAATCCTGATTCTCTACAATCGTCTTCATTGGCTCTTCAGGAGACTGTATCTTCTGCTTTGCAGTTGAATAGACTGGCAGCAGAGCTGGAGGGGTGAGTTGGGCAAATTTGCAGCTGAGTCACAGCAGGAGGCTTTCCAGCAGGATGTTAAGAGCCCCGCCATGCAACTGGAAGTCAAAAATATGCTTAATCTCATCTTGGACACGATTAGGGAGTTGACGGCCTCTCAAGCGTCAGAGACTGCTGTCGTACTTGTCAGGCTGTCTAAAATAGAGGATTCTATTGCACAGCTCCCAGTTAGGCTAAAGGAGGCCGTGTTGGAGGATTCGCTTGTTACAACTCAGAAGGAAATCGGCCAGTTCCATAAACAACAGACCTTGCTGGAAAATAAGACTGAGGAACTTGAAAATCATTCATGCCTTTCCAATCTGCATATTGTCGAGGTTTTGGAAGGCTGTGAGGGCCAACAAATGCTTCAGTGGGTCGATTCATTTATTAAAACCCATGTTCTGCTGGAATATTCTGGTGATTTGAGATTAAAAAGAACTCATTGTGTCCCCAGTGCAGCACTCCCCCATCTCAAAATACCCACATACCATGTTGGTTAATTTTGGGGACTATCGAGTTAAAGAGCAAGCATTGTCAAAGGCAATTCACCAGAGGCAGTTTTCTACACCTAAAGTACCCCTTTGCTGCATCTTTTCTGATTTGTCTGCCTCTGCAGTCAGATGGCAAAAGGACTTAGTTAAAATGCTTCATTTTATATATTCAACAACAGAAAAATCTTACTTTTACTTACAGTTAGGGAATTCAATTTAAGCTTTCGGGCTTGTGTTTATGTAAGAGTAAATCTGGGTTACATTGTGCAAGTACAAGAAAGTTCAGAATAAATATGACAGCCTGAGTCTTGTATATGATTAGTGATATGCATGACTGAAGTGTGCGGTATTCTCTTTTCCATGCTGGTGTTTTTGCGGATATCAAATTGTAATATTAATTTGAATAACACACAGTAAAATGTATATAGATTAAGTATAATCGATGCAAAGTGTTGTAAATGATGACTTTACATGTGTACTTGGAAGGTTCTGTGTAGCCATTTAAAATAAATTGTATAAAAAAGAAGATGCCTCCTTGAAGTTAAGAGCTGAGGGTAAATCTGGTGAGTCTGAGCATGTAGACGTTGGGCTTTCATTTATCGAAGTTTAAACAGAATGAAGATGTACTCTAATTGTAATGTTTAATTCTGTTTGGAATTTCTTTGATTACAGAATAATCACTTCATTCATGAGTTCTGTTTTGTATATTGGTTTATTCATGGTATCAGTCTTAGTGTATCCAGATTGGTTGTAGTGTTAGTCAGCTCAGAATGTTATTTAACAGGACAGTTTGCAGACATGTAGAAAGGACTGCAGAGCAAGGAGAGGACAGTCTCTTTATTTATATAACCAACACAATCATTTCACTGCGGACATGAATATGGATTGCAGTTTCATAACTGATTGCAGAAACCCAGCACACAATACAATTTATCAAGTAACTAATATGGTATGAACAGGAGAACACAGAGGCCTTTCTAGCTACCAACAAAACAGCCTTTCAGTCTTGATAAAGTGGTTGCTATTTGTGCTGAGGCAAAACATATATTGATTGATTTGCTAACAGTATAAGTAATATCAATAGACTAAAGACTCTATTACGAGTTTGTCAGTTCACGTGCTACCGTATCAGCGGTTGTGGTCCAACCGAGGTGAGCTTCGACTGCCAACCGCTGTATTACGAGTTAGGCGGTTTGGGTTTCCGATGACCGCTGCTGAACTGCTCAGCCTGCCAGCAGACCACCAACTGCCAGGTCTGTTATCGGGATAAGTCAGTCACCATAGAGCGGTACAGAGGAGTAGCTACGCCAGCCATATTAGAAGTTGCCTTTTCCATGAGCTGACTGTGGCGGTCCGACCACTTGCTTCAAGTTAGAAGACACGAAGGATTTGGGGTGCATACTCACCCCTTTCTTGTTCTTCCAGGCAGATTACGACGTGGATCCCTTTCTTCAGGTCCCTCCTTCAAAGTAAGATCTTCACCCCGAGGATTACGACCCTGTTTGCGACGATCTACAGGTCCCTTTAATACCATTGCCAAGACTGCCCACATACAGGCTGGACCCCGGCAATGAGTCGATGGTATGTTTCCACATATATCATGTATATGTGTGCATCCGACACATATGCAATCAAAATGCACACACAGGCATCAATATATAGGAAAAAGGAACTCACCACTGGCGCAAGATCTCTGCATCCGCACCACCGGCACCGTGGTCAACTCACAATAAATACGGTGGTCTTAAGCCCGCCAGCACTGTGGTCTACTTGTGGGCGTGGACGCGTTTCTCTGGTGGTCGGACCGAAGAACTAGTAATAAGGCCTCTGGACTTATGCTATGAATGAAACAATGTGATCAATGAATCTCATGAAAGAAGTGCCTGCTTTATAGATAAAGAAGTTCTAAATCAGATAGCACATATTACAGAATACTTGTATGTGCTTTTCTAAGCTATATATGCACAAACCCCAAATAATATGAGAAACATCTTAGCCTTATATTTATCAAATTAAATAGCCACTGGAGATCTATCAGCCATTGACTGAAAAAGTTTAGACCTACACGGCCATTTACTTTTTGAAATTTTGACATATGTTTTTGTTTGAATGTACATGTCACTGGAAATAACAACATTTACTGTTACTTGTTACTGTTACTAAATGTTATGGTACACAATTAACTATCTAGGAAGTATGGATCGATCTTGTTGGGCTTTAAGTTCATGATCAAATAATTCTAAGTAAGGAAAGGTGAGAAAAATTTCAGGGACAAAACAGAAACGGCAATAAATACAATGAAAAATAGGGGAATTAATGTGTTGCAACACATACTTTTTTGTGAAAGCCTTTTTATCTATGCTCTAAGCAAGAAATGGCATCACTGGAAAAAGGTTGACACCATCTTGGTTTGGGAACTTCAGAGTGGAAGCAATGGAGAGGCGGCCATCTTAAATCGGTATAGATAAAAGGCTAATTAAACCTACTCTTTCAGAAGAATGTAGTTTCCAAGAAATGGCAGCCGAAAAAGAAGAAGCACACTGTGTTTTCTCTTTCATGGCTCCATGTTCCACTGTCATCCATCACTCTTCAGTACACGTAGGGCCCGATTCACAGAACTAACTTAAGACAAAATCCTAAACTTACTACCATTTTGGTATTCACAGAAGGCACTTACTCATTTTGGTATTCACAGAAGACACTTACTCACTTTGGTATTCAGAGAAGTTAGGAGTCCTAACTTTAGGACTCCTAAATGCCTTCTGTGAATACCAAAAGTCTTAAAATTAGAATTTTTCTCAGTTTAGGAGTCCTAAAGTTAGGACTCCTAACTTTACTACTACTAAACTGAGAAAAATCCTAATTTTAAGACTTTCGGTATTCACAGAAGGCATTTAGGAGTCCTAAAGTTAGGAGTCCTAACTATACTACTACTAAACTGAGAAAAATTCTAATTTTAAGACTTTCGGTATTCACAGAAGGCATTTAGGAGTCCTAAAGTTAGGACTCCTAACTTCTGTGAATACCGAAATGAGTAAGTGCCTTCTGTGAATACCAAAATGAGTAAGTGCCTTCTGTGAATACCAAAATGGTAGTAAGTTTAGGATTTTGTCTTAAGTTAGTTCTGTGAATCGGGCCCGTAGACTTTCCAGCAGAGCTACAACAGCTGCTAAGATGCTGGTGCCGGCTAGGTGGTCCAGCAAAAAACTCCTCACTGTGTGGCGGACGTAAGAATAAAAGACATACCATTTTCCTATTAAAAGATGTGAGACCAAGGGCACGTGCTGCTTTGTCTGGTAAGTCTTGCTCTGAGATATTACAATATTTCCCCTTCTTAAAGCCCAGAGTTTGTTGGGGGTGTAGATGAAAAAAAAGGTGAACGAACAAGGGGGCTTGGATCTTGCCAAGAGTATTTACCAGATGGATAATTTGTGCAAAGTATTAAAAATCAAAGACTTTCTTGGAAGATTTGGAAAAACATATTTAAAAAACCTCATAGTCTGTTTGACTTTGCACCACAAGTGCTGGTTCTGAACGTAAACAATGATAAGAACCAGAAACATACAGTTTTAATTGTGAAGCAGAAACAACACAAGATGAACTCTCTAGGTGCTAGGCAACTTGGGGCATAAGACTACAGGATTAACCTCATAAACACTAACACATGGAACACAAATTCGTGATTAAAAC
Source organism: Triturus cristatus (assembly GCF_964204655.1). Lineage (NCBI taxonomy): Eukaryota > Metazoa > Chordata > Amphibia > Caudata > Salamandridae > Triturus > Triturus cristatus. The sequence goes on from NC_140591.1 coordinate 822,036,754, forward strand.
TGGATTGAAATGTTTCCATAGGAAAGAACTGAGAAGATAGCCAAACATTAGCATCAGGAACGAAAGAAGAACCCGACCGCTTACCTTAGCGGAACTTTCTTTTACCTTGGCTTTAGATTGACATAACATTTCGGCTACCAGTTTTTTTTTTGTAGGTGATTCATGCACTCAGTAGCTACCGGGAACAAGGGACCAATGTGAAGTGAAGAAGGAAAAACTTTTGAATGAAAACCTTGGAACGCAGAGGTGGTGAAACATTAGCTACACTATGAATCCCATTCAGCTAATGATTAATAGGAAACCCAGGCATCATCTATGACATTTCAATAACATGAAGATATTGTTCTAGACTTTGCTTAGTACTTTCTGTTTGCCCACTGGACTGAATTTGATAACCAGGAAGAGACAATTTATTCAATTCCCACAGCCTTTCATAGAGTCTACCAAAAGCAGGAAAGATATTGTGTTTCTTTTGCAGAAATTATTGTGTTAGTGGTAGATCCTGAAGACAAAAAATATCTCTCAAAGAACATTGGACAATTTCCTCAGCTGTAGGTAGTAAAGGCAGAGGAGAAAAACACAACATTTTTGAAAAAGTGCTAAAGTTAACCATTATGACTCGAAAGACTTCTGAAGGCAGAAGGTCAGTAGCGATTGAATGCCAGTGTTCAGGAGTTACTGATAAAGCTTGAAAATATGAAATATATTTAGAATGCAACCATTTTTTTTAGGACAAGTGGTGCAAGAGATGCCATATTCTTAAAAGTCAGAAGGCACTGTAGGCCACTCAAAAAATTGAAGAACATGATCTAATGTAGTTTTAACCACTTTATGACGCAAAAAATCAGATTTCATGCAACAAACGCCTCCTGTCAGTCACCCAGCACTCTGCATCGTATACAGCACTTTTCACTGAGTGACCACACAGAAGCTGGAGCGGGCTAGGTGAAGCAGCACACAACTCCCCTCTCGCCAGAATCAAAGATGTGATCATTATGTGCTCCTCCGCTAAGGCGGAGGAGTGTCGTCCCACTGTTTTTTTTCAGCACTAGAAGAAAAAATAAAATGATAATAACTCAGTTATTATCATTTTATTTTTTCTTATTTGTGCATGACAGCTAAGCTTTTCGAGGCAGGGTAGGACGGGGCTGACAGAGCTGCAGAGGAGTGCTTTGCCCCCACTCCTATGTGCACCTGACTGTTTGGCCAGCCCTCTTGGGCCGACTATAACAGTCATGCGCACTTTCCCTCTTCTCCATCCAGGCTGCATTGTAGCATGAGTAAACAATATTCCCATGCTCCCATTCCTTGTTTGAGCGCCAAGCCATGGTGCTCAGACCAATCACAACGCTGCATTGAAGCATTGTGATTGGCTCAGGGGAGCCTGGGTGCTTCCAGGTGGCTTCCTGTTCCTGCCGGCAGGAGGTAGAGAGAAGTGACTAGGAGGAGTGGCAAGGACACCGGGTGGCAAACAGGTAGGTGTTATTCTTTTATTTATTTAACCTCACCCCACGTCTGGGCATACCCAGTCAAGAGATTTGGGTTAAATCCATAGTTCTTTTGCTCACCATGCTACCCCAGTTTGGACCAAGCCACATGCAAATCAGTCTTGACCCTGTGCCTCATGAGAACAGTCCAGCCCAAACTGCCTAGCCAGGTCCTTCATGGACCGGAAACAAGCATCCTGGGACTGGTTTTGGGGCATCATCCCTCATCAGCCAGGTTAGCTTGAATCCAGTGGCACAGTGAGCCTGGGGCCCACGTCTGTGCATACCCTGTGCACTTAGGGCAAGAAAGCGAAAGACACACAGATGATGGACGGAATGCAGAGCAAATAAAATGTTCAGCCCCAGTCAAAAGATTGGGTTAAATCCATTGTTCTTTTGCTCACTATGCCACACTAGTTTGGACCCAGCCATATCCAAATCAGTCTTGACCCTGTGCCTCATGGGAACAGTCCAGCCCAAACTGCCAAGTCAGATCCTCCCTGGACCGGAAACAAGCATCCTGGGACCGGTTTCGGGGCATCACCCCACATCAGCCAGGCTAGCTTGAATCCAGTGGCACAGTGACCCCGGGACCCACATCTGGGCATACCCGGCACACTTAGTGCAAGAAAGCAAAAGACATACAGATGATGGACGGAATGCAGACCAAATCAAACTTTCACCCCCAGTCAAGAGATCTGGGTTAAATCGATTGTTCTATTGCTCACCATGCCACCCAAGGTTGTACCCAGCCATATGCAAATCAGTCTTGACCCTGTGCCTCATGGGAACAGTCCAGCCCGAACTGCCAAGTTAGGTCCTCCCTGGACCAGAAACAAGCATCCTGGGATCGGTTTTGGGGCTTCACCCCTGATCAACCATGCTAGCTTGAATCCAGTGGCACACTGAGCCGGAGACCTACGTCTGGGAATACCCTGTGCACTTAGGGCATGAAAGCAAAAGACACACAGATGATGGATAGAATGCTGAGCAAATCAAAAATTCACCCCCAGACAAGAGATCTGGGTTAAATCAATCATTCTTTTGCTCACATGCCACCCCAATTTGGACACCGCCATATGCAAAACAGTCTTGACCCTGTGCCTCATTGGAACAGCCCAGCCCAAACTGCCAAGCCAGGTCCTCCCTGGACCGGAAACAAGCATCCTTGGACCAGTTCGGGGCATCAACCCACATCAGCCAGGCTAGCTTGAATCCTGTGGCACAGTGAGCCCGGGACCCACGTGTGGGCATACCTGGTGCACTTAGGGCAAGAAAACAAAAGACACACAGATGATGGACAGAATGCAGAGCAAATCAATCATTCACCTTCCAGGCAAGAGATCGCGGTTAAATCCACCGTTCTTTTTGCTCAGCATGCCACCCCAGTTTGGACCCAGCCATATGCAAATCAGTCTTGACCATGTGCCTCTTGGGTATAGTACAGCACAAACTGCCAAGCCAGGTCATCCCTGGACTGGAAACAAGCATCTTGGGACCGGTTTCAGGGCATCACCCCTCACCAGCCAGGGTAGCTTGAATCCAGTGGCACAGTGATTCCGGGACCCATGTCCGGGCATACCCGGTGGATTTAGGGCAAAAAAGCAAAAGACACACAGATGATGGATGGAATGCAGAGCAAATCAAACATTCACCTCCAGTCAAGTGATCAGGGTTAAATCAATCCTTCTTTTGCTCACCATGCCACCCCATTTTGGACACAGCCATATGCAAAACAGTCTTGACCTTGTGCCTCTTGGGAATAGTACAGCACAAACCTTCAAGCCAGGTCCTCCCTGGGTCAAAAACAAGCTTCCTGAGACCGGTTTTGGGGCATCACCCCTCATCAGCCAGGCTAGCTTGAATCCAGTGGCACAGTGAGCCCAGGACCCACGTCTGAGCATACCCGGCGCACTTACTGCGTGAAAGCAAAAGACACACAGCTGATGGACGGAATGCAGAGCAAATCAAATATTCACCCAAGTCATTGTTCTTTTGTTCACCATGCCACCCTAGTTTGGACAAAGCTATATGCAAATCAGTCTTGACCCTGTGCCTCATGGTAACAGTCCAGCCCGAACTGCCAAGCCTGGTCCTCCTTGGAATGGAAACAAGCCTCCTGGGACCGGTTACAGGACTTCAACCTTCATCAGCCAGGTTAGCATGAATCCAGTGGCAGAGTGAGCCTGAGACCCACGTCTGGGCATACTTAGGGTGAGAAAGCAAAAGACACACAGATGATGGACGGAATGCAGAGCAAATCACACATTCACCCCAGTCAAGAGAGCAGCTTGGGCTTGACCGTTTCCATGGGGAGCAGGGTCAAGACTGATTTGCATATGGCTGGGTTCAAACTGGAATGGCAAGGGGAGCAAAAAAACAATGGATTTAGACCCAGATCTCTGTACTGGGGTGAATGTATGACATTTGCACCATCAAAGGGAGCCCAGCCCAGAGCCACGTAAGAAGAATGTTAGACCTGACACCTTGGCGTGAGTCTCCCTTCCACTTTTTGTCTCGCTGTGCCTCATGTTTTTGCTGGCGTTAGCTGCTCAGAGCACTGTGCCACTGCCAACCAGTGCCACAGTGCAAGTGCTCCCTGTATAAAATGTATATGTTGGTTGGATTCCATGATTGGCTTATTTGGTTTACTGTCAGACCCCAGTAAAGTGCACCAGGAGTGCCCAGGGCTAGTAAATACAAATGCTGCTGGTGGGCTTGCAGCACTGGTTGTGCCACCCACAGAAGCGGCCTGGTAAAATGTGTCTAAGGTCTGCCATTGCAGAACCGGCGTGCAGTCTGGTACTGTCATGCTGCCACTAGCCAGTCCCTAAACCTTCCCTTTACTTCATGTGAGTCACCCCTATGGTAGGCCCAAGGGCAGGGTACATTGTAAGCATAAGGTAGGACAAGCCCTGATGTGTGTGGCATGTCCTAATAGTGAATTACAGCCAATTTCGTTTTTCACTATTGTTAGGCTACCTGTTCGCCATAGGCCAGAATGGGTTGTTGTAATTGTTACATTCTATGATCCTAACAGACCCAGGGAACATGGTAGAAATTCGAGTTTAGTATGCCTGAACTCAGAATAATAAAATACATCTTTTAGTAAAGTTTATTTTAATATTCTGTGTTTGCAAATACCACTTTTAGAAAGCTGGTATTTGCTTGCCTAACCATTTCAGCCCGCATCTGCTATGATGTGTATCTGATGTCTGGTTTCTGTGAGTGACAGGGCTGGTGAATTCCAGAGGGCAAGGCTAGGTAGCCTGGTGGTGAATAGAGAGATTGACATCCAGCTGGGTGGGAGGAGTGCACCTGGACTCTGAATAGGGCTGTGCTCTGCCACCACAATGCTGGCTCCACCTCCTGTGGAGCGGCTGATGTCTCTGCCCTGCGCTCTGAATGGAAAGTCAGAGACATGTCAACAAAGTGCTCAGGAACTGGTTTGGACTGGGTAAAGGCCCCTCTACCCCAGAAGAACAAAGGAATTAGGGGTATAAGTATTGGGACCCTGCTCCCAAGAAATTAGATCCTGCTTGACAAGAAGAATCTCTGCCTGAGGAGAAGGAACTGGGAAAGCTGTAAGGAGGAATACTGTCCCTGACCTGGGGGATTGGCCTGCAGTGGTTCCCTAGCTGCTGAAGGAGAGGAGAAAGACTACAAAAGACTTTATTTCAACGTGTGCTTAAAAAGATCTCCAGGGGCCTCTGGGAGCTGTGCCTGCTGTTGGGAAGCTGGCCAAGAAGAAAGAAATCAAAGATCTCCACTTTTTCACGCACAGCCGGCTTAGCGAGAACATTTCCGTTGCACCGCTCGTTAGCGTGCAGAATGTTATCGATGAGAGCATCATCGCAGAGCCTGCTGCCGCTGAGCCCGATCAGCACTGGGAAAATCGTCGCCCCGCCCGTTAGCGGACCGAATTTGATCGCTACCAGCCCAGATCCCCGCTCCGCCTGTTAGCGGGCAGAATTCTATCGCTTCGAACATCGTCGCAGAGCCTGCTGCCGCTGAGCCCGATCAGCGTTGGAAAAATCGTCGCCCCGCTCGTTAGCGGGCCGAATTCGATCGCTGCGGACATCGCCGCAGAGCCAACCAAGATCCACGCTCCGCCTGTTAGCGGGAAGAATTCTATTGCTGCGAACTTCGTCGCAGAGCCTGCCGCTGCTGTGTGAAATCATCGCAGAACAAGCCAAGATCATCGGACCACTCGTTAGCGTGAGTAATTTTATCGCTGCGAAAATCGTCGCAGACCCAACAAAGATAACCGCTGGTGAAATTGTCGCCCCGCTCGTTAGCGAGCAGAATTTTGTCGCATTGTGCCTTAGCGAGTACATTTCTACCGGATAAGCTTGATTTTCAACGCTGGAGTGCCGCTAGGAACTTTTTATCGCATCATATGGTACTGTGGGTTAAAACAGGCGCTAAGGTGAATGATTTTGTCGCTAACCTAAGAACTCTTTCTGAAATCATATTCTTGAACTGTGTATGTCATTTTTGTCATTATTTGATCTTGTGCTAAGTCTTTATATAAAATTTCACTATTTTTTATATAAATCTAGTGTGGTGTCCATTTGTGGTGTTGTCACTGAGTTACTGTATGTGGTCCCAAATGCTTAACCTATAACGCTCTGAGATAAGCCTTGTCTGCTCGCGCCAAGCTACCTAGAGGGTGAGCAGGGGTTGTTTTAGGAGTGGAACCCCTTACCCTGACTGGAGGAGAGGGTCCCTGCTTGTCACAAGTACCTACCTGTGCCAACCAGAGATCCCCAATTCTAACAAAGAACAACAGATTTCATGGAGCCACTGACCATGCATCCCGCAGCCCCGAGATGGCAAAAACACCCACCGCCATCACACCCAGGATCACAACCCCCTTGGACCCCCCGCCCTCCCACCTGCGGACCACCACAGAGGCAGCGCAGAGAAGGACAGCGGACCCTTAGCAAATGCACCAGCCTCACAGACCTAACACCAGATAATGACAATGCCCACTACAGGCTCAAAAGGACAACCATCCTGACCATCATTGCCCACAGGCTGACGATACCAACACAGCGGACAAACAACATCCCTCCGCAGACAAAGGTGCTGGCTGTGCTGCACCTGTTGGCCTCTGGGACATTCCAACCAACAACCGCCAGAGTCGGAGGAGTCTCACAGCCAGCCCCATCCAAGTTCCTCACATCTGTCGTGGGTGCCATCATCAGCTTGATAACCTGCTCAGCTCTTCAGGTGCCACTAACCCAGTGCACCACAACTCATGGACCATTCTTTTTGCATATTGGGTGAACACTGTACTTTCTCCGGTTACCCCCATGATGCTTCACAGTTGTTTCTGTTATACTGGTGTTTTCTGTTTCAGCTGTAATTGTGATCACCGTACAAGTTGTTGCCAGCACCGACTCCATGAGGGCTGGCTTACACTCACCCCACACACATTCAGCACAGGCGTCACTGTACATGTGACCCTGGCAATAAAGATGTTGAAGGCACGTATCTTTTTGCGTGGAAACGCCCACCCTGCATACATTATACCTGACTCAGATATAACGTGGCACATCTCCCTAGATGCATCACGTTGTAAATGGGCCGCAAAATTTAAGCCACAGCTGTGTCACAAAAGTGATGCAACAGAGGCGCAAAAGTCACGCAAGGGGCTTGTAAATCTGCCCCCAACTCTCTTGCCTCAACCTATAGCAATACCACCACCAGCATTAACAGCAATGCAATCATCAATACCACCAACTATAACACTAATCCCACCACCACCTCCACCCATACCAAAAAAATCAATACCATCAACAACACTTTCACCACTAAGAACCCTCAAAACAACCAGTAGACACCACTAATACAACAACAAAGACCATGAATACAATATCATATTAGCAGTGTCACAACTAACATCCATAACACAACAACAGAAAACACCTAAAATATCAATACTACTATCACACCACCAACACCCACCACTACCACTCTACCAACAATACTACCAACACCAACCACTGGGAAAGCCAACAGATCTAACATTAATGTGCTAATACATGGAAAAATCATTTATTCATGCCATTGTTTGCATTCCCCCGAGATCTAATGGCTTTGCCAATGTTTTATTTTTTATATAGGGAAGATTTCGTGTATGTGTATATCTTTCTGCCTTTTCTCTGTAGTTGTTAACATTATTAACTACAGTGTACAAAATATACCTGTTTGAAGTTGGGAGTTGATGATAAACTAAAAGTGTCTAACCATAAAGGCTTCAAGATTCAACCTTAGAGGTTTATTTGTTGTTGTTTAGGCTTCTGAACAGGCTTATCCATATGTGCTATGGTTTAGTCTTGTACGGTTAGGTTGTATTTTAGGTGTAAGCTTATAAGTGCGGGCTTAGACATCGGTGTTTGGAATGGGAATGAGTTTATGGATTTATAACTGTTGATCAAAGGTTCAACCATTTATAAGATGCAGGAGAAACGACATACACTTATTTTGTGTTTACGTAATTTTACGTATTTTTGGATATTGACTTTCTATGAGAGGGTACAGGGCATTGACCACAAACAGCAGGGACTTGATAACTGTGTATGAGGTAATTAAAAAAAAGAAAGTTATTGCAGAGCACACAACACTTCATACAGACTCAATAAATCACAAAAATGCAATATAACAATAATAAAACAGTTTGGTTCTTACAAATCACTTCTGACTGACTTCTGTCATTTCGAAGTGCTGAAAATAACAGGATTTACTATTATTACATTTCATGGAACTCACGTTATGACCACAGAAGGATGGGTTTCCCTTGTTGGGATTCAAACTCATGGCCTACAGATCAATGCTTATGTGAGTGCAACCTTTTAACTCAATGGGTTATCATGCCAGCTGCAACTGTCCATATCTATTGACCTGGAAGAGGTGTATGGAATTGGTAAAGACTTCTGGTACCAGACATCAAACATACACAAACAGCCCAATGAACAAGACAATACAAAACTACAGTATTGGTAAAATGAACTGCTGCTTCTGATTTTGTTTATAATAATTTGATGCCACCTACTGACCAAGTTGTACAACGCACCTGTGATTTCAAGGGAAGTGAAAGAAAATCTATAAAATACAAATAAATATGGTGGATGTTGAGGAACTCCGAGGTTAGTTGCAAGCAGCTAAATACTCAGCAAATGCTTAGAGAAGTGTTATAGCTTGGCACCTTTATTTAGGAAATGTAACCCCTTCGCTGCGGCGCGAATTCCGCCGCAGCACTGGGGGGGTTTGGGGGCAGCACGGTGGCGCGGTGCTCATGACGGAACCGCGCCGTCATGAGTCACGGGCGAGCTGTGCTCATGACGGTGTGGTTCCGTCACAACTCCGCCCACTCTCTAATTCGCCCGCACAGGCGGGGAATTCGAGCCGCGTGGGAGGAGCGGCCGCTCCATGACGGAACCACGCCGTCATGAGCACACGGTGCCCGTGGCTCATGACGGCGTGGTTCCGTCAAGGGCACACAAGGGGTTAAAAAAGAAGGTAACATTTGTATTTGCTTATGGTAAGCATCACAAACAGAAATGTACGGGTACGCTGGATACCGAGACAATTTGATTTTCATTCGCCAATTTGTTTGTTTTTTAGATATCAGCATATACTATATATCTATATATGTATATTATATATATATAATATATATATATATATATATATATATATATATATATATATATATATATATATATATATATATATATATATATATATATATATTCAATGAAAAAACCAAAGGTTTCACACATGTTATAGTTAGCTGGACATTTCACTCGTAAAAAAACAATGAAATTCCCCCGTTATAGTTAGTTCAGCTAACTATAACTCGCGCGCCCGCAATGCACTACTGATGACGTCACATATTACATCACTCATGACATGGTCAGTGACATCACTCATGACATCACTGATGACATCTCAAATGACATCACTGATGACATCATCCAGTGAATGTGTGTTTTTCTGAAAATTAAACATGTTTTATATATGTATATCTCAAGGTCGATGGAAGAATAAATGAGTATATAAGTGTCTAAATTGATGATTTGTTTCTGAAAAATTGATTGTATAACTGACTGATTAAGTGTATCTTTTTTAATACATGGCTTAGTGAGTAATGTTTAAATGTGTAAATACCTGTATCAGTCTCTCACTTTGTATATAAGTGGCTGCATGGGTTGGTGAGTAGCTACATGAGTGTCTATATAGGTTAATAGTTGGTTTTTTGAGTATCAGTATGAGTGTCTGAGTGTCTTCATGGTGCGGTGGGGGGTATTACGTAGTGCATAGATGCATGAATGAGTGACTCACTGTTTGTATGTGTTGAAGACAGCATGTGTGCAGGACTGTATGGGTGGATGAGTGTGTGCATGGGTGTGTTAGTGAGTGAATGACTGTCTCAATAGTGTCTTTATGAGTAACTACATATGTTTTAAACTAGTATATGTGACTATTGGTGTTTATAAGTGAGTATATGTGAGAGTGAGAGATTGGAAGAGTTCCTGTATGAATAAGTATGTGTTTCTATAAGTGATTGTTAAAAAGACTAAGTATGTGTAAGTTTCTGTAAAAGTAAGTGTGCTGGTGTGTGTATAACTGTATATGCAAGTAAATGGATGTTTGATTCTTTATTAGCATGAGTGACTATGTGTGTGAGTAACTCTATGGATGAGTGGGATTGTGTTACAGGATGTTTAGGTGTATGAGTACATATGATGTGTGAGTACATGTATGAGTGACTGTATAGGATTGTTGGTGGATGAGTGGATGTGTATGTGGATCTTAGAATTACTGAATAGGTTGTTGTAACTGTTATTGGTATGTCCATTGTTTTGAAAATTTTAGTCTCTATTTTTGAATGTTTGTATCAAAGGTTATATTAGGGTGAGAGGAGGTCTACCACTCTGTCACAAGGATAATGTCATCAGTGATGTCATTTGAGATGTCATCAGTGATGTCATGAGTGATGTCACTGACCATGTCATGAGTGATGTAATATGTGACGTCATCAGTAGTGCATTGCGGGCGCGCGAGTTATAGTTAGCTGAACTAACTATAACGGGGAATTTCATTGGTTTTTTACGAGTGAAATGTCCAGCTAACTATAACATGTGTGAAACCTTTGGTTTTTTCATTGAATTTCTAAGGTTTTTTAAATGCTAATTCCTAACTATAACGTGTGTGAAACCCATGGTTTTTTCAGTGAATTTCAAAGGTTTTTTAAATGCTAATTCCTAACTATAACGTGTGTGAAACCCATGGTTTTTTCAGTGAATTTGCAAGGTTTTTTAAATGCTAATTTTTTTTTTTTTCTTCTTTTTTTTTTTACATATTTTTATTTTAATTTTCTATCCTTTTTTAAAGACTATGGTTACATTTTTAAAATTCTACAATATGTTTTTTTTAACATATTTTATAAAATAAACAGGTAAAATTTATTAGCAATACATTTTTTCCTTTTTTTTAAATTTTTTTTTAGTACGCGTACCGTAAGCTTACGGTAAGCGTACGGTTTACGCAATGTCCGTAATTTATCTACGCTGTTTGCGTATAGTTACGCAATTTGCGTAGCCGCGCGTACTCCGCGTGGGGCGCGTACGCGTGTACGCTACACGCGCACGTTACGCGGAAGTGTCGGGGAGTGACTGTTATGCGCATGCGCGCAAGCGCGTGTCTTTTTTACGCGCATGCGTACTTTTGCCGTAAGCGTACCGTAAGCGTACGGTAGGTCATGTGATCATGAAACACAACTTTTGATTGGTTGAAACTACTTTCAGTTCTAGAACTCTCCTACACCACACCCATTCCTCTCATTTCTGCTTGTGATCCCTTAGGAGAAGGAGCTGGGTTGTCTTTGTGATACGATGGCAGAACAGCAGAGCTCTTCTGAGAGTGAGGCTAGCAGCACTACCTTGAGGCAGAGAGCGAGGAAACAAAAGACCTCTTACGTATGGGAGTATTTTACTTTTCCAGAAGGCCAGCAAAAGGTAAATGCACCCTTAGTGACTTGCAAGCTGTGTAAGCGTGTACTTTCAAGAGGTAATCCTGACAGGAAGTATTCCTTTGGGAATCACACCATGATGAGACAACTTAAGGATGTACACAGAAGGACACATGCTCGACTTACTGAAGGTAACCCTTCAGTAAGTCAACCAAGCACATCCACAGCAGCTCAGCCTGGACCATCATCTGCAGAGCCGAGTCCTTCTTCTGCAGGTCAGGTGAGCCCTTCATCTGTGGGGGGAGCATCTCCTTTTTCTGGTCCTCTGGAAATTAACCCTCGGTTTGCGAGGGTTGAAGTACGGTGCGCCAATTGTCACGATCTAATTACTTATAGGCAGACCAGTATGTCCCTAGTGAACAATAAAATAGATCAGCACACTTGTCGTACCGTCTAATATTCCCATTCTTTCTTTCCTCTGTCCCTGCATGAACACAACGGCTCTTTTAAGAGCCAACCTTACCTTTCATCTATTTTTTATATATTTTTTTTAAAACTTTTTTTATTTTTTTTTTTACCGTACGCGTACGGTACGCGTAATTTTTTTTTTTTTTTTTAGAAAAACACTAAAAATCAATTATCACATTACAAGGTCCTTGAGAGACTACAATTAAAAACTGCAAATGTGATTGTAGAGAAGTGGAAAAAAGGGACCATGACATTATTGACTTACCATACCCACTCAAAAAAAGATTTATTCATTTAATTTATTTTTAATTGCTTTTAAAATGGTTCTAGTTTTCGAAAATTTTCTATCTCAATCTGAAAAAAAAGAAAAAAGTATTAATATTTAATAAAACATTTAATAATACAGTACACATATTTACATATTTTTCAAAAAATATTTTTGCCTTTTTTTTGCTGTTTTCAGAAAATATTGCATTTCACTATAAATTGTGAAAGCAATTGCATTCATCATTTAACAGCAGGCAAAAAAAATTAACAATCTCAAAGATTGTTTTTAAAAAAGCCCACAATCTCTTTTTGCATAAACATAACTTTATAGAAATGCATAATATTCTTAAAAAATATCATCTAATATCAATACTTATTTCTTTAAAATACCGTCTGATATTTTTGTTTCAGAAGTATAATCACAATAATATATGTCAAATAACTCCACAATACATCTGGTTCCATTTCCTTTAGGCCAAATAGTAATTTTAAAATTCTTTTTTTGTTTAATTTCCAATGGTAATCCAATAAAAAACAAAAGTTTAAATTGTACAGATGTCACCGATTCTCTGTAACATTTTGGTTTGCGAAAGATTAATTAATAATTAAATAAGTCCACAATAGAATTGTTTACTTTTCCGCATGGCCAAATAGTAATTTTAAAAATCTTTTTTGAAAAAATTTCCAATGGCAATCCAATAACATTCCAAAATTTAAATTGTGCAGATGTTACCGATTTTTTCTAAATTTTTGGTTTTCCAAAGTTTCCTTAAAAAATTGAAAAATTCCACATTACAATTGGTTACCTTTCCATTAGGCCAAATGATAATTTGTTAAATCTTTTTATTTGTAAATTCCAATTGGTAATCCAATAAAATGGTAAAATTGTTTTGTCCAGATGTTGTCAAATCTCTCTAAAATTTAGGTTTCAGGAAGATTAGATAGGAATTTGCTAAATCAAAAGGCAAACGTTGCTTAAAAATCAATTGGGAATCATTACACAGTGTCCAGCCTTTTTCACATTTAAGATAAACTGTGTAATGACCAGAAGTTACAGTAGGTCCATCATGGAAAATTATTGCAACTGTTATAAAAGTTTTTCCTGAAATTGATAATTGCTGTCCTGTAAACTTCTTTATTAAAGTATCCAATTTTGAACCATCAGCTCTACATCGTTGCATCATTAAAATTACATACTGTCTGTATTCCTTTAAAATTAATGTTGAAAACATGTCAGATTTACACTCACCGCATTGCATGCTATGATTAGCATCTTTAACTAATTTAGCAAAAGTGACTGTTTTACTCTCTGGCAATGTTAAATAAATAAACCTTTCAGAATCAACATTAGAGCCACATATATTATAACAGTTTTCACAACTATGTTCCCATTTATAAGAGAGACCAAATAAATTTTCAATGTTAACCCCTTCTTCTTCCAGTACCTTAAGAAAATAAATCAAGAATTCCTGTGCGTCTTGCTGTACATTTTGAGAAAACTGTGTTCGTCCTGAACATACATCTAAAACTTTTCTAATTTCAGTAGCACTTTCTATTTGAGTTTTATCATTACTCAGCTTTTCAAAAAGGAGACTCAGCACAGTACAGAATCTTTTTCCCTGATTTACTATTATCTGCTCTTGCAAACTTTCCAGATAAAATGCAACATTCAGCACTACATTAGCGTAGCAGTTGACACCAGAGCTATTTTCAAAATAACATCCTACAACCTGTTCTTCATTTTCCTTATTCTTTTTGCTTGCAATTACATCACTCCTCTTTTTTTTCCTCCTCTCTACATCTTCATTACAGATATTCTCATTTCTCCTTTTACGAGAAACTACACGTTTCTCCAACACAGGATACTGACCTAAATGAGGAGCATAGCTTCTTCTTAATCTATTATACTCCTTTACACAATTTGTATCAGCACTAACTTTTGAATCATCAAAGTCCATCATGAATAAACCTGATAATGTTTTCACTCGTGACAAAGCAACATATGCCATACCTTCTTTGAACACAGTTGAACCAATGTTCACAAATGCACAATCTACAGTCAATCCTTGAGACTTGTGAATAGTTACAGCATATGCTAGCGAAAACGGAAACTGCTTCCTACGTACATATAAGTCTTTCACAAGCATGAAACGAACTGTACAACGACAAATGTCTTTAACTTCTTCTATCTGATCAAATTTTATTTTTAAACATTCAATTCCATCTTTTTTCTGATAATTAATAAAACCCACAACTCTTCCCATAGCTCCATTAACTAAACCTTTTTCAACATCCAAATTTCTCCTTAAAAATACTCTACAGTTCATGCAAACATATAGATTTTTTTCTAATCCAGCTGTTTTGGAAATCTTCTTCTCTAGTGAATCCAATTTATTTTTCAGTGTGCCTGTTAATGTGACAGTAATTCTTCCATCCTCAATTTTGTCCACTGCTTCCAATTTCCTGATATCTTCCTTTTCCAATTTCAAAAGCTCCTCATTGAATATTGAGCATTCACGTAGAGTTGGCATTAAGCAGATGACACTTTTGTTTTCTGCAATGTTCTTTTATATCTTCTCTGCAACTATTTCTTCCTTTGGAAATAAATTATGTAGCAGCCGAGTCTGTAATGCTTTTTTGCCAGCTTCTGTGAGTAGTCCAATCCTGATATCTTTCAGAATACTTCCATATTCTTCATCGTTTGCTTGCCTCATATTAGTTGTAAGTTCCTTGTACTCAAAGAAGGACCAAATATTTGTATTACCGATGCTTCCCAATGACTTCTTCGTGTCTTCATGTGTCACAGTATTAAACACTGGTTGTCCTTTAACTGGAGTAAGTTGCAAAAGATCTCCAAAAACTATGACGTGTTTTCCTCCAAATAACACGTCATAGTCTGACTTCAGAATTTGCTGCATTCTTAAATGCACAAAGGCAAGCATTAAGTTCGATACCATGCTCACCTCATCAATAATGAGAACTTGCATCTTCTTCAATACTCTTGAAACTTCCAAGCATGCTTCTCCAGTTAGCTTGTTGTATTGTATTTTGTTCTCATGCTCCACTGGTAACATTAGCAAACGATGTAAAGTGATTCCTTTTATGTTATATGCTGCTAACCCAGTTGGAGCAGTAACCACACAAGACAAAGTAGAATCCGTTTTTTGCTGTAGGTAGCTTCTGATGACTTTTATTAGGAAACTTTTTCCAGTTCCAGCTTGTCCGCTTACATACATCCTGATTGGATGAAATGATGTGCATGAGCACTCTTTTTTTTCATGTAGAAATCCGTGATCAATTTTGTTTCTGATCTCTTCATAAATTTGTTGCTGCTCTTCGTTCAGTTGTCTTTCCAAATTTTGTAAGTCTATAAATTCTTCTTGAGCTTGATTCATAGCCGTTTCCACTTCATTCATGGCTATTGATGCTTCATTTTCAACGATTGGTTGTCCTAGGGGATCTTGACTGAGTGTTCCTGAACTTTGGCTGTCCTGAGAACTGTCTCTAGCTATTTCTGCTGCAATTGTAGTTTCCTGTTCAATTTCTTCATTTAAAATTTGCAGATAAGTTGTGAATGTATTGCATTGTATGCTGTCTTTGCAAGCATTAAAAGAATCTTCATAGCTTTGAAATTCTCCCAGTAGTTCATCCTCTGTACGCCATGGTTTAAACAGCTGTAAAAGAGCCAAGTAGTAAAATTCCTTTTTGTCAGTAGTGTCGCAACTCAGCTTCCGGTGATTTATCAAACTTCCTTTTGTTTGCTTCACCAAACATCCTTCCTCACCAATGACTTTATATTTTCCATTGTTGATGTCTTCTGCGGCTTTCCGTGAATAAATGTAGTTCTGCAGCACTTCATAGAGACACATGTTCTCCAGATGATGACTTCTCTTTGGGTAATATGTATCCAACATGTTTGATTTCAAAATATCTGTACTTTCTGGGTCATTCTCGGCCAAATATTCAATTTCTCCAACAGATTTCAGTACCCGATTTCTCATTGCTGCAAGGCCTAAACTTGCCCAAATTATTCTTCTTGATTTCGAGTAGAGACTTGCAGAAGATAACCTATCTGAACATTCGTAGGATCCAATTTCTCGATGCGATAACATCTTCAAACTGAAACTGTACAGCTTCTTACTGACAGTTTTCTCGTGAGAAATCTCTTCCCACATTTCCTTCAATTCTGTTTTTTCTGATTTCGTAATGTAAGACGTTACATATCGAGCAACAGCAATGGAATTGTCAGCTACATACTATATATCCATGTTAGCGTTCCACATGGATAAAATCACTGGGTTGTAGTCATTTATATTTTTTGATTCTTCTTTTCTTTTAAGGTTGTAGGTATTCTTAGGTGATTTTCTTGTGATAGTATGTCTCACAGATGACATAAAACTGTTAACTCTTCCATTTGAAAGAACAGGTCTAGGAAATCCAAATCGACATTTAGTGTAGTATTTATCTTTGCTCTTGTATTTCCGTCGATAGTATTTTCCACACCGATGACTTTGGAAACGTAAAACTTGCTCCTTTAACTTTTTCTCTTCTGTGCTTTTTGGTATAGCACATGTTGCATATTCTTCAATGTAAGATAACACTGCTTCATCAGTATCTGTTCCAAACTTTGGGGCATCCTTGATCCACAACAGCATATGAATATGAGGAGCACCTCTTGCCTGGTACTCTTTTCTCCAAAAGAAATCCACTACTTCTCCTAGAGGTGGATTTTTTTTATTGCAGATGAAGGACATCATAGCCTCAAATCTATGATTGAAATATCTGCAAACATTAACCGGATCCAATGAGCACAGTTCTCCTGCTGTCTTGTATTCGATGTTTTTAATGTTTGAATTTGCCTCTCGTAGAAAATCCAGTAAATCATCCCAAGCGTACTCGGCACAGCTTAGGGTAAGGAACCATGTTGGAGTTCCTAAATTCCGTAACATGCATTTTAATTCACCATGGCGTCGGTACCAATATTCATTTGTCCCACGCTGACAAGCCATCAGATTGATCAGTTGTGTTTCCAAATGATCATCTCGGTGCTGCACTTTCTCCATAAAATCCTTAGCAGACACATTTTGTAAATGTACTCCACTTTTTAAAATGTGATTTACTGCATAAGACAGTGCAGACAAGTCGCTTTCAAATAAAAGATGGAACAAATAAGGAATACTTTGTCGAAATCTGGGATCTTCAGCATATAGTCTTGTAGTCCGATACTCAGAAGCTGGAATCTGTTCTGGACGTTCATCGTATCGTCCTCCTTTTCCTGTAGGAAACAGCTGGGGAAAACATCGAGCTTCCAAGCTCTCCTCCCATACACTCACAGGAGTTCCTTTTGCTTTCTTCATCTGAAACAGATCAATATTGTCTCCCATAACTTCTTTTGAATGAAGAGGATGTATGCTAAAATGTTCATAAACTTCTTCTTCCTTTGACTTGTCCACTTTTTCAATTTGTCCAGTTGGTGTTTCTGTCCTTTTCGATTGAAATCATTCTTTCCAGTACAGACATTTTGTACATTTTTCCTTTTTTTGAATATGTTCCTTAGAAAATCTTTTGTTTGCTTACCAGAAGATTTTTTCTTCTTCCCAACATGAGCATCTTCAACTAACTTAGGTCCTCCAGTTGTCTTCAAATATAGGTTTTTTTTGTGGTCTTTTTTTACTCTGGATTTTGTAGGCATCTTAAATTTTGTTCACTGCTCTTCAGCAATACCTGAAAAAAACTAAAAAAAAAATCCTTTATTTTATTTAAATATATTACTACATTTGTTTTCACATTAGTCACAAAACGAAATTTCTTTGCCAATTTGAAAGCACACTTACTGCTCTTTTTTTTGGCAACTGATAAACACTTTACAGACTGACACATTATGAATCCACTTTTCAGATTTTTTAAAAAGCACATGTCCAAACTGCTTTTTCAGACCATCACCATTTGTAACCTGGGTGACTGCCTACACTCCAGCAAGGGCAACCAGCCTTAGTGATGCTGAATGTATTTGCATTACTGACTGAAACCTCAAACCCCACTCGCTTGTGAATACTGTCCATGATTCCACATGGTAAGTAGCTGGCTGTGTGCTAAGAGTCTGCTTCTGCACCAAAAAAAGGCTCCCCCTTTCCTTCTAATCCAACTGTGAAATCACCAGAGCAATACACAATAAATCTATGCCTGTAATTCCTATTTACACACAGAGTCATGTTTTCACATTAGTCACAAAACGAAATTTCTTTCCAATTTGAAAGCACACTTACTACTCTTTTTTTTGGCAAGTGATAAATACTTTTACAGACTGACACATTATGAATCCACTTTTCAGATTCTGAAAACAGCACATGTCCAAACAGCTTTTTGAGACCAGCAACATGTGTAACCTGGGTGTCTGCCTACACTCCAGCAAGGGCAACCAGCCTTAGTGATGCTGAATGTGTTTGCATTACTGACTGAAACCTCAAACCCCACTCGCTTGTGAATACTGTGCATGATTCCACAGGATAAGCAGCTGGGTGTGTGCTAAAAGTCTGCTTCTGCACCAAAAAAGGCTCCCCCTTTCCTTCTAATGCAACTGTGAAATCACCAGAGCAATACGCAATAAATCTCTGCCTGTAATTCCTATTTGCACACAGAGTCATGTTTTCACATTAGTCACAAAACGAAATTTCTTTGCCAATTTGAAAGCACACTTACCGCTCTTTTTTTGGCAAGTGATAAACAGTTTTACAGACTGACACATTATGAATCCACTTTTCAGATTTTTTAAAAAGCACATGTCCAAACTGCTTTTTCAGACCAGCACCATTTGTAACCTGGGTGTCTGCCTACACTCCAGCAAGGGCAACCAGCCTTAGTGATGCTGAATGTATTTGCATTACTGACTGAAACCTCAAACCCCACTCGCTTGTGAATACTGTGCATGATTCCACATGGTAAGCAGCTACCTGTGTGCTAAGAGTCAGCTTCTGCACCAAAAAATGGCTCCCCCTTTCCATCTAATGCAACTGTGAAATCACCAGAGCAATACGCAATAAATCTCTGCCTGTAATTCCTATTTGCACACAGAGTCATGTTTTCACATTAGTCACAAAACAACATTTCTTTGCCAATTTGAAAGCATACTTACTGCTCTTTTTTTTGGCAAGTGATAAACACTTTTACAGACTGACACATTATGAATCCACTTTTCAGATTTTTTAAAAAGCACATGTCCAAACTGCTTTTTCAGACCAGCACCATTTGTAACCTGGGTGTCTGCCTACACTCCAGCAAGGGCAACCAGCCTTAGTGATGCTGAATGTATTTGCATTACTGAGTCCAACCTCAAACCCTTAAACTATTCTTTTATTATACCAGTACACCTTAATTTATTGTGAAAACATAGTCCATATTATTTTACTTGTTCCTCACATTTAAATTTCTCCCAAAACAGAAAATAATAAACACAACTTCAACAAAAAGAATTGCATTTCTATTATTCATTTCTTAATTTACCATATACATCCCCTCTCAAACTCTAAAATCACCTTTAAAATTAGTTAGTTGTGAAAGAAATGTGGCACTCAAACAGCAGATTATCAGAGCCAGGATCTCTGTTCTTTACACCTCTCTCCTCTCAGCAGAACCAGATAATGGCAAACTTTCCCTCTCTTTTTCCACACATATACATGTTAGTTTCAAATCTCAGTGCTTGCCCCTTATTTTCAAATGTAATCACACATTTCTATTGGTTGAAAACCAACCCTTTTCCAAAAGTACCCTTCCCCCAACTTGACTTCTGCCTAGTACCCTTCCCCCAACTTGACTTCTGCCTGCTACCATAGCAACAGCTCATGGAACACTGCTGTGTGGAGTCAGGTCAGAAGTTCGCCAAACAATGTTTCAATTCCACAGAGCAAGAGTGCTTGACTTTTCAAACCTAACAGCAAATCCATAGTACTGTTCTTTGGTAACACATTTTTCTGTACCAATACAAAACATGCTTCTATTAATTTACACATACAGCCTAGTTTTTATTCTAGAATGGTATGAAACAGCCAATCAGTTCTTTTTTTAATGAAAAAAATATGTATGCCTCCATTTCCAAACTGTCTTTCTTTTCATATTGCCATTCTACTGAATTACACCTCCTGAGTGCATCCAGTTCTCCTTTGAAGATGTTCACAGTGTGGATTGTAGGGCACAGCTATGTCTTCTGGAGTGAAAAGTTTGCAGAGAAAACAGGTATGGTGAGAGACCTTGCTTTGCCAAATGTAGACATTAAATGGATTGGTCAGAGAGGGTTAAAGTGGCACCAATTGATGCCATTGGTGAAATCCTTCATGCGCATCCAACACCCTGACCTCATAATAGTGCACTGTGGTGGCAATGACCTAGGCACTTTGACTGGGGTAGGTCTGGAAATGCTTATGAAGGACACCTTTGCACAACTGTTTTCACTTTTCCCTAAAACTGCCTTTGTGTTTTCTAACATATGCCAAAGGCAAAAATGGAACTGGTCCAATCATTTCTGTCCGCAGATTGACAAAGCAAAAAGCACGTCAACAAATCTGTTTCTGCTTTCCTCCGTGACTATGGTATGGGTTCCATTTACCACAACAACTTGCGTTATGACATGCAAGACATTTATAGAGGAGATGGTGTGCACTTCAATGATGAAGGGAACAGAGTCTTCCTCTTGAACCTTAGACTCTGCATCGGTACTTACTTGTAGGTACCACAAAAAAATCACTTCATAAACACAACGGCTCTTTTTAGAGCCCCCTAATATCTAAACACTTAAATCTGATTTTCATTTTTGTTTTTTTGTTTTTTTTACCGTACGCTTACCGTACGCGTACCCCGTGATTTTTTTTAAAATCAATAAATGTTTTCTTTGTACTTTTCTGTCCTTCTTTGACCCCCTTACAAATGTTAGGGGGTCTGTAACTCTCCTCCTTGCCCCCTTTTCTTGTTATCACTCTTTTTTTTCTGAGTGAAACACACGAAATGGCGGCCGCCGCTTCCTGGTTTCGACCGATTCGAATGTTTACTAAGATCTAAGAGCCAATCAGAATCGCGCTCGCGCACGCCACCGTACGCGTACGGTAAGCGTACAGTAAGCGCACCGTAAGCTGGCTCAGATATATATATTGATTTAAAGGCTATTTTCTCAGAATCTACTGAACAGATTTACACCAAACCTACAAAAGGCACTTCCTTGACCTGAGGACTACCTCTCTGCCAAATTTCTAGTAATTCTGTTCAGCCGTTCGGGCTGTAGCCCTGTCTAAAGGTCCTATGGAAAAATGCATGGGAAAAACGCGTTTTGGGACCCCCCTTTTATCTCAGCCCCCGCTTGACGAACCCCCCCGAGACTTTCAGGGAAGGAGCGGAGCGTAGCGCCCCACCTATTTTGAAAAATTCGCGAGGATTCGTCGACCGGCGCCAAAGTTATTCAAAATAGAATGTTGCGGATTTCCTATGGAAATGTGGTCCTAACTATAACTACCTACTGGCGACCGCCAGTAGGTAATATATATATATATATCCCAAACACGAAATTGCTCCTTCCGGATTACTGGGACCCTTGAAGGTTGGCATTAGGCCTGGGCAAAAATTTCGTTCCGTTCGCGGAAATTGCGATAATTTGACATTTTTGCGTTCCGCGGAGAGCGCGAAAATGTCAAAAATTCCGGTTTCCGCAGCTTGGCGATAATTTGTTTCTTGCTCGCGCTGTAAAATGATACATTCTCGCGCGCGCGCGATCGCCTTACCTGAATCCCTGCGTTCGCCGACAAGTTTTCTTGATCCGGTCGCGTTCTCCATGAGATGTTGTATTGTTTTTAGCCATTTGCGCTGTCTCGCGACAGTTCGCGCCCGCAGTGACGTCATGCGTCGCGCGATCACGTCTTTCTTCTCGCGATCATGCACCGCGAGAACAACTCAAAACAAGATGGCCGCGCCCGCAAGCAACCACATGGGTAAGTTGGCGACCCGCAACCATGCAGAAAATCTCGCGAACATGCCGGAAAAAAACTTCCGCATCTTCGCGATATTTCTGCTTGTTTGCGATAATTTTAAACATTCTCGCGATAATTTGCGAAGGTTAATTCCGCAAATTCCGCCCACCCCTAGTTGGCATACACACCGGCAAAGCCAGCCGGCTAACAGAATCCAATTTACAGGCGAAAATAAAGTATGTTCTCAGTAGACAAAGACGGATTCCAAAATAGTGGATGGTCAAGGGTTTTATTTCACACAACGCGTTTCGGCAAGCAGCCTTGTTCACGTGTAAAAGAAAATAACGAATAGCAGTCTTACATATGCTTGCGGTCTCTCTCATAATCGTGATCAACAAAGGACTTACTCAGTTGAGCAAACAAACAGCCGAAAATCGGCGGCCATCTTACACTGTGCAAAACCAAAGGGTTACATATTGAATTTGGTCAGACTGAATTTACTTAAAATATTTGTACCGGGTTAGACATGCATGCATAATACAATATTGCCACTTGTCAAGAAAATCAAGTATTTCATTATAAACCTGACCAAAGTGGGTAAATCACGAGGTTGTATGGTGGCCCCGTCTTATGCAATCTCCATTTTGGATCGGTGTCCCAACAACCAACAATACAACACATATTTGGCAAAGTGCATACATGTTTGTGCATGAGATGACCTATTTCAACATCGTAAAGATCAACAGTGTGGTTAAGAATATGTATCTAATGCTCTCAAATAGCACGGCATGTTAGTGTATATGGCAATTGCCACTACTATCACGTGAAACAAATAACGCCCGCAATAGGCTGAATATTCGATGGAGAGAAACGAGTCCTTCCACCCTCCCATGCAGATAACAAACCACATATGAACTCACTGGGCCAGTGCTCCCACTACCGATTTGAATTGATGGTAATTCATATGTCATAGGTTAGGGAATAAATACCTCAGGGGGATATACCAAAGATAATTTACTTAGTCTCCACACGTAATTCCGTGCCCGGATTTACCGGTTATTGTAGAAATATATACTATAATACTGCCCAAGTGGGCTTCAAAAAGATAATATATCCACAACTGAACCTTACCAACCATCATTACACAGTAATAATACATATCTTCGCATCGGCAGGGTGATACTCTCAAAGTTCAAGGTTAAGTGTCTGCACACACATCTCAATATAAAGGGATTAGTATTCAAATACCATACATATGATTGGTAGACATTTCTGGAGACTGCTGAACGAAAAGTACAAACGGTGAAAACGTATGAAAAAGTGCATGATGAATCAGAGAAAAAGGGTAGGATGCCCGTGTAGGTGCTGTCATGTGGAGGGGCCCCTTCCTTCTCTCCTGTAGAAAGATACAAATAATAAAAACCAAGGTTAAAACTGTGAAATACAAAGTCAACAATTCACATTGCAAACTAGAGGCTAGAAAGGTGTAAAACGTATCTGCAGCTTGGACTAAATTTCAAAAATGTATACTATTCATGCAGATTATGCCATCACTCTAACAACCCATGTCACCAAAAACAATCTAGGTCCTGGACTAGGATCCTGTTTTAAGATGAATTGACAATTCCTCATCCATATTTAGCCCTCCCGGGGTCTTGGTTTGGAAATCTATGATATACCTAGATTCCCTTTGCCTTAGAGGCAATACCCTATCCCCCCCTCGCGAATTCTTGGGGATATGTTCCAAAATCAGATAGCTCATCTCCGATACATTGGAGTAATGTCGGTCGTAGAAATGCTGAGCGACTGGATATTTGGGATCGTTGTTGGTTATCGCTCTCTGATGTTCTAATATCCTCTTTTTTGCTGCGCATGTAGTGCTACCAATGTACCAGAGTTTACATGTGCATTCTATAGCATAAATTACAAAGTTGGTGCTACATGTCAAAAATTGATAAATCTTTTTGGTCACCCCTCTGTAATCCAGCATTACTTTATATTTGCTGTGCTTACATGCTTTGCAATGGCCGCATGGGAAAAATCCTACGAGGCCATGGTCAGTGGAGGTGGGATAGTTCATAATATCATTTCTCACAACCAAGTCCCGTATGTTCTTATCTCTCCTGTAAGTGATGGTAGGTCTATCGGTGATGAGATCCCCTAGTGTGTTATCTGCCTTCAAGATGTTCCAATGTCTCGACACTATGTGTTTTATTTTCTGTGAGTCATTGTTGAAAGTAAGGATGAGACGAGTGCCCGCCTCTCCTTGATCATCATCCCCTTCAATTTTGTCTCGTAGAGTCTCATCTCGGTCTACTCTTTCAGCGCGGTCTCTTGCTTTATTGAGGACCCAACGAGGGTAACCCCGAGTGAGAAACCTAGCAATAATGTTGTCTCTTTCCTCCCAATAAGACTCAGGGCTGTTGCAGTTTCGTTTAGCCCTCAGCAGCTCCCCATAAGGTATGCTCCATTTGAGTGCCTCTGGGTGGCTGCTGAGGGCATGTAAAACACTCTTACCAGCATTGGCCTTGCGGAACAGGGTAGTTCCCACCTTACCATGTTCAATTTTCAGACTTACATCAAGAAATTCTACCTTGTTGGCATCAATGCTCCCAGACAGAACGATGTTATATTTGTTGGCATTAAGTTTGTCAATAAAGGTATCTGCTTCATCTCTACTGCCATTCTAGACGATGAACAAGTCATATATGTAGAGTCGCCACACGATGACTTTCGGAAGGTGTTCCTGCAATGAGCTGTCGCTTAAGATCTCTTGCTCCCAGTATCCCATGAAGAGATTAGCAAAACTGGGAGCAAAGCAAGAACCCATTGCAGTACCGTTCACTTGCCTGTAGAGGGCGCCATTGAATGAAAATATATTATTTTGTAGACAATATTTTATCATCTCCAAAATCATAAGACTGTGATCGCGATATTTTAAGGGTCTCTGTTTGAGGAAAAATTCACATGCATTCAAACCTTGGACATGGTCAATTATCGTATAGAGTGATTGTACATCTAAAACAATAAAAAGATAACTCGATTGCCATGTCAGGCTATCAATTTTGCAGAGAAAGTCCTTAGTATCCCTTAAATAACTGGGCAGTAATACCTCGAATTCTCTCAAAAAATGGTCAACGTATTTGGAGATGTGTTCACTTACGCACCCAATAGAAGACACAATGGGGCATCCCGGAGGTTTGGTGTTGTTTTTGTGCAATTTGGGTAAGAGATATAAGATGGGTACCCTAGGATGGTCTTTTTTCAAGTAGCAAAACTCCTCCCACTCTAGAAGACCCTTGTCTTTCCAAGTAATCAATTTGTCCCAAATTAGAGTTATACTCTGATGGTAAATGTCCCAAGTTACATGTACATAGAAATTGGTCTTCAAGTTGGCGTAAAGCCTCATTGATACACTCCTCTCTATCAAGAATGACTACATTCCCCCCCTTATCTGCAGGGCGAATAATTATTTCAGTGTCTGAGGATAAAGATTTGAGTGCCTGTCTCTGCGCCCAGGACAGATTACTGCCAGCATTAGTTGAATATTTTTTGTTTTTACTGAATCTAAGCTCAGTAAGTGATTTGATAATGCAATCTTGGAAGGTATCTATGTTATCACGTGGCAAGGATGGTACAAAAGTGGATTTGATTTTGAAAGGTGTTTTAGCTACTGCTCCTGTGTTATTTCCATGTCATCTAGTACCTGTGTCACATTGATCTCTGCTTGATCGCCTTCATCACTACGGGCTAATTCAGCCATAGTAATAAGTGTATCTATATCACCAATAGCCAAATTTTCGTTATTGTGAACTTTACTCGCTCTATTGTTGTGATTAAAGCTTTGTAATATATATTACCTACTGGCGCTCGCCAGTAGGTAGTTATAGTTAGGACCTATTATCCATAGGAAATACGCAACATTCTATTTGGAATAACTTTGGCACCGGTTGACGAATCTTCGCGAAATTTTCAAAACTCGTGGCCCGCTCCGGTCCGCTCCTATTCTGAAAGTCTCGGGGTGAGTTGTGAAGCGGGGACCGAGAAAAAAGGGGGTCCCAAAACATGTTTTCCCCATGCAATTTTCCATAGGGGCTGTTAGTCACAGCTACAGCCCGAACTGCTGAACGGAATTTCACCAAATTTGGCAGAAAAATAGACCTTGGTTCAGAGTCGTGCCTTTTGCTTAAATGGTGTAAATCCGTTCAGTAGTTCCTGAGAAAATCAAAATCAAAAACACATATATATCTATGGCCGCGCTGGATCCACGCACCCTAAGAGCACCCTGCCGTGCACGAGCTGTATTCTAATTGGCTGTCAACACTCCAAATCAGGAAGTGTTGGCAGCCATCAATTCATGTTTATTTTTTTTAAATCAGCAAAATCCGCGCTGGGTGCGCGGATCCTGCAGATCCCAAAAAAACCGAAGCTCCCGCGCTTCAATGCTAATTAGCCCCCGGGGGGCCAAATCCCGGGAGCGTGTTAAAAATAAAGGTTGGGGGGGCCAATAACCCCTCACACTGCCCCGGGGACTGCCACGCACGGGGCAAAGTATGAATAATTGCGGGGCTTAATAGTTTAATGTGGGGGGGCCTCTAAGACCCCCCGAGCCCCGGGGGCCACCACCCCCGGGGCTCGACTTTATTAACATTGCGGGGGGGCACACAACCCCCGCAGCCCCGGGGACCGCCACCCCCGGGGCTTTTTAAAAATAAATAAATAACCTGTGGGGGGGCTCAAGCCCCCCCACACGCCCCAGGGACCGCCACCTCCGCGGGGCACTAAAGATTAAAACCATGTCATGAGTGATGTAATATTTAACGTCATCAGCAGTGCATTGCGGGGGCGCGAGTTATAGTTAGCTGAACTAACTATATCAGGGGAATTTCTAGGGTTTTGTATGAGGGAAATGTCCAGCTAACTATAACCCCCTGAAACCTATGGTTTTTTCAGTGAATTTCTAAGGTTTTTTAAATGCTAATTCCTAACTATAACGTGCCTGAAACCTATGGTTTTTTCAGTGAATTTCAAAGGTTTTTTAAATGCCAATTCCTAACTATAACGTGCATGAAACCTATAGTTTTTTCAGTGAATTTCAAAGGTTTTTTAAATGCTAATTCCTATCTATAACTTATCTCTAAAGATATCATGAAAAGAATTCTTTTTTAAAAGTAGGGTGCACATTAGTTTTGTGGAAAAGCATCTTTGTGATTGGTTAAGAAAAAGCAGTTTCAACGTGGAGTACATATCATAGGATAAAATTTGCTCAGCTCAACCACACCTGCTACTTGCATTTGGAAGGCACTGTTCGAACTTAAAACAATCGTGAACTTTTAACCTGCACGTGTTGTTAAATGTTCAAGAAAATGTGGCAAAAAAAAATCGTTAAGTTTTAAAAAATGGATGAACTTTTAACCTGCACGTGTTATAGAATGTTCTAGAAAGTGTGTTGATAGAATACGTTGCACTTCTGACTTCTATGTGTTGTTGAATATTAAAAAAACGGTTCATATGGAAAATTAAAAAGAAACCAATTGAAAAGTTTTGAAACCTAAAAGAATCAAGGAACTATTCTAATTCATTCTTTACATGTATTTATGTGTGCAGCAACAAAATTATAGACACAACAGAACTAGGAAGAGGAAGAAGCAAGGAGTGGGGGAGGGGGGAGATGGGCAGAATGGCACACATGCACAATTAAGTACAACACACATGTAGACTAACAATGGCCAAAATGAAACACACCAACAAGGAGCACAAGTCACACAACCCGCCAACATCATACCACTGAACGAGCATAGAAGTGAAAACCACGCTGCATTCATACAGGATGTGTACAAAGGCCAGTCGTTGGTGTTGTGGGATGTCTGCGACCATGGTCATCATGGATGAGATGCCCAGCATGTGGCACATAGTTGAGTTCACTGTGTGTTATGTTGCCAAACGGCTGCTCCTCCCTCCCACGAGCCCCCACACTTTTGTACGGTGCGCTGTTGTATCTCGTGCACTCATACAGCACACCATTGTAATGCCCATTTGCGCATATCCTGCTACATTCCAACTACACCATCACAGTGCCGTTTGGAGGTGGTGCATGCCACTTTATAACATCGACTGCTGCGGCTCTTGTAGCAGGCCACACCAGAACACAGAGACACACTTACCACACTTCTTGTACACGGACATGTCTGAGACACCCCGTTCCCCTTGCCGGATAGGCACACCCCTGCACTGACCTGTGAACCCCAGACCAGCACACGCCAGTTGTGCATGCAGGAGGATGCGTGCGTAGCTACACGTCCAGGCTCACTGCCAACGCTGAGGTGACAGCACACTGTGATGTGGCAGGGCTCATGCTTATCATGCTAAGACAATGACCACAGGGACACACTTACTAAGATGTGGGTTTGGGGGGCATTGGCAGTCCTGGAGTTGTTGAGATGAGTCTTCTGGCCCTCATGGGTATCCCTGTATCATGCTCATTGACTCTATGGCACCTGTGGGTGTTCTGGTGTGGCTCTTGGCTGTGTTCCCTTTCATGGTGCAGGTAGTTGTCCTGCTTAACACCAGCAGAAAGCAGGTGTAAAATCCCTGGTGCTAACGTGTCTTATCGCCGGAATTTGTTTCGCATTGCAATTGGTGTGAAAGTTGTGATGTGATTTTTGTTGTGTGCAGAACAATATACGAACTGAGCAGTGTATCTCGTCAAGATCCAGCACCTGACGCACTATTCCCAATCAATATCAATACAATGAGATTTCTTAATAGATTTTGTGTGTACACTGTAAGTGCAGCCAATACCTCAGTGCAATTCAATACAGGATTTTAGTATTTAGAATAAATTGGAAAGGTGCACCTTGTGTCTTTTTGCACGAGAACGGCTAGTCTCCATTTCATTATCAGCACTTAAACAGAAGTAAAGTTGAGATAAATCTAACACACTATTCAGAAGTTGGTGCAAACTGCAGATATCACCAGTATTCCAGCGATAAGTGCCCCAAAATTTAACACCATGGTGGACTCCATCAAATAACAGTAATAAGAACAAGAAAGAGTCACACAGCAGTTAAGAGAACAACCAAAAACGTTATTAATTTTTTTTTCAAACTTAATTTTTTATAATCATAAATATGTAAACGATAAACTATTTTCAAACTTTATTTTTTATTAACATATATATGAACGATAAACTAATAAACATAATGTAACAACAATAATACAAAACAGCAAGGCGGAACAATCCTGTGGAGACCTTGGATGTCGACAACAGACCTGGAAAATCAGAAAGATTGTTAAAAAAAACAACAACATGGTATTCTCAACAAAATACCACAAGAAACAAATCACAGATATATCAAATGCATACAGCTAACAAAATTTTATAAGTTTAACTTACAAAATCTGTAAATGTTGCCGCTTTAAAATATTTACCGAATCTGAGGAAATTTATTTGCAGAAGGCACCACGCCCACAACGATTTTCTTCAGTGGTGAGGACATTTTTTACTTTTCCCAAGGGGAATACAAAGACCAATGCCACCTTGATCACGTGCAAGATTTGCAAAAGAGTTCTCTCACGAGGGGCTCCTAACAAGAAATACTCCTACGGCACAGCAAGTATGATGAAACACCTAAGGACCCTTCATCCGAACAATCTTGCACGAGAAGAGTGCAAACAGATGAGAAACACTCCTATTATTTATCTGTAAAAAAGAATCACAAATAAATGTATATTAATAACTTTCAAAATTATACTATTCCATTACTGTACAAACACATTTTATATAAATACTGACTAAGAAACTATGTCCCTGAACCACAAGTGTGATGGTGGTTAAAACACTACATGCATAGTGCATACCACTTTGAAGCAGTTCATGCCCTAAAGCCTACCTCACTAAAATTCTGCATGCTAACTGACTAAATGATTACAGTACTATAAGGAGACACACTGGGTGAGTGACAGGGTGTTTGCTAGAAGAGTATGAATGCTAACTAGGGAATTGAAGGTGTGAAACACAACTGTGTAGGTGATTAGAGGACTGCATCCATACTGCATAGGCATTTAAAGCAGTCCACGGGCTAAGGCCTGGCTCACTGCATGACTACTTGGGTACTGACTGAATGATTAGAGTACAGCAAGGAGAGTTCCTAGGTGAATTTATAAGTACTAGGCTTTTCGCACAGGGAATGGATTAGTACTTGGTACTGAATGGGTCACTAGAGGTCTGCAAAGGCAGTGACAGGTGCTGGACTGTATGGATACTGACTAGGAAATTGAAAGTGTGAAAGACAAGTGTCTAGGTGGTTAGAAGACTGCATGCATAGTGCCTAGGGGTTTGAAGCAGTCCATGTGCTAAGGCCTGGCTCAGTGCATGAATACTTAGGCACTGAGTGAATGATTAGAATACTGCAAAGATAGTATCTTGGTGAATTTATAAGTGTTTGGGTTTTAGCACAGTGAATGGATTAGTAGATGGTGTTGAATGGGTCACTAGAGGACTGCAAAGGGAGTGACAGGGTGTTTCCTGGAAGTGTATGGATACTGACTAGGGAATTGAAGATGTGAAAGACAATTGTGTAGGTGGTTAGAGGACTGCATGCATAGTGGATAGGGGTTAGAAGCAGTCCATATACTAAGGCCTGGGTCACTGGATGAGTACTTGGGTACTGACTGAATGATTAGAGTACTGCAAGAAGTGTGCCTGGGTGAATTTATAAGTGGTTGGGTTGTGGCGCAGTGAATGGATCAGTACATGATGTTGAATGGGTCACTAGAAGAGTGCAACGGGAGTGACAGGGTGTTTGCTGGAAGTGAATGGATACTGACTGGGGAGTTGAAGGTGTGACAGACAAGTGTGTCGGTGGTTAGAGGACTGCATGCATAGTGGATAGGGGTTTGAAAAAGTCCATGTGCTAAGACCTGGCTCAGTGGATGAATACTTAGGCAGTGACTGAATCATTAGAGTACTGGAAAGAGAGGGGCAGATTTATAATAACTGGCGCATCCCTGCACATCAGCAGGGATGCGCCAGTTATTGTGCGCCACAGCTCCGCCACTATGGATGCGCCGCATTTACAATGCGGCGCACCATGGGGCAAAAACGGACAAATGCGTGACGCATCTGTGCCGTAAAAGTGGCGCATTGCTGGAGTTGCGTCGCAAGTGCGACGCAGCTCCAGCAATGCTTTGGGGGACCTATCTTCACAATGCTGCGTCAATCCTTACGCCTGCTTCAAGCAGGCGCAGGGTTTTGACGCAGCATGGGCTCAAAAGTGACTGAGTGAAATCTTGTAGATTTCACTCAGTCACTTTTAGGAGGCGTTCCTGCGACGGAACGCCCCCCCCCTGCACAGGTACGCCTACTGCTGGCGCAGGGCTTTACAACGTGACGCATCTCCCAGATGCGTCATGTTGTAAATACCCCGCAGCATGGCGCAGGATTTGCGCCGCCGCTGCGTCACAAAAGTGACGCAACAGCGGCGTAAATGAGGCGCAAGGACCTCATAAATCTGCCCCAGAGTGTCTTGGTGAATTTATAAGTGTTTGGGTTTTGGCACAGTGAATGGATTAGTACATGCTGTTGAATGGGTCTCTAGAGGACGGCAAAGGAAGTGACAAGGTGTTTCCTGGAAGTGTATGGATACTGACTAGGGAATTGAAGGTGTAAAAGACAAGTATATAGTATGTTAGAACACTACATGCATACTGCATAGACATTTGAAGCAATCTATTTGGTACTTAGAAACTGACTAAATAATCAGACTACTTCTAGGACAGTGCTTAGGTAAAACTTTTACATTTTCAGTTCTGCCACAGTGAACAGAATAGTACATGGTACTGCACCTTAGTGTCAAACCCTGACTCATTTTATCAATGCATAAGCAAAGACTACCTTCTAATGCTACTAAAACTTGACAACATGACAGGTTTTAAAAGAGTTATCTGTCAGCAAATACACGATGTTACCAAATGCTTCTCTCACAGTGGTTCCCAAATGCACACAGACTCACAGTGTGATTCTAGACAACAACCACTATACCCAGGAGTTTACCAAAAATCATTCACTACTGTGGAAGTGGTAAGGGAACTGCACACAATCTTCATATTTCAGGACTGCACTTTTGTGTCAAAGCCTGACTCGTTTAATGAAAGCATAACCAAAGACTGGCTTCTAATGCTACTAAAACTTGACAACATGACCGGTTTTAAAACAGTTATCTGTCAGCAAATACACGATGTTACCAAATGCTTCTCTCACAATCCTTACCCAAATGCACACAGACTCACAGTGTGATTTAAGACAAGCAACACTATCCTAGGAGTTTACCAAAACTCATTCACTAGTCTGGAATAGTTAATGGTACTGCACACAATCTACATATTTAAGTACAGCACATCAGTGTCAAAGCATGACTCATTTAATCAACGCATAAGCAAAGACTGGATTCTAATGCTACTAAAACTTCACAATATGACAGGTTTTAAAAAAGTTATCTGTCAGCAAATACATGATGTTACCAAATGCTTCTCTCACAGTGATCCAAAATACACACTAACTCACAGTGTGATTCTAGACAACAACCACTATCCCTAGGAGTTTACCAAAACTCATTCACTACAGTGCAAGTGGTAAGGGAACTGCACACAATCTAGATATTTCACGACTGCAATTTACTGTAAATGACTGATTCATTTCATGAAAGCATAAGCCATAACTGTCTTCTACTAAAACTTGACAACATGACATGTTTTAAAACAGTTATCTGACAGCAAATACAAGGTTTTCCAAACACTTCTCTCACAGTGGTTCCCAAATGCACACAGACTCACAGTGTGATTCTAGACAAACAACACTATCCCTAGCAGCTTACCAAAACACATTCACTACAGTGGAAGTGGTAAGGGAACTGCACACAATCTACATATTTCCCGACTGCACTTTAGTGTCAATGCCTAACTCATTTAATCAACGCATAAGCAATGACTGGCTTCTAATGCTACTAAAACTTGACAACATGACAGGTTTTAAAATAGTTATCTGTCAGCAAATACACGATGTTACCAAATGCTTCTCTCACAGTGGTTCCCAAATGCACACAGACTCACAGTGTGATTCTAGACAACAACCACTATACCTAGGAGTTTACCAAAAATCATTCACTACTGTAGAAGTGGTAAGGGAACTGCACACAATCTTCATATTTCAGGACTGCACTTTTGTGTCAAAGCCTCACTAATTTAATCAAAGCATAAACAAAGACTGGCTTCTAATGCTATTAAAACTTGACAACATGACCGGTTTTAAAACAGTTATATGTCAGGAAATA
This sequence comes from Triturus cristatus, assembly GCF_964204655.1. Lineage (NCBI taxonomy): Eukaryota > Metazoa > Chordata > Amphibia > Caudata > Salamandridae > Triturus > Triturus cristatus. Next base: position 822,070,235 of record NC_140591.1, read on the forward strand.
CACGATGTTACCAAATGCTTCTCTCACAGTGGTTCCCAAATGCACACAGACTGACAGTGTGATTCTAGACAAGCACCACTATCCCTAGGAGTTTACCAAAACTCATTAACTACAGTGCAAGTGGTAAGGGAACTGCACACAATCTACATATTTCACGACTGCAATTTACTGTCAATGCCTTACTCATTTAATAAAAGCATAAGCCATAACTGTCTTCTAATGCTACTAAAACTTGACAACATGACATGTTTTAAAAGTTATCTGTCAGCAAATACACAATGTTACCAAATGCTTCTCTCACAATGGTCCCCAAATGCACACAGACTCACTGTGTGATTCTAGACAAACAACACTATCCCTTGCACTATACCAAACACATTTCTTCATCTAGAAGTAGTACTACATTTTAGTATAGAAACATAACATAAGTCATTTCACAAATTCATAAGCAATGACCGGTTTCTAATTCTACCAAAATATAAAAACAACACAGTTTTCTGTCTGCAAACACATAAAAAACACAAATGCTTATCACAGAATGGTTTCTACATGCACACACACTGTCAATAAGATTGTAGAGAAAAAAAGTACTCCCTACACTTTATCAGGAGAAATACATTAGTCTGATTAAAATCAAAATAGTCTTCATACATCCCCTCACAATTAAATAACTCATCTTTCAAATTCTTTTGTAGATTAAGAAGTATATCAGTCACTTACCATATTTTCTTTTACAGAATCTCTGCACTGTGCACCTCTCAGCAAAAACAAAGAATGGAAACGTTTCCCTTTCATTTTCCACACATATACATGTAAACATCAAATCACAATCCTTCACACATAAACTCACATAAAATCAAAAGCAAACACACATTTCTATTGGTTAAACATTTCAACCCTTTCCAACTGAAATACATTTCAACCCTTCTCCCAATCTGCCTTCTGCCTGTTACCATAGAAACAGGTCACTGAGCTCACAGGTCACAAGTTCAGTACACAATGTTACTAAACAAGACAGGAAGTGTGCTTGACTTTTCAACATATCAGCTTATCATATATAATGTTCCTTACAATCTGTTTTTGTTAACCAATAAGAATCATACCTTTAAAAAACAGAAATATACACCCTACCTTTCAGTGTAGAAAGTAGTCATACAACCAATGATTTCTTGTCTTTTTTAAAAAAAACATTGCCGTGGATCCGCGCATCCAATGAGTGAGAATCCGTGCACCCAACGCGATAGGATGCGTGCACCATGCGCGCATTTCGGCGTTCTTTTTTTTTTTTAAAAGGGGGCCCCAGGGGGTCCTTCTGGGATCCCCTAAGCACCTTTAGAGGGTCAGAGTATTTCCACTCTGCCCCCTTTATATGTTTTACACACTTATTCCCCTTGCTTCTTCAGCCTCCCTTCTACCGAGGCAGAAAATGGCCGCCAACAGTTCCTGTTTTCGAATGTAGAGAGACACTCGACAGCCAATTAGCATTCAGCGCGCGATCGGGAGGGTGCGTGCTCAGTTCGGGGAGGGTGCACTTACGGTGCGTGTATGGTCCGCGGATCCTCCGCGGCCATAGATATTTATGTACTTTTAACTCTAATTTTCTCAGGAACTACTCAACGGATTCACACCATATATGCAAAAGGCATGAGTCCGAACTGAGGACTACCTCTTTGCCAAATTTGGTGTCATTCCATTCAGCGGTTCGGGCTTTAGCTGCGACAACAGATCCTATGGGAAATTGCATGGGGAAAACGCGTTTTGGGACCCCCCTTTTTTCACAGCCCCCGCTTGATGAATCACCACGAAACTTTCAGGGTAGGAGCGGAGCGGAGCGGAGCGGAGCTGGCCAAAAGTTTGGAAAATTTTGCAAGGATTCGTCAACCGGCGCCACACTTTGGGAATAGCCCGAACCGCTGAATGGAATGACACCAAATTTGGCAAAGAGGTAGTCCTCAGTTCGGACTTATGCCTTTTGCATATATGGTGTGAATCCGTTGAGTGCCAGATTTGACAACCTGAGAACACTACTGAGGCGGAAGCCGGTAGTCGCTAATCTATTTTAAACTTTGTATACTTGTGTATTGTGTGTGATTTTAAAACCATATGCACCCTTAAAAAACCTTGGCCTTACCTGCTCCTGAGCTTAGCGGCAGACAGCTTGTCGCTTCGCTCTTAGAGCACATCGCGTCCTGCAGCCATTTCCTGGTCGCCGCCAGACATGCCCACCGTGGCTGGCCACGCCCCCTCCGCCCAGTTTGTATAAATCGCGCGCCAAAGCGCCAGCGCTTCATTGACAACCTGAGAACACTACTGAGGCGGAAGCCGGTAGTCGCTAATTTATTTTAAACTTTGTATACTTGTGTATTGTGTGTGATTTTAAAACCATATGCACCCTTAAAAAACCTTGGCCTTACCTGCTCCTGAGCTTAGCGGCAGACAGCTTGTCGCTTCGCTCTTAGAGCACATCGCGTCCTGCAGCCATTTCCTGGTCGCCGCCAGACACGTCCACCGCGGCTGGCCACGCCCCCTCCGCCCAGTTTGTATAAATCGCGCGCCAAAGCGCCAGCGCTTCATTGACAACCTGAGAACACTACTGAGGCGGAAGCCGGTAGTCGCTAATCTATTTTAAACTTTGTATACTTGTGTATTGTGTGTGATTTTAAAACCATATGCACCCTTAAAAAACCTTGGCCTTACCTGCTCCTGAGCTTAGCGGCAGACAGCTTGTCGCTTCGCTCTTAGAGCACATCGCGTCCTGCAGCCATTTCCTGGTCGCCGCCAGACACGCCCACCGCGGCTGGCCACGCCCCCTTCCTACGCACTGACATCGACTATAAAACATGAGCCCCTGCAGGAAGCGCAGCGGACGAGCGCAGCGGGCGCGGCGAATGTGCGCCGAAGGCGCGCATAAGGCAAGCTCGTCTGCGCTCGTCCGCGCCTCGGTAGCACCTGGAGCGACCCCTGAGGCTCCAGCCCCCCTATCCACCACTAGCCCTTCGCCTCTGGCGCGCGAGTCTTTAATCCGACTCAGAGACCACGCTCATGAAGGCCATCTGTCCTTCTTTGACACCGCCTATCCTCTGCACGACTTTGCCTGCAAAGGTTTACTGTCGGGTGGCCTGCTGAACGTCAGGTCTTTGCCTAAACATGCTAATGAAATCTCCCAGTTGATCGATAATCACCATCTTGATGCTCTATTCCTGACGGAGACCTGGACCCACTCCGACTGTAATATTGAATTGGATTGGGCCTGTCCTCAAGATTTTAAAATCCTGCATCTCCCTAGACCTAAGGGTCGGGGTGGTGGAGTCGGTATAATATATAGAGCCTCCTGGACCGTAAAAACTCTTGATATGGACCCAGTGGCCGGCACGGAAATACTTGGACTCTCAATCGACTGCCACTCCGGAACAACTTTCACGGCTGTGATTTGTTACCGCCCACCGGGAGCCTTTAACTCCACTCAGCAGCAGTCGCTCCTCACCACCCTTACTAATATGGCTACCTCTCACAACAAGTTGATCGTCTTGGGCGATTTTAACTTATGGCCCAACGGCAGCCTAGACTCCGCTCTTAACAATCTACTACTTTCCTGTGAAGGTATGGGACTCTCCCAGCTGGTCAATAAGCCTACACACTCCGCAGGGCACCAGCTCGATTTAATCTTTTCCTCCCCCCAGCTAGTACTCCTGAGCGACATTCTGCCTATGTGCTGGACCGACCATGCGCTCATTAAATTTCACATAGCCGACAGCAGGGCCAGCAGATCGTCACTCAGCTCCGGCCCCGATCTTTTGTTCAGAGATTGGAAAGCTCTGGATAAACTAAGACTGACCGGCCCGGTTTTTGAGGTGGAAGACAGCTTCTCCATCGCTCAGTCGGTAGAGGACAACTATCTGTCCCTCTGCTCAAGGATTTCCAACATCTCCGACCGCCTCGTCCCTCAGAAAAAGGGCAAACCAAAGAGACGAGCACCTGCCCCCTGGTTCGACGACTCATTGAGAGCACTCAAACTAGCCTGCAGACAAGCAGAGAGAAGATGGAGGCAAGGCTATTCTGCCACCAATAAATCTCTTTGGAAAGACAACCTCCGGGCGTACAAAACTGCCATTGCCCATAATAAGGCCAACTATTACTGTTCCACCATCACCAATGCCACCAACAGTTCGAAAAGTATCTTCCAGATTCTTAAAAACTTAACCCATCCAGACTGTGTAACTTCTTCGCAGCCCCCCACCCAAGCCCTCTGTGATAACCTCGCAGCATTTTTTATCAACAAAATAAACACCATCATTCAAAACCTGAAAACACCCCCTTCTCTGGCAGCACCTAACATTCAGGGATCCAGCACCAGTTCTCAAAACCTGACGCCTCCAGGCTCCGTCCTGACGGCCAGATTACGGGAATTTCCTCCTATCCCGGTCTCCGAGTTTGAAAGACTGGATGCTTGGAATTACCTCGGGCTCCCCACTCGACCCCCTGCCCCCTAAAATTTGGAAAAGTTTTGGAACTGAACTTTTCGGCACCATGCGCCAAATATGTAACCAGTCCTTGCACAGTGGTTATGTCCCAACCTCATGGAAACAGGCGCTGGTCACCCCACTCCTAAAAAAACCCTCCCTGAGTCCAGACCGTCTATCTAACTACCGACCCATCTCCCTATTACCATTTCCGGCGAAAGTCGCTGAACGATGGGTCAGTTCTTGCCTTTCCTGTCATCTAGAACAGAACAACTTTCTAGACGATCATCAGTTCGGATTCCGTCCCGCCCACGGCACCCAAACAGCGGTCTTGACAGCCATGGAAGACCTTCGCATGCGTGCAGACAGGGGCCAGCCAGTAGCACTGATACTGCTGGACCTGTCTGCCGCATTCGATACGGTCAACCACAGCACGCTGCTGCAGAGACTAGGTGAGGCAGGCGTGGATGGCACAGCGCTGCTCTGGTTTCACTCCTACCTGTGGGACAGGAGACAGGCTGTCTCCCTCCCCCCATTCCAATCCACCTTCGCACCGGTGCCTCAGGGAGTTCCCCAGGGCTCCTCCATCAGCCCCATTCTTTTTAACGTGTACCTCATCCCGTTGATCACGTTAATTAAGTCTTTTGGGATAAAAACGATCAACTACGCTGATGACACGCAGCTCATTCTCTCTTGGGAAGGAGAAGACTCCATTCCTTTAACCACCTTCCACGACTGCTTAAGAGAGACGGCTGGGTGGCTCCACAGAAACTCCCTTCAATTCAACTCCTCCAAAACAGAGGTTCTGTTCTGTGCGGCCACCAACACACCCCGCCCCTTTCCGAGTGAATTCTGGCCACCTGAGACTAGGGATAAACCTCTGCCAGTCTCCTCGGTCCGCAACCTGGGAGCCATGCTCAATAACAAGCTGAGTACGGAAACCCAGGTAGCAAAAACAGTGGGGATCTGCACAGCCCTGCTACGCTCCCTGCATAAAATCATGCCACTCCTCCCAGCACAAGCCCGGGCGTCGATAGTCAGATGCACAATACTCAGTCGCATTGACTATTGTAACTCCCTGCTCCTTGAATCTCCAGTCACGCTGATGGACCGACTTCAAAGAATTCAATCTGCCGCCGCCAAGCTGGCTCTTGGCTGGACGAGAAGGTCTTCGGCCACAGCAGCCCTGGCCGAGCTACATTGGCTACCCTTAAAGTAGCGTGTGGCATTCAAGTCCCTCTGCATTGTCTTTAAGGCTCTGCATGGACTCGGGCCCAGACCCCTGCAAGCTTTGTTCCTGTGGTACACTCCCACCAGAGACCTACGATCATCATCAGCCCGTCTGGTAAAGGTGCCCAGATTCAACAAAGCCAGAACCGGGGGCAGATCCTTCAGGGTCGCAGCGGCCAAGTTATGGAACAGTCTGCCTATTGACATACGCCAGATCTCACAACTTCTTCCATTTAGGAAGCGCATCAAGACCTGGCTATTCCCCTAAATTCTGCCCACCTGCTAACTACTCCGGTCTATCCTTCAACAGAGTATTCTCCAGCGCCAGGAAGCCTGCAAGGTATCAGTCGCGCTCTATAAATACTTAAAATAATAATAATAATAATAAAGTTCCGCTGTGCTGAACAGCAGTCCAGCTGCGGAGCCGTTACCACTTACGGCGGTGCTTCCCACGGCCGGGCCGGCTGTTTAACATACAAGTCCACAATTGCCCCAAGGCGGGCGCACTCACAGTTTGGCATGCTCCAGGTTAGAAAAGTAGGGCACACTCGACGTCAGCAGTGGCCTGACGCGTTTCGGGTCTTCCACCCTTCCTCATAGGCTGTCTGCTCCCAAATGACTGCTAACAAACAGACCATCCAGTCTTTCTCCCATATTTATTATCATCACAATCAATCACAGGTGAGTACCTTTATCAATGATGCATTGTGGGGCTGGAAGTCCGTAAATCATACCCCAGTGGGCTGGTGGCAGTACATCAGGGAAAATATTGATATCACGGGTGTGTCCATTGAGTCTTTCCTCAATACGCCATGTGCCAGTTAGTTTCGCTGTGCTGAACAGCAGTCCAGCTGCGGAGCCGTTACCATTTACGGCGGTGCTTCCCACGGCCGGGCCGGCCATTTAACATACAAGTACACAATTGCCCCAAGGCGGGCGCACTCACAGTTTGGCATGCTCCAGGTTAGAAAAGTAGGGCACACTCGACGTCAGCAGTGGCCTGACGCGTTTCGGGTCTTCCACCCTTCCTCATAGGCTGTCTGCTCCCAAATGACTGCTAACAAACAGACCATCCAGTCTTTCTCCCATATTTATTATCATCACAATCAATCACAGGTGAGTACCTTTATCAATGATGCATTGTGGGGCTGGAAGTCCGTAAATCATACCCCAGTGGTCTGGTAGCAGTACATCAGGGAAATTATTGATATCACGGGTGTGTCCATTGAGTCTTTCCTCAATACGCCATGTGCCAGTTAGTTCCGCTGTGCTGAACAGCAGTCCAACGGCGGAGTCGTTACCATTTACGGCGGTGCTTCCCACGGCCGGGCCGGCCGTTTAACATACAAGTCCACAATTGCCCCAAGGTGGGCGCACTCACTGCTGACGTCGAGTGTGCCCTACTTTTCTAACCTGGAGCTTGCCAAACTGATTGTGATGATAATAAATATGGCGTATTGAGGAAAGACTCAATGGACACACTCGTGATATCAATATTTTCCCTGATGTACTGCTACCAGCCCACTAGGGTATGATTTACGGACTTCCAGCCCCACAATGCATCATTGATAAAGGTACTCACCTGTGATTGATTGTGATGATAATAAATATGGGAGAAAGACTGGATGGTCTGTTTGTTAGCAGTCATTTTGGAGCAGACAGCCTATGAGGAAGGGTGGAAGACCCGAAACGCGTCAGGCCACTGCTGACGTCGAGTGTGCCCTACTTTTCTAACCTGGAGCATGCCAAACTGTGAGTGCGCCCGCCTTGGGGCAATTGTGGACTTGTATGTTAAACGGCCGGCCCGGCCGTGGGAAGCACCGCCGTAAATGGTAACGGCTCCGCAGCTGGACTGCTGTTCAGCACAGCGGAACTAACTGGTACATGGCGTATTGAGGAAAGACTCAATGGACACACTCGTGATATCAATATTTTCCCTGATGTACTGCTACCAACTCACTGGGGTATGATTTACGGACTTCCAGCCCCACAATACATCATTGATAAAGGTACTCACCTGTGATTGATTGTGATGATAATAAATATGGGAGAAAGACTGGATGGTCTGTTTGTTAGCAGTCATTTGGGAGCAGACAGCCTATGAGGAAGGGTGGAAGACCCGAAACGCGTCAGGCCACTGCTGACGTCGAGTGTGCCCTACTTTTCTAACCTGGAGCATGCCAAACTGAGTGCGCCCGCCTTGGGGCAATTGTGGACTTGTATGTTAAACGGCCGGCCCGGCCGTGGGAAGCACCGCCGTAAATGGTAACGGCTCCGCAGCTGGACTGCTGTTCAGCACAGCGGAACTAACTGGCACATGGCGTATTGAGGAAAGACTCAATGGACACACTCGTGATATCAATATTTTCCCTGATGTACTGCTACCAGCCCACTGGGGTATGATTTACGGACTTCCAGCCCCACAATGCTTCATTGATAAAGGTACTCACCTGTGATTGATTGTGCTGATAATAAATATGGGAGAAAGACTGGATGGTCTGTTTGTTAGCAGTCATTTGGGAGCAGACAGCCTATGAGGAAGGGTGGAAGACCCAAAACGTGTCAGGCCACTGCTGACGTCGAGTGTGCCCTACTTTTCTAACCTGGAGCATGCCAAACTGTGAGTGCGCCCGCCTTGGGGCAATTGTGGACTTGTATGTTAAACGGCCGGCCCGGCCGTGGGAAGCACCGCCGTAAATGGTAACGGCTCCGCAGCTGGACTGCTGTTCAGCACAGCGGAACTAACTGGCACATGGCGTATTGAGGAAAGACTCAATGGACACACTCGTGATATCAATATTTTCCCTGATGTACTGCTACCAGCCCACTGGGGTATGATTTACGGACTTCCAGCCCCACAATGCATCATTGATAAAGGTACTCACCTGTGATTGATTGTGATGATAATAAATATGGGAGAAAGACTGGATGGTCTGTTTGTTAGCAGTCATTTGGGAGCAGACAGCCTATGAGGAAGGGTGGAAGACCCGAAACGCGTCAGGCCACTGCTGACGTCGAGTGTGCCCTACTTTTCTAACCTGGAGCATGCCAAACTGTGAGTGCGCCCGCCTTGGGGCAATTGTGGACTTGTATATATATATATATATATATATATATATATATATATATATTCACTGAAAAAACCATGGGTTTCACAAACGTTATAGTTAGGAATTAGCATTTAAAAAACCTTGCAAATTCACTGAAAAAACCATAGGTTTCACACACGTTATAGTTAGGAATTAGCATTTAAAAAACCTTAGAAATTCACTGAAAAAACCATAGATTTCACACATGTTATAGTTAGCTGGACATTTTACTCGTAAAAAACCATTGAAATTGCCCCGTTATAGTTAGTTCAGCTAACTATAACTCGCGCGCCAACAATGCACTGCTGATGACGTCACATATTACATCACTCATGACATGGTCAGTGACATCACTCATGACATCACTGATGACATCTCAAATGACATCACTGATGACCTCACTGATGACATCATCCTTGTGATAGAGTGGCAGACCTCCTCTCACCCTAATATAACTTTTGATACACACATACAAAAATAGAGACTAAAATTTACAAACGAATTGACATACCAATACCAGTAACAACAACCTCTTCAGTAATTCTAAGATCCACATACACATCCATTCATTCACCAACTGTTCAATACAGTCACTCATACATGTACTCACTCATCATATGTACTCATACACCTATACATCCTGTCACACAATGCCACTCATCCATAGAGTTACTTACACACATAGTCACTCATGCTAATAAAGAATCAAACATCCATTTACTTGCATATACAGTTATACACACACCACCACACTTACTTCTACAGAAACTTACACATACTTAGTCTTTTAAACAATCACTTATAGAAACACATACTTATTCATACAGGAACTCTTTCAATCTCTCACTCTCACATATACTCACTTATATACACCAATAGTCACATATACTAGTTTAAAACATATGTAGTTACTCATAAAGACACTATTGAGACAGTCATTCACTCACTAACACACCCATACACACACTCATCCACCCATACAGTCCTGCACACATGCTGTGTTAAACACATACAAACAGTGAGTCAGTCATTCATGCACCTATGCACTACGTAATACTCTCCACCAAACCATGCAGACACTCATACTGATACTCAAAAAACCAACTAATATCCTATATAGACACCTATGTAGCTACTCACCAACCCATGCAGCCACTTATACACAAAGTGAGAGACTGATACAGATATTTACATATTTAAACATTACTTACTAAGCCATGTATTCACTATGATACACTTAATCAGTCAGTTACACAATCAATTTTTCAAAAAGAAATCATCCATTTAGACAGTAATATACCCATTTATTCTTCCATCGACCTTGAGATATACATATATAAAACATATTTAATTTTCAGAAAAACACACATTCACTGGATGATGTCATCAGTGAGGTCATCAGTGATGTCATTTGAGATGTCATCAGTGATGTCATGAGTGATGTCACTGACCATGTCATGAGTGATGTAATATGTGACGTCATCAGCAGTGCATTGCGGGCGCGCGAGTTATAGTTAGCTGAACTAACTATAACGGGGCAATTTCAATGGTTTTTTACGAGTAAAATGTCCAGCTAACTATAACATGTGTGAAACCTATGGTTTTTTCAGTGAATTTGCAAGGTTTTTAAATGCTAATTCCTAACTATAACGTGTGTGAAACCCATGGTTTTTTCAGTGAATTTGCAAGGTTTTTTAAATGCTAATTTTTTTTTTTTCTTCTATTTTTTCTAACATATTTTTATTTTAATTTTCTTACCTTTTATAAAGACTATGATTACATTTTTAAAATTCTTTAATATGTTTTTTTTTATATATTTTTTAAAATAAACATGTAAAATTTATTTGCAGTACTTTTTTTCTATTTTTTTTTTTATTTTTTTAGTACGCGTACCGTAAGCTCACGGTAAGCGTACGGTTTACGCAACGTCCGTAATTTTCCTACGCTGCTTGCGTATAGTTACGCAATTTGCGTAGCCGCGCGTAGTCCGCGTGGGACGCGTACGCGTGTACGCTACACGCGCACGTTACGCGGAAGTGCCGGGAGTGACTGTTATGCGCATGCGCGCAAGCGCGTGTCTTTTTTACGCGCATGCGCACTTTTGCTGTAAGCGTACCGTAAGCGTACCGTAAGCGTACGGTAGGTCATGTGATCATGAAACACAACTTTTGATTGGTTGAAACTACTTTCAGTTCTAGAACTCTCCTACACCACACCCATTCCCCTCATTTCTGCTTGTGATCCCTTGGGAGAAGGAGCTGGTTTGTCTTTGGGATACGATGGCAGAACAGCAGAGCTCTTCTGAGAGTGAGGCTAGCACTAGCAGCACTGTCTTGAGGGAGAGATCGAGGAAACAAAAGCCCTCTTATGTATGGGATTATTTTACTTTTCCTGAAGGCCAGCAAAAGGTGAATGCACCCTTAGTAACTTGCAGGCTGTGTAAGCGTGTACTTTCTAGAGGTAATCCTGACAGGAAGTATTCCTTTGGGAATCACACCATGAAGAGACACCTCCAGGATGTACACAGAAGGACACATGGTCATCTTTTTGGAGGTAACTCTTCAGAAAGACAAGCCAGTACATCCACAGCAGCTCAGCCTGGACCATCATCTGCAGGGCTGACTCCTTCTTCTGCAGGTCAGGTGAGCCCTTCATCTGTGGGGGGAGAATCTCCTTTTGCTGGCCCTCTGGAAATAAACCCTCGATTTCGGAAGGTTGATATTCGATGCACATTTTGTCAAGATCTAATTTGCCATAGGGAGACCAGTGTTTCCCTAGTGAACAACAAAATAGATCAGCACATTTGTCGCTTTGAATAATTTTCCCATGCTTCCTTTCCTCTGTCCCTGCATGAACACAATGGTTCTTTTAAGAGCCAACCTTATCTTTCATCTTTTTTTTACATATGTTTTTAAAAACTTTTTTTTTTTTTTTTTACCGTACGCGTACGGTGCGCGTACTTTTTTTTTATTTTTTAAAAAAAACACTAAAAATCAATTATCACATTACAAGGTCCTTGAGAGACTACAATTATTATTATTGACTTACCATACTCACTCAAAAAAATATTTATTCATTTGTTTTTAAAAAAAATAGTTTTAAAAATGGTTCTAGTTTTCGAAAATTTTCTATATCAATCTGAAAAAAAAGAAAAAAGTATTAATATTTTAAAAACAATTTATAATACAGTACACATATTTACATTTTTTTCCAAAAAATATTTTTGCCTTATTTTTGCTGTTTTCAGAATATATTGCATTTCACTATAAATTGTGAAAGCAATTGCATTCATCATTTTACAGCGGGCAAAAAAAAATAACAATCACAAAGATTGTAATAAAAAAGCCCAGAATCTCTTTTTACTTAAACTTAACATTATAGAAATGCATAATATTCTAAAAAAATATCATCTAATACCAATACTTATTTCTTTAAAATACCGTCTGATATGTTTGTTTCAGAAGTATAATCACAATATTATATCTCAAATAACTCCAAAATACATCTAATTCCATTTCCTTTAGACCAAATAGTAATTTTAAATTTTTTTTTGGAATAAATTTCCAACGGTAATCCAATAAAATTCTAAAGTTTAATTTGTCCAGATCTCACCGATTCTCTGTAACATTTTGGTTCACGAAAATTTTTTGAATAATTTATTAAGTCCACAATAGAATTGGTTACTTTTCCGCATGGCCAAATAGTAATTTTTTACATCATTTTTGAAAAAATTTCCAATGGCAGTCCAATAACATTCCAAAATTTAAATTGTGCAGATGTTACCGATAATCTCTAAATTATTGGTTTTTCAAAGTTTCAGTAAAAATTAAAAAAGTCCACATTACAATTGGTTATCTTTCCATTAGGCCAAATGATAATTTAAAAAATCTTTTTTCTACAAAATTGCAATGGTAATCCAGTAAAATGGTAAAATTATTTTGTCGAGATCTTGCCAAATCTGTCTAAAATTTAGGTTTCAGGAAGATTAGATAGGAATTTGCTAAATCAAAAGGCAAACGTTGTTTGAAAATCAATTGGGAATCATTACACAGTGTCCAGCCTTTTTCACATTTAAGATAAACTGTGTAATGTCCAGAAGTAACAGTAGGTCCATCATGGAAAATTATTGCAACAGTTACAAAAGTTTTTCCTGAAATTGATAATTGCTGTCCTGTAAACTTCTTTATTAAAGTATCCATTTTTGAACCATCAGCTCTACATCGTTGCATCATTAAAATTACATACTGTCCGTATTCCTTTAAAATTAATGTTGAAAACATGTCAGAATTACACTCACCACATTTCATGCTATGATTAGCATCTTTAACTAATTTTGCAAAAGTGACTGTTTTACTCTCTGGCAATGTCAAATAAATAAATCTTTCATTATCAACAATAGAGCCACATATATTATAACAATTATCACAACTATGTTCCCATTTATAAGAGAGACCAAAAAAAATGTCAATGGGAACTCCTTCTTCTTCCACTACCTGAAGAAAATACATCATAAATTTATGTGCATCTTGCTGTTCATTTTGAGAAAACTGTGTTCGTCCTGAACATACATCTAAAAGTTTTCTAATTTCAGTAGCACTTTCTATTTGAGTTTTATCTTTACTCAGCTTTTGAAAAAGGAGACTCAGCACAGAACAGAATCTTTTTCCCTGATTTACTATTATCTGCTCTTGCAAACTTTCCAGATAAAATGCAACATTCAGCACTACATTTGCGTAGCAGTTGACACCAGAGCTATTTTCAAAATGACATCCTACAACCTGTTCTTCATTTTCCTTATTCTTTTTGCTTGCAATTACATCACTCCTCTTTTTTTTCCTCTTCTCTACATCTTCATTACAGATATTCTCATTTTTTCTTTTACGAGAAACTACACGTTTCTCCAACACAGGATACTGACCTAAATGAGGAGCATAGCTTCTTCTTAATCTATTATACTCCTTTACACAGTTTGTATCAGCACTAACTTTTGAGTCATCAAAGTCTATCATGAATAAACCTGATAATGTTTTCACTCGTGACAAAGCAACATATGCCATACCCTCTTTGAACACAGTTGAACCAATGTTCACAAATGCACAATCTACAGTCAATCCTTGAGACTTGTGAATAGTTACAGCATATGCTAGAGAAAACGGAAACTGCTTCCTACGTACATATAAGTCTTTCACAAGCATAAAACGTACTGTACAACGACAAATATCTTTAACTTCTTCTATCTGATCAAATTTTATTTTTAAACATTCAACTCCTTCTTTTTTCTGATAATTAATAAAACCCACAACTCTTCCCATCGCTCCATTAACTAAACCTTTTTCAACATCCAAATTTCTTCTTAAAAATACTCTACAGTTCATGCAAACATATAGATTTTTTTCTAATCCAGCTGTTTTGGAGATGTTCTTCTCTAGTGAGTCTAATTTATTTTTCATTTTGCCTGTTACTGTGACACTAATTCTTCCATCCTCAATTTTGTCCACTGCTTCCAATTTCCTGATCTCTTCCTTTTCCAATTTCAAAAGCTCCTCATTGAATATTGAGCATTCACGTAGAGTTGGCATTAAGCAGATGACACTTTTGTTTTCTGCAATGTTCTTGTATATCTTCTCTGCAACTATTTCTTCCTTTGGAAATAAATTATGTAGCAGCCGACTCTGTAATGTTTTTTTGCCAACTTCTGTGAGTAGTCCAATCCTGATATCTTTCAGAATACTTCCATATTCTGCATCGTTTGCTTGCCTCATATTAGTAGTAAGTTCCTTGTACTCAAAGAAGGACCAAATATTTGTATTTCCGATGCTTCCCAATGACTTCTTCGTGTCTTCATGTGTGACAGTATTAAACACTGGTTGTCCTTTAACTGGAGTAAGTTGCAAAAGATCTCCAAAAACTATGACGTGTTTTCCACCAAATAACATGTCATAGTCTGTCTTCAAAATTTGCTGCATTCTTAAATGCACAAAGGCAAGCATTAAGTTTGATACCATGCTCACCTCATCAATAATGAGAACTTGCATCTTCTTCAATACTCTTGAAACTTCCAAGGATGCTTCTCCAGTTAGCTTGTTGAATTGTATTTTGTTCTCATGCTCCACTGGTAACATTAGCAAACGATGTAAAGTGATTCCTTTTATGTTATATGCTGCTAACCCAGTTGGAGCAGTAACCACACAAGACAAAGTAGAATCCGTTTTTTGCTTTAGGTAGCTTCTGATGACTTTTATTAGGAAACTTTTTCCAGTTCCAGCTTGTCCGCTTACATACATCCTGATTGGATGAAATGATGTGCATGAGCACTCTTTTTTTTCATGTAGAAATCCGTGATCAATTTTGTTTTTGATCTCTTCATAAATTTGTTGCTGCTCTTGATTCAGTTGTCTTTCCAAATTTTCTACGTCTATAAATTCTTCTTGAGCTTGATTCATAGCCGTTTCCACTTCATTCATGGCTATTGATGCTTCATTTTCAACGATTGGTTGTCCTAGGGGATCTTGACTGAGTGTTCCTGAACTTTGGCTGTCCTGAGAACTATCTCTAGCTATTTCTGCTGCAATTGTAGTTTCCTGTTCAATTTCTTCATTTAACATTTGCAGATAAGTTGAGAATGTACTGCATTGTATGCTGTCTTTGCAAGCATTAAAAGAATCTTCATAGCTCTGGAATTCTCCCAGTAGTTCATCCTCTGTACGCCATGGTTTAAACAACTATAAAAGAGCCAAGTAGTAAAATTCCTTCTTGTCAGTAGTGTCGCAACTCAGCTTCCGGTGATTTATCAAACTTCCTTTTGTTTGCTTCACCAAACATCCTTCTTCACCAACGACTTTATATTTTCCATTGTTGATGTCTTCTGCGGCTTTCCGTGAATAAATGTAGTTCTGCAGCACTTCATAGAGACACATGTTCTCCAGATGATGACTTCTCTTGGGATAATATGTGTCCAACATGTTTGTTTTCAAAATATCTGTACTTTCTGGGTCATTTTCGGCCAAATATTCAATTTCTCCTACAGATTTCAGTACCCGATTTCTCATTGCTGCAAGGCCTAAACTTGCACAAATTATTCTTCTTGACTTCGAGTAGAGACTTGCAGAAGATAACCTATCTGAACATTCGTAGGATCCAATTTCTCTATGCGATAACATCTTTAAACTGAAACTGTACAGCTTCTTACTGACAGTCTTCTCGTGAGAAATCTCTTCCCACATTTCCTTCAATTCTGTTTTTTCTGATTTCGTTATGTAAGACGTTACATATCGAGCAACAGCAATGGAATTGTCAGCTACATACTGTATATCCATGTTAGCGTTCCACATGGATAAAATGACTGGGTTGTAGTCATTTATATTTTTTGATTCTTCTTTTCTTTTTAGGTTGTAGGTATTCTTAGGTGATTTTCTTGTGATAGTATGTCTCACAGCTGACATAAAACTGTTGACTCTTCCATTTGAAAGAACAGGTCTAGGAAATCCAAATCGACATTTAGTGTAGTATTTTTCTTTGCTCTTGTATTTCCGTCGACAGTATTTTCCACACCGATGACTTTGGAAACGTAAAACTTGCTCCTTTAACTTGTTCTCTTCTGTGCTTTTTGGTATAGCACATGTTGCATATTCTTCAATGTAAGATAACACTGCTTCATCAGCATCTGTTCCAAACTTTGGGGCATCCTTGATCCACAACAGCATATGAATATGAGGAGCACCTCTTGCCTGGTACTCTTTTCTCCAAAAGAAATCCACTACTTCTCCAAGGGGTGGATTTTTTTTATTGCAGATGAAGGACATCATAGCCTCAAATCTATGATTGAAATATCTGCAAACATTAACCGGATCCAATGAGCACAGTTCTCCTGCTGTCTTGTATTCGATGTTTTTAATGTTTGAATTGGCCTCTCGTAGAAAATCCAGTAAATCATCCCAAGCGTACTCGGCACAGCTTAGGGTAAGGAACCATGTTGGTGTTCCTAAATTCCGTAACATGCATTTTAGTTCACCATGGCGTCGGTACCAATATTCATTTGTCCCACGCTGACAAGCCATCAGATTGATCAGTTGTGTTTCCAAATGATCATCTCGGTGCTGCACTTTCTCCATAAAATCCTTAGCAGACACATTTTGTAAATGTACTCCACTTTTTAAAATGTGATTTACTGCATAAGACAGTGCAGACAAGTCGCTTTCAAATAAAAGATGGAACAAATAAGGAATACTTTGCCGAAATCTGGGATCTTCAGCATATAGTCTTTTAGTCCGATACTCAGAAGCTGGAATCTGTTCTGGACGTTCATCGTATCATCCTCCTTTTCCTTTAGGAAACAGCTGGGGAAAACATCGAGCTTCCAAGCTCTCCTCCCATACACTCACGGGAGTTCCTTTTGCTTTCTTCATCTGAAAGAGATCAATATTGTCTCCCATAACTTCTTTCGAATGAAGAGGATGTATGCTAAAATGTTCATAAATTTCTTCTTCCTTTGACTTGTCCACTTTTTCAATTTGTCCAGTTGGTGTTTCTGTGTCTTCTTGTAAATCTTCTTCTTCTTCTTCTTCTTCTATATAAATTGATTCATACCATTTGTTATTTTTTTTCAAATACAAATTTGCTCTTTGTACTTTCCGCACATCTACCAGCTCCTGCCAAATCTTCTTATTCTTTGTAGGTACACCATTAACCAGAATATTTAATGGTTCAGTTTCCAAAGTATCCGCATCAATAGTTTCCATATTTTTTTTCAAATCCAAGGGCAAATACACCACTCTACCTTTTAAACCTCTCAGTAAATCTGAAGGAGGTAATTTACCAGTTTTGGGCTCCATACGTACTATGGTCTGGAACGGATGAACACATTGAATGAGTATAGACTCATATGTATTTAATTCAGAAAGTTCGGCAGGAATAGCATCCAATTCTAAATTATTATGTACAGCTCTGGTCGGCATTCTATTTTCCTCTAACTTGTTGTAACAGTATTTACAAATACGCTGATCTTCACCCAATTCAAAACAATTTTCTAGAAATATATATGTGGCAAAATCCTTCCACTTATAATTATCTTCATTTTCACTCTTTCTGTAGAGATCAACATTCCTAGTTTGTTTTCTATAATGAGTTCTGCGGCAACAAATACAAGTAAAATTTGGTCTTTCATTAGAGACTATTGCAAATTTTGTTATGTGATCATTAAATGTGTTACTTACAGAAGGTTCTACATTCTCTTCCACTTCTTCCTCATTTACTGTGTCCTTCTCTGCACTGTTTTGTTCAGGACCAAAGTAACAAAACTGAATTTCATCAACAACCTTCTCTACATCTGATACCGTTCCTCGGAACAGAGCCCTATTCAATTCATTTAACTTTATTGCTGGACTTTTGGCAAAATACAACCGTCTCACAAACTTTCTCATTTCAGTATGATGAACAGCCAGCATCCTAAAATGATGGAAAACACTATTGCACACTTTTCTAGATAGACAAGCCAGAGAATGACCCTGCAAACCAGTATTCTCTCTCACTCTGCATGGATCCAGACTTTGAAGCACCTTAATCTTCTGTTTTACACTTTTTTTACTATATTCTCTTAGAAACTCTCGAAATTTGTCAATAGATTCCTGACGCACAGTGCAAATACTACTACAATTCCAAGTGTACACTGGGGCTTTAGGACGTCTCCCCATTGCCTCATCTGCCATCACTTGTACCTCATCTCTTGGAACCATTATCTCCTTCTCCATTATGCAACCATTTGTTACTTCGTATGAACGACCTCTGGTGTCAACTGCATGCAGCAAACTATTACTTTGAAAATAGCTCTCTTCATTAAAAAAAGGTTCACTACTTGAACTATGCATCCACTTTCCTAAAAACACTTTACAAAAGTTTGTTCTGTTCACTACTCTTTTCCTTTTGCTATGTGATTTCAGTACATTAACCATTTTGTCTAATGTACGCATCCTATTCAAAATTAATATGAATAGTTTCCTTTTTAATTCTAATGCCTTTGCTGCAATGGCTTCAATTTCTTTTTTTCTCTTGTAATATTTTGCCTTTTGCTTATATTTCTTCACATCCTTTATCAAATTGGACATAACTCTTCTCTGAAACATTTTTCTACGTATCTCTTTAAACGCTGTTTTTCTGTTTATGTAAATCTTTTCAGTTGCAGAAGGTATATTTGCATTAACTAAATTCTCAATTTTTTCCTGTTCTGTTCGTTTCGTAACATTCTTTCCAGTACAGACATTTTGTACATTTTTCCTTGTTTTGAATATATTTTTAAGAAATTGTTTTTTCTGCTTACCAGAAGATTTTTTCTTTTTCCCAACATGAGCATCTTCTACTAACTTTGGTCCTCCAGTTGTCTTCAAATATAGTTTTTTTTTTTAGCGTTTTTTGAACTCTGGATTTTGTAGGCATCTTAAATTTTGTTCACTGGTCTTCAGCAATACCTGAAAAAAACTAAAAAAAAATTCCTTTATTGTATTTAAATATATTACTACATTTCTTTTCACAATAGTCACAAAACGAAATTTCTTTGCCAATTTGAATGCACACTAACTGCTCTTTTTTTTGGGCAAGTGAAAATCACTTTTACAAACTGTCACATTATGAAACCACTTTTCAGATTTTTTAAAAAGCCCATGTCCAGACTGCTACACTACAGCAAGGGCAACCAGCCTTAGTGATGCTGAATGTATTTGCATTACAGACTGAAACCTGAAAACCCCACTCGCTTGTAAATACTGTGCATGATTATACATGGCAAGCACATGGGTGTGTGCTAAGAGTCTGCTTCTTCCCCCAAAAATTCGCTCCCCCTTTCCATCTAATGCAACTGTGAAATCACCAGAGCAATACGCAATAAATCTCTGCCTATAATTCCTCTCTGCACACAGAGTCATGTTTTCACATTAGTCCCAAAACGAAATTTCTTTGCCAATTTGAAAGCACACTTACTGCTCTTTTTTTTTCGGGGCAAGTGAAAATCACTTTTACAGACTGACACATTATGAAACCACTTTTTTTGATTTATTTAAATGCACATGTCCAAACTGTTTTTTCAGACCACCACCATGTGTATTCTCGGTGACTGCCTACACTCCAGCAAGGGCAACCAGCCTTAGTGATGCTGAATGTATTTGCATTACAGACTGAAACCTGAAAACCCCACTCGCTTGTAAATACTGTGCATGATTATACATGGCAAGCACATGGGTGTGTGCTAAGAGTCTGCTTCTTCCCCCAAAAATTCGCTCCCCCTTTCCATCTAATGCAACTGTGAAATCACCAGAGCAATACGCAATAAATCTCTGCCTATAATTCCTCTCTGCACACAGAGTCATGTTTTCACATTAGTCCCAAAACGAAATTTCTTTGCCAATTTGAAAGCACACTTACTGCTCTTTTTTTTTCGGGGCAAGTGAAAATCACTTTTACAGACTGACACATTATGAAACTACTTTTTTTGATTTATTTAAATGCACATGTCCAAACTGTTTTTTCAGACCACCACCATGTGTATTCTCGGTGACTGCCTACACTCCAGCAAGGGCAACCAGCCTTAGTGATGCTGAATGTATTTGCATTACAGACTGAAACCTGAAAACCCCACTCGCTTGTAAATACTGTGCATGATTATAAATGGCAAGCACATGGGAGTGTGCTAAGAGTCTGCTTCTTCCCCCAAAAATTCGCTCCCCCTTTCCATCTAATGCAACTGTGAAATCACCAGAGCAATACGCAATAAATCTCTGCCTATAATTCCTCTCTGCACACAGAGTCATGTTTTCACATTAGTCCCAAAACGAAATTTCTTTGCCAATTTGAAAGCACACTTACTGCTCTTTTTTTTTCGGGGCAAGTGAAAATCACTTTTACAGACTGACACATTATGAAACCACTTTTTTTGATTTATTTAAATGCACATGTCCAAACTGTTTTTTCAGACCACCACCATGTGTATTCTCGGTGACTGCCTACACTCCAGCAAGGGCAACCAGCCTTAGTGATGCTGAATGTATTTGCATTACAGACTGAAACCTGAAAACCCCACTCGCTTGTAAATACTGTGCATGATTATACAAGGCAAGCACATGGGTGTGTGCTAAGAGTCTGCTTCTTCCCCCAAAAATTCGCTCCCCCTTTCCATCTAATGCAACTGTGAAATCACCAGAGCAATACGCAATAAATCTCTGCCTATAATTCCTCTCTGCACACAGAGTCATGTTTTCACATTAGTCCCAAAACGAAATTTCTTTGCCAATTTGAAAGCACACTTACTGCTCTTTTTTTTTGGGGCAAGTGAAAATCACTTTTACAGACTGACACATTATGAAACTACTTTTTTTGATTTATTTAAATGCACATGTCCAAACTGTTTTTTCAGACCACCACCATGTGTATTCTCGGTGACTGCCTACACTCCAGCAAGGGCAACCAGCCTTAGTGATGCTGAATGTATTTGCATTACAGACTGAAACCTGAAAACCCCACTCGCTTGTAAATACTGTGCATGATTATACATGGCAAGCACATGGGTGTGTGCTAAGAGTCTGCTTCTTCCCCCAAAAATTCGCTCCCCCTTTCCATCTAATGCAACTGTGAAATCACCAGAGCAATACGCAATAAATCTCTGCCTATAATTCCTCTCTGCACACAGAGTCATGTTTTCACATTAGTCCCAAAACGAAATTTCTTTGCCAATTTGAAAGCACACTTACTGCTCTTTTTTTTTCGGGGCAAGTGAAAATCACTTTTACAGACTGACACATTATGAAACCACTTTTTTTGATTTATTTAAATGCACATGTCCAAACTGTTTTTTCAGACCACCACCATGTGTATTCTCGGTGACTGCCTACACTCCAGCAAGGGCAACCAGCCTTAGTGATGCTGAATGTATTTGCATTACAGACTGAAACCTGAAAACCCCACTCGCTTGTAAATACTGTGCATGATTATACATGGCAAGCACATGGGTGTGTGCTAAGAGTCTGCTTCTTCCCCCAAAAATTCGCTCCCCCTTTCCATCTAATGCAACTGTGAAATCACCAGAGCAATACGCAATAAATCTCTGCCTATAATTCCTCTCTGCACACAGAGTCATGTTTTCACATTAGTCCCAAAACGAAATTTCTTTGCCAATTTGAAAGCACACTTACTGCTCTTTTTTTTTGGGGCAAGTGAAAATCACTTTTACAGACTGACACATTATGAAACTACTTTTTTTGATTTATTTAAATGCACATGTCCAAACTGTTTTTTCAGACCACCACCATGTGTATTCTCGGTGACTGCCTACACTCCAGCAAGGGCAACCAGCCTTAGTGATGCTGAATGTATTTGCATTACAGACTGAAACCTGAAAACCCCACTCGCTTGTAAATACTGTGCATGATTATACATGGCAAGCACATGGGTGTGTGCTAAGAGTCTGCTTCTTCCCCCAAAAATTCGCTCCCCCTTTCCATCTAATGCAACTGTGAAATCACCAGAGCAATACGCAATAAATCTCTGCCTATAATTCCTCTCTGCACACAGAGTCATGTTTTCACATTAGTCCCAAAACGAAATTTCTTTGCCAATTTGAAAGCACACTTACTGCTCTTTTTTTTTCGGGGCAAGTGAAAATCACTTTTACAGACTGACACATTATGAAACCACTTTTTTTGATTTATTTAAATGCACATGTCCAAACTGTTTTTTCAGACCACCACCATGTGTATTCTCGGTGACTGCCTACACTCCAGCAAGGGCAACCAGCCTTAGTGATGCTGAATGTATTTGCATTACAGACTGAAACCTGAAAACCCCACTCGCTTGTAAATACTGTGCATGATTATACATGGCAAGCACATGGGTGTGTGCTAAGAGTCTGCTTCTTCCCCCAAAAATTTGCTCCCCCTTTCCATCTAATGCAACTGTGAAATTACCAGAGCAATACGCAATAAATCTCTGCCTATAATTCCTCTCTGCACACAGAGTCATGTTTTCACATTAGTCCCAAAACGAAATTTCTTTGCCAATTTGAAAGCACACTTACTGCTCTTTTTTTTTCGGGGCAAGTGAAAATCACTTTTACAGACTGACACATTATGAAACCACTTTTTTTGATTTATTTAAATGCACATGTCCAAACTGTTTTTTCAGACCACCACCATGTGTATTCTCGGTGACTGCCTACACTCCAGCAAGGGCAACCAGCCTTAGTGATGCTGAATGTATTTGCATTACTGAGTCCAACCTCAAACCCTTAAACTATTCTTTTTTTTTCCAGTACACCTTAATTTATTGTGAAAACATACTCCATATTATTTTACATGTTCCTCACATTTAAATTTCTCCCAAAACAGAAAATAATAAACGCAACTACAACAAAAACAATTTCCATTTCTATTATTCATTTCTTAAGTTACCACATACATCCCCTCTCAAACTGTAAACTCACCTTTAAAATTAGTTAGTTGTGAAAGAAATGTGACACTCAAACAGCAGATTATCAGAGCCAGGATCTCTGTTGTGTTCACCTCTCTCCTCTCAGCAGAACCAGATAATGGCAAACTTTCCCTCTATTTTTCCACACATATACATGTAAGTTTCAAATCTCAGTGCTTCCCCCTTTTTTTCAAATGTAATCACACATTTCTATTGGTTGAAAACCAACCCTTTTCCAAAAGTACCCTTCCCCCAACTTGACTTCTGCCTAGTACCCTTCCCCCAACTTGACTTCTGCCTGCTACCATAGCAACAGCTCATGGAACACTGCTGTGTTGAGTTAGGTCAGAAGTTCGCCAAACAATGTTTCAATTCCACAGAGCAAGAGTGCTTGACTTTTCAAACCTAACCGCAAATCCATAGTACTGTTCTTTGGTTACACATTTTTTTGTACCAATACAAAACATGCTTCTATTAATTTACACATACAGCCTAGTTTTTATTCTAGAATGGTATGAAACAGCCAATCAGTTCTTTTTGTTTTGAAAAAAATATGTATGCCTCCATTTCCAAACTGTCTTTCTTTTCATATTGCCATTCTACTGAAAGACACCTCCTGAGTGCATCCAGTTCTCCTTTGAAGATGTTCACAGTGTGGATTGTAGGGCACAGCTATGTCTTCTGGAGTGAAAAGTTTGCTGAGAAAACAGATATGGTGAGAGACCTTGCTTTGCCAAATGTAGACATTAAATGGATTGGTCAGAGAGGGTTAAAGTGGCACCAATTGATGCCATTGGTGAAATCCTTCATGCAAATCCAACACCCTGACCTCATAATAGTGCACTGTGGTGGCAATGACCTAGGCACTTTGACTGGGGTAGGTCTGGAAATGCTTATGAAGGACACCTTTGCACAACTGTTTTCACTTTTCCCTAAAACTGCCTTTGTGTTTTCCAACATATGCCAAAGGCAAAAATGGAACTGGTCCAATCATTTCTGTCCACAGATTGACAAAGCAAGAAAGCACGTCAACAAATCTGTTTCTGCTTTCCTCTGTGACTATGGTATGGGTGCCATTTACCACAACAACTTGCGTTATGACATGCAAGACATTTATAGAGGAGATGGTGTGCACTTCAATGATGAAGGGAACAGAGTCTTCCTTTTGAACCTTAGACTCTGCATCGGTACTTACTTGTAGGTACCACTAAAAAAATGACTTCATAAACACAACAGCTCTTTTTAGAGCTCCCTAATATCTAAACTCTTAAATCTGCATTTCATTTATTTATTTTTATTGTTTTTTACCGTACGCTTACCGTAAGCTTACCGTACGCGTACCCCGTGATTTTTTTAAAAATCAATAAATGTTTTCTTTGTACTTTACAGTCCTTCTTTGACCCCCTCACAAATGTAAGGGGGTCTGTAACTCTCCTCTTTGCCCCCTTTTCTTGTTTTCACTCTTTTTTTCAGAGTGAAATACACAAAATGGCGGCCGCCGCTTCCTGGTTTCGGCCGATTCGAATGTTTACTAAGATCTAAGAGCCAATCAGAATCGCGCTCGCGCACGCCACCGTACGCTTACGGTAAGCGTACGGTAAGCGTACCGTAAGCGGGCTCAGATATATATATTGATTTAAAGGCTATTTTCTCAGAATCTACTGAACAGATTTACACCAAACCTACAAAAGGCACTTCCTTGACCTAGGGACTACCTCTCTGCCAAATTTCTAGTAATTCTGTTCAGCCGTTCGGGCTGTAGCTCGTTCTAAAGGTCCTATGGAAAAATGCATGGGAAAAACGTGTTTTGGGACCCCCCTTTTATCTCAGCCCCCTCTTGACGGATCCCCCCGAGACTTTCAGGGTAGGAGCGGAGCGTAGCGCCCCACCTCTTTTGAGAAATTCGCAAGGATTCATCGACCGGCGCCAAAGTTATTCAAAATAGAATGTTGAGGTTTTCCTATGGAAAAGGGGTCCTAACTATAACTACCTACTGGCGACCGCCAGTAGGTAATATATATATATATATTCAGTGAAAAAACCATAGGTTTCACACACGTTATAGTTAGGAATTAGCATTTAAAAAACCTTAGAAATTCAGTGAAAAAAACCATAGGTTTCACACATGTTATAGTTAACTGGACATTTTACTCGTAAAAAACCATTGAAATTGCCCCGTTATAGTTAGTTCAGCTAACTATAACTAGCGCGCCCGCAATGCACTGCTGATGACGTCACATATTACATCACTCATGACATGGTCAGTGACATCACTCATGACATCACTGATGACATCTCAAATGACATCACTGATGACATCACTGATGACATCATCCAGTGAATGTGTGTTTTTCTGAAAATTAAATATGTTTTATATATGTATATCTCAAGGTCGATGGAAGAATAAATGGGTATATAAGTGTCTAAATGGATGAATTGTTTTTGAAAAATTGATTGTATTACTGACTGATTAAGTGTATCTTAGTGAATACATGGCTTAGTGAGTAATGTTTAAATATGTAAATATCTGTATCAGTCTCTCACTTTGTGTATAAGTGGCTGCATGGGTTGGTGTGTAGCTACATGAGTGTCTAAATAGGTTATTAGTTGGTTTTTTGAGTAGCAGTATGAGTGTGAGTGTCTGGTTCGGTGAGGGGTATTACGTAGTGCATGGGTGCATGAATGAGTGACTCATTGTTTGTATGTGTTGAAGACAGCATGTGTGCAGGACTGTATGGGTGGATGAGTGTATGTATGGGTGTGTTAGTGAGTGAATGACTGTCTCAATAGTGTCTTTATGTGTAACGACATATGTTTTAAACTAGTATATGTGACTATTGGTGTATATATGTGAGTATATGTGAGAGTGAGAGATTGAAAGAGTTCCTGTATGAATAAGTATGTGTTTCTATAAGTGATTGTTTAAAAGACCAGGGTGCCAATTCCGATCCGGTAAAAAAATTCCCCGTCCGACTCGTATCCGGATTTTTTTCCGTCCGAATCGTCAAAGTAGCGTACAAACTGCCAAGTACGATTCGAACGGAAAAAAGTCCATACGAATCGCATTGGGAAGATTTCCCCACACGTCCTCGGGTCGGGAAAAGTCACCGACACGTCCCCGGGCGAGAAACCCACCGTGCGGAAAAATAAAGTCCGACTGCGCAAGTACGATCCCTCCCGTCCTCCCCATTTCACAACCGTACGCAAAAAACACCGTCCGAACCGAACTCCCATAGCAACCATGGAGACATGTGCCCGCATACGCGCCGAACACCCCACCACCCCCCGCCCGCGTATGTACGCCCCGAACCCCCACCCGTGTATGTACGCACCGAACCACCAGCCGTGTATGTACGCACCAAACCCCCCCCCCAGCCCTGTATGTACGCACCGAACCACCAGCCGTGTATGTACGCCCCCGAACCCCCCCCAGCCGTGTATGTACGGACCGAACCACCAGCCGTGTATGTACGCACCAAACACCCACCCGTGTATGTACGCCCCCGAACCCCCCCCAGCCGTGTATGTACGCACCGAACCACCAGCCGTGTATGTACGCACCAAACACCCACCCGTGTATGTACGCCCCCGAACCCCCCCCCAGCCGTGTATGTACGCACCGAACCACCAGCCGTGTATGTACGCCCCCGAACCCCCCCCCAGCCGTGTATGTACGCACCGAACCACCAGCCGTGTATGTACGCACCAAACCCCCACCCCAGCCGTGTATGTACGCACCGAACCACCAGCCGTGTATGTACGCACCAAACACCCACCCATGTATGTACGCCCCCGAACCCCCCCCCCAGCCGTGTATGTACGCACCGAACCACCAGCCGTGTATGTACGCCCCCGAACCCCCCCCCAGCCGTGTATGTACGCACCGAACCACCAGCCGTGTATGTACGCACCAAACACCCACCCGTGTATGTACGCCCCCGAACCCCCCCCCAGCCGTGTATGTACGCACCGAACCACCAGCCGTGTATGTACGCACCAAACACCCACCCGTGTATGTACGCCCCCGAACCCCCCCCCAGCCGTGTATGTACGCACCGAACCACCAGCCGTGTATGTACGCACCGAACCACCAGCCGTGTATGTACGCCCCCGAACCCCCCCCAGCCGTGTATGTACGCACCGAACCACCAGCCGTGTATGTACGCACCAAACCCCCACCCCAGCCGTGTATGTACGCACCGAACCACCAGCCGTGTATGTACGCACCAAACACCCACCCATGTATGTACGCCCCCGAACCCCCCCCCCAGCCGTGTATGTACGCACCGAACCACCAGCCGTGTATGTACGCCCCCGAACCCCCCCCCAGCCGTGTATGTACGCACCGAACCACCAGCCGTGTATGTACGCACCAAACACCCACCCGTGTATGTACGCCCCCGAACCCCCCCCCAGCCGTGTATGTACGCACCGAACCACCAGCCGTGTATGTACGCCCCCGAACCCCCCCCAGCCGTGTATGTACGCACCGAACCACCAGCCGTGTATGTACGCACCAAACCCCCACCCCAGCCGTGTATGTACGCACCGAACCACCAGCCGTGTATGTACGCACCAAACACCCACCCGTGTATGTACGCCCCCGAACCCCCCCCAGCCGTGTATGTACGCACCGAACCACCAGCCGTGTATGTACGCCCCCGAACCCCCCCCCAGCCGTGTATGTACGCACCAAACACCCACCCATGTATGTACGCCCCCGAACCCCCCCCCCAGCCGTGTATGTACGCACCGAACCACCAGCCGTGTATGTACGCCCCCGAACCCCCCCCCAGCCGTGTATGTACGCACCGAACCACCAGCCGTGTATGTACGCACCAAACACCCACCCGTGTATGTACGCCCCCGAACCCCCCCCCAGCCGTGTATGTACGCACCGAACCACCAGCCGTGTATGTACGCACCAAACACCCACCCGTGTATGTACGCCCCCGAACCCCCCCCCAGCCGTGTATGTACGCACCGAACCACCAGCCGTGTATGTACGCACCGAACCACCAGCCGTGTATGTACGCCCCCGAACCCCCCCCAGCCGTGTATGTACGCACCGAACCACCAGCCGTGTATGTACGCCCCCGAACCCCCCCCAGCCGTGTATGTACGCACCGAACCACCAGCCGTGTATGTACGCACCAAACCCCCACCCCAGCCGTGTATGTACGCACCGAACCACCACCCCACCAGGGAATGTACGGACCGCACCCCCACCAGTGCATGTACGGACCGTACTGACGCCAAAAAAACACGTACTGAACCCGGACAAACCATATTTACACAAGGAGAGTCAAGTAGAGTTTCCCCACACCACCAAACAGGCCCAACAACCCCACAAACATCACATACACTCACCTGCAACTGCCAAACTGCCAAACAGAGGCCCAAAACTCAATCACTCCTCATAACACACCCACACAAATTTCAAACACAGCCACACCCACAAATGGACCAATAAAAATGGACCACACACACAAACCATGAGCCTTTGCAACAGACCCACTGCTGCCAGAGCCCACAGACGACCCACACCACCATACTTGAACCTCACACTTGCATACCTTCACACAACCACCTACACAAACACCCCCTCATCACATTCACACACACACCTCCACTACCACACCCACACACCCACAGCCATCCACACCCACACCCCCACAACCACACCCCACGCCATGTCCACCACCAAGAATCCAAAGTTCACAAAGGAGGAGCTGGAGATCCTTGTCGACGAAATCCTCAGAGTCGAGCCACAGCTCTTTGGGACATTGGTCAGACAGACCAGCATATCCGAAAAAACCGCCATGTGGCAGAGGATCGTCGATTCTGTGAATGCTGTTGGGACAACCAGAAGGACCAGGCACGAGTGCCAATCCAGGTGGTACGATCTGCGGAGGACGGTCAAGAGGAAGATGACTGACAATCACAACCAGGGGAACATCACTGGAGGAGGGCCGCCCCCCAGACCGGTACAATACCATCCCTGGGAGGAGAAGGTGATGTCCACGCTGGCGGTGGAGGGACTACACGGACTGCCAGGACTCCCAGACCCTGGTGAGTACACAAACAACTCACCTCACATGGGGGGGATGCCATACACAATCAATCATGCATGCCACCCCCCCCAAGCCACCACCGGACACAACAACACTCCACAAACACACACATGCCACTGGCACCTCCATGCCCCATGCATCAATCAGGGCCATGCCAAGTCACAGGCCACACAATACACCAACACAACACAGGATGTGGTCGATGCTGGGAGTGGGGGCAGCAAAACTAACATTGAGCAACTCACAAGCACACAACAATGCCCTCAGCCCATATGGCCCAGGGCACAGCCATACAAACTGTGTGTACCCACACAGTACTGTCTTGCCTGCAAATGATGGCTGCCATGCAGGATGCCATGGGTCTGAAGGCACAATTTGCACATAACAGCAGACAATGAAGATGCATCGCTCTGATAGAGTCTCAGCACACACCGCCACAGCAGCAGCCTACACTCAGACACACTGCCCAATGGGTGCCCGGAGAACAGGGACTAACTCACATGAACAAGCCAATGGCCATTCAAAGACCGGCTAACTGTGTGTGCCCAGGAAGCTGGCCTGAGGTGACAGAGAGTGACAAAGAGAGGGAGGGAGAGGGGGAATGAGAGGGAAGGAGACAGAGGGGGGACACAGGGAGACAGACAGAGGGAGGGAGTAGGGTGACAGAGGGAGACCGACAGAGGGAGGGAGGAGGGTGACAGAGGGAGGGAGGAAGGGAGACACAGGGAGACTAAATCACCCTTGGGTGGTGTGGCCATGTCCACTCGTCAGCCGGTGGACTGTGTGCATGCAGACCAGGTCTGGCAGTGCCTCAACCCCCCCTTCCGTAGATGAAGACCGGTCCATGTGTCAATCTGTGCACGAGTCCATCCGTGCTGCAGGCACAGACCTAACCACACACCCAGTATACCCACCCACCGTGTCGGTAAGAACCCTGTCACAAATGCTTCAGTCCCCTACCTGCAACATCAAATTGCCTTGCCAAAACACCATTTGGCCACGTACAGTGCAACACGTAAGGCGCCTCTGCATGGCTCGCTACGCCCGCACACCACACTGCTGACTGTGTACCCAAATAGATGCATCAACTAAGATTGTGTCTCACACATGCGTAAAGCCCTGACAGCTGTGGCCAAGGGACATAGCCATGCACAAGTGCACTGTGAGAGGAATGCAGGACAGATCCAACTACCCAGAGGAAGAGTGCCAAATCAGAAATGCATGCAACATGGATGCCACATGTGACACTGTCAACATTGTCTCTCTCACACACAGGTCAACGTCGACGAACACCCCCCAACACTGGGGGGGAAGTCACACAGGACCAGGCTCCGCGGGATGATGACCCCACCGCCAGCGATGACTCTCACCACTCCGTGGATGACCCAGACCAACCTGGCCCCTCTGGTGTCCAACCACCTGCAGCACCTGCGTCAGGTACAACTGTGCCAACCACCACCCCCATTCCTGCCACATCCCAGGAGACGTCCAGGAGCCCTGCCCGCACACGACCACCCAGCCAGTCTGCCCAGGAGGGACACGGTCCTCCGGGCACCCAGGAGGAGGCAGGCGGCAACGCAGATGCCATCCCTCAGGGGTCCCGGAGACCCGATGCACCCACAACGGCAGGCCAGGTGCACGTGGGCAGGGGTGGCGGGAGTGGAGGACGGCGGAGGCGCGAACCTGACCAGGCAGCTCAGGACCCGGTAGTGTCCCAGGTCAGCAACATCCTGGATACATACCGGCGTGACACCAGGGGCATGGACCAGATTGCGTCCACCCTCAATGACATCAAGGGGACCCTCCAGGAGATGAAGACCCTGCAGTCCCAGCAACATGCCTGTCAACTGCAACACCAAGGAAGGATGGAGGATAGACAGGCTGAGCTCGTGGCGGTGCAAACCCAAATGACCGGTGTACTCCGTCGGATTGCCGACAACATGGGCAACCCTCCCTGTGGCACCAGGCGAAGGCCATTACCAGACACAGGGAGGGATCAGGAGGAGGAGGATTCATCCGACGGAGCGTCACAGACATCGTCACGGACTGCTTCCGAGGGTCCCCGCAGGAAGGTGGGTCGTCCACGAAAAAGACTGTGAGAGTCAGCAGAACATCACCATCTCCCAGGTCACCTGGCCTGGCACCTGGCCCTCTGGCCCAATAGCAGCACATGACATTGTCTGCCACATGGACTTGCTGGTCACTGTCTGACCTATGTTGACGAAGACTGTGGCATGGACTCTGACATTTTGCTACGACAAGGATACCAACTCCCCCAGTGAACTTTGGATTCTACACTCCCGCTGTGCACCTCTTGTCATCCCCACAAACCCGTACCCCACCACAAATAAATTAATCACACTTACAAGATGATGCCGTGATTCTACATTATTACAATACATGTGTGTGTCGTACAGTCAAAGCATGCCTGATCTCAGAATTAACTCCAACCATCCAAACCGTGGGGTCGCAGTCTTGCCCAGGACACACATGGGTCCCAATGTCTCATCTGATACAGACATGGAGTACCAAACTCACCTGTGCTGGGCCCAACCAGCTGAGTGGTTCCCGCACAACTGTGGCTACAGACACATTCAGGGGAGCAACAGTCATGCGCAGAGGTCAGGGATCATGTGGAGTGACCTGGCTTGCCGCTCCCAGGTATGTCTAGACATGTGTCCCTACAATGTGCAGCATGCTTGCGTCAGGCGGATGTTGAGAATGGTGGCTAGGCCAAGGTTGGATGCATGGAGATGCCAGAATGCAGTTTAGGATCACTGTGCCACATGGTTGTGTTGGGGTTGTGGGCTGCATCATGAGTGTGGGCGTGGATCTAGAAGGTCATCCTGCAGCTGGCTGTGAAACATTCCCCCCATCCCGTTAGGACGTTGATGTGGCCTGGTTGCCCGACGCAGTAGCAGAGCTGTGCAGATGCACTCCGGATATGGACAAGTACCATGGGAGTCGTGAGGCACATGTCCGTAGACTGCAGGGTAGGATTCTACACAGATGTTGTAGTTTCCCTGGGGGATGGTCTCTCTTGCCTTGAGGTGGATGGAACTGTGCATCTTGTGCATAATACAGTTCCCACTCCCTGACAAACCCCTAGCATCTTGTCACTCTACACATAGACACATATGCACCACCTATGAAAACTATGCCAGACCTGCGGCACGCACAGTGGCAACAGGGCACCATTGACAGGGAAGAGGCACCTTGGAGACAGAGGGACAAATTTATTAGTCATGTGTGTTGGAATGACAATGATACTCTGTCAACACATACACAGGTCATGTGGATGTACATGTGGGAGCAACACTGGCACCCCCCATTGCAACACAGATGCTGGCATCCCATTGACCTGGCACACAAGTGACGGATAACAGCTAAACACCCCCTGCTGCCACGGAGAGGCCGCTATACACCATTGAGGCCCTGATGGGGCAATCACACACCATGTCAACCCGGTGCAACCTGTATGTTTCCGAGGCCAGTGTTACACACAATGATGGCCTCATCACAATCCCCAATCCCCTGCCACATGACAGTCACCAAGTCTGAGCATGGCTCCAGGTGAAGCCTGCCCCATGTCATGTTCCCCATGTAGGATCACCATGTATGCAAATGGAACACACATGAACCGGAGAAGTGCACACAGACTACAAACAATTCACACACCCAAAACGACGTGAGGCATCCCTTACCCTGAGGAGATTTCAACACTTGCCCGTGCATGTGACGCTGAATCAGCACATGTCGCTGTGTTCATGAGGAGTAGCAGGAGCACAACAATGCCACCAGCAGACAGCATGCACATGGACCTGTGGAAGAGAGACACACAAGGATTCAGCACAAAGGAGCACATCCGCAAGCATGTACTTAACACGTATCATGTTGTTAACATGACAGGTGACAATGATGACCCTCAGACAACATCCTTCCATTGCGCCATCACTTGAGTGACACTTCAATACACACCACTGACTCACTTGGCAGACATGCAGATGGACACACACATTGCAACACATGCCACACACGGCCCAATGCGTGCACACTCAGACACTGGAACTCACCACTAAGCAAAGAAGTTGCGTATGAGCCGACTCCGCATGTCCTCCACAGCCTCCTCCTCCTCCACATCACTTGCCCCGTCACCAAGCCCTTCATCCTCCACGGGTGGATGGTCCTGGTCATCTTGATCCAGTATGAGTGGAACAGCTTCCTCCACTGCCATGTTGTGCAGCATGCAGCAGACGATGATGATCTTGCACACCTTCACCGGGGCATATGGGAGTGCTCCGCCGGTCTTGTGGAGGCACCGGAATCGGCTCTTCAGAAGTCCAAACGTCCTCTCAATGACTCTCCTGGTCCGCCCATGTGCGTTGTTGTAGAGGTGCTCGGCAGCCGTGCTGGGGTTGCGGACAGGCGTCATCAGCCATGGCATGTTGGGATAGCCAGCGTCCCCTACAAGGAAACATCATGGACAGAAGTGTGTCAGCACAGGCAGTGAGATTGGAAGATGACGCCAAACACTGAACTGCCAGAGTCTACCCACCAACAATACATGCTCGCTCGTTCCGCAGCTGCAGCATCATTTCTGGCACCCTGCTACGCCTCATGATGAAGGCATCGTGTGCTGATCCTGGAAAGCGAACACAGACATGTGAAATCACCATGTTGGACAGACACACCACAAGGGCATTAATGGAGTGATAATGTTTGCGATTCCTATACACCACCTCCTGTGCCTGTGGTGGTACCAACGCAACATGTGTCCCATCTATGGACCCAATGACATGGGGCATCCCTCCCAGGGCATAGAACTCACGCTTGACATCTGTCAACTGCTCACGATTTGGGAATTTAATGTACTCATCCAGGTGAACCAACATGGCCTCTAAGAAATCATGCAGAACACGGCTGAACATCGTCTGGGACATGCCCCCGACATCAGCAATGGTATGTTGGAACGTACCCGTGGCAAGGAAATGTAGGGCTGCCATCACCTTCAACTTGGGTGTCAGTGCACTTGGATACCTGTGGCGCGGGAGGAGTTGTGCTTCCAGCCGGCCAGTCAACTCATCAATCAACCGTTGGCTGAATCTGTAGCGGCGTATACAGTCCCGTTCATGCAGGGCAGCAATGTCTGGCATACGTCGAGGGAGAGGCGGAGCCCTGCAGTGAAATGGAAGGAACACCTAAGAGTGAGCACTGTACAACAACATCGTCAATGCACTGAGCACATGTTACACAGCCAATACACATATGCCACGTTGTGAGTCAGGTCTGTGCCACAGTTCCTGGACACGAACGCCAGTCAGGTTACACTCCTACCAAGGGACAGCCACTAACGGAGGGGGGCAAGATCACGATGACATGGCATGAGACTAGCTGTGGGCCAGTGTAAGTGAACATGCACACGCATCACAGGATTCACAGACATCCACACATGTGCAGAGGTAGTATGCGTATGGTACAGACAGGTAGTTGGATGCGATATGCACTGGTCACATGTCATAGGAATAGGACAGGCCACACACATTGCCTTTGAGGAGTACATGTCGAGACAGAACATACATAGGGAGCATGTGGATATGTACTTGTGTTGATACTCCGTGTAGTTGGATACATACACACCTCATGGCAAATCACATATGTGGGCTGGTGTGCGGAACAGTGTGCCATGCCCATCGACACACAGACACATGTTGGCAGCAGCAACTGCTGACACATTGAATCACACACCTACAGCAAAATCATGGAAAGACATGCCACACACATGACATGGTTGCAGCATGCAACGCAGCCATACACGTGTCATATGTAATATTCCGTGTACCTGGCATCAGGGGACAGGTGCGGGTGTCCGTGACTGGGACATGCAAGTGACTCATGGCTCCACTAGTGTGTACGACATGCACACATGTCAAAGGAGTGCAGGGGATGTGTGGTACAATGCGCACCATCACACACGACATGTGTACACAGCTCATCGTACATGTGCTTTGCCCACACCTCAGGGGTAAAGTGCCACATCACATCCTGACACACCTGTGTCACACACAGGTGGTATTGCACAGACAATGCATTGGTGTCCACCCTTGGCAATACCTGTCCGCTCCATTCCTGTCTGTGTGCCGCCTGTCACCACTGACAGTTGTTATACGCACCGTACATACGCTCGGAGCGCGTGTATAGGGTCCCTGGGCCAATATTGCCGCTGGCGTATGCGTACGCCACAGTAGTACGGACTGTACACGCGCTTGTACGGTCCGGATCACAATATGTGCGCTGGCGTATGCGTACGCCACAGTAGTACGGACTGTACACGCGCTTGTACGGTCCGGATCACAATATGGGCGCTGGCGTATGCGTACGCCACAGTAGTACGGACTGTACACGCGCTTGTACGGTCCGGATCACAATATGGGCGCTGGCGTATGCGTACGCCACAGTAGTACGGACTGTACACGCGCTTGTACGGTCCGGATCACAATATGGGCGCTGGCGTATGCGTACGCCACAGTAGTACGGACTGTACACGCGCTTGTACGGTCCGTACTACTGTGGCGTACGCATACGCCAGCGCCCATATTGTGATCCGGACCGTACAAGCGCGTGTACAGTCCGTACTACTGTGGCGTACGCATACGCCAGCGCCCATATTGTGATCCGGACCGTACAAGCGCATGTACGGTCGGTATCACTGCTTGTGGGGTGCCCTAGGGCGTGGAACGCACCGTACCTGTGTGTAAATGTATGAAAACACATAGGGGACACATGAGGGACAAGTATAAGGGCCTAAATGCCTGATGGTTGCCATGGAGACTGAGTTAAATTTTTGAATTTGAGCACCAGGTGCACAGCAGAAGTCAGTTTGAAAGAATCTACATTGTTGCAATGTGGATGTTGACTTGACATCATTATCAAAACTGAAACCATGCAAAGCCACACACTGGGGTAGGTTTGAAGGGATTGGATGAAACGTAGGATGCTAATGTGACTGACCAATCAATCTGTACTCCTATACATGAACAGGCCAGCCAGGCATATATAAGGCAGCCAGGTCCCATGAGAGAGCACTTGCCTGCACATCCATTCATCCCTGACCACTGCTGCTGATAGTGATTCCTCTGGCACCATGTCCAGGACTGTGGAGAGGTCACAGCCATTCACCCAGGAGGAGAACCTTGCCCTGATAGATGTGATCCTCCCACAGTTCCAGAGCCTGTATGGTCGACCAGGGGTTCAGGTGAGTGCAGACTCCACTAGCTTAGACTGTGCCCCTTTTGTGTGACAGTGACTTCTGGCATTGTGTCCATGTGTGACAGACATGCACTGTTGTTTGGAGTGGGTCCCAGGGTGTGGAAGGCCTCATGTCACCCATGCAGAGCATGCTGTGTTTCCTGTGTGCACTCCTCACTTGCATAGTGCCTACTGTGACAATGAATGCAAGGTGCATGCCACATTCTGCCTGCATACTCCTCCTGGGGATGTTGTTTCCACAGTCCTGATGTGATCCTGTGTTCCCCCCAGTGTGACAGGTGTCAGTACCCATGGATGTGTGTTTGTTCAGTGTACCTGTGCTGTGAGTGTCCAAAGGCCGTGTTCGTCCCCTGCACATTGGTGTGTGTGTTAGTCCCCTGTCATGTGGGTGAGTGCATATGGGGAGTGTTGCACACAAGCAGCATGAGGGATGGATATGGCCTGGCCATCGGATGTGAGCAGGGAGCAGTGCTGTGTGCATGCCGTGCTGAGCCAGCCCCACACCTGTGACACCCCCGTCTACTGGCACATGGGCAGAGTGAGGTGTGTACCCGCAGTTGGCAATGCCATGTGATTGTCCTGTACCTGTGTGTGTCTGTGTACTCTGCTGAGGTAGCATCAGTGTGCTGGGGCAGGTGACTGCTGTGAGGTGCTGTACATAATCCTGGTGTAGCCTGTGAGGCACAGTGTGATCCCTGGTCAGTGAGTGTGTGGTACCCCTCATGCCACCCGTGTGCTTCCACTGGCACGTAGTGCATTTGGCCTTCCACAGTGGATAATGTCCCTATGACAAAGGTGCAATTAGTTGCATGCATACCATGGCCTGTTCATAATGAGGATTGTTCTATATGTGTGTCTCTGTGTCTTTGCTCATGTGGATTAATGTATTCTCTCTTTTGCATCCTCACAGGTAGGCGCCATTGCCAAGGGGGAGATCTGGAGGGAAGCCGTCAGTGCCGTGAGGGGTACAGAGGGTCGGAGGCGGAGCCTGTCTCAGGTGAGGAAACGCTGGCAGGACATCCGGTGCTGGACGAGGAGGATTGCACGGCTCCTGCTGGGGGACTCACCTGAGAGCCGTAAGAACCGTGGCCGCCGTCGTCTGACCCACATCCAGAAGCGTGTGCTGGCGGTGGTCTTCCCCGATATGGACAGGCGCCTACAGGAGAGGCAGCAGCAGGAAGGGGGTAGGTACATGTGTGTCAGTTGTGTGTCCCCAGCCAATGTAAGTGTGCAGTTGCATGGATACACTGCCAGGGTTTGATTGTGCAGTGCGTCAACTTCTCCACAAAGTAGCACAGTGCTGTTCTCACTCCCTCCCTTCCCCTCCTTGCAATGTGTTCCCTGGTCTGTCGCCACTCTTGCACAAGGTTATTTATGCAGGCAGTTCATGCAGGTGCCCTATGCTATCAGCATCATGTGTGGGGGTGATGTGCCACAGGTATGGGGACCTTGCGTGTGCCATGGCCAATTTCAGTCATTGTGGTGTCCATGTCACTTGGCACTGATTGTGAATCACGACATAGGGGTGTGTCTCCAAAATGTACAGCCTTCCAGCATGCATGTCCAATTGTGTGCCCTCTGACATGATGTGCCTGAGTGGGAGGCCTGCTAAGTGCAGGGACGGTTGCTTAATTTGCAGTCATGTCCATCCTGGACCATGGAGGAGTGTGGGCACTACTGTGCCCTGGGGCACCTCTTCCTAGGTATCATGTGCGTCATCCAACAATATGGCCATTCACTGTGTCTTTGCCATGGGTTGCGTAGGGTGGCATTGTACCCTGGGCTCAACTGTTAGGACCTACAGGTTGCTACATGTGTCCACTGTACAGGGGGACCCATTTTGCTTGTGCATACTCACAGTGGGCATTACCTGTGTGTGTTGTTGAGACAATCTGATGATGTTTGCCTGTCAATGATGTGTGGACATGGCCACCAGGGGCTGTGTGTTTACAGTCATGAATTAGTGGAGGCCATGTGTTTCCATCCCAGAGTAAGAGGTGTACATACTTTCTCCGTCTCAATGAGATTGTCTCAGGTGTGGGTGGTTTGTGCGTACAAGGCCTACATGTCAGAAGCTTCATCCTCCTTGCTGGGTTTAGCCTGTGTGTGATGTTTGACTGGACATACGCTCAAGGTGCAGTGACCCTGTCATGTGTGGCCTGGTTTCATGTATTGCCTTTGCAGCATGCGGCAAGAGTAAATGGATATGATTCATGCTCATCCCTTTTTGACGACGCAGTGTGGTGCAGGTGCTGTGCACATTTGTCCCCAGAGGCTGACTCCTCTCTAAAATTTCAGGTGCAGTGATTTGCTGTTGTGTCATGATCTCCATTGTGTCTCAGTGGCATGGTGGGTAGAAAAACTGTGTGTTCCATGGCCTACATGTGTACATTGTTTTGTAGGTGTTACTCCTGTTGCTTTTCAGGCTATGCAATGTGACCTATGTATATTTGACTCATGTGACATAAGTGTACAGGTGTCTGATTTTCTCCTGTCTCTTCACCTTGCCCACAGCATCGCCGGGGGACACGGAAGGAGACACTAGCACGGACCGGGAGGAGAGATTGAGCACCAGTACCAGCAGTGCTGTCCTGTCTGGCACATGGAGTGGCACGGAGGCCGAAGGGAGTGAGGCGGAGGACCTGTTGACTGCCAACACAGACTATGACGCAGACGGGTCCGAGGCTGAGCTCCCAGAGGTGGCGGAGTCTGCCCCCCCAGCTGATGGCAGCCCTCCACATCCCCCCGCCACCTCAGGTTCCATCACCGGCCTCCCACATGCTCGTGGCCCTTCCCTCCGTGCTCGGTCCCCACATGTCTCCTTCCTGCCAGGCACCGCACCCCCTGCCCCTGTCACCACTGCTGCGGTGAGTGCGGAGTCTGTGGACATCCTGAGGCAGTTGCAGGTTGGTCAGACTGCGATGCTAAATGTCCTCCATGCCCACACCCAGGTGCTGACCCAGATGGAGGCATACATGGAGGGCATGTCGGCTGCGCAGTCTGACCAACGGCAGTTGCTGAGGTCCATAGACTCCACACTGACTGCAGCACTGGATCTCCTGCAGCGCTGCGTAACACCCCCTACCCCTGCCCCATCCACAATTCCCACTCCCGTGCCTGTCCCACGCACATCCAGACGTCAGCGTGCACGCACCCCAACAGACACAGGCACCACACCACCAGGGAAGTCGAAGCGCACACCTCCTGTCACGCACACACAGGGTGAGGAAGGCACACCCACTGGGTCGGGGGGGAAACGTAGAACACGCAGCCACAGTGGGAGTCCGCATTCCACACAACCCACTCCCTCCAAATCCACTCCCCTTAGCTCTCCTGGCCAACAGTCAGTGACAGCATCATCCACTGCGAGTGTGCCCCCCAGCCCCAGGATGACACCACCCCGCAAGCGGTGGAGGCGGGACCCGGCCAGGGGAGTTGAGTCCCCCACCCTGTCCACACCCTCCCCCAGTGGCGCTGCGACCCATCCCTTTGCCCCCCCCCCCTCCTTGGGGCCTGTGGTTGGATTGGGTACGGGGGAGTCGCTGGGGGAACTTGCCGACGTGTGCAGCGCCATTCTGTCCTCCACCTTTGGCGCTGGCACCCCCCCTGTGGCAGATTCATCCCTCCCTGCACCCACAACACCTACCCTTTCCCCTCCTGTCCCTGCGGTGCCTGTTTCCACCCTCCCCCCTGATGCCCCCTCTTCTGTGGATGAAATGGACTTGTGAACTGTGCAGGCAAGCTAGGGGACACACGTCCCGATGTGTACCCCCCCCCCGGACATTGCTGCTGGGCTGGCCCATGGCCCTTGTACATAGTGGACATTTTCTCTGATATATTTTCCTGCTGAATAAAGCCTTTTCTTTTTGTTTTGCACACTGATGCTTTCCTGGACTTGCTGTTGGTGCTGGTGCTCCCTGCGTTGGGGTGGTGATAATGTGTTAGGGGTCTGTGAAATGTTGGAGTGTGCTGCTCATGGGGTGTACCCTGCCATCTGCGTGCCATCACAAAGGTCTCTGCAAATGGTATTTGGTCATGTTTGCTCTCACTGTATGGTGACATTGTCCCAAGGTGTGTTCCGTCCTCTGTGGCCCAGGCCATTTTTCCTGCAGGGTGTCTCCCAAATGCTGTGCTGTGCTGTGTCTACATTTCCTGGATGTGTGAGGGTTGCCTTTCAATATAGCCATGCTGGCTCAGCGATGGCTCCGCCTGCATCTGGGGTATCACCCTTGTAGGTCACTGAACTTGTTGATGGGGTATATTGTCCGATGTCTGGGCACTGCTGGGAGTGATAGGTACACACCCCTCCTGTGTCTGGGCACTGCTGGGAGTGATAGGCACACACCCCTCCTGTGTCTGGGCACTGCTGGGAGGACCCTGCACCCACCCCTCCTGTGTCTGGGCACTGCTGGGAGGACCCTGCACCCACCCCTCCTGTGTCTGGGCACTGCTGGGAGTGATAGGTACACACCCCTCCTGTGTCTGGGCACTGCTGGGAGGACCCTGCACCCACCCCTCCTGTGTCTGGGCACTGCTGGGAGGACCCTGCACCCACCCCTCCTGTGTCTGGGCACTGCTGGGGGTGTTTTGCACACCCCATTCTTATAGCAGGTTCGGTGCGTACATGCACGGGTGGGGGTTTGGTGCGTACATACACGGGTGGGGGTTCGGTCCGTACATACACGGGTGGGGGTTCGGGGCGTACATACTCTGCTGGGGTGGGGGTTCGGTGCGTACATACACGGGTGGTGGTTCGGTGCGTACATACACGGCTGGGGTGGGGGTTTGGTGCGTACATACACGGCTGGTGTGGTGGTTTGGTGCGTACATACACGGGTGGGCGTTTGGTGCGTACATACACGGGTGGTGGTTTGGTGCGTACATACACGGCTGGGGTGGTGGTTTGGTGCGTACATACACGGGTGGTGGTTTGGTGCGTACATACACGGCTGGGGTGGGGGTTCGGTCCGTACATACACGGGTGGGGGTTCGGGGCGTACATACTCTGCTGGGGTGGGGGTTCGGTCCGTACATACACGGGTGGTGGTTCGGTGCGTACATACACGGCTGGGGGGGGGTTCGGTGCGTACATACACGGGTGGTGGTTCGGTGCGTACATACACGGCTGGGGTGGGGGTTTGGTGCGTACATACACGGCTGGTGTGGTGGTTTGGTGCGTACATACACGGGTGGGCGTTTGGTGCGTACATACACGGGTGGTGGTTTGGTGCGTACATACACGGCTGGGGTGGTGGTTTGGTGCGTACATACACGGGTGGTGGTTTGGTGCGTACATACACGGCTGGGGTGGGGTTTCGGTCCGTACATACACGGGTGGGGGTTTGGTGCGTACATACACGGCTGGTGGTTCGGTGCGTACATACACGGCTGGGGGGGGTTAGGGGGCGTACATACACGGGTGGTGGTTTGGTGCGTACATACACGGCTGGGGTGGGGGTTCGGTCCGTACATACACGGGTGGGGGTTCGGGGCGTACATACTCTGCTGGGGTGGGGGTTCGGGGGCGTACATACACGGGTGGTGGTTCGGTGCGTACATACACGGGTGGTGGTTCGGTGCGTACATACACGGCTGGGGTGGGGGTTTGGTGCGTACATACACGGCTGGTGTGGTGGTTTGGTGCGTACATACACGGGTGGGGGTTTGGTGCGTACATACACGGCTGGGGGTTCGGGGCGTACATACCAGGGTGGGGTGGGGGTTCGGGGCGTACATGCACGGGTGGCGCTTGGGTGCGTACATACACGGGTGGGGGTTCGGGGCGTACATACCAGGGTGGGGTGGGGGTTCGGGGCGTACATACACGGGTGGCGCTTGGGTGCGTACATACACGGGTGGCGGTTCGGGGCGTACATACACGGGTGGGGGTTCGGGGCGTACATACCAGGGTGGGGTGGGGGTTCGGGGCGTACATACACGGGTGGCGCTTGGGTGCGTACATACACGGGTGGCGGTTCGGGGCGTACATACACGGGTGGGGGTTCGGGGCGTACATACACGAGTGGGGTGGGGTTTCGGTCCGTACATACACGGGTGGGGGTTCGGGGCGTACATACTCTGCTGGGGTGGGGGTTCGGTCCGTACATACACGGGTGGTGGTTCGGTGCGTACATACACGGCTGGGGTGGGGGTTTGGTGCGTACATACACGGCTGGTGGTTCGGTGCGTACATACACGGCTGGGGTGGGGGTTTGGTGCGTACATACACGGCTGGTGGTTCGGTGCGTACATACACGGCTGGGGGGGGGTTCGGGGGCGTACATACACGGGTGGTGGTTTGGTGCGTACATACACGGCTGGGGTGGGGGTTCGGTCCGTACATACACGGGTGGGGGTTCGGGGCGTACATACTCTGCTGGGGTGGGGGTTCGGTCCGTACATACACGGGTGGGGGTTCGGGGCGTACATACTCTGCTGGGGTGTGTGTTAGGTGCGTACATACACGGGTGGGGGTTTGGTGCGTACATACACGGCTGGTGGTTCGGTGCGTACATACACGGCTGGGGGGGGTTAGGGGGCGTACATACACGGGTGGTGGTTTGGTGCGTACATACACGGCTGGGGTGGGGGTTCGGTCCGTACATACACGGGTGGGGGTTCGGGGCGTACATACTCTGCTGGGGTGGGGGTTCGGGGGCGTACATACACGGGTGGTGGTTCGGTGCGTACATACACGGGTGGTGGTTCGGTGCGTACATACACGGCTGGGGTGGGGGTTTGGTGCGTACATACACGGCTGGTGTGGTGGTTTGGTGCGTACATACACGGGTGGGGGTTTGGTGCGTACATACACGGCTGGGGGTTCGGGGCGTACATACCAGGGTGGGGTGGGGGTTCGGGGCGTACATGCACGGGTGGCGCTTGGGTGCATACATACACGGGTGGGGGTTCGGGGCGTACATACCAGGGTGGGGTGGGGGTTCGGGGCGTACATACACGGGTGGCGCTTGGGTGCGTACATACACGGGTGGCGGTTCGGGGCGTACATACACGGGTGGGGGTTCGGGGCGTACATACACGAGTGGGGGTTCGGGGCGTACATGCACGGGTGGGGGTACGGGCCGTACTTCCACGGGTGGGGGTACGGTCCGTACATACCCCTGCCCACGCTCTGCGTGCCTGGGTACGGGCCGTACCCATGCCTTTGGTGTGTGGGTACGGTGCGTCCCACCATTGTTGCGGGCCGTGGGGTCCGCACCGTACACAGGCCTTGGGGGCGTGGCTACGGGTCGTACCACGCGTACCCCTACATGACCCCAGCAATGCTGGTACGAGCTGTACCAAGGCCTTTCTGACGTGGGTACGGGCCGTACCGCTATTGTTGGAGTGACGTAGGGGGACGCGTGGTACGTTCCGTACCCACGCTCTTGCGGCCTGGGTAGGGTACGTACCGGTTCGCGTGACCATCCACTTCCGTTGTGGCGGACGCTTGCGTTGCTGGCCTTGCCCCCACCCCCTGGAAGTGACCAGGCCCTGATGGTCAGGTATGTCCAGGCCATGTGTGATTTGGTACCATGTGTTGGTGTTGTGTGTCCTGCCCCTGCCCCCCCCTTTGCCCCTGGTTGTTGTGCTGACCTTCTGCGGCGTCTGCGTCGGTTCCT
This sequence comes from Triturus cristatus, assembly GCF_964204655.1. Lineage (NCBI taxonomy): Eukaryota > Metazoa > Chordata > Amphibia > Caudata > Salamandridae > Triturus > Triturus cristatus. Next base: position 822,114,421 of record NC_140591.1, read on the forward strand.
GTACGCCAGGTGGACTGCTAGGAGGGCAGGGATGGCACGTAGGTTCGGGTCCATGTCTGTTCGTCGCGTCCAGCTGCTCCTTGCGTGTGTCGTCCTGATTTCCCGGCAGTTTTTGGCAGCCGGTAAATATTTTCCGTGCGGGATGACGTCGGTTCGAATCGTACTTCCTGGTTCGTGAAACGTAGGCTGGATGCGTACCGACGTCACGTCGGCTCCTTTCAGGATCGGAATTGTGTTTAGTTTCTGTTCGGTCGGTGTTTTGTTCGAATCGTACGGAAATGGTGTTTCCGTATGAATCGTACTTGCATTTTCGGATGGATTTCGCACCGGGTACGAGTCGGACGGAGAAAAGGCTCCGTCCGACGGTTCGTACCCGGTTTTTACCGGATCGGAATTGGCACCTAAGTATATGTAAGTTTCCGTAGAAGTAAGTGTGGTGGTGTGTGTATAACTGTATATGCAAGTAAATGTATGTTTGATTCTTTATTAGCATGACTAACTATGTGTGTGAGTACCTCTATGGATGAGTGGCATTGTGTAACAGGATGTATACGTGTATGAGTACATATGATGAGTGAGTACATGTATGAGTGACTGTATAGGACTGTTGGTGAATGAGTGGATGTGTATTTGGATCTTAGAATTACTGTATAGGTTGTTGTAACTGGTATTGGTATGTCCATTGTTTTTAAAATTTTAATTTCTATTTTTGATTGTGTGTATCAAAGGTTATATTAGGGGAAGAGGAGGTCTGCCACTCTATCACAAGGATGATGTCATCAGTGATGTCATCAGTGATGTCATTTGAGATGTCATCAGTGATGTCATGAGTGATGTCACTGACCATGTCATGAGTGATGTAATATGTGACGTCATCAGCAGTGCATTGCGGGCGCGCGAGTTATAGTTAGCTGAACTAACTATAACGGGGCAATTTCAATGGTTTTTTACGAGTAAAATGTCCAGTTAACTATAACATGTGTGAAACCTATGGTTTTTTTCACTGAATTTCTAAGGTTTTTTAAATGCTAATTCCTAACTATAACGTGTGTGAAACCTATGGTTTTTTCACTGAATTTCTAAGGTTTTTTAAATGCTAAGTCCTAACTATAACGTGTGTGAAACCCATGGTTTTTTCAGTGAATTTGCAAGGTTTTTTAAATGCTAATTTTGTTTTTTTTCTTCTATTTTTTTAAACATATTTTTATTTTAATTTTCTATCCTTTTTTAAAGACTATGGTTAAATTTTTAAAATTCTATAATATGTTTTTTTTAATATATTTTATAAAATAAACATGTAAAATTTATTAGCAATACATTTTTTCCTTTTTTTTAAATTTTTTTTTAGTACGCGTACCGTAAGCTTACGGTAAGCGTACGGTTTACGCAACGTCCGCAATTTATCTACGCTGTTTGCGTAGAGTTACGCAATTTGCGTAGCCGCGTGTCCTCCGCGTGGGACGCGTACGCGTGTACGCTACACGCGCACGTTACGCGGAAGTGTCGGGTAGTGACTGTTATGCGCATGCGCGCAAGCGCGTGTCTTTTTTACGCGCATGCGCACTTTTGCCGTAAGCGTACCGTAAGCGTACCGTAAGCGTACGGTAGGTCATGTGATCATGAAACACAACTTTTGATTGGTTGAAACTACTTTCAGTTCTAGAACTCTCCTACACCACACCCATTCCCCTCATTTCTGCTTGTGATCCCTTGGGAGAAGGAGCTGGTTTGTCTTTGGGATACGATGGCAGAACAGCAGAGCTCTTCTGAGAGTGAGGCTAGCACTAGCAGCACTGTCTTGAGGCAGAGATCGAGGAAACAAAAGCCCTCTTATGTATGGGATTATTTTACTTTTCCTGAAGGCCAGCAAAAGGTGAATGCACCCTTAGTAACTTGCAGGCTGTGTCAGCGTGTACTTTCTAGAGGTAATCCTGACAGGAAGTATTCCTTTGGGAATCACACCATGAAGAGACACCTCAAGGATGTACACAAAAGGACACATGGTCATCTTTTTGGAGGTAACTCTTCAGAAAGACAAGCAAGTACATCCACAGCAGCTCAGCCTGGACCATCATCTGCAGAGCTGACTCCTTCTTCTGCAGGTCACGTGAGCCCTTCATCTGTGGGGGGAGAATCTCCTTTTGCTGGCCCTCTGGAAATGAACCCTCGATTTCGAAGGGTTGATATTCGATGCGCCTTTTGTCAAGATCTAATTTGCCATAGGGAGACCAGTGTTTCCCTAGTGAACAACAAAATAGATCAGCACATTTGTCGCTTTGAATAATTTTCCCATGCTTTCTTTCCTCTGTCCCTGCATGAACACAACGGTTCTTTTAAGAGCCAACCTTATCTTTCATCTTTTTTTACATATGTTTTTAAAAACTTTTTTTTTTTTTTTTTTACCGTACGCGTACGGTGCGCGTACTTTTTTTTTTTTTTTTTTAAAAAACACTAAAAATCAATTATCACATTACAAGGTCTTTGAGAGTACAATTATTATTATTGACTTACCATACCCACTCAAAAAAATATTTATTCATTTGTTTTTTTAAAAAATTGCTTTAAAAATGGTTCTCTGCCTGTAATTCCTATTTGCACACAGAGTCATGTTTTCACATTAGTCCCAAAACGAAATTTCTTTGCCAATTTGAAAGCACACTTACTGCTCTTTTTTTTTTGGGCAAGTGAAAATCACTTTTACAGACTGACACATTATTAAACCACTTTTTTCGATTTTCTTAAATGCACATGTCCAAACTTCTTTTTCAGACCACCTCCATGTGTAACCTGGGTGGCTGCCTACACTCCAGCAAGGGCAACCAGCCTTAGTGATGCTGAATGTATTTGCATTACAGACTGAAACCTGAAAACCCCACTCGCTTGTAAATACTGTGCATGATTATACATGGCAAGCACATGGGTGTGTGCTAAGAGTCTGCTTCTTCCCCCAAAAAATCGCTCCCCCTTTCCATCTAATGCAACTGTGAAATCACCAGAGCAATACGCAATAAATCTCTGCCTATAATTCCTCTCTGCACACAGAGTCATGTTTTCACATTAGTCCCAAAACGAAATTTCTTTGCCAATTTGAAAGCACACTTACTGCTCTTTTTTTTTGGGGCAAGTGAAAATCACTTTTACAGACTGTCACATTATGAAACCACTTTTTTCGATTTTCTTAAATGCACATGTCCAAACTTCTTTTTCAGACCACCTCCATGTGTAACCTGGGTGGCTGCCTACACTCCAGCAAGGGCAACCAGCCTTAGTGATGCTGAATGTATTTGCATTACAGACTGAAACCTGAAAACCCCACTCGCTTGTAAATACTGTGCATGATTATACATGGCAAGCACATGGGTGTGTGCTAAGAGTCTGCTTCTTCCCCCAAAAAATCGCTCCCCCTTTCCATCTAATGCAACAGTGAAATCACCAGAGCAATACGCAATAAATCTCTGCCTATAATTCCTCTCTGCACACAGAGTCATGTTTTCACATTAGTCCCAAAACGAAATTTCTTTGCCAATTTGAAAGCACACTTACTGCTCTTTTTTTTTTGGGCAAGTGAAAATCACTTTTACAGACTGACACATTATGAAACCACTTTTTTCGATTTTCTTAAATGCACATGTCCAAACTTCTTTTTCAGACCACCTCCATGTGTAACCTGGGTGGCTGCCTACACTCCAGCAAGGGCAACCAGCCTTAGTGATGCTGAATGTATTTGCATTACTGAGTCCAACCTCAAACCCTTAAACTATTCTTTTTTTTTCCAGTACACCTTAATTTATTGTGAAAACATACTCCATATTATTTTACATGTTCCTCACATTTAAATTTCTCCCAAAACAGAAAATGATAAACGCAACTACAACAAAAAGAATTTCCATTTCTATTATTCATTTCTTAAGTTACCACATACATCCCCTCTCAAACTCTAAACTCACCTTTAAAATTAGTTAGTTGTGAAAGAAATGTGACACTCAAACAGCAGATTATCAGAGCCAGGATCTCTGTTGTGTTCACCTCTCTCCTCTCAGCAGAACCAGATAATGGCAAACTTTCCCTCTATTTTTCCACACATATACATGTAAGTTTCAAATCACAGTGCTTCCCCCTTTTTTTCAAATGTAATCACACATTTCTATTGGTTGAAAACCAACCCTTTTCCAAAAGTACCCTGCCCCCAACTTGACTTCTGCCTAGTACCCTTCCCCCAACTTGACTTCTGCCTGCTACCATAGCAACAGCTCATGGAACACTGCTGTGTGGAGTTAGGTCAGAAGTTCGCCACACAATGTTTCAATTCCACAGAGCAAGAGTGCTTGACTTTTCAAACCTAACAGCAAATCCATAGTACTGTTCTTTGGTAACACATTTTTTTGTACCAATACAAAACATGCTTCTATTAGTTTACACATACAGCCTAGTTTTTATTCTAGAATGGTATGAAACAGCCAATCAGTTCTTTTTGTTTTGAAAAAAATATGTATGCCTCCATTTCCAAACTGTCTTTCTTTTCATATTGCCATTCTACTGAAAGAAACCTCCTGAGTGCATCCAGTTCTCCTTTGAAGATGTTCACAGTGTGGATTGTAGGGCACAGCTATGTCTTCTGGAGTGAAAAGTTTGCAGAGAAAACAGATATGGTGAGAGACCTTGCTTTGCCAAATGTAGACATTAAATGGATTGGTCAGAGAGGGTTAAAGTGGCACCAATTGATGCCATTGGTGAAATCCTTCATGCAAATCCAACACCCTGACCTCATAATAGTGCACTGTGGTGGCAATGACCTAGGCACTTTGACTGGGGTAGGTCTGGAAATGCTTATGAAGGAGACCTTTGCACAACTGTTTTCACTTTTCCCTAAAACTGCCTTTGTGTTTTCTAACATATGCCAAAGGCAAAAATGGAACTGGTCCAATCATTTCTGTCCGCAGATTGACAAAGCAAGAAAGCACGTCAACAAATCTGTTTCTGCTTTCCTCCGTGACTATGGTATGGGTGCCATTTACCACAACAACTTGCGTTTTGACATGCAAGACATTTATAGAGGAGGTGGTGTGCACTTCAATGATAAAGGGAACAGAGTCTTCCTCTTGAACCTTAGACTCTGCATCGGTACTTACTTGAAGGTACCACTAAAAAATCATTTCATAAACACAACGGCTCTTTTTAGAGCCCCCTAATATCTAAACACTTAAATCTGAATTTCATTTATTTTTTTATTTTTTTTCTACCGTACGCTTACCGTAAGCTTACCGTACGCGTACCCCGTGATTTTTTTAAAAAATCAATAAATGTTTTCTTTGTACTTTACAGTCCTTCTTTGACCCCCTCACCAATGTAAGGGGGTCTGTAACTCTCCTCATTGCCCCCTTTTCTTGTTTTCACTCTTTTTTTTCTGAGTGAAACACACAAAATGGCGGCCGCCGCTTCCTGGTTTCGGCCGATTCGAATGTTTACTAAGATCTAACAGCCAATCAGAATCGCGCTCGCGTACGCCACCGTACGCTTACGGTAAGCGTACGGTAAGCGTACCATAAGCGGGCTCAGATATATATTGATTTAAAGGCTATTTTCTCAGAATCTACTGAACAGATTTACACCAAACCTACAAAAGGCACTTCCTTGACATAGGGACTACCTCTCTGCCAAATTTTTAGTAATTCTGTTCAGCCGTTCGGGCTGTAGCTCGTTCTAAAGGTCCTGTGGAAAAATGCATGGGAAAAATGCGTTTTGGGACCCCCCTTTTATCTCAGCCCCCGCTTGACGTATCCCCCCGAGACTTTCAGGGTAGGAGCGGAGCGTAGCGCCCCACCTATTTTGAGAAATTCGCGAGGATTCATCGACCGGCGCCAAAGTTATTCAAAATAGAATGTTGCGGATTTCCTATGGAAAAGGGGTCCTAACTATAACTACCTACTGGCGACCGCCAGTAGGTAATATATATATATATTCCACAATTGTAGCTCCACAAAGATCCGTATCATCGAGAAATGGAAGCCACGCAAATCCAAGTAAGGCACAGTTGTTTTACTTTATTTGAAGCCGAGTTTCATCAATCTGACGCGTTTCGGGCATCCGCCCTTGCTCACAGACAGTCAGTTAATAAAAAATAAGCCCATTAAATACCTTAAGGTTTACAATTGGTTACATTTTTTTCACTTTTTTTTCCTCAACACCATGTGACATTTGAAAAGTGAAGACACACTACTCAAAGAAACGTATAGTCTGTTTTCCAAACATTTCTACAAAAACCATAGTGTTTGTTTTTCATATTTATGTAAATTTTTGTGGAACAAATTCATAAAACATATATATATTAACATAGTTTTTTTACATATAGTGCAATTTGTCCAAGATCATTATAGTATTGATGTCCATATGAAATTGACTGTGCAAATAACGCAATAAAGTGCAAATATTGTAGATTAAAAATCATTAAATCATTACATTTATACATATATATGTAAAAATAGCATACAAAATATTCAAATGTGCAAATTACGCAAAGATGTAAACACACAGAAAAAATGTGCAAATTCTGCAGTTTTCTAGATATGGAAATCTAACTTAAATATTATAATGAAGCTTGCTTAGCTGCATAAAATGCAGTTATAATATTTACACAAAAATTTATATTAAACGCTTTGATGTCAAAATGAAAACTCTGTAAACCAAACACTGTAAGTGAATTCACTATTGGTTTAGATTTCAAATCTAAACAGACAAATCAATGAGTCTATGTCAGATAAATGAAGTGAAGAAAATGTGTATCCCTGAATTCTGTGATCCAACACAAACAGGGAAAAAAATAAAAAAATATAAATGAAAAAAAGGGGAAAAAATGAGATATTAAAAACAAAGAAATTCTTGATAGGTTTTCATGAAAGCAAGCGTGGCAAAACACTCTAAAGAAATCTGATCATGAATAGTATATATTAAGATGTTAAAGAAACACGTGCAGATCCTCCGTTGTGTTCAACCCATTGGGGAATCTGCTATCTAATTCCAGAGTAAATTCAGATTCTAGTCTTCTTAGCATTTTATCACGGTCACCGCCTCTTCTTGTTTTTGGAACCTAGGCGATAACAAAATAATTGAGGCATTGTAAATTATTGTTGTGGCAGATCTTAAAGTGCCTCGCCACCGGATATGATGCATCATTGTTTACAATGGCACGTAAGTGCTGAAGAATTCTGACATGGACTGGTTGTCGGGTACTCCCAACATATCTAAGATTGCAAGTACAAGTTAGTACATAAATGGCAAATTCAGTTTTGCAAGCAAAAGATCCACGTATATCAAACAGATCTGGGCTAAATGGTGTGTGATACTGGGTGGTGTTTTTCCGAAATTTGCACGCTCTGCATGTGGAGCAGCGTCTAAATCCCGGCCGGGATTTCAACCACTCCTCCTGCTTTCTTAGCTCAGGAAAATCGTGACAGACATGAGTTCTTAAGGAGGGTCCCTTACGGTAAGTTAGTGTAGGCCCATCCGGTAATCTGGGTTTTAAGACTAAATCTGTTTTGAGTACAGGCCAACGTTCTTGGGCAATTGACCTAATTTGTCTTGCCTGTTTACTGTAGGCTATAATTAGTCTGGGGGATTGGTCAGTATTAGTAGAATCACTATCTAAAGATATGTTGGATGTAGATAAAAATAGTGATACCCGAGTTCTGGCTTCTGTTTTAAGAACTGCCTCCCTCAAGACTGATTCCCTATAACCCCTCTGCGGAACCTCTCAAGGGCTTCCATAGTACAGATTTTCAAATCCCTGACTGTACTACATATTCGTTTAAGCCTCAGTAATTCTCCAAACGGAATAATGTCAATAACATGTCTAGGATGTGCACTGCTGGCATGAAGAATATTATTGCCAGCAGTGCTTTTCCGATAGAGTTTAGTGGCCAAATGATCATCATGTACAAACACTTTAACATCTAAAAATTCTGCTTCACACTTGGTGATAGATGAAGTGAATCTAAGATTCTCCTGACTAATATTAAGAACACTGATAAAGTTGGTTGCACTTCCACGATCCCCACGCCACAATATAAAAACATCATCTATGAAACGAATCCAAAGTACCACATGCTTGTTGTAAATATCATTGTGTGCTTGCCTGAGGACATGCTCCTCCCACCAGCCTACGTGTAAACATGCATAGCTAGGAGAGAAGCATGCCCCCATCGCAACGCCACGTTTTTGGATGTAAATATCACTACCAAACAAGAAAAAGTTGTTATTGAGACACCAACTGGTAAGTTCCAACAATAATTTGTTATGATTATAACAATTGATAGGTCTTTTACCCAGAAAAAATTCTAATGCTCTGAGCCCAGATGCATGGTCAATACTTGTATAAAGCGACTCGATATCTAAGGTGATAAATAGCATGTTGTCGCTCCATATAGCATTTTTAATCTTTCTGATAAAATCTCCCGTGTCTCTAATGTAGGTAGGAAGATCTTTCACCAGATCTTGAAGGAAGTAGTCGATATATTCTGTCACATGTTCTGCTACTCCTGCAATAGCAGAAATAATTGCCCTTCCAGGAACTGGGACAACTTGTTTATGGACTTTAGGTAAAAGATACAGTTTGGGTAATATAGGATATTCAACATGCAAAAATTCAAATTCCTGTTTAGAAATCATGCCATCTCTTTTCCATTTCAACAATAATTTTTTTAATGTCTCCTTGGCTTCATTAAAATTTTTGATGGTACTCTTAGAATAGCATGATGGATTATTCAGCTGATTCATTGCTTCCTCAATGTAAGCTTCTTGAGGCCAAATCACCACGTTTCCTCCTTTGTCCGCGGTGGTAACAATGATCCTATGATCTTTACTCAATTTTTTAGTCAGCAATAAATAGTCCTTTTCATGTTGGCTCTTGTATCTTTTTCTATGTTTTATTTTATGGTACAGTTTCTTGAGATCATCCACAACTACATCTTGAAAAACATCAATTGAGTCCCTTGGCATTGTGGGAATGAATTTTGATTTTGGTTTGAAGGGACTAAGGTTGGCTCCCACCTGCTCAATTGAAGCCATTCTAAGTTCCTCCTGTGTGGATATCATGTCATGATCATTAGTGTCATTAGTTGCCAATTGATGCAGCGCCCAAAAAGTTTTTGTGTCTCTAGCTGGTAAGTTTAAAGGGTTCATTATAGCAACAGTAATCATAGGTGGATCCTTTTCATTTGGGCCCTCCTTGATACAGAAGAACTTTTTATTTTCAATTTTCTGATGTATAAATAGATGTCAACTCTCGTTTTTGTATAGTTGAAATCCGAAACCGGACAATATGTCAATCCAAGACTTAAAAGTTGTTTCTCGGCTTCACTCAGGGTGATTGTGGATAGATTTATAATTGCATTATTGTCTAGTGTTTTTTTCGCCAGTATTGCTTTTTTTGTTTTTTGGGCGATTTTATATTTTTTCCGACGTTCACCCCTCCTTTTGTTGCATCTTGCTCTTTTTGCTGTTGGTGACCCTTTTGTGGTGGTTTGGTCCGAGGTCGAAGTGTCTGGAGCCTGTCCGACACTAAAAAATCTACCTCTTCACCCAAATCAGGAACAATAGTATTGGGGTCCCATGCGCTACAACCTTCCTCATCCGATGAAGGCCCACTCGTTAGTGATTCAATGTCACTTGGTTCTTTATTTGTATTATTCTCTTCATTCGCCATCACAGAAGTCGACGCTGCTGCCAGATTCATAGGCTTCGTTGATTTTGCCTGTTGTACCTGTTGCGCAAATTTGGTTCTTTTGGCATTATCAAATTTTCTGGCAAAGGTATAAATTCGGCCCTGGGCATAGTCCTCCTTATCACGGGCGAATTTATATACCTTGCGCGCCTTGATTTTTTCTTCCTGCTTGGCAAGTTTTTCATTTATTTGCTTCCGTGTTTCAGTAATTATATCATTGGGCTCAAATTTTGCCAGTAGGTCATTAATTTCCTCAATTTCTTTCATTAGCACCTCTCTGTCAATGCTAGCATATTTAACTAGAATTTGCAGTAGTTTCGCCGAGGATTCTAGATTTGTATGCCCCCATTCTTTCAGCATGTTGGGATTAGGCTTCTCATAACTTGGCGCCAATAATATACAGAGCCCACGAGGTATATATATTCACTGAAAAAACCGTAGGTTTCACACACGTTATAGTTACGAATTAGCATTTAAAAAACCTTGCAAATTCACTTTAAAAACCATAGGTTTCACACATGTTATAGTTAGCTGGACATTTCACTTGTAAAAAACCAATGAAATTCCCCCATTATAGTTAGTGCAGGCAACTATAACTCACGCGACCGCAATCCTCTGCTGATGACGTCGGATATTACATCACTGTATTTAGACACTTATTTACCCATGTCTTCTTCCATTAATCTCTAGCTATACATATATTACAAATATTTATTTTTCATAAAGACACATGTCATCAGTGATGTAATATCTGACGTCATCAGCAGAGGATTGCGGTCGCGTGAGTTATAGTTGCCTGAACTAACTATAACGGGGGAATTTCATTGGTTTTTTACGAGTGAAATGTCCAGCTAACTATAACATGTGTGAAACCTATGGTTTTTTAAGTGAATTTGTAAGTTTTTTTAAATGCTAAGTTATGTATTTATTAATTATTTTTTTTTCAGGTTTTTCACCGAGCGCGCACCGTGCGCGCTCTGTGGGCACTCGGTGTGCGGCAGTGTGCGCCGTGCGCACACGGTGCGCGCACCTCGCGATTTAAAAAAAAAAAAAATAATAATTTTTTCTCCCTTGGGGGTCCTTCTGTGACCCCCTGACCAAGGCTAGGGGGTCAGGAACTGTCCACTCTGCCCCCTTTTCATGTTCTCCCCCTCAGACTGTGAGAGACAAAATGGCGGCCGACACTTCCTGGTTTCGACCGATTCGAATGTTTACCGACATCTAACAACCAATCAGAATTGCGTTCGCGCACGGCAGGGTGCGCGCACCGTGCGCGCACGGTGCACGCGTATAGATATTGATATGCTTTTAAATGCTATTTTCTCAGGAAATACTGAACAGATTTACACCAGACCTGCAAAAGGCACTTTCTTGACCTTATGGCTACCTCTCTGCCAAATTTCACGTAATTCTGTTCAGCCGTTCGGGCTGTAGCTGCGACTAAAGGTCCTATGGAAAAATGCATGGGGAAAATGCGTTTTGGGACCCCCCCTTTTTCTCGCCCCCCTCTTGACGAATCACCCCGAGACTTTCAGGGTAGGAGATGAACGGAGCGCCTCATTAGTTTTGAAAATTTCACGAGGATTCGTCAACCGGCGCCAAAGTTATTCAAAATAGAATTTTGAGATTTGCTATGGAAACTAGGTTGTAACTATAACTATCTACTGGCGACCGCCAGTATATAATATATATATATATATCAGTGAAAAAACCATAGGTTTCACACATGTTATAGTTAGCTGGACATTTTACTCGTAAAAAACCAATGAAATTGCCCCGTTATAGTTAGTTCAGCTAACTATAACTCGCGCGCCCGCAATGCACTGCTGATGACGTCACATATTACATCACTCATGACATGGTCAGTGACATCACTCATGACATCACTGATGACATCTCAAATGACATCACTGATGACATCACTGATGACATCATCCAGTGAATGTGTGTTTTTCTGAAAATTAAATATGTTTTATATATGTATATCTCAAGGTCGATGGAAGAATAAATGGGTATATAAGTGTCTAAATGGATGATTTGTTTTTGAAAAATTGATTGTGTAACTGACTGATTAAGTGTATCTCTCACTTTGTGTATAAGTGGCTGCATGGGTTGGTGAGTAGCTACATGGGTGTCTATATAGGTTATTAGTTGTTTTTTTGAGTATCAGTCTGAGTGTCTGCATGGTACGGTGGGGGGTATTACGTAGTGCATAGATGCATGAATGAGTGACTCACTGTTTGTATGTGTTGAAGACAGCATGTGTGCAGGACTGTATGGGTGGATGAGTGTGTGTATGGGTGTGTTAGTGAGTGAATGACTGTCTCAATAGTGTCTTCAGGAGTAACTACATATGTTTTAAACTAGTATATGTGAGTATTGGTGTATATATGTGAGTATATATGAGAGGGAGAGATTGAAAGAGTTCCTGTATGAATAAGTATGTGTTTCTATAAGTGATTGTTTAAAAGACTAAGTATGTGTAAGTTTCCGTAGAAGTAAGTATGGTGGTGTGTGTATTACTGTATATGCAAGTAAATGTATGTTTTATTCTTTTTTAGCATGAGTGACTATGTGTGTGAGTAACTCTATGGATGAGTGGCATTGTGTAACAGGATGTATAGATGTATGAGTACATATGATGAGTGAGTACATGTATGAGTGACTGTGTAGGACTGTTGGTGAATGAGTGGATGTGTATGTGGATCTTTGAATTACTGAAGAGGTTGTTGTAACTGGTATTGGTATGTCCATTGTTTTGAAATTTTTAGTCTCTATTTTTGAATGTGTGTATCAAAGCTTATATTAAGGTGAGAGGAGGTCTGCCACTCTATCACAAGGATGATGTCATCAGTGATGTCATCAGTGATGTCATTTGAGATGTCATCAGTGATGTCATGAGTGATGTCACTGACCATGTCATGAGTGATGTAATATGTGACGTCATCAGCAGTGCATTGCGGGCGCGCGAGTTATAGTTAGCTGAACTAACTATAACGGGGCAATTTCATTGGTTTTTTACGAGTAAAATGTCCAGCTAACTATAACATGTGTGAAACCTATGGTTTTTTCACTGAATTTCTAAGGTTTTTTAAATGCTAATTCCTAACTATAACGTGTGTGAAACCTATGGTTTTTTCACTGAATTTCTAAGGTTTTTTAAATGCTAATTCCTAACTATAACGTGTGTGAAACCTATGGTTTTTTCAGTGAATTTCTAAGGTTTTTTAAATGCTAATTCCTAACTATAACGTGTGTGAAACCCATGTTTTTTTCAGTGAATTTGCAAGGTTTTTTAAATGCTATTTTTTTTTTTTTTCTTCATTTTTTTCAAACATATTTTTAATTTAATTTTTTACCTTTTATAAAGACTATGCTTAATTTTTTAAAATCATTAAATATTTATTTTATATAAATTTTTTAAAATAAACAAGTAAAATTTATTTCCAGATTATTTTTTTTTTTTTTTTTTTTTTTTTTATAGTACGCGTACCGTAAGCTCACGGTAAGCGTACGGTTTACGCAACGTCCGTAATCTATCTACGCTGCTTGCGTATAGTTACGTACTTTGCGTAGCGCGCGTACTGCGCGTGGGACGCGTGCGCGCTTACGCAACACGCGCACGTTACGCGGAAGTGCCGGGAAATGACTGTTATGCGCATGCGCGCAAGCGCGTGTCTTTTTTACGCGCACGCGTACTTTTTGCCGTAAGCGTACCGTAAGCGTACCGTAAGCGTACGGTTGGTCATGTGATCATGAAACACAACTTTTGATTGGTTGAAACTACTTTCAGTTCTAGAACTCTCCTACACCACACCCATTCCCCTCATTTCTGCTTGTGATCCCTTGGGAGAAGGAGCTGGTTTGTCTTTGGGATACGATGGCAGAACAGCAGAGCTCTTCTGAGAGTGAGGCTAGCACCAGCAGCACTGTCTTGAGGCAGAGAGCGAGGAAAGTAAAGCCTTCTTATGTTTGGGATTATTTTACTTTTCCAGAAGGCCAGCCAAAGGTGAATGCACCCTTAGTTACTTGCAAGCTGTGTCAGCGTGTACTTTCTAGAGGTAATCCTGACAGGAAGTATTCCTTTGGGAATCACACCATGATGAGGCACCTCAAGGATGTACACAAAAGGACACATGCTCAACTTTTTGGAGGTAACTCTTCAGAAAGACGAGCCAGTACATCCACAGCAGCTCAGCCTGGACCATCACCTGCAGAGCTTACTCCTTCTTCTGCAGCTCAGGTGAGCCCTTCATCTGTGGGGGGAGAATCTCCTTTTGCTGGCCCTCTGGAAATGAACCCTCGATTTCGGAAGGTTGATATTCATTGCACATTTTGTAAAGCTCTAATTTGTTATAGGGAGACCAGTGTTTCCCTAGTGAATAACAAAATAGATCAGCACATTTGTAGCTTTGAATGATTTTCCCATGGTTCCTTTCCTCTGTCCCTGCATGAACACAACGGTTCTTTTAAGAGCCAACCTTATCTTTCATCTTTTTTTTACATTTTTTTTAAAAAACTTTTTTTTTTTTTTTTACCGTACGCGTACGGTAAGCGTACCTTTTTTTTTATTTTTTAAAAAAAACACTAAAAATCATTTTTCACATTACAAGGTCCTTGAGAGACTACAATTATTACTATTGACTTACCATACTCACTGAAAAAAATATTTATTCATTTGTTTTTTTAAAAAATAGTTTTTTAAATGGTTGTAGTTTACGAAAATTTTCTATATCGATCTGAAAAAAAAGAAAAAAGTATTAATATTTTTAAACCATTTTATAATACAGTACACATATTTACATTTTTTACCAAAAAATATTTTTGCCTTATTTTTGCTGTTTTCAGAATATATTGCATTTCACTATAAATTGTGAAAGCAATTGCATTCATCATTTTACAGCGGGCAAAAAAAAATAACAATCTCAAAGATTGTATTAAAAAAGCCCAGAATCTCTTCTCACTTAAACTTATCATTACAGAAATGCATATTATTCTAAAAAAATATCATCTAAAAACAATACTTTTTTCTTTAAAATACCGTCTGATATTTTTGTTTCAGGAGTATAATCACAATATTATATCTCAAATAACTCCAAAATACATCTGATTTTATTTCCTTTAGGCCAAATTGTATTTTTTTTTTTTCCCTGGAATAAATTTCCAAGGGAAAACCATTAAAATTCTAAAGTTTAATCTGTCCAGATCTCACCGATTCTCTGTAACATTTTGGTTCACAAAAATTTTTTGAATAATTTATTTAGTCCACAATAGAATTGGTTACTTTTCCACATGGCCAAATAGTAATTTTTTAAATCATTTTTGTAAAAATTTCCAATGGCAGTCCAATAGCATTCCAAAATTTAAAATGTGCAGAAGTTACCGATTATCTCTAAATTATTGGTTTTTCAAAATTGCATTAAAAATTTAAAAAGTCCACATTACAATTGGTTATCTTTCCTTTAGGCCAAATGATAATTTTAAAAAATATTTTTTCTACAAAATTGCAATGGTAATCCAGTAAAATGGTAAAATTATTTTGTCCAGATCTTGCCAAGTCTCTCTAAAATTTAGGTTTCAGAAAGATTAGATAGGAATTTGCTAAATCAAAAGGCAAACGTTGTTTGAAAATCAATTGGGAATCATTACACAGTGTCCAGCCTTTTTCACATTTAAGATAAACTGTGTAATGTCCAGAAGTAACAGTAGGTCCATCATGGAAAATTATTGCAACAGTTACAAAAGTTTTTCCTGAAATTGATAATTGCTGTCCTGTAAACTTCTTTATTAAAGTATCCAATTTTGAACCATCAGCTCTACATCGTTGCATCATTAAAATTACATACTGTCCGTATTCCCTTAAAATTAATGTTGAAAACATGTCAGAATTACACTCACCACATTTCATGCTATGATTAGCATCTTTAACTAATTTTGCAAAAGTGACTGTTTTACTCTCTGGCAATGTCAAATAAATAAACCTTTCATTATCAACAATAGAGCCACATATATTATAACAATTTTCACAACTATGTTCCCATTTATAAGAGAGACCAAAAAAAATGTCAATGGGAACTCCTTCTTCTTCCACTACCTGAAGAAAAAACAACAAGAATTCCTGTGCGTCTTGCTGTACATTTTGAGAAAACTGTGTTCGTCCTGAACATACATCTAAAAGTTTTCTAATGTCAGTAGCACTTTCTATTTGAGTTTTATCTTTACTCAGCTTTTGAAAAAGGAGACTGAGCTCTGAACAGAATCTTTTTCCCTGATTTACTATTATCTGCTCTTGCAAACTTTCCAGATAAAATACAACATTCAGCACTACATTAGCGTAGCAGTTGACACCAGAGCTATTTTCAAAATGACATCCTACAACCTGTTCTTCATTTTCCTTATTCTTTTTGCTTGCAATTACATCACTCCTCTTTTTTTTCCTCTTCTCTACATCTTCATTACAGATATTCTCATTTCTCCTTTTACGAGAAACTACACGTTTCTCCAACACAGGATACTGACCTAAATGAGGAGCATAGGTTCTTCTTAATCTATTATACTCCTTTACACAGTTTGTATCAGCACTAACTTTTGAATCATCAAAGTCAATCATGAATAAACCTGATAATGTTTTGACTCGTGACAAAGCTACATATGCCATACCTTCTTTGAACACAGTTGAACCAATGTTCACAAATGCACAATCTACAGTCAATCCTTGAGACTTGTGGATAGTTACAGCATATGCTAGTGAAAACGGAAACTGCTTCCTACGTACATATAAGTCTTTCACAAGCATGAAACGAACTGAACAACGACAAATGTCTTTAACTTCCTCTATCTGATCAAATTTTATTTTTAAACATTCAATTCCATCTTTTTTCTGATAATTAATAAAACCCACAACTCTTCCCATCGCTCCATTCACTAAGCCTTTTTCAACATCCAAATTTCTCCTTAAAAACACTCTACAGTTCATGCAAACATATAGATTTTTTTCTAATCCTGCTGTTTTGGAGATATTCTTCTCTAGTGAGTCCAATTTATTTTTCAGTTTGCCTGTTACTGTGACAGTAATTCTTCCATCCTCAATTTTGTCCACTGCTTCCAATTTCATGATGTCTTCATTTTCCAATTTCAAAAGCTCCTCATTAAATATTGAGCATTCACGTAGAGTTGGCATTAAGCAGATGACACTTTTGTTTTCTGCAATATTCTTGTATATTTTCTCTGCAACTATTTCTTCCTTTGGAAATAAGTTATGTAACAGCCGACTCTGTAATGCTTTTTTGCCAACTTCTGTGAGTAGTCCAATTCTGATATCTTTCAGAATACTTCCATATTCTTCATCGTTTGCTTGCCTCATATTAGTTGTAAGTTCCTTGTACTCAAAGAAGGACCAAATATTTGTATTTCCAATGCTTCCCAATGACTTCTTCGTGTCTTCATGTGTCACAGTATTAAACACTGGTTGTCCTTTAACTGGAGTAAGTTGCAAAAGATCCCCAAAAACTATGACGTGTTTTCCACCAAATAACACGTCATAGTCTGTCTTCAAAATTTGCTGCATTCTTAAATGCACAAAGGCAAGCATTAAGTTTGATACCATGCTCACCTCATCAATAATGAGAACTTGCATCTTCTTCAATACTCTTGACACTTCTAAGGATGCTTCTCCAGTTAGCTTGTTGAATTGTATTTTGTTCTCATGCTCCACTGGTAACATTAGCAAACGATGTAAGGTGATTCCTTTTATGTTATATGCTGCTAACCCAGTTGGAGCAGTAACCACACAAGACAAAGTAGAATCCGTTTTTTGCTTTAGGTAGCTTCTGATGACTTTAATTAGGAAACTTTTTCCAGTGCCAGCTTGTCCGCTTACATACATCCTGATTGGATGAAATGATGTGCATGAGCACTCTTTTTTGATATGTAGAAATCCGTGATCAATTTTGTTTTTGATCTCTTCATAAATTTGTTGCTGCTCTTGATTCAGTTGTCTTTCCAAATTTTCTAAGTCTATAAATTCTTCTTGAGCTTGATTCATAGCCGTTTCCACTTCATTCATGGCTATTGATGCTTCATTTTCAACGATTGGTTGTCCTAGGGGATCTTGACTGTATGTTCCTGAACTTTGGCTGTCCTGAGAACTGTCTCTAGCTATTTCTGCTGCAATTGTAGTTTCCTGTTCAATTTCTTCATTTAACATTTGCAGATAAGTTGAGAATGTACTGCATTGTATGCTGTCTTTGCAAGCATTAAAAGAATCTTCATAGCTCTGGAATTCTCCCAGTAGTTCATCCTCTGTACGCCATGGTTTAAACAACTGTAAAAGAGCCAAGTAGTAAAATTCTTTCTTGTCGGTAGTGTCGCAACTCAGCTTCCGGTGATTTATCAAACTTCCTTTGGTTTGCTTCACCAAACATCCTTCTTCACCAACAACTTTATATTTTCCACTGTTGATGTCTTCTGCAGCTTTCCGTGAATAAATGTAGTTCTGCAGCACTTCATAGAGACACATGTTCTCCAGATGATGACTTCTCTTGGGATAATATGTGTCCAACATGTTTGTTTTCAATATGTCTGTACTTTCTGGGTCATTCTCAGCCAAATATTCAATTTCTCCAACAGATTTCAGTACCCGATTTCTCATTGCTGCAAGGCCTAAACTTGCCCAAATTATTCTTCTTGACTTCGAGTAGAGACTTGCAGAAGATAACCTATCTGAACATTCGTAGGATCCAATTTCTCGATGCGATAACATCTTCAAACTGAAACTGTACAGCTTCTTACTGACAGTCTTCTCGTGAGAAATCTCTTCCCACATTTCCTTCAATTCTGTTTTTTCTGATTTCGTAATGTAAGACGTTACATATCGAGCAACAGCAATGGAATTGTCAGCAACATACTGTATATCCATGTTAGCGTTCCACATGGATAAAATGACTGGGTTGTAGTCATTTATATTTTTTGATTCTTCTTTTCTTTTAAGGTTGTAGGTATTCTTAGGTGATTTTCTTGTGATAGTATGTCTCACAGCTGACATAAAACTGTTGACTCTTCCATTTGTAAGAACAGGTCTAGGAAATCCAAATCGACATTTAGTGTAGTATTTTTCTTTGCTCTTGTATTTCCGTCGACAGTATTTTCCACACCGATGACTTTGGAAACGTAGAACTTGCTCCTTTAACTTGTTCTCTTCTGTGCTTTTAGGTATAGCACATGTTGCATATTCTTCAATGTAAGATAACACTGCTTCATCAGTATCTGTTCCAAACTTTGGGGCATCCTTGATCCACAGCAGCATATGAATATGAGGAGCACCTCTTGCCTGGTACTCTTTTCTCCAAAAGAAATCCACTACTTCTCCAAGGGGTGGATTTTTTTTATTGCAGATGAAGGACATCATAGCCTCAAATCTATGATTGAAATATCTGCAAACATTAACCGGATCCAATGAGCACAGTTCTCCTGCTGTCTTGTATTCGATGTTTTCAATGTTTGAATTGGCCTCTCGTAGAAAATCCAGTAAATCATCCCAAGCGTACTCGGCGCAGCTTAGGGTAAGGAACCATGTTGGTGTTCCTAAGTTGCGTAACATGCATTTTAGTTCACCATGGCGTCGGTACCAATATTCATTTGTCCCACGCTGACAAGCCATCAGATTGATCAGTTGTGTTTCCAAATGATCATCTCGGTGCTGCACTTTCTCCATAAAATCCTTAGCAGACACATTTTGTAAATGTACTCCACTTTTTAAAATGTGATTTACTGCATAAGACAGTGCAGACAAGTCGCTTTCAAATAAAAGATGGAACAAATAAGGGATACTTTGTCGAAATCTGGGATCTTCAGCATATAGTCTTGTAGTCCGATACTCAGAAGCTGGAATCTGTTCTGGACGTTCATCGTATCGTCCTCCTTTTCCTGTAGGAAACAGCTGGGGAAAACATCGAGCTTCCAAGCTCTCCTCCCATACACTCACGGGATTTCCTTTTGCTTTCTTCATCTGAAAGAGATCAATATTGTCTCCCATAACTTCTTTCGAATGGAGAGGATGTATGCTAAAATGTTCATAAATTTCTTCTTCCTTTGACTTGTCCACTTTTTCAATTTGTCCAGTTGGTGTTTCTGTGTCTCCTTGTAAATCTTCTTCTTCTTCTTCTTCTTCTTCTTCTTGTATATAAATTGATTCATACCATTTGTTATTTTTTTTCAAATACAAATTTGCTCTTTGTACTTTCCGCACATCTACCAGCTCCTGCCAAATCTTCTTATTCTTTGTAGGGACACCATTAACCAGAATAATTAATGGTTCAGTTTCCAAAGTATCTGCATCAATAGTTTCCATATTTTTTTTCAAATCCAAGGGCAAATACACCACTCTACCTTTTAAACCTCTCAGTAAATCTGAAGGAGGTAATTTACCAGTTTTGGGCTCCATACGTACTATGGTCTGGAACGGATGAACACATTGAATGAGTATAGACTCATATGTATTTAATTCAGAAAGTTCAGCAGGAATAGCATCCAATTCTAAATTATTATGTACAGCTCTGGTCGGCATTCTATTTTCCTCTAACTTGTTGTAGCAGTATTTACAAATACGCTGATCTTCACCCAATTCAAAACAATTTTCAAGAAATATATATGTGGCAAAATCCATCCACTTATAATTATCTTCATTTTCACTCTTTCTGTAGAGATCAACATTCCTAGTTTGTTTTCTATAATGAGTTCTGCGGCAACAAATACAAGTAACATTTGGTCTTTCATTAGAGACTATTGCAAATTTTGTTATGTGATCATTAAATGTGTTACTTACAGAGGGTTCTACATTCTCTTCCACTTCTGCCTCATTTACTGTGTCCTTCTCTGCACTGTTTTGTTCAGGACCAAAGTAACAAAACTGAATTTCATCAACAACCTTCTCTACATCTGATACCGTTCCTCGGAACAGAGCCCTATTCAATTCATTTAACTTTATTGCTGGACTTTTGGCAAAATACAACCGTCTCACAAACTTTCTCATTTCAGTATGATGAACAGCCAGCATCCTAAAATGATGGAAAACACTATTGCACACTTTTCTAGATAGACAAGCAAGAGAATGACCCTGCAAACCAGTATTCTCTCTCACTCTGCATGGATCCAGACTTTGAAGCACCTTAATCTTTTGTTTTACACTTTTTTTACTATATTCTCTTAGAAACTCTCGAAATCTGTCAATAGATTCCTGACGCACAGTGCAAATACTACTACAATTCCAAGTGTACACTGGGGCTTTAGGACGTCTCCCCATTGCCTCATCTGCCATCACTTGTACCTCATCTCTTGGAACCATTATCTCCTTCTCCATTATGCAACCATTTTTTACTTCGTATGAACGACCTCTGGTGTCAACTGCATGCAGCAAACTATTACTTTGAAAATAGCTTTCTTCATTAAAAAAAGGTTCACTACTTGAACTATGCATCCACTTTCCTAAAAACACTTTACAAAAGTTTGTTCTGTTCACTACTCTTTTGCTTTTGCTTTGTGATTTCAGTACATTAACCATTTTATCTAATGTACGCATCCTATTCAAAATTAATATGAATAGTTTCCTTTTTAATTCTAATGCTTTTGCTGCAATGGCTTCAATTTCTTTTTTTCTCTTATAATATTTAGCCTTTTGCTTATATTTCTTTATATCCTTTATCAAATTGGACATAACTCTTCTCTGAAACATTTTTCTACGTATCTCTTTAAATGCTGTTTTTCTGTTTATGTTAAACTTTTCAATTGCAGAAGGTATATTTGCATTAACTAAATCCTCAATTTTTTGCTGTTCTGTAGGTTTTGTTACATTTTTCCGAGAACAGACATTTTGTACATTTTTGTTTGTTTTCAATATTTTGTTTAGGAATTGTTTTTTTTGCTTACCAGAAGATTTTTTCTTTTTCCCAACATCAGCATCTTCTACTAACTTTGGTCCTCCAGTTGTCCTCAAATATAGTTTTTTTTTTAGCGTTTTTTGAACTCGAGATTTTGTAGGCATCTTAAATTTTGTTCACTGTTCTTCAGCAATACCTGAAAAAAACTAAAAAAAAAAATCCTTTATTGTATTTAAATATATTACTACATTTCTTTTCACAACAGTCACAAAACGAAATTTCTTTGCCATTTTGAATGCACACAAACTGCTCTTTTTTAAAAATTTATTTAAATGCACATGTCCAAGCTTTTTTTTTTTTTCAGATCACCACCGTGTGTATTCTCTGTGACTGCCTACACTCCAGCAGGGGCAACCAGCCTTAGTGATGCTGAATATATTTGCATTACAGACTTAAACCTGAAAACCCCACTCGCTTCTAATTACTGTGCATGACTATACATGGCAAGCACATGGGTGTGTGCTAAGCCTCTGCTTTTTCCCCCAAAAATTCGCTCCTCTTTTCCATCTACTGCAACTGTGAAATCACCAGAGGAAGACGCAATAAATTTCTGCCTATAATTCTTCTATGCACACAGAGTCATGTTATCACATTAGTGCCAAAACGAAATTTCTTTGCCAATTTGAAAGCACACTTACTGCACTTTTTTTTTCGGGCCAAGTGAAAATCTCTTTTTACACTTTGAAATCACTTTTACAGACTGACACATTCTGAAACCTTTTTTTTAAATTTATTTAAATGCACATGTCCAACCTGTTTTTTTTTTTCATTCCACCACCGTGTGTATTCTCTGTGACTGCCTACACTCCAGCAGGGGCAACCAGCCTTAGTGATGCTGAATATATTTGCATTACAGACTTAAACCTGAAAACCCCACTCGCTTCTAATTACTGTGCATGACTATACATGGCAAGCACATGGGTGTGTGCTAAGCCTCTGCTTCTTCCCCCAAAAATTCGCTCCTCTTTTCCATCTACTGCAACTGTGAAATCACCAGAGCAAAACGCAATAAATTTCTGCCTATAATTCTTCTATGCACACAGAGTCATGTTTTCACATTAGTGCCAAAACGAAATTTCTTTGCCAATTTGAAAGCACACTTACTGCTCTTTTTTTTTCGGGCCAAGTGATAATCTCTTTTTACACTTTGAAATCACTTTTACAGACTGACACATTCTGAAACCTTTTTTTTAAATTTATTTAAATGCACATGTCCAAGCTGTTTTTTTTTCAGACCACCACCGTGTGTATTCTCTGTGACTGCCTACACTCCAGCAGGGGCAACCAGCCTTAGTGATGCTGAATGTATTTGCATTACAGACTTAAACCTGAAAACCCCACTCGCTTCTAATTACTGTGCATGACTATACATGGCAAGCACATGGGTGTGTGCTAAGCCTCTGCTTCTTCCCCCCAAAATTCGCTCCTCTTTTCCATCTACTGCAACTGTGAAATCACCAGAGCAAAACGCAATAAATTTCTGCCTATAATTCTTCTATGCACACAGAGTCATGTTTTCACATTAGTGCCAAAACGAAATTTCTTTGCCAATTTGAAAGCACACTTACTGCTCTTTTTTTTTTGGGCCAAGTGAAAATCTCTTTTTACACTTTGAAATCACTTTTACAGACTGACACATTCTGAAACCTTTTTTTTAAATTTATTTAAATGCACATGTCCAAGCTGTTTTTTTTTCAGACCACCACCGTGTTTATTCTCTGTGACTGCCTACACTCCAGCAGGAGCAACCAGCCTTAGTGATGCTGAATGTATTTGCATTACAGACTTAAACCTGAAAACCCCACTCGCTTCTAATTACTGTGCATGACTATACATGGCAAGCACATGGGTGTGTGCTAAGCCTCTGCTTCTTCCCCCAAAAATTCGCTCCTCTTTTCCATCTACTGCAACTGTGAAATCACCAGAGCAAGACGCAATAAATTTCTGCCTATAATTCTTCTATGGACACAGAGTCATGTTTTCACATTAGTGCCAAAACGAAATTTCTTTGCCAATTTGAAAGCACACTTACTGCTCTTTTTTTTTTGGGCCAAGTGAAAATCTCTTTTTACACTTTGAAATCACTTTTACAGACTGACACATTCTGAAACCTTTTTTTTAAATTTATTTAAATGCACATGTCCAAGCTGTTTTTTTTTCAGACCACCACCGTGTGTATTCTCTGTGACTGCCTACACTCCAGCAGGGGCAACCAGCCTTAGTGATGCTGAATGTATTTGCATTACAGACTTAAACCTGAAAACCCCACTCGCTTCTAATTACTGTGCATGACTATACATGGCAAGCACATGGGTGTGTGCTAAGCCTCTGCTTCTTCCCCCAAAAATTCGCTCCTCTTTTCCATCTACTGCAACTGTGAAATCACCAGAGCAAGACGCAATAAATTTCTGCCTATAATTCTTCTATGCACACAGAGTCATGTTTTCACATTAGTGCCAAAACGAAATTTCTTTGCCAATTTGAAAGCACACTTACTGCTCTTTTTTTTTGGGCCAAGTGAAAATCTCTTTTTACACTTTGAAATCACTTTTACAGACTGACACATTCTGAAACCTTTTTTTAAAATTTATTTAAATGCACATGTCCAAGCTGTTTTTTTTTCAGACCACCACCGTGTGTATTCTCTGTGACTGCCTACACTCCAGCAGGGGCAACCAGCCTTAGTGATGCTGAATGTATTTGCATTACAGACTTAAACCTGAAAACCCCACTCGCTTCTAATTACTGTGCATGACTATACATGGCAAGCACATGGGTGTGTGCTAAGCCTCTGCTTCTTCCCCCAAAAATTCGCTCCTCTTTTCCATCTACTGCAACTGTGAAATCACCAGAGCAAGACGCAATAAATTTCTGCCTATAATTCTTCTATGCACACAGAGTCATGTTTTCACATTAGTGCCAAAACGAAATTTCTTTGCCAATTTGAAAGCACACTTACTGCTCTTTTTTTTTTGGGCCAAGTGAAAATCTCTTTTTACACTTTGAAATCACTTTTACAGACTGACACATTCTGAAACCTTTTTTTTAAATTTATTTAAATGCACATGTCCAAGCTGTTTTTTTTTCAGACCACCACCGTGTGTATTCTCTGTGACTGCCTACACTCCAGCAGGGGCAACCAGCCTTAGTGATGCTGAATGTATTTGCATTACAGACTTAAACCTGAAAACCCCACTCGCTTCTAATTACTGTGCATGACTATACATGGCAAGCACATGGGTGTGTGCTAACCCTCTGCTTCTTCCCCCAAAAATTCGCTCCTCTTTTCCATCTACTGCAACTGTGAAATCACCAGAGCAAGACGCAATAAATTTCTGCCTATAATTCTTCTATGCACACAGAGTCATGTTTTCACATTAGTGCCAAAACGAAATTTCTTTGCCAATTTGAAAGCACACTTACTGCTCTTTTTTTTTTGGGCCAAGTGAAAATCTCTTTTTACACTTTGAAATCACTTTTACAGACTGACACATTCTGAAACCTTTTTTTTAAATTTATTTAAATGCACATGTCCAAGCTGTTTTTTTTTCAGACCACCACCGTGTGTATTCTCTGTGACTGCCTACACTCCAGCAGGGGCAACCAGCCTTAGTGATGCTGAATGTATTTGCATTACAGACTTAAACCTGAAAACCCCACTCGCTTCTAATTACTGTGCATGACTATACATGGCAAGCACATGGGTGTGTGCTAACCCTCTGCTTCTTCCCCCAAAAATTCGCTCCTCTTTTCCATCTACTGCAACTGTGAAATCACCAGAGCAAGACGCAATAAATTTCTGCCTATAATTCTTCTATGCACACAGAGTCATGTTTTCACATTAGTGCCAAAACGAAATTTCTTTGCCAATTTGAAAGCACACTTACTGCTCTTTTTTTTTTGGGCCAAGTGAAAATCTCTTTTTACACTTTGAAATCACTTTTACAGACTGACACATTCTGAAACCTTTTTTTTAAATTTATTTAAATGCACATGTCCAAGCTGTTTTTTTTTCAGACCACCACCGTGTGTATTCTCTGTGACTGCCTACACTCCAGCAGGAGCAACCAGCCTTAGTGATGCTGAATGTATTTGCATTACAAACTTAAACCTGAAAACCCCACTCGCTTCTAATTACTGTGCATGACTATACATGGCAAGCACATGGGTGTGTGCTAACCCTCTGCTTCTTCCCCCAAAAATTCGCTCCTCTTTTCCATCTACTGCAACTGTGAAATCACCAGAGCAAGACGCAATAAATTTCTGCCTATAATTCTTCTATGCACACAGAGTCATGTTTTCACATTAGTGCCAAAACGAAATTTCTTTGCCAATTTGAAAGCACACTTACTGCTCTTTTTTTTTTGGGCCAAGTGAAAATCTCTTTTTACACTTTGAAATCACTTTTACAGACTGACACATTCTGAAACCTTTTTTTTAAATTTATTTAAATGCACATGTCCAAGCTGTTTTTTTTTCAGACCACCACCGTGTGTATTCTCTGTGACTGCCTACACTCCAGCAGGAGCAACCAGCCTTAGTGATGCTGAATGTATTTGCATTACAGACTTAAACCTGAAAACCCCACTCGCTTCTAATTACTGTGCATGACTATACATGGCAAGCACATGGGTGTGTGCTAAGCCTCTGCTTCTTCCCCCAAAAATTCGCTCCTCTTTTCCATCTACTGCAACTGTGAAATCACCAGAGCAAGACGCAATAAATTTCTGCCTATAATTCTTCTATGGACACAGAGTCATGTTTTCACATTAGTGCCAAAACGAAATTTCTTTGCCAATTTGAAAGCACACTTACTGCTCTTTTTTTTTCGGGCCAAGTGAAAATCTCTTTTACAGACTGACACATTATGAATCCACCATGTGTAACTACAACAAAAACAATTCCCATTTCTATTATTCATTTCTTAAGTTACCACATACATCCCCTCTCAAACTGTAAACTCACCTTTAAAATTAGTTAGTTGTGAAAGAAATGTGTCACTCAAACAGCAGATTATCAGAGCCAGGATCTCTGTTCTGTACACCTCTCTCCTCTCAGCAGAACCAGATAATGGCAAACTTTCCCTCTATTTTTCCACACATATACATGTAAGTTTCAAATCTCAGTGCTTCCCCCTTTTTTTCAAATGTAATGACACATTTCTATTGGTTGAAAACCAACCCTTTTCCAAAAGTACCCTGCCCCCAACTTGACTTCTGCCTAGTACCCTTCCCCCAACTTGACTTCTGCCTGCTACCATAGCAACAGCTCATGGAACACTGCTGTGTGCAGTTAGGTCAGAAGTTCGACACACAATGTTTCAATTCCACAGAGCAAGAGTGCTTGACTTTTCAATCCTAACTGCAAATCCATAGTACTGTTCTTTGGTTACACATTTTTTTGTACCAATACAAAACATGCTTCTATTAATTTTCACATACAGCCTAGTTTTTTTTCTAGAATGGTATGAAACAGCCAATCAGTTCTTTTTGTTTTGTAAAAAATATGTATGCCTCCATTTCCAAACTGTCTTTCTTTTCATATTGCCATTCTACTGAAAGACACCTCCTGAGTGCATCCAGTTCTCCTTTGAAGATGTTCACAGTGTGGATTGTAGGGCACAGCTATGTCTTCTGGAGTGAAAAGTTTGCAGAGAAAACAGATATGGTGAGAGACCTTGCTTTGCCAAATGTAGACATTAAATGGATTGGTCAGAGAGGGTTAAAGTGGCACCAATTGATGCCATTGGTGAAATCCTTCATGCAAATCCAACACCCTGACCTCATAATAGTGCACTGTGGTGGCAATGACCTAGGCACTTTGACTGGGGTAGGTCTGGAAATGCTTATGAAGGACACCTTTGCACAACTGTTTACACTTTTCCCTAAAACTGCCTTTGTGTTTTCCAACATATGCCAAAGGCAAAAATGGAACTGGTCCAATCATTTCTGTCCACAGATTGACAAAGCAAGAAAGCACGTCAACAAATCTGTTTCTGCTTTCCTCCGTGACTATGGTATGGGTGCCATTTACCACAACAACTTGCGTTACGACATGCAAGACATTTATAGAGGAGATGGTGTGCACTTCAATGATGAAGGGAACAGAGTCTTCCTCTTGAACCTTAGACACTGCATCGGTACTTACTTGTAGGTACCACTAAAAAAATGACTCCATAAACACAACAGCTCTTTTTAGAGCTCCCTAATTTCTAAACTCTTAAATCTGATTTTCATTTATTTATTTTTATTTTTTTTACCGTACACTTACCGTGAGCTTACCGTACGCGTACCCCGTGATTTTTTTTAAAATCAATAAATGTTTTTTTTGTACTTTTCTGTCCTTCTTTGACCCCCTTACAATTGTTAGGGGGTCTGTAACTCTCCTCATTGCCCCCTTTCCTTGTTTTCACTCTTTTTTTTCAGAGTGAAATACACAAAATGGCGGCCGCCGCTTCCTGGTTTCGGCCGATTCGAATGTTTACTAAGATCTAAGAGCCAATCAGAATCGCGCTCGCGCACGCCACCGTACGCTTACCGTAAGCGTACGGTAAGCGTACCGTAAGCTGGCTCAGATATATATATTGATTTAAAGGCTATTTTCTCAAAATCTACTGAACTGATTTACACCAAACCTACAAAAGGCACTTCCTTGACCTACGGACTACCTCTCTGCCAAATTTCTAGTAATTCTGTTCAGCCGTTCGGGCTGTAGGTCGTTCTAAAGGTCCTATGGAAAAATGCATGGGAAAAACGCGTTTTGGGACCCCCCTTTTATCTCAGCCCCCGCTTGACGGATCCCCCCGAGACTTTCAGGGTAGGAGCGGACCGTAGCGCCCCACCTATTTTGAGAAATTCGCGAGGATTCGTCGACCGGCGCCAAAGTTATTCAAAATAGAATGTTGAGGTTTTCCTATGGAAACGTGGTCCTAACTATAACTACCTACTGGCGACCGCCAGTAGGTAATATATGTATATATATATATATTACCTACTGGCGGTTGCCAGTAGGTAGTTATAGTTAGAACCTATTTTCCATAGGAAATCCGCAACATTTTATTTGGAATAACTTTGGTGCCCGTTGACAAATCTCCGCGAAATTTTCAAAACTTTTGGCCAGCTCCGGTCCGCTCCTATCCTGAAAGTCTTGGGATGATTCGTGTAGCGGGGGCTGAGAAAAAAGGGGGGCCCCAAAACGTGTTTTCCCCATGCAATTTCCCGTAGCGACCTTTGGCCGCAGCTACAGCCCGAACTGCTGATAGGAATTACACCAAATTTGGCAGAAAGGTAGACCTTGGTTCAGAGTCGTGCCTTTTGCTTAAATGGTGTAAATCCGTTCAGTAGTTCCTGAGAAATTCAAAATCAAAATCATATATATATCTGGGCGGAGCCTAACCACACATATCATCGTGAGATTTGATTGGCTGTCAGCACTTCATCCAAGAAGTGTTGGCAGCCATCTTGGGACCAATATACAGGATAGCACCTCATTAAAAAGCATTGCAGTTAATAGTAGGGGTGGGCAGAATTTGCGAAATTAACTTTCGCAAATTATCGCAAAAATGCTAAAAATCTCCGCAAACACGCCGGAAATATCGCGAAGACGCGGAAGTTTTTTTCCCGCCTGTTCGCGGTATTTTTTGCGTGATCGCGGGTCGCCAACTTACCCATGCGGTTGCTCAAGGGCGCGGCCATCTTGTTTTCACTTGTCCCGCCCTCTCGCGATGCTTACTTCCTGTTCCGGGTCGCACAATGCATGTTCGCGCCAGTTCGCGGTCGAAATTTCCTGTTCGCGACCGCTTTTACTTGATCGCGTTGCTTTTTGTTTGCTCGGGGAGAAAATATCACGCAAACTTGCGCACGTGGTCGCAATGGGCGCGGCCATCTTGTTTTTCACTCTATTGCATGGTTCTGGGGCCTGATTTTCAATCCTCCCAAAATCCTTTCAATCCTTTGTTTATAGCCACTTTTTTTTAATCTTTATTACTTATTATTTCTCTAACTATTTTCCTGCTTCTATATTTTTGGTTTTTGTCTATTTTTTTTTTGTTTTTTAGCTACTTTTTCCTCTTTCTATTGCCTGCTATTTATTTCCTTTACTCCTTTATTTATTTTACCTTTTCTTTCCCGCCCCGTCCCCAGAACCATGTCCAAGGGTAGGGCTGTTCGCCGGCGCAGCCAGAGCCGCGACCGCCTTCCTTGCGGAAGGCGGCGCCCACAAGGGGTACAGGCACGGGCCTTATTTGGGGAGGAGGAGTTGGCTGCACTAATTTTCTTTGTGCAGCGTAACCTCCCCTCAACCCTGGCAGCAGGTGGCAGGCCTGGGTCCGGGTACGGCCTCCGGGAGCGTCGGCAGCGGTGGGGGAAGGTGCGCCGGGCAGTGTCGCGCATCTCTGGGGTCCGGCGCACCCAGGCACAGCTGACGCACCGGTGGTCCGACATCCTGGACCGTGAGCAGGACCTGCTGGACCTGCTAGGAGTGGAGGTCCCGGGGCTTGGTGAGTACATATTTAATTACTACAACTTTGTGTCTGTTCTTCTGCTCTGTGTTATATATTGCGAATATTTTTTTTCCTTCCAACCAGCTAGAATGTTGCTGCTTACAATACATTCCAGGTTAATAACGTTTAAAAGTCTTCTGCGATTATGGTGCTCTTCTGCGCTACTACTAATCTTACTTGTTTGCAGCTTTGCGTTTGCACTTGCTTAGCGTGATTCTTTACGAGTTTATTTTAGAGAAATTAAGCTACGTAATGCTACAGTGACTCTAGTCCACTCCTTACTTTGTCCCGTCACTAATAGATAGGGGCGGATTGATGTTTAGGTACACTACTTTGTATGAGCTTCTAATTTGTTAGTGGTATGCGTGATGCCCCCTCACTCAGTTACGTGACGTGCTGCTAGTACGGCAGTATTTAGAACCTTTTCTAGTTTGTTCAATGATTGGTGGTAGGCTTAGCAGTTACTTAGCAGTAGCAGATCAGCATCAATCAAACCAAAATTTGGTGTATACAAAAAATGTAGTCATGTTCATGTGTCCTCCATGATTTGACCATATGCATTGTTGAGGAATACAGTGGAAATGCATACTTAATGTACAATTGGCATGCCTGGAATAGGTGGGCTAGGTTGGGTGGTACGTTGTACTTAGGCTTAGTTGTAACTTAGTTTTCTGGAATCAGAATGGAAGACTGGATTACTGTTGATAAATAGTAACTTAAGTAGTCGAACTGCGAATCCCCCGATATTACATGTTGACCAGATGAGATCGGTCAATGTAGTTATTGCAATTGTTGTTTACATAAGTGTTTTTTGACCGTTGTTGAAAAATATTGTATTTGTTTGACAGCATCCATCAATGTTTGTCTCTTTCTTATATCTTTCCTGTTCATCAGCACCCAGGGGCAGACCGACAGGGACTGGGCAGTCGGCGGGACAGGAAAAACACCACCAGGAGGACACCGCTGAGGGCTCCTCTGCTGGCCCCAGTAAGTCTTCTTGTTTTTAATAATATTTCTTATTCCATAACTTTTACTGCCCCATATTTATCCTGAACTATTGTTGGTTTCCAAATGCTATTTTTTTACCACCAATTATCCTTCGATCTGTACGGTTTCAAAAATCTTATCCCTGCCTCCGCTATGATGACTCTGAGTACTACTACTACTACATACTATCAGTCTGTCTGTACTGTAGTAGCTAGTCTTGCCCAGTTGGCCAGTGCCACTCTTTGTGAAAGGTTGTAATATAAAACTCATATTCACCAGTAGCTCGAGCCATTGAGTACAATCCGTTGGGTCGTCGTCTTGTACTACTTTTACTCTTATTGATCTTGAGGCTTTGAAAATTCACAGCAACAACAGCCCTACCAGATTTATTACTATTTTGATATGATACCCTATAGGAAATACTACTGTTGTAGGGATCTTGCACATACATTTGCACCAGAAAATAGGATGTTGGTGATGGTAGGTTGGACCTTCCTTGCACACCTCAATCAGAAATTCCGCACCCACCACAATTCCACTGCTTGACTATAGTACTGTCTTGTCATAACTATTAGGTCTCGGAACCCTCCCCCCAAGATACCCAACAAGTAGACAACCCAGAACATAACACACCCAACCTCTCAGTCGTGGAAGCAATTCACATGCACACCCTTACTTTAATTTGCTCACTCGTGTAAGTTAGTCCACACCAAATACCACCAAGTCTATGTAAGTTCAAAATGTTTATTTCAATTTGAGAAGGTCTGTACACTGTTTTCTTAGCAGCACCAACCGGAAAATCAATAACATTAAAACAATATACATTGTTACACTTATACAGTTGGGAATTAAATCATGATAACTGAACAGTGGTGGAAGGCAGCACCACCATCCCATAGCAATTTAGTTTATATAAATTTATAAAAGAAGATGTGAGTGAAGGAACCCCTCACCTTAGAAGAACCTAGTACTGGTAGTTGTTGCATCATTCAGAAGCTCTGGTTCGTAGAAGGGAATCTTGCGTCTGTAATGCGAAAAAAGAAATGGTGTGCGTTAGTATATTGCAACTTGCAAGTATTTCGCAGCTGTGCCAAAAAGTGTAGCATCTATGGATAAGCAATATGGACTAACAGTAACAGTAGTACACCAGTACTTCCTAAAAAAGTGGCTTGTTAATGTTTGTGGACCGCTTGTACGCAGCGCGTAGACTAGACAGTAGCAGTGTGAGGCAGGTCATGTGGGCTCAAAGGTGTCTTAAGAAGCTGCAAGGTAAAGGTAACGTCACATGTGCAAAAATAAAAGCCACAAAGGTAAAATGGTAGCATGGCTAGGGCTAATTAAGCAAAGGCTACAATGATCATATATAACTATTAGTGTCTACTCTACTACTACCTGATTTGTACTAGTGATGTATGTTAGTATTAACTCATTTTTCAACCTTGCTACTGATCAATAGGGGGAGGTGTATATGACGCCTAATAAATGTGTAATGTTTTCTAGGAGCACTACCGACACCATTGCCGGGGCCAGCGAAGGCGACGCGGAGGGCGAGGATGCGGCAGTTGCTGCAGATAGCAACGGAGCAGTAGGGGGAGTGGCAGCACCAGTGACGGGCGGTGGTAAGTTAGATTCATAATCCTTAACTATTGTTGAACTTGACAGTACACTCACTGCAAGGGTGTACTGTATGTATATGTCTACTGTACAGTTGTGACTTAGGGCCCCATTAGGATGGTGGGCGTATTGCCCCCGCCGTGCCGGCTGGAATTCACTGCCGACACCGCAGGGGCAAACCTCCCGCCATCCCTGTAGAAAATATTCAGACCCCCCACATGTCGACCAGGTGGAAAAGGGTTCAATATGGCGGTGGTGTCTCTCTGAACACACCGCCAGCCATATAATCTGCATTTTGGAATGCCTTTGCGTGGCGGCATTGCCGTCCGCCACAGAAAGGCATGCAGACATTGCAGAGTATGCTTGGGGGCCCCCATGGAGGGTACCTACCTATGCTATGGTACCCCCCCGCCTTTCAAAGCAAAACATGACAGGCTCCGTGCGGGGCCCGTCATGCTGTGCTTGGAAAAGCAGCACAACATTTTAGCATTGCTTTCAGCAAAGCCAACCAGAATGTAAAAAAAAAAACAGGATGCGCCCGCCACTGTGCCGGGCGCATCATCCTAATTAATTGTCCCCACGGGACCCCCACCCTTTTTAGCATGAGGATGGCGGGTGGACAAAGTCCGCCTGCTATCCGATGTTGTAAGTAAGTATGAGTTGTTGGGGACGTTTGAAGAGTGAACTAGAAGACTAGAATTCCCTTTATTTGGCATATGACTAGGAGCCGGAGTATTGAGTAACCAATGGCCTCATCTATCTGATTTCAACTCCGCGTTGAAAGTTTTATGGAGAAGAGCACCTGGTGCACTGTTCAACTAAAAATTGAAAGACGGGTGGAAGGAAGAAGGACGGGCGACATTTAAAATGTTATGTACTACTGTGCTTTATTTTATAGTGCTACTCTACCATGCCACTATGTGTATAAATAATTACCTTGTCCTACTGTTTTTCTAAGAGTATATTTTACAATTGTCTTGTTTTTTTCTTTTTGATACACAGCTACTCCGAAACTCAACCGGAAGGAGTTGGCCGCCAAGTCACGGCGCCGGAAGCTGCAGGCAATCCAGCGGGAATACCGGCGGCTGGTGGTCCTAGCCGAGGAGGAGGAGGAGACTGCGGCAGCATTTGTTAAAGCCTCCTCCAGTGCCCCGGGCCCCAGCCACCGCCCTCCAGCGGTACGGCGCCACCGTCTGGCGGCTGCCTGCCACCACCGTGCCATCTCCGGTGCCCCCCCTGTGGCTGCAACTGCCGCGGCCTTAGACGCCGCGTCGCCCGTTTAGAGGACGAGATGCGCCAGATGCGTGTCGTCCTTCAGTCCCGCCCCACCACTTAGTCCCTGTCATCCTGTTCTGCCCCTTTTTTAATTCTTGTTTGGGTGGGTGGGTGAGAACCTGTTTGGGTGTTACGGACTTCTTTCTATGGACATTGGTTGGGGTTAGGAAGGGGGGTGGGTCAGCTTTTGTGGGTTTAGTTTATTTTTGTTAGGGTAAATTAAATATATTTTTCTATGTTACATGCAATGTTGTTAATGTTTTGTAGGTGGGGTAACTGTTTTACATCACACTGTTTCCTTGCTGGTGCATGGCCACCCATAGCCTGTGTTTAATTTCAATAATTTGCTGACTGTATAAGACACAAACAGATAGATGCGACACACCTCACTCATTGACTGGTCCTTCTAGTACTTTCAGTCTGTCCTCTAGTCTATGCATTCTTTGGAGTGGTGTGTGAAAATGAAATCATTGACAACACGTCCATTATTAATTCTGCCTCCCCCAAACTTCTCTCTTACCGGTGCTTGATGTTTATGTCCAACTGTGGCACAGCACTGGCTGCATGGTGAAGATGGTTTCCTTTTTCATACATGCCATGATTGGGGTGGTGGTGGTTGTAGTATAGTAGTAGTAGTAGACACTGGCAGGGCGGCAGCATTTCCCAAAGAGACAGTCAATCGCCTTTGAGAGACTGTTAGAGGAGTAGTTGAATGAAGTACAGTACAGAACTTACCGAGCAACAATAATATGCTCAAATATTTGACAAAAAAACTGAATGGTGGTTAGGAGGATAGCCTACTAGACAGAGTTACAAACTATAGTTGTGTTGAGTCACTTGACTATGCCTACAGTCTAACAGTTAGTGCTGTATATGAGGAATGACAACAAACAAATCCAATCAATGCCGGCAATTCATGCTGAGGTATATGTTCCTTTGTTAAATAAAATAACCTCTGAAATATCCTACTCATGGGTGGCCAAGCAGAAGAAGATCATTGCTCTGCCTTGAAATTGAAGTAGTGTTGCTTTCACCACATCCGCCCCAGCAAGTGTGTGATTAAGTATTGGTGTACATTTAATTTAGTTACACCTCGACAATAAGTCACACAGCCCTGGGGAAGAGGGTTAGGGTTTGTTGAATGGATGGGAAGAGCGTTTTTGGGAAAGGTTTGACATAGAAAAACAGTATGCATACATAGACAAATAAACGACAATCATTGAAGACTACCATATCCATATGTTAAGGGAGAAAAAGGCAATGCATGCATGATGATGAGAGACCCGGATTACATACACTTCTAGTTCTTGTTCTGTTGTTCCGGCCTTAATACTTTAACAGATAGCAAATAGAAATTTTAAATATTGGTAGGGAAGAATCGTAAACACAGAGCAAACCTAATGATGATTGATAATAACAACTCCAAGAACACACTGTTGTAAAGATTGTATACAAGATATTAATCAAATTATTTAAAAGAAGTTAAAAGTGGATACTGTTACTGTCTTATCCTGGTCAAAAATGTGGACTGGATTTTTGCATCTTGGCATTCCTCTTGCTCCTCTCGTCCATCAATCTTGGGTGTGTCGCCTCGCCACTCGCCACTGCCCGG
This sequence comes from Triturus cristatus, assembly GCF_964204655.1. Classification (NCBI taxonomy): domain Eukaryota; kingdom Metazoa; phylum Chordata; class Amphibia; order Caudata; family Salamandridae; genus Triturus; species Triturus cristatus. The sequence continues at coordinate 822,150,057 of NC_140591.1, forward strand.
CTGGAAAAAAAAAGGTGATTGATTGGTAAGGTAATTAATATGCATTGTAATGTTTTACAAAGTTTTGGGCAAGGCCCGGTCTGTAATTTTAGATGGAAAACCAAAGGGGATATTGAGAAAGAAAGTGAAAACAAATGCACAAGTGATGGTGTAGTGCAACAAGAACACTTTCCGAGCTGGCATGTATGCATATGCATCATCTCTACTCTAGTCTGTTTCCAGCATTGACCTTCAACAGTGACAGGAGAGAGCAGGCCCACAGTGCTTAGCATTAGCACATCCTACGTTAACACTTTAGAGTCCTTTTTTTTCTCTCAAAAAGTTGGACAAACGCAAAGCACATTATCCATTCCAAACATAGCATTTTACAGTTTAAGTTAGTAAAATCAATGCACTGCAGTCATCCCACCGCTACACTCTATTCAACTTCTACACAGACATTTGGGTCTGCTGTGGTTGTTGTTGACGTGTTTACCTTTAGGCTTTTCCGTTTTATGCCACTCCTGAAACATCCTCCTGACTTCATCATCATCTCTGATACTTTTACTGACTGATTGAAGATCGGCCTGCAGTATAAGTATAATTTTTATGACACAACAAGAGTAGAAATATAAATATTACTGACTTGAGTCATTCTTTATTGTGTACAGAAAGATAGATTACTACTAGTACACTTTGACATCACTTTGTGCACAACAAACAAACAACGCAAACACAAAGACCAATAGCTCAGAGTCAGGTGTCCAATGCATGCCATTAATTGTCATCATTCATTACCTGTTCCTTCTCATCTTAAGTTAACGGGCCATCTCTTTCGCCATCATCATGATGGACGGTGCTGTTGTGTCACAGTCATCTGCATTGCGCAGATTGAGTGAGTCCCCTTCCTGTATTGAATTAAAAGCAATGTATCACCAAGATGCAGGAGAAGTACACATTTCTTATTTGCAAGAAGGGTAAAATTAGTGTGTTCTGTAGAATGTTGATTAGTGGCAGTGCACAACAATTACATAAATTCATGCGCAACAAACACAACAAAATCTACATCATTCAGTCTGCGATTCTGCGGCCAATGCATGGCATCAATCATTATTACCTGTTCCTTCTCATCTTAAGTTAACGGGCCGTCTCTTTCGCCACCATCATGATGGACGGTACTGTTGTGTCACAGTCATTTGAATTGCGCAGATTGAGTGAGTCCCCTTCCTGTATTGAATTAAAAGCAATGTATCACCAAGATGCAGGAGAAGTACACATTTCTTATTTGCAAGAAGGGGAAAATTAGTGTGTTCTGTAGAAAGTTGATTAGTGGCAGTGCACAATTACATAAATTCATGCGCAACAAACACAACAAAATCTACATCATTCAGTCTGCGATTCTGCGGCCAATGCATGGCATCAATCATTACCTGTTCCTTCTCATCTTAAGTTAACGGGCCATCTCTTTCGCCATCATCATCATGGACGGTGCTGTTGTGTCACAGTCATTTGCATTGCGCAGATTGAGTGAGTCCCCTTCCTGTATTGAATTAAAAGCAATGTATCACCAAGATGCAGGAGAAGTACACATTTCTTATTTGCAAGAAGGGTAAAATTAGTGTGTTCTGTAGAAAGTTGATTAGTGGCAGTGCACAATTACATAAATTAATGCGCAACAAACACAACAAAATCTACATCATTCAGTCTGCGATTCTGCGGCCAATGCATGGCATCAATCATTACCTGTTCCTTCTCATCTTAAGTTAACGGGCCGTCTCTTTCGCCATCATCATCATGGACGGTGCTGTTGTGTCACAGTCATTTGCATTGCGCAGATTGAGTGAGTCCCCTTCCTGTATTGAATTAAAAGCAATGTATCACCAATATGCAGGAGAAGTACACATTTCTTATTTGCAAGAAGGGTAAAATTAGTGTGTTCTGTAGAGAGTTGATTAGTGGCAGTGCACAATTACATAAATTCATGCGCAACAAACACAACAAAATCTACATCATTCAGTCTGCGATTCTGCGGCCAATGCATGGAATCAATCATTACCTGTTCCATCTTATTTTCAGTTAATGGCCAGTCTCTCTCGGCTCTGAAAGGAGGATAGCTATAGTAGTCATCTGATTCATGGTCCACTTGTTTTGGAAGGACGAGGAAAGTTTGAATTTGTTGTTACCATCATCCAATCATCATTCATGAGAGAAATGGAATTGAGCAGGAGATTCAGTATGGTCGAGCGGAGGAGCTGGATTCGGAGGACTGTACTGTCAAATGGCAGACACCTGAAACTTGTATATTAAATTAGAAGAGTAGAAGACAGTGATAATGGATTTGTGGCGATTCACAAGTTTATAACCGGCTCGACAGACACATAAACAAAGGGGGAAAAAAGGGAGGAAGACAGTAAGTGCGAGCCTAATTGTCAGGGAAGTATAGCTCGTCCTCAAACTCTGGGGGTTCTTCCAGTAGTAGGTAATCATCTGACACAATACTTCCATCACCTGAGCCGCTATCCTCATCTACCTCTGTCGATTCATGCATTGTGAAATTCGGTGGTATGAAGTGCTGATTCATTTTGATCATTGTTAACCTCTCCACGTTTTTTGGAGATAGACTGGTCCTTCTCAATGTTACAATGGAACCAGCAGCACTGAAAACATGTTCAGAAGAGACACTTGCGACAGGGCAGGCCAGATAGCTTATCGCCAGCCTGCTGAGCTGTGGCCATTCAGACCTTTTCCTATACCAATACTGCAATGGATTTTGATCAACGTACACCTCTGTTGGGTCGTCCAGATAGGCCTGGACCATCCGCTCAATGTTTAGGGTTGCTGATGGTAAGCTTTTGTGCTGTTTTTTCTGTGCATCAGCACTGTGCTTACAATAGCCCATCTTTACATACCAATCCTGTAATGATGATGATTGTACTCGGCCTAATGATCCAGTTTTTGTTTCTGTAGTCGATAGTGATGGTGAGTGTTGTGATTGTGAGCCAACCGCACTGCCCTCAGCCGATGAAGTTGCACTTGATTCTGCATGACCTGCTTCAGTATCAGTACTTGTTGTGGGTTAATGTGGCAGGCTTTTAATTTGCAGCCCTTCGTTTTCAAACTTAATGGCTGCTTCAGCTATACAACTTTTGTAGCGGGCAACATCATTGTCGGAAAAAGCAAGGAATAGTCCTAATTTTGCATGTGGATCCAGAATTGTGGCACAAATGTAATGTTCTTGTGACAAAATTTTATTTTGTATCCTTACATTTTCAGTTAAGCGCCTGGATAAGCTCTCCACCAAGTCATGGGCTTGCCTTCTGTCCTCTACACCTTTGTAGGATTCAGACACATTATTCAGCTCATGCTCTAGCATTTGCAACAATGGGATAGCTTGGCCCATTGTACAGTCCTCCTTGCTGACTTCACGTGTGAAGACCTCAAAAGGAGACAGCATCTCAGTCAGGCATTTAATTAGGGTCCATTGCTCCCTCTGAAGGGTCATGCCTTTAACACTAGCATCACTGCTTCTGTACCAGACATATACATGGAGGGACCTGTGTTGTTCGTACAGATGATCAAGCATGCAATACGTTGAGTTCCAACGTGTTGCCACCTCCTGGATGAGTGCCTTGACTGGCATCCTAAATTCACGTTGGATGATCCTCAGCTGCTTCCTAACTTTAAAGGAATGGCTGAAATGAGTGCATATTCTTCGGCAGATGGCCAGTAAATTGCTGACTATGGGTTATTTTTTCAGAAAGTCTTGCACTATAATGTTTATGCAGTGTGCCAAACACGGAACCCTGAAATAGGAACCAAGTTCCATGGCCTTAAGTACATTACTGCCATTATCTGTGGCAACAAAACCAATACCAAGCCCTCTGGGCCGCAGCCATTCCAAAACCTTGGTGCGAAACTCTTCTAAAATGTTTTCAGCCGTATGAGATTTCTCCATGGCGAACATGGCTACAGTTGCATGTTTCCGAGTACCTTCAAATATCGCAGCTGTGTCAACAACACCTCGTGCAGATTGTTTATCTCTAACCCCCACAAAAGAGATCCAGTGTGCAGTGATGCACATGTAATCTGTAGCTTGGCAACTGCTCCACATGTCTGTTGTCAGGTGGATATTGTGCACAGCACTCTTCTCCAAAGCTTGTCCAACCAATTCCAGCACATCATGATGTAGTGCCGGAACAGCAATTCTTGCGAAATAGGACCGGCTGGGAACTTTCAATTTCGGGCAGATGGCATACACAAATTCAAGGAAACCCACCCCTTCCACAAATGAAAAAGGAAGAAGGTCCAGCGCTAACATTTTAGCCAGCTTCGCATTGTACAATCGTGCCGTTGGGTGGTTGCGTTGGAACTGCCCCTCCAACCTAAACATGCTCTCAATGGTAGGCTGGCTTACTTTCCTTAGTGGTGCTGTTTTCATTAACCCACTAAGGCTCAACGACACAGATTGTCTCATTGAGGTACTCGCCGGTCGCCTTGGTGTCTCACCCACACTCTGAGTATGGCTCTTACTGCAGTGCCACTCTGATGTTACTGAGGAGGATGGGGGCGTTACCACTGCAGTGACTGCACTACTGGAGACAGGGCTAGAAATGCCTCCCTGTTCTTCACCTGCCACCACAATAATATCGCTCCCTGATTCTGAATCCTGGCCAACTTCAATGGGTTTAGTTTTTCTACTTTCTTTTAACTTAAGTAGGTGATCCTCCCACATGATAGTGTGGTGTATTCTGAGATGACTTGCTTGTCCTCCGGTACCATAGTTTGTACCAAGCTTACCACGCCGAACACCTTGCCGACAAATTGAGCATATAGCAACGTTCTCCTCCTTGGCGCTAACAGAAAAGAAGTCCCAAACTGGGGAGGAGAACTTTCTGGCACTGCTGGATGTGCCACTTTCAACACCAGATGAACTTGAGGGGGTGCTTGAAAATATGTGACCCTGTCCACCTACACTGTGACTTTTACTACCACTTCCTACTGAGATGGTTGAGCTGGATGTATGTCCCTGCCGGGCCTTGGAAAATATGTCAGCTGGAGGTAGTGGTGGTGTAACCTGTGTTGGTGAGATCCGTGCTACATCCCGCTCAGTAGCAGCCTTTCTGGATAGGGTGAGAATGTCGGTCTCCAATCCCTTTGGGGCGGGAGTAATGTCGTGATGACTGGCTCATCTTCATCAACATCATCACCCCCCTCTTCTACATCTACCTCCATAACTCTAAGTTTTTCTGGGACCTTCCTTTTCAGAAGCATTGTCTTGTGGCGTATATCACTCTCAGACCGAGCTGGTGGGACCAAAGTGTCATCACGATCATCAGAAGCGGGGCTTGAAGAAGAAGATGATGGACTAACCCTCCTTTTCCTTGCTGGTGGTCTGGAAGACAATAGATCTTCTGAAACAGTGGTTTGACTTTGCTCCACTTTGTCTGCAGGAAGCTCGATTTCCTGAAATGCCCCTACATCAGGAGCAACAACTACTATGGTGGGCTGTTGCTGCAGCTGCTGCTGTTCTTGTTGCGGCGGCTGCTGCTGTTCTTGTTGCGGCGGCTGCTGCTGTTCTTGTTTCGGCGGCTGCTGCTGTTCTTGTTGCGGCGGCTGCTTCTGTTCTTGTTGCGGCGGCTGCTTCTGTTCTTGTTGCGGCGGCTGCTTCTGTTCTTGTTGCAGTGGCTGCTGCTGTTCTTGTTGCGGCGGCTGCACACTGATCTGCTGAGTTTGCTCCTGCGTTGAACTTGATTGTGTACTACTTTGCGGTAATGACATTTCTTCAACATCGCTGCTCGTTAGTAGACTGGCTACCTCTGCGACACTAAAGCCCTTGGGCCTAGGTTGGTGGGGTTGGACTGGTGTGCTGCTCCCAGCTTGGTTCCCGGACAACGCTTTGGTGCCAAAAAATCATTGGCCGGCACACCACCAGTGGTGGTTAATGGCACTTCCTTTTTCTGTTCCTTCTTCTCACCGGCAACTTTCTTGGTACTGGACCTGGTACCTTTCTTTGGGGCCATCTTCTTCAGACGTCAGGCAGGATGCAGATGCACAACAAGTTCTGGTCACACGTGGACGTGATGCGCAGCAGGACTTCTGTCTGGCTGGCAGTTCAACAGGTAGCCGGATGATGCTGATGACACCTACTACTCTGTCTTTTGTGCACCTAAAAGCAAATAAGACAGGAGAAGAACATCAGTGAAATGTTGCATTTCTTGTTGTGGTTCAGTTACTTAGAACTCTACTAGTGCAAACAAAAGATAGTCTAGCCATTTATGACTTTTTTTTTAACTACAGCTATGTTATACTACTGTGTACAGCCACACACTACACTCTCAGGAAGGATAGGAAAGTTAATAATAACCACCAAAATAAAAATGTAATGAAAGTGGGGTGGGCCATTAAATTATTTGAGCATCTCAGCATCCCTGGAGCTGCTGCTGGCAAAGGGGGAGGATGGATGGAAGCAGTAAGCCAAATAGCCAATAGGAAAACCATGCAGGCCTATGGCAAAAGCAGGACACTAATAACTCACAGTCCAAACACCAAAAAAGGCCACCACCCACATGGACACTCACAAATCACAAACAAGCCGGGGGCCTCGGAAACACCAGGAGCTGACAAAAGGCCTATAAAATCCAGGTAAAGGATGCATGCTAAAGCACACTGCTCTGCCTTTTTAATGCAACAAAATGGAAATACGAACATTCACAGGCCCCAAAAAGGTCTGCAGGGTGCATGCATTGCACACCAACACACCAGACACATACAACAAAAGCATGTCTTTAAGACAACCAACATCAGAAAGGCCACCCCAAAAAACACACTTCCCCAACTCAATCCAATGCCATCCATGCCCTAAATGATGTCTAAATTCAACAGATCACACAGAAAACACTTGATTAATAAAGCTGTGGCTACCTGCTCTGATCCTAGTGGATGAAAAAGAAGGCCTGTTGGCAGACAAGGCCAAGCAAGCTTGCAGGCCTAGGCCTCAAAATGGCCACCAGCCACATGGCCAGGCCCAACAGCATCACAAAGGCCACCCCCAAAAAACACACTTCCCCAACTCAATCCAATACCATCCATGCCCTAAATGATGTCTAAATTCAACAGATCACACAGAAAACACTTGATTAATAAAGCTGTGGCTACCTGCTCTGATCCAAGTGGATGAAAAAGCAGGCCTGTTGGCAGACAAGGACAGGCAAGCTTGCAGGCCTAGGCCTCAAAATGGCCCAAGCCGCATGGCCAGGCCCAACAACATCACAAAGGCCACCCCAAAAAACACACTTCCCCAACTCAATCCAATGCCATCCATGCCCTAAATGATGTCTAAATTCAACAGATCACACAGAAAACACTTGATTAATAAAGCTGTGGCTATCTGCTCTGATCCTAGTGGATGAAAAAGCAGGCCTGTTGGCAGACAAGGCCAGGCAAGCTTGCAGGCCTAGGCTTCAAAATGGCCACCAGCCACATGGCCAGGCCCAACAACATCACAAAGGCCACCCCAAAAAACACACTTCCCCAACTCAATCCAATGCCATCCATGCCCTAAATGTGCTTGAAAATGAAATATATTCAAAAAACAACAAAAGGAACAGTTGCTTCATCATGCACACACACACCCATGAGGCCATGCCCATGGCTAGCTCGGGCCTACTACTGCCAACAACAAAATTAAAAAAATTAAAAATGGAATGATGATAATTAATTATCAAAAATAAATCGTAGTTACAACAACTGCAATGCCCACAATCAAACAAACACAACAACCACTTACTTGTAAAATATCCTATTCCAAAAATCCTCAAATCCAATTGCAATGATGCAGCAGCAGAGTGATCTTTCCAGCTCCAAATCCAAAGGCAGAATGAGCAGGAGATGGACAAAGCACTGGGAGGAGCCTGCTGGACAGGAACAGGAAGTTGGAGATTCTGTGTCACTTCCTCCCTCTCTCCACCTTTTAAAAAAATGACTCCTTGCACAAAAAAGGAAAGCCAAATGTCAATGTAAGGAGTTCTTTTCATCCAAAATCAGCATTTGCAGATGGTTTCATGCTGCTAGAGCCGATATTCCTCTCCAAATTGAAAATTTTACGTTGTTGAGTTCTCGAGCTTCACATTACTTCCGCCGGCATGTCGAAAACGACATGATCGCGTTCTCTTCTTTGTCCCTGTTAAGGGTCTCTTTCTCCTGTTCGCGTTCGATTAGACGTGCCCGCGTCCTCATCCTCTGGCTCGCGATGTAGAATGACATGTTCGAGATCTCAATCTTCTCATACTCGCGCGGTGCATGATCGCGAGAAGAAAGACGTGATCGCGCGACAAATGACGTGATCGCGCGACAAATGATGTTAATGCGGCCGCGAACTGTCGCGAGACAACGCAAAATGGCTACCAAAATCCAACATCTCGTGGAGAACGCGACCGGGTCGGGAAAACTTGTCGGCGAACGCGGGGTTTCAGGTAAGGCGATCGCGCGAACGCGAGAATGTATTTTTTTACAGCGCGAGCACGAAACAAATTATCGCTAAGCTGCGGAATGTGGAAATTTTGACATTTTCGCGCTTTCCGCGGAACGCGAAAATGCCAAAATATCGCAATTTCCACGAACGGAACGGAATTTTGGCCCAGGCCTAGTTAATAGAAGGTTTTAAGACTTTAGTTACATTATAAATCATTATTTGATGGTACCATACTCATTTTAGGAATTGTGGTGTGCTCTAAGGTGATTTTACCATGTGAAAAAGCCTTCTGCTGTGATACCATGAATCCTGTTTGAGAGAAAACTATTTCTAACTGCCATAGAAATTATGATTAGTGCTGAAGAAAGAAAAATTAGGGCACATTTTGAGTGACTTCTCAAATCCTCTTATATTTCATTAAAATATTCTGACAAGCAGACTGAAATATGCACTTTCAATACCAGCAGCAGACTTCCATGGTGAGCAGTAGCTTTACTACAGTGATCTAATGAGCAACTAGAGTGCTAACATTCCGAATTTATGGCAAATATGTGACACATGAACTGAAAGTATTTCCTGCTGAGGAGACTGTAGTAAATGAGGAAATTAGGAAACTTCATAACAAATAAGTCTCCTAAGATGGCCACCAGAGACAAAACAGCCCAAATGTAGCACAAATATCACCTAGATGTAGCCCAAGTATAGCCGAATGACAGAATGTACCAGAGTGTTCTAAAGAACAACTAGAGTGCTAACAGTCTTACTTATGACAAAAGTAGGGCACACCTGAAGCCATCTTGATTGGAAAAAAGTGGTAACACTTAAAACATTTAATTTCCAAAGGAACAAAATGAGGGGGTTCATTTTGCCATAGAAATTATGATTAGTGCTGCAGAAAGAAAATTTAGGGCACATTTTGACTTCTCAAATCCTCTTCTATTTCATAAACAATTCTGACATGCAGACTGAAACATGCACTTTGAATACCAACAGCAGAATTCATTGGTGAGCAGTAGCTTTACTACAGTGATCTAATGAGCAACTAATGTGCTACCATTCAGAATTGATGACAAATGTGTGACACATCTGAATGCCTTCTTGATGGAACCCAAGTAAACAAGCATTGAAAATGCAATAGGTCTCGCCCTCCTTTAAGTTAAAGCAATTCTGTTTGTAATTAGGTGGATTTTTAACTTTGCTTGTATTAGTGTTTATCAAACTTTCATGTGCATAACATGCAATAGCTTGCTTAATCTCCACAATGGCCCCTTGCGGCGGGATGCCTGGCTTTCACCTTGCGGATGCCCTGCTGGGTTATCTCACAGGGGAATACCAGGACGGGTTCCCTAAGCAAGCGCTTAGAGACCGGTTGGTGATTTGCGCTATATAAATATCTGCACATTTACATTTACATGTGTATATGTATGCATGCATTTGTATTTATTTAGATAGGAAGATTATATATATGTTTATATATGTATGTATACACATACATGTATATAAATGCATATGCATATATCTGCATATAAATATCTGTGCATATGTGTGCCTGTAGAGAGAGGTAGAGAGAGGTAGAGAGGAAGAGGTGTAGAGGTAGACGTGTAGAGGTAGAGAGGTAGACAGGTAGAGGTAGAGAGTAGTAGAGAGAGAGGTAGAGAGAGGTAGAGAGTAGAGACTGAGTAATAGAGAGTAGAGAGTGAGTACTAGAGAGTAGAAGAGAGTAGTAGAGAGAGTGGCAGAGAGTGAGTAGTAGAGAGTGAGCAGTAGAGAGTAGTAGAGGGTGAGTATTAGAGAGTGAGTAGTAGAGAGTAGTAGAGAGTGAGTAGTAGAGCAAGAGTAGTAGAGTGAGTAATAGAGTGATTAGTGGAGAGTAGTAGAGAGAGAGTAGTAGAGAGTGAGTAGTAGAGAGTAGTAGGGAGTGAGTAGTAGAGCAAGAGTAGTAGAGTGAGTAGTGGAGAGTAGTAGAGAGAGAGTAGTAGAGAGTAAGTAGTAGAGAGTAGTAGGGAGTGAGTAGTATAGAGTGAGTAGTAGAGTAAAAGTAGTAGAAAGTGAGTAGTAGAGAGTAGTAGAGAGTGAGTAATAGAGGGTGAGTAGTAGAGCGAGAGTAGTAGGGAGTAGTAAAATAGTAGAGAGTGAGTAGTAGAGAGTGAGTAGTAGAGAGTAGTGGAGCAGTAGAGAGTGAGTAGTAGAGAGTAGTAGAGAGTGAGTAGTAGAGTGAGTAGTAGGGTGTAGTAGAGAGTGAGTAGTAGAGTGAGTAGTAGAGAGTAGTAGAGAGAAAGTAGTAGAGAGTGTGTAGTAGAGTGAGTAGTGGAGAGTAGTAGAGAGAGAGTTGTAGAGAGTGAGTAGTAGAGAGTAGTAGGGAGTGAGTAGTAGAGTGAGTAGTAGAGCAAGAGTAGTAGAAAGTGAGTAGTAGAGAGTAGTAGAGAGTGAGTAGTAGAGGGTGAGTAGTAGAGAGAGAGTAGTAGGGAGTAGTAGAGTAGTAGAGAGTGAGTAGTAGAGAGTGAGTAGTAGAGAGTAGTGGAGCAGTAGAGAGTGAATAGTAGAGAGTAGTAGAGAGTGAGTAGTTGAGTGAGTAGTAGGGAGTAGTAGAGAGTGAGTAGTAGAGTGAGTAGTAGAGAGTAGTAGAGAGTGTGTAGTAGAGCGTGAGTAGTAGAGAGTAGTAGAGAGTGAGTAGTAGAGAGAGTAGTAGAGAGTGAGTAGTAGAGAGAGTAGCAGAGAGTAGTAAAGTAGTAGAGAGTGAGTAGTAGAGTGAGTAGTAGAGAGTAGTAGAGATTGAGTAGTAGAGAGCGAGTAGTGGAGAGTAAGTAGTAGAGAGTTGTAGAGAGTGAGTAGTAGAGAGTGAGTAGTAGAGAGAGAGTAGTAGAGAGTGAGTAGTAGAGTAGTAGATAGTAGAGTGAGTTGTAAAGAGTGAATAGTAGAGAGAGAGTAGTAGAGTGAGTAGTAGAGAGTAGTAGAGAGTGAGTAGTAGAGAGAGTAGTAGAGAGTAGTAGAGTAGTAGAGAGTGAGTAGTAGAGAGTGAGTAGTAGAGAGTGAGTAGTAGAGAGACTAGTAGAGAGTAGTATAGAGTGAGTAGTAGAGAGTGAGTCATGGAGAGTGAGTAGTAGAGAGTAGTAGAGAGTGAGTAGTAGAGAGAGTAGCAGAGTGTGAGTAGTAGAGAGTAGTAGAGTGAGTAGTAGAGAAGGAGTAGTAGAGAGAGAGTAGTAGAGAGTGAGTAGTAGAGTAGTAGAGAGTGTGTGGTAGAAAGTAGAAGAGAGTAGTAGAGTGAGTAGTAGAGAGTAGTAGAGAGTGAGTAGTAGAGAGTGAGTCGTAGAGAGTAGTAGTAGAGAGCATAGAGAGTGAGTAGTAGAGAGTAGTAGAGAGCAAGTAGTAGAGAGAGTGTGTAGTAGAGAGAGAGTAGTAGTGTACTAGAGAGTGAGTAGTAGAGAGAGTAGTAGAGAGAGAGTAGTAGAAAGAAGTAGAAAGTGAGTAGTAGAGAGTGAGTAGTAGAGAGAGTAGTAGAGAGTAGTAGAGTAGTAGAGAGTGAGTAGAAGAGAGTGAGTAGTAGAAAGTAGTAGAGAGCGAGAAGTAGAGAGTGAGTCGTGGAGAGTGAGTAGTAGAGAATAGTAGAGAGTGAGTAGTAGAGAGTGAGTAGTAGAGATAGAGTAGTAGAGAGTGAGTAGTAGAGAGTAGTAGAGTGAGTAGTAGAGAGGGAGTAGTAGAGAGAGAGTAGTAGAGAGTAGTGGAGAGTGAGTAGTAGAGTAGTAGAGAGTGAGTGGTAGAGACTAGTAGAGAGTAGTAGAGTGAGTAGTAGAGAGTAGTAGAGAGTGAGTAGTAGAGATTGAGTAGTAGAGAGTAGTTGTAGAGAGTAGTAGAGAGTAGTAGAGAGTGAGTAGTAGAGAGTGAGTAGTAGAGAATAGTAGTGAGTGAGTAGTTTAATTTAAAAGGAACACAATGAGGCGGTTCATTTTGCCATAGAAATTGTGTTTAGTGCTGAAAAAAGAAAAATTAGGGCACATTTTGAGGGACTTCTCAAATCCTCTTCTATTTCATAAAACAATTTTGACATGCAGACTGAAACATGCACTTTCAATACCAGCAACAGACATGCCTGGCGAGCAGTAGTTTTACTTCAGTGATCTAATAAGCAACTAGAGTGCTAACATTCCGAATTTATGGCAAATGTGTGACACATCTGAATGCCTTATTGATGGAATCAAAGTAAAAAACTTGAAAGTATTTCCTACTGAGGAGACTGTAGTAAATGAGGAAATTAGGAAACTTCATAACAAACAAGTCTTCCAAGATGGCCACCAGAGACAAAAGAGCCCAAATGTGGCACAAATATCACCCAGATGTAGCCCAGGTATAGCCGAATGACAGAATGTCCCAGAGTGTTCTAACGAACAACGAGAGCGCTAACAGTCTTACTTATGACAAAAGTATGGCACACCTAAAGCCATCTTGATTGGAATAAAGTGGTAACACTTAAAACATTTAATTTACAAAGGAACAAAATGAGGGGTTTCATTTTGCCATAGAAGTTATGATTAGTGCTGCAGAAAGAAAAATTAGGGCACATTTTGACTTCTAAATCCTCTTCTATTTCATAAACAATTCTGACATGCAAACTGAAACATGCACTTTGAATACCAGCAGCAGACCTCCTTGGTGAGCAGTAGCTTTATTACAGTGATCTAATGAGCAACTAGAGTGCTACCATTCAGAATTGATGGCAAATGTGTGACACATCTGAATGCCTTCTTGATGGAACCAAAGTAAACATGCCTTGAAAATGCAATAGGTCTCGCCCTCGTTTAAGTTAAAGCAATTCTGTTTGTAATTAGGTGGTTTTTTAGCTTTGCTTGTATTAGTGTTTTTCAAACTTTCATGTACATAACATGCATATGTATGCATATATGTATATTTATATGTATGCATGCATTTGTATTTATATAGATATGCAGATTATGTATATGTTTATCTATGTATGTGTATATATATTCACTGAAGAAACCATAGGTTTCAGGGGTGTTATAGTTAGCTGGACTTTTCACTAGTACAAAACCATTGAAATTCCCCAGTTATAGTTAGTTCAGCTAACTATAACTCGTGCACCCGCAATGCACTGCTGATGACGTCACGAATTACATCACTCATGACATGGTCAGTGACATCACTGATCACATCTCAAATGATATCACTGATGACATCACTGATTACATCATCCAGTGAATGTGTGTTTTTCTGAAAATTACACATGTTTTATATATGTATATCTCAAGGTCGATGGAAGAATAAATGGGTATATAACTGTCTAAATGGATGTTTTGTTTTTGAAAAATTGATTGTATAACTGGCTGATTAAGTGTATCTTAGTGAATACATGGCTTAGTGAGTAATGTTTAAATATGTAAATATCTGTATCAGTCTCTCACTTTGTGTATAAGTGGCTGCATGGGATGGTGAGTAGCTACATGAGTGTCTATAAAGGTTATTAGTTGGTTTTTTGAGTATCAGTATGAGTGTCTGAGTGTCTGTATGGTTCGGTGGGGGGAATTACGTAGTGCATAGGTGCATGAATGAGTGACTCATTGTTTGTATGTTTTGAAGACAGCATGTGTGCAGGACTGTATGGGTGGATGAGTGTGTGCATGGGTGTGTTAGTGAGTGAATGCCTGTCTCAATAGTGTCTTTATGAGTAACTACATATATTTTAAACTAGTATATGTGACTATTCATGTATATAAGTGAGTATATGTGAGAGTGAGAGATTGGAAGAGTTCCTGTATGAATAAGTATATGTTTCTATAAGTGATTGTTTAAAAGACTAAGTATGTGTAAGGTTCTGTAGAAGTAAGTGTGGTGGTGTGTGTATAACTGTATATGCAAGTAAATGGATGTTTGATTCTTTATTAGCATGAGTGACTATGTGTGTGAGTAACTCTATGGATGAGTGGCGTTGTGTAACAGGATGTATAGGTGTCTGAGTACATATGATTAGTGAGTACATGTATGATTGACTGTATAGGACTATGGTCAATGAGTGGATGTGTATGTGGATCTTAGAATTACTGAATAGGTTGGTGTAACTGGTATTGGTATGTCCATTGTTTTGAAAATGTTAGTTTATATTTGTGAATGTGTGTATCAAAGGTTATATTAGGGGGAGAGGAGGTCTGCCACTCTATCACAAGGATGATGTCATCAGTGATGTCATCAGTGATGTCATTTGAGATGTCATCAGTGATGTCATCAGTGATGTCACTGGCCATGTCATGAGTGATGTAATATGTGACATCATCAGCAGTGCATTGCGGGCGCACGAGTTATAGTTAGCTGAACTAACTATAACGGGGGAATTTCAATGGTTTTGTACGAGTGCAAAGTCCAGCTAACTATAACGCCCCTGAAACCTATGGTTTCTTCAGTGAATTTCTAAGGTTTTTTAAATGCTTATTCCTAACTATAACGTGCCTGAAACCTATGGTTTTTTCTGTGACTTTCAAAGGTTTTTTAAATGCTAATTTCTAACTATGCCTACAGAGATAGGACATGTGAAGAAAGAAGAAAAAACGCACAGAAAGAAAATAAAGGAATGCAGAAAGAAGCAACAGAAGCCCTCGAAGACGAAGAAAAGTGCAGGAAGAAGGATGACGTGCAGAAAGAACAAACAGCAGAGCAGAAAGAAGCCTTGTTGCAAAATCATCCTCTACCCTCAACTTTTTCAGACGGATACTGGTGGTAACTGAGTCTTGAGGTTCCGTGTGAGACGGAACGACACTTTTTAGGTGTGATCGAATATGGATGAGTTTGGTATCTACAAACCGCAAATGACGAGTTTAGTGGGTGTACGCGGTTTCGCTACGCAACCACGTATGGTTCGTCTCATTTTTGGGTTTGTCCATCCGAACCCTCGGGTTCCATTTTAGATGCGGCATCCATTTTGTCTCTTGCCCTCAAGTAGCCAGCGAACGGACCTTGTCCGCTCTGTGACCCTGGGATTCCCAAGCTTACACCAAGGACACGTGTTTCTTTGAGGGTGACTTTTATGATAGGGGAAATGACACGGCAAAGGCAGATGGCCCCGCTCGAGGCTCATCTTACCGTGCTGGTCTATTGTTTCAGTCGTGCATGTGTTGGGCACGAGGTCTTTGATCCTGTAATCAAGTTTCCGTTATTACCCCCAACACTCTTTTCCAATCTATCGTGCATCCTTGTTCTTTCTTTGCATCTGTTTCTGTCCCTTCTCCTAATGTGTTTACAGTCAGAATGGAATGTGTTTAGCTGTGGGGATGATATGTTTTTACAGTTGGGAACCGGCAATGCTGCTGTCATTATGTTCCGACCTCCTGAAACATGAACGCGACCCTTTTGAAGTTTATTGTGGGAACTGAGTTGTAACCTTTGTTTGCCATGTTGTGCAATGGCAAAAATATGTATAAAAGGAGCGATCCACTTTTTCAATTCGAAGCAGTCTCTCAGAACCTACACGTTGTGTACTTCTTGCGATTTCTGTATCCCTGCAGTAAATAAACGCCGATCTTTGACGTCGCTGGAAGTGTCCCGTGTCTCTGTGTTTTGTACGCCAGAACAGGTAACCCACGAAGGTTTCAGGTGTTGTCCACTGGCACCGCTGGGTCTTAGAATAACCCAGTCCTTCAGTTGGCGCCCAACGTCGGGCGACATCTGAGGTACCGGTCCAAAGCCCGACGATCGTGAGGAACTTTGTGTGAAATCTCCGAGGGAAGGTGCACCCCGCTTCATCGATCCAGTTGTCGAAATAAGTGGCCCGAAGTCTTTTCCCGCGAAGATTCCCGCTTCCAGACGGCTGCGACGGACTGATGCCCTGACTGTCGACCTGTTTTGGCGCCTGGCGTAGTCCTTTGTACGGCGAGACGATAGACGGGCCTTCCTGGTGACGCCATTGCTCTTTCAGTTAAGTATTTGTGGGTCGCTCCCAGAGTTACTTTGTTGTTTGCATGGTTCCATTGCATTTGTGGTTCTTAGTTGTTGGTTCTTAGTTGTTGGGTTTTATTTGACGATTGCAATTGCCAAAAACCGAGGGTCTTGCATTTTTTGTGCGAGGACATCGTAATTCGATAGCCCTTGAACTTTGTAAACTCGGTTAGTGTGCACGATGCCTGGCCGTAGTACTTTATCTGAGCAGTTTGGTTTCCTTAAATGTTGCAGCACGGATTCCCGGCTGGAGGACTCCTGTCCGATACCTCCGGTTGGAACTACAATTTATGAGCTCTATAGCCGCCATGGCGTAGGTCCTATCGTATATAATGAATATTGGGTTCGTTACACTAAGAATGATGGTGTTCTTAGTTGGCCATCACATGGTAGTTTCGAAACTGCCGTCTTAGATAATCTTGAAGCTAAACTGTTTAAAAAGAAGGCTAGGCCGGCCATGTTTGATTCCTTCCGGTTGTGGCGCAAAGAGGCCAAGCAGAAAGAAATCAAACAGATTAAGAAAAATAAGAGAGAAGGTCTTATTACGGTGATGCGAAATGCAGAACAGTATCAGCGAGACAAAGATGAGAAGGAGCAGGAAGTCAGTGCTCGACTTCATCATATGGCGGTGGATAAGTGTTATCCGGTGTTACCGTCTAATTCTGATAAGACGGGAGAGGAAGTGATAGAAGATTCGCTATTGTCTTATCTATTGAAATCACCACCTCCCTATGCTCCAGATACCGTGGGTCCTGTGATTCCTCCTATTCCCCAACCTGCTGTTCTGGCGGCTGCTGGTCAGCCCGTTGTTCCTCCTGCTCTCCCGAATCCTCTTGTGCCGCAGATTGTTCATCCTCCTTTACCAGCTCTTCTTCCTACTGCTCCTTTGCCAGTACCTCATCAGCCTATTGTTACCACTACTCCTGTTACCCCGTCCACTACTACTGTTTCTACTCCTACTGTTGTTGCTCCTGTACCTCCTTCTTCTTCTCCTTCTGTTCGTAGCCGTCTCTTTAATGCTGTTGCTACTCTCTATTCTCCGCTTTTTGGGCCAATACTCGGATCGACTCTTTCTGATGTTGCTCAGAGGCGCAGTCAGATTCCTGATGGTAGGGAATGTGAGTCGTTGGTAAAACTGGCACGTAAATGGATTCGCCATCCTGTGAAGTACACTTCGCGTATAGTGTTTGAGACCTTTTCCCAGTTTAATGCGCCCACACAACGATTCGTGTTCGAGGAAATGTGTAAATCTTTGAGAGAAGAGTGGGATAATGATGCGGTCGATAATGTACCGCCCGAGGTCTCTGAGCTCCAGCATCAATTTACGACTGGTGTGATTGTAGGTGATAATGTTCGATGTGCTCTAGAGCGTCTGTTATCTTTTCGATGTACAGTGCAACCTCGAGCATTGTTTAAGGACGAGACTGAAGAGTGGATGGCAAAACCTGGTCAGTATCCAATGCGGGAAGTTCCCCCAGTATGGATGCCAGGTGATCCTAATGCTAATCCTGCTGTTCCAGGACGTTTTCAGAGAGTTTGGATACACCTCCCTTGGAAGCGATCGTAAGTTTTGCAGGTAAAGCAAACCTTGCCCGACCCCCGTAAAAATCCTGCAGGCTATTATAAGGAGTTATCCCAATTAGTGGATGCTACCGTTATGAACCTTGCCGATATTGACATGTTGTTTGGTAATGTAGTGCCTCAGCCGATTTGGGCAAAAATCCGTCACGAGAATCACGCGGCTGCTCTTGCGGCGGCTGACGCCCAGCAAGTTGGTGGGGCTAAACCTGAACAGCTTATTGTGGATTTGCCCCAAAGGATAATTACCCTTATGAAGACACTTATGCCAGCAATACGCGTTAATTGGGACAAGTTGTCTGCGTGCAAGCAAAAGAGGAATGAGAGTGTCTCCGATTTCTTTACTAGATTTGAGGAGGCATTTATTGATCATAGTGGTCAGGACATGAGCTCTGAGGGTGGTCAGCGGTTGTTCGTTGATAAATTCGTATCGAATTTGTTGCCTGAACTCAGCAACAAGCTGAAGAATTCTGAAAGTTCGTGGGCTGTTTCTACCACTGCTCAGATATTAGCCACGGCCCAGTACTATGAAAACAGAGAGAAGGAAGAAAGTGAACGCGCAGACAAGAAAACGAAGGATCTTAAAACTAAGGTCTTATTGCAGCAAGCGTATCCTCCGCGCTCGATTATAATGACTCGCAACAGCCGAATCGATCACAATCGCAGTTTTCTAGATCACAGTTGCGTAATGACTCTTCTGCACCTCGCTTTGTGTTGGGGTATAATCAATGCGCATATTGTCGGGGTGAGGGCCATTCGAAGTTTAATTGTCCAGTTTTACGTGACAGGAACAATGGTGTTTCGGCTCGAGGAGGTCGTAGTGGTCCTCAACAAGCGTCACGTGGTAGAGGTCGCGGTGTTACTCAGAATCAGACCGAGCGTCTTGCCACTTCCTCAGACTCGCGAAATTGTTTCGATCGCCGCTATCTCCCGTCTGGTAGATCTGCACAGTATCATGTGGATGACTATTATGTCGAGCATGATGTTGATGCGGATGGTATCTACTAGGGCAGCCGTAGACAGAGGAAGGGAGAAGTATCAGTTCCGGTTGATCAGAGAGGGCCTTATGTCGCAGTTGCCACATTGGGCGTAGTCGAGCCTTTTCTGTTGGACACTGGTGCAGCGAAAAGTTCCATCATGCATTCGAAACTCCCTGGCGTGCCTTTGTCTGGCTTAACAAATGTTTCCGTTGGATTCTCTGGCGCCCCCGTTAGCAATCCAGTTTCTAGCCCTTTGCCCCTTACAATTGGGTCTCATGAGTTAGAAGCTCCGTTGATTTTGACTACTGGTTGTGGTGAGAATCTTTTGGGCTTGGATTTGTTGAAACGGTTACATGCGACTTTGTATTGCTCTCCTGCGGGAGTGGAGCTTACATTGGGTCAGAGAGTGATCTCTCCTATGTATTTGTCGATTGATAAGCTCCCACCGAAATTGAGTTCTCTTCCGGCTTCTTTGTGGGCAACAGGTCCCAATGATGTGAGCCTGCTGGATATACCACCTTATGTCGTTCAATTGAAATTCGACGCGCGACTGCCGCGCATACCCCAGTATCGTATCTCCCTTGATGGTGAACGAGCACTATTAGCGATCATTTACGATTTGATTGATAAAGATGTCATTGAGGAAACACGAGGTAACGTTTGTAATAGTCCTGTGTTGCCTATTTTGAAGCGAACTGATCCCTCCAAGCTTCCTGTGTACCGTCTAGTTATTGATTTAAGGGAGGTAAATAAAATTGTTGTTCCACAGTTTCCCGTGGTACCCGACATTACAGCTTTGTTGACTCTGATTCCAGCCTCTGCATCATGGTTCTCGGTAATCGATCTGAAGAATGCGTTCTTTAGCATTCCGATTGCTGAGGAAAGCAGAGATTTGTTCGGTTTCTCATTAGGTGGTCGTAGCTTCCGGTTCAAACGTGCACCTCAGGGCTACTGTGAGAGTCCATCAATCTACAGCCAAGCTCTTAAGAGTCAACTTGATGCGTTCGTGCTGCCAACTGGTGCGGCCTTGATTCAGTACGTTGACGATCTGTTGGTAGCTGCAGACACTGAACAGATTTGCAAGACTGCTACAGTGTCACTGTTACAGCATCTTTGTGACTTGCATCACAAAGTGTCACCTTCTAAACTGCAATATTGTTGTCAAGAAGTAACCTATCTAAGTCACTTATTGTCAAAGGCGGGAAGAAGGTTGACCCCTGAAAGAATTGCAGCAATTGCTCGAATGACTGTGCCAACAACTCAGAGAGATGTGCGTGCCTTTCTAGGTATCACGTCATATTGCAGACAGTGGATTCCAAATTTTTCACTGTTAGCGAAGCCATTGATAGCTCTCACGTGCAAGGATGTTTCGACTCCTTTGCCATGGACGGAAGAATGTCAGAAAAGTTTTTCTGAACTACGTGATGCGTTGTGTTCGGCTCCTGTGTTAGGTACTCCTGACTACAGTAAGCCATTTACACTATACGTTCACGAGAGAGAAGGTTGTGCGTTGAGTGTTTTGACGCAACAATTTGGTGGTAAGCAGCGTCCGTGTGCATATTTTTCCTCGACCTTAGACCCGGTGGCCAGAGCGTTGCCAAGTTGCTTGAGGGCGACAGCGGCAGCTGCGGTGTCTATTCGACAATCCGCAGGCCTAGTCATGGATAATATGCTCATAGTGATGGTTCCGCATGCAGTTGACACTCTCCTGAATCGGACAAAAACTCAACATCTGACGAGTGCAAGGTTGTCTGGGTATGAGTTGACCCTTTTGGCAAGTCATATACAGATCAAGCGTTGTAATGCACTGAATCCGGCGACATTGCTGCCGACTAATATGGAATCAGATGATGTACCACCACATGATTGTTATTTACGAACTGAGGAAGAAACAAAGGGTCGTGTGGACCTGAAAAACACTCCATTGACAGATCCCGATGGTACTTTGTATGTTGATGGTTCCTGTTTTAAATTGCCGAGTGGCGATGTGACGACCGCGTATGCTGTAGTGACATTGAGCACGGTTGTGGAAACTGCGAGATTGAATCAGAATTCTGCGCAAGCGGCAGAGTTGATTGCATTGACAAGAGCATGTGTTTTGTCTAAAGGAAAGCGAGTGAACGTGTTTACCGACAGTCAGTATGCATTCGGTGTGGCGCACAGTTTTGGACGATTGTGGAGAGAAAGAGGATTTATGACATCTCATGGTACGAAGATCCAACACGGGCAGCTCGTGAATGATCTTTTGGATGCACTTACATTGCCTAAACAGGTGGCGATCGTTAAATGTAGTGCACATCGGAAAGTGACGGATGATGTTGGTCGTGGTAATGCATTTGCGGATGAGATTGCTAAGGAAACGGCTAAGAATCTTGCAATTCGAATGTATGTGACAAGTTCAGCAAGATGGTCGACGGAAACTGGTATGTATGAAGACACTGTTGAGAGTGTGAAAGCAATTCAGAATGAGGCCACTGAAGCTGAAAAGACCAAGTGGAAAGAAAGCACGGGAAAGTTGGATATGCATGGATGTTGGGTTGACTTGTCGGAACGTCAGAGGTGGATGTTACCGGATGCGTATGTATTAGCTGTTGTGACGATGGCTCATGGGTTGTCACACATTAGTGCGAAAGGGATATGCAAGTTCTTGTCCCCTGTATGGAAGAATGATGGTATTACTAAGTGTGCTGAGAGAGTGGTTAAGAATTGTATGGTGTGTTTGATGCATAATCCTGGCAAGGGCACCCCCACTCCACCTGGTCATTTTGCTCCCCCTGTTTGTCCCTTTGAGGTTATCCAATTGGATTTCATCCATATGGAGAGATGCAATAATCTGAAGTATGTTTTAGTTGTGGTTTGTGCGTTCTCCAGATGGATTGAGGCCTATCCTCTTAAGGATAACACTGCCCTGTCCACAGCGATAATCCTGCTGAAGGAATACTTTCCTCGGTATGGAATGCCACGGATTGTGAGGTCAGATAATGGAAGTGAGTTCGTGGGAAGTGTGATGCAGAGTGTATGTAAGGGCCTTGGAATTCGTCAGAAATTCCATAGCGCTAATCATCCTCAGGCAGCGGGTTTAGTTGAAGGGTACAATGGTACCCTGAAGCTGAAACTTGCAAAGATACAAGCTACGACTGGTCTATCATGGCCTGATGCCTTGCCTCTGGCTCTCCTATCAACCAGAGCGACTGTACACTCTCGAGTAGGGCTCAGCCCATATGAGATTGTGTTCGGCCGCCCTGCGAACATTTGGGGAGTCCCGAGACCGAAGGCCTTTGATAGTCTTGAGTATCCAATGCTGATTGATTATCTTCATGATCTGACTACTAAATTAAGGTTAATTCACCAACAGGTCTTTGAAGCTCTACCGGCACAGACAGAGGGTCCTGGACATCGGCTCCGCCCAGGCGATTGGGTCGTTACCCGAAATTTTGGTCGAAAACGTAACTTGGAGCCGAGATTTGTGGGACCCTTTCAAGTGTTATTAACAACGAGGACTGCAGTTCGGTTGGAAGGCAGAAAGAACTGGGTACACGCCGGCCACACGAAAAAAGTACCAATCCCCTCAACAACAGATGGTTGGGTGAGAACTGGGATTGCGGCAACGGAAACTGAGACCCCTTTATGCTTTGTGCCGTTTAGCGATGCTCAACCTGTAGGAGATAATTAGTCGCTGCCAGACACACCTGTGGAGTCATCAGTCGTAGAGAACTCAAGGTCTGAATCGGCGTCCACTCCACCAAACACTGTTTCACCAGCTGAACAATTGTTTGTAGAGCAAACTCGACCTGGAAGAAATCGATACTTTCTTCGTCCACGTAGCAAGGACTAATAACATTTTGTTTTATATTTTCCTTTACTGGTGCTACGAACATTACGGACAATTACATCCTTTCTTTTTGAGCTTTTATGTGCTTTTTGCAGCCAAGAGATTTGTATTAAAACTGAGTGTTTAAGAAAACCTATCATCCGGGTTGACCGTAGGGCCGTGCGGGTACTCCTTTCTGTTTAGCAGGTTTCTGACACTAGGTCGGTTACTTTTGTCGACTCCTGGGAACTCCTGGGAATTGATAATCGCTACTCAGAACGAAGTGCGTCAAGTACGTCATGGACGGTTTTAGAGGATGGCATTCTCTAAGCTGTTGGAAGTAGAAAGGATGTCGGCGCAAAGATCAAAATTACATAAGATTGTACGAACAAAATGTTTTCTGTTTCAGGTATTCCTACTTTTTCTGACTGTATCTATGCTATTGGTGGGTGGAGTGTATTTTGGAATACAGTTGTCATTGCCTTCTGTTTCACCTACTCTTTCTCCTAAACTAAGCTCCATTACTACTGTTTCTCCACATTCTTTTCATCCCCTGCCTCAACATGAACAGGTTAGACGTGCGGAATTCATGAATAACTCCTTCGTTCAACTCCTACATCAGCATCAGTTGGTGATGAATACTACCAACTGTTGGGTGTGTGGGTTAATGCCACATACCATGGATAGGGGTATTCCGTATCTGGTTCTTCCTTATAGCTCCCAGGGTTCAGCTCGAGCATTCCAAACTATGTTCCGTAGTGCACTAGATTCCTACCCCAGTCGAGAGCCACGCTCTGTAAGCTTTGGTCCTGGTACGTACCACAAGCCTTTGGCGATAGCGATTGCGGATTTAGATAGAGATGTTTTTGATGCATCGCTTATTCCAGATGAAGAGGTGCAGGCCTATAAGGATCTGAGTGAGGCTGAGTATAGTACGTCAGTGGGTGATAGACAGCTCAAGAGTTCGTCCCCAATATGGATCGTACCCCACCTCGGTAATTTCTGCTTGAAAGGTTTGGGTCGAAATCCGAGAGCACAACTTGGGAACAGTGCTTGTACTGACACGTATGTCCTACCGATGCTCTCTTCCCCTGTTTTTCTGACTGCCAAGGGTACTTATTTCGTATGTTATGAACGTGCATATACATGGTTACCCCGTGATTTTTCGGGTACCTGTTATATTGCGAATCTTTTGCCACCGACTTATACGGTTGCCTCAGACTATCACAAGACTAGAATTGTGAGAGGCGTTATTAGCAAAGAGGACACTGCCGGTCAAGAAGCAGGAGATTTCTTTAAGGGTTTCTTGCCGTTTTGGGGACATATGGTTAATAGTAGGAACCTAAGACAGTTGACCCGTGTAGTCGAGTCGACTGCTAACATAACTGCGAGTGCTCTTGGTAATTTAACAGCCGAACTTCAGGCGGATAGACTCATGACGTTGCAGAACCGTATGGTTCTAGACGTTGTCCTTGCAGATAGAGGTGGTGTGTGTAAAGTTATCCATTCGAGCTGTTGCATTTTCATTCCTGACAATGCTCCAACTGTTTACCAAGCCATCTCGAAGTTGCACAAGATCTCCGAGTCCATACACGTGGACGAAGGTAATTGGACACTTCTAGGATGGTTATGGGGCTTGATATCCACTTGGGGTTGGAAGATTCTGATGATCGTAGGGGTTGTTGTAACGTTTATATTTACCTGTTGTCTTTGTGTGCAGTGTGGTCCTGCCTTATGTGGCCTTTGTGCTACAACGTGTATAAGACGGCCATCTGTTACCAAGGAGACATTGATGGATAGAATGATGTTCCAGCAGCAGCTGAACGATTTGATGAATATTGAAATCGATTCCGATCTTGACTAGTGCTTGCCTACATGAGGGCAAAAGGAGCGACTGAGGTTCCGTGCGAGACGGAACGACACTTTTTAGGTGTGATCGAATATGGATGAGTTTGGTATCTACGAACCGCAAATGACGAGTTTAGTGGGTGTACGCGGTTTCGCTACGCAACCACGTATGGTTCGTCTCATTTTTGGGTTTGTCCATCCGAACCCTCGGGTTCCATTTTAGATGCGGCATTTATTTTGTCTCTTGCCCTCAAGTAGCCAGCGAACGGACCTTGTCCGCTCTGTGACCCTGGGATTCCCAAGCTTACACCAAGGACACGTGTTTCTTTGAGGGTGACTTTTATGATAGGGGAAATGACACGGCAAAGGCAGATGGCCCCGCTCGAGGCTCATCTTACCGTGCTGGTCTATTGTTTCAGTCGTGCATGTGTTGGGCACGAGGTCTTTGATCCTGTAATCAAGTTTCCGTTATTACCCCCAACACTCTTTTCCAATCTATCGTGCATCCTTGTTCTTTCTTTGCATCTGTTTCTGTCCCTTCTCCTAATGTGTTTACAGTCAGAATGGAATGTGTTTAGCTGTGGGGATGATATGTTTTTACAGTTGGGAACCGGCAATGCTGCTGTAATTATGTTCTGGCCTCCTGAAACATGAACGCGACCCTTTTGAAGTTTATTGTGGGAACTGAGTTGTAACCTTTGTTTGCCATGTTGTGCAATGGCAAAAATATGTATAAAAGGAGCGATCCACTTTTTCAATTCGAAGCAGTCTCTCAGAACCTACACGTTGTGTACTTCTTGCAATTTCTGTATCCCTGCAGTAAATAAACGCCAATCTTTGACGTCGCTGGAAGTGTCCCGTGTCTCTGTGTTTTGTACGCCAGAACAGGTAACCCACGAAGGTTTCAGGTGTTGTCCCCTGGCACCGCTGGGTCTTAGAATAACCCAGTCCTTCAGTCTGACTAACCAGTCCTAGAGCCAGTGCTATGTTAAAAGACACTCAGAATACAGTGAAAACACCTACATACACTAGGGAACACTATGCATTGGGGTCCCCCTGTGATTAGCATGACCTCCTCTGTAAGCCCCTAGTGTATAATAGGGCAGGGGATTAAAGCTACCTATTAAATCGCGCCACAGGGCGTGTTTGCACATGTCACCTCAGGCGCCGTCCCCTCCCTTCCCCACTGTGTAAACACGCCCTGTGGCCATTTTAAGTTAGGAGATAAAGACCCCATGAATCCTGAGGGTGCCTAGGGTCCAACTAGCCCACTAGGTACCTCCAGTAAGCGCAAAAGATCTGCGTTGCAGAGAGATGTAAAAAGGGGCACGGCCTGGACCACCCCTCTGCAACGCAGCTCAGTGGCGCTTACTGGAAGCACCTGGTGGGCTAGTTAGCCCCCAGGGGCCCTCAGGATTGAAGGGAAATTATTTCCCCAACTTAAAACACGCCATAGGGCGTGTTTGCACAAGTCACCTCAGGCCCCGTCCTCTCCCTTCCCCACTGTGTAAACACGCCCTGTGGCCGTTTTAAGTTGGGAGATTAAGACCCCTTCAAACCTGAGGGTCCCTAGGGGCAAAATAGCCCACTAGTTATTTCCAGTAAGCACCATTGCAGAGAGGTGTAAAAAGGGGGGCGGCCTGCACCACCTCTCTGCAACGCAGAGCAGTGGCCCTTAATGGAAGCACCTGGTGGGCTAGTTGGCCCCCAGGGTCCCTCAGGATTGAAACGTAATTATTTCCCCAACTTAAAACGCGCCACAGGGCGTGTTTGCACACGTCACCTCAGGCCCCATCCGCTCCCTTCACCACTGTGTAAACGTGCCCTGTGGCCGTTCTAAGTTGAGAGATTAAGTCCCCTTGAATCCTAAGGGTCCCTACGGTCAAATTAGCCCACTAGGTACCTCCAGTAAGCGCCACAGAGCTGCGTTGCATAGAGGTGTAAAAAGGAGCGTGGCCTCAGAACACCTGTCTGCAACGCAGCTCCCTGGCGCATACTGGAGAAACCTGTTGGGCTAGTTAGCCCTCAGGGACCCTCAGTATTGAAGAGGAATTAATTCCCCAACTTACAACTGGCCAGGGGGCGCGTTTGCAGAGTGCCGCAAGGACGGGGTGTCCTCCAGCGCGATGCCGGTCTTTTATTTATTTTATTTTTTTAAGGAGGGCTGTGTGGCCCCCCTTCTTTTTCTAATTTATTGGCCCTGGGGACCTCATCCCCCAGGGCCTGCACCCTAATTTTTTGTGTTGAAAAAAATTAATTTGGAAGGGGGCCGCGTGGCCCCCCTCCCAAGGCCTTAATCGGCCCCGGGGACCCCAACCCACGGGTCAAGGCCTTTTTTAAAAAACATCTTTAGGAGGGGGGCTGCGTTGCCCCCCTTCTCAAGCCACTTACGGCCCCGGGGACCTATCCTCAGGGACGGCCTTTGTTTTCTATTATTTAAAAAAATATATATATTTATAGAAACACCTAGGACATGCTGGACAAACCGTATGTACCTATCACCATGAGGATTTGTGTGATATTCATTAAAAGGCGACTATGCATACAATGAATCCACGTGGAATGTGTTTACACCGCTAGTGAAGCTCTGACGTGTCTGACGCCCTACCGTGCCTAATCCCGGCGCCCCCGCCGGTGGGTACTCTCCAAGTAGACACCCTTGTTGTTTATTTATACAAACATGGGTAGTTATCGACGGGCACATTTAATACACAGGCACACCAAGCCATTCAAAGGGGATTCGACAAAAATTCAACCAAACTATGCAAGAAAGCCCCCTCCCGGTTAATAAAACACACATTCACCGCTGGATGTGTAATACTTTTTATTTTACTCTCTGGAAAGGAGACGAACCTCACTTGAGAGTCACAGCGTGCTCCTGGCTGAGCCCAATGCTGTGTTACACCCACCAGTGCCCGCCGAGTGCCACACACCTCTGTGTTGTATTCCACCAGCTAGTGCGTATGCATTGACACTCTCTAGCCCATGTGCACTGTTACACCACCCCGTGAATATGTCATGCCACACTTGCCTTCGCACG
This sequence comes from Triturus cristatus, assembly GCF_964204655.1. Classification (NCBI taxonomy): domain Eukaryota; kingdom Metazoa; phylum Chordata; class Amphibia; order Caudata; family Salamandridae; genus Triturus; species Triturus cristatus. Next base: position 822,177,698 of record NC_140591.1, read on the forward strand.
GGTTATATTGCCCCATCTAACGTGCCTTCCTCGATGCCTATGTTATGACGCACAGCGCTATGCCATACATATTACAATCTGGGATCCATATATTTGTCACTGTGCATATGCAACGTTTCACTCCCCAGCACATATTTTATATTAAACCTTTAGAGACTAGTTAGGTTACACAACACAGCCCTGTGCATATTACACTCCAAGGCGCATATCGCATAGCATGCACTAGTGCCTGTGCTATCTCGCGCTCTCCAATGAATCTGTCATTGTGCACAATGTATTGCATATTATATTTCACGCCCGGTTCATCTTATATCACACTTTTTGGTGCATAGTTTATACCATATACTATATCTAGTTTTCACTTTCAATCGTGCTCTCAGGACTATGTTCTATATAACACTGCGTCCACCTACCCTTTTCACAGGCATTACATTTTGCAATGGGGGATGGAGGGTGTTTCTGCCAAGTGAGCCCAGAGTCACACTCACAAACGTCCTCTTCTTCCTGAATAAAAGTGAGATTATGCTGCATACTTGTTCATATTTTAAGTAGTTTGCACAGACACACATTTTAAAAACAATAAAGTTCCCAATACCCACCTTCTCTGAACAGTTAGCTTGCTGCCCCATCCACCTCTTCCCTATCCTCTGTTGTCAGAATCCATGGACTAGCCTCCTCCCTCCTGCCATGCATGGTCTGATGTGCTGCCACTGCCCTCCATTTAGCATGATGTGCCAGTCCACTCCTCCTGCCCTCCATTGCCCAATTCTATGGCCCATCATTGACCTCCTGCTTAGCCTCTGTGCTTAGCTTGCTGCCCCTATTCTCTTTCCCCCTGCCCTCCGATGTCTTTGTGCATGCCCCTGCTCCATTCTTTTTGCCCACCATGTTCCCTGGACCTGCCATTCCTATCTACTCTGAGTGTTCTGTTGAGCTGCCACTCCCCTCCCACCTGCCTAGCATTGTCAGATGACTGTTCCCAGTCCCTGCCACCTCCACCCTGCCTGTCCACATGCCATGCCTCTATCCCCTTCCTCCTGTCCTCCATGGTCCATTTTACTGCCATACCCTTCTGCCCTCCCTGGTCTGTTGTGCTGCAACTGCTCCTCCTGCCTGCCCCGTGCGGTCTGTTGTGAGGCTCCTTCCCCTGAACTCTCTTGTCTGTGCCCAGGTCCTGACCCTCCCTTCTATCCTCCATGGTCCATTGTGCATGCCTCTGCACCCTCCTTCTTGCCCATCATAGCCATTGTGCTGCCACTAACCCTCCCGCTTGCCATGCATGGTATTCTGTGTGGTCAACTAGCTGCCCCTGACCCCCTCCCACCTTCCCTCCATTGTCTGTGTGTATGCCATCATAGTCTCACTGTTGCTCTCCATGGTGTGTCTTGTTTTTAGTGCCCATCCTGCCTGACCTCCATGGTCATCTTGCTGCTCCTGCCCTGCCCCCTTGCCCCCAGCCCTCTGTTTCCATGTGCAGACCCCTATTCCCTCCCTCCTGGCTTGTCTGTTCCAGTGTAATGCCCCTGATCCGTCCCTCCTGCCCTTTATGGTCTTTTATGCTGCAGCTTTCTCTCCTGTCTGTCCATTATGGTCAGCTGGCTACCATTGCCTCTTTCCCCTCTGTTCTCTGTTGTCCATGTGCATGGTCCTGTCCCCTCCCTATTGCTTTCTATGGATTGTTGTGCTGCACTCCCGTCCCGCATGCCCTATGTGGTGTATTGTGCTGTTGCAAACCCTGATGCCTGCCCTGTAGGGTCAGTTTGGTGCACCTCTCCATGTCCCTCCTGTCCTCTGTTATCCGAGTCCATGTCCCTACCCCAATTCCTCCTGCCTACCATGCTCCAATGTACCATACTTGCAAACATTTTGAACTTGGAAAGAGGAAGATTTTGAAAAAAAACTGGGGTATTGATTTTCCCCTTTGAGTTACATTGAAAAAGAGGAGATTGTAGACAGGAGACAGATCAAATAAAGCCCATTTGAGCTTAAAAACATTGGACGGTTCCTGGCTGAAGCGGGTCTGTTGGCATATATGGTTGTACTATCACTTCCTCTTCCTTCTGCCCACAATGGTCTATTATATTGCCACAGCCTCTCTTGCCAGTCCTGTATTGTTGGTTTGTTGCCCCTGCCCCCCTTTCCACTGCCCTTCATAGTCTGTTGTGCTGCCACTGCCCTTCCTTCCTGCCCAGTGTGGTCAAATTGTTGCCTCTGCACTCTCCTACCTGCCTTCAATTTTCAGAGTCCGTGCCCCTGGCCTCTGCCTCTCAACAGTATCTCAATGAACAACTAGATTGCTAACATTCTATATTTATTACAAAAGTGTGGAACGCCTAACGTCATCTTGATGTAATCAAAACTGTAATACCTAGAGCATTTCCTTTAGAAATTACATATATGAGAGGGTCTTATTTGCATCAAAATTATGGTTAGTGCTCTAAATAACTAAAATGAGGACATATTTTCTGAGTTTTCAAATAGCGACAAAGAACTTTTAAATTATTTGTAATCTTTATGTTTTTTTATCCAGTTGACCACTCGATTAAATGTTGCACTTAGGGGAGAGGATGTGGTGTTACTTCCAGAGCTGCAGACTTTGCAACTGGGGAACCAGGTTGGAGTTTCTGCTTCAGCTCAACATTCTGTGATTCTGGTCAAATCACAATCTCCCCATGTCTACAACCAAAATGAATTTGATCTTGTGTGATGTAACCAATGCTCATGTAAAGCACTCCAATACCTGACAGGTCTGCACTATAAAAAACTGCAAATACACACAAAATAAGTGTTTTGCACACTTCTGTCATTTGGCTACAAGTGGGCTACATCTGTGTAATATTTGTGCTGCATTTGGGCTCTTTTGTCTCTGATGGCCATCTTGGGAGATTTATTTGTTATGAAGTTTCCTAATTTCCTCATTTACTGCAGTCTCCTCAGTAGGAAATGCTTTCAGTTTTTTACTTTGATTCCATCAAGAGGGTATTCAGATATGTCACACATTTGCCATATATTCTGAATGTTAGCACTCTAGTTGCTCATTAGATCACTGTAGTAAAGCTACTGCTCACCACGGAAGTCTGCTGCTAGTATTAAAAGTGCATGTTTCAGTCTGCATATCAGAATTTTTTTATGAATTAGAAGAGGATTTGAGAAGTCACTCAAAATGTGCCCTAATTTTTCTTTCTTCAGCACTAATCATAATTTCTATGGAAAAATTAACCCCCTCATTGTGTTCCTTTTTAAATTAAATGCTTTAGGTGTTACCAGTTTATTCCAATCATGATGGCTTCAGGTGTGCCATACTTTTGTCATAAATAAGACAGTAAGCGCTCTAGTTGTTCTTAAGAACACTCTGGGACATTCTGTCATTGGGCTATACTTGGGCTACATCTGGTTGATATTTGGGCTACATTTGGGCTCTTTTGTCTCTGGTGGCCATCTTGGGAGATTTATTTGTTATGAAGTTTCCTAACTTCCTCATTTACTGCAGTGTCCTCAGTAGGAAATACTTTCAGTTTTTTACTTTCATAAAAAATTCTGACATGCAGACTGAAACATGCACTTTGAATACCAGCAGCAGACTTCCTTGGAGAGCAGTAGCTTTACTACAGTGATCTAATGAGCAACTAGAGTGCTACCATTCAGAATTGATGGCAAATGTGTGACACATCTGAATGCCTTCTTGATGGAACCAAAGTAAACAATCATTGAAAATGCAATAGATCTCGCCCTCATTTAAGTTAAAGCAATACTGTTTGTAATTAGGTGGCTTTTTAGCTTTGCTTGTATTAGTGTTATTCAAAGTTTCATGTACATAACATGCATATGTATGCATATATGTATATGTATGCATGCATTTGTATTTATATAGATATGCAGATTACATGTATGTGTATCTATGTATGTATTACCTACTGGTAGTCGCCAGTAGGTAGTTATAGTCAGGACCTATTTTCCATAGGAAATCCGCAACATTCTATTTGGAATAACGATGGCGCCGATTGACGAATCTTCGCGAAATTTCCTAAACTTTTGGCCAGCTCTGGTCCGCTCCTATCCTGATAATTTCACTGTGATTTGTCAAGCGGGGGCCGAGAAAAAAGGGGGGTCCAAAACACGTTTTCCCCATGCATTTTCCCATAGGACCTGTTGACGCAACTACATCCCGAACTGCTGAACGGAATTACACCAAATTTGGCAAAGAGGGAGTCCTCAGTTCAGACTCGTGCCTTTTGCTTAAATGGTGTAAATCCGTTTAATAGTTCCTGAGAAAATCAGAGTTAAAAAGATAGATATATCTGGGCGGAGCCTAACCACACATCTCATCGTGAGATCTGATTGGCTGTCAGTACTTCATCCAAGTAGTGTTGGCAGCCATCTTGGGACCAATATACATGATAGCACCTCATTAAAAAGCATTGCAGTTAATAGAAGGTTTTAAGACTTTAGTTACATTATAAATCATTTGTTGATGGTACCATACTCATTTTAGGAATTGTGGTGTGTTCTAAGGTGATTTTACCATGTGAAAAAGCCTTCTGCTGTGATATCATGAATCATGTTTGAGAGAAAACTATTTTCTCATGCTATTCCCACAGAGGTTTGGAAGGTGATCGATAAGCTAAACTGAGAGCATATTTTCTGTAAATTCACATTATCTTTCTCAGTCATGTGAAAATGAAGTCTGACATTCTCAGTAAAACATGTTCATCCAACTAGGGCAGAGACTGTCAGTTGATTCCTTTGTGTTCTACTGCAGCTTCCCAGAGTGTTCTAAAGAACAACTAGAGTGCTAACAGTCCTACTTATGACAAACGTATTGCACACCTGAAGCCATCTTGATTGGAATAAAGTGGTAACTCTTAAAACATTCAATTTAAAAGGAACAAAATGAGTAGGTTCATTTAGCCATAGAAAGTATGATTAGTGCTGCAGAAAGAAAAATTAGGGCACATTTTGAGTGACTTCTCAAATCCTCTTCTATTTCATTAAAAAATTCTGACATGCAGACTGAAACATGCACTTTCAATACCAGCAGCAGACTTCCCTGGTGAGCAGTAGCTTTACTACAGTGATATAATAAGCAACTAGAGTGATAACATTCTGAATTTATGGCAAATGTGTGACACATCTGAATGCCTTCTTGATGGAATCAAAGTGAAAAACTGTAAGTATTTCCTACTGAGGAGACTGTAGTAAATGAGGAAATTAGGAAACTTCATAACAAATAAATCTCCCAAAATGGCCACCATAGACAAAAGAGCCCAGATGTAGCCCAAATATCACCCAGATGTAGCCCAAGTATAGCCCAATGACAGAATGTCCCAGAGTGTTCTAACGAACAACTAGAGCACTAACAGTCTTACTTATGACAAAAGTATGGCACACCTGAAGCCATCTTCATTGGAATAAAGTGGTAACACTTAAAACATTTAATTTACAAAGGAACAAAATGAGGGGGTTCATTTTGCCATAGAAATTATGATTAGTGTTGCAGAAAGAAAAATTAGGGCACATTTTGTCTTCTTAAATCCTCTTCTCTTTCATAAAAAAATTCTGACATGCAGACTGAAACATGCACTTTGAATACCAGCAGCAGACTTCCCTGGTGAGCAGTAGCTTTACTACAGTGATCTAATGAGCAACTAGAGTGCTAACATTCAGAATTTATGGCAAATGTGTGACACATCTGAATGCCTTCTTGATTGAACCAAAGTAAAACACTGAAAGTATTTCCTACTGAGGAGACTGCAGTAAATGAGGAAATTAGGAAACTTCATAACAAATAAATCTCCCAAGATGGCCACCAGAAAAAAAAGCCCAAATGTAGCCCAAATATCACCCAGATGTAGCCCAAGTATAGCCCAATGACAGAATGTCCCAGAGTGTTCTTAAGAACAACTAAAGCGCTTACTGTCTTACTTATGACAAACGTATGGCACAGCTGTAACCATCTTGATTAGAATAAACTGGTAACACTTAAAACATTTAATTTAAAAAGGAACACAATGAGGGGGTTCATTTTGCCATAGAAATTATTAGTGCTGAAGAAAGAAAAATTAGGGCACATTTTGAGTGACTTCTCAAAACCTCTTCTATTTCATTAAAAAATTCTGATATGCAGACTGAAACATGCACTTTGAATACCAGCAGCAGACTTCCCTGGTGAGCAGTAGCTTTACTACAGTGATCTAATGAGTAACTAGAGTGCTAACATTGAGAATTCATGGCAAATGTGTGACATATCTGAATACCTTCTTGATGGAATCAAAGTAAAAAACTGAAAGCATTTCCTACTGAGGAGACTGCAGTAAATGAGGTAACTTCGGAAACTTCATAACAAATAAATCTCCCAAGATGGCCACCAGAGACAAAAGAGCCCAAATGCAGCACAAATATCACCCAGATGTAGCCCACATGTAGCCCAATGACAGAAGTGTGCAAAACACTTATTTTTGTGTATTTACAGTTTTATATAGTGCAGACTTGTCAGGTATTGGAGTGCTTTACATGAACATTGGTTACATCACACAAGATCAAATTCAGTTTGGTTGTAGACATGGGGAGATTTAGTGATTTGACCAGAATCGCAGAATGTTGAGCTGAAGCAGAAATTCCAACCTGGTTCTCCAGTTGCAAAGTCTGCAGCTCTGGAAGTAACACCACATCCTCTCCCCTAAGTGCAACATTTAATCAAGTGGTCAACTGGATAAAAAAACATAAAGATTACAAATAATTTAAAAGTTCTTTGTCGCTATTTGAAAACTCAGAAAATATGTCCTCATTTTTGTTTTTTAGAGCACTAACCATAATTATGATGCAAATAAGACCCTCTCATATATGTAATTTCTAAAGGAAATGCTCTAGGTATTACAGTTTTGATTACATCAAGATGACGTCAGGCGTTCTACACTTTTGTAATAAATATAGAATGTTAGCAATCTAGTTGTTCATTGGGATACTGTTGAGAGGCAGAGGCCAGGGGCACGGACTCTGAAAATTGAAGGCAGGTAGGAGAGTGCAGAGGCAACAATTTGACCACACTGGGCAGGCAGGAAGGGCAGTGGCAGCACAACAGACTATGGAGGGCAGTGGAAAGGGGGGCAGGGGCAACAAACCAACAATACAGGACTGGCAAGAGAGGCTGTGGCAATATAATAGACCATTGTGGGCAGAAGGAAGAGGCAGTGGTAGTACAACCATACATGCCAACAGACCCGTTTCAGCCAGGAAACGTCCAATGTTTTTAAGCTCAAATGGGCTTCATTTGATCTGTCTCCTGTCTACAATCTCCTCTTTTTCAATGTAACTCAAAGGGGAAAATCAATACCCCAGTTTTTTTTCAAAATCTCCCTCTTGCCAAGTTAAAAATGTTCGCAAGTATGGTACATTGGATCATGGTAGGCAGGAGGAATTGGGGTAGGGACATGGACTCGGATAACAGAGGACAGGAGGGACATGGCGAGGTGCACCAAACTGACCCTCCAGGGCAGGCATCAGGGTTTGCAACAGCACAATACACCACATTGGGCATGCGGGACGGGAGTGCAGCACAACAATCCATAGAAAGCAGTAGGGAGGGGAGAGGACCATGCACATGGACAACAGAGAACAGAGGGGAACGAGGCAATGGTAGTTAGCTGACCATAATGGACAGACAGGAGAGAAAGCTGCAGCATAACAGACCATAAAGGGCAGGAGGGACGGATCAGGGGCATTACAATAGAACAGACAAGCCAGGAGGGAGGGAATAGGGGTCTGCACATGGAAACAGAGGGCTGGGGGCAAGGGGCAGGGCAGGAGCAGCAAGATGACCATGGAGGTCAGGCAGGGTGGGCACTAGAAACAAGACACACCATGGAGAGCAACAGTGAGACTATGATGCATACACACAGACCATGGAGGGAAGGTGGAAGGGGGTCAGGGGCAGCTAGCTGACCACACAGGGAAGGTGGGAGGGGCCATGGCAGTACAGAAGACCATGCATGGCAAGCGGGAGGGTTAGTGGCAGCCCAATGGCTATGATGGGCAAGAAGGAGGGTGCAGGGGCATGCACAAAGGACCATGGAGGATAGAAGGGAGGGTCAGGACCTGGGCACAGACAAGAGAGTTCAGGGGAAGGGGCCACACAACAGACTGCGTGGGGCAGGCAGGAGGAGGAGTTGCAGCACAACAGACCAGGGAGGGCAGAAGGGTGTGGCAGTAAAATGGACCATGGAGGACGGGGATAGCAGCATGGCATGTGGACAGGCAGGGTGGAGGTTGCAGGGACAGGTTACAGTCATCTGACAATGCTAGGCAGGTGGGAGGGGAGTGGCAGCTCAACAGAACACTCAGAGTAGATAGGAGTGGCAGGTCCATGGAACATGGTGGGCAAAAAGGATGGAGCAGGGGCATGCACAAAGACATCGAAGGGCAAGGAGAAGGAGAATAGGGGCAGCAAGCTAAGCACAGAGGCTAAGCAGGAGGTCAATGATGGGCCATAGAATTGGGCAATGGAGGGCAGGAGGAGTGGACTGGTACATCATGCTAAATGGAGGGCAGTGGCAGCACATCAGACCATGCATGGCAGGGGGGAGTAGGCTAGTCCATGGATTCAGACAACAGGGGACAGGGAGGAGGTGGATGGGGAAGCAAGCTAACTGTTCAGAGAAGGTGGGTATTAGGAACTTTATTGTTTTTAAAATGTGCGTCTGTGCGAACTACTTAAAATATGAACAAGTATGCAGCATAATCTCAATTTTATTCAGGAAGAAGAGGGCGTTTGTGACTGTGACTCTGGGCTCACTTGGCAGAAACACCCCCTGACCCTCCACCCCCATCGCAAAATGTAATGCCTGTGAAAAGGGTAGGTGGACACAGTGTTATAAAGAACATAGCCCTGAGAGGACGATTGAAAATGAAAACTAGATATAGTATATGGTATAAACTATGCGCCAAAAAGTGTGATATAAGATGAACCGGTGCGTGAAATATAATATGCAATACATTGTGCGCAATGACAGATTCATTGGAGAGCGCGAGATAGCACAGGCACTAGCGCGTGCTATGCCATATGCGCCCTGGAGTGCAATATGCACAGGGCAGTGTTGTGTAACCTAACTAGTCTCTAAGGTTGTAATATAAAATATGGGCTGGGGAGTGTAACGTTGCATATGCACTGTGACAAAGATATGGATCCCAGATTGTAATATGTATGGCATAGCACTGTGCGTTATAACATAGGCATCGAGGAAGGCACGTTAGATGGGGCAATATAACCCGTGCGAAGGCAAGTGTGGCATGACATATTCACGGGGTGGTGTTACAGTGCACATGGGCTAGAGAGTGTCATAGCATACGCACTAGCTGGTGGAATACAACACAGAGGTGTGTGGCACTCGGCGGGCACTGGTGGGTGTAACACAGCATTGGGCTCAGCCAGGAGCACGCTGTGACTCTAAAGTGAGGTTCGTTTCCTTTCCAGAGAGTAAAATAAAAAGTATTACACATCCGTCAGTGGATGTTTGTTTTATTAACCGTGAGGGGGGTTTCTTGCATAGTTTGGTCGAATTTTTGTCGAATCCCCTTTGAATGGCTTGGTGTGCGTGTGTATTAAATGTGTCCGTCAATTGCTACCCATGTTTGTATAAATAAACGACAAGGGTGTCTACTTGGAGAGTACCCACCGGCGGGGGCGCCGGGATTAGGCACGGTAGGGCGTCAGACATGTCAGAGCTTCACTAGCGGTGTAAATACATTCCTCGTGGATTCATTGTATGCATAGTCGCCTTTTAATGAATATCACACAAATCGTCATGGTGATAGGTACATACAGTTTATCCAGCATGTCCTAGGGGTTTCTATAAATATACTTTAAAAAAAATATTAAAAAACAAAGGCCGGCCCCGGGGGATGGGGTCCCCGGAACCATAAGAGGCCTGAGGAGGGGGGCAACGCAGCACCCCTCCTAAAGATTTTTTTTTTAAAAAGGCCATGACCCGGGGGTTGGGGTCCCCGGGGCCAATTAAGGCCTTGGGAGGGGGACCACGCAGCCCCCTTCCAAATTAATTTTTTCAACAAAAAAAACTTGGGGTGCAGGCCCTTGGGGATGGGGTCCCCAGGGCCAATAAATTAGAAAAAGACGAGGGGCCACACAGACCTCCTTCTTAAAAAAATAAAATAAATAAAAGACCGGCATCGTGCCGGAGGCCACGCCCCCTCCTTGCAGCACTCTACAAACGCACTCCCTGGCCAGTTGTAAGTTGGGGAATTAATTCCCCTTCAATTCTGAGGGTCCCTGAGGGCCAACTAGCCCAACAGGTATCTCCAGTATGCGCCAGGGAGCTGCATTGCAGACAGGTGTTCTGAGGTCACGCCCCTTTTTACACCTCTATGCAACGCAGCTCTGTGGCGCTTACTGGAGGTACCTAGTGGGCTAGTTTGACCCTAGGGACCCTTAGGATTCAAGGGGACTTAATCTCTTAACTTAGAAGGGCCACAGGGCGCGTTTACACAGTGGTGAAGGGAGGGGACGGGGCCTGAGGTGACATGTGCAAACACGCCCTGTGGCGCGTTTTAAGTTGGGGAAATAATTCCCTTTCAATCCTGAGGGACCCTGGGGGCCAACTAGCCCACCAGGTGCTTCCAGTAAGCGCCACTGCTCTGCGTTGCAGAGAGGTGGTGCAGGCCGTGCCCCTTTTTACACCTTTCTGCAATGGCGCTTACTGGACGTACCTAGTGGGCTATTTTGCCCCTAGAGACCCTCAGGATTCAAGGGGACTTAATCTCCCAACTTAAAATGGCCACAGGGTGTGTTTACACAGTGGGGAAGGGTCACGCCCCTTTTTACACCTCTATGCAACGCAGCTCTGTGGCGCTTACTGGAGGTACCTAGTGGGCTAGTTTGACCCTAGGGACCCTTAGGATTCAAGGGGACTTAATCTCTTAACTTAGAAGGGCCACAGGGCGCGTTTACACAGTGGTGAAGGGAGGGGACGGGGCCTGAGGTGACGTGTGCAAACACGCCCTATGGCGCGCTTTAAGTTGGGGAAATATTTCCCCTTCAATCCTAAGGGTCCCTGGGGGCTAACTAGCCCACCAGGTGCTTCCAGTAAGCGCCACTGAGCTGCGTTGCAGAGAGGTTGGCCAGGCCGTACCACTTTTTACACCTCTCTGGAACGCAGCTCTGTGGCGCTTACTGGAGGTACCGAGTGGGCTAGTTGGACCCTAGGGACCCTCAGGATTCAAATGAACTTAATCTCCCAGCTAAAAACGGATACAGGGCGTGTTTACACAGTGGTGAAGGGAGGGGACGGGGCCTGAGTTGACGTGTGCAAACACGCCCTGTGGCGCGTTTTAAGTTGGGGAAATAATTCACCTTCAACCCTGAGGGACCCTGGGGGCCAACTAGCCCACCAGATGCTTGCAGTAAGCACCATTGTGCTGCGTTGAAGAGAGGTGGTCTAGACCTTGCCCCTTTTTACATCTCTCTGCAACGCAGCTCTGTGGTGCTTACTGGAGGTACCTAGTGGGCTAGTTGGACCCTAGGGACCCTCAGGATGCAAGGGGACGTAATCTCCCAACTTAAAACGGCCACAGGGCGTGTTTACACATTGGGGAAGGGAGGGGATGGGCCTGAGGAGATGTGTGCAAACACGCCCTGTGGCTCGTTTTAAGAGGTAGTTTTAATCCCCCTGCCCTATTATATACTAGGGGCTTACAGAGGAGCTCATGCTAATCACAGGGGGACCCCAACGCATAGTGTTCCCTAGTGTATGTAGGTGTTTTCACTGTATTCTGAGTGTCTTTTAACATAGCACTGGCTCTAGGACTGGTTAGTCAGACTCAGTTACCACCAGTATCCGTCTGAAAAAGTTGAGGGCACAGAATGATTTTGCAACAAGGCTTTTTTATGCTCTTCTGTTTGTTCTTTCTGCACGTTATCCTTCTTCCTGCACTTTTCTTCATATTTGAGGACTTCTGTTGCTTCTTTCTGCATTTCTTTTTTTTCTTTCTGTGTGTTTTTTCTTCTTTCTTCACTTGTCCTATCTCTGTAGGCATAGTTAGAAATTAGCATTTAAAAAATCTTTGAAATTCACTGAAAAAAACATAGGTTTCAGGCACGTTCTAGTTAGAAATTAGCATTTAAAAAACCTTAGAAATTCACTGAAAAAAACATAGGTTTCAGGGGCATTATAGTTAGCTGGGCTTTTCACTCGTACAAAACCATTGAAATCCCCCCGTTATAGTTAGTTCGGCTAACTATAACTCGCGCGCCCGCAATGCACTGCTGATGATGTCACATATTACATCACTCATGACATGGTCAGTGACATCACTCATGACATCACTCATGACATCTCAAATGACTTCACTGATGACATCATCCTTGTGATAGAGTGGCAGACCTCCTCTCCCCCTAATATAACCTTTGATGCACACATTCAAAAATAGAAACTAAAATTTTCAAAACAATGGACATACCAATACAAGTTACAACAACCTATTCAGTAATTCTAAGATCCACATACACATCCACTCATTCACCAACAGTCCTATACAGTCACTCATACATGTACTCACTCATCATATGTACTCATACACCTATACATCCTGTTACACAATCCCACTCAACCATAGAGTTACTCACACACATAGTCACTCATGCTAATAAAGAATCAAACATCCATTTACTTGCATATACAGTTATACACACACCACCACACTTACTTCTACAGAAACTTACACATACTTAGTCTTTTAAACAATCACTTATAGAAACACATACTTATTCATACAGGAACTCTTCCAATCTCTCACTCTCACATATACTCACTTATATACACCAATAGTCACATATACTAGTTTAAAACATATGTAGTTACTCATTAAGACACTATTGAGACAGTCATTCACTCACTAACACACCCATGCACACACTCATCCACCCATACAGTCCTGCACACATGCTGTATTCAACACATACAAACAGTGAGTCACTCATTCATGCATCTATGCACTATGTAATACCCCCACCGAACCATACAGACACTCAGACACTCATACTGATACTCAAAAAACCAACTAATAACCTATATAGACACTCATGTAGCTACTCACCAACCCATGCAGCCATTTATACACAAAGTGAGAAACTGATACAGATATTTACATATTTAAACATTACTCAATAAGCCATGTATTCACTAAGATATACTTAATCAGTCAGTTATACAATCAATTTCTCAAAAACAAATCATCCATTTAGACACTTATATACCAATTTATTCTTCCATCGACCTTGAGATACACATATATAAAACATATGTAATTTTCAGAAAAACACACATTCACTGGATGATGTAATCAGTGATGTCATCAGTGATGTCATTTAAGATGTCATCAGTGATGTCATCAGTGATGTCACTGACCATGTCATGAGTGATGTAATATGTGACGTCATCAGCAGTGCATTGCGGGCGCGCGAGTTATAGTTAGCTGAACTAACTGTAACGGGGGAATTTCAATGGTTTTGTATGAGTGAAAAGTCCAGCTAACTATAACGCCCCTGAAACCTATATACACATACATATATATAAATGCATATGCATATATATGCATATAAATATATGTGCATATGTGTGCGTGTAGAGAGAGGTAGAGAGAGGTAGAGTGGTAGAGGTGTAGAGGTAGAGGTGTAGAGGTATAGAGGTAGAGGTAGAGAGGTAGAGGTAGAGAGTAGTAGAGAGAGAGGTAGAGAGAGGTAGAGAGTAGAGAGTGAGTAATAGAGCGTAGAGGGTGAGTATTAGAGAGTAGTAGAGAGAGTGGCAGAGAGTGAGTAGTAGAGAGTGAGTAGTAGAGAGTAGTAGAGAGTGAGTAGTAGAGAGTGAGTAGTAGAGAGTGAGTAGTAGAGAGTAGTAGAGAGTGGGTAGTAGAGTGAGTAGTAGAAAGTAGTAGAGAGTAGAAGAGTGAGTAGTAGAGAGCAGTAGAGAGAGAGTAGTAGTGAGTGACTAGTAGAGAGTGAGTAGTAGAGTGAGTACTAGAGAGTAGTAGAGAGAGAGAAGTAGAGAGCAAGTAGTAGAGAGTGTGTAGTTAAGAGTGAGTAGTAGAGAGTAGTAGAGAGTGAATAGTAGAGAGAGTAGTAGAGAGTGAGAAGTAGAGAGAGTAAGAGAGAGTAGTAGAGTAGAGAGTGAGTAGTAGAGTGAGTAGTAGAGAGTAGTTGAGAGCTAGTAGTAGAGAGTGAGTAGTGGAGGCTGAGCAGTTAAGAGTAGTAGAGAGTGAGTAGTAGAGAGTGAGTAGTAGAGAGTGAGTAGGAGAGAGTAGCAGAGAGAGAGTAGTAGAGAGTGCGCAGTGGAGAGTAGTAGAGTGAGTAGTAGAGAGTGAGTAGTAGAGAGAGTGTAGTAGAGAGTGAGTAGTAGAGTAGTAGAGAGTGAGTGGTAGAGAGTAGTAGAGAGTAGTAGAGTGAGTAGTAGAGTATAGTAGAGAGTGAGTAGTAGAGAGAGTAGTAGAGAGTAGTAGAGTAATAGAGAGTCAGTAGTAGAGAGTGGTAGAGAGCAAGTAGTAGAGAGTGAGTAGTGGAGAGGGAGTAGTAGAGAGCGAGTAGTAGAAAGTGAGTAGTAGAGAGTGAATAGTAGAGAGTGAGTAGTAGAGAGAGAGTAGTAGAGAGTGAGTAGTAGAGAGTAGTAGAGTGAGTAGCAGAGAGTGAGTTGTAGAGAGAGAGCAATAGAGAGTAGTAGTGAGTAGTAGAGAGTGACTGGTAGAGAGTAGTAGAGGGTAGTCGAGAGTGGGTAGTAGAGAGTGAATAGTAGAGAGTAGTAGTAGAGAGTAGTAGAGAGAGAGTAGTAGTGAGTAGTAGCGAGTGAGTACTAGAGAGTGAGTAGTAGAGAGTGAGTAGTAGAGAGTAGTAGAGAGTGAGTAGTAGAGTGAGTAGTAGGGAGTAGTAGAGAGTGAGTAGTAGAGAGTAGTAGAGAGTGAGTAGTAGAGAGTGAGTAGTAGAGAGTAGTGGAGTAGTAGAGAGTGAGTAGTAGAGAGTAGTAGAGAGTGAGTAGTAGAGTGAGTACTAGAGAGTGAGTAGTAGAGAGTGAGTAGTAGAGAGTAGTAGAGTAGTAGAGAGTGAATAGTAGAGAGAGAGTAGTAGAGAGTAGTAGAGAGTGAGTAGTTCAGTAGTAGAGAGTGAGTGGTAGAGAGCATTAGAGAGTAGTAGAGTGAGTAGTAGAGAGTAGTAGAGAGTGAGTAGTAGAGTGAATAGTAGAGAGTAGTAGAGAGTGAGTAGTAGAGAGAGAGTAGTAGAGAGTGAGTAGTAGAGAGTGAGTAGTAGAGAGAAGTAGAGAGTGAGCAGTAGAGATTGAGTACTAGAGAGTAATAGAGTGTGAGTAGTAGAGAGTGAATAGTAGAGAGTAGTAGAGAGTGAGTAGTAGAGAGTAGTAGAGAGTGTTTGAGAGAGTAGTAGAGTAGTAGAGAGTGAGTAGTAGAGTGAGTAATAGAGAGTAGTTGAGAGCTAGTAGTAGAGAGTGAGTAGTGGAGAGTGAGCAGTAGAGAGTAGTAGAGAGTGAGTAGTAGAGAGTGAGTTGTAGAGAGTGAGTAGTAGAGAGTAGTAGAGAGTGAATAAGAGAGAGACTAGTAGAGAGAGAGTAGTAGAGAGTGAGTAGTAGAGAGTAGTAGAGTGAGTAGTAGCGAGTGAGTAGTAGAGAGAGAGTAGTAGAGAGTGAGTAGTAGAGTATTAGAGAGTGAGTGGTAGAGAGTAGTAGAGAGCAGTAGAGTGAGTAGTAGAGAATAGTAGAGAGTGAGTAGTAGAGAGAGTAGTAGAGTAGTAGAGAGTGAGTAGTAGAGAGAGTAGTAGAGAGTAGTAGAGTAGTAGACAGTGAGTTGTAGAGAATAGTAGACAGCGAGTAGTAGAGAGTGAATAGTGGAGAGTGAGAAGTAGAGAGTAGTAGAGAGCGAGTAGTAGAGAGTGTGTAGTAGAGCGTGAGTAGTAGAGAGTGAATTGTAGAGAGTGAGTAGTAGAGAGAGAGTAGTAGAGAGTGAGTAGTAGAGAGTAGTAGAGTGAGTAGTAGAGAGTGAGTAGAAGAGAGAGAGCAGTAGAGAGTAGTAGTGAGTAGTAGAGTAGTAGAGAGTGAGTGGTAGAGAGTAGTAGAGACGAGTAGAGAGTGGGCAGTAGAGAGTGAATAGTCATTGTCAGTCAGTCAGTTTCAGTCATTCAGTGTCAGTCAGTGTCAGCCAGTATCAGTGTCAGTCAATCAGTGTCAGTCAGTGTCAATCAGTCAGTGTCAGTCTGTCAGTGTCAGTCAGTCATTGTCAGCTAGAGAAGCTCTGCTGACCTGATTCTCTGGCTCTAAAGCAGCTCTGCTGACCTGGTTCTCTCCCTCTAAGGCAGCTCTGCTGACCTGCTTCTCTGGCTCTATAGCAGCTCTGCTGACCCGTTCTTTGGCTCTAAAGCAGTTCTGCTGACATGGTTCTCTGGCACTAGAGCAGCTCTGCTGACCTGGTTCTCTCCCTCTAGAGCAGCTCTGCTGACCTGGTTCTCTCCTCTAAAGCAGCTCTACTGACCTGGTTTCTCTGGCTCAACAGCAGCTCTGCTGACCTGGTTCTCTGGCTCTAGAGCAGCTCTGCTGACCTGCTTCTTAGGCTCTAGAGCAGCTCTGCTGACCTGGTTCTCTGATTCTAAAGCAACTCTGCTGACCTGGTTCTATGGCTCTAAAGCAGCTCTGCTGACTTGGTTCTCTGGCTCTAGAGCAGCTCTGCTGACCTGGTTCTCTGGCTCTAAAGCAGCTCTGCTGGCCTGGTTCTCTGGCTCTAAAGCAGCTCTGCTGACCTGGTTCTCTCCCTCTAAAGCAACTCTGCTGACCTGGTTTCTCTGGCTCTACAGCAGCTCTGCTGACCTGGTTCTCTGGCTCTAGAGCAGCTCTGCTGACCTAGTTCTTGGGCTCTAGAGCAGCTCTGCTGACCTGGTTCTCTGGCTCTACTACAGCTCTGCTGACCTGGTTCTCTGGCTCTAAAGCAGCACCGCTGACCCGGTTCTATGGCTCTAAAGCAGTTCTGCTGACCTGGTTCTCTGGCTCTAGAGCAGCTCTGCTGACCTGGTCCCTTGGCTCTAAAGCAGCTCTGCTGACCTGGTTCTCTCCCTCTAAAGCAGCTCTGCTGACCTGGTTCTCTCCCTCTAAAGCAGCTCTACTGACCTGGTTCTCTGGCTCTAAAGCAGCTCTGCTGACCTGGTTCTCTCCCTCTAAAGAGCTCTGCTGACCTGGTTCTCTTGCTCTAAAGCAGCTCTGTTGATCCGGTTCTTAGGCTCTAGAGCAGCGCTGCTGACCTGGTTCTATGACTTTAAAGTAGCTCTGCTGACCTGGTTCTCTGGCTCTAAAGCAGCTCTGCTGACCTGGTTCTCTCCCTCTAAAGAGCTCTGCTGACCTGGTTCTCTGGCTCTAAAGCAGCTCTGCTGACCTGGTTCTCTCCCTCTAAAGAGCTCTGCTGACCTGGTTCTCTGGCTCTAAAGCAGTTCTGCTGCCCTGGTTCTCTGCCTCTAGAGCAGCTCTGCTGACCTGGTTCTATGGCTCTAGAGCAGCTCTGCTGACCTGGTTCTCTTGCTCTAAAGCATCTCTGCTGACCTGGTTTCTCTGGCTCTACAGCAGCTCTGCTGACCTGGTTCTCGGCCTCTAGAGCAGCTCTTCTGACCTGGTTCTCTGGCTCTAGAGCAGCTGTGCTGGCCTGGGTCTCTGGTTCTAGAGCAGCTCTGCTGACCTGCTTCTTAGGCTCTAGAGCAGCTCTGCTGACCTGGTTCTCTGGCTCTACAACAGCTCTGCTGACCTGGTTTCTCTGGCTCTACAGCAGCTCTGCTGACCTGGTTCTCTGCACTCACGATGCACGCACCCGACTTCACGAAAATATATTTAAAAATAATATAAGTTTAGTATAAGTACAAATATATTATTTTTATGAATATCTTAGATAATCTCTTGCCCTAATATGTATATTAAAGACACATACATATCATTTTGGAACATCATTTTTTTTTGCGGGAGTCACGCACCCCAAAATATCGTTACTTCTCTCTGTATCGGTAGACCACTCAATGCTGCATATTCTCAAGGACGTATCGCTGAGTTATCGGCACTTTATCATAGCCAAAGTGGCAATACATTTATTGCTCTATTCACAAGCTTGTGCTAACAGTCATCACCAGTTTACCTGCGATAGCAGCAGCAAAAAACATCGCCACAAATGACACCGGCAACTAATGCTAATGATATGCAGAGTAGGTGTTCCCGTGCAAAAAGCTGTAACAACATCACTCCGCAACATTCTCAACGACCAGCCAGATCGGCGATAAGATCACAAAACAGGCAATAAGGCGCGTTAGCAGCAGAGATTTAACACCTGCTCTTACCTGGTGCTCAGTCGGACAACAACTTGCACCATAAAAGGGAGCCCAGCCATGAGCCACACCTGAAGAACAACAGATGCTACTTATCATGCAGCTCAGAGCCCCAAGAAGGTCAAACACCCACCACCACCACCCCCAGGCACGCCACCCTCCCCCGGACCTCCCCCCTGCACCTGCCCCCCAGACTACCACAGGGGCAGCGCAGACAAAGACAGCGGAGCTTCAGAAAACGCACCAGCCTCACAGACCTTACACCAGACCTTACACCAGAGGATGTCATTGCCCACTACAGGCTCAAAAGGACAACCATCCTCCGCATCCTGACCATCATTGCCCACAGGCTGACGGTACCAACGGTACCAACGGTACCAACACAGCAGATAACCAACATCCATCCACAGATAAAGCACCTGGCTGTGCTGCATCTGTTTAGAGGAGTCGCACACCCAGCCCTATCAAAGTTCATCACACCTGTCTTGGATGCCATCAGCAGCATGGCACCCCAGCACCTTCACTTCCCCCCCACTGCGCAGGAACAGCTGGAGACCAAGCAAGGCTTCTACACCATAGCTGGCTTCCCGCACGTGTTGGGGGCAATTGACTGCACACATGTTCTACTTCTGCCCCCTGCCGACACTGCACACAATTACCGCAACAGGAAGCACACGCATTCCATCAATGTACAGGCAGTAGTGGACCACCGGGGACTCTTCACCAATGTCATCGCCAACTACCCAGGCAGTATGCATGATTCCTACATCTTCCAACAGTCCATCATCAACCAGCGCTTCCAGGATGGTACCTACGACAATGCACAATTGCTCGTTGGTAAGTACCAAATGAACACACCACACACCTGAACTCCACAATCATGCAACTCACAACTCTGGGAATGCACACTGTAGTGGGCTGGTCCCACATGTTCAGGAGTCACAAGTAGATGCTGTAGACGTGGCCAGGTAGAAGTAGATGAAGTTTATTAAGTTCTTAGATGTATATACCGCAAGCCCCACCAGGGGCAGCCTCCTAGCTGCTCAGCCCATCTCCCAACTGACAACACTCATACACCAAGCACCCATGCATTCCACTCACACTAACAATCTGACCGGAACACTCACACTGGCTGAGCAGCTAGGTACAGAATGAAAGGGAACATATTAACAAGAACTGAGGATATTACACCTCCTATCCCTTTACACTGAAAATTAATAGGACCTAAGCTAAACTCAAACTAAAATAAAAACAACTATACACAGAAATGTACAAAAGTTGTAAAGAAGAGTCCATAAACCCAGGGATGCATGATGAAATACATCACAAGAGGGACAACAGACACACTAAGGAGGAGGGAAGGATGAAAGGATAGATAAACACACTAACACCATCCTCCTCCTTTATACTGAACAAAGGAAATGTAAGAAGTGAAATAAGAGCTCACATAAAACAAGTGAGCATGACACACGTGACAGAAGAAAAGTGTAAACTTAACCCAGACTAGAAAACAATGGGAAGAACGACACCCAAGGAAGTATTTCTCACGTGAGAAGACTGTGGCGAAAACACAATACGCCACCCCTCATGTGAGGGACACTATGGGACTAAAACCCAAGTGAAAAAACAAACATTGTTTGGGACTGACACCCAAATGTACAGAATACGTCGCATGGAACTAACACCCAAGGACTTGTGCAGCATGAAAAACAGAATGCAGCACAGTGTGGCATCAAAAGATGACTACCCACACACATGACAATGAACATCGAAATGAAGGGACTGACACCCAACACCAACATAACAAAGATGGGACTGACACCCCCTTAAAACTGAAAAATGAGGCTAATACCCATTCCAAATGTAAATAATTGTGAACGAGGGGTGATGGGACTAAAAACCCACTCTCATCCCTAGGCAGGGATAAAATATCTGAAAAATGGGGTCATGGCACTAAAAACCCACTCCCATTCCTAGGAAGGGATAAGATATCTGAAACGAGGGGAAATGGGACTTAAACCCACTCCTATTCCTTAGGCAGGGATAACATATATGAAATAAGCGGTCACGGAACTAAAAACCCACTCTTATCCCTAGGTAGAGATAAAATATCTGAAACGTGGGGTCATGGCACTAAAAACCCGCTCCCATCCCTAGACAGGGATAAAAAAAAAATCTGAAAAGGAAATGGGACTAAAACCCACTCCTATCCCTTAGGCAGGGATAACAATATCAGAAACAAGGGGTCAAGGGGCTCAAACCCACTCCCATGCCAACAAAACATATATGAGGAACACTTTTGGCGATGTTGACAAACTGCAATAACACACTGTAAATACATAAATGTCAAATGCCTGTGAAAAGAAAACATTGTAGCCTTACATCTTATAGATAAGGACAACAAACTTGTAATAAACATTGACAATGGTGTGCCTGTCACCGCAATGAGGTAGACAGGCGTTCAAATAATTTAAAATAAGCACTGTAAGCCTAAAACATGAATGTTGATTAACCAAAGTTATAGGTGGGCTTGTCACCGCGATGATAGACAGGCGTGGCGTAAAACATTTCTTGAAGACGTGAAGGAAAGTACTCGCAGGAATTAAAGCCACAGAAGATAGATGATCACTAATTCAAAAGATGAATTCCAACTTGGCACACTAGATGGCAACGTAACCTTGTGAAGAGCATTGAAATAATGAAACTGAGTTCATGTTAAAATGACATCGTCGCTCCAATAAACCTCAAAAATGTGTACTGGCAAATGGAAAATACCTTCCAGTTACTCTTTCATTATGTCCAAATGTAAACTGGCATAACGCACACCAATTCTGACATCGGATGATAGCAAACACTGACCTCTGTAAGATGATCCATTTGATCATCATGGGATGACCTTCTAGCGCTGCAGTTAAAACAGGGGTAAAGAATGTAGAAAACACTTGACAAAAAACTCCCAATCAGGACTTTCAATACCGCACCAACTATGATGAACGTGGTTGGCGTGTTGAAGAAAGAACACATGAAACCATATGAGGAAAGCCCAACTTCAAAATGGAGGCACGCAAACAACGTGAATGCCGGATGGCTCACGGTGCACTCCTGTTGCAGAGCGTCCATAGGCAGCATAGATGACCAGGTAAGGTGCACAAGCACTAATTTAAATTTGAAATACAGCGCAACTGCCATATTTTACAGGCCTCAGAGAGGAAAAAATAAACATAAACTTTCAACAAAGTGAAACTTTACTAAGCTTACGATGTCGTTCTCCTCTTCGGCAGCAGGCAGGGAGACTTGAAAATGATCATCAAAACCAGCTGCAAACAGTTAAAAGATGTCGCACATCCAATTTGGCACTCAAATGACACAGCACAAATGAATCCTGGGACACCTCCAGATTACATAGACCCCAATGCTCACCAGGGGTATCGGTTTCCTCCTAACGCCATTCACAGTTGCTAAATCCCAAAACATGGTGCTGGTTCATGTAGAGATAACACAGATGCAGCGCTAGTACAGAGGAGCACTAATACAAAATGTCACACATCCAAACCCAAAGCAAGGGAAGACTTGAACTAATAAAGTAATGGATGATGAACTTGAAGAAGTCTTATGTAAAACAGAAGTAGCACACATCGCACTGGAGACAAAAACACTGGCAGCCACAGATTTGCTTGTTTATTGTTGAACAACTACATCAGTTGAGGCACAGTAGACATTTTTGTGGCATTACAGACGTTAGATGTGGCGCTGTAGCCATTTGTAGAAATGTGGGATCTTTAACAGGATGTTGTGGACGTATAGAAAAGGACAAAGCACGCCTCAGCTGGGCTGTCCGGTGTAGTGGACACTGGTGGGGCTGTGAGGCATTCTTACTTGACTGGTTGCTTTTCTTTTCCTTGAATTTTGAGAAACTTGTTTCAAAGTCTTTGCTTCTTTGTCCCATCTGCTTAAACTTTACTCCTGTTACTTTGCACATTGAGTTGAAGAAAAATCCCATGTAGATCGTTGCCAAAAATGTAGTGGGCTGGTCCCACATGTTCACAAATAGACGCTGTAGACGTGGCCAGGTAGAAGTGGATGAAGTTTATTAAGTTCTTAGATGTATATACAGCAAGCCCCACCAGGAGCAATCTCCTAGCTGGCCAGCCCATCTCCCAACTGACAACACTCATACACCAAGCACCCAAGCATTCCACTCACACTAACATTCTGACAAGAACACTCACACTGGCTGAGCAGCTAGGTACAAAATGAAAGGGAACATATTAACAAGAACTGAGGATATTACACACACGTTACAAAATCACATACAACATGCCAAACAACATGCCTACCTACCAGACACGACAGCACAACTTACTATGGTAACCTGGACTAGCCATGTACACAAGTCATCAACGGCATGGCACCGCAGCCACACAATAGCAGATTGTGGGGAGAGGTGGGAACCAGGCATGTGCAAAGGAGGCAAGTGACCCATGAATGAGAATGTACACAATGTCAAGTGTGGCGTAGATGTGCTGGCCAGACTGCAGTATGCAGACCACAGACATATTCATGTCGACATACACTGCTGGTGTTTGGAGTGTAGTGGACAGTGGACGCAACCATGTTACCTCAGCCAGTGGGGAAGGTCACGAAAATGTAGCTTGTTATGTCGCCCCCTGTAAGCGTGAGCATAGTGGGCTGGTCTGGCATACGCCAGGCTAGTGTAGGGATGTGAATAAAAAGCACGTAGCTCTGAGGCGTGGTTCTCTTCCGGAATGGCCAACGTGTCTGCCTCTCACCCCGCCATGAGGCCGATGCCGTGAGTGGTGTTCCTGCGATCCTGTGTGCCTGCTGCACACCGGGCCGCTGTTCCCCAGACCCGTTTTGGCCACCCCTGCGCACCCAGGCCTCACTGCTCACCTGCCGTCACTGGCATGTGTCAAAGAGGGCCCACCACGTGCAGGTGCAAGATCCAAGCCCGAGGCCCACGACCTTGGTTGCCTCCTCAGACCATAGCTGGCCTCCGCGACACAGTCCCCCAGCACTCCTTACTCGTTGATGTCCCCCACCTCTGCCTCCGGCCCACACATCGGTCTAGTAGGTCACACATTTGGGACTGAGTCTTGAGATCATGATAGCCGAGTTCATATGTTAATGGGACGTTTTATATCACTGTACTCCCTTCGATGTGGTGCCACCAACTCTGTGCATAGCATTCCAACGACATGTGTCTGTGGTCCCTTGCTGACTACTGCCTTCGGCCTAAACTGCGGTCTAGTAGGTCACACATTTTGAACTGAGTCTCTATTTCTCAATGGCAGAGTTTATATTATTGTATGCAAGGAGAGGAGTTAGAGGAAGACGTGTTTCAGTCCGGAGGAAAAAAGGATAAGTCGGAAGCATTCATCTCCGCCATATTGCCTGTTTCTGCTTGGTTCTGCCCTCTGCATCATACCCTGGAAGAACACCTTCCACTGTCCCCCAAAACACTCCGCGACATTCACCTTGGACTTTGACGAGGACCCGCTCAGCTCTTATGGCCCTACCTCAGTGCACCGCAAATCACCGTCCCGTGGCGGTGTGTCTGTGCCAGCCGCAGTGCATCCGGGGCCACTAACTCTGTGCAGCTCAAGTCATGGACCCTTGCTGTTTGAACTTTGAACTTCTAATTGTCTGATCATTGTTGTAGTTGTTGCCAGCACCAACCACTCCCTGAGGGCTGGCTTACACTCACCCCACACCCATACAGCACAGGCATCACTGGACATGTGACCCTGGCAATAAAAGGGTCCGGGCTCATGTGACCATAGCCAGTTCCACAAACTATCTAAGTGTGTCTGTGTGGTCATTATGTATGCATGAGGGCCCCAGGCCCTAACACATAACATTGTGTTGTGTACAGCAAACAAAACCATGTCACCTCAGGCAGTTGGGTAAACTTGGGACATGTAGCTGTGGCGTACCCCCCTGTAGGCGTTGGCGGAGTGGACTGGCGTACGACAGTCCAGCATAGGGGTGTGGTTCATCAACCCGCGGCTCTGGGCGTGGTCGAGTTTTGGCCTTGCCAAGGAACTAATGCGTGTGTCTCTCTTGTAGTGTCGGTGCCACCCGTCCCGCAATGGACAATGTGGCAATGTAGCATGCACCCGGGTTGCAGGCTCGGTTGAGCGGTAAATGAGGGAGCGCAAGCCCGCTCGTGGTCCGGGATCATACATGCCAACTGTTGCGTGTGTCGCTATTACCGCAGCATAAGCCAAAGGTCTACCCTCAACCACATCACGTGTTCAGCCAGCCATAAACTCTACATCTATGTCCGCCCTATCCTTAACATAGGCCTACACACACGTGGCCGCCCAACTTCAACCCACAACATCACAGTGTCGTTGTCAGGCTTGTGGACATGTGCAGACAGACATGACAATGGTGTGCCGTAGGAGTGCAAGTGATGTAACCGCGCTGCGCACGCTAGTAAGTAGGCTGTCAAACAGGAATCACTAAGTCACACATATCACACATCAATGAACCAGTGAACCTGCCTGCCAACACCATACAGAATCAACTATTGACTCATGTCTCTCT
The DNA here is from genome assembly GCF_964204655.1 of Triturus cristatus. NCBI lineage: Eukaryota > Metazoa > Chordata > Amphibia > Caudata > Salamandridae > Triturus > Triturus cristatus. The sequence continues at coordinate 822,202,617 of NC_140591.1, forward strand.
GCACTGTCACAGATGACCAAGTATATGCACTCTGCCCTTGGATGATGACACCCCTCCGAACCCCGAACACACAGGCCCAGAGGCAGTACAATGCGGCCCACAAACGCACCAGAGGCATTGTGGAACGCACATTTGTCGTGTTGAAGTAACGTTTCAGGTGCCTGGACATCACAGGTGGAAGGCTCCTGTACAGCCCAGACATCGTGTGCAAGATGATCGTTGCATGTTGTGTATTGCACAACATATGTGTACGCACCAATGCCCCATGGATACAAGTGTCAGATGCACCGGGCGATGGTGAGGAAGATGAGGCAGGTGGACCACACCCCACTGCAGTTGCAGCAGGAATAGCCTGTAGGAACACCATCATTGGCAATTTCTTCACATGAGCATGTCACATTGTCACAGTCCATTGCAATCATGGGACAGTACAAAATTACCACAGGTACAGCATGTGCAAATAAATTCATTCCAACACACATTCCCTGTGTGCATGTCACTCCTCTGTACAAGGGCATCACTCTAACAAGTGTAGGTGCAAGATGTAGTGCTAACAATCTCATAATTTGAAAATAGATAGTGAGTGTGTCATCTCTGTACAGAGAGGCTGTTTAGGGTGTCACGTATTCGAAATACCATTTCTGTGTGTCAAAGATAGTACGGAATTCCACACATCAGCGTTTCACATGTGTCACAAATCATTACATATAGGCTGTCATTTGTGACCTAAAATTGACAACATGCCTTCTTTTGGGCTCACATATGTACCTCATGCACAACATGAGCAACATGGACTTAAGGGGGAAACAGTACCCCTACAGTTCGTCCATGCATTCATACTTGATTGATCATAGACATGACACGTCTCTGTGTATTGGTATGTATTGTTCATGTTCAATGGAGTGTTGAAGGTGTCTTAGTACTGGGCCATGCAGATAACACTTTACAATGTTGCACTGTGGAGGGTCAGCCAGAGTCCTTTAGGGATTGACAAGTTACTCGGAAGGGGAACAGTCCAGTCTGCAGGCTGATTGCTGTGTCAATGTTAAGCAAACAAAATATGGCAGTCCATGTCGAGGTCCAAGGTTAGTGTCACAGAGTGTATTGGGGGACGATGGAAGGTGTTATTCCAGGGCATGATGCAGAGGGTAGTACCAAGCAGAAACAAGCCAGATGGTGGAGATGAGTGCTACTGCTTCCTTCTTACCACTAAGGCAGATTTATCCTCATCTTTGTCCTCTGACGTTTCATGTGCCTCACATGTGGGTGGTGGTATTTGGTCTGTAGCACTGTGTGACACTGACACATCAGGGGCCGGAGATGTGGATGTAGAAGTAGCAGCAGCATTCAATTACGCAATGTCTTGTGGCATCACTCCCATGATGAGGATCTGCAGGGCATGGAAGATCCCATCTACAGCTTTCTCGTGTGCAGCCGTGGTAGCCATTCTTTGCGCCTGCATCCGTTCCATGTTCTCCATGACCCTCCTTATGTTTCCCAAATCATGGATGACATCGCTGTGGCCACTCTGACTAGACAGTTGTTGTCTCCGAGTCATGACTCCAGCGACGCCAGCCATGGATTGTTGGAGGGCATGGTTCAGACTGTGGGTGGCCGTTAGGGTGTGTACGTGGTCGCTGATGGGACTTAGACACCCACGTATGGCATCTAGTTTGGCTGCCATGAGGTCGAACCCCACCCGCACCTGTTCAGCCAGCTCCCTCTGGAAGTCTGACACACAGCGTTGGAACGCCATGTGTTCTTCGGTGAGGTGCTGGGTGCCAGACATGGTGGTGGGTGCTTCCTGCTGTGTGGTCTGTGCAGGGGTTGTGCTCACCTTGATGGTGAGGGGCGGCCCTACTACTGGAGGTGGGGTGTGGAGGTTGTCCATGAACCGTTGGTGTTTGTCGTAGTCGTTGTCCTGGGGGTCGTCTCCATCATCACTGACGTGATGTCTGGTCTGCTCTGCAGGAGTTGTTGATTGTCCCTCTGCAATGTAAAGGGGAGATGGGGTTTCACAGTGTGTTCCATGTATGTTTATGCATTGGCGTAGTTTACATACAGACTGCATGACAATGTACATTGTGACTGTTTGTGAGGAGATGCCTATTTGATGCGGGACAGTGGACATTTTACTACATCTTGGATGTGTGGTTGTACTCGTACATTGTAATCTCACAGTTTTTTTCTCTGCTTTTATGGTGCATTTTCCCACATGACGCGTGGGAATTGCAGGCCTGTCGCTGGTTATCACTGATTTTTGTCTCACGGTTTGGGACATCGCCGCATTTTTCGCGGTCGTGTTTCTCATTTTTTAGGCGTCGCGTTAATTTTAATGCAGTCATTTGACGCGTTATCATGAGACTATCGCATGGTACCGCCTTGAGGAGAATACAACGTTAACACAGCGTTGTTTTCCCGCAATAGACTGCGATGTCCAAAGTTACGTTAAGCTAATTTTGCGATAATTATCACACGTTCTTGAGAATATCCCCCAATATTTTGTACGTATGGGACCTAAAATTAAAATCATGTACCTCAATTTGGTCAGTGGGTTGAGGAAAATTAGTGATGTACTGTCTGACATTATAAACATCACGAAAAGTTATTTGTTCAACAGCAATTCATAGCAATATATGTATATAAAAACGATCCATTCCAAAAGTCACATTATTTGCTATAACACTTTATTCAAGGTGATGCAGCAAGATCACAATCATCAGCCTCAAATGCTTTGTCCACACTGCCTAACAGTACAAGATCCCAAGCCTTCAGTGACAGCAGTAAGGATGATCTTGATGAGCTGACCCATCAGGTGTGTGTGGCCAGTGCCCTAGGCCTCTATCTCTTACTAAAGACCCAAGATAAAGTACATGCAGGAGAGTCTTGTCCCCATTCCAACATCAGTTTTCCCACAAGCGCCCTGTAGCCCCACAACCGAACAGCTATGGCACCCTGGTTCTTGTGCAACCATAGTCCTAACATCTGTTTTGCAGCCAGGACCTACTACACCTGTGGACACCTAGCCATGGCTACCGGTTAGTTCGGGAAGGGCTGGGACAGTACCTGCTGCGGGGAGGGCAGCTCAGAGTGCAGTCACAAATGTGTACATCATGACTGATTGAGCAACAGGGCAGACGGAATAGCTGGTCCGGATAACTGACCTACTAAGGGCCCAGAATGATCACCTGATGCCCAAAATGATATTTAGCGGGCACAGAATTTCCTCTGGGAGTGTCATAACTCTCTTGGGGGTGGTGCACAATGTTTCCAGAGCATTGACCATAACAGTGAATGATTTAGCTACTTCTTTCCTTGATTAAATACCATCTGCTGCCAGCTCTGTCACAGAAGAAGTTACAGCTGGCAGCTCCATGGAAAGTAGTACACTGCTGCCCATGGAGCCACCTGTCACAACTCCCTCCCCACCAGTTAAAACATAATTTGATTCAGTGCCTTCTAGAGGAGTGTTTCATGTGGTCCAGAAGAGGACAACACCAAAGAACCTACCACCAAGGAACGAAATAAAGTATCTACTAATGTGAATGTCTGTATGGTTTTTCTTAGCCATCTGATAACCACATTATTTTCATCTGCTCATGGACTGTTTATTGGAAAAGGCCTGAAAACAACTGTAGGCTAATCACAATTTTCTTTTTCAATATTCAAGCTACCTGATTTGCTCAGAATCTTAGTGGGTGTTAACAAATTAAAAAAAAAACTTTTGATTAAATTACTACAGTTAATTCTTATACCTGACAGCCTTAGTGTGGTCTTCCCCTAACTTTTTGCCTTTCTCCTCCACATTTTATGACCTTGTTTTTGCTGATATTAGGAGTCTCTGCACATTACCACTAACCAGTACAACATTGCTTGTGCTCTTCCCCTAAACATGGTAATAGTTGGTTCATTCCCAATTGTCATATTTAATTTACTTATAAGTCCCTAGGAAAATGGTATTCCCTGTACCCAGGGTCTATAAATGAAATGCTACTAGTGGGTCTGCAGCGCTGATTGTGTCACCCACTTATGTAGACCTTTAGCCATGTCTCAGGCCTGCCATTGCAGAGCCTGTGTGTGTCGTTTAACCTGCCATGCCGGTCTGGCAAAATAAACCTTTTCCCAGGCCCAAACCATATCTTTCCATACATATAAGTCAACACTAAGGTAGTCCCTGGACAACCCAGATGGCAGGGTGCACTGTATTTAAAAGACAGAACATGTAGTTTTAAGTTTTACATGTCCTGGAATTGAAAAACTCTCCAAGTCATTTTTCACTACTGCAAGGCCTAATCTCACATCGGAAACCATGGGGATTACCTTATTACATTTTATAAAAGTAATTTCCTAATGGGAAGATATGACTTTCTCAAGTTTGGTATCTCTGGAATCCTAATTTCAAATCCTAATTTATAGTGAAGTTGGATTTTAAATTACAATTGTGAAAATGCCACTTTTAGGAAATTGGATTTTCTTGCTTTGGCCATTTTGTGCCTGCTCCCTGCCTCTGATCAAATGTCTGGCTGGGTGACAGCTGGACTTTCTGTATTTCCCTTAGACAGCCGCACACAATGGTAGCTTAGGTGTGACTTCATGGGCCATCCTGGCAGGATGGGAAGGAAGAGCTGGACCAAGCCTCACTTACAACTGAATCAGCTGTGTCCTGTCCCCACACAAAGGGTGGCTTACCACCCTGTAGTGAGTCTGCAGTCAGGGAAGGAAAGGAAAACCTCCATGCACGTCAAAGGCATGCCTTTGAAGTCTCTCCCACTTCAAAGGCACAACTGAGTATAAGTACTTGACCTCTGACACCACCACTTCAGTACACATCTGGACCTGTGGATACTCTGCCAGGAAGAAGGATTGCTGTGATGCTGAAGGACTACCACTCTCCTGGACTGTTTTGCTGTACTCCCGGTTTACTACGCTGATCAGCTGCCTGGTGCCCTATTGTCTGGGTGAGAAGGACTGGACCTGCATCACTTGAACCTAGAACCCAGAGTGACTCCAAGGGCTAGCTGGCTAGCCTCCTCATCTGAAGTCTCTGGGACATTACAGGCTTTCAAACCCTGCTCCTGCACTCTGCCATCTGTGAGTCTACCCTTCCAAATGGTGCCATCCCAGTCCCTTTCAAGTGAGCCTAAGGTGCTTTTCAGCTGAACCGGTGCATCTCCTCGGCTGAGTGACGCATCCCCAAGCAGAACCAATGCATCGCTGCTGCTGAGTATATTGGACCCGTCGCAAAAGATTTGCATCGTTGCCACTTCCTGCCACCTGCATTTTGGGACCGATGCATCACCTTCAGAGCCAGAGTTGCGTGGAGTTTTGCCCCGCTCTTCACATCCCTCATATACAGAAGCCTTGGAGCGACCACAAAACTCTATATCACAGCTTCATCACTAATCAGAACCAACACATCCTTCTGCTGCACCTTACATCCTCAACACCGGACTTTCCATCGCAAGCCACATCAACAGGATCCTCAACATTGACACATCAGAACCTTGCATTGCAGCCTTGTCTCATCTCAGAACTGACACATTGCCTCTTCTGCGCAACGCATCGTCGACGCGGATCCATGCAATGCTCCCTAACCAGGATTTAAGGTACTTTGTTCAGCAGGCCTAACTATGTCCCTGTGGCCGGCCAGCGCTCTATCGTGGTCAGCCTGAATTAGTGACTTAGTCCCGGTCCGGCGCAACCAGATATCCCCAATAGTGCTTTTTGCCTCTTGGTGCTATGTTACTGGAAAGCTTAGAAATTCAAAGTCTCCCATTTTATTAATTAGATTTTTGTCATTTTGGTTTTGTTTTATTTATTAAAATCAAAGCTATTGTTCTAACCCTGTGTGGAATCTTCTTGTGTGGTGTTTTCACTATATTAATGTTTGAAGAGTTGCACAAATAATGTTGGAATGGGCAACTATGATGCCAATGAATGTCATGATATATGCAGGCCCAACAATGACAATATCAGTAAATGCAATGTGAACATATGCCAGAGCCTGTGCCCACATAACCACATGAATGCCTGTCAATGCACTGTCAGTGTACACGATAACTTGTGCCCGCACAGCAGCGCCGACATCAGCAATAACGATACTAATGTATCTCATAATTCATGCTCGAACAATAATACTATTGTTGCCAAGAAGAACAATGTAAATGTACATTCAGATCAAATCAAGCAGTAAGAATGATTTCAATGTACAAGATGACAACTGTATGCACAATGTTTATAATGTCAATAAAAATGATATCAGTGGCTGCCATATTATTCTTAGGAGTTTCAATGAACTCCCATCATTGCTGTCGGACTCCCCCATGGTGACCTCCCATCAACCACAAGTCAGAGATACGTAGTCAGGTAGGCCATGTGACCCACACCTGTTGAGTAACAGGTCACTGGTGGGGTCCCCATAAACTAAAGACAAACACACACCCAGGGAAAACCCTGATCGACTTCTCCACAAACAAGTCCAAGGCAATATGCCCCAGTAAAACACATTTGGCCTAAGGCTCACGTTCCACAAAAAGACCAGAAAGCTATATATCACTTGTTGATAGGTACACTCAACCAATCAGGACATGGCATGCACACAACACATAGTAATGACATGCTCCTCATGTCAGCCATCTAGGTCCACTGGCCCACATTTGGTCTCGCCGAGGTCGAGAGCCATCTGTGTTCTTATCAAATGAACTCACCCAATTGATTTACAACAAAGATGCTCTTTAGGAATGTAGAGATCATTGTATTGTACCCCATAAACTGTATAAATTGCCGGCCAAAACTCTGTACATCGAGAGATGGCTCCCCTGGCAGAAGTGTTTAATTTAACAAACTTGTTCCTATTTTGCCAAATGCCTCTTGTCTTCACATTTATTTAAGGTAAATTCATATCTGAGCAACAATACTTTACGTACAGCCTCTAAAGTTAAGCCTGGCTACCCTGTGCCAAACTACCAAAGGGTGAGCACAGGTTAATTTAGGGCTTGCCTGTCTCTTAACCTGACTAGGATTGCGGTTGATGCTTGACCAGGGCCCATACCCCAGTCAACTAACAACCCATTTTCTAACATTAATGAATACAAATAATTCTTGTAAGAACCTCTTTCTCATATTTTCTAGATTTATTATATTTTGTCACAACCCACACATATGACAGTACATTTTTGATGGCCGGAAAACAGTTAAAGGAAAACTAATATCAATTTGTAAAACAACAGCAGTTTTAGTGTGTCAAAATAAATTGATAATTTAAATGTGGTAGGCAGCCCAAGCTCAGCAAGGGAGAAAGACTCATCAACAATGTGTGCAGACTCTTGTCTACATGCAGACCATGCAGAGAAGACACAACATTAGAAAGTACAGATCTAAATAGAAAAAGATGTATGAAGCATAATGAAAAATGAAATATGACTGTTCCAATGCAACATATGCAAGGGATTCACCTACGGTGAAGATATAAAGTCAGTGTTACATATCAGTGACAGCTGACCCTCTAGATACATTAAGAGCATTAATGGTAGTCTTCAGTCACACATTGAGCTTTTCTCATTATTTCCACAGACATTATCCGTTGTGACATTATGCTTAGATGCAGGCATAAGCTACACCAAATTTCCACAGATCAGCTACAACTGATGATATCATGTCCAAGTTCTAGGCATTAACACACCCACCATGTGTCAGGTACGTTTGATAAATCTCATGGTCATTGGCATCATTCCATAACTGATTGGAAGCGTAGTGCTAAATGATTCACAACCATTCAACCCCACCATCCGTCAGGCAAAATGCACTGCAGATCACTCCAAAATCAGTATCTGTACAACAGTTCAAAGTATCCATCAAATACTTGTTAGTGCCCCAGCAAATGACAGACTGACATAAGCTAGACAGAATTAAGGAGATAAAACCAAAAGCATTATGCTAATATTTTATTGACATTTGTTGTACAAGCCAAAATCAACTGTTGTAAAACATAACTTGTCATCAAGCATGGTCATGATTAAAATTTTGCTTTTGAAAATATAATAATCAAAATGCAAACACATAATACAACTTAATAGCACTCTTAAAAGACTAAACAAACCACAGTCTGAATAAAAACAATTGTTGATTAGTGGATAGAAAAGTAAGTGTCTCATTCATTACAGTCACTTACCATCTGGAAAATATGTTTTCAATCATTTCATGTCTTTGGTCTGAGTTAGGAGAGGTGTGGCGCAGGGGTCATAGCAGCTGACTTTGGAGCTTGGGGCTCACGGTTCAATCACAGGCAGCAGCTCAGCTCAGCATCTTGTGACTCTCGGCAATGGCTCACTTAATCTCCCTGACGGCCCCCAGCGCCTTGAAACCCTTAAGGGGTGATATGTTCATCCTTTACAAAAATAGGAATGTAATTGTGAATGAATTATACTTCAGTGCCTTCATTCTCAACACTGTCATCTCACTAACAGATATTACCTACATCACCATGGGATTTACACTAGTAATTATCATCAGGGATGAATGATATTTTCCTCCTTAGAGCAATTTTGTGAAGTGTACAACAAAACACAACAATCTTGTAGACTTTGCCAGGAGAGTAGAGGAGGGCCCTTTTGGTTCTGTCCAGGCACCTGAGCTGAGCCTTAAGGAGCCCAAAATACTGCTCAATAGGACCCCTTGTTCTCACACAGGCCTCACTGAAGTGGACCTTCTCCAGAATTGGTGGGTTCCATAGAGGTGTTAAAAGGTAGTTCTAACTTAGATACCCCTAACCCGCTGAAATGCATAATCACAAAATCAAACATAGGTGAGCTAAAGTTTGGATGGGCACATAATTACAATAAAAATTGAATAAGCATAATGGATGGGACCTACCAACAATCCAGGCCTTCCTCTATGCAAGGCATGCCATTAATTGTGGTATGGATGTGTTGCATAGCACTAGTGGGCCAGGGGTGAAACCTCAACATTTTGCAGACACTGCTGATGAGGAGATACATAATGCAAACCACATGCGCATTGATGGAGTGGAAATGATTCCTATTGTGGTACACTTTCTCCTGGTCATGTGGTGGCACCAATGCAACATAGGTTCCAGCTTTGGCATCTTCAACAAGTAATATGTCTCCGAAGTAATAGAACTTGACCTTGATATTGTTCACTTTGCCATTATCCTTTGGAAATTGGATACAGTCAGTAGCGCAGCATATTCTTCACAATAGGAAGCAATCTGAATTCAGATGTCCAGCAAAAGTTTGGATTGTCTTGTGGTTACAATGCCTCTATGGTGTAGTCGAACTGCCTGAATGTCTTAATGGTGTGCCTTTCCTGCATGGACTATAAATCCTGGCATGAATTAGGTGTCACACACTATAAAATATAAGAATCAATATAATAAACATATAAATAACCTAATAAGTACCTCTATACGCACCTATATACACACAATAAAACAAAAGGCTACAGGATTAACGTGATGAGCAATAACAAATGGAACAGAAAATTATGGTTTAAACTTGATTGACAATGTAGCCAACCCTTGTTAATAGAAGCAAAAGAAGAGAAAGAAGAAGCTGACCTTAGCTTTCCTGAAATTTCATTCACTAAAATGACATACAAGTACTGCTACCAGTTTTTGTAGGTGATTCATGCACTCAGTAGCTGCTGGGATCAAGGAATCAATGTGGAACTGAAGAAGGAAAAACTCCTGAATGAAAACCTTGGAAGCAAAGAGGTGGTGAAACATTGGTTGCATTATAAATCCCATTCAGCTATTGGTTAAGAGGAAACCCTGACAACACCTACGACATTTCAGTAACATGAAGATATTATGCTGGGCTTTATTTAGTACTTTCTGTTTGCGCATTGGACTGAATTTGATAACCAGAAGAGACAACGTGTTCAATTCCCACAGCCTTCAAGAGAGCATTCCAAAACTAGGAAAGACATCGAGTTCCTCTGGCTAAAACTATTGTATGTGGTAGACAGTGAGAAAAAAAATATCTGTCAGAAAACATTGGGCAATTTCCTCAACTGTAGATAGTATGGGAAGAGGATAAAAACAGGACATTTTATGAAAAGTCCTAAAGTTAACCATTATTGCTCAAAAGTCTACTGAAGGCAAATGGTCAATAGCGACTGAATGCCAGTGTTCAGAAGTTACTGATAACGCCTTAAAATATCCAAAAGGTTTAGAATGTAACGATTCATTTTGAGTACAAGCGGTGACATATTCTTAAACATCAGAATGCACTGTAGGCCCCCCAAACCATTGAAGTACATGATCTAATGTAGTCTTAACCTCTTTGTGACCTAAAATGTCAGAATCATGCCACAAGCACCTCCTGTGAGCCGACCAGCACTTTCCATAGTACTCAACACTTTTCACTGAGCAACTGCACCGAACATGGTGCTGGCTGGGTGAAGCCTCAGAAAACTCTCCACTCGCCAGAATCAAAAGACATGGGGGCATATGTACAAGGCCTGGTGTTAACTGACGCTAACGTAAGTTAGCAGCAATTTATTTACAGCCGCCATGGTACCGACGTATTTACAGCACGTCGCTACATGGTGATAGTTTCCCATTGCAGAACACTTTAACACCTCCTTCGATGCTACTACAAGATGCACAGCCACATTCTGGAATGAATCCAATCAATCAAAAATTGCTTATTCTTTGCTTGTCAATTTATCCATAATTTACTCCATTTCTTTTTTACTTTTCATTCAATCCATTTTACTCATTCCAAAGAAACGTAGGAGGCGTACTGGTTTCCACATGCCACTTATTTATTAAAATCACCCAATGCATTTCCGGAAACAAATCCCTTCGTCAGGGGTATCTAGAATGCAAAATTACATAGATAAGTGATCGTTAACTCCATCATTACTAATTTAAACAATAAAGCAAAAATTATCAATCTATTATCTGCATACCCATTACAGCTACACATTGCATCTATCTATCTGACATCATCATCATGACAGTAAATGATCTATCTGCTTGACATAACACTCCTTGCAACAAGTTTAAGATATCAACAATGTTGTGGGTTATTAATTTTTAAACCTAAATTGTTTTGGCGTGCAAACATGATTCGCGCTCCGCCCGGTTGCGCGTAACAACATAACAGAACACTTTAACACCTCCTTCGGTGCTACTACAATATGCACAGCCACATTCTGGAATGAATCCAATCAATCAAAAATTGCTTATTCTTTGCTTGTCAGTTTATCCATAATTTACTTCATTTCTTTTTTACTTTTCATTCAATCCATTTTACTCATTCCAAAGAAACGTAGGAGGCGTACTGGTTTCCACATGCCACTTATTTATTAAAATCACCCAATGCATTTCGGGAAACAAATCCCTTCGTCAGGGGTATCTAGAATGCAAAATTACATAGATAAGTGATCGTTAACTCCATCATTACTAATTTAAACAATAAAGCAAAAATTATCAATCTATTATCTGCATACCCATTACAGCTACCCATTGCATCTATCTATCTGACATTATCATCATGACAGTAAATGATCTATCTGCTTGACATAACACTCCTTGCAACAAGTTTAAGATATCAACAATGTTGTGGGTTATTAATTTTTAAACCTAAACTTTAGTGGGCCTTTCGCTGTAAAGCTTGAACATGTGCTTACCATGTCATGCGGATAATCTCGCATATTAAAATAATGCAGGCTCACTCAGAAAAGCCATGCTTCTCAAAATCTCTCGAAAAGACGCCGCAGCATCGGTTTCCTTTAGCGTTGGACCAAATCAACTGCTAATGACTAGTGAAGTTTTAATCTCACCTGTTGGGATTTGGAAGAGCAGTATTCCTGTCAGCTCACTCTATTGTATGTGTCCCTTCTGACTGAGAGAGGGCTATTATGCTGCGAAGTGCACAGAATTAAGACCACTGTTCCGAATTTTATCAACAGCGCTACTGCGGGCTGATTGTACAGGAGTTGCAGGTGTGTCCTGCTCCTGAGGTTGCCTTCAGCTGCTTAGTCTTTGACCTTTCACCATTCTTCAATATATAACGTACGCTGACGAGAGGAGTCAACTGGAAGTCTTCTAGAGATTCCCTAGTAGACGGGTCTTACAAACGGATGCTTTTCCCTATTTCATTATATGTCTTCTATCTGCTGGCCTGGCTGCGCTCTGGTTCATGACACTTTGAGTATTTCTTCATTATTATTTTTTTTTTTTTCAGCCGCCAAGTTCTCTCGCTTGACATTTTATATTTCTGCTGCGCTCATTTGTTTCACAACCTGCAGCATTATGGTGCATGTTGAGTGATCTTATGGGCAGAACGAAGATCCCACATTCTATAACTTCCAAACCCAAACATATTTTTATCAAAAATTCGTAGATATTTTCTGATTTTTCCAGGCTAACAGGCCTTTCAGATTCCTCTTCTCAGGACCTAGATTCTGAAATGGAGCCCCCGTCCGCAGCTCAGGGGAAATCCAACACCAAACGGTTAAAGAAAGATCCTCCATCCCCACCTAAGCCACCTTCGACTGTATCGATGGAGCTACTCTTGGAGGAGATAAGAGCTCTTCGGCCCTTTATGGAACAAACTGACATTAAATTACAAGTTCTAACAGATAATTGGTCTCAGCTGGAAGCAAGGGTCCTTTCTATTGAACAAAATGTTTCCTCATTCAAGGATACGTCAGTCAAAGTATCTCATCTTCACTCTCAGGTATCTGCTCTCCAGAAGCAGGTGGAGGATTTGAAAAATCGTAACAGAAGAAATAACCTCCACATTTATGGCTTGGGTGAAGGCCTCGAGGGGCAGGACTCTGTTTCCTTTTTCAAGACTTTCCTTCCGAAACTGCTCCACATGCCGGATGGAACGATCCTCAACATTCAGCGAGCCCATCGACTAGGCCGTGCACCTTCACAGGCTTCATCCGTGACAAGACCAAGAGGTGTTGTTCTATATTTTCTGGAATATACAGATTTGTTAAAAGTCCTTTCGGCAGTACGAGCTTCCCCAAGAATTACATGGTCTGGTTCATCTCTGTTCTTCGCACAGGACTATGCCAAAGCTACTGCAAATCGCCGAAAGGCCTTTCTAAACATGCGTGCTGAACTTCGCTCCATAGGAGCCAGATATGGCCTTTTTCATCCTTGCCTCTTCAAGGTTACACACAACAATAGTACAACTACATACGAAGATCCCATGCGGCTGCAGAGCTATATCAACTCATGTAAACCAACTGCCATGGACTCCTCTGGTCCTTCTTCTTCTTCTTCTAAAACTTGATGCTATACTATATTGTATTTCCCATTTTTGTTGATGTTGTTTATGATAAGCCTTGTTACTTTACACATCGAGCCCTTTTGAAGGGTTGGAGTTTCCGAATTCATCATTGTTGACCCCTTATCGCTTTCTTCTTTACTTGTTCACTTTCCTCTATTATCTCTAGTCTCTTTTAAACCTTATTGGTTATGTTTATCCTAATGTTATCTCTATTTTGTCTCCGCAGATGCTCCTTCAGTGTTCCATGCTATCCTCCCGGCTGTTTGTTAGTTGATCCCTGGATTTGCCGTCCATTCCATGTGGTCCCTCCCTCCCCCCCGTGACCCTATGGTACCTTTTTGTGTAGGTATGTTATTAGTGTTTGTTTTCTCTTTTGTCCCTATTCTTTTTTTCTTTCTTACCCCTTCTTTTTTCTCTGCCCTCCCCTTATTCTATGTGATATTTAATCTCTTATTTTTTGTATTTCACTTTTCAATTTTTCTCATGACTTTATTAGTTCCATTTGAGGGATGGCCTCTTCTTAAGTTTTGTATTGTTTACTTTCTTGATATGTATCTGTTTTTATCTGTTCTTACTATCTCACGACTTCGGCTTTGCCCTTTCCTATTTCTTCTTTTTGCCTTTAATTCTTCCCTCTTTTCTTTGTTTGTCAGTTTGTTTCAGTATCTCCGTTTACTTATTCTTATCAATTTTATAATTGTTTACTGCATTGTTTGTTCATGGTTTAATGACACTATTGTTATTTGTTCTAGTTCAGATTGTACTGCATTGGATTTTTGCTTTTTGATTGTATTCTGTGCTATTTTTACACATCTATGCCATTGAAACTAGTTACATGGAACGTTAAGGGTTTAAACTCCCCGATTAAGCGGCAAAGAGTCCTGACCCACCTAGCCAAACTAGACGCGGATATTGTTTTCTTGCAGGAGACCCACCTTTCCGACGTTGAATCATTAAAGCTGAAAAAAGGTTGGGTGGGGGAAGTTTACTACTCTCCTGGCGATGGTAAACGGAATGGGGTGATGATTCTTTGTCGAAAATCCCTTTCAATTTCGCTACTGGCTCAGGCTTCGGATGTTAACGGCAGATGGTTGAATGTTAAGTTATCCTTGAAGGGGGTTACTGTTTCTCTATTCAATGTTTATGCCCCTACATGTGGAGAGCCTTCTTTTTGGTCCGCTTTGAACAGACAGATTGCTCTTTGCATGGAGGATAATTTCTTCTTGGCTGGGGACTGTAACCAGGTTTTTGATCCATTTATAGATAGGAATTCCAAGGTTTCCTATATTCCCAATAAACCTCAGAAATCATTGGTTCGAACTGTATCCCAGCACAAGCTTCTGGACGGTTGGCGTCTCTGTAACCCGACCACCAGAGAGTACACTTTCTATTCGCCATTGCACCAAACCCAGTCAAGAATTGATTATGTTTTTGTATCCCACCCCATTTCACAATTCCTTACACATGCGGAAATTGGCCCTATTTTACTGTCAGACCATGCCCCTGTTTCAATTGGTATAGAGATTTTGCCTAAAATTACTGGTCCTAAAAGATAGCGCTTCAACAATGCTCGTCTCCTCGACCCAAAATTCACTGCCTCTTTTACTACTTTTTTTGATGAGTTTTTTATGTTCAATCAAACTCACTCCATACCTTTTCAACTACATGGGATGCATTTAAAGCATCAGCGAGGGACTTTATTATGGGCTTTGTTGCTAAGAAACTGAATATCTCACGTAAATTCACTAGAGACCTTCTACAGGATATCAAAACATTGGAGCACTCGTTTTATACCTCACACTCAAAACATGACCTCACGGCTCTTATTCACGCTAAATTGGAATTGAACAAGAAATCAACGGAGGACGCTTCATTATACTTGCTAAAATCTAGCGCCAAATTTTATGGAAGTAAAAACAAGGCAGGAAAAATATTGGCTAATTACTTAAAAGTTAAACATAATAAGCTTAAAATTGAATCTATCTACGACGATAATTCGGATTTAAAATTCAAAGATGCTGAGATCTTGAGTGAATTTTCGCTCTTTTATAAGTCCCTCTATGCTTCGGAATCTCAGCCCGATGTTCATTCCTTATCTCATTTTTTCTCGAATCTCCAAAGGCCTTCCCATTCTTCGTCGGATTTAACCCCTTTGGAGTTGGACCTGACACAGCAAGAATTATCTGGGGCTCTCCAGTGGCTTAAGAAGGATAAGGCGCCTGGGCCTGATGGCTTCACAGTAGAATTTTTTCAGCATTTTTCCAAACTCTTGCTGCCCAAGTTGCATTCTCTAATAACTTTCTTTAACTCATTGGGTAGCTCTTCAGGTTCTTTTTCAGAGGCACATATCTGTCTTATACCGAAGGAGGGCAAGGATCATAGATATTGCAAGAATTATAGGCCTATTTCCTTGGTAAACATCGATTACAATTTTTTTTCCAAAGCCTTAGCGATACGTCTTGACTCTTACTTACCGGATCTATTAGGTAAGGAACAATCTGGATTTGTCAAGGGCAGGTATATAACGGATAACACAAGACTTCTCTTTAATGTCCTGTCTAAATCTCCATCCTTAAAACATTCCCTTGCGGCAATTGCACTTGATGCTGAGAAAGCTTTCGATAGGGTTGAATGGTCCTATCTGTTTTACACTCTTAATTGGTTTGGTTTTGGTCCCAAGTTTGTATCCCTGATTTCTCTTTTGTACTCTAATCCACGTGCGGCTATATGTGCCAATGGCTTGATTTCCTCGTTCTTTGATTTGGGCAGGGGAGTCTGTCAGGGTTGTCCTCTTCCTCCTTTCCTTTTTAATTTAGCCCTGGAACCTTTTCTTTCTAAGTTACGTCAGAATCCGAATGTATTTGGTTTCCAGTCTGCAAATGTTCACCTTAAGTTAGCTGCCTACGCCGATGACATCTTGCTTTTTATGTCTAATCCTAGCGTCTCCATTCCTGCCTTTTTGGCGGAGGTACGGGCCTACTCTAATATTTCTGGTTACAAGTTAAACAGTGACAAATGCGAGATTCTTCCATTGTCCAAGTACACTTTCAGTGCAGATTTTAGTGCATCAAACTTCACATGGAGTCCCTCTCATATTAAATACCTAGGAATGCACGTCATTCCTTCAATATCAGGCACAGTAGAGCTATGTTTGAATAAATGTATACAAAAAATTGCTGATTTAACGGCCAAGTGGCATCCCCTTTACCTATCATGGTGGGGGCGCTTAGATACTATAAAGATGATGTTGTCACCCATTGTTCTATACACTATTTCTAACATTCCAGTTCCCATCCCTGCCAAATTCTTTAAAAAAAATCAATTCCACCCTCTCTTCATTCCTTTGGAACTCGAAGAGGCCTCGAATGTCCTTAGCTAAATTAACACGTCCTAAAACAGAGGGGGGAGTTAATTTTCCTGACTTTCAGGTTTATCAAAAGGCTTTTCTTTTGCGACAAGCTTCATGTTGGCTGCTTGCTCCTTCGGAGGAGTGTCCATTATGGACTACCATTGAGCGTTTTTTCTTATCTCCTTTCTCCTTCTCTGAGTATCTTTCCTTCTCGCGCAAACCGCAGGCGGTGTCTACTCCCATAATTAAACTCACTTCTAAACTCCTGACTTCTACCTTCTCTCCACCCCCTACCAATATTGACGCCTTCCTACATTCGACAATATGGCATAATAAGGATCTAGTCATTCGTAATAAACCAATTTATTGGAAGACTTGGCGACGGAAAGGCTTAATTTGGAAACACCAGTTATTCTCCGGTTCCAGTTTTCTTCCCTTTCATTCACTCAGGCAATGTTTCGGCCTACCTGCCTCGTTCATACATAAATATATTTTACTTGAGGTAGCGGTGATGGATAGGTTTAACCAATTGTTAGCTACGCCTTGTGCTTCTAGCCCCCAGATTCCTCCTTCGCAGCTGTCTTCTTTACTTCATACTAAATCCTCAGCCTCTAGTATATACACATTACTATAAGGAAGGGATGCCGTCAGGCAAAAATCTAAAACAGAGGAAGCTTGGGAACGGGAGCTTCAACTCTCGTGGCCAGTATCCCTTTGGAATAAGATATGGCTTAAACTGCGCAAATCTTCCAGGGCAGCTAACCTAACACAAACGCTGTTTTTCGTGTACAATCGGCTTTTACTAACTCCAAGTGTTATGAGTAGTAGATTTGCAACTATTCCGGATACCTGCTGGTCATGTTCTTCCCCTACAGCTGACATTTTTCATATGTTATTTTTATGCCCATTGGTAGATAGTTTTTGGAAGCAAGTCTGGTGTCAAATTAATCTCATATTCAATACTACATTTTCCTTTTCTATCTCTCATGTTTTCCTAGGAAGCCTCTCACCGTGTTTGGAGAATGTCACTGCCAACACTAGAATTTTTGATTTGCTGATGGCAGCTGCATTTCAGCAGATTACTGTTAATTGGAAGGATTTCACTAAGATTTCTTATAAGGCGTGGTGGTATGTTGTGTGCCATAATCATAGGCTGGACACCTCCTTTGTATATCCTATTCAGATGGCAGCGAAGCGTTTAGACTTGTGGTCCCCCGTTACACTTTACCTTGACAGATGCGCCAAAAAATGTTCCCAGCCAAGACCGTCTCAGCAAGAGGTTCTGAAGCCCCCTTGAATCCCTTGTACGTTCCCAGATCTCTTCATATCTCCAGTACTTATGTGATTTAACTGTTATGTATTAATGGCTTTATTTATTTATTTACTTATCTTTACTCATACGTTTGATTTCATTTTGTGTAGTGCAATCTACTATATTGTTTTGATGTGAATTGCAGTGTTTTGATATGGATTTTCTGTAATGTTTTGACATGATTTTATTGTTTTGACTTTTGTATTGATAACTTTACTTTTCTTAATAAACTCTTCTTTCAAACTAAAAATTTCAATAATGTTGACACACTTGCACTACATAGCAAATGTGCCTGTGTCTGTGAATGGTAGATGAACTCTGCACCAGGATCATGTGAAATGCAGGGTGCGGCCGTAATCTGGGGAGCACGGCGCATGCATCCATTTTCATGATGGATGAGAGTTGCAATGTCAATGTTTGCTTAAGCCCATGTTCCTACATTGTGTTGTAAATGGGAAACAATGTGGTGTACAACTCTGTGAGTCACACATAGGATGTTAAACTTCACAAAAGAGTGTCCCTAACCTAGAGCATAACTCTTACTTGCCATCCTGTAATCAATGCAACTTTCCTGTGCACTAATCAACTGGATCCTGACACTATCCATCATACTAAATTACATGTCATGACCGCACGTACACATTCAAATGATTCTACTGTGATAGAAAAAGTTGTATACAAGGTTAAAAACACCACTCAACCAATTCACTTCTGACATAAATGCAACCATAATTCAAAAACAGCAACCATTCATCAGTACTTTACAAAATTAACTACCCTAAACTAACACTACGCACTACAACTTACCTAATCTTAACTAACCGGAACTAAGTGAAAACTACTCTAAGCTATCTACCTTAACTAATACTAAACACGCAAAAACATATCTGAGACATCAACCACCCTCCCACACTTGAAGCACATCAGCAGATAGGACAAATACATCTTAGCTAAACATGAACTAACTTCACATTTATCCTACACAAATATATATATATATTTATTTTTTTATATAACAAAGATACATCAACCCCCCCACCCAAAGGAAAAGGAATCTTAGCCCCGAATACTACATTAAGATACTAAAAAAATCTAAAAAATATTACACTACCTATTCCTACACTACAACTACTCTACCTAACACTTACAAACCTACACAATTACAAAATATTAATAGAAAAAACATTGGGGGACTGGCGAAAAGGGGGAAAGGAAACTACTTGTCCATGTCAATAGGGGAGAGCCAGGGCAGCCTTGATGTCCTGGAGGTGGGTGCTCTGATCTGACAATTCCCTTTCAATACGGGCCAGTCTGACATTCATGTCCATCATGCACCAATGGTACCTGATAGTGAATCCCACAGCACGTGTCGGTGCTGCAGATGGCAGTGTGGCAGTCCCTTGTCCACGTGGCTGTTTGGGGGCACCTGCTTGTGTGCCAGATCCTGTAGCAGCAGGTTGGCTGTGTGGTGTCTGTGTCTGATGGCCCGATCTTTGGCCATGTCGGGACCCACGCCTGTCATCAGAAGGGCCAGATATGGCCTGTGTGTCCCTCTGCAACCTTTGCAGTCCAACTTCTGGCAGAGACTTCCATCTCCCAGCTACCCCATCAGCTCTGTACCTCCTAGCCATGGTACGATAACCCTTGGCCACCCTGCGTATGTGCAGATATCGCTCTTTCCTGACCTGAAATGTGTGTGCCTCCTCTGGTGACATGTTTTCTGTAAAATAAGAGCAATGACAATATGTGAGTCCAGATGACTATGTCAATGTTCTCCATTTAACTCTGAAACTCAAGGTCAGTAAAACATGGGAGCCTACACTCTAACGAAAGATTGCGAAGTTCAAAAGTGACATGGACAATGCAATGTTGAATTAACAATCAGTTACAACATGATGGTGACACTGACGTTACAGTGCATGGCATGTGACATGTAGGGGGATATGTACTAGGAAGTAGCGGAGCGTGTCGTTAGCCTCCTTGGCTTAACAACGCGCTCCGTCACTTCCGAAGTGCAAGGCTGAAGCATTTTTACAAGAATGTGGTGCAGCCTTCCGTTTCCCCCTGCAATGGCACTAAGTTTAACAACTTAGTGCCAACGCAGGTACCCTTGCACCAGAGTGCAAGTGTGTCTGTGTGCAGGGGAGGATTGGTTATGTGTAGGAAGGTGTCCCTTTCTGCACATAAACAATCCTTGAAAAGCCCTTCTGTCACTTTCATGCGTGCAGCATCATGCAGCACACACGGATGCGACAAACTTGCATTTTTCCTTTTATTTGTACATGCACAGGAAGGGACACCTTCCTGTACAGAAACAACCAATGCAATTGGTATTTTTCAATGTGTGCTGCACAAGGCAGCCCACATGGAAAAACAATGTTAGGTGGCTGAACACTGACTTGTACAGGAGGAGTAGCCCCTCTCGCCACCACAACTTCACAATAGGTGACATTGGGTTCGCGAGAGGGGCTTGTACATCTGCCCCTGAGTCTACCAGGGGAAGGAGCCCAAGGAGACAGCTTGACCACACCATTGCATAGCCAAAACATGGCAATTAAATACATAAGGATATATTCACTAGGTGTTTGGGGAGCATGTCATTGGTATCCTTGTCTCAAAGTCAAAGTCAAAAATTGCTTTATTCGGTTAAAGATTTTAAAACCATCAAAGCATACACAGTAAAATTCCTATCACAATTAATCACATTACTGTATCATAATTAACACAACGAAATATATTACAATCTAAAGTGCTATACAATTGATAAGTACAAAAACACAATAAAATGTTCGTCACCCAATGGAAAATTAATTGTTTTTTATAAAAATTTCAGAAATCATTGCATTCAGTTGTCGTTACAGTAAAACTTTCTGTTGCATTGCGAACATAAAAAGGCAGAGGGGGGCGATTAGGGTAGAAGCATTTTCTTACGGCATCTCACAGCCCCTATAATGTAACTCGCCACCCCGAAACAAATTGCAGAAGACCCAAGCGTTTGTAAATAAACCAGAGCTGGTCTGACCTGTTCAAAATTACAACATCTTAGCAGTGGCAAGATAAATTTATTTCGCTGCAGTACATAGAACTCGCAGAAAAAGATCATATGCAGAACATTTTGGTCTGATTTGTTGTCACATGGGCAAGGCCCTAAAGACCCACTTTTGGCATACCCCCGGGGGAAAGATAGCAACCATGGGAGCATGCCATGTTTGAACCTTTGCAGAACAAACAAATGGAAAGGCTTATTTATGTATGTTAAGTACGGCTGGATCTCTCTCCCTGTGCTTAACATAACAAAGTTTCTGACCAATGGTTTTGCCAATTCCTCCTCTTCCCTTAGGACCATCAACCTATTTAAGTACTGAGATTTTACTGCCTTAATCACAGTTTTACTTAAGGCCCTAGGGTTTGTAAACAAATCAAGGCTACCCATTGACTCCATTTGAGTTTTAATATAATGGATCCATGGTATAGCCATGGCCTTGTCCAAGGACAAACAGTCCTGAATGATTAGTTGATTTAGATTCGGAGCTTGCTGTGACCAGATTCTAAGCCATCCTAATACCGGTGCCACAGCAATCTGGTCAGAAATATAACCAGCGCCCAAGTCTTCATGAATGTTAAAGGATGCTGCAGATTGAGGGAGCGATAGGACTTTTCTAAAAAAGACATTTTCTGCCATTTGGATCTCACTAGATTTAGTATAGCCCCACACCTCACTCCCATACAACACCATGGGCAAACATTTGGCGTTATAAATTTTCATGATTGCCGGTACTGGCTTACAACCTAAACGTTTAGCAAAGCCCAACAGGGCCCCTGTGGCCTTCACTAATGTGTTTTTTTTCAATGAGCGTTGCATTACCCACGATCTTCTATCGTCAAAGACAATACCCAAGTATGGGAAGGCAGGTATTTTACTTAGCTCCTGCCCTTTACAGACAAATGATGCCCTTTTCGCCCGACTGCTGCCTAACGTCATAGCATGTGATTTTTTAAAATTAGTTTTCAAATCCAAAGAGTCCATAAAACTAATAAAACAATCTAGAAGTGATTGTAAACCTCTTGCCGTCCTGGCTACCAACACAGCATCATCTGCGTATAATAGCGCAGGAATCTTTTTATGGCCCACTCTCGGGATGTCCTTACTTGATGAAATTAAGGCTTCACCCAACTTGTTTATATAAAGTGTAAACAGCAGAGGAGCAAGGATACATCCTTGCCTTACCCCTCGATTTACTGGCCAGGCGTCCGTCAAGCTCCCGTTCTCATTATAACGCACAGCAGCGCTAGTGTCTTTATGAATATCGGCTAGGAAGGATATCAGTATGGGATCTAGACCTATGTCAGACAGAGCAGTCCAGAGTTTCTGACAGTTTACAAGGTTGAACGCAGTGGACAGATCCATAAAGGCTAGATGTAAATCCCCCTGCTTTACGACCGTATACTTCCCTATGAGGAGGTGTAAGTTGAGGCATTGCCCAACAGTACCTCTTCCTTTTCTGAACCCGAACTGCAAGTCTGAGATGACTGCATTCTCTTCCAACCAGTTTGTCAGCCACTCCAAGACCACTTTCCCCATGATTTTTGCTGCTGAGTCCAGGAGAGATATCGGCCGATAACACGCCGGATCCTCTCTTGAACCCTTTTTAAATATAGGGACAATAACTGCTTTGCCCCAGGACACTCGGAAGCCCACTATGGTGGCTGCGTTAAACACAGCAGTTAAAACCTTTGCCCACAAATGCGGATCTGCCCTATAAAGATCTGCCGGCACCCCATCCGGGCCGGGTGCTTTCCCATGTGCCGTGGACTCAATGGCCTCCAACACTTCCTCTTCTGTGAAGTTAATCTTTCCTACCTGAGTGGGTTTACTTTGAATCACAAGAGATGATTTATTTATTCCAGCATAGAGGCCACCAAAATGCTCCACACACTTATCTGGTGGAATGAGGCAGTCTTGATTAGTGTTTTCTGTCTCATTAAACAAGGGACTGTTAATCACTTTCCAAAATTGAGTACTACTTTTCAGAATACTCACTTTGGTCAGTTCCTCCCAGGCCATATCTTTTAACTCAATTGTCCTACTTTTAATAGCCTTTTTATAAGACCTTCTTACCTCCGCAACCTTCTGTGCGTCCTTGCCAGGTTCTTTAAGCACTTCTAAAAGGGCCATATGGGTGTCACTACAGGCTTGGTTAAACCAATTTTTCAATTTCTTGGGCCTTATTTTACTTTTCCTAGTCAAATTAACTGCTACCTGTACTGTGATGCGATTAAAAGCGTCCAGAATGTCCCATGGGTCTGGATTTCCTCCTAGGCATTTTGCCAGGTCCTCGGCATTACTCATGTACAGGTTTTCCAGAAAGTCGCTAGGAGTAATGACCTCCCACCTTAACCTGCGTCCTTGACATTTGGAGACTATATTAGAATTTAAAATAGTGGATGGTACAAGTTCAGTATTTAGTGCCCTGATATTAATAGTCAACGTATGTGGATTATGATCACTAAAGCCTCTCTGATCCACACTAAACAGACCTAGAGAGTCCCTCAGTAGACATGACACTAAAATGTAGTCAATCGTAGACTCATTACCTTGGCCATTAAAAGTTGGGACGGGGCGCTGGGTTTCCCCTTGTGCTGGGACAAACAAGTAATATGTCGATAAAAAACTCTCCAGATATGCCCCACTCTTAGTGTGCTCGAAATGAATATTCCCGAGTGGGTCTTCCTCAAAATCCAAATTCTGTAAACATTGCATGAGACAAACATGAATATTAAAATCCCCAAGCACTAACAAATAATAAAAGGAATTGTTGTGTTCATCATAATCATCCAGGAACCCTGATAATGCTAGTAGATGTTCTAATTCATCATTCCTGGTGAAGGAATTATAAAAATTTACCACTAAAATAGTAGGCAAGTTATCACCCTCCAATCTTACTTCTAAAATGTTTGGGGAACTTGTCACTACTAATACAGCTTTGTATAGTAGTTTCAGACTGAATAACAACAGAAGTCCACCCCTGGATCTCCCCATTGTGGAAGGAGTTGCAAATTTAATGAATGATTGATACCCATCCAGGTAATAACCTTCTTTAGCTTCCCACGTTTCCTGTAAAGCTATAACATGATGGGCGACAAGAAAAGCCTCCCAGTTGGTATCCCCTCTTTTGGATCTTAGTCCAGCAATATTCTAGGATAAGATTGCCATCTTGTTCTCAGATACTGCTAGGCTTAATTCTTTGGGGTCCTGATTCCCTGTTGGCAATCTAACACTCACTGGTGAGTCACCGTCCTCATGTTCCACTGTGGGACTCCCGAAACCACCTTTCCGCCCTGCGGACTCCCCCATTAATGTAAAGCTTAAAACAGACCCGTTTCTCATATTGTCCCCTTCCCTGGGCAAAATATTTTGGACTCTATCACCGGTAGGTGTGGCACAATTTACCATTGAACCACGGTCAACACATTTTAATCCCAAATCTGTGGTCGGACACACCATACATCCATCCAGGGGATTATTCCCAGTTCTACACTGTCACGATCCCCAAGTCAATCATTTGCATTTAGTGAGCTTAGTGCCTCATATCTATTAGACAGGGCCACTGTACTAGTCGGATAGGCCAGTTGTAATCTATGTCCTGTCTCACTATTTAATCCAGTGTTGGCTGGGGGGTAGAAAAACCTAAGTGGGAGTACATTTACAGAGTCAAAATGGATCCTTACTGCTCCGGCCTGCTTAAGAATGTGGTCCACCAGTATAGGGCAGCTAAAACTTAACACCGCGCAATCCCCCTTGAGAGACTTATTAGTTTTACCCACCCAGGGTACCCTCCTCACCATTTTAAAGTTCTTAAACAGGTGATCCCCTAACACTGTTTTGGTGGTTAAGTAGTGTAGGGCCCTGTTTTTAAGGGTACTCCAGTGTTCCTCTTTTCCCTCCCGTATTTTCGGAATGTTTGCCAAAATCACCGTATAGGGACATGCTTCTGGGGGGAGGTGCAATGCTCTTTCTCGCGGGAACCTCTGCACTGGGGGGCTAATTTTCCCCTCTGGTCCTCTAGGACCCTTCTTTACCCCCAAGTTACTCCCACTCCTACAGCTATGGGCGGCGTAATTGACGCTGCAACATGGGGTACCGGAGATATTTGGGTTGCCATAGTCAACATCGGGTCAGTTCGGTTAATTACTGTGGTAGCAACGGCTCTCGCGGAATGCTCCTTGAGAGGCATTGAACCCTGCACTTTTTGACCAGCAATATACTTTTCGATGGTAGTTAATCTGCCCTCTATTTGCTCTAATTTCACCAAAACCGGTGAAATGAGTACCCCTAAACATTCTTTCATGGCCTTGATAAACTCTGACATTTCCCCCCCCCAAAACATTTTCTGAATTTGCGTCCTCATGAGATAAACCCCCCGTTGCCCTCCCATCTATACCGTATTTTGAGACATCTTCCACATAAACATCAGGCCCAGTCATAGAATTTTTACTATTTTTGGGTTGTTTCGCCTGTTGCCTGCTGCCCCTGGGCACATTACTGGCCTTTCTTTTCCCAGTCAGAGATTTACCTCCAGCCGATCGAAGCTGTCTAGTACAAGATGCTACAGAAGAAGATGGTACACTAGGCACGGGGGATGCCTCCGCCGTGATAGACAGACTCAGGTCTAACACCGCTCCATTTGAGGCTGGGCAAACTGGGAGGGCCAGGGCCGAGGCAATTGTCTTAGGCACATCTACGTTAAAACTTGGAGGGAGGGTTTGAGAAGATGGGTCCAGAGATAACCTTCGTTCCACGAGCTCGATTTCTTTTGCCACAGCAGTCTCTGCTCGTTTTAAATAAGCGTCCAAGGTCCCAGCCCCCCCGCACCCTTTAGCAATGGATTTAGCCATGATGTGAGATCACAATGTCAATGTCAATGTCACAATAAGACCTACTAATTAATATACGGCTGGCAGCTGAAGACCACAATTGATACTTATATCCAAACAGGGCGCCCTCCTTACATATCGCTGTTAGTTTCTGGCTGTGGTTACAGGGTACAGGGCCCAGCCTCCTCCGGCCTCCTCCAGCCCTCCTTCGCCTGGTGCCGACGGCTGAGTGCCTCCTTGCACGTCTCCTGGCGCCGGAAATGCGTGTGGCCGCTAGGTCGTCTGGGATCTGTAGTCCCGATACCCCTGGACCCCCCCCCTCCTCACTGCGGCCGCTGGTAGATGGATGAGGTGCGGCGGTGGGATGGGTGGGAAGGGAGACTGGAGACAACCGGACAGTCAGGGAAGGTGGCAGGCATAACCCGCTAACGCAAAACAACCCCCGAGAACGCTGCACAGATAAGTGTGGGCTTCGAACACTTGTCACGCGCCCATTCAAACAAAACAAAACAAGGTCGGGGGAAAGTTAGACGCGTCCGTCCGTCCGTCCGGCTTCTCGACGATGTCCCGGTCTGCTGTGAGCGCTGAAGAGACTCTAGGCTACACATGAACGTCTTATTTTCAGAGCCTGTAAAAGGGCCGTACTGTGTGTGCTCCTTCCGAACAGAGGGAAGCTGTCCTCCCCGCTCGACCCCCGACTCATCCGAACACACCACCTCTGCGGACCATTAAGCACTATGGCCGTGCCCGCAGGCAGTCACTCTAGCTGATGGCAGTCTATGCCGATGTCACTCCGTCATAAGCTTTGATATCGCACAGGCACACACCGCAGCAGTCTCTCCCTATGCAGCAAACGCAGGGCTCGTGTCGGCGCAGCAGCAAAGCAGTCCAGTCACACACCACCCCCTCCGCTTTTCCACTCGTATGTCGAGGCAGCGGCAGCCGTACGCCACAATCCACTATCCGCGGCAGGGCGGGTCGCCTGCAGGCACAGAACGCAGCAGCAATCCCTTACCGCGAGTTCTCCGGTGATGCAGGAGTCGGATCAAACACAGCCCCCGCCTTCACAGCTCCCGAGACAGCGAGGCCAAGATCACAACAGTAGCCACAGCACCGCGAGCAATCCTCAGCGAAGGGAAACCACCGGAGCCGCCATGTTGTCCTTATCTCAATGCTACACCCTGCAACTTCTGGAAAGCTGGTATGCAGCAGACCTACAATCATACTGTGCAGACCAGTGTCTGAGCACAAACGGCCAAAAACTACCTCCTTGGGCATGATCTGGCCAACTTGCATAATGCTGCATGTGTATCTGAGTTGATGTGGAAGATTAGAATGGGCAACAGAGTTTCCCTTCCTGCACATGACTATTCCTTATAATATGTACATACAAATCAATGTGTGCTGCTTCATGCTGCTCATGTTGAATTCACATGATGACATTCTCAGCAATAATTGTTCATGTGATGTAAGTTGCACCTTCATGCACTTGAACAATCCATGGTGTCTTGTTGTTTGCAGGTGTACCGCACAAAGCATAACACTTTTGAACAGCACGTTTGGGACCCCAATAAAGAAATCTCACCACTGTGCATCTTCTGAAACAATATGCCAAGGGTATTAAACATTACGCACTCCAAAATATTCTAGCTGGCCTTGGAGAGTGTCCACACCTCTAAAGGTTTGTTTGTGCATGTATTCAGCACCTAAGCTTGGCACACAATATATGATGTGAAAAGGTGGTTTAGAGCCCTATTGTGCTTCATTCTCATTCAGACATCCAAACACTGCATTGTGACTCAGGTTAAGGCAATCGTGCTCCCACGATGCTGTACAATGTAACGTTGTTGATTAAATAGTGTGCTTGTGATTTTATTTATTTATATATTTATATAGCGCACTGATACCCAAAGGCGTCTAGGCGCTGACATCCA
This sequence comes from Triturus cristatus, assembly GCF_964204655.1. Classification (NCBI taxonomy): domain Eukaryota; kingdom Metazoa; phylum Chordata; class Amphibia; order Caudata; family Salamandridae; genus Triturus; species Triturus cristatus. The sequence goes on from NC_140591.1 coordinate 822,230,358, forward strand.
ATCTCCAGCCTGCCGTGGGGGATTCTGAAGAAAGAGAACTAATCACTGCATGGCATTAGGCCTGAAAAAGCCAGGTCTTCAGACTCTTCCTGAAGGATATCAGGTCTGATGAATTTTTCAATGAGCATGGCAATTGATTCCATAATCTGGTAGTAATGTATAAAAAGCTTTTTCCACCCCAGTTGGAGAGACGTACCGTGGGTGCCTCCACCAGCCGATGGCAAGCAGACCGCAGCAATCTGGGAGGAGTATACCAACGAAAGTGGTCCATCAGATAGGCAGGACCCTGATTGTGCAGCGCCCTAAAGGCGATGCAGAGGGCCTTAAACGTAATCCTCTTTTCCACCAGGAGCCAATGGAGGGAATTAAGGGCCGCCTTTGCAGACGCATATGCACCAACATGGCAAAGATATGGCAAATCAGATTAAAGACAATCACTATTGCCAGCAATCCTATCTTCTGACCTAACTTTACGTTATGGTGATGTTGACACATACAAAGGAGCTGTGACTCTGGATCTTGCTGCAAATATTTTGTAATCACTGACATAAGCTTACAAATTGTGGATGTAACGGACTCTTTGTAGTGGTTTGTGTGAATGACACCTGGTGCAACAAAGATTTGAACATCATTAACAGTCATCTCAGTCAAGGATGTACACGCATTCCATGTCTGGTCATAGTCATCACCAACACCACTCACATGTCTCCTCTCCTGTCTGTACGCGGTGTAATCCACATGCATGTGCTGGAGTGACATAACCCATTTATATTTCTTGCATGGGTATCACTGACTGGGAATGTGCAAAGTTACATCCGGATGACATGTGCATTGCTCTATCTTAACTTACTGATTTGTTCACACTTCACCCTTGTTCAAAACATCATCACACTGGAGGCAAGGTACATGTGATACATGCCTATGCTGCATACTACTGCATACAGGATTTTAGCCAGACATTCCTCACATCTGACAATGAGAATATTTGATGGATGCACTCACCAGTGGTGTGTGGGTCCCTGAATGTGTCTGTCCCCCAAGTGATCAGTGGTCGACCAGCTGTGAGACATGAAAAACATGTGTGTTGGATTTAGACGTCAATTCACACAACTGTCCTATTCATCATCAGATTCATCAACATCAGTGACAATGCCCTGTAACTGTACTGTTGCAGTTCAGGTTGCATACATGATTGTGTCTACTTTGCCTGTTCTTCGACAAGACATGACCAATGCTTAGTTTGGCAACACAAGACAATCATGCATGCAAATTTGCACATTTTGCACACACTACTTGTGTCACACATTCCCATGGCCACATTTCTCCCAACAACAACATGTACTCCATGGTCTGTAGAAAATATTATCGCTGCAGATCTCACAAGGGTGTATCACAACAATTGATGGACTATGATCACACCTTCTGAATGTGGCAGAGTGACACTCCGGAGATGGCCTATTTTATGAACACCAATTTTTCAAATCTCATCGTACATTACACAAAACCTAGGTACAAGGGCAGTGTACATAGGAGGCAGTGCAAAAATTAAGACCAGTTAAAATCAGATCCTAACTTGTCAAAACCAGGAGAAAAGCATCATTTATCCTCGTTTTTGCTTTTTTCATGTGTGATGCCTTGTGCAGAACAAGCAGAAAAAGCGAAATGCCTTGTATTGTTTATGTACACTAAGGTCCCCCTTCCTATACTTAAACAATCTTTCCCCTGCACGCAGACACACTTGCACTATGGTGCAAGGGTGCCTGCGTTGGCACTACACTGCTAAGTGTCGCGCCAGCACAGGCAGAACTGCAAGTCTGCACCATATTGCTGAAATTATGGTGCAGTCTTGCGTTTCAGTAGTGGCAAAGTGAGCCGTTAAGCCATGATGGCTAACGCCTCACTCCGCCACTTTATTGAACATGTGCCCCATTGTGTTTCAGACTGTATTTTTGACTTTGTGACAAAAGAGTTCATTTAACAATTTAGAGGTTGTAATTACCACCTTGTAGGCCAATGAGGACTCCGAGGTGGTCCAACATGTCACCCTCACAGCGCACGCAATCCTGCTATCAGTGCTTCCATTGTATGACAGTCCTGTCAACCCCGAAGATCCGCAGCATCTGACTGTGTACATGCTCCCACCTCACCTTCCGTACATGTACAGAATACCCCTGCAAGATCCGACCCCAACTCTCAACCATCAAGGGCAGGTAGTATTTGACTAGCCAGATGAGGCCCCCCAATGCCCCCTCCGACATACTACCCTCCCTACCCACACCCACCATCTTCCAGAACACACCTAAACCCACTAGTAAAAAAATAAAGCCCAAATATATACCCCAGAAACTATTAATAATGTAAAATTACCCGACAAGATTTGGTACAAGACGTAAAAAACAAGTAAGGACAGGTACACAAGACTTCACAGAGACACTAGGGACAGTTCACAGGACACAACAACACTCTCAACTTCCGAAAACACCAGCACACAACTCTAAACACCTCCAGCTCTCTCCACATTCACTAACAGTGTGCTCAAAAGAGAAAGTGAAAGTGTACAGTACTCCTCCAGTAGACAGGATGCATGCTGACATCACTTCCTGTATGTTTGCGGCCCGGTTTTTGTCTATGCGTAAAGATTCTGCACGCAAATTTGCTGTAGCTGTAATATTCTGTCTTGTTGCATGTATTTTGTGACAATTTTCCATAGCAGGTATGAAAAAATTATCATATTTACGTTAAAGCGGCTACATTTTGGACGCTATGTGCGTATTGTTCCTCAGATGAACAGGATTTCATGGAATTGCATGACTGATGTCAAAAATTTCCTTTGTGATGTGATCTGTGTTGGGTATGTGACTTAACTCGATCTGTAATGTCTAGATTACAGTTATACATAGCTGTCTACATGCACTTGGATCACACATTGCAGACTATACACATTAATTCATGTGTGATAATACATGCATGCATAAGTGCTCTTCATTGTGTTTGACATAGTATGTGTGACAACATTAGTGCCTTGCAATTTACTCATTTCTGTGCTGTCTGCTACTGTTTGACAAGCTTGCAAGACATATGTAAATGAACATCAGGCATCCAGTACTTGCAAAATATATTTTGCTTCCTTAAAACAATGTATATGCTTGACAACAGATTCATACTTGGTATTATTCAGCCTCGTTTAGCAGATGTGCACAATTTATATGCACTGCTGCAAAGTCAGTGATGTGCATGAATCAAGGTGGTAGTGTGACACAATGGTACATTATCTGATGATGTGAGCAGATTGTGTATAGTTTGCATTATATTTGCTATTTATGCTACATATGTGAGATGCATTCTTACATCTCATACAGCAGTTTGTGCCCGGAACAAAATCACATCAGTTTAGTGTTATAGTGCTATACAGCTTGAAGCTAAGTTGATACCAATATGTAGCCTGGACAGCTGACATGCAAAGCATTTTATGTGTGCCTACAGTTCGTCAAGTTTCATACTCGGTAAACTTCATGAGCTTGTGGTAGCAACAATGATGTTGTTGGCAGGAATCTAATCACCATAATACAGAAAGTGTCAGCTGTGTGCAAATCGAGTAGAGGACAACAAATCACACAAAGCCATCTGTTTGCTTGTTGTGGAGCCCGTGTCCAATGTGGACGTGACATTGTTGGATGACCACTACCGCGCAGCACTTTACATTGTGCACTACTTACAACAGCACAACGTTCGATGCCAGTAAGCACATACAGTAAAGATGGAATTGGATCAACACTGTCTGATTTATATTTGAGCCAGAGTGTCAGACACAGGTACTGCAGTGTTTATGTAAGGTCATGGTGTGCTCAACCATATTTCATGGTGCACTTAAGAGAGATAGGCCAGGGGGTCTAAAGATTACAAATCCTCTTCTTTCTCCAAGTATCCCTTCAATGATGGAGTCACAGGGTATATGATATAGAAAATAAATGTGTGTCATCAGGAGATGATGTCCCTATGACCCTAATGCCATGCCAACATGTTTCACCCCTATTAGTTGGCCTACATGAGTTCTGGGTTTTCTTATGGTCAAAATGGGGTTCCCTACCTGGGTCTTCAGTGGGGGTGTTTCCCTATCTTGTTCTCAATTGAGGGTGCAGACAGCTGCATTCTCCTGAAGCGGTGGAAGGTATACTTATCTCCCATCCAGTTATGTAGTGCTTTATGTGCGCCCTATTCAGGCGGATTTAATGTGTCTCAAAGGACTGCGGTCAGTTGGGGTAGCCTTGTATTCCCAATTTCCTCAAAGGTCCTGCTCCTCCGTCACACCAACTTGGTTCCCCCCTCTCTTGGCATTTGAAAATGTGTGACGAAGGGGCAGTACCTTTCAGGAAAGTTTGACTACAAGGCTATACCCACTGACCGCAGTCCCTTGAGACACCTTAAATCCACCTGAATTAGTAGTCATATGCACGCATGTCATGTAGTGAGTTTGTGATTTGCATTGTTTGCATGCTCTTCCGTTGCATTCTCCATTCTGCAACGACACAGAGTGATGGTTTATATGCTTTGAGGAATACTTGTGTTCAGTTGGTGCTCCCCTCATGCAGCACTACTTGCAATCCCATGATGCAGAAACACATGATGCATGGTGCATGTCTGACTATGTTTTTACATGTCAGCTAATTGTGCACCATCACATGTGAGTGCAGGGGATCTGTCATCTTCTTGTACATATTGCACATATGTTTATTTTATCATGTAGCACAGCAGGAGCATATGTTCTGTGTGATGTACTGCAAAACATTTTTGTGTGAAAATGTGCAGGCTTGTTGTGATGTTTGACATATGTCGTGATCATTTGGTATTGGTTGCTTGTGTAAAGTAGGTGGAGCTGTTACAAGGTATGTGGCATTACATTTGCTACATGAGCATTGTCACATATTTGAGATACATGATTGTGGACTTGAGGTGTGTGGTGTGTTCAGTTAGTACTTGCCAACAAGCAGTCCATTTCCATATATGCCATTCTCAAACCAGCGATTGATGATGGATGGTCGGAAGATATAGGAGTCATGCACACTCCCAGGGCTGAACTTTGCAACAACATTGATGAACAAGCCCCGGTGGTCCACAATTGCCTGCATGTTCATTGAGTGTGTGTATTTCCTGTTCCTGTAGATATGTGCAGTGTCCACAGGTGGCACAAGTAGAACATGGGTGCAGTCAATCGCCCCCAACATGTGTGGAAAACCAGCAATGGCATAAAAGCCTTGCTTGGTGTCAAGTAGTTCTTGCGCAGTGTTGGGGAAGTATACGTGCTGTGGCATCAGGCTGATAATGGCATCCAAGACAGTTGGGAGAAACCTTGAGAAGGATGACTGGGAGACTCCACCAACTCTGGCAGTGGTTGGTTGGTAGGTACAAGAGGCTAACATGTGCAGCACTGCTAGTAGCTTTGTCTGCAGAGGGATGTTGGTGCTATGATTTGATGGTGCCTGCAGCCTGGGGGCTATCTGGATAAGTATGCGGAGGATGGAGGTCCTTTTCAGCCTGTAGTGGGCTATCACATCCTCTGGTGTGAGGTCTATCAGGGTGATGCGTTGGCGGTAGACCTGCTCTCTTATTTGCGGCTTCCTCTGTGGTGGCCCTGGTGGCAATGGTGGTGGTTGTGGTCTTCTTGGGGCTCCGAGCTGCAAGAGTAGTACCTCCAAGGCATCGGTGGGTAAGCAAATGAGTGTCTGGGGTAGTCTACCTTATGTACTGTTTTTTTATCACCATTTTTTAGACTAGCTTTTTTCTGGTCTTAAAAACCAGCCGCTAACAAGCCTTAGCGGGTGTTTTCGGAAAGTATCGCCGGACCGGAAAAACATTGTTAATATCCCGAAGTGGGGTTAGCGGCCGTTTTTTGCACTGGAACACCTACCTTGCATCTCATTTTTGTTAGCTATCGCTAACAGAAGTGGCAATAGTAAAAATTAAAGTTTTCGCCAGGAAACTGACACTAACTGTGGCAACTTGTGAATGTGGCGATTAAAAAAAAGCTGCCATAACGTCAAAAAATTGCAGCTACGGCGGTGTTAAGTCCTTGTACATATGCCCCATGATGTCTTACTCTCAAAAAAGCAAGGCAACAGGAACACACTGCTGCCTCCAGTGAATCCTGCTCTGAGTCATGATATATTTATATCAGTGGCACACATTAATTCACAGAGCCATTGTGCCAGCTATAGCTATCACTTTTCTCATTTTAGCGCATACAATACATTATACACTAACATCCATAAAAACACATTAGAAAGAACTTCTAGCATCAACCCAGGGTCTGTACCCTTAGGCTGAACAGGAGTTAGGGGAGAGTCCTTCCTCCCCCTCAATGCCCTCCATTTGGTCTTCTGCACCCTCCACTGTAGAGTGATACTGCCAGACACCAGATCTGGTGGGACGCTGTTGTCAGTCACCACCCCAAGTTCTTCTAAAACTTCGGGGTCCCCCTTAGTGGATGGTCTCCCAGTACAGACTACATTTCCTCCTGGTGCCCCCTTGGGGTACTATCCAAGAGCTGGGATTGGGCATAGGGCTTAGGGCACCCTGGGACTTTGCTCACCCCCAACTCTCCTCCCACTCTGAGAAGAGACATGGGACCCACTACCCATGCCACTACACAGGGAACTGTCTGGGCTACTATGAACCTCCCCCTCCCTCAGTTGGTAGGAACCTGACCCACTAAGAAATGCCTTCCCAGTCTCTCTTATACTCACCCAGAGGTCTGCCTCCTTTGCAAGTTCCTTGGGGTCAGAGAACTTACACTCCAACAGGTGTTGGCGTGGCCCTGGAAAACAGCAACGGATCATGCGCTCTCTGACAATCATATTGCACAGCACTTCAAAATTGTCTACTGTGCTACCCTTCACCCATCCATCCAGTGCTTTGCAAAAATGCTCCACAAATTCCTCACAATACTGGGAAGACAGCATCCTGCTGCCCCTGAACCTCAAACTATACTCTTCAGGGGTGAATCAATATTTTCTTATCAGGGCTTTCTTCAGGGGGTTGTACCTCTGCTTGCCACTCCCATCCAGGGCCAGTAGGGCATCCCTTCCATTCTCGGGAATATAACTCCCCAGGCCAGTTATTCCCCTCCTTGAAGCTATGCTCCAAGTCTGTGGGTACGTGGGTGGTATTTTTAACACTAGACTCAATACTGCAGCCAGCTCTGGACTCTACCTGTTGTAGGTTCAGAACTTTAAAACTATACTCATAGGCCAGTTTCATTTCCTCTATAGCTAGTTTCTCCCTGGTGAAGGGCCTTTCAGCCGCTGCCATCCTCTCCTCAGCTTAGGCTCTGTCAGCTTCCACCCTTCTCTCTTCTACAGCCAGCTTGGCCAGCTGCAACCTCAGGTACCTCTCAGCCTGTCTATACTTGAGTTCCTCAGTGGACAGGGTGTGGGAGGTGACACTGCTCCTAGCACTAGACCCAGCAAGGGGCTCACTATCTATTGGGTCCTCTCTCTCGTCTGGCATTCATGTCCAGTCATTTTCTCCCTAATTCTCAAACTCTTCAGAGGCACTGCCATCTTGGGGTAGAGATTGGAAACCCTCTCACTCAGAATCCTCCCTAATCTCGAGGTCCTCCTCGGGGTCTTTCCTAAAACCACCATGCCCCCAGTTCTCTGTTATGGTTGCTCCCCGATGCAGCACACATGAAAGTGAGAAAATGGCATTGTATTTAAAGTTTGTTTATGAACAGGAAGGGGCACCTTCCTGTACATAAAAAACCATGGCATTTTGCTTTTTCCACGTGTGCTGCAGAAGGCAACACACGTGGAAAAAGCAAAAACAAGGAGAAATAATGCATTTCTCCTCGTTTTGCCAACTTAAGACCAGTTTGTACCTGGTCTTAATTTTGGCACTGCCTCCTATGTACGCCACCCTTGTACATAGGGGGCAGCGTAAAAATGAATGGGTGTTGCAGTGGAACGCCCACCGTAACACCCATTGTCCACCCCTTTCACGCTAGCCATAATGTGAAAGGGGGCCTCATGTACAAGGCAGCGTTAAGCCATGTTAAGTGGCTTAATGCTGCCTTGTACATAAGGCGCAGCCCTTATCGCAACCACAACATCAATATAGGTCACGTTGTGGTGGCGATAGGGGCTTGTACATATGCCTCTCAGAGTCATAAGCACAGAGAAATGCCCACTTTCTAAAAGTGGTATTTCTAAAATAGTGATGTAAAATCCAACTACACCAGTAAACAGGATTTATCACTACCATTCTAAACATACCAAACATGCCAACACCACTCCTTTCAGATCAGGAATTACCACTTAAAAGTATCTAAGGGAATTCCCAATGCTAGTCTATGAGAGGAGAAGGCCTCCCAGCAGTGAGAAACAAAAATAGGCTGTTTGTCACTACTTGGACATGCCACACATAAAGGCACATGTCCTACCTTTCATTTACACAGCACCCTGGCCATAGGGCTGCCTGGAGCCTACCTTAGGGGTGACCTATTTGTAAGAAAAGAGGCATTTAAGACTTGGCAAATAGTTTTGAACTGTGCACACAGGCCCTATGATGGCAGGCCTGAGACAGGTTTAAAAGGCTACCTCTTTCGGCAGCACAGGCAGTGCTGCAGGTCCACTAGTAGCATTTAATTTACAGGCCCCGTATATATGGGATACCAATTTACAAGAGACTTACAAGTACATCAAATATGCCAGTCAGGTGTTTACCAATCATATCATGTTCAGGGGGAGAGCACATGCACTTTAGCACTGATTAGCAATTGTAACGTGGCCAGAGTACTAAAGTCAACAAAAAGGATATAGTTGCTATGACTTTACCCAACAGCCCTTGCAACGAAGAAATACAAAATACACATCACCATTCACCTGATATCTATTGTCAGAGAAGGTGTGTGCACATTTAGTAAAGCCCTCCAGCCCCAGATAACAAAAATGCACTAACAGCCCAATGAACAAGACACTGTGATTTATCTGAAAAACAGACTACAACAAAGTGTCTGTAACTCATCATCAAAGCTAAATCAGACTGGGGTCTGACATGGAAACCTTGCAACAATGCTGAAAATATACCTAGACTGCCTTAAGATCTACAAATTTATACCACATAATGGGCCTGATTCACAAAGATAAACTTACACTTTTGAGTAAGTTTACTATTGTTTGCTATTAACAAATAGTATAGTTACAAGTGTGGACTGTGGAGTCTCGGTACAAGTGTGAAGTCTCCGCACATAAAAGATAGGTGTTTTTATGTACGGAGACTCTGTACTCGCAAAGATACTACTCATAAATCCCGTTGTTTATAGCAAACAATCATAATTGTACACAAAAGTGTAAGTTTACCTTTGTGAATCAGGGCCTGTGTGTTATAAAAATGGCACCAACATAAGACAAAAAAGTTACCAATAACACAACACAGCATGTAGATATCTTTTTAACATTACAGAACTACGGGGGTGTGGCCAGGATGGTGGCCTAGGCAGATGTCTCCATCTAAGCTCCATATGAGCCCAGCATTATCCGCAATCATCCTGGGTCCCAGTGACCACATCGGCATTGTTGGGGTGCCTAACTACCCTCTACCTCCCACCTGGATGTGTCTGCCTCCATTGGTGTCAGTAGCAGCATGAGCTCACTTCACCGACTGCCTTGAAGATGCGCAAGAGCCCACACCGCACTGGGGCTGCAGTGTAGACTTGCTATTGCTGCAGGAGCAGCTGTTTCCTCTCACTCTGACCACTCCTGCAATGAAGGTGGACTGAAGGTCGAGGGGCCTCTCCTATTCTTCGGGGACCTGCACGGGCCGCAGGTCCATGTCCCTGCGGCGGGTTGAGATAGGCGCCACACTGAGTGGAGCAGCTTGGGCTGCGCTGGCTGAGTTTCACTACAATGGTGGCAGCCATGTAATTATTGCCCACTGAGGGCCCCTCTTGCTGCAGAGGGGGCCCTAGCATTGTGCGCTTGTCCTTGCTACCCCCAAATGTCCCTTAAGGAGGCATACTAGGCCCTGAAGCTGGTGGAGGAAGGATGCCCTGAATGTGCGGTCTGAGCCAGATTGATATATAAGCTGAGACGTGGAGGTGTTGAGGTCGGTGGCCCCAGCAAGATGGCTTGTATTGCTGCAGTAATTCTAGATGCTGCATTTGAGTCACAACCTGCTAGATATTGGGACCCATACATGATTGAGGATGTATACCGCCAGCAGAGGCCTCCTGCCCTCTATAGCCCATAAGTTGAAGACCCCGGAAAGTGGACCATGATTTGGGGGTGGAACACCCAATGAGGACCCCTCAGTGACTGCGGGTGAGTCACCCACTCCGGGCTCACCTGGGAACTTTTCGATGGCTAGTGGAAGGAGGCCCCCCATTTCTACGCTGTAAATCCCTTTAATTGCCACTGGCCAGGGCCACACCACTGTGCAACTTCCTCTGCAGCTCCTGGCATGACTGGCTTTGAGACACTTGGCTGTCGCCTGTGATCCAACAGACGGAATGCACGGGGAGATCAAAATCCACACACCTGGAGGCGCCTGTGTGGACTGGGAGTTGATTATTGAGAAGTGCTCAGCTGGTCCTCCACACTGTGAGTTGGTGGATTGGACCTGATGAAAGGGTCCCTCTGCTTGGTGCTCAGAGCTCCTATAGGGCGCCTGGTGTCACAAATCTTTTGCTTACTGGTGGCACTTCACCATTGTGGTATACTAATCAGACCTAGCGCCTTGAGAGATCAGACATCTTTTGCTGGCCTTGTAGAAGGGTGAGCTGGTCCCCTGTCCTAGGAGTGGCCCTACCAGCACACTGTCTGGATCTTCTGAAGCCATTCCATCATGGTGAGGCACAAAGTGAGCAAGACTACAGGCTTGAGAGAAGGGCAACCTCCAGTCCCTGATGCTGAAGAAGCGGAGTTGGATGGCAAGTTACAACATCTGGAGGTCACTCTGGATCGACACTCCACCCAATTTGAACATATTTTGCAGGCCATACTGGATACCAAGACAGCACTTGAATCTAAGATTCAGCATCCTTAGACATCGGCTTGCTTCGCACGGATCACCGCAAGTTGGCTGAGTGGGTGGATGACACTGAATCCACCTTGACAGGTATACAACCCACGGTGCAAGACCTTCAGTCCCAGGTACAGGAGATGAAAGCTGACATTGTATTCCTGCAGCACAGATGGGAGGACGTAGAAGGCTGCTCTAGGCACAACAATGTGCAATTTGTGGGCTTTCTCGAACATGCTGAGGGACCCAATGAAGAACTCTTCCTTGAGCAGTGGTTGCCTGAAGAAGTACTAGCTGGGCTAGTTCTGCAATTCTTCTCCATTGAATGAGCCCGACATCTACTGGGGAGGCCACCACAAGCGTGGGTACACCCACGCCCGGTGACTGTCAACTCCTCAATTATTGCGACAGGGATATTCTTCTACAGCTCTTTCATGCCATGGATCCTTGGCGCTTTGAGAACTCTGATATCACTGCCTTTCCCAACTACAATACACAAGTACAGCACCACCAGGCCTCATACACGACAGTGAAGGCTCAACTGTGCACCTCAGGGCTTGTCTACGCCTTTTTGTTCCCTGCCAAACTTCGCAATACGGATGGTAATCACACCCGCATCTTTGCGCCTCCCAAATACACTTGTACCTGGCTCCATGCTAGGGCCTGGTGAGTGATGCGGCCCCGACCCAGAATCATGCGGACTGGCTCACACCACTGTGGTGGAAATGTATACCTTGCAGGCTATGCTCCACTGCTACTTCGGAACAGGGGACCCATAAACGTGCACAGGCAGTGGAGGGGATCTACACCATCTTAGTAACTCCTTTGAGACCTTGAGATCTGAGACTGCCACTGATACTGCCTCGGACTCTGATGACACTATGGTCTGAACTGGCAACAAGGTCAGGGGCCCATCAGTGATGCCCCACATGGCTGATGACTTATGACTCTCTCTTGTTGATTCTTCATTGGAGTAAGCTGGCTGTAGCTCCACATGGGTGGACTCTTATTGGTGACTAAGGGGTGCAGAGGATGAGCCGGTGTGGGTTTAATGGGCGATATGCTTCCATGTCATTCCTGACCTTGGTTTACCCTAATGTATTTGTGGACATTGCGGTTTCAAAGTCTGTTTTGTTTGAATGCTTTTTTACTTTATCAAGGGGATGGGATATTTTTGTTCCCAGGGGGTGGTGGGAGGGAATGATTCTCAAGTTTTTGTTCATTTTGTTGCCAAGGGTATAGGTTTCCTGCTGTCTGCTGACCTGTATGCTCATTGCACAACCTCTGGCTGGAGAACCACGGGGGTTGCAGCAACGGTATTCTCAATGGGCATGATCCAGTGTTGGATAGATTAGCATTCCATAGCTTGCCTCCTTTTCCGATGTTTGCATCGCCCCAACAAAAACACATTATGACTTTGAATATACGGGGCATTGCTACCCCTGCCAAGCTCTATGGCATTCAGATGTATCTTAGGCGGTGCATGTACAGATGGCATACCTCCAGGAGACACACCTGACATAGACAAAACACCATAAATTGCATGCAAAATGGAATGGACAGGTTTATGGAACCACAGTGTTGGCTTATGCCAGGGGGCTCTCATCTGAATTGCCCTGGGGGTTCCCTTTGTTTCTGACACCCATATGACCAACCTGGAAGGCAGGGATGTTGTCATGGAGGGGAAATGGGATGGTAGACCCATAGCATTGATGGCTTTATAGGCCCCTAATGTGGGCCACCCAGCCTTTATAGATGGACTCACACTGTCCTTGCTGCATGACCTCCAAAATCCCATTCTATGGTGCGGTGACTTCAATTGCATAATAGATGTGGATATGGACATTTCAGTCCCCCCCTTGCCTGGGCGACATGCCATAGAATGACTGTCCATTGGGAGAATGACTGACCCATTATGGGGTGTGCGATCCATGGTGACCTCAGCAGCCAAAGGAGCGCGAGTACTCAAATTACTCCACTGTACACAGCATACATACCAGTATAGACTTGCTTTTTTGCATTGCCCCTCTTGTCTGTGTGATCCTGTATATGGAATATCTAGAGTACACAGTGTCCGACGACTGCCCATTTCTACCTTCCCTGCGATGGGACAGCACCAAAATTCCGACCTGGTGGTTGCAGTCTGTCTCCTTCCTTGATACTCCGTTTCATGAGGGCTTAGCTGAGTGCTTTACAGACTACTGTGAGCTCAATGCCAGCAACTGTTCTGATAGAGCGACTGAGTGGGGCGCTCATAAGGAGGTTACACGTGGGCATTGTATTGTTACCACTTGGGGCGTTTGACAGACAGCTTGTTGAGAGACATACTGGCTAAAGAGCATGAGATATGTGGCTTAGAACTGGAACAACCGCAGTTCCCTGCTCGGCTTGTTCTTTTCTCCACCTGCGTGGGGAACACAGGGACTTGGAATGGCAACTGGGGTGGCTTGACTATAGTCATCACCTTGCCATGTTGCACGACAAGGGTGACCGCACAGGTAAAATGTTGGCATGGCTGTTACGTGAACAACGCTCCTTCCCCCTTGTGTGCACTGCGAGTGGACGATGGCATGATCCTGAATCCAAAAGATAACATTAATGCGACCTTTGTGAGTTTTTATATCTCCCTTTACCCGGATGTGCAGGGTCCTTCCAAATCCACCCTGTGTGCCAGTCTTCGGGTGCTGCCGTTCCCCGAGCTCAATGCAGCCCAGGTAGCCGATCTCGATGTTCCCCTTCAACTAGACAAACTGCATTTGGCCATCTCGCAAATTAAGAGCAACAAAACACTGGGTACCGATGGCCTCCCGATAGAATATTATTCCCCATATAGAGCTATCCTGATGCCCAATGACTTGTAGGTTTACAATGCAGCATATAACACAGGGGACCTCCCTGATACACTCCTCAAGGATCTCATTGTGGTTCTTTTCAAAGCCGGACCGTGATCCTCTAGATTAGAGCTCATACAGGTCGCTTTCTATGTAAAGTCTAGACTGTAACATCTTAGGGAAAGTCTTGGCAAATAAATTGCTGCGGCTACTCAGCACTCTTGTGCATGAGTGTTAGACCTGGCACCTTGGCGTGAGTTTCCCTTCCACTTTTTGATGGTGTGCCTCGATTGTTTTGCTGGTGTTGTCCGCTCAGGGCACTGCGCCACGGCTAATCCGTGCCGCAGTGCAAGTGCTCCCTAGGTAAAGTGTACCTGTAATTGATGTTCATGATTGGTTTATTGGATTCACTGTCAGTCCCCAGTAAAGTGCACCAGGGGTGCCAGGGTTTGTGAATGCCAATGCTGCTGGTGGGCTTGCAGCGCTGGTTGCGCCACCCACAGAAAGCGGCCTTGTAAAATGTGTCTAGGGTCTGCCACCGCAGACCCTGTGCGCGGTCTGGGACCGTCGCGCTGACTGCGCAAGTGCCCCCACATGCCAGTCCCTAAACCTTCCCTTACCTACATATTAGCCACCCCTCTGGTAGGCCCAAGGGCAGGGTACATTGTAGGCATAAGGTAGGACATGCCCTGATGTGTGTGGCATGTCTTAGTAGTGAATTACAGCCATTTTCGTTTTTCACTATTGAAGGCTACCTGCTCTCCATAGGCCAGAATGGGCTGCTGGAGTCACTACACGCTGTGACCCCAGTGGACTCAGAGAGCATGGTAGAATGTCAAGTTTAGTATGCCTGAACTCAGAATAATAAAATACTTCTTGTAGTCAAGTTTATTTTAATATCCTGGGTTTGTAAATACTACTTTTAGAAAGTTAGTATTTACTGACCTGGCCATTTCAGTCCGCCTCTGCTGTGTGTGTGTGTTCTGCCTAGCAACAGTAAGGAGCAGGGTTGGGGAATCCCCAGAGACAGGTTGGCTGCCAGGTGGTGGGTAGAGAGATGACACCAGGATGGGTGGGAGGAGTACACCTTGACTCTTGAATAGACCTGTGCTCTGCCACCACAAAGCCGGCGCCGCCCCCTGTGGAGCGGCTGATGTCTCTGCCCTGCTGCTGAAAGGAAAGAGCAGAGTCACCATAACAAAGTGCTCCAGAACTGGACTGAGCCAGGCCCAGGCCCCCTGGCGCTAAAGAACAAAAGAATCACGGTATAAAAGTAGGAGCCTGGCTCCTAAGAAATCAGAATCCTGTTTTACCACAAAGAACCTCTGCCCGACTAGAAGGAGAAGAAGACGCTGGAGGAGCTGGCCTGCTGCTTGCCTTGCTGAGAAAGGAGAGGAAGAGACTACTGAAAAGACTTTGCTGCTTTGTGCTCTAAACATTCTCCAAGGGCTTGATCTGAGCTTGCCCCCTGAACTGAATCCCAGGACCAGTGGGTTCTCTGTGCTTTTGCTCGTCCTCCGATTCGAGCCGTGTGTGCATCCCGCTGGAAAGAGACTGCGCCCCTCATCGCCCCTCCTAGGGCCGTGACACTCAGGAGCTTGGCTGCCTCAACCCCGTGAGAGCCCCGCTCCGTCCGGAGCCGCTCTCTGTCCCCGGGCTAGGTTGCCTGCACCCCTGTCACCGCCTGCCACTGGAGCGCGTTGAACGCGCTATCACCCCTCCGGCCGGAAACCGTCCGACGACTGTGATCTACGCCGGGTCATCCAGCTGCACTGACCGTGCCCTGTGACCCCGCTTCGCTATCCCCGGACATCTCAGGCCGCGCCGCCCCCGCTGTGGAGACCCCCCTGCACCGCCGTGCTAAGGGTCGCTGGCCGCGCCTGCCTGCTGCCCACACCTGCTGATTGAGGATCCAAGACCACTTCCCAAGCTGAGAGTCGCACCGACCTGTGCCGACTCTCCACATCACTAAAGGAGTTCCAGTATCGGGCTCGGGGCCCGCAACGCCTTATTTCCCCGTTCGCAGGAGCCGATCTCTGTAAGTACTGGAACCACAAGTAACATTTGCAAGAGACTACAAAGTGTCCATTTGAAGCCACGAACAAAGAACATTTGCCTGCTTTACAACCTGGTGGCATAGCGAAAACGTTATTGGTCTTGTGATAAGTCTGCTGAGATATATATACCTATTTTTACATAAAGAAGCGTATTTTTCTACATATCCAAGTCTGGTGTCCGTTTCTGGGGGGATTGATGTATTTACTGTGTGTGTGATTGTAAGTGCTTAACCAACGACGCCTGAGGAATCGCCTTGGCTGCTCACGCCACGCACCTAGAGGGTGAGCAAGGGTCATTCACAAGGGGTTATCCTGCGCCCTGACATAGAGGAGAGGGTTCCTGCTTGACACAAGGGCAACCTTGCGCCAACCAGAGACCCCCAAGTCTAACATTGGTGGCAGCGGTGGGATTTCGGATTTGCACTTGTAATTTGCATACAGTGAATTATTAATCACCAGATAGTGAGAGCAGACCAAGTAACGCAGCCACAGGTTTTCATTTTTGAACTTTGTTGAGACATCTGCCATTATTGCAACCATGCCTAGCTCACTCTCTGCTGGAAGAGCACACTTTGTGATTTCTGGAATGGATGAGGTGGATTGGGAGAGACTGGAAGGTTACACAGCGGAGCAATTGAAAGGCTACAGTGTAAAATTCAGAGTTCCCCATACTGGATTCAGGAAGAAGAACCAGTACCTCAAGGCGTTGAGAGCCTAGAAGGGGTCAAGAGATCCACAGAATGCGGGGGACATCGTTCCACCCGACAACCTTGAGGAGCCCAGCAGAGTCCGGTCGCCAGAGGAGCTGGCAGACAGGGCAGCAGACAGGGCGCATGCGATGGAGATGGCAAAGTTGGCAGGACAAATGGAAATGGAAAAGCAGAAGTTGGCCCTGGAGGCACAACAACGCCAAATGGATCATGAGATAAGATTGAAGGAGTTGGAGCTGAAGGCGAAAAGTTTGGACACCGCTCCTTCTGGTGGCAGCACTCCACCGGTGCAGGTAGAGTCCAAGGTGTACATCCCCAAAGATGTAGTAAAGGAGTATTTTAGAAAGGATGACATAGGGCAGTGGTTTAGAGCCTATGAGGTGGCCATGTCTTCACACCGGGTCCCTGAGAAAGACTGGGGAGCGGGGTTGTGGGGAAGGTTCCTTGCTGAAGGGCGTGACACACTGTCAGATTTACCCTTAGATCTCCAAGCCTCATACCCCCATATGAAGGAAGCTTTAATGACCAGGTATGGGTTAACTCCTGAGCTATATCGACAGAGGTTCAGGGAGACTAAGAAGATCCCTGAGAGTACGTATGTGGAGTATGTAACTTTTTTCTGCAGAGCACTGGATGGTTGGGTGAAGGGTAGCAAGGTGAATTATTATCAAGGGTTGCTTGATTTAATTGCATGGGAGCACTTGT
The DNA here is from genome assembly GCF_964204655.1 of Triturus cristatus. Taxonomy (NCBI): domain Eukaryota; kingdom Metazoa; phylum Chordata; class Amphibia; order Caudata; family Salamandridae; genus Triturus; species Triturus cristatus. The sequence goes on from NC_140591.1 coordinate 822,247,674, forward strand.
CCAGTCAATGTTTTCCTGAGCTACGCCAGCACCTGATTGATAGCAAGCTGTCCAACCCGAGGAAGCTTGCTGAGGAGGCGGACCGCTGGCTCAGCACCAGGGTCCACAAAGGTCAAGTGGGAGACTCCGCCAAAGGTGGGCAGGGTCCCCAGCAGAAGAGTGGGGGGACAGGGGTAAACAGAAAGGGTTCCAAAAAGGCCCCCAAAGTAATCCCCAAGGGAACCAGCAGAAGGGTTCTCAGCCTCCCCCACCCCCGCAGCAGAACGGGGCCCCGACAGGTAGACCTGTTCCAAAGGGGCCCTTCAATTGTTACAGGTGTGGTGACCCGGGTCACATTGCCTCTGATCCTAAGTGTCGCCTCTTTGGTAAGACCGCACCCACTGGTGCTCCACCCCGGCAAGTAGCTAATATTAATTTTGGGGAGGAGGTAGCCGTCCAGGAGGGTGGGGGTCCCGGGCAGATGACCCTAGTCTCGCTAGGAGACAGTGAGATGGTCCCTGAAACCTTTACCCTCTAACACTAAGAAATATGGGCAAGTAGTGACCATCAATGGAAAGAAGGTTGAGGCTCTTAGAGATACAGGAGCCAGCGTGACCTCGGTGAGGCAACACCTGGTGTCTCAAGAGCAGATTGTACCCAATGCCTACTGTAGGGTTGTCAATGCTGACAACATAGAGAGTCGTTGTCCAATGGCTCAAGTTCCCTTTGAGTGGGGGGAGGTCTCTGGTACTCTACAAGTCGCTGTGAGAACTGACATGCCTGTAGACTGTCTGCTAGGGAACGACCTGGAGAGCTCCCCTTGGGAAAAGGTGGAGAAGACCACGCATCTGAGGATGGTGGGTCTACCCGACTGGGCGTGCGTGACCACCCGGTCCATGGCAGCCAGTAGGGGTGTTGAGAGGGTCCTGGAGCCTGAGGGAGAGGTCCAGGAACCGGCCTTAGGGAGAAGGCGCAGGAGGCGCGGGAAACCGGCCCCCGAAGTTCCCACGGCCCAGGAGGAAGTAGACCCTGAGGGGGATGCTCTGGAGCCTACCGGGGAACAGATTGCCGAAATGGGAGACCTGCCTGAGCTGACCCATTGGCAGCAAGAAGGAGGTCCCTCCAGGGAGGAATTCTGCAGGGAGCAGAAAGAATGCCCTTCTCTCGTGGGTATGCGGCAGCAGGCTGCAGACCAGGCCAATGGTGTTCAGGCCAAAACACACTACGTGTACTGGGAGAGTGACCTCCTGTATTCCGAGCCTAAGGCTGCTGAACCTGGGTCAGCCCGTGTGCTGGTGGTACCCCAGAAGTTCAGAACCTTCCTACTGGGGCTGGCTCATGATGTGCCTTTAGCAGGACATTTGGGGATGGACAAGACCTATGACAGGCTTGTCACCCACTTTTACTGGCCCCAAATGCACAAGAATTCAGATTCCTACTGCAGAACCTGTCAGACTTGCCAGGCAAGTGGTAAGAGCGGAGGGAAGCACAAGGCTCCTCTGCAGCCCTTCCCCGTGGTCGGTACGCCATTCCAGCGAGTGGGTATTGATGTTGTGGGGCCTCTGAACAACGCTCCTTCCCCCTTGTGTGCACTGCGAGTGGACGATGGCATGATCCTGAATCCAAAAGATAACATTAATGCGACCTTTGTGAGTTTTTATACCTCCCTTTACCCGGATGTGCCGGGTCCTTCCAAATCCACCCTGTGTGCCAGTCTTCGGGTGCTGCCGTTCCCCGAGCTCAATGAAGCCCAGGTAGCCGATCTCGATGTTCCCCTTCAACTAGACAAACTGCATTTGGCCATCTCGCAAATTAAGAGCAACAAAACACTGGGTACCGATGGCCTCCCGATAGAATATTATTCCCCATATAGATCTATCCTGATGCCCAATGCCTTGTAGGTTTACAATGCAGCATATAACACAGGGGACCTCCCTGATACACTCCTCAAGGATCTCATTGTGGTTCTTTTCAAAGCCGGACCGTGATCCTCTAGATTAGAGCTCATACAGGTCGCTTTCTATGTAAAGTCTAGACTGTAACATCTTAGGGAAAGTCTTGGCAAATAAATTGCTGCGGCTACTCAGCACTCTTGTGCATGAGTGTTAGACCTGGCACCTTGGCGTGAGTTTCCCTTCCACTTTTTGATGGTGTGCCTCGATTGTTTTGCTGGTGTTGTCCGCTCAGGGCACTGCGCCACGGCTAATCCGTGCCGCAGTGCAAGTGCTCCCTAGGTAAAGTGTACCTGTAATTGATGTTCATGATTGGTTTATTGGATTCACTGTCAGTCCCCAGTAAAGTGCACCAGGGGTGCCAGGGCTTGTGAATGCCAATGCTGCTGGTGGGCTTGCAGCGCTGGTTGCGCCACCCACAGAAAGCGGCCTTGTAAAATGTGTCTAGGGTCTGCCACCGCAGACCCTGTGCGCGGTCTGGGACCGTCGCGCTGACTGCGCAAGTGCCCCCACATGCCAGTCCCTAAACCTTCCCTTACCTACATATTAGCCACCCCTCTGGTAGGCCCAAGGGCAGGGTACATTGTAGGCATAAGGTAGGACATGCCCTGATGTGTGTGGCATGTCTTAGTAGTGAATTACAGCCATTTTCGTTTTTCACTATTGAAGGCTACCTGCTCTCCATAGGCCAGAATGGGCTGCTGGAGTCACTACACGCTGTGACCCCAGTGGACTCAGAGAGCATGGTAGAATGTCAAGTTTAGTATGCCTGAACTCAGAATAATAAAATACTTCTTGTAGTCAAGTTTATTTTAATATCCTGGGTTTGTAAATACTACTTTTAGAAAGTTAGTATTTACTGACCTGGCCATTTCAGTCCGCCTCTGCTGTGTGTGTGTGTTCTGCCTAGCAACAGTAAGGAACAGGGTTGGGGAATCCCCAGAGACAGGTTGGCTGCCAGGTGGTGGGTAGAGAGATGACACCAGGATGGGTGGGAGGAGTACACCTTGACTCTTGAATAGACCTGTGCTCTGCCACCACAAAGCCGGCGCCGCCCCCTGTGGAGCGGCTGATGTCTCTGCCCTGCTGCTGAAAGGAAAGAGCAGAGTCACCATAACAAAGTGCTCCAGAACTGGACTGAGCCAGGCCCAGGCCCCCTGGCGCTAAAGAACAAAAGAATCACGGTATAAAAGTAGGAGCCTGGCTCCTAAGAAATCAGAATCCTGTTTTACCACAAAGAACCTCTGCCCGACTAGAAGGAGAAGAAGACGCTGGAGGAGCTGGCCTGCTGCTTGCCTTGCTGAGAAAGGAGAGGAAGAGACTACTGAAAAGACTTTGCTGCTTTGTGCTCTAAACATTCTCCAAGGGCTTGATCTGAGCTTGCCCCCTGAACTGAACCCCAGGACCAGTGGGTTCTCTGTGCTTTTGCTCGTCCTCCGATTCGAGCCGTGTGTGCATCCCGCTGGAAAGAGACTGCGCCCCTCATCGCCCCTCCTAGGGCCGTGACACTCAGGAGCTTGGCTGCCTCAACCCCGTGAGAGCCCCGCTCCGTCCGGAGCCGCTCTCTGTCCCCGGGCTAGGTTGCCTGCACCCCTGTCACCGCCTGCCACTGGAGCGCGCTGAACGCGCTATCACCCCTCCGGCCGGAAACCGTCCGACGACTGTGATCTACGCTGGGTCATCCAGCTGCACTGACCGTGCCCTGTGACCCCGCTTCGCTATCCCCGGACATCTCAGGCCGCGCCGCCCCCGCTGTGGAGACCCCCCTGCACCGCCGTGCTAAGGGTCGCTGGCCGCGCCTGCCTGCTGCCCACACCTGCTGATTGAGGATCCAAGACCACTTCCCAAGCTGAGAGTCGCACCGACCTGTGCCGACTCTCCACATCACTAAAGGAGTTCCAGTATCGGGCTCGGGGCCCGCAACGCCTTATTTCCCCGTTCGCAGGAGCCGATCTCTGTAAGTACTGGAACCACAAGTAACATTTGCAAGAGACTACAAAGTGTCCATTTGAAGCCACGAACAAAGAACATTTGCCTGCTTTACAACCTGGTGGCATAGCGAAAACGTTATTGGTCTTGTGATAAGTCTGCTGAGATATATATACCTATTTTTACATAAAGAAGCGTATTTTTCTACATATCCAAGTCTGGTGTCCGTTTCTGGGGGGATTGATGTATTTACTGTGTGTGTGATTGTAAGTGCTTAACCAACAACGCCTGAGGAATCGCCTTGGCTGCTCACGCCACGCACCTAGAGGGTGAGCAAGGGTCATTCACAAGGGGTTATCCTGCGCCCTGACATAGAGGAGAGGGTTCCTGCTTGACACAAGGGCAACCTTGCGCCAACCAGAGACCCCCAAGTCTAACATTGGTGGCAGCGGTGGGATTTCGGATTTGCACTTGTAATTTGCATACAGTGAATTATTAATCACCAGATAGTGAGAGCAGACCAAGTAACGCAGCCACAGGTTTTCATTTTTGAACTTTGTTGAGACATCTGCCATTATTGCAACCATGCCTAGCTCACTCTCTGCTGGAAGAGCACACTCTGTGATTTCTGGAATGGATGAGGTGGATTGGGAGAGACTGGAAGGTTACACAGCGGAGCAGTTGAAAGGCTACAGTGTAAAATTCAGAGTTCCCCATACTGGATTCAGGAAGAAGAACCAGTACCTCAAGGCGTTGAGAGCCTGGAAGGAGTCAAGAGAGCCACAGAATGCGGGGGACATCGTTCCACCCGACAACCTTGAGGAGCCCAGCAGAGTCCGGTCGCCAGAGGAGCTGGCAGACAGGGCAGCAGACAGGGCGCATGCGATGGAGATGGCAAAGTTGGCAGGACAAATGGAAATGGAAAAGCAGAAGTTGGCCCTGGAGGCACAACAACGCCAATTGGATCATGAGATAAGATTGAAGGAGTTGGAGCTGAAGGCGAAAAGTTTGGACACCGCTCCTTCTGGTGGCAGCACTCCACCGGTGCAGGTAGAGTCCAAGGTGTACATCCCCAAAGATGTAGTAAAGGAGTATTTTAGAAAGGATGACATAGGGCAGTGGTTTAGAGCCTATGAGGTGGCCATGTCTTCACACCGGGTCCCTGAGAAAGACTGGGGAGCAGGGTTGTGGGGAAGGTTCCTTGCTGAAGGGCGTGACACACTGTTAGATTTACCCTTAGATCTCCAAGCCTCATACCCCCATATGAAGGAAGCTTTAATGACCAGGTATGGGTTAACTCCTGAGCTATATCGACAGAGGTTCAGGGAGACTAAGAAGATCCCTGAGAGTACGTATGTGGAGTATGTAACTTTTTTCTGCAGAGCACTGGATGGTTGGGTGAAGGGTAGCAAGGTGAATGATTATCAAGGGTTGCTTGATTTAATTGCATGGGAGCACTTGTCCAGTCAATGTTTTCCTGAGCTACGCCAGCACCTGATTGATAGCAAGCTGTCCAACCCGAGGAAGCTTGCTGAGGAGGCGGACCGCTGGCTCAGCACCAGGGTCCACAAGGGTCAAGTGGGAGACTCCACCAAAGGTGGGCAGGGTCCCCAGCAGAAGAGTGGGGGGACAGGGGTAAACAGAAAGGGTTCCAAAAAGGCCCCCAAAGTAATCCCCAAGGGAACCAGCAGAAGGGTTCTCAGCCTCCCCCACCCCCGCAGCAGAACGGGGCCCCGACAGGTAGACCTGTTCCAAAGGGGCCCTTCAATTGTTACAGGTGTGGTGACCCGGGTCACATTGCCTCTGATCCTAAGTGTCGCCTGTTTGGTAAGACCGCACCCACTGGTGCTCCACCCCGGCAAGTAGCTAATATTAATTTTGGGGAGGAGGTAGCCGTCCAGGAGGGTGGGGGTCCCGGGCAGATGACCCTAGTCTCGCTAGGAGACAGTGAGATGGTCCCTGAAACCTACTTACCCTCTAACACTAAGAAATATGGGCAAGTAGTGACCATCAATGGAAAGAAGGTTGAGGCTCTTAGAGATACAGGAGCCAGCGTGACCTCGGTGAGGCAACACCTGGTGTCTCAAGAGCAGATTGTACCCAATGCCTACTGTAGGGTTGTCAATGCTGACAACATAGAGAGTCGTTGTCCAATGGCTCAAGTTCCCTTTGAGTGGGGGGAGGTCTCTGGTACTCTACAAGTCGCTGTGAGAACTGACATGCCTGTAGACTGTCTGCTAGGGAACGACCTGGAGAGCTCCCCTTGGGAAAAGGTGGAGAAGACCACGCATCTGAGGATGGTGGGTCTACCCGACTGGGCGTGCGTGACCACCCGGTCCATGGCAGCCAGTAGGGGTGTTGAGAGGGTCCTGGAGCCTGAGGGAGAGGTCCAGGAACCGGCCTTAGGGAGAAGGCGCAGGAGGCGCGGGAAACCGGCCCCCGAAGTTCCCACGGCCCAGGAGGAAGTAGACCCTGAGGGGGATGCTCTGGAGCCTACCGGGGAACAGATTGCCGAAATGGGAGACCTGCCTGAGCTGACCCATTGGCAGCAAGAAGGAGGTCCCTCCAGGGAGGAATTCTGCAGGGAGCAGAAAGAATGCCCTTCTCTCGTGGGTATGCGGCAGCAGGCTGCAGACCAGGCCAATGGTGTTCAGGCCAAAACACACTACGTGTACTGGGAGAGTGACCTCCTGTATTCCGAGCCTAAGGCTGCTGAACCTGGGTCAGCCCGTGTGCTGGTGGTTCCCCAGAAGTTCAGAACCTTCCTACTGGGGCTGGCTCATGATGTGCCTTTAGCAGGACATTTGGGGATGGACAAGACCTATGACAGGCTTGTCACCCACTTTTACTGGCCCCAAATGCACAAGAATTCAGATTCCTACTGCAGAACCTGTCAGACTTGCCAGGCAAGTGGTAAGAGCGGAGGGAAGCACAAGGCTCCTCTGCAGCCCTTCCCCATGGTCGGTACGCCATTCCAGCGAGTGGGTATTGATATTGTGGGGCCTCTGGACCCCAAGACAGCCCTGGGCAACAGGTTCATCCTGGTCTTGGTGGACCATGCCACCCGGTACCCTGAAGCCATCACTCTGAGGACAGTGACGGCCCCCGTGGTGGGACGAGCACTGATGGGAATTTTCTCCCGAGTGGGATTCCCTCTAGAGGTGGTGAGCGACAGGGGGACCAATTTCATATCCACATATATGAAATCCCTGTGGAAGGAGTGTGGGGCAACTTACAAGTTCACCACTCCTTACCACCCCCAAGGAAATGGGTTGGTTGAGAGATTCAATCGAACCCTCAAAGGCATGATCATGGGCCTGGACGGTCCAATGAGGCGTAAGTGGGACGTCCTCTTGCCATGCCTGCTCTTCGCTTACCGAGAGGTGCCACAGAAGTCTCGAGGGTTCAGCCCCTTTGAGCTTCTGTATGGTCACCCGGTAAGAGGACCTCTGAATTTGGTAAAGGAAGTCTGGGAGCAATCTCCCAGGAAACCTCCCCAGAATGAATACAGTTACATGCTGGCCTTCCGAAACCAGACTAGGCGTTTCAGGCAACTTGCTGATGCAAATCTGGAAGCCAGCCAGGAGGAGATGAAGCGGTGGTACGACCAGAATGCCACTCTGGTAGAGCTTCAACCTGGACAAAAGGTGTGGGTCTTGGCCCCAGTGGAGCCTTGTGCACTTCAGGATAAGTGGACAGGTCCATTTGAGGTTGTGGAGCGCAAAAGTCCTATAACCTACTTGGTGGACATGCAGTCTCCCAGGAACCCTTTGAGGGTCCTACATGTTAACCGCCTTAAGCCCCACTTAGAGAGGACCGAAGTGGGCATGCTGCTGGCCACTGATGATGGAATGGAAGAGGAGACCGAGCCTCTTCCTGACCTCTTAGTAGCCTCTGAGAAAGATGGGTCAGTGGATGGAGTTAACCTCTCACCCACCCTGACGCCCGAACAACAGGAAGATTGCCGCCACTTGCTGGGGCAGTTTTCCGATAGGTTCTCCCTGGTTCCTGGTGTCACAGATTGGTGCGTCCATGATGTGGACACAGGAGACAGCTTACCTGTGAAGCACAAGGCTTACAGGGTAACTGACAGGGTCAGAGCTTGCATCAAGGAGGAGGTCTCCAAGATGCTTGCGCTAGGGGTGGTTGAGTCCTCCAGCAGTCCTTGGTCCAGCCCCATGGTCTTGGTCCCCAAAGCTGCTGCGCCGGGAGCCACACCTGAACTCCGGTTCTGTGTGGACTACAGAGGACTCAAATCAGTAACGAAGACTGACGCGCACCCCATCCCCAGAGCTGATGAGCTCATTGATCGGCTGGGGGCTGCCCGGTTCCTCAGCACGTTTGATTTAACGTCTGGGTACTGGCAGATCGCCTTGACCGATGGGGCCAAAGAGAGGTCAGCATTCTCTACACCAGATGGGCACTTCCAGTTCCGAGTCATGCCATTTGGGATGAAGAATGCCCCTGCAATCTTTCAGAGGTTGGTCAACCAGGTACTGGTTGGGCTGGATGCGTTCAGTGCCGCCTACCTGGATGACATCGCAGTGTTCAGTGCCACCTGGCCCGAACACCTGCGCCACCTCTGGGAAGTGTTGATGGCTCTGCGCCGAGCAGGCCTCACGATCAAGGCAAGCAAGTGCCAGATCGGGCAGGGTTCCGTGGTGTACTTGGGACACCAAGTGGGGAGTGGCAAGGTGGCACCCTTGCAACCCAAAATTGAGACCATCCTGGCTTGGGAACCCCCCAAGACGCAGACCGCAGTGAGGGCCTTCCTGGGGCTCACTGGGTACTACAGGAGGTTTGTCAAGGGCTATGGAACGATCGTTGCCCCCTTGACAGAGCTGACTTCCAAGAAGCAGCCCAGGAACGTGATCTGGACTGACACCTGTCAGAAAGCTTTCGACACCCTGAAGACTGCCATGTGCACGGCGCCCGTGCTCTTGGCCCCTGACTTCTCCAAGGAATTCCTAGTACAGACAGACGCTTCAGAGCATGGTGTAGGGGCTGTTCTCTCACAGATGACTGAGGAGGGCTGGGACCAACCCGTAGCCTTCATCAGTAGGAGGTTACTTCCACGGGAAAGTAGGTGGAGTGCAATTGAGCGAGAAGCATTTGCTGTGGTCTGGGCGCTGAAGAAGCTAAGACCCTACTTGTTTGGGTCTCACTTCCGGGTTCAGACGGACCACAGGCCCCTCAGATGGTTGATGCAAATGAGGGGTGAGAACCCGAAGCTGTTGAGGTGGTCCATCTCCCTACAGGGTATGGACTTTACGGTGGAACACCGTCCTGGTACAGATCACGCCAACGCTGACGGTCTGTCCAGGTATTTCCGCCTTAGTGATGAGGAACCCCCTGGGCAAGGGTAGTTCTCCCCACATTTCAGCTGGAGGGGACCCTTGTTAGACCTGGCACCTTGGCGTGAGTTTCCCTTCCACTTTTTGATGGTGTGCCTCGATTGTTTTGCTGGTGTTGTCCACTCAGGGCACTGCGCCACGGCTAATCCGTGCCGCAGTGCAAGTGCTCCCTAGGTAAAGTGTACCTGTAATTGATGTTCATGATTGGTTTATTGGATTCACTGTCAGTCCCCAGTAAAGTGCACCAGGGGTGCCAGGGCTTGTGAATGCCAATGCTGCTGGTGGACTTGCAGCACTGGTTGCGCCACCCACAGAAAGCGGCCTTGTAAAATGTGTCTAGGGTCTGCCACCGCAGACCCTGTGCGCGGTCTGGGACCGTCGCGCTGACTGCGCAAGTGCCCCCACTTGCCAGTCCCTAAACCTTCCCTTACCTACATATTAGCCACCCCTCTGGTAGGCCCAAGGGCAGGGTGCATTGTAGGCATAAGGTAGGACATGCCCTGATGTGTGTGGCATGTCTTAGTAGTGAATTACAGCCATTTTCGTTTTTCACTATTGAAGGCTACCTGCTCTCCATAGGCCTGAATGGGCTGCTGGAGTCACTACACACTGTGACCCCAGTGGACTCAGAGAGCATGGTAGAATGTCAAGTTTAGTATGCCTGAACTCAGAATAATAAAATACTTCTTGTAGTCAAGTTAATTTTAATATCCTGGGTTTGTAAATACTACTTTTAGAAAGTTAGTATTTACTGACCTGGCCATTTCAGTCCGCCTCTGCTGTGTGTGTGTGTTCTGCCTAGCAACAGTAAGGAGCAGGGTTGGGGAATCCCCAGAGACAGGTTGGCTGCCAGGTGGTGGGTAGAGAGATGACACCAGGATGGGTGGGAGGAGTACACCTTGACTCTTGAATAGACCTGTGCTCTGCCACCACAAAGCCGGCGCCGCCCCCTGTGGAGCGGCTGATGTCTCTGCCCTGCTGCTGAAAGGAAAGAGCAGAGTCACCATAACAAAGTGCTCCAGAACTGGACTGAGCCAGGCCCAGGCCCCCTGGCGCTAAAGAACAAAAGAATCACGGTATAAAAGTAGGAGCCTGGCTCCTAAGAAATCAGAATCCTGTTTTACCACAAAGAACCTCTGCCCGACTAGAAGGAGAAGAAGACGCTGGAGGAGCTGGCCTGCTGCTTGCCTTGCTGAGAAAGGAGAGGAAGAGACTACTGAAAAGACTTTGCTGCTTTGTGCTCTAAACATTCTCCAAGGGCTTGATCTGAGCTTGCCCCCTGAACTGAACCCCAGGACCAGTGGGTTCTCTGTGCTTTTGCTCGTCCTCCGATTCGAGCCGTGTGTGCATCCCGCTGGAAAGAGACTGCGCCCCTCATCGCCCCTCCTAGGGCCGTGACACTCAGGAGCTTGGCTGCCTCAACCCCGTGAGAGCCCCGCTCCATCCGGAGCCGCTCTCTGTCCCCGGGCTAGGTTGCCTGCACCCCTGTCACCGCCTGCCACTGGAGCGCGCTGAACGCGCTATCACCCCTCCGGCCGGAAACCGTCCGACGACTGTGATCTACGCCGGGTCATCCAGCTGCACTGACCGTGCCCTGTGACCCCGCTTCGCTATCCCCGGACATCTCAGGCCGCGCCGCCCCCGCTGTGGAGACCCCCCTGCACCGCCGTGCTAAGGGTCGCTGGCCGCGCCTGCCTGCTGCCCACACCTGCTGATTGAGGATCCAAGACCACTTCCCAAGCTGAGAGTCGCACCGACCTGTGCCGACTCTCCACATCACTAAAGGAGTTCCAGTATCGGGCTCGGGGCCCGCAACGCCTTATTTCCCCGTTCGCAGGAGCCGATCTCTGTAAGTACTGGAACCACAAGTAACATTTGCAAGAGACTACAAAGTGTCCATTTGAAGCCACGAACAAAGAACATTTGCCTGCTTTACAACCTGGTGGCATAGCGAAAACGTTATTGGTCTTGTGATAAGTCTGCTGAGATATATATACCTATTTTTACATAAAGAAGCGTATTTTTCTACATATCCAAGTCTGGTGTCCGTTTCTGGGGGGATTGATGTATTTACTGTGTGTGTGATTGTAAGTGCTTAACCAACAACGCCTTGGCTGCTCACGCCACGCACCTAGAGGGTGAGCAAGGGTCATTCACAAGGGGTTATCCTGCGCCCTGACATAGAGGAGAGGGTTCCTGCTTGACACAAGGGCAACCTTGCGCCAACCAGAGACCCCCAAGTCTAACAATGAGGATCAATCAGGTTTTACTCCAAGGCGAATCCCCTTTCTCGATGTCTGTCAACTACTACAGCTTCTACTGATGGGCCTGGACACCACTGGTGTTCCGGTGGCGATGTCCCTTGGCACTGAGAAAGGTTTTGATACCTTAGGGTGGGATTACCTGTTTAAAACGTTCGAGGTTATGCAAGTTGGGCTGGGCTACCTACGGTGGCTCAAGGCCCTTTATGGGTGCCCTAGTGCTAGAGTCAAGATGGGCCAGTACTTTGACATTTGCAGGGGCACCCTGCAGGGCTGCCCATTGTCCCCTTTACAAGTACCCTGGCCTTGGAGTCGTAGGCGTGTGTGTTACGTATGAAGGCAGAGGAATAGGGAGTTAGAGCTTAATGGGGAAGCAATGTGATATCACGGTACGCGGATGATGCGCTGATGCGCTGATATACCTACAGGATCTAGATGCCGCGCTGCCGAGAGTGATGCCCCTATTAGAGGAGTTTAGGGTGATGTCTGGTCTTCAGGTCACCTGGGCTAAGTCCCATCTGTTCCCCCTCCACCCGTCCCAAGCCTGAGAGGCTGATCTCCCTATGGCATGCCTTCCATGGTAATGTGATACATTTAAATATCTAGGTATAAGATTCTATCACTCCGATGCTGACCTGTTAGAAGGGAAACTATTGAGGGCCCTTGTTTCTGTGTGTTGGTCGCTTTCATTTTGGAAGTCTCTCCCTCTGTCGCCAATGGGCCCTGTGGTCATCTCAAAGATGTTAAACATTGCCAGGCTTCTTCTATTATTTTTCAGCACTTCTCCTTGTGCCCTCCTGACGTTTCTTTGCCAAACTTAAATTGTTGCTAGTGGAATTGATCTAGGGCATGGGTAGACACAGGGTGGCTTTGGACAGGCTATTTATTGTATTACAGAATTTTATTTAGCGCAAACTTGACCAAAATTGGGTATCAGAGTGCTTTACATAGCACCAGTTGCGTTTACATGAGGACACATTCATTTTTGTTAGGCACGGGGAGATTAAGTGATTTGCCCAGAATCACAGGGGGGCAGATTTCCAACTTCTGGCGCATCCCTGCAAATCAGCAGGGATGCGCCCAGAAAGATGCGTCACGCAAAACTACCCGTGCGCCACCATGGCTGCGCCACATTTACAATGCGGTGCGCCGTGGTGCATGGATAGGCAGATGCGTGACGTATTTGCCGGCGTAAGGTTGATGCAGTGCGAGAGTCGTGTCGCGGGCGCGACTCAACTCCAGCACTGTTCCAACCCGGCCTATCTCCATCATGATGCATCACGCCTTACGCCTGCTTCAAGCAGGCGCAAGGTTTTGACGCAGAGGCGTCGGAAAAGTGACTGAGTGAAATCTTGTAGATTTCACTGCGTCACTTTTCCGAGGCTTTCCTCCGACGGAACGCCCACATGAAACCTGATGCAGGTTTCATGTGGTGCAGTGCTTTACTGCCTAGATGCGTCACGTTGTAAATAAGTCGCAACGTGGCGCATGGTTTACGCCACCGCTGCGTCACAAAAGTGACGCAACGGCGGCGTAAAAGTGTTGCAAGGGGCTTGTAAATCTGCCCCAGGATGTTCAGCGTCATTGCCGAGACTCGAACCCAGTTCCCCAGATTCGAGGTCGACCGCCCTTGCCATTCGGCCAACTCCTCTCCCCATGTAACCCTTTACTTGAGGGTGGGCTTGGTGTTCCTAATTTTGAATTATAGTTTGTTGCTGCCCACCTACAGAGGCCTTTGAGCAGACTTGGTTTGGCCACTTGTAGCGAATGTCCGGAGATCTTGCATCTTTTATCAGGAACTCCCATGTACACGTGGTTATCGGACCCCGGTCCTGGTGTGCCTGAGGACACACCACAGGTGGGAGTAGCCAGGCTTTGCTTGCTGAAATATATGGAGCATGCGGTGTTCCTCTCCCGTATTCGCCCTTAATTCCAGTGTGACACTGGCCAGTTCTCCTAGATTTTATCTGACATCCTGATGTGGCCTGCTGGAAAGAGGCGGAAGGGCTAATTTTATGTTGACAGTGTGATTCATTCATTTCTCGAGATTGGTGACGACTTTTTTATACTGGCTAGGCAGTTCTTGACCTACGGATATGTACACCACGCTCTGATCTCGACTTGGGGACAGGAGTCAACTGGGCCTGTAACTGCACTCTCACTCCACACTATGTATGGGGGAACTCTGAGAATTATCACGCACTGTATGCAGTTCATTTGGGACAGTTGCAGAAGTCTTTTATCAAGTTCCTTTGATGGGCAGACAGTGGACCCAGGCCTTAAGTTTGGTTAAGAATGTTTCGAGGAACTCCCGTTTTTGTTTCTCCCAATTTGGGGCCTTATTTACAAGGAATTAATGCCAGCTGGTGCCACAAGCCATTTGGCTGCGTTGCGTTAATTTCGAAGCAAAGGGATGCATCATATCTACAACGTAATGACGGATCCCATTGCTCTCCCCTGCGCTGGTGCACAATTAGCTGCCATGCGCCGACACAGGCACTCTTATACCATGGTGCAAGGGTGCCTGCGTCACAGGGATGATTGTTTTTGTGCAGGAAGTAACACTTTCCTGCATAAAAACAATTACAAGAGATGATTTCCACTTTCTATGTGTGCTACAGAATGCAGCACGCCTAGAAAGAGCAAAAAAACAAGGAGATATTAAAACATTTTTTCTCGCTGCGCCTCCCCTGGGGAGACATAGCAGTCTGGCGCATTTCCAGGTTTACAATTTTTCGTAAATCTGAAATGCGGTAGAAGCCATGGGTGTTGTGTGGGAACACCCACAGCAACCCCCATGGCACTCCCCTTTCACGCAAAGTGTTGCGTTTAAAGGGGCATATTTACAAGGACATGAAAAGCCACACAGGGTGGCTTTATGTGCCCTTGTAAATTTGGGGCAGCAGGTTGCACCACCAGTGCGTCACAAAATGTGACGCACCAGCAGGGTAAGGGGCTTGTAAATAAGCCCCTTAATTTCTTGCACCAGGCACATCTTACACACCACTGCCTATTGCATATGTTCCCTGCATATAAAACAAGTTGGCCACGCTGCCGGGTCCTGTATGCAGGATTTTACCACATGGTATGGGATAGGTGCACTATGTGTGGGAGAAGGTGGCACAGAGTACCTCTGCTATGGTTTATAGTGTGCTCTCGCCTTCTCCAGAGTCCTGGTTACTGGGTATCCGCCCTCGAGCCAAATGAGACAAATATCATTACAGATTTATTGATGCAGCATTTGTGCTGTGCAAATCCCAGATTACAATGGCATGGAAATCACCAGCTGCACCAGATACCTCCATTTGGCTCCACGCCTAGCTGCGCTGGGCAAAAGATGAGGCAGCAGTGCTCTCTGTCTCCGATGTGTCACGGGGAGAGGGGGATGAGCAGGGAATCACGTCATGGAATATCTATCTATAAAAGCTGTAGGCGACGCAAGAGGAGGCAAAGAATAATGTCAGGCCACCATAGTGAATAAGCAGTTGAAACTTGTTTAGAGATACAGTGGGGGATATTTACAAAGAAGTGGAGGAGTGAAGCGTTAGCGTTTCCCCCTGCGCTGGCGCTACACTTAGCCTTGTAGCGCCAACGCAGGCACCCTTGCACCATAGTGCAGAGGGACATTGTTTGTGTACAGGAAGGTCCCCCTTCCTGCACATAAACAATTTTGAAATGCCATTTTGCCACTTCTATGTGTGCTGCTCAATGCAGCACACATGGAAGTTACAAAATGTCATTTTTGTAAGGATTTTTTATGTGCAGTACGGGTCACTTTCTAGAATATAAACAATCCAAGGCATTTGCTTTTTCCATGTGTGCTGCACAAGGCAGCACACATGGAAAAAGCGAAAGCGAGAAGAAATAAATAATTTCACCTCCTTTTGCCAAGTTAAGACCAGGTTTTTCCTGGTCTTAATTTTGGAGCTGCCTCCTATTTATGCTGCCCTTGTAAATAGGGGGCAGCATCAACATCAATGGGTGTTGCAGTGCAATGCCCACCGCAACACCCACTGCCCATCCCTTTCACGCTAAGTATAGCGTGAAGTGGGGCCTTATTTACAAGGCACCGTTAAGCCACATTAAGTGGCATAATGCTGCCTTGTAAATAAGGCAAAGCCCCATTGCCACGCAAACGTCACAAAAAGTGACGTTCCCGTGGCGAAAGGGGCTTGTACATATGCCTTACTTCGCTGGGCGAAAGATAAACTAGCGGTGCTCTCCTGTGTGCAACGGGGAGGAGGCTGAGCGGCGAATCACGTCATGGAATATCTATCTACAAAAGCTGAAGGCGAATACGGAGGAGGCAAAGGATGATGTCAGGCCACCATAGTCTGAATAAGCAGTTGAAACTTGTTTAGAAATAGTGTGTAAGTTATGAGTGATCAATGCCCAATACTACGTGAGGGGTGGGGTGGAGGTCTCAAGACTGCTTTGTGTTCTGCTAATTTGCTGTCATGTCTCTTTTTCACTTAATATGCACTGACATTGTTTATTTGTCTCATTGTACATTTACCTATGATAGTGCCTGTCAGGAGGCATAGTTACGAGTGGCCATCAAGCCTGGAATTTTTTAATCACCGGTGCACACTGAAAATGTAATGTATGTTGAAAAATTCTTGTAAAGCGTGAAGAGGGAACCCGCTGTCAGGGACATGTTTGTAATGTTATTAAAAATGCTAATAAAGAAATACAAAAAAAAGTTACAGGACTACAGTATTCGCAAAAAAATAATAATTATTGTGTCTTTTGATTTTGTTTATGGTATCTTACTGCCACCTAGTGGACAATAATTAAAATACATGCATTATTTTAAAGATAGAAATGGTCTTGTGCTGTGACACAAAAAGTGACATAAACAATCATTCCCTCAATGCAGGCACCCTTGCACTATGATGCAAAGGTGCCTGTGTTGGCGCTAGGCAGCTGAATTTAGTGCCAGCGCAGGGGGAAATACAGGGTGCACCGTATTATTGGAAATACGATGCATCCCTGCATTTCTAATGTGACGGAGCTCAGCGTTAGCTATTTTGGAGCTAACCCGTGCTCCGTCACTTTATTGTAAATATTCCACTTTGTCTGTGATATAATCAGCACCTCTGTTTGAAAATGAACCTAGAATTTGCATTTATATATGAGTATTTTTTTACTGAACACAATAAACAAGGTGGCTATGTGTGGATTAGTAAATTCCATATAAGGGCTTGTGTTGCTTTGCACCACCCTGAGTAAATCTGCCCCTAAGTATGTACTGAACACAATAAACAGACATGGTGTACAGTATTTAAACCAATTAGTACAAAGTTCCAAAATTATTGCTAAGTGTGGATGTCAGTGTAGTTCATTACAGGAACTTGAGGGAATTCTGCACTGAGTAGAGTTGGGTAGTGAAGGGACATGAGCTATATGGGTACATTGGGTCTAGGCCTATTCAGAAGTGGTAAGGGTTGCTCTAGTACTGTTAGGTTGAATTTTAGGTTTAAGCTTAGGAGTGTGAGCTTAGACATAGCTGTTTGGAATGGGAATGAGTTTATGAATTTATAATTGATGATCAAAATTCCAACCATATTTAAGGATGTAGGAGAAGCAACATACATTTATTTTGTTTTGCACATCATCGTATTTTGGGTGCTGACTTTCTAAGATAGGGTACAAGGCATCATTTACTACAAATAGTGTGAACCTGATAACTCTATAACAGGCCATTAAAACTAAAGAAAGTTATTTCATAGTGTTGTGTAGTTCCTACCAATCCGTAGGACCTGCGCATTGTTTGGACATTTGTACGTAGTGCAGAACTAGACCTTGTACATAATGTTCAGTGCATTGTGATAATGTTGTGTGAAGCTAGATGTAAAACAAGTTTAGTTTCCGAGAACCGAATCCAACATTGTCATGAATGCATATATGTGCTAAAGGTCACAGCTGGAAATGTTATTTGTGAGGAGAATGTAAGAAATAAGCTGCTTCGCTAGATGGGCCCAACTCGGGAATATGACAATAGCACACAACACCTCATACAGACCCAACAAGGCACAAACATGCCATATAACAAAAATAATGTGTTTTCTACTTACCACTTCATAGTGCACATTTGCTGTTTCGAAGTGCTGAAAATAGCAGATTTTACTATTACTTAATTTCATGGAAGTCATTTGTTGATTGCCATATTATTTTGACCCCTTTGCTAGCCATTAATCATTTTTCCTGATTTCACCCATCTGAGTTTCTCAAACCCTTTCTACCATCCTACACAGTCCACACTCATTTTTACTCATCCACCTTTAAACCCCTCTACCATGTTTTAGTCCATATGCCCTTAGATCCACCCTCACACTGCAAATACTTACCATTTCTAAAGGTGGGCTGAAGAGGTGGGGGTTTCTCAGGGTTGGCAGCAAAGGAAGCATGAATAAGAATAATTTACAAAAGGGATATCCTAGTACATGTAGCCTGGACTCACATATGTGTCCTCCTGGTCATGGTCTTCATCCTTCACTTACAGGTCCTTCTGTGCCTTTAGGGATTTATCCTCATCCTAGTCCTGTTCCAAGTCCACCTCTTCTGGGCTATTTTGGTTTTCCTGATCTTCATCCTGGCTCTGGTCTAACTAGGTCTGGTCACCGTGGTACTGGTTTCCTGAATCTGGGGGCCCTAGTTGTAGTATTTCCCTCACCCTGATCCTGCTGGTCTGCTGTGTCCTTATCCATCTAGCCCTGTTGTCCCGGCTCTCTTCTCCTAGGGCTTGCACTCATAATCTTCCTGGTTTGGGTCATCTTAATTCTCCTTGCCCTGGTCATTGTAGTCCACTTGGTACTGCTGCACTGGCCCTGGTGCTCCTTATTAGTTCCTCTTGGGTGGCGCCTGGGCTCTGGTCGTCCTGGTGGCCTTGGTCCCGGCAAACCTTGTCCTAATACCCCCACTTGGAAATTCAGTCCCTGTCCCTTGGTTCTGACCACTCTGGTCCTCCTAGCCCTGTTTCTGGACCGGTATATTCAGATCCTTCATGGTCCTCCCAGTAATGGTCCTATTTTGTCTGGTCTTCCACATCCTTCTGACACTGGTCCTCCTAGTTCCTCTGTGTTGGGTCACCCTGGTGTATGTAGTTCTTGTTACCCTCGTTTAGGACTTTCAAGTACAGAAATGAGTGCGCAATAGAGACAGGTCCTTTCCCACTTAAAACACTGCTTAACATGTTAAAAATCAAACCTGCCATTCCCAAGATGCATTGTGCAGGTTATTAAAATGTCAGTGTAGCTTAAGGGGCCTTCATGATATGGGACCAATAAGCATCAACGGTCTAAAAATACTCTACTGGGTCAATAGTATGAAAAGTGTGTTTATTCACAGGCAGCAGAGTGAAGTTCTTCTGTGAATTATCCCAGAATCTCTACTTACCTGTCTCCTGCTTTCATTTCCTAATTTCACAGAAACCCCATTCCAGTGTATCACTCAATTTTCTTCCTGCTAGTGCCCCAAGTCACTGTGCCCTCAAACACCAATTACCAACTATAGGTGTCCCTCCCTCTGATGCCTAGATACCATTATCTGTTTGCATTCCCTGTTTGCTGCTCGTGTTGACTGCTGCTATGTTGCCATATTTCAAATGCTACACAAGCACAATCCCCTTAAGCAGAAGCCTAAAGCTAGCACATTGTCTTCCATAAGAAGCCCAAAAAGAGTTCATCCTTCACTGATCATCATGAACATTAAAAAAACAATATATTCTCAAGAATGAATAAAACATGTATGTATTATTCTTTTAAACCATTCTCAGTATTCTTTGCTGACAGCCAAATACTCCCAGACTGAAGCGCAAAATAACTGCGTGCCATATACTGAAGCTTCTTTTTGATTTCTAAATGTCTTAACATAACAAATATTTTTATTCAAAATTGATTATATGTTTTTTTCATCTGTGAACAGTTTAGCTTAATTCATGCACTTAACTTTTAATCAACTATTGTAAATGTTTTAATATGATCTTAATTTCAAATACTTCACACATGTTGCATTTCCATTTCAAGATGGTCACCACACTACCATTATTTGGAGTCCCTTTTTTCTTTATGGCCAGTTAAATAAATTTGCAAATCCCTTGAATAGGCTGCCTTGTGTCCTTTTACTGTTCAAGATACTGAATATGCAACATGCAAAAGAATAAAACAATCCTTGAGAAAAGAAGAAATTTGTCAGACTAAAAGTTCTTTTTACTGCATTTTACTTCTTCTGATCTTGTTGAACTATACGGGCTTCCTGTGTGTTCTTCGGTACTTCTTTGATTGTACAAATTCTGTCAAAGCTGTTATACACCCCAGGTGGTCAGGTGATAGTACCACTATTCAACTTTCTCTGCGGCTCATGGCATGAGACACTTGGCTGTTATCTGTGATCCACCAGATGGAATGCACAGGGAGATAAAAATCCACCCACCTGGAGGCACCTGTGTGGACTGGGAGTTGAATATTGAGGTTTTTTTGTGAGTGCTCAGCTGGTCCCCCACCCTGTGAGTTGGTGGTTTGGACCTGAGGAAAGGGTCCCTCTGCTTGATGCTCAGAGGTCCTATAGGGCGCCTGGTAGGGGTGGGCGGAATTTGCGTAATCGCGTCACGCAAATCTCCGCGAAACGGTAAAAAATCTCCGCTAACACGCAGAAATTCCGCGAGCACGCGGAATTGCTTGTTCGCGATACTTTTTTCCTGTTCGCGATCGCTGTTTGCGTGCTCGGGGTGAAATATCTCGCGAACACGCATATTGAGAACGCGAACAAGCAAAAAATTTCGCGAAGTCGCGGAACGCAGATTTTTGGGCAATTTCGCGTTCTCCGCGGAACGCGAAATTACCCAAATTCCGCAAATTCCGCGAACGGAACGGAATTTACCGCCCAGGCCTAGCGCCTGGTGTCACAAATCGTTCGCCTACTGGTGGCACTTCACCATTGTGGTATAATATTCAGACCTAGTGCCTTGAAAGATCAGAAATCTTTTGCTGGCCTCGTGGGACGGGGAGCTGGTCCCTTGCCCTAGGAGTGGCCTCACCGGCACATTGCCTGGATCTTCTGAAGCCATCCCATCATGGTGAAGCAAAAAACAAGCAAGACTCCAGGCTTGATAGGAGGGAAGCCTCCAGTCCCTGATGCTGAAGAGGCTGATTTGTATGGCAGCACCAGAATTCCAACCTGGTGGTTGCAGTCGGTCTCCTTCCTTGATACCCTGTTTCATGAGGGCTTAGCTGAGTTCATGAAGGCCACTCTGGATCGACACTCCACCCAATTTGAACATATTTTGAAGGCCATTCTGAATACCAAGACTGTACTTGAATCCAAGATTAATTCAGTATCCTTAGACGTTGGCTTGCTTCGCACGGATCACCGAAAGTTGGCTGAGTGGGTGGCTGATACTGAATCCACCTTGACAGGTATATGACCCATGGTGCAAGACCTCAGTCCCAGGTACAGGAGATGAAAGCTGACATTGTATCCCTGCAGCACAGAGGGGAGGATGTGGAAGTCTGCTCTAGGCACAACAATGTGCGATTTGTGAGCTTTCCAGAATATGCTGAGGGACCCAAGGTAGAACTCTTCCTTGAGCAGTGGTTGCCAGAAAAAGTGCTAGCTGGGCAAATTCTGAAATTCTTCTCCATTGAATGAGCCCAACATCTGCTGGGGAGGCCCCCACAGCCATGGGTACATCCATGCCCGGTGACTGTCGACTCCTCAATTATAGAGACAGGGATATCCTTCTCCAGCTCTTTCGTGCCAAGGATCCCGGACGCTTCGAGAACTCTGAAATCACTGCCTTTACGGACAACACTGTGGAAGTACAGCACCACCACGCCTCATACACGACAGTGAAGGCTCAACTGTGCACCTCAGGGCTTGCCTACACATTTTTCTTTACTGCCAAACTTCGCATTACAGATGACAATCACACCCACTTCTTTTTGACTCCCAAATAGGGTTGTACGTGGCTCCACTCTAAGTGCCTGGTGGGTGATGCGCCCCAACCCAGGATCATGAGGACTGGGTCACACCACTGTGTTGTAGACGTATACCTCGCAGGCCCCGCTCCACTCCTCCTTCGGAACAGGAGACCCATGAACGTGCATAGGCAGTCGATTGGGTTCTGCACCATCTTAGTAACTCCTTTTTGAGACCTTGAGATCTGAGACTGCCACTGATACTGCCTCGGACTCTTATGACACTGTGGTCTGCACTGGCAACAAGGTCAGGGGCCCATCAGTGACGGCCCGCATGGCTGATGACTTATGACTCTCTCTTGTTGATTATTCATGGGAGTAAGCTGACTGTATCTCTACAAGGGTGGACTCTGATTAATGACTGGGGGTGCAGAGGATGAGCCGGTGTGGGTCGTTGCGACTTCCATATATAGCACTATTTACTGGGCGATTTGCTTCCTTGTCATTCATGACCTTGGTTTGCCATAATGTATTTGTGGACATTGCTGTTTCAAATTCAGTTTCGTTTGAATGCATATTTGCTTTTTCAAGGGGATGGGCTATTTTCCTTGCCAAGGGGTGGTGGGAAGGAATGTTCTTATGTGTTTGTTCATTTTGTTGCCAGGGGTGTAGGTTTCCTGCTGTCTGCTGACCTGTATGCTCATTGCGCGACCTCTGGCTGTAGAACCACGGGCGTTGCTGCAATGGTATTCTCACCGGGCATGTCCCAGTATTGGATACACCAGCATTCCATTGCTTGCCTCCTTTATTGATGTTTGCATAGCCCCAACAAAAACTTATATACAATATAACTTTATGACTTGGAATGTACAGGTCATGGCTACCCCGGCTAAGCTCTATGGCATTCAGATTTATCTTAGCTGGGTGCATGTACAGGTGGCGTACCTTCAGGAGACACACATGACAAAGACAAAACACCTTAAATTGCATGTAAAATGGAAAATATGTTTCTCATCTAGATTGCCCTGGTGGTTCCCTTTGTTTCTGACGTCCATATGACCAACCCAAAAGGCAGGTATGCTGTCATCGAAGGGAAATTGGATGGTAGACCCATGGCGTTAGTGGCTTTTTATGCCCCTATTGTGGGCCACGCGGCCTTTATGAATGGACTCACAATGTTCTTGCTGCATGACCTCCACATTCCTATTCTATGGGGCGGTGACTTTAATTGCATCCTAGATGTGGGTATAGACCTTTCAGTCCCCCCCTTGCCTGGGCGACCTGCCGTAGAACGACTGTCCATTGGGGAATGACTGACCCGTTATGGGGTGTGCAATCCATGGCGACTTCAGCAGCCAAAGGAGTGCGAGTACTCAAAATACTCCCCTGTACACAGCATACATACCAGTATAGACTTGCTTCTTTGCATTGCTCCACTTGTCTGTGTGATCCTGTATATGGAATATCTTGAGTGCACAGTGTCCGACCACTGCCCATTTCTACTTTCCCTACGATGGGGCAGCACCAGAATTCCAACCTGGTGGTTGCAGTCTGTCTCCTTCCTTGATACCCCGTTTCATGAGGGCTTAGCTGAGTTTATTACAGACTACTGTGAGCTCAATGCCAGCTCCAGTTCTCATAGTGCGACTGAGTGGGATGCTCACAAGGCTGTTACACGTGGACATTGTATTGTTACCACTTGGGGCATTTGACAGACAGCTTTGTGCAGACACATACTGACTAAAGGTTATGAGATGTGTGGCTTAGAAATGGACCAACCACAGATCCCCGCTCGGCTTGTTCTTTTTCAAACCTGTGAGGGGACACAGGGACATGGAATGGCAACTGAGGAGGCTTGACTATGGCCATCACCTTGCCACGTTTCTCGGCAAGGGCGACCGCACAGGTAAAATGTTGGCGTGGCTGTTACGTGAAGAACGCTCCTTCTCCCCCCTTGGGTGCACTGCGAGTGGACGATGGCATAATCCTTAATACACAAGATAACATTAATGCGACCTTTGTGAGTTTTTATACCTCCCTTTACCAGGCACTGCCAGGTCCTTCCAAATCCACCCTGTGTGCCAATCGTCGGAAGCTGCTGCTACCCTAGCTCACTGCAGCCCAGGTAGCCGATCTCAATGCTCCCCTTCAACTAGACGAACTGCATCTAGCCATCTTACAAATTGTGCATAACAAAACACTTGAGGGCATGTTTACAAGCCCCCTGCGCCACTTTTGTGCCATTTTTAACATGGAAAAAGTGACGTACGGGTGGTGCAAGGGACTTGTAAATCAGCCCCTGGGAAACCGATGGACTCCCGATAGAATATTATTCCACGTATAGAGCTATCCTGATGCCCAAGCTCTTGAAGGTTTACAATGCAGCATATAATACAGGGCACCTCCCTGATACACTCCGCAAGGCTCTCATCGTGGTTCTTTTCAAAGCCGGACCGTGATCCTCTAGATTAGAGCTCATACAGGTCGCTTTCTATGTTAAGTCTAGACTATAAAATGTTAGGCAAATTCTTGGTAAATATATTGCTGCCGCTATTCAGTATTCTCAAGCATGAGGATCAAGCAGGTTTTACTCCAGGTGAATCACCTTTCGCAATGTCTGTCGATTACTACAGTTCTAGGGACGGACCTGGACACCACTGGTGTTCCGGTGGCGATGTCCCTTGGAACTGAGAAAGGCTTCGACACTTTAGGGTGGGATTACCTGTTTACAACGTTCAAGGTTATGCGTGTTGGACCGGGCTACCTACGGTGGCTCAAGACCCTTTATGGACGCCCAAGGGCTAGAGTCAAGATGGGCCAGTACTTTGACATTGGCAGGGGCACCCGGCAGGGCTGCCCATTGTCCCCTTTACTATTTACCCTGGCCTTGGAGATGTTGGCTTGCGTGTTATGCGTGCAGAGGAATAGGGAGTTAGTGCTCAATGGGGAAGCCATGTGATATCGCTGTATGCAGATGATACGCTGATATACCTACGGGATCTAGATGCTGCACTGCCGGGAGTGATGACGCTATTGGAGGAGTTTGGGGTGATGTCTGGTCTTCATGTCAACTGGGTTAAGGACTGTCTGTTCCCCCTCCGCCCATCCCGAGCCTGAGAGAGGTGATCTCCATAGGGCACGCCTTCCATGGCAAAGTGATACATTTAAATATCTAGGGATAAGAATCTATCACTCCGATGTTGACCTTTTAGAATGGAAACTATAGAAGGCTCTTGTTTCTGTGTGTTGGTCGCTTTCATTTTGGAAGTCACTCCAATGGGCCGTGTGGTCATCTCAAAGATGTTGACATTGCCAGGCTTCTTCTATTATTTATCAGCACTTCTGCTTGTGCCCCCCTCACCTTTCTTTGCTGAACTTAAATCGTTGCTAGTGTAATTGATCTGGGGCAAGGGTAGGTGCAGGGTGGTTTTGGACAGGCTATGTAATCCTTTACTTGTGGGTGGGCTTGGCGTTCATAATTTGTAATTATAGTTTGTTGCTGCCCACCTACAGGGACCCTTAAGGACGCTTGATTCGGCCACTTATGGCGAATGTCCGGAGATCTTGCATCTTTTATCATGAACTCCCATGTACACGTGGCTCTTGGACCCCAGTCCTGGTGCGCCTGAGGAGACACCACAGGTGGGAGTAGCCAGGCATTGCTGGCTGAAATATATTGAGGGTGCGGGACTCCTCCCCCGTACTCGCCTTTAATTCCGGTGTGGCACTGGCCAGCTCTCTGAGATTTTATCTGACTTTATGAAGTGGCCTGCTGCAAAGAGGCGGGAGGGCAAATATTATTATGATGTCGGGGTGATTCATTTGTTTCCCGAGATTGGTGACAACGTTTTTATACCAGCTAGGCAGTTCTTGATCTAAGGAGCTGTCCTGCACGCACTGACCTCGACTTGGGGACAGGACTCAAAGAGTCCTTTAACTGCACTCTCACTCCACACTGTGTTGGTGTATGGGGGCACTCATAGAATTCTCACGCATTGTATGCGGCTCTTGTGGGACAGTGGCAGAAGCCTTTCATCAAGTTCTGCTGATGGGCAGACAGGGGACCCAGGTCTTCAGTATGGTTAAGAATGTTTCGAGGAACTCCCGTTTTTGTTTCACTCAATTCAGGGCCTTATATTTACAAGGAATTAATGCAGCACAGTGCGCAACCCGTTTGGCTGCTCCCTGCTGCGTTAATTCAGATGCAAAGAGATACGTCATATCTACAAGGATATGATGGATCCTTTGCTCTCCCATGCGCTGGCCCCCAATTAGCTGCCGTGCGCCAACGCAGACACATGGTGCAAGGGTGCCTGCATCACAGGGATGATTGTTTTTGTGCAGGAAGGGACACTTTCCTGCACATAAACAATCACAAGAGGTAATTTCCTCTTCTTATGTATGCTGCAGAATGCTGCATACATAGAAAGAGGAAAAAACCAAGGAGAAATGAAAATATTTTGCCTCGCTGCACCTCCCTACATCTCCCATGGGGAGGCGTAGCATTCTGATTCAATTCCAGGTTTACTATTTCTCGTAAATCTGGAAATGTGGCAGAAGCCATGGGTGTTGCGTGGAAAACCCCCAGAGACACCCATGGCACTACCCTTTCACGCAAAGTATTGAGTGTAAAGGTGCCATATTTACAAGGACATGAAAAGCCATGCAGGGTGGCTTTACGTGTTCTCGTAAATATGGGGCAGCAGATTGCGCCGCCGGTGCCTCACAAAAAGTGACACACCGGCAGCATAATAGGCTTGTGAATAAGCTCCTTAATTTCTTGCACTAGACGTATTTTACACACCACTGCCTATTGCACATGTTCCCTGCATCTAACCCAAGTTGCCCATCTGCGGGGTCCTGGATGCGGGATTTTTCCACATAGTATGAGATTGTCCGGGAGTGCACCATGTGTGGGAGGAGGTGGTACAGAGTACCTCTGCCATGGGTGATATTGTGCTCTCGCCCTCTCCTGAGTCCTGGTTGCTGGGTATCCGCCCTCGAGCCAACGGGGAGAAATATCTCCCCAGATTTATTGACGTAGCATTTGTGCTGTGCAAATGCCAAGGTACAATGGCATGGAAGTCACCAGGTGCACCGCGCGCACCTCCATTTGGCTCCAGACCTTACTTCGCTGGGCGAAAGATAAACTAGCGGTGCTCTCCTGCGTGCAACGGGGAGGAGGCTGAGCGGCGAATCACGTCATGGATTATCTATCTACAAAAGCTGAAGGCGAATACGGAGGAGGCAAAGGATGATGTCAGGCCACCATAGTCTGAATAAGCAGTTGAAACTTGTTTAGAAATAGTGTGTAAGTTATGAGTGATCAATGCCCAATACTACGTGAGGGGTTGGGGGGGAGGTCTCAAGACTGCTTTGGGTTCTGCTAATTTGCTGTCATGTCTCTTTTTCACTTAATATGCACTGACATTGTTTATTTGTCTCATTGTACATTTACCAATGATAGTGCCTGTCAGGAGGCATGGTTACGAGGGGACCATCAAGCCGGGATTTTTGTAATCACCGGTGCACACTGAAAATGTAACGTTTGTTGAGAAATTCTCGTAAAGCGAGAAGGAGGGAACCACTGTCGGGGGCATGTTTGTAATGTTATTAAATATACTAATAAAGATTTTAAAAAAACGTTACAGAACTACAGTACTCGCGAAGCAAATGGCATTGTTTCTTCTAATTGTGTTTATGGTAACTTACTGCCACCTAACGGCCAATAATTAAAATACATGCACTATAGCTGGAAGCTGGACTTGGTGCTGTTACACAAAAAGTGGCAGTTGTTAAGGAACTCCTTAGTTGGCGGAAGCATACTTAGGTCAGTAATATAACCAGCATCTCTGTTCGGAAAATTTGAAAATGAAGGTAGTATTAGCATTTATATATGAGTATTTATTTACTGAACACGACCAACAGACATGATGTACAGTATATAAACCAATTAGTACTTTGGAACTAAATGACCCCTTCCAAAAATATTGCTAAGTGTGAATGTCAGTGTAGTACATGTAAGTTCACTATAGGAACGTGGGGGTAAGTCTGGGCAGAGTGGAGCTGGGTAGTGAAGAGACATGAGCTACGTGGGAACTTTGGCTGGATGGACAGTTTGCAAAAGAATGGTAGTGCGGTTGGGTGAGTAAGACCAAAGAGCAGTAATGCCTTCTTTACAAGTTAGCAGAAATAAGCAAGGTATTTACGACATGTGGTATATACCATTACCACGTAGTGGGGCATTTGACACATGTGGTGACCTCTTATTCCTAATTTGTTAATTGCAAATGAGGTATAACTTTAAGAATCAGTAACACCAAATACTGCATTTTGTGCCCTTTACCCCCATATATTTCAGCGGGCTGCCTTGTGTGAATTTATAGGGGGTAAACTGCAAGGGTGTGATAATTATCACACAACTCGTAATTCTGACCCTTGCACAAACACGTGTTTGCACAAGGATCAGAATATAGTCCTGCACTTCTTTGTCTGCCAGTCTTAGTATGTAGGCATGAATGTGGTGGTAATGCATACACCTGTAAAAGAGGGGTGCATTCATGCATTCATGCAAACGTGCAATTGAAAAATACATGCAGAATAAACCTGCATAAAGACTAGGGTAATTAGATCTTGAGGTATGTAAAAACATTAAAGCTACACTGCAAGAAACCAATTAAATAATTAAAAAGTAATGTCAGTGCGTCTGATGTTTCCCAGAATATTTTTACTCTGAGAATTATAATTTGTGTGTGACAGTCATAAAGAATGTTGCCATGGTAGGTTTCTGTGGTTCACAACATCCTTGCTAAAATAAATTACGTGCAAGCATCACCACCAACAGCCCAACTAATACCACTCTACAACCATCAACACTGCACACCATCACCACAAATACTACACCAACTCCCGTACTACAACATATATTAATACCACCACCAATTTTAACAGCAATACAATGATCAATACCACCAACTCTACCACTAATACCACCATCACCTCCATTAATACAAAACAATCAATTCCATCAACAACACCTCCACCACCAGACATCCTCAAATGTACCACTACAAACCCCCAATACAACCACTAAGACCATGAATACAATATCACAAGAGCAGTGTCAGGCCTAACATCCATAACACCACCACAAAACCCACCTAAAATACCAATGCCAGTAACACACCACAATCATCAAGTATTGGCAAAGCCAACAGTTCTAACTTTTTTTTTTTTTTTCTAAGAAGAAACCTTTATTACACATTAAAGAGATACAAACAAGGGCCTACAACCACAAGGGCCGGCCGCTAGTAAGCTCGGGAGCCAGCAAGGCAACTCCATACATTCAAATGAGTCAGAAGCAAGAGCTCCCGAAAGTTCGAAAGCACATATAACAGGCCGCGGCCATAGTCCAAGGGCGATCGAAAAGGACGGTTTCACATTTTCTAAAAAAAAAAAAAGGGGGAAAAGAAAAAAAAAAAAAACACAATAACACACAAACAAGGCAATGAGAGTCCGAAATAGCAGCGTGCGCTCCCCAGGACGGGGGAAGATCCACATTATCTAGAATAACTCTTGACAGGAGGTGGTAGTGTGGGGCGGCGGAGAAGAGGACAAAGCATGCACAATTACATAGAATGTGCGGCTAGGGGGACAAAGCAACGTCGACCTCTCGCGGCAGAGGCGGAGCGCAGATATTCCCACGATAGGAATTCCATGGACCCCACACCTTAGTCCACCTCCCAGGCTTGCCTCTCGCCACATACACCGTCTTCTCCCTGAACATACACCAATCCATATTCTCCTTCCATACCGAAATCGTAGGCGGCCTCGGGGAACCCCACAACTGTGCGATATTACGCTTAGCCACCATGTACCCCAAAGTCACCCACTGCGTCTGCGCCGCATTATAGTCATTTGGTTCCCAGACATTCAGCAAACACCTCCTGGCCTCTGGTAACAAAGCGACATGCGTGACTTCCTCCATTACAGTATGTACCCCGTTCCAAAATCGTACAACCTCCGAACATTCCCATAGGATATGAAGAAAGGTACCCAACAAGCCACAGCCACGCTTACACAGTCCATCCCTCGAATAACCCATACGTATCAAACCAGGCCCTGTGACATACACTCTATGGAGTATCTTCAGCTGCACAAATCTAAGGCGGGCCGGGATCGCCACCTCTTTCGGGGAGGCCACCGCCAATACCCAATCCTCATCGTCCAGTTCCAATCCGTCGGCCGTCCACGCCTCCCGCAGATGGGTCAGCAAGTCCGTACGATCATTAATACGTTTTTTATAGATCAGGGAAATAGTGCTGTCGGGCACATAGCCGTCTAACACCCTATCTTCCAACGGGGAATATTCTGGGATAGCAGCGACCTCCGGAAAAACCAAACACAGCGCATGGTGGACCTGTGCATATCGAAAGTACTCCCTATCATTTAATTTGTATTCAGTTTTGAGCATTTCAAACGTTTTAAAGGACCCTTTCGCCCAGAGGTCACCCACCTTACTTATACCAATCATATCCCATTTCTCAAAGCCTTTCGTTTTCCACAGACAACCCAAACGCTGGGAAGCATACAACGGCATCGCTCGAGTCAAGCGATCCCTCCACCCCATCGCAGCATTCGCCGCATGCCACACGCGTACCGCAACTTGCGTTGGTCCTGTCAACCGTGCATCCGGAGTTGCCGAATACAGTGCCCTGTTGTAATCCCCGCCCGGAAGTAATAACTTATCCATCTCGAAGGCCGGATTCAAAGCAGGACCATATATCCCGTGGTTCACCGCCGCCAATTGAGACGCCCAATAGTATCTTTTAATATCGGGGAGGGCAACACCCCCATCATACCAAGGGAGTGTCAACTTGGCGAGAGCGATCCTCGGTCGCCCGTCCCAAAACAGTTGGCGCCGAAGACCCTCCACCTCACGGAAGTAACGGGCCGGCACGACATCCAGCGTATTTTGTAAAGCGTACAAAAAGCGAGGCAGCGACATCATTTTAAACAATGCCGCCCGTCCGAGTGGCGAGAGCGGAAGCCGTCGCCACCTCGCGTCGTCGGCCTTCAACCGCTGGAGTGGAGGGAGAAGGTTTCGCTCATAGCGGACCGCAGGGTCCAGTGATATGAAGATCCCCAAATATTTGAACCCCAATGTCGCAATCTGAATAGGGCACCCCCGCGGCAAGAGGGGGGCCTCGCCCGAGAGGACGTAAACACATGACTTGGCCCAGTTGATAACCAGGCCAGAATTACGACCGAAGGAATTCAATACGTCCACCAATACAATTAGCGACTGTCGAGGAGAGGTGAGATACAGAAGGATGTCATCCGCATAAAGAGAGACACGGTCCTCAAACTCCGGCGTCCATCTAATGCCCCGCAACGACGGCTCCCAACGCAACCAGGCAGCGAGAGGCTCTAAAGAAAGTGCGAAGAGGAGGGGTGTCAACGGACAGCCCTGCCGCGTACCTCTCCCCAGCGCAAAGGGAGCCGACGCCCTACCATTCACCACAACCTGCGCCAATGGGTCAGCGTATAGCAATTTTACCCACCCAATGAATTCAGGGCCAAACCCGAATTTCGCTAACGCAGCCCAAATATACGGCCACTCTAAAGTATCGAACGCCATGGTAGCGTCCAAAGACGCCAAGATGGCCGGCTCACGCATAAACTCCGCTCTAGCAAGCACGCCATGCAACCGCCTCAGGTTCAGGGCGGTATTACGATGAGGTATAAAACCGGACTGGTCCTGATGAATCAAGTCGCCCACGACCCGAACCAGACGATTGGCCAATACCTTAGCCAGAATTTTGGGTTCCGCGTTCAACAACGAGATAGGCCTGTAGGAGGCACAGCAGTCTCGCGGCTTCCCATCTTAATGTATCACAACTATGGTGGCGAGACGTTGGTCAAGGGGGAGGGAGCCCGCCGCCTGTGCAGCGAGGAACATGTCACGGAGATATGGTGCTATCTTAAATGGACGCAACTTATATAGTTCAATGGGGAGACCATTGGGACCCATGGCCTTACCAGAAGCGATCGAGCGAATGGCCAGAGCAATCTCATCCGGCGACAACTTCGCCTCCATCAATATGCTATCGGCCTCCGAGAGGGACGGCAATGCAATATCTTTAAGTAACAGATGAGAGTCCTCCTCCGAGCACCCAGAGACCGGAGAGTATACCCCACGGAAGTAATCCGCGAAGCAGTCAACAATTTTTACCGGGTCAGTCACACACACGCCATCCACTCTCTCCACAACCGGCACCACTCTACTCGCTCTCTCCTTCCTGTCCAACCAAGCAATCAACTTTCCGGCCTTATCTCCCACATCATACAGTCGTCCTTGTTGCTCTCTACTCATCCTTTTAGCAGCATCCGTGACCAGCGCTCTATAATCTGACTGTTTAAGGCTGAGAACGTGCAATTTCTCGTCCGTGACACCCCGCTCCAAATCCCCCTCCATCTCAGCTATGTCCATTTCCAGGCGGACCACCTCTTCCCTCCCGCACCTCCTAGCATGGGAAATAAGAGACAAGGCATGCCCCCGGATCACCGTTTTATAACCTTCCCATAGGGAGACAGCAGACGACACTGACCCTACATTATCTTTGAAGTAGTGATCAATGGACTTAACCAGTTCAGAGCGAACATTAGGGTTACGTAAATACCAGGGGTTAATTGGCGCTACTCTTCCCTCTGCCCCAGGGACAACCTCCATCTGCAACAATAGAGGGGAATGGTCAGAAATACCTCGGGCCAAATGACGCACCTCCCCGATCATTCCAGCCTGGAACGCTGGCATAAGTATATAATCAAGTCTCGAGAGACTCCCGTGGGCCCCCGAGTGGAAGGTGTATTGTGCCTGTCCCGGGTGCATCAGTCTCCAGCAATCTATAAGTCCTAAAGTATCTAGAAAGCCACCCAGCCAGGCCTGGGCTCTAGGGAGATCCCTGGGGGGGTGACGGTCCTCCATACCGGATACAACAGCGTTAAAATCACCCCCTAACACCAGAACCCCCCCAGGGAGTCCCAGGACCAAACGCCCCAAATCCGCAAATGTAGCCGCCTGCAATCCCGGTGGCACATAAACAGCAACGAGCGAAACAGTTCTACCCTCCCATCTCCCCACCAATGCTGCATATCGCCCTCTATCATCGTGGAGCACCTCGTCCACCTCCAACGGGAGAGAGGCCCTGACCAAGATACCCACTCCCCTAGAGCCAGAAGTGTAACCAGAGTGAACAGCAAGGCGATAGCCCCGCCTATTCAGGGCACGGAAGGAGTTCCCAATCAGATGTGTCTCCTGCAGGAAAACAATGTCGGGCGAGATCCGTTTCAAAAACTGCAACACCACCCCGCGCTTGATCCTATCCCCCAGTCCGTTCACATTCCACGAAAGTATTCTCAATCCCTTACCCCCCACCCCGCTCCCGTGCATGATGCCCACATCCCGGAGAACACAACCAGAACAAATCAGTAGCTAACCTCACATTGCCTTGTGAAACAAACAAACATTCCCCAACTCCCCCCCTCCCCACCAACCTTCCCGTTACAACTCCCCCCACCCTGCACCCCTGCGTGAGCCCATGTAGCCCCCCCAACTTGCAGTGTGCCTGTCGCCCTAACATTAACTATGCTACAAAAAAAATAACCCAGAGGAGGAAAGAGCCTCACTGAGCACCCCACAACCCCCGGGCATTGAAGGATAAGGCGCTGAATAGAAACACCAAACCAAAATATGGAAGTGCCATCACAATAGTCAGTCACCGGGAACCAAAAGTCTACTCCTGTCCAGCCGAGCCCGCTCCGTTCCCTTCGGTCTGTCCCTCTCGACGTCGTTGCTGAGGCACGGTATCAAGCCAATCTCCAACCTCCTCCGGCCGATCAAAGAAGTGCGTCCGATCCTCAAACTCAACCCGCAACCTGGCCGGAAAGAGCATCGCATATTTCAGGTCCATGTCTCTCAGTCGCCGTTTGACACCCATGAACTCCTGTCGCTGCTTTTGGACCAATTGTGTGAAGTCCGGGTAGAAACTTATATGAGTGTTCTCGAACTTCGTCGGCCCACTCACCCTCGAGGCCTGCAGTATAGCGTCCCTGTCCCTGAAATGAAAAATTCTGGCGATGATGGGCCGTGGGGGAGCGCCCGGTTTGGGCTTACCACCCGGAACACTATGGGCCCGCTCAACCGCAAAGAATTTGCTCAAGTCTTTGGGTGCGAGATGGTTGATCACAAGGTCTTCCACAAAGAGGTCAGCAGCAGGGACCTCCGATTTCTCCGGCACCCCGATTATGCGCACATTATTCCGCCGAGCCCTACTTTCAAAATCCTCCAGTCGACGGACAGACAAAGCAGTGGACGTCCGCAGATTACGGACCTCGGCTTGCAGGTCAGACACGTACGTTACCAGACTCGACGTCGTCAGACCCAAGGATTTGACCTTTTGATTCGTTTGTGAAAGGTCCGCTCTGACTAGTTTAACGTCGATCAAAACTGTGTCCAATTTATGGGTCAATGTATCGAATCGCTGGCCGACCGCAGCTTTCATCTCTTCGATGGCACCCATGACGTCCTGCAATGTTAACTCCGCTGACGATCCCAGGCCATCTTTGGGTCTCTCCGGCGACTTATGCGGGCCACCAGGGGAACCTCTCGACTGGGTATAGCGGTCCATGTTGTTAGCTTGGGTATGAGCTCCCCGCCTAGTCGTCTTGGATTTTTGCTTATCTCCGTCCAATCTAGCCGCCATTGTCTGATGACCGTCAAGGGTGTCGGCCACCAACATGATGAGTGAGCACCGGAGAACCAATCTAGGAAGCCTCGGAGACCCCAAAGGGTAGTCCCAGCTAGTGTCCAAGAGCAGGCAGGTTACCCAATCGTCCCACTATAAATGTGTGATGAGAATCCAAGGCCCCTCAGGTTCAACGAGGAGACCCAAAACCGAAAGTGAAAGTAGGGGGTACGCACCGGCCCAAGTCCTGCATGCCGTTGTTGTTCACTTTCTGCCCGGGCACCATGCCAACTCGAGTCCGGGGCAAGGTCCGGAGTAGGCCGCCAACTTGGAATCGATACTATTCCGGCTCCCGATGTCCGATTTGAATTTGGACAGCAGGTATCACCTCCACGTAGGTTCGCCCGTAGAAGCCCGTCAATAGAATCAGGATAAATTCAGGATAAACAGTTCTAACTTTAATGTTCTAATTCATAGAGACATCATTTCTGCATGCCAGTGTTTGCACTCCCCGAAATCTAATAGTTTTGCCGATTGTTAGAACTGGGGGTCTCTAGTTGGCAGAGGTTTGTACCTTTGACCAAATAGGGACTCTTGCTTCTAAATCAGGGAAAGGGGATTACACTACTAGATAACCCCTGCTCACCCCCTTGGTAGCTTGGCACGAGCAGACAGGCTTATCTCAGAGGCAGTGTGTTAAGCATTTGTAAACACATACAGTAATACAGTGAAAACAATACAGATGGACACCACACAGGTTTTATAAAAAATAAGTGTTCTTTATATAGACTTAACACAAGACCACAACTGACAAAAATCCACAATACTGTACTCAAAATTGACTTAAAGATGGTAGAATTAACTTAGTTCAAGTTGATGGTAAATGCGACAAACTTCTCACAAAAGTACCTGGATGCGTAACGCAAAATAAACAAAAGGCTCGTAGCTTTGGAGATGCGTTGGTTCCTTGCTTCGGGGGGGACGATGCATAGCGCTTCAATGCTTGCGCAGAGTAGGGGATGCATCTTGATCCTTACCGGAGAGGAGGTGATGCGTAGATTCTCGCGCTGCAGCCCAGTTGCGATGCAGCAAGATGGCGCCTCGATGCGATGCGACAATCCGGTGCAATGTGATAAGATGGCACCCTTGATGCAACGATGTTGAGATGATGCGTGCACGCCCTGGCAGCCTTGTGGCGCCTCTGTACTTTGGAGCCGCGACAGGCCCTGCGGCATGCTTCTCCGACGATGTGACGGTGACCCTCACGGTGGCGACACGCTTCTCCGGGATGTGACAGAGGACAACTCTAATGAAGACACGCTTCTGGGGAGATGCGGCGGCGGCACGCTTCTCCGGCGATGTGACGACTACAGCTGTGGCAGCGACACGCTTCTTCTTGTTGCGTCGCGCTTCCAGCTCCCAGCGACACACAGGCTTCTGCAGATAGAATTCCCAGCAAGGAAATTCAGAGGGGAGCTGGGGGTGAAGTCTTTTGTCCCTGAGACTTCAGCAAGAGGCAAGCACAAGTTCAAGCCCTTGGAGTAATATTCTACAAGATGATGAAAGTCCTTTGAAAGTTCCTTCTCCTCTCCTTGGCACTGAAGACACCACTGTAGGCCAACCCAGCAACACAGCACACTGGCAGGGGGGCAGTACAACTCCTACAGCTTCCGTTGGTTCTTCTCCTTGGCAGAGGTTTGTCTTGTTGTTCCAGAAGTGATCTAAAGTCTTGGGGTCTGGGTCCCCATATTTAAACTACTTTTCTCTTTGTTCTCTGAAGGCAGAGAGGCCTCTGCCTAGTCCAAACCAGTTCTGGTCAGTCCTGGAGCACTTTGTTTACATGACTCCTTCTTTCCTTTCACAGTGCAGGGCAGAGACATCAGACACACCACAGGAGGTGGAGCCAGCATTGTA
Organism: Triturus cristatus; assembly: GCF_964204655.1. Classification (NCBI taxonomy): domain Eukaryota; kingdom Metazoa; phylum Chordata; class Amphibia; order Caudata; family Salamandridae; genus Triturus; species Triturus cristatus. The sequence goes on from NC_140591.1 coordinate 822,283,726, forward strand.
GAGGGAAGGCACAGCCCTATTCAGATCCCAGGTGCAACTCCTCCCACCCAGCTACATGTAGATCTTTCTATTCAGCCCTGTGCTGACTCACCCTCTCTCCTGGAATCCCCCAGCCCCTGTCACTCACAGAACCAGACACACAATACACAACCTAGCAGAGGCAGGCTTGGACGGTTAAGCAAGAATATACCTACTTTCTAAAATTGGTATTTTCAAACACAGAATGTTAAAACCAACTTTACTAAAAGATGTATCTTATCATTCTGAGTTCAGGCATACTAAACTCGAATTTCTACCTAGTTCCCTGAGTCAGTTAGGATTATAAGATGTAATAATCAAACTGCCCATTCTGGCCTATGGGGAACAGGTAGCCTTGCAATAGTGAAAAACAAAAATGGCTATAATTCACTATTAAGACATGCCACACACACCAGGGCATGCCCTACCTTATACTTACAATGCACCCTGCCCTTGGGCTTACCATAGGGGTGTCTGATATGAAGAAAAGGGAAGGTTTAGGGACTATCAAGTGGGTGCACTTGGTCAGTCAGCATGGCAGTACCAGACTGCACATAGGCTCAGCACTGGCAGACCTAAGACACACTTTACAAGCTGCTTCTGTGGGTGGCACAACCAGTGCTGCAAGCACACCAGCAGCATTTGATTTACAAGCCCTGGGTACACATGGTGCACTGTACTAGGGTCTGACAAGTAAATCAAATAACCCAGTCATGGAGTCACTAATCAATACACCAATTTAACATAGGGAGCACTTGCACTGTGGCACTGAATAGCAGTGGCACAGTGTCCAAAGCATCTAAACCAGCAAAACATATCAAAAACAGAGGAGGCAATCAGAAAAAATGGAAGGGAGACTCACGCCAATGGTACCAGGTCTAACACCAATGTTTTTTTATATGTGGTCTTAGGTAAGCTTTCAGTGTATGTGTGTATTTTCCTGCCTGTTCTCTAAAGTTGTTAACATTATTAAATACAGTGTACAAAAAATACCCATTTGAAGTTGAAAATTGATGATAAGTTAGAGATGTCTGACCGTAAAGACTCCGAGATTCAACCTTGGAGGTTTATCTGTTGGTGTTTGGGCTTTGGAATAGGCTTGTTCAGATGTGCTAAGGGTTGGTCTTGTACAGTTTGGTTGTATTTTAGGTATACGCTTAGAAGTGTGGGCTTAGACATAGGTGCTTGGAATGGGAATGAGTTTATGGATTTATAATTGTTGATCAAAGTTCCAATCGTATGTACGATGTAGGAGAAGCAACATATATTTATTTTGTGTTGCCATCATCGTATTTTTGGGTGCCGGCTTTCTAAGATGGGGTACAAGGCATCATTTACTACAAATACAGGGGACCTGATAACACTATAACAGGCCATTAAAATGAAAGAAGATTATTTCATAGCACAAAACACCTCATACAGACCGAACAAAGCACAAACATGCCATATAAAAATAATAACACGATTCTTACAAAGCACTTTATATGGCACTTTTGATCTTTAGGAGTGCTGAAAATAACAGGTTTTACTATTACTAAATTTCATGGAAGTCATTATATGACCACAGAAGGATGGGGTTGCCTTGCTGAGATTCAAACTCATTACCTCCAGATCACTGCTTATTTGAGTGGAACCACTTAACTCAAATCATGTCAGCTGCAACTGTCCTTATCTATTGACCTATAGGATGTGTATGCAAATGGCAAAGATCTCTGGTTGCAGACACCAAACATACACGCACAGCCCAATGAACAAGATACAGACACTTACCCAAGAAACAGACAAGGGTTCAATATCCGTAAAACATCATCAAAAACCAAATCAGATTCTGATCCACAATGAAACGTTGACTCAATGTTGAAAAGACACCTGGAGTGCTGATAGTTCTATAAAGCCATACCAATGACAAAGAAATTCCCCTAAAATAACGTAACATACCTACATATCCAGCTATCTTCTTAGGTAGTGGTCATTTACATGGCCTCCAGTAAAAAAGAAGACACAGAATAAACAGAGATTTTTTGTTACCTCCATTCTTGTGACCTACTGATTTATCATTTCACACTTCTACTTCAACACTCATTTTCCAGACAGGGGATTTGAATGAACTATTGAGGTCTCAAAACGGATTTGGGGTGTTTTTCTTTCAAATATCTTGCTGTTGCACAGACAGCACCTTTGTGCTAGGGAATGGCTTTCACAGCAGTAGCAATAGTGCTGGAACCCAGCAGAAGTATCCAAAAAAAGGGCACAATGAAGCATGGGATCTCAGCATCTGACGTTTATCACCCTTTCTGAGTAGTTATCAGGCACAGACAAAAGGGCAGCCCTGCTTAGAAGGTTTCACTGCTATAACAAGAGAAACCTATATTCTACCCCTTATTCCTTCCATCTAACCTATGTCGTCACTCACTAAGAATTAATCAGCAGCCCACCGCTAAAAAGGACCTCACAGAATTTCTATAGGTAGCATTTTTCTATTGTCTTTCACTTCCAGTTCTGGGTCTCCATCCTCCAGTCACAGGGATTTAGTCAATACACACCCACTGTATAGGGAAGATGTATCTACTCTCCATCACATCATGTAAAATACATCCCCCTGGTCCTTGCACTAAAACTTTCATCCCACAATGAGTCTTATTACTACACACTTAGGGGCAGATTTATAAAGGGTGATGCAGGGCAACGCAAGCCCTCATATGGAAGCCACACGCAGCCATCCAGAGTAATGCAAGGCAGCACAAATTGCTGTACAGATTTGGATAGCATAACTATTCTCTGCTTATATTTTGGGATACGGCCTAGAAAATGTGATTTCCTTTTTGTTTGCTTACTGGACCTGCAAATAATTTGTATGATGTAACATGCATTACCTATATTCACTGAAAAAAACAAAGGTTTCAGGGGCGTTATAGTTAGGAATTGGCATTTAAAAAACCTTAGAAATTCACTGAAAAACCATAGGTTTCAAGGGCGTTATAGTTAGCTGGACATTTCCCTCATACAAAACCCTAGAAATTGCCCTGTTATAGTTAGTTCAGCTAACTATAACTCGCGCCCCCGCAATGCACTGCTGATGACGTCACATATTACATCACTCATGACATGGTCAGTGACATCACTGATGACATACTGATGACATCTGAAATGACATCACTGATGACATCACTGATGACGTCATCCATGTGATAAATTAATGCATATTCTCACACCCTTTGATATACTCAATCAAAATTGCTGATGTCCATTCTCAAAACCATAGATACTCCAATACCAATAAGTACATACCCACTCATTGACTTTTAGATCTACACACACATCCACCCACTCACCTGTACAGTCACTCATACTTACAGTCACTCAGTACAGGACTATCATATGCATTAATACGCCTACATAGACACTCACACACCACCAATCATCCATAGAGGTACTCTCACACCTAGTCAGTCATGCAAATAATTAATCACACTCCCATTTACTCACCTATGCAGTTATACACACAAGTTCACTTACTCACAAAAATAGTACCACATTCTTATGCTCTTATACAATCACTGATACAAGCACACACTCATCCATACAGCCACTCTCACAATCACACACTCTCACATATACCCACTTATATACTCTTACACACATATATACTGCCTTTCACATATGTAGTTACTCACACATGTACCACTGAGATATACATTCAATCACTAACACACCCATACATACACTCACCCAACCATACAGTCCATCACAGATGCACTCTTAAAACCATGCACCCATAGAATCACCCACTCACACATGTATGCACAGAGTCACACACACCCCACCTACACAAACACTCAGGCACCCATACAGATACTCAGACAACCAATCAATAACCCATAGAGACACTCATATAGCTATTCACAAAACCATGTAGTCGCTTATACACCAACAGACAGACAGATACAGACATTCACACAGTTTAGTCACTAGTCTGCAGTAAGATACGTTTAATGACTCACTTATAGAGTCAGTCACACACCTACTAAATCATCCATTCACACACTTATACACCCACGTATTCTTCCATAGGATTTTCCCTATATATATATTAAACATATTTAAAATTTACAGAAACACACACTCACTGGATGACGTCATCAGTGATGTCACCAGTGATGTCATTTCAGATGGCATCAGTGATGTCATCAGTGATGTCACTGACCATGTCATAAGTGATGTAATATGTGACATCATCAGCAGTGCATTGCGGGGGCGCGAGTTATAGTTAGCTGAACTAACTATAACGGGGGAATTTCTAGGGTTTTGTACGAGGGAAATGTCCAGCTAACTATAACGCCCCTAAAACCTATGTTTTTTTCAGTGAATTTCTAAGGTTTTTTAAATGCCAATTCCTAACTATAACGCCCCTGAAACCTTTGGTTTTTCAGTGAATTTCAAAGGTTTTTTAAATGCCAATTCCTAACTATAACGTGCATGAAACCTATGGTTTTTTCAGTGAATTTCAAAGGTTTTTTAAATGCTAATTCCTATCTACAACTTATCTCTAAAGATATCATGTTTAATGATTTTCATTGGATTTCTATATTTTTCAATTTCAGTGTGTCAATTTCAATATCAATGTTTTTTAGAAATTCTTTTTAACAATAGGTTTTTTAACCTATTTTTTCATTTAAATCTTTTCAAAATCAAAAAATATTATTTGTTTTTATTGGGTTTTTCAAACATATTTTTAAAAATATTTTTTAACTATATGTTCAAAACTTTATTTTATATTTTTTCCCATGTTTTTTGGATCCGCGCACCCTATGCGCACCGTTCTCAATCCCTACGTGATAGCATCCGCGCATGGTATGCGTTGGGTACGTGTTTAGTGCGCGATCACAATGCGACCGGTACTCGACTCCCAGCCTATACGCGACACGTTCGAAGTACGTAACACGACGTTTTCGTGCTTCCGCAATGCGTCATATGCGTGTATGACGCGGTAGGTGTGCAGATCCCGCAAAATATTTAACATTTAAAAAAACATATATATATGTATTTCATGTGAATATTAATTGAAGACAAACTCTAAACTAGTCTTAAAAGTATTATATTTTTACATCTAATCCTATATTACTTTTTAATTCAATTTTGCGGATGCGCGCCTGATTGCGTGCTGCGTAAGCGCAGGGTGCGCGGATCCCATGTGACCTGCAAAAAAAGAAATTTGATTGGTTCATTACACTTCCTGTTCTAACTATTGAAAGACCCCACCCATTTCAATCATTCTTCTTTCACCTTCTTTGGAGGAGCATCTCTTTGCAGAGAAGAAGATTTTTTGGACTAAGTTTACACTTAGCTCTAACTTTTTTCTCCTAACAATGGCTTCAGGGCAGCAGGTATCACCTGCATCTCTTCATACATCTGAGGACGAATTTTTGGAGGAGCCACCACGCACACCACGTTTTTCTTCAGTGGTGTGGAAATGTTTTACTTTTCCCGAGGGGCAAACGAAGACCAATGCCACGTTGGTCACGTGCAAGATTTTTAAAAAAGTGCTGTCTCGAGGGGATCCGACAAAGAAATACTCATGCGGGACAGCCAGCATGATGAAGCACCCACGTACCCTTCATCCTGTCAATCTTCCATGAGAAGAATGCTGACGGATGAGAGACACTCCTGCTCCCGCGCCTTCCACCTCATCGCAGCCGAGCACTTCAAGAGTGCATCCGTCAGCCCAAAACTTGGACATCCGTCCTCAATTTCAATTTTTAAAAGTGCTCTGCACTAAGTGCAATGCGACTTTGTGCTACGGGGAGCAGTCGATCGATCTGATCTGCTGCCGGCAAGAAAGTCACCATTGCTAGTTTTTTTTATTTATTTTTTCCCTGAAGTTCATTGTTTTGTTCCTCCTGGTTTTTTGTTGTTTTTGTTTTTCCAGAAAAAACAAAAAAATCACAAAATCGTTGGAAACCCCCCCAAAAAAATATAAAAGAAGAAAGAAGAAAAAAAAAGTTCTTCTAGGAACTAACTTTCCTGGTTTAAAAAAAGAGCTAAATTTCTTTGTTAGTGTGTGAAAGTTTAGATGAATGTATGTGTAGTACATAATTGACTGAATGAATGCATTAGTAGCGTATGGTGAATGTATAAGTGCAGAACTATGAGGAAGTGCTGCAGCATCACACAGTAACCTCTTTAACTGCAGTGTGCTGTAGTACTTCCGAAGCACAGGGATGCAACATATGTACATAAATATGTTGCAAATCTATGCTTCTCTCTGCACGGCTGCTTAAATTGCAGCCATGTGGTGACACAGGCACCCTTGCACCATAGTGCAAGGATATCTGTGTCATGTGCTGTTTGTTTTTCTGCAGGAAGACACACCTTCCTGCACAAAAACAATGAGAAAATGCATTTTTCTCCTTCAATGTATGCTGAACATTTTAGCATGCATTGAAGATATAAAAATGTGGAGAAATGAAAACAATTCTCCTTGTTGTGCTTTCCTACACCAATTTTAGAATGGTGCAGCATTCACACACATATCGAGATTTATGATTTCTGATAAATCTAGAGATGTGTCTTGTTCTATGAGTGTTCAGTGCAATCATGCACAACAACACTTATAGAACACCCTTTCAACGCAAAGTGGTGTGTATGATGAGGTTGTATTTACATGGAGTAGAAAAAGTACACAGAGTGCTTTTCCACTTTTTGTAAATATGAAACAATGTCTTGCGCAATAACTGTGTTACAAAAAGTGACATGTTTCTGGTTTTAAAATTCCTTGCGAATGATAGAAGGTAAGCACAGAGTTTTGTCTGCAAAGATGTTCAAAGAAGAATGATTGAAATGATTACGGTCCTTCAATAGGTACAATGGGAAATATTATGAACCCCTCAAATCTCTTTTTTTGCAGGTCACATGATATCTGATTATGGTCAGATTTCAAAACTACATAGGTATAAACAGAGTGTTTTTAGAAACGTGTTTCAACTTTGTAGCGTCTTGCAGACCTCCTCAGTCTGCATATTGAGACTTAGTTAAACTTACCTTCACAGTAATAGGAATAAAAAATGGTATACATTTTTTTCAGATTTTCATTGCAATCTAAATTGATATAAATTGCTTATTTTAAAATTTGGATCTGTGAAAGAAAAGAAAAAAAATTATAACATGTAATAATACATTTTCTACAACACAGCATAATTTACACAAAGTAATTTGTTTGCCTTTTTTGCTGTTCTCAGAATATATTGAATTTCACTAGAAATAGTGATTTCAATCATACTCATCACTTAACAGCGGGCAAAAAAAAAACAATCAGAAAGATTGTTAAAAAAACCCAACATGCTATTCTCAGTAAAATACCAGAAAATAGAAATCACACATATATGAAATGCTTATGGCTTACAACATTTTATAACTTTAACTTATAAAAACTTTAAATATTGCCACTTTAAAATATTCACCGAATCAATGACCACCAAAAAGTCCATAATTAAAAAATATACCTTTCCTTGAGGCCAAATGGTATTTTTGCACTCCTTCTTTATATAAATTGTCCAATGGTAGTCCTATTAAATTATAATAAGAAATTCCGCAGAGAATGAATTATCTTCCTAAAACTTTGACTTTAAAAATATTAGGTAGGAATTTTGTTATTTCCTAGGCAAACGTTGTTTAAAAACCAACTGGGAATCATTACAAAGTGTCCAGCCTTTGTTGCATTTTAGATAGGCAGTGTAATGTCCAGATATGGTGGAAGGACCATCATGGAAAATTATAGCAATTGCTACAAAAGTCCTTCCTGATATTGATAGTTGTGCTGCTACAAATAACTTTATTAAAGTATCCAATTTTCTTCCGTCAGCTGTACAACGTTGCATCATTAAAATTAAATTTTCCATATTTTGTTAAGAATAATGTGGATAACATTTCTGATTTACATTGGCTACACTCCATGTTTTGATTTGCACCTTTGACTAATTTATTGAAAGACACTGATTTACAGTCTGGTAATGTTAAATACAGAAATCTCTCAGTGTCTACATTGGTGCTACATGTATACATGCAATTTTCACAATGATGTTCCCATTTGTAAGAAAGGCCAAAAATATTTTCTATTTCTACACCTTCATTTTCAAAAATGGTAAGCATATACATTACAAATTCCTGAGCATCTTGTTGGATATTTTGTGAAAATTGTGTAGAACCAGAACACACATCTAAAAGACTACGAACATCTGAAACAGATTGTATTTTACTTGTATCTGTTGTCAACTTTTCATAAACAGAATGCAACAGAGAACAAAATCTTTTTTGCCGATTCTGCATAATTTGTTCTCGCAAACCTTCCAGATAAAAAACAACATTGACCACTACATTAGCATAGCAGTTGACACCTGAACTATTTTCAAACTGATAACCAACAATCTCTTCAACAGTGTCCAATTTCTTTTTACCTGCAATCACAACATTATCTTGTTCTTTTCCCTTCTTGACACCTTCAGAACAGATATTCTCTAACCTTCTTTTTCAACCAACCACACGCTTTTCAAATACATGATATTGACCTAAATTTGGAGCATAAACCCTTCTTAACCTATTATACTCTTTTACACAGTTTGCATCTGCAGTAACCTTCGTCTCATCAAAATCAATCAAAAACAAACCAGATAATGTTCTGACTCGCGACAAAGCAACATATGCCACACACTCTTTAAATACGGTAGATCCAATGTTCACCAATGCACTGTCTACACTTAATCCTTGAGATTTATGAATTGTCACTGCGTATGCCAGAGAAAATGGAAATTGTTTCCTACGGACATATAAATCTTTAACAAGCAAAAAATGAACTGAACAACAACCAATTTCTTTAACTTCATCAATCTGATCAAATTTAATTTAAAAAAATTAAATTCCTTCTTTTTTCTGATAATTCACAAAATCCACCACTTTACCCATTGCACCATTAACTAAACCTTTCTCTACATCCAAATTACGCCTTAAAATTACCCGACAATTTACACACGCATATAGTGTCTTTTCTAAACCAGCAGTTTTAGATATTTTTTTTTCTAAACAATCCAGTTTTGATCTCAACTTTCCCGTCAAAATAATAGTGATTCCTTCATGCTGTATTTTATCGATGGCTTCCATTTTTACAATTTCTTAATTTTCCAGTTTCAATAGTTCTTCGTTGAATATGGAACACTCGCACAGTGTTGGCATTAAGCAAATCACTGATTTATTTTTAGCAATTTCCACGTACACTTTTGCAGGAACTGCATTTTCATTTGGAAAGACATTGCAAAGTAATCGACTCTCCAAAGCTTGTTTGCCTTGTTTTGAAATAATTCCAATTATTATATCTTGAAGAATACTTCCATATTCAGCATCATTTGCCTGTCGCATATTTGTTGTCAGTTCTTTGTATTCAAAATGAGTCCAAATGTTCACATTACCAACACTGCCAAGAGACTTTCTGGTATCTTCATGGGCTAGTGTTTTAAATACCGGTTGTCCTTTTACCGGAGTCAGTTGCACTAGATCTCCAAAAACTATGACGTGTTTTCCTCCAAATAACATGTCATACTCTGTTTTAAGAATTTGCTGCATTCTTAAATGCACAAAGGCAAGCATCAAGTTTGAGACCATGCTCACCTCATCAATAATGAGAAGTTTCATTTTCTTCAGGACTCTTGAAAATTCACAACAAGCTTCTCCAGATAGCTTGTGGTATTCCAATTTGTTTAATGCTCTGATGGCAGCATTTGTAAACGATGTAAAGTAATTCCTTTAATGGTATGTGCTGCCAACCCAGTTGGAGCAGTGACAACACAAGACAAATGTGAATCAGTTGTTTTCTGCAGATAACTTATAATTACTTTAATTAAGAAACTTTTTCCTGTTCCAGCTTCACCACTCACATACATTCGGATAGGTTGAAATGATGTACATGAGCACCCTCTCTTTTCATGAAGTAATCCATGGTCAATCTGCTCTTTCACTTGCTAATATATTTGTTTATGTTCAACATTTAGTTGTTCTTCCAAGTTCCCTAACTGTATTGCATCTTCTTGAGCTTGATACATTGCTGTTTCCACCTCATTCATTGCAATCGCTGCTTCATTTTCAACAATTGGTTGTCCTAGTGGATCTTGACTCAGTGCAGCAGAACTTTGACTGTCTTGAGAACTGTCTCTAGCAATCTCAGCTGCAATTGTAGCTTCTTGATCAATTTCATCATTCAACATTTTGACATAATTTGCAAAAGCACTGCATTGTATGCTATCTTCAGAAGCATTAAATGAATCTTCATAGCTGGGAAAATCTCCAAGTAATTCCAGTTCTGAACGCCATGGTTTGAACATTTGCAAAATGGCTAAATAGTAAAATTCCCTTTTGTCAGCAGTGTCGCAACTCAGTTTCCTGTGATTAATTAAATTTCCTTTCCTTTGTTTCACCAGACATCCTTCGGAACCAATCATTGCATATTTTCCATCATTGATGTTCTCTGTAGTATTCCGTTTAAAAGTGTAATTTTGCAGCACTTCATAGAGACACATGTTCTCAAGATGATGACTTCTATTTGGGTAGTATGTGTCCAACATATTCGTTTTCAAAATATCTGTACTTTCTGGTTCATTTTCTGCTAAATATTCAATTTCTTGAACAGATTTCAGTACCCGATTTCGCATTCCTGCAAGACCTAGACTCACCCAAATGATTATTCTACTTTTGGAATATAGACTTGCAGATGATAACCGATCTGAACATTCATAATCTCCAATTTCACGATGCGATAACATCTTCAAACTGAAACTGTATAATTTCTTACTTAGAGTCTTCTCATGAGAAATCTCTTCCCACATTTCTTTCAATTCAGTCTTTTCTGATTTAGTAATGTAAGACGTTACATATCGAGCAACATCAATGGAATTGTCCGCAACATACTGAATATCCATGTTAGCGTTCCACATGGATAAAATAACTGGATTGTAGTCATTTATGTATTTCGATTCTTCGCTTCTTCTTAAGTTGTAGGTGTTTTTCGGAGACTTTCTTGTGATGGTATGTCGCATAGCTGACATAAAACTGTTCACTCTTCCTTTGGATAATACAGGACGTGGAAATCCAAAACGACACTTGGTATAGAACTTATCCTTTAACTTGTACTTTTGTCGACAGTATTTTCCACACCTGTGGCTTTGAAATCGTAAGACTTGTTGTTTTAAGTTTTTCTCTTCTCTGCTATTGGGAAGAGCACATGTAGCATAATCTTCAATGAGAGACAAAACAGTTTCATCTGAATCTGTTCCAAATTTGGGGGTGTCCTTGATCCATAACAACATATGTATATGAGGAGCACCTCTTGCTTGATACTCCTTTCTCCAAAAGAAATCCACAACTTCTCCAAGAGGACGATTCTTTTTATTGCAGATCAAAGACATCATAGCTTCAAATCTATGATTGAAATATCTGCATACATTGACAGGATCCAAAAAGCACAATTCTCCAGGTGTCTTGTATTCAATATTTTTTATATTGGAATTTGCCTCTCGAAGAAATTCAAGTAAATCATCCCAAGCATACTCAGCACAGCTTAGTGTAGCAAACCATGTAGGAGTTCCCAAGTTCCGTAGTATACGTTTCAGTTCTCCATGTCGACGGTACCAATATTCATTAGTCCCACGCTGACATGCTATCATATTAATCAACTGAGATTCTAAATGATCATCTCTCTGATGCACTTTATCCATAAAATCCTTTGCAGTTACATTTTGAAGATGTATTCCAGTTTTTTGAAATGTGATTTACTTCATATGAAAGTCCAGACAAGTCACTTTCAAACAGAAGATGAAACATATAAGGGATACATTGTCAAAATCTTGGATCTTCTGCATATAATCTTGTTGTCCGATATTCAGATGCGGGAATCTGCACAGGACGTTCATCATATCGTCCACCTTTTCCTGTGGGAAACAACGAGCTTCCAAGCTCTCTTCCCATACACTCATGGAACTTCCTGTTGCTTTTTTCATTTGAAACAACTCAATTGCATTCCCCATCACCTCTTTGGAATGAAGTGGGTGTACACTGTAATGTTCATAGATCTCTTCACATCTGGACATGTCCACTTTTTCTATTTGTCCACTTATTGTTTCAGTATCTTCTGCTAAATCTATTTCTTCTTCTCCAACAAACACAGTGCTATAGTACTCATCATTTTTTAACAGATACAATGACGCCTTTTGCACTTTTCTAACATCCACTAACTCTTGCCAAATTTTCTTATTCTTAGTAGGAACACCATTAACTAGAATGACTAGTGGCTCATTTTCTGCATGGTCTACATCAATAGTTTCAATATTTTTCCTTAAATCTAACGGTAAATACACAACTCTTCCTTTCAATCCTCTTTGCAACTTTGATGGAGGTAATTTACCTGTTTTGGGCTCCATACGAACAATAGCCCGAAACGGGTGAACACATTGTATGAGAATAGACTCATACGTATTTAAATCTATCAGCTCTGGTGTAATAGCAACCAACTCTAGATTATTATGAACAGCTCTAACAGGCATTTTATTCTCATCTAATTTGTTATAACAATATTTGCAAATACGCTGCTCAGATCCCAAATCAAAACAATCCACTACCAACAAATAAGTTGCAAATTCCATCCACTTATCATTATCTTCTATTTCACTTTTTAAATACAGATTGACACCCCTAGTTTGATTTTTATAGTGACTTCGCCGACAACAAATACAAGAAACATTTGGTCTTTCACATGAAATTACCTTAAACTTTGTGATTTCATCCTCACATTTTTCTGTAATTACGGGTTGTACATTGTCTTCAACATTTTGTTCTACTAATGTGTCAGTTTCTTCACTCTCTTGCTGAGGCCCAAAGTAACAAAACTCTATATCTTCACAGACCTGCTTCACATCTGAAACTGACCCCCGTAAAAGAGCACTGTTCAACTCACTTAACTTTAGTGCTGGACTTTGTGCATAATACAACCTTCTCACTAACTTCTGCATTTGAGTATGATGAACTGCCAGCATTCTGAAATGGTGAAAAACACTTTGACAAACTTTCCTAGAAAGACAAGCCAGAGAATGACCTTGCAAACCAGTATATTTTCTCACTCTGCAAGGGTCTAGTCCTTGCAACAGCTTAATCTTTTGTTTTACACTTTTTTTAGTATAGGCTCGTAAAAAACGACATAATTTTTCAATAGATTCCTGTCGTACACTGCAAATACTACTGCAATCCCAAATGTACACAGGGTTTTTAGCAAGTCTCCCTAAAACTTCATCAGCTATCACTTCTTCTGCAGTTCTTTCAACCATTTTCTCTTTCTTAATTGGACAACCGTCTCTAACCTTATAACCTCTACCACTGGTGTCAACTGCATACAATAATTTTTCGCTCTGTGAATAACTCTCTTCGTTAAAAAAAAGGCTCTGAACTGGAACTGTGTTTCCATTCTCCCAAGAAAACATCATAATTTTTTTTTATTAATAACTCTTTTCCTCCTACTTTTGGCCTTCATTACATGGATTGGTTTATCTAGTGATCGAATTCTGTTTAATACTAAAATAAACAGTTTCCTTTTTATTTCAAAAGCCTTTTCCACAATGTTTTCAATATGCTTCTTCTTTTTATAAAATAATGCTCTCTTTTTATATTTCTTCACATCTTTCAGCAAATTATGCACTACTATCTTGTAAAATATTTTTTTGCGTACTTCCTTATACTGATTGTGCCTTCTTTTACCATACTTTATCTCCTTTGACTGACCATTTGCTTTTTTGCTTTTCCTCTTATTTTGAATTTTTTTCATAGTTGAAGCATTCTCAGTAGTTCCAGCATTATGTACATTCTGTTTGGTCCTACAAACATTTTTAATAAATTGCTTTGTGATCTTACCAGAAGATTTTTTCCTTTTAGCCACATTATCTTGTACATTCAATACTTGTGGTTGATGTTTCTTCAAGTAATCCTCCTGTCTCTGTTCTTTTCTTTTTCTTTTTTTTTCTGGCATGATTTCTCTATTTTAACGTTGAAAAACAGTATCTGTAAAAAAGAATCACAAATAAATGTATATTAATAACTTTCAAATGTATACTATTCTATTACTGTAGAAACATATTTTATATAAAAACTGACTAAGAAACCATAGCCCTGAAGCACAAGTGAGACAATGGTTAAAACACTACATGCATAGTGCATACTACTTTGAAGCAGTTCATGCCCTAAAGCCTACCTCACTAAAAGACTACATGCTAACTGACTGAATGATTACAGTACTATAAGGAGACACACTGGGTGAGTGACAGGGTGTTTGCTAGAAGTGTATGAATACTGACTGGGCAATTGAAGGTGTGAAAGACAAGTGTGTAGGTGGTTAGAGGACTGCATGCATAGTGGATAGGCATTTGAAGCAGTTCATGTGCTAAGGCCTGACTCACTGCATGAGTACTTGGGTACTGACTGAATGATTAGAGTACTGCAAGGAGAGTGCCTGGGTGAATTTATAAGTGGTTGGCTTTTGGCGCAGTGAATGGATTAGTACTTGGTACTGAATAGGTCACTAGAGGAGTGCAAAGGGAGTGACAGGGTGTTTGCTGGAGTGTATGGATACTGACTAGGGAATTGAAGTTATGAAAGAGAAGTGAATGGGTGGTTACAGGACTGCATGTATAGTGGATTGGGGTTTGAAGCAGTCCATGTGCTAAGGCCTGTGTCGCTGCATGAGTACTTGGATACTGACTGCATGATTAGAGTACAGCAAGGAGAGTGACTGGGTGAATTTATAAGTGGTTGGCTTCTTGCACAGTGAATGGATTGGTACTTGGTACTGAATGGGTCACTAGAGGAGTGCAAAGGGAGTGAGAGGATGTTTGCTGGGGTGTATATAAACTGACTGGGGAATTTAAGGTGTGAAAGACAAGTGTGTAGGTGCTTAGAGGACTGCATGCATAGTGGATAGGCGTTTGAAGCAGTCCATGTGCTAAGGCCTGGCTCAGTGCATGAATACTTGGGCACTGACTGAATGATTAGAGTACTGCAAGGAGAGTGCCTTGGTGAATTTATAAGTGTTTGGGGTTTGGCACAGTGAATGGATTAGTACATGGTGCTGAATGGGTCACTAGAGGAGTACAAAAGGAGTGACAGGGTGTTTGCTGGAAGTGAATGAATAATGACTGGGTAATTGAAGGTGTGAAAAACAACTGTGTAGGTGGTTAGAGGACTGCATGCATAGTGAATAGGCGTTTGAAGCAGTCGATGTGCTAAGGCCTGACTCAATGCATGAATACTTGGATACTGACAGAATGATTAGAGTACTGCAAGGAGAGTGCCTGGGTAGATTTATAAGTGGTTGGCTTTTGGTGCAGTAAATACATTAGTACATGGTGCTGAATGGGTCACTGGAGTAATGCAAGGGGAGTGATAAGGTGTTTGCTGGAGTGTATCTATACTGACTGGGGAATTGAAGGTGTGAAAGAGAAGTGTGTAGATGGTTAGAGAACTGCATGCATAGTGCATAGGCGTTTGAAGTAGTCCATGTGCTAAGGCCTGGCACACTGCATGTGTACTTGGGTACTGACTGAATGATTAGAGTACTGCAAGGAGGAAAGTGCCTGGGTGAATTTATAAGTGTTTAGAATTTGGCACAGTGAATGGATTAGTACATGGTGCTGAATGGGTCACTGGAGAAGTATAAGGAGAGTGACAGAGTGTTTGTGGGAACTGTATGAATACTGTCTGTAATATTGAAGGTGTGAAAGACAAGTATGTAGGTGGCTGGAGACCTACATTCATAGTAGATAGAAGTTTAAAACAGTCCATAGAGTAACACTTAGATCACTGCAAAACTACCTGAGTACTGACTGAATCATTACAGTACTACAAAAAGAGTGACAGGGTGAATATTTTTAAGTTTTTTGGTTTTGGTGCAGTGAATAGATTAGTACTTAGTGACATATGAGTCAGTGGATGTGTGCAATTGAAGTGACAGAGTGTTTATTGGAGTTTATAGATACTGACTGGGAAATTGAAGGTCTGAAAGACAATTGTGTTGGTACTTAGAGGCCTCCATGCATAGTGGAAACACGTTTGAATCAATCTATGTGCAAAGGCCTGTCTCATTCCATTAGTACTTGGGTACTGACTGAATGATTATACTATACCAAGGAGAGTGCCTGAGTGAATTTATAAGTGTTTAGAATTTGGCGCAGTGAATGCAATACTACATGGTACTGAATGGGTCACTGGAACAGTGCAAGGGGAGTGACAGAATGTTTGCTGGAAGTACATGGATACTGATTGGGGAATTGAAGCTGTTAAAGACAAGTGTATAGTTAGAAGACTGCATGCATACTGCACAGACATTTGAAGCAGTCTATGTGGTAATGAATGGTTCACAACATGAGTACTTGGAAACTGACTAAATCATTAGACTACTGCTAGGACAGTGCCTGGGTAAAACTTTTAAATTTTCAGTTGTGGCGCAGTGAAGAGAATAGTACATGGTACTGAATCAGTCACTGGATGAGTGCAAGATGACTGGCAAGATGTTTATTGAAATATATAGATACTGACTTGTTAATTAAAGAAGTGAAAGAAAAGTGTATAGGTGACTAGAAGCCTGTATGCATACTGTATAGGGTTTAAAGCAGTCCATGTTGAAAGGCCTGGCTCACACCATGAGTACTTAGACACTGACTGAATGATTAAAGTACTGCAAAGAGAGTGCCAGGGAGAATTTATAAGTGTTTGGGGTTTTGCACAGTGAATAGATTAGTACATGGTGCTGAATAGGTCACTAGAGGAGTACATGGGGAGTGACAGGGTGTTTGCTTGAAGTGTATGGATACTGACCGTGGAATTAAAGGTATGAAAGAGAACTATGTAGATGGTTAGAGAACTGCATGCATAGTAGATAAGCATTTGAATCAATGCATGTGCAAAGGCCTACCTAACTCCATTATTACTTGAACATTAACTGAATGTTTACAGTATTGCAAGGTCAGTTCCTCAGTGAATACATAAGGAATGACTACCTTTTAATTCTACCTAAACTTGAGAACAGGACATTTTTTAAGCAGTTATACATATTACAAGAAATGAAGTACTCAAATGCTTCTCTCACAGTGGTTACACAAATGCACACAGACTCACATGTGTCAAAGGCAAAAATGGAACTGGTCCGATCATTTTTGTCCACAAATTGAGAAAGCTAGGAAACATGTGAATAAATCTGTTTCTGCTTTTCTCCGAGACTATAGAATGGGGTCCATTTTCAGTAACAATCTGCGCTTTCATATGCAAGAGATGTATAGGAGAGCTGGAGTACACTTTACTGATGAAGGAAACAGAGTCTTCCTCAACAACTTTAGACTCTGTATAGGTACTTACTTATAAGTACCAAAAACTCTCAATGAACACAACGGCTCCTTTTAGAGCCACTCAAAAACAAAACACTTAAGCTTGCTGTTTATCTCCCAAAAATATCAATTTTTTTTTCCTTGGATCTGCGCACCCAACGCGTTAGGAACCGCGCACCCAGCGCGAGAGAATCCATGAACTCCACGCGATAGGATGCGCGCATCCTGCGCGCATTTCGCCATTTAAAAAAAAAGAAGGGGGCCCCAGGGGGTCCTTCTGGGACCCCCTAAGCAGATCTAGAGGGTCAGAGTATTTCCACTCTGCCCCCTTTATATGTTTTACACACTTATTCCCCTTGCTTCTTTAGCATCGCTTCTACCGAGGCAGAAAATGGCCGCCAACAGTTCCTGGTTTCGAATGTAGACAGACACTCGGCAGCCAATTAGCATTCAGTGCGTGATCGTCAGGGTGCGCGCTCTGTTCGCAGAGGGTGCGCTTACGGTGCGGGTAGGGTGCGCGGATCCTCCCCGGCCATAGATATCACTAACTTTTTTACCCTAATTTTCTCAGCAACTACTGAACAGATTCACACCATTTATGCAAAAGGCACGAGTCTGAACTGAGGACTACCTCTTTGCCAAATTTGGTGTAATTCCGTTCAGCAGTTCAGACTGTAGCTGCGACAACAGATCCTATGGGAAATTACATGGGGAAAACGTGTTTTGGGACCCCCCTTTTTTCTCGGCCCCCGCTTGACGAATCACCACGAAACTTTCAGGGTAGGAGAGGAGCGGAGCTGGCCAACAGTTTGGAAAATTTCGCGAAGATTCATCAATCTGCGCCAGACTTATTGGGAATAGAATGTTGCGGATTTCCTATGGAAAATAGGTCCTAACTATAACTATCTACTGGCGACCGCCAGTAGATAATATGAAACCTAATAAACAGATAAAAAAAGTGTATATATATATATATATACTGAATATGCAAAAGAATAATATCATCCTTGAGAAAAGAAGAAATTCGCCGGACTACAAAGTTGCTTTTACTGCATTTTACTTGTTCTGATCTTGATGAACTATACAGACTTCCTGTGCGTGCCTCGATACTTCTTTGATTGTCAAATTCTGCCACGGGCAACGCCCATAGCTGCTATACACCCCAGGTGGCCGGGTAATAGTACCACATTAGCACCTTCCAATTTGTATTTGTTCACTATCTACTCACCCCTAACTCTTGTTTTACAGAAGTACAATTGTCCTGGCATAGCCATCCAATGTTTTGTTGTTACATTTAAATAAATACCACCTTTACACTGATGGTCAAAATTATCTCTACTATTTAGTCTATGGCTGGCTAAACAGTATAGATTATATACTATTTTGCCAGCCGCTGGGTAAATAGCAAAGAAATGTATACTTTTTGGCAAGCGGTTAGGTAAATAGACACATCTTAACATTACAGAACTGCATCGCTTGTAAAATAAAAACTGCATTGTTGCTTCTGATTTTGTTTATGATAATTTACTGCTACCTAGTGGTCAATATGTAAAACGCACTAGTGATTTCAAGGGAAGTTATAGAACTATAATATACCCAGAAATATGCTGAATGTTGAGGAAACTCCGGGGTTAGCTGGAAACAGCTAAATAGTTAACAAATACTTAGGCAAGTGGTATAGATAGGCACCCCTGTATAGAACATTTTAAAATGAAGCTAGCATTTGTATTTGCTTATTCTTTTTTACATGCTAAGCATCATCATTAGAAATTTATGGGTATGCTGGGATACTGAGACAATTCAATTTTCATTCACCATATGTTTTTTTTTTTTTTAGAAATCAATATATACTGTATACATAACGGCTTACCCAGCTTCCTGAATACATTTTTATGTGAAAAAAAGAGCTCTACAGTTTGTACACAGATTAAACCTCCAAGAATTCTTAAGTGACCAATTAGATCACAAAAATACATAGCCGCCTATTCATGAAGGCATTTTAGACTATGTAAAATGAACTCCTGTAGTACTCTTTTGAATACTTTTACATGCCTTTTTGAATTAGCCTCAAATCATCTAAAATGTGAATAAAAAAGCAGCATTTGCAGAATATTCATATACAATTAGTACAAATTTAAATAACTGAGCCCTCTTCAAAGTTTTGCTAAATGGGAGTTGAATGTAGTGAGGCCAGTTTACAAAAGCATGTAAGAGTACATACAGTATACTACAGGAGTATAGATGTATTCATTCCAAAATGCCTTTGTCAGTAGAACCCATTGTATGGGGACATAACTCACAAAATGCATAGGTGCCAGTTTACAAAGGTATTTCAAGTCTACGTGAAGTAGTGCTCCTGTAATGCTTCACATACTCAGTTGTGAATTGTAGTAAAAATATCTATAAAGGAGTAAAATAGAATGTACAGTAAATATGCTCCTGGCACCACCTACGGGCAATTTCCTGGGGAGCGCGACGGGGCTCCTCGACTTTACTTCTTGGAGGCCCAGGATGGAGATCCTGGGCCCCGTGGGCACCTTTCTGGGGGCGCGATGGTGCTCCCAGGAATCTCCTCCTGCTGGGGGCAGCTCCCGGGACCTGAACCACCCCGGGGGCACATCCAAGACTGGCGGCGGAGCCCCATGCGCTTCGTTGTCAGTCTGCTCAGAGGTCAAATGTTGCCTACCTTCTGGGGGCATATCTCGGCCCCCATGTGGCTAATTTCCACAATTTTGGCCTCTTCTCACACCTGGTGGCAAGCCCTAGCCACCTGGAGCCCTTTTAAACACCCTCCTTGCCTCCAAGAGGGTGACTCTGCAAGGAGCTGTCTTCATTGGCTCCCTGTGCCAGTCTTTCACCTGGCTCTCCTTCTGGGCCTCTCTTCTCCTTGCACAGAGGCCCAGGCTTCTCCTCACTGGCCCTGGACTCCCTCAAAGGTGCAGTCCAGAGCTGGGGACAGTCAGGGGGTTCCTCCTTCCAGCACCAGTCTTCCTCAGCAAGACCACACCCCAGAGAGAGCTCCTCTTCCTGTGCAAGACCTTTTAATAGAAATTGGAGGGGGCTGGCAGGAAGGCACTCTTGCCCTGTCCTGCAGCGACATATCACTTCTCTGCCCCTGCTCCCTCCTTCCTGCACAGGCCTCTGGGATACTTCAAGATCGCGTCGTCCAGGGGTCTCATGCCACATGGTCTCTGAAAAGCCCCCTTTCCCCCCTTGCTGACTTCATGGCCCAGGCCCAGAGCAGGCCTGATGCCTGGAACTGGGTGACAGCTGCTGATGGATAACCTGCAGCTTCACCCCCATCTCTCCCTCCTGGAGAGAAAACCTTTGCCCTTGGGAATGCTTGCAGGGAAGGGCTAGGCGTGTGATGCTACAGCTTGGGGAGGAAGGTAATTAATCCAGCCTGGTAAGGTGACACCTGGCCAGGGTTAGTTTTGAGCTGAGTCAGAGGAATATGACATTTCTAGATGACCCATAAGCAGTTCAGATATGGCTTTGGACTCAACGGAATACTTATTTTTACACAACTTACAGTGTACTTTGGTGGGTGTCTGGAATTTGTAGACCGTAGGGAAGTGAAACTACCCCATGTGGTCTCTGTCTTCATAGGACAGTACTGGAGTGTTCCTAGAGTGAAACAGTAAAGCACACTAACTTTCCCTTACATGTGTCTCCCCACATTATAAAGCCAATTCCATGTCACCACACAACTCTGAATAATCCTTGCCGCACAATTCTATCTGTACCTGCCCCTGGGTAGCACACAACAGAAATCTGCCCCACGCAGCCCTTAAACGGGTGCACACGTGTGTGCACTCGTGTCCACATGTAACCAGTCTGGTGCCCCTTACCCGGGTTGCAGCGCAGTGACCTCCGTTCACAGGGCAGACACCGGTGAGATCCAACCAGCAGTCTATTTCATCATGAATTCACAGTAGGTGAGTAAAAGCTTATGAGGCACCCCCACAGTAAAAGCTAAAAAATTAGGTGTTCAAAAAGCGAAAAATCCGTGCGGCTCAGATTGTCAGAACCACCTTCTCACACCTACACACTAGCCTGTATGTTACAATCTGAGTATGTTGTATGCCCACACAACTTGCCTAAGAAGCTTATGATTAATCACCATTATTAATAGTCAGATTCATGTGCATGAGGGGTTGTACAGTACTTGGCACAATGTTACTAAGGCATAGTGAGATGTACCCTGGTGAGCCAAAAAACCCAAGATTACATGGCAGAGGCTCAGCAGTCCAACCCCAACATGTGGACCTCTGTTAGACCTGTCAGCTTTACGATGGTCTTCCCCCAAACGTTTTGCCTGCTTAGCTCCTGTTTTTGATGATTCATTTTTGACCTTAGGACTCTGAGCACTTTATCGCTGCTTACCAGTGTTAAAGTGCATGTGCTTCTCCCCTTAACATGGTAACATGGAAATATCCACATTTGGGATATATATTTTAGCTGCAGATCCCTAGTAGAGTGCAGTATCTGTGCCCAGGGCTTGTACGTTAAATGCTACTAGTGGGTCTGCAGCACTGATTGTTTCACCCACACAAGTAGGCCTTCAAACATGTGTCAGGCCTTCCACCGCAGAGACTGTAGTGGAGTTGGCTGACTTGTCATTTAATACCCCTTGCCAAGCCTTAAACTTCCCTTTCATTACACATAAGTAGTCCCTAAGGTAGGCCTTAGGTAGCCCACATGGCAGGGTGCTGTGTAAGTAAAAGGTAGGACATGTACTTTTAAGTTTTGCATGCCCTGGTAGCAAAAAACACTTACATTTGTTTTTCACTACTGCAATGGCCTTCTCCTCTGTAAGTTAACATTGGGAATTCCGTATTACACTTTAAAGCTGTAATTCCTGTTTGAGAAGGAGTAGCTCTATCATGTTTCATATAATTGGAATGGTGATGAGAAATCCTCTTTACTGGTACAGCTGAATTTAACATTACTATTCTAGAAATGCCAATTTTAGAAAGTTAACATTTCTTTGCTCTTGAAGCCGTTTGTGCATGTAGCCTGTCTCTAATACACGTCTCCAGCGGGTGACAGCTTGACTTTGTGCATTCCCTCTAGACAGCAACACACAAAGGATGGTTAGGTGTGTCTTTGTGCCCATCTGCATCCTGATGGCTCATCCTGGTCAGGATGAGAGGGAGGAACTGACATACCTGAATGGGCAGTGTCCTGGTCCCATACAAAGGGCTGATTACCCTCCAGTAGTCTGGAGCCAGAGCTAGGAAGAAGGGACTTCTGTGACTTCAAAGACCCTTCTTTTAAGTCACCGCCACTTCAAAGGCACAACTGGGTATAGGTACTGGGAATCAGACACTTATGGACCTGTAAAGAAACTCTTCTAGAAAGAAGGACTGCTCTGCTGCTACAAGGACTCCCACTCTGCTGGAAGCTCCCTTGGGAAAACTGCTTTTCTGCTGTGCTGCCCTGCTGCCTGCTACCCTCTAACCCTGCCTAAAGAAGTACAAGACTCTTGCTTGGACCCAGAGTGATCACCATGGACATGCTGGCTTGCCTCCTGTTTTGAGAATCAGGGACATCAAAGCCTCACCTCTTGCTCCTATGCCTGGTCCATTGGAAGTGGATCAGGTGCTTGCTCCAATGGAATCAAAGCTTCCTCTGCGGCATAAAGTGGAAATGATGCATCGCTGCTGTTGTGGTAACAGAACCGGTGCATCGCACTCAGAAGCTGGGCAGAGCCTCAAGAACCGACTCATTGGAACCACTGCATCGGAACTTTGCTTCTAAGCACTATTCTTACTTTTATGCCTTTAAAATCATATCATGATTTCTACTTATTGGCTTTTTGTCATTTTGAACTTGTTTTATTTTAAAAAAATCATGTATATTTTTCGACCCTGGTGTGGAGTCTTTTTGGGGTGTTTTTACTGTGTTACTGTGTGTTGTGTTGCACAAATACTTTACACATTGTTTCTTAAGTTTAGCCTGACTGATTGCCACCTGAAGGAAGGGGACTCACTACCGGAGTACACACCAATCAATCAATCATAGCATTTGTAAAGTGCACTACTTACCCGTGAGGGTCTCAAGGCGCTGAGGGGTGGGGAAGCTGCTACTGTTCGAAAAGCCAGGTCTTGAGGAGTCTTCTGAAAGTCAGTAGGTCTTGGGTCTGCTGTAGGCAGATAGGGAGGCTGTTCCATGTCTTGGCGGCGAGGTGGGAGAATGATCTGCCGCCGGTGGTCACTCTTCGGATGTGGGGAACAGTGGCGAGGGCATGGTCTGCAGAGCGGAGCTGGCGGGTGGGGGTGTAGAAGCTGAGTCGGCTGTTGAGATACACTGGTCCGGTGTTGTGGAGTGCCTTGTGTGCGTGTGTGAGGAGCTTGTAGGTTATCCTCCTGTTGACGGGGAGCCAGTGCAGGTCTCTCAGGTAGGGTGAGATGGGGCTGCGGCGGGGGATGGCGAGGATCAGGCGTGCAGAGGCATTCTGGATGCGCTGGAGCCGTTTCAGGAGTTTGGCCGAGGCTCCTGCGTAGAGGGCGTAGAGGGCATTTCCGTAGTCCAGTCTGCTGCTGACGAGGGCCTGGGTGACCGTCCTTCTTGTTTCAGTGTGGATCCATTTGTAGATCCTGCGGAGCATGCGGAGGGTGTTGAAGCAGGAGGAGGAGACGGCGTTGACCTGCTTTGCCATGGAGAGGGTGGAGTTGAGGATGACCCCTAGGATGCGTGCGTGGTCGGTGGGTGATGGAGCTTTTCTCAGTGTGGTCGGGCACCAGGAGTCGTCCCAGCCGAGGGGGTGGAACCGAGGACGAGGACCTCCGTCTTGTCACCACTTTAGGATAGACTCCTACTCAATCCAATGATAGATAGGGTGATATCCCTCACATACAAAAAGCTAATCAATAACACCCCTGACTGTCTGGGAACCCTACGAGTGGCATTGGAGTCAGATGTGGGTCTCCTTGAGGATGACGATTGGGGGGTGGCCCTGCAGAGCCCCACATAGATAGCTGTAAGAGCGAAATTTAGGTTGATTCAACTCCGCATTTTACACAGGTCATGCGCCTCGAGGTCTGTACAATACCGCATGGGTCGCTGTGCACCGGCACAGTGTGCTGGGGGGTGTGGCGAGACGGGCACATTTCTCCAAATGCTGTGGGCTTGCCCCAAGATTCAGAGATTCTGGAAGGGTCTGGCTCAGTGATGACAATGGTGATGGGGGACCAGGTCCCGGTAGAGGCAAGATGGCATATCCTTGGGGAGACAGGTGAAATAGTATGGCCCAAATGGGCTACAACATGGCTTTCCCTGGGAGGAGTGGTGGCAAAGCGGAACATTGCTCGAGCATGGGGTGCCAGTACAACCCCAACAGTGGAGTCCTGGGAAAATGATCTGGACTGGTACCAACGGGCTGAACAGTCAGTGTATCAGAGCAAAGGATGCCCACGCAAATGGGAAAAGAGATGGGGGCTACATGCACTTTTGGGAACATATTACTTGGTTGTACTCAGGTTGGGTGGGTAGGCGAGAAAGTGATATGTATCTGTATATGCCAATCCACATACTATGTTTACTGTAATGTTTGACTGAAGAATGTTGAACCCCTTCTATGCTCCCGTCAGCCAACTGTCGTCGCGAGCACTACCTGGCTAGTGCTGCGCACATCCGTTGGCCAACGGGACCCGCCCACGTTTTCAAACCGCCGCACTGCGGCGGAATTCACGCCGCGGCTAAACGGCTAATGGTTAATAAAATCACATTTTAAAAAAAGTTTTGCCTGACTGCTCTGTGCCAAGCTACCAGAAGGTGAGTACAGCTTAACCTTTAGCGTGTATCTTACTAGGATTGTGGTTCCTGCTTGGACAGGGTGCATACCTCTGCCAACCAGAAATCCAATTTCTAACAACCTCCAAATCTCTTCCACTTCACTCTGTATCGATAGGCCACTCAACATATCGGGAGAGGATGTAGCCTAATGGCTAGGACGGTTGCCCTCAGAGCTGGGGAATCAGGTTCGAGTCTTGGCAAGGAAGCTCAACATCCTGTGATTCTGGATAGATCACTTAGGGCCTTATATAATGGCTTTTGCCATAGGTCAGTGCCGCAGGCCTCCCTGCGGCGCTGCCCTACAGCAAGAGGAAAGGGCAGGAATGCACTTTATCTATATTATAGGGCGCATTCCTGTCCTTTCCCCCTGCGCTGGTGCGCAATGGGCTGCCGTGCGAAAACGCAGGCACCTTTGCACCATGGTGCAAGGGTGTATGCGTTGCCGGGATTTTTATATTATTTATTTATTTTGACAGTTTTGTATAGCACAAACAAGACCCTTGCGGGTATCAGAGCCCTTTACAGTGCAAATATATCGACATAAAACGTAAAAGTCCAATGAATTAGGTGAATACAGTTGTGGTAAATATTAGAGAACAGCACATATTTACAAGAGTGTATAAAAGGTTCAGGTGAATTTGGCCAGGAGAATCGATTTAAATTCTTTTTTTTTAAAAAAGCTGCGGATGGATTAAGTCTCGTTTCTGGGGGCAAGGCGTTCCAAATCCTGGGAGCCATTCCTGAGAAGGAACGGTAGTATGTTTTCTTTTTGGAAAAATGTTGTGGTTTAAGTAGAAGATTGTTAGAGCTCCTAGTAGATCTGTTACCACCCGATAGTACCAGTTTCTCCGCTAGGTATCTCAGTGTTTTGTGATGTAAAGCCTTATGTGTCAAACAAGTGATTTTCAAATGGAGTCTGGCCTCAAAAGGTAGCCAGTTGAGGGCACGAAGGTCAGGGGAAATGTGGCAGGATCTTTTGGAGCCTGTGATGAGTCTGACGGCTGTATTGATTGAGGCTCTTAGAGGAGCGGTCGTTGATCTGGGCAGGCTGCAAAGAGCAACACTCCCGTAATCCACTCTGGGAATTACTAGAGATTGAACTGCCTGTTTAAAGTCACTTGCCGGTATGAAGGGTTTCAATTTTCTAAGGGTGTTCCTCTGGAAATTAGCTCCTTTAGTTGCAGCGCTGATGTGCTTTTGCATATTTAGCTTATTGTCCAGGGTTATTCCTAGTGATTTAGCGGAATTAATGATGAGAGGTTGACCATCGAGTGCTGTAATGTGCTTCATCCACTCGCGGGTGATGGTTGTTTGGTTGGAAGGAGCAATTAAGAGAAATTCTGTTTTTAGGGTGTTTAGTTTTAAATGGTTCTTTGCCAGCCAGGTCTGTGTTTTATGGAGCGTTGCATTAAGGGACTTTATGTCTTCAAGTGAGTGGACCTTAATGTAAAGTTGTGTGTCGTCGGCATACATGTGATATTGGATATTTGAGGAGTTGAGAAGCTCAGTGAGTGGTTCCAAAAACAGATTGAAGAGTGTCGGAGAGAGGGAGGAACCCTGGGGTGCTCCCAAAGTCACCAGGGAGGGGTTAGATAATGATTGGTTGATCTTGAATCTTTGTGTTCTGTTTTGGAGGAAGGAAGTGAACCAGTTTAACACTGTACCAGATAGTCCCATCCTATGTTTCAAGAGGTCTAGTAGGTTGTCATGTTTGACTGTGTCGAAGGCTGAGGATAAGTCAAGCAGGATTATCAGGCAGGCCTTGTTTTGATCCAATATTTGTAATGCATCATCAATTATGTGGGTCATGGCTGATTCTGTACCGTGCCCTGATCAAAAGCCTGATTGGAATTGATCAAGCAGGTTGAAGTGGTCTATGTGATTACTAAGCTGTACGTGGACACATTTTTCTAGTAGTTTGGCCAGGGTCGAGATGTTGGAAATTGGCCGATAGTTATTCAGGTCAGACAGGTCCGCCGATGGCTTCTTTAGGATGGGGGATACCTGACCAGCTTTGAGGATGTCTGGGATGATTCCTTGTAGAAAAGAGGTGTTTATAATCCTAGTCCATAAGGGCACTGCAGTGGAGTGAAGGTTTTTAAGTGGGTTGCTGGGAGAGGGTCTGTGAAGTGATTGGAGGGATTCAGGGCCATGAGCATTTTGAAGATAGTTTCTTTGTTGTAAAAGCTGAAGGCGGTCCAGGAGTCATTGTTCTTGAGGTTGAGCTTTGTAGAGCAGATAATCAGGGTACCTGGTGTGGTCAGTGAGGCTCTCATATGTGGGTCAGTATGGGATAATAGATCGTTAAGTAGGTCTGTCTTTAAGTTTTCAGTTTATTGTAAAAAAGGATGCAAGCTCCTCACAATTGGGGAGTGTTTCAGGATTGGGGGGGTGGGAGACACTCTTAGATTGAGCTTTGATTATTTCAAATAGTCTTTTGGGACAATTCTTGGCTTGGTCTAATTGTTTACATATGAAGTTAGCTTTTGATCGTCTAATCTTTCTATAATAGGAATTTCTCGTGCTTCTTAGCAATTTGAGGTGGGCAGTGGATGGAACGGCTCTCCATTGTCTTTCAATTGCTCTTAGTGATCTTCTGTCTTCATTTAGCCTACCATCATATCAGGGGTTTGATTCTTTTGCGGTGACTCTTTTCAGTTGTAGGGGAGCTAAGTTGTCTAGTACCTGGTTCATAGAGTGAAAGTAGTGATTGGTCAGATCATGTACATCCTTTAATCCATCCAGTGGGGGTGTGAGGATGTGACTAGTGGTTGCGAGAGAAGCAGGGTTAACGTTTTCTAGGTTCCTCTTCCAAACTTTCGTTCTTGTAGGTTGGACAGAGAGTAGTTTGACTTCTTCCTTGATATGGAAAGTAATTATGTATGGTCAGACCAGTCGCAAGGGAGGATTGATTCCAGCTGGGTAGAGTCTGCTTTGGCAATTACTAGGTCGAGAGCTGAACCTTTCTCGTGGGTGGGGCTGTCAAAGATTTGGGACAAATTAAGGTCGGACAGGAAAGCTGTGAGGCTATTGACCTCTGGGTAGTCAGGATCATTCCAGTGGAGGTAGAAGTCCCCCAGGAAGATCTGAGTATTTTGTTGTCCGACATTTGCGGCTAGGATATTCATTATGTGTTTGATAAAGATGGGGTTGTTACCAGGAGGGTGGTAAAAAAGAATGTAGTGAGTATGTAGGCTTGTTATTGCTCATGATGTCTAGGCAAAGGTATTCACAGGAGGAGAGCGCCGGTGAGTTGGTGCGGTTCACAAAGAGGTAGTTCTTATGGATGCAGGCAATGCCACCCCCTGGCCTTTCAAGTCTATATAGTCTTGTGATGTAATAGTTAGGGGGAACTAGTATGTCTAAGAGTGGGGTGGATGATTCGTTTAGCCAAATTTCCGTTAAAATTATGAGATCGGGTTCATTAGTTATTATAAGGTCAGCCTTATCAGCGGCATGACGTGCTGCTGATCAACAGTTTAGTAGGATACATTTTATCTGGGTCATGGTGGGGGTAGTATTGTGGTTGTGACAGATGGGTAACCTCTTGAGGTTATTTTCAACAATACCTCTGGGAGTGTGTCCTGAAACTCTAGAGTCATTGGGATGGATGGGTTGGATAATGGACAGTTTTTTCAGGTTGTCCGTCTGCACAGGTTCAGGGGGAGGGGATGAGAGTTTGTAGGAGTGAAGTAGGGATGTAAGATCTTTCGGTGATATGGGGATTATTTTCCTGATGGGACATGATGGGGCATTAGGGTAAGGTACTGTTTTCCATCTGGGGACAACTGAGGTGGGGGGCTAGTGCATGGCCGATGAATGTGTTTCATTTGTGGCTTGTGTTGTTGCAGAATCAGGTCGTGAAAGGTTTGGATGTCCTCTTTGATTTGTTGTAGGGATAGTAATATCACATCAAGTCTGTGGTCAGATGTAGGGGCTACCGTGTTAATAGCCTGGACTGTGGTTAGGTGAGGAGGGGTTATTGCTTGTGTGGGGTCCAGAGGCGTGCCGTGGGCTAGTTCGACGTATGGTGGTTTTCCAGTGTGATAGTCCATGGGGGGAGGGGTGGAGAGGAGACGTGGCGGGGTATTGATGTGTACTTTAGTAGGATCTGATTCGATGTATGGCAATATTTCTGAGTGGCAGTCACTGGAAAGGGGGGCATACAGTGGGGATGGGAAGGGGTATTGATGTGAGCAGAAGGCAGAGGGACCGTGAGATTCGTAGTGCAGGGTGATGGGGAAGATGGGACTGCCGGCTGATCAGGAGAAGGTTTGTAAGGAGCGATTAGAGCAGAGTGTGCAGTGAAGTTACTGGGTATGGAGAGAGAGGTGGGGAGGGAAGTACTAGAAATAGGGTGGACGAAGGTGTGGTTGAGGAGATGGTGAGTGTAAGTGGAGGGTGAGGGGCATATGGATAGGCTGGGGGCGAGATAATGCCAGTGTGAGGCGAGGTGGGTATGGAAGAAATTATGGTGGAGCTGGGGGCAGAATAAGGATTATGGAGATGCCGGAGGGGTGTTAGTTATGCCTGGGATGGAAGTATTTACACTATGGGATATTGAAGGAGAATGTCTAGATGCGGAATCAGATAGGGAGTCAGTCAGAGGATTATGGAGATGTCGGTCATTTAATGGGGTGCCGGTTACGCCTGGGATGGGAGTATTTACACAATGGGATATCGAAGGAGAATGTCTAGATGCGGAATCAGATAGGGAGTCAGTCAGAGCGCTGAGAGAGTGGTTTGTTGGTGAGGTGGGATAAAGACTTGCAACCTTCGCTTTGATGATCGGGAAGATGTTATCCAGAATATTAAGGTTATGGTCTGAGGCCTGCATGAGGATGATCCCATTATGATAGATGGTGATTGTAGCAGTCGCTTTGTAGAACGGGGAGGGAGTGATGTATAATGTAAGACCGTGTGCAGTTTTTTTAGTGGATGCAATCGCGAATAGGGCGAGAAAGGCTTTCCGCCATTGTGCTCTTCTTTTGGTGTAGAAGTTGATGTCGTTGGTTATGCGTCCTGTGTCATTTGAGATGTAGGGGTCAGAGATTGGGGTTTCTGGGTGAAATTTTAGCTGCCTATGTTTAGAGCCTTTGGCCGCCTTTTTTGAGAGGCCTGGGGGGTATTTGATGGAGTAGGTGTGCAAGCCCATGGGCTACATAGTGTGGGATTGGTTTGATGGGGGGGTCGGAGGGTCCAGGAGTGGGAGAGGTGGTATGAGAGTGAATGAATTTGAGACTTCTGCCTATGTATCTTTCAAAATAATGGCCTGGGATCCTTTAGTCATAAATCATAGCAGTTGCTATTATTTATAAGAAGTAACATCGCTGAATTAGTGGGTTAGGGTGTCTAGGAATGAAATCAGTGGGCATGCTCAGGTGTGATTGCTTAATGTATCAGTCGTTCCAAGATGGTTGCATGTTTATCAGGTGGTAAAACAGATCTGGGGGTTGGTCCTATCACTCTTTCCATGCATCAAACCTATTTGGGGATAATCCTCTGTCCGTTTCTATATGGGGAGATAACCGAGCTTAGTCCTGTGTTTCTGTTTATTAGTTTGCTGTGCCTGTTAGTCCTATGTTTTTCTCCATGTGGTGGTGTGAGGTGGGTGGTCCTTTTCTTCAATTCAAATAACACCTAGCGCCTGCCATTTTGAAGGAAATTGCTGGAGATTATTCCATTCAGGCACAAAATGGTGGGCCTTCACAGATCAATCCATGAGTACACCAAGTACAATTGCACCCCGTCAGAATACTCCTGAGTTATGTAAAAGTACCATGAGGGTCAGGTTCTCTCAAATCACATTTTCCTCATCTCTTACTCTCCGTGTGCTATTTTCAGTGACCCTGCAGGCGAGTGAGAGGAGACGTCCAATAGGTGCGCATGAAATCCCATTACAGGGGGAGCCAGAGGCCGCACCGACCTCAGGCTTGGCCCGCCTTCAATCACCTGATCTGGGTGCCCAACCAGGGAGTGGGAGAGAGGGGCGGTACCTGTGCCCAACACTGAAGCGGTGATCCACGAGACTGCCTCCGACTGTGTGGGGGCTCTGGGTGGAAGACTCTGAGCGTAGATCGAGTCTATGATCCAGGGATGATTGATTTTGTGTAGGAAGGGACCCTTCCTGCACAAAATCAATCCTTCAGGCGCTTTCCTTTTTCTATTTGTCCTAAAGAATGCAGCACACATAGAAAAATGCGCCTCCCTAACACCACCCCTAGGGTGGTGTTAGGTTCTGATGAATTCCCAGCTTTACGATGCCTCGTAATTCTGGGAATGTGTCAGGTTCCATGGATGTTGCATGGGAACACCCATTTAATGCCCGTTTCTGCATGAAAGGATCACATATTGGTAAAGCCATGAACGTGGCCTTATAAATATGCTGTGGCACATTGTGCCACCGGATCGTCAAAAAAGTGATGTTCCGGGTGCGAAAAGCAATCTCCCCATGCCTAACAAAAATGAATATGTCCTTATGTAATGCAACTGATGGTCATGTAAAGCGCTCAGATAATGTCTGGTTAAGTTTGCACTATATAAAACTTTGAGGAAAAAAAATGTATGATTTCAAATTAAAATCATGTACCTCAATTTGGTCAGTAGGGTGAGGAAAATTAGTGATGAACTGTCTGACATTATAAACATCAATACAAGTAAATTGTTCAACAGCATATCAGCAACTTATATATTGAAAACTAAAGTTCCCAAAATATGTCATTATTTGCTTTAATTTTTTATTCACGGTCATGCAGTAAAATCACAGTCCTCAGCCTCAAATGTGTAGTACACTATGCCTGACAATACAAGATCCCAAACCTTCATGGGCAGCTGCAGGGATGATCTTTATCAGCTGAGCCATTAGGTTTGTGTGGCCAGGACCCTAGGACTCTCTCTCTTACTGAAGACCCAAGATCAAGAACATCCAGGTTATTCCTGTCCCCATTACCAACTATGGCATACCAGTTCTGGTCCCTGTGCAACCACAGTCCTCCTAATATCTAATTTGCAGCCAGGACTTACTACCCCTGTGAGCACGTAGCCAAGGTCACAGGTTCGTTTGGAAAGGGATGAGAAAGTAACTGCTGCAGGGAGGAAGGCTCTGGGTGCAATCACAAATGAGGGAGTTCAGCCACACAGCCGTATTAATAGATGATCAAGATAACTGACCTACTTAGTTCCCACAATCTTCTTATGGCCCAGAATGTTATCCAGAGGGCCCAGAATGATCACCTGGAGTGTCACCTGATGATCGTAACTCTATATTCTGGGGTGGTGCACAATGTTTTCAGAATATTGACCATAACAGTGTCTGATTTAGTTGCTGCTATCCTTTGTCAAGTACCATCTGCTGCCAGCTCTGTCCCAGAACCATTTGCAGCTGGCAGTTCCATGGAAAGCAGGACACTGCTGCCCATGTAGCCACCTGTCAACACCAGCCGATTAAAACACATGTAGTTTCAGTGTCTTGCAGAGGGGTGGTTCATCTGGTCCAGTTGAGAGCAACACCAAAGAACATACCACCAAGAAATGAAAAACATGATCTCCTAATGTGAGGGTCTGTACTATTCATCTTTCCCACCTGAAGACCACTCATTTCCCATTCGCTCATGGGCTCTTTGTTGGAAAGGGCTCAGATCAACTGAAGGCTAATCGTAATTCACTCATCCAATATCCAGGTTACCTTATTTTCTGAGAATTTTAATGGGTGTTAACTAATTCTCCAAAAATGTTTTGATTAAAAGTAAAATAATTAATGAATAAAAATAATGTGTGTAAGAACCTCTTCTATTTTTTGTTAATTAATATACTTTGTCACAACCCACACATACTTCACTTCAACGTTAAAATGTTTAGTTATCATGTAGTCCATAATGCCGATACATATTTCCTGTTCATAATCAATTATAGGAAAACTAACATAAATGTGTAAAACAACAGCAATATTGGTCAATCAAAATAAATTGATAATTTAAATGTGGCAGACAGCCAAAAGCCTAACAAGAGAGAAAGACATGTCAACAATGTGTACAGACTCTTGTCTACATGCAGACCATGTAGAGAAGGCACAACATTAGGAATTACAAATCTGAAAAGAAAAGATGCATGAAGCATATTGAAAAATGAAATATGACTGTTCCAATGCATCATGTGTAAGTAATTCACCTACTGTGAAGATATTAAGTCAGTTTTACTTGTCAGTGACAACTGGCCCTCTAAATACATTAGGAGCACAAATGGTAGTCTTTAGCCACACATTGGGCTGTTCTCATTATTTCCACAGACATTTTGCATTGTGACATTATGCTTAGATGCAGGCATAAGCTACACCAAATTTCCAAAGACTGGCTACAACTGATAATATCATGTCAAAATTATAGGCATTAACACACCCACCACATGTGTCAGGTACCAGGCAGGATTCCGGTGAAAGTCCTAAAAGAAAACAACGAAGGATAGAGTACATTTTTGGCCCCCCTATTTATGTACTGCTATTGAACTGGCCAAATTCCAAACTCATGGACGGGCAGTATAGTGGTTCCTCTTTTGAAAAATGGTTCCCACTTTTCCCCGAGTAATTATCGCCAGATTGCCCTCCTTGATGCTACCGGAAAAATATTTGCGGCCAGCATTTTGGAGCACCTGAATGACTGGGCCATAGCTAGGGGGGTAATTCCTATGGTGCAAGCAGGCTTTCGTCAAAACCACTCTGTGATTGATAATATCACCATCCTGCAAACTATTATCGATAAATATGTAATTAGTAGAGCTCAGGTAGCCCAGAGTTTATTTGTAGATTTCTCTACAGCTTTTGACAAGGTGTATAGGCCTTCCCTGTGGAGGAAACTACTGAAGTTAGGTGTTCCGATAACTCTGCTAAGAATATTAGTAGCGCTTCACACAACCACATGGCATGGTGTAAGGTACAAATGAGAAGAGCTAAGGGCTTTACCCAAGAGATTTCTACACAAAACGGCCTCAAGCAAAGATGTTTACTTACCCCCTCCTCTTTTCACAATTCCTTAGTGATTTACCGGACTGTTTCCAGGAGGTAAATAATATCCCACCTCAATTAGCAACACAAAAAATCCATCGTTTAATGTATGCTGATGACGTGGTTTTATTTGATTTAACCCCAATTGGGTAATCTCTGTTAATGTCGCTTCCAGTTAGATTACTCCAAAAACAATTCTGTTAATTTACCAATGAATCAAAAATTATTATAGAAATACAGAGATGAGAACAACATGGGTGTAGGTATTCTGAAACTGAGTTTTATATCGATAAAAAATCATTAGTTGCAAAGGGTACAAAATCAAGAAATCAACAGGATGGTCTAACGGACAAAGACAACATTAGACCGAAACTTCGACTTTTACACCTATTCCTTATTTTATTGAACTACAGGCAATTTTGGCATTGTGTAAACTCTTCAGATTGCCTATAAATACTTTGTGAAAAGGTGTTCACAATTGTAACTATGAAGAATATTTAACCCTATGTATTGTTTTACTTCTGGCTACATTGTGTTGATTTCTTGATTTTGTACCCTTTAGAACTAATGATTTTTTATCAATATAAAACTCAGTTTCAGAATACCTACACCCGTGTTGTTCTCATCTCTGTATTTCTATAATAATGTTTGATTCATTGATAAATTAACAGAATTGTTTTTGGAGTAATCTAACTGGAAGCGACTTTAACAGAGCTTACCTGATTGTAATTTCTCAATTGCTATGAATATATATTTTAACTAATCCCTTGTAGGCACAGCTACCTGCTCATTTAATTGCCCAAGCCTCCAAGGGTCTATTTGGTTTCCCATTTTTTGAGATATTAACCCCCATTGGGCAGCAGCGTAATATGGAGGCTCATTCAAATTACACTGAAGAAATCTTTTTAAGAATAAATATTTCAAAAACAAAAATTGTAACGTTTAGGGGTAGGAAAAAAGCTATACCTTTTACCTGGAAACTAGGAGGAACTGCAGTAGAAATAGCATCTACTTACATCTATTTAGTGTGAGTTTTGTCTCAGTCCACTGGTACTGTTTCGCACTTTCAGTGGACTGAATTAAAAACAGTATCTCATACTAGTGCTATAAAAAAGTTTTATTTATCTACTTGGAGGCGACATTTTTTAGCTCTCCTGGAAGTTTATCAAACAAAGATTATCCCTATCCTAACATATGGTTTAGAATATATTCCTATAAATCGTTGGGGTATTTTAAACCGGAAGGAGGAAAAACTCTTGCGTATGCTTACGACTACAAGCAAAGCCACTCCCGTTCAGGCACTCACTTTAAGAGCAATTATACGTCAGGAAACTTTTAAGGCTGATCCAGAAGTATATACTTTTAAAGGAAATTTAGAGATCTCTTTGAAGCACTTTCAATGCTCCGAGAACCTTTTACAAAGTTGGTCCCGGGAACTCTTGAAGTTCTATTTGAAAAAATCTACTCCGAGGCTGAGCTATGAAATGGATAAACTTTATTATCAACAGTTATCGCATTACAAGCTTGCGTTAGCTAGGGTGGAGTGTAAAGAGATCCCAAAATATTTGAGTTTTACACTGGACCATAAGGTTATGCATTGCATCCTGATGCTAAGGCTGAGGACACTACTGTTAAAAGAAATAACAAAAAAGTGGGGCGGAAACTTAAACAAAACCGGCCAATGTGATTTGTGTAACAGAGGAATCCAAGATTTGGTACAAGTCCCATCTGTCTGTCCAAATAGCAGCTTGGTTGATGCACGCTCTCGATTTTTAAAACCTATTTGTATAAAATATAATATTTTTAGAACTATGGATCTTATTGAGATTATAAGAACCCCACCTGATGAATTTGTATGTTACAAAGTTTTCAACTTTTTAAAAGTGTTATTCCCACTATTTTAGAAATATAGAAGATAAGAACAATAATATTTTTTGCTTATAAAGAATTTCATGATATATTGTAATACTATGGGACTGGAAATCTGTATATATTATTTTAACATATTGTGGATCTCAGATGAGGTCCATATCAATCAATAAATTTCAATTTCAATTTCAATCAATTACTAATGTATAGCAGTAAGGAGCTTTTACTATTAGACCCTGCTAACTGCACAGAAAATGGCAGCGGGCATTTGGCGGGGAACATGCGCTGAAGTGCAGCAAGTGTAACTTCAGGCTAGCGCCAGTGCCTATGCGATCACCATAACCAAGAAGGCAACCGCAGGCTAGTGAACATAAGTACACCTTTAATGAGGCCCTGAATAATGCACGCTCTGTTTCTAAGCATACACAGGACATCTTTGATATGCCTGACGATGAGCCTCTTGACTTGCTCTTCCTCACCGGAACTTGGCAGCCTACGAACTCTGTCCGGTGATCGAGATGGCTATCCCAGACGGTTTTAAAATCATCAGGGTGCATTGGAAGCTGGGGCGTGGTCGGGGAGTCACAGTTGTGTTATGGGAACATTGGATTTGCCATTGGAATGAGTTAGCGGTAATGGTGGGTGCTAAAGCATTGTGTTTTTGTAATATTTCTCGCCCCAGCACGTCTTGGAGGGAGTCCTGGCTTACAGGCCCTCTGGTCCAGCCGGAACGTTTCTTAAAGCCCTGGACGATGTGAATGTCCCTCTGGCACTTCGCTATTCACATTTTATCTTCCACGGGGATCTCAACATTCACGTGGATAACCGAGAAGTCGGGTATACACTGGAGTTTCTTTACTCCATGAACCAAGCTCACCTAGAACAACTTGTCACGCACCCCACTCATCATGGTGGTCATATCGTGGATCTAGTGTGTTCTTATAAGCCAATATTAGTGAAGGACCCCTTGCCGGTGATTTTGTTGGACCACTTCCTGATTAAATTCACCTGGCACATACAGAATAAGCCGATGCTGGCTTTTAAGGCCAATAGACAGAAGAGGAAAGCTTTAAATAAGATCGCCCCCAGGGAATTTAGGAAAACATTAGCCAAGTCTACTCCCATGCTGACCAGGGAAATCGAGGAAGCACGAGGGATTTATAACAGCTGGATAAATAAAGTTGTTGACCAACTCGCCTCCTCGGCCCATCTTAGTTGAGATAGGAACTCCCCCATGAAGCCTTTGTTTTACGGCCCCCTAAAACTAAAGAGACAACAGTGCAAGAAGCTAGAACGCAAGTTGAGACAGAATTATAGACCAGAGGATAGAGAGATCTTCAAAAGGGCTCAAAATAAGTACTACGACTCTGTTTCCAAAGCTTAAAGCCTCTACTATGCGGAGCATATTGTCTATTCTGGCAACAATGCCAAAGACATTTTTTCAATTGCTAAAGGCTTCCTCCCCCCCAAAGCTGAGATTTGTACACATGCGCCATCGCAGGAAGGGTGCAATGAACTTTCTAGTTACTTTATTGAAAGGGTTTGTGCCATCCAAGCTAATTTTGGGGCTTGTGATAGCCAGATGTCGGTGGGGAATTCTCCTCCAGTGAGGATCCCTACCCCACAGGTTAAACTAGAGGCATTTGAAGCATTATCTTTGAGTGACTCCATGGCAGCTTTAAAAACTGTTAAATCTGGCTCACCAATTGATCCCTGCCCAACTAAACTATTGGCAGGTGCAGCAGAGGCTATTAACCCTGTGGTTAATACTTTGCTCAACTTATCCCTATCATTATCCAGGGTATCTTCTACCTGGAAACAGGCCATGATCATTCCCTTGCTTAAGAAACCCTTACTGGATACTGCTCTACCTTCTAACTATTGCCCCATCGCCCTTCTTCCAGCAGTGGCCAAGGTCCTGGAAAAGCAGGTTAATAATCAATTATTAGGATTTGTTGAATGACATGAACTTCTTTATCTGGCTCAGTCAGGTTTCAAGATCTTTGCACAGCATGGAATCAGTGCTGGCTGAAATCTCTGAGGCAATACGTGGAACCTTAGACTTGGGGGCAGGGCAGCCTTGATCCTTTTGGATCTATTGGCTGCATTCGATACAGCCCTGCATGCCCTGCTCCTGGCCTGCCTTTGGGAAATTGGCATGGAAGGGTCTGCCTGGAATTGGCTTGAATCTTATCTGGAGGATAAAACCAAGCAAATCTGGATCCACCCTTTAGGGCTGCCCCCCAGGACCTAGCCACAGGGGTTCCACAGGGCTCAGTATTGAGCCCCCTGTTGTTTAACATCTATGTGTCTCCCCTCATCCAGCTAGTGGATGAACTCGGAGCCAAAGTCAACTCATACGCTGATGATACTCAGCTCCTTTTCTCCTGGATTAAAAGTGAGACTAGCTGTGTCCATGCCAAAACCTGTCTGACCACAATTTTTCATTGGCTCGCGCAAGCCCAATTGAAATGTAATGAGGACAAGACAGAGATACTCCTTTTTGGAAATTACCCCCGCAATATTGCCGTTCTTTTTGGCCAGATGAGTCCCCCATGCCGTCACCCCACGGGGTCCAGCAACGAACTTGGGGACCTGGTTCAATGAAAAACTGTGCTTTGGCCCACAGATTAAAAAACTTGACGGGAACATGTTTGGTATCTGAAGGCACTGAGAACATTCTTACCGCTGCTCCCTACTATGCAAGGAAAACTGTCACCCAAGCCTTGATCACATCACGTATCGATTACGCTGACATGCTATATACCGGTCTGCCTGGTTACCTCCTTAATAAACTTCAGGTGATTCAGAATGCAGCGGCCAAACTATTACTAATCCTCCCTAAAAGGGTGAGTGTTGGGCAGCACCTACATGACCTCCACTGGTTGCCGGTAAAAGAGAGAGTGAAGTTTAAATCCCTGGTAATGGTTTACTACACCCTCTACTGTCATGGTCCAGCCTACCTGAGAGCAAGATTTAGCCTCTACTCTCCGGATAGGCAACTACGGTCTTCTACCAAGCTAATGGCAATTCGTCCCCAGCTTTCGCAAACAGAGGACTGGTGGCAGCTCTTTGTCACAGATGCGGGCTGTAGCCTGGAACCAACTTCCAGTAGAGCTCAGAAAGAGACAGAAGTCCCAACCTTTTAAATAGTCTTCTGTGATTCATCTAATCACCCTGCTGGGTACACGTCGGGACACTCTTTTGAGTAGCTGTGCACGCTACAAGTGCTATTTAACATAACATAACATCAGTAGAGAGCAACAAGTCATTTTGGGGTGTGCTGAAAATGCTTACCAAAGTCTTCTCAAGTCTCCGTACCACTTACTGGGTGCTAGTGCATCAACACAAGCTCATCAGCTCAAGGAAGCCTTTTCAGACAGAAGGAGGGTGATAGTACACTGTCTTGAATTCCAGCACTGAATTTGCCCCAACGCTTACTTCAGTGGTAGTCTTTAATGTGTCACCCTTGTTGGTGAAGCCTGTGCTGCGTAAGTCTAGACACGTGTTTCTGGATTCAATCCTTCATCAGTAGAGAGCAACAAGTCATTTTGCAGGTGTTGAAAATGCTTACCAAAGTCTTCTCAGGTCTCCGTACCACGCACTGGGTGCCAGTGCATCAACACAAGCTCGTCAGCTCAGTAGCACAAGAGAGCCTTTTCAAACAGAAGGACGATGGGAACACACTGCCTCATTTCTCAGCACTCAATTTGCCCCAGTGCATCATGATATATGCAGTGCATAATAACACTTGCTTTAGTATTAGTCTTAAATGTTTGCTGAGTAATTGCGCTAATGAGCTCTGGGATGCACCTGTGCTCTGCGAGTGGTACTAAACATGAGAAGATTGTGAGCAGCATTGCCAGCATTGCCAGCACTCCCAAACTGCACTTGTTACTCTCTACTGAAGAAGGACAACAATCCTGAAACACATGTCTAGGGATACACAGCACTGGCTGCACCAAAAATGTTGAATACTACATCCTTTCAACTGAAGTGAGTGTTATCATGCACTGCAGTTACCACAATGCATCTGGGCTAATTGTGGGCAGGTATGTCAGGCAGTGTGCTCCCTTTTCTATTTTTTTACCCTTTTGGTGCTCAGGATGACCGGGAGCCCTCCTGAGACACGGTGGGCGTGTGCTCAGGACGGCTCCTGGCAGTCCTAGCACCCACCCACGGGGGAAGCACTGGCGCTTCCCCCATGGACCGCTGATCTTGCTGCCCCCCGCCCCCTCCTCCTCATCATCTAATGACATCAGCGCGCATCGCGTTGTCTTATGTGTAATTTTCTTTTCCAGTGGGATATTGTTGGTCCTTGCTGTGTCTGTGCAGAGTAGGTGGTGAGTCTATCTGCTTTTGACAAGTGAGTGGTATAGTTTTGGCATATATATGTTTTTGTGATAAAGCCACATTTTGTTTATTAGTTATTCTACAAAGTGTTTATTGTTGTTGACTTGTTTGACATGTTACCTTTTGTTAGTAAGGATTATGGCTAGCCACAGAATTACTGCTCATCGGATGGTTGGTAGGCTTTTTGAATCTTCCTCTGAGCAGGATTATGAGACTGACAGTGCGTCTGAGGGAGAGGAGGGAGGGGAAGATTCAGGAAGTGAGTTTTCTCTCCACATGGAATCATCGGATGATGAATCTACTCTCAGTGCGGATGAAGTGCCTGTTTTAGAGGAGGACACTGATGTGCCGATGGTGCAAGAGGCATCTGGATTGCAGCCTGGGGCTGAAAGGCTTCCCAATGGAAGTGCTGGACTCTGGGTTGATCCCAACATGGTGCAGCTGGTGTTGCAGGGTGTAGAGTGAATTGTGATTTTTCAGTTGTTTATGGATGATGTATTTTGGCTGAGATTGTTGAGCAGACTGATTTTTATGCAGAACAGTATTTGAGGGACAACAGTGAAAGACTTAAGCCCTACTCCATAGCTCCTCGTGGACTCCCACCAATCTGGATGAGATGAAGACGTTTTTGGGTTTGACTTTTTTGATGGGTTTGATAAGGAAGCCGTCCATTGCTTCATATTGGTCTACTAGTCCAGTGACGGCAACGGCCATATTTCCTGCAATTATGAGTCGGATCGGTATTTACTTGTGCTTCGGATGCTGTATTTTGTTGACAATGCTTCAGTGTTGCCACGAGATCAACCTGAATGTGACTGTCTTTTTAAAATTCGACCTGTTCTTGATCACTTTGTAGATCGATTTTCAGAGATCTATACTCCAGGGAAAGAGAAATAGCTATTGATGAGTCTTTGGTCCTGTTCAAGGGTCGTTTGGTTTTTAGACAGTACATTCCTAGCAAGAGGATACGTAATGGAATTAAGATGTATGTGTTGTCTGAGAGTAGGACAGGATATGTCTATAGTTTCCGGGTGTACACTGGTAGGGATTCCACTATTGACCCCCCTGGTTGTCCGTCCACTTTTGGAGTTTCAGAGAAAATTGTGTGGGATCTTGCTAGAGGACTGTTTAACAGAGGCCCCTATTTGTACCTTGATAACTTCTATACTGCTGTGCAATTGTTTAAGGAATTGTTAAAAGTGGACACTTTTGCTTGTGGCACAATCCACTCTAACAGGAAAGGTTATCCAAAAGAGCTTGTTTGCAAAAAGCTTCAGAGGGGACAGTGCAGTGCCTTGCGTAGTGATGAACTACTAGCTGTGAAATTTGTAGACAGGAGGGATGTGTACATGCTGACTACCATCCATGATGAGAGTACTTCATCTGTGGCTGTTTCGGGTCAGGTTGCTGAAGTGCAAAAACCTGTGTGCATTGTAGACTACAATAAGCACATGGGTGGTGTTGATAGAGTAGATCAGAGGTTGGAACCTTACACTGCTATTCGTAAGGCTTACATTTGGTATAAGAAGTTGGCCATCCATCTTTTCAATTTATCATCTTTCAATGCTTTTGTTGTATTCAAGGGGTGTTCTCCAGCGTCAAAGATGCCTTTTGTTCAATTTCAAGAGTCTGTGATAGGCAGCCTTGTTGTAGTGGAACAGGCAAGTGTTCCTAGAGTTGGAGTGGTCGAGGATGTGGCTAGATTGAAAGATCGCACTTTCCCGATTTATTTCCTCCCACGCCCAAAAAAACAATTCCTGTAAGAGATGTAGAGTCTGTTTGCAAAGAGGTATGCAACAATCTCAAATTTCTGTGTGTGAATGTTCTGGAATCTGCGTGGATCCACACAGAAATTTGACAAAAAAGTGATTTTTCAGCAGAATTTGAGGTTTGCAGGGGATTCTGGGTAGGAGAATTTTGGGGGGCCCATGCAAGCCATACCTCGCTGCACTCCCCCGGGTGTCTAGTTTCCAGAAATGTGTGGGTGTGGTAGGTTTCCCCTGATGGCCGCTGAGCCCCAGGCCAAAAGCTCATGGTACCCCCCCTTTCAAAACCAGGTTGGTTTGTGATAGGTAATTTTGATGTCGCCTCAATAGGATTTGGGCCCTTGCCTGTCATGAGCACTTGACCCACCCGCACGAGTGAGGTACCATTTTCTATCAGGAGACCTGGGGGAATGCTGAATGGGAGGACATTTGTGGATCCACCCAGTTTCCAGAACTTTCCCACACAAAAAATTGAGAAAAAAAGTGAATTTTTCAGCTAAATATGAGGTTTGCAGGGGATTCTGGGTAAGAAAATGTTGGGGGACCCACGTAAGCCAAACCTCACTGGACTTCCCCGGGTGTCTAGTTTCCAGAAATGTGTGGGTTTGGTAGGTTTCCCTAGATGGCCGCCGAGCCCCGGGCCAAAAACTCATGTGACCCCCCCTTTCAAAACCAGGTTGGTTTGTGATAGGTAATTTTGATGTCGCCTCGATAGGTTTTGGGACCATGCCTGTCACGGGTACTTGAACCACCCACGCAAGTAAGGTACCATTTTACTTGAAAAACTTTGGGGAGCACGGGGTGGGTGAAATTTTGTGGATCTACGCAGATTCCAGAACTTTCCACCACAGAAATGTGAGGAAAATGTGTTTTTTTGGACAATGTATTAGGTGTGCAAGGGATTAAGGCTAAGAACCTGGTGAGAGCCAGTCCAGTCACCCCATCCTGGATTCCCCTGGGTGTCTAGTTTTCAAAAATGTATAGGTTTTCTATGTTTCCCTAGGTGCCGGCAGAGCTAGGGTTAAAGAACTACAGCTAGGCACTTTGCAAAAAAAGGGTCATTTTTCACTGTGAAAATGTGGGGTGTCTACATTGCGTTTTGGGCCGTTTCCTGTCGCGGGTACTAGGCCTACCCACAAGTGAGGTGCCATTTTTCTTACAAGACTTTGGGGAACGTGGGGTGGGTGGAATTTTATGGATCCACACAGATTCCAGAACTTTCCACCACAGAAATGTGAGGAAAATGTGGGGATTTTTGACAATTCTTTAGGTTTGCAAGGGATTCTGGGTAACAGAACCTGGTGAGAGCCCATCAAGTCACCCCATCCTATATTCCCTTAGGTGTCTAATTTTAAAAAATATATAGGTTTTCTAGGTTTCCCTAGGTGCCGGCAGAGCTAGGGTTAAAAAACTACAGCTGGAGACTTTGTAAAAAAAGGGTAATTTTTCACTGTGAAAATGTGGTGTGTCCACGTTTCGTTTTGGGCAGTTTCCTGTCACGGGCACTAGGCCTACCCACACAAGTGAGGTACCATTTTTCTTCGAAGACTTTGGGGAATGCGGGGTGGGTGGAATTTTGTGGATCCACGGAGATTCCAGAACTTTCCACCACAGAACTGTGAGGAAAATGTGTTTTTTTACCATATTTTAGGGTTGCAAGGGATTCTGGGTAACAGAACCTAGTGAGTGCCAGTCCAGTCACCCCCATCCTGGATTCCCCTGGGTGTCTAGTTTTAAAAATTGTATAGGTTTGCTAGGTTTCCCTAAGTGCCGGCAGAGCTAGTGTTCATAAACTACAGCTAGGCACTCTGCAAAAAAAGGGTAATTTTTCACTGTGAAAATGTGGTGTGTCCACGTTGCGTTTTGGTGCAGATGAGTACTGCCTCTATGACCATCAATTCAATGTTTCTATTTAAAACATAGGTGGAAGTTCTTTACCTAGGTTTCTGTTCAATATATGAACTGTATATCTTATATCTACTCACATTTGTGGGTCAAAAAGCAAAGCATAAATGAGTCAAGTAATACTCAATATTCTAATTGAACATTTCATCAATGTGAATTTACTTCAAAATCACTTCTTTTGTTTTTCTGTTTTGTAACACGATTAACGTACATTCATTTTTTCTCATACAAATTTGCATGTTTGTGCATAATTATAATACAA
The DNA here is from genome assembly GCF_964204655.1 of Triturus cristatus. Classification (NCBI taxonomy): domain Eukaryota; kingdom Metazoa; phylum Chordata; class Amphibia; order Caudata; family Salamandridae; genus Triturus; species Triturus cristatus. The sequence goes on from NC_140591.1 coordinate 822,328,090, forward strand.
AAATACTCTATTTACAGTGAATGAAAAAAATCAATTCATAAATGCCACAACACTTTTAAGGACAATGTAGTGAAACCGAAGGGTCCTACTTCACTATAAACATATATTGGGAAAATACACTCTACTTTTCCTGAATATTAAATCAATACATGGTCCAAACTGGTGAAAAAGGTCAGAGAACACCTAAGTCCATTTTATATTCGTTTACACCACAGTTTGTTGGGTAAACTGAGCAGTTGGTAATCTATTTTGTTATTTACAAATGGCAATACTCTTGGCCTTGTGCAGTGGAGGGGTTGTGAAGGGTGTGCCGACGCGTTTTGACCTTCGTGTGGGGAACAGGAGGATTCAAATAAGGTCTTCCTCAGGGCTTGAATTTTCTGTGTAGGACACTATTAGTTAAAACAGAAAAGGACATTAAACTTAATTTATAAACTGTATGAAGAAGTGCAATTATTTTACCGGGAGCCATACATTGGAATCATACCTCCTATTAATTGAGGAGTGTTTTTTCAAACGATATTTGAAAGGAGTCCAAAGCACTTCTTTTGATTTTTCATGCAAAGTTCAAATTTCTCTGGCAGTGTTCAATTTTCTCTGTGTATGCACTTGATGCCTATATGCAACAAGGGGAGGAACAACAATGTCTTGTATTTTAAAATTGAAGGGTTTAGACCTTTTAACGTGTTCTTTATTCAGGATGCAATTATAGTACTTATGTTTAGCATGGTTACAAAATGGAAATGTTTCCAAGGGTGCTTAAAAAAGGGAATTCTCGGTTGGCACCTAACTGCTTATAAGTATAGTGTTTTTTTTAGTTTGCGCTATGATTTAAAAGAGCTCAAGGTGCTCACATTGTACGGTGCATTGACTGTTTCAACCTTTGTCGAAACATACCATTACGTTACAATTGGGGTGGAAAATGACAACAGCTACAGGTTTTGTGGCATTGAATGTCATCTGTGTGAGTTTTAGTGTGTGACTTTGAAGCGCTGATTTTGTGCTCAGGTAGATAGAGGAAAGCCCTCATGCATTCCAAGATTGTGAATTTAATAGTTATTTAGATGGCGGGGAAATCATTTACCTTGAGAGATGAACAAAAGTCGATCTTTACTTTCGACTCGCGCTTCACTGTATTAGTCCAGTTTGTTCGGCGCTCTGGTCGCGGGCTTCGACTTCTGTGTTTGTCACATGTGCGTTTGCATCCTATCGCTTTTCAATTACTGAAGTATCTACGTACTCTCCGTGATGTCTCTCTACTTCCTGTTGGATGTCTGACTTCCTGAACGCTAGTTTCCATGACTCCCATTTGCTTATGAATTTGTTGATATCTTCAATCGCAGGTTGCACGACAGATGCGTAATTAGAAACCTCCATACTTATTACTGTGTGTTTTCAGTTATCAACTTTGTTTAAAACCAGGATCGCTCAACCAAGGAATGTTCTTTCCACCGAGAAGTTTAGGCACAGTGCATAATTTCCAAAAGTTCGTTAAGGCCATTTTCTGTGGTGCCGTTTCGAAATATATTTTGCCTCAAAATTCGGAAGGAGAGAATCTGTCATTCTGCCTTTGATGTGTTTTAACACTGTCCACTTCATTTCTTGTGGCAAATGGTTCTTTTCCAGACAGTGATTTACCATGGGTGCAGAGAGTACTTTACACTTAATACGCAATCTGTGTTGTGTGAGACGTGTTTTTATTTGTTGTATGGTTTTTCCAACGTAAGCCAATTTGCAGGGACAGAGCACACAATAGATCACATTGGTGGTGTTACAGTTCGTGAACTCATCACGTCTGATGTTTTTGATTCCATAGGTAAAGTCATTACACTCAATGGTGCTGCTGCATGAATTGCAATTACCGCACTGATTGTGACCTTTAACTGGGGGTAGTGCTAGCATGGATTGCAATGTTGTTTCAAATCTTTTCTTTTTTGTGTTTGCCCGCACCAGGGGATCCTTGATGCTTTTGTTCTTTTTAAGGGCGAAGATTGGGAATTCCTTGAAGACTTCTAGCCGTTTGATAATTTGCCAATTCTTTTTAACGATCTTCTTGATTTCATTTGTATAGCCAGAAAAGGTGGTAACGCATACAAGTGGCAGGTCTTTCACTTTCCCTTTTGGTGTTGGTAAGGACTCCCTTGACGTATACCACACCCTTTTCATTGCCCGTTTCGCCAATTTTCTGGGATAATGGCGTTCAACCAGTTTTTCCAGAAGCATTTTTGCATTTGCAAAATAATCTTCCTTCTTTGAACAATTTCGGCTTATTCTTAAAAACTGACTGAATGGCAGGTTGTCTTTCAAATTTCTTTGATGGAAGCTTGTGAAATGTAGCAACACATTCCTGTCAGTCTTTTTTGTGAACAAGGAAGTAAAAATTGTCCCTTTGTCATGTTTGACCATAAGATCAAGAAAATGAATTTCTTCATTGCTTGAATTGAAAGTAAACTGAATGTTAGGATTCTGTTGATTAATCCACACACCAAATTCTTCTAGTTTTTGAGGTGTTCCCTCCAAAGCATGAAAACGTAATCTATATACCTTTGCCATATTTTTATATGGCCATCAAATGGGTTGTTATTATAGATCCACCGGTCTTCATAAAGCGCCATAAAGATAATGGCCATTTCTGGGGCGAAAGGACACCCCATCGCAGTACATTGATCTGCAAATAGTGTTCGTAATTAAATTCAAAGAAATTATACTTAAGACATACTTTCCCCAATTCGACCAGAAATGATGTTGGGATGACATGTGGTCTTGATCGTTTCTCCAGGAAGTAATGCATAGCTTCTAGTCCCTCTTCTTGTTGTATGTTCGTATACAAACTCACGATATCTAAGGTGACTAGAAGCTACTTCTCTTGGTCAAAACTTTGTCCTTCCACCAGGGTTATTGCTTGCATTGTGTCTTGATGTAGCTTGTGGTAGAACTTGCTAAAGGCTTTAGAAATGTATTGATGTATTTTGCTGGTCTCTCAAGGATCGAATTTACACCCGATATTATTGGTCTGCCTGGGGGGTTGGCAGCATCTTTGTAAATTTTTGGGAGTATATACGTCAGGGGCATCCTAGGATTTTGATTAAGGAGAAATTTGGATTCTTGTTTTGAAAGCCAACCGTTCTCTTCACCGGTTTTAACCAATGTTTTGAGTTTGTCTAAGACAGTTTAATTTTTTAATTTAATGACGAACAGTATTTGAAGATCAAAGGTAAGGCGATGGGGTGTCCTTTCACCCTAGAAATGGCCAATATGTTTATGGCACTTTATGAAAAACGGTGAAGACCGGTGGATTATTGATAACAACCCGTTTGATGGCCATATAAAAATATGGCAAAGGTATATAGATGACGTTTTCATGCTTTGGAGGGGAACACCTCTAAAACTAGAAGTATTTGGTGTGTGGATTAATCAACGGAATCCGAACATACAGTTTACTTTAAATTCAAGCAATGAAGAAATCTGGAAACGATTCGAACCATTTGCCACATGAAATGTAGTGGACAGTGTTAAAACACATCAAAGGCAGAATGACAGGTTCTCTACTTGCAAATTTTGAGGCAAAATATATTTTGAAACTGGGCACCACAGAAAATGGCCTTAACGAACTTTCGGAAATCATGCACTGTGCCTAAACTTCTCAGTGGAAAGAACATTTCTTGGTTGAGCGATCCTGGTTTTAAGCGAAGTTGATAACTGAAAACACACAGTAATAAGTATGGAGGTTTCTAATTGCGCATCTGCCGTGCAACCTGCAATTGAAGATATCAACAAATTCATAAGCAAACGGGAGTCATGGAAACTAGCATTCAGGAAGTCAGGCATCCAACAGGAAGTAGAGAGACATCACGGAGAGTACGTAGATACGTCAGTAATTGAAAAGCGTTAGGATGCAAAAGCACACGTGAGATACACGGAAGTCGAAGCCCGCGACCAGAGCGCTGAACAAACTGGACTAATACGGTGAAGCAACAGGTTGAAAGTAAAGGTCGACTTTTGTTCATCTCTCAAGGTAAAGGCTCTCCTTGCCATCTAAATAACTATTAAATTCACAATCTTGGAATGCATGAGGGCTTTCCTCGATCTACCTGAGCACAAAATTGGCGCTTCAAAGTCAAACACTAAAACTAACACAGATGACATTCGATGCCACGAAACCTGTAGCCGCTGTCATGTTCCGCCCCAATTGTAACGTAATGGTATGTTTCGACAAAGCTTGAAACAGTCAATGCACCGTACAATGTGAGCATCTTGAGCTCTTTTAAATCATGGCGCAAACTAAAAAAAACACTATACTTATAAGCAGTTAGGTGCCAACCGAGAATTCCCTTTTTTAAGCACCCTTGGAAACATTTCCATTTTGTAACTATGCTAAATATAAACACTATAATTGCATACTGAATAAAGAACACGTTACAAGGTCTAAACCCTTCAATTTTAAAATACAAGAAATTTTTGTTCCTCCCCATGTTGCATATAGGCATCAAGTGCATATACGGAGAAAATTGAACACTGCCAGAGAAATTTGAACTTTTCCTGAAAAATTGAAAGAAGTGCTTTGGATTCCTTTCAAAAATCGTTTGAAAAAACACTTCTCAATTAATAGGAGGTATGATTCCAATGTATGGCTCTTGGTAAAATAATTGCACTTCTTCACACAGTTTATAAATTAAGTTTAATCTCCTTTTCTTTTTTAACTAATAGTGTCCTACACAGAAAATTCAAGCCCTGAGGAAGACCTTCTTTGAATCCTCCTGGTCCCCACACGAAGGTCGAAACGCGTCGGCACACCCTTCACAACCCCTCCACTGCACAAGGCCAAGAGTATTGCCATTTGTCAATAACAAAATAGATTACCAACTGCTCAGTTTACCCAACAAACTGTGGTGTAAACGAATATAAAATGGACTTAGGTGTTCTCTGACCTTTTTCACCAGTTTGGACCATGTATTGCTTTAATATTCAGGAAAAGTAGAGTGTATTTTCCCAATATATGTTTATAGTGAAGTAGGACCCTTCGGTTTCACTACATTGTCCTTATAAGTGTAGTGGCATTTATGAATTGATTTTTTTCATTCGCTGTAAATAGAGTATTTTTGTATTATAATTATGCACAAACATGTATATTTGAATGAAAAAAAATGAATGTATGTTAAAATAAAAAGTGATTTTGAAGTAAATTCACATTGATGAAATGTTCAAATAGAATATTGAGTTTTATTTGACTCATTTATGCTTTGCTTGTTGACCCACAAATGTGAGTAGATATAAGATATACAGTTCATATATTGAACAGAAACCTATGTAAAGAACTTCCACCTATGTTTTAAATAGAAACATTGAATTGATGGTCATAGAGGCAGTACTCAACTGCACTGTTTATTAGATTCCAGCCTCTATGTTCCTCACCTGAATCATTCCCCTTTTTTTCATAAAACCACGTTGCGTTTTGGGCAGATTCCTGTCGCGAGCACAAGGCATACCCACGCAAGTGAGGTACCATTGTTCTCGGAAGACTTTGGGGAACTTAGAGTGGGTCGAATTTTGTGGATCCATGCAGATTTCAGAACTTTCCACCACAGAAATGTGAGGAAAATGTGATATTTTAAACCATTTTTTAGGTTTGCAAGGGATTCTGGGTAACAGAACCTGGTGAGAGCCAGTAAAGTCACCCCATCCTAGATTCCCCTGGGTGTCTAGTTTTCAAAAATGTATAGGTTTGCTAGGTTTCCCTAGGTGCCGGCAGAGCTACAGCTAGGCACTTTTCAAAAAAGGGTCATTTTTCATTGTGAAAATATGGTTTGTCCATGTTGCATTTTGAGCCGTTTCCTGTCGTGGGCACTAGGCCTACCCACACAAGTGAGGTACCATTTTTATCGGGAGACTTAGGGTAACACAGAATTGTTAAGCAACTGTTATTACCTATTGACTTTTGATGCATTTCTGCCTTCCAAATGAAAGACTATGTGTAAAAAAGAAGTCATTTTGAAAAATGACCTATAACTCTCATACTACTATCGGTACTCCCAATTTTGGGAAATGTGCAAATATCTACTGTTTCTAAACTCTATATTTTGTTCCCATTCCAGAAATACATAGGTGTCTTTCATACCGATTTTCCCATGTATACATTTTCCAAGAATAATTGCTATGTACCCCGTACATAATAAAAAACCATTGCAAGACGCTGCTCAGTTATTGGCTCTGGGTTCGTCGGGTTCTTGGAAGGTCCAGTGGATGTAACAGTATATTGCTTTCAAACAGCTGTCATTATTAGAAGTTACAGGTGAAAACGTTGACACAAATGGCTGTTTTTTTCAACTAATTTCCAATTTTTCAAATATTTAACTGTTAGTTTCTATAAAGAAACCTTGAAGGATCTACACAAATGACCCCTTGCTGAATTCAGAATGTTGTCTACTTTTCTAAAATGTACAGCTTTCCAGGATCCATTATTGCTTTCAGACCCATTTCTACCATTAACTAGAAGGAGGTTGAAAGCACAAAAAATTGCAAAAATAGGCCATGTCCCAGAAAAATAAAAAAACTGTGTAAAACATTTTGGTTTTCTTACAAAAGTCTGCTTGTCCCTGAAAGCTGGGAAGGTGATGATTTCAGCACCACAACCCCTTTTTTGATACCATTTGCAGGGAAAAAAACAGACACTTTCATATGTAGCCCTTTTTCCAATTTTTCCCCCCAAAAAACAAAATGTTGCTGTATTTTGGCTACTTTCTGGGTCCCCTCCAGGGGAATCCACAAACCCTGGGAACCTTTAGAATCCCCTTGATGTTGGAAAAAAAGGACGCAAATTTGGCGTGGATACCTTATGTGGTCAAAAAGTTACAGGGGCCTAAGCGCGAACTACCCAAAATAGCCCAAAAAAGGCTTAGCACAGGGGGGAGAAAAGGCCTAGCAGCGAAGGGGTTAAACTAGTCCTTGGTTGCAGAATCTGTTTTCCACTGTTTAAGCATCTGTTATATTTCCATATTTTTTTTCAAACCAGTGAGGACAGTTGCCTCCTACCCACCATCTTTAGCAGACTGTCTCCACAGTTGATGCTCGGTAACATCTACCGGGACCCGCCTTGGTTGAAGGTGGGGAAATAGGGCCCTCAATATCACTCCAAAGGAGTTGAACTGGTTTTGAATTTAGTGTACATAGTACATCAATAATCACAATGTAATGTACTCCCCAATCATGACTGAAAATCAGGCCTAGAGTAATTTTACTGACAGATTTGTACATGAAAAAACAGTCCTCTGTCGGACCGTGATTAGGGCATGAATGACCTACCTTTGGCATGGGCAAGCTGAGGGCAAACTGAGGGACATCCATTGAGCAATAATGTATGTCATGCTTTGTATTAAATGGTGTATGGTGGCATTAGTGAATTAGGATATGGAACTATCTGAGTCAAGGGCAGTCCTGGCCGTGAAAGTAAGCTTTACAACAGCCAAGCCAGAAAGGACACTTTTGTTGAAAAGATCACAGTCCACTGAACTCTAAAGAGAGCATTCATACTCTCATTTTGGTCAACAGAGTACTCCATCACATTTGGGATGGAGTCCCCCTGAGTTAGAGTTTGACAGAAAAGTTACTCCATCATAATGTGACAGATTTCTCATACTCCTTATTACAAGTCCCACATTATATAATGCACCTGTAATAAGGTGAACCAGATATCTGTCACATTGTGATTGAGTAATCCATTAACCAAACATAAAAAGATGTCCACGGTATGGTACTTAATGACATCACGCAAGGTTGAGTGATGGCTTGCATAAAATTCTGAAAAAGCATTTGGAACCACTACTAATTCAGAACAATATATGTTAAGACAGCAACATATAATATCTCCATAATATTTAATAAGAATTTGTGAAGTTTCTAATTGCATGTTTATTAATATCATTTTTTTGCTTTCTAATATCCTTTGGTATAGGTCAGCACCCACTAGAAGAAGAAGGCGGACAAGTTCAAGGAGAGTGGGCCAACAGGGGGTCTTCAGGGGCTGCTACATCCACTGCCACAAATGCTGCAAGGACATTAAATTGTGGAACTTCCCTATTGCATTAAATTAACCAGGATGGTCCTCCCATCATAAAGGTCAGATGCAGAGGTCGCTGACCCCCAGGTCATTATCAGATGTCTAGTAAGCATAATGACATGGATTGCATCCCTTCGCCATGAATTGATGGGACACTTGTAGTGGACGTCCATGACCTGGGCACATGTATGATCAGACTATTGTCACAAATACAGGCTAGCCCTTGACACACACGCACATAGGTTTTGTTTGTGGTTATGTCCATATAGTACTCAACTTGTGATAGCAGATACTTACAATGTGTAAGAAGGACATGGACTAGGAGTATTCACCTTGCAGGGAACATTTCTGTCCTCAGAAATATTAAAGTGAAATGTAAATTACATCACTGATTTTGAGTTTGGCAAATGGGATTTTCCCTAACAGACATGGCATAACATGCATCCACTGTATTACAAAAACATTATGTCCAATGGTACTTGTGAAATTGTGGACCAGATTAATGTTACATTTGTGACTGAGTGCCCTGTAAGTCAAACTCCACAGATGGATCACAGTGTTTCTCAGATGTAAATAATAATAATGTTACCTTGGCTTTAAATGTGTACATTAAAAGATATCGGGCCTGATTTATAGGTGTGTGGACGGATAGTCCATCACAAATGTGTTGGATATCCCAACCACCTTATTATATGTGCTATAGGATATAAAGCACATTTACTAAGGTAATCAGGATATCTTGCATGTTTGTGACCTAATAACCTTTCCACAGAATTCCTAATCAGGCCCGTTGTCACATTGGGGGCCCTTTCTTGTGCAATTATTTACCATCTTTGAGGACATATATGTTGTGTGTACATATTGCTAAATCACTCTATACTGTGTAACATATGTGTATGTCTGCTTTCAGCTTCTTCCTGAGAAAGCTAGGGAGACACTGCCACACGTTGGGGACTAGAAGAATGGCTACTGGCAGTCAAAACAGAAGGACCTCGTTGCACGGAAGATGAGTGGGCCAGCCAGGAGGACTCTGAGGCCTCTAACTTTGGTGAGTCCCTTGTGGTGGTAGGTGGGATATCAGAGGGTATAACATCTACTCTTGAGGCTACCATCACTACTAGCACCAGGACATCCTTGCTGTTGTTCCTCATTACCAATGCAGCCACAAGTCTTTAAATGGACTGGGGTCTCCGTTACCCCAGTCACTTCCCCCGAAGAGGATGAAAATGTTGTTGTTGTTTTTTTGATTTATTTTATAAAAAGTAGATGTTAATATTACATCTTTTGTCTCTGTTGTTTACCAGTAGATATTGGTTGTTGTTGAGACTGTTATACGGTTTGCCATATGGGTTTGTATATTTAAATAAGATGTTTATGTTAACCATTTACTTCAATTTCCAGGTCTTGAGATTTCCTATGAGATGTTTTGTGGGAAATGTAGTTCATTTCCTTTTCTATGTTTGTTAAAGGTAGAGGAAGTGGTAGTACGTAGCACTAGTATGTGGGGTGTACAGAGCGTGATTGTGTGTGACTGTATTTAACATTATAATTTAAGTGATAAAATACAAGTATAACTTCAGGTGTGTGGGTTCATGTAAAGAATATGAAATGTAATAAGTGCTCATACAGCATCAGTAGGCTTTCTGGCAAGTATGTTGTTATCCTACCCGTCATTTTATGTGTAATATTTTAAACCACTGCATAGCAATGAGTTAGTTTTTGTAATATCTACTTGAGGTATATGGGTGAACCATATGATTGGGGACACTTGCCAGCTAGAAGTGGGCAGGTCTGTTGCTAAGGGGAGGAGGCCTATTGGAGCTCTGCTGGGGATGTGCTTGAGATCTTAGAGCACGGCTTCTTTCCCCAGGGCATGAGATGTTTGCCTGCCGGAAGTGGGTCTGGGCAGCACTTCAGAGCCCAGAGCCCCTTGCTGTTGCTGAGGGGAATAGGCCCTGCTGGAGGAGGGCTCAAACAAACCTAGTGGCGCAGGACGCTTGCCTGCTGGAAGTGGGTCTGAGCAGAACTTCAGAGACCCTTGCTATTGCTGAGGGGAGAAGCCCTATTGAAGCACTGCTGGAGGCAGTCTGTAGCGCTCATAGCTCGCCTTCTTTCCCCGCAGTGTGGGACACGTCCAGGGTGTGACTCGGCAAAGACCAGGCCAAGAGAATGCCTGTCTGCACCCGTCAGAGCCTGAAGGAGGCCACGCTGGGTTACCCCTCTTGGTCTTGCAGTGGACTCCTGGCACTGACTTGTGTCAGTTCCTTGTATTATGGCTAAGAGGAAATCTGCAGCCATTACTGGTAAGGAGGGAAGTTTAATTAGTTATCCAGCTAGCTTCTTAACTAATGGAATGGGAGCATTTAACCAAGGCATTGACTCTGTGGAAAAAAGAATGGGTGTTATCAGAAGAGCCGTGTCTGAGGTTTCTGGTAACAATTTTAACCCTGACTCTGTTATCACTTCCACTTTCCACCCTACTGTTGGTTGTCCCTGAATTAGTAGGAGAAGTGCACCCCATAGGTTCTGGAGGCATCAATTTCCATCTATTAAGCTGATGAAGCTGGGACAATGAGTTCTGATTCACTATGTATGTACCAACAAGGTAAAAAGATAAACGACTATGCGTACACTGCATGGGAAGGTGAAATCCATAATTAAATCAACGGTGAATGCCACTGTAGTATCGGGTAATCCAGGTGGTACGGTGGGTGGTGGAGAACTTATATAAGCTTTTATTTACAAGAAATTGCATAGTATGAGGGACCGATATTGAAGATCATGGACCTGGTTGTAGGTCGTATGAATGCTACTGAGGAAAGTATCCAGGGCTTTAAATCTTTGTACACCCTAATAAGGAGGTTCCACCCTGTATCCAAAATGACTTGTCAAGTTCTGCTCTGTCAATAAGATCTGTAGCTACTCCAGTTAAGGCCATGCCAAGTATTAGCCGACTGAGAATGTAGGTATTGTTCCACCTGCCACCCCTGCTAGGCCCCTTTGTACCTTATCCGGCGAAATGTATCTGACAACAATAAATGAGAAGTCTTTTTCACTTCAGCTGCGTTCAGAAGCTACTCCATATGTTGTGGTTCTTAAAGGTGCCCCATTGCTTAGGCCACTACAATTAGAGAGTCCAGAGCACCTTTTGAACAAAGTAGCTCATTGGTTAAAGGGGCAAGCTGGTATCAGTGATATAGTTCTTTATCAGATCAACATTGTTCAGCAGGTGCCCTATATCAGAAATAGCCCAAAGTCTGATATTAATGATTGTGTTGTAATCAATTTTCAGAATCCTAGTATTGTACATCATATTTTCAACAAGATTAATTGTGTCTCTCTAGGGCCCAGGAGGATTGAGGTGTTGGCCCCAATTTATTTTTTATAGACCTGTGCTTGCCCCATCAAACATATATGCAGTGTTAGCACAAGATATTGCCATTGATTGACTTACAGGTAATATCCCAGCAAGGTCCACTTTTACACCCAATCACAAAAAAAACAGGGGCATAACTACCATTGGTGCAGCAGATGCAGTGCACTGGGGCCTATTGAATCATGACCATTGCTGTATTTTGCTACTCCAGCAGCAGTCCAAGGGGACCTTTTCTTTGCTTGTACTATGACATCCAAGTTACTCTACTGGAAAAACGCTTTACTACCTTCGCTGTAAATCATTTGGTGACCCAGGAGGCCTATCTGAAATGTAATGAGTGTGATAGCATGGCCCAGTGTACACCACCATCGTAAAATATTAATTTGCAAACTCAGCCTACTAGGGCATGGACATTCGCTTCATGGAATGTCGTGGTCCTTGAGTCTTAGTGTAAGATCCAGACTGGTTGAATATCCTGGGCAATCTTGATGCAATGTTTTGCAGGAAACATGGACTACTGTCCCATTACATTTTGATGGTTTTACATCCTATTTTACGCATGTAATTCCCTTAAACTCTGGCAGAGATAAAGGGGGGGGGCTGTTTTCTCTGGTTTTAATTTGTTTTCCAGGAAGTATTGTGTGGTCTAATTTAGCTTCATCTCATTTTCAATTGTTCAAATTTGATTGTAGATCAAGAGAATTTTTATTAAACAATTTTTATAACAATTATTTAGGCTGTCAGAATGGAAGCCTGCAAATTCAAAAAGGTATATAGGTTGGTCCACTCAATTGCTCCTATTGATTTTAGGTTGGCACAAGCTAAGTATTTGCCACTGTTCCCATAGATGACCTGCTTTTTCAGTTCCTTTATAAAGATTATGTGGTCTGAACCAGAGTGTATATTGGTGGAAAGGACACTACTGACTCTAATGACTATAGTGGCCTGATACTCATTACCCAGATCTCTTGACTGGGGGTGAATGTTTGATTTGTTCCGCATTCCGTTAATCATTTCTGTGTCTTTTGCTTTCTCATCCTAAGTGCGCCAGGTATGCCTAGACATGGATACCGGGCTCACTGTGCCCCTGGATTCAAACTAGCCAGGCTGATGAGGGTTGATACCCTGAAACCGGGCCCAGGATGCTTGTTTTGGGTCCATGGCAGACCTGGCTTGGCAGTTCAGGCTGGACTGTTCCCATGAGAAGCAGGGTCAAGACTGATTTGCATATGGATGTGTCTTAACTGGGGTGGCATGGTGAGCAAAAGAACGATGGATTTAACCCAGATCTCTTAACTGGAGGTGAATGTTTGATTTTTTCCTGCATTCCATCCATCATTTGTGTGTCTTTTGCTTTCTCGCCCTAAGTGCGCAGGGTAGACCCAGACGTGGATCCTGGGCTCACTGTGCCACTGGAATCAAGCTATTGTGGCTGATGAGGAGTGATACCCCAAACTGGTCCCAGGATGCTTGTTTCTTGTCCAGGGAGGACCTGGCTTGGTAGTTCGGGCTGTACTATTGCCATGAGAAGCATGGTTGAGACAGATTTGCATATGGCTGGGTCTAAACTGGGGTGGCATGGTGAGCAATAGATCAATGCATTTGCCCTGAAACCGGTCCCAGGATTCTTGTTTCTGGTCCAGGCAGAACCTGGCTTGGCAGTTCGGGCTGGATTGTTCCTAAAAAGAACAGGGTCAAGACTGATTTGCATATGGCTGGGTCCAAACTGGGGTGGTGTGGTGAGCAAAAGAAAGATGGATTTAACCCAGATCCTTGTGACTGGGGGTAAATGTTTGCATTGTCCAGCATTCCTTCCATCAATTGTTTCTTTTGCATTTTTTCTCATTATGGCATTACAGTGACTCCATGATTTGGCAACATATTTCATTTTTTCCTGACCAGTCGCATAGTTCTGTGGGTGGGTAAGTGTGTGTGTGAGACTGAGAAAAAAAGGCCTATGTTGTCCATATGTGACTAAAATATGTGAGTGCTTAGTGAAAATCACATGCAGTTTTTTGGGGATGAAAATGTATTCACTAAAAGTGAAAATCTGCTAATGGGGGACAACATTCCTTTTTCATGAAATGAGGACACATTTTGGGCGAAGTGAATCAAGTATGAAAATTATGTATTTCATTGTGAAAAGTCTGTACTTTGGTAAGCTAATGTTCCCAACAAAAGGAATGCATTTCCTGAATTATATTTCAAGCTGATATTTGAGTGTGCATGCACACTGAGTTCAGAACTTGCATTTCTGAATTTCCTTATTCTATACTACTAATAAAGCTTTCATTACATGGTCATTACTGCTCACGGAGAGCCTCATTTATGAGGTTTTGGCACAGGGCAGCGCTGCTAGGAATCTTGCTGCACTGTCTACGTCAAAACAAAAGGGCATGAATGCGCACTAACTAGGAGATACTGCACATTCCTGTCCTTTTCCCCTGACTGGGCGCACAATGGCTTGCCATGCGCCAACGCAAACACCCTTGCACCATGGTGTACGGGTACCTGCATTGTGGGGCTGAATAATTTTATGCAGGAAGGGACACCTTCCTGCACAAAATCAATCAGTTCAGACAATTTCCTTTATCTATGTGTGCTCCAGAAGGAAAAAAATTCTCCCTATTGCACTTCCCTAACGCCACCCTTGGGGTGGCGTCAGATTCTGAGGCATTTCTAGGTTAAGATTTCACATAAATCTGGGTATGCTGCAGACGCCATGTATGTTGCGTGGGAACACCCACAGCAACACCCATGGAACACCCTTTTATGCAGTCTTCTATGTGAAAGGGGCACATATTCACAAGGCCATGAAGGGCCACGTAAAGGGGCTTCATATGGCCTTGTAAATATGCCGGGGCACATTGCGCCACCAAAACTTTAAAAAAGTGATGTTCCAGCAGTGCTAAGGTAGCTGAGCATGTAACATTAGTGGAGTGGGTCTATTGTCTGATTGTGATCGCTGTGTAATATGCAGCAGCACTGGTCTATGAGCTTGTTAAGATTAACTCTGTCATCTGTGCGTTGTGTCCTTTGATTTGTCAACCCTACCGCAGACTCACTTTCACACATAACGAAACATCTAGTTAAAAGAGGCTGGATGGAAAAGTAAAAGTGAAGAAAAATGCTAATGATGTGATGCAGCATAATGGCCTGGAAGGTGTAAATAGTTAGCACAACTTAAGTAACATTATTGTAAAAATCGATTGTCTTGCCTTTATCAACGAGCTCTGTTGAAGGGGAAATCTCAACACCCATGGAATGTATGCCCGGCAGCCCACAAAGGTATTATAATATTTACACCTTCCTGTACATGAACAGCCACTAGTGGTAATTTGCTGTTTCAGTGAGTGCTGCAGAATGCAGCACACATAGCAACAGCAAAATCGAGGAGAAATTAATAATTTCTCCTCGTTTTGCCAGGTTAAGACCAGGTTTTACCTGGTCCTATTTTTGGAGCTACTTCCTATTTACGACACCATTTTTAATAGGGGGCATCATCAAAAAGCAATGGGTGCTGCGGCATAACACCCACCTCAACACCCATTGCCTGCCCCTGCATGAAAGTGGGCATTATTCACAAGGCGGCATTAAGCCGCGTTAAGTGGCTTAATACTGCCTTGTAAATAAGGTGAAGGGCTTATCGCCAACAGAAAGTCACAAAAAGTGACGTTCTGGTGGCGATAAGCTCTTGTAAATATGCCCCCACATCTTCAAAGTTGATGTCATGGTGCAGTGCTTTCAATACGTTTGTGTTGTTATTAAACTATTGAAACATTTAGGCTTGTTGCACATTCACAGTAGTGCTATGACCCAAGTAAATGGAATTGTTGAACTTCAAGCTTAAAATATTACAAAACTAAAGCACCTTTCAAACGTTTTTGCAGACATCCCCAGAATCCACTCAGAAAGTTTATTGTAATTGTATTGCAATTATAATTATGTAGCGCTTACTACCCCTGATGGTGCATTGAAGCACTTTTTGGTGAGTAGCACGCTATTTCGGAACCCAAAAAAGGGTTAGTAGTGGATTAGTATAGTGAAATTTGATTTAATTTGAGCAGTGGACATGCAAGTCTGTTAGTTGGATTGAAAAGGATAATGGGGGATAGAAGAGGGAAGAGTCTGGAAAGTGTTTATTGGGAGATCATAGTAGTAAGATGAGGTTTGGAATGAGTATAAGGAGAGATGGAGGAGGGAAGAATCTCTATAAAGGGATTAGGGAGATCATAGTAGTAAAATGAGTTTTGAAGTGAATCTAAGGAGAGTTATGTGAGGGAAGAATTTAGATGGGTTATGTTTGGAGACCATAGTAGCAGAATGAGGTTTGAGATGAATCAGAGAGTGGAGGTAGAATATATATTGAGAGAGGTATGGGGTGAAATAAGGGTATAGCTTTGGAGACAATATGGCTAAAAACACATTTGCAAAGACATTATCTCCCGCATAGGTTAGTCCCTTAGAAAGTTTATGTGGGCTTAGCTCATTATGGGCAGATTTGTCTTGCAGAGATGATCTTGTTCTTCTTTTGACTATAAGTACATTCACATGGGTGGGTGTATCCCACATGCTCCGGTGCTGTGTCACGGCCGACTCCTTCCCGCCTTCCTTGTGGCAATTGTTTCCGGCTCCGGGTTGCAAATGCCATCCTGAACAATAGATGGTCTCTGCACTAGCAAGAAAGGTGGCTACATGGAATGAATAATGCCGAACCTGACAAGACTGGCTGCGGTGAGCAGTAATTAAGCCGGCATCATGAAAACCGAGGAAGAGATGTCCCAATAGGGGACAGCAGCTTGAAAAACATTGTTGGCTGCAATTTCAACTAACCAGGGGCACTTCCCTGTTTCAGTTTAGTCCTTACCCAACAGCAAGACATCAAGACATTACTATCTAACCAGCGGACGTGTCAAGAAGTGCCCAGCGGGAGTGATAGCACCAGGTTTCTCACCGGAGGTAAGTGCTTTGGCAAACTGAATCGACATTGCCACTTTTTCCCCTGGTCAAGGGTCGTTGGGCAGGTTTACCCCAAGCACTAGATACCAAACCTCACTTAAAGCTAAACTGTAGCGTGTTCATGGCCATGTGGGTCCGGGGGACTTGTAAGTGAACTTTTCCAAACAGCCTTCCTCATATGATTAGAGACAGTGTCCTAACTGTGGGGAATTGACTACGGGAAGACCTCTCCGAGCTGGAAATCTTGTTAGTAGTTTCAACCTGGCAGCAGCACTTGCACTTTAAGTTATAAAATGTGGGGCCCAAGCAAATTTGACGGCAGCAATGGCAAATCGCAGCCTACATGCTAGCCAAGAGCCACGGATGGCAACAAGCTCATTAGGCTCTGAAAAAGACTTGTCTGCCATCCCTAAGGTCAGTGAGATGGGCCCAGTTTTTGTCTCTCAGGAGCTTGGGAGAGAAGGTGCAGTAGTGGCAATTAACTTTCATGCAGGGTAAGCCGGCTTGTTTAATAAAGAGAATGCCAAGATTATGAACAAGGCAAATACACCTATTAGAGACACAGCAGATGCAGACATGAAGTTAGCTAAAAAAAAGGAGTACCATTTAGTTATAAAAATGGAAAGCAGCACTAGTGGGTGACCTCTCCGACACCCAAGATCTGGCAGAACCTCAGGCCTCTGTATCAGGGAAAACTTCGGAGGCATCTCAGCTTGGGGCCAGTGATTATCAAGCCTGCTAGCTTTGATGCTAACCCTGAAGCAAACCTGCAGCAGAATGTTCAGGAAGTCACAGTGGACTATGTGCAATGTGACAATAACACAATGATAAATGTCCTCCTGGATAAAATCAGGGATCTCAAGGCCTCCCAAACACTTAAAATTGCAGCCTTAAATCAGAGGTTATCTAAAATTGAAGAGAACATGACACATTTCACAGAAAGGCCAAATCTAGAATATCGCATCTTATGGGGCGGAGATTTTAACATACATCTCGGCCCTGTGTCATCTAAGAAGGTGTGTGGCATGACATCTTCTGATAACTGTGATATTACCCACTTTCTCCATTCGGAGTATGGGGATACCTTAAATATTTACTTTTTAAACATAATTTGTGGCTTTGTAATGAACTTAACCGTACACCAGTTACAGTGAGGTGTACCTACAATGGAAGGGGCGATAACAGCATGATAAACTTTCTATTGTTCTCTCAGCATTATTCAGCACTGGTTTTAGAGTTTCGTATTCATGACATAGCACTCAGCGATCATTTCCCCCAAAGTACCACCTTGACTATTGACCTTTCTGGCCAGTTAGGAGATGCACAAAAAGTTACTGCACTAGAGAAAATTGTGATCTCCCGCCGTAATGGATTTGCAATAAGATGGTCCCTGGTGGATCCATCTAACTTTTTTAGTAAAACTAATTCAAAAAGAGAGAGAGGATTTTGAAGTATGCCTAGACAAAACTACATAGGCACATGAGTTTATTTTAGCATTCAATTGGATGAAAAAGGGCATTGGCGAGGGACTCCACGTTAATCAAGAAATAGCAAAGGCAGGTTATTGTGGCTGGTTTGATCCAGCTTGCACAAAAACTCACAGAAATTTAAAATTAGCCTTAGCTAAACAACCAAGATCTGTTAATGAGGTCTGGGATTGCAGACTAGCTTATGAACTAGCCGTTAAACAATGGAAAATAAACCTGAAGGAGGAAATGTGGAACAGATTACTCAATGCTAGTCTGTCCAATGATAACACCATGATCTGGCGTGTCATCAATTCTCCTTCCCATAATTCCTCAGACTGCCCTCGATCAGAGATAGCCATCACAGATTCCGCATGGATAGCACATTTTACTAATTTGTATTTTCCTAAGGAAGACATTGCGATCTCCCCCTATTGTTTCCGTTCACACTGGGCCCGCGCCTCTCACTAACGTTTCCATTTCTACTCGACCTTTAAACGACCTGCAATATCCAGAATTTTCCTTGGACAAAGTTGTTCTGGCACTGAAAGCAAGCAAGGGGGGTAAAGCCCCGGGGCCCGATGGGATCCATATTGACCTGTTTAAATCTAACACCGACCTTTGGGGCCCCATCCTTACCTTGCTCTTCAGAACCTGCCGGGAACAAGGTTTTTTATCCACCTGGCCTGAGTCACTTATTGTCCCTATATTCAAGAAGGGTGACTGTAACAACCCAGCGAAATACAGGCCTAATTCTCTTTTGGATTGTTTCGTAAAGGTGGCTAGTCGTATTCTTTTAGGCTGACTCCAGGACTGGGCAGGAACAAATAATATCCTCTCGAACCTACAGTACGGTTTTAGGGCAGGGCTTGGGACTGTAGAGCAGGCCATTCATTTAGACCTACTAATTCGTAAAAATTTAAAATAGGAAGAGAGGTACGCCAGGGATGCGTACTGGCCCCCTTCCTGTTTAATCTCTTACTTGACAGTGTAGGCAACATACTGGCAAGCAGGTGTGTGGACCTACCTCAGATGGGACATCGGCCTATACCAGCTCTTTTTTATGCCAATGATGCGGTATAAATGGCCCGCACTCCCATTGGCCTCCAGCGTCTAGTTGACGAGTTTGCCCAGTTCATGCAACACCTTGGGCTAAAAATTAACACCAGCAAAACCTCCGCCATGAAGATTGGGAAGAAGGTCACCCGCTGTCATAATCTTCATTGAGGGCTCTAAAATTGAGTTCACAGCATAATTTTCATATCTGGGCATTATGTTTAGTTCATCAGGGAATTGGCAAGGGGCAATTAAATCAAGGCAACTCCATTTTGTTAAAACGATAATGGCTCTACTAAATTTTGCTAGACAGCTTGGTATTAAACACCGAGGGAATTTATGGCAATCTATAAGGTCAAATGCAGATCCGCTGCTATGTACTGGTCTGAGCTCTGGGGGCATGGGAAGATTGATACACTTCAGCTTGAAGAAAATGCTTTTTTAAGGAATCTCCTTGCTCTCCCGAAAAGTAGCCCAACCTACGTGTGTCACTCTGAACTAGGAGCCCCTTACATAGTAGATTTTATCAGGATCTCGCCAGTCCCATTCTGGCATAAAATTTGGTCATCAACACACACCTCTCTCAATCGAACCATAATTGCTGACTGTTTAAAATCTTTGCATGCTTTTAACATCCCTTGGCTTAAATTTGTGCACAATTTCCTGAAAGACCTCAGCCATCCTGAATATTTCAATCTTCCCGAGAGCCTGGTCAGCGTCCAAAGAAAAGCCTTGAAAACGAAGTGCATTGCATTATTGGAGGAAACCAGATTATCTTCTGAAATTTGGAAACCCTCTGTGTTGAGGAATCAATTGATACTATGCAACCATATTTAGTCAATGTGTATAATCCGCGCCACAGGTTTGTGTTGACCCGCTTTCGGTTGGAAATCTTCCACCATTTAATTAGTTTTCCTACTATTAACAACTGGTCACCTGACCTTGGGAATTTCCCTTGTGAGGATACCTCACCACAGAGCACCATGCATATTGTGCTTTTCTGTAAATATTTTTCAGGGCTGAAAAAGCAATTTCTCAAACCTTTGTTATTACAGATGGGTTTTGCACAATGTCGCCCAGCTTTTACATACCTGCAAATGCTACCAAACTTATACACATGTGTAGTAATGTCACAATTCCTGCTGGCCGTTATCAATTAAAGAAAGCAATTGTAAATAGAAATTGAGTGATCACGCAGTGACAACTGTTTTTATATATATGCTTTTATATACATTAACTTTTTGATTTTTGTTTTAACTTGTATTCTGGTTTTTAAACTCTGTCATGGATGTATTTTTGTAGCATTTATGATGCACTTTGTGATCTCCAATAAAGCTTATTTTGAATTGAATTGATTAAGAACCTTTATCAGGGTGCTGAGGCCAAGATTATTATTAGTTCCCATGAGGCAGGGGTAGTGGAGATTAATTGTGGCACCCGTCATGGTTGCCACCTTTCCACGCTCCTCTTTACACTTTTTATTGTATCTTTAGCCTTCAGAATCTGAATCAATGAAACCATTTTAGCACCTATATCGGGGATGGATAAAATCAAGTTATTTGTCGAATACATGATTTTATATTTAAGGGCAGATAGTTCTAATATCCTGAATGCCATGAAGGAAATCAGTAACTTTATGTGAATTGGAGGGTATAAAGTTAACCAGGCTAAGACCGAACTTTTATTGTTCAATTCACCATGATCTGAGCTCTCAACTATTTTACAGATGGTACTACAGCACCCTGATGGGTATTTGGGGATTTTTGTCAGAAATGAGTTTTCACAACTATTTTGCTTAAATTATGGTGCAACTCTGGACAAAACGAGAAAGGTATTGGAACGATAGGTCCTATTGCCTCTTTCCCTGGTTTGTAGAGTTGCATTGGCTACAATGTCTATTTTTCCTTTGTTTTTATTTCTCTTTTTAAATCTTCCCCTAAAAATACCTAGGGCCCCATCATGTCAGTCGGAAAGAATTTCCGCCTCCCCTGCCCTTTCTCCAGACTAACTACAGAGGGTACACTGCCCTGATTTGGGACTAAGTGATGTCTCAATTTGTTTTCGTACTTCGAACTGCGCGCATGGGCGGAGCATGTGTATCATGGTTGCACGCAACAATTATGAGCCAGAGAGCTTCATAAATAAATTTTATAAAACAGGAGTGCACGCTACCATCTTTGTATTTAACTTTCTAAAAGTGGCATTTTCAAAATTGTAATTTAAAATCCATCTTCAAAATAAGAGATGATTTTTCATTACAATTCCAGAGACACCAAACATGAAGTGGTTACCTGTTCCCATTTGGAAATTAGAGCTTATTGAATGTAATAAGGTAACTCCAATTTTATCATATGAGAGAGCTAGGTCTTACAGTAACAAAACTTAATTTAAGAGTTTTTCTCTATAAGAACACGTAAAACTTAAAAGTACATGTCCTACTTTTTTAAATACAGTGCACCCTGTCCTCTGGAATGTCCTGGGCCAATCCTAGGAGTGACATATGTATTAAAAAAGAAAAGTTTGGGCCTGGCAAAAAGTTTGTTCTGCCAGGTCTAAATGGCAGTTTAAAACTGCACATACAGGCTGCAATGGCAGGCCTGAGACATGTTTAAAGGGCTATTTAAGTGGGTGGCACAGTAAGTGCTGCAGTCCATCTAGTAGAATTTAATTTACAGTCGATGGCTACATGTAGTACCACTTTACTAGGAACTAAGAAGTGCATTAAATATGCCAATTGGGGATAGGCCAATGTTACCATGTCTTAAGGAGTGAAGCAAACACAAGGAGATGATAGACGGAACGCTGAAACCTTTCATACACTCACCGCCAGTCACAGATCTGGGTTGAATCCATCATCATTCTAAAGCTCACTTCCCCACCCCAGTTCAGACCAAGCCATATATAAATCAGTCTTGACCCTATGCCTCATGGTAACAGTTCAACCTGACCTGCCAAGCCAGGTCTTCCCTGGACCAGATTCAAGCATCCTTAGACCTATTTTGGGGTGACATTTGGGGTGACACCTCCTCATCAACCAGGCTAGCTTGAATCCAGTGGCAAAGTGAGCAGGGGATCCACGTCTGAGCATACCCTGCCAACTTAAGGTGAACAAAACAAACACAAGGAGATGCTGGATGGAGCACTGAAACTTTTCAGACATTCACCTCCAGGCATAGATCCCGGTTGAATCCATCATCGTTCTTTAGCTCACTTCGCCACCCCAGTTCAGACCCAGCCTTTTGCAAATCAGATTTGACAATGTGCCTCATGGGAACAGTCCAGCCCGAACTGCCAAGCCAGGTCTTCCCTGGACCGGAATCAAGCATCCTGGAACCGGTTTCTGGGTAATAACCATCATCCATCAGGCTAGCTTGAATCCAGTGGCAAAGAGAGAAAGGGACCCACTCCTGCGCATACCCTGCCAACTTAGGGCGAGCAACTCATTTCCAGTCACAGATCTGGGTTGAATCCATCATCGTTCTTTAGCTCACTTCACCACCCCAGTTCAGACCTAGCCTTATGCAAATGAGTCTTGACTCCGTGCCTCATAGGAACAGTCCTGCCCTTTTTGCATGTTTTAAGGAGTGAGAACACACACTTTAGCACTGATTTGAAGTGGTAAAATGCACTTCCCTAAGGCCAGCAAAAAAGAGATCAGACAAAAAAAGTGGAGGAGGAAGGAAAAATATTTGGGGGAAGACCACCCCAAAGATGATAGATCTAACACGGACTAAACAATGAAAAACGTTAAATAGCTTTTTCTTTCTGATGATGTGTTTCTTTTTCTAAAATGAGCCGTGATCAGATTCTACACATTCTGAACTACCGCATTTTTTATGCTGACTCTCTATGTTAGTTTTACTACACAAATTACATTCTTAGTCACTACATTGCGCTGCTTATTACCTCACATAATACGTTACTCATGACATGCCGTATGATATCACAGATAATATTAATGCAATGGCAGGGGCACAAGTTATAGTTACGTGAGTTAACTATATCTTGTGAATTTCAGTGGGTTTTTTTAGGTCAAAATGTAACGTTTTAACTGACACTTTCATCTAACTTTAACGTCCCCTTAACCATGGTTTTTCAGTGAATTTCTAATTTAAAAAACTTAAAAAATAAATGCTAAGTAAGATATAATCATACCAAACTACTCTAGCGTCATTTTTACCTTTGTTTTATATATATATATATATATATATATATCTATATATATATATATATATATATATTCACTGAAAAAACCATAGGTTTCAAGGGTGTTATAGTTAGCTGGACTTTTCACTTGTACAAAACCATTGAAATTCCCCCGTTATAGTTAGTTCAGCTAACTATAACTCGGGCGCCCGCAATGCACTGCTGATGACGTCACATATTACATCACTCATGACATGGTCAATGACATCACTCATGACATCACTGATGACATCTCAAATGACATCACTGATGACATCACTGATGACATCATCCAGTGAATGTGTGTTTTTCTGAAAATTAAATATGTTTTATATATGTATATCTCAAGGTCGATGGAAGAATAAATGGGTATATAAGTGTCTAAATGGATGATTTGTTTTTGAAAAATTGATTGTGTAACTGACTGATTAAGTGTATCATAGTGAATACATGGCTTAGTGAGTAATGTTTAAATATGTAAATATCTGTATCAGTCTCTCACTTTGTGTATAAGTGGCTGCATGGGTTGGTGAGTAGCTACATGGGTGTCTATATAGGTTATTAGTTGGTTTTTTGAGCATCAGTCTGAGTGTCTGCATGGTTCGGTGGGGGGTATTACGTAGTGCATAGGTGCATGAATGAGTGACTCACTGTTTGTATGTGTTGAACACAGCATGTGTGCAGGACTGTATGGGTGGATGAGTGTGTGTATGGGTGTGTTAGTGAGTGAATGACTGTCTCAATAGTGTCTTTATGAGTAACTACATATGTTTTAAACTAGTATATGTGACTATTGGTGTATATATGTGAGTATATGTGAGAGTGAGAGATTGAAAGAGTTCCTGTATGAATAAGTATGTGTTTCTATAAGTGATTGTTTAAAAGACTAAGTATGTGTAAGTTTCCGTAGAAGTAAGTATGGTGGTGTGTGTATAACTGTATATGCAAGTAAATGTATGTTTGATTCTTTATTAGCATGAGTGACTATGTGTGTGAGTAACTCTATTGATGAGTGGCATTGTGTAACAGGATGTATAGGTGTATGAGTACATATGATGAGTGAGTACATGTATGAGTGACTGTATAGGACTGTTGGTGAATGAGTGGATGTGTATGTGGATCTTAGAATTACTGAAGAGGTTGTTGTAACTGGTATTGGTATGTCCATTGTTTTGAAAATTTTAGTCTCTATTTTTGAATGTGTGTATCAAAGGTTATATTAGGGTGAGAGGAGGTCTGCCACTCTATCACAAGGATGATGTCATCAGTGATGTCATCAGTGATGTCATTTGAGATGTCATCAGTGATGTCATGAGTGATGTCACTGACCATGTCATGAGTGATGTAATATGTGACGTCATCAGCAGTGCATTGCGGGCGCCCGAGTTATAGTTAGCTGAACTAACTATAACGGGGGAATTTCAATGGTTTTGTACAAGTGAAAAGTCCAGCTAACTATAACACCCCTGAAACCTATGGTTTTTTCAGTGAATTTCTGAGGTTTTTTAAATGCTAATTCCTAACTATAATGTGCCTGAAACCTATGGTTTTTTCTGTGAATTTCAAAGGTTTTTTAAATGCTAATTTCTAACTATGCCTACAGAGATAGGACATGTGAAGAAAGAAGAAAAAATGCACAGAAAGAAACAAAAGAAGTGCAGAAAGAAGCAACAGAAGTCCCCAAATACGAAGATAAGTGCAGGAAGAAGGATAACGTGCAGAAAGAACAAAAAGAAGAGCAGAAAGAAGCCTTGTTGCAAAATCATCCTGTACCCTCAACTTTTTCAGACGGATAGTGGTGGTAACTGAGCCTGACTAACCAGTCCTAGAGCCAGTGCTATGTTAAAAGACACTTAGAATACAGTGAAAACACCTACATACACTAGGGAACATTATGCGTTGGGGTCCCCCTGTGATTAGCATGACCTCCTCTGTAAGCCCCTAGTATATAAGAGGGCATGGGGATTAAAACTACCTCTTAAAACAGGCCACAGGGCGTTTTTGCACACGTTAACTCAGGCCCCGTCCCCTCCCTTCACCACTGTGTAAACACGCCCTGTGTCCATTTTTAGTTGGGAGATTAAGTTCATTTGAATCCTGAGGGTCCCTGGGGTCCAACTAGCCCACTAGGTACCTCCAGTAAGTGCCACAGAGCTGCGTTGCAGAGAGGTGTAAAAAGTGGCACGGCCTGGACCACCTCTCTGCAATGCAGCTCAGTGGCGCTTACTGGAAGCACTTGGTGGGCTAGTTAGCCCCCAGGGGCCCTCAGTATTGAAGGGAAATTATATCCCCAATTTAAAACGTGCCATAGTGCGTGTTTGCACACGTCACCTCAGGCCCCGTCCCCTCCCTTCACCACTGTGGAAACGCGCCCTGTGGCTGTTCTAAGTTGAGAGATTAAGTCCCCTTGAATCCTAAGGGTCCCTAGGGTCAAACTAGACCACTAGGTACCTCCAGTAAGCGCCACAGAGCTGCGTTGCAGAGAGGTGTAAAAAGGGGCTTGGCCTCAGAACACCTGGCTGCAGCGCAGCTCCCTGGCGCATACTGGAGATACCTGTTAGGGGCGCGTTTGCAGAGTGCTGCACGGAGGGGGCATGGCCTCCGGCACGATGCCAGTCTTTTATTTATTTTAGTTTTTTAAGAAGGGGGGCTGTTTGGTTCCCCTTCTTATTCTAATTTATTGGCCCTGATGACCCCATCCCCCAGGGCCAGTCTCCTAATTATATTTTTTTGACCCCAATCCCCAGGGCCGGCCACTGTTTTTTATTATTTTTAAAAAATATATATTTATAGACACACCTAGGACATGCTGGACAAACCGTACGTACCTATCACCATGACGATTTGCGTGATATTCATTAAAAGGCGACTATGCATGCAATGAATCCACGTGGAATGTATTTACACCACTAGTGAAGCTCTGACATGTCTGATGCCCTACCGTGCCTAATCCCGGTAGACACCCTTGTCGTTTATTTATACAAACTTGGGTAGCTATTGACGGGCACATTTAATACACATGCACACCAAGCCATTCAAAGGGGATTCGACAAAAATTCGACCAAAACTATGCAAGAAACCCCCCTCACGGTTAATAAAACACACATCCACTGCCGGATGTGTAATACTTTTTATTTTACTCTCTGGAAAGGGGACGAACATCACTTGAGAGTCACAGCGCGCTCCTGACAGAGCCCAATGCTGTGTTACACCCACCATTGCCTGCCGTGTGCCACACACCTCTGTGTTGTATTCCACTAGCTAGTGCATATGCTATGACACTCTCTAGCCCATGTGCACTGTAACACCACCCCGTGAATATGTCATGCCCACTTGTCTTCGCACGGGTTATATTGCCCCATCTAACGTGCCTTTCTCGATGCCTATGTTATAACGCACAGTGCTATGCCATACATATTACAATCTGGGATCCATATCTTTGTCACAGTGCATATGCAACCTTACACTCCCCAGCACATATTTTATATTACAACTTTAGAGACTAGTTAGGTTACACAACACTGCCCTGTGCATATTACACTCCAAGGCGCATATCGCATAGCACGCGCTAGTGCCTGTGCTATCTCGCGCTCTCCAATGAATCTGTCATTGCGCACAATGTATTGCATATTATATTTCACGCCCGGTTCATCTTATATCACACTTTTTGGTGCATAGTTTATACCATACACTATATCTAGTTTTCATTTTCAATCGTGCTCTCAGGACTATGTTCTATATAACACTGTGTTCACCTACCCTTTTCACGGGCATTACATTTTGCGATAGGGGGTGGAGGGTCAGGGGGTGTTTCTGCCAAGTGAGCCCGGAGTCACAGTCACAAACGTCCTCTTCTTCCTGAATAAAAGTGAGATTATGCTGCATACTTGTTCATATTTTAAGTAGTTCGCACAGACACAATGTTTTAAAAACAATAAAGTTCCTAATACCCGCCTTCTCTGAACAGTTAGCTTGCTGCCCCATCCCCTTCCTCCCTATCCTCTGTTGTGTGAATCCATGGACTAGCCTCCTCCCTCCTGCCATGCATGGTCTGATGTGCTGCCACTGCCCTCAGTATGATGTACCAGTCCACTCCTCCTGCCCTCCATTGCCCAATTCTATGCCCCATCATTGACCTCCTGCTTAAACTCTGTGCTTAGCTTGCTGCCCCTATTCTCCTTCCCCCTGCCCTCCGATGTCTTTGTGCATGCCCCTGCTCCATCCTTTTTGCCCACCATGTCCCATGGACCTGCCACTCCTATCTACTCTGAGTGTTCTGTTGAGCTGCCACTCCCCTCCCACCTGCCTAGCATTGTCAGATGACTGTAACCTGTCCCTGTCACCTCCACCCTGCCTGTCCACATGCCATGCCCCTATCCTCTTCCTCCTGTCCTACATGGTCCATTGTACTGCCACACCCTTCTGCCCTCCCTGGTCTGTTGTGCTGCAGCTGCTCCTCCTGCCTGCCCCGTGTGGTCTGTTGTGAGGTCCCTTCCCCTGAACTTTCTTGTCTGTGCACAGGTCCTGACCCTCCCTTCTATCCTCCATCGTCCTTTGTGCATGCCCCTCCACCCTCCTTCTTGCCCATCATAGCCATTGTGCTGCCACTAACCCTCCCACTTGCCATGCATGGTCTTCTGTGCTGCCATGGCCCCTCCCACCTTCCCTGTGTGGTCAGTTAGCTGCCCCTGACCCCCTCCCACCTTCCCTCCATGGTCTGTGTGTATGCCATCACAGTCTCACTGTTGCTCTTCATGGTGTGTCTTGCTTCTAGTGCCCATCCTGCCTGACCTCCATGGCTATCTTGCTGCTCCTGCCCTGCCCCCTTGCCCCCAGCCCTACTCCCTCCCTCCTGGCTTGTCTGTTCCATTGTAATGCCCCTGATCCGTCCCTCCTGCCCTTTATGGTCTGTTATGCTGCAGCTTTCTCTCCTGTCTGTCCATTATGGTCAGCTAGCTACCATTGCCTCTTGCCCCTCTGTTCTCTGTTGTCCATGTGCATGGTCCTGTCCCCTCCCTCTTGCTTTCTATGGATTGTTGTGCTGCACTCCCGTGTGGTGTATTGTGCTGCTGCAAACCCTGATGCCTGCCCTGCAGGGTCAGTTTGGTGCACCTCTCCATGTCCCTCCTGTCCTCTGTTATCCAAGTCCATGTCCCTATCCCATTTCCTTCCATGATCCAATGTACCATACTTGCGAACATTTTGAACTTGGTAAGAGGGAGATTTTGAAAAAAAACTGGGGTATTGATTTTCCCCTTTGAGTTACATTGAAAAAGAGGATATTGTAGACAGGAGACAGATCAAATAAAGCCCATTTGAGCTTAAAAACATTGGACGTTTCCTGGCTGAATCGGGTCTGTTGGCATGTATGGTTGTACTACCATTGCCTCTTCCTTCTGCCCACAATGGTCTATTACATTGCCACAGGCTTGAAGGAGGGTAGATTTTGTATCACAGGGGGCCCCTGGCCCGTTCTGTCCACACCTGAAGTATGAGACCCTTGTCCTTGCCCTGCCAACTGCATTTGTAGGCCGTATTAAATTGACCAGCGGGTCCTGTGTTGCTATATAATTATCCTGAGACATCCTTACCACTCAGCCAGTATAAAACCCCTGTGTAGGCCCTTCTGTTCAATATGTAGGCCTCTTTGTTAAATTGACCATAGCTCTGCAATTTTAGTGTATAGCAGTCTGAAGGCAGGTCTGCGAGGCCTTCTGCTCCAAACCAGTAGCCCCCACCCTACCCGAGTGCTCCGTGCTCGGTATCAAAGTTCAACATCCCCCTGAAGCTGTCGACATACAGTAGGCTGCATCCTGGACTGGTACTTGCTTCCTGGGCAGGTTTCCCGCTTTTAAGGAAGTGGCAACCGCAGAGCGTCAAGTTAGGAGAACTGAGGAGATTTTATACATGAATATATTGAATTCCCGTACAATACCCATTATTTTCTGCTTGCTCTATGGAACTTACGATAAGCGATTGGCCTGAGAGACTGACCTTTTCACCCAGTCCATTGTCAGCATTAAGTGGGTAAATGACGAAATGTCTGGTAAAATCTGCAGACGAAGCTTTTGGGTAGCATACGTAGGTAGATGTAGCGTGCAAAGGAGCCCACAAAATGATATAAAAAGGGAGCACCCACAGATATCGACGGACTACCTCGCCGTCTGTATGTAGGTTAACAGGCAGTGCAGGTTTTCCCCAAGAGCTGGGAGCTCTTGTCTTCCTTTGCTTAAAATGTCTTGCTCTGCTTTGCTTGAAGTATCTTATTCTATTTTACCTATATGAAATGTCATGTTATGTTTAACCATTGTTCTCTTTACTTTTGCATTTAAAAGATTTTGTATTGTAATTGCAGGAATGCTTGCTCTAAGAGTAAACGTGAGTGTTCCTAGGTAACATTTTCCTTGGTGTAACTTGTTTCTCATGATGCATTTATAGATGTGTTTTCTCTCTCTCTCTGTCAGTACATTAATTGAGATACAGAGAATATCATGACAGCTGTATGATTATCTGGATTCTGTATTTTGTACTTTATGTCTCTATTCTGCGGTTTCTTTGAAGTTGCATCTTCTCATTAAACTGCCATTGTATTCTGCCTCCAATTCCATGTCTCATATGTCTGTTTTCTTCATTTTTGGAGCAAGCTTTCCTAGGCACCCCGGCTCAAATTAAGGTGCCCCTTTTGTCCCTGACTCACTCTCCTGCTCAGTTCTGTGGTGGCTCCCGGGGATCTGGGGACCGCCCCTAGCTTCCTTGACCCGTAATAGATCTTGCCTCCAACAGCCTCTCTTGCAAGTCCTGTATTGTTGGTTTGTTGCCCCTGCCCCCCTTTCCACTGCCCTCCATAGTCTGTTGTGCTTCCACGGCCCTTCCTGCCTGCTCAGTGTGGTTAAATTGTTGCCTTTGCACCCTCCTACCTGCCTTCAATTTTCAGAGTCCGTGCCCCTGGCCTCTGCCTCTCAACAGTATCCTAATGAACAACTAGATTGCTAACATTCTATATTTATTACAAAAGTGTGGAACGCCTGAAATCATCTTGATGTAATCAAAACTGTAATACCTAGAGCATTTCCTTTAGAAATTACATATATGAGAGGGTCTTATTGGCATCAAAATTATGGTTAGTGCTCTAAAAGGCTAAAATAAGGACATATTTTCTGAGTTTTCAAATAGCGACAAAGCACTTTTAAATTATTTGTTATCTTTATGTTTTTTTATCCAGTTGACCACTTGATTAAATGTTGCACTTAGGGGAGATGATGTGGTGTTACTTCCAGAACTGCAGACTTTGCAACTGGGGAACCAGGTTGAAGTTTCTGCTTCAGCTCGACATTCTGTGATTCTGGTCAAATCACTTAGTCTCCCCATGTCTACAACCAAAATGAATGTGTTCTTGTGTGATGTAACCAATGCTCATGTAAAGCACTCCAATACCTGACAAGTCTGCACTATATAACACTGCAAAAACACAAAATAATAAGTGTTTTGCACACTTCTGTCATTGGGCTATATTTGGGCTACATCTGGGTGATTTTGGGCTACATTTGGGCTCTTTTGTCTCCGGTGGCCATCTTGGGAGATTTATTTGTTATGAAGTTTCCTAATTTCCTCATGTACTGCAGTCTCCTCAGTAGGAAATGCTTTCAGTTTTTTACTTTGATTCCATCATGAAGGTATTCAGATATGTCACACATTTGCCATAAATTCTGAATGTTAGCACTCTAGTTGCTCATTAGATCATTGTAGTAAAACTACTGCACCATGGAAGTCTGCTCCTGGTATTAAAAGTGCATGTTTCAGTCTGCATGTCAGAATTTTTTTAATGAAATAGAAGAGGATTTGAGAAGTCACTCAAAATGTGCCCTCATTTTCTTTCTTCAGCATTAATCATAATTTCTATGGCAAAATGAACCTCCTCATTGTGTTCCTTTTTAAATTAAATGTTTTAAGTGTTACCAGTTTATTCCAATCAAGATGGCTTCAGGTGTGCCATACTTTTGTCATAATGAAGACAGTAAGCGCTCTAGTTGTTTTTAAGAACATTCTCGGAAATTCTGTCATTGGGCTATACTTGGGCTACATCTGGGTGATATTTGGGCTACATTTGGGCTCTTTTGTCTCTGGTGGCCATCTTGGGAGACTTATTTGTTATGAAGTTTCCTAATTTCCTCATTTACTGCAGTCTCCTCAGTAGGAAATACTTTCAGTTTTTTACTTTGATTCCATCAAGAAGGCATTCAGATGTGTCACACATTTGCCATAAATTCAGAATGTTAGCACTCTTTTTGCTCATTAGATCACTGTAGTAAAGCTACTGCTCACCAGGGAAAACTGCTGCTGGTATTGAAAGTGCATGTTTCAGTCTGCATGTCAGAATTTTTTAATGAAATAGAAGAGGATTTGAGAAGTCACTCAAAATGTGCCCTAATTTTTCTTTCTGCAGCACTAATCATACTTTTTATTGAAAAATGAACCCCCTCATTTTGTTCCTTTTTAAATTAAATGTTTTAAGAGTTACCACTTTAATCCAAGCAAGATGGCTTCAGGTGTGCCATACGTTTATCATAAGTAGGACTGTTAGCGCTCTAGTAGTTCTTTGGAACACTCTGGGAAGCTGCAGTAGAACACAAAGGAATCAACTGACAGTCTCTGCCCTTGTTGGATGTACATGTTGTACTGAGAATGTCAGACTTCATTCTCACATGACTGAGAAAGATAATGTGAATTTACAGAAAATAAGCTCTCAGTTTAGCCTATAGATCACCTTCCAAACCTCTGTGGTAAAAGCATGAGAAAATATTTTTCTCTCAATCATGATATCCCAGCAGAAGGCTTTTTCACATGGTGAAATCACCTTAGAACATACCACAATTCCTAAAATGAGTATGGTACCATCAACAAATGATTTATAATGTAACTAAAGTCTTAAAACCTTCTATTAACTGCAATGCTTTTTAATAAGGTGCTATCATGTATATTGGTCCCAAGATGGCTGCCAACACTTCTTGGATGAAGTGCTGACAGCCAATCAGATCTCAGGATGAGATGTGTGGTTAGGCTCCGCCCACATATATATATGCTTTTAAATGCTATTTTCTCAGGATCTACTGAACAGATTTACACCAAACCTACAAAAGGCACTTCCTTGACCTGAGGACTACCTCTCTGCCAAATTTCAAGTAATTCTGTTCAGCCGTTCGGGCTGTAGCTGTGTCTAAAGGTCCTATGGAAAAATGCATGGGAAAAACGCGTTTTGGGACCCCCCTTTTATCTCAGCCCCCGCTTGACGAATCCCCCCGAGACTTTCAGGGTAGGAGCGGAGCGTAGCGCCCCACCTATTTTGAAAATTTCGCGAGGATTCGTCAACCGGCACCAAAGTTATTCAAAATAGAATGTTGCGGATTTCCTATGGAAACGTGGTCCTAACTATAACTACCTACTGGCGACCGCCAGTAGGTAATATATATATATATATATATATATATATTGTTATAATTTGGTGAGTAACATTATATTTAAATGTTGAAATGGGTTAAAAACAAAACAAACATTTATTAAACAAAATAAACACTGAAATACTAATGTACATTACAAATATGTTGAGCTTAAATCAAATTCCTGTTGCCAAAATATGTGAGAAAAACTAAGCTACTCCTTACAATAAATAAAGAGTTGGCATGTAGCGCTATCACCAATTTCAATGATGGCCCTTTTTCTAATATGTCAATTTAAATAGTTTATGGCGCAGCAGGGGCGTTGGTAATCCTCCGAGGATTTTGTTGCTCCTTAACTGGACCTGGGTGACTAAAATGTCAAGAAAACTGCAAAGCACATTAGGCTTTAAAATGAAAATGAAACAAGATTATAAAATGAAAGTTTGAAGGTTTGTGAAAGGATTCTGATCATTACAGAAAGCTAAATTAATAGGTTAGAAGTCAGTCAATTGTTCAATAGCATGATGAACAGAATTGGCGTGTAGTTCCTAAAAATACATAGGATCTGTGCGTTTAGACAACATAAACTAGGTCCAGACTGATTCCAGACACCCCCACAGGATATGTTAGTCTTTAGACCAGCTAGCTCACAGTGTCACTATAAGCCCCATAACTTTACCAAGGAGCGAATAGTTTCTGACAACTATCGACACATGACAAACCTTGACCCTTCATGGATCGTGGAAACAGTACAGTACTTTTCGCTCAGTCACTCGTGCTCACTCGGCCTCAGAGAGATACCCAGAATAAACGATGGGGACGTTTTCATTAAGCATTTTTTGAAGCAGCGGCATTCTAGTATAAAACATGTTTGCTGCGACAATCATTAGACAGAAACAGATATATAAGATTACAAGCACCGATAGAGTAAATAAAAGGTAGAATTCTACCATGGTGCTAAAACGGTAAATACATGCAGGCATATCGATACATGGCAGTAATTGAGAGTACTTCTAAGTGTACCTAAGTGTACTTAGCATGTATGTGGGTGTAAAGCCAAGAGTCCCCTAGGAAAGAGCCAAACCCATTACCTGATGGGAGAGAACAAAGGACCCCGTCTTGGTCTCAAGTTGGACACCCCGCAAGCGATGTCAGAACACTGCGTGGTGGAGTGTTCTGTGTGCAGGGACTTCAGCATCTTGTGTCAGCGTGGAAGCTTCTCCTCTTGTTGTCCAGTGAAGATGTGGTTCTTATATATCTGAAAGGTACCCTCAGGGGTTCTACCTAGATGTGTAATGGTACTGTGGGTCTGTCATTCAAGGATGATAATAGCGGGGACTATTGTACAGAGTTAATATACAGAAGATGGTAATCCTGCTATGCATGTCCTAGGCAGGGCATTAAGATATGATA
The DNA here is from genome assembly GCF_964204655.1 of Triturus cristatus. Taxonomy (NCBI): domain Eukaryota; kingdom Metazoa; phylum Chordata; class Amphibia; order Caudata; family Salamandridae; genus Triturus; species Triturus cristatus. The sequence goes on from NC_140591.1 coordinate 822,362,032, forward strand.
CTAAGACTCCTCATGCATAATAAATGAGGCTAGTTTTCGAAGAAAACCACTCGACATTTATTCAGCACATAACTAAGTAAAAGGTCAGTGCCAGGACCGTTATGTAGGGCATGGTAGGACAAATGTAGGTAAAACGGCGTGCAGCTACCTAGGTCTATATTGGGGTACATTGAGGCTCATAACAGTAAAATAGCAAATACAATACGTCATAAATCAAAGGTTTGACCGACATGGAGTCGCCTTCTAAAGATCAAGGGAGAGTGAGTCCCCTACCCTCAGGAAAGGGCTTCTTTTATAATGCAAAATACAATGAAAAACAGGCATGAATACAACTCTAATAAAATGACACTAATTGGACCATTAAGGTTAAAAGAAAGAACAATAAACTTTCTGAAAAAACTTTATTCATCAATTTACCACACATACACATACTGCAGTTCCCATCCCTGGTGCTCTTCATGCACCTCAATAGTTATGACAAATATTGTTACTTAACCCCTTCCATGCTGGGCGGATTCCCCTGCTGTGCTGATCTTTTCCTGCGCGGGCGTGGTCATGACGGAACGGTTCCGTCATGAGCACAGCTCAACCGTGGCTCATGACGGAACCGTTCCGTCATGAGCACCGAAGGGGTTAAGATGCAAGGACAAGTTCTCATTAGAATCATACTATCTTTGCAATTGGTGAGGTCATGGGATCAAGTGCTCTCAATAGAACAGTGTACGACAGAGTCCTCAAGAAAAGAACATCATTCTATGCCTGGAAAAGTGGTATTAGATCTCAAAGCAGCATTTACAAAATTGCTTGTGCAAGAATCATCTGTGTGCAGAGTGAGACAGGGACAAAAATAATTACACACTCATTGATAGTTGCAGGCAGCACCAGCCATTATGTTATCATAAGCACAATTTTCTCACCTGAATGTCTTGACTTCACTATATGTTAATCGTCTTGTGTTAATACAATTATACATATTATTTAAAAAAAGAAACTCGCTATCAGTCCCCCTATAGATAATTTGTGAAATCATCACAATCCAGACTTCATTAACTATGTTCCTTTACACCACAGTTTTCTCTAATTTCAGCTTCTTGCATGTGGCTTTTACCAACTCCTGCATACCATTACACATTTTGGATCAGATGTTTTCTAGCTCGTAATCTTCCTGTTTTCTTTTTTTCTGCTTATTGCTGACAGCTTCCTCATACACCCACAATTTCACCCTACCGTTGATGAAAGGGAGGGTACAATCACAACATAAATGAAAATAATGATTGTAGGGGTTAACATTAGGGGTGGGCGGAATTTGGGTAGTTGCCCTACGCAAATTATCGCTAAATTGCTCTAAATCTCTGCGACCACGCGGAACTTTCGCGAAGACGCAGAGATTGCTTTTCCCGCCCATTTGCGATGTGTTTTTGCGTGCTCACAGGGAAATATATCTCTAACTTGCCCATGCGGCCGCTAATGGGCGCGGCCATCTTACTCGCGATGCTTATTTCCTGTTCCGGGTCAAATGACATGTTCGCGATTGCAAACTCTCACGGGATAGTGCGACCGGCTATCAACAATCCAACATCTCGTGGCACATGCGAACGGATAGGAAAACTTGTCGGTGAATGCAGGGATCTGGTAAGTCGCTACCGCGAGCACGAGAATGCAATTTTAAAGCACGCACAAGAAAATACTTCCGCTTTCGCAGCGGATCGCGGAAATTTTGATATCTCCGAGTTCTCCACAGAACGCAGAAATGCCAAAACTTGGCATCTTCCGCGAGCAGAACGGAAATTTTCGCCCAGGCCTAGTTAACATAATACTAAGGATGTCTTCTCCTTTTTTACTAAACCATTAAAAAGACATTGGAAAGCCTTTTCCAATCATACTAAATGATGAACTAACTGTTTCCCAAGCTCCTTCTTCTTCAAGAACCCCTACCTCACACATAATATTAGTGATAGTTCAAATCTAATTGCTAATCTGATTACTGTTATTGGGCACACACGTGCAATATTGCTGTGCATGCAACATGCCACAGACTCTGCCTTCTTTTGCTAATAATATAGCTAAAGCTAATCTGTTTTGTGTAGCTATAGCACATGAAGCTTAATTCCTTGCTAATACTTGTTAGAGTACCTGCCTGTCAGTCCACCAATGTAGATACATTTCTAATATTCACATCATTTAGAGCTATACCAACTGAAGGAATCATAGCACCAAATATATATTTTACCACCTGACCAGAACTATGTTTCTCCCTCCTCACATTGTATCATCCATGTGGTAGACACAAGGGAAAAAAACCTTAAAAGCAACTACCCACCCAATTACGATAGAGATTAACATAGGCAGTCCTACCACCCACATGAAAAATCACATTGATAATAGGCTCACGTTCAGATAAAATCATATTATTTGCCACATAACTTTCTTCACACTCACTCCAACCCACTACCACTGTCTCATTCTGCTTCTCTTCACGTACCATACACATTTGCCCCTTTTGTGCCTGGTCAAGACTCATTCTCGGGTGCACTTTTGAATTGCAGGCCTCCTCGTCTTCTTTCTAACTCAACTTCTCTCTCCTCTTCCTATCCACTGAATCTCGTCTTTCACTGTTTGATCACTTCCACAATCTCCTTCTCATCTCTATTTAATGTGCATGTAAATTTGTAAACAATAATGCTAGCTCAGCGAATTAGCATAATGAATACAATGTGTCTAGACAGTCCCCATGCTTTCCCTTCCAAAATAAGGAAGTAAGGCAATAACAATAGGGGCCCTCACCAAAGGAACATCATAATTCAAAAGATAAAATTCAAGAAAATACTGTTGATAGAGTAAATTTATAAACACAGTGCTTGCCAAGTGGTAGGTGAGGGGGAGGTGGTAATGAGTCACACCTTCAGCAGTAGACACAGAACAAACGTGCAAATATAACAATCATGCACTTCCATGAGTTTTAAATATTCTTCTACAAACCTAAAATATACATTTCACCTAAAATTACCTAGAGAATTAACTTGATACAATAATTTGCTTTTGCCTGCTAAGGTCTGGTTCATTTTTATTTTAGGTGAGGCATGTCCAGCTGAGGCACTAAATCCCACTAGTAAGCCAACTAGGAAAATTAATACCATAATCGCCAAAATTCATTGTAAACTTTTGCAGGAATTTTTCTTGCTGTAAGCCATGTTTCTTCTGCCAAAAATTCTAACAAATATCAAATCGAAACACTAACTGCTAATCGTATGGTGCAAAAATCAAGAAAACGCAATGGATCTGATTCACAAAGATTATATTAGAGCTAAAGTCTAATTTAGACAAAAGTCTAACTTTACTGCTTTTCAGTGTTAAAAAAGGTAAGTTACTACTAGTAAAATTACTAGTAGTAAAGTTACTAGTAGTAACTTTCCTTTGTGAATATCGAAAAAGTAGTAAAGTTAGATCTTTGGTCTAAGTTAGACTTTTGGTCTAATCTTATGACTTCAAGTGTAAATTTAGACTTCAGGTGTAAATTTAGACTTCAGGTGTAAAGCTACACTTTAGGTCTAAACTTAGGGCCTGACTCACAAAGGTAAACTTAGACCTGAAGTCTGACTTTAGGCCTGAAGTCTAAGTTTAAACCTAAAGTCTAACCTTACACCGGAAAGTCTAAATTTACAACTGAAGTTTAGTTCTGAAGTCTAGGTTTAGACCAAAAGTCTAACTTACACCAAAAAGTCTAACTTTACTACTGTTTGGTATTCACAAAGGTAAGTTACTACCAGTGATTTTAATAATAGTAACTTACATTTGTGACTACTGAAAAGTAGTAAAGTTAGACTTTTGCTTTAATGTAGACTTTTGGTCTAACTTTACCTTTGTGAATCAGGTCCAATCCCTTAGGAAGGAACCCTATTATCTTCAACTAGATATCTAAAGTACAAAACAAAACCAACCTTAATTCAGGTTCTCAAGTCACACATAAAGGTTAATACTTCATCAGAAATTATTCACAAATTATTGTTTCAGCTTTTAATCAGTTCATGTTCCTGGAGTTTCTTCAACAATGAATTGGCAGTCTGTCAAAATGATGGTTTCTTCATTTGGCTGTTCTGTGTCCTTTGCATCAAATAGCTATGACCATTCAGGAAATGGATACTTTCTATTAGGCAATCTTAATCTCTTTGATCTTTTGACCTTTGGAAGTTCACTATTACTGTCACCTTGCACTCCCTGCTTTGTATCTTCTTCAATTGTCTCAGGTCTTCACACCCTTTTCAATATTTGTTTTCCGTTTCCCGTACCCCTTTGCCACTCTTCCTCATAATACACTCTTCTACTTGAAGTGCTTATGACTGGCTCTGATGCATAGTGTTCACGTCCATCTTCAGATCCATTTTCGACCACTGGTGATGACCTTGCTTCATTTGCTGCAGAATGAAGACTGTTTTCGATTTGATCACCTTCACCACTCAGAGTAGACCAAGACTTGCCAGGGGTTTGGGATATGCAACATCCTTATTCTTGATATCTGCTTCTTTCTTTTGATTTGAAAGTCCTGAGCATCCTCACCTTATTTTGCCCCAGTAGTTCTAGGGCTTGACCAGACTGGACCTGCAGACATTTATTTCATAGAGGATTAACTTGTGCTTCTTCTTCTTCTTCATTTTCTGTTTGGTATCAAACATCCCAGCCCATTAAACCCACACTGATGCCATTGTGGGATTTAATGAAAAAAGCACACAGAGGGCATCTTAGAGATGCCTCCTGAAAAACGACCTAACACTAGTGTCCAGGCTAAGTGGCTGCTCACCAGCTACAACCACCAGACATGTCGCTGGACCCCTGGGTCGAGAGCCTGCTGCTCTTGTGGGTCTGAAACAATGCACATCCTGGGAGGAGGTGCCAAGCCTCCTTCCCCTGGGTGGACAGGGTCTACAAAGGGGAAACTTCAACGGATTGCCACCTTTGTGAGCTTCCCCAGGCCCTTTGCTACTTCCAGCAACTGACCCCCACCGGTTCTGGCCCCCACTTTGGGGGGGACCAAGTGAGGAAGGGAGGTGTGCCCACCTACGCCAACCCCACCCCTCAGGATGGGGGAGGCGAGGGGAGGCACAACTCAGTCCCCGCCATCTTGCAGATGGGGGATCCAGCCAACCAGAGGGAGGCAAATGCCCCCCTCCCACTGGAAGGTGGCATAATAGGGGGTGTACCCACCGCCAAGGAAAGTGACCCATTCGTCTCAACCTTTACCTACCTGTAATGCCCCAAAATCCAGGATTATGGGGCACCCCTGAACCTTGCCTCCTCAGACAAGAACCGACTAAGAAGAAAAGAAGAAGGACTGAACCTTGCATCCTCAGACAAGAACCAAGTGAGAAGAAAAGTAGAAGAAGGACTAAAGAGCCATGCCGAAGTTAAGAAGAGGAGACGTCGAGTGACTTGGCCTCAGCCCTACCGGCCTGTCCCCACCATGAACCTGCAGAACCAAAATCCCAGTGTGTCCTGCGGCCAGCAACCTCAAGAACCCGGAATACCTGCCCTGCCTTTCACAGAAAAGACTCTGTCTCCCGTGAGCACTGTATTTGCTCACCCACAGACTCTCGCTCTGGCCAAATCCACTGGTGTGCACCACTCTGCACCTGACGCCCATGGCCCGAGTTCGAGTGGCCCAACACCATGAGGAGGTCTCCCTGGCAATCCTGACCTGAGATCTGGTGATCTCTGACCTGCCTCAAATCTCCCAGCAAAGCCAGCAGGCTCTTCCTGGAGGATCCCCCGACCGGAGACGGTAAGAAAACCTGACGCCTAAAGACACACCTGTGCCCAAAGTCCCACGTCCTTGGGCGGCCCAACCAACAGTGTCCCAGCATCCCCAGTCATCCCAACTTACCTCTCCAACCAGTGGTCACCTTCAGAAGATCTTTGTCCCAGAGCCTGCAGTCTTTGTTGAAACCAGAGAATCCCCATTGAAATCAACAGGGCACCCGATGCCAAACCAGCACCCTGCACCCAGCCGCCCCTGTGCCGCTGCGGGTGTACTTTGGATGCTAACTCGGAGCCCCTTTTGCCTTGAGCCTAACACCAGGAGCTTTGCTCCCTCAACCTCAACCTTGTGGCCTGCCCGTGAACAGCCACCAACCAGAGGCCCCCTATCCCCCATTGGATAACATTGAGCCTCAGCACTCTGCACCCCACCGTCCTAGTGCTGCTGAAGGTGTTCTGAGAGTGCATCCTCGACCCTGGGGGAACACTGGTTTTAACCCCAGAATACCAACTCCCACAACAAAGTACTTACTTGTTAACTGATAACTCTATTTTCCTCTATTGGATTGCTTTTTCCTAAAAATTGTTTCAAGTGTGGAGTTGGTTTGTATGGAACAGTAACAAAACTGCAAATGTACTAAAAGTAATTTACCTACCCTTTGTCTAGGAGATGTCTCAGTGAGATATCTAGGCATATCACACTGATTAGCAAAAGTAATCTGAAAAGTAATCTAATAAGTAACATGTAAAGTAATTTACAAAGTAACTGAAAAGTAATCTCAAAACAGTAACTTACCTGTAATTCAATCAACTGTGTTTGAACCTTCATTCAATTGTACAACATTGCATAAGAATTTTGCAAAGCATTTATTTCACTTACCTGCACCAGGCTTGGCTTGGTTCTAGAAATAAAATAAAATCAAATAAATAATATTTTTATACAAACAGACAAATTGGTCTGAGTTCAGTCTTTGAGTGTGTGACATCATTTGCTAATTAAGGGTGGACAACAAATGCTTAACACTACCCTCTGATAAGGCCTTAATGTTCGCCCACACAAACACAAATAGAGTGTAAGGTGCTATCTACATTTACCTCTGCCGACCTTTGGGGTTCCACTGCACTCTGTGCACACTATACCTCATTTTTGGTATAGTATAAACAGAGCCAGCTTCCTACAGCGAGTTGCCAAGTTGACCCCACAAGAGATAGAACGTACACATCAGCCTGTCCTTCACAATACTCAAGAACAATATCATCTGTGATAATGATGAGTGTGGCTACAGGAACAAAAGGGATTCTCCTGGCCTACTACCCCTTTAGCACTTTGTGAGTGGAAAGTCCTGTCCTTTTATTTTGAGTACTTCTGGGGCTCATAAAGACAAGTGGAAGTGTATTGAGCCATTTGAGGAATGTGGAGGAGTACACTTTTGCGATTCTGGATTTCAACATACTGGTAAATGCTCAACAACTCCTAAAGCTTCTGGTCTGTAACCTCAATGGAATTTCTGGTCAACTATTAGGGCTATACAGAGTAGCTCCATGATGTTATTCTTAACATGTGTCCCACGATCCGATTCTAAAAAACACTGGCATGATGTAACTAGGGACCAACTGCCTCAATAATAGTTTAGGTACAGTGCGACTAACACTCCTTCCAGTTGTGTATGCCTCTACCCAATCGATACAAAGGCAAATTACCACTATGATCGATCTTAGCCCATTACAGATGAGTATCTCAACAAAATCTAATGGCAGACAACTAAATGGCCCATCAGACTTTCCTATGTGACTCATGGTCACAACTATCCTCTTGCCGACATTTAACTGCTCACTGACACACACTTTCAGCCATGGGCCAGAAATGAGTGTTAAACTAATATTTCTGAAAGGTACAAATCATCCCATCCTTCCAACATGGGTAGGATCATGGTAGTGTCAGATCATTGCAGGCAACAGGGAATCTGGTAGCTCCAGCCTTCCATCATTTGAAAAGTATCACTTGTATAAAAGGTTCAGGTGAATTTGGCCAGGAGAATCGATTTAAATTCTTTTTTTTTAAAAAGCTGCGGATGGATTAAGTCTCGTTTCTGGGGGCAAGGCGTTCCAAATCCTGGGAGCCATTCCTGAGAAGGAACGGTAGTATGTTTTCTTTTTGGAAAAATGTTGTGGTTTAAGTAGAAGATTGTTAGAGCTCCTAGTAGATCTGTTACCACCCGATAGTACCAGTTTCTCCGCTAGGTATCTCAGTGTTTTGTGATGTAAAGCCTTATGTGTCAAACAGGTGATTTTCAAATGGAGTCTGGCCTCAAAAGGTAGCCAGTTGAGGGCACGAAGGTCAGGGGAAATGTGGCAGGATCTTTTGGAGCCTGTGATGAGTCTGACGGCTGTATTGATTGAGGCTCTTAGAGGAGCGGTCGTTGATCTGGGCAGGCTGCAAAGAGCAACACTCCCGTAATCCACTCTGGGAATTACTAGAGATTGAACTGCCTGTTTAAAGTCACTTGCCGGTATGAAGGGTTTCAATTTTCTAAGGGTGTTCCTCTGGAAATTAGCTCCTTTAGTTGCAGCGCTGATGTGCTTTTGCATATTTAGCTTATTGTCCAGGGTTATTCCTAGTGATTTAGCGGAATTAATGATGAGAGGTTGACCATCGAGTGCTGTAATGTGCTTCATCCACTCGCGGGTGATGGTTGTTTGGTTGGAAGGAGCAATTAAGAGAAATTCTGTTTTTAGGGTGTTTAGTTTTAAATGGTTCTTTGCCAGCCAGGTCTGTGTTTTATGGAGCGTTGCATTAAGGGACTTTATGTCTTCAAGTGAGTGGACCTTAATGTAAAGTTGTGTGTCGTCGGCATACATGTGATATTGGATATTTGAGGAGTTGAGAAGCTCAGTGAGTGGTTCCAAAAACAGATTGAAGAGTGTCGGAGAGAGGGAGGAACCCTGGGGTGCTCCCAAAGTCACCAGGGAGGGGTTAGATAATGATTGGTTGATCTTGAATCTTTGTGTTCTGTTTTGGAGGAAGGAAGTGAACCAGTTTAACACTGTACCAGATAGTCCCATCCTATGTTTCAAGAGGTCTAGTAGGTTGTCATGTTTGACTGTGTCGAAGGCTGAGGATAAGTCAAGCAGGATTATCAGGCAGGCCTTGTTTTGATCCAATATTTGTAATGCATCATCAATTATGTGGGTCATGGCTGATTCTGTACCGTGCCCTGATCAAAAGCCTGATTGGAATTGATCAAGCAGGTTGAAGTGGTCTATGTGATTACCAAGCCTTACGTGGACACATTTTTCTAGTAGTTTGGCCAGGGTCGAGATGTTGGAAATTGGCCGATAGTTATTCAGGTCAGACAGGTCCGCCGATGGCTTCTTTAGGATGGGGGATACCTGACCAGCTTTGAGGATGTCTGGGATGATTCCTTGTAGAAAAGAGGTGTTTATAATCCTAGTCCATAAGGGCACTGCAGTGGAGTGAAGGTTTTTAAGTGGGTTGCTGGGAGAGGGTCTGTGAAGTGATTGGAGGGATTCAGGGCCATGAGCATTTTGAAGATAGTTTCTTTGTTGTAAAAGCTGAAGGCGGTCCAGGAGTCATTGTTCTTGAGGTTGAGCTTTGTAGAGCAGATAATCAGGGTACCTGGTGTGGTCAGTGAGGCTCTCATATGTGGGTCAGTATGGGATAATAGATCGTTAAGTAGGTCTGTCTTTAAGTTTTCAGTTTATTGTAAAAAAGGATGCAAGCTCCTCACAATTGGGGAGTGTTTCAGGATTGGGGGGGTGGGAGACACTCTTAGATTGAGCTTTGATTATTTCAAATAGTCTTTTGGGACAATTCTTGGCTTGGTCTAATTGTTTACATATGAAGTTAGCTTTTGATCGTCTAATCTTTCTATAATAGGAATTTCTCGTGCTTCTTAGCAATTTGAGGTGGGCAGTGGATGGAACGGCTCTCCATTGTCTTTCAATTGCTCTTAGTGATCTTCTGTCTTCATTTAGCCTACCATCATATCAGGGGTTTGATTCTTTTGCGGTGACTCTTTTCAGTTGTAGGGGAGCTAAGTTGTCTAGTACCTGGTTCATAGAGTGAAAGTAGTGATTGGTCAGATCATGTACATCCTTTAATCCATCCAGTGGGGGTGTGAGGATGTGACTAGTGGTTGCGAGAGAAGCAGGGTTAACGTTTTCTAGGTTCCTCTTCCAAACTTTCGTTCTTGTAGGTTGGACAGAGAGTAGTTTGACTTCTTCCTTGATATGGAAAGTAATTATGTATGGTCAGACCAGTCGCAAGGGAGGATTGATTCCAGCTGGGTAGAGTCTGCTTTGGCAATTACTAGGTCGAGAGCTGAACCTTTCTCGTGGGTGGGGCTGTCAAAGATTTGGGACAAATTAAGGTCGGACAGGAAAGCTGTGAGGCTATTGACCTCTGGGTAGTCAGGATCATTCCAGTGGAGGTAGAAGTCCCCCAGGAAGATCTGAGTATTTTGTTGTCCGACATTTGCGGCTAGGATATTCATTACGTGTTTGATAAAGATGGGGTTGTTACCAGGAGGGTGGTAAAAAAGAATGTAGTGAGTATGTAGGCTTGTTATTGCTCATGATGTCTAGGCAAAGGTATTCACAGGAGGAGAGCGCCGGTGAGTTGGTGCGGTTCACAAAGAGGTAGTTCTTATGGATGCAGGCAATGCCACCCCCTGGCCTTTCAAGTCTATATAGTCTTGTGATGTAATAGTTAGGGGGAACTAGTATGTCTAAGAGTGGGGTGGATGATTCGTTTAGCCAAATTTCCGTTAAAATTATGAGATCGGGTTCATTAGTTATTATAAGGTCAGCCTTATCAGCGGCATGACGTGCTGCTGATCAACAGTTTAGTAGGATACATTTTATCTGGGTCATGGTGGGGGTAGTGTTGTGGTTGTGACAGATGGGTACCCTCTTGAGGTTATTTTCAACAATACCTCTGGGAGTGTGTCCTGAAACTCTAGAGTCATTGGGATGGATGGGTTGGATAATGGACAGTTTTTTCAGGTTGTCCGTCTGCACATGTTCAGGGGGAGGGGATGAGAGTTTGTAGGAGTGAAGTAGGGATGTAAGATCTTTCGGTGATATGGGGATTATTTTCCTGATGGGACATGATGGGGCATTAGGGTAAGGTACTGTTTTCCATCTGGGGACAACTGAGGTGGGGGGCTAGTGCATGGCCGATGAATGTGTTTCATTTGTGGCTTGTGTTGTTGCAGAATCAGGTCGTGAAAGGTTTGGATGTCCTCTTTGATTTGTTGTAGGGATAGTAATATCACATCAAGTCTGTGGTCAGATGTAGGGGCTACCGTGTTAATAGCCTGGACTGTGGTTAGGTGAGGAGGGGTTATTGCTTGTGTGGGGTCCAGAGGCGTGCCGTGGGCTAGTTCGACGTATGGTGGTTTTCCAGTGTGATAGTCCATGGGGGGAGGGGTGGAGAGGAGACGTGGCGGGGTATTGATGTGTACTTTAGTAGGATCTGATTCGATGTATGGCAATATTTCTGAGTGGCAGTCACTGGAAAGGGGGGCATACAGTGGGGATGGGAAGGGGTATTGATGTGAGCAGAAGGCAGAGGGACCGTGAGATTCGTAGTGCAGGGTGATGGGGAAGATGGGACTGCCGGCTGATCAGGAGAAGGTTTGTAAGGAGCGATTAGAGCAGAGTGTGCAGTGAAGTTACTGGGTATGGAGAGAGAGGTGGGGAGGGAAGTACTAGAAATAGGGTGGACGAAGGTGTGGTTGAGGAGATGGTGAGTGTAAGTGGAGGGTGAGGGGCATATGGATAGGCTGGGGGCGAGATAATGCCAGTGTGAGGCGAGGTGGGTATGGAAGAAATTATGGTGGAGCTGGGGGCAGAATAAGGATTATGGAGATGCCGGAGGGGTGTTAGTTATGCCTGGGATGGAAGTATTTACACTATGGGATATTGAAGGAGAATGTCTAGATGCGGAATCAGATAGGGAGTCAGTCAGAGGATTATGGAGATGTCGGTCATTTAATGGGGTGCCGGTTACGCCTGGGATGGGAGTATTTACACAATGGGATATCGAAGGAGAATGTCTAGATGCGGAATCAGATAGGGAGTCAGTCAGAGCGCTGAGAGAGTGGTTTGTTGGTGAGGTGGGATAAAGACTTGCAACCTTCGCTTTGATGATCGGGAAGATGTTATCCAGAATATTAAGGTTATGGTCTGAGGCCTGCATGAGGATGATCCCATTATGATAGATGGTGATTGTAGCAGTCGCTTTGTAGAACGGGGAGGGAGTGATGTATAATGTAAGACCGTGTGCAGTTTTTTTAGTGGATGCAATCGCGAATAGGGCGAGAAAGGCTTTCCGCCATTGTGCTCTTCTTTTGGTGTAAAAGTTGATGTCGTTGGTTATGCGTCCTGTGTCATTTGAGATGTAGGGGTCAGAGATTGGGGTTTCTGGGTGAAATTTTAGCTGCCTATGTTTAGAGCCTTTGGCCGCCTTTTTTGAGAGGCCTGGGGGGTATTTGATGGAGTAGGTGTGCAAGCCCATGGGCTACATAGTGTGGGATTGGTTTGATGGGGGGGTCGGAGGGTCCAGGAGTGGGAGAGGTGGTATGAGAGTGAATGAATTTGAGACTTCTGCCTATGTATCTTTCAAAATAATGGCCTGGGATCCTTTAGTCATAAATCATAGCAGTTGCTATTATTTATAAGAAGTAACATCGCTGAATTAGTGGGTTAGGGTGTCTAGGAATGAAATCAGTGGGCATGCTCAGGTGTGATTGCTTAATGTATCAGTCGTTCCAAGATGGTTGCATGTTTATCAGGTGGTAAAACAGATCTGGGGGTTGGTCCTATCACTCTTTCCATGCATCAAACCTATTTGGGGATAATCCTCTGTCCGTTTCTATATGGGGAGATAACCGAGCTTAGTCCTGTGTTTCTGTTTATTAGTTTGCTGTGCCTGTTAGTCCTATGTTTTTCTCCATGTGGTGGTGTGAGGTGGGTGGTCCTTTTCTTCAATTCAAATAACACCTAGCGCCTGCCATTTTGAAGGAAATTGCTGGAGATTATTCCATTCAGGCACAAAATGGTGGGCCTTCACAGATCAATCCATGAGTACACCAAGTACAATTGCACCCCGTCAGAATACTCCTGAGTTATGTAAAAGTACCATGAGGGTCAGGTTCTCTCAAATCACATTTTCCTCATCTCTTACTCTCCGTGTGCTATTTTCAGTGACCCTGCAGGCGAGTGAGAGGAGACGTCCAATAGGTGCGCATGAAATCCCATTACAGGGGGAGCCAGAGGCCGCACCGACCTCAGGCTTGGCCCGCCTTCAATCACCTGATCTGGGTGCCCAACCAGGGAGTGGGAGAGAGGGGCGGTACCTGTGCCCAACACTGAAGCGGTGATCCACGAGACTGCCTCCGACTGTGTGGGGGCTCTGGGTGGAAGACTCTGAGCGTAGATCGAGTCTATGATCCAGGGATGATTGATTTTGTGTAGGAAGGGACCCTTCCTGCACAAAATCAATCCTTCAGGCGCTTTCCTTTTTCTATTTGTCCTAAAGAATGCAGCACACATAGAAAAATGCGCCTCCCTAACACCACCCCTAGGGTGGTGTTAGGTTCTGATGAATTCCCAGCTTTACGATGCCTCGTAATTCTGGGAATGTGTCAGGTTCCATGGATGTTGCATGGGAACACCCATTTAATGCCCGTTTCTGCATGAAAGGATCACATATTGGTAAAGCCATGAACGTGGCCTTATAAATATGCTGTGGCACATTGTGCCACCGGATCGTCAAAAAAGTGATGTTCCGGGTGCGAAAAGCAATCTCCCCATGCCTAACAAAAATGAATATGTCCTTATGTAATGCAACTGATGGTCATGTAAAGCGCTCAGATAATGTCTGGTTAAGTTTGCACTATATAAAACTTTGAGGAAAAAAAATGTATGATTTCAAATTAAAATCATGTACCTCAATTTGGTCAGTAGGGTGAGGAAAATTAGTGATGAACTGTCTGACATTATAAACATCAATACAAGTAAATTGTTCAACAGCATATCAGCAACTTATATATTGAAAACTAAAGTTCCCAAAATATGTCATTATTTGCTTTAATTTTTTATTCACGGTCATGCAGTAAAATCACAGTCCTCAGCCTCAAATGTGTAGTACACTATGCCTGACAATACAAGATCCCAAACCTTCATGGGCAGCTGCAGGGATGATCTTTATCAGCTGAGCCATTAGGTTTGTGTGGCCAGGACCCTAGGACTCTCTCTCTTACTGAAGACCCAAGATCAAGAACATCCAGGTTATTCCTGTCCCCATTACCAACTATGGCATACCAGTTCTGGTCCCTGTGCAACCACAGTCCTAATATCTAATTTGCAGCCAGGACTTACTACCCCTGTGAGCACGTAGCCAAGGTCACAGGTTCGTTTGGAAAGGGATGGGAAAGTAACTGCTGCAGGGAGGAAGGCTCTGGGTGCAATCACAAATGAGGGAGTTCAGCCACACAGCCGTATTAATAGATGATCAAGATAACTGACCTACTTAGTTCCCACAATCTTCTTATGGCCCAGAATGTTATCCAGAGGGCCCAGAATGATCACCTGGAGTGTCACCTGATGATCGTAACTCTATATTCTGGGGTGGTGCACAATGTTTTCAGAATATTGACCATAACAGTGTCTGATTTAGTTGCTGCTATCCTTTGTCAAGTACCATCTGCTGCCAGCTCTGTCCCAGAACCATTTGCAGCTGGCAGTTCCATGGAAAGCAGGACACTGCTGCCCATGTAGCCACCTGTCAACACCAGCCGATTAAAACACATGTAGTTTCAGTGTCTTGCAGAGGGGTGGTTCATCTGGTCCAGTTGAGAGCAACACCAAAGAACATACCACCAAGAAATTAAAAACATGATCTCCTAATGTGAGGGTCTGTACTATTCATCTTTCCCACCTGAAGACCACTCATTTCCCATTCGCTCATGGGCTCTTTGTTGGAAAGGGCTCAGATCAACTGAAGGCTAATCGTAATTCACTCATCCAATATCCAGGTTACCTTATTTTCTGAGAATTTTAATGGGTGTTAACTAATTCCCCAAAAATGTTTTGATTAAAAGTAAAATAATTAATGAATAAAAATAATGTGTGTAAGAACCTCTTCTATTTTTTGTTAATTAATATACTTTGTCACAACCCACACATACTTCACTTCAACGTTAAAATGTTTAGTTATCATGTAGTCCATAATGCCGATACATATTTCCTGTTCATAATCAATTATAGGAAAACTAACATAAATGTGTAAAACAACAGCAATATTGGTCAATCAAAATAAATTGATAATTTAAATGTGGCAGACAGCCAAAAGCCTAACAAGAGAGAAAGACATGTCAACAATGTGTACAGACTCTTGTCTACATGCAGACCATGTAGAGAAGGCACAACATTAGGAATTACAAATCTGAAAAGAAAAGATGCATGAAGCATATTGAAAAATGAAATATGACTGTTCCAATGCATCATGTGTAAGTAATTCACCTACTGTGAAGATATTAAGTCAGTTTTACTTGTCAGTGACAACTGGCCCTCTAAATACATTAGGAGCACAAATGGTAGTCTTTAGCCACACATTGGGCTGTTCTCATTATTTCCACAGACATTTTGCATTGTGACATTATGCTTAGATGCAGGCATAAGCTACACCAAATTTCCAAAGACTGGCTACAACTGATAATATCATGTCAAAATTATAGGCATTAACACACCCACCACATGTGTCAGGTACCAGGCAGGATTCCGGTGAAAGTCCTAAAAGAAAACAACGAAGGATAGAGTACATTTTTGGCCCCCCTATTTATGTACTGCTATTGAACTGGCCAAATTCCAAACTCATGGACGGGCAGTATAGTGGTTCCTCTTTTGAAAAATGGTTCCCACTTTTCCCCGAGTAATTATCGCCAGATTGCCCTCCTTGATGCTACCGGAAAAATATTTGCGGCCAGCATTTTGGAGCACCTGAATGACTGGGCCATAGCTAGGGGGGTAATTCCTATGGTGCAAGCAGGCTTTCGTCAAAACCACTCTGTGATTGATAATATCACCATCCTGCAAACTATTATCGATAAATATGTAATTAGTAGAGCTCAGGTAGCCCAGAGTTTATTTGTAGATTTCTCTACAGCTTTTGACAAGGTGTATAGGCCTTCCCTGTGGAGGAAACTACTGAAGTTAGGTGTTCCGATAACTCTGCTAAGAATATTAGTAGCGCTTCACACAACCACATGGCATGGTGTAAGGTACAAATGAGAAGAGCTAAGGGCTTTACCCAAGAGATTTCTACACAAAACGGCCTCAAGCAAAGATGTTTACTTACCCCCTCCTCTTTTCACAATTCCTTAGTGATTTACCGGACTGTTTCCAGGAGGTAAATAATATCCCACCTCAATTAGCAACACAAAAAATCCATCGTTAAATGTATGCTGATGACGTGGTTTTATTTGATTTAACCCCAATTGGGTAATCTCTGTTAATGTCGCTTCCAGTTAGATTACTCCAAAAACAATTCTGTTAATTTACCAATGAATCAAAAATTATTATAGAAATACAGAGATGAGAACAACATGGGTGTAGGTATTCTGAAACTGAGTTTTATATCGATAAAAAATCATTAGTTGCAAAGGGTACAAAATCAAGAAATCAACAGGATGGTCTAACGGACAAAGACAACATTAGACCGAAACTTCGACTTTTACACCTATTCCTTATTTTATTGAACTACAGGCAATTTTGGCATTGTGTAAACTCTTCAGATTGCCTATAAATACTTTGTGAAAAGGTGTTCACAATTGTAACTATGAAGAATATTTAACCCTATGTATTGTTTTACTTCTGGCTACATTGTGTTGATTTCTTGATTTTGTACCCTTTAGAACTAATGATTTTTTATCAATATAAAACTCAGTTTCAGAATACCTACACCCGTGTTGTTCTCATCTCTGTATTTCTATAATAATGTTTGATTCATTGATAAATTAACAGAATTGTTTTTGGAGTAATCTAACTGGAAGCGACTTTAACAGAGCTTACCTGATTGTAATTTCTCAATTGCTATGAATATATATTTTAACTAATCCCTTGTAGGCACAGCTACCTGCTCATTTAATTGCCCAAGCCTCCAAGGGTCTATTTGGTTTCCCATTTTTTGAGATATTAACCCCCATTGGGCAGCAGCGTAATATGGAGGCTCATTCAAATTACACTGAAGAAATCTTTTTAAGAATAAATATTTCAAAAACAAAAATTGTAACGTTTAGGGGTAGGAAAAAAGCTATACCTTTTACCTGGAAACTAGGAGGAACTGCAGTAGAAATAGCATCTACTTACATCTATTTAGTGTGAGTTTTGTCTCAGTCCACTGGTACTGTTTCGCACTTTCAGTGGACTGAATTAAAAACAGTATCTCATACTAGTGCTATAAAAAAGTTTTATTTATCTACTTGGAGGCGACATTTTTTAGCTCTCCTGGAAGTTTATCAAACAAAGATTATCCCTATCCTAACATATGGTTTAGAATATATTCCTATAAATCGTTGGGGTATTTTAAACCGGAAGGAGGAAAAACTCTTGCGTATGCTTACGACTACAAGCAAAGCCACTCCCGTTCAGGCACTCACTTTAAGAGCAATTATACGTCAGGAAACTTTTAAGGCTGATCCAGAAGTATATACTTTTAAAGGAAATTTAGAGATCTCTTTGAAGCACTTTCAATGCTCCGAGAACCTTTTACAAAGTTGGTCCCGGGAACTCTTGAAGTTCTATTTGAAAAAATCTACTCCGAGGCTGAGCTATGAAATGGATAAACTTTATTATCAACAGTTATCGCATTACAAGCTTGCGTTAGCTAGGGTGGAGTGTAAAGAGATCCCAAAATATTTGAGTTTTACACTGGACCATAAGGTTATGCATTGCATCCTGATGCTAAGGCTGAGGACACTACTGTTAAAAGAAATAACAAAAAAGTGGGGCGGAAACTTAAACAAAACCGGCCAATGTGATTTGTGTAACAGAGGAATCCAAGATTTGGTACAAGTCCCATCTGTCTGTCCAAATAGCAGCTTGGTTGATGCACGCTCTCGATTTTTAAAACCTATTTGTATAAAATATAATATTTTTAGAACTATGGATCTTATTGAGATTATAAGAACCCCACCTGATGAATTTGTATGTTACAAAGTTTTCAACTTTTTTAAAAGTGTTATTCCCACTATTTTAGAAATATAGAAGATAAGAACAATAATATTTTTTGCTTATAAAGAATTTCATGATATATTGTAATACTATGGGACTGGAAATCTGTATATATTATTTTAACATATTGTGGATCTCAGATGAGGTCCATATCAATCAATAAATTTCAATTTCAATTTCAATCAATTACTAATGTATAGCAGTAAGGAGCTTTTACTATTAGACCCTGCTAACTGCACAGAAAATGGCAGCGGGCATTTGGCGGGGAACATGCGCTGAAGTGCAGCAAGTGTAACTTCAGGCTAGCGCCAGTGCCTATGCGATCACCATAACCAAGAAGGCAACCGCAGGCTAGTGAACATAAGTACACCTTTAATGAGGCCCTGAATAATGCACGCTCTGTTTCTAAGCATACACAGGACATCTTTGATATGCCTGACGATGAGCCTCTTGACTTGCTCTTCCTCACCGGAACTTGGCAGCCTACGAACTCTGTCCGGTGATCGAGATGGCTATCCCAGACGGTTTTAAAATCATCAGGGTGCATTGGAAGCTGGGGCGTGGTCGGGGAGTCACAGTTGTGTTATGGGAACATTGGATTTGCCATTGGAATGAGTTAGCGGTAATGGTGGGTGCTAAAGCATTGTGTTTTTGTAATGTTTCTCGCCCCAGCACGTCTTGGAGGGAGTCCTGGCTTAAAGGCCCCCTGGTCCAGCCGGAACGTTTCTTAAAGCCCTGGACGATGTGAATGTCCCTCTGGCACTTCGCTATTCACATTTTATCTTCCACGGGGATCTCAACATTCACGTGGATAACCGAGAAGTCGGGTATACACTGGAGTTTCTTTACTCCATGAACCAAGCTCACCTAGAACAACTTGTCACGCACCCCACTCATCATGGTGGTCATATCGTGGATCTAGTGTGTTCTTATAAGCCAATATTAGTGAAGGACCCCTTGCCGGTGATTTTGTTGGACCACTTCCTGATTAAATTCACCTGGCACATACAGAATAAGCCGATGCTGGCTTTTAAGGCCAATAGACAGAAGAGGAAAGCTTTAAATAAGATCGCCCCCAGGGAATTTAGGAAAACATTAGCCAAGTCTACTCCCATGCTGACCAGGGAAATCGAGGAAGCACGAGGGATTTATAACAGCTGGATAAATAAAGTTGTTGACCAACTCGCCTCCTCGGCCCATCTTAGTTGAGATAGGAACTCCCCCATGAAGCCTTTGTTTTACGGCCCCCTAAAACTAAAGAGACAACAGTGCAAGAAGCTAGAACGCAAGTTGAGACAGAATTATAGACCAGAGGATAGAGAGATCTTCAAAAGGGCTCAAAATAAGTACTACGACTCTGTTTCCAAAGCTTAAAGCCTCTACTATGCGGAGCATATTGTCTATTCTGGCAACAATGCCAAAGACATTTTTTCAATTGCTAAAGGCTTCCTCCCCCCCAAAGCTGAGATTTGTACACATGCGCCATCGCAGGAAGGGTGCAATGAACTTTCTAGTTACTTTATTGAAAGGGTTTGTGCCATCCAAGCTAATTTTGGGGCTTGTGATAGCCAGATGTCGGTGGGGAATTCTCCTCCAGTGAGGATCCCTACCCCACAGGTTAAACTAGAGGCATTTGAAGCATTATCTTTGAGTGACTCCATGGCAGCTTTAAAAACTGTTAAATCTGGCTCACCAATTGATCCCTGCCCAACTAAACTATTGGCAGGTGCAGCAGAGGCTATTAACCCTGTGGTTAATACTTTGCTCAACTTATCCCTATCATTATCCAGGGTATCTTCTACCTGGAAACAGGCCATGATCATTCCCTTGCTTAAGAAACCCTTACTGGATACTGCTCTACCTTCTAACTATTGCCCCATCGCCCTTCTTCCAGCAGTGGCCAAGGTCCTGGAAAAGCAGGTTAATAATCAATTATTAGGATTTGTTGAATGACATGAACTTCTTTATCTGGCTCAGTCAGGTTTCAGATCTTTGCACAGCATGGAATCAGTGCTGGCTGAAATCTCTGAGGCAATACGTGGAACCTTAGACTTGGGGGCAGGGCAGCCTTGATCCTTTTGGATCTATTGGCTGCATTCGATACAGCCCTGCATGCCCTGCTCCTGGCCTGCCTTTGGGAAATTGGCATGGAAGGGTCTGCCTGGAATTGGCTTGAATCTTATCTGGAGGATAAAACCAAGCAAATCTGGATCCACCCTTTAGGGCTGCCCCCCAGGACCTAACCACAGGGGTTCCACAGGGCTCAGTATTGAGCCCCCTGTTGTTTAACATCTATGTGTCTCCCCTCATCCAGCTAGTGGATGAACTCGGAGCCAAAGTCAACTCATACGCTGATGATACTCAGCTCCTTTTCTCCTGGATTAAAAGTGAGACTAGCTGTGTCCATGCCAAAACCTGTCTGACCACAATTTTTCATTGGCTCGCGCAAGCCCAATTGAAATGTAATGAGGACAAGACAGAGATACTCCTTTTTGGAAATTACCCCCGCAATATTGCCGTTCTTTTTGGCCAGATGAGTCCCCCATGCCGTCACCCCACGGGGTCCAGCAACGAACTTGGGGACCTGGTTCAATGAAAAACTGTGCTTTGGCCCACAGATTAAAAAACTTGACGGGAACATGTTTGGTATCTGAAGGCACTGAGAACATTCTTACCGCTGCTCCCTACTATGCAAGGAAAACTGTCACCCAAGCCTTGATCACATCACGTATCGATTACGCTGACATGCTATATACCGGTCTGCCTGGTTACCTCCTTAATAAACTTCAGGTGATTCAGAATGCAGCGGCCAAACTATTACTAATCCTCCCTAAAAGGGTGAGTGTTGGGCAGCACCTACATGACCTCCACTGGTTGCCGGTAAAAGAGAGAGTGAAGTTTAAATCCCTGGTAATGGTTTACTACACCCTCTACTGTCATGGTCCAGCCTACCTGAGAGCAAGATTTAGCCTCTACTCTCCGGATAGGCAACTACGGTCTTCTACCAAGCTAATGGCAATTCGTCCCCAGCTTTCGCAAACAGAGGACTGGTGGCAGCTCTTTGTCACAGATGCGGGCTGTAGCCTGGAACCAACTTCCAGTAGAGCTCAGAAAGAGACAGAAGTCCCAACCTTTTAAATAGTCTTCTGTGATTCATCTAATCACCCTGCTGGGTACACGTCGGGACACTCTTTTGAGTAGCTGTGCACGCTACAAGTGCTATTTAACATAACATAACATCAGTAGAGAGCAACAAGTCATTTTGGGGTGTGCTGAAAATGCTTACCAAAGTCTTCTCAAGTCTCCGTACCACTTACTGGGTGCTAGTGCATCAACACAAGCTCATCAGCTCAAGGAAGCCTTTTCAGACAGAAGGAGGGTGATAGTACACTGCCTTGAATTCCAGCACTGAATTTGCCCCAACGCTTACTTCAGTGGTAGTCTTTAATGTGTCACCCTTGTTGGTGAAGCCTGTGCTGCGTAAGTCTAGACACGTGTTTCTGGATTCAATCCTTCATCAGTAGAGAGCAACAAGTCATTTTGCAGGTGTTGAAAAATGCTTACCAAAGTCTTCTCAGGTCTCCGTACCACGCACTGGGTGCCAGTGCATCAACACAAGCTCGTCAGCTCAGTAGCACAAGAGAGCCTTTTCAAACAGAAGGACGATGGGAACACACTGCCTCATTTCTCAGCACTCAATTTGCCCCAGTGCATCATGATATATGCAGTGCATAATAACACTTGCTTTAGTATTAGTCTTAAATGTTTGCTGAGTAATTGCGCTAATGAGCTCTGGGATGCACCTGTGCTCTGCGAGTGGTACTAAACATGAGAAGATTGTGAGCAGCATTGCCAGCATTGCCAGCACTCCCAAACTGCACTTGTTACTCTCTACTGAAGAAGGACAACAATCCTGAAACACATGTCTAGGGATACACAGCACTGGCTGCACCAAAAATGTTGAATACTACATCCTTTCAACTGAAGTGAGTGTTATCATGCACTGCAGTTACCACAATGCATCTGGGCTAATTGTGGGCAGGTATGTCAGGCAGTGTGCTCCCTTTTCTATTTTTTTACCCTTTTGGTGCTCAGGATGACCGGGAGCCCTCCTGAGACACGGTGGGCGTGTGCTCAGGACGGCTCCTGGCAGTCCTAGCACCCACCCACGGGGAAAGCACTGGCGCTTCCCCCATGGACCGCTGATCTTGCTGCCCCCCGCCCCCTCCTCCTCATCATCTAATGACATCAGCGCGCATCGCGTTGTCTTATGTGTAATTTTCTTTTCCAGTGGGATATTGTTGGTCCTTGCTGTGTCTGTGCAGAGTAGGTGGTGAGTCTATCTGCTTTTGACAAGTGAGTGGTATAGTTTTGGCATATATATGTTTTTGTGATAAAGCCACATTTTGTTTATTAGTTATTCTACAAAGTGTTT
Organism: Triturus cristatus; assembly: GCF_964204655.1. Taxonomy (NCBI): domain Eukaryota; kingdom Metazoa; phylum Chordata; class Amphibia; order Caudata; family Salamandridae; genus Triturus; species Triturus cristatus. Next base: position 822,384,473 of record NC_140591.1, read on the forward strand.
ATTGTTGTTGACTTGTTTGACATGTTACCTTTTGTTAGTAAGGATTATGGCTAGCCACAGAATTACTGCTCATCGGATGGTTGGTAGGCTTTTTGAATCTTCCTCTGAGCAGGATTATGAGACTGACAGTGCGTCTGAGGGAGAGGAGGGAGGGGAAGATTCAGGAAGTGAGTTTTCTCTCCACATGGAATCATCGGATGATGAATCTACTCTCAGTGCGGATGAAGCTACAATCAGTGCGGATGCAGTGCCTGTTTTAGAGGAGGACACTGATGTGCCGATGGTGCAAGAGGCATCTGGATTGCAGCCTGGGGCTGAAAGGCTTCCCAATGGAAGTGCTGGACTCTGGGTTGATCCCAACATGGTGCAGCTGGTGTTGCAGGGTGTAGAGTGAATTGTGATTTTTCAGTTGTTTATGGATGATGTATTTTGGCTGAGATTGTTGAGCAGACTGATTTGTATGCAGAACAGTATTTGAGGGACAACAGTGAAAGACTTAAGCCCTACTCCATAGCTCCTCGTGGACTCCCACCAATCTGGATGAGATGAAGACGTTTTTGGGTTTGACTTTTTTGATGGGTTTGATAAGGAAGCCGTCCATTGCTTCATATTGGTCTACTAGTCCAGTGACGGCAACGGCCATATTTCCTGCAATTATGAGTCGGATCGGTATTTACTTGTGCTTCGGATGCTGTATTTTGTTGACAATGCTTCAGTGTTGCCACGAGATCAACCTGAATGTGACTGTCTTTTTAAAATTCGACCTGTTCTTGATCACTTTGTAGATCGATTTTCAGAGATCTATACTCCAGGGAAAGAGAAATAGCTATTGATGAGTCTTTGGTCCTGTTCAAGGGTCGTTTGGTTTTTAGACAGTACATTCCTAGCAAGAGGATACGTAATGGAATTAAGATGTATGTGTTGTCTGAGAGTAGGACAGGCTATGTCTATAGTTTCCGGGTGTACACTGGTAGGGATTCCACTATTGACCCCCCTGGTTGTCCGTCCACTTTTGGAGTTTCAGAGAAAATTGTGTGGGATCTTGCTAGAGGACTGTTTAACAGAGGCCCCTATTTGTACCTTGATAACTTCTATACTGCTGTGCAATTGTTTAAGGAATTGTTAAAAGTGGACACTTTTGCTTGTGGCACAATCCACTCTAACAGGAAAGGTTATCCAAAAGAGCTTGTTTGCAAAAAGCTTCAGAGGGGACAGTGCAGTGCCTTGCGTAGTGATGAACTACTAGCTGTGAAATTTGTAGACAGGAGGGATGTGTACATGCTGACTACCATCCATGATGAGAGTACTTCATCTGTGGCTGTTTCGGGTCAGGTTGCTGAAGTGCAAAAACCTGTGTGCATTGTAGACTACAATAAGCACATGGGTGGTGTTGATAGAGTAGATCAGAGGTTGGAACCTTACACTGCTATTCGTAAGGCTTACATTTGGTATAAGAAGTTGGCCATCCATCTTTTCAATTTATCATCTTTCAATGCTTTTGTTGTATTCAAGGGGTGTTCTCCAGCGTCAAAGATGCCTTTTGTTCAATTTCAAGAGTCTGTGATAGGCAGCCTTGTTGTAGTGGAACAGGCAAGTGTTCCTAGAGTTGGAGTGGTCGAGGATGTGGCTAGATTGAAAGATCGCACTTTCCCGATTTATTTCCTCCCACGCCCAAAAAAACAATTCCTGTAAGAGATGTAGAGTCTGTTTGCAAAGAGGTATGCAACAATCTCAAATTTCTGTGTGTGAATATTCTGGAATCTGCGTGGATCCACACAGAAATTTGACAAAAAAGTGATTTTTCAGCAGAATTTGAGGTTTGCAGGGGATTCTGGGTAGGAGAATTTTGGGGGGCCCATGCAAGCCATACCTCGCTGCACTCCCCCGGGTGTCTAGTTTCCAGAAATGTGTGGGTGTGGTAGGTTTCCCCTGATGGCCGCTGAGCCCCAGGCCAAAAGCTCATGGTACCCCCCCTTTCAAAACCAGGTTGGTTTGTGATAGGTAATTTTGATGTCGCCTCAATAGGATTTGGGCCCTTGCCTGTCATGAGCACTTGACCCACCCGCACGAGTGAGGTACCATTTTCTATCAGGAGACCTGGGGGAATGCTGAATGGGAGGACATTTGTGGATCCACCCAGTTTCCAGAACTTTCCCACACAAAAAATTGAGAAAAAAAGTGAATTTTTCAGCTAAATATGAGGTTTGCAGGGGATTCTGGGTAAGAAAATGTTGGGGGACCCACGTAAGCCAAACCTCACTGGACTACCCCGGGTGTCTAGTTTCCAGAAATGTGTGGGTTTGGTAGGTTTCCCTAGATGGCCGCCGAGCCCCGGGCCAAAAACTCATGTGACCCCCCCTTTCAAAACCAGGTTGGTTTGTGATAGGTAATTTTGATGTCGCCTCGATAGGTTTTGGGACCATGCCTGTCACGGGTACTTGAACCACCCACGCAAGTAAGGTACCATTTTACTTGAAAAACTTTGGGGAGCACGGGGTGGGTGAAATTTTGTGGATCTACGCAGATTCCAGAACTTTCCACCACAGAAATGTGAGGAAAATGTGTTTTTTTGGACAATGTATTAGGTGTGCAAGGGATTAAGGCTAAGAACCTGGTGAGAGCCAGTCCAGTCACCCCATCCTGGATTCCCCTGGGTGTCTAGTTTTCAAAAATGTATAGGTTTTCTATGTTTCCCTAGGTGCCGGCAGAGCTAGGGTTAAAGAACTACAGCTAGGCACTTTGCAAAAAAAGGGTCATTTTTCACTGTGAAAATGTGGGGTGTCTACATTGCGTTTTGGGCCGTTTCCTGTCGCGGGTACTAGGCCTACCCACAAGTGAGGTGCCATTTTTCTTACAAGACTTTGGGGAACGTGGGGTGGGTGGAATTTTATGGATCCACACAGATTCCAGAACTTTCCACCACAGAAATGTGAGGAAAATGTGGGGATTTTTGACAATTCTTTAGGTTTGCAAGGGATTCTGGGTAACAGAACCTGGTGAGAGCCCATCAAGTCACCCCATCCTATATTCCCTTAGGTGTCTAATTTTAAAAAATATATAGGTTTTCTAGGTTTCCCTAGGTGCCGGCAGAGCTAGGGTTAAAAAACTACAGCTGGAGACTTTGTAAAAAAAGGGTAATTTTTCACTGTGAAAATGTGGTGTGTCCACGTTTCGTTTTGGGCAGTTTCCTGTCACGGGCACTAGGCCTACCCACACAAGTGAGGTACCATTTTTCTTCGAAGACTTTGGGGAATGCGGGGTGGTTGGAATTTTGTGGATCCACGGAGATTCCAGAACTTTCCACCACAGAACTGTGAGGAAAATGTGTTTTTTTACCATATTTTAGGGTTGCAAGGGATTCTGGGTAACAGAACCTAGTGAGTGCCAGTCCAGTCACCCCCATCCTGGATTCCCCTGGGTGTCTAGTTTTAAAAATTGTATAGGTTTGCTAGGTTTCCCTAAGTGCCGGCAGAGCTAGTGTTCATAAACTACAGCTAGGCACTCTGCAAAAAAAGGGTAATTTTTCACTGTGAAAATGTGGTGTGTCCACGTTGCGTTTTGGTGCAGATGAGTACTGCCTCTATGACCATCAATTCAATGTTTCTATTTAAAACATAGGTGGAAGTTCTTTACCTAGGTTTCTGTTCAATATATGAACTGTATATCTTAGATCTACTCACATTTGTGGGTCAAAAAGCAAAGCATAAATGAGTCAAGTAATACTCAATATTCTAATTGAACATTTCATCAATGTGAATTTACTTCAAAATCACTTCTTTTGTTTTTCTGTTTTGTAACACGATTAACGTACATTCATTTTTTCTCATACAAATTTGCATGTTTGTGCATAATTATAATACAAAAATACTCTATTTACAGTGAATGAAAAAAATCAATTCATAAATGCCACAACACTTTTAAGGACAATGTAGTGAAACCGAAGGGTCCTACTTCACTATAAACATATATTGGGAAAATACACTCTACTTTTCCTGAATATTAAATCAATACATGGTCCAAACTGGTGAAAAAGGTCAGAGAACACCTAAGTCCATTTTATATTCGTTTACACCACAGTTTGTTGGGTAAACTGAGCAGTTGGTAATCTATTTTGTTATTTACAAATGGCAATACTCTTGGCCTTGTGCAGTGGAGGGGTTGTGAAGGGTGTGCCGACGCGTTTTGACCTTCGTGTGGGGAACAGGAGGATTCAAATAAGGTCTTCCTCAGGGCTTGAATTTTCTGTGTAGGACACTATTAGTTAAAACAGAAAAGGACATTAAACTTAATTTATAAACTGTATGAAGAAGTGCAATTATTTTACCGGGAGCCATACATTGGAATCATACCTCCTATTAATTGAGGAGTGTTTTTTCAAACGATATTTGAAAGGAGTCCAAAGCACTTCTTTTGATTTTTCATGCAAAGTTCAAATTTCTCTGGCAGTGTTCAATTTTCTCTGTGTATGCACTTGATGCCTATATGCAACAAGGGGAGGAACAACAATGTCTTGTATTTTAAAATTGAAGGGTTTAGACCTTTTAACGTGTTCTTTATTCAGGATGCAATTATAGTACTTATGTTTAGCATGGTTACAAAATGGAAATGTTTCCAAGGGTGCTTAAAAAAGGGAATTCTCGGTTGGCACCTAACTGCTTATAAGTATAGTGTTTTTTTTAGTTTGCGCTATGATTTAAAAGAGCTCAAGGTGCTCACATTGTACGGTGCATTGACTGTTTCAACCTTTGTCGAAACATACCATTACGTTACAATTGGGGTGGAAAATGACAACAGCTACAGGTTTTGTGGCATTGAATGTCATCTGTGTGAGTTTTAGTGTGTGACTTTGAAGCGCTGATTTTGTGCTCAGGTAGATAGAGGAAAGCCCTCATGCATTCCAAGATTGTGAATTTAATAGTTATTTAGATGGCGGGGAAATCATTTACCTTGAGAGATCAACAAAAGTCGATCTTTACTTTCGACTCGCGCTTCACTGTATTAGTCCAGTTTGTTCGGCGCTCTGGTCGCGGGCTTGACTTCTGTGTTTGTCACATGTGCGTTTGCATCCTATCGCTTTTCAATTACTGAAGTATCTACGTACTCTCCGTGATGTCTCTCTACTTCCTGTTGGATGTCTGACTTCCTGAACGCTAGTTTCCATGACTCCCATTTGCTTGTGAATTTGTTGATATCTTCAATCGCAGGTTGCACGACAGATGCGTAATTAGAAACCTCCATACTTATTACTGTGTGTTTTCAGTTATCAACTTTGTTTAAAACCAGGATCGCTCAACCAAGGAATGTTCTTTCCACCGAGAAGTTTAGGCACAGTGCATAATTTCCAAAAGTTCGTTAAGGCCATTTTCTGTGGTGCCGTTTCGAAATATATTTTGCCTCAAAATTCGGAAGGAGAGAATCTGTCATTCTGCCTTTGATGTGTTTTAACACTGTCCACTTCATTTCTTGTGGCAAATGGTTCTTTTCCAGACAGTGATTTACCATGGGTGCAGAGAGTACTTTACACTTAATACGCAATCTGTGTTGTGTGAGACGTGTTTTTATTTGTTGTATGGTTTTTCCAACGTAAGCCAATTTGCAGGGACAGAGCACACAATAGATCACATTGGTGGTGTTACAGTTCGTGAACTCATCACGTCTGATGTTTTTGTTTCCATAGGTAAAGTCATTACACTCAATGGTGCTGCTGCATGAATTGCAATTACCGCACTGATTGTGACCTTTAACTGGGGGTAGTGCTAGCATGGATTGCAATGTTGTTTCAAATCTTTTCTTTTTTGTGTTTGCCCGCACCAGGGGATCCTTGATGCTTTTGTTCTTTTTAAGGGCGAAGATTGGGAATTCCTTGAAGACTTCTAGCCGTTTGATAATTTGCCAATTCTTTTTAACGATCTTCTTGATTTCATTTGTATAGCCAGAAAAGGTGGTAACGCATACAAGTGGCAGGTCTTTCACTTTCCCTTTTGGTGTTGGTAAGGACTCCCTTGACGTATACCACACCCTTTTCATTGCCCGTTTCGCCAATTTTCTGGGATAATGGCGTTCAACCAGTTTTTCCAGAAGCATTTTTGCATTTGCAAAATAATCTTCCTTCTTTGAACAATTTCGGCTTATTCTTAAAAACTGACTGAATGGCAGGTTGTCTTTCAAATTTCTTTGATGGAAGCTTGTGAAATGTAGCAACACATTCCTGTCAGTCTTTTTTGTGAACAAGGAAGTAAAAATTGTCCCTTTGTCATGTTTGACCATAAGATCAAGAAAATGAATTTCTTCATTGCTTGAATTGAAAGTAAACTGAATGTTAGGATTCTGTTGATTAATCCACACACCAAATTCTTCTAGTTTTTGAGGTGTTCCCTCCAAAGCATGAAAACGTAATCTATATACCTTTGCCATATTTTTATATGGCCATCAAATGGGTTGTTATTATAGATCCACCGGTCTTCATAAAGCGCCATAAAGATAATGGCCATTTCTGGGGCGAAAGGACACCCCATCGCAGTACTTTGATCTGCAAATAGTGTTCGTAATTAAATTCAAAGAAATTATACTTAAGACATACTTTCCCCAATTCGACCAGAAATGATGTTGGGATGACATGTGGTCTTGATCGTTTCTCCAGGAAGTAATGCATAGCTTCTAGTCCCTCTTCTTGTTGTATGTTCGTATACAAACTCACGATATCTAAGGTGACTAGAAGCTACTTCTCTTGGTCAAAACTTTGTCCTTCCACCAGGGTTATTGCTTGCATTGTGTCTTGATGTAGCTGGTGGTAGAACTTGCTAAAGGCTTTAGAAATGTATTGATGTATTTTGCTGGTCTCTCAAGGATCGAATTTACACCCGATATTATTGGTCTGCCTGGGGGGTTGGCAGCATCTTTGTAAATTTTTGGGAGTATATACGTCAGGGGCATCCTAGGATTTTGATTAAGGAGAAATTTGGATTCTTGTTTTGAAAGCCAACCGTTCTCTTCACCGGTTTTAACCAATGTTTTGAGTTTGTCTAAGACAGTTTAATTTTTTAATTTAATGACAAACAGTATTTGAAGATCAAAGGTAAGGCGATGGGGTGTCCTTTCACCCTAGAAATGGCCAATATGTTTATGGCACTTTATGAAAAACGGTGAAGACCGGTGGATTATTGATAACAACCCGTTTGATGGCCATATAAAAATATGGCAAAGGTATATAGATGACGTTTTCATGCTTTGGAGGGGAACACCTCTAAAACTAGAAGTATTTGGTGTGTGGATTAATCAACGGAATCCGAACATACAGTTTACTTTAAATTCAAGCAATGAAGAAATCTGGAAACGATTCGAACCATTTGCCACATGAAATGTAGTGGACAGTGTTAAAACACATCAAAGGCAGAATGACAGGTTCTCTACTTGCAAATTTTGAGGCAAAATATATTTTGAAACTGGGCACCACAGAAAATGGCCTTAACGAACTTTCGGAAATTATGCACTGTGCCTAAACTTCTCAGTGGAAAGAACATTCCTTGGTTGAGCGATCCTGGTTTTAAGCGAAGTTGATAACTGAAAACACACAGTAATAAGTATGGAGGTTTCTAATTGCGCATCTGCCGTGCAACCTGCAATTGAAGATATCAACAAATTCATAAGCAAACGGGAGTCATGGAAACTAGCATTCAGGAAGTCAGGCATCCAACAGGAAGTAGAGAGACATCACGGAGAGTACGTAGATACGTCAGTAATTGAAAAGCGTTAGGATGCAAAAGCACACGTGAGATACACGGAAGTCGAAGCCCGCGACCAGAGCGCTGAACAAACTGGACTAATACGGTGAAGCAACAGGTTGAAAGTAAAGGTCGACTTTTGTTCATCTCTCAAGGTAAAGGCTCTCCTTGCCATCTAAATAACTATTAAATTCACAATCTTGGAATGCATGAGGGCTTTCCTCGATCTACCTGAGCACAAAATTGGCGCTTCAAAGTCAAACACTAAAACTAACACAGATGACATTCGATGCCACGAAACCTGTAGCCGCTGTCATGTTCCGCCCCAATTGTAACGTAATGGTATGTTTCGACAAAGCTTGAAACAGTCAATGCACCGTACAATGTGAGCATCTTGAGCTCTTTTAAATCATGGCGCAAACTAAAAAAAACACTATACTTATAAGCAGTTAGGTGCCAACCGAGAATTCCCTTTTTTAAGCACCCTTGGAAACATTTCCATTTTGTAACTATGCTAAATATAAACACTATAATTGCATACTGAATAAAGAACACGTTACAAGGTCTAAACCCTTCAATTTTAAAATACAAGAAATTTGTGTTCCTCCCCATGTTGCATATAGGCATCAAGTGCATATACGGAGAAAATTGAACACTGCCAGAGAAATTTGAACTTTTCCTGAAAAATTGAAAGAAGTGCTTTGGATTCCTTTAAAAAATCGTTTGAAAAAACACTTCTCAATTAATAGGAGGTATGATTCCAATGTATGGCTCTTGGTAAAATAATTGCACTTCTTCACACAGTTTATAAATTAAGTTTAATCTCCTTTTCTTTTTTAACTAATAGTGTCCTACACAGAAAATTCAAGCCCTGAGGAAGACCTTCTTTGAATCCTCCTGGTCCCCACACGAAGGTCGAAACGCGTCGGCACACCCTTCACAACCCCTCCACTGCACAAGGCCAAGAGTATTGCCATTTGTCAATAACAAAATAGATTACCAACTGCTCAGTTTACCCAACAAACTGTGGTGTAAACGAATATAAAATGGACTTAGGTGTTCTCTGACCTTTTTCACCAGTTTGGACCATGTATTGCTTTAATATTCAGGAAAAGTAGAGTGTATTTTCCCAATATATGTTTATAGTGAAGTAGGACCCTTCGGTTTCACTACATTGTCCTTATAAGTGTAGTGGCATTTATGAATTGATTTTTTTCATTCGCTGTAAATAGAGTATTTTTGTATTATAATTATGCACAAACATGTATATTTGAATGAAAAAAAATGAATGTATGTTAAAATAAAAAGTGATTTTGAAGTAAATTCACATTGATGAAATGTTCAAATAGAATATTGAGTTTTATTTGACTCATTTATGCTTTGCTTGTTGACCCACAAATGTGAGTAGATATAAGATATACAGTTCATATATTGAACAGAAACCTATGTAAATAACTTCCACCTATGTTTTAAATAGAAACATTGAATTGATGGTCATAGAGGCAGTACTCAACTGCACTGTTTATTAGATTCCAGCCTCTATGTTCCTCACCTGAATCATTCCCCTTTTTTTCATAAAACCACGTTGCGTTTTGGGCAGATTCCTGTCGCGAGCACAAGGCATACCCACGCAAGTGAGGTACCATTGTTCTCGGAAGACTTTGGGGAACTTAGAGTGGGTCGAATTTTGTGGATCCATGCAGATTTCAGAACTTTCCACCACAGAAATGTGAGGAAAATGTGATATTTTAAACCATTTTTTAGGTTTGCAAGGGATTCTGGGTAACAGAACCTGGTGAGAGCCAGTAAAGTCACCCCATCCTAGATTCCCCTGGGTGTCTAGTTTTCAAAAATGTATAGGTTTGCTAGGTTTCCCTAGGTGCCGGCAGAGCTACAGCTAGGCACTTTTCAAAAAAGGGTCATTTTTCATTGTGAAAATATGGTTTGTCCACGTTGCATTTTGAGCCGTTTCCTGTCGTGGGCACTAGGCCTACCCACACAAGTGAGGTACCATATTTATCGGGAGACTTAGGGTAACACAGAATTGTTAAGCAACTGTTATTACCTATTGACTTTTGATGCATTTCTGCCTTCCAAATGAAAGACTATGTGTAAAAAAGAAGTCATTTTGAAAAATGACCTATAACTCTCATATTACTATCGGTACTCCCAATTTTGGGAAATGTGCAAATATCTACTGTTTCTAAACTCTATATTTTGTTCCCATTCCAGAAATACATAGGTGTCTTTCATACCGATTTTCCCATGTATACATTTTCCAAGAATAATTGCTATGTACCCCGTACATAATAAAAAACCATTGCAAGACGCTGCTCAGTTATTGGCTCTGGGTTCGTCGGGTTCTTGGAAGATCCAGTGGATGTAACAGTATATTGCTTTCAAACAGCTGTCATTATTAGAAGTTACAGGTGAAAACGTTGACACAAATGGCTGTTTTTTTCAACTAATTTCCAATTTTTCAAATATTTAACTGTTAGTTTCTATAAAGAAACCTTGAAGGATCTACACAAATGACCCCTTGCTGAATTCAGAATGTTGTCTACTTTTCTAAAATGTACAGCTTTCCAGGATCCATTATTGCTTTCAGACCCATTTCTACCATTAACTAGAAGGAGGTTGAAAGCACAAAAAATTGCAAAAATAGGCCATGTCCCAGAAAAATAAAAAAACTGTGTAAAACATTTTGGTTTTCTTACAAAAGTCTGCTTGTCCCTGAAAGCTGGGAAGGTGATGATTTCAGCACCACAACCCCTTTTTTGATACCATTTGCAGGGAAAAAAACAGACACTTTCATATGTAGCCCTTTTTCCAATTTTTCCCCCCAAAAAACAAAATGTTGCTGTATTTTGGCTACTTTCTGGGTCCCCTCCAGGGGAATCCACAAACCCTGGGAACCTTTAGAATCCCCTTGATGTTGGAAAAAAAGGACGCAAATTTGGCGTGGATACCTTATGTGGTCAAAAAGTTACAGGGGCCTAAGCGCGAACTACCCAAAATAGCCCAAAAAAGGCTTAGCACAGGGGGGAGAAAAGGCCTAGCAGCGAAGGGGTTAAACTAGTCCTTGGTTGCAGAATCTGTTTTCCACTGTTTAAGCATCTGTTATATTTCCATATTGTTTTTCAAACCAGTGAGGACAGTTGCCTCCTACCCACCATCTTTAGCAGACTGTCTCCACAGTTGATGCTCGGTAACATCTACTGGGACCCGCCTTGGTTGAAGGTGGGGAAATAGGGCCCTCAATATCACTCCAAAGGAGTTGAACTGGTTTTGAATTTAGTGTACATAGTACATCAATAATCACAATGTAATGTACTCCCCAATCATGACTGAAAATCAGGCCTAGAGTAATTTTACTGACAGATTTGTACATGAAAAAACAGTCCTCTGTCGGACCGTGATTAGGGCATGAATGACCTACCTTTGGCATGGGCAAGCTGAGGGCAAACTGAGGGACATCCATTGAGCAATAATGTATGTCATGCTTTGTATTAAATGGTGTATGGTGGCATTAGTGAATTAGGATATGGAACTATCTGAGTCAAGGGCAGTCCTGGCCGTGAAAGTAAGCTTTACAACAGCCAAGCCAGAAAGGACACTTTTGTTGAAAAGATCACAGTCCACTGAACTCTAAAGAGAGCATTCATACTCTCATTTTGGTCAACAGAGTACTCCATCACATTTGGGATGGAGTCCCCCTGAGTTAGAGTTTGACAGAAAAGTTACTCCATCATAATGTGACAGATTTCTCATACTCCTTATTACAAGTCCCACATTATATAATGCACCTGTAATAAGGTGAACCGGATATCTGTCACATTGTGATTGAGTAATCCATTAACCAAACATAAAAAGATGTCCACGGTATGGTACTTAATGACATCACGCAAGGTTGAGTGATGGCTTGCATAAAATTCTGAAAAAGCATTTGGAACCACTACTAATTCAGAACAATATATGTTAAGACAGCAACATATAATATCTCCATAATATTTAATAAGAATTTGTGAAGTTTCTAATTGCATGTTTATTAATATCATTTTTTTGCTTTCTAATATCCTTTGGTATAGGTCAGCACCCACTAGAAGAAGAAGGCGGACAAGTTCAAGGAGAGTGGGCCAACAGGGGGTCTTCAGGGGCTGCTACATCCACTGCCACAAATGCTGCAAGGACATTAAATTGTGGAACTTCCCTATTGCATTAAATTAACCAGGATGGTCCTCCCATCATAAAGGTCAGATGCAGAGGTCGCTGACCCCCAGGTCATTATCAGATGTCTAGTAAGCATAATGACATGGATTGCATCCCTTCGCCATGAATTGATGGGACACTTGTAGTGGACGTCCATGACCTGGGCACATGTATGATCAGACTATTGTCACAAATACAGGCTAGCCCTTGACACACACGCACATAGGTTTTGTTTGTGGTTATGTCCATATAGTACTCAACTTGTGATAGCAGATACTTACAATGTGTAAGAAGGACATGGACTAGGAGTATTCACCTTGCAGGGAACATTTCTGTCCTCAGAAATATTAAAGTGAAATGTAAATTACACCACTGATTTTGAGTTTGGCAAATGGGATTTTCCCTAACAGACATGGCATAACATGCATCCACTGTATTACAAAAACATTATGTCCAATGGTACTTGTGAAATTGTGGACCAGATTAATGTTACATTTGTGACTGAGTGCCCTGTAAGTCAAACTCCACAGATGGATCACAGTGTTTCTCAGATGTAAATAATAATAATGTTACCTTGGCTTTAAATGTGTACATTAAAAGATATCGGGCCTGATTTATAGGTGTGTGGACGGATAGTCCATCACAAATGTGTTGGATATCCCAACCACCTTATTATATGTGCTATAGGATATAAAGCACATTTACTAAGGTAATCAGGATATCTTGCATGTTTGTGACCTAATAACCTTTCCACAGAATTCCTAATCAGGCCCGTTGTCACATTGGGGGCCCTTTCTTGTGCAATTATTTACCATCTTTGAGGACATATATGTTGTGTGTACATATTGCTAAATCACTCTATACTGTGTAACATATGTGTATGTCTGCTTTCAGCTTCTTCCTGAGAAAGCTAGGGAGACACTGCCACACGTTGGGGACTAGAAGAATGGCTACTGGCAGTCAAAACAGAAGGACCTCGTTGCACGGAAGATGAGTGGGCCAGCCAGGAGGACTCTGAGGCCTCTAACTTTGGTGAGTCCCTTGTGGTGGTAGGTGGGATATCAGAGGGTATAACATCTACTCTTGAGGCTACCATCACTACTAGCACCAGGACATCCTTGCTGTTGTTCCTCATTACCAATGCAGCCACAAGTCTTTAAATGGACTGGGGTCTCCGTTACCCCAGTCACTTCCCCCGAAGAGGATGAAAATGTTGTTGTTGTTTTTTTGATTTATTTTATAAAAAGTAGATGTTAATATTACATCTTTTGTCTCTGTTGTTTACCAGTAGATATTGGTTGTTGTTGAGACTGTTATACGGTTTGCCATATGGGTTTGTATATTTAAATAAGATGTTTATGTTAACCATTTACTTCAATTTCCAGGTCTTGAGATTTCCTATGAGATGTTTTGTGGGAAATGTAGTTCATTTCCTTTTCTATGTTTGTTAAAGGTAGAGGAAGTGGCAGTACGTAGCACTAGTATGTGGGGTGTACAGAGCGTGATTGTGTGTGACTGTATTTAACATTATAATTTAAGTGATAAAATACAAGTATAACTTCAGGTGTGTGGGTTCATGTAAAGAATATGAAATGTAATAAGTGCTCATACAGCATCAGTAGGCTTTCTGGCAAGTATGTTGTTATCCTACCCGTCATTTTATGTGTAATATTTTAAACCACTGCATAGCAATGAGTTAGTTTTTGTAATATCTACTTGAGGTATATGGGTGAACCATATGATTGGGGACACTTGCCAGCTAGAAGTGGGCAGGTCTGTTGCTAAGGGGAGGAGGCCTATTGGAGCTCTGCTGGGGATGTGCTTGAGATCTTAGAGCACGGCTTCTTTCCCCAGGGCATGAGATGTTTGCCTGCCGGAAGTGGGTCTGGGCAGCACTTCAGAGCCCAGAGCCCCTTGCTGTTGCTGAGGGGAATAGGCCCTGCTGGAGGAGGGCTCAAACAAACCTAGTGGCGCAGGACGCTTGCCTGCTGGAAGTGGGTCTGAGCAGAACTTCAGAGACCCTTGCTATTGCTGAGGGGAGAAGCCCTATTGAAGCACTGCTGGAGGCAGTCTGTAGCGCTCATAGCTCGCCTTCTTTCCCCGCAGTGTGGGACACGTCCAGGGTGTGACTCGGCAAAGACCAGGCCAAGAGAATGCCTGTCTGCACCCGTCAGAGCCTGAAGGAGGCCACGCTGGGTTACCCCTCTTGGTCTTGCAGTGGACTCCTGGCACTGACTTGTGTCAGTTCCTTGTATTATGGCTAAGAGGAAATCTGCAGCCATTACTGGTAAGGAGGGAAGTTTAATTAGTTATCCAGCTAGCTTCTTAACTAATGGAATGGGAGCATTTAACCAAGGCATTGACTCTGTGGAAAAAAGAATGGGTGTTATCAGAAGAGCCGTGTCTGAGGTTTCTGGTAACAATTTTAACCCTGACTCTGTTATCACTTCCACTTTCCACCCTACTGTTGGTTGTCCCTGAATTAGTAGGAGAAGTGCACCCCATAGGTTCTGGAGGCATCAATTTCCATCTATTAAGCTGATGAAGCTGGGACAATGAGTTCTGATTCACTATGTATGTACCAACAAGGTAAAAAGATAAACGACTATGCGTACACTGCATGGGAAGGTGAAATCCATAATTAAATCAACGGTGAATGCCACTGTAGTATCGGGTAATCCAGGTGGTACGGTGGGTGGTGGAGAACTTATATAAGCTTTTATTTACAAGAAATTGCATAGTATGAGGGACCGATATTGAAGATCATGGACCTGGTTGTAGGTCGTATGAATGCTACTGAGGAAAGTATCCAGGGCTTTAAATCTTTGTACACCCTAATAAGGAGGTTCCACCCTGTATCCAAAATGACTTGTCAAGTTCTGCTCTGTCAATAAGATCTGTAGCTACTCCAGTTAAGGCCATGCCAAGTATTAGCCGACTGAGAATGTAGGTATTGTTCCACCTGCCACCCCTGCTAGGCCCCTTTGTACCTTATCCGGCGAAATGTATCTGACAACAATAAATGAGAAGTCTTTTTCACTTCAGCTGCGTTCAGAATCTACCCCATATGTTGTGGTTCTTAAAGGTGCCCCATTGCTTAGGCCACTACAATTAGAGAGTCCAGAGCACCTTTTGAACAAAGTAGCTCATTGGTTAAAGGGGCAAGCTGGTATCAGTGATATAGTTCTTTATCAGATCAACATTGTTCAGCAGGTGCCCTATATCAGAAATAGCCCAAAGTCTGATATTAATGATTGTGTTGTAATCAATTTTCAGAATCCTAGTATTGTACATCATATTTTCAACAAGATTAATTGTGTCTCTCTAGGGCCCAGGAGGATTGAGGTGTTGGCCCCAATTTATTTTTTATAGACCTGTGCTTGCCCCATCAAACATATATGCAGTGTTAGCACAAGATATTGCCATTGATTGACTTACAGGTAATATCCCAGCAAGGTCCACTTTTACACCCAATCACAAAAAAAACAGGGGCATAACTACCATTGGTGCAGCAGATGCAGTGCACTGGGGCCTATTGAATCATGACCATTGCTGTATTTTGCTACTCCAGCAGCAGTCCAAGGGGACCTTTTCTTTGCTTGTACTATGACATCCAAGTTACTCTACTGGAAAAACGCTTTACTACCTTCGCTGTAAATCATTTGGTGACCCAGGAGGCCTATCTGAAATGTAATGAGTGTGATAGCATGGCCCAGTGTACACCACCATCGTAAAATATTAATTTGCAAACTCAGCCTACTAGGGCATGGACATTCGCTTCATGGAATGTCGTGGTCCTTGAGTCTAAGTGTAAGATCCAGACTGGTTGAATATCCTGGGCAATCTTGATGCAATGTTTTGCAGGAAACATGGACTACTGTCCCATTACATTTTGATGGTTTTACATCCTATTTTACGCATGTAATTCCCTTAAACTCTGGCAGAGATAAAGGGGGGGGCTGTTTTCTCTGGTTTTAATTTGTTTTCCAGGAAGTATTGTGTGGTCTAATTTAGCTTCATCTCATTTTCAATTGTTCAAATTTGATTGTAGATCAAGAGAATTTTTATTAAACAATTTTTATAACAATTATTTAGGCTGTCAGAATGGAAGCCTGCAAATTCAAAAAGGTATATAGGTTGGTCCACTCAATTGCTCCTATTGATTTTAGGTTGGCACAAGCTAAGTATTTGCCACTGTTCCCATAGATGACCTGCTTTTTCAGTTCCTTTATAAAGATTATGTGGTCTGAACCAGAGTGTATATTGGTGGAAAGGACACTACTGACTCTAATGACTATAGTGGCCTGATACTCATTACCCAGATCTCTTGACTGGGGGTGAATGTTTGATTTGTTCCGCATTCCGTTAATCATTTCTGTGTCTTTTGCTTTCTCATCCTAAGTGCGCCAGGTATGCCTAGACATGGATACCGGGCTCACTGTGCCCCTGGATTCAAACTAGCCAGGCTGATGAGGGTTGATACCCTGAAACCGGGCCCAGGATGCTTGTTTTGGGTCCATGGCAGACCTGGCTTGGCAGTTCAGGCTGGACTGTTCCCATGAGAAGCAGGGTCAAGACTGATTTGCATATGGATGTGTCTTAACTGGGGTGGCATGGTGAGCAAAAGAACGATGGATTTAACCCAGATCTCTTAACTGGAGGTGAATGTTTGATTTTTTCCTGCATTCCATCCATCATTTGTGTGTCTTTTGCTTTCTCGCCCTAAGTGCGCAGGGTAGACCCAGACGTGGATCCTGGGCTCACTGTGCCACTGGAATCAAGCTATTGTGGCTGATGAGGAGTGATACCCCAAACTGGTCCCAGGATGCTTGTTTCTTGTCCAGGGAGGACCTGGCTTGGTAGTTCGGGCTGTACTATTGCCATGAGAAGCATGGTTGAGACAGATTTGCATATGGCTGGGTCTAAACTGGGGTGGCATGGTGAGCAAAAGATCAATGGATTTGCCCTGAAACCGGTCCCAGGATTCTTGTTTCTGGTCCAGGCAGAACCTGGCTTGGCAGTTCGGGCTGGATTGTTCCTAAAAAGAACAGGGTCAAGACTGATTTGCATATGGCTGGGTCCAAACTGGGGTGGTGTGGTGAGCAAAAGAAAGATGGATTTAACCCAGATCCTTGTGACTGGGGGTAAATGTTTGCATTGTCCAGCATTCCTTCCATCAATTGTTTCTTTTGCATTTTTTCTCATTATGGCATTACAGTGACTCCATGATTTGGCAACATATTTCATTTTTTCCTGACCAGTCGCATCGTTCTGTGGGTGGGTAAGTGTGTGTGTGAGACTGAGAAAAAAAGGCCTATGTTGTCCATATGTGACTAAAATATGTGAGTGCTTAGTGAAAATCACATGCAGTTTTTTGGGGATGAAAATGTATTCACTAAAAGTGAAAATCTGCTAATGGGGGACAACATTCCTTTTTCATGAAATGAGGACACATTTTGGGCGAAGTGAATCAAGTATGAAAATTATGTATTTCATTGTGAAAAGTCTGTACTTTGGTAAGCTAATGTTCCCAACAAAAGGAATGCATTTCCTGAATTATATTTCAAGCTGATATTTGAGTGTGCATGCACACTGAGTTCAGAACTTGCATTTCTGAATTTCCTTATTCTATACTACTAATAAAGCTTTCATTACATGGTCATTACTGCTCACGGAGAGCCTCATTTATGAGGTTTTGGCACAGGGCAGCGCTGCTAGGAATCTTGCTGCACTGTCTACGTCAAAACAAAAGGGCATGAATGCGCACTAACTAGGAGATACTGCACATTCCTGTCCTTTTCCCCTGACTGGGCGCACAATGGACTGCCATGCGCCAACGCAAACACCCTTGCACCATGGTGTACGGGTACCTGCATTGTGGGGCTGAATAATTTTATGCAGGAAGGGACACCTTCCTGCACAAAATCAATCAGTTCAGACAATTTCCTTTATCTATGTGTGCTCCAGAAGGAAAAAAATTCTCCCTATTGCACTTCCCTAACGCCACCCTTGGGGTGGCGTCAGATTCTGAGGCATTTCTAGGTTAAGATTTCACATAAATCTGGGTATGCTGCAGACGCCATGTATGTTGCGTGGGAACACCCACAGCAACACCCATGGAACACCCTTTTATGCAGTCTTCTATGTGAAAGGGGCACATATTCACAAGGCCATGAAGGGCCACGTAAAGGGGCTTCATATGGCCTTGTAAATATGCCGGGGCACATTGCGCCACCAAAACTTTAAAAAAGTGATGTTCCAGCAGTGCTAAGGTAGCTGAGCATGTAACATTAGTGGAGTGGGTCTATTGTCTGATTGTGATCGCTGTGTAATATGCAGCAGCACTGGTCTATGAGCTTGTTAAGATTAACTCTGTCATCTGTGCGTTGTGTCCTTTGATTTGTCAACCCTACCGCAGACTCACTTTCACACATAACGAAACATCTAGTTAAAAGAGGCTGGATGGAAAAGTAAAAGTGAAGAAAAATGCTAATGATGTGATGCAGCATAATGGCCTGGAAGGTGTAAATAGTTAGCACAACTTAAGTAACATTATTGTAAAAATCGATTGTCTTGCCTTTATCAACGAGCTCTGTTGAAGGGGAAATCTCAACACCCATGGAATGTATGCCCGGCAGCCCACAAAGGTATTATAATATTTACACCTTCCTGTACATGAACAGCCACTAGTGGTAATTTGCTGTTTCAGTGAGTGCTGCAGAATGCAGCACACATAGCAACAGCAAAATCGAGGAGAAATTAATAATTTCTCCTCGTTTTGCCAGGTTAAGACCAGGTTTTACCTGGTCCTATTTTTGGAGCTACTTCCTATTTACGACACCATTTTTAATAGGGGGCATCATCAAAAAGCAATGGGTGCTGCGGCATAACACCCACCTCAACACCCATTGCCTGCCCCTGCATGAAAGTGGGCATTATTCACAAGGCGGCATTAAGCCGCGTTAAGTGGCTTAATACTGCCTTGTAAATAAGGTGAAGGGATTATCGCCAACAGAAAGTCACAAAAAGTGACGTTCTGGTGGCGATAAGCTCTTGTAAATATGCCCCCACATCTTCAAAGTTGATGTCATGGTGCAGTGCTTTCAATACGTTTGTGTTGTTATTAAACTATTGAAACATTTAGGCTTGTTGCACATTCACAGTAGTGCTATGACCCAAGTAAATGGAATTGTTGAACTTCAAGCTTAAAATATTACAAAACTACAGCACCTTTCAAACGTTTTTGCAGACATCCCCAGAATCCACTCAGAAAGTTTATTGTAATTGTATTGCAATTATAATTATGTAGCGCTTACTACCCCTGATGGTGCATTGAAGCACTTTTTGGTGAGTAGCACGCTATTTCGGAACCCAAAAAAGGGTTAGTAGTGGATTAGTATAGTGAAATTTGATTTATTTTGAGCAGTGGACATGCAAGTCTGTTAGTTGGATTGAAAAGGATAATGGGGGATAGAAGAGGGAAGAGTCTGGAAAGTGTTTATTGGGAGATCATAGTAGTAAGATGAGGTTTGGAATGAGTATAAGGAGAGATGGAGGAGGGATGAATCTCTATAAAGGGATTAGGGAGATCATAGTAGTAAAATGAGTTTTGAAGTGAATCTAAGGAGAGTTATGTGAGGGAAGAATTTAGATGGGTTATGTTTGGAGACCATAGTAGCAGAATGAGGTTTGAGATGAATCAGAGAGTGGAGGTAGAATATATATTGAGAGAGGTATGGGGTGAAATAAGGGTATAGCTTTGGAGACAATATGGCTAAAAACACATTTGCAAAGACATTATCTCCCGCATAGGTTAGTCCCTTAGAAAGTTTATGTGGGCTTAGCTCATTATGGGCAGATTTGTCTTGCAGAGATGATCTTGTTCTTCTTTTGACTATAAGTACATTCACATGGGTGGGTGTATCCCACATGCTCCGGTGCTGTGTCACGGCCGACTC
Source organism: Triturus cristatus (assembly GCF_964204655.1). Lineage (NCBI taxonomy): Eukaryota > Metazoa > Chordata > Amphibia > Caudata > Salamandridae > Triturus > Triturus cristatus. The sequence continues at coordinate 822,404,361 of NC_140591.1, forward strand.
CTTCCCGCCTTCCTTGTGGCAATTGTTTCCGGCTCCGGGTTGCAAATGCCATCCTGAACAATAGATGGTCTCTGCACTAGCAAGAAAGGTGGCTACATGGAATGAATAATGCCGAACCTGACAAGACTGGCTGCGGTGAGCAGTAATTAAGCCGGCATCATGAAAACCGAGGAAGAGATGTCCCAATAGGGGACAGCAGCTTGAAAAACATTGTTGGCTGCAATTTCAACTAACCAGGGGCACTTCCCTGTTTCAGTTTAGTCCTTACCCAACAGCAAGACATCAAGACATTACTATCTAACCAGCGGACGTGTCAAGAAGTGCCCAGCGGGAGTGATAGCACCAGGTTTCTCACCGGAGGTAAGTGCTTTGGCAAACTGAATCGACATTGCCACTTTTTCCCCTGGTCAAGGGTCGTTGGGCAGGTTTACCCCAAGCACTAGATACCAAACCTCACTTAAAGCTAAACTGTAGCGTGTTCATGGCCATGTGGGTCCGGGGGACTTGTAAGTGAACTTTTCCAAACAGCCTTCCTCATATGATTAGAGACAGTGTCCTAACTGTGGGGAATTGTCTACGGGAAGACCTCTCCGAGCTGGAAATCTTGTTAGTAGTTTCAACCCGGCAGCAGCACTTGCACTTTAAGTTATAAAATGTGGGGCCCAAGCAAATTTGACGGCAGCAATGGCAAATCGCAGCCTACATGCTAGCCAAGAGCCACGGATGGCAACAAGCTCATTAGGCTCTGAAAAAGACTTGTCTGCCATCCCTAAGGTCAGTGAGATGGGCCCAGTTTTTGTCTCTCAGGAGCTTGGGAGAGAAGGTGCAGTAGTGGCAATTAACTTTCATGCAGGGTAAGCCGGCTTGTTTAATAAAGAGAATGCCAAGATTATGAACAAGGCAAATACACCTATTAGAGACACAGCAGATGCAGACATGAAGTTAGCTAAAAAAAGGAGTACCATTTAGTTATAAAAATGGAAAGCAGCACTAGTGGGTGACCTCTCCGACACCCAAGATCTGGCAGAACCTCAGGCCTCTGTATCAGGGAAAACTTCGGAGGCATCTCAGCTTGGGGCCAGTGATTATCAAGCCTGCTAGCTTTGATGCTAACCCTGAAGCAAACCTGCAGCAGAATGTTCAGGAAGTCACAGTGGACTATGTGCAATGTGACAATAACACAATGATAAATGTCCTCCTGGATAAAATCAGGGATCTCAAGGCCTCCCAAACACTTAAAATTGCAGCCTTAAATCAGAGGTTATCTAAAATTGAAGAGAACATGACACATTTCACAGAAAGGCCAAATCTAGAATATCGCATCTTATGGGGCGGAGATTTTAACATACATCTCGGCCCTGTGTCATCTAAGAAGGTGTGTGGCATGACATCTTCTGATAACTGTGATATTACCCACTTTCTCCATTCGGAGTATGGGGATACCTTAAATATTTACTTTTTAAACATAATTTGTGGCTTTGTAATGAACTTAACCGTACACCAGTTACAGTGAGGTGTACCTACAATGGAAGGGGCGATAACAGCATGATAAACTTTCTATTGTTCTCTCAGCGTTATTCAGCACTGGTTTTAGAGTTTCGTATTCATGACATAGCACTCAGCGATCATTTCCCCCAAAGTACCACCTTGACTATTGACCTTTCTGGCCAGTTAGGAGATGCACAAAAAGTTACTGCACTAGAGAAAATTGTGATCTCCCGCCGTAATGGATTTGCAATAAGATGGTCCCTGGTGGATCCATCTAACTTTTTTAGTAAAACTAATTCAAAAAGAGAGAGAGGATTTTGAAGTATGCCTAGACAAAACTACATAGGCACATGAGTTTATTTTAGCATTCAATTGGATGAAAAAGGGCATTGGCGAGGGACTCCACGTTAATCAAGAAATAGCAAAGGCAGGTTATTGTGGCTGGTTTGATCCAGCTTGCACAAAAACTCACAGAAATTTAAAATTAGCCTTAGCTAAACAACCAAGATCTGTTAATGAGGTCCGGGATTGCAGACTAGCTTATGAACTAGCCGTTAAACAATGGAAAATAAACCTGAAGGAGGAAATGTGGAACAGATTACTCAATGCTAGTCTGTCCAATGATAACACCATGATCTGGCGTGTCATCAATTCTCCTTCCCATAATTCCTCAGACTGCCCTCGATCAGAGATAGCCATCACAGATTCCGCATGGATAGCACATTTTACTAATTTGTATTTTCCTAAGGAAGACATTGCGATCTCCCCCTATTGTTTCCGTTCACACTGGGCCCGCGCCTCTCACTAACGTTTCCATTTCTACTCGACCTTTAAACGACCTGCAATATCCAGAATTTTCCTTGGACAAAGTTGTTCTGGCACTGAAAGCAAGCAAGGGGGGTAAAGCCCCGGGGCCCGATGGGATCCATATTGACCTGTTTAAATCTAACACCGACCTTTGGGGCCCCATCCTTACCTTGCTCTTCAGAACCTGCCGGGAACAAGGTTTTTTATCCACCTGGCCTGAGTCACTTATTGTCCCTATATTCAAGAAGGGTGACTGTAACAACCCAGCGAAATACAGGCCTAATTCTCTTTTGGATTGTTTCGTAAAGGTGGCTAGTCGTATTCTTTTAGGCTGACTCCAGGACTGGGCAGGAACAAATAATATCCTCTCGAACCTACAGTACGGTTTTAGGGCAGGGCTTAGGACTGTAGAGCAGGCCATTCATTTAGACCTACTAATTCGTAAAAATTTAAAATAGGAAGAGAGGTACGCCAGGGATGCGTACTGGCCCCCTTCCTGTTTAATCTCTTACTTGACAGTGTAGGCAACATACTGGCAAGCAGGTGTGTGGACCTACCTCAGATGGGACATCGGCCTATACCAGCTCTTTTTTATGCCAATGATGCGGTATAAATGGCCCGCACTCCCATTGGCCTCCAGCGTCTAGTTGACGAGTTTGCCCAGTTCATGCAACACCTTGGGCTAAAAATTAACACCAGCAAAACCTCCGCCATGAAGATTGGGAAGAAGGTCACCCGCTGTCATAATCTTCATTGAGGGCTCTAAAATTGAGTTCACAGCATAATTTTCATATCTGGGCATTATGTTTAGTTCATCAGGGAATTGGCAAGGGGCAATTAAATCAAGGCAACTCCATTTTGTTAAAACGATAATGGCTCTACTAAATTTTGCTAGACAGCTTGGTATTAAACACCGAGGGAATTTATGGCAATCTATAAGGTCAAATGCAGATCCGCTGCTATGTACTGGTCTGAGCTCTGGGGGCATGGGAAGATTGATACACTTCAGCTTGAAGAAAATGCTTTTTTAAGGAATCTCCTTGCTCTCCCGAAAAGTAGCCCAACCTACGTGTGTCACTCTGAACTAGGAGCCCCTTACATAGTAGATTTTATCAGGATCTCGCCAGTCCCATTCTGGCATAAAATTTGGTCATCAACACACACCTCTCTCAATCGAACCATAATTGCTGACTGTTTAAAATCTTTGCATGCTTTTAACATCCCTTGGCTTAAATTTGTGCACAATTTCCTGAAAGACCTCAGCCATCCTGAATATTTCAATCTTCCCGAGAGCCTGGTCAGCGTCCAAAGAAAAGCCTTGAAAACGAAGTGCATTGCATTATTGGAGGAAACCAGATTATCTTCTGAAATTTGGAAACCCTCTGTGTTGAGGAATCAATTGATACTATGCAACCATATTTAGTCAATGTGTATAATCCGCGCCACAGGTTTGTGTTGACCCGCTTTCGGTTGGAAATCTTCCACCATTTATTTAGTTTTCCTACTATTAACAACTGGTCACCTGACCTTGGGAATTTCCCTTGTGAGGATACCTCACCACAGAGCACCATGCATATTGTGCTTTTCTGTAAATATTTTTCAGGGCTGAAAAAGCAATTTCTCAAACCTTTGTTATTACAGATGGGTTTTGCACAATGTCGCCCAGCTTTTACATACCTGCAAATGCTACCAAACTTATACACATGTGTAGTAATGTCACAATTCCTGCTGGCCGTTATCAATTAAAGAAAGCAATTGTAAATAGAAATTGAGTGATCACGCAGTGACAACTGTTTTTATATATATGCTTTTATATACATTAACTTTTTGGTTTTTGTTTTAACTTGTATTCTGGTTTTTAAACTCTGTCATGGATGTATTTTTGTAGCATTTATGATGCACTTTGTGATCTCCAATAAAGCTTATTTTGAATTGAATTGATTAAGAACCTTTATCAGGGTGCTGAGGCCAAGATTATTATTAGTTCCCATGAGGCAGGGGTAGTGGAGATTAATTGTGGCACCCGTCATGGTTGCCACCTTTCCACGCTCCTCTTTACACTTTTTATTGTATCTTTAGCCTTCAGAATCTGAATCAATGAAACCATTTTAGCACCTATATCGGGGATGGATAAAATCAAGTTATTTGTCGAATACATGATTTTATATTTAAGGGCAGATAGTTCTAATATCCTGAATGCCATGAAGGAAATCAGTAACTTTATGTGAATTGGAGGGTATAAAGTTAACCAGGCTAAGACCAAACTTTTATTGTTCAATTCACCATGATCTGAGCTCTCAACTATTTTACAGATGGTACTACAGCACCCTGATGGGTATTTGGGGATTTTTGTCAGAAATGAGTTTTCACAACTATTTTGCTTAAATTATGGTGCAACTCTGGACAAAACGAGAAAGGTATTGGAACGATAGGTCCTATTGCCTCTTTCCCTGGTTGGTAGAGTTGCATTGGCTACAATGTCTATTTTCCCTTTGTTTTTATTTCTCTTTTTAAATCTTCCCCTAAAAATACCTAGGGCCCCATCATGTCAGTCGGAAAGAATTTCCGCCTCCCCTGCCCTTTCTCCAGACTAACTACAGAGGGTACACTGCCCTGATTTGGGACTAAGTGATGTCTTAATTTGTTTTCGTACTTCGAACTGCGCGCATGGGCGGAGCATGTGTATCATGGTTGCACGCAACAATTATGAGCCAGAGAGCTTCATAAATAAATTTTATAAAACAGGAGTGCACGCTACCATCTTTGTATTTAACTTTCTAAAAGTGGCATTTTCAAAATTGTAATTTAAAATCCATCTTCAAAATAAGAGATGATTTTTCATTACAATTCCAGAGACACCAAACATGAAGTGGTTACCTGTTCCCATTTGGAAATTAGAGCTTATTGAATGTAATAAGGTAACTCCAATTTTATCATATGAGAGAGCTAGGTCTTACAGTAACAAAACTTAATTTAAGAGTTTTTCTCTATAAGAACACGTAAAACTTAAAAGTACATGTCCTACTTTTTTAAATACAGTGCACCCTGTCCTCTGGAATGTCCTGGGCCAATCCTAGGAGTGACATATGTATTAAAAAAGAAAAGTTTGGGCCTGGCAAAAAGTTTGTTCTGCCAGGTCTAAATGGCAGTTTAAAACTGCACATACAGGCTGCAATGGCAGGCCTGAGACATGTTTAAAGGGCTATTTAAGTGGGTGGCACAGTAAGTGCTGCAGTCCATCTAGTAGAATTTAATTTACAGTCGATGGCTACATGTAGTACCACTTTACTAGGAACTAAGAAGTGCATTAAATATGCCAATTGGGGATAGGCCAATGTTACCATGTCTTAAGGAGTGAAGCAAACACAAGGAGATGATAGACGGAACGCTGAAACCTTTCACACACTCACCGCCAGTCACAGATCTGGGTTGAATCCATCATCATTCTAAAGCTCACTTCCCCACCCCAGTTCAGACCAAGCCATATATAAATCAGTCTTGACCCTATGCCTCATGGTAACAGTTCAACCTGACCTGCCAAGCCAGGTCTTCCCTGGACCAGATTCAAGCATCCTTAGACCTATTTTGGGGTGACATTTGGGGTGACACCTCCTCATCAACCAGGCTAGCTTGAATCCAGTGGCAAAGTGAGCAGGGGATCCACGTCTGAGCATACCCTGCCAACTTAAGGTGAACAAAACAAACACAAGGAGATGCTGGATGGAGCACTGAAACTTTTCAGACATTCACCTCCAGGCATAGATCCCGGTTGAATCCATCATCGTTCTTTAGCTCACTTCGCCACCCCAGTTCAGACCCAGCCTTTTGCAAATCAGATTTGACAATGTGCCTCATGGGAACAGTCCAGCCCGAACTGCCAAGCCAGGTCTTCCCTGGACCGGAATCAAGCATCCTGGAACCGGTTTCTGGGTAATAACCATCATCCATCAGGCTAGCTTGAATCCAGTGGCAAAGAGAGAAAGGGACCCACTCCTGCGCATACCCTGCCAACTTAGGGCGAGCAACTCATTTCCAGTCACAGATCTGGGTTGAATCCATCATCGTTCTTTAGCTCACTTCACCACCCCAGTTCAGACCTAGCCTTATGCAAATGAGTCTTGACTCCGTGCCTCATAGGAACAGTCCTGCCCTTTTTGCATGTTTTAAGGAGTGAGAACACACACTTTAGCACTGATTTGAAGTGGTAAAATGCACTTCCCTAAGGCCAGCAAAAAAGAGATCAGACAAAAAAAGTGGAGGAGGAAGGAAAAATATTTGGGGGAAGACCACCCCAAAGATGATAGATCTAACACGGACTAAACAATGAAAAACGTTAAATAGCTTTTTCTTTCTGATGATGTGTTTCTTTTTCTAAAATGAGCCGTGATCAGATTCTACACATTCTGAACTACCGCATTTTTTATGCTGACTCTCTATGTTAGTTTTACTACACAAATTACATTCTTAGTCACTACATTGCGCTGCTTATTACCTCACATAATACGTTACTCATGACATGCCGTATGATATCACAGATAATATTAATGCAATGGCAGGGGCACAAGTTATAGTTACGTGAGTTAACTATATCTTGTGAATTTCAGTGGTTTTTTTTAGGTCAAAATGTAACGTTTTAACTGACACTTTCATCTAACTTTAACGTCCCCTTAACCATGGTTTTTCAGTGAATTTCTAATTTAAAAAACTTAAAAAATAAATGCTAAGTAAGATATAATCATACCAAACTACTCTAGCGTCATTTTTACCTTTGTTTTATATATATATATATATATATATATATATATATATATATATATATATATATTCACTGAAAAAAACCATAGGTTTCAGGGGTGTTATAGTTAGCTGGACTTTTCACTTGTACAAAACCATTGAAATTCCCCCGTTATAGTTAGTTCAGCTAACTATAACTCGGGCGCCCGCAATGCACTGCTGATGACGTCACATATTACATCACTCATGACATGGTCAATGACATCACTCATGACATCACTGATGACATCTCAAATGACATCACTGATGACATCACTGATGACATCATCCAGTGAATGTGTGTTTTTCTGAAAATTAAATATGTTTTATATATGTATATCTCAAGGTCGATGGAAGAATAAATGGGTATATAAGTGTCTAAATGGATGATTTGTTTTTGAAAAATTGATTGTGTAACTGACTGATTAAGTGTATCATAGTGAATACATGGCTTAGTGAGTAATGTTTAAATATGTAAATATCTGTATCAGTCTCTCACTTTGTGTATACGTGGCTGCATGGGTTGGTGAGTAGCTACATGGGTGTCTATATAGGTTATTAGTTGGTTTTTTGAGCATCAGTCTGAGTGTCTGCATGGTTCGGTGGGGGGTATTACGTAGTGCATAGGTGCATGAATGAGTGACTCACTGTTTGTATGTGTTGAACACAGCATGTGTGCAGGACTGTATGGGTGGATGAGTGTGTGTATGGGTGTGTTAGTGAGTGAATGACTGTCTCAATAGTGTCTTTATGAGTAACTACATATGTTTTAAACTAGTATATGTGACTATTGGTGTATATATGTGAGTATATGTGAGAGTGAGAGATTGAAAGAGTTCCTGTATGAATAAGTATGTGTTTCTATAAGTGATTGTTTAAAAGACCAAGTATGTGTAAGTTTCCGTAGAAGTAAGTATGGTGGTGTGTGTATAACTGTATATGCAAGTAAATGTATGTTTGATTCTTTATTAGCATGAGTGACTATGTGTGTGAGTAACTCTATTGATGAGTGGCATTGTGTAACAGGATGTATAGGTGTATGAGTACATATGATGAGTGAGTACATGTATGAGTGACTGTATAGGACTGTTGGTGAATGAGTGGATGTGTATGTGGATCTTAGAATTACTGAAGAGGTTGTTGTAACTGGTATTGGTATGTCCATTGTTTTGAAAATTTTAGTCTCTATTTTTGAATGTGTGTATCAAAGGTTATATTAGGGTGAGAGGAGGTCTGCCACTCTTTCACAAGGATGATGTCATCAGTGATGTCATCAGTGATGTCATTTGAGATGTCATCAGTGATGTCATGAGTGATGTCACTGACCATGTCATGAGTGATGTAATATGTGACGTCATCAGCAGTGCATTGCGGGCGCCCGAGTTATAGTTAGCTGAACTAACTATAACGGGGGAATTTCAATGGTTTTGTACAAGTGAAAAGTCCAGCTAACTATAACACCCCTGAAACCTATGTTTTTTTCAGTGAATTTCTGAGGTTTTTTAAATGCTAATTCCTAACTATAACGTGCCTGAAACCTATGGTTTTTTCTGTGAATTTCAAAGGTTTTTTAAATGCTAATTTCTAACTATGCCTACAGAGATAGGACATGTGAAGAAAGAAGAAAAAATGCACAGAAAGAAACAAAAGAAGTGCAGAAAGAAGCAACAGAAGTCCCCAAATACGAAGATAAGTGCAGGAAGAAGGATAACGTGCAGAAAGAACAAAAAGAAGAGCAGAAAGAAGCCTTGTTGCAAAATCATCCTGTACCCTCAACTTTTTCAGACGGATAGTGGTGGTAACTGAGCCTGACTAACCAGTCCTAGAGCCAGTGCTATGTTAAAAGACACTTAGAATACAGTGAAAACACCTACATACACTAGGGAACATTATGCGTTGGGGTCCCCCTGTGATTAGCATGACCTCCTCTGTAAGCCCCTAGTATATAAGAGGGCATGGGGATTAAAACTACCTCTTAAAACAGGCCACAGGGCGTTTTTGCACACGTTAACTCAGGCCCCGTCCCCTCCCTTCACCACTGTGTAAACACGCCCTGTGTCCATTTTTAGTTGGGAGATTAAGTTCATTTGAATCCTGAGGGTCCCTGGGGTCCAACTAGCCCACTAGGTACCTCCAGTAAGTGCCACAGAGCTGCGTTGCAGAGAGGTGTAAAAAGTGGCACGGCCTGGACCACCTCTCTGCAATGCAGCTCAGTGGCGCTTACTGGAAGCACTTGGTGGGCTAGTTAGCCCCCAGGGGCCCTCAGTATTGAAGGGAAATTATATCCCCAATTTAAAACGTGCCATAGTGCGTGTTTGCACACGTCACCTCAGGCCCCGTCCCCTCCCTTCACCACTGTGTAAACGCGCCCTGTGGCTGTTCTAAGTTGAGAGATTAAGTCCCCTTGAATCCTAAGGGTCCCTAGGGTCAAACTAGACCACTAGGTACCTCCAGTAAGCGCCACAGAGCTGCGTTGCAGAGAGGTGTAAAAAGGGGCTTGGCCTCAGAACACCTGGCTGCAGCGCAGCTCCCTGGCGCATACTGGAGATACCTGTTAGGGGCGCGTTTGCAGAGTGCTGCACGGAGGGGGCATGGCCTCCGGCACGATGCCAGTCTTTTATTTATTTTAGTTTTTTAAGAAGGGGGGCTGTTTGGTTCCCCTTCTTATTCTAATTTATTGGCCCTGATGACCCCATCCCCCAGGGCCAGTCTCCTAATTATATTTTTTTGACCCCAATCCCCAGGGCCGGCCACTGTTTTTTATTATTTTTAAAAAATATATATTTATAGACACACCTAGGACATGCTGGACAAACCGTACGTACCTATCACCATGACGATTTGCGTGATATTCATTAAAAGGCGACTATGCATGCAATGAATCCACGTGGAATGTATTTACACCACTAGTGAAGCTCTGACATGTCTGATGCCCTACCGTGCCTAATCCCGGTAGACACCCTTGTCGTTTATTTATACAAACTTGGGTAGCTATTGACGGGCACATTTAATACACATGCACACCAAGCCATTCAAAGGGGATTCGACAAAAATTCGACCAAAACTATGCAAGAAACCCCCCTCACGGTTAATAAAACACACATCCACTGCCGGATGTGTAATACTTTTTATTTTACTCTCTGGAAAGGGGACGAACATCACTTGAGAGTCACAGCGCGCTCCTGACAGAGCCCAATGCTGTGTTACACCCACCATTGCCTGCCGTGTGCCACACACCTCTGTGTTGTATTCCACTAGCTAGTGCATATGCTATGACACTCTCTAGCCCATGTGCACTGTAACACCACCCCGTGAATATGTCATGCCACACTTGTCTTCGCACGGGTTATATTGCCCCATCTAACGTGCCTTTCTCGATGCCTATGTTATAACGCACAGTGCTATGCCATACATATTACAATCTGGGATCCATATCTTTGTCACAGTGCATATGCAACCTTACACTCCCCAGCACATATTTTATATTACAACTTTAGAGACTAGTTAGGTTACACAACACTGCCCTGTGCATATTACACTCCAAGGCGCATATCGCATAGCACGCGCTAGTGCCTGTGCTATCTCGCGCACTCCAATGAATCTGTCATTGCGCACAATGTATTGCATATTATATTTCACGCCCGGTTCATCTTATATCACACTTTTTGGTGCATAGTTTATACCATACACTATATCTAGTTTTCATTTTCAATCGTGCTCTCAGGACTATGTTCTATATAACACTGTGTTCACCTACCCTTTTCACGGGCATTACATTTTGCGATAGGGGGTGGAGGGTCAGGGGGTGTTTCTGCCAAGTGAGCCCGGAGTCACAGTCACAAACGTCCTCTTCTTCCTGAATAAAAGTGAGATTATGCTGCATACTTGTTCATATTTTAAGTAGTTCGCACAGACACAATGTTTTAAAAACAATAAAGTTCCTAATACCCGCCTTCTCTGAACAGTTAGCTTGCTGCCCCATCCCCTTCCACCCTATCCTCTGTTGTGTGAATCCATGGACTAGCCTCCTCCCTCCTGCCATGCATGGTCTGATGTGCTGCCACTGCCCTCAGTATGATGTACCAGTCCACTCCTCCTGCCCTCCATTGCCCAATTCTATGCCCCATCATTGACCTCCTGCTTAAACTCTGTGCTTAGCTTGCTGCCCCTATTCTCCTTCCCCCTGCCCTCCGATGTCTTTGTGCATGCCCCTGCTCCATCCTTTTTGCCCACCATGTCCCATGGACCTGCCACTCCTATCTACTCTGAGTGTTCTGTTGAGCTGCCACTCCCCTCCCACCTGCCTAGCATTGTCAGATGACTGTAACCTGTCCCTGTCACCTCCACCCTGCCTGTCCACATGCCATGCCCCTATCCTCTTCCTCCTGTCCTACATGGTCCATTGTACTGCCACACCCTTCTGCCCTCCCTGGTCTGTTGTGCTGCAGCTGCTCCTCCTGCCTGCCCCGTGTGGTCTGTTGTGAGGTCCCTTCCCCTGAACTTTCTTGTCTGTGCACAGGTCCTGACCCTCCCTTCTATCCTCCATCGTCCTTTGTGCATGCCCCTCCACCCTCCTTCTTGCCCATCATAGCCATTGTGCTGCCACTAACCCTCCCACTTGCCATGCATGGTCTTCTGTGCTGCCATGGCCCCTCCCACCTTCCCTGTGTGGTCAGTTAGCTGCCCCTGACCCCCTCCCACCTTCCCTCCATGGTCTGTGTGTATGCCATCACAGTCTCACTGTTGCTCTTCATGGTGTGTCTTGCTTCTAGTGCCCATCCTGCCTGACCTCCATGGCTATCTTGCTGCTCCTGCCCTGCCCCCTTGCCCCCAGCCCTACTCCCTCCCTCCTGGCTTGTCTGTTCCATTGTAATGCCCCTGATCCGTCCCTCCTGCCCTTTATGGTCTGTTATGCTGCAGCTTTCTCTCCTGTCTGTCCATTATGGTCAGCTAGCTACCATTGCCTCTTGCCCCTCTGTTCTCTGTTGTCCATGTGCATGGTCCTGTCCCCTCCCTCTTGCTTTCTATGGATTGTTGTGCTGCACTCCCGTGTGGTGTATTGTGCTGCTGCAAACCCTGATGCCTGCCCTGCAGGGTCAGTTTGGTGCACCTCTCCATGTCCCTCCTGTCCTCTGTTATCCAAGTCCATGTCCCTATCCCATTTCCTTCCATGATCCAATGTACCATACTTGCGAACATTTTGAACTTGGTAAGAGGGAGATTTTGAAAAAAAACTGGGGTATTGATTTTCCCCTTTGAGTTACATTGAAAAAGAGGATATTGTAGACAGGAGACAGATCAAATAAAGCCCATTTGAGCTTAAAAACATTGGACGTTTCCTGGCTGAATCGGGTCTGTTGGCATGTATGGTTGTACTACCATTGCCTCTTCCTTCTGCCCACAATGGTCTATTACATTGCCACAGGCTTGAAGGAGGGTAGATTTTGTATCACAGGGGGCCCCTGGCCCGTTCTGTCCACACCTGAAGTATGAGACCCTTGTCCTTGCCCTGCCAGCTGCATTTGTAGGCCGTATTAAATTGACCAGCGGGTCCTGTGTTGCTATATAATTATCCTGAGACATCCTTACCACTCAGCCAGTATAAAACCCCTGTGTAGGCCCTTCTGTTCAATATGTAGGCCTCTTTGTTAAATTGACCATAGCTCTGCAATTTTAGTGTATAGCAGTCTGAAGGCAGGTCTGCGAGGCCTTCTGCTCCAAACCAGTGGCCCCCACCCTACCCGAGTGCTCCGTGCTCGGTATCAAAGTTCAACATCCCCCTGAAGCTGTCGACATACAGTAGGCTGCATCCTGGACTGGTACTTGCTTCCTGGGCAGGTTTCCCGCTTTTAAGGAAGTGGCAACCGCAGAGCGTCAAGTTAGGAGAACTGAGGAGATTTTATACATGAATATATTGAATTCCCGTACAATACCCATTATTTTCTGCTTGCTCTATGGAACTTACGATAAGCGATTGGCCTGAGAGACTGACCTTTTCACCCAGTCCATTGTCAGCATTAAGTGGGTAAATGACGAAATGTCTGGTAAAATCTGCAGACGAAGCTTTTGGGTAGCATACGTAGGTAGATGTAGCGTGCAAAGGAGCCCACAAAATGATATAAAAAGGGAGCACCCACAGATATCGACGGACTACCTCGCCGTCTGTATGTAGGTTAACAGGCAGTGCAGGTTTTCCCCAAGAGCTGGGAGCTCCTGTCTTCCTTTGCTTAAAATGTCTTGCTCTGCTTTGCTTGAAGTATCTTATTCTATTTTACCTATATGAAATGTCATGTTATGTTTAACCATTGTTCTCTTTACTTTTGCATTTAAAAGATTTTGTATTGTAATTGCAGGAATGCTTGCTCTAAGAGTAAACGTGAGTGTTCCTAGGTAACATTTTCCTTGGTGTAACTTGTTTCTCATGATGCATTTATAGATGTGTTTTCTCTCTCTCTCTGTCAGTACATTAATTGAGATACAGAGAATATCATGACAGCTGTATGATTATCTGGATTCTGTATTTTGTACTTTATGTCTCTATTCTGCGGTTTCTTTGAAGTTGCATCTTCTCATTAAACTGCCATTGTATTCTGCCTCCAATTCCTTGTCTCATATGTCTGTTTTCTTCATTTTTGGAGCAAGCTTTCCTAGGCACCCCGGCTCAAATTAAGGTGCCCCTTTTGTCCCTGACTCACTCTCCTGCTCAGTTCTGTGGTGGCTCCCGGGGATCTGGGGACCGCCCCTAGCTTCCTTGACCCGTAATAGATCTTGCCTCCAACAGCCTCTCTTGCAAGTCCTGTATTGTTGGTTTGTTGCCCCTGCCCCCCTTTCCACTGCCCTCCATAGTCTGTTGTGCTTCCACGGCCCTTCCTGCCTGCTCAGTGTGGTTAAATTGTTGCCTTTGCACCCTCCTACCTGCCTTCAATTTTCAGAGTCCGTGCCCCTGGCCTCTGCCTCTCAACAGTATCCTAATGAACAACTAGATTGCTAACATTCTATATTTATTACAAAAGTGTGGAACGCCTGAAATCATCTTGATGTAATCAAAACTGTAATACCTAGAGCATTTCCTTTAGAAATTACATATATGAGAGGGTCTTATTGGCATCAAAATTATGGTTAGTGCTCTAAAAGGCTAAAATAAGGACATATTTTCTGAGTTTTCAAATAGCGACAAAGCACTTTTAAATTATTTGTTATCTTTATGTTTTTTTATCCAGTTGACCACTTGATTAAATGTTGCACTTAGGGGAGATGATGTGGTGTTACTTCCAGAACTGCAGACTTTGCAACTGGGGAACCAGGTTGAAGTTTCTGCTTCAGCTCGACATTCTGTGATTCTGGTCAAATCACTTAGTCTCCCCATGTCTACAACCAAAATGAATGTGTTCTTGTGTGATGTAACCAATGCTCATGTAAAGCACTCCAATACCTGACAAGTCTGCACTATATAACACTGCAAAAACACAAAATAATAAGTGTTTTGCACACTTCTGTCATTGGGCTATATTTGGGCTACATCTGGGTGATTTTGGGCTACATTTGGGCTCTTTTGTCTCCGGTGGCCATCTTGGGAGATTTATTTGTTATGAAGTTTCCTAATTTCCTCATGTACTGCAGTCTCCTCAGTAGGAAATGCTTTCAGTTTTTTACTTTGATTCCATCATGAAGGTATTCAGATATGTCACACATTTGCCATAAATTCTGAATGTTAGCACTCTAGTTGCTCATTAGATCATTGTAGTAAAACTACTGCACCATGGAAGTCTGCTCCTGGTATTAAAAGTGCATGTTTCAGTCTGCATGTCAGAATTTTTTTAATGAAATAGAAGAGGATTTGAGAAGTCACTCAAAATGTGCCCTCATTTTCTTTCTTCAGCATTAATCATAATTTCTATGGCAAAATGAACCTCCTCATTGTGTTCCTTTTTAAATTAAATGTTTTAAGTGTTACCAGTTTATTCCAATCAAGATGGCTTCAGGTGTGCCATACTTTTGTCATAATGAAGACAGTAAGCGCTCTAGTTGTTTTTAAGAACATTCTCGGAAATTCTGTCATTGGGCTATACTTGGGCTACATCTGGGTGATATTTGGGCTACATTTGGGCTCTTTTGTCTCTGGTGGCCATCTTGGGAGACTTATTTGTTATGAAGTTTCCTAATTTCCTCATTTACTGCAGTCTCCTCAGTAGGAAATACTTTCAGTTTTTTACTTTGATTCCATCAAGAAGGCATTCAGATGTGTCACACATTTGCCATAAATTCAGAATGTTAGCACTCTTTTTGCTCATTAGATCACTGTAGTAAAGCTACTGCTCACCAGGGAAAACTGCTGCTGGTATTGAAAGTGCATGTTTCAGTCTGCACGTCAGAATTTTTTAATGAAATAGAAGAGGATTTGAGAAGTCACTCAAAATGTGCCCTAATTTTTCTTTCTGCAGCACTAATCATACTTTTTATTGAAAAATGAACCCCCTCATTTTGTTCCTTTTTAAATTAAATGTTTTAAGAGTTACCACTTTAATCCAAGCAAGATGGCTTCAGGTGTGCCATACGTTTATCATAAGTAGGACGGTTAGCGCTCTAGTAGTTCTTTGGAACACTCTGGGAAGCTGCAGTAGAACACAAAGGAATCAACTGACAGTCTCTGCCCTTGTTGGATGTACATGTTTTACTGAGAATGTCAGACTTCATTCTCACATGACTGAGAAAGATAATGTGAATTTACAGAAAATAAGCTCTCAGTTTAGCCTATAGATCACCTTCCAAACCTCTGTGGTAAAAGCATGAGAAAATATTTTTCTCTCAATCATGATATCCCAGCAGAAGGCTTTTTCACATGGTGAAATCACCTTAGAACATACCACAATTCCTAAAATGAGTATGGTACCATCAACAAATGATTTATAATGTAACTAAAGTCTTAAAACCTTCTATTAACTGCAATGCTTTTTAATAAGGTGCTATCATGTATATTGGTCCCAAGATGGCTGCCAACACTTCTTGGATGAAGTGCTGACAGCTAATCAGATCTCAGGATGAGATGTGTGGTTAGGCTCCGCCCACATATATATATGCTTTTAAATGCTATTTTCTCAGGATCTACTGAACGGATTTCCTATGGAAACGTGGTCCTAACTATAACTACCTACTGGCGACCGCCAGTAGGTAATATATATATTATCTACTGGCGGTCGCCAGTAGATAGTTATAGTTAGGACCCTGTTTCCATAGGAAATCCGCAACATTCTATTTGGAATAACTTTGGCGCCGGTCGATGAATCCTCGCGAAATTTTCAAAATAGGTGGGGCGCTACGCTCCGCTCCTACCCTGAAAGTCTCGGGGGGATTCGTCAAGCGGGGGCTGAGAAAAAAGGGGGGTCCCAAAACGCGTTTTTCCCATGCATTTTTCCATAGGACCTTTAGACACAGCTACAGCCCGAACGGCTGAACAGAGTTACTTCAAATTTGGCAGAGAGGTAGTCCTCAGGTCAAGGAAGTGCCTTTTGTAGGTCTGGTGTAAATCTGTTCAGTAGTTCCTGAGAAAATAGCATTTAAATCAATATATATATGTGGGCGGAGCCTAACCACACATCTCATCCTGAGATCTGATTGGCTGTCAGCACTTCATCCAAGAAGTGTTGGCAGCCATCTTGGGACCAATATACATGATAGCACCTCATTAAAAAGCATTGCAGTTAATAGAAGGTTTTAAGACTTTAGTTACATTATAAATCATTTGTTGATGGTACCATACTCATTTTAGGAATTGTGGTATGTTCTAAGGTGATTTCACCATGTGAAAAAGCCTTCTGCTGGGATATCATGATTGAGAGAAAAATATTTTCTCATGCTTTTACCACAGAGGTTTGGAAGGTGATCTATAAGCTAAACTGAGAGCTTATTTTCTGTAAATTCACATTATCTTTCTCAGTCATGTGAGAATGAAGTCTGACATTCTCAGTAAAACATGTACATCCAACAAGGGCAGAGACTGTCAGTTGATTCCTTTGTGTTCTACTGCAGCTTTCCAGAGTGTTCCAAAGAACTACTAGAGCGCTAACCGTCCTACTTATGATAAATGTATGGCACACCTGAAGCCATCTTGCTTGGATTAAAGTGGTAACTCTTAAAACATTTAATTTAAAAAGGAACAAAATGAGGGGGTTCATTTTTCCATAAAAAGTATGATTAGTGCTGCAGAAAGAAAAATTAGGGCACATTTTGAGTGACTTCTCAAATCCTCTTCTATTTCATTAAAAAATTCTGACATGCAGACTGAAACATGCACTTTCAATACCAGCAGCAGTTTTCCCTGGTGAGCAGTAGCTTTACTACAGTGATCTAATGAGCAAAAAGAGTGCTAACATTCTGATTTTATGGCAAATGTGTGACACATTTGAATGCCTTCTTGATGGAATCAAAGTAAAAAACTGAAAGTATTTCCTACTGAGGAGACTGCAGTAAATGAGGAAATTAGGAAACTTCATAACAAATAAGTCTCCCAAGATGGCCACCAGAGACAAAAGAGCCCAAATGTAGCCCAAATATCACCCAGATGTAGCCCAAGTATAGCCCAATGACAGAATGTCCAAGAATGTTCTTAAAAACAACTAGAGCACTTACTGTCTTCATTATGACAAAAGTATGGCACACCTGAAGCCATCTTGATTGGAATAAACTGGTAACACTTAAAACATTTAATTTAAAAAGGAACACAATGAGGGGGTTCATTTTGCCATAGAAATTATGATTAATGCTGAAGAAAGAAAATGAGGGCACATTTTGAGTGACTTCTCAAATCCTCTTCTATTTCATTAAAAAATTCTGACATGCAGACTGAAACATGCACTTTTAATACCAGGAGCAGACTTCCATGGTGAACAGTAGTTTTACTACAGTAATCTAATGAGCAACTAGAGTGCTAACATTCAGAATTTATGGCAAATGTGTGACATATCTGAATACCTTCATGATGGAATCAAAGTAAAAAACTGAAAGCATTTCCGACTGAGGAGACTGCAGTACGTGAGGAAATTAGGAAACTTCATAACAAATAAATCTCCCAAGATGGCCACCGGAGACAAAAGAGCCCAAATGTAGCCCAAAATCACCCAGATATAGCCCAAATATAGCCCAATGACAGAAGTGTGCAAAACACTTATTATTTTGTGTTTTTGCAGTGTTATATAGTGCAGACTTGTCAGGTATTGGAGTGCTTTACATGAGCATTGGTTACATCACACAAGAACAAATTCATTTTGGTTGTAGACATGGGGAGACTAAGTGATTTGACCAGAATCACAGAATGTCGAGCTGAAGCAGAAACTTCAACCTGGTTCCCCAGTTGCAAAGTCTGCAGTTCTGGAAGTAACACCACATCCTCTCCCCTATGTGCAACATTTAATCAAGTTGTCAACTAGATAAAAAAACATAAAGATAACAAATAATTTAAAAGTGCTTTGTCGCTATTTGAAAACTCAGAAAATATGTCCTTATTTTAGTCTTTTAGAGCACTAACCATAATTTTGAAGCCAATAAGACCCTCTCATATATGTAATTTCTAAAGGAATGCTCTAGGTATTACAGTTTTGATTACATTAAGATGATGTCAGGCGTTCCACACTTTTGTAATAAATATAGAATGTTAGCAATCTAGTTGTTCATTAGGATACTGTTGAGAGGCAGAGGCCAGGGGCACGGACTCTGAAAATTGAAGGCAGGTAGGAGGGTGCAAAGGCAACAATTTAACCACACTGAGCAGGCAGGAAGGGCCGTGGAAGCACAACAGACTATGGAGGGCAGTGGAAAGGGGGGCAGGGGCAACAAACCAACAATACAGGACTTGCAAGAGAGGCTGTTGGAGGGAAGATCTATTACGGGTCAAGGAAGCTAGGGGCGGTCCCCAGAGCCCCTGGGAGCCACCACAGAACTGAGCAGGAGAGTGAGTCAGGGACAAAAGGGGCACCTTAATTTGAGCCGGGGTGCCTAGGAACGCTTGCTCCAAAAATGAAGAAAACAGACATATGAGACATGGAATTGGAGGCAGAATACAATGGCAGTTTAATGAGAAGATGCAACTTCAAAGAAACCGCAGAATAGAGACATAAAGTACAAAATACAGAATCCAGATAATCATACAGCTGTCATGATATTCTCTGTATCTCAATTAATGGACTGACAGAGAGAGAGAGAAAACACATCTATAAATGGATCATGAGAAACAAGTTACACCAAGGAAAATGTTACCTAGGGACACTCACATTTACTCTTAGAGCAAGCATTCCTGCAATTACAATACAACATCTTTTAAATGCAAAAGTAAAGAGAACAATGGTTAAACATAACATGACATTTCATATAGGTAAAATAGAATAAGATACTTCAAGCAAAGCAGAGCAAGACATTTTAAGCAAAGGAAGACAAGAGCTCCCAGTTCTTGGGGAAAACCTGCACAGCCTGTTAACCTACATACAGACGGCGAGGTTGTCCGTCGATATCTGTGGGTGCTCCCTTTTTATATCATTTTGTGGGCTCCTTTGCACGCTACATCTACCTACGTATGCTACCCAAAAGCTTCGTCTGCAGATTTTACCAGACATTTCGTCATTTACCCACTTAATGCTGACAATGGACTGGGTGAAAAGGTCAGTCTCTCAGGCCAATCGCTTATCGTAAGTTCCATAGAGCAAGCAGAAAATAATGGGTATTGTACAGGAATTCAATATATTCATGTATAAAATCTCCTCAGTTCTCCTAACTTGACGCTCTGCGGTTGCCACTTCCTTAAAAGCGGGAAACCTGCCCAGGAAGCAAGTACCAGTCCAGGATGCAGCCTACTGTATGTCGACAGCTTCAGGGGGATGTTGAACTTTGATACCGAGCACGGAGCACTCGGGTAGGGTGGGGGCTACTAGTTTGGAGCAGAAGGCCTCGCAGACCTGCCTTCAGACTGCTATACACTAAAATTGCAGAGCTATGGTCAATTTAACAAAGAGGCCTACATATTGAACAGAAGGGCCTACACAGGGGTTTTATGCTGGCTGAGTGGTAAGGATGTCTCAGGATAATTATATAGCAACACAGGACCCGCTGGTCAATTTAATACGGGCTACAAATGCGGCTGGCAGGGCAAGGACAAGGGTCTCATACTTCAGGTGTGGACAGAACGGGCCAGGGGCCCCCTGTGATACAAAATCTACCCTCCTTCAAGGCTGTGGCAATGTAATAGACCATTGTGGGCAGAAGGAAGAGGCAATGGTAGTACAACCATACATGCCAACAGACCCGATACAGCCAGGAAACGTCCAATGTTTTTAAGCTCAAATGGGCTTTATTTGATCTGTCTCCTGTCTACAATATCCTGTTTTTCAATGTAACTCAAAGGGGAAAATCAATACCCCAGTTTTTTTTCAAAATCTCCCTCTTACCAAGTTCAAAATGTTCGCAAGTATGGTACATTGGATCATGGAAGGAAATGGGATAGGGACATGGACTTGGATAACAGAGGACAGGAGAGACATGGAGAGGTGCACCAAACTGACCCTGCAGGGCAGGCATCAGGGTTTGCAGCAGCACAATACACCACACAGGGCATGCAGGACGGGAGTGCAGCACAACAATCCATAGAAAGCAAGAGGGAGGGGACAGGACCATGCACATGGACAACAGAGAACAGAGGGGCAAGAGGCAATGGTAGCTAGCTGACCATAATGGACAGACAGGAGAGAAGGCTGCAGCATAACAGACCATAAAGGGCAGGAGGGACGGATCAGGGGCATTACAATGGAACAGACAAGCCAGGAGGGAGGGAGTAGGGGTCTGCACATGTAAACAGAGGGCTGGGGGCAAGGGGGCAGGGCAGGAGCAGCAAGATAGCCATGGAGGTCAGGCAGGATGGGCACTAGAAGCAAGACACAACATGAAGAGCAACAGTGAGACTGTGATGGCATACACACAGACCATGGAGGGAAGGTGGGAGGGGGTCAGGGGCAGCTAACTGACCACACAGGGAAGGTGGGAGGGGCCATGGCAGCACAGAAGACCATGCATGGCAAGTGGGAGTGTTAGTGGCAGCACAATGGCTATGATGGGTAAGAAGGAGGGTGCAGGGGCATGCACAAAGGACGATGGAGGATAGAAGGGAGGGTCAGGACCTGTGCACAGACAAGAAAGTTCAGGGGAAGGGGCCTCACAACAGACCACACGGGGCAGGCAGGAGGAGCAGTTGCAGCACAACAGACCAGGGAGGGCAGAAGGGTGTGGCAGTACAATGGACCATGTAGGACAGGAGGAAGAGGATAGAGGCATGGCATGTGGACAGGCAGGGTGGAGGTGGCAGGGACAGGTTACAGTCATCTGACAATGCTAGGCAGGTGGGAGGGGAGTGGCAGCTCAACAGAACACTCAGAGTAGATAGGAGTGGCAGGTCCATGGGACATGGTGGGCAAAAAGGATGGAGCAGGGGCATGCACAAAGACATCGGAGGGCAGGGGGAAGGAGAATAGGGTCAGCAAGCTAAGCACAGAGTTTAAGCAGGAGGTCAATGATGGGGCATAGAATTGGGCAATGGAGGGCAGGAGGAGTGGACTGGTACATCATACTAAATTGAGGGCAGTGGCAGCACATCAGACCATGCATGGCAGGAGGGAGGAGGCTAGTCCATGGATTCACACAACAGAGGATAGGGAGGAGGGGGATGGGGCAGCAAGCTAACTGTTCAGAGAAGGCGGGTATTAGAAACTTTATTGTTTTTAAAACATTTTGTCTGTGCAAACTACTTAAAATATGAACAAGTATGCAGCATAATCTCACTTTTATTCAGGAAGAAGAAGACGTTAGTGACTGTGACTCCGGGCTCACTTGGCAAAAACACCCCCTGACCCTCCACCCCCTATCGCAAAATGTAATGCCCGTGAAAAGGGTAGGTGAACACAGTGTTATATAGAACATAGTCCTGAGAGCACGATTGAAAATGAAAACTAGATATAGTGTATGGTATAAACTATGCACCAAAAAGTGTGATATAAGATGAACCAGGCGTGAAATATAATATGCAATACATTGTGCGCAATGACAGATTCATTGGAGAGCGCGAGATAGCACAGGCACTAGCGCGTGCTATGCGATATGCGCCTTGGAGTGTAATATGCACAGGGAAGTGTTGTGTAACCTAACTAGTCTCTAAAGTTGTAATATAAAATATGTGCTGGGGAGTGTAACGTTGCATATGCACTGTGACAAAGATATGGATCCCAAATTGTAATATGTATGGCATAGCACTGTGCGTTATAACATAGGCATCGAGGAAGGCACGTTAGATAGGGCAATATAACCCGTGCGAAGACAAGTGTGGCATGACATTTTCACGGGGTGGTGTTACAGTGCACATGGGCTAGAGAGTGTCATAGCATATGCACTAGCTAGTGGAATACAATACAGAGGTGTGTGGCACTCGGCAGGCAATGGTGGGTGTAACACAGCATTGGGCTCTGTCAGGAGCGCGCTGTGACTCGCAAGTGATGTTCGTCCCCTTTCCAGAGAGTAAAATAAAAAGTATTACACATCCGGCAGTGGATGTGTGTTTTATTAACTGTGAGGGGGGGTTCTTGCATTGTTTTGGTCGAATTTTTGTCGAATCCCCTTTGAATGGCTTAGTGTGCATGTGTATTAAATGTGCCCGTCAATAGCTACCCATGTTTGTATAAATAAACGACAAGGGTGTCTACCGGGATTAGGCACGGTAGAGCATCAGACATGTCAGAGCTTCACTAGTGGTGTAAATACATTCCACGTGGATTAATTGCATGCATAGTCGCCTTTTAATGAATATCACGCAAATCGTCATGGTGATAGGTACGTACGGTTTGTCCAGCATGTCCTAGGTGTGTCTATAAATATATATTTTTTAAAAATAATAAAAAACAGTGGCCGCCCTGGGGATTGGGGTCAAAAAAATATAATTAGGAGACAGGCCCTGGGGGATGGGGTCATCAGGGCCAATAAATTAGAATAAGAAGGGGAACCACACAGCCCCCCTTCTTAAAAAAATAAAATAAATAAAAGACTGGCATCGTCCCGGAGGCCATGCCCCCTCCATGCAGCACTCTGCAAACGCGCCCCCAACAGGCATCTCCAGTATGCGCCAGGGAGCTGCGCTGCAGACAGGTGTTCTGAGGCCAAGCCCCTTTTTACACCTCTCTGCAACGCAGCTCTGTGGCGCTTACTGGAGGTACCTAGTGGTCTAGTGTGACCCTAGGGACCCTTAGGATTCAAGGGGACTTAATCTCTCAACTTAGAACAGCCACAGGGCGCGTTTACACAGTGGTGAAGGGAGGGGACGGGGCCTGAGGTGACGTGTGCAAACACGCACCATGGCACGTTTTAAATTGGGGATTAATTTCCCTTCAATACTGAGGGCCCCTGGGGGCTAACTAGCCCACCAAGTGCTTCCAGTAAGCGCCACTGAGCTGCATTGCAGAGAGGTGGTCCAGGCCGTGCCACGTTTTACACCTCTCTGCAACGCAGCTCTGTGGCACTTACTGGAGGTACCTAGTGGGCTAGTTGGACCCTAGGGACCCTCAGGACTCAAATGAACTTAATCTCCCAACTAAAAACGGACACAGGGCGTGTTTACACAATGGTGAAAGGAGGGGACGGGGCCTGAGTTAACGTGTGCAAAAACGCCCTGTGGCCTGTTTTAAGAGGTAGTTTTAATCCCCATGCCCTATTATATACTAGGGGCTTATAGAGGAGGTAAGGCTAATCACAGGGGGACCCCAACGCATAATGTTCCCTAGTGTATGTAGGTGTTTTCACTGTATTCTAAGTGTCTTTGAACATAGCACTGGCTCTAGGACTGGTTAGTCAGACTCAGTTACCACCAGTATCCGTCAGAAAAAGTTGAGGGTACAGGATGATTTTGCAACAAGGCTTCTTTCTGCTCTTCTTTTTGTTCTTTCTGCACGTTATCCTTCTTCCTGCACATATCTTCGTATTTGAGGACTTCTGTTGCTTCTTTCTGCACTTCTTTTGTTTCTTTCTGTGTATTTTGTCTTCTTTCTTCACATGTCCTATCTCTGTAGGCATAGTTAGAAATTAGCATTTAAAAAACCTTTGAAATTAACAGAAAAAACCATAGGTTTCAGGCACGTTATAGTTAGGAATTAGCATTTAAAAAACCTCAGAAATTCACTGAAAAAACCATAGGTTTCAGGGGTGTTATAGTTAGCTGGACTTTTCACTTGTACAAAACCATTGAAATTCCCCCGTTATAGTTAGTTCAGCTAACTATAACTCGCGCGCCCGCAATGCACTGCTGATGACGTCACATATTACATCACTCATGACATGGTCAGTGACATCACTCATGACATCACTGATGACATCTCAAATGACATCACTGATGACATCACTGATGACATCATCCTTGTGATAGAGTGGCAGACCTCCTCTCTCCCTAATATAACCTTTGATACACACATTCAAAAATAGAGACTAAAATTTTCAAAACAATGGACATACCAATACCAGTTACAACAACCTCTTCAGTAATTCTAAGATCCACATACACATCCACTCATTCACCAACAGTCCAATACAGTCACTCATACATGTACTCACTCATCATATGTACTCATACACCTATACATCCTGTTACACAATGCCACTCATCCATAGAGTTACTCACACACATAGTCACTCATGCTAATAAAGAATCAAACATACATTTACTTGCATATACAGTTATACACACACCACCACACTTACTTCTACGGAAACTTACACATACTTAGTCTTTTAAACAATCACTTATAGAAACACATACTTATTCATACAGGAACTCTTTCAATCTCTCACTCTCACATATACTCACATATATACACCAATGGTCACATATACTAGTTTAAAACATATGTAGTTACTCATAAAGACACTATTGAGACAGTCATTCACTCACTAACACACCCATACACACACTCATCCACCCATACAGTCCTGCACACATACTGTGTTCAACACATACAAACAGTGAGTCACTCATTCATGCACCTATGCACTACGTAATACCCCCCACCGAACCATGCAGACACTCAGACTGATACTCAAAAAACCAACTAATAACCTATATAGACACCCATGTAGCTACTCACCAACCCATGCAGCCACTTATACACAAAGTGAGAGACTGATACAGATATTTACATATTTAAACATTACTCACTAAGCCATGTATTCACTATGATACACTTAATCAGTCAGTTACACAATCAATTTTTCAAAAACAAATCATCCATTTAGACACTTATATACCCATTTATTCTTCCATCGACCTTGAGATATACATATATAAAACATATTTAATTTTCAGAATAACACACATTCACTGGATGATGTCATCAGTGATGTCATCAGTGATGTCATTTGAGATGTCATCAGTGATGTCATGAGTGATGTCACTGACCATGTCATGAGTGATGTAATATGTGACGTCATCAGCAGTGCATTGCGGGCGCGCGAGTTATAGTTAGCTGAACTAACTATAACGGGGGAATTTCAATGGTTTTGTACAAGTGAAAAGTCCAGCTAACTATAACACCCCTGAAACCTATGGTTTTTTCAGTGAATATATATATATATATATATATTGTTATAATTTGGTGAGTAACATTATATTTAAATGTTGAAATGGGTTAAAAACAAAACAAACATTTATTAAACAAAATAAACACTGAAATACTAATGTACATTACAAATATGTTGAGCTTAAATCAAATTCCTGTTGCCAAAATATGTGAGAAAAACTAAGCTACTCCTTACAATAAATAAAGAGTTGGCATGTAGCGCTATCACCAATTTCAATGATGGCCCTTTTTCTAATATGTCAATTTAAATAGTTTATGGCGCAGCAGGGGCGTTGGTAATCCTCCGAGGATTTTGTTGCTCCTTAACTGGACCTGGGTGACTAAAATGTCAAGAAAACTGCAAAGCACATTAGGCTTTAAAATGAAAATGAAACAAGATTATAAAATGAAAGTTTGAAGGTTTGTGAAAGGATTCTGATCATTACAGAAAGCTAAATTAATAGGTTAGAAGTCAGTCAATTGTTCAATAGCATGATGAACAGAATTGGCGTGTAGTTCCTAAAAATACATAGGATCTGTGCGTTTAGACAACATAAACTAGGTCCAGACTGATTTCAGACACCCCCACAGGATATGTTAGTCTTTAGACCAGCTAGCTCACAGTGTCACTATAAGCCCCATAACTTTACCAAGGAGCGAATAGTTTCTGACAACTATCGACACATGACAAACCTTGACCCTTCATGGATCGTGGAAACAGTACAGTACTTTTCGCTCAGTCACTCGTGCTCACTCGGCCTCAGAGAGATACCCAGAATAAACGATGGGGACGTTTTCATTAAGCATTTTTTGAAGCAGCGGCATTCTAGTATAAAACATGTTTGCTGCGACAATCATTAGACAGAAACAGATATATAAGATTACAAGCACCGATAGAGTAAATAAAAGGTAGAATTCTACCATGGTGCTAAAACGGTAAATACATGCAGGCATATCGATACATGGCAGTAATTGAGAGTACTTCTAAGTGTACCTAAGTGTACTTAGCATGTATGTGGGTGTAAAGCCAAGAGTCCCCTAGGAAAGAGCCAAACCCATTACCTGATGGGAGAGAACAAAGGACCCCGTCTTGGTCTCAAGTTGGACACCCCGCAAGCGATGTCAGAACACTGCGTGGTGGAGTGTTCTGTGTGCAGGGACTTCAGCATCTTGTGTCAGCGTGGAAGCTTCTCCTCTTGTTGTCCAGTGAAGATGTGGTTCTTATATATCTGAAAGGTACCCTCAGGGGTTCTACCTAGATGTGTAATGGTACTGTGGGTCTGTCATTCAAGGATGATAATAGCGGGGACTTTTGTACAGAGTTAATATACAGAAGATGGTAATCCTGCTATGCATGTCCTAGGCAGGGCATTAAGATATGATACTAAGACTCCTCATGCATAATAAATGAGGCTAGTTTTCGAAGAAAACCACTCGACATTTATTCAGCACATAACTAAGTAAAAGGTCAGTGCCAGGACCGTTATGTAGGGCATGGTAGGACAAATGTAGGTAAAACGGCGTGCAGCTACCTAGGTCTATATTGGGGTACATTGAGGCTCATAACAGTAAAATAGCAAATACAATACGTCATAAATCAAAGGTTTGACCGACATGGAGTCGCCTTCTAAAGATCAAGGGAGAGTGAGTCCCCTACCCTCAGGAAAGGGCTTCTTTTATAATGCAAAATACAATGAAAAACAGGCATGAATACAACTCTAATAAAATGACACTAATTGGACCATTAAGGTTAAAAGAAAGAACAATAAACTTTCTGAAAAAACTTTATTCATCAATTTACCACACATACACATACTGCAGTTCCCATCCCTGGTGCTCTTCATGCACCTCAATAGTTATGACAAATATTGTTACTTAAGATGCAAGGACAAGTTCTCATTAGAATCATACTATCTTTGCAATTGGTGAGGTCATGGGATCAAGTGCTCTCAATAGAACAGTGTACGACAGAGTCCTCAAGAAAAGAACATCATTCTATGCCTGGAAAAGTGGTATTAGATCTCAAAGCAGCATTTACAAAATTGCTTGTGCAAGAATCATCTGTGTGCAGAGTGAGACAGGGACAAAAATAATTACACACTCATTGATAGTTGCAGGCAGCACCAGCCATTATGTTATCATAAGCACAATTTTCTCACCTGAATGTCTTGACTTCACTATATGTTAATCGTCTTGTGTTAATACAATTATACATATTATTTAAAAAAAGAAACTCGCTATCAGTCCCCCTATAGATAATTTGTGAAATCATCACAATCCAGACTTCATTAACTATGTTCCTTTACACCACAGTTTTCTCTAATTTCAGCTTCTTGCATGTGGCTTTTACCAACTCCTGCATACCATTACACATTTTGGATCAGATGTTTTCTAGCTCGTAATCTTCCTGTTTTCTTTTTTTCTGCTTATTGCTGACAGCTTCCTCATACACCCACAATTTCACCCTACCGTTGATGAAAGGGAGGGTACAATCACAACATAAATGAAAATAATGATTGTAGGGGTTAACATTAGGGGTGGGCGGAATTTGGGTAGTTGTGTTGTAAATTAAAGCAGAATGTGATTAAGCATTTACTGAAAACATTAATGCTTCCCTTCGAGTTAAATATATAGTTAAGCCCAGTGTATCTAATATGTCTAATCAATATGAAGTCGCAGTTTGTTATTCATGTGCTGCAACCCACTGAGCTATCTTTTGTAATGTGCAAGCTTCAGGTGTATAGAATTGTTTCTGTAATATGGAAGCTTCTATCTTATTCTTGCCTTCTCAGTAAGAGACTTGTTATGCTACATTGCTTTCCTCCAGCTAAGTCTATAATATGGATGTTTCTGTATGTTTCTGTTATAAGAAATAGAAGCCTGTTAATGGCAGAAAAGACCTCTGATGCAGACATTTGTTCTGTAGCTCCGTGCATGGCACAATCCCCCTCCCTCTTGGAGTGTGATTTACTAAGAGCAGCTGAAAGTAAACGGTCTGAGGCCCCACGGCCGAGTTGTGAGATAAGCACATTCCTGTGCCTGAGCTGAGCTAATTATGTGCGCCAAATATGGGTCTTCCTTTTCTCCGAGCCAACTTGTAGATTTCCATGTGCTGACTTCATGTGTTCACTGAAAGTATATCTGTCTGGTTTTGACTGTAAGTCGTCAGTCTTCTCCGCGCACCTCGAGGGGTGAGGATGTGAGAGGCTCCTCTGGCCAGAGTTCCTTTGTATAATAAATGATTGACCCTTCTTCACTGCCAACTGACTGATCATTGATAATTGGTAATTGGGAATGGACTATTGGTAAGTGTGGTCCTATGGTAAAATAATTATAATACAACAGTTGGGGGCTCGTCCGGGATTCCGCGTTTAGGGTCACCCCCTCCTGTAAACAGGAGAAGAGGGATAGGGGGGAGTTCTGGTCAAAAGGGTGGATATGAAAATAAGGATCCTAATTGCAGAGCCAGTTTTTGGTGAGATTCCACTCTTGCGCCCAGAAGTCTCCCCAGCTGCAAGATGACCCATCGCCGGAATCCTATAAGGAGTAACCCAGGAGCTGACCGTGTTGGTCTTCAGAGCACTTTGTCAGGAGCTGGCAGTGGAGAATATGCAATCAGACCTGGGTGCAACCGGTGAGTAATTTGTTTGTTTGAAGCATGCGCTGTAGAGCAGTGCATTTGTTTGAAGCACGCGCTGGAGAGCGGTGCATTGACTTTGAGGCACGCGCCGGAGAGCGGTGTGCGTTTTGTTTGATTTGAAGCACTTGTTGTGAACAGTGCGTTTTGAAGCACTAGGTGCATTTTGTTTGAAACACGCGCTGTTGAGCGGTGCATTTGGAACAGTTAACTGCATTTGATTTGAGGGGTCATGAGGACCCTAGGAGAATTACGGAGGTCCTGCAGGATGGTCCATTAGGGACTGAGTGTAGGGACTCCGCGGATCTTTTGTGATTTGGAGACACTGATCAGACGTCTAGTTGTTACCTGTGTGTAACACATGGCCGGATTGCACTCGGAAAAGCCTGTGGCTGTATCTGGGTAGCCATGAGACATATCTGAGGTGCGGCTTGGACCACATCAGAACAGTCTCAGTGGTGAACCAGGGAGGCAATGGGATGGTCCGTAGTCCAGTTCGTGGTTACCCCTGTCTGACAGCCTCTTGCCAGTCTGTTGGAAGACTGCTTGTTGTGATTTTGTCGGTCCTTTTGAATAATTCTCCACGAACGGGAGTCGACGGGCTCTGTTCGTTTGTTTGGATGCATCAAGTTTGGATAGGTTGAACTGCAGAAAACGTTGTGTACACCTATTTTGCATTTTTGGTTAAAGCGCCGGCTATTTTTTTCCTTTTTTGGAAAATGTGTGTGAGTGGCGAATATATGCCTGCAAAAAAAAAAAAAAAAAACATGGCCATGTAAATGCGAGATTGTATGTTGGTAAGATTGCTCAGTTGAATGTAAGTACGCTATTAGTGAATAAGAATGTTGTGGTATGCTCAATTGTGTTTTGGATGTTGCTAGCGCTGGAAAAAGCGTGTGATTGAATGACTGTGAATATGTGAAAAGAATTCTGAGAAGTGAGATTGTTGAGGAGTAAGTTTAATTTTGGTCTCATCGCCGTCAATGCGTCGCAAAAGGAAATTGAGAGGGGTGTAGCTAGAGAAAGAGCAACCCCTGTGATTTGATGACACCCCTAATGTACAAAGTATTAATGTAAAATAATTAGTGAAAAGTTTAGCTTGGGAAAAATTGTGGGTATTTCGAATTTGCAAATTGTTCATGAATACAGGTTTGTGTTCTTGGTGGTTCAGTGAGTCAATGTGCTGGGTCCAGACGGTTGTAGGTCCTGATTCACGCTGAACATGCAGAGACTATCTGCTCTGTACTAGTAAGTTATGTGCTGTACAGTATTCATAGTGAGCGTTTTTTCTAAACTGAGATTGGAAAAATAAGATTATGACCCCCCTGAAAACAAATTGTATATAAAAAGGATTTTTCAATAGGGCGAATTATTGCAGTTTATATGGAATTGGGAAGACTTTTTGTCTTTGACAGCTTCAGAGTGAGGAGAAGGTGGGGGCTAAAGAGCGCAGAATGCCGGGAGGTGAAATCACTGTTCAGAAAGCTTCTCTGACATAGAATTTGTGTAATGCCCGCAGCCGGGGAGCCTTGGAAGGAGGGGGGCCGGGAGTAGATAGAGAACAGATGGCTAGCAGCCCAAGCTCAAACCAGCACTGAGGGGCTATTTTTAGCTTCTCTGATGAGACAGGGCAGCTGAGAAACGAAACTCCAGCAGCCTCCCTTTGTTCTATTCTGTGCAAGACCAGTGCCCAAGGAAATGTCTATGGAAGACTGCTGTCTTTATTTCTTGCATTGATTCTAGACAAAAAAAAGTAAAATGATGCTCTTGCTTGAAATTTTGAGGGCTATATGCCTATATAAAAACGATTTTTCTAATTCAGACAATTCACAGTGGAAATTGTGGCCCAAAGCTGTCACCACCAGCTGACTGGCGAGATGATAACAGTTAAGTAATGGAATTTCCTTTTTGTGCATTCCGTTTTGTCTTTTGATTGAAAGTTATAAGTGTTATTTTGTCTATTGTGGGACATGTTTCTCTTTTGTATGTGCTGTATTTCTCTCTTCCGTCCACAGATTATTCATGGATTGTTCTGGGTGGTTTTAAGGCTGACAAGACACGTGAGTTGGATTGGCAAAGTGATCAAAAAATTATAACTATGAGAAGAAACATGAGATATGCGCCTTCAAATAGGAAATCAGGGTACATTGTGTTGAAATAGATGCATAATACCTTTCCAAAAGAAATGTTCGTGTGTTTTTCAGTTTTGATTATTCTTGCTGGTCCTGTGTGTCAGAAACAACACAGTCAGTTCAGCTGGTCATCATTAAGATAACCCGCTGTCAGGTGGGGTGAGTAAGGCAGGAAAATCGTGAGAGAGGCAGGAGAATCAGTTATTGATTATAAGCCTGACAAATTAAGCAGGCTAGAATGTTCGCCTCTGAACTGTAGGTACAGTAATTGCGCATCACTGCTCATTTATATATGTTCTTGTAATTTGTTTATGCTTTCTGTGCTTGGTATACTGATGGCTTGGCATATGCATTCTATATATGTTTTGTTTTTGTGTTGTATTAACCAGTCTGTTTAGCATTAATACAAGTTCACCTGTGCGGTACAGAGATGTCAATCTCTGCGCAGCGCTTGGCTGGAACTTGTTCATAATTACTAAATTTCACAGACATGATATTATCATTATCATGCTGTCAAAATAGTAGACAACACGTTATCAGTGTATGTCTAATTGGCATTGGAAATGAATAAAACAAAAAACAAAAGTCATGCAAGACTAAAATATGTGTCACATGACTGCCTTTCTCTTTTAGACAGGCAGCCTCGGTCATATGTTTCCAGATTGGACATTATGGAACCATTTTGATCTGTACACTTGCATCCTAACACTTGAAATGCCTGTTTTAAATAGGACTGCCACCAGAAGCGCCTTTATTGCTGATGGGCAAAACAGCTGTTGCTGTTGCCACAAATGGAACAGGAAGGTTTATTTAGCTAAGACTCCCTCAGAGTGACAACTCTGCATTTTAGAAGGCTGTAAACGGGTTTCCACAAATGAGGCTCATGAGAAAATATCTGACAGGATTTCCTTTTCAAAGTTTACTTTGATAAGCTCATTCTTGTAAATGGTGGGGAAAAAACAGTTGTCATGTTTTTCAATTAGGCTATTGGGCTTGGGCTTCTGAAGGGAGATGTTTGAATATGAAAGGCGAGGGATGCAGCTTGTTTATAGGTGGAAATTATAGCAAAACATATTATGGCCTCCTAGCATTAAGATTGACTTCAGGTTCGTGTAGTATCACCTAATAGGGACATTTGTATATGAGATGTCATTTGGCCAGCCTATAAGCTAAGACAATGAGATCTGTACATTTGCTAGAAGGATTTATCGCCATTTCAAAAGTGCTATGTACCTCCTATAATTTTGCTTATGCCCAGTTGCTACACACAGGGATTGATAGTGTTGATAGACACAGGGTTTGATAGTGTTTGACAGCATTGAAATCTGTTTCAGATTTCCTCCTGTCAAACAGGGGGAAGACAGGAGGGGGTTGGCTTCCTGCTGGCCCCTTAGGAGGTTAGCTCCCTGCTAGCCCCCTTAGAAATTAAGCCGAGGTAATATGTATGTTGCTCTCTTTAAGGGGAATTAGTTGTGGGTAGTTTTTGTTCTACTAAGCTTAGGCGAAATGACTAGTTCTTCATTATCTAGTCTGTGTGAATACACTCACAATCCTTACTAGGAGCTGATGTTTAGTAATTTGGATTAGGAAAAAAAGCAGTTTTGTCTTCGTGCAGCCCTTGGTACGTTGTTCAAACACGCATTCCTAGGCCATGTACCATGGACCCCCATATCATGTCAGCATGAGAAGTTAGCATGATGTATCTTGATTTGTATCCATACTTTATATACACGGAAATATGCTTTGTAGGATGGCCCATTCCTCTCTATGTCCCTTACATGATAGAAAGGGCTGAAGAACTGTACTGAAGCCATCTTGGATCATGACCAGTCGCGCCACAGGCCACGTGGTCCCTTTTGCCCACCATCAGCATGATTTAGCTCGTACCAGCCAAGAGACAGGTTGGATTGTATTTACGGCTAAGGCCCAAGGTCACATCTGCTAAGGGGAGTATCGAGTGAATTCCTCTAGGCCTGGGACGAGAAGGGAGTCACCTTGTTGACCTTCTCTGTAAAGATAGCAACTCCTTTGAGTACAGCTGCAACTAAATTTGGTATGAGCTCAAGAGTAGTCTCATGGCGTATGGCCACTCCCTCAAAGATTGCAGGCTGCCTGCTTTCAGTCGCCTTGTTAAATACTAGGAACTGTTTTTCTGTATTTGGAAGAAAATTAACAACTATGTTACATTTCCTACATCACTAGGTTCTGCGGGATCTTCCAGAGTAAAAGGGAGAATGATACCCTGCAGAACGGTGATAAAGATGAGTCTTAATTTCCCATCAGTGCCAGCTACAGATGAGGGCTACATGTCCTGGCCCTACAGTCTCAGCACCCAGAAAGTAGTGAAATTGAACCGTGATTGCCAATGCTTCATCAACTACAGCATCGTGCTTGCTTCATTGGATGACGTCGGACATCAGAGAAGGAGGAGGCCCGTTGGCCACAGAACTTCAGTGCAAAAGTGCGAGGGAGAGGGATCCCTATTGTTGATGGCAGGACCATTGTTCAGTTTCTTCAGCTTTCTACCTGTCATGTGCTAGTAACCTCTGACAGCGCGTGGTCCCCTGATCCCCTTGGCCTGAGTTTGGCCACCTCCCTTTTCCTTTGTATCAACGGAAAGGCAGTGCCCCATAGAATCTACGAGTGGCAGAAGGCACTATATTGTGGTACCCATGAAGCAGCAGCCCAAATGTCCTCTGACACTGAATGATGAGTGTTGGAGCCTGAGGGTGTAGATGAACTTGAAACTTTCTGCACAAAATGATCTGTATCCATGATAGTGCCTGCCACAGAGGAAAGATGTTGGTGCACTGCCTAGAGATAGAGACATTGAGACTTTTTTTCAAGTGAGCTGTGAGTGTTTGCCAGGAGGGCACTCCAACGGATACTGTGAAGAACTATTTTCTTGGAAGGCCTGATCAAGAGGCCCAATATGATGATGGGAGCAGACTTGATGAACAATAGAAGCCTGCCAGAGAGGCTTCGAACGGACTCTGGGCATAGTTGTATTTGCAGGAACAATTGGGTGTTATGAGACTGATTCTTACTGTTTTGGCTGGCACTGTTTTAGAATAGTGCTCTGATTAGTGGAAGTAGCGTTAAACTCATCTTAGGATGAAACGTACCCCTCTTTCACCTGAAAGTAGTATTGAGGAATGTCACTGTCTCACTGGAGTATGTCTATGACTTGTTTGATCCCACACAAAGACTGCCACAGAGGGAGTAATGATAGTATCTATTAGTTGTAGGGCCCACGGATTGCTTCACACTCTGTCTAGTAAAGAATGATCTGGTTTTGTCCCTAATTCTGTTATAGGTGTATAGGTAGATGGGCCTAATCATGGTAATACAAATATTTATCGCACTCCAAAGTGAAGTAAATTGGGTTGTGAAGATGTCCTGAGGTACAGTGTATTGCATCAGAGAATAGATCTTGAGAAAACAGTAACAAGGTGCTATGCATCTAAATGCCTGTTCAAACGTAATGAGGGAAGCATGAATTTTCCTTAACAGATATGACAATGAAGTGTAGGATTCCAATGGCTCAACCTCACTGAGTATGCTGGTTCTTTCCCTTGAGCAGAATGTTTCCCATTCAGTTGACTCAGTTAGATGTATATAATGTGAAAATGTCTTTATTAGAAAATGTATCTGAGTACCTGTATATAGTAATGCAGAACATATCATTCCATATATGTCGTCCAAGAATATAGGTTGACCTAGGCTTTAGGCCTCAATTTGAATTTATAATTGACATATACGATGATTATTCTTGGAAACCGGATGTCTTCAGTAAATGCTGAAAGGGTCGTCTGTTGTAAATTAAAGCAGAATGTGATTAAGCATTTACTGAAAACATTAATGCTTCCCTTCGAGTTAAATATATAGTTAAGCCCAGTGTATCTAATATGTCTAATCAATATGAAGTCGCAGTTTGTTATTCATGTGCTGCAACCCACTGAGCTATCTTTTGTAATGTGCAAGCTTCAGGTGTATAGAATTGTTTCTGTAATATGGAAGCTTCTATCTTATTCTTGCCTTCTCAGTAAGAGACTTGTTATGCTACATTGCTTTCCTCCAGCTAAGTCTATAATATGGATGTTTCTGTATGTTTCTGTTATAAGAAATAGAAGCCTGTTAATGGCAGAAAAGACCTCTGATGCAGACATTTGTTCTGTAGCTCCGTGCATGGCACAATCCCCCTCCCTCTTGGAGTGTGATTTACTAAGAGCAGCTGAAAGTAAACGGTCTGAGGCCCCACGGCCGAGTTGTGAGATAAGCACATTCCTGTGCCTGAGCTGAGCTAATTATGTGCGCCAAATATGGGTCTTCCTTTTCTCCGAGCCAACTTGTAGATTTCCATGTGCTGACTTCATGTGTTCACTGAAAGTATATCTGTCTGGTTTTGACTGTAAGTCGTCAGTCTTCTCCGCGCACCTCGAGGGGTGAGGATGTGAGAGGCTCCTCTGGCCAGAGTTCCTTTGTATAATAAATGATTGACCCTTCTTCACTGCCAACTGACTGATCATTGATAATTGGTAATTGGGAATGGACTATTGGTAAGTGTGGTCCTATGGTAAAATAATTATAATACAACAGTTGCCCTACGCAAATTATCGCTAAATTGCTCTAAATCTCTGCGACCACGCGGAACTTTCGCGAAGACGCAGAGATTGCTTTTCCCGCCCATTTGCGATGTGTTTTTGCGTGCTCACAGGGAAATATATCTCTAACTTGCCCATGCGGCCGCTAATGGGCGCGGCCATCTTACTCGCGATGCTTATTTCCTGTTCCGGGTCAAATGACATGTTCGCGATTGCAAACTCTCACGGGATAGTGCGACCGGCTATCAACAATCCAACATCTCGTGGCACATGCGAACGGATAGGAAAACTTGTCGGCGAATGCAGGGATCTGGTAAGTCGCTACCGCGAGCACGAGAATGCAATTTTAAAGCACGCACAAGAAAATACTTCCGCTTTCGCAGCGGATCGCGGAAATTTTGATATCTCCGAGTTCTCCACAGAACGCAGAAATGCCAAAACTTGGCATCTTCCGCGAGCAGAACGGAAATTTTCGCCCAGGCCTAGTTAACATAATACTAAGGATGTCTTCTCCTTTTTTACTAAACCATTAAAAAGACATTGGAAAGCCTTTTCCAATCATACTAAATGATGAACTAACTGTTTCCCAAGCTCCTTCTTCTTCAAGAACCCCTACCTCACACATAATATTAGTGATAGTTCAAATCTAATTGCTAATCTGATTACTGTTATTGGGCACACACGTGCAATATTGCTGTGCATGCAACATGCCACAGACTCTGCCTTCTTTTGCTAATAATATAGCTAAAGCTAATCTGTTTTGTGTAGCTATAGCACATGAAGCTTAATTCCTTGCTAATACTTGTTAGAGTACCTGCCTGTCAGTCCACCAATGTAGATACATTTCTAATATTCACATCATTTAGAGCTATACCAACTGAAGGAATCATAGCACCAAATATATCTTTTACCACCTGACCAGAACTATGTTTCTCCCTCCTCACATTGTATCATCCATGTGGTAGACACAAGGGAAAAAAACCTTAAAAGCAACTACCCACCCAATTACGATAGAGATTAACATAGGCAGTCCTACCACCCACATGAAAAATCACATTGATAATAGGCTCACGTTCAGATAAAATCATATTATTTGCCACATAACTTTCTTCACACTCACTCCAACCCACTACCACTGTCTCATTCTGCTTCTCTTCACGTACCATACACATTTGCCCCTTTTGTGCCTGGTCAAGACTCATTCTCGGGTGCACTTTTGAATTGCAGGCCTCCTCGTCTTCTTTCTAACTCAACTTCTCTCTCCTCTTCCTATCCACTGAATCTCGTCTTTCACTGATTGATCACTTCCACAATCTCCTTCTCATCTCTATTTAATGTGCATGTAAATTTGTAAACAATAATGCTAGCTCAGCGAATTAGCATAATGAATACAATGTGTCTAGACAGTCCCCATGCTTTCCCTTCCAAAATAAGGAAGTAAGGCAATAACAATAGGGGCCCTCACCAAAGGAACATCATAATTCAAAAGATAAAATTCAAGAAAATACTGTTGATAGAGTAAATTTATAAACACAGTGCTTGCCAAGTGGTAGGTGAGGGGGAGGTGGTAATGAGTCACACCTTCAGCAGCAGACACAGAACAAACGTGCAAATATAACAATCATGCACTTCCATGAGTTTTAAATATTCTTCTACAAACCTAAAATATACATTTCACCTAAAATTACCTAGAGAATTAACTTGATACAATAATTTGCTTTTGCCTGCTAAGGTCTGGTTCATTTTTATTTTAGGTGAGGCATGTCCAGCTGAGGCACTAAATCCCACTAGTAAGCCAACTAGGAAAATTAATACCATAATCGCCAAAATTCATTGTAAACTTTTGCAGGAATTTTTCTTGCTGTAAGCCATGTTTCTTCTACCAAAAATTCTAACAAATATCAAATCAAAACACTAACTGCTAATCGTATGGTGCAAAAATCAAGAAAACACAATGGATCTGATTCACAAAGATTATATTAGAGCTAAAGTCTAATTTAGACAAAAGTCTAACTTTACTGCTTTTCAGTGTTAAAAAAGGTAAGTTACTACTAGTAAAATTACTAGTAGTAAAGTTACTAGTAGTAACTTACCTTTGTGAATATCGAAAAAGTAGTAAAGTTAGATCTTTGGTCTAAGTTAGACTTTTGGTCTAATCTTATGACTTCAAGTGTAAATTTAGACTTCAGGTGTAAATTTAGACTTCAGGTGCAAAGCTACACTTTAGGTCTAAACTTAGGGCCTGACTCACAAAGGTAAACTTAGACCTGAAGTCTGACTTTAGGCCTGAAGTCTAAGTTTAAACCTAAAGTCTAACCTTACACCGGAAAGTCTAAATTTACAACTGAAGTTTAGTTCTGAAGTCTAGGTTTAGACCAAAAGTCTAACTTACACCAAAAAGTCTAACTTTACTACTGTTTGGTATTCACAAAGG
Organism: Triturus cristatus; assembly: GCF_964204655.1. Lineage (NCBI taxonomy): Eukaryota > Metazoa > Chordata > Amphibia > Caudata > Salamandridae > Triturus > Triturus cristatus. The sequence goes on from NC_140591.1 coordinate 822,442,859, forward strand.
TAAGTTACTACCAGTGATTTTAATAATAGTAACTTACATTTGTGACTACTGAAAAGTAGTAAAGTTAGACTTTTGCTTTAATGTAGACTTTTGGTCTAACTTTACCTTTGTGAATCAGGTCCAATCCCTTAGGAAGGAACCCTATTATCTTCAACTAGATATCTAAAGTACAAAACAAAACCAACCTTAATTCAGGTTCTCAAGTCACACATAAAGGTTAATACTTCATCAGAAATTATTCACAAATTATTGTTTCAGCTTTTAATCAGTTCATGTTCCTGGAGTTTCTTCAACAATGAATTGGCAGTCTGTCAAAATGATGGTTTCTTCATTTGGCTGTTCTGTGTCCTTTGCATCAAATAGCTATGACCATTCAGGAAATGGATACTTTCTATTAGGCAATCTTAATCTCTTTGATCTTTTGACCTTTGGAAGTTCACTATTACTGTCACCTTGCACTCCCTGCTTTGTATCTTCTTCAATTGTCTCAGGTCTTCACACCCTTTTCAATATTTGTTTTCCGTTTCCCGTACCCCTTTGCCACTCTTCCTCATAATACACTCTTCTACTTGAAGTGCTTATGACTGGCTCTGATGCATAGTGTTCACGTCCATCTTCAGATCCATTTTCGACCACTGGTGATGACCTTGCTTCATTTGCTGCAGAATGAAGACTGTTTTCGATTTGATCACCTTCACCACTCAGAGCAGACCAAGACTTGCCAGGGGTTTGGGATATGCAACATCCTTATTCTTGATATCTGCTTCTTTCTTTTGATTTGAAAGTCCTGAGCATCCTCACCTTCATTTTGCCCCAGTAGTTCTAGGGCTTGACCAGACTGGACCTGCAGACATTTATTTCATAGAGGATTAACTTGTGCTTCTTCTTCTTCTTCATTTTCTGTTTGGTATCAAACTTCCCAGCCCATTAAACCCACACTGATGCCATTGTGGGATTTAATGAAAAAAGCACACAGAGGGCATCTTAGAGATGCCTCCTGAAAAATGACCTAACACTAGTGTCCAGGCTAAGTGGCTGCTCACCAGCTACAACCACCAGACATGTCGCTGGACCCCTGGGTCGAGAGCCTGCTGCTCTTGTGGGTCTGAAACAATGCACATCCTGGGAGGAGGTGCCAAGCCTCCTTCCCCTGGGTGGACAGGGTCTACAAAGGGGAAACTTCAACGGATTGCCACCTTTGTGAGCTTCCCCAGGCCCTTTGCTACTTCCAGCAACTGACCCCCACCGGTTCTGGCCCCCACTTTGGGGGGGACCAAGTGAGGAAGGGAGGTGTGCCCACCTACGCCAACCCCACCCCTCAGGATGGGGGAGGCGAGGGGAGGCACAACTCAGTCCCCGCCATCTTGCAGATGGGGGATCCAGCCAACCAGAGGGAGGCAAATGCCCCCCTCCCACTGGAAGGTGGCATAATAGGGGGTGTACCCACCGCCAAGGAAAGTGACCCATTCGTCTCAACCTTTACCTACCTGTAATGCCCCAAAATCCAGGATTATGGGGCACCCCTGAACCTTGCCTCCTCAGACAAGAACCGACTAAGAAGAAAAGAAGAAGGACTGAACCTTGCATCCTCAGACAAGAACCAAGTGAGAAGAAAAGTAGAAGAAGGACTAAAGAGCCATGCCGAAGTTAAGAAGAGGAGACGTCGAGTGACTTGGCCTCAGCCCTACCGGCCTGTCCCCACCATGAACCTGCAGAACCAAAATCCCAGTGTGTCCTGCGGCCAGCAACCTCAAGAACCCGGAATACCTGCCCTGCCTTTCACAGAAAAGACTCTGTCTCCCGTGAGCACTGTATTTGCTCACCCACAGACTCTCGCTCTGGCCAAATCCACTGGTGTGCACCACTCTGCACCTGACGCCCATGGCCCGAGTTCGAGTGGCCCAACACCATGAGGAGGTCTCCCTGGCAATCCTGACCTGAGATCTGGTGATCTCTGACCTGCCTCAAATCTCCCAGCAAAGCCAGCAGGCTCTTCCTGGAGGATCCCCCGACCGGAGACGGTAAGAAAACCTGACGCCTAAAGACACACCTGTGCCCAAAGTCCCACGTCCTTGGGCGGCCCAACCAACAGTGTCCCAGCATCCCCAGTCATCCCAACTTACCTCTCCAACCAGTGGTCACCTTCAGAAGATCTTTGTCCCAGAGCCTGCAGTCTTTGTTGAAACCAGAGAATCCCCATTGAAATCAACAGGGCACCCGATGCCAAACCAGCACCCTGCACCCAGCCGCCCCTGTGCCGCTGCGGGTGTACTTTGGATGCTAACTCGGAGCCCCTTTTGCCTTGAGCCTAACACCAGGAGCTTTGCTCCCTCAACCTCAACCTTGTGGCCTGCCCGTGAACAGCCACCAACCAGAGGCCCCCTATCCCCCATTGGATAACATTGAGCCTCAGCACTCTGCACCCCACCGTCCTAGTGCTGCTGAAGGTGTTCTGAGAGTGCATCCTCGACCCTGGGGGAACACTGGTTTTAACCCCAGAATACCAACTCCCACAACAAAGTACTTACTTGTTAACTGATAACTCTATTTTCCTCTATTGGATTGCTTTTTCCTAAAAATTGTTTCAAGTGTGGAGTTGGTTTGTATGGAACAGTAACAAAACTGCAAATGTACTAAAAGTAATTTACCTACCCTTTGTCTAGGAGATGTCTCAGTGAGATATCTAGGCATATCACACTGATTAGCAAAAGTAATCTGAAAAGTAATCTAATAAGTAACATGTAAAGCAATTTACAAAGTAACTGAAAAGTAATCTCAAAACAGTAACTTACCTGTAATTCAATCAACTGTGTTTGAACCTTCATTCAATTGTACAACATTGCATAAGAATTTTGCAAAGCATTTATTTCACTTACCTGCACCAGGCTTGGCTTGGTTCTAGAAATAAAATAAAATCAAATAAATAATATTTTTATACAAACAGACAAATTGGTCTGAGTTCAGTCTTTGAGTGTGTGACATCATTTGCTAATTAAGGGTGGACAACAAATGCTTAACACTACCCTCTGATAAGGCCTTAATGTTCGCCCACACAAACACAAATAGAGTGTAAGGTGCTATCTACATTTACCTCTGCCGACCTTTGGGGTTCCACTGCACTCTGTGCACACTATACCTCATTTTTGGTATAGTATAAACAGAGCCAGCTTCCTACAGCGAGTTGCCAAGTTGACCCCACAAGAGATAGAACGTACACATCAGCCTGTCCTTCACAATACTCAAGAACAATATCATCTGTGATAATGATGAGTGTGGCTACAGGAACAAAAGGGATTCTCCTGGCCTACTACCCCTTTAGCACTTTGTGAGTGGAAAGTCCTGTCCTTTTATTTTGAGTACTTCTGGGGCTCATAAAGACAAGTGGAAGTGTATTGAGCCATTTGAGGAATGTGGAGGAGTACACTTTTGCGATTCTGGATTTCAACATACTGGTAAATGCTCAACAACTCCTAAAGCTTCTGGTCTGTAACCTCAATGGAATTTCTGGTCAACTATTAGGGCTATACAGAGTAGCTCCATGATGTTATTCTTAACATGTGTCCCACGATCCGATTCTAAAAAACACTGGCATGATGTAACTAGGGACCAACTGCCTCAATAATAGTTTAGGTACAGTGCGACTAACACTCCTTCCAGTTGTGTATGCCTCTACCCAATCGATACAAAGGCAAATTACCACTATGATCGATCTTAGCCCATTACAGATGAGTATCTCAACAAAATCTAATGGCAGACAACTAAATGGCCCATCAGACTTTCCTATGTGACTCATGGTCACAACTGTCCTCTTGCCGACATTTAACTGCTCACTGACACACACTTTCAGCCATGGGCCAGAAATGAGTGTTAAACTAATATTTCTGAAAGGTACAAATCATCCCATCCTCCCAACATGGGTAGGATCATGGTAGTGTCAGATCATTGCAGGCAACAGGGAATCTGGTAGCTCCAGCCTTCCATCATTTGAAAAGTATCACTTGCATCTTTAATGCATCCTGCTCTTACCCACTTCTCTTCCTTATACTTAGGTGACTCATGTTGGAGTTCTCTGAGCTCATTGAATGTCTGGACTGTTGTCAACAACATACTGCCAACACTGTCCCTGTCAGTTTCACATGATTCAGCTAGATTGAATAAGCTGGATTCAAGAGCACAATATTTTGCCACCTGATTAGCAAATCGATTGCCCAATGTGACCATGCCATTGCCAGTCTTGTGTGCAGCACATTTAACAACAGAGATTTCTCTAGGTAACTGCAATGCTTCAAGAAGATTTAGAATGACTTCTGTTGCATTTAGGAGTCATAAAACTCCATTGCGGCCTTAACTGGCCAAAATCATGGACAACAACAAAACTGTATTGACTGTCAGTGTAGATTAACACTCAGATCCCTTGCCACAGAGCACGCTCTTGTTAAGGCAACCAATTTGTCTACTTGTGCTGAGGTGACAGTGCTCAAGTAGGATGTTTCCACTATACAAGATGTGGTGCAAGCTGAACCTTCTGCTCTCAAAAGTCCTATAAGGCTCCCTCAAACAAGATCCATCTACAAATAAGGTCAAAATGGCTTATTCGTGTAATACATGCAGTTTGTCTGGTCTTGGCAAATAACTGTGTGACATCCACACAGTAATGATCAAAATACTCTTCCTCATCATAATGTTCCGTAATTGGCAAAGTGTTGTGGGATTCAGAACATTACATCTTCTGATGGAAATGTTTTACGCCACTATGTTTACCTGAGTTTGAACATGAATCAGCAAATTTTCTCCTGAGTGTGGAACAATTGCAATTGAGAATCACCCATTATAACTCCTTCACATTACTGGTTCCCCCCACAGATCACTTCAACTGTTATCAGGTAACTTGGAAGAGCTGCGGCCCCCAGAACCAATGGGGCCCAAAGGTAGGCCACTGAATGTTTCACTTTGCCGTTGGTCTGTGCCAACACAGACTATGTGCACTTGTCAAATTTGTGACAGAAAAGGAAGAAATCCTTCTCACATTCTGGCATTTCTAGTGCAAGTGCACTACAGATAATGTCTCTTATCTCTAGGAAGGCACCAGTGTACCAGTCATTCACATCATTATGAGTATGCCTCTGTAGAGGCTTTGCCACTGGGGAAAATGTTAGGAATTGACTGATAACAGTAGCCACCAATTCCGAGGAACATCCTCACTTAACATTGAGTTTTAAGTGGGCACATTCTCAGAATTGTAGAAATGGGCTCTCTGGACACCATTCTCACTCCCTTCTCATTGTTGTGTCCCAAATATATGACCTCTTTCTCACAGTACAGGAGTTTATAGGAGACAACTTGTCCTCATTCTCTTCAAAATGACTTAACAAAGCAAGTGTGTCTATATTGCAATTGTCTTTTGTTTTAGACGCCACCAATAGTCGTTTATGTATTGAACCAACCATGAGTTACAGGGCAACTGAAACGTCTCCAGATTGCTTTATCAATACCAAATTAAAGATCAAATTGCTTTCTGTATACCCTTGAGGAAACATATACCAAACCAGAATTTAGTTAATAATTTAAATATAAAATGAAATTGACTGTCCTTGTGAAGGAGAATGGAAAATAATGTTTGGCACAAGTCTATGGGTCCAAATGGCATTCAGGTCGTCCAAATCAGAATCAGAACCTGTCTTTCCAACCGATTCGGAAAGCCATCCGACAGACCGATTATGTTAGTCGGAAAGCGTTCAGACTTTCCGACTCGGTTGTGAACGGCATTCGGTGTAACCGAGTCATTCGGAGCTGACTCGTACAGGTCTACGGACAAAGTTTCCAACCGATGTATTACGATGTTGGATTCGGACAGCCTTTACCAATTGGTTGTTCCGACACAGATCGATTGTCAGAATCCGATTTTGGGGGCCCGTAGGATGCCATCCTTCACCCAGAGCCTTCTGAATGGGGCTCGTGGGGGTACCCATGGGACTCCTCTTTCCAACCATGCACAGTATGGCAGGCACCTTGGGGTGCCTGACACAGGGTGCATGATTTTCCACACCCATCCCTTTTTTTAATGGGAGCCTGTGTATTTGGTCGGAAAACAGGCTCCCATTGAAGTCAATGGGAGTCCAACTGAATAGTATTCGGAACCATCGTAGTCGGTCGGTCGGACTCCCTGAATCCGATTCAGTTGGAATTGTTTCCACAACCGAGTTGGTCGAAATGCTTTCCGACTGACATCGTAATCAGCCCCTATGACTGTGAACCACTCTGCATCTGATTTGATTTGGAAGCAGGATTAAGAACCACAGAAAAACACAGTACTACAGTTTAGTTAACTTTCTTAAGGTCTTGTACTGTTCTCTATTTCTTATTTGCTTTTTGATTAGGGAATTAAATCAACTGCCCAATACCACCTTTAAAATGCTCTGGCCTATCATTCCTTCATTCACTGGAGTTATTCCTTACACTGTCCATGGATTAACATTAAATTGAGGCCTTCAGGGATAAACCATATGGGGTGTCACTTTTAATATCACTGACTTCATACCTTTTATCAGTCCTATTTCTTTGGCTTTGAAATCCTAAACATCCTCCCTTATTGTGCATTTCAAATGAGAAAGTATTTCTTTGTCAAAATAGTGAACAAACAGACAACTGACTCTTGTGATTTTATTTTAAAGGCAGTGTCCTCATCTTGGATCTGAATTGTCACTCCATCTGGTGTACAAAAAATCTTGCAGTTCATTTTGGACAAAAGGTCTCTTCCTAACAAATCAAATTAATTAGACTTGTGTCACCTATTATTAATTCATGGCTATCTTCAGGTGGGCCAGTGTTTAAAAATACATTTGCTGAAACTTTATTTGTCATTTGTCTCTTCGAGATGCCTATGACTTGGATTTCTTTTCCTGAGAGGGGAAAGTTTGTAAACTTCAACGGATGTACTGTGGAGTGGGTAGCACTTCACCTACTACAGATGGGCTACTCTGGTCTACTTCTAGGCCTGCACCAAGCACGCAATCCACCTCCCCCCATGGAACCATCATTGCGAGTGGTTAGGGCCAAATCCAGGTAGACTTTCAGAAAAACTGGAGAAAACTATCAAGGGTTACCAAAAGTTTCAGCTGAAATCTAGGACCTTGTTGAAAAAAAATCCTTTATTTTCCATGTTTTGCTGCCTTATTGGGGCTTGTGATATTTTTACACAATATGGCCTCTGATTCTGCATGTTATACAAATGGGTCTTGTCGAGCAGGGGTTTCTGACTTTATTGCCCCATTCTGAGATACAACATTCATGTTCTGAACGTGAGAATTCATTTGAGTTTACTCTGTTAAGATTCAGTTTATACTTTTGTTTACATTTTACAATCTTTTTTTTTAAAATGGCATGGAGTGCTCTTCTTCAGGGCTCTAATGCTCACATTCATACTTGAATTATCAACAAAACATCTACCTCCTTGAAGGACAAAATTCCCAGTTTGCACATTTTGAACTCCACCTTGAACATCAACTACTTGCACACGCATATGTATGCCTGAACCGGAAAGAGAATCAAAACCCAAATCTATCACTAAAGAACCTTTCTGCTCACTCAGAGTTAGCTTTTTCTGTGCCACTATGCACTTTTCCTTAATCTTCCTTTTTCTTCCATCACTAATGTCAACACAATATTTCAAATACTTTAGTATTTCACAGAGAGTATTTTTCTGCCAACACATCACATTCTGATATGTCTTAGAAATATGTTCCGGGCGCAAACCAAACACAAACACTGAGTCAAATCTACTAAGGCTTTCACAAGTCCTGTCAATGGATCTACAATAGCCTCTCATAATAGGCATGCACTAATTCCTTCAGCTCTTACATTGCCCTCAAAATTCTAGACACGTTCACCTCTCTCTGTGGAACCTTCAAATTCAATTTTGGAGATGGACTATTATTTGCAACAACCCTTGCTGGTTCCTCTTTGTGTCAATTTACAACCACTTTACATTCCATCCACAGGTCTTTGGAAACCACAATCTCACTCATTCTAGTCTGCTTTTCATTTTCACATTAGCTTTTTCTTTTTCACCTTATCTCCCTTCATTCCTGCCCCCTGAACTTCTTTAGTCCTCCCCGTTATTTTATGGAACTTATCAACTCCTTAATGAGCACTCTCAAACTTGGTGATCTCATTTCCTTTATTTCTTCATCACTCATCACCTTTCTGAAATTCTTTCACAAGTATTTATTTCTATTCAAATCAATCTCATACTCTTCAACAAGACTTTCCAATTTCTCATGTGGCTTGCAAGCCTGTCTAGCAGCTTCTTTGTTCAAATTCCTCAACTCAACTTCATAGTATGTATTTAAATTTTACATACCAATCATACCCCTCAGAATCTCTTCAAATTAAGATCCTTAGTTAGATCTCGGAAGATGGAATACTCCATCGCAAACGTGATGGATATCCCTTCATTCGTATCTCTATAGGATATAATGGGATCGTAAGATGGCGGGCATAATATCTGTAACAGCAGCTCGCACAGGTAAGAGCGGTGAGGCTGGTCGGGGCGGGGTGGTGGGTGATGGAAGTCGGCGATGCGGCAAGCACAAAGTAAGTGTTTTTATTAATTTATTTAATGTTACTTATCCCGTCATCTGTCGACTTCGACCACCCCACCCTGCCCCACTGCTGCACCGCTCTTTCCTGTGCAAGCCGCCACTGGATATCTGTCACATTTGTGACGGAGTATTCCCCTCTACCAAGATCTAAATCAGGGCCTCTGTTTGTAATTGAGGTACGTTTACATCCTTGGCAACTTTTTGTCTTTGGAGAGGTTGCAATTCTATGACTGAAAACAGTGGCAACAATTGTCCATTAAGAGCAGGGGGGCCAGGAGCATTGCACAGAGAACGTTGAGCAGGCAGAAGGGGTGCAGGGGCAACAAACCGAGCATGGAGGGCAAGCCAGCTTTAGCAGCGGCATCAAACTGACCACGAAGGGCAAGTGGGAGGGGGCAAGGGTATGCAGATGTAAAATTTAGGTCAGGCGGGAGGGGTACAGGGCAATGAAGGACACAGCTGGGACACAAAGATGGAGAATGGAGGGCAGGCAGAAGGGGGCAGGGGCTGCAAGCTAACCACAGAGGGAAGACTGCTGTAGGTTGGATAGTCATGGGGGTGAACCTGGGCCAACCACCACTGCACATGGCTTAAGGCTGTGTGCATTTGGGATGTTAGTTGCATATAATCGAATAAACCCAGAAATTCACTGAAACAACATAAAGAGATGTTCTAGTTAAGTATGGTAATATGATCTTAATTTTCCATTATTTTACATTTTTATTTAATTATAAAACAGACATTTACTGGAAAAAACAAGTGACATTATATTTAGGTATTGAAATGGGAAAAGCACAACATTTAAAAACAAAAAAAACTGGAATTCACCAGTTATAGTTCAGTACTCTGACTATAATTGCACCTGCGTATGCACTGCTCATGACCTTGCTTATTTCATAACTCATGACATGTTAAATGACATCATTGAGGACATCACTGGTGACATTTCAAATTACATCATTGATGACATCATCTAATAAATGTGACAGTTTAGTGAAGCTTTTCATAAGGGAAGGTATTCACCAAAGTACATATAGACCTGATGTTCTATAACCTATTGTGGTATCCTGGGTGCCATGGTGACGCTGTGGCTGTGACACCTAGACCATGATGGCTCTTTGCTATGACCATGGGAATGTTCTATGCTGTATTTCCTAGGTTATAGACTGTGATTATTTGAAGAGTGGTTCCAACCGAAGAAGCTGTGACTGAGCTAGAGCTGGTTGTGGTATTGGATGGGTCCTCTTGTTACTTTGGATTAAACCTGCTTGTCCCTGCCTGGACTCCTGAGTCAAGTGTCATTCTTCTACTTAAGGCAGATTTTCACATTGGCGTAGTCGGCAGCTGGACCAAAGAAGGACCCAACATCCTCAACGCACTGTTAATTTTTCAAATAAGGTACTGTACTCTCTATTATTAAGGGGCTGGGAGCATTCACCATGAATATATATAATTTAACTACTATGTAGTAGAATTGTCGTGGGCTCGTCCCATTCATATCCATATTTTTTTTCTTTGTATTAAAAAAAAATTGTCAAGTGGATATCTACTTCTCCAGCACAAAATTAATAAGACAATTTTGTTGGGAGACTTACTGGTGAGGAGCGTGCCCGGAAACTTTCTTGTGGCTGTTCATCATTCAGGTCTGTGGCGGCTTCAACGGGCTGTGTTATGCAAACTCCGGCTGTTTGATGTCGAGCAGGAGCTCTTCATCTCTCGACCTTCCATTGTTACTGATGACGCAATAGAATCCTACAGTGGGATTCAGCAATCAATCAGCATCACCAGTCGCTCGAGATTTGGATTACTCTTTCGTCAAAGACTGGAACAGCTTACTTAAAGCCTGTTGGCAGATTCGTCAAATAAAAAAAAAAGAACGTCTTTACACACGCAGGAGAAACGTCACCACGAACAGTCCTTTCTATGAGCGTGGGTTAGACAAACGAGCTGTATGTACACTCCTTTTGTCGGGCGCTTTGAAACGTGTGTCTCTCTGCAAGTGTTCTCCCACAGACATTCAAAGGATCGTCTGGATTGCAGATAAGTACATTTTGTGCAGTATGGTGAATCTGCATTCATGTGATGAGTACTTTCGCTCCCGTTGATGAGCACTTTGCAACGTGTACTTCCATTCTTATTTTAAGGATCCTCAGGAACCCACTGTTACTACATTCTGCGTAGTTTGGTGATCTCATTTTCACCTAATGAATTAAAGACATTTTCCTTCGTTTTATGAGTAAGCTCATCTAATGCTGCAGCGCTAGAAGATGGACACATTTGATTACACAGAGTGACATTTTCTTTGGCTGTATTATACTGCCATCTAGTGTCCAACTACTTTGAATTATTTTCATTTGGTTTCTCTGTTTTGAACTACATTTTGGTCAACTGTTCTTCATTTTCACGATAGACTGTATTATTTTAGGCATCGTTTACCTAGCCTGAACTTAGGTGAAAGGCACATCTTCAATTTAGTTGTTTTGTCCTTTTTGTAGTTACTTACCTACTTTAGTACACCTCAGTGAGTTAAATATAATTATCTCAATATTTTTTTTAAATTATTATTTCCTTTTCTTGTCATTTGGGTTGTGCTCACATCGCTTTTAGTAATCATGCAGAACGTGACGGCTCCTTCCTTCTTTCTATCCGAACCTGGTGAGCCTACTATCAAATGGGAAAAATGGAAAAGGGTATTTGAGCGATATGCAAAAGTTTGTGGGGTAAGTCTTAGTGCTGAAAGGAGAACCTCTCTCTTATTACATTGTCTTGGGTCTGAAGGACAAGATGTTTTTGATCATCTGGCAGATCTTTCTGATGCTGAAAGCAGAGGTCTCAATGAATTTGAGATCTGTATAAAAAAATTAGATAATCACTATCTGCCAAAAGTTAGCACGATACTTGAGAGGTATCACTTCACTAAAAGGCTTCAAAATGATGGTGAGTCAGTGGAGGTGTATGTTACTCAACTAAGGAAACTTGCGTCTTCTTGTAAATTTGACCAATTATTAGACGAGAGAATAAGAGATCAGTTTATGTTGGGGTGTAATTTAGAGAAAGTTCGCAAAGAACTCTGGTTAAGGGATGAACCATCCTTAGATGAAGTATTACAAGTGGCAAAAAGGATTGAACACTCTTTAAAGTGTGTCAACACTTTAAAAAAGGATGTGCAAGTCTCTGTTCAAACTGTTAAAGAAGGAACCAGAAGTAAAATTGTCTCTAAAGGTGATGACACTGTTAAATCTAAAACTAAACCATTTGTTCCAAGATGTTTTAGGTGTGACAAACTTGGGCATTATGCCAACGACAAAAAGTGTCCTGCAATGAAGGTAATTTGTGCTAAATGTAAGCGAAAGGGTCAGCTGTCTGTGGTTTGTAAAACGAAATCTTCTGGTAGCAATGTCAAATCTGTTGAAACCGACATTCAAGAAGAGGACTTTGTCTGTGGACAAATAGCAGTTCAGGTTGAATCTGATGTACAACAAAATGTATTAAGTGAGTGAAGATCTTGTCCTTTGGATGTAATAAAAGTAGAGGGTGAATCCACAAACGTACTTTTTGATTCAGTGGCCAAGATCACTATTGTCTCTAAAACATTCTATCAGACAAAACTTGCAGGCAAAGTCACTCTCCTTAAGGCTGATATACGCCCATTGGCTTATGGGGGTGAATCCATACCACTTTGTGGGTACTTTTTAGGCTTTATAGAGTACTGTCGATGATATGTTTCTGGAAAGGTGTATGTCTTTAAAAAGGGGGACAGTATCATCAGCTGGTTCCACCAGGCTGATTTAGGTGTCATGTTGGACCCAGGGAGTCCCTCTCCAATCATTCTTAAACAGAATGTTCAAACTGTTCATCTCAATTCTGATGGTGATGTTGTGAATATTAGGAAAAAATTTCCAAATGTATTTAGAGAAGAACTGGGATATCTTAAAGGTTTTAAATTGAACATTCCCTTACGTCCTAACTCACAACCTTCTACATGTAAAGTTAGGAGTGTACCCTTGGCGGTGAGAGAGGAGATGAGGAAAGAATTACCAAAACTTAAAGAGGGTGGAATAATTGAGGAGGTCACCAGCACTGAATGGCTTTCTCCCGTGGTCGCTGCACGTAAGGCTAATGAGTATTTACGCTTATGTGTGGACTTGAGGCAACTAAATAAGTGTGTGATAGTTGACAAGTATCCACTACCAAACATCTCAGAACTACTCACATTATTAGGTGGTGCCAAAGTTTTCAGCACAATCAATTTAGTCTCTGCATACCACCAAATTGAGCTGGAAGTGTCTTTTAGAGATCTTTCTTCCTTTATCACACCTTTTGGAACGTTTAGATTTGTTAGGATGTCGTTTGGCCTAGTGTCGGCGGCATCTGTATTTCAACGTGCCATGGAGAAAGTTCTTGAAGGATGTGATGGGGTTTGTGTCTACCAGGATGACATTCTGGTATTTGCCAAAGACCATAAGGAACATAGGAAATTTCTATATGATGTTTTAAGTAACCTTGAAACTGCCAATCTCACCATAAAATTTAGAGAAGTGTCGCTTTGCGACCTCTTCTATTCATTATTTAGGACACACGACTTCTGGTGCAGGTATTTCTCCAAAACCTGATTTAGTTGACACCATTTCTCTTATGCCACCTCCATCTTCCAGAGAGGAACTTATGAAGTTCTTTGGCATGGCGGAGTATTATAATAAATTTGTTGAGGGCTTTGCAGAACATTGCTCAAGTAGGAGAGCACTTTTGAAGAAAGGTGTTGAATTCAAATGGTCTGAAGATTGCGATAAGGAGTTTGTTTCTCTCAAGAAGAAACTCAATGATGCACCTAATCTCAAGGGTTTTAATCCTTCAAAAACATCTGTAGTAACCACAGATGCCAGTGTTAAAGGTTTGGGTGCAGTGCTACAGCAAGAGAGTGAGAATGGCTTGGAAAACCACCACCTTCATTTCCAGAGGTCTTAAGGATACAGAATCACGCTATTCTGTAATTGAGCGCGAAGCTCTTGCAGTGTTTTGGGCCATCAAAAAACTAAAAAAAAATGTGTGGGGAACTAAATTTTTAGTTAAGTCAGATCACAAACCCCTGTGTGAGACATTTTCTAAAAAGGGTATTGACCAAGTTTCTGGGAGAATCAGCAAGTGGGTCATAGCTCTTCAAGAGTATGATTTTGAAATCAAGTACATCCCTGGTGTTGAGAACACTGTAGCTGATGCTCTTTCTAGACTTGTAGAGGGTTCCGGTGATGAAGAGGATGTAGATGACTGGTTAGAGAGTGATTCACATGTGTGTTTTGTGAGTGTAGGAATAATTGATGAGAATCAATGGCGGCTTAAGATATCTTTGGATCCAGTTTTGTCTGAAGTAATGGATATAATTCGGAATGGATGGAGCAAGAAAAATGTTGGGTCGGAAGAGGCTTCAAAGTTTTGGGGTGTTAAAGATGAATTGGAAGTGTGTAATGGTATGCTGTTACGTGGGACTCGGTTGAAACCTCCTTTAGAGATCAGGAACGTTTTGGTGGATATGGCTCATGAATTACACTCTGGTATGTCTAGGACCAAAGAGAGACTCCGTTCCTCTTATTGGTTGCCTGGTATGGACATACAGGTAGAGAGGGTTATTAGAGATTGCATGGTGTGTGCTTCAAGTGAAAAGTCCAAAGTTGTCAGAGTTCAACCAGTGATTGTCAGGGAGCTTCCTCGTGGGCCTTGGAAGAAGGTAGCTTTAGATATTGTGGGTCCAATTCATTCCAATGGGCAACAAACTTTCATTTTGGTTCTTTTGGATTTGTTTTCAAGGTGGCCTGAGATTCAGTTTACCTCTGGTATAGAAACGGTTCATGTCATTAAATTCTTAGAAAGCCTCATGGCTAGAGAGGGATATCCGGAATCCATCTTGACAGATAATGGAGTACAGTTGGTATCAAAAGAAATGGAATTTCTTTTTTAAAAATAGAGGCATAAAACATAAAGACATTTCTCTTTACCATCCGGAAACCAATGGGATGGTTGACAGATTCAATAGAGTAATCAAAGAAAACATTTCATCGGCCAAAAGTTCTGGGAACAACTGGAAAGAACAAGTTGTAAAGAAAATTGAGGACTATAGGATGACTCCGCATAGTTCCACGGGTCAGTCTCACTTTGTTCTTTTCAAAGGGAGGGCTCCTTGTACTCTTGTTGAACCTACATGGGTGAGACGTCTGGAAGAATCTGTTAATACTTCCTCATCTACAAGGATTACAGAGGGGTGGAGAAAGAGAGAAGTGAACAAATGCTTACATAGAAAAGTGAACTTTGATGCAAGAAAATCCACTAAACATACGGCAGTAAATGTTGGAGATAAGGTAGTTATTAGACTTCCAGGATCCAAAGTAAAAATCTCTAAACCTATGTATGTTGTTAAAGTGTTTAATAATGCTGTAAGAACTAATGACCATAACATTTGGAATTTAGGTAGAATCTTGGTGTGTTCTGGTTCCGCAGTGGATGGAGAGAATACATTGAGAAATGAAAATATTTTGTCTGACTTGTCACGCAAATCCTCTAGAGCTGTCAGGAAGCCAGAGTATTTGAAGGATTATATTTCCTAATCAGTTGTGTCTCTTTATCTTGAATATTACTTTCTAATGCATATATGTTTAATTTTTCATGCATCTCTTCTTCTTTTGTTAACAGGGGAGGTGTGTGGTATCCTGGGTGTCATGGTGACGCAGTGGCTGTGACACCTAGACCATGCTGGCTCTTTGCTATGACCATGGGAATGTTCTATGCTGTGTTTCCTAGGTTATAGAATGTGATTATTTGAAGAGTGTGACTGAGCTAGAGCTGGTTGTGGTATTGGATGGGTCCTCTTGTTACTTTGGATTAAACCTGCTTGTTCCTACCTGGACTCCTGAGTCAAATGTCATTCTTCTACTTAAGGCATATTCTCACACCTATGTAGTGCTAAAGGGTGTAATCTTTCTCAAAATTTACAGCATGAAGCATATCTGTGCAATCACCCACAGTTAGTAGATCTTATACTGTGTTTTTACTGGTATTCAGGTGTTTATGAAACGTAATGTCTCTATAAACCTTAATGCGATTTTCAATTTATGTTAGAGTGAATGAACACATGTTAGAGTGAAAATACACATGCAAGTGTGAGTTACCTTTATGAACTGCCCGAGTAATGTCTCCGTAGACATTGATGTGATCAGAAATGTATTAAACCTTGAATATCTTTGAAAAGAGCGTTTGATGATTATGTACATTATTAAAATGTACTTCTTATGTACCTAATCCGACATAAAATTTTAAGTCTGGTGTTTCACATCTATACATTAGCCACTGATAAGGCATGCACAACCAGGTCACAGGCACAACTCTTTGTAGATTGTAAAAATACCTTACACATAGGTGCCGATCACGATCCGGTAAAAAATGTCCCCGTACGACTCGTATCGGGTCTTTTTACCGTACGAATCGTACAAGTGCCGTACGAACTGGCAATCACGATTCGCATGGTAAAAAGTCCATACGAACCGCACTGGGAATATTTCCCCACACGTCCTCGGGTCGGAAAATGTGTCCGACACGTCCTCGTACGATTCACCGTACAAACGTGAAAGGTGAACTCCGACCGGGGAATCACGATCCATCCCGGGCGTCCGAATGTACAACCGTATGGTGAAAAGACCGTCCGCACCGAACTCCCATAACAACCATGGAGACGTCCAAACAGGTGCCCGGTACGTGCCGTACCCCCCCAGCCCCCGTAGGTACGCGCCGACCCCCCCCCAGCCCCCGTAGGTACGCGCCGACCCCCCCCCAGCCCCCGTAGGTACGCGCCGACCCCCCCCCAGCCCCCGTAGGTACGCGCCGACCCCCCCCAGCCCCCGTAGGTACGCGCCGACCCCCCCCAGCCCCCGTAGGTACGCGCCGACCCCCCCCCCAGCCCCCGTAGGTACGCGCCGACCCCCCCCCAGCCCCCGTAGGTACGCGCCGACCCCCCCCAGCCCCCGTAGGTACGCGCCGACCCCCCCCAGCCCCCGTAGGTACGCGCCGACCCCCCCCCCAGCCCCCGTAGGTACGCGCCGACCCCCCCCCCAGCCCCCGTAGGTACGCGCCGACCCCCCCAGCCCCCGTAGGTACGCGCCGACCCCCCCCCAGCCCCCGTAGGTACGCGCCGACCCCCCCCCCAGCCCCCGTAGGTACGCGCCGACCCCCCCTGTGTGTACACCCGTGTACGGTGCGTACCCCCCGTGTACGCTCGAGTCGAACCCCCCCGTGTACGCTCGAGTCGGACCCCCCCGTGTACGCTCGAGTCGTACCCCCACCCGTGTATGTACGGTGCGTACCCCCCCCGTGTACGCTCGAGTCGAACCCCCCCGTGTACGCTCGAGTCGAACCCCCCCGTGTACGCTCGAGTCGAACCCCCCCGTGTACGCTCGAGTCGAACCCCCCCGTGTACGCTCGAGTCAGACCCCCCCGTGTACGCTCGAGTCAGACCCCCCCGTGTACGCTCGAGTCGGACCCCCCCGTGTACGCCCGAGTCGAACCCCCCCGTGTACGCTCGAGTCGAACCCCCCCGTGTACGCTCGAGTCGAACCCCCCCGTGTACGCTCGAGTCGAACCCCCCCGTGTACGCTCGAGTCGAACCCCCCCGTGTACGCTCGAGTCAGACCCCCCCGTGTACGCTCGAGTCGGACCCCCCCGTGTACGCCCGAGTCGAACCCCCCCGTGTACGCTCGAGTCGAACCCCCCCGTGTACGCTCGAGTCGGACCCCCCCGTGTACGCTCGAGTCGTACCCCCACCCGTGTATGTACGGTGCGTACCCCCCCCGTGTACGCTCGAGTCGAACCCCCCGTGTACGCTCGAGTCGAACCCCCCCGTGTACGCTCGAGTCGAACCCCCCCGTGTACGCTCGAGTCGAACCCCCCCGTGTACGCTCGAGTCAGACCCCCCCGTGTACGCTCGAGTCGGACCCCCCCGTGTACGCCCGAGTCGAACCCCCCCGTGTACGCTCGAGTCGAACCCCCCCGTGTACGCTCGAGTCGAACCCCCCCGTGTACGCTCGAGTCGAACCCCCCCGTGTACGCTCGAGTCGAACCCCCCCGTGTACGCTCGAGTCAGACCCCCCCGTGTACGCTCGAGTCGGACCCCCCGTGTACGCTCGAGTCGAACCCCCCCGTGTACGCTCGAGTCGAACCCCCCCGTGTACGCTCGAGTCGAACCCCCCCGTGTACGCTCGAGTCGAACCCCCCCGTGTACGCTCGAGTCGAACCCCCCCGTGTACGCTCGAGTCAGACCCCCCCGTGTACGCTCGAGTCGGACCCCCCCGTGTACGCCCGAGTCGAACCCCCCCGTGTACGCTCGAGTCGTACCCCCACCCGTGTATGTACGGTGCGTACCCCCCCGTGTACGCTCGAGTCGAACCCCCCCGTGTACGCTCGAGTCGAACCCCCCCGTGTACGCTCGAGTCGGACCCCCCCGTGTACGCTCGAGTCGTACCCCCACCCGTGTATGTACGCGCTGGGGGTACGCACCGTACATACACGGGTGGGGGTACGACTCGAGCGTACACGGGGGGGTTCGACTCGGGCGTACACGGGGGGGTCCGACTCGAGCGTACACGGGGGGGTCTGACTCGAGCGTACACGGGGGGGTTCGACTCGAGCGTACACGGGGGGGTCCGACTCGAGCGTACACGGGGGGGTTCGACTCGAGCGTACACGGGGGGTACGCACCGTACACGGGTGTACACACGGGGGGGTCGGCGCGTACCTACGGGGGCTGGGGGGGGGTCGGCGCGTCCCTACGGGGGCTGGGGGGGGTCGGCGCGTACCTACGGGGGCTGGGGGGGGGTCGGCGCGTACCTACGGGGGCTGGGGGGGGGTCGGCGCGTACCGGGCCACCTACTCTGGTCGATTCGCGCCGTACTTCGCTTTTGCGGCACTTTTTGGGTGCCGTGAAAATATTGCCGTCCGGACTGCTGTCGGTTCGAATCGTAATTCCTGGTTCGTGAAACGCTGCCTGAAAGCGTCCCGACGTCACGTCGCAGCATTCCCGGATCACATTCGTATGTATATTTTCGTCGGTCGGTGTTTTTTACGATTCGTACGGAAATGGTGTTTCCGTGCGAATCGTAATTCCATGTTTGTAAAGTTTTACAACCGGGTACGAGTCGGACGGGGAATTCGCTCCGACCGACGGTTCGTACGCAGTTTTTAACGGATCGTAATCGGCACCCAATTCTTGAAATTAGCAGAATGGTATACGTCATTACAACATTCACAGTCACTTCACTTCAGAAAACTTTATTCGATCATTTTAGAAAACAATCATAATAGCACAATAAAATTCATGACAATGGGAAGACGGAAACCAATGGGTTTGACTAAAAACAGATTAAACACATTAAGATAAAAAGGACATACTTTTTCTTGCAGATACAGATTTTAAAATCTATACAGCAGTAAAATAACACACATCAGGTTCATCAAGTGCAAATAGAAGGCTCATAGCGGATTTCGCAGTGAGCACAAAGTATTTTTTAAAAAGTGGTTTCAAGTAAGTGATTCGAAAACACAAATATAGTGGGCAAATCAATAAAAAATGCTCAGAACTTTGTTTCGAAATCCCATCACACGGGCATGGGGCAGAGGTATGTTTCTTAATTTGAGGGTAAGCTACCAGTTTATGAACTATCCCTAGTCGCAGTCTAGTAAGGACATGCTGATGAGAGTATTTAGTGACCACTTTTAGATACTTTTAGAAACCAAATTCAGCCGAATTATAAGAATGGTAATATATATGGGTAGAGAACTGGCATGTGGCATCACTACGTAGTTTAGCTTTACCCCCCAAATAAACATGTTTTAACTCCTTCTTCGGTATATCAATGGCGCAGGCAGGGTCTTCAAAGACGTTCAAATTAAACACATCTCTAAACGTAGTGATAGTATAATTAAACGGTGAGCAGTCTATATATCGACTTTTTAATATCGAGGGACATAAATATCGAGTCAAAAATATCGAATGTACAAAATATCGAAATAGATAATATCGATGTGAAAAATATCGTTTTTTTTTTTTACTGATATGTCGATGTAAGTAATATCGTTAGTAATAATATCGACATGTGAAAATATCATCATTGTGTGTTTAGTAAATATTTTGAAGTTGTTTGTATAAATAGTTAAAATGTATATAATATGAGAAATATTTATATTGTTTTAGGGGCGGGATGTTGGGTTATAGGGGATAAGGGTGGGGAGTGTTTTAAAAAAGTTAATTTATTTTTTTAATATATTGTAAAATTTAATTAGTAAATTTTATTTAAAATGTGAAATGTATATTTAATTTTAGGAGCGGGATGTTGGTTTATAGGGGATAAGGGTGGGAAGTGTTTTAAAAATGTTTATATATTGTTTAATTTAAAAAAAAATAATAATTTAGAAATTGTAAATTAAATTTTGAATTTTACAAATAATTTTAGGAACGGGATGTTGGTTTATAGGGGATAAGGGTGGGAAGTGTTTTAAAAAGGTTTATATATTTGTTAATTTAAAAAAATATATATTTATGAATTGTAAATTAAATTTAGAATTGTACAAAAAATTTTAGGAGCGGGATGTTGGTTTATAGGGGATAAGGGTGGGAAGTGTTTTAAAAATGTTTATATATAGTTTACATTTTTTAAAAATGTATTTAGAAATTGTAAATTAAATTTAGAATTTTACAAATAATTTTAGGAGCGGGATGTTGGTTTATAGGGGATAAGGGTGGGAAGTGTTGAAATTTTTTTTATATATTTGTTAATTTTTTATTAAAATTATTTAGAAATTGTAAATTACATTTCGAATTTTATAAATATTTTTAGGAGCGGGATGTTGGTTTATAGGGGATAAGGGTGGGAAGTGTTTTAAAAATGTTTATATATTGTTTAAATTTTGTAATAATTTATTTAGAAATTGTAAATTAAATTTAGATTTTTACAAATAATTTTAGGAGCGGGATGTTGGTTTATAGGAGATAAGGGTGAGAAGTGTTTTAATTTTTTTTATATATTTGTTAATTTTTTATTTAAAATATTTAGAAATTGTAAATTAAATTTCGAATTTTACAAATATTTTTAGGAGCGGGATGTTGGTTTATAGGGGATAAGGGTGGGAAGTGTTTTAAAAATGTTTATATATTTGTTAATTTTTTATAAAAATTATTTAGAAATTGTAAATTAAATTTAGAATTTTAAAACTATTTTTAGGAGCAGAATGTTGGGTTATAGGGGATAAGGGTGGGAAGTTAATTTTAAATGTTTATATATTTTTTAATTTAAAAAAATAATTATTTAGAAAAATTAAATATAATTTAGAATTTTACAAATCACATAATTAAATATAGATTTCTGTCAGAATAGTAAATTAATTAAGTTCAGTGTCCAGCACTTATCTTAATTAAATATAGACTGGAGTGGGAATAGTAAATTAATAAAGTTCATTGTCCAGCACCTACTGTAATTTAATATAGTTTGGAGTGAGAATAGTAAATTAATTAAGTTCAGTGTCCAGCACTTATCTTAATTAAATATAGATTGGAGTGGGAATAGTAAATTAATTCAGTTCAGTGTCCAGCACATACTATAATTAAATATAGGTTGGAGTGAGAATAGGAAATTAATTTAGTTCAGTGTCCAGCACCTACCCTAATTTAATATAGGTTGGAGTGAGAATAGTAAATTAATTCTGTTCAGTGTCCAGCAGTTATCTTAATTAAATATAGAGTGGAGTGGGAATAGTAAATTAATTAAGTTCAGTGTCCAGCATCTACCCTAATTAAATATAGATTGGAGTGAGAATAGTAAATTAATTAAGTTCAGTGTCCAGCAGTTATCTTAATTAAATATAGAGTGGAGTGGGAATAGTAAATTAATTAAGTTCAGTGTCCAGCACCTACTCTAATTTAATATAGGTTGGAGTGAGAATAGTCAATTAATTATGTTCAATGTCCAGCACTTATCTTAATTAAATATAGACTAGAGTGGGAATAGTAAATTAATTAAGTTCAGTGTCCAGCATCTACCCTAATTAAATATAGATTGGAGTGAGAATAGTAAATTAATTAAGTTCAGTGTCCAGCACTTATCTTAATTAAATATAGATTGGAGTGGGAATAGTAAATTAATTAAGTTCTGTGTCCAGCACATACTCTAATTAAATATAGGTTGGAGTGAGAATAGTAAATTAATTAAGTTCAGTGTCCAGCACTTATCTTAATTAAATATAGACTGGAGTGGGAATAGTTAATTAATTAAGTTCAGTGTCCAGCACCTACTCTAATGTAATATAGGTTGGAGTGAGAATAGTAAATTAATTAAGTTCAGTGTCCAGCACTTATCTTAATTAAATATAGACTGGAGTGGGAATAGTAAATTAATTCAGTTCAGTGTCCAGCACATACTATAATTAAATATAGGTTGGAGTGAGAATAGTAAATTTATTAAGTTCAGTGTCCAGCACTTATCTTAATTTAATATAGACTGGAGTTGGAATAGTAAATTATTTTAGTTCAGTGTCCAGCACCTACCCTAATTTAATATAGGTTGGAGTGAGAATAGTAAATTAATTAAGTTCAGTGTCCAGCAGTTATCTTAATTAAATATAGACTGGAGTGGGAAAAGTAAATTAATTAAGTTCAGTGTCCAGCACCTACTCTAATTTAATATAGGTTGGAGTGAGAATAGTAAATTAATTATGTTCAGTGTCCAGCACTTATCTTAATTAAATATAGACTAGAGTGGGAATAGTAAATTAATTAAGTTCAGTGTCCAGCATCTACCCTAATTAAATATAGATTGGAGTGAGAATAGTAAATTAATTAAGTTCAGTGTCCAGCACTTATCTTAATTAAATATAGATTGGAGTGGGAATAGTAAATTAATTAAGTTCTGTGTCCAGCACATACTCTATTTAAATATAGGTTGGAGTGAGAATAGTAAATTAATTAAGTTCAGTGTCCAGCACTTATCTTATTTAAATATAGACTGGAGTGGGAATAGTTAATTAATTAAGTTCAGTGTCCAGCACCTACTCAAATGTAATATAGGTTGGAGTGAGAATAGTAAATTAATTAAGTTCAGTGTCCAGCACTTATCTTAATTAAATATAGACTGGAGTGGGAATAGTAAATTAATTCAGTTCAGTGTCCAGCACATATTCTAATTAAATATAGGTTGGAGTGAGAATAGTAAATGTATTAAGTTCAGTGTCCAGCACTTATCTTAATTTAATATAGACTGGAGTGGGAATAGTAAATTATTTACGTTCAGTGTCCAGCAGCTACTCTAATTTAATATAGGTTGGAGTGAGAATAGTAAATTAATTTAGTTCAGTGTCCAGCAGTTATCTTAATTAAATATAGACTGGAGTGGGAATAGTAAATTAATTAAGTTCAGTGTCCAGCACATATTCTAATTAAATATAGGTTGGAGTGAGAATAGTAAATTAATTAAGTTCAGTGTCCAGCACTTCTCTTAATTAAATATAGACTGGAGTGGGAATAGTTAATTAATTAAGTTCAGTGTCCAGCACCTACTCTAATGTAATATAGGTTGGAGTGAGAATAGTAAATTAATTTATTTCAGTGTCCAGCACCTACTATAATTTAATATAGGTTGGAGTGAGAATAGTAAATTAATTAAGTTCAGTCTGTAGTGGGAGTAGTATGTTAATTAAGTTTGGTAAATAGCAAATATTAGAATTAAATATAGAGTTGAATAGGAACAGTTAAATTAATTTGTTTTAATTTACAAATAATCTGTAGATTTTAGTTTTGGTTGGATAAAAGATAGAAGTTATATCAGAATGCAAATTCAATTTTTTTTTATAAATTAGTAGAAAGGAAAATAAGATTTGTTTTATAGTTGTTGGAATGTATATTCATTAGAGAGAAAATATTGTTTATTATTACGCATATTCTAATTATTAAATCATTGAAATAAACATGTAATAAAATTATTAATATTTAACATTTGTATTATAGTCATAATTTTTTTATAATGGATATATATTTGTTTAAGGTATATTTTGGACATGAATATATGAACACACTAAATAATTAAAAATAAAAAAATCTGATTTTTATAGCTGTTTAATATTTATAAATTTATATTGTGTACTCTCAAAATTTTTAGACTTTATTTGAATTTATAAGAAATTGTATGTTTTGAAATATATGATTAATATATTTTAATTATTAATATTTATATTAAATAATTAATATTGAAATGGTTTACATTTTAGAATATGTATTTTTTTTTTGCTATGTTGTAGATACAATATATTAATTATATCATGTTCATCTATTTATTTTGGTAATATATACAGTTTTATTGATATATTAATAAAAATATTTTATTTATTATATTTATTTTAATACGTTAAATATTTTCACATAGATAAAAAAAATAGGTATTCTTTTTGAGTATTTTATTGTAATGTTTTACTAATTTTTAAAGTAATGTGTAATGTTAAATAAATGGTTAGGGCATTTATTGGTATTTTTTTAGTTGTTATGTTTGTTTGGGTCTTTTATTTTGTAACCGCTCGCTGTTGTTTTGGGTTATTTTGGTCGAATCCAGGTCGCGGTCGGGAGCTGTTTCGCGTTTGAGAAGGTAAGAGTTATTTTCTTTATTATTAAATAGTTTTACGTGTTTTGTGGAAGTAGTAATGTTGTAATAAGTGTGTATGTATTGATGTTTTAGAAGTTAGGGTGTTAGTAATAGTTTGTATACGGTTTTATAATTTACGTTGTGTTCCGTGTTTGTGGCTTTGTTAGTGTTTTGTTATTTCGGTGTGTTAAAGTTTTATAGTGTTTGAATAACGTTTGTAGTGATGTTTTTAGGTGCCTTATGTGTGTTTGTGTGTGGGTGGGAATGTTTGTTTCTCTTTTGTAGGTTTTACGGAGAAGATATTTTCGTCGGTTTCAAACACCTTATTTTTTTTAAAGGAAGTGTGTATTAGTTGTGTTTACTAATCTTTATTTTACACTTCCTTTATTGTTCGGGTTTCCAGGAGCGGTTATTTACCTTTTTAATATTTGTCCGGATTTTTATGGTTAATGGATAGTCGTTTTTTTCCGTAGACGTTGTTTTCGATAAACAGTTGTATTTTTACATTTTATTTGGATTTTTTTTATATACCTATGGATTTTGAACTACCTGGATTTATTTGGAAGGAATGTTATTATCTCATTGGAGCAACTACACAGGTAAGTTCATTTAAATATTTTAATTGTTGGTGGCCAAACCTTATATATTTAATATTGTTGTTGTGTACTTGGTTTGTTTAATTATGTTGTCTAAATATATGTCGATATAATTGATTTATATATTTTAGACCACATAATTAAATATGTGATATAATAAAGTGGTTTATTTATGTTGTGATAGTTGTTTTAGTAGAATTGTGGGTTAATATTTAGGAAAGGGTTTAGAAGAGAGTTTGAGCTATTATATTTAAGTACTCAAGTCCTCTTGTGGATGGGTATAGCTGTACCTGTTGTTGTAGGTAATTATACATTTGAGTAGTTTGTCTAGATTGTTTTGGTTTTAATTGTAGGACAGATTGTTGCATTCGGAATTCTTGGAAACTTTGTTCCTTTTGTATGGCAATTAGTAGTTTTTGGAGTGTTGGAGTTGTTCTCCCAGTAGAAGTTAGGAATGCATTATGCCAGCCCTCGACGGCGTTGTTAGTTTTGGCTTGTTGGTTGAGTGTACTTACATATACATTCCACCAAGGTATTTGGAACTTGGGCTGACGTCTATGGCCTGATCTGTGTAGTCTCCCCACCCAGGTATCCTCAAAATAATCTAAGAGGGGAGATAACTTTACTTCATTTTGTTTGTAGAATGGACTTTCTAATAAAAGATTGTAATGTTCTGCAACATCTGTGGTTGGTACATAAGCTAGGGCTGTTAGAAGTTTTATTTGATGTGCAAAACTTATGTTAGTGGCATATTCTACACTTAGTGAAGATTTTTGTAAATGTCTCCATATACATTGGTTTAGATGGAAGTTACATCCTTGGATAGCTGTATGGGGGTACAGTTTTAGAATGCAATTTATCATGGCTTGCTCAAAGTCTATGATAATTCTTTGAGGGTAAAACTCATTTGATTCTTGTTTTAGTTTGCCTAGCATTTCATTATATGTTGTGTTTTGTTTGTTAGGTAATAGTGCATAAATTAAAGGTATGGAAGTGTTGTGATATTGACCGTGTATTGTGTAAAGCTGGTAGAATGGTTTTGGGCATATTGTAAAGGTGCCATCCATCATCCATGTTTGGCATTGTTGCAGTTTAGTTATATTGTTTGCAGTAGCAAACATTATGATTCTTTTTTCTGTGCTTTTGTTATCAAAAAAAATAAAAGGTTTATTATTGTGGGTGATAGTTAATTCTGGTGGAATGATGATCTCTTGAAAAGTTTTAGGGGATGGTATAGTTGTCGTGGTTGCTTTTTTGGTCCTAGCAATAGTTCTTTTTATAGAAGCAATTGATGGTAATTGGCCTCTTGCTTCTTTGGGAACTCTAGGTAATAGTTCTTTTAGGATTACACTTGTAGCAGCTTGTGAACCAGTGCTTAATTCTTTGATATTTTCAAGGGTTGATCTGACTTCTATTTCAGAGAGATTGGGTGGATGGTTATGCTCTCTTGTATATAGTACAGTTGTTTCTCTTGTTGTTGCTCGTCCGTAGCATTTGTTAGAATAATATTTAGAACACTTCCAGTTCACTTTTCGGTCCGTCTGCTTTTCTTGGGTGTATGTGTAACCCATGTAACACAATAGGAATTTTCCTTTCTGCGAAGTTATAAATTGGGCTTCTTCTGTCATCGTGATGTGTGAGAAATCTGGAAAAAATGTATATGAAAATATATGCAATAGTACTTTATATGTTTAAATGAAAATAGCAAAAAAACATTTTTTTTATATATACTTACCAAGGTGCCGATCACGATCCGGTAAAAAATATCCCCGTGCGACTCGTATCCGGTCTTTTTACCGTACGAATCGTACAAGTGCCGTACGAACTGGCAATCACGATTCGCATGGTAAAAAGTCCATACGATCCGCATTGGGAATCATTCCCCACACGTCCTCGGGTCGGAAAATGTGTCCGACACGTCCTCGGATGATTTACCGTACAAACGTGAAAGGTGAAGTCCGACCGAGTAATCACGATCCATCCCGTGCATCCGAGGATACAACCGGATGGAAAAATCACCGTCCGCACCGAACTCCCATAGCAACCATGGAGACGTGCCCGCATACGCGCCCCCAGCCCCCGTAGGTACGCGCCGAACCCCCCCAGCCCCCGTAGGTACGCGCCGACCCCCCCCAGCCCCCGTAGGAACGCGCCGACCCCCCCCCAGCCCCCGTAGGTACGCGCCGACCCCCCCCAGCCCCCGTAGGTACGTGCCGACCCCCCCCAGCCCCCATAGGTACGCGCGTACCTACGGGGGCTGGGGGGGGGTACGGTGCGTACCTACGGGGGCTGGGGGGGGTCGGCGCATACCTACGGGGGCTGGGGGGGGTCGGCGCGTACCTACGGGGGCTGGGGGGGGGTACGGTGCGTACCAGGCCACCTACTCTGGTCGAGTCGCGCCGTACTTCGCTTTTGCGGCACTTTTTGGGTGCCGTGAAAATATTGCCGTCCGGACTGCTGTCGGTTCGAATCGTGATTCCTGGGTCGTGAAACGCTGCCTGAAAGCGTCCCGACGTCACGTCGCAGCATTCCCGGATCACATTCGTATGTATATTTTCGTCGGTCGGTGTTTTTCACGACTCGTACGGAAATGGTGTTTCCGTGCGAATCGTAATTCCATGTTTGTAAAGTTTTACGACCGGGTACGAGTCGGACGGGGAAAACGCTCCGACCGACGGTTCGTACCCGGTTTTTACCGGATCGTAATCGGCACCCAAGTGTTTTTGGTTGTATTTGAATGAAGATGTTGTTTGTAGACAAAATGCTGTTTAGTTGATGTAGTCTCTGAAAGTTAAAGAACATATATTGTTTTGGTTGGTTTAGTTTTTTAAGTGGGGTGGTATTGCTGTTTGGTATAGACTATATATTTTTTTTTAATCGTATTTTATTGTTTTACAAATCAACAACTCAAAAAACATTCTCCCGCCTTCACCTGTCCCGGAAGTACCACACATTTATCATCAAGACCAATTATTCAGGAGAAGGAACAACCTTCCCACCCAGTTCTCTACCCCCCCCACCACATGTCAATGTACCCCCATCCCCTACCCCTCTTACTATGTGCCCCTCCTCCCTAATAAATAAGATGCAGTAGCCCAACCTCTCCCTAAGCAAACAGAGCCTTCCCTCATGCCCAGTGGTATAGACTATAGCTGTTAATTTATACAGGTTTTTTAAAACTTAAAAAAGA
This sequence comes from Triturus cristatus, assembly GCF_964204655.1. Taxonomy (NCBI): domain Eukaryota; kingdom Metazoa; phylum Chordata; class Amphibia; order Caudata; family Salamandridae; genus Triturus; species Triturus cristatus. The sequence goes on from NC_140591.1 coordinate 822,470,901, forward strand.
GAACATGGATTTGTTTAGGGGTTTAGGATGTTTTGGGGTTTGAGTAGGATTTAATTAATATTTTAGAAAGTATTTTGATAGTATACTTACTTTTTAGTGAGTCTTTTCTGGCAATCTTCAATATTTTCTTTAGCTGTTTGGAGTAATATCTGTAGTGGAAACATAAAGAGATGGAATATATAAGTTAGTTATTTATGTGAGTAAAGATAAATTAGTGTTTTAGTTTAATTTGGCAGTTTAGTTAGAAAAGAATATTTACTTACGTTTTTAGAATAGTAGTAGGATGTAGGTTTCTTCTGTTTAGCAGAGTTTCTTCTTCGTTCAATGCTTTGGTTTAAGGCACAGTAGAAGACTTGTTTTAATTGGTTTATATAGTGGTTTTAAATTGTTTCTTGAATGTTATTGGTTGTTTTCTGTATGTGGCCTTTCTATTGGATGGTTTGAATTTTTTTTAGTTAATTGGTTTCCTTTTATGGAAAATGCTAAGTAAGAGTATATTTAGTTTTAAAGGAGGAGAGTTTAAAATCATTATATATAAACAGATTGTTTATAATGTGTAGTAATTTGTTTTTAAATGTGTTCGAAATGCCAATGTGATAATTATTTCAGTGTTTTTTTATTATGTTGTTAAATATTGAGATCGCTATAAATGTTATGTTTATGTTTAAGTAGAATCTCATTTGAAAATGTATGTTTTGGGAAAATATTGTCTTTATGTTGTTTAAAGTATTGGTTTTATTAGTATTAGAATTGTCGATATATTTAAAAAAAACGATATTATTGATGTCTATATTTTGGTTATCGATATTTGTGACATGTGTCATATTTATTTACTCATGTCGATATTTAGTATTGCGATATTTATGTGTGCGATTTTTGTGTGATCGATATAATTGTATTACGATATTGTAGTGTCGATATTAGTGTCGTTTTTTAAATAAGTATACAATGTCGATATTTTTGATGTCGATATATTTGATGCGATATTTGTGTAGTTCGATAATGTGTCTGTCGATAATATGTCAGAGATCCTAATTAAACCATGGGATCAGTCTAAATTTATCTAAACGGAGGCAATCATTGATAATTTTCCTCGTAAAGCCAGTTTGCTCCTTAGACCAGATGGATCTCCATACCAGTAGGGGTCTTAATCCTATGAGGTCTGCCAGGTGCTCCAATCCGACCTCCTGGTGGGTCAGTCTGGTAGAGGCTGAGGATGGTAAACAAAGGAGCCTTTTTAAAAATGTATTTTCCTCCACTTGTAAAGCCTCATGGCGACAATGTCCCCACACGCCTGAACCATAAAGGGCCAAAGATACACATCTGTGGTGGTAAATATACAACATGTCATATATGCGCCTACTTCCCAATTTGGAAGCAAATTTAAAGATACCAAAGGCACATTTCCTCATTTTTGCCCTAACATTAGACATCTCCTGAGCCCATAAACCACCACTATTAAAAGTGATACCCAAGTAACAAAATTTCTCAACCACTTGGATCATTTGATCATCAAACACAAAGGTTCTTAATTTTTTTACTTTCTTCCCACAGGCCATAATAAAAGTTTTGGAGTTGTTAATCTTGAGCTTTCTCCCTTTAATAAAATCCAAAAATTTATCCATGAGTCTCTGCAGTCCGACAGGGGTTCTAGATAGAAGCACTGTGTCATCTGCATAAAGCAATACTGGAATTGCTAGTCCTTCAGCGGTTGGGGCATCAGCATTAACCAGTCTCAACTCGGACTCAATGGCATTAATAAAAAGGGAGAAAAGAAGGGGAGCGAGGACGCAGCCTTGCCTAATGCCGCAACCCACTCTAATGTTGGGTGTACATTCTCCCGCTTGACCACAGCGAATCCTAGCCGACAATTTACTATACAGTCGTGCCAGGAAATAAATAATTTCAGATGGTGCACCTAGATCCAGTAGGGTTGTCCACAGTAATGCATGGTCCACCAGATCGAATGCACTTGAAAGGTCCGCAAAACAGAGGAATAAAGAGCCCTGTTTTGCACGCGTATATTTACCTATAATCAAATCTAGGTTAATGCACTGTTCAATCGTGCCCAGCCCCATGCGAAACCCAAACTGGGAATCAGCAAGGATTCCATTGACCTCTGCCCATTCCTCCAGTCGCAACAATAACACCCTACTCATTATTTTCAAGGAGGAGTCAAGAAGTGAGATAGGGCGATAGTTCTTAGCCTCGCCCCTGTCTCCTTTCTTGTAAATTGGAATGATTATAGACTCGCCCCAGGACCGGGGGAAGGAGGCCATGGCAACTGCATTAAAGACCTTGGTCAAAAAAGGACTTCATAGCTGTACATCAGCTTTGTAAAGGTCAATCGGAACCCCATCAGGGCCGGGTGCCTTACCTCCCTTACTACACCGGATGGCGTTATCTACCTCAGCGATGGTAATATTAAGGAAAGTATTAGGACTAGAGTCAGTAGGCACGGCACTCCCCAGAGCTGACCCCCCTGGATTAAAAATACTAGAATAGTAAGAGACCCAGTTTTCCTCGCTAACCTGGGCAGATAATACTGGGTAAACCTCATTCTGGAGAAAGGGACTATTTACAGTATTCCAAAATAACTTAGTATCCTTAAGCACAGCTGCCTTAGACAAGTTTTCCCATGCTTCTTCCCTTAACTCCTGCTTTCTTTGGATCAAGTGCTCCTTATAAATACCCCTTAGCGAACTAACAACATCCCTATCCCTGGGGTTGCTAGTGAGGGCTTTTTTAAATTCTTGTAAGGATTTTGTGCATGCCCCATCAAACCAGCCTATAACAGCCCTTGGTCCCCTAGCCTTGTTGTTTGTCAAGATCTTTTTGGTTATCTCATTTATTTTGTCAAACCCAACAAGGATTCTAGTGGTCCCCACATCAGTATCGAGGCAGCGTTCCAACTCGTGGAGACAGGCAACCACAATTTTAGTCAACAGCTGCTCTGCGTTATGCCTGGCCCATTTAATCCTTGTGCCATTTGGTCTATAGGGGATAATATCCCCAACAGTCCCACACACTACTCTATCCTTTCTCCCCCAGAAGAACAATTGCATCGTGATGCAATTATGATCACTAATGGCCAAATCTAGGATTTCCGGGGTGCTACACAGGGTATTAATGCTTTCTGAGACTAATAGATAATCTATAATAGTGGCTGAATTCCTTCCTACGAAGGTTGGGACCTGATTGCCCTCATTATCTTTACCTGGCAAAAGTATTAATACATCCAGTTTTTGCATAAGAGTGTTAAGAGCATCCCCATAAGCCGTATGTACAAAATGGGCCCGGTCCACCCCTCCGTCCCCTTCAAAGCGACACACGCTCGTAAATGATTCAGGGCACATATGAATGTTAAAATCCCCTCCCCACAGAATATCAAAGGAGACGCGATTTAGCCCACATAATCTGTCTACTGCTGAGTCGAGTTCATCAACTACTAGGGTACTGGCCTGATCAAATACATTATTATAGTGGTTAATGATTAGGACATTACGCCCTCCTCTGTGCTGCAACCATAATACCTGAGAGTGTGAGCCGACTGTGGTATAGAATTTGACTCGCACCGGGAGACTTACTGACAGCAAAATCACCAACCCTCCTTTGGCTCTACCCATGTTTGAGCTCTGTGCCAGGCAATTAAAAGTGACATATCCATCAAGATAGATCTCTTCTGTAAGCCACGTCTCATGTAGACAGAGTATATCATACATAGTAATGAACTCCTGCCAACCTAGGGATTCTATGTTTTTCCGCCATCCTGCGATGTTCCAACTCACTAAATTATAACCTTTACCTGGGGTACTAACCTTAGGAGCAATATGCTCTCCCACAGAAAGAGGGGGCGATAGCCTGGTGACTGGCTCATCTCTGGGTTGGGATTTATTAAGTACCAAAGAATTAATGGGTACCGTCAAAGGTAAACTCTCAACTTGTGCGGTCTCTGAAGGCATCTGCTCCCCCAGAATCTCATCTACTTTATCCAGGCTACTCGCTAGGGGCCCTTTATCCTGATCAAAGCAGTCACCCATGATTTGACTGTCAGGGGGCAGTCAATCTACTGCGTCAAGGCAGCTGAAGCGGTTATAGTCGCAGAAATGATCATGGGCAAACATAGGACCAGGCCTGCTAATATATCTCCTACGATGTCCCCTTGAATTGACCCTCGTCCACTCCTCATGGCCTCTCCCGTATGCCATGCTAGTTGGTGGATAGAAGAAAGACAGTGGTAGGGTTTGAATGGTAGAGTCCAGGGACCTATTAAATCCAGCACAAACATGGGCAACAGTTCTAGGGTCCCTGAAATTGACAGTTATACAGTCCCCATTTATAGTTTTAGGCGATTTCCCCAACCAAGGTATCTGTCTTACCATCAGGATCTCACTAGATAAGTGGGATGGCAAAGCTCTCTTCCAATTTAGCCAGCGGATCACTTTACTTTTTAGGGAGCTGAAAGATTCACCTTCCTCCTCTTCTAGTGCCGGTGCTCCTGCCAGTACCACCGTGAAACGGTTAGAGTCGGGTGGGAGGTCCGGATATCGGGGTCTATTTCTACTACACTCTCTGACTAGGGCTGGAGGAACCACATTACCATCTGCTTTATTTCCGGGAATAACGCACCCATCCACCGAGGAAGCAACAGACAGCTTAGGGACTTCCTGTGGCACTGGTTTATTTGGCCCAGGGAGTCCTACTTTATTATTGTTAGGCGTACTCAAATCTATAGATGGTATGGTCCCCCTATTTACACAGACTGGGGTGGTAGCAACGTCTTGCTTGGTGGCCACACTTGGATTTGCCACCAGCACAGCTGTATTTTTCTCGATGTTACTTAATCTAAGGTCGATTTGTTCTAGTTTAACCTCAAGAGGTCGTAAAAGGGATTTAAATAGGGCTCCCAGGCTTTCTATAGACAGTCCAGGGTCCAGAGGTGCTGGCCTAGAATTATTAGAGATAGGTTCGGTTAAGTCGACCATTCCAATCCCTGCATCCTTTGGTTCTATAATCGGCCTAGGTAGTTGGGAGCTACCACCTTGCAGCTTAGCTAGTTTAGGCTTATACCCGTTTTCTTTTTGGAATGGCCCCTTCTTTGGTCCCTTGAATAGTCCCTTGATTTACTATGCTAGCAATAGGGGCCCCTGTAGTATCATTTTCATGGGCGACGCCATGATTAGACAGGAGTGAATCAATTTCGGGCGAAATTTCATTCACTAGAATGTCTAACTCCTGCAAATCATTTCCCCCCATTCCTGAGGTAGTGTTGGGCTCTATTGGCTGTGTTACTGTGATAACAGGGATTGGGTTCCTATCTGGGCTTTTGGCTAAGGCGATCGCTCTTAGGGATGATCTTTTAGAAATTAATTCATGTGATAAACGCTTTTCTAATACAGAAATTTCCTTTTCAATCAAATTGTTGGCCCTAATTAAAAATGTATCCATACCTCCTGCAATAGAACCCCCCGCAAGAGAAGCTTTGCTTCTCAGCTCACGTCCCGACATAGTAGACAAAGTCACTTTTTGGCACTTTAGTGTCCTGAGACCAAGAGAGAGGGCCCGGTCCGGTCTTGAACGGTCAGGAACGGGAAAGAATGGTCCCGCCCTTGTCCCGGGCTTCTCCCGGACTGCTCCCGCGCTCTCCCGCGCTGCGGTAAGGAGGGCCTGTAAAATAGAGGTAATGGCTGGGGGGCGGAGCAAACAGGGAGAGCGGGCCAGGTGTTTCTGGTCAGGCTTACAGGGACTCCTGGGAAATGGAGTCCCTGATTGCACCGCTCGCAGCCCTGCAGTAGCTCCCAGCCACCCACAGCAGTCTCTGGTAGACCAGCCCCTCCTCCGACCAAGTCCCAAGCAAGGAGCAACGAAGCGGGTCCCGCGGAGCGGGTCCGGCGAGGTGTAGCGCCTCAAAAGCGTCACAGGATGCGGCAGCGAAGATCAGATCCACAGCGTCCCGGCAGTTAGGTGAGATTGATGTCCCACAGTCATATTGCAACTTGAACCGTTTGTGAGCCACCCTTGCATTAAACATTCTTCATCTATGTATAATGCCACAGAATTTTCACTGAACTCCTGGAAATAAAATCTGCACTTTATAAATCTCAAGTTTATATTTCTAATTAAGAGTTTTTTTAAATAATATGTATATTTTTAGTAACACAATATAATGAACTTATAGTGACATCCAGATATTCTGTTAAGAAAATGGAGCTTATGCTAACATCAGCTAATGGAGTCCTCTATTCCAAAAGTGATTGGTGTTGCCTGCAAACACGTTTTCAGCATTTCATTATTTTTGTCCCTGTCTTACTCTACACACAAATGATTTATGTGCGAAGTGCTAGTAACTTTGTAAACACTGCTTTGAGATGTAATGTCACTTTCACAGGTACAGAATTATATTTCTGTCTTTAGGACTCTGTAGCACACTGTTCTATGGTGATGTAATGTTACTTTTACACGTATGTGTTTATTTGCACAATACAGTCACGAGGATGGTGTCTCCCCCAGCACTAATTGTGATCCCTTGTCGATTTAAATCTATAGTCCTTATGAATAATACTTCTTAATTATGTTTTGAAAATAAAGTGTTCAAATCCGTATTTGGTTGATATGCATGTATTGTATTCATCCATTTTCAGTTTTAACATCAATTCCCTATTATGACTTGGGGCCTGAATATGATATTGGCCGATGAGATACTCCTTCACAATCGTGACGGATAGGATATCCTGTCCACCAAATTTCTGTTCCATGATGCCCTATGGAACTTGTAAAGCGGCGGACGTGATATCCGTCACGTTTGTGACTGAGTATCCAATCCATCAATAAATAATCAGGCCCTTGATATTTACATTGATTGTTTGCTTTCAATATAACCCCTAATGCATTTGGAACTCCCCAGGTCCTTCATCAGGGGGGTTGTTCCAGGAAAGGAAAAAAGGTAATGTGATGTGTTGTAACTTTCATAACTCATCATTCAATAACATTGAACTATAGCAAAATGTATAAAAAAATATGTGAAACTCAGTGTTACATTGTTTCATGAAACCAATAATTTTGTGTTCAAAGAACATAATCGTATCTAAAATCTCTCAGATTAATTTGTGTACATTCATTGAATTATATGTAAAACTTCTAGTTTAAAAGTTGCTCCCATCATATCATAAATGTATATCCAAATGCTAAAAACCTACACCCGATGTCTATCTGTGTCAAAGCCAATACCATCATATCATAAATGTATATCCAAATGCTGAAACGCTACACCCAAAATCTATCTGCGGCAAAACCAATCTCTTGAACTTGCGTATGAAGGCTAATCTGTTTCAAACTATACCAAAGTCGATCAGTTTTACCAATATAGAACACACATTCATTTTGGTACATGAATCTTAGAGGGCTTCTTCGTGCGGTTTGAGCGGCCGCAATATTTTTAACATGCATTCATTTTACTGTATGAATCTTAGAGGGCTTCTTCATGTGGTATGAGCCTCCATAATAATTATGAAGCCTATCTATTGAGTTAATGTGACATGCATGTTCATTCTGATGCTTTCGTCTATGAGAAGCTTGTTGGGGCAGTGCAAGCCGTTCTGTAAGGTCTACTCGGTGTTCTTCTCTTGCCGTTGTAAGTGGGTGCCATGTTTTTTGGTTACTTGTACCCTGTCTACATTACTGTGTAATAATCAACAAAAGAGGACACAATGTCCAGATTTAAAGTGTTTTTCTGTTCTTGTTATTTTGTTTCAGTGAAGTTTGATGTGTAGAAAAACAAAAACCTGTGATCACAGTTCATGTGAAATGGAAATAGAAAGAGGGCCAATAAATTAAACATTCATTATCAATGTGTAATGTCTCAGAATTTTCACTGAACTCCTGGAAATGAATATCTGCACCCGGTAAATCTCAAATTTATATAGATGATAGTGCGTTTTGTAAATAATATGTATATTTGTAGTAACACAATATAATTAACATATAGTAACATCAAGATATTCTGCTGAGAAAAGTGACCCTATGCTAACATTGGCTAATGTAGGCCTCTATTCCAAAAGTGAATGGTGTTGCCTGCAAACACCTTTTCAGCATTCCATTATTTTTGTCCCTGCTGTACTTTGCACACAGATGGTTTATGTGCTAGCAACTTTGTAAACACTCCTTTGAGATGTAATGTCACTTTCACAGGCACAGAATGATATTTTTTTCTTTTGGACTCTGTAGCACACTGTACTATGGATAACGATTGATCCCAAGGCCTCGCCTATTGTGACCACAGTGTGATTCTCATGAGAACCTGTCCTTTTATATAAAGTATAAATATTTGTACTAACTATTGAGGTGCCTGTAGAGCACTAGGGATTGGAACTGCATTATGTGAATCGGTAGGATAGTGCTAAATAAAGGGATCTCAGAAACTGTATTGTTCTTCCTTTTAACCTTATGAGTCCAGGTGCTATTTCTGAATTGACTGAATCTTTTTAGATTTTAAATTTCATTGTAAAATGTAATGCATTTTACAACTTTCTCTGAAATATTAATCAACCAGGTCCAGATGAGGAGCATCAAAATCCTTGTCTGTTTAACACCGCTCCCTATCCGTCAGAAATACTTTAAATTGACATATTTATAAAAGGGGCTGGATCGTGTTACTACAGCTAATTAGATCCAGGAAATAAATTGTCCTGAATAATTCTGTGCTTCCTAATTCCAATGGTCCTCTTCGGATTAGTGAAAGTGTTCCAATGTGCAGTGCATGATCTGCAAATAAAGGAGAAGTGTGTATAAGTAGGGTTATGCTCTGTGGTAGAATGTGCAGTTTAAAGCATATTATTGCATGCTCAGCAGTGCATTGTGGGATTTATAGTTTGGGTTTCCAGTGTTATGAAAAATGTATACATGCTGTGAGCAGTTTGTCTACACGGTTTGGATTTGTCGAATATTCAGAGAAATGGTTACTATGGTTCTGATGATTTTTGTCTCATTTTGAGTTAAATTGCCATTGTTTATAAATTGTGGTCTGTGTTGATTTTGCTGCTGTCCTTCTGTTGTCTGTTATTTATGTTATAGACGAGATGTTGACATTTTGTCATTATATGTATTTGTTTAAAGTTTAATGTTTGGTTATTGGATTTATCAAAAAATCAAGAGTTTGTGATATGAACGTCTTATTGGAACTTGTCTGCTAAGGTTGAGGTGTGTTGTGAGTCACCACATCCACATCATTATAGGGATTTACTAAAGGTCTAATTGTGAATGCATATTGATCCAGATTGGCAACTGTTTATTCTTTGGTACACAGGAGTAAATACACTGATCAAAAGTAAGTCACTGATGGCCGAGAACCTGATTTCCCTGTTTGTGCAATTTCTTTTAGAAAGGACTTGACTTACCCTCTCTTTTAGATAAAGCAGACAAGAATTGTTAATTATTAGTTTTAAGTGTATCAAACTCAGATCTAACATTGCAGCAAAGTTTCACTGCAATTTGTTGGTTGATTGTTTGGTGACACATAGGCATGCTTTTTGAATGGTTTACCTTTGAATTGTATGCACTTCAACTGGTTGATTGTGTTGTGATCTGTATTGTGGTAGGTTAACTATGTCATTTGGCGCTGTGCTAGGAGTGCTAAGTTCTCGCAGTGTACTGTTTGAGATTTGTGGATTGCTGTTATTTTTAACACGTTATTGAACAGAGCAAGTTCAGTACAGGAAAGTGGGAATTGTACTTAAGAAACTTGCCGTTGTGACTTGTAAAAGAGAGAAAATGCTGCCCGAAGGTACACTTGCCTATGGCCTGGACCTCAACAAGGGTTTACACACATGTTTGCAGGTTAGAGATTAGAACAAGATCACTTCTGATGACAAGAACATACAATTTCACCTAAATGGTACTTTTGACAGTCGAAAAATTGAGAATTTCAGACTGGTGATGTATGAAGTGAAATGCCAACCCAGACCTACCCAGTTTGAAGCACTTAATGCATAAGAGATTGTTGCACTTGACAAGAAACACTAAAGAATAACACAGATTAGACACACTGTTTGTAATTTTAAATGCAAGAAGAAATTTGAAACAGTGAGTAGGGCCTCAAGGTATGTTTACCCCGCAATTGTGAGACAGAATGAGAAGAAGATGACAGACAAGAGAGACTGTCAGATTAAACATCAGCAGAGAGACAAATTGAGAAATAGGATCAGATGAGGACAAAGAAGAGGGATTATTGGATCATTTACTAAATACAAGCCCACCTCCACGTTGGGTCCCATTCTGTAGGATTGACACCATAAGATGCCCAGGAAGACCAAGAGCCCCTTCCCCTACCCATGCCAGCCTGCCCTCCGTGGTCAGATTGCTGCTCCTGTCTCCCTGCCCTTCGTTTTCCATATGCATGCTCTTGGCCCCTCCCTCCTGCCTTTTATGGTCCATTGTTCTGTCCCTGCTCATACCAGCCTGCCCTACATGTTCAGCAAGCTGCCCTTCCCCCTTCTTGATTGTCCTTTGTCCAGTATCTGTGGGCCTCTGTTCCCTCCCACCTACACTTCATGGCCAGCTTGCTGCCTCGGCCTCAGGCCCCCTCCCACCTGCCATCCATTCTCCGTGAGCATGCCTCTGACCCATCCCTCCTGCCCCTCCCCTGGGTTCATTGTGCTGCGATTGCCCCTTACATCTACCCGCATCATCAGCTTGTTCCTCTGCCTCTGCCACCCTAGACCTGCAGCTCTGTGGTGCGAGTCTGTGTCTCTATCCCTTCGCTCCTGCCCTCCATTGACATGGTCTGCCCCTTCATTCCTACCCACCATGTTATTTTGTGCCACCACTGCCCCTTCTTTTTGCTCTGTGTCGTCAGCTTGCTGTACTTTCCTCCCTCCCCCTGACCTCCATTGCCCATGTGAATGCCCGTGTGCATGCCCCTGCCACCTCTCTCCTGCTCTCCGTGGTCCTTTGTGTTGCCACCATACATGACAATAGACCTGATTCAGGCGTGAGACTTTCGATTTTGGAAGCAAAACATGGCTTTATTTCAACTGTCTACTGCCTAAAATTGCCTCTGCTTCAATATATAAATGGCAAAAATATATGTTCCAGACTTTTTAAAATAATCTTCAGCTTTCCTGCTCTAAGATGTTGGCGTGTATGGCTGCCACTGTCCCTCCCACCTGCCCTACATTGTTCGTGTGCATGTCCCTGCCCTCTCCCTCTTAACCTCCATGGTCCAATGTGCTGCCAGTGCCGTCCCACCTGCCCTACATTGTGTGTGTACATGTCCCTACCCTCTCCCACTTAACCTCCATAGTACAATGTTCTGCCAGTGCCCTCCCACCTGTGTAGTCTGTTATGCTGCCACTACACCTGTCGCCTGCTGTACAAGGTCAGCTCACTACCCCCATCACCTCCCTTCTGCCCTCCATTGTCCAAGTTTGTGAAAACCATGCAAACAATAGAATAGGCAGGATTAGACATCAATGAGGGGCAGTAGCTTAGATGGTTTGACTATCTGCAGATACTGCCTCACCTTCACCCAGCTCCGTACCCCAGCTCCATTACTCAACTCAACTGCATCCTCCTTAATGTATGATCCCTCCACAAACATGCCACAGAGATCTCGGTCTTCCTTGACGCTGCCTCACCCGACATCACCTTCATTACGGAAACCTGAAGGAACTCCAGCTCAGCACCAGCAATTGCCATCCCTGACGGCTACAAGATCATCCGCAAGGACTGCCCTAACAGGCCAGGAGGAGGCATCGCCATCTTTCTCAAAGCACCCTCTGCCTGACCATGCACCCAGACGACACCACAACCCACATGGAGCACCTGCACTTCCAGATCCAGACCAACCTGAAAACCACCCTTTGTGGCACCCTCATCAACAGACCACCCAGCCCCCGTGCTCCATTCACCAATGCCATCATCAACCTCATAACACCCCAGAGCTTCACATCCACAGACTACATGCTACTCGGAGATCTCAACTTCCACATGGACAACCACAACAATCCAAACACCTCCTCCCTCCTGAGAACTTTACCAACATAGGCCTGAAACGCACACAGCAGGGCACACACTCGACCCTGTCTTCACAGCAGGAAACAGCGTCTCCTACAGCCACACCACAGAACTTCTCTGGACAGACCACCATGGTATCCACATCTCCTTCAACAAACCCACCACACCCAAGCACCCCCACCGTTTCCCAAGCAGAAGCTGGAACAAGGTCACCGTGGACCAGATCATCACCACCCTCAATACCACCTCACCACCGTCAACCTCAGACGCCAACACCACAGCACCAACCGTCTGCACTAGATCGCAGACTGCACCGGCACCCTGGCCCCCCTCAAGAAAGCGACCAGCAAATACATCAAGAAAGCAAGCTGATTCACTCCTCGCCTCCAAGAATCCATACCCTCCTGCAGATGACTCAAAAAGATATGGAAGAACCTCAAGACCCCAGATGTCCACACCGACCTCATAGCAGCAACCACTGCACACCACAACCTTATGAAAAAACACAAGGAAGCAGGACCTCCAAGACAGAATCAACACCAACGCACCCAACAGCAAAGAACTCTTCACCCTCATCAAGGAATTCGGCACAGCCAACAGCGAAACCACATTCGTCCCAACCTACCAAGACCTCTGCCACAGATTTGACACCTTCTTCCATCACAAGATGAAGTAGATCTACGATAACTTCGTCAACCAGCACCTTGCCTCCGCACCAGCAACCTCCTCAACTGACGCCCCCGACAGATCCTGCTCAGTTGGACCCCACTTACCACGGACAACTCCCTAAAGACCATAAAAATTATTCACTGTGGCGAACCATCGGACCTCTGCCTGCAACACATCTTTCACAGAGCTGCCCCTGCCATCACACCCGAGCTATGGCGAACCATAAACTGCTCCCTTGAGACCACCTCCTTTCCCGATGACTGGAAACATGCTGAAATCAACATACTCCTGAAGAAACCCTCCGCGGACCTGACAGATCTTAAGAACTTCAGGCCCATCTCCCTGCTCCCCTTCCCAGGCAAAGTCATTGAAAAAGCCGTCAACAACCAAATAGACAACTTCATCAAAACAAACGATATCCTGGAAATCTCCCAATCCAGTTTCCAAAGTGATCACTGCTCCGAGACCGGCCTCCTCGCTGCCACCGACAACATCCGCTCCCTCCTCAACCAGGGCAAAACCATGGCCCCCATCATCCTGGACCTCTCGGCAGCATTTGACACCATCTCCCACCGCACCCTAACCACTAGACTGGATCAGATCCTTCCTCACAGGCAGAACACAATGGGTCAGACTACCGCCATACCTCTTGTAATCGACAGAGACCAACTGCGGAGTGCCCCAGTGCTACTCTCTCAGCTACACCCTCTTAAACGTCTACATGACCCCCTTGAAACCATCGTCAGGAGACACTGACTCAACATCGGCTCTTACACTGACAACACACAGCTGATCCTCTCCCTCACCAACAAACCCAACATCACCAGGCACAACTTCCAAGAAGGAATGAAAGCCGTTGCCACCTGGATGAAGAACAGCTGCCTTAAGCTCAAATCAGACAAGACAGAAGTGCTCATCCTGGGATCCACCCCCGCATGGAACAATGCCTGGTGGCCCTCTGCGTGAGGAACTCTACGCACCCTGACGGACCACGCATGAAACCTCAGCATCATTCTAGACGCATCACTGACTATGGACCGTCAGATCAACTCAGTCTCCTCTGCCTGTTTCAATACCCTCCACCTGCTGGGAAAGACCCTCAGATGGATCCCCACCGAATCAAGAAAGACCATCTCTCACACACTCATCAGCAGCAGACTTGACTACGACAATGCACTCTATGCCGGCGTTACCCAGAAAAACCTCTGCAAGCTCCAGAATATTCAGACCGCTACAGCCAGACTGGTCCTCGACCTCCCCCTGCACAGCCTCATCACTCAACTCCTCCACAAACTCCACTGGCTCCCAGAAGACAGAAAAATAACCTTCAAACTCCTCACCCATGCTTACAAGGCCCTCCACAACACCGGACCAGCATACCTGAACAGCCGTCTCTCCTTCCACGCACCAAAAAGACAACTCTGCTCCCCCAGCTCGCCCTTGCCACTGTCCCACGGATCCACAAGACCAGAACCAGAGGAAAGTCCTTCTCCTTCCTCACTGGCAAGACCTGGAACAACCTACCCCTCCACCTCAAACTTTCTTCCACGTTACACCAGTTCAGGAAGGACCTCAAGACCTGGCTCTTCAAATAACCCCAGCAGTTAGAAAGATCTGCTCCTACCTCCCCCCAGCACCTTGAGACCCTCATGGGTGAGTATCTGCGCTTTACCAGTCATTGGTTGACTGCAGAAGAAGAGTTCAAAAGATATGTACTCTTGTCCTGGAAAAAAATTAAGAGTTCAGAGTAGAGCTCCTGTGATGAAGGTACAGAGGCAGAGAGGAACTATGAATGAGCAAGATAATCGTAGATGACAAACATTTCTTGGACAGTTATTGGTGGCAATTACACAAGTCTGAAAGTGTTAGAAATGGGATTCCTTGTTGGCTGAGGTATGGATCCAGGAAAGGCAGGAACAACCACTCTAATCAGGGTAAGCTAGATACACACTAAAAGATAACCTATGCTCACTCTCTGGTAGCTTGTCACAGAGCAATCAGGCTTCTCTAAAGAGCGAATGTGTGAAGTAGTTGTGCAACACACACCTACAGTAACACAATGAAAACAGCACAAAAAGACTCCACACTAGTTTAGAAAAATAGATTATAATATTATGAACAAAGCAAGACCAAACGACAAAAATCGAATGTATAGAAGTTGATATATTGCATTTTAAAGAAATGAATGCAGTAAAGTGCTTAGAAGCAATTAGCGTTAAAAAGGTCATGCTGGACCGGGGCAAAGTCAAAGTTCAGGCCGACTGCGATGGAGCATCAACTATCCAGTTGAGTACTTTAAGCAGCACAGCGGTTCTTATGGCAGAGCTTCAGTTACAAGTCCAGTAGTGTCTGGTTTGATGGGGTCAGAGGCCCAGTACTTACACCCAACATTTCCTTTGATGTAGGGGGAACTTCAAAGCAGCTCTCTGAAGTGTGCAAGTATCCCTTTCATCCCAGTCCTGTCTGCTAGGTAATCTGTGGGGGGTAATCAGTCCTTTGTGTGGTATGTGGGGACAGCATACTGACTATTCAAGTGTAGTGTTAGCCCCTACCTTCCCTCCTGCCCAAGCAAGGCCATTATAATGCAGATGTATGTACATGGGTACTCAGGCACACCTATTCTTCCTGAGTTGTGGCTGTCTAGAGAAAATGCACCAAGTGGAGCTGTTACACAGCCCAGATGTGTATTGGAGACAGACTGCAAAGGACATAAAGTTATAAGCACAGAGAAGAGTCCATTTTCTAAAAGTGGCAATAGAAATGCCAAAGCCAACTTTTCCAGTAAGGCGGCTTTGTCATTTCCAAATCTAAACATATGAAACATGAAAAAGCTACTTTTCCCTGATAAGGAATTGCCGCTAGAAAGTATATTAAGGAATTCCAAATGCTAACTTATGAGAGTAGTAGGCCTTACTTTAGTGAAAATTAAAATAGGCCGTTTGTCAATACCAGGATATGCAAAACATCACAATACATGAACCTTTTCATTTACACAGCATCCTGCCCTCAAGCTACCTAGGGCCTACCTTAGGGGTGATGGATGTGTAATATAAGGGGAGTTTTAAGCTTGACAAGTAGTTTTAAGTCGAGGTGGCAGGAAACTGAACATAAATTCCCTGCAGTGGCAGGCCTGAGACATGTTTGAAAGGCTACTTCTGTGGGTGGCACAATTAGTGCTGCAGGCCCAATAACAGTATTTAATTTATGGGTCCTGGGTATATGGTAATACCACTTTACAAGGGACTTACAAGTAAATAAAATTTGCCAAACAGGTGCAAACCAATTATACCATGTTAGGAGGAGAGAGCACGTGCCCTTTAGCACTGGTCATCAGTGATAAAGTGTCCAGAGTCCTAAAGCCAACAAAAAGTCCAGAAACAAGGAGAAGAAAGGCAAAATGTTTGAGGTGACCTTTCAAAGAGGGCCATTTTCCAACAGAAATTACTTTGTACAGGCACTCTGCGCTAATTATTTATAAGTGTGAAGTTCATGCGTATATAATTGTTTCTCAGCTCGAGTGTAAGAACAACACTGCAATTTGTTGGTTGATTGTTTGGTGACACATAGGCATGCTTTTTGAAGGGTTTACCTTTGAATTGGATGCACTTCAACTGGTTGATTGTGTTGTGATCTGTATTGTGGTAGGTTAACTATGTCATTTGGTGCTGTGCTAGGAGTGCTAAGTTCTCGCAGTGTACTGTTTGAGATTTGTGGATTGCTGTTATTTTTAACATTTTATTGAACAGAGCAAGTTCAGTACAGGAAAGTGGGAATTGTACTTAAGAAACTTGCCGTTGTAACTTGTAAAAGAGAGAAAATGCTGCCCGAAGGTACACTTGCCTATGGCCTGGCCCTCAACAAGGGTTTACACACATGTTTGCAGGTTAGAGATTGGAACAAGATCACTTCTGATGACAAGAACATACAATTTCACCTAAATGGTACTTTTGAAAGTCAAAAAATTGAGAATTTCAGACTGGTGATGTATGAAGTGAAATGCCAACCCAGACCTACCCAGTTTGAAGCACTTAATGCATAAGAGATTGTTGCACTTGACAAGAGACACTAAAGAATAACACAGATTAGACACACTGTTAGTCATTTTAAATGCAAGAAGAAATTTGAAACAGTGAGTAGGGCCTCAAGGTATGTTTACCCCACAATTGTGAGACAGAATGAGAAGAAGATGACAGACAAGAGACACTGTCAGATTAAACATCAGTAGAGAGAGAAATTGAGAAATAGGGTCAGATGAGGACAAAGAAGAGGGATTATTGGATGATTTACTAAATACAAGCCCACCTCCACGTTGAGTCCCTTTCTGTAGGATTGATACCACATGATGCCCAGGAAGACCAAGAGCCCCTTCCCCTACCCATGCCACCTTGCCCTCCGTGGTCAGGTTGCTGCTCCTGCCTCCCAGCCCTTCGTTTTCCATCTGCATGCTCTTGGCACCTCCCTCCTGCCTTTTATGGTCCATTGTTCTGTCCCTGCTTATGCCAGACTGCCCGCCATGTTCAGCAAGCTGCCCTTCCCCCTTCTTGATTGTCCTTTGTCCAGTATCTGTGGGCCTCTGTTCCCTCCCACCTACCCTTCATGGCCAGCTTGCTGCCTCGGCCTCAGGCCCCCTCCCACCTGCCATCCATTCTCCGTGAGCATGCCTCTGACCCATCCCTCCTGCCCCCCCTGGGTCCATTGTGCTGCCTTTGCCTCTTACATCTACCCGCATCATCAGCTTGTTCCTCTGCCTCTGCCACCCTCGACCTGCAGCCCTTCATTCCTACCCACCATGGTATTTTGTGCCACCACTGCTCCTTCTTTTTGCTCTGTGTGGTCAGCTTGCTGCACTTTCCTCCCTCCCCCTGACCTCCATTGTCCATGTGAATGCCTGTGTGCATACCCCTGCCCCCTCTCTCCTGCTCTCCATGGTCCTTTGTGTTGCCACCATACGTGACAATAGACCTGATTCAGGCGTGAGACTTTCGATTTTGGAAGCAAAACATGGCTTTATTTCAAATGTCTACTGCCTAAAATTGCCTCTGCTTCTATATATAAATGGCAAAAATATATGTTCCAGACTTTTTTTTAATAATCTTCAGCTTTCCTGCTCTAAGATGTTGGCGTGCATGGCTGCCACTGTCCCTCCCACCTGCCCTACATTGTTTGTGTGCATGTCCCTGCCCTCTCCCTCTTAACCTCCATGGTCCAATGTGCTGCCAGTGCCCTCCCACCTGCCCTACATTGTGTGTGTACATGTCCCTGCCCTCTCCCGCTTAACCTCCATGGTCCAACGTTCTGCCAGTGCCCTCCCACCTGTGTAGTCTGTTGTGCTGCCACTACACCTGTCGCCTGCTGCACAAGGTCAGCTCACTACCCCATCACCTCCCTTCTGCCCTCCATTGTCCAAGTTTGTGAAAACCATGCAAACAATAGCATAGGCAGGATTAGACATCAATGGGGGGCAGTAGCTGAGATGTTTTGATTATCTGCAGATACTGCCTCACCTTCACCCAGCTCCGTACCCCAGCTCCATTACTCAACTCAACTGGATCCTCCTTAATGTATGATCCCTCCACAAACATGCCACAGAGATCTGGGTCTTCCTTGACGCTGCTTTACCCGACATCGCCTTCATTACGGAAACCTGAAGGAACTCCAGCTCAGCACCAGCAATTGCCATCCCTGACGGCTACAAGATCATCCGCAAGGACTGCCCTAACTGGCCAGGAGGAGGTGTTGCCATCTTTCTCAAAAGCACCCTCTGCCTGACCACGCACCCAGACGACCCCACAACCCACATAGAGCACCTGCACTTCCAGATCCAGATCAAAACCACCCTTCGTGGCACCCTCATCAACAGACCACCCGGCCCCCGTGCTCCATTCACCAATGCCATCATCAACCTCATAACACCCCAGAGCTTCACATCCACAGACTACATGCTACTCGGAGCTCTCAACTTCCACATGGACAACCACAACAATCCAAACACCTCCTCCCTCCTGAGAACTTTACCAACATAGGCCTGAAACAGCTAGTCACCACTCCAACGCACACAGCAGGGCACACACTCGACCCCGTCTTCACAGCAGTAAACAGCGTCTCCTACAGCCACACCACGGAATTTCTCTGGACAGACCACCATGGTATCCACATCTCCTTCAACAAACCCACCACACCCAAGCACCCCCAACGTTTCCCAAGCAGAAGCTGGAACAAGGTCACCGTGGACCAGCTCATCACCACCCTCAATAGCCCCTCACCACCGTCAACCTCAGACGCCAACACCACAGCACCAACCGTATGCACTAGATGGCAGACTGCACCGGCACACTGGCCCCCTCAAGAAAGCGACCAGCAAATACATCAAGAAAGTAAGCTGATTCACTCCTCCCCTCCAAGAATCCATACCCTCCTGCAGATGACTCAAAAAGACATGGAAGAACCTGAAAACCCCAGATGTCCACACCGACCTCAAAGCAGCAACCACTGCACACCACAACCTTATAAAAAAAACACAAGGAAGCAGGCCCTCCTAGACAGAATCAACACCAACGCACCCAACAGCAAAGAACTCTTCACACTCTTCAAGGAATTCGGCACAGCCAACAGCGAAACCACATACGTCCCACCCTAACAAGACCTCAGCCACAGATTTGACACCTTCTTCCATCACAAGATGAAGTAGATCTACGATAACTTCGTCAACCAGGACCTTCCCACCGCACCAGCAACCTCCTCAACCGATTCCCCCGACAGACCCTGCTCAGTTGGACCCCACTCACCGCGGACAACTCCCTAAAGACCATAAAAATTATTCACTGCGGCGAACCATAGGACCCCTGCCTGCAACACATCTTTCACAGAGCTGCTCCTGCCATCACACCCGAGCTATGGTGAACCATAAACTGCTCCCTTGAGACCACCTCCTTTCCCGATGACTGGAAACATGCTGAAATCAACACACTCCTGAAGAAACCCTCCGCAGACCTGACAGAACTTAAGAACTTCAGGGCCATCTCCCTGCTCCCCTTCCCAGCCAAAGTCATTGAAAAAGCCGTCAACAACCAAATAGACAACTTCATCGAAACAAACGATATCCTGGAAATCTTCCAATCCAGTTTCCAAAGTAATCACTGCACCGAGACCGGCTTCCTCGCTGCCACCGACAACATCCGCTCCCTCCTCAACCAGGGCAAAACCGTGGCCCTCATCCTCCTGGACCTCTCGGCAGCATTTGACACCATCTCCCACCGCACTCTAACTACTAGACTGGATCAGATCCTTCCTCACAGGCAGAACACAATGGGTCAGACTCCCGCCATACCTCTCGTAATCGACTGAGACCAACTGCGGAGTGCCCCAGTGCTACTCTCTCAGCTACACCCTCTTCAACATCTACATGACCCCCCTCGCAACCATCATCAGGAGCCACTGACTCAACATCGTCTCCTACACTGACAACACACAGCTGATCCTCTCCCTCACCCACAAACCCAACATCACCAGGCACAACTTCCAAGAAGGTATGAAAGCCATTGCCACCTGGATGAAGAACAGCTGCCTTAAGCTCAAATTAGACAGGACAGAAGTCCTCATCCTGGGATCCACCCATCCCGCATGGAACGATACCTGGTGGCCCTCTGCACGAGGAACTCTACGCACCCTGACGGACCACGCATGAAACCTCAGCATCATACTAGACGCATCACTTACTATGGACCATCAGATCAACTCAGTCTCCTCGGCCTGTTTCAATACCCTCCACCTGCTGGGAAAGACCCTCAGATGGATCCCCACTGAATCAAGAAAGACCATCTCTCACACACTCATCAGCAGCAGACTTGACTACGACAATGCACTCCATGCCGGCGTTACCCAGAAAAACCTCTGCAAGCTCCAGAATATTCAGACCGCCACAGCCAGACTGGTCCTCGACCTCCCCCTTCACAGCCTCATCACTCAACTCCTCCACAAACTCCACTGGCTCCCAGAAGACAGAAAAATAACCTTCAAACTCCTCACCCATGCTTACAAGGCCCTCCACAACACCGGACCAGCATACCTGAACAGCCGTCTCTCCTTCCACGCACCCAAAAGACACCTCTGCTCCCCTAGCTCGCCCTTGCCATTGTCCCACGGATCCACAAGACCAGAACTAGAGGAAAGTCCTTCTCCTTCCTCACTGACAAGACCTGGAACAACCTACCACTCCACCTCAAACTATCTTCCACGTTACACCAGTTCAGGAAGGACCTCAAGACCTGGCTCTTCGATTAACCCCAGCGGTTAGAAAGATCTGCTCCTACCTCCCCCCAGCACCTTGAGACCCTCATGGGTGAGTATCTGCGCTTTACCAGTCATTGGTTGACTGCAGAAGAAGAGTTCAAAAGATATGTACTCTTGTCCTGGAAAAAAATGAAGAGTTCAGAGCAGAGCTTCTGTGATGAAGGTACAGAGGTAGAGAGGAACTATGGATAAGCAAGAGAATTGTAGATGACAAACATTTCTTGGACAGTTATTGGTGGTAATGACACAAGTCTGAAAGTGTTAGAAATGGGATTCCTGGTTGGCTGAGGTATGGATCCAGGAAAGGCAGGAACAACCACTCTAATCAGGGTAAGCTAGATACACACTAAAAGATAACCTATGCTCACTCTCTGGTAGCTTGTCACAGAGCGATCAGGTTTCTCTAAAGAGCCAATGTGTGAAGTAGTTGTGCAACACACACCCATGATGGATGTGTAATATAAGGGGAGTTTCAAGCTTGACAAGTAGTTTTAAGTCGAGGTGGCAAGAAACTGCACATAAATTCCCTGCAGTGGCAGGCCTGAGACAGGTTTGAAAGGTTACTTCTTTGGGTGGGACAATTAGTGGTGCAGGCCCAATAATAATATTTAATTTATGGGTCCTGGGTATATGGTAATACCACTTTACAAGGGACTTACAAGTAAATAAAATTTGCCAAACAGGTGCAAACCAATTATACCATGTTAGGAGGAGAGAGCACATGCCTTTTAGCAATGGTCATCAGTGGTAAAGTGTCCAGAGTCCTAAAGCCAACAAAAAGTCCAGAAAAAAGGAGAAGAAAGGCAAAATGTTTGAGGTGACCTTTCAAAGAGGGCCATTCTCCAACAGAAATTGCTTTGTACAGGCACTCTGCGCTAATTATTTATAAGTGTGAAGTTCATGTGTATATAATAGTTTCTCAGCTCGGTGTAAGAACAACAGCAGAGGTTTTCAAATTTCTTACAGTGCCTTTTGGCTCTAGCAAGTTCTTCTGTGTACCATGGAGCAGGGGTTTATTCACCATTCTACCTCCCAGGCTGGAGCTCTTAACTTCTTCATACCAAGACCAGGAGGGGTACCGGCCATGCATTGACTACAGAGAACTTAATGCAATAACAATACACATTAAATATCAATTACCCTTCATATCTGTTTTATTAAACAGAACAGATCAGCAAAGGTATTTTCCAAATTGGATTGAGAGGTGCAGACAATTTGATGAGAATCAGATAAGGAGAATAATGGAAGATACAGCTGAATACCCGATACAGGCATTTTGAATGTTTATTCATTACATTTGGTCTGTTTAACCCCACTTGTAGCATTTCTGCACTTTCTCAATCACATTTCTAGAGAACTGTTGGATATCTATGTGGTCATTTATGTCAATGACATCTTAATATTTTTGGAGTCTCTTAAAAAGCATCAAAATAATGTCAAAACAGTATTGTAAAAGTTGCAGAAATCTCTTTAATTGCAAAGATGTAAAACTGTCTCTTTGAAATTACCAAAGTGTTTTTTCACTGTTTCAAGATTGTTGACAAAGGAATCTACATGGACCATGACAAAGGCAAGGAGGTACAAGATTAGCCATCTCCGAAATCAATGAAAGAAAGTCAGTAGTTTCTGGGATTTGCTAATTTTGTTCAATGATTCTCAGAGACTGTGAAACCTACATCATGATTATCTCAAAAAGGCAGTCCTATTTGATTGGGCAAAGGAACAACAAAATGTGATTGAAAAACTAAAAATGTCTTCACACTGCCAACATTTTGAAACATCTGGACAGTGAATTACCCTTTGTCCTGGAGATGGATGTTTCATCATTAGAGCCATTTTATAACAAAAAAGATCCAGTGACTGGAGCTGTACATCCTGTTGCCTATTTTTGTCAAACTCTCACTGCCACAAAAATGTATTATTCTCTCTATGATAGAGAATCATTGGCTATCAAAGATGTTTTGTCCGTGACAAGTCTGTCATTTTTTTTATTTAATTTCTTTTTTTTGCAAACATAAATAGCAAAGTAAAATGTCATCACCTACAGGTGGCATGCATATGTTTGAAAGTCGTAAAAATGATCCATTCCCAAAAATTTTAATGACATGAAATTGAAGCAAAAATGAAAGCATAGAATAGCCTACCACCCACGGCTCAAAAATGCACTTCTTTTTAGGCAATTGCGCTAATGTGCAAGAACAAAATGACATCACGCACAATGAAGAAAGACAATGATTGAAGTGGGTTGCCCCACTGCCCCATGCTGTACACTGAGGTGAACAGAAGCAATATGATGCTGGCAAGTAACTTAAACTGTCTCTAGGCCAGACCTAGATATGGCTTCCATGTCCCGTGATTTCCAAGGGGATTGTCTGGTGCCCAGACAATTCATAATGGCAATATTGGGAATTAACATTTCTATGAGTCGTCCTCAGTCTCAGCTGTGCAGCTGCACCGTTTTCATTTACACACTGATAAATCCCATCTCAAAACAAACATGTTATAATATATATGCACAAATAAAATGTGTTAACAAATCAATTATATCTGTTTTAATCTAATGTATAAGAAAGTAGGTTATTAGTTCAGAAGGATGTAAGTTCTTCATAAGTAATACATCTACAACCTTCCTTCTACATTGCACCAAATACACCTTGGTAACACTTGGCTTTCTCAAGGTGACAAAGCAGAGCGGTCCAAGGCCTAGGCCTATTCAATGGTGGTGTTGGGGACTAGTACCACAGTTCTTAGACATGCAATAAACAATACCTAATAAAGTACCATTCTGTGTATACACCGCTCCAAGGCCAGTAGTACCACTGGCCTTAAGAGGTGGATACACAGAATCCCATTCAGTCCAAGTTCTGTGTTTCCCAGCACTCCAGACAGGAGCCCAGTCTTCTTCAGGGTCCTGCAAAGGCTAACTCCTCTCTCTCTCTCTCTTGTGCAGAGGTTTATAGGTGAGGGTGGAAAGTTCCAAAAGGTAAACACCTTTTCCCAACCCGAGCCTAGCACATAATCACTCCACTAACTCAGAGCTTTCTGGTGACTTGAAGTGGTCTGTTAAAAGAGCTCTGTAGCTACCTGATAGCCTGAAGCCGTACCCCTAACTGCTACAGCTTCCTGGACAATTCCCTACAAAATTTCAAATGAGAACCCCCTCCTGTGAATTGGCTCCGGAGGACTGACTACTTCCCTTTGTTCTTGGGCTGAGCATTTCTAGGTCGTGGCAGGATGACAAGATCATCAGCGCATGCAGATTCTGACCCCAGCCTTTCCTCTACCGGGAGCAAGCTTAATCACTGGCAAATGACTCTTTTGTGTGAGATGCTGACACCCATCTGTACAGCAAGCTAATCAACTTGGCCCTGCAGGGTGATCCCTAACTATAATCTCATTAAGAAGCTGGTTCAGAAAGGTATGAAAGCATGAAGTACCAGAGGAAGAGCCAATATGGTAAAACAACAGGACATGCACACTCAGGAAACTTGTTTACCATGAAATTGGTGCATCAACCTAGTCTCTAGGCCTAAGTGTGGTAAAACTTACTTGGATGAACCTTTCGCCCTGATCCAGCGGCGTACCAGCAACAGCTATTCCAATACTATATACTCACCTGGGCCCATAAACACACATACACACAGTCTGGTAAAACCGCTGGAGTCAATTATTTTATGTTTCTAAAGTCAAGATTAGTTTCCTTTCATTCCTAACTAATCTTTTCACTCATCAAAAAGTTCTTTCCTCTGGTCAATGGACCATTAGTTGAACTAGTTGATGGTGATTGACATTAACAATTTCTTTTATTACCAATAAAATAACCACAGACTCACGAAAAATTTAAATCTTTATCTGAATTAGTTGCATGTGAACTACCTCAAAGAACAGTACAGTCTCCGTCACTCATAGGAAGGAAATTCAATTAATCAATTATCAAACACATACATTATACCTTGCAATGACTTATGCTCAGAAAGGAGAGGACAGAGAGAAAGAAGAATATCTAATATCTATACATTCACAGGAAATAATAGTTACCTACGATGGTGTAAAAACCAACCCCCAGGCTAAAGGGCTGGTAAGGGTCCCCCTGGAAAGATCAGGCGACAAAGACTTCAGGACAGGACTCAGGGCAGGATAGATGAGCGCTCTAACACCAACGCTTGCGTAGCACCCCTCTCTGACACTCTCTTCCTCCTCGAGATTCTTCCACGATCTTCTTCTAAAATCAATCACTTAAGATAGATGCTTCTGCATACGATTCTTCATCAGCATCTCTCGTCACTCTGACAGCATCCTGAGCTCTGCAGCATTTAGCAAATCTCCATCTGACTATCTAACTAAAGCTACCTCAATTATACTCTTCTATATTCATGTACCACCCATTAATGTTTCAATATTGTAAAATACTAACTCTGATTGGTCAGGCAAGGGGGGAAGATCATCACACCATGCTTATATGTCATCTTAGTCCATCATTCCATTGTTCATAAATTCAACCCCTTAATTTGTATTCCAAAACTTTATTCCCACCCGTATTCACATTCTATTAGAACCATTTGTTTTATTTTGTCGCGATCATCCATTCATTCAGAGGTCTTCACTGCTTGTTCCCAGAGTATGTAACTTTTGTGTCCTTGGATCTCATTCAAGAATATCGTCACTCTTCCGGCACAATCTCACCAGGCATGCGCTGAGGTCACATGTCTAACAAACTCTGGACACATACGAGAGCCCCAAATGCGCACTAATAAGAAGGTCAGAAAGAGAAATACTATTTTCAATAATAAATGGTTTCATTGTATACCACCCATCTCTACTCTAATCCCATTTACTTATTAATGCTTTTCCTGCATTAGCATTAATAAAATAGCTTGGTTTACTTTTAGCAAAGCAGATGGCATGCATGTGAGCTTTCAATCCGCCATATTAGTCTTTTCTGCTCATGCGCAAGAATTTCCCTCCAAGCGACAGCTCGTCATTCAGCGTAGATGCAGCAGGTACTGGGGTGAGTAAGATGATAGTCTCACTCGCTCAGCCTGCACGTGTGCACATGTGTTAAGGCACATAAATGGCACTGAAGCACACACAATCCAGTTTTCTTTCCCTTATTTTTTTTCTTTCTTAGGTTCCCAATTCATAGTAGATAGTTTCAGTCCTACTATGAATGGTACACAGTCCTCTTTTAAACCATGAACATATTTAAGTAAATCATTGTTTGACAATCCAGCAGCCGACATGTTTTTCGTCCTCCTGTACGTTTTCAAGGCTATGTTGGTATCCGAACGCTCTCAGCGTGCTTGTGACTGCATCAAAAATCTCACAAAAAAGGACTTGTTAATTTTATTTATCAATCATGGGAAGAGCGTCATTACAGGATCCTCCCGGTGGGAGTAGTGTGGTAAATAAAATATTACGCTCTATGTATTTCAGAATATCAATAGGATCATGCATAAAGCAAGAGGCTGAGTCTGTGGTATCAGGTTCTAAAAGGGCTTTATTCCAATAACTCGAGTCAAAGAGAGAATATTACCATCACCAAAAAAGGATCTGGAAAGGGACTCAAAAGTATTCTCAGTATTCTCAAAACATTATTCACAGAGTACAGTATATATACATTTCTCAATTGTACGTAAGCAAAAGAGCAAGAGAGCAAGAGAGAATGAGATAAGAGCATGTGGGCGTGTAAGTAGGCGTGAAGGTGGGCGTCCATGTGGGCGTCCACTTGATGATAATGGGTAATTTGTCATGTGTGGGTGGATACCTGGAGGGGGGTTGCGTGATCTGCTGGAATTGTACTGGAACTTTGCCTTACTTGTGCTCAACTCGAGCATGACGTGTAACTGACGTGGAGAGGGTTGCTATGCAACCGAACAAGTCTGGAAGTGAGGCCTTCAGTTAGTGAGGCCTTCAGTGTCAAGACGACCAGCACATCTTGTATTATCTGATATCCGATGTCTGGAGCAGGGACTGATTTGTGACATAGGTTGCTCATCACCAAGAGCCGATGTGGCATCTATTTCTTCATTTACTTCATTTACTGCAGAAGCCTTACATGGGGGCTATGGGCTTTTTACTGACGTGAGCTTTGCAATCTCACAAAGAGAGACAGTAGGGCTGGGCTCCCTCCTTGCAGATGGGTCGCGTTCATTCCTCCTTCACCAGGCAAGAATGTGGTTTCAGTAAGAGTAAGCAGATAACCGTGCTCAATACTGTCTCGACACCTCGGTCGGGGCCCCTTTGGCTGAGGCCCAAGTGTGCAAGGCCAAGGATACGTAGCTGTAGCTTTCAGAGCGTTCTGAGGCATGAAACCTCTTTTTGGCTCTGGCAGAGCCATAAACATGAGCTTCATGAAAATGCAGGAAAACATGATGAAAAACGTGTAGGCCTCAATACAGATTTGTCGTTTCTCTCATGGGAGACTGGATGATGGCAGGCCACGTTATAGCATAAGCATCATGATAGAAAGGCCATGGAGGGGAAATACATAGGTTACATGTATGTGCACATAAGCGTTCGGGGGGGGGCACATGGGGACACATAGGCCTCATAGATTTTTATTTTCCTCATTCCCTCCTTGTACCTTAGTGAACCCCCTATGTAACGTCTATTTTCATGAGACAGTCGATCTGTTCTTGCAGCATTATTTTTCCATTTTCAATGCTTTGTAAATAGGGATGTGGAACACATGCAGTAGCACACAGGCCACAAATGGCCGGGCCACACTGCAGACATAGGCAACAACTGAATATCATTAATAGTATCAACCCACAGACGGTCAACACTTTCCATCCCCAAGCCGATATTAATCCCCAGAGCCAACCGGACCATGTCCACGTGCCTGGGTCTTGATGTATGTTTTGGGCAATCTTGTGGAGCCTTGTTATTGCTTTGTATTCTTTGGCATCACCGTTGATGGATGTCATTAAGGCAAACCATGCTCCGCAAGAACCATTATGGGAGAACGGAAAAGGAAAAAGAGGCAACACTCCCTTTACCTTCTGATACGGGGGAAATCGGCCACAGACCCAGCAGTCTGATGTGAATGGTGCAGTATCTGAATAAAGGTATTGTTGCGTAAGGCAAGTCGATATGATAGCTCATAGGATGGCAGATCACTAAATGTGTGCTTTATGGTATCATTAGTGGAGGAGTATAAGAGTGAGGCAATAGGAGGAAAAATAGCATGTAGTATTAAGCTGATACATATTATCGTGATGCACATCTTGCTCTTTTTATCAATGTTATTGTCCAAGATCTTATGCAAGCCAGAATACATGTTCAACCGCTTCACCACCTAGTGGACTTAATTGATCAAACGGGTTCTGACTTTTTAGATCAAAGTTTAGCTTTGTGGAAACTGCTGGGGAGTCTCCTCTAGAAAATGGTGTTCAAAATCCAAAATCCAAGTTCAAAGTCTTTTTCCTTTGTAAAAGAGTGGTGAAGGTGCAACCATCCTTTCCGCCCTTTGACTTTAACGGCCGTCCCCGTGGTCCAGAGCACTGACTTTGGCGCCTTCCATCCAGGAGCGATGGAGTATTCTTTGACCTGGGTGTTGTCAGGGAAGGCGGCAGCAACCTGCGAACAACAAGAGAGTAGTGCAGACATCAAGGAAGCCAGGTAATCTGTCAGCATGTTACTATCAACATAAGTATTCTTTTAGGCATTGGAGTGCCCCACATATTTGGTGGTCTACCAAAGACCACTTCATAGGGAGATAAGCCTGTTCTAGAATGAGCTACCATTCGCATGTAAAAGAGGGCAACCGGCAGGGCTACCATCCAATCTACACCTTTGTCTGCGCAAATTTTTAATGTCCGATTATGTCTTTCTACAAGGCCTGCTGCTTCAGGATGTCGCACACAATGGAATTTCCAGGTATACCCTAACAGAAGGGACACCTGCTTCATTAGTACCAGGACATATTTGTAACCTCTACATCTGTTTATTTGGATATAATCCATTTGGAGCACTTCAAAAGGGTGGTCAGGTGGATGGAATCCACCTTGTTCCATCGGAATGCCTTTACCTGGATTGAATTGGCAACAGATCATACATGTTCTGACCTTTTGTTTCGCTGCTGCACGCAGGTGCTTGTTGAACCATATATTCTGTAAGCTATCTATCATTGCTTTCTCTCCTAAGTGTGCAGGACTATGTGCGGTATTTATAATCACTTGTACCATCGAATCAGGAAGAAACCATGTGGATTTGCCCTTATTCATCCAACCCTGATCAGTCAGTACCCCTCCTTGTTCCGACCATTTCTTTAATTCGTTCATAGTAGCATGTGTCTGTATGTCTTGTAAATCCTTGGAAGGATCCCTAACTATCATGGCTTTGGACAGTGATAGTATCTGTGATTTTGTCATGTCTAGTGGGGTCTGAGCTGTCTGTTTAGCTGTTCGGTCTGCCAGATCATTGCCTTGGGAAATGGTATCTGTGGCTCTAGTATGTGCTTTACATTTTAGGATAGCTATGGCTGTTGGTAAATGTATTGCTTCCAGTAGGGCTTGAATAAGGGGGCCATGCTGTATCTTGGCCCCATGAGAGGTCAAGAAACCTCTTTCTCGCCACAGAATCGGTGTAAATGTTTACTCTCAGGTGCTTAGCTCTTATGCACGCTTGTGTCAGGGCGATGAGCTCTGCTGCTTGTGTTGACAATATGTCTATTCTTTTAGTCTCTATTATTACAGTATCAGTAGTCACTGCATATGCTGCCACTAATTCTCCCGCCCCTGTCCTCATGCATGAGCCGTCAACTTATAGTGTTAGGTCGGGGTCTGGGAGTGCAACGTCTGTCAAGTCTTGTCTTGGTTTAGTCACGGTATGTATTACTTCAACACAGTCGTGTGGTGAAACGCTTTCTGTACTGGAGAGCAAAAGGGTAGCAGGATTCAGTATGTTGCATCGTCTGATCTCTATGTGTGGTTGAAATAACGTTGGCTCATAGCCTGTCAGTCTAGCTACAGTCAGGTGTTGTGTTTATGTCCGGTTCAAGAGAACCTCTACTGCGCGTGGTACTTGTACTGTCAGTGGGTGGCCCAGCACTATCAAGTCACTTTGTCTTATGGCTAAGGCCGTTGCTGCAACTGATTTTAGGCACGCAGGCAAAGCCTGTGTTACTGGGTCTAATGTACTAGAAAAATAAGCACAGGGCTCGTGTTTTCCTGCATGATCTTGTGTTAGGACAGATAGTGCTGTTCCATCCCGCTCTGTCACAAAAAGCATAAACGATTTGTTGTAATCAGGGTTTGCTAAAACTGGTGCTTGACATAAAGCTCTCTTTAATTCTTCAAATGCCACAGTGTGTTCTTGTGTCCAAGGGAGGACTTTAGTAGAAGCTGTATTAGGGGCTTGGACTAATACCCCTGAAAGATCACAATAAAACATGAGAAAAAGGGGAAAACACCATACCTATTTCCTCGGCTTAATTTCTAAGGGGGCTAATTTCTAAGGGGCTTAATTTCTTAAGGGGCTAGCGGGAAGCGAACATCCTCAGGGGCCAGCAGAAAGCCAATATTCTCCTCCTTCCCCCCCTTTTTGACAGGAGGAAATCTGAAACAGATTTCACTGCTGTCAAACACTATCAAACCCTGTGTCTTGTCAACACTATTAATCCCTGTGTGTAGCTACTGGGCGTAAGCAAAATTATAGGAGATACACAGCGTATTTGAAACGGCGAGAAATCCTTCAAATTAATGTACAAACCTCATTGTGTTAGCTCATCAGCTGGCCAAATGACATCTCATATGCAAATGTCCCTATTACATGAACCTACACCAACCTGAAGTCAATATTAATGCTAGGAGGCCCTAATAGGAATGCTAAATTACCTAAATATTCGGAAAACCAAGTTTAAGAACAGTTGTTAATGTTGATAATTAATAATTCATCTGCTAAAAAAAATCAGTCATTTTGCAATAATTTCCACCTATACAAAAAACAGCCTAATTTAAAAAACAAGTCAACTTTTGGGGCCACCACTTACAAGAATGAGCTTACTAAAGCAAACTTTAAAAAGGAAATCCTGTCAGATATTTTCTCATTACCCTAAATACCGAGCCTCATTTGTCACTCTGGGGTGGCAGTCCTTATTTAAAACAGGCCTTTCAAGAGGTAAGATGCGAGTGCACAGATCATAATGGTTCCTCAATGTCCAATCTGGAAACATATGACCGAGGCTGCCTGTCTATAAGAGAAAGGCAGTCATGTGAAAAATATTTTAGTCTTGCATAACGTTTTACTTTTATTTCATTCATCTCCAACACCAATTAGACATACACTGATAACGTGTTGTCTGCTATTTTGACAGCATGATAAAGGTAATATCATGTCTGTGAAATTTAGTAATTGTGAACAAGTTCCAGCCAAGCGCTGTGCAAAGATCGCCGTCGTCACGACTATCTCGGTACTGCACAGGAGAACTTTGTATTAAACGCTAAACAGACTGGTCAATACAACACAAAAACAAAACATATATAAAATACATATGCCAAGCCATCAGTATACCAAGCACAGAAAGCATAGACAATTACACTAACATATATAAATGAGCAGCGATGCACAATTATAGTACCTACAGCTCAGAGGCGAACACTCTGGCCTGCTTAATTTGTCAGGCTTATAATCAATAACTTATTTACCTGCCCTATACACCCCCATCTGAAATCACCGTGTCAAGTCTGACACACAGAATCAGCAATAATAATCAAAAACGAAGAACACACGAACCTGTTTGTTTTCTTTTATAAAAACAGAATCAGCAATAATAATCAAAAACGAAGAACACACGAACCTGTTTGCTTTCTCTTATAAAAATGAGCTATGCATCTTCGTCAACACAATGTACCCTAATGTCCCAGACGAAGACGCACCTCTCATCTCTCCTCACAGACTTTTAACCACTGGATCATTTATCCAATGCAACTGGTGGCAGCTTGTGGCCACAATTCAAAAATGTCTGAATTTGAAAATCGTTTTTATATAGGCACATAGCCCTTAAAATTCCAAGCAAGAGCAACATTTTACTTTCCGGCCAGAAGCAATATAACAATTGCTAAAAAATAAAACAAATCTTCTCCATAGACATTTCCTCGGGGCACTGGTTTAGCACAGAATAGACCAAGGGAATCTTTCTCGACTTACATTTCTCAGCTGCCCTGTCTTATCAGAGAAGCTAAAAATAGCCCCTCAGCGCGGCCTGAGCCTGGGCTGCCAGCCAACTTTTTTGTTGTTCCGGCTGCAGGCATTACACAGATGCGATGTCAGAGAAGCTTTCTAAGCAGTGCCTCTGTTCTGCTCCTCTCACCGGCCCCCACCTACACTGGCTACAAGGTCAGAATCTGTCTCCGATTTCTGTATCACATACTGCTCTACACAGCCCCCACCTTCTCCTCACTCTGAAGCTGTCAAAGACAAAAAGACTACTCAATTCCATAAAAACTGCAATAATTCGCCCAATTGAAAAATTATTTTTATATACAATTTGCTCTCAGGGGGTCATAATCTTACAGACTTGACCCAGCACATTGGCTCACTGGACCACCAAGAACACAAACCTGGATTCTGGAACAATTTTGCAAATTCGAAATACCCACAATTTTTCTCAAGCTAAACTTTTCACTAATTATTTTTCATTAACACTTTGTACATTAGGGGTGTCATCAAATCACAGGTGTTGCTCCTTCTCTATCTACACCCCTCTCAATTTCCTATTGACAACGTAGTCAAATGTTGGACCATGTAAACACCGACTATGCGCTGTTCGTTTGGTGGGAGGCTCAAGAACCTTTGGGCTACTATATCATTATTATATGTATCGTGGCACTTGCGGTGGCACTCTAACTGGACCTTCTACTGGGGCCACTCTTGCTAGGTCCTCTGAAAGGACGGGATAAATACCAGCAACGTCAGTATTTCTTTCTCTGTCAGCCTGCACTCATTTTACCAGCTCCACTTCCTCCTGTAACATCTTTTCCTTGGCTTTTCCAGACTCCAGTCTACTTCTCTCTGCTTCGTGAAACACTTACTCTGTCCTCCTATGTGACTCCTTGCGCCAAAACTCAATGGCATCCTTCCAAGCTGGTCTACATTTTCTCTTTCATAAGAGTGTTTCGTTGTCTGTCTACTTGTTCTGCTTTTACTCGGATACCTTCCTCAACTAATACGTTTTCTCGGGCTTTGTCTGAATCCTCCCTACTTTTCTCTTCTTTTCTGAGCGCTTTCTCTGTGCGTCTATGCCATTCTTTACGCCATAATTCAATGGCATTTTTCTGTGACTGTCTGGCTTTCTTTTTCCATAATGCTTCTTCTACTCTCATGATGCAACTGCATCCCATGTCCCAACAGCGGGCCATCTCTGACTCTCTGCTAAATCCTTGGTGTAGTCCACCCATAAATCAAGATATAATACGGCATCTAGGCCATGTTTGTGGTACATAAAGTACCCTGGAGTGTCCCTAGGGGGAATGGGAACGGCTTCCTCGAGTATTCCTTTTCTAGTTTTTATCTGTCTTAATTTTGAGAATAGCGGCATCTTTAAACCTTGCTGCTTGATTCTTACTCTTAATACCTGGACTTGAACACAATTAAATACGATAAACATAATAATGAACACTCATTCATACCACGACATTTTTAAAACCTATAAAACATTTAACATTTAACGAACAATGATAATTAGAAGAAAACTAGTTACTGACATAATACTAATACTAGATAATACTGGATTATATACAAGACATACTAGATATACTGCTAAACAGTACAGATACACTGCTGAAACAGTGCAGACCGGATCTGTGTACCCAAACCCGTCTTGACCGGCACAACCTATGTGCACGTCAGAACGCCTCCCCGGCAATGGTACTCACCGGGTAGCTCGGAACGGAAGGCCTCGGAACTGAACTGGACTAGACAAACTGGACTGGACTGGACTCGACTCGTGACTTGGATACTTCGGAACTTCGGAATCTGGTGGGCCTCTGTATACCTCGGACACAGCTCTCTCGCAGGTGGGCTCTGGGTAGGACAATCTGCGTTCCTTACCGCCTCGTATGGATGCCTGGTCGCAGTCTGTCCCCTTCGTTGGCCTGAGGGAGTTGGCGGGAAGACCCGCGACGGGCGCGCTTGAAGTCCGTCACGGCTATGGAAGGGGGCAAAACTGGACCTTCATCTCCGGCGTGTGGGGAAAGAGATTAAACTGTTCGGGCGCCATTATGTGGTAAATAAAATATTACGCTCTATGTATTTCAGAATATCAATAGGATCATGCATAAAGCAAGAGGCTGAGTCTGTGGTATCAGGTTCTAAAAGGGCTTTATTCCAATAACTCGAGTCAAAGGGAGAATATTACCATCACCAAAAAAGGATCTGGAAAGGGACTCAAAAGTATTCTCAGTATTCTCAAAACATTATTCACAGAGTACAGTATATATACATTTCTCAATTGTACGTAAGCAAAAGAGCAAGAGAGAATGAGATAAGAGCATGTGGGCGTGTAAGTAGGCGTGAAGGTGGGCGTCCATGTGGGCGTCCACTTGATGATAATGGGTAATTTGTCATGTGTGGGTGGATACCTGGAGGGGGGTTGCGTGATCTGCTGGAATTGTACTGGAACTTTGCCTTACTTGTGCTCAACTCGAGCATGACGTGTAACTGACGTGGAGAGGGTTGCTATGCAACCGAACAAGTCTGGAAGTGAGGCCTTCAGTTAGTGAGGCCTTCAGTGTCAAGACGACCAGCACATCTTGTATTATCTGATATCCGATGTCTGGAGCAGGGACTGATTTGTGACATAGGTTGCTCATCACCAAGAGCCGATGTGGCATCTATTTCTTCATTTACTTCATTTACTGCAGAAGCCTTACATGGGGGCTATGGGCTTTTTACTGACGTGAGCTTTGCAATCTCACAAAGAGAGACAGTAGGGCTGGGCTCCCTCCTTGCAGATGGGTCGCGTTCATTCCTCCTTCACCAGGCAAGAATGTGGTTTCAGTAAGAGTAAGCAGATAACCGTGCTCAATACTGTCTCGACACCTCGGTCGGGGCCCCTTTGGCTGAGGCCCAAGTGTGCAAGGCCAAGGATACGTAGCTGTAGCTTTCAGAGCGTTCTGAGGCATGAAACCTCTTTTTGGCTCTGGCAGAGCCATAAACATGAGCTTCATGAAAATGCAGGAAAACATGATGAAAAACGTGTAGGCCTCAATACAGATTTGTCGTTTCTCTCATGGGAGACTTGATGATGGCAGGCCACGTTATAGCATAAGCATCATGATAGAAAGGCCATGCAGGGGAAATACATAGGTTACATGTATGTGCACATAAGCGTTCGGGGGGGGCACATGGGGACACATAGGCCTCATAGATTTTTATTTTCCTCAGTAGCATCCCCCTTCCCAGGCTTGTGAGCCTTGTTAAATGTTTAAAGACAGTCGGGGAGTTCCGAATTTTGTGTTCCCAAATGAGTCGGAATCCTCTGATAAGTCAGTTTGCAGGACCCTGATAAGCCTGCAGTTCCTCAGTCAATAGTTCCAAAAAATGCCGTGCACACAAGGGAGTCCAAAGCAGGTGCACTTGTGCACTTGTGTGTGAATCTGTTCATGTGCAACCAATCCAGAGCCTCTTACCCCAGCTGCACAGCAACTGACCTTATTTAAGAGGCGGGCACTTGCGGCTAGCAATCCCAATCAATTTTACAGCCTACAGTGAGTGAAACTTGGGCAGTGAGACTCACTCACAGTCAATGTCAAAATCGGGTACTTGGAAATGCAAACATTTAGTGAAAGTGAGCAGTTTAGAACCCATCATCTAACACAATATAACACAAAATAATACCTATTAAAATATTGGAATGTTGAGCGCTCCATTGAAGACAATAGAGTGCTCTGCATTGGTACAAGTCCGGAGCATCATTATTCCAATGTCACGGAGCCCTAGAGGATTTCAACCCCCTCAGGCTCTGTGAGGTCTCAGTTTTACAAATTAGAAAATTCTGCACTCTAGGGGCGGAATTTTCTAATAGCCTTGACATTAAAGGCCCACTCCCTTGTTAACGCTGGAGCTGTCCTTTAATGGCATGTAGAGCCCGCTACGGCTATAATATTTGTGAAAGCACATTGTGCCTACTAATGCATAGGCTTGAGCAGCATATTTGTACAATGCAGATTATGATTATATTGCTTTTTATTCTGATAAGAATGCTATTTCATCATTCAAATTGTTCACATCATTGCACAATATCATAGTACATATAATCAGGAAGATGTGATCATTTCTCATGTACCGTTCCCACCAATTTCAAAGCACCGATGGGGAAGGAAAGCAAGCAAACATGATGACACCTGTCAGACATTTTAATAAAAATAGTTTTGCCAGTCAAGAGGCTTTGCTTAAAAAATATAATTCCACCGAAGACCATAGCATCTCAAATTACAGACAAGTGACTGTATTTTATCTTTATGTATATTTATTTTTACTAGTATTTCTACACAGCAAATATAATCACAAGAGCACTATCGTAATATTCAAACAGCAGAAGGCAGAGAGCAATGTAAACAAAGGGCCTGATTCATGAAGGTAAACGTACACCTTTCTGTAAATGTATGCTTTTTTTGGTATTCACAAGGTACAAGTTAATAGTAAGTTTACGACTGCGGAGACTCTGCAGTCAGGGCAGAGAACGCCACTCATAAAAAGATAGGGCAGGCTTATCTTTTCTCTTTGTGTGCAGAGTTCTACGTCCCAACTGCAGAGTCTCCACAGTCGTAAACGTACTATTAATGCGTTGTTTGTGAATACCACAAAAAAACGTAAACTTACACAAAAGTACGTTTACCTTTGTGAATCAGGCCCAATCACAGAGGATTACAATAACATCAGATGATAGGAGAAGTAAGAATGTAAGAATGTTTGTGTCAAAAAGCACGTGCCTCTTATCATAAGTCAGGAAGAGGTGCGTATCTCAGTAGCTTCCAGATAATGAGATGACAGGGAACAAGAAGAATATTTTCATTCAGTGAATTGACAGCAATACTCAATAAGCGTTCTTTACGAATCTTCACTTTTTTATTAGGAGAATGTCAAGGGCAGCACTGACATTTGCTCATGGAAGACTGAGAGTCTCAAGTGAGAGCTAAGGTATTAAGATATTTGAAGATCTGGTTAAGTTAATGGTTCGATATGTAATTACATTGATTTTAATAGGAGTTCAGGATTGTACTAAGGTGCTCAATGAAGTGAAGTGAGAGGAGGCGCGATATAATGTCATTTGTTTCTTCCAGGTCCCAGACACACAGGAGTGCCAGGGAGCCCGTCTGAGGTCTATCTACTAAATTGTTTTGTATACGTAGGTGGGAAAGAGCTTGGGCGTGGAGCACTGCTTGCAACCCTCCATGAGTATTAGCAGTTTGAACCTGCAATAAGTTTGGAGCAAGTGCATTAGTCTAAATTGGCTATATGAGGTTTTAGTGGAAATTATGTATGAATCCTAAGGAGTCTGTCAACACAACGAAGGTGTGAAAGATTATAAGGGCAAAGAGTTGCTCTAATCAGGATTTAATGGTGAATAAGCAAACTATACATGTATGGAAGGATGCTATCAGCATATTGAATGACTTATTAAGCAGGGGCATAGGCATCAAAGTTGCAACAGATGCAATGCTATAGTAACACAAAGCTCTGATTGTCACCCTGATTATGGCTATCTACTACTGCTCAATCGTGGGCCCATTGTTCTTGTTTACATTAGGGCTTATGGTATATTTGCTACACTACTGCTAACTAATAATAATAATAAAATAATAAAAGGGATCTTGTCATGCGCAAACATAGCCCAATGGGCGTCAAGGCGCCTAATTCCAAATCCAGCTCATAACAAAGCTCCTGCAGCTCAACCTGTGTAGGCTCTGGAAAAGCACCAAGTTTTTAGGGCCTTTTTAAACAGCGCTAAAGAGGGCAGTGTCTTCAACTCTATCGGCAGGTTGTTCCAAAGTTGTGGAGCAACAACTGAAAAGGCCCTGGCTCCCCATCTGGTGAGCTTAAAGCGAGGAACAACAAGTTGAAACAGCCCTGAAGAGCGCAGAGGCCTTGAGGGGCGGTAACGAGTAAGCAGAGAGCTGATAGCGCCTTTAGATTCATCCTCCAGTGCTCTATATGTCAAACACAGAATTTTAAAATAAATTCTGTGCTGAATAGGCAACCAATGAAGGTCTCTCCTCGCAGCAGTAGCAGAAGAAGCCCTGGAAAGATCCAGGACAAAACGTGCGGCAGCGTTCTGCACGATTTGCAGTCGATGTATGAGGCCCTTGTTGGCTTCCATGTAAAGAGAGTTGCAATAATCCAGCCTGGAACCAACAAGGGCGACTGCAATCTGCTTACGAGCTTGAGGTGACAAATAGCTGCGAATTCTATTGAGCGTCCTGATCACGCCCCAGCAGGTCAACACAGTCCGATTCACCTGTAGGGACATCGAGAGTGAGGTATCGAACATTACACCCAGATTTCTGGCAGATTGAGAAGGGGTCGGGCAGATGCCAAGAGAGGGAGGCCACCACTCACTCGACCAAATCTCTTGGTCCTTCCCGAAGATCAAGACCTCAGTCTTGTCGCCATTTAGCTTCAGGGAGTTGGCAACCATCCAGTCTGCAACATGTTGCATGCAGGACCTGAAGCTAAAGGCAGATGTTATGACAGAGGATTGAGTCAGCGAGACCATAATCTGGGTGTCATCGGCGTATGATACCACCTCCATCCCCTGCGATCTTACTAGTCTAGCAAGGGGGGCCACGTAGATATTAAACAGGGTGGGACTTAATGCCGACCCCTGTGGCACCCCACATTGCAGAGACTTTGCAGGGGAGAGGTGGTTGCCGAGCATCACTCTCTGTTCCCTATCAAGGAGAAAGGAATTAAGGAGACTCAGTG
Organism: Triturus cristatus; assembly: GCF_964204655.1. Lineage (NCBI taxonomy): Eukaryota > Metazoa > Chordata > Amphibia > Caudata > Salamandridae > Triturus > Triturus cristatus. The sequence continues at coordinate 822,509,793 of NC_140591.1, forward strand.
CCGGACCAGTGACACCTGCCTCCCTAAGCCGAGATGTTAAAATGGCAGGAGACAGAGTGTCAAATGCGGCTGTGAGGTCCAATAGCACAAGAACAGTAGTTTGTCCAGCATCCACCTTGCGTCGGATGTTATCGACTACAGAGGTGAGAGCAGATTCTGTGCTGTGATGTTTTCGAAAACCATGCTGGGTAATGTCAAGATACTCCGAGGCTTCAAGAAAAGAGGATAGATGGCGATTCAGGTGAGCTTCTAAAATTTTTGCAGGTGCAGGGAGCAGAGAAATAGGTCTGAAATTTTTCAGGAGGCCAGGATCAAGTGTTAACTAAGAGATTGGGTCTATTTCATTCCCTTTAACAACTATATATTTTCATTTGAGTGGGTTTGGCTAGGGGCTGGTTCTTGATATTTAACCTTTGCCCTCTTTTCTCATTAGAGTGGCTAGGGATTATAGCTGTACTGTCATGTTCAGTTGTAATATGAATGTGCTTGGCCACATTAATTTCTTGTTTGGTAGACTGAGTATATCTATTGGCCATTATAGATTGCTAACCATAATTTCTCTTCTTTGGCTGCCCACACCTCGGACCGTCATGCTGATATAGATGCCAGAGTATGATCAATTATCTGCAACACTCCAACTTCTCCTTACAGTAGTCTCAAAAAATACCTCTGGTATGATCTGAATCATCCTTTCCAAACCTAGATACTCATCAGAACTTTTTTCCTGGTCTTCAGTCCAGATACCTTACCTCAAAGAGCTCACTAAGATAAGCACCATTCCCACACCTTTCTGTGACATCAGAATGTCTAGCTACAATGCCAAGTTTGCTGTGATACAATCATAGCACAACTTTGGCCCTAACAGGACACCAAAATGTTCTAATTAAGGCACCAGCAGCCTGCCCACGCAACTTTCAATTCATACAGGAAAGTATTTATTTTCACCATCCAATACAACTTTCTTTTGGCTCATGCAAGCCTACTGTAATACAATGTTTGCCTCACCCCCTGCGAGGCAGGTGCATGCAGCCTTCTCTAGGCAGGCGCATGCAGCCTCCTTGGGGACAAACATGTGTCTATTCAATGTGTGTTCCACGCTCCATGGCGGATCGTCAACTGTGGATTTCCCAGCAACATTCAGTTGTGCCGGGGATCGACAGCTGTTGGACGTCCACTGTTGTGGGTGCTGTTGTTTCTCTGAAATAAAGCCTTCAAACTCACCTTTTCCTGCTCAGCATTCATTTACCACATATTGGTGACGATTTGGATTTCAACACACCCACTGACCCACATTTTATTTTCATGTTTTTTGCTTCCTACAACTCCTGCACCCGCCAGCTGCCTCGACGGTCCCACTCGCTGCTTCCACGCTCCAGGAGATTTTCTCACCTTTTTCTTTGTTGAAGTGCACCTTCCATGTCCCTGAGCGGCTTCCGGAGTGTCTTTTCACCGCCCTGCACATCTCGACATCTCTGTGTGCTCCTGAACGGTCTCCCGGAGTGCCTCTTCACTGCCTCTCACATTGTGGCCGTGCGCACACACGCTCACAGCATCCTGTCGAAGCATGTACAGCTGGCCGCATGCAGTTTGGGGTTTGTTCTACGCTGCAAGAGGGAGCACACTCACGGTCATGGCAAGGAGCTGTTAATTAGAGTGCGCCCTCCCAACCTACCCTGCGCTAGTTTCAACTCAGCTCAATTTAAACAAGGATTTCTTCCTCCAACTGCCTGCACTGCTTCCCTTCAGGCCTATTGATTGATGTGAGCCTGTATCTCCTGCAGTGATTTGGCAGTTCTCAACTTCAAGATGCCCAGGTACTGCTTATATTTATTAACTTATGGTACATTTCAGCTTTCAGCAACTTGGCATTTTCAAACTACAAAAATCCAGTTACTGTTAATTATTTACTCAGTGATTCAAGAGTATCTTCTTGACTTTTCTTATCTTACTTACCTTGATTGTTCCTAGTTACGTGGTACTTTCTTTGAAAGTGTTCTCACAATCACCTTTTCATGGCTTCAAATCAGCAAATCACAGCTCCTCCACCTTTCTCGAAATCTCCACGCAAGCCAATTATCAAATGGCATCAATGGGTAAAAAATGTTGATGACTGATTGGTGGCAACTGACATTACACGCTTCTCACCTGCACGTAAAGCAGCAGAACTCTAGAGCTGCATTGGTCTTGCTGCCCAGCAAGTTTTTGACAATTTGCCTTGTTTACCTCAAGTTGGTTCAGGTGATGATTGGGACCCTTACAAGGAAGCATTAGCATGTTTAGCGAAACAATATGATGAGGAGCCAAGTATCATGCTTGAACGCCACACTTTTTGCAAAAGGAAACAGAGTGCTGATGAAACTGTTGAGGAATACATAGCAGCACTAAGAATTCTTGCTTCAACTTGTGAATTTGGAGAAAGTGTAGAAATATCTATATGAGATCAATTTGTTTTTTGCATGTTATTCTTACAAAATTCAAGAAAGACTTCTAAGTTGCAGAAATCCAACTTTATCTGAAACTTTTGATCTAGCCAAAGCAATAGAACATTCAAGGATTTCTTCCAAAGCTATTCATGAAGGTCAATCTATCAATACAGTCATAGTACAACCAGAAGGTACTGTCAGCTCAATATCCACTGGTAGCAATTTTGGAAAATCTCCATTCAAGAAATCTTTGACATGCTATTGATGTGGATCCAAATCTCATATTGGCAACTCTCCGAACTTTCCAGGCAGAGGCAAAAAATGCATGCCATGCAAAAAAATAGGTCACTTCCAAGCCATGTGCTGGAGCACCAAAAGACCATTGAAGATCAATAGCATTGATGTTACAGAGGATGTCCATGCATGTTCTGAAAAACGTAGTAATGTTGTATTAACAATTGAGTGTCACATGATAAGTGATGTAGGTACAGCCAAAGGTCCATGGTGTGATGTTTTGGTGGCTGGTGGACCACTTCAGGTCATGGGTGACTCTGGTTCACCAATTACAATTGTATCGGATGTCACATTTCATGAGAAATAGAATGGCACTGTACTACTTGCTCAAACTGATGTAAATCCCAAAGCTTATGGGGAAAGTGAGATTGTCATGCTTGGTCATTTCAAGTCTAAATTAGTATGTCTAGGCCGTCATATTATCACCAAAATATACGTTCTCATCAGAGGTAGAAAAATTGTAGGTTGGGAAGATCTAGCAAAAATGGGAATATACTTAAAACCAGGATTAGACAATCCTATTGTACTGGGTGACCTACCAGAAGGTTATGTAAAAGATAATACATGTAATGTGGATGCCATATTTGATGTTCACAAGCCTTCCTTTTCAGATACCTCATCAGATATTGAAACCATCATTAGCCAATTATCTACAATCCTCACTAACAAAATTGGTATGGTACTAGGGTTTGAGCACTAAACCAGGTTAAAATCTAATGCACAACCTGTTATACATAAGGACAACCTTTTTTCTGAAGGAATTATTGTTCCATGTGATTCCTCATCTTGGGTTTCTCCCATCGTCGTTGTGCAAAAGAAATCTGGGGAGGGGAGACTTTATGCTGACTAGCGCTCTTTTAACAGTAACGTTATTGTAGAATGTCATCCCCTCCCCAGAATTCACAACCTTTTGGCTGGTCTTGGTGGTTCAAATTTGTTTTCCCTCAATGATTTGCACTCCACCTATCATCTAATTCCCCACACCACTGAATCTCAGGAGCTTACCACCTTTGTGACTTTATTTGGTGCATTCAAGTATCTCAGACTTCCATTCGGCTTAGCATCCTCTGCTAGCGTATTTCAGAGGCTCATGAACACACTGTTTAAAAACATTCCTGGAGTTCAAGCTTACCAGGATGATATTCTGGTGCATGCTAGCAGTCGTGAGGCACACAACATTACTTTGTCCAAAGTCCTTTCCAAGCGGAGCACAGCGGTATGACCATTAGACATGAGAAATGTAAATTTGGTGCTCAAGAACTGGATTATCTAGGACACACACTGTCCCCAGAAGGTATAAAACCAAAATTGTCTTTAATCAAGGCTGTTTGTGATGCTTCGCCACCCAAAGACAGGGATGCCTTACGTTCATTCTTAGGGTTGGCTGAATAATATGCTCGTTTTGTGCATGGGTATGCTCAATTAGTGGAATCTTTGAGAGCATTACTTAGGAAGGGTGCCAAATTCACATGGAATGGAGAATTACAAAGCACCTTTGACAAAATTAAAGTCATTATTGAGCAAGCTACCGCACTACAACCCTTTCAGGATGAATGTAAATGTTTCCTGAACGTAGACATAAGTTTGTCTGGTTTGTGTGCTGTACTCGGGCAATGGGTAGATGGCAGAGAACACACCATTGCATTCGCTTTCAGAACATTACAACCTGCAGAAAAACGCTACAGTACCATTGAAAAAGAAGCACTTGCATGTGTTTGGACGATACCCATGTTTGGATCATAAATTTGGGGGCGTTTACACACCACAAACCACTTGTGTACATCCTCAATGGGGGTGGTTCTAGCAAGGTGTCTGCCAGGCTGGTATGCTTGCTCTCTACATTACAAGAGTATCATTTTGTTATCAAACATCTTCCAAGTGGGAAGAATTTTAAAGCGGACTGCTTCTTGCATATGTCCTTAGAATGTGTACAAAATGATACAGAAGTTACTGAAAGTGTGGTTGCAGCTGTGGATGCTGTTATGATGTGTGCCCACATTTCTGAAAACACATGGAGAGAGGAGTATGCCAAAGATCACAACCTAAATAAAGTTAAAAAAGTTATTGTTAAAGGTTGGCCAGAGAGTAGGAAACTTTCTGGTGAAATGAAAAGTGTTTCTTTTGTGGCCAATGAACTTTCAATTGTTGACAAGATGGTAATGCACCATGATTTGCTCATTCCTCCAGAAAGTTTGCGTAAGGAAATCATCTAGATAGATCATCATGGTCACCTTGGGGTCACTAAAACCTGTCAGCCTCTCAAAGAATATTATTGGTGGCCTTCTAAGGAGAGTCAGGTCAAATCAACCACTGAAGATTTTGCAGAATGCTTACTCTCTGACAAAAGATGGAAAACCATTAAAATACCATGCCTTTTCCAAGTGGCCCCTGGGATAAAGTTGGTCTTGATTTTTCTGGTCCCTATGAAGTTTTGCCCACTGATAACAAATTCTTAATTTTGATTCTAGATTACTTTTCAAAGTGGATGTTTTATTGGTTTTGCGATGGTCCCACTACTGACAATGCCATCAAATTCTTAGAACATTTTTCTTAAAGTGGTGGGACCACCCAAATCAATTGTCACAGACAATGGAATTCATTTAGTTCCCCAGCGTATGTGCAAGTTTTTAGAGTGTCATGATATCCAACATTTCAAAGTGGTTCTTTACTCACCTTCCTCCAATGGTCTAGTTGAAAGGTGAAACAGGATGATCAAGGAGAGTGTGCAAACGGCAATTTCATCAGGCTTGAATGTTCAAGACTTCTTGAAGGATAACATTTGGTCCTATAGTTTCACACTTCATTGTACCACTGGGGTTGCACCTTTCACTTTGCTCAGAGGAAGAAAAGTGCACTCTAACTTGTGTCTCACCTGGCTTTCTCACAAGGTTGACCGGGAAGTTTAATCTCTGGATGCTATCAGATCTAGGGTTGAAACTAATCAGAATGTCATGAAACTTCATTTTGATTCTGGCAAATGTTTTAAATGTGAAATTTTGAAGCCGGGTGATTGGGTTTTAATAAAACATCCAAAGAAGGTAATGATAGGTGTATCTAGATTTTCTTCACATGCGTTGGTCAATCAGGTAAGCACAGCTTTGGCTCTTCTAGAAAATAGAGGTTGGTGGAATAAAAGGAATTTGGTCCTTGTCACTAATTCACAAGCAGGCATCATTATGAATCGTGCTGCTTCAAATACAGATTGCATGCAGTCCTACAGTTGGTTACATGATACTGTTGCTTCTAATCCAGTTGTTGGCTCTGCAGTGTCCAACATTGTTCATTGTTCCCCACAACAGGTCTCTTTCCCTGGGATTTCCTCCTTGAACAAAGCGACAGTTATCAAAGAAAATGTTCGCTTGAGAAAATTACCTTGTAAATTCATGGAATATGTACTGGACTAACCATGTGTACCTACATTTTAGAATGTAAAACTTTCTTATTGTATGATTTTCTGGTTGTATTCTGCATACCTCAATGCATTGTAAATTTAGTTAGTTATTTTATTTATGTCTTGCTATTGTCTTTTGAGGGGGTAAATACTGTAATATGATGTTTGCCTTGCTCACCGTTAGGCAGAAGCATGAAGCCTTCTCTAGGTAGGCGCATGCAGCCTCCTCGGGGACAAACATGTTTCTATTCAATGTGTGTTCCACGCTTAATGACAGATCATCAACTATGGATTTCCCAGCAACATTCAGTTGTGTCGGGGATCTACAGCTGTCGGATGACCATGGTCGAGGGGGCTGTCGTTCCTCTGAAATAAAGCCTTCAAACTCACCTCTTCCGGCTCTGCATTCATTTATCACACCTACCCACAGCGTCAAGTCCACCACAACATGATTGGAGTCCTTCTCTGACCATGACACATAACACAAAACACTTACTAAGAAGAACAAGCTCCACCAAGGCACACATTCAAGCAAGCTCTGGTATGCAATTTACTAGACAAAGCAAAAGTGCTTTCAATTCCGACCAGTGGCAACTATGCAATAACATTGATACTATGGATAAATAGATATGTCACTGTGTAAGGAAACAGGCTTTTTTCAGTTTCTGCCAATTTTTGCCCCATTTGGACTATTAGCTGCTGGTTTTCCAACACTGAGAGTGCACTGCAGCCTGCTAAGCAGACCCCATTGCCAGTGTTCTCACCTATTATGAAAGGTATGTCCCCAATTGACAAGCACTGACTTACTTATAAGTCCCTAGTATATGCTACCCAGGTTACCAAGGGCATGTATGGCAGAGTATCTAGTCAGGGCTGCAGCACTGTTTGTGCCACCCTGTGTGTGACAAAAGATAAAATGGTCACCAACCTGCCACTGCAGACTGGAAGAGCAGTGTGTACACTGCTAGATCGACTTTGCTTCTACCATTAATGGCAAAGCCACCCTTCCCATAATTATTTATGTAAGCCTCTCCCTCTAAGGAAGGCCTATCAAGCCCTTTGGCAGGAAGCTGTATATTATTAAGCACAACATATAGGTTTGTATATGTCTTAGCAGCAAAACCCTTAAAATTGTAATTTTGCTGATGAATGTTAGCAGCCCCATTGGCTAACACAGGGTTACCAGCTAGCATCACAGTCTGGCTAACATCTGAGTGTGACTACCTACCTAGGTACTGTGAGGCATCAAATTAATCATGGCATTAAGTCTGACTTGATGCCCAAGTCAATATTAATGTCACTATTAAAGTTGAGCTTTCTGCCCACCTGAGGAGATGTGTGAACAACTCCCAGGCTTCAGAACAAAGGCAGTAGCCACAGAGTGGGATGTGACCTCCTCTCACAGGTGCTAGCCCAAAAGGCGGGATCCAAAGGGGAAGCCACCTTTGAAGGGGTGCCTGTAACAACACACCCAAGCAGGAGGCCATTTAGTCCTGCAGACAAGCGAGAGACTGGGACAAAGAGGGAACACCCATCTCCAAACTAATTTTCCGGTGTGGGTAGCCATTAGTAGCCACACCTTTGAGGTGGGCTACCAGGCTCGTGACAGTCGAGAGAAGGGTCAGATATCTTGACAATGGCACCAATATTGCACTCTCAGATTGCCAAATGTCATACATCACTGGAACGTTGCCACCAAAGAAGATGGGACCTACTAGCCCACTGGCTAGTGACTGTGTTGTCCTCTCCGGGCACTTTCCTAGGATAAAATTGGTGCCCATAGCACCCTGAAGATCAGCACAGGATTTTGAGAGAGGACTGCCCTGCTGCCTTTGAAGCTGCACGAAGAGAGACTGCTTCATCGGAAGGACTGCCCCTGCTGCACTTTGCATATGGCTATGTCTGAACTGGGGTGGCGTGATGAGCAAAATAACGATGGATTAAACCCAGATCTGTGACTGGGGGTGAATGTTTTGCCAATGTGCAACATTCCGTCCATCATCTTGTGTGTTTTGCTGTTCGCCCTATGTGGGAAGGGTATACCCAGACGTGGGTCCCGTGCTCACTACGCCACTGGAGTCAAGCTATCCTGGCTGAAGAGGGGTGAAACCCCAAAACCGGTCCTAGGATGCTTGATTCCGGTCCAGGGAAGACATGGCTTGGCAGTTCGGGCTGGACTGTTCCCATGAGGCACAGGGTCAAGACTGATTTGCATATGGCCATGTCTGAACTGGGGTGGCGTGGTGAGCAAAATAACAATGGATTAAACCCAGATCTGTGACTGGGGGTGAATGTTTTGCCAATGTACAACATTCCATCCATCATCTTGTGTATTTTGCTGTTCACACATTTGAGGTGGGCTATCAGGCTCGTGACAGTCGAGAGAAGGGTCAGATATCTTGACAATGGCACCAATATTGCACTCTTAGATTGCCAAATGTCATACATCACTGGAACGTTGCCACCAAAGAAGATGGGACCTACTAGCCAACTGGCTAGTGACTGTGTTGTCCTCTCCGGGCACTTTCCTAGGATAAAATTGGTGCCCATAGCACCCTGAAGATCAGCACAGGATTTTGAGAGAGGACTGCCCTGCTGCCTTTGAAGCTGCATGAAGAGAGGCTGCTTATTCGGAAGGACTGCCCCTGCTGCACTTTGGCTAGTGAGATTGGATTGTGCTTGTGGCTTCTAGCTCAGTTGAAATGTTAGTTCCTGGCCCCAGATTAAAGCAGTGATTTTAAGGGTCAGTTGGCTGGCCCCATGGAACAGCACCAGGGACATCAAAGCCAAGGAAGCCCAAACTGGCAAAGCAGTAGCCACTCCTGAGGAAGTGACACTTACCACTGTCGTACACACCAAGAGTCAAATCTGAGATAGCCAAGATAGCTGGAAGCTGCAACAGAGTCTGCTGGAACTATTAGTGCTATCAGAGACTGGATTCGTCACCCAAGAGTGACACTAGCCCCCACCAAAGATATCCGCTGTGACCCCTGTGTTGCGAGAGTGGTTGCCCAGCTGCAGCTGGTCTTCTACTGTAGAGGAATTTGTGGGACCCCAAGTGCCATGTTCAAAGTCGTCTCATCACACCCGTGAACCGAGCAATCAACCACAGTTCACCCCCATTTACCGCACCACACCAGAGGCATCTGTTCTCTTGCATCCCCAGCATCAGGACCACTCCATTGTCATCTATGATGGGCGTGTCCTAAAGACTGAAACTGGACTGGAAAAGTCTCTAGTTGCCAGGTAACTGTCCAAAGTAACTTTACGGGACTTATAGACCTCCACCCTGTTGGCTTTGGTTGCCAAAGTCTGGCAGGAGTTCCCGAACTGTTACAAACCTTTCAAGTTTGTAAAGTTTTTGTTAACCATTGCTTGTTTGCGGTTGCATTTAAAGGGATTTATTCCTTCAAAAAATCTCTAGGTCTGGAACCTACGGTGGATTTTGATTATCGAGGACTCTATTCTTATAAATTGCTGTTGATTCTCTTTCTTATACTGTTGTTTGGTGCTGTTCAATGCTTCACACTAAGTGCCTTTGTCAAGCCTTGCTGTTTGAAGCCACAGCTACTCAGGGTTGAGCAAAAGGGGATACAATTGAGCCTGACTGGAACCAAGATGGTATTTGCGAGTGTACTCCACAAGCCATATCTATAGTACACCCAAATCCTCACACACAGTCAAACAGTGTGGACTGAAGTGGCTCCCTATTGAGAATGCAAAGGCCAGTTGAACGGTTGAGAATTAAGGCTCCCCGCACACCAGCTGCAAAGAGGCAGATCTGAAAATCTGAATCACAAACTAGGAGAAGGTTCTTCATCAAAACACACAGTATATTATTTAATACTTGGATGGTTTGCGCTATACTGAGATCTAATATCAAATTGGTTGCTGCCAATTAGTGTGTAACAATATGATCAAGGACTTGTTAAGACACATCTTTCTACTAGCAGGAGTTCAGTCACTGATCTATGATGGACTGGAGTGCCAGTTTTTTCATATATTAAACATATAGGAAATAATACTTTTTAAGGGGGCATTTACAATTTTGAAAAGCTATCTTGGCAGTCTTCTCCAGTATGGCATCATCAAAGCAGTGTGAATGTTTCAGCGATACCATTGGAAGAAGGGCAGAAATATCAAATTCTTAGAAGGCATTTCATTTTGGAATGTTCCTGCTATCACTAGAAGGAAAAGAAGATAAGACATCAGCACACATCTTTACATGTTTTCTATGAAAGGATGATCTCAGCAAAGGGAGAGAGGCTTCTAAGTCCAAACCAACCATGTGCTTGTACTTCTAAGTCCTGCAGGATATCAGGGGAGGCACTTGTAGATTGTTGTATTCCTGCAGATTGAACAGGAGGTCAGCCAACTGACCCTTGGAATTCAGATATTTGTCCAGGATACAAGAGGGAGTAAGTAAAGACCTGCAAGGTTCCTCTCAGGTCACAGACAACAGGGCCAGTCCACTTTTGATCTTGAGGAGGTCAGGAAGTGTTCTGAATTGGGTAACTGGAGGTGCCAAATGTGTTACTGGCACTAGCTAGTAGATGAAAATGATTAATCAGGTGCGGGCCAACTCTATCACGTTGGGCATTTTCAAGACGGCGAAAGTCTTCAGGCACACTAACCTTAGGCACAGAGGGCTGGGTCTGTGTGGGGAGTGTACTCCAGTAATCCTTGTGTCCTCCCACAACTAGCACTACAATCCAGTTTGAGGCAGTCACTGTATCCAAAATAAACCCAGACACAAAAGTCTAGTCAGACAAATGCAGAATCCTTCGGCAACCAGAGAGTGGATCTGCAAGAATAGTCTTGGTATCCTTTTCATTCCCCTTTCAAGTCTGCCCCAAATGGTTATATGTGAACCCAACAAGCGGGATTTGAATCTCAAGTAGCACATATACCTGTGGTGTCAAAAATTATGCTCACCGCCCCAACCCTGAGTACTCTGTGGGCTCAGAGGAGTCATCTTGCTAATTCAGGTTATCCTATTGCTTGCTCTCTTGAGTCATTTTGCAGCCATGCAATGCTATCTACTGTCTGGAAGAACTAGAGCGGTAATAAAAGTGAGCATTTAGGAATTTTAGGCAGGGAAAAGGTAATTTTATAGAAATTACTTTTCTTATTAAAAATCAGACTTCCTCATTGAATTGTTTTTTTTTAATAACTATTAATAATAGTTGTTCAATTATTTTTCTAGCTGGTCCCTTTCCCAAGACACAGTATTAGGATTTTAATCTGTACTCTGGTTTTCAACATTAGACAGCTAGGCTTGCCACAGTGAATAACGATTTGGGTGCTAGATACTGAAACGAAATGTTAACATGACAGTTCATCATGGACTGGTTTTAAATACAGTGCACCCAGCCTTATGGGCTACAGGGCCTACACAGAGGTGACTTATTACCTGTCACAAGGATTCATCTGAGAGGTTGAAATGCAGTTTTACACTGCTGAAGTCCTGCAGGCTAAAATGGTACAACTGATGCTGCAGTTCACCTGAGAAACTTAACTTCAAGACCTCTGTGTGCACTTTGAACCATTTACTAGGAACTTGTAGGCAAACTAAATGTGTCAAATTGGAGTATGCTTATTCAATCAAGTTTAAAGGGGTAGCACAAGCACTTTACTACTGGTTATTTGTTGTAAAGTGCAGAGAGTTCTAAAGTCATCAAAAATAAAGGGTCCACCAAAAGGCGAAAAATCTGGGATAACCAGGCAGAAAAGGCACAGTTTATACACAGGCTGCCCTAAGCCAATGGCTAGGGTAGACAAATGAATCCTGCGATGAGCTTCCCTTATCAGGTGATAGAACATGTAACATGTTCTATTTCTCTCTGAATCTACTTGCAGCCCTCTGTCAACATTTTCTCTAGCAACTAACCCTATCCATGGGAAAACATTCTCCTCCCATGCAGAATCTGTGAGATGACCAACCTTAGCTTGCTCACAGATGCATTCCAGTGGGCAGACAGTACCACCATCACCAACAAGGTTTTGTGACCCATTCTGCCCCCTATGCCAGACTTCCAACCTTAACCCAGGGCAAGCTCTGCCTAAAAGAACCCGGGGCATCCATTTCCTGGGAAAGGGTACAATATGGGGTATTGAGTTGGCCTCACCTCTAACCGTGGGTCTTGCATGGAGTCCCCCACTTGCTTCTCAAATCTCTTTGGCATCTTAAGTTCCTCCAAGTGGAGGACTAAACTCTCAGTTGATAGACACCATCGTACCACTCTTAACTCTATCATCTCAGAGGTTGTACCCTAGACTGAATATGTACCTGGCTGTGTAGGTCTTTTGGGAGGGAAACATAGGGCTAGATTCACAGAACTAACTTAAGACAAAATCCTAAACTTACTACCATTTTGGTATTCACAGAAGGCACTTACTCATTTTGGTATTCGCAGAAGGCACTTACTCATCAATGAGTAAGTGCCTTCTGTGAATACCAAAATGAGTAAGTGCCTTCTGTGAATACCAAAATGAGTAAATGGTAGTAAGTTTAGGATTTTCTCTTAAGTTAGTTCTGTGAATCCGGCCCATAGTCCTCCTCCAGGGTGACACACTCTCTTTGTGCCATGTAAGTGTCTCTCTGGAGCAAGATTTCTGATTTCTGTCTCAGTGACAGTGCAGGCAGCCACTCAAGGAAAGACGTGGCCACAATGGGGTCAGTCCTGGGGTGCTCTCCTCTCAGAATATGTATCCTGTGACCCACTGGTCCTCCCACTGTGAATGGCATCCACCACATACCCCTTAGAGACAGTACTCTCAGAAATTTCAGTCCTTGGGGAACATCAGGCAGTTGACCCTCTTTGTTCTTCTCTCACTGTTAGGAGCTCACTGCTGAGGATATAGTCAATGGGCAGCTAAGGACTGACAAGGACCCTCCTCTGATCCAGCACCTGTACCCAATTTAAGGATACTATGGCCTTGGGGCCCTCCTGTCCATAGGCATTCTTGAACCTGAAAACCTGTCCTGGCAGTTACTTTTCTGGGGAAAACAGCCACTCTACCACTATGCCTGGTTGGCATCGGTGTTGTACATAGCAATGGCAGTGACCACAGCTCACCTTCTGGGCACACCTACCAGCTAAGGGGTACTAGGGCCTCCTCTATGTAATCCTCCCCCAAACATATACCAGTTTCCCCCGGTAGATTGACCATTAGTGCTATTCTTCCCCTTTGTGCATGATGAATCTCCCTTTTTGTGCCCTTGCGGCAGGCAGTCAACACACCTACTCCTTTCAAATAGTTTCCTTCCTCTTGAGTTCACACTTCCTTGCTTTTAAGGAGTGATCTGGGACTCTTTCCCCTTTTCCGAAATTTGGTACCCAAAGTTGTTTTCTTTTAACACTCTTTGCTCCCCTCCTTTGCTGTGAGCAGGCCTGGTCCCTCATTTTTGGGATCACCTCCAAGGGATCCGTTGGGCACCCTAGTGCAAACCCTTCCAAGCTTTCTGGGGTCAGTCAGCTCGGATTCCAAAAGGTACTTGCGCAACTCTGAAGAACAATTACTCAAGATGTGTTCCCTGATGTCATATTGTATATTCCATCATAAGGATCCACTCTATTGTGTTTTATCCAGCCTTCCATTGCTTTCAAAGAGATGTCTGTTATCTGTCCAAGTTTGCTGTGACTCTTTTTGTGTGCCATGTAACATCTTCCTGTACTCTTCAAGCGTAAGACCAAACCTCTGCATTAGTACACCTTTCATGTGTGTGTCTGAGTCAGCTACCCCCTCTTCTAGAGTCAGAAGTGTATCCCTCCCTACTGTAGGCAGCAACTCGCACATCAATTCTCCCTCTGGACCATCCTCCATTCCAAGGATAGCAAGCCAATAGCACATACACAGTCCTACCCAAGTGCCTGTGTTACCCTACAGACCTGTTCTGTCAGATTCTGTTCTGAGGAAACCAGCCTTTCCACCACCATGGTCTGGCTGGCACACTTATCCCTCAGAGCAGTGAGAGAGACCCCATTCACTATGACCACATGGAGAAGATGTCTGCCACCCTCAGGGATCAACAGCTTACCTTCTTGGCCCATCTCAGAACTAAGGGATATGAGGGCATGCTCTACCCTCTCATGCTGGAACCACCCCTTAGGGGTTTACTAGTTACCCCGGTGGAATGCTCACCTGTGATTGACTTCTGGGTTCCTTTCTTGGCTGGAGACAGTCATAACAATGGGGTGGGTGCAAGGGCACCCTGGATTACTGCCAATCAAATCGGCCCTTCCTGTGCTCTGAAGAGGTCTGGCAATCCTTGTCTCAAAACTCTTGTGGGGTACTTATAGGAACTTTTCTGTATTATCATGTCCTTACCCTTCTCTTCGAAAAGGATCCTGAAACACCCGTCCTGTGATCACTCCCAGGTACTTTCTTGGACACTGGTACTGAGCTAGAGGTTTGCTTTCTTGCCAAGCACTCTGGGAAGCAAGCCTGGAATCTATGAGGTGCTGGTGTAACTCCATGAAGCAATTACTCAAGATTTGCTCCTCCATAAACAGATTGTAGTGCACATCTTAATCCATTACTTTACTGCTCTTCACCCAACCTTCCAGTGCCTTATAGATGAGTCTACAAAATCCACCCAAGACTGATGTGACTCTCTTGATATCCCTAAACTTCAGGTAATACTTCTCATGGGTCAGGCCAAATTTAATAAGGAGAACCTCTTTGATTGAGACATGCCTAACCTGGTCAGGTGCATCTAGGGCCAATAGTGTATCCCTCCCAACAATGCGAATGTTGTCCACAAGCTAATACTCCAATCCTCCTCTGGAACTCTATGCATGCACAGGGCCACTTAATATGCTGCAAACCATTTATGAATGTCAACTTCCACCACTTTACCAGGCACCAGGTCTTTGAGATAAGGACCCTTTGTTTACCTCTCCTAAGCACTTTAGTATTGCCGCTACCATCATCACTGGACTTGGAGGACCTTTGAGACCTTAAGTCTATCTTGCGCTGACGCCTCTCATGGGCCAGCAGGGCTGTCTTCTCTTTTAAGGCCAAGCTCAACATTTTCTCATCCAAAGCAAGGGTTGCGACTGCAGTGGCCATTATCTCCTCAGCTGTCAGGGCTGCAGCTGTCTTCTCATCAGCAGCAGAGGCAAATGTTTTCCTCCTCAAGGGCAAGGGTAGCCGACTGCAACTGCAAGGCCCTCTCCACCTGCCTCTCCTCCAGCTCTGATTGGGATAACCTGTGGGAAGAAACACAGCTCCCTGCCCAAGACACCGCAGGTGACCCTGCGCCTTGGGGAGAACAGCCCATTGGCACTGGCTCTTCCTCAATGCCCTTCTAATTACTCTCCTCAATGTAATCCTCAGGGGAATACTTACAACAGAATGAAGTGTGGCATGAAGGAAACATTGCTAATGCCATGCTTCTCTATTCTGAAAACATAGGGATGCGCTGTATTCACAAGAATGCAGCACACCCCTGCGTTTTCCCTAGCGCTGGTGCCGAGTTAAGCTGCCTAGCGCCAACACAGGCACCCTTGAAACATAGTGAAAGGGTGTCTTCATTGGGGGAAATGATTGTTTATCTGCAAGAAGGTCTCCCTTCCTGCACATAAACAATACTTTATGGCGTTTTGAAACTTCTATATGTGCTGTTTAATACAGCACACATAGAAGTTGCAAAACGTGATTTCTTTTATTGTTTATGTGCAGGAAGGGTCACCTTCCTGCACATAAACAATCAATGGCAATTTGCAGTTTCTATGTCTGCTGCACAAAGCAGCACCCATGAAAACTGCAAAAACGAGGATAAATAAAGCATTTCTCCTTGTTTCGCCTGTTTAAGACCAGGTTGTCCCTGGTCTTAATTTTGGCGCTGCACCACTCTTGTAAATAGGGAGCTGCGTCAAAATCAATTGCCCACCGCAAGTGGCTTAACTGGGTCTCCCAGCTCAACCTCAGTTTCCTCTGCTTGCACATGATCCTCAGCTCTGCAATGCTACGGATCTCTACGTTAGCCAGATCCTCTTCCATGTTTGCAAAAACATAAAGTTAAAAAATTGAGGTAAAAAATGAATTTAGGAAAAAAATCATAAATTGCTAAATTAAAACCAACAAAAAATCCTAAAGTACATTTTTGCTGTCAATTTAAATTGCAACTTAACTGTATCGGACTACAAAACACAAGTACTAAATCCCACTGCTGGACATCAAAGTAAGACATTGGAATATTACTTGGGGTAGAGGACAACCTACCTCGAGGAATAATTACATCCCTTGTCGAGGTGAACCCTCAAAGTCACTAAATTAACCAAACCTTGCCGGGGTGAACCCTCAAAGTCACTAATTACCCTAAGTTCAGCCTCCTGGTAGCTATGGCTAAGAGCAAACAGGCGTAACTTAGGGTAATGTGTAAATCATTTTTGCAGTACCACAACAGTAATTAAGTCAAAACGTCACACAATAAAAATACCAAACTGAATTAGAAAAATAGATTAAGATTTATTAAACCTCAGCACAAAAATGAAATAAGAGGAACCAGAGATAGGATTTATTTAAAGTTTTAGGTAGAAATAGCACCAAAAATCACAAAGTGTCAATGACAGTTAAGGATTGTGTTAGACCAGACGTTAGGCACAATTTGAGGCTGACCATGATGGAACACAGGTTGGATACACGGATCAGGTTTGCCCGTGTGAAAGATTTTACCTGAATTAGTCTTTTGATTCATAACCAAGCACAAGAGTACACTTCTAAGTCCCCAGGACATCAGGGGAGGCACATAGAGACACACATGGTGTCAGACAGCTTGTTGTCACTCTGTAGCCAAACAGGAGGCCAACCAACTGACCCCTTCAGTCCACGTCTCTGTCCTGGGTACAGGAGAAAACAGGTCATCCTTCAGGGCTCCTCTCAGGTCACAGATAGCAGGTCCAGTCCTCTTTTGGTCTTCTTCAGGTCCAAAAACTGTTCTAAGTGGGTGCCTGGAGATGGAGATGCCACATTTATGCCTGGTATCAGCTAGTGGGTGATGATGACTCCTGGACCTTCCCTAACCAAAGGGTTAAAAGTTCCTGAGGCTAACCCTACCCACTTTTTCAGAAGTTTCTCTTTGCTTTAGTGCAAACAGACACAAACTGCCATGCGTCACAGCACTTTCAAGATGCAGAACGTCTTCAGCCACACTAAACGTGGGTGCTGAGGGCTGGGTATGTGTGTGTAAGTGTCATAAGAAATTCATCAGTGTCTTCCCACATCTAACACTAAAATCCAGTTTGTAGTGGGCACTGGGCCCACAACAAACTGAGACACAGAAGTCTGGTAGGACAAAAAGCAGAGTACATCAGCAACGAGACAGGGGATCAACTAGAATTGTCTTGTCATCCATTTCTCTCCCTTTGAAGTGTGCACCCAAGTATTACATGTGGCTCAATACATCTGTCAAGCAGGATTTGGCAGTGTGGTGTTACAGCAATAAAATGGGGTCCAGCATAAGGCGATACATCTGGAGTAACCATGCAGAAAAGGCGGATTTCCTATAAAGGCCTAGTTTTTTGTGTGCATTTTTTGTCTTTAATGGACTAGTTAAATGTCCAGTTATTTCTCTATCGGCTCTCATATCATGTGGAACAAGTGTGTAATACTAGCATCATCAACATTTTTCTGCACTCCTAGACCATTTTTTGCTGACACTAAGTTTTTGAGAATGTATTGGTGTAAAAGCTTTGGGGCTGACATTTTTCTAATTCAGGAGTGCAATTTCATTACTAGTACCCAATGGCAAGATGTTCTAGAAAATGATGAGAGAGCCGGCAGAAGAATATTGCCCTTCATTTCTGGAAATGTCATCTAGTGCTGGTAAAAAATAATGTAGTGCTGTCTTTGAAAGATCATTTGGGGTTTTTAGAACTTTATACTAACATATGGATTGTAAGAGAAGCAGGGCTTTCTAAAAATAAATCCTTAAATGATAGGACCAGTCCAGTTTCAATGCAGACACAATGGATATGAGATCGATTGTTTCCTTTGTTGTGAATAGGAAGGCAGCAGAGTTTCTCTCTGTCTAAGATGTCTCAGGGAAATCAGGATCACTCAATTGAAATGATTGTTCTAGTGACCATTAAAATCACCCAGATAAATATTACAGTAGTGCACAGACACCAAGCTGATAGGTCTGAAAATAGCTAACTGACAGAGTAGTCATGAACAGAATATCTTTAAATAACATGTAAGCGCAATAATACTGAATGCTGGTAAATTTACTCTGATGGGCCGCAGTGGAGTGTCCAATGACAACGATAGTCCCAATAGATAACTTCCATTCTTTACTTAATTTGTGTTAATGGAGTAGAATGTTCTGAAACATTGCTGGTGGTGTTATCGAGTGAACTCTTTATACTACAGCAGCAGATCTTCTTCTCGACAATTTTTCGAAACTCTTTGGAACCAGAATAGTAAACAAAAGGATCCAAACAGCAGTTGAGGCTGGAGAAAGCCAGAGAAAGCTTGTACTCCACATACAGGGACTGATTCTTTTTACTATAAATAAGATGGAGAATTTGCAACACGTGATTTGGCAAAAAGCATACCAAGAATACAGTAAGTAGTACCCCAATAAGAAAAATTATCTGCTTTTTGGTTTCTCTGAGTTGCAAAGGAGGGGACCGCACAAGCTTTGCTATGATTGCACTGTAGCACACTGTCATAACGATCAAAGGCAGGAAAAAAGTCAAAGATGCAACACTTGCATAATAAATGTAGAAATGGTTTCTTGAGGGAAACATGTTTCTGGGAAGGACATCAAAACAAGTGACTATCTGTAGCTGTGTGACATGCAAAGTTAGATTCGAATACAAGTATGGCAAGTTTAACAATAAAGTAAGTGTCCAAATGCTAACGCAGACCCACAGAGCATTTTTGTTGGTGGTCAAGCTCTTGGAACTCAGTGGATATACAATTTTCAGATATCGTTCAATGCTAATGCTCATCATGGTCCAAATAGAGCCGTACATGTTTCCGTAAAATAGTACAGTTACAATGCTGCAAAATACATGCCCAAACGGCCAATTGTTTCCATTCAGGTGGTAAACAACTTGGAATGGAAGAGTCAAACTGTACAACATGTCGTTGATGACTAAGTTAATAGCAAAGATGATTGTAGGCGTCTTTGGATGCGCATGGAAGCAAAGGATCCACATGGAAATGGAATTGATGATGATGCCGACAATGAAAATGAACAGATATAAGGTGGGCAAAGCAGTCTGCAGCATTTTATTCTGAAGCATCTCCAACGTGGAATTCGATATTGGCGTAGAATTCCGCCGGGTACCCTCTTCTAAGTAAGTCATGCTTTTATAAGCCACCTTTTCAAGGAGCACGGTCTAAAGAATCCAAATATTCCTGTGAAATATAAATATTGCAGTTTGTGTTCAGTGATCAATGTTGCACAAATAATAAATTGCATACATTTCAACATGTTTTGTTACAGATTTACTTTGAAAACAATTATATTCAGCCTGGCTTATTTATACCAAATTTTTTATGTAACTGTAGAATTGTTATCACTTTTAAACTTAAGAGGGTCCTTAAGTAGTGGCTGATAAAATTGCACTGTAATAGGGAACCAAGTCCACGATAGTATTAATATTGCCACCAGTTTTCTTCCACATGTGGAAGCATAGGTGTCCGCCCACTGGAGTGTTGTTGATCCCGCTGAAAAGCCAAGCCCCTAAGCTCTAACCCTCTCCTGCTCCACATCCTGGTGTCACCACAATGAGGAGCAGGTAAAGGTGTTGCTGAAAGGTCAGATGTAGGCATGCCAAGGTACCAGAAATTTGGCAAGATAACCTACCCAACCTCTGCCTCTGTTTCTCAGCTAAGTGTTGATGACTATCCTGGTACTCAGAGAAATGAGGAAGCATCACATGTTAGCCTGACTTGCTGAGAGACTGGCAGGCTGAATGCATTTAATTTAAACCCCTGCTTGGGCCTAGGATCTGGAGCACAGGGTAGCAGCCATGCTCATGTAACTAACTGTCAGGAGCTTCTCAGCATCAAAATTAAACAGAAACCAATGCCCCTGATTGAGTGCATTGAAAGCCAACCATGTGTGCAAACCAAACACAGGACTAAAAAATGTACGTATGGGTTAATTTTGTGAACCAAGATTTTCCCTGACTGACAGTTTTGATACCAATTGAGGCGTAACAAACCTGGCTCAGTGTGTGGTTGGAAAAATAAGCTTGGGAGGACTGACTTTCACTCCATATGATGCTGCATTTCCTGCTGCATTAATCCAGAAGACCCAATGGAGAAACATCGACAGGATCAACAACTACAGTAAATGCTCCAATTCCCCTGATTACAATGGTGTGGGAAGTATTTTCAGAATGGGATTGCTGCCATCAATATTATATCACTAAACTCATAGGGATTGTGAAAAAACTACTTGTCCCGCAACCAAAAGGGTAGCAAACGTATTCAGCAAGAGAGTGGTAAGGCTGTGGTATATAGCTGGAGGCGCATTTTAGTGCACACTGTCACAAATAAATTTCTAAAGCATGGTGTGGTAGCGCATTGTCATTTACAGACAGCATCTGTTTCATTTAAATGGCTACCAAATTTACACAGACATGCAGTTATACTGATAAAACTATACATCGCACAAACAATAACGTTGAAACCGGGTAACAGCGAATAATTCATTTGCACATTACCAAGTGCAATAATTTGTTATTATCTTATGAAAATCTTTGTTTTCATCACACTTGAGCATTACAAAAATGTTTGCCTCATTTGTGCTTTCCTAACTGCTGATATATTCTGAAATATTTGTACAGTTCATTCACAAGTATTTTAATGTTTCACCTGTTAGGAACAAATTACATCCTACAACCTTTCCTTTCACACTCATTGTACCCAGAAAGATTGTCACATAGTTTACTTGACAAAATCTTCTTACTTTGTGGTCAGAGAACCAAATGTAATCACAAACCTCTCTTTTAAAAGAATATACCTGACATTTGACTTCCGTCTTTGAAAGCACAGCCATAGACGTCAATTCACCAAAATGCCTCGGGCAGCAGAAGTGACATCATACACCCTTTGCGCCCGATGACATCAAAGGAATTTATGTCAAATGACCTTCAACACTGATGACATCTCAGGAAGTGACAACACTAGTGTTGCTTTAAAAAATATACAATAAGCTGAAGATTAATAAACTAACAAGAAAATGACCAACAATGATAAAATCTAGTTTATGTACCAACCATATATTAACTAGGGAGCTCCTGTATGTTTCGACGTATGTATGTGTGTGTTTCTGTATATATATTCACTGAAAAAACCAAACGTTACAGGGACATTATAGTTAGGCTGATATTTCACTCGTACAAAACCAGAGAAATTCAGCAGATATAGTAAGCTGAGCTAACTATAACTCGCGCCCCTGCAGTGCACTGCTTTAGACCTCACATATTACATCACTCATAACATGGTCAGTGACATCACTGATTACATCTCAAATGACATCACTGATTATCATTAACCCTGGGCGCGACACTACGCTTCGCCCACGTAGTGTACGTAGCGCTGCCTGCTTCGCAGTTTTCGAAGTAGGCGAAGCAGGCAGCGCCTACGTACACTACGTGGGCGAAGCGTAGCTGCCTGCCGCCCACCACCCGCCTCCCGCCCGCCGTACTTTTAAAAGGTAAAATACATTTGTAATAAAGCAAATTAGGCACTTACCTGACGCGCGGCGTCTCCCGGGGCTCCCTCTTCCTGTTTTTCAATTTTCCTGACAAATGCGCATGCGCGGATGCCTGCGCATGCGCATTTCTCGCAAGAAATGCGCATGCGTGGGCGTCCGCGCATGCGCATTTGTCAGGAAAATTGAAAAACAGGAAGAGGGAGCCCCGGGAGACGCCGCGCGTCAGGTAAGTGCCTTTAATTTGCTTTATTACAAATTCATTTTATCTTTTAAAAGTAGGGTGGGTGGGTGGCGGGTGGCGCGTAGTGGGGCTACGCGAAGCGCGTAGTGTGCGTAGATTTGGGCACACTACGTGCTGCTTCACGTAGCCCCACTACGCCCACTACGCCCACCCTTAATTATCATCCAATGACTGTGAGTGTTTCTAAAACATTTATGAGCGTTAAAAATATATATCAAGGTTTATTGATGAATCTGTGGGTGTCTCAGTGCCTGTATCGATGATTCAGTAGGTGTGTGACTGACTGTATAAGTGAGAGATTAGGTATCTCAGAGAATGCATAGGTCATTGACTAGGTTGTCTGAATGTCTGTATCAGTCTGTCAGTTGTTGTGCAAGTGGCTGCATGGGTTGGTGAGTAGGTACATAAGTGGCTGTATGGTTTATTGATCGATTGAGTACCTGTATGGGTGTATGAGTGTCTGTGTGGGTGGGTGAGAGGGTGTATGACTGCCTTCATGGATGAGTTACAGCATGAGTCAGTGGCTGTAAGAGAAGGGATATATACGTGACTGAGTGTGTCTATAGCTTTGTCGGTGGGTGAATGGATGTGTCAGTGGTATATGGATGAGTAAGTGGATATGTGAAGGGCAGTATACGGAAGTGTTGGAGTATATCAGTGACTGTATGTGTATGCGAGGGATTGTGATAGTAGCTGTATGGGTTAGTGAGTGGGTATGTGAAGGTCTGTATGGGTCAGTGATTATATGTTAGCATCTGTATGAATAAGTGAGTTGGAGGGTGTATAACCTTATAGGTGAGTAAATGGCTGTCTAATTCACTCTATAGGTGAGTGAGTAGGTGTGTGAGTAGGTCTATGAGTGGCTGACATTGAGTGGCTGTATGAGTGGATATATCAGTGACTGTATTAGTGAGTGCGTGGGTGTATCAGTGGCTATATGGCTGACTGAGTGGATGTGTGTGTAGACCTGTGAAGCAGTGAGTGGATATATATGTACTGGTATGGGTGTGTCAATGTTTTGAGAATGGTAGTGTGGAAGTTGGAGTGGGCATTTGATTGGTTAAATGGGAGTGTGAGTGGCTGTGTCAGAGATTCTGTGGATGATGTTATCAGTGATGTCATGAGCGATGTCATTAGAGATGTCATCAGTGATGTCACTGACCAAGTCTTGAGTGATGTAATATATGAGGTCATAAGCAATGCATTGCATGCGTGCAAATTATAGTTAGCTCAGCTAACTATAACTGTTGAATTTCTCTGGTTTTGTAAGACTGAAATGTCAACCTAACTATAACATTTAACAGCCCTGTAACCTTTATGTTTTTTCAGTGAATTTCTAAGGTTTTTTAAATGCTAATTCCTAACTATAACTTACCAGTAACCTTTATTTTTTTCAGTGAATTACCGTGGTTTTTAAGTGGCAATGGTATTTGCAGAATTCTGTGGAAAGGGGGCAGGGCCTCTGACCAGCTCTCCGAAATCCTGCTGAGTAGGAGTTATAGAAAGTACAATGAGGGCTTCTTGGTCCCCAAGGTCATTTAGCATCCAAGACAACTTTATACCCCAACCACTAGTGTGCCAGGAGTTGTGTTTGCAGAGTGGTGCAGAAAGGGGGAATGGCCTCAGAACTGACTGTGTGGAACTTGCTGGAGGTAACAAGAGGGATACTTGGCCCCAAATACCCTCAATAGCCAAGTGGGCTTCATTCCCCAACTAGTACTATGCCAGGAGGCATGCTTGCAGAGAGAAACAGAAAGGACGTCCTTGATGATTACACAGGTAGTGCCTGTATGAATCTAGATTCTATGAGTGCCATTGCCAAGGACAGACAGCGAATACCGGGTGTTTTTGGCAAAGTGTAAAACACATATATAGACATATTTGGCATAAAGTTTCAGTGTAGCTATTTAGTAAGATTCTAATATAACTTTCCCCTATGTATTCATTTGTCGAAATACCTATATAAAAAATGCATATTCCTTCTTCACAGCATTACTGGAGGTCACAATGACATCAGTAGTCACAAATACACATTTAAATGTGTAAAAGAGATATAAGACATATTTTACACAAAGTTGAGTCTAGCTGTTTAGTAACATATTGGTTTAACTTTATTTTAGCAACACATTTGCAAAAAACATTTAAAAAAAAAATTATTTCAACATCTAAACACACAAACACAGCATAACTTCCAAACACACATCAAACTATCCATTGTTATCCAAATGTATGGGGAATCAAAAACTGCTGCAAAACTAGTGCAATGCACAATGTCTGAAAAGACCCTCTCTAAAGAGACGAACAGAAAATATTCATGTGAGATGACATCCAACTCATATCATCTTAAAACCTATCATAGAAAAAGTGTCCAAATGTTGATTAACAATAGGGGACCTGAAGGACCATCTACATCAGTGGCAGCAGCAACAATACCCGGCCAGAAAGTCCCTTTAGAGGGTCAGACTACTACAACAGATATAGCTCCACAGTTATCAAGAATGGTCACGTATTGCATCAACTGTAGTGTTGTTATACCAGCTGGTGAGCACTGTTTTACAGCTATTCACAATGCTGTCGAACATCATACATGGTATTTCCCCCTTTTATATTTCTTGCACATTTCATAAGAGAAGTTCATAGAGAGCAGCAAGAGAGCAACGCAAAGCTGAAGGACACTCGACTTCAATAGCAGCACGACAACATCAAAGCAGAGAGTCCATTCAAAAGTTTAATCTCAACTTCAAGATTTGGCTAAACAGTTTTCACCGATGGCGTCATACAGCATGAATTGTGGAGTTGTAGTTAGTGCTGGAGAGCAGTCCATAACGGCCCTTCCCAATGCTGCAAAGAATAATAAATGTTGATTATTTTTTATTTTTGACCTTCATAGTTTTTCAACATTAGAGGGCATTTTATTATCTTGCAAAATAGGTATCTAATATCTATGTTTGTTCATTTTATTATCTTCCAATTTATTGTAACACTACTTACATATAACTTGCCATATAGCCAAGTCAAACCATCCCTCTACAAATACACACACAGGTAACTTTTGCCAGTTATCATTATTACATTTTTCACTTGTTAAATATAAGTCAATTGTCTGTGTTTAAATCTTCTTTAAAAATAATGAAAAGGAGCATATAATCAAATATAGTACATTTATTGATTATAAACAATATCAAATTCATGCAATTTGAAACAAAATTAAAGTGCGGGGAGTATGACATTTCTTTTCTTCATATAATCTTTATTATAAATGGGACGTAGAATACCTTATATATGTGTGGATTATAAATATTTTTTTGATCTGGATGTCTACTTTTTTCTCCTTTGATACTCCTATATACAGATCATGTCTGAACTGAGACCATTTGTAATAACAATGAGGATTATATGTTGTGAAACTTGTCCGATGATTGTTTGGATTATATGTAGGCTGCTTTTCCATTTGAAAAACACAATACCATAACTTATCGGAAACAAATGTTAAGAATGGATATAGGCAGGGAGCATCTTACTACAGGATAATAATTCCAGTATTGAGAGAAATTGTCATCATTAGAGGTAGAATTGCCTCATGTCCTTTTCATCATGTTTATGTCTATCTGGCCTTTCTTACTGTATGGTGTATAATATAGGTCTTTTTTAAAATATCTTGTATAAATATATATATACATAATTTTTGGATAATTTCTATAATGTTTTTTCTAACTGTTTTGCAGCCCTGATGAAGTCCATCTATTGGACGAAAAGGTGTTGGCTGGGCGTTATGCTTCTGATTGGAAATGAAAATAAAGATTATATGAAGAAAATAAATTTCAAGTCTTCCCACTTCAATTTTGTTTCAAAACACATGAATGTGATATTGTTTATAATCTATAAATGTACTATATTTGATTATATGCTCCTTTTCATTATTTCTTTATTCTAAGAGAAGTTTTCTTGTCCTATAATGTGACTTCTATGCAGTGGGATTACGAAAAGTGAAGCATTACAATTTAAACTCTCATGGGAACTAATATACTGGTGCAGCCATTTAAGCCCAGACTGCGGTTTCTCTAAAAAATAGTGTTTAAATCTTCTTAGAGGGAATCAACAACATATACAAACATAGTTGTTTTTTTACAGAACACTGTGTTAAATTTTGTAATCTCTTTTTTAAAACTATCAACTATAATATATGTGTCTTGTTCTGCAACTCCTCCTCTTACCAACTCTTCATTTTCCCTAGAATTCTGCTCAAGACCGAAGAAACAAAACTGCACATCACCACAACCTTTTTCTACCTTTGCCACACTACCAAGCAAAAGTGCTCTACCTATTTCCCCTAAAAACAAGGCAGGAGTTTTCACATAATACAGCCTCCTGCCTAAAGTTCACATTGCTAAGTGGTATCACTTATTTTGTGTTTTAAACTTCGCCTTGAAAAGATATGTAGGAATTTTCTCAATATATCAATGGATTGCTGTCTAATACTAGAAACACTACTACAATTCAATTTGTATACAGTGCCCTGACTACGCCTTCCTTGTACCTCTTCTGCAATAACTTCTTCAACATTTCTAGATACCATCACCTCTTTTGCTACAGGACTACCATTCTTAATTTCATAACATCGTTCTCTTTAACCAATAGCATGAACTAATTTGTTATCCTGGAGATAGATTTCTTCATTAAAGAAAGCCTCTGAACAAGAAGTATGTATCCATTGTCCACTAAAAACTGTACAACAATTACTTCTATTTGCTAATCTTTTCTTCTGGTTTTGTCTACTCATGCAAAATACAATTTTGTCAAGAGTCTTGATTCTATTTAGAATCAAAATGAAAAGCTTCCTCTTCAAAGCAAAGGCCTTATCAACTGCTCTCTCAACTCCTTCTTTCTGTTTCACTGCATCTTTCCTTCTTCTCCACTTTTTTTTATGTAACACTAAATTTGCAAGGCTGTAACTATGAAATCATTATAACATTTGTGCATGACCTATGCAGCCATCTAAACACCCACTTACAACCCATGCAGTCATTGAAATACTGAAGCTTATGGGTGTACTGATGAAACACTCAGGCTCTACACATGCACATGAAATGAGTGCATGAGTAGACCCTGAGTGTTTCATCAGTGCATGTGTATGCCTCAGTATTTCAATGACTGCATGTTTTGTAAGTGGGTGTTTAGATTGCTGCATAGGTTCTGCACAAATGTTATAATGATTGCATAGTTACAGCCTTGTTAATTGCATAAGTCAATAGATAGTACCTAGGTGATTAGATGAATGTGTATGTAGTGCCTGCATACTTCAATAACTACATAATTTCTGCCTGCCTGATTGCAAAAGTACATGTGTAGTTTCTGGATAATTAAATAACCCCATGGATAGTGAATCACTGATTTGATGACTGCCTGAGTAGTGACTGGGTGATTCCATGATTGCCTGAATACTATTTGAGTGATTGAGAAAGTACCTTCATTCCTGTTAGATACATAACAATTGTCTCTATATCTCCGAATCATTGGTTATCTCCTTCTGTCAGTATCAAACTACTTATTTTACTGCATGCATGATTTTCTTCTGAGCTATGTGTGTGTCAAATCTGGGTATCAAACTTGATATATCATTGCATACATGGTCCTCTAGAAACATACATTGCTTTGCAACTGAGCGTGCACATGCATCACTAAGTTTCTAAAACCGAAAACAACATTGAGAAATTTTTCAATGCACAAAACCTTTTCTAAATGGTATACTTACATCAATTCTCAAATACTTTTTTTGCCTCTGAAACATATATTCAGCGTATCTCAAACAAAAGTTACACTTCAAATGAACCTAGCACAAGAACTCTTGAGGATTTTTTCAATATTTATCCTTCTTAATTTTAAACGAAGCATGTTTAAAGGAAAACAACCCTCACAAAATACATGACATTTTCACCAGCCTTACTAAACATAGATCACCATGTAAACATATATGCAATTTCTTAATAGATGTACACCTTCAGCCATCTTTCCCAAAATATATACCTCTCTGCATCTTTAAGCAAACTCAAAAGTCCCACCCGTGTATAGAGCTATGTGCAAGTACAAAAACCATATCTCACCATCTAAGCATATGCAAAGTGGTCATTTAAATAAAAAAACACATTGACAAACACTTCCCAATATATACCTAACAAGTATTACTTCTTTCTAATTCACATACACGCAGACAACATGTTCTTATCTTTTATTTATCACTACACTATTCCTGTTAAATAATGTTACTAAAAGTACTACCACTCCCAGAATGCAAATGACAGATGTATCTATTCTGCACATGATGCTTAGACATTTAAAACAGCCTTAGTTCCTCATTGCAACTTTCCACTAAACTATACTGTTATTTTTCAATAAAATGCACAATGTAATAAACAGGCAGTAATTCATTTTTCTCTTACTTCCCAAAACATTCGCCACTGACCTCTTAAACACATACCCTTTAATAGATACAGTTCAACTCTTATATTTTTTCTCAGCACTGTGATACTCCTTTTAATAAAACATCAATATACATCTTCATTTCTAATGTACATTTTTTAAATAATTACAATGTTATATACATACCACTGAATTCAGTTTGTAGATTATATTGTTGTTTTAGCTCATTCTGCATAGTTTGGGCACTGTTAAGATTTGTAAAAACTAAACACAAGAATGGTACACCATTCTCATGCAAAGCAAGTCTAAAATGGCAACCTCTTCAACTTTCCACTCTATCATCATGAGAAAGGCAGCAAATGAAATCATGTCTTTCATTTTAGACTACTGCATCTCTACTTGTGAATGGTAAGCATCTGTTAACCCTTTCGCTCTTTTTCAAAAAGAGGTTCCTGTCGGTGCGTTTTCACTATATTTTTGCAATCATCGCGGAATGATCACAAAGAAAATGGTAGTTCAAACCAATATCTATCTTTATTTTTCTGAAATTTAAATACTACACAACAGTTTATTACATAGTCCTGACGTGGAAACTAAAACTTGCCATCACTTACATTGTGTCATCACTCCTCAATGTTTCAAAAACATGTTCTGTCTCTTTTACACCCTTCCTCCCACTACAGTCTGAGCTCAGTGTACCTGGTAACCCAGTGGAACCAATAGGTCACAAGTTCACAGCACATACTAGAAGGAACATGCTACTTCCAAATGAGATACAACAAGTGTAGTTTACTCCACAGATTCAAAAGCATATCAATGTCTGTATTACATATCTTTTTTAAAACAACAGCCAATATTATGACTTCTACCTGAGCCATCCAACCCACTTAACCTCCATTTTAACTTTGGAAAACCACCTCATTGAGCTCCATCCTTCTCCTGACTACTATTGCTGCTTCACATGAAAATGCTTAGAGTATGGATTGTGGGCCACAGTTATATCTATTGGTCTGAAGAGGCTGCAAAAAAGAGATAGATTGACAGGAACTTGGATTTGCCAAATGTGCAGATTACTTGGGTTGGCCAGAGAGGGTTAAAGTGTCATTAGTTCCTGGCTTCGGTTAAATCCATTGCGTATTCTCAAACTCCCCACCTAAATGATTGTGTACTGTGGTGACAACGACCTAGGCACACTGACTGGGGTAAGGCTGGAAATTCTAATAAAAGAGGCCTCTGCAGAAATTATGTTGCTTTTTCCTCACACTGTCTTGGTGTACTCTAATATATGCCAAAAACAGAAATGGAAGTTGTCAAATCAATTCTGTCCACAGACTGACAAAGCCAGGGAACATGTTAATAAATTGGTTTCTGCATTCCACTGAGTGCATGGTATGAGCTGTATCTATAACAACAATCTGTGTTTTGACATGCATGGAAATTACAGAAATGATTGAGTGCACTTTACAGATCAAGGCAACAGGGTGTTTCTAAGTAACCAGAAACTTTGCATCCGATCTTGAGTAGCAGCCATATATACACAACCAACACAATGGCTCTTGTCAGAGCCACCCTAGTACCCGAATTTTTATGAAGTTTTTTTCTAAAGGTTTTTTTTTTCTTTAGTTTTGGGGATCTTTGCAATGACGATGCGATCCCCGCAAACATATCGTGAAAACAGAAAACAAAAGCAGACATTCAATGACCACCAACACACCCAAAAATAATATGTAAAAAAATCCATTCTGAACATTGCCCTACACACATTACTATATACATACCTCTTTTAAAGCATGTTTAAACTCATGTTTTTTACTAGGTTACTTTAAAAACCATCTTTCAGACCTATTTCCCGTATTCCCGGTTATTCGGGACATCGCAACGGCGTCGTTAACCGCGACGATCGCGCCTTTTCCATAAAATGAAAACACATATTATTATATTTCATATCGGTACCCTAATATAGGTCCCAAACATCGTACACTTTCCCTACATCAGCCCCCATTATTTCATAGGAACGATCCTTATAAGGACATAACTTTAAATAAGGACAGAGCGCTTTATCGGTGCATCACGCCTTCAAAGGACTGCAGCCTTTTATGGACTAAACCTTTCACCTAGTTCCATGCCAAGGGAGGGTTTTTCGCAATCAATATTGCTAAGACGTCATCCTTAGCGCATATGAATAATTGAAGAGTACACTCTCAAGGATGTATACTTCACCTCTCCCCTCGACACACAAAGTTTAACCCCCAATATCATCCTCATACTAAACAATGGGTAACACACGTACATAGACTGTATAAATACAGCACCTCTTGCAATCAGAAAGCAGGAGGGAACCGAGACTTTAAGACCGACACACTGATCAGAGACGCTGCAGCTCCGGCATGCAATCGCTCCAGCTGACAGTGGTCTGATGATCCCTTGCGGGGTGTCCAGCTCAAGTCCAGGACGAAGTCCCTCACTCTCACTTGTCAGGTATGGGGTTCCAACTAAAGCCTAGTGGGATTCATGGCTTTTAGATGCTTGCCTTTTAGGCTTAGACTCTGTAGCACCTACTCACATGCTAGGTATACTTAGGTACATCTAGTCAGGCATCTTAGGAGTAAGCACTTTATTTTATAAATGCATTTCATATTTCATGCATGTGTTCATGACTATTGAAAAATGGTAGAACAATACTATTCCTTTCTATTCACTGTACTGCTGGTTCTATATCTCTGCTACTGTGTTACAGTTGTAACAGCACACTTATTTTACATAAGAACAACTACGGTACAATAAATTCTTATTGTAAAAGCGCTCGACTGTTTCTTCTCTGTATCTCTCTGAGAACAAAAACAAGCATGCACAAGTGACTGGGTCAAAAGTAGTATATTGTTTCCACGAGTCTGAGGTTATTGTGTTCTAAGTTTGCCAAACTAATCTCTCTAACAGGAGATTCTAGTGGCACTGCGAGCTAGCTAATGCAAACCACAGGCTAACATATGCGGTGGGGGTGTACGGCGTCAGTCTGCCACTAGACCGACAGTATATGTTATCCGTAAACAGCGTAGGTCCTGCATGACAGGGTACTATTAGGACTACACTACAATATATGCACACACATTGCAGTATTCTACATACTAGAGGTTTATTACAGTACACTTCAAACTCATGTTTTTCTAGTGTATTTCTAGAACAACCATCTCTAAAACCTATTTTCCGTTTTTTCTGTGATTCCAGAGATCGCAATGATGTCGCTCTTCGCGATCCCCGCGGGTACATCTCGAAAACAGAAAGTAGAAGATGGATTTCAATAGCCACCACCACATTCAAAAATTAATATAACTATATAATTAATTCTAACTATCACATTAGATAACTCCCTATATAAATAACTATATCAAAACATTTATTAGAATCTCAATATCTCCATAAGTATGTGCATTAATGATTCACTAATATTCGTGACAACATCGTTAGTCGTGACATTCCTGCAACTGTACACACGGGGCTGCACTGGCGGTCGCGTCATCATCGCAAATATAGCCCACGATCAAAAAAAATAATTTTGGACACATAACTTTATCACTAACACCTCCATTCATCAACCATGGGGTCAGAGCATCTCCACCCTGACGCCTTATGCGGGCTTTCACACAGATTTTCAGCCCCAGGAACAGTTCCCAATAGATAAAATGGGGACCGAAACTTTCTATTCAAGTTGCGATCGACCAATAAGAGCATTTTCCTTGACACGTGCATTCGCAATTCAGTGCGAAACCACCGCGAAATATCCGTAGCCAGAGATATCACGATAATTTTAAACTTACATTTCTCAAAAACTAATTAACGGATTTACACCAATTAAGCAAAAGGCACTTCTTTGAACGGACATCTACCTCCCTGACAAATTTGGAGTTCAGCGGCTCAGGCTGTGGAGGTGGCTAAAGGTCCCTATGGGAATTACCATTACAAACACAACCTTATTTTGTACCCGAAATTCTCAATCCGCACTGCGCAGATAACCTCCAAAGTTTCCCAATCAATGGTACCTACATGATACTTTTATGGCAAAATGTCATGCAGATTGGTGAAACAACGCCAACGTTATAGTCAAGTCAAAAAATGCTTTTCCTATGGAAACTAGGTCCTAACTACAACTGTCTACTGGCAACCGCCAGTAGGTAAAAAAAAAAATATATATATATATTCATTGAAAAAACTATAGGTTTCAGGGACGTTATAGTTAGTTGGAGATTTCACTCGTATAAAACCATAGAAATTCAGCAGTTATAGTTAGTAAACCTAACTATAACTCACGCCTCCGCAATGCACTGCTGATGACGTCACATATTGCATCCCTCATGACATGCTCAGTGACATCACTGATGACATCACTGGGGTGGGGCCTCCGGCACCATTGCGGTGTTTTTTTATTATTGTTTTTTAGAAGGGGGGCTGTGTGGCCCCCCTTATTTTTCCTTTTTTTGGGCCCTGGGGACCCCATCCCCCAGGATCTGACCCCTTTTAAAAAACAATATATATATGAATGGGAAGGGGGCCGCATGGGCCCCCATCCTGTGGCCAATTCCAGACCACATCCCCCAGGGCATGACCACTTTTTTTTATGGCCGGGGCTGCGTGACCCCCCTCTTGAGGCCTCTATTGGCCATGGGGACCCCATGCCCCAGGGCCGGCCTTTATTTAAAAATATATATATATATATTTTTCCGGAGGGGGGCTGCTTTTACTTCTAGCCCTGGGGACCCCATCCCCCGGGGCAGGCCCTATCCGTTGGGGAATGTGGAGGGAGCCCCAATGCCCCCACGGTCCCGCCAGCTCCCCGGGTCCTGCAGGAGCCGGCATTACTTTTCCACATGGGGAGCTACTGACATGCAGGTCCCCTTGTGGAAAAGCAATTCTGGTTTGCTTCATTGAAGTGAGAGCAGGTTTCCTTGTTCTCGCTCCAATGAAGCAAAGCAGTTTGCAATGACAGGGCGGGAGCGTGGCTCCCGCCCTGTCATTGCAAACAGTAGTATCCCAGGGGGCAGGCACCCCAGGACACTGCAGGAGGTGGTGGTCACCAGGGCCATCAAGGGCTCCTGGAGGGGGGCCGCGCGGCCCCCCTCCCAACATTGGCAAAGCCATGGGGAGGTGGTGGTCCACGGGTTTGGGGGTCCATTACCGACCCCCGCATTTAAATACTTAGTGCTCTGGGAAGGTGGCGGTCCCCGGGGCTTGAGGGGGGCCTCGAGCCCCCTCACAGGTTATTTTTAATAAAAAAAGCAAGCCCTGGGGTGGTGGTCCCCGGTGCTGTGGGGGGGCCTTGTGCCCCCCGCAAATATTTAAGGAAATCCCAGGGGGTGGTGGTTCCCAGGGTTACGGGGGCCTCCCTGGGCCCCCGCAATTACAATATTGCATGCCCCCGGGACTTGGCCCACCCGGGGGCTAAATAATAATGAAGCGCTAGGTGCGCGAATCTCACCGATTTTTTTTCTTTGGTCCTGCGGGTCAGGCTACAGCTCGAACTGCTGAACGGAATTATACCAAATTTTGCTAAAAGGTAGCCCTTGGTTCAGAAAGAGCCCTTTTTGTTAAATGGTGCAAATCCGTTTAGTAGATCCTGAGAAATTCGAAACATAGAGGTCAGAAAATCAATTTCCCATAGGAAACTTTAGACACGGCTACAGCTCAAACTGCTAAACAGAATTACCCCAAATTTGCCAAAAAGGTAGCGCCTGGTTCAGAAAGCGTCCTTTTTTAAAATATTTATATATCTGGGCGGGACCTAACTACACAAGCACAAGCTTGGTTCTAATTGGCTGCCAACACTTCAATCCAGGAAGTGTTGGCAGCCATCTTGGTGCAATGCTTTTTAGGTCTCGCCTAGTGACGCAGCGCATGCGCAGTTCACTACACAAACACCACTGGACTGCCCTAAACCCTAAAACACTACTCCCTGCATGACTCCCTATACTGTCCCAAGACCACTGCACTGCCCTAAACCCTAAAACATCACCCCTGCACGACCCCCTACACTGCCCGAACACCACTGTACTGCCCTAAACCCTAAAACACCACCCCTGCACGACTTCGTACACTGCCCGAAGACCACTGCAGTGCCCTGAACCCTAAAACACCACCCCCCTGCACGACCCCCTCCACTTCCCGAACACCACTGCTCTGCCCTAAACCCTAAAACACCTCCCCTAGCATGAACCTCTACACTGTCCGAACACCACCGCTCTGCCCTCAACCCTAAAACACCACCCCCAGCATGACACCCTACACTACCCGAACACCACTGCACTGCCCTAAACCCTAAAACACCACCCCCAGCATGACCCCTACACTACACGAACACCACTGCACTGCCCTAAACCCTAACACACCACTCCCAGCATGACCCCCTGTACTACCCGAACACCACTGCACTGCCCTAAACCCTAAAACGCCACCCCCAGCACGACCCCCTACACTACACGAACACCACTGCACTGCCCTAAACCCTAAAACACCACTCCCAGCATGACCCCCTGTACTACCCGAACACCACTGCACTGACCTAAACCCTAAAACAGTACACCAGCATGACCCCCTAAACTACCCAAAGAACACTGCACTATCCTAAACCCTAAAACACGACCCCCAGCACGACCCCTACACTACCCAAAGACCACTGAACTACCCTAAACCCTAAGACACGACCCCCAGCATGACCCCTACACTACCCAAAGACCACTGCACTACCCTCAACCCTAAAACACGACCCACTACACTACACAAACACCACTGCACTACCGTAAACCCTAAAAATCTACCCCCAGCATGACTCCCTACACTACACAAACACCACTGCACTGCCCTAAACCCTAAAACACTTCGCCCAACACTACACAAATACCACTGCACTACCCTAAACCCTAAAACACTACCCCCAGCATGACCCCCTACACTACTGAAACTCCACTGCCCTATCCTAAACCCTAAAACACTACCCCCAGCATTACCCCCTACACTACCCAAACACCACCGCACTACCCTAAACCCTAAAACACTACCCCCATCAGCACCCCCTATACTACCCCAACACCACTGCACTACCCTAAACCCTAAAACACTACCCCCAGCAGTACCCCCTACACTACCCAAACACCACTGCACTATCCTAAACCCTAAAACACTACCCCAGCACAACCCCCTACACTACCCAAACACCACTGCACCACCCTAAACCCCAAAACACTACCCACAGCACAACCCCCTACACTACCAAAACTACCAAAACACCACTGCACTACCCTAAACCCTAAAACACTACCCCCAGCACAACCCCCTACACTACCCAAACACTACTGCTCTACCCTAAATCCTAAAACACGACCCCCAGCATGACCCCTACACTACCCAAAGACCACTGCACTACCCTAAACCCTAAAACACGACCCACTACACTACACAAACACCACTGCACTACCGTAAACCCTACAAAGCAACCCCCAGCATGACCTCTACACTACACAAACACCACAGCACTACCCTAAACCCTAAAACACTTCGCCCAACACTACACAAATACCACTGCACTACCCTAAACCCTAAAACACTGCCCCCAGCATGACCCCCTACACTACCGAAACACTACTGCACTACCCTAAACCCTAAAACACTACCCCCAGCAGTACCCCCTACACTACCCAAACACCACCGCACTACCCTAGACCCTAAAACTCTACCCCCATCAGCACCCCCTACACTACCCTAACACCACTGCACTACCCTAAACCCTAAAACACTTCCCCCAGCACTATCCCCTATACTACCCAAATACCACTGCACTGCCTAAACCCTTAATCTACCCCCAGCACGACCCCCTACACTACCCGAACACCACTGCACTATCCTAAACCCTAAAACACTACCCACAGCACAACCCCCTTCACATTCCAAAACACGACTGCACTACCCTAAAGCCTAAAA
The DNA here is from genome assembly GCF_964204655.1 of Triturus cristatus. Classification (NCBI taxonomy): domain Eukaryota; kingdom Metazoa; phylum Chordata; class Amphibia; order Caudata; family Salamandridae; genus Triturus; species Triturus cristatus. Next base: position 822,546,209 of record NC_140591.1, read on the forward strand.
CACTACTCCCAGCACAACCCCCTACACTACCCAAACACCACTGCTCTACCCTAAACCCCAAAACACTACCCCAGCACCAACCCCCTACACTAGATAAACACCACTGCACTGCCCTAAACACTAAAACACTACCCCCAGCACGACCCCCTACACTACCCAAACACCACTGCACTACTCTAAACCCTAAAATACTACCCCCAGCACGACCTCCTACACTACCCAAATACCACTGCACTACCCTAAACCCTAAAACACTACCCCAGCATGACCCCCTACACTACCCAAACGCTGCACTACCCTAAACCCTAAAACACTACCCACAGCACGACCCCTGCACTACCCAAACACCACTGCACTACCCTAATCCCTAAAAGACTACCCCCAGCACGACCCCCTATACCACACAAACACCGCTGCACTGCCCTAAACCCTAAAACACTACCCCCAGCATGACCCCCTACACGACACAAACACCACTAGACTACCCTAAATCTATTCCAAGCACGACCCCCTACACTACAAAAACACCACTGCATTACCCTAAACCCTAAAACACTACCACCAGCACGACCCCCGCCACTACACAAACACCACTGCACTACCCTAAACCCTAGAAAAGTAACCACCACCCCATGCCCAATCCCCCTTACCTCTCACTCCTCGTGGTTCCTCTCTCCTCCTGATTCCTGCTTCATGTCGTCTCTGAGGAGCGGTGCACGTCGTTGTGAGGAAACGGAACAGCCTCTGTTTTCTTACAAGGACGTGGATCGTCTACATATTTTAGAACTCATGGTCATTTACCATACATACCTTTACAACAAAATTCGTTGTAAAAGCATGTGTGGTAAATGACCATACGTTCTAAAAAAATGAGTAGTAATGACTTCGCGATGTACAACGCATGCGTGGTAATGCATGCGTTGTAATGGTATCGCAAAGTAAAAAAGTCATTGTAACGGCTGTTTACCGATCGAAGCTGGCCCCTGTTCTTCAGTGAGTCATTTATTTGATAAATTAGGAGGGAGGAATGTTTTTGTTTTTTTTTACCGAAAAGTGCATTCCCGGCTGTTGTATTTTGAAAGTGTCCGCGTGGCCTACTTTCACTTCCGGTGAGAGAGTGGAAGAGTCTGTTTGGATCTAAAGGGGTTCTGCTGTTGGACAGGGCCGGCACGACGCATCATCAGAAAACACAGCTAATGGAAAGCGTTGTCCCCGAAGTGTGGAGCAGTGCCATGAGAGGTCAACGAGTGTGCATCGCACCACAGTATGACCGTACCGCGTGATCCATTTGCCGCCTCCAGTGTATGAAATGCAGAAGTGGCATCAATCGCAGGTCCTCTTGAAGACTGTTGTGGCACTAATTCTGCATTTTGGAACTAAGGGATTTTAATCTTGTTGTTCCTGCCAGATATAAAGAGAAGATCCTGTGTTATTCAGTGCCCTTGTTACCTTTTTTGTGGGTAGTGGTACTTGTCACTTCGCTGTCCCGCCGGTGCACACGACTGGGCTCCCCAGCTCGTATGCCATCTGCAGGGCCTCTGACCTCGGATCACTGGTTTTGGTTTCTGGAGTGCAAACCTTAACAGTTTCTCCCAAAGGACTAGCCTGAACACTTAGGTGAATATCCCCTGCGCCAGCATTCCGCAGAAATTCTTTCCTAGCTCTCCCACGTCGACAAAAATGTCATAATAGCACAACTCCACTCGGGACACCCTATGATGTCATAGGAGCCATAAGAGGACCTCGTCGGCGTGCTGACGAGGTAAACAGGTGGACTGACACATTTTCACATGTATACATAGTATACTAAATATATATCTATATTCACTGAAAAAACCATAGGTTTCAGGGGTGTTATAGTTAGCTGGACTTTTCACTTGTACAAAACCATTGAAATTCCCCCGTTATAGTTAGTTCAGCTAACTATAACTCGCGCGCCCGCAATGCACTGCTGATGACGTCACATATTACATCACTCATGACATGGTCAGTGACATCACTCATGACATCACTGATGACATCTCAAATGACATCACTGATGACATCACTGATGACATCATCCAGTGAATGTGTGTTATTCTGAAAATTAAATATGTTTTATATATGTATATCTCAAGGTCGATGGAAGAATAAATGGGTATATAAGTGTCTAAATGGATGATTTGTTTTTGAAAAATTGATTGTGTAACTGACTGATTAAGTGTATCATAGTGAATACATGGCTTAGTGAGTAATGTTTAAATATGTAAATATCTGTATCAGTCTCTCACTTTGTGTATAAGTGGCTGCATGGGTTGGTGAGTAGCTACATGGGTGTCTATATAGGTTATTAGTTGGTTTTTTGAGTATCAGTCTGAGTGTCTGCATGGTTCGGTGGGGGTATTACGTAGTGCATAGGTGCATGAATGAGTGACTCACTGTTTGTATGTGTTGAACACAGTATGTGTGCAGGACTGTATGGGTGGATGAGTGTGTGTATGGGTGTGTTAGTGAGTGAATGACTGTCTCAATAGTGTCTTTATGAGTAACTACATATGTTTTAAACTAGTATATGTGACTATTGGTGTATATATGTGAGTATATGTGAGAGTGAGAGATTGAAAGAGTTCCTGTATGAATAAGTATGTGTTTCTATAAGTGATTGTTTAAAAGACGAAGTATGTGTAAGTTTCCGTAGAAGTAAGTGTGGTGGTGTGTGTATAACTGTATATGCAAGTAAATGTATGTTTGATTCTTTATTAGCATGAGTGACTATGTGTGTGAGTAACTCTATGGATGAGTGGCATTGTGTAACAGGATGTATAGGTGTATGAGTACATATGATGAGTGAGTACATGTATGAGTGACTGTATTGGACTGTTGGTGAATGAGTGGATGTGTATGTGGATCTTAGAATTACTGAAGAGGTTGTTGTAACTGGTATTGGTATGTCCATTGTTTTGAAAATTTTAGTCTCTATTTTTGAATGTGTGTATCAAAGGTTATATTAGGGTGAGAGGAGGTCTGCCACTCTATCACAAGGATGATGTCATCAGTGATGTCATCAGTGATGTCATTTGAGATGTCATCAGTGATGTCATGAGTGATGTCACTGACCATGTCATGAGTGATGTAATATGTGACGTCATCAGCAGTGCATTGCGGGCGCGCGAGTTATAGTTAGCTGAACTAACTATAACGGGGGAATTTCAATGGTTTTGTACAAGTGAAAAGTCCAGCTAACTATAACACCCCTGAAACCTATGGTTTTTTCAGTGAATTTCTGAGGTTTTTTAAATGCTAATTCCTAAATATAACGTGCCTGAAACCTATGGTTTTTTCTGTTAATTTCAAAGGTTTTTTAAATGCTAATTTCTAACTATGCCTACAGAGATAGGACATGTGAAGAAAGAAGAAAAAATGCACAGAAAGAAACAAAAGAAGTGCAGAAAGAAGCAACAGAAGTCCTCAAATACGAAGATAAGTGCAGGAAGAAGGATAACGTGCAGAAAGAACAAAAAGAAGAGCAGAAAGAAGCCTTGTTGCAAAATCATCCTGTACCCTCAACTTTTTCAGACGGATACTGGTGGTAACTGAGTCTGACTAACCAGTCCTAGAGCCAGTGCTATGTTAAAAGACACTTAGAATACAGTGAAAACACCTACATACACTAGGGAACATTATGCGTTGGGGTCCCCCTGTGATTAGCCTTACCTCCTCTATAAGCCCCTAGTATATAATAGGGCATGGGGATTAAAACTACCTCTTAAAACAGGCCACAGGGCGTTTTTGCACACGTTAACTCAGGCCCCGTCCCCTCCTTTCACCATTGTGTAAACACGCCCTGTGTCCGTTTTTAGTTGGGAGATTAAGTTCATTTGAGTCCTGAGGGTCCCTAGGGTCCAACTAGCCCACTAGGTACCTCCAGTAAGTGCCACAGAGCTGCGTTGCAGAGAGGTGTAAAAAGTGACACGGCCTGGACCACCTCTCTGCAATGCAGCTCAGTGGCGCTTACTGGAAGCACTTGGTGGGCTAGTTAGCCCCCAGGGGCCCTCAGTATTGAAGGGAAATTATATCCCCAATTTAAAACGTGCCATGGTGCGTGTTTGCACACGTCACCTCAGGCCCCGTCCCCTCCCTTCACCACTGTGTAAACGCGCCCTGTGGCTGTTCTAAGTTGAGAGATTAAGTCCCCTTGAATCCTAAGGGTCCCTAGGGTCACACTAGACCACTAGGTACCTCCAGTAAGCGCCACAGAGCTGCGTTGCAGAGAGGTGTAAAAAGGGGCTTGGCCTCAGAACACCTGTCTGCAGCGCAGCTCCCTGGCGCATACTGGAGATGCCTGTTGGGGGCGCGTTTGCAGAGTGCTGCATGGAGGGGGCATGGCCTCCGGCACGATGCCAGTCTTTTATTTATTTTATTTTTTTAAGAAGGGGGGCTGTGTGGTTCCCCTTCTTATTCTAATTTATTGGCCCTGATGACCCCATCCCCCAGGGCCTGTCTCCTAATTATATTTTTTTGACCCCAATCCCCAGGGCCGGCCACTGTTTTTTATTATTTTTAAAAACTATATATTTATAGACACACCTAGGACATGCTGGACAAACCGTACGTACCTATCACCATGACGATTTGCGTGATATTCATTAAAAGGCGACTATGCATGCAATTAATCCACGTGGAATGTATTTACACCACTAGTGAAGCTCTGACATGTCTGATGCTCTACCGTGCCTAATCCCGGTAGACACCCTTGTCGTTTATTTATACAAACATGGGTAGCTATTGACGGGCACATTTAATACCCATGCACACCAAGCCATTCAAAGGGGATTCGACAAAAATTCGACCAAAACTATGCAAGAAACCCCCCTCACAGTTAATAAAACACACATCCACTGCCGGATGTGTAATACTTTTTATTTTACTCTCTGGAAAGGGGACGAACATCACTTGCGAGTCACAGCGCGCTCCTGACAGAGCCCAATGCTGTGTTACACCCACCATTGCCTGCCGAGTGTCACACACCTCTGTATTGTATTCCACTAGCTAGTGCATATGCTATGACACTCTCTAGCCCATGTGCACTGTAACACCACCCCGTGAAAATGTCATGCCACACTTGTCTTCGCACGGGTTATATTGCCCCATCTAACGTGCCTTCCTCGATGCCTATGTTATAACGCACAGTGCTATGCCATACATATTACAATTTGGGATCCATATCTTTGTCACAGTGCATATGCAACGTTACACTCCCCAGCACATATTTTATATTACAACTTTAGAGACTAGTTAGGTTACACAACACTGCCCTGTGCATATTACACTCCAAGGCGCATATCTCATAGCACGCGCTAGTGCCTGTGCTATCTCGCGCTCTCCAATGAATCTGTCATTGCGCACAATGTATTGCATATTATATTTCACGCCTGGTTCATCTTCTATCACACTTTTTGGTGCATAGTTTATACCATACACTATATCTAGTTTTCATTTTCAATCGTGCTCTCAGGACTATGTTCTATATAACACTGTGTTCACCTACCCTTTTCACGGGCATTACATTTTGCGATAGGGGGTGGAGGGTCAGGGGGTGTTTTTGCCAAGTGAGCCCGGAGTCACAGTCACTAACGTCTTCTTCTTCCTGAATAAAAGTGAGATTATGCTGCATACTTGTTCATATTTTAAGTAGTTTGCACAGACAAAATGTTTTAAAAACAATAAAGTTTCTAATACCCGCCTTCTCTGAACAGTTAGCTTGCTGCCCCATCCCCCTCCTCCCTATCCTCTGTTGTGTGAATCCATGGACTAGCCTCCTCCCTCCTGCCATGCATGGTCTGATGTGCTGCCACTGCCCTCAATTTAGTATGATGTACCAGTCCACTCCTCCTGCCCTCCATTGCCCAATTCTATGCCCCATCATTGACCTCCTGCTTAAACTCTGTGCTTAGCTTGCTGCCCCTATTCTCCTTCCCACTGCCCTCCGATGTCTTTGTGCATGCCCCTGCTCCATCCTTTTTGCCCACCATGTCCCATGGACCTGCCACTCCTATCTACTCTGAGTGTTCTGTTGAGCTGCCACTCCCCTCCCACCTGCCTAGCATTGTCAGATGACTGTAACCTGTCCCTGCCACCTCCACCCTGCCTGTCCACATGCCATGCCTCTATCCTCTTCCTCCTGTCCTACATGGTCCATTGTACTGCCACACCCTTCTGCCCTCCCTGGTCTGTTGTGCTGCAACTGATCCTCCTGCCTGCCCCGTGTGGTCTGTTGTGAGGCCCCTTCCCCTGAACTTTCTTGTCTGTGCACAGGTCCTGACCCTCCCTTCTATCCTCCATCGTCCTTTGTGCATGCCCCTGCACCCTCCTTCTTGCCCATCATAGCCATTGTGCTGCCACTAACCCTCCCACTTGCCATGCATGGTCTTCTGTGCTGCCATGGCCCCTCCCACCTTCCCTGTGTGGTCAGTTAGCTGCCCCTGACCCCCTCCCACCTTCCCTCCATGGTCTGTGTGTATGCCATCACAGTCTCACTGTTGCTCTTCATGTTGTGTCTTGCTTCTAGTGCCCATCCTGCCTGACCTCCATGGCTATCTTGCTGCTCCTGCCCTGCCCCCTTGCCCCCAGCCCTCTGTTTACGTGTGCAGACCCCTACTCCCTCCCTCCTGGCTTGTCTGTTCCATTGTAATGCCCCTGATCCGTCCCTCCTGCCCTTTATGGTCTGTTATGCTGCAGCCTTTTCTCCTGTCTGTCCATTATGGTCAGCTAGCTACCATTGCCTCTTGCCCCTCTGTTCTCTGTTGTCCATGTGCATGGTCCTGTCCCCTCCCTCTTGCTTTCTATGGATTGTTGTGCTGCACTCCCGTCCTGCATGCCCTGTGTGGTGTATTGTGCTGCTGCAAACCCTGATGCCTGCCCTGCAGGGTCAGTTTGGTGCACCTCTCCATGTCTCTCCTGTCCTCTGTTATCCAAGTCCATGTCCCTATCCCATTTCCTTCCATGATCCAATGTACCATACTTGCGAACAATTTGAACTTGGTAAGAGGGAGATTTTGAAAAAAAACTGGGGTATTGATTTTCCCCTTTGAGTTACATTGAAAAAGAGGATATTGTAGACAGGAGACAGATCAAATAAAGCCCATTTGAGCTTAAAAACATTGGACGTTTCCTGGCTGTATCGGGTCTGTTGGCATGTATGGTTGTACTACCATTGCCTCTTTCTTCTGCCCACAATGGTCTATTACATTGCCACAGCCTTGAAGGAGGGTAGATTTTGTATCACAGGGGGCCCATGGCCCGTTCTGTCCACACCTGAAGTATGAGACCCTTGTCCTTGCCCTGCCAGCCGCATTTGTAGGCCGTATTAAATTGACCAGCGGGTCCTGTGTTGCTATATAATTATCCTGAGACATCCTTACCACTCAGCCAGCATAAAACCCCTGTGTAGGCCCTTCTGTTCAATATGTAGGCCTCTTTGTTAAATTGACCATAGCTCTGCAATTTTAGTGTATAGCAGTCTGAAGGCAGGTCTGCGAGGCCTTCTGCTCCAAACTAGTAGCCCCCACCCTACCCGAGTGCTCCGTGCTCGGTATCAAAGTTCAACATCCCCCTGAAGCTGTCGACATACAGTAGGCTGCATCCTGGACTGGTACTTGCTTCCTGGGCAGGTTTCCCGCTTTTAAGGAAGTGTCAACCGCAGAGCGTCAAGTTAGGAGAACTGAGGAGATTTTATACATGAATATATTGAATTCCTGTACAACACCCATTATTTTCTGCTTGCTCTATGGAACTTACGATAAGCGATTGGCCTGAGAGACTGACCTTTTCACCCAGTCCATTGTCAGCATTAAGTGGGTAAATGACGAAATGTCTGGTAAAATCTGCAGACGAAGCTTTTGGGTAGCATACGTAGGTAGATGTAGCGTGCAAAGGAGCCCACAAAATGATATAAAAAGGGAGCACCCACAGATATCGACGGACAACCTCGCCGTCTGTATGTAGGTTAACAGGCTGTGCAGGTTTTCCCCAAGAACTGGGAGCTCTTGTCTTCCTTTGCTTAAAATGTCTTGCTCTGCTTTGCTTGAAGTATCTTATTCTATTTTACCTATATGAAATGTCATGTTATGTTTAACCATTGTTCTCTTTACTTTTGCATTTAAAAGATGTTGTATTGTAATTGCAGGAATGCTTGCTCTAAGAGTAAATGTAAGTGTCCCTAGGTAACATTTTCCTTGGTGTAACTTGTTTCTCATGATGCATTTATAGATGTGTTTTCTCTCTCTCTCTGTCAGTCCATTAATTGAGATACAGAGAATATCATGACAGCTGTATGATTATCTGGATTCTGTATTTTGTACTTTATGTCTCTATTCTGCGGTTTCTTTGAAGTTGCATCTTCTCATTAAACTGCCATTGTATTCTGCCTCCAATTCCATGTCTCATATGTCTGTTTTCTTCATTTTTGGAGCAAGCGTTCCTAGGCACCCCGCCTCAAATTAAGGTGCCCCTTTTGTCCCTGACTCACTCTCCTGCTCAGTTCTGTGGTGGCTCCCGGGACTCTGGGGACCGCCCCTAGCTTCCTTGACCCGTAATAGATCTTCCCTCCAACAGCCTCTCTTGCAAGTCCTGTATTGTTGGTTTGTTGCCCCTGCCCCCCTTTCCACTGCCCTCCATAGTCTGTTGTGCTTCCACGGCCCTTCTTGCCTGCTCAGTGTGGTTAAATTGTTGCCTTTGCACCCTCCTACCTGCCTTCAATTTTCAGAGTCCGTGCCCCTGGCCTCTGCCTCTCAACAGTATCCTAATGAACAACTAGATTGCTAACATTCTATATTTATTACAAAAGTGTGGAACGCCTGACATCATCTTAATGTAATCAAAACTGTAATACCTAGAGCATTCCTTTAGAAATTACATATATGAGAGGGTCTTATTGGCTTCAAAATTATGGTTAGTGCTCTAAAAGACTAAAATAAGGACATATTTTCTGAGTTTTCAAATAGCGACAAAGCACTTTTAAATTATTTGTTATCTTTATGTTTTTTTATCTAGTTGACAACTTGATTAAATGTTGCACTTAGGGGAGAGGATGTGGTGTTACTTCCAGAACTGCAGACTTTGCAACTGGGGAACCAGGTTGAAGTTTCTGCTTCAGCTCGACATTCTGTGATTCTGGTCAAATCACTTAGTCTCCCCATGTCTACAACCAAAATGAATTTGTTCTTGTGTGATGTAACCAATGCTCATGTAAAGCACTCCAATACCTGACAAGTCTGCACTATATAACACTGCAAAAACACAAAATAATAAGTGTTTTGCACACTTCTGTCATTGGGCTATATTTGGGCTATATCTGGGTGATTTTGGGCTACATTTGGGCTCTTTTGTCTCCGGTGGCCATCTTGGGAGATTTATTTGTTATGAAGTTTCCTAATTTCCTCATGTACTGCAGTCTCCTCAGTCGGAAATGCTTTCAGTTTTTTACTTTGATTCCATCATGAAGGTATTCAGATATGTCACACATTTGCCATAAATTCTGAATGTTAGCACTCTAGTTGCTCATTAGATCACTGTAGTAAAACTACTGTTCACCATGGAAGTCTGCTCCTGGTATTAAAAGTGTATGTTTCAGTCTGCATGTCAGAATTTTTTAATGAAATAGAAGAGGATTTGAGAAGTCACTCAAAATGTGCCCTCATTTTCTTTCTTCAGCATTAATCATAATTTCTATGGCAAAATGAACCCCCTCATTGTGTTCCTTTTTAAATTAAAGGTTTTAAGTGTTACCAGTTTATTCCAATCAAGATGGCTTCAGGTGTGCCATACTTTTGTCATAATGAAGACAGTAAGTGCTCTAGTTGTTTTTAAGAACATTCTTGGACATTCTGTCATTGGGCTATACTTGGGCTACATCTGGGTGATATTTGGGCTACATTTGGGCTCTTTTGTCTCTGGTGGCCATCTTGGGAGACTTATTTGTTATGAAGTTTCCTAATTTCCTCATTTACTGCAGTCTCCTCAGTAGGAAATACTTTCAGTTTTTTACTTTGATTCCATCAAGAAGGCATTCAAATGTGTCACACATTTGCCATAAAATCAGAATGTTAGCACTCTTTTTGCTCATTAGATCACTGTAGTAAAGCTACTGCTCACCAGGGAAAACTGCTGCTGGTATTGAAAGTGCATGTTTCAGTCTGCATGTCAGAATTTTTTAATGAAATAGAAGAGGATTTGAGAAGTCACTCAAAATGTGCCCTAATTTTTCTTTCTGCAGCACTAATCATACTTTTTATGGAAAAATGAACCCCCTCATTTTGTTCCTTTTTAAATTAAATGTTTTAAGAGTTACCACTTTAATCCAAGCAAGATGGCTTCAGGTGTGCCATACATTTATCATAAGTAGGACGGTTAGCGCTCTAGTAGTTCTTTGGAACACTCTGGAAAGCTGCAGTAGAACACAAAGGAATCAACTGACAGTCTCTGCCCTTGTTGGATGTACATGTTTTACTGAGAATGTCAGACTTCATTCTCACATGACTGAGAAAGATAATGTGAATTTACAGAAAATAAGCTCTCAGTTTAGCTTATAGATCACCTTCCAAACCTCTGTGGTAAAAGCATGAGAAAATATTTTTCTCTCAATCATGATATCCCAGCAGAAGGCTTTTTCACATGGTGAAATCACCTTAGAACATACCACAATTCCTAAAATGAGTATGGTACCATCAACAAATGATTTATAATGTAACTAAAGTCTTAAAACCTTCTATTAACTGCAATGCTTTTTAATGAGGTGCTATCATGTATATTGGTCCCAAGATGGCTGCCAACACTTCTTGGATGAAGTGCTGACAGCCAATCAGATCTCAGGATGAGATGTGTGGTTAGGCTCCGCCCACATATATATATTGATTTAAATGCTATTTTCTCAGGAACTACTGAACAGATTTACACCAGACCTACAAAAGGCACTTCCTTGACCTGAGGACTACCTCTCTGCCAAATTTCAAGTAACTCTGTTCAGCCGTTCGGGCTGTAGCTGTGTCTAAAGGTCCTATGGAAAAATGCATGGGAAAAACGCGTTTTGGGACCGCCCTTTTTTCTCAGCCCCCGCTTGACGAATCCCCCCGAGACTTTCAGGGTAGGAGCGGAGCGTAGCGCCCCACCTATTTTGAAAATTTCGCGAGGATTCATCGACCGGCGCCAAAGTTATTCCAAATAGAATGTTGCGGATTTCCTATGGAAACAGGGTCCTAACTATAACTATCTACTGGCGACCGTCAGTAGATAATATATATATATTCACTGGAAAAACTATAGGTTTCAGGGGTGTTATAGTTAGCTGGACTTTTCACTCGTACAAAACCATTGAAATTCCCCCGTTATAGTTAGTTCAGCTAACTATAACTCGCGCGCCCGCAATGCACTGCTGATGATGTCACATATTACATCACTCATGACATGGTCAGTGACATCACTCATGACATCACTGATGACATCTCCAATGACATTACTGATGACATCACTGATGACATCATCTAGTGAATGTGTGTTTTTCTGAAAATTAAATATGTTTTATATATGTATATCTCAAGGTCGATGGAATAATAAATGGGTATATAAGTGTCTAAAGGGATGATTTTTTATTTAAATTGATTGTATAACTGACTGATTAAGTGTATCTTAGTGAATACATGGCTCAGTGAGTAATGTTTAAATATGCAAATATCTGTATCAGTCTCTCACTTTTTGTATAAGTGGCTGCATTGGTTGGTGAGTAGCTACATGAATGTCTATATAGGTTATTAGTTGGTTTTTTGAGTATCAGTATGGGTGTCTGAGTGTCTGTATGGTTCGGTGGGGGTATTACATAGTGCATAGATGCATGAATGAGTGACTCACTGTTTGTATGTGTTGAAGACAGCATGTGTGCAGGACTATATGGGTGGATGAGTGTGTGCATGGGTGTGTTAGTGAGTGAATGACTGTCTCAATAGTGTCTTTATGAGTAACTACATATGTTTTAAACTAGTATATGTGACTATTGGTGTATATAAGTGAGTATATGTGAGAGTGAGAGATTAGAAGAGTTCCTGTGTCAATAAGTATGTGTTTCTATAAGTGATTGTTTAAAAAACTAAGTATGTGTAAGTTTTTGTAGAAGTAAGTGTGGTGGTGTGTGTATAACTGTATACGCAAGTAAATGGATGTTTATTAGCATGAGTGACTATGTGTGTGAGTAACTCTATGGATGAGTGGCATTGCGTAACAGGATGTATAGGTGTATGAGTACATATGATGAGTGAGTACATGTATGAGTGACTGTATAGGACTGTTGGTGAATGAGTGGATGTGTATGTGGATCTTAGAATTACTGAATAGGTTGTTGTAACTGGTATTGTTTTGTCCATTGTTTTGAAAATGTTAGTTTCTATTTTTGAATGTGTGTATCAAAGGTTGCATTAGGTTGAGAGGAGGTTTGCCACTCTATCACAAGGATGATGTCATCAGTGATGTCATCAGTGATGTCATTTGAGATGTCATCAGTGATGTCATGAGTGATGTCACTGACCATGTCATGAGTGATGTAATATGTGACGTCATCAACAGTGTATTGCGGGCGCGCGAGTTATAGTTAGCTGAACTAACTATAACGGGTGAATTTCAATGGTTTTGTACGAGTGAAAAGTCCAGCTAACTATAATGCCCCTGAAACCTATTGTTTTTTCAGTGAATTTCTAAGGTTTTTTAAATGCTAATTCCTAACTATAACATGCCTGAAACCTATGGTGTTTTCAGTGAATTTCAAAGCTTTTATAAATGCTAATTTCTAACTATGACTACAGAGATAGGACATGTGAAGAAAGAAGAAAAAACACCCAGAAAGAACAAAAAGAAATGCTGGAAGAAGCAACAGAAGTCCTCAAAGACAAAGAAAAGTGCAGGAAGAAGGATAACGAGCAGAAGGAACAAACAGAAGAGCAGAAAGAAGCATTGTTGCAAAATCTTCCTGTACCCTCAACCTTTTCAGACGGATACTGGTGGTAACTGAGTCTGACTAACCAGTCCTAGAGCCAGTGCTATGTTAAAAGGCACTTAGAATACAGTGAAAACACCTACATACACTAGGGAACACTATGCGGTGGGGTTCCCCTGTGATTAGAATGACCTCCTCTGTAAGCCCCTAGTATATAATAGGGCAGGGGTATTAAAACTACCTCTTAAAAAGCGCTACAGAGCATGTTTGCACACGTCACCTCAGGCCCTGTCCCCTCCCTTCCCCACTGTGTAAACACACCCTGTGGCCGTGTTAAGTTGGGAGATTAAGTCCCCTTGAATCCTGAGGGTCCCTAGGGTCCAACTAGCCCACTAGGTACCTTCAGTAAACGCTACAGAGCTGCATTGCAGGGAGATGTAAAAAGTGGCACGGCCTAGACCACCTCTCTGCAACACAGCACAGTGGTGCTCACTGGAAGCACCTGGTGGGCTAGTTGGCTCCCAGGGTCCCTCATGATTGAAGGTGAATCATTTCCCCAACTTAAAACGCGCCACAGGGCGTGTTTGCACATGTCACCTCAGGCCCCGTCCCCTCCCTTCAGCACTGTGCAAACATGCCCTGTGGCCGTTTTTAGTTGGGAGATTAAGTTCATTTGAATTCTGAGGGTCCCTAGGGTCCAACTAGCCCACTAGGTGACTCCAGTAAGCGCCACAGAGCTGCGTTGCACAGAGGTGTAAAAAGTGGCATGGCCTGGACCACCTCTGTGCAACGCAGCGCAGTGCCGCTTACTGGAAGTACCTGGTGGGCTAGTTAGCCCCCGGGGGCCCTCATGATTGAAGGTGAATTATTTCCCCAACTTAAAACGCGCCACAGGACGTGTTTGCACACGTCACCTCAGGCCCCGTCCCCTCCCTTCACCACTGTGCAAACATGCCATGTGGCCGTTTTTAGTTGGGAGATTAAGTTCATTTGAATTCTGAGGGTCCCTAGGGTCCAACTAGCCCACTTGGTACCTCCAGTAAGCGCCACAGAGCTGCGTTGCAGAGAGGTGTAAAAAGTGGCATGGCCTGGACCACCTCTGTGCAACGCAGTGCAGTGCCGCTTACTGGAAGCACCTGGTGGGCTAGTTAGCCCCCGGGGGCCCTCATGATTGAAGGTGAATTATTTCCCCAACTTAAAACGCGCCAAAGGGCGTGTTTGCACACGTCACCTCAGGCCCCGTCCCCTCCCTTCACCACTGTTCAAACATGCCCTGTGGCCATTTTTAGTTGGGAGATTAAGTTCATTTGAATTCTGAGGGTCCCTAGGGTCCAACTAGCCCACTAGGTGACTCCAGTAAGCGCCACAGAGCTGCGTTGCAGAGAGGTGTAAAAAGTGGCATGGCCTGGACCACCTCTGTGCAACGCAGTGCAGTGCCGCTTACTGGAAGCACCTGGTGGGCTAGTTGGCCCCCAGGGTCCCTCAGGATTGCAAGGGAATTATTTCCCCAACTTAAAACACGCCACAGGGCATGTTTGCGCACGTCACCTCAGGCCCCGTCCCCTCCCTTCACCACTGTGTAAACGCACCCTGTGGCCGTTCTGAGTTGAGAGATTAAGTCCCCTTCAATCCTAAGGGTCCCAAGGGTCAAACTAGCCACTAGGTACCTCCAGAAAGTGCCACAGAGCTGCGTTGCAGAGAGGTGTAAAAAGGGGCGTGGCCTCAGAATACCTGTCTGCAACGCAGCTCCCTGGTGCATACTGGAGATACCTGTTGGGCTAGTTGGCCCTCAGGGACCCTCAGTATTGAAGGGGAATTAATTCCCCAACTTACAACTCGCCAGGGGGCGCGTTTGCAGAGTGCTGCAAGGAGGGGGCGTGGCCTCCGGCACCATTTCGGTCTTTTATTTTATTTTATTTTTTAAGAAGGGGGTTCTGTGGCCCCCTTCTTTTTCTACTTTATTAGCCCTGGGGACCCCATCCCCAAGGGCCTGCCCCTAATTTTCTTTTTAGAAAAAAAAATGTGGAAGGGGGCCGTGTGGCCCCCATGCCGAGGCCCCAACCCCGGGGCATGGCCTTTTTTTTGTTTTTTAAATTCTTTAGGAGGGGGGCTGCGTTGCCCCCCTCCTCAGCCCACTTATGGCCCCGGGGACCTCATCCCCCGGGGCCGGCCTTTGTTTTTTATTATGATTTTTTTATATATATTTATAGAAACACCTAGGACATGCTGGACAAACCGTACGTACCTATCACCATGACGATTTGCGTGATATTCATTAAAAGGCGACTATGCATACAATGAATCCATGTGGAATGTATTTACACCGCTAGTGAAGCTCTGACGTGTCTGACGCCCTACCGTGCCTAATCCTGGCGCCTCCGCCAGTGGGTACTCTCCAAGTAGACACCCTTGTTGTTTATTTATACAAACATGGGTAGCTATTGATGGGCACATTTAATACACACGCACACCAAGCCATTCAAAGGGGATTCGGCAAAAATTATACCAAAACTATGCAAGAAACCCCTCTCACGGTTAATAAAACATACATCCACCGCCGGATGTGTAATACTTTTTATTTTACTCTCTGGAAAGGAGACGAACCTCACTTGAGAGTCAAAGCGCGCTCCTGGCTGAGCCCAATGCTGTGCTACACCCACCAGTGCCCGCCGAGTGCCACACACCTCTGTGTTGTATTCCACCAGCTAGTGCGTATGCTATGACACTCTCTAGCCCATGTACACTGTAACACCACCCCGTGAATATGTCATGCCACACTTGCCTTCGCACGGGTTATATTGTCCCATCTAACGTGCCTTCCTCGATGCCTATGTTATAACGCACAGCGCTATGCCATACATATTACAATCTGGGATCCATATCTTTGTCACAGTGCATATGCAACGTTACACTCCCGAGGACATATTTTATATTACAACTTTAGAGACTAGTTAGGTTACACAACACTGCCCTGTGCATATTACACTCCAAGGTACATATCGCATAGCACGCGCTAGTGCCTGTGCTATCTCGCGCTCTCCAATGAATCTGTCATTGCGCACAATGTATTGCATATTATATTTCACGCCCCGGTTCATCTTATATCCCACTTTTTGGTGCATAGTTTATACCATACACTATATCTAGTTTTCATTTTCAATCGTGCTCTCAGGACTATATTCTATATAACACTGCTTTCACCTACCTTTTTCAAGGGCATTACATTTTGCGATGGGGGTGGAGGTTCATTGGGTGTTTCTGCCAAGTAAGCCCGGATTCATAGTCACAAACGTCCTCTTCTTCCTGAATAAAAGTGAGATTATGCTGCATACATGTTCATATTTTAAGTAGTTCGCACAGACACACATTTTAAAAACAATAAAGTTCCTAATACCTGCCTTCTCTGAACAGTTAGCTTGCTGCCCCATCAACCTCCTCCCTATCCTCTGTTGTATGAATCCATGGACTAGCCTCCTCCCTCCTGCCATGCATGGTCTGATGTGCTGCCACTGCCCTCCATTTAGCATGCTGTACCAGTCCACTCCTCCTGCCCTCCATTGCCCAATTCTATGCCCCATCATTGACCTCCTGCTTAGCCTCTGTGCTTAGCTTGCTGCCCCTATTCTCCTTCCCCCTGCCCTCTGATGTCTTTGTGCATTCCCCTGCTCCATCCTTTTTGCCCACCATGTTCCATGGACCTGTTACTCCTATCTACTCTGAGTGTTCCGTTGAGCTGGCACTCCCCTCCCACCTGCCTAGCATTGTCAGATGACTGTAACCTGTCCCTGCCACCTCCACCCTGCCTGTCCACATTCCATGCCCCTAACCCCTTCCTCCTGTCCTCCATGGTCCATTTTACTGCCACACCCTTCTGCCCTCCCTGGTCTGTTGTGCTGCAACTGCTCCTCCTGCCTGCCCCGCTTGGTCTGTTGTGAGGCCCTTCCCCTGAACTCTCTTGTCTGTGCCCAGGTCCTGACCCTCCCTTCTATCCTCCATGGTCCTTTGTGCATGCCCCGGCACCCTCCTTCTTGCCCATCATAGCCATTGTGCTGCCACTAACCATCCCGCTTGCCATGCATGGTCTTCTGTGCTACCACGGCCCCTCCCACCTTCCCTGTGTGGTCATCTAGCTGCCCCTGACCCCCTCCCACCTTCCCTCTATTGTCTGTGTGTATGCCATCATAGTCTCACTGTTGCTCTCCATGGTGTGTCTTGCTTCTAGTGCCCATCCTGCCTGACCTCCATGGTCAGCTTGCTGCTCCTGACCTGCCCCCTTGCCTCCAGCCCTCTGTTTCCATGTGCAGACCTCTATTACCTCCCTCCTGGCTTGTCTGTTCCTTTGTAATGCCCCTGATCCATCCCTCCTGCCCTTTATGGTCTGTTATGCTGCAGCTTTCTCTCCTGTCTGTCCATTATGGTCAGCTAGCTACCATTGCCTCTTTCCCCTCTGTTCTCTGTTGTCCATGTGCATGGTCCTGTCCCCTCCCTATTGCTTTCTATGGAATGTTGCGCTGCACTCCCATCCCGCATGCCCTGTGTGGTGTATTGTGCTGCTGCAAACCCTGATGCCTGCCCTGTAGGGTCAGTTTGGTGCACCTCTCCATGTCCCTCCTGTCCTCTGTTATCCGAGTCCATGTCCCTACCCCAATTCTTCCTGCTTTCCATGATCCAATGTACCATACTTGCGAACATTTTGAACTTGGTAAGAGGGAGATTTTGAAAAACAACTGGGGTATTGATTTTCCCCTTTGAGTTACATTGAAAAAGAGGAGACTGTAGACAGGAGACAGATCAAATAAAGCTCATTTGAGCTTAAAACGTTTCCTGGCTGAATCGGGTCTGCTGGCATGTATGGTTGTACTACCACTGCCTCTTCCTTCTGCCCACAATGGTCTATTATATTGCCACAGCCTCTCTTGCCAGTCCTGTATTGTTGGTTTGTTGCCCCTGCCCCCCTTTCCACTGCCCTCCATAGTCTGTTATGCTGCCACTGCCCTTCCTGCCTGCCCAGTGTGGTCAAATTGTTGCCTCTGCACCCCCCTACCTGCCTTCTAATTTTAGAGTGCGTGCCCCTGGCCTCTGCCTCTCAACAGTATCCTAATGAACAACTAGATTGCTAACATTCTATATTTATTACAAAAGTGTGGAACGCCTGACGTCATCTTGATGTAATCAAAACTGTAATACCTAGAGCATTTCCTTCAGAAATTACATATATGAGAGGGTCTTATTTGCATCAAAATTATGGTTAGTGCTCTAAAAAACTAAAATGAGGACATATTTTCTGAGTTTTCAAATAGCGAAAAAGCACTTTTAAATTATTTGTTATCTTTATGTTTTTTTATCCAGTTGACCACTTGATTAAATGTTGCACATAGGGGAGAAGATGTGGTGTTACTTCCAGAGCTGCAGACTTTGCAACTGGGGAACCAGGATGGAGTTTCTGCTTCAGCTCGACATTCTGTGATTCTGGTCAAATCGCCTAATCTCCCCATGTCTATAACCAAAATTAATTTGTTCTTGTGTGATGTAACCAATGCTCATGTAAAGCACTCCAATACCTGACAAGTCTGCACTATATAAAACTGCAAAAACACAAAAAATAAAAAGTGTTTTGCACACTTCTGTCATTGGGCTACATGTGGGCTGCATCTGGGTGATACTTGTGCTGCATTTGGGCTCTTTTGTCTCTGGTGGCCATCTTGGGAGACTTATTCGTTATGAAGTTTCCTAATTTCCTCATTTACGGTAGTCTCCTCAGTAGGAAATGCTTTCAGTTTTTTACTTTGGTTCCATCAAGAAGGCATTCAGATGTGTCACACATTTGCCATAAATTCTGAATGTTAGCACTCTAGTTGCTCATTAGATCACTGTAATAAAGCTACTGCTCACCAGGGAAGTCTGCTGCTGGTATTCAAAGTGCATGTTTCAGTCTGCATGAAAGAATTTTTTATGAAATAGAAGAGGATTTGAGAAGTCAAAATGTGCCTTCATTTTTCTTTCTGTAGCAGTAATCATAATTTCTATGGCAAAATGAACTCCCTCATTTTGTTCCTTTGCAAATTAAATGTTTTAAGTGTTACCACTTTATTCCAATCAAGATGGCTTCAGGTGTGCCATACTTTTGTCATAAGTAAGACTGTTAGTGCTTTAGTTGTTCTTTAGAACACTCTGGGACATTCTGTCATTGGGCTATACTTGGGCTACATCTGGGTGATATTTGTGCTACATTTGGGCTCTTTTGTCTCTGGTGGCCATCTTGGGAGGCTAATTTGTCATGAAGTTTCCTAATTTCCTCATTTACTACAGTCTCCTCAGTAGGAAATACTTTCAGTTTTTTACTTTGATTCCATCAAGAAGGCATTCAGATGTGCCACACATTCGCCATAAATTCAGAATGTTAGCACTCTGGTTGCTCATTAGATCACTGTACTAAAGCTACTGCTCACCAGGGAAGTCTGCTGCTGGTATTAAAAGTGCATTTTTCAGTCTGCATGTCAGAATTGTTTAAGGAAATAGAAGAGGATTTGAGAAGTCACTTAAAATGTGCCCTAATTTGTCTTTCTGCAGCACTAATCATACTTTCTAAGGCAAAATGAACCCCCTCATTTTGTTCCTTTTTACATTAAATGTTTTAAGAGTTACCACTTGATTCCAATCAAGATGGCTTCAGGTGTGCAATACGTTTGTCATAAGTAGGACTGTTAGCGCTCTAGTTGTTCTTTAGAACACTCTGGGAAGCTGCAGTAGAACACAAAGGAATGAACTTACAGTCTCTGCCCTTGTTGGATGTATATGTTTTACTGAGAATGGCAGACTTAATTCTCACATGACTGAGAAAGATAATGTGATTTTACAGAAAATATGCTCTCAGTTTAGCTTATAGATCACCTTCCAAACCTCTGTGGGAAAAGCATGAGAAAATAGTTTTCTCTCAAACATGATTCATGATATCCCAGCAGAAGGCTTTTTCACCTTAGAACACACCACAATTCCTAAAATGAGTATGGTACCATCAACAAATGATTTATAATGTAACTAAAGTCTTAAAACCTTCTATTAACTGTAATGCTTTTTAACCCCTTCTATGCCTATGACGTGCTGGAATCGTCACGGAGCACAGTCGCAGTGTGCTCATGACGAGTCCAGCTCGTCATGACACCCACCCACGGGGGAAGCGCTGGTGCTCCCCCCGTGAGTGGTCAATCTGTTTTTTTTTACTGGGAAGGCAGGGGAAGACCTTCCCCTGCCTCCCCCCGCCCCCCTCCCCGCGTCATCAATGACATCAGCGCGCAAGCCACGCTGACGTCATTGGAGATTTCCCCTTTGTTCTCCGACACGCAGGAAGCCATTTGCTTCCTGCGCGTCAGAGAAGAAAGAGGTACGTTCTGGGGCTGGGGAGGGTGGGGACTTCACTAAAAGAGGCATCGAGGGAACCTTTCCCCCGATGTCTCTTTTATGCAATCCTGCTTCACGATTGTGCAGCAGGAATGGCCACTAGTGCCAGGGATTCTTTTGTTTTGGGTTGTTTGGGGGAGTGGCCCCTTAGGCAAGGGTTGCTCCCCTTATGGCCACATTATTTTTTTTTTATTTGAAAGTCCCCCAAATCAAATATTACGTTACATGTGGCAATAGTGATGATTGTGCATGTATCAAGAGCAAACAAAATGCAAGAGGTAGCAGACGATACATTACAAGAGGAAAAAGTGACATGTGTGCATGTTACAAAAGCGTACAAAGTACAAATAGAGGTATAATACTGCAATAGATGGCAGACACATAAAACACAAGAACAAACGTTATGTTACATGAGGAAATGGTGGCAATTGTCCATGTATCAAAAGCAAACAAAATACAAGAGGTAGCAAACGATACGTTACAAGAGGAAAAGTGACATGTGTGCATGTTACAAAAGAGTACAAAGCAGAGGTATAAAACTGCAATAAATAGCAGACACTCAAAACACAGGAACACACTGGGAAGGCACTTCTATAGGCATGGAGAACATAATTTCCTATAATGTAAAGACTTCCTCAGATAATAGAGCGGGCATGAATTAAGTTTGGAAGTGTCTTTGCAGGAGGAGAACTTTGAGGTCAGTTTTGAAGGACTGGGAAGAGGGGGTGGTCCGGAGCTGAGGCGGAAGTGAGTTCCAGATTCTCACCGCGTTGCCTGTAAAGGATTGGGCTATCGATCTTTCCTTCTTGAAAGTGGGAGGTTCAAGCAATACATTTTGCGCATTACGTGATGGTCTCGAGCCTCCAGAGAGTTTCAGTTTATTCGCCAGGTAGCGAGGAGAGGAGGAATGCAAGGCTTTGTGGGTGATACAGGCATTCTTGTAGATAGATCTTGCCTTGATGGGAAGCCAACGGAGGGTGGATAAAATGGGTGTGATGTGGTCACTTCTTTCGGCCCCATATATGAAACGAGCTGCGGAATGGAGAACATATTTAAGGGGGGACAGGTGGGATTTGTGGAGGCCAGTAAGAAGAGAATTGCAGTAGTCCAATCTGGAGAGAACCAGCGATTGGACCAATGTTTGAAGGTCTTGCTCCGGGAAGAAGCGGCAAATCCCCCAAAGAAGGCGCAGGAATTGATGAGGGAGAGTAGATTGAGTTTTTTGTAGAGTATGACACTAAAGGATTTCGCACTGTCGACAATGATGGGTTTTTTGTTAAGTAGATTCTTCTGATCTATCCATGATAGAACCGGGTGAGGAGAAAGTGAGGAGGAGAGGAGGAGGAATTCAGTTTTGGAGGGATTCAGAATCAGCTGATGAGTTAACATCCAGTTTTGAATGGATTCGAGAGCAGAGCTTAGGATGGAGAGATCGTGAGTGGATGTGACTGCCCCGGGGGGGGCAGATTTTTAATTTACTATTGTATTTGCTGTTTGGGGGAGCGGCCCCTTGGACAAGGGTCGCTCCCCTTTATGGGAGGATGATTGTGGCCATTTCTGCACTCTTTGGGTGGAAGGATAGCAGTATGTTTTTAGGCCCATCTGCCCCCAAGGGGGACAGAAGCCACTAGACAACGGTGTTTTTTAAATTTTTGTGTTAGGAAGTGGCCGCAAGGGTTGCTCACCTTTTACGGGAGTGAATATTTAATTTATACTCTTAGGTCCACCTACCCCTTATCTTTGTTGGTGGATTGTGTGTGGACTGGTGCATTATTTGCATATGTGATATTAATGTTTTTTCTCCTTTTTATTCTAGTCTAAAGCTTTTGATTCCTGTTTCCGGTTTCGACAGTGGGTGTTCTGCAGCTTTGTGTAGTTGCATTTTTTTGGTAAGAATTTTTTTTTGTATTTTCTCCAAATGAGTAATATTGTAATGTTTGAAGGATTTTTTTTGTAAGTGGTGTCATAATGGCAGCATATTTAGTTAGTGTTTTGAGCATGAAATTCTTTGTGATGTGTTTTGCATGGTCTTATGTGTAATTTCTTTTCTCTTTCTTTTTTGTGGGATATTGTTTTTCCATACTATGTCTGTGCAGAGTAGGTGGTGGTGAGTAGTTTAGCTGCCTCTGACAAGTGAGTGGTATCATTTTGGAGTATATATGTGTTTTTGATAAAGGTGCTTTTTGTTTATTACTTATTTTACAAAAAGTGTTTGTTGTTGTTGACTTGTTTGACAAGTTACCTTTATTAGTAAGCATTATGGCTAGCCATAGAATGACTGCTCAACAGGTGGTTTGTATGCTTCTTGAATCTTCCTCTGAGCATGATTATGAGACTGACAGTGCGTCTGAGGGAGAGGAGGGAGGGGAAGATTCTGGCAGTGACTTTTCTCTCCACCTGGAATCATCGGATGATGAAGGTACTCTTAGTGCAGATGAATGTACTCTTGGTGTGGATGAAGAAACTCTCAGTGCGGATGAAGTGCCTGTTTTAGAGGAGGAAACTGCTGTGCCGATGGTGCAAGAGGCTTCTGGATTGCAGTCTGAGGCTGCTAGGCTTCCTACTGGAAGTGCTGGACTCTGAGTTGATCCAAACATGGTGCAGCCAGTGTTGCCTGCCTTTAGCAGTGATGCAGGGTGTAGAGTGGATTGTGAACATTTTTTGCCTATACAGTTTTTTCAGTTGTTTATGGATGATGTATTTTTGGGTGGGATTGTTGACCAGACTAATTTGTATGCTGAACAGTTTTTGAGGGACAACAGTGAGAAACTTAGGCCCCAGTCTAGAGCTACCCGGTGGACTCCCTCACATCTGGAAGAGATTAAGAAGTTTTTGGGTTTGACTTTATTGATGGGTGTGGTAAGGAAGCCGAACCTGGCTTCATATTGGTCTACTAGCCCCTTGTTGGCAACTGCCATATTTCCTGCAGTTATGACTCGTAATCGGTATTTACTTTTGCTACGTATGCTGCATTTTGTTGATAATTCTATGGCGTTGCCATGAGATCACCCTGACTGTGACCGTCTTTTTAAGATTTGGCCTGTTCTTGATCACTTTGTAGATCGATTTTCTGAGATCTATACTCCAGGGAAAGAAATATCTATTGATGAGTCTTTGGTCTTGTTCAAGGGCCGTTTGGTTTTTAGGCAGTACATCCCTAGCAAGAGGGCACGCTATGGAATTAAGCTGTATATGTTGTCTGAGAGTAGGACAGGATATGTTTTTACTTTTCGTGTGTACACTGGTAGAGATTCTACTATTGACCCCCCAGGTTGTCCGTCCACTTTTGGAGTTTCAGAGAAAATTGTGTGGGATCTTGCTAGAAGACTGTTTAACAGAGGCCACCATTTGTACCTTGATAACTTCTACACTGCTGTACAATTATTTAAGGAATTGTTTAAAGAGGACACTTTTGCATGTGGCACAATCCGCTCTAACCGTAAAGGTTATCCGAAAGAGATTATTTGCAAAAAACTTCAGAGGGGACAGTGCAGTTCCTTGCGTAGTGATGAACTACTAGCTGTAAAACTTGTGGACAGGAGGGATGTGTACATGCTGACTACCATCCATGATGAGAGTACTTCACCTGTGGCTGTTTGGGGTCAGGTTGCTGAAGTGCGCAAACCTGTGTGCATTCTAGACTACAATAAGCACATGGGTGGTGTTGACAGAGTAGATCAGAGGTTGGAACCTTACACTGCTATTCGGAAGGCTTATGTTTGGTATAAGAAGTTGGCCATCCATGTCTTCGAATTAGCAAGTTTCAATGTTTTTATTGTGTTCAAGGAGTGTTCTCCTGCGTCAAAGTTGACATTTCAGCACTCTGTGATAGCTAGCCTTGTTGTTGTGGAACAGGCAAGTGTTCCTAGATTTGGAGTGGTGGAGGATGTGGCTCGATTGAAAGATCGCCACTTTCATGATTACATTCCTCCCACATCTTCAAAAGAGTTTCCCACTAGGAGATGTAGAGTCTGTTGGCGAAGAGGTTTGCGGAAGGAGTTTCGTTTTTTATGCCCCGGGTGTCCTTCTAACCCTGGGCTGTGTGTGCCTGCTTGTTTTAGAGCATACCACACGCAAAAGAAATTTTGGGAGCTTCCATGAGTGGTAAAGTGAACTGCCTGGTCTGTATTGTTTAAAAAAATGTATTCTGTTTCAAGGTTGGCACTAGTGCAATGTATTTAGTTTCAGATTTTGTGTTAGTAGATTTGTATCTATTTGCAATTTGTTTGTGTTTTTTTGTATATAAAATCCTAAATGTGAGGGCTGTGTGTGTAGGCTGGTGCTTGGCTGGTGGTGTGCGTGGACTGGTGCTTGGCTGGTGGTGTGTGTGGACTGGCGCTTGGCTGGTGGTGTGCGTGGACTGGCGCTTGGCTGGCGGTGTGTGTTGACTGGTGCTTGGCTGGCGGTGTGCGTGGAGTGGCACTTGGCTGGCGGTGTGCGTGGAGTGGCGCTTGGCTGGCGGTGTGCATGGAGTGGCGCTTGGCTGGTGGTGTGCGTTGAGTGGCGCTTGGCTGGTGGTGTGCGTGGACTGGCGCTTGGCTGGAGGTGTGCGTGGACTGGCGCTTGGCTGGCGGTGTGCGTGTTCTGGTGCTTGGCTGGTGGTGTACGTGGACTGGTACTTGGCTGGTGGTGTGCGTGGAGTGGCGCTTGGCTGGAGGTGTGCGTGGACTGGCGCTTGGCTGGTGGTGTGCATGGACTGGCGCTTGGCTGGAGGTGTGCGTGGACTGGCACTTGGCTGGCGGTGTGTGTGGACTGGCCCTTAGCTGGAGGTGTGCGTGGACTGGCACTTGGCTGGCGGTGTGTGTGGACTGGCGCTTGGCTAGAGGTGTGCGTGGACTGGCACTTGGCTGGAGGTGTGCGTGGACTGGCACTTGGCTGGTGGTGTGCATGGACTGGCGCTCGGCTGGCGGGGTGTGAGTAGTGACTTGCTGCTGGTCACTACACACACTGCTAGATCTGTGCCACTCCACGCAATCCATCAGTTTGTGTAGTTGCTGTGTCAGGAATGTGGGCATGTGGAAGTGATGGGCCCTTGAATGGCGCTGTCTGCTGGTGTGAGTGTTGTAATGTGATGGGCCCGCAGCTGGCGGCGTGAATGTTTTGTATGTGTCACACGTATGAAAGGTGTATGAATGGCCTGTAAAGAGGTTGATGCCTTGTCGTGGCTTTACAGCTCACGAGCTGTGAGTCAATGGTTCAGGTTCTCGTCCTTTCAATTATTAACAGTGCATTTCATTTTTGTGAAATCACTTGCTAATACAATTGTATATACTGAACCATTACTCACCCTCATGCCAAATTCAACCAGAATGTGTGTGTGCTTTAGGATTAGATGGCTGTGCAGTAATATTTGTCTTTTTTGTCTTTCTGAAGCAGGGTGTACCTTGTCCCTTTTTGTCAATGTTGTGATGTGTTGGTTTTGTGCCTGGTGGTGTGAATGGTCTTGTGTGTATCACGTATGAAAGGTGTGTGAATGGCCTGTAAAACGGCTGGGGCCTTGCCGTGGCTTTACAGCTCATGAGCTGCGAGTCACTGGTTCGTTTTTTAGCCCATTTAATTATTGACAGTGCATTTCATTTTTGTGAAATCTCTTGTTACTAAAATTTTATATACTGAACCATCACTCTCCCTCGTGCCAAATCCAACCAGTATGTGTGTGTGTTTGAGGAATAGATGGCTGTGCAGGAATCTTTGTCTTTTTAGCCTCTCTGCCAAGGTGAAAATTCCATCTAAGAATAACCTATCAACTGTAGATATTGTTGTTACCCCACGGGAGTACATGGTGATGTCTCTCTTGTGAATTCCAACAAGTTATCTTATCCACAATGTCCTGCAAACTTAAAAATGTCTGTTTAATTTTCCTTGCAATATTGTAAGAAAAACTCTCACGCTGCAGAAAAAAACAACTAATTGTGTCAAAACGATTTGGTTGTGCACGGGGGGTCACCTGTTTTTTTTGACCCGTACTCGGTGGGCATCTTGGGAAACCTGCCAAACCCACACATTTCTGAAAACTAGACACCTGGGGGCTTCCAGGGAGGTATGGCTTGTGTGGCTCCCCCAACGTTTCCTTACCCAGAATCCCCTTCAAACCTCAATTTTAGCTTAAAAAATCACTTTTTTCACACATTTTGGTCTGGGAAAGTTGTGCCATCACCGGGCTCACACAAATTTCCCACCACCCAGCATTCCCCCAGGTCTCCCGATAAAAATGGTGATTCACTCGTGTGGGAGACCCAAATACCCGTGACAGGAAAGGGGCCAAAACGTAGTGAGGCGACATCAAAATTGCCTATTTCAAAACCACCTGGTTTTGCAAGGGGGGTCACCTGGGTTTTTGGCCCCATGCTCGGCGGCCATCTAGGGTAACCTACCAAACACACACATTTCTAAAAACTAGACACCCGGGGCATCCAGGGAGGTATGGCTTGCGTGGATCCCCCAACGTTTCCTTACCCAGAATCCCCTGCAAACCTCAATTTTAGCTTAAGAAATCACTTTTTTCACACATTTTGGTCTGGGAATGTTGTGGTATCACCGGGCTCACACAAATTTCCCACCACCCAGCATTCCCCCAGGTCTCCCGATGAAAATGGTGCCTCACTCATGTGGGAGACCCAAGTACCTGCGACAGGCAAGAGCCCCAAACGTAGTGAGGCAACATCAAAATTGCCTATTTCAAAACCACCTGGTTTTGCAAGGGGGTCACCTGGGTTTTTGGCCCCGTGCTAAGCAGCCATCTAGAGAAACCTACCAAACTCACGCATTTCTGAAAACTAAACACCCGGGGGCTTCCAGGAAGGTCTGGCTTGCGTGGATCCCCCAAAGTTTCCTTACCCAGAATCCCCTGCAAACCTCAATTTTAGCTGAAAAAACACTTTTTTCACACATTTTGGTCTGGGAAAGTTGTGGCATCACCGGGCTCACACAATTTTCCCACCACCCAGCGTTCCCCCAGGTTTCCCGATAAAAATGGTGTCTCACTCATGTGGGAGACCCAAGTACCCGCGACAGGCAAGGGCAATGCCCAAAACGTAGTGAGGCGACACCTATATACTATATCAACCTACTGGCGGTCGCCAGTAGGTAGATATAGTTAGGACCTATTTTCCAAAGGAAATCCGCAACAATTTATTTGGAATAACTTTGGTGACAATTGACGAATCTTCGCGAAATATCCAAAACTTTTGGCCAGCTCCGGTCCGCTCCTATCCTGAAAGTTTCACGGTGATTCGTCAAGCGGGGGCCGAGAAAAAAGGGGGGTCCCAAAATACATTTTCCCCATGCAGTTTCCCACAGGACCTTTAGCCGCAGCTACAACCCGAACTGCTGAACGGAATTACACCAAATTTGGCAAAGAGGTAGTCCTTAGTTCAGACTCGTGCTTTTTGCTTAAATGGTGTAAATACATTCAGTAGTTGCTGAGAAAATGACATTTAAAAGTACATATATATCTATGCCTCGGAGGATCCGCGCACCCTATGCGCACCCAGCGCGCACCCTAACGTGCACAAGCTGTATTCTAATTGACTGTCAACACTCCAAATCAGGAAGTGTTGGCAGCAATCTTGTGCCTCGGTAGAACCGAGGCACAAGAAACCTAATAAACAAACCCGCAAAAGGCGAAAAGGGGGAGGGGTAGAAACACCCTGACCCCCTAGGCCTGCTCAGGGGGTCCCACAAGGACCCCCAGGGCCCAAAAAAGCATTTAAAAAAAAAATCGTCGAGATTCGCGCACCCAGCGCGAAATTCAGGCACAAAAAAAAAATGACGCGCGGACTCCCGTGCTTCTTTGGTAATTGGCCCCAGGGGGAGCCAAATCCCAGGGGCATTTAAAAAAAATAGTGTGGGGGCTCCCAATCCCCCCACACTGCCCCATCGACCGTCACCCCCGGGGCTTATTAATATTGGGTGGGGGGCTCTCAGGCCCCCCCAGCCCCGGGGACCGCCACCCCCGGGTCTACTAAAAATTGGGTGTGGGGGCCTCTGAGGGCCCCAGCCCTGTGGACTGCCACCTCCCTGGGCTGCTAACAGATGTGGGAGGGGGGCCACGTGGCCCCCCTCCTGGCACCTTGTTGTGGCCCTGAGGACCGCCACCCCCCAGGGTCAGCTCCTGCAGTGTCCCGGGGTGCACACCCCCGGGACACTGCTGTTTGCAATGGCAGGTCGGGAGCCTCGCGGCTCCCACCCTGCCATTGCAAACTGCTTTGGTTCACTGAAGCGAGAGCAGGGAAACCTGCTCTCGCTTCAATGAAGCAAAACAGATTGCTTTTCCATATGGGGAGCAGCATGTTAGCTGCTCCCCATGTGGAAAAGCAATGCCGGCTCCCGCAGGACGCGGGGAGCCGGCTGGGACCATGGGGGGATTGGGGACCCCCCACGGTCCCCAAGAAGAGGGCCAGCCCCGGGGGATGGGGTTCCCGGGGCTAGTAGTAGCCCACGGCCCCCCTCCTAAAAACATAAAAAAAATGCACACAAAAAAACACGCCCCAGGGGGATGGGGTCCCCGGGGCCATAAGTCGCCACAGGAGGGGGCAGCCCCCTCCAAAATAAAAAATTAAAAATAAAAGGGTCATGCCCCGGGGATGGGGTCCCCGGGTCAAATTATGGCCTCGGGAGGGGGGCCACGCGGCCCCCTTCCCAATTTAAAAAAAAAAAAAACAATTTGGGGGCAGGCCATGGGGGATGGGGTCCCCAGGGCCAATAAATTAGAAAAAGAAGGGGAGCTACACAGCCCCCCTTCTAAAAAAATAAAAAATAAAAAGACGGGATTGGGCCAGAGGCCACGCCCCCTCCTAACACCACAGAGGAGGAACTAATTCCCCTTGAATCCTGGGGGTCCCTGGGGGCCAACTAGCCCACTAGGAACCTCCAGTATGCACCAGGGGGCTGCGTTGCAGGGAGGTGTAATGAGGCCACGCCCCTTTTTACACCTCTCTGCAACGCAGCACCGTGCCGCTTACTAGAGGTACCTGGTGGGCTAGTTGGCTGCCAGGGGACCTCAGGATTCAAGAGGACTTAATCCCCCAACTTAAAACGCGCCACGGGGCGCATTTGCACAGTGGTGAAGGTAGGGGGCGGGGCATGAGGTGATATGTGTGCAAACATGCCCTGTGGCGCGTTTTAAGTTGGAGAATTCATTCCTCTTCAATCCAGAGGTCCCCTAGGGGCCAACTAGCCCACCAGGTACCTCCACTAAGTGCCACAGAGCTGCGTTACAGAGTGTTGTAAAAAGGGGTGTGGCCTCTGAACACCACTCTGCAACGCAGGTCCTTGGTGCATACTGGAGGTACCTGGTGGGCTAGTTGGCAACCAGGGGACCTCAGGATTCAAGGGGACTTAATCCCCCAACTTAAAACACACCATGGGGTGCGTTTGCACACCTCACCTCAGGCCCCGCCTCCTTCCTTCACCATTGTATAAATATTCCTCTAAAATCAGCCGAACTACGAATTCTGATTTACTCACCTGTTATCAGGAGAGAACCCAGTGCTGCTTTTTTTAGCCCAGCACTGACCCTGGAAAGTAATTCTAAGCGTACTTACCAGTAACTTGTATTTCCTTCCATAGGAATCCATTGTGTGGTTTTCAGCAGAAAAGTTTCCAAGTGTCCACTTTCACAAACTAAAAATATTCCTAAAAAATCGTCTGTATGACTCTTTCAACTGTGTACAAGAGATTCACCAGTGCTGGATCCAGGATCCACCACTGAGTAAGAAAAAGTAACGATAACACTACTTCCCTGGTAAGTGAATTTTGTAACTACTGTACTTAAAAGTCTATTGCCCATTTGCAAAGTATTTAAACTAAAGTAATTCATTCTGAGAAAGTATATTTTGTATTGTAATGTATAATGTAATTATAATGTAATTAAAAAAAATATCTAAAAATAAATAGTTTAAAAAATGTAGTAAATCAGTATAAAAAAAATCAGTATAACAATTAATACATAAAAAAACTGTCATTTACAAAATCTTTGAAATTCACTGAAAAAACCATAGGTTTCAGGCCTGATATAGTTAGGAATTATTATTTAAAAAACCTTTGAAATTCACTGAAAAAACCATAGGTTTCAGGCCTGATATAGTTAGGAATTAGCATTTACAAAACCTTTGAAAATCACTGAAAAAACCATAGCTTTCAGGCCTGATATAGTTAGGAATTAGCATTTAAAAAACCTTAGAAATTCACTGAAAAAACAATAGGTTTTAGGATTTCACTCGAACAAAACCATTGAAATTCCTCCGATATAGTTAGTTGTACTAACTACATCTCGCGCACCCGCAATCCACTGCTGATGATGTCACATATTACATCATTCATGAGATGGTCAGTGACATCACTGATGACATCTCAAATGACATCACTGATGAAATCACTGATGACATCATCCAGTGAATGTGGTTTGGTTCGGTATTTAAATATGTATTATATATATATAGCAATTTGCATTGAAGAATGAGTGGATATATAAATATAAATATCTGGATGGAGGATTTAGTAGCAGTGTGATTGACTGTTTACTTGACTAATTTATAGTGTCTCACTAAATATATTGGATAGTGACTAAACTGTGTGAATATCTGTATCACTTTGTCAGTTGTTGTGTAAACTGCTGCACCAGTTGGTTACTAGCTATGTGAAAGTCTATATTGTTTATTTATTAGTTAACTGAGTATTTGTATGGGAGAGTGGATGTGTGTGTGGTTCGGTGGGGGGTGTGTGACTGCCCAAAGATGTGTGAATAGTTGATTCAGTAGGTATATGAAGTTAAAACTACATGTTATAACAGTTGTTTGGGTGAGTGAATATCTTTATGGGTGTGGTGATGAGCCAATATATGTCTCAATGGTACATGTCCAACAAACTAGAAAAATAAAAGCCAGTGTATATGTCAGTTGTATATAAATAAGTATACATAAGACTCAGTGATTGTATGAGTGACTGTATGGATAACTGTATACTTGTAATAGTGTTTTTATAACACACTAAGTATGAGTTATTATCTATATGAATAGATGAAGTGGTGTTTTTATAAGTGTATAGCTAAGTAAAAGTAAGTATGATCCATTGTTTGCATAAGTGAGTAGGATGACTTCATAAGTGATTAGGATGTGTGCTGGTGTGTAATGTCAATATAGGTGTATAAGTATATTTGATAGTGTTCTATTGATCATTGACAGCATGTATGAGTGAATCTATAGGTAAGTGATTAGATTTGTTTATGTATCTAGGAATCACTGAGTGGGTGTTTAGAAACTTGTATTGGTGTGTCAATGGTTTTAAATCTGGCACTCTGTATTTTACAGTGAGGGATGAAAGAGTATACTAGTGTATGATGAAGTGTATCTGATTGGCACGTGGATGATGTCATCAGTGATGTCATCAGTGATGTCATTTGGGATGTCATCAGCGATGTCACTGACCATGTCATGAATGATGTAATATGTGACATCATCAGCAGTGGATTGCAGGCGCGCGAGATGTAGTTAGTACAACTAACTATATCAGAGGAATTTCAATGGTTTTGTTCGAGTGAAATGTCCAGCTAACTATAACACCCCTAAAACCTATTGTTTTTTCAGTGAATTTCTAAGGTTTTTTAAATGCTAATTCCTAACTATATCAGGCCTGAAACCAATGTTTTTTTTCAGTGACTATATATATCTCTCAGGGTATTAGAGAATATGTTTGCATCGTTAATATCTGTGAGGAACAGAGAGGAGTACGGAGTCATATCAAATAATAAAATGGAAACGTAAATAAATCCAGAAGTGCTTTACTGAATGATCAAACACGCCTCATGATTATTTCAAACTGTTGAGAGCTTTCCCGTCTGGGAGCCGAAATGCTCACTCCAGAAAACGGATGCCTCTTTTGAGTGCAATAATTACCAACCGCAACCTGCAATTTACAACGCAGCTTAATGATCCCAAACCACTTAGAAAAGGGCGGATATGTTTGCTTCTGTTTTTGTTTTTAAATGATCTGAATTCGGACACACATAGCTATTCTATTTCTTTTCCCTCAAGCAGTCAAATAATACGTTTCTTCACACCATGCCAAGCAAAAAGCATTAACTGTGGTGACATTTTCAATAGTTTCCCACGTCTGTATTTCTGTGCATGGCACATCTAGGCTGGTAGGCGACCAGCCTCCCATGGGGTGGCATACGTGTCGACTCCCTAGGTGTTAATGGGGTTTTAATGACCTGCAAAGTATGATACAGGCGACAGGACCGATTAGAGAATTATGGCAAAAGCGTAAGGGGAACGGGTTGTCTGATATTTCGTTCTGTAATCACGATACCAACTGTGAAAATGAAAGGTGGGTTTGCACTGGGCACATAGGATGGCTGTAAAACTTCTTGGGACCAGCGCCCCCAGGATTCTGAGCTGACTTCTCTCAATGCAGTGGTGATTCACATCATAAATAATGAAGCAGGCGCGAGCTCGCATCTCTGATCTCTGTCTGATACTGTCCCCCCATCAGAAGGAAGCCCCGCGGGAGCCACGGAGGACAGCGCTCCAGGGAGGATTACCTGTCCATTCGGCAGAGTATACTGATGGACAGCGGGCTCCGGTACGGAGGGCATGGGCATCAGCGGCAGGAAGGCGCCGCAGGGCACCTGCCAGCTGGGTATCCCTTGCAGGAAAGGAGACGGAGAGGAGACCAGGAAGGGCGGGGGCACGGCACCTATTTGAAAGAGACCCGCAGGGGCAGAGACCATCCAAATCCAGGGAGGCGCCTCTGCGTTCATCTCCCAGAGCACCGGCTGCCGTTTGAGTCTCGGTACAGGGAGCATCCTACATCTTCTGCACCAGCCTCTCGTGTGACTGCACAACCATGACTGGCACAGGTCCGGCTCGCGGTGCTGGTGGCCAGCGCTGCTCCAACTGCAGATCCTGGCAGACTAGGCAGCCTCTGCGAGGAGAGATGCCCCCCCGCATATACAATCTCGGAGCCCCGGGGGGGTGGCAGTCCCCGGGGCAGTGTGGGGGGGATTGGGACCACCCCCACACTTTTTTTAAGTAAGCCCCCGGGATTTGGCCTCCGGGGGCAAATTAGAATATTCAGCGGCCGAAATTCGCGATGGGTGGGCGAATCTCGCCGATTTTGTTTTAAAAAAAAATCTTTTTTTGGCCCTGGGGGTCCTTGTGGGACCCCCTGAGCAGGCCTAGGGGGTCAGGGTGTTTCTACCCTGCCCCCTTGTCGCGTTTTTCGCGTTTGTTTTTTAGGTTTCTTGTGCCTCAGTTCTACCAAGCCACAAGATGGCTGCCAAAGCTTCCTGATCTGGAGTGTTGACAGCCAATTAGAATACAGCTCGTGCAAGGCAGGGTGCGCGCTGGGTGCGGGGAGGGTGCGCGGATCCTCCGAGGCCATAGATATCACTAACTTTTTTACCCTAATTTTCTCAGGAACTACAAAACGGATTTACACCATTTAAGCAAAAGGCACGAGTCTGAACTGAGGACTACCCCTTTGCCAATTTTGGTGTAATTCCGTTCAGCAGTTCGGGCTGTAGCTGCGTCAACAGGTCCTATGGTAAAATGCATGGGGAAAACGCGTTTTGGGACCCCCCATTTTTGTCGGCCCCCGCTTGACGAATCACTGTGAAATTTTCAGGATAGGAGCGGACCGGAGCTGGCCAAAAGTTTGGAAAATTTTGCGAAGATTCGTCAATCGGCGCCAACTCTATTCCAAATAAAATGTTGTGGATATCTATGTAAAATAGGTCCTAACTATATCTACCTACTGGTGAACGCCAGTAGGTATTATATATATATATATATATATA
This sequence comes from Triturus cristatus, assembly GCF_964204655.1. NCBI lineage: Eukaryota > Metazoa > Chordata > Amphibia > Caudata > Salamandridae > Triturus > Triturus cristatus. Next base: position 822,580,360 of record NC_140591.1, read on the forward strand.
TATATATATATATATATATTCACTTAAAAAACCATAGGTTTCACACACATTATAGTTAGGAATTAGCATTTAAAAAACCTTGCAAATTCACTGAAAAAACCATAGGTTTCACACATGTTATAGTTAGCTGGACATTTCCCTCGTAAAAAACCAATGAAATTCCCCCGTTATAGTTAGTGCAGGCAACTATAACTCAAGCGACCGCAATCCTCTGCTGATGACGTCAGATATTACATCACTGTATTTAGACACCTATTTACCCATGTCTTCTTCCATTAATCTTTAGCTATACATATATTACAAATATTTATTTTTCAGAAAGACACATATGTAATCAGTGATGTAATATCTGACGTCATCAGCAGAGGATTGCGGTCGCGTGAGTTATAGTTGCCTGCACTAACTATAACGGGGGAATTTCATTGTTTTTTTACGAGGGAAATGTCCAGCTAACTATAACATGTGTGAAACCTATGGTTTTTAAAGTGAATTTGCAAGGTTTTTTAAATGCTAATTCCTAACTATAACGTGTGTGAAACCTATGGTTTTTTAAGTGAATTTGTACGGTTTTTTAAATGCTAAGTTATGTATTTATTAATATTTTCTATTATTTTTAATGATTTTTTTCTGCTGTGCGCGTATGGTAAGCTTACCGTACGCGTACCCCGCGATTTTTTAAAAAAAATATAAATTGTATTTTTCATACTTTTGGGTCCTTCTTGGACCCCCTGACACAACGCAAGGGGGTCTGCAACTCTCTTCGTTGCCCCCTTTTCACGTTCTCCACCTTTGTTTATCATTCTGAGACACACAGAATGGTGGCCGACACTTCCTGATTTCGACCGATTCGAATGTTTACAGTCATGTAACCACCAATCAGAATAAAGCTCGCGCACGGCAGTGTGCGCGTACAGTAAGCTTACCGTACGCGCTCGGAGAGCGTCTATAGATATATATATTGATTTAAATGCTATTTTCTCAGGAAATACTGAACAGATTTACACCAGACCTGCAAAAGGCACATCCCTGACCTGAGAACTACCTCTCTGCCAAATTTCAAGTAATTCTGTTCAGCCGTTCGGGCTGTAGCTTGGACTAAAGGTCCTATGGAAAAATGCATGGGGAAAACGCGTTTTGGGACCCCCCCTTTTTCTCATCCCCCGCTTGACGAATCCCCCCGAGACTTTCAGGGAAGGAGCGGAGCGGAGCGCCCCAACTATTTTGAAAATTTCGCGAGGATTCGTCAATCGGCGCCAAAGTTATTCAAAATAGAATGTTGCAGATTTCCTATGGAAACACGATCCTAACTATAACTATCTACTGGCAACCGCCAGTATATATATATATATATATATATATATATATATATATATATATATATATATTCACTGAAAAAACCATAGGTTTCAGGGGTGTTATAGTTAGCTGGAATTTTCACTTGTACAAAACCATTGAAATTGCCCCGTTATAGTTAGTTCAGCTAACTATAACTTGCGCGCCCGCAATGCACTGCTGATGACGTCACATATTACATCACTCATGACATGGTCAGTGACATCACTCATGACATCACTGATGACATCTCAAATGACATCACTGATGACATCATCCAGTGAATGTGTGTTTTTCTGAAAATTAAATATGTTTTATATATGTATATCTCAAGGTCGATGGAAGAATAAATGGGTATATAAGTGTCTAAATGGATGATTTGTTTTTGAAAAATTGATTGTGTAACTGACTGATTAAGTGTATCATAGTGAATACATGGCTTAGTGAGTAATGTTTAAATATGTAAATATCTGTATCAGTCTCTCACTTTGTGTATAAGTGGCTGCATGGGTTGGTGAGTAGCTACATGGGTGTCTATATAGGTTATTAGTTGGTTTTTTGAGTATCAGTCTGAGTGTCTGCATGGTTCGGTGGGGGGTATTACGTAGTGCATTGGTGCATGAATGAGTGACTCACTGTTTGTATGTGTTGAAGACAGCATGTGTGCAGGACTGTATGGGTGGATGAGTGTGTGTATGGGTGTGTTAGTGAGTGAATGACTGTCTCAATAGTGTCTTTATGAGTAACTACATATGTTTTAAACTAGTATATGTGACTTTTGGTGTATATAAGTGAGTATATGTGAGAGTGAGAGATTGAAAGAGTTCCTGTATGAATAAGTATGTGTTTCTATAAGTGATTGTTTAAAAGTCTAAGTATGTGTAAGTTTCCCTAGAAGTAAGTGTGGTGGTGTGTGTATAACTGTATATGCAAGTAAATGTATGTTTGATTCCTTATTAGCATGAGTGACTATGTGTGTGAGTAACTCTATGGATGAGTGGCATTGTGTAACAGGATGTATAGGTGTATGAGTACATATGATGAGTGAGTACATGTATGAGTGACTGTATAGGACTGTTGGTGGATGAGTGGTTGTGTATGTGGATCTTAGAATTACTGAAGAGGTTGTTGTAACTGGTATTGGTATGTCCATTGTTTTGAAAATTTTAGTCTCTATTTTTGAAAGTGTGTATCAAAGGTTATATTAGGGTGAGAGGAGGTCTGCCACTCTATCACAAGGATGATGTCATCAGTGATGTCATTTGAGATGTCATCAGTGATGTCATGAGTGATGTCAATGACCATGTCATGAGTGATGTAATATGTGACGTCATCAGCAGTGCATTGCGGGCGCGCAAGTTATAGTTAGCTGAACTAACTATAACGGGGGAATTTCAATGGTTTTGTACAAGTGAAAAGTCCAGCTAACTATAACACCCCTGATACCTATGGTTTTTTCAGTGAATTTCTGAGGTTTTTTAAATGCTAATTCCTAACTATAACGTGCCTGAAAACTATGGTTTTTTGTGTGAATTTCAAAGGTTTATTAAATGCTAATTTCTAACTATGCCTACAGAGATAGGACATGTGAAGAAAGAAGAAAAAATGCACAGAAAGAAAAAAACAGAAGTGCAGAAAGAAGCAACAGAAGTCCTCAAAGACGAAGAAAAGTGCAGGAAGAAGGATAACGTGCAGAAAGAACAAAAAGAAGAGCAGAAAGAATCCTTGTTGCAAAATCATCCTGTACCCTCAACATTTTCAGACGGATACTGACTGAGTCTGACTAACCAGTCCTAGAGCCAGTGCTATGTTAAAAGACACTTAGAATACAGTGAAAACACCTACATACACTAGGGAACATTATGCGTTGGGGTCCCCCTGTGATTAGCATGACCTCCTCTGTAAGCCCCTAGTATATAATAGGGCAGGGGGATTAAAACTACCTCTTAAAACAGGCCACGGGGCGTTTTTGCACACGTTAACTCAGGCCCCATCCCCTCCCTTCACCACTGAGTAAACACGCCCTGTGTCTGTTTTTAGTTGGAAGATTAAGTTCATTTGAATCCTGAGGGTCCCTAGGGTCCAACTAGCCCACTAGGTACCTCCAGTAAGTGCCACAGAGCTGCATTGCAGAGAGGTGTAAAAAGTGGCACGGCCTGGACCACCTCTCTGCAATGCAGCTCAGTGGCACTTACTGGAAGCACTTGGTGGGCTAGTTAGCCCCCAGGGGCCCTCAGTATTGAAGGGAAATTATATCCCCAATTTAAAACGTGCCATAGTGCGTGTTTGCACACGTCACCTCAGGCCCCGTCCCCTCCCTTCACCACTGTGTAAACGCGCCCTGTGGCTGTTCTAAGTTGAGAGATTAAGTCCACTTGAATCCTAAGGGTCCCTAGGGTCAAACTAGACCACTAGGTACCTCCAGTAAGCGCCACAGAGCTGTGTTGCAGAGAGGTGTAAAAAGGGGCTTGGCCTCAGAACACCTGTCTGCAGCGCAGCTCCCTGGCGCATACTGGAGATGCCTGTTGGGCTAGTTGGCCCTCAGGGACCCTCAGTATTGAAGAGGAATTAATTCCCCAACTTACAACTCGACAGGGGGCGCGTTTGCAGAGTGCTGCAAGGAGGGGGCGTGGCCTCCGGCACGATGCCAGTCTTTTATTTATTTTAATTTTTTAAGAAGGGGGGCTGTGTGGTTCCCCTTCTTATTCTAATTTATTGGCCCTGATGACCCCATCCCCCAGGGCCTGTCTCCTAATTATATTTTTTTGACCCCAATCCCCAGGGCCGGCCACTGTTTTTTATTATTTTAAAAAAATATATATTTATAGACACACCTAGGACATGCTGGACAAACCGTACGTACCTATCACCATGACGATTTGCGTGATATTCATTAAAAGGCGACTATGCATACAATGAATCCACGTGGAATGTATTTACACCACTAGTGAAGCTCTGACATGTCTGATGCCCTACCGTGCCTAATCCCGGTAGACACCCTTGTCGTTTATTTATACAAACATGGGTAGCTATTGATGGGCACATTTAATACACATGCACACCAAGCCATTCAAAGGGGATTCGACAAAAATTCGACCAAAACTATGCAAGAAACCCCCCTCACGGTTAATAAAACACACATCCACTGCCGGATGTGTAATACTTTTTATTTTACTCTCTGGAAAGGGGACGAACATCACTTGAGAGTCACATCGCGCTCCTGGCAGAGCCCAATGCTGTGTTACACCCACCATTGCCTGCCGAGTGCCACACACCTCTGTGTTGTATTCCACCAGCTAGTGCATATGCTATGACACTCTCTAGCCCATGTGCACTGTAACACCACCCGGTGAATATGTCATGCCACACTTGTCTTCGCACGGGTTATATTGCCCCATCTAACGTGCCTTCCTCGATGCCTATGTTATAACGCACAGTGCTATGCCATGCATATTACAATCTGGGATCCATATCTTTGTCACAGTGCACATGCAACGTTACACTCCCCAGCACATATTTTATATTACAACTTTAGAGACTAGTTAGGTTACACAACACTGCCCTGTGCATATTACACTCCAAGGCGCATATCGCATAGCACACGCTAGTGCCTGTGCTATCTCGCGCTCTCCAATGAATCTGTCATTGCGCACAATGTATTGCATATTATATTTCACGCCCGGTTCATCTTATATCACACTTTTTGGTGCATAGTTTATACTATACACTATATCTAGTTTTCATTTTCAATCGTGCTCTCAGGACTATGTTCTATATAACACTGTGTTCACCTACCCTTTTCACGGGCATTACATTTTGCGATAGGGGGTGGAGGGTCAGGTGGTGTTTCTGCCAAGTGAGCCCGGAGTCACAGTCACAAACGTCCTCTTCTTCCTAAATAAAAATGAGATTATGCTGCATACTTGTTCATATTTTAAGTAGTTCGCACAGACACACGTTTTAAAAACAATGAAGTTCGTAATACCCGCCTTCTTTGAACAGTAAGCTTTCTGCCCCATCCCCCTCCTCCCTATCCTCTGTTGTGTGAATCCATGGACTAGCCTCCTCCCTCCTGCCATGCATGGTCTGATGTGCTGCCACTGCCCTCAATTTAGTATGATGTACCAGTCCACTCCTCCTGCCCTCAATTGCCCAAATCTATGCCCCATCATTGACCTCCTGCTTAAACTCTTTGCTTAGCTTGCTGCCCCTATTCTCCTTCCCCCTGCCCTCCGATGTCTTTGTGCATGCCCCTGCTCCATCCTTTTTGCCCACCATGTTCCATGGACCTGCCACTCCTATCTACTCTGAGTGTTCTGTTGAGCTGCCACTCCCCTCCCACCTGCCTAGCATTGTCAGATGACTGTAACCTGTCCCTGCCACCTCCACCCTGCCTGTCCACATGCCATGCCCCTATCCTCTTCCTCCTGTCCTACATGGTCCATTGTACTGCCACACCCTTCTGCCCTCCCTGGTCTGTTGTGCTGCAACTGCTCCTCCTGCCTGCCCCGTGCAGTCTGTTGTGAGGCCCCTTCCCCTGAACTTTCTTGTCTGTGCACAGGCCCTGACCCTCCCTTATATCCTCCATCGTCCTTTGTGCATGCCCCTGCACCCTCCTTCTTGCCCATCATAGCCATTGTGCTGCCACTAACCCTCCCACTTGCCATGCATGGTCTTCTGTGCTGCCATGGCCCCTCCCACCTTCCCTGTGTGGTCAGTTAGCTGCCCCTGACCCCCTCCCACCTTCACTCCATGGTCTGTGTGTATGCCGTCACAGTCTCACTGTTGCTCTTCATGGTGTGTCTTGCTTCTAGTGCCCATCCTGCCTGACCTCCATGGCTATCTTGCTGCTCCTGCCCTGCCCCCTTGCCCCCAGCCCTCTGTTTACATGTGCAGACCCCTACTCCCTCCCTCCTGGCTTGTCTGTTCCATTGTAATGCCCCGTATCCGTCCCTCCTGCCCTTTGTGGTCTGTTATGCTGCAGCTTTCTCTCCTGTCTGTCCATTATGGTCAGCTAGCTACCATTGCCTCTTGCCCCTCTGTTCTCTGTTGTCCATGTGCATGGTCCTGTCCCCTCCCTCTTGCTTTCTATGGATTGTTGTGCTGCACTCCCGTCCCGCATGCCCTGTGTGGTGTATTGTGCTGCTGCAAACCCTGATGCCTGCCCTGCAGGATCATTTTGGTGCACCTCTCCATGTCCTTCCTGTCCTCTGTTATCCAAGTCCATGTCCCTACCCCATTTCCTTCCATGATCCAATGTACCATACTTGCGAACATTTTGAACTTGGTAAGAGGGAGATTTTGAAAAAAAACTGGGGTATTGATTTTCCCCTTTGAGTTACATTGAAAAAGAGGAGATTGTAGACAGGAGACAGATCAAATAAAGCCCATTTGAGCTTAAAAACATTGGACATTTCCTGGCTGAATCGGGTCTGTTGGCATGTATGGTTGTACTACCATTGCCTCTTCCTTCTGCCCACAATGGTCTATTACATTGCCACAGCCTCTCTTGCAAGTCCTGTATTGTTGGTTTGTTGCCCCTGCCCCCCTTTCCACTGCCCTCCAAAGTCTGTTGTGCTGCCACGGCCCTTCCTGCCTGCTCAGTGTGGTTAAATTGTTGCCTTTGCACCCTCCTACCTGCCTTCAATTTTCAGAGTCCGTGCCCCTGGCCTCTGCCTCTCAACAGTATCCTAATGAACAACTAGATTGCTAACATTCTATATTTATTACAAAAGTGTGGAACGCCTGACGTCATCTTGATGTAATCAAAACTGTAATACCTAGAGCATTTCCTTTAGAAATTACATATATGAGAGGGTCTTATTGGCATCAAAATTATGGTTAGTGCTCTAAAAGACTAAAATAAGGACATATTTTCTGAGTTTTCAAATAGCGACAAAGCATTTTTTAATTATTTGTTATCTTTATGTTTTTTTATCCAGTTGACCACTTGATTAAATGTTGCACTTAGGGGAGAGGATGTGGTGTTACTTCCAGAACTGCAGACTTTGCAACTGGGGAACCAGGTTGGAGTTTCTGCTTCAGCTCGACATTCTGTGATTCTGGTCAAATCACTTAGTCTCCCCATGTCTACAACCAAAATGAATTTGTTCTTGTGTGATGTAACCGATGCTCATGTAAAGCACTCCAATACCTGATAAGTCTGCACTATATAACACTGCAAAAACACAAAATATTAAGTGTTTTGCACACTTCTGTCATTGGGCTATATTTGGGCTACATCTGGGTGATTTTGGGCTACATTTGGGCTCTTTTGTCTCCGGTGGCCATCTTGGGAGATTTATTTGTTATGAAGTTTCCTAATTTCCTCATGTACTGCAGTCTCTTCAGTAGGAAATGCCTTCAGTGTTTTACTTTGATTCCATCATGAAGGTATTCAGATATGTCACACATTTGCCATAAATTCTGAAAGTTAGCACTCTAGTTGCTCATTAGATCACTGTAGTAAAACTACTGTTCACCATGGAAGTCTGCTCCTGGTATTAAAAGTGCATGTTTCAGTCTGCATGTCAGAAGTTTTTTATGAAATAGAAGAGGATTTGAGAAGTCACTCAAAACGTGCCCTCATTTTCTTTCTTCAGCATTAATCATAATTCCAATGGCAAAATTAACCCCCTCATTGTGCTCCTTTTTAAATTAAATGTTTTAAGTGCTACCAGTTTATTCAAATCAAGATGGCTTCAGGTGTGCCATACTTTTGTCATAAGTAAGACAGTAAGCACTCTAGTTGTGCTTAAGAACACTCTGGGACATTCTGTCATTGGGCTATACTTGGGCTACATCTGGGTGATATTTGGGCTACATTTGGGCTCTTTTGGCTCTGGTGGCCATCTTGGGAGACTTATTTGTTATGAAGTTTCCTAATTTCCTCATTTACTGCAGTCTCCTCAGTAGGAAATACTTTCAGTTTTTTACTTTGATTCCATCAAGAAGGCATTCAGATGTGTCACACATTTGCCATAAATTCAGAATGTTAGCACTCTTTTTGCTCATTAAATCACTGTAGTAAAGCTACTGCTCACCAGGGAAAACTGCTGCTGGTATTGAAAGTGCATGTTTCAGTCTGCATGTCAGAATTTTTTTATGAAATAGAAGAGGATTTGAGAAGTCACTCAAAATGTGCCCTAATTTTTCTTTCTGCAGCACTAATCATACTTTTTATGGAAAAATGAACCCCCTCATTGTGTTCCTTTTTAACTTAAATGTTTTAAGAGTTACCACTTTAATCCAAGCAAGATGGCTTCAGGTGTGCCATACGTTTATCATAAGTAGGACTGCTTGCGCTCTAGTTGTTCTTTGGAACACTCTGGGAAGCTGCAGTAGAACACAAAGGAATCAACTGAAAGTCTCTGCCCTTGTTGGATGTACATGTTTTACTGAGAATGTCAAACTTCATTCTCACATGACTGAGAAAGATAATGTGAATTTACAGAAAATAAGCTCTCAGTTTAGCTTATAGATCACCTTCCAAACCTCTGTGGGAAAAGCATTAGAAAATATTTTTCTCTCAATCATGATATCCCAGCAGAAGGCTTTTTCACATGGTGAAATCACCTTAGAACATACCACAATTCCTAAAATGAGTATGGTACCATCAACAAATGATTTATAATGTAACTAAAGTCTTAAAACTTTCTATTAACTGCAATGCTTTTTAATGAGGTGCTATCATGTATATTGGTCCCAAGATGGCTGCCAACACTTCTTGGATGAAGTGCTGACAGCCAATCAGATCTCAGGATGAGATGTGTGGTTAGGCTCCGCCCACATATATATATGATTTTACTTTTGATTTTCTCAGGAACTACTGAACAGATTGACACCAGACCTGCAAAAGGCACTTCCCTGACCTGAGGACTACCTCTCTGCCAAATTTCAAGTAGTTCTGTTCAGCCGTTCGGGCTGTACCTTGGACTAAAGGTCCCTATGGAAAATTGCATGGGGAAACGTGTTTTGGGACCCCCCTTTTTTCTCAGCCCCCGCTTGACGAATCCCCCCGAGACTTTCAGGGTAGGAGCGGAGCGGAGCGCCCCACCTATTTTGAAAATTTTGCGAGGATTCGTCAACCGGCGCCAAAGTTATTCCAAATAGAATGTTGCAGATTTCCTATGGAAACACGGTCCTAACTAATACCATCTACTGGCGACCGCCTTTAGATAATATATATATATATATATATATATACATATATATATATACATATATATATATATATATATATATTACCTACTGGCGGTCGCCAGTAGGTAGTTATAGTTAGGACCCCTTTTCCATAGGAAATCCGCAACATTCTATTTTGAATAACTTTGGCGCCGGTCGATGAATCCTCGCGAATTTCTCAAAATAGGTGGGGCGCTACGCTCCGCTCCTACCCTGAAAGTCTCGGGGGGATTCGTCAAGCGGGGGCTGAGATAAAAGGGGGGTCCCAAAACGCGTTTTTCCCATGCATTTTTCCATAGGACCTTTAGAACGAGCTACAGCCCGAACGGCTGAACAGAATTACTAGAAATTTGGCAGAGAGGTAGTCCGTAGGTCAAGGAAGTGCCTTTTGTAGGTTTGGTGTAAATCTGTTCAGTAGATTCTGAGAAAATAGCCTTTAAATCAATATATATATCTGAGCCTGCTTACGGTACGCTTACGGTACGCTTACCGTACGCGTACGGTGGCGTGCACGAGCGAGATTCTGATTGGCTGTTAGATCTTAGTAAACATTCGAATCGGCCGAAACCAGGAAGCGGCGGCCGCCATTTTGTGTGTTTCACTCAGAAAAAAAAGAGTGAAAACAAGAAAAGGGGGCAATGAGGAGAGTTACAGACCCCCTTACATTTGAGAGGGGGTCAAAGAAGGACTGTAAAGTACAAAGAAAACATTTATTGATTTTTAAAAAAATCACGGGGTACGCGTACGGTAAGCTTACGGTAAGCGTACGGAAGAAAAAATAAATTAAAAAAGAAATGAAATGCAGATTTAAGAGTTTAGATATTAGGGAGCTCTAAAAAGAGCTGTTGTGTTTATGAAGTCATTTTGTTAGTGGTACCTACAAGTAAGTACCGATGCAGAGTCTAAGGTTCAAGAGGAAGACTCTGTTCCCTTCATCATTGAAGTGCACACCATCTCCTCTATAAATGTCTTGCATGTCATAACGCAAGTTGTTGTGGTAAATGGCACCCATACCATAGTCACGGAGGAAAGCAGAAACAGATTTGTTGACGTGCTTTCTTGCTTTGTCAATCTGCGGACAGAAATGATTGGACCAGTTCCATTTTTGCCTTTGGCATATGTTGGAAAACACAAAGGCAGTTTTAGGGAAAAGTGAAAACAGTTGTGCAAAGGTGTCCTTCATAAGCATTTCCAGACCTACCCCAGTCAAAGTGCCTAGGTCATTGCCACCACAGTGCACTATTATGAGGTCAGGGTGTTGGATTTGCATGAAGGATTTCACCAATGGCATCAATTGGTGCCACTTTAACCCTCTCTGACCAATCCATTTAATGTCTACATTTGGCAAAGCAAGGTCTCTCACCATACCTGTTTTCTCTGCAAACTTTTCACTCCAGAAGACATAGCTGTGCCCTACAATCCACACTGTGAACATCTTCAAAGGAGAACTGGATGCACTCAGGAGGTGTCTTTCAGTAGAATGGCAATATGAAAAGAAAGACAGTTTGGAAATGGAGGCATACATATTTTTTTCAAAACAAAAAGAACTGATTGGCTGTTTCATACCATTCTAGAATAAAAACTAGGCTATATGTGTAAATTAATAGAAGCATGTTTTGTATTGGTACAAAAAAATGTGTTACCAAAGAACAGTACTATGGATTTGCTGTTAGGTTTGAAAAGTCAAGCACTCTTGCTCTGTGGAATTGAAACATTGTGTGGCGAACTTCTGACCTAACTCCACACAGCAGTGTTCCATGAGCTGTTGCTATGGTAGCAGGCAGAAGTCAAGTTGGGGGAAGGGTACTAGGCAGAAGTCAAGTTGGGGGAAGGGTACTTTTGGAAAAGGGTTGGTTTTCAACCAATAGAAATGTGTGATTACATTTGAAAAAAAGGGGGAAGCACTGAGATTTGAAACTTAAATGTATATGTGTGGAAAAATAGAGGGAAAGTTTGCCATTATCTGGTTCTGCTGAGAGGAGAGAGGTGAACAGAACAGAGATCCTGGCTCTGATAATCTGCTGTTTGAGTGCCACATTTCTTTCACAACTAACTAATTTTAAAGGTGAGGTTAGAGTTTGAGAGGAGATGTATATGGTAAATTAAGAAATGAATAATAGAAATGGAAATTCTTTTTGTTGAAGTTGCGTTTATCATTTTCTGTTTTGGGAGAAATTTAAATGTGAGGAACATGTAAAATAATATGGACTATGTTTTCACGATAAATTAAGGTGTACTGGAAAAAAAAAGAATAGTTTAAGGGTTTGAGGTTGGACTCAGTAATGCAAATACATTCAGCATCACTAAGGCTGGTTGCCCTTGCTGGAATGTAGGCAGCCACCCAGGTTACACATGGTGGTGGTCTGAAAAAGCAGTTTGGACATGTGCATTTAAAAAAATCAAAAAAGTGGTTTCATAATGTGTCAGTCTGTAAAAGTGATTTTCACTTGCCAAAAAAAAAGAGCAGTAAGTGTGCTTTCAAATTGGCAAAGAAATTTCGTTTTGGGACTAATGTGAAAACATGACTCTGTGTGGAAATAGGAATTACAGGCAGAGATTTATTGCGTTTTTTTCTGGTGATTTCACAGTTGCATTAGTAGGAAAAAGGGGGAGCGATTTTTTGGGGGAAGAAGCAGACTCTTAGCACACACCCATCTGCTTGCCATGTATAATCATGCACAGTATTTACAAGCGAGTGGGGTTTTCAGGTTTCAGTCTGTAATGCAAATACATTCAGCATCACTAAGGCTGGTTGCCCTTGAAGGAGTGTAGGCAGTCACTGAGGATACACATGGTGGTGGTCTGAAAAAGCAGTCTGGTCATGGGCTTTTTAAAAAAACTGAAAAGTGGTTTCATAATGTGTCAGTCTGTAAAAGTGATTTTAACTTGCCAAAAAAAAAGAGCAGTAAGTGTGCTTTCAAATTGGCAAAGAAATTTCGTTTTGGGACTAATGTGAAAACATGACTCTGTGTGGAAATAGGAATTACAGGCAGAGATTTATTGCGTTTTTTTCTGGTGATTTCACAGTTGCATTAGTAGGAAAAAGGGGGAGCGATTTTTTGGGGGAAGAAGCAGACTCTTAGCACACACCCATCTGCTTGCCATGTATAATCATGCACAGTATTTACAAGCGAGTGGGGTTTTCAGGTTTCAGTCTGTAATGCAAATACATTCAGCATCACTAAGGCTGGTTGCCCTTGCTGGAATGTAGGCAGCCACCCAGGTTACACATGGTGGTGGTCTGAAAAAGCAGTTTGGACATGTGCATTTAAAAAAATCAAAAAAGTGGTTTCATAATGTGTCAGTCTGTAAAAGTGATTTTCACTTGCCAAAAAAAAAGAGCAGTAAGTGTGCTTTCAAATTGGCAAAGAAATTTCGTTTTGGGACTAATGTGAAAACATGACTCTGTGTGGAAATAGGAATTACAGGCAGAGATTTATTGCGTTTTTTTCTGGTGATTTCACAGTTGCATTAGTAGGAAAAAGGGGGAGCGATTTTTTGGGGGAAGAAGCAGACTCTTAGCACACACCCATCTGCTTGCCATGTATAATCATGCACAGTATTTACAAGCGAGTGGGGTTTTCAGGTTTCAGTCTGTAATGCAAATACATTCAGCATCACTAAGGCTGGTTGCCCTTGAAGGAGTGTAGGCAGTCACTGAGGATACACATGGTGGTGGTCTGAAAAAGCAGTCTGGTCATGGGCTTTTTAAAAAAACTGAAAAGTGGTTTCATAATGTGTCAGTCTGTAAAAGTGATTTTAACTTGCCAAAAAAAAAGAGCAGTAAGTGTGCTTTCAAATTGGCAAAGAAATTTCGTTTTGGGACTAATGTGAAAACATGACTCTGTGTGGAAATAGGAATTACAGGCAGAGATTTATTGCGTTTTTTTCTGGTGATTTCACAGTTGCATTAGTAGGAAAAAGGGGGAGCGATTTTTTGGGGGAAGAAGCAGACTCTTAGCACACACCCTGCTCCTTTCTATGTATAATCATGCACAGTATTTACAAGCAAGTGGGGTTTTCAGGTTTCAGTCTGTAATGCAAATACATTCAGTATCACTAAGGCTGGTTGCCCTTGAAGGAGTGTAGGCAGTCACTGAGGATACACATGGTGGTGGTCTGAAAAAGCAGTCTGGTCATGGGCTTTTTAAAAAAACTGAAAAGTGGTTTCATAATGTGTCAGTCTGTAAAAGTGATTTTAACTTGCCAAAAAAAAGAGCAGTAAGTGTGCTTTCAAATTGGCAAAGAAATTTCGTTTTGGGACTAATGTGAAAACATGACTCTGTGTGGAAATAGGAATTACAGGCAGAGATTTATTGCGTTTTTTTCTGGTGATTTCACAGTTGCATTAGTAGGAAAAAGGGGGAGCGATTTTTTGGGGGAAGAAGCAGACTCTTAGCACACACCCATCTGCTTGCCATGTATAATCATGCACAGTATTTACAAGCGAGTGGGGTTTTCAGGTTTCAGTCTGTAATGCAAATACATTCAGCATCACTAAGGCTGGTTGCCCTTGCTGGAATGTAGGCAGCCACCCAGGTTACACATGGTGGTGGTCTGAAAAAGCAGTTTGGACATGTGCATTTAAAAAAATCAAAAAAGTGGTTTCATAATGTGTCAGTCTGTAAAAGTGATTTTCACTTGCCAAAAAAAAAGAGCAGTAAGTGTGCTTTCAAATTGGCAAAGAAATTTCGTTTTGGGACTAATGTGAAAACATGACTCTGTGTGGAAATAGGAATTACAGGCAGAGATTTATTGCGTTTTTTTCTGGTGATTTCACAGTTGCATTAGTAGGAAAAAGGGGGAGCGATTTTTTGGGGGAAGAAGCAGACTCTTAGCACACACCCATCTGCTTGCCATGTATAATCATGCACAGTATTTACAAGCGAGTGGGGTTTTCAGGTTTCAGTCTGTAATGCAAATACATTCAGCATCACTAAGGCAATATATTCTGAAAACAGCAAAAATAAGGCAAAAATATTTTTTGAAAAATATGTAAATATGTGTACTGTATTATAAAATGTTTTTAAAATATTAATACTTTTTTTTTTCTTTTTTTTCAGATTGATATAGAAAAATTTCGAAAACTAGAACCATTTTTAAAGCTATTTTTTTAAAAAACAAATGAATAAATATTTTTTTGAGTGGGTATGGTAAGTCAATAATAATAATTGTAGTCTCTCAAGGACCTTGTAATGTGATAATTGATTTTTAGTGTTTTTAAAAAAAAAAAAAAAAAGTACGCGCACCGTACGCGTACGGTAAAAAAAAAAGAAAAAAGGTTTTAAAAACATATGTAAAAAAAAGATGAAAGATAAGGTTGGCTCTTAAAAGAACCGTTGTGTTCATGCAGGGACAGAGGAAAGAAAGAATGGGAAAATTATTCAAAGCGACAAATGTGCTGATCTATTTTGTTGTTCACTATGGAAACACTGGTCTCCCTATGGCAAATTAGATATTGACAAAAGGCGCATCGAATATCAACCCTTCGAAATCGAGGGTTCATTTCCAGAGGGCCAGCAAAAGGAGATGCTCCCCCCACAGATGAAGGGCTCACCTGACCTGCAGAAGAAGGAGTCAGCCCTGCAGATGATGGTCCAGGCTGAGCTGCTGTGGATGTGCTTGGTTGACTTTCTGAAGAGTTACCTCCAAAAAGTCGAGCATGTGTCCTTCTGTGTACATCCTTGAGGTGTCTCTTCATGGTATGATTCCCAAAGGAATACTTCTTGTCAGGATTACCTCTTGAAAGTACACGCTTACACAGCTTACAAGTTACTAAAGGTGCATTTACCTTTTGCTGGCCTTCAGGAAAAGTAAAATAATCCCATACATAAGAGGGCTTTTGTTTCCTCGCTCTCTGCCTCAAGGTAGTGCTGCTAGTGCTAGCCTCACTCTCAGAAGAGCTCTGCTGTTCTGCCATCGTATCACAAAGACAACCCAGCTCCTTCTCCTAAGGGATCACAAGCAGAAATGAGGGGAATGGGTGTGGTGTAGGAGAGTTCTAGAACTGAAAGTAGTTTCAACCAATCAAAAGTTGTGTTTCATGATCACATGACCTACCGTACGCTTACGGTACGCTTACGGCAAAAGTGCGCATGCGCGTAAAAAAGACACGCGCTTGCGCGCATGCGCATAACAGTCACTACCCGACACTTCCGCGTAACGTGCGCGTGTAGCGTACGCGCGCACGCGTCCCACGCGGAGCACGCGCGGCTATGCAAATTGCGTAACTATACGCAAGCAGCGTAGAAAAATTACGGGCGTTGAGTAAACCGTACGGTACGCGTACTAAAAAAAAAAAAAAAAAAAAAAAAAAAAATGTACTGCAAATATATTTTACATGTTTATTTTAAAAAATATATTAAAAAAAACATATTAAAGAATTTTAAAAATTTAACCATAGTCTTTATAAAAGGTAAGAAAATTAAAATAAAAATATGTTAAAAAAAATAGAAGAAAAAAAAAACAATTAGCATTTAAAAAACCTTGCAAATTCACTGAAAAAACCATGGGTTTCACACACGTTATAGTTAGGAATTAGCATTTAAAAAACCTTAGAAATTCAGTGAAAAAACCATAGGTTTCACACACGTTATAGTTAGGAATTAGCATTTAAAAAACCTTAGAAATTCAGTGAAAAAACCATAGGTTTCACACATGTTATAGTTAGCTGGACATTTTACTCGTAAAAAAACAATGAAATTCCCCCGTTATAGTTAGTTCAGCTAACTATAACTCGCGCGCCCGCAAT
Source organism: Triturus cristatus (assembly GCF_964204655.1). Taxonomy (NCBI): domain Eukaryota; kingdom Metazoa; phylum Chordata; class Amphibia; order Caudata; family Salamandridae; genus Triturus; species Triturus cristatus. The sequence goes on from NC_140591.1 coordinate 822,596,624, forward strand.
GCACTGCTGATGACGTCACATATTACATCACTCATGACATGGTCAGTGACATCACTCATGACATCACTGATGACATCTCAAATGACATCACTGATGACCTCACTGATGACATCATCCTTGTGATAGAGTGGCAGACCTCCTCTTCCCCTAATAAAACCTTTGATACACACATTCAAAAATAGAGACTAAAATTTACATAAGAATGGACATACCAATAACAGTTACAACAACCTCTTCAGTAATTCTAAGATCCACATACACATCCACTCATTCACCAACAGTCCAATACAGTCACTCATACATGTACTCACTTATCATATGTACTCATACACGTATACATCCTGTTACACAATGCCACTCATCCATAGAGGTACTCACACACATAGTCACTCATGCTAATAAAGAATCAAACATACATTTACTTGCATATACAGTTATACACACACCACCACACTTACTTCTACGGAAACTTACACATACTTAGTCTTTTAAACAATCACTTACAGAAATACATAATTATTCATACAGGAACTCTTTCAATCTCTCACTCTCACATATACTCACATATATAAACCAATAGTCACATATACTAGTTTTAAACATATGTAGTTACTCATAAAGACACTATTGAGACAGTCATTCACTCACTAACACACCCATACACACACACATCCACCCATGCAGTCCTGCACACATGCTCTGTTCAACACATACAAACAGTGAGTCACTCATTCATGCACCTATGCACTACGTAATACCCCCCACCAAACCATGCAGACACTCATACTGATACTCAAAAAACCAACTAATAACCTATATAAACACCCATGTAGCTACTCACCAACCCATGCAGCCACTTATACACAAAGTGAAAAAATGATACAGATATTTATATATTTAAACATTACTCACTAAGCCATGTATTCACTATGATACACTTAATCAGTCAGTTACACAATCAATTTTTCAAAAAGAAATCATCCATTTAGACAGTAATATACCCATTTATTCTTCCATCGACCTTGAGATATACATATATAAAACATATTTAATTTTCAGAAAAACACACATTCACTGCATGATGTCATCAGTGAGGTCATCAGTGATGTCATTTGAGATGTCATCAGTGATGTCATGAGTGATGTCACTGACCATGTCATGAGTGATGTAATATGTGACGTCATCAGCAGTGCATTGCGGGCGTGCGAGTTATAGTTAGCTGAACTAACTATAACGGGGGAATTTCATTGGTTTTTTACGAGTAAAATGTCCAGCTAACTATAACATGTGTGAAACCTATGGTTTTTTCACTGAATTTCTAAGGTTTTTTAAATGCTAATTCCTAACTATAACGTGTGTGAAACCTATGGTTTTTTCACTGAATTTCTAAGGTTTTTTAAATGCTAATTCCTAACTATAACGTGTGTGAAACCCATGGTTTTTTCAGTGAATATATATATATATATATATATATTCACTGAAAAAACCATAGGTTTCACACACGTTATAGTTAGGAATTAGCATTTAAAAAACCTTGCAAATTCACTGAAAAAAACATTGGTTTCACACATGTTATAGTTAGCTGGACATTTCTCTTGTAAAAAACCATTGAAATTCCCCCGTTATAGTTAGTTCAGCTAACTATAACTCGCGCACCCGCAATCCACTGCTGATGACGTCACATATTACATCACTCATGATCACTCATGACATCACTGATGACATCTAAAATGACATCACTGATGACATCACTGATGACGTCATCCATTGAGTCTGTGTTTCTTAACAATTTTAATATGTTTAATATATATAGGGAAAGGCCTGTTGAAGAATGAGTGGGTGTACAAGGGTGTAAATGGATGATTTTCTTTGGTGCGTAACTGACTCTATAAGTGAGTCATTAAATGTATCTTACTGCAGACTAGTGACTAATCTGTGTGAATGTCTGTATGTTTCTGTCTGTTGGTGTATAAGTGGCTGCATGGTTTTGTGAATAGCTATATGAGTGTCTATATGGGTTATCGATTGGTTGTCTGAGTATCTGTATGGGTGCCTGAGTGTTAGTGTGGGTAGGCTGTGTGTGACTCTGTGCATAGATGTGTGAGTGGGTGATTCTATGGGTGCATGGTTTTAAGAGTGCATCTGTGATGGACTGTACGGTTGAGCGAGTATGGGTGTGTTAGGGATTGAATGTATATCTCAGTGGTACATTTGTGATTAATTACATATGTGAAAGGCAGTATATATGTGTGTAAGAGTATATAAGTGGCTAGATGTGAGAATGTGTGATTGTGACAGTGACTGTATGGATGAGTGTGTGCTTTTGTCAATGATTCTAATAGAGCATACAAATGTGATACTATTTTTGTGAGCAAGGGAACTTGAGTGTGTATAACTGCATAGGTGAGTAAATGGCAGTGTGATTATTTGTATGAATGACTAGGTGTGAGAGTACCTCTATGGATGATTGGTAGTGTGTGAGTGTCTATATAGGTGTGTGTATAAATTGATATGATACTTTTTTATGGAGTGACTGTAACTATGAGAGACTTTACAGGTGAGTGTGTGGAGGTGTATGAAGACCTAAAAGTTAATATGTGGGTATGCAGTTATTGGTATTGCATTATTTATGGATATGAGAATGGAACTCTGTAATTTTGAGTTGGTATATCAAAGGTTTTATAAGGGTGTGAGAAGATGTTGTAATTTATCACATTGTTGACGTCATTAGTGATGTCATCAGTGATGTCATTTTAGATGTCATCAGTGATGTCATGAGTGATGTCACTGACCATGTCATGAGTGATGTAATATGTGACGTCATCAGCAGTGGATTGCGGGTGCGCGAGTTATAGTTAGCTGAACTAACTATAACGGGGGAATTTCAATGGTTTTTTACGAGAGAAATGTCCAGCTAACTATAAAGTGTGTGAAACCTATGGTTTTTTCAGTGAATTTGCAAGGTTTTTTAAATGCTAATTCCTAACTATAACGTGTGTGAAACCTATGGTTTTTTCAGTGAATTTGCAAGGTTTTTTAAAAGCTAATTTCTAAATATAACGTGTGTGAAACCTATGTATTTTTCTGTGTTTTCGCATGGTTTTTTGAATTCTAATTCCTAACTATAATGTGTGTGAAACCTATTGTTTTTTCATTGAATTTGTTTGTTTTTTTATATCATTTTTTTTCTTTTTCTTTTTACCTTTAAACACTATTCTACCTATGTATATAGTCATGGTTTTAATGCATTCCTCAATTTATAAAGATTCACCTTTTTTTAAATAAATGGTTAGATATAGTTGTATAACATAGTTAATATCTTCAACAAACCTTTATCTTTTTTTTTTTTTAATTTTTTTACTGTGCGCGTACGGTAAGCTTACCGTAAGCGCATGCTTCGCTTTATGTACGGTGAGCGTACGTAATATTTATACTCCGTGTGCGCATGCTTACGCAATTTGCGTACGCGTCCATACTTCCTACGCGACGCGTAAGCGCATGCTTCACACGCGCACGCGCACGTTACGCGGAAGTGTACGAGCGTGCCTGTAATGCGCGTGCGCGTGTCTTTCATACGCGCATGCGTACTTTTACCGTACGCGCTCGGTAAGCTTAACGTGCGCGTACGGTTGGTCATGTGATCAAGAAACAACACTTTTGATTGGTTTAAACTACTTTCAGTTCCAGAATCTTCCTACACCACACCCATTCCCCTCATTACTGCTTGTGATTCTCTAGGGGAAGGAGCTGAATTGTCTTTGGGATACAATGGCAGAGCAGCAGACCTCTTCTGAGAGTGCGCAGGGCAGCAGCATCATCAGACAGAGAAGGAGGAAACAAAAGAATTCTTTTGTTTGGGAGTATTCACTTTTCCAGAGGGGCAGAAAAAGGTAAATGCTCCATTAGTCACCTGCTCACTTTGTGAGCGTGTCTTATCTAGAGGTAACCCAAGGAAGAAATATTCCTTTGGTAATCACACTATGGTGAGACACATTAGGGATGTACATCCCAGGACTTTTGCTCGTCATACTGAAGCAAACCCTTCAGTAAGTCACCCGAGCACACCCGCAGAAGCTCAGCCGAGTACATCTTCGGCAGCTCAGCCGAGCCCTTCCTCTGCAGTGGGAGCATCACTTTTCCAGAGGGGCAGAAAAAGGTAAATGCTCCATTAGTCACCTGCTCACTTTGTGAGCGTGTCTTATCTAGAGGTAACCCAAGGAAGAAATATTCCTTTGGTAATCACACTATGGTGAGACACATTAGGGATGTACATCCCAGGACTTTTGCTCGTCATACTGAAGCAAACCCTTCAGTAAGTCACCCGAGCACACCCGCAGAAGCTCAGCCGAGTACATCTTCGGCAGCTCAGCCGAGCCCTTCCTCTGCAGTGGGAGCATCACCCTCTTCTGCTCCTCTGGAAACGAACCCTCGATTTCAGAGGGTACGAATGAGGTGCACCAGATGTTATGGTCTAATTGTTCATGGGGAGACCAGTGTTTCCCTAATAAACAATAAGATAGACCAGCACATCTGTGGTCCTTGTTAATATTCCTATTCTTTCTTTCCTCTGTCCCTGTATTAACACAACGGCTCTTTTAAGAGCCAACCTTACCTCACAACTTTTTTAAAAAAAATTAATTAATGTTTTTTAATTTTTTTTCTTACCGCATTTTTTCTTTTTTTTAAAAACAAAATTGTTTTTTTTTACCCTACAAGGTCCTTGAGGGAGTACAACGGAAATGAGAAAAGCAGAGAGAGGAGAAGTGAAAAAAAGGGAGCATGAAACTAAATGTGTGATAAATACAGAAATTTCACACTTACCTGACCAACAAAATAACGTATTTATTAATAAATGGTTTATTTAAATTGCTAGAAAAAAGGTTTATTTTTTCCTAAATTTTCTTTCTCAATCTGAAAAAAAAGAAAAAAGTATTAATATTTAATAATACATTTTAGAATGCAGTACACATATTTTCATATTTAAAAACCATTTTTTGCCCTTTTTTTGCTGTTTTCAGAATATATTGCATTTCACTGTAAATTGTGAAAGCAATTGCATTCATCACTTAACAACGGGCAAAAAAAAAATAACAATCTGAAAGATTGTTTAAAAAAAGCCCAGAATCTCTTCTCACTAAAACATACCTTTATAGAAATGTAACATATTCTTTCAAAATATCATCTAAGAACAATAACTATTTCCACTAAATATCGCCTGAAAATTTTTGTTGCATTAGCATAATCACCAAAATAATATGTGTCAAAGAAGTCCACAATACAAATTGTTACCTTTCCTTTAGGCCAAATGGTAATTTTTTAATTCTTTTTTGATGAAATTTCCCATGGTAATCCAATAAAATTGCAAAAATGATTTGTACATATGTTGCAAATTCTATCTAAAATTTTGGTTTCAGAAAAATTAAATAGGAATTTGCTAAATCAAAAGGCAAACATTGCTTAAAAACCAATTGAGAATCAATACACAGTGTCCAGCCTTTTTCACATTTAAGATAAACTGTGTAATGACCAGAAGATACAGTAGGTCCATCATGGAAAATTATTGCAACTGTAACAAAAGTTTTTCCTGAAATTGATCATTGCTGTCCTATAAACTTCTTTATTAAAGTGTCCAATTTTGAACCATCAGCTCTACAACGTTGCATCATTAAAAGTACATACTGTCCATATTTCTTTAAAAATAACGTTGAAAACTTGTCAGATTTACATTCACAGCATTCCATGCTATGATTGGCACCTTTAACTAATTTACTAAAACTCACTGATTTACTCTCTGGCAATGTTAAATAGATAAACCTTTCTGAATCAACATTAGAGCTGAATGTGTAGAAACAGTTTTCACAAGTATGTTCCCATTTATAAGAGAGACCGAACATATTCTCAATATCTATGCCTTCATCTTCCAGTACCATAAGGACATACATCAAGAATTCCTGTGCATCTTGCTGGACATTTTGAGTAAACTGTGTACGTCCTGAACATACATCTAAAAGATTTCTAATTTCAGTAGCACTTTCTATTTTAGTTTTATCAATACTCAGCTTCTCATAAAGGAGACTTAGCACAGAACAGAATCTTTTTTCATGATTTACTATTATCTGCTCTTGCAAACTTTCAAGATAAAATACAACATTTAGCACTACATTAGCGTAGCAGTTGACACCAGAGCTATTTTCAAAATGACAACCAACAACCTCTTCAACATTGTCCTTTTTCTTTTTGCTTGCAATCACATGAGTCGCTTTTTGTTTTCTCTTCTCTACATCCTCATTACAGATATTCTCAAATCTCCTTTTCCGAGAAACAACACGTTTTTCCAACACCGGATACTGACCTAAATGAGGAGCATAGGTTCTTCTTAATCTATTATACTCCTTTACACAATTTGCATCTGCACTAACTTTTGAGTCATCAAACTCCATCATGAATAAACCAGATAATGTTTTCACTCATGACAAAGCAACATATGCCATACCTTCTTTGAACACAGTAGAACCAATGTTTACAAAAGCACTATCTACAGTTAATCCTTGAGACTTGTGAATAGTTACAGCATATGCTAGAGAAAACGGAAACTGCTTCCTACGTACATATAAGTCTTTTACAAGCAAAAAACGGACTGAACAACGACTAATCTCTTTAACCTCTGCAATCTGATCAAATTTTATTTTTAAAAATTCAATTCCATCTTTCTTCTGGTATTTCACAAAACCCACAACTTTACCCATAGCTCCATTCACTAAACCTTTTTCAACATCCAAATTTCTCCTTAAAAATACTCGACAGTTCATGCAAAGATATAGATTTTTTTCTAATCCAGCTGTTTTCGAAATGTTCTTCTCTAGAGAATCCAATTTATTTTTCAGTTTGCCTGTTAATATAATAGTAATTCCTTCATGCTGAATTTTGTCAACTGCTTCCATTTTCTTAATCTCTTCCTTTTCCAATTTCAAAAGTTCCTCATTGAATATCGAGCATTCACGTAGTGTTGGCATTAAGCAGATTACAGTATTATTTTCTGCAATGTTCTTGAATATTTTCTCTGCAACTATTTCTTCCTTTGGAAATAAATTATGTAGAAACTGGCTACGTAATGCTTTTCTGACAACTTCTGTGAGTAGTCCAATTCTGATATCTTTCAGAATACTTGCATAATCTTCATCGTTTGCTTGCCTCATATTGGTAGTAAGTTCTTTGTACTCAAAGAACGACCAAATATTTGCATTACTAATGCTTCCTAATGACTTCTTCGTGTCTTCATGTGTCACAGTATTAAACACTGGTTGTCTTTTAACTGGAGTAAGTTGTAGAAGATCCCCAAAAACTATAACATGTTTTCCACCAAATAACACGTCATAGTCTCTCTTTAAAATTTGCTGCATTCTTAAATGCACAAAGGCAAGCATTAAGTTTGATACCATGCTTACCTCATCAATAATGAGAACTTGCATCTTCTTCAACACTCTTGAAACTTTGAAGCATGCTTCTCCTGTAAGCTTGTGATATTCTATTTTGTTCTCATGCTCCACTGGTAACATTAGCAAGAGATGCAAGGTAATTCCTTTTATGTTATATGCTGCTAACCCAGTTGGAGCAGTAACAACACAAGACAAAGTTGAATCTGTTTTTTGCTGTAGGTAGCTTCTGATGACTTTAATTAGGACACTTTTTGCAGTTCCAGCTTGTCCACTCACATACATCCGGATTGGTTCAAATGATGTGCATGTGCACTCTTTATTTCCATGTAGTAATCCGTGATCATTTTTTTTTCTGACTTCTTCATAAATTTGTTGTTGTTCTTCATTCAGTTGTTGTTCCAAATTTGGTAAGTCTATTAAATCTTCTTGAGCTTGATTCATAGCCGTTTCAACTTCATTCATGGCTATTGCAGCTTCATTTTCTACGATTGGTTGTCCTAGGGGATCTTGACTGAGCGTTTCAGAACTTTGGCTGTCTTGAGAACTGTCTCTAGCTACTTCAGCTGCAATTGTTGCTTCCTGTTCAATTTCTTCATTTAACATTTGCACATAATTTATGAAAGTACTGCATTCAATCGTATCTTTACATGCATTGAATGAATCCTCATAGCTTTGAAATTCTCCAAGTAGTTCGTCCTCTGTACGCCATGGTTTAAACAGCTGTAAAAGTGCCAAGTAGTAAAATTCCTTTTTGTCAGTAGTGTCGCAACTCAGCTTCCTATGATTAATCAAACTTACTTTTGTTTGCTTCACCAAAGATCCTTCCTCACCAATGACTTTATATTTTCCATTTTTGATGTCTTCTGTGGCTTTCCGTGAAAAAATGTAGTTCTGCAACACTTCATAGAGACACATGTTCTCAAGATTACAAATTCTTTTTGGGTAATACGTGTCCAACATGTTTGTTTTCAAAATATCTATACTTTCCGGGTCGTTCTCGGCTAAATATTCAATTTCTCCAACAGATTTCAGTACCCGATTTCGCATTGCTGCAAGGCCTAAACTTACCCAAATTATTCTTCTTGATTTCGAGTACAGACTTGCAGATGCCATAACATCTTTAAACTGAAACTGTATAGCTTCTTACTGACAGTTTTCTCGTGAGAAATCTCTTCCCACATTTCCTTCAATTCCGTTTTCTCAGATTTTGTAATGTACGATGTGACATACCAAGCAACAGCAATAGAATTGTCTGCCACATACTGAATATCCATGTTAGCATTCCACATGGATGAAATGACTGGGTTGTAGTCATTTATATATTTTGACTCTTCTTTTCTTCTTAGGTTGTACGTATTTTTTGGAGATTTTCTTGTAATAGTATGTCGCACAGCTGACATAAAACTGTTTACTCTTCCTTTTGAAAGAACAGGTCTTGGAAATCCAAATCGACATTTTGTGTAGAATTTATCTTTGCTCTTGTACTTCCGTCGACAGTATTTTCCACACCGATGACTTTGGAAACGTAAAACTTGCTCTTTTAACTTTTTCTCTTCTGTGCTTTTAGGTATAGCACATGTTGCATATTCTTCAATGAAAGATAAAACTGCTTCATCAGCATCTGTTCCAAATTTTGGGGCATCCTTGATCCACAACAGCATATGAACATGAGGAGCACCTCTTGCTTGGTACTCTTTTCTCCAAAAGAAATCCACAACTTCTCCAAGAGGTGGATTTTTTTATTGCAGATGAAGGACATCATAGCCTCAAATCTATGATTGAAATATCTACAAACATTAACCGGATCCAATGAGCACAGTTTTCCTGCTGTCTTGTATTCGATGTTTTTAATGTTTGAATTTGCCTCTCGAAGAAAATCCAGAAGATCATCCCAAGCGTACTCAGCACAGCTTAGGGTAAGGAACCATGTAGGAGTTCCTAAATTCCGTAACATACATTTCAATTCTCCATGGCGTCGGTACCAATATTCATTTGTCCCATGCTGACAAGCCATCAGATTGATCAATTGTGATTCCAAATGATCATCTCGCTGCTGCACTTTGTTCATAAAATCCTTAGCAGACACATTATGTAGATGTACTCCACTTTTTAAAATGTGATTTACTGCATAAGATAGTGCAGACAAGTCACTTTCAAATAACAGATGGAACAAATAAGGAATACTTTGACGAAATCTGGGATTTTCTGCATATAATCTTGTAGTCCGATACTCAGAAGCAGGAATCTGGACTGGACGTTCATCGTATCGTCCACCTTCTCCTGTAGGAAACAGCTGGGGAAAACAACGAGCTTCCAAGCTCTCCTCCCATACACTCACGGGAGTTCCTTTGGCTTTTTTCATCTGAAACAGATCAATAGTGTTTGCCATAACTTCTTTTGAATGAAGAGGATGTATGCTGAAATGTTCATAAATTTCTTCTTCTTTTGACTTGTCCACTTTTTCAATTTGCCCAGTTGGTGTTTCTGTGTCTCCTAGTAAATCTTCTTCATCTTCATCTATATAAATTGATTCATACCATTTATTATTCCTTTTCATATATAAATTTGCTCTTTGTACTTTCCGTACATCTACCAGCTCCTGACAAATTTTCTTACTCTTTGTAGGTACACCATTAACCAGAATAACTAATGGTTCAGTTTCCAAAGTATCTGTATCAATAGTTTCCATATTTTTTTTCAAATCCAACGGCAAATAGACAACTCTTCCTTTTAAACCTCTCTGTAAATCTGAAGGAGTTAATTTACCGGTTTGGGGCTCCATACGTACTATAGTCTGGAACGGATGAACACATTGAATGAGTATAGACTCATACGTATTTAAATCAGAAAGTTCTGCAGGAATATCAACCAATTCTAAATTATTATGTACAGCTCTAGCTGGCATTTTATTTTCTTCTAACTTGTTATAACAGTATTTACAAATACGCTGATCTTCACCCAAATCAAAACAATTTTCAAGAAATATATATGTTGCAAAATCCTTCCACTTATAATTATCTTCTTCTTCACTTTTTTTGTAGAGATCAACATTCCTTGTTTGGATTTTATAATGGCTTCTCCGGCAACAAATACAAGTAATATTTGGTCTTTCATTAGAGATGATAGCAAATTTTGTATTTTGATCTTCAAATTTCTTACTTACGGAGGGTTCTACATTCTCTTCCACATTTTCCTCAATAACTGTGTCATTCCCTGCACTTTCTTGTTCCGGACCAAAGTAACTAAACTGAATTTCATCTGTAACCTTCTCAACATCTGATACAGTTCCACGGAACAGAGCCCTATTCAACTCATTTAACTTTAGTGCTGGACTTTTAGCAAAATACAATCTTCTCACAAATTTTCTAATTTCAGTATGATGAACTGCCAGCATCCTAAAATGGTGAAAAACACTTTGACAAACTTTCCTAGATAGACAAGCCAGAGAGTGTCCTTGCAAACCAGTATTCTCTCTCACTCTGCATGGATCTAGTCTTTGAAGCACCTTAATCTTCTGTTTAACACTTTTTTCACTATATTCTCTTAAAAACTCACGTAATTTATCAATAGATTCCTGTCGCAAAGTACAAATACTACTACAATTCCAAGTATACACTAGGGCTTTAGGACGTCTCCCCATAACCTCATCCGCCATCACTTCTTCCTCATTTCTTGGAACCATTTTCTCCTTTTCCATTATACAACCATCTTTCACTTCATAAGCTCGTCCAGTGGTGTCAACTGCATGCAGCAAACTATTACTTTGAAGATAACTCTTTTCATTAAAAAATGGTTCAGTACTTGAACTATGCATCCATTCTCCTAAAAACACTTTACAAAAGTTATTTCTTTTCACTACTCTTTTCGTTTTGCTTTGTGACTTCATTACATTGACCATTTTTTCTAATGTACGCATCCTGTTCAAAATTAAAATGAATAGTTTTCTTTTTAATTCTAAAGCCTTAGCTACAATGGCTTCAATATCTTTTTTTCTCTTGTAAAATTTCGCTTTTTTCTTATATTTTTTCACATCCTTTAGCAAATTGGACATCACTCTTCTCTGAAACATTTTTCTACGGATCTCTTTAAATGCTGTTTTTCTTTTTAAGTCAATCTTTATTGCTTCTGCTTGTACATTAGCATTTAGTAAATTCTCACTTTTGTCCTGTTGTTTTCTACTTGAAACAGTTTTTCCAGTGGGGACATTTTTTAAATTTTTCCTTTTTTTAAATATATTTTTAAAGAATTCCTTTGTCTGCTTACCAGAAGACTTTTTCTTTTTTCCAACATGAGCATCTTCAACTAACTTGGGTCCTCCAGTTGTCTTCAAATATACATGTTTTTTCTGTTCTTTTCGCTTTCTTGATTTTATAGGCATCTTAAATTTGCTTCACTGCTCTGCAGCAATACCTGAAAGAAACTAAAAAAAAAACCTTTTTGTAATTTAAATATATTACTATATTTTTTATGAGCTTTTCAAATCTTATAATACTATCTACCCCTTTTCTACAAGTGAAAAACACAATAAAACTAACACGAATTAAATCTCTAAGAACAATTCCTGTGTGCACACAGACTCTTGGTGTGATTCTAGGCAGAAAACGATATTTGATTTGCAATTCAAAAGCACACTTACTACTGTTTTTTTGCAAGTGATAATTACTATAACAGTCTGACACATTTTCCTTATAGTTTTCAGAAGCAGAAAAAAGAACATGTCCTAACAGCTACTTGAGACTATAACCCGGTGTAACCTGGGTAAGTGACTACACTCCAGCAAAGGAAATGAGCCTTGGTGATGTTGAATGTATTAGTGTCACTCACTCCAAACTGAAACACCACACAGTGCTGATTAGTAAGCATAACTGTGCATAAGAAGCTGCTGGCTGTGTGCTAAGAGTGTACTTCTGGAGACTGTTTATTGTGAGGTGCAAGAGACATCTGCATTGACGCTTGCACAACTGCCTCATCACTAGATAGATATATGTAAGAGTACATGTGTGATAAGGGTTAATTTGAGTTTTGAACATGTGGGAACTAGTTGACCCATTGCACGAGTGGAAGGAAAATATACCATGTTGATTTCAAATATGTTAGCATTTGCCTCTCATTTGAGAGATACTGATTTGGGCTGAATGCTAACCAACACACTTCATGAAAACAAGCTTCCCCTTTCCTACGAATGCAATTCTAAAAGAACCAGAGTAATACGAATTAAATCTCTGACAACAATTCCTGTGTGCACACAGACTCATGGTGTGATTGTAGGCAGAAAACGAAATTTGATTGGCAATTTGAAATCACACTTACTACTGTGGTAGAGCAAGTGATAATTACTCTAACAGGCTGACACATTTTCCTTATAGTTTAGAGAGGCAAAAAAGAGCACATGTCCAAACAGCTTTTTCAGACCATGTACATGTGTAACCTAGCTGACTGACTACACTCCAGCAAAGGTAATGAGCCTCGGTGATGTTCAATGCATTAGCGTTACTCACTCCTACCTAAAACACCACACAGTGCTGATTAGTAAGCATGAGTGTACAGGAAAAACAGCTAGCTCTCTGCTAAGAGTGTGGTTCTGGAGACTGTCTACTGTCAGGTGCAAGAGAGACTTGAATGGACCTTTACATAACTACATAAACACTGTAAACATGTATGTAAGACTACATGTATGGTAAGGGTTAATATGAGTTTTTAGCATGTAGCAACTACATGACCCATTGCATGAGTGGAAGAAAAATCTACCATGTTGATTTCAAATATGTTAGCATTTGCCTCTCATTTGAGATACTGATTTGGGCTGAATGCTAACCATCACATTTCCAGAAAACAAGCTTCCCCTTTCCTACGAATGCAATTCTAAAAGAACCAGAGTGACACGAAATACATCTCTGACAACAATTCCTGTGTGCTCACAGACTCATGGTGTAATTCTAGGCAGAAAACGAAATTTGCTTGCCGATTTGAAAGCACACTTACTACTGTTTTTTCTGCAAGTGATAAGTACTCTAACAGTCTGATACATTTTCATTACAGTTTTCAGAAACAGAAAACAGCACATGTGCAAACAGCTTTTTGAGACCATGAACATATGTAACCTTGGTGACTGACTACACTCCAGCAAAATAAATCAGCCTTAGTGATGTTGAATGTATTAGCGTTACTCACTGCTACCTGAAACACCACTCACTTGTGAATACTAAGCATGATTCTACAGGATAAACAGCTGGGTGTGTGCTAAGAGTCTGCTTCTGCAGACTGTGTATTTTCAGTTACAAGAGACATATGCATGGATGCATCCATAATAGCATAAACATTGTAGTAATGTATGTAAAAGTACATGTGTGGCAAGGGTTAGTTGGAGTTTTGTATATGTAGGACCAACCTCACCCATTCCATGTTTAGTAGCAAAATCTACTATATCTATTTCAAATGTGTTATCATTTGCCTCCCATTTGTGTGATACTGATTTATGCTGAATGGAAACCATCACAGTTCCAAAAAAAAAGCTGACCCTTTCCTACAAATGGCATTCTTACAGAACCAGGCCAACAGAAATAAAATCTCTGACAACATTCAAAACCTCCCCTTTCCTACCAATGCAATTCTAAAAGAACTAGAGTAACACGAAATACATCTCTGACAACAATTCCTGTGTGCACACAGACTCATGGTGTGATTCTAGGCAGAAAACGAAATTTGCTTGCCAATTTGAAAGCACACTTACTACTGTTTTTTTTGCAAGTGATAAGTACTCTAACACTCTGACACGTTTTCATCACAGTTTTCAGAAACAGAAAACAGCACATGCGCAAACAGCTTTTTGAGACCATGAACATGTGTAACCTTCGTGACTGACTACACTCCAGCAAAAGAAATCAGCCTTAGTGATGTTGAATGTATTAGCGTTACTCACTGCTACCTGAAACACCACTCACTTGTGAATACTAAGCATGATTCTACAGGATAAACAGCTGGGTGTGTGCTAAGAGTGTGCTTCTGCAGACTGTGTATTTTCAGTTACAAGAGACATATGCATGGATGCATCCATAACAGCATAAACATTGTAGTAATGTATGTAAAAGTACCTGTGTGGCAAGGGTTAATTGGAATTTTGTATATGTAGGACCAACCTCACCCATTCCATGTTTAGTAGCAAAATCTACTATATCTATTTCAAATGTGTTATCATTTGCCTCCCATTTGTGTGATACTGATTTATGCTGAATGGAAACCATCACAGTTCCAAAAAAAAAGCTGACCCTTTCCTACAAATGGCATTCTTACAGAACCAGGCCAACAGAAATAAAATCTCTGACAACATTCAAAACCTCCCCTTTCCTACCAATGCAATTCTAAAAGAACTAGAGTAACACGAAATACATCTCTGACAACAATTCCTGTGTGCACACAGACTCATGGCGTGATTCTAGGCAGAAAACGAAATTTGCTTGCCAATTTGAAAGCACACTTACTACTGTTTTTTTTGCAAGTGATAAGTACTCTAACAGTCTGACACATTTTCATCACAGTTTTCAGAAACAGAAAACAGCACATGTGCAAACAGCTTTTTGAGACCATGAACATGTTACTGATATAAGCGACCCTGCAAGTTTGCTTGCAGGTAAGGCTGCTCATTCTAAGGGCAGGCGCTGTGTCAGCTAGAAGCGGCTTTGTTTTTAAATATTCCCTTTTGCTGGATTTGCTTTGATACTTCTTTTAGATATTTTTCCCTGCTTTTAAAAACGCCCCCTTACACACACTATAAATTGGGTCCTCACCGCTGTTTGGCGGGTCCTTCATTGCGCGTTTAGCGCCCTTCCGTAATTCGTGGGCGCCATCTTGGATAGGGAAAGCTGTTTGGGCACCAGGCGACGTAGCGCTACAGCTGTCAGGGATCAGGTGGGCTGCTTGTGCCCTATATAGTTCCCCTATGCAGGCGCGCAGCGTGTGCGCGCGGCGTGTGTGCCGCAGTAATGCCGGAGTCACGCCAGAGTCCAGCCCGTCTGCGCCCGTCCGCGCTAAGGACGGGCTGGACAGTGCGGAGTCATCTCGGATTCACCGGGGGGTCAGCGGGACTAGCTATACGAGGCAGGACTTTATGACTCTGAGGCCGCCCGCTCTCCCTTGTCATCATGCGTATGCGCCGGAAGGGTTCCTTACCTCCTTTAGTTGCGACTGTTTCCAGTCTTCTACTCCAGAGCAGTTCTCTGTTACCGTAAGTCCATCTCTATCGCGAGTAATAAGCCAGGTACTAGCCTGAGGACTGATAGGGGCTTCCTCGTCAATGCGAGGTCACTGATCAAAAATAATCTCGCCTTCAAGGACTTTGTACTGGCCAGAAAACCCGCTTGGGTTTTCATAACAGAAACCTGGGCAAAGGATTCCTCGGGCCCTGATTTAATTGAGGCAGTACCAGATGGCTACTCTCTAGTGAGGAAGGATAGAGTGGGTCGAAAGGGAGGGGGACTTGGTATACTCTATAGGGACTGTCTGTCCTGTAATATTACTTCTCTGGAGGATTTTCAAGATTCGTTTGAGGCCCTTCAGTTCTCTATTTATGGACCCTATGTTGTACCATTTAAGGGTTTTCTCATTTACAGACCCCCTGGGACCAAAACTGATTTCGGTCCTCAAGTGCTTAACATTCTAGAGTCTCAGTTTGGCTGTGAGCACATGACTGTTCTTGGGGATGTAAACTTTCATCTGGAGAACTCAGAGTCAACCGAAATTTCATCTTTATTGGATATGTTCTCTAGCTGTGGGCTAAGACAGTTAGTCAAGGGTCCCACCCATCAGGCGGGACATACGCTTGATGGGGTATTCTCCAATGATATTCAGTTGGAAACTGAGACCCCTTTCCCTCTCTCCTGGTCTGACCACTATGCGATCCCTTTGGTTTTAACAACTGCCTTGAGCAGTAGAAAGGGAAATGCGCCCAGTAGGATGGTATGGAGACGTAATTTTAAAAACGTTACCAACAATGTGCTCGCCCCTAAGTTATTGAGTCTAACAATGTCTCCGGAGGAGGATGTAAGATCTGCAGTGGATAGGATGGAGAATGTCATCAAAACAGCTCTTGATGAACTGGCACCAGCTACCCTGCGTTACTCTGCCAGAAAAAGCCCCTCTGCTCCGTGGTTCTCTGAATCACTTAGACTCCTCAGGCAGGCACTACGGAGACAGGAACGTCTCTGGAGGACTAGTTGGAACTTGCATGAAAGGGACAAGCATAAAATCCTCCTAAAGAATTACAAGAGGGAGGTTATAAAAACTAAACAGGAGTATTTTACCTCTCTCACCACCTCTCTCTCCTCTCCTAAAGATCTCTTTAAAATTGTGGACACACTTATTTCACTGAAGACGCCTGACCCTGTGGTTAATTCACAGCAGCTCTGCAATGATGTCGCACAATTCTTTAATTCGAAGATTGTGGACATACATTCGGCATTAGAGCGTCAAAGGTTAACTCTATCCACCCCCTTGTGCGCCTCTGTCACCTCGGTAACAGTACCGGAGGAAGTATCCCTAGGGGGCCTGTCTAATTTTCCTCCCCTTTCTCTACAGGAACTTGAAGTTCTTTTGATTAAGATCAGGTCGGGGTCTCCATTAGACCCCTGCCCTTTGAAACTTCTTAAACAATGCAAGGAGTGTTTTCTCCCCCCCTACTAGATATTATGAATAGGGCAATGAGGGATGGGATCTTCCCCCCTCAATGGAAGAAAGCAGTTGTAAAACCTTTGTTAAAGAAGGCCACGTTAGACCCTGGGGTTCTTAAAAACTTCCGCCCAATTTCGCTGCTCCCAGCCCCTGCAAAGATGTTGGAAATTCATCTTAACCATCACCTTGCAGCTTTTCTGGAAACCTCTGGTCGGCTAGATCACTCGCAGCACGGATTTCGGAGAGAACACAGTACCGAGTCTGCCCTGACTATTGTGCTTGATAACATCCGCACCAGAGTAGATAAGGGTCAGACTACTCTCCTTATCCTGTTGGATCTTTCGGCTGCGTTTGATACCCTGTCTCCCTCAGTCTTAACATCTAGGCTGAGAGAGATAGGGGTTGAGGGGCCCGCACTTAGCTTGCTGACCTCTTTTCTTAACCAGAGGGAGCAGAGAGTCAAGTTGGGGGAGTTTTTGTCTCCATCCCATCCTGTGATTTGTGGGGTTCCCCAGGGGTCGGCATTAAGCCCGACCCTCTTCAACATCTATATGACCCCACTTGCCAGGCTTATTAGATCGTATGGGATGGAGGTAATCTCCTATGCCGACGACACACAGATTCTTCTGTCTTTCGCACAACCTGACACTCTTGTGGCTTCCAATCTTAGAAACTGCATGGAAGCCATTGCTCAATGGATGACTTGTAATTCCTTGAAGCTCAATGGCGAAAAGACAGAGATTCTGGTGTTTGGAGGTAAGGAGGATTTTTGGTCGGCAGAGTGGTGGCCCATCTCGTTGGGGACGTGCCCGACCCCTACGACCCTGGCCAGAAATTTAGGAGTTTTGATTGACCCGACCTTGGGGATGGACCAACAAGTCAGGAGAACTATCTCCACCTGCTGGGGCCTAATAAACATTCTACGGAGGATTAGACATTATCTATCTCCTCAAGCCAGAAAACAGATCGTCTTGGCAATGATAGGCTCCAGATTGGATTATTGTAATGCCCTTTATTTAGGCATCAACAAGGGCTTGCTAACACGATTACAAATGGTGCAGAATGCTGCGGCCAAGTTTGTATTGGACTTGCCCAAACGGGCTTCTGCTCAGGCTGCCAGAAGGTCCCTGCATTGGCTTCCTATTGAGGCCAGGATCTCTTTTAAGTCCCTGAGTATGACATACGGCGCACTGGCCACAAAAAGGTCTGGAGGCCTAAAGGATCTGTTGGCCCCTTATACACCCTCCAGAAATCTCTGTTAGGCTAATAAATTTCTGCTATCAGTTCCCCGAGTTCGCAAAGCCAAATGGGGTGGCAGAGCTTTTTCATCTTTAGCCCCCAGGCTGTGGAATATGATGCCAGTGGAAATTAAATCTCTCCCTTCCATTCAAGCCTTTAGGAAAGCCCTTAAGACGTGGCTATTTGCCAGGGCCTACCCTTAGCTCTGATCAGCCCTTTTAAGAACTTTTTGGTTAGGCGCCTTGATGCCTTCGGGCTGAGTAGCGCGATTACAAATTCTTTTTCATTCATTCATTCATTTTTCATTCATTCATGTGTAACCTTCGTGACTGACTACACTCCAGCAAAATAAATCAGCCTTAGTGATGTTGAATGTATTAGCGTTACTCACTGCTACCTGAAACACCACTCACTTGTGAATACTAAGCATGATTCTACAGGATAAACAGCTGGGTGTGTGCTAAGAGTCTGCTTCTGCAGACTGTATTTTCAGTTACAAGAGACATATGCATGGATGTATCCATAACAGCATAAACATTGTAGTAATGTATGTAAAAGTACATGTGTGGCAAGGGTTAATTGGAGTTTTGTATATGTAGGACCAACCTCACCCATTCCATGTTTAGTAGCAAAATCTACTATATCTATTTCAAATGTGTTATCATTTGCCTCCCATTTGTGTGATACTGATTTATGCTGAATGGAAACCATCACAGTTCCAAAAAAAAAGCTGACCCTTTCCTACAAATGGCATTCTTACAGAACCAGGCCAACAGAAATAAAATCTCTGACAACATTCAAAACCTCCCCTTTCCTACCAATGCAATTCTAAAAGAACTAGAGTAACACGAAATACATCTCTGACAACAATTCCTGTGTGCACACAGACTCATGGTGTGATTCTAGGCAGAAAACGAAATTTGCTTGCCAATTTGAAAGCACACTTACTACTGTTTTTTTTGCAAGTGATAAGTACTCTAACAGTCTGACACATTTTCATTACAGTTTTCAGAAACAGAAAAGAGCACATGTCCAAACAGCTTTTTGAGACCATGAACATGTGTAACCTGGGTGACTGACTACACTCCAGCAAAGGAAATCAACCTTAGTGATGTTGAATGTATTAGCGTTACTCACTGATACCTGAAACACCACTCACTTGTGAATACTAAGCATGATTCTACAGGATAAACAGCTGGGTGTGTGCTAAGAGTGTGCTTCTGCAAACTGTGTTTTTTCAGTTACAAGAGACATATGCATGCATGCATCCATAACAGCATAAACATTGTAGTAATGTATGTAAAAGTACATGTGTGGCAAGGTTTAATTGCAGTTTTGTATATGTAGGACCAAGCTCAGCAATTGCACGATTAGAAGCAAAATCTACTATATCAATTTCAAATGTGTTAGCATTTGCCTCCCATTTGTGTCTTACTGATTTATGCTGAATGGAAACCATCATATTTACAAAAAGAAAGCTGCCCCTTTCCTACAAATTCCATTCTTACAGAACCAGACCAACACTATTAAAATCTCTGACAACAATTCCTGTGTGCACACAGACTCATGGTTTGATTCTAGGCACAAAACAGTATTCCTCAGTGATACCAGTACACCTTAACTTATGGTGAAAACATACTCCATAATATTTTCCAAGTTCAAGACAGTTAAATATCTCCCAAACCACAAAATGTAAAACATAACTTTTAAAGAAGAATCACAATTCTAATATTTATATCAAAAATCACCACATACATCCTCTCTCAAACTCATATCTCACCTTTAAAATTAGTTAGTTGAGAAAGAAATGTGGCACTCAAACAGCAGATTATCAGAGTCAGAATATCAGAGCTCTACACCTCTCTCCTCTCACCAGAACCAGTAAATGGCAATGTTTCCCTCTCTTTTTTCACACATATACATGTTAATTACAAATCTCAGTGCTTCCCACATTTTTTCAAATGAAATCACACATTTCTATTGGTTGAAAACTTCAACCCTTTTCCAAATGAACCCTTCCCCCAACTTGACTTCTGCCTGCTACCATAGCAACAGCTCATGGAACACTAGTTTGAGCAGAGAGGTCAGAATTTCAGCACACAATGTTTCAAATCCAAAGAGCAAGAGTGCTTCACCTGTCAAACCTAACAGCAAATCCAAATTAATCTTCTGTGGGAACACAATTTTCTGAACCAATACAAAACATGCTTCTAAAAATGTACACATACAGCCTAGTTTTAACTGTAAAATAATTTGAGTCAGCCAATGAGTTCTTTTTATTTAAAAAAAATATGTATGCCTCCATTTTACAACTGTCTTTCATTTCATATTGCCATTCTACTGAAAGACACCTCCTGAGTGCATCCAGATCTCCTTGAAAGATGTTCACAGTGTGGATTGTAGGTCACAGCTATGTCTTCTGGAGTGAAAAGTATGCAGAAAAAAGAGGTATGGTGAGAGACCTTGCTTTGCCAAATGTAGACATTAAATGGATTGGTCCGAGAGGGTTAAAGTGGCACCAATTAATGCCTTTGGTGAAAACCTTTCTACATCTCCCACAGCCTAACCTTATTATTGTGCACTGTGGTGGAAATGACCTAAGCACTTTAACTGGGGTAGGTCTGGAAATGCTTGTTAAGGACACCTTTGTGCAATTGATGTCGCTTTTTCCTCAATCTGCCTTTGTATATTCTGACATATGCCAAAGGCAAAAGTGGAACTGGTCCAACCAATTTTGTCCACAGATTGACAAAGCAAGAAAGCATGTCAACAAATCTATTTCTGCTTTCCTCAGAGACTATGGTATGGGTTCTATATGCCACAACAACTTGCGTTACAACATGCAAGGCATTTATAGAGAAGACGGTGCACATTTCACTGATGAAGGCAACAGAGTCTTCCTCTTGAACTTTAGATTCTGCATCTGCACTTACTTGTAGGTACCACAAAAAAACCACTTCATAAACACAACGGCTCTTTTTAGAGCCCCCTAATATCTAAACACTTAAATTTGATTTTTACTTCTATTTTTTTTATTGTTTTTTTTCTGCCATGCGCGTACGGTAAGCTTACCGTACGCGCACCCCGCGATTTTTTTTAAAAAAATTTAAATGTATTTTTCATACTTTTGGGACATTCTTGGACCCCCTGACAAACGCTAGGGCATCTGCAACTCTCTTCGTTGCCCCCTTTTCACGTTCTCCACC
This sequence comes from Triturus cristatus, assembly GCF_964204655.1. Taxonomy (NCBI): domain Eukaryota; kingdom Metazoa; phylum Chordata; class Amphibia; order Caudata; family Salamandridae; genus Triturus; species Triturus cristatus. The sequence continues at coordinate 822,618,168 of NC_140591.1, forward strand.
TTTGTTTATCAGTGTGAGACACACAAAATGGCGGCCGACACTTCCTGATTTCGACCGATTCGAATGTTTACAGTCATGTAACCACCAATCAGAATTAAGCTCGCACACGGCAGCGTGCGTGTACAGTAAGCTTACCATACGGGCTCGGAGCGCGCTTATAGATATATATATTGATTTAAATGCTATTTTCTCAGGAAATACTGAACAGATTTACACCAGACCTGCAAAAGGCACATCCCTGACCTGAGGACTACCTCTCTGCCAAATTTCAAGTAATTCTGTTCAGCCGTTCGGGCTGTAGCTTCGACTAAAGGTCCTATGGAAAAATGCATGGGGAAAACACATTTTGGGACCCCCCCTTTTTCTCAGCCCCCGCTTGACGAATCCCCCCGAGACTTTCAGGATAGGAGCGGAGCGGAGCGCCCCACCTATTTTGAAAATTTTGCGAGGATTCGTCAATCGGCGCCAAAGTTATTCAAAATAGAATGTTGCTGATTTCCTATGGAAACACGGTCCTAACTATAACTATCTACTGGCGACCGCCAGTAGATAATATATATATATATATTCAGTGAAAAAACCATAGGTTTCACACACGTTATAGTTAGGAATTAGCATTTAAAAAACCTTAGAAATTCAGTGAAAAAACCATAGGTTTCACACATGTTATAGTTAGCTGGACATTTTACTCGTAAAAAACCAATGAAATTCCCCCGTTATAGTTAGTTCAGCTAACTATAACTCGCGCGCCCACAATGCACTGCTGATGACGTCACATATTACATCACTCATGACATGGTCAGTGACATCACTCATGACATCACTGATGACATCTCAAATGACATCACTGATGACCTCACTGATGACATCATCCAGTGAATGTGTGTTTTTCTGAAAATTAAATATGTTTTATATATGTATATCTCAAGGTCGATGGAAGAATAAATGGGTATATTACTGTCTAAATGGATGATTTCTTTTTGAAAAATTGATTGTGTAACTGACTGATTAAGTGTATCATAGTGAATACATGGCTTAGTGAGTAATGTTTAAATATATAAATATCTGTATCATTTTTTCACTTTGTGTATAAGTGGCTGCATGGGTTGGTGAGTAGCTACATGGGTGTCTATATAGGTTATTAGTTGATTTTTTGAGTATCAGTATGAGTGTCTGCATGGTTTGGTGGGGGGTATTACGTAGTGCATAGGTGCATGAATGAGTGACTCACTGTTTGTATGTGTTGAACAGAGCATGTGTGCAGGACTGCATGGGTGGATGTGTGTGTGTATGGGTGTGTTAGTGAGTGAATGACTGTCTCAATAGTGTCTTTATGAGTAACTACATATGTTTAAAACTAGTATATGTGACTATTGGTTTATATATGTGAGTATATGTGAGAGTGAGAGATTGAAAGAGTTCCTGTATGAATAAGTATGTATTTCTATAAGTGATTGTTTAAAAGACTAAGTATGTGTAAGTTTCCGTAGAAGTAAGTGTGGTGGTGTGTGTATAACTGTATATGCAAGTAAATGTATGTTTGATTCTTTATTAGCATGAGTGACTATGTGTGTGAGTAGCTCTATGGATGAGTGGCATTGTGTAACAGGATGTATAGGTGTATGAGTACATATGATAAGTGAGTACATGTATGAGTGACTGTATTGGACTGTTGGTGAATGAGTGGATGTGTATGTGGATCTTATAATTACTGAAGAGGTTGTTGTAACTGTTATTGGTATGTCCATTCTTATGTAAATTTTAGTCTCTATTTTTGAATGTGTGTATCAAAGGTTTTATTAGGGGAAGAGGAGGTCTGCCACTCTATCACAAGGATGATGTCACATATTAAAGAATTTTAAAAATTTAACCATAGTCTTTATAAAAGGTAAGAACATTAAAATAAAAATATGTTAAAAAAAATAGAAGAAAAAAAAAACAATTAGCATTTAAAAAACCTTGCAAATTCACTGAAAAAACCATGGGTTTCACACACGTTATAGTTAGGAATTAGCATTTAAAAAACCTTAGAAATTCAGTGAAAAAACCATAGGTTTCACACACGTTATAGTTAGGAATTAGCATTTAAAAAACCTTAGAAATTCAGTGAAAAAACCATAGGTTTCACACATGTTATAGTTAGCTGGACATTTTACTCGTAAAAAAACAATGAAATTCCCCCGTTATAGTTAGTTCAGCTAACTATAACTCGCGCGCCCGCAATGCACTGCTGATGACGTCACATATTACATCACTCATGACATGGTCAGTGACATCACTCATGACATCACTGATGACATCTCAAATGACATCACTGATGACCTCACTGATGACATCATCCTTGTGATAGAGTGGCAGACCTCCTCTTCCCCTAATAAAACCTTTGATACACACATTCAAAAATAGAGACTAAAATTTACATAAGAATGGACATACCAATAACAGTTACAACAACCTCTTCAGTAATTCTAAGATCCACATACACATCCACTCATTCACCAACAGTCCAATACAGTCACTCATACATGTACTCACTTATCATATGTACTCATACACGTATACATCCTGTTACACAATGCCACTCATCCATAGAGGTACTCACACACATAGTCACTCATGCTAATAAAGAATCAAACATACATTTACTTGCATATACAGTTATACACACACCACCACACTTACTTCTACGGAAACTTACACATACTTAGTCTTTTAAACAATCACTTATAGAAATACATACTTATTCATACAGGAACTCTTTCAATCTCTCACTCTCACATATACACACATATATAAACCAATAGTCACATATACTAGTTTTAAACATATGTAGTTACTCATAAAGACACTATTGAGACAGTCATTCACTCACTAACACACCCATACACACACACATCCACCCATGCAGTCCTGCACACATGCTCTGTTCAACACATACAAACAGTGAGTCACTCATTCATGCACCTATGCACTACGTAATACCCCCCACCAAACCATGCAGACACTCATACTGATACTCAAAAAACCAACTAATAACCTATATAGACACCCATGTAGCTACTCACCAACCCATGCAGCCACTTATACACAAAGTGAAAAAATGATACAGATATTTATATATTTAAACATTACTCACTAAGCCATGTATTCACTATGATACACTTAATCAGTCAGTTACACAATCAATTTTTCAAAAAGAAATCATCCATTTAGACAGTAATATACCCATTTATTCTTCCATCGACCTTGAGATATACATATATAAAACATATTTAATTTTCAGAAAAACACACATTCACTGCATGATGTCATCAGTGAGGTCATCAGTGATGTCATTTGAGATGTCATCAGTGATGTCATGAGTGATGTCACTGACCATGTCATGAGTGATGTAATATGTGACGTCATCAGCAGTGCATTGCAGGCACGCGAGTTATAGTTAGCTGAACTAACTATAACGGGGGAATTTCATTGGTTTTTTACGAGTAAAATGTCCAGCTAACTATAACATGTGTGAAACCTATGGTTTTTTCACTGAATTTCTAAGGTTTTTTAAATGCTAATTCCTAACTATAACGTGTGTGAAACCTATGGTTTTTTCACTGAATTTCTAAGGTTTTTTAAATGCTAATTCCTAACTATAACGTGTGTGAAACCCATGGTTTTTTCAGTGAATTTGCAAGGTTTTTTAAATGCTAATTGTTTTTTTTTTCTTCTATTTTTTTAAACATATTTTTATTTTAATTTTCTTACCTTTTATAAAGACTATGGTTAAATTTTTAAAATTCTTTAATATGTTTATTTTTAATATATTTTTTAAAATAAACATGTAAAATTTATTTGCAGTACATTTTTTTTTTTTTTAATTATTTTTTTAGTACGCATACCGTAAGCTTACGGTAAGCGTACGGTTTACGCAACGCCCGTAATTTATCTACGCTGTTTGCGTATAGTTACGCAATTTGCGTAGCCGCGCGTACTCCGCGTGGGACGCGTACGCGTGTACGCTACACGCGCACGTTACGCGGAAGTGTCGGGTAGTGACTGTTATGCGCATGCGCGCAAGCGCGTGTCTTTTTTACGCGCATGCGCACTTTTGCCGTAAGCGTACCGTAAGCGTACCGTAAGCGTACGGTAGGTCATGTGATCATGAAACACAACTTTTGATTGGTTGAAACTACTTTCAGTTCTAGAACTCTCCTACACCACACCCATTCCCCTCATTTCTGCTTGTGATCCCTTAGGAGAAGGAGCTGGGTTGTCTTTGTGATACGATGGCAGAACAGCAGAGCTCTTCTGAGAGTGAGGCTAGCACTAGCAGCACTACCTTGAGGCAGAGAGCGAGGAAACAAAAGCCCTCTTATGTATGGGATTATTTTACTTTTCCTGAAGGCCAGCAAAAGGTAAATGCACCTTTAGTAACTTGTAAGCTGTGTAAGCGTGTACTTTCAAGAGGTAATCCTGACAAGAAGTATTCCTTTGGGAATCATACCATGAAGAGACACCTCAAGGATGTACACAGAAGGACACATGCTCGACTTTTTGGAGGTAACTCTTCAGAAAGTCAACCAAGCACATCCACAGCAGCTCAGCCTGGACCATCATCTGCAGGGCTGACTCCTTCTTCTGCAGGTCAGGTGAGCCCTTCATCTGTGGGGGGAGCATCTCCTTTTGCTGGCCCTCTGGAAATTAACCCTCGGTTTGCGAGGGTTGATATTCGATGCGCCTCTTGTCATGATCTAATTTGTCATAGGGAGACCAGTGTTTCCCTAGTGAACAACAAAATAGATCAGCACACTTGTCGCTTTGACTAATTTTCCCAGTCTTTCTTTCCTCTGTCCCTGCATGAACACAACGGCTCTTTTAAGAGGCAACCTTATCTTTCATCTTTTTTTTACATATGTTTTTTAAAAACTTTTTTTATTTTTTTTTTACCGTACGCGTACGGTACGCGTAATTTTTTTTTTTTTTTTAAAAAAACACTAAAAATCAATTATCACATTACAAGGTCCTTGAGAGACTACAATTATTATTATTGACTTACCATACCCACTCAAAAAAATATTTATTCATTTGTTTTAAAAAAAAAAATGCTTGAAAAATGGTTCTAGTTTTCGAAATTTTTCTATATCAATCTGAAAAAAAAGAAAAAAGTATTAATATTTTTAAAACATTTTATAATACAGTACACATATTTATATATTTTTCAAAAAATATTTTTGCCTTATTTTTGCTGTTTTCAGAATATATTGCATTTCACTATAAATTGTGAAAGCAATTGCATTCATCATTTTACAGCGGGCAAAAAAAAATAACAATCTCAAAGATTGTATTAAAAAAGCCCAGAATCTCTTTTTACTTAAACTTAACATTATAGAAATGCATAATATTCTAAAAAAATATCATCTAATACCAATACTTATTTCTTTAAAATACCGTCTGATATGTTTGTTTCAGAAGTATAATCACAATATTATATCTCAAATAACTTCACAATACATCTGATTCCATTACCTTTAGGCCAAATAGTAATTTTAAAAAAATGTTTGGAATAAATTTCCAACGGTAATCCAATAAAATTCTAAAGTTTAATTTGTCCAGATCTCACCGATTCTCTGTAACATTTTGGTTCACAAAAATTTTTTGAATAATTTATTAAGTCCACAATAGAATTGGCTACTTTTCCGCATGGCCAAATAGTAATTTTTAAAATCATTTTTGAAAAAATTTCCAATGGCACTCCAATAACATTCCAAAATTTAAATTGTACAGATGTTACCGATTATCTCTAAATTATTGGTTTTTGAAAGTTTCATTAAAAATTAAAAAAGTCCACATTACAATTGGTTATCTTTCCATTAGGCCAAATGATAATTTAAAAAATCTTTTTTTTACAAAATTCCAATGGTAATCCAGTAAAATGGTAAAATTATTTTGTCCAGATCTTGCCAAATCTCTCTAAAATTTAGGTTTCAGGAAGATTAGATAGGAATTTGCTAAATCAAAAGGCAAACGTTGTTTGAAAATCAATTGGGAATCATTACACAGTGTCCAGCCTTTTTCACATTTAAGATAAACTGTGTAATGTCCAGAAGTAACAGTAGGTCCATCATGGAAAATTATTGCAAAAGTTACAAAAGTTTTTCCTGAAATTGATAATTGCTGTCCTGTAAACTTCTTTATTAAAGTATCCAATTTTGAACCATCAGCTCTACATCGTTGCATCATTAAAATTACATACTGTCCGTATTCCTTTAAAATTAATGTTGAAAACATGTCAGATTTACACTCACCGCATTTCATGCTATGATTAGCATCTTTAACTAATTTTGCAAAAGTGACTGTTTTACTCTCTGGCAATGTCAAATAAATAAACCTTTCATTATCAACATTAGAGCCACATATATTATAACAGTTTTCACAACTATGTTCCCATTTATAAGAGAGACCAAATACATTTTCAATGGGAACCCCTTCTTCTTCCAGTACCTGAAGAAAATACATCAAAAATCCGTGTGCATCTTGCTGTTCATTTTGAGAAAACTGTGTTCGTCCTGAACATATATCTAAAAGTTTTCTAATTTCAGTAGCACTTTCTATTTGAGTTTTATCTTTACTCAGCTTTTGAAAAAGGAGACTCAGCTCAGAACAGAATCTTTTTCCCTGATTTACTATTATCTGCTCTTGCAAACTTTCCAGATAAAATGCAACATTCAGCACTACATTTGCGTAGCAGTTGACACCAGAGCTATTTTCAAAATGACATCCTACAACCTGTTCTTCATTTTCCTTTTTCTTTTTGCTTGCAATTACATCACTCCTCTTTTTTTTCCTCTTCTCTACATCTTCATTACAGATATTCTCATTTTTTCTTTTACGAGAAACTACACGTTTCTCCAACACAGGATACTGACCTAAATGAGGAGCATAGCTTCTTCTTAATCTATTATACTCCTTTACACAGTTTGTATCAGCACTAACTTTTGAATCATCAAAGTCTATCATGAATAAACCTGATAATGTTTTCACTCGTGACAAAGCAACATATGCCATACCTTCTTTGAACACAGTTGAACCAATGTTCACAAATGCACAATCTACAGTCAATCCTTGAGACTTGTGAATAGTTACAGCATATGCTAGAGAAAACGGAAACTGCTTCCTACGTACATATAAGTCTTTCACAAGCATGAAACGAACTGTACAACGACAAATATCTTTAACTTCTTCTATCTGATCAAATTTTATTTTTAAACATTCAATTCCATCTTTTTTCTGATAATTAATAAAACCCACAACTCTTCCCATAGCTCCATTAACTAAACCTTTTTCAACATCCAAATTTCTTCTTAAAAATACTCTACAGTTCATGCAAACATATAGATTTTTTTCTAATCCAGCTGTTTTGGAGATGTTCTTCTCTAGTGAGTCCAATTTATTTTTCAGTTTGCCTGTTACTGTGACAGTAATTCTTCCATCCTCAATTTTGTCCACTGCTTCCAATTTCCTGATCTCTTCCTTTTCCAATTTCAAAAGCTCCTCATTAAATATTGAGCATTCACGTAGAGTTGGCATTAAGCAGATGACACTTTTGTTTTCTGCAATATTCTTGTATATTTTCTCTGCAACTATTTCTTCCTTTGGAAATAAATTATGTAGCAGCCGACTCTGTAATGCTTTTTTGCCAACTTATGTGAGTAGTCCAATTCTGATATCTTTCAGAATACTTCCATATTCTTCATCGCTTGCTTGCCTCATATTAGTAGTAAGTTCCTTGTACTCAAAGAAGGACCAAATATTTGTATTTCCGATGCTTCCTAATGACTTCTTCGTGTCTTCATGTGTGACAGTATTAAACACTGGTTGTCCTTTAACTCGAGTAAGTTGCAAAAGATCTCCAAAAACTATGACGTGTTTTCCACCAAATAACATGTCATAGTCTGTCTTCAAAATTTGCTGCATTCTTAAATGCACAAAGGCAAGCATTAAGTTTGATACCATGCTCACCTCATCAATAATGAGAACTTGCATCTTCTTCAATATTCTTGAAACTTCCAAGGATGCTTCTCCAGTTAGCTTGTTGTATTGTATTTTGTTCTCATGCTCCACTGGTAACATTAGCAAACGATGTAAAGTGATTCCTTTTATGTTATATGCTGCTAACCCAGTTGGAGCAGTAACCACACAAGACAAAGTAGAATCTGTTTTTTGCTGTAGGTAGCTTCTGATGACTTTTATAAGGAAACTTTTTCCAGTTCCAGCTTGTCCGCTTACATACATCCTGATTGGATGAAATGATGTGCATGAGCACTCTTTTTTTTCATGTAGAAATCCGTGATCAATTTTGTTTTTGATCTCTTCATAAATTTGTTGCTGCTCTTGATTCAGTTGTCTTTCCAAATTTTCTAAGTCTATAAATTCTTCTTGAGCTTGATTCATAGCCGTTTCCACTTCATTCATGGCTATTGATGCTTCATTTTCAACGATTGGTTGTCCTAGGGGATCTTGACTGAGTGTTCCTGAACTTTGGCTGTCCTGAGAACTGTCTCTAGCTATTTCTGCTGCAATTGTAGTTTCCTGTTCAATTTCTTCATTTAACATTTGCAGATAAGTTGAGAATGTACTGCATTGTATGCTGTCTTTGCAAGCATTAAAAGAATCTTCATAGCTTTGAAATTCTCCCAGTAGTTCATCCTCTGTACGCCATGGTTTAAACAACTGTAAAAGAGCCAAGTAGTAAAATTCCTTCTTGTCAGTAGTGTCGCAACTCAGCTTCCTGTGATTTATCAAACTTCCTTTTGTTTGCTTCACCAAACATCCTTCTTCACCAACGACTTTATATTTTCCATTGTTGATGTCTTCTGCGGCTTTCCGTGAATAAATGTAGTTCTGCAGCACTTCATAGAGACACATGTTCTCCAGATGTTGACTTCTCTTGGGATAATAAGTGTCCAACATGTTTGATTTCGAAATATCTGTACTTTCTGGGTCATTCTCGGCCAAATATTCAATTTCTCCTACAGATTTCAGTACCCGATTTCTCATTGCTGCAAGGCCTAAACTTGCCTAAATTATTCTTCTTGACTTCGAGTAGAGACTTGCAGAAGATAACCTATCTGAACATTCGTAGGATCCAATTTCTCGATGCGATAACATCTTCAAACTGAAACTGTACAGCTTCTTACTGACAGTCTTCTCGTGAGAAATCTCTTCCCACATTTCCTTCAATTCTGTTTTTTCTGATTTCGTAATGTAAGACGTTACATATCGAGCAACAGCAATGGAATTGTCAGCTACATACTGTATATCCATGTTAGCGTTCCACATGGATAAAATGACTGGGTTGTAGTCATTTATATTTTTTGATTCTTCTTTTCTTTTAAGGTTGTAGGTATTCTTAGGTGATTTTCTTGTGATAGTATGTCTCACAGCTGACATAAAACTGTTAACTCTTCCATTTGAAAGAACAGGTCTAGGACATCCAAATCGACATTTAGTGTAGTATTTTTCTTTGCTCTTGTATTTCCGTCGACAGTATTTTCCACACCGATGACTTTGGAAACGTAAAACTTGCTCCTTTAACTTTTTCTCTTCTGTGCTTTTTGGTATAGCACATGTTGCATATTCTTCAATGTAAGATAACACTGCTTCATCAGTATCTGTTCCAAACTTTGGGGCATCCTTGATCCACAACAGCATATGAATATGAGGAGCACCTCTTGCCTGGTACTCTTTTCTCCAAAAGAAATCCACTACTTCTCCAAGAGGTGGATTTTTTTTATTGCAGATGAAGGACATCATAGCCTCAAATCTATGATTGAAATATCTGCAAACATTAACCGGATCCAATGAGCACAGTTCTCCTGCTGTCTTGTATTCGATGTTTTTAATGTTTGAATTTGCCTCTCGTAGAAAATCCAGTAAATCATCCCAAGCGTACTCGGCACAGCTTAGGGTAAGGAACCATGTTGGAGTTCCTAAATTCCGTAACATGCATTTTAATTCACCATGGCGTCGGTACCAATATTCATTTGTCCCACGCTGACAAGCCATCAGATTGATCAGTTGTGTTTCCAAATGATCATCTCGGTGCTGCACTTTCTCCATAAAATCCTTAGCAGACACATTTTGTAAATGTACTCCACTTTTTAAAATGTGATTTACTGCATAAGACAGTGCAGACAAGTCGCTTTCAAATAAAAGATGGAACAAATAAGGAATACTTTGTCAAAATCTGGGATCTTCAGCATATAGTCTTGTAGTCCGATACTCAGAAGCTGGAATCTGTTCTGGACGTTCATCGTATCGTCCTCCTTTTCCTTTAGGAAACAGCTGGGGAAAACATCGAGCTTCCAAGCTCTCCTCCCATACACTCACGGGAGTCCCTTTTGCTTTCTTCATCTGAAAGAGATCAATATTGTCTCCCATAACTTCTTTTGAATGAAGAGGATGTATGCTAAAATGTTCATAAATTTCTTCTTCCTTTGACTTGTCCACTTTTTCAATTTGTCCAGTTGGTGTTTCTGTGTCTTCTTGTAAATCTTCTTCTTCTTCTTCTTCTATATAAATTGATTCATACCATTTGTTATTCCTTTTCAAATACAAATTTGCTCTTTGTACTTTCCGTACATCTACCAGCTCCTGCCAAATCTTCTTATTCTTTGTAGGTACACCATTAACCAGAATAACTAATGGTTCAGTTTCCAAAGTATCCGCATCAATAGTTTCCATATTTTTTTTCAAATCCAAGGGCAAATACACCACTCTACCTTTTAAACCTCTCAGTAAATCAGAAGGAGGTAATTTACCAGTTTTGGGCTCCATACGTACTATGGTCTGGAACGGATGAACACATTGAATAAGTATAGACTCATAAGTATTTAATTCAGAAAGTTCAGCAGGAATAGCATCCAATTCTAAATTATTATGTACACCTCTGGTCGGCATTCTATTTTCTTCTAACTTGTTGTAACAGTATTTACAAATACGCTGAACTTCACCCAATTCAAAACAATTTTCAAGAAATATATATGTGGCAAAATCCTTCCACTTATAATTATCTTCATTTTCACTCTTTCTGTACAGATCAACATACCTGGTTTGTTTTCTATAATGAGTTCTGCGGCAACAAATACAAGTAATATTTGGTCTTTCATTAGAGATTTTTTCAAATTTTGTTATGTGATCATTAAATGTCTTACTTACAAATGGTTGTACATTCTCTTCCACTTCTTCCTCATTTAGTGTGTCCTTCTCTGCACTGTTTTGTTCAGGACCAAAGTAACAAAACTGAATTTCATCAATAACCTTCTCTACATCTGATACCGTTCCTCGGAACAGAGCCCTATTCAATTCATTTAACTTTATTGCTGGACTTTTAGCAAAATACAACCGTCTCACAAACTTTCTCATTTCAGTATGATGAACAGCCAGCATCCTAAAATGATGGAAAACACTATTGCACACTTTTCTAGATAGACAAGCCAGAGAATGACCCTGCAAACCAGAATTCTCTCTCACTCTGCATGGATCCAGACTTTGAAGCACCTTAATCTTCTGTTTTATACTTTTTTTACTATATTCTCTTAGAAACTCTCGAAATTTGTCAATAGATTCCTGACGCACAGTGCAAATACTACTACAATTCCAAGTGTACACTGGGGCTTTAGGACGTCTCCCCATTGCCTCATCTGCCATCACTTGTACCTCATCTCTTGGAACCATTATCTCCTTCTCCATTATGCAACCATTTTTTACTTCGTATGAACGACCTCTGGTGTCAACTGCATGCAGCAAACTATTACTTTGAAAATAGCTTTCTTCATTAAAAAAAGGTTCACTACTTGAACTATGCATCCACTTGCCTAAAAACACTTTACAAAAGTTTGTTCTGTTCACTACTCTTTTCCTTTTGCTATGTGATTTCAGTACATTAACCATTTTGTCTAATGTACGCATCCTATTTAAAATTAATATGAATAGTTTCCTTTTTAATTCTAATGCCTTTGCCGCAATGGCTTCTATTTCTTTTTTTCTTTTATAAAACTTTGTCTTTTTCTTATATTTCTTCACATCCTTCATCAAATTAGACATAACTCTTCTCTGAAACATTTTTCTACGTATCTCTTTAAACGCTGTTTTTCTATTTATATAAATCTTTTCAGTTGCTGAAGGTATATTTGCATTAACTAAATTGTCAATTTTTTCCTCTCCTTTTTTTTTAAAAACATCCTTTCGAGTACAGACATTTTGTACATTTTTCATTCTTTTGAATATATTTTTAAGAAATTGTTTTTTGTGCTTACCAGAAGATTTTTTCTTTTTCCCAACATCAGCATCTTCTACTAACTTTGGTCCTCTAGTTGTCTTCAAATATAGGTTTTTTTTTAGCGTTTTTTGAACTCTGGATTTTGTAGGCATCTTAAATTTTGTTCACTGCTCTTCAGCAATACCTGAAAAAAACTAAAAAAAAAATTCCTTTATTTTATTTAAATATATTACTACATTTCTTTTCACAATAGTCACAAAACGAAATTTCTTTGCCAATTTGAATGCACACTTACTGCTCTTTTTTTTGGCAAGTGAAAATCACTTTTACAGACTGACACATTATGAAACCACTTTTCAGATTTTTTAAAAAGCCCATGTCCAGACTGCTACACTCCAGCAAGGGCAACCAGCCTTAGTGATGCTGAATGTATTTGCATTACAGACTGAAACCTCAAAACCCCACTCGCTTCTAAATACTGTGCATGATTATACATGGAAAGGAGCTGGGTGTGTGCTAAGAGTCTGCTTCTGCACCAAAAAAATCGCTCCCCCTTTTTCCTACTAATGCAACTGTGAAATCACCAGAGCAAAACGCAATAAATCTCTGCCTGTAATTCCTATTTGCACACAGAGTCATGTTTTCACATTAGTCCCAAAACGAAATTTCTTTGCCAATTTGAATGCACACTTACTACTCTTTTTTTTTGGCAAGTGAAAATCACTTTTACAGACTGACACATTATGAAACCACTTTTCAGTTTTTTTAAAAAGCCCATGACCAGACTGCTTTTTCAGACCACCACCATGTGTATCCTCAGTGACTGCCTACACTCCTTCAAGGGCAACCAGCCTTAGTGATGCTGAATGTATTTGCATTACAGACTGAAACCTGAAAACCCCACTCGCTTGTAAATACTGTGCATGATTATACATGGCAAGCAGCTGGGTGTGTGCTAAGAGTCTGCTTCTGCACCAAAAAATCGCTCCCCCTTTTTCCTACTAATGCAACTGTGAAATCACCAGAGCAAAACGCAATAAATCTCTGCCTGTAATTCCTATTTCCACACAGAGTCATGTTTTCACATTAGTCCCAAAACGAAATTTCTTTGCCAATTTGAATGCACACTTACTGCTCTTTTTTTTTGGCAAGTTAAAATCAATTTTACAGACTGACACATTATGAAACCACTTTTCAGTTTTTTTAAAAAGCCCATGTCCAGACTGCTTTTTCAGACCACCACCATGTGTAACCTGGGTGGCTGCCTACATTCCAGCAAGGGCAACCAGCCTTAGTGATGCTGAATGTATTTGCATTACAGACTGAAACCTGAAAACCCCACTCGCTTGTAAATACTGTGCATGATTATACATGGCAAGCAGCTGGGTGTGTGCTAAGAGTCTGCTTCTGCACCAAAAAATCGCTCCCCCTTTTTCCTACTAATGCAACTGTGAAATCACCAGAGCAATACGCAATAAATCTCTGCCTGTAATTCCTATTTCCACACAGAGTCATGTTTTCACATTAGTCCCAAAACGAAATTTCTTTGCCAATTTGAAAGCACACTTACTGCTCTTTTTTTTTGGCAAGTGAAAATCACTTTTACAGACTGACACATTATGAATCCACTTTTCAGATTTCTTTAAATGCACATGTCCAAACTGCTTTTTAAGACCACCACCATGTGTAACCTGGGTGGCTGCCTACATTCCAGCAAGGGCAACCAGCCTTAGTGATGCTGAATGTATTTGCATTACAGACTGAAACCTGAAAACCCCACTCGCTTGTAAATACTGTGCATGATTATACATGGCAAGCAGCTGGGTGTGTTTGCTAAGAGTCTGCTTCTTCCCCCAAAAAATCGCTCCCCCTTTTTCCTACTAATGCAACCGTGAAATCACCAGAGCAAAACGCATTAAATCTCTGCCTGTAATTCCTATTTCCACACAGAGTCATGTTTTCACATTAGTCCCAAAACGAAATTTCTTTGCCAATTTGAAAGCACACTTACTGCTCTTTTTTTTTGGCAAGTGAAAATCACTTTTACAGACTGACACATTATGAAACCACTTTGTTGATTTTTTTAAATGCACATGTCCAAACTGCTTTTTCAGACCACCACCATGTGTAACCTGGGTGGCTGCCTACATTCCAGCAAGGGCAACCAGCCTTAGTGATGCTGAATGTATTTGCTTTACATACTGAAACCTGAAAACCCCACTCGCTTGTAAATACTGTGCATGATTATACATGGCAAGCAGATGGGTGTGTGCTAAGAGTCTGCTTCTTCCCCCAAAAAATCGCTCCCCCTTTTTCCTACTAATGCAACTGTGAAATCACCAGAAAAAAACGCAATAAATATCTGCCTGTAATTCCTATTTCCACACAGAGTCATGTTTTCACATTAGTCCCAAAACGAAATTTCTTTGCCAATTTGAAAGCACACTTACTGCTCTTTTTTTTTGGCAAGTGAAAATCACTTTTACAGACTGACACATTATGAAACCACTTTTTTGATTTTTTTAAATGCACATGTCCAAACTGCTTTTTCAGACCACCACCATGTGTAACTTGGGTGGCTGCCTACATTCCAGCAAGGGCAACCAGCCTTAGTGATGCTGAATGTATTTGCATTACAGACTGAAACCTGAAAACCCCACTCGCTTGTAAATACTGTGCATGATTATACATGGCAAGCAGATGGGTGTGTGCTAAGAGTCTGCTTCTTCCCCCAAAAAATCGCTCCCCCTTTTTCCTACTAATGCAACTGTGAAATCACCAGAAAAAAACGCAATAAATCTCTGCCTGTAATTCCTATTTCCACACAGAGTCATGTTTTCACATTAGTCCCAAAACGAAATTTCTTTGCCAATTTGAAAGCACACTTACTGCTCTTTTTTTTTGGCAAGTGAAAATCACTTTTACAGACTGACACATTATGAAACCACTTTTTTGATTTTTTTAAATGCACATGTCCAAACTGCTTTTTCAGACCACCACCATGTGTAACCTGGGTGGCTGCCTACATTCCAGCAAGGGCAACCAGCCTTAGTGATGCTGAATGTATTTGCATTACAGACTAAAACCTGAAAACCCCACTCGCTTGTAAATACTGTGCATGATTATACATGGCAAGCAGATAGGTGTGTGCTAAGAGTCTGCTTCTTCCCCCAAAAAATCGCTCCCCCTTTTTCCTACTAATGCAACTGTGAAATCACCAGAAAAAAACGCAATAAATCTCTGCCTGTAATTCCTATTTCCACACAGAGTCATGTTTTCACATTAGTCCCAAAACGACATTTCTTTGCCAATTTGAATGCACACTTACTGCTCTTTTTTCTTGGCAAGTGAAAATCACTTTTACAGACTGACACATTATGAAACCACTTTTTTGATTTTTTTAAATGCACATGTCCAAACTGCTTTTTCAGACCACCACCATGTGTAACCTGGGTGGCTGCCTACATTCCAGCAAGGGCAACCAGCCTTAGTGATGCTGAATGTATTTGCATTACTGAGTCCAACTTCAAACCCTTAAACTATTCTTTTTTTTTCCAGTACACCTTAATTTATCGTGAAAACATAGTCCATATTATTTTACATGTTCCTCACATTTAAATTTCTCCCAAAACAGAAAATGATAAACGCAACTTCAACAAAAAGAATTTCCATTTCTATTATTCATTTCTTAATTTACCATATACATCTCCTCTCAAACTCTAACCTCACCTTTAAAATTAGTTAGTTGTGAAAGAAATGTGGCACTCAAACAGCAGATTATCAGAGCCAGGATCTCTGTTCTGTTCACCTCTCTCCTCTCAGCAGAACCAGATAATGGCAAACTTTCCCTCTATTTTTCCACACATATACATGTAAGTTTCAAATCTCAGTGCTTCCCCCTTTTTTTCAAATGTAATCACACATTTATATTGGTTGAAAACCAACCCTTTTCCAAAAGTACCCTGCCCCCAACTTGACTTCTGCCTAGTACCCTTCCCCCAACTTGACTTCTGCCTGCTACCATAGCAACAGCTCATGGAACACTGCTGTGTGGAGTTAGGTCAGAAGTTCGCCACACAATGTTTCAATTCCACAGAGCAAGAGTGCTTGACTTTTCAAACCTAACAGCAAATCCATAGTACTGTTCATTGGTAACACATTTTTTTGTACCAATACAAAACATGATTCTATTAATTTACACATACAGCCTAGTTTTTATTCTAGAATGGTATGAAACAGCCAATCAGTTCTTTTTGTTTTGAAAAAAATATGTATGCCTCCATTTCCAAACTGTCTTTCTTTTCATATTGCCATTCTACTGAAAGACACCTCCTGAGTGCATCCAGTTCTCCTTTGAAGATGTTCACAGTGTGGATTGTAGGGCACAGCTATGTCTTCTGGAGTGAAAAGTTTGCAGAGAAAACAGATATGGTGAGAGACCTTGCTTTGCCAAATGTAGACATTAAATGGATTGGTCAGAGAGGGTTAAAGTGGCACCAATTGATGCCATTGGTGAAATCCTTCATGCAAATCCAACACCCTGACCTCATAATAGTGCACTGTGGTGGCAATGACCTAGGCACTTTGACTGGGGTAGGTCTGGAAATGCTTATGAAGGACACCTTTGCACAACTGTTTTCACTTTTCCCTAAAACTGCCTTTGTGTTTTCCAACATATGCCAAAGGCAAAAATGGAACTGGTCCAATCATTTCTGTCCGCAGATTGACAAAGCAAGAAAGCACGTCAACAAATCTGTTTCTGCTTTCCTCCGTGACTATGGTATGGGTGCCATTTACCACAACAACTTGCGTTATGACATGCAAGACATTTATAGAGGAGATGGTGTGCACTTCAATGATGAAGGGAACAGAGTCTTCCTCTTGAACCTTAGACTCTGCATCGGTACTTACTTGTAGGTACCACTAACAAAGTGACTTCATAAACACAACAGCTCTTTTTAGAGCTCCCTAATATCTAAACTCTTAAATCTGCATTTCATTTCTTTTTTAATTTATTTTTTCTTCCGTACGCTTACCGTAAGCTTACCGTACGCGTACCCCGTGATTTTTTTAAAAATCAATAAATGTTTTCTTTGTACTTTACAGTCCTTCTTTGACCCCCTCACAAATGTAAGGGGGTCTGTAACTCTCCTCATTGCCCCCTTTTCTTGTTTTCACTCTTTTTTTTCTGAGTGAAACACACAAAATGGCGGCCGCCGCTTCCTGGTTTCGGCCGATTCGAATGTTTACTAAGATCTAACAGCCAATCAGAATCTCGCTCGCGCACGCCACCGTACGCGTACGGTAAGCGTACGGTAAGCGTACCGTAAGCGGGCTCAGATATATATATTGATTTAAAGGCTATTTTCTCAGAATATACTGAACAGATTTACACTAAACCTACAAAAGGCACTTCCTTGACCTACGGACTACCTCTCTGCCAAATTTCTAGTAATTCTGTTCAGCCGTTCGGGCTGTAGCTCGTTCTAAAGGTCCTATGGAAAAATGCATGGGAAAAACGTGTTTTGGGACCCCCCTTTTATCTCAGCCCCCGCTTGACGAATCCCCCCGAGACTTTCAGGGTAGGAGCGGAGCGTAGCGCCCCACCTATTTTGAGAAATTCGCGAGGATTCATCGACCGGCGCCAAAGTTATTCAAAATAGAATGTTGCGGATTTCCTATGGAAAAGGGGTCCTAACTATAACTACCTACTGGCGACCGCCAGTAGGTAATATATATATATATATATATATATATATATATATATATATATATATATATATATATATATATATATATATATATATATATATATATATATATATTCACTGAAAAAACCATAGGTTTCAGGGGTGTTATAGTTAGCTGGACATTTCCCTCGTACAAAACCCTAGAAATTCCCCTGTTATAGTTAGTTCAGCTAACTATAACTCGCACCCCCGCAATGCACTGCTGATGACGTCACATATTACATCACTCGTGACATGGTCAGTGACATCACTCTTGACATCACTGATGACATCTCAAATGACATCACTGATGACATCACTGATGACATCATCCATGTGATAAATTACTGCATCTTCTCACACGCTAATTTAACCTTTAATACACCAACTCAAAATTTCAGACGTCCATTCTCAAAACCATAGATACTCCAATACCAATAGCTACATACCCACTCATTAACTCTTAGGTCTACATACACCTCCACTCACTCACCTGTACAGTCACTCATACTTACAGTCACTCCGTACAAGACTATCATATGTGTTTATACACCTATATAGACACTCACAAACCGCCAATCATCCATTGAGGTACTGACACACCTAGTCAGTCGTACAAGTAATTAAACACAGTCCAATTTACCCACCTATACAGTTAAACACACTCAAGTTCACTTACTCATAAAAATAGTACCACTTTCTTAAGCTCTTTTACAATCATTGATACAAGCACGCACTCATCCATACAGCCACTCTCACAATCACACACTCTCACATATACCCACTTATATACTCTTACAAGCATATATACTGCCTTTCACATATGTAGTTAGTCACACATGTACCACTGAGATATACATTCAATCCCTAACACACCCATACATACACTCACCCAACCATACAGTTGATCACAGATGCATTCTTAAAACCATGCACCCATAGAATCACCCACTCACACATCTATGCATAGACACACCCTACCCACACAAACACTCAGGCACCCATACGGATACTCAGACAACCAATCAATTACCCATATAGACACTCATACAGTTTAGTCACTACTCCGCAGTAAGATACATTTAATGCCTCACTTATAGAGTCAGTTACACACCTAGAAAATCATCCATTCACACACTTGTACACCCACTCATTCTTCCACAGGCCTTTCACTATAAATATATAAAATATATTTAAACTTTACAGAAACACACAGCCAGTGATGTCATCAGTGATGTCATTTGAGATGTCATCAGTGATGTCATGAGTGATGTCACTGACCATGTCATGAGTGATGTAATATGTGACGTCATCAGCAGTGCATTGCGGGGGCGTGAGTTATAGTTAGCTGAACTAACTATAAAAGGGGAATTTCTAGGGTTTTGTACGAGGGAAATGTCCAGCTAACTATAATACCCCTGAAACCTATGTTTTTTTCAGTGAATTTCTAAGGTTTTTTAAATGCCAATTCCTAACTATAACGCCCCTGAAACCTTTGGTTTTTTCAGTGAATTTCAAAGGTTTTTTAAATGCTAGTTCCTAACTATATCAGGCCTGAAACCTATGTTTTTTTCAGTGGTTTTATAAATGACAATTTTTAATGTATTAATTGTTATACTGATTTTTTTGATACTGATTTACTACATCTTTTAAACTATTTATTTTTAGATACTTTTTTTAATTACATTATAATTACACTATACATTACAATACAAAATATACTTTCTCAGAATGAATTACTTTAGTTTAAATACTTGGCAATTAGGCAACAGACTTTTAAGGACAGTAGTTACAGTTGTTGCAATGGCCAACCCAATTTCAAACACAAAGCAACATTGAGCTCAATGTGAATTTCTAGTTAAATGCAATAGTTACTTTATGGATTACTTTTCTAACCACAGGACTGGAGCCTAGATTCAGTCCTTGGACATCTCCTGTAAACAGTTGAGTAAAAGCGTTTTGGTTACAGTAGTCATTTTTAAGGAATATTATTGTATTTTAAAAGTTGACACTTAGAAATTTTTTCACATAGAATCACCACTGTTATCCTATGGCAGAAAATTCACTTAGCAGGTAAGTAGTGTTATCGTTACTTTTTCTTACTCAGTGGTAGATCCTGGATCCAGCACTGGCCAACCTCCTATAAACAGTTGAAAGAATGTTAGGAATATTTTTTGTTTGTGAAAATAGACACTTAGAAACTTTCCTGCTGAAAACCACACAATGGATTCCTATGGAAGGAAATACAAGTTACTGGTAAGTATGCTTAGAATTACCTTACATGTTCAGTGCTGGGCTAAAAGATGCAGCCCTGAGTTCTCTCCTGATAACAGGTGAGTAAACCGGAATTCGTAGTTCGGCTGATTTTAGAGGAATATTTTTAGTTTGTGAAAATAGACACTTAGAAACTTTTCAGCTGAAAACCACACAATGGATCCCTATGGAAGGAAATACAAGTTACTGGTAAATACGCTTAGAATTACCTTTCATGTTCAGTGCTGGGCAAAAAGATGCAGCACTGGGTTCTCTCCTGATTACAGGTGAGTAAATCGGAATTCGTAGTTTGGCTGTGTACGTTTCAAAAATGGACACTAAGAAATATTTCTGGTGAAAACCACACGATGGATTCCTATGGAAGGAAATACAAGTTACTGGTAAGTACGCTTAGAATTACTTTTCAGGGTCAGTGCTTGGCTAAAAGATGCAGCCCAGGGTTCTCTCCTGATTACAGGTGAGTAAATCGGAATTCGTAGTTCGGCTGATTTTAGAGGAATATTTGTACAATGGTGAAGGAAGGGGGAGAGGCCTGAGGTGATATGTGTGCAAACACGCCCTGTGGCATGTTTTAAGTTGGGGAATTAATTCCTCTTCAATCCAATTAGCCCACCAGGTACCTCCAGTGTGCGCCAGGGGGCTGCATTGCAGAGAGGTGTTCAGAGGTCACGCCCCTTTTTACAACACTCTGCAACGCAGCTCCGTGGCGCTTACTGGAGGTATCTGGTGGGCTAGTTGGTCCCCAGGGGACCTCTGGATTGAAGAGGAATGAATTCCCCAACTTAAAACGTGCCACAGGGCGTGTTTGCACAGCATCACCTCAGGCCTTCTTTTTTGGCCCTGGGGAGCCCATCCACCAGGGCCTGCCCCCTATTTTTTTTTTTTTTTAACTCTGGAGGGGGGCCGTGTGGCCCCCCTCCCGAGGCCTTAATTTGCCCCGGGGACCCCATCCCCCGGGGCATGGCCTTTTTATTTTATTTTTATTTTTTTGGAGGGGCGCTGCCTTGCCCCCCTCCTGTGGCCTCATTTGGCCCCGGGGACCCCGTTTTTAAAATTTTTATTCTTTTTATTTTGGGGAGGGGGGCCGCGTGGCCCCCCTCCTGGCCACTACTGGCCGCGGGGACCCCGTCCCCTGGGGCCTGCCCTCCGTTGGGGACCGTGGGGGGTCCCCAATCCCCCCACGGCCCCGCTGGTTCCCCGCCTCCTGCGGGAGCCGGCATTGCTTTTCCACATGGGGAGCAGCTAACATGCTGCTCCCCATGTGGAAAAGCAATCTGCTTTGCTATTTGGAAGAGAGAGCAGGTTTCCCTGCTCTCTCTTCCAAATAGCAAAGCAGTTTGCAATGGCAGGGTGGGAGCCGCGAGGCTCCTGCCCTGCCACTGCAAACAGCAGTGCCGCCAGTAGATAATATATATATATATATATATTTTTTTTTTTTTTTTTTACCTACTGGCGGTCGCCATTATGTAGTTATTAGTTAAGTCCTATTTTCCATAGGAAATCCGCAACATTCTATTCCCAATAAGTCTGGCGCCGCTTGACGAATCCTCGTGAAATTTTTCAAACTTTTGGCCAGCTCCGCTCCACTCCTACCCAGAAAGTTTCGTGGTGATTCGTCAAGCGGGGCTGAGAAAAAAGGGGGGTCCCAAAACGCATTTTCCCCATGCAATTTCCCATAGGATCTGTTGTCGCAGCTACAGCCCGAACCGCTGAACGGAATGACACCAAATTTGGCAAAGAGATAGTCCTTAGTTCAGACTCGTGCCTTTTGCATAAATGGTGTGAATCCGTTCAGTAGTTCCTGAGAAAATTAGAGTTATAAGTACATAAATATCTGTGGCCGGGGAGGATCGGCGGACCCTACCCGCACCGAATGCGCACCCTCCCCGAACCAAGCGCGTGCGCTGAATGATAATTGGCTGTCGAGTGTCTGTCTACATTCGAAACCAGGAACTGTTGGCGGCCATTTTCTTCCTCGGTAGATGCGAGGCTGAAGAAGCAAGGGGAATAAGTGTGTAAAACATATAAAGGGGGCAGAATGGAAATACTCTTTTTTTTTAAACAGTGAAATGCACGCATGGTGCGCACATCCTATCGCGTTGGGTGCACGGATTCTCTTGCGTTGGGTGCGCGGATCCACGGAATTTTTTTTTGAAAAAAGACAAAAAATCATTGGTTGTATGACTACTTTCTACACTGAAAGGTAAGGTGTATATTTCTGTTTGTTAACCCTTTCGATGCTTGTGACGGAGCGGTTCCGTCATGCGCGTCAGTCGCGCTGTGCGCATGACGGAACTGCTCCGTCACGGCCCCGCCTGCGCAAGAACCCTTCAGCACAGCGCGGTAATCCGCACCGCACTGAAGGGGTTAAAGGTATGATTCTTATTGGGTAACAAAAACAGATTGTAAGGAACATATTATATATGATAAGCTGATATGTTGAAAAGTCAAGCACACTTGCTGTCTTGTTTAGCAACATTGTGTGCTGAACTTGTGAACTGTGTGCTCAGTGCAGTGTTTCATGTCCTGTTTCTATGGTAAGAGGCAGAAGGCAGATTGGGGGAAGGGTTGAAATGTATTTCAGTTGGAAAGGGTTGAAATGTTTAACCAATAGAAATGTGTGTTTACTTTTGAGTGTATGTGTGAAGGATTGTGATTTGATGTTTACATGTATATGTGTGGAAAATGAAAGGGAAACTTTTCCATTCTTTGTTTTTGCTGAGAGGTGCACAGTGCAGAGATTCTGTAAAAGAAAATATGGTGTGTGACTGATATACTTCTTAATCAACAAAACAACTTGAAAGGTGAGTTATTTAATTGTGAGGGGATGTATGAAGAGTATTTTGATTTTAATCAGACTAATGTATTTCTCCTGCTAAAGTGTAGGGAGTACTTTTTTTGTCTACAATCTTATTGACAGTGTGTGTGCATGTAGAAACCATTCTGTGATAAGCATTTCTGTTTTTCATGTGTTTGCAGACAGATAACTGTGCTGTTTTTATATTTTGGTAGAATTAGAAACCAGTCATTGTTTATGAATTTGTGAAATGAGTTATGTTATGTTTCTGTACTAAAATGTAGTACTTCTTCTAGATGAAGAAATGTGTTTTGGTATAGTGCAATGGATAGTATTGTTTGTCTAGAATCACACAGTGAGTATGTGTGCATTTGGGAACTACTGTGAGAGAAGCATTTGGTAACATCGTGTATTTGCTGACAGATAACTGTTTTAAAACCTGTCATGTTGTCAAGTTTTAGTAGCATTAGAAGCCAGTCTTTGCTTATGCATTGATAAAATAAGTCATGCTTTGACACTAATGTGCTGTACTTTAATATGTATATTGTGTGTAGTCTCCCTACCCCTTGCACAGTAGTGAATGAGTTTTGGTAAGCTGCTAGGGATAGTGTTGCTTGTCTAGAATCACACTGTGAGTCTGTGTGCATTTGGGAACCACTGTGAGAGAAGTATGGTAATATTGTTTATTTGCTGACAGATAACTGGTTTAAAACCTGTCCTGTTGTCAAGTTTTAGTAGCATTAGAAAGCAGTTTTTGCCTATGCTTTGATTAAACGAGTCAGGCTTTGACACAAAAGTGCAGTCCTGAAATATGTAGATTGTGTGCAGTTCTCTTACCACTTGCACTGTAGTGAATGAGTTTTGGTAAACTCCTAGGGATAGTGGTGCTTGTCTAGAATCACACTGTGAGTTAGTGTGTATTTGGGAACCACTGTGAGAGAAGCAATTGGTAACATCGTGTATTTTCTGACAGATAACTTTTTTAAAACCTGTCATGTTGTCAACTTTTAGTAGCATTAGAATCCAGTCTTTGGTTATGCATTGATAAAATGATTCATGCTTTGACACTAAAGTGCAGTACTGAAATATGTAGTTTGTGTGCAGTCCCCTTACCCCTTCTACAGTAGTGAATGAGTTTTGGTAAGCTGGTAGGGATAGTGTTGCTTGTCTAGAATCACACTGTGAGTCTGTGTGCATTTGGGAACCACTGTGAGAGAAGCATTTGATAACGTTGTGTATTTGCTGACATATAATTGTTTTAAAACCTGTCATGTTGTCATGTTTTAGTAGAATTAGAAGCCAGTTTTTGCTGATGCTTTTATTAAACGAGTCAGGCTTTGACACAAAAGTGCAGTCCTGAAATATGTAGATTGTGTGCAGTTCCCTTATCAGTTCCACAGTAGTGAATGATTTTGGTAAAGTCCTAGGTATAGTGGTTGTTGTCTAGAATCACACTGTGAGTCTGTGTGCATTTGGGAACCACTGTGAGAGAAGCATTTGGTAACATCGTGTATTTTTTAGCAGATAACTCTTTTAAAACCTGTCATGTTGTCAAGTTTTAGTAGCATTAGAAGCCAGTCTTTGCTTATGCGTTGATTAAATGAGTCATGCTTTGACACTAATGTGCTGCACTTAAATATGTAGATTGTGTGCAGTACCATTACCTCTTCTAGACTAGTGAATGAGTTTTGGTAAACTGCTAGGGATAGTGTTGCTTGTCTAAAATCACACTGGGTAAGGATTGTGAGAGAAGCATTTGGTAACATAGTGTATTTGATGACAGATAACTGTTTTAAAATCGGTCATGTTGTCAAGTTTTAGTAGCTTCAGAAGCTATTCTTTGCTTTGCTATTGATAAAATGAGTCAGGGTTTGACACTAAAGTGCAGTACCATGTACTATTCTCTTCACTGTGCCAGAACTGAAAATTTAAAAGTTTTACCCAGGCACTCATCTAGCAGTAGTCTGATGATTTAGTCAGTTTCCAAGTACTTATGTTGTGAACCATACATTACCACATAGATTGTTTCAAATTTCTATGCAGTATGCATGCAGTCTTCTAACATACTATACACTTGTCTTTCACATTTTCAATTCCCCAGTCAGTATTCATTCACTTCCAGCAAACACCCTGTCACTCCTTTTGTACTCCTCTAGTGACCCATTCAGCACCATGTACTAATCCATTCACTGTGCCAAAACCCAAACACTTATAAATTCACCAAGATACTATCTTTGCAGTAGTCTAATCATTCAGTCAGTGCTTAAGTATTCATGCACTGAGCCAGGCCTTAGCACATGGACTGCTTCAAACCCTATCCACTATGTATGCAGTCTTCTAACCACCTAGACACTTGTCTTTCACACATTCAATTCCCTAGTCAGTATCCATACAGTCCAGCAAACATCCTGTCACTCCCTTTGCACTCCTCTAGTGACCCATTCAGTACCATGTACTAATCCATTCCCTGCGCCAAAAGCCTACCACTTATAAATTCACCTAGGCACTCTCCTTGCTGTACTCTAATCATTCAGTCAGTACCCAAGTACTCATGCAGTGAGCCAAGCCTTAGCACATGGACTGCTTTAAATGCCTATCCAGTATGGATGCAGTCCTCTAATCACCTACACAGTTGTCTTTCACACCTGCAATTCCCTAGTTAGTATTCATACACTTCTAGCAAACACCCTGTCACTCACCCAGTGTGTCTCCTTATAGTACTGTAATCATTTAGTCAGTTAGCATGTAGTCTTTTAGTGAGGTAGGCTTTAGGACATGAACTGCTTCAAAGTAGTATGCACTATGCATGTAGTGTTTTAACCATCGTCACACTTGTGGTTCAGGGCAATAGTTTCTTAGTCAGTTTTCATATAAAATGTGTTTGTACCGTAATGGAATAGTATACATTTGAAAGTCATTAATATACATTTATTTGTGATTTTTTTTTTACAGATACAGAACAGGAGTGTTTCTCATCTGTTTGCACTCTTCTTGTGCAAGATTGTTTTGATGAAGGGTCCTTAGGTGTTTCATCATACTTGCTGTGCCGCACGAGTATTTTTTGTTAGGATCCCCTCATAACAGAACTCTTTTGGAAATCTTGTGCGTGACGAAGGTGGCATTGGTGTTTGTTTGCCCCTCGAGAAAAGTAGAACATTTCCTCCTAGGTATAGTGGTTGTTGTCTAGAATCACACTGTGAGTCTGTGTGCATTTGGGAACCACTGTGAGAGAAGCATTTGGTAAAATTGTGTATTTTTTAGCAGATAACTCTTTTAAAACCTGTCATGTTGTCAAGTTTTAGTAGCATTAGAAGCCAGGCTTTGCTTATGCGTTGATTAAATGAGTCATGCTTTGACACTAATGTGCTGTACTTAAATATGTAGATTGTGTGCAGTACCATTACCTCTTCTAGACTAGTGAATGAGTTTTGGTAAACTGCTAGGGATAGTGTTGCTTGTCTAAAATCACACTGTGAGTCTGTGTACATTTAGGTAAGGATTGTGAGAGAAGCATTTGGTAACATAGTGTATTTGATGACAGATAACTGTTTTAAAATCGGTCATGTTGTCAAGTTTTAGAAGCTTTGGAAGCTTTTCTTTGCTTATGCATTGATAAAGTGAGTCAGGGTTTGACACTAAAGTGCAGTACCGTGTACTATTCTCTTCATTGTGCCAGAACTGAACATTTAAAAGTTTTACCCAGGCACTAACCTAGCAGTAGTCTGATGATTTATTCAGTTTCCAAGTACTTATGTTGTGAACCATACATTACCACATAGATTGCTTCAAATGTCTATGCAGTATGCATGCAGTCTTCCAACATTCTATACACTTGTCTTTCACATTTTCAATTCGCTAGTCAGTATCCATACACTTCCAGGAAACACCCTGTAACTCCCTTTGTAGTCCTCTAGTGACCCATTCAACACCATGTACTAATCCATTCACTGTGCCAAAACCCAAACACCTATAAATTCACTAAGATACTATCTTTGCAGTGGTCTAATCATTCAGTCAGTGCCTAAGTATTCATGCACTGAGCCAGGCCTTAGCACATGGACTGCTTCAAACCCCTAACCACTATGTATGCAGTCTTCTAACCACCTAGACACTTGTCTTTCACACTTTCAATTCCCTAGTCAGTATCCATACAGTCCAGCAAACATCCTGTCACTCCCTTTGCACTTCTCTAGTGACCCATTTAGAAGCAAGTACTAATACTTCCCTGCGCCAAAAGCCTACCACTTATAAATTCACCTAGGCACTCTCCTTGCTGTACTCTAATCATTCAGTCAGTACCCAAGTACTCATGCAGTGAGCCAGGCCTTAGCACATGGACTGCTTTAAATGCCTATCCAGTATGGATGCAGTCCTCTAATCACCTAAACAGTTGTCTTTCACACCTTCAATTCCCTAGTTAGTATTCATACACTTCTTGCAAACACCCTGTCCCTCACCCAGTGTCTCTCCTTATAGTACTGTAATCAGTTAGTCAGTTAGCATGTAGTCTTTTAGTGAGGTAGGCTTTAGGGCATGAACTGCTTCAAAGTAGTATGCACTATGCATGTAGTGTTTTAACCATTGTCATACCTGTGGTTCAGGGCTATAGTTTCTTAGTCAGTTTTTATATAAAATGTGTTTGTACAGTAATGGAATAGTGTAAATTTGAAAGTTATTAATATACATTTATTTGTGATTCTTTTTTACAGATACAGAACAGGAGTGTTTCTCATCTGTTTGCACTCTTCTCGTGCAAGATTGTTTGGATGAAGGGTCCTTAGGTGTTTCATCATACTTGCCATGCCGCACGTGTATTTTTTATTAGGATCCCCTCGTAACAGAACTCTTTTGCAAATCTTGCACGTGACGAAGGTAGCATTGGTCTTTGTTTGCCCCTCGAGAAAAGTAGAAATTTCCACACCACTGAAGGAAAACGTTGTGGGTGTGGTGCATCCTCCAAAAATTCATCCTTAGATTCGGTGAATATTTTAAATCGACAACATTTACAGTTTTTGTAAGTTAAAGTTATAAAATTTTGTTAGCTGTATGCATTTTATATATCTGTGATTTGTATCTTGTTTTTTTTTTGAGAACAGCATGTTGTTTTTTTTTTTTAACAAACTTTGAGATTGTTTTTTTTTGCTCACTGTTAAGTGATGAGTACGATTGAAATCACTATTTTTAGTGAAATTTAATATATTCTGAGAACAGCAAAAAAGGCAAAAACATTACTTTGTGGAAATTATGCTGTGTTGTAAAAAATGTATTATTACATGTTATAATATTTTTTTCCTTTTCTTTCACAGATCCAAATTTTAAAATAAGCAATTTTTATGAATTTAGATTGGAATGAAAATGTGAAAAAATGTGTACCATTTTTTATTCCTATTACTGTGAAGGTAAGTTTAAGTAAGTCTCAATATGCAGAATGAGGAGGTCTGTAAGAAGCTACAAAGTTGAAACATGTTTCTAAAATCACTCTGTTTATACCTATGTAGTTTTGAAATCTGACCATAATCAGATATCATGTGACCTGCAAAAAAAGAGTTTTGAGGGGTTCAAAATATTTCCTTTTTTAGCTATTGAAGGACCGCGATTATTTCAATCATTCTTCTTTAAACATCTTTGCAGACAAAACTCTGTGCTTACCTTGTATCATTCGCAAGGAATTTTAAAAACGGAAATATGTCAGTTTTTGTAACATAGTTATTGCGCAAGACACTCTTTCATATTTACAAAGAGAGGAAAAGGCACTCTGTGCACTTTTTATACTCCATATAAATACAACCTCATTATGCACACCACTTTGCGTTCAAAGGGTGTTCTATAAGTGTTGTTGTGCATGATTGCAGTGAATACTCATAGAACAAGACACATGTCTAGATTTATTAGAAATCATGAATCTCGATATGTGTCTGAATGCTGCACCATTCTAAAATTAGTTTTGGAAAGCACAACAAGGAGAATTGTTTTCATTTCTCCACATTTTTATATCTTCAATGCATGCTGAAATGTTCAGCATACATTGAAGGAGAAAAATGCATTTTCTCATTGTTTTTGTGCAGGAAGGTGTGTCTTCCTGCAGAAAAACAAACAGCACATGACACAGATATCCTTGCACTATGGTGCAAGGGTGCCTGTGTCACCACATGGCTGCAGTTTAAGCAGCCGTGCAGAGAGAAGCAAAGATTTGCAACATATTTATGTACATATGTTGCATCCCTGTGCTTCGGAAGTACTACAGCACACTGTAGTTAAAGAGGTTACTGTGTGATGCTGCAGCACTTCCTCATAGTTCTGCACTTATACATTCACCATACGCTACTAATGCATTCATTCAGTCAATAACGTACTACACATACATTCATCTAAACTTTAACACACTAACAAAGAAATTTAGCTTTTTTTTTAAACCAGGAAAGTTAGTTCTTACAAGAACTTTTTTTTTCTTCTTTTATATTTTTTTTGGTTTTTCTAACAATTTTGTGATTTTTTTGGTTTTTCTGAAAAAAAAAAACGGGAGAAACCAAACAATGAACTTCAGGGAACAATAAAAAAACTAAAAAAAACTAGCAAATGTAACTTTCTTGCCGGCGGCAGATCAGATCGATCGACTGCTCACCATAGCACAAAGTCGCATTGCACTTAGTGTAGAGCACTTTTAAAAATTGAAATTGAGGACGGATGTCCAAGGTTTGGGCTGATGGATGCACTCTTGATGTGCTCGGCTGCGATGAGGTGGAAGGTGCAGGAGCAGGAGTGTTTCTCATCAGTCGGCACTCTTCTCGTGCAAGATTGTTTGGATGAAGGGTCCTCATGTGCTTCATCATACTTGCCGTGCTGCACAAGTATTTCTTGTTAGGATCCCCTCGCGACAGGACTCTTTTGCAAATCTTGCACGTGACCAAGGTGGCATTGGTCTCATTCTGCCCCTCGGGAAAAGTAAAAATTTTCCACACCACTGAAGAAAAACGTTCTTTGGGTGGTGCCTCCTCCAAAAATTCATCCTCAGAAATATGAGGAGATGCAGGTGATGCCTGCTTCCCTGGAGCCATTTTTGGTTGAAAAAAGTTGGAGCTAAGTGTAAACTTAGTGTAAAAAATCTTCTTCTCTCCAAAGAGATGGTCCTCTAAAGAAGGTCAAAGAAGAATGATTGAAATGGGTGGGGTCTTTCAATAGTTAGAAGAGGAAGTGTAATGAACCAATCAAATCTCTTTTTTTGCAGGTCACATGGGATCCGCGCACCCTGCGCTTACGCAGCACGCACCCAGCGCGCATCCGCGAAATCGAATTAAAAAAAATATAGGATTAGATGTAAAAATATATTACTTTTAAGACTAGTTTAGAGTTTGTCTTCAATTAATATTCACATGAAATACATAAATATGTTTTTTAAAATGTTAAATACTTCGCGGGATCCGCAAACCTACCGCGTCATAGACGCAGATGACGCATCGCGGAAGCGCGTAAACGTCGCATTACGTACATTGAACGTGTCGCGTATAGGCTGGGAGTCACGTACCGGTCGCATTGGAATCGCGCACTAACCACATACCCGACACATACCATGCGCGGATGCTATCGCGTAGGGATCGGGAACGGTGCGCCTAGGGTGCGCGGATCCAAAAACATGGAAAAAATATATATAAAATAAAGTTTTGAACATATAGTTTAAAAAATATTTTGAGAAATATAAAAAAATATGTTTGAAAAACCCATTAAATTCAAATAATATTTTTTAATTTGTAAAAGAATTAATTGAAAAAATAAGTTTAAAAAATGGTGATAAAAAAGTACTTAAAAAAAATATAATTAATGAAATCGACACACTGAATTTGAAAAATATACAAATCCAATCCAAATCATTAAACATGATATCTTCAGAGATAAGTTAAAGATAGGAATTAGCATTTAAAAAACCTTTGAAATTCACTGAAAAAACCATAGGTTTCATGCACGTTATAGTTAGGAATTGGCATTTAAAAAACCTTTGAAATTCACTGAAAAAACCAAAGGTTTCAGGGGCGTTATAGTTAGGAATTGGCATTTAAAAAACCTTAGAAATTCACTGAAAAAACCATAGGTTTCAGGGGTGTTATAGTTAGCTGGACATTTCCCTCGTACAAAACCCTAGAAATTCCCCTGTTATAGTTAGTTCAGCTAACTATAACTTGCGCCCCCGCAATGCACTGCTGATGACGTCACATATTACATCACTCATGACATGGTCAGTGACATCACTCATGACATCTCAAATGACATCACTGATGACATCACTGATGACGTCATCCAGTGACTGTGTGATTCTGTAAAGTTTAAATATGTTTTATATATTTATAGGGAAAGAACCTGTGGAAGAATGAGTGGGTGTACAAGTCTGTGAATGGATCCTTTTCTAGGTGCGTAACTGACTCTATAAGTGAGTCATTAAATGTATCTTACTGCAGACTAGTGACTAAACTGTGTGAATGTATGTATGTGTCTGTCTGTTGGTGTATAAGTGGCTGCATGGTTTTGTGAATAGCTATATGAGTGTCTATATGGGTTATTGATTGGTTGTCTGAGTATCTGTATGGGTGCCTGAGTGTTTGTGTGGGTAGGGTGTGTGTGACTGTGCATAGATGTGTGAGTGGGTGATTCTATGGGTGCACGGTTTTAAGAGTGCATCTGTGATGAACTGTATGGTTGAGTGAGTGCATGTATGGGTGTGTTAGGGATTGAATGTATATCTCAGTGGTACATGTGTGACTAACTACATATGTGAAAGGCAGTATATATGCTTGTAAGAGTATATAAGTGGGTAGATGTGAGAGTGTGTGATTGTGAGAGTGGCTGTATGGATGAGTGTGTGCTTGTATCAATGATTGTATAAGAGCGTAAGAATGTGGTACTATTTTTATGAGTAAGTGAACTTGAGTGTGTATATCTGCATAGGTGAGTAAATGGGAGTGTGATTAATTATTTGCATGACTGACTAAGTGTGAGAGTACCTCTATGGATGATTGGTGGTGTGTGAGTGTCTATGTAGGTGTATAAATGCATATGATAGTCTTGTAAGGAGTGACTGTAAGTATGAGTGACTGTACAGGTGAGTGAGTGCAGGTTTATGTAGTCCTAAGAGTTAATGAGTGGGTATGTACTTCTTGGTATTGGAGTATCTATGGTTTTGAGAATGGACGTCTGAAATTTTGAGTTGGTGTATCAGCGGTTAAATTAGGGTGTGAGAAGATCCAGTAATTTATCACATGGATGATGTCATCAGTGATGTCATCAGTGATGTCATTTGAGATGCCATCAGTGATGTCATCAGTGATGTCACTGACCATGTCATGAGTGATGTAATATGTGACGTCATCAGCAGTGCATTGCGGGGGTGCAAGTTATAGTTAGCTGAACTAATTATAACACGGGACTTTCTAGTGTTTTGTACGAGGGAATTTCCAGCTAACTATAACACCCCTGAAACCTATGTTTTTTTCAGTGAATTTCTAAGGTTTTTTAAATGCCAATTCCTAACTATTACGCCCCTGAAACCTTTGGTTTTTTCAGTGACTATATATATATACACAAATGCATAACCAATAAAGGCAAAAAGAAATAGCAACAGATCAAGCATTTCTCACTATTAAAACATAAGCATGATTAACACATATTAAAAACATTCATGCCAAACAGTAAAGGCATCTTTTTGGTAGAAACAGGTAGACAATGGGGAGGCGGGTGGGACAGTGTGAAATCCACAGGCAGATACTGTATCCACCAGAAAAAGCGTTACCGAAGGTAAGTAACTTGCTCTTCTGATGGATACTTCTGCCTGTGGATTCCTCACCTTTTGAATAGAATCCTCAAGCCGTACCTCACCCGGAGGAGGGTGTTCACCTGACTAGACCAAAAAATCTTGCAAAAGAGATCGAGCAATATGGCCATCCCTCCTATCCTCCGAATCCAATAATAATCGAATAATGTATAGTCGAAATTATATTGAAAATAATACTTTAAAAATACTTTTATTAATCAATTTAGACAAACACTTAAAGGAAAACTTTTATTTATAATTAATTTAAAGATATTTCATACTTTACAAATTACGCCGAAGTCGTGACCTCAGCGGGACTTTTCAAAATGGCTACCGGGATGCGCCCAGCCATCGTGGAGGGTGCGTGAAGGGTGCACAACTTCTGTATAATATAAAAAAAAAGAATGAATATAGTTTTCCTAACTAAAAATTATTCACAGTTTTTTTAATATATATATATAAAATATATAGGAGATAAAGAAACATCTTAATGAATGGCATGAACATAATTTACTCAACATTGAGGAGAAAAAATTTCTACTGAAAGAAAATCCAACAATTCCCACGATATATTTTCTGCCAAAAATTCATAAAACACTTATTAAACCACCAGGGAGACCAATTGTATCATCCTGTGATTCAATATATGAAAACATCTCTTCATACATAGACCGGTACCTTGCACCATTGGTAAAAAATCTTTCTTCGTACATTCAAGACACAAGTGACTTCTTACGGATCCTTGCTAACACATCATGGAACCCCAATTATCTTATGGCAACCATAGATGTAGTGTCATTGTACACATCCATAGAACATACCATTGGCTTAAATGCCTGTGCGTATTTTCTGCGACAAAAAAGTATACATGAATTGGAACACTCAGCCATGTTGCTTACTATGATTGAAACATGTTTAAACAACAATATATTTCTTTTCAATCACCAACTTTACCATCAATTATGTGGCTGTGCCATGGGAATTTCCTTTTCGCCCAATTATGCTAACCTCACAATGGGATGGTGGGAGAAGGAAATAGCATGGGGTCCACAGAACAACGCAGCACTAGACAAAATTGTTTTGTGGTCGCGATATATTGACGATCTGTTCTTGATCTGGAATGGAGATAAAGATGACTTCATGTCATACTTCGATACACTCAATAATAACAACATTGGATTCTCATTCACGTGCAATACAAGCCGTCAGAAAATTGATTTCCTAGATATATCAGTGTACATTGAAAATGATCAAATTGAAACTACTTTATTCAGGAAAAAAACAGCCACCAATAGCATCCTGCATGCAGACAGTTTCCATCCAAAGGCCCTACTCAGAAGCATCCCTTACGGTGAATTTATTCGCATGAAAAGAAATTGTTCAAAAGATGAAGATGCCAACAAAGAAATCCTTGAGTGTACCAAAAGATTACAAAAACGAGGTTATAAAATGAGAGATCTCAAGAAAAGCATAGACAAAGTAAAAACTAGAAGTAGAACCGATATCCTTGTCAAGAAACACTCACAATTGAACAACCAACATACCACCATCCATCAGGCAGCACCACGACTAGTACTTACATACAGCAAAGAATCGTATAAAATTCGACAAATCATCCAAAAATACTGGCCAATATTACAACAGGATCAAGATCTAGTGAACATCATTGGAACACAACCATCGATTTCATGCAAGAAGGTACAATCCATCAGAGACCTCACTACAAAGAGTCACTTCCAAACCATCCAAACTGTAGAACCAAACTGGCTCACAATACAACAAATTGGCTTCAGGAAATGCAACAATTGCAAAGCATGCAAAATTGGGAAAAACATGAGAACGCTCAAAGACCCAGAAGGCAAAACCATTCACATTCAACACAAAATAACATGTACAACGAAATTTGTAATATATGTGATTCAATGTGATTGTGGCATGCTCTACATAGGCAGCACCATCTGTATGCTGAAAAAGCGCATCTTAGAACACATTAGAGCGGTCAAAAACAGAGATCTATCATACGCCACCGCCAAACACATGCTTGCATGCCAGAAAGGTAATTGGATGAACATGTCATTTTTTGCCATCGACTCTATTGAAACAAATGAAAGGATGGGTGACCGACAAAGAAAATTACGACAACTTGAATCCAAATACATTATACGATTACGAACCAAGTACCCGAGAGGGATGAACTCGGATGAGGAACTTTATGTACATCGCTAACAGAACTCAGCCTACATAAAGACATCCTGGCATACGTATCCATTTTATAAATGCAGCTCTCTCCCCTCTCTTTTTTCTTGAAATTCAGCAAATGGTTACTGATACCTGTTGTACATTCTGTTATTAATCATTAACTTGTGAAACATATTTTTCCAATTATGAGGTTGGTCACTAATACCAGTTAACTCATTCCAATTGCCATTGACAATTGTTCAAATGCCTTTGTAATCAGAAACAGACGAATAAGTCTTTTTTCACTGTTACTAGGTGATTAATTAATTTTATTTTGTTAAAAATCCAAAAAAACTACAAATCCCAGAATTCCACGGGGCTCCAAATATTGTACAGGAAATGCTTTATAAATGCTACAGGAAGTAAAATCACCTACAGTGAACAAGGTCGACAAGGCTAAAACGCGTTGGTGTAACAGACGGGGACTCTGTTAAAACAATAAATCCTGTCAAGGTTCCTGAGTGCGAGTGTCATTTGTTTGAAAAAAAAAAAAAATATATATATATATATATAAAATAAAAAAACATAGGGTTGAGGTACATTAGACTTACAAATTTTCATTTAAAAAACCTTTGAAATTCACCGGAATAACCATAGGTTTCAAGCACGTTATAGTTAGAAATTAGCATTTAAAAAACAATAGAAATTCACTGAAAAAACCATAGGTTTCAGGCACATTATAGTTAGAAATTAGCATTTAAAAAACCGTAGAAATTAACGGAAGAAACCATAGGTTTCAGGAACGTTATAGTTAGTTAGACATTTCACTCTTACAAAACCATATAAATTCCGGCACTATAGTTAGTTCTGCTAACTATAACTCGCGCCCCCGCAATGCACTGCTGATGATGTCACATATTACATCATTCATGACATGGTCAGTGACATCACAGATGACATCACTGATGACATCTCAAATGACATCACTGATGACATCACTGATGACATCATCCACGTGACAATCTGATACACCTCATCTTACACTAGTATAACCTTTCATCACTCACTGTGAAACCATTGACACACCAATACCAGTTACTACATACTCACTCACTGATTCCTAAGTCTACACACACAACTCCCCATTGAAATACAGAATCATTTATACATACAGTCACTAATTAATAGAACACTATCAAATGCACTTATACACATATATAGACATTGACACATCGGCAGTCATCTTAGTCAGTTATGCAGTCATCCTACTCACTCATGAAAAGAATTAATCACACTTACATTTACTTACTTACACAATTATCCAACAACACCTCATTTATTCAAACACATAGTAACTCATAGTTAATATGTTAAAAAATCACCATTACAATTATACACTCATTCATATAGTTACTCTGACAATCAGTGACTCTTACACATACTTATTTATATACACCAACTCTCACATACAATGCCTTTTATTTTTTTACTTTGTTGAAGATGTAAAACTAAAACATATATTTGCTCACCAACACACAAATAAATACACTCAGTCACACAAACAACTGTTTCCACATGCACTCTTAAACCTATACACCTAGTCAATCAACCATTCACACATCAATGCATAGAGTAATACACACCCCATCCATCACACACACACTCAGTTTCCCATACAAATACTCACCCAACTAATCAATAACTAATATACACACTCATGTAGTTAGTGACCAACTGATGCAGCATATTATACAACAACAGAGACAGTGCTGCACACATTCACATAGTTTAGTTACTAATCCATGTATTAAGTGAGACACTTTTAATTACTCACTTAAACAGACAGTCAGACAGCTACTAAATCCTCCATCCAGACAGTCATATATCCACTCAATCTTCAATATAGATTGGTATATATATATATAATACATATTTAAATTTCAAACTAAACCACATTCGCTGGATGATGTCATCAGTGATGTCATCAGTGATGTCATTTGAGA
This sequence comes from Triturus cristatus, assembly GCF_964204655.1. Taxonomy (NCBI): domain Eukaryota; kingdom Metazoa; phylum Chordata; class Amphibia; order Caudata; family Salamandridae; genus Triturus; species Triturus cristatus. The sequence continues at coordinate 822,655,213 of NC_140591.1, forward strand.
TGTCATCAGTGATGTCACTGACCATGTCATGAATGATGCAATATGTGACATCATCAGCAGTGCATTGCGGGCGCGCGAGTTATAGTTAGCAGAACTAACTATAATGGAGGAATTTCTATGGTTTTGTACGAGTGAAAAGGACAGCTAACTATAACACCCCTGAAACCTATGTTTTTTTCTGTGAATTTCTAAGGATTTTTAAAGGCTAATTTCTAACTATAACGTCTCTGAAACCTATGTTTTTTTCAGTGAATTTCAAAGCTTTTTTAAATGCTAATTTCTAACTATAACGTCTCTGAAACCTATGTTTTTTTAGTGATACATATATACATACATATATAAACATATATATAATCTGCATATCTACATAAATATAAATATAAATGCATGCATACATATACATATATGCATACATATGCATGTTATGTACATGAAACTTTGAAAAACACTAATAAAAGCAAAGCTAAAAAGCCACCTAATTACAAACAGAATTGCTTTAACTTAAACGAGGGCGAGACCTATTGCATTTTCAATGCTTGTTTACTTTGGTTCCATCAAGAAAGCATTCAGATGTGTCACACGGTTGCCATAAATTCTGAATGTTAGCACTCTAGTTGCTCATTAGATCACTGTAGTAAAGCTCCTGCTCACCAGGGAAGTCTGCTGCTGGTATTCCAAGTGCATGTTTCAGTCTGCATGTCAGAATTTTTTATTGAAATAGAAGAGGATTTGAGAAGTCAAAATGTGCCCTAATTTTTCTTTCTGCAGCACAAATCATACTTTCTATGGCAAACTGAACCCCCTCATTTTGTTCCTTTTTAAATTAAATGTTTTAAGAGTTACCATTTTATTCCAATCAAGATGGCTTCAGTTGTGCAATACGTTTGTCATAAAAAAGACTGCTAGAGCTCTAATTGTTCTTTAGAACACTCTCGGACATTCTGTCATTGGGCTATACTTGGGCTACATCTGGGTGATATTTGTGCTATATTTGGGCTCTTTTGTCTCTGGTGGCCATCTTGGGAGACTTATTTGTTATGAGGTTTCCTAATTTGCTCATTTACTACAGTCTCCTCAGTAGGAAATACTTTCAGTTTTCTACTTTGATTACATCAAGAAGGCATTAAGATGTGTCACACATTTGCCATAAATTCAGATTGTTAGCACTCTAGTTGCTCATTAGATCACTGTAGTAAAGCTCCTGCTCACCAGGGAAGTCTGATGCTGGTATTGAAAGTGCATGTTTCAGTCTGCATGTCACAATTATTTAATGAAATAGAAGAGGATTTGAGAAGTCACTCAAAATGTGCCCTAATTTTTCTTTCTGCAGCACTAATCATACTTTCATACTTTCTATGGCAAAATGAACCCCCTCTTCGTGAAATTTTCAAAACTCGTGGCCCGCTCTGGTCCGCTCCTATCCTGAAAGTCTCAGGGTGATTCGTCAAGCGGGGGCTGAGAAAAAAGGGGGGTCCCAAACGTGTATTCCCCATGCAATTTTCCATAGGGACCTTTAGTCGCAGTTACAGCCCGAACTGCTGAACGGAATTACACCAAAATTGGCAGAAAGGTAGACCTTGGTTCAGAGTCGTGCCTTTTGCTTACATGGGGTAAATCCGTTCAGTAGTTCCTGAGAAAATCAAAATCAAAATCACATATATATCTGGGAAGAGCCTAACCACACATCTCATCGTGAGAGCTGATTGGCTGTCAGCACTACATCCAAGAAGTGTTGGCAGCCATCTTGGGGCCAATATACATGATAGCACCTCATTAAAAAGCATTGCAGTTAATAAAAGGTTTTAAGACTTTAGTTACATTATAAATCATTTGTTGATGGTACCATACTCATTTTAGGAATTGTGGTGTGTTCTAAGGTGATTTTACCATGTGAAAAAGCTTTCTGTTGGGATATCAGGAATTATGTTTGAGAGAAAACTATTTTCTCATGCTTTTCCCACAGAGGTTTGGAAGGTGATCTATAAGCTAAACTGAGAGCATATTTTCTGTAAATTCACATTATCTTTCTCAGTCATGTGAACATGAAGTCTGACATTCTCAGTAAAACATGTACATCCAACAAGGGCAGAGACTGTCAGTTAATTCCTTTGTGTTCTACTGCAGCTTCCCAGAGTGTTCTAAGGAACAACTAGAGTGCTAACAGTCCTACATATGACAAACGTATGCACACCTGAAGTCATCTTGATTGGAATAAAGTGGTAACTCTTAAAACATTTAATTTAAAAAGGAACAAAATGAGGGGGTTCATTTTGCCATAGAAAGTATGATTAGTGCTGCAGAAAGAAAAATTAGGGCACATTTTGAGTGACTTTTCAAATCCTGTTCTATTTCATTAAAAAATTCTGGCATGCAGACTGAAACATGCACTTTCAATACCAGCAGCAGACTTCCCTGGTGAGCAGTAGCTTTACTACAGTGATCTAATGAGCAACTTGAGTGCTAACATTCTGAGTTTATGGCAACTGTGTGACGCATCTGAATGCCTTCTTGATGGAATCAATGTAAAAAACTGAAAGTGTTCCTACTGAGGAGACTGTAGTAAATGAGGAAATTAGGAAACTTCATAACAAATAAGTCTCCCAAGATGGCCACCAGAGACAAAAGAGCCCAAATGTAGCACAAATATCACCCAGATATAGCCCAAGTATAGCCCAATGACAGAATGTCCCAGAGTGTTCTAAATAACTAGAGAGCTAACAGTCTTACTTATTACAAAAGTATGGCACACCTGAAGCCATCTTGATTGGAATAAAGTGGTAACACTTAAAACATTTACTTTGCAAAGGAACACAATGAGGGGGTTCATTTTGCCATAGAAATTATGATTAGTGCTGCAGAAAGAAAAATTAGGGCACATTTTGACTTCTCAAATCCTCTTCTATTTCATTAAAAAAATTCGGACATGCAGACTGAAACATGCACTTTGAATACCAGCAGCAGACTTCCCTGGTGAGCAGTAGCTTTACTACAGTGATCTAATGAGCAACTAGAGTGCTAACATTCAGATTTTATGGCAAATGTGTGATACATCTGAATGCCTTCTTGATGGAACCAAAGTAAACAAGCATTGAAAATGCAATAGGTCTCGCCCTCGTTTAAGTTAAAGCAATTCTGTTTGTAATTAGGTGGCTTTTTAGCTTTGCTTTTATTAGTGTTTTTCAAACTTTCATGTACATAACATACATATTAGTATAGTAGATATAGTAGAGAGCGAGTAGTAGAGACTGAGTAGTGGAGAGTGAGTAGTAGAGAGTAGTAGAGAGTGAGTAGTAGCGAGTAGTAGAGAGTGAGTAGTAGAGAGTGAGTAGTAGAGAGAGAGTATTAGAGAGTGAGTATTAGAGAGTGAGCAGTAGAGAGTGAGTGGTAGAGAGTAGTAGAGAGCAGTAGAGTGAGTAGTAGAGAGTAGTAGTCAAGTCAAGTCAAGTCAAAATTGCTTTATTTCGATAGCAAATATATTCTTACAACTTTCAATTTATAAAAGCCATAAAAATATTTTAAAAAGAGACAACAATTTAGAAGAAATGAAATCCGATAAAACATTAAGTCATCAAATTCATCAATTTCTAATTGCCCTAAAGATTACAAAAAATGGTGGTAGTAAGAATGAGCTTGGGTAAGTAATATATAAAAATTCATCGCAAGCCCTTCTTCACATAAAGCCCCCTTTCCCTCCCCCACCCCCCCATTAGGTTGTTCTTGGACCAGAAATAGGGAATAAAGTGTCAGTGCATAATACCATGTGCAAATCATCAAGATGAGAATATAGAGACATAATTCATTAAAAAACTCCATGCAAAAATTTGAACCTTCCAATCCAGGCACTACCAAGATATTTGGCTACACCACAAGCAAAGAGAGACCGCACATCGGCCTTTAGAAAATGTAAAGCAGCACGGTATTCGCGCGTCTTCAACTCTCTGCAAATGGCTTTAAGCCATCTGGTTCTTATACTTATGTTAGCAGGGCAGCCAAACATGAAGTGGGCTATGGTCTCTACCGGTGTTTTACAACAGGGGCATCTTAGTGGTGTCCGATGTGGGGTGCTCCATTTCGCAGTTAACTCTCTAACCGGCAGCGAGCCTACCCTAAACTGTATATAGAGTGCTCTATCCCATGGTATTTGGATAAAATCTAAATACGGTTCTAAAAATGTGTATTGCTTGTGGAGGTAAAACTCCTCTGTCAGTCTGCCTACTCCTGAATTATTAAGCTCTTGGGCATTGACCCAAGCCCAGTAGCATCTTTTGAAGTCAGCCTTGCTAGGGGGGGTTTGTGTATCACATGCTTCCTTTAGGCCTAATGCGATAAGAGATTTTTTGAGATTGTGTATCCAACTAATTCTTTGGTTGACATCTAAGGCCATGACTTCTGTTAGCGTGGCGGCGTAGCTAGTTAATTCTGGGGTACGGCATAAGTGAGCCCAGAATAACAAGGGTCGTGTGGTAAATAAAATTCATTACCGGGACTTAATTTGATACAGAAACATAATAAAATAGCTCAGTAAAATAAGAGGCAGAATCCGTGGTATTAGAGGTTCGGAATGGGCTTTATTCCAATGATCGATTATAATCGGTTGCTCCAAGTTCCATCACCACGGAGGTTCAGGAAGTGAAGTACATACTTTATTGACAAGAAATGATTTTTATAGAACATACATTACAATGAAGTGAATGCAGTAGGCGTAACAATTGATAAGGAAAATGACGATTCATATGCGTAACCGAAAATGGGTGTAATAAGGAGTAAAAAGGAACATAATTGGTTATGATGTCATATATAGGTGGATCTATAAGATAATACTTGGCATAGATGCGCGCGCAGCAGCATGACGTGTGATTGACGTGCAACTAGGGGGTGAAGGGGACTTGACATTTAGCTCTACATGTGGAGACGAAAAGTCTGGGGGGTCAAGTCAACCTAATCCCAAATCATATCTAACATCCTATGTTTAAAGAACTATGTTATCCACAAAAGAAGGACTCTCGGACAGAATCTATTCTATACTGACTGTGCGTGCGTGTACAAGCGTCTAAGTGTCTACACTAAATGCGAGGGGGTAGGAATATTCCATGGTAACAGGGCTATGAATTACTTGCATGAGGACAGAGAAGCCGGGCCTTTTGCTCGGTAGCTGGAAGAATGTTTACTTAAACTAATAGACAGGAATGCATCGGCTAAGGAGTGAAGCAGATAATTCGAAGGTGAAATACAGTTCTTGGCAGAGAATAGGCTGATGTCAGGCTTCGTGAGCCGCGCAGAGAATGAGACAAAGTTCATGGTCACAGATGCAGGCTCAGACCGGAGTTTTCAGAGGCAGAAGGCAAGAAGAGTTTGATGACAGAATCAGGGCCTACTTGCCTGGACTGTAAAATGGCATAAGTGAACCATATAAAACCGGTGGCCTTTCATACTTAGGAATGGAATATCCAGCCTATTCATGGCGGATCTGACAGAGGACATGTTGACGGTGGACGCACATGTGTTTGCGTCTTCATAACTGGAACTGGAGGGAACATACATGTACTTGTAACATGCACATAGAACCGTTACGGTCCAAGATAGGGGACATAACTGACCAGAAAAATCCATATTTCCACATTCCCTCCTTGTCCCCTACTTGCCCGTTAAGAGATATCAATCTTCATCAATCCATTGATCTGTTCATATAACATCATTTGTTCTTCTTTCTTCTTCCGTGACGAATGAAATCTTGGTGGTGGAATACACGATGTGGCACACAGGCCACAGATCGCTGGTCCACATTGTAGACATAGACAGCAACTGAATAGTATGAGAAGGCCAATACCTAGGAAGGATAGAACTCTCCATCCCCAGGCTGATATCACACTCCAAAACCAACCGGACCAAGTCCAAGTGCCTGGGTTCTGGTGTATCTGGCTTACAATCTTATGAAGGCGAGTTATGGCTTTATATACAGATGGCGAATTTTCTGGTATGAATACGCAGCAGCTTGATCCGATGACCCTACAAGCTCCGCCCCTATCAGCCAGGATGACGTCAAGGACAAGGCGATTTTGAAGCACAACAATCCGCATAGCAGACTGCTCTTCTGTTAAATTGCCTAAGGCGGAAATAGTTTCATTCACTACTGCTTCAAGGGTTCTAGTTAATCTACGTATCAGTTTGCTATTAGTAACAGTACCTATATAGGGAAAGATGCCTTTATTAAAATCTACATACTTGTCCCATGCCGTCTCAGTATAATCGACAATTGGGAGATCTCTCCGCTCTCTGTTGTGTACTAAATGAATATTTCTATAATAATCAGGAGGAGCTAGGAAAACAGGTGGCAAAAGAAATGCAATGTAGCAGGTACCATCCCAGTCTAGAGGTAGACGCATATATGCGGTCTGACCACATATAAAGTAGGAGTGGCTCTAAATGAAGATTTGCCTTGATCACTGAATTCTACTATAGTAGTGCATTTACTATGGCCCATATGTATGGAACCAACCTTTCTTACACACAATTCACCCTTCGCTGGGAATACTGACATGGTTGGTAAAACTAGTTCAACTTCGGATTTGACATTTAGAATCATGAGATTAGGTGTAAAGTTACCTAATCCATATACTTCATTTTCTAGATCAGTTCCTGTTCCTTTGGGGCGACCCTCCTTGTCAGGGTAACAGACTTTGAATAAAACTAGGTTCAGATTTCCCCATACCCACTGGTCTTGATAAACTGCTGTGTCTGAGTCTATGGAATTCATTAAACTAAACCATGCTCCACAGGAGCCATTATGTGTAAACGGATGTGGGAAGAAAGGCAGGACTCCTTCATAATTCTGATAGGGAGGGAGCCGGCCACACACCCAACAATTAGTTGCATTACTAGTCTGATGGGAATGGTGTAACATACTAATGAAAGTGTTATTGTGCAGCGCAAGTCTATAAGAAAATTCATGCGGCGGTAGGTCACTAAAAGAGTGTTCAGCAGTAATATTGTAAACGTTTCTGGCAATAGGGTAATATATGTGCAACAATATACTTGCAGTAATTATTAAAAGACTTAAGAAAAACAAGATTAATAATGTCACTATGCAATGGCTACGCAGTGATTTACAATACGCCTGTCGTTTCATCATTTTTCGCGACTGTCCATGATTCAGGTCTAGGGGATACATGTCGGAGACAGATTCAACCGCTTCACCTTGGAGAGGACTTAAACAATCAAATCGTCCGACGGTTTGGGTCTAAGTTTCAGCTTATAAAGTTCCTTACTGGTGGCTTCAGCCAAAGGTAGTTTTGAGTCAATGGGTGAGGACACACGAGGTGGGCTGTTTACATCTGAAGGAAGTCCATGAAATTTCTTGATATGACTTGAATGCACCCATCCTTTCCTGCCCTCGATCTTCACGGCTGTCCTTGTGGTCAGCAGGACCAACTGGGGTGTCTTCCACCTGGGCTCCAGCTGAGTCTTTCGGTCGAAATTTCTCACAAGCACAAGGTCCCCCGGAACTACGTCATGGGGTTTCACCTCAGTATTGTCGGGAAAGGCTGCAGCTACCTGTGAACGACAAGATTGTAGTGCAGACATCAAGGAAGCCAAGTAATCTGTCAGCATATTACAGTCAATATCAGTTATTTTGCGTGGTATAGGCGTCCCCCACATATTTGGTGGTCTGCCGAAGATCACCTCATACGGGGATAGCCCTGTTCGAGAGTGTGCTACCATTCTCATGTAAAAGAGTGCAACTGGTAACGCTACTACCCAGTCGACACCTTTCTCTCTGCATATTTTGGGCAATCTGATTTTCAGTATCTGATTATGTCTTTCTACGAGACCTGCTGCTTCGGGGTGTCGGACACAGTGGAATTTCCACTGATATCCTAACAGAAGTGAAACATGTTTCATTAGTTCGAATGAGAACGGCTGGCCGTTATCTGAGTGAACAACACGTGGTAAACCGTATCGTGGGAAGAATTCTCGAACTAACTGTTTGGCAGTAGTCGGGGCAGTGTAATCTGAAACCGGGTATGCCTCCGTCCAACGGGACAGAGCGCAGACAACTACGAGAACATATTTGAATCCTCGACATCGTTCCATCTGGATATAATCCATCTGGAGTACTTCAAAAGGGTGATTAGGAGGATGAAATCCACCCTGTTCTACGGGAACGCTTTTTCCTGGGTTGAACTGGCAACAGATCATACAGGTACGGACCTTTTGTTTGGCTGCTGCTCGCAAATGTTTATTGAACCAAATGTGTTGAATGCTGTCTAGCATAGCTTTTTCTCCTAGATGTGCTGGACTATGTATAGTGTTAACTATAACTTGGACCATTGAATCAGGAAGGAACCACACAGACTTTTCCTTCATCATCCATCCTTGGTCCGTTTGGATCCCTCCTAATTCAGTCCATTTCTTTATTTCGTCTGGTGTAGCATGTGTCTGTATGTCAATTACGTCAAGGGTAGGATCTTTAACTGTCATACAATGTGTCGGCATCGGGACTATTGTCTTTGTCATGTCGGATGTTTGAGTTTGAGCAGTCTGTTTAGCTGTTCTGTCGGCTAGATCATTGCCTTGAGAAATGATATCAGTAACCTTCGTATGAGCCTTACATTTCATAATTGATATTGCAGTGGGTAGATGTATTGCATCTAATAAGGCATGAATGAGGGGTCCGTGCAGAATGTGGGCACCGTGGGAAGTTAAATAACCTCTCTCTCGCCATAGCACGCCGAAGTCATGTACAACTCCGAATGCATAACGTGAATCAGTGTATATGTTGACTTTTTTATTTGTGGCTTGAATACAGGCTTGTGTCAGAGCGATGAGCTCTGCGGCTTGAGCTGACAAAGTATTTATGCGATCAGTTTCAATTATTTCAGTGTCTGTTGTGACTGCGTAAGCAGCCACCAACTCTCCTGTATTTGTTCTCATACATGAACCATCTACATACAATGTCAGGTCTGGGTCTGACAATGGGACATCGGTTAAGTCTTGTCTAGGTTTCGTCGTTATTGTAATAACTTCAATACAGTCATGGGCTAGTGGGTCTGTTCCGGTTACTGGCAAAAGTGTGGCAGGATTCAATGTGTTACAGCGTCTGATTTCTATATGTGGCTGAAACAATGTAAGTTCGTACCCTGTAAGTCGCGCTATAGTCAAGTGTTGTGTTTGCGTTCTATTTACAAGAACCTCTACTGCGTGTGGTACTTGAACTGTCAATGGATGTCCTAACACTATGGCGTCGCTCTGCCTTATTGCTAAAGCTGTCGCTGCTACTGATTTTAGGCATGCAGGCAAAGCCTGGGCTACGAGATCTAATGTACTAGAAAAATAAGCACATGGTTTGTGTGCTCCTGCTTGTTCCTGTGTGAGTACTGACAAGGCAGTACCTTTGCGTTCTGTAACAAAGAGTGTAAACTGTTTTCTGTAACATGGCGTTGCTAAAACAGGTGCTTGACATAAAGCTTTCTTTAGGCTTTCAAAAGCTTGTGTATGTTCCTGAGTCCAAGGGAGAACAGTCGATGTGGCTGCCTCCTGTGTTGTCAACTGAATGAGTGGTTTTGCTAGAAATGCGTACTGAGGGATCCACTGCCTGCAATATGAAGTGAGGCCTATGAAAGCCCGCACCTCCTTTTGTGTCTTGGGTATTGGCATGTTAGCTATTAACTGAATGCGGTCGGGTGTAAGCTGCCTTCCCTCCTTGGACAGCGAGTGTCCAAGATAAATAACTCGCTGGACACAGAATTGCAGCTTAGAAGGGGACACCTTGTGCCCCTTTTCGGCTAGAAATTGTAAAGCTGTCAGTGATGCTTTTTCACATTCCGGTTCGCTTCTCGCGGTGATCAGCAGATCATCGACGTATTGAAGCAGAGCAGTGTTAACTGGCATGTGGATACTGTCGAGTTCTCGTTTCAGTGCTTGGCTATAGATGCTGGGGCTTTCTGTAAATCCTTGAGGTGCGCGTGAGAATTTAAAGCTACGCCCATTTAAACTAAATCCGAACAAATATTGGCTTTCCGGATCTATTGGGACGCTGAAAAAGGCATTCTTGAGATCGATTACAGTAAAGAATGTCGCTTCGGAATCAATAGCTGTCAGTAATGACGAGATATCTGGGACCACAGGAAATTGTGGCACAATGCATTTGTTTAATTCGCGCAGATCAATAACCAATCGATATACTGGCGGGGCCTTTGGATCTGTTCGTTTAAGAATCGGAATTATCGGTGAATTACATACATTGGAGTCTGTTTCTACAACTACTCCTTGGGTAATGAGCTCGTCAATGATTTGTAGTAAAGCCACTACAGCATCTGGTGGTAACTTGTATTGTCGCATTCGTGGTAGCACCACTCCTGCCTTTAATGTGACTCGATATGGTGTAATATTCATGCATCCAACATCAGTAGGGCCTTGTGCCCATAGATGTGTAGGTAAAGTCTGCAGTCGGGGATCCATGTCTCTAGACACATAGTGACCTTTAAAATCACGTAAAAACAACCTTACTCCTTCCGGAGAACTACATATTATAGCTCCTAGAGCTTTCAGTGTTTTTATTCCTAACAGATTTTCTGGACATGATTTAGTAAGCAATAAATCTGTAGTTCGGGTCAAAGGTCCTATCGTAAGTGGGAGAGGCTGTGACACTTCATTAACAATAGGTTTTCCTGAAAAACCAAGGGAAATATTCTGTGAGCCTGAGAGGGGTGCCCCTGGAACTTCACTACGTTTTATGGTTGTTCGACTTGCCCCTGTATCGAGTAAAAAATTTCTGTCTTGGCCTAATAATTCACTATGTACATAAGGTCCTTCTTGATCTACAGGGATCTCGATAAGGGGTAAGTCAACTTCCCTCTCTAGGCTTGTTCATGCGTATCGTTGATAATCAGGATAGTCGTACTGTGCGGTCTGGTACAGTTGTCGTGTCGTGGTTTGCGTGGCAGCAACAGGCAGCGCTGGTGCAGCTGGCACAAACTGTACAGGCTGTGGTGGAGCTGGCATGGACTGTGCATGCTGCGGAGCTCCTTGTTCATTCTGGTCCTGTCTAGGTGGCCGTGGTCTTTCTTGTGTTTTACCTATAGTGATATTATGTTTCAAAACTGGACAATCGTGTACGTAATGTCCTGGTTTTTTACAATAATTGCATGTCCCTTTTACAGGTCCTGCTGAATCACCGGAATGTGTCATACCCTTTTTATGTCCTTCAGCTGGAACTGTCTGAGAAACTAGCATTTTCATTTTCGTATCTTTCATGCATCTGTGTTCATGTTCTTGTTCCTCTCTAATTCTATTGTGATGGTACTGTAACATTTGTAACATTTGTGACGGAGTGTTACCTTGCCAGGTACTCTCGAATTTTAATACTCTATTCTTTACTTGGGGCAGGGCATTTTCTACTAATTTTGTTACAAACAGATGTGGGTATGATTCGCTACTTGCTTTTAGGCCACTATTTATACCAAAACATTTTTCAAATCGGGCATAGTAATCACTAGTGTCTTCATCTTGCTTCTGCTTACAGGCTGAAATTGTACCCCAATCTTCCTTTTTCGTAGTTAATAAACGTGGCAGTACCTGTACTAATAAACCTGGTAGTGCTTTAGTTTTATCCCCAAGTCCTGCTCCTGCAGTTCGGGCCTTTTCTTCCGCTTCTAATACTGACCATTCTATCTTTTGGTCTCCTACCTCCCACTCTTTTTCCCTGAGTTTCTCATAAATGCCAGCAGGCATCAATACCTTTAATATTGTCATAATGTCGGGATAGGTATACTCTCCCATGAGTAACATGTCTTTAATTTCTCGGTGAAAACCCGCTGGATCTTTGTCATGACTGGGTACCACTTTCTTCATTTCTAACAATTCTATTTTCGATATGGGCGTATATACAAATACGCGCTTAAACTCGTTGTCCTCGCCCTTTATTGGGTGCACTTCTCGTAAGGGATTCTGTCTATCCATGTAATACGTGGTTCTTTCCTTGATGGGCAATGAGACACGGTCTGAACATACAAAAAGAATATACTGCTTTCTTGATTCTAGAATTTCTTTAATTAATTTAGTACCTGAACCTCTCCATCTATTCATAAGCAATTCAGTCAATATGTCAGGTAAGGGACCAGGGTCCGAATGCTGACTCTGATATAGTATAATGAGTTGTTGAATCATATAAATCCCAGCTAACCGCTGTTCATCTGGGGTGAGATTCAAAAATGTGCGTGCTACTGTATCATCACTATATTTTCCGGGACTGTCCACCCAATGGACAGCTGCCCTAGCTAAATCTTGTTCATCCATAGAATCGAGGAAATGATAACCCCTTCGTTCTCGGAGTAGTTTGTCGGCGGCTTGGAACGAATGCTCGTTAGACCTGATGTTAATTATAGGTATTTGGAAATTCCTGTTATTATCTGGACATATCGGACGTATCGGGTCAATAGGACATCTATTACTATTACAAGATCTTCCTCTACCTACATAGGCTATGGTGTCTGACTGTCCTGCGGGCAGTCCAGACCCTTCCTCCTCGTTTTGTTCGAACTCGTCTACCGCTAATCTTTCTTCGTGTAGGCGTTCTATTTCTTTACGGATCTTTCGGCCCATGGCTATTATACAATTTTGCTTATCATGTCTACCTTCTGATATATTCTGGCTCCATCTGGTAAGAATTTGCATTGCTTCCGGGTCTACCCCCGGTCGGTCTTCATTTCTGATCACACAATTTATGAGGAAACGTAACAGTTCCCCCTGTATCTCCACTTTCTGGTATTCCATAGCTCTGTTAATACATTCTGGATCTCGCCCTGTTTGGACAAAATGATATATTTTATCTAGATGCGCAGTCATTCCTGGTAACTTCCCTAAATACACTGCGGCTCGTCTGATACGTAATGATGCCATGATCATTTCGTCCTCTTTGCCGGGCACAGGGTCATATCTACAATCTATAAGAAGTTCCTTAAGCGTACGGGCATTTATGAGTTTGGGGGTACGTGAATGTGCTGACTCTTGAAAAGTAAGTTTGTTTATTCTGGGTGGCGTAGAAAAAATGTTGCTAGCACCTCCCGTAGCCCCATCTGGGGTGTCAGGTGTGAAAGGATTCGTTGAACGTGACACAGCAACTATAGGTGTGGACACAGCTATAGAAGTAGCTGTAGGAACGGATGTAGAAACAGATGTGCTTGCCGGAACTTGTGACACGATCTGTTGCTGTAGGGATACGGGTACTGGATCTTGGCGTTGAACCTCCCTGGTATGCGGTCTATGTGGGGCGGAATTAGCATATTCGGGAGCTGCGTCGTCTAAATATGAGGAAAGAAAAACATCTTCTGCGGTTCTAGGATGCCCCTTAGGGTGTACCTTTATTGGGAATAATGGGGGCGGCAAGTCTTTCGGTATCTCTGGAGTAGCCTTAGGTAATCCTTCGGCTAGAAGGGGATACATACCATTCATAAGGGCATTTCTTTGTCTATCCACTTGTTCTGATTTCACTCGGATACCTTCTTCAATTAATAAATTTTCTCGAACTTTATTTGAACTCTCTTTATTCTTTTCTTCCTGTCGGAGTGCTTTTTCTGTGCGTCTATGAGATTCTTTACGCCATAACTCAACGGCGTCTTTCTGTGACTGTCTGACTTTCCTTTTCCATAACTCTTCTTCTACTTTCATGATGCACTCTGCATCCCAGGTTCCCGCTGTGGGCCACCTCTGACTTTCTGGTAATTCCTTGGTGTATTCTACCCATAAATCAAGAAATAATATAGCGTCTAAGCCATGTTTATGATACATGAAGTACCCTGGAGTGTCCCTAGGAGGAATAGGAACGGCTTCTTCGAGTACCCCTTTTCTTGTAGTAATCTGTCTTAGTTTTGAAAAGAGCGGCATGTTGAGAACTGATCTGATACTTGATTTTTGAACAAACTTAATACAGTAAACACGATAATGAACAGTCATTCATACCACAATATGCAGGACGTTTAACACATTAAACATTAAACATTAAACATTTTTTTTAACCTTTAAAATAACCAACAATGATGATCGTCTGCATAACTAATCACCAAGCATAATTCTTTGACAATAACTAGATACTTCGGATTACTTGATATACTGCTAAACAGTACATATACACTGCTAAAACAGTGCAGACCGGATTTGTGTACCCAAACCCGTCTTGACCGGCACAACCTATGTGCACGTCAGAAATGCCTCCCCAGTAATGGTACTCACCGGGTAGCTTCGGAAACGGAAGGCCTCGGAAACTGAACTTGGACCGGACTGGACTCGACTCGACTCGTCGGAAACTGGACTCGACTTCGAACTGGTGGGCCTCTGTATACCTCGGATCTTGCTCTCTCAGCTAGGCTCTGGTCGGGATACTTCGCACTTCTCACCGCCTCGTCTGGGTGTTGATCGCAGCCTCAGTCGCCCCCGCTTGACCGGAGGGAGATACAGGAAATCCTGCTGGTACGCGTTATTGTCCGTCCAGCTGTGGCAGGAGACCGGGCCTGCAACTCACCGCCGGCGCGTGAGATGAGAAAGTGTCCCTGTTCGGGCGCCATTCATGTGGTAAATAAAATTCCTTACCGGGACTTAATTTGATACAGAAAAATAATAAAATAGCTCAGTAAAATAAGAGGCAGAATCCGTGGTATTAGAGGTTCGGAATGATCGATTATAATCGGTTGCTCCAAGTTCCATCACCACGGAGGTTCAGGAAGTGAAGTACATACTTTATTGACAAGAAATGATTTTTATAGAACATACATTACAATGAAGTGAATGCAGTAGGCGTAACAATTGATAAGGAAAATGACGATTCATATGCGTAACCGAAAATGGGTGTAATAAGGAGTAAAAAGGAACATAATTGGTTATGATGTCATATATAGGTGGATCTATAAGATAATACTTGGCATAGATGCGCGCGCAGCAGCATGACGTGTGATTGACGTGCAACTAGGGGGTGAAGGGGACTTGACATTTAGCTCTACATGTGGAGACGAAAAGTCTGGGGGGTCAAGTCAACCTAATCCCAAATCATATCTAACATCCTATGTTTAAAGAACTATGTTATCCACAAAAGAAGGACTCTCGGACAGAATCTATTCTATACTGACTGTGCGTGCGTGTACAAGCGTCTAAGTGTCTACACTAAATGCGAGGGGGTAGGAATATTCCATGGTAACAGGGCTATGAATTACTTGCATGAGGACAGAGAAGCCGGGCCTTTTGCTCGGTAGCTGGAAGAATGTTTACTTAAACTAATAGACAGGAATGCATCGGCTAAGGAGTGAAGCAGATAATTCGAAGGTGAAATACAGTTCTTGGCAGAGAATAGGCTGATGTCAGGCTTCGTGAGCCGCGCAGAGAATGAGACAAAGTTCATGGTCACAGATGCAGGCTCAGACCGGAGTTTTCAGAGGCAGAAGGCAAGAAGAGTTTGATGACAGAATCAGGGCCTACTTGCCTGGACTGTAAAATGGCATAAGTGAACCATATAAAACCGGTGGCCTTTCATACTTAGGAATGGAATATCCAGCCTATTCATGGCGGATCTGACAGAGGACATGTTGACGGTGGACGCACATGTGTTTGCGTCTTCATAACTGGAACTGGAGGGAACATGCATGTACTTGTAACATGCACATAGAACCGTTGGGGTCCAAGATAGGGGACATAACTGACCAGAAAAATCCATATTTCCACAGTCGTAACCTAGCTATGTCTTTAAAGGAGTGCCTACCCATATCTTTTAACAACGTTTTCAATGGCACACTGCGTGGAAGCATCACTAAATTTCTTAAAAATTTATGTTCAGACATGCAAAGACTTTCGGTATTCTCGAAACCCCACAGTTCAGCTCCATAAAGAGCTGAAATGACTGCTTTTGCAGCATAGATTGTAAGAGCAGGAGCCACAGGTCTACTGTGCGAGGAGCAGTGTTCTTTGATTAAAGTGCTTGTGACACGCTTATGGTTTAGTAGTATTTTGTCAGTGTGATGCCTCCATCGCATTTTATCGTTGTCTCATTCCCAAATAATCGAACATTGAGACTTTTTCCAAGCGTTTACCATCTAGGGTAAAATTGTCTCTATATGGCTTGTAAGGGTTAAATGTCATAAGTTTCGTCTTTAAGGTGTTCACAATCAAACCCCTGGACTCACAAAAAGTATAGAATCTGTCTAGGAGCTTTTGGAGCCCTGCTGGCGTTTTAGAGATAAGTAGTGTATCGTCTGCAAAAAGTGGGGACCCTTTCACCTGCCAGGGCTGGAGCGTCAGATGGAAACTCCTGCAGGTAGCTCACCACCCCGTTCATATATAAAGAGAACAGGGTGGGAGCCAAAACACAGCCCTGGCGTACCCCTCTATTTACAGGGATCCTGTTTGTTAATTGTCCCTGGGACCCCCACCTCACTTGGGCATAATTGCCCTCATGTAGGCGAGTCAGGATGTTCAGTAATAATGGTGGCATCCTCAATTCTTCCAATAGATGCCATAGCCGATCACGAGGGACTAGGTCAAAGGCGGTCTTTAAATCAATAAATGCCAAATAAACGCTACCTTTGGCAATCAACACCACCTTCCAATAAATTAACACCAACCTAAATACTTGGTCCATCGTCCCTGTACATGCCCTAAAGCCAGCTTGGTATTGGGAAAGAATGTTTTCTTCATCTATCCATCGAAGGATTCTCTGCAATACCACCCTGCCAACTACTTTCTGCATCGCATCAATCAAACAGATTGGTCGGTAGTTGGCAGGGTCATCCCTTGATCCTTTTTTAAAAATGGGTACCACCTCAGCCCCTTTCCAAGATTCTGGTACTGCACTCCCTCTTGCAATTGAGTTAATTAAGAGCATGACATAGTTTGCCCAGTTGCTCGGGTCTGCAAGAAAAAGGTCTCCTGGGGGGCCATCTGGTCCTGAGGCTTTAGCTGGGACAATTTTCATTATGGCCATCTCAACTTCTTCAAGTGTGAAGAGATCTGTAAAATGTATAATAGTATGGAAATGTGTTAGCTCTTGTGTCCCCGCACGGTGGGAAGAGTCGGATGTAGAGTAAAGGTTCTCAAAATGATTAAACTAGTCCTGACATGTAATGTGATTTGCGATTACATCAGAATCTTTGTTGCCAAACCGCCTAACCTTATTCCAAAAGAGGTTATGGTCTCTAGCTGTACTAGCATCTTTTAAGTCTTGCCAGAATGACTCATCCCAAACCAATTTCGCACGATAGATTGCGCTTTTGTAGATCTTTCTAGCTTCTCTAATTAAAAGGGGGTTTTTGCTTTTTATTGCCAGAATTAAAACTTTCTTTTTTTGTCTGCAGTCCCCATTGTATCAGGTATAGCACTTTTTGACTCTTCCTGTTGGTTTTCCTGTGTTAACTACTATAAAATATGCTCCCATCTGGGCTATCAAGTTGTCATGTAAATCCGGGATTTTTGATAGTCTCCCGGGACCCTCCGATATCTCTAGTAGTAGCCGAGTGCTTTCGCTCAAGGCATGGCTAATGCCAAATGTCAATGTTTCTTGGGCGAGAACTTTAGGCCATTTAAGGGTCCTTCTAGAATTTGAGGGTACTAACTCTTTGGTAATCATAAGAGGTACTAAAGACTGATTACAGGAAAGAGGAGGAGCCCAGGGACTATCTATGGTCCTGCTCAATGTATTGTGATCGCTATCAGAGGATTGGAGGACTTCCATGTCCAGTATCATTTTCCATAACCTCACGTCAACTAATATGTAGTCAATTTGTGAGGGGCAGTTGGCTCTATTGAATGTGTTGGCTCCTATAGCATCTGAAGAAGTTCTACCATTCAAGGCCCGTAACCCAAATTCTAGTGTGAATGCCAAAATCTGGATTGCAATTTGAGACCATTTCTTAATGGGGGGTATGTTTAATGCTGGGACACCCCATTTAGTGTCTTCAGCTTCTTGTCCCATCAGGTCCTCAGAATCTAGTGGCTCAAAAGTACAATTAAAATCCCCCCAATCATAACACATGAATTTGATAGGCAGTTAGCTAACTCCTGTTCTAAGGACAATACAATGTTTGACGATTTGCCCCCAGGTGTACCTCTTATGTATACAATAAACAACTCCACGGTTTTACCACATTTATGTCCCTTGATTGAAAGTCGCATAATGTCTGGTTTATCACAATGATGTTCAGTGACTTGACAACCCATATCGATCTTAATCCAGACAATGAGGCCTCCTTAAGGCCTTCCCCTCCCCTTGGAAACAGCAGATTTGAAGAAGCAACTATAACCAGATTTGTGTAGTGGAGCTAGACTCCATGTTTCTTGGAACATGCAGATATGGTGTTCCTCGATCAGGTCATTCCAGTCAGGTAGCGACATTTTACTGGAAAGACCTGCAATGTTCCATGAAAGAATCTTAAGTTGAGATATTGAAGTTTTATTACAGATAAAGTTTTGGCTTATCGATTGTGGTGGAACCAAAGGTTGGGCGAAGGTGTTAGTTAGAGTTGCCGACCCTTGATCTCTTGGACTGTTGATCAGGATATTACAATAGATGTTGGATTTATGCAGAGTTGGAAGATCGTCAGGAATGGGGTTTGCTCCAAGGGTATGAGGCGTGTTTAGAGTATTAGTGGTTATGGCAGATTGTGGTTCCTGCCTAAGCTGTTTGGACTGCTGTAGTCAATCCACAGCCTTAAGTGGGGACCCTCTAGAGGTAGATGGTAACTGCACACTCTCATTGACCCTGGCCCTGGTAAATACAGGAAAACGCCTGACCTGAATAGATGAAGAATCAGGAGAACAAGTTCTATAGTCCAGAGCTAAAAGATTTTCTGCTAAGTCTGGATTGATCAAGGGAAGCTCGATACAATCCAGCGATTGGTTATTAAAAGTATGTCTCCTCGCTCTGACTATGTCGTCCCTGATCAACAAGCGGTAACCCCTGACATGACGCCGCCAGTGTATGGACTTGTTTATCAGAGACTCAGCGTTCTCATTTTTCGTGCCTATCTTGGGGACATTGACCATAAAAACTGACTGAGCATGGCTGATGGGGTGGGGTGATTCTGTGTGTTGTTGGGAAGATATATTCCCACCCGAGGGGGGAGTAAATGGAACATTGCCTGACCTTCTACGATTAGCGACTGCTTGTGAGTAGAGTTGTTTTTGCAGAGTATAGGGGGGGATTTGAGATAGGCCTAAAGACTTAATGGGTTGGGGCTCAACGGTTCGCTGTAAAGAAACAGCGGAGGCCAGCGGCAAGGCGCTGTCTTTTTGGGCTCCTAGTGTTGGTGTACAATGCAAGTTAGAGGAAACAGAGATGGCTGGGATATGCGATACATTATTGGAAACTAGGAGTTTAACAGTAGCCACTAACTCCTCAACTGTTGTTTTTAGGAACCCAACCTCCTCCCTAAGGAGTTTTACCGGTTCGAAGTTATAATAGGGTGTGCAGGATATACTTCCTCGTGGGGATCAGCCAGAGCTGCAAATCGGTTTGTGCAAATGATTAAAGGATCTACAAGGGATACTATGTCCTGGACAGGAAGAATAGGGGGTTCAAGAGAGGAGTCCGGTATCTGAGGAACAGATCCTGGCTGTGCTGTCTCATGTGAATCAGCTAATTCCTTTCGCTGTGGTTTCTGGAACATTGGTGGAACAATAGTGGGGCGTGAGGGAGTAAGGACTTTTGGGGGTGTTGGTTTTGTAGCATCGGTGGAAACCGGAAGATCAGCACCCACTATCCCCTCACACTCTATAATAAGATTATCAATTCTATCCTTGACACAGCTATTATTCGTAGCTACTTTCTTAGGAACTTTCCTGGCCTTTTTCTCTTTTACCGCCCGACCCATAAGATTGCTTGGCCCCCCTATGCCCTCCATTGTTTTTCTTTTGCCCATTAGAAAGCCAAAGCAATTTGACTCGCTATATGTAAAAGAGGTAAATATAACAGTTAAAATACATGTATAGGGCAATAATAATGCTGTAGTCAAATCGAGTTCCCAAACCTGAATACTATACAACAGGCCCTGATATACTGCTGCGCTGTCCTTAGTCAATACAGTACAGTACCTTGAGCAGCATCAGAAGTAGGTCCCAACAAGCAAATGACAGGGGAATGGCCCTGCCCTGCCTCTTCCTGTCACGGACGGGCAAGGACGGGACAGCCCTTGGCCCGGGCTTCGCCCGGGCGCGGCCCGCGCGCATCCCGCGCCGCGGTAGCTGCTGGCGCTTTTTAGCGTGAAAATGCTACTGGCACCTCCCTCCTGGGAGCTGGGTGTTCTGGGGCTTGTAGTCCCCACTGAAAGCTAGATGGTGTATCAAAGCGCGCGGCCCGCGCTGCAGTAGCTGCTGGCGCTTTTTAGCGCAAAAATACTGCTGGCACCTCCCTCCTGGGAGCTGGGTGTTCTGGGGCTTGTAGTCCCCACTGGAAGCTGTATGGTGTATCAAAGCGCGCGTCCCGTGCCGCGGTAGCTGCTGGCGCTTTTTAGCGCGAAAATGCTGCTGGCACCTCCCTCCTGGGAGCTGGGTGTTCTGGGGATTGTAGTCCCCACTGCAAGCTGGATGATGTATCAAAGTGCACTGTCACATGCTTACACATATATCTGCAGGGTTGAGCTAAAATATCAGAAGTCTCTTCGGGAATAGCAAGAACTAAAAATACTGAGTTAGCTCTTATTGGCAGGGCTGGAGATGCTCAAATAGTGCAGTCTTGTTAAGTCAGAGGCACTTGTTTCCCTTTTTTAAGGAGGTCAGATGCACCGAAAACAAAAGAAAGAAATGTTCGCCATCCGTGGCTTGGTAGCAAACTCGCTACAATTGTTTCTGGATCCGAACTTAACAATAGCAAGCAGTTCGGGGCACTGAGTGTTTCCCAGGGGCTTTTAGTCACAAACAAAAGTCTTTTCCAGGCTGTGCACCTCGAAGGAGAAACAATGTATCAGGGAAGCGTCGTCCTCGAGCAGCTGCACGGACCGGCGCTGAAAACAAAATTGAACTTGGGCGTGGAACAGCTGAGGGAGCAGCGAGGCAGCTAATTTCCTAGCGTCAGCACCTCCAGTTGAGAGTAGTAGAGAGTGAGTAGTAGAGAGTGAGTAGTAGAGGGAGTAGTAGAGAGTAGAAGAGTAATAGAGAGTGAGTAGTAGACAGTGAGTAGTAGAGAGAGTCGTAGAGAGTAGTAGAGTAGTAGAGTGTGAGTAGTAGAGAGAGAGTAGTAGAGAGTGAGTAGCAGAGAGTAGTAGAGTGAATAGTAGAGAGGGAGTAGTAGAGAGAGAGTAGTAGAGAGTGAGTAGTAGAGTAGTAAAGAGTGTGTTCCAGAGAGTAGTAGAGAATAGTAGAGTGAGTAGTTGAGAGTAGTAGAGAGTGAGTAGTAGAGAGTGAGTAGTAGAGAGTGAGTAGTAGAGAGTAGTAGCGAGTGAGTAGTAGAGAGTCAGTAGTTAAAAGGAACACAATGAGGGGGTTCATTTTGCCATAGAAATTATGATTAGTGCTGAAAAAAGATCAATTAGGGCACATTTTGATTGACTTCTCAAATCCTCTTCTATTTCATTAAAAAATTCTGACATGCAGACTGAAACATGCACTTTCAATACCAGCAGCAGACTTTCCTGGTGAGCAGTAGCTTTACTACAGTGATCTAATAAGCAACCGGAGTGCTAACATTCTGAATTTATGGCAAATGTGTGACACATCTGAATGCCTTCTTGATGGATTCAAAGTACAAAACTGAAAGTATTTCCTACTGAGGAGACTGTAGTAAATGAGGAAATGAGGAAACTTCATAACAAATAAGTCTCCCAAGATGGCCACCAGAGACAAAAGAGCCCAAATGTAGCAGAAATATCACCCAGATGTAGCCCAAGAATGGCCGATTGACAGAATGTCCCAGAGTGTTCTAAAGAACAACTAGAGCACTAACAGTCTTACTTATGACAAAAGTATGGCACACCTGAAGCCATCTTGATTGGAATAAAGTGGTAACACTTAAAACATTTAATTTGCAAAGGAACAAAATGAGGGGTTCATTTTGCCATAGAAAATATGATTAATGCTGCAGAAAGAAAAATTAGAGCACATATTGACTTCTCAAATCCTCTTCTATTTCATAAACAAATTCTGACATGCAGACTGAAACATGCACTTTGAATACCAGCAGCAGACTTCCCTGGTGAGCAGTAGCTTTACTACAGTGATCTAATGAGCAACTAGAGTGCTAACATTCAGAATTGATGGCAACTGTGTGACACATCTGAATGCCTTCTTGATGGAACCAAAGTAAACAAGCATTGAAAATGCAATAGGTCTCGCCCTCGTTTAAGTTAAAGCAGTTCTGTTTGTAATTAGATGGCATTTTAGCTTTGCTTGTATTAGTGTTTTTCAAACTTTCATGTACATAACATGCATATGTATGCATATATGTATATGTATCTGTATGCATGCATTTATATTTGTATTTATATAGATATGCACATTATGTATGTTTATATATGTATGTATATATATATATATATTCACTGAAAAAACCATAGGTTTCAGGCCTGATATAATTAGGAATTAGCATTTAAAAAATCTTTGAAATTCACTGAAGAAACCATATGTTTCAGGCCTGATATAGTTAGGAATTAGCATTTAAAAAACCTTTGAAATTCACTGAAAAAACATATGTTTCAGGCCTGATATAGTTAGGAATTAGCATTTAAAAAACCTTAGAGGTGTATGCCAATCGGAGACAACAGAGAACAAACACCGGTCGCTTTTCAGTCACAGACACATCATCCTCTGACGACTCCCAAAACAAAAGACCGCCACGAAGACAAGAAGGTCCACAACCAACAAATACTACACAACCCACACGTGACCCCCAAAGTCTAGAAAAAGAGGGTCCATCAACATCTTATACCAACAGTGGGCAGCCTTTTTTAGATGCACGCCAAAGGCCACAAGACGAAGCAGGAGGAAGAACGTCATCAACAAAACCTGTGGTGAAAGGAACACGCAGCCAGAAAGCCTTGTGATCAACATTTCTAAGCACAAACTCACGGAGTTACAAATGAAAACCTTACAAAAGGGATCACCATTTGTTCCTACCCATCACTCCAATCCTCTGGACTTAGAGATAAGTTTTTTCTAATTTATGCGAACACTCAGATTGAAACACTTCTTCAACAACATCATGGAACCAACACAGAGACCACAAGAAAACACTTTAATGGGATTACGTAATAGGAGCACATTTATGGCTCCCATCAACAACAAAGTGTTAGACGCATTTGAAAACATCACTCTGAAGGAATTGAGAAATGTCTCCAGTCAGAAAAAATCCCAACATTACCCAAAAGGAACAACAAGCATTGAGACAAACTTGTCCAATCCATGAGTACCTACATTAGAGACACCACGGACTTCCTCAACATACTGGAAACCACTCGAGGCAAAACCAATTCCGAAACCACACTGTGTACAATAGACGAAAAGCTCTATACACATCAATACCACACAACAAAGGCATGGAGGCAGTCAAATCCTTTTTGTTAACCAGCGATAAACCCCCTGATCTCAAAATCTTTTTAATGGAATTGATCCACTTCACATTGTACCACATTTATTTTAAATGGTCAAACAACTATTATTTACAATGCTCCAGAACATCTATGGGCAATTGTGCTGCACCCACATACGCAAATCTATACATGTATAGATTTGAATTGGATCACATCCTAAACAAAGATGAACGGAAACAACACCTGCTCCTATACAGGAGATACATCGACGATATATTCATACTATGGCAAGGCTCCCCGGTAGGACTCCAAAAACTTATTGATGATTTAAGTGAGGTCGATGAACACATTGAATTTACATCAACCATCAGTAAAAATCACATCTCCTTCCTCGACACCACTATAACTAATACCAATGGAACCCTCATTACCCAAGTACACGTAAAACCCACAGATCGCAACAATCTACTTCATTTTCACAGTTTCCATCAGCCTTCCCTCAAAGAACATCTACCATACTCACAGTTACTCAGATTAAAAAGAATATCCAGTACTGAGCAACTATATAAAGAGAACAGAGACGCATGCATTTAAAAATTCAGAAGACGCGAATACCCAGAGCATATTTTAGACAACGCAAGTAAAAAAGCAGACAATATTTCACGATCGATGCTGTTGAGCACCAAACCAAAAAAGACCAAAGACAACAGAAGTGTGTTCATATCGAAATATTCCTCTCAAAGCTACAGCATCAAAAAAACCATCCTAAGATATTGGCCCATGTTGGGAACTGAAACGGATTTCAAGCATATCTTTGACGCAACCCCCATATTTGCATACCAACGGTCAAGAAATCTCAAACAGATTCTTACTACTATGAAGAGTCCCAACGAATCACATATCAAAGGAACTACTCCGTGTTTCAACTGCGGTAACTGCAATTCTATCATAAAGGGGAATGCCATCCAACATCCTAGCAAAGGAACTAACATCAAATTAAAAGTAACGGCTACTTGCAATAGCCAGAACGCCATTTACCTGTTGAAATGCCCATGCAGATTAGTTTACATCGGTAAGACAGAACGTAAAATACGTATCAGATTAAACGAACACAAAAGTAACATTCAAACAAAAACGCCAAATCCCCCATTGCCAACCACTTTCATCTTCTGAACCACAACATCAGCCAACTGCATTTTCTGATCCTGGAACAAGTACCAATCCTGACAGGCCGAAACAGCACACAATTTATGCTACAAAGAGAAGTGTACTGGATAGGTAAAATGGATTCCATCAGCCCGAAAGGACTTAATGAACGTTGTGACTTAAGTTGTTTTTTGTGAAGCATGCCCCCGGTATCCCTAGTTGAACCTGCATGCATTCATTGATCCCTTGACACCTTTCTTACACATACCTTTTCACCCCACAGGTTATTTACCACGCACTCAGTATCGTGTTACCACCATAATTTCAGTTCGTTTTACTCACTTCCACACCATCCTTCTTACGACCACACATCATCCTGAAATTCAGTTCTTCTTTCATTAACCTCTCTGATCCATTCATCTCCTTAACCTCCCCGGTACCCCACTTTCACTGTCGTAATCCCTTAATTTCACCATTTCCGCTCACATCTCTATTTCCTCTCTATTTCTTCACACAATTTTTACATTCTGTGCTTCACTGAAATGTGCCGCCACGCAGATTAACCACCTGTCTTTTCTCCTTGCAGTTCACCACAATTTCATGCAGAACCCAGTTGTCCCCGCCAAACTTCACTCGGCGCGCTCATATTTCATTTAACATCCACTACAATCCTCAAGCTTCATTTCAATTCTTTACAGTTTCATTCTTTCTCTTTAAACACAATCTTTTATTCCAATTTCATTGAATAACACACCCGCGCACTCGTTGTAGTTCACTGCAATCCTGCTCAGACCACCGTCGTCATTTCCGGGTTACAGGGGCTCTTATAATTCAGTTCCGTTAACGCTACCTCATTCACATCACTTTGACCACACTCGTAAGATGACATCCGATTCACAGAAGGATTTCAAGTATGTTATTTTCACCCATTGATTATTCTGTGGCCAAACCACGACGCAATTCGTCAAAGCCGCAGGTTATACCGTCCCGTTTTTTTCACAGACTCCTGTGAATTCTGAATCTTCCAACACGTACGCGCATCACCCATGCGCATTTTGTAAGTACGGTTCATTCTCCACTCGTTTTATTAATCACGGCTGATTACTTAGTTACCAGCCACACCTTTCTTAACCGGCTTTTCCTTAAACAACACAGGAGTTTTCAACCACCAAGGTTTATTGAACTCACATACCACACCCCGCATGTTACACCAACCGAATTGCAATTCGTTTTACATCACATACGTTGTTCACCGGCACCAGTTCACTCCAGCACCTTTCCTGTTACCCCCGACTGATGCTACGTGGTAATCGCCAATGGTTTTAGATTTCCGCACTAGCAACCACTCTTGTTTACTGTTCTACTGATTACACCACATGCATCAGTATATCACGTACCCACATTCCGTGCACAGTTGCATTAACTTGTCTAATATCAAGCCCCTTTCTGCACAAATTTCAAGTTCTTGCATTTGCTGACACCCTTATTTACAGCATATTATCCCCTGATGAAGGGCTTTAATGCCCGGAATGCATTGGGCACCGGGCACTTTGAATGAATACCAATTCAAAGCATTTACAAGTGTCATAATAAAGATTTTGGGTATGGATTAACCTTATGATAAAGATAAAAAGACATTCAAACTAAACGGCATTTGAAGAATCGTTTACTACAATAAAAACCATTGAATTCTATTTTCGAGTGCAAGAGGGAAACACTCTCTTAGTCCAAGACAGTGCGACTGTATTCTATGATCATACCAATACTCAGGAGGACTTACCTGATTGCACCACCAAGCGGATTACCATACTCATCACCTTTATCCTACTGAGGAGTGCGCTACCCTGTTTATTTCACAGTCAAACAGTGTCAGTCAGTGTCAATCTGTCAGTGCCAGTCAGTCAGTGTCAGTCAGTCAGTGTCAGCTAAAGCAGCTCTGCTGACTTTGTTCTCTGGCTCTAAAGCAGCTCTGCTGACCTGGTTCTCTCCCTCTAAAGCAGCTCTGCTGATCTGGTTCTCTGACTCTACAACAGCTCTGCTGACCCGTTTCTATGGCTCTAAAGCAGTTCTGCTGACATGGTTCTCGGGCTCTAGAGCAGCTCTGCTGACCTGGTTCTCTCCCACTAGAGCAGCTCTGCTGACCTGGTTCTCTGGCTCTAAAGCAGCTCTGCTGGCCTGGTTCTCTGGCTCTAAAGCAGCTCTGCTGACCTGGTTCTCTCCCTCTAAAGCAGCTCTGCTGACCTGGTTTCTCTGGCTCTACAGCAGCTCTGCTGACCTGGTTCTCTGGCTCAAGAGCAGCTCTGCTGACCTAGTTCTTAGGCTCTAGAGCAGCTCTGCTGACCTGGTTCTCTGGATCTACAACAGCTCTGCTGACCTGATTCTCTGGCTCTAAAGCAGCTCTGCTGACCCAGTTCTATGGCTCAAAAGCAGTTCTGCTGACCTGGTTCTCTGGCTCTAGAGCAGCTCTGCTGACCTGGTCCCTTGGCTCTACAGCAGCTCTGCTGACCTGGTTCTCGCCCTCTAAAGCAGCTCTGCTCACCTGGTTCTCTCACTCTAAAGCAGCTCTACTCACCTGGTTTCTCTGGCTCTACAGCAGTTCTGCTGACCTGGTTCTCTGGCTCTAGAGCAGCTCTGTTGACCTGGTTCTATGGCTCTAAAGCAGCTCTGCTGACCTGGTTCTCTGGCTATAGAGCAGCTCTGCTTACCTGGTTCTCTGGCTCTAAAGCAGCTCTGCTGACCTGGTTCTCTCCCTCTAAATCAGCTCTGCTGACCTAGTTCTCTGCCTCCAGAGCAGCTCTGCTGACCTGGTTTTATGGCTTTAAAGCAGCTCTGCTGACCTGGTTCTCTGGCTCTAAAGCAGCTCTGCTGACCTGGTTCTCTGGCTCTAAAGCAGCTCTGCTGGCCTGGTTCTCTGGCTCTAAAGCAGCTCTGTTGACCTGGTTCTCTCCCTCTAAAGCAGCTCTGCTGACCTGGTTTCTCTGGCTCTACAGCAGCTCTGCTGACCTGGTTCTCTGGCTCTAGAGCAGCTCTGCTGACCTAGTTCTTAGGCTCTAGAGCAGCTCTGTTGACCCGGTTCTCTGGCTCTACAACAGCTCTGCTGACCTGGTTCTCTGGCTCCAAAGCAGCTCTGCTGACCCAGTTCTATGGCTCAAAAGCAGTTCTGCTGACCTGGTTCTCTGGCTCTAGAGCAGCTCTGCTGACCTGGTCCCTTGGCTCTAAATCAGCTCCACTGACCTGGTTCTCTCCCTCTAAAGCAGCTCTGCTGACCTGGTTCTCTCGCTCTAAAGCAGCTCTACTGACCTGGTTTCTCTGGCTCTACAGCAACTCTGCTGACCTGGTTTTCTGGCTCTAGAGCAGCTCTGCTCACTTGGTTCTCTGGCTCTAAAGCAGCTCTGCTGACCTGGTTCTCTCCCTCTAAATCAGGTCTGCTGACCTGGTTATCCGCCTCTAGAGCAGCTCTGCTGACCTGGTTTTATGGCTCTAAACAGCTCTGCTGACCTGGTTCTCTGGCTCTAGAGCAGCTCTGCTGACCTGGTTCTCTGGCTCTAAAGCAGCTCTGCTGACCTGGTTCTCTCCCTCTAAAGTAGCTCTGCTGACCTGGTTTCTCTGGTTCTACAGCAGCTCTGCTGACATGGTTCTATGGCTCTAGAGCAGCTCTGCTGACCTAGTTCTTATGATCTAGAGCAGTTCTGTTGACTTGGTTCTCTAGCTCTACAACAGCTCTGCTGACCTGGTTCTCTAGCTCTAAAGCAGCTCTGCTGACCCGGTTCTATGGCTCAAAAGCAGTTCTGCTGACCTGGTTCTCTGGCTCTAGAGCAGCTCTGCTGACCTGGTCCCTTGGCTCTATAGCAGCTCTGTTGACCTGGTTCTCTCCCTCTAAAGCAGCTCTGCTGACCTGGTTCTCTCGCTCTAAAGCAGCTCTACTGACCTGGTTTCTCTGGCTCTACAGCAGCTCTGCTGACCTGGTTCTCTGGCTGTAGAGCAGCTCTGCTGACCTTGTTCTATGGTTCAAAAGCAGCTCTGCTGACCTGGTTCTCTTGCTCTAGAGCAGCTCTGCTGACCTGGTTCTCTGGCTCAAAAGCAGCTCTGCTGACCTGGTTCTCTTGCTCTAGAGCAGCTCTGCTGACCTGGTTCTCTGTCTCTACAGCAGCTCTGCTGACCTGGTTCTCTGTCTCTAGAGCAGCTCTGCTGACCTAGTTATTAGGCTGTAGATCAGCTCTGCTGACCTGGATCTCTGGCTCTACAACAGCTCTGCTGACCTGGTTCTCTGGCTCCAAAGCAGCTCTGCTGACCCGGTTCTATAGTTCAAAAGCAGTTCTGCTGACTTGGTTCTCTGGCTCTAGAGCAGCTCTGCTGACCTGGTCCCTTGGCTCTAAATCAGCTCTGCTGACTTGGTTCTCTCCCTCTAAAGCAGCTCTGCTGACCTGGTTCTCTCGCTCTAAAGCAGCTCTTCTGACTTGGTTTCTCTGGCTCTACAGCAACTCTGCTGACCTGGTTCTCTTGCTCTACAGCAACTTTGCTGACCTGGTTCTCTGGCTCTAGAGCAGCTCTGCTCACCTGGTTCTCTGGCTCTAGAGCAGCTCTGCTGACCTAGTTCTCTGGCTCTAAAGCAGCTCTGCTGACCTGGTTCTCTCCCTCTAGATCAGGTCTGCTGACCTGGTTATCTGCTTCTAGAGCAGCTCTGCTGACCTGGTTTTATGGCTCTAAACAGGTGTGCTGACCTGGTTCTCTGGCTCTAGAGCAGCTCTGCTGACCAGGTTCTCTGGCTCTAAAGCAGCTCTGCTGACCTGATTCTCTCCCTCTAAAGCAGCTCTGCTGACCTGGTTTCTCTGGCTCTACAGCAGCTCTGCTGGCGTGGTTCTCTGGCTCTAGAACAGCTCTGCTGACCTAGTTCTTAGGATCTAGAGCAGCTCTGCTGACCTGGTCCTTTGGCTATAAAGCAGCTCTGCTAACCTGGTTCTCTCCCTCTAAAGCAGCTCTGCTGACCTGGTTCTCTCGCTCTAAGCAGCTCTATTGACCTGGTTTCTCTGGCTCTACAGCAGCTCTGCTGACCTGGTTCTCTGGCTCTAGAGCAGCTCTGCTGACCTGGTTCTATGGCTCTAAAGCAGCTCTGCTGACCTGGTTCTCTGGCTCTAGAGGAGCTCTGCTGACCTGGTTCTCTGGCTCTAAAGCAGCTCTGCTGACCTGGATCTCTGGCTCTAGAGCAGCTCTGCTGGCCTGGTTCTCTGGCTCTAGAGCTGCTCTGCTGACCTAGTTCTTAGGATCTAGAGCAGCTCTGCTGACCTGGTTCTGTGGCTCTAGAGCAGCTCTGCTGACCTGGTTGTCTGGCTCTAAAGCAGCTCTGCTGACCTGGTTCTCTCCCTCTAAAGCAGCTCTGCTGACCTGGTTCTCTCCCTCTAGATCAGGTCTGCTGACCTGGTTATCTGCCTCTAGAGCAGCTCTGCTGACCTGGTTTTATGGCTCTAAAGCAGCTCTGCTGAACTGGTTTCTCTGGCTCTACAGCAGCTCTGCTGACCTGGTTCTCTGGCTCTAGAGCAGCTCTGCTGACTTGGTTCTCTGGCTCTAGAGCAACTCTGCTGACCTGGCTCTCTTGCTCTAAAGCAGCTCTGCTGACCTGGTTCTCTGGCTCTAGAGCAGCTCTGCTGACCTGGTTGTCTGGCTCTAAAGCAGCTCTGCTGACCTGGTTCTCTCCCTCTAAAGCAGCTCTGCTGACCTGGTTCTCTGGCTCTAGAGCAGCTCTGCTGACCTGGTTTGCTGCCTCTAGAGCAGCTCTGCTGACCTGGTCTCTTGGCTCTAAATCAGCTCTGCTGACCTGGTTCTCTCGCTCTAAAGCAGCTCTACTTACCTGGTTTCTCTGGCTCTACAGCAGCTCTGCTGCCCTGGTTCTCTGGCTCTAGAGCAGCTCTGCTCACCTGGTTCTCTGGCTCTAGAGCAGCACTGCTGACCTGGTTCTCTGGCTCCAAAGCAGCTCTGCTGACCTGGTTCTCTCCCTCTAGATCAGGTCTGCTGACCTGGTTATCTGCCTCTAGAGCAGCTCTGCTGACCTGGTTTTATGGCTCTAAAGCAGCTCTGCTGAACTGGTTTCTCTGGCTCTACAGCAGCTCTGCTGACCTGGTTCTCTGGCTCTAGAGCAGCTCTGCTGACTTGGTTCTCTGGCTCTAGAGCAACTCTGCTGACCTGGCTCTCTGGCTCTAAAGCAGCTCTGCTGACCTGGTTCTCTGGCTCTAGAGCAGCTCTGCTGACCTGGTTGTCTGGCGCTAAATCAGCTCTGCTGACCTGGTTCTCTCCCTCTAAAGCAGCTCTGCTGACCTGGTTCTCTGGCTCTGGAGCAGCTCTACTGACCTGGTTTCTCTGGCTCTACAGCAGCTCTGCTTACCTGGCTCTCTGGCTCTAGAGCAGCTCTGCTCACCTGGTTCTCTGGCTCTAGAGCAGCACTGCTGACCTGGTTCTCTGGATCCAAAGCAGCTCTGCTGACCTGGTTCTCTCCCTCTAGATCAGGTCTGCTGACCTGGTTATCTGCCTCTAGAGCAGCTCTGCTGACCTGGTTTTATGGCTCTAAAGCAGCTCTGCTGAACTGGTTTCTCTGGCTCTACAGCAGCTCTGCTGACCTGGTTCTCTGGCTCTAGAGCAGCTCTGCTGACTTGGTTCTCTGGCTCTAGAGCAACTCTGCTGACCTGGCTCTCTGGCTCTAAAGCAGCTCTGCTGACCTGGTTCTCTGGCTCTAGAGCAGCTCTGCTGACCTGGTTGTCTTGCTCTAAAGCAGCTCTGCTGACCTGGTTCTCTGGCTCTGGAGCAGCTCTACTGACCTGGTTTCTCTGGCTCTACAGCAGCTCTGCTTACCTGGCTCTCTGGCTCTAGAGCAGCTCTGCTCACCTGGTTCTCTGGCTCTAGAGCAGCACTGCTGACCTGGTTCTCTGGATCCAAAGCAGCTCTGCTGACCTGGTTCTCTCCCTCTAGATCAGGTCTGCTGACCTGGTTATCTGCCTCTAGAGCAGCTCTGCTGACCTGGTTTTATGGCTCTAAAGCAGCTCTGCTGAACTGGTTTCTCTGGCTCTACAGCAGCTCTGCTGACCTGGTTCTCTGGCTCTAGAGCAGCTCTGCTGACCTAGTTCTTAGGATCTAGAGCAGCTCTGCTGACCTGGTCCCATGGCTCTAAAGCAGCTCTGCTAACCTGGTTCTCTCCCTCTAAAGCAGCTCTGCTGACCTGGTTCTCTCGCTCTAAAGCAGCTCTACTGACCTGGTTTCTCTGGCTGTACAGCCGTTCTGCTGACATGGTTCTCTGGCTCTAGAGCAGCTCTGCTGACCTGGTTCTATGGCTCTAAAGCAGCTCTGCTGACCTGGTTCTCTGGCTCTAGAAGGAGCTCTGCTGACCTGGTTCTCTGGCTCTAAAGCAGCTCTGCTGACCTGGTTCTCTCCCTCTAAATCAGCTCTGCTGACCTGGTTTCTCTGGCTCTACAGCAGCTCTGCTGGTGTGGTTCTCTGGCTCTAGAGCAGCTCTGCTGACCTAGTTCTTAGGATCTAGAGCAGCTCTGCTGACCTGGTACTTTGGCTCTAAAGCAGCTCTGCTAACCTGGTTCTCTTCCTCTAAAGCAGCTCTGCTGACCTGGTTCTCTCGCTCTAAAGCAGCTCTACTGACCTGGTTTCTCTGGCTCTACAGCAGCTCTGCTGACCTGGTTCTCTGGCTCTAGAGAAGCTCTGCTGACCTGGTACTATGGCTCTAAAGTAGCTCTGCTTACCTGGTTCTCTGGCTCTAGAGGAGCTCTGCTGACCTGGTTCTCTGGCTCTAAAGCAGCTCTGCTGTCCTGGTTCTCTCCCTCTAAATCAGCTCTGCTGACCTGGTTCTCTGCCTCTACAGCAGCTCTGCTGACCTGGTTCTACGGCTCTAAAGCAGCTCTGCTGACCTGGTTCTCTGGCTCTAGAGCAGCTCTTCTGACCTGGTTCGCTGCCTCTAGAGCAGCTCTGCTGACCTGGTCCCTTGGCTCTAAATCAGCTCTGCTGACCTGGTTCTCTCGCTCTAAAGCAGCTCTACTGACCTGGTTTCTCTGGCTCTACAGCAGCTCTGCTGACTTGGTTCTCTGGCTCTAGAGCAGCTCTGCTCACCTGGTTCTCTGGCTCTAGAGCAGCACTGCTGACCTGGTTCTCTGGCTCTAAAGCAGCTCTGCTGACCTGGTTCTCTCCCTCTAGATCAGGTCTGCTGACCTAGTTATCTGCCTCTAGAGCAGCTCTGCTGACCTGGTTTTATGGCTCTAAACAGCTCTGCTGAACTGGTTTTATGGCTCTAAAGCAGCTCTGCTGACCTGGCTCTCTGGCTCTAAAGCAGCTCTGCTGACCTGGTTCTCTGGCTCTAGAGCAGCTCTGCTGACCTGGTTCTCTGGCTCTAAAGCAGCTCTGCTGACCTGGTTCTCTCCCTCTAAAGCAGCTCTGCTGACCTGGTTCTCTGGCTCTAGAGCAGCTCTGCTGACCTAGTTCTTAGGATCTAGAGCAGCTCTGCTGACCTGGTCCCTTGGCTATAAAGCAGCTCTGCTAACCTGGTTCTCTCCCTCTAAAGCAGCTCTGCTGACCTGGTTCTCTCGCTCTAAAGCAGCTCTACTGACCTGGTTTCTCTGGCTGTACAGCAGTTCTGCTGACCTGGTTCTCTGGCTCTAGAGCAGCTCTGCTGACCTGGTTCTATGGCTCTAAAGCAGCTCTGCTGACCTGGGTCTCTGGCCCTAGAGGAGCTCTGCTGACCTGGTTCTCTGGCTCTAAAGCAGGTCTGCTGACCTGGTTCTCTCCCTCTAAATCAGCTCTGCTGACCTGGTCCCTTGGCTCTAAATCAGCTCTGCTGTCCTGGTTCTCTCCCTCTAAATCAGCACTGCTGACCTGTTTCTCTGCCTCTACAGCAGCTCTGCTGACCTGGGTCTACGGCTCTAAAGCAGCTCTGCTGACCTGGTTCTCTGGCTCTAGAGCAGCTCTGCTGACCTGGTTCGCTGCCTCTAGAGCAGCTCTGCTCACCTGGTTCTCTGGCTCTAGAGCAGCACTGCTGACCTGGTTCTCTGGCTCTAAAGCAGCTCTGCTGACCTGGTCCTCTCCCTCTAGATCAGGTCTGCTGACCTGGTTATCTGCCTCTAGAGCAGCTCTGCTGACCTGGTTGTATGGCTCTAAACAGCTCTGCTGACCTGGTTTTATGGCTCTAAAGCAGCTCTGCTGACCTGGTTTCTCTGGCTCTACAGCAGCTCTGCTGACCTAGTTCTCTGGCGCTAGAGCAGCTCTGCTGACTTGGTTCTCTGGCTCTAGAGCAACTCTACCGACCTGGCTCTTTGGCTCTAAAGCAGCACTGCTGACCTGGTTCTCTGGCTCTAAAGCAGCTCTGCTGACCTGGTTCTCTCCCTCTAAAGCAGCTCAGCTGACCTAGTTCTTAGGATCTAGAGCAGCTCTGCTGACCTGGTCCCTTGGCTATAAAGCAGCTCTGCTAACCTGGTTCTCTCCCTCTAAAGCAACTCTGCTGACCTGGTTCTCTCGCTCTAAAGCAGCTCTACTGACCTGGTTTCTCTGGCTGTACAGCAGTTCTGCTGACCTGGTTCTCTGGCTCTAGAGCAGCTCTGCTGACCTGGTTCTATGTCTCTAAAGCAGCTCTGCTGACCTGGTTCTCTGGCTCTAGAGGAGCTCTGCTGACCTGGTTCTCTGGCTCTAAAGCAGGTCTGCTGACCTGGTTCTCTCCCTCTAAATCAGCTCTGCTGACCTGGTCCCTTGTCTCTAAATCAGCTCTGCTGACCTGGTTCTCTCCCTCTAAAGCAGCTCTGCTGACCTGGTTCTCTCGCTCTAAAGCAGCTCTACTGACCTGGTTTCTCTGGCTCTACAGCAGCTCTGCTGACCTGGTTCTCTGGCTCTAGAGCAGCTCTGCTCACCTGGTTTGCTGGCTCTAGAGAAGCACTGCTGACCTGGTTCTCTGGCTCTAAAGTAGCTCTGCTGACCTGGTTCTCTCCCTCTAGATCAGGTCTGCTGACCTGGTTATCTGCCTCTAGAGCAGCTCCGCTGACCTGGTTTTATGGCTCTAAACAGCTCTGCTGACCTGGTTTTATGGCTCTACAGCAGCTCTGCTGACCTGGTTCTTTGGCTCTAGAGCAGCTCTGCTGACTTGGTTCTCTGGCTCTTGAGCAACTCTACTGACCTGGTTCTCTGGCTCTAAAGCAGCTCTGCTGACCTTGTTCTCTGGCTCTAGAGCAGCTCTGCTGACTTGGTTCTCTGGCTCTAAAGCAGCTCTGCTGACCTGGTTCTCTCCCTCTAAAGCAGCTCTGCTGACGCGGTTCTCTGGCTCTTGAGCAGCTCTGCTGACCTAGTTCTTAGGATCTAGAGCAGCTCTGCTGACCTGGTCCCTTGGCTCTAAAGCAGCTCTGCTAACCTGGTTCTCTCCCTCTAAAGCAGCTCTGCTGACCTGGTTCGCTCGCTCTAAAGCAGCTCTACTGACCTGGTTTCTCTGGCTGTACAGCAGTTCTGCTGACCTGGTTCTCTGGCTCTAGCGCAACTCTGCTTACCTGGTTCTCCAGCTCTACAACGGCTCTGCTGACCTGGTTTCTCTGGCTCTACAGCACCTCTGCTGACCTGGTTCTCTGCACTCACGATGCACGCACCCAACTTATAAGTACAAATATGTTATTTTAATGACTATCTTAGATAATCTCTTGCCCTAATATGTATATTAAAGACACATACATTTCATTTTGGAACATAACATTTTTTTGCGGGAGTCGCGCACCCAGCGCGCCCCAGCACGTATATGAAGTCACCCGGGACCCGCCACCGCGCAAGCATCTCGTACCGTAATGCGCATGTGTTGCGAATGCGCGGGAGCAGGAGTCATGGACTGGTCGCATACCAATCGCGCACATCACGTAATATTAATTGTATATGATGTAAGTGAAAAACATGCAGCCGTCGCACACCGTACGCAGATCCTTCACGACTTTTATAAAATAGCGGCTTGAATCCGCGCGCCCACCGTGATATGTATGCTTTGAATGTAGTTTATTTTGAAATTTAAATATGTATTATATATATACCAATCTGTATTGAAGCTTGAGTGGATATATAACTGTCTGGATGGAGGATTTAGTAGCTGTTTGACTGTCTGTTCAAGTGAGTAATTGAAAGTGTCTCACTTAATACATGGATTAGTAACTAAACTATGTGAATGTGTGCATCACTGTCTCTGGTGTTGTATAACATGCTGCATCAGTTGGTCACTAACTACATGAGTGTGTATATTAGTTATTGATTAGTTGGGTGAGTATTGGTATGGGACACTGAGTTTGTGTATGGTTGGATGGGGTGTGTGTAACTCTATGCATAGATGTGTGAATGGTTGATTGACTAGGTGTAAAGGTTTAAGAGTGCATGTGGAAATAGTTGTTTGGGTGACTGAGTGTATTTATTTGTGTGTTGGTGAGCGAATATATGTTTTAGTTGTACATCTTCAACAAAGTAAACAATAAAAGGCATTGTATGTGAGAGTTGGTGTATATAAATAAGTATGTGTAAGAGTATGTGATTGTGAGAGTAACTATATGAATGAGTGTATAATTGTAATGGTTATTTTTTTAACATATTAACTATGAGTTACTATGTGTTTGAATAAATGAGGTGTTGTTGTATAATTGTGTAAGTGAGTAAATGTAAGTGTGATTAATTTTTTCATGAGTGAGTAGGATGACTGCATAATCGACTAAGATGACTGCTGATGTGTCAATGTCTATATATGTGTATAAGTGGATTTGACAGTGTTCTATTAATTAGTGGCTGCATGTATAAATGATTCTGTTGCTGAATGGGTAGTTGTGTGTGTAGACTTAGGAATCAGTGAGTGGGTATGAAGCAACTGGTATTGGTGTGTCAATGGTTTCAAATATGGTACTCTGTATTTTACAGTGAGTGATGAAAGGTTATACTAGTGTATGATGAGGTGTATCAGATTGTCACGTGGATGATGTCATCAGTGATGTCATCAGTGATGTCATTTGAGATGTCATCAGTGATGTCATGAGTGATGTCAATGACCATGTCATGAATGATGCAATATGTAACATCATCAGCAGTGCATTGCGGGCGCGTGAGTTATAGTTAGCTGCGCAGCAGATGAAGTCACCATGCAGTGCCTTCAGCACATCCGTGCACCGTGTGCTATGCCCCATGACATACATATCACAGAGTGTACGGAGGAGAGTGGGGACACTCTACCAGGGGCTAAACTGGGCTTGAGCCCTGTTTGGTGCTCCCCAATCCCTGCCCGACAACCTTTTCATGGTGGTGTTCCTGCTATGAAAAGGATTTTGGAAAGGGATAGCCTAATCCTACTGGCAGGGCCTGCCTCTGTCTGCCTTAGCACTGCCGCCATTCTGTAACTCTCCCTCGACCACCGTACCGTCCAGATCTATGACTCTGGTGGAGGTCGCAGTCCTGCATTCGTTAGCGGTGTAACATAATACGGTGGTCGGACCGAATGACTGTCGGTGGTCGAACTGCCACCGACGGCCTGTCAGAGGTCCAACCACCACTATCATATTCAAGGCCTAATTCTGACTCACATGTGCAGATAGCTTTTACAATGAGGCCCAAAATCTTTCCTACATAAAATAACATTGTGCATAGACGTCAATGTTATTCAAAACTGAAGCACCTTGCTGCCTAAGCACTATTAGATTTTTGGTATTTGATTTCCACACCAGAAGTCAATACAAAAGTCCATATTTATTTTTGCTTTTCTACAAGTTACTGTATAAAGACCTCCACTGTGTAGCCCTGACTGAATAGTACATTTTAATGAATGTTATTTATTTCTGTTGGACTGAATCAGGTTTCAA
This sequence comes from Triturus cristatus, assembly GCF_964204655.1. Lineage (NCBI taxonomy): Eukaryota > Metazoa > Chordata > Amphibia > Caudata > Salamandridae > Triturus > Triturus cristatus. The sequence continues at coordinate 822,692,684 of NC_140591.1, forward strand.
AACTAATCTACTCATGTTAGGGGTTGAACCAGTCTGTGTTTTTTTACCATCATGAACAGTATTTTCATGCAACAGCAAGTACAAAAAATTGGCTGAAAATCACTTAAAGTCAGTATTTTCCACTTACCAGTACATACTTATAATAGTAGTAAATATATAGGAGAACACACTTTAAGTGTTTTCTAAAGCCCCCTTAATTATCTCAGAATAATAATTAAAGTTATCAAAGAAAGAAAGGGCATGGAAAAACTAAAAAAAGATGATTTATGAAGGTCTGTTTCAGTATAATCTCCAGGCTTTTGCAGACTTTAAAAAAATGTGAACATATTGCCAGTATTGTTCTCTTGGGCAGGTGGGAATTAAGTCTTGTAGACTAAATCTTAAATGCTCAACCCCACCACAGAGCCATTTAGGAATACTTTGCACTTATTGTGAAGCACAATATTACACAGGGAAATTAGAGCCTGATTCAGAGTTTGGAGGCTGGAATACTCTGTCACAGATGTGACAGATTTCATGGCCACCTTATTTCAAGTGCCTTAGCATATAATGCACTTGTAATATGGCAGCCAGGATAACCTTCACGTTTGTGATTGAGTATCCTATCTGCCAAACTCTAAATCAGGCCCTTAGACACAAGAGGTAAACATTAGTTAAGCAGTATTAACTGCCTGATTACTGCTGATTGCCTCAGGGACTGAATAGGAATTCTTACATAGGTCCAAACTGCCTGTTGTCCTATAGCACTCATTATAACTCAGTACTCAAACTCACACTGTGCACACCTTGCATTTCAATCCTGAATTATCACACCTCTGATTTCTAAACACTGAGAGCACATAACTTACAAATGCAATTCTAGAGTTAAAATAAGATTCCATGTTAAAAGGAGACCTTGATCCAGGTTTACTATCATGTTGCACCTAGTTTGGTCACAAAAGAGACACAAACCCAGTGGAAAATACTATGGTTAGACTTATGTTCCAAGACAAATCATTATTTGCTGTGGAATGTTGTCCAAAAGAGAACTTCACAACGCAATTCGCTACTTAACGCCAAAGGGGCATATTATGGGTTGTACATGGGCATTCCCACACAACCACCCAAAATTATTTATGCAAACCCCTATCTACAAACATTTGTTAACAGGGATTTGCACCAAAATAATTATGCCTCCTGGAGACAGATGTAACAGTGCAACAACTTTAAAAATCTCCACATTTTTTCAATTGTTTTCAAATTTTCCTGTGTGCTGCACATAAAAGGTGTGAAAAGTATTAAAGCATAAGTTTTATACGGAAAGGTATGCCTTCCAGTACAAAATATATGCTTGACGGCAGGGTCTTGTAGCTCTATCTGGATCTGGTAAGGTCAAGCCATGGTTTTGACTTTAGAGATTCCACCACAGAGCAGTGTCTGGCGCGGTTCAGGAGCGGTATCACCAGTGTTGTATTTGAGGTTGTCTTAACAATTACAGTGGGTATGTTTTACTTGCTGATAGCTCTGTGGGTTATGGCTTTAGACTGCAGTGGCCAGGGGTCTCACAAAAATTGCATTTCAATATGAATCCTATTAATATTTACAATCCTAGAAATCCCAGAAACCAATTACATAGTTTCAGGTGTTAAGTGCAGGAAGGTTTGGGGTGCTTGTACCTTTCAAATCAGTAATGTTATACAGTATAACAAAAGGGTCTAAAACTCATCTAGCCAGAGCTCAGAAAACTTGTTTTGTTCATTTCAACTGAAAAGAAGAACAAGGTCATAGCTGGGGCTTACCCTACTAACATTCATTTTTTTTTAATGATCCACAGCTTCCTGCTAACTTTCCAGGTCAAAACGATACTGTTACTGCTCACTAAGAGAGGAAGAGCACCTCGCTGAGATCCACGAGGAGGGGCTATGTGGACGCAGAGATAAACAGCTCTGACAGCCCTGTTTCCTCTCTACTCCTAGTGCTGCTCCTGCAGCCTCTGTGGCTAGGAGTCGCAAGGAAAGTGCCTGGGGTAGCAAGGGCAAGCCAGTGGTCATAGCTGCTATTCTTGGTGACCCTTAAATGAAGTCCATGTGCACAGCAAATGTGACAAGAAATAAACAAAATTTAAAGAGAGATGTATTGCTCCTTCACCTTCTGAATTCCAGCATAGGTATTTTTGGGTTCTGAGGCGCACCCGCACCTTTACTTTCAGCGCCTATGCCTGATTGCTACCTACCTGTTGCTTGCACAATGGTGGGACCATTTGTAGAGCTGGAGTTGCTGTCTAGAAATATAGATGCTGCCAGACATCTCCCAGCTGTCAGACATAAAATCAATTTCAATCATGATTCCCATGCTGTGTGCATTTGGTGGATTTCTGCTACTGCCCAGGATAGACCCCTCTGTCCAGAGTGCACCACACCACTACCACTACCTTCCCAGAAGGCCTGCTCCCATTATGATGAGTGCATTGTAACACATGACAAAATACAGTATCCACTTTATAAACGTATCCACTACATCACAAGGTAAGGCGAGATAAGTAGATGTGGCATTAATAGTAGTGATTATATACTCAGCTTGTCAATGTTTTGGTAGGCAGTGTATGTGCATGTGTGTTCGTTTGTGGTACTAAAGTAGTGCAGACCTAGCCAAAAGGCAGAGTAGAGCTGTACAGGGTCAACAGCAAAGACACAGTGAATATAGCACATGTGATACAGTCAATAGGTGTTTGGAATGTTACCTGGTTTATAAGAGTGAAAGTAGATGGTTACTGCATCACAATGAAGTGTTTTTTTAAAGAGGTGTGTCTTCATTTCTTTCCTAAACTGGAACAGGGTTGGGGCACTCCTGATTGGTATAGGAATGTGGTCGCTGATCCCGAGTGCATAAATGAAGGTCTGTTGAATTGTTTTTTCTTTTTTGCACATCTTGCATAAGATACTATTGTAGGTCAAAAGCAACAACCTCAATATAGTGTCATACAATCTCAAAATACATTCATAACAGCCCATCTTTCAGCCACTTAGTGTTTGTTTCGAAACTAAGTTTACAAGTCAAGATCTGATATATTTGCTAGAAAGTGCAAAACTAAGCCTCAACTACCTGCTGCATAAATGAGGGTAACCACTTCCCCTACCTAATTCTCCATTGTAAGATCCCCGCATGCTTCCAAGCAAGCCATTCACAACATGCAGCTTCTACTTGCTGTTATTAGAAAGCACAATAGCGTACAGTGCACATCCCGCTAAGCCCTCTACTTTGTTTAAGCAGATGTCCCATTTATGTATCTACTGTAGCCCAGAGAGCTGCATGCCTCCTTGGTCACAACAATCAGCTTAAACAACACCATATAATTTTTGAAATTCACAGAACAGATTGCCCTCCTGCACTGCAAATAATATACTTAAACCAAAGACAGTTGCAGTTTAGTTGTCATAAGCTCCCAACAACCCCACAGTAATTTCAAGTTAAGCGCTTTACACCACCCTCTTCATAGTGAATTCGGTCAGTTTAGTAGAGAATCAACACTATACAGAGAAAGACTAAGGAAGAATTATTGATCTCTCTATCATTTAACAAAGCATATCCTGAAAGGTGTGTGGTAGTAAAATAAAAATCTGGTCACCCATAAATGAATGTGAACTAGTACAGACACAGAAAAAAGTCATGTTTTTTTTAGTCACACCACTGAAGAGAATAAAATGTTCTAACATCACGTCCTATTTTTCTCTGGGCGTTAAACTGCTATTTTAGCCAGATTGAGAATTTAATAAAACATGTACTAGTTGCTATTGTGATGTGTATGTGGCTATGAGTGGAACAGTACATGGAGGATTAAGTACTATGCAGTATTTGTTTGCTGTATACATGCACTGGGTATATGTGTGCCTGTGGATGGTACAAAAGATGTAGCACCCTGGGTTCCATGTCGGGAGATCCAGGCCTGCATGCTGAAACATGGAGAACAAGTAGAGAGATCCGCTCAGGCAGATTTGTATATTGCTGCATTCCTGTAAGCTGGGTGGGACACACACTAGGGAGGGGACAGCGAGGCTTCCCTAGTGCACTTCAAAGGGTGCTTTTTGATTCAGTGAGAGGTCTTCAGGAAGTGGCCCGGGCAGATCTCAGGAAAGAGATTGGGCTGATAAGAGATCCATAAAGAGTAGGGCTGAGGGCCCCGGGCTAACCTTTTGGTGCACATATCACTGGGGTTGACATCCAGGTGTGGATTCTAGTCACTCCCATGGCCTGTGTTTTGGGACTATCAGCTTTGAAGACACTTCTGCTTTGAAAGACTGCTTTTCAAGAGGAAGTGTGAGCAGAGGAAATAAACTTCAAAAGAAACAGAACCCCAACATACATTTAGTGTCTGGAAATGGACTATAAGTAGGGGAGTTTGAGACCCATAAATTGTCATCTGCCAAGCAGCCAGATGGGTTGTGTGAGGAGGGGAAACTCTGCAAGGCTTCTGCCTGTGATGATGACAGGGGGCCAAGGTCTGCTAGTCTCCCCGCTGGGTGAGAGGACATCAGCCAGGTAAACAATGACCATATTCTCTGGAGCCTTGAGCACCAACGCCTGCCTGCTTGCCAATACTAGTGTGCACTGTGAGGAGAAGGAGAGTATTGGAGGGAGCAAGATCCACTTGAGAGCTCTGTTAAGTGGCTACTGCACAGATCTGGTCATTGCCCATGAGAAGGACAGAGTTGGTGACCCCATGTGCCAGGAGGGGTCACCGTGAAGAAGACTGCCATGCGGTAAGGGCTATAGCCTTGTGATGTAACAGGGGTTGACCCCGTATACCATTAGGGGCCGCCATGGAAAAGACTGCGGGCATGACGGGCCATAGCCTTGACCGGTAGTGGGCAGCAACCCCGTATGACAGTAGAGCCGCTGTGAAGAACTTCACCATAGTGATCGGACTACAGCCAGTGGACTGTGAATTGAAATGAACGTGTATGTTATAGAACATCACCAGGAGCCCCAAGGACTGCCACCTGTTCTGCCCCAACTGAAGAAGTGAGGATGCTGTGGGAGTACCTGCCCTCCATCACCTCGGAGAGGAGCCCAAAACAAGATCATCACAGCCACCAGAAGACGAACTGAACACTCACCCATTGGAGAAGCCACAGAGAGCCTCCAGTCCCTTCAGGAGAGCAACTGTGAGCGAGAGGCTCTGCACACGCACCTGGGCCGTATGCAACCAACTCACCTGAACTCAGCTGCAGCCACTTGAAGCACCAGTGGACGGGACGCACTCAAGAACTCAAAATGCCTCACACCTGCCAGTGCATTTAAGGCAGGTGTCAGACCTGTCGACCTCAGGGGAACTTGCTGCTAAATTAGAGGGGTAACGCTGGAACACTATTGACTTTGGGCCTTATTTATGAGAAGTGACGCATCGCTGCGAGAAAAAAGCGATGCATCACTTCTCAGTGCGCCCTCCTTGTGACATGATGGATGCTTCATATTTACTGTATGTTGCATCATGTCGCAAGGAATGACAGATAAGTCAGTATTACTGACGTATCGGTTGGTGCAAAACTGATACATTGCTGGGGTGTGTCTGAAAACAGATGCAACTCCAGGAATGTGTCCATTCACATGGGGCAAGCCGCATGTGAAAGGGCCTGCATCAGTCTTACGCCTGCTGTGAGGCAGGCATAAGATATTTTAGCAGTAGCGTCCCAGAAGTGGCGCAAAATAATCTGATAGATTTAACTGCGTTACTGCTATGAGGCTTGGATGCGGGGGAATGCCCACCCTGAATACGTTATACCTGACGCAGGTATAATGTAGCACAGGGGTTTACAAAGTGACGCATCTGCCTAGATGCGTCACTTTGAAAATCGGGAGCAACATGGTGCATTTTTTATGCCGCCGGTGTGTCACAAGAAGTGACGCACCGGAGGCGCAAAAGTGTTGCAAGGGCTCATAAATGAGCCCCTTTAAGTTCCATTCACAGTGTACTCTTGAGACACACGCTACTAGCAGGGCATACCCTGAATGTTTCCAATAGTGAATTGGGGAATAACCACGATCACTAACGTGAGGAGTGAGTGGAGCACGTAACTGCCAAAGAAACACTAGAGTCCTGACCTCAGAGGTGGACTGTGTAATTGTTTGTGGATGTCGTAGTTCTCCTTTGTGTGGATAGCGGTAGAAATAAAATACTTATCCTTTTTCATAAAACGTTATATTTGGTTGGACAATTATTTCTTTCTGCTGCTGCGTGCATTTTGAAATGTGAGCCTGTGTTCACCATCCTGTATGCAGCTACCTCTACCCCCAAGGGAGCCTTGGTCTTCTCGGACCAAGTTATCCTGGGAGTCAAGTGCAGAAGGGGGCAGAAGGGGTACTTGTCCTATTTGCTCAGATTCCATAGTAGGTCAGGCCCCAGGACATCAGCAGTAAAAGGCCTCAAACCCCACTGTTGGGCACAGTAGTCCCTGAATGCTCAGTGGCCCTTTGAAAGGGGTTCTGACACGTGGACTTGCCAATATTTATTGCAATGTTAAGATTGGCAGAGCTGCTGGTGAAACCAAAGGAGACTTCCCTGGAAGCATATTCACCAATTTTGGTATTCCTATGGGAGTGAATAAACGTGGTTCTCCATTATTGCTCTACTCTAATCAGACATCTGTTGCCTATCCATTCCATAATACCAAAGTGTTCTTATGATTAGACATTTGGCATCCTGTGGAAGTGAGAGGCAACACACTAAGGTAAGATTCTTTACTAAGGTTTATTTGCATTACATCTGAACACCCCAACCAGCCTGGCGCAGCCTGACTTAACAGAGTCAGTTCTCCAACTCTCACCAGTTCTGACACCTGCATTTCAAGGACCCTTTGATGCAGCGTGGAATTTCAAATCCTCCCTTCATCACAGACCAAATATTACACTAACGCATTCACTCAATACATTCATTGGTGGGCCCCATAACACCAATACACTCACACTTCATTGGTCTGCTCTTACGGGAGAGATAAGTGTTATACACGCTGACGTGAAAAGAATACCTTATAACCTAAAGGAAATGTATTTACATAAATACACACTAAATATCTTTAATCCAGCACATCTTAATCCTGAACCTCGAGATATTCCTTCCACTTAGCCGATGGATCAAATTAGCTGAGTTGGAGAAGTGATTTTAATCCTCTTTCATTTATATCCAAATCTTAATCTATTTCTTCTCAATAAATAACCCAACACACTTGCTTGTTAATCAATAATATTGTTTATCTAATTAATGCAATTTTTAATAAAATGTTAATCAAATCACAGAACACCATATTTACCTAATCTGGCTATTAGTCGTCCTCTAAGTCAATCAAGTCGTCATGCAGCACGCTACAGTCCCAAAGATTGGGTCTGGACCATAAGCGTGTATACATCAATCAATGCCCATCAGTTTGAGAGTACTCAGTTCATCAGGAAAATGGGCAGCAACTTAGTCTGTCAAAGATTCAGAGAAACAGCTGTCCTGCAGTGTCACCGTCCTCTCCGTCAGCATAACGTCAGGAAAAGGACAAGGTCCGCGCAACTCACTATTCTACCATCTTTTTATAATGAAAGTAATGACAAAATGTAACGAAAGTCAGTTTTGGGCACTTCTGATAGGTTGGTTAAGATCGTCCGTTTTGGTCTACCAAAGTCTATGATGTCACTCCGTCAGACATGATCCATCCGGTTGTCAAAAGTTGTCCATTGTTAAAGCTCTTGGCAAAAGTCCAGTTGTGACCTTGTTTGGGTGCAGGCTGTGTAGGTCATCTTGAGGCCACTTGTTCAGAAGCCTGGAACATGCGCACTTGGTCTGTAACCTCGTGGAATGGCAGTTGTCTTGTTGTGTACGTTGGTTGGCCATTTTGTCATAGGCCCAATCAGTCAACTTAAGCGAAACAAACACAAAAAGTAATTAAAATATGGAAATAACGAATAAAATGTTTAACCCTCACTAATTTCCCTATTTGTGTGTAATTATCTAGCATAATGACGACATTTAAAGCGTTTATATTCACCCAATGATGTCATCTGGTGCAACTTACAATTACGTCACAAAAGCAACATATATCATGCAATTTTCTATTTTTCTAGTATTAGTATGCGTTCATATATTAGTTTACAGATTATTTAGCCATGCAAAATGCAAATCCCACGTGTAATTCATACATTAGTAAGGTTGGTTAAGTACCACTCAAAACACATTAATATTATTACAATTAATAGATTATTCTAATTAGTATGAACATGCAGAAATGGGGGGTATACAAAATTTTGTACTGCCCGCTTCATCAATCGCCCCTTTGGTGATTATATCACCACACCATCAACATTTTGAATTTCTTTTATGGAGTTTCAAAGTGATTTCTTATTTTTAATCATAATTCAGTTTCCCCTGTCTCTTCTGTTTTTGCTGACTTATACATACTCTCCTTAACTTCTTCTAATTCTATTTCTTCAAAGTCTCTCTCTTGTTTCTTACCTTTTCTCCTTAAATGTTCTCCTTTTATCTTTTTCTGACTTTTATTCCCTTTACGACAGATACACCCTAATCTTATTATTAATACTATGAAAATCACACAGGTTAATGGAAATAAGATTTTACCTAAAAATTTACTACCTAAGTTTACTAAGAAATCTTTAATAGCTAATATTTTCTTTCCAATCTTTTCCCAAACACCGTCAACCTCCAGTGGTGCAATTTCGTCATGCAGTTCAGTTATATTTTTAATATAAATTTTCAAATCTTTACTTTCGTCTGTAATGTAAGTACAACAATGTTGAACTTTCAGCATTCCACAGACTCCACCCTCCTTTACCAATAATATATCAAGTGCAAGTCAATTTTGCATTACCATGGCACGCATGGCAACCATTTCAGTGTTCACCAATAAAAATCCTCCAGCGGTGCTTGTTGACAAACGATCCACTACTGTTGAAAGTCTTCTACTTTTATTTGCATTCAGAGATATTCCCACTGCTAGTATCAATGCTCCAAAGATGTCACCCACAATTTCTGACCAAGATTCTCTCTTACTACGTGCTAAATAACTACCTAAACTATGTACACCATCTTCTTCTCTATCCATTTGACAAATCTTCGGGAAAACCAGGCCTACATAACATGTGCCATACCAATGGTCTGGCAAACGATAATATGCCTTGTTCCCGCAAATGAAATATAATCCAGGAAAAACTGGATCTTTTCCACCTTTAAATCCCCATCCACCCATCATTCGGTATGTATCATGGCACTCACTATTACCTACAAAATAATTATCATATGCAGTTTGATTCCTTCTAATACACAATTTTCCTTTCTGAGGCCAATCTAGAGCCATAGTTGGACTATCTTCACCTTTGAAGTGTTTTTCCATTTCTACATCCCAGACTGTCTTCTCCACCTTTCCTTCAGAGGCCTTTCTCTGCATTTTCAGTCTCCTTTCATCAACCATATCTAAAAATGTCTTTTCTTCTTTCTTTAAACTGCAAGTCAAATTGTTTTTAATTATATATTCTAATGTTAGTTCTTTAGTCTCTAAGAAAAATTCACCTAATACCTTTGCAGGTTTTACCTTGTTTAGCTTGTTAATTGATGGTACTTGTGAAAATATGTTATCTACATCTGAGAAATATTACTCTAATTTCCCTGTTTGATAAAATAAACTAGCTATTACACTACATGTTATTCCATAAGTTACTGGAAGGTGGTGATAAGTCACTCCCTCCGATACAGATGCAGGTAACTGCATACAAATGTAGCAGTCCTTTACGTCCATTGTCTTTACATATTCATACAATAATTTCGAAAACACATTATTAGAAAAATCGGTTATAGACCTGTCTTTGTGTAAATAGTTTTTATTCATTCTAGTCGGAACTACCTTTTGAATCTTTTCTATATTAGTTCTGTTTTCACTATATCCTTCTATTGTATCTATAGTAACCTTAAATGAGATCAAGAGAGCAAGTAAGCTCCACAGAAGCATTAGTAATCCTGTACAACAACAACACATTTTACACCATCTTTGCAAAAATATACATCTACCTTTTCTACTATCTGTGTTTGCCATTTTTGTTAAAATGGACAGTGTCTTTTAACTTAGCCTCTTCTACTTCACAACTAGTGTGTCTAACCCAAGGCTCTAAGCACCTACTTGGTTCTACCAGTTGTTGTCTTTTTCAGTATCTTGTTATCTTTCCATTAGCAGCTTTCTGGTCTCATTCAGTTTGGCATCTCATCATCTTTCGCCTTTCCCTCGTGATCTGAATACAGAATGTCGTGAACATCCGCTTCTTCTCCAATATCGGACAAGATAACTCTCAGGATTTCCGATTCTTCGTCCTCCTCAGCCACTTCTGGCACAATCACCTCTGGATTTCCTTGGCTATCCGCCTCTTCTTTTACTTCAGGCAGGGCCACATACGTCCATTCTGGTGACTTATACTTCTGGTTGGGTTTTCTTATTCTTTTGCTTTCTTTGATTACAATGGTTTCGTCGTCTTTTAAATTCTCCTGACCTGTTCAGCCCTTGGTGAATTTACTCATGTCAGTCGATATCTCAGTCTTTTTATTTTATTCGGCCAAACGTCGTCTTTTGCTGCTCTTTTCAATTTTCTTCCTTTATCATTCTTTTCAGTTCTCCAAGCTCTCTTTCTTAGAACTCGACCTTCAGGTACTTCATCTTCGCTTTCCTCTGACTCTGTTTCAACTTCCTTTTTACTCTCAAGAGCTTCTTTTTCCATCACTTCTTTTGTTTTTCCTACTTCTGTTCCTCCTCGTATCTTCGGCACGCAATCTTCCTGCTGACTACTTGTCCCTACTTCTGACTGAATGTTGGAGTTCCCTACACCTCCTCGGGGTTCTTCCGCAGTAATCTTTCCTCTCTCTCTGTATCTAGCACCTGTCCATCTAAATTGGCTATTTCAGGTGGAATCTTTCTCAATCTTTCATCTGGAACTTCTCTTTCAGTAATTTCTTTTATTGTTTCTTCACTGTCTTTTTCTTTGTCTTTTTCTTGTCTCTTCTTAGAACATCGAGTTCCTTGTTCAGTCTCTGAGTCTGAGCTGGTATCAGAAATCTGTAACCTTCTTCTCAAGGAAATACTTCTGGGGACAAATGTTAGACTTGGTTCTGATTCCCCCCTTTCAGGGTTTTCTTTTGTTTTTGGCTCTCCGTCATCTGATTCAGTACTGGATTCTGATTCGTCAAAATACTCCTTTTCTGTGCTATCCACTAGATTTGGAATTCTCAATGTATGACTTGCATGAATCCAGTTTTTCAGTCCACCACACTTCACAGCTGTTGTTGTGGTCAAGGTGACTTGTCGTGGTTTTCCCCACCTTGGAACCAAACAGTTTCTTCTTCTGTGTACTTTTATTCTCACCCAGTCTCCTGGGCTCAGATCATTGGCTTGCTTCTTTTCAAGGGTGGTGGCATCCGCTCCAACCTGATGAAACACAGAACGAACTGCGTCAGCCAGGCTTTTACAGTAATCCAACACCATTTCATCAGTTATAGGCAACAGCTTGTTGACTGGTATGAACACATGCCGCATCGCTCTACCCATGATGATTTCATGGGGGCTCAATCCTGTGGTTCTGTCTGGAATTGATCTAATAGTCATGAGTACCAGAGGCAAGAAATCAGGCCCTATTCTGTTTTTGATAGTACCATTCATCTGTTCCACCACACCAGAAGCCTCTGGGCGATAGGCACAATGTAGTTTTTGCTGTACATGGAATGCTTCACAAATCAATGTTATGATCTCATTATGGAAATATCCTCCTCGGTCTGATTCAATTGTTACTGGGAATCCAAATCTAGGGATAAATTCCCCCAAAAGTAATTTTGCCACTGTCATTCCATCATTTCTTCTTGTTGGGAATGCTTCTACCCATCTAGAAAACAGACAGACCATAACTAGAACATACCTCAACCTGTTACAGGGAGGCATCTCAATGAAATCCACTTGCATTCTGGTAAAAGGCCCTCCTTCTCAACCTATTGTTCCTAGACTCACTACTGTCTTTCTTCCAGGATTGTATTGCTGACATATTAGGCATCTCTGACAAAGACTTTCTGCTACAATGACCTGATCATAGCATCTCTCCCTATGTGTCCCTGATCATGATACATCCGTGCCATGGCAGACATCATGGTATCAGGCATAACTGGTCTTCCATCCCGATAGACCCACAAATGATCCTTCTCTCTTGGTGCACATCCTGCTTTTACCCACTGCTTCATTTCCTCATCTCCTGCTTCTTCCTGTAATTGTCTCACTTCTTCCCAGGTACCCACAATGTTAGTAAACATCAAAGAACAAGAAATCACCTCTTTCTCCTTGGCCCTGTTAATGGAATTCTGATTTTGTGCACAGTATTGAGCCATGTCGTTGGCATATTTATTGCCAGTGGCGATGTAATCACCACTTTGACTGTGGGCAGCACACTTCACAACAGCCAATTGGATAGGCAGCTGTATCGCCTCAAGCAATTTTTCAACCACTTCAGCATTCTTAACGGGAGTTCCACTTGATGTCAAACACCCTCTCTGGAGCCATATTTCACCGAAGTCATGTATGACTCCGAAGCCATACTGGCTGTCAGTTATCACAGTCACTCTCACACTTTTCCCAATCTTGCATGCTCTAGTCAAAGCAACAAGTTCGGCTACTTGGGCCGATTTTACTCCTTTAAAGTAGGACACTTCCATTACTGCTGCAACTGTGCATACCGCATGTGCTGCACTCAACACTCGATCATCTGTTCTCAAACAAGACCCATCCACAAACATGATGAAATCACTTTCTGATAAAGGTTCATCTTTTATGTCAGGCCGTGGTTTTGTACAGAAATCTAATACGTCCAGACAGTCGTGATCTGCGTTATCTCTGACTTCTACATTCTCAGCATCAGGCAACAATGTTGAAGGATTCACATTCAAGCATCTCACAAGACTTACGTTCGTTGCACCTAATATGACTTTCTCATACTTAGTCAGCTGACTATGGGGCATATTTACAAGCTGGCGATAAAAAATTATCGCCGCTTTGGCGGCGGTTTTCGGCCGAAAAGTGGCGATAATTTTATCGCCTAATTAGCAAGGCCACGCTAACGCGTGAAACCTTGCTTTAGTGTGCGGATTCCTAACGCCCAGCTTTGTATCTCTAATGAGATGCAAAGTGGGCGTTCCTGAATTAACATGACAGGAGAAATGTCGCTAAGCGACATTTCTCCTATCATCAAGCCCCACGCTATGAAGCATAGCGGCAGGAAAAGTAGCGATAACCCCTGTTATCGCTACTTTCCTTACGCCTGCTTCAGGACTGACTTAGCCATGATATCCTATGGAAGGTGGATATCATGGCTAAGTTTGTGAGTCCCTATCAGCAAGCTAACGCCACACTACGTGAGATTATCGCTGGGTTTCCAGCGATAATCTCATGTTAGGCAGTTAACGTGAGGATTTTTATCGCTGAGGAGATAAGCGTTGCTAATAGCACGCTATCTCAGCGATAAAAATTCACGTTACCCGGCGAAAATTATCCTCACGCTAAGAGCGCTGAGCGATAATTATCGCCGGGTGTTGCTGATATGCCCCAAAGTGTCATATACTGAGTGTGACTCTTTGTCAAAAGGATTGCCACATCATGAGGTACAAACACTTTCACAGGATATCCCATTACAATTCCTTCACTCTGTTCCAAACTCCGGCAGGTAGCAGCCACTGCTTTCAAACACCCGGGAAGGGCTACTGCTACTGGGTCCAGCATTGATGAGAAATATGCAATTGGTCTCCTCAGTTTTCCATGCTTCTGTATTAGAACAGAGAGTGCACATCCATTCCTCTCACTGCAGTACAACTTAAACTCTTTCTCATAATCAGGCATAAAATTCAGCGATGACATCACAGACTTCGTCAGCCCGCACGCCATCAACTCCACCGACTACATCCTCCTGGGGGACCTCAACCTCCACCTGGAGGACAACAAGGACCGCAACACCGCCGCCCTGCTGGACAACCTCGCCAACCTCGGTCTCAAGCAACTGGTTACCACCCCCACCCACTACGCCGGACACACGCTGGACCCAGTCTTCTCATCCAGCAAGTACGTCACCTTCAGCCACGCCACCAACCTCCAGTGGACCGACCACAGCTGTGTCCACTTCAGCTTCAGAAGGACAACGACCCACCATCACCCTCAACAGGCCCCTCGCAGGAGCTGGAACAAGATCACCGACGACCAGCTCACTGCCTCCCTCAGCCAGAACCCCCCCGCCAGCTCAACGGACCCCAACAAAGCCGCCAACAACCTCACACAATGGATCACCAATTGCGCAGACGTCCTCGCACCACTGAAGAACCCTCCCAGCAGACACGGCAGCAAGAAAGCCTCCTGGTTCACCGACTAACTCAACACCTCGAAGAAGAACTGCCGCTCCCTGGAGAATACCTGGCGCACCAACCAGACCACAGACAACATGACTGCCCTCAAACACGCCACCTGCAAACACCACCAACTGATCCGCGCCACGAAGAAGACAGCCTTCAAGGAAAGACTGGACAACAACACCCACAACAGCAAGGAACTCGTCAGTATCGTCAAAGAGCTCTCCAACCCCAACGCCGGAAACAACGACATCACTCCCTCGCAAGACCTCTGCGACTCACTCGCCGCCTTCTTCCACGACAAGATCGCCAACATACACAGCAGCTTTGGCCCACCAACCACGAACCCCACCACCGAACCGATGACCCCCACCACCACCCTCCGCACCTGGACCTCGGTCAGCACCGAAGACACAACCCGCACGATGAACACTATCCACTCCGGATCCCCTACGGACCCCTGCCCACACCACATCTTCAACAAGGCCGACCGCATCATCGCACCCCACCTCCGTGACATCATCAACGCCTCCTTCAACACCGCCACCTTCCCGGAGTGCTGGAAACACGCCGAGATCAGCGTCCTGCTGAAGAAACCAACAGCAGACCCCACCGACCTCAAGAACTTCCGCCCCATCTCGCTCCTCCCGTTCCCGGCCAAAGTCATCGAGAAGACAGTCAACAGACAGCTAGCCGCCTTCATCGAAAATAACGAATCCCTCGACCACTCGCAGTACGGCTTCCGAGCCAACCACAGCACAGAGACCGCCCTCATCGCAGCCACAGACGACATCAGATCCCTACTGGACAACGGGGAAACAGCGTCCCTCATCCTCTTGGACCTCTCCGCAGCGTTCGACACTGTCTACCACCACACCCTAGTGCAACGCCTGATCAACACCGGAATCCAGGAGAAGGCCCTGGAGTGGATCCTCTCGTTCCTCGCCGGAAGAACCCAGAGAGTCCGGTCATCGGCCACCGAAGTCATCTGTGGCATTCCACAGGGGTCATCGCTCAGCCCCACCCTCTTCAACGTCTACATGAGCCCCCTCGCAGCCATCGCACGCCAACACAACCTCAAGATCATCACCTTCGCTGATGACACCCAGCTGATCCTCTCCCTCACCAATGACCCGGACACCGCCAGAGCCAGCCTACACGAAGGGATGAAAGATGTTGCCGAATGGATGAAGAACAGCCGCCTAAAACTGAACTCAGACAAGACGGAGGTCCTCATCCTGGGATCATCACCCTCCGCCTGGGACGACTCCTGATGGCCTCCTGCCCTGGGCGCCACCCCCAAGCCAACGGACCACGCACACAACCTGTGCTTCATCCTGGACTCCTCCCTTTCGATGACCAGACAAGTCAACGCCGTCTCATCTTCGTGCTTCAACACCCTGCGCATGCTTCGAAAGATCTTCCGGTGGATCCCCACCGAGACCAGGAAGACGGTCACCCAGGCCCTCGTCACCAGCCGGCTGGACTACGGGAACGTCCTCTACGCCGGTACCACCGCCAAACTCCGGAAGAAACTCCAGCGAATCCAGAACGCCTCAGCACGACTCGTCCTGGACATCCCCCGACACAGCCACATCTCCGGACACCTGAGAGACCTGCACTGGCTCCCCGTCAACAAGAGGATCACGTTCAGACTCCTCACCCACGCACACAAGGCCCTCCACGACCTGGGCCCCAAGCTCCACAACAACCGCCTGACCTTCTACAAGCCCACCCGCCAGCTCCGTTCCGCCAGCCTCGCCCTCGCCACCGTTCCACGTATCCAAAGAGCCACCGCTGGAGGAAGATCCTTCTCCAACCTGGCAGCCAAGACATGGAACTCCCTCCCCATCCACCTCCGGACAACCCAGGACCATCTCGCCTTCAGGAAGCAACTCAAGACCTGGCTGTTCAAGCAGTGACTCCCCCCCCTCACCCCCCCCCAGCGCCTTGAGACCCTCTGGGTGAGTAGTCCGCTATACAAATGCCTTTGATTGATTGATTGATTGACCTAATGCAGGTGCTTCACACAACCCATCTCTCAATAGTTTAAAAGCTGACAATTCTTCTTTGTTCAAATCAATGGGATCTCTCACATCACTTCTTGTCAATCGTACCAAAGGTTTTGCAATCAACGAAAAATTACTGATCCATTGACAACAGTATCCAACCATTCCAAGAAACATTCTCACCTCTCTTTGGGTCATGGGTGCTCTCATTCCTTTTATGATACTGATTCTGTCTATTGTTATCTTTCTCAGTCCCTTTTCGATGTTGTGGCCTAAATATTGTACTTCTTTCTTGCAAAATTGTAATTTTGATGGTGACACTTTAAGTCCTCCATCTGCCAGATGATTCAGCAATGCTATTGTGTCTATCTCACAATCTTCACGGGTTTTCGACGCCACAAGAAGTTCATCGATATATTGAACTAACACTGAATTTTCGGGCATTTCTAGACTTTCCAGAGACTTCTTCAATAGCTGATTAAATATTAAGGGGCTTTCTGTATACCCCTGTGGAATTCGGCACCAAGCCAAAATACGCACGCCGAAACGAAACGCAAAAATTTGCTGGCTGTCATGGTGCAATGGGATGGAAAAGAAAGCATGGCATAAATCAATCACAGTATACCATTCTGCATCATGGGGAATCTGATACAAAATCACAGATGGATTTGGTACAATAGGACAGCAAGACACAACAATTTTGTTTATTTTTCTCAGATCTTGTACTATCCTGAACTTCACATTAGGCTTTTTCAGTCCCATAATTGGTGAATTACATGGACTACTCATTATTTCTCTCAGAATGCCTTGTTTTATCATTTTTTTAATCACAGGAGTAACTCCTTCAATTATTTCAGGTGTCAATTTATATTGAGGGACATTTGGATAGCTTACTCCTTCCTTCACTGTTATTTTTACTGGATCTACATTTCTCATTAATCCCACATCTTCTCCTGTGAAATCCTAAACTTCTGCTTTTACAGACTGTTTCAATTCTTTAGGTAATTTATCAGGGTTAAATACAACATAGGTTTCAGTGACCTCATTTTCCGTTTGCCATTGTCATTTTATACAACACATCTTCATCCGGGGTCTCAAAGGCTATCCCATCAGGGGTACAGAATATAGCGCAATTCATCTTACACAACAAATCCCTACCTAATAAATTTACAGGACTGGTATCGCACACAACAAAGCGGTGCATTTCGGAAAATTTCCCTATGCTAACTTTCACTGGCTCTGTAAGATAAGTTTTAATCTGTCTGTTGGGTACACCAACTACTTGGATCGTTTCGTCCGAGAGAGGAAGGCTCTTAACATCAGCTGACCTGACAGTTGATCGAGTAACACCAGTATCAACTAGGAAAGTAATACTTTCATTATTTATCTTTCCATCTACAAATGGGCCTGCCTGGTCTACTTCTAGAGTTGCGCCAAGTACGCACTCTTCTTCCTCCCTTCAGCACCGTCAATAACCCTGTTCTGAATCACTCTCATCCCGTTGTAGCCAATACTGCGAAACAGCGCTGGCGCGCGGCAGCTTATTTACCTGTTCTTCGTTGTAGAATCCTGTTTCGTTACTATATTTCTGGGAGTTTTTGCTCTGTGGAAAAGGCGGTTTTGGCACCTGATTCTGTTGGGTTATAACCTGCTGCTTTCGCTGCGGTTGACCACTCACCTCATTCTGCACCTGTGGATTCAATTATGTATTTTCATTGTTAGTACAAGGGGGAAATTTACACTCGGATTTCCAGTGCCCTATTCTACTGCAATTATGACATGGGAATTTCTTTTTAGCTTCTTCTATATTAAAATTTCCCTTACCTTTCCCAGGAATGAACTTTTGTCTCGGGCCTGTATTATTCACTTGTTCCGCTAATTGAGCTTCCTGTCTCTCTGCTACCTTTACTTGTGCCCACATTGCCTTTTCTTTTAATTTTTGCTGTTTTGCTTCAATCTCATCACTGAAATATTTTGCATGCCTCAATACTTCGTCTATTTTCTTATTTTGCCAGTCTACAGTGTGTTGTTTTATCATTTCACTAATCTCTGGACGTAGACCATATACAAATCCGTATACAAAATGACTTAAATCCTTTTCACTCAAATTTTCATCACCACTAAACTGTTTGAAGGCCAAAATCAGCCTTTCGTGATATGCATCTACTGACTCTTTGCTTTCCTGATGTGTTCTGTCAATTTTCACCCAATCTGTCTCTTTAGGGGGTACTTTGTTTTTCAGAAAGGCAATAACCTGTTCATATTTCTTCATTACCTCTGGGTCTGGGGCTCCCGTCTTTGGATCCCCAGGGAACTCTTGTGTAGGCCAATTTATCATTAATTTGCACTCTGTCCATAAATCTTCTGGTACTATTATGTCAAATAGACTATTCAGATCCATCCATAATACTTTGGACAACTTTACATATCTGTCTACTTGCCTATACCATTCGACAGGATTTTCGCGTAGTCGAGGGAAATCATTTATAAAATACAAAATATCCTGTCTTGTCCATGGAACACGTCCATATCCTCCTCCTGGAATTTCTCTCATGGGGCATTCTGTTACTACCCTTTCTTTTTCTCTTACAGGAAATGCTGCAAACGTTTTATCTGGGGCATCATCTCGTTTTCGGTACCACCTGCTTCTCCATTTATCCACATATCCCCATTTTCTCAGCAAGATAATTATTTCCTTTATCTGACTTATCCGTCCTGTGGTGTTCAAATTTTCAATATCTTTTTCAGTGAAATCTATTCGATATGGTTTTTGTAAGTCCTTTACCTTTTCAATATCTATACCCATTTCATTTGCTACTTCTCCTAGTCTTTCATGCAGAGTTTTCGCTCTCCATGTTACACTTTTGCACAAAAATAGTAATTCCTCATCTTGATAAGTTTTTAATTTCTCTGTGGGGATAGTTCCTACTATTAACTCTTCCAGTACCATTCGTAGTTTGGCCACATCTATTGATTGGGATTCTTTGTCTTTTCTCTGCAAGCTTCTCAACCATTCACTTAATTCTTCCGTAGATGGACCTACTGGTTTTTCTACATTACCTCGTTCTGAATCCATTTGCGTTTCTAATATTGATTCCACTGTCATTGCATGTCTTTCCGCTAAAGTTTGGCCTATGAAAGGGTTACTCGAAACATTTGGTTCGATCATACTCATTGTCTGTCTCCATGGATTTTCATTCTGGCTCTGCTTTGGCTTCTCAGCCTGTTTATTGTTATTATAAGGAACTGTCAAACAATGTTCGGTATCTTTCTGTTTATCAAATATAGGCATCACAGGGCCTATCATCCACTGGAACAGTCACAGCTTCTAGATTTTTTGTCAATTCTCGTATCTTTTCAGTTAATTCTAAAGTTGTTTTCGCTAATTCTGCTGAATTTTTACCATTTACCCTACCCTCTGATTTTCTCTCTACCTCTCTATTGGAATTACTTGGGACACTGGTTCTGACTTAATGATTCGTAAAGTTTCTCTCATTGGGGCACTTGGTGTTAACATTTCTGATTCCGGAGGTGGATTTTTATAAAACATGTCATCAAGAACATCATCCTCCGACTCATTCACTCCATACCCTCTTGATTCAACATTATGTCTTTTTTCCGTACATTTTCTACCTCCAACTTCTTCAGCAGTTCTTACGGGAAACAGACCTTCAGTCATACTCGCATTCCGCCACCTTCTCATTCCCTCATCATGAGTGTCATGCCCATATCTACCAAACATATACTTATATCTTCCGCCACACCTCTGTCTCTCTCTGTCATGCATTTTATCTTCCTATTCGGTCAATGCTTCAAACTGTGTCGGTCTTGGTCTCGGTTCTAGATTCATCATTCTTTCTCTCAAATTTCTCAATACTGCTAAATTAAATGAACCATGCTCTGGAAATGCCAAGACTTCATCATCTCTAGTGTATTTTACCCAATTGTCTAACCAAATACAAGTATGATATCCGTATTTTGCAACCATAAAGGATGAAGGGGTTTTCGGTGGAGGAAGTAATTGTCCTTCCCTAGTCACAATCGGTTTGTCCTTTTTGAATCACTTCTTAATTTTCCCAAACCAAGACCTTTTCACCTTTTCTGGTGGATCGTAATACATCTTTTCTGTCTTCCGTGTATCGCTAGTCTCTCCTTACAACTGTACTGCTATTCTGACCTATGCTAGCGCGACTCACACTAACGCACCAATCCGGAGCGTCTACGCCACCTTTGCAATTCTCCACTCCTAGCGCGGCGTATACTAACGCACCAATCAGGAGCATCTACGTTTCTAGCTGACTGGGCAATCCCAGCGCGGTCTTTCGAATGTCAGCAGCCGCTGCCGCAGCTCCTGCTCCTGTTGACCCCTCCTTTACAAAACTCTCTCGTAAGCTTTTTACGTTTTTTGAATCTACAAATCTGTGAGTAACAACATGAAAACACCACCATTGTCCGCTTCGCTAAGCAAAGAATAGCAAAAGACCTTTTTCACAAGAATTCCGTCTTTCCCGAGAGCAGCGCTTACCTCTGCTCTACTACGGAATCGTTACTTCCGTTGATAAAGTAGCACATCCCTCTACCTTACCCTTCTAACAAGCATCAGCTAACCGTTTCTCCAGGATTAAGACACCTTGTTGGAGACCCAATGCTCCTGAGAAATAAAACCAGAGTTTCACAATTAACCGGAATGCTATTTCATTCACACACTTTCATACGGAAAAATGTAGTTCATCCACGCAGAATTCTGTCTTTCCCGAGAACAGCGAACAATCTGTCCTACTACAGAATTATGACATTCGTTAACAAAGTAGCACTTCCCTCTACATTATCCTTCTAGCAAGCTTAGGGAACACCTATTACCTTTCCAGAGATCAGCGTTATCAGAGTACCTTCTGGACTCCTTGTACCTAAGACCAAAATTTCACAGGTGAACTTCGCTACCATTCACTTCTTTCATACAGGAGATATTTCTAATGGCAACACACGACGATGTCACCGAATCGAACCCAGACAATGCGTCGTGCAACTTCAATCGTTACACGTTTTTCCCATGTACCTGCGGGCAACAACAATTCCGTCTTTCCCGAGAGCAGCGCTTACCTCTGCTCTACTACGGAACTGTTACAAACTTCCGACTTCCTACATCCCAGAAGCCGTGCAGACAACATAAAACTTGACGCGACTCAACATAGAGTGTTAATACATAAACCAATATCAATCAATAATCAATATCAATAAGCTATGTACAAGCAATAATCACCAAACCAAAACAGTAAAAACCATCATCTTGCTACCAGAAAAACTGATGCAGCGTGGAATTTCAAATCCTCCCTTCGTCACAGACCAAATATTACACTAACGCATTCACTCAATACATTCATTGGTGGGGCCCATAACACCAATACACTCACACTTCATTGGTCTGCTCTTATGGGAGAGATAAGTGTTCTAAACTTTGACGTGAAAAGAATACCTTATAACCTAAAGGAAATTTATTTACATAAATATACACTAAATATCTTTAATCGAGCACATCTTAATCCTGAACCTCGAGATATTCCTTCCACTTAGCCGATGGATCAAATTAGCTGAGTTGGAAAAGTGATTTTAATCCTCTTTCATTTATATTCAAATCTTAATCTATTTCTTCTCAATAGATAACCAAACACATTTGCTTGTTAATCAATAATATTGTTTATCTAATGAATGCAATTTTTAATAAAACGTTAAACAAATCACAGAACACCATATTTACCTAATATGGCTATTAGTCGTCCTCTAAGTCAATCAAGTCGTCATGCAGCACGCTACAGTCCCAAAGATTGGGTCTGGACCATAAGCGTGTACGCATCAATCAATGCCCATCAGTTTGAGAGTCCCCTGTTCATCAGGAAAATGGGCAGCAACTTAGTCTGTCAAAGACTCAGGGAAACAGCTGTCCTGCAGTGTCACCGCCCTCTCCGTCAGCATTTATTTATTTATTCATTTATAGAGCGCATGGTTATACCTAACGGTGTGTCCCCGCGCTGAGATCTCGAGACGAGTATGTTAGATAGAGACTGAGCAATAGCTTATAAGTTGTTGTTCAGAAATAGCCATGTCTTTAGTTGTCTGCGGAAAACGTGTTCGTTAGGCTCGGTTCTCATTGTTATAGGTAGCGTGTTCCATAGTTTTGACGCTAGGTACCTAAATGAGTGAGCTCCCATTCTGGCTCTGAAAATTCTCGGGATATTCAGTAAGGCCATATCCTTAGACCGTAGAACCCGAGCCGGAGAGTATCTTGACACCAGAGACTTGAGGTAGAGGGGACTCTTACCTGTCAAAATGCGGTGTGCATAGCACATAGCTTTGAACATGATTCTTTTTTCAATGGGCAGCCAGTGCAGGGTAGTCAGAGCCTTCCTCGTATTACTTCTCCTGGGGAGGCTGAGGACTAGGCGGGCAGCTGCATTTTGTATTCTCTGCAGTTTCATGAGTCCTTTTTTAGAGGCTCCCAGATACAATACATTGCCATAGTCTAGTTGGGATGTGATTACAGCATGAACAACCGTTTTCCTGGTTTTTATGGGGAGAAGGTCCACAACTTTCCTTAAAGTTTTCATTGTTCCATAGCATTTTCCCGCAACTTTACGTATTTGGCTGTCGAATGATAGTTTGGCGTCGACCCAGATACCAAGATTCTTCACTTCTTCTTTGGGAAGGGGGGCCTGTCCTAATGAGTTTGGCCACCACGCCGAGGACCATATGTTAGGTGTTTTGCCAACTACTAGGACCTCTGTTTTGTTCCCATTCAATTTTAGGCAGTGGTTATTCATCCATAGTGCCACTTCCTCAAGGCACTCAGAAAAACGGATAGCAGCCAGATCACTATTTTGGGATAATAGTACTATTAGTTGGGTATCATCGGCGTATGATACAATCGATACCTCATGTTTTTGAACACATTCGGCTAGTGGTCCTACATATATGTTAAACAGGGTAGGGCTTAAGGTGGAACCCTGAGGGACTCCCTGTTTCAAAGGATGACTATCCGATATGTGTGATAGTTGTGCTACTTGGAAACTTCGTTGGGCTAAGAAGGAGGTCAGCCACTGAAGTGCACATTTCCGTATGCCACACGCTTCTAATCTCTGTAGAAGTAGGGGATGTGAGACAGTATCGAAAGCAGCGCTCAAATCCAGCAGGATGAGCGCAGCTGTCTTCCCCTCGTCCGCAAATTTTCTCAGGGTCTCGGTAGCCATCAGCAGAGCTGATTCTGTGGAGTGTGCTTTCCTAAAACCTGATTGCGAAGGATGAAGAATCGCGTTCGCATCCATGTGATCTACTAACTGTTTATTTACGATTTTTTCTGCTAACTTTGCAGTCAGTGGTAGTAGTGATATAGGACGCAGATTCTCTAATACGGAGAAATCCAGGGAGGGTTTCTTCCTCAGCGGTTTTACAATGGCCCTTTTCCAACCCGAGGGGACTATCCCAGTCTTTAGTGAGCATTGAATAAGTTCAGAGATCAATGGTATTATCGTATTGACACCCATCATTATTCTCTCCGGCCTTGCAGGGTCACGAGGGGATCCTGATTTTATTCCCTTAATCATAGTTATCAGTACCTCTTTCTCAGGTGTTATAAATTCATTTAGTATAGTTCCCCTAAATTCTTCCTGGCTACTGGGGAGCTGATTACCACCCAATTGAGCTTCCATTGGGAAAGACTCATATATTCTGGAGACTTTGTCAGGAAAATAGGCTGCTATTTTGTTGCAGATCTCTTTGGAGGAGGTTATAACATCTTCCTCCTCCTTGTTTTTGAGGGATTTTAATATGATGAATAATTCCTTATGCGAATTTCCAGCATTATCGATTTTGTCTGTGTAGAAATCACGCCTAGTTTTTTTTATTAACGCGTGGTAGGCTTTTAATTCCTTATTATATTTGTCTTTGGATGCAGTACAATAGGTTTTTCTCCAAGTTCGTTCAGACTTTTTGCATCCTCTTTTTGTCGCGCGAAGTTCTTCGTTGAACCATGGTGCGGTGGCTTTTATTCTTTGAGGAGTTCTGGTGCTCCAAGGAGCAGTTTTGTCTAACGCCCCTAAGATCCAGGTCTCAAACTGTTCATTTGGTATATCTAAATTAGTGTCTAGTGTAGGCCTCGTCACATTGAGTTCGTGTTCGAAGGATGAGGAGTCAACATTTTTCCACTTTCTAGTGGTGATTGTCTATTTCGCGGGTAACGCTTTTATTCCCTGTACTGACATCTTAAAGGGGACCACAAAATGGTCAGACCACGGAATCGGCCAGGGTGTTCCTATTTCAATTTCCTTCGAATTAGTAAAAATAGGATCTAGTATGTGACCACCTTGGTGCGTATGAGATTCTACTTTCTGAGTTAAATTCAGAGTTAACATATCTTTACAGATGTTGTTTATTTCTTTACTATCTGTATTGTCAAAATGTAAGTTTAGGTCTCCCAGAACTATAAATTTGTTATGCCTCAGCACTGGTTGTACTATTTTTTCTTCCAGACTGGTAACAAACTGATTAGCTTGGCCCGGGGGGCGGTATATAAGGAACCCAGTCAAGGTGTTCCCTATTTCGATGGATAGGGTGAAGAAGAGTGCTTCGCATTTTTCTAGGTCTGCTGGTTTGATTTCACAGGATATGTTATCTTTATAGATAATAGCTATCCCTCCTCCTCTTTGGCCCTGTCTATCTTGTCTAACTATCCGATAATGGTTGGGAACGGCATCTTTAATGTCTGGTATAGCATGTTCGTTGAGCCACGTCTCTGTCAGGAATAGGACATCAATGCATCTATCTGTGATGAGGTCGGCTATCTCATATTTATGTTTAGTTAGTGACCTGCAGTTTAGGAGAGCAAGTTGCGTAGTAGCTTTTATACATGAAGGCACTATGTGTAGCAGATTCTCTTTGCAATGTGCGCATACGGGTTCCATATTGTCCATGTTAGTGGTATTCCTACACTCGGTGTTGACCATTGGTCGTAGAGTCAGTAATGTATGTTTAGAGTATTGTAACCTCACTGTAGGGGTCACTGAAACAGAGTTTCTGGCCCTAGGTCCCGGTAGGGCGCGGACGGGCGCGGACGGGCGCAGACGGGCTTGCCAGCGGCGCGCCCGCTGCGCGCGTCTGCTGCGCGGTCGCGAACACATTGGTATCTTAAAGGCAGTCCGGCGGAAGCCCCGCCTCTGCCGCCCAGCCCGGAAGTGATGTGCTCTGTAACGTTCAGCCACGCCCTCCACAACAAGCGGCACACAGCCGTGATAGACCGGGGCGGGCACACGAACGGTAAGCTTGCGATATTACAACAGTATTGAGCATGTGCAATTTCTGCAGGGGCTTTTTTTAAAAACGCACAATTAAAAACAGTTAAAGTGCTTTAAAATAGTTAAAAGTACTTTCCTACTGTTAAAACCAAGTTAAAAACACATACAACACAACAAGGTTCGCATATATACTCGCGCTCTCTAGTCTCACCTAGAGTATCTCTGCGCGATCGCGAACACAGTGGGACCTTAAAGGCAGTCCGGCGGAAGCCCCACCTCTGCCGCCCAGCCCGGAAGTGATGTGCTCTGTAACGTTCAGCCACGCCCTCCACAACAAGCGGCACACAGCCGTGATGGACCGGGGCGGGCACACGAACGGTAAGCTTGCGATATTACAACAGTATTGAGCATGTGCAATTTCCGCAGGGGCTTTTTTTAAAAACGCACAATTAAAAACAGTTAAAGTGCTTTAAAATAGTTAAAAGTACTTTCCTACTGTTAAAACCAAGTTAAAAACACATACAACACAACAAGGTTCGCATATATACTCGCGCTCTCTAGTCTCACCTAGAGTATCTCTGCGCGATCGCGAACACAGTGGGACCTTAAAGGCAGTCCGGTGGAAGCCCCGCCTCTGCCGCCCAGCCCGGAAGTGATGTGCTCTGTAACGTTCAGCCACGCCCTCCACAACAAGCGGCACACAGCCGTGATGGACCGGGGCGGGCACACGAACGGTAAGCTTGCGATATTACAACAGTATTGACCAAGTGCAATTTCCGCAGGGGCTTTTTTAAAAACGCACAATTAAAAACAGTTAAAGTGCTTTAAAATAGTTAAAAGTACTTTCCTACTGTTAAAACCAAGTTAAAAACAAATACAACACAACAAGGTTCGCATATATACTCGCGCTCTCTAGTCTCACCTAGAGTATCTCTGCGCGATCTCGAACACAGTGGGACCTTAAAGGCAGTCCGGCGGAAGCCCTGCCTCTGCCGCCCAGCCCGGAAGTGATGTGCTCTGTAACGTTCAGCCACGCCCTTCACAACAAGCGGCACACAGCTGTGATGGACCGGGGCGGGCACACGAATGGTAAGCTTGCGATATTACAACAGTATTGAGCATGTGCAATTTCCGCAGGGGCTTTTTTAAAAACGCACAATTAAAAACAGTTAAAGTGCTTTAAAATAGTTAAAAGTACTTTCCTACTGTTAAAACCAAGTTAAAAACATATACAACACAACAAGGTTCGCATATATACTCGCGCTCTCTAGTCTCACCTAGAGTATCTCTGCGCGATCGCGAACACAGTGGGACCTTAAAGGCAGTCCGGCGGAAGCCCCGCCTCTGCCGCTCAGCCCGGAAGTGATGTGCTCTGTAACGTTCAGCCATGCCCTCCACAACAAGCGGCACACAGCCGGCACACAGCCGTGATGGACCGGGGCGGGCACACGAACGGTAAGCTTGCGTCAGGAAAAGGAAAAGGAAAAGGTCCGCGCAACTCACTATTCTACCATCTTTTTATAATGAAAGTAATGACAAAATGTAACGAAAGTCAGTTTTGGGCACTTCTGATTGGTTGGTTAAGATCGTCCGTTTTGGTCTCCCAAAGTCTATGATGCCACTCCGTCAGACATGATCCATCCGGTTGTCAAAAGTTGTCCATTGTTAAAGCTCTTGGCAAAAGTCCAGTCGTGACTTTGTTTGGGTACAGGCTGTGTAGGTCATCTTGAGGCCACTTGTTCAGAAGCCTGGAACATGCGCACTTGGTCTGAAACCTCGTGGAATGGTAGCTGTCTCGTCGTGTACGTTGGTCGGCCATTTTGTCATAGGCCCAATCGGTCAACTTAAGCGAAACAAACACAAAAAGTAATTAAAACATGGAAATAACTAATAAAATGTTTAACCCTCACTAATTCCCCTATGTGTGTGTAATTATCTAGCATAATGACGACATTTAAAGCGTTTATATTCACCCAATGATGTCATCTGGTGCAACTTACAATTACGTCACAAAAGCAACATATATCATGCAATATTCTATTTTTCTAGTATTAGTATGCGTTTGTATATTAGTTTACAAATTATTTAGCCATGCAAAATGCAAATCCCACGTGTAATTCATACATTAGTAAGGTTGGTTAAGTACCACTCAAAACACATTAATATTATTACAATTTATAGATTATTCTATGAACATGCAGAAATGGGGGGACATGGGGGGTATACAACATTTTGTACTACCCGCTCCATCACCCTCGCCTACCTAGCAACATGCCAATCACCCACATGCACATTCTAACCCTAGATACCACACGCCTTCCCTTCTAACAAAACAATACAACAAACTACTTTTCACTAAGTACATTATTCTACAAAATCCTTTCAATATGATGGCTCGACGACAGATCTTGCACTTCTTCTTGGACCTTCACATCTCTCTCCGCTCTTGTTGATTTTCTAGCTTGGTCATTACTTTCCCTCCAAATCCATCATGTTGAACTTAGCCACTCTGTTGAAGTTCCATAGCATTTTATCATCAGTTTTTACAGCATCAGTAAATAATTTGATAACCTTCAATGTTTTGCTAAACTTCAAAATGCCAGAATAGATCCAGACAGTTAAATTCTCACTAAGTCACCAATCATTATGCTTGTCACTTTCATTTTTTTCGATTGTTAAACTCCTCTTTCATTTTTTTCCTTCTTTCTTCTTTCTTACCCTTCCACAAGACTTCATCAACTCCATCATTCACACCAATGGACCTTCTCTTGTTTATGTTTAAACAATGATGGATGAACCCAAATATGTGTGGTACAATCACTACAAGGCAGTGTTATGGAACTCACTGGGTTTGTTAAAAGACCCCTCACACACCAACCTGGTTGGTGTCATGCTTCATCATTGGGGTCCCAACCGGGTGGCCGAATGCCCCCCGGTTGTGCTACGATGCCTGATTACAGCGGAACTGGTGTGGTGCAAAGATGTGATGTGATGTGGATTAAAAATATCTCTGAGAATCCTTGCCTTCTAATTTTATTAATGGCGGCTCAGGATATGACTAAAAGATATTCGTGATGCAACTGAAAAAATAATAAATATCTTATAGTTGTCCATGTGGTGGGTCTACATGTTTCAGCCCGCAGGGGAATAAAGGTGGGGCTTTCTTCAGGACCAATGAAAGTGGTGAGTGGTAAAGTGAGTCGTGCCACATGATAAGTGATTAAAAACATTTTTTAGTACCTACACACGCGCTAAGGTGTGTGGACTGCGTGTCTGCGTACTTACGGACACTTAAACGGAAAAAGACCTGTGGGAAAGAAAAGACAGCACAGAACATGTATGCACATATGACGAATAGAAAGCATCTATACAGTGATATATAAGCAATCATAAAATGCAATCTTCAGTGTTGTGAACATCTAATTAGATCTGCCAAGTGATGGTACTTATGGATGAAGTAAAAACATCAGGTGGGCATGCTGCATGCTGAAGTAGTGCAGCAGCTGATTTAAGATTGTCTGGTCTTAAAGATGCTATGAGGCTGTCGTATTACACATGACGGTCTATTGGCAAACGAGGGTTGCCACATAGTTGGTTATTACACCGTGATTTACCGGGTAGGAACATAAATGTGTGGAGCCTTACCACAGTGATGAGAGAGTTGTGCGTCATGTGAGTGAACGCACACGTGAGCTGCCAAGTGCCGTCATGCTGCGCGCTTGGCTAGCTCGAAATGCGGCATTAAAAACAAGTGGAGTGGCATGGCCCCAGGAAGCAGCGCTTGTAAGAAGAAATATAATTACTCTATGGCTGAGCTAAAATAACTGATCGGGGCTCTGGAGGAGTGCGCTCCTCTATCAGACTCTGGGGAAACAGGAAGAATTGGAATTGGAGTAAATGGAGTAAGAGGCATGTGATCTGTCAGGTCGAGATTGCTCACAGGCGACCTCTATGTCTACGCAACTTTACTTGGTGTCAGAGTGTCACCCGCCGTGAACCTGTTCTGGTCTCCCGTCGTCCCAGATGGTGGAAGGGGCCGGGGTGTACTCGGAGTATATAGCTGCTGTGGCCATTGAGTACGTACCGGTTGTGGGCGAGGGCCGGGCTGGGTTGTGGGCGTGTTGATGCGTGGATTGGTAAGTGCGCATGCGCGGAGGAGAGATTACTCGAGTTCGCGCATACGCTAGGAAGATGTCGAAATAGACATTGAACACGCTTGCGCAGTGTGAGGGAAGCGAAATGAGGGCATAAACCAAGGCAATGTGCTTTAAAGCTAAGGATGCATTATGCTCGTAAGTTTGGAAAGAGAGCAAGTACCCTCATGGAAGGGCAAATGTTAGTGGGATCAAAATGGGTCATGCTCGGTGGTACAGAGGGGACCACAATTAAAGACCCATGGATAACAAGGAGGATGAGACCAAAATGGTCTGCATGTATGACTGCTTGGTATGACCAGGAGGTCAGCCTCAAAGGAAAACGCCGGTCTGATTGTGTTAAGGCGTGATGGGTTGGAGAGTATATCCCTCAGTTTGTCAGAGCGGAGCCCCCCCTATCGCACCAGTCAGCGCTTTTTATCATGGTCAAGGCCTCCGCCTTCCCCCCTCCCATCACACTAGTCAGCGCACATACAACATGGGAGACCTATGGTATAAGGCCTCCACATATACTCTCCAACCCATCACGCCTTACCACAACCAGACCGGCGTTTTCCTTTGAGGCTGACCTCCTGGTCATACCAAGCAGTCATACCTGCAGACCATTTTGGTCTCATCCTCCTTGTTTTCCATGGGTCTTTAATTGTGGTCCCCTCTGTACTGCCGAGCATGACCCATTTTGATCCAACTAACATTTGCCCTTCCATGAAGGTACTTGCTCTCTTTCCAAACTTACAAGCATAATGCATCCTTAGCTTTAAAGCACATTGCCTTGGTTTATGCCCTCATTTCGCTTCCCTCACACTGCGCAAGCGCGTTCGATGTCTATTTCGACATTTTCCTAGCGCATGCACGAGCTCGAGTATTCTCTCCTCCGCGCATGCGCACTTACCAATCCACGCATCAACACGCCCACAACCCAGCCCGACCCTCGCCCACTACCAGCACGTACTCAATGGCCACAGCAGCTATATACTCCGAGTACACCCCGGCCCCTTCCACCATCCGGGACGACGGTAGACCAGAACAGGTTCACGGCGGGTGACGCTCTGACACCAAGTAAGGTTGCGTAGACATAGAGGCCGCCTGTGAGCAATCTCGACCTGACAGCTCACATGCCTCTTACTCCGAATCTTCCTGTTTCCCCAGAGTCTGATAGAGGAGCGCACTCCTACCGAGCCCCGATCAGCTATTTTAGCTCGGCCATAGAGTAATTATATTTCTTCTTACAAGCGCTGCTTCCTGGGGCCATGCCACTCCACTTGTTTTAAATACCGCATTTCGAGCTAGCCAAGCGCGCAGCATGACGGCACTTGCCGGCTCACGTGTGTGTTCACTCACATGACGCACAACTCTCTCATCACTGTGGTAAGGCTCCACACATTTATGTTCCTACACTGTAAATCACGGTGTAATAACCAATTATCTGACAACCCTCGGTTGACAATAGACTGTCATGTGTAATACGCACAGCCTCATAACATAGTTAAGACCAGACAATCTTAAATCAGCTGCTGCGCCACTTCAGCATGCAGCATGCCCACCTGATGTTTTTACTGCATCCATAAGTGCCATCACTTGGCAGATCTAATTAGATGTTCACAGCACTGAAGGTTGCATTTTATGATTGCTTATATATCACTGTATGCTTTTCATTCGTCATATGTGTATACATGTTCTGTGCTATCTTTTCTTTCCCACAGGTCTTTTTCCGCTTAAGTGTCCGTAAGTACGCAGAAAAGCAGTCCACACTCCTTAGTGCGTCTGTAGGTACTAAAAGAAATGTTTTAATCACTTATCACGTGGCATGACTCACTTTGCCACTCACCACTTTCACTGGTCCTGAAGAAAGCCCCACCTATATTCCCCTGCGGGCTGAAACATGTAGACCCACCACATAGACAACTATAAGATAATTATTTCTTTTTTTACTTGCATCACGAATATCTTTTAATCATATCCTGAGCTGCCATTAATAAAATTAGAAGGCAAGGATTCTCAGAGATATTTTTAATCCACATCACATTACATCTTTGCACCACACCAGCTCCGCTGTAAACAGGCGTCGTAGCACAACTGGGGGGCATTCGGCCACCCGGTTGGGACCCCAATGATGAAGCATGACATTAACCAGGTTGGTGTGTGAGGGGTCTTTTAACAAACCCAGTGGGTTCCATAACACTGCCTTGTAGTGATTGTTCCACGCATATTTGGGTTTGTCCATCATTGTTTAAACATATATTATAAAGGGGAAACGGACGACCCCCCCTCCTCTTCCCTTGCTCTCTCCTTGTTTTTGACCTTCTCTTGTTTACCCAACTGGGGAACATCACACTATTGGGCTTTCTTCCCCTGAAAAGTGTAAATGGACTCATACCCGTAGTTGGATGCGGTGTAAGTCTATGTATCCTCACTTTATCCTGAATTCCTTTCATCTACAACAAGTCAAATAAACATCCTTGAACGTTGTATGATTTCTTTCAAAACCTTGTTGAACCTATTGATGATGCCATTGCATTCAAGGTGATTAATGCAGACTTCTTGTAAATTACACCTTTGTCTCCTACGAACTTCTTCCATTTCTCTTAACTTCAACTGTACCCTGTTGTCAGTCAACACAGAAGGGCACCCCTCTTGATCAAACAATTTCTCTAGGAATGTTATCTCAACTTTTGGCTCTCTGAATTTACAACCGTCCCCTCTGGCCAACGCAAGTACCTATCAATACAACTCACAATATATTGGTGAACACTTCCTGATCTGATAGGACCCACAATATCCAGATAAATCTCCTCCCAAGGTGCCACCAAAGGCTGCATCCTGCATCCTGCACTTCGAAATCCTATCACTAGCCAGGCACTCAAAACCATCCCTTACTTTACGAATCAGAACTGATAATTGTTGGACTGGAATGGATGCTTAGATAGAAACACATCCATTCCAGGCCACCAATAATCAATTCTGATTCCCATTTTTATAATTCTATTCCTCAGTGCCATAGGAGAAATTAACTTATTATCTCTCAAAAGAAAAGCACTACACACCTTCAACTCTTCTCTTACCTCCCAATATCTTTTCATATCATCAGCACAATCCTCTCCCCTTGGCCAACCTATTAATATCCGTTGCTTCACTGTTTGTAAAGATTAGTCACCATTAACCTTATTAATCCACTCTTCTTTGAGAACAGAACCTCAAGTAACCTCAAAAACCTTAATGTTGTACTCTTACCACACTCCTTCCAAAATGTCATCATCCATCTCAACCTCAACTTCATCACTACACATGCGAGACACACAGTCTGCTAATATATCTCTAGCACCAGGCGCATATTCAACAACAAAATCAAATTCTTGCAGTGCAATTACTAATTTATAAATCCTAAGAGGATACCACATCAATCGCTTTAGACATAAATATCTCTCTCAAAGGCTTATGGTCTGTTTTTATCAAAAACGTACTACCCCATAAAAATCTCAGCATTTTCCTCACTGCCCAAAACACACTCAATGCCTCATTCTCAATAACTAGGAAGTTTTTCTCTGCCCATCTCAAACTTCTAGATACAAACAATATGGTCCTTTCCTCACCATCCACTACCTGCTACAATACAACACTCAAAACCTTCAAACTGGCGTCCATCATCAGCACTGTCTTCTGTCCTGGTTCAAAACCTGACAAACTTGGTGCGTATTTCAACACAGATTATTTTGTCTCAAATTCTCTTTTGCAATCCTTAGTCCACTTGAACTGCACCCCTTTTCTCAGCAACACTCTCATGTTGACACTCTGGGCCCGATTCACAGAACTAATCTGAGACAAAATCCTAAACTTACTACTTTTGGTATTCACAGAAGGCATATAGTAGTAGTAAAATTGTCCCACCTCACCACGCTTACCTGTGCCAGCCGCCGCTGAAGGATTCCTGTCCACTATGACACACTGATCAAGCTAATGCAAATCCTTGCATAATCATACCCCTCCATTGACTTTCCTCTCCATTACCACTGGGGACAACCATTTGGATACTCCACTTTCTCCAGGATGTAATCGGCCTCTAATGTCTCCAATTCCTCCTTCATGTCATCCATCGCATTTAAGGGAACATTACCCACCTTACATATTTTAGAAATAGAGCCCTGTAATATTTTCATGAACTATTGCTAATTTTTCATACACACCAGTTTTTTTTAAAACATTGGGATGTAACTGTTCATACTCCTTGCCACACTGCACAATGTTCAATCCCTCTCTTAATCTAACGGCCAGAGACTGGTTAGGATCTAAATACACACCTACCTCTCTCTGATGAGCCCAACTAATCAGTGAGTCACCTCTAATGGATACATAAATCTTCCCTACTGTGACTCTATCAGCATACTTAATGTCACCTAGAAAATAACCAAGAAGTTTAATCGGTTCTCCACCATACACTCTAAGTCAAATATCTGCCTTAAATAATTTGACTCTCCCCTTCAACTCCTTATCAGAAAAATCTTTAGGTATTAGTGTGATCTGTGCTCCTGAATCAAACAATATGCCCACCTCGGCACTACCCACAAACACCACACCCACAGGTACCTCCTTTTCCTTGTTACCCACTTGGAGCACAATCCGATGCACTCATCATCCAGCTCATACTCCACTTCTCTCACCTTGCCTCTAACTCCACTAGATCTAGAATTGGATGTGAAATGGCCCGTGCAACCACATTTGTTACAAATGGCCTTTCAAACTGGACAATCCTTGCAGTTGACCAAGTGAGACAAGCGATTACAACGAAGCACTGGATTTGAGTTTTCCTAACATTTTTAAAACTTTCTTTGGTGTCTTTACATTTTTATTATTTTTTTTAGAAAGTCTTTTTTATAGAATTTAGCTCTCACACTACGAATCTTATCACCATCATCCCTTCCACATGCCCCCTTTTCATACAGGACTGATTCATTCTTAATAGTATCAACATATGCCTTAGACTGTCCCAGTATTTTTGCTGTCAATTGTACCTCACTCAGGGTAGGGTTCTCTTTCTGCCATAAAGCTTCCCTTGCTTTCTCAATGACACACCCTAGCATAAACTGATCTTGTAAGCGCACTTCACATGAAGCACCAAAATTATATGAAGAGGCTAATTTGCGCACAGAAGTAATGTATTCCTCCACTGATTCATCCTACCTCTACATTCGTTTCCCGAAATGGTAAAGCTAAAGGACGGTACACACCTTTGGTAAACAACGCTACCCCAATTTCTTTATGCTGATTTCAAATTAATTTAAATCAACTGCCCCAATATCACTCATATCAGGAAGATGTTCATAAACCTCCTACCCTTCCATGCCAAAACAGTACATTAGAAGTGAATGTTTCCGTTCCGGACTTAAATTTGTTCCACACACCTTACTATAATAAGGAAAAATCTTTTTCCATTTAGCCCAACACAGAATTGGCTCTCCTGGAGAGGATAATAAGATGGAGGTGGACTTAGATTTTGCATATTAACACAGTTCAGATTAGCCAACTGCAAATGTGGATGAAAAGGGAACACATAAATGCACTGTACACTGTATTAAATTGACCGGAAACAACTGTACATTAAAAAAGAAAATTTAAAAACGCTGGTATAAGATTTATACCTGAGGTTCCCCCAATCAGGAATAAATGTTGGTTAATAAACCTTATTCATTAAAGAGCTCATATCTTGTATGCCTCAAAATTTCTATAAGTGGTGTGAGAATCACAGAATCAACAAATCAGAAAGCCTGCCCCAAAATGAGCAAATCGCCAAAGACAGCAATTATAGTTTGACAAGTCAAGGAAAAATAATGATGATGGGCATCACTGAAACATGTTAAACTTGAAAGTGATCGCTACGACCTTTACCAATTGTTATAAATGCTAACAATGATTTTTTTTATATTTAAATAATTTTTTTAAACTGTGGTGCAAATAACTGATGCTGCAAGGAGCCTGTCAGTGCCCGCAATGAACCTGCTGAAACTCATTTTTTTTTTTTTAATTGGTGTGCGAATCACTGATGTTTCAAAGAGTTTGTCGGTGCTCGCAAAGAATCCGCTGATGCTCCGATGAATGCTCGTATGCGGATTGCCTCCTTCAAGGCGGTATCCGAGGCACAAATAGCAATGA
The DNA here is from genome assembly GCF_964204655.1 of Triturus cristatus. Taxonomy (NCBI): domain Eukaryota; kingdom Metazoa; phylum Chordata; class Amphibia; order Caudata; family Salamandridae; genus Triturus; species Triturus cristatus. The sequence goes on from NC_140591.1 coordinate 822,728,652, forward strand.
AGTGACGAATAACGGAGAACATTGCACCGAAAATGGCCGACGGACGTAAAGACGTAATGACTTAATGATGAAAAGACAGTGGTTAAAGCTTCTCCAGATATGACTGCCACTACGTGTAGGGCGCAATAACGCAATAACCCAATGCAGTTGAGCATTCTAGTTATCTGCTACTCGAGCTGCGAATGCTAGTTCCCACGAAGCTAAAATATTCGGTGGTGACGGCCCAAAGTACCCACAATTGTGAAACCCTTTGCACCACAGATCTCAGTTTCATGGCACAGTCCAAAACAAAGATGATCAGCATCCAGAATGTGTCACACCCTGCTGCCCTTCCTAGTCAATTATGTCAGTTGTTGTGGTGTGCACAACGTCCTTTCCGCTCGTCGCGTCGCCAGTGTAGAAGTGAGGGGAAACACACTGAAGTAAGTTTCTTTACTCAGGTTTATTTACGTTACATCTGAACACCCCAACCAGCCTTGCGCAGCCTGACTTGACAGAGTCAGATCTCCAACTGCCACCCTTCCAACACCTGTATTTCAAGAACCTTTCGCCTGCATAGCAACATGCCAAGCACCTGCATGCACATTCTAACCCTAGATACAACACATCCACTTTGTATTTTCACTCAAAAGAGCTTCATACTCACCACTCTTGGGAAGACTGCCTTCTCCACCAAGCACCTCACCTGCTATAGGGGCTGCCTCATAAAGACAACACTAATTTGGTGCCAGGTAAGAATCAATATCCCACACCATATGCTCTCCCTAGATTTTATTTTTCACTGTTTCATATGTGAGTAGGTAAGCTAATCCATGTTTTATATTTTAAATGATGTGACTTGTAGTATTAATTTAAATATGTTTAAATAATACTACAATTCCCAGAATTCTAAGTAAAAAAGTGCTTCTGTTTATGCAGGTACCTGGATAATCTGCTAGCTATGACTCAATCTGTCTACAAGTAAACTAACAGACATCCTCTATACTTTACTCGCCTACATTTCTTGCTGTACACCATGTAGACCCCTCAGAAACACTCCCTAACACAAGCAGTAATATATTTTTTAATGCTGTGTTGATGTTATTTTTATTATTCCTCATACATCCAAAGTAAATGTTTCAGCTAGGTCAGAGGTTTGTGTAACTGCACCAGAGCAACTTACAGAGCAGGTCTTGCAATGCAAAACACTGACAAATACCGGTATGTACTTACGCGAACATGATGTGTCTGTTTGGCCTAAACCTAAAAAAAAAGTCAATATATGTTTTGCTTGGAACTTCCTCTTCAACTTTGGTTCCCGTTTTACATTCCAGTCCGCAACGTTTCTGATACTAGTCATGATGCAACCAAACTAAATGCAGATTCTTCTTCATCGGATTTGAGAGCTCGTTGTAGAAGGTTGCCTTCAAAATTGAATGACTATGTTTTGTCATGAAAATGTAATTTTCTATTTTTTTGAGGTTTGTTTGCTTATTTTGAATTAAATTCGAAACTGCTATATACATTTGCTTCTGTTTTATTTGTTATTGTTAATTACATTTTGTTTCTTGTGAGGAGGGAGAAGTTGTAGTGTTTTCTATGATCTGCATCCTCGTGCCAGTAACCTGGCTCGAGGATGCATACTGATGTAATGTATTCTTTTGAAGTATGTTCCGCGATCTGATGCTGAACGTTGCATGCCAGGATTCCAACAACTGTAATCAGTTGTCTGATATCTTGGTATGCGACGGGAGCGTCAGGCCGTGGGTGCATTTGAACTTACAAATAAAGAAGCACTTACTCAACTAATCGGCCTCCTGGATCCCTTTACTACATAACTGCATGTCTTCCATAACACACCCCTCGTCAATATGCCTAATTCGCCTGAACATCGTTTCACATATTTGTGTTGCTTCCTAAATTTGTGCACAATTTTGACAATGTAAAGGTTTGAATATATGTTGTTAGACCATGTTCAGGCTAGCATAATGACATTTGGTGTGTCTCTCAAAATTAGTGAAAGTATGTACCTTGCATCTTCTTGTTTGAACTACAATGACATTTTTCACTATTAGGCCCTCTAGGTAAGTCTGAGAACCTATGATTGTAACTTCTACATCTCATGATTTAGGCAATCAATATCTTTTTGTTCTCTTATTATAAACTATTTTTAAAATGTCTAAACACATTTCATGGTGGTTTCTAGGCTCCTGTATATGCTTTTGTAATGTATCTGATTTTGTGTTCATGAAGAATTACTATGATTGACTATACAAATGCAACTTACATTTTTGCTTCAAAGCTGCTTGATCTATACATTCTTGTTGAATTTAGATACAAGACCCAGGTTCAGCAGCTGGTATCATATGGATCCAGAAACCACTCTTCTCTGTGGCTGGATGTGTTGAGCTCACATTGTTAATATTTAGTCATCTAATTTATGTATCATCCCGTCTTACCATATGTTAACTTTGTTTAACATGTTAATAACTTTATTTTTGTTTAGCAGAAAACCATTTTTTTAAGTAAAATGTTGTGAAATAACATCAACAAAGAAATGTGATGTACTTCATCTGTTGCAATCTTCCTCTTCCAGGTTCTGGGGACCTTGAAATGGATGACAATGCTGAACCCTATGCAGGGCGCAGGGTGGCAGGCAATCCCAGGAGAGAATCTGATCCTCCTCCAAGCAACAATATCTATGGCAGCACTGCTCAGGAAGAAGAGGAGGAGAATGAGGAGGAGGACAAGCAAAAGCTGATCAAGGAGGAAGACTTGGAGGAAGAGGAAGCCACTGTTGCTCCCACACCAAAAATCCTGAAGCACACTTCTCAGCCAGGCAACAGGAGGACAAGCAAAAGCTGGTCAAGGAGGAGGACTTGGAGGAAGAGGAAGCCACTGTTGCTCCCACACCAAAAATCCTGAAGCACGCTTCTCAGCCAGGCAACAGTGCTCCTCCTAAATCCCTTCTGAGGATTGCCAATCAACAGTCATTAGCCAAGCAGCCACAGCGGTTATGTCGGCCTATGCAACAATCACCTTCACAAAGCTCTCACATGATTGTGATTGTGATTGTGATTCAAATTTGTAGAGCGCATTATCACCGTCAGGTCTCTAAGCGCTGTCAAGAGTGAGAGGAGCATCCGCCCCGGGGGTGATTTTAGATTAGGAAGAGCCCCCATGCTTCAGAGAAGAAGATTGTTTTTAACCTTTTCCTAAAGGGGAGAAGGGCCTGCTCCTTGCGGAGATTCTCTGGCATTTTGTTCCAGAGTGGGGGGATCGAGTTAGGGAAAGCTCTTCCTCCCATGGTGGCGAGGCTGAAGCGGGGACATACCAGTAGGCATGCCTCTGAGGATCATAGGGTCCGGTTAGGGGTATAGAGGTTTAGGCGGTCTTTAATGTAGGTGGGGGCATGGCCCTAGATGGCTTTGTGTGCAATGCAGAGGCCCTTGAATTTTGCTCTCTACTTGACGGGTAGCCAATGCAGCTGGCGTAGGAGGGGGGTAGCGTGGGTTTGCCTGGGGAGCCTGAAGATCAGCCTGGCTGCGTCATTCATAATGACCTGAATTCTAGTTAGTGATTTTTCCGGGAGGTCGAAGTATAGGGCGTTTCCGTAGTCAATACGTGACACTATCATGGCCGACACGGCTAGTCTAAGAGTAGAGAAGGTAAGGAGGGGGGCCAGTTTACGCAATAGTCTCATGAGGCCAACACATGTTCCCACCACAGCTGACACTTGCTGGGTCATCGTGAGTTTGGCATCGATCTTTATCCCTAAGCTCTTTACAACCACTGCTGGTTCTGGGTTCGTGCCCAAGTCCTGGGGCCAGAAGAGGTCGCTCCAAGGATTGGGGTCGGTGGTGACGGCCAAAATCTCGGTTTTATCAGGGTTGATTTTGAGAGAGTTGGCCGCCATCCAATTGGCAGTGAATTTAAGGATGTTTTGCATTCTGGCATGGGAGATAGAGGAGCTATCAATTTGGATGATGATTTGGGTGTCGTCGGCATAGTTGTAGATCTGGCAATCCATGAGGTTCAGTGCGGCTATCAGGGGTTGTAAATAGGCGTTGAAAGGAAGGGGAGACAGTGCCGAGCCCTGTGGAACCCCACAGGAGAGTAGACCTGGGTCGGACGCGTGATTTGACAGTTGGACTTTCTGCGAACGGCCACTGAAGAAGGATGTGAGCCACCTCAGGGTTGTGCCTTGGATATCTAGTTTGAAGATTCGTGATAGGAGTATGCTGTGGTTGACAGTGTCGAACGCTGCGGACAAGTCCAGCAGGACCAGGGCACACAGCTTCTTTTTGTCGGCCCGAAGCCTGTGATCATCTAACACTGCTAGCATGACCATTTCTGTGCTGTGATGGGCCCTGAATCCAGCCTGGTTGGGTTGTAGGAGATTGTTTGCTTCTAGATGGTGGGAGAGGGTTTTTAGCACATGCTGTTCCAGCACTTTCGCCAGAAAGGGAAGTTGGGAGATAGGCCTGTAGTTTTTATGGTTCTTCACATCCGCCCCTGGTTTCTTCAGAAGTGGGATGACCTGGGCTTCCTTGAAGTTGGCAGGGACATGGCCAAGTGCTAGTGATTGATTGAGGAGTGACAGCACCTCATTTTCGATCCCAGGTAGGGACAACTTGAAAACCCTCGGCGGGCAGGGGTCCGCGGGTGAGCCAGACTTGACTCGTTCCATTAGAGGAGACAGGGAGTCGCTGGTCATAGTGGGGAAGGTGGTGAGGGGTTGAGTGTAGGAGGGGGCTGGTGGCTCGGGCATCAACAGGCAGGGAACAGTAGGGGTGGCGGCGATAACGTTGAGTAGGTCCTTGACCTTCTCTAGAAAGAAAGCCTGACATTTATTACAATCTTCCAATTTATTACAATCACATCACATATCGTTTTGTACAGTCTCTTACATACTCCTTCCATGAAAGTGCATCTTCCTGTCCTCTCTCAATAATCTGAAGGAAAGAACACCCCAGCTGAAATACAGGTCTCCCTTGTTCATGAATCTCCTTCCAAGTGCTATCCCTCTCCCATCTAGTCAACCGGCTGGTAATGTGAGTTGGCCACACATGCATTGGGTTGCTACATAGGCTTATGTTAGCCATGGGAGAATCAATTTTTCCAGCAACAAACTGATGTACGGCAGAACATTTGTGCAATGTGGGCTACCCTGTATGACATTTCAGACTCACTTAAAGGACTCCCTCAGGTGATTGACAGGCAGACTCATGTCTTTGATAATGCTTTAAAAATGTATTGAGATATGGCAAAGATGCACCAAGAATAGCTAAGAAGATTTAGGGAAGAGAGTACAAGACACCATGCCTTGGCCATGAAGACAATATAAGTAATTGACAAAAAATGCCAATGTCACCATTGACAGCCAACACATGTAGGAGAATATACACAGACACCTGCACCCGTGCACTACTTGCACCACCAACTGCAGTGCCACCTGCACCACCACTTGTACCACCTGCACCACCATCTCTAGCATCAACGTCAATGCCACGTGCAGCATCTGCAACAGCACCTCCGCCACCAGCCCTGTTCCTACCGCAGTGACATCTGTAGTGCCTGCAACACTTCCAAAACTACCCAGGACTCATCACAGCCTCAAAGATTCACACCACCACCATTGCATACTTGAAATAGTAGGAGAAAAACCCCGTAATAAGTTTGTTCTCAACTTTTTCATTAAATAAACATATGGGCACTTTTTACCCGCATCAACATTTCATCTCGTAAAAGTAATTTTTGTTCATTTCCAGCATAGGACATTTTCAAAGGCTACCCTTTTAAAATTGTAATAGTAATATAGAAAGCATCTTAACAACAACTAGACATTTCCTGGGAAAGACGTAGAAACTATCATACAGTATGTTTACTAGATTCAAGAACAAGATATGTTTTTGATTGAAATGTTTTTCTAAAGTTTGATTAATTCTTGCAAAATAAGATTTTCAAAATTTTTAAATAAAATAAAATGAACTAATACTCAAGAAGTGAAATGCAAACTTGGACTGGGTTGGCTGAAATTATTTGAAAAGGTCAAGAAGCTTCAAGGGAACCAGTCAGTACACAAAGGAGTGCAAATAAATGTCTATAGTTCCAAAATATTCCAAAATCAAGAATTCACAGTCAAATTAGGAAATGAAGTCAGACTCCGACCCCAGAGGATGGATCCAAATAAGGGTCCGGGCTTGGGGCAAAAAGCCACTGGACAGCCTCACTCTGTTTTGACTATAATTTTCAAATTCTCTTCAGACATGGACGTCAATTGGCTGGCCAAATACAGAGTAAGACACCCTATGGGAAAGAAAGTACAAGAGGGATAGCAGTGGAAACTCTAAGGAAAGACGAACTGGGAAAGGGGGTTGCAGGTGGTAGGGCTGGTTGGTGAGGCAGACACTAAATGATAGTTGCAGTCAAGAAGGTTATAGCACCAAGTTAAAATTAGTAGCTGCCCAGAGGCTGTCTTTTGGAGCATGCTGATCTCTCCTATAAAGTCCAGGATGTCCGAGACAGCACACTCTGAGCCACTATAAGTTACATCATCAACTCCTTGAAAGTAGCCGCTGAAACAGAGTTGGAAGGGATTGGTTAACCAAAGAGTTTATTGGTCTGAAGCACACACATTCAGATCAATTACAATGTAATACAAGTACACTCAGAGTATTTGAAACGCAGATGATTTCGATATCTTGTCTTCAGATGTTGTATTGTCTTTTCTTCTTCTTTTATCCTTAGCCAATATGTGTTTCTCATTTTATGGGATGTAACCCCATGACTTCATCGGGGCTAAAAGCAATACAGATACCATTGTTGTAATATGCTGTTCAAAAGCTGTTTACAGATTGAAGTTACATTACATGCTATTGCTTCCGTCTATGAGCTTGAGGTAACCTCCAACTCAAGGTGTATCTCGTTTATCAATCGTGGTGTGGAGACCCATGCCGAATTCATTCAAGGATTTCACTGGCATGAAACGTGTGGGAAATTGTACATCATTAATAAAATAATAATAATGTGAAGAATGAAAGAACACCTCTATTGTATCAAACTTAGACACATGAATGAGAATATAGTAAGTTGTGTGTGACTTTTTCGTGTCTATCGCTAATATCCTAATAGCAAAGTGATCAGTAGTTCATCAGTATCCGGTGTTAATATATAAAAAAAAAACTCACTCAGAAGGTATATTATACCTGTTGTCTTAGGGCGGTCCTATGATTAGACCTACGTGCAGCAGGAGAAATTATTGCATTGGTAAGAAACTATTAAGATGGGGCCCCTTGGCCATGAGTTAGCCAGCTGTGGATGCTTACCTCCTTTCTTGGTACGATATAGGAGGTCAAAATTCGAATACTTCTAGGAGTGTAGGCGATGAGATAAGGCGTGGTCACAGGATAAATAGTTGTGCAGTCCGGGACAGTATTCCCTCTCTGTGTGTAAATTTGAGATATGCATGAGAGGCCATGTTCACCTCAAAGGAGGTCAATCAGGCATCAAAGGCAGTTGCATTTACCCAATGATGCTGTCCAGTTATATATCCCTGTCCATATGCTAGGAGCAAAGGCACAGTATATGCTGCTGAATGCGGTAGGGCTCAGAGGAAGAGAACCCTGTAAAGATAAGGAAAGTGCATAAATAGGATGTGATAATGTGCGCCCTAAGACAATAACTTAACGGGTGACCCAGTTCAGGTGATCATACAATATGAGTATTCTATATGTGAGTAAACTGCTTGAGCTTCCATAAAGGAATGCTGAAAGCTCCAATGTGAGCTCTAGTAACTATGAGGTTACATTTATGTCACAATAAATATCATATAGACATTGTGATCGATTAATGCACTACCAGACAGAGCAGTGTAAATTATCCTAATTACATCAGGACAAACAGCAGGATAAATTAAGGTTGTCTCTATCAGTTCAAGATATAAGGTCATACTGCTGAGCTATTAGTTAATAGAACCATACCTGTTTTCTCAAGTAGTCGGACCCGAATGCAGGTAGTGGGGACGCAGATACATGGTTGTATATGCCTATGGTGAAACAAAAAGAGGTCTGCGTCCAAATGAATGGCGCCATACTGTCAAGGAGAAAGTACCATAACTTAGCTGTGCTCAGGCTTGAGAATATGTCAGTGCACCGTTTCAGTCATTTTCAATGATAGAAAACAAATTGAAATCAATAATTATTTAATAGGAAAATGATATAAACTTGCAGTATGTGGAGATGGCAGAGAAAGAGTAATGTTTCTGAAAGTATGATTGACGTCTCTGCGTGTAGCATCATTGTGGATCATGCAAACATTGCCCGGCGAGATAAAGAAAAGGGGACTCGTTTCAGAGTAAATGATCCTCCTCTAAGGGGAACGCCATATAGTATATTAACTGTTAGAGTGTACCCAATCTATTGTTATTAATAGTCCTTACTGAATGGAATTCGCGAGCGTAGCACATGTTCGGAATCTCCTATAATGGCTTAAATAGGGGAAAGGGGAATGTATTAGAAAATGAAAATAGATTAAAGTATTAAAATACAAAAATGGGGAAAGGGGGCTGTGCCAGTTCGGGTGAAGGCACATAACCGGTGTATTGATCTAGGGAAAACTGACAGCTTAATTAAATGTGGAGACCAGTGTTAAATGGTCTGGTATATAATATAAACAGTCTTTGACATATGGTAGACTCGGTATTAAATTATGGCAAAATGTGAGGTACTTGTATTTAATATATCTGACCAGGCAGACGTAGATATGAATATAACAATCTGATCAGTCGCCTAAGAAATATTGCAATTCATGGTCAATGTTCAATACATTCTCTACTGCTTTAAGGTGCATAATCCACTTGACCTATTGTCTTCTAAGATTGAGTTCTCTATTGCCCCCACGCAAGTCCCTAATAATGTGTTCAATACCATAGAATGTGAAACCAGGAAGTCCCGAAACAGCACTCTCTGAGCCACTATAAATTACATCAACTCCTTGAAAGTAGCCACTGGAACAGACTGAGTTGGAAGGGATTAGTCAACCAAAGAGTTGGGGTGGGAGGGGCAGGGGCAGGGGCAGACTTTTCTCTTGACTCTTGCTCTTCCAGGCTGGCACTGGAAGTAGGAGTAGATGCAGGGAGTGAAGCTGGAGTCCTCAACTGAATGGGGCTTCAGGAGTTAAGGAGGAGCTGGGGGCAGGCCAACATCATGCTGGGGCCTTCTCTAAGGGTTTGAGGGCCAGGAGGTGGGCTTACATCTTACTCTCACTGGCTGGGAATGCCCACTTCTACTGTCCCACCCAGGAAACTATTAAGCCTCCGCCTGGTGGGTGTACTACCCCTGCTGATATTCAGTTCCTCATCCTCCTCATTGGATGTTTCAAGGCTACATGCCTGCCTCCAAGCTGAGGATCTCTGTTCTTGCCCCGGGTCCTGCTCTGCTGTTGGTTGACCAGCATGATCAACTGAAAAGAAATTTAAAACAAAAAGTGATTTATATCATAGGGTGAATAACATATATCTCTACAATTGTTGACTTTACCCCAAAACTCAGTATCTGGTCTTTTCATATGAAAATGATGTGAATTTCAAGTCAAATACATTGCAAGTTTACAGCAATTCTTACTTATCAAACTTGCAAACTTTGTGTAAGTTTGTGTAAGCTTTTTGTAAAGTGAAAAATAATTTTCACCTAGTATAAATGTAGTTTTACACACACTGTTTATCTTCAAGGGAACATTGAGGGCAACAGTCTAAAACGCATTGTAAAGTCATTTGAAATGGTATATATATGTTGTACAACAAAGTTCATAACATGTTTCAGTAATATATATTAGAATGTCACAATCCTATGCTGTTGTTTGGAAAGCTAGGTAAAGGTACAGAATTTCAGCATTTATGAAATGCCAAAAACTGATTAGTACTCAAGATGATGAAAACAAACAATAAACATGCATCTTATTAAGTGTGATCTACCCCAAATTTTAGAACAGCACAAAATGAATAAGAACCATTGACTCCGGAGGTGGGGGGCAGGCTGGATTGGGCGTATCAGCTGGGGAGGGACGGCACCTGGAGAATATTGTTGTTTGTCTGAGAGTGGCTCTACGGTGTTTTCCTTTATCAGTGTGTGGACTGTTGGACTATATTCTAAAAAGCCAATAGACACTTATTCAAACCTAAAGCAGTGCTTAATTTGAGCCAGTGATTTCCGGTGCTCAGCACCGGCACTTAATTGTCAAAACTGCGCTAGTGACAGTTGCCACAAGGTGGCACTGCCTGGCTAATTTAGAGATTACTACAACAGTTAATTATTAGTTCAATATGCATTATAAATTAATATTACCTGCCGCACAAACCATTCTTATTGCTTTAAGGGCCTGAAATAGTCTGAATTGTCACACTTTGTGGGAGTGTGATATTTAGTAGTTGTGCTGGTACTATCATTTGCAGCATAGCAGGGGCAATGTGTGGTGCAAGCTGCAGTGGCCTGACAGTTATTAAGTTACAAATTAGACACTGAAAGTGAGTAAGAAAGGTTGTTAGAAAGTTCATGGTGAACACATGATAGAAAGCCCCTCTTAAAACGTATGTATACTTATGTGACAAATGTAAATATACATGTAATTTTACCACCTCTCTGCTGCTTAAACTCTTCCTGCTGAGCATGGTGGGTAGACCAGGCAGCTTTTAGTACCCTTTTCTCCTGTGCAATCATGTGGGGGGGAGCTGTACATGTGGCTGGGTGGATAAGGCCATGATGTCCTGGGCCTAAATACGTGCCCAGCAAAGCAGGTCCTTACAGCGCTCAACCCTGGGCGTAGTAGCTACGTGAACTGCGTAGTGCAGTAGGGAAATGCTGTTCGCACTGATTGCACAGTGCCAGATGCTTGTCCGCACTTTGCAATCATTGCAAACGGCATCTTGCACAGTGCAAGCACTCATTTTCTGCCATTCGAGTAGATTTGTACTCGTACGGTAGCTTTCTCAACGCGGACTGGTAGTTTCTCATCGCGAGCGGTTGCGAGCATACGCGACCACTCGCAATGAGAAACCTGACCTTCCCACGTTGAGAATCTTGCCGGGAGGTTTATTTTCCACCCTCGCGATCGGCAACTTGATGTTGCTGATCGCGAATGAGGAAAAAGTCTCACCGGGATGATGATTTTGCTCGCTCGCGGTCGCCGACTTGACGTTGAGGACCACGAGCAAGCAAACAATGCCCTATTTTGCACTGTGCTACGTACAATTTGCGTAGTGTGTAGTAGCGCAAACTATGCACGCTCCGCGAGTGTAGCATAGTACTACGCCCAGGGTTTCTCACAGCACAGCCTACCCTGTCAGTTATGAACACCCACTGCACAGCAGCATGTGGTAATGTCTCTTCAGATCTGGGCCAATGATGCACTGCTTAACTGGGTATCAGGTCTCCCATAAAGCTGAGGGTACTTGACAATGACTCCCTCAAGGATGATACTTAATTCCATCTCGCAAAAAGGGAGTACTTTCTCCTCAAGTCCCCTAGCAATGTTGGGGGCTAAATTAGGCAAGAGAGCAGCAGGATGGAGGAGGATACTCCTTAGGGGTGTGAATGGACCAGAAAGAAAACAAAATGTCCGACTTCTTCGTATATATGATTTTTCCTGTTTATTAGCTGTAGGTGGAGGTCTCCGTACCGCGTGCAGAGGAGAAACTCCTCACATGTGGCTGAGACTTCTTATACAGGGGGAGAGGCTCCAAACATGTATTAAAATACATCCTCATGTAATTCAATAACAAATAGCACCAGGAAAGGGTCAGACACATATTATATTTGAGTAAAGTTAAGCATTTTGTATGTGCTCTCCTAAAGATGAGTGTATTATGTGAAATGAAGTGGTTGTGTGCTGATGTGGAGTAGAGTAACAATGTAGGTAAACTATAAAGTAAACTTTATTTTTCCATGAACATACAATTTTAGCAGATTACATTATGCAAACTAAACATAGTTGTCTCAAGTAGGAATTTATGAACAGTGTGTTAGTTATCAAACATTTCTTCATGGACAACAGACAGTCAACCTCACAACTGTAGCAACCAAACTAGCAGTTAAAAAAAATTGATCAGCTGATCTCGCACCAGCAGCCCCAGAGCTCTGTTCTGCACTCCATCCCAGTGACCTAGAACTGGCCATTCATCAGGGTCAAGATTTTTATGTAAGAAATGTTGTGCAACACAGAACAGGGCGAAACAAACTTGCACACAACATCTGGCGAGTACACCAGCACACCCGCACACGGTCAAGACATCTGAATTGCAACTAGAGGAGGCCTAAATCTCATTCAATAATGGTTGATGTCCTTCTGTGTGCCTTATTGTACCTTCACTGAGATACTCTGGATGGATATCTGTAGGGTGTGAGGAGAGGGAAAGAGTGAGCATACCCAGCATCAGTAAAAAAAAAATGAGTTTTTCATAAGGGCCCTCTAGTCTAATAGAACTACACTATGCAAGCCTAACTACATTTTGTGCCAGCGTCCTGTATGTTAATAATGTTGTAGTCAATATTGGCTAATGTTGAGATGGTAGCCCCAGGCTACAAATAGCAGCCCACTATAAGAGGTTATTATTACATACCAACAAGACACATATCACCAAAATAACCAGCAAACAAACACTGTGCAAGATGTGACTGATGGAAAATAAAGATTCTAGGTTTGTGTGATTTCAGAAAAGGCAACATACACATCTGTGAAGCTACCCCTGGCATCACAGACAGCCTAATTGTTGATGGAGGGCCAGTAGTGTGTTTTGCAGAAACGGCGTGATGTGCAGCAAGTTGTTAAAGTGCCAGTTGAGTGAAGTCAATTGTGCCTACAATTCAAGAGCAGAGGGCAAAGGCATAGAATTACCTTGTCACCCTTGACTTTCCACCAGTGACTGTGGCATGGCTATAAGCGGATGCACTTTTCTATTGATGCATCACAAGACCTTATGCAAGCATCAGGACTGACTTGCCTGTTGAATGACAACATTGTCAGAGGAGAGCCTCTTGAAAGATCACATGGTCATAAAATAGAGTGCAGCTACTATTTTGACAGAGGGTTGGATAGCCTGGGAGTGGCATGTAGGTGAATCCAGCTCCTACTCCCAGTCATCAACCTTGTCCAGGATCACATTATGTGGGGGGCAGTATCTGGAAATAACACCTTCTGTGGACATACCAAAGATGTTGATCCTTTCCCTGTGAACCCCCTCTATCCTCCTCAAATAATTCCTTCTTAAGACAATGGACAAACCAACAAACAGTTACACAACATAGTGAAGGATGGAAAAGAGTGTTGGTGAGTGTGTGTTCCTTTTTTATGAGGCCAGTCTGGCTATGATTGATTGTTGCTGTAATTAGCTTCTGCTAGAGATGGGTGGTGGAGTTGAGAACAATCACTAATTTAATTACCAGGTGTGTTGCAAGTGCTGAAATAATATATATATATAACTCCAAGATTTATGAATACACTTTTCATGAATACTACAAAATGTACTACAAAGTGAAGTTAGTGAATAAGGCCCTATGATTCTTTGTCATCAGCATAATCAAATAAGTTCTTGTTAGTTAAAGCTCATGCTTCTTGAAGCTCAAATCAGACACAAACCGGATGCACTATGGTTACACAGATCTGACAATAACCTAATCTACTTTTCAATAATCCAATACATGCAGAGAGCATGACAAACTAGAAGGCTTCTGGTTCTAATTTTAAGGGATCTGGACTTCCTTAGTGGATAGACATTGAATCAATAAAATGCCAGGGGTGACTAATCTAATGTCACATGCTCTTTGACTTTGGACAACATCACAGGTTTAGCCCTTACACTCCATGTAGCCTTTCAACAGCCTCCTATTTGCTGCTTGAGGAGCTATATTAACGGATAGGAGATCAAATTACAGAAAGCAAATATAAGATATTTCTGTTAATGCATTTGCCTTCATATCCCTTGAGATCATGGGCAGGAAGGACAGTGTCAGAGGTACCAGAAGATGAACCGAACATGGCAATTTACCCCCGGATACTCTCAAAGAAGGCCCTTGCACAAACTCCTAATTTTAAAAGCAATTTTAGAAAAATGTTTGCATACGCTTCAAACCAATTTATCAAATTATCTCTTTCCTTTTAATGTCCTAATGATGCCAGAGCATAACGTGTTTGTGCGGACTGCCATTATACACTCACATACAGAGACATTATCAGTCAATTGCCTGACGTTTGTTGCAGTCCTCAACCTGGGAAAGCAGAGGAGAGAACCAGATGGTTGGTCAGTCCTACCACAGGCCTACCACAGCTCACTCTTGCCCTACACAACTGGAGAGTTTGGAAATACCACATGGTTGTGGTCTAGGTGTGTGGCTTGAATTAATGTAATACTTTGTAACACACAGCAGGCAAAGGGAATTTTAAAGGTACTGTATGTGTTTTCCAAAAAACAATATGTAATTTTCTGCAACAATGTGTTGCCTTAGACTCCAGACTGCAATTGGGTTGTGGTTCCTCACTATTGAAGCTGTGGTGTTGCATGCACATCTATGATGTGCCCCCTGACATTGCTGATGGTTTGTACAATGATTGAGTGCCACTGGCTGGAATTGTGATGCAGTGTTCAGTGGTCTGGAATTGCTGTAGTGAAGCATGTGTGTAGTCCAGTGCTCAAAGCACAGATAGGAATGTGCTAAAGCATACAACTACAGTGTCACATGTTGCCCATTTTGCATGGTCATGTACTGATTTACTCAGTTGGAGAGAATATGCAGAACCAGGCATAGGCATGTGAACTTGCTTGCATGTGAAATGTCTACTGTGACGCCACTGGTCAACTGAAAGAAGCCAGTTGATAGAGGGGAACAGATAATGAGCTGATGCTGGCAGGAATAGTATGAGACTGGACAGTTAGTAATGTGTGCTCACTCCTTAATCCCTGACTATGGCCACGCTCACATGGTATGAAAAGTGATACCTTCCTCAGCTACACCACAGACAGTGGTAGTTGGCAAACCTTTAAAGTGGGGGCCAGGGAGCAAGATTGTATTCTCTCATGGTTATTTGGAGGAGGCAAACTCCCACTCTCCCCTGTTTCATTAAAGAGCATGGTGCTCAGACTAAATATGATGGCTAACACCTGAAGAACACAGCATGATGGTGTTGGATCATGGGCTGCCCCCTACCATTGCTGCATTCATCTGGAAGGCGCTTTTATGTGCTGTACAGAAACTCAGAGAATCTACACTTAATATGCAGAGCAAAAGACAGCCCGTCCTCTGTAGACAAAGGGATAAGGATCATGTTTCTCAAGCATCTGCAGGGAGAATCCCTTGCTTAATTATTCCCATCCAGTAAGTGTTTGTCTTGCTTGGTACATTGACATCCAAGAATGAACATCAGCACCAATTAAAGATATTTAACATTTCCTTTAATATGTCAATTTCAAAATGAGTGCTGTTATTCCTCCCACTTGGTTTCAACTAGCTCCCTTTAAGCACCCAGCAAACAACTACACAACAAATTTAACAAGAAGCAGAAGTCACCAACTAAACAAGCACCCTTTGAGCACCCATCAAACAAACAACCACACAAGAAGCCCTGGTCATTCAGTCACAACCATATGCACCTGAGCGCACTCAATAAGCTAGCTAGTGTCTTGCTCTGATTTGGAAAGGCCCTGCAGACCTGAGCTTTCCTCTCACAGCTGAGAGTGCACACAGGTGTATCTGCAGCTTCCTTGCACCCAACAATCGACGAACTCATCTTCATCTATATTAGATTCTTCTCTCTTTCCTCCTTCTGTCTTGCATTCTGGGACCGGTATCAACCCTCATCAGCCAGGCTAGCTTGAATCCAATGGCACAGTGAGAATGGAACTCATGTCTGGGCATACCCTTCCCACTTGGGGTGACTATAACAACACAAAAAAATGATGGACGGATTACTGAACATGGCTGATGAGGGATGATACCCCACAACCAGACACAGGATGCTTGTTTCTGGTCCAGGGAGGACCTAGCCTGGCAGTTTGAGCTGAACTGTTCCCGTGGGGAGCAGGGTGAAGACAGATTTGCATATTTCTGGGGCCCAACAGGGGTGTTGTTAGAAATGGGATCTCTGGTTGGCTAAGGCTTGCGCCAAAGCCAGGCAGAGACCACCACTCTAGTCAGGCAAGGGAGTTACACGCCAAAGATAACCCCTGCTCATCCCCTTGGTAGCATGGCACGAGAAGTCAGGCTTATCCCGGAGGCCATGTGTAAAGCGTTTGTGCACGCACACAGCAACAACATCCCAGGCACACCACAAAAGTAACTCCACACAAGGTTATATCAAAAATAGCCTTTGTATTCTCATAACACATTAGAATAGTACTCACATAATATACATTGTGCCACCTGGCACTAGGTCATATTTACAGGGCAGGGCCCACTGGACCACTGTCAGAACCATAACAAAGCGAACTTAGTATAAGTAAGACATATCATAAACGTACAACCAGTAATCACTGGTAACCACTGTACTCAGCATCAGCCTGTAACATAAACCACATTATGCACAGTAGCACATTAGGCGCCAAACACATTGTACGCCAACCTCATCAGTCTAACATATTAGACCCTAACATTCTAAGTATTACTCACATTAGGGGTATACTCCCAGTAGGAAATAATCTCACTAGCATAGACACATTACGCACATAATCTCCTCCCCCAAACGCATTTAGAGGCATGAATCACAGGAAAGCATCACATTTCCTAATATCATGTAAATCAATGACCCCTTGGCCAACTGGCCTTCTCAAAGGGGCTCAAATGCCCAGTGTCCAGAATGTCAGGGCTGCTGCCTGTGCAGCGGAATACAAAGTGCGCCATTGCGCTGGGGCAGAGGAGTGCATCTCACTCCTATCTCACACCAAAATGCCCCCAAAGAATGGACAGCCTAAACGTAGCAGCTGATGCTAATTGCTGTGCAGCTGTGAACATCAGATGGGCCCTGGCACAACTGGGCCCTTGAGGCCCCACTGGTGCTCTCTAATCAACTCTGCCCCAATCGTTGCAGCTGCCTGCGCTCTCGCAGGACAGCTGGGATCATCTGCAAAACGTGGCAGCTGCCCTCTGCCAGGCGGGTCAGCTGGGATTGCCAACCTAGAGGCACACAGGCCCCTCAGGGCCCTTTACAAACAAATATGCCCCAAAAAGGAATGGTCCCCAATGTTGGAGCAGCCCCCTATCAGGCGGGGGCACCGATATTGTGATTTGAGAGGTAGGGGGACACGGGCCCCTCTGGGCCCTTCAACAATCATGTGCCCCCTCGATGCAGCTGCACGCAACTGCGGCGCAGCTGTGAAGCACAGCAAAGGATAGGGAGAAGTGCTCCCTACTCAGCCCCCAGTCACCAGGACTAATCCGCAGCAGGACTCGCCCAGTCTCCAGGCTCGACTCGGGAGGCGGCACTTCCACTTGTGCGGCGGGGGCAGGCACCGACAATGTGCCTCGGGCCCCCTCCACCTCCTTCACCACGGACTCCTCATTGTGCTCTCACTACGCGGGGATCTCTCTCCATTACGAGAGCCCCGCTGACCAGCATCACTCTCTTCACCCGGGCCCCCTCATGGGACCCTGAACTCCGATGGCGGGGCGGAACTTCCTCTCCCCTCTCCGCCCCACGCCAGGCCGCTCTGCCTAACTTCCGGGTCCGGGCAGCGGCGGTGATTTCGCTTCCCCTAAATGCGGGGTGGGCACCCACAATTGAAATCACGCACAAGCGGGGTGGGCACCCGCAAATTAAATAAAATAAATCACAAGCGGGGTGGGCACCCGCAAATAGGCGCCACGATGCGGGGTAGGCATACTCCATTGGAAACATCTATAAAGCGGGGTGGGCTCCCGCTCGGCATGACATGAATGCATGACAAGAATGCGGGGGAATCTCTATGCCGGGGATTCCCTTCTTTATGAGCAGCTCAGCGCTGCGGAGCCCTCGGGCTCCTTCTCTTGGGGTATTGAAATAAAACAAGCACAGCGCTCACAGGGCGCAAAAATACAGACAGAAGTCTTTTTAACGTCCTAGAGATCAAGACACAAAGACAAGCAGAAAGGTCCCAAAAACGTCCTTAGAGATGAGGGGGGAATGCAGGGCCCAGGGAGGCAAGCCCTCATGGCAGCCCCCCCTGGGCCCCAGCAGCAGCGCACCCCAGCAGGAACAGCACACCAAGACTGAACAACATTATGGTGTCACAGCCCCTATATTTATACTAGCATTTCCCTTTGTGTCACAGCACAGGGCTTGAAGTCACCAGTCAGAACTGGTTTATGGGGGATTTGGAGCACTTTGTTTTCCAGGCTCCTCTTCCCCTTTGTCAGGTGGGGGCTCGCCATCAGACACACCACAGGGGGCCTAGCCAGCATTCACTAGGGAAGCACCATCCTATTCAGAGTCAGGGGATTACCCTTCCCACCAGTCTTCCTCCAGGTGTCCAATTCAGCAAAGCGCTGACTCACCCAGCCCCTTCTGGAGCCACCCACACCTCTCAGCTCCTGTCAATCACAAGCCAGACATGCAATTCACATCAGGCAGGCAGACATATAGCACCCAGAAATGCCAACTTCTAAAAGTGGCATTTCTCCACCAGTCACCATAAATCTGTGCACACCATTGCGCAGCATTTATCCTCACGAGTTCATACATACTAAACTCGACCCTGCACTCCTCTCATACCAGGAATTACCATGGACACACTTATCCCCCATGCATTCCTAAGGGAGGGCAGACCAATCTCACCACACATACACAGAGAGCGCACACACTTTACACTGGGCCACAGTGCTAAAGTGCCCAGAGGCCTAAAACCACCACCACTATGTCAGAGCTTAAGGCAAAAAGTTCAGGGGTGAACCTGCCACAAAGGGCCAAGTCCAACAGGTGTCATGGTGAGCAAAAGAACAATGGATTTAATCTAGATCTCTTGACTGGAGGTGAGTGATAATTTCAGCACTCTGTCCACCATCTGGTTGTGTTTGTTAGATCCAGGAGGAACATGTTCATATAGCTGGTCTCCTTGAGAAAACTGGAGGTAACTACCATGGAACTGCATCTAGAGAAATGGTTCTCCAGAAAAGCAGCACTAGTTATCCTGTCTAAATTCTTCTCTACAGATAAGGCCCACAGAGTGCCCATGAAACAGCTGAGACCTGGTGCCCCTTCTTACCTGTGGTGGCAAGGGTCCTCTAATCCAGGGACCGAGACTTCCTGCTGCAACTTACTCAATTAAACCGCCCATATATGATGAGCAACAGCAAAGTGTTTGTTTCATAATTTTACCACAGCAGTACAGCACCAGAAGTACAAATTGCTGAGTTTTATCAGCTCCTCTAGTTGCCAGACCTAGATTATATGCCATTTTTCCCTGCAAAGTTAAAAGTCCTGTACTGTATAATCTTGCACTTCTTATGGACCTGGAGAAGCATGGGCAGAGAATTGGACTGTGGTACACAACAGGAACATAGTGGTGAGCTCGTTGAGGGGATTTAAGAGGAGGAACATGATGGGAGCCAAACCCCAATAATTTCTTGAACACTAATACCACAAATCCCAATATTTACCTTAGGAAGATCAGCTCTGCAACTCTTCTCATTGATCTGGTGGCAAGAGACCACCCTCTCCTTCAATCAGAAAAATTTAGCAGAGTAGACAAGAATCATGTTCAAGGTCAAAATATAGGGCCCGATTATGATGTCGGACCATGGCGGTCTCACCAACATCCAGAAAAGAGGTCCGACTGCCGCATTACTATGCGGTGTGTCGGAACGCAGCAGGCAGAGGGACTGACCAACGCTTCTGACAATCTCAAGGAGCCTGTTGGAATATCGGTCTGACCTTAATGCCTACAATGAGGGCAGTGCCTGCGGGGGCACTGCTGTAGGGATTACAATGTCTCTCTTCCCTCTGCCTTAACATGGTGGTTCAACCGTCATGTAAAGGCAGATGGAATGGGAATTTGGGGGCCCCTAGCAGGGCCACTGTCCTCCGTGGGCCTCCACGATGGGCCAAGGGGGGCACATGAGGCGTCCCCCAAACGTCCATGCACCGTGTGCCGGGCACCACATGGTGCCTGGCACACGGTGCATGGATGTTTGATAACTGCCCTTTTCCACTGCAGCTTGTGCTGCGGCCCTTTTCTAGGATTGCAGCACAAGGCGCAATGGAAAACTGTAGTTTTCCAACCACCTCCATGGTGGTTGCATTGTAATCAGGCAGGTGGAACCATTGACATGTAGTCAGTTGGATACCTGCCCGATACGATTGTGGTACAAATGTGGCACAACTATACTACATTATTTTCACATTTCTAAATAAAATAATCATCTTGTTTCCAGTGCAAAATCATTAATCTATCGGTTACGGTCTTATGCATCATCAATATTACTAATTTGCATAATTTATTTGTCACCAAAATTTTGCACATCTAAAAAATCTTTAACAATGAGTCGGAGACAAAGGCGGAGGTACAAACCATCAGAAAAACATTGGAGTTCCAATGTTGTAATGGCAGTGTAGGAACCACAGACTCTGAGGCTACATCACAAGGGACTGTTACAAACAAAAATGAAAAGAGGAGGATCCAGAAGCTGAGCAGCCTCAAAGGGTCACATTAAAGACTCTGGGGGAAGGTTTGATAACATTGACGTGAGGCACAGAGAGGCACAGGATAGCATTTTCAAAACTGAGACTTCCAACGGATAAAGGAGGCCTAGCCACCCCTGACTTCAGATTTTATTTTTGGGCTATTCAGCTACAATGGGCATGTAGGTGGAGTGCAACCATTTGGAAGGGAGCGATCAGGAAAACCCCAGGTATCCCTTTAGAGCTCTATGGTCTCAGCTGTAGCTCAACCCATTCCAGAAATCACTTGTAAAGTGTAGGGCTATATGACTCTGGACACTCCAGTTTCTTTTTACCGTGCATTGCAAAGAACCCACAAGCGATTGCCATACACCCTAGAACTACTTATAACGTCTCTATTAATTTGACCTCATGAATGGACCTAGAGAGGATTGCAAGTGTGGGATAAGGGGCCTCTTGGCGGAGGGTAGCTTGTTTGTGGGAGGCACCAGCAAGGATTTCTTTCAATTCTGTGAGGAATATAACCTACCATAGGGGCACTCTCTGTTGCATGCTTCTCTAATTAGGATGGTGTATAAATGGAGGGAATATATGCAATTCATCTACCTAATCAATGGTAGGACCAGGGCGATCATACTCTTATATCGCTCACTCCTGGTGCTATGGGGGCATATCTGGTGAGAATGTGTGATAAATGGGCAACAGACATGGGACTGCAAATTACTGATGCCGACTGGTCAACTAAACTAACATGCTACTATACACTTTCCATGCTACAGAATGTGATATGGGCCTTGAACCAATGGTGTGCCTTCTGGGACATTTCCCCAGAGACAAAAATAACTTGGTGGCAAACAGATTTACAGACCTCGCCCTGGTGTGAGCTAGGCACCAGATATCTATAAACTGGAAAATTCCTTTGGGCCCTGATGTGGGAAGGTGGAGCAGAGGACTCACTTCCTGGGACACCTGGGACAGAGATATCCTTTGAAAGGAGGAGAGTCTGGGATTGTGACATATTTGTATTGCACAGGCCTTGGATGCCAATTTAGAGCCTTGCCAAACTATAGATGGTGTTGGCCAGCTGCAGCTACCACAGGATAGCAATGATGACTCGTCATGACCAGGGACGGTGGTAGTGTCCTTTAGCCATGTGGCTGCACCAGCCTCCTCCACATACCCCTGATGGACACCACCATGTGCCCACTCACTTTCAGTAGTATAATGGGACGCACATGGTCTGTACCTGATAGCACCACTCCAAATGTTTATGGTCCAATTGTTAATGGTTTTGGGTTAACCAATGGATGAAAGCATTGAGCGATAAGTTTAAGGAGTTGTATTCCTTTTCATTAATTGTTGGACCCTATATCTATGACTGTGGTTCGTGCTGTGCAGAAGTGCAATATTGTTGTGAATTGTATCCTGGAATGACCGGTATTGTGATGTGGAATGCATTTAATATGACTCTGCCTGTAGTGCTGTGGGGTGCTGTATGGTTGTAAAGGATTACTGAAATATCAATGAATACAATTTGAACACAAGTTGGTCGCACACTGCTCGTCACACCAGCAAGTTGCCCCAAAGGACTGTGGTGAATGTAGTGACGACGGCGGGTACGCCTATGCCATGATGTGTAAAAAGAAAAAAGTATGTGTTGCATTTAGCCATCCCTGGACACGTGTTTCGAGGTAGTTGCCTCTCGTCAGCAGGGAGCAGGACAATGTAAAGGGGTGCCGAGTGGACTGCCAAAATGTAATTAAAACAGGTCAAATACCTCTCATGGCGCGCAGGTGCAGAACCAGGGCTCGTCAGCCCGATAGCTCACGGGAGCCATAATAATTTGAACACAAGTTGGTCGCACACTGCTCGTCACACCAGCAAGTTGCAGTCCACGCGGCACCCCTTTACACTGACCTGCTCCCTGCTGACGAGAGGCAACTACCTCGAAACACGTGTCCAGGGATGGCTAACGCAAACACATACTGTTCTCTATACATCGTGGCATAGGCGTACCCGCCGTCGCCACTACATCTACCACAGTCCCTTGGGGCAACTTGCTGGTGTGACGAGCAGTGTGCGACCAACCTTTGCATAATTTATTACGGCTCCCTCGAGCCAACGGGCTGACGAGCCTTGGATCTGCACCTGCGCGCCATGAGAGGTACTTGACCTGTTTTAACTACATTTCGGCAGTCCACGCGGCACCCCTTTACACTGACCTGCTCCCTGCTGACGAGAGGCAACTACCTCGAAACACGTGTCCAGGGATGGCTAACGCAAACACATACTGTTCTCTATACATCGTGGCATAGGCGTACCCGCCGTCGCCACTACATCTACCACAGTCCCTTGGGGCAACTTGCTGGTGTGACGAGCAGTGTGCGACCAACCTTTGCATAATTTATTACGGCTCCCTCGAGCCAACGGGCTGACGAGCCTTGGATCTGCACCTGCGCGCCATGAGAGGTACTTGACCTGTTTTAACTACATTTTGGCAGTCCACGCGGCACCCCTTTACACTGACCTGCTCCCTGCTGACGAGAGGCAACTACCTCGAAACACGTGTCCAGGGATGGCTAACGCAAACACATACTGTTCTCTATACATCGTGGCATAGGCGTACCCGCCGTCGCCACTACATCTACCACAGTCCCTTGGGGCAACTTGCTGGTGTGACGAGCAGTGTGCGACCAACCTTTGCATAATTTATTACGGCTCCCTCGAGCCAACGGGCTGACGAGCCTTGGATCTGCACCTGCGCGCCATGAGAGGTACTTGACCTGTTTTAACTACATTTTGGCAGTCCACGCGGCACCCCTTTACACTGACCTGCTCCCTGCTGACGAGAGGCAACTACCTCGAAACACGTGTCCAGGGATGGCTAACGCAAACACATACTGTTCTCTATACATCGTGGCATAGGCGTACCCGCCGTCGCCACTACATCTACCACAGTCCCTTGGGGCAACTTGCTGGTGTGACGAGCAGTGTGCGACCAACCTTTGCATAATTTATTACGGCTCCCTCGAGCCAACGGGCTGACGAGCCTTGGATCTGCACCTGCGCGCCATGAGAGGTACTTGACCTGTTTTAACTACATTTTGGCAGTCCACGCGGCACCCCTTTACACTGACCTGCTCCCTGCTGACGAGAGGCAACTACCTCGAAACACGTGTCCAGGGATGGCTAACGCAAACACATACTGTTCTCTATACATCGTGGCATAGGCGTACCCGCCGTCGCCACTACATCTACCACAGTCCCTTGGGGCAACTTGCTGGTGTGACGAGCAGTGTGCGACCAACCTTTGCATAATTTATTACGGCTCCCTCGAGCCAACGGGCTGACGAGCCTTGGATCTGCACCTGCGCGCCATGAGAGGTACTTGACCTGTTTTAACTACATTTTGGCAGTCCACGCGGCACCCCTTTACACTGACCTGCTCCCTGCTGACGAGAGGCAACTACCTCGAAACACGTGTCCAGGGATGGCTAACGCAAACACATACTGTTCTCTATACATCGTGGCATAGGCGTACCCGCCGTCGCCACTACATCTACCACAGTCCCTTGGGGCAACTTGCTGGTGTGACGAGCAGTGTGCGACCAACCTTTGCATAATCAATGAATACAATATCGACACACAAAAATATTGGAATATAAATATCGTTAACAAAAAAAATCCCCTTCCTATAACTAACTAATAAATCCACAAATAACAAGAACACAAATATTGTTATAAAAAATATCAATTTTTACTTATATCAAAAACACAAATATCGGAAACAAAAATATTGTTACCTTTAAATCAACATACGATATGTCAAAAATATCGCCTCACATAACATCAATTACAATATTATCGCCAAAATAATTACATTATCATTAATTAACATGAAAGAGTACTTTTAAGTTAAACAAATAATTACAATAAACATTAAACAATATGTACACATTTGAATACAGGTGTTTCACGCTTTCTTTTAAACCCACTGGGGCAAGACTATTTCGTAACCCACTTGAGATGTTTGACATGGTGTGATGATCGGCAGCCCCCACTTGGGGTTGGATTAAAGGCACTACAATGACCAGGAAGCAATTGTGCTACATGCCCATTGTGGGCGGGTTTGGGACTTTTATCAAAGGTGTTCCTGAAAGCCCGCTGTTATCACCCACCTGAAGCCAGTGAGCAAAGACATCCAATATATCCGAGACGCGTCTGGCTACTTCTTGTACATGAACAGAGGTGGAGGATTTTTTATGTTTCTGCCGGTAAATTTGATGTGTGATGTACCCCTTCTGAGTGGCATCTTCATTTGGGCAACCTTTGTGAATGATATATATATATATATATATTCACAGAAAAAACCATAGGTTTCAGGGGTGTTTTTAGTTAGCTGGACATTTCACTCGTACAAAACCATAGAAATTCCTCCGTTATAGTTAGTTCTGCTAACTATCACTCGCGTGCTCGCAATGCACTGCTGATGATGTCACATATTACATCATTCATGACATGGTCAGTGACATCACTGATGACATCACTGAAGACATCTCAAATGACATCACTGATGACATCACTGATTACATCATCCATGTGACAATCTGATACACCTCATCATACACTAGTATAACCTTTCATCACTCACTGTAAAATACAGAGTACCATATTTGACACCATTGACACACCAATACCAGTTACTACGTACCCACTTACTGATTCCTAAGTATACACACACAACTACCCATTCAACAACAGAATCACTTATACATGCAGTCATGGTGAGTGTGATGTAACCAATGCTCATGTAAAGCATTCCAATACCTGACAAGTCTGCACTATATAAAACTGCAAAAACACAAAAAATAAAAAGTGTTTTGCACACTTCTGTCATTGGGCTACATGTGGGTTACATCTGGGTGATATTTGTGCTGCATTTGGGCTCTTTTGTCTCTGGTGGCCCTCTTGGGAGATTTATTTGTTATGCAGTTTCCTAATTTCCTCATTTACTGCAGTCTCCTCAGTATGAAATGCTTTCAGTTTTTACTCTGATTCCATCAAGAAGGCATTCAGATATGTGACAGATTTGCCATAAATTCTGAATGTTAGCACTCTAGTTGCTCATTAGATCACAGTAGTAAAGCTACTGCTCACCAAGGAAGCCTGCTGCTGGTATTAAAAGTGCATGTTTCAGTCTGCATGTCAAAATGTTTTAATGAAATAGAAGAGGATATGAGAAGTCACTCAAAATGTGCCCTAATTTTTCTTTCTTCAGCACTAATCATAATTTCTATGGCAAAATGAACCCCCTCATTGTGTTCCTTTTTAAATTAAATGTTTTAAGTGTTACCCGTTTATTCCAATCAAGATGGCTTCAGGTGGGCCATACTTTTGTCATAAGTAAGACAGTAAGCGCTCTAGTTGTTCTTAAGAACACTCTGGGACTTTCTGTCATTGGACTATACTTGGGCTACATCTGGGTGATATTTGTGCTACATTTGGGCTCTTTTGTCTCTGGTGGCCATCTTGGGAGACTTATTTTTTATGAAGTTTCCTAATTTCCTCATTTACTGCAGTCACCTCAGTAGGAAATACTTTCAGTTTTTTACTTTGGTTCCATCAAGAAAGCATTCAGATGTGTCACACATTTGCCATAAATTCTGAATGTTAGCACTCTAGTTGCTCATTAGATCACTGTAGTAAAGCTACTGCTCACCAGGGAAGCCTGCTGCTGGTATTCAAAGTGCATGTTTCAGTCTACATGTCAGAATGTTTTAATGAAATAGAAGAGGAATGGAGAAGTCAAAATGTGCCCTAATTTTTCTTTCTGCAGCACTAATCATACTTTCTATGGCAAAATGAACCCCCTCATTTTGTTCCTTTTTAAATTAAATGTTTTAAGAGTTACCACTTTATCCCAATCAAGATGGCTTCAGGTGTGCAATACGTTTGTCATAAGTAGGACTGTTAGCGCTCTAGTTGTTCTTTAGAACACTCTGGGAAGCTGCAGTAGAACACAAAGGAATCAACTGACTGTCTCTGCCCTTGATGGATGTACATGTTTTACTGAGAATGTCAGACTTCATTCTAACATGACTGAGAAAGATAATGTGAATTTACAGAAAATATGCTCTCAGTTTAGCTTATAGATCACCTTCCAAACCTCTGTGGGAAAAGTATGAGAAAATAGTTTTCTCTCAAACATGATTCATGATATCCCAGCAGAAGGCTTTTTCACATGGTAAAATCACCTTAGAACACACCACAATTCCTAAAATGAGTATGGTGCCATCAACAAATGATTTATAATGTAACCAAGGTCTTAAAACCTTCTATTAACTGCAATGCTTTTTAATGAGGTGCTATCATGTATATTGGTCCCAAGATCGCTGCCAACACTTCTTGGATGAAGTGCTGAAAGCCAATCAGATCTCACGATGAGATGTGTGGTTAGGCTCCGCCCAGATCTATATGTGATTTTACTTTTGATTTTCTCTGGAACTACTGAACAGATTTACACCATTTAACCAAAAGGCACGACTCTGAACCAAGGGCTACCTTTTTGCCAAATTTGTTGTAATTCCATTCAGCAGTTCGGGCTGTAGCTGCGACTAAAGGTTCCTATGGAAAATTGCATGGGGAAAACACATTTTGGGACCTTCCTTTTTTCTTGGCCCCCGCTTGACGAATCACCCCGAGACTTTCAGGATAGGAACGGACCGGAGCTGGCCAAAAGTTTTGAAAATTTCGCGAAGATTCGTCAACCGGCACCAAAGTTATTGGGAATAGAATGTTGCGGATTTCCTATGGAAAATTAGTCCTAACTATAACTACTTACTGGCGACCGCCAGTAGGTAATTTTCACTGAAAAAACCATAGGTTTCAGGGGCGGTATAGTTAGTTGGAGATTTCACTCATACAAAACCATAGAAATTCGGCCGTTATAGTTAGTAGACCTAACTATAACTTGCGCCCCCGCAATGCACTGCTGATGACGTCACATAGTACATCACTCATGACATGCTCAGCGACATCACTGATGACATCTCAAATGACATCACTAATGACATCATCCACGTGATCATCTGATGCACCTCTCATACCCTAATAAAACCTTTCATACGCCCACTCTAAAATACAGACCACCAATATCGAAACCATAGACAGACCAATAGCAGTTAGTACATATCTGCTCAGTGATTCATACGTCTAAATACATATCCACCCACTAACCCATACAGTCACTCATACACACAGTCATTCATCTATACAGCCACTGATATATCCACTCATACACCCATATGGTAACTCATACACTGCCGCTCACCCAAAGAGTTACTCAAACACCCGGTCAGTCATGCAAAGAAACTATCACACACCCATTTCCTTTCTTATACAGTCATACACACACCACCGCACCTATTCATACAGATACTAACACATACTCACTATCTTAAACAATCACTCATAGAAATACATACAGATACTCTTGCAATCACTCACTCACTCTCACATATAGTCATTTATATACTCCAACACTCACATATACTGCTCTAAAACATATTTCTATACTCACACATGCACCACTGAGACATCCATTCACTCACCAACACACCCATATACACACAAAAAACTAAGGCATATACAGCACACCGTGGATCACTGACAAAATATCGAGGAGAATATCGAACTACCAAAATATAGAAGGAAAAATATAGAATGCCAAAATATCGAATGCCTATCTCCAAACAGGTAAGTACAAAAATATTGAATCCAAAATATCGTTGTAAAAAATATAGCTAGTCAAAATATCGAATTTTTAAAATGTCTTAAAAGTAATGTAAAATTAATGAAATAATACATATAATGAACTGAAACATACTTAAAAATACTTAAATAACTTTAACATTAATAAATAATTAATGTAAGTTAAAAAAAACATTAATACATATATTAACGTAATATTAATTAAAAATATTCAATATTTTTTGCGTAGGATAGCGGGCGGGTTAAATTTACTATTACCACTCCAGTAAGTGCAAAAGTAGGGAAAGCGTTGGATAGCGGGAGGATAAAAATTACTATTCCCACTCCAGAGTGTGCAACAGTAGGGAAAGCGTTGGATAGCGGGAGGGTAAAAATTACTATTCCCACTCCAGAGAGTGCAATAACAGGGAAAGCATTGGATGGCGTAGAGGTAAAAATTACTATTCCCACTCCCGAGAGTGCAACAGTAGGGAAAGCATTGAATAGCGGGAGGGTAAAATTTACTATTCCCACTCCAGTGAGTGAAACAGTAGGGAAAGCGTTGGATAGCGTAGGGGTAAAAATTACTATTCCCACTCCAAAGAGTGCAACAGTAGGGAACGCGTTGGATAGCGTAGGGGTAAAAATGACTATTCCCACTCCAGAGAGTGCAACAGTAGGGAAAGCGTTGGATAGCGGGAGGGTAAAATTTACCATTCCCACTCCAGTGAGTGCAACTGTAGGGAAAGCGTTGGATAGCATAGGGGTAAAAATTACTATTCCCACTCCAAAGGGCGCAACAGTAGGGAAAGCGTTGGATAGCGTAGGGGTAAAAATTATTATTCCCACTCCAGTGAGTGCAATAGTAGGGAAAGCGTTGGATAGCGTAGGGGTAAAAAATACTATTCCCACTCCAGTGAGTGCAATAGTAGGGAAAGCGTTGGATAGCGTAGGGGTAAAAATTACTATTCCCACTCCAAAGAGTGCAACAGTAGGGAAAGCGTTGGATAGCGTAGGGGTAAAAATGGCTATTCCCACTCCAGTGAGTGCAATAGTAGGGAAAGCGTTGGATAGCGTAGGGGTAAAAATTACTATTCCGACTCCAGTGAGTGCAATAGTAGGGAAAATAATAATGGTATATTTTATTAATAATAAATTAATTATTAATACCAAAAAAAAGTATTAAAATTAATTACCAATTACACAATATTTAATAATTAATTTATTACAAATACAAATATTTTTTTATTAATTACCTATTAATAATTAATTAACAACCAATTAATTTTCAATACCAAAAATTAATAAACACAATTAATACCAATTAATAATTAATTAATAACAAATTAATTATCAATGTACAAAAAAAAAAATATAATTAATTATTTACAATTAAATTGATTCCCACCATATTCCCCTATAAACCCCGCTACAAATAATAAATTAATATAATTAACATAATTATCAATTAAACAAGTCATACAAATTAATTACCAATTAATACAAATTATTTAACAATTAATATTTAATCAACAACCAATTAATTTTCAATACCAATTAATAATTACCTCATAATAATTACATTACTTCCCACCCTATTCCCCTATAAACTCACATCCCGCTTCAGAAGTAAAACGACAAATTACATTAAAAATAATTAATAATTCCTAAAAATTAGTATTTTATGTACTATAATTAAATTACTTCCCACCCTATTCCCCTATAAAACTACAACCAGCTACGGAATTAAATTACACTAAAATTAAATAACATAAAATTCATTTCTTTAAAAATATTCAAACATACATTCCAAAATTAATACATACTTGTAACACATATACTAACACTTAAAACACTATAAAAAAATTCGATATTTTTAACAACTATATTATTACTGTCGATATTACTTACTTCGATATTATTTAAATCGATATTTCTTACCTGATTTTCGATATTCTTCACCACTATATTTTGGCAATTCGATATTCTGTCCATTCTATATAAAAAACTCGATATTCTGTCCTGTTGATATTTTTAATTCGATATTATGTCTGTTTACCGCACACCGTTAATAATTATTAAGATCCTCTGGGTATATATAACCCTTTCTCACAGATATCATTCAAGACAGTAATCCAGAAGAGTCAGTCAGTCCTCTTGCTGTTCAGCAGTTTTAATTGAAGTCATAGAAGAATAAAAAAGTTTCCCAGCACACAATTCGCCTGCCGACACGTGTTTCGTCTTATTCTAAGACTTTTCAAGGCTGGAATATCAAAACATTACATAATAAAACTACTATATACACTATATTCAATGCCATAAAACAACACATATATGCTATACACATTGCAATTTGCATAGCACTGTATTACCAACTGATGTAGTATACTAGTGCCAATATTCCATAATCACAAAAAACAAGCCACATAATCCAAGTATGACATACATGTCGCCATATTCATGACTTTTGTTCACAAAGATGAAAAACAATATATATATATAAGGTATGTAATATTACAACGAACAAGGTTAGACAAAAGACCCAAAACACCACAATACAGAGAAAAATAAGACCAAGTGAACACACCTCAAGTGCACAGTAGAACAAGAACACATAAAATCTGTGCTTACCCATAGAATAGTAGTGACAGTTAGAAATATACTCAAACTAATGCCATATCTAATAATTGTGAGCATGCCTAAGGTCCGTGTCTAAATAGAATATTCAAAAAGAACACAGGAACCCACCATGAAAATAGAATTGAACGCCAGAATAATAACCGGGCCCAAATAGATAACTGTCAGAATCCACAGTCTAATTGGAGCTTAAACTATTTAGAAAAGACACCTCGTGTAATTCTGTATTGCACACCAGTAGCGCTCATCCAGCATCGCAGATATGTGCCATTCCATTTGGAGAGATGACCAGGTTAAGACGTAATTGCAGCACTGAGAGCTGCTTCCAACAGGAAATGATTGCACTTAAAGAGCGCTTCCTGATCAGGGGTTATAATCAATCCCTATTAGAGAAATCTCACTCTAGAATTAATAACACAATGAGATCGGGATTACTGAAACGTAAGGGTGGAGAGGGTAAAGAAGAATAAATGGTGATAGGATTGCGTTCATCACCAAATATAATTCACAAAGGAAACAGGTGTTTAAAACTCTGAACAAGCACTGGCAACTTTTAAAATTGGATCATGATTTGGATGCATGTGTATCAAATAAACCACAGATAGTATACAAAATAGGTAGAACACTGAGAAACATACTAAGTCCCTCGATTATCAAAAGTCCTTCGAATAGCAATACTAATATGTGGCTGTCTGGAAGACCAAAAGGCTTTTATAAATGTACCATGTGCAGTGTCTGCCAGTTTGTAGAAAATAAAAAGAAGGTATTTTGCTATAACACCAAACAAATTCATCACATACAGCAGTTTATGAACTGCAACACCAAATATTTGGTGAATTGTATAATTTGCCAATGCAATTTGATATACATTGGCAGCACAATAAGACCGCTCAAGGAGAGAATACAAGAACATGTTAGAGCTATTCGTAATCAAAATGATAACTATCCCCTAGCAGTACATTATAAAAATGCGCATACTAACTCGGAAGTTCTGTCACTAAGATTTCATGGAATCGCTGTGGCAGAGATAAATCCACGAGACGGGGACAGGTCAGCAGCTCTCAGGAAACTTGAGTCTAAATGGTTGATTAAACTGCGAGCGGTAGACAAGGGGCTCAATGTTGATCGTGACCTCCATGTGTTTCTGTGTGACTGACATGGTAATATAATGATGTGTTCCATATGTACAATCCATTTATTCAACATCTGATTCTGTATGGGATTGTTGATAACTGTGACATTGATGGGGACAATTATTGATTGCAAAAACTTATGTCAGGAGGAGACCATCTATGTTAACTTTACAGGGATGTTAATCCATTGTCAAAAGATGAAAATTATACGCCTTTAACTCTGAACAGAGAATATTTAGTGGGCACTGTATCTAATATGCCTATCCCATGTTATCATGCTGAATAGAGTATGCTCCTAATGCTGCACAAAGGGTTTTAATCTAAGATACTTGGATAAACAATTGACTGACTCTAGATATGTCTTTAGTAGAGGATGCATCTATATATTTTTCATTGTGAATATGCCAAATTGTATGCCTGCGATCTAAGCCTGCTTTCCTGTTTATGTCTGTTTGTTTGCTCCACCTGTTTGATACTGCCTTTCCTCTATCAGCTTATCAGCTTGTCACTCGGCATTTCTCTAGTCAATATTGTGGTTTTAATTCGGGCTTTACCTTTTAGACAAATCACTTTATGTAAAAATGTTTGACTCACACTGACGTCTTACAGAAGTTCTCGTTCGGAGTTATATCGCTGCCCGATCTCATATGGATTGTTAGACTGCGTTGCTGTTACCGTCCGAATTTGTGAATCGAACGGTATAATAACCAGCATCTTTATTTAGTTGCTGGTGATGCTAATAACTTTTTTGTCACCATCCATAATTCCATAATTATATTACACAACTTCACTCATTATGGTCATAACAATGATAACCAATAGTTAAGGAAGGTCAAAATGACCGCCGTCTTTACGTCTTCTTAGGGTAACATGCATTCCGTTTTCTATGTTGTCAGATAAGTAAGAGGATCTGTCATGTGACGTGGGAGCTGGGTGAGGTTTTCATACGTTAAATAGCGCCCTTGACGCCGTGCTCGCTTGTTTGAGTTTTGCAAGGCTGACGAATAGGCCTCTCGTCACGTACCTAGAAGGTGAGCCAGTATTTGAATTGGTGGTTGTTATGCCTAGAATAATATCGAATATATTCTAGCCATTAAGGTGATTGATAGTTAATGCTTTTTCGCTAGGTCTCAAGGTTTAATGGCTGGACCATTTGAGATGTAAATGGGAGATGTGTATTATTATTATGTTATGCCTAGGGTGACACCTAACATTTTATTAAGGTGCTTATTGGTTAATGCCTTTTTCTTTAGGTCTCAACGTACAATGATTGGACCATTTGAGATGTAAATGGGAGATGTTTATTAATATTGTGTTTGGGATGGACGTGGTTTTATCCCTTTGAATGATGGACAGTGATGCTATTACAATCTCCACAGAACACAAAGGGGAGAACAGCTTTGTTGAATGCAAGGTGAGTGCGATGATCTGGATAAAATACAGTTATTGGGTCTCTCTTCCACTCTCTACTTATGGTGTCCGTTTGATATAAGACACAGTTGATATTTCAGCATGGATCTTTATATAAATAATAATGGAAAGGGATTTATGTTTAGGGTGCCGATTGGGTTTTTTAATCACCTTGTACATGTTGAAAGCATGTTTAATTTAACGCTGGAACTATTGGGTATCTATTGAATATCACACACAATTAATAATAAATTAAAAGATGACCTTTCGATTGATGGAAGGTTCATCGAGGTCCATAATCCCATTTACAGATAGTGGTATTCATGGGGTTTATTTTATTATATGCAAGATACTAGGGTGTGGATCAATTCCCGTAAGACATTTCTTTAGATCTTAGTCTAACTTTTGTTGTTCTTATGGGGAACATGGACAGGATTGTGATGAGGCCTTCTTGTTTGCTTCAGCCATTTTGCTATGCTATTTGGCATAGCAGGTCATATTATATGTTATTTTATATACATTTTTATCTCCCCAGAACTGATTCATGAGCGCGTCTATTGATAGACTGTGGATTCTGACAGTTATCTATTTGGGCCCGGTTATTATTCTGGCGTTCAATTCTATTTTCATGGGGGGTTCCTGTGTTCTTTTTGAATATTCTATTTAGACACAGACCTTAGGCATGCTCACAATTATTAGATATGGCATTAGTTTGAGTGCATTTCTAACGATCACTACTATTCTATGGGTAAGCACAGATTTTAGGTGTTATTGGTCTACTGTGCACTTGAGGTGTGTTCACTAGGGGTGGGCGGAATTTGCGGAATTAACCTTCGCAAATTATCGCGAGAATGTTTAAAATTATCGCAAACAAGCAGAAATATCGCGAAGATGCGGAAGGTTTTTTCCGGCATGTTCGCGAGATTTTCTGCATGGTTGCGGGTCGCCAACTTACCCATGTGGTTGCTTGCGGGCGCGGCCATCTTGTTTTGAGTTGTTCTCGCGGTGCATGATTGCGAGAAGAAAGACGTGATCGCGCGACGCATGACGTCACTGCGGGCGCGAACTGTCGCGAGACAGCGCAAATGGCTAAAAACAATACAACATCTCATGGAGAACGCGACCGGATCAAGAAAACTTGTCGGCGAACGCAGGGATTCAGGTAAGGCGATCGCGCGCGCGCGAGAATGTATCATTTTACAGCGCGAGCAAGAAACAAATTATCGCCAAGCTGCGGAAACCGGAATTTTTGACATTTTCGCGCTCTCCGCGGAACGCAAAAATGTCAAATTATCGCAATTTCCGCGAACGGAACGAAATTTTTGCCCAGGCCTAGTGTTCACTTGGTCTAGTTTTTCTCTGTATTGTGGTGTTTTGGGTCTTTTGACTATCCTTGTTCGTTATAATATTACATACCTTATATATATATATTGTTTTTCATCTTTGTGAACAAAAGCCATGAATATGGCGACATGTATGTCATACTTGGATTATGTGGCTTGTTTTTTGTGATTATGGAATATTGGCACTAGTATACTACATCAGTTGGTAATACAGTGCTATGCAAATTGCAATGTGCATAGAATATATGTGTTGTTTTATGGCATTGTATATAGTGTATATAGTAGTTTTATTATGTAATGTTTTGATATTCCAGCCTTGAAAAAGTCTTAGAATAAGACGAAACACGTGTTTGCAAATTGTATGCTGGGAAACTGTTTTATTCTTCTATGACTCCAATAAAGACAGCTGAACAGCAAGATGACTGACTGACTCTTCTGGATTACTGTTTTGAATGATATCATTGAATTATTTCTGTCTGTGAGAAAGGGTTATATATATCCAGAGGATCTTAATAATTATTAACGGTGTCCTGTATATGCCTTAGTTTCTTTTGTTAAATTTGGTTGTACACTCAGGTGTGCTGACAACGCCTCTTGGTAGTAGGTGTTTTGGGCAATTCGATCACCCGTGTATAGCTATTTTAAAAGAAAGAACAAAAATTATTTATACACTATACGTCTTATGATTATGAGACAAATGTTTACTTAGTGAAGGTGCGGACATTTCCCTTTACAGGGAACACTACTACTTGTCCTGTTTGTGTTACACCCATATACACACTCACCCATCCATACAACTGTTTCCATATGCACTCTTGAACCCATACACTCAGTGAAACAACCACTCACATATCTATGCACAGAGTCACACACACCCCACACACCCACAAAGACACTCAGGCACCCATACAGATTCTCAGACAACAAATAAATAACCCATATAGAGACAGGAAGTGGAAAAGAGGCGTAAAAGTCTAACTGTTTATTAAAACATCAACTATCAAAAATAAAAGCATTAACGATATTATAAACCCATCAAATCGAACTTTTACCACGAAAGCAGTGATATTTGGTTGGCCGGACCACATGCATCAAGAGAATGAAAGGGCACGTGCAGGGTGCATAATAAGCAGGACACAGACTGACTTTCGGGCTCGTGCATCCATTGGAGTGAGTAATTGCGGAAGTAGCTTGAAATGTAGAAATTCAAATTTTTTTGGTAACATGACAAACTGGACTAATTTGTTTCCTTGAATGAGTGTTTAAAATAGTGTGGTGCACTTGAATTCTATTTAAACATACATACAGATAAATTGAAATGCAACGGCACATTGTGTTAGTGCTCAATCCTCGCCACGTGCCGTATAGAAGCACACATTCTGTGCATCCATTGAGCTTCGACGTGCGTGTGACGTCATACCCCTACTAACAAGGATTGGCTATGAGCTCATGTAGTAAAGAACGAAAATTCTTGAAACAAACCTACCTAAAAAGTTTCAGAATTCTACGGAGCATTTGCATTACTGTTCTTAATGCGTGAACGTGTGCGTGGATGTCTCTGTGCATGTCAGTGTTGGTGTGAGTGTTAGTGTGGTAGCTTACCTTTGTGTCTTTGCCGGTGTACCTTTAGGAGTGTTACCTCTGTATGTATGATTTAGTTTTTGTTTGTCAGAGCAAGAGTGCGTGCATTTGTGAGCACGTGAATGCGTACACCTAACACTGCCTATTTATTCTCCTTGCAATATAGTTCATTATTTATTTCATTGGCACATTTCAAGTGTTTCCTTGATATGTCAATATTTAAAAGGAACGCGGCTACCTGAAACATACAGAGGAGGATGTCTTGATTATGCAGGGCGTTGGCCACTGTCTGTTCTGATTCAGGCTCCCTTTACTGCCCTTTACTGGGTCTGTGAGCAGCTCACTACAGCTCATGGAGCAGATCTGTGCACCTTTGCCACTAGAGCGCACACTGCTTGCCTGATTGGTTTACTCAGCGTGGCTCTTGTATAGAAGGGCAACTATGCTTCTACGGGGGCCTTAACATGAGCATGCAGCGCGGGTGCTTCATGAACAAACGAGGCACTATATTGCAAACTGCAAGCACAAACAAGCCAGCCATTACAGTACCCTGTGTCATGGCCCCCAGTTCGAGGATGGAAATGTCACCTCCGCTCCACCCTGCTGTTTGAATGATAATACACAGCAATAATCAGGGTTCAGCGGTCCCCGTCAGGCATCTGGCCCCGGTGCCACTGCACCTGCCGCACCAATGGTAGCTGCAGCCCTGGGGCCGGCACAGCTCAGGAGTGGTTCAAATCCCCATTTTACTGGGAACTAGACTCTACCACACGTACAAGACACCCCACTACACCTCCCACCAGCCCCCAGGCAAACGAGCCTCGCCCTGTTCCGCTTTCTCCTGTTTACTTCCCCTCCAAGGCCCCGAGGCCTATAAATAGACCCCTCTGCAGCAACCTCCGCTGCCGGATCAATAAGCCCTGGCGCAGCTGGAGGACCGGCCTTATTAATTATGAATGAGCACATCTGAGTACGGGCAGCGTTGCAGCCCCTCCCCCTGAGCTCAGCAGGAAGTCTGGGATGGAGAGGGTCTAGCCCCGGCCCAGTCCCCTACAGGTAGCAGCATGCCTGCTCTCTGCCAGGCATGGGACGCCTGACTCTAAGTGCCCTGTCTGCAGCACGAGCACGTGATCCGTCAGGACACACGTCAGGGAAGCACTTAGAGGTTACCGTGGCGTTGTAGCAACAGCAGCCGAGGCCCAAGGGCGTGTGGGGGGCATGGCAAGCCCAGCCTCTGCCCTGTGTGTTTCTTGCTGCCTGCCACGTGCTGCTTCCCCAGTCTGTCAGCATGGATGCAAAGCACACAACTGTCAGTCCAGCAGCCACTCTCACTGCCAACCAGCAGACGATTCTCCACTCACCGAAAAAACTTGTTGAAACCCTGACCCTATTTTAGATGGTTTCGCCTAGAGGCGTAGCTAGGGTGCTACATGCACTGGTACAAGCTGGCAAATGATTCCCTGTTATTGGCTTGGAAGTAGAGAAAACTGTTACAACTGGGTTGCAGTTGACCCCCAGGCCTCTGTGCTCCAGTGCCACTGCACCTGCTGCACCATTGACAGCTGCACCACTAGTTTCACACCAGAATCAAGAGGCCACAATGGGGTCATGGAGGAAGTCATGGTTGAATCATGGAGGTCAACGATGTTCAGAAAGCAAACCCATAGCCTGCAGACTAACGATGCAATGGGTGAGTGGCAAACTGACTAGTCTGGCTCTGGGCACAGTCAGGAACTGTGCACTCACGACTCGCCCCACCCCAGCTCCCCCTCTGCTACCCTTTCTACTTGGACATACATATTATACCTGTCTGCTTCAGGTCAAAGTTCACAACATGACCAACCACCTGTGCAGAAGTTTCCGGCAACAAGCAAAAAGCACAGCGCCTTGCAGAACAAACAACACAACATCCAATTCAAACAATAATATTTATTTGAATACTTTTTAACTATACTTTGTAGCAAATATCTATTTTTTGCTGATTTGAGTTAATAATAAACCTCTGTAAGTACATCATTTATTTTAAAATCAAGGCTCTGGTTATCTGAAAATCTTGTGTTTTTCTTGTGCCGTAGTTGTTAATACATTTAAAGCCCCCGGTGCGTATGAGTGCGTGAGTGTTTGTTAATACAGTTGTAATATTCCGGTTTACTATGTGCAACATCTAAAAAAAGAGAATTAAACTAAAAAAGGCAGTGAAATCGGAGATATACCTTGGCAACAGCGGGTAAAGATACAGTACAGCCTCCCATAGCAGCAATGCATCCATTCTGGTGTGCTTTGGGAGAAAAGGGTACCCCGATATGTGAACCTGGGTCGATAAGGGATATTTAAAGAACAATGGTTCAGGTGTGGCCTAAAAGGTCCAAAAGCAAGAGAGGTGACCCAGAGAGGGGCACTGTTTTTTTTTAACAAATGAAATTAAATTCAATAGGGAGCAAGATACAGAGTCTGTAAAGGGTCATGTAGGTCAAAAGATGACAGATATTTAGTTGCAAAGATTTCAATTTTAGGGTGCTCACATAATAAGTAAAAGAAAGCGTGGTGTGAAACAGTGATAGTGAATTTTTAAAAGGACATCGCATTGACAAAAATATAGTTGAACTCCATAAATGATTTATACATGTTATGAGGAGTTCATGTTGTGGGGTGGTCGACGGCATTTCAAACCCAATTATTGGGGTTCATCTTCAGGACAAGTGTGAGCTAGGTGGATATCGTGGGCGCTGGCAATAAGTCAGAAGCAAGTAAATGAATGGCGAATCGTCCGAAGCAATTTGTGTTTGTGGAAAACAACCAGTGGTTAGCTAGGTAGTTCCAAGGGACAGTGCTCCAAAACGGGAGTCAAGGGCTAGTAGGGCAAGGGCAGGTAGTATTAATTAATTACCAGCCAGATTAATTAGTAAGAAAAAATCATTCTGTAAGTCCTCTCGCCCTTTGTCACGGGAATGGCATCACGAGGGGTTACAGCATCACAGGTGATTGTATTCCTAGTGTTGTATTTAAAGTCCCACCTATGGGCGTGTTATCGCTCAGTGCATTGTGGTAATTGCAGTCTTTCTTAATCTAATTCCATAGTGGGTGCCGCTGATCGCACTCCTTCACTCTCTTACCTGTGCTACTGTAACCCCTCGTAATGCCATTCCCGTGACAAAGGGCGAGAGGAAGCCCTAAACGCGTTGGGAACTTTTGGCAAATTGAAACTGTTTCACGAAGTTGTTTACAATGCAGCCCTGCCAATAAAGGAATCTGCGACATGCCATATGTGGTATCTTCAATTGTGGGAGCTGTCAATTGGTATATGTAGCGGCCTTCCCGGGTCGCGAAGATAACCCCCTGTGGATGAGCAGGTCTTGTTCTGTCACGAGTACAGCGCACATGGAATGGCGTGTATGTTGGCAGGGGCAAAATCAGCAGGAGAAACTGCCTCATGAGTAATACAGCAACCTAATTGGGAATTTAAAGAGAGTGAAGGAGTGCAATCAGCAGCACCCCTTATGGAATTAGATTAAGAAAGACTGCAATTACTACAATGCACTGAGCAATAATACGCCCATAGGCGGGACTTTAAATACAACACTAGGAATCCAATCACCTGTGCTGCTGTGACCCCTCGTGATGCCATTTCCGTGACAAAGGGCGAGAGGAGGCCCGAAACGCATTGGGAACTTTTGGCAAATTGAAACTGTTTACGCAAAGTTGTTTTACAATGCTGCCCTGCCAATAAAGGAATCCGTGACACGCCATGCGTGGTATCTTCAAATGTGAGAGCTGACGATTGGAATATGCATGCATATATATATATATTCACTGAAAAAACATAGGTTTCCGGCACGTTATAGTTAGGAATTAGCATTTAAAAAACCTTAGAAATTCACTGAAAAAACCATAGGTTTCAGGGGCGTTATAGTTAGCTGGACTTTTCACTCGTACAAAGCCATTGAAATTCGCCCGTTATAGTTAGTTCAGCTAACTATAACTCGCGCACCTGCAATGCACTGCTGATGACGTCACATATTACATCACTCATGACATAGTCAGTGACATCACTCATGACATCACTGTGTTCTACTGCAGCTTCCCAGAGTGTTCTAAAGAACAACTAGAGCGCTAACAGTCCTACTTATGACAAACGTATTGCACACCTGAAGCCATCTTGATTGGGATAAAGTGGTAACTCTTAAAACATTTAATTTAAAAAGTAACAAAATGAGGGGGTTCATTTTGCCACAGAAAGTATGATTAGTGCTGCAGAAAGAATAATTAGGGCTCATTTTGAGTGACTTCTCAAATTCTCTTCTATTTCATTAAAACATTTTGACATGCAGACTGAAACATTCACTTTCAATACCAGCAGCAGACTTCCCTGGTGAGCAGCAGCTTTACTACAGTGATCTAATAAGCAACTAGAGGGCTACCATTCTGAATTTATGGCAAATGTGTGACACATCTGAATGCCTTCTTGATAGAATCAAAGTAAAAAACTGAAAGTATTTCCTACTGAGGAGACTGTAGTAAATGAGGAAATTAGGAAACTTAATACCAAATAAGTCTCCCAAAATGGCCACCAGAGACAAAAGAGCCCACATGTAGCCCAAATATCACCCAGATGTAGCCCAAGTATAGCCCAATGACAGAATGTCCCAGAGTGTTCTAACGAACAACTAGAGTGCTAACAGTCTTACTTATGACAAAAGTATGGCACGCCTGAAGCCATCTTGATTGGAATACAGTGGTAACACTTAAAACATTTAATTTACAAAGGAACAAAATGAGGGGGTTCATTTTGCCGGAGAAATTATGATTAGTGCTGCAGAAAGAAAAATTAGGGCACATTTTGACTTCTCAAATCTTCTTCTATTTCATAAAAAAATTCTGACATGCAGACTGAAACATGCACTTTGAATACCAGCAGCAGACTTCCCTGGTGAGCAGTAGCTTTACTACAGAGATCTAATGAGCAACTAGAGTGCTAACATTCAGAATTTATGGCAAATGTGTGACACATCTGAATGCCTTCTTGATGGAACCAAAGTAAAAAGCTGAAAGTATTTCCTACTGAGGAGACTGCAGTAAATGAGGAAAATAGGAAACTTCATAACAAATAAATCTCCCAAGAAGGCCACCAGAGACAAAAGAGCCCAAATGTAGCCCAAATATCACCCAGATGTAGCCCAAGTATAGCCCAATGACAGAATGTCCCCGAGTGTTCTTAAGAACAACTAGAGCGCTTACTGTCTTACTTATTGCAAAAGTATGGCAAACCTGAAGATATCTTGATTGGAATAAACTGGTAACACTTAAAACATTTAATTTAAAAAGGAAAACAATGAGGGGGTTCATTTTGCCATAGAAATTATGATTAGTGTTGAAGAAAGAAAAATTAGGGCATATTTTGAGTGACTTCTCAAATCTTCTTCTTTTTCATTAAAAAATTCTGATATGCAGACTGAAACATGCACTTTTAATACCAGCAGCAGACTTCCATGGTGAGCAGTAGCTTTACTACAGTGATCTAATGAGCAACTAGAGTGCTTACATTCAGAATTTATGGCAAATGTGTGACATATCTGAATACCTTCTTGATGGAATCAAAGTAAAAACTGAAAACATTTCCTACTGAGGAGACTGCAGTAAATGAGGAAATTAGGAAAATTCATAACAAATAAATCTCCCAAGATGGCCACCAGAGACAAAAGAGCCCAAATGCAGCACAAATATCACCCAGAAGTAGCCCACATGTAGCCCAATGACAGAAGTGTGCAAAACACTTATTTTTTGTGTATTTGCAGTTTTATATAGTGCAGACTTGTCAGGTATTGGAGTGCTTTACATGAGCATTAGTTACATCACACAAGATCAAATTCATTTTGGTTGTAGACATGGGGAGATTAAGTGATTTGACCACAATCACAGAATGTTGAGCTGAAGCAGAAACTCCAACCTGGTTCCCCAGTTGCAAAGTCTGCAGCTCTGGAAGTAACACCACATCCTCTCCCCCAAGTGCAACATTTAATCAAGTGGTCAACTGGATAAAAAAACATAAAGATAACAAATAATTTAAAAGTTCTTTGTCGCTATTTGCAAACTCAGAAAATATGTCCTCATTTTAGTTTTTTAGAGCACTAATCATAACTCTGATGCAAATAAGACCCTCATATATGTAATTTCTAAAGGAAATGCTCTAGGTATTACAGTTTTGATTACATCCAGATGACGTCAGGCGTTCCACACTTTTGTAATAAATATGGAATGTTAGCACTCTAGTTGTTCATTGGGATACTGTTGAGAGACAGAGGCCAAGGGCACAGACTCTGAAAATTGAAGGCAAGTAGGAGAGTGCAGAGGCAAAAATTTGACCACACTGGGAAGGCAGGAAGGGCAGTGGCAGCACAACAGACTATGGAGGGCA
Source organism: Triturus cristatus (assembly GCF_964204655.1). Lineage (NCBI taxonomy): Eukaryota > Metazoa > Chordata > Amphibia > Caudata > Salamandridae > Triturus > Triturus cristatus. Next base: position 822,771,530 of record NC_140591.1, read on the forward strand.
GTGGAAAGGGGCGCAGGGGCAACAAACCAACAATACAGGACTGGCAAGAGAGGCTGTGGCAATATGATAGACCATTGTGGGCAGAAGGAAGAGGCAGTGGTAGTACAATCATACATGCCAACAGACACGTTTCAGCCAAGAAACGTCCAATGTTTTTAAGCTCAAATGGGCTTTATTTGATCTGTCTCCTGTCTACAATCTCCTCTTTTTCAATGTAACTCAAAGGGGAAAATCAATACCCCAGTTTTGTTTCAAAATCTCCCTCTTACCAAGTTCAAAATGTTCACAAGTATGGCACATTGGATCATGGTAGGCAGGAGGAATTGGGGTAGGGACATGGACTTGGATAACAGAGGACAGGAGGGACATGGAGAGGTGCACCAAACTGACGCTACAGGGCAGGCATCAGGGTTTGCAGCAGCACAATACACCACAGAGGGCATGTGGGACGGGAGTGCAGCACAACAATCCATAGAAAGCAATAGGGAGGGGACAGGGCCATGCACATGGACAACAGAGAACAGAGGGGAAAGAGGCAATGGTAGCTAGCTGACAATAATGGACAGACAGGAGAGAGAGCTGCAGCATAACAGACCATAAAGGTCAGGAGGGACGGATCAGGGGCATTACAATGGAACAGACAAGCCAGGAGGAAGGGAATAGGGGTCTGCACATGGAAACAGAGGGCTGGGGGCAAGGGGGCAGGGCAGGAGCAGCAAGATGACCATGGAGGTCAGGCAGGATGGACACTATAAACAAGACACACCATGGAGAGCAACAGTGAGACAATGATTGCATACACACAGACTATGGAGGGAAGGTGGGAGGGGGTCAGGGGCAGCTAGCTGACCACACAGGGAAGGTGGGAGGGACCATGGCAGCACAGAAGACCATGCATGGCAAGCGGGAGGGTTAGTGGCAGCACAATGGCTATGAAGGAGGGTGCAGGGGCATGCACAAAGGACCATGGATGATGCAAGGGAGGGTCAGGACCTTGGCACAGACAAGAAAGTTCAGGGGTAGGGGCCTCACAACAGACCACGTGGGGCAGGCAGGAGGAGCAGTTGCAGCACAACAGACCAGGGAGGGCAGAAGGGTGTCGCAGTAAAATGGACCATGGAGGACAGGAGGAAGGGGATAGGGGCATGGCATGTGGACAGGCAGGGTGGAGGTGGCAGGGACAGGTTACAGTCATCTGACAATGCTAGGCAGGTGGGAGGGGAGTGGCAGCTCAACAGAACACTCAGAGTAGATAGGAGTGGCAGGTCCATGGAACATGGTGGGCAAAAAATGATGGAGCAGGGGCATGCACAAAGACATCGGAGGGCAGGGGGAAGGAGAATAGGGGCAGCAAGCTAAGCACAGAGGCTAAGCAGGAGGTCAATGATGGGCCATAGAATTGGGCAATAGAGGGCAGGAGGAGTGGACTGGTACATCATGCTAAATGGAGGGCAGTGGCAGCACATCAGACCATGCATGGCAGGAGGAAGGAGGCTAGTCCATGTATTCAGACAACAGAGGATAGGAGGAGGTGGATGGGGCAGCAAGCTAACTGTTCAGAGAAGGTGGGTATTAGGAACTTTATTGTTTTTAAAATGTGTGTGTGCAAACTACTTAAAATATGAACAAGTATGCTGCATAATCTCACTTTTATTCAGGAAGAAGAGGACGTTTGTGACTGTGACTCCGGGCTCACTTGGCAGAAACACCCCCTGACCCTCCACCCCCCATCGCAAAATGTAATGCCGTGAAAAGGGTAGGTGGACGCAGTGTTATATAGAACATAGTCCTGAGAGCACGATTGAAAATGAAAACTAGATATAGTACATGGTATTAACTATGCACCAAAAAGTGTGATATAAGATGAACCGGGGCGTGAAATATAATATGCAATACATTGTGCGCAATGACAGATTTATTGGAGAGCGCGAGATAGCACAGGCACTAGCGCGTGCTATGCGATATGCGCCTTGGAGTGTAATATGCACAGGGAAGTGTTTTGTAACCTAACTAGTCTCTAAAGTTGTAATATAAAATATGTGCTGGGGAGTGTAACGTTGCATATGCACTGTGACAAAGATATGGATCCCAGATTGTAATATGTATGGCATAGCGCTGTACGTTATAACATAGGCATCGAGGAAGGCACGTTAGATGGGGCAATATAACCCGTGCGAAGGCAAGTGTGGTATGACATATTCACGGGGTGGTGTTACAGTGCACATGGGCTAGAGAGTGTCATAGCATACGCACTAGCTGGTGGAATACAACACAGAGGTGTGTGGCACTCGGCGGGCACTGGTGAGTGTAGCACAGCATTGGTCTCAGCCAGGAGCACGCTGTGACTCTCAAGTGAGGTTTGTCTCCTTTCCAGAGAGTAAAATAAAAAGTATTACACATCCGGCAGTGGATGTGTGTTTTATTACCCGTGAGGGGGGTTTCTTGCATAGTTTGGTCGAATGTTTGTCCAATCCCCTTTGAATGGCTTGGTGTGCGTGTGTATTAAATGTGCCCATCAATAGCTACCCATGTTTGTATAAATAAATGACAAGGGTGTCTACTTGGAGAGTACCCACCGGCGGTAGTGCCAGGATCCGGCACGGTAGGGCGTCAGACACGTCAGAGCTTCATTAGCGGTGTAAATACATTCCACGTGGATTCATTGTATGCATAGTCGCCTTTTAATGAATATCATGCAAATTTATTTTTTTCAACAAACATAATTAGGGTGCAGGCCCTGGGGGATGGGGTCCCCAGGACCAATAAATTAGTAAAAGAAGGGGGGCCACACAGCCCTCCTTCTTAAAAAAATTAAATAAATAAAAGACAGGCATCGCGCCGGAGGCATGCCCCCTCCTTGCAGCACTCTGCAAGCACGCCCCCTGGCCAGTTGTAAGTTGGGGAATTAATTACTCTTCAATACTGAGGGTCCCTGAGGGCCAACTAGCCCAACAGGTATTTCCAGTATGAGCCAGGGAGCTGCGTTGCAGACAGGTGTTCTGAGGCCTCGCCCCTTTTTACACCTCTATGCAATGCAGCTCTGTGGCATTTATCGGAGGTACCTAGTGGGCTAGTTTGACCCTAGGGACCCTTAGGATTCAAGGGAACTTAATCTCTCAACTTAGAACGGCCACAGGGCGCGTTTACATAGTGGTGAAGGGAGGGTACGGGGCCTGAGGTGACGTGTGCAAACACGCCCTGTGGCACGTTTTAAGTTGGGGAAATAATTCCCTTTCAATCCTGAGGGACCCTGGGGGCCAACTAGCCCACCAGGTGCTTCCAGTAAGCGCCACTGCTCTGCGTTGCAGAGAGGTGGTGCATGCCGTGCCCCTTTTTACACCTCTCTGCAATGGCGCTTACTGGACGTACCTAGTGGGCTTTGCCCCTAGGGAGTCTCAGGATTCAAGGGGACTTAATCTCCCAACTTAAAACGACCACAGGGCATGTTTACACAGTGAGGAAGGGAGGGGACGGGGCCTGAGGTGACGTGTGCAAACACGCCCTATGGAGCGTTTTAAGTTGGGGAAATAATTCCCCTTCAATCCTGATGGCCCCTGGGGGCTAACTAGCCCACCAGGTGCTTCCAGTAAGTGCCAATGAGCTGCGTGGCAGAGAGGTGGTCCAGGTCGTGCCACTTTTTACACCTCTCTGCAACGCAGCTCTGTGGCGCTTACTGGAGGTACCTAATGGGCTAGGTGGACCCTAGGGACCCTCAGGATTCAAATGAACTTAATCTCCCAACTAAAAACGGCCACAGGGCGTGTAAACACAGTGGTGAAGGGAAGGGACGGGGCCTGAGTTAACGTGTGCAAACACGCCCTGTGGCGCATTTTAAGTTGGGGAAATATTTCCCCTTCAATCCTGAGGGACCCTGGGGGCCAACTAGCCCACCAGGTGCTTCCAGTAAGCGCCACTGCGCAACGTTGCAGAGAGGTTGTCTAGGCCGTGCCCCTTTTTATATCTCTGCAACATTTACAGGCGGTACCTAGTGGTCTAGTTGGACCCAAGAGACCCTCAGGAATCAAGGGGACTTAATCTCCCAACTTAAAATGGCCACAGGGCGTGTTTACACAGTGGGGAAGGGAGGGGACGGGGCCTGAGGTGACGTGTGCAAACACGCCCTGTGGCGCGTTTTAAGAGGTATTTTTAATCCCCTGCCCTATTATATACTAGGGGCTTACAGAGGAGGTCATGCTAATCACAGGGGGACCCCAACGCATAGTGTTCCCTAGTGTATGTAGGTGTTTTCACTGTATTCTGAGTGTCTTTTAACATAGCACTGGCTCTAGGACTGGTTAGTCAGACTCAATTACCACCAGTATCCGTCTGAAAAAGTTGAGGGTACTGGATGATTTTGCAACAAGGCGTCGTTCTGCTCTTCTGTTTGTTCTTTCTGCACGTTATCCTTCTTCCTGCACTTTTCTTCGTCTTTGGGGACTTCTGTTGCTTCTTTCTGCATTTCTTTTTTTTCTTTCTGTGCGTTTTTTCTTCTTTCTTCACATGTCCTATCTCTGTAGGCATAGTTAGAAATTAGCATTTAAAAAAAACCTTTGAAATTCACTGAAAAAAACATAGGTTTCAGGCACGTTATAGTTAGGAATTAGCATTCAAAAAACCTTAGAAATTCACTGAAAAAACCATAGGTTTCAGGGGTGTTATAGTTAGCTGGACTTTTCACTCGTACAAAACCATTGAAATTCCCCCGTTATAGTTAGTTCAGCTAACTATATCTCGCGCGCCCGCAATGCACTGCTGATGATGTCACATATTACATCACTCATGACATGGTCAGTGACATCACTCATGACATCACTGATGACATCTCAAATGACATCACTGATGACATCATCCTTGTGATAGAGTGGCAGACCTCCTGTGCCCCCAATATAACCTTTGATACACACATTCAAAAATAGAAACTAACATTTTCAAAATAATGGACATACCAATACCAGTTACAACAACCTATTCAGTAATTCTAAGATCCACATACACATCCACTCATTCACCAACAGTCCTATACAGTCACTCATACATGTACTCACTCATCATATGTACTCATACACCTATACATCCTGTTACACAAAGCCACTCATCATAGAGTTACTCACACACATAGTCCCTCATGCGAATAAAGAATCAAACATCCATTTACTTGCATATACAGTTACACACACACCATCACACTTACTTCTACAGAAACTTAAACATACTTAGTCTTTTAAACAATCACTTATAGAAACACATATTTATTCATACAGGAACTCTTCCAATCTCTCACTCTCACATATACTCACTTATATACACTACTAGTCACATATACTAGTTTAAAACATATGTAGTTACTCATAAAGACACTATTGAGACAGTCATTCACTCACTAACACACCCATGCACACACTCATCGACCCACACAGTCCTGCACACATGCTGTCTTCAACACATACAAACAGCGAGTCACTCATTCATGCACCCATGCACTACGTAATACCCCCCACCGAACCATGCAGACACTCAGACTGATACTCAAAAAACCAACTAATAACCTATATAGACACCCATGTAGCTACTCACCAACCCATGCAGCCACGTATACACAAATTGAGAGACTGATACAGATATTTACATATTTAAACATTACTCACTAAGCCATGTATTCACTAAGATACACTTAATCAGTCAGTTATACAATCAATTTTTCAAAAACAAATCATCCATTTAGACACTTATATACCCATTTATTCTTCCATCGACCTTGAGATATACATATATAAAACATCAGTGATGTCATCAGTGATGTCATTTGCGATGTCATCAGTGATGTCATGAGTGATGTCATCAGTGATGTCATTTGCGATGTCATCAGTGATGTTTTGAGTGATGTCACTGACCATGTCATGAGTGATGTAATATGTGACGTCATCAGCAGTGCATTGCGGGCGCGCGAGTTATAGTTAGCTGAACTAACTATAACGGGGGAATTTCAATGGTTTTGTACGAGTGAAAAGTCCAGCTAACTATAACGCTCCTGAAACCTATGGTTTTTTCAGTGAATTTCTAAGGTTTTTTTAATGCTAATTCCTAACTATAACGTGCCGGAAACCTATGGTTTTTTCAGTGAATATATATATATATTAGAACCTACTAAAGGGTGTGATTGGCATTGAATTAAACTACCTATTCCAGCATGCACTGAAAAGGAAAACGCACTGAGCAAAGTAATTAATGAATAACATGCAGCTGAGAATAAATTCAAGCTCTCTGGAAACATTCACAATCTGCATGTCGCCTATGAAGAAAAGGCAGGAGCCTTGAAACACGTCAGGAGCTATGAACTTTTACTGGATTGCAAATGCTGGTTCCTTTGTGAAAATAAACCTCTCGGTTTTCACTTGCTGTCGAGTGCATCCTTGCAAGCTCTTGGGCCTTTGAAAAACATTAATTAACACGGCAGCCCTGTCGTGGAGGAATGCACCATCACGAATGCGAGAGGCTGCTGGTAGGAACTATATCCATGCCTGTTGCAGCACAGCAAGTGAGGTAATTTTAACCAGCTCTGTACTCTGGGTCCCACTGAGGATAATATTGGAATTTAAAAGCATGAATGGTTAAGCAGAACCTACTAAAGGGTGTGATTGGCATTGAATTAAACTACCTATTCCAGCATGCACTGAAAAGGAAAACACACTGAGCAAAGTAATTAATGAATAACATGCAGCTGAGAATAAATTCAAGCTCTCTGGAAACATTCACAATCTGCAAGTCGCCTATGAAGAAAAGGCAGGAGCCTTGAAACGCGTCAGGCGCTATGACCATTTTCTGGATTGTAAATGCTGGTTCCTTTGTGAAAATAAACCTCTCGGTTTTCACTTGCTGTCGAGTGCATCCTTGCAAGCTCTTGGGCCTTTGAAAAACATATATATATATATATATATATATATATATATATATATATATATATATATATGTAATCTACTGGCGGTCGCCAGTAGATAGTTATAGTTAGGACCGTGTTTCCATAGGAAATCTGCAACGTTCTATTTGGAATAACTTTGGCGCCGGTTGACGAATCCTCGCGAAATTTTCAAAATAGGTGGGGCGCTCCGCTCCTACCCTGAAAGTCTCGGGGGGATTCGTCAAGCGGGGGCTGAGAAAAAAGGGGGGTCCCAAAACGCGTTTTCCCCATGCAATTTTCCATAGGGACCTTTAGTCCAAGGTACAGCCCGAACGGCTGAACAGAATTACTTGAAATTTGGCAGAGAGGTAGTCCTCAGCTCAGGGATGTGCCTTTTGCAGGTCTGGTGTCAATCTGTTCAGTGGTTCCTGAGAAAATCAAAAGTAAAATCATATATATATGTGGGCGGAGCCTAACCACACATCTCATCCTGAGATCTGATTGGCTGTCAGCACTTCATCCAAGAAGTGTTGGCAGCCATCTTGGGACCAATATACATGATAGCACCTCATTAAAAAGCATTGCAGTTAATAGAAGGTTTTAAGACTTTAGTTACATTATAAATCATTTGTTGATGGTACCATACTCATTTTAGGAATTGTGGTATGTTCTAAGGTGATTTCACCATGTGAAAAAGCCTTCTGCTGGGATATCATGATTGAGAGAAAAATATTTTCTCATGCTTTTCCCACAGAGGTTTGGAAGGTGATCTATAAGCTAAACTGAGAGCTTATTTCCTGTAAATTCACATCATCTTTCTCAGTCATGTGAGAATGAAGTCTGACATTCTCAGTAAAACATGTACATCCAACAAGGGCAGAGACTGTCAGTTGATTCCTTTGTGTTCTACTGCAGCTTCCCAGAGTGTTCCAAAGAACAACTAGAGCGCTTACAGTCCTACTTATGATAAACGTATGGCACACCTGAAGCCATCTTGCTTGGATTAAAGTGGTAACTCTTAAAACATTTAATTTAAAAAGGAACAACATGAGGGGGTTCATTTTTCCATAAAAAGTATGATTAGTGCTGCAGAAAGAAAAATTACGGCACATTTTGAGTGACTTCTCAAATCCTCTTCTATTTCATGAAAAAATTCTGACATGCAGACTGAAACATGCACTTTCAATACCAGCAGCAGTTTTCCCTGGTGAGCAGCAGCTTTACTACAGTGATCTAATGAGCAAAAAGAGTGCTAACATTCTGAATTTATGGCAAATGTGTGACACATCTGAATGCCTTCTTGATGGAATCAACGTAAAATACTGAAAGTATTTCCTACTGAGGAGACTGCAGTAAATGAGGAAATTAGGAAACTTCATAACAAATAAGTCTCCCAAGATGGCCACCAGAGACAAAAGAGCCCAAATGTAGCCCAAATATCACCCAGATGTAGCCCAAGTATAGCCCAATGACAGAATGTCCCAGAGTGTTCTTAAAAACAACTAGAGCGCTTACTGTCTTCATTATGACAAAAGTATGGCACACCTGAAGCCATCTTGATTGGAATAAACTGGTAACACTTAAAACATTTAATTTAAAAAGGAACACAATGAGGGGGTTCATTTTGCCATAGAAATTATGATTAATGCTGAAGAAAGAAATGAGGGCACATTTTGAGTGACTTCTCAAATCCTCTTCTATTTCATTAAAAATTTCTGACATGCAGACTGAAACATGCACTTTTAATACCAGGAGCAGACTTCCATGGTGAACAGTAGTTTTACTACAGTGATCTAATGAGCAACTAGAGTGCTAACATTCAGAATTTAGGGCAAATGTGTGACATATCTGAATACCTTCATGATGGAATCAAAGTAAAAAACTGAAAGCATTTCCTACTGAGGAGACTGCAGTACATGAGGAAATTAGGAAACTTCATAACAAATAAATCTCCCAAGATGGCCACCGGAGACAAAAGAGCCCAAATGTAGCCCAAAATCACCCAGATGTAGCCCAAATATAGCCCAATGACAGAAGTGTGCAAAACACTTATTATTTTGTGTTTTTGCAGTGTTATATAGTGCAGACTTGTCAGGTATTGGAGTGCTTTACATGAGCATTGGTTACATCACACAAGAACAATTTCATTTTGGTTGTAGACATGGGGAGACTAAGTGATTTGACCAGAATCACAGAATGTCGAGCTGAAGCAGAAACTCCAACCTGGTTCCCCAGTTACAAAGTCTGCAGTTCTGGAAGTAACACCACATCCTCTCCCCTAAGTGCAACATTTAATCAAGTGGCCAACTGCATAAAAAAACATAAAGATAACAAATAATTTAAAAGTGCTTTGTCGCTATTTGAAAACTCAGAAAATATGTCCTTATTTTAGTCTTTTAGAGCACTTACCATAATTTTGATGCCAATAAGACCCTCTCATATATGTAATTTCTAAAGGAAATGCTCTAGGTATTACAGTTTTGATTACATCAAGATGACGTCAGGCGTTCCACACTTTTGTAATAATAATAGAATGTTAGCAATCTAGTTGTTCATTAGGATACTGTTGAGAGGCAGAGGCCAGGGGCACCGACTCTGAAAATTGAAGGCAGGTAGGAGGGTGCAAAGGCAACAATTTAACCACACTGAGCAGGCAGGAAGGGCAGTGGCAGCACAACAGACTATGGAGGGCAGTGGAAAGGGGGGCAGGGGCAACAAACCAACAATACAGGACTTGCAAGAGAGGCTGTGGCAATGTAATAGACCATTGTGGGCAGAAGGAAGAGGCAATGGTAGTGTAACCATACATGCCAACAGACCCGATTCAGCCAGGAAACGTCCAATGTTTTTAAGCTCAAATGGGCTTTCTTTGATCTGTCTCCTTTCTACAATCTCCTCTTTTTCAATGTAACTCAAAGGGGAAAATCAATACCCCAGTTTTTTTTCAAAATCTCCCTCTTACCAAGTTCAAAATGTTCGCACGTATGGTACATTGGATCATGGAAGGAAATGGGGTAGGGACATGGATTGGAAAACAGAGGACAGGAGGGACATGGAGAGGTGCACCAAACTGACCCTGCAGAGCAGGCATCAGGGTTTGCAGCAGCACAATACACCACACAGGGCATGCGGGACGGGAGTGCAGCACAACAATCCATAGAAAGCAAGAGGGAGGGGACAGGACCTTGCACATGGACAACAGAGAACAGAGGGGCAAGAGGCAATGGTAGCTAGCTGACCATAATGGACAGACAGGAGAGAAAGCTGCAGCATAACAGACCATAAAGGGCAGGAGGGATGGATCAGGGGCATTACAATGGAACAGATAAGCCAGGAGGGAGGGAGTAGGGGTCTGCACATGTAAACAGAGGGCTGGGGGCAAGGGGGCAGGGCAGGAGCAGCAAGATAGCCATGGAGGTCAGGCAGGATGGGCACTAGAAGCAAGACACACCATGAAGAGCAACAGTGAGACTGTGATGGCATACACACTGACCATGGAGGGAAGGTGGGAGGGGGTCAGGGGCAGCTAACTGACCACACAGGGAAGGTGGCAGGGCCATGGCAGCACAGAAGACCATGCATGGCAAGTGGGAGGGTTAGTGGCAGCACAATGGCTATGATGGGCAAGAAGGAGGGTGCAGGGGCATGCACAAAGGACGATGGAGGATAGAAGGGAGGGTCAGGACCTGTGCACAGACAAGAAAGTTCAGGGGAAGGGGCCTCACAACAGACCGCACAGGGCAGGCAGGAGGAGCAGTTGCAGCACAACAGACCAGGGAGGGCAGAAGGGTGTGGCAGTACAATGGACCATGTAGGACAGGAGGAAGAGGATAGGGGCATGGCATGTGGACAGGCAGGGTGGAGGTGGCAGGGACAGGTCACAGTCATCTGACAATGCTAGGCAGGTGGGAGGGGAGTGGCAGCTCAACAGAACACTCAGAGTAGATAGGAGTGACAGGTCCATGGAACATGGTGGGCAAAAAGGATGGAGCAGGGGCATGCACAAAGACATCGGAGGGCAGGGGAAGGAGAATAGGGGCAGCAAGCTAAGCACAGAGTTTAAGCAGGAGGTCAATGATGGGGCATGGAATTGGGCAATGGAGGGCAGGAGGAGTGGACTGCTACATCATACTAAATTGAGGGCAGTGGCAGCACATCAGACCATGCATGGCAGGAGGGAGGAGGCTAGTCCATGGATTCACACAACAGAGGATAGGGAGAAGGGGGATGGGGCAGCAAGCTAACTGTTCAGAGAAGGTGGGTATTAGGAACTTTATTGTTTTTAAAACGTGTGTCTGTGCAAACTACTTAAAATATGAACAAGTATGCAGCATAATCTGACTTTTATTCAGGAAGAAGAGGAATTTTGTGACTGTGAATCCGGGCTCACTTGGCAGAAACACCCCCTGACCCTCCACCCCCTATCGCAAAATGTAATGCCCGTGAAAAGGGTAGGTGAACACAGTGTTATATAGAACATAGTCCTGAGAGCACAATTGAAAATGAAAACTAGATATAGTGTATGGTATAAATTATGCACCAAAAAGTGTGATATAAGATGAACCGGGCGTGAAATATAATATGCAATACATTGTGCGCAATGACAGATTCATTGGAGAGCGCGAGATAGCACAGGCACTAGCGCGTGCTATGCGTTATGCGCCTTGGATTGTAATATGCACGGGGCAGTGTTGTGTAACCTAACTAGTCTCTAAAGTTTTAATATAAAATATGTGCTGGGGAGTGTAACGTTGCATATGCACTGTGACAAAGATATGGATCCCAGATTGTAATATGTATGGCATAGCACTGTGCGATATAACATAGGCATCGAGGAAGGCACGTTAGATGGGGCAATATAACCCGTGCGAAGACAAGTGTGGCATGACATATTCACGGGGTGGTGTTACAGTGCACATGGGCTAGAGAGTGTCATAGCATATGCACTAGTTAGTGGAATACAACACAGAGGTGTGTGGCACTCAGCAGGCAATGGTGGGTGTAACACAGCATTGGGCTCTGCCAGGAGCGTGCTGTGACTCTCAAGTGATGTTCGTCCCCTTTCCAGAGAGTAAAATAAAAAGTATTACACATCCGGCAGTGGATGTGTGTTTTATTAACCGTGAGGGGGGTTTCTTGCATAGTTTTGGTCGAATTTTTGTCAAATCCCCTTTGAATGGCTTGGTGTGCATGTGTATTAAATGTGCCCGTCAATAGCTACCCATGTTTGTATAAATAAACGACAAGGGTGTCTACCGGGATTAGGCACGGTAGGGCATCAGACAAGTCAGAGCTTCACTAGTGGTGTAAATACATTCCACGTGGATTCATTGTATGCATAGTCGCCTTTTAATGAATATCACGCAAATCGTCATGGTGATAGGTATGTACGGTTTGTCCAGCATGTCCTAGGTGTGTCTATAAATATATATTTTTTAAAAATAATAAAAAACAGTGGCCGGCCCTGGGGATTGGGGTCAAAAAAATATAATTAGGAGACAGGCCCTGGGGGATGGGGTCATCAGGGCCAATAAATTAGAATACGAAGGGGAACCACACAGCCCCCCTTCTTAAAAAATTAAAATAAATAAAAGACTGGCATCGTGCCGGAGGCCACGCCCCCTCCTTGCAGCACTCTGCAAACACGCCCCCTGGCAAGTTGTAAGTTGGGGAATTAATTCCTCTTCAATACTGAGGGTCCCTGAGGGCCAACTAGCCCAACAGGCATCTCCAGTATGCGCCAGGGAGCTGCGCTGCAGACAGGTGTTCTGAGGCCAAGCCCCTTTTTACACCTCTCTGCAACGCAGCTCTGTGGCGCTTACTGGAGGTACCTAGTGGTCTAGTTTGACCCTAGGGACCCTTAGGATTCAAGGGGACTTAATCTCTCAACTTAGAACAGCCACAGGGCGGGTTTACCAGTGGTGAAGGGAGGGGACGGGGCCTGAGGTGAAGTGTGCAAACACGCACTATGGCACGTTTTAAATTAGGGATATAATTTCCCTTCAATACTGAGGGCCCCTGGGGGCTAACTAGCCCACCAAGTGCTTCCAGTAAGCGCCACTGAGCTGCATTGCAGAGAGGTGGTCCAGGCCGTGCCACTTTTTACACCTCTCTGCAACGCAGCTCTGTGGCACTTACTGGAGGTACCTAGTGGGCTAGTTGGACCCTAGGGACCCTCAGGATTCAAATGAACTTAATCTCCCAACTAAAAACGGACACAGGGCGTGTTTACACAGTGGTGAAGGGAGGGGACGGGGCCTGAGTTAACGTGTGCAAAAACGCCCTGTGGCCTGTTTTAAGATGTAGTTTTAATCCCCCTGCCCTATTATATACTAGGGGCCCGATTCACAGAACTAACTTAAGACAAAATCCTAAACTTACTATCATTTTGGTATTCACAGAAGGCACTTGCTCATTTCGGTATTCACAGAAGTTAGGAGTCCTAACTTTAGGCCTCCTAAATGCCTTCTGTGAATACCGAAAGTCTTAAAATTAGGATTTTTTTCAGTTTAGTAGTAGTATAGTTGGGACTCCTAACTTTAGGACTCCTAGATGCCTTCTGTGAATACCAAAAGTCTTAAAATTAGGATTTTTCTCAATTTAGTAGTCCTAAGTTTAGGACTTCTAACTTTAGGACTCCTAAATGCCTTCTGGGAATACCGAAAGTCTTAAAATTAGGATTTTTCTCAGTTTAGTAGTAGTATAGTTAGGACTCCTAACTTTAGGACTCCTAAATGCCTTCTGTGAATACCGAAAGTCTTAAAATTAGGATTTTTCTCAATTTAGTAGTGCTAAGTTTAGGACTCCTAAATACCTTCTGTGAATACCGAAAGCCTTAAAATTAGGATTTTTCTCAGTTTAGTAGTTGTAAAGTTAGGAGTCCTAACCTTAGGACTCCTAAACTGAGAAAAATCCTAATTTTAAGGCTTTCCGTATTCACAGAAGGCATTTAGGAGTCCTAAAGTTAGGAGTCCTAAATTTAGGACTACTAAATTGAGAAAAATCCTAATTTTAAGACTTTCGGTATTCACAGAAGGCATTTAGGAGTCCTAAAGTTAGGACTCCTAACTTCTGTGAATACCGAAATGAGTAAGTGCCTTCTGTGAATACCAAAATGGTAGTAAGTTTAGGATTTAGTCTTAAGTTAGTTCTGTGAATCGGGCCCAATGGGCTTACAGAGGAGGTCATGCTAATCACAGGGGGACCCCAACGCATAATGTTCCCTCGTGTATGTAGGTGTTTTCACTGTATTCTAAGTGTCTTTTAACATAGCACTGGCTCTAGGACTGGTTAGTCAGACTCAGTTACCACCAGTATCCATCTGAAAAAGTTGAGGGTACAGGATGATTTTGCAACAAGGCTTCTTTCTGCTCTTCTTTTTGTTCTTTCTGCACATTATCCTTCTTCCTGCACTTTTCTTCGTCTTTGAGGACTTCTGTTGCTTCTTTCTGCACTTCTTTTTTTTCTTTCTGTGCATTTTTTCTTCTTTCTTCACATGTCCTATCTCTGTAGGCATAGTTAGAAATTAGCATTTAAAAAACCTTCGAAATTCACAGAAAAAAACATAGGTTTCAGGCACGTTATAGTTAGGAATTAGCATTTAAAAAACCTCAGAAATTCACTGAAAAAACCATAGGTTTTAGGGGTGTTATAGTTAGCTGGACTTTTCACTTGTACAAAACCATTGAAATTCCCCCGTTATAGTTAGTTCAGCTAACTATAGCTCGCGCGCCCGCAATGCACTGCTGATGACGTCACATATTACATCACTCATGACATGGTCAATGACATCACTCATGACATCACAGATGACATCTCAAATGACATCACTGATGACACCACTGATGACATCATCCTTGTGATAGAGTGGCAGACCTCCTCTCACCCTAATATAACCTTTGATACACACATTCAAAAATAGAGACTAAAATTTTCAAAACAATGGACATACCAATACAAGTTACAACAACCTCTTCAGTAATTCTAAGATCCACATACACATCCACTCATTCACCAACAGTCCTATACAGTCACTCATACATGAACTCACTCATCATATGTACTCATACACCTATACATCCTGTTACACAATGCCACTCATCCATAGAGTTACTCACACACATAGTCACTCTTGCTAATAAAGAATCAAACATACATTTACTTGCATATACAGTTATACACACACCACCACACTTACTTCTACGGAAACTTACACATACTTAGTCTTTTAAGCAATCACTTATAGAAACACATACTTATTCATACAGGAACTCTTTTAATCTCTCACTCTCACATATACTCACTTATATACACCAATAGTCACATATACTAGTTTAAAACATATGTAGTTACTCATAAAGACACTATTGAGACAGTCATTCACTCACTAACACACCCATACACACACTCATCCACCCATACAGTCCTGCACACATGCTGTCTTCAACACATACAAACAGTGAGTCACTCATTCATGCACCTATGCACTACGTAATACCCCCCACCGAACCATGCAGACACTCAGACTGATACTCAAAAAACCAACTAATAACCTATATAGACACCCATGTAGCTACTCACCAACCCATGCAGCCACTTATACACAAAGTGAGAGACTGATACAGATATTTAGGTATTTAAACATTACTCACTAAGCCATGTATTCACTATGATACACTTAATCAGTCAGTTACACAATCAATTTTTCAAAAACAAATCATCCATTTAGACACTTATATACCCATTTATTCTTCCATCGACCTTGAGATATACATATATAAAACTTATTTAATTTTCAGAAAAACACACATTCACTGGATGATGTCATCAGTGATGTCATCTGAGATGTCATAAGTGATGTCATGAGTGATGTCACTGACCATGTCATGAGTGATGTAATATGTGACGTCATCAGCAGTGCATTGCGGGCGCGCAAGTTATAGTTAGCTGAACTAACTATAACGGGGGAATTTCAATGGTTTTGTACAAGTGAAAAGTCCAGCTAACTATAACACCCCTGAAACCTATGGTTTTTTCAGTGAATTACCTACTGGCGGTCGCCAGTAGGTAGTTATAGTTAGGACCCCTTTTCCATAGGAAATCCGCAACATTCTATTTTGAATAACTTTGGCGCCGGTCGATGAATCCTCGCGAATTTCTCAAAATAGGTGGGGCGCTACGCTCCGCTCCTACCCTGAAAGTCTCGGGGGGATACGTCAAGCGGGGGCTGAGATAAAAGGGGGGTCCCAAAACGCGTTTTTCCCATGCATTTTTCCATAGGACCTTTAGAACGAGCTACAGCCCGAACGGCTGAACAGAATTACTAGAAATTTGGCAGAGAGGTAGTCCCTATGTCAAGGAAGTGCCTTTTGTAGGTTTGGTGTAAATCTGTTCAGTAGATTCTGAGAAAATAGCCTTTAAATCAATATATATATCTGAGCCCGCTTACGGTACGCTTACCGTACGCTTACGGTAAGCTTACGGTACGCGTACGGTGGCGTGCGCGAGCGCGATTCTGATTGGCTGTTAGATCTTAGTAAACATTCGAATCGGCCGAAACCAGGAAGCGGCGGCCGCCATTTTGTGTGTTTCACTCAGAAAAAAAAGAGTGAAAACAAGAAAAGGGGGCAATGAGGAGAGTTACAGACCCCCTTACATTTGTGAGGGGGTCAAAGAAGGACTGAAAAGTACAAAGAAAACATTTATTGATTTTTTTAAAAATCACGGGGTACGCGTACGGTAAGCTTACGGTAAGCGTACGGTAGAAAAAAAAATAAAAAAATACATGAAATTCAGATTTAAGTGTTTAGATATTAGGGGGCTCTAAAAAGAGCCGTTGTGTTTATGAAATGATTTTTTAGTGGTACCTACAAGTAAGTACCGATGCAGAGTCTAAGGTTCAAGAGGAAGACTCTGTTCCCTTCATCATTGAAGTGCACACCATCTCCTCTATAAATGTCTTGCATGTCATAACGCAAGTTGTTGTGGTAAATGGCACCCATACCATAGTCACGGAGGAAAGCAGAAACAGATTTGTTGACGTGCTTTCTTGCTTTGTCAATCTGCGGACAGAAATGATTGGACCAGTTCCATTTTTGCCTTTGGCATATGTTGGAAAACACAAAGGCAGTTTTAGGGAAAAGTGAAAACAGTTGTGCAAAGGTGTCCTTCATAAGCATTTCCAGACCTACCCCAGTCAAAGTGCCTAGGTCATTGCCACCACAGTGCACTATTATGAGGTCAGGGTGTTGGATTTGCATGAAGGATTTCACCAATGGCATCAATTGGTGCCACTTTAACCCTCTCTGACCAATCCATTTAATGTCTACATTTGGCAAAGCAAGGTCTCTCACCATATCTGTTTTCTCTGCAAACTTTTCACTCCAGAAGACATAGCTGTGCCCTACAATCCACACTGTGAACATCTTCAAAGGAGAACTGGATGCACTCAGGAGGTGTCTTTCAGTAGAATGGCAATATGAAAAGAAAGACAGTTTGGAAATGGAGGCATACATATTTTTTTCAAAACAAAAAGAACTGATTGGCTGTTTCATACCATTCTAGAATAAAAACTAGGCTGTATGTGTAAACTAATAGAAGCATGTTTTGTATTGGTACAAAAAAATGTGTTACCAAAGAACAGTACTATGGATTTGCTGTTAGGTTTGAAAAGTCAAGCACTCTTGCTCTGTGGAATTGAAACATTGTGTGGCGAACTTCTGACCTAACTCCACACAGCAGTGTTCCATGAGCTGTTGCTATGGTAGCAGGCAGAAGTCAAGTTGGGGGAAGGGTACTAGGCAGAAGTCAAGTTGGGGGCAGGGTACTTTTGGAAAAGGGTTGGTTTTCAACCAATAGAAATGTGTGATTACATTTGAAAAAAAGGGGGAAGCACTGAGATTTGAAACTTACATGTATATGTGTGGAAAAATAGAGGGAAAGTTTGCCATTATCTGGTTCTGCAGAGAGGAGAGAGGTGAACAGAACAGAGATCCTGGCTCTGATAATCTGCTGTTTGAGTGCCACATTTCTTTCACAACTAACTAATTTTAAAGGTGAGGTTAGAGTTTGAGAGGAGATGTATATGGTAAATTAAGAAATGAATAATAGAAATGGAAATTCTTTTTGTTGAAGTTGCGTTTATCATTTTCTGTTTTGGGAGAAATTTAAATGTGAGGAACATGTAAAATAATATGGACTATGTTTTCACGATAAATTAAGGTGTACTGGAAAAAAAAAGAATAGTTTAAGGGTTTGAGGTTGGACTCAGTAATGCAAATACATTCAGCATCACTAAGGCTGGTTGCCCTTGCTGGAATGTAGGCAGCCACCCAGGTTACACATGGTGGTGGTCTGAAAAAGCAGTTTGGACATGTGCATTTAAAAAAATCAAAAAAGTGGTTTCATAATGTGTCAGTCTGTAAAAGTGATTTTCACTTGCCAAAAAAAAAGAGCAGTAAGTGTGCTTTCAAATTGGCAAAGAAATTTCGTTTTGGGACTAATGTGAAAACATGACTCTGTGTGGAAATAGGAATTACAGGCAGAGATTTATTGCGTTTTTTTCTGGTGATTTCACAGTTGCATTAGTAGGAAAAAGGGGGAGCGATTTTTTGGGGGAAGAAGCAGACTCTTAGCACACACCCATCTGCTTGCCATGTATAATCATGCACAGTATTTACAAGCGAGTGGGGTTTTCAGGTTTCAGTCTGTAATGCAAATACATTCAGCATCACTAAGGCTGGTTGCCCTTGCTGGAATGTAGGCAGCCACCCAGGTTACACATGGTGGTGGTCTGAAAAAGCAGTTTGGACATGTGCATTTAAAAAAATCAAAAAAGTGGTTTCATAATGTGTCAGTCTGTAAAAGTGATTTTCACTTGCCAAAAAAAAAGAGCAGTAAGTGTGCTTTCAAATTGGCAAAGAAATTTCGTTTTGGGACTAATGTGAAAACATGACTCTGTGTGGAAATAGGAATTACAGGCAGAGATTTATTGCGTTTTTTTCTGGTGATTTCACAGTTGCATTAGTAGGAAAAAGGGGGAGCGATTTTTGGGGGGAAGAAGCAGACTCTTAGCACACACCCATCTGCTTGCCATGTATAATCATGCACAGTATTTACAAGCGAGTGGGGTTTTCAGGTTTCAGTCTGTTAATGCAAATACATTCAGCATCACTAAGGCTGGTTGCCCTTGCTGGAATGTAGGCAGCCACCCAGGTAACACATGGTGGTGGTCTGAAAAAGCAGTTTGGACATGTGCATTTAAAAAAATCAAAAAAGTGGTTTCATAATGTGTCAGTCTGTAAAAGTGATTTTCACTTGCCAAAAAAAAAGAGCAGTAAGTGTGCTTTCAAATTGGCAAAGAAATT
Organism: Triturus cristatus; assembly: GCF_964204655.1. Classification (NCBI taxonomy): domain Eukaryota; kingdom Metazoa; phylum Chordata; class Amphibia; order Caudata; family Salamandridae; genus Triturus; species Triturus cristatus. Next base: position 822,790,790 of record NC_140591.1, read on the forward strand.
TCGTTTTGGGACTAATGTGAAAACATGACTCTGTGTGGAAATAGGAATTACAGGCAGAGATTTATTGCGTTTTTTTCTGGTGATTTCACAGTTGCATTAGTAGGAAAAAGGGGGAGCGATTTTTTGGGGGAAGAAGCAGACTCTTAGCACACACCCATCTGCTTGCCATGAATAATCATGCACAGTATTTACAAGCGAGTGGGGTTTTCAGGTTTCAGTCTGTAATGCAAATACATTCAGCATCACTAAGGCTGGTTGCCCTTGCTGGAATGTAGGCAGCCACCCAGGTTACACATGGTGGTGGTCTGAAAAAGCAGTTTGGACATGTGCATTTAAAAAAATCAAAAAAGTGGTTTCATAATGTGTCAGTCTGTAAAAGTGATTTTCACTTGCCAAAAAAAAAGAGCAGTAAGTGTGCTTTCAAATTGGCAAAGAAATTTCGTTTTGGGACTAATGTGAAAACATGACTCTCTGTGGAAATAGGAATTACAGGCAGAGATTTATTGCGTTTTTTTCTGGTGATTTCACAGTTGCATTAGTAGGAAAAAGGGGGAGCGATTTTTTGGGGGAAGAAGCAGACTCTTAGCACACACCCATCTGCTTGCCATGTATAATCATGCACAGTATTTACAAGCGAGTGGGGTTTTCAGGTTTCAGTCTGTAATGCAAATACATTCAGCATCACTAAGGCAATATATTCTGAAAACAGCAAAAATAAGGCAAAAATATTTTTTGAAAAATATGTAAATATGTGTACTGTATTATAAAATGTTTTAAAAATATTAATACTTTTTTCTTTTTTTTCAGATTGATATAGAAAAATTTCGAAAACTAGAACCATTTTTAAAGTTATTTTTTTTAAAAACAAATGAATAAATATTTTTTTGAGTGGGTATGGTAAGTCAATAATAATAATTGTAGTCTCTCAAGGAACTTGTAATGTGAATATTGATTTTTAGTGTTTTTTAAAAAAAAAATAAAAAAAGTACGCGCACCGTACGCGTACGGTAAAAAAAAAAAAAAAAAAGTTTTTAAAAACATATGTAAAAAAAAGATGAAAGATAAGGTTGGCTCTTAAAAGAACCGTTGTGTTCATGCAGGGACAGAGGAAAGAAAGAATGGGAAAATTATTCAAAGCGACAAGTGTGCTGATCTATTTTGTTGTTCACTAGGGAAACACTGGTCTCCCTATGGCAAATTAGATCTTGACAAAAGGCGCATCGAATATCAACCCTCCGAAATCGAGGGTTTATTTCCAGAGGGCCAGCAAAAGGAGATGCTCCCCCCACAGATGAAGGGCTCACCTGACCTGCAGAAGAAGGAGTCAGCTCTGCAGATGATGGTCCAGGCTGAGCTGCTGTGGATGTACTTGCTTGTCTTTCTGAAGAGTTACCTCCAAAAAGATTACCATGTGTCCTTCTGTGTACATCCTTGAGGTGTCTCTTCATGGTATGATTCCCAAAGGAATACTTCCTGTCAGGATTACCTCTTGAAAGTACACGCTGACACAGCTTGCAAGTTACTAAGGGTGCATTCACCTTTTGCTGGCCTTCAGGAAAAGTAAAATAATCCCATACATAAGAGGGCTTTTGTTTCCTCGCTCTCTGCCTCAAAACAGTGCTGCTAGTGCTAGCCTCACTCTCAGAAGAGCTCTGCTGTTCTGCCATCGTATCACAAAGACAACCCAGCTCCTTCTCCTAAGGGATCACAAGCAGAAATGAGGGGAATGGGTGTGGTGTAGGAGAGTTCTAGAACTGAAAGTAGTTTCAACCAATCAAAAGTTGTGTTTCATGATCACATGACCTACCGTACGCTTACGGTGCGCTTACGGTACGCTTACGTCAAAAGTGCGCATGCGCGTAAAAAAGACACGCGCTTGCGCGCATGCGCATATCAGACACTACCCGACACTTCCGCGTAACGTGCGCGTGTAGCGTACGCGCGCACGCGTCCCACGCGGAGTACGCGCGGCTACGCAAATTGCGTAACTATACGCAAGCAGCGTAGAAAAATTACGGGCGTTGCGTAAACCGTACGCTTACCGTAAGCTTACGGTACGCGTACTAAAAAAATAATAAAAAAAAATAAAAAAAGTCCTGCAAATAAATTTTACATGTTTATTTTAAAAAATATATTAAAAAAACATATTAAAGAATTTTAAAAATTTAACCATAGTCTTTATAAAAGGTAAGAAAAATAAAATAAAAATATGTTAAAAAAAATAGAAGAAAAAAAAAACAATTAGCATTTAAAAAACCTTGCAAATTCACTGAAAAAACCATGGGTTTCACACACGTTATAGTTAGGAATTAGCATTTAAAAAACCTTAGAAATTCAGTGAAAAAACCATAGGTTTCACACACGTTATAGTTAGGAATTAGCATTTAAAAAACCTTAGAAATTCAGTGAAAAAACCATAGGTTTCACACATGTTATAGTTAGCTGGACATTTTACTCGTAAAAAACCAATGAAATTCCCCCGTTATAGTTAGTTCAGCTAACTATAACTCGCGCGCCCGCAATGCACTGCTGATGACGTCACATATTACATCACTCATGACATGGTCAGTGACATCACTCATGACATCACTGATGACATCTCAAATGACATCACTGATGACATCACTGATGACATCATCCTTGTGATAGAGTGGCAGACCTCCTCTTCCCCTAATATAACCTTTGATACACGCATTCAAAAATAGAGACTAAAATTTTCAAAACAATGGACATACCAATAACAGTTACAACAACCTCTTCAGTAATTCTAAGATCCACATACACATCCACTCATTCACCAACAGTCCTATACAGTCACTCATACATGTACTCACTTATCATATGTACTCATACACCTATACATCCTGTTACACAATGCCACTCATCCATAGAGCTACTCACACACATAGTCACTCATGCTAATATAGAATCAAACATACATTTACTTGCATATACAGTTATACACACACCACCACACTTACTTCTACGGAAACTTACACATACTTAGTCTTTTAAACAATCACTTATAGAAATACATACTTATTCATACAGGAACTCTTTCAATCTCTCACTCTCACATATACTCACATATATAAACCAATAGTCACATATACTAGTTTTAAACATATGTAGTTACTCATAAAGACACTATTGAGTCAGTCATTCACTCACTAACACACCCATACACACACTCATCCACCCATGCAGTCCTGCACACATGCTCTGTTCAACACATACAAACAGTGAGTCACTCATTCATGCACCTATGCACTACGTCATACCCCCCACCGAACCATGCAGACACTCAGACTAATACTCAAAAAACCAACTAATAACCTATATAGACACCCATGTAGCTACTCACCAACCCATGCAGCCACTTATACACAAAGTGAAAAAATGATACAGATATTTACATATTTAAATATTACTCACTAAGCCATGTATTCACTATGATACACTTAAACAGTCAGTTACACAATCAAGTTTTTCAAAAAGAAATCATCCATTTAGACAGTAATATACCCATTTATTCTTCTATCAACCTTGAGATATACATATATAAAACATATTTAATTTTCAGAAAAACACACATTCACTGGATGATGTCATCAGTGATGTCATCAGTGATGTCATTTGAGATGTCATCAGTGATGTCATGAGTGATGTCACTGACCATGTCATGAGTTATGTAATATGTGACGTCATCAGCAGTGCATTGCGGGCGCGCGAGTTATAGTTAGCTGAACTAACTATAACGGGGGAATTTCATTGGTTTTTTACGAGTAAAATGTCCAGCTAACTATAACATGTGTGAAACCTATGGTTTTTTCACTGAATTTCTAAGGTTTTTTAAATGCTAATTCCTAACTATAACGTGTGTGAAACCTATGGTTTTTTCACTGAATATATATATAGATATAGATATATGATTTTAAAAACTAATGAACTACATATCAAACATTATATTTAAAACTTAAATTAGCATTTACCATAGAAGGACATAACTTATAAACAGAATTCAAACTAAACTGACCAATAAAATCACACTATAAACAAATGTAACAAATTAAAGCAAACACATAATTAAATCAGCAAAATAAAAGGAACATAAATTTCATCAACTGAATACTTCAAAAAGGACAAAATCTGCATGATGAAAAAACTCTGCCGGATTCTATGACCCGATCATTAAAAAAAATATATACACATCTCAACAACTACCTTGCAATGTAAGTAAAAGCTATATTTACACTAAAACTTATTTGTAATTAAAATCATAAAGGTAGAATAGCAAATAATGAACAAAATATTCTCCAACTTCTACTTCTTTATATGACTAAAGAAAAATCATAGAACTTTGAAAACTGCTAATCTGCCGCAAAAACAACACCAATGACAAACAATAAAAGAGACATATAAAAAGAAGTATTAATACATTATTATAACATAGAAACAACCCAAACATTCAAAGCACCTGCTCCACATTATAACGGGTAAGCACAAAAAAGTGTGAGCCATCTAAGAAAAAGATACATTTTTGTATAAATTATAAAAGTAGTTTCATAATTTTATATGTGAATAACAAACTTATGAACATTTTGCAACTGTAATTAGTTATACTATTACATTGCTTTCAGACCATTGACAGAAGGAGCAAGATACATATCATTCCAGAAAGAAAAGCAACTACTAAGTCACATAGACTACACCTACATCAAAGAAAGTACTTAGATGGAAAATGTGAAATTCAAATGCATCAAATATTAATCTAATGCATGCTATGGGAGGGCCACTACAAAAGATGATGTTGTAATCGATGTAAGGGAACACAACCACCCCCAACTGTGACAGAAATATAAGTAAGGGGAGTAATTTAGGATATAAGAGAGGCAAGCACTAGCTCCCAGTAGCTCATAGCCGAATTCTTGAAATATATACTCCCTAAAGTTCCTGAACACATCACAGGCCAAATACCACCTATACTCACTTTAAAACATTTAATTGCTCAAACTAAGAAAGCCACCAGTCATACTCCTCCTACCTTAGAAGATAGAAAGATATAGAAGTGCCTGAACAATTACAAATTAAACATAATGAGGAACCCTTCCTCTTACATGACAACCTTAACAATGACAATGAATCTGAATATGTTCTACAGCCAATAACTTACTAAAACTAAGACATTGTCAAACCTGCATGATGGATGGGACTTTCAAAATGCGTCACAAACAATTCTCTCAGATGTACACAATAGATGACGATTATCAAAATACAAATATCCCTTTCATAGATGCCCTACTACCAAATAAATAAAGTAGCATTTCCTAAGACCTCTTAAAGCACATTAAACATAAACCAAATAATTACTACCCCCAAAAACTAATCATAGACTTTGAACATGTCTTGATTCAAACCATTTTGAAAATATACCCCCAAACAGCCATAAAAGACTGGTACTCCCATTTCAATAAAAGCATATGGAGACATCACCTAGAATCTGCACTAAGGGTTTTATTACGAGTACAGCAGGCCATGGACCGCAGCACCCGTGGTCTGTCTGCCGTATTACAAGCAAGTTGTGAGTATTGCGTTTGCAAAGACCGTGGCTGGGCAACTGGCACCACAAGCACACTACTTACCACCGGGGTAGCGGTCAGGGGAAGGCAGTCTCCATTGCACGGTACAGAGGACAAGCACCAGCATCCGTAATATGAGTTGCCATTCCCACAAGCTGACCGCGGCGGTCGGACCACTGTCCAAAGGATAATGGAAACAAAGGATTTGGGAGGGGTGAATACTCACCCCTGTCTACTTCTTCCCAGCAGATTTCAACATGGATCCCTTACTCCAGGTCCCTGCTACCAGCAGCATCTTCACCCGAGGAATACAAACCTGTCTGCGGCGATGCACAGGTAAGTGCTGTACGTACCATATAACCATTGCTGGGACTGCCCACATATGGGTGAGACTCCGGCAATGGTTAGGTGGTATTTTTCCATATGTATCATGCCTATGTGTGCATTCAACACCTATGCAGTCAAAATGTACACAAATTCATCAATAGATATGTAAATAGATATGTAAATACATTCAACACAGCCACAAGACCGCCACATTGCGGGTCCAGCTGTGAGCTTGAAATACAGCAGTCGGAAGTGCTGAGGTCTTATTCGGGCTGCGGTCCTTCATTGGTTGGACCACTAAACTCGTAATCAGGCCCCAAGTGTAGAATATGCTACAAACAGTCAATTTGCGTTTGAAATAAAACAAATATAGCACCAACCTGTGTCCATCACAGAGGCAGCTAGCCATTACAATTTACCACTAGAAAACCCTTTCTACCAACAAAACGAACATAAACTATGCCCCCTAATGGATTATTTCAAAGATACTTGGGATGGCAGCTTGCATCACTTCGGATACAGAAACCAACCTAAATTCCAAATACATTGTGGAATTTCTATGACAGCACCTAGGCACAGGAGGCCAAAACAAACAACACAACTGAGGGATTGCACAATGCCTTCCAATACATACTAGGCAGAACCCAATCTACACACTACAAATGTATAAATTACAAAAAGAGCGAAGCTACCAACAACAATGAATGGAGTAATCTGTAATCCAAATTGCAGATAAACTCAGGAAACTAACCAAAAGAATGCACAACAATTTAAAGTCAAATTCTCCAAAAACAACAAAGGAGTAGAATACTTAGCTATAATAGCTAAAAGCATATTATAAAATAAATACTAACCTACAAAAGACACACAAATCAATACAATAATCTTAACTGGCATGATAAATAATTCTTTATATAAATTATAAACATGATATTTTATTACATCAATCAAAACATTAAATAGAACTCAAATTTTAAATAAGACTGATATTATAAAATAATATATAAATTATTTATATTAAAAATCTAAACCTCACTAACCAAAAAGCACACAGAACAAACTCAATCTGTTCCGTAAAATAATCAGAACACATAAAATAACCATTCCGAAATAACAACCACGCAATAATTACACAAAAATTATAATATACAATTTCCCACCCGAAACAATTGAAATAAATATGACTTACTGTTCCCTTAGCTGCAGATCATCCTCTCCTTTAATGTAGGAAAAAAGTATAATCCACCAAAAACGAGAACACATTATCTAAAAAGCCCCAAAAATGCAAAAGTAAAACCAACCCAATAAATATCCCTCAAAGCAACCAAACTATCTAGAATCCATTAACGATCCAAAATAGTTTTTAAAGAAAGAATTGTTCCTGGAATCCCCAAAAAAAGGAAATCAAAGAAAAAAAGATTGGTTTATTATAAACTAAAAGAGATTTCCTTTAAAAATAATGGTAAATCTCAATGACAATAGGACACGTTTGTAGAAAAAACCTGCAAAGTGAAACAGAAAACTCACCCGCAAAAACACTACATTCCCAAAGGTAGATATACATTACACTTAATCATCAAAAGTTAACATAACACTACATAACAGAACATATCAATACTTTAGGAAACAGTGTACTAAAACCCAAACCTACACTAGTGAAAACACTAAAATTAATACAAATAAATGTAAGAAAATCCCCAAAACAATACTATAGCCTCTAGACCTCCCCCCTACATAGCCCCCTACCCTCAAACCCCTAAAACAAAACCTTTAAAGGGGACTTACCTGTTTGAACAAAGAACAGCACCTTACAGCGACCTGGATCCCGAAAATAGACAAAAAACAACATAAACAGAATACAAAATAGAAGATAGAGGTAAAAAAATAGCTGCTAAATGAAACTAAAAGAATGAATAGCTCTTCTTTGAAATGAATGGAAAAATATGTAACAAATGTTGAATAAATGTATTAAAAATGTAAAAATATATTAAACATGTAAAACATGTCAAAATGTTTTATCATAATGGTAAACACTTGTAGAGTATAAATTAAATATTAGTATAAAAATTAGACAATTATGTAATATATACTGTTAAAATGATGTTGAAAATAAGTATATGAAATAATTTAAGAAATGTTACAAAATGTTAAACATAGACAAAAACTGGGAAATGTATAAGACACTATACTATTTAAAGATGATTTGCATTGTTTATTTAATAATAAAATAGTATTTAAAATAGTTTTATTTATCTAGATACAACTTTATTTTTAATTAGAAAAATACAGTGGTAGCGGATCGCGCACCGCCGCACTGGCTGTCCAACCGCCCTATTTTGAGTGCGGCGGTGGGACTGCCACAGGACCGCTGCAACCACCAGGGATCTTTGATCCAGCGGCTGTGGCACAGCGGTCTGAGGCAGTAATATTTTTTGGAGTGCCGCTGCAGCTCCGTCGAGCATAGTGCAAGTGGCCTTGCTGGAACCCTTTCCATGGCGGTGAGCCCCGCCAAGGAAAGAATGGCAGTGAGGCATCTCAGAGGTCCATTAAAGGGCCCCCTGTTGCCTCTGTGCATGAGGTGCATACTCAGGGCACATGTTGTGCCCTCCTTTATTTCTGCACCCCCTGTTCCTGCATGGGACGAAATGCACATCATGGTGCATTTCCTCCGGTGCAGGTATCTTCTTTCGTGCTCTTGCAGCATTGACTTTCTAAAGGCTATCCTTTGAGCTTTAGAAAGGCACCACCTTGGGCCCGACTACATTAAAGTTGGAGTACAGTCGGTGGTCAGCATGCGAGTTTGGTGGTGTGGTAGCGGGGCGCTGGCATGGCATCCTGCTGCCACCCCACCAAACTTATAATCAGGCCCTTAGAGTGCTGCATACATTTTGTAAAAAAGAAGCAGAGAAATCTGTGTAGTTCCCGGGTTTAGGTGGACAGCAGCTCCTGTATAGAGAACCCTCCAACACCAGCAACACTCTGAACCTACTCACCTCAAATGTCTGTTTTTCTAGCAAAAGTGTCAAAAGTCTTTTGCCATTTCTGCAGCAATATCGTTAAGCACAAAATTAGCACACTGCCATCCATGCTGAGCCGAGGGCATTGTTTGGACTTATACTGGGTGCTCCCTTGTGTCTGAACAAAGCTTAATCTTTGTGAAGAGCTATAATGATAGCGAAACACGTGTCAGGGGTTGCTTTTATTCATTACAGGTTGGCTTGGAGGGTATTTTACCAATCCAAAGCTGTAATACTGTGCCTAGAGTGGTAAAAGGCTTTTGTCATTTTACAGCATGGCGTGGACGGCACTGTGTTAATCCTAAGCTTAAAGAATTTGCTGTAGAAATGGAAAAATAATTTGTCCCTTTCTAGCTCAGCGTGGATGGTATTGTGCCAATCCTGTGCTTAAAAACTTTGCTAGAAAAGCAGACATTTGAGGTGAGCAGATTCAGCTTGTCGCTGGTGTTAAGGGGCGCTCTATAGAGGAACTGCTCTCCACCTAAACTTGGGAACTACCCAGAATTCTCTGCTTCTATTTTGTTTATTACAAATATACAACAACTTTTTTTAATAGACTTCTAAACACCAATACTAATTAATTAACGTAAATTACTCCTACTATAGACAAATACAATTAGATAAATTATTTCACACTAAAATTAATAAATTAAATAATCACACTCCAACATAAAGCATTTTATAAAAAAAATGTTGGACACTAAAAGAGTGACATTTACTATTTCCACTCCAATCTACACCATTTTAGGGAATGTGTTGGACATTAAAAGGGGAAACATTTACTATCCTCACACTATCATAAACCATTTTGAAGAAAATGATCAGCACTAAAGGGGTGATATTTACAATTCCCACTCCAATCTAAACCAATTCAAGGAAGGTGTTGAACACTAAAGGGTTGACATTTACTATTCTCACTCCAATCTAAACCAATTTGAGGAATGTATTGGATACTAAAGGGGTGACATTTAATATTCCTACTCCAATGTACACCAATTTGGGGAAGGTGACGGACACTAAAGGGCTGACATTTGCTATTCGCACTTCAGTTCACACCTGTTTAGGGAAGGTGTTGGGCACTGAAGGGGTGACATTCCCTATTCCTACTCCAATCCTAACCAATTTAGGAAAGGTGTTGGACACTAAAGGGATGACATTTACTAATCCCACACAACATAATCCATTTTGAGGAAAATGTTCAACACTAAGGGGCCAATTATGACTTCTCAGTGGTGCGGTGGTGCAAACCACGAGCAACTGATTCACTGAAGATCGCCCCGCTAGTCCACCAGATTACAATTTACAAGCAGTCTAGCAGGCGGACGGCATGGTGGTCCCATGGTGGTGCCTCTTTTGAAAATGGCACCGCAATGGGACCGCAATACAAGGTTTCTGCACGACATGGACTCGAAAGTCCATGCCATGCAGGAACCTATGTGCATGCACACAGGGGGACATGTGTGAGGCCCCCGTGTGGGCATCCATAAGCGATGCACAGGGAGGCCACCTTTGTTTTCTTTCTGCCAGGGTTTTCATGGCAGTGGAACCACCATAAAAACCCTGGCAGAGAGGAAACTCGTAGTATGATTGGGGGTAATGTGGCAGTCCAGCCGAGCATATTGCGGCCTCTGCCTACCGTTCCAATGCCAGGGAACGGTGGTCCCTGGCGTAGCCCACGGTCCTAAGGCGGTCCAACTGCCCAGGTCGTAGTTGGCTGGTCGAACCGCCGGTGGCTAGATCTCCCGTGCCACCACAAGTCTGGCAGTCCTCGGACCATCAGACTCGTGATAGGTCCCTAAATGGGTGACATTTACAGTTCCAACTCTAACATGAACTAATTCAAGGCACATGTTGAACACTACACGGGTGACATTTACTGTTTCCACTCTAAGCTGACCCAATTTGGGAAAGGCACTGGACACTATAGGGGAGACATTTACTATTCCTGCACCAACACAAATCATTTTAAAGAAAATTTCAACACTAAAGGGGTGACATTTACTATTCCCACTCCAATCCACACCAATTTGCTGAAGGTGTTGGACACTAAAGGGGTGACATTACCTATTCCAAATCCAATCCAAACCAATTTGGGAAAGGTGTTGGACACTAAAGAGGAGACATTTATTATTCCCACACCCAACATAAACCATTTTAAAGAAAATGTTCATCACTAAAGGGGTGACATTTACAATTCCCACTTCAATCTAAACCAATTTAAGGAAGGTGTTGGACAGTAAAAGGGTGATATTTACTAATCCCACTCCAATCCAAATGAGTGTAGGGAAGGTTTAAGACACTTAAGGGATGACATTTACTATTTCCAATGCAACCTAAACACATTTGAGAAAGGTGTTGGACAATAAAGGGGTGACATTTACTATTCTGACTCCAATTTATATCAAAGTAAGGACACTAAAGGGGTGACATTTACTATTCCCACTCCAATCTACACCATTTTGGGAAAGGTGCTGGACATTAAAGTGGCGACATATACTATTCCCACACCAACATAAACCATTTTAAAGAAAATGTTCATCACTAAAGGGGTGACATTTACAACTCCCACTTCAATCTAAACCAATTTAAGGAAGGTGTTGGACAGTAAAAGGGTGACATTTACTATTCCCACTCCAATCCAAATGAGTGTAGAGAAGGTTTAAGACACTAAAGGGATGACATTTACTATTTCCAATGCAACCTAAACACATTTGAGAAAGGTGTTGGACAATAAAGTGGCGACATATACTATTCCCACACTAACATAAACCATTTTGCAGAAAGTTTTCAATACTGAAAGGGTGATATTTACAAATCTAAACCAATTCAAGGAAGGTGTTGAAGACTAAAGGGTTGAAATGTAATATTCCCACTCCAATCTACATCAATTTGGGGAAGGTGTCGGACACTAAAAGTGTGACATTTTCTGTTCCCACTCCAATCTACCTCAATTTAGAGAATGTGTTTTACACTAAATGGGTGGCATTTACTATTTCCACTCCAATCTAAACCAATTTGGGGAAGGTGTTCCTATTACTGCACCAACATAAAACATTTTCAAAAAAATATTCAACACTAAAGGGGTGACATTTAAAATTCCCACTCCAATCTAAACAAATTCAAGTAAGGTGTAGATTACTAAAGTGGTGACATTTACTATTCCTACACCAATCTAAGCCAATTTACGGGACGTGTTGGACAGTAAAAGGGTGACGTTTACTATTCCCACTCCAATCTAAATGAATATAGGGAAGGTTTTGGACACTAAAGGGGTGATATTTACTAATTCCACTACAATCAAAAACATTTTATGCAAAGTGCTCAACCCTAAAGGCATCATTCCGATGTTGGTCCTCTCAACTGACCGGCACCATAGCGGAAGAGGGGCTGCCCGACAAGGAGTCAGCGGTCCCCCTGCCCTAATTACAATGCAACCACCTTCAGGGAGGTTGCAAAGTGTATATTTTCTATTGTAGCTTGTGGTGTGGGCGTCACCACAAGCTGCAATCGAAAATATACACTTTGAAAACATCCCTGCACTGTGTGGCAGTCACAAAGTGGGCTAGGGGAGAAAGGTGGCCTGCTAGGGGCCCCCAAAGTCACTTTCCGCCTGCCTTTTCATTGCGGGCGCACTGCCATGATAGGGCAGGCGGAAAGACATTGTAATCCTTATGCCGGTGTCTGAGAAGGCAACGGCTCTATTGTAGGGGATTACTAACCATCCTACAGTCCGACAGACTCAAGGAGCCTGCTGCTGTCTCTGTCCGCACGGATTGTATTGCGTCAGTCGGACCACAGCAGCAGATGGCGGTCGGACCACATCCGATGAGCCACTGGATGCGGTCTGACCGACAACAAAATAACAACCTATGAATGTTATACACACAATCAATAGTGCCTATTCACACATATTTTTGTAATGTTTTATCTATAACATAAAATAAGGAATACTTTTAACCCCTTCGCTGCCAGGCCTTTTCCCCCTCCTGTGCCACGCCCTTTTTTGGCTATTTGGGGCAGTGCGTGCTGAGGCCCCTGTAACTTTTTGACCACATAAGGTCTCCACGCCAAATTTGCGTCCTTTTCTTCTTTCAACATCATGGGGCTTCTGAAGGTACTCAGGGTTTGTGGATTCCCCTGGAGGGGTCACAGAAATGAGCCGAAATACAGCAAAATGTTGGTTTTTTTGGGGAAAATGTGAAAAACGGGCTGCAAATGAAAGCTTCTGGGTTTTTACCTGCAAGTGTTATCAAAAAAGGGTTTGTGGGGCTGAAATCACCATTTTCCCAGCTTTTAGGGGATACCAGACTTTTGTCAGAAACCCAACATTTTTACCACAGTTTTGGCATTTTTCTTTCGACCTCCTTCCAGTTAATGGTAGAAATGGGTAGAAAAGCAATAATGGATCCTGGAAAGCTATACATTTTAGAGAAGTAGACAACATTCTGAATTCAGCAAGGGGTCATTTGTGTAGATCCATCAAGGTTATTTTATAGAAACTAACAGTTATATATAGGATAAATTGAAAATTTGTTGAATAAAAAACCCTTTTGTGTCAATGTTTTCACCTGTAACTTCTTCTAATTATGACAGCTCTTTAAAAGCAATATACCGTTACATCCGCTGGACATTACTGGTTGTGGGGATATATAGGACTTGTAGGTTCACCAAGAACCCGACGAACCCAAAGCCAAAAACTGAGCAGCAACTTGCAATGGTTTTTTATTATGTACCCGGTATATAGTAATTATTCTGTAAAAATGTGTACATGGAAAATCGGTATGAAAGCCATCTATGTATTTCTGAAATGGGAACAAAATATAGAGTTTAGAAACAGTACATATTTGCACATTTCCGAAATTGGGAATAATTAAACTAGCATGAGAATGATCAGTCATTTTTTAGAATGACTTCTTTTTTACACAATGTCTTTCATTTGGAAGGCAGAAATGCATCAAAAGTCAATAGGTAATAACAGTTCCTTTACAAATCTGAATTACCCTAAGTCTAATGATAAAAACGGTACCTCACTTGTAGGGGTAGGCATAGTGCCCACGGCAGGAAATTGCTCAAAACCCAACGTGAACACACCACATTTTCACAATGCAAAATTACCCTTTTTTAGCAAAGTGCCTAGCTGTAGTTTTTTAACCCTAGCTCTGCCGGCACCTAGGGAAACCTAGCAAACCTATACATTTTTGAAAACTAGACACCCAGGGGAAGCCAGGATGGGGTGTCTTGACTGCCTCCCATCAGGTTCTGTTGCCCAGAATCCCTTGCAAACCTAAGAAATTGCCAAAAAACACTTTTCCCCCACATTTATCTGGTGGAAACTTCTGGAATCTGTATGCATCCACAAATTTCCATCCACCCCGCGTTCCTCAAAGTCTTCCGTGAAAAATGGTACCTGACTTGTGTGGGTCAGCCTAGTGCCCGCGACAGGAAACGGCGCAAAACGTAACATGAACACACCTCAATTTCGTAGCGAAAAATGACCCTTTTTTGGCAAAGTGCCTAGCTGTAGTTTTTGAACCATAGCTCTGCCGACACAGAGGAAAACCTAGAAAATCTATACATTTTTGAAAACTAGACACACAGGGGAATCCAGGATGGGGTGACTTGACTGCCTCCCACCAGGTTCTGTTACCCAGAATCCCTTGCAAACCTAAAAAATTGCCAAACAAACGCATGTTCCCTACATTTCTTTGGTGGAAAGTTCTGGAATCTGCGTGGATCCACAAATTTCCACCCACCCCGTGTTCCCCAAAGTATTCCGAGAAAAATGGTACCTCACTTGTGTGGGTCAGCCTAGTGCCCGCGACAGAAAACGGCACAAAACATAACGTGGACACACCTCAATTTTGTAGCGAAAAATGACCCTTTTTTGGCAAAGTGCCTAGCTGTAGTTTTTGAACCATATCTCTGCCGGCACCTAGGGAAACCTACCAAACCTATACATTTTTGAAAACTAGACACCCAGGGGAATCCAGGATGGGGTGACTTGACTGCCTCCCAGCAGGTTCTGTTACCCAGAATCCCTTGCAAACCTAACAAATTGCCAAAAAAACACATTTTCCCCACATTTCTCTGGTGGAAAGTTCTGGAATCTGCATGAATCCACAAATTTCCACCCACCCCGCGTTCCCCAAAGTCTTCCGAGAAAAATGGTACCTCACTTGTGTGGGTCGGCCTAGTGCCCGTGACAGGAAACGGCGCAAAACGTAACGCGGAAACACCTCAATTTCACAGCGAAAAATGACCCTTTTATGGCAAAGTGCCTAGCTGTAGTTTTTTAACCATAGCTCTGCCGGCACATAGGCAAACCTAGCAAACCTATACATTTCTGAAAACTAGACACCCAGGGGAATCCAGGATGGGGTGACTTGACTGCCTCCCACCAGGTTATGTTACCCAGAATCCCTTGCAAACCTAAAAAATTGCCAAAAAAAACACATTTTCCCAACATTTCTCTGGTGGAAAGTTCTGGAATCTGCGTGGATCCACAAATTTCCACCCACCCCGCGTTCCCCAAAGTCTTCCAAGAAAAATGGTACCTCTCTTGTGTGGGTCGGCCTAGTGCCCGCGACAGGAAACGGCGCAAAACGCAACATGGACACACCTCAATTTCGCTGTGAAAAATGACCCTTTTTTGGCAAAGTGCCTAGCTGTAGTTTTTGAACCATAGCTCTGCCGGCACCTAAGGAAACCTAGCAAACCTATACATTTTTAAAAACTAGACACCCAGGGGAATCCAGGATGGGGCGACTTGACTGCCTCCCACCAGGTTCTGTTACCCAGAATCCCTTGCAAACCTAACAAATTGCCAAAAAAACACTTTTTCCCCCTTTTCTCTGGTGGAAAGTTCTGGAATCTGCATGAATCCACAAATTTCCACCCACCCCGCGTTCACGAAAGTCTTCCGAGAAAAATGGTACCTCACTTGTGTGGGTCGGCCTAGTGCACGCGACAGGTAACGGCGCAACACGCATCGTGGACACACCTCAATTTCGCAGTTAAAAATGACCCTTTTTTGGCAAAGTGCCTAGCTGTAGTTTTTGAACCATAGCTCTGCCGGCACCTAGGGAAACCTAGCAAACCTATACATTTTTGAAACCTAGACACCCAGGGAAATCCAGGATGGGGTGACTTGACTGCCTCCCACCAGGTTCTGTTACCCAGAATCCCTTGCAAACCTAAAAAATTGCCAAAAAACCCACATTTTCCCCACATTTCTCTGCTGGAAAGTTCTGGAATCTGCGTGGATCCACAAATTTCCACCCACCCCGCGTTCCCCAAAGTCTTCCAAGAAAAATGGTACCTCTCTTGTGTGGGTCGGCCTAGTGCCCGCGACAGGAAATGGCGCAAAACACAACGTGGACACACCTCAATTTCGCTGTGAAAAATGACCCTTTTTTGGCAAAGTGCCTAGCTGTAGTTTTTGAACCATAGCTCTGCCGGCACCTAGGGAAACCTAGCAAGCCTATACATTTTTGAAAACTAGACACCCAGGGGAATCTAAGATGGGTTGACTTGACTGCCTCCCACCAGGTTCTGTTGCCCAGAATCCCTTGCAAACCTAAAAATTTGCCAAAAAATACACATTTTCCCCACATTTCTGTGGTGGAAAGTTCTGGAATCTGCATGGATCCACAAATTTCCACCTATCCCGAGTTCCCCAAAGTCTTCAGAGAAAAATGGTACCTCACTTGTGTGGGTCGGCCTAGTGCACGCGACAGGTAACGGCGCAAAACGCATCGTGGCCACACCTCAATTTCGCAGTGAAAAATGAACTTTTTTTGGCAAAGTGCCTAGCTGTAGTTTTTGAACCCTAGCTCTGCCGGCACCTAGGAAAACCTACTAAACCCCCACATTTCTGAAAACTAGACACGCTGGGGATTTCAGGGAGGTATGGCTTGCGTGGATCCCCCAACGTTTCCTTACCCAGAATGCCCTGCAAACCTCAAATTTAGCTGAAAAAAATCACCTTTTTCACACATTTTTGTGTGGGAAAGTTGTGGCATCACCGGGCTGACACAAATTTCCTACCACCCAGCGTTCCCCCGGGTCTCCCGATAAAAACGGTGCCTCACTCGTGTGGTAGGCCCAAGTACCCGCGACAGGCAAGGGCCCAAAACGTAGTGAGGCGACATGAAAATTACCTATCTCTAAACGACCTGGTTTTGCAAGGGGGGTCACTTGGGTTTTTCGCCCGGTGCTCGGCGGCCATGTAGGGAAACCTACCAAACCCACACATTTCTGAAAACTAGACACCCGGGGGATTCCAGGGAGGTATGGCTTGCATGAATCCTCCAACGTTTCCTTACCCAGAATGCCCTGCAAACCTCAAATGTAGCTGAAAAAATCACCTTTTTCACACATTTTTGTGTGGGAAAGTTGTGGCATCACCGGGCTGACACAAATTTCCTACCACTCAGTGTTCCTCCGGGTCTCCCGATAAAAACGGTGCCTCACTCGTGTGGAAGGCCCAAGTACCCGCGACAGGCAAGGGCCCACAATGTAGTGAGGCGACATGAAAAATGCGTGTCTCAAAACGACCTGGTTTTGCAAGGGGGGTCACTTGGGTTTTTGGCCCGGTGCTCGGCGGCCACCTAAGGAAACCTACCAAACCCACACATTTCTGAAAACTAGACATCCGGGGGATTTCAGGGAGGTATGGCTTGCATGGATCCCCCAAAGTTTCCTTACCCAGAATGCCCTGCAAACCTCAAATTTAGCTGAAAAAAATCACCTTTTTGACACATTTTTGTGTGGGAAAGTTGTGGCATCACCAGGCTGACACAAATTTGCTGCCACCCAGTGTTCCCCCGGGTCTCCCAATAAAAGCGGTGCCTCACTCGTGTGGGAGGCCCAAGTACCCGCGACAGGCAAGGGCCCACAACGTAGTGAGGCCACATGAAAATTCCCTACCTCAAAACGACCTGGTTTTGCAACGGGGGTCACTTGGGTTTTTGGGCCGGTGCTTGGCGGCCACCTAGAGAAACCTACCAAACCCACACATTTCTGAAAACTAGACACCTGGAGGATTCCAGGGAGGTATGGCTTGCGTGGATCCCCCAACGTTTCCTTCCCCAGACTGCCTTACAAACCTCAAATTTAGCTGAAAAATCACCTTTTTCACACATTTTTGTGTGGGAAAGTCATGGCATCACCAGGCTGACACAAATTTCCTACCTCCCAGCGTTCCTCAAAGTCTTGACTGCCTCCCACCAGCTTTTGTTATCCAGAATCCCTTGCAAACCTAAAAAATTGCCAAAAAAACACTTTTCCCCACATTTCTGTGGTGGAAAGTTCTGGAATCTGTGTGGATCCACAAATTTCCACCTACCCCGTGTTCCCCAAAGTCTTCAGAGAAAAATGGTACCTCACTTGTGTGGGTCGGCCTAGTGCACGCGACAGGTAACGGCGCAAAACGCATCGTGGACACACCTCAATTTCGCAGTGAAAAATGAACTTTTTTTGGCAAAGTGCCTAGCTGTAGTTTTTGAACCCTAGCTCTGCCGGCACCTAGGAAAACCTACTAAACCCCCACATTTCTGAAAACTAGACACCCTGGGGATTTCAGGGAGGTATGGCTTGCGTGGATCCCCCAACGTTTCCTTACCCAGAATGCCCTGCAAACCTCAAATTTAGCTGAAAAAAATCACCTTTTTCACACATTTTTGTGTGGGAAAGTTGTGGCATCACCGGGCTGACACAAATTTCCTACCACCCAGCGTTCCCCCGGGTCTCCCGATAAAAACGGTGCCTCACTCGTGTGGTAGGCCCAAGTACCCGCGACAGGCAAGGGCCCAAAACGTAGTGAGGCGACATGAAAATTACCTATCTCTAAACGACCTGGTTTTGCAAGGGGGGTCACTTGGGTTTTTGGCCCGGTGCTCGGCGGCCACCTAGGGAAACCTACCAAACCCACACATTTCTGAAAACTAGACACCCGGGGGATTCCAGGGAGGTATGGCTTGCATGAATCCTCCAACGTTTCCTTACCCAGAATGCCCTGCAAACCTCAAATGTAGCTGAAAAAATCACCTTTTTCACACATTTTTGTGTGGGAAAGTTGTGGCATCACCGGGCTGACACAAATTTCCTACCACTCAGTGTTCCTCCGGGTCTCCCGATAAAAACGGTGCCTCGCTCGTGTGGAAGGCCCAAGTACCCGCGACAGGCAAGGGCCCACAACGTAGTGAGGCGACATGAAAAATGCGTGTCTCAAAACGACCTGGTTTTGCAAGGGGGGTCACTTGGGTTTTTGGCCCGGTGCTCGGCGGCCACCTAAGGAAACCTACCAAACCCACACATTTCTGAAAACTAGACATCCGGGGGATTTCAGGGAGGTATGGCTTGCGTGGATCCCCCAAAGTTTCCTTACCCAGAATGCCCTGCAAACCTCAAATTTAGCTGAAAAAAATCACCTTTTTGACATATTTTTGTGTGGGAAAGTTGTGGCATCACCAGGCTGACACAAATTTGCTGCCACCCAGTGTTCCCCCGGGTCTCCCAATAAAAGCGGTGCCTCACTCGTGTGGGAGGCCCAAGTACCCGCGACAGGCAAGGGCCCACCACGTAGTGAGGCCACATGAAAATTCCCTACCTCAAAACGACCTGGTTTTGCAACGGGGGTCACTTGGGTTTTTGGGCCGGTGCTTGGCGGCCACCTAGAGAAACCTACCAAACCCACACATTTCTGAAAACTAGACACCTGGAGGATTCCAGGGAGGTATGGCTTGCGTGGATCCCCCAACGTTTCCTTACCCAGACTGCCTTGCAAACCTCAAATTTAGCTGAAAAAATCACCTTTTTCACACATTTTTGAGTGGGAAAGTCATGGCATCACCAGGATGACACAAATTTCCTACCTCCCAGCGTTCCTCAAAGTCTTGACTGCCTCCCACCAGCTTTTGTTATCCAGAATCCCTTGCAAACCTAAAAAATTGCCAAAAAAACACTTTTCCCCACATTTCTGTGGTGGAAAGTTCTGGAATCTGCGTGGATCCACAAATTTCCACCTACCCCGTGTTCCCCAAAGTCTTCAGAGAAAAATGGTACCTCACTTGTGTGGGTCGGCCTAGTGCACGCGACAGGTAACGGCGCAAAACGCATCGTGGACACACCTCAATTTCGCAGTGAAAAATGAACTTTTTTTGGCAAAGTGCCTAGCTGTAGTTTTTGAACCCTAGCTCTGCCAGCACCTAGGAAAACCTACTAAACCCCCACATTTCTGAAAACTAGACACCCTGGGGATTTCAGGGAGGTATGGCTTGCGTGGATCCCCCAAAGTTTCCTTACCCAGAATGCCCTGCAAACCTCAAATTTAGCTGAAAAAAATCACCTTTTTGACACATTTTTGTGTGGGAAAGTTGTGGCATCACCAGGCTGACACAAATTTGCTGCCACCCAGTGTTCCCCCGGGTCTCCCGATAAAAACGGTGCCTCACTCGTGTGGGAGGCCCAAGTACCCGCGACAGGCAAGGGCCCACAACGTAGTGAGGCGACATGAAAATTCCCTACCTCAAAACAACCTGGTTTTGCAAGGGGGGTCACTTGGGTTTTTGGCCCGGTGCTCGGCGGCCACCTAGAGAAACCTACCAAACCCACACATTTCTGAAAACTAGACACCTGGGGGATTCCAGGGAGGTATGGCTTGCGTGGATCCCCCAACGTTTCCTTACCCAGACTGCCTTGCAAACCTCAAATTTAGCTGAAAAAATCACCTTTTTCACACATTTTTGTGTGGGAAAGTCGTGGCATCACCAGGCTAACACAAATTTCCTACCTCCCAGTGTTCCTCAAAGTCTTGACTGCCTCCCACCAGCTTTTGTTACCCAGCATCCCTTGCAAACCTAAAAAATTGCCAAAAAAACACTTTTCCCCCACATTTATCTGGTGGAAAGTTCTGGAATCTGTATGGATCCACAAATTTCCACCCACCCCGCGTTCCTCAAAGTCTTCAGTGAAAAATGGTACCTCACTTGTGTGGGTCAGCCTAGTGCCCGCGACAGGAAACGGCGCAAAACGTAACATGAACACACCTCAATTTCGTAGCGAAAAATGACCCTTTTTTGGCAAAGTGCCTATCTGTAGTTTTTTAACCATAGCTCTGCCGGCACCTAGGGAAACCTAGCAAGCCTATACATTTTTGAAAACTAGACACCCAGGGGAATCTAAGATGGGGTGACTTGACTGCCTCCCACCAGGTTATGTTACCCAGAATCCCTTGCAAACCTAAAAATTTGCCAAGAAATACACATTTTCCCCATATTTCTGTGGTGGAAAGTTCTGGAATCTGCGTTGATCCACATATTTCCACCTACCCCGTGTTCCCCAAAGTCTTCAGAGAAAAATGGTACCTCACTTGTGTGGGTCGGCCTAGTGCACGCGACAGGTAACGGCGCAAAACGCATCGTGGACACACCTCAATTTCGCAGTGAAAAATGAACTTTTTTTGGCAAAGTGCCTAGCTGTAGTTTTTTAACCCTAGCTCTGCCGGCACCTAGGAAAACCTACTAAACCCACACATTTCTGAAAACTAGACACCCTGGGGATTCCAGGGAGGTATGGCTTGCGTGGATCCCCCAACGTTTCCTTACCCAGAATGCCCTGCAAACCTCAAATTTAGCTGAAATAAATCACCTTTTTCACACATTTTTGTGTGGGAAAGTTGTGGCATCACCGGGCTGACACAAATTTCCTACCACCCAGCGTTCCCCCGGGTCTCCCGATAAAAACGGTGCCTCACTCGTGTGGTAGGCCCAAGTACCCGCGACAGGCAAGGGCCCAAAACGTAGTGAGGCGACATGAAAATTGCCTAGCTCAAAACGACCTGGTTTTGCAAGGGGGGTCACTTGGGTTTTTGGCCCAGTGCTCGGCGGCCACCTAAGGAAACCTACCAAACCCACACATTTCTGAAAACTATACATCCGGGGGATTTCAGGGAGGTATGGCTTGCGTGGATCCCCCAAAGTTTCCTTACCCAGAATGCCCTGCAAACCTCAAATTTAGCTGAAAAAAATCACCTTTTTGACACATTTTTGTGTGGGAAAGTTGTGGCATCACCAGGCTGACACAAATTTGCTGCCACCCAGTGTTCCCCCGGGTCTCCCAATAAAAACGGTGCCTCACTCATGTGGGAGGCCCAAGTACCCGCGACAGGCAAGGGCCCACAACGTAGTGAGGCGACATGAAAATTCCCTATCTCAAAACGACCTGGTTTTGCAAGGGGGGTCACTTGGGTTTTTGGCCCGGTGCTCGGCGGCCACCTAGGGAAACATACCAAACCCACACATTTCCGAAAACTAGACACCTGGGGGATTCCAGGGAGGTATGACTTGTGTGGATCCCCCAACGTTTCCTTACCCAGACTGCCTTGCAAACCTCAAATTTAGCTGAAAAAATCACCTTTTTCACACATTTTTGTGTGGGAAAGTTGTGGCATCACCAGGCTGACACAAATTTCCTACCACCCAGCGTCCCCCCGGGTCTCCCGATGAAAACGGTGCCTCACTCGTGTGGGAGGCCCAAGTACCTGCGACAGGCAAGGGCCCACAACGTAGTG
Organism: Triturus cristatus; assembly: GCF_964204655.1. Classification (NCBI taxonomy): domain Eukaryota; kingdom Metazoa; phylum Chordata; class Amphibia; order Caudata; family Salamandridae; genus Triturus; species Triturus cristatus. The sequence goes on from NC_140591.1 coordinate 822,813,283, forward strand.
AGGCGACATGAATGAAATAAGGGTGGGGGCATGGGCCTGCCCATTTTGGGCAGCCCCCACCCCTATTTTTATTTCTAAAAAAATTCCCTGGTGACTAGTGGGCTTTTTGCCCCCCCCCCCCGGGGGAGCAGCTTGGGGTCTAATGCCCCCATCTGCCCCCCAGGGGGGGCAAAAAAACTAAATTGCGACAAAATAACCAGGGGGAGCAAAGGCCCTTGCCCTCCTGTGGCAATCCCCAAGCAGGGATCCACTGGGGAGGGGGTACCATTGGAAAGGGGGGGATTCTCCCCTTTCCAACGATACCTCTCCCGTCTTTCTACGTGCTCAGGGGGCTGAGATAGTGAAAGCTCTTCCCCAGCTCCCGAGGCTATTTTCACTAAAAGGGAATCCCTCTGGAGGGGTTAAAAACACAATACCCAAAATAAAAACCTATATATTTATAATTTAACATGAACATCTTAGAAATATGTTTAGCCCAATAATTATTTTTGATTCATATTTACTAATATTCCTAAGCTTTGAAACAGAACATAAAAAAATCCATACTCAAAACATAAAATAAAAAATATATGAAACTAATTTTCAAATCACATGATATTTTTTTTAAATATAAAGGGGCTCATTACAATGTCGGAAGAGGAGTGGAATCCCCCTACAGGTTTCCCTCCGACCACCGTCATCTTAATACGGCGGTCGGAGGGAATCCCTCAATGTCGGACATAAAGCCTCCGACAGTCTGTCGTTTGGCTTTCCGCCCGACATCCAAATCAGGCCCCTAATTATTACATTTTGGAAAATATATACCCAACAGAACTAATTCCAATATTAAACAGTAAAAATGTAATTACTTAAATTTGTTTAAAATTTGTTTCATAAATAAATGTATAATATATACATATGCCAAAAATATAAATTAATACATCCAAAAAAATACACATTCATTTTATTTTTATAACGTAATTATATTTTACCCCCAAAAATTTAATAAATGTAAATATAGAAATTAAAAAATGTCAAACTATTTACAACGACATTATAATTTTCGAAATAAAAACATCCATAAAATAATTTAAAAATTTAACAAAATAAATTTTGATTTGTTAAAAATATTAAATATATATTTTGCATTAAAATATACAAATATTTTTGTTGGGTCTTGGAGTAAGGGAACATAAAATATGGAATATAGAATGTAGAAAGAATAGGATTGTATTGTTTGAAATAAAGGGGAGTTGTTTCTTTCCTGACTGCCCTGCTGGTTGCGTTACTGTTTCTGGAAAAGTAAACTTACTTTTAAAAGTATCCGCCTGTGTCTGCCTTACTGAACCGGAACCGTGCAATTTTACTTTATTAAATGTATTTGTTATATATTTTACTATTTTTTAAATAATTTAAATAATGATTTCAATGTTTGCAATAAAATACATTTATGTTCACATTTAATATAATCACTATATACATTCAAAATAATGATAAACTATTATGTTTTTCTTAAATTATTATTGTACCAAAATACATGTATACATTTTACAATATTAATTTGCATACAACTAAAACAATTAGCATTAAATGTAAATGAAAGTATTCCACTTTTTTTTTACATTTCCCCACCCATATACCCTAAAAACCCTTTTCTAAAAAAAAGTATACGTAGATTATTTTTACACATTTAAAAAACGAAAAATACAAATTTCAAAAAGTTTATAATGCACAAACACACTACAATAAAATACATACAAAAAACACTTACAAACAATATTATATATATGGATATTTTGTAAATCGATATTTTTTACAATTATATTAAAAACAACACTTAAAACTATGGGGGTCATTATAATGGTGGTGAAACCGCCACCGGCAGGCTGCCGGTTGCAGTTTCAACACCATCGCCAATCACTTCTCCGCCTGCCATATAATGATGGCGGGCGGTGTGCTGGCGGACGGAAAGTCTGCCCGCCACGGGTCCGTCACAGGAAATTGTTCCCATTGCCTGTGGACCCGGCCAGCACCCATAAACTGGTGGCAGTACCTACCAGGCACCGCCCGCCAGATTAGGATGCTGCACTCTGCAAGCCTTTGAATGGCGGTTCCTGCGCCATTCAGAGGTTGGCGGAGATTGACTTTGGGGCCCGTCGCGGGGCCCCCTCCTGCGGGGGCACTTTTGTTTTGTGCTTGAGGGGCTCTATGGTGACCCCCTACATTTCCCTGCACCAGGGGGCAGGCACTGTGCGGTGCCTGCTAGGTAGTGCAGGGAAAAACAAAATGTGCACTTTTAACATTGGGGAAGGTGCTGCAGCCAGCGGAACCCGCTGCATTGTTAAAACTGCATTTTGCTTAGTAGTGTGTGACCGCCGCCATATAGGCGGGTGGTCCCTATCCCCGGGAGGATGGCAGATGGACTAAAGTTCATCCGCCATCGTAATGACCCCCTATATTCTTGTCTTCAATATTCCTGTCAGATATATTTTTGACAGCGCCATATTCTTGACACAAAAGTTTCTGTATCGCAATATTTTTTATTCAATAGTTTGATCAAACACTGCTGTAAAGAAATAAAAACTTTTTAAAATAAAAATATCAATGTCTTTTGGGGAATTGTGGCTCAGCAAATGGAGGAGACTCTGGGGTTTGAGGGAATGTCTGACAGGCAGCATCCCATTCCCCCATGCTGTTGTGTTTAGTTTTATCAGTTGTTTTCTCTTTCCCTTACTCTTGAATCTCCCCCACAAAGCCTCTTAACTAAGCTACTGGTAACTTACCTAACTGGGAGACACTCCTGGTGCTGTCAGAAATTTGGTGCTCATATGCCTTTTGGAGGCGACTTGGCCCCAGGCAGGAAAGCAATAACACAAATGATAGTCTAGCCCTCTTTCTGCTTTACTTCTCCAATATTCTGAAAGTCTACCCCAGCACCTGTTTGGGGAAATCAATAGTGAAGTGGCTGGCTTAACCTGGAGAGTGTGTAGGAATAGGACTGCATTTTGTAAGTTGCTGGTTCCCATGATGAAAAAGATGGCTGGGGGATCCAAATCAGAACTACATTATCTGGCTGCCCACCTATATAGCTCACAGTGAAAGGTAATTCAAAAGCATGGTATCTGACTGAAGTCCATGTGCCAAGATTAGCTTTGACCCAATTGTTGGCTGAGTGAGATAGACAAAGGGAAGACCCAAAACTACTGGATGTCGCCAAGTAATGTTGGAGCAGGATGCTCCACAGAACAAAAACAGAAAGGTCTGTGTTCTGGCTCTACCACCACGGGCCCAATCTAGATTTACAAGATTGGCAGAAAGAGGTAGATGAAGCTGTGTGACAGAATCAGGGGTCAAACACAATGGGATTTTGGTAAATAAAGTCCAACACACATTCCAAACTTTGAGAGTGGAAAAGAATGTGCCTGAGGGACAATTTGTGTTGCTTTGTGCATTGGTTAGACCTCTTTAAAAAGTACTTAGGCTTGAGGGTCTTTTCCCGCAACCACAGGCGGGCTTGAAAACACTGCTAACACTGCAGGATAGTTGAAGGGCAGTGATGCAGTTGTACAGTGCACAGCCTCCTATGGTAAAAATTCCACTAGTAGGCCTAGGAGAGAAATGGAAATAATGGATGGTGAACTGGCGCACAGGGGTCCTGATTCACAAACAGAAGTTCCTCTTTTAAGTAAGTTTGCACTTTATAGTAACTTTACTACTTTCAAAATTCACAAACTCTGGCTTAAATTTGATGCCGCTTGGACAAGCGTCCGACCAGCATTGTTGTGGTAAAGGGACTGGCAGACAGGTAGTCAGCAGTCCCTACCACCTAATTAGGATCCAACCATCGTGGAGGCGGTCGGAAGCCTGCCTTTTGGCACTGAGTCTTGTGCTGTGGCCAGAAAAGCATGTTTTTAAACATTGCTAAACCCTGTGGCAGGCACCTTGCGGTACCCACCACATGGGCATGGATGTTTGTCAGTGCACTGGCCTCATAGCGAAGGCTGCAGAGGGAAGTCTGTTTATGACAGCCTCTTCATGGCAGTCGGACAGCCATTGAAAGGCCGTCAGCACGGGCCAGTGTAATCCTTATGCCGGTGCCTGAGCAGGCACCCCCCTCATTGTAGGGATTACATTCCGCCCGCGGGGCCGACAGGCTCTTTGAGAAGTTTGGAACTGCAGCGGTCGGTCCCACTAACATCCGAATGAACCTCTCCACATCTAAATAAAGACAGGTTACATACTTAGGTCTGAGATAAATGTAAGGTGAGCACTGATTTACCGGGTTGCTGCTACTTATTAATCTAGTATACACCACATATATGAACTTTATTAGACTCGAGGTATCTTCTCTCTTAGTTTGTTGAAGAATAGTATTTGGGAAGATGAGGGTATACGTATCAGAAAGACTTCTCACTCCTTCTTTAGTCTTGGCGTACTATTTAAGGAATCATGAGAGCTATATACTATATTTTGGTGTTAAGTGTTCTTATAGCGACAGAAAATAACTCCTCTGAGTGAACCTTCAGTCTCTATAATGATGTGTTTTAGCCATCATATTGGTCATTTATTTTAATATTGTTTTGTTTCAGGATTTGAGTTGATTCGATTTCGTAAACATGAGCGAAGCAGATGGTAGCATAGGATTGTTACCTCCTAACATAGTGTTGCTAACTCCAAAGTCCGAGGACTCCTTCAACAAAAAAAAGATTTTCATATGCCAAAATAATCCAAAAGAAAAGCTAACATCAACTGTGGCTGGACAGAAGAGAGTTTGTGATGCTGCAGAAATACGGCAAGACGAAGTTCACAAAAGAATGAAACTGAAGATGAAGAGAATCAAATTGGATCAACTTGTGCAAAATCACTGCAAGCCATCAACACATCCCAGTCTACCAAAAGGTTTCAAAAGGGTTGAGGACATGGATCTTCTTCTACCAATGCTGCGGTCCGCAAAGCTGATTTAACTGAATTTATCATATCATGTTTTCAGTGCAGATTGAAGGCTGAAGAAAATCCAGTTCCTTCGTGGGCTGGAACTCATGCTCTGATCTCCCAGAATGCCATCCCAATGAAGAAGGTTGGGTTTTACCAGTAATACCTTCTCCAGTCACGAACTATGCAAAAGTATACATAGTTCTAAAACAATTCCAAAATGTGTGTGCTCAGCTTAAAGACCAGCCAATCCTGCCAATTTTCTGCGATGAAGGTCTTTTCCATATTGTAGCTGACATTTTTTTTTAACAATCCTGTAGAATTTGATGATTTATATCCAATGATAGGCCTTTTCCACATGACAAAAGTTGAATTGAGGTGTGCAGGAAGTTATCTCAGTAGATGTGGCATAGGCAATACACTTATTGAGGCTTAAATCTTTGGAAACAAAACTGTCCAGTCAGTATTGAGCGGACCTCATTATGTTAGTTCGTTTCAAGGTATGCTCATCAAATCTGAAGTTAGAGAACCATTGGGCATCATTACAATGTCTGCCCGCCACCGTAACTGTATGCAGGACCGTCTGCCAGGGATGCGGCAGTCCGCACCTGCAATTATGATGCCACCGCCACCATGGCGGTGGCATCCCCTATTCCCAGCTTTGTGGCAGGCGGTGCTCACAGCACCACCCGCCACAATGCTGGGAATGCACGTTGTGCATTGACATGCACAAGGTGACAGGCACCGTGCGGTGCCTGACACTTTGTCCATGCCAATGCAGGGGGGTACCATAGGTATCCCCCATGTGCACCCCCACCCCCCCAACATTCTGGGGGCCAGCTATGGGCCCCCAACAGTGAAGACCGCATGCCTTTCGATGGCGGCAATGCCGCCATGGAACGGCTGCTTTCTGCTATCATCATAATATGTAGGGCGGTGTCTTGCAGACACCGCCACCATATTATGCATGTTTTCCGCCCGGTCGACGAGTCGACCGGCGGAAAAGCGGCCGGCGGTCTTTCCGTCCGCCGCGGACCCCCAGCCATCCTAATATGGCGGGGGGGAGGCCTTTTAGGTGTGGATGGCGGGTGGATCGCCCCCATCGGACCAGCGTTGGCTACGGCTGGCCCGGCGGGGACGATCCGCCCGCCATCCTAATGGGCCACATAGTGTTGGAATGCTTTCTGGAACAAGAATGACAAATTAGATTTTGCATATCTTATCTCAGAAGTGAACAAGGCACAGGGTGCACTTCATTCAAAAGACATAATGCGAAGCCAGGCGATGTTCAATACACTCAGTTCAAAACCCAGTTAATAGAGTTTGTCAAAGAATATGAATAAAAATCAGAACTTTGCAAGTGCTGGGGAAATGTTTTACACAATAGGTCTAGTGAAAAACGTGGTACATGCTGATCAGGAATGTGATCAAGAGCTGCATGTGAAGACTGTGGAGTCACTGATTACTGAGTTTTGCATATTGATTGCATAAACTACCTGAGATATGGATCCTGGCATCTGAAACTAGTGAAGAAGCTAGAGGTGGATAAACCATACCTCTACAGAAAATTGATCCAAAGACATTGTGTGGTGAAAGACAGAGATCTCAGAAAAGCTCCAAGAGACTTTTTGGTCAGACACGTAAAAGTGAATATGTTGCTCAATGTCGGCTAGTTTACCATGAAGTCATTTCTATTTGCAGTCTTTTCATAGAGATGAGACATTCAGATTTAATGGATCATCATGAAACTGTTCCACACCACAAACTTGTGGGAAAGAGTGGGAACGTTTTAATAAACATGTTGACAGCCTTCTTCATTTCATGCAGCAGCAAGGAAACCACTTTGAAATGACTGAGCCTGTGCGACTACATAACTTTGTGACCAAACAATATGCGGATAATGATATGAAGACACGTCTACTAGATGTCCTGGAACATGGATTGAAACTATTCACAGAACTGAAGAAGGAGAGATTTGTATTGAAAAAGAAATGGCTGTTTGACATAATCACTAAAGCTAAACTCCCACGCATTTAATGCCATATTAAGAGTTTCACCCATCCAGTCACTAGAAAACAGACTACAAAAAAACAACTTCCACAAGTACATAGAGAGATGGATGTAGCCAAAATAGGGGTGAATTTATCAAGGACATTCTGTCGCATGATCTTGTTCCAAGGAACGCATTATTTGATGGAGATGCTGCAACCAAACCAATGAAGCACACATTTGTACAAGAACTTGAAAAAAAACCTTTCACCTGAAGAATTTCAATTAAATTAAAAAATGTGCCCTCATTGAAAACTGCTGTTGCTGTGGACTATATGTCACAATTGTGAATGTTCAAGATTTCATCCATGCAAAACTTCGGAGAGGTCCTTCATACTGTTCTACAGATATGAAAGTCAGTGTGCACTTTGCAAGAACTGCAAATTGTCTTTGACAGTTATATTGAACTATCTGTCAAAGAATGTGAGAGAATCAGAGGAATGTCTATAAGTGGAAAAACTGACCCTGCCTGCATCAAATAGTCAACACCTATGCCTGTGCTACATGATAAATTCTGGTCATCAACATCAAACAAAATGAACTTGGGGATGAAACATTGCGGATGCTTCAGTGAACACTGAATTTCCAATTATTGCAAGTCAAATGATTGTCAATGAGGAGTTGGTGCCTGCAGAGATTTATTCAAAAGGTATGAGCCATACCGTTCAAGAACTTAACAGAAAATTGGAGGAAGCTGACCTTAGTGTTGTGCCACATGCTGAGTAGGGTGTTCGAAATGGTTCCAATCAAGTCATTGTACTGTCAAATGACACAGATGGTATTCTTGTGCTACTTAGAATTGTTCCAATGTTCAGAAGTCAAGGATTGTCAGAGTTAATGATACGTTATGGAACATGCGAGAAAAGACACTTAATCCCGCTTCATATTCTGTACAAAAAACTTGATCCAGTGATGCCCAGTGTTCTTATCAAGGCACATATTCTTAAGGGAGAAGACACTTTGAGCAAAATAGTGACAAACCTCGGAGCTTTAACTGCTAAAACTGTGAAGTTTGCAAAAGCATTGCTGAGATAGAAGAAGAATCTGCCTTTAAAGACATAGAAAAATACCTTGTGCATGTGTGGAAAACGAGTAATGACTGTGACACATTTGACGATCTTCGGTGCAGTGAGTTCAAGCTATCAGTCCAGCTAATAGACCACCCACCGATGTCATATTCTGTGCGTGGACACATTAAAAGAGCATTCAACTTGATCAGAAGATGTGTAAACGTACATGTACTCGTACTTGCAAAACCTGTGCTACAAAAAGATGTCCCTGTCAATATGCTCTTCTCAAATGTTCAACATTCTGCAAATGTACCGCGAGTGATTGTTGAAACAAATAAATAAAGCGAACTATGAACATGTGTCTAAAACAGGAGTGATGAGCAACCTTTTTTTCATATTCAAATCATAAACATTGTTTGGTGTATACATAAAATGATTATAAACCATTATTATCTGTTCATTTCTATATATGTCTCTGGGGAGTTAATTTCTGTCTCTATAAGACTACTATACCCCCAAAACCTATGTTTTAACACCAAAATGAAGTATATAGACCTCATGGTTACTGAAATATTACATCATCACTGCAACACATCCATTTTTTAAAATGTCGTCGAGAAAAGTTCAGCCCAGATCAGCAATGTCTACCCAAGCTAAATTACTTCTCGAATGATCAAGTAACACAAATCAAAAATGAAATTCTCTGGACAACAATTTTTTTACGGAGGTATATTAGGGTGCCGGGATTATACCCTTAAAGAAGCAAAGTAACAGTAGCCATTTGCTAAGAGGACTACTAGACAGGGACCGAGTTTCCTACAGAGTTGACTGACTGGATGATGTGATACAGTAGGAAACATTCCAACTGATGATTGGGTTAAGCCTATAGAGAAAGGCTCCTGAGATGTATAGAACAGCTAGACTGCCTGAAAATATAATAGCTGGCCCTACCATGACCTATGGAAATATAGTGGAGTCAAATATGGATGGCTGAAGCAGACAATGTCGGTATACAGTAAGCTTCCCCCCGGACTTAGGTGACCTAAGGAAGGTGCTGCATGGTATTGACACTCCTGAATAAATCACAGTCATTATGTTAATTGATGCTGAAGGAACTTATGTGATCACACTTCTCACAATGTTGTAGAATTTGCAAAAATACAATAAACATATTTTTAAAACAGTTTGAACAAGACATGAGGGCTTCCAGTTTCAATGAAAATGATGAGTTGCAGTGGTTAGTCCAAGGAGGGCAGTAACACCAAAAGAAATCACGTCAAGTTTGAAACTAATATGCTCTAATATGTGGTCTACCAAATCGGTCGAGCCATTGACCAGCTGATGCAAACTGAGAATAGCCAAGCCATCCATCTAAGAGTGAGCCTCTGGGCGATGAGGGAATGAACAAGTATAAAAAAATCTCCTGCGATGATCATTTTGGAAAGTGTGAGGACTAAATGAGTAATAAGTATAACAAAAGCCCAACCAAAATGTTTGGCTATTGGAAGAGGATGAACAATGGATATTGTGAGCTATAGGCTTTATGTTTCTATTGAAGTTAGGGAGCAAGGTCTTCCCACAGGAGTCTGGAGCCACTCAGGTGGGAGTTCATTTCTTTATTTCATGGTAGGCCCTTAAGTTATATCAACGGAATATAGGTCCTTTCAGGGCTCTATTCTACCTCCAATTGTTCGTATCTCCTAGCTTCCACTGAGACCAGACACCAACTTTCTATTACCATCATTAACTCTCAGCATTCCAGGCGCAAGGTCAGATATGCACAGAATGGGAACGCATTGACTTCTACAGTTCCTTCCGCCCACAAAATCTGAGTTATAATTGGAGCAGGAAACTTTAGATCCAGATGGAACAGCAACTGCAAATCCAGACATACGATTCCCTAAGCCATGATTTGGTGATAGCAAGAATGCACAAATGATGTTCCCAGATGAAATCAGAAACCAGTATACTTTGCTTAGTTATGGAGGAAAGCCTCTTGGGAGGAGGCTTTTTAGAGTTTGGGGGAGGGACAATAAAGAGATTGTCAGAGGGTGATCAAAGCAGCAGAAAGGCGCTGCCCAATTTCAACAATTCTGTATGATGGTTGCCACTATCAGGTGTCTCGGTTGACCTTGCACCTTTGCCTGGACAGGCATAGATGGACTTGACTTTGGTGAGCCATCTACATGCCAGTGGTGTGCCCACTGAATGCAGTGAGTAGATTTAAATATGCCAGCAACATGTGTAGACTTGGTCGGCAGTTCTGTCATGAAACAAAGACAGACTGCAACACAAAGTTATGCTAGAAGAAATAAAAAGAAGACAAGAAATAAAAAAGTCCCAGCCAGTCTCACTGGAAAGCAGTTACTGGGAAAATACAATATTATAAGATAAAGGAATGCAAATAAAATGAATGAAGATTACTTAAAATTATTAAAGACCAATGCGTGTTAACTAAAATAAAAATTGTAAATTGTTAAAATATTAAAAGGGACCAAATCCCAAAAATAAGTATAGCAAAGTGTTCAAAGAAATAAACCCCAAACATTGATGATCTGTTAGAGTGACAGTAGAATTAAGGTGACCATGCTAAAAGTGCCTTTGAGCCCAGATTTCGTAGTGGCTTACTAAAGATCTTTATGTCTATTGTGTGTCACAGCTGTGTACTGAGATGAATAGCACCCACCATGCCTGCTTCAGTCCAAATTCTTTAAATAGCCTTCCTAATTTAAGCCCCGATTATGAGTTTGGCAATCTGAAAGCCTGACTTCAGCGGTCATTGTCTTCAGAAGACTGCAGCTCTGGCGGTCTCCCAGCCTGCCATATACGAGGTTTGCGATGGGTCGTCAGTGGTCTTCCTGGCAGCGGTCACTGTATTTCCATATTGAACAATGCATGTGTGTCGATTATGACTGCACATGTCTCGGCTGTGCACATATGCATGAGACGTGTGTAGTAATACCAACTACCTATTGCTAGAGTCTGGCCCATATGTGGCCAGTCCAGTCAATGGGCATATGGTACAAAATTGCACAAACAGGGTCATTCTCTTTGGGGTGAAGATGCTGCTGTGAACGGGGGACCTGGAGAAAGGGATCCACATTAGATTCTGATGGGAGTAACAGAAAATGGATGGGTATGCACCCCAAATCCTTTGTTTCCATTTACTCAAAGCAGGCAGCTCTTCAAAAAGCCACCTCATAATACGGACAGCAGTGTACCACTCTGTACTGCCCTATGAATGCTGCTTTCCTCCGACCGCCACCGCGGGGGTCTGCAGATGGCTGGCAGTGTCTGCAGTCCGTCGGCGGTCTTTCCACCAGCAATCCGGCAATCTCATAATATGGCACTTAGACAGCCGAGGTCCCAGTGTACGGTCCGACACCATATCCACCGAACTCGCAATCAGGACCTTAAACCCCATTTCGCAGCCAAATTATGATGTCCCTGTCTGCCTACAGGGAATCTGACTGTATTCTGTTCATCTGCCGGTGTGGCCATTGCACAGAAGTATAACAGGGAAAAGTAATGTTGTTTTAGTTCTGATAGGCAAATATTCAGGGTTTATTTTGAAAAGCATAAACACAAATGGCCCTGGCATGTTTTGGGCACTATGTAAAAACATCATCTGTGACTCGTGAAAGTTAACTTTCACATGATATATTACCACGAAACTCTTTATCAAGAATATGATATGCTGAAGGCAGCAAGTTCTGTTTTCGAAAAAATAGCAACTTCTCTAAAAAGCTTCTGAATATCATAGTTTAATGTTCCTCTGGCTTTGCTGAGATGAGTGGCTTGCAAAAACATTTTCTTCTGCTTTCTTTCAGTTGGTGTTCTTTCTTAATGCATTTCCCCTGAACATTTTTCTTCTCGATGGCTGAAGGCAGTGTAAATAGTTTCAGCGATAGTCAACATCTTTCAAATACCTTTACTTCCATTTTGTTTCTAAATTTCAGTATCTTGAGCTATGGTCCTTTTTCTTGGAAAGCGCTATCACCATTAGTATGATCTCTTGGAGCTCTTACTGCCAGAGGCGATTGTGTGGTTGCAGCTTGAAGGTGTAAAAGGAGATGATTAGATACCAGCAGCAGTAATTCCCAACCTAGAGAAAAAATGCTAAACGTTTTACATACTCTAGCCATAAAATGTTTGTTTTCGGTTCTGCAATTGCCCATATGGACACTGTTGTACAAGTGTGGCTCTGGGGTTGTATTTAGCAGAAAGACATGACTACACTCCTAGTTTCTCACCAAAGAGGGCCAAGGAAAAGTAAGAGTCCTACTGTAGCCTGTGCAGACAAGATGGTACATAGGGCCTGATTCATAAAGAAAAAAATGACGTTTTTGTGTATTTTTACTACTTTTTGGTATTCACAAACTATGTGCTGAGTTTTATGACTCCACACTCTCTATAATTATGTGTGTGGAGTTCTCCGCCCCAACTACAGAGAGTCCGGGTGCAGAGAAACTGCTGCTCTGACAGTGCTTAATTTGAGCCTGTGCTTTCCGGTGCTTAGCACCAGCACTCAATTGGTTTCTGATGCTCGGCACCGGCACCTAATTATCAAAACCATACTTAGAACAGTCTACCACATGGTGGTGTTTTTTTATCTAATTTAGAGATGAGCAGAACAACGGTTGTTTAGGAATACAATATACATTTAAACTGCTAATACCTGCCTCCACAGCCATTCCTTTAGATTTGGGGACCTAGAATAATCTAAACTGTCACATTTACATGCAAAAGAGATGGTTAGTAGTTTTTTTGCCAGCAATCACAAGAGCAATGGTTGGTGCAAGCTGCAGTGGCCTCCTGGTCAGAGCCCTGGCACTTAATATTTTACACATTAAGCACTGTCAGCTCTGCACATAGTTTGTGTATACCGAAAAATAGAAAACTTACACAAAAGTATAAGTTTGCCTTTGTGAATCAGGCCCAGTGAATAGAATGTGTAAATTACAGTGGAGTTGTTTCTTATTTGACCAATCTTCCCACAAAACTATCTCAGTATACTGCTGGTCCACAAAGGTCAAATACGTTTTGAATGCCATGTGTTTTTTAGCAAGGAATTGTATCTGAACATCAGAATCATATCTAAGCAATCATACACAAAAGTACCCAAAGTTCTCAGATTTGGGTACCCTGGTTTTGGGGGGTGGAGGGGGGTGTTATCAAGATCCCAAACAACAACCGCAGTGAAAGAGCCTTCGTGTTTAATAGCTCTCAATGGGAATTGCTCTAGACTGTTGTATTCAGTCAATGATCATACAAACATTCACTCTCTTTTCTGTTCACCTAAAACTATCTGTTTCACCCATTTCTTATTTCCAATTGGTAATTAGAACATGCAGGAAGGGAACCATTAACCTGGTTCCGAAGGCAGAGTCTGGTTATGGAAGTTGCTTGCACACCATCTTAGAAGTGTTTTTATCTCCCCTAAAAAGATTAATTCAAGATGATTATCATGGAATAGATCATTTTTTGATAACAAAAACACATTTTGAGTGGTACTTCTGTTTACTTGAACAATCCTGTGTTTTACATCTTCTTTTAAAGCACTTTGTGTGCTATAAAGGGTGGATCCAACTGGTATGTGGACCCTGAAATACAATGTAATGAGCACTTACCCCCATCTTGGTTAGTGTCTCTCGAGTTGCACAGTTAAAGGATGGCCACATTGTCACTAGCTTCTTTAAATATTGCTCTTTTTGCCTTCTTTCTCTATTACATTTATGATTCTTAAACATGACTTTTTATGATTATTCTTTGTTGAGAACGTTTGTGGAAACTTGTTCCTCATAGTAGTTCAAACATGCAGTAAGTTGAAACATGTTTTACTCTCTCCCCTATTCCCAATGTAGTTCAGGCAAACTGTGCCCTTCATCAGAGGACAAAATATTTACAATCTGAAATCAAATAATAATAACCAATAATTTAACTCCTGAAGCAGAGTTTCAAACAAAAACAACATTACTAATTATATTACAAAATGTCGCACATTGATTTCAGTTCTATATACAAAGGATGGCAGCATTTTTGTGAGCGTCAATATTGCTAGATTAGAGCATGAGGTTGAAAAATACATAATGAAACTCAGTGAACATGAGGCACACCTTTCTGAGTGCCACACAGTTTTGCTCAGCAACCTGAACAAGGCACTAACCAAAAATGTCTAGACCCCTGGGATGCAAGTTTCCACATCCCCATTACAAGTAGAGAAGATACTTCAAACTTGCAAGAAGGGAGTGGCCCATCAGAGGAAGGAGTGCCTGATATGGCACACATGAAATAGACGCAATGTAGTTAGTTATACTGCTGTCTAGAAGGAAACCTCTTCACACAATTGTCATGGACACTCTGGGGCAGGTAACTATCTTAGATGTTTCACGAAAAGAAACACATCTTCAGTGATGCTTTCTCAGAAATTATGCTTAATTGAAGCTGTGCGGGAAATGGCAGTGGGAAGGATTATACCTCCTGTTGGACTTGGCCCTCTCTGCATGGTCATCCCCAAAGGTTTTGCATTCACACCTCCTTTTACTGAATTTCATTTTTCTTAGCATTAGGACTCTCGTCACTTGAACACTGCTAAACAGTGATAAAGTGCTTGTGCTCTTGCCTTAAAACATGGTAAAATTGGCTTACACCCAATTGGCTCATTTCATTTACTTATAAGTCCTTAGTAAAGTGGTACAACATGTACTCAGGGCCTGTAAATGTAATGCTACTAGTGGGCCCGCAGCACTTATTGTACCACCCACTTAAATATCCTCTTAACAAATGACTCAGGTCTGTCATAGCAGCCTGTGTGCAGTTTTAAACTGTCAATTCAACTTGGCAAAATAAAGCTTTTGCCAAGCCTAAAACTCCTGTTTTAATACATATGTCACCCATAGGGTAGGCCCTAAACAGCCCACAGGGTAGGGTGCATTGTATTTAAAAATGTGGACATGTACTTTAAGTTTTACATGTTCCGGTAGTGAAAAACTCACAAATTTGTTTTTCATTACAGTAAGGTCTGCCTCTGACATAGGAAAACATTTGGTTACCTTATTACAATTAATAAGTGCAAACTTTAATTTGGTAACAGGTAGAGATGTCTTGTTTGGGGTATAAAGAACTGTAATTTAAAATCCTCTTTAATGGTAATATCAGATTTTAAATCACAATTCTGAAAATGTCATTTTAAAACAGTTGGCATTTTCTTGTGCTAACCATTTGGTGCCTGCAGCCTGTATCCTGGATCACAAGACTGGCTACAGTTGGCAGTTGGCCTTTGTGTATTCCTCCCAGATAGTGACACAAAGGGGGTTGGGCATTGGCAGAATGGGCCATCCTGGCAGAATGTGAGGGGTAGACCTGTGCACAGTAACACTTACATTTTAAAGGCGCTGCCTTGGCACAGACACACAAAGAACTTCACACTAGCCTTTTGTTACCCCAGACCCTGTAGTACCTGGGCAGGGAGGTGAATATTTGACAACCATCTATGAGGGAAAACTCCAGCAGTTTCTTTCATTTCAAAGCTGGCTCAATGTATAATATTAGGACCCTCAGACTCACTCTTCGGTACACTCCTAGCCCTGCTAAGACTATAGATTGACTACCCTGTACTCCAGAGGACTGCCCTGCTGCTTGAGGCCTGCCTTGTTTCTCAGGGGACAGTCATTCTGCTTGTGGTCTGTCTCTTTGTCAGAGGGCTGCTCTGCTGCTGCTAGAGGACTGCCCTGCTGCCTGAGACTTTCCTTGTTCTTCAGAGGACTGCTGCCCTGATGCTTGAGGCCTCTCCGGTACTTCAGAAGACTGACCTTCTGCTGGAGGCCTGCCTTGCATATTTGGATGAGAAAGGACCATCTCCTTTCCAAGGGTCAGTTGGCTGACCTCCTGTTCTTCCCTGCAACTGGACCTGCCTGAACCTGCAACTGAACCTGCCTGAGCCGTGATGGCCTCTACTGGAGTGAATTCCTGATTCCCAAAAGGAGCCTTCCCAGGTCCTGAACCCTTAGCTAGCATCTGTTAAGCTCCTCCTGTGAAATCCTGAAGTTTTAAACTCTGCGAGAGCCGCACTTTGAGAAGGTAACTATTTCAGCTGCACTAACCTGATCCCTATATCCGACTCACACTCCATGGCGGTCAGGTTGAACTTGTGACTTTGTCCCGGTCTAGCGCAAACAGATACCCACAGTTAGCGCTTTCTGCTTCTTGGCGCTATTTATATTTAAACCTGTAAAATTGCACATCTCTGGTTCTGTTGCAGCGTGGAACATCAAATTCCCCCTTCGTCACAGACCAAATACCCCAATAACAAATTCACTCAAATACATTCATTGGTGGGGCCCATAACACCAACACTCATAATTCATTGATCTGCTTCCCTAGAGGAATAAGTTTCCAAATGCTGACATGAAATAAATATCTTTACCTAAACCCTAAATGCATTGAATACTCTATTAACTCCAACCTTGGGATATTCCCCTCATTGGGTGATGAATCAGTTAGTTGTATATATGATTTAGTGATTCAATTCATTTATCTATACTCTTCTCTTATTCTAGTTTCTTCAAATAATCGACACAACACAGTTTTCAATTAATTAAACATCATTTATCTAATAAAATTGCAATTTGTTAGAAAATCATTGTCCAAACCGCAGAACATTATATTTACCTAATCTGGCTAATAGTCGTCCTCTAAGTCAGTCAAGTCGTGGAAAAATCTTTAAATTCATCAAAGTTACGCCGCAATTCAGTCTCTCATAGATTCAGGATAACAGCTGTCCAGCAGTGTCACCGTCCTCTCCGTCAGCATAACGTCAGGAAATTAAAGTTCGTCAAAGAAGGACTCCGCTAATTCACTTTTCTACCTACTTTTATAATGAAACTAATGTCAAAATGTATCAAGATTGGGATTTTAGATAGTCCTCATTGGTGAATTTGGGGTCGATCGGTAAAGTTCTCACATAGGCTGCAAGATTAAGTCATCGCATTTGCTTGTTCCGGTTTTAAAGACAGTCCATTGTTGTAGTTTTGGCAAAGCTCCCATAGTGTCCTTGATAGGACCATCGTCTCCTGGGGTCAGGACGAGGCCATTGTTGCTGGCGGTGATGCATGCGCACTTCACCCAGAACCTCGTTAGACAGCAGCAGTCACATTGTACGTCTTAGTCAGCCATCTTGAGGAAGGCCAAAATGGTCAACTTAAGCAAAACAAACTCAAAAACGTAATGAAAACATGGAAATGTCTAATAAAATGTTAAACCCTCACTAATTCCCTTATGTGTAAGTAATTATCTAGCAGAATAGCAACATTCAAAGCGTTTATACTCACTCAGTGATGCGCAACTTACAATTACATCACAAAAGCAACATATATCATGCAATATTCTAATTTTTCTACCATTAGTATGCGTACATATGTTAGTATACAATTAGTTTAGCCATGCAAATGCAAATCCCACGTGTAATTCTTTTGTTAATATAATTGGTAAGTCTTCCACTTCAAACAAATTAATACGGTTACTATTAGCTGATTATTCAGATTAATATAACCATGCAGAATGGGGGGGTATACAAAATTTTGTACTACCCGCTCCAGCAATCCCCCCTTTGGTGATTATATCACCACACCCAAAAAAAAAATTGTATCCCCCTTTTACGGAATTTCAAAGTGATTTCTTGTTTCTATTCATATTTCAGTTTCCCCTGTTTCTTCTCTTTTTGCTGATTTATACATAATCTCCTTGATTTCTTCTAATTCTATTTCTTCAAATTCTCTTTCTTGTTTCTTATCTCTTCTCCTTAAATTTTCTCTTTTTAATCTTTTCAGATTTTTATCCTTTTTACGACAAATACATCCTAATCTAATTATTAATACTAAGAAAATCACACATGTTAATGGAAATATTATCTTACCTAAAAATGTACTACCTAGTTTTACTACAAAATCTTTAATAGCTGATAATTTCTTTCCAATCTTCTCCCAAACACCTTCAACCTCCAGTGGTGCAATTTCGTCATGCAATTCTGTAATATTTTTAATATAAATTTTCAAATCTCTACTTTCGTCAGGAATGTAAGTACAACAATGTTAAACTTTCAGCATTCCACAGACTCCATCCTCTTTTGCCAATAATATATCAAGGGCAAGTCGATTTTGCATTACCATAGCACGCATGGCAACCATTTCAGTATTTACCAATAAGAATCCTCCAGCGGTGCTTGTTAACAAGCGATCCACTACTGTTGAAAGTCTTCTAATTTTGTTTGCATTCAGAGATATTCCCACTGCGGGTATCAATGCTCCAAAAATGTCACCCACAATTTCTGTCCAAGATTCTATCTTACTACATGCTAAATTACTACCTAAACTATGTACACCATCTTCTCCTCTATAGATATGGAAAATCTTTGGAGAAACCAGGCCAACATAACATGTGCCATACCAATGGTCTGGCAAACGATAATATGCCCTGTTTCCACAAATAAAATACAGTCCTGGAAAAACTGGATCTTTTCCACCTTTAAATCCCCATCCTCCCATGATTCGGTATGTATCATGGCACTCGCTATTCCCTACAAAATAATGATCATATGCTGTTTGATTCCTTCTAATACCCAATTTCCCTTTCTGAGCCCAATCTAAAGCCATAGTTGGGCTTGTTTCCCCTTTCAAGTGTTTTTCTATTTCTACATCCCAAACTGTTTTCTCCACTTTTCCTTCTGAAGCCTTTCTTTGCATTTCCAATCTCCTTTCTTCAACCATATCTAAGAATGTCTTCTCTTCTTTCTTTAAACTGCAAGTCAAATTATTTCTAAATATGTATTCTAATGTTAGTTCTTTAGTCTCTAAGAAAAATTCATCTAATACCTTTGCAGGTTTGACCTTGTTTAGATTGTTAATTGACGGTACTTGTGAAAATATAGTATCAACATCTGAAAAATAATACTCTAATTTACCTGTTTGATAAAATAAACTAGCTATTACACTACATGTTATTCCATAAGTTACTAGAAGGTGATGATACGTCACTCCCTCAGATACAGATGCAGGTAACTGTATACACACGTAGCAATCCCTTACGTCCATTGTCTTTACATATTCATACAACAATTTTGAAAACACATTATTAGAAAAATCTGTTATAGACTTGTCTTTATGTAAATAATTTTTATCTATTCTAGTCGGAACTACCTTTTGAATTTTCCCTATATAAGTTATGTTTTCACTATGTCCTTCTAATGTATCTATAGTAACTTAAAATGAGATTAGGAGAGCAAGTATACTCCATAGAAGCATTAATAATCCTGTACAACACATTTTACACCATCTCCTCAAAAAGGTACATCTACCTTTGCTACTATCTATGTTTGCCATCTTTGCTAAAATGGACCGTGTCTTTTGACTTTGCCTCTTCTACTTCACAACTAGTTTTTCAAACCCAAGGCTCTAAGCACCTACTTGGTTCTACCAGTTTTTGTCTTTTTCAGTATTTTATTGTCTTTCCATCAGTAGTTTTCTTGTCTCATTCAGTTTGGCATTTCATCATCTTTCACTTTTCCTTCGTTTTCGGTATACAGAATGTCCTGAACATCCGCTTCTTCTCCAATATCAGACAAGATAACTCTCAGGATTTCCGATTCTTCGTCTTCCTCAACCACTTCCGCTACAACCACCTCTGGATTTCCTTGGCTATCCGCCTCTTCTTTTACTTCAGGCAGGGCCACATACGTCCATTCTGGCGATTTATACTTCTGGTTAGGTTTCCTTGTTCTTTTGCTTTCTTTAACTACAATTGTTTCTTCTTCTTTTGATTTCTCCTGACTCGTCACTTCATTCACCTGTTCAGCCCTTGGTAAATTTACTCGTGTCAGCCGATATCTCAATCTCTTTATTTTATTCGGCCAAACGTCGTCCTTTGCAGCTCTTTTCAATTTACTCCCTTTTTCGTTCTTTTCAGTTCTCCAAGCTTTCTTTCTCAGAACTCGACCTTCAGGTATCTCATCTTCGCTTTTCTCTGGCTCTGTTTCAACTTGCTTTTTACTCTCAACAGTTTCTTTTTCCACAACTTCTTTTGTTTTCCCTACTTCTGTCCCTCCTTGAATCTCCGGCATGCAATCTTCCAGCAGACTACTTGTCCCTGCTTCTAACTGGATGTTGGAGTTCCCTACACCTCCTCGGGGGTCTTCCGTAATAATCTTTCCCTCTCTCTCTGTATCTGGCACCTGTCAATCTAAATGTGTTTTTTCAGGTGGAATTTCCCTCAATCTTTCATCTGGCACTTCCTTTTCATGAATCTCTTTTATTGTCTCTTCACTGTCCTTTTCTTTTATCTTCCCTTGTTCTTTCCTGGAAGATTGTGCTCTTTGTTCTGTCTCTGAGTCTGAGCTGGTATCAGAAATCTGTATCCTTCTCCCCAGGGAATTACTTCTGGGGACAAAAGTTAAACTTGGTTCTGTTTCCCCCTTTCAGGGTTTTCTTTGTCTTTAGGCTCTCCGTCACCTGACTCAGTACTGGATTCTGATTCGTTAAAATACTCCTTTTCTGTGCTGTCTACTGGAGTTGGAATTCTCAAGGTATGACTTGCATGGATCCAGTTCTTCAATCCAGCACACTTCACAGCTGTTGTTGTGGTCAAGATGTTTCTTCTTCTGTGGACTTTTATTCTTACCCAGTCCCCTGGGCTAAGATCATGGGCTGGCTTCTTTTCAAGGGTGGTGACATCCGCTCCAACCTGATGAAACACAGAATGAACTGCGTCAGCCAGGCTTTTACAGTATTCCAACACCATGTCATCAGTTATAGTCATCAGCTTGTTGACTGGTAAAAACACGTGGCGCATGGCTCGTCCCATGATGATTTCATGTGGACTCAACCATGTAGTTCTGTCTGGAATTGATCTAATAGTCATGAGTACTAGAGGCAAGACATCAGGCCATTTCATACCTGTGGCTAAACACATTTTCCCTATTCTGTTTTTGATAGTACCATTCATCTGTTCCACCACACCAGAAGCCTCTGGTCGGTAGGCACAATGTAGTTTTTGTCGTACATTCAATGCTTCACAAATAAGTTTTATGATCTCATTATGAAAATGTCCTCCTCGGTCTGACTCAATTGTCACTGGGAACCCAAATCTAGGGATACATTCCCTAAAAGGCAATTTTGCCACTGTCATCCCATCATTTCTTCTTGTTAGAAATGCCTCTACCCATCAGGAAAATAGACAGACCATGACCAAGACATACCTCAACCTGTTACAGGGAGGCATTTCAATGAAATCTACTTGCATTCTGGTAAAAGGCCCTCCTTCTCGACCTATTGTTTCTAGACTCACTACTGTCTTTCTTCCTGGATTGTATTGCTTACATATTAGACATCTCTGACAAAGACTTTCTGCTACAAGTCTGAACTTTGCATTATACCAGGTTTGCTTAAAGGACCTGATCATAGCGTCTCTCCCTATGTGTCCCTGTCCATGATACATCCGTGCCATGGCAGACATCATGCTATCAGGCATGACTGGTCTTCCATCTCGATAAACCCACACATGATCTTTCTCTCTTGGTGCACATCCTGCTTTTACCCACTGTTTTATTTCCTCCTCTCCTGCTTCTTCCTGCAATTGTCTTACTTCTTCCCATGTTCCCACTGTGTTAGTAAACATTGAAATGCAAGAAATCACCTCCTTTTCC
Source organism: Triturus cristatus (assembly GCF_964204655.1). NCBI lineage: Eukaryota > Metazoa > Chordata > Amphibia > Caudata > Salamandridae > Triturus > Triturus cristatus. Next base: position 822,834,946 of record NC_140591.1, read on the forward strand.
TTAGCCCGATTGATTGAATTCTGATTTCGTGCACAGTATTGCGCCATGTCATTTGCAAATTTGTTACCAGTAGCAATATAATCACCACTGCGACTATGGGCACCACATTTTACAACAGCCAATTGCCTAGGCAGCTGTATCGCCTCAAGCAACTTTCCAACCACTTCAGCATTCTTAATAGAAGTTCCACTTGAGGTTAGGAAACCTCTCTGCAGCCATATTTGGCCGAAGTCGTGGACAACTCCATAGCCATACTGGCTATCAGTTATCACAGTCACTCTCACACTTTTCCCAATCTTGCATGCTCTCGTCAAAGCAACAAGTTCAGCTACTTGGGCCGATTTCACTCCTTTCAAATAGGATGCTTCCATTACTGCTGCAACTGTACATACCGCATATGCTGCACTCAATACCCCATCATCTGTCCTCAAACAAGATCCATCGACAAACATGACAAAATCACTTTCTGGTAAGGGTTCATCTTTTATGTCAGGTTGTGGTTTTGTACAGAAATCAAGTACATCCAGACAGTCATGATCTGCTTCATCTCTTACTTCCACATTCTCTGCATCAGGCAACAATGTTGAAGGATTCACATTCACGCATCTCACAAGACTTACATTTGTTGCACCCAATATGACCTTTTCATATTTAGTCAGCCGACTGTGTGTCATATACTGAGTACGACTCCTTGTAAAAGGATCGCCACATAATGAGGTACAAACACTTTCACAGGATATCCCATCACAATTCCCTCACTCTGTTCCAAACTTCGACATGTAGCAGCTACTGCTTTCAAACACCCAGGTAGGGCTACAGCTACTGGGTCCAACATTGATGAAAAATATGCAATTCGTCTCCTCAGTTTTCCATGCTTCTGTACTAGAACATCCATTTCTCTCACTGCAATACAACTCAAATTCTTTCTCATAATCAGGCATACCCAATGCAGGTGCTTCACACAACCCATCTCTCAATCTTTTGAATGCTGCCAATTCCTCTTTGTTCAAATCATTGGGATCTTTCACATCACTTCTTGTCAGTCGTACCAAAGGTTTTGCGATCAATTAAAAATTGCTAATCCACTGACGACAATATCCAACCATTCCCAGAAGCATTCTCACTTCTCTTTGGGTCATAGGTGGACTCATTCTTTTTATGATCCTGATTCTGTCTATGGTTATCCTTCTCAGTCCTTTTTCAATGTTATGTCCTAAATATTGTACTTCTTTCTTACAAAATTGTAATTTCGATGGTGACACTTTCAGTCCTCCATCTGCCAAATGATTCAGCAAGGCTACCGTGTCTACCTCACAAGCTTCATGGGTTTTTGATGCCACAAATAGGTCATCGATGTATTGAACTAGTACAGAATTTTTGGGCATTTCTAGACTTTCCAAAGACTTCTTCAATAGCTGATTAAATATTGAGGGGCTTTCTGTATACCCCTGTGGAATTCGGCACCATGCCAAAATACGCTCACCAAAACGAAATGCAAAAATGTGCTGACTGTCATGGTGCAAGGGGATGGAAAAGAATGCATGGCATAGATCAATCACTGTATACCATTCTGCATCAAGGGGAATCTGATATAAAATCACAGATGGATTCGGTACAATGGGACAGCATGGTACAACAATTTTGTTTATCTTTCTCAGATCTTGTACTATCCTGAACTTTCCAGTAGGCTTTTTCAGTCCCATTATGGGTGAATTACATGGACTACTCATTATTTCTCTCAAAATTCCTTGTTTTATCATTTTCTCAATCACAGAAGTAACTCCTTCGATTATTTCAGGTGTCAATTTATATTGAGGGACATTTGGATAACTTACTCCTTCTTTCACAGTTATTTTTACTGGGTCTACATTTTTCATCAATCCTAGGTCTTCTCCGGTGAAATCCTAAACTTCTGCTTTAACAGATTGTTTTAATTCTTTAGGTAATTCATCAGGGTTAAATACAGCATAGGTTCCAGTAACCTCCTTCTCCCTGTTTGCCATTGTCATTTTATACAGCACATCATCATCTGGTGTTTCAAATGCTATTCCATCTGGAGTACAAAATATAGTGCAGTTCATCTTGCACAATAAATCTCTACCTAATAAGTTCACAGGACTGGTGTCGCACACGAAAAACCGGTGCGTCTATTGGATACACCAACTACTTGGATCGTTTCATCCGAGAGAGGAAGATTCTTGACATCAGCTGTTCTAACAGTTGATCGAGTAGCACCAGTATCAACTAGGAAAGTAATATTTTCATTATTAACTTTTCCATCTACAAATGGGCCTGTCTGGTCTACTTCTAGAGTTGCGCCAAGTGCGCACTCTTCTTCCTCCCTTCGGCACCGTCAATAACCCTCTTCTGAATCACTTTCATCGCGTTGCAGCCAATACTGCGAAGCAGCGCTAGCGCATGGTGGTTTATTTACCTGTTCTTCGTTGTAAAATCCAGTTTCCTTACTATACTTCTGGAAATTTTTGTTCTGTGGAAAAGGTGGTTTTGGCACCTGATTCTGTCGTGTTACAACCTGCTGTTGTCGCTGCAGTTGACCACTCACCTCATTCTGCACCTGTGGATTCAATTTTGCATTTTCATTGTTAGTACTCGGAGGAAATTTACACTCGGATTTCCAATGCCCTATCCTACCGCAATTATGACACGGAAATTTCTTCTTAGCTTCCTCAATATTTCCTTTACCTTTTCCAGGATAAAATTTTTGTCTTGACCCTGCTTGTTCTGCTAATTGAGCTTCCTGTCTCTCTGCTACCTTTACTTGTGCCCACATAGCCTTTTCTTTCGATTTTCGCTGTTTTGCTTCAATCTCATCACTGAAATATTTAGCATGTCTCAGTACTTCGTCTATTTTCTTATTTTGCCAGTCTACGGTATGCTGTTTTATCATTTCACTAATTTCTGGACGAAGACCATATACAAACCTGTATACAAAATGACTCAAATCCTTTTCACTTAGATTTTCATCTCCACTAAATTGTTTAAAGGCCAAAATTAACCTCTCATAATAGGCATGTACTGACTCTTTGCTTTCCTGATGTGTTCTGTCAATTTTTACCCAGTCTGTCTCTTTAGGAGGTACTTTGTTTTTCAGAAATGCCCTAACCTGTTTGTATTTCTTCATTACCTCGGGGTCTGGAGCCCCTGTTTTTGGATCCCTTGGGTATTCTTGTGTCAGCCAATCTATCATGATTTTGCACTCTGTCCATAGATCTGCTGGTACTATTATGTCAAACAAGCTATTTAGATCAATCCACAATACTTTGGACAATTTTACAAATCTGTCCACCTGTCTATACCACTCGACGGGTTTTTCACGTAGTCGAGGGAAGTCATTTGTAAATGACAAAATATCTTGCCTAGTCCATGGGACATGTTCATATCCTCCACCTGGAATTTCTCTCATTGGGCATTCTGTCACAACCTTCTCTTTTTCTCTAACTGGGAAAGCTGAAAAAGTTTTATCTGAAACTTCATCTCATTTTGTATACCATCTACTCTTCCATTTGTCCACATCTACCTATTTTCTCAACAAAATAATTATCTCCTTAATCTAACCCATTCGTCCTGTGGTATTCATGTCCTCAATGTCTTTTTCAGTGAAATCTACCAGATATGGTTTCTATAGTGCTTTTACCTTTCCAATATCAATACCCATTTCATTTGCCACTTCTTCTAATCTTTCATGGAGACGGTTTGCTCTCCACGTTATGCTTTTACACAGAAATAATAATTCCTCATCTTGGTAAGTTTTTAACTTTTCCATAGGGATAGTTCCTACTATTAACTCTTCCAGTACCATTCGTAGTTTAGCCACATCTAGTGACTGAAATTCTTTGTCTTTCTTCTGCAGGCTTCTCAACCATTCACTCAATTCTTCTGTAGATGGTCCTACTGACTTCTCTACATTCCCTTGTCCAAAATCCTTTTGTGTTTCTGATATTGACTCCACTATTGTCATACCCCTTTCTGCACAGTTTTGGCCTACAAACGCGTTATTTGAAACATTTGGTTCAATCATACTCATTGTCTGTCTCCATGGATTATCCTTTTGACTCATTCTTGGTTGTTCAACCTGTTTATTACTTTTATAAGAGACCGTCAAACAATGTTCGCTATCTTTCTGTTTATCAAAAATAGGCATTACTGGACCTATCGTTACTGGAACTGTTACTGCTTCCAGATTATTGGTTAATTCTCGTATTTTCTCTGTTAATTCTAGGGTTGTCTTTGCTAGTTATGTTGAATTTTCATCGTTTATTTTACCTCCGGACTTCTTCTCTACCTCTCTAATGGAATTGTTTCTTCCCAAATCTTGGAACTCTGGTTCCGATTTTATGATTCGTACTGTTTCTTTCATTGGGGCACTTGGGGTTAATATTTCTGGTTCTGGCCGATATGGGGTGGATTTTTATAGAACATGTCATCGAGAACATCGTCCTCTGACTCATTCACTCCATACCCTCTCGATTCCACATTATGTCTCTTCTCTACGCACTTTCTTCCTTCATTCTCTCCTGCAGCTCTTACGGGAAACAAACCCTCAGTCATACTTGCATTCCGCCACCTTCTCATTCGATCATCATGAGTCTCATGTCTGTATGACCTACCAAACATGTACCTATACCCTCTGCCACTTCTCTGTCTTACTCGGTCATGCAGCTCATCTTCCCACTCTGTCAATGCTTCAAATTGTGTCAGTCTAGGTCTTGGTTCTAAATTCATCATTTTCTCTCTTAAATTTCTCAAAACTGCCAAATTAAATGAACCATGTTCCGGAAAAGCCAACAACCCGTCCTCTTCAGTATACTTGACCCAATTGTCTAACCAAATACAGGTGTGATATCCATATTTCGCAACCATAAAGGATGCGGGGTTTTTCGTTGGAGGAAGTAATTGTCCTTCCCTAGTTAGAATCGGTTTGTCCTTTTTAAACCACTTTTTAATTCTACCGAACCAGGACTTTTTCTCCTTTTCTGGTGGATCGTAATACATTTTCCTTTCTTCCGTGTATCGCTAGTACAGTTATTCTGTCCAATCATAGCGCGACTCACACTAACGCACCAATCCGGAGCGTCTATGTCACTTTTGCAATTGTCCAATCCCAGCGCGACTCACACTAATGCACCAATACGGAACGTCTATGTCACCGTGTGCCTCTCGACTCCTAGTGCGGTGCACACTAACGCACCAATCCAGAGCGTTCTACGTTTCAGACCGACTGTCCAATCCCAGCGCGGTCGATCTGACGTCAGATGCCGCTGCCGCAGCTCCTGCTCCTGTCTACCCCTCCTTCACAAATCCACTCTGTAAGTTTTGTTTCAAATTTACAATTCTGTTAGTAACAACACAAAAACACCACCATTGTCCACTTCGCTAACCATAGAATAGCAATAGACCTTTCTCATAATAATTCCGCCTTTCCAGAGAGCAGCGCTTACCTCTGCCCTACTACGGAATCGTTACTTCCGTTGATAAAGTAGCACATCCCTCTACCTTACCCTTCTAACAAGCATTAGCTAACCGTTTCTCCAGAATTAAGACACATAGTTGGAGACCCAATGCTCCTGAGAAATAAAACTAGAGTTTCACAATTAACCCGAATGCCTTCACATCCACGCACTTTCATACGAGAAAATGTAGTACATTCACACAGAATCCTGTCTTTCCCGAGAACAGCGAACAGTCTGTCCTACTACAGAATTATGACATACGTTAACAAAGTAGCACTTCGCTCTACTTTATCCTTCTAGCAAGCTCAGAGAACACCTGTTACCTTTCCAGTGATAAGCGTTATCGGAATGCCATTTGGACTCCTGGTACCTAAGACCAAAATTTCACAGGTGACCTTCGCTATCATACACACTTCTCTCACACAGAAAATGTCTCTAATGGCAACACACGACGATGTCACCGAATCGAACCCAGACAATGCGTCGTGCAACTTCAATCGTTACACGTTTCTCCCTGTGTACCTACAGGGCAACAACAATTCCGTCTTTCCCGAGAGCAGCGCTTACCTCTGCTCTACTACGGAACCGTTACAAACTTCCGACTTCCTACATGCCAGAAGCCGTGCAAACAACATAAAACTCGACACGACTCAACATAGAGTGTCAATACATAAACCAATATCAATCAATAACCAATAATCAATACGCAATTTACAAGCTATATTCACCAAACCAAAACAATAACAACCATAACTCTGCTACCAGAAAAACTGTTGCAGCGTGGAACATCAAATTCCCCCTTCGTTACAGACCAAATACCTCAATTACAAATTCACTCAAATACATTCATTGGTGGGGCCCATAACACCAACACTCATAATTCATTCATCTGTTTCCTCAGAGGAATAAGTTTCCAAACGCTGACATGAAAGGAATATCTTTACCTAAACCCTAAATGCATTGAATACTCTATTAACTCCAACCTTGTGATATTCCCCTCATTGGGTTATGAATCAGTTAGTTGTATATATGATTTAGTGATTCAATTCATTTATCTATACTCTTCTCTTATTCTAGTTTCTTCAAATAATCGACACAACACAGTTTTCAATTAATTAAACATCATTTATCTAATAAAATTGCAATTTGTTAGAAAATCATTGTCAAAACCGCAGAACATTTTATTTACCTAATCTGGCTAATAGTCGTCCTCTAAGTCAGTCAAGTCGTGGAAAAATCTTTAAATTCATCAAAGTTAGGCCGCAATTCAGTCTCTCATAGATTCAGGATAACAGCTGTCCAGCAGTGTCACCGTCCGCTCCGTCAGCATAACGTCAGGAAATCAAACTTCGTCAAAGAAGGACTCAGCTAATTCACTTTTCTACCTACTTTTATAATGAAACTAATGTCAAAATGTATCAAGATTGGGGTTTTAGATAGTCCTCATTGGTGGATTTGGGGTCGATCGGTAAAGTTCTCACATAGTCCGCAAGATTAAGTCATTGCACTTGCTGGTTCCGGCTTTAAAGACAGTCCATTGTTGTAGTTTTGGCGAAGCTCCCAGAGTGTCCTTGATAGGAACATCGTCTCCTAGGGTCAGGACGAGGCCATTGTTGCTGGCGGTGACGCATGCGCACTTCACCCAGAACCTCGTGAGACAGCAGCAGTCACTTTGTACGTCTTAGTCAGCCATCTTGAGGAAGGCCAAAATGGTCAACTTAAGCAAAACAAACAGAAAAACGTAATTAAAACATGGAAATGTCTAATAAAATGTTAAACCCTCACTAATTCCCTTATGTGTAAGTAATTATCTAGCAGAATAGCAACATTCAAAGCGTTTATACTCACTCAGTGATGCGCAACTTACAATTACATCACAAAAGCAAGATATATCATGCAATATTCTAATTTTTCTACCATTAGTATGCGTACATATGTTAGTATACAATTAGTTTAGCCATGCAAATGCAAATCCCACGTGTAATTCTTTTGTTAATATAATTGGTAAGTCTTCCACTTCAAACAAATTAATAAGGTTACTATTAGTTGATTATTCAGATTAATATACACATGCAGAATGAAGGGGGTATACAAAATTTTGTACTACCCGCTCCAGCAGTTCTACTGATTGGATTTTTGTAATTTTGGTATAATTTTATTTATTACATGTTACCCTTGGTTTCTGAATTGGTGTGAGATATTTCTTGTGTTTTCACTTTATTCCTGTTTGTGTGCTGCATAAATAAGTTAAGCCTATCTGTTTTTCTGCCAGGCTATCAGAGGTTTATGCACAGGTTAATTTAGTTACTTTTGTGGTTCACCCTGACTAGGATTGTGGTTGTTGCTTGATAAAGGTTTATACCCCCCCCCCCGCAATCCATAACCCAATTTCTTACACCTCTGTTCTTCCCTGTGCCCCCACCCTAAAGTACTGTGGTCACACAGAATGTGGTATCATCACTTTCTGTACTCCCACCAGTTTGATGGTTTCAATGGCCCTGCGGACTGATGGATTCCTCATTGCAGGCAGGGCCCCATGCTCAAGTGAATGAAGGCTTGAGTAGATGGATGGCAACTCTCTGCATGCAATCATCTTTCAAACAGTGATTGAAGACTGGGAGAGGGGGCGGTCAGAGACAACATTCTCAAGGGCAGGGAGAAATTGCTCTTTCTTCTTTGGAACCCATAGGTCTCTGCCATGAAACGTACCCCTCAGTGTATTTAAGAAGTGTGTTCAATTCGGATTAAGAAACAACGACCAGATGACAATAAGGCCAGCTTCACATTGAGGAACTTTCTTTGCTGGAGCACAGGAGAATCATGTTAAATAATGCAATAATGCAATAGTGGTGTCTTTCATCAACAAGCATAATATGTATTCTCCTCAACTGTGCATGAATGTATGCTGGACAGAATGTACTCATCAAATGAAATTATAAAATAAGTTTTCTGAACTTAATTTAGCCTCCAGAAAATAGATGTTTACACATAGAGGGACAATCATAAGGGGATTCCTATTACATCATTGATGGGCAGTAACACACTCATTGGAAGATGCATTTCTGGATGTGCACCTTTCAGGTCTTATCATATCCAAAATGCTTCATAAGCAAAGGAAAGGCTACCTGTACCAAATTATCATGAAGACTCCTTGATGTAGCAACCTATTTTGGTTCTAGGACCTATCAGAAATTAGGAGAAAAGTGAAGTTGTTGGTGCATCCTGGAGGGCTTGCCCTTTCAGCAAAGTTGTCTAGTTCCCCTAACTTGCCATCATTTGCTGAATTTGGACACTGCATTCATCAGACCTCCCTCCATGCCAAATCTTCTAGGGCTGCCTTCAAGAGAAAAATGCAATGTTTCATGTACCCACAAAGCAATCAACTTGGTGCCAGCAGAAGTCCTAATGGTGTAGGGTCGGTTGAAAGGCACTTAAAAAGATGACGAACATATGTTACTGTTCTCAAATGCATTTGCTCCCCACAGTGCAGTTCCAATATCTAGGCAGAGTATTGTAAGTCACGTCTTGCTGTCTTTAGTGTCTACAAGAAATCAGACAAATGTTTTTTCCACAAATTCTGTTGAACAACAGTTTTTATGGTCTTCTTCACTTCTAATCTTGTTTGCATTCCCCTCTCCAATGTGAGGTTTGAATATTTTTATGTCTCATTTTTCTCATAAACAGTCTATGACCTTCTGTGACAATTAGCTGGTGAAATGGAAGGCTAACTGCCTATGTCAAGCACAAATGTATACATTAATCAGGAACATTTTCTTTACACTTCCACCCTCTTCTGATGCAGAGAGCCCCCTCAGTAACATGGATGTTAGGGGATCTCACTGCTAAATATGATTTCCGAAACCTCAAGAGAAAAATCTTATCTCTTAGAGTACCCTTCAATGAAACAGTGAACTGGTATCTGAGTCTTTGGTCTTCTTGAGTGCTACTTTTAGCCACAGGGATGTGTCCTACAGCTCAGCATTTAGGTTCATAAGTTTTACGCATTAGGCATCAGATCTTATGCATTGTAACCTGCGGTCATGGGCAGAAACATCTTTAATATTTTTATCATTTCATAATTTTGTGTTTCCCACGCTTGGGTCGGAGGGGGGTGGCTGTGATGTGGCAGTAAGTACAAACAACTCACTAAGTTCAGCAATGCATTCATAGTTTTAATCCTCCTTCATCTTCCTCCAGACACTCTCCTCCACATTCTTGCACTATTGCTATGAATCTAAAATAAAGTGTACATCGATTAAAATTGATTGAATGCTAGAAGGACTGCTCAGATAAGACATGGGTTTCGGTGGTGTATTTACTTTGTGTCCAATATGAAATCTTACTATGCTCATCCCACTGCCACACAGGAACTGTGCAAGGAGATGAGGGCTGATAGGGAAATATATTTTTGGGTAAATGCCCCCTTTCCCAGTCTCAAGTTGCATATTGATAAATCCTTCAAAATATTTGTCATGCAGTTTCATAGTCAAGGTCCTGCATTCCAACTTCGGGTTATGGGGGCAATTTCAACTCAGAAGAGTCATCCTTTATAGGATGTGTAGACCTTCAACCACTGAAGTGGCATGCTTCATCATTGAGTCGGCTCCTCGTTGGGAGGGTGCACCAACGCCCAACAGGCCCCTCAATGGGGCTCTTTAAGAGAGAGTATCTCTCAGCCAGATGGTCAAGAGATAGCCTGGTCAACAGCAGTTGTCCTTGCTGCTGGGAGGGCAATGAATTCGATTAAAATTAACTAAGGTCACCCCAGTCACCTTTATTCTGAGTGAATGTTTTTGTTAACGGTTAAAAACAAGGAGATCTCCTGAGATAATGATGATCCGGAAGTTCATCTAAGAGTCAACATGCTTTTTGCTGCAAGTGCCCTCTGATGAGTCAATAGCAATTCATAAGGAGCGAAAAATTGAAAAATAAATCTACTAGGGTGAGCATTCCAGAACTGCGTGACTGGAGCTCACAATTAGTGACTGTAGCAAAGATTATTACCTATATTTTAACTTACAGTCCTATTTGGAAAGAGGGTTCATTAAATGAATGTGACACAGATTGTAAGTTGATCGTAAGTTAATCAGGCACTTTTGGGAGTTAATGGGGGGAGACTTCAAAACTGCTACTGGCTAACAAAGAAAGTCCCTGCAGTATGCGTTATCGCCTCAATGATCCTGAACATCAATTGATAGATAACACATGTATTAAGAAGTGCTTACTTGATGTCTCTGTTCGGGTATGGCAACTCTAAATAATATTTTCTGAGTCGCAGCCAAGCCCGACAACATAGTGGAAGCTTGTAACGCCAACTACGCCACCCTGATCGACAACCTCGGCCTTAGACAACTCGTCACCGCACCCACCCACGCCGCCGGCCACACGCTGGACCCCATCTTCTCCCCAGGCACCCACGTCGCCTTCGATCACACCACCAAACTCCACTGGACCGACCACCGCTGCATCCATTTCACCTTCAAGAAACCAACCATGCTCCACCGCACCCAACAGCAGCCTCGCCGCGGCTGGAGCAAAGTTACCGAAGACCAGCTGATCACCACCCTCGCCCAGAACCCACCCACCGACCCCACCAGCCCAGACGCCGGAGCCCGCAACCTCAGACAGTGGATCGTCCACTGCGCCAACACCCTCGCCCCGCTCAAGAAACCCTCCAATAGCCACGCCAGCAAGAGAGCCACCCGGTTCACCGACGAACTCCAGACCTCCAAACGCGCATGCCGGAAACTGGAGAAGATATGGCTCCACGAACGCACACCAGACCACCACGCAGCCCACAAGGTCGCCACCCGCAGACATCACCACCTCATCAGATCAGCCAAGAAATCCTCCTTCAAAGACCGCCTGGATAACAACGCACACGACAGCAAAGAGCTCTTCAGCATCGTAAAAGAACTCTCCAACCCCAGCGCCAGCGCCAACGACATCCCGTCCTCACAAGAACTGTGCAACTCACTAGCCATCTTCTTCCACCACAATATCGCTGACATCCACGACAGCTTCAACACCACGACCGCCCCGACTACGCCAGACTCCACCTCCCCTGCGAACATCACCAGCACCAACCACCTGACCTCCTGGTCCAACGTCAACGACGACGAGACATGCAAGGTCATGAACTCCATCCACTCAGAATCTCCGTCAGACCCGTGCCCACACCACTCATTCAACAAAGCAGACGCAGCCATCGCACCCCAACTACGGAAGATCATCAACATCTCCTTCGATACAGCGACATTCCCAGAAGACTGGAAGCACGCCGAAATCAACGCCCTCCTCAAGAAGCCCAAGGCGGACCCCAATGACCTCAAGAACTTCCGGCCCATCTGCCTGCTCCCGTTCCCAGCAAAGGTCATCGAGAAAATCGTCAACATGCAACTGGCCCGCCACCTCGAGGACAACAACATCTTGGACCTGTCCCAGTCTGGATTCAGACAAAACCACAGCACCGAGACAGCCCTCATCGCCGCCACAGACGACATCAGGCGCCAACTAGACAACGGCGAAACATCAGACCTCATCGTCCTGGACCTGTCAGCCGCCTTCGACACAGTCTGCCATCGCACTCTAAAGACACGCCTCCAAGAAGCCGGAATCCAAGAGAAGGCCCTTGACTGGACCACGTCCTTCCTCGCGGGCAGAACCCAGAGCGTCCGCCTCCCACCCTTCTGATCCAAAGCCATGACATCATCTGCGGCATCCCCCAGGGCTCATCCTGACGCTGTTCAACGTCTACATGGCCCCCCTCACACAAGTGGCCCGCCACCACGACCTCAACATCATCTCCTACGCCGACGACACCCAGCTCATCCTCTCCCTCACCAAGGACCCACACACCACCAAAACCAACCTCCATGAGGGAATGAAGGCCGTCGCCGACTGGATGAGGAGCAGCCGTCTGAAGCTGAACTCGGACAAGACGGAGGTCCTCATCCTCGAACCCACCCCCTCAGCCTGGGATGACTCCTGGTAGCCGACCACACTGGGAACAGCACCGACACCCACCGACCATGCACGCAACCTGGGATTCATCCTCAACTCCTCCCTCTCCATGTCTAAACAGGTCAATGCCATCTCCTTCTCCTGCTACAACACCCTCTGCATGTTCCGCAGGATGTACAAGTGGATGCTGACCGAAACAAGAAGAACGGTGATACAGGCCCTCGTCAGCTGCAGACTGGACTACGGCAACGCACTCTACGCAGGAATCCCAGCCAAACACCTATGACGACTACAACGCATCCAAAACGCCTCCGCCCGACTGATCGTCAACGTCCCCCGCCGCAGCCACATGACCCCCGACCTGAGAGACCTACACTGGCTCCCCGTCGACAAGAGGATCACCTTCAAGCTCCTCACCCACGCACACAAATCACTCCACAACGCCGGACCAGCCTACCTGAACAGCAGACTCAGCTTCTACACCCCCACCCGCCAGCTCCGCTCCACCAGCCTCGCCCTCGCCGCTGTCCCCCGCATCCAACGAACGACCTCCGGTGGCAGATCCTTCTCCTACCTCGCCGCCAAGACCTGGAACACCCTCCCTACCCACCTACGGCAGACCCAAGACCTACTCGCCTTCAGAAGACTCCTCAAGACCTTGCTCTTCGAGCAGTAGCGGCACCCCCCCTCCCCTCAGCGCCTTGAGACCCTCACAGGTAAGTAGCACGCTTTACAAGTACTCTGATTGATTCCTGTCTAGACTCCCTTTCACACTACAAAATTCTACATCCATACTGCATCATAAAATGGTCTGCACTGATTCAGCAGCCTCTCTTGATTGACCCGGTGAAGTTTCAGAGCACGGTGCATGGTTGCTGACTACGGCAGCATCTGAGTCATTGTGGCCTATCTACGTAGCCTGAGGTTAAGTGGCACATATGCAATGAGGACCCGACCCAGTCTGCCTTGGAATCCATTTAACCGTAAACAGTGTGCGCCCTGGCAACTGGGGTGTGTGGTGGTCCCTGGTGAACACACTAGGTATATCGCAGACTGGAGCCACTCGGAGGGGCTCTATGTTCATGGGTCAATATTGTATGCAGTAAACCCATTAATCACAAGCTATGAAGCCAACAGTTACATCAAAGAAAAAAAAAATCCATTTCTCAAGGTGCAAACTCAACAAAAGGCATATGGCAACACAAACGGTTTTGCAAACATGTTGATAAACAGCAGTGCCACAAAGACCACAATAAAGTCCTCCTACATAAAGAGGACTCCAACTATCTCCGGATATCTGACAAAAGCAGAAATCACAAGGAATAACTGCACCGTCAGATTCCACTGCGGATAAAATATGCTTTGCTGCAGGAGGAAGAGTACAAGGCTGCGCATTGGCAATGAGACGTACTTGTCCAGAGGCGAAGAAGAAAGCCCAGGATTCCCAGGATAAGGCTCAATCTCATGATCATGTCAGAACCTTATGTCCTGAGCATGGACAGCATACACTGCTCCTGGAAATGCTCCAGAACCACAGGGAAACAGACTGCCATACTACCTCTCATCAAATTACCTGCAGCTCTACATTTTTTTTTAAATTGGATCTTAGCTGCATAGTCTGGGCATGAAACATATGTTGTTGACACAGTCACCTTATTAAAAACAGTGACCCAGTCACGAACACCTTTTTGAATTTAGTTGACGGTATTCCCTAGCGAGGCTTCCACTGTATTCTCCACAGATTCGCTCACAGTGAACGTACAGAAGTAAACCAGCTTGCCATAGTCGACATTGTCGACTGTGGATTGATCTTGTTATACCACTGGTTGTTTCTAGAGCCAGGGAATAAGTGAACCGCAAGCAGACAATAGAGCGCATCATCATCAACGTTAGGGCGGTCTGTGACACAGGCTTGTGCTTTACAGCTTCCTGGGTTCCACCTATACGCCCAGGGTACAGATATAAAAGTTTATAACATACACCACAGAAAAAAATCACACGCCCAGGGCATGAATACTCGATGAGCTGATGTACAAAAAATATTTCGGATCATTTTAAGAGATGAAACTTAGTAAAAACGGTATTTCTGTATGCATCACGGTTTCCTGGTGAACAACTTGATAACTTATCTGTGAAATGGCAGTGCTCTCGAGTGTGAACAAATGGGAACGAGCATGTGGTTTTCTATACATTACATGTGAGTAAGTCTAGATATCCTTTGCAAGGACAAAAGGGCCGATATCAAACAACACAAAACGCATGCATTTGTACGGTTAAAGGTCTGCATTACACAGGGCAGTAGTAGTGCCACTTTTGGCGCCCGTAGCGGTCCCTGCGGTTGCCGCGCGCGGCGGCCACCGCAGGGTGGCTGGGGGGCTGCGCGGTTATTGCGATTATTTTGCCGCCCCGCGACGGCCGCAGGTGTGAGCGGGGTGTTGGAGGCAGTGGTCGAAGTGGGCGGGAACGGCAGGGCACGGCGTGCCCCTACTTCTTTAATTTATTAGGGTCCGTTCCCCTACTTTTTCATTTTAAACATGCGTCCCAGGATGCAAGAAATCATCAAGGACTATAGATAAAGCTTGGCGTTCGGGGAGGGGCGGGGTGAGCAGAGAAGGAAATGGATCTGTCTTTTCTTTCTGGCCCAGAGAAGACTATGACAGTGTCCACTTCTGCTCTGCCACTGTCAGCTGCCCCCCTTCTTCCTCTTCGTTCCTCTCTTTCTGTCTCTCTCCACCTCACTCAATGAAAACCGTGACTTCAAGAAACTGGTATTACCCTGTCTTTCCCTCTTTCGTTTATTTGTTCCCTTTTGAAATGGATCCAAAAAAAGAAAAAAAACTTCTGCTGGAAACGTGGTCTTTTTCGGAAATTTTCAATTTCAAAGTGCAGCCTCGAGATGGAGAGAAATAAAACATTCATAATATGAACAATAAATAAATAAATAACCACAGCAAAATAGAGCGGTCGCAAAGTGGCCAGAGTGATTTTATTCACACCCAAACACATTAGCGCCACTTTACAGTGTTTGCCGGTGAAGCGCTACTTTTGTGTTCTTGTCTCTCTTTGAACAACATTGTTTTCCCTGGGTGGGAAAGTGCGCCATTCCAGGAGGTACTGAAATGCCTGCTTGATGGGTGGATTGGAAAACAAAACAGGGGCTGTGTGTTCACCATACTGCTTATGTATTGTAAGGATATAAGCAATGGGCATTGAAACGGGTCCCTTCTGGGCCCTGTAGTCATGTCCATAACTTGTCAGGCAAAAGCACTCACTCATTTCTGAACAATGAGCGTAAAAGCGTTAAGGTAACCATGTTGTTCCTGCTTACACGCACCTGCTTTACTTAATCTAGCTTCCTGCCTATGAGTGTTTGCTTTTCCCTGGATGTTGTTATTTTCTTTTTAGGCAGCATATTGCTCTTGTCTAGTGCGTAATTTGAATTGAGTCGTATCCAGGTGTTTATAGTGGGGCACAATTGGGTTGTAGTTGAAGGCAGTGCGAGTTTCTCTCAGTGGGGCAGTATGGTGTTCCGTGGGGGAGAGGATGTGGCACTATGGCCAGAGCTGTCGAATTTGGAACTGGGGAACCAGGTTCAGCCTTCATGACCAGCCCACCAGACCACTCTACTGAGGGAGCATATTCCCATGCTAGACCTTAGAAGGCCCGGCAAGACCTTAGAAGCCCTGGTGTCTTAGCACCAGCAGGTGGACCCTAGTGGTGGCAAGTGTGGGTTAACATTGAAGGCCTGTCCACCACTATCCATACTGAAGTTCACCTCCAGTCTTGGGGGCAGGCCTATGAAGCAGCACATCCTAGAGCGACAGTGACTCTGTCACTGAGGTCACGGGACCCTTGAGCAGGGCGGCTCTAGGGCGATGCGACCGGTGTGATTACACCGAGCGCTGACTTTGGGTGGGGGCATTGTTTGGTTTTTGCAAGTATATTATGGTTTTCAAAGCAGTTGCTGCCTCCTTCCTGGCCTCCAGCAATTTTCGGCAACAATAAAAATGTCATGATAACTCCGGTGATTAATTTTCTAGTAGAGAGATGGTGTTTTGTCTAGTGGAAGTTTTGGCACATGGAAAGAAAGTGCAGAGGGTTAATATGCCTGCTGCTAAGAACATGTACCAAGGAGATCACAAAGTGCACATAATGTAAATAGGTCAGTGGGTTACTGCTTTTGTCAGAGATCCTAATGTTTCTGGCAGTTTCTCAGTTAAAATCCTAACATAGAACAGTGAGCTATTAACTGTCATCTAAGAGCTGCACTCAAACTGCAAGTTATAAATTAGAGCATTATGGTTTTTCCCCAAGTCTTTGATTATCCTATAGTTGCAAAAAAAGGGTTTATTTGGATAGAAATCAAAATGTGTGATGCAAAGTGCTCTGACACCCTACACTGGTATTAATGGGACTGTAATTTTTCTGACATTTTATTTTGACATTTTTACAGTCTAACAGCTAACAGTCTCTGCAAATATGTTTCCTTATTAGTACCAGTGTAACATACAAATGAAGCAGTGAGAAAGGTGACCAATCAACCTTTGCAAAGGGCCCTCCACTTCACTGCAGCACAAGTCACATTTTTTTGTAACTTTTGATCCGTTTGAGCTACAAACAATTTATTAGTTAAAATCGTCAGATTATGCAACAGATGATGTATTATGTGGCAAATATGGCAGAGCCATAAATATGTGGAAAACATTTGCAAACTAGGATATTTTGCCATTCGTGTTTGAACTGCTCTTGTGGAAAAAGGGAGAAGTGCTGATGACAGAAACTCCATTGCTCAGAGACAAATGGCTTGTGATTCCACTTTTCAGCATATTTGGGATGTTATGTGATTGGAAACATATTCCACTTTGTGAATGTATTTTAATGTCAATAACTCATATTAAACCTTAAATAAACATGTGTATCCATTGGTTGAATTAAAGAATGAAATGAGCTGTAACCGGTTAGTGAAATAGGAAACAAATACAAAAAATTGGGATATTTTGCTCTTTCAGTCACATCTCTGACTCCGCCCACTGACCCAATCCTGGGTTATTCCCACCCTCTGATTCCCCTCCCACAGTTCCCTAACTTTTTTTCCTCCACTTCGACCACTGGTTGGAGGCCACCAAAACTCATGCCGCCGCCCCCCTCCCCCCCCCCCTTTGCTACGCCACTGGTGGCACCAAGGGGAGCGCTGACGCACCAGGCAGCTATGCTGTGGCATTGTGTAAATGTGTTGCATGCTACAAACCACTGTAGCGAGGCATCGTGTGTCACGGAGGCGGAGGACGGCCCATAAAACACAACCGAGGCTGATGAGGAAGCAGAAGTGGAACATGTTTCACATAAACAGGATGTACATGTCACTATCACTAAGCACACATTTCTAATTTCGTATGAACTGACCTACATAATAATAATCGCACAAAATGGTGCAGGTTCAAAGATGTATTTAGAAAATGAAATGCTGACACCATCTATTAGTCCTGTGTCATGGCACCTCCATCCTACTCCGACCCTAACATCAAAAACAGCGTTCGCTCTATCCATATCCCTGCTTGCCCCCTCATGACTTTCTTCTGGTTGCCCACTTCTAACACCACCCAAAACCCATCACCCCTTGCTCCTGGAGCTTAATCCTTCTCCCCATTTTCACCCTAATTATCTTTACTCCTACTACACAATCCTTCCCTCAACAATCGTGTGCTCTGTAGTTCCTATTGTATTCCCCACACTGCTTGTACTAGTTCACCGGATTCTCATGGGGGTTTAGCTGCAGGGGTCGATTCCTTCCTCAGCGAAGTGAGGGAGATTGGAGAGGACAGGAAGAGAGAGGCGGAACAAAGCGGTAGGACAGCGGAAGGCAGCATGCCAATAGAAGCATCTAGCCCGACCAACAGAGACATGGTATTTCCTGCCTCTCCAGGATTAGGTTTCAGGCTTCCACCACTGCCGCAATCTCTGCTAACTACCAACACATTGTTTAATTGGGGGTTGTGACCCTGTTTCTGGCTCGTCATACTCCTTATACATGGCAGCTTTGCTCTGCTCTGTGGGCTGGGTAGACTTGGTCTCCTCCTGAATGATGTCATGGAAAAGCAAAGCATGCAGGGAACTATCGCCATGGAAGACATCTGGGCACTTCCCCTTCCTTCACAGTGCTGATTTTCCATTTCCTGGAGGGACACGTGGACAGGTGAAACACATGGTGTCAAGAGAAGATGTGTTGTTATGGGATGGTGATTTTTTGAGGCATTGTTCATGGGGAGTGTAAACCTCAGATGCAGGTGTCTAGTCATGTCCTATAAGACATTATTAGCTATTAAAGGCAGTTGTGGTGATTGCAGTGGTACTGGCTACAGCAGCTGCGATGGAGGCAGTAGATTGTGTTGCTGAAGATATAGTGGCTGCAGAGTTGGTGGCCGATGTTGTGGTAGTGCTTCTGGTGAGGCCACGTGTTGCACTCACAGCGGGTCCAAGTGGCTGACCAGAGGAAGGGCCCTCATCATGATGGGAGTCACCTGTAGAAGAATGAGGTGACTGGTGTACGGCTTATGTTCAGGCATCCTCCTCAGCCTAGTCCTACCTATCACTGGCCTCTTAAATGCCAGAGATATGTTGCTAACGTACAGTCAATGTCTTACCAAGCATTGTGCTAATGTCCAAATAACACCACGCAGAGGACTGCGAATATATGTGGATACTGGGAGCTTTTGGTCTTACAGAAAAGTTATGCCTTACAGGACCACTCTTTTGACAATGTTTTCAACCAGACAATCATGCCGGTGATAACAGAAGGTCTGTTCATGTGGTACTACCTCAAAGGGTAGGCACAACTGGCCTGGAATGTCGCTCTGTGAACAAAGACTTTGTGGTAAATATGACTGCAAACAATCCACCTACAACTAGCATATAATGCTATCACAACTGCACTATGAAGCAAAATTGTAAAGGGAATGTAGACCTATCGAGATACTGCTCGTAGATGCCTCCAAATGTTAAGCCTATGTTGACTCTTTCAACACCCAGCAGGTACTCCCAGGGTCAGTTAGAGTGGGGTTTCCTCCACCAATGGTCAAGGTGTCATGGTAGTCTATGACCAGAATGTCCCAAACCCTCCTCTTGTTGACGTCATTCAACTATCAGTGGCATAGCCAGAGCTTTTGCTGCCCAGGGCAATCCCTAAGTTTGCCGCCCATTGATGGCCTGTGCAGGTAAGAGCGGGGGGGCGACAGACAACGATGAGTGGGCGGGGCATAGGCAACAGTCGAAGATGAGCGACAATAAAATAAAAAAACTTACCTTGCATTCACCCCCACCCCCAAAAAAGTACCACCACTAGCTACGCCACTGTCAACAATGGGGGCGATTCACAGAACTAATCTGAGATAAAATCCTAAACTTACTACTTTTGGGATTCACAGAAGGTATTTAGTAGTAGTAAAGTTAGGACTCCTAAATTTACTACTACTAAATGCCTTCTGTGAATACCGAAAGTCGTAAAGTTAGGATTTTATCTCAGTTTAGTAGTAGCAAAGTTAGGAGTCCTAACTTTACTACTACTGAATGCCTTCTGTGAATACCAAAAGTAGTAAGTTTAGTATTTTATCTCAGATTAGTTTGGTGAATCGGCCCCAATGTTTTTAAAGTGTGCACTAGGGGTAGGTGGACACAGTGTTCACAATGTTGATGATTGCATGCCACAGGCAATATTGCATCGTGAGGAAGGGCTTCATGGTTAGAAATCCAAAGAGCCGTGAGGCCTCTTTGACCACCTAATGTACCAAGACCACATGGTCTGAGCACTTCAGCATGCGCTGCAGAGGACGATGCTGGTACAGGTCAAAAGGAAATGCCGATGGTCAGGAGGTTCTCCAGGTTGCTTGTTGCAGAGGACAGCACAGGAGGCTATGTGGCGTTTTTGCCTGTGCAGACCTAATAAAATGGCTACCTCCTTGGTTGTGTAGGTTCTAGTTGGCAGGATTACTGTGTAGGGATGCCTCTCTTAGAGTGTTCCTGGGTCCTTGGTGCTAGCATCAAACTTGCTAATGGCGACAAGAGTCATTATTATGATTTCTTGGTGTTTGTCCATGCATAGTAGTGCTACACGAGGGTTTAGAAATTGAGCAACTATAGCATGTAATGTTAGCATATGTAATACAATGTGGAATCATCACATGCAGAAATTCCAGTATCAGGTCATACAAGGTCATGTCATATAATATTACTCACAGACATATTTTACCAGGCACTATCATAATTTGCCAATACTGAATTCCTGTTCAGTATTACCATGGAACTCAGAATGAGGGAGCATGTGGAATATTCTAATATAGGGGGTATGACACGCTAACGTCTTGAGGCACCCAAATTATGGAATGTATGACATTACAACGCAAACATTTACAACACATGCCTTTACAATGCAGTTTTTATATTGCATCATCCATAACAACCCATGATTTTACATCACAAGCCATCACAACACATTTTTAGAAACTACATTTACAACGCATTCCATTACAACGCATACCACTACAACGCATAACCATTACAACGCATATTTCTTTTAGGGCAACAGTAGGGTAAGTGTTGGATAGTGTAGGAGTAAAAATTACTATTCCCACTCCAGTGAAAGCAACAGTAGGGTAAGTGTTGTATAGTGTAGGGGTAAAAATTACTATTACCACTTCAGTGAGTGCAACAGTACGGTAAGTGTTGGATAGTGTAGAGGTAAAAATTACTATTCCCACTCCAGTGAGTGCAACAGTAAGGTAAGTGTTGGATAGTGTAAGGGTGAAAATTACTATTCCCCATTACTTACCCTGTAATGCGTTGTAATGGCATACGTTGTAGTGACATGTGTTGTAATGACATGCGTTGTAGTGACATGCGATGTAATGGCTGCGTTGTAATGGCATGCAATGTAAAGGATGTTGCGTTGTAATGACTGTGTTGTAAAGATAGTGCGTTGTAATGACTGCATTGGAAAGGTTGTTTCCCCTAAGTATGCCACCAGGCAAGTGAACCCTGATCTATCTCGTAATCAGGGCCGGACTGGCAGTAGCGGGCACCGGGCAATCCCCCGGTGCGCCGCACGGGTGGGGGCCGGTTTTGGGCCCCTGGGGGCCGTTTTCGTTACAGGGCCGTTTTTTGCAAAATCGGCCCAGTAACAAAATCGGCCGAAAACCGGCCCTGGCAAAAAGCTTGGTGTCCCCTCCCCCCCCCCCCGCCCCCCCTCCCCTGGAGGGTGGCCGGCCGAGCACTTTGCCAGGGCCGGTTGTGGTTCCCAGTCCGGCCCTGCTCGTAATCCTCCTACTCTTAACTTCCAAGCTGAATTTTAGATACAGCTCTCCCTGCTACGAGCTTGGACCCTTACTCATGCAAGTTTGTTTGTTTTTTAGACGATTTTAGTGATCTTTTCCAATTACGTCATTATTCAAATAGTCAAATATCCGTTATTACAATCTTTTTACACTCCTCTACTCACATCCCCAGATATTTAGCAGAAGATTATATACTGAGCTTTTTCACTAATGTAAAGTAATTATATTTAAAAAAATAGCTTTCTGAAGTCAGATATATAGAATTCTGGAGAAAAAATATAGCTGTGGGAGGATGTCACTGCTGCCAGGAAAGTGTGTCGTTGCAGCGCACAGATGACATGTCTACGATATTATCCATATGTGACCTGAGTTCTTTGTGCAACAAAGGAAAACGAAAGCCTCCTGCAGCAGCACTGAACTTGGAACAAGTGCATGTAAAAAAGAATGACATCAATCAGCAATGGAAAGTTTCTGAGACAAATCGGCATTTGCTGGTTGAAAGTGAACTCTGATTCATCTTTATGAAATGAGAATTCAAAGTTTTGTTACGGTTATCAGAAATGATCATTTTTACGAGAAAACCTATCACGTGTCTAGTAGTGACCAAAAGTAGTCCTTCCAGGATTAATTCGTTATAATTTTTTTTTTTAGAATAGGTAGCAAAGCAATTGCTATAGGCAAGTAATATGAAACATCACATCAACAAAAAACTGGTCTAGGCTTTGTATATTCAACCATAAACTTAATGAATAAGACTACTTCACACATATAGTCATAGAGTTAAATAACACAATCACAAGAGTCCTTAGTATCCCGAGTGATCATACCAAAAAAACGTATCCGTGCAAGTTCATGTGTGTATATACAAAAAAGCTACTGTGGCCTGCATATAAAAGCTGGTTGAGGCAGCTAAAACCAGAAAATTGCCAGCAGGGACCAATCTGAATATGGTCTAGTCAATAAACTCTCAACACCTCCAGTACTTTTATGAGGTCTCATTAGGACAAGTTAGGACACCTCAATGAAGAATGGAGAACAATAAATGCAGCTCGATTCAGAATTTGAAAATCATTTTGAGATTGTAACTGTTCATTTGATATAGGACGCAGCATTAGATTGACTGCTTATAGTTGTGTTCATGAATCAATTGGGTCTCACTGCCCATAGTTATGATTATATATTTTGTGAGTCAACCATCACTTAATCCTCATAGCCCGAGAGATGGCTAGGATTCAGGGGTTCAAAAAGGACACAGTAGCATGAATTGTCACTAGGGCAGGCCGCGAATAGTCGCTCTGGGCTGATTGGGTAGGTGGTGCGGACCAGAAACCTGCTTCACAGTGTCAGGGTGAACCGCCCACAGTGTGTGAGTCAGATCCAGCGACTCCTCAGGCCTAGGGACTGCAAATGCTGCAGCGCTCCCTGAACACGGCCCACCGCATCACTTGAACCCAGAGTATGGGTAGCGACATTGGCTTTCAAAGAGGCTTGAGATGGAGGCCTGTCAGTGGGGAGAAACCACTAGAGTTGTGTATTGTCTGGATTTCAGGGTTGACATATTTTCATCAATGTTTTCCCTTTCACTGTTTGCATTGTGCTTATTTGGTAGATTAGCGATTGTTAGGTCAATATTGACTGGGGAAACGCATCCTCAAAAGTATACCAAGACCTGGATAACCTTCTCAAATCGCACGTGAAATATCTCATATACTCATCAAGAGCAGATACTAAAACCGACCATGGCACCCCTGTAAGATATTAATTGCCTATCTTTAATTGAGGTTGATTTGTCTGATACTTCCTCATACTATTCTGCAACATCTCCAGCATTAGCCTTACATGGAGAAAGTCTTGAGTATATTACCTGTAAAACATCACAGAATCTACATCTAGTACCAGTATCTTCCTGCCAAAGATTAGCAAACTGGATCCTTACACAAACATTGAGGGGCTTATTCATAAGCTCCGTGTGCCACTGGTGCATCACTTTTTGAGACACTCCGGTGGTGCAGGAGCCTGCTCCATATTTACCAGGCAGCACTAAGCCACTTTTTTGACTTGTTGCTGCCTTGTAGATATTGTTCCCTTTAACACATTTTCTGCATTAAAGGGGCGTGCAGTGGGTGTTGCTGGGGGCATTCCCAGCAACATCCTTGGCTTTTTGACACTGTCCCAGATTTACAAAAAATCGTAACTCTGAGACAGCGCCAAAAACGTACGGGAGAGAGGTACAATGAGGAGAAATATCTTTATTTCTCCACGTTTTTTCTTTTTCTATGTGTGCTGCATCCAGCAGGACACATAGAAAGAGGAAAAAACCTCTTGTGCTTGTTTTTGTGCAGAAAGGTTTCACTTCCTGCACAAACATAATCATCCCCGCAACGCAGGCACCCTAGCACCATGGTGCAAAGGTACCTGTGTTGGCACACAGCAGCCCATTGTGGGCAAGTGCAGATAAAAGGACAGGAATGCACCGTATCTGATAGATATAGCGCATTCCTGCCCTTTTCTTCTGCAGTAGAGCAGTGCAGCAGGAAGGTCTGTGGCGCTGCCCTATGGCAAAAACTCATAAATTAGGCCCTTAAAGTCTAATGTTGGAATACCACAAAGCAGTTGAAGACATTATCAACTTCCCAATATCCCAGACCAAACCAAGCAATTCTTGGCTCATTGATGCTCTCTTCACCCAGAGATCATCAATTCAAAACCTGGAAAGGAAATACAAAAAGATAAGTCCACTCCCTCAAAACAAATCTAAAGAATTATAGGAAAAATTACACACTAGCAATCTAAGATGCAAAGGTGAACTAAGTTCAAGAATACAGCAACGACTAACACGATCCAACTAAATCCCTTTTGAAATTCATTCCCCAGAACATCGATAAAGTTAAGCAAGATCTCCTTACTTCATCACCAGGGTTCCTATCAATTCTTGCAAAGAAAATAATCCT
This sequence comes from Triturus cristatus, assembly GCF_964204655.1. NCBI lineage: Eukaryota > Metazoa > Chordata > Amphibia > Caudata > Salamandridae > Triturus > Triturus cristatus. The sequence goes on from NC_140591.1 coordinate 822,859,654, forward strand.
TGTCAAAAGAATATAGTATCAGCACATTAAACTATTTTTGACCACACACCAAAATCACAGATACCTGGAAAACACTGACCATGATCTCTGAAGAAGATCTCCGCAAAATCATAAAGCAGTTGCACCCAACAAATCACTTCAAATCTAATTTTTATTTATTAGCTCCTTCTTGGAGTCCCAAAATAAATAAATGCTTTACTGAGACAAGAAACTTTCCTGAACCACTTGAGAACAAAACAGATTGCACCAATATTAATAAAGACAAATTCTAAGCCTGGTATTCTTGGAAATTATAGACAGGTTACTAATTTACCTTGGCTAGGCAAGTCTGAAAAATGCATAGCAACAAAGCTCATAAACTATATGAATTTCTGAGGGGGATACAGTCCAGAAACAGCAGCACTAAAATATCGATGACTATATTCATGAGGAAGGAGCAGCATGTAGACCTATCAGATGCATATTCAGCTGGTTTACCTCATATCTGGCTAAACGTAAATAGATTGTGAAAATAGGCAAGAATATCTCATGTTAAGAAGTGATATAATATGAAATATCACAAAGAGTCATATTATTACAAGCATTTTTAAACCTAAACATAGAGCCCCTGAGTTTTCACCAAGCAGTCCCTAGTATAGAAATGTACCAATAAGTAGCACCACACAACAATATATCTGAACCTATTGTTTAGGATACCCTCATTCTCAGTTCTGCCTTGAAAAAATGCAACAATGGATGACCGAACACTTCCTGATACTGAACCCACAAAAGAAGGACTTTCTGCTGATCGCCCCAGATCCTATAGCAAAGTTGACCCAAAACTACTCCTAGAAATAAAAGTTCAAGGTTTAACCCCATCATTGTTGTTGAAGGTCAGATTGCAAGGTTAAGCTTAATGCATTGGGGAGAGGAGTTGGCCTAACGGCTAGGGCACTCGACCTCGGACCTGGGGAACTGGGGTCGAGTCTCGGTAATGACACTGAACATCCTGTGATTCTGAGCAAATCACGTAATCTCCCCGTGCCTAACAAAGAATGATTGTGTGTCCTAATGTAACGTAACTGGTGCTATGTAAAGCGCTCTGATACCTGATTGGATGCGGGTCAAGTTCGCGCCAAAAAAACTCAGCAAAAAAAAATGCATGCTTCAACTCTTAAAGTTAATAGAAGAGGCACAATTAGTTAACTTTTATTTACATTCACCCATGAAAATATAAAATCTTCCCTTACTAAATCAGATGATGACAGTCACAATCGTACTAATAATTTCAGGATTTGATTGTGGCAATACCATCCTGTAAGGAAGTTTTTTTATTTCTCCTTGATTTCATGATCCGTGTCCGGTGAATGGAGTAAGAGTTGCAGCTTGCACGACATGCCCAAGGGACACCTAAGGCCAACACCATAAAGTGCATAGCATACATACCCGCCCATCCCCAAAAGGTGCACAATTCATTCAAATCACATTGAAGATCATTAGGTTGTAATCTAAAAAAAAGGAAAAAATAGGACAAACAATGTGGAAGTGCAGGGTCCAGTATTCCCCTGGTGCTTCCTAAACGGCCCAGTTGGGATCTGGGGCACTAAGTCAGTGACAGGGTAAGCTCAGGTTTGCACGTGAGGCGCTGGGAGAGCGTCCTAGTCTGATCAAGGGAAAGGCCCATGGAGGATGGTTGAGAAGACCAAGGAAATTTAGGCTATATGTGTGCTTGTGTGTTTGAAACCTTAATAGGTCCTGGATAAGCTAGTAAGGGAGGAAAAGAGGGTTGGCTGAAGGCGGGTGCTCGTCATCTTTCGCATATTCTTACACTGCTTGTGCAAGGGTGTCCCAGTAAGCTGCTATTAGACGTTGGCGCAGCCCCCGTTTTTGCTACCTGTGGACAGCATTGCTTTCAGCCTATGCCCAAAACTACACTGCTTGTTTCCAAGTGTGGAATGCAGGGGGAGAGTGAAATTTCCATATCAGCAAAAATGCTAGGTCAATAAATAGGGTTGAGACCTTGGCTTTTTTAGGTCTAAAATAAATCCTTAGGATGCAGGCTTTAACTTGGTCCAGTCTCCACCCTGTTGTCACCAACAACACCATCTCAAATATGGAAAAGAACAGTGTGGCTGACCATGGTTAGGCACCTCAGTTTCAAAGTCAATTTGTGAGTCCTTGGTTTGTGCACAACACGTCCGGAGCAAGCCACACCTATGCTCCACTGTAGAAACAGATACCAAACTGTTTAGGGGCAAGGACGGTGCACCATGTAACACAATTCAAGCAGCTTCCAATCTTGCGAAAATAAATCCTTTATTCTTTTTCAATCTTTAAAACAAGGCACAGCCAACGCGTTTCGTTCCAATGGAACTTCGTCAGGGCTTTTTGCACAATCTTTATATAGGAAAGGCTGTCAATCTGTTTCCTTCTAAATTCCTAGTGATCCAAATGTTATAACAAATCAATCTCAAAGCGTAACGGGGCATGAATAATCCCCAGGGTAGGTCGACCAAACAGTCCCACCCGTCTACATGTGTCTTTTCTGGAGAGTCCTCCTGATTGCCTTGATGTGAGTCCAACCGCATAAGTTTCCGCGAATTCAAAGATTTCCTATATAAAGATTGTGCAAAAAACCCTGACGAAGTTCCATTGGAACGAAACGCGTTGGCTGTGCCTTGTTTTAAAGATTGAAAAAGAATAAAGGATTTATTTTCGCAAGATTGGAACCTTCTTGAATTATGTTACATGGTGCACCGTCCTTGCCCCTAAACCATCTCAAATACTTCCTTCCAAAAGAATCGAAGAAGAACACACTAACGCAACATGCGAAGGAGGTTTGCTGGTGACTGTTGACACAGAGGGCAACCCTCCGAAACGGAGCCGTTAATCTGATGGATCTTGGAGGGGGTGAGGTAAGCCATATGGAGAATGTTAATTGGATACATTTGAAACATGCTATGCAGGAGGGATCACTGACAGAATATCGACGGACCGAATATCGACCTACAAGCCGGTGGGTAAAAATTACTATTCCCACTCCAGCAAATGCAACAGTAGGGAAAGTGCTGGATAACGGATGGGTAAAAATTACTATTCCCACTCCAACGAGTGCAACAGTAGGGAAAGTGTTGGATAGCGGGTGGGAATAATTTACTATTCCCACTCCACCAAGTGTAACAGTAGGGAAAGTGTAGGATAGCGTAGGGGAATAATTTACTATTCCCACTCCAGCAAACTAATTAACATTAATTAAGAAATAATTAATTGGCCAAAAATAATTTACCTCCCACCATATTCCCCTATAAACAACACCACCAATATTGTAAAATAATAAACAATCAAAGAAATTCATTAACAATTAATTAATTAATACCAATTAGCAAGCAATTTAACCATCAGAAATAAATTATAAAACACAATTAGCACTATAAAATACCTTTAAATATTATATAAAAAATAGCATTTTTATTAAAATTAAATTAGTTCCCACCCTGCTCTCCTATCAACCCACAACCCACTCCTAAATTTTTTTACACAATCAACATATTTACCAATTAATTATTAATAATTAATATCCAATTAATAACTAATTAATAATATTTTTTAACACAATTACCAATATACAATATTAACAACATAATTAATAATTGATACAATTATTAATTAATTAATTATAATTAAATTACTTCCCACCCTACTCCCCTATAAAACCACAACTCGATCCTAAACAAATTACACAATTAACATATTCACTAATTAATTATTAATTACCAATTAAAAATTCCTTAATAACAAATTAATGAATACAATTAACAATATAAATTATGAAATACAAAAATATTAATTAATACAAATATTAATTGATTAATACAATTAAATGACTTCCCACCCTATTCCCCTATAAACCCACAACCTGCTACGGAACTAAAACAAATGATGTACTTTTTTAAAATTAATAACTTCTAAAAAATTAAATAATTAATATATTATAATTACATTACTTCCCACCCTACTCCCCTATAAACCCACAACCCGCTACAGAACTAAAATACGCAAAAATTAATTAACATAAAATAAATTACTTGTAAAAAAGTCAAACATACATTAGAAAATAAGCTATACTTTTAACACATATACTAACATACAGAACACCATTTTTTTCGATATTATAAACAACAATATTTTTACTTACGATATTACTAACTTCGATATTAAGTAAAACAATATTTCTTACCTGCATGTCGATATTCTTGTTGACGATATTCTTGCAGGTCGATATTCTGTCATATCGAAATTCAAACATCGATATTATGGCATATGAATATTTAAAACTCAATATTATGACTGCATGCCATGCAGGAGACCTTCTGTGGATATACGAAGACATTTGTTCCTTCTAGTTTGTAAGGTCACCCTGATCTCGCCTAACACCAGTCTCTAAGCGGGTGGAAGGAAATCTCAGAATGGTGGACTATAACTTTCTAAAACCAAGTAATTAACCTACTCCCATTTCCTACGGTATGTAAAGTTTGGACGTCTCCATGTGTGGGCGTTCTACGTGGTGTGCTCCTCAGAGCCTGCAGTGTGTGCATGTCCTCAAATACAGTAGGGATTGGCCCTCCTGTAGCCCTCTCTTCGTAGAGGTCACCCAACATGTGGATTCTAGCCTTCTCCAAACTTATCAATTCTCAGGGGATGAGCGGGACCACAGGAGTAGGGAAGCCTAGTAAAAGGGTAGCAGGTGTGTATGGCACTGTGGGCGAGTATATTGAGTGCGTTGCCTGACAGCTGTCATTGCTGTACTAACCAAGAGAGGAAAGCCCCTATCAGATCAGGCAGTCAGAAACAACATCCAGTTTCATTTCCCCTCCTTGAGCTGAGCAGTATTCAGTCGTATATTTCCCCCAGGTGGTTGCCTGCCAACTAATACGCTGGACATTGCAGTTGTGCTGTGTAATAATACCCTTTAAATACTGGAGCTGCTATTCCTCTCTTGTATCTGAGTAGTTTAAGCTTTGCCAGACTCACTTTGCGCTGCCAACATCCCCATATAAGCCCAACCTGTCAGGAAAATCAACAATTTCACTCACGCCAGTCAAAGAAGTGTTCACTTTACCCAAGACAAAGGTCTATTAAGAAGAAATTTGACCATATGTCATGTGTCAGAAGGAAGATTCATTGATGACCCCATAAGGCTAAAGTTACACTTAAAATGATCTGCATTACTTATAAAACCATTCACTTGAGAAGAACAAGCTACCTGGCCCATCTACTGACCACAAGAGGGTCCCGGATCATCAAGAAGCAATGACTATTTACAACGGGAAACTCACAATTTGAAAACTACCCAGGCTTTTGAACAATGTTACACAGACGCAGCCCCTGATTTCTAGAATTCTCTGCTGATCTAGCTAAGAAAATTTCCTGATACTCTACCACTCTGAACAATACTTAAACTCCACATATTCAAGATGTGTCAATATAGAACTCTCTAAGCCAAAAACATTATAACATGACCAACAATGATGACCCCCATGTTGTCTCTATTTTCTCTTTAACTACTTGAAATCCTTCTCTGTGTTGCCCTCCACAGGACTCTCCACTGCTTAATATTACTGAAGTTGTGACCATACCCCCTCTTATTTCTCTCAGCCTAGACATCTTCATACTGCCCTGTACACTAACGGTCCCAAGTTAATGAGTGACTGGAATTCTTCTCCATTACCTTCGTACCTTCTAGTCAGCCTCCCTAGATTCCCTTTTTCAGGAATATTCCAATTTCCCTAGTATGTCTACATTTCTTCAGAACAGAAGTAACACATTCACAAGGCATTAGTATGCAACCTCTACCCTTCCTACATATTTAAATTACATTCCAGGTACCTTGGCTATAAAAATACTGTACCAATCTTTTGTCCAAACAAATTTTCTAAAAATGTTATTGTATGTTGAATGGCAGTGACTAATAATGGGATGCTTAGTGTGTGCTTCTACTGTAACCCAAATGCAGCTGTCCACCATGTAAAGCCCCACATATGTGGTGCCAACAAAGGATGTCGGATGGAAGCCCAACCACACGGCTGCAATAACAAAAAATAAAATCATGCTTGTGTTTTTAGCTAATGGAGTACTTTTAGTTTTAGCCGCAAGCTATGAATGCAGGACAACAGATACCACTAACCATAGGGCACTGCATACAGTAGTGCAACCATCAGAGTTGTTCCATGAATTGTACATAGAGATTTTAGAGGCCTCCACTTGTAATATATAACATATCTGACACAGTCAATCTTTCTAAATCATACTAAATGCATATACCTCTTTATGAATGCAGTAACTGTTTTTGCGCACTTATGTGGCATATGGTACATATCATGCCTTAAATGGAAAGGCATCCTTTTCAGCTGCCACATTAAAAGCGCAACTCCTCACCCCATATTTACCATGAATGTCTGCACTGTGAGCAAACTATAAAATGACAGCACCTGCTTTCATTTGATAAAAGCGTTGATATCATTTTGCCAAGATCCTGTATGACATGTTTTGACACTCCTGGCTTCTGTGCCAATAAAAGTTTGCTTGCTAGAATTTTTTACCTCTACTTACGAATTTAACAATCATTTGCTAAGCCAAAATGTCAATTTATTTAGGGAAGTGTGTGGTAATAGTTGGCCAACATTGTGCATGGTGTCCCCAATAATACTAAAAAGAAAATACCATAATCATGAAACATATTGAGCATCAACAATATGAAGACTGGGTGTTGGGCCCTTTTGAGGAACAGACTACGTAGGAGGAGTTAAGCAGTACGTTAAAAGAAAATTGGTATGGAAAGGAGTCAAAGAATGAAGTTTGGGTTGTAAGAGGTGTACTTAGAAAGCATAACTAGCATAATATTGCATGGTCATTACTTTTGACAAAGGGACAGGGATTGTGTTGTATCTTTAACCCGTTCCCTGCTCATGACGGAACCACTCCGTCATGAGCCACGGGCGCCGTTTGCTCATGACGGAGTGGTTCCGTCATGCTGTGGCCGTTGGCGGCCACTCCGCCCACGCGGCACTGATTCCCCGCCTGTGCGGGCGATCAATGCGAGTGGGCGGAGTCGTGACGGAACCACTCCGTCATGAGCACAGCGCACCCGTGGCTCATGACGGAGTGGTTCCATCACGAGCATGGCGGCGCCGCGCTGACCCCGAACCCATCCAGCGCCGCAGCGGAATTCGTACCGCGGCGAAGGGGTTAAACAAACACTGGATGCTAGCCTTTTGGCTTTGCCAATGCTTCTGTTGTTTTATCATGGTTTGGGGGTTTTGATGAGCTCTCATCAATTTCTAAAAAACATTGGCTAAAACCACAAATATTTTTGGCTCTCAAAAGCGCACTGTTCCATAGTAATCCCCGACACCTAAAGGTACTACTTGGTGCACAGCTGTGTTCTTTTTGAAAGAGTAGTATGCTGTTGTTAGACCTGTCATACTTAGGGTAACTTTCCCTCAAACCCTTTGCCTGCTTACTTCCATTTTTTGCTGATTCTTTTTTCTTGCCTTAAGACTTGGAGCACTTTGCCACTGAAGACCGTTGTTAAAGTGCATGTGCCTTTCTCCTAAGCATGATAACATTGGTGTATACACAATTGACATATGTAGTTTACTTGTAAGTCCCTTGTAATGTGGTATCCCATGTACCCAGCGCCTGTAACCTAAATGCTACTAGTGGGCCTGAAAGACAATAAGCATATACCTCTTGGACCATAAATGCTCTATTCCTTTTTACCACAGGTCATTTGATTTTGCCTGCAGGTAGGTTTGGATTAGTCAACTACATTTGGTACATTTACATTGAAGCCATCATACAATCATCAGTTTAAAAACCGTAACTTAAAGTTCAATTTATCAAAAGGGTGTATTTGTTCATTTTTCCTTTCTTTAGTTTTCTTTTTTTGAGACAGAAACAATGATATACAAACATGACAAAGACTTTTTCAACAGGTAAATTACATAAAACTCTATATACAGTGATGGCAAAACAAAACATGCATTGTATAAATTTCATAGATCTTCATCTGGTTGGTTTTTGATAGTCCTACTATATTTATAAAGTATCGGGTCTTATTAATTTGTACCCCCTCGATGCTGTGGTCATTCTTAGGTCCAAAGTGATGAGGTCAGGGAGAGCCTGTCAAAGTACAAGAAATAAGCTGTCTAAATCCAGCTTAGTTAGAAATCTTTTAGTATCTGTGTAATTCCACACAGGGAAACCCTTTGCCTCAGTGAGGGGGGTGCCGACGCATTTTGACCTTCGTGTAGGGACTGTGAGGATTTTCAGAAGGTCTTCCTCAGGGCTGGGAGATTCTGTGTAGGACTTTCATGAGTGCCATCATGTGTCTTGTACTGGTATAATGGGCCAGGGGGTGTGGCACTTCTTGTGTTTCTTATATCTTCTTCTAAGTGCACAAAACAGTTACTGCATTCATAAAGAGCTACATGCATTTAGTATCATTCAGAAAGGTTACCTGTATCTGGTATGGTACATATTAAAAGTGAAGGCCTCGAAAATCTCAGGGCACAATCTCTAAGGTGTGCAGACACATTGCTCCATGCTGTATGTTTTAGTGGGCTGGAGAACTATGGGAATTACACAACCAAAGAACAATGGATGAACAGGGCTGGCTCAAAGCACCTATAAGTATGCATGTTATATAAATCAAAAGGTCATGCCTTCACAGTTAAGTTAGCTAACGACTGAAGTTGCCTAGTACATTGACCCATGATGTATGTTTTAGTGAGATGAAGGAATATGTGCAGTGGTAGAGCAAGGATGCAATGGGCCCTGGTGCAACCAAGGCAAATGGCCCCTCTAACTGCTGTGGGGGTAGTAAAATACAGCAACTGTCAGGGCTTAAATGGCCCCTGAGGGCTATGGCCCCCGATACACTGCACCTGATGCCCCAATGGGTGCTACACCCCTGCATATGTGAATGACACAACAACAGACCAATGAATAAAGAGGTCTGGCTCAAAGTCTATATTTGTAAACATAATGCATATATAAGTTTAGTAAGATGAACAGGTTTTTGCTAACCCCAGACCTACAAAGCCTATGTGTGCTCACATCTTTCTTTTGCGAACAAAAACAGTCAATAACATGTTGTCATGACAGTAAAGTAAAATGAATGCACAAGGGTGATTTGCCAAGTAAGCAGCCCTTTGTCTTTATGACAGACAAAATAATCCACACAGTTCACATTCCATAAACTTTAGCAACAAATTAGCAATTTAAATAAATATCTACATGTCAGAAAAGTAAATACATCAAAGAACACTACTTTATGCCCCATCATCAAAACCTAAGGAAAAAAAAGTGGAAAAACGTAACCATCCTTGAAATGCATTGAGTTCGATGGACAGCCCATCCAAGAGAAAATAACACAAGATAAACACAAAAAAAGGTTAACAGACAGGGGGTGTGGCTAGCAGGCCAAGATGGCGCCCATTTGAATGTGTTGCTCTGCACCGGCCCATATCACATCCTGTCGATCCAGCTGTACAAAGACACTATAGGCCCCTGAAATTGGGAGTAATAACGACTGGACCATGGGGGAACACCCTGTTGGTTCGGGTGAGTAGCGGCTGGTGGATCGCGGCGGCCCTCTCTGTGAAGTTGGCAAGGGCCCAGTGACAAAGATGGAGGGCCGCAAGCATAAAGGAAGGCGGCCGCACCTTCTGGATGAAGAGCGAAGAGGCAGTTGCGTGCCCACGGACAGAACAGCTGCGCTGAGGAGGAGAATTGCTGCCCCCTAGCCTCTCCGGTGCTTATCCCTCGCAATGGCGGTGGAGAGTGAGGACCTGGGGAGACACTCAGCAGGTGATGGAGGAGGTCTCGCAACACAGGTCAGTGTCCAGCAAGCACCCGCTCCTGATTAAAGGCTCCAGTGTTAATGAGTAGAGCGCTGTTGGTGGTGTTTGGGCCCTGCGGGGGTGTTGTCTGAGACCACCCCTAGCACCAACAAGAAGTAAGGACGCACCATGGTGCTTCTGGCAGCCGCACTGGAGGACGAGCGTCGAGGCCCACCTCAAGGACTGGGGCAGAGAGTTGCTTGATTTGGCGCTGGTGCCCAGGAGGCTGCCGGCCGTGCCCACTGCGAACAGCCAATAGAGTGGAGTTGTTGGAAGCCCTGGACTATTGGACAAGTTGGGCCACCAGCACCTGTTGTTTGGCAGTTGAAACAGCCTTTGGAGGGCTCCCTATGCTTTGAGGTCAATTGATGGCACCTTGCCTGGGCTGCGGCTGCCCCTTGATGACCAGCAGGGGTGACTCCCCGAGAAAGAGACCGCAACACTGTGACGGCATTTGAACTGGGTGGGGGGTCATAGGTCCACACCTGAGACTGCAACCAGTTGGTGGGCAGCTGCAGGGGCACTGGTAGAGCGCTGGTGGCAGTAGACCATCCTCTATTCTTGTGCTTGTCTGACTGATGGGATGAGGGCCCCCTCTTTTCCTATCCTCTACTCGTTGAGCCTGCAATAACCTAATCCCCCCCAGACGGGGAGTACCTCCAGCACAATGGGAGTGACTGACCGGTGAGAGGAGTCCCTAGAGCTTGGGACTCACTTGGACCTGAATAACCTGTGGAGGGAGAGAGGGAAAATAACCCAGGGGGCGGTCGGATGCCTCTCTTCTTGCTTGCTATATTGTTGTAATGGGCAACTCAAAGGCCAGGAGCCTGAGCTCACAGCCTGGGCTACTGGAGACGGTCCGACCCCCTGTGTCAATGGCAGAGGCATCTGAACCTATGCCACACTCCATACAGACCTAATTAAACTGGATCCTGGAAGCCAATGCAGACACTAAGTCAACCCTTCAATGTGAAATCAGCCCTGTGTCTGTTGGTCTGGGGCTCCTGCGTGCGGATCACCATAAGCTTGCTGACAAAGTAAAGGACGTTGAAGCAGTGATGGATGTCCTTCAGCCAGGGCACCAGACGCTAAAACTGCAAATGACCGAGCTGACAGAGTGTGCATCCTGGAACACAGTGCCAATGACACTGAGAGGTGTAAACGCCACAATAATGTACATATTGTAGGCCTCCCTGAAGGGACTGAGGGAGGAGTTATGGAATCGTACTTGAAGCACTGGTGAAAACGAAGGTGGCCCAGCACACCTAATGACGTTCTTCACGCTGGAGCACGTCCACATAGTACCGGCCCACCCGCTGGCCCTGGTCCATCCGCCTAGGCCAGTGGTGGTCAAACTGCTCCACTATATAGACAGAGATGTGCAGCTTCAGAGGGCACGTGCTGAGGGCCCTTTCCTGATGGGAATGACAGAGTATCCCTGTTCCAGGATTTCACAGCTGCCATACAAGCCAGGAGGGCCTCTTTCCTGGAAGTGAAAAGGGCGCTGTGGGAGGAGAGACTACAATACTCGCTGCAGTTCCCAACAAAACTTTAAATTATGTTTGATGGTGCTATACAATTTTGTGCTGACCCTGTGGCATCGTGGGACTGGCTGATGGCCTATAGAGCAGTGAGCAACCCACCTACTGCGCTGGCCACAAGGCAGGAGACCAAGCCCAGACCCAGAAAATTTTCCTGAGGTACCTCCCTCAGAGGGACTCTTAAGAAACCGTGCAGACCCCAGACAGAAGGGAATTAAGCTGCTGCACTCCTGGAGGCAGCCCAGATAGCAGTGCCGCAACCCTCTGACTCAGAGGGCAGTACCCCCTCAGAGCACCGCTCTGTGGGGAAGGAAATGGATGGCTCAGTGATAGACAGTGGTGAACTCCCGATCACAGACAGCGGAGGACTTGCTCTGAAAAGTGGAGACCCTCGGACCTATATACCTAGCTGACTGAGTCCTCAACTGGCTTAGGCCCATGATAGTTTGCCATCTGCTTGACTGAAAACATGCAGGCCGAGCATCCAAATCCACAGCAAACTGGCATGAACACTAATATGGATTATTGCGCTGTGTGCTTGAGCTCCTACCTGGGTTGGGTGGGTCAGCAACGGATGAATGCTACTACTACTGGATAGCATAACTCACTGGGACTGGTGCTGAAACAGGCTGCATGTAATTGCCTGCTCCACAAAGCTTGGCCCCTGCCAGAGGTGCAGAGGAGCCACATCTATGACTCTTTTCTTGACTTTGAAGTTTGGGTGGCCGGCCGTTGATGGACTGCTCTTGGTTTAGGGAGTTTGGGTAAGTTTCTTCGTCTTCTGTTTCTTGGGCTGCTGTGCCTGCTATCATGGGAACTACAGGCATGGGTTGGGGAGGCCCCAGGGTGGTTCCTGGGGGTGCAACCAGTTCAACACTCTATTTTCATGACTTAGAACATTTGGTGATGGGTCAGCGACGAGGTGGCATAACATACACAGGTACCTCTGGCACAGAGGGGTACACATTGCCATGTTGCAAGAAATACATTTCAATGGGGTGAAGGCAGAGCACTTGAACCAGCATTGGCGAGGGCAGGTATAAACAATGCCATGCTCTGTTTATGCCCAGGGGCCCTTTTTTGTGGATACGTGCGGGGGTCCCCTTCGAGGTTGAACATCCCACAATAGATAAAGAGGGACGCTATGTACTGGTCAAAGATAGATTACTCAGCAGACACATTACCCTGCAGAGCGTCTATGCTGCATATCAAGATCAAGTTACATTCCTGCAGTCCCTCTCGGTGCCAAGTCATCTTAATGAAGAGGGCTTGATCTTGGGAAAAGATTTTAACTATGTGAAGGACACTATCCTGGACCACTCCACCACTAACTTGCCAGATGAGCCAGCCCCCAAGGCAACTGAGGGCTTATGGGATTGGCTACAGAACTGGGGCCTCGAGGATATTTGGAGGGTGTACCTGGAGCAGAAAGGGACTACTGCTATTATTCCCACATACACCAGTTGCACACTTGTCTTGACTGGTATGTCTCCTCGAGCCGGTTAAGCCAATATGTGACCAACGCAGAGCAACTCGTCTGCTCTCTCTTGGGCCATAGCCCACTGTTAATAGACTTTAGTCCAGAATACAAGCACTTGGATATACCCACGTTGCGGCTGTGCCCAGCGTCCCTAGAGGGCATCCGCTATAGGGACATTCTTAGGGAGGCTATCAGGGGGTACATCAAAACTAATCATGGAATGGCATCTAATTGTCTTGAAGAGTGAGAGGCATTTAAGGTGGTTGTATGAGGGCACTGCCTAAAACAAACTGTGGGTGCCCTACCAGAAATAGACAAGGAGCTACGATCCCCAGGTGACGTATTACACAAACAAGACAACACTCTGGGTACCAATCCAGGACCACTCCCAAAGTTATTACAAGCTAAAGAGAGGTATAATATTGCCCTGGAATGCCTGGGGTGCCATAACTACAAAGATGATATTAATAGGGCCCACGGGGAGGAGGGGCAGATGGGGAGACTATTGGTCTGGCTAATTAAACCTGAGACCCAGGGCACACCCATTACCCAACTCTTTGCGTAGTTGGCACAACATTGCACATTACGCCCCTCTCCATGTGGAACATAGACTTCAAAATACTTAGCAAAGTGTTGGCACTTAGATTACTAAGGCATATGCAGACACTACATAAGGACCAAAATGGCATTATCCCAGCCTGCAACACCTCCCTTAATCTCAGGTGGCTGTATCATATTCTATACAACCCGGAGGTGCAAACTAATCCCAGAGCCATGATTATGTCGGTAGATCTGGAAGAGGCCTTTGATATAGTCCGATGGGACTTCCTGGAAGAAGTCATGTTGTGAATGGGTCTCAGGGAGGCCTGGGTGGACTGTTGTATTCCAGTCCGACAGCAAGGGTTAAAATGGGCACCACAATATCACAGCAATACAACATACACTGAGGTACGTGACAGGGGTTTCTGTTATTTCCCCTCCTGCTTGCCCTAGCTGTTGAGCCACTAGTGGAATTGCTTTGATTGGAGGTTAAAGGCAGGGGCATCACAGTTGTCAACTGTGAACATCTAATATTGCTCTACATGGATGTCCTTCTGCTCTATATGGCAAACCTGTAAGCATTGGGTATGTAGCAGGAACTACAGACCTCTGACATTCAAGGGCCTGGCTGGATAGATTGGAGATAGAGGTTTTGACACTTGGCCTCTGGGAGACATATTATGGCTCCACCAAAGATTAAGATTTGCATTTCATGGCCCCATGGCAGACAGGACTGGAATTTAGGGGATACATCTGTGGTTCAAAGGGAAACCCTCTGAAACAACCCAAACTTCAAAGGCATGCTAGAGTATAACTACTGGTGCCATACTTCAGTAGGGAAGAAATTCACTTGTGGGGAAATGGGACAGGAGATCCTGGAACTGTGTGGTGCACGCTGCCAGAGGAATTTGTTGAGCACAAGAAGGATTACTGCCATTGGAAGGAATCGTGCACCCTTCCTGAATATTGGCTGGCCTGGGCTGACTACTTGCTACTGTGGGTCACACTGAAGTGGGCTCTCCAAGGGCTTGTTGGATTGCCCCTGTTCTCTTGTGGAGGTCTCAGGGACAGCAAAGTCCTCCTGGGAGGGACCCCTGAGACACCTGGAGAGCGGTGCCCTCTTAAGCGCCCACATAGTCTCCTGGATCCCAACTGGAAGCATGATGTAAACGTGGAACTGAGTATTGTGCATGAAGACCGAACTGCCTGTTACAGAGCCCCAAAAGTACTCGCCACACCTAAGGAGTGTAGCCCCTGCATCGTGGAGCCTCTACGTGCATTAGTGTCTTGCTGGTGGTGAGCGGATTCACCAGTTGCAGGACCCTGTGTGGCCCCCTTTGGCGATTGTGCCACATCTCTCTCGTGCGACAGGCCCACTGCATGCTCATTTCACGATGTGTCCAATTCACAGGTTGCTACTCTCGGAGAGATGAGGGCGAACCGGTAGTAGTGCCTCATTCTACCTCATGCAGCACTGCTAAACTTGAGCCTGTGTGTTCGAAATTATATTGAGCGACTCAGATCAAGATGAATCAGACCTGGAGCCTTATTTCCAGGGAGGAACAGAATTTGCAACTCTTCCTTGTGTGTGACCGGATTTGTCTGGTGTGGCTCAAACCAAGGTGCACCAGACGCTGTGACTCATATCCGGGGATGTACGGAATTGGCAACTCTTCATTGTGTGTGACCGGATTTGTCTAGCACAACTCAGCTCAATGAGCACCAGAAGTTGTGCCTCATTTCCAGGGAAGTACTGAGTTTGAGACACTGCATTGTGAGTGACCTGAACTGTCTGGTGCGACTTGTACCAATGGGCACCCTCATTTCCAGGGAGGTACGGAGGAGCAGATTCGTCTTCCAGGGTGCCCGGATTGACTGGGGGCTACTTTGATCAACGTGTGTCTTAGGGGGTGCCTCCTTCTTCCAAGAATTTCTCCTGCTTAATCCCCCATTTATCAATTGATTCTTTTTGTGTCCTCAGTGAGGCAGACCAACTGCCCTCTGCTCACCCAGCCCAATGACTTTGTGTTGCTAGTTACATTTGCCTGGATGGGGCCTGGGTGGAGAAAGTAATTTTCTGCGCTAAAGAACACATCCGAGTGGGATTGGAAGAAGGTAAAGAGACTGAATGAACCCCCCTGTGCTTTGCAGAACTTGGCTGGTGCCGAAAGGCACTGTGTGGAATCTTTGAATTGAACGAAAATTTGCCCTCAGCCTTCTTCTGCTCCGCATACTGTGGGTGAACTTCCCGAGTAGTGGCCCAACCCCCATTTGTCCACTGTCGCCTAATTATTCCTGCTGTCTACCCCTACCTTCTTCCCTGGGACCCTGACTAAGTGTGACTCCGGCCACGATCAGCGTAGTATCAGGGGGAAGGTTTTCTTAATCTTCAGTCCATGGGTGTAGGGTAGTCGGGGTTAGGTGGAGAGTGGAGGAGGGTTTGGGACCATGGGGTCTGCATGTGCATTATCAACTGACTTGCCGGATATGCGTTGCAACGCATGACGGTGTTGTGTGTGTGTGTGAGTGAGTGCACTCCATACAGACCTGCCTGATACCCGTGGCACTGCATATCGGTGCCGAGTGAGTGTGTGGAAGTGATTGCCTGTGATTAAAGTACAATGCATGGTGGTGTTGCTTTACACTTAGATTTCTTGCCAAAAGAATACTGCATTTGACATTGGTTTTTACCCGTGCAGCCTTGCCCAAGGTGCTACTCTAAAGTATTGTAATTATCTGTGTGTACATATTTCTGAAATTGTTGTGATCTGTGGTTCACCCAATAACTGTGTGGTATTGAATTATAATAATTGCCAGGGTGGGCATAAGGGTGCTGGGGAGGTAAAAGTAGGATTGTTCCCAAGTGTGCATATTACTGATGTCGTTTGAACACGGTTGGGCCTAGTACTGTGGTGATTTATGCCCAGAAATACATGATGTTCATGTTGTGTTAGTTAATGTGTGTGTTGAATACAAACGTTATGTACATACACCATGTGTGAAGTCTCTTTTGTGACACTCAGTGTATTTATTGTGTAAGAGTGCAATGCCAATGCTTTACACATTGCCTATGTGATAAGTCTGACTGCTCAGTGCCAAGCTACCCAAGGGTGAGTGCAGGTTATACAGTCAATGTAGTCACTCACCCTGATGGGAGTTATAGGTTCTCCCTGGCTAGGGCCTCACCTTAGCCAGCCAGAATGTGCTGTGCCAGTTCCAGCACCCATGAAAACAAAAATTAGCATCAGGGATCTAGAATGAGTATGAATGGAGCACTCAGGCCACCATGCAAAGAACTCCTCTGTCTCAACACCAGGTTTACTAAAATATTTGGTCGGTGTTTGGCAGAGATAGTACTTTGAGAGAAAAATGACTACTGTCATGGCGGACACCTTTAAAAATGACAGCTCTCCCTCTGCTACTGTGGTGAAAAGAGTACCTCTTCCACAATGTCAAACATAAAATCAACCACATAATCTTTAAAACAAGCATTAAGTAATTGTTCTCTTAGAAATTTCAATATACTTATTGGTCAATGTATCACAAATATATTTTTCAGGGTGATGCCTTGAGATTGGTCAGACTACCAAAAACTGAGAGGTAAGAGTACCTTAGACAGCCTTTTAATGATTATCTGCCCACCACCTTTCGCAAATTGGCAAAGATATGCCAATGGGGTGTCAAGTTAATTTTCACATTCTCCCTGTTGATTCTGACCAGCTTCAGCTCTGCATAAACTTTGGTCTTACTCAGGAGCCTCTGTGAGCTCCCCCAAATCTCTTGGGGAGCTCTTGGATTATCTGGGTTTTCCATTTTAGAGGCATTATTATTCCTTCTGCTCACTCCTCAGTCTTCACTTCACGTCTCCTCACTCGCTATTGCACCCCTTCATCCTTTACTCAACACTCCTCCCTTATAATCCCTTCATTCTCATCCCTCACTACTCATCCCTCAATCTCTCACTACTCATTCTTCAACCTGAAGCCTTCCCTTTTCTTTCCTAACTTTTAATCTCACATTTCTCATATCTCGTCTCTTACTACTCGGTCCTTGATCCTCTGCCTCTACAGTCCCCAATCACCATCCCTCATTCCTCAACATTCATTACTTATTTCACGGTCATCATTCCTCACGCCACACTTCAATCCTCACTGCTAATGCCTCATTCCTTTCTTCGCTTGTCTCACTCCTCATCCCTTGCTGGCACTAAGTGATGAGTGAAATGGACAAATGATGATGCTTTAAAAAAATACACTACTCTCCTGCTACAGGACTATTTCATCCCCCTCTCTTCATCCTTTATACCTCACCCACAACTCTTTATCCCTCACTCCTGATTCTGTACTCCACATCCTCATTCCTAACTACCATTCTCTCTCCTCTGTTGATGGGTTAAAGTGCATGATGCTATCAGTTGTGCTAAAAATAGATAAAGTGTACAGTGCACTAATTGACTTTGCATTATTTATTATGTTTTACTGATTTGAAGACATGCATTTAGGATGCAGATACAAATTAGTTTTAAAATACTGTAGAATCAATATTTGGAAGAACCAGACTCCTCTAAGAGAGAGCAAGCAGAATCTGAGAGCTAATATTTGCATTCCCAGAGTCCTTCACACAGTCACTTTAGAATTAATTTTCAGAAGATTGACATATATGTACATTTCTTTTGTTTTTTTACATAGTGCACATGCAGCATTATTATTGTTTTTATTGTTCAGAACACACATGCACACTATTTTTGAATGGTGATAGTGCAGGGACTGGGGCTTATAACCTTTTATGTCAAATGTGAGAAAAAAAGTGAGAATGCAAGAGTGAAAAATATAAAGTGAGACACCTTAAAGACTGAAAACCTTCAGTAGGGTTTCGATTTGGTTAAAGGACAGAATGGATTTGGGGCAGTAAGAAGTAGGCTAGTATATGGTGAAGGATAGTTTGTAGGCTAGGATCAGGGTTATGATGAGGGTTTTGTTAAGGGATAGCTGATAACATCTCGTTCAGGTGTCTCCAACCTTTTCAATAGTGAAAGCCACTTCTGATCAATAAAGACTCTTCTGAGATACTACTTGATATGGAGATTAGATCAGAGTACATAAAAACAATCAATTTAAATGTTGCTCTTGGAGCACCCACATCTTACTGCAATGAGAACACAATAATAAAGGCACAGGACCTGTACTGGGAAAGATTTCACTCTGTGGACCCCATGGATCAGTACTGTCCTTTTAGTCTGTTTTATACATTACCTCTCTGTGAGGTATCTCATTTGAGCTTGTTACTTTGATTTACAATATAAGGGAAGAAAGAAAGAAAGAAAATAAGAAAGAAAGAAAGAAAGAAAGAAAGAAAGAAAGAAAGAAAGAAAGAAAGAAAGAAAGAAAGAAAGAAAGAAAGAAAGAAAGAAAGAAAGAAAGACAAAGGGAGGAGGGAGAAAGGTTGAACGACAGGGAGGGAGGGATGTGACATAGAGAAATAAAGGCAGGAAGAGATGGGGAGATTGGGTGGAAGAAAGAAAGATTGAGACTGGGAGGGATGAAGAAAGAAGAGGATTTAACAATTTGCCAGGGCATGACTGCCCACCCAAAGGAGGAGATTTACACACATGGAAACCCATTTACAGGTGTGTCCCTGACTGGGAATTACTGAAGTCATTTTGTTCTTAAGTCAGGATTTTTTTAATGTGTCTACAAACTATCATTAAATGTTTTAAAACTTGTTGCACTTTCCATTTAAAGTATATATTTTTGGGGGACATGTCCTGTGTAAGAGCATTTTCCCAGACTGGTATCGTGCCCGGAGCAGAACCTATATAATATGAACAATTGATTCTGTTGGGTAAAGGTAATTTCTTTAAAGCCCCTAAACCAGTCATTGGTTTACTCATAGGAACAAAAAATTCATCAAAAAACCACATATAGGTAACACACCAAGGGACACCATAGAGGGTATTCTTAAAAACAAAATAATTTTTCTTCATTGCAATCTCCAAGAGCGAGATCAGGAAGTCTGTGGGGATCCAGTGGGGTCTCTGTCCTCCATCTAGCGTGTTTTTGATGACCATCAGTGCCTCATCCTGAGGGATTGAAGTATAAAGAGACGATACATCAAGTGTTACCAGCAGTTGTGTCTGTACATCAAAGGCCTGTCCCTCCAAAAGTTGTATGATATGCATCGAGTCACGTACAAAGGATTTGGTTTTTGGAACCCAAGGCTGTAAAAAATGATCAATAAATTGGTTCAATGGTTCAAGTATAGAACCACAACCGGACACAATCGGTCTGCCTGGTGGTTTACTTAACCGCTTATGCACTTTAGGTAATGTGTAGATGGTCGGAATCCGAGGTTCCTTCTTGTTAAGGAAATCATGTTCATGCTGGCTTAGGAATCCTGAATATAGAAACGCGCATTTGCTGCGCTCTACTGCATAGGAGACGTGAGGTCCCTCTGTTCCTCCTCCTTGGTATTCAATGCCTCATGCCACCGTGGTTGATTGATTCGCTTGGGGTAAGTCCTCATTAAATGACTATTCGGTGCTTACTCCACACTATTGGCTCTTCCGGTCCCTAATATGCTTCATTTCATTAATAGGGTCCCCTGGTTGATTATTCCTCAATTGACAGCTGAATGTTGTAGCTGCATGAACATATACACGACCCTGAGTCCTACTGGGCCTTTTAGGTGAGTCTTCCGCCGTTCTGGCAATGACTAGTCCTAGCATCCATCATTACAACACACCTGACCCATACTCTTACTACTCCTTAGGCTGTCCCGCTTGTTCTTGTCCTGATGAAGACCCGCATTGACTAATACAGTAATGCTCCCTGGGTTGAAACGTCGACATTTTCCCTGGACCAGTTGAAAGACTCTGTGTCAAGACCTATTCATTTAATCTACAGAGTTATTCAAACATTGTTGTTGTTCTGGCCTTTCAAAAACGACATTTCGTTGAAATTCACTTTGTATATATTGTGCACCTTCACCACTGCACTGAACACTATATTCACCTTGTCACAAATTGCAACGCATTTTATATTGTGTTCTTACGTTTTTACAGCCTCATGAATCAATGGTGGTATTCTTAAATGACGTAATTTATAAAACTTCTGAATACCCTCTATGGTGTCCCTTGGTGTGTTACCTATATGTGGTTCTTTGATGAATATTTGTTCCTATGAGTAAACCAATGACTGGTTTAGGGGCTTTAAAGAAATTACCTTTACCCAACAGAATCAATTGTTCATATTATATATCATTGCCCAGGTTCTGAGGGATACTGGGTCACCCCATTGTTTATATATTCGGAGCAGAACCTAAGCGGAAGGGGCAAGGATTGACTCTGCTTTGGCCGGAGCTACCTCTTTGGAGCTTACAGTGCAGGAGCTCGTTGTGCTGCAGCGTAGCCAAAATGGTGAGTTGCGGAAGACCTCTGGCCTGAAATCCATGACCGGCTGCTGTTAGCCGTCCGCAGCCCTCCTTCATCCTCCGGACCTGCGGTAAGCGGTGCCTCCTCCAGCAGGGAGAGAGATACCCTGAGGCACTCACCTGAGAGATTATGGACCTGCGCAACTCTGCAGCCCGACACCTGCGATGGCCTGGTGCCCTCTCCCTGCGTTCTGCCCGCTGCTGATGGTTGCGTTTCCTCCCTGAGCCTCGCAGCATCTGCCACCCATGTGTGGCTCACTGTGGGTTGCCAGCCAACCCTCCCATGCTACCTCCAGCCCCCCTCCACTGGGAGTCGACCTAACTAGACCCAAAACTGGCTGATGAGCCCAACGACTGAAGCGGATGCTGAAGATGAGCCTAAAGCCAAGAGCTACTTGGAAGGCCTGTTGCAGCCTAGCGAAATCTCCTGATAATTAAAAGCCGCCAACAGCGTGCTCTACTCGCTGAAGGGAATGCTTTCCTCTGATATGCCCCTTCCATGATGACAAAGCACTCCATCTAGTGTCTGTGAGCAATAGGAGCATCCCTGGGAACTCACCCCTTTATGGACACTTTTGGATGTAGCCATGAGAGGGATGGAGGTGTGATAGACCACGCCAAGGACTCTGCCTTTTTGCCCAAGTGTACCGTACATCTTGCAGGGCCCTATTTTATTTTGCCTGAACAATGTAGTTGTTGCCTATGATGCGGTGCTTGGGACCGCGCGTGCTTATTCCCATCTACAGTGCCCTACTCTTCACTCTACTGTGGGCGTGTGGACACCTATTGTAATGCTCATCTACGGCCATTATCGGACCCTTAGCATTAGTGTGCCAATTCCTTACATGTCCCCAAAGCAGACAACCTTGAATGGGCAGCTCTCGCAGAGGTGGCCCTCCTTGTTCCTGAGGCGATGCTTTTGGCCCTCCATCAACTGCACTGGACCCAGCTCCCAAAGACCCTAGTGGGGGACGCCGACCCCTGGGGAGTCTGGTCACCTGCACAGTACTGGCAGACACAATACGGACTTCAACGCATCTTTCACCTGCTGGATTCAGGGCATGTTCACGGCACTGCCAAGACCTCTCATCGAAACACTAAAAAGAATACCACTCTAAAAAACATGTTGGCCCCCACGGGGGAAAAGCACTGGTAATTAGGGCATTTTTGGAAAACCTTTTTGGGACCCTCACGGAATACATTGCAGCACTCAAACAAGACATAGCGGCAGACGAGAAGGATATCAAGCTGGACCTTGGTAACCTGGTTCAACAAGTGGACAATTTGGAGCAAACCAACAACTCCCGTGAGAGGAACTGGATGAGTACTACCAGGAACTTATTGAGCTGAGAGACAAAAATATGAAATTTAATTACCAGCTAGATCTCCAAAACAGATTCAGGTGCTCTAATATCCACATTAAAGAGGTTCCCTTGCAGGTAGCATCTGAAAAGTTGGAGGACTATATAACCCACCTGTTTTGCCATGTTGTCCCAGAACTTGTAGACCAGGATATCACAATTGACCATACCCACAGGGCAGGACGCCCAGCCTGCTCTCCAGACAACCACAGGACATACTTACCTGATCCACTATTATTGGCAGAAAGAGGCCATCATGTCAGCGGAGCGTGACTGAAACAGTATTGACTTTGAAGGCATAAAGGCATTGCTTTACCAGAATCTTTACCCATTAACACTACAGCGCCAGTGGACCCTTCGGTCTCTGACTGACTTCCTCTGCGTAAAAGGGATTAAATACAAGTGACGGCACCCCTTTTGGCTTCAATTTGTCTGGAACAATGAAACTAAGAGTATCCGAACTTTAGTTGAGGCCCAATCACTGCTGGATATGGTGGCTCTCCAAGGGGAATCCTCAACTCAGTCCCCATCGTGATGCTCAGCATCCCCTCCTCCAGAACTGCACCGATCTGCATGTCCAACAAAGAAGACAGTTTGTAAACCCTCGGAGACCGAAAGCTGCAAGAAAAGAGAGGTGCTGTTCTGCTAACTAAGTGCGCTCGGTATACCCAGATGTGGGTTCTGGGCTCATTGTAACACTGGATTCAATCTAGCCTGGCTGATGAGGGGTGATACCCCAAAACCGGTCCCATGATGCTTATTTCTGGTCCAGGCAGGATGTGACATGGCAGTTAGGGCTGGACTGCTCCCATGAGGAGTAGGGTTAAGACTGATATGCATATGGCTGGTTATAAACTGGGGTGGCATGGTGAGCAAAAGAACTATGGATTCATCCAAGATCTCTTGAGTGGGGGGTGAGTGTTTGATTTGCTCACCATTCGGTCCATCATTTTTGTGTCTTTTGCTGTTACGCTAACTACAACATTGCAACAGTGCATCGGAACCAGACAATGAACATTGACAGGCTGGGCAATCGACGGCTGTCGACATGCAGGCGAACCGGTGGATGATGGGCCACCTCCTCTTTGAAGTTCCAGACTCACACTGTTTGTAGCTGAAAGGGCTCGGGCCCAGCTTCTCCTTGACTGTTGCTGTTTTTTGGGGACGGAGCACCCTGGCTACCTCACACTGGAGAAATTATATGAACTGTTGCCGATGGCATGGACCCTCAGGGTTTTTCTTTTTTATGTTCCCAGGCAGGGAACTCACTATTTGAACTCTTTCCTGTTCTCCTCACACATGACAACCTGTGCCTTTTCACATACACTGCCTGCACCACACTGCAGCCAATTTTGTAGAGGGTACATGCATGCCTCCTGGCCCTCATTTCTCTCAATGGCTCCCTCCTACTCGCTCACCTATGATTAACATACTTAGCTTAAACATCAGAGGTCTCAATGCCCCATTGAAATGCCTTGCACTCCTTTTTTTTTCTCAGAGATACTCAATGAGCCATCTACCTCATACAAGAAATCCATCTGCTTAAAGTTGAGTGGAAGCGCTTATGCTCCTAGTGGTTTGACCGCCAATACTTTTCCTCGGGACAAGGGAAGAAGGCAGGGGTGGCAATTCTCCTGGCTACTCACTTCCCAGGGAGGGTTTCACAAACACATATAGAATTGCCTGGCAGGCTCTTATCGCTGCATATAGACCTGACCTGAAACTCTATGCCCCAAATGACCACCAAGAAGTTTTTCTTAAAAATGTCATAGGCCGTATCCTTGACACCCCTGACACAGACATCATCATAGGGGGAAACTTTAACATAGAACTCAATGCACATCTGGATAGATCCATACAGAGGGCAGGACTGGCTGGTGCCATTACCCCAGCATGCAAACAGTGGCTGGCAGATGTAGGGTTCGTGGACATGTGGCGACAAAAACACCCGATTGCAAAGGACTACACCATCTTTTCTGCAGCAAACCAGACATATGCCAGAACTGACTAATTTCTCGCATCCCCCCACATTACTACCGAGATTGTGGCTGTGGATATCAGAGTGGTTGCCTCTCTGACCATTCCCCTGTTCTCCTCATATGCACACATCCTAGCCCAGCACCACCCCCTTACTTGGCTCCTGAATGGCAAGCTCCTCACCTATGAAAAAACAGTCCCTGATATTACGGCAACTATCAACTCCTTCTTAGCTACTAACAACACACTGGACACACCTTTAGCATTGCTGTGGGACACACTAAAAGCCCTTGTATGGGGTCATTTTATAGCTATGACAGCCCGCTGTAGGAAAGTGGCTCTATATATACTGTTCCCAAATAGGTACAGTGTGTATAGGGTTTAGAGTCCCCAGAGGTTTGGCAGAGGCTAAAGTTAGATATAACCTTACTCTCTAAAGTGGTAGCTTGGTTGAGCAATAAGGCAGTATCAGAGGACAGTGTAAAGCATTTGTTGTACACACTCAGTCAGCAAATAGTCTCACACACTCAAGAACTGAACTCTAGGCCAATGGTTTGTATACAAAAATATATGGTTGTTTTGTTTTAGAACCAACAAAAGGTATCAAAATATACTTTCGCAGAATGAGATGCTTTAGTTAAATACTTTGCAAAGGACAATTGACTTGGAATGCAATAGTTACAGTTTGTTGCAGTAGGCAACACAATTTCAAACACAATAATACATTGAGCTCAATGGAAATTTTAAGTTATATGCAATTGATTACTTTCAGGATTACTTTTCTAACTCCAGGACTGGATCCTGGATTCAGTCCTGGGACAGTTCTTGGAAACAAGTGAGTAAATACTTTTTAGTTACTGCTGTGATTTTTAAGCAATATTTTGCTATTTTAAAAGTTGACAAACTTTTTCTGATCAAATTACCAATGTTATCCTATGGAAGGAAATTCACTTAGCAGGTAAGTGGGGTTATGGTTACTTTTTCTAGGTCAGTGTTGGATCCTGGATCCAGCACTAGTGTACCACCTGTAAGCAGTTGAGCAACTGTGTTTAAGTTATACAGGCGATTTTTAAGGAATATTTATAAGTTTGCAAAATTGACACAAAAGAAACTTCACAGAAAAACAGTCAATGATTTCCTATGGAAGAAAATTCGAGTTACAGGTAAAGTATGTTCTCGTTACTTTTGTAATCCAGTGCTGGGCTCCTAGGCTCAGTACTGGGACATCTACCTAAAGCAGGTAAGTAATTACGTTTTCACAGTTGGTACGATTTTTAAAGAATATTTGTAGTTTGCAAAACTCGACACAGAAGAAATTTCACAGAAAAACAGTCAATGGTTTCCTATGGGAGAAAATTAAGCTAGTGGTAAGTACGGTTGGTAGTACTTTTCAGGGTCAGTGCTGGGCACCAAGATCCAGCACTGGGATCTCTCCTAATAGCAGGTAAGTATTTCCGTTTTCATTACTCGGTTGATTTTAGGTGAATATTTTACTCCACACTTAGAAGAAATGTCAGAAGAAGCCAGTCAATGTTACCCTATGGAAGAAAAGTGAGTTATCGGCTCTTGGGTATGTACTCGACTGTCAGAGTCAAGGTTCTGGGCACAGACTCAGGGGTCTCCCAGGGTCAGGTTAGTACAGTTGTTACACCCTCAGTGGCACAGGGGCAGCTGGGTGCAGAGTGAGTTAGGCCCAATGTTATCCTATGGGAGGCAGTGGGGCCTTGCTTGGTGGCTGCTGACTAGCAGGCCACGTGGCTGTGGGAGCTGGGCTCCTGGTCACTTGCTCAGGGCAAATGGGGAAGTAGGTAGGAGTAGAGTTTGCACTGCCAGGGCCACTCGGGCGGGTGGGTGCAGGGTGCTTTTGAGCCTTCGGGGGCTCAATGGATTGCAATGGGAAAGCTCAAGGACGAACAAAGGCTGCAAGCTCGGGGACGAAGATTCTTCAGGTGTGCCCACCACTTCGAGAGGTAAGTTGGGTAGTTGGAGGATACGTAGGTACCCAGGAGTCGGGCACAGGGGGCCGCAGGGCGCCGGGTGCAAGGGTGCCTTTTGGTGTTGGGAACTCTTACCCTCTGTTGATCATGGTTGGGGGGGGTCCCTGGTTCTGAGGCTGCAGGCGTCGTCAGGAGCGTCGAGGTGGGTCCTTGGGTGCCAGATTCGCGGTCACAGTCGCCGGGGGATGTCCTTGGGGTCTTTGTTCACTCCAGCACAGGCCAGGCTTGGCGGGTGCAGAGTGTGCTGGGTTCGCGGTTCCTGGCTGATGCCAGGGGTTAGGTACTTGCTTTGAGCAGAGCCACTGCTCGTGGAAGTCCCAGATGCTCAGAGTCCCAAGGTAGCCAGGTCCTCCGGGGTTTGTGAGGTTGCTGGCCACAGGAGGTGCCAGGAATAAGCAGGAGCAGGTTTGAGGGTCGACAGGCTGGTAGGGCTGGGGCCAAAGCAGTTGGAGTCTTCCTCTTCTTAGCTGCTGCACGGCAGATCTTCTTTCTTCTTGATCTTCTTTGCTATTTCAGAATCTGGAATCTAAGGAAGGAAGGTTCAGGGTGCCCCTAAATACTAAATTTAGGGGTGTTACAGGTAGGCAAAGGGCAAGGACCACTGGGCCCCTGTCCTGTGGTGGGTACACCCCCTATCCTGCCACTCTCCTTTGGGAGGGGGGCAGTGGCCTAGTCCTGATTGGGTAGGGCTCCCCATCTTCAAGATGGCGAGGGCCCGGAGATGTGCTTCACCTCGCCTCCCCCACCTGAGGGGTGGGGTTGGCAGGGCTGGCCAATCCCCTGTCCTTACTTGGAGTTTCCGGACCGTCTTCCTGCCAGAGTGGGGGTCAGAACCGGTGGGGGCCAGTTGCTGAGTACAGCAAGTGGCCTGGAGAAGCTCACAAAGGCGGCGTGCCTTTGAAGCTTCCCCTGCCCATCCTGGGGAGGAGACCTAGCACCTCGCCCAGGATGTGCATTGTTGCAGGCCCAGGAGAGCGGGGGCTCTCCACCCAGGGGTCCAGCAACATGTCTGCTGTGTGGCAGCCTAGATTGAACAGTAACACTGCTAGTACTGCGCTAAGTCTTCAAACTCCATATTATTTAAGAGGACACATTTTGAGAATGCAACAAAAAGTGTCAAAGACTTTTCTTTTGCTTGAATTAATCAGTATTTAATAATATTTCTTTAGAAATTTTAGACCTTCCTATTGCCGAAGCAATTTAAAAAAAAAAGAAAATCACAATACACAAGAAAAAGTTTGTAATAGTAACACCACACCGATTATTCGCTCGCAACTAACATACTGATCTCACATACCAAACACTCTTGTCCACTCATACGTTCACGCAGGCTATTTTGATCAGGAAGTGAACACAAAAAAACAACGTATTTTACACTGTTTTCTGTTTGGACCACAGAAATAGAACATTCAGGAAAACATGTATATCTATAAATGATTCTTATTTGTAGATTTTTCTAGTTCTTGTGGTCTTTATACAAGGTCTACGCGTTTCGAGACCCTTGGTTAGCTGGGCCTCTCATCAGGACCTGTAAGTAGGCCTGGGCGGTAAATTCCGTTCCGTTCGCGGAATTTGCGGAATTTGGGTAATTTCGCGTTCCGCGGAGAACGCGAAATTGCCCAAAAATCTGCGTTCCGCGACTTCGCGAAATTTTTTGCTTGTTTGCGTTCTCAATATGCGTGTTCGCGAGATATTTCACCCCGAGCACGCAAACAGCGATCGCGAACAGGAAAAAAGTATCGCGAACAAGCAATTCTGCGTGTTCGCGGAATTTCTGTGTGTTCGCGGAGATTTTTTACCGTTTCGCGGAGATTTGCGTAACGTGATTACGCGAATTCCGCCCACCCCTACCTGTAAGGTAAGGAAGGAGAAGCCTGTGTAAGTGTCAGAAGGGCCCCTATACCTCTTTGAATAGATTGTTAGTTTCTGTAGGAATAAAGTTACCTTCATCTATTGCGAGCAAGAATTTTAGTTAAATCCACTCAAGAGTAAGGCAATTTGATAATTTGATTAATGGACATGTGCTATCAAGACTCCTTTATTAAAATATAATTCTCCTGAGGAAGGCTAATTCGCCTAAACATGCATTGAGAATAGGAGAAAAGTGGACTACTCCATATGTATTACGAATATTGGATAACGTGGAGTGCACATTGAGAATGTTGGAGCATCTTACTGTATGTACTCTGATCAAGAAATATTTTATGACATTTGTTTATAACAATTGTGATTAGTCTATGTAACCATAATTCCAGTTTAAAATTATAAATATATATCAAACAGATTAAAGAATACAAATGTCTTACATTTCTGATAAGTTGGTATAGTATGGGTTCTGAGTGGTGTGAATGTAATGATGGTATAAGAATTGGATTTTGTTTTATATGTATATAGATATTTCATATTGTGGAGTCTGCAATTTAAATATATGATATTTTGATATTTTCTTATATATCTGTGTGAATAAGCCTTATTATATCATGGCATATATTGTATTGAGAATCGAGATGATGGTTGCCTGACAAATTACAATATTAATAGGCCATGCATATGGTACAGTTCAGTCAAATTTAGAGAGCTGATTTGCCCCATGTACCTGCATGTCCTTCGCGTGACACACTCTGACCACGCAGCTACCTGGACCAGCATGTGGCATGTTGTCCTCAGTCTTTCTCACACACCCCCTTTCACTTTGTGACTTCTCTCCCGCTTCTCTCAGGTTTTTGACCCACCCTTACACCTCCCCAAATGACCCCAAGCGTCCCCATTGTTACACTCTATAATTCTATCCCTGATACAAGTCGCTTGCAGCATTTGGCACTATTGGTGTTGAAGTCTATGTAACCGTTATCTCGCACTGTGAACCTCACCAGTGATGCACTCTTGACGCATAGCCATGGTTGCATGCATTTCACCTCTGGATTGTTTCTCACCTTTGCCATCAAGTACACCTCAATGATGTGCCATTACTTTGTTCCATGTATTGTGTTCTGTGTTTTTCTTCTCCTTTAGGTCTCGCAACTGTGGGTCCACCAACCCGTTGGGACCCCATGGACCCCCTCTGGTGATGTACAAGTGTTACTTTCACCTTCACTGTAGTAGAGATTATTTTGAGCACCCTCTCACCACGGTCCTGAAGAATTGCAATCGACCCGTACGGGCATTGGGCAAGAAACATGTCGACCTTTTGATACATCCCTGTGGATCATTATTATCCTGACAGGGCCCACTTATTTTAATTAGGCTGGTATACCACCAGAATAAAATTGTTCCTTGTTGGTAATACCAAACCTATTTTAATTCACCACACCCTGACTCACTACACTTGTTGCACTTACCCCCACGCACCCATACGGCTGTTTCTAAAAAGATCTCCGAAAAAGAGCCTCTACGTGGGAGCCCGTCGGGCATTGCAACGCCGGCCCGACGAGGAGCACAGCCCTTTGATGAAGCATGACACCTTGCTAGGTGTGTGAGGGCATTCTATAAGAGACCAGTCTCTCCCCTTCCCCCCTTCCCCTTCCCTGAGGAACTGCACACCTTCGGTTTGATTATATGTTTGGAGCATTGTGCAGGACCTAAGAAAAAAGCTCTTGGTTCCTCCCCCCCCTTTTTTGTAGCATTACGTACGGCGGCTCAGCTGTGGAACCTTAGCCCTTGTTGGCTTGCGGAAATTTTGCCGCCTTTTTGACCTACCTGCCTTTCCCCCCCCCTCCTTTCCTTTGTATCACGTTCCCCGCCATGGAACAATGCCAGGGGCTATCCTTTGATGACGACCTGGTGACTGAAATACTAAGAACACCTTCCCTGCTAGATGCAGATGGAGCCATTGCCTCCACCAACCAGGGCGGCGATTGGAACAGCATCACCAACATGAAACGCCAACTGATGAAAATTATCATGCATGGTGCCATCATGACCGAGTACCTACGTGCTAACATAGCCCCAAATGGGCTGATTGTATCAAACATCCCAAGAATCTTTTTGGAAGATAAGCAATTTAAGGAGGAATGGTCCCTAGTTGCCTGGAAGTGCACTAGGGATTGGCTGATACTAATAATCAAAACAGCAAAACGGCTGGCAGACGACTTAATCATTCAGATTACCATTGCGGAAGGAGCACTAAAAGCTACCATTACTATCACGGCCTCCAAAGCTAAACTAGCTGAAATTAATAATGAAATTGCCGAAAACAAAGATTTCCTAATGCGACAAAAAATCTTGAAACTCCAGAAAGATATTGGGCGTTTCAACAAAGAAAAAATCTACCCCTATCTGAAGGATGACTTCCAACAAGCACAAAGCGACTACTCGTCAGATGACAGCTTGAGTTCCCACCGAAGAACCTCATCCAATAGTGGTAACTCAAGTACAGACAGTTGGAGGGGCCAACAACATTACCATCAACATGGACCGCCTAACCCACAGTACGCTTACACAATGCCCCCTTTTCCAGGGCCGCGCATGTGGCAACCCCCTGGCTTCCAACAGGGCCCACTACCTCCCTTCACTCCTTTCCTTCCGCAACCTTTTTTAGGCAGAGGCTGGGGCAGGGGCAGAGGAAGAAGAAGAGGTGGCAACAATCAATAAAAACAGGTGCATTGGCAGGACCAGACAGACCAAGGCCAGATGGAACTCAGGAGCCACAAAGGCAAGAAAAACTGACAGTGAACCTATCGGATCGGCCACTGAACCAGACAGAAGAACATGTCCTCCTCAAGGGCCTTGGATTCGTACCCACACCACGACCAGACGATTTCAGGACCCATTGTGAAGTTCATGACCTATTTCGAAAAATTCGACTGAGAAGTTTTTTCAAAGATCAAAGCTCACCTCCTCAGGATGACACAGGCCTGCGGAAACCGTCCACCTTCACGCCAACTTCTGCCATGGTACCCCCTGAAATTGTGGCTTTTGAAAAAGCAGTCATCAAAGACATCAATGCGATGAAAGTGAAGAAAACCTTCCATAATAATTCCCGCCTGGAAAATCTCGCCATAAACAATCTAAGCAATGATATGACCATCACCATCAAAGAGGCAGACAAGGGGGGAGCCATAGTCATCATGTCCACCACAGACTAAAGAACAGAATGCCTATGGCAACTCAATGACACACGGTACTATACCCAAATCAGAGAAGATCCCACCAATAAATTGATTATCACAATAAGAACTCTAGTGACGAATGCACTAGCACAAGGTTGGATATCAAAAAATGAATCGGAATTCCTCATGAACAATAATCCTCGAATACCTTATTTTTACACATTGCCCAAAATCCACAAAGGCGTCTTACCTCCACCAGGGAGGCCCCTTGTGTCAGGGTTCGGCTCTGCCCTAGAACCTCTATCACGCTTCTGTGACCACTTCCTATGCCCACTGGTACAAAAGACCTCTACTTTTTTACTTGACACCAGGGATGTGCTTAACATCATCAAACAGTTCAATGAAACTGGATCCAGTTTGGATGCACTGATCACCCTGGACATAGAGGCCCTCTACACTAACATCCCTCAGAGGGCAACCCTGGAGGTTGTGGAAGAAGTCCTACGGGCACAAACATGGGACTCACCCACACCCATCTCATTTGTCATGGAGTGTGCAGAGATCGCCCTGACCAAGAATTACTTCCAATTCGAAGACCATATTTACCATCAAGTCCAGGGTACTTCGATGGGGAGTACCTTCGCTCCCAGCCTGGCATGCCTCTATATGGCCCATTTTTAAGCCAACCACATTTTAACCAGGACTAACATCTACAAGGATAACGTCACCTTATGGCGATGTTACATTGATGACATTCTCATGTTTTGGAAGGGAGATCTGGACTCCATACCCCTATTCGTGTCCTGGGTCAATAGTCTCAATCCTTACCTACGATTCACGGCCAATACCTCAGTCCATGAACTCCCCTTTTTGGATCTGCTCATCCTCAATGCTCCGACTGGTCTAAACACAAAAACTTACAAAAAACTGACTGATAGCCACAGTCCACTGCTTTTCAGTAGTTTCCATCCTAAAGCATTGTGCGACAATTTGCCATATGGACAATATCTAAGACTCTGACGCAACTGTACCACTTTGGAGCATTTCAAAACACAGGCACAGGAACTTACAGGCCATCTGATAAGGAGGGAATACCCTATGGCAGCCACAAAAGCAGCCTGCAAAAGGGCCCGGAACACCAACAGGGAGGCTCTTCTCACATCTATAGAGAAAACGAAAACTGACCAAATAACGTGTGTGACCACCTTCACGCCAGAGTCTAACTCTATTCAAAAAATCATAAAAAAACACTGTAATATGCTGTCCGTAGGAGATTGGCAGATACCACACCCCAGATTTGCCTTCAAAAGGACTAATAACCTGAAAAACCTGTTAATCAGTACCAGACCAAGACATCAACCACCTACCAACCAGCGACTTTGGGGCTTACCGCCAGTCACAGGCCATTATCCATGTGGGCAATGCATTGCATGTACACTTACTAAAGCGAGTAAAAACATCAAACTCTCAGAATCTTTAACTTGGGAACAAAAAACCCATACGAATTGCAACACACGCATTTGCATTTATCTAATTCGATGCCTATGCAACCTCATGTACGTTGGCATGACGACGCGTCCGGCCAAGATCAGAATCTCTGAACACCGTAGCAACATCAAGTGCAGAAAAGTGAATACAAAAATGTGCACGCATTTCCTGGATAGGAACCACACGGCCAATGACATGAGCTGGAAAATACTGCAATCCTTTTCAATGATCAGTAAGGATGCCCTCTTCAGGAAAGAACAACAATGGATCTTTAAAATCTCGAGCCATATTAATGGCCTGAACGATGATATACCGTGGGCAACACTTAACAATACATTATCCTTTGGACTGGCACTCTGTATGCTTTATGAGACAATGCTCACAATATTGATGGTGTGAGTACATTGGCCGTATACTGGTGGTCCACCGTCCATCTCATTCTATTAGATGGAACTTACATTCTGCAAAATTTTCTCTGACGGCTATGCTTTCAATTAACCCTTAATCCATATGGCCTCATACATTTGGTCCGCTCTCTCACATATTTACATGCATTCCACAATTGGCAACATCTCCTCCAATCAGCAAGATTTTGTTTGAACTACATTCTTGATTGATCATCTCTACCTTAACGCTTTGGTTAATCTTAGAGAGATTATTCCCGTTTATTTTAATACCCTTAGTCAGTTTCTGGTATGACAGCATTTTGACGTTCTCACCACCACTGTGGGTTGAGCGCTAGCTTTACTCGGCATTGATACCAATAAAGTTTTATTCATGGTCTCGATAGATCATCTCTACCCAAACGCTTTGGTTAATCTTAGGGAGATTTTTCCCGTTTATCTTAATACCCTTAGTCAGTTTCTGGTATGACAGCATTTTGACGCTCTAACCACCACTGTGGGTCGAGCGCTTCCTTTACTCCGCGTTTATCCCATAGTTTTATTCATGGTCTCGACCTCAGGGCGAGAGTATTCCCAAGATGGCTGACACCTTTGCCGCTCTAGTCTTTCAATCAGCCTGGGTAGCACTTCCGTATTTCAACTCCACGCTGGCGCCATCACCCTACCGGAGCCAGAGCCACGGTAGGAGCACGGCTAATCGCACGCCCACCACTCGTGAGTACATACCCAGAGATTCCTTCGGCAATATGTCATTGAAGTTAATTGCAGGGATATAAATAATATTTCTTCTTTTCACTGGGGCGAGCATAATTCGGCTTTATAGGCGAACCCGTACAGCAACGATTCTATCCTAGGGGGTGAGTTAACCCCTCTTGGAGTCCCACATACACGTAGCCGTTGGCACCTTTGAATTCTGCACTTTTATGGTTGCAATTCTCCACAACGGCAAAGAGAGCTTCCCGTGACCCTAGAACTGGGGGCGGCAGCCTTTACTCGCATTACGCTCGCAACCTGCACCACTAAAAAACACCCCCTCACGCTCCGTAGCGTCCCCATTGTTACACTCTATAATTCTATCCCCGATACAAGTCGCTTGCAGCATTTGGCACTATTGTTGTTGTAGTCTATGTAACCGTTATCTCGCACTGTGTACCTCACCAGAGATGCACTCTCGACGCATAGCCATGGTTGCATGCATTTCACCTCTGGATTGTTTCTCACCTTTGCCATCAAGTACACCTCAATGATGTGCCCTTACTTTGTTCCGTGTATTGTGTTCTGTGTTTTTCTTCTCCTTTAGGTCTCGCAACTGTGAGTCCACCAACCCGTTGGGACCCCCTGGACCCCCTCTGGTGATGTACAAGTGTTACTTTCACCTTCACTGTAGTAGAGATTATTTTGAGCACCCTCTCACCACGGTCCTGAAGAATTGCCATCGACCCGTATGGGCATTGGTCAAGAAACATGTCGACCTTTTGATACATCCCTGTGGATGAATATTATCCTGATAGGGCCCACTTATTTTAATTAGGCTGGTATACCACCAGATTAAATGTATTCCTTGTTGGTAATACCAAACCTATTTTAAGTTACCACACCCTGACTCACTACACTTGTTGCACTTACCCCCACGCACCCATACGGCTGTCTCTAAAAAGATCTCCGAAAAAGAGCCACTACGCGGGAGCCCGTCGGGCATTGCAGCGCCGGCCCGACGAGGAGCACAGCCCTATGATGAATCATGACACCTTACTAGGTGTGTGAGGGCATTCTATAAGAGACCTGTCTCTCCCCTTCCCCCCTTTCCCCTCCCCTGAGGAACTGCACACCTTCGGTTTGACCCCTCAGGATACACCATAAACTGGGACAAATCAGTAAGTGATCAGGAGGGATTTCAGTATCTGGAGATTTATGTGACCCCAGTTTTGGAAAAGAGATTAAAGCAGAGTCTTTTTAAAGTACAGACCACATTCTTGGATGACATGTAACACTGGAGGATGCTGCTCCTCACCATATTGGGAAGGGCAGCCATGTTCAAGATGGTCACCCTCTCGAAATATCTACACGTCCTCCAGAACACCCACTATAAAATACCTGAAGAGATCCTTACTAAGATTAATGAAGAACTTAGAATATTGCTGTGGGATGGCAAAAGGCCCAGGGTACCCTCAGGACGCTGCAGCGGAACCAAAATAATGTAGGTCTCGCTCTCCTCGACATCTGAGCCAATTACTGGGTGTCCCACATAATTGCTATCAATGATTGCAGCCATGCTCTAGAGGACCATCCTACTTATGAACTTGAGGGGACTCAGTTTGGCAGGTGCTCCTTCCAGCACTGCTTTTGGGGGCAAGTTTGTTCTTTCCTGCGACTCAGGTGGTATTTGAAGCCTGAGTTCGAACTAATTAATTCATTGGGTGGACTCACAGATTCACTTGGGAAGCACGATTATCGATGGGGACATATCTAAAGGAGGTGGGAAAACTCTGGGGCTTCCACTCCTGGGACCTTTTTGGCATCTCCAAAGTGGGGGACCTTATTGGAAGCAGGGGCTTTATCTCTCCAGGGGGACTGTCAGCTCCATAACAGGTAATGCTCCCGATACTTGCAGCTCAAGCATTCATGGGGAGCACAAGATATAGCGCTGAACATTCCTGAATATGCGTCCCTAGAGGGCCGACTCTTAACGGGAGAGCTGATGGAAAAAGCTGTTTCCTCAGTTTATAGAACAATTAATAATAATGTATTAGACAAACTGAAGTTGCTGAGAGCCAAGTGGGAATCAGAGTTGGGGGAAATGAATGTTCTAGATTGGGAGGAAGCTCTAAAGCCCCGGGAGAAAGTGGCAATTAAATTTAGATTGAAACTCATTCAAATTAAAGTTCTGTATTGGGGTTATTTTGATCGTGCATGCTTGCATAAAATTGGGAAGGCAATGTCCCCTGAGTGTCTGAGGTGTAGAGGCCAGAGAGGAGACTTCCTGCATACCCTGTGGGCTTGTCCAACCACACGTACATACTGAGAGAAAGTGATACATGACCTAGGTAGGGTGGTGGGTCCATCACTCCCTGACAATCCCAAATCTGTCCTCTTGGCTGTACCAATGATGTGAATATTCCCAGAGCGAAGCTGTTCTTCTGTAACTTAGGCCAAGTGGTGGCAAAGAGGGATGTGGGGAAACATTGGGGGGGGCGAGCCTCCCTCTATCATGGGATGGAGGAAGTGGATGGACCTGTACATGATTGCTGAGAAGGTCACCTACAGTGCTAGAGGGTGCCCAAGTAAGTTTCACAAAGTCTGGGGTGGGTGGATTGCATATCACAATCTTGATGTTTTGGATAGAGAACTTGGGACTCCACCTACTTAAACCTGACGTTGTGTTTATTCATACTGCTTGTTGGCCTACATTTTGTTGATTACTTACCTACTCTCAGTATACCATTGCTGGAAAATGTGATGATTGAGGCCTGGACTGTGCTCACCTGTAATATTTGCTGGTTGATATGGACACATTTGTGCCCACTTGCATTGCTCTCTTAAAAATCAAATACAAATTTTTTTTAAACAAAATTCTCAAGTATGTGAGCTGAACAACTTGAGTACTACTTTATGTACTACAAAATCCAGTTTGTGAATCAACCCCTCAGTTTGGATCATATAGTCAGTGTAAATCAGCAACCAGCCAAGATCAAAAATTCTGTGATGTCAAGAAACAAAGATGAATCTGCCATTGAGCTTGACTGGAGTTAGGAAGCATCAGTTCTAGAACCAACAATCAATAGCCATCTCTAATTAAAAAAGGTTGATCTGCAGCTGCTCTATTCAGGCATCTGATAAGCAAACGCTTTCGTTTTGCTCTTGGAGAATGAGAGGATTAGGTGCAATACTAGAAGACAAAGTTTTCTTGTTTTTGACCTTATTTGAAAGTAAAATAATTCAGAAAACATGGTCCATAAATGAATACTGAGGTAGACAGTGAATGCAACTAAGACTGTATCGCATCTGCAATTTAACCTTAAAAGATTGCTCACACAGTCCGGACGTACGACCAAAAGTGTGATAATAGCAATCATATATATGAATCCCCATTACTGGCAAGTCACTAAGATGGCAGAATACCCTCTTAGAATGTCCCGAGAATAAGGTAACTTACCATTGATTACCATAGGAAAGTTTAACCTAAATTTGTATTTAGGACCGTATAATAGCAATGTGTGCCCTTGGCATAGTAGAATGTGGGGAATTTCATCGTCCCTAGCCCATGTTCAAAAGAAACAAAGCCTTGGTAACCCTACAGTTGATTCATGTTGTAGTATCAAGAATTGTAATGGTAATGGGAGGTTTCTACTAGATATTCTGCATTCCTTTACTCACACTCCCCTTACAGCAGTACAATGTTAGAATACAAAGCAATGTCAATACAGATATTTCCTTTGAATTATGGCTTTAAAATATTGAAATACTTACAAAGCAATCACATTAGCAAGCTTTAAGAATAGAAAGTAAAATATTTTGCGCAGAATGCCGAGTTGTATTTGGCTTTATAAAAGAGGGTCAAGCAGATGAAGTGAGGCAAGTGTTTTTAACAACAGACTTGAGTTTCTCAGAATGACTGAATGATTGTCAGTCAGTCAAAATTACTTTATTCGGTTCATATCAGGAACCATAAAAGTATGAAACATCAAATACATACATTATAAATAACATTAAAATAGACATTTACAAAATGTTTTAAAACAATAATAAGAATAAGACTTAGTCAGATTTAATCAGAGTTCAAAATTAATTCTATACAACACTATGTCCACTTAATTTTTTTCCTTAGTCTCATCGCAATAGCCAAAAAATTTGCTATATTAAAAATCTCTGAATGATTGATTTTCTGCAACGGCCAAGCAAACTTGTCATTAGCCACCTGGGTAAGTAGTTATTCTTTTTTGTGTGCAGTTTTATGTAGTGCAAACTCGACTCAAAGTTGTTGGAGTGCTTCATATGAGCACTAGTTACATTACACAAGAAAACATTAATATTTTTGTAGGAACGGAGAGATATGAGGCCTCTTGGCTGTACCAATGATGTGAATATTCCCAGAGCGAAGCTGTTCTTCTGTAACTTAGGCCAAGTGGTGGCAAAGAGGGATGTGGGGAAACATTGGGGGGGGGCGAGCCTCCCTCTATGATGGGATGGAGGAAGTGGATGGACCTGTACATGATTGCTGAGAAGGTCACCTACAGTGCTAGAGGGTGCCCAAGTAAGTTTCACAAAGTCTGGGGTGGGTGGATTGCATATCACAATCTTGATGTTTTGGATGGAGAACTTGGGACTCCACCTACTTAAACCTGACGTTGTGTTTATTCATACTGCTTGTTGGCCTACATTTTGTTGATTACTTACCTACTCTCAGTATACCATTGCTGGAAAATGTGATGATTGAGGCCTGGACTGTGCTCACCTGTTATATTTGCTGGTTGATATGGACACATTTGTGCCCACTTGCATTGCTCTCTTAAACATCAAATACAAATATTTTTTTTAAACAAAATTCTCAAGTATGTGAGCTGAACAACTTGAGTACTACTTTATGTACTACAAAATCCAGTTTGTGAATCAACCCCTCAGTTTGGATCATATAGTCAGTGTAAATCAGCAACCAGCCAAGATCAAAAATTCTGTGATGTCAAGAAACAAAGATGAATCTGCCATTGAGCTTGACTGGAGTTAGGAAGCATCAGTTCTAGAACCAACAATCAATAGCCATCTCTAATTAAAAAAGGTTGATCTGCAGCTGCTCTATTCAGGCATCTGATAAGCAAACGCTTTCGTTTTGCTCTTGGAGAATGAGAGGATTAGGTGCAATACTAGAAGACAAAGTTTTCTTGTTTTTGACCTTATTTGAAATTAAAATAATTCAGAAAACATGGTCCATAAATGAATACTGAGGTAGACAGTGAATGCAACTAAGACTGTATCGCATCTGCAATTTAACCTTAAAAGATTGCTCACACAGTCCGGACGTACGACCAAAAGTGTGATAATAGCAATCATATATATGAATCCCCATTACTGGCAAGTCACTAAGATGGCAGAATACCCTCTTAGAATGTCCCGAGAATAAGGTAACTTACCATTGATTACCATAGGAAAGTTTAACCTAAATTTGTATTTAGGACCGTATAATAGCAATGTGTGCCCTTGGCATAGTAGAATGTGGGGAATTTCATCGTCCCTAGCCCATGTTCAAAAGAAACAAAGCCTTGGTAACCCTACAGTTGATTCATGTTGTAGTATCAAGAATTGTAATGGTAATGGGAGGTTTCTACTAGATATTCTGCATTCCTTTACTCACACTCCCCTTACAGCAGTACAATGTTAGAATACAAAGCAATGTCAATACAGATATTTCCTTTGAATTATGGCTTTAAAATATTGAAATACTTACAAAGCAATCACATTAGCAAGCTTTAAGAATAGAAAGTAAAATATTTTGCGCAGAATGCCGAGTTGTATTTGGCTTTATAAAAGAGGGTCAAGCAGATGAAGTGAGGCAAGTGTTTTTAACAACAGACTTGAGTTTCTCAGAATGACTGAATAATTGTCAGTCAGTCAAAATTACTTTATTCGGTTCATATCAGGAACCATAAAAGTATGAAACATCAAATACATACATTATAAATAACATTAAAATGGACATTTACAAAATGTTTTAAAACAATAATAAGAATAAGACTTAGTCAGATTTAATCAGAGTTCAAAATTAATTCTATACAACACTATGTCCACTTAATTTTTTTCCTTAGTCTCATCGCAATAGCCAAAAAATTTGCTATATTAAAAATCTCTGAATGATTGATTTTCTGCAACGGCCAAGCAAACTTGTCATTAGCCACCTGGGTAAGTAGTTATTCTTTTTTGTGTGCAGTTTTATGTAGTGCAAACTCGACTCAAAGTTGTTGGAGTGCTTCATATGAGCACTAGTTACATTACACAAGAAAACATTAATATTTTTGTAGGAACGGAGAGATATGAGGCCTGATTACGAGTTTTGTGGTCCAACTGTCAGAAGACTGCGTCTGCGACCACACGAAGATCACAGCGCTGGCGGTCTTCCGACCACCATATTACGAGATGACCGCCGGGTCGGTGGTGTGGCTACGGCAGTCTTGCGCCTATGGACAATGTATTTTCATATCTGTTGATGCCTCTGTATACACTTCAACTGCATATGGGTTGAATGCACACATATGCATGATACATGTGGAAAAATACCTGCTACCTGTTGCCGGAGTCTGACCCATATGTGGACAGTCCTGGCAATGGACATGTGGTATGAAGAGCACTTAGCTGTGCATCGCCATAGTCGGGGTTATATTCCTCGGGGTGAGGATGTTTCTGTGAAGGGAGAACCTGGAGAAAGGCATCCATGTAGAAATCTACTGGGAAGAACTGGAAAGGGGTGAGTATGCCCCCAAATCCTTCATTTCTGCCGACCTTTAGACGGTGGTCTGGCCACTGTGGTCGCCTCTTCGGAAAGCCAACTCATAATATGAACGGTGGTGTTGCTCCCCTGTCCAGCCCTATGGCAGATGCCTTCCCCCGAATGCGACCCCAGAGGTTGGTAGTGTGTTCGCGGTGCCGGTTGTCCTGCCGCTGTATCTGCAAAGGCAATACTCCCATCTTATGATACGCTGGTCAGACCGCTGAGCATGCTGCGGTGGACCGCAGCCACGGCAGGCCATGGACCGCCAAGCTCGTAATAAGGCCCTAAGTGTTTTGCCGAGAATCACACCATTTTTAGGCGGGATAAGACTTGAACTTGGTTACCCAGCTCCAAAGTTGGCAACTCAGGCTGTTATGCCACATACGCTTAATTTATTGGTGTCAATGTGGCTGTTGATCCCCACACCTTCAACAGGGATGATGGTAGAACTAAAGGTAATGATAAAAATGGTTGACTTAACTGAAAGCACATAACAATATATGGGAATATTAGACCAATGAATAAAAAAGCCCATGATAAATATAATTTGCCTTCTCCAGAGGGAATGCAAAAATGCTATCCAGGTGATTATGTGAGATTACACAGAAACAGAAGCGTTGGGATTGCTCCAGATCTGGCAAAAATGAATACCAGGGCCAGACATGCAAAAAAGAATAATGTTCCACGTGTTCACAGTCAACCTTTACATTCTCTTTTATTATTGCTGAGAACATTGCGCAAGATTGATTTAGATATTGGTGGATCTGGTCCCACCGTTAGTTTTTCGACTGTTTCACAGCCAGCCATCTATTGATATGTTGGCAGGTCTAGGGACGAAAGACCGCCAGCTCTGCTAGGATTTTTCACCTGCAAGACGACGTCATAGGCAGAAGTGGTTATCAGCGGGAGTCCAGCCAAGATTACTGCTGGGTCAATCACGATGTGCCTTTCCGTCCATTAATCTGTGGCAGGTATACCTTGTACTTTGAGTTGGCAGAATCAAAGGAAATCAGGTAGAAACATACTTTTTTTTTGTTTCCCACTTCCGTTTTCATCTTGAACCCTGTTGTCCAGGTCCTTCCTTTGCTGCT
The DNA here is from genome assembly GCF_964204655.1 of Triturus cristatus. Lineage (NCBI taxonomy): Eukaryota > Metazoa > Chordata > Amphibia > Caudata > Salamandridae > Triturus > Triturus cristatus. Next base: position 822,901,367 of record NC_140591.1, read on the forward strand.
TCTACTTGACCATGATGTTAATCAACTACATTGTCTCCGCGATCTAGGGTAAGCTTCTTTTACACTTGTCTTACTATGAATCGTGTATTGACAATCGCTTTAGCCTCATGTATGTATACATTGCTCTTACATACAAAATGTTTCTTTTGTGTAATGCAGTAGTGTTCATTTTACGACTTATCAAGGTCAAATAAACACACACATTGACATCTAAAAATACATTTGTTTATTGTGGTGTTTGTGGGTGTTGTGCTATGCTATATGTAAGAAAAGGGGAATCACACATTACCTACCTATATTTTTAAAGCTCACACAACATATATGTGTAATGTCACATTAATAAGTAGAACTTACCTGTCTCCACTCCACCAGGGACTCACTCCGTCTGGAGTCCGCTGCTAGGACAACACAAGCACAACTGGGAAATCTAAATAGACTTGGCCTGACTGAAAATGAAATCAAACTCACTGATGCTTGCTTTATGTATGTCTGTCAAAGATGATTAGTAGCTCATCTTTGGGCCAGAATTTGTTGGTGACAAAGGCTAGACTCCTTCCAACTGTTTGCTATGAAGTAGAAGTCTTTCCAAATAACTATGCCTACTGGTTGAACATAGTGCTATGCTAAAGTTATCGCTCAATATTTACCTCGCCTAGTACCTCACATACTCCACTGCGGCTCAAATTTGACTTATTGAGGCAGCCTAGAGTGGTTGAGGCCTTGTACAGAGATAATGGGTCAGATTCAGAGAGACCATAATGGACTCTTTGAAAGAACTGGCTTTGGCAGAGCCTCAAACCAGGTCAACCCTGGGTAAATCCTATAGCTGAGCACCTAATAAAGATCAGTGCAGCCCCTCAAGAGCAAATTCACTGATACTCATAGCTGGCCTACATATGAATTAAAATCGAAATTATTCGATAGGCTAAAGAACTGCCTTTTTATTAAGACACTATTCAAATGGAATTGATTCTTAAGTTTTTAATCACCAACACTTTCATAACAAAAATTGGACAGTATTTTACAAAACTTCCATCAGATAAAACTTGTCTTGCTTACCTTAAAGGAAATCAATTAACCTTTGGAAGATGGAGGCTACAAAATAATTCAGATTATATAGGTACAGGATGAAATCGCTAATATATATTGTTTGCGTTTGTCTTTTAAATCTCAGTATTCACTGGAACTTGGAGTTAAGTCCTGCGATCATGCTTATGACAGAGTAGAGTAAGGAAAGGAGAAAATCCCCAATTGTTGGTTGGATTCATCAAATGTATACAAGTTGAATGTATGTTGTTGTAAAAACGTTTTTAGGCTACAAGTCTACAGGTATGTGTCACAACATACCGCCCCTGTAAGAAACTTGGTTATTGGCTGAGTGTGGTGGAAACCCCACTCAGGAAACAACCACAAACTTTGTCGGAGTGAACCACAAAAGTCACTAAAATAACCTTTGCCTAACCCTTTGATACCTAAGCATAAAGCAGTCAGGCTTAACTTAGAGACAATGTGTAAGGTGTTTATGCAGCCCACAGACAGTAATAATGTGAAAACACAACACAAGAAAAACCACAAACCAATTTGGTACAATAGAAAAAATGTTAATAAATAAAATGACACATAAATGAGCAAAATCCGATCAGTTTAACCACAGATATTGATTTGTAAAGTTTTACATAAAAATAGAACCAAGAAACAAAAAGCGCCACTCACAGTTTTCTGGTCGTGCTAGGCATGGGGAAAGTCAAAAGTTCAGGTCAACTGCAAGGGAGTACGGGTCACATACAGGGACCAGGTTAGTCGTGCTGAATGAAGATACCATCTCAAGTATGGAGTGAAGAGCTCTGTTCGGGTTGTAAGAGCCGCAAGGAGAAGGTTTGCGTTGCGAAGAGCTTGTTGAGCACTACAGATGTTCATTGTTGTAATAAGAAGAGGCAGGCATCGCTGAGCCTCCATTGGTTGATCATCGTGGACGGTTAATCGTTAGAAAGTGCTAATGATATTCTAATTTCAGCACTTTAGAAGTAATAGCAACTTCCATTCTTGCTTAGTTCTAAATTTAGCCCCTATTATTTTTTTTTCCAAATCTGTTGCTCTGTGTGGATATTAATTTAGTCATGTGTGAATACTCTGTTATAAAGATTTGGATTTCATAATCAGCTATCTCCTGCTCAAGTAAGCCTTTACTGCTTGCTTAGTCTATATCTGGAGAGGGAGTTTTACATACACTGTTGAGACTATCTGAATGTAACACATTAATACTCTAGATGCAAGGACACAAGTTGTAGACAACAATGTGCATTCTGGATAACTCAGAGTAATCACAGACTGGTTTGGCCTTCAGAGAAAAGGCTTTCCACTGTTGCATAAATTCTGCCATTGGTTGTTGGTCTTATGCATGTATGCTCGGTAAAGCTGATGTGTTTCACTATTTGTTGAGTAATGTCCTTCCCTGTGCTCACTTAACTTGTGAATCGTAGCACATGAAGCATAGGCTCTTAAGTTTTTTCCTGGACCACAAATTGTTTGCAGCATTCAAAGTGGCACCCAACACGTGAGTACTATAAAATATAGTATGTGGTAGTAAAATGGCACCTAGGGTTTGGTACAGAAGTCGTCTTTCACCTTCATAGTCATACATAACTTAATGGTCTTAATGGGCTCTATGTCCACTAATGCAGAATGGCTTAATGCTTCAAATTTGTGATATGCCCTTGAATAAACACGCATTGATATAAAACTGATTTTTTTCAGGTACTTTTTCCAAACGTTTCCTTTTAGGGTAGAGTGGCCAGTAAAACTTTAGTGAAAAAGCAAAAATCAAGTGATCTCATATGTGCAGTGGCGTAGGAAGGGTGATGCAGTGGGTGCAGGCCGCCCCGGGTGTCATCACTGAGGGGGGTGACAAAATGGCAAAAATATGTGTTTTCAACACATATTTTTGCCATTTTGTCAAGGCGGGGGTGACAAGAAATTTTCCGCACCGGGTACCACCTGACCTTGCTACGCCACTGTGTATGTGTAAAAGCGAGGCAATGGAATATCATCTCAAAATTATTGTGTGTTCATAAGAAAATGATCAAAATATTGTCAGTGAGAAACTATGATAGGACAGAGTATAGAGAAGATTACTGTTCTTTTTACGTTTATACACAATATCACTCTTTAAATATAGTGTACTAGAATACTCTCGTATATACTATCACTTTTATGCATGCTGTATTTCTTTTTTTATTGGATTTTATTTATAAGTATTTGTTATATTATTATATTTTTTTAATTTGTATTTTTTCCAGCTTGTGGGTTTATTGGGGATTTATTGGGTAGTGTTTAATTTACATTTATGTTATTAATTTGAGTTTGGTATTACTTTATATATTGTTCAATTTAGGAAAGAAACTTCTTTTTTATTTCATTATCTGGGTTGTATGGTGTACTGGGGTATTGGGTGTAAATTGTCTTATGTTAAGGCTATATTAATTAATATGTTATTATGTTCAAATTAATTTACAACGATGGAATTGGTGTCCTGCTATATTAGAAGCTGTGTTCAGGACATGGTTTGATGCGCAAGATGGTGGTTGCCGTTTAACAATGCTCCCATGTCTGCATTGACTATCCTTAAACATCCTACCCTCCGGGTCTGCATAAACAGTAAACAAGAGGGACTTGGTCGACTACACAGTTGCAGCCAGTTCGGGTAAGCGCTCTGGGGTGGGGCGCACGGGGGGAGTCGACAGACGGAATAGGGAAAATTAAATAAATAATTAAATAAAACCACCTGTAAACTTACCCCATCCCACCTCACTTACCTACTGCCACTACACCCCTGGTGCCCACATCAACCAATATTCATCCTCAAGGGACGAGAAATTACGATTCCAGGGGCTGGAGGACCCAACCTCACTGGGCCTAAGATGGCAACCAGCAGTCGCAGTAGCGGAGTGCCCAGTCATGGAGAGTGGGCTATCTGGTGGTGGCCTTGCTGGACCTTGTTGGTCTTCTGGGTGGCTGCTTGGCGGGGCTATGGTGGGGGTGGACTGTCAAGTCTAGGCAGGATGCAGACACAGAACTGATGCCAGGCAAGGGGTGCTAAGGTGTAGAAAGCCTGCTACTTGCAGCCCACCTGCTGCCAAGCAGAAAAGTGTAGGCGGAAGTGGAAACCCTTGAAGGCATGCCATGTGGTGTGGGTGGTGGACTTGTCCCCCAGTGGTTGGAGCCCCGGAGCACAGAGCTGGAAAGCTGCTGTGAGGGGCTGTCTGAAGCCCTGTAGTGGTGGTGAGCAATCCCTGGCAGACTCCATACCTTGACTGTGAACGCTGAAGCTGGGTGGCGGCAGCAGGAACCACAAGGGAGGCGGAGTTGGGCGGGTGTCACTGCTGCTTCAAGCATGATACCTGTGCCTTGAAACAGGATCAGACGCTAGCCAGCCGGGTTGAGCTATACAGCAGTGTTAGAGGTGTAAAACGTGCACTATTGGGGATGCAGGGGGAAGCTACTTGCAAGTTACCCCCCCTTCTGCTAGCAAGAGGGCAGCTGCCACAAGAGTACCGCAACTACAGACACAATCCAGCACATGGTGGCCAGTGAGACTCCAACAGTTTTCCCCTGCAGCAGGAGCCACCCCCTGAGACTGGCACTGCTGACTTCTGTTTTGGAGTGTGTAACCCCTGTGAGGCTGCCCAAAGCCACATGCTCTCCGCTGGTGCAAGTGGAGAACTAATACAATGCACCGTGGGAACAACATTCAGCTATAGTCATTGGAAACCCACACCCTTGATCAAGAGACTGCCTCCTAGCCTCGTTTGGATCCCCTTGTGTGGCTGGCTGTGGTAAAACACAACTTATGGCCAGAGACATAAAATAGAAACATTTGTCAAGGCTCTCACTCAAGCCCTGCTCCAGAGACCCCCAAAAGCATAGTGCCCATTTCAGGGTCTATACAGTGCTCTAGATGGAAGCTTGACAGACCAGATTCTCTAGACCATTCAAATATCTGACAGGTGATTGAGGCAAAAATAGGGAAAGCCAGGATGGACATCGCTCTTCTCCAGCAGGACATCCTTAATACTGTGGATAGGCTGACAGAGTTGGAGAGATGCATCTCTGAGCAGGAATACATAGTGCAGGACTTCAGAACCAAGGTGAGCACTCAAAGGGAAAATACTTTGTTATTCCTTTTTCATAGAGCCTGGTTCCATTAGGTCAGAATAAGGGTGGAAGGGGTCCAATCAGTTTGAGGGCAATAACTTTTCCTAGGGTTTGTTTTGGAAGTGAAGAGTTCCTTGGGCAGTTTCACTGTTTAGAAGTGTAGGGTGTATAGATTTTGCATGTTGTACGACTCATGTATTTGTAGAAAGAGACACAGACAGGGTTCTGCATAATCGTGTACAAACAGACTTTGGTATGGCACACACTCTCCCCACTAAAATAATCACCTGGAATATCAATAGACTCCTGCACAAGGTTAACCTGGGCACAGTTCTAAAGACAAACAAAAGGTACCATGCAGAAATTGCACTATTGCGAGAAACACATCTAATGGGCACTGAATGCTCATCAATTGTTTGCCACAGCTTCTCTGTGGTGGAACATGCAATGCTTTCAAGGGGTTCACAGGAGGCTGCAATCTTGTTAGGAAGAAGCTTCCCCCTCCAGCTGAAAAAACATGTACAAATTCTCTAGGTAGATATATTGCCATCACAGGCATACTGGTAACAAATAGATTCATTTGGAAGTGTTTACGCCACCACACTGAGCTCCTCATTTATGGTATGTTTGGGTGTGCCCATCTCATAGCTTTTGAGGGTGGGTCTGGTTATAGGTAGAGACTTTAACAATATGATGTGGTATGCTGAAACAAAGATAGGATGAGTTCTAGCTTCTTGTCTGGCTGCTTGGTGCCACTTTTACCCATATAAAAGAGTTTGCTTTTTACTCTGGAGCACAGGAGTCATTCTCCGGATTAGATTCCTAATTCCAGATACAGACCTTTCATGCTATGTCCTCTATACAAATCCTGGCACAAGGTTTCTCCAATCTCTACTATTTGGCTGAGATGCTCATCATAAGGGTGCAAGGTAGAAACAATGTTGGTGCCTTGATACCTGGCACCTGACAAACAGGGCCCTTGATGCATATATAGTGGCAGAAGTGAATGCTTACTTTAACAAAGAATCTCTCTGACCTCACACATTAAATTATGGGAGTACTTTAAGGCATGCATGCAGGTTGGATCATTAGCCAAACTGCCGGGAATGATTAAAACCAGAGAGAGAAGGTGGCTCACATAGAGGGTCTACTGCTTTGCCTTGAGGGATATGTAAAGGAACCCAACACAGAATGCTCGGAAAATATTTCGGGCCAACAACAGAGAGCTATCTCATCGAGAAGGAAATTTGAGAGAAGGAACTAGCCTAAGCATTGCCACAACTTCAAAGTGGCACGGCTCTAGGGCCCAATGGCTGCTGTGTTTTTTAAACTAATGTCAAGGGATGCCATGCCTGCAATTAAAGCAATGTTGGATGAGGCCAGTGCCACTGGTGAACTGCCTCCGGACCTGCATTTACCTCATATCATGGTTATTCTTAAGCTAGACAAGCCTCCCAATTTGTTTCCTCATATCGACCTATCATATGGCTAGGGTAAAATCGTCTGTAGTGCACCTAGACTAGTGTGGCTTCATGCCGGTCAAGGCAAGTAAACACAATATCAGACGTCTACAGAATACCTTGGCACATAATCTATGAGGCCCCCCGCACTCCACATGGTGAGAGAGAGCTTTCGACTCTGTAGGATGGAAGAATATATTACTGCAGAAAATTAACTTTGGCTCTAATTTTCATTAAATATGCACAACTCGTATACACAAACCAATGAGCCAGAGTGATAATGGGGATACAGTGTATGAATTGTTTCCTATTCTTAGAGGCATCCAGCAAGGATGCCCACTCACCTCCTCCTTTTTGTCATGGCCACAGAACCCCTGGTGAAATGAATAAGGAGAAACACACTGGGAAAGGAGATTATTTGGATGATGATGATCCGCTGGTTTACCTCCAGGATCACAGGAGTCCGGCCAGCCGACCTTTTTACCCTGCAAGTCCTCAAAAAATACTCCCCGCTGAAGATCAATCAGAGCAAAAATGTGGTGTTTCTGCTATGAGCATCAGATCCTGTTCTGCAGTGGCCTCTTGACTGGCAGTGGCTAAGGAAGGTTTCCAATACCTGGGGTAAACATCTCAAGACATCAGGCTAGGTATGAAATATCACCCCTCAAATTGACAGATTACACACCAATCTAAAACTTTGGCACCCCCATCCCAGCCAATGCCATTACTGGGTTTAGCATCAAATTTAAAAATGGTAATACTTCAGGGTGTTGTGTACCAATTACGAAATGGCCCATATGCACGTCCCAGGCATTCTTCTCTCAACTAACAAACAATTATGATCAGGAGCTTCATGTGGAAAGGTGGAAACCATGAAAAGGTGCTACAAATCTCCTTTCAACTGCGGAATATGGTCTATTATCATGCATCTCATGACCATCATAGCTAATGAATGGTTGCACAAAGAGACTCATGACCAACATATACTACAGGCTATGCGGAAGACACTTCACTTACACTACTTAGACAGGAGTACTCTGCCCACGGGCCTGCCCCTTGTCATATTTATAGTTTTGTAAATACGGTAGTTCACTCTATGACAGATAGGCTCCCAGTAGAATCTCACACAGGAAATCCCTTGGTGGTTGGGGGTGATGTTGAGTCTGGTACACAAATTGTCCAGTTGTAAGACATTGGACAACATAGGGGGTGTCAAGACTGGGTGATGTGAAGAACTTCATTGATATCTGCTCATTTAGGGACATACACTGTAACTTTGATATACATGAGAGCTACCCTTTGAGATACCTGCAGATCAGGCATATACTAACCCTACGGGTTCATGGAGTCATAGAACTGCCAAATGTATTCCATTGGAACGGAAAGTCCTAATGGGTATCATGGGTAGGCACAAGTCCTCTCTATTACATATATCCATGGTGATCCACACATGAGGCACATTTCAGGCTTTGAGGCAGGCATGCAAGGGGGATGTGGGCTCACTTAAGGATGATGAGTGGCATGAATCCAAAATGACCCCTTGTGAGGATGTGATTGCAGCCCAATATAGATGAATATAGCTTTGCTATCTACATTGAATGTATATCACCCAGTACAAACCTCTGGTCATTTGGTTGGGCCTTTCACTCCAGCTGCCTCCACTGCGATAGCCCACAGGCAGGCCAGCTAGATATTACCTGTTCATACCCATGCCTACAGCACTATCGAGAAATAGTTCAGTGGGATTACCCATTACAAGGGCAGCTTAAATTATGCGGCAGGGGAGGTTCAAAGTATGTGGCAGGATTTACTACAGTATGAGGTAGGAAAAGGCAAATAATGAAGCATAATGCAGCACATTTTGTGATCGGATCACTTCATTATTTTGACACTTTAACACGTTATAACTGCCTGGGCATTGGCTTCATTACATTACTATCAGTTTAACACCAAACTATAGCATCATGCAACAGAAAGGTGACCAGTCAACCTTTGAAAATGACTTTCCACTGTGCAACAACACATTTTGCTGCGATTTTAGCAACTTTTGAACCATTTGAGCTAGAAACTGTTTTTTTGTTAAAATCTGCAAATTATGCAGCCTATGATGGGTTATGTGGCAAATACAGCAAACCTATAAGTATGCGAAAAACTCTGCAGCCGCACATTTGCATAATTTCAGTGGCCCTGCTAATTACTAGTGATCTGAAGCTCGCACTGCTAAATATTACTAATGAAATGGATGATACTAGGGCAAAATAGCTGTTAATACATATTGGCTTAATATTAGCTAAGTGAGATATTGCCAAGCATTGGTGAGATAGTGAACCGTCCAGTGTCAAAGAGTGGGCTATCAGTATGGAGCATTCTTTGGCACTCTAAATCCCCATTAGTAAATCAAGATGTTGTCCACAAAAACACAGTAAGATTTCAGGGGAATTGGTAAACTAATGTGGCATAGACAAAACTATATTTTCACATACTGCAAATACTGGCAAAACAGAAAGTGGGCAGAAGTGAACTTTCTGACCAACACCTTGGCTGTGCCTCTTACAACCATTATTGATGAATCAAGCTTGGTGTCCTGTGGTTTGTAATTTGGAATGTATGTATGTGCACAGTGGTTATTAAAATTAATAACATGTTTTGGAGGAAAAAAGAAAGCCATATCTCAACAGCATTGAACAGGAAGAACATTGATACATTTACAAAAACAAGTACAAAAAAAGATTTTAACTGTCTGGATCAGTTGAGATAGTAACATTACTTATCAGCAGATGTTATCTGAAAAAACATGAAGTTAATTAATGTGATTAGAACAACTATACCATTGAAAGACTCAGAATTAGAGAGAATAAATGTTCAGTTGATTAGGATACAAGAGAGTGGCTCGCAGATTATTTATGTAATATTGTAGATTACTAATGAAGGATTACAAATAACATCACTTACAACTTAAGAGGGCCACAGGGTCATTACACACTCAAATAAAAAATTCTTTGAATGAACACTCATCTTATGAACATATTTTCTTCCCTTGTAATGAATTTTAGGACTACATCATTGTAAACATTATTTAAGTAATGAACACTTCAAATGGTGACTAATACCAAAATTATGCCATTTTAGAAGGATTGATTAAGAGGGCTATAAGTGCCATCATGCTTAAATTCTCTTTAATGTATTTTGACTTTCACTGTCAATATTTGAATACATGTGTTCCTGTGACCAGTAGTATCTGCTGTGGCAAGGCTCAAATAAGCCAAAACACATTGGGGTCCCTACCCCTTCTGCAAACAAAAGAGGATATTTAAAAGCTTTGGTGAGTGCACAGGGCTTCAGCATATATATATATTTTTAATATTCATTACGAAATACATATACTTATATTGTGGGTGATTCAATTTAAAATACATTAGTAACGTTAAACTTTGTTTTACGTTTTATAACTATGTTTAAAATAATAATATTTATGTAATTTTTTTATACCTGTTTATTAGAGTTTTACACATGGTTCAACCACAGCTTCAAATATGGCATCAATTATAGTAAGACACTATCATGTATTAAGTCAAGAGTTTTCAGTGTAGCGACTTTGCTGCCGGCTCTGGATTGCCCATTGAGAAAATATCATCAGCAAACACATGAACAACAGTTTACAACAGAAAAGAAAAAGAAAGAAGAGAGAAAAACTCTGGTGTCTGCATGGGATATGAGAGAGTATGTTACCTACGGGTAAGGAGTTAGCCAGTGGGAGTACCCATCGGGGGTATCACTGGAACAGGAGATGTAATCAGGCCTTAGTGGACGGCTCTTACATGGGAGGCTGGAAGTAATGTCGCAAGTCGACGGGGGTCAGGTCCCGGTGTGTGTCCCGGACAGGGCGTGTTGTGGGCTGGCTTTCCTGCAGGTGCCATATTTATGTAATTTAGATTGTAAAATTAAATACATTGTTATAAAAATGGAATACATATTATTAAAATTAAGTGTATTTTTCTAAATTATATTTTTAGAATTTAAAAGCATGTATTTTTTTTAAAATACATATTGTACTGTTTTAATTTATGGAAAAAGTTAAATATTATTCTGTAAAAAATGACATTTTATTTTAAGTTTAGATACTGTAATTTACGAATAAATGTTATATTGTTATGTTATGTTATGTTATGTTATGTTATGTTATGTTATGTTATGTTATGTTATGTCGGGTATTTGTAGAGCGCAAGGCTACTCCCAGGAGTGTCCCGGCGCTGAAAATGAACACGCATCCACGTAACCACAAAAAGAAAACACGGATACCAAGCGACAGATGCTAGTGGAGCCAAATTAAAGTTTGAAAAGCCATGTCTTGAGCTTTTTTCTAAAAGTAAGCAGATCCTGAACTTGACGTAGAGTCAGGGGGAGGTTGTTCCATAGACCGGAGGCGACCGCCTGACCTGAGCAAGTGCAATTTTCATAACAAAAGTCAGGAGTTGGGTAGAGGATCTCATAGTGCGTTGAGGGACATAGCGGGGGAATCTATGTCTTAAATAAGGAGCTCCAATCTGATTAAAAGCTTTAAACACAAGAATCAAAGCTTTAAAATTAATTCTCTTTTGAACCGGCAGCCAATGCAGGGAGTACAAGAGAGGGGAAGTACGAGTGCTGAGGGCGGCCAGAAATATGGCCCTAGCAGCCGCATTTTGAATCACCTGCAAACGGGAGATCAAGTAACTGGGAAGACCCAAATACAAAGAATTTGCATAGTCCAAACGCGAGGTAACCAAAGCTTGGACTATGATTCTTCTATGAGGGACAGAAAGTAGGGGTAGAAAATTCTTCATCATTCTTAAAATCCCAAAGCAGGTCCCTGCTACAGACTGGATCCGGGATTTCATAGAAAGCGAGGAGTCCATTCTGACTCTGAGGTTCTTAACCACGGTCACTGAAGAGCCAGGGGGGTACAGGTCCTGCGGCCACCAGTTAGGCCAGGTCTCGCAGGGACGATGGCCGAAGAAGATAATCTCGGATTTATCAGGATTACATTTCATTTGATTATCTTTCAACCATGAAAAGACTTCTGTAAGACAAGTATTTATTACATGGCCATCAAACTCGGCGCCCTTCGCACAAGTGAACAGCAGCTGAGTATCGTCTGCATACGATACGATCTTTGCCCCATGTTGTTCAGCGAGGCGAGCAATAGGGGTCATATATAGATTGAACAAAGTAGGGCTCAATATAGAGCCCTGCGGGACCCCGACATTCAAGGTCGGGATAGCAGCTGCAGAAGGGGGGGACCATAAGGTTTGAAATACGATTACTGAGAAAGGACCTGATCCAACTCAATGCAATGCAATATTGAGTATTATAATGTGATATTTCTGTAGACTTAATTTTTGTAGCTGATACTATTGTACTTTACACTGTATATGTAAAGTCAATATTTTTGATGTTGACATTTTAACATAGATATTTTTGAACCACAATATTTTTGTTGTCTATATTATGACATTTAATCAATTTGTGCTTACACTGCAGAACCGGTAACAATGATCATTAACTTTAATCCTGCTCTAAGCTCCATTGCTGTCAATTAACCACCTCCCATTTGTATTTAATTTTGCTGCATCTGGAAGTCGCTGAATTGCTTATGGTTACAGAATAGCTTTCTATTTAGCAATATTATGTCAAATCCTCATGTATTTCATGGAACACCAATGTTCTCTTGCATTTATAAAACTATCCATTGGGCAGAGTTAGCTGAGCTGCTGTGGATTGTCAGCTTGATATTTGAGCTTTGAGATGGGCTCCCTTTCGTGCCTGTCTTGAGGGTGTGCAGGACTGAAAGGTGATGTTTCCCTTTTCGGAGAGACCTTAGTGCTGTTACATATGAACTCTGAGGAATGGTTTTAGTCCTGAATTTCTGTTGAGTCCTCAACCCTCTGTCTGTGTTTGGTAAGCCTGATAGCACCTACGGTTTGTGTCTTCCACTGATGACAGCTGGGTGCCTATTGCTTCCCCAGCAGGTTCTAAGTGAGATGCAGAGAGCCATACAGAGTTCACTGGCTTATAAATAAAGCATTTGAGCACACAATAAATATTAGTCCGCAGATTAATAATTTGTTGTTGGGCCTTTTATTAGTAGTCTTCATGCTTTCAATCAATCCCCTAGACAACACATGTTTCCTCGTAACGGGTTGTGCCTCCGGCTTCATCAGGTCTAAAGAAACTGTAGGTTCTTTAGGTTCAAGAAATGCATCTTATACTATAGCATTGGCTTATAGAACACAACCTGAATTGGATGAGCGTGTACCCTTTCATAGAGTGTAATTCTGTTGAGTTCTTTATCATGAATGTTGTGTTTTCCTTGTGGTTAAAATTAGGAAATTACTGTGAAGGTATGCCTCACAATAATGGTGTGATAATTAACTTATTTAGTTGTGCATCTGTTGAGGATTCAAACTTATTTATAGACTTGGTGATGGAGAGGCAATTGGTAATTTGTTATAATTGGGTGCATTGGTGCATTGTTTTGTGTTTTTGTATTTTATACTATATATACAATAGTGAATATTCATATTCGGTGTTTACAAGTGAAGTACTGTTAATAATGGATTCCCTCATGGTTTAATGATGAATGTAAAGAAATGGTTTAGGGCTTGATTATGTATCATTGTTAAGATATGTATTTATAGTGGTTTGGAGAAAGTGATTAGAATAAGCTGTGCCTTATTGCCTGTAGCCCTGATGAAGTCGGAGGCAAAATGCCGTTACGGCAAAACACGTGTTGGCTGGAGGCTTCGTTGGTTGAAAGCATGAAGACTACTAATAAAAGACACAAAGACAAAAGTCCAAATTATTCATCTGTGAACCAATATTCATTGTGTGCTCAGCGGCTTTCTTTATAATTAAGCCAATATTGGATATCAAAGGTTATTTGGTGGCTACCTTTCCTTAGTGGAGTGAGCTAAAGAATGATGATGGATTAAGCCCAGATCAGTTGACTGGGGGTGAGTGTTTGATTTGCTCAAATGCTCCGTCCATCATCCCCTTTGGTATTGCTTTGTTCGCCCTAAGTTGGCAGGGTATGCCCAGACGTGGGTCCCTTGCTCACTTTGCCACTGGATTCAAGATAGCCTGGCTGATGAGGGTTATGAACCCGAAACCGGTCCCAGGATGCTTGTTTCCAGTCCAGGGAAGACATGGCTTGGCAGTTCGGGCTGGACTGTTCCCATGAGGCACAGGGTCCGACTGATTTGCATATGGCCATGTCTGAACTGGGGTGGTGGAGTGAGCTAAAGAATGATGATGGATTAAGCCCAGATCATTTGACTGGGGGTGAGTGTTTGATTTGCTCAATCGCTCCGTCCATCATCCAGTTTGGTATTGCTTTGTTAGCCCTAAGTTGGCAGGGTATGCCCAGACGTGGGTCCCTTGCTCACTTTGCCACTGGATTCAAGATAGCCTGGCTGATGAGGGTTATGAACCCGAAACCGGTCCCAGGATGCGTGTTTCCGGTCCAGGGAAGACATGGCTTGGCAGTTCAGGCTGGACTGTTCCCATGAGGCACAGGGTCAGACTGATCTGCATATGGCCATGTCTGAACTGGGGTGGTGGAGTCAGCTAAAGAATGATGATGGATTAAGCCCAGATCAGTTGACTGGGGGCGAGTGTTTGATTTGCTCAAACGCTCCGTCCATCATCCCCTTTGGTATACCTTTCCCTTTGGAGCACAAAAGGTGGGACAATATATGTGATTTTGAATTTGTAACACTGCTAAAGTTGATATGCACCCAAGAACCTGACCCTGCCACTTATTCATGTGTTAAGAATTTATTGGATTAACCAGACCCTAAGAAGGATCTTCGGTCTTTGATCATTAGGGGCATGTGAAAGAGGTGAGGAAGTAAACATAGCATAGCCATAACCAAGAGCCTGAAAACTTCCTTGGTGCATCAAGGAATTACTTACAGAAGTTAATCGAGGGCTGCGATTGACTATCGGGGACTCTTTTGTGCACACACCATGATTTTATGCAAATAGTAAAGACGGCAAGAATAAATACAGGAGAAAAAAGTGATATCTTTGGCTTCAGATCCTTTGCTATGAAGATAGAGCTATTTAACTTCATGAACATTCATAGGCAACAGGAGCGGCTCAATCTTGGATGACACCTTCTAAGTCACTGCTCATTGCTATGAAAGCGTTACAAAGGTATGCCTCACCTCACAAAAGCAAAAGAGAACTCAAAGGAAGAGAAGATGGAAACTCCAAGTGCCAGTACGGAAACAAGTTTGAGAAAGAAACAAGAGCGAGCTGCATGTTACACTAAAGTAATTTTACCTTTACAGTTTTTTTACCTGGGTGGAGACCATAAACGATTTTGAGAATTCCACTTCACAAACGGCACACCTGGAGGGAAAACAGCCTTAACAACGAGGTTTTTACCACGTTGTGCCTATACCATGCATTTTTTACCACGTATGTTTTTACAACTTATATGCCTTTACCACGCATTTAAGGTACATTTAAGGTCAGTTCAGGGGTGTGGGGGGGTCGCCCCCACAAATAAACAATGCATGGTAAAGGCATGAGTTGTAAAAATATATGCGTTCATAAAAAAATGAGAAGTAATAAATACGAGGTAAAGGCATGCAAAGTATTTCCCTATGTGGTACCATCATACAACCATCCTCTTTTATGAGTGCTAGATTACCCAGTTTTTACAGGTGGGGAATTGCTGGAATCACCCAAATACCATGCAATCAAAAGAGTGGCACTTCTACGAACAAGAGGCCCCTCAGGAGGGCCCTAAGGGAAGGCACAGTGTTGGTGGAGGCAGAAAATTGTAGTTTCTTGTGCTTTAGGTAGCTAAGAAAAGGACTTCTGCTTTATTCAAGGGCACAGAGATTTTGATGTTTCAGGATCTCACCCAAACAACAAGCCTGAAAAGCTAGGAGATACTGTTTGTTAGGCGTGACTTTCTAAATTCAAATGTTGAGGTCTAAATCTAGCTAGCTTCTAGCCATGGTGCACAATGGAAAGACTTGCCATTTTCTCCAATCCTAATGCAGTTTACATTTTGTTAGAAAAAATATACAAAAACTGGAGTGTGACTTGGCCACAAATGGTGATTGAAAACATAAAAAAAGGAAGAGAAAAGAAAACCATGATACACACCATATACAAATGTAGTCCCATTATTAAACAGATCCAATATACTAAATAGCCATCAAACCCTTCTGTTTCTGACCACTCCATTTGATTTCAAAATAAAATAAATGATCTCAAAATAGGCAGTATTGCTCAAATAAGTAATTATCTTGAAAGTGTACCATTCCTTCTTTTACTGTCACTAGAGAATAACACGTTATGTAGAATCACTTTTTACAAGCTTTTCCAAAAGGGTAAAGTGGTATGAAACAGATTTTGTGAGGTCCATCCTAAACAGGCATGGGAGGCAAAAATACAACTGTTTTTTTATCAAATAAATGCAGATAGTCTTGGATTTCCTCCCCATTTATTATCTACTTAACCAAAACAAATTTACCAGATTTTATGTTGTCGAAAAATTGGCCAGCATCTAATTTATTTGCTTTCACTAGGAAAGTTCAACATCTGATTGATTATAGAGGCCATGCTTGACAGTGCCAGGCCTATTGTTACCAATGCTTTACAATATAAATAGAGCAGGTGCTGGCTCCATCACAGGAGAAAAAACACTCTTACCTAATACTATTGTCTGATTGGTGTATCATTCCACCTCCTTTATGATGCATGAGAAACTACTTTACATCCTAAAAATCCTAATAATCATCACACATTACATTCTTTATCGCACACATGCATTCTATACAAAAAACAATAATTTGTTGCTTTGAGTTTTCAGGGCAATAGGCTTCGCCAATGCTTGTGGGCTTGAAATTATTAGGACTGAATCACAAAGCCATTTTCCATGTGTAACCCTGAGTTACAAAATAGCAAATATTTACTCCTGTTATTGGCAGGAGTAAATCAATTTCTAGGATGGAAAAGATGTTTCTTTATGTATAAATTGCAAAACATATCTCAAACCAGAGAGACTCTTGGGGTAGGTAGACAGGACAGTGAACACGAACAGCAAACATAGAATGTTAGCTGGAAATCAGAGAGAGTTCAATGTATTTCCCGAATCTGTGGTGAACGTCAATGCCTCAGAATGAATGTGTAAAGAACTTTATAGTTGCAAATCAGAACTGAGAGGATTTGTCTTCCCTCATAAGGGTGGTGAGATCTGAGAATGGACAGGGCAATGTAGAATGAACACAGATTTTAAGATACTACAGAGTAAGTACTTGTGGGTATGCATTTTATGAAAGGGGGACTTTTTCATTCTGCTGCTCTCTCTACCATCTGTATCTTATAGCACAGAATACTACTACATCGAACTATCTTTACATTGATCAAGAATACTTATGATGTAAAAGAAAGTTAACTGACATCAATAAATCTACAGAGGTGTAAGCCCTAAATTAAAGTATACTTTACGCTTCACCTAATCATAATCATAGCCATATCCCAAACTTAAGCAATATTCACCTTTACTCTAACCCTATTTCCCACCCTAGCCCTAAGGCTAATCTTAATAATACCATTAACGACATTAACCCATATCTCTATCCAAGCATTAACCTTATATCCAACCCTGAACTTCAGCTAACTCGCAAACTTACCCTAATCCTATACCTAACCCTAAGTATAACCCAATCTCTAAAATGTAACCATATCCTAATCCTAATATAATCCCAAATGTAACCCTAAATATAACCATGCAATTTATTTTACACTAGCCATAATTCTAACCCTCAAGGTTACCCTAACACTAAGCTTAACCTGAACCAAAACCTAAGGCTAAATCTACCTCTAACCCTGATCTGACCCCAACTGCTACCCTACCCTCAATCACTGCCCTACAACTACTCCTGAACCTAATACTTATCCTTGTATTTACCCTTTTTAAATGTTGCAGCATTCTCAACAGAGGCCGTCTCACAAGTAGTAGGCATCAATGTACAGATGTTTTCTTTATCCATGATGTCTCCATTCTTTGGAACTGTGAAAGGGCTTTGCACACTGTTGTTTTGGATATAGTTTCTAAAAGCTAGGCAGAGATTGATTTTAGCAGCAATCTAATTCTCTTGGTAGAAGCCTGTGAGCAGCCTATGCTTGTTTACTTCTCTGCAAACTTTGCAGGTGCATCTGTTGTTATTTAAATGACATGGAACACCAGAATAAACTACAATGAATCTAATATTTATATAAAATTACTGTTGCACCAAGTTATAAATGTCATAAAATGGAAAAAGAGCATGATTGAAGGAAGCCATATATTATTTGTACCTTACCACATCCTGAAAGGATTGTTCTGTGAACTAGACAAGATCAGCAGGGAAAAGATAAGGCCAAAGGGCAGCGGGGCAAAATGGAAGTGTTGTGACCCCAACATGACCCACAGGTAATATCTGTGTGACTGCAGCACATGTATATGAAAATACATGTCCTGCAGGTACAAGGACACCATCCAGTCTCCAGGATACAGAGCAGAAAGGACCTGTGTCAGAGTGAGAATTCTGAGCATGCCCTTTCTTAGAAAGGTGTTCAATTGTTGGGGGTCCAGTAAAGCTGCAGGGCTCTGTCTTTTTCCATAGGAAGTACCACAAGTAGCATTCCTCACCTCTCTCCTACTAGGGTGCCCACTCAATGGCGCCTTTAGACAGCCGGCGATTAACGTCTTGCATTAAGATTAAAACTTAGTCTACTGAAATTTATACCGATGTTCATTCAGTGGTGGGCGGGAGGGAAATATGATGTTGGGATGAAAAGAAATCAGGGAATAACCATGTTAAATATTCTGTAAAACCCTGTGTCTGATGTAAAGGATTTCCAGCAAGGGAAGGAAGGTTGTGTCCAGCCCACCTACCATCAAGTTGTGGGTCTGCAAAGGCAGATAGAATTACTTGTAGGCAAGGATCAGTTAAAAGACTGTTGTCCCTGCTGGTGTGAACGGTGTTATCCGGCACCACATCCTCTGTCTCAAAATCTGGGTGTGTTGCTGCACCATCATCTTCATTGTGAGAGTCTGGCCTGGTATATGATGTCCACCAATGTAAGTAGGCACCTTGCTCCAGTCCAGACAAACCTTATGGTGATTTCAGAGGTCTCAGACAACCTTAGAAAGCTATCCAAGTGGTAGCTGTTGAGAGCAGCATTCAGGCTTAGACTTGAAGGAGTGTAAAGTGTTTTTTTTACCAGAATGCAATCTTATAGTATAGATTTAATGAAAAGAGGACCACACAGTAGTTATAAACATATGTATTTATTATATAACACTATCTAGTACGTTACAGTCTCTTCTACATGGAGATAGACACAAAGTACACAATACTTTAGCAAAGAAATCACAGTAAATAGCACTAATACACAGCAGGCCCCGGGTGGGGACCAAACCATATACTAAGAAAGTGGTATAAAAACCACGACTCGAGTCAGGACGATGTCGAGAGGATGTAAAATTGCTGTGATTCCAAGGAAACACCCAAGGTGAGTAGATAGGGATCCCACGCAGTGCGTGTGCAGTGTTGGAACCCAACTGCTTGCTCCGTACAAGTCTATGTGCAAGTCGCGGTTGGAATTTTAAAGATTAAGGACCATTCTCAGTGGACCCTGAAAAACCCCATGGAAGACAGAAGGTTGGAGAGACACCCCACCCATAGATACCGTGGTATCCAAGTTACCTATCCCAGGGAAGCCGGGTGCATAGGTGTGAATTGGCGTCGGAAACCACAGTCAAACCCAATGGAGAAGATCAAGAAAGTGCCGCTGCTGGAGGAGGAGGAAGTGTCAGTTGGAATCCAAATGTGGATTCTTGACGAGGAGTACCTGAGAGCAGAGGGGCAGAGTCGGGGACACCTGAGAGTGACCAGGGGCTCGGTAGACGAATGCCCACCGATGTCCGGTGCTTCAGGATAGTTGATGGTGTCCTTGACTCTGCAGCTGTGGGGACCAGGCGACATTGAGGACAACCAGTAGCCGGATGCGTTCTGTCCCATGAAAGGTGCTGGGGGGTCCGTGTCCGGTGGTAGCACCAACAAGCCTTGGCAAGAGCAACCCAGGCAGGAAGTCAAGGAAGTGTACGGTTGGGACCAGCAAGGTCCAGGGGACTCACCACAAGCAGGGGAGTCTGGGCAAGCCCAGAGCAAGATGACCCTCAATTGGACCCACAGGCCGGAGGCACAGGAGTTGTGAGAGGACCTCGTGCAGCTTCACAAAACAATGGTCAACAGAGCACACGGTGCGAGGTGGTTGAAGATCTTTATAGGAAACGTTGCCAGAGTTTGAGCTACTCTGAGCCCAATGCGCTTTTCACAGGATAGGCACCAAAAACATACACTTGCAAAAGTACGCAGTGCACACGGGTTCAGGTATTGCAGCACCCACAAGGGATATTGACCTCAAACTTGGTGAGAGGGCAGCTCAGGCCTTGAGGGACGAAGAAACCCACCTCCTGTGTTGCTGAGCCTTTCGGAGCCCGGCAGTGTTGCGGTGCCTGCGAATGCAGGGCAGTGACTCCTTCACTCCAAGGGAGATTATCTTCAGGTGTCTTGGATGCTCCACAGGTCCTACATGGATCCTGCACGGTGCACAGGCGCAGATGATGCGGCAGACTGAGAGGGAGAAAAAGTCCAGCCCAGACGAAGTCCAGCCAAGTCCAGACTGTCTAGACGGTTGAAGTGCAGTGGTTTCAATTCTGAATCTTGTCCACGACAAATCTAAGGTCCTACAATCAGGTAAGCCCTTAAGTGCCCACGGGAGAGGGTTGGAAAGATTCAGGGGACCCTCCCAGGGGAGGGTCTGGACAGGGGGGAGGTTACTCCCATGTCCTTTGTCCAGTTTCGCGCCAGAGCGGGAGCCAATGGCTCCCAGGACTGGTTTGAACTGGACTATGCACAGGGACACCAAATGTGCCCTTACTGCAGGTGTTCAGGCACTGGCAAGAGCACCCACCCAGCCCTAATACACTAAATCCTGTCTGAGAGGTGGTCACACCTCCCTGTGAGAGGATGCCTATTGTTCTGCCTTCCCCTGCTCAAGCTTGGCTCAGCAGCAGGAGGGCAGAAATGCGTCTCTGGTCGGCACAACCATTTTGTGCCGTCCAGAGATAGAAGGCTGGTACCGGGAACACCAAGGGCGCCATGAAGGGCCTTCCTGGTGGGTGGAATCATACCTCCCACACCGGTTACAGGGGTGAGGGTATGATTCCAACATGTTTGACACCAAACACGATAGGGTTGGTTGCAGCCATTTTCGAGATGGTCATCAAGCAGTCACGTAATGCCCCTGTATATTAGTATATGGTTGTTTCACTGACAACCCGGGAGAATGGACTCTGTAGGCTGCAGGGGTGTCCTGCTCATGCAGGGGCACCCTCTCACTTAGAACCAAGCAACCTGCCCTCAGGATTGCAAAGGCCTGCTATAGGGGTGACTTATAGGTTTTAAGTGCAGTGACCCTTAGATATAGTAAACTTACATCTTAATTAAGTGGTTCATGCACCGACTTACACAGGCTGCAATGGCAGGCTTGTAGTTCCATTTTGAATGGTCTCTCATGGGTGGCATAATACATGTTGCAGCCCATGGGAGACCTCTGGGGTACCTCTGCCCTGGGTACATGTGTACCATATACTCGGGACTGGCAAGGGTACCCCAGTATCCAACCGGGGTGTACCTAAGTACATGCATAACAGTTTAGGGAGAAAACAGATAGACTTGGGTCCTGATTAGCAGGATCCCAGTCAGACTAGTCAAAAACCAGCTTAGCACCAGGCAAAAAGTGAGGGTACATATGCAGAAGGACCCTACCATCCTACAATCATCATTAAACCTTATTCGATTTTTGATAAAACCATAAAAGTGTACATCTTACTGTGCCGCAGCAATATGTCAAAATGGGCATACATCAGTTAAAAATGCATCAAATAGAAATTTAGAAAAAACTTACATCAAGTGATAATTAAAAATGAAATAAATACTAAAATTAGCATCATTATCCTAGGTGAGTTAGTTCCTGAAAATCCAATGCTTAATAGCTTACAGATAAGGCACCAAAAGAAAGCAAAATACAGAAAAAAGGATAATGTAGGTGTAGCTAGCAACTGTAAGAAGAGATATGCAGGTCTAATTTGTCTGAATTGTTCAAAATTCATAAGAGGCCTGATATACTTATGTCAAAGATTAGAACATTTATGGCAAACAAGTAATACAAGCCTGGTGTCTCTAATTGAGAGGTTATCACAGTCGTAAACAGTCAGATTAGATGGTTTATACCAAACCCCGCTCAGAAACAAAAGCTGGCAAAAAATGCCCAACCTCAAAAATGTCAGAAGGCGACGCTGCCTATTAGGCATTTGCAGAAGGAGGTAGGGATCTATCCCACTGACAGATTTGACAGTACATACTTGCGCATGGTCTGCTTTGCTGAAGAAGATTTCTCCCGTTTATCAGCCATCATTTGGGAGAAAGTCTGTTTGACCCATACAAGCTCACTTTTCACTATGTCCCTGAGGTTGGTAAATAGACTTGGTTGCTCAAATTCATAAAAAGATTTTTTTACGTATTGTAGCCATGGGATTTGGGCTACATTATCTAAAAGCAAAGTCCTGGAGTATGAACCTATTAAAATGTAAATCCTCCCTATCCCATACAGAACACCACAATAAAAGAGGATGAACACAAATAAAATCTGCAATAAAGGACATGCTCAGTTCTGTGAGAATAATTTAAGTGGGAGTTCCTTGACCATCGGCCATTATGTTTTTCGAAAGCATATATTCTATCACCAAGACACTGTCGATATTGATATACCCTCAATTTCATAGCCAAAGGTGGCTATTGGGATGCATTTAGCCTTGTATACATCTAAGAGACGTTTATGGGGCATATGCCCAACGCATCTGGCAAAATCTTATAGCTTTGAGGTTTCCAACTAAGAATATGAATTCAGTAACAGACCCAGATAAGAAAATGTTTCCAATCTGGTTAAAACCTAACCCACTGCTAGGACATTAAAACATTTTGTGTTCTTGGGGCCTGCCACCATAAAATGTGATTTCTCAAATTTGTGGATAAATCCAAGCTATTCTTAAAACTGATAAATGTATCTATAGGTTGTTGGAGGCTCCTAGCTGTACGAGTACTTAAAACCGCATCATCGACATGAAAAAGTACTGGAATAGCTCTTCCACTAACTTTTGGGACATTGGTGCCAATATTGGTGAGCACCTCCTCTAGCCGATTTATGTACATGATAAATATAAAAGTGGTCAGAAAGAAGGCTTGGCAAATTCATTTTTTTAAATTTAAGGGATCACAGCATTCCCCTTCAGGTCAATATCTAACCACCCCTGTTAGGGCTCTATGTAGGTCTCTCATAAAAGAAACAATTGCCTGGTCCACCCCAAGGACTCCAGCTCAGTTCAGAGCTTGTGTCTGTTAGCACAATTAAAAGCTGAGCTAAGGTACATGAAGGCCAAGTAGACAAAAAAAACCTTTTCCCTGATGTATTTAGATATTAAGAGGTGCAAATTTAAGTTCTGTTCCACTGCGCCTCACCCGTGTCTAAAGCCGTATTGCAGATCAGAGAGGATGTCCTTCTCATTAGCCTAGGTATTGAGTCTCTCCAAATATCTATATTATATCATCTTCACGTCAACGTCGATCAAGGAAATCAGCCTATAGCTAGCAGGGCCACTCTGTCACCTTTTTTTAATATAGGGGCTATAACTGACCTTTTCCAGACTTCTGGGTGAGGGCCTCTAATGGCTTCATTTATATGAAAAGTTAGATCAGGAGCCCTTAGGTCCATTAGAGATCTTGACAAGTCACCCGGGACCCTGTTAGCAGCAGGGGTCTTGACCTGGAGTAAGGAGGAAATTGCCTCTTCAACCTCTGACCAGTGGATAGAAAGTGTGTCATTGTTCATGATAGGATGGGGCAGAGGCTAGGATCCCTCACAGTCGTAAAGGGCTGAGAAATGATTTACCCATGCCTGGGCCGGGACAGAGACCGCCTGATCTGACAGTCAATCGTCTTTGAAGAAAGGGTGATACAGAGCCCTCTAAAAAAAAAATTATGTTCCGGCCACTACCAGCTCTTCCCACAGCTCGTTCTTGAGCTGAACCTCTCTATTAGCAACAGCTGCTTTATAGGCGGGTCTACACCTTTTGACTTTGTCCCTATCTCATGGGACAATTCTTGAGTGATATCAAGAGCTCCTTCTTTGCCCTCGTGTAGTTTTGGATGCACCTGCAGATCCTGAGTTTGTAAGTGCCTGTTTAATATACTCACAGATGGAGTCAAAGGCCCTAAGGCTGTCAATATCTGAGGCTTCATCATCAAGGCAAATTTAACTGCTCCGGGCATGAAAACAACATATTAGCATTACATTCCTCAGGGATAACATCTCCCTGTTTAATCCTACACCCTCTATCTTTGGAGATGACTAACGTTTTGAACAGATCGCTTATGCTGCAGTACTTCTTCTCCCATACAAAAAAGGCAATCAGAGGATTGTGGTCACTGTCCGGGTTCCGTTTTGGGGGAAAACTAGACAAAAGAGAAAAAAGCCCCATAGGTACAAAAATATAATCAATAATGGCCCCCACGACTTGACCCTTGATCGTGGGGACACTGTCCGACTGCTTAAATGCTTGCATAGAATGAAGGTTAAATATATTAAAATTAGCAGCCAGATCATTTACAATATTCACTTGGGCAGAGTGCTTAACATGAACCTCTTCAAAAGGGAGACACACTGTGCCTTTGGGGTCATACAGGAAACAATCCAGTTGTGAATTAAAATTCCCAGACACAATTAACTCAACTTGTTTAGTGAGAGGAGAAAGAAAGAAAACATCAACAAACCTGCCCACTTCCTCTAGAATCCCTGAGTTCTCTTTCCAATGGATAGGTTTAAATATGTTAATATAAAGAAAAGTTAAATGATGGTCAAAATTCAATAGGACTGCTAAAAAGTGAGGGGGGTTGGAGGAAATAATGTTGGGGTTGTAGATCAAACCCAAATTCACTAGTGTAACTAGTCCCCCTCCAGCTCGACCATTGGGGGTGAGGTGCCCTTTATGCTAAAGGATGTATAGACCTCTAGAGTGAATTCCCCTTTGGTGTCCCACATTTCCTCTAAATTAATGATGTTGTGGGAATTAAGAAAAAATATTAATTTGGGGTCCCCCGCTGGTGTTAACTGTTTCATCCGGCACCACATCGTATGTCTCAAAAAGTCTAGGATTGTTGCTGCACCAGCTGTGAAGGTTGACATTGCCAGTAAGCTAGGCCTCTGGTGTAGCCCTACATTTTCTGTAACGTTGGTAGTATTCACTTAAGCTCCAAGTCATCTTTGTGTCCAAAAAGTCTAAATCCATCAAAGGGCATGTCCATGAGGAATGCCTGGATATGCCTTGATAATCCAGTCACTCGCACCTAACCATGCCTTCTAAGCACCACCCTGGTGGCAATAGCAATGCCTATACAATCGGTGGTGTCCATGCCAGTTTGGAACACACATTTTGCCACATCCTACCCATCCAAATTTTGAGCAAAGTGATTATCTGAGGTGTTCCAGGATGTCCAGCAAGATCTTGCTGGCCAAGTCCCACAAGGTGGGGATGTACCTGCAGAGAAGGCACACCATGTTAAAGGAACACCTGAAGAAATCCCTAGGAACAACTCAGAACAAGGGAGGTAAAAACCTCTCATTCTCTTTTGTCCACAAAGTTTTCTTAGTCATTTTTGGGGCTGGAGAAATCATCTGTATGTGAACCTAAAATAGAAGGGGTCTCACATCACCATTCCTGGGCAAATAGCCTTATGCATGAATGTAATAATGAATAACTCGGAGATACTGAGTATTATTAGACTGAATAATATATGGACCACCATGTGGTGTGGGAGCCCCCGTCCTGTGGCCTGGCGAGGGTCCGGGTGCCTGTGACGGGGTCCATTGGGCCAAGGGAGGCTCCCCCAACCTGGCTGGGATCAGAAGCAGGGACCGGGCCAGGTGGGGGGGTGGCTGGCTAAGTCCTTTCCACTGCGTAGTAAGAGTTTGGTCCAACATATTTCATCACATACATTTAACCAATTAGTTTCAAAGGCCCTTATTGCCTTATGGTAATACAGTTTTATAATTCAGTTTTTTGGCAAACCTTCTAATTCCGCTGCATACTTGTAGACCATATAATTTTAAGTTAAGTGTCTTGACAGACAGTATGCCTCCCAGCCAGCTATCTCTCTCGCTACCTCTCCCTAAATAGGGTAAGCTTATATACCGCTTTCTGCTTAGTATTTAAATGGAGCAAGTGGATGATTACACACTTGGAACTACGTGTTTGAAACATCAAGCTAAAGCATAGAAACAGTAGTTCTTTTTACTATTCTCCCTGTTAGCATTGAAACTAAACCTGTTACAAGGTCATCCCGTAGAGTTGGTTCCATCTTGCAACTACAACTGCAGCTAATTTTCAACAAAAAAACTGGAAAAGTCTTGTTAGCTGTAGGAACGTATAACATATGATTTTCAGACCTACTACACTCATGTCAAGTGAGCAAAGTTAACACACAATCAGTGCACACGTACCATGTTAGGATGCATCAGGGCATGTACATACGAATAATTGAAAGCAACGTAAAATAGTGCTGTACAGAACAGTGTGTGACTAGTACAACCAAACTAACAAACAGTGATTGAGAATAGACAGTGTGTACAAAAAAACCATTCCACTAATTGCCGCAC
Source organism: Triturus cristatus (assembly GCF_964204655.1). Classification (NCBI taxonomy): domain Eukaryota; kingdom Metazoa; phylum Chordata; class Amphibia; order Caudata; family Salamandridae; genus Triturus; species Triturus cristatus. The sequence continues at coordinate 822,927,802 of NC_140591.1, forward strand.
TCTACCTGTCTGGATAGATCTGTCAGTCTATCGAGTCAATAAAAATGTATATCGGCTACAACTCTACTTTACAAAGGGCAAGGCATATAAGTTGTACATCAGCATGACAAATGGACGGCAAAACATTGTCATTGAACTGTTCTTCACTAAGGAATGTTTCCAGTAACAGGTCTTAACACCGTTTTGCAGCATCAAAAAGCAGCCATTTTTCCTGAAGCCTTTCGATGATAAAAGATGTCCTTAAACTGCAGAGTGGCTTCCCAATATGTTGCTTCAACTATGTGTCTCCAACACCTTCTGTGGCATGATTTCACCTGAGAGGCACTCTCCTCCATGCATGCCTATGCCCTAACCTGTCCTACCACTGCAGAGCCCCTTGTGTATGCAGCGCTCAGGCTCACCACCCTAGCTCCCATCTGGATAGTCTGTCTCCTGTACCTACAGCTCACAGCTTTGGCCTGCACTGCCAACTAGGGCTGATACGAGATCTCTGGCCTGCCGAGGGAAGGTTGCCCACTGCTCTAAGAGATTGGTGGCCCTTATCTGCATCATCGCTTGTGTGGCAGTGCGCCTGTGGTTATGTGTGAGCGAGTGAGTATGTGTGTGCCTGCTTTAGGATAGCTTAAACTGCTGATGCCAATCTGGTAATTGTGCCCTATGGGTTAGAGGGAATCTTGCACTGCTGATGCCCAGGTAGTAGCTCTTCTAGGTGTGGGGAGATGCTTGCAAAACTACTATCAGTACTGCACATGTTTTGTGCATGTGATTGACACTTGCACTGTGGATACCCATGTGGCACCTGTTCTGTGTGCTAAAGGGAAGGAAGAATGCACTTAATGGACATCCTTTAAGTATGAAGAAAAATGAGGGGGGTCTGTAAATGTTAATGTTAAGCAGACTTTTAAAGCGCACTGTCACCCCACGGGCATCCTGGCGCTGGGTGTGGCCTATATAATTAAAGGTGTGGCTTAAACTTTTAAACTAAAACCCCATAGAGTTCTACTCTACCTGCACATTTACATACAATTGCTCTGCCTTCAACCACAACTCAATCGTGTCCCGTTATAAACACCTAGCTACGATTTCCTTCAAAGTATACACCATACAAGAGCAATACGTAAAACAAAAAAAAGTCAGAAACACAACACCCTGAAAAAAGATAACAATCTTATAGGATGCAAAATTAAGTAAGGAATGTGAAATATACACAAGAACGACATAGATTATTGAAACGTTTTTTACAGTCAGTGTTCAGAAATCGATAAGTGGCTTGCCTGTAATGTTAAGTATATGAAGACAGGGCCCGAAAGGTACCCTTTCAATGCACATTTTTAATAACTATAGGGTCTGAGACCCAGAGGCACCCGGCCCACTTAAAGCACTGAAACCTATATGTGTTCTGCATGTGCCAGACAAGCTTGCACCCTGTTGAACCTGCACTCCCCACAGTAATCCTTTACTCCCACCTTGGATCCTGAGCTCTACCACTGACGCTGCCCCCTTGGCAAATCTTTCTGCTCCCTCCTTTTGATATTGTCTGTCATACTCAATAAAGAGTAATGAAAAGGTGTTTGCTAAACTTCCCTAATGCACAGCAGGGTCAAAGTGGCTTATATTGCAATCAGGCAGTGCCCAAGAGTGTAGTCTGACAGGTCAGTGTGTGGGTCATTTTGTTTGGCTGTTCGTGGGCCTGTTTTATGGGCCGCTCTGCTGGTTTTTAGGTCGAAGCCTACCAGACAGACGGCATAGACATTTTGAGGACATTCAGAAAGCTGACCTAGGAATACATTCTGCCCGTTGTTTACCTTTGGCTTTGTGGTTTGTAACTCACATTTTCTGGCTTACTATTTGCTGGCTTCCTTTACTTTAGGTTGTCCAGCTTGAGTTCGTCCCTTCCATTGCCCGAACCATGTTTACGGTATTCTACCAAGAATTGCTTTCTATAGACATGCCTTTAAATCTTGTTCTTATCTTGGCACGTGTGTTGTGTTTTCAAAAACTGAGGTCAAATGTCAAGCTCTGTTCTGAAGAAGCTTAGTATTTACTTTTCTTTCTCTGACTTCAAAGTGAGACAAGTTATGTGACAATCCTGCTGAGCATCCATGTAAGAGGAAAGGGTGTAGGATGTTTTTTTAGCACACAACAGACAAAAAAAACAACTTGTGCTGATGTTTCAGAATATATCAGAATTAGGACAAATGAAGCACATTTTGTTTTGTAATTTTTAAGTGTGGTGGAAACAAATATTTGAATACGATCAAAACACATCAATAGACTAGATGACATTTACACAAATTGTTTATGTGCAGTAAAACCATACTGTGTTGCAAATGTAATGGTCATTTCAATTGAAAATGTGTTGTCAGTAATAGCAGTGTGCTACCACACCATGCATACTCCGCACTGCCACCCGACTCTATGCCCTTCCACTCTATGTCACGCCACTCCATTCTACTCCACTCCACTCTACAACATGCTACTCCATTCTACGCCCATTCATGCAATTCCAATCTACACCTCGCCACTCGACTCCATTCCATTCCAATCTATGTCCCTCACTAAATGACACAACACGCCATTCCACTCTATGCCCCTCCACTCCACTCAACCTCACTTCAATCTACACCACTCCAATCTATCCATCTGCACTCCAATGTACCCCAATGTGCCCCATCCCAATCCAACTTGCTACAATCTCCTCCACGCCAATCGACCCCACTCCACTCCACCCCATCTACCCCACTCCATTCCAAACTACCCCACTCCACTGAAATCAATTCCACTCCAGTCTATCCCACCCCAATTTATCCACCCACTCCACCCAACTCTAATCTACCCCACTACAAATCATGCCACTTCAATCTACCTCACTCTAACCCATTCTACTCCACAACACTCCACTCTAATCTACCCCAATCCACCACAACAATCTAATCTACTCCACTACAATCTACCCCACTCCTCTCCAATCTACCCCAGTGCACTCAATCTAACTCAATCAACCCAAACCCACTCCAATCTACCTCACTCCATCCCAACCTACCGCACTCCACTCAAATCTACCCCACTCTGCTCTAATCTACTCCAGTCCTCCCCACTCCACTTCAATGCACTCCAATCTACCCACACTCCAATCTGCCCCATCCACCCTACTCCAATGCACCCCAATCCAACCCACTCCACTCCAATCTACCCAAATCCACTCCAATCTACCCCATTCCACTCCAATCTACCACAGTCCAATTTTACCAACTCTATTCAAATCTACCCTACTCCACTTCAAACTCCTCTGCACTCTATCCGACTAATCTCCACTCTAATCTACCACACACTACCTCACGCCAATCTACCACAATCTAAATCTACCCCACTGCACTCCAATCTACCACACTCCAGTTAACCACTCTCCGCTTCACTCTACCCTAATCTACCCCACTCTACTTCACTCCAATCTACCCCACTCCAATCTAACCCACTCCACTCCAATCTAACCCACTCCACCCCAATCCATCCCACTCCAATCTACCGCAGCCGACTCCACCTCATTCTACCCTACTCCAATCTACCCCTCCCCAATCTATCCCACATCAATCTACCCCACTGCAATCTACCCCTATCTGCTCCACTCCAATCTACTCAACTCCAATCAACCCACTCTACTCTACCCCACTCTATCCCACTGCACTCCAATCTACCCCACGTCAATTCAATCTACCCTACCCCAAACTACCCCACTCCAATCCCCACTTCAATCCAATCTACCCAACGCTAATCCATCCAATTCAACCCACTCCACCCTAATCCACCCCACTCCATTCCAATCTACCACACTCTACTCTTCCCCAATCTGTTTTATACCCTCCAATGTTGACTCCACTCAAATCTATCCAACTCAACTCCACCCCAATCTACCCCCTCCACTCTACCCCAATGTACCCCACTCCAGTCTACCCATTCCAAGCCAGCCAATCTACCCCACTCCACCCCAATCTACCAGACTCCATTCCACACTACCCAATCTACCTATTCCACTTTACTACAATCTATCACAAGCCACCCAAATCTACCCCACTCCACCCCAATCCACCGCACTCCATCCCACTCCAATCTCCCCTACCCCATTCCCCCACAAGCTACTACAGCCAATCCACCCCACTCTAATCTACCCCAAAAGACTCCACTCTAATCTACTCCAACCCTAACCCAATCTACCCTACTCCACCCTACCCCACCCCATCACAATCTACCCCACACCACTCTATCCAACTCCACTCCAATCTACTCCACTCCAAATTACCCCATGCCACTCCAATCTACCCCACTCCAAACTATCCCATTTCCTTCTCACTCCAATCTACCCCACTTCTCTCCAATCTACCCTACCATAATCCACCCAATATACCCCACTCAAATCTACCACTCTGTCCCTAACCACTCTAATATACCTCATTCCACTCCAATCTACTCCTCTCCATTCCTATCTACTCAACTCCAATCTACCACACTCCTATCTTCCCCACTTCACTCAAATCTACCCCACTCCACTGCAATCCACTGTTCCCAAATCTATCACACTTCTTTATAATCTACCCCAATAGATCCCACTCCACACTACCCTGATCTACCCCACTCCAATCTACCCCATTCCAATCCAATGTACCTCACTTCACCCCAATCTACCCCAATTCAATCCATATCACTCCAATCTACTCCACTCCAATCTACCCCACTCAACGCCAATCTACCACACACTACGGCACCCAGTCTACCCCACCCAATCCCAATCTACCCCACACAAATCTACTCCACTTCACTCTACCCCAATCTACCCCACTCCAAACTATCCCAATATACCCCATTCCATTCCACCCTACTTTACACCACCCAACCATCCCCACTCCACTTCATTCCAATCTACCCAACTCCTTTGCAGTCTACCGCACTCCACTCCCATCTACTCCAATCCATCCCCCATACACTCTTCTTCAATTTACTCCACTCCACTCAAATCTACCCAATATATCCCACTACATTCTACCCCAATCCACCCGGTCTACCCTACTCCTATCTACCCCACTCCAATCTACCCCAATCTACTCCACTCCAATTTATTCCATTCCACCCCAATCTACCCTATTCCCCCAAATCAATCTTCTCCACTCCAATCTACCACATTAATCTACCCAACTCCTCCACTCCAGTCTACCCCAATCCAATCTACTCCAATCGACCCCACTCATTCTACTCCACTCTACCCCCATTCAACTGTGTGCCAATCAAACCCACTCATCTCTACCCCAATCTACCACTCTACCCAATTCCACTCTCCCCAATCTACTTCACTCTAATCTACTCTTTCTAATCACTATAATCTACCCCACCCCATTCTACGCCACTATCTTTTAGCCATGCTGAACAGCAGTCATACTGGTGTACATAATGGCTAAAACATATTGCCAAAGCCAATAGCTCTTGCATAGGCAAGACCTATTGGCTTTGCCAATGTGTGTTACTGTTAATTTTCCTGATATTAAAAAAACACATTGCCTGCAGAAAGCTCAAATCCATGCATCCTTTCATACCTTGCAAAACATGTGTACGGCATGTCTTTACATTGCAAGTTCAAAACTGCCCCTAAGAGCAAACTGTTATAACCTGATTTCTTGTAATGCATCCTTTCCCTGGTCACACATTCCCTGCTGCTCAGGCAATGTGAATGTGATGTGTTTGTGGAATGTTAGAAAGCCTGGTGAGGTAGTGGAATGCTGGAGTGCCTGGTGGAGTGGAGAGAGAGACAGTTAGAGTGAGTGGGCTGAGCAGCAAGGATGGTGCTCCTGGTGGGGCTTAACTCCATATCTTCTACTTACTTATCTTATCTAAACATGCCCTGTAACTAATCTTAAATAAACCTCTTACTTATTACCTACCTTCAGCGACGGCCCGTATAGGGCGTGTTACCGGGGCGGTGACGTGGGGCAGAGGAGGGGCAGGGTGGGGGGTTGCAAAATGCGGCATACGGCCGATTGCAGGTAAGTGACGAAAAAAAAAATCGAATTTCGTTGCGCGCGCAGCATCGCCAAATGTGATGCAGCGCGCTCAACAAAATTTGTTTTCTTTATTTTTTTCGTAACTTACCTGCAATCGGCGTATGCCGCATTTTGCAACCCCTCACCCTGCCCTTCCTCTGCCCCACGTCACCGCCCCGGTAACATGCCCTATACGGGCCGTCGCTGCCTACCTTATGGCTACCTCTGGACTTCTTTTGGATTACATCACAAACAAGGACCACTTTTTTAGCTACCTAATTCACTAATAGGGGGCACTTTTATTTTGGTACCCGGGCCTATTTTCTGTCCCAGTCCGCCCCTGTATCACGGAATATGTACAGCATGTCCAGCAGCAGTGCAAGCTTCCATAACACAAAACAAAAACGTTTCTGGGTAAGTCAAAGTAGTAGTCTAGGCGTTCTTACATTACAACAAGATTCAACACGTTCAGTCAGTCCAGCACCAAGATTCTGTGTGTGAGAGAAATAAGCATCGGCGACGGCTCCCCACGAGCTACCGCTTAATTATTTTATTTGTGCCGACGAAAATGTTTTCGGCATTCCGCGATCAACTGACACGTGTATAGCACACAATCTGCCATTTATTAAAGCACTATAAATCACTGCACAGGGTCTCGGTAGTCCGGGGTCAAATAACGAAAAAGTTTCCATCGCCGACCTCAGCCTGCTTTATAGTTTTACAAAAGTATGCGATCGGTAGAGCGAGCATGTCAGTTTTAATGGTTGCAAGGCTTTTTTATTTTAACAAATGCTAGAATGATTGGCATGGCCAAATCTTGATTTACGAATGGAAAGGGACAGCGAAGAGGTAGATGGAGGAAGTGGTGGTTTCCCTTCCGCCTGGCTAGATGACATGAACCAACTCCCACATAAGACCTTGAAATACGGATGTATTGTTTTTTTTTTTTTTTTTTTTTTTTTTTTTTTAAAGGGTAAAGGAAGAAATTAACAAGTACTATTGTGCAACCAACACATTCTCGGAAGGCGCATGAAGTAACAACCAGTACTCAAGTAACCACGCATGAGCCATGCTTCTAAACCTACATTCATATTATGCCTAGGATAAAGTAAAAAGCGACAGAATTACAACTTTCTGTATGGAAAAAATAACGCTAAGTTTTATTAGTTGGTACTAAAAGCACTACCAGTCCGAAAAAAGGTATAAAAAGTGTCTAACCTTCCTTCAAAATAATCAAACTGATTATAATGTACATACAGCGCTGTAGAAAATTCAGATATACGTAAACACGCGATTTGAAAAAATATCGGTGCCCATATCGTGCCGTTTTAAACATCCTAAGGCTTCATCTACCTTAAGGTCTTAAAAATGGACCCTGAGGAAGATGCGATGATAACTTACCCGGTTACCGTGGCGAACGATGTTGGGGCTCGTGCACAACACGCCCTTGCTGGCGCTTCCTCTGCAGTGCGGTCACCGCCTTTCACTTCTCTTGCCTCCTATATAACGCGATGCAACGTTTCCTTCCGAGGCGTGGTTCACTTCGCGGCGTCACCTTGCGCTTGATCAATGAGCGAACACGTGCGATTGTCTATTTTTTTCACCACAACGGTTTCTGGAGAAATAGAATAACATATGCAACCGAAGATTTGCTAAACGTAAATGAGGGCGAATGGTAAAGGATTCACTGTTTCCGTGGGTAGTACCACAACTATTGCAACCCATACCAGGTGATTCCGCCAGTTCATCAGGACAATGTCACTCAGTGTGGTCTGTGGTTTCCGCCCAGAAGTCAGATATCCTGAGCTGCACGATGGTTACAAAGGCTGAGCCATCACCCCAAAGCCACAGAATTTTCTTTTTTTGGGGAAAAAACTGGGCAGCTCCCCCGCTAAGTCGGAGGACCGCCGCCCCACTGCTCTCACAGCGGGAAAATAAAATGATAATAACATAGTTGTTATCATTTTATTTTTCGGAGGTTCGGGCAGGGCAAGAGGCAGAGGGAGGAGTGGATTGCATACTCCAACTGCGCATAACTGTTTGCCTAGCCTTCTTGGGCCGGCCAAACAGTCACGCGCAAGTTGCATGTTCCTCACCAGGCTGTAATGGACAGCCTGGTGAGGAACATGGCCAGCCTCCCATTCCCCGTTTGAGCATTTAACCCAGGGCACGAGTCGGGGGTACACGCGGGTGGACAGCGTCCACCCACTTTTTTCACAGGGTGGACCCCGTCCACCCTGCCAAGAAGTTGGGTTATATAGCACATACTACCCCTGAGGAGGCATTGTAATAATTTAAATATCACTATTTTTTCTTTTAAAGCACTATGGTTAGAGGAAGTTTACGATGACAAAAGGCAACATTGTGTTATGTGTAACTTACAAAAGTGTAAATCTTCTGCCGAAATCAAGAGAGTTTCCCTGTATACTTGAAATGTGCTCAAATGTACTCACGATAGACATGTTAAACATATATGTGAGGGCTTAGGATCTGATGTCACTTCTTGTGATGCCACTTTCTGTGATGTCACGAGCTGTGATGTCACACGCAGCGATGTCGCACGCCATGATGCCACTTGCATACTGATTAATTAGGTTAGTCCCCCCACTTCTTTTTCTAGGACTTGTGCCATGACCGAACCACAGTGCTCAAGCCAATAACACTAGTAGTAGAATTGCATAAGCTCAGTCACAAGTCTTCAATGGGTCGGAAATTTGAGCCAGTCTAAACCACACTTCGGGAAAATAACTGGACATAGGGAATATTGTTGAGAGTTTACAAGAAAGTTCGAAGCCATCTGTCCTGCTCAGCCAGAGCAAATAATAAGTTAAAATCGATAGAGTCCATCTGCAACCCCTCTTTGTTTCCATCTTTGTTAGGAATCCATTGTATTTGTTTCAATCTCGGCAGGAATTCACATGGTACCCACTGCAACAGTCGATAAAAATCCCATGTGTGCATGGGAACATGTCTTGGTCACATGTTCAGGCTAGAGCACAATAGTCCATTACTCATCCACAGAGTTCTCATGTGCTCAAAGTCAAATTCCTTTCTCAGGCATGTATCTACCGCTGGTCAAGAAATGTATCTATTCTAAAGTAGCAATGCATGAGAACACCTGCAAGAAAAGCAAGTCAGCAAAAATACAGGAGCACAGCAAATTATTAAACAAAATACAGACCTTTAGATTAAAAAGCTAACTTAAGACATTAAATCAATGATGCATATTTAATATACTTGTGCACTTTTACACATATACGGATAAAATATTTCTTTATTACTTTTAGTTCATGTTGCATAAATCATAAAATAATCAGTGAAATTACACAAAAATGTCATCTTTTCAATGTAGCACATGTTATAACTGTAAATCCTTTTACTTGCAATTAAGTATATACGTGTTATTATTACATGTCAGTCACTTTATTAATCAACACCAAATGATTATTTCTAATTGAATTATATTAAACGCATCCCTTAAGTAGTGAAGACGGTTCCTAAATTAAACATCTAAAGTATTCTTTTCACATTAGTAAAAATTCTATATCAGAACTGTAGATTCTACAGTAAAGACTCTGCAACAGCAGTACCGCATACAACATGTGCATGATTCATTATGACATGTACGGCTCATATGCAAAGTGCTCTTTCATTTTGTGTGTCAGGTATCATTTGCATTTAGGTTTTAGAGACCTGAAAGAGTGGACAACTTTGCGCTGCACCAATCCTCCCTCTGATGGTGAATCAAGACATCACATGAATGTCTTAGTTGTCTTCCTCATTTTCCTTCTTGAATCCTCTGGAAATTTCCTGTTATCATAAAGCTTACTCTGTCTCTCTTCTAGTTCTACATCTGATCTCTTTCTTCTCACTCCCTTTTTCACTTGTGCACATCTGTACACTTTCAAAATCACAAACAAAAGCAATCCACAAAGAGAAATTATCGCTAAGGGTCTCAAGATACTTCCAATTCCTAGATTACCAAACCATCTGCTTATAGTAGAAAATCCATTCCCTATTGCTTCCCAAGCACCTGTTGCTTTTAACCCTTTCAAATCTTTCTTCAGTTCAGTGATGTTGCTCATTTATTTCTTTAGGTCTTTACTCTCGTCTGGGATGTAAGTACAACATTGTTGAACTTTTAACATCCAGCAGACTCAGCCGTCCTTTGCGAGAAGGACATCAAGAGCAACTCTATTCTGCAAAACCATGGATCGTATGGCAATCATCTATGTGTCAATACCCATGAATCCTCCAGCTGTACTAGTAGCCAATTTGTCAACAACAGTAGAAAGCTTTCTAATCTTGTGTTAATTGAGTAGCACTCATACAGTTGGAATCAAGGCACCAAAAATGTCTCCTACTGTTTCACCAATACTAGCTCTCCTTTAGCTTCTCACATGTTTTCCCTTGTTAAATCATTAATTTGGTTCACAAGATACATTTTTGGAAAAACGACTCCTAAATAGCATGTCCCATACCATCGCTTGGGTAGCCTGTAAAATGCACTCTTCCCATAAGTATAGTAAACTTCAGGGAACACAGGCTCTCCTCCATCCAAATATAAACCCCAATTTCCTTGAACCTCAAATGTGTGATCAAATGCACTCGTTCCTACAAAATTTGTGTCAGTTGTGGATTTTCTAATGGGAATACATAATCTCCCTTTATGTTGTCAATCTAGAGCAAGTGCAACCATGTTTCCCATTATTCTATGTTCGCTCTCTTCCTTTGCTCAGGTTGGAACTTTTGAATGATTAGTAGCTTTAGCTAAAAGATTGCTCTTTCTATCCTCTACAGAGTCAATTAATTTCTTTTCTACACTGGTTAAAGAAGAGTTTCAATTGTGTCAGTGTGCCTAAGCACTGTCCAGTGACATAACAGGTCTGAAGAAATGTCCCTTAAATTGAGCATTTGTAGCATCCTGCTGTCTATTCAAGTGCTTCAGGACAGGAACTTCTGAAAGAACTAAATCTTTTTTTGAGTAATATTATTGGAAATGACCTTATCCATACAATAGACTCAGCAATAAACTACAAGTAACTCAATATGCCAAGGGAAGTTGGTGGTAGGTGATTCCCTCAGCAACTGATGCAGGTAATTGCATGTATACATAGCAATCAGTAGCATCTATAGTGTCGACATATCCATATAGCAGCTTTGTGTACACACTTGGTGAGTAATCTCCTCTAGAAGCAACTATGTGCAAGACTTTCTCATCTAATGCAGATAAGCTTTTACTTGTAGGATTAGGCTTTTGAGGTGTATGTGTGGACTTAAGCTTTTCATCATGTCAGTAGTGTGGCAATCTCAAAATTATAAGCAAAACAACTAGTACTATGGTGGCAATAGCAAATACTCCTTCACATACGTGTATACATCTAAGGGATTTTGCAAGCGGCTCCATGAGTTTACTAGTGACTGACCGTTAGCTTAGAAGATTGCAGCACAATAGATTTTTGCAGTTAGTTCTCACTTGCACCAGCAGCAAAGCACAGTTCAAATGTCTCCTTCCAAAGTTTAAATTGCAACTTAGTAAATGCACAGTTCAAATTCACTGATGATCACTTCCAGAACAATCTGAGTCAGTCTGTCTAGTGGCAATGCAATTTCAAATCTCAGTTCAGCAACAAAGTTCAATTCAAGGGGTTTCAGGTGGATGCGAATTGTTAACCCCTTCGCTGCCAGGCCTTTTCCCCCTCCTGTGCCACGTCCTGTTTTGGCTATTTGGGGTAGTGCGCGCTGAGGCCCCTGTAACTTTTTGACCACATAAGGTATCAACGCCAAATTTGCGTCCTTTTCTTCCAACATCATGGGGATTCTAAAGGCACTCAGGATTTGTGGATTCCCCTGGAGGAGTCACAGAAATGAGCCAAAATACAGCAAAATTTAGTTTTTTGGGGGAAAATGGGAAAAACGGGCTGCAAATGAAAGCATCTGGGTTTATCCCTGCAGATGTTATCAAATAAGGGTTTGTGGGGCTGAAATCACCATTTCCCAGCTTTTAGGGGATACCAGACTTTTGTCAGAAACCCAACATTTTTTACACAGTTTTGGCATTTTTCTGGGACATAGCCTTTTTTTTCTATTTTTTGTGCTTTCGACCTCCTTCCAGTTAATGGTAGAAATGGGTACAAAAGCAATAATGGATCCTGGAAAGCTATACATTTTAGAGAAGTAGACAAAATTCTGAATTCTGCAAGGGGTCATTTGTGTAGATCCATCGAGGTTTCTTTAGAGAAACTGAAGTACTGGGGTATTTAGGACCCCAGCGGTGCCAGGGGTAGCACCCTATGACTTCGAGTTCTTCCTGTCTTGGACCACAGAAACACAGAGTCTTGCGGTGGCGTCAAAGATCGTTTTATTATTGACTGCAGCCAGTAACAGCAATCCTAGAAGTACACACGGGTATGTTCTCAGGAGACTGCTCAAAGTTACAAAACCAGTCTTCTCCTTATATACAAAATAGCATGCTTCAGGCACACATTCCTTGTTTTACGATATGGTCATTCATATGTATTCATTACAAACGAAAAGGCAGAGTCATGATGACCATCCCACACTCCTGTTCAGCCAGCCCACAATTATTTACCCAGCAAGGCTCAGATCCCTCATCGGATATCAGCAGACCCCAATAAACACGGGCACCTCCTCCTCGTAAAACAGACCATAAAGCAGGAAGCAGAGTCAGGTGTGAAAGAGATTAGTTGGGGGCTTGTGTGGGATGAAAGGCTTTATGGTGTGTCAAACCCTGATGCTAATCACAGGTGGCCGTAGGAAGGGGAGCTCGTGAGACCGGACTGACCTCGGGCGGTGGAGCCAGTTCGCACAGGTCACAGAGAAGTCAAAAGAAGGTACATGTGTTCTGAAGGCCTGTGCATGTCCTTAATGTGCAGCCTATGTGAGGGCAACCATAAGATGGCTACCGGTCTAAAATGGAACCCACAAAGTCAATGTGTAATATCGTATACAAAGTACATTTATCGATGAAACGTTATGCAAAACACTTGTACATACCGCATTGGCCATTCGCGGTTCGCTGATACCGAAATAGGCAGGGTAGGGCCATGCCTCCTACGTGGTCCCAAAATTCAAAGTACCACAGACCCTCCTTTTGCCCTTACATAGGCAATAACTATACTCATATTAATCCGAGTCCAGATCTATATTCATAAGGTCATGGAGTTGTTGCTGTAGCATCATCCTATTGCTTAGCTCGTTCCTTGTTACAGGTTTCCTTATACACGATGTAGCACAGAGGCCACATACTGTAGGAGCACACTGTACACACAGACAGAACAGGAAAAAAATGGCTAAGATCATTCCAATGACCAACAGAATCTTCCATCCCCAGGCAGATATCAGTTCCCAGAACCACCCCATCAGTGACCAATCTCCTTTATCCACATGGATAGATTCAGATATTTTATGCAGTTTGGAGATGGCTTGATAAACTGTTGGAGCGTTATCTGGTATGAAAATGCAACAGCTAGATTGGATGACCTTACATACCCCACCATGGTCTGCAAGTATGACGTCTAGAACCATACGGTTCTGCAAAGTCATGAGGCGATCCGCTTGGAGCTCAACTGTCAAATTACCAAGGGCACCAGCCGTTACATTAACAGTGGATTCAACCACACGAGTCAGTTGTCTCAGGTTCCTACTATTGACCATCGGTCCCCAAAATGGCAGGAAACCCTAAAAGAAGTCTCCCGCTTCCTGACCGGCAGTATCCTCCTGACTAACAACGCCTCTCACAACTCTGGTCTTGTGATAATCAGAGGCAGCAGTAAATGTTGGTGGTAGCAAGTTTGCAATATAACATGTGCCCTAGAAATCCGGGGGCAACCATGTATATGCTCGGTCATTGCAGACAAAATATGTACCCTTGGCAGCCAAAAACGCAGGGGAAAATTGTGATGGAAAAGTGTACGTTTCAGTACAGTCACTTTTCCCCAGTTGAGCTCTTGGATTCTGACCATTACCTTGTAAACAGAACCGACCCATGTGGGGTACGACCCAAATCGGGGATGAAATTTGGCGCTGCTTTTCGCCCAGACTAATGCTATACCCCGTCGCGTTCCAACCTACATAAGCTCGCAATTCATCCTTGGGAATAGATGAGTATGCGTCGATATCTCTGCTCATATCAGCAACTCCTTTCATTAAGGCCTTATTGTTTGTGCTAGGTCTGATGGAACGCGGTTGTCGCGGGGAGTAGGCATCTAATGCAAAAAGAAACATAGTCTGGAATGCCCATGATGATCCATTATAGCTAAACGGCAGCACTAGATATGGGAAACCCTTATTAATGGTATGTGGCATTAAACCACACACCCAGCAATTGGTTGTATTCATAACTAGTTGGTGCTGGTGCAGGAGTTGAATAAACGAGTTGTTTACAAACTCAGACCGTCTAGCTTGTTCGTGTTCAGGCAGAGGGTGGAAAGAGTGTAAGGAGACAGTAGGAGGAGGTATAGGCTGTACAGTGGGTGCAAATGGCACTTGAGAGGACAAGAATACATATCCCACAGTAAACACCATCATACTAACTAGTGCAAACAGACATAATAATACAAAACGTTTGCTCTTCATTATTTTACATATTTTTTTCTTAAAGTTCATTTCCTCAGCGGGTCTCTCCATCTTGAAAAACTCCATCCTCTAATCGTGCTGTTCGCGGCGGGTGAGTTTCTTCTGCTTAGGAATACACCTGTCAGTCCAGGGAACGCCCCAGACTAACCAGAACCGTTGACCTAACGTCTCCGGCTTGTACCCCAAAGTCTTGGCACCGCGACCCTACAGCTGAACCCGGATGGTGGTTCGAAAAAGAAAAACCAAAAATAAGAAAGTTTCTCAGATGAGAGAGAGCTGTACTGTCAAAAATATCAAAGAAAAATAATTTTTATTTCTCCATAGTTCTAGGCCTCAAGTTATAGCGTTCTCGTCCGGGTACTGTCTGATCTTGAAACAAAAGTTCAGGCTCTGTAGTATCCAATCGGATTGACGGTGGCACAGCTTCTTGCAGAATATTGTCACTGTCTTGCTCAGAGCTTGTTCCTTTCACACGCGCATCGCTATAAGGCAGAAAACGAGGCACGGTCTCAGTTTCAGAATCAGCGATCCCCTCCTGGACCCACCGGTCATATGGCAAAGGCAAAGGGACTCTTTTACAGTGGACGCCGTGGATCCAGTTCTTCTTTCCTTTCACTCGAACAGCCGATCTTGTAGAAAGAAGGACGAGATGGGGGCCAGTCCAACGGGGCTCATCATTCTTTGCCCGTTGAAAATTCTTCACCAGCACCCACGTTCCAGGATCGATGGGATGTCCTGGAGCTTCAGAGGCCTGAGGCAGAGTATCGTGCACCTGTTGGTGTAAAACACGCAATTTAGCCGTCAATTCATACAGATAGTCAAGCAGTATTGGATGTTCGATTTCGCTGAATTTTGTGGGCCTTGGCACTCCCCATATGTTGGCCGGGCGGCCAAACACTATCTCATACGGACTAAGTCCCATTCGTGAGTGCACAGTCATTCTGGTTGACAGGAGTGCTAAAGGCAGAGCGTCAGGCCATTTAAGACCAGAGCTCGCCTGGATCTTAGCCAATTTAAGTTTTAAGGTGCCGTTATAGCACTCTACTAATCCAGCTGATTGGGGGTGATTTGCAGCGTGAAATTTCTGCTGAATCCCTAGCCCCTCACATACTTCTTTCATCACTCGACCCACAAATTCACTCCCATTATCACTCCAGACCATTCTCGGCATTCCAAACTTAAGAAAAAATTCTTTGACAAGGGCTTTAGCTGTGGACAAGGCAGTATTGTCTTTTAAGGGGTATGCTTCTATCCACTTTGAGAAGGCACGGACAACAACGAGTACATATTTTAAATTGTTGCACCTTTCCATGTGGATGAAATCTAGCTGCAAAACCTCGAACGGATACGTTGGAGGTGCAAAATGACCAGCTGGAGTTGGGGTTCCCCTACCAGGATTGTATTTCAGACACACCATGCAATTCTTGACCACATTCTCTGCACATTTGGGAATTCCGGCATTTTGCCATACTGGAGCCAACAACTTGCAAATCCCTTTTACACTAATATGGGCCATTCCATGAGCCATCATCACCACTGCAAGCACATACGCATCGGGTAACAACCAACGCTGATGTTCTGACAAATCGACCCAACAACCTTTTTCATCCAATTTACCCGTACTTTCTCTCCACTTACTCAATTCTTTCTCTGTGGCTTCAGCTTGAAGGGACTTCACGCTCTCTATCGTGTCTTCACACATTCGAACATCACCAACCCATCTTGCAGGGCCTGCAACATACATTCGATTATTTACATTCTTTGCTGTTTCTTTCGCAACTTCATCAGCAAATGCATTACCACGACCGACATCATCTGTAACTTTCTTGTGTGCACTGCATTTTACAATCGCAACTTGTAGCGGCAAGGTCAGTGACTCAAGGAGATCATTCACCAACTGACCATTCTGAATTTTGGTTCCATGCGAAGTCAGGAATCCACGTTCTTTCCACAAGCGCCCAAAACTATGGGCCACGCCAAAAGCGTACTGACTGTCAGTGTATATGTTCACTTTCATACCTTTCGACAACACACATGCTCTCGTAAGTGCAATTAGCTCTGCTGCTTGAGCCGAGTTATGTGGTATACGTGCGGTTTCAACAACAGTGTGCAAAGTCGTGACAGCATATGCAGCAGTCGTATCACCATTCGGAAGCTTGAAGCATGAACCATCCACCCATAAGGTACCATCACACTCAGTCAAGGCAGTATCTTTAAGATCCACTCTCCCTTTTGTTTCCTCTTCTGTTCTGAACAGACAATCATGCTGTTCAATCTCATCTGTGTCTGCTGCAATCAGCAATAAAGTAGCTGGATTCAATGTGTTGCATCTTTTTATGTGTACATGACTCGCTAAAAGTGTCAGCTCATAACCTGACAATCGAGCACTAGTTAAGTGCTGTGTCTTGGTCCTGTTCAACAACGTGTCCACTGCGTGCGGAACCATCACAATTAACGTGTTATTCATTACTAACCCAGCAGACTGTCGAATAGAGACAGCTGCTGCCGCTGTGGCTCTCAAACAACTTGGCAAGGCCTTAGCTACCGGATCGAAGGTCGATGAAAAATACGCACATGGGCGCTGTTTATCTCCAAAAGACTGTGTCAACACTGACAATGCACAACCTTCTTTCTCGTGAACATACAATGTAAAAGGCTTGCTGTAGTCGGGAGTGCCCAACACAGGAGCTGAACATAATGCCTCACGCAATTCAGAAAAACTTTTCTGACACTCTTCAGACCATGTGACGAGATTCGGTGTATCTTTACATGTCAATGCTATTAAAGGTTTTGCCAGCAAAGAAAAACTCGGGATCCACTGCCTACAGTAGGAAGTAATACCCAAGAAAGCACGCACTTCTCTCTGTGTTCTTGGCACGCTCAATTTTGCAATGGCCTGAATTCTTTCTGGGGTCAGTTTCCTTCCCTCCTTTGAGAAGAGATGACCTAAGTAGGTCACTTCTTGTCGACAATATTGCAGTTTTGAGAGAGACACTTTGTGATGGAAGGCAGACAAATGACGCAACAATGACACCGTAGCTTCTTTACAAATCTCCGCAGTATCCGCGGTGATTAGTAAATCGTCAACATACTGGATAAGGGTGGCACTACTAGGTAAAACAATTGCATCAAGCTGTGCTTTTAAAGCTTGGCTGTATATTGATGGGCTTTCACAGTAGCCTTGAGGAGCGCGTTTAAAACGGAAGCTACGACCTCCTAGGCTAAAACCAAAAATGTCCCTACTTTCCTCTGCAATCGGGATGCTAAAGAAAGCATTCTTTAAATCAATCACTGAGAACCAAGCAGCGGAAGCTGGAATCATAGTCAATAAAGCAGTTATATCAGGGACAACTGGAAACTGTGGCACAACAATCTTATTTACCTCACTAAGATCAATTACAAATCTGTAAACAGGTGGCTGTGAAGGGTCAGTACGTTTTAAAACAGGCAAAACAGGGCTATTGCAAACGTTACCTCTTGTCTCTTCAATTACATCCTTTTCAATCAGATCATAGATAATCGCTAGCAACGCTTTTTCACCTTCATTAGAGATCTTGTACTGGGGAATGCGTGGCAATTTAACATTGGCTTTCAAAGTTACCACGTATGGCGGTATTTCCAAAAGCCTACATCATTAAGACCAGAAGCCCAAAGAGCATCCGGAAGAGACAACAATTCAGCTGGCAGTTCATTCCTTGACAAATACATTGGAGAAATCACTTCCCTACCAAGTGTAAGTTGTACTCCCGAGGGGGAACAATATAATGTCGCATGTAATCTCTTCAACAAATCTAATCCTAACAGGTTTTCACCACAACTTGTCGTTAGGATAAGGGGTGCTTTCAGCTCACAAGGTCCAACAGAAAGGGGCATAGGACTAGAGATCGGGTTCCTAACCGGGGCGCCAGAAAAACCTACTGAAACATTCGTGTCGCCAGACAAAGGTGCGCCAGGGAGTTTTGAATGCATAATTGAACTTTTTGCAGCACCAGTATCCAACAGAAAAGGTTCTGTCACACCCACTGTAGTCACCTTGACATACGGTCCACTCTGATCCACTGGTACTGAAACAACTCCCTCTCTTTGTCTACGGCTATCCTAGTAATCATTACTTTCTACATTTTCATCCTCTGCATAATAGTCATTGTTATAGTACTGAGCTGTCCTACCAGTTGCATTGGCTTGCTGATCAAAACTATTAATCGTATTTTGAGATGGAAGAGGACGCGCGTTCTGGGGAACATTCCCGCGTCCCCTACCTCTAGGAGCTTGCTGACCACCTCTACCTCTGGTGCTAAAAGCGCCATTAGCGCACTGTAACAGAATAGGACAACTATACTTGAAATGACCCTCTTCCTTGCAATATGAACATTGATTAGGGCCTACAGGAACACGTGGTTGAGAATACTCGTACCTTTGCACGTTTCTCTGAAACTGTGGCTGTTGCTGATAATTACTCTGGCCACCACGTGGCGGGTAAGCTTGCTGTAAAAGAACCTTCGTTTTTAACTCCTTCGTTTTCTTGTCTGCTTTATCTTTCTCATCCTTATCTCTATTTTCGTAATACTGTGCAGTAGCCAGTATTTGTGCTGATGAGGAAACAGCCCAAGAACTCTCTGAATCTTTTAACTTCTTACACAACTCGGGAAGCAAATTATGTACAAATTTATCAACAAATAATCATTGACCACCTTCCGTACTCATATCTTGACCACTGTGGTCGATAAACGTTTCCTCAAACCTGGTGAAGAAATCAGACACTGTTTCATCTTTCTTCTGCTTACACGCAGACAATTTATCCCAATTCACACGCATCGCGGGCATTAAAGTCTTCATGTAAGCAATGATTCTAGCAGGGAGTTCTGCTACCAAAGGGTCAGGCTTGACACCACCATCTTGTCCATCATTAGCAATAATAATATTAGCCCATGTGTCACCTAACTCTGCAGCATGATCTGCATTACGAATCAATCAAAAAAGAACATTTCCAAACAACATATCTATGTCAGCTAGATTCATGATACATGATTCTGCCATCTGTGATAACTCCTTATAATATCCTGCCGGGTTTTTACGGGGATCAGGCAATGTCTGTTTAAGCGCTATTACTTCAGATCGTTTCCAAGGGACATGTACCCAAACACGCTGAAAATGAGCTGGAGCAGCAGCAATACCGAGACCGTCATCAGCCGCAACGGCTTCCTTCCATACCGGAGGGACTTCTCTCATAGGGTATTGTCGCACTTTTCCCTTTTTCCCTACAGCGAACTCTTGTTCGAACAGTGACTGATGACAATCCCCATTCCTGAAGGACAACAATGTCGTAACTGCTCTATCAACGTTGGGGCCCACAATCGTGCCTTTGTCAAATTCAAACCGTAAGCGACACAAAACCTGCGGGCTTGAGTCTAGACCATGATCTTCCAATTCCTCACCGAGGAATTCACACATCTTATCAAAAACATATCTTTGCTTTGGTGCTTCCCATTGACGAAAGACACTCATGACAGACTCCACATCATATCTCGAACGGTAAACAATCCATCTATGTGCCATGTGGTCTAATACTTCTTTCTCTTCAGAACCAGGCCGCTGACTACGCAGCTGCTCACGCTTTGAGTCAGGGGTCGCACCAGACAACCCAAATAAAGGCGATATGAAGCTAGTAACTGCACTAGCTATTCTCCGTCGTGTAGAAGGAGAGGGTGAGGCAAGAACAGGGGGAAAGACAGAGGGAAGCACAGTAGGTGTAGATGCAGATGCAAGGATAGTATCAGGAAGAGCACCAAGGGAGGCATTTGATGGGGCAGGCAAAGTCGCAGAAGGCAAAGGGGATGCAGGCAGCAAAGTCGGCGGCCCTTGAGGGGGCTGCACCACAAGAGCAGGCGCCGGCTGAGGAGGAGCTGGCGGCTGCAGGAAAGCTTGCGGCACATTAACTGGAGGCTGTGCATTCAAGGGTTGCGGAGGTGCTGGAGCACTCTGTGCATACGGAGGTGGCGAACTCAGCAAATGTGACATTAGGGGATCTTTCTCCTTTTCTTTTAACACATTTTGTTGAAGGTGCGGTAAAACTGGGTAACATTTATCGATCCCTAATCTACGCTGTCTATGTAACTGCTCATTCATTTGTTCCTCCTCATTATCTTTAAATTGTACAGCTGCTTGCATCATCGACATACCTTTTTCTCTCTTATTTCTTTTTGCTAATTTAATTTCCTTCTGTTTGGCTTCCTTTCGCCATAGGCGGAAAGAATCAACCATCGCCGGCCGGGCTTTCTTTTTAAATAATTTAACTTCCAAATTGTCCAAGATATCTGTATCGAAACTACCATTTTGGGGCCATTTTAAAACACCGTCCTTCCTGGTGTATCGGATCCATACTTCATTATATGCAATGGGGCCCACGCCATGTTTTACATAAAGCTCATAAGTTGGAGTTTCAATTGGAGGAACCGGACACGAATCCTCTAATTGGGAATCCCTTTTACAACCCAAACAAAACAAGTTTCCAAATATACTAGAACCAGGCATCTTTGCTCACTAGTCTAGTTTCAAACTTACAAGGATTTTCAAAACGCGATAGTCTCGTGAATACACGAGTCCTTCGGCTTTGGCGCTTGCAAGCTCCAAATCAAAGTGATCCCGAAGGGATACCAAAACTAAGAACCAAACTAAGAATTCGGAGACGCTCCACTTATACTTAACTGAGGTATCGATGATGTCACCAGAAGACTCGGTTAATCGTTTCGCTCTACCAAATTATCAAGGGTCCAAAACAGGGTGATAGTCAGGGCAGCAGTCCTTCGTAGCCGTCAGCAAGCGGGGAACCTCGCAGCAAAGACTTTCGGACCACGTCGACATGCAGCGGTCGATGAAGTGGCGGCCTTCCTCCAGAATTTCCACACGAAGCTCCCCACGAACCTCTGGCTTGGACCAGTACCGCTGAAATCGCCCTGAGTTGGGCGCCAACTGAAGTACTGGGGTATTTAGGACCCCAGCGGTGCCAGGGGTAGCACCCTATGACTTCGAGTTCTTCCTGTCTTGGACCACAGAAACACAGAGTCTTGCGGTGGCGTCAAAGATCGTTTTATTATTGACTGCAGCCAGTAACAGCAATCCTAGAAGTACACATGGGTATGTTCTCAGGAGACTGCTCAAAGTTACAAAACCAGTCTTCTCCTTATATACAAAATATCATGCTTCAGGCACACATTCCTCGTTTTACAATATAGTCATTCATATGTATTCATTACAAACGAAAAGGCAGAGTCATGATGACCATCCCACATTCCAGTTCAGCCAGCCCACAATTATTTACCCAGCAAGGCTCAGATCCCTCATCGGATATCAGCAGACCCCAATAAACACGGGCACCTCCTCCTCGTAAAACAGGCCATAAATCAGGAAGCAGAGTCAGGTGTGAAAGAGATTAGTTGGGGGCTTGTGTGGAATGAAAGGCTTTATGGTGTGTCAAACCCTGATGCTAATCACAGGTGGATGTAGGAAGGGGAGCTCATGAGACCGGACTGACCTCGGGCAGTGGAGCCAGTTCGCACAGGTCACAGAGAAGTCAAAAGAAGGTACATGTGTTCTGAAGGCCTGTGCATGTCCTTAATGTGCAGCCTATGTGAGGGCAACCATAAGATGGCTACCGCTCTAAAATGGAACCCACAAAGTCAATGTGTAATATCGTATACAAAGTGAATTTATCGATGAAACGTTATGCAAAACACTTGTACATACCGCATTGGCCATTCGCGGTTCGCTGATACCGAAATAGGCAGGGTAGGGCCATGCCTCCTACGTGGTCCCAAAATTCAAAGTACCACAAAACTAACAGTTAAATATAGGATAAATTGAACATTTGTTGAAAAAAAAAGCCTTTTGTGTCAACTTTTTCACCTGTAACTTCTTCTAATTATGACAGCTCTTTGAAAGCAATATACCGTTACATCCGCTGGACATTACTGGTTGTGGGGATATATAGGACTTGTAGGTTCACCAAGAACCCGATTAACCCAGAGCCAAAATCTGAGCAGCAACTTCCAATGGTTTTTTTATTATGTACCGGGTATATAGTAATTATTCTGTAAAAATGTGTACATGGAAAAATCGGTATGAAAGACACCTATGTATTTCTGAAATGGGAACAAAATACAGAGTTTAGAAACAGTAGATATTTGCACATTTCCGAAATTGAGAATACTCATACTAGCATGAGAATTATCAGTAATTTTTTAGAATGACTTCTTTTTTACACAATGTCTTTCATTTGGAAGGCAGAAATGCATCGAAAGTCAATAGGTAATAACAGTTCCTTTACAAATCTGAATTACCCTAAGTCTCCCGATAAAAATGGTACCTCACTTGTATGGGTAGGCATTGTGCCCACGACAGGAAATGGCTCAAAACCCAACATGAACACACCACATTTTCACAATGCAAAATTACCCTTTTTTAAGAAAAGTGCCTAGCTGTAGTTTTTTAACCCTAGCTTTGCCGGCACCTAGGGAAACCTAGCAAACCTATACATTTTTGAAAACTAGACACCCAGGGGAATCCAGGATGGGGTGACTTGACTGCCTCCCATCAGGGTCTGTTACCCAGAATCCCTTGCAAACCTAAAAAATTGCCAAAAAAAACACATATTCCCCACATTTCTCTGGTGGAAAGTTCTGGAATCTGTGTGGATCCACAAATTTCCACCCACCCCGCGTTCCCCGAAGTCTTCCGAGAAAAATGGTACCTCACTTGTGTGGGTCTGCCTAGTGCCCGCGACAGGAAACGGCGCAAAACGTAACGTGGACACACCTCAATTTCGTAGTGAAAAATGACCCTTTTTTAGCAAAGTGCCTAGCTGTAGTTTTTGAACCATAGCTCTGCCGGCACCTAGGGAAACCTAGCACACCTATACATTTTTGAAAACTAGATACCCAGGGGAATCCAGGATGGGGTGACTTGACTGCCTCCCACCAGGTGCTATTACCCAGAATCCCTTGCAAACCTAAAAAATTGCCAAATAAAACACATTTTCCCCACATTTCTCTGGTGGAAAGTTCTGGAATCTGCGTGGATCCACGAATTTCCACCCACCCAGTGTTCCTCAAAGTCTTCTGAGAAAAATGGTACCTCACGTGTGTGGGTCGGCATAGTGCCCGCGACAGGAAACTGCGCAAAACGCAACGTGGACACACCTCAATTTCGCTGTGAAAGATTACCCTTTTTTGGCAAAGTGCCTATCTGTAGTTTTTGAACCATAGCTCTGCCGGCACCTAGGGAAACCTAGCAAACCTATACATTTTTTAAAACTAGACACCCAGGGGCATCCAGGATTGGGTGAATTGACTGCATCCCACCAGGTTGTGTTACCCAGAATCCCTTGCAAACCTAAAAAATTGCTTAAAAAAAACACATTTTCCCCTCATTTCTCTGGTGGAAAGTCCTGGAATCTGTGTGGATCCACAAATTTACACCCACACCGCGTTCCCCAAAGTCTTCCGAGAAAAATGGTACCGCACTTGTGTGGGTCGGCATAGTGCCCGTGACAGGAAACGGCGCAAAACGTAACGTGGACACACCTCAATTTCACAGCAAAAAATGACCCTTTTTTGGCAAAGTGCCTAGCTGTAGTTTTTGACCCATAGCTCTGCCGGTACCTAGGGAAACCTAGCAAACCTATACATTTTTGAAAACTAGACACCCAGGGGAATCCAGGATGGGGTGACTTGACTGCCTCCCACCAGGTTCTGTTACCCAGAATCCCTTGCAAACCTAAAAAAGTGCAAAAAAAAAACACATTTTCCAAACATTTCTCTGGTGGAAAGTTCTGGAATCTGCGTGGATCCACAAATTTCCACCCACCCCGCGTCCCCCAAAGTCTTCTGAGAAAAATGGTACCTCACTTGTGTGGGTCGGCCTAGTGCCCGCAACAGAAAATGGCACAAAACGCAACATGGACACACCTCAATTTCGCTGTGAAAAATTACCCTTTTTTGGCAAAGTGCCTAGCTGTAGTTTTTTAACCATAGCTCTGCTGGCACCTAGGGAAACTTAGCAAACCTATACATTTTTTAAAACTAGACACTCAGTGGAATCCATGATGGGGTGACTTGACTGCCTCCCACCAGGTTCTGTTACCCAGAATCCCTTGCAAACCTAAACAATTGCCAAAAAAAACCATATTTTCCCCACATTTCTGTGGTGGAAACTTCTGGAATCTGCGTGGATCCACAAATTTCCACCCACCCCGTATTCCCCAAAGTCTCCCGAGAAAAATGGTACCTCACTTGTGTGGGTCGGCCTAGTGCCCACGACAGGTAACGGCGCAAAACGCATCGTGGACACACCTCAATTTTGCAGTGAAAAAGGAACCTTTTTTGGCAAAGTGCCTAGCTGTAGTTTTTGAACCCTAGCTCTGCCGGCACCTAGGTAAACCTACTAAACCCACACATTTCTGAAAACTAGACACTCGGGGGATTCCAGGGAGGTATGGCTTGCGTGGATCCCCCAACGTTTCCTTACCCAGAATTCCCTGCAAACCTCAAATTTAGCTGAAAAAATCACCTTTTTCACACATTTTCGTGTGGGAAAGTTGTGGCATCACCGGGCTGACACAGATTTCCTACCACCCAGCGTTCCCCCGGGTCTCCCTATAAAAACGGTGCCTCACTTGTGTGGGAGGCCCAAGTAGCCGCGACAGGCAAGGGCCCACAACGTAGTGAGGCGACATGAAAATTGCCTATCACAAAACGACCTGGTTTTGCAAGGGGGGGTCCCTTGGGTTTTTGTCCCGGTGCTCGGCGGCCACCCAGGGAAACCTACCAAACCCACACATTTCTGAAAACTAGACACCCGGGGGATTCCAGGGAGGTATGGCTTGCGTGGATCCCCCAACGTTTCCTTACCCAGAATGCCCTGCAAACCTCAAATGTAGCTGAAAAAATCACCTTTTTCACACATTTTTGTGTGGGAAAGTTGTGGCATCACCGGGCTGACACAAATTTCCTACCACCCAGCGTTCCCCTGGGTCTCCCGATAAAAACGGTGCCTCACTCATGTGGGAGGCCCATGTACCCGCGACAGGCAAGGGCCCACAACGTAGTGAGGCGATATGAAAATTACCTATCTCAAAATGACCTGGTTTTGCAAGAGGGGTCACTTGGGTTTTTGGCCCGGTGCTCGGCGGCCAACTAGGGAAACCTACCAAACCCACACATTTCTGAAAACTAGACACCCTGGGGATTCCAGGGAGGTATGGCTTGCATGGATCCCCCAACATTTCCTTACCCAGAATGCCCTGTAAACCTGAAATGTAGCTGAAAAAATCACCTTTTTCACACATTTTTGTGTGGGAAAGTTGTGGCATCACCGGGCTGACACAAATTTCCTACCACCCAGCGTTCCCCCGGGTCTCCAGATAAAAACGGTGCCACACTCGTGTGGGAGTCCCAAGTTCCCACATTTCTGAAAACTAGACACCCGGGGGATTCCAGGGAGGTATGGCTTGCATGGATCCCCCAACGTTTCCTTACCCGGGGGGGGGGAAGAAAGACTGTAGTAATTGGGGGGTGGGGCCATGGACCTGCCCGTTTTGGGCAGCCCCCACCCCTATATATTTTTTTTTTTAAATTGCCTGGTGACTAGTGGGCTTTTTGCCCCCCCCGGGGGGGGCAAAAAGACTTAATGGTGCCAATTTCATATAGGGGGAGCAAAGGCACTTTCCCAAGGGGCCGCTCCCCCCTCCCTGGTGTCTAGTGGGTGGATCCCTGCTTGGGGATCGCCCTCCTGTGGCGATCCCCAAGCAGGGGATCCCCTTTCCCCATTCCAACGATACCTCTCCCGTCTTTCTACGTGCCCCCTGAGCACATAGAAAGTGAAACTGAAATGAACCTCTTGTCTCATTTCAGTTTCAATTTCAGTGTAATGACGTCGGGGCGACGCGGCGCCGATCGTCATTACACGGAAAGCAGGGGGGGGGGGGCCTCAGGAGCAGGGGAAGCTCTTCCCTAGCTCCCGAGGCTATTTTTAATTAAAGGGAATCCCTCTGGTGCCCGCACCAGAGGGATTCCCCAGGGAATGCCTCATGACGAGCTGGACTCGTCATGGGCACACGAGAACTGTGTGCCATGACGAGTCCAGCTTGTCATGGGCATTCAAGGGATTAAAGCAAAATGTGTGAAACGGTCTCTCCCAATCATTGGCTGTGAAGTAAGTCCATTCAAGTGAAGAATACCAATGGCAGGGTACACTTGCTCTTTTTGATCTTCTCATTGCTGTCCCTTAGACTTCACTGTCACTTTGGTCAGATTTGTTGGTACCCAATGGGATGGTGCAGGGCACCTGTACTTCAGTTAGGCTGTCTTCTGGGCCATTGTTCTCTAGGTACAACTTGAGTTTCTATTGCACTAGGCCCTTTACCAGGGTCTAAACCTCATGTAGTCAATTTTCTTGCATTTGACCGTTCTGTACCAACAACAGTTGACTCTTTCAGACCCCCCCTCAGTCCAAACAAGTGCTGGCCTAGCAGCTTGCTTATCCCAAACAGCTTGATTAACCTGTTCCCTCTGTCTCCCTGTAACCATCGGCACATCAGGAAGGATGCTGTTATATCATCAAGGGGAAACAGGACTCTCCGAGTATGGGCAGCATCTACCCAGTGCAGGAGACCTCCACACTTTTAAAGTAGTAGTGGTTACCAGGATCACTTGGTACTGCCCACACCAACGAGGCTCCAAGCACAACTTGCAAACGTGCTTCTGGGCCATAACCCAGTCACCGGGACTCAGGTCATGGCACTGCTCCTGATGAGGCAGGGCAGTTGCCTCTCCAGCCTGGGAAGACACAGAAAACACCACATCAGCCTGTCCTTTTCAGTAATCAATATTCATGTCATCTGTAATGTTCACAAGTGCATTCACAGGCACTGCTGGTTGTTGTCAGAGCTCTCCCCTTTATGATTTAATGGGGCAACAATCCTGTCCTCCTGTTTGGAGTACTTTGCAGACTCATCCACACAAGAGGCAACACATCAGGCCACTTCAGGGATGTGAAAGCACACACTTTTGCCAATCTGGATTTGAACATGGCACTAACTTGCTCCACAATGCCGGAAGTCTCCAGACGATAACTGCAATGTAGTCTCTGCTCAACTTGTAATGTGGCACATAACATCTTCAGAACCTATGTTGTTCAAATTAATTCCTCTGCCTGACTCTAAAAAATCAGGAAACCGAAACGCATCTCCCACAATAATAACTTGGCCACTGTGAGACTATCATGTCTCCTAGTCGGGTAAGCTTCCACCCACCATGAAAAGATGCACACAATCACTAGGACATATCTCAGTCAGTTACAGACGGGCTTCTCCATCAAATCCATTTGCACTCTGTTAAAGAGTCCTCCTGATCTCCCTATGGGATTCATGGTTTCTAGTGTTTTTCTACCTACATTTTGTTGTTGACACACCGCACATCTCTTACACAAACTTTCAGCCATCAATCTGAATCTCTTGTTAAACCATGTTTGTCTGGAGAGACGCACCAATGCATCTCTCCCTACATGCACAGGACCATGGTAATTTCTTACCATAAGCAGCAACAAGCTGTTTGGCAACGCAGGTCTTCTATCAGTTGTAACCCAAATTTCATCCGTATCTCTTTTGACACAAAGTGCTCTGAACCAACCTTGCTGTTCTGCCTCTGATACTTCTTCCTCCAATCTCTTAACTTTCCCCCCAAGTATCAATAGCAGACAACAACAGATTGCAATTTGTGACATCTGGAACTTTCATTGATGTATTCCCCATTAAGTTGCAAGAATTGAGTGTGCAATACCGGACAGTCTCATCTGCATACTTGTTGCCCACTGTCACATAGTCTATACCTGACCTATGGGAAGCGCACTTGACCACAGCAATTTGGGCAAGAAATTGTAGGAACTGGGGAATGTTTTGAACGCTTTCTCCATTACGGATTGGTGATCATGAAGAGGTATGAGTTTGAGTTGGTACACAGCTGCCCAAAGTCATGAACGACACAAAAGCCGTACCGACTATCAGTGAAAATCATCTCTCTCAGCTGGCCTGAAACACAGCATTCTAGTAAGAGCAATCAATTTGGCTGAAAACACTACTTGAATCCATGAGGCTTCGACCACTCCTGCAATCGTATAGACCAGGGGTCTCCAACCGGTCGATCGCGAGCTACCGGTTGCTCGCCAACAACCTACTAGTAGCTCATGGCCTGGTGCCCATTTTGTGCTCTATCACTGCCGTTATGTTTATTTTTGGACTTTTTTAGCCTCTTATCTGTTCTTGCTGGTTTTCCTTCCGTGATCACACTGCTGCCATTGGCTATTAAGTTCGCTGGGGCGGGGAGAAGCGGGTGATGTCGGATTGGCTTGAGCAGTGTTAGATTGCCTACGCCAGGGATTTACAATGCATATGAAGAGAAGAAGGAGACGCAAGTGCGAGCCACAACAGCATATTACAATTTGTACACATGATGCAGGCGGCCGTAGGGCTGGCTGCATGATTCAATCAAGCGTAGACTCACGGAGCCCTGCTGCGGCCTCCTTGATACCACGTGGCCTGTCACAGCATGACCATCACCCAGCAGTGCTCACACATGAATCAGAGGGGTGGCGCCTTGCCTTTTATTTCTGGCAAAGTGCGCCTATCCACCAGGACCAAGCAGGGTGTTAGGACAATGGCGACATCAGCTTAAATTTGACATTCCTGGTTCCAGCCGCTGCTAGGCTCAAGTGGCACCTTTTCACCATGTGGGACAGAGAAAGTTGTGCTCTTTGGTGCCGCACGGTCTAGGCGTCGGTAGATGTATGTACTAGTCCTGGGTGCCGCCTCAGCACTGGCAGTCAGTGATTGCCGCCCAGTGAAAACAGGAGGTGCACTGGCCTGAGCCCTTATGTGGGAGGTGGAGGGTGCCTAGTAGGGCATACTTTCGCCCCCGGATCGTACATAGATGGCTTTCTCCTGACAGGCCTTCATGTTGGAGAGGTTGGGGCACACACCTGTTGTCTAATCACTCTGCTCCCAGCAGCACTGGTCTGTTTTTAAAAGACTGCCACTGCCGTTTAAAATACTCCTCTGCAGCCACTATGGACCAGCATTAAAGGCAGCATGCAGTGAGGGCACTCTCCTGAGCACCAGGCACACTCAAGAAAGAAGTCTACGCAACTTCTGCCTACCGTGACACCAGAAGCAAAGCACCAGCACTGACTGAGGCCAATTAGGGATGAGTGATGCATGCAGCCAGCAGTGTCCTTAACATGATGCCAATCGACCTACCAGAGCATGCCCGCTTCCGAGAGAGCCTCTGCCCCTGTTGTACGCGCGATGCCAGCAGATAAGCACAGTAAGCACCAGCAGTAAGACCACGTTATGGTAAGTCCTCAAATAATCATCTGGGTGCACTTTGTGGTGAACTAAATCGGGGTGTCGGATGCTTACTTCATAACAAGTATTAAGTACTTTGAAATAGCGCGGCCATGAGGTGTAGCCTACATGTGTAATCATTTTTGACTTACGCTTGACCTGAGGTCGCTGTGTAGTTAGTGCTGCACAGAGAGGCGTTTCTATCTATAAAACATTGTACACTTAAGAACAGCTAGCACACAGATAAAACAAATGACCTGTCAAATGTGGTATTGACAATGTTTGTCCAATTTGAAACTTTATTTCAAACGTTTTGGACTGGCAAAATGGTTATTATGTATGTATTTCAACCTTAATTTATCTTACATCTTTTTAAAGAAAATAAACAGTGCTGCCTTGTACTATTTTTCACAATACGATGCATTTTGTGCGGTTAATTTAAGTCTATGACCAAAGTACTTTATTTTGACACTAAATAAAAAAAATACTTTCCTCTTTAAAGGGAGAGCATATAATTGAAGTTATTTAAACTGCAGGTTAGATAATATTTTTAAACATTTTCGAGGCCTGCTCTGTTTTAAGGTCAGGCAGTGTGGTTTTTGACCTTACATTTCCGGGGTTTTACATCGGTTTTAGGGCTTTACCTGAACTTTTCATGTCTCAATTGTGGGTACTTTGAGATATTTATTTGTTTCCATGGATATTATTGCTTAGTTTTTACCATAATGGTGTCACTCACATTGTCACTCATTGACAGTGAAATGTCATACATACAGTCAGACAGTAAAATCATAGAAATGTCATACATAAGCAACCAGAAAACTTACCAGCTGTGAAGTTGTTCCTGGCCAGAAACCGGAGCCAAGAACATCATTTTACATTTCTTTCTATTAAAATTTTATGAAATGATGAAAGAAATGTATAATACCACTCTGAACCTAATATCCGTTTACCATGTTTCCAGTATTAAATAGTCATTCATGCTTCCAAAGCCCCAACTTGCCTCAAACATGGCACACTGAGGCGAAAGAGTGTTAATATTATTTATCTGATGAACTTGAACTACAATTAACAGTGCAAACAATTTGGCTACACAATGAGGACCAGGAATAAGTAGCCAAGTTTGAGGGTAAATATTACAAGTTAGTGATTAGGTTAAAATAAATCACTCTCAAGACCATACTGTATAAGTATAATATAGCAACAGGGAGATCAAGCTTCTTAAAATAATTTAGATGGGCAAGAATTAAACTAACCAGCAGCTCTGTAGCTGCAATGCAAAACAATAACATAAATATTTGGTGTTCAGAGAATATTCGCAATTGGTCCTTTCTATTCATTAGCAGTCTAAGTCTTCCAGGCACAGACCAAGCAACAGAAATGCTAAGAGTTCAGAAATCAAATAACTCTATGGAAAACGATAGAGATAACGCTAATGAGTACCAGTAACACTAGCACTAGCATTGCAGAAGCTCAGTCATGAGTCTTCAATGGACCGGAAATAAGAGTCAGTCCAAACCACACTTAGGGAAAATAACTGGACATAGGGGAATATAATTGAGAGTCTATTCAAGGGGAAATGGGTTTAACCCCTTCAGTGCCCATGACGAGATGGTCTCGTCATGGGCCGCGGTTGCGCTGTGACCATGATGAGACCATCTCGTCATGAACTCCGCCCGCTAATAGAAAGCCCGGCACAGGGCGGGGAAAGGGCGGGGCACGCAAGAGGTTAAGAAATGTTTTGGGTCAGAGTCCAAGGAAGGTTCTGCATAGAGTCTGAAGAAAGAGGTTCAGCAAAGAAGTTCAGCATACAGTCTACAAGAAAGTCCAAAGTCATCTGTTCTGTTCAGCCAGAGCAAATAATAAGTTAAAATCAACAGATTCCATCAGCAACCCCCCTTTGCTTGCATCTTCATTATAAATCCATTGTATTTGTTTCAATCTCGGCATAGATTCACATGGTTCACACTGCAACCGTCAATTAAAATCCCGTGCTGGACATGGGAGCACATCTTGGTCACACGCTCAGGCTAGAGCACAATAGTCCATTTTTCGTCCACATGGTTCTCATGTGCTCAAAGTCAAATTCCTTTCTAAGGCATGTATTTATCGCTGTTACAAGAAATGTATCTATTCTAAACTAGCAATGCATGAAAACACCTGCAAGAAAAGTCAGCAAAAATACAGAAGCATAGTGAATTATAAAAGGAAATACAGGCCTTTAGAGTAAAAAGCGAACTTAAGACATTAAATCAATGATGCACATTTAATATGTGTATAAACATTTAAACATATACAAATCTAATATTTAATTAGTACTTTTAGTTCATGTTGTATAAATCATACAATAATCAATGAAATTGCACAATAGCAAGTGTGACTGCACAATAGCAAGTGTGACTAGTAACTACGTTTGAAAGTAGATACATGAAACAACAATGCATATATTGAACAACTTCTGTCATTTGACTTATACTGGAATAGTATACATATAAGGATCATAAAGAGCTAAGAATGATATCCCTAACAATTACATAGACAATATAGCACATGTTTAGGGTGTGTGAGTAAGGTTTCAACAGGGAAGTAAAGAAGATGGTTCTCTTCAACGCATCAAATGACTTTATCTCTCATAATCTTTCACCCCTATCAAAAACTTCACTGTCACAAGGTATACTACCTTTCATACTCTCCGACCCCTTCACACCCTCTCAAAAAGAAACACCTACAATATGGAGCTCACGGGCTTGCACACCTACTCCATTAAATACCCCCTAACCTTACAAAAAAAGCTGCCAAAGGCTTCAAACATAGTCTATTAAAATCTTACCTAGAAATTCTAATTTCTGACCCCTATTTCTCAAACAACAAACGGCATATAACAAATGACATCATCTTCTATACCAAAAGAAGGGCCCAATGGCGGAAAGCCTTTCTCGCCGTATTCTCAATTGCATCCACTAAGAAAACACCGCATGGTCTTACATTATCCATCATTCCCTTCCCGTTTCTAGACAGCGGCAGCTACAATCACCATATATCATAATGGGATCATCCTCATGCAAGCCTCAGACCATAACCTAAATTTACTAAATAACATCTTTCTGTGCGTCAAAGAGAAGGCTGTAAGACCCCATCCCACCTCCCCAACATACAACTCCCCGAGTGCTCTGCCCGACCCCATACCTGACTCCCCTACTAGACCTCCTCCTTCGATCTCACATTGTGTATATACACCCACCCCTGACCCAATCGACACCCCATTGATTGACATACATCTCCCCTAGTCCTAATCCTCTCCAGCACCACCATAAATTCTACTATGCCTATCACTCCTCACACTAGTATCCCCTCTACTCCAGCCTTCCCACAGGCCCCTGTGTGCCACACCTCTACTCCCCGATGCCACATCTACTCCCTCTCTCACCCATTACACAACTCAGCCCTCCCCACTTCCCTCTCCATGCCCAGCAACTCCATTACAAATTGGACTCCAATCTCCCCCTACACTTGTATATCCATTCAGCCAGTGTTCCCACACTCCCCCTCCCCCCTCACTACGAACCTCACCCCCTCACATCCCTTCTCTATGACCCCCTCTTTCCAGGGACTACCACACTGAAAAACAGCCATACAACGGACCGGATCACCTCTCGCCCCAGGACCCCACACAAGTAAACCTTCCTCACCTACCTAAAGACCAGGCTATGAATACGATATCTCCAACTCCTGACCCTAGACTCCATGAGATATTACTATCTCTACAACAAGTCAAAGAAGACATCCAAACTCTTCATGACCTGATCCTGAAACGACCCAAACCACACGCGAAATTCTTCCATCAGCCATGCGTTAGCTCCATGATACAGAAGCATCCTAGATGGAAAACAGTACCTTACCCCAATGCCTTATCAGGCCCGATCAGAATAATAAACCCTCTAGCACCGCAAGATCTAACTTCTCCACTCCATTCCTACAAGCTCCCGACTCCACCCCCTAATTCTGCACTCAAGGACAACATACAGATAGTGTCCTCTATCCAATCCATCCCTTCCAATGCAGCTAGAACCACAAGACACATTCCCAGAGGTATTGTTGAAAAAAACCTCGAGAGAGTACCCGTCTTACAAGACCCCTACCAAGGTCCGGCTAAAATGTATCCTACTAAACTGTAGGTCGGCTGC
This sequence comes from Triturus cristatus, assembly GCF_964204655.1. Taxonomy (NCBI): domain Eukaryota; kingdom Metazoa; phylum Chordata; class Amphibia; order Caudata; family Salamandridae; genus Triturus; species Triturus cristatus. Next base: position 822,962,001 of record NC_140591.1, read on the forward strand.
ACGACATGCCGCTGATATAGCTGACCTCATACTACCTAATGAACCTGACCTCATAATCTTAACGGAAACCTGGCTAAACAAATCATCCTTGCCCACCCTAGACATACTAGTTCCCCTAAACTAACACATCACAAGACTAGATAGAATTGATAGACCTGGTGGCGGTATTGCCTGCATTTAGCAGAACAACCTCTCTGGGAACCGTCCCAACTCCCCAATTCTCTCTTCCTGTGAATACTTATGTCTTGACATCACTAAAAATAACAAGCCAATATGCTCACTACACTCATTCTACCATCCACCAGGAAACAACCTTTCCTTCATTGAACACATAATGGATATCCTTGCCACAAATGTCGGACAACAGAGCATTCAGATATTCCTGGGGGACTTTAACCTCTAGTGGAATGATCCTGATGACTCTGAGGTCAATAGCCTCAAAGCTTTCTTAACTGACCTTTTCTTGTCCCAAATTTGTGACAGCCACACCCATTAAAAAGGCGCAACCCTAGATCAAGTAATTTCCAAAGCGGACTCCACCCAGCTGAAATCAATCCTTCCCTGTGATTGGAATGACCATCACATCATTACTTTCCACATCAATGAAGCATTTAAACTACTCTTTGTCCAACCCAAGAGAACAAAAATCTGGAAGAGGAACCTAAAAAACGTCAATACTATTTCACTCGCAACTGCTAGTCCTATACTCACGCCCCCACCTGATAGTTTACATGACGTACATGACCTGACTAATCATTACTTCTACTCTATGAACATGTTATTAGACAATATAGCTCCCCTACAATTCAAAAGAGTCTCTAAAAAAGACTCAAACCCATGGTATGATGATAGGCTAAATGAAGACAGAAGATCGCACTTGAACGACAATGGAGAGCAGCACCATCCTCTATTCACCTCAAATTACTAAGAAGCACGAGAAACGCCTATTGCAGAAAAATTAGACGATCAAAAACTGACTTCATCAGTAAACAATTAGACCAAGCCAAGAATCGTCGCAGAAGACTATTCAAAATAATCAAAGCTCAATCTAAGGGTGTCTCCCACTCCCCTCAAGTTAATCCAGAAACACTCCCCAAATGTGAGGCATTTGCTTCCTTTGTCACAACAAAGACAGAAAACATAAAGACCGACCTACTTAATGATCTATTAGCCCAAACCGACCCACACATGATCTCCCCACTGACCCCGCTTAGTTGTTCCGCAAAGCTCGACCTCAAAAACAACGCCGCCTGGGCCTCCTTCAACTTCTACAGCGAAGAAACTATTCTAAAAAAGCTCACTGCTTTGAATCCCTCCAATCACTTCACAGACCCTCTCTGAGCAACCCACTTAAAAGACTTAATTCCAGTGTTAGTACCTCTATGGACCAGGATTATAATCACCTCTCTGCTGCAAGGAACCATCACAGATATTCTCAAAGCTGGTCAAGTATCCCCATCTTAAAGAAAATATCGGCGGACCCGTCAGATCTGAATAACTATCGCCCTATATCCAAAATCCCCACCCTGGCCAAATTATTAGAAAAACATGTTCACTCACAGCTTAACAACCACATAGGCCACTTCAACCTGCTCGATAAATTCCAATCAGGCTTTCAAACAGGGCACAGTACCGAATCAGCCATGACCCACATAATAGACGACGCATTAAAAATATTGGACCAAAACAAAGCCTGTTTACTAATCCTGCTTGACGTATCCTCTGCCTTCGACACGTCAAACACGACAACTTACTAGACCTCTTGAAACATAGAATGGGACTATCTGGAATGGTTCTCAACTGGTTCACTTCCTTCCTTCAAAACAAAACACAAAGATTCAAGACCAATCAATCTTTAGCCAAGCCCACTCCAGTCACTTTAGGAGTTCCCCATGGATCTTCCCTCTCCCCGACACTCCTCGGTCTGTTTATGGAGCCACTAACTGAGCTTCTCAACTCCTCAAATGCCCAATACCACATGTACGCAGACGACACGCAACTCTACATTAATGTCTACTCACTTGAGGAGATCAAATCCCTCACGCTCCAAAAAATGCAGACGTGGCTGGCAAAAAAACACTTGAAACTAAACACCCTAAAACAGAATTCCTCCTTATAGCTCCCGCCAGCCAAACCACCATCATCCATGAGTGGATGAAGCACCTAACATCACTCGATGGTCAACTGCTCATTATCGACTCTGCCAATTAGCAGAGTTTTGAAGGAGGGCGGAATACAACATTGCCAAACACACACAATGGTAAACAGTCAGTACACACCGACAAGCCAGGCATGCTGGTCTGGCATCTGTGACATCAGCGTTGCAATGCGACTACTCCTCATGATGTAGGCATCGTGCGCAGAACCGGGGAAACGTGCACACACATGTGTGATACACATGTCTGCAAGGCATACCACCAGAGCATTGATGGAGTGGAAATGTTTCCTGTTCCGGTATGCCTGCTCATGTGCTTGTGGTGGTATCAGGGCCACATGTGTACCATCTATAGATCCGATGACGTTCTGCATCCTCCCCAGTGTATAAAAGGCATTCTTTATTTCAGTAAGTTGACCTGGGCTAGGAAACTTGATGAACAGGTAAAGGAAATACAACATCCCCTCCAAGACATCGCGTAGCACACGACTCGAGACTCGAGGCCGCCCCGTCCACTGCATTATATCGTGCGCAGAATTGATCTAATCTGTGTTGAAACTGAAGAAACTTTTTAAAATTGTCACCATTACCTTGCATTTTTAAATTCACCGCCGCTTAGCGCACTTCAGCTGAGACTCGCTCTGACTACTAAAGCGCCCCAGCTACTTCTGCCCATCTCCCGGGTCCAGATCACGTGACCGCGAGGAGGGGCCTAGGCAACCGGCAGACATAAGAGCTGGCTGCTGCGCGGGAGCGGGCACTCGAGACTAGAGGCCGCCCCGTCCACTGCATTATATCACGCGCAGAATTGATCTTATCTGTGTTGAAACTAAAGAAACAGTTTTTAAAATTGTCACCATTACCTTGCATTTTTAAATTCACCGCCGCTTAGCGCACTTCAGCTGAGACTCGCTCTGACTACTAAAGCGCCCCAGCTACTTCCGCCCATCTCCAGGGTCCAGATCACGTGACCGCGAGGAGGGGCCTAGGCAACCGGCAGACATAAGAGCCGGCTACAGCGCGGGAGCGGGCACTCGAGACTAGAGGCTGCCCCGTCCACTGCATTATATCGCGTGCAGAATTGATCTAATCTGTGTTGAAACTGAAGAAACTGTTTTTAAAATTGTCACCATTACCTTGCATTTTTAAATTCACCGCCGCTTAGCGCACTTCAGCTGAGACTCGCTCTGACTACTAGAGCGCTCCAGCTACTTCCCCCCATCTCCCGGGTCCAGATCACGTGACCACGAGGAGGGGCCTAGGCAACCCGCAGACTTAAATGCCGGCTGCAGCACGGGAGAGCCAAAGGCTAGCCCGCGCACAGCCGGGCCCAGGGCCCAAGCACTACGCCAAATTACTTAAATACTCCTCCCAGAACTATGCACCTCACTCGTACCTGTAGCTACCACGCTAGCTATCCTGCAACAACATGATATCCGCCATAATCAAGTCAAATTCCCTGAGGTCAGTCCACCCAACGCCAAGGTCAATCAGCAACAGAAACAAGTAAATTCAGAACATAAGGAACTTTCAATATGCTATCTCAATACTGGCTCACTAGTAAAACACCACATAGAAATCTTTAACCTACTCGATTCCGACAGACCAGATATTCTTCTGCTCACGGAAACCTGGCTAACCACAGAATCTTCACCCGACATTATAGCAGGACTGCCAAACGAATATTACATTCTGCAAAGTAACCGCACCACGGGAAAGCCAGGCGGTGGAGTCGCAGCCATCATTAATAAAAAACTGACCTTCTCCGCTCTCACCCCACTCAACCTACCAGTCACTGACAATACCGTGCTGAAATTTGAATGAAAGTCTGCCCCAATCATCTGTATACTTATTTATAGACCCCCCAAACACATGCCCCTGTTCCGCCAAGCCATGAGAGAACAATTAGCACCCCTAGTGACCGAACACACGAGAATCCTGCTGACAGGAGATTTCAACTATTGGGCTGGTGACCCCCAAGGAGGTGCACACTCATGTGAATTGACCGAATCACTCGAATTCCTGAACTTCACCCAACTGATCTCTTCCCCCACACACATCAAAGGTCACACTCTTGACCAACTATGGGTGGCCAATCTGTCAGTCTCAGCCCTGTCCGTACAGCCTTGCATTTGGTCAGACCATCATTTAATAAAATTCATCATAAAACTCCCTAACTTCGGAAAGCTCCCCCCTAAAAAACAGCATTGCAAGAAAATGGAACACCATCAATAGTGATGAGTTCATTAACACACTAAGCAGCAACGCACCCCGCCCTAAACAAGACATCAATCACCATGAGGAATTTTTCTCAAACTGGCTCTTAGCAGCCAGTAACGCGCACGCCCCACCCAGACAAATCAGAATCACCCGTCGGCATGATGCTCAGAGATGGTTTTCACCTGAACTGAAATCCCATAAACGCGCCCTGTGTCAAACCGAGAGAAAATGGAGACAGAACTACTCATCAGAAGGGAAAAACAATTACGTCAGAGCCATGAAGGAATATAAAAAAGCCATTGTTACTGCAAAGGCTACCTACCTTTCCTCACGTATCCTTAACTCTAATAATCAGGCCAAAGAAATGTTCTCTATTGTAGACGAGCTGTCGAACCCAGAAAGAGTATTAAATAAACCTAAACCCTCTCAAGCCTTCTGCAATTCCCTGAACTCCTACTTCATTGACAAAATTAACACCTTCAAAGCAAGCATCACCCCCACGTCACCACACAACACTGCCCCGTCCACCCTTAGGAACCCCCACACAACTGACTCATTCACCCCCATCGACACAGAGACTCTTTACCAACTATTGGCCAAGATTAGATCTGGCTCCCCTCTGGACCACTGCCCCCTCATGTTCTGCAAACAGCATTCACGGCTCTTCCAGACCCAGCTCTGGCCCTTCTCAACCACTCTCTGGTCAAAGGCTGCATACCCAATGCCTATAAGGAAGCCATTGTGGTTCCCCTCCTCAAAAATCCATGTGCAGACCCACTTTCACCAGCCAACTACCGCCCCATCTCTCTGCTCCCTTATACAGCCAAGCTATTGGAGGCTCATGTGGCCAGCTGCCTTTCTAATTTCCTGGAACAGACAAAGTCAAGCTGGCTTTCGACCTGCACACTCCACTGAATCTGTGATCTTAGCTGTACTTGACTCCTTACATGAGAAAGCAGATACAGGCACGCCACACGCCCTGGTACTGCTTGACCTTTCGGCAGCCTTCGATATGGTCGATCACGTAATCTTAGCCAAAAGGGTTGAAGAGGCAGGTATCAGGGGCCCAGCTCTCTGCTGGATCAAATCCTTTTTAAACAACCACTCCCAGGTAGTCCACTCTGGCTCGTTCACCGCCCCCAAGCTAACAACAACATGTGGGGTCCCACAGGGATCGTCCCTTTCCCCCCACCTGTTCAATATCTACCTCCTCCCTCTAATACGCGCCCTCAAGGAGAGATGAGTCACCATCTTTAATTACGCCGACGACCTCCAACTCCTGTTCCACATCGTCAACTCCCCCCAGTCTATTGTGGATTTCAAAGACACCATGAAGCAAAACCGAACTAATACTGATAGGTGCCGCACAAAATAACTGGGGCCCTCACTCCTGGCCTAACAACCTTGGCCCCCCACCCTCTCCCGCAAACTCAGTAAAGAGCGTTGGGGTCACCATAAGCAACGATCTGTCCCTCAAAGCACACATAAACACCGTGATCTCCACCTGCTTCCTGCAACTACGCAAAATAAGGAAAATAAGCAGGCTTTTATCCCAAACTGCACTAATCTAGGTCGTGATAGCCTTGGCTTTATCCTGGCTTGACTACGCAAACACTACCTTTCTGGGACTTCCAATTGGACTTACAAAAAGAATACAACTAGTTCAAAATCAAGCGGCAAGACTAATCTGCAAACAACCCAGATGGCAATACGTCTCCCCTCTCCTAAAAAAACTAAATTGGCTACCTATTCCCCAACGCTGCTCCTTCAAAATTGCCTGCATGGTGTATAAATCCCTAAATAATCACAGCCCCAATTTATTGCGGACCGCATTTCCCGATATACACCCTCTCGCAATCTCCGCTCAGCCCATCTTCACCTTCTCGCAGTACCCACCTTCAAACTGAAGCGGCAAGGGGGCTGCAGGTTTGCGACCCTTGCACCTTGACTATGGAACTCCATCCCATTGGAAATCAGATTAAGCACAAACCTGATCAAATTCAGAAAGTCTCTCAAAACATGGCTTTTCTCATGCGCCTGTAATTAGTCTGGCCGGAATTCTCTGCCTCATCAGTGCCAAGAAACCAACCGGTGAACGAGCACTCAACAAATCACTTTTAACATTACATAACATAACATAACGATTAAACATAGTTTGCGACATACCACCAGCAGTAGCCACAGTGTACTGGAAGGTACCAGTAGCAAAGAAGTGCAGGGCTGCCATCACCTTCACCTCTGAGGTCAGTGCTGTAGGGTATATCCGGCCAGGTAGCAGATGTGGCGCCAACTGCTCCGTCAACTCCTCAATCAGTGGCCTGGTGAAGCGGTATGTTGGATGCAGTCGCGTTCCTGCATGGTTTCAAGGTCTGGGAACGGTCTATGGACAGCTGGTGCCCTGCATAACAGAGATGCACAAAGGAAGATTGCCGGTTCATTCACCCATGTGGCTAGTATCAAGCAAAATATCACATGATACATCATGACAATACACAATGTACTGAGGTGTGTGCTGTTGGGCATGGACACATCTGTCACCTACATGGCCATCACCTCACATCTCATGTCCACATGTCCACATAATTCCCATGTAGTGCAATGGCGAATCATTTGGCTGTGTCACCCTACCTATGTACTGCTGTGACGTTACAAACACACACCACAGTGACAAGTGAGGCCTGATGTCTCCCAGGCATTACAGATCTTTGCTATGCAGATACCCTGGGTCCATGTATTGCCACATGGACACTGGCATGACATGGCGTATCATGTACAGGCCACAAGGCAACCATGAGTCCCAAAGGTAGTGGCCACTGTTGTCTTTGCAGGCCCTACATGTACGTCTCGTAGACACACACACAACATCAATTTTGATGCACAAACCACATGGATGTGGAGACTATCTCCCATTGTGCACATTTGATCAGCCACATCTGAGACACAACATGCACACAGACTGTGGGTGTACATCAGAATTGTGGCTACAGGTCTCACTGTGACGTACATGCCATCACCCCCAGGACTCAGGGTGTATGTGACATGGCCTAAACATATCCAACATGAAACTGTGTCAATGACTCATGCCCATAACTGTACAGTTGCACATCACAGTGGTGAAGTGCACAACACACAAAGGATTCTGTCCCCATGAACATGTGCACAGCCTGGGAGTGGCTGCACAAAAGTGCCACACAACAAACCAAATGTTGGCCCCCCCAATACACACAGGGAATGCAGCCTTACATGCCATGGGACACTGTGTAGCCAATGCTCTAGTGTGGTAGGTGTGCACCTGAGTCCCTGGCAAGTAATTGTGTGTTGAAGCCGTCAAATAGTCACACCAATGAGGTCCGACGCGGGTGACAATGCGTACGCATTGCACAGTTCAGGACTGAGCCGTGCGTACGCTTAGCCATTGACTGCAATGAGGTCCAACACGGGTGACTATGCGTACGCATTGCACAGTTCAGGACCGAGCCGTGCGTAGGCTTAGCCATTGACTGCAATGATGTCCGACGTGGGTGACTATCATGCATACGCATCGGGCAGGCATGGTCCGAGACTGGCGTACGCCTTGGCCATTGAATCGTATGGAGACAGGTGCACGAGTATTTTCAAACTACACGTTCTACAGTCAGTTGACCGAGCCGGGCGCACTCATTGGCTCTGGACTGTCATGGAGACAGATGAAGATTCAAAACTTGTACGAGTCATGCGCTGGAAATTCAGTTGGATGCCTACAACAATGTTGCAATTACTAGGGTTTATGAAGGTGAAGATTTGAACAATGCAGAAGACGTGTACGAGTCGTACAATTCCATGGATTGGCCAGATTGATAGAATGCAAACGTGTTGGACCTATCACTTGGGACACATGGCACAGAGTCTGCCTTTGCCGCACAGATATGAGGCTGGCTGGACCCCAGGGAGCTCACTTGCCTGCACTACATGCTACTGGACCACATCCCTGCTACCACAGCTGCTGTCTCTGCATCCTCTGGCTACTGCTATTGCACGTACTCTGGAGAGGGCCTCAGCCTTCACTGAGGAGGAGAACCAGGCCCTGCTGGATGGGCTCCTTCCACAGTACAGCAAGCTGTATTGGAAAACAGGGGAGCAGGTGATTGTGCAGTCCACTGCTTTCCTAATTGTGCATGTTGTCTGACTAGCAGTACCAGCAGTGTGTACACCAGTGTCAAGCATACTCACTGAGTACTTTCATCCCCCAAAATGTGTAGGTACATGTAATGAACAGGTGTTGTGCAGCTAAAGTGCATTTGTGCAAGCTTCAACTTCCCAGGCATTGTTAACATGTCAGACATGCAGGGCATTTGTCCTTTTCCATGGGTGCACAACCTGCGTAACTCATTTTCCTTTGTGATGACAACATGTATGTCCAACTGTGTGCAGCACAAATATGGGGCATGTGTGTAAATGGACTTTTAACTTTGTCATCATCACAGGTTGATGCCCACCAGAAGCAGGAGATATGGCTGGCCATCGCCCGGGCAGTTCGATCGATGGGGTCTACAAGCGCCGGATCCACAACTGCCAGAAGAGGTGGCAGGACCTTCGGGGCTGGACCCAGAGGATCGCAAGGGTCCAGCTGAATGTCAGGTTCGGTGCTCTTCTCAAAACGCTCGGGAGCAGAATGTCGCTAGTTCCCAATGCCCCTCCCAGCTTTCCGGGCAACACGCTCTTTAACGCAAGTTCGCCCGAGAAACCTAAGTGGGGGAAAGGGGATGGGACAGAGAAGAGACAGTCACTTAACGTCTTCTTCTTTCTTCGGAGTTGACGTTCTTTCTATCTTCTTCTAGATGGACAGATGTGTGTATACTGCGAAAGAAGTTTTCACGTTAGTTTTGGGCCTTATCTATCTTTACTCTCTATCCTATTTTATATTCTAATGTAATCTTCTTTTCTCTGCATACCTACCCTGTCTATAAGTGACCAATGCTCCTCTTCTGGTATTTAGGGTTGTCTTGGTGTGTATTCTTCTGTGATGCTATAACTAGAGTTTTTAGAATTGTGTTAGTCTTCTATTTACCTTATCATTGTTTTTCTTTATTTCTTTTCTACAGAAAAGCTCTTACCCAAGATGCAACCAATTACGCCTCAACTGGATTCTGAATAGGTAAGTAGTATTTCTTCCTTTAACTTCTTAGTTTATTCCTTATATGTTATCTCGCTAACCTTTATGTTGCAATGAATCTCTGCACTCTGTAGTCTTTTCTTACAAAGAAAACTTATTTACTTATAGGCCTCACAACTTCCTCCACTTGCTCTAGTTCTCCTTTCTAACTCTTCAGGACCATAAGGAGCTCCAAGGAAACGCTATTCTGAGGTGGGAGGATGCAACTATTACTACTTGTGCTGACTCTGCAATTCACCGCTTATCGTGGATGCTGCACTAACGCTGCTCGCAGCTAACTAATATTTATAATACAAACGCTGCTCGCAGCCCGCAGAATTCACAATATAAACAATAATTATTCTTCCTGCGTTGTCTCAGCACTCGACGTTTCCTAACTCACAATTCAGAGAAAACCTTCGCTTAGTCTTTTATTCCTCACGCGCATGCCTCAAAAACTAGCGCTTCATAAATAGAAGTGCATGCGCGCAGAACTCTCAAAACGGAACAGTCTTACTTGTGTCTTAAAACTGGAACTCGAATTTCTGGAAAATAGTGCGACAAAATTTATTCCCTCACTAAACTTCGTGACGCATACCAGGTTGACCTTCTCTCCTCAATGCTTCGGTGAAGTGCGCCACTCCAACGGCCTGACACCTGGATTCTGGTGATTACTGTGGAACGCTAGAGCGCTAAACTTCAACTCACTCGATCCTATTGTAGCGCCCATTTCAGACTCTGATCTGTTTTTATTTTGTTTTAAAGTACAGTGTTTTTTCTTTTGGATGCTGGGTCGTAGGACATTAGTCCTAACAGTAAGTTTCTTTTTTGAATAAGGTCTGACGGTCCTGACAGTACCCCCTCTCAAAGAACGTCCTCCCAATCTGGGCTTATTAGGAAATCTCTTATGAAATTCCTTAATTAATCTAGGAGCATGAATGTTTGAAGATAATTCCCAAGATCTTTCCTCAGGCCCATAGTTCTTCCAATCCAACAAATAGTACAACTGTCCTTTTCGTATCTTAGAATCTAATACTCGCTGTACCTCAAATTCTTCTCCCACTTCTGTTTGGATTGGTTTTGTTTTTTTTTTAACTCGTTAATCTTTTGACACCTTTTTTGATAAGGAGACGTGAAACACCGGATGCACTCGCAACCCTTTAGGCAACCTCAACTGGTAATTTACTGCACTTAATTTTTTCTCAACCTCATAAGGGCCTACAAATCTTGGCTGCAACTTTCTGACTCCCTTAAGTCTAAGATTCTTTGTGCTTAACCACACCTTATCTCCTGCTTGTAAGTCTGGTTCCTTCCCTCTTTTCCTATCTGAATAAAACTTGTAAGTTTCCTTTGCCTTGGTTAAATTTTCGGTGGCTAACGTATGCACCGTGTCATGTGTTCAACTAAATCAGTTACTGCTGGTACATCTACTTCCTGAAAATTTAAAGATTGATGGGGATGTCTTCCTGTGTTTAGATAAAAAGATGAGTAACCTGTAGACATGTTTTTTGCATTATTGTGCGCAAACTCTGCCGCCCACAGATAATCTGGCCAATCTCCCTCCTGCTCTAACAAACATAATCTTAGGTACTGCTCTAATTCTTGATTGGTGCGTTCTGTTTGGCCATCAGTCTCAGGGTGGTAACTAGTCGTATACCTGGAGTCAATACTCAGTTTCTTAGTAAAGGCCTTCCAAAAATGGGATAAGAATTGGGAACCCCTGTCTGATATTAAAACCTTAGGTAACCCATGGGCTCGAACTATATTTTGACTAAAGGTATGTGCCAAGGTTGCTGCTGTGGGAATTCCTTTTAAAGGTACAAAATGGGCCATTTTAGTAAATGCATCTACACACACCAATATAGTATCATAACCTTTACTAGAGGGAAGATCAACTATTAAATCTAAGGTTATGGTGTGCCATGGATGTGGTGGAGTAGGTAGGGGCTGTAGAAGCCCCTTGGGAGCTTGCCTTTCCGGCTTTCCCCTAGCGCAGATCTCACAAGTGGTTACATATTGCTGTACATCCTTTATCATACTAGGCCACCAGAAACGTCGCTTCACTAGGTCTTCAGTCTTCGTTATTCCTTTATGACCTGCCAATATATAATTGTGGCTTTCTTTCAAGGCCTTTTGCTGCATTTCAGGTGTCGACAGGTAAAGGGATCCATGATGATACGGTAAACATTCCCGAATCTTTCGCCCAGAATCTTCTCTCACCCATTGTTCCATTTCTTCCAACGACATTGAGACCTGATTTCTTTTTTACTGCGACTCTCGCAAAACTGCTCCAATCACCTTTTCTACTGGAATGATTGTCTGGGTCTTGACCTCTTCCAATGCTTCTTCTGTCCCTCTTCTAGATAAGGCATCTGCCTTACCATTTTGTGCACCAGGACGATAGGTAATAATGAAGTCATAGTCTGCAAAATATAATGACCACCGTAATTGTCTTGGTGTTAAGGTTCTAGCAGACTTCAAGAATTTCAAATTTCGATGATCTGTGTAGACTGTTCCCACATGCCTGGCTCCCATCAAATAGTGTCTCCACTCCTTGAAGGCACCTTTAATGGCTAATAACTCTTTCTCAGTGATGGTGTAGTTGACTTCTGCTGCAGTTAGCTTCCTAGAACGGTAAGCCACCGGATGCAGTTGTCCTGTAGACTTGTGTCTTTGGGATAACACTCCTCCCAAGGCCCACTTGGAGGCATCAATTTCTCCCAAAAACGGTTCTGATGGATCGGGATGAAGCAATATCGGGGCTGTGGTAAAATTCTTCTTTAGCTGGTTAAATGACTCTTCTGCTTCCTTAGTCCACTCAAACCTGACACCCTTCTTTAGTAACCTAGTCATGGGAATCAGCTTCTGGGAAAAATTTTGAATAAACCTCCTATAAAAATTAGCGAATCCTATGAAACTTTTAATTTCTTTCACTGATTTCGGAGATTCCCATTCCAAAATTGCCTTGATCTTGTTTTCGTCCATGGTTATCCCACTAGGAGCTAGCACAAAACCCAAAAATTCCACAGAGGTAACACTAAAGGCACATTTTTCCAATTTAACAAATAAACTGTGCTCTCGTAGTTTCTGCAGGACCTTTTTGACATGTTCTTCATGTTCTTCCACAGTGTTTGTGTAGATTAGTCAGCCATCTATATACACTATTACATTCCGATCAATGAATTCTTTCAACACATCATTGATGAAGTGTTGGAAGGCGGCTGGGGCATTGCATAAGCCATACGGCATTACTTGATATTCAAAGAGGCCATACTTAGTCCTAAATGCCGTCTTCCATTCATCTCCTTCTCAAATTCACACTAGATGGTAGGCCCCTCTCAAATCCAACTTGGTATAGATTTTAGCTTCCTTCACCTGATCCAATAATACTGAAATCAAGGGCAAGGGATATCGATTCTTTATGGTTATCCTGTTTATTGCCCTATAGTCAATGGAGGTTCTCAAATCTCCACTTTTCTTTGGAATGAAAAAAAGTGGAGAAGAGACTGGGGATTGTGACGGTCTTATAAATCCGTTCTCTAGATACTTTCGTATATACTCCTTCAGGTGTTCATCTTCTCTCTCCGTCAAGGCATAAATTCTACTACATGGAAGATTGGACCCTGGTTCCAATTCAATTTTGCAATCGAAGTCTCTATGTGGGGGAAGCCTTTCCGCTTCCACTTCACTAAAAACATCCAAAAACTCAGCGTATTCTTCTGGTAGTTCTGTAGTACTTATTACACAAATTGTGGATTCTTTTTCGCTTAAATGAAATGCCTGCGTCTTTTCTTGACTTCTGTGACATTCCTTATAACAATTTTCCTTACAATAGTCCGAGTTCAATGTCACAGTGCGAGCTCCCCAATTGGTAGTCCCAATATCAGTTGGAACTGTGGAGCATCTATCAGGTTGAATTGTAAAATTTCTCGATGACCCTCTTCGGATTCCAACTCCACTAGTTCAGTATGGCTCACAATGGGTCCTGATGAAAGATTCGTTCCATCAACTGCTCGGACAGCCTCACTTCTTTCTTTCTTGATTGCCTTTAACCCAATCTTTTCCGTGAACTTTAAATCACAGAAATTGCCTGTAGCTCCTGAATCTATCATTACTGTGACTTGCTTTAATACTTGTTCTCTATATCGTAGTGTCATCATTACGATCAAATGCGGAGCCGCAGACTGCAAGGTATTCGCCAAGGTATGAGCATCTGGAGCTGTTTTAGAATCTGCAACCACCAGTCCAACTCCACTTACTGGTGGTGCAAGGCATTTTCCGACGGCTTCTGCTTGGGTTTCTTGGGACAATTCCGAACAAAATGCCCAGTTCCTCCACAATATAGGCATTGTTTGTTCAACCTCCGTTTTTTTTTCTCTACTTTGGGAAGCTGCCCTCAAATCGTTCCAATTTGCATGGGTTCTCCCCCACGGGCAGTGTAATTTTCCTTGCAGCCTTCAGATTTTACTCGATCAAACCTGGTCACACTCGGACAATAATCTCGCTTCCTTTCTCCTCTTCTTTCACCTTGATGGAAATCAATCTCTAAAACTAGATCAATTAATGCTGAAATCTCTGTGGGTCGATTGGGTACTTGTGCTAATGCATCCTTTAATTCATCCTTTAAACCTCGATAGAACACAGCTGCTCTTTTGTTCTCCGGCCATTCAGTTTCTACAACCAACTTATTAAACTGAGCCAAATAGGCTACTAAATCTCGACTGCCCTGTTTAATTTCCAATAACTCATTGTCTGTCGCCTGTGAAACTCTTCTCCTGTCAAAGATTCGAAGGAATTCTTTCTTAAATGCATCCAAATCATATAATATTGGAGCATTGCTGGTCACCAGAGGCATAGACCAAGACGCTGCGTCTCCACTTAAGTAAGACAATATGAATGCCACTCGAGACTGCGCATCGGGGAAAAGTGCCGGGCGACACATGAAGTTTAATGTGCATTGTGTCAAAAACACTTGTGCCCTTTGGGGATCTCCACTAAATCGTTCCGGGGGCGCCAAGGGAATTACGGGTGACAAGGAATGAATTACTTGTGTCGTTACTTTAGGCTGGGTGACTGAAGCCTCACTAGAAGTTCCTTCAGGATTGACTGAATATCTTAAACTTGGGCCAGACACAAGACTACTCATTTTTAAGGTTAAATCTGTGGTTTCTTTTCTCAACTCCCTGTTCTCCTCTCTAACAGAAATTAATTCCCTTTGGATACCCTCTAGAACTTCTCCTAATTTCTTCAAATCCAGACCTTCCGCCATTCTGCTCAGGTGCGAATCAAAATGTGGGCACTTCACTCTGTCAGGTTCGGTGCTCTTCTCAAAACGCTCGGGAGCAGAATGTCGCTAGTTCCCAATGCCCCTCCCAGCTTTCCGGGCAACACGCTCTTTAACGCAAGTTCGCCCGAGAAACCTAAGGGGGGGAAAGGGGATGGGACAGAGAAGAGACAGTCACTTAACGTCTTCTTCTTTCTTCGGAGTTGACGTTCTTTCTATCTTCTTCTAGATGGACAGATGTGTGTATACTGCAAAAGAAGTTTTCACGTTAGTTTTGGGCCTTATCTATCTCTACTCTCTATCCTATTTTATATTCTAATGTAATTTTCTTTTCTCTGCATACCTACCCTGTCTATAAGTGACCAATGCTCCTCTTCTGGTATTTAGGGTTGTCTTGGTTTGTATTCTTCTGTGATGCTATAACTAGAGTTTTTAGAATTGTGTTAGTCTTCTATTTACCTTATCATAGTTTTTCTTTATTCTTTTCTACAGAAAAGCTCTTACCCAAGATGCAACCAATTACGCCTCAACTGGATTCTGAATAGGTAAGTAGTATTTCTTCCTTTGACTTCTTAGTTTATTCCTTATATGTTATCTCGCTAACCTTTATGTTGCAATGAATCTCTGCACTCTGTAGTCTTTTCTTACAAAGAAAACTTATTTACTTATATGCCTCACAACTTCCTCCACTTGCTCTAGTTCTCCTTTCTAACTCTTCAGGACCATAAGGAGCTCCAAAGAAACGCTATTCTGAGGTGGGAGGATGCAACTATTACTACTTGTGCTGACTCTGCGATTCACCGCTTATCGTGGATGCTGCACTAACGCTGCTCGCAGCTAACTAATATTTATAATACAAACGCTGCTAGCAGCCCGCAGAATTCACAATATAAACAATAATTATTCCTCCTGCGTTGTCTCAGTACTCGACGTTTCCAAACTCACAATTCAGAGAAAACCTTCGCTTAGTCTTTTATTCCTCACGCGCATGCCTCAAAAACTAGCGCTTCATAAATAGAAGCGCATGCGCGCAGAACTCTCAAAACGGAACAGTCTTACTTGTGCCTTGGAACTGGAACTCAAATTTCTGGAAAATAGCGCGACGAAATTTATTCCCTCACTAAACTTCGCAACGCATACCAGGTTGATCTTCTCTCCTCAATGCTTCGGTGAAGTGCGCCACTCCAACGGCCTGACACCTGGATCCTGGTGATTACTGTGGAACGCTAGAGCGATAACCTGCAGCTCACTCGATCCTATTGTAGCGGCCATTTTAGACTCTGATCTGTTTTTATTTTGTTTTAAAGTACAGTGTTTTTTCTTTTGGATGCTGGGTCGTAGGACATTAGTCCTAACAGTAAGTTTCTTTTTTGAATAAGGTCTGACGGTCCTGACACTGAAGCTGTCGCCTCCTCGCAGGAGAGGAGGAAACCGGACCCTGACCCCCCACATGCACAGGATCCTGGTGGTGGCCTTCCCGGACCTGGATGGGCAGCTGAAGGCCAGACAGCAGCAAGGAGGGGGTAAGTCCATGCCTAATCTGTGTACTATGTCTGACATGCTAGTTGCAGTCAATTGACCTGGTCACACTTTCACATTACGTAGGTCTTGTAGTCCAATACTCATGTCCCTCAATTGTGTGATGCACCCTCCTCATCTGATTCACAGGTGGGGACCCTACAGTCTGTTGCTTGTGTCACTAGGGCACTGTGTCCCTGCAGTCAGCTATGCTTCAGCTTCCGGACAGCATCTTTTACCGTGACTCTGTTGGTGTTTCATGGGTGGGTCAATTGTTTACACAATGCCTGAGATCTGACATGTGATCTGTGTGTGCCCTTGATATGTGTTACAATTGCTGGTCCGACTCGCCACATGTGGCTGGGGTATTTCAAACAAACACATGCAGCAGGGGACTCCAATTTGTGTGCCTCAGGAGTATGTATATCAAGTGTGTCACAATTGCTTAGCCACCTGACTACTCTCCAGGTCAAACCACTGTTTCACGTAGACCTGGGCAGTCATGCCTACTCAAGGGCATTTAGGAACACTCTGTAATCCCACTCCTGTGTATCAACTTACAGGTTGTGCTTAGTGACATGTGCCTTCAGGTGTCTGCCTCTGTGTCATTGTGGTGTGGCTTCCTTTTCCGTACAACTGTGGTTTTCATGAATTTGAGGGTCAGCAGGACATCTGAGATGTGACTATGAGATACAAGACCTGTGTGACATATAGGTGTGTGATCACTTGACAGTGCACAATGGTGTATGCAACTGTGCACTTCAGGCAGCTGTGTTACATGCACAGCAGGCTGTGATGTGCTAATGTACAGGGAGTTGTATTCGCAGAGACTCATATGTCTGTTTTGTATGATGTGGGGTCTTCTGGGTCCGGGATATGTTGTTTGCAGGGGATGGGCAAGTGCACTTGTCAGCTGAAGAGTTTGCTTTACCCATGAGCTGTGATTGTGACACAGTGCATACTGTTGTTGTCTGGATGCCCTGCCCATGTGTCAGGATACAGTGTTGACTGACTTTCCAGGCATGGCAGTCCCATGGCATTTAACTTGCTATGAGTGATCCTGCATTGTGTTCAAATGTGCTCCATGCACCCCATTGTGGCATTGACTATCAGGACATGAGAACATCATAGTGTGTGTTTCTGGCGTGCATCACAAGCATGTGAAATGAGACTGTGACCATCCCTTCTTCCTGACACCTGTACTGAGTCAGTGGCAAGAGGTGTGATGTGTGTATAGTGACATACTCCTACATGTTCACTTGCATGTCCAAAAAATGTGTATGTGGTGCATGTCAGCACATTGGGGTATCAGCATCCAACATGCAACAGAAATATGGGGGAAAGTCCAGGAGGGATATGAGTGCCATGGTCGATGGTGAGACTGACAATTGGCTTATTCTAAACAGTGTGAGCACTTTGAGCAGTGTTCACCTGATGATGCCAGAGCTTGCCCTGTGATGTGATGTATTCACTGTGGTGTGTGCAGTCAGTGCAGGTGACTGATGTTGTTCTCTTTTTTCCTAATTCTATCCAGATACATCCAAAGCCACAGGAGGGGACAGCTCCACGGACCAGGAGGAGCCACAGAGCCTGACTGGGACAGAAGGCGAGGAGGCGGAGGGACCCAGTGGCACGGAGAGCGAGTGGAGCCACACCGAGGAGTCCTCAGCAACATCCACCCCAGCTGAGGGCCACAGCAGCTCGGAGGATGACTCCCTTGTGGAGGCGGGTGTCAGCAGCCACCAAACCCCAGCTAGTGAGGCTGTCCCCGCCACCGTCCCCACCACCACCATCACCACCCTCCCATCGGCTCCCCTCCCAGAGGTCCGTGGAGGCTCCGGTGTTCGGGAGCATGTCTCCTTTGTGCCAGGCACCGCACCCCCTGTCCCTGTGTCCCCTGCTGCCCTGAGTGAGGAGTCTGTGGACTTGCTTCGACCCGATCCATGTAGGGCAGACATCAATGCTGAGTGTCTTCCATGCACCCACCAGTCTGTTGACACAACTGGTGTCGTTCATGGAGGGCTTTTCATCGGGCATGTCTGCCCTACAGAGGACCAATCAGTCCGTGGCCTCCTCCCTGATGGCAGCAGTGTCCCTCCTACAACAGTCCCGCACCCCTCCTACCCATGCACCACCCACGATTCCTAGCACCCTACCTGTCCCAAGCACACACACACCAGCAAATTCTCACAAACCCACAGACACGGGCAGCACACAAACACCCAAACCAAGGGCTAGACATGCACACAAGCAAGCACAGGGGACTGATACCACACTCACAGGGGATGGTTTGCAGACACACACACAGTCATCCACAACCACTCCGCAGTCCTCCGATAACACTCCCTCCCAGCCCCCTTCCCTTGCCTCACCTGCAACCCCATCTCCACAGAAGCTCTTCCTCTGTGACCTTGGCCTCTTCCCCACCGACCCAGCAGATGCATCTTACAAGGGGAAGAGGAATTCCCCACACAGAGGGAGCGCCCCTCACACCCAGACACGCCCCCCCAGGCGCAGTCAGACTGAGGCCCCCACCTGCAAGTCCCCCCGGAGCTGGAAGAGCAAGACCCCACCCCACCCCGCAGCTCCACGACGAAGTCTCCGTCCTCCATCGCCCAAGCCACCACTCCAGAGGTTCCCCCACCACACCTTGCCCCAGGTTCCCCCACCCACAGATACACCATCCCCAAAATGCTGAGGCCCTCCCCCCCTACCACTTGCTCTTCCACCCCCGGTCAGACAGTTTGTGCCACTGATGTGGGGACCGTGTCCCCCCCTGTCCTGCCGACCTCACCTGAACCCCATTCCGTTTCCATTGAGTTAGGCACTGCAGTGGAGTCCACAACCACCCCGTCTGACTTGGGCACTGCAGTGGGGACCCAGTCACTCCATCTGACCTGCCCACTGCAGTTGTGCCAGCAGACACCCTATCTGACTTGTGCCCCACAGTTGAGACTCCACCCACTACTTCAGTCAGCTTCACTGCAGTTGCCAGTGACTCTCCTGCATCCACCACCCCTTCACTGCCTCCTTACGCTGCGCCCTGATCCTGTCCCTGCGGTGCCTGGTCTGCCCCCATATATACCCCTCCGAGGGGATGTCCCCTGTCCTTACCAGTACAGGAAAGCAACGTGTGACAGTTGTCACTCAAGTTAACTTTTTGTCATTTGGATATGAACTGGCCATTGGCCTTTGTTTTGACAGGACTTTGCATTTTAAAATTGCTGAATAAAGCTTTTTTCTTTCTCCTTGTGAATTTGATTTAGCTGTACATAATGTTGATGATGTTTAGCATGACCTTGCAGTTGTAATGCTGGATTTCAAATGTTGAATACTGAGGTGTTGATGTAAGGTACTCCATGTGGTCCATGAGATATGTATCCTATTCTGGTCGTTATCCATATCATCCTTTGCAGCTAAATGGGTGTGTCATGATTCACAATTTGTGGGCATCTCTGTAAACATTTCATTTGCATGGTCACATCTGTGGCTTGCACACATGCACATATGATGTGCTTCCCATTGTCCAATTTGTCTATTTCCCTGACTGTGGGCGCATCTCCACTGGACATGTAAGTGTGGGCATCATGGGTGTAGGAGCAACTGGGTCCTCTGTGCAACTTGCTGGACATATGTATTGAGAATGTGTAGATGACTTAAGGGAGACTCCCCTAACCAGGCTGTTGTGACCATTGTGTGGTAACTGATGGCTGACTGACCAAGTGTTCTGCTGACATGACTGAGACCTACTGGGACTATGTTTGGCACAGCTGAGCTTCCACAGGAGTTGAGTCCCCTCAAGTAAGTGTGTTGTTCCGTGACATTGCCTGGGCCCATGTTGTGTGTTGTGTGGGCATGTTTGTGTGTGTCCACATCTCTTTTCATACACAGGCAGTGTTCCCTTGATATGTTCCTGTTTTTGTTGCTTACTGAGTGGTACTGTGTTCATCCCACAACTTTGCCATGGGCTACCAGATGTGTGGGTGCATGACACACTACTGTTAATTGGTGTTTTATCATTGGAATTTGTCTGTTCTGAGTGGTGATGATGTGGTCAGACGCAGATGGGACAAAGTCAGGGGTCCCCAAGGCACTTGTTTGTTCGCAATATCATGTAGTTGTCCCTAGGTGATACCTTTCAGTGATTGAGATGTGTATGTGTGTGTGAGTGATCCCACTTGTCCAGTTCAGGGCTTTAATGTTTGCAGGTGTCCGCATGAGTGCCTTGTGGTTCTCCTTGGCTTCTGCATTGTCCTGGGACTGTGTTACAACAAACAAATGATGGACGGAATGCTGACAATGCAGACATTCTCCCCCAGTCAAGAGATCTGGTTTAAATCCATCGTTCTTTTGCCCACTACGCCACCCCAGTTTAGACATGGCCATATGCAAATCAGTCTTGACCCTGTGCCTCATGGGAACAGTCCAGCCCGAACTGCCAAGCCATGTCTTCCCTGGACCGGAATCAAGCATCCTAGGACCGGTTTCTGGCTATCAGCCGTCATCAGCCAGGATAGCTTGACTCCAGTGGCGTAGTGAGCACGGGTCCCACGTCTGGGAATACCCATCCCACTTAGGGCGAAAAGCGTTACAACAAACAAATGATGGACGGAATGCTGACAATGCAGACATTCTCCCCCAGTCAAGAGATCTGGGTTAAATCCATTGTTCTTTTGCCCACTATGCCACCCCAGTTTAGACATGGCCATATGCAAATCAGTCTTGACCCTGTGCCTCATGGGAACAGTCCAGCCCGAACTGCCAAGCCATGTCTTCCCTGGACCGGAATCAAGCATCCTAGGACCGGTTTCTGGCTATCAGCCGTCATCAGCCAGGATAGCTTGACTCCAGTGGCGTAGTGAGCACGGGTCCCACGTCTGGGAATACCCATCCCACTTAGGGCGAAAAGCGTTACAACAAACAAATGATGGACGGAATGCTGACAATGCAGACATTCTCCCCCAGTCAAGAGATCTGGGTTAAATCCATCGTTCTTTTGCCCACTACGCCACCCCAGTTTAGACATGGCCATATGCAAATCAGTCTTGACCCTGTGCCTCATGGGAACAGTCCAGCCCGAACTGCCAAGCCATGTCTTCCCTGGACCGGAATCAAGCATCCTAGGACCGGTTTCTGGCTATCAGCCGTCATCAGCCAGGATAGCTTGACTCCAGTGGCGTAGTGAGCACGGGTCCCACGTCTGGGAATACCCATCCCACTTAGGGCGAAAAGCGTTACAACAAACAAATGATGGACGGAATGCTGACAATGCAGACATTCTCCCCCAGTCAAGAGATCTGGGTTAAATCCATCGTTCTTTTGCCCACTACGCCACCCCAGTTTAGACATGGCCATATGCAAATCAGTCTTGACCCTGTACCTCATGGGAACAGTCCAGCCCGAACTGGGATGAATGTATGACATTGTTCTACATTCTGTCCATCAATTGTTGTTTTTGCATTTGTCACCCCGAGTGGAAAGGGTATGCCCAGACGTGGGTCCCTTGCTCTCCATGCCACTGAAAATCAAGCAAGCCTGGCTGAAGACGGCTGAAATGCCAGAAACTGGTCCTAGGATGCTTGTTTCCAGTCCAGGGAGGACCTGGCTTGGCAGTTCGGTCTGGACTGTTCCCATGAGGCACAGGGTCAAGACTGATTTGCATATGGCTGGGGTCAAACTGGAACGGCATGGTGAGCAAAAAAACGATGGATTTAGGCCCAGATCTCTGTACTGGGATGAATGTATGACATTGTTCTACATTCTGTCCATCAATTGTTGTTTTTGCATTTGTCACCCCGAGTGTAAAGGGTATGCCCAGACGTGGGTCCCTTGCTCTCCATGCCACTGAAAATCAAGCAAGCCTGGCTGAAGACGGCTGAAATGCCAGAAACTGGTCCTAGGATGCTTGTTTCCAGTCCAGGGAGGACCTGGCTTGGCAGTTCGGTCTGGACTGTTCCCATGAGGCACAGGGTCAAGACTGATTTGCATATGGCTGGGGTCAAACTGGAACGGCATGGTGAGCAAAAAAACGATGGATTTAGGCCCAGATCTCTGTACTGGGATGAATGTATGACATTGTTCTACATTCTGTCCATCAATTGTTGTTTTTGCATTTGTCACCCCGAGTGGAAAGGGTATGCCCAGACGTGGGTCCCTTGCTCTCCATGCCACTGAAAATCAAGCAAGCCTGGCTGAAGACGGCTGAAATGCCAGAAACCGGTCCTAGGATGCTTGTTTCCAGTCCAGGGAGGACCTGGCTTGGCAGTTCGGTCTGGACTGTTCCCATGAGGCACAGGGTCAAGACTGATTTGCATATGGCTGGGGTCAAACTGGAACGGCATGGTGAGCAAAAAAACGATGGATTTAGGCCCAGATCTCTGTACTGGGATGAATGTATGACATTGTTCTACATTCTGTCCATCAATTGTTGTTTTTGCATTAGTCACCCCGAGTGGAAAGGGTATGCCCAGACGTGGGTCCCTTGCTCTCCATGCCACTGAAAATCAAGCAAGCCTGGCTGAAGACGGCTGAAATGCCAGAAACCGGTCCTAGGATGCTTGTTTCCAGTCCAGGGAGGACCTGGCTTGGCAGTTCGGTCTGGACTGTTCCCATGAGGCACAGGGTCAAGACTGATTTGCATATGGCTGGGGTCAAACTGGAACGGCATGGTGAGCAAAAAAACGATGGATTTAGGCCCAGATCTCTGTACTGGGATGAATGTATGACATTGTTCTACATTCTGTCCATCAATTGTTGTTTTTGCATTTGTCACCCCGAGTGGAAAGGGTATGCCCAGACGTGGGTCCCTTGCTCTCCATGCCACTGAAAATCAAGCAAGCCTGGCTGAAGACGGCTGAAATGCCAGAAACCGGTGCTAGGATGCTTGTTTCCAGTCCAGGGAGGACCTGGCTTGGCAGTTCGGTCTGGACTGTTCCCATGAGGCACAGGGTCAAGACTGATTTGCAAATGGCTGGGGTCAAACTGGAACGGCATGGTGAGCAAAAAAACGATGGATTTAGGCCTAGATCTCTGTACTGGGATGAATGTATGACATTGTTCTACATTCTGTCCATCAATTGTTGTTTTTGCATTTGTCCTGGGACTGTGGCAGGTATTCGGAAGGTTACCTGAGCTTTGACGTCATGGCCGTGTACCGCATACTGTGCAGTATGTCTGTCATTCACCAGGGTTGTAAACTGTCCTTGTGTGATGAGCCTGTGCACCTTAGTTCCTCCCAACATTGCTGTGTTTGTCATTGGTGCATGTGCAACGTCATCTGTCCATGTGGGCTTCACAGATGCCCATTGGTGCAGTTCTGTGTGTGTGGTGTTGAGGGTGGACTGATGTAAATGTTTGCATGGATGGGCCCCTAGATCCTGTTTGTCCATGGAGGACGGGCCATGCTGAGTAATTTGTGTTTGTGTAGGTGTGATGTACGTTTGTGGCACAGGACACATGTCTGGGTTTCACAGTTTGTACGACATCTACCTTTGTCAGCGCAGTGGACGTGTCATGCATGCTTGTGTCACCCCATTGTCTGGTCCTTGGGGGTAGTGCTGTTGTGTGTCAGTCTCTTGCTGTGTTAGTTGCTGTTCATTCCAGCTTGTGTCACATGTGTCTGTTGTGCTCCCTCTCATCTCACAATGACTGATTGCCCACTAAGGGGGTCCCATTGATGGTTTACTTTTGTATGGCACTGTGTCCACATCTGTCTCACTGTGGTTCAGCCCTCTGTGTAGTTGCCTGGGGATACTGAGACACACACACACATGTTGTGTCAGATGTGCAGTGTGCGGTTGCCTGTTTGTGTTTTTGCATCTGCACCACTGCATTGGTATTGCTGTTGTGGGCCAGTGTCTGGATGTTGTTTTTGTGATTTACCCTGCTGTCCCTGTGAGTCATATAACATCATTCTGCACATTCATCCTGGTTGTTAGGTCCCATTGCTGGCATGGAATGGGAGTTTGTGACCTGACACCTACAGTCTACACAGGATGTTTTGATTTGTGTGTCTATTTTCGAGATGTGTGTATGCTAGTGATGCTTGCCTTGTGTAGGCCACACTCAGTTTTTGGTCACACATGTGATGGTAGTTACATTGTATGTTCGAAGTCATAATCACTGTGGTGGACATTTGTCACAGACTACACACTGTTGTCATGATGTTAGGGGGTATGTATTTTGCTGGCATACCTAATGTTGGTGTATGATGGATGTGTGGCGCATCACCCATCCTATGAGTTGGGGTGGCAGTAGTGATGGGCAACATAAGCCCTATGGGTGGGGGTGGCAGGAGTGCTGGGCAACAGGTCCCCTATGGGTGGGGGTAGCAGTAGTGATGGGCAACATAAGCCCTATGGGTGGGGGTGGCAGGAGTGCTGGGCAACAGGTCCCCATGGGTGGGGGTGGCAGTAGTGATGGGCAAAGGTCCCCTATGGGTGGGGGTGGCAGTAGTGATGGGCAACATAAGCCCTATGGGTGGGGGTGGCAGGAGTGCTGGGCAACAGGTCCTCTATGGGTGGGGGTGGCAGTAGTGATGGGCAACATTAGCCCTATGAGTGGGGGTGGCAGTAGTGATGGGCAACATAAGCCCTATGGGTGGGGGTGGCAGAAATGCTGGGCAACAGGTCCCCTATGGGTGGGGGTGGCAGTAGTGATGGGCAACAGGTCCCCTATTGGTGGGGGTGGCAGTAGTGATGGGCAACATAAGCCCTATGGGTGGGGGTGGCAGGAGTGCTGGGCAACAGGTCCCCTATGGGTGGGGGTGGCAGTAGTGATGGGCAGCATAGGTCCTATGAGTGGGGGTGGTCGTGGTGCTGGCCATGCAACCCCTATGGTGGCCTGTTGCTAGTAGCCAGGATATGGATCCCCTGTGTGTGTGTGACATTTTGCGGGTACGTGTCGTTTGTTTGTGTGGTGGGTGTCTGACTTACCGTCTGTGCCGTCTGCGTCGGTTCCTGATCCGGTCATAGACGTACAGTACTGGTATGACCTGCGCGATGGGATTTATGATGTGTTCATCTCGTACACGCTGCTTGTTGCTCTGTCTCGTACCCATTGCAAGCTGGTCCGTCTCGTAGCCGTGGATTGAGTTCTGACTCGAATCGTACCTAATATGCTTCTTTTCTGGATGCTGTGATGTGGCGTACGTGGCGACCTGTCCGGCACGTATGATGTGCGCATCGTACTTGTCCGGACGGAAACTGCTATGGATACTGCTTCCGGGCGACTCGGTTCGGCGTTCGGAGTTACGGCTCGGACGGAGAATGAAGCTTGAATCACGGCCTACGCGTCGGTCGGATTTTTGTCAGTTATACGCATCATACTTCATCGCCAGGACGGACCGGCTCAGGGTACGAGTCGGTCACAAGGTAAGGCTACGAACAGCTCTCCGAGAGCTCTCCGAACCGGATCGGAATCGACCCCTAAGCAGAAACTTTACAAGGGTGCAGTGGAGGTATCTTCGGTATTCTCAATTCGAGGTTTTGCAGTTCACCAAAACGTTGCATGATTCTGAGAGTCACTTATTTATACATATCTGTACCTGAGTAATGCAAATAAAAGTGAATATAACACAGGATGTTGTCACAATTACAATGTCCATCTCCTCTACCCAGCTGAAAATCATGGTTTCTCCAAACCTGAGAACCCCATGTCATGCATGAGGTGCTACTGCAATAATAAAAAGTTATTTTAAAGTTTTCTACTGCTTCTTTGAGTTGTGTCTCGGCTAGCACTAAATCAAAAACCACATATGAATGTTTTGAAATATCTTCCTCTTTAAATATAAATTTGAAAAATATTCCTCTTTCTCACTCAAAACCTCATTCGCCGTGTTTCAAAATGCTGACTTCTAAGTGATCGGCTAAATATTTTTGTCAATAATTAGCCTACTTACCCCTCGGGTTCTCTGTGATTCGGTGACAATGCGTCACTGGATCCTGAGTAATAAATGCATAAGCTGGCCCCTGCTTTCCTGGTACTAGCCTGTCATGTAATTTCTACGCTCCTCCCTACATTGAGCCAACCATTCTTTTTTGAATCACCGTCAAAATATTAACGGACAGAATATCGAGCTACAAAAATATCGACACAAAAATATCGAAGTCAAGAATATGAACATCCTATCTATATCATGGTAAGTACAAATATATCGAGAGAAAAAATATCGATGTCAAAAATATCGTCGTAAAAAAAATCGTTTTTTAAAAATGTAAAAAAAATAATGTCAAATAAAGTAAATAACACATATAATTAAAAGAAACATAGTTAAAATATTAAAACATGTTTAAAAATAATAGGTAATACATATAGGTGCCGATTCCAATCCTGTAAAACCCGGGTACGAATGGTCGTACGGAACGTATTCTCTGTACAACTCGTACCCGGGAAATCCACCTTACAAACCAGCAAGTACGATTCGTACAAAAATACCATTTCCGTACGAATCGTAAAAAACTACGTGTGGGTAAAAAATACCCACAATTCTGATCCGGGACATCGCGCACGTGACGTCCGTACAGAGTCAGGCAGCGTTTTACGGACCAGCAAGTACGATTCGTGCCTACGTCACTCCGCACGGCTCATTTTTTACGGCAGCCAAAAACTCCCGGGAAATTGAGTACGACGCAAATAAGGAGCACCTGTACGCGACGGACAGCCATGGACCCCATCCTATGTGTCATCCTGGCCCTCCTAGCCTACGACCTGGAGCACCAAACCCGACGCACATGCCGCAGAAGGTGAGAACAACACCCATGCGTCAAGGGGTGGTGAGGGGCATGAAACATAGCCCCTACACAAATTAAAACATACAATATGGAGGACATACATTACCTCCAGGGTCTGGTCACTTCGGGGGGCGTGTCCACCAATCCCTGCGTACCGCAACAACGGAAGTGGACTTGTACGCATACCCGTCACCACTACCATGGTGGTACGGACTGTGCCCACGCTCTGAAGGAGTGGGTATGGTCCGTACCACCATTGTAGTGGTGACGTGGGGGTACGCGTGGTATGGACTGTACCCACGCTCTGAGGGCGTGGGTACGGTCCATACCACGCTTACCCCTACGTCACCACTACAATGGTGGTACGGACTGTACCCACGTTCTGAGGGCGTGGGTACGGTCCGTACCACGCGTACCCCTACGTCACCACTACAATGGTGGTACGGACCGTACCCATGCCCTCAGAGCGTGGGTACGGTCCGTACCATGCGTACCCCTACGTCACCACTACAATGGTGGTATGGACCTTACCCACGCTCTGAGGGCGTGGGTACACTCCGTACCACACGTACCCCTACGTCACCACTACAATGGTGGTACGGACTGTACCCATGCTCTGAGGGCGTGGGTACAGTCCGTACCACGCGTACCCCTACGTCACCACTACAATGGTGGTACGGACCGTACCCACGCCCTCAGAGCGTGGGTACGGTCCGTACCACCATTGTAGTGGTGACGAGGGGTACGTGTGGTACGGACCGTACCCACCCTATGAATGTGGGGGTACGGTCCGCATCACACATACCCCTAGGGCACCAGTACATTTGTGATACAAGGCGTACACACGCCACAAATGTTGGCTTAGGGCCTGGTGCAGCATATAACCAGTATATTGGGGTGTATGTATGCCCAGGACAGCAGTGTACTGCACCAAGGGTGTGGGTGGGTGTGTGGGTGGCTGGCTAGGATTCCCAGCAGTGGACAAATACATGTGAGGTGTGGGTGCCTATCACTCCCAGCAGTGGACAGAGACATGTGAGGTGTGGGTGCAGAGGAATACCAGCAGTGGACAGAGACATGCGAGGGGTGGGTGCCTATCACTCCCATCAGTGGACAGAGACATGTCAGGGGTGGGTGCAGAGGAATACCAGCAGTGAACAGAGACATGTGAGGGGTGGGTGCCTATCACTCCCATCAGTGGACAGAGACATGTCAGGGGTGGGTGCAGAGGAATACCAGCAGTGGACAGAGACATGGGGGTGGGTGCCTATCCCTCCCAGCAGTGGACAGAGACATGGGGGTGGGTGCCTATCATTCCCAGCAGTGGACAGAGACATGTGAGGGGTGGGTGCAGAGGAATACCAGCAGTGGACAGAGACATGTGAGGGGTGGGTGCCTATCACTCCCAGCAGTGGACAGAGACATGTCAGGGGTGGGTGCAGAGGAATACCAGCAGTGGAAAGAGACATGGGGGTGGGTGCCTTTCAATCCCAGCAGTGGACAGAGACATGGGGGTGGGTGCCTATCACTCCCAGCAGTGGACAGAGACATGTGAGGGGTGGGTGCCTATCACTCCCATCAGTGGACAGAGACAGAGGGGTGGGTGCAGAGGAATTCCAGCAGTGGACAGAGAAATGGGGGTGGGTGCCTATCACTCCCAGCAGTGGACAGAGACATGGGGGTGGGTGCCTATCACTCCCATCAGTGGACAGAAACATGGGGGTGGGTGCCTATCACTCCCAGCAGTGGACAGAGCCATGTGAGGGGTGGGTGCAGAGGAATACCAGCAGTGGACAGAGACATGTGAGGGGTGGGTGCCTATCACTCCCAGCAGTGGACAGAGACATGTGAGGGGTGGGTGCAGAGGAATACCAGCAGTGGACAGAGACATGGGGGTGGGTGCCTATCACTCCCAGCAGTGGCCAGAGACATGAGGGTGGGTGCCTATCACTCCCATCAGTGGACAGAGACATGTGAGGGGTGGGTGCAGAGGAATACCAGCAGTGGACAGAGACATGTGAGGGGTGGATGCCTATCACTCCCAGCAGTGGACAGAGACATGTCAGGGGTGGGTGCAGAGGAATACCAGCAGTGGACAGAGACACGTGAGTGGTGGGTGCCTATCACTCCCATAAGTGGACAGAGTCATGGGGGTGGGTGCCTATCACTCCCAGCAGTGGACAGAGACATGGGGGTGGGTGCCTATCACTCCCAGCAGTGGACAGAGACATGTGAGGGGTGGGTTCAGAGGAATTCCAGCAGTGGACAGAAACATGTCAGGGGTGGATGCAGAGGAATACCAGCAGTGGACTGAGACATGTGAGGGGTGGGTGCCTATCACTCCCATCAGTGGACAGAGACATGCGAGGGGTTGGTGCCTATCACTCCCAGCAGTGGACAGAGACATGTGAGGGGTGGGTGCAGAGGAATACCAGCAGTGGACAGAGACATGGGGGTGGGTGCCTATCACTCCCAGCAGTGGCCAGAGACATGAGGGTGGGTGCCTATCACTCCCATCAGTGGACAGAGACATGTGAGGGGTGGGTGCAGAGGAATACCAGCAGTGGACAGAGACATGTGAGGGGTGGATGCCTATCACTCCCAGCAGTGGACAGAGACATGTCAGGGGTGGGTGCAGAGGAATACCAGCAGTGGACAGAGACATGTGAGTGGTGGGGGCCTATCACTCCCATCAGTGGACAGAGACATGGGGGTGGGTGCCTATCACCCCCAGCAGTGGACAGAGACATGTGAGGGGTGGGTGCCTATCACTCCCAGCAGTGGACAGAGACATGTGAGGGGTGGGTGCCTATCACTCCCAGCAGTGGACAGAGACATGGGGGTGTGTACATCATTATCAGATGACCACAACTCCATGGGTGTATGTACGCATCCCTAATTTTCGACTATGTTGATAGTGCCATAACAACACATCACTGACAGCAGTGTCCCACTCCCATGAGGATGGATGTCTTTCCCTCACTGCATGACACACCACATGTGGGTGTGAGGACAAATGACACATGCATACCCACCCCTGGCGGATGCAGCACAATACACACACAGAGATCATGCCACAAGACTGTATAGTCATGTCAATGCCTACTAAACTAAGAGAGCCAAAGGGAACACACACTGTCACGCACATCCCAGGACTGATAGGAATGTACAGATGCTGGGACAGCCACCAAGATGTTGTCTCTCATGGAAGGAATAGGGTGGAGTTCCCACAGATACAATGCCCACAATTGTGAGTCAGGTGCCCAAAAACCCTGCAGAACAAGTACCATATGTGTGCTAGGCTGGGATTACACACATGAATAGTGCGGAAAAGGGAGAATTTCTCCATGAAGGCATGGTAACATACTCAATACACAAGTACAGTGACTAGCAAGGATGGCACAGACGATGCAGCTGGAAACATTGCTGAGCAGGCATGGCCATAGTTGAAGGGATCCGTCACCAACAAAGGGAATGTATACACAGGTCAGCACAACAATTGTGCAACTCTCTGCAGGGAAGATGTCAGGTGCCACGGAGGAAGGGACACTCCTTGGTTCAATGTATCAAAAAACAAATAACACACAGGACCAAACATGCTTTGCAGAGACCTTGTGATGGCACGCAGATCCCATGGTCCACCTCATGACCATCAGACTTGAACCTTTGCCAGAAACATAACACATTACCACAACCCCAACTCCTGGAGCATCAGCACCAACATCAATACCTGAAATGCAATAGTGTTCAAAGTAAAAATAAAATGCTTTAATCAGCATAAAAATTATTTTTTGCAACAATACTATATACAAAGACCAATGGCCAGTCCAGAATAGAAGTCCTTGGGGGGACACATGGGCACGCGTCTCCCCTAGCTTGCCTGCACAGTGGAACCCTCAGGTTCGTCGACTGGGGGGGGGGCATCATGTGGGGAAGGACCAGGCACCGCAGGGACAGGAGGTGTAAGGGTAGGTGTGGTGGGTGCAGGGCCGGACGCCTCCACCGCAGGGGGTGGGGCAGCGCCAAAGGTGGAGGTGAGCTCGGCGCTGCACACTTCTGCCAGGGCGTCCAGAGTATCCCCTACACCGGAAGAAACCACAGGCACAAAGGAAGGGGGGTCGGAGGGATGGGGTGCAGCGCTACTGGGGGAGGGGGTGGACATGGGGGGAACTCAACTCCCCTACCTGGGGAGTGCCTTGCCCGTTTGCGGGCTCGTGACACAGTGGGGCTGAGGCCCAGCACAGACATGTAGCTCTCCTTGTCTGACTGTGTGGCAGAGGAGCCAAGGGGAGTGCTTTTGGAGGGACTGGGTAGTGAGGCATGCGGACTAAGACTGTGGCTGCGTGTATGTCTGTGTGCCCCAGACCCAGTGGGTGTGCCTTTATCCCCCTGAGTGTGCATGCCAGGAGGTGTGTGCTTGCCCTTACGTGGTGGTGTGCTGCCTGTGTCTGGTGGGGTGCATGCTTGGGAATGTCTTGGTGTGCATGGGACAGGCATGGGAGTGGGAATTGTGGCTGGGGCTGGGGTAGGGGGGGACAAAGCACTGCAGGAGACTCACTGCTGCCGTCAGTGAAGAGTCCATGGACCTCAGCAAAATCCGTTGGTCAGACATCGCTGCTGACATGCCCTCCATGAACGACACCATCTGTGTCAGCAGTCTGGTGTGGCCATGAAGGACATTCAGCATCGATGTCTGGCCAACCTGCAACTGCCGCTGAATGTCAACAGACTCTGCAGTGAGGGCAGCAGGGGTAACAGGGGCAGGTGGTGCGGTGCCCGGCACGAAGGAGACATGGTGGTGCCCTGCACGGACAGAAGGGACTGGAGCGACTGGGAGGGCGGTGATGGGAATGGAGGAGGCGGGGACAGATGTTGTGCTGCTGCCAGGTGTTGTAGCAGCCTCCGCCCCCTCGATGAGTTCAGCCTCGGACCCGTCATCGTCGTAGTCCGTCTCGCCACCAGACAGATCCTCCGCCTGACTCCCCTCGCCCTCCGTGCCACTTGCTCCCGCAGACACGCCAGCACTGGTGGCACCGGTGCTGGATCCCTCCTCCAGGTCCGTGCAGGTGTCTCCCTCGGTTTCCTCTGATGATGCTGTGGGCAAGGTGAAGATACAGAAAATAATCAGTCACCTGTATACATCTGACACATGAGTCAAAACAAAATAGGTCACAGTGCATATCAGGCAATGCATCATGAGAAACATCTAGATTACTCCGCACATATGTAAGCCCTGTACTCCCGAGTTGGTTGACCCACCATGCCACTTGGAAACAATGAAAAATAGGACACAACAGCCAAAAACTTGATTCAGAAATATATTGAGAAGCTAGTGTCTGGGAACAGTTGAGCACAGCAATACTATGAAGGCATGACACCTCTCGTTTACTGTGAAAGAAACAGTATTGGTGCACCCAAGTCTAAATAACAGACCTCAATGCTGAAGGTGTCCCCACACTCAGAGACCTGTAAGTACTTTGGAAACCCAAACGAAATACATTGTGATCCCTTGGGAATCACACCACTTTACACAATCTACATGTTTAGAATGTGTGAATGTTGCACTTTGTGAACAGAACACACATGTGCCTGTATAAAAGAAGTCACACAAGGAGGTGCACACAAAACTACATTTACACAGTCATTGTATGAGCTGCCAGCCTTATTCAAAGAAGCCACTGTTAGAAAGAAATGGGGTTTCAGTAAGTACATATACATGGGACCACGGCGGTCTGGATGACTTGACACTCATAAGTTGGTATCAGCAACAACCAAGGACTTACCCAAATGCCACCACACTGTGGGAACATGGATATGTATAATCTGAAAAACAGTCTTATTTGAACTGTGCCTTTCTTGAAAATGTGCCAGCGTGTTCCCTGAAAGTGTAAAGGTGGTTTCTTGTGCACTTCCTTGGCAGACATCTGTCATGCAGGCACATTATTGTCCTTCACAACAAAACATCAAAGTCAAGCATTGAAAACATGAAGACATGTTGACAAGTGTAGTGAGTGCCAAGGTACAAGACTTTTTGACTAACAACTTGAATCATGCCACCTGTCACATGGCCATCCGTACCATGATGACACAGTTGGCAACACATCTGACCCACTGCCTGTCATGTGGAGTGGCACACATGTCCAAACACAGGACAATGCATAAGCTAACGGGCCTGCAATTGTGTTGGGATAAGGCACACCTGCACTGAGGAGACACCCTCATGGCAAGCCAGAATGTCCACACAGATGTCAGCACATAAAGACAAAACTACGTAGAATCTGGACCACACACTGGTGCCAAAAATGGATGAGCAGGAATCATGTATTTAAACTTTTGACACATGCTGCAAAGCACAAACATTAAACCCTGCACAACATCACTGGATCACTGCATGTTGAGTGTCTGACTGTCCAGACAATTATCACACACAGGTCAGACCTGGCAAGGAGACATAAGGTTTGGACATGTAGGCCTCGCCCGCACAAACCCCCCAAACCTGAGACAGTGTGATTGAGACAGATCAAGAAGTGACACCTCTTAATCAGGGTTTACAAAAATGTGCATCAAGAATTTCCAAATGTACTCCACATCACCTCGTGAGGCTGCCAACACATATTTGTGACAAACAACCATCAACAGATAGTTGTAAATAGACACACAGGCACTGCCCAGTGTGAGTATGCACAAGCCAAATAGGGTCACCCTGTCCAGTGGACACATGTACCACACTTTAGATAAATACAAATGAGACCAGGGAACAATGCCACAGAGGCCAACCTATGCTGAACACACAGAGAATGGGCACAGTGTTGGATGACACACATGATTACGAGGCAAGGGTGTCTCAGGGGACTGTAGTGGGCACACTGCTCCATGGTCCTGGAATGATCTGACTGTAACATGAGCAACCGTCCCGGCACTATGCATATCTCCCACTCATGCACATCATGTCTGAGGCCACATCATCGGTCATGCATGCTGCAAGTCTGTTGATTTGAAACCTCACACTCCTATGTTGAGACTCAGCATCAGTGCCAACAAATATGGACCCCCAAATGAATGAACAGGACAGGGCACAGGCAAGGTACCAACACATGTCACAGACCACCCCCACACATGATGCAGAAAGCAATGTGCACTTGGATTAACTGGCAGCCTAGATGACCATGTGCAATAGTGATTACACACAGACCAGGGAACACATGTCAAGGAGGGGAAGGGAGGGAGAACAGCACCGGTTGACTTGGGGGAACAGGATATGCACTGCACATATAAACCCTGGCAGTGTATCCAGGCGACTGAGCACTTGCAAAAGCTGGTGACACACAACAAACACACATGTACCTACCCCCTCCTTGCTGCTGTCTCTCCTGTAACTGCCTATCCATGTCAGGGAAGACCACCGCCAGGACACGCCTCATCTGGTGGGTCAGGCATCGGCGCCCGCCGTGGGGGCGTGGAGGTGAGTCCCCCAGCAGGACCCGGGCAATCCTCCGGCTCCAGCACCGGATGTCCTGCCACCGTTTTCGGACTTGGGCTAGGCGCCGACTGCGACCCTCCACCGATCTCACGGCCCTGACGGCCCGCTTCCAGATCTCCCACTTCTCGTAGACAGTTAACTGTGAGGATGACAAAGTGAGACAACATCACTACACCTGCTCCATGTCAGAGAGACACACATTTGAACATCTTTGATATGTTGAACAGGGCATAGGATGCTGCCAAGGAATAGCATCTTTGTCATATGGACATTGGCCTCTGTGGAAGCCCCAATGCACTACATGGCATTGAAAGTACACAGGTGGCATGAGGGGTGCGACACACTCCATGATCGTGGCACACACTGTGCATCACAAGCAACACCAGGCTGATGGACAGCACCTCCAAGCAGTTACATGCCCCAGGCCACTGACGCAACCTCAGCAGAGTACACAGACACACACAGGCACAGATCAATCACATGCCATTGGCAACAGCGGATACAAACCTAACTCTGCACATGTGCAACTTGCCTGTGGGGTGTCACAGGTGTGGGGCTAGCTCAGCAAGTCAGACACACAGCATGGCTTACTTCTCACATCAGATGGGTAGAGCTGTTGACTCCTCCATGCAGCTGTGGTGCAACACTTCACATAGACACTCACCCACATGACAAGGAACATTCACACACATCAATCTCCAGGGGGCGTACACATCACTTGGACACTCTCACCACAGCTCCACTCAACTCACACACATCTGTGGGTACAGTCACCTGTCTCACCGGGGGGACCACTGAATCACCTCAGGACTATCGACAAAAAATGCCACAAAGGATTAGCCAAGCTGAATGTGTCATGCACTATGCAGTGAATGTCACAGTAAGCACAATGCAAGTGAGGAGTGCACTTATGAACTACATCATGCTCTGCATGGTAAACATAAGCTATTCCCCCCCTTGGGACCCACTCTAAACAACATTGCATGTCTGTCACACCTGGACGCAATGCCAGAAGTGACAGTCACAAAAAAGGTGCACAGTCAAAGGTAGTGGAGTCAGCACTCACCTGCTCCCCTGGTCTCCCATACAGGCTGGTGTACTGTGGGAGGATGACATCCAGCAATGCCTCATTCTCCTCCTGGGTGAATGGCTGGGCCCTCTCCACAGACCTTGACATGGTGCCAGAGGAAGCAGAGACAGCAGCAGTGTTGTCAACAGGAAATTTGTGCAGGCAAGTGCCCTCTCATGGGTTCTGGCTGACTTATATCTGTCTTGCTGAGGGGCATTCATTTGGAGTAGTACATAGTGATTGGTCAGATTCATTCGCATCTTACGTTTACTCCAATCCCTTTCCGCATACACCAGTGACAGCATTTGCATTGTTCAAATTTTGAGCATCATGTCAAGTCAACAACCACTTTGCAACATTGTATGTTCTGGCCAACTGACTTTTCCAGGACACCTGATGGAAAAATTTGAACTGAAAACTCTGTATCCATGACAACCAGCATGCATTTAGTGCCTTATACTTGTCCCTTATGTGTCCCCTATGTAATTTGCAAATCCACACACAGGTACGGTGCGTTTCACATGTACCCCTATGGCACCAGTTGCACAGTGTGTTTGACACGTACGTGTACGCACTGGTAGTACACGTACCCGTACGTGTACTACCAGTGCCTACACGTACGTGTACTACCAGTGCCTACACGTACGTGTACGTACTGGTAGTACACGTACCCGTACATGTACTACCAGTGCCTACACATACATGTACTGCCAGTGCCTACACGTATGTGTATGCACTGGTAGTACACGTACGGTTACGTGTACTACCAGTGCCTACACGTACGTGTACTACCAGTGCGTACACGTACGGGTACACACTGGTAGTACACATACCCGTACGTGTACTACCAGTGCCTACACAAACGTGTACACACTGGTAGTACATGTACGTGAACGCACTGGTAGTACACGTACCCGTACGTGTACTACCAGTGCGTACCCGTACGTGTACGCACTGGTAGTACACGTATGTGTAGGCACTGGTAGTACACGTACAGGTATGTGTACTACCAGTGCGTACACGTATGTGTAGGCACTGGTAGTACACGTACGTGTAGGCACTGGTAGTACACGTACTGGTACGTGTACTACCAGTGCGTACACGTATGGGTAGGCACTGGTAGTACACGTACGTGTACGCACTGGTAGTACACGTTTACTACCAGTGACTACATGTACGGGTACTACCAGTGCCTACACATACGTGTAGGCACTGGTAGTACACGTACCCGTACGCACTGGTAGTACACGTACCCGTACGTGTACTACCAGTGCCTACACGTACGTGTACTACCAGTGCCTACACGTACGGGTACTACCAGTGCCTACACGTACATGTACGGGTACTACCAGTGCCTACACGTACGTGTACTACCAGTGCGTACCCGGACGTGTACGCACTGGTAGTACACATACCCGTACGTGTACTGCCAGTGCGTACCCATACGTGTAGGCACTGGAAGTACACGTACGTGTAGGCACTGGTAGTACACGTACGTGTGTATGGTCCGTACCACGCGTGCTCCTACAGCACCACTACTATAGTGATACAGACAGTACTTGTACGGTCCATACCACGCGTACTCCTACGGCCACACAACTCTAGTCATACGGAACATACACACGCCCTCAGAGCGTGTGTACGGTGCGTTTCACATGCTTACACTGTTGATAGGATGCGCACACGAGAGGAATGTAGGTCTCAGACTCGCACAAGGATGTACATCAAGTCATTGTCATTGCTGTCCTACATGTGCAGGGCCTAGGTGTGTCAGGCAGTGATATTGCACATGTCTCCTCATGTATTTGCACAATTGATGTGTGATGACCTGTGTACACATGTCATGTGTGATGGTGCACTATGTGGCACACTTCCCCTTCACACTTTGCACATGTGTGTATGTAGTACAAACGTGTCAAGCACAGCATGACTGGTATGGCACAGTCACCACCACCCGCAACTGTACCCTGATGCCAGGGACAGGGACACTAACAACTGACATTTAACAACCAGCGTGCACCGATGTGACTATGTCATGTGTGTGTCATGTGTTCCCATGAGCTTGCTGTTGGTGTTCCGTCAACTGCATCTGCTGTTGCTGCATCCAACATGTGTCTGTGTGTAGATGGGCATGGCACACATCTACGCACACCATGCCACATGTGGATTTCCACGTAACGTGTGTCTGTATGCAGCGAACATGATATTTTGACATGAGGACATATCTGCGTCGTCTCAATGTCTGTGTTTTCTGTTTTCACGTGTACCCCTTCATCGCAATGTGTTTGATCTGTACATTTGACAGTCCATGCGATCTGTGCGTCTAGCTTGCCGTCAGTTGTCTGTATGAGAGGACACCTTCAAATGCAGATATGTGGATGTATGTCACTCTTGTGATGTCTCTGGCTGTTCACTGACACTGTCCCACAGCTCGTTTCAGGGTATGTCATGTAGACTTGACAATCAACTGGTGTAGCTGGCTTTTTGTAGGAGTTTCACCTGGCTGGCATACGTTTCCTGGATGTATTGCACAGACCAGACTCTGTTTTTAGCAGATGTGTATTAGCAGTTGAGCATGTGCTCAGTTAATTGACATTGATGTTGTTATGTTCTCACTCTTCATTATTCATTCCAATTTTCTGCAGGGCACCGCCTGTCCCCAGATCAATGCCAGACTTGGGTGCCATGAGGGAACGTGACTGCTTACGACGTTACAGATTCACCCAACAGTTGATTGAGGACTTGACCGCCAAGCTGGCACCACACCTCCAACCACGACACAGGTATCCTACTGCGCTGACCCCCAAGATGAAGGTGATGGCAGCCCCACATTTTTTTGCCACAGGTACGTTTCAATTCACCATAGCTGATGTTGGTGGCATGTCACAGACGATGTTCAGCCGTGTCCTGCATGATGTTTTAGCAGCCATGTTGGAGCACCTGGATGAATTCATCCATTTTCCGACTCCTGAGGAGTTGAAAGGTGTCAAGGGTGATTTCTATGCCCTGGGAGGGATGCCCCATGTCATTGGGTCCATTGATGGGACACATGTGGCTTTGGTACCACCACAGGCACAGGAGGTCGCCTATCGCAACCGTAAACATTACCACTCTATAAATGCCCTTGTTGTGTGTCTTGCTAACATGTTGATTTCCCATGTCTGTGCACGTTTTCCAGGGTCAGCACACAATGCCTACATCATGAGGCATAGCAGGGGGCCACAAATGATGCTGCAGCTGCACAATGAACGAGCATGTCTTGTTGGTGGGTATACTCTGTTTGTCCTGTGTTTTGCGGTATCTTTGTATCTTACGGCATCTCCTGACCCACTTCTTTACATGATGATTCCATGTAGGGGACTCTGGCTATCCCAACATGCCATGGCTGATGACGCCTCTCCGCAACCCAAGATCAGCTGCAGATCACAGTTACAACAATGCACAAGGGCAGACCAGGCGAGTGATTGAGAGGACGTTTGGCCTCCTGAAGAGCCGATTCTGGTGCCTTCACAAGACAGGCGGGTCCCTCCCATATGCACCGGCAAAGGTCTGCAAAATCTTCCTCGTGTGCTGCATGCTGCACAACATGGCAGTGGAGAAGGTAGTGCCACTCATCCTGGAGCAGCATGAGCAGGAACATCCACCCATGGAGGATGAAGGGCTTGGTTACGAGGCAAGTGAGGAGGAGGAGGAGGCGGATATCCAGAGTCAGCTCATACGCAACTTCTTCTCATAATGGTGAGTCACTGGGTCTGAATGTGCACGCTTGGAGCCTTGTGTGGCATGTGTTGCAATGTGTGTGTCCAGCTGACTGTATGCTAAATGACTTAGATGTGTGTTCTGATGTGTCACTCGAGTGATGATGTCATTTCACTCATTTTAGCTGAGAGCTGAGACACTAAATTTCCAATTCGCATGGTGACATTATTATTCCTGTAGAGTAAATGACCATGTATGCGGATAACAATCTTTTAGCTGACTTCTTGTGTGTCTGTCATCCACAGGTTCTTGCGCATATTGTCTGATCGTGTCATCGTTGGCCTCCTGCTATTCCTTATGAGTATTGCAACGTGTGCTGAATCAGCGTTCCATGCACGGACATGGGGAAAAGTCATTTTGGGTGAGGATTGCAGCAAGGCATTTTGGGGGTGTTACTTGTTTGGAATGTGTGGGGACTGCTCCTGTGCATGTTAGGTTACCATGCATACATGTCGACTCACCATGGGGCACATGACATGTAGCATGACTCCCATGAATTGATAGTCAACCTTTGTGACAGTCATCTGTAATGGTTTGTGGATTCGGATGAAGGCATCGATGTGTGTAAAACTTCCCTCAGAAACATACGGGATGCTACAGGTGGACATAGTGTGGGACATCCCCATAAGAGGCTCAATGGGGAATTGCAGCCTCTCCGTGTACAGCAGGGGGTGTTTGGCTCATCCCCTAAACTTGTGTGCCAGGCCATTTGGATTTACAACATCTGTGTTGTGAAGGGGGTGTCCAGTGTGGGTCCCACATGTTCAGCCAAATGACCTGTGAGTCTGTTCATATTGATGCATTTCCCTTAGTGTGAGCCTGAGTAATAAAGGTGTTCCTCACCCTCCAAGGTGCCTCATCTCTGTCAATGCAGGTCTCTTGCCACTTTGCATGCGGAATCTCTGGCATAGTTGTCAAAGATTGTGCATATGAGTCTATGTGTAGTTTGGCTACATGCATGCATTTCTTCATGGGTTAGAATCTCTATTGTGCATGAAGTCCATGGTTGTGTTTGTATTTGGGCATGTTGGTCCCCACGACGGGCCGTCTACGCCTGCTGAGGGTGTGTCTCCTGTGCGCAGCTCGGCCTTCTGTTTCCTGATCCTGTGTCAGTCATCTTTGGTGATTGTGCATCCATTTTCTCTGGGTGTGCCATGGGTAACCGGACACACCTTCCTTTACATATGCCTGTTGCAGTTGTCCTTTCTGACATCCGTGTCTTTGTGTGCTACTTTTGGCATAGTTTCCAGAACATGCCGCCTGCTGCTGCGGCCATGGCAGCAAGGGCACACAAAGTAGCGGGATTCGGCAACACACACGCCTCAGAGATGCTCCTCCCTGCCTCCATCCACCCATTCATTTGGCTGTCATCATCTTGTCTGTGCCACTGTTGCGGCCACGCGGTGCCAAAGGCAGGACCGTCAGCACATGCAACGTGCACATTGCACGACCCTCATGTCTTTGCATGACCCACATCACA
The DNA here is from genome assembly GCF_964204655.1 of Triturus cristatus. Taxonomy (NCBI): domain Eukaryota; kingdom Metazoa; phylum Chordata; class Amphibia; order Caudata; family Salamandridae; genus Triturus; species Triturus cristatus. Next base: position 823,002,827 of record NC_140591.1, read on the forward strand.
CTACAGTCTGATGTTGCAGCCACCCTCCAAGCAATGTCCATCCGAAAATCAACCGCCTGCTCTCAGGCATACCCTAAGCGCACATACGACACCTTTGCATGCTGAGTGTGTAACTCCAACTGCCTACGCAGCACTGCCCTGCTTCCAGGACCTGTCACACCAACCAGATCATGTCCCTCCTACTCCACACCGGCTCTGTCCACCAGCAAGGCCATGGGAGTGAGACTCAAACCTTCAGCATGTAGTATAGTGGCGTCATCTGGCACATGGCCCAGGGATCATCTCTCAGCATGTCAATCTTCAATGTGTCCAGGACCCCCCTCTCCACCATCACATGCGCACACAACCTCATCATTATGTCGTATGCCATTGACACCCAGCTGCTCCTCACCCTCACCAAAGACGCAGCCATTGCCAGTTCCAACATTCAAGAAGGCATGAGGTCCGTGGATGAATGGCTGAACATCAGCCACCTGAGGCTGGACTTGTACAGGACTGAGGTAATCATCTGAGGATTGTCCTCTTACAGCTGGCTCAACTCCTTGTGTCCCACCCGCAGGGGCCCAACACAAGCACCCAGTGGACACGCACACAAGATGGTGTGCATCATGGATTTGTCACTCACATTTGCCATACAAATCATCAGCATCTGTACCTCATGCTGCAACACCCTCTGCATGATGCACATGATCCACAGATAGATCCACTCCAAGGAAAGACAGACCATCCCCCAGGTCCACGACACCAGCCGTGTCAACTACTGCCCCACCCTCTACGGAGCAAGTACATCCAGACTTACGGGAAACTTGTCCACATCCAGGGTGCATCTGCACACCTCAGCTTCAACATCCCGCACCCCATCCACATCACCGTCCACCTGAGATAGCTGCAAGGGATCACTGTGTGCTGCAGGATAACCTTCACACTCCTCACACACACTCAGGAGGCAGTCAACAACCCCAGACCCCAAAATCAACGTTGTACGTCTGTCATCCAAGACCCCATTGGCCCAACTCTATGCATCCGAACTTGGCCTGGCCACCATTCTTCACATCCACAAAACTCCAGCATGAAGGAGATGGTTCTTCAACCAGGCCAAACATAACTGGGACTCCCTCCCCGGGAACTTCCACATGAGCCATGACCTCTAGGCCTTCATCATCCTCTTCCTGATTGGTCTGTCCGCACAGTATTGCAAGCCCCCCCTCAGCAGCTTGAGGCCATCACGGGTGAGTATTGGGCTCCCAGGCTGTATCGGATGATACATTGTGACCCATGTGTGTCCTGTACCGGACTCAGATCCCAGGGTATGGATGGCAGGAGTTAGTTCAACACTCAGGCATAGTTTGACATTTACCCACATGTATGTTGTGGACTAATGCAAAATGACTGCAACATCTAATAATGAATAAATAGTTTTATTCTCGGTGGGGTGCGTGTTCACAGGGGGAGATGGGATCCTTGGCATTTGAAGTCATCAGAGTCCAGACCACAGTGTTGGCCATCATTGGTCAGACTGTGACCAGCAAGTCCATGTGGCAGAGAATGTCAGTGAATGAGGTGCTGCTGTTGCGCATGAAGGCCAGGTGCCAGGCCAGGTGACCTTGGAGATGTGGATGGTCCGCTGGCTCTCACGGTCTTTACCGTGGACGACCCACCTTCCGCCGGGGACCCTTAGATGCAGGCCTTGACGATGCTTGGGACGCTCCGTCGGACGAATCCTCCTCCTCCTCCTCCCTCCCTGTGGCTGGTGCTGGTCTGCGCCTGCTGTCACAGGGAGGGTTGTCCATGTTGTCGGCGATCCGACGGAGTGAATGGCTTATGTCCCTTTGCACCGCCAGGAGCTCAGCCAGTCTAGCCTCCATCCGTCCTTGGTGTTGTTGTTGACTGGCGTGTTGCTCGGCCTGCTGATTCTTAATGTCTGTGAGGATCGCCACTACCTGACTGATGGCCCTGGTGTCACGCCGGTATGCCTCCATGATGTTTCGTACGTGTGACATACCGGTCCCTTCAGCTGTCTGGTCAGGTTCTCGCCTCCGCCTGCCTCCACTCCCACCACCCCTGCCCACACGAGCCTGGCCTGCCGTTGTGGGCACATCGGTTCTACGGGACCCCTGAGGGATGGCAGATTCGGTGTTGTCTGCCTCCTCCTGGGTGCCGGTGAACCTTGTCCCTCCAGGTCAGACTGGCTCAGTTGTTCAGTGTGGGCAGGGCTTCTGGGTGTCTCCTGGGATGTGGCAGTAATGGGGGTGGTGGTTGGCACAGATGTACCTGAAGCAGGTCCGGCAGGGGCTTGGACACCAGAGGGGCCAGGTGGGTTGGGGTCATCCGCGGAGTGTTTTGAGGTGTCGCTGCCGGTGGGATCAGGTTCCTCCCGAGACTGGGACTGTGGTACTTCCCCCCCATTGTTGGGGGGAGATCCATGACGTTGCCCTGTGTGTGAGAGAGAGACAATGTTAATGCTGTTTAATGCGATATCCATGTTTCGTACATATTCTAGTTGCCACAGTTCCTCCAGGTAGTTGTATGTGCCTAGCATTCACATCAATGTTCATTTGTGGATGGGTATGTTGCAGGGGACTGATTGAAATGTTCTCCAGGGTGTTTGACATGTCGAATTTGGGCTTGGATGCTTCTTTGGCTGTGGCTTGATCTTGTTGTGTCACATGTCCATTGTGAGAGTGGATAACTCCATTGGCTGCCCCAGGGGGGTGTGCTTGTGTAAGGGGTGAGTGATCATCCCTCAGCCCGATGCTGTTCAACATCCACATGGCCCACTCACACAAGTGGCCCGCCACCACAACCTTAACGTCATCTCCTACGCTGACGACACCCAGCTCATCCTCTCCCTCACCAAGGACCCTCACACCGCCAAAACAAACATCCACAAGGGTCTGAGGGCCATCGCCGACTGGATGAGGAGCGGCCATCTGAAACTGAACTCGGACAAGACGGAGGTCCTCATCCTCGGACCCACACCCTCAGCCTGGGACGACTCCTGGTGGCTGACCGCTCTGGGGACAGCACCGACATCCACCGACCACGCACGCAACCTAGGATTGTTCCTCGCATCCTCCCTCTCCATGTCCAAGCAGGTCAACGCCGTCTCCTCCTCCTGCTACAACACCCTACGCACGCTCCGCCGGATCTACAGGTGGATCCCGACCAAAACAAGTAGAACAGTGACACAGGCCCTCGTCAGCAGCAGACTGGACTACGGCAACGCACTCTACGCAGGACTCCCATCCAAACACCAACGGCGGTTACAACTCTTCCAAAACGCCTCCGCTCGACTGATCGTCAACGCCCCCTGCCACAGCCACATCACCCCCCTCCTGAGTGACCTGCACTGGCTCCACATCGACAAGAGGATCACCTTCAAGCTCCTCACCCACGCACACAAGGCACTCCACAACGCCGGACAGGCCTACTTGAACATCAGACTCAGCTTCTACACCCCCACCTGCCAGCTCCGCTCCGGGAGCCTCGCCCTCGCAGCTGTCCCCCGCATCCAACGTGCGACCGCCTGTGGCAGATCCTTCTCGTACCTCGCCACCAAGACCTGGAACACCCTCCCAACCCACCTACGACTGACCCAAGACCTACTTGCCTTCAGAAGACTCCTCAAGACCTGGCTCTTCGAGCAGTAGTGGAACCCCCCCTCCCTCAGCGCCTTGAGACCCTCACGGGTAAGTAGCGCGCCTTACAAGTACCCTGATCGATTGTTAATTGATTGACGGGGCCTGCTGGTGGGTGTAGTGTGATTTGGCAGTGGGTCTCCCAGGTGATGTATCTGTCCCCCCATGGAGCATGCTGCCATGTCAGTGAGTGTGAGTTCCTGTCCTAGATATCTGAGCTTATTGTGTTTGTGTTTGAGTTTGCAGTGGTCACAGGAGGGCCTTGTGCTGCCTACAGCAGGGCCAAGTGTCAGCTACCTTGTCAGTACTTTGCCAGTCCCTGTGCATTGAGCATGGTGCATGGGTATGTACCTGGGCCATATGGGCTGAGGGCAATGGTGTCTGTGTCTGAGTTGTACAATATGTTTTGTGATCCCCACCCTTCCAGCATCCCGGACATCCAGTCTTGGGTTTGTGGTTTGTGTAGCATGGGACATGGCATGGCCTTGCTTTGTGAATGGGGCATACACATGTTAGTGGCATGAGCATTGTTTTTGAGTGTGGTTGTGTCCGGGGAGGGCTTGGGGGTAGGTGAGTGCATTTGTTGTAGTTGGGGTGTGGATGCCATTACCCCCATGTTACATAAGTTGTTTGTGTACTCACCAGGCTCGGCAACTCCTTCGACTCCGTGTACTCCCACCGGCAGAAGCAGGGCCATCACGTTCTCCTCCCAGGGATGGTAATATACCGGTCTGCGGGGCAGCCCACCTCCAGTGATGTTGCTCTGGGCGTAGTCCTCGTTCATTTTGCGCGTGACTGCCCTCTGCAGATCGTACCACCTGGCTTGGCATTCATTCCTGGTCCTTCAGATGGGCGCAACAGCATTCACCCGATCGACGATCCTCTGCCACAGGCGTCATTTTTCAGCTATACTGGTCTGTATGACCAATGTTCCAAAGAGCTGTGGCTCGACTCTGATGACTTCATTGACAAGGATGTCCAGCTCCTCCCTTGTGAACTTTGGATTCTTGTCTGTGGGCATGGTGTGGGGTGTGGGTGTGGATGGTTGTGGGTGTGTGGGTGTGAATGTGTAGGTGTGTGTGTGAATGTGTAGAGGGGGTATGTGTGAAGGAGGTTGTGTGAAGGTGTGTAAGTTAAGGTGTATGGGTGCAGTTGTTTGTGTGTGGTGTCTGTCAGCAGTGGGTCTGTTGCAAAGGCTCATGGTTTGTGAGTGTGGGCCCTTTTTATTGGTCCATTTGTGGGTGTGGCTGGGTTTGAAATTTTGGTGAGTGTGTTATAAGAGGTAGTTGTGAGTTTGGGCCTCTGTTTGCCTGTTTGGATGTGCCAGGTCACTCTTTTAGATGTTTTTTGTACTGTAGACGTGTTTTGTGGTGTTGTGTGAGTCGAATTGACCCTCCTTGTGCTGTTTTACAGTGTCCTGGTTCTGTTCGAGTCGTTTTAGCGTATGTAAGGTGCGTACATACGCGATGTTGTTGTACAGTGCTCACATATGCAATGTTGTTGTACGGTTCGTACATACGCGATGCTGGGGTACGGTGGTGGGGTACGGTGCATCCAAGTACGGGGCTGGAGTACGGTCTTGGGGTACGGTGCGTACAAGTATGGTGCTGGGGTACGGTGTTGGGGGACGGTGTGTACATGTACGGGGCTGGGGTATGGCGCTGGGGTACGGTGCGTCCAAGTACGGGCCTGGGGTATGGCGCTGGGGTATGGTGCGTCCAAGTATGGGCCTGGGGTACGGTGGTGGGGTACGGTGCGTACAAGTATGGGGCTGGGGTACGGTGGTGGGGTACGGTGTGTACATGTACGGGGCTGGGGTACGGTGTTGGGGTATGGGGCGGACATGTACGGGGCTGGGGTACGGTGTTGGGGTACGGTGCGTACATGTACGGGGCTGGGGTACGGCAGTGGGGTACGGTGCGTACAAGTACGGGGCTGGGGTACGGTGGTGGGGTACGGTGCATACATGTACGGGGCTGGGGTACGGTGTTGGGGTTTGGGGCGGACATGTACAGGGCTGGGGTACGGTGTTGGGGTACGGTGCGTACATGTACAGGGCTGGGGTACGGCAGTGTGGTACGGTGCGTCCAAGTATGGGCCTGGGGTATGGCGCTGGGGTATGGTGCATCCAAGTACGGGGCTGGGGTATGGTGGTGGGGTACGGTGCGTACAAGTACGGGGCTGGGGTACGGTGGTGGGGTACGGTGCGTACATGTACGGGGCTGGGGTATGGTGTTGGGGTATGGGGCGGACATGTACGGGGCTGGGGTACGGCGCTGGGGTATGGTGCGTCCAAGTATGGGGCTGGGGTACGGCAGTGGGGTACGGTGCGTACAAGTACGGGGCTGGGGTACGGTGTTGGGGTACAGTGTGTACATGTACGGGGCTGGGGAACGGTGTTGGGGTACGGTGCGTACATGTATGAGCTGGGGTACGGGGCTGGGGTACGGCGCTGGGGTACGGTGCATCCAAGTACGGGGCTGGGGTACGGTGGTGGTGTACTGTGCGTACATGTACGGGGCTGGGATACGGTGGTGGGGTATGGTGCGTACACGTACGGGGCTGGGGTAGAGTGCGAACATGGGGGGTACGGTGCTGACATATGGGGGGGAGGGGGGGCTGTACAACTCGTATCCCGGGCACAAGTTTACCCGGATACGGCGTTCGCTCCGTACGGGGCCTTTTCCATGCACTTGTGTTTTCGGAAGGGCGGTACGGATCGTACTTGCGCGCTCGGACTTCAGTTTTACAATTTGTATGTAAAACTGTCCGGGGACGTCTCGTAGACTTTTCCCGAAGCGATTCGTATGTATTTTTCACGTACGAATCGTACTTCACCGGTGGGACGGCACTTGTACGATTCGTACGTACAAAATTACGGATACGAGTCGTACGGTAATTTTTTTTAACGGATCGGAATCTGCACCATAATGTTAAAAAAAATCTAATTAAAAAGATACATATAAAAAATATATGTATACGTACTCTAATTAATGAAACAGTAGGAAAAGTGTTGGATAGCGTAGGGGTAAGAATTGCTATTCCCACTCCAGTGAGTGCAACAGTAGGAAAAGTGTTGGATAGCGTAGTGGTTAAAATTACTATTCCCACTCTAGAGAGTGCAACAGTAGGTAAAGTGTTGGATAGCGTAGGGGTAAAAATTACTATTCTCACTCCAGTGAGTGCATCAGTAGGGAAAGTGTTGGATAGCGTAGAGGTAAACATTACTATTCCCACTCCAGAGAGTGCAACAGTAGGGAAAGTGTTGGATAGCATAGAGATAACATTTACTATTCCCATTCCAAAGAGTGCAACAGTAGGGAAAGTGTTGGTTAACGTAGGGATAAAAATTACTATTCCCACTCCAGAGAGTGCTACAGTAAGGAAAGTGTTGGATAGCATAGGGGTTAAAATTACTATTCCCACTCCAGTGAGTGCAACAGTAAGGAAAGTGTTGGATAGTGTAGGGGTACAATTTTAAATAACGTACTTATAAATTAAATATTTTTGTAAATAAATAATGATTTATTAATAAATTAACAATAAATTATTTAAAAATACCAATAAATAAAAATTAATCATTACTTTAATTACATTAAATTACTTCCCACCCTATTCCTCAATAAATAAACAGATGCAATTTCACATAATTAATATAATTATCCATTAAGTAATTAATATAAATTAATTACCAATTAAAAATTAATTACCAATAAATTAATTATCAATACCAATGAATAATAATTTATAAAAATTAAATGGCAATTAATAATTAATTAACAATAAATTAATGTAATACAATTATCAATTAATCAATTAATAAAAATATATTACCAATTAATAATTAATTAACAATACATTAATTATCAACACCAATAAATAAAATTACTTCCCACCCTATTCCCCTATAAACCCACAACCCACTACAAAACTAAAACGCAAAATGTCATAAAACATAATTAATAATTCCTAAAAATTATTATTTAATTTACTATAATTAAATTACTTTCCACCCTATTCCCCTATAAACCCACAACCCGCTACGGTACTAAAACGCATAATTTACTTAAAAAAAATTACTAACTTCTAAAAAATGTATACATATCTTTAAAAAAACAGTACAATACTTAACAAAAAATATAGAACACATACATATAAAATACATAACACTAATATAAGCATCGATATTATTAACATTGATATTTTTGCTATCGATATTATTAACTTCGATATTAACAAAAACGATAAAAAAACAATATTCTTGATGTCGATATTCTGTCCCTACGATATTTAAAACTCGATATTAATGTAGGTCGATATTAAAAACTCAATATTTTGTCTGCACCTTCTTTTTTATCCCTTCTGCTTAGAGCATACAGCACAGGCGTCTAGGGCAATGGAGGAAAGATTAAGGGTCTTCCTGTGATGTCTTCCCAGTTTAGGACTTTTAGGATCTAGAACTGGCCAAGAGACAGAACACATTTCTCTAATCCATGTCTTACACTGTTCAATCCAACCACTGCCGTTATACTTTCTCTCATCCCCTGAAATCCTCCCTCAGCATTGTTCATGAATGTCCACTCACCCTGGGCCTCCACTGGCTAGGTAATGGCATCACCTTTCCTAGGTACACCCCAAAGACCCACAACTGTCACAGGAGCCTTGCACCAGAAATCCTGTCCAACCCCAATAGGCTATGGCTCCTTGTAAGTCTATTGGGCCTATCTTCCCTAAATCTAGCCTATTCATTGTGGGTTTTGGGATGCAACATCACAGCACAAATGGTGTATCACAATTTAATTGGTCACTAAATCACAGTTCCTGTGAGGATGCCAACAGCTGATGTGGAGCATAGTTTGTATTCCTAGGGCCTTTCTAATGTTCTTGGGTTGTAGCCTCACCACTCCAGGGTGGATCCACAGATGCATGCATTTGTGGTGTCTGTTTATTAGGTTTCACTCCTGCCAAACTTGGGTGGACTACTGAGAGCATACCCTTTGGATTGCTGTATAATGCCCAAACCTAAGGATTGCTCTCTGTCTCTTTTGGCTGATGTATCAGAGAATACAATGTGGATAGTCTGCATCCTGCCCATGCCCATGTTTTGCTTTGATTTCACTCTTGGGTGGACCTCACAGAAAATACAGCAAGCCTTGTTGAGCACTAGCTATTTTCAAGAGCGTCTGCTCTGCCACTGCTTTGGGGACTCCTAAGACCACGTGGTATGGCTGTGGGTTGTTCCCTGTTGCTCTTGGTTGGACTCCTCAGGGTTCATCCTATGACTGTATAATCTCCATTCCCTAGGGTGGGGCATGCCACACCTCAGGCTTATACAATGCCAGGTATTATAATGGTTGTGGTTTTGTTACTTAATGGTCTACATCAGAATGTATAATATGACTGGTTGTATAATGTCCAATATTAAACGCCCCACCATGTCCCTCTTTGTGGCTTCTTTGGAGGATGTACTACGCCGGGTTGAATAATTTCCCATTCCTGTTGGTTGCATGAGTCCAGTCCTAGGGGGACTCCTGAGAGAAGTACCATCTATCTATTTGTTGCTCCCTAGTACACCTCAAGCAGATACTGTGGCTGGTCCAATAATTGGTGATCCTCGATTACAACCATTATATACTATGGAGTGTAGGTTGTTCACTGCAATTTCAGAGTGTACTCTTCAGGCATATTATATGGCTAGTGGTATAATGGTTGCTCCTCTGTCCCTTCTACAGTGGACCTATGAGAGCATATACTATCACAGACTGTAGAATGCCCATTTCCTTAGGTTACTCCCTGCTGTACCTCACTAGACTCCTCAGGCATATACTGTGTGTAGGAAAGTAGGATCTGCTTTCATGGTTACCCCCACTTTTTGCTGGTACCTCATATACTGTGCATGTATAATAAGGGGGATGCAATACCCTTCACATTTTTGAGAGAGTAACCCATCCATCAAACTCTAAATCAGGCCCTCAATATCTGAAATGGAAGTCAAAATCCTTCAGCGGGCGAGGTTGCAGGCTGTATCTGAGGAAGTCCTCCTGAAGCCAGGTAGCTGTTCGACAAGCTCCCACTGAAGGCGTTGGTTTTGGTAGGAAAGCTCAGCCCAGAACAAGTTAAAATGTAATGCCCAAGAAAGTGGTCTCATTGAATGGCTATTTTGAGCTCCTTAAATGGTCAATATTTCTATGTTTGGATTTTTTTGGGAGCTCAGAATTCTCCAGCTGGGCAAGGCTGCAGGTGGTATCTAGGAGGTTCGATGCAAAGTGAGATAGGCTTGCAGAGAGGCTCCTCTTAACAATTTGTTTGAGAACAGAAAATCTCTGGGCTGGACCACCTTGATTTTCATGCCCAGGGAAGTCACAGTTTGGGTGGATTGGCTGGGTGGTTGGCCCTGGTGCTCTGGAGTGCTGTCAGACTAAAACATTTTTAAATCTACATTTTTCAGAGATTTCACAATAAGTTTTTCTGGACACCACTAAGACTCCCAGAACCTCGCAGGACACAAACCCAGAGTGCAATCCAGAAGGCAGAAGTACGATATCATAGGCAGCAGAAGCGCAGGGAAGGGGTGGGGGGAGTTGGGGACAAGTTGGGAGGGGGGGCCAAAGCCTATGCAGAGGTGGATTAGACAGCGGCGTAACAACTAATTGTTACATGTCACTGACATGAGTAAGTACTCTCTGTAATTACTAACTCTGAGACATGAGACATGGATAAACTGGCTGGAATATGTAAATGTATTGCTGAAATTGTGGATGCATTGTTGTTTAAAAAAGACAATAAAATATGTTTAAAAAAAAAAAGACTCCCAGAACCTCAGCGACAGCACTTTTGGATCAGGTCTCACTCCAGTGGGTCCAGTCCTCTTCCAGTTGAAAATGAACTCTTGCCACTTCAGGGAAAAGGCCTCTTCCAGATGGTTGTGTCACAGGAGGTCAGTCAACTGACCCTTGAAGTCCACTTCTTTACCCTGGGTACAAGTGGGAGTAGTTTCGGCCCTTCTGGTCTCTTCCTAGGTCCTGCACAAGTCCAGCAAGTGGTTTCTTGTGATGTCACATTTCTGGCTGGCACCAACCCATGGGTGGGTGTTACTCCTGAATCCTGGTTCCAATCCTAACCAATTGTATATTAGTTCCCAGAGAATACCCTACCAACATTTGCAGCAGTTCTGGTGTGCCCTACTGCAAACAACTCATTCAACAGAACTCCTTACTCCTATAATACAAGATGGGGGAACCCATAATCTCTTGTGCAGAGCCTTTGTGTCTACCCAGAGGTACTGCCGGGGAAAAGAGCAGTCTCCTCCCCTGTGCCTTTACTGAACTGGGTTTGACAGCAGTTTCTGTCCCACTGAGTTTGGAGCCAGCTTGGTGGTGCGGGTCTGCGAAACAAAGGCCATTATCAGTTTACGTTTACTTTTGAAAGGGCAGAGCACACCCAGGTCCTTTACAAGTTCTTGAGTACACTTTAAATGTCCTTCATGCAAGGGAAGAAATAAAAACTCCCCCACATCCATTCTATTGGCTATGCACTGGAAGCTCTTTTCAAGCCTCCTTGAGGTTAATCACAGACAGAACAGCTGTCAGTAGGCGAATGCTAATTAGCAATACCGGAGGCTCCGGCAGGTAATTGGTAACTTTCTAAAAGTTACCTTTTCCGAACAATTATAAAAAATCTGAGTTTGCCATTACATTTGCTTTTTACCAAATATTAACTATAGTATTCGAATGACTTTAGTGGCCATTTTCTGTCAGAAGTTATAAATTACAGTTTCCATCCTATCACAAATGATCATTTTGACAGGCTTGTACAGCAGGATTTAGGTTGCTACCGTCAAGCTACATAAGGTAAACCTGAAGCTGTGTTCTACCTGACATTTTACTGGATGGCACAATAAGTGCAGCATTCCACAAGTGGCATTTAACCATCCATGTCATTGGTGTATTTTCTGCACCATATACTATATTCTTATAGGAAAGTTAAGAATGCCAATTATCGATTACATGTTTCAAATAGTTCTAAATTCAACAAAACAGATAGGGCAAACGTGGGTGGGAATCACGCATAAAATTGTCATTTCCTAAATGAAGCATTATAGGTCTAACTCCTTTTTGTTTCAATTAATTCCAAGGAGCAGTGACAAAAACAACCATTCTTGGCCACATGACAAACACACACTCGTCTGTCCATAGTACTCCTGAGGAGTAATGTGCTATCCATCCTAAAATGCGATCAGCTCCTCGTCAGAGGTATCAAGCTATGTATAAATTTAACCATGATACAACCTGCACAGTACGTACAGGCTACACAGTCACATGTGCAAAGTATGCAGGCAGACATCTAAGCAGACCTCGCACATATGAACAGGAAATGCAGCTGGAATTTGAGTTTTGAACAGTATGCAGACCTCTGATACATGTCATGACTTAGTCCTCAGATTATGTCTGCATATTGTGCAACTGGTCATTAAGATGGTTCATTGAGTTCATGCTCGCCACTTCCATCTGCCAATTGCAACCTTGAATGGCAGTGATGCCAACTTAGCCTTCCATCCTTCTAGGTTGGTAATTTGAGTACATTTGAATTGGGCAGTACTTACAGCACTTCAAAACATACATATTCCCCTATATAAAAAGTAAGTAATCATTACTATAGATTTGGGGCCTAAGTACTGACATACATCAGACACCCGGAGGGTATTAAAGGATGAGATCCCCTGCCCTACCTACAGTCTTGGTTCAAGTCCATCACCCATCTGTTAGATCTCACCCCTGTCTTCTCCCTCGAGAGGGCACACAGAGCCCCAGCCTGACAACCCTTACCAGGCGCACCTCCCCACCCCATGCTGGCCAAACTGCTACATTTTATAGACTGCAATGCAATCCTCTGGCCAGCCATGCAGGCAGGCCCACTTAGAGTGGAAGACAAAACAAAAATGCTCTTCCCAGGCTATATCAGAGCAGTCAAACACCAGTGATACTTCTTACTGGAGGTCAAACCCCACCTCCGTCAGCTCAGTGTGCAGTACTCCCTCTTGTTTCCAGCCTGACTCAAGGTAATCTCCACAAATACCACCGTCTTTTTCACAGTCCCCAAAGATGCCTGGGACTGGGTCGAACAATACCACAGAGACTCTTCCCGTCCCTGAGACGGACCTAACTTGGGCCCCCCCCAAATCATGTGACCTGAGACGGGGTAAACCACGGGTGAGGACAGCGTCCTGAGAATCATTGACCAGCTCTCCTAACCTTGAGCAGGTAATTGCACATTACAGAAGAACTCTGCAGGCTGTTGCTGAACTGAAAGCTGCTGTCACCATCTCAGATGAAGAAAAAGGCGCACACCTCTTCACGTCTGAAGATGACTTTACCCACTCCGACAACTCCCAAGGGGACTCACAGACTCTCCCTCGGGTAACTCCATAGACAGTGGACAACCTACTTTGAACAATGGGACTCTACAACCTCCGAAGTGGTAAACTAGCGAGGAGTGGTTTGTATAACCGTATGCGCTAGGGAGTCACACACAGTGGTCGATATGGCTAATACTGCTGCCCATACACAACATCTGCCCTCAGTGCCCAACTGACCACCCCCTCTCTCCCAGCACCTTGCAACTCGCGAAGCATTCCTCTCTAGACTTAGGGCACTCCCCGCACTATAGGAGAGTAGGTTCTACACTTATGTTGCCCCCACTTTTTTTCTAATGTTAACACTGGTTTCTGGCTATAGTCAGGCTGGGTCCCTGCTAATCAGGGCCCCAGTCTCTCTGTTCTCTCTAAATAACTTGGAGTGCATATTAGATGCACTAGTGATTGGATACTGTGGTACTTTATGAGCCCCTAGTATATGGTACCAAGGGCATAGGTACTTCACAGGCCTACCAGGGGCTGAAGCATGTATTATGCCACCCCTGGGAAGCAGACTAAATCTGACTCCACAGGCCTGCTACTTCAGCCTGGGTGAGGTAGTGTTAGCACTCCTCACTGAGGTATAGGTTCCTATATCTCACCATACACACACATATAAACCTATCAGTCACCCCTAAGGCAGGCACTATCAATCCTGAGGGTAGGGTGCTTGGTTTACAATGTGAGGGGGTGCCTCTGAATAAGCAGGGCCCCTCTGCAGCTGTCAGAGTCTATTCTCTGTGGCTGTTTGTGGATGCGGTTAAACCATATACTCTTAAGTGCATTATAACCTACCGGTAAATGCTAACTTTGGAATGACTGCATCAAAACATGTCGTGTTTGGTGTCAAACAACTTGGAATCATACCCCCACACCAGTAACTGGTGTGGGAGTATGATCCCACCCTTCCAGAGGGGACGACATGTACCTACTGTGGAAACACGGTAGAAATCTGAAAGAGCCCTGGCATCACAAAATGGATGCCACCAGCACAGACACTGGGCTGCCCTCCTGCTTCTGACTGAAACTCGCAGTGGAGGAGATCCAACAATAGGCATCCTGTCACAGGGAGGTGTAACCACCTTCCATACAGGATTTAGTGTATTGGGGCTGGGTGGGTGCACTCCTAGAGTGCCTTGAAGTCCTGCACTGGGGGAGCAGTAGGCTCCTCTGTGCATATGCCAGCTCAAACCGGTTCAGGGGCTACCTGCGCCTGCTCTGGTGCGAAACTGGACAAAGAGAAGTGGGTGTAACCATCCACTCCCCTGACCCTCCCAGAGGAGTGGTCATAGAGCTAGTCCCTCCCTTTCCTTTAGTATAAGATAGGAAAACCTTGCCATTGCAAATCAGATATCCCTGGACGACACTCTACAAGAAGAATCCTGGCCCTTCGACGTTCCACTACCTTTGGAAGACTGAAGAATCTCCCTTGGAGTCAAGGAGTAACTCCCCTGCTTGGCAGGCACCAAAAACTTGAATCAACAGTCGCAAACTTTCCCGCTCCCGCCGGAGTCCGAAGTCCCTGCAGACCTGGAAGTGGATTTCCTGACTTCTCGACAGCCATTGTGAGTCCCCAGCAAACTTGAGGTGAGTGGACCCCACGAGTGACGAGGAACAGCAATACCCGGGTACCGTGCACTATTGTCAAGTGCAACCCCTTCACGACATTCTACGAATTTGTGCATTGGACCACGTGTGGTTCGAGCCTCCAGCAGGATTTCCCTTGAAAATCAGAGGCCTACCTCGTCCCGAGTGACCGTGGGTTCCTGTGAAGCGAATCCTCACAAGGCGTCTTCACAATCCCTTTCCGGCTGGCTTGTGGGTCTCCTGAAGACTTTCTCATCAAACCAAAGGGCTCCCCTGGTTGCCCCAGGCCTGTCCTGACTTACCCTCACTGGGTGAGTCCCTCAGACCTTGCTGATCTGCACCGCTGACTTTCTTCAATTTCCACGAGACTTGCTGTTGCCAAATCTTGTTGGCTCCAATCTGGTTGCCGACACCTCAGTAAGCTGCAGACTTTGTGGCTCACTCCGAATCCAGCTCCTGGTGGTCATCGACACCTCCTGGACCTCGTGGCTGAAGAGTCAAAACACCCTTGATCACCTGAAATCACCCGACTTCCGTGGGCATCCATCTTCCTGGCCCCGGGTCACTGGCAAGTGACTGTGAACACTGTCCCTTCTGCTTTCAGGTCTTCTTCATCTTGAATCCAGCCTTGGATTCCACCGGACACTTCTCCAGTCTTCACAAGCAGCAAAACTTCTTCGGCTTCCATTGAAAACGACGACGCGACCCGATGCCTAAAGACACCTATGCACCCAGCTTCCCTGGGTGAGGTAACTCGTGCACTCCTGTGCTCCTGTGGGTGTTAGCCCTCGAACTACTTACCTTGTAATTGGCTTGCTTGTAGACTCTCTAGAAGTACCCTTAAACTTTAAAAATCCAACCGCGACTTGCTCCATTGAAATCAATAGGGAACCCGCGGCTGTGTTCTCACGCTGCACGTGTCTCCCGTGGGTCCTTTATTTACCTGCCTTGGGTGGATTAGTGAGGCCCCAGCGATTCTACAGGCCCTAGACCTTGTCCCCTTGCAAGTCGACTTTCCTAAACCTCTTTTTTTAGTATATTGTCTGGTACGCCCCTAGGGCCCCAGCCATATTTGTGCTTAACTTATTGTGAAACGTTGATATTTGCTTATGTTCCTGACTTCTAATCTCATAAAGAGATTAGTAGAGTGTGTCTAGTAATAAATACATATATATTTGATATATATACCTGTGTGGTGTCCTTTCATTTGGTAATTCAAGAGATTGTAAGGTAAAACAAGCTGCTTTACATTCCTCTGAGAGTTAGCCTGAAGGCTGCTCTCCACAGCTACCACTAGGAAAGCTTTCTTTAAAAGGTTGTCTTAAACCTATCTATCATCAGAGTCTAATTGGATTGGTGCAAGGTGGCCACTATAACTAGTGACCAGCATATGCCAGGCCAACTTCTCACACTCACCATCTATGCCTCCTCCTGATGCCACCACCATCAGCTATGTATCCACACAGGGCAACTTGCCTGCCTTATTCCACCCAAACATCCAGCTACAATCCCAAGTAACGCCAGAGCTTACTGATTATACTTGGTTTGGATGTACCAACTGCTGTGGTAGGCTCACAAAGTTTACTTACCCCAGGATAATTCGATGTCCCAGTGTTCCTCTCCCCCCACTCTCCCCTACGCAGGCTCCCTATCCAAAGCCCCTCCCTTATGCCAACCGCAGTGCCACAGCACAGCTTTGGCCCTTCTAAGGGATATTCGCTGCCTTAGCCTGAACATCTGGGGTATGCACACAACTAGGAAGCACTGTGCAGTTTACTCAAATGTCAAGCACCAGTAAGTGCAATTAATCTTACTGCAGGAAACACACATAATAGCAGGGGAACTAGAATGTCTGCGCAGGCGTTGCATCCCTAGTCCGTCCTTTCGACACTCTGACTATCTGAGTCATGTCCTATCTGACCACGACGCACACATCCTAGACCATAGATGGACGGGCCGGCGTCCACCCACCCCACCTGGACGCTCCCACATGACTGCTTGGAGGACCCAGTGTTTTGCAATGAACGGAGGTCACATATTACCCAGTATTTCTCTGAAAACCAGCACAGAGCCACCACCCGCATGTTGTAGTGAGATGCCTTCAATGTGGTGATGAGGATGCCTTCAAGGTGGTGACGAGGATGCCTTCAAGCTGGTGACGAGGGACATTTGTATCAAAACTATAGTGGAAACCATCCGGATCTTACAGAAATATAACACAGCGGCCGAGAGTGTTCTGGCCACATAAGGTAAGGCAGCAGACACCAACCCTATACTCGCCCCTCAGTTAGAACAGGCAAAGACCACACACACGGTTCTACTTGGGCGCCTGCACAGGTACAATTTTGCAGAGTACGCGAATCATGCCCACAGTGAAGGTGACAAGTCCAACAGACTATTAGGTTAGCTGATCCCAGGTTCAACCATTGCAGAGCAAAATCCAGACCATAATGGAATGGGTAGCTCCAACCACCGAGACACAGGTGAGAGCCTTTTTAGGCCTGACTGGGTACTATAGGAGGTTTGTTAAGGGATATGGATCTATAGTGACCCCCTTAAAGGATCTTACCTCAAAGAAAATGCCAAAAAATGGTTCATTGGACAGCTAGCTGTCAAAAGGCATTTGATGACCTAAACCAGGCCATGTGCACTGCCCCCATTTTACAGTGTCCAGACTACACAAAAAAGTTCATTGTCCAAACAGATGCTTCTGAGCTGGGTGTGGGAGCTGCACTGTCTCAACTGAATGATGAAGGTCAAGACCAGCCAGTAGCTTTTATAAGCAGAAGGCTGACCCCTAGAGAGAAACATTGGTCAGCTATAGAGAGGGAGGCCTTTGCTGTGGTGTGGGCCCTGAAGCAGCTGAGGCCATACTTGTTTGGCACTCACTTCATAGTGCAGACTGACCACAAGCCCCTCCTATGGCTTAAACAGATGAAAGGTGAAAATCCTAAACTGCTAAGGTGGCCCATTTCCCCACAGGGGATGGACTATACAGTGGAACATAGACCTGGGACCCAACATGCCAATGCAGATGGACTCTCAAGGTATTTCCACTTAGATCACGAAGACTCAATTGGTCAAGGTTAGTTTAGTGTCCCTGCATTTGGGGAGGTTGTGTAGGAGAGTAGGATCTGCACTTATGTTCCCCCACTTTTTGTTCTGATGTTAACACTGGTTTCTGGCTATAGTCTGGCTGGGTCCCTGCTAATCAGGGCCCCAGTCTCTCTGTTCTCTCTAAACAACTTGGAGTGCATATTAGATGCACTAGTGATTGGATACTGTAGTACCTTATGAGCCCCTAGTATATGGTACCTTAGGTACCAAGGGCATAGGTACTTCACAGGCCTACCAGGGGCTGAAGCATGTATTATGCCACCCCCGGGAAGCAGACTAAATCTGACTCCACAGGCCTGCTACTTCAGCCTGGGTGAGGTAGTGTTAGCACTCCTCACTGAGGTATAGGTTCCTATATCTCACCATACACACACATATAAACCTATCAGTCACCCCTAAGGCAGGCACTATCAATCCTGAGGGTAGGGTGCCTCTGAATAAGCAGGGCCCCTCTGCAGCTGTCAGAGTCTATTCTCTGTGGCTGTTTGTGGATGCAGTTAAACCATATACTCTTAAGTGCATTATAACCTACCGGTAAATGCTAACTTTGGAATGACTGGATCAAAACATGTTGTGTTTGGTGTCAAACAACTTGGAATCATACCCCCACACCAGTAACTGGTGTGGGAGTATGATCCCACCCTTCCAGAGGGGACGACATGTACCTACTGTGGAAACACGGTAGAAATCTGAAAGAGCCCTGGCATCACAAAATGGATGCCACCAGCACAGACACTGGGCTGCCCTCCTGCTGCTGACTGAAACTCACAGTGGAGGAGATCCAACAATAGGCATCCTGTCACAGGGAGGTGTAACCACCTTCCAGACAGGATTTAGTGTATTGGGGCTGGGTGGGTGCACTCCTAGAGTGCTTTGAAGTCCTGCACTGGGGGAGCAGTAGGCTCCTCTGTGCATATTGTAACACTAGAGAGAGTGAGAGAAAAGCAAAGCAGTTGCAATCTCCCAAAGATATAATATCACAGAAGCAACTGCTGGTAACTATATCCCCGATTTTGGTTCAATAGGAATTTGGAGTCAATTGTAGAAACAATATATTGACCCGAATCGTCCTATATAACAGATGTTGTCATTGGACATAATCATGGGAAGTGTTGGGATATCCACAGATATTGGAGAAGACGCCTCACTCACTAATAGTGACATGCTTCATCATTGGCGTCTTTCCACACCCAGGTAAGATGGTACTACCTGGGCGGACTCAACGAAAAGATGTGATGGGAGTTCTTATATAAATTTTCTCTGGTTATGCAGGGAACCAGTTCAGTGGTAGATACTAAAAATACCTCCAGGTATACCCCTGAGTCGAAACTTTATTCTTGGGGTACCTGGGGTACCAAATAAAAAGTGTATGCTGTGATGGGGTTGTTTTGAAAGTCTTGTTTCAAATGTACCCACTTGTTATGCCAACATGTTTCGGCCCGCGCACAGAGCCCGCAAGTGTCTGGGGCCTTCTTCAGGGCTGTCTTATCTAATAGTTGGTTTCCCTGACTCAAGTTTGATCGTGTACTACATGCAAACCCAGGTAAAAAATGAGGCCTATTGCACTCACCTATAGTTTGTAATCCAGTAGATTTTCTGGAAGGAAAAAATTGTGTCAAAACCATGTTACAACTATATTTTGGACTAACACCCGTAGTGACATCTATGACTATAATCTGTGTGGCTATATCACTCCATTCGCGATTAGTGCGATATCATCTACTACATTGTGTTTGTTTGTGTCATATTCCACACATCTGACTTGAGTGTGACTTTTTAAAAAAACTCTCTTCCCCCAACCAGACGGATCTCAACTCTCAAATTCAATCTCCCAATAACCTTAGAGGCAATATCATTGTTATTTCCTGTGTACCCTGTGATTAATTATAAACAGGTGGAACCGGGGAATATTAAATCGGTGTAAGGTATGTGAACCAGATATCCTCTCTGAACCTACACCTTCTTGTCGAGTGATAAAACTATGTTCGTCAGATATCCAGTCTCACCTACTGATTGGTGCTAGATTGCACCATGCGGGTCACGTGACTGATGGTGCCGTCTTGTGGTCACACACTAGGGGTATAAAACATTAAAGTCTCATAAGGGAGTAGAATTGTGGTGATCGTGTAGTTACAAATTCAGAAAATCACGTGCTTTCATAAGTTTTTTGGAATGCTACAAGGTTGCTTGCTGCATCACCCGTAATATAGAAGTTAATACTGAGCCCTTCCATGCATGTGATAGTATTCTCGTGTTCTCGAATGCAGAGATCTGCGTTATTCTCAAATGCAGTAATCTGCGTTATTCTCACAAAACCGTAACTGGGGTGAGCTCCGGTTATTTATGCTCGGATCTATTGACCGTAAGGTACTATCAGAATAACACGCCCCCCATCGTTACTCAATTTTTCAGGACACTGATGGTAGCGTAAAATTAAAGGAGATGGTTTAAATGTTACGCATTCTCGTACCAGTCGCATATTATTGTACAGCAGTCCTTAGTCACACCAAACACACACGCGTTTCATTAGGCAGACACACGATCGAATCCACTACATCTTACTTCGTCAAAGATCGGTCACCGTGGGTACACCTATAGTGTGCACTGCCCGCCGCCGTGTGGATCTAGTGTGTGGGTTGTGATTTTGAATGGTTAGTGAGCTTCCGTCCTTCTTCCGTGTTGCGTAGACGTCGTATTGTGTGATTGGATACGGTCTGTCACGTGAATGGTCGTTTCAACGTGCATACGTCATGATGGCTCAGGTGTCTGCTGTATGACGCGTTGGTAGCGAGTTTATGGTAAATGTAGGCTGCAAGACCGATGTTTACGTATATTGCACCTTATTATTGACAAATAAAAATTCTTTGCTACGTTATATGGAAATATGTTCATGATCCCTCGAATCCAGGTGTATAGTGCGGAACTGCCAATGTCCCTCCTGGTTACTCTCCCTATGCTGGATATGGACCAAAAGCAACTGAGTTCTTATAGGCCACCATCCTCGGGGCAGATTATAAAAGCCTAGACAAGATCCTAGCTGACAGATATGCCCAAATACTCCCGGAACTCCCCCATGTCGACCACAATGGCTTCATGCTGGGCTGCAGCACCTCCCAGAGTATCTGGCGCCTCTTCCATGTGCAGGACCAGGTCAAAGGTCGATTCCCACAAGTGGCCTGTCTTATCCTGGACTTAGAGAAGGGATTTAACACCCTGGCTTTTCAAATATGTCTTCAAATCTTAGCAAATACTCCTATACTCCAAGCCCATCTTCTGGACTTGCCTGGGTCGATATATATCGGCTCCCTTACCGGTTAGCGGTGGAACGCAACATGGAGTTCACTCTCTTCAGGCTCGCAATGGAGCCGCTGGCCATAGGTTTACATAAAGAGGGCAAGGTGTAGGGCATCCTGCTCGCGGACAAGACCTATGCAGTGTCCTTCTATGTGGATGATGTGCTCCTGAATCAACAGGATATAACAGCTGACCTGATGTCCATTCGAAACACCTCAGAAGATTATGCCTCAGCAGCAGGCCTCTGTGTTAATTGGGCGAAATTGGCAGTCCACGCTATTTGCCCAGAAATGCAGCCATGCGAGGTGAAGGCGGGGGGAGTTAATAATCTTTGATGGTATTCTCAGAGGGCCTGATACGGACTGAGTGCCAGTAACCTTTAGGTGCTGGGCAGGACCATATCATGTGTATGAGGTCTCCGAGGAGGTATGGCAACATGGGCAGCCTACGTGTGCCTCAGAGAAATAGTGATTCAGTTTGCTGGGGATAGGTAAGCCCTGTTTAGGATGTAGAACTGAATGTTCTTGAATTGAGAATTGCAGGAGACCTTCTGGGGAACTCTAGCGCCCGGCTCCCTGAGTGGACTCATAATTTAAAATAAGAACTTATGGTAACGTTGGATTTTAAATAGTAAGTCAGAAAATGACACTTTTAGAAGGTTGGAATTCTCATACTTTAACCATTCTGCACCACTGTCTGTCTCTGAATACACAACTCGGGTGGGTGACAGCTGGGTTTTGTGCTTTGCCTCTGGACAAACACACACAAAGGGAGCTGGAGTCTTACACTCACATCCTGATGGGCCATCATCAGAATGATTGGACTTCCTTGGCTAGATTGGGAGGGAGGGCCTGACACTTGCACCTGAATAGGGCTATGCCTATCCTCACATAAAGAGCTGCATGGCCCCCTGTAGTGAGTCTGGAGCCAGGGCAGGAAAGGCAGGGACCTTGTGTCCTTCAAATGCCTCTTTAAAGTCCCCCCACTTCAAAGGCACAACTGGGTATAAGTACTGGACCGCTGACAGCACCAAAACAGTACATTTCTGGATCTGAGGACACTGTACCAGGAAGAAGGACTGCTTTGCGGTGTTGGCCTGCCTGCTGCCTCTTGCCTAGGAGTCAGAAGGACTGGACCTAGATCTATACATTGTCCAAGAACTTAAGTAACTCCCAGGGCTTGCCTCATGTTTTGATGTCTGAAGGCCATCAAAGACTTCTTTCAACTCTGCTTCAGCTGCTGGTCTCTGCCAACAGTGAGTCCTACCAAGCCAAGAGGAGCCAATCAGTCCTGTGCCTTTGAAAGTGGTTTCTGCTGCTGTTTTTCTACAAACATCGATGCAGTGATGACTTTACGCTGATCAGAACTGATGCAGCGCCCTTTGACGCCAATGCAGTGCTGATTCAAGAACATCCCTTTGCAGCTCGACGACAAAGCGGGACCTGATTGCAAGGCTTGATGACGACACAGTGCCTACATCGTGAGGGGTTGGACTGCGACGGGCGACCCCAGTGCAAGGCTCAACGTCGATGCAGTGCCTGCATCGTAAGGGGTTCGACGACGATGCGGGACCCAACTGCAAGGCTCAATGATGACTCGTCTAGCCGACTGCGTGGATCGGAACCGGTGCATTGAGTCTTTGACGCCGATACTTGCTCCATCCAAGGTACTTTTTTAGTAGGCCTGCCTGGGTCCTATAGCCAGCCTTCCCTCCATCTCAGTTTGCCTGAACTTTGGATTTAACCCTGTCCAGCACGACCTCAAGTAACCCCTAAGCTCTATATGCTTTTAAGCACTATATTGCAGTTTATTCTTCAAACATTCATATCTCAAGTTCTTCGTATTGCATTTTTCTCGTTTTGGGTCTTGTTTTATTTATTTGCCTTAGTTCTTTTTTTCTAACTAGATGTGGATTCTTTTTGTGAGGTGTGTTCACTGTTTTACTGTAAAAAGTGTTGCACAAATACTTTATACAGTTCCTCTAAAGTTTAGCCTGCCTACTCAGTGCCAAGCTGCCAGAGGGTGAGTACAGGTTAATTTAGGGTGTGTATCTCACTTACCCTGACTAGGATTGCGGTCCCTACTTGGACAGTGTGCATACCTCTGGCAACTAGAGACACAATTTGTAACAATATGCATGTTTCTTCTTTTAACCAGCTACAGACATGATTCCACCTCCTCCTGGCATAAAATGAACTCTAAATAGTATTGAACTCCTCTCTGGAGTAACGCTATATCAATATATAAAAAAACTAAGGTTAAACTTTACACATGCAAAAATAAAGCCAGTACTAGCAAAATCCCACGAAGCTATGTTGCTGGCATTGGAACCAATGACCTGTAGATTAAGCATAGATCACAATAGAAGTAACTCAATCTCCTGAGCTATTGCAAGTGTTTTTCCAACCACAACACACAGACATCCGTTTGTACAGACCTTAAAGGCTTCAAAAATGGGCATTTTTTTGGCTCCATCCATCTTCCCATGGCATCCCACCTTTTTTCCCGCCAATGCAACCTTCATCAGTATCTGCAGAGTATTTAATTTTCAAATTTTTCACAATGTATTTTGCCCCACTTGTGCACTTCTTCAGGGTAAATACGTATCTATACGGATATAGATGTATAATAAAACGCAACTTAACATATGAATCGCTTGCTCTGTGAGTTGTTAGTACATGGTGTACCACACCAGTTTCACCACCACTTAATTTGTTTTGTGTTGTTACTGAATTATCTGAAAAACGTTTAATTAATCTATAAAAAAAACATTCGATTCACATTTGACATTATCTAAACATTTACAAATTCTCCTCAATTCAACTTCTACTGCTTTGTTTTAGAAAATCCTTTAATTGATTTTAAGTCTCAGATCATTATGGATCCTGAGGAAGAGGTGGATGCCACAGGAGTGACCGAACCATGGGGAGAGAAGGCTGTGGTGGGCATGTTTTATCGGGAGAGAGGACAGCATCAGAACACCTGCTATACCCCTCAGTGTGATGACCGCGAAAGAGATGAGCCAGACTACAGAATATGAATTCTCTTATGCCACATCTGTACTGCTGTGTCGGGGTGGAGGGGAAACTCTTTAAGCTTACTTTACGTAATGTATACAGTTGTAAAAGACTACTGCTGCCTGACTTGGGCATACAAACTTAGTAAAGATATATTTAAAAAAAAGTCTCACATCATGAATATTGGCAGAAAAATCGAAAAGAGTGCATCATTTGACTATTGTGCATTATATACATATTTCTCAACATTGTTCCAAACCATGCAGGACCGCAATTTCTTTTTAGGGGGTCGAATCACTGTCCTTTCACAGGGACTCTCTCATCCCCCTCAAGGGTCAGTTATCCTAACTAACATGTCTGTCCTTTGTTTAGGTCTTCTGTTAGCTTTTCATTTTTACATGTTTTTTTCATATATTGTTCACCCGCGACCGCTAGCTCCAAGAAATCTTTCTTCCGCTGTGCCACACCTGGGATGGGACACTCGGAGGCACCTAATGTATGGTAATTAATTTTTTCGCAAGGACAGAATTCAAGGCCCACAGTCTTGGCTTCTTTTTACAGTGCTTAAGTTTCAGCTATATCTCCAGCGAGCAGGTTTTAATGGCTAGCTTCATTTTCATTCCAAGTAACTCATTAAACAGCAATCACCGCACCCCTCCAAAACTCTGGTACCTTTTGATATTCCCATAACAAGTGTAAAAAACATATAGCACGGGTCCCTCGAATCTACCACATGCAGGCATGGTGCCTGGGTATATCAGGGCCTGCTTACTTGGCGTGAGGTATGTTTTATGTAAGTAGTTAACTTGTATTCATTTAAAGTGGGTGTTAGAGCAGATCTTCTTAACCTGTTGACTCACTTTTGATTCCCGGATTGCCATCTCCTCCCCGCAGTCTGCCTCCCATCTAATGAGGGCCTGCTCCGCATTCCCCCCTCTATCCTGCACTAATGCTTCGTACAATACCATAATCAGTCATCTATATCCTGCTATGTCCAGCCGTCTCTGCATCAACACATGTTCTGTTGAGGTCTCTAGGAATGTATACGGCGGGGGTGCAGAGGCAAAGGGAATCCTTCATTTGCATGGGGCACACCCCCGCCAATAAAGGAATGCCCACTTGAAGACAGCGCTGGCGCTTTATGTGCACCAGCGCTGTTGGTATTGCAGAAGGGGCCACACAAGCATCTGGGGCCTCTTCTGTAATACCAAAGTGCCCCAGAGCGCGCAGAGCGGGCACAAAGGCCCATTGCGCTCCCGGGGGCACTTTATGAAATACGGCCCCAAAAGTGCAGGCTGGTTGCCGCCTTCACTGTGAAAACACAGAGCGGCTGTAATGCAGCGGTGCTGTTTTTCACCTAAATGCGCTACCCTGGGGGCAGCGTAAGTTTGCAGCTACCCAGGGGCAGCACATTCAACGTAAAAGTGTGCATTTTCATTGTTTTCGCTGGGCGCACCTTTTTAAAGGTGCGCCCGGCGCAAACAATGAAAATGCGCTTTATGTGTAATGTTGGCCCAGGTGGGCTTGTTCAAAGCCGACTCACCTGTGGCCACTTATATGCCCATTACCTACCATGGGGTAATTATGTGCACTACTGTATTCTCCATACAAACTAGCAGCACTGTGCCCACCCCACCCACCCCATTATGGGGAGTTATGTTGTTACGTTACAGACCTATCTTGTTAGGATTCGCTCAGTGGGCGAGATCTCTTACCACCAGGGGCATATTCTCTTCCTCGTTTACTTCAGGGAGCAGCCAAATTCAGGCACTTTCTCCTGAGTACCAGTTCCTTTCCTTCATGAAAGAACTCCTGTAGTTTGCACCAGTTTATCACTGCCCCGTTTCATGGGTCCTCACCTCCAGTCTGACACTCTACTTTTACCCAGAGGGCAGCAGTGGTGGCCGCTATTTAACGGGGTGGTGGGTTGGGGCGGTAAATGAAAAAGAGAAAAAAACACAACTGCAGGCTGGCTGACGCACTCTCCTGCCCCTCTTTGGCTCCTCAAAAGCAGGAAACACCCAGGTTCCTGATTCTCCTAGCCAATCACAACTCTGCAATGCAGCATTGTGATTGGTCTGAGCGCTGTGGTTTGGCACTCAGGCGGGGAATGGGAGCTTGGGTACGTTCTCCACCCAGGCTGTAATGGAGCCTGGGTGGAGAAGATGCAAAGTGAGCCCGAAACAGTCAGCCAAACATTCATGTGCACTTGCATTTTTACAGTTCAGGCAAGTAGGCCCGATTCTGTCCTCAAAGCCTTTCCCTGCTTTCTGTCTCTGACAGCTTCAGCTTGAGCTCGCATCTGTATCCATGAACTTTGTCCTACTCCCTGTGCAGCTAACGGTGCCTGCCTCGGCCAGTTTTCGCCTGTCTGCCAAGAAGTTGTATTTCACCTTCGAATTATCTATTTTGCTCTCCAGCCGATGCATTCCCGTCCAGTGATTTAGGTAAACATTTCCTTTAGCTCACAAGCAAGGGACTCAGCCTTTCCGTCCTCCTGCAAGTGATTCATAGCCCTGTTGCCATGGAAAGTTTTCTATCCCTCGCATCTCATATAGACACTTAGACGCTTGTACACGTACACAGTCAGTATAGAATAAATTCTGTCCGAGAGTCTCTTCCTTGTGGATAACATAGTTCTTTAAACATAGGATGTTAGATATGATTTGGGATTAGGTTGACTTGACCCCAGACTTCTCGTCTCCACATGTAGAGCTAAATGTCAAGTCCCCTTCACCCCCTAGTTGCACGTCAATTACACGTCATGCTGCCGCGCGCGCATCTATGCCAAGTATTATCTTATAGATCCACCTATGTCTGATAATTCTAACCAATCATGTTTCTTTTATTCCTTATTACGCCTAGTTTCGATTATGTCACTGTTTTGTCACTTTTCTTATCAAATGTTACGCCTTCTACATTCGTTTCATTGTAATGCACTTATTATAAAAATACATGTCTGTTAATAAATTATTGTACTTCACTTCCTGAACCCTCGTGGTGACGGAACCTGAGGGCCGCGACTCGAGTCGGCCATTTTGAATGGAATAAAGCCCATTAGAAAACCTCTTATACCACGGATTCTGCCTCTTGTTATTTTGAGCTATTTACTTTATTTTAAGATTCCGTATGAAATTCAGTCCGGTATTTTTATTTACCACATAATGGCGCCCGAATAGGGACACTTTCTCATCTCACGCGCCGGCGGTGCGTTGCAGGCCCGGTCTCCTGCCACAGCTGGACGGACCATAAACGCGTACCAGCAGGATTTCCTGTAAGCTCCCTCCGGTCAAGCGGGGGCGACTGAGGCTGCGATCAACCCAGACGAGGCGGTGAGAAGTGCGAAGTATCCCGACCAGAGCCTAGCTGAGAGAGCAAGATCCGAGGTATACAGAGGCCCACCAGGTTTTCCGAAATCCCGACGTCCAGAGGGTCCGATGTCCGCAGTTATCGAGTCCTGTCCATTCTCTGAGGCCTTCCGTTTCAAGGAGCTACTCGGTGAGTACCATCGCCGGGGAGGCGTGTTGACGCGCACATAGGTTGTGCCGGTCAAGACGGATTTGGGTACACAAATCCGGTCTGCACTGTTTAGCAGTGTATATGTACTGTTTAGCAGTATATCAAGTATTCCGAAGTATTCAGTTATTGTCAAGAATTCAGCGTGGTGATTAGTTAGGCAGACTGTCATCATTGTCGATCATTGTTATAATGTTTAATGTTTAATGTTTAAAGTATTCAGAAATGTCTTGCATATTGTGGTATGAATGACTGTTCATTGTTCACTGTTCATTTATGGTGTTTTTCGTATTAAGAAAATTCAAGAGTAAGTATCAGATCAGTTGTCAATATGCCGCTCTTCTCGAAGTTAAGACAGATTACTACCAGAAAAGGGGTGCTTGAAGAAGCAGTTCCTATTCCTCCTAGAGACACTCCAGGACATTTCATGTACCATAAGCATGGCTTAGATGCCATATTGTTTCTTGATCTATGGGTAGATTATACCAAAGGATTACCGGAAAGTCAAAGGTGGCCCATAGCGGGAACCTGGGATGCAGAGTGCATCATGAAAGTGGAGGAAGAGTTATGGAAAAGAAAGGTCAGACAGTCACAGAAAGACGCTGTTGAGTTATGGCGTAAAGAATCTCATAGACGAACAGAAAAAGCACGTAGACAAGAAGAGAGGAGTAAAGAAAGTTCAAATAAAGTTCAAGAAAATCTATTAATTGAGGAAGGTATCCGAGTGAAATCAGAACAAGTGAATAGACAAAGAAATGCTCTTATGAATGGTATGTATCCCCTTCTAGCCGAAGGACTACCTAAGGCTGTTACAGAGGTGCCAAAAGACTTGCCACCCCCGTTATTTCCAATTAAGGTACATCCAAAGGGGCTTCCCAGAACCGCAGAAGATGTTTTTCTTTCCTCATATCTAGACGATGCAGCTCCCGAGTATGCTAACGCCACACCACATAGACCGTCTGGCGGAGGGGTTCAACGTCAGGATCAGGTATCTGTCCCCGTGCAACAGCAAGTCCCGATACAAGCTTCGGCAAGCACATCTGTTTCCGCATCTGTCTCCGCAGTCGACTCTACAGAGGTATCAACACCCATAGTTGCTGTGTCACGTTCAACGAATCCATTCACACCCGACGCCCCAGATGGGGCCACGGGAGGTGCTAGCAGTACCTTTACACCACCCAGAATAAATAAACTTGTTTTTCAAGAGTCAGCGCATTCACGTACACCAAAATTCGTAAATGAACGTACGCTTAAGGAACTCCTTGTAAATTGTAGATATGACCCCGTGGTTGGTAAAGAGGACGAAATGGTCCTGGCATCATTACGTATCAGGCGAGCCGCAGAGTATTTAGCAAGGTTACCAGGGATGACTACGCATCTAGATAACATATATCATTTTGTTCAAACAGGACGAGATCCAGGATGTATTAACAGAGCTATGGAATTCCAGAAAGTAGAGATACAGGGGGAACTGTTACGTTTCCTCATAAATTGTGTAATCAGAAATCAAGATCGTCCGGGGGTAGACCCGAATGCAATGCTTATTCTTACAAGATGGAGTCAGAATATATCAGAAGGGAGACACGATAAGCAAAATTGTATAATAGCCATGTGCCGAAAAATCCGTAAAGAAATAGAGCGTATTCATGAAGAAAGATTGGGAACAGACGAGTTTGAGCAAGATGAAGTGTCCGAATCAGGGAATTCCGCAAGACAATCAGAGACCATAGCCTATGTAGGCAGAGGAAGATCTTGTGAAAATACTAGATGTTTTTCTGATCCCATACACTCTGTATGTCCAAATAATAGCAGAACGTATCCGACGCCTGTAATAAATCTGAAATCTCCTGAACATTTGTTTCAAGCCGCAGATAAAATACTACGAGAACGAAAAGGTTATCACCTCCTCGATTCCATGGATGAGCAAGAATTAGCCAGATCAGCCGTTCACTGGATTGACAGTCCTGAAAAATACGGTGATGAGACCGTAGCACACACGTTTTTTAACCTCAGTACAGATGAACAACGTTTAGCTGGAATATATATGATTCAGCAACTCCTCATATTATATAAGAGCCAACATGCTGACCCTGGTCCTTTACCTGATATATTAACGGAACTACTCACGAACAGATGGAGAGGTTCTAGTAACAAGCTAATTAAAGAGATATTAGTGTCACGTAAGCAGTATGTCCTTTTTGTAAGTCCGGATTCTCTCTCGCTGCCCCACAGAGAAAGAGTGCCGTACTATATGGATAGACAAAATCCCCTACGAGAAGTGCACCCAATAAAAGGCGAAGACAATGAGTTTCACCGTGTATTTGTTTACACACCCATATCAAAAATGGAATTATTAGAAATGAAAAAAGTAGTACCTAGTCATGACAAAGACCCAGCGGGTTTCCACCGAGAAATTAAAGACATGTTACTGATGGGAGAGTACACCTTTCCTGATATTATGACGATATTAAAGGTGCTTTTGCCTGCTGGCATTTATGAAAAACTGAAAGAAAAAGAGTGGGAAGTGGGAGACCAAAAGATAGACTGGACAGCATTAGCAGAGGAAGAAAGGGGCCGAGCTGCAGGTTCAGGGCTCGGGGATAAAGTTAAACTATTACCAGGTTTACTAGTACAGGTACTACCACGTTTATTAACTACAAAAAAGGAAGATTGGGGTGCAATCACAGCCTGTAAACAAAAGCAAGATGAAGACACAAGCGATTATTATGCTCGATTTGAAAAATGTTTTGGTATAAATAGTGGTATAAAAGCAAGTAGTGACTCATATCCACATTTATTTGTGACAAAATTAGTGGAAAATGCATTGCCTCCAGTGAAGAATAGAATATTGAAATTCGAGAGTACCTGGCAAAGTAACACTCCGTCGCAAATGCTACAAATGTTACAGTATCATCACAATAGAATTAGGGATGAACAAGAACACGAGCATAGACGCATGAAGGATACAAAAATGAAAATGCTAGTTTCTCAGACAGTACCAGCAGATGGTCACAAAAAGGGTGTGACACATTCTGGTGATTCTGCAGTTCCTGTAAAAGGAACCTGCAATTACTGTAAACAACTAGGCCATTATGTACATGATTGTCAAGTCCTGAAACGTAATATAGCTACAGGTATTGCAAAAGAGAGACCACGATTAGTTAGACAAGATCAGAATGAACAAGGAGCTATGCAGCATGGACAGTCCATGCCAGTTCAGCAACAGTCCATGCCAGCCTCACAGCAACCCATACAGTTTGTGCCAGCTGCACCACCGTTGCCTGCTACTGCCACACAAACCACAACACGACAAATGTATCAGACTGCACAGTATGAATACCCTGAGTATCAGCGTTACGCATGAACCAGCCTAGAGAGGGAAGTTGACTTACCGCTTATCGAGATTCCGGTAGATCAAGAAGGACCTTATGTACATAGTGAATTATTAGGTCAAGATAGAAAATTCTTACTCGATACAGGGGCAAGTCGAACAACCATAAAACGTAGTGAAGTTCCAGGGGCACCCCTCTCAGGCTCTCAAAATGTTTCCCTTGGTTTTTCAGGAAAACCTATTGTTAATGAAGTATCACAGCCTCTACCACTTACGATAGGACCTTTGACACGAACTACAGATTTATTGCTTACTAAATCATGCCCAGAAAATCTGTTAGGAATTAAGACTCTGAAAGCACTAGGAGCCATAATATGTTGTTCTCCGGAAGGAGTAAGGTTGTTTTTGCGTGATTTTAAAGGTCACTATGTGTCCAGAGACATGGATCCCCGACTACAGACTTTACCAGTACATCTATGGGCACAAGGCCCTACGGATGTTGGCTGCATGAACATTACACCCTATCGAGTTACATTGAAAGCAGGAGTGGTACTACCACGAATGCGACAATACAAGTTACCGCATGATGCTGTAGTGGCTTTGTTGAAAATCATTGATGAGCTAATTGCCCAGGGAGTAGTTGTAGAAACAGACTCCAATGTATGTAATTCACCGATAATTCCGATTCTTAAACGAACTGATCCTACTGCTCCACCAGTGTACCGATTGGTTATTGATTTGCGTGAACTAAACAAGTGTATTGTACCACAATTCCCTGTGGTCCCTGATATATCATCATTGTTGACAGCAATTGATTCCGAAGCAACATTTTTTACTGTAATTGATCTCAAGAATGCCTTTTTCAGCGTCCCAATAGATCCGGAAAGCCAATACTTGTTCGGATTCAGTTTAAATGGGCGCAGCTTTAAATTCTCACGCGCTCCTCAAGGATTTACAGAAAGCCCCAGCATCTACAGCCAAGCATTGAAACGAGAACTTGACAGTATCCACATGCCAGTCAATACTGCACTGCTTCAATATGTCGATGATCTGCTGATCACCGCGAGAAGCGAGCCAGAATGTGAAAAAGCTTCTCTGACAGTTTTACATTTCCTAGCCGACAAGGGGCACAAGGTGTCCCCTTCTAAGCTGCAATTCTGTGTTCAGCGAGTTATTTATCTTGGTCACTCGCTGTCCAAGGAGGGAAGGCAGCTTACACCAGATCGCATCCAGTTAATTGCTAACATGTCAATACCCCAGACACAAAAGGAGGTGCGGGCTTTCATAGGCCTCACTTCATATTGTAGGCAGTGGATCCCTCAGTACGCATTTCTAGCAAAACCACTCATTCAGTTAACCACACAGGAGGCAGCCACATCGACTGTTCTCCCTTGGACTCAGGAACATACACAAGCTTTTGAAAGCCTAAAGGAAGCTTTATGTCAAGCACCTATTTTAGCAACACCATGTTATAGCAAACCTTTTACACTCTTTGTTACAGAACGCGAAGGTACTGCCTTGTCAGTACTCACTCAGGATCAAGCAGGATCATGCAAGCCATGTGCTTATTTTTCCAGTACATTAGATCCCGTAGCTCAGGCTTTGCCTGCATGTCTGAAATCAGTGGCAGCGACAGCTTTAGCAATCAGACAAAGCGATGCCATAGTATTAGGACACCCATTGACAGTTCAAGTACCACATGCAGTAGAGGTTCTTGTGAACCGAACACAAACACAACACTTGACCATAGCAAGACTTACCGGTTATGAACTGACATTGTTTCAACCACACATAGAGATCCGACGGTGTAATACATTGAATCCTGCTACACTATTACCTGTAATTGGAACAGACCCACTAGCTCATGATTGTGTTGAAATCATTGAAATAAAGACGAAACCTAGACAAGACTTGACAGACGTTCCATTGTTAGATCCAGACCTGACGTTGTATGTAGACGGATCATGCATGAGAGCAAGTACAGGAGATTTAGTGGCCGCGTATGCAGTCACAACAGACACTGAAGTTATTGAGACACATTGTATAGATACTCTGTCAGCCCAAGCAGCAGAACTTATTGCTCTAACGCAAGCCTGTATTCAAGCCACAAATAAGAAAGTTAATGTATACACTGACTCACGTTATGCAATCGGAGTTGTACACGACTTCGGCGTGCTGTGGCGAGAGAGAGGTTATCTAACGTCCCATGGTGCCCACATTCAGCACGGGCCCCTCATTCATGCTTTGTTAGACGCAATACATCTACCCACTGCTATATCGATTATGAAATGTAAAGCACACACGAAGGTTACTGATACCATTTCTCAAGGCAATGATTTAGCTGACAGAACAGCTAAACAGACTGTTCAGAATCGCACATTAGACATGACAAAGCCAATAGTTCAGACACCAACACAGTGTATGACAATTAAGGATCCCGCACTTGACGTAATTGACATACAGACACATGCCACAGCAGAAGAAATAAAGAAGTGGACTGAACTAGGAGGGATCCAGACAGATCAAGGGTGGATGACAAAGGAGAAATCTGTATGGTTTCTCCCTGATTCCATGGTTCAAGCCATTATAGCTACAGTTCACAGTCCAGCACATTTAGGAGAGAAGGCTATGCTAGACAGCATTCAGCACATTTGGTTCAACAAACATTTACGAGCAGCAGCTAAACAAAAAGTTCGCACCTGTATGATATGTTGTCAGTTTAATCCAGGAAAGAGTGTTCCCGTAGAGCAGGGTGGATTTCAGCCTCCTGACCATCCTTTTGAAGTCCTCCAGATGGATTATATTCAGATGGAACGTTGTCGAGGATTCAAATATGTCCTCGTAGTTGTCTGCGCTCTCTCCCGTTGGACAGAGGCGTATCCCGTATCAGATTACACTGCCCCGACTACTGCCAAGCAGCTAGTTCGAGAATTCTTCCCACGGTACGGTTTACCACGTGTTGTATATTCAGATAACGGTCAGCCTTTCTCATCCGAATTAATGAAACATGTCTCACTCTTGTTGGGATATCAGTGGAAATTCCACTGTGTCCGACACCCCGAGGCAGCAGGTCTCGTAGAAAGACATAACCAGACACTGAAAATCAGACTGTCCAAAATATGTAGAGAGAAAGGTGTCGACTGGATAGTAGCATTACCAGTTGCACTCTTTTACATGAGAATGGTAGCACACTCTAGAACAGGGCTATCCCCGTATGAGGTGATCTTCGGTAGACCGCCGAATATGTGGGGGACGCCTATACCACGTAAAATAACTGATGTTGACTGTAATATGCTGACAGATTACTTGGCTTCCTTGATGTCTGCACTACAATCTTCTCGTTCACAGGTAGCTGCCGCCTTTCCCGACAACACTGAGGCGAAACCCCATGACGTTGTTCCGGGTAATCTTGTCTTTGTGAGAAATTTCGACAGGAAAAGTCAATTGGAGCCCAGGTGGAAAGCACCCAAGTTGGTCCTGTTGACCACAAGAACAGCCGTGAAGATCGAGGGACGAAAAGGGTGGATTCATTCAAGTCACGTCAAAAAATTTCATGGACTACCTTCAGATATAGACACTGTGCCCTGCACTCCCTCACAGACTGATTCAAAACTTCCTTTTGTTGAAAAGAATAACTCTCAGTGCTATAAATTAAAGCTTAGGCCCAAACAGTCGAGCAATTTGATTGTTTAAGTCCTCTCCAAGGTGAAGCGGTTGAATTGTCTCCGACATGTACCCCTTGGACCTGAGTAGAGAAAATACCCGAGAAATGTTGAAACGACAGGCGTATTGTAAATCACTGCGTAGCTACTGTATGAGGACATTATTAATTTTGTTTTTATCGAGTATTTTAGTAATTATTACGAGTATGATTTTGCACATATATCATCCTATCTCTAGACATGTTTATAATGTTGCTGCAGAACATTCTTTTAGTGACCTACCGCCACATGAATTATCTTATAGACTTGCGCTGCGCAATAACACCTTCATTAGTATGTTACATCATTCCCATCAGACTAGTAATGCGACCAATTGTTGGGTGTGTGGCCGACTCCCTCCCTATCAGAATAACAAAGGAGTTCTGCCTTTCTTTCCACATCCATTCACACACAATGGCTCCTGTGGAGCATGGTTTAGTTTATTAAATTCCATAGACCCAGACACAGCAGTTTATCAACAACATTGGATATGGGGAAATCTGAATCTAGTTTTATTCAAAGTCTGTCACCCTAATAAGGAGGGTCACCCCAGTAGAACAGGAACTGATTTAGAAAATGAAGTGTATAAATTAGGTAATTTTACGCCTAATCTTATGATTCTGAATGTCAAATCCGAAGTTGAACTAATTCTGCCCACTATGTCAGTATTTCCAGTTAAGGGTGAATTATGTGTAAGAAAAGTTGGTTCCATACATATGGGCCATAGCCAATGCGTTACTACAGTAGAATATAGTGATCAAGGTAAATCTTCATTTAGAGCTTCTCGCCATTCTTACTTTATATGTGGTCAGACGGCATATATGCGTCTGCCTCTAGATTGGGATGGTACCTGTTACATAGCATTCCTTTTGCCACCTGTTTTCCTAGCTCCCCCTGATTATTATCGAAATGTTCATTTAGTACACAATAGAGAGCAAAGAGATCTCCCAGTTGTCGATTATACTGAAACAGCATGGGACAAGTATGTAGATTTCAATAAAGGTATCTTTCCCTATATAGGTACAATATCAAATAGTAAGCTGATACGCAGACTCACCAAGACTCTTGAAGCTGTAGTAAACGAGACTATAGCCGCCCTAGGCAATCTGACAGAGGAACAATCAGTGATGAGAATTGTTGTTCTCCAGAATCGTCTTGTCCTTGACGTCATCCTGGCCGATAGGGGCGGAGCTTGCAGGGTCATCGGATCCAGCTGCTGCATATTCATACCAGAAAATTCGCCATCTGTATATAAAGCTATAACACGCCTTCATAAGATTGTAAGCCAGATACACGAGAATCCAGGCACTTGGACGTGGTCCGGGTGGTTTTGGAGTGTGATATCAGCCTGGGGATGGAGAGTTTTATCCTTCCTAGGTATTGGCCTTCTTATGCTCTTCAGTTGTTGTTTATGCCTGCAAGGTGGACCAGCGATTTGTGGTCTGTGTGCCACATCATGCATTCCACATCACAGGTCCCGTTCAGAATGCCGGAAGAAGAAAGAAGAAGAAATGATGCTCCATGAGCAAATCAATGGAATGATGAAGATTGATGTCTCGTGAAGGGCAAGAAGGGGACAAGGAGGGAATGTGGAAATGTGGATTTTCCTGATCAGTTATGTCCCCTATCTTGGACCCCAACGGTTCTATATGCATGTTACAAGTACATGTATGTTCCCTCCAGTTCCAGTTTTTAAGACGCAAACATATGTGTGTCTACCGTCAACATGTTCTCTGTCAGATCCGCCATCAATGGGCTGGATATTCGATTCCTAAGTATGAAAGGCCACCGACTTTATATGGCTAAGTTACTTCATTTTTACAGTTCAGGCAAGTAGGCCCGATTCTGTCCTCAAAGCCTTTCCCTGCTTTCTGTCTCTGACAGCTTCAGCTTGAGCTCGCATCTGTATCCATGAACTTTGTCCTACTCCCTGTGCAGCTAACGGTGCCTGCCTCGGCCAGTTTTCGCCTGTCTGCCAAGAAGTTGTATTTCACCTTCGAATTATCTATTTTGCTCTCCAGCCGATGCATTCCTGTCCAGTGATTTAGGTAAACATTTCCTTTAGCTCACAAGCAAGGGACTCAGCCTTTCCGTCCTCCTGCAAGTGATTCATAGCCCTGTTGCCATGGAAAGTTTTCTATCCCTCGCATCTCATATAGACACTTAGACGCTTGTACACGTACACAGTCAGTATAGAATAAATTCTGTCCGAGAGTCTCTTCCTTGTGGATAACATAGTTCTTTAAACATAGGATGTTAGATATGATTTGGGATTAGGTTGACTTGACCCCAGACTTCTCGTCTCCACATGTAGAGCTAAATGTCAAGTCCCCTTCACCCCCTAGTTGCACGTCAATTACACGTCATGCTGCCGCGCGCGCATCTATGCCAAGTATTATCTTATAGATCCACCTATGTCTGATAATTCTAACCAATCATGTTTCTTTTATTCCTTATTACGCCTAGTTTCGATTATGTCACTGTTTTGTCACTTTTCTTATCAAATGTTACGCCTTCTACATTCGTTTCATTGTAATGCACTTATTATAAAAATACATGTCTGTTAATAAATTATTGTACTTCACTTCCTGAACCCTCGTGGTGACGGAACCTGAGGGCCGCGACTCGAGTCGGCCATTTTGAATGGAATAAAGCCCATTAGAAAACCTCTTATACCACGGATTCTGCCTCTTGTTATTTTGAGCTATTTACTTTATTTTAAGATTCCGTATGAAATTCAGTCCGGTATTTTTATTTACCACAATAGGTAAGCCCTGTTTAGGATGTAGAACTGAATGTTCTTGAATTGAGAATTGCAGGAGACCTTCTGGGGAACTCTAGCGCCCGGCTCCCTGAGTGGACTCATAATTTAAAATAAGAACTTATGGTAACGTTGGATTTTAAATAGTAAGTCAGAAAATGACACTTTTAGAAGGTTGGAATTCTCATACTTTAACCATTCTGCACCACTGTCTGTCTCTGAATACACAACTCGGGTGGGTGACAGCTGGGTTTTGTGCTTTGCCTCTGGACAAACACACACAAAGGGAGCTGGAGTCTTACACTCACATCCTGATGGGCCATCATCAGAATGATTGGACTTCCTTGGCTAGATTGGGAGGGAGGGCCTGACACTTGCACCTGAATAGGGCTATGCCTATCCTCACATAAAGAGCTGCATGGCCCCCTGTAGTGAGTCTGGAGCCAGGGCAGGAAAGGCAGGGACCTTGTGTCCTTCAAATGCCTCTTTAAAGTCCCCCCACTTCAAAGGCACAACTGGGTATAAGTACTGGACCGCTGACAGCACCAAAACAGTACATTTCTGGATCTGAGGACACTGTACCAGGAAGAAGGACTGCTTTGCGGTGTTGGCCTGCCTGCTGCCTCTTGCCTAGGAGTCAGAAGGACTGGACCTAGATCTATACATTGTCCAAGAACTTAAGTAACTCCCAGGGCTTGCCTCATGTTTTGATGTCTGAAGGCCATCAAAGACTTCTTTCAACTCTGCTTCAGCTGCTGGTCTCTGCCAACAGTGAGTCCTACCAAGCCAAGAGGAGCCAATCAGTCCTGTGCCTTTGAAAGTGGTTTCTGCTGCTGTTTTTCTACAAACATCGATGCAGTGATGACTTTACGCTGATCAGAACTGATGCAGCGCCCTTTGACGCCAATGCAGTGCTGATTCAAGAACATCCCTTTGCAGCTCGACGACAAAGCGGGACCTGATTGCAAGGCTTGATGACGACACAGTGCCTACATCGTGAGGGGTTGGACTGCGACGGGCGACCCCAGTGCAAGGCTCAACGTCGATGCAGTGCCTGCATCGTAAGGGGTTCGACGACGATGCGGGACCCAACTGCAAGGCTCAATGATGACTCGTCTAGCCGACTGCGTGGATCGGAACCGGTGCATTGAGTCTTTGACGCCGATACTTGCTCCATCCAAGGTACTTTTTTAGTAGGCCTGCCTGGGTCCTATAGCCAGCCTTCCCTCCATCTCAGTTTGCCTGAACTTTGGATTTAACCCTGTCCAGCACGACCTCAAGTAACCCCTAAGCTCTATATGCTTTTAAGCACTATATTGCAGTTTATTCTTCAAACATTCATATCTCAAGTTCTTCGTATTGCATTTTTCTCGTTTTGGGTCTTGTTTTATTTATTTGCCTTAGTTCTTTTTTTCTAACTAGATGTGGATTCTTTTTGTGAGGTGTGTTCACTGTTTTACTGTAAAAAGTGTTGCACAAATACTTTATACAGTTCCTCTAAAGTTTAGCCTGCCTACTCAGTGCCAAGCTGCCAGAGGGTGAGTACAGGTTAATTTAGGGTGTGTATCTCACTTACCCTGACTAGGATTGCGGTCCCTACTTGGACAGTGTGCATACCTCTGGCAACTAGAGACACAATTTGTAACAATATGCATGTTTCTTCTTTTAACCAGCTACAGACATGATTCCACCTCCTCCTGGCATAAAATGAACTCTAAATAGTATTGAACTCCTCTCTGGAGTAACGCTATATCAATATATAAAAAAACTAAGGTTAAACTTTACACATGCAAAAATAAAGCCAGTACTAGCAAAATCCCACGAAGCTATGTTGCTGGCATTGGAACCAATGACCTGTAGATTAAGCATAGATCACAATAGAAGTAACTCAATCTCCTGAGCTATTGCAAGTGTTTTTCCAACCACAACACACAGACATCCGTTTGTACAGACCTTAAAGGCTTCAAAAATGGGCATTTTTTTGGCTCCATCCATCTTCCCATGGCATCCCACCTTTTTTCCCGCCAATGCAACCTTCATCAGTATCTGCAGAGTATTTAATTTTCAAATTTTTCACAATGTATTTTGCCCCACTTGTGCACTTCTTCAGGGTAAATACGTATCTATACGGATATAGATGTATAATAAAACGCAACTTAACATATGAATCGCTTGCTCTGTGAGTTGTTAGTACATGGTGTACCACACCAGTTTCACCACCACTTAATTTGTTTTGTGTTGTTACTGAATTATCTGAAAAACGTTTAATTAATCTATAAAAAAAACATTCGATTCACATTTGACATTATCTAAACATTTACAAATTCTCCTCAATTCAACTTCTACTGCTTTGTTTTAGAAAATCCTTTAATTGATTTTAAGTCTCAGATCATTATGGATCCTGAGGAAGAGGTGGATGCCACAGGAGTGACCGAACCATGGGGAGAGAAGGCTGTGGTGGGCATGTTTTATCGGGAGAGAGGACAGCATCAGAACACCTGCTATACCCCTCAGTGTGATGACCGCGAAAGAGATGAGCCAGACTACAGAATATGAATTCTCTTATGCCACATCTGTACTGCTGTGTCGGGGTGGAGGGGAAACTCTTTAAGCTTACTTTACGTAATGTATACAGTTGTAAAAGACTACTGCTGCCTGACTTGGGCATACAAACTTAGTAAAGATATATTTAAAAAAAAGTCTCACATCATGAATATTGGCAGAAAAATCGAAAAGAGTGCATCATTTGACTATTGTGCATTATATACATATTTCTCAACATTGTTCCAAACCATGCAGGACCGCAATTTCTTTTTAGGGGGTCGAATCACTGTCCTTTCACAGGGACTCTCTCATCCCCCTCAAGGGTCAGTTATCCTAACTAACATGTCTGTCCTTTGTTTAGGTCTTCTGTTAGCTTTTCATTTTTACATGTTTTTTTCATATATTGTTCACCCGCGACCGCTAGCTCCAAGAAATCTTTCTTCCGCTGTGCCACACCTGGGATGGGACACTCGGAGGCACCTAATGTATGGTAATTAATTTTTTCGCAAGGACAGAATTCAAGGCCCACAGTCTTGGCTTCTTTTTACAGTGCTTAAGTTTCAGCTATATCTCCAGCGAGCAGGTTTTAATGGCTAGCTTCATTTTCATTCCAAGTAACTCATTAAACAGCAATCACCGCACCCCTCCAAAACTCTGGTACCTTTTGATATTCCCATAACAAGTGTAAAAAACATATAGCACGGGTCCCTCGAATCTACCACATGCAGGCATGGTGCCTGGGTATATCAGGGCCTGCTTACTTGGCGTGAGGTATGTTTTATGTAAGTAGTTAACTTGTATTCATTTAAAGTGGGTGTTAGAGCAGATCTTCTTAACCTGTTGACTCACTTTTGATTCCCGGATTGCCATCTCCTCCCCGCAGTCTGCCTCCCATCTAATGAGGGCCTGCTCCGCATTCCCCCCTCTATCCTGCACTAATGCTTCGTACAATACCATAATCAGTCATCTATATCCTGCTATGTCCAGCCGTCTCTGCATCAACACATGTTCTGTTGAGGTCTCTAGGAATGTATACGGCGGGGGTGCAGAGGCAAAGGGAATCCTTCATTTGCATGGGGCACACCCCCGCCAATAAAGGAATGCCCACTTGAAGACAGCGCTGGCGCTTTATGTGCACCAGCGCTGTTGGTATTGCAGAAGGGGCCACACAAGCATCTGGGGCCTCTTCTGTAATACCAAAGTGCCCCAGAGCGCGCAGAGCGGGCACAAAGGCCCATTGCGCTCCCGGGGGCACTTTATGAAATACGGCCCCAAAAGTGCAGGCTGGTTGCCGCCTTCACTGTGAAAACACAGAGCGGCTGTAATGCAGCGGTGCTGTTTTTCACCTAAATGCGCTACCCTGGGGGCAGCGTAAGTTTGCAGCTACCCAGGGGCAGCACATTCAACGTAAAAGTGTGCATTTTCATTGTTTTCGCTGGGCGCACCTTTTTAAAGGTGCGCCCGGCGCAAACAATGAAAATGCGCTTTATGTGTAATGTTGGCCCAGGTGGGCTTGTTCAAAGCCGACTCACCTGTGGCCACTTATATGCCCATTACCTACCATGGGGTAATTATGTGCACTACTGTATTCTCCATACAAACTAGCAGCACTGTGCCCACCCCACCCACCCCATTATGGGGAGTTATGTTGTTACGTTACAGACCTATCTTGTTAGGATTCGCTCAGTGGGCGAGATCTCTTACCACCAGGGGCATATTCTCTTCCTCGTTTACTTCAGGGAGCAGCCAAATTCAGGCACTTTCTCCTGAGTACCAGTTCCTTTCCTTCATGAAAGAACTCCTGTAGTTTGCACCAGTTTATCACTGCCCCGTTTCATGGGTCCTCACCTCCAGTCTGACACTCTACTTTTACCCAGAGGGCAGCAGTGGTGGCCGCTATTTAACGGGGTGGTGGGTTGGGGCGGTAAATGAAAAAGAGAAAAAAACACAACTGCAGGCTGGCTGACGCACTCTCCTGCCCCTCTTTGGCTCCTCAAAAGCAGGAAACACCCAGGTTCCTGATTCTCCTAGCCAATCACAACTCTGCAATGCAGCATTGTGATTGGTCTGAGCGCTGTGGTTTGGCACTCAGGCGGGGAATGGGAGCTTGGGTACGTTCTCCACCCAGGCTGTAATGGAGCCTGGGTGGAGAAGATGCAAAGTGAGCCCGAAACAGTCAGCCAAACATTCATGTGCACTTGCAGTGTGCAAACCACTCTCCCTCTGGCCCCTGCTCTGTCAGCCCCGCCTTGCACCGGGAAACAGAAAACTAAAATCCTAATATCGTTGGTTGTTGTCATTTTAGTTTTCCTTTAACTACTGCTCACAGGGCAGTGGAGCGACGCTTCTCCATCTTAGCGGAGGAGCCATCGCTGTCAGTGGGACACGCACCAATAGGGCCTCCCTCTGCATCTCCTGACATAATCTTCCATCTGGGGCACCACTCCTCTCAATCTGGGCTGGGGAAGGCCAGAGCACATCCCCTCAGCACTCTCCCCCGAGCACCAGCAGGCCCGCTCCCCGACTGAGAGTCGATTACAGGCCTCCCCATTCTCACTCAGCAGCATGTCCCCAGGAGGACGGGCTCAATCCCTGCCTGTCGTGCCGAAACAGGGTCTACGAACTGGCCTCCAGTGTTAGAAGTGGGGGGGAACGGAAGGGCACGGCGTGCCCCTACTTTTAAAAATTATGCTAGTCCGTTCCCCTACTTCTTGAAATAAAAAAAGCGTCCCGGGACTGCTCTAATTCAGGCCCGGTTCTACCGGGTGGGCCGGGCCCACCCAAACTGGAGCCTTGGCCCTTGCAGTAAGGGCTGGAAGGGAGGCGCGCAACGCCACGGGGCTCAAAGTGCTTCAAAGCCCCCCTCCCACCCCACCTCCTCCCCCGTCGTGGTGTGTGCGCCCCGGCGCGCACACACAGACAGTTTCAGAGATTATCGCAGCCCGCACCCGAGTACTTCACAGGTCTTTAAAAGACCATTTACATGTTAACGAGGCTTAGTTTATTTTTTTACCCCTTCATCTCCACCAGGGGCATGGCGAATAAGACAAATCCTTTCGTTGGCACCGGTAACCTTTGCCGACTGTCCTGCTGCGTGGATATTCTTTTTCTATGCAGCGCAGGAGAAAAGAAGTTTGTTTATTTTGATTCACCTTTCCCACCCCCTGCAGCTGCTTATCACTTCAGGCTGCGACACTAAGTTTGAATAATGGAGTAGGTAGGAGAATGTGTCACTATTTGTTTTTCTATTTAAAATCTGCACAGGCCCAGCAGGACATGTACTTCGTGTGTGCTTCATTTAATCCGTTTTTATCGTTATCATGGCCGATGCAGGACAACAATAGGACAATAAAAGATGCCCCAATAACGCTGGTGATGAATGATCCTGCTGGAGAGCAATCATTTGTCTGTTAGTAGTTAAGTGCAGATGAACTGTATTTTATGTGGAAGCTCAGTGGGTTACAGTCATTGTGACAGAGATCCTCGTGTTACTTGCAGTTCAGAAGTTACAATCCTAACATAGGACACTGACCAATGAACTGTCACCAAAGAGCTGCCTACAAACATGAATGGTATAGTTAGAACTTCGCTTTCTTTTTTTGTCATATAGTTAGAACTTCCCCAGTCTTTCATTATTCTAATGTTGTTAAAATGAGTATCTTTGGGCAGATATACATTTTTATCAGTAAAGCCAACCCCTAACCACTGGAGTACTCTTTAAATCCTGAGTTTGTGCTTCTCCAGACCAAACCCTCTTAAAATAACTGCCCACCAGTATGGATGACATGTGATTCATACACCTTGTAATCCTCATTGGCTTATGTGACATTCCCTGTAGACTGATTTACATACTTTTATGATTCGTTGTCTCTGTATAATGTGTGCGTGGTGGAAAGTACTGACACACACTACACTGATATGAGTAGCGCTAGACAACAAATGAAATGCATATGAGAGAGGGGCTTCGGAGCGATGAGGGGCACTGTTGGAGGGTGGCAGTGAGGGAATCCGAGGAGGAGGTAGTGGGAGGGGCTATGAAGCGATGAGGGGCACTGTTGGAGGGTGGCAGTGAGGGAATCCGAGGGGGAGGTAGTGGGAGGGGCTATGAAGCGATGAGGGGCACTG
The DNA here is from genome assembly GCF_964204655.1 of Triturus cristatus. Lineage (NCBI taxonomy): Eukaryota > Metazoa > Chordata > Amphibia > Caudata > Salamandridae > Triturus > Triturus cristatus. The sequence continues at coordinate 823,046,870 of NC_140591.1, forward strand.
TTGGAGGGTGGCAGTGAGGGAATCCGAGGAGGAGGTAGTGGGAGGGGCTTTGAAGCGATGAAGGGCACTGTTGGAGGGTGGCAGTGAGGGAATCCGAGGGGGAGGTAGTGGGAGGGGCTATGAAGCGATGAGGGGCACTGTTGGAGGGTGGCAGTGAGGGAATCCGAGGAGGAGGTAGTGGGAATGGCTATGGAGCGATGAGGGGCACTGTTGGAGGGTGGCAGTGAGGGAATCCGAGGAAGAGGTCATGGGGTGGAGGGGGGAGGGGGAGCTAGGGAGAGATGAGGGGCACTGCTGGAGGATGGTAGTGAGGGATTCTGAGGAGAAGGTCACGAGGGGGAGGGGCTACAGAGAAATGAGGGGCACTGGTGGAGGGTGGCAGTGAGGGAATCCGAGGAGGAGGTCAAGAGGGGGAGGGGCTATGGGGAGATGAGGAGCACTTGTGGCGTATGGCAGTGATTATTGGTGCGGCGCCAAAAAAGACTTTCGCATCAGCGCTAAAGCCGGCCCTGTCATGGCCATTCTGTTTTTGTTTATTTAATTAGCAGTCGGGTCATAAGGGCTACTGTGGAACATACTTTAAAGTGTGTGCTAATTATATTTACTGCTATATTCAATGTTTTAAGTTTGATGGTGATTTTACTAATGTTTTTACCGGGAAAAATGAAAGTGTAGCCCGATGGTGCCTGATATGGGGCTGGGGCCCAAGGTCAGCTGTGAGATAAGGTGCACTGGGTTTCCGTGAGTCAGATCAGATTCTCTTGAAGAGTTCCTTTGTCTCTAAGCCCTGCTTAACACATGTGTACAGGAGGAGCCCTATATTCATGTCCTCAATGTTTGAGACAAAATATACTCACTGATTTCTGAACGAGAGTAAAAGCGTTAAGGTAACATGTCGTTCCTGCTTATATTTTGCATGCTTTACATAATCCTGCATTCCCTATGAGTATTTGCTTTTCCCAGAATGTTGTTACTTTTTTTCAGGCACTGCATAATTTGAAATGAGTCACATCCAGGTGCTTATAATGGGGCAGAATTGGGTTGTAGCTGAAGACAGTGCGAGTTTCACTCAGTGGGGCAGAAGGGTGTTCGGTGGGGATAGGATGTGGCATTATGGCCAGAGCTACCAAATTTGGAACTGGGGAACCTGGTTCAGCCTTCATGCCTTGTCCATCAGACCACTCCTGAGGGAGCACCCATGATAGACTTTAGAAGGCCCCACTAGACCTTAGAAGCCCTGGTCTCTTAGCACCAGCAGGTGAACCCTACCGGTGGCCAGTTGGGTAAACTTGAAGCCCTGTCCACCACAATTCATACTGAAGTTCACCACCAGTCTTGCGGGCAGGTCTACAAAGCAGCACACCCTAGAGCAGCAGTGGCTTTGACACGCAGTAGTTTTCCTGCAATAATAAAAGTCTCGCACACAACTCCCACGGGTTTTTGACGCATTCATAGATTTACAAGGATTTGTAATCCTGGGAATGCGGCAAAATCTTGCGCTGCCCCAGAGGAGGCATAACTAGGAGAAATATCTTTATTTCTCCTTGTTTTTTCCTCTTTCAAACTGTGCTTTATTCTGCAGCCCACATAGAAAGATGAAAAAGCCTCTCAAGATTGTTTTTGTGCAGGATGGGGCACCTTCCTGTACAAAAACAATCCTGCATGCAAAGGAGGCACCCTGGCACCATGGGGCAAGTGTGCCTGCGTTGAAGCTAGGCTGTCGAAATGGCGCCAGTGCAGGGGGAAAAGACCGGAATGCACCATATTGGATAAATACGGCACATTCCCGCCCTTTCCCTGTGACGCAGGGCAGCGCAGCAAAGTAACTTGCTGTGTTGCCCTGCGCCACCATTCCCATAAATATGTCCCTAAGCTCACAAATAGTAAATTGACCACACTAATTATCTGTGTAAGAGCATGTATTGGTAAACACAATGAGCCACTGACCTTTTTCTTAGACCTTGTTGAGTTGCCAGGCACAGCAGCAGATCTAATCTTAGATACCTTACTTGCATGCTTAGAGAGACACGGTTTTACTGATGAGTATTTAAAAAGTCATTTGGTTCAGCTCATAACAGATGGTGCTTCCAATATGATAGGTAGGAAATCCAGTGTGGCAACTCTTCTGAAACTGAAATATCCACAGTTGAGTGTATGGCACTGTGCTAACCACAAGCTGGAGCTTACTGTGGCTGATGTTTGTAAAGAAGTCGCAGGCATTAATTAGTTCAAAGTTTTTTTTGATAAACTATATACCACCTACCATGCCTCTCCGAAAAATCAGAGAGAGCTTAGGGAATGTGCTCTGGAGGTAGAAGTAAGACTTCTGGCAATTGGAAAGGTGCTAGATGTACGTTGGGTTTCCTCAAGTGAAAGATCTGTGAGAGCTGTTTGGAATAACTACAAAGCACTTAGTAAACATTTCATGGAATCTTCCGAAGACTCAACGAGGAGTGACATTTAGCAGAGGAAATATGCTGGTTTAAACCGTTTATTAACCTCCCTGGTGTTTGTTGAAAATATGGGCATTTTATATGATGCTCTCACAGAATTGGGTGACCTATCCAGAAGGCTGCAGCGGCGTGATATGACCATATATGAAGCCGATCGTTCATTACAGATGCAGATTTTAGTGTTTGAATCAATGGCTGATTCACCCGGGCCCTTTGTTTGCTACAACTGCATTAGATGCTGCTGAGCGGATGCAGTTTGCTGGTGTAGGACTGCAACAGAACAAAGGCTGTGTTAGCATCAATAGGGCACAGTTCTTTAGGAGCTTAGCAAATAACCTGCGAAAAAGGATGACAATGTCTAATGCATCAAATGTTTCTAGATGCACAACCACAAACAATGATGAAATAGAATACAAAGAGTTAGTACATAGAATAAAACTCCTACAACCAGTTTATTGGCCAGATCCAGTAGACATCTTATACGGTGAGGGAGAATTACAAAACCTTTTTAGCAGGTTGCATGTATTTGATACCAGGCAGTACATCCTTGGTTTCAGAGAGTACAAACAAAATAAAAATTGCATCTCTGAAAGCCTGAAACCATTAATGCACATTATAAACACCTTTTGTACCTCAACTGCTGAATGTGAACGGGGCTTTAGTGTAATGAATGATGTGCTCACACCACTGCGGAACAGAATATCAATCAATCGTCTGTCTTCTACAATGTTCATAAATATCGTGGGGCCACCTGTCATAGAATTTAAACCTGAATTTTATGTTCAGAAATGGTTAGAAAAAGGGAGGAGAAGTGCAGATGAAAGAATCTGCATGGCTCGGAGACAAATGGCTTATGCTTCCACTTATAAGCGTATTTGGAATATTCTGTGATTGGAAACATGTCCCACATTGTAAATGAATTAAATATAAACAACTTATATATTAAACCTCAAATAAACATGTTTATTGATTCTTTGAATTAAAGAACGTTATAAGCTGTAACTGGTCAGTGAAATGCCAAACGTTCAAAAATTGGTATGTTTTGCTATTTCTAGCCACACCTCCGACTCCGCCCACTAATCTAATCCTTGGGTTATTCCCGCCCCCTGAGTCTCCGCCCACAGTTCCCCTACTTTTTTTTCCCCACTTCGACCACTGCTGGCCTCCCATCTACCATCCAGCTGGATCAACAATGCACCAGAATGGATGAAACAGTCCACCCATGGGTGCCACAGGTCACAGTACATTTCAGGACGGGGACTGCTAAGCACCAGCAAAATGACCACTGGGACCGCCTTGTTGCGCCTCTCCTCCCCACTCCATCTCACAGCTTTCCCAACTGATTCTTTGGCCTAGCAAGCCACAGCCTCTCTTTTTATTGGTTACTGGCTAATTTTGCAGCTGATTTTGTGCTGCTATGGATGGAATTGGGGAGGATGGAGCTCCTTAGCTTTATGACCTGTCGGCTATCTTATCCAGCCACCATATTTCCAACTTCTACTGCTTTTTTTTTTCCATAAGATGCCACAAGAAGCCTGTCCAACTCCATTCGAAAGCTAATCCAACACTGTGAACTAATCTATTAATTTATAGTTTCCATCTGTGTGCCATTTGCTGCCTTTACATTCATGCTGTTTTTCTATACCCTCACCACCAATGATCGTCGGGGGCTGAAACCAATATAACCTACTCACTCTAAAATATCTGCATAGCCACGACTCCTATTTTCTTGAGCACATTACAATTAAGTTGCTTTGAAATGTAAACAACAGCGTATTACATTATAAATCAGCGCCTAACTATAACCAGTGTATGTTCACTGCTCTGCTTAAAACTAACATCCTTTTGAGCTTTCCATTCTTTCTTCTCTGTTAAGAGCAGGCCGCCAACCTACACCAGGATGATTGTTACACGCCGCCTCACTAGTGCCTTTACAGATATTTTCTATTGCATACCTATTTATCCACACCTGTCACTGTCTCATTCCTCCAATTTGAGACCCTCTTCATCAAACACTTATTTCTGCTTAAATATAAAGCGCCTCTCGCCCATAAATATTCCTCCTCGCCTTCTTATTCAATAATGTCCATCCAACATCTATTGCTCTATGCCCCTAGCTATCATTCATGACTACTTACATATGTCAGACATAACATTGGTTGTTGCCTGAAGTTGCCACGTGACTTCTTGCAACTCAGGAGTAGCTAATTTCCTGCTTATTTCGATATCTGTTATCAACATTAACTATTCATACCTCAGACGAATCTCCTCATACTAAATGTAAGTCCTTCTCTCTCTTTGTCTAATACTGATACTAAAAAAATATCCTTATCTGGATTAAATTACCGTAATTTCTGGTACTATCGCTGCCTTATTCCATAGAGGTGCTACCATCTGACAATCCAAAAATTGCCAATTCTCTTCTCTTTTATGTAGACTTATGACAAAGAATGAAGGGCCAGATGTATGTAGCTATTTGCATATCACAAACGGCCCGATTCACAGGATCGGGCCTTTGGTGCATGGAAAATAATATTTTCCCATGTATCAAACCCTATTTTGCAATTCGGTAACCTATTACTGAATTGCAAAATGGGTTTGCGTATCAGTATTAGGAAGGGGCTTGCAAAACATTCACATTTTACTGCCTTCTTCAAGTAGGTGGTAACCTATTTGCAAAGGGGAAGGGGTCCCCATTGGAGCCTTTCCCATTTCTGAATGTATGCAAAAACGTTTTTTAGGAGCAGGCAATGGTCCCACAGACCACTGCCTGCACTTTAAAAACTAAAAGAAAACATAATTTTAGTTCCTGAAACGCATCCTATTTTCCTTTGAAGAAAACGGGCTCCATTTTTAAAAAAGCAAACACAGACATGGTGATCTGCAGTCCCCAGCAGGCCACCATCCCTGTGTTTTTAGTGATTCCCAGTAGATCGCAAATTGCGACCTACCTCATGGATATTAATGAGGTAGGTCAATTTGCAATCCACTGGGAATCGCAAACAGTGTAAAACATTTGGTTGTACATAGCTGCTTGCGAATTCCTAATAGTGAATTGCAAAAATTTGCTATTAGGTAATCGCAAACCTGATTCTATGTACATCTAGCCCGAAATCCTTATTGACAGCCCTCTGCTGTTCATTCTATCCTTACTGTTGCCCCTAAATAATATCTAATGTATAGATCACCTCTTTTCTTTAGTCACTGTCATGTAAAATAATCCATACATGGATTAAATGTACCTTTTAACTCTACATCAAGTTACTCAACTCCCTTCCTACATCTCCTACCCACTTGCCTATCTTTTTCATGACTGCATTATCCTCTTTCTTTATGTCTTCCCTATTGAATTGGAGCGTTCTTTTTCATGCCTTCCCTTCCATTTTTCAATGCACAAAACATGCCATGCTTGTTCTCAACAATCCATGCTAAATTTCAATGAAACACTGAGACCTATCTTATTAGTCAAACCAACAGGAGTGTTCAAGAATTGTATTCAATGGTATTCCTGCATTGCCAATAACTTATCCATATCACAAACTTTACTAGGTGGCGTGACTCGTCGCAAAATTTGGAATATAATTTGGCTGATGGTATGCCATAGATAGACCTTACCATGAGGACATTTTATGACATAAATGCAGTTCTTTGTACCACATGGGTTGAATGGGTATGTGAGAAAAGCCCAAGGGATCACACTTTATGTGCTACTTTGTGCATTTTATTTGTGCAGCTACAAGAAAGTACAAAAAATAAATTTTACTTTGTTTTAAAAGTCATCCAACTTCATCTTTAGTTTGTCCTCTAGTAGCTCATGATTTTACTGACTCTTCTAGAGTGACTGTTCTGCCTCATTCATTGTTCACAGAGGAGTGATTGCTCTATCGTTGCTGGATTTGAGGAGCGCCCATTATTACCTACTCAAATGGATTTTAGGATTGAAACCAGGAGAGCTTCCTGCACAGAAGGAGAAAGTGTTAATTCAGGTAGCACAGTAATACTACTGCAACAATAATCTGTATTAATATATCTTTGCCAATCCCACTAATCAATGAACCTATCTTCTCCCCAGATCCTAGGTTCTCCTTATGTGTACATGTCATTTACAATTTTAGTCAGGTTGACAATATCTTTCTTTTTTTTATCAATTGTATTTTCACTTTTATTAAAATATAAAGTCTACAAAATTACACATACAAAAACAATATGGTTTTCCACTTGAAGCGAGCAATACGATGCATAAGGAGTCACGGAAATATTATTACATTTGTTGGATACAGGTGATGATCTCAGTGTAAACCACACTAAAGAAACAGGTAAAAAATGAACCTGGACAAGCATATCCCAACATGAATTCTTGCTAATCTTCCCTCATAAAAGTTCAACTGACATACTGGAACGGACCAACTTGATCACTGCGCTGAACTGCACCTCGATCATAGTGGGCTCAGCAAAATCACTAGGAATCACACTGGACAAGAACTTGAATATGAGCGCCCACATCAACACACTGCCCAAAAATGCAAGGTTTCACCTGAGCTACCTGAGAAAACTAAAACCATTCCTAGATACATCAGACCTTAAAATGGCAGTTCAGGCACTAGTTATTTCTAGAATTGAGTACGGATGCTCAACCCTCTCCAGCCTACCCAAGAGCTCAACGGCTCCCCTAAAAGCTTGTCTCAACGCAGCAGTAGGACTCTTAACAGGTTCAAATTAATTCAACCACATCTCTCCGCACCACAAAGTGCTGAACTGGCTTCCATACGAAGCCAGAATACAACTCAAATTGGCATGTGTCTCACACAAAGTGTTACACTCTAACTCCCCAGCATATCTCGCCCAGAAAATCGTGCTTTCCGGAGGAGATAGGCACTCCCAGTCTGCCAGGGCTTTTGTTCTGAAACCTCCCCTCTTCCGGAGGAAGAAAACCTACAACAGAGCTTTCTTGGGGGGCGCACCCAGAATCTGGAACTCGCTGCCACCCAACATCAGAAGAATTCCTTGCTTGTCTAGAATAAAAAAGAAGAGAAGACTTTCTTAATGGGCAAATTTCTTCCTTAACACCCTCAGCGCATACACAGCTCAGCTGCCCAGCGATATGCTCTCTTCTTGACCTCTACCAGAATATGCCAATCGGGATATTCTTGATGTAGCCTATGCAATGTCTTTTATCATGGTTGTTGCTATTTCCTTTTGCTTCATTCGTACTTCACTGTCACTGGCAGAGACTGGTGCTGTGCAGTTTGTCTCTGCTCCCGCTAATGTTTGTTTTTCTCCCTTAAGTGGTACCCATGTTGCCTATTCCATCTCATTGCAATATCCTGTTTATTGCGGCAAAACGTTCACATGATTTTGTCTGTTCTGAACCTTTGTTAACATCTTGCCTAGCCTTGTAAAGAGCTCTGATACCCCAACAAGTCACGTTCGTGCTCTATAAAACACTAAATAAATAATTGACCATTTCAGCAACACCCTCCTCTCCCCTCCTCCTTTACTAGCCCTACTCAATCAATGCCACCCCGTAGCTATCAGACCCTGGGGGCATGACATTTGTCAAGCAGAGGGTCCATATTTTGCCAAAGGGGGGCTTTGCGTCTCGTACTGTGGCTGTCAAACTCTCCATAGCATAAAAATCTCAACTCTTGACCCACCACAAAGCCATAGTAGGGATCTATTGGCCTTTCCATTGGAAGGCAATCACCAGAAAACAATGTGTAATCCGTTTACCTGAAGCGGGGGGTGAGCGGGTAGAGTCACATCAGGAGTGCCTGAAGAGAGTGGGGATTGAGAGTAGCTTGCAGGATCTCAGAGTTTGATGGAACATCTGCTTCCAAAAATTTGCAACCACTGGCCATTCCAACCACATATGGATATATGGGCCCGAGACCCCCATCTCTGCCAACAGCTGTCACCCGTCCCCATCATGTGGTGCAGGCGACCCGGGGTGAGATACCAGCGCAATTAACTATTTATAAGCACTACACAGATGTTAGGCACTGTCTATATATTTTTCTTCCCCGAGATATATGTGTCAGGCAGTGGACTGTCTAAGGGGTATCCTTAACGGGCAGATACCAAAGTTTCCCTAGGTTATACATCCGGTATTAGACTTCATTTTGAGTATTTGTCACACTTGATCATTTGCCCTATTATGGCTACTCCAGAGCCATCTTTTGTTTTCTTGAATTCCTTGCCTAGGGGGTTGCTTTAGTCTTGACTGGCACGCTAGCCTAGGGGCTGATCCTCTCCTAGCTTGTCTCTCTGGGTTCCATTTTTCGATAGATTTTCCTCTATCCTGTCTTCTGATGTAACAGATCCAAGTGAACGGATGTGAGGATTGCATTCGAAGCATTTCCTCTTAAAAACTGGACACTGCCTAAAGGACTGGTCCTACTTTTCATATCTGTTGGCCCTCTGCACGCCCTGGTAGAAGGGGTTTGTGGCCCCTGTACTCACCCCTTAAAGGAAAGTATCCCTTCTACTCACATTCAGTCATGTAATGCATAACATCCTTGGAATCTTTTTTAACCTGTTTCTTTCATCACAGTGGGTCCTGTGCACTTCATGTGTTAGCTGGATCTGTGTACTTTACCTTGGCCACCTATATTAGTCTCATCCTATGAATCTCTATTATTCAAATGATCCGCGCCCGGAAATTGTTGGACGGACTGGTCTCCTTTGCCTTAGCATTTTGGTATCACGTGTGGTGTATATGGGATCTATAAAGTGGCTATCACCCTTAAGATCTCTGTTTCATTGCCAGCATCTTAAGTCAGTACTTGGTATACTATCTATCTGTCCTTCTATTTGGTATAATTTCGGTGCCCTCTCACATTGATGTTTAGTCACGCCCATGAGTTTGGGCTACTTAACCTCTTGTAGCATGGTGAAGTAAAGGCACTTATCTCCCACTTGTGCAGGTTTCTATCCTCCTAATATTTCCTTTAAACTCTGTTATGTTTCATGTTCTCTGTTGTCCAATCAAGGGCATGTCCTCTATTGCTCTATTGAATATGAGTATATTGTTAGTAATGTAGCCAGTTTCTGTTTCAGGTTATCTTTTCCCGAAGCTGTCTCCTATTGCACCCCCCCCCCCACACTCAGGGTCATATGTAGGTAGCTAAATACCGGTCGGTAACAGCCGAAAATCGTTAAATTTCCCATTACCGACCGGTATTTAGGCAATTCAGATGTAGGAGGCCGGATTTAAGGATTCTGTAATTTACCGAATCGTTATTTGAAGGAATCGGTAAAATACCGAATCGGTAAATTACCAAATCCTTAAATCCTATGTAGGGAGCACTCAAGTGAGTGCATTTTTGTTGTAAGGATTCGTTATTTACCACCAACTACAGGTTGGTGGTAAATACCGAATACCTTTTAAAAAGCAATTTTGTGCTTTTCTAAAAATGCCATGTGGCAGACATACATGCCCTTAGGGCATGTATGTGCGCCACATGTGCACACATGCACGATTCAGGGGTGCAACAGGGTGTCAATGTGACACCCTGCCACCCTTGAATATTCTCCCCCTATTACCGAATCGGTATTTACCGAATCGGTAATAGTGAATGGCTTCCCATTCATTCCTATGGGCCTCCAGGCCCATAGGAATGAATAGGAAGGTATTCCTTATTACCGATTCGGTAAATACCGAATCGGTAATAACGAATATTACCGAATCGGTAAAATTTACCGATTTTTTACCTACATTATATTTACCGATTCTTAAATACCGAATCGGTAAAATTCGGTATTTAGGAATCGGTAAATAGAAATTACCTACATATGGCCCTCAATCTTTTATTTTCCCTTGGGCCGAGAAGAAGGTGGTTGACTGCATTCGGTTTTCACACTGAAACATGCATCAGTGATTATAGAAACTGAATGTGAACTAGAAGACCGCATTTCATCACATAAGTTCTTATGATGTCCAAGAAAATACAACTTATAAGTAAACAACTTGATGACTAAATATATAGAGAATGGGGATGGGGAGAATGGGTGAGGAACAGCCGACTGAAGCTGAACTCGGACAAGACGGAGGTCCTCATCCTCGGATCCACCCCCTTGGCCTGGGATGACTCCTGGTGGCCGACTGCACTAGGAACACCCCCTACACCCACCGACCATGCACGTAACCTAGGGGTCATCCTCGACTCTACCCTCTCCATGACGGAGCAGGTCTCCTCCTCCTTCTTCAACACCCTCTGCATGCTTCACAGGATCTTCAAGTGGATCCCCACCGAAATAAGAAGGACGGTCACCCAGGCCCTCGTCAGCAGTAGACTGGACTACGGAAGCGCACTCTACGCAGGAGCCCCGGCCAAACTCCTGAAACGGCTTCAACGCATCCAGAACGCCTCCGCACGCCTGATCCTCAACATCCATCGCCGCTGCCACATCACACCCCACCTGAGAGACCTGCACTGGCTCCCTGTCAACAAGAGGATAACCTTCAAACTCCTCACCAACGCACACAAGGCACTCCACAACACTGTACCAACGTACCTCAACAGCCGACTCATCCTCTACACCCCCACCCGCCAGCTCCCCTCCGCAGACCGCGCCCTCGCCACCATCCCCCGCATCTGAAGAGTGACCGCCGGTGGCAGATCGTGCTCCTACCTCGCCGCCAAGACATGGAACACCCTCCCCATCCGCCTACGGCAGACCGAAGACCTTCTGACCTTCAGAAGACTTCTCAAGACCTGGCTCTTCGAACAGTAGCAGCTTCCCCCCCCCAGCGCCTTGAGACCCTCGCGGGTATGTAGTGCGCTTTACAAATGCCATGATTGATTGATTGATTGATTAATTGAACAGACTCAATACACTTTGAGGCTTGCTATACAGCATGGACAAGACAGTATAAAAAAATATATATACAACTAAAACAAATATGTTTGCATACAATCACTGAATGTTTCATCATAATCACTATACAATTTGGTCTTGTCTGGAGGTCTGTACACTGACTTTTTAATGGTATTTGGCTGATGGATGCTAACGGAATGTGTTATAAATGTCATGAATGTGATATGAGTGAGGATGTGCTTTTCTGCATCTTATCATCGCAGGGGCCCTCTTTTGTTTCTGTAGACTGTTACCCATAGGAAGCCCCTGTAGGTCTGGATTTGCCTAGATTTTCTGTACAAGAGGTTCAGCACAAAGGGTAAACAGCGCCGAAGACAGAGGTCACCCTTGATTGGTGCCCCTCGATTGCGTAATTGGGTCAGACATCAGATCTCAGGTCTCAATCTTCGTAGACTGTATTACAAAATCAGCCAAGATATAGGACTGTAAACGTGGGCCCAACTTCATCAGGGACAGGACCTTGGTCATACACAGACAGTTCACTCAATTGACTGCTATCTCTGCATCTATTTATAAAAAAGAAAAACTCAATTTATCAGATCACCGTGTCTCTCCTATCTCTCCTATGACGTCTCTTTATGCTGGAGCAGGAAGCACCGAGCTCCCAGGCTCCCCATAGCCTATCTGGTCTAAGCGCTGTGATTCGGCGCTCAGCCAGGGACTAGGGGGCCTGGGCATGTTCCCCATGAAGGTTGTAATGCAGTGGAGTACAAGCAAAGTGTGCATGAACGTTTGGAGGGCCCGAGACGGCCGGCCAAGCATTCATGCGCACTTGGAGTGGGCACACCACTCCTCCCCTGCCCTGCTCTGAGAGCAGAGCAGCCACGTCCACCTGCAGATTTACAGCAGCAGGGAAACATAAAATGATAATAACAAAGAGTTAGTATAATTTTATGTTTCCTTTATTCACACTGCTAAAAAGCAATAGAGTGAAGCTCCTCCACCTTAGTGGAGAAGCCACCACTGTGTATATCCTTGCGAAAGGGTAGAATAAGCTCTGCTGTTGCAAACATGATAAATGCCTCTAAACATAAGATTAACACTACCTAACATATAGAACCTGTCTATAATTCAATTATACTTCCACAAACTATTCCCTCCTCATACCAACCATGTTTTATTTGGATCAGAAACATATTCCCTTCTTTTTCTGTCCAAATTCCAAGACTAGGGTGAAATTTTGAGTATTGAATCACAGTCTTTCCTCAAATCAAATCTCATTTCTTCTGAACTACTCAATGTATCTTTTGACCGTTTCCTGTTATATTCTCTTATAAAATAATGCTCAGCTTCAGTCAATCTATACACATTCCGTATTTTAGTACTTATAGTGTTAATACTATGAAACAATAAAGGTTTTTTTGAACGTTCAAATGCTTTGAGTCTTCTAATAGCAAGAAAATGCTCTATTAAAACATTATACTCTGTTGCCTTTTTTTTTAATAATTCTGGTGCACTGTAAGTGAATAGTATATGAAACAAGACAGACTGTAGCTTAAAGGTAATTGCACATAAGTCACTCCTTCAGAAATGGAAGTAGGTGAGTACAAATATAACAATCAGACAAATTCATTAGGTCTTTATAATTCTTAAACAGCTAGTTTTCCTCAAATTCTCTACCATAACTAAGTATATGTTCTAGACTATGATATTTAAATTATCTTTTGAAAATATTGAACTAATAATAATGTATACCGAAGTATATGTAAACACTAACACACCAATAAAAAATGCCGAAATTAAAACTATAAAAAAATATTGAAAAGCCATGCAACTTCTTTCTTTTCTTGACAGCATTTCCTCCAGCCTTTTCTTAAAATAGTCTTTCAAAACAAATTTGATCCTCAAAGCAAAGTTGTAAAAAATTGAAAAAACAGTTCTTGTAAAAATGAAAACCTATCAAACACAAAACTTCTAAAGAGGAAAAATTATTTATGTTTTTAAAGGGTTAGAGATAATTTTTTCATCAGAAAACATATTTAGCATTGATTATTTCATAGCTCCTTTGTCATTTCACTTCAAGTTGGCTCTTGAGTATCTTCAAACAAAACTCAAAGACCTTCAAAGCAAAGTCTACTTCATTCAGTTTGACCGTCATCATATTCTCCCATTCAGGCGCTATAAACGTATTATTTGGTACTCTCTCATGTTGTTCTTCTAGTTGCACCACCAGTTATAAACTTCTCATATAATGCTTCTCCAGTGCTCAGCTCAGATTCTTTGTTAGCACTTTCTGTTACAGATTTAGCTGATTTTGCACCACTTTGCTCAGATCTGCATTGCACTGTTCTGCTTCTCTCGTACACTTCCAGGCAGACTAACTTGAATCAAGCTATCATCTTCTTCATTTCCTTGATCTGCTCAAGTTTCTTAAATTTCATTTACTTGATTTTCATTTGCTTGGTCTTGATTTTGCCCACACCCCCCTTTTGGATCAGTTTATCAAACTTGATTTTAACTTTGTGCGTCAATAGTTTGTTTTACCGTTTCTTCATCAGCAGCACACACTCTTTTGGTGTAGGATGAATGGATTTAATAATGCAAACCTCCACACTTCACAGCCGTCAACAAGATTGCTTAATAGGGTACCGTCCACCTCGACTCGAGGCAGGATTTTCTCACCTACTTTTTGATGAGGATGCATTCACCTGGCTGCAGATCATGACACAATTCTGTGTAGCTAGTTGCACCGAGTGCCAATATGTCCAAGAGTTGCAGATAGTACTCTAAGAATCCTCATGGCGATCCACATTAACATGCTGTGAGCATTTAACCTTTGCTTTTATTCAGAGTTCATTGCATATGTCGAAGCACACACTTCCACTAATTAGCCTTTCAAAACATTTCTGATCAATGCTTAATGTAGAACACAAGATCTTGGAACTTCTGATCAATATTCAATGCAGCACACAAGATATTCATGGTGTCATTTGTTCTCCTATCTCAATCGAAGCAGGCACTCCAAACCTAGGGATACATTTGAAAAGTTTCACCATGCCATCACGCCCCATGTGTGTAGGTTCATGCATCAATCTCAGCATCCACAGTAGCAGTGAATCAGACAAACCAAACCTCCGATCAGTGTATCTCCGTAAAGCGTCTTTGTCTTATTTGCATCCTGCTACTTCCCGCTTCACTCTTCTCCTTTTCTGACATCCCATCATGTACGTCTCTCAATTTGTCAAGAGTTTGCACTGATACACAGGTAAAGGCATTTGCATTTTCAACAGATTTAGATTTTTCATTTGTTTCCTTTGGTAATGCAGTACTCATTTTAGCACAACATTTAGCAACCTCGTCAAAGAAGTTGTTATCAAATGTAATCATGTCACACCATTTTCTTGACCAGCTCATTTTATTACTGCTATTTTCTTTGGTAATTTCGAAGCATAGACAAAAACAAGAATGTGTGATCCATTTTGAATTGGTGTCCCAGCAGAAGTCATGAAAACCTGCTGCAACCAAAACTCGCCAACATAATGCATCACTCCAAAACAGTACTGACTATCAGTGTAGATTGTAAAACTCAATGTATTGGCTATCCAGCAAGCCCTGTAAATGGCAATCAAGTTAGCCAAGTATGCCAAAGTTACATTACAAGTGTACAATGACTCCATAATACATGTCAACAGGCAAACAGGATATGCTGCTTGGAAAAGTCCTTGGACACATCTCAAACATGAGCCATCCACACATAAAACCAAATCAGACACATCTAGTGGTACATCTTGAATATCAGGACTTGGCTGGGTGAATAATTTGGTTACATCAATGCAATCATGATCAACATTATTCACCAGTCATCACGTTCATCTCTTGACAAGGTAAAAAAGTAGCCAGATTCCATATTTAACATCTTTTGGCAATGGTAAACAAGTAGGTGGATTCAGTATTTGACATATTTTGATTGATAGATTTTGAGCTGCCAATATCTACTTCCCATATTCAGTCAATCTGGTAGTTGTGAAATGCTTGGTTCTCATGCTGGGTAAAGTTTCTCCACTGAATGAGGTAATAACACAATAAATAAGTGACCCATAACAATTGATTCATTCTGAGTGATCATTAAGTATAATGGGGTTGCCCTGTGTCCCTCATAACCTGGGTATACAATTATAAAATACAAGTAATTATATAGTGTTATTCAATTCTTAATCAAGAATTGCAAACTGTGCTATTCATTGAGCATTGATAATGAGGGCCAAAAAATTATCCCTTTCACACAGAGTACGAGAGCTTCATATAAAGATACATCAAGCGAGTCCTATGCAACAAAATTAATTCTATAGCCCACGAAACACGAGACAGAAAGCAATTTCTCAATTCAATATATTGTTCAGCTGTCCATAACACACATAATACATACAATACATTAAATTATACTAACATATATCATGTGTAAAATGAAAAAATCCCAGTGGTTACACATACAATATGCAGGTTAGCTGACACAGGACATAGGCTAAAAAACCAAAAGGACAGCCTCCTACAGAAGTATTCACGAATACAGTGTATGTGTCCTGAAAACAGAAGGAGTTAAACATGAGTTTGCGAAGCAAACCATCAGCTGCCAAACATGGCTTGATTTTTACACAAACACCACAAATCTAATAGAAGGGTTTTGTGAACTCAACAAGGAGAACTACTGGGTGAAACTTATCAGATCACCACCAAGTGTATCCCGGCTGGAGGCCATTGTGACATGGAATATACTTTGATGATATTCTGCAAGACACAAGCACTGTGTTCCTGGATACTTCTGTTAGAGACTGTCCTTTTGGTATTTAGTCCTGAGGAAGACCCTTGTCGTAACAGTAACAGAACAGAAAGTGAACATCCTTCTTTTGCATGATAGAATAAACTAAACTTTTTTATAAGCAGATATTCCTAAAATAGGTGCCGTACACAAAGCATGTCTTAACTTCAGGAAGGCTTTCATTCATTCGCCATTTCAAGATATCAGATCTATGACATCACTATGTGTCAATCTGCGTAGTGACCTGACTTTTACCTTTGAGACATGCCTCCCCTCTGGTCGATTCAAGCCTACGGAGGTCTACATAATCTACACTAGGTGTGGTACTAACACAAGATTTCTGTTCACTATTGGCATCCAGGTTGGATTCTGACTTGTGGTGCTCTACTGCCGTTGTTAGAGAGGGTCCTGTGGTGCTATCCCTTTGTATCCATCTGCATGTTTGAGTCTATTTGTGGCAGAGTTGTTCATTGGAGGATTTTTCCTGGAAGGTTCTCCATCTGAATCTCCTTTGGACACTTGTGTATTGTATGTAGTTGGTGGTCCTCTAACTTTGTTTTTATACTTACAACTAAAGCCCTGGATTATCTTCGTTTCACATGCATTATAGGGAAAAGAAAAGTGGAGGCGAAGAATACGATGGAGAAATGCCCCCAAATCATTAGTCTGATTTTATGATCTATAAAAAATGCTGTGGGTGTATTTTCTGTAGAGATCTCTTGTGTAGAGGAACAGTCGACCCAATCAAGACAGGCCATAAAGGAGGCTGTGCATTAATAGCTCCAAAAAACTGAGCCACGCAGCTGTATCTGAAATCCGAAGCCCAGGCTGATCAGCAAGATATACAAGCCCAGACAGGATAATAAAGACTCTCGGGGGTGGGGATGCAGTGGGTGGGTCAAGGGCCAAAGTAAAAGGGGGTTGCCCCACAAGCTAGTAATAACACTACCAGCCAGCTGAAAAGGGGGCAATCAGCCTCTGTAATAGAGAGCTGCTCTATTCAGAAATTATTTAGCTAGCTGGAAACCACAATTTTTTCTTCCTTAGAGAATATTAGCCATAGATTTGATTTGCTGGAGGATAGGCTGGACTCTTTGGGGAACTCTGTTGGGTCCTTTTAGAAACAAGTTGATAACATTCTGTGTAGAATATATTCCATTCTGAACACCCAGACGAAAAACCCTCAGGGGAATGATCCTCTCAGTGGAAATATTGGTTGTAATAGTACGCATCTCCCTTTAATATCAGAACAGGTTTTGAGTTCAGCTAACACAGACTCATTAGGAGATACAGGAAGAATTACCTGCAACCGCACAGGCTCCGCTCCGGGGGCACTCCCTGGAGAGAGATTCCAGTGTACACTCAGGGGCAGGTCCAGGGCTCTTACATGTTCATCAGAGAGCCAGGGTCCCCACCGCATACATAGAAAGTCCCAACTGGAATTCCCTGGGCCCTGTCATCCTTCGCTGCTCCACTGCAGCTTCCTACCGCTTGCACCCCCTATGTTTTAGTCTTGGCTAATGCCCCGCTGTTGCTGCAACCCACCCAGGAAGGCTATCACCAATTTAAGATTAAAGCTGTTCATTGCCTTACAGGGAGGGTTTCCCCATTCTAGACAGATGTAATTTGATTAAATAATTATGGTACGAAGAGTGGGATGGATAAGTAGCACTCAAGATCTACTGGGGGTGACTGCATTGTTGTCAACTTTTGTATTGCCCACAGGGCAGGGTTCATTCGTAAAACGGCAATAACAACGCATGCGGAATCACTTTTGTTACTGCACAAGCGTACCCACGCATATCTTTACCCCCCCCATATGACTTTACCACCCATATGCATGGTAAATGCAGCTAACAATCTAGATTCAGTGCAGGTATAATGGAAGGAACAGGAAGGATCGAGACAGGATAGATCAGGACACAGCTTAGTAAGTATGGCTGGGGGATGGGTTTTAGGACTCCGGATCGGTCGTTTTTAGGGCTGGGGGTGGTTTTAGGGTTCAGAGCGGTGGCTGGGGTGTTTTTAGGGTTGGGCCAGTTTTAGGGTTCATGGCGGTGAGGCTGGGGTCGTTTCTGAGAGCTGAGTTTTAGAGCTCAGGGCAGGGGGTTGGGTAGTTTTTAGGGCTGGGGTAATCTGCAAGGCTGGGGTTGGATTTTTGGCTGAGGGTGGGGGGCTGGGGTGTAATCTTTACCACGCATATGCCTTGACCAATCATGCCTTTACAACCAAATTTGTTCTAAAGGCATGCGTGGAAAAGGCAGGCATGGTAAAGACGCAGTCGTAGTAAAGACTGCGTTGTTAAGGCAAGCAATATAATCGAATGCATGGTCTCATCATGCAACTGGTTCATTCTAACTTATTTTCGGGCAGGTCTAACAGTTCCTAGTGTTATCTCAGTATTGCCTTTGCTTTATTAATTTAAACTCTGACCAGTGGTGTGTATCACAGAACAACGCAGGGAAATACTCTGCATGTCTCTACCACGCATTTTTTGCCCTACAATTTTTTAGATCGCATATGCATTTACAACGAATGCCTTTACCACATATTGTTTACATATATATTTCTATATACAAACAATGTATTTGTGGAGGGAGGCCCCCGAACTTACCTTAAATGCGTGGTAAAGGCATACGTTGTAAATGCATATGCATTCTGAAAACATGTCTTGTAAAAAATGCGTGGCATAGGTACAACGAGGTAAAAACCTTGTTGTAAAGGCTGTTTCCCAGCCAGTGGGGGGCGACCCGCCAATGAGGCCCCTGCCAAGGCAACATTATGAAACCTGCTAGTACATATGTCCCGAACCTGAGACTCAATCTTACCATCGTCTAATCGTTATGAAGTTTGGAAAGGGCTGAGTGATGAAGATTGACTGGAGAAGGATCAAAATAACAGGGAACTTACTAGTGGGTTAACCTCCCTTAAAGTGCTCCAGGTCTTAAGCTGCAATATTGCAGGTATGCGAGAGAAACCTGATGATCCTGATTGGCCAAAGACTCTAACTCCCTTTGACATTATATGTTTTCAGGATTCGTGGGATACGTTGTTGTTTTTACTCTTGATGGCTATGCTTTCTTTGCTATTAATGCTTTACCCTCAACCAGTGGGAGAGCAAGTGGGGGCCTTATGAATTTTGTTAAATTAGATGTGCCCCACAAACTGGATGTGATCTTGAATAATTCCCCTCATATACTTGGGGTTCTAATTTTTTTTAATAACCACACTAGGATCTTATGTATTAATATGTATAATGCAACCCATGGAAATGAGGCAGACGATGTGCTGATGCCACTTGGCACCTTCTTAAAATCCTTTTTTTCCTCTCAACCCCACAAACACACAGGCTTAGTCTTGATGATTCTTGGTTATTTCAAACACCACACCTGCAGAGATTGTTATTTGTACGGAGGGTTGGATCTGGAGGGTGGCTTTCAGGAACCAGCCCATCTAAATCTCCTCAGTGTAGGGACTGTGCTCTCTGGTAGCAGCATCCCGATCTTTAAAGGCCCGGGATCTGGATCTTATATTGAATATATATATATATATATATATATATATATATATATATATATATATATATATATATATATTACCTACTGGCGGTCGCCAGTAGGTAGTTATAGTTAGGACCACGTTTCCATAGGAAAACCTCAACATTCTATTTTGAATAACTTTGGCGCCGGTCGACGAATCCTCGCGAATTTCTCAAAATAGGTGGGGCGCTACGCTCCGCTCCTACCCTGAAAGTCTCGGGGGATCCGTCAAGCGGGGGCTGAGATAAAAGGGGGGTCCCAAAACGCGTTTTTCCCATGCATTTTTCCATAGGACCTTTAGAACGAGCTACAGCCCGAACGGCTGAACAGAATTACTCAAAATTTGGCAGAGAGGTAGTCCCTAGGTCAAGGAAGTGCCTTTTGTAGGTTTGGTGTAAATCTGTTCAGTAGATTCTGAGAAAATAGCCTTTAAATCAATATATATATCTGAGCCCGCTTACGGTACGCTTACCGTACGCTTACGGTAAGCGTACGGTGGCGTGCGCGAGCGCGATTCTGATTGGCTCTTAGATCTTAGTAAACATTCGAATCGGCCGAAACCAGGAAGCGGCGGCCGCCATTTTGTCTCTCGCACTGAGTGTTGTTTATCAAACATGATGGCCAAAAACATGTTACGGGGCTGTTTTGACAACTCCCTCCCACATAGTCATGTTGAGGGAGTCCACAAACATCCCCCAAGAGCAAAAACGGTTTTATCTTTTTTTCGGCAATTTCGCGGGGTACGCTTACCGTACGCTTACCGTAAGCGTACGGTAAAAAAATAAAAATAAAAAAAACACTATCCACACTTACCCCACCCCCTGTGCTTTTGGTGGCCGAAGGCCACCAAATGTACAGGGCTTATTAATAGGTAAAAAAAACTAAATTTTGGCAACATGAAATTATAAAATCGAAATAAAAAAAACACTATCCACATTGACCCCACCCCCTGTGCTTTTGGTGGCCGAAGGCCACCAAATGTACAGGGCTTATTAAAGTTGATAAAAACCGTGCACGGAACGAACTGCGTTAAGTGGGCGCGCACGCCTCGAATGGCGTAAAGTAACTTAGCATTTAAAAAAACGTACAAATTCACTGAAAAAACCATAGGTTTCACACACGTTATAGTTAGGAATTAGCATTTAAAAAACCTTGCAAATTCACTGAAAAAACCATAGGTTTCACACATGTTATAGTTAGCGGAAATTTTACTGATAAAAAACCAGTGAAATTCCCCCGTTATAGTTAGTGCTGGCAACTATAACTCACGCGACCGCAATCTTCTGCTGATGACATATGTGTCTTTATGAAAAAAAAATATTTGTAATATATGTATAGCTAAAAATGTATGGAAGAAGACATGGGCAAATAAGTGTCTAAATACAGTATTAGCATCAGCAGAGGATTGCGGTCGCGTGAGTTATAGTTGCCAGCACTAACTATAACGGGGGAATTTCACTGGTTTTTTATCAGTAAAATTTCCGCTAACTATAACATGTGTGAAACCTATGGTTTTTTCAGTGAATATATATATATATATATATTATCTACTGGCGGTCGCCAGTAGATAGTTAGGACCGTGTTTCCATAGGAAATCCGCAACATTCTATTTGGAATAACTTTGGCGCCGGTTGACGAATCCTCGCGAAATTTTCAAAATAGGTGGGGCGCTCCGCTCCGCTCCTACCCTGAAAGTCTCAGGGGGATTCGTCAAGCGGGGGCTGAGAAAAAAGGGGGGTCCCAAAACGCGTTTTCCCCATGCAATTTTCCATAGGGACCTTTAGTCCAAGGTACAGCCTGAACGGCTGAACAGAATTACTTGAAATTTGGCAGAGAGATAGTCCTCAGCTCAGGGAAGTGCCTTTTGCAGGTCTGGTGTGAATCTGTTTGGTAGTTCCTGAGAAAATCAAAAGTAAAATCATATATATATATATATGTGGGCGGAGCCTAACCACACATCTCATCCTGAGATCTGATTGGCTGTCAGCACTTCATCCAAGAAGTGTTGGCAGCCATCTTCGGACCAATATACATGATAGCACCTCATTAAAAAGCATTGCAGTCAATAGAAGGTTTTAAGACTTTAGTTACATTATAAATCATTTGTTGATGATACCATACTCATTTTAGGAATTGTGGTATGTTCTAAGGTGATTTCACCATGTGAAAAAGCCTTCTGCTGGGATATCATGATTGAGAGAAAAATATTTTCTCATGCTTTTCCCACAGAGGTTTGGAAGGTGATCTATAAGCTAAACTGAGAGCTTATTTTCTGTAAATTCACATTATCTTTCTCAGTCATGTGAGAATGAAGTCTGACATTCTCAGTAAAACATGTACATCCAACAAGGGCAGAGACTGTCAGTTGATTCCTTTGTGTTCTACTGCAGCTTCCCAGAGTGTTCCAAAGAACAACTAGAGCGCTAACCGTCCTACTTATGATAAACGTATGGCACACCTGAAGCCATCTTGCTTGGATTAAAGTGGTAACTCTTAAAACATTTAATTTAAAAAGGAACAAAATGAGGGGGTTCATTTTCCCATAACAAGTATGATTAGTGCTGCAGAAAGAAAAACTAGGGCACATTTTGACTTCTGAAATCCTCTTTTATTTCATAAAAAAATTCTGACATGCAGACTGAAACATGCACTTTCAATACCAGCAGCAGTTTTCCCTGGTGAGCAGTAGCTTTACTACAGTGATCTAATGAGCAAAAAGAGTGCTAACATTCTGAATTTATGGCAAATGTGTGACACATCTGAATGCCTTCTTGATGGAATCAAAGTTAAAAGCTGAAAGTATTTCCTACTGAGGAGACTGCACTGAATGAGGAAATTAGGAAACTTCATAACAAATAAGTCTCCCAAGATGGCCACCAGAGACAAAAGAGCCCAAATGTAGCCCAAATATCACCCAGATGTAGCCCAAGTATAGCCCAATGACAGAATGTCCCAGAGTGTTCTTAAAAACAACTAGAGCGCTTACTGTCTTCATTATGACAAAAGTATGGCACACCTGAAGCCATCTTGATTGGAATAAACTGGTAACACTTAAAAAATTTAATTTAAAAAGGAACACAATGAGGGGGTTCATTTTGCCATAGAAATTATGATTAATGCTGAAGAAAGAAAATGAGGGCACATTTTGAGTGACTTCTCAAATCCTCTTCTATTTCATTAAAAAATTCTGACATGCAGACTGAAACATGCACTTTTATTACCAGGAGCAGACTTCCATGGTGAACAGTAGTTTTACTACAGTGATCTAATGAGCAACTAGAGTGCTAACTTTCAGAATTTATGGCAAATGTGTGACATATCTGAATACCTTCATGATGGAATCAAAGTAAAAAACTGAAAGCATTTCCTACTGAGGAGACTGCAGAACATGAGGAAATTAGGAAACTTCATAACAAATAAATCTCCCAAGATTGCCACCGGAGACAAAAGAGCCCAAATGTAGCCCAAAATCACCCAGATGTAGCCCAAATATAGCCCAATGACAGATGCGTGCAAAACACTTATTATTTTGTGTTTTTGCAGTGTTATATAGTGCAGACTTGTCAGGAATTGGAGTACTTTACATGAGCATTGGTTACATCACACAAGAACAAATTCATTTTGGTTGTAGACATGGGGAGACTAAGTGATTTGACCAGAATGACAGAATGTCGAGCTGAAGCAGAAACCCCAACCTGGTTCCCCAGTTGCAAAGTCTGCAGTTCTGGAAGTAACACCACATCCTCTCCCCTAAGTGCAACATTTAATCAAGTGGTCAACTGGATAAAAAAACATAAAGATAACAAATAATTTAAAAGTGCTTTGTCGCTATTTGAAAACTCAGAAAATATGTCCTTATTTTAGTCTTTTAGAGCACTAACCATAATTTTGATGCCAATAAGACCCTCTCATATATGTAATTTCTAAAGGAAATGCTCTAGGTATTACAGTTTTGATTACATCAAGATGACGTCAGGCGTTCCACACTTTTGTAATAAATATAGAATGTTAGCAATCTAGTTGTTCATTAGGATACTGTTGAGAGGCAGAGGCCAGGGGCACAGACTCTGAAAATTGAAGGCAGGTAGGAGGGTGCAAAGGCAACAATTTAACCACACTGAGCAGGCAGGAAGGGCCGTGGCAGCACAAGAGACTATGGAGGGCAGTGGAAAGGGGGGCAGGGGCAACAAACCAACAATACAGGACTTGAAAGAGAGGCTGTGGCAATGTAATAGACCATTGTGGGCAGAAGGAAGAGGCAATGGTAGTACAACCATACATGCCAACAGACCCGATTCAGCCAGGAAACGTCCAATGTTTTTAAGCTCAAATGGGCTTTATTTGATCTGTCTCCTGTCTACAATCTCCTCTTTTTCAATGTAACTCAAAGGGGAAAATCAATACCCCAGTTGTTTTTCAAAGTCTCCCTCTTACCAAGTTCAAAATGTTCGCAAGTATGGTACATTGGATCATGGAAGGAAATGGGGTAGGGACATGGACTTGGATAACAGAGGACAGGAGGGACATGGAGAGGTGCACCAAACTGACCCTGCTGGGCAGGCATCAGGGTTTGCAGCAGCACAATACACCACACAGGGCATGCGCGACAGGAGTGCAGCACAACAATCCATAGAAAGCAAGAGGGAGGGGACAGGGCCATGCACATGGACAACAGAGAACAGAGGGGCAAGAGGCAATGGTAGCTAGCTGACCATAATGGACAGACAGGAGAGAAAGCTGCAGCATAACAGACCATAAAGGGCAGGAGGGACGGATCAGGGGCATTACAATGGAACAGACAAGCCAGGAGGGAGAGAGTAGGGGTCTGCACATGTAAACAGAGGGCTGGGGGCAAGGGGGCAGGGCAGGAGCAGCAAGATAGCCATGGAGGTCAGGCAGGATGGGCACTAGAAGCAAGACACACCATGAAGAGCAACAGTGAGACTGTGATGGCATACACACAGACCATGGAGGGAAGGTGGGAGGGGGTCAGGGGAATCTAACTGACCACACAGGGAAGGTGGGAGGGGCCATGGCAGCACAGAAGACCATGCATGGCAAGTGGGAGGGTTAGTGGCAGCACAATGGCTATGATGGGCAAGAAGGAGGGTGCAGGGGTATGCACATAGGACGATGGAGGATAGAAGGGAGGGTCAGGACCTGTGCACAGACAAGAAAGTTCAGGGGAAGGGGCCTCACAACAGACCGCACGGGGCAGGCAGGAGGAGCAGTTGCAGCACAAAAGACCAGGGAGGGCAGAAGGGTGTGGCAGTACAATGGACCATGTAGGACAGGAGGAAGAGGATAGGGGCATGGCATGTGGACAGGCAGGGTGGAGGTGGCAGGGACAGGTTACAGTCATCTGACAATGCTAGGCAGGTGGGAGGGGAGTGGCAGCTCAACAGAACACTCAGAGTAGATAGGAGTGGCAGGTCCATGGAACATGGTGGGCAAAAAGGATGGAGCAGGGGCATGCACAAAGACATCGGAGGGCAGGGGGAAGGAGAATAGGGGCAGCAAGCTAAGCACAGAGTTTAAGCAGGAGGTCAATGATGGGGCATAGAATTGGGCAATGGAGGGCAGGAGGAGGGGACTGGTACATCATACTAAATTGAGGGCAGTGGCAGCACATCAGACCATGCATGGCAGGAGGGAGGAGGCTAGTCCATGGATTCACACAACAGAGGATAGGGAGGAGGGGGATGGGGCAGCAAGCTAACTGTTCAGAGAAGGCGGGTATTAGGAACTTTATTGTTTTTAAAACGTGTGTCTGTGCGAACTACTTAACCCCTTCAGCGCTGCGCGGATTCCCCCGCGGTGCTGAAGGGTTCGAGCGCGGGCGGGGCCATGACGGAACGGTTCCGTCATGAGCACAGCTCAACCGATGCTCATGACGGAACCGTTCCGTCATGAGCATCGAAGGGGTTAAAATATGAACAAGTATGCAGCATAATCTCACTTTTATTCAGGAAGTAGAGGACGTTTGTGACTGTGACTCCGGGCTCACTTGGCAGAAACACCCCCTGACCCTCCACCCCCTATCGCAAAATGTAATGCCCGTGAAAAGGGTAGGTGAACACATTGTTATATAGAACATAGTCCTGATAGCACGATTGAAAATGAAAACTAGATATAGTGTATGGTATAAACTATGCACCAAAAAGTGTGATATAAGATGAACCGGGCGTGAAATATAATATGCAATACATTGTGCGCAATGACAGATTCATTGGAGAGCGCGAGATAGCACAGGCACTAGCGTGTGCTATGCGATTTGCGCCTTGGAGTGTAATATGCACAGGGCAGTGTTGTGTAACCTAACTAGTCTCTAAAGTTGTAATATAAAATATGTGCTGGGGAGTGTAACGTTGCATATGCACTGTGACAAAGATATGGATCCCAGATTGTAATATGTATGGCATAGCACTGTGCGTTATAACATGGGCATCGAGGAAGGCACGTTAGATGGGGCAATATAACCCGTGCGAAGACAAGTGTGGCATGACATATTCACGGGGTGGTGTTACAGTGCACATGGGCTAGAGAGTGTCATAGCATATGCACTAGCTGGTGGAATACAACACAGAGGTGTGTGGCACTCGGCAGGCAATGGTGGGTGTAACACAGCATTGGGCTCTGCCAGGAGCGCGCTGTGACTCTCAAGTGATGTTCGTCCCCTTTCCAGAGAGTAGAATAAAAAGTATTACACATCCTTCAGTGGATGTGTGTTTTATTAACCGTGAGGGGGGTTTCTTACATAGTTTTGGTCGAATTTTTGTCGAATCCCCTTTGAATGGCTTGGTGTGCATGTGTATTAAATGTGCCCGTCAATAGCTACCCATGTTTGTATAAATAAACGACAAGGGTGTCTACCGGGATTAGGCACGGTAGGGCATCAGACATGTCAGAGCTTCACTAGTGGTGTAAATACATTCCACGTGGATTCATTGTATGCATAGTCGCCTTTTAATGAATATCACTCAAATCGTCATGGTGATAGGTACGTACGGTTTGTCCAGCATGTCCTAGGTGTGTCTATAAATATATACTTTTAAAAAATAATAAAAAACAGTGGCCGGCCCTGGGGATTGGGGTAAAAAAATATAATTAGGAGACAGGCCCTGGGGGATGGGGTCATCAGGGCCAATAAATTAGAATAAGAAGGGGAACCACACAGCCCCCCTTCTTAAAAAATTAAAATAAATAAAAGACTGGCATCGTGCCGGAGGCCACGCCCCCTCCTTGCAGCACTCTGCAAACGCGCCCCCTGGCGAGTTGTAAGTTGGGGAATTAATTCCTCTTCAATACTGAGGGTCCCTGAGGGCCAACTAGCCCAACAGGCATCTCCAGTATGCGCCAGGGAGCTGCGCTGCAGACAGGTGTTCTGAGGCCAAGCCCCTTTTTACACCTCTCTGCAACGCAGCTCTGTAGCGCTTACTGGAGGTACCTAGTGGTCTAGTTTGACCCTAGGGACCCTTAGGATTCAAGGGGACTTAATCTCTCAACTTAGAACAGCCACAAGGCGCGTTTACACAGTGGTGAAGGGAGGGGACGGGGCCTGAGGTGACGTGTGCAAACACGCACTAGGGCACGTTTTAAATTGGGGATATAATTTCCCTTCAATACTGAGGGCCCCTGGGGGCTAACTAGCCCACCAAGTGCTTCCAGTAAGCGCCACTGAGCTGCATTGCAGAGAGGGGGTCCAGGCTGTGCCACTTTTTACACCTCTCTGCAACGCAGCTCTGTGGCACTTACTGGAGGTACCTAGTGGGCTAGTTGGACCCTAGGGACCCTCAGGATTCAAATGAACTTAATCTCCCAACTAAAAACGGACACAGGTCGTGTTTACACAGTGGTGAAGGGAGGGGACGGGGCCTGAGTTAACGTGTGCAAAAACGCCCGGTGGCCTGTTTTAAGAGGTAGTTTTAATCCCCCTGCCCTATTATATACTAGGGGCTTACAGAGGAGGTCATGCTAATCACAGGGGGACCCCAACGCATAATGTTCCCTAGTGTATGTAGGTGTTTTCACTGTATTCTAAGTGTCTTTTAACATAGCACTGGCTCTAGGACTGGTTAGTCAGACTCAGTTACCACCAGTATCCGTCTGAAAAAGTTGAGGGTACAGGATGATTTTGCAACAAGGATTCTTTCTGCTCTTCTTTTTGTTCTTTCTGCACGTTATCTTTCTTCCTGCACTTTTCTTTGTCTTTGAGGACTTCTGTTGCTTCTTTCTGCACTTCTTTTTTTTCTTTCTGTGCATTTTTTCTTCTTTCTTCACATGTCCTATTTCTGTAGGCAGAGTTAGAAATTAGCATTTAAAACACCTTTGAAATTCACAAAAAAAAACATAGGTTTCAGGCACGTTATAGTTAGGAATTAGCATTTAAAAAACCTCAGAAATTCACTGAAAAAACCATAGGTTTCATGGGTGTTATAGTTAGCAGGACTTTTCACTTGTACAAAACCACTGAAATTCCCCCGTTATAGTTAGTTCAGCTAACTATAACTCGCGCGCCCGCAATGCACTGCTGATGACGTCACATATTACATCACTCATGACATGGTCAGTGACATCACTCATGACATCACTCACGACATCTCAAATGACATCACTGATGACATCACTGATGACATCATCCTTGTGATAGAGTGGCAGACCTCCTCTCACCCTAATATAACCTTTGATATACACATTCAAAAATAGAGACTAAAATTTTCAAAACAATGGACATACCAATACCAGTTACAACAACCTCTTCAGTAATTCTAAGATCCACATACACATCCACTCATTCACCAACAGTCCTATACAGTCACTCATACATGTACTCACTCATCATATGTACTCATACACCTATACATCCTGTTACACAATGTCACTCATCCATAGAGTTACTCACACACATAGTCACTCATGCTAATAAAGAATCAAACATACATTTACTTGCATATACAGTTATACACACACCACCACACTTACTTCTACAGAAACTTACACATACTTAGTCTTTTAAACAATCACTTATAGAAACACATACTTATTCATACAGGAACTCTTTCAATCTCTCACTCTCACATATACTCACTTATATACACCAATAGTCACATATACTAGTTTAAAACATATGTAGTTACTCATAAAGACAATATTGAGACAGTCATTCACTCACTAACACACCCATACGCACACTCATCCACCCATACAGTCCTGCACACATGCTGTCTCAACACATACAAACAGTGAGTCACTCATTCATGCACCTATGCACTACGTAATACCCCCCACCGAACCATGCTGACACTCAGACTGATACTCAAAAAACCAACTAATAACCTATATAGACACCCATGTAGCTACTCACCAACCCATGCAGCCACTTATACACAAAGTGAGAGACTGATACAGATATTTACATATTTAAACATAATCACTAAGCCATGTATTCACTATGATACACTTAATCAGTCAGTTACACAATCAATTTTTCAAAAACAAATCATCCATTTAGACACTTATATACCCATTTATTCTTCCATCGACCTTGAGATATACATATATAAAACATATTTAATTTTCAGAAAAACAGACATTCACTGGATGATGTAATCAGTGATGTCATCAGTGATGTCATTTGAGATGTCATCAGTGATGTCATGAGTGATGTTACTGACCGCGTCATGAGTGATGTAATATGTGACGTGATCAGCAGTGCATTGCGGGTGCGCGAGTTATAGTTAGCTGAACTAACTATAACGGGGGAATTTCAATGGTTTTGTACAAGTGAAAAGTCCAGCTAACTATAACACCCCTGAAACCTATGGTTTTTTCAGTGAATATATATATATATATATATCCTTCGATTCCGCTTTTCAGTAGGAACTGCCTGCTCGTGGCTCCTGCTCCTGAAAGTACAGACACGGACCAGTTCCTTGAGTGCAAATGTTTATTAGCTTTTTCACTGGATAGTCGCCATAACGTTTCGGCTCCAATTGAGCCTTGTTCACATGACAACATGACCTTTCAAATTACTTCCTTAAATAGGATACCTTGATATTCAGCACGTGATACTGGAGACAGAGACATGGACATAGTGGACAGACTACATATGACGGATCTTAATGCAATTAACCTCGTAGGGCAGGCGCCCTTATGGTTATAATATTAAACTTTATTTTTGTCAGTTGGGCCCAAGAAATGCTTATGAATAAGCATGTAGGTGTTGTTATATTGATACGGGGAGCCAGATATTCCTAAAATTAAATTACGTATATCCTGGCAAATAATACCCCTGATTGTTCAAGTATTCAAATGCTTGCATGGATATCAGTATATACTGATAAATTTGGAGCCCATCTTGATATATATAAGTCCATCAGCCATCTATTCCATTTACGCATCTCGGGATAAATCCCCATAAGGTCCTATGTCTTGTCATCAATGCCTGATTTTTCAATGCTACAGATCCCTGTAGCTGTGCAAAATACGCGAGTGAATAAATTACAGTGCAACAGTGCCAATAAATAGTCATTTTGTAAAACGTTTCAATACACATACGATATTGATAAAAACAATTGCGTTAAAAAATATGTAAACAACATTTGTGATTTTTTGACAGTGCAAAAAAGTTCGAAAAAGGTACAAAGTGCAGGTAGAAAAAGCTGACTAAGGCCAATCATATAGGAAAATTTTGATTTACATCTATCATTTTTTGAAACACAAGTATCTAAAAATGGATGGCTGGATACTAAGATAGACCTGGTGTAACCAATCCAATAGACGGGAATTTAGACAGAACACAGTGCTAAAGTTATCTGGGGTGTGAGATATTGGATACCATCTAGTCATATATTATCAACTGGTAATGATACCTTTAGATGATATGAACACTACCTACCAATCAAAAACATCATCTTTAACATTTCATCAGATGTGATATATCTAAAACAATAAATAGAATATCAATTGGTTAAAATTGTCTTCCACAATAATAAGAACTCATTGATAAAATCAATTGTATAAAACAAGTAATATAAAATTCAGATAGGTAAGTATGTCCAAAGTAAGATATATTTGAGTGTTGTATCCAGTTCCCCACCCACTAAAAATATGCAAGGTAATATGGTATGTGCTCCTAACCCAAAATGGTATGCAGATCCTCAGTGACATTAAGTCCGCCAGGGAATTTGGAATCAAGTAAGAGTATATATTTCGTCTCCATCTGTCTCAACCTGGCTTCCCTGTTTCCTCCACGTCTACTAGCTGGTATTGAATCAATAACAAAGAACGTCATTTCCTTGTTATTGCTATGATGTATCTCCTTAAAATGACGGGCGACAGGATAGGTATTGTCCTGATTGGTGATTGCTCTTAGGTGTTGTAGGATTCGTTTATGCACCTCTAATTTGGTGCTTCCTACGTATCTGAGTGCACATGGGCACTGGAGCACATACACCGCATACTCTGTCTTGCAAGTTAAAAGTTTCTCAATCTTGTGTTTCCTGTCACTGAAACCATCCTTGAAAAATTTGGTGTTAATGCCATGCGTGCAAGCCTTACATACTTTGCATTTATAGAAGCCACCATTGGTTTGTAGCCAACTGGTTTTTTCCATTATTTCAGGATTGGTATTCACTAGGCAGTCTCTCATAGAGGGCGCTCGACTAAAGGTTAGGGTTGCTCTACGTGGTAGGGTAGGGCCTAATATACTGTCACTGGTTAAAATGGGCCAATTACGATTAAAAATGCGATACAATTCTCGATGTTGTCTATTGTACCCAGTGATAATGCGAAATTCTTTTTGTGGTTTGGGAATTTCTTGGGTTCCTGGATTGTCGCTAATCACATTTTCATATTTTTTCAATAATTCCTGTCTGGTTTTAGACCTAGATTTATTAATGGCTCCATCGATAGTTGCTTCCGAGTATCCTCTTAGTAAAAATCTACGCTTGCTAGAGATTTGGGCCACCGTTAATTCAGCCTCATTACTACATACTCGGCGTAGCCGCAACATCTCTCCATATGGGATACTAGTGATTAGATGTTGTGGATGGGCACTGGCCGCGTGTAAAATGGTATTGCCGGCCGTTTCTTTTCTAAATAATCTCGTTTCAATGGAGCCATTGGAAATATAAACCTCCGTGTCTAAAAAACTGACATGAGACTGGCTCATAGTTACTGTAAACCTCAAATTTAAATCATTGACATTGATGGCCCTGACAAAGTCTTCCGCTTCCTCCTTACTACCCTCCCAGACGACAAACAAATCATCAATGTATCGATACCACGCGATTACATGTGACTTCATTGTGTGGATATGTTCGGTTCTGAGGACCAGTTCTTCCCAAGCTCCCATGTGTAAACATGCGTAGCTTGGAGAAAAACTGGCCCCCATAGCTACTCCTTGTAACTGACGATACACCAGATTGTTATACATAAAGACATTGTTCTGTAGGCATATTTTTAACATTTCCATGAGCATGGTTGTATGTTCTGTAAACTCTTCTTCTCTCCTGGATAAATAAAGTTCAACAGCTGCCATGCCATCCTTATGTAGTATACTGGTGTATAATGATGATACATCTAATGCTAACATCCAATATCCATCTTTCCATTCAATTCTTTGTAACTTTAACAAAAAATCCCCTGTGTCCTGGATATATGATTCCAATGCCCTTACAGCGCCCTGTAAGAAATAATCTATATATACTGATGTTTTTTCCAGGAGACCGCCTCTGGCTGAAATGATAGGTCTGCCAGGGGGGTTCATTATATCTTTATGAACTTTGGGAATAAAATAAATGAATGGAACTTTGGGATAATCAACTTTTAAAAATGTAAATTCATCGTTAGTCAACATAGATTTGTTTTTCCATCTTGAGAGTTTCTTGTGGTATTCGGCTTGCATATTTTTCAACATAGCCATATTGCTCCGTTCATAATGCTGCCTGTTGTTAAGTTGGAAGTAGGCTTCTTTGTCATATGACGATCTGGTCATTAGTACAATATTGCCTCCTTTGTCGCTGCCTCTAATGATGGTATTTTTG
Organism: Triturus cristatus; assembly: GCF_964204655.1. Taxonomy (NCBI): domain Eukaryota; kingdom Metazoa; phylum Chordata; class Amphibia; order Caudata; family Salamandridae; genus Triturus; species Triturus cristatus. The sequence goes on from NC_140591.1 coordinate 823,079,541, forward strand.
TCTTTACTGAGTTTTTGGATGAGAGAGTGATATTTGATGTTTCTCAGATCGTAGTTTTGTTTATTATTACTGTTTTTTCTATAAAGCTCCTTGATCTGGGACGTCACATTTTCATTAAAGATGTCAATGGAGTCCCGTAACATTAATGGAACAAATGTTGAAACAGGTTTAAAGGGTGTCATAGGTGATATTTGCTTCCTAATTTCTTCATTGCTAGTACTGCCAATCTTTGTTTGCGTTACGGCTGGGGAATCCATACCATTGTTGAGCCATAGATCAATAATGCCACTAGGTATAAGTGAGTCCGATTCCGGGATCATATCCGATCGTCCAATTTTCAATGGAGCTCGTGGATCTTTATTTTTCATTTCATGGAATTTACGGAGTTTAAGTTTGCGTACAGCTTTGTAAGTGTCAAATCTGATGTTTACATAGCTCATATTGGTTTGGGGTGCATAGGAGAAGCCAAGCTTTAATATATCCTCTTCATCTTTGGTCAGCTCGATGTTCGTGAGATTGATGATTGTAGTATCATTAGTTGTTGGAATTACTGATTTTTCGCTGTCCATAGACCTCTGCCTCTGCCTCTCTTCCTGTAAAAGGTGCCGCCTCCTCGTCCTGTACCTCTGCCTGCGCTTGTAGTTGGCGTGTTTTCTCCGTAGTTCCTTTGTACCCTGGGCCTTAGAGATTGCATCCTTTCCTGGCATAAAAAATGTATTTCTTCGCCAGGATGTGGTTTAACTGTGGTACTCGTTGCATTGGCTCTTTGTTCAGATTCGGATTCACTACTGGTATAAACGCTAACGTCCGATCTTGTTGTATCGGATATATATATATATATTCACTGAAAAAACCATAGGTTTCAGGGGTGTTATAGTTAGCTGGACTTTTCACTTGTACAAAACCATTGAAATTCCCCCGTTATAGTTAGTTCAGCTAACTATAACTCGCGCGCCCGCAATGCACTGCTGATGACGTCACATATTACATCACTCATGACATGGTCAGTGACATCACTCATGACATCACTGATGACATCTCAAATGACATCACTGATGACATCACTGATGACATCATCCAGTGAATGTGTGTTTTTCTGAAAATTAAATATGTATGATGGAAGAATTAATGGGTATATAAGTGTCTAAATGGATGATTTGTTTTTGAAAAATTGATTGTGTAACTGACTGATTAAGTGTATCATAGTGAATACATGGCTTAGTGAGTAATGTTTAAATATGTAAATATCTGTATCAGTCTCTCACTTTGTGTATAAGTGGCTGTATGGGTTGGTGAGTAGCTACATGGGTGTCTATATAGGTTATTAGTTGGTTTTTTGAGTATCAGTCTGAGTGTCTGCATGGTTCGGTGGGGGGTATTACGTAGTGCATAGGTGCATGAATGAGTGACTCACTGTTTGTATGTGTTGAAGACAGCATGTGTGCAGGACTGTATGGGTGTATGAGTGTGTGTATGGGTGTGTTAGTGAGTGAATGACTGTCTCAATAGTGTCTTTATGAGTAACTACATATGTTTTAAACTAGTATATGTGACTATTGGTGTATATAAGTGAGTATATGTGAGAGTGAGAGATTGAAAGAGTTCCTGTATGAATAAGTATGTGTTTCTATAAGTGATTGTTTAAAAAGACTAAGTATGTGTAAGTTTCCGTAGAAGTAAGTGTGGTGGTGTGTGTATAACTGTATATGCAAGTAAATGTATGTTTGATTCTTTATTAGCATGAGTGACTATGTGTGTGAGTAACTCTATGGATGAGTGGCATTGTGTAACAGGATGTATAGGTGTATGAGTACATATGATGAGTGAGTACATGTATGAGTGACTGTATAGGACTGTTGGTGAATGAGTGGATGTGTATGTGGATCTTAGAATTACTGAAGAGGTTGTTGTAACTGGTATTGGTATGTCCATTGTTTTTAAAATTTTAGTCTCTATTTTTGAATGTGTGTATCAAAGGTTATATTAGGGTGAGAGGAGGTCTGCCACTCTATCACAAGGATGATGTCATCAGTGATGTCATTTGAGATGTCATCAGTGATGTCATGAGTGATGTCACTGACCATGTGATGAGTGATGTAATATGTGACGTCATCAGCAGTGCATTGCGGACACGCGAGTTATAGTTAGCTGAACTAACTATAACGGGGGAATTTCAATGGTTTTGTACAAGTGAAAAGTCCAGCTAACTATAACACCCCTGAAACCTATGGTTTTTTCAGTGAATTTCTGAGGTTTTTTAAATGCTAATTCCTAACTATAACGTGCCTAAAACCTATGGTTTTTTCTGTGAATTTCAAAGGTTTTTTAAATGCTAATTTCTAACTATGCCTACAGAGATAGGACATGTGAAGAAAGAAGAATAAATGCACAGAAAAAAAAAAGAAGTGCAGAAAGAAGCAACAGAAGTCCTCAAAGACGAAGAAAAGTGCAGGAAGAAGGATAACGTGCAGAAAGCACAAAAAGAAGAGCAGAAAGAAGCCTTGTTGCAAAATCATCCTGTACCCTCAACTTTTTCAGACGGATACTGGTGGTAACTGAGTCTGACTAATCAGTCCGAGAGCCAGTGATATGTTAAAAGACACTTAGAATACAGTGAAAACACCTACATACACTAGGGAACATTATGCGTTGGGGTCCCCCTGTGATTAGCATGACCTCCTCTGTAAGCCCCTAGTATATAATAGGGCAGGGGGATTAAAACTACCTCTTAAAACAGGCAATAGGGCGTTTTTGCACACGTTAACTCAGGCCCCGTCCCCTCCCTTCACCACTGTGTAAACACGCCCTGTGTCCGTTTTTAGTTGGGAGATTAAGTTCATTTGAATCCTGAGGGTCCCTAGGGTCCAACTAGCCCACTAGGTACCTCCAGTAAGTGCCACAGAGCTGCGTTGCAGAGAGGTGTAAAAAGTGGCACGGCCTGGACCACCTCTCTGCAATGCAGCTCAGTGGCGCTTACTGTAAGCACTTGGTGGGCTAGTTAGCCCCCAGGGGCCCTCAGTATTGAAGGGAAATTATATCCCCAATTTAAAACGTGCCATAGTGCGTGTTTGCACACGTTAACTCAGGCCCCATCCCCTCCCTTCACCACTGTGTAAATGCGCCCTGTGGCTGTTCTAAGTTGAGAGATTAAGTCCCCTTGAATCCTAAGGGTCCCTAGGGTCAAACTAGACCACTAGGTACCTCCAGTAAGCGCCACAGAGCTGCGTTGCAGAGAGGTGTAAAAAGGGGCTTGGCCTCAGAACACCTGTCAGCAGCGCAGCTCCCTGGCGCATACTGGAGATGCCTGTTGGGCTAGTTGGCCCTCAGGGACCCTCAGTATTGAAGAGGAATTAATTCCCCAACTTACAACTCGCCAGGGGGCGCGTTTGCAGAGTGCTGCAAGGAGGGGGCGTGGCCTCCGGCACGATGCCAGTCTTTTATTCATTTTAATTTTTTAAGAAGGGGGGCTGTGTGGTTCCCCTTCTTATTCTAATTTATTGGCCCTGATGACCCCATCCCCCAGGGCCTGTCTCCTAATTATATTTTTTTGACCCCAATCCCCAGGGCCGGCCACTGTTTTTTATTATTTTTTAAAAAATATATATTTATAGACACACCTAGGACATACTGGACAAACCGTACGTACCTATCACCATGACGATTTGCGTGATATTCATTAAAAGGCGACTATGCATACAATGAATCCACGTGGAATGTATTTACACCACTAGTGAAGCTCTGACATGTCTGATGCCCTACCGTGCCTAATCCCGGTAGACACCCTTGTCGTTTATTTATACAAACATGGGTAGCTATTGACGGGCACATTTAATACACATGCACACCAAGCCATTTAAAGGGGATTCGACAAAAATTCGACCAAAACTATGCAAGAAACCCCCCTCACGGTTAATAAAACACACATCCACTGCCGGATGTGTAATACTTTTTATTTTACTCTCTGGAAAGGGGACGAACATCACTTGAGAGTCACAGCACGCTCCTGGCAGAGCCCAATGCTGTGTTACACCCACCATTGCCTGCTGAGTGCCACACACCTCTGTGTTGTATTCCACTAGCTAGTGCATATGCTATGACACTCTCTAGCCCATGTGCACTGTAACACCACCCCGTGAATATGTCATGCCACACTTGTCTTCGCACGGGTTCTATTGCCCCATCTAACGTGCCTTCCTCGATGCCTATGTTATAACGCACAGTGCTATGCCATACATATTACAATCTGGGATCCATATCTTTGTCACAGTGCATATGCAACGTTACACTCCCCAGCACATATTTTATATTACAACTTTAGAGACTAGTTAGGTTACACAACACTGCCCTGTGCATATTACACTCCAAGGCGCATATCGCATAGCACGCGCTAGTGCCTGTGCTATCTCGCGCTCTCCAATGAATCTGTCATTGCACACAATGTATTGCATATTATATTTCATGCCCGGTTCATCTTATATCACACTTTTTGGTGCATAGTTTATACCATACACTATATCTAGTTTTCATTTTCAATCGTGCTCTCAGGACTATGTTCTATATAACACTGTGTTCACCAACACTTTTCACGGGCATTACATTTTTTGATGGGGCGTGGAGGGTCAGGGGGTGTTTCTGCCGAGTGAGCCCGGAGTCACAGTCACAAACGTCCCCTTCTTCCTGAATAAAAGTGAGATTATGCTGCATACTTGTGCATATTTTAAGTAGTTCGCACAGACACACATTTTAAAAACAATAAAGTTCCTAATACCCGCCTTCTCTGAACAGTTAGCTTGCTGCCCCATCCCCCTCCTCCCTATCCTCTGTTGTGTGAATCCATGGACTAGCCTCCTCCCTCCTGCCATGCATGGTCTGATGTGCTGCCACTGCCCTCAATTTAGTATGATGTACCAGTCCACTCCTCCTGCCCTCCATTGCCCAATTCTATGCCCCATCATTGACCTCCTGCTTAAACTCTGTGCTTAGCTTGCTGCCCCTATTCTCCTTCCCCCTGCCCTCCGATGTCTTTGTGCATGCCCCTGCTCCATCCTTTTTGCCCGCCATGTTCCATGGACCTGCCACTCCTATCTACTCTGAGTGTTCTGTTGAGCTGCCACTCCCCTCCCACCTGCCTAGCATTGTCAGATGACTGTAACCTGTCCCTGCCACCTCCACCATGCCTGTCCACATGCCATGCCCCTATCCTCTTCCTCCTGTCCTACATGGTCCATTGTACTGCCACACCCTTCTGCCCTCCCTGGTCTGTTGTGCTGCAACTGCTCCTCCTGCCTGCCCCGTGCGGTCTGTTGTGAGGCCCCTTCCCCTGAACTTTCTTGTCTGTGCACAGGTCCTGACCCTCCCTTCTATCCTCCATGGTCCTTTGTGCATGCCCCTGCACCCTCCTTCTTGCCCATCATAGTCATTGTGCTGCCACTAACCCTCCCACTTGCCATGCATGGTCTTCTACGCTGCCATGGCCCCTCCCACCTTCCCTGTGTAGTCAGTTAGCTGCCCCTGACCCCCTCCCACCTTCCCTCCATGGTCTGTGTGTATGCCATCACAGTCTCACTGTTGCTCTTCATGGTGTGTCTTGCTTCTAGTGCCCATCCTGCCTGACCTCCATGGCTATCTTGCTGCTCCTGCCCTGCCCCCTTGCCCCCAGCCCTCTGTTTACATGTGCAGACCCCTACTCCCTCCCTCCTGGCTTGTCTGTTCCATTGTAATGCCCCTGATCCGTCCCTCCTGCCCTTTATGGTCTGTTATGCTGCAGCTTTCTCTCCTGGCTGTCCATTATGGTCAGCTAGCTACCATTGCCTCTTGCCCCTCTGTTCTCTGTTGTCCATGTGCATGGTCCTGTCCCCTCCCTCTTGCTTTCTATGGATTGTTGTGCTGCACTCCCGTCCCGCATGCCCTGTGTGGTGTATTTTGCTGCTGCAAACCCTGATGCCTGCCCTGCAGGGTCAGTTTGGTGCACCTCTCCATGTCCCTCCTGTCCTCTGTTATCCAAGTCCATGTCCTTACTCCATTTCCTTCCATGATCCAATGTACCATACTTGCGAACATTTTGAACTTGGTAAGAGGGAGATTTTGAAAGAAAACTGGGGTATTGATTTTCCCCTTTGAGTTACATTGAAAAAGAGGAGATTGTAGACAGGAGACAGATCAAATAAAGCCCATTTGAGCTTAAAAACATTGGACGTTTCCTGGCTGAATCGGGTCTGTTGGCATGTATGGTTGTACTACCATTGCCTCTTCCTTCTGCCCACAATGGTCTATTACATTGCCACAGCCTCTCTTGCAAGTCCTGTATTGTTGGTTTGTTGCCCCTGCCCCCCTTTCCACTGCCCTCCATAGTCTGTTGTGCTGCCACGGCCCTTCCTGACTGCTCAGTGTGGTTAAATTGTTGCCTTTGCACCCTCCTACCTGCCTTCAATTTTCAGAGTCCGTGCCCCTGGCCTCTGCCTCTCAACAGTATCCTAATGAACAACTAGATTGCTAACATTCTATATTTATTACAAAAGTGTGGAACGCCTGACGTCATCTTGATGTAATCAAAACTGTAATACCTAGAGCATTTCCTTTAGAAATTACATATATGAGAGGGTCTTATTGGCATCAAAATTATGGTTAATGCTCTAAAAGACTACAATAAGGACATATTTTCTGAGTTTTCAAATAGCGACAAAGCACTTTTAAATTATTTGTTACCTTTATGTTTTTTTATACAGTTGACCACTTGATTAAATGTTGCACTTAGGGGAGAGGATGTGGTGTTACTTCCAGAACTGCAGACTTTGCAACTGGGGAACCAGGTTGGAGTTTCTGCTTCAGCTCGACATTCTGTGATTCTGGTCAAATCACTTAGTCTCCCCATGTCTACAACCAAAATGAATTTGTTCTTGTGTGATGTAACCAATGCTCATGTAAAGCACTCCAATACCTGACACGTCTGCACTATATAACACTGCAAAAACACAAAATAATAAGTGTTTTGCACACTTCTGTCATTGGGCTATATTTGGGCTACATCTGGGTGATTTTGGGCTACATTTGGGCTCTTTTGTCTCCGGTGGCCATCTTGGGAGATTTATTTGTTATGAAGTTTCCTAATTTCCTCATGTACTGCAGTCTCCTCAGTAGGAAATGCTTTCAGTTTTTTACTTTGATTCCATCATGAAGGTATTCAGATATGTCACACATTTGCCATAAATTCTGAAAGTTAGCACTCTAGTTGCTCATTAGATCACTGTAGTAAAACTACTGTTCACCATGGAAGTCTGCTCCTGGTATTAAAAGTGCATGTTTCAGTCTGCATGTCAGAATTTTTTAATGAAATAGAAGAGGATTTGAGAAGTCACTCAAAATGTTCCCTCATTTTCTTTCTTCAGCATTAATCATAATTTCTATGGCAAAATGAACCCCCTCATTGTGTTCCTTTTTAAATTAAATGTTTTAAGTGTTACCAGTTTATTCCAATCAAGATGGCTTCAGGTGTGCCATACTTTTTGTCATAATGAAGACAGTAAGCGCTCTAGTTGTTTTTAAGAACACTCTGGGACATTCTGTCATTGGGCTATACTTGGGCTACATCTGGGTGATATTTGGGCTACATTTGGGCTCTTTTGTCTCTGGTGGCCATCTTGGGAGACTTATTTGTTATGAAGTTTCCTAATTTCCTCATTTACTGCAGTCTCCTCAGTAGGAAATACTTTCAGTTTTTTACTTTGATTCCATCAAGAAGGCATTCAGATGTGTCACACATTTGCCATAAATTCAGAATGTTAGCACTCTTTTTGCTCATTAGATCACTGTAGTAAAGCTACTGCTCACCAGGGAAAACTGCTGCTGGTATTGAAAGTGCATGTTTCAGTCTGCATGTCAGAATTTTTTAATGAAATAGAAGAGGATTTGAGAAGTCACTCAAAATGTGCCCTAATTTTTCTTTCTGCAGCACTAATCATACTTTTTATGGAAAAATGAACCCCCTCATTTTGTTCCTTTTTAAATTAAATGTTTTAAGAGTTACCACTTTAATCCAAGCAAGATGGCTTCAGGTGTGCCATACGTTTATCATAAGTAGGACTGTTAGCGCTCTAGTTGTTCTTTGGAACACTCTGGGAAGCTGCAGTAGAACACAAAGGAATCAACTGACAGTCTCTGCCCTTGTTGGATGTTCATGTTTTACTGAGAATGTCAGACTTCATTCTCACATGACTGAGAAAGATAATGTGAATTTACAGAAAATAAGCTCTCAGTTTAGCTTATAGATCACCTTCCAAACCTCTGTGGGAAAAGCATGAGAAAATATTTTTCTCTCATTCATGATATCCCAGCAGAAGGCTTTTTCACATGGTGAAATCACCTTAGAACATACCACAATTCCTAAAATGAGTATGGTACCATCAACAAATGATTTATAATGTAACTAAAGTCTTAAAACCTTCTATTAACGGCAATGCTTTTTAATAAGGTGCTATCATGTATATTGGTCCCAAGATGGCTGCCCACACTTCTTGGATGAAGTGCTGACAGCCAATCAGATCTCAGGATGAGATGTGTGGTTAGGCTCCGCCCACATATCTATATGATTTTACTTTTGATTTTCTCAGGAACTACTGAACAGATTGACTCCATATATGCAAAAGGCACATTCCTGAGCTGAGGATTACCTCTCTGCCAAATTTCAAGTAATTCTGTTCAGCCGTTCGGGCTGTACCTTGGACTAAAGGTCCCTATGGAAAATTGCATGGGGAAAACACGTTTTGGGACCCCCCTTTTTTCTCAGCCCCCGCTTGACGAATCCCCCCGCGACTTTCAGGGTAGGAGTGGAGCGGAGCGCCCCACCTATTTTGAAAATTTCGCGAGGATTCGTCAACCGGCGCCAAAGTTATTCCAAATAGAATGTTGCGGATTTCCTATGGAAACACGGTCCTAACTATAACTATCTACTGGCGACCGCCAGTAGATAATATATATATATATATATATATATATATATATTACCTACTGGCGGTCGCCAGTAGGTAGTTATAGTTAGGATCCTGTTTCCATAGGAAAACCGCAACATTCTATTTGGAATAACTTTGGCGCCGGTCGACGAATCCTCGCGAAATTTTCAAAATAGGTGGGGCGCTACGCTCCGCTTCTACCGTGAAAGTCTCGGGGGGATTCGTCAAGCGGGGGCTGAGATAAAAGGGGGGTCCCAAAACGCGTTTTTCCCATGCATTTTTCCATAGGACCTTTAGACAGGGCTACAGCCCGAACGGCTGAACAGAATTACTAGAAATTTGGCAGAGAGGTAGTCCTCAGGTCAAGGAAGTGCCTTTTGTAGGTTTGGTGTAAATCTGTTCAGTAGATTCAGAGAAAATAGCCTTTAAATCAATATATATATCTGAGCCAGCTTACGGTACGCTTACGGTACGCTTACCGTACGCGTACGGTGGCGTGCGCGAGCGCGATTCTGATTGGCTCTTAGATCTTAGTAAACATTCGAATCGGCCGAAACCAGGAAGCGGCGGTCGCCATTTCGTGTGTTTCACTCAGAAAAAAAAGAGTGATAACAAGAAAAGGGGGCAAGGAGGAGAGGTACAGACCCCCTAACATTTGTGAGGGGGTCAAAGAAGGACAGAAAAGTACAAAGAAAACATTTATTGATTTTAAAAAAAATCACGGGGTACGCGTACGGTAAGCGTACGGTAAAAAAAAAAAAAAAAAAGAAATGAAATGCAGATTTAAGAGTTTAGATATTAGGGGGCTCTAAAAAGAGCCGTTGTGTTTATGAAGTTATTTTTTAGTGGTACCTACAAGTAAGTACCGATGCAGAGTCTAAGGTTCAAGAGGAAGACTCTGTTCCCTTCATCATTGAAGTGCACACCATCTCCTCTATAAATGTCTTGCATGTCGTAACGCAAGTTGTTGTGGTAAATGGATCCCATACCATAGTCACGGAGGAAAGCAGAAACAGATTTGTTGACGTGCTTTCTTGCTTTGTCAATCTGTGGACAGAAAAGATTGGACCAGTTCCATTTTTGCCTTTGGCATATGTTAGAAAACACAAAGGCAGTTTTAGGGAAAAGTGAAAACAGTTGTGCAAAGGTGTCCTTCATAAGCATTTCCAGACCTACCCCAGTCAAAGTGCCTAGGTCATTGCCACCGCAGTGCACTATTATGAGGTCAGGGTGTTGGTTTTGCATGAAGGATTTCACCAATGGCATCAATTGGTGCCACTTTAACCCTCTCTGACCAATCCATTTAATGTCTACATTTGGCAAATCAAGGTCTCTCACCATACCTGTTTTCTCTGCGTACTTTTCACTCCAGAAGACGTAGCTGTGCCCTACAATCCACACTGTGAACATCTTCAAAGGAGAACTGGATGCACTCAGGAGGTGTAATTCAGTAGAATGGTAAAAAGAAATGAAAGACAGTTTGGAAATGGAGGCATACATATTTTTTTCATAAAAAAAAGAACTGATTGGCTGTTTCATACCATTCTAGAATAAAAACTAGGCTGTATGTGTAAATTTATAGAAGCATGTTTTGTATTGGTACAGAAAAATGTGTTATCAAAGAACAGTACTATGGATTTGCTGTTAGGTTTGAAAAGTCAAGCACTCTTGCTCTGTGGAATTGAAACATTGTTTGGTGAACTTCTGACCTAACTCCACACAGCAGTGTTCCATGAGCTGTTGCTATGGTAGCAGGCAGAAGTCAAGTTGGGGGAAGGGTACTAGGCAGAAGTCAAGTTGGGGGAAGGGTACTTTTGGAAAAGGGTTGGTTTTCAACCAATAGAAATGTGTGATTACATTTGAAAAAAAGAGGGAAGCACTAAGATTTGAAATTAACATGTATATGTGTGGAAAAAGAGAGGGAAAGTTTGCCATTATCTGGTTCTGCTGAGAGGAGAGAGGTGTAAAGAACAGAGATCCTGGCTCTGATAACCTGCTGTTTGAGTGCCACATTTCTTTCACAACTAACTAATTTTAAAGGTGAGTTAAGAGTTTGAGAGGGGATGTATATGGTAAATTAAGAAATGAAAAATAGAAATGGATTTCCTTTTGTTGAAGTTGTGTTTATTATTTTCTGTTTTGGGAGAAATTTAAATGTGAGGAACATGTAAAATAATATGGACTATGTTTTCACGATAAATTAAGGTGTACTGGTATAAAAAAAGAATAGTTTAAGGGTTTGAGGTTGGACTCAGTAATGCAAATACATTTAGCATCACTAAGGCTGGTTGCCCTTGCTGGAGTGTAGGCAGTCACCCAGGTTACAAATGGTACTGGTGTGAAAAAGCAGTTTGGACATGTGCTTTTTTAAAAATCTGAAAAGTGGATTCATAATGTGTCAGTCTGTAAAAGTGATTATCACTTGCCAAAAAAAAGAGTAGTAAGTGTGCTTTCAAATTGGCAAAGAAATTACGTTTTGTGACTAATGTGAAAACATGACTCTGTGTGCAAAGAGAAATTACAGGCAGAGATTTATTGCGTATTGCTATGGTGATTTCACAGTTGCATTAGATGGAAAGGGGGAGCCATTTTTTGGTGCAGAAGCAGACTCTTAGCACACACCCAGCTGCTTAGAATGTGGAATCATGCACAGTATTCACAAGCGAGTGGGGTTTGAGGTTTCAGTCAGTAATGCAAATACATTCAGCATCACTAAGGCTGGTTGCCCTTGCTGGAGTGTAGGCAGTCACCCAGGTTACAAATGGTACTGGTGTGAAAAAGCAGCTTGGACATGTGCTTTTTTAAGAATCTGAAAAGTGGATTCATAATGTGTCAGTCTGTAAAAGTGATTATCACTTGCCAAAAAAAAGAGTAGTAAGTGTGCTTTCAAATTTGCAAAGAAATTTAGTTTTGTGACTAATGTGAAAACATGACTCTGTGTGCAAAGAGGAATTACAGGCAGAGATTTATTGCGTATTGCTCTGGTGATTTCACAGTTGCATTAGATGGAAAGGGGGAGCCATTTTTTGGTGCAGAAGCAGACTCTTAGCACACACCCAGCTGGTTACCATGTGGAATCATGCACAGTATTCACAAGCGAGTGGGGTTTGAGGTTTCAGTCGGTAATGCAAATACATTCAGCATCACTAAGGCTGCTTGCCCCTGCTGGAGTGTAGGCAGTCACCCAGGTTACAAATGGTACTGGTGTGAAAAAGCAGTTTGGACATGTGCTTTTTTAAAAATCTGAAAAGTGGATTCATAATGTGTCAGTCTGTAAAAGTGATTATCACTTGCCAAAAAAAAGAGTAGTAAGTGTGCTTTCAAATTGGCAAAGAAATTTCGTTTTGTGACTAATGTGAAAACATGACTCTGTGTGCAAAGAGAAATTACAGGCAGAGATTTATTGCGTATTGCTCTGGTGATTTCACAGTTGCATTAGATGGAAAGAGGGAGCCATTATTTGGTGCAGAAGCAGACTCTTAGCACACACCCAGCTGCTTAGAATGTGGAATCATGCACAGTATTCACAAGCGAGTGGGGTTTGAGGTTTCAGTCAGTAATGCAAATACATTCAGCATCACTAAGGCTGGTTGCCCTTGCTGGAGTGTAGGCAGTCACCCAGGTTACAAATGGTACTGGTGTGAAAAAGCAGTTTGGACATGTGCTTTTTAAAAAATCTGAAAAGTGGATTCATAATGTGTCAGTCTGTAAAAGTGATTATCACTTGCCAAAAAAAAGAGTAGTAAGTGTGCTTTCAAATTGGCAAAGAAATTTCGTTTTGTGACTAATGTGAAAACATGACTCTGTGTGCAAAGAGAAATTACAGGCAGAGATTTATTGCGTATTGCTATGGTGATTTCACAGTTGCATTAGATGGAAAGGGGGAGCCATTTTTTGGTGCAGAAGCAGACTCTTAGCACACACCCAGCTGGTTACCATGTGGAATCATGCACAGTATTCACAAGCGAGTGGGGTTTGAGGTTTCAGTCAGTAATGCAAATACATTCAGCATCACTAAGGCTGGTTGCCCCTGCTGGAGTGTAGGCAGTCACCCAGGTTACAAATGGTACTGGTGTGAAAAAGCAGTTTGGACATGTGCTTTTTTAAGAATCTGAAAAGTGGATTCATAATGTGTCAGTCTGTAAAAGTGATTATCACTTGCCAAAAAAAAAGAGTAGTAAGTGTGCTTTCAAATTTGCAAAGAAATTAAGTTTTGTGACTAATGTGAAAACATGACTCTGTGTGCAAAGAGAAATTACAGGCAGAGATTTATTGCGTATTGCTATGGTGATTTCACAGTTGCATTAGAAGGAAAGGGGGAGCCATTATTTGGTGCAGAAGCAGACTCTTAGCACACACCCAGCTGCTTAGAATGTGGAATCATGCACAGTATTCACAAGCGAGTGGGGTTTGAGGTTTCAGTCAGTAATGCAAATACATTCAGCATCACTAAGGCTGGTTGCCCTTGCTGGAGTGTAGGCAGTCACCCAGGTTACAAATGGTACTGGTGTGAAAAAGCAGTTTGGACATGTGCTTTTTTAAGAATCTGAAAAGTGGATTCATAATGTGTCAGTCTGTAAAAGTGATTATCACTTGCCAAAAAAAGAGTAGTAAGTGTGCTTTAAAAATTTGCAAAGAAATTTTGTTTTGTGACTAATGTGAAAACATGACTCTGTGTGCAAAGAGGAATTACAGGCAGAGATTTATTGCGTATTGCTCTGGTGATTTCACAGTTGCATTAGATGGAAAGAGGGAGCCATTATTTGGTGCAGAAGCAGACTCTTAGCACACACCCAGCTGCTTAGAATGTGGAATCATGCACACTATTCACAAGCGAGTGGGGTTTGAGGTTTCAGTCAGTAATGCAAATACATTCAGCATCACTAAGGCTGGTTGCCCTTGCTGGAGTGTAGGCAGTCACCCAGGTTACAAATGGTACTGGTGTGAAAAAGCAGTTTGGACATGTGCTTTTTAAAAAATCTGAAAAGTGGATTCATAATGTGTCAGTCTGTAAAAGTGATTATCACTTGCCAAAAAAAAGAGTAGTAAGTGTGCTTTCAAATTGGCAAAGAAATTTCGTTTTGGGACTAATGTGAAAACATGACTCTGTGTGCAAAGAGAAATTACAGGCAGAGATTTATTGCGTATTGCTATGGTGATTTCACAGTTGCATTAGATGGAAAGGGGGAGCCATTTTTTGGTGCAGAAGCAGACTCTTAGCACACACCCAGCTGGTTACCATGTGAAATCATGCACAGTATTCACAAGCGAGTGGGGTTTGAGGTTTCAGTCAGTAATGCAAATACATTCAGCATCACTAAGGCTGGTTGCCCCTGCTGGAGTGTAGGCAGTCACCCAGGTTACAAATGGTACTGGTGTGAAAAAGCAGTTTGGACATGTGCTTTTTTAAGAATCTGAAAAGTGGATTCATAATGTGTCAGTCTGTAAAAGTGATTATCACTTGCCAAAAAAAAGAGTAGTAAGTGTGCTTTCAAATTTGCAAAGAAATTACGTTTTGTGACTAATGTGAAAACATGACTCTGTGTGCAAAGAGAAATTACAGGCAGAGATTTATTGCGTATTGCTATGGTGATTTCACAGTTGCATTAGAAGGAAAGGGGGAGCCATTATTTGGTGCAGAAGCAGACTCTTAGCACACACCCAGCTGCTTAGAATGTGGAATCATACACAGTATTCACAAGCGAGTGGGGTTTGAGGTTTCAGTCAGTAATGCAAATACATTCAGCATCACTAAGGCTGGTTGCCCTTGCTGGAGTGTAGGCAGTCACCCAGGTTACAAATGGTACTGGTGTGAAAAAGCAGTTTGGACATGTGCTTTTTTAAGAATCTGAAAAGTGGATTCATAATGTGTCAGTCTGTAAAAGTGATTATCACTTGCCAAAAAAAAGAGTAGTAAGTGTGCTTTCAAATTTGCAAAGAAATTTCGTTTTGTGACTAATGTGAAAACATGACTCTGTGTGCAAAGAGGAATTACAGGCAGAGATTTATTGCGTATTGCTCTGGTGATTTCACAGTTGCATTAGATGGAAAGGGGGAGCCATTTTTTGGTGCAGAAGCAGACTCTTAGCACACACCCAGCTGGTTACCATGTGGAATCATGCACAGTATTCACAAGCGAGTGGGGTTTGAGGTTTCAGTCAGTAATGCAAATACATTCAGCATCACTAAGGCTGGTTGCCCCTGCTTGAGTGTAGGCAGTCACCCAGGTTACAAATGGTACTGGTGTGAAAAAGCAGTTTGGACATGTGCTTTTTTAAAAATCTGAAAAGTGGATTCATAATGTGTCAGTCTGTAAAAGTGATTATCACTTGCCAAAAAAAAGAGTAGTAAGTGTGCTTTCAAATTGGCAAAGAAATTTCGTTTTGTGACTAATGTGAAAACATGACTCTGTGTGCAAAGAGAAATTACAGGCAGAGATTTATTGCGTATTGCTCTGGTGATTTCACAGTTGCATTAGATGGAAAGAGGGAGCCATTATTTGGTGCAGAAGCAGACTCTTAGCACACACCCAGCTGCTTAGAATGTGGAATCATGCACAGTATTCACAAGCGAGTGGGGTTTGAGGTTTCAGTCAGTAATGCAAATACATTCAGCATCACTAAGGCTGGTTGCCCCTGCTTGAGTGTAGGCAGTCACCCAGGTTACAAATGGTACTGGTGTGAAAAAGCAGTTTGGACATGTGCTTTTTTAAAAATCTGAAAAGTGGATTCATAATGTGTCAGTCTGTAAAAGTGATTATCACTTGCCAAAAAAAAGAGTAGTAAGTGTGCTTTCAAATTGGCAAAGAAATTTCGTTTTGTGACTAATGTGAAAACATGACTCTGTGTGCAAAGAGAAATTACAGGCAGAGATTTATTGCGTATTGCTCTGGTGATTTCACAGTTGCATTAGATGGAAAGAGGGAGCCATTATTTGGTGCAGAAGCAGACTCTTAGCACACACCCAGCTGCTTAGAATGTGGAATCATGCACAGTATTCACAAGCGAGTGGGGTTTGAGGTTTCAGTCAGTAATGCAAATACATTCAGCATCACTAAGGCTGGTTGCCCTTGCTGGAGTGTAGGCAGTCACCCAGGTTACAAATGGTACTGGTGTGAAAAAGCAGTTTGGACATGTGCTTTTTAAAAAATCTGAAAAGTGGATTCATAATGTGTCAGTCTGTAAAAGTGATTATCACTTGCCAAAAAAAAGAGTAGTAAGTGTGCTTTCAAATTGGCAAAGAAATTTCGTTTTGTGACTAATGTGAAAACATGACTCTGTGTGCAAAGAGAAATTACAGGCAGAGATTTATTGCGTATTGCTATGGTGATTTCACAGTTGCATTAGATGGAAAGGGGGAGCCATTTTTTGGTGCAGAAGCAGACTCTTAGCACACACCCAGCTGGTTACCATGTGGAATCATGCACAGTATTCACAAGCGAGTGGGGTTTGAGGTTTCAGTCAGTAATGCAAATACATTCAGCATCACTAAGGCTGGTTGCCCCTGCTGGAGTGTAGGCAGTCACCCAGGTTACAAATGGTACTGGTGTGAAAAAGCAGTTTGGACATGTGCTTTTTTAAGAATCTGAAAAGTGGATTATAATGTGTCAGTCTGTAAAAGTGATTATCACTTGCCAAAAAAAAGAGTAGTAAGTGTGCTTTCAAATTTGCAAAGAAATTAAGTTTTGTGACTAATGTGAAAACATGACTCTGTGTGCAAAGAGAAATTACAGGCAGAGATTTATTGCGAATTGCTATGGTGATTTCACAGTTGCATTAGAAGGAAAGGGGGAGCCATTATTTGGTGCAGAAGCAGATTCTTAGCACACACCCAGCTGCTTAGAATGTGGAATCATGCACAGTATTCACAAGCGAGTGGGGTTTGAGGTTTCAGTCAGTAATGCAAATACATTCAGCATCACTAAGGCTGGTTGCCCTTGCTGGAGTGTAGGCAGTCACCCAGGTTACAAATGGAACTGGTGTGAAAAAGCAGTTTGGACATGTGCTTTTTAAAAAATCTGAAAAGTGGATTCATAATGTGTCAGTCTGTAAAAGTGATTATCACTTGCCAAAAAAAAGAGTAGTAAGTGTGCTTTCAAATTGGCAAAGAAATTTCGTTTTGTGACTAATGTGAAAACATGACTGTGTGCAAAGAGAAATTACAGGCAGAGATTTATTGCGTATTGCTCTGGTGATTTCACAGTTGCATTAGAAGGAAAGGGGGAGCCATTTTTTGGTGCAGAAGCAGACTCTTAGCACACAACCAGCTGGTTACCATGTGGAATCATGCACAGTATTCACAAGCGAGTGGGGTTTGAGGTTTCAGTCAGTAATGCAAATACATTCAGCATCACTAAGGCTGGTTGCCCTTGCTGGAGTGTAGGCAGTCACCCAGGTTACAAATGGTACTGGTGTGAAAAAGCAGTTTGGACATGTGCTTTTTTAAAAATCTGAAAAGTGGATTCATAATGTGTCAGTCTGTAAAAGTGATTATCACTTGCCAAAAAAAAGAGTAGTAAGTGTGCTTTCAAATTGGCAAAGAAATTTTGTTTTGTGACTAATGTGAAAACATGACTCTGTGTGCAAAGAGAAATTACAGGCAGAGATTTATTGCGTATTGCTCTGGTGATTTCACAGTTGCATTAGAAGGAAAGGGGGAGCCATTTTTTGGTGCAGAAGCAGACTCTTAGCACACACCCAGCTGGTTACCATGTGGAATCATGCACAGTATTCACAAGCGAGTGGGGTTTGAGGTTTCAGTCAGTAATGCAAATACATTCAGCATCACTAAGGCTGGTTGCCCTTGTTGGAGTGTAGGCAGTCACCCAGGTTACAAATGGTACTGGTGTGAAAAAGCAGTTTGGACATGTGCTTTTTTAAAAATCTGAAAAGTGGATTCATAATGTGTCAGTCTGTAAAAGTGATTATCACTTGCCAAAAAAAAGAGTAGTAAGTGTGCTTTCAAATTGGCAAAGAAATTTCGTTTTGTGACTAATGTGAAAACATGACTCTGTGTGCAAAGAGAAATTACAGGCAGAGATTTATTGCGTATTGCTCTGGTGATTTCACAGTTGCATTAGAAGGAAAGAGGGAGCCATTTTTTGGTGCAGAAGCAGACTCTTAGCACACACCCAGCTGGTTACCATGTGGAATCATGCACAGTATTCACAAGCGAGTGGGGTTTGAGGTTTCAGTCAGTAATGCAAATACATTCAGCATCACTAAGGCTGGTTGCCCTTGCTGGAGTGTAGGCAGTCACCCAGGTTACAAATGGTGCTGGTGTGAAAAAGCAGTTTGGACATGTGCTTTTTTAAAAATCTGAAAAGTGGATTTATAATGTGTCAGTCTGTAAAAGTGACTATCACTTGCCAAAAAAAAGAGTAGTAAGTGTGCTTTCAAATTGGCAAAGAAATTTCGTTTTGTGACTAATGTGAAAACAAATGTAGTAATATATTTAAATAAAAAAAAGGAATTTTTTTTTAGTTTTTTTCAGGTATTGCTGAAGAGCAGTGAACAAAATTTAAGATGCCTACAAAATCCAGAGTAAAAAAACACCCCCAAAAAAACCTATATTTGAAGACAACTGGAGGACCTAAGTTAGTTGAAGATGCTCATGTTGGGAAAAAGAAAAAATCTTCTGGTAAGCAGACAAAATTTTTTCTAAAAAACATATTCAAAAAAAGGAAAAATGTACAAAATGTCTGTACTGGAAAGAATGTTTTCAATAGAAAAGGGCAGGAAAAAATTGAGAATTTAGTTAATGCAAATATACCTTCTGCAACTGAAAAGATTAACTTAAACAGAAAAACAGCGTTTAAAGAGATACGTAGAAACATGTTTCAGAGAAGAGTTATGTCCAATTTGATAAAGGATGTGAAGAAATATAAGCAAAAGGCTAAGTTTTATAAGAGAAAAAAAGAAATTGAAGCCATTGCAGCAAAGGCATTAGAATTAAAAAGGAAACTATTCATTTTAATTTTGAATAGGATGCGTACATTAGACAAAATGGTTAATGTATTGAAATCACATAGCAAAAGGAAAAGAGTAGTGAACAGAAAAAACTTTTCTAAAGTGTTTTTAGGAAAATGGATGCATAGTTCAAGTAGTGAACCTTTTTTTAATGAAGAGAGTTATTTTCAAAGTAATAGTTTGCTGCATGCAGTTGACACCAGAGGTCATGCTTACGAAGTGAAAAATGGTTGCATAATGGAGAAGGAGATAATGGTTCCAAGAGATGAGGTACAAGTGATGGCGGATGAGGCTATGGGGAGACGTCCTAAAGCCTCAGTGTACACTTGGAATTGTAGTAGTATTTGCACTGTGCGTCAGGAATCTATTGATAAATTTCGTGAGTTTCTAAGAGAATATAGTAAAAAAAGTGTAAAACAGAAGATTAAGGTGCTTCAAAGTCTGGATCCATGCAGAGTGAGAGAGAATACTGGTTTGCAGGGTCATTCTCTGGCTTGTCTATCTAGAAAAGTGTGTAATAGTGTTTTCCATCATTTTAGAATGCTGGCTGTTCATCATACTGAAATGAGAAAGTTTGTGAGACGGTTGTATTTTGCTAAAAGTCCAGCAATAAAGTTAGATGAATTGAATAGGGCTCTGTTCCGTGGAACGGTATCAGATGTAGAGAAGGTTGTTGATGAAATTCAGTTTTGTTACTTTGGTCCTGAACAAAACAGTGCAGAGAAGGACACAGTAAATGAGGAAGAAGTGGAAGGGAATGTAGAACCCTCTGTAAGTAAGACATTTAATGATCACATAACAAAATTTGCAATAATCTCTAATGAAAGACCAAATATTACTTGTATTTGTTGCCACAGAACACATTATAGAAAACAAACTAGGAATGTTGATCTCTACAGAAAGAGTGAAAATGAAGATAATTATAAGTGGAAGGATTTTGCCACATATATATTTCTTGAAAATTGTTTTGAATTGAGTGAAGATCAGCGTATTTGTAAATACTGTTACAATAAGTTAGAGGAAAATAGAATGCCGACCAGAGCTGTACATAATAATTTAGAATTGGATGCTATTCCTGCTGAACTTTCTGAATTAAATACATATGAGTCTATACTCATTCAATGTGTTCATCCGTTCCAGACCATAGTACGTATGGAGCCCAAAACTGGAAAATTACCTCCTTCAGATTTACTGAGAGGTTTAAAAGGTAGAGTGGTGTATTTGCCCTTGGATTTGAAAAAAAATATGGAAACTATTGATGCGGATACTTTGGAAACTGAACCATTAATTATTCTGGTTAATGGTGTACCTACAAAGAATAAGAAGATTTGGCAGGAGCTGGTAGATGTACGGAAAGTACAAAGAGCAAATTTGTATTTGAAAAGGAATAACAAATGGTATGAATCAATTTATATAGAAGAAGAAGAAGAAGAAGAAGATTTACAAGAAGACACAGAAACACCAACTGGACAAATTGAAAAAGTGGACAAGTCAAAGGAAGAAGAAATTTATGAACATTTTAGCATACATCCTCTTCATTCAAAAGAAGTTATGGGAGACAATATTGATCTGTTTCAGATGAAGAAAGCAAAAGGAACTCCCGTGAGTGTATGGGAGGAGAGCTTGGAAGCTCGATGTTTTCCCCAGCTGTTTCCTAAAGGAAAAGGAGGACGATACGATGAACGTCCGGAACAGATTCCAGCTTCTGAGTATCAGACTACAAGACTATATGCTGAAGATCCCAGATTTCGACAAAGTATTCCTTATTTGTTCCATCTTTTATTTGAAAGCGACTTGTCTGCATTGTCTTATGCAGTAAATCACATTTTAAAAAGTGGAGTACATTTGCAAAATGTGTCTGCTAAGGATTTTATGGAGAAAGTGCAGCACCGAGATGATCATTTGGAAACACAACTGATCAATCTGATGGCTTGTCAGCGTGGGACAAATGAATATTGGTACCGACGCCATGGTGAATTAAAATGCATGTTACGGAATTTAGGTACACCAACATGGTTCGTTACCCTAAGCTGTGCCGAGTACGCTTGGGATGATTTACTGGATTTTCTACGAGAGGCAAATTCAAACATTAAAAACATCGAATACAAGACAGCAGGAGAACTGTGCTCATTGGATCCGGTTAATGTTTGCAGATATTTCAATCATAGATTTGAGGCTATGATGTCCTTCATCTGCAATAAAAAAAATCCACCTCTAGGAGAAGTAGTGGATTTCTTTTGGAGAAAAGAGTACCAGGCAAGAGGTGCTCCTCATATTCATATGCTGTTGCGGATCAAGGATGCCCCAAAGTTTGGAACAGATACTGATGAAGCAGTGTTATCTTACATTGAAGAATATGCAACATGTGCTATACCAAAAAGCACAGAAGAGAAAAAGTTAAAGGAGCAAGTTTTACGTTTCCAAAGTCATCGGTGTGGAAAATACTGTCGACGGAAATACAAGAGCAAAGATAAATACTACACTAAATGTCGATTTGGATTTCCTAGACCTGTTCTTTCAAATGGAAGAGTAAACAGTTTTATGTCATCTGTGAGACATACTATCACAAGAAAATCAACTAAGAATACCTACAACCTTAAAAGAAAAGAAGAATCAAAAAATATAAATGACTACAACCCAGTCATTTTATCCATGTGGAACGCTAACATGGATATACAGTATGTAGCTGACAATTCCATTGCTGTTGCTCGATATGTAACGTCTTACATTACGAAATCAGAAAAAACAGAATTGAAGGAAATGTGGGAAGAGATTTCTCACGAGAAAACTGTCAGTAAGAAGCTCTACAGTTTCAGTTTGAAGATGTTATCGCATCGAGAAATTGGATCCTACGAATGTTCAGATAGGTTATCTTCTGCAAGTCTCTACTCGAAATCAAGTAGAATAATTTGGGCAAGTTTAGGCCTTGCAGCAATGAGAAATCGGGTACTGAAATCTGTTGGAGAAATTGAATATTTGGCCGAGAATGACCCAGAAAGTACAGATATTTTGAAATCAAACATGTTGGACACATATTATCCCAAGAGAAGTCATCATCTGGAGAACATGTGTCTCTATGAAGTGCTGCAGAACTACATTTATTCACGGAAAGCCACAGAAGACATCAACAATGGAAAATATAAAGTCATTGGTGAGGAAGGATGTTTGGTGAAGCAAACAAAAGGAAGTTTGATAAATCACAGGAAGCTGAGTTGCGACACTACTGACAAAAAGGAATTTTACTACTTGGCTCTTTTACAGCTGTTTAAACCATGGCGTACAGAGGACGAACTACTGGGAGAATTCCAGAGTTATGAAGATTCCTTCAATGCTAGCAAAGACAGCATACAATGCAGTACATTCTCAACTTATCTGCAAATGTTAAATGAAGAAATTGAACAGGAAACTACAATTGCAGCAGAAATAGCTAGAGACAGTTCTCAGGACAGCCAAAGTTCAGGAACACTCAGTCAAGATCCCCTAGGACAACCAATCGTTGAAAATGAAGCATCAATAGCCATGAATGAAGTGGAAACGGCTATGAATCAAGCTCAAGAAGAATTTATAGACTTACAAAATTTGGAAAGACAACTGAACGAAGAGCAGCAACAAATTTATGAAGAGATCAGAAACAAAATTGATCACGGATTTCTACATGAAAAAAAAGAGTGCTCATGCACATCATTTCATCCAATCAGGATGTATGTAAGCGGACAAGCTGGAACTGGAAAACGTTTCCTAATAAAAGTCATCAGAAGCTACCTACAGCAAAAAACGGATTCTACTTTGTCTTGTGTGGTTACTGCTCCAACTGGGTTAGCAGCATATAACATAAAAGGAATCACTTTACATCGTTTGCTAATGTTACCAGTGGAGCATGAGAACAAAATACAATACAACAAGCTAACTGGAGAAGCATCCTTGGAAGTTTCAAGAGTATTGAAGAAGATGCAAGTTCTCATTATTGATGAGGTGAGCATGATATCAAACTTAATGCTTGCCTTTGTGCATTTAAGAATGCAGCAAATTCTGAAGACAGACTATGACGTGTTATTTGGAGGAAAACACGTCATAGTTTTTGGAGATCTTTTGCAACTTACTCCAGTTAAAGGACAACCAGTGTTTAATACTGTGACACATGAAGACACGAAGAAGTCATTGGGAAGCATCGGTAATACAAATATTTGGTCCTTCTTTGAGTACAAGGAACTTACAACTAATATGAGGCAAGCAAACGATGAAGAATATGGAAGTATTCTGAAAGATATCAGGATTGGACTACTGACTGAAGCTGGCAAAAAAGCATTACAGAGTCTTCTTCCAGTACCTATTTTCTTCAGGTACTGGAAGAAGAAGGGGTTCCCATTGAAAATGTTTTTGGTCTCTCTTATAAATGGGAACATAGTTGTGAAAACTGTTATAATATATGTGGCTCTAATGTTGATAATGAAAGGTTTATTTATTTAACATTGCCAGAGAGTAAAACAGTCACTTTTGCTAAATTAGTTAAAGATGCTAATCATAGCATGCAATGCGGTGAGTGTAAATCTGAAATGTTTTCAACGTTAATTTTAAAGGAATACGGACAGTATGTAATTTTAATGATGCAACGATGTAGAGCTGATGGTTCAAAATTGGATACTTTAATAAAGAAGTTTACAGGACAGCAATTATCAATTTCAGGAAAAACTTTTGTAACAGTTGCAATAATTTTCCATGATGGACCTACTGTAGCTTCTGATCATTACACAGTTTATCTTAAATGTGAAAAAGGCTGGACACTGTGTAATGATTCCCAATTGATTTTTAAGCAACGTTTGCCTTTTGATTTAGCAAATTCCTATCTAATCTTCCTGAAACCTAAATTTTAGAGAGACTTGGCAACATCTGGACAAAACAATTTTACCATTTTATTGGATTACCATTTGGAATTTACAAATATAAAGATTTAACAAATTATCATTTGGCCTAATGGAAAGGTAACCAATTGTAATGTGGAATTTTTCAATTTTTTAAGGAAACTTTGCAAAACCAAAAATTTAGAAAAAAACGGTAACATCTGCACAATTTAAATTTTGGAATGTTATTGGATTGCCTTTGGAAATTTTTTCAAAAAAGATTTTTAAAATTACTATTTGGCCATGAGGAAAAGTAAACAATTCTATTGTGGACTTATTTAATTATTAATAAATTTTTCGGAAACCAAAATGTTACAGAGAATCGGTGAGATCTGTACAATTTAAACTTTAGAATTTTATTGGATTACCATTGGAAATTTAATCAAAAAAGAATTTTAAAATTACTATTTGGCCTAAAGGAAATGGAACCAGATGTATTGTGGAGTTATTTGAGATATATTATTATGATTATACTTCTGAAACAAAAATATCAGACGGTATTTTAAAGAAATAAGTATTGATATTAGATGATATTTTTTTAGAGTATTATGCATTTCTATAATGTTAAGTTTAAGTAAAAAGAGATTCTGGGCTTTTTTAATACAATCTTTGAGATTGTTATGTTTTTTTTTGCCCGCTGTTAAATGATGAATGCAATTGCTTTCACAATTTATAGTGAAATGCAATATATTCTGAAAACAGCAAAAATAAGGCAAAAATATTTTTTGATAAATATGTAAATATGTGTACTGTATTATAAAATGTTTTAAAAAATATTAATACTTTTTTCTTTTTTTTCAGATTGATATAGAAAATTTTCGAAAACTAGAACCATTTTTAAAGCAATTTAAAAAATAAATAAATGAATAAATATTTTTTTGAGTGGGTATGGTAAGTCAATAATATCATGGTTCCTTTTTTTCTACTTCTCTACAATCACATTTTCAGTTTTTAATTGTAGTCTCTCAAGGACCTTGTAATGTGATAATTGATTTTTAGTGTTTTTAAAAAAAAACAAAAACAAATTACGCGTACGGTAAAAAAAAATTAAAAAAAGTTTTAAAAAACATATATAAAAAATAGATGAAAGGTAAGGTTGGCTCTTAAAAGAGCCGTTGTGTTCATGCAGGGACAGAGGAAAGAAAGATTGGGAATATTAGACGGTACGACAAGTGTGCTGATCTATTTTATTGTTCACTAGGGAAATACTGGTCTCCCTATAAGTAATTAGATCATGACAACAGGCGCACCGTACTTCAACCCTCGCAAACCGAGGGTTAATTTCCAGAGGACCAGAAAAAGGAGATGCTCCCCCCACAGATGAAGGGCTCACCTGACCTGCAGAAGAAGGACTCGGCCCTGCAGATGATGGTCCAGGCTGAGCTGCTGTGGATGTGCTTGGTTGATTTACTGAAGGGTTACCTCCAGTAAGTCGAGCATGTGTCCTTCTGTGTACATCCTTAAGGTGTCTCATCATGGTATGATTCCCAAAGGAATACTTCCTGTCAGGATTCCCTCTTGAAAGTACACGCTTACACAGCTTACAAGTCACTAAGGGTGCATTTACCTTTTGCTGGCCTTCTGGAAAAGTAAAATACTCCCATACATAAGAGGTCTTTTGTTTCCTCGCTCTCTGCCTCAAGGTAGTGCTGCTAGCCTCACTCTCAGAAGAGCTCTGCTGTTCTGCCATCGTATCACAAAGACAACCCAGCTCCTTCTCCTAAGGGATCACAAGCAGAAATGAGGGGAATGGGTGTGGTGAAGGAGAGTTCTAGAACTGAAAGTAGTTTCAACCAATCAAAAGTTGTGTTTCATGATCACATGACCTACCGTACGCTTACGGTACGCTTACGGTGCGCTTACGGCAAAAAGACACACGCACGCGCCCATGCGCACAACAGGCACGCCCCTTCACTTCCGCATAACGTGCGCGTGCAGCGTACGCGTTACGCGCTATGCGCGCGTGACGTGCGTCTACGCAAATTGCGTAAATGAACGCAAACAGCGTAGAAAACTAGCGTAATTACGGCGCGACGTGCGCTTACGGTACGCGCACGGTAAACAAAAAAAAAAAAAATTATTGCTAATAAATTTTACCTGTTTATTTTAAAAAAATTGTAAAATAAAAACATATTGTAGAATTTTTAAAATTTAACCATAGTCTTTAAAAAAGGATAGACAATTAAAATAAAAATATGTAAAAAAAAAAGAAGAAAAAAAAAAAAAATTCCATTTAAAAAACCTTGCAAATTCACTGAAAAAACCATGGGTTTCACTCACGTTATAGTTAGGAATTAGCATTTAAAAAACCTTGCAAATTCACTGAAAAAACCATGGGTTTCACTCACGTTATAGTTAGGAATTAGCATTTAAAAAACCTTGCAAATTCACTGAAAAAACCATGGGTTTCACACACGTTATAGTTAGGAATTAGCATTTAAAAAACCTTAGAAATTCAATGAAAAAACCAAAGGTTTCACGCATGTTATAGTTAGCTGGACATTTCACTCGTAAAAAAACAATGAAATTCCCCTGTTATAGTTAGTTCAGCTAACTATAACTCGCGCGCCCGCAATGCACTACTGATGACGTCACATATTACATCACTCATGACATGGTCACTGACATCACTCATGACATCACTGATGACATCTCAAATGACATCACTAATGACATCACTGATGACATCATCCTTGTGATAGAGTGGCAGACCTCCTCTTCCCCTAATATAACCATTGAAACACACATTCAAAAATAGAAACTAAAATGTTCAAAATAATGAACATATCAATATCAGTTACAACAACCTATTCAGTAATTCTAAGAACCACATACACATACAGTCATTCACCAACAGTCCTCTACAGTCACTCATACATGTACTCACTCATCATATGTATTCATACACCTATACATCCTGTTACACAACGCCACTCATCCATAGAGTTACTCACACACATAGTCACTCATGCTAATAAAGAATCAAACATCCATTTATTAGCTTATACAGTTATACACACACCACCACACTTACTTCTACAGAAACTTACATATACTTACTCTTTTAAACAATAACTTATAGAAACACATACTTATTCATACAGGAACTCTTCCAATCTCTCACTCTTACATATACTCACTTATATACACCAATAGTCACATTTACTAGTTAAATAGATATGTAGTTACTCATAAAGACACTATTGAGACAGTCATTCACTCACTAATACACCCATACACACACTCATCCACCCATACAGTCCTGCACACATGCTGTCTTCAATACATACAAAGAGTGAATCACTCATTCATGCACCTATGCACTACATAATACCCCCCACCGAACCATAAAACAACTAATAACCTATATAGACACCCATGAAGCTACTCACCAACCCATGCAGCCACTTATACACAAAGTGAGAGACTAATACAGATTTTTTCTTATTTAAACATTACTCAGTAAGCCATGTATTTACTATGAGACACTTAATCAGTCAGTTACACAATCAATTTTTAAAAAACAAATCATCCATTTAGACACTTATATACCCATTTATTCTTCCATTGACCTTGAGATATACATATATAAAACATATTTAATTTTCTGAAAAACACACATTCACTGGATGATGTCATCAGTGATGTCATCAGTGATGTCATTTGAGATGTCATCAGTGATGTCATGAGTGATGTCAGTGACCATGTCATGAGTGATGTAATATGTGACGTCATCAGTAGTGCATTGCGGGCGCGCGAGTTATAGTTAGCTGAACTAACTATAACGGGGGAATTTCATTGGTTTTTTACGAGTGAAATGTCCAGCTAACTATAACATGTGTGAAACCTTTGGTTTTTTCATTGAATTTCTAAGGTTTTTTAAATGCTAATTCCTAACTATAACGTGTGTGAAACCCATGGTTTTTTTCAGTGAATTTGCAAGGTTTTTTTAAATGCTAATTCCTATCTATAACGTGAGTGAAACCCATGGTTTTTTCAGTGAATATATATATATATACATTCACAGAAAAAAACATAGGTTTCAGGTACGTTATAGTTAGGAATTAGCATTTAAAAAACCTCAGAAATTCACTGAAAAAACCATAGGTTTCAGGGGTGTTATAGTTAGCTGGACTTTTCACTTGTACAAAACCATTGAAATTCCCCCGTTATAGTTAGTTCAGCTAACTATAACTTGCGCGCCCGCAATGCACTGCTGATGACGTCACATATTACATCACTCATGACATGGTCAGTGACATCACTCATGACATCACTGATGACATCTCAAATGACATCACTGTTGACATCACTGATGACATCATCCAGTGAATGTGTGTTTTTCTGAAAATTAAATATGTAAATATCTGTATCAGTCTCTCACTTTGTGTATAAGTGGCTGCATGGGTTGGTGAGTAGCTACATGGGTGTCTATATAGGTTATTAGTTGTTTTTTGAGTATCAGTCTGAGTGTCTGCATGGTTCGGTGGGGGGTATTACGTAGTGCATAGGGGCATGAATGAGTGACTCACTGTTTGTATGTGTTGAAGACAGCATGTGTGCAGGACTGTATGGGTGGATGAGTGTGTGTATGAGTGTGTTAGTGAGTGAATGACTGTCTCAATAGTGTCTTTATGAGTAACTACATATGTTTTAACTAGTATATGTGACTATTGGTGTATAGAAGTGAGTATATGTGAGAGTGAGAGATTGAAAGAGTTCCTGTATGAATAAGTATGTGTTTCTATAAGTGATTGTTTAAAAGACTAAGTATGTGTAAGTTTCCGTAGAAGTAAGTGTGGAGGTGTGTGTATAACTGTATATGCAAGTAAATGTATGTTTGATTCTTTATTAGCATGAGTGACTATGTGTGTGAGTAACTCTATGGATGAGTGGCATTGTGTAACAGGATGTATAGGTGTATGAGTACATATGATGAGTGAGTACATGTATGAGTGACTGTATAGGACTGTTGGTGAATGAGTGGATGTGTATGTGGATCTTAGAATTACTGGAGAGGTTGTTGTAACTGGTATTGGTATGTCCATTGTTTTGAACATTTTAGTCTCTATTTTTGAATGTGTGTATCAAAGGTTATATTAGGGTGAGAGGAGGTCTGCCACTCTATCACAAGGATGATGTCATCAGTGATGTCATTTGAGATGTCATCAGTGATGTCATGAGTGATGTCACTGACCATGTCATGAGTGATGTAATATGTGACGTCATCAGCAGTGCATTGCGGGCGCACGAGTTATAGTTAGCTGAACTAACTATAACGGGGGAATTTCAATGGTTTTGTACAAGTGAAAAGTCCAGCTAACTATAACACCCCTGAAACCTATGGTTTTTTCAGTGAATTTCCGAGGTTTTTTAAATGCTAATTCCTAACTATAACGTGCCTGAAACCTATGTTTTTTTCTGTGAATTTCAAAGGTTTTTTAAATGCTAATTTCTAACTATGCCTACAGAGATAGGACATGTGAAGAAAGAAGAAAAAATGCACAGAAAGAAAAAAAGAAGTGCAGAATGAAGCAACAGAAGTACTCAAAGATTTTTTGACCCCAATCCCCAGGGCCGGCCACTGTTTTTTTATTATTTTTAAAAAATATATATTTATAGACACACATAGGACATGCTGGACAAACCGTACGTACCTATCACCATGACGATTTGCGTGATATTCATTAAAAGGCGACTATGCATACAATGAATCCACGTGGAATGTATTTACACCACTAGTGAAGCTCTGACATGTCTGATGCCCTACCGTGCCTAATCCCGGTAGACACCCTTGTCGTTTATTTATACAAACATGGGTAGCTATTGACGGGCACATTTAATACACATGCACACCAAGCCATTCAAAGGGGATTCGACAAAAATTCGACCAAAACTATGCAAGAAACCCCCCTCACGGTTAATAAAACACACATCCACTGCCGGATGTGTAATACTTTTTATTTTACTCTCTGGAAAGGGGACGAACATCACTTGAGAGTCACAGCGCGCTCCTGGCAGAGCCCAATGCTGTGTTACACCCACCATTGCCTGCTGAGTGCCACACACCTCTGTGTTGTATTCCACTAGCTAGTGCATATGTGTAACGAGGAGGACCCACTAGAAGGTACTGAGACCCCCCTCTGCTAAATGACTACAAGAACTATTACCTCTCCCCTCTGTTTCTTCAGCATACGGACACTTGGAAATCGGAACCCATCGCCCTGAGACAGACTGAACAAAGCGGCCCGTGTTTCTTTAACTGGGTGGAATTGGCGGCCGGCCCCGCCCACCCTGATGACGAAGACGACAGGAGGAGTTCAAATCCCGGAAGGACCGAGATGAACGACGGTACGAGGCCAGAGGAGGAAGAAGGCGAGACGAGAGAGAGAGCGGAGGAGACAGCTGATTGTGAGAGGAACACCGGAGGAGACAGCCGAGTGGAGAACCCGGCGGCGCCGGAGCCAGGAGGCCAACGACCCTGTGACCCGCCCCGCCACGTTTCAGGAGAAGCGTGGCACCAACAGGTACGCGCTCGTATCTCTGCTTGGGGAATAAGTAAAAGGCAGTGAAATCCACGTTTAAGGAGTCGCTTCTCACTATACCCTCTCCCTCACGTTCCGACACCTAGCCTTAGCCTGTAGAGCACCGTGTGACTCCTCACCCCCTTTTCCCCTGACAGTAGTGTGAAGTGAACACTGGACTGACCCCAGTCTCCCTTTTCTTTTGTTTTGGTTCCCGTCCCGAGGTTGGCCTGCGTTACATTGTCCCGGTGAGCGAAACAACCTGGAGCCACTAAGACGAGGAAATCCACTCCGAAGAGGACGGCAGTCACAAGAACCCGAGTCTGACTCCCCCCTACCCTACTATCGACCTGTCAGGACCTTGAAAAGGGTTGTAAAACCATTAAAATCCGAGTTACCTTTCAACCCCGTCTCTGCGTTTCCCTCAGTTCTGCTACAAGTGGTGGAGAATGCGGGCATAGACAGCCCCATCTGTATAGCAAAGATGGACGAACTGATACAACAGCTCATAAAAGGGCAGGAACAGCTCGGATGGGTAGTGGAGCAGCAACTTGTTTCCGCGCAAGCGGATAGAGAGACATTCAAAAGCTCTGTCTCCGCCCAACTGGAAGGCATACAGACCCAGATTGGTGGCCCCTCTGCGGCACCCCCTCCGGGGGCCCGACAACTCCTTCCTGGTCCTACCGGCGTCTCTCTCCAAAAATATGTGGCTGGGGAGGACCCTGACGCTTTTTTATTGAACTTTGAGAGGGCTGCCTTGGCCTGTGGGTGGCCATTGGAGAAGTGGCCTTTCTTTCTGGCCCCTCTGCTGACAGGCGAGGCCCAGGCGGCCTTCCAAGTAGCCAACGCTACTGGTCAAGCCCCTTATGCCACAGTCAAAGCGATCATCCTGGACCACCTGGGTCTAGACGCTGAAGCCTACAGAGTGAAGTTCCGAAAAGAGAGGGGAGCGGCCGGAGAAAATCCAAAGACTCTTTTCTTCCGACTCAAAATGGCTGCAGACAAATGGCTGGTCCCTTCCACCAGTACTAAGGAGGACATAATGGACAAAAAATATCTAGAGCAGTATCTAGAGGCTTTACCCTTTAACACCCAAAGATGGCTTAGGCAGCACCCTCGGCTGACCACGGCCCAAGCCATTGAACTGGCCTCATCCTATGCCCGGGCGCAGCCCCGGACATGTCCCTGGGAGTCGGATAAAGTGGCTCGTCCTTCGCCGCCTAAAGTGGAAAGAAAACCCCGCCCGCCTACCGAGGCATACGTCCATAGACCTCTGCGACCCGAGGCTCCTTCGTTTAAGGGACCGCAGTGCTTCGAGTGCGGGACCTGGGGACATATTGCTCGACTATGTCCCCACCGGCGGCCGTCAGAGGAACCCATGGAGGTCGGCTATGTTCCTAAGTCTGTCCTATACACGGCAGAACTAGGGAGCGCCTACCATGTAAGTGTGGGGGTGAATGGGAAAACCATCAGGGCCCTCCTAGACTCAGGGTGCAAGCAATCCGTGATCCAAGGGGAATGGGTGGACCCTAAACAAGTACTCCCCAAGACACTTGTATATATCAAATGTGTCCATGGCAATGTACGACCCTATCCGGTAGCGCTAATCGAGCTTGAGATCCCTGGGGGCCCTAAATCCCGGGTTAAAGTGGGAGTATTGGACACACTGCCAGAAGAGCTAATAATAGGGACGGACAACCCCGAATTTCTAGAGCTATTCACTCGTTCCCTGAAACTCAGGCCTCCGCGGGAGACGACAGAGAAAGAAAAGGGACTGACCCGCCCAGCATATATTACCCCGGAACCGTGGGTGGGTGATAGGAACTTTAAGTTTGCCCAAGCCAATGATTCCACCTTGTATAATGCTTGGGAACAGGCCCACTACACGCAGGGAGACCCAGACCCCAGGTTTCCTCGTTTTCTCACCCAAAGCGGTATTTTATATAGACAGGGAGCAAAGCCAGACCCTTTGCAACTCCTGGTACCTAAGGCCTTCAGGGAACAGATTATGTTTTATTCCCATTCTCATCTACTGGCAGGACATATAGGCAGTGAGAAAACCACTCAAAATGTGTTAAGGCATTTTTACTGGCCCGGAATATACAAAGATATTAAACAACATTGCATGTCCTGTGAGCTGTGTCAAAAGAAAAACCTACGCCGGCCCCCTGCAGTACCTTTACAACCTCTCCCCATTATAGGGACCCCCTTTGAGAGAGTAGGCCTAGATTTAATAGGTCCTTTGCCAAAAACTCGAAAAGGAAACCAATATGCTCTAGTCATAGTGGACTATGCCACCAGATTCCCCGAAGCCTTTCCCCTAAGGGTCCCTACCTCCCGGGCCATAGCCGATAAAATCATTGAATTATTTTCCCGGGTAGGGTTCCCAAAGGAGATTTTAACAGACCAAGGAACCCCTTTTGTGTCCCGGCTAATGAAGGAAGTGTGCCGCCTGGTGTATCTCCGACAGATCAGAACTTCGGTGTATCACCCTCAAACCGACGGACTCGTTGAACGCTACAACGGGACTCTTAAGAACACCCTCAAAAAGATGCTCGCCGTCAGTGAGAAGGATTGGGATCTCATGTTACCCTTGGCTCTATACGTCCTTCGAGGCCAGACCCAGAGCAGCCTCGGCTGCTCTTCGTTTGAGATGCTGTACGGGCAGCAACCCCCGACTCTTCTTGAGATGACCAAAGAAGTCTGGGAAAAAGACACAGGAGATGAACACAGCATCCTCGAATATACCCAAACGCTAAAGAACAAGTTGGGGAAGCTGAGAGAGTTGGCCTACGCTACGTTGGAACAAAGCCAGAAAAAACAACAACGTTGCTATGACAAGGGAAAGAAATGGAGAACGTTGAAGGTAGACGATTGGGCACTAGTCTTACTACCCTCCCCCACCCGACAATTTCAAACGGAGTGGGCGGGTCCCTACAGGGTTGTCGCAACCATAGGAAAGACCAGCTACAAACTACAGCTAACCCCGGGCAAGATGCAGGTGTATCACATTAACCTGCTAAAGAAGTGGATAGGAACACCACCGTGGAGCGTTCATTTGTCCGTACCCCTCTGGGGTCCGTCCACCTCCACGTTAAACGACCTAGTGGTGAATTACGATCTCAGACAACAAGAGAGAGAGAGTCTGCAAGACACCCTGGGACCTTTCTCTCCATTGTTCTCGGATATCCCTGGGAAAACGTCCTTGATTGAACACCGGATCGATACCCCAGCCGGGGCGGTCATCAAGAAAAGACCATACCGGATACTGGCAGCCAAACGGCCAGCTGTTCAAAAGGAGGTCCAGGAAATGCTACGGCTCGGGATCATCAGACCATCCAGGAGCGAGTGGTCTTCACCTATCGTCATGGTCCCGAAGCCAGACGGAAGCACAAGGTTCTGCATGGACTTCCGAGCCTTGAACCAAATTTCGTCATTTGACGCTTATCCGATTCCACGGATCGACGAATTGATCGAAAAACTAGGAGATGCCAAATACATCACTACCCTGGACTTGACCAAAGGGTATTGGCAAGTACCACTAAGAGACGAAGACCGCAAGAAAACAGCCTTTGCAACAACAGAAGGGCTGTTCGAGTTCAACGTGTTGCCGTTTGGGCTACATGGAGCACCGGCGACATTCCAAAGGTTGATGAATGAAGTGTTAAGGGAACATCAAAACTTTACGTCAGCATACTTGGATGATATCATCATCCTCAGCCCGTCTTGGGAGAGCCATCTTGTTCATCTGTCCCTGGTGCTTCAGGCCCTGGGAAAAGCCGGATTGCACGTCAATGCCAAGAAATCTAGGGTGGGCTACCATAAAGTAAAATACCTGGGGTACCTCTTAGGGCATGGTGTGATAGAACCACAGATAGAGAAGGTCCACGCAATCTCTGAGACTCCCTTCCCCGCCAATAAAAAGGAAATGAGAGCCTTCCTGGGGCTCATAGGGTACTACCGCCGCTTTATTCCATCATTTGCCGATATCGCGGCTCCTTTAACAGACACTCTAAAAAAAGACTCCCGACCTCAGGCTTTTCAACGACCCTCTCCGGCCATGTGGAAAGCCTTCCACTCCTTAAAAGGGATCATCACCACAAACCCTGTGTTGTCATCCCCCGATTACTCTCGCCCATTCATTTTACATACAGACGCGTCGGATCATGGGGTAGGGGCAGTGTTGTCACAGATATCACCAGACGGGATAGAACACCCCATTCTGTACATCAGCAGAAAGCTGTTCCCTAGGGAGGTTAAGTATCCAACGATAGAGAAGGAATGTCTGGCAATTAAGTGGGCCGTAGACAAGTTACGCTACTATCTGGAGGGCCACCCATTCACACTTTACACGGACCATGCTCCCCTCCAATGGATGAGCCGCAATAAGTCCCAAAATCCCCGGGTGTTGCGGTGGTTTTTGACCCTCCAACTGTTTTCCTTTACCGTCCACCACCGGAAAGGTGTAGACAATGGCAGCGCGTACTTCCTCTCACGATTCCCTCTTCCCGAGCGGCAGAATCCAGGGGGGGTGGTGTGTAACGAGGAGGACCCACTAGAAGGTACTGAGACCCCCCCTCTGCTAAATGACTACGAGAACTATTACCTCTCCCCTCTGTTTCTTCAGCATACGGACACTTGGAAATCGGAACCCATCGCCCTGGGACAGACTGAACAAAGCGGCCCGTGTTTCTTTAACTGGGCGGAATTGGCGGCCGGCCCCGCCCACCCTGATGACGAAGACGACAGGAGGAGTTCAAATCCCGGAAGGACCGAGAGGAACGACGGTACGAGCCCAGAGGAGGAAGGAGGCGAGACGAGAGAGAGAGCGGAGGAGACAGCTGATTGCGAGAGGAACACCGGAGGAGACAGCCGAGTGGAGAACCCGGCGGCGCCGGAGCCAGGAGGCCAACGACCCTGTGACCCACCCCGCCATGTTTCAGGAGAAGCGTGGCACCAACAGGTACGCGCTCGTATCTCTGCTTGGGGAATAAGTAAAAGGCAGTGAAATCCACGTTTAAGGAGTCGCTTCTCACTATACCCTCTCCCTCACGTTCCGACACCTAGCCTTAGCCTGTAGAGCACCGTGTGACTCCTCACCCCCTTTTCCCCTGACAGTAGTGTGAAGTGAACACTGGACTGACCCCAGTCTCCCTTTTCTTTTGTTTTGGTTGATTGATTGATTGATTGATGAAGATTTATATTGCGCAAACAATAACCCGCAGGTATCAAGGCGCCTATCAAAAAGTAAAAATATCAATATATCACCTTACGCATAGGCTTGCAGGAAGAGGCAGGTTTTAAGGGCACCTCGAAATCTCTGAATGGGGGGTTCCCGTCCCGAGGTTGGCCTGCGTTACATTGTCCTGGTGAGCGAAACAACCTGGAGCCACTAAGACGAGGAAATCCACTCCGAAGAGGACGGCAGTCACAAGAACCCGAGTCTGACTCCCCCCTACCCTACTATCGACCTGTCAGGACCTTGAAAAGGGTTGTAAAACCATTAAAATCCGAGTTACCTTTCAACCCCGTCTCTGCGTTTCCCTCAGTTCCGCTACAATATGCTATGACACTCTCTAGCCCATGTGCACTGTAACACCACCCCGTGAATATGTCATGCCACACTTGTCTTCGCACGGGTTATATTGCCCCATCTAACGTGCCTTCCTCGATGCCTATGTTATAACGCACAGTGCTATGCCATACATATTACAATCTGGGATCCATATCTTTGTCACAGTGCACATGCAACGTTACACTCCCCAGCACATATTTTATATTACAACTTTAGAGACTAGTTAGGTTACACAACACTGCCCTGTGCATATTACACTCCAAGGCGCATATCGCATAGCACGCGCTAGTGCCTGTGCTATCTCGCGCTCTCCAATGAATCTGTCATTGCGCACAATGTATTGCATATTATATTTCACTCCCGGTTCATCTTATATCACACTTTTTGGTGCATAGTTTATACCATACACTATATCTAGTTTTCATTTTCAATCGTGCTCTCAGGACTATGTTCTATATAACACTGTGTTCACCTACCCTTTTCACGGGCATTACATTTTGCGATAGGGGGTGGAGGGTCAGGGGGTGTTTCTGCCAAGTGAGCCCGGAGTCACAGTCACAAACGTCCTCTTGTTCCTGAATAAAAGTGAGATTATGCTGCATACTTGTTCATATTTTAAGTAGTTCGCACAGACACACGTTTTTAAAACAATAAAGTTCCTAATACCTGCCTTCTCTGAACAGTTAGCTTGCTGCCCCATCCCCCTCCTCCCTATCCTCTGTTGTGTGAATCCATGGACTAGCCTCCTCCCTCCTGCCATGCATGGTCTGATGTGCTGCCACTGCCCTCAATTTAGAATGATGTACCAGTCCACTCCTCCTGCCCTCCATTGCCCAGTTCTATGCCCCATCATTGACCTCCTGCTTAAACTCTGTGCTTAGCTTGCTGCCCCTATTCTCCTTCCCCCTGCCCTCCGATGTCTTTGTGTATGCCCCTGCTCCATCCTTTTTGCCCACCATGTTCCATAGACCTGCCACTCCTATCTACTCTGAGTGTTCTGTTGAGCTGCCACTCCCCTCCCACCTGCCTAGCATTGTCAGATGACTGTAACCTGTCCCTGTCACCTCCACCCTGCCTGTCCACATGCCATGCCCCTATCCTCTTCCTCCTGTCCTACATGGTCCATTGTACTGCCACACCCTTCTGCCCTCCCTGGTCTGTTGTGCTGCAACTGCTCCTCCTGCCTGCCCCGTGCGGTCTGTTGTGAGGCCCCTTCCCCTGAACTTTCTTGTCTGTGCACAGGTCCTGACCCTCCCTTCTATCCTCCATCGTCCTTTGTGCATGCCCCTGCACCCTCCTTCTTGCCCATCATAGCCATTGTGCTGCCACTAACCCTCCCACTTGCCATGCATGGTCTTCTGTGCTGCCATGGCCCCTCCCACCTTCCCTTTGTGGTCAGTTAGCTGCCCCTGACCCCCTCCCACCTTCCCTCCATGGTCTGTGTGCATGCCATCACAGTCTCACTGTTGCTCTTCATGGTGTGTCTTGCTTCTAGTGCCCATCCTGCCTGACCTCCATGGCTATCTTGCTGCTCCTGCCCTGCCCCCCTGCCCCCAGCCCTCTGTTTACATGTGCAGACCCCTACTCCCTCCCTCCTGGCTTGTCTGTTCCATTGTAATGCCCCTGATCCGTCCCTCCTGCCCTTTATGGTCTGTTATGCTGCAGCTTTCTCTCCTGTCTGTCCATTATGGTCAGCTAGCTACCATTGCCTCTTGCCCCTCTGTTCTCTGTTGTCCATGTGCATGGTCCTGTCCCCTCCCTCTTGCTTTCTATGAATTGTTGTGCTGCACTCCCGTCCCGCATGCCCTGTGTGGTGTATTGTGCTGCTGCAAACCCTGATGCCTGCCCTGCAGGGTCAGTTTGGTGCACCTCTCCATGTCCCTCCTGTCCTCTGTTATCCAAGTCCATATCCCTACCCCATTTCCTTCCATGATCCAATGTACCATACTTGCGAACATTTTGAACTTGGTAAGAGGGAGATTTTGAAAAAAAAACTGGGGTATTGATTTTCCCCTTTGAGTTACATTGAAAAAGAGGAGATTGTAGGCCCATTTGAGCTTAAAAACATTGGACGTTTCCTGGCTGAATCGGGTCTCTTGGCATGTATGGTTGTACTACCATTGCCTCTTCCTTCTACCCACAATGGTCTATTACATTGCCACAGCCTCTCTTGCAAGTCCTGTATTGTTGGTTTGTTGCCCCTGCCCCCCTTTCCACTGCCCTCCATAGTCTGTTGTGCTGCCACGGCCCTTCCTGCCTGCTCAGTGTGGTTAAATTGTTGCCTTTGCACCCTCCTACCTGCCTTCAATTTTCAGAGTTCTCGGCCTCTGCCTCTCAACAGTATCCTGATGAACAACTAGATTGCTAACATTCTATATTTATTACAAAAGTGTGGAACGCCTGACGTCATCTTGATGTAATCAAAACGGTAATACCTAGAGCATTTCCTTTAGAAATTACATATATGAGAGGGTCTTATTGGCATCAAAATTATGGTTAGTGCTCTAAAAGACTAAAATAAGGACATATTTTCTGAGTTTTCAAACAGCGACAAAGCACTTTTAAATTATTTGTTATCTTTCTGTTTTTTTATCCAGTTGACCACTTGATTAAATGTTGCACTTAGGGGAGAGGATGTGGTGTTACTTCCAGAGCAGCAGACTTTGCAACTGGGGAACCAGGTTGGAGTTTCTGCTTCAGCTCGACATTCTGTGATTCTGGTCAAATTACTTAGTCTCCCCATGTCTACAACCAAAATGAATTTGTTCTTGTGTGATGTAACCAATGCTCATGTAAAGCACTCCAATACATGACAAGTCTGCACTATATAACACTGCAATAACACAAAATAATAAGTGTTTTGCACACTTCTGTCATTGGGCTATATTTGGGCTACATCTGGGTGATTTTGGGCTACATCTGGGCTCTTTTGTCTCCGGTGGCCATCTTGGGAGATTTATTTGTTATGAAGTTTCCTAATTTCCTCATGTACTGCAGTCTCCTCAGTAGGAAATGCTTTCAGTTTTTTACTTTGATTCCATCATGAAGGTATTCAGATATGTCACACATTTGCCATAAATTCTGAATGTTAGCACTCTAGTTGCTCATTGGATCACTGTAGTAAAACTACTGTTCACCATGGAAGTCTGCTCCTGGTATTAAAAGTGCATGTTTCAGTCTGCATGTCAGAATTTTTTAATGAAATAGAAGAGGATTTGAGAAGTCACTCAAAATGTGCTCTCATTTTCTTTCTTCAGCATTAATTATAATTTCTATGGCAAAATGAACCCCCTCATTGTGTTGCTTTTTAAATTAAATGTTTTAAGTGTTACCAGTTTATTCCAATCAAGATGGCTTCAGGTGTGCCATACTTTTGTCATAATGAAGACAGTAAGCGCTCTAGTTGTGTTTAAGAACACTCTGGGACATTCTGTCATTGGGCTATACTTGGGCTATATCTGGGTGATATTTGGGCTACATTTGGGCTCTTTTGTCTCTGGTGGCCATCTTGGGAGACTTATTTGTCATGAAGTTTCCTAATTTCCTGATTTACTGCAATCTCCTCAGTAGGAAATACTTTCAGTTTTTTACTTTGATTCCATCAAGAAGGCATTCAGATGTGTCACACATTTGCCATAAATTCAGAAGGTTAGCACTCTTTTTGCTCATTAGATCACTGTAGTAAAGCTACTGCTCACCGGGGAAAACTGCTGCTGGTATTGACAGTGCATGTTTCAGTCTGCATGTCAGAATTTTTTAATGAAATAGAAGAGGATTTGAGAAGTCACTCAAAAAGTTCCCTAGTTTTTTCTTTCTGCAGCACTAATCATACTTTTTATGGAAAAATGAACCCCCTCATTTTGTTCCTTTTTAAATTAAATAATTTAAGAGTTACCACTTTAATCCAAGCAAGATGGCTTCAGGTGTGCCATACGTTTATCATAAGTAGAACTGTTAGCGCTCTAGTTGCTCTTTTGAACACTCTGGGAAGCTGCAGTAGAACACAAAGGAATCAACTGACAGTCTCTTCCCTTGTTGGATGTACATGTTTTACTGAGAATGTCAGACTTCATTCTCACATGACTGAGAAAGATAATGTGAATTTACAGAAAATAAGCTCTCAGTTTAGTTTATAGATCACCTTCCAAACCTCTGTGGGAAAAGCATGAGAAAATATTTTTCTCTCAATCATGATATCCCAGCAGAAGGCTTTTTCACATGGTGAAATCACCTTAGAACATTACACAATTCCTACAATGAGTATAGTACCATCAACAAATGATTTATAATGGAACTAAAGTCTTAAAACCTTCTATTAACTGCAATGCTTTTTAATGAGGTGCTATCATGTATATTGGTGCCAAGATGGCTGCCAACACTTCTTGGATGAAGTGCTGACAGCCAATCAGATCTCAGGATGAGATGTGTGGTTAGGCTCCGCCCACATATATATATGATTTTACTTTTGATTTTCTCAGGAACTACTGAACAGATTGACACCAGACCTGCAAAAGGCACTTCCCTGACCTGAGGACTACCTCTCTGCCAAATTTCAAGTAATTCTGTTCAGCCATTCGGGCTGTACCTTCGACTAAAGGTCCTATGGAAAAATGCATGGGGAAAACGTGTTTTGGGACCCCCTTTTTTCTCGGCCCCCGCTTGACGAATCACCCCGAGACTTTCAGGGTAGGAGCGGAGCGGAGCGCCCCACCTATTTTGAAAATTTTGCGAGGATTTGTCAACCGGCGCCAAAGTTATTCCAAATAGAATGTTGCGGATTTCCTATGGAAACACGGTCCTAACTATAACTATCTACTGGCGACCGCCAGTAGATAATATATATATATATATATATATATATATATATATATATATATATTACCTACTGGCGGTCGCCAGTAGGTAGTTATAGTTAGGACCACGTTTCCATAGGAAAACCTCAACATTCTATTTTGAATAACTTTGGCGCCGGTCGACGAATCCTCGCGAATTTTTCAAAATAGGTGGGGCGCTACGCTCCGCTCCTACCCTGAAAGTCTCGGGGGGATTCGTCAAGCGGGGGCTGAGATAAAAGGGGGGTCCCAAAACGCGTTTTTCCCATGCATTTTTCCATAGGACCTTTAGAACGAGCTACAGCCCGAACGGCTGAACAGAATTACTCAAAATTTGGCAGAGAGGTAGTCCCTAGGTCAAGGAAGTGCCTTTTGTAGGTTTGGTGTAAATCTGTTCAGTAGATTCTGAGAAAATAGCCTTTGAATCAATATATATATCTGTATGCGCGCAGAGTGCGCGCTGGGTGCGCGCACCTTGCCGTGCGCGAGCGCAATTCTGATTGGTTGTTAGATCTTAGTAAACATTCGAATCGGTGGAAGTCAGGAAGCGGCGGCCGCCATTTTGTCTATCGCATAAAGAGGGGGTGATAAACAAAGGGGGAGCACTTGAAAAGGGGGCAGAGTGGGTAGAAATAGACCCAGTAGGCATTGTAAGGGGGTCAAAGTAGGACCTTGTAGGGCAAAAAAAAAGAATAATATTTTGAAAAAAAATATCGCCGAGTGCGCGCACCCTGCGCGCACCCGGAAAAAAAAAATAATAAAAGAAATTTAAAAAAAATTGCATTTAAGTGTTTAGATATAAGGTGGCTCTAAAAAGAGCCCTTGTGTTTATTGTTTGTTTTTCGGTACCTACAAGTAAGTACCAACGCAGAGTCTGAGGTTCAAGAGGAAGACTCTGTTCCCTTCATCATTGAAGTGCACACCATCTCCTCTATAAATGTCTTGCATGTCGTAACGCAAGTTGTTGTGGTAAATGGAACCCATACCATAGTCACGGAGGAAAGCAGAAACAGATTTGTTGACGTGCTTCCTTGCTTTGTCAATCTGCGGACAAAATTGGTTGGACCAGTTCCACTTTTGCCTTTGGCATATGTTAGAATATACAAAGGCAGATTGAGGAAAAAGCGACATTAATTGCACAAAGGTGTCCTTAATAAGCATTTCCAAACCTACCCCAGTTAAAGTGCCTAGATCATTACCACCACAGTGCACAATAATAAGGTTAGGCTGTGGGAGATGTAGAAAGGTTTTCACCAAAGGCATTAATTGGTGCCACTTTAACCCTCTCTGACCAATCCACTTGATGTCTACATTTGGCAAAGCAAGGTCTCTCACCATACCTCTTTTCTCTGCAAATTTTTCACTCCAGAAGACATAGCTGTGTCCTACAATCCACACTGTGAACATCTTCAAAGGAGATCTGGATGCACTCAGGAGGTGTAATTCAGTAGAATGGTAAAAAGAAATGAAAGACAGTTTGGAAATGGAGGCATACATATTTTTTATAAAAAAAAAAGAACTGATTGGCTGTTTCATACCATAATACACTAAAAACTAGGCTGTATGTGTAAATTAATAGAAGCATGTTTTGTATTGGTTCAGAAAAATGTGTTACCAAAGAACAGTACTATGGATTTGCTGTAAGGTTTGAAAAGTCAAGCACTCTTGCTCTGTGGAATTGAAACATTGTGTGGCGAACTTCTGACCTAACTCCACACAGCAGTGTTCCATGAGCTGTTGCTATGGTAGCAGGCAGAAGTCAAGTTGGGGGAAGGGTACTAGGCAGAAGTCAAGTTGGGGGAAGGGTACATTTGGAAAAGGGTTGGTTTTCAAGCAATAGAAATGTGTGATTACATTTGAAAAAAAGGGGGAAGCAGTGTGATTTGAAAATAACATCTATATGTGTGGAAAAATAGAGGGAAAGATTGCCATTATCTGGTTCTGCTGAGTGGAGAGAGGTGTAGAGAACAAAGGTCCTGGCTCTGATAATGTGCTGTGGGGTTTTGAGGTTTCAGTCTGTAATGCAAATACATTCAGCATCACTAAGGCTGGTTGCCCTTGCTGGAGTGTAGGCAGTCACCCAGCATACACATGGTTTGTGGTCTGAAAATGCAGTCTGGACATGTGCATTTAAAAAAATCTGAAAAGTGGATTCATAATGTGTCAGTCTGTAAAAGTAATTTTCACTTGCCAACAAAAAAGAGCAGTAAGTGTGCATTCAAA
Organism: Triturus cristatus; assembly: GCF_964204655.1. Taxonomy (NCBI): domain Eukaryota; kingdom Metazoa; phylum Chordata; class Amphibia; order Caudata; family Salamandridae; genus Triturus; species Triturus cristatus. The sequence goes on from NC_140591.1 coordinate 823,122,506, forward strand.
TTGGCAAAGATTTTTCGTTTTGTGACTAATGTGAAAACATGACTCTGTGTGCAAATAGGAATTACAGGAAGAGATTTGTTGCGTTTTCCTCTGGTGATTTCACAGTTGCATTAGTAGGAAAAAGGGGGAGTCTCTCCAAAAAAAAAAAAAAAAAAAATTAAAAAAACCTTGGGTAACCTCAAAAAAATTTCCCCAAAAAATTTTTTTGGGTTACGTTTATAAGTGGCTCTTAAAAGAGCCCTTGAGTTAATGGAGGGAAACAGGAAGAGAAAAACGCAAAAAATGAAAAAAAATCTATGGCCTAGTGCATGAATGCGCATCAAATTTTCTCTGAAGGAGATCAAGACTGGTCTCCCCCACAGAAATAAGTGAACCGCAATCAGTGCACCGTGTAGACAACCTCGCCAAACAAGGTGGACCAACAAGAGGTAAAGAAACAGGTGAAGGCACCATCGCAGCTGAAGTGCTCCCCTGAGCTGCCGAAGATGTGCTCGGCTGAGCTGCTGCTGATGTCGTCGGCTGAGCAGGTGGAGAGTTTTCTTCAGAAGCTCGACGAAAAGATACTGGGTGCATTTTGTCAACATGTCTTAACATAGTGTGAATGCTAAAAGAATATTTCTTGTTAGGATTCCCACGAGATAAGACTTTGTTACAAAGTACACATGTAACTTTTGGTGCATTTACCTTTTTCTCATTCTCTGGAAAAGTGAAAAACTGCCATATAAAGCTGTCTTTCTGCTTCCTGTTCCTCTGCCTCTCAAGAGTGTCCTGGTCACTGTCTGAAGTAGGTTGCTGTTCAGCCATTGTCTCTCAACAACAGAATAGCTCCTTCTCCAAAGGAATCAGAACTAATAATGAGGGGAGTAGGTGTGGTTTGGGAAGAATCTGGAACAGAAAGTACTTCAAACCAATCAAAAGTGATGATTCTTGATCACATGACTTGCCATGAGGGGATTGGGTGTGGTATTGAAACAATTAGAAACTGAAAGTAATGATAACCAATAAGAAATGTTGTTTTATTATGTATAAACCCGAGGTGCGCGCACTGAGCAAGCTCCGAGCGCGCACCCCGTGATGACGTATGCACGAACGCGTAAACGTGCAGGTGCATACGTCATATACGCGCACCTAGCGCGCATACGTTTAACACGCGTATACGCGACCGTTATTGCGCGTAATTTTAGCGTATGCGGAAGTAAACCGCGTCGAGGGCGTAGGACGCATGCGTGCGTACGTACGTACGCATACGTACTGGGTGCGCGCTCCCAGCGCGCACCAACAAGTATATTTGCGTACGTAAATAACGTACGCCGGAATTCATAAAAAACATACGAAATAGTACTAGGTGCGCGCTCAGAGCGCGCACCCCAAGAAATTATAAATAAAAAAAAAAAAGAGGACATTAAATAATTTAAAAAATTATAAAAAAAAAATATCCAAATTGAATTATTTAAAAAAATAATTTATAAAAAAATACAGATAATATATAAATGAATATAAAGTAATTTTATTTAAATAAAAAAAAATATCTTTAATTAAAAATACATAACTTAGCATATAAAAAACCATACAAATTCTCAGAAAAAAACATAGGTTTCAAAAACAAAATATTTAGGGATTAGCATTTAAAAAACCTTGCAAATTCACTGAAAAAACCATAGGTTTCACACACGTTATAGTTAGGAATTAGCATTTAAAAAACCTTGCAAATTCACTGAAAAAACCATGGGTTTCACACACGTTATAGTTAGGAATTAGCATTTAAAAAACCTTAGAAATTCAGTGAAAAAACCATAGGTTTCACACATGTTATAGTTAGCTGGACATTTTACTCGTAAAAAACCAATGAAATTGCCCCGTTATAGTTAGTTCAGCTAACTATAACTCGCACGCGCCCGCAATGCACTGCTGATGACGTCACATATTACATCACTCATGACATGGTCAGTGACATCACTCATGACATCACTGATGACATCTCAAATGACATCACTGATGACATCATCCTTGTGATAGAGTGGCAGACCTCCTCTCACCCTAATATAACCTTTGATACACACATTGAATAATAGAGACTAAAATTTTTAAAACAATGGACATACCAATACCAGTTACAACAACCTCTTCAGTAATTCTAAGATCCACATACACATCCACTCATTCACCAACAGTCCTATACAGTCACTCATACATGTACTCACTCATCATATGTACTCATACACCTATACATCCTGTTACACAATGCCACTCATCCATAGAGTTACTCACACACATAGTCACTCATGCTAATAAAGAATCAAACATACATTTACTTGCATACACAGTTATACACACACCACCACACTTACTTCTACAGAAACTTAAACATACTTAGTCATTTAATCAATCACTTATAGAAACACATACTTATTCATACAGGAACTCTTTCAATCTCTCACTCTCACATATACTCACTTATATACACCAATAGTCACATATACTAGTTTAAAACATATGTAGTTACTCATAAAGTCACTATTGAGACAGTCATTCACTCACTAACACAGCCATACACACACTCATCCACCCATATAGTCCTGCACACATGCTGTCTTCAACACATACAAACAGTGAGTGACTCATTCATGTTCCTATGCACTACATAATACCCCCCACCGAACCATGCAGATACTCAGACTGACACTCAAAAAACCAACTAATAACCTATATAGACACCCATGTAGCTACTCACCAACCCATGCAGCCACTTATACAAGTGAGAGACTGATACAGATATTTACATATTTAAACATTACTCACTAAGCCATGTATTCACTATGATACACTTAATCAGTCAGTTACACAATCAATTTTTAAAAAACAAATCATCCATTTAGACACTTATATACCCATTTATTCTTCCATCAACCTTGAGATATACATATATAAAACATATTTAATTTTCAGAAAAACACACATTCACTGGATGATGTCATCAGTGATGTCATTTGAGATGTCATCAGTGATGTCATGAGTGATGTCACTGACCATGTCATGAGTGATGTAATATGTGACGTCATCAGCAGTGCATTGCGGGCGCGTGCGAGTTATAGTTAGCTGAACTAACTATAACGGGGCAATTTCATTGGTTTTTTACGAGTAAAATGTCCAGCTAACTATAACATGTGTGAAACCTATGGTTTTTTCACTGAATTTCTAAGGTTTTTTAAATGCTAATTCCTAACTATAACGTGTGTGAAACCCATGGTTTTTTCAGTGAATATATATATATATATATATATATATATATATATATATATATATATATATATATATATATATATATTCACTGAAAAAACCATAGGTTTCACACATGTTATAGTTAGCGGAAATTTTACTGATAAAAAACCAGTGAAATTGCCCCGTTATAGTTAGTGCTGGCAACTATAACTCACGGGACCGCAATCCTCTGCTGATGCTAATACTGTATTTAGACACTTATTTGCCCATGTCTTCTTCCATACATTTTTAGCTATACATATATTACAAATATTTTTTTTTCATAAAGACACATATGTCATCAGCAGAAGATTGCGGTCGCGTGAGTTATAGTTGCCAGCACTAACTATAACGGGGCAATTTCACTGGTTTTTTATCAGTAAAATTTCCGCTAACTATAACATGTGTGAAACCTATGGTTTTTTCAGTGAATTTGCAAGGTTTTTTAAATGCTAATTCCTAACTATAACGTGTGTGAAACCTATGGTTTTTTCAGTGAATTTGTACGGTTTTTTAAATGCTAAGTTACTTTACGCCATTCGAGGCGTGCGCGCCCACTTAACGCAGTTCGTTCCGTGCACGGTTTTTATCAACTTTAATAAGCCCTGTACATTTGGTGGCCTTCGGCCACCAAAAGCACAGGGGGTGGGGTCAATGTGGATAGGGTTTTTTTTATTTCGATTTTATAATTTCATGTTGCCAACATTTTTTTTTTTTTACCTGTTAATAAGCCCTGTACATTTGGTGGCCTACGGCCACCAAAAGCACAGGGGGTGGGGTAAGTGTGGATAGTGTTTTTTTTTTTTTTTTTTTTTTACCGTACGCTTACGGTAAGCGTACGGTAAGCGTACCCCGCGAAATTGCCGAAAAAAAGATAAAACCGTTTTTGCTCTTGGGGGATGTTTGGGGACTCCCTCAACATGACTATGTGGGAGGGAGTTGTCAAAACAGCCCCGTAACATGTTTTTGGCCATCATGTTTGATAAACAACACTCAGTGCGAGAGACAAAATGGCGGACGCCGCTTCCTGGTTTCGGCCGATTCGAATGTTTACTAAGATCTAAGAGCCAATCAGAATCGCGCTCGCGCACGCCACCGTACGCTTACGGTAAGCGTACGGTAAGCGTACCGTAAGCGGGCTCAGATATATATATTGATTTAAAGGCTATTTTCTCAGAATCTACTGAACAGATTTACACCAAACCTACAAAAGGCACTTCCTTGACCTAGGGACTACCTCTCTGCCAAATTTCTAGTAATTCTGTTCAGCCGTTCGGGCTGTAGCTCGTTCTAAAGGTCCTATGGAAAAATGCATGGGAAAAACGCGTTTTGGGACCCCCCTTTTATCTCAGCCCCCGCTTGACGAATCCCCCTGAGACTTTCAGGGTAGGAGCGGAGCGTAGCGCCCCACCTATTTTGAGAAATTCGCGAGGATTCATCGACCGGCGCCAAAGTTATTCAAAATAGAATGTTGAGGTTTTCCTATGGAAAAGGGGTCCTAACTATAACTACCTACTGGCGACCGCCAGTAGGTAATATATATATATATTACCTACTGGCGGTCGCCAGTAGGTAGTTATAGTTAGGACCACGTTTCCATAGGAAAACCTCAACATTCTATTTTGAATAACTTTGGCGCCGGTCGACGAATCCTCGCGAATTTCTCAAAATAGGTGGGGCGCTACGCTCCGCTCCTACCCTGAAAGTCTCGGGGGGATCCGTCAAGCGGGGGCTGAGATAAAAGGGGGGTCCCAAAATGCGTTTTTCCCATGCATTTTTCCATAGGACCTTTAGAACGAGCTACAGCCCGAACGGCTGAACAGAATTACTCAAAATTTGGCAGAGAGGTAGTCCCTAGGTCAAGGAAGTGCCTTTTGTAGGTTTGGTGTAAATCTGTTCAGTAGATTCTGAGAAAATAGCCTTTAAATCAATATATATATCTGAGCCAGCTTACGGTACGCTTACCGTACGCTTACGGTAAGCGTACGGTGGCGTGCGCGAGCGCGATTCTGATTGGCTCTTAGATCTTAGTAAACATTCGAATCGGCCGAAACCAGGAAGCGGCGGCCGCCATTTTGTGTATTTCACTCTGAAAAAAAAGAGTGAAAACAAGGAAAGGGGGCAATGAGGAGAGTTACAGACCCCCTAACAATTGTAAGGGGGTCAAAGATGGACAGAAAAGTACAAAAAAAATATTTATTGATTTTAAAAAAAATCACGGGGTACGCGTACGGTAAGCTTACGGTAAGCGTACGGTAAAAAAAATAAAAATAAATAAATGAAAAGCAGATTTAAGAGTTTAGAAATTAGGGAGCTCTAAAAAGAGCTGTTGTGTTTATGGAGTCATTTTTTTAGTGGTACCTACAAGTAAGTACCGATGCAGAGTCTAAGGTTCAAGAGGAAGACTCTGTTCCCTTCATCATTGAAGTGCACACCATCTCCTCTATAAATGTCTTGCATGTCGTAACGCAAGTTGTTGTGGTAAATGGCACCCATACCATAGTCACGGAGGAAAGCAGAAACAGATTTGTTGACGTGCTTTCTTGCTTTGTCAATCTGTGGACAGAAATGATTGGACCAGTTCCATTTTTGCCTTTGGCATATGTTGGAAAACACAAAGGCAGTTTTAGGGAAAAGTGAAAACAGTTGTGCAAAGGTGTCCTTCATAAGCATTTCCAGACCTACCCTAGTCAAAGTGCCTAGGTCATTGCCACCACAGTGCACTATTATGAGGTCAGGGTGTTGGATTTGCATGAAGGATTTCACCAATGGCATCAATTGGTGCCACTTTAACCCTCTCTGACCAATCCATTTAATGTCTACATTTGGCAAAGCAAGGTCTCTCACCATATCTGTTTTCTCTGCAAACTTTTCACTCCAGAAGACATAGCTGTGCCCTACAATCCACACTGTGAACATCTTCAAAGGAGATCTGGATGCACTCAGGAGGTGTCTTTCAGTAGAATGGCAATATGAAAAGAAAGACAGTTTGGAAATGGAGGCATACATATTTTTTTCAAAACAAAAAGAACTGATTGGCTGTTTCATACCATTCTAGAATAAAAACTAGGCTGTATGTGTAAATTAATAGAAGCATGTTTTGTATTGGTACAAAAAAATGTGTAACCAAAGAACAGTACTATGGATTTGCTGTTAGGTTTGAAAAGTCAAGCACTCTTGCTCTGTGGAATTGAAACATTGTGTGTCGAACTTCTGACCTAACTGCACACAGCAGTGTTCCATGAGCTGTTGCTATGGTAGCAGGCAGAAGTCAAGTTGGGGGAAGGGTACTAGGCAGAAGTCAAGGTGGGGGAAGGGTACTTTTGGAAAAGGGTTCGTTTTCAACCAATAGAAATGTGTGATTACATGTGAAAAAAAGGGGGAAGCACTGAGATTTGAAACTTACATGTATATGTGTGGAAAAATAGAGGGAAAGTTTGCCATTATCTGGTTCTGCTGAGAGGAGAGAGGTGAACACAACAGAGATCCTGGCTCTGATAATCTGCTGTTTGAGTGTCACATTTCTTTCACAACTAACTAATTTTAAAGGTGAGTTTACAGTTTGAGAGGGTATGTATGTGGTAACTTAAGAAATGAATAATAGAAATGGGAATTGTTTTTGTTGTAGTTACACATGGTGGTTTCATAATGTGTCAGTGTGTAAAAGTGATTTACACTTGCCCCTGAAAAAAAAAAGAGCAGTAAGTGTGCTTTCAAATTGGCAAAGAAATTTCGTTTTGGGACTAATGTGAAAATATGACTCTGTGTGCATAGAAGAATTATAGGCAGAGATTTATTGCGTCTTGCTCTGGTGATTTCACAGTTGCATTAGATGGAAAGGGGGAGCGAATTTTTGGGGGAATAAGCAGAGGGTTAGCACACACCCATGTCCTTGCCGTGTATAGTCATGCACAGTATTTACAAGCCAGTGGGGTTTTCAGGTTTAAGTCTGTAATGCAAATACATTCAGCATCACTAAGGCTAGTTGCCCTTGGTGGAGTGTAGGCAGTCACAGAGAATGCACATGGTGGTGGTCTGAAAAAAAACCAGCTTGGACACGTGCAATTAAATAAATCAAAAATAGTGGTTTCATAATGTGTCAGTCTGTAAAAGTGATTTCCAATTGTTAAAAGAGGCAAAAATATTTTTGGGAAAAAAATGTAAATATGTGTACTGTATTATAGATTGTTATAAAAATATTAATACTTTTTTCTTTTTTTTCAGATCGATATAGAAAATTTTCGAAAACTACAACCATTTTAAAAACTATTTTTTAAAAAAACAAATGAATAAATATTTTTTGGAGTGAGTATGGTAAGTCAATGTAATGTGATAAATGATTTTTAGTGTTTTTTTTAAAAAAAATAAAAAAGGTACGCTTACCGTACGCGTACGGTAAAAAAAAAATAAAAAAAAGTTTTTAAAAACATATGTAAAAAAAAGATGAAAGATAAGGTTGGCTCTTAAAAGAGCCGTTGTGTTCATGCAGGGACAGAGGAAAGAAAGATTGGGAATATTAGACGGTACGACAAGTGTGCTGATCTATTTTATTGTTCACTAGGGAAATACTGGTCTCCCTATAAGTAATTAGATCGTGACAAGTGGCGCACCGTACTTCAACCCTCGCAAACCGAGGGTTAATTTCCAGAGGGCCAGCAAAAGGAGATTCTCCCCCCACAGATGAAGGGCTCACCTGACCTGCAGAAGAAGGAGTCTGCCCTGCAGATGATGGTCCAGGCTGAGCTGCTGTGGATGTACTGGCTCGTCTTTCTGAAGAGTTACCTCCAAAAAGATGACCATGTGTCCTTTTGTGTACATCCTTGAGGTGTCTGATCATGGTATGATTCCCAAAGGAATACTTCCTGTCAGGATTACCTCTAGAAAGTACACGCTGACACAGCCTGCAAGTAACTAAGGGTGCATTCACCTTTTGCTGGCCTTCTGGAAAAGTAAAATAATCCCAAACATAAGAAGGCTTTACTTTCCTCGCTCTCTGCCTCAAGACAGTGCTGCTGGTGCTAGCCTCACTCTCAGAAGGGCTCTGCTGTTCTGCCATCGTATCCCAAAGACAAACCAGCTCCTTCTTCCAAGGGATCACAAGCAGAAATGAGGGGAATGGGTGTGGTGTAGGAGAGTTCTAGAACTGAAAGTAGTTTCCACCAATCAAAAGTTGTGTTTCATGATCACATGACCTACCGTACGCTTACGGTACGCTTACGGAGCGCTTACGGCAAAAAGTACGCGTGCGCGTAAAAAAGACACGCGCTTGCGCGCATGCGCATAACAGTCATTTCCCGGCACTTCCGCGTAACGTGCGCGTGTTGCGTAAGCGCGCACGCGTCCCACGCGCAGTACGCGCGGCTACGCAAAGTACGTAACTATGCGCAAGCAGCGTAGATAGATTACGGACGTTGCGTAAACCGTACGCTTACCGTGAGCTTACGGTACGCGTACTATAAAAAAAAAAAAAAATAAATAAAAAATCTGGAAATAAATTTTACATGTTTATTTTAAAAAATATATATAAAAAAAATATTTAAGGATTTTAAAAATTTAAGCATAGTCTTTATAAAAGATAAGAAAATTAAATTAAAAATATGTTTGAAAAAAATGAAGAATAAAAAAAAAAATAGCATTTAAAAAACCTTGCAAATTCACTGAAAAAACCATGGGTTTCACACACGTTATAGTTAGGAATTAGCATTTAAAAAACCTTGCAAATTCACTGAAAAAACCATGGGTTTCACACACGTTATAGTTAGGAATTAGCATTTAAAAAACCGTAGAAATTCACTGAAAAAACCATAGGTTTCACACACGTTATAGTTAGGAATTAGCATTTAAAAAACCTTAGAAATTCAGTGAAAAAACCATAGGTTTCACACATGTTATAGTTAGCTGGACATTTTACTCGTAAAAAACCAATGAAATTGCCCCGTTATAGTTAGTTCAGCTAACTATAACTCGCGCGCCCGCAATGCACTGCTGATGACGTCACATATTACATCACTCATGACATGGTCAGTGACATCACTCATGACATCACTGATGACATCTCAAATGACATCACTGATGACCTCACTGATGACATCATCCTTGTGATAGAGTGGCAGACCTCCTCTCACCTTAATATAAGCTTTGATACACACATTCAAAAATAGAGACTAAAAATTTCAAAACAATGGACATACCAATACCAGTTACAACAACCTCTTCAGTAATTCTAAGATCCACATACACATCCACTCATTCACCAACAGTCCTATACAGTCACTCATACATGTACTCACTCATCATATGTACTCATACATCTATACATCCTGTTACACAATGCCACTCATCCATAGAGTTACTCACACACATAGTCACTCATGCTAATAAAGAATAAAACATACATTTACTTGCATATACAGTAATACACACACCACCATACTTACTTCTACGGAAACTTACACATACTTAGTCTTTTAAACAATCACTTATAGAAACACATACTTATTCATACAGGAACTCTTTCAATCTCTCCCTCTCACATATAGTCACATATATACACCAATAGTCACATATACTAGTTTAAAACATATGTAGTTACTCCTGAAGACACTATTGAGACAGTCATTCACTCACTAACACACCCATACACACACTCATCCACCCATACAGTCCTGCACACATGCTGTCTTCAACACATACAAACAGTGAGTCACTCATTCATGCATCTATGCACTACGTAATACCCCCCACCGTACCATACAGACACTCAGACTGATACTCAAAAAAACAACTAATAACCTATATAGACACCCATGTAGCTACTCACCAACCCATGCAGCCACTTATACACAAAGTGAGAGATACACTTAATCAGTCAGTTACACAATCAATTTTTCAAAAACAAATCATCCATTTAGACACTTATATACCCATTTATTCTTCCATTGACCTTGAGATATACATATATAAAACATATTTAATTTTCAGAAAAACACACATTCACTGGATGATGTCATCAGTGAGGTCATCAGTGATGTCATTTGAGATGTCATCAGTGATGTCATGAGTGATGTCACTGACCATGTCATGAGTGATGTAATATGTGACGTCATCAGCAGTGCATTGCGGGCGCGCGAGTTATAGTTAGCTGAACTAACTATAACGGGGCAATTTCATTGGTTTTTTACGAGTAAAATGTCCAGCTAACTATAACATGTGTGAAACCTATGTTTTTTTCACTGAATTTCTAAGGTTTTTTAAATGCTAATTCCTAACTATAACGTGTGTGAAACCTATGGTTTTTTCAGTGAATATATATATATATATATTCACTGAAAAAGCCATAGGTTTCAGGGGCGTTATAGTTAGCTGGACTTTTCACTCGTACAAAACCATTGAAATTCCCCCGTTATAGTTAGTTCAGCTAACTATAACTCGCGCGCCCGCAATGCACTGCTGATGACGTCACATATTACATCACTCATGACATGGTCAGTGACATCACTCATGACATCACTGATGACATCTCAAATGACATCACTGATGACATCACTGATGACATCATCCAGTGAATGTGTGTTTTTCTGAAAATTACATATGTTTTATATATGTATATCTCAAGGTCGATTGAAGAATAAATGGGTATATAAGTGTCTAAATGGATGATTTGTTTTTGAAAAATTGATTGTATAACTGACTGATTAAGTGTATCTTAGGGAATACATGGCTTAGTGAGTAATGTTTAAATATGTAAATATCTGTATCAGTCTCTCACTTTGTGTATAAGTGGCTTCATGGGTTGGTGAGTAGCTACATGAGTGTCTATATAGGTTATTAGTTGGTTTTTTGAGTATCAGTATGAGTGTCTGAGTGTCTGTATGGTTCGGTGGGGGTATTACGTAGTGCATAGGTGCATGAATGAGTGACTCACTGTTTGTATGTGTTGAAGACTGTATGGGTGGATGAGTGTGTGCATGGGTGTGTTAGTGAGTGAATGACTGTCTCAATAGTGTCTTTATGAGTAACTACATATGTTTTAACTAGTATATGTGACTATTGGTGTATAGAAGTGAGTATATGTGAGAGTGAGAGATTGAAAGAGTTCCTGTATGAATAAGTATGTGTTTCTATAAGTGATTGTTTAAAAGACTAAGTATGTGTAAGTTTCTGTAGAAGTAAGTGTGGTGGTGTGTGTATAACTGTATATGCAAGTAAATGGATGTTTGATTCTTTATTAGCATGAGTGACTATGTGTGTGAGTAACTCTATGGATGAGTGGTGTTGTGTAACAGGATGTATAGGTGTATGAGTACATATGATGAGTGAGTACATGTATGAGTGACTGTATAGGACTGTTGGTGAATGCGTGGATGTGTATGTAGATCTCAGATTTACTGAATAGGTTGTTGTAACTGATATTGGTATGTCCATTGTTTTGAAACTTTTAGTTTCTATTTTTGAATGTGTGTATCAAAGGTTATATTAGGGAGAGAGGAGGTCTGCCACGCTATCACAAGGATGATGTCATCAATGATGTCATTTGAGATGTCATCAGTGATGTCATGAGTGATGTCACTGACCATGTCATGAGTGATGTAATATGTGGCATCATCAGCAGTGCATTGCAGGCGCGCGAGTTAAAGTTAGCTGAACTAACTATAACGGGGGAATTTCAATGGTTTTGTACGAGTGAAAAGTCCAGCTAACTATAACGCCCCTGAAACCTATGGTTTTTTCAGTGAATTTCTAAGGTTTTTTAAATGCTAATTCCTAACTATAACGTACCTGAAACCTATGTTTTTTTCTGTGAATTTCAAAGGTTTTTTAAATGATAATTTCTAACTATGCCTACAGAGATAGGACATGTGAAGAAAGAAGAAAAAACGCACAGAAAGAAAAAAAAGAAATGCAGAAAGAAGCAACAGAAGTCCTCAAAGACGAAGAAAAGTGCAGGAAGAAGAATAACGTGCAGAAAGAACAAACAGAAGAGCAGAAAGAAGCCTTGTTGCAAAATAATCCTGTATCCTCAACTTTTTCAGACGGATACTGGTGGTAACTGAGTCTGACTAACCAGTCCTAGAGCCCGTGCTATGTTAACAGACACTCAGAATACAGTGAAAACACCTACATACACTATGGAACACTATGCGTTGGGGTCCCCCTGTGATCAGCATGACCTCCTCTGTAAGCCCCTAGTATATAATAGGGCAGGGGATTAAAACTACCTCTCAAAACGCGCCACAGGACGTGTTTGCACACGTCACCTCAGGCCCCGTCCCCTCACTTCCTCACTGTGTAAACACGCCCTGTGGCCATTTTAAGTTGGGAGATTAAGTCCCCTTGAATCCTGAAGGTCCCTAGGGTCCAACTAGACCACTAGGTACCTCCAGTATGCCCCACAGTGCTGCGTTGCAGAGAGATGTAAAAAGGGGCACGGCCTAGACCACCTCTCTGCAACGCAGCGCAGTGGCGCTTACTGGAAGCACCTGGTGGGCTAGTTGGCCCCCAGGGTCCCTCAGGATTGAAGGGGAATTATTTCCCCAACTTAAAATGCGCCACAGGGCGTGTTTGCACACGTTAACTCAGGCCCCGTACCCTCCCTTCACCACTGGGTAAACACATCCTGTGGCCGTTTTTAGTTGGGAGATTAAGTTCATTTGAATCCTGAGGGTCCCTAGGGTCCAACTAGCCCACAAGGTACCTCCAGTAAGCGCCACAGAGCTGCGTTGCAGAGAGGTGTAAAAAGTGGCACGGCCTGGACCACCTCTCTGCAACACAGCTCAGTGGCGCTTACTGGAAGCACCTGGTCGGCTAGTTAGCCCCCAGGGGCCCTCAGGATTGAAGGGGAATTATTTCCCCAACTTAAAACGCGCCATAGGGCGTGTTTGCACACGTCACCTCAGGCCCCGTCCCCTCCCTTCCCCACTGTGTAAACACGCCCTGTGGCCGTTTTTTAAGTTGGGAGATTAAGTCCCCTTGAATCCTGAGGATCCCTAGGGGCAAAATAGCCCACTAGGTACGTCCAGTAAGCGCCATTGCAGAGAGGTTTAAAAAGGGGCACGGCCTGCACCACCTCTCTGCAACGCAGAGCAGTGGCGCTTACTGGAAGCACCTGGTGGGCTAGTCGGCCCCCAGGGTCCCTCAGGATTGAAAGGGAATTATTTCCCCAACTTAAAATGCGCCACAGGGCGTGTTTGCACACGTCACCTCAGGCCCAGTCCCCTCCCTTCACCACTGTGTAAATGTGCCCTGTGGCCGTTCTAAGTTGAAAGATTAAGTCCCCTTGAATCCTAAGGGTCCCTAGGGTCCAACTAGCCCACTAGGTACCTCCAGTAAGCGCCACAGAGCTGCGTTGCATAGAGGTGTAAAAAGGGGTGTGGCCTCAGAACACCTGTCTGCAATGCAGCTCCCTGGCGCATACTGGAGATACCTGTTGGGCTAGTTGGCCCTCAGGGACCCTCAGTATTGAAGGGGAATTAATTCCCCAACTTACAACTGGCCAGGGGGCGCGTTTGCAGAGTGCTGCAAAGAGGGGGCATGGCCTCCGGCGCGATGCCGGTCTTTTATTTTATTTATTTTTAAAGAAGGAGGGCTGTGTGGCCCCCCTTCTTTTTCTAATTTACTGGCCCTGGGGACCCCATCCCCCAGGGCCTGCACCCTAATTTTTTTTGTCGAAAAAAATACATTTGGCCCTCCCAAGGCCTTAATCGGCCCCAGGGATCCCAACCCTCGGGTCATGGCCTTTTTTTGTTTTTTAATTCTTTAGGAGGGGCTGCGTTGCCCACCTCCTCAGGCCACTTATGGCCCCGGGGACCCCATCCCCCGGGGCCGGCCTTTGTTTTTTATTATTTAAAAAAATATATATTTAGAGGAACACCTAGGACATGCTGGACAAACCATATGTACCTATCACCATGACGATTTGCGTGATATTCATTAAAAGGCGACTATGCATAGACTGAATCCACATGGAATGTATTTACACCGCTAGTGAAGCTCTGACGTGTCTGACGCCCTACCGTGCCTAATCCCGGTGCCCCCGCCGGTGGGTACTCTCCAAGTAGACACCCTTTATCGTTTATTTATACAAACATGGGTAGCTATTGACGGGCACATTTAATATACACGCACACCAAGCCATTCAAAGGGGACTCGACAAAAATTCGACCAAACTATGCAAGAAACCCCCCTCACGGTTAATAAAACACACATCCACCGCCGGATGTGTAATACTTTTTATTTTACTCTCTGGAAAGGAGACAAACCTCACTTGAGAGTCACAGCGTGCTCCTGGCTGAGCCCAATGCTGTGTTACACCCACCAGTGCCTGCCGAGTGCCTCACACCTCTGTGTTGTATTCCACCAGCTAGTACGTATGCTATGACACTCTCTAGCCCATGTGCACTGTAACACCACCCTGTGAATATGTCATGCCACACTTGCCTTCGCACGGGTTATATTGCCCCATCTAACGTGCCTTCCTCGATGCCTATGTTATAATGCACAGCGCTATGCCATACAAATTACAATCTGGGATCCATATCTTTGTCACAGTGCATATGCAACGTTACACTCCCCAGCACATATTTTATATTACAACTTTAGAAACTAGTTAGGTTCCACAACACTGCCCTATGCATATTACACTCCAAGGCGCATATCGCATAGCACACGCTAGTGCCTGTGCTATCTCGCGCTCTCCAATGAATCTGTCATTGCGCACAATGTATTGCATATTATATTTCACGCCCCGGTTCATCCTATATCACACTTTTTGGTGCATAGTTTATACCATATACCATATCTAATTTTCATTTTCAATCGTGCTCTCAGGACTATGTTCTAAATAACACTGCATCCACCTACCCTTTTCACTGGCATTACATTTTGCGATGTGGGTGGAGGGTCAGGGGGTGTTTCTGCCAAGTGAGCCCGGAGTCACAGTCACAAACGTCCTCTTCTTCCTGAATAAAAGTGAGATTATGCTGCATACTTGTTCATATTTTAAGCAGTTCGCACAGACACACATTTTAAAAACAATAAAGTTCCTAATACCCACCTTCTCTGAACAGTTAGCTTGCTGCCCCATCCACCTCCTCCCTATCCTCTGTTGTCTGAATCCATGGACTAGCCTCCTCCCTCCTGCCATGCATGGTTTGATGTGCTGCCACTGCCCTCCATTTAGCATGTTGTACCAGTCCACTCCTCCTGCCCTCCATTGCCCAATTCTATGGCCCATCATTGAACGCCTGCTTAACCTCTGTGCTTCGATTGCTGCCCCTATTCTCCTTCCCCCTGCCCTCCGATGTCTTTGTGCATGCCCGTGCTCCATCGTTTTTGCCCACCATGTTCCATGGACCTGCCACTCCTATCTACTCTGAGTGTTCTGTTGAGATGCCACTCCCCTCCCACCTGCCTAGCATTGTCAGATGACTGTAACCTGTCCCTGCCACCTCCACCCTGCCTGTCCACATGCCGTGCCCCTATCCACTTCCTCCTGTCCTCCATGGTCCATTTTACTGCCACACCCTTCTGCCTTCCCTGGTCTGTTGTGCTGCAACTGCTCCTCCTGCCTGCCCCGTGCGGTCTGTTGTGAGGCCCCTTCCCCTGAACTTTCTTGTCTGTGCACAGGTCCTGACCCTCCCTTCTATCCTCCATGGTCCTTTGTGCATGCCCCTGCACCCTCCTTCTTGCCCATCATAGCCATTGTGCTGCCACTAACCCGCCCGCTTGTCATGCATGGTCTTCTGTGCTACCATGGCCCCTCCCACCTTCCCTGTGTGGACAGCTAGCTGCCCCTGACCCCCTCCCACCTTCCCTCCATTGTCTGTGTGTATGACATCATAGTCTCACTGTTGCTCTCCATGGTGTGTCTTGTTTCTAGTGCCCATCCTGCCTGACCTCCATGGTCATCTTGCTGCTCCTGCCCTGCCCCCTTGCCCCCAGCCCTCCGTTTCCATGTGCAGACCCCTATTCCCTCCCTCCTGGATGGTCTGTTCCATTGTAATGCCCCTGATCCGTCCCTCCTGCCCTTTATGGTCTGTTATGCTGCAGCTTTCTCTCCTGTCTGTCCATTATGGTCAGCTAGCTACCATTGCCTCTTTCCCCTCTGTTCTCTGTTGTCCATGTGCATGGTCCTGTACCCTCCCTATTGCTTTCTATGGATTGTTGTGCTGCACTCCCGTTCCGCATGCGCTGTGTGGTGTATTGTGCTGCTGCAAACCCTGATGCCTGCCCTGTAGGGTCAGTTTGGTGCACCTCTCCATGTCCCTCCTGTCCTCTGTTATTCCAGTCCATGTCCCTACCCCAATTCCTCCTGCCTACCATGATCCAATGTACCATACTTGCGAACATTTTGAACATGGTAAGAGGGAGATTTTGAAAAAAAACTGGGGTATTGATTTTCCCCTTTGAGTTACATTGAAAAAGAGGAGATTGTAGACAGGAGACAGATCAAATAAAGCCCATTTGAGCTTAAAAACATTGGACGTTTCCTGGCTGAAACGGGTCTGTTGGCATGTATGGTTGCACTACCACTGCCTCTTCCTTCTGCCCACAATGGACTATTATATTGCCACAGCCTCTCTTGCCAGTCCTGTATTGTTGGTTTGTTGCCCCTGCCCCCATTTCCTCTGCCCTCCATAGTCTGCTGTGCTGCCACTGCCCTTCCTGCCTGCCCAGTGTGGTCAAATTGTTGCATTTGCACTCTCCTACTGTTAAATGGTAGCGGCAGTTTCAGTCGATAACCTTTCAAGTATTTGCCCGGCGGTAATCGCCTCTTATACCACTCGATAATTTACCAATGAAAGAGGCAGGCGCCGGAGACTGGAAGGCAGGAAACAAAGTTTTATTCCGTCGGAGCAGAACACATCAGATCAGACAGCAAGGTATCGTCACGAGGTGCTCTAACTGCATCTCTGAGACCTGGTCTCTTATACACTGGTTTATTGCTTTATTACATATAGTACATTCTTGAGATTCCCTTGATGCCTGAAAGAACATCCCCTGAAGCCCCGGCTCAGATCCGATCCCACACATAGATACAGTAGAAGTTCCCACCCTACCCGCAGTGGGAGATGGCTATCGCGCAGCAGGGAATTCCGCTAATTCCCGGGGGTGTGTGCAACTGGCCGGGTCTCAGGGGGTAGGGGCTTTGATCTACTGTAATCCCTTTGATGTGGGGTGTTTCCCTTACAGTAGGGGCAGTAAACTGCATCCGCAGGGCTAGGTGATGGCCTGGGACCAGTTCAGACAATGGGGCGCAGAGGAAGGGGGTTATCAAAGGAGAGGCATGACCATGTATGGGTTGTCGGTTGGAAGTGGTTCCGTAGCAGGGTCGCGCAGAAGGAGAGGGTTTATGGCCTGTATGAGAGAGCGGGGGTGGCCGGCGTGCGGGGGATGCTTGCAGCGCCAGGGGAAAGCGCTGGCGGTCGAGAGTGAGCGGGGAGAGAGTGGGGTGCCTAAAATGGCGGCTGTGCATTCGCTGCGCGTGGTGCTGGGGAGGGGCAAGATGGCGCAGATAATGTTCAGTTTGCGAGCTAAATTTCCACAGTCCTCCCTTTTAACATATCTCGCCAGCTTGTCCGGCCAATATTCGCCTTTGTTAGCCTTTCAGTTACAGTATCGTCAATGTTCGTCACACATTTAAAGATACAGAGTCTTTAGGGTAGGCAGGAGTAATCTGACACATTTGTACATTGTCTCATACAGTTTGATGAAGCAGGCGAGGAGGAAGTACATTCAAAGTTGCAGTATAGTTGTGTACATGGCTGGTGTTGTATGAATGTTACTATACAAAGTTACATTTTCTTAACTTCTCAGTGTACAGTCGGAAGTGATTGATGCAACATCATGAAAACTTGATAAGAAGATAGTTAATATAATAAGGCGGTTGGGAGAGGATTTTCAATTTTGACATGGGTTCTTCTTTCCAGTGTCCTTGTTTATAAAGAGCTATCACTGGTAAGCTCTCATTGTTGTTCTTCTTTCGTTGGCACTGTTGAGCACCGGCGGTGGAACTAAGGTCCAGTTCAAATCCGATTTCTTCACGTGGCAGGGTGTGACCACTCACTGTTCTTTGATCACAGTCCTGTTCCTTAACACAGTTCACCACAGGTACCTTTGAGACAGGGTGCCGGCCTTTTGTTCCTCGGTAGTAGGTCAAAGTCATAGTCCAAATGAAAGAGGAAGAGAGAATGGGGTGGCATGGGATCAGATCAAAAATGCGGACCAAGGAGAGCAGAATCTTTTCAGCACTGAGCCCATCAATCGGGCCCGACGGGTTAAGACTTCAGGCACGCTGGTCAGTGAGCAGGGGCCTCGATGTAGCCCTTCGCGCTCATCGTTCTGATAATGGTGCCTCGTCTCACACTCTTGTTGCTTCGTCGCTTCCCCCTTGGTCAATGTCATAGATGTTTTATGATCCGCAGCCAGACTGTGCGTCACATCCGACCCCTCTCTTCCGATGGCTGCAGGTTATCCTTGAATAGGTTATAAGAAACGAAAGTCTTAGAGATCTTGGCAGGGAAGACATTTACATACTTCATTCTCTCTCCCAACCACTGAGTAGTTGCGGAAATGCTCTTATCTGTTACTATATGATTGGTGTCTATTAACTCTGATGTTAATGTGCGTGTTACTAATCTATTAATTACTGCGGTGGTGCAGGGTTCTGTGGGTGTCCCTGTCCATCGTCTGGCCTTCTAGGTGTCAGTTTCTGTGCCCTATAATGCAAGGTTTGGTAATACCCGTAAGTGCGAGGTGCTATGGTCATGCGTTCACGAGTATCCTTTTCATACAGTAGGTGACCCTTTATCAGTTTAAAACAGGGGCCATCAGCTGTTTTGTTCGGGATACTCTGAGACGGCTAGTATAGGGCTGGAGTTATCTTTGGGAGAACAGGGTGCTTTAGACATTCTATTCCGGGCCAATTGGTCAGGGGTAATTCTGGGTGGTGGAGATGGTGTCCTTTAAGAACAAAAACCACTGACATATAGTCCCCGTGTTGTGGGTCAGATTGGGAGACATCAGTCGTCTTACCTGTCCTTTCCTTCTCAGCCGATTAGGCTTAATGTTTGTAAAAAGGAGAGGTAGTAACGTGGTAAAGTATGGTCGTTTTTGTTTCTATCAATTTGTTCGAACACCACTGTGTTCAGGCCAATTATACACTTACCAAAGAGGTGTATGTCGTTAATTTATTCAAGAAGAAAGAGGGCAAGAAAGAGCCTTTGCGAGGGAGGGGAGAGAGAGAGAGAGAGAGAGAGAGAGAGAGAGAGAGAGAGAGAGAGAGAGAGAGAGAGAGAGAGAGAGAGAGAGAGAGAGAGAGAGAGAGAGAGAGAGAGAGAGAGAGAGAGAGAGAGAGAGAGAGAGAGAGAGAGATGGGTAAGATAATAGGTCACTTGGTGCACACACAACATGGAGTAGCATGGGTCTGTTCCATGTAAGAAAACACAAGCGGGGAAAAGACATAAATTCGGTGATCACGTACACACAAATGCCGGATAGGGTGTGACAGTACATGCGTCAAGACGGAGACTCAGGGCTGCGTCGAGCACGGGGACCTCTCCTTTCCTGTCCTCTATTCCTATGCATGCTGCGTACCTTCAGTATTTTGTAGTTCATCTTATGGGTTGTCTGACCCTTTATTCTACTCCCTTTGATCGGTGGACGCACACTTCAATCATACAATGACGCTCTCTTCAAGTGATCCGAACATGAAATGCATACACATTCATATCGTATAATCGTAGTACACACGCACAATCATATCATACAGTTTTTCATGTTCTCAATGGTGGTCTGTAATTTTACACACTATCTCACAACGTTTGTCTATGTTTTCCCTGATGTTGAACTTGGTGCGGTCCATGTCCACTCCACTCTTCAGTCGGAACTTCGTCGTGACCTATAGAGGGGAAATAAGAGGGGAGGGGAGGTGCAGTATTCAAAATACCCCAGCGCGCGCAGACACGAAAGGTTCTACCTACCATGTACCAGGCTAGCCGCAGGGTTGGGTAATACCACGGACCCATTATTCTTTAGTTTGAGGCAAAGATGCTCTAGTTCATTCATCTCCTAAATTCGCGTTCCCTGGTCGTGCATGTATTTCTCAATTGGTCGTGTATTATGGTGCAGGATACCATACCTTGCATGCGACATATACCTTAAGTTATAGTTCATTATTGATTTGACAATTCTTGGAAAAAGGGCAGGCGTGATGGGTACAAATTCCGTTAAACAAAAAGATTTTTAGGCAGATTGTGTCTGTGTTATCTGTATGCTTTCGCTTAGGAGTAACAATCATTTATTCAAAAGAAAAACCTTCAGCAACCTAGATGATTAGTCATGACACTGAGTTCGTAATTCCTTTTTAAGAAGCCCTTTATTTAAAACAATGTCAGTATGGAAATACGGGCCTACAGCCGCCACAGACCGGCCACGGTGTGAGAGGCGTCGAGCAACATGAGCAACACTGGATTAACATAAAAATCGGTTCCCCCCTCTCCCCCACCGCCATGTGTGAAAGCATCGCATACATGTATATATATCTCTTTTTAACACGAATGTCACGTGACTGGAACGCCACAAGGAGTTGTAGGCCACTCCTACATCAGCGCCATCTTAGGGCGGGGTCGGGCCAGTGCACAGTCTAAGTCTTTCCATGAATTAGCAGTTGAACCAGAATCCCTTTCGGTAGTTCGAGAACTTTCGTTAGCGTCAACTTTGCGTCACTGCAACCTTGTAGCAATGCCACGGTTTGTTCTTAGGGCGGGGCAGCAGGCGGGTTCTTCCGCCGACGCTTTACTGTCTCACTGTATCAAGCGGAGGCAAGGTGGCTGCCGCCCGGGGGCAAAAAGAGCAATGGTGGTGGTTTTGTCCTTACCAGAAGTCCGCAGGAGTCGAACGTCAAATGACTCCAACCAATTCTGCAAGGCTGAGGGGAGCGTTCTGTCAAGGGTGGGGCCCATGCCCTAGCAAACAAGCTTTCGAGTCCAGAATTGTCTCACGGTGGGCCAGGCCTGGAACCGGAGGGGTCGACCGCCGGAGTTCAAGGGCAGCAGTAGCAGCAGCTCTTCGGTACAGTCACCGGAGAGGAGCCAGCAGCAGTAACAGCAGCAGTTCGGGTGGTGCTGCCACCGGGGTGATTCCAGTAGCAGTGACGACAGCAGTTTGGATGGTATCACCACCGGGGTGGGTCCCCGATTACCTTGCTGCGGGGGCCCACTCCTCACGTCGGGCGCTAGCGGCAGTCCTGGTGAACCCGGTGCTTGGGTGGTTGCCTGGCGGCCGCGTGCAGGGGTGCCGGCTCAGCCGAACGGCGAATGAAGTGGCAGGGCGCAACTCAGCTGGCCGACGTGTGAAAGGTGTGGTTTGGGGTGCCCTCATCTGCTGGCGAGCCTCCACCTGGGGAGGTGGGGGAGGTCCGTCCGCGTCGCCTCCCCCCGCCAGGGCACCCTCCGTTATTGAAGGAAGAAGTGACTGGGAAGACCCGCACAGCGTGCCAGGGTGAAATTCAGCAGGCCGATGAAAAAGATGGCTGGGTGCAGCTTAGCTGGCCGGTGAGTGAAAGACGGTTGGGTGCAGCTTAGCTGGCCGGCGAGTGAAAGACGGTTGGGTGCAGCTTAGCTGGCCGGCGAGTCAAAGGCGGTTGGGGTGCCTGGCAAGCCTCCACCTGGGGAGGTGGGGGAGGTCCGTCCGCGTCGCCTCCCCCCGCCAGGGCAGCAGCCATAATTGAAGAAAGAAGAAAGAAAACGGGAAGGTCCGCACAGCGTGGCGGGCTCCGCCTTGGTGTTGCCAGGACTTCGGCGCTTCGTATAGCCTCCGGCCTATTCGCACAATCGCTCGCCACTGATGTCAATGGATTTTTGCATGGCTTTTATAGCCCAAAGTCAACTAAGAGGGACCGCCCAAAACAGGCCAATGTTGCGATTTCGAGGAAGGAGAGGCGAGGACGGTGTCACGTGGACGTTAAGGCTTTGGGATGGAGGTTGCAGCAGACCGTCATGTAAATAGTTGTTTTAAAACGTGTTTTAACCTGTTTACCCTGTTGGTGTGTTTGTTATATCCTATAAGTTATTAAAATGTTATAACTACATTACTTCGTTGGAGTGTTTGTACATATTTGTAGTCAGATGACGAGCACCAGGAGGTGACTGTGCAATCGGAAAAATAACATAGCCCAATTGTGCGCGAGCTAGCCCTAGTTCGGTGACGTCGATGGTGGGTGTCAGCAGGCTTCCGTTTGTGCGGGATTTTGTCATGCTTATTGGGCGGGGTGGGCAGTAGGGCAGACATGTTTAGGTAGCGAGAGTAATGGAGTCGGGCTACCTCGTGGTCGTCTCGACCGTGAGCTTGGCTCCTTCCCTTGGTTTCATATGTCCCACAAAGGGCTAACTCCTAGCGTTATTTTAGTTTTTGTAAGGTCAAAAAGGATCCTACCAGTGCCTTTACTATCTTGTCGATTCCTGTTCGTTCATCCTTAGCTAATCGATTCATTCTGGTGGACTCTTTCTTTCCTATCTCATGGTCGTCTATCGTTGTAGTCGACGTTAGGTTCAGTACAAGAGGCTCAGCCGGCGCGGAGGCCGTGAGGGCCGAGGCCCCTGTACTGCTTTCGTTCGTGTCCGGGGGTTGTGGGTGTTGCACTACCGATTGGGAGGGTGCATACGGAGGGGGCATGTAAATGGTCGGGGGACCTAACAGTAATTCGTCATTCGTTTGCTGCTTGGAGGACAATACAGGGTAGAGCAAAGAAGGGGTCCTAACAGCGTACCGGCCTGAGGTTTCGGACTCCTGTCTTAGTTTAGTTTCCCTTCTCTCTTTTATGTCTTCTTCTAACTTTTTAGCGGCAAGGTGAGCTGCCTTTCGTAATTCCTTTTCTGCTTTTACTTCTTCCCTCTTTTTCCGTTGCGTTGTTTCTTTGCGCCACATGCCGATACTGTCAAGCATAGTAGGCGTCGTCTTATTGCTACGCAGAGCTATTTCTAGCGCTTCTATCTTATGGTCGTCGAAGGATCCCATCAGTGGCCACTGACTTTCGGGGTCCTTCTTGGTATATTTATGCCACAGCTTGCTATAAGCTACGGCGACTAGTCCATATTTAGTGAACATGTCCTTATTAGGGGTGCCTTCCAGTGGAGCCGGGTGGTTCACCTCTAATAAGCGGTCCGGGCAGAACCAACTACCAATCAGTGGGGAGAAGATAGGCATGACGGGTTTCAACGGGGACAAAAGTCAGCACTACCTATCTTTTCACTGCTTGCAAAGACTAGACAGAATATCTCTATTCTTCGTTATTTGTAAGCAGAGTATACCTCCAAAGAACCAATATCGAACAACTAGTGTTCGGACAATCAATCAATCAATCAATGGGGAGATAAAGATAGGCACGACGGGTTTCAACGGGGACAAAAGTCTGCGTTACCTACCCTTCACTATTTGCAAAGACTAGACAGAATATTCCTATTCTACGTTATTTGCAAACAGAGAATATCTCAAAAAGCACTATTCTTCAAAACAATCAATGTTCGGACAATCAATCAATGGGGAGATAAAGATAGGCACGACGGGTTTCAACGGGGACAAAAGTCTGCGTTACCTACCCTTCACCATCTGCAAAGGGAGAGAGAGAGAGTATTTCTACTCCTCCCCGTTTGTAGACAGCGAATATCTCAAAGAGAACAATCAATGAGCACAATCAATGAGCAATACTAGTATTCAAACAATCAATCAATTATTTCGCACTTTTGTCGTATTTCACGACCTTACCCGGACCGCGTGGACAGTTTCTCGTCTTCCGCCTCCAGCGCCCGATCGTCCTCTATTCTCCGTATTTGCCGCGGCACTCCTGATGGTTCCCAGTCAGGACCGTAGATCACTCGAGAGAGGTCTGCTCGGAACCAGTGAAGTTCGGATGATCGGCTGCCAGACGAGGGTCTATTGGGCAGGAGCTCTCCCGATCATTGCAGTCGTTCACTCTGTCGTCGGGACCTCTCCCACTGGATCCACGTGTCGCTGATGGGCCCCACGTTTGGGACGCCAATTGTTAAATGGTAGCGGCAGTTTCAGTCGATAACCTTTCAAGTATTTGCCCGGCGGTAATCGCCTCTTATACCACTCGATAATTTACCAATGAAAGAGGCAGGCGCCGGAGACTGGAAGGCAGGAAACAAAGTTTTATTCCGTCGGAGCAGAACACATCAGATCAGACAGCAAGGTATCGTCACGAGGTGCTCTAACTGCATCTCTGAGACCTGGTCTCTTATACACTGGTTTATTGCTTTATTACATATAGTACATTCTTGAGATTCCCTTGATGCCTGAAAGAACATCCCCTGAAGCCCCGGCTCAGATCCGATCCCACACATAGATACAGTAGAAGTTCCCACCCTACCCGCAGTGGGAGATGGCTATCGCGCAGCAGGGAATTCCGCTAATTCCCGGGGGTGTGTGCAACTGGCCGGGTCTCAGGGGGTAGGGGCTTTGATCTACTGTAATCCCTTTGATGTGGGGTGTTTCCCTTACAGTAGGGGCAGTAAACTGCATCCGCAGGGCTAGGTGATGGCCTGGGACCAGTTCAGACAATGGGGCGCAGAGGAAGGGGGTTATCAAAGGAGAGGCATGACCATGTATGGGTTGTCGGTTGGAAGTGGTTCCGTAGCAGGGTCGCGCAGAAGGAGAGGGTTTATGGCCTGTATGAGAGAGCGGGGGTGGCCGGCGCGCGGGGGATGCTTGCAGCGCCAGGGGAAAGCGCTGGCGGTCGAGAGTGAGCGGGGAGAGAGTGGGGTGCCTAAAATGGCGGCTGTGCATTCGCTGCGCGTGGTGCTGGGGAGGGGCAAGATGGCGCAGATAATGTTCAGTTTGCGAGCTAAATTTCCACACTACCTGCCTTCAATTTTCAGAGTCCGTGCCCCTGGCCTCTGCCTCTCAACAGTATCCCAATGAACAACTAGATTGCTAACATTCTATATTTATTACAAAAGTGTGGAACGTCTGACGTCATCTTGATGTAATCAAAACTGTAATACCTAGAGTATTTCCTTTCGAAATTACATATATGAGAGGGTCTTATTTGCATCAAAATTATGGTTAATGCTCTAAAAAACTAAAATGAGGACATATTTTCTGAGTTTTCAAATAGCGACAATGAACTTTTAAATTATTTGTAATCTTTATGTTTTTTTATCCAGTTGACCACTTGATTAAATGTTGCACCTAGGGGAGAGGATGTGGTGTTTCTTCCAGAGCTGCAGACTTTGCAACTGGGGAACCAGGTTGGAGTTTCTGCTTCAGCTCAACATTCTGTGATTCTGGTCAAATCACTTAATCTCCCCATGGCTACAACCAAAATGAATTTGATCTTGTGTGATGGAACCAATGCTCATGTAAAGCACTCCAATACCTGACTAGTCTGCACTATATAAAACTGCAAATACACAAAAAATAAGTGTTTTGCACACTCCTGTCATTGGGCTATACTTGGGCTACATCTGGGTGATATTTGGGCTACATTTGGGCTCTTTTGTCTCTGGTGGCCATCTTGGGAGATTTATTTGTTATGAAGTTTCCTAATTTCCTTATTTATTGCAGTCTCCTCAGTGGGAATACTTTCAGTTTTTTATTTTGGTTCCATCAAGAAGGCATTCAGATGTGTCACACATTTGCCATAAATTCTGAATGTTAGCACTCTAGTTGCTCATTAGATCACTGTAGTAAAACTACTGCTCACCAGGGAAGTCTGCTGCTGGTATTCAAAGTGCATGTTTCAGTCTGCATGTCAGAATTTTTTTATGAAATAGAAGAGGATTTGAGAAGTCAAAATGTGCCCTCATTTTTCTTTCTGCAGAACTAATCATAATTTCTATGGCAAAATGAACCCCCTCATTTTGTTCCTTTGTAAATTAAATGTTTTAAGTGTTACCTCTTTATTCCAATCAAGATGGCTTCAGGTGTGCCATACTTTTGTCATAAGTAAGACTGTTAGCGCTCCAGTTGTTCGTTAGAACACTCTGGGACATTCTGTCATTGGGCTACATCTGGGTGATATTTGGGCTACATTTGGGCTCTTTTGTCTCTGGTGGCCATCTTGGGAGATTTATTTGTTATGAAGTTTCCTAATTTCCTCATTTACTGCAGTCTCCTCAGTAGGAAATACTTTCAGTTTTTTACTTTGGTTCCATCAAGTAGGCATTCAGATGTGTCACACATTTGCCATAAATTCTGAATGTTAACACTCTAGTTGCTCATTAGATCACTGAAGTAAAGCTACTGCTCACCAGGGAAGTCTGCTGCTGGTATTCAAAGTGCATGTTTCAGTCTGCATGTCAGAATTTTTTTATGAAATAGAAGAGGATTTGAGAAGTCAAAATGTGTCCTAATTTTTCTTTCTGCAGCACTGATCATACTTTCTATGGCAAAATGAACCCCCTCATTTTGTTCCTTTTAAAATTAAATGTTTTAAGAGTTACCACTTTATTCCAACCAAGATGGCTTCAGGTGTGCCATACGTTTGTCATAAGTAGGACTGTTAGCGCTCTAGTTGTTCTTTAGAACACTCTGGGAAGCTGCAGTAGAACACAAAGGAATCAACTGACAGTCTCTGTCCTTGTTGGATGTACATATTTTACTAAGAATGTCAGACTTCATTCTCACATGACTGAGAAAGATAATGTGAATTTACAGAAAATATGCTCTCAGTTTAGCTTATAGATCACCTTCCAAACCTCTGTGGGAAAAGCATGAGAAAATAGTTTTCTCTCAAACATGATTCATGATATCACAGCAGAAGGCTTTTTCACATGGTAAAATCACCTTAGAACACACCACAATTCCTAAAATGAGTATGGTACCATCAACAAATGATTTATAATGTAACTAAAGTCTTAAAACCTTCTATTAACTGCAATGCTTTTTAATGAGGTGCTATCATGTATATTGGTCCCAAGATGGCTGCCAACACTTCTTGGATGAAGTGCTGACAGTCAATCAGATCTCACGATGAGATGTGTGGTTAGGCTCCGCCCAGATATGTATATGATTTTACTTTTGATTATCTCCGGAACTACTGAACGGATTTACACCATTTAAGCAAAAGGCACGAGTCTGAACTGAGGACTACCTCTTTGCCAAATTTGGTGTAATTCCGTTCAGCACTTCGGGCTGTACCTTCGACTAAAGGTCCTATGGGAAAATGCATGGGGAAAACGCGTTTTGGGACCCCCTTTATTACTCAGCCCCCGCTTGACGAATAACCCCGAGACTTTCAGGGTAGGAGCTGAGCGGAGCGCCCCATTAGTTTTGATGTCATTTGAGATGTCATCAGTGATGTCATCAGTGGTGTCACTGACCATGTCATGAATGATGCAATATGTGACATCATCAGCAGTGCATTGCGGGAGCGGGAGTTATAGTTAGCAGAACTAACTTGTTAAATGGTAGCGGCAGTTTCAGTCGATAACCTTTCAAGTATTGCCCGGCGGTAATCGCCTCTTATACCATTCGATGATTAACCAACAAAAGAGGCAGGCGCCGGAGACTGGAAGGCAGGAAACAAAGTTTTATTCCGTCGGAGCAAAACACATCAGATCGGACAGCAAGGTATCGTCTCGAGGTGCTCTAACCACATCTCTGAGGCCTGGCCTCTTATACACAGGTTTATTGCTTTATTACACGTGGTACATTCTTATTGAGACTTTGAAGTACGGAAAGACATCCTTGGAACCCCCACTTCAAGCTCGTTCCCACACATATCTACAGTAGAAGTCCCCACCCCACCCACAGTAGGAGATGGCTATCACACAGCTGGACATTCCGCCAATTTCCCGGGGGTGTGTGCGACTGGTCGGGTCTCAGGGGGTGGGGGCCTTGATCTACTGTAATCCCTTTGATGTGAGGTGTTTCCCTTACAGTAGGGGCAATAAACTGCATCCGCCGGGCTAGGTGATGGCCTGGGATCGGTTCGGACAATTGGGCGCAGAGGAAGGGGGTAATCAAAAGGATGTATGACCATGTATGGGATGAAAGGAGGTGTTGGTCAGGCGTGGGATGTGGTTCCATGGCAGGGTCGCGCAGAAGGAGAGGGTTTATGGCCCATGTATGAGAGAGCGGGGGTGGCCGGTGCGCGGGGGGATGTTCGCAGCGCCAGAGGGACACGCTGGCGATCGGCAATGAGGTCATGGTGCCTAAAATGGCCGTCGCGCGTTTTCTGTGTTTGGCGCTTGGGGAGAGACAAGATGGCGCAGATAATGTTCAGTTTCGAACTAAATTTCCACAGTCCTCCCTTTTAACATATCTCGCCAGCTTGTTTAGTTCGGATCTATCCCCATAAAACCACCAACTTCTACCTTGTACAGAGCTTTCATATGTTCTGCTTCAAAGTTCAGAGTCTTAAGGCGGACAGGAATAATCTGACACAATTGTACATAATTACATGTAGTTGATGTAATAGGCGAGGAGGTAGCGCATACAAAATTACATCAGCTGCGTCATATGTCAGACCTGGAGATAGGAGGAGGGAAGCTCGCTTGAACACAAACATGATACCGTAAAGTAAAAAAAAATGTTCTGGCAAAACAAGGAATATTACGTACATTACTTAAGGCCTAGACTTCGTGTGGATCAAACTAGACAGCATAGTCATGTGCACGGCTGGTGTTATACAAGTGTCATTATACAAAGTTAATGTTTCTTAACTATCAGTGTACAGTTGGAAGTGACCGATGTAATATCATGAAAACTCGATTGGAAGATAGTCAATACGAAAGCGGTTGGGAGAGGAATTCAACTCAACATGAGTTACAGTCAGGGAAGGGAGTTCTTCTTTCCAGTGTCCTATTATAGCGAGCCATCACTGGTAAGCTCTCATTGTTCTTCTTCTTTCGTTGGCACTGTTGAGCACCGGCGGTGGAGCTAAGGTCCAGCTCAAATCCAAGTTTTCACGTAGCAGGGTGTGACCATTCGTTGTTATCGGATCACAGTCCTGTTCCCTAACTCATCTTATCATAGGTACCTTGAGACGGGGTACCCGCATTTCGTTCTTCTTTTGTCAAGTCAAATTCAAAATCCCATATGAAAGAGGGGGGGGATAGGGGCGTGCTTTGGGAGGCCGAGGGAAGAGGGGGTGGAGTGGGATCGGATCAAAAAGCGGACCAAGGAGAGCAGAATCTTTTAGCACTGAGCCCATCAATCGGGCTCGACGGGCTGGGACTTCAGGCACGAGCTGATCAGTGAGCAGGGGGGCTTCGGGATAGCCCTTCTTTCTATCGCTTTCCATGCTGAGAATGGTGCCTCGTCCCGCATCTTTTTGCTCCGTGGCTCCTCCTTGGTCAAGGCCATAGATGTTCCATGATCCGCAGCCAGGCTGTGCGTCACGTCCGACCCCTCTCCTCTGATGACCGCATGTTATCTTTGAATGAGTACGAGAAACAAAATCTTAGAGAACTGGTGGGGAAGACGTTTACACACTTCATTCTCTCTCCCAACCCCAAGTAGTGGGGGAAACGTTTATCGGTCACTCTATGGTGGATGTCTATTAACTCTTATGTCGGTGTACGCTACTAACTCATTAATCATTGCTGTGGTGCAGGATTGCGAGTGTTCCTGCAAATTTCCATCACCAGGTCTGCTAGGTGTTGATTCCTGTACCTTATAAACGTAGCAAGAAGTCTGACATCTATCAACTTCCTGGTCTATCAAAATTCGAACCGGCTTCTCCGGCAGAGACTCGTCTTTCTAACGCAAGCCCTGCTGATTCATATTTTTCTCCAGGGACTGCTAAGTTTATGGAAAAAGTGTGAGGTGCTACTGTCATGGGCTCACAAATATCTGTTTTGGGGAGGAACACGCGCTAAACATTTTTCTTGCTGGAGACAATAGTTAACCTTTATCAGTTCTAGGTGATGTATCTTTTAAAAAAAGGTAATCAGCTGTATTGCTTAAAATATAACTAGGACTATTCTGGAAGGACGGGGTGTTTAGGCGCTCTATTTCTGTGCAATGGGCGGGGCGATTCTGAGTGATGGAGGTGGAGTCGTTAGAGCCCTAAAACAACAAAAACCACTGACATATAGTTCCCGTTATAAGGGCCAGATTGGGAGACATCAGTCATCTTACCTGTCCTTTCTTTCTCAGCCAATTAAGATCCATCATTTACAGAAAGGAGAGGTAGTAGTGTGGCAAAATATGGTCGTTTTGCTTCTGTCAATTTGTTCGAACACTGTCGTGTTTAGGCCAATTATACATATACCGAGGAGGTACAGTGTTGTCATCTAATCAAAAGAGGGCAAGGGAGCCTTCAGCGAGGGGAGAGAGAGAGAGAGAGAGAGAGAGAGAGAGAGAGAGAGAGAGAGAGAGAGAGAGAGAGAGAGAGAGAGAGAGAGAGACGTGCGCATCAAGTAGGCTGTTGGGTACACGTACGACATAAAACGAGAGAGAGAGAGAGAGAGAGAGAGAGACGTGTACGATAATAGGCCACTTGGTGTACACACAACATAGAGCAGCACGGGTCAGTTTTTCGTACAAAAACACAAGCTGGGGGAAAACATAAATTAAACGTTCACATGCACACAAATACCGGATAGGGTGTAACAGTGCATACATCAAGCACAGCAAGTTTCTGGTGTAAGTCACCCTCCAATTTACTAGCTTCCGGGAGAGGGAGAGTCGTTTCTTCAAACGAGGAGTTACCATATTCGGGCTTATTTTCCCATACCCTTGATCGATAGACAAGTTTTTCAGTCATACAAAGACGTTCTCTCCAGCGACCCAGGCATATGCAATACATACACATTCATACCGTTCAATCAGGGCACATACGCACAGTCATACTGTAGGAGAGTAGGGTCTGCTATCCTATGGTCACCCCAAATTTTTGCTTTTTGCTACACTGGTTTTTGACATATTGAGGCTGTGGGCCTGCCAATCAGACCCCCAGCCTGCTGTTCTCTCTACTAAATTAAAACTATGCACCCTAGGTGCATAACCAATTGGAAGTGGATCACCCTGTCAGCCCCTGTACCAGTGTACACTAGGTACCCAGGGCATTGGTGTACCCAAGGCCTGCCCGGGGCTGAAGCATGTATTATGCCACCCCAGGCTTGGCCTAACAAATCTGACACAACTGGCTGATCACTCAGCTGGGGTAAGTTGGTGTAACCACCTCTTACTTAGGTGTAGTATACCTATACCTAACCTTAAATGGGACACCTGGTAACCTATAAGTCACTCCTATGGCAGGCCTTAACAATCCTGAAGGCAGAGTGCTTGGTTCCATGTGAGATGGTGCTCTGGCATGAGCTGAGCCTGTCTGCAGTGGTCGGAACAACTTCCTTCTACTGTTTCCAGATATCGTCATACCATATACTCTTAAGTGCATTATGAACCTCGCGGTTAAATGCTAACTTTGGTTTGGCTTTATCAAAACATGTCGAGTAAGGTGTCATACGAATTGGAATACTAACCCCTCGCCAATTCTGGCGACGGGGTTAGCATTCCACCCTTCTAGAGGGACACGACATGCACAGTACCTGAAACCCGGGTAAAATCAGACATAGCCTCAGCTCCACAAAATGGATGCTGCCACCACAGACACAAGTCTGCCCTCCTGCTGCTGGGAGTCCTTCCAGCTTGGGAGGTGTGGACAAAGGGTTTCCTGCCAGGGGAGGTGTGTGCACCACCCCAGACAGGATTTTGTTTATTGGTCAGGTAGGGCTTGAAAGAAACCAGACATGCCTGTGGCTCACAAGGAGCCTCGGGGCATATGCCAGTTCAAACCGGTCCTGGGGCACACCAGTCCCGGGCCTGGGGCGAGCTGGACAAAGGATTGGGGGTGTAACCACCCCCCTTCCTGGTCCCACCCTTAGGGAGGGACCTAGCAGGTAGTCCGGCCCCTAGAATCCGCTTAAAGGTAGGAGCTGTGTCCTAAGACTTCAGACATCCTGGAATCAACTTGAAACTAAGAAGAAGACGGGAACTTCGACGCTCTGCCGCACAGAGGACTGAAGCCAATCTCCCCTGTGGTCAGGGAGTGACCACCTTGCTAACGCAAGCACCATCCAGCGAATCAACGTCTGCTTTGCCGCCGCCTCCCGCCGGAGCCCGAGCCCAGAGACTGACAAGACCTGGACCTCCAGACCTCTCACCGCCCGATCCACAGTCCCTGAAAAGAGGAGACCCGTGGAGGCACCGAGACACGTGGAGCCAGCCATCTTGGAAAGACTACGACAAGCTGACAAGTGCAACAACCGTGGCTCCCTCCAAGTTGTGCTTTGGGATCTGAGAAGCCCAACCCTCGAGCAGCATCTGCACCAAAGGTGAGCCCTCCAGCATCTCCACGACCTGCGTGGGGCCCTTCTGCATTTTGCCACTCGACGCGCCTAACCGGTTGCTGGCCCGCTGGCTAGTGGCCATCTTGGCGACGAAATCTACGAAAAACACCGCTGGTCTGGTTGCTCCAGAATGGCCCATGCTCCCCTCCAAAGGAGCAGTTCCTCTGACCTTGCTGGTCAGAGCCATCAGCTTATTTCCTTCCCTACAACAATTGCTTTTGCCAAGGCTTGTTTGCTTCGATCAAGTCGCCGACACCGCCGACACCGAGAGCCTGCGTGGGACAGCTCGTGACTCGACTCCTGGATGTCGTCGACCTTCAGGGACCACGTGGCTGCAGAGACAAGCTACACCTTTCTTCCTGTTTGCACCCGACATCGCCTGGTACCCACCTGGTGCCACGCTGGTCACTGGCTAGTGACTGTGAACACTGTCCCCTCTGCTTACAGGTCTTCAACATCTCCGATCCACTCTTGGATCCACTGCATCTCCTCCGGGCCGGTCGCCTGCAGCATCTTTGTCTTCAGGCTCCATGGAACAGATAGAAGAAACCCGACGCACTTCGAGGCCTATGCACCCGCTTCCTGTGGGTGAGGTAAAGCTGGCACTCCGGTGCCCAAGTGTAGTATTACATCTCTAGTGCCTGTGTTCCAAATCTTGAGTTCCTAGCCCATCCGGAAGATCCACTTTGCAGTAACTTTGTACTTTTTACGCACCCATTGAAACCTATGGGAGCACGCGTGTGACTATTTGCTCTGCACACGCGACCCGTGGACCTCCTGGTCACTAACTGAAGTTAGCTCCTTGTAGGCCCAGCGATTCTAGAGGCCCTAGGCCTTTTCCCTTTTCTGTTCGTGGTACTTATACCACTATTTTAGTATATGGTTCGAGTGGCCACCAGGGCCTATCCATATAAAGTGCAACTTCTGTGTATTCTGTGATAATCTTGTTTGACGATTTGTGCTCCTGTGCTCATAAAGAGACTAGGGGTTACCTTGAGAAATAAATACATATATATTTTGAATATATATCTGTGTGGTGTCCTTTCATTGGTATAAAAGGGGGTTACTATTGGTAAAACAGCTTGCTTAACACGCATCACGAGTTTAGCCTCAAAGACTGCTTAGCCTACGCTACCACTAGGGCAGCTAGTCCGAAAAGGTTGACTTACAACCACACCATAAGGGTTGCTTGGCATGGTACAAGGTGGTCACTAGAACTAGTGAACAGCATATACCAGGCCAACTTCTCACATTGGTGAGCAGCGGTTGGATTTGAGCTTGCTGTGTTTTACCATTGTAATCTCTTGGTTACCAATTGAAAGATCACATAGGTACCTGTAGGTACATATAAAACAAGATTAGATATACTTAAGTTCTACTGAACTTAGTTGTTGTAGAGCAAAGGGAGTAGCACACCCTGACTACAACTACTAGATAGGTTTAGTAGGTAAACCCAAGTGTAGGTAGATTGCAACACATCCACCCACACTTAAGAGCAATGGCTGGGGCAGAGGGGTCCACTGTACCCATCTCTGTTGAGAGTGACCCCCAGAGGGCACCATCCATCTTTGCTACCCTTAATCAGAATGAGCTCAGGCATTTGGCAACTCTTAGAGGCCTTAAACAGCCCAAGAACCCTACCTCTGCTGTGCTCAGAGAACTCTTGCAAGATGATGAAAATCAAAGAGAGCTCAAGAAAGCTTCCCAGTTAGCCCCCTTAGGGACAGGAACAGGAGGCCCCCCTTCTGAAGATGCCACTGAGGTACCCCTTTCCAATAGCCATCCCTTAGATGAACACCATACTACAGAGGAGGAAAGTGAGGGGGATACAGATGTGAGTGGGGATGAAGGGAGAACTAGCCCAGTACCAAGTGTTATACTTGGCCCAGCTAAACTAAGGCTATTGGGGACTGACAGTGGGTTTACCCCATTGGATCTCCCCAGTGGACTTAACCCAGGGCTTGGGAGGAGAAGGAATCACTCAGGTGAATCCAATGCTTCCCATGGCTCTAGAGGCTCTCAAGGTCACTCCAGGAGAAGGATGACCACCCCTCAGAGGAGGGAACATGAGGCCAAGATGCAAGAAGCCCAGCTGAGGATCAGGAAGCAGGAGCTAGAAGTAGCCCTGATGGAAGAGAAACTGAGCAAGGCTAGACAGCATAAAGAGAGTGGGTCTATACCCACTGGTGGCAGCATTGTCCCTAGGGACAAAGATAGGGTTTTCGATAATAGAAACCTGTCTAAGGTTGTGCCCCCCTACAAAAGTGGGGATGACATCCACAAGTGGATAACTGCTCTTGAGAGAGCCTGCAAAGTACAGCAGGTTCCTGAAGACCAGTGGGCAGCAATCCTCTGGCTCTCCTTTGAGGGAAGAGGCAGAGACAGACTCCTCACTGTTAGAGAAGAGGATGTCAGAAACTACAGAGTCCTGAAGAGTGTCCTAGTTGATGGGTTAGGCTTAACCACTGAACAGTACAGGTTAATGTTCAGAGACACCCAAAAGACACAGACTCAGGACTGGTCTGAATACATTGAATGTGCCACTAAGGCTTTGGAGGGTTGGTTGCTGGGAAGTAAGGTATCTGATTTTACAGGATTGTATAATTTGATGATGAGAGAACAGATTTTAAATAACTGTCAAAACCAGCAACTGCATCAACACTTGGTTGACTCTGATCTGACCTCTCCCCAAGAATTGGGAAAGAAGGCAGACAAATGGGTCAGAACCAGGGTTAAGCAAAAGAACCAGAACCAGGGCCAAGGGGGTGATCAGAAGAAAACAGACCAAAAGGGTGGAGATCAGAAACCTAAAGACCAGAAGTCTTCAACAGGGCCCCAAACTACTACTAAGGAGGGTGGGTCCCAACAGTCCAAGAAGAAGAAAGAAGGTCAAAAGAAACCCTGGTGCAATCATTGTAAAAATACAACTCACTGGACTAGTGATTGCAAAAAGGGTGGAGCCCCCAACACTGTTGCCCCTAAGGCACCTGCTCCCAGTACTACTGTTAGCAGTGTTGGTCCCCAGACAAAGGGTGTAGTGGGAATCACTATGGGAACTGAAGGAGATTCTGACTTAGACAGAACCCTGACACAGGCAGTCCTGATCTGTGATGGGGACATTGATTTGTCCCTGACTGTGAGCCCCAGTAACCTGGGCAAGTACAGACA
The DNA here is from genome assembly GCF_964204655.1 of Triturus cristatus. Taxonomy (NCBI): domain Eukaryota; kingdom Metazoa; phylum Chordata; class Amphibia; order Caudata; family Salamandridae; genus Triturus; species Triturus cristatus. Next base: position 823,158,247 of record NC_140591.1, read on the forward strand.
GACTCCTTTAATTAATAACAAAGTGGCTCAAGCCTACAGGGACACATGTGCCAGTGTCACTATGGTGACACCAGGCTTTGTGGATCCTGGACAGTACATACCAGGTGAGAATTACCTGGTGACCAATGCCAGCAATGCCACTACTTCACATAGTGTGGCAGTTGTTAACTTCTCATGGGGAGGGGTAACTGGCCTCAAAAGGGTTGTGGTTAGTGCAGACCTCCCAGTAGAATGTTTGTTGGGCAATGACCTAGAGAGTTCTCTATGGTCAGAAGTGGAGTACAGGACTCATGCAGAGATGTTAGGTATATCATCACATGTCCTTGCTGTGACCAGGTCACAGGCCAAAAAGTGCCTCACTGAACCACAGGTCTTGGATCCTGGAACAATGGACCAAGCACCTACCAAGAAGAAGAACAGGAGGGTCAAGGCTGTGCCTTCCCCCCTGCCTCAGAGTGATGATCAGCCTTCCCAGGAAGCTGATCTAGAGGACCCTGAAGGAACTGTCCCTGAAGAGCTTGAACCTGATCAGGTTGAGTTTCTGGGGACAGGGGGACCTTCAAGGGCTGACTTGAGGCAGGCTCAGTTATCCTGTCCCTCTCTTGAACCCCTCAGACAGCTGGCTGCTGCTGAGGCTGCTGGGAATGCTCAAGGTACCCATAAAGTGTATTGGGATGAAGGGCTCCTTTATTCAGAGGCTAGAGACCCCAAGCCTGGTGCAACCAGGAGGTTGGTTATACCTCTGCAATTTAGGGGCTTCCTTCTTACCTTGGCCCATGATTTTCCTTTAGCAGGGCACCTAGGCCAGAATAAGACCTGGGACAGACTTGTCCCTCACTTTCACTGGCCTCATATGAATGAAGATACAAAGGAGTTTTGTCGCTCCTGTGTTACCTGCCAAGCCAGTGGCAAATCAGGTGGCACAACAAAGGCTCCCCTGATACCACTACCTGTGGTGGGGGTTCCCTTTGAAAGAGTGGGAATAGATATAGTGGGTCCCATGGATCCTCCCACTGCATCTGGGCACAGATTTATACTGGTGGTAGTGGATCATGCCACCAGGTATCCAGAGGCAATTCCCCTTAGGACCACTACAGCACCTGTTGTGGCCAGGGCCCTGCTGGGAGTATTCTCCAGAGTGGGGTTTCCTAAGGAGGTAGTATCTGACAGAGGTACCAACTTTATGTCAGGATACTTGACAGCTATGTGGAAGGAATGTGGTGTCAACTACAAGTTCACCACCCCTTATCACCCACAATGCAATGGGCTTGTTGAGAGATTCAACAAGACCCTAAAGGGTATGATCAAAGGATTACCTGAAAAGCTCAGGCGAAGATGGGACATCCTTCTACCCTGCCTTCTGTTTGCTTACAGAGAGGTCCCACAAAAGGGGGTTGGCTACAGCCCCTTTGAATTGTTGTTTGGGCACCCTGTGAGAGGCCCACTGTGTTTGGTGAAGGAAGGATGGGAGTTACCTCTCAAAAAGCCTAAGCTAGACATAGTGGACTATGTACTTGGTCTCCGCTCCAGGATGGCTGAGTATATGGAGAAGGCATCCAAAAACCTTGAGGCAAGCCAGGCCTTACAGAAAGCTTGGCATGACCAAAAGGCTGTCTTGGTTGAGTATCAGCCAGGACAGAAGGTATGGGTGTTGGAGCCAGTGGCCCCAGCAGCACTCCAAGACAAATGGTCTGGACCCCATACAATCCTGGAAAAGAAGGGAGAGGTCACCTACTTGGTGGACCTAGGAACTCCCAGGAGTCCCCACAGGGTACTCCATGTTAACAGGCTCAAAGCATATGTTGACAGGGCAGACATGGGCTTGCTCATGGCTACAGATGAGGGACAGGAGGAAGAGAGTGACCCTCTCCCAGACCTGTTGTCTCAGAACCCTGAAGATGGCTCAGTTGAAGGAGTGACCCTTGGAGGCAACCTCACTGCCCATCAGCAGACTGAATGTAGACAGGTTCTACAATCATTTTCACATATGTTTTCCTTGATACCTAGTCAAACTGACTGGTGTACCCATGTTGTGGACACTGGTGACAGTCTGCCTGTAAAGAACAAGCTTTACAGACAACCTGACCACGTCAGGGACTGTATAAAGGCTGAGGTACATAAAATGCTGGAATTAGGTGTCATTGAACCCTCAGAGAGCCCCTGGGCTAGCCCAGTGGTTCTGGTCCCCAAACCTCACACCAAAGATGGCAAGAGAGAGATGAGGTTCACCAGGACAGATGCACACCCTATTCCAAGGGCAGATGAGCTCATAGATAAACTAGCTTCTGCAAAGTTTTTGAGCACATTTGACTTAACAGCTGGCTATTGGCAAATCAGATTAGCTGAGGAGTCTAAGGCCAAAACAGCATTCTCAACCCCAGGTGGGCATTATCAGTTTGTGGTGATGCCCTTTGGTCTGAAGAATGCACCTGCCACCTTCCAACGGTTGGTGAACCAAGTCCTCACTGGGTTGGATGACTTCTGTGCAGCATATCTTGATGACATTGCTGTCTTTAGCTCCACCTGGGAGGATCACCTGATCCACCTGAAGAAGGCTCTTGAGGCCCTGCAGAGGGCAGGCCTCACTATCAAGGCTACTAAGTGCCAGATAGGGCAGAGTAAGGTTGTGTATTTGGGCCACCTTGTAGGTGGAGGCCAAGTTCAACCACTGGAGAGTAAGATCCAATCCATCAAGGACTGGTCCCCTCCAACCACCCAGACTCAAGTTCGAGCTTTCTTGGGCTTGACTGGGTACTACAGGAAGTTTGTTAAGAACTATGGGTCCATTGTGACTCCTCTTAATGATCTGACATCCAAGAAGATGCCCAAAAAGGTTCAGTGGACAGTAAGCTGTCAAAAGGCATTTGATGACCTGAAGGAGGCCATGTGCTCTGCACCTATCCTGAAAAGTCCTGACTACTCCAAAGAGTTTATTGTCCAAACAGATGCTTCTGAGTTGGGTGTGGGAGCTGTGCTGTCACAACTTAATGTAGATGGTCAAGACCAACCCATTGCTTTTATTAGCAGAAGGTTGACCCCCAGAGAGAACAATTGGTCAGCTATTGAGAGGGAGGCCTTTGCTGTGGTGTGGGCCCTGAAGAAGCTGAGGCCATACTTGTTTGGCACTCACTTCAAGATTCAGACCGACCATAAGCCCCTCTTGTGGCTAAATCAGATGAAGGGTGAAAATCCCAAACTGCTTAGGTGGTCCATTTCCCTACAGGGTATGGACTTTACAGTGGAGCACCGGCCAGGTACTGACCATGGGAATGCAGATGGTCTCTCCAGGTACTTCCACTTAGGACATGAAGACGAGACTGGTCAAGGCTAGTTTAATGTCCCAGCGTTTGGGGGGGGGGGGTTGTGTAGGAGAGTAGGGTCTGCTATCCTATGGTCACCCCAAATTTTTGCTTTTTGCTACACTGGTTTTTGACATATTGAGGCTGTGGGCCTGCCAATCAGACCCCCATCCTGCTGTTCTCTCTACTAAATTAAAACTATGCACCCTAGGTGCATAACCAATTGGAAGTGGATCACCCTGTCAGCCCCTGTACCAGTGTACACTAGGTACCCAGGGCATTGGTGTACCCAAGGCCTGCCCGGGGCTGAAGCATGTATTATGCCACCCCAGGCTTGGCCTAACAAATCTGACACAACTGGCTGATCACTCAGCTGGGGTAAGTTGGTGTAACCACCTCTTACTTAGGTGTAGTATACCTATACCTAACCTTAAATGGGACACCTGGTAACCTATAAGTCACTCCTATGGCAGGCCTTAACAATCCTGAAGGCAGAGTGCTTGGTTCCATGTGAGATGGTGCTCTGGCATGAGCTGAGCCTGTCTGCAGTGGTCGGAACAACTTCCTTCTACTGTTTCCAGATATCGTCATACCATATACTCTTAAGTGCATTATGAACCTCGCGGTTAAATGCTAACTTTGGTTTGGCTTTATCAAAACATGTCGAGTAAGGTGTCATACGAATTGGAATACTAACCCCTCGCCAATTCTGGCGACGGGGTTAGCATTCCACCCTTCTAGAGGGACACGACATGTACAGTACCTGAAACCCGGGTAAAATCAGACATAGCCTCAGCTCCACAAAATGGATGCTGCCACCACAGACACAAGTCTGCCCTCCTGCTGCTGGGAGTCCTTCCAGCTTGGGAGGTGTGGACAAAGGGTTTCCTGCCAGGGGAGGTGCGTGCACCACCCCAGACAGGATTTTGTGTATTGGTCAGGTAGGGCTTGAAAGAAACCAGACATGCCTGTGGCTCACAAGGAGCCTCGGGGCATATGCCAGTTCAAACCGGTCCTGGGGCACACCAGTCCCGGGCCTGGGGCGAGCTGGACAAAGGATTGGGGGTGTAACCACCCCCCTTCCTGGTCCCACCCTTAGGGAGGGACCTAGCAGGTAGTCCGGCCCCTAGAATCTGCTTAAAGGTAGGAGCTGTGTCCTAAGACTTCAGACATCCTGGAATCAACTTGAAACTAAGAAGAAGACGGGAACTTCGACGCTCTGCCGCACAGAGGACTGAAGCCAATCTCCCCTGTGGTCAGGGAGTGACCACCTTGCTAACGCAAGCACCATCCAGCGAATCAACGTCTGCTTTGCCGCCGCCTCCCGCCGGAGCCCGAGCCCAGAGACTGACAAGACCTGGACCTCCAGACCTCTCACCGCCCGATCCACAGTCCCTGAAAAGAGGAGACCCGTGGAGGCACCGAGACACGTGGAGCCAGCCATCTTGGAACGACTACGACAAGCTGACAAGTGCAACAACCGAGGCTCCCTCCAAGTTGTGCTTTGGGATCTGAGAAGCCCAACCCTCGAGCAGCATCTGCACCAAAGGTGAGCCCTCCAGCATCTCCACGACCTGCGTGGGGCCCTTCTGCATTTTGCCACTCGACGCGCCTAACCGGTTGCTGGCCCGCTGGCTAGTGGCCATCTTGGCGACGAAATCTACGAAAAACACCGCTGGTCTGGTTGCTCCAGAATGGCCCATGCTCCCCTCCAAAGGAGCAGTTCCTCTGACCTTGCTGGTCAGAGCCATCAGCTTATTTCCTTCCCTACAACAATTGCTTTTGCCAAGGCTTGTTTGCTTCGATCAAGTCGCCGACACCGCCGACACCGAGAGCCTGCGTGGGACAGCTCGTGACTCGACTCCTGGACGTCGTCGACCTTCAGGGACCACGTAGCTGCAGAGACAAGCTACACCTTTCTTCCTGTTTGCACCCGACATCGCCTGGTACCCACCTGGTGCCACGCTGGTCACTGGCTAGTGACTGTGAACACTGTCCCCTCTGTTTACAGGTCTTCAACATCTCCGATCCACTCTTGGATCCACTGCATCTCCTCCGGGCCGGTCGCCTGCAGCATCTTTGTCTTCAGGCTCCACGGAACAGATAGAAGAAACCCGACGCACTTCGAGGCCTATGCACCCGCTTCCTGTGGGTGAGGTAAAGCTGGCACTCCGGTGCCCAAGTGTAGTATTACATCTCTAGTGCCTGTGTTCCAAATCTTGAGTTCCTAGCCCATCCGGAAGATCCACTTTGCAGTAACTTTGTACTTTTTACGCACCCATTGAAACCTATGGGAGCACGCGTGTGACTATTTGCTCTGCACACGCGACCCGTGGACCTCCTGGTCACTAACTGAAGTTAGCTCCTTGTAGGCCCAGCGATTCTAGAGGCCCTAGGCCTTTTCCCTTTTCTGTTCGTGGTACTTATACCACTATTTTAGTATATGGTTCGAGTGGCCACCAGGGCCTATCCATATAAAGTGCAACTTCTGTGTATTCTGTGATAATCTTGTTTGACGATTTGTGCTCCTGTGCTCATAAAGAGACTAGGGGTTACCTTGAGAAATAAATACATATATATTTTGAATATATATCTGTGTGGTGTCCTTTCATTGGTATAAAAGGGGGTTACTATTGGTAAAACAGCTTGCTTAACACGCATCACGAGTTTAGCCTCAAAGACTGCTTAGCCTACGCTACCACTAGCGGTACAAAAGGGGGTGGTGATGGACGGAGCATCAGAACCAATCAAACACTCACACCCAGTCAACAGATCTGGGTTTGATCCATCACCGTTCTTTAGCCCACTCTGCCACCCCAGTTCAGACATGGCCATATGCAAATCAGTCTGACCCTGTGCCTCATGGGAACAGTCCAGCCCGAACTGCCAAGCCATGCCTTCCCTGGACCGGAAACAAGCTTCCTAGGACCGGTTTCTGGCATTTCAGCCGTCTTCAGCCAGGCTTCCTTGAATCCAGTGGCAAAGTGAGCAAGGGACTCACGTCTGAGCATACCCTGTCAGCATTCCGTCCATCATTTGTTTGTTGTAACGCTTTTCGCCCTAAGTGGGATGGGTATTCCCAGACGTGGGACCCGTGCTCACTACGCCACTGGAGTCAAGCTATCCTGGCTGATGACGGCTGATAGCCAGAAACCGGTCCTAGGATGCTTGATTCCGGTCCAGGGAAGACATGGCTTGGCAGTTCGGGCTGGACTGTTCCCATGAGGCACAGGGTCAAGACTGATTTGCATATGGCCATGTCTAAACTGGGGTGGTGTAGTGGGCAAAAGAACGATGGATTTAACCCAGATCTCTTGAGTGGGGGAGAATGTCTGCATTGTCAGCATTCCGTCCATCATTTGTTTGTTGTAACGCTTTTCGCCCTAAGTGGGATGGGTATTCCCAGACGTGGGACCCGTGCTCACTACGCCACTGGAGTCAAGCTATCCTGGCTGATGACGGCTGATAGCCAGAAACCGGTCCTAGGATGCTTGATTCCGGTCCAGGGAAGACATGGCTTGGCAGTTCGGGCTGGACTGTTCCCATGAGGCACAGGGTCAAGACTGATTTGCATATGGCCATGTCTAAACTGGGGTGGTGTAGTGGGCAAAAGAACGATGGATTTAACCCAGATCTCTTGAGTGGGGGAGAATGTCTGCATTGTCAGCATTCCGTCCATCATTTGTTTGTTGTAACGCTTTTCGCCCTAAGTGGGATGGGTATTCCCAGACGTGGGACCCGTGCTCACTACGCCACTGGAGTCAAGCTATCCTGGCTGATGACGGCTGATAGCCAGAAACCGGTCCTAGGATGCTTGATTCCGGTCCAGGGAAGACATGGCTTGGCAGTTCGGGCTGGACTGTTCCCATGAGGCACAGGGTAAAGACTGATTTGCATATGGCCATGTCTAAACTGGGGTGGTGTAGTGGGCAAAAGAACGATGGATTTAACCCAGATCTCTTGAGTGGGGGAGAATGTCTGCATTGTCAGCATTCCGTCCATCATTTGTTTGTTGTAACGCTTTTCGCCCTAAGTGGGATGGGTATTCCCAGACGTGGGACCCGTGCTCACTACGCCACTGGAGTCAAGCTATCCTGGCTGATGACGGCTGATAGCCAGAAACCGGTCCTAGGATGCTTGATTCCGGTCCAGGGAAGACATGGCTTGGCAGTTCGGGCTGGACTGTTCCCATGAGGCACAGGGTCAAGACTGATTTGCATATGGCCATGTCTAAACTGGGGTGGTGTAGTGGGCAAAAGAACGATGGATTTAACCCAGATCTCTTGAGTGGGGGAGAATGTCTGCATTGTCAGCATTCCGTCCATCATTTGTTTGTTGTACGCTACCACTAGGGCAGCTAGTCCGAAAAGGTTGACTTACAACCACACCATAAGGGTTGCTTGGCATGGTACAAGGTGGTCACTAGAACTAGTGAACAGCATATACCAGGCCAACTTCTCACACATACCATACAGTTTTTCACGTTCCCAGTGATGGTCTGCACTCCACGCACCATCTCACAGCGCATGTCTATGTCTTTCCCTACATGGAGCACGGTGCGGTCTATGTCCACTCCATTCTTCAGTCGGAACTCCGATGTAACCTACAGAGAAGAAAAGAAGGGGGGGGGGGCAGCATTCAAAGCACATCAGCGCGCATAAACACGAAAAAGTTCTACTTACCACGTACCAGACTAGCTGCAGGAACGTACAATACCACAGATCTTGACTATCCTTTTCGCATTTTTGTTTCTGTGTACTATATCCTTCTTTTCTACTATACCAAAATGTCTTCATTTTTATTTTTCCCTAAATTCAAGTTCCCTCTTCGTGCATTTGTTTCTCAATTAGCCGTATATTATTGGACAAAATACCATACCTTACATGGATACAAATTTTCATCAATCCAAAATTCAGGCAAAAGGGTCTGCATTATCTGTCTTCTATTGTTTGGGAATGACAGCCGTTATTCAAAACCTTACCAACCTAGACGATTGTTATGACGCTGATTCCATAATTCCTTCGAAAACCCTTTATTGTGAAAATGTCAGTATACAAATACGGGCCTACAACCGTATAGGCCGGCCACGGTGCAAGAGGCATCGAGTACCTTAATGCGAAAATAAAAATAATCAATAATGAGAAGACCAGCATCAATAAGGTTGTCCGCATGTCCAGTCAGTACCCTCGCTGTCCCCCGCCCGCCATGTGCAAAAAGACCGTATACATATCCCTTAACATCAATGCCAAGTAACCTGGAACGCCATAAGGAGTTGTAGGCCCCTCCTACATCGGCGCCATTTTGGGGCGAGGTCGGGTGGGTCCAGTGTACAGTCTAGATGTTTCCACTAGCTAACGGTCGGACCAGAATCCCTTTCGGCAGTCCAGAAATTTCCATTAATGCCAACAGAAAGAACAGACAGCATGAATCGTGACTCGAGGGTGGGGAAAGCAAGGTTGTTTCCTACCGGATCATGCTGAGGTTCCACCAGAACTGCTTCGGGTTGGTAGGCTACAGTGTCTCCTGGTAATTCAAACAGAAACTGGCGTCAGCATGAGGGCACCACCATCTTGCAGCGATGCCGTGGTCCTTTCGGAGAGCGGGACAGCAGGCATGTCTCTCCGCCGATACCCTGAATCAGTCTCTTTTACGGCACCAAATGGGGACAAGGTGGCTGCCGCCCGGGGCAAAGGCAAGTTAATTTGGAATGATCGAGCGATAGTGGCGGTTGCCCCACCGGAAGTCCGCGGGAGTCGAGGGCCAATGACTCCCGTAGAATCTGTAAAGCTGAGAGGACGTCTTCAAGGGTGGGGCCCACGCCCGAGCAGGCAAGCTTCCGAGTTCCGAGGTAGCCCAGAGCCATCTTAGTGGACCAGGCCCGAATCCGAAGAGCCGGCCGCGATTTTTGAGACTCCTGTGGCAGCAGCAGTTCTCCACCACGGCCACCAGAGTGGGTCCCCCGACCAACCAACTGCGGGGGCCCACTTCTTGGGTGGAACGTCAAGGGCAACCTTGGTGCAGAAAGGAACTTCCGCCCGGGTGGTCGTCCGGCAGGTGAAACGTTTAATGGCTGCCCTGCTGCAGCTGGCTGGTGAGTGAAGCGTCAAGGGGTGGCCTACTGCAACTGGTGAGCCTCCACCTGGGGAGGCGGGGGAGGCCCGTTCGCGTCGCCTCCCCCCCCTGGGCACCCCACGCCGTCTTTCGGTGCTGTATTGTAGGACGGCCAGGCCGGCACTACAGCTTGCTGGACACTACCTCGATGCCGTCCGGGTATCGGCGCATCGTGCTGCCTCCGGCCTCTTCGCACAACGGACCGTCACTGATGCCGTCTCACAGGCGGATGGATTTTGTAGGCCCTTTTTATAGCCCAAAGCCGACTAAGAGACAGCAATGTTGCTACTTCGAAGAAGGAGGGGCGGGGACTGTGTTACGCGGACGGTGAATGCTTTGGGGGTGGATGTTGCAGCAGGCTGCCATGTAAATAGTTGTGTTTTAACGTGTTTTACCCTGTTGAAGTGTTGCATATACCTACAAGTTATTAAAGCGTTTTAATCATACTATTTTGTTGGAGTGTGGCATATATATGTTGGGAGGGAGCGTATGGAGGGGGCATATAGGCGATCGGAGGACCTAATAGTAATTCGTCATTCACTCGTTGTTTGGAAGGTAACTCAGGGTAGAGCATAGAGGGGGTCCTAACAGGGCACTGGCCTGACGTTTCAGATTCTTGTTTTTGTTTAGCTTCCTTTCTCTCCTTTATTTCTTCCTCTAACTTTCTAGTGACAACGTGAGCTGCCTTTCGTAGTTCTTTTTCTGCCTTTACTTCTTCTCTCTTTTTCCGTTGCGTTGTTTCTTTGCGCCACATGCCGAAACTGTCGAGCACAGTGGGCGTCGTTTTATTGCTACGTAGAGCTATTTCTAGCGTTTCTATTTTATGGTCATCAAAGGATCCCATCAGTGGCCACTGACTTTCGGAGTCCTTCTTTGTATATTTATGCCATAGTTTGCTATAGGCTACAGCGACTAGTCCATATTTAGTAAACATGTCCTTATTAGGGGTGCCTTCCAGAGGAGCCGGATGGTTCATCTATAATAAGCGGTCCGGGCAGAACCAACTATCAATCAGTGGGGAGAAGATAGGCATGACGGGTTACAACGGGGACAAAAGTCTGCACTACCTATCTTTTCACTGCTTGCAAAGACTAGACAGAATATCTCTATTCCACGTTATTTGTAAGCAGAGAATACCTCCAAAGAACCAATATCGAACAACCAGTGTTCGGACAATCAATCAATCAATGGTGAGAAAACGATAGGCACGACGGGTTACAACGGGGGACAAAAGTCCGCGTTACCTACCCTTCACTATCTGCAAAGACTAGACAGAATATTTCTATTCTACGTTATTTGCAAACAGAGAATATCTCAAAAAGCACTATTCGTCAAAAACAATCAATGTTCGGACAATCAATCAGTGGGGAGAATAATAGGCACGACAGATTACAAAGGGGGACAAAAGTCCGCGTTACCTACCCTTCACTATCTGCAAAGGGAGAGAGAATATCCCCGTTTGTAGGCAGCGAATATCTCAAAAAGAACAATCAAATAAGCAATACTAGTATTTTCAATCAATCAATCAATCGTTTCGCAATTTGTCGTGTTATACGACCTTACCCGGACCGCATGGACAGTTTCTCGTCTTCCGCCTCCAGCGCCCGATCGTCCTCTACTCTCCGTATTTGCCACGGCACTCCTGATGGTTCCCAGTCAGGACCGTAGATCACTCGAGAGAGGTCTGCTCGGAACCAGTGAAGTTCGGATGATCGGCTGCCAGACGAGGGTCTATCAGGCAGGAGCTCTTCCCGATTGTTGCAGTCGTTCACTTTGTTGTCAGGACCTCTCCCACTGGATCCACGTGTCGCTGATGGGCCCCACGCTTGGGACGCCAATTGTTAAATGGTAGCGGCAGTTTCAGTGGATAACCTTTCAAGTATTGCCCGGCGGTAATCGCCTCTTATACCATTCGATGATTAACCAACAAAAGAGGCAGGCGCCAGAGACTGGAAGGCAGGAAACAAAGTTTTATTCCGTCGGAGCAGAACACATCAGATCGGACAGCAAGGTATCGTCTCGAGGTGCTCTAACCACATCTCTGAGGCCTGGCCTCTTATACACAGGTTTATTGCTTTATTACACGTGGTACATTCTTATTGAGACTTTAAAGTATGGAAAGACATCCTTGGAACCCCCACTTCAAGCTCGTTCCCACACATATCTACAGTAGAAGTCCCCACCCCACCCACAGTAGGAGATGGCTATCACACAGCTGGACATTCCGCCAATTTCCCGGGGGTGTGTGCGACTGGTCGGGTCTCAGGGGGTGGGGGCCTTGATCTACTGTAATCCCTTTGATGTGAGGTGTTTCCCTTACAGTAGGGGCAATAAACTGCATCCGCCGGGCTAGGTGATGGCCTGGGATCGGTTCGGACAATTGGGCGCAGAGGAAGGGGGTAATCAAAAGGATGTATGACCATGTATGGGATGAAAGGAGGTGTCGGTCAGGCGTGGGATGTGGTTCCATGGCAGGGTCGCGCAGAAGGAGAGGGTTTATGGCCCATGTATGAGAGAGCGGGGGTGGCCGGCGCACGGGGGGATGTTCGCAGCGCCAGAGGGACGCGCTGGCGATCGGCAATGAGGTCATGGTGCCTAAAATGGCCGTCGCGCATTTTCTGTGTGTGGCGCTTGGGGAGAGACAAGATGGCGCAGATAATGTTCAGTTACGAACTAAATTTCCACAAACTATAACAGAGGAATCTCTATGGTTTTGTACGAGTGAAATGGGCAGCTAACTATAACACCCCTGAAACCTATGGTTTTTTTCTGTGAATTTCTAAGGTTTTTGAAATGCTAATTTCTAACTATAACGTTTCTGAAACCTATGTTTTTTTTCAGTGAATTTCAAAGGTTTTTTAAATGCTAACTTTTAAGTGTGATAGTAGTTATATCTATTTTTTTGTACTGATTTTCTACAGTTTTTTAACTGTTTATTTATAAATATTTTATTCATTAAATAACATATACTTTTCTGAAAATTGCAAAAAAATATTTTTTAATTAAAACTGAAATATTGATTAATTTTCTTGTTTTCATTTTTTATTTTAATATATTTATATCATTTTCTTTACAAAAAAAATCCAATTTTTTTCGCAGTCGCGCACTCAAAGTGTACACATCACGGTGGGTGCGTGCATTCTAGCTGCCATTTTAGAAAAGTCATGAAGGATCCGCGTATGGTGTGCGACGGCTGCGTGTTTTTCAGTTACATCATATACATTTAATATCACGTGATATGCGCGATTGGTATGCGACCAGTCTGCGACTCCTGCTCCCGTGCATTCGCCACACATGCACATTACGGTACAAGATGATTGCGCGCTTGCGGGTCCCGCGTGACATCATATACGTGCTGGGGCGCGCTGGGTGCGCGACTCCCGCAAAAAAAATGTATGTTCCAAAATGATATGTATGTGTCTTTAATATACATATTAAGGCAAGAGATTATGTAAGATATTCATCAAAATAATATATTTGTACTTATAAGAAACTTACATTATTTTTAAATATATTTTCGCGAAGTCGGGTGCGTGCGTCGTGAGTGCAGAAAACCAGGTCAGCAGAGCTGCTGTAGAGCCAGAGAACCAGGTCAGCAGAGCTGCTCTAGAGCCTAAGAACTAGGTCAGCAGAGCTGCTCTAGAGTCAGAGAACCAGGTCAGCAGAGCTGCTGTAGAGCCAGGGAAACCAGGTCAGCAGAGCTGCTTTAGAGGGAGAGAACCAGGTCAGCAGAGCTGCTTTAGAGCCATAGAACCAGGCCAGCAGAGCTGCTTTAGAGCCAGAGAACCAGGTTAGCAGAGCTGCTTTAGAGCCAGAGAACCAGGTCAGCAGAGCTACTCTAGAGCCAGAGAACCAAATCAGCAGAGCTGCTTTAGAGCCATAGAACCAGGTCAGCAGAGCTGCTTTAGAGCCAGAGAACCAGGCCAGTAGAGCTGCCCTAAGAACCAGTTCAACAGAGCTGCTCTAGATCCAGAGAACCAGGTCAGCAGAGCTGCTGCAGAGCCAGAGAAACCAGGTCAGAAGAGCTGCTTTAGAGGGAGAGAACCAGGTCAGCAGAGCTTCCCTAGAGCCAGAGAACCATGTCAGCAGAACTGCTTCAGAGCCATAGAACTGGATCAACGGAGCTGCTTTAGAGCCAGAGAACCAGGTCTGCAGAGCTGTTGTAGAGCCAGAGAACTAGATCAGCAGAGCTGCTCTGTAGCATAAGAACTAGGTCAGCAGAGCTGCTCTAGAGCCAGAGAACCAGGTCAGCAGACCTGCTGTAGAGCCAGAGAAACCAGGTCAGCAGAGCTGCTTTAGAGAGAGAGAACCAGGTCGGCAGAGCTGCTTTAGAGCCAGAGAACCAGGTCAGCAGAGCTGCTCTAGCTGACATTGACTGACTGACACTGACTGACTGACACTGACTGACTGACACTGACTGACACTGATTGACACTGACTGACACTGATTGACTGACACTGACTGACTGACACTGATTGACTGACACTGACTGACTGACACTGATTGACTGACACTGACTGACACTGATTGACTGACACTGACAGACTGACTGACACTGAATGACTGACATTGACTGACATTGACTGACACTGACTGACTACTCTCTACTACTCTACTACTGACTCTCTACTACTCTCTACTACTCTCTCTCTACTACTCACTCTCTACTACTCACTCTCTACTACTCTCTACTACTCACTCTCAACTACTCTACTACTCTCTACTACTCACTCTCAACTACTCACTCTCTACTACTCTACTACTCACTCTCTACTACTCACTCGCTACTACTCTCTACTACTCACTCTCTACTACTCACGCTCTACTACTCACTCTCTACTACTCTCTACTATTCACTCTCTACTACTCACTCTCTACTACTCACTCTACTACTTTCTACTACTCTCTACCACTCACTCTCTACTACTCTACTACTCACTCTCTACCACTCTCTACTACTCACTCGCTACTACTCTCTACTACACTCTCTACTACTCTCTCTCTCTACTACTCTCTACTACTACTCTCTACTATTCACTCTCTACTACTCACTCTCTAATACTCACTCTACTACTCTCTGCTGCTCTCTAGCACTCACTCTCTACTACTCTCTCTCTACTACTCTCTCTCTTCTACTCTCTACTACTCACTCTACTACTCTCTACTACTCACCCTCTACTACTCATTCTCTACTACTCACTCTCTACTAATCGCTCTCTACTACTCGCTCTCCACTACTCGCTCTCTACTACTCACTCTCTACTACTCACTCTCTACTACTCACTCTCTACTACTCTCTACTACTCTCTCTGCTACTCACTCTCTACTACTCACTCTCTACTACTCTACTACTCTCTACTACTCGCTCTACTACTCACTCTCTACTATTCTCTACTACTCACTCTCCTACTCTCTCCTACTCTCTACCACTCACTCTCTACTACTCTACTGCTCACTCTCTACTACTCTCTCTCTACTACTCACTCTCTACTACTCACTCTACTACTCTATACTACTCACTCTGTACTACTCTCTACTACTCACTCTCTACTACTCATTCTCTACTACTCACTCTCTACTACTCTCTACTGCTCACTCTCCACTACTGATTCTCTACTACTTGCTCTCAACTACTCTCTACTACTCACTCTACTACTCACTCTCTACTACTCTACTACTCTCTCTACTTCTCACTCTCTACTACTCTCTCTACTACTCACTCTCTACTACTCACTCTCTACTACACACTCTCTACTACTTGATCTCTGCTACTCGCTCTCTACTACTCTCTAGTACTCACTCTAATACTCATTCTCTACTACTCTCTACTACTCACTCTCTACTACTCACTCTCTACTGCTCACGCTCTACTACTCTACTACTCTCTACTACTCTCTCTCCTACTACTCACTCTCTACTACTCACTCTCTACTACTCTCTACTACTCACTCTCTACTACTCTCTACTACTCACTCTCTACTACTCTCTCTACCACTCTCTACTACTCACTCTCTACTACTCTCTACTACTCACTCTCTACTACTCTCTCTCTACTACTCTCTACTACTCACTCTGCTACTCACTCTCTACTACTCTCTACTACTCACTCTCTACTACTCACTCTCTACTACTCTCTACTACTCACTCTCTACTACTCTCTACTACTTTGTACTACTCACTCTACTACTCACTCTCTACTACTCTCTACTACTCACTCTCTAATACTCACTCTCTACTACTCACACTCTACTACTCACTCTACTACTCTCTACTACTCACTCTCTGATACTTTCTCTACTACTCTCTACTACTCACTCTCTACTCTCTATTACTCGCTCTCTACTCTCTACCTCTCTCTCTACTACTCTCTACCTCTCTACCTCTACCTCTCTACCTCTAAACCTCTACCTATACACCTCTACCTCTCTACCTCTCTGTACATGCACACATATGCACATATATATATGCATATATATGCATATGCATTTATATATGTATGTGTATATATACATATATAAACATATAATCTGCATATCTATATAAATATAAATTCATGCAAACATATACATATACATATATGCATACATATGCATGGTATGTATATGAAATTTTGAAAAACACTAATAAAAGCAAAGCTAAAAAGCCACCTAATTATAAACAGAATTGCTTTAACTTAAACGAGGGCGAGACCTATTGCATTTTCAATGCTTGTTTACTTTGGTTCCATCAAGAAGGCATTCAGATGTGACACATTTGCCATAAATTCTGAATGGTAGCACTCTAGTTAATCATTAGATCACTGTAGCAAAGCTACTGCTCACCATGGAAGTCTGCTGCTGGTATTCAAAGTGCATGTTTCCGTCTGCATGTCAGAACTTTTTAATGAAATAGAAGAGGATTTGAGAAGTCAAAATGTGCCCTAAGTTTTCTTTCTGCAGCACTAATCATAATTTCTATGGCAAAATGAACCCCCTCATTTTGTTCCTTTGCAAATTAAATGTTTTAAATGTTACCACTTTATTCCAATCAAGATGGCTTCAGGTGTGCCATACCTTTGTCATAAGTAAGACTGTTAGCGCTCTAGTTGTTCTTTAAAACACTCTGGGATTTCTGTCATTGGGCTATACTTGGGCTACATCTCGGTGATATTTGGGCTCTTTTGTCTCTGGTGGCCATCTTGGGAACCTTTTTATGAAGATTCCTAATTTCCTCATTTACTGCAGTCTCCTCAGTAGGCATACTGTCAGTTTTTTACTTTGATTCAATGAAGAAGGCATTCAGATGTGTCACACATTTGCCATAAATACAGAATGTTAGCACTCTAGTCGCTCATTAGATCACTGTAGTAAAGCTACTGCTCACCAGGGAAGTCTGCTGCTGGTATTGAAAGTGCATGTTTCAGTCTGCATGTCAGAATTTTAATGAAATAGAAGAGGATTTGAGAAGTCACTCAAAATGTGCCCTAATTTTTCTTTCTGCAGCACTAATCATACATTCTATGGCAAAATGAACCCTCTCAAGATGGAAATTAGGCACTGTTCTCTTCCGGGCGCTTCGTAGCGCTCTTTCGAGTTTGTCCAGTCACGGTGATGCGCAGCGCACCCGAGGTACAGTGATGCGGGGAAATCAGAACGTTGCGGACCCCGAGTCCAAGAGAGAGTTCACTGTACCTGGGAACGTGCGGTGTGTTGGACGAGTCTTCGGTGGGGGCGCAGGTTCTGCACCTCGAGGGACTCCGGATCTAAACCAGCGGGCGGCTTTCAGTGGACAGGCGCGGCCCCGGGCCTCTGACACGGTGGGGCGAGAGGTCACTCCAAGGGGGGGGCGGCGCGGCCTGACTCTTCGTGGAGGCGAAGCGGGGCTGCCGGGTACGTGCGACGTACGGGTGGCCGTCCGGGGCTTGAATTCGCGTTCCAAGGAGCAATCCGGCGGGAGGGCAAGGGGGCACCAAGCACGCTCCAGTAGCAGGCAGGCGACAGGGAAGCGGGGCGGCCAAACCCGATGGGTCAAGAGCGACTCAGGTAGAGCGGGGCTCTCGCCGAGTGGAGGCGGCCAGGCTTCTGGGTGTCACGGCCCTTGGAGGGGGTGAAGGTGCGCAGAGCACTCCGGCGGGAGAAAGCACACGGCTCGATTCTCAGACGAGCGGAGACACGGTGAACCCACTGGTCCTGGGGTTTGATTCAGGGGGCAAGCTCAATCAAGCCCTTGGAGATTGCTGTGAGCACAAGTCTTTGAGTAGATAAATAAAGCAAGTCTTTGTAAGTTTCTTCTCTCCTTTGGCAGCGAGGCAACCACTGCAGGTCAGTCCTCCAGACTTAGGGACAGCTTCCCTCCTTCAGCTGCAGGTTCCTCCTCCTCAGGCAGAGCGTTCTTCTTGGTCACAAGCAGGATCTAATTTCTTAGGAGCAGGGCTCCTACATTTATACTCAGTTTCTTTTGTCTTTACAGGCCAGGGGGACCTTTGCATAATCCTAGTCCAGCTCTTTTCAGCGAGGAGCACTTTGTTGTTGAGACTCTGGCTTCTTCTTTCAGCAGGCAGGGCAGAGACATCAGACGCTCCCCAGGGGGTGGAGCCAGCATTGTGGAGGCAGAGCACTGTCCTATTCAGAGTCAAGGTGCACTCCTCCCACCCATCCTGGTGTAATCTTTCTATTCACCACCTGGCAGCCCCAGCCTGTCTCCTGGAACTTCCCAGCCCTGTCACTCAAGCTACACACAAAAGAAGATAGCCCTCCCCTCCAGAGGTGGACTGAAATGGTTAAGCAAGCAAATGCTAACTTTCTAAAAGTAGCATTTGCAAACACGGGATATTAAAATAAACTTTACTAAAAGATGTATTTTATTATTCTGAGTTCAGGCATACTAAATATTAATTTCTACCATGATTCCTGAGCCTGCTAGGATTATAGAGTGTTATAATCTAGCAGCCCATTCTGGCCTATAGAGAGCAGGTAGCCTTACAATAGTGAAAAACGAAAGTGGCTGTAAATTCACTATTAGGACATGCCACACACCTCAGGGCATGTCCTACCTTATCCTTACAATGCACCCTGCCCTAGGGCCTACCATAGGGGTGACTAATATGAAGGTAAGTGAAGGTTTAGGAACTGGCAAGTGGAGACACTTGGCCAGTCAGCATGACAGTACCAGACTGCATGCAGGTTCTGCAATGGCAGACCTTAGATACATTTTACCAGGCTGCTTCTGTGGGTGGTACAACCAGTGCTGCAAGCCCACTAGCAGCATTTGGATATACAAGCCCTTGGCACCCCTGGTGCACTCTACTAGGGACTGATAGTAAACCAAATAAGCCAAACATGGAAGTCAATTAATGTATACATTTTACCATAGGGAGAGCATATGCACCTTAGCACTGGTCAGCAGTGGTAAGGCGCCCAGAGTCATAAAACAGCCAACACCAGGTCAGAAAAAATACAAGAGGAAGGCAAAAAGTTTAGGGATGACCCTGCAAAAAGGGCCAGGTCCAACAGTGGCATACACACAGACCATGCAGGGAAGGTGGGAGGGGCCATGGCAGCACAGAAGACCATGCATGGCAAGCGGGAGGGTTAGTGGCAGCACAATGGCTATGATGGGCAAGAAGGATGGTGCAGGGGCATGCACAAAGGACCATGGAGGATAGAAGGGAGGGTCAGGACCTGTGCACAGACAAGAGAGTTCAGGGGAAGGGGCCTCACAACAGACCGCGCAGGGCAGGCAGGAGGAGCAGTTGCAGCACAACAGATCAGGGAGGGCAGAAGGGTGTGGCAGTAAAATGGACCATGGAGGACAGGAGGAAGGGGATAGGGGCATGGCATGTGGACAGGCAGGGTGGAGGTGGCAGGGACAGGTTACAGTCATCTGACAATGCTAGGCAGGTGGGAGGGAGGGGAGTGGCAGCTCAACAGAACACTCAGAGTAGATAGGAGTGGCAGGTCCATGGAACATAGTGAGCAAAAAGGATGGAGCTGGGGCATGCACAAAGACATCGGAGGGCAGGGGGAAGGAGAATAGGGGCAGCAAGCTAAGCACAGAGGCTAAGCAGGAGGTCAATGATGGGCCATAGAATTGGGCAATGGAGAGCAGGAGGAGTGGACTGGTACATCATGCTAAATGGAGGGCAGTGGCAGCACATCAGACCATGCATGGCAGGAGGGAGGAGGCTAGTCCATGGATTCAGACAACAGAGGATAGGGAGGAGGTGGATGGGGCAGCAAGCTAACTGTTTAGAGAAGGTGGGTATTAGGAACTTTATTGTTTTTAAAATGTGTGTCTGTGCGAACTACTTAAAATATGAATAAGTATGCAGCATAATCTCACTTTTATTCAGGAAGAAGAGGACGTTTGTGACTGTGACTCCGGGCTCACTTGGCAGAAACACCCCCTGACCCTCCACCCCCATCGCAAAATGTAATGCCCGTGAAAAGGGTAGGTGGACGCAGTGTTATATAGAACATAGTCCTGAGAGCACGATTGAAAAGGAAAACTAGATGTAGTATATGGTATAAACTATGCACCAAAAAGTGTGATATAAGATGAACCGGGGCGTGAAATATAATATGCAATACATTGTGCGCAATGACAGATTCATTGGAGAGCGCGAGATAGCACAGGCACTAGCGCGTGCTATGCGATATGCGCCTTGGAGTGTAATATGCACAGGGCAGTGTTGTGTAACATAACTAGTCTCTAAAGTTGTAATATAAAGTATGTGCTGGGGAGTGTAACATTGCATATGCACTGTGACAAAGATATGGATCCCAGAATGTAATATGTATGGCATAGCGCTGTGTGTTATAACACACACATCGAGGAAGGCACGTTAGATGGGGCAATATAACCCGTGCGAAGGCAAATGTGGCATGACATATTCACGGGGTGGTGTTACAGTGCACATGGGCTAGAGAGTGTAATAGCATACGCACTAGCTGGTGGAATACACCACAGAGGTGTGAGGCAATCGGCGGGCACTGGTGGGTGTAACACAGCATTGGGCTCAGCCAGGAGCACGCTGTGACTCTCAAGTGAGGTTTGTCTCCTTTCCAGAGAGTAAAATAAAAAGTTTTTACACATCCGGCGGTGGATGTGTTTTTTATTAACCGTGAGGGTCCCCGGAGCCATAAGTGGCCTGAGGAGGGGTGCAACGCAGCCCCCTCCCAAAGAATTTAAATAAAAAAAGGCCATGACCCGGGGGTTGGGGTCCCCGGGGCCAATTAAGGCCTTGGGAGGGCCAAATTTATTTTTTTCAACAAAAAAAATTAGGGTGCAGGCCCTGGGGGATGGGGTCCCCAGGGCCAGTAAATTAGAAAAAGAAGGGGGGCCACACAGCCCTCCTTCTTAAAAAAATAAATGAAAGACCGGCATCGCGCTGGAGGCCACGCCCCCTCCTTGCAGCACTCTGCAAACGCGCCCCCTGGCCAGTTGTAAGTTGGGCAATTAATTCCCCTTCAATACTGAGGGTCCCTGAGGGCCAACGAGCCCAGCAGGTATCTCCAGTATGCGCCAGGGAGCTGCGTTGCAGACAGGTGTTCTGAGGCCACGCCCCTTTTTACACCTCTATGCAACGCAGCTCTGTGGCGCTTACTGGAGGTACCTAGTGGGCTAGTTTGACCGTAGGGACCCTTAGGATTCAAGGGGACTTAATCTCTCAA
Organism: Triturus cristatus; assembly: GCF_964204655.1. Lineage (NCBI taxonomy): Eukaryota > Metazoa > Chordata > Amphibia > Caudata > Salamandridae > Triturus > Triturus cristatus. The sequence goes on from NC_140591.1 coordinate 823,179,308, forward strand.
CTTAGAACGGCCACAGGGCGTGTTTACACAGTGGTGAAGGGAGGGGACGGGGCCTGAGGTGACGTGTGCAAACACGCCCTGTGGCGCGTTTTAAGTTGGGGAAATAATTCCTTTTCAATCCTGAGGGACCCTGGGGGCCAACTAGCCCACCAGGTGCTTCCAGTAAGTGCCACTGCTCTGCGTTGCAGGCAGGTGGTGCAGGCCGTGCCCCTTTTTACACCTCTCTGCAATGGCGCTTACTGGACCTACCTAGTGGGCTATTTTGCCCCTAGGGATCCTTAGGATTCAAGGGAACTTAATCTCCCAACTTAAAAAACGGCCACAGGGCATGTTTACACAGTGGGGAGGGAAGGGGACGGGGCCTGAGGTGACGTGTGCAAACACGCCCTATGGCGCGTTTTAAGTTGGGGAAATAATTCCCCTTCAATCCTGAGGGCCCCTGGGGGCTAACTAGCCCATCAGGTGCTTCCAGTAAGCACCACTGAGCTGCGTTGCAGAGAGGTGGTCCAGGCCGTGCCACTTTTTACACCTCTCTGCAACGCAGCTCTGTGGCGCATACTGGAGGTACCTAGTGGGCTAGTTGGACCCTAGGGACCCTCAGGATTCAAATTAACTTAATCTCCCAACTAAAAACAGCCACAGGGCGTGTTTACACAGTGGTGAAGGGAGGGGACGGGGCCTGAGTTAACGTGTGCAAACAAGCCCTGTGGTGCGTTATAAGTTGGGGAAATAATTCCCCTTAAATCCTGAGGGCCCCTGGGAGCTAACTAGCCCACCAGGTGCTTCCGGTAAGCGCCACTGAGCTGCGTTGCAGAGAGGTGGTCCAGGCCGTGCCACTTTTTACACCTCTCTGCAACGCAGCTCTGTGGCGCATACTGGAGGTACCTAGTGGGCTAGTTGGACCCTAGGGACCCTCAGGATTCAAATGAACTTAATCTTCCAACTATAAACGGCCACAGGGAGTGTTTACACAGTGGTGAAGGGAGGGGACGGGGCCTGAGTTAACGTGTGCAAACAAGCCCTGTGGCACGTTTTAAGTTGGGGAAATAATTCCCCTTCAATCCTGAGGGACCCTGGGGGCCAACTAGCCCACCAGGTGCTTCCAGTAAGCACCACTCCGTTGCGTTGCAGAGAGGTGGTCTAGGCCGTGCCCCTTTTTACATCTCTCTGCAACGCAGCTCTGTGGCGCTTACTGGAGGTACCTAGTGGTCTAGTTGGACCCTAGGGACCCTCAGGATTCAAGGGGACTTAATCTCCCAACTTAAAACGGCCACAGGGTGTGTTTACACAGTGGGGAAGTGAGGGGACGGGGCCTGAGGTGACGTGAGCAAACACGCCGTGTTGCGCGTTTTAAGAGGTAGTTTTAATCCCCTGCCCTATTATATACTAGGGGCTTACAGAGGAGGTCATGCTGATCACAGGGGGACCCCAACGCATAGTGTTCCCTAGTGTATGTAGGTGTTTTCACTGTATTCTGAGTGTCTTTTAACATAGCACTAGCTCTAGGACTGGTTAGTCAGACTCAGTTACCACCAGTATCCGTCTGAAAAAGTTGAGGGTACAGGATGATTTTGCAACAAGGCTTCTTTCTGCTCTTCTGTTTGTTCTTTCTGCACGTTATCCTTCTTCCTGCACTTTTCTTCGTCTTTGAGGACTTCTGTTGCTTCTTTCTGCATTTCTTTTTTTTCTTTCTGTGCGTTTTTTCTTCTTTCTTCACATGTCCTATCTCTGTAGGCATAGTTAGAAATTAGCATTTAAAAACCCTTTGAAATTCACTGAAAACACCATAGGTTTCAGGCACGTTATAGTTAGGAATTAGCATTTAAAAAACCTTAGAAATTCACTGAAAAAACCATAGGTTTCAGGGCCGTTATAGTTAGCTGGACTTTTCACTCGTACAAAACCATTGAAATTCCCCCGTTATAGTTAGTTCAGCTAACTATAACTCGCGCGCCCGCAATGCACTGCTGATGACGTCATATATTACATCACTCATGACATGGTCAGTGACATCACTCATGACATCACTCATGACATCTCAAATGACATCACTGTTACCATCGCTGATGACATCATCCAGTGACGGTGTGTTCCTGTAAAGATTAAATATGTTTTATATATATATTCACTTAAAAAACCATAGGTTTCACACATGTTATAGTTAGGTGGATATTTCACTCGTAAAAAACCAATGAAATTCCCCCGTTATAGTCAGTTCAGATAACTATAACTCGCGCGCCCGCAATCCTGCTCATGACGTCACATATTACATCACTCATGACATGGTCAGTGGCATCACTCATGACATCACTGATGACATCATCCTTGTGATAGAGTGGCGGTCGCGCGAGTTATAGTTATCTGAACTAACTATAACAGGGGAATTTCATTGGTTTTTTACGAGTGAAATATCCACCTAACTATAACATGTGTGAAACCTATGGTTTTTTAAGTGAATTTGCAAGGTTTTTTAAATGCTAATTCCTAACTATAACGTGTGTGAAACCTATGGTTTTTTCAGACTCTGCATCGGTACTTACTTGTAGGTACCACAAAAAAAACACTTCATAAACACAACGGCTCTTTTTAGAGCCCCCTAATATCTAAACACTTAAATTTTATTTTTTTATTTTTTTTTATTTATTGTTTTTTTTCTGCCGTGCGCGTACGGTAAGCTTACCGTACGCGCACCCCGCGATTTTTTTTATAAAATTTATTTTCCATACTTTTGGGACCTTCTTGGACCCCCTGACAAACGCTAGGGGGTCTGCAACTCTCTTCGTTGCCCCCTTTTCACGTTCTCCACCTTTGTTTATCAGTGTGAGAGACACAAAATGGCGGCCGACACTTCCTGATTTCGACCGATTCGAATGTTTACAGTCATGTAACCACCAATCAGAATTAAGCTCGCGCACGGCAGCGTGCACGTAAGGTAAGCTTACCGTACGCGCTCGGAGCGCGCCTATAGATATATATATTGATTTTAATGCTATTTTCTCAGGAAATACTGACCAGATTTACACCAGGTCTCATAACAATAAGGAGCTCCAGGGGAAAGGAACTAATGGGTCATCCCCCACTCAAAACAACTTCATACCACAGCAGACCCACTAAACAGTGTACAGTACTCTTTTTTTGTGTATTTGTGTAAAACCAGGAATTCGGGAGGGATCCAAGCTACCCTCTTCGCACCCACCCCCAAAAAATATTTTTACTTGTGGGGTGGATTCCTGATTCACCAATGTCTGTACTCTTTTGTATAAAAACAGTCATCCATTGCAAGAACCCTCAGCTTGTAGACAACTGTTGTCAAAAGTGGAACAAATTCCAAATCTATGACAACCCACACCGTGAAAATTAGTGAAAAAAATGTGCAGAGCAAGGAGGCACCTCACGTGCGCAACACCATAGCGGGCTGACACTGGTTAGATCATTACCAGCACTGCCACGTTTCTCATCATAGGTTGCCACCTTGTTCAAACCAATGGAAAACTGTACCAACAAAATTGGAAAAAAGGAAAAAAGGTGAAAAAAGGAGTGAACAATTCACACACCCAAGTCCTGATTTAAAAATTGAGAAAGAACCATGACTACCACAATTTTATTCTTTGCTCATGGGTCAATTCAATAATAAAAAGTGCTGTAATTCAAGAGACACGAAGTCAAAACGCCAACATGTTTCATTGCCTTACTTGTACGGCAAATTCTTCAGGGCAACAGGACTTCTTTCACCATAACAGCACAAATCATGCTGGATTATTTGTGTCTACAGAAGATAAAACACAGCAGAGGGTTCCTGCAATTACTCACTGCATGGTAGGGCACAATCACACTCAATCTGTCATGTACTCCTCAAAGGTTTAAAAGGCATGAGAATGTCATTACCCATTGTCGACCAAAGTGTCTCATACCGGTTCGACAGCGTCTTAATTGGGGCTGTAATTCTATATTTCACACACCCTCTTTGGACTTCTGGGCATTCTGCAAGGCAATTCCAAACATATATTGTATCAGACATCAATGTTGTGCTCGTTTTTTATTCACCGCATAGAACTCAGCAGTGTATGTCTATTTATCGATTATACCGCCTGGCATCCTTACGACTCATACGACTTATATGCATCCACATCATAACGGGGAACCGAGTTCCACACATCACTCGGATCGGGGACTAGAATCTACCGTCATGTAGGACTCTAAAAATTACCACACCGCATCCACATACATCGGTGTGTATCTAATTGTCGATTTCGCCCCACAACTTTGCACACAATGTCGGGAGTCGGAGTTCAGTATCCCACTCAGACAGGGAGCTCACCCCTCCATATACCTTCAATCGAACTCTCAGGGTAACAGGGACATCACTTGCAATCCATCCTCAACCCACACTCATACGCCTCACCGTTAAAAATCGCAACCCGAGCCTCGTCTCAGCCGCTACGGGTGCTTCCAAACGCCTCTCTGATAAACTCTCAGGCATCACGTAGCGGTATCATCCAAACCACGTGGTGCGTCACAAAAACACAGGCGCCATCTTGGAATGGGCAGGGTTCCGACTTCCCTATTCAAAACGGGCATTACTGATGCATTGTACGTTGTATATCGCAAAGCCACTACAAATGACATCGTAGTTATATATCAAACACTGTGTCATAGTAAGAAAGAGTAAAAACTCGCCCATCATAGTAATGAGGGTAGTATTTTTCTCCTAAAATAAACTAAACATCCCAATAATATCGGACTTGTGTACTCTCTGCTGTCATTATTGGGAGCCTCATCTCTTCCTATCTACATAATAGGACAGCTCTTCTTTTACCATTGTACAGTGTCAGCTGAGTGTGTCGATCTAAGTCCATTCCCCAACCATACTCTCAGAGGGTAGTGTATACATTACGCCAAATATGCGCTATTCTCTAGGTATATTTTTTAGGTATTTGGAAATACCATTCAATGATGGACACACAAGGAACACGAGTCCAAGGACAGGAACGCCATTAGTAGTCTTAAATACAGCGTCATTCGGCACAAAAAACCTTGTCTTACAGAACATCACACAATCTCATTGACACAAAGAACATGTTATACAGCCTGACCATTATAGGGAGATTTTATTCCATTCTATCCCATCATTCAGCCCAATTGTGTCAGCCTTTTCGGAAAAAATCCAGCGTGCCTCCCTATTGATTAGTAATCTCTCAATATTAGGGGAGTCACCCCTGACCTTTTCTAACACAATCCAGGACAATGATCTAGGGTCATGTTTCTCAGTGACGCAATGTTGTACAAACTTGGTGGTCAATTTCCCCACTCTGACAGTACTAAGGTGTTCTTGGATTCTTATTTTAACCTTCTTTGAGGTCAGGCCTATATAATGTGGGCCACAGCCACAGGTAATACGATAGATTACATTCATTGTATTACAATTGGTGAATTGGGTTAGATACCAAATTCTACCATCCAACAGCGTCACTCTATCCCTTTTGGAAGTAAGACCGCATACAGAACAAGACCGCATGGGTAATGGCCCGCCGGGAGTGTAGATATACCCTTGTCCGTCCCTGCTCGTGAATGTACCAATCTATCCTTCAGGTTGCCTGCTCTTTTAAACGCAAACCTGGGAGATGGCATCTTAAACTCAGCTGTGGACAGCAGTCCCCAATTCTTACGTATAACCTGTCTCAGTTTATTCGCTAATGGGTCAAAGGTCATGACAACAGGTAGGCAGTCACTTTTAGGTCTTGTCGTCGTCTCCAAAAGGGCACTACGAGGTGTGTTCATGGCTCTTTTCCAAGCATTTTTAACTACCTTCCCAGGGTATTGTCTTTGGATAAGTCTATCGCTAAGATCCTCTGATTGTCGCATAAAATTCACGGTGGAAGAACAATTCTTCCTGTATCGCAGGAACTGTCCCACCGGTAAATTATCTTTGAGAGCTCGTGGGTGGAAGGAATCGAACAATAACAATGAGTTCCTATCAGTGGTTTTCTGATGTACCTTTGTTGCCAGTTGTCCCTGTTCTGCCCGGATATCCAAATCCAGGTATGTCGCAACCAGATGGTCATAAGTCCAGGTGAATTTTAGGCTTTGGTCTAATGTATTTAATCTGTTAAGGAAACCCACCAGATCCTCCTCAGTGCCTTCCCAAATACACAGCACATCATCGATATATCGCCTCCAGAGGCGGAGGTTCCTCTGGAAGGGATTATCGGGATGGTAAATATGCTGGTCTTCAAACTGGCCTACATAAATGCAGGCCAGACTGGGCGCAAAAGTTGCGCCCATAGAGGTACCGGATACCTGCAGGAACAAATCATTTTTATAGCTAAAGTAATTCCTAGTCAATGCGATTTCAATGCATTGCATTACAAAAGACTGTGGTGTATCGTCAAACCACTCCTGTTCCGCCAGGGCGCGGGCTGCTGCCACCAGCGTCGCGTCCTGGGGGATACAGGTATATAATGATTCAATGTCAATCGTCACAAGGAACTGGGTCTGTGTGTCAAATTTTACATTTTCCAGTATATTCAGGATGTCTCTCGTATCCTGAACAAAAATCGCCTGTTTGATGACTGATTCTCGCAGGAAGAAGTCCGCAAACTGCGAGAGGGGCTCAAGGACCGATTGAATCCCCGATACTATAGGGCGGCCAGGAGGTGGCCTGGCGGCCTTATGAATTTTTGGTAGTATGTAGAACACCGGAGTCCTAGATTTGGTGTTTACAAGGAACTCAGCCTCCTTCGCAGTAATCCACTTCTTTTCCTTAGCTGGGGCTACAATTGACCCAATGAGATCCAAAAGTTCTTTACGCGGATCGCGTGGGAGTGGATGGTAATTCTCACGGTTATTAAGGAGCTTGAGGACTTCAGCCTCATAGTCACTGGTGTTCATTAGGACTATCGCCCCACCCGTATCTGCCGACTTTATCGTAATGAGGGGGTTGTCCTGGAGACTTTTAACCGCCATCCAGTCCTTTTTGCTCATATTATTAAAGATGTGTTTCTCATTCTTACTCTCAAGTGCGTCAATTTCCTGAAGGACTTTGTTTTCAAACACCAAAACCTCTGGACCCAAACTGGCAGAGACCGGACAAAAACCAGACGGACATCGTAAGTCAGAGGATGAATATAAGTCGTATGAGTCGTAAGGATGCCAGGCGGTATAATCGATAAATAGACATACACTGCTGAGTTCTATGCGGTGAATAAAAAACGGGCACAACATTGATGTCTGATACAATATATGTTTGGAATTGCCTTGCAGAATGCCCAGAAGTCCAAAGAGGGTGTGTGAAATATAGAATTACAGCCCCAATTAAGACGCTGTTGAACCGGTATGAGACACTTTGGTCGACAACGGGTAATGACATTCTCATGCCTTTTAAACCTTTGAGGAGTACATGACAGATTGAGTGTGATTGTGCCCTACCATGCAGTGAGTAATTGCAGGAACCCTCTGCTGTGTTTTATCTTCTGTAGACACAAATAATCCAGCATGATTTGTGCTGTTATGGTGAAAGAAGTCCTGTTGCCCTGAAGAATTTGCCGTACAAGTAAGGCAATGAAACATGTTGGCGTTTTGACTTCGTGTCTCTTGAATTACAGCACTTTTTATTATTGAATTGACCCATGAGCAAAGAATAAAATTGTGGTAGTCATGGTTCTTTCTCAATTTTTAAATCAGGACTTGGGTGTGTGAATTGTTCACTCCTTTTTTCACCTTTTTTCCAATTTTGTTGGTACAGTTTTCCATTGGTTTGAACAAGGTGGCAACCTATGATGAGAAACGTGGCAGTGCTGGTAATGATCTAACCAGTGTCAGCCCGCTATGGTGTTGCGCACGTGAGGTGCCTCCTTGCTCTGCACATTTTTTTCACTAATTTTCACGGTGTGGGTTGTCATAGATTTGGAATTTGTTCCACTTTTGACAACAGTTGTCTACAAGCTGAGGGTTCTTGCAATGAATGACTGTTTTTATACAAAAGAGTACAGACATTGGTGAATCAGGAATCCACCCCACAAGTAAAAATATTTTTTGGGGGTGGGTGCGAAGAGGGTAGCTTGGATCCCTCCCGAATTCCTGGTTTTACACAAATACACAAAAAAAGAGTACTGTACACTGTTTAGTGGGTCTGCTGTGGTATGAAGCAGATTTACACCAGACCTGCAAAAGGCACATCCCAGACCTGAGGACTACCTCGCTGCCAAATTTCAAGTAATTCTGTTCAGCCGTTCGGGCTGTAGCTTGGACTAAAGGTCCTATGGAAAAATGCATGGGGAAAACACGTTTTAGGACCCTCCCTTTTTCTCGGCCCCGCTTGACGAATCCCCCCAAGACTTTCAGGGTAGGAGCAGAGCGCCCCACCTATTCTGAAAATTTCGCGAGGATTCGTCAATCGGCGCCAAAGTTATTCAAAATAGAATGTTGCGGATTGCCAAGGTGTATTGAAGAGTGAGTGGGTGTATAAGTGTCTTAGAGGATAATTTAGTAGGTGCGTGACTGACTGTATAAGTGAGTGATTAAATGTGTCTTACTGAATGCATGGGTTAGTGACAAAACTATGTGAATGTTCGTATCAGTTTGTCAGTTGGTATGTAAGCAGCTGCATGGGTTGGTGAGTAGCTACATGAGTGTCTATATTTGGTTATTGATTGGTTTTTCTGAGTATGTGTATGGGTGCCTGAGTGTCTGTGTGGGTAGTTGGGAAGGGGGTGTGACTTTATGCATAGATGTGTGAGTGAGAGATTCACAGGGTGTATGGGTTCAACAGTGCATCTGTGAAGCACTGTATGGGTGGGTGAGTGTGTGTATAGGTGAGTTGGTGAGTTAATGGATGTGTCAGTAGTACACATGTGAGTAGCTACATATGTGAAAGGCAGTGTTGGAGTTTATAAATTCCTAAATGTGAGGGTGAGTGATTGTGAGAGTGGCTGTATGGATGAGTGTGTGCTTGTGTCAGTGATTGTATAAGAGAGTAAGTATGTGTTAGTATCTGTATGAATAAGTGAGGTGGTGTGTGTATAACTGTATAGGTGAGTAAATGAAAGTGTGATTGATTCTTTGCATGACTGACTAGGTGTGTGAGTAACTCTATGGACGAGTGGTGGTGTGTGAGTGTTTGTATAGGTGTATGAGTGCATATGATAGTGCTGTATTGATGAGTGACTGCATGTATGAGTGACTGTATGGGTGAATGAGTAGATGTGTGTGTAGACCTAGAAATCAGTGAATGGGTATGTAGTATCTGGTATTGGTGTGTCTATGGTTTCGAAAATGGTAGTCTTTATTTTAGAGTGGGTGTATGAAAGGTTATATTAGCGTGTGTGGAGGTCCATCACATTATCACTTTGATGATCATCAGTGATGTCATTGACCATGTAATGAATGATGTATTATGTGAAATCATCAGCAGTACATTGCGGGGGCGCGAGTTATATATATATATATGTCTCAGTTGGAATATCTCTAGCAACCATAATCTTCTTTCCACTAGTTTTCACTGGGATAAGAGGCAGGTTGTTACACATCATTATTTCAGAGCCCCGGTCAACCTCAAAGCCAGGGGCGTAGTGGGACAAAGTAATTCCTGAGATTTGTATCACTGAGCTGGTTACGTCTTGTCAATCGGAATTCCAGATTTGCCTGGATGAAGAGGCACCTCAGTATAACCTATTACAGGGGTGTGGAATTCCTATAGCCCGATGCCCAGGACATATTGTTTGGGGTCAAGAACAAGTTTTCATGTGTATTTTGTCCTTGGGACAAGCAGTCCCAACCTCCTGCAGAACAAACCACTTGGCTTCCAGTTTACAGTACCATATTATGGATCATGGAAGGGCATTGTCTGCAGTCAAGGTAATTTTTGTGTTCATGTTTCAACTTGTGTTTATGGTTCATTAATGCAAAGCCTTGATTGTTAGGGTGAGCGTTAAAAGAAAATGTTGTAAGCTCGGACTGCACTACTTACAGAGGTTTCAGTTTAAACGTGTACACATGTTTCCAAAGTTTAGCAGTATGAGGCTATGTATAATGCTCCCAGAATGCTATCTGATTAAATGCAAATATTTGCAAAAGCTTAAAATCAAGATGGATGATTCTTTGCTTTCAAATTAAGACGTGCCCAAAAAAATGCAAATAGAATTTTTTATTTATTTTTGCTATGCTTCTGCAAAACTTTTGGAACCATTTCTTTGCAGCATCCTTTATTAAATGTGTTGATGAATTCTAGTATTTCCCAAAAATATTCCTAATGGAAAATCATTGCAACCAGTTTCAACAAGATTATGGAAAACATTAAAATAAATAAGCATTGGCAAAGTCAGTAAGTCTGAAATTGGTGGTCAGACTTTTGGTTTTGTCAATGCGTGTCTTGTTTTTGTAAATCCTTTTCGACGCGGGAGCTGCAGGGCCCTCACCATTAAAACAAGCATTGGCAAAAAGCAAAAAAACATTTTTAGTCTCAAAAATCACATACAGTCACATTAGTTCCTTGCACTGACCAAACTACTTTGTGTGCCAATATGCTCCTTGTGAAAGAGCAGAATGCTGTCACTCATGGTGAAGCCAGCCGATATATAGACAGACAGATAGAATGTTAATAAACACAAAAGGTCTTGGTTAACGCCACATCTAATTAGGAGTCCAATTATAAAAGAAATCTCAAAAGTTGACCCATGGTATATGCCCTTGCATTAGTGCAGATTTACAACTTTCATGAATTGACATGAATTTACAGAAGTAGGTCAAAAAATCATAGTCCTAGAAAATACTTGTGAACTGCATTTTAGCAAGAGCAAAAGTGCATGGGCAGATTTGCTCATGCGAAAATCTGTTGAGCGTTTGCAAGTTCACTTTCCCTCCAACCACTTTTCTCCCAACCCTGGAAGAAGTTTTACGTCTGCCATTGTCAGGTGTAAATTTCCAAACTTTCTCAGTAGGGGAAAAGATTAGAGAAGAGCTGGTAAAAACCCTTAAAACATGCAAGTTAGAAGGTCTGTACAGACTCAAAAGGACATTCCAATCCTGGAACTACTGCTTACCACTACCTTCAACCCTACTATCTAGATCTGTAGAAAGGTGGCAAAATAAGGGAATTGCTAGTATTCAAACCCTACTATTGCATGAGCCCTGGCATAATCATAGAGGCTATATCAGAGCTCTTATATAATGCGATTGCTGCCATAATTTGTTACTGCACTACATGGCACAAAAGGGACTAATGGATTTTGTTACAGGGCAAGTAGATTTATGAAGCAACCTGCTACATGGACAAGTACATATTTTATTAAATTCCACCCCCCTGATATTAAGGGCTTTTGACACGGTATACAATCATTTTAATTCTGCCCTTTTGAAGCCAGGGTGGTCAGGCTCTCCAGCCCTGAGTAGATGGTTTGACAAGATATGCACGAGGTCGTGCAAGGTACTTTTAACTATGCTAAAAAAAACAAGATAATGGTGAGGTGAAAGAGTGAAGAGCTAAATATAAAGAAGCCTTAAAACATAGGCCGATTGAATTAAATAAATATATGTAAGGAGGCTCTTCTCACAACTAGTACCTTGAAATATAACACTATGTTCTGGAAGCTGGTAAATCTCCCCTTCTTCAAGGAGGACCTGGTGTCTGATCAGGCAGCTATAGTCCCGGCCTATGTTTGGGAGGACCATTTTTCTGCCTTATACCAGGGGAAGGACCCAGAATCACTAACCCCACCCCTACAACAGGGCCACAAGCTAACGCTTCAATGGGAAGCGATAAGGCATGCTATTTTGTCCCTTCTTGCGGGCATGGTGCTGTGCGCCAACGGGGTCCCGGGGACCTGTTTAAGTCGCTAGTGGACTTTTGGGCTCCTCTTTTTACCCTTCATATTAATTGAGCCATAATTTGCACTTTTCCTGAGGCATGGCGTCATTCCGTGATAGTGCCTGTATTTAATAAGGGGAACAGGAGTGTTTTTGGGCTCCTCTTTTTACCCTTCATATTAATGAAGCCATAAGTTGCACTTTGCCTGAGGCATGGCGTCATTCTGTGATAGTGCCTGTATTTAATAAGGGGAACAGGAGTAATCGACGCTGAGGTAAAAATCACTGGACAGGTTAATCTGATGAGGCTAACCCAGTGGGCAGACTAGTACAGTATACTGTCCGATTTGCAATATGGGTTTAGGTTTAGCAGGGGCATGGTGGAGCAGAACCTCAACTTACATCTTCTAAAAAAGAAATACACCAGTGTCAAAAGGGGATCCTTACACCTTGCCTTCATGGACCTCAGCCATGCCTTTGATAAGGTAAACAGAGATAAGCTCTGGACAGAGCTGGGGTCCATGGGGGTGGAACATTCATTGGTTGTTTTTCTTAATGACCTTCATCAAGGTTTGACACGCTCTGTCAGATATGGAAGCAACGGAGAATGTACTAAGCTTTTTAATTGAAAAAGGTTATACGGCATGGCTGTATTTTGGCACCCTTTCTATTTATTATGTATATTAATCGCTTAAAAGGTGGTTTTTGACAGGGGATAGATGTCCCAAGAGCCGGGGGAAGACTACTCCCAGCTCTTTTATATGCAGACGATGCAGTTCTGCTCGCTCGCACCGCCAGAAGCCTTCAGTGGCTGCTAGACCTTTTTATTGCTTTTCTGGACAGTCTCAACCTACTTACTAATATTAAGACAGATCATGTTATGGTCCTGGGTCTGAAAAACACTAAAAGTTCTACCTTTATGGTGCAGGGAGGGGTTTTAAGTAAGGTAGATAATTTTACTTATCTAGGGATTTTAATAGACTCAGGTCTCAGCTGGCAACCTGTATAAAAAAGAACAGTGGAAACCTTAAGAGGTCCTGCACCAGTGTAAAAGACTTCTCCTCCCAGTTGGGTAAGAAGCCATTGAAAATCATGCTTGCTGTCTATAAAGCTAAGTGTATCCCAATTTCCATATTTGGTTGTGAGATCTGGAGCATTGTTAATATAGCCGTGATTCTGGTGGCAGAGAATACATTTCTAAGGGGCCACCAAGGTGCAGGGCAGTGCACGCCCTCTGAGATTTTACACAAAGAGCTCGGTATGAGCTCTACTGCTGATTTTATTTGTATGCGACCGCTCTTATAATGGTGTGCAGTCCGGCTAAAGAAGGAACTAAGCCTTAATAGGCTAGTCATTCGGGATGGTTTTAATTTGGACAATATGTCCAATATACACTGGTTGCACCATGTGAGGGGAAATTTTAAAGCCCTTGGGAGGCCCAAGCAATTTTCTGACCCAGAAAGCATTGTGAAACAAGATGTTGTTTGGTTAAAAAATGCATTTTGTCTCAGGGTGGCAGCCAAGAGGGAAGCCTCCGCCTTGGCCAAACAGACATATCGTCAATTTGTCATGTTAAAAAGTTTATGGGAAAGACCCATATCTTCTCCATCAACAGCATTTATTGACCCATTTCATACTGGGCACGTTCCATCAGTTGGTTTTCTCTATCGCTCCTGGAGTAAGAATAGGGATCTGCCACCATGCACCTGTGACCCGGTCTCCATAAGCGATACTTTGCACATCATACTTATATGCCTTATATATAAAACACTTTGTCATACATGTTTAAGACCTCTTCTTTTAACTATGGATGAACTTAGACACCTCAAACTTGCTCTATTATATTGACAGCTCTTAGTGACAACCAAAATCTGTTTTTATGGGTCACAGTACCTATCAGGGTCTTCAGCTCAAGACATTAGGCCCTGCCAACCCGCTTCTTTCCCCCCGAATAGATATCTAAATTGATGGACACTTTTTGTGGATGTGGTAATATTGAGATGTTTGTTTTAGAGTATTTTATAATGTTTTTTTAATGGTGTTACTATGCTACGTTTCCATTCACGAACATTTGTGATGGAATGTTCTTTTGTCTTCGTACACATGTATGATTTAATTTTTTTAAATCAAATTAAGTCAATGAACTGAACCGTGTCAACCTCTGTAAGGGTTTTGTATTTAAGGAAAGTTGGGATTTGAATCATTCTTAGAAATACCCTCACTTCTTATGTGATGTTGGTGGATTCATTCTCAAAAATCGCAGAGATGTGATCCTTGGACATCTTACTCCATTCTTTCCGAATCAGCTATCCCAGATAAGTAACTTTTGTCTGACAATACTGTTACTTTGAGAAAACATACGCCCATTATTAGCCAAATGATACAGTAATGCAATGGTGTCCAACTTAAAGCCCTCTTTTGTTTATCAAGCTATTATCTAATCATCAATGTATTGCACCAAAATGAACTCACATGGACACTTTAATGTTTCCAAATCTCTCTTAAGTATTTAGGAGAAAATGGAAGGAATCTATGCATATTCTTGTGGGATCATTTCTAAAATAGGTACCTTATCTTTAAACCTGAAGGTACAAGGATACTATCCTTAGGTAGAAGAATGAAGAAAAATGCAGAACACAAATCTATCATGACAAACTACTCTGGATCTGCTCTGCTGGAATCTGAAACAAAATTATTGCTGGATCTGGTACCATGGGGCATGAGACTAGTATCTCATCTCATTAATCGTTCTAAGATCTTGACCTGTGTATGATAACACATTAGACTTGCAAAGACAGATTATCTGTGAATTACATGGCTTCCCAAAACTTCTTTCAAAAAATGCCCTGCTGCACCATCTTTTCAATTACAGATCCTTCTCTACCTTAGCTTCACGAGAAAATCTATAATGGTGAATGCAATGGATACACAGGTTTTGGCTTTACGTTAATCTGCAGTAGCTTTGCACTTTTTATGACATCTTTTCTAGTAAAATCCTAAAGCTCACCTTTCACTGTGTGTCTTAAAATTAGAGGTAAGTCCTCATCTGTGAGAGCTGTAAATATAGCATTTCTCACTTTTTGTGATTTCATGTTGAAGTTAAAATCAAGATAGTTCGTTTGAATATAGATACCATCTGGTGCACAATACATTACACAATTCAATTATGCAATAGGTCATGACCCAACAGATTTACTCGATTGATATCACTAATCATAGATTCATATTCATTTATGGCAGGACCTACTGCAGAATTTGCTGACAACCTAACCTCTTGTTTATTTGAAATGCCTACTACTTGGCCATCTTTTCCCAGTAGGAGTAAGTAAGAAACTTTCAATGGTCTAACACCTTTTGGAGGACTCTGGAACTTGCCACCACCTTCACTGAGGTTCTCATTCTTGCCCTCCTTGTGGAAAGACTTCCATCTGTGACACCTTAGATTTCTTCTTCAACAATTGATTTTTAGACTCATAATTTCATTTCACTACTGATGTGGGCTTATAACTAGGTAGACTCCTATGCAGTTCTTTATTAGGCCGCTTCACTACTACCTTACATTCAATCCACAACTCCTTCAGAACTATGATTGAAAACAATGCATCCTCTTCTTCCCACATCATCTTTAACACAGCTGCCATTGTTTACATTCAGCATACCATTTCTCAGGTTCTTCTCTAAGCTTTGGAACATCTTTTCAAAAAGTCGATAATTCCTGTCTGTTCAATGGTACATGAACATAAGCTCCTCCTGGTGCTTCTCTCAATGGAGTTTCTCCTTACACAGTATCATTCTCAGTCACTCATAACTCCCCTTCCTTCATTATTCAATAGTTTTGAAATCCATTCACACCTGTACATGTCCACATTCTCCCAACTCTATTAATTTCCACAGTTCTTCTTAAATTCACTCCCAACTGTCCAAGTGTCTCTTTTCACATCTACTTTTCTGTTTGCTCAATGGTAGGGATGAAAAAGTCCCTTGCATGGTGACAGATGCGTTCCCCTTGCCTGAGTACCTCAGCTGCAACGATGTCTGGATCTCTAGTGCTCATGTTTTATTTTCATTTCAAAAGGTTTTTATTTAAATATTTGCTTAAGAAAACACACAAATATAATACAATGAAATAATAAGGAAAAGGAAATACAAATGAAACATACTTGCATGGATGGCCTGTTAAAGCCCAATAATACACAGGAGAAAGAATCATATATGAAGTTACATTGACCGCTGTGAAATAGTCGGGACGGACTGTAATAAAGTGTATGCATTCCAAAAGCCTATAATATGATCTGGAGGGAAGACAATGTGTCAGCTGTAAGATATAAAGATTATGTGTAACGATTTTCAAAAAGTATCACAGTTACATAGGAGAGGAACAAAAGGCATCATGTGGAAGCAATACATAAGATAGTATGCAAAGATCAAGGCTCACTGTTGTTGAACTCTTGCAGGATCGTTGGAGCAAAAAGATACACACATCCGCTGGGTGTTGGACACCTCAGCTGAGGTTAAGGAGAGCCTAGTTGATAGGTGCGGAAGAGGTAGGTGTTACTTGGGGTAGGGTACTCATGGGGGTTTATTAGTGGCAAAGTAAGTGTTGAACCTCCCCATAACGGTGTATGCTGTGTTTTCCAGGGGTAGTGTTTGTAAGGAAATGTTGTTGGCGCCCCTTGTATGACCAATCCAGGTCAGCCAGGACTTTAAGGAGGTGGATGTAGTGTTTTTCCAATTGATACAAATGGATCTACAAGCTGCTATTAATAGAATGTCTAACAGTAGGGCGTTGGATTGGGATTTTAGACAGGGGTCAAGAAATCCCATAACGATTGTTTGGAACTCACATTTAACTGGGAAATCAAATAGTGACTAGAGAAACCAGAAGACTTTATCCCAGATCGATACAATAGCACTGCAAGACAAGAGTAAATGTGGTAAATCACCATTTTCTTTTTTACAATTCCAACAAGTTGGCTTATCTTTCAGACTAACCTTATGGAGGTGAGAGGGGGTCCAAACAATTCTATGCAGGATCCAGAACTTGGTTTGCGAGAGTGCAGGTATGATTTTATAGGAGACCACTGTTTCCCAAATCGATTTCCAGTGTTCTCGGGTTAATGAGGTATTTATGTCCCATTTCTCATGTAAGTCTCGGTTGAAATGAAAAGAGGTTGGTTGTAGTAGTTTATTGTGTCTTGAGACCTGGTGACCCTGTCTGTTGGCTAAAACAATCAATTTAGGAAGAGAGGACTATTGGGAGAGAGGATTGGCCTTAGATACACAGGACTTGAGTTTAAGAAAATCATAGAAGTCTAATTTTCAGAAAGAAGGTGGCTAGTTTTTCAGGCCCAACTGCACTAAAAAGTGGATTCCGTTAGAAATACAAGATTTCCAATCAATCGGAGCACCTTGAATCTTGAAAAGAGTGTTGTGCCATAGGGAAACCAAGTTAGACTGCCTATCTGAATTTCCAGGATTTTGTAGTTTAGGTCTGTTAGGTGGTTTGGAAAAATTGGCTAGCTAGAAGGGAGGGTGTAGGATTAGTGGGAAGCAGCATAAAGGGATGATAATCTCCGAAAAGTGTTCTTTCGACAAGAAGACAGGCTGGAGTATACTCCAGTGGGGTTGAAACCACATAGAACCCTGTTTGGCCTTAAAGCCTGTTTGGTATGACCTCAACTTTGTGAGGTTTACTCCACCAAGGGAGGTAGGGAGACAAGGTTTTTTTGATCGAGATTCTTGGGCATTTGTTATTCCAGATAAAGGTGTGTAAGAGTCTATCTAATCTATGGCAGAAGTTATCACAGAGGGAGAATTGGAGAATGGATATATAAGGTTGTTTACTATTGGTGTGATCATCATTTTTATAGTTTCGAAGCATCCCCACCATGTGATGAATTTAGGGTTCCAGCCTTCAAGAAGATTTTGAGCTTTCTGCAGGGTTAACTTCACAGTGTGCTATAGGATAGCCATTAGATCTGCGCCAGATTCTGTAACTAAATATTTTTAATAAACAGTCTTCCATGCCAGGCCAGATTGTCCTATAACTTCTTAAGAGCAGATTTTATTTAGCCCTTTCACTTCGGACTTTCTCTATTTCGACTATATCCCGCAGCCCAAGCATAATTCATGATTGTATTAATGCTTGCTTCAATGGATGGATGTGCATTGTTTGTCATAATTAAAATATCATCGGTGCACGCCTCCACCTTCACTGTTGTATCCACATGACGCCCGATATGGAGTTGTTATTTTGGATATCGTGGAGAAGAGGTTCTGAGGTAAGGATACATAGGGAGGGGGAGAGAGGGCATCCCTGTCTAGTGCCCTTTCCTAGGTTAAAGGGTGTGTAGAGAGGGCCTCCTGATCTCACTCTAGCCCTGGGTTTACTGTACAGGCCGATAAACATTTGAATTTTTATATGGTTTCTTTAAGAAAGACCAAAGAAACCTTACTGAATGCCTTTTTAGTATCTAGTATAATGGCCGAGATTTCGTAGGTCGATGTTTTGGCTCTTTCTAGTACAGGGCAAAGCAATCGAGTATTATCATTCGACCTTTCATAGAGCCAACCTGTGAACCTTCAAGCAATCTAGTTAGGAGTGGCTCTAGGAGTTTAGATTAGATTTTGGCTTATATTGTGGCATCTAAATTAATTAGGGAGATCGGCCTGTAGATTTTTGGTAGATTAAGATATTTTCCGTCCTTGGGGATTACAACTATAGTAGCTTCACTAGTTAATCCCAATGCGGCACCAAAGTATGCAAAATGGTAGAAGAGGTCCAGTAACGTAGGGAGTAATGAGGAAGCAAACATCTTATAAAATTTTGCTGTAAAGTTTCCCGGACCTGGGGCTTTGTTTGATTGAGTGATTTAATTGCTAGTAATATCTTGCCTGCAATTATTGGGTGATTGAGTTTCTCCCTATCTTCAGGGGACAGTTGAGGGAGAACAAGATTATCTAGATAGGATCCGCAGGATTCAGGTGTGATCTGAGAGTCATCATGGTATAAAGATTCATAAAATTCTTTAACTACATCTAGAATCTTATTGAGATCTGTTTGTATATTATTCAGTTTATCTTTAATAGAGATAATCTGTTTTTGGTTCTGCTAATGTTTCAGGTAGAATGCCAGAATTTGTCTTGCTCTATTAGCCTCACAGAGTCTCAGGCCTTTGAATTTGTTAATCCAGATTCCTACCTTCTCACTTCATAGTTTATTGTATTCATACTTTTTATTCATTAAAAGAGTGAGAGTGTTGGGGTCAAGATTTGACAAGTGGAAGGTCTCAATATTTTTTACTTCATTTTTCAGAGAGCCAATGTTATTATTATGTTCCTTGTTTAACTTTCCTTGAATGTCTACTAATGTTTCCCTGATGGTAGCTTTTAATGCTTTAAAGATGGTATGTATCTCAATATTAGGTGAGGAATTTTCTTTGATATAGTTAAAGATTGCCTTTTCAATGTGTGATTTGTGAGCGGCATCTTTAATTGACTCATCATTGAAACGCCAAATATTGTTTTTTGGTTTGGGAATAGTTCTAGTGATTGTAAGTGATATACAGAAATGGTCTGAGACCAGACGTCGTAGTATGTAAGACTTGTCTATAAGGTGAGTTTGAGCTCTCAAAATGAGTAAATAGTAAATTTCCATATATGGGGAATGTGAAAAAGTGTAGTCTTTGGCATCGCAGTGTTGCAGTCTCCAGTAGTCCTTCAGCAGAAATCTGGTGCAGAGATTTACTAAGGTTTGGTGAGATTTGGAGGAATGGAGTGGGGATTTAGATTGTCTAAACAGAACTAAGTCAAGGAGGAGATTGAAACCTCCACCCACTATTGTTAGTATATCGCCAGGGATATTTTTATGGGTGTCACTCAGAGAGTTTCAGAAGTCTGGAGAGTCAGCATTTGGGCCCTAAAGTTTGGGGAGATTAATGTATTTTATTTTCTGGCTGGGATTTTAGTAAAGTAGTCCACCAACATCATCAGTCGAGTGAGACAGTAGAGTACGGTTAGAGTTCTTCTAAACAATTGGTATTTCCCAATTTTGTTTATTCATAGCGGGTGAGCATATGACTTCACTGGTCTGTTTATTGTTAAGTGAGGTAGCTTCTTTTCGACCAATTTTTAGTTTCTTGCAGTAGTATAAGATCTGCCTTTAGCTTAAAGAGGTAATTTAGACCCTTAACGTTCAGTGTTAGGAATTCCAGATTTTTAACTGAAGTTGTGTTAGCCATCATACGCTTAACAACAAATTGTTGAGTTCTGCATGTCTATATCTACCTGATGTGGGTAAGATGAGGGACAGTGCGTCAGCCGCAGTGAGTATTGTATACCGTGTGATCCGATAGCACTATGGCAGTGGTTCCCAAACTGTGCGCCACGGCACCCTGTTGCGCCGCCAAAAGCAGCCAAGGGCGCCGCGGTCGCAGATGCTGATCATAATCTATTCTGAAATACACCAGCCCTTGAAATGCAGGCCGGGTGCGCAGTGCCTGGCGACCACTAGAAGGTGCACTTGCTGCCTCGTAGTGTAATAATTGATCATAAGTGAAGGAACACATGTTAGCAGACGTTTCTCTCATTGAAAGTATTTTCAATCCCCACATGAGGACAGCAGGACAGGAAACAGTTTGGTATTTGGGTATTTTTCAAGAGCACAAGCCACTGGAATTGACATCTCGTCTCAGACGACGTTCGAAAGTCGATGGCACAAGGACATTAAGATTCACTGTATTTTCCCAAATGAATCGTGGTCCACAGTGTCCAATGCCCACAGTGATGAATATTCTCATTTATTTATGTTTATGTTAGTTTTTTCCCAGTATTTATGAAGGACAAAAGATTGGGGCTGCATAGCCCCCAGGTTACCATGTGATGCCTTCACTGTTTGACTTTGTTAGCACTTAATACGATCCTGTGTAATTCCAAACTGGTCGCTCCTTCAGGGCAACAGTAGAAGCGCCTTCATTTCCTTACAGCACTGCCGTAAATTTGCCCATAATTGATAACAGTGAAGAACACACCGGATGTTGCCCTTTTTCATTAAAGAGGGGTAGGGAGGTTTTTTCTAAAATATATCTTATCACTTCAAGATCAACCCGGAAGCAGCTGGAGGACCGGCTCGTAACAAGAGGTCCAGTACTTTTGCAGAATAACAGTTTTCAACAGTATGCTTGTCCATATTTGCTGATGGCTTTTTCTAATGCTGGAGCCACATTCAGGGCTTTGTCCACACTTTCCGTCCTGGCTTTTTATTTTGCCTTTCAGTTGAGGCATTTTGAGTACATTAATGGGTGTTCGAATGCCTTCACTGCAGCCTGCTCCCATTGCAAATGTATTTGTTTTTAGTACATTATTTTGATGTATATGTCAGTACAGTGAAAGACTTGCAGAAGTGAAGCATACAAACGACTGACCTGCAGCAACAGAATCCTGTGGTTCAGAGGCATTGTGAAAGTTTTTTTTTCATCTCCATACTGTGGCTAGTGCTACTGTTTTGCTGCTAATTACAGTGGTTCGGATATAGGCAGACAGTATCTAACAGCATTCACTTTCTTAATTGGAGGTATAGCACCAGCAGTACTCTGAATGCCTTGGCATTCTTTTAATTGGCTTTATTACATGAATCCATGGCTACAACAATAGGCTTTGTCTTTCTTGACATTAATAGCTTTACTGAAATTTAAGTGGACACATGGAAGCCATCTGAGTGGACCTCGTGTCCTAATGAACCTCAGTGGTAGGCTACAGACCTGTCATAATGTGAAAGGAAAATCACAATGCGAACAAGCCATTGCAATTCCTCATTGTATTCTCTGTGGATCACTAACAGATGTAATGAACTATAAGCCCAGTGGTTCCCAAACTGTGCGCTGCAGCGCCCCAGGATTCGGCTGGATGTGTCCAGCATCAGTTTGATCGCACATGAACAGCAAACAGATGCATTCACTGCATGGCCTGAGGGCGTACACATATTGTGGAAAGAGAGGGCAGACATATCTTTGCATTGCATGCATGCACTATTGTCCCTACCGTCATCCCAATTATTTTCAGGGATTAAAATGGATGCACTACCGAGCTCAGGAATACTTACACTTACATACACAAAACAAAAGTATTGTAATGAGGGGCCGGGGCCAATGGGCAATTGGTTAAGGGAGCCGCAGGTCAAAATAGATTGGCAACCACTGCACTATGGGGTAAAGAATAGTTTCAACCAGGTTTAGTTGGTGCATAGAGAGCTGGGATTCAGATGAACATGAGCCACGTTACATTGCTTACACAGTCGTTGGCGAAGAGGGTGTAAACTGAAAAGAAGATGAGGCAACAAAACATAAGAAGGAAACTGAAAGAAAAAACCTGCAAAAACCCCTAAAATGGCCTCAAATCCCCCCCCCCCCCTCAACCATCACACCCATAAGTGATAAAATAGGATGAGACCACAACAAGACATCAACCCATGGACGTAAGACCAATAAATCCGAAACATTTTGGACGCTAATTGGAAGGAGAATTTACGGTCATAAGAAAACTGGTTATAAAAACAGTATCACATGTGACCTCAATCATACCTAAGTAAACTTGTTATAAAGAACATTTTCATTCGTGAACATCCTTATAGGTCACTATGTGTAATAAATGTGGTGAGCACACATGTAACGACGGGATGTTTCGTAGATGTGAGCACGGTGTGAAGCGGCAAGAGATTCGTGGCATGTGAAAGCCTGAAAGCGGGAGAACAAGATTAAGCGTTTATGCTATGATTCGACGTGAGATGTAGGTGTAGAAATATGCAAAGGTATGGAAGTGAGTAGTAAGTTTATGGAAGGGCATGTTGTATGCGTGAGTAGAGTTTGTCAAAGGTTATGTGGAAGGAAGGTGTCAGGTAGGGCTCCAAAATTATCAAGTAGAGAATAATCTGAGGAAGCAACAATGTTAAATCTATAACAGAACCATCAACATTCAGAGAGAGAGATACTTTAGTTCTGTGAAGATGTGGTATTTACCCTCTACCAGAACTCTAAATCTTGCTGGGCCAGCAAATGATAATTGGAGATTGTTTGTTTCTTAAGGTGAGGGCATAGTGCCAGGAAACCTTTCTCGTCTCAATAGTTGTTTTGTAATAGTCTTTGGAAATGTATATTTTGTAGTTGTTCCAGGCAATATGGTTATAGCTGCGCATGTAGTAGAGGATCAGTTTTGTGTGTTGGAAGCGGAGCGGTTTGCATACAATTTGACGAGATCTGGATTTATTTGCTGGGTTGAAAGAAGAGACATGGTGGGCACGCTCAAACTTAAAATCCTTGGTGAAATTTATGCCAGTAATTTGTGGAAATCATTTCTCCAGGAATGTGATACAGGATGGCTCAGAGTCCTCCAAACCATCTGGGATGCCAAAGATGCCCCTGGGTTTCTGTCTTCCCGCTCCTCAACCTTTTGAGGAGAGTTTTTGTGGTCAATCGGAGTAACTTGAGTTCCTTTCCTGTTTTGGAAGATGAGTCTTTCATGACGATTATTCATTGTTATGCATCTGACAGCTTGTCACTTATGTTGCTGATGGTAGCTCTTTTAGTACTTAGTTCCAATTGCATGGCGCCCGTGTTAATTTTAGTAGACTTGGCCTTTTATCGGTGATTCTGGAGCCGCGTGATCAGCTACTCAGCACTTTACAGAGTTTTTGGATTCTTTTTCTGCCATGATGGAAGCGTTTGGAGGCGACCTGTCATGAGACCAAAATGCGGGCAAGATGCACTGCCACAGATTCTTGTAAGCAGTAGCTGGTGCAAGATGACCAGCAAGAGTGAGTGAAGCTGCAGGCCAACGCCCACAATACAGCTGCGGAGATGTGATACCGCTGCGTAGGTGTGATACCGCTGCGTAGGTGTTGCTGGATTAAGGATTCAGTTACTGCTGCTTAGACACTGCTATGACAGTGCTAGGTGAAGTAAACACGTT
The DNA here is from genome assembly GCF_964204655.1 of Triturus cristatus. NCBI lineage: Eukaryota > Metazoa > Chordata > Amphibia > Caudata > Salamandridae > Triturus > Triturus cristatus. Next base: position 823,203,068 of record NC_140591.1, read on the forward strand.
TGCAAGTGTATGGAATGCACCTTAACGCACGTTTGTGTCCCAGAATGTTCAGCTAGCAGTTGAGAGTGAGTTGTCAGAGTTATTGAGTCAATCTGGGGGATGTAGAGCTGCAGTTTGAGGATATTTGAGTCAGTCAGGGGGGTTGAGGAACAGCAGAGTCAGATGGAGCAGCAGCAGGCACAGAGTAGGACAACTGTGGTGAGCACAAGACACTCTGCCCAGCCAGGACACAATTTAGTAAGCCTAGTGCAGATCTGCCTAAACTGCGACACCCTAGAACCAGACAAAAGGAAAACCATATAAATCGGCATGGGGCTGGGAAGCAAGTCAGAATCTCACACTCAGTAAACTCTGCAGCACCATCTTGGAGCCAGGCAAAATCAGTAGACTGGCAGATCAGGGACGCATCAATTACAATTCTGCACAACGATTCTGAAAACGCCTCCATGAACCAGTTGGCATTAGATATAGTTGCGCTGTGTCAGTAGGGAGATGTTTGTTCTTGCGTTTTGTGCCCAGAGTTACATTTGATTGATCGAAGATAGGACCCTCACAAGCACCATCTAGGGTCAGGCATGCTGGTGTTATGAGTCGGCCCTCCAATAAGTGTGATGCTGCTGGTCAGAGTCGTCGCTATGGGCGGTGCGGGAGATGCGACACACTAAAACAGTCCTGTGGCAAGGTAGGAAAATTAGAAGCTACCTGTAGGTATTTTGAGGGCTTCCAGGTTCATAGTGTCTGGATATGTGGCCATTTTGCAGTGAAGGTTGTGAGGCTGGAGGCACCAGTGTTCTTTAAAAACACCTTTCAAGATGGTGTGAGGAGGTATTCGTTGCGTTATTGCATTCCTTGGGCCGTTCGCTCCCCGGCGAGATCGTTGGTGACCGAGTTTATGTCAAATCGAAAATGTAAATCCTCATAGTAGGATTGTGCCGTCGGGAGCGGCAGAATTACACTGCCATTCGCCTCGCTGTTCAAGTCACACCCCTCCCCAGTGCAGATTTTTGTTGTGATGGGCGAACCTGGATCTTGCGTGTGCGCCATTACACAGGCCTGTCCCACGGATTGCAGTCTCATTGGACTGGGAGGGGAGCCCAAAGCGCTACCATCAAAGTGGCGAAAGGCTATTGCCTTTGGCCAGAGTGGAGTAGCAAGAGCCCTGTGGTGGATGCATATTATGTAGTGATCAGTAGGAGTGAGCAGGCCCTTTTTACCTGTGTCAATGGAGGGAGGCCTATCGACTCACTCATGTTAAGTTCTGCTGCTGTTTGCTTAAATCACCCTTGGCCTACAAGTTGGTTTGCAGCGCTGAGCAGTGCATGTGTGTATTGCGCATGTGCCTGTGAGTGGTACAATTCATGGAATATTCTGGGTTCCATTTTGGGAAACCCAATGCTTCCTAGATAAGCATGAGGAGGTAGAGAATTCCACCAAGACAGGTTTGTAGATTGCTGCATTCCTGTGAACTGAGTGGGACATATATATTGAAGGAAGAAAGGCCAGGCTCTTCAGTACATTTCAAGGGGTGCTCTTTGATTCAGAGAGAGATCACTGGAAGGGAGCCTGGGCGCATCTCAGGAAGGAGATGGGGCTGATAAGATAATTATGAAGAGTAGGGCAGAGGCCCTGGGGTAGCCTTTTGATAAACATATCACTGTGGGTGACATCCAATTGTGAACCCTTAGTTACTCCCATGGCTTGTGTTGTGGTACTATCAGATTTGGAGTTGCTCCTTGTTAGAACTGGGGGTCTCTAGTTCGCCGAGGTAGGTACCGTTGACCAAAAAGGGACCCTTGCTTCTAAGTCAGGGAAAGGGGATTACACTACTGGATAACCCATGCTCACCCCCTTGGTAGCTTGGCACAAGCAGACAGGTTTATCTCAGAGGCAGTGTGTTAAGCATTTGTGAACACATACAGTAATACAGTGAAAACACTACAGATGGACACCACACAGGTTTTATAAAAATAAGTATTCTTTATATAGACTTAACACAAGACCACAAACGACAAAAATCCACAATACTGTATTCAAAATTGACTTAAAGATGGTAGAATTAGCTTAGTTCAAGTTGTTGGTAAATGCGACACAGTTCTCACAAAAGTACCTGGATGCGGAACGCAAAATAAACAAAAGGCTCGCAGCGTTGGAGATGCGTCGGTTCCTTGCTTCGGGGGAGACGATGCGCCGCGCCTCAATGCTTGCGCAGAGTAGGGGATGCGTCTTGATCCTTACCGTAGAGGAGGCGATGCGTAGATTCTCGTGCTGCAGCCTGGTTGCGATGCGGCAAGATGGCGCCTCGATGTGACGCGACAATCCAGTGCTATGCGATAAGATGGCGCCCTTGATGCGACGATGTTGAGGCGATGCGACACGCCCTGCCAGCCTTGCGGCGACTCTGTACTTTGGAGCCGCAACAGGCCCTGCAACACGCTTTTCCGATGATGCGACGGCGACCCTCACAGCTGTGATGTGCTTCTCCGGTGATGCGACAGCAGATAGCTGCGACAAAGGCACGCTTCTGGGAGATGCGGCGGCGGCACGCTTCTCCGGCGATGCGATGACTACAGCTGCGGCGGTGACACGCTTCTTCTCATTGCGTTGCACTTTCAGCTCCCAGCGACACGCAGGCTTCTGCAGATAGAATTCCCAGCATGGAAATTCAGAGGGGAGCTGGTGGTGAAGTCTGGTGTCCCTGAGACTTCAGCAGGAGGCAAGCACAAGTTCAAGCCCTTGGAGAAATATTCTGCAAGATGATGAAAGTTCTGTAAAAGTTCCTTCTCCTCTCCTTGGCAATGAAGACACCACTGCAGGCCAACCCAACAACACAGCACACTGGCAGGGGGGCAGTCCAACTCTGACAGCTTCTTTTGGTTCTTCTCCTTGGCAGAGGTTTCTTCTTCTTGTTCCAGAAGTGATCTAAAGTCTTGGGTTTTGGGTCCCCATATTTATACTACTTTTCTCTTTGTTCTCTGAAGGCAGAGAGGCCTTTGCCTAGTTCAAACCAGTTCTGGTCAGTCCTGGAGCACTCTGTTTACCTGACTCCTTCTTTCCTTTCAGAGTGCAGGGCAGAGAAATCAGACACACCACAGGAGGTGGAGCCAGCATTGTGGAGGGAAGGCACAGCCCTATTCAGGTCCCAGGTGCAACTCCTCCCACCCATCTACATGCAGATCTTCCTATTCAGCCCTGTGCTGACTCACCCTCTCCCCTGGAATCCCCAGCCCCTGTCACTCACAGGACCAGACACACAATACACAACCTAGCAGAGGCAGGCTTGGATAGTTAAGCAAGAAAATACCTACTTTCTAAAAGTGGTATTTTCAAACACAGAATGTTAAAACCAACTTCACTAAAATATGTATTTTATCATTCTGAGCTCAGGCATACTAAACTCAAACTTCTACCATGGTCCCTTAGTCAGTTAGGATTATAAGATGTAATAATCAAACTGCCCATTCTGGCCTATGGGGAACAGGTAGCCTTGCAATAGTGAAAAACGAAAATGGCTGTAATCCACTATTAGGACATGCAACACACACCAGGGCATGTCCTACCTTATACTTACAATGCACCCTGCCCTTGGGCCTACCATAGGGGTGTCTGATATGAAGATAAGGGAAGGTTTAGGGACTGGCAAGTGGGTGCACTTGGTCAGTCAGCATGGCAGTACCAGACTGCACATAGGCTCTGCAATGGCAGGCCTGAGACACACTTTACAAGCTGCTTCTGTGGGTGGCACAACCAGTGCTGCAAGCGCACCAGCAGCATTTGATTTACCAGCCCTGGGCACACATGGTGCACTGTACTAGGGTCTGACAAGTAAATCAACTAATCCAATCATGGAGTCACTAATCAGTACATCAATTTACATAGGGAGCACTTGCACTGTGGCACTGAATGGCAGTGGCACAGTGCCCAAAGCATCTAAACCAGCAAAACATATCAAAAACAGAGGAGACAATCAGACAAAATGGAAGGGAGACTCACGCCAATGGTACCAGGTCTAACATATGTCCCCTCCAGCTGAAATGTGGGGAGAACTACCCTTCCCCTTGGGAGTTCTCTACACTAAGGCTGAAACATCTGGAGAGACCATCAGCATTGGCGTGTTCTGTACCAGGGCGGTGTTCCACCGTAAAGTCCATCCCCTGTAGGAAAATGGACCACCTCAACAACTTTTGGTTCTCACCCCTCATCTGCATCAACCATCTGAGGGGCCTGTGGTCTGTAGGAACCCGGAAGTGAGTCCCAAAACGGTATGGTCTCAAATGCCTCATGCTCAATTGCACTCCACCTCTGTTCCTGTGGAAGTAACCTCCTACTGATGAAGGCTACAGGTTGGACCAGGCCCTCTTCATTAATCTGTGATACAACAGCCCCCACACCATGCTACGAAGCGTCTGTTTGAACAATTAATTATTTTGAGAATTTGGGCGCCTGAACCACGGGTGCTGTGCACATGGCAGTCTTCAGGGCGTCAAAAGCCTTCTGACAGGTGTCAGTCCAGTTCACTTTCTTGGGCTGCTTCCTGGAAGTCAGCTCAGTCAATGGTGCAACAATGTTGCCATTCCCCTTGACAAACCTCCTGTAGTACACCGTGAGTCCTAATAAGGCTCTCACCTGTGTCTGAGTCTTTGGGGGTTCCCATGCCAGGATGGTATCAATCTTGGGTTGCAGGGGCGCCACCTGGCCACTCCCTACCTGGTGCCCCAAGTACACCACGGAACCCTGCCTGATCTGGCACTTACTCGCCTTGATCATGAGGCCTGTCTTGCGCAGTGCCATCAACACTTCCCAGGGGTGGCGCAGATGTTCTTCCCAACTGGCGCTGAACACTGCAATGTCATCCAGGAAGGTGGCACTGAAATCTTCCAGCCTAGCCCACACCTGCTTGACCAACCTCTGAAAGGTGGCAGGGGCATTCTTCATCCCAAAGGGCATAACCCGGAATTGGTAGTGCCCATCTGGTGTGGAGAATGCTGACCTCTCTTTGGCCCCATCAGTTACGGTGATCTGCCAGTACCCAGACGTCAAATTAAACGTTCTGAGGTACCGTGCAGCCCCTAACCGATCAATGAGCTCATCAGCTCTGGGGATGGGGTGCGCGTCGGTCCTGGTGACTGAATTGAGTCCTCGGTAGTCCACACAGAACCTGAGTTCAGGTGTGGCACCAGGCGAGGCAGCCTTTGGGACCAACACCACCGGGCTGGCCCAAGGACTGTTGGATGACTCAATCACCCCTAAGGCAAACATCTTGGAGACTTCCTCCTTGATGTAAGTCCTGACCTTGTCAGTCACTCTGTAAGCCTTGTGCTTCACAGGAGGACTGTCTCCAGTGTCCACATCATGGACGCACCACTCAGTGACACCAGGAACCAAGGAAAACAAATCAGAGAATTGTCCCAACAGTTGGTGAAAATCATGCTGCTGATTAGGGGTCAGTGTGGTAGAGAGGCTGACACCATCCACTGACCCATCTTGCTCTGTTGCAGACAGGAGGTCAGAAAGAGGCTCTGTCTCCTCCTCCATTCCATCACCCGTTGCTAGGAGCATGCCCACTTCGGACCTTTCTAAGTGGGACTTCAGGCGGTTAACATGTAGGACCCGCAAAGGGTTCCTTGGAGACTGCAAGTTCACCAGGTAGGTGACATCACTCTTGCGCTCCACCACCTCAAATGGACCGGTCCACCTGTCCTGGAGCGCACAAGGCTCTTCAGGGGCCATGACCCAAACTTTCTGTCCAGGCTGAAGCTCAATCAGAGTGGCATTCTGATCATACCACCCCTTCATCTCTTCTTGGCTGGCTTCCGGATTCGCCAGAGCGAGCTCTCTGCATCGCGAGTCTGGTTCCTGAAGTCCAGCATGTAACTGTATACATCCTGGGGAGGTTTCCTGGGAAATTGCTCCCAGCCTTCCTTGACCAGACTCAAAGGTCCTCTTACCGGGTGTCCATACAAAAGTTCAAAGGGACTGAACCCTAGGGTCTTTTGTGGCACCTCACGGTAGGCAAACAGAAGGCATGGCAAGAGGACGTCCCACTTACGCCTCATTGGTTCTTCAAGACCCATGATCATGCCTTTAAGGGTCCGGTTGAATCTTTGAACCAGTCCATTACCTTGGAGGTGGTAAGGAGTGGTGAACTGGTAGGTAACACCACAATCCTTCCACAGGGACTTCATATAACTGGATATGAAATTGGTATCACTGTCTGACACCACCTCTCTGGGGAACCCCACACGGGTTCCCCAGAGAGGGGGAGGCCCAACAAAAGGCATCCTGTCACAGGGAGGTGTCACCACCTTCCAGACAGGATTTAGTGTATTGGAGCTGGGTGGGTGCACTCTTAGAGTGCTTTGAAGTCCTGCACTGGGGGAGCAGTAGGCTCCTCTGTGCATATGCCAGCTCAAACCGGTTCAGGGGCTACCTGTCCCTGCTCTGGCGTGAAACTGGACAAAGGGAGGTGGGTGTAACCACCCCCTCCCCTGACCCTCCTATAGGAGTGTTCATAGAGCTAGTCCGTCCCCTATCTTCACTATAAGATAGCAAGCATTGCCAATGCAATTCAGATTACCCTGGACGACGCTCTACAAAGCAGAATCCTGGCCCTTCGACGTTCCACTACCTTTGGAAGACAGAAGAATCTCCCTTGGAGTCAAGGAGTGACTCCCCTGCTTGGCAGGCATCAAAAACCTTAATCAACGGTTGCAAACTTTCCCGCTCCCGCCGGAGTTAAAAGTCCCTGTTGCCCTGGAAGTGGATTTCCTGACTTCTCGACAGCCATTGTGAGTCCCCAGCAGAGCTGTGGCGAGTGGACCCCACGAGTGACGAGGAACAGCAATACCCGGGGACCTGGGCACTATTGTCGAGTGAAATCCCTAAACAACGTTCTACAAACTTGTGCATTGGACCATCTGTGGCCCAAGCCTCCAGCAGGTCTTGCACCAAAAATCAGCTGCCTACCCCGTCTCGAGTGGTCGTGGGCTTCTGTGAAGCATTTCCTGAGGCGGCGTCTTCGCGATCACTTGCCCGCTGGCTAGTGGGTCCCCCGAAGACTTTCTCATCGGCTCAAAGGAATCTCCTGGTTGCTCCAGGCCTGCCCTCACTTACCCTCGCTGGGTGAGTCCATCAGACCTTGCTGGTTTGCATCATCGACTTTCTTCAGTCTACACAAGACTTGCAGTTGCCAAGGCTTGTTGGCTCCAATACGGTTGCCGACACCGCCATCAGCTACAGACTTTGTGGGACACTCCAAATCCAGCTGCTGGTCATCGTCGATCCCTCCTGGACCTCGTGAGCAAAGAGTCAAAACACCATCGACGACCTGAATCGATGCGACATCTGTGGTCATCCATCTTGCTGGCCACCGGTCAATGGCAAGTGACTTTCAACACTGTCCCTTCAATTTTCAGGTCTTCATCTTCTTGAATCCACCTTCGGATTCCACCGGACACTTCTACAGTCGACGCAAGCAGCAAGTCTTCTTTGGTCTCCATAGAAAACAGCGACGCGATCCGACACCAAAAGACACCTATGCACCCGGCTTCCCTGGGTGAGGTAACTCGTGCACTCTGGTGCCCTAGTGTGTGTTGGTCCTCGAAGTACTTACCTTGTAAGTGGCTTGCTTGTAGTCCTCCTCGAAGTACCCTAGAACTTTAAAAATCAAACCGCGACATGCACCATTATAATCAATAGGGAACCCGCTGCTGTGTTCACACACTGCATGTGTCTCCCGTGGGCCTGTTACTTACCTGCTAACACTGCAGTAGTGAAGCCCCAGCGATTCCCCAGGCCCTAGGCCTTGTCATGTTGCAAGTCGACATCCTTATACCACTTTCTTAGTATATGGTCTGGTCCGCCCCTAGGGCTCCAGCCATATTTGTGCTTAATTTATTGTGAAATGTTGACATATTGAATGTGTACCTGGTTCTAATCTCATAAAGAGATTAGTAGAGCGTGTCTAGTAATAAATACATATATATTTGATATATATACCAGTGTGCTGTCCTTTCATTTGGTAATTCAAGAGATTATAAGGCAAAACAAGCTGCTTTACATTCCTCTGAGACTTAGCCTGAAGGCTGCTCTCCACAGCTACCACTAGGATAGCTTTCTTTAAAAGGTTGTCTTAAACCTATCTACCATAAGAGTCGAATTGGACTGGTGCAAGGTGGCCACTATAACTAGTGACCAGCATATGCCAGGCCAACTTCTCACATCCAGCTAAAGGTACATCATGAGCCAACCCCAGTAGGAAGGGTCTGAAGCGCTGGGGTACCACCAGCACACGGGCTGACCCAGGCTCAGCAACCTTAGGCCCTGTATACAGAAGGTCATTCTCCCAGTAGATCCAATGTGATCCAGACTGATCACCTGCTGCCTGGTTTGTGGCCTGTTGCCGCAAACCCACAAGAGAGGGGCACTTCTTCTGCTCTGCACAAAAGTCCTCCCTGGAGGGTCCTCCTTCTTGTTGCCAATGGGTCAGCTAAGGCAGGCCCCCCAGTTCAGCAACTTGCTCCCCTGTAGGTTCCAGGGCATCCCCCTCAAGGTCTGCCTCCTCCTGGACCGTGGGAACAATGGGGGATGGTTTCCCGCGCCCCCTACCTCTTCTCTTTAAGGCAGGTCCCTGGGCCATACTTTCAGGCTCCAGGACCTCTTCAACACCCTTACTGGCTGCCATAGACCGAGTGATAACACACGCCCACTCAGGCAGACCCAACATCTCCAAATGAGCCTTCTTCTCCACCTTAGCCCAAGGTGAGCTTTCCAAATCATTGCCCAACAGACAATCCACAGGCATGGCTGGCCTCACAGCTACCTAAAGAGTACCAGAGACCCCACCCCACTCAAAGGGAACCTGTCTCTGTGTTGTCAGCAGCAACAACTGGGTAAAAGGCATTGGGGACAACCTGCTCTTGAGACACCAGGTGACACTTGACAGCTGTCACACTGGCTCCTGTGTCTCTAAGAGCCTCCACTCTATGGCCATTGATGGTCACCCACTGCCTGTATTTCTTAGTGTTATCAGGCAGCTGAATTTGAGGGACCATCTCAAAGTCTCCTAATGAGAGAAGGGACATTTCGGCGTGACCCCACCCACCTTGGGCACCCTTCTGCTCCACTGACAGGGCTACACTGGCCATCTGACGGAGGTGCATGGGGTGGCACATACTGACCCTTTTGGAGACACTGGGGATCATACCAATGGCGTCCCACCTGTTTACACAGAAAGCAGGTAACTGGTTCCCTTTGAACAGGTTTACCTGTTGGGGGTTCTGACTTCTTCTCAGGGGGAGGTTGGGAACCCTTCCCTTGGTAATTACTTTGGGGCCCTTTCTGGAACTCCCTCTGTTTACCCTTGTCCCCCCCACTCTTCTGCTGGGGACCCTGCCCACCTTTGGCGGAATCTCCCACATGACCCTTGAGGACCCTGGCACTGACCCAGCGGTCCACCTCCTCAGCAAGCTTCCTAGGGTTAGTTAACTTGCTATCAATAAGGTGCTGGCGTAGCTCTGGAAAACAATTAGCAGACAAGTGCTCCCTTGCAAACAAATCATAGAGCGCTTCAAAAGTATCTTGCTACCCTTCAGCCAACCATCCATAGCTCTGCAAAAGAAAGACACATATTCTACCCAAGTGGTTCCCTCCAGTTTCTTACAATTCCTGAATCTCTGTCTATAGAGTTCTGGGGTCAAACCATACCTTGTCATCAGGGCTTCCTTCATGTGGGCATAAGACATCCTATGTTCACTGGGCAGGTCTAACAAAGTATCCCTCCCCTTACTCACAAAGCGGCCCCACAACCCAGCTTCCTAATCCTTCTCAGGGACCCGGTGGGCCAACATTGCTATCTCATAGGCTGCAAACCACTGCCCAATATCCTCATGCTTGTGGAAATCTTTGATGACATCCTTGGGAATATACAATCTGCTTTCTAAAGGCACAGATGGTGCGCTGCCACCAGAGGGATTGATCTCTAAGCCCTTTGCCTTGATCTCTAACCCCCTCAACATCCTCTCATGCCCCATTCTCATTCTCTCTCTCTCTCTCTCTCTCTCTCTCTCTCTCTCTCTCTCTCTCTCTCTCCAAGGACAACTTGTTATTCTCTATTTCCCTCTGACCTTCCATCTTAAGTTTAGCCATCTCCAGTTTGTGTGCCCTATTTTTCTCCCTGTCTTCCAACTCTCTGGGGGACAGGTCTTTGGAAGAGACACTACTGCCAGGTGGGGACGGCACCCCTCCCCTGGTTGGAAACACTAGCCTATCCAGTTGCCCATCTGCTTCCCCAGCTGGCTCCACCACTGACCATGGGGCATTTCTTGCTTCTACCCAAGCCCTCATCGCCTTTTGGTAGTCATCCTTTTTAGAAATGCCTGGTGTAGCAACTTTCAATTTCTTGCAGAGATGCTTGAGCTGTTTCAAAGTGTAGGTTTCCAATCTATCTCCCTAAAAATTTAGATCCATAGAAGCAACAGATGCTGGTCTACTCATGGCAGTAAGAATTGGCAGTTCTCAGGAAAAAATAACAGTCCAAGGAAAAAAATTCTACCCAAAAAAAGTATGTGGTCGCGTTTGGTCTGCACTCACTAGTAGTGTACACCAATAACTGTATATGAGTCACAAGTGCAGGTTCAAATCCTCACCGCTGACCACCAGTGTTAGAACTGGGGGTCTCTAGTTGGCCGAGGTAGGTACCTTTGACCAAATAGGGACCCTTGCTTCTAAGTCATGGAAAGGGGATTACATTACAGGATAACCCCTGCTCATCCCTTTGGTAGCTTGGCATGAGCAGACAGGCTTACCTCAGAGGCAGTGTGTTAAGCATTTGTGAACACATACAGTAATACAGTGAAAACACTACAGATGGACACCACACAGGTTTTATAAAAATAAGTATTCTTTATATAGACTTAACACAAGACCACAAACGACAAAAATCCACAACACTGTACTCAAAATTGACTTAAAGATGGTAGAATTTGCTTAGTTCAAGTTGTTGGTAAATGCGACACAGTTCTCATAAAAGTACCTGGATGCGTAATGCAAAATAAACAAAAGGCTTGCAGCGTTGGAGATGCGTCGGTTCCTTGCTTAGGGGGAGACGATGTGTCGCGCCTCAATGCTTGCGCAGAGTAGGGGATGCGTCTTGATCGTTACTGGAGAGGAGGTGATGCGTAGATTCTCGTGCTGCAGCCCGGTTGCAATGCGGCAAGATGGCGCCTCGATGCGACAATCTGGTGGGATGTGATAAGATGCGCCCTTGATGCGACGATGTGACACGCCCTGCCAGCCTTGTGGCGACTCTGTACTTTGGAGCCGCAACAGGCCCTGCAACACGCTTCTCGGATGATGCGACGGTGACCCTCACGGTTGCGACGCGCTTCTCCGGTGATGCGACAGCAGACAGCTGCGACGAAGGCACGCTTCTGGGAGATGCAGTGGCATGCTTCTTCGGCAATGTGATGACTACAGCTGCGGCGGTGACACGCTTCTTCTCATTGCGTCGCACTTCTAGCTCCCAGCGACACGCAGGCTTCTGCAGATAGAATTCCCAGCATGGAAATTCAGAGGGGGGCTGGTGGTGAAGTCTGTTGTCCCTGAGACTTCAGCAGGAGGCAAGCACAAGTTCAAGCCCTTGGAGAAATATTCTGCAAGATGATGAAAGTTCTGTAAAAGTTCCTTCTCCTCTCCTTGGCAATGAAGATACCACTGCAGGCCAAACCAACAACACAGCACACTGGCTGGGGGGCAGTCCAACTCCTACAGCTTCCTTTGGTTCTTCTCCTTGGCAGAGGTTTCTTCTTCTTGTTCCAGAAGTGATCTAAAGTCTTGGGGTTTGGGTCCCCATATTTATACTACTTTTCTCTTTGTTCTCTGAAGGCAGAGAGGCCTTTGCCTAGTCCAAACCAGTTCTGGTCAATACTGGAGCACTTTGTTTACCTGACTCCTTCTTTCCTTTCAGAGTGCAGGGCAGAGACATCAGACACACCACAGGAGGTGGAGCCAGCATTGTGGAGGGAAGGCACAGCCCTATTCAGGTTCCAGGTGCAACTCCTCCCACCCATCTACATGCAGATCTTCCTATTCAGCCCTGTGCTGACTCACCCTCTCCCCTGGAATCCCCAGTCCCTGTCACTCACAGAACCAGACACACAATACACAACCTAGCAGAGGCAGGCTTGGACAGTTAAGCAAGAAAATACCTACTTTCTAAAAGCAGTATTTTCAAACACAGAATGTTAAAACCAACTTCACTAAAAGATGTATGTTATCATTCTGAGCTCAGGCATACTAAACTGGAACTTCTACCATGTTTCCTGAGTCAGTTAGGATTATAAGATGTAATAATCAAACTGCCCATTCTGGCCTATGGGGAACAGGTGGCCTTGCAATAGTGAAAAACGAAAATGGCTGTAATTCACTATTAGGACATGCCACACACACCAGGGCATGTCCTACCTTATACTTACAATGCACCCTGCCCTTTGGCCTACCATAGGGGTGTCTGATATGAAGATAAGGGAGGGTTTAGGGACTGGCAAGTGGGTGCACTTGGTCAGTCAGCGTGGCAGTACCAGACTGCAGATAGGCTCTGCAATGGGACACCTGAGACACACTTTACAGGCTGCTTCTGTGGGTGGCACAACCAGTGCTGCAAGCCCACCAGCAGTATTTGATTTATCAGCCCTGGGCACACATGGTGCACTGTACTAGGGTCTGACAAGTAAATCAAATAACCCAATCATGGAGTCACTAATCAGTACATCAATTTACATAGGGAGCACTTGCACTGTGGCACTGAATGGCAGTGGCACAGTGCCCAAAGCATCTAAACCAGCAAAACATATCAAAAACAGAGGAGGCAAGCAGACAAAATGGAAGGGAGACTCACGCCAATGGTACCAGGTCTAACACGCCTGCTGTGACAGACTGCTTTCAGGAGGAAAGGCAGGGAAGAGGATAGGGCACTTCAAAAGGAATCACCCCCCCCCCCCCCCCCCACCACCACCAAAAAGTTCAAAGACTCAGTTACAAAATCATTCAGTGTCTGGAAACAGACTGTAAGAAGGGGAGCTTCAGGCTCCCAAAATTGTCAACTGTCAATCAGCCAGAAAGGCCAGCGTAATCACAAAACAATGCCTTCAAACACAAATATTCATAAACCAAAAACAAACAATTAAACGAGTGTCTGTGTACCAGCAAATGGGGTGGGAATTAAACTCGCCACAAAACGACAGTAGAGCGTCAAATAACTACCCAACCACATGCATTTTGAGGTAGGCTTTGGCCAGAGATGACCTAACCAGGAATCAGTAAAGCTTACCCTTGTGAACAGAATAAACCATCACTATTCCAGTCTTGATTAGTACTCACTCACACTAGATTATTAAGGAATTAATCAAAAGACCATTTTATGCCACACACCGCGCATGACACAAAACGCAAACACAATACAGATGCAATCAACATGATGCACAAGCACTCATTGCAATTCACGCTGTGCAAGACATACTACTCTGTTTAAACCTCTGAACTGCACCGCCAAATCACCTTCATCAGACTCTCAATGTCTGAAACACTGCTTCAATGCACAACAGTATGAACTGTCCATAAACTAGCACTCTAGGATTCTCCAACTTGAGAGTGTACTTACCCACTAATTAGCCATTGCCCATGTTCCTTCACCAAAATCTGACAAACCTCCACCTCTAAATAATTAAGGAGGGCCAAAGGGCAGAAAAGGGAGAATCTTGAACTTTATCACTTAGTCAAGACCATTAAAAAAAACCTGCACAACAAGGCTTTTCCAGTTTTCAGTATTTGTAGATCTAGTAAAAAATAGTATCATTAAAGAAAGCAAAAGTCATTAGAATCAAGGAAATTAGCATAAAACCAAAATAAAAATAACGCAAAATGGCATGTGCCTTTAAGAAAATAACCAGGCAAATGTGGTAAATAAATAGATAGTAAATAGGCCTACATTAAGAAATGACCATGTGCATTTAGCCCTCTCTAAGCAGCAGGCTTTTTTCCAAATAAAGGAGAAGGTTCCCGATACGCTTATAGGCAGGATGGCCGGGAATGATACAGAACTGACCAACCCACCCGAGGGGGAAAAGAATTGCCTCCTGCCTTAGCTAATATGGATACGGCAATATCTTGCTACAATGTATACATTATATGGAGAACCAGCATGGATCGAGATTTCAAATAACAACCTTAATCATATTGTAGACCCTTTAGTAGTTTATTGGATCAATCATCATATCAAAAAATATATAATATACAATAAATAGTAAATATATGTGAATGTGCCGTTATCATACCAAATTTCTTTTTTGTATTTTTCATCCTTTTTATCTCCTTTATCCCCTTATTTTTCTCTCACTCACACCACAACATTCATTCGTTCTCATTCATTCAAACCTCAACCACACATTTCTCTCATCCAACATCTATGTTTGTACCACTTAAGGCAGAGAATCATGTGAAGATCAATATATACAACAGGGATGAAGGAAGAAAGGACACATATAATTTAAACAGATTCAAATATGGAAAAATATATATATTTTCATCAGTCCGTAGAATCAAACCATAGGTTTCATGCATTTTTTTTTGTCACAGGACAATTTGATGTATATAGAATAGCAGTATTCGTGATGCTTGTCTATATATTAATGAGGGCTTTTCTTCATGCTTGATTCCTTTGAAAAGTGGTGAATGTCCCTGCTGTGCCATGAACCTGAGCCGACGCGTGTTTTGGTAGAGACCTATCATAAGGCCTTCCTCAGGGCACCATAGTTTCCTTACAATAATATCTAGACCCAGGTAAAGGGGATTACCAATGAGGGCACATTACATAATTTTCCTTAAGAGGTCTTATAGGTCTTCTCAGTTTCTGACAGTTAAATGAAGATGAGGGCAAATTGCAGTAAGTGCTTGAAAGCATCAGCAGTCTGAGCAGAGAAGGCCGCTGGGGAGAGAGTCAGGCGAGCAGCCCGGATGAGAGGGGGAGGGCATTGGTCACGGGAGGCAGGAAAGCAACGCGGCACCCTCTCCCCCTCTCACACCGTCCTGACAGAGGAGCGACGAGCCCTCCCCGAGGGGACAGGAGCCATGGTATGTGAAGGGAGGCAGCTTCCTTGAAACAGGGGCTTCAGTCTGGAAGAGGAGGCTCGTGGACACCTGGAAAAGTCTCACAGCGAACCAGGCCCCGAGCCTTGCAAGGAGGCTTCTCTGCCAGCCAGCGAGGCCGAGCTGCCTTCTTTACAGCGGAACATACCGGCAGGCACAATGCTGCTGGGGTGAGCTGGGAGAGATCAGGACTGGTTTCAGTAAGGTACACCTAACCCATCACTGGCAAACGGTGTTGTTGAGCCGAAAAGGAGACTTCCTCACAAACCTAGCTCCCTGAAGCGAGTCTTCACAGCCCTGGGAGCGCCCCCGTGGACTCCTGGACGGATTGCACGACTATAGCCTGAGGAATGTCCCCACCAGCTCTCTAGCCGAAGGGTCCTTTCTCTCACTTCAGAGGCTGGCTTGGGGGGACAACGGTGCCTGGGATTCCTGGCTGCCTTCTGCTCCCATCCCCCACAGACACAGTCTGTACATCTGTTGCCATCGGACGTCTACCTTTTCCACATATGATTCGGTCAGCTTTACAGAAACGGTGCTTATTTATTTCAACCAAACGTATCCTAAGGATTCTGAGAAACAAGCGAAAATTCCCAGCGCCGTTTCTTGAAATTGAAGGATTCTGAACCAGAATTAATTTTCAACATTTCAACATCTGTGGATTTGTTGGCAACATAAGATCTCAGTGCCTTCGAGGCAATGCACGCCCATCGTCATATCATATGTATATTTTTGGGAAATGTGCCCCTGTTTTAAGTCGTGAATGGATGCCTAGTGCTCAAAAGCGAGCTCGGATTATACATGATCACGACTACAGTCCTCTTTACTGAGTGGAAACCAGGAAGTGTTACATGCCGTTCCGCCAGAGCTTTGCCCTATTGAGTTATTTTTGGAGAGAAAAATTAAATTGCCGAGGTCCAGACCTCAGTTGCGACGTATACTGAAGGAGCCGCGTGAAGCTTTTTCCATATCTCGTGCTTTCCAGCAGGGAGGCTTCCTTGAACACTTACACCGCTTTTCCCATTGTTGGCAGTTTTTTTGTTTTTTTTTAATGGATGCACTTGGGCTTTTTATGTTGCTGAATGGTATACGGGTCAGTTGGATCCTTTTATGTTGCTTGAAAAGCATTGGGGTTCGATAGGATCCTCAGGTGTTTTATTTATATAGAGAATGCAGGACAGTATAGTAGACTAGAGGAGGTTTAAGCTGTAGGGCCCAGTCCCTGCGAGTCTAGAAGTTCTTCAGTGTCAATATGTAGTGCTGTCGAGAGCTCTAGGACTGCTAGTAATTACCGACACTGGGCGGTATCTGTATCCTCTCCTAAGGCAGAGGTGACTTGGAAACGGACATGTATATTCGAGTGATCCAGAGGTTAATATTTGAAGTCTCGATCCATGCTGGTTTTCAATATATTGTATACATTGTAGCGAGATACTGTATCCATATTAGCTAAGGCAGGTGGCAATTCTTCCCCCCTCGGGTGGGTTGCTCAGTTCTTTCTCAAATAAAAAAAGTATCAATAATGTTCTAGACAAACAAAACATAAAAATGAATAGCATGGTTTTGCATAAATGGGAGCAATAAAACTGTTACTTGTGCAACAAACCAATCATCTACTGAATTCAAAACACATACTTGCACATTATTTTCACTGGCTGTAAATTATATTATTTGTTGTACAGAAGAAATGATGCATTGTATTAATGGAAAAACACAAGAAAACAAAGAACTACTTCTCCACATTCATAACAATGGAGGTTTAGCTCACAGCCTTGCAATTTTACAGAATAAGTATATCTCTTCCTGAGGAAGCTAGAGATAAGTTACATTTGCACTCAGGTACAGAGCCCATGGTTTGAAGCTGAATTTCGATGATTTTCAGGAAAAAAATTAAACACATGAATGAGTGTAGCTCATGCACAACAAATAAACATGCACTTTTCTAAAATACACCAAGCACTCTTGTTAATGTAGGCTAGTTGTGCTAACTAAACTAAAACTATATTAAGCACCATTTATTATAAAATATTTTATTTTCACAGGTGCTTTCGGCAGGACACATTGTATTCACACTCACTGGTGGAAAGTATGTTTCTTGCTATTCCGGCATGAATAATCAGCTTGGCATTTCAGTGAGTGTTAATTTGAGCACATTATCTGGTTTCTGTAGATTGCTCTGTGAATATGCCACGTTACCTGGCATGCTTTTTTAACGCATGCCATTACAACGCGGTCATTACAACGACCGCGTAACAACGCATGTCATTACTCCGCATGTCAATCAATCAATCAGTTAATTTGTAAAGCGCACTACTTACCCGTAAGGGTTTCAAGGCGCTGGGGGGGGGGGTGCCGGTGCTACTGGTCGAAAAGCCAGGTCTTGAGTTGTCTCCTGAAGGTCAGCAGGTCTTCGGTTTGTCTTAGGTAGAGGGGGAGGGTGTTCCAGGTCTTGGCGGCGCGGTGGGAGAAGGACCTGCCTCCAGAAGTGGTTCTACGGATACGCGGGACCGTGGCCAGGGCGTGGTCAGCGGAGCGGAGTTTCCTGTTGGGTACATACAAGGAGAGTCGACTGTTTTGTGGAGTGCCTTGTGTGCATGGATCAGGAGCTTGAAGGAGATTCTTCTGTCAACGGAGAGCCAGTGCAGGTTCCTCAGGTGGGGGGTGATGTGGTCGCGGTGCGGGACGTCGAGGATCAGGCGTTCAGAGGCGTTCGGGATTCTTTGTAGTCTGTTGATGAGCTTGGACGAGGCTCCGGCGTAGAGGGCGTTTCCGTAGTCGAGTCTGCTGCTGACTAGGGCCTGGGAGACTGTTTTCCTCGTGTTTGTCGGGATCCATCTGTAGATCTTGCGGAGCATGCGGAGGGTTTTGAAGCAGGTGGAGGAGACTGCGTTGACTTGTTTGGTCATGGTGAGGTTTGAGTCGAGGATGACTCCTAGGTTGCGTGCGTGGTCGGTAGGGGCCGGGGGGGTTCCCAGTGATGCGGGCCACCATGAGTCATCCCATGCTGAGGGGTTGGACCCGAGGATGAGGATCTCTGTCTTGTCTGAGTTCAGCTTAAGTCGGCTCTCCTTCATCCAGTCGGCGACGGCCTTCATTCCCTGGTGGAGGTTGGATTTGGCGGTGAGAGGGTCCTTGGTGAGGGAGAGGATCAGCTGCGTGTCGTCAGCGTAGGAGATTATGTTGAGGTTGTGCTGTCGGGCGATGCATGCTAGTAGTGCCATGTAGGCGTTGAACAGCGTCGGGCTGAGGGAGGATCCCTGTGGGACGCCGCTGATGATCTCGGAGGCTTCGGACCGGAATGGGGGAGGCGGACTCTGAGTTCTGCCGGAGAGGAAGGAGTTGGTCCAGTCCAAGGCCTTCTCCCGGATCCCTGCGTCTTAGAGGCGCTTGCGTAGTGTGTGGTGGCAGACGGTGTCGAAGGCGGCGGAGAGATCCAGGAGGATGAGGGCCGCCGTCTCGCCGTTGTCTAGAAGGATCCTGATGTTGTCTGTGGCGGCGATGAGGGCGGTCTCGGTGCTGTGCTTGCTGCGGAATCCTGATTGGGAGGGGTCCAGGATGTTGTTGTCTTCGAGGAGACGGGTGAGCTGGATATTAACTATCTTCTCGATGACCTTTGCTGGGAACGGAAGCAGGGAGATGGGCCGGAAGTTCTTGAGGTCGCTCGGATCCGCCTTGGGTTTCTTGAGTAGGGCGTTGATCTCTGCGTGCTTCCAGTTCTCAGGGAAGGTAGCGGTCTCGAAGGAGAGGTTGATGATGTTGCGCAGGTGGGGTGAGATGGAATTGCCGGCTTTGTTGAAGATGTGGGGTGGGAGAGGGTCGGACGGGGATCCGGAGTGGATTGTGCCCATGGTCTTGATTGTGTCCTCGATGCTCACGTTGGCCCAGGTTGTCAGGGAGTCGTGGACGGTGGGGTGCGGTGGGTCCGGTGCGACGAGGCCCGCAGGGGTTGTCCGGGGTTTGAAACTGTCATGGATGTCGGTAATTTTTCGGTGAAAGAAGGTGGCGAGGGAGTCGCACAGGGCTTGCGATGGCGGGATGTCGTTGGCGCTGGAGCTGGGGTTGGAGAGTTCCTTCACGACATTGAAGAGCTCCTTGCTGTTGTGTGCGTTGTTGTCAAGGCGGTCTATGAAGGAGGTCCATTTGGCGGTCCTGATGAGGTGGGGGTGGTTGCGGATGGCGTCTTTGTGGGCAGCTCGGCTGTCCGGCGTCTTGTCGCTGTGCCATATGTTCTCCAATTTCCGGCAGGTGCGCTTTGAGTCGAGGAGTTCCGGGGTGAACCAGCTGGCTCTTTTGCTGGTGTCTCTGTTGGTGTTTTTTTCAGCGGGGCTACGGTGTTGGCGCAGTCATTCATCCAGCATTCAAGGGTGAGTGCACCATCATCGGGGTTGGTGGGGTTGTTCGGAGGGTTGAGTGCGAGGCTTGTTTGTAGTTGTTCTTCAGTGACTTTGCCCCAGCAGCGGCGGGGGATCTGTAGGGTGCGGTGGTGTGTGAGGGGTTTTCGGAAGAAGTGGATGCAGTGGTGGTCTGTCCAGGTGAGTTCGGAGGCGTGGCTGAAGGTGACGTGGGGGCTTGAAGAGAAGATGGCATCAAGTGTGTGACCGGCGATGTGGGTCGGTGTCGTGACGAGCTGTTTTAGTCCGAGGTTGTCGATCAGGGTGGAGGAGTTGTTGTCGTTGTTGTTCTCCAGATGATAGTTCAGGTCTCCGAGGAGGATGTAGTCGGTGGAGGTCAGCGCGTGCATGCTGATGAGGTCAGCGATGGAGTCGCAGAATTGAGGCCGGGGTCCTGGCGGTCTGTAGTCGAGGGTGCCTCTTAGGGTGGTCTTGGGGTCCATGTGGATCTGGAAGTGCATGTGTTCAGCGGTGCTGAGGTTGTCGTTGGTGTTTGTTGAGACCCTGATGGTGTTTTTGTGGACTATGGCGATTCCTCATCCGGCCCCGTTGGTGCGGTCTCTGCGGGTGATCTTGTACCCGTCGGGGATGGCTATGGCGATGTCTGGCGAGGAGGCTTCGTTTATCCAGGTCTCGGTCAGGAAGGCGACGTCCGGGGATGCGTTGTCGAGTAGTTCCTCGAGCTCGTCGGCGTGTTTGCGTGCGGAGCGGGTGTTGATCAGGATACATCTAAGCTGGTTGGGTTCCGTCGTGGCGGGTGTCTCGGTGCCTTCGAGGCAGGAGAAACTGCAGTTCAGGTAGGTGAAGGGACCGTGGGTGCGCTTCGGGGTGGCCTTGCAGCAGGTGTGGGTCCTTCCTTGGTTGAGAGCGACGAGGGTGTTGGCGTCATAGCGAAGGCGGTCTTCGTGACTGGTGCGGGGGGCAGGGGTTCTGGCGCTGAGCGCGGTCCAGGCGCAGACGGGAGGTGTGTTGCAGGGGCAGCGAATGGGCGCGGAGGGGGCGGGGCCGCAGGGGAAGCAGCGGGAAGGAGGCAGGCAAGGGGCAAAGATCAAGAGGGCACAGAAGTCAGAATAACGGGGCACAGAAGTCAGAATAACGGGGCACAGAATCAAAAAGGGGGCAACAGCAGTCAGAAAAACGGGGCACAGAATCAGAGAAAGGGGGCACAGAGCAAAACAGTGAGCGGGGGCAGGGGGACACAGAAGAGGAGCGGGCAGACAGAGATATTGCACAGCAGAGCGGATACGAACCTAAGGCCTCCACTGGCCACCAGGGATGAGGCGCAGGTGAAAGCCTGCGGGTGGTGGAGGGCCTCAACTTCGGCAGCGGTCAGTAATCCTCAGTGGGGGTGCAGGCGGAGTTGCGGCGCGGGCGACCTACCAGGAAGGTCAAGGGTCGCTCCCTTCAGAAGAACGAGTTGCTCTAGGAGGGGCGTTGGATGTTGGAATAGTATAATTTACTATTCCTACTGCAGTCTGTGCAACAGTAGGAAAGGTGTTGGATTTTAAATCCAACACCTTCTGAACCCAAGAGCAAGCTGTTGTTCCGACTTGCGGAGGAATGGCATGCGTTGTAACGACCACCTTGTAATGGCATGTGGTGTTGCGGTTTCGTGGTGAACAATGTTTACCTTGCTCCGTAGGTCCTTCTCAACTGTCTATGTCATCTTGTTGATATTCAGGATGGTTCAAGTTGTACAGGAGAGTATTCTGACTTTGTGGTGTTTTAGTTTCAGCCCATACCTATCCATATTTTGTGTGTGCATATCAACAGTACAAATCCATATTTATTTTGGTTTTGTAACACTGTAAAGCTGCAAATAGTTGAAATCAACATTTGATCAACCAATCAGCTTGATCATAATTTTAGTAGTATACACAGCCAGATAGGGGTTGGTACTTGACCAAAAAAGCTTTGGGAAAGCCAGTCACTCATACTTTTAGAGCTGATGCCTACTAGCTTTGTCAATGCGTTTAATTATTATAATTTGTAGGTCAGGCACTAGCCAAGAACATTTGACTTTACTAAAATTATATGTATATTATACTTATTTCCACCCAGCTCTCTCCATCAAATGGTTTATTATCATGTCACTCACATATTTTCCACCCACTGGAGCACACAGAATGGGGCAGTGGTTCGGCCCACTTCAGTCACTGGCTAACTTCACTGATGGACTGAATTCTGCCTTTTCAAAAGTAGCCCTCCACATACAAAGTAGTTTTCTAAAGTTACAGGGACTACAACGGCACTGTGTGCATTTTGATATCAAAATTGTTTGGGAGGAATGTGTGCTTTTTGAGACAAAAACAATACTTTGGTAATTGGCCAATGTTTTTTAGATTGGCGAGGCCCAACAATAAAGACTAAATTAAAAAAGAATTACACAAAAAAAGACTGATACATGCAAAAGGCTGGTGGTTGGCCGAAAAAGTGTCAACTGTACTGGCAGACAATGCCGGACCTATTGGCTTTGCCAATGCGCATTAAGTTATGTCTGCTATTTCCGGGTCCTTTGTTTAGTTATTAACTGTGGGAAGCATGTGTATTGTTATAACACACGCGCTACGTTACCAAAAAGTACATCAAGGTAGAGGTGTATGAGAAACTAAAAGCTTGAGCAAGACTTTGAGTTCAGCTTGAGGTCTGCTTGGAACCTCAAGCCTAAGGGGATCTGAGCTTTCATATAGCGTCTGTCTCCCACCTACACTCCATCCTTATGTGTCAAAAACGTTAAGGTTAACAGTAACCTTTGGTGTAAAATGGGCAAGAGTGACACTCATTTAAGGGCTGGACTGTACAATGTGAAACTAGAAAACCCAAGATTAACCCCCAGCTTCTCTGCTTCATAAGATTGTGTGACCCTTGACAAATACTTAAAAAGGAAGTATAATGCAAAATAAAGCATCACATAGGAGAACAATTTTAAACATGTAAGATTATGATGTGCAAAGTATGAAAACTTCTTTAAAACGTTTTTTAATAGATTATAATGTTACTCAGGGCTTTAAGTGGGATGAAGGGGTCTCAAATACGGGTGTGGTCGATGTAATTAAGGGCATGGCTTTAAACACTTAAGCTAAAAATCTGTACTTAACATAGTGTGCTGCCCCACTGGTATTTTGCTGCTGATGTCCATACATACAGATATATAACACAAGTAACTTTACACCTACAAGAAGCCAGGACTATTGACTTTGTCAAGATTTGCAATTTGAATGAGATAAATAAGCAACAACTATGACTTTGTTGTATATAATATTGAAAATACTGCAGTTCTTGTAGGCAAGGTTGTGGCAATTGGCTAGAGATGCTGGCTTTTGAGCTGAGAAAACAGGTTGAAGTTAGTTGTCGGCTCAACAACCGGTGATTAAAAAAATGAATGTCTTTATGTAATGTAACTGGTGTGCATGTAACCCGCTTCAATAACTTCAGCTGAGTTTGTACTATACAAAAATGAAAAACCAGTCTCTTTGAAGTTACATCAAAAGGAGTGAAGGGTGGTACAGCTGTATAATTAAAGGTTTTTTTTCTCATCTTGAGGGTGAGAGCTACAATGGAGAGCAGGAGAGGGTCCCCTCTCAGTGTCTGCTTGTAAGAACTTCTGGTGCTCAACACAGGCAGGACCCAGCACACTCAAAGCCCTGATGTTGCTCCAACTAGAAATCGAGGCCGTACATTAAAGTGTACACTTGGCAAGTGACTTGCTCCTTAGGTCTCCAATGCGATTGTTAGCGGGGAAGTAGGGGAAATCCCAATGTTTTAAAACTATCACTTTTAATAAATGCTTCTAATTGCAGCGATATAATTAGATTTACTAAGGAGAAACGCCTCTGCATGTTCAAGAAGTACATTTTTTTATTTTTTGAGGAAAGTCTGTCATATTTCTACAAGATGTTTGTTGTATGTTTTACATGGCAACTATTTCCAGGTTTCGGTTCGTACATGCTTTAGCCAGGTCCTGCACTCCCTTTAATTTGTATGCTCTCCCACGTCTACATTTTATTTAGGCCGATTTATATAGAGCGAACTCGACCCGAAGGTATTGGGGCGCCGAAACATGAGCACCAGTTACGTTACACAAAGACACATTCATTTATGGTAGGCATGAGAAAATTAAGTGAGGAGCTCGTCGAGAAGGGCGTGATGAGCCAGCAGGGTGCTAATCTGATGAGCTGTGAAATCATTTTTCCAAGTTGTACAGCCTCCCCTGTATCTACTTCCTGTGAAATAAAAACATGGTGTTAACTCACCTTTGTGCAAGATAAACAGCACCCCTTCCTCCCATTTAGTCTATATTCCATACACTTATACATAACAAAGTTTTTACGATGTTTCGACATGGTTATACAACATAATTATATTGGGAACAGTGTTAGCTCTCTTTACAGGAGCTTTCTCTGCCAACCGCCAACCCTCGGCTTGGAGCAGTAATCGCTTCCGGGCGGCTGAGGCGGCGTCTTCCGGGGTAATGTGAGTTCTCACATCCGTTTGACCGCGCAGCATTTCCTCATGAAGGTCCTTCCTTTTTAACCAATTGCAGGATTTATAGGGCGGTACTGTCGCGTAGGACTGCCCCCTCCCTTGTCACTCAGCATAATTTCTACCTCTAATCGCTCCTGCTTTAGTGCTCGTACTGATTACAATTTCTAATCTAAGGTGACATAGAGGCTATTTATTTGGATCTATAAAACCCTCATTCGGGCGTCAGGAGGTGAGTTACATTTCCCGGATTCACCTGTTAGATTCGGGAGTTTGGTTTGTTTTAGTACCTTTAGTCAATATATAATTCACCCGAAATTGCTGTAAAGTACCTGAGTTTTGTTATTCGAACTTCGTTCCCCGTATAATCAATTTGAAATACCTTAGAGACACTGTTCCTGTAGAAACTGCTTTTACTGTTCGAAAATTGTTGTCATTTTCAGCATTGTCTGGTATCAGCCCTTTAGGATGGATGTAAAAGGTTGGTGGGAGTCTCAAAAAGAAGCATAGACTTAATAATGTGTCCAGTCGAGAGCCGTGCGCTGCGTAGTCAAGGGTGCACCTTTATGCATGTAACTTGGAATCCTTTGCGTCACATAATATGCCACATGGCCAGTAATTGTGTGCCACTGTGAGTTTTCTATATCGTTATATCGTATCCAGACATATCCAGGGCTGGGCAGGCATTTTATTCCACTGGGCATTTCCGCTGTGGGCTGGAGCCAGTGGAGGCCGTTTTTGAAAGCCAGTGCTGCTCCTTGTACCTTTGTCACTCCCCCAGCTGCCCGAGGGTATTGCAGAAGGCACGGGGAGGCTTCATGGAAGAGAGTGGGAAAGGAGAGACAAAGCAATAGGCAGAAGAGCAAGAGGTGAGAGAGAATGGGATGAAAAGAGGGAGCGGCGCTGGTTTGAGCATTTTTTGCCAGGGCTGCTTTTGGTTCTCCAGTCTAGCCCTGAATGTATCACACAGCAACAAGATATGCCTGAAATAATCCAAAACCTATTGGCTTTACTTGTTAGCAATAACAGATAAACGTGTAACATAAAATGATAATGCTCCCAATAAATAGAACTGAAAATGTTTCAAATCTGTAATTATGAGGCTGGATTAAGCATTGCTAATGTCTGTGGAATAGCTAGTTGTTTCTGGAGTGTCCCAATCACAATTGTTTTCCCCTTCAGACCACTTTCCTCTGTAGTCTTTCACTCTGTTAGACACACCTTTTTTTCTCCCACATCTTTCTGAAATATTCCAGCTGCTTGGCTCATCCATCATGTCATTGCTTCATGTTACTGTTTTTCATTATGCACATACTTCCTATGGCCACCTCCCTTGCACCATTCCCTCTCACATACACACATTCTCCTGTCTCCTCATCTGCAAGCATAGCGTTTTCTTTTACTTTTGTTGGGAGGTAAAAGTTCTCTGCATGGCAAGAAACCTGTAACCCTGCCTTGAGTGCCCAACTATACTGTTTTCTGGATCCCTAATGCTGATTTTTTTGGCCCTAGGTTAACACTGATCATATGTGTGCACCATGACTGTCTCACTGATTGCAGTTGTGTTGGACCCGGAGGGGTGCCCAAAGTGCCACCCTCATAGTGGTGAAAGGCTACCCCTTCACCAGGAGTTAAGCAGCACAAGCACGGTGGTGGTAGCATACCATGTAGTGATAAGTAGTAGCAGGACCGGCTTTAGGGCAGTGCGACAGGTGCAGCCGCACTGGGCGCTGACCTGTGGAGGGGGGCGCTGTGACCTCATGGGGGCACTGTGCTTAGCAATATCTTATGATTGGAGAGACGAGGGTCACATTTGCAGGTGGTAGTGAGAGAATCCGAGGAGGCGGTCATGGGATGTGGGGGCGCCAAAATTGATTGTCGCACCGGGCGCCACCGGCGCTAAAGCCGGCCCTGAGTAGTAGTGAACAGGACCTCTTTACCCTGTGTGAGGCCTACAGCCTCGCTCACCTTTTTTAAAAGTCCCCCTGCTGTGTGCTTAACTCACCCTTGGCCTACATCAGGTACACGCGGAGAGCTGTTCAGTGCAGGAATAGTGACTGTACTGGATGTGTGTGTGCCTGAGAAGGGTATAGAACAGATATAGATCAGTACTGTGCAGTTTATATGTGTGTTTAGGGCATGTCTTGTATGTGTTTTTGCTAGGAATACATTGCATGAGAGATGTAGTGCTATGCAGTGCATGCACAATAAAAGCATATGCTCAGTGTATGTGTGCTTGAAAGAAGAACACTACATGGATGGCGAAGTGTTGTGTAGCAGACACATGGTGAGTATGTGTGCTGGCAGTGTGTGTGTGTTACAGATTGCACACCCTGCTACAGTATAGAAAGTTTCAGTCCTGAACAGAGCATGCAGACTGAATGTGTGTAGTGAATGTATGCATAGTTGTGGTGGTACAATGCATGGAGGTAACAGTGCTGGATTGTAAGAGTGCTGTAAGTGTACACTGAGGAAAGGTGCCTAAAATGGTATATTTCATAGAGGACCATAGTTTCCATTTTAGGAAGCCCAGGCATGCCTGGTGAAGACATGAGGATGAGAAGAATTTTCCCAGACAGATTTGCGTATCGCTGCATTCCTGTGGGCTGGGTGGGACACACTGGAGGAAAGGAGGAAGAGACACTCCCTTTACACTTCAAAAAGGTTGCTTTTTAGTTCGGTGATAGATCACAAGGAAGAAGCCTGGACACATCTCAGGAAAGGAGAGGCGCTGATAAGGGAATCAAATAGAGTAGGGCTGGGAGTCTGGGATTAACCTTTTGATGCACTATCACTGTGGCTGATAGACAAGTGTGAAGAACTTTGGTCATTCCATGACTTGGGTTGTGGGTCAATCAACTTTAGACTCTTGCTTGCTGTGACAGATATCCTTTCAGGATTAATGAAGAAAAGGAAAAATTTACACTTTATAAAGAAGCTGAACCCCAACATAAAACTTAAAAAGACTTGAATCCTAAATCACGTGTGGTGAGTGGAAAAGGACTATAAGTAGGGGAATTCGCAACCCCAAAATGTATAATCTGCCAAGCAGCCAGACGGGCTGTGTGAGGAGGGTAATCTCTGCAAGACATCTGCCTGTGACCAGGACTGGGGCCAAATGGCTGCTTGTCTCCCTGCTGGGTGAGGGGACTTCAACCAGGAAACTAAGATCGCCTTCCCTTTAGCCCCAGCGTCTGCCTGCATGCCAAGACCAGTGTGCCCTATGGGAAAGAGGAGAGCGTTGGAGGGAGCGAGTTCCAGTGGGTAGGCCTCCTGTGAGGACTCCCTATGTAAGGTGTGACAATTCGGGTGTGCATCGATAGAGCCGTAGCCCTTGTACAGAAGTTTCAGCTCAGCACCCTCCCTATGCCAGGAGAGGGCCCCCGTGGACTAAGCCATGAGCTAAGTGCTATGCATGAATGGACGAGCCCATCCTGCAAGACCTTCCTCATTAAGTTGGGATAGTGCTGCCCCATATCATGCTCCAAAGCATCTGAACGATAAAGTCCTGGGAGAAGTCTCGATCATTGAGCACAGGAGTTGTGCACATGGCCTGGTTAATGGAGTCAAATGCAGTTTGGCATGCCTCTGTCCAAATCGCATTTCTGGGCTGCTTCTTCGATATCCACTCTGTCAAGGGGACAACAATGGTGCCATATCCCTTGACAATGGACTTGAGGCCCAAGTGTGCTCTGATCTCAGTCTGGGTTTAGTAGGGCAGCCAGGCCATGATGGTTTCTATCTTGGGCTGAAGGGGTTGCACCTTCCCCCTGCCCACCAGGTGTCCCAAGTGCACCACAAGCCCCTGCACTATCTGGCACTCGATCAGCTCACCATCCCGGGGTTGGGGGTGAGCATCGGTCTTAGTTACTGAATGTAGCCCTCTATAAGCTACACAGATCCTCCGTTCAGATGTGGTGCCCGGTGGGGCAGCTTTTGGTACTAGAACCACAAGACTGGACCATGGGCTACTGGATGATTCTATCACCCCCATCCCCAGCATCTTAGACACTTCAGCCTTGATGCGGGACCTCACCTTATCTGACAACCTGTAGGACTTATTCTTAACGGGGAGCATGTCCCATGTGTTCACATCAAGGGTATCAAGGTGGGTAGTCCCACGGATAAGGCAGAACAGAGCAGAGCATTGCCCCAGCATGTGGTAGCAGTCTCTCTGTTGTTGAGGAGTTAGAGTGGGAGGAAAGGATTACTCCCTCCACTAACCCATCTTTCTCCTTAGAGGCTAAGATGTCAGGGAGAGGTTCACTCTCCTCTCCCTCTTCACAATCTGCCACCATCAGCACAGTGAACTCAGACCTTTCAAAGTGGGGTTTCAGGCGATTTACATATTGCACCCTGTGGGGTTGCCTAGAAGTCTTGAGGTCCACCAGATAGGTGGCCTTACCCTTTCTTTGAATGACATCATAGGGCTCATTCCAGCGATCCTGGAGGGCCTTGGTGTCTACCGGCTCCATCACCCACACTTTCTGACCAGGTTGAAACTCCACAGTGGTAGAATGTTTGCCATACCACTCCTTCATGACTTACTGGCTGGATTCAAGGTTACTAGAAGCTTGCTTCCATAAATTAGCCATCTGGCTTCTGAAGGCTAGCATGTTGCCCACTACATCCTGGGGTACCTTCCTGGGAGCTTGCTCCTTCCCTTCTTTCACCAGACTCGGAGGTCCTCTGACTGGGTGCCCATACAACAGCTCGAAGTGGCTCAAATCCACTCCTTTCTGTGGCTCCTCTCTGGAAGCAAACAGGCATGGTAAGAGGATATCCCACTTTTTTCCCCAGGGCCTCCGGCAGGCCTCCAATCATGCCCTTCAGGGTCCTGTTGAACCTCTCAAGTAACCCATTGGTTTGTGGACGGTAAAGGGTGGAGAACCTGTAAGTTACCCCACACTCCTTCCACATTGACTGCATATCATTAGACATGAAGTTTGTTCCACTGTCAGACACTACATTCTTGGGGAAACCCACTTGGGAAAAAATCTCCATCAGGGCCTTTGTCATTGCGAGTGCAGTAGTCGTCCTCAGATGGATTGCCCCTGGGTACCTAGTGGCATAATCCACCAGAACCAGGATAAACCTGATACATTTTGGGGATCCATAGGCCCTACAATGTCAATGCCAACCCTCTCAATGGGGGTGCTAGTGACAGGCAAGGGATTTTAGGGAGGCATTCAGGCTCTGCCCTGTCTTCCCACGACCTTGTAGGCCATGCAAGTCCTTCAGTACGCATCTGAGGAAGTCTTGATCCTTGGCCAATAGAAGTGGGGGACAAACCTTGCAAAGGTCTTGTCTTGGCCTAGGTGTCCTGCCAGGAGGATTTCATGAGCCAGCTCCAGTTGGAATGGATGTCCCATGCCCAGAAGCCTTAGGCTCACCGTACAGGAGGTTGTCCTCCCAGTAAATGTGGTGACTACCAGAGGCGTCACCTACTGCTTGGGTTGCAGCCTGTTGCTTCATGTCCTCAAAGGTTGGGCACTAACTTTGTGCCCTACAGAACTTCACCCTGGTGTGTCTACCTTCCATGTGCCATCCAGCAAGCTCAGGCAGGTCACCAGGAGAAGCAATGTCCTCCTCAGTGGACTCTGGGGCGGCCACCCATCTCAATGGAGGTAAATTCAGGGACTGGTTTGCCACGCCCTCTGTCTCTCCCCTTCTTAGTAGCTGACTGGGACTTTGTTCCAAGTTCCAGCCCTTCTTGACTCCCTTCCCAAGCAGCCATGGACCTTGTTGTTGCACAGATCCACTCAGGATCTCCACATGAGCCTTAAGTTCCACTTCCTTCCAGGTAGTGTGCTCAAGGTCATTACCCAACAAACAGTCCTCTGGTATGGCAGGGCTCACTGCAACTTTCAGAAGACCTAAATTCCCCCCCCCCTACTAAAATGGAGCAAGGGCCACTGGATAGTGACTCTCTCTTTTGTCAGCTACCACAACTGGAATGCATTAGGAATTACCTGCTCTGGGGAAACTAGCTGACTCCTTACCATAGTCATACTGGTTCCTGTATCCCTCAGAGCCTCCACACCTTGCCCATTGAAGGTGACCCATTGTCTATACTTTGTAGCGTCACATGTTTCTTAAGAACCATCTTGCAGTCACCCTGGGATACTAGGGTAACTTCACTAAACTATCCCCCCCCCCAATAACTGGGAAATCCCTCCTTCAGCACTGTGCTAACCACCCCTGGAATCATTCCTCCAGTGGGAGGTTGTGCTCTTTTTGGACATATGGAAACCCATTTGTAGCGTCCATACTCCATGCACTCATAGCACTTGGGAGTTCGGAGCTGCTGACTTTTGTCAGGGGAGTTTTTCTTCTGGTCGCCAGATTGGAAATGAGAACCAGACCCTTTCCCCTGTGAGTTATTTTGGGAGCCTGAAGAGAACTGCTTCTTTTTATCTCCCCCACCTCCTTCCTCTGATGGGAACCATGACTACTCTTTTTGGAGTCCACCTTCCCCCGATACCTTCTTGGACACTCTGGTGCTGACCCATAGGTCCGGCTCCTCAGCAAGCTTCCTGGAGTCAGTAAGCTTGCTTTCAACCAGATGTTGGCGCAACTATGGAAAACAAGTATGTAGAATGTGCTCCTTTAAAAGCAAGATGTACAACCCTTCATAATCATCTACTTTGCTGCCCCTCGCGCAACCAGTGCCATACCAGAATCAACCAATAAATCCATCCATGTTTGTGTAGAGAGTTTGTGACTGGCCCTGAACCGTTGCCTGTAATTCTCAGGGGTCAACTTAAACTTGCTGACTGAAATCGTCTTCATGTCAGTGTAGCTGGTCTGGTCCAACGCCTCTAATATAAGGAGTATGTCTACTATGGGCATGAACCGCCAAAGACTACCCCTCCCCTCCCCCAAACTCTTCTGGAACACTGTACACTTTTAGTGCCACTTAATAGACTGCCAACCATTTATCTAGGTCATCCCTCACTTTATAACTGGGTACTGTATCTTTTGGGATATGACATCTGGACTCTTGTGTAGACAGTCCAGGTATGCTTCCACCAATATTGTTTTGCTGGAACCCACTCGTAGGGCTCTAATGTCCAGATCTATGAGGTTCAGCTCTTGGGCCATTTTCCTCTCCTCCAGGGCCAGCCTCTTCTCAAGAGCTTGCTCATTTACTAATTGGGCAAGGGCCTGCTCTTTCTCTAGTTTGGCAAGGGACAGTGCCTGCTCCTTGTCACTCTTGGCAAGGGCCTGCTCCTTTTCCAATTTCAATTTTGCAAGCTCAAGTTTATCACCTCTCCTCCCTTCTGTCCTCTAGTTCTACCAGGTACAGGTTCTTAGATGACACACTGCTGCCTGGCCTTGAGTGGACTTACAGTCCTGGGAGGAGAGTGCTCCCCTCCTGTCTCTGCAGCATGACAAGACCCTCAGTTAGGTCCTGATATGATTTATCCTCAGAATCAGACCCCTTCATCCTCCTTTACATTTGGGTGGGCAGCTGTCCATGCTCTTAAGGGTTTCTGTAGCTCTGCGCTCTTGGCACTTTCCTTATGAAAAACCCTTATCTCCTTGGAGAACTCCTTGAGCTGGGCCAATGTGTATGCATCCAGATTGGCCAGCTCGAATTCCAATTTGCCAGGCAGGACCACAGACTTTGCAGAAAAAATGGGACTTGGGGAAAAATACTTTGGAAAAAACAAAAAATGTCAAATCTGGGAGAATTGAAAAAGGCTTGAATTGGTCTCAGTACAGAGTTGTAGTGAACAATTACTTACTCTATGGTATTGCACAAACAAAAGTCCTATCCTCACCACAGATCACCAATGTTAGAAATGGGATCCCTAATTGGCTGAGGTATGCACCTAGTCCAGGCAGGAACCACCAGGATGCGTCGATCTGCGTCACTCATTGAAGGCGATGCGTCAGTTTCGAAGACGGGTACTAGAGTCGAGCGGAATTGAGTGATGCACTGGATGCTGCCACACAGTCGAGGGAATGCATCGATCTCACCAAGCTGCAGTTGTGGCGATTCCCTGTCTGATGCGTCAGTCCCTGGAGGCAAAGCACTGGCTCCAAGGCGATGCGCTGACTTTACTCCCACAACCGGGTGGATGCGCCGGTTCTTCTACATGCAGATTTGTATTGCAGAGACGCTGTCAGTCACACAGAGCAGTAAGGTAAGAGAAATGTCCACTTTCAAAAAGTGGCGTTTCTGAAACAGTAATGTTAAATCCAACTTCACCAGTAAGAAGGATTTATCATTAGCATTCCTAACTTATGAAGCATGAAAATGCTACTCCTCTCAGATCAAGAATTATATCTTAAAAGTATATTAAGGAATTCCCAATGCTAGCCTGCAGAGGAGTAGGCCTCACAGTAGTGAAAAATGAATTAGGCTTTTTGTCACTAACAGGACATGCAAATCCTAAAGGTACACGTCCTACCTTGTACTTACATACCACCCTGCCATTAGCATTACTTGGGGCCTACCTTAGCTGTGACTTATAAATGTAATAAAAGGGGAGTTTAATGCTTGGCAAGTAGTTTTAAATGCCAAGTCAAAGTGGCAGTAAACTGCACACACAGTCAGGTTTGAAAGGCTACTTCTGTAGATGGCACAATCAGTGCTGCAGCCCAGTAGTAGCATTTGTACAGGCCCTGGGTATATGGTATATCACTTTACCAGAGACTTACCAGTACATCAAATATGCCAATCATGTAGACACCAGTTTCCTCATGTTTACGGGAGAAGCACAAGCACTTTAGCACTGGTTAGGAGTGGTAAAGTGCTCAGAGTCCTAAGGCCAACAAAAAGAATCCGGAAAACACGAGGAAAAGGGATTAAAGTCTGGGGGATGACCACCCTAAGGATGCTAGGTCTAACAAGCACCATATACACTTGACTAAATCCTAAAGAGTCAAAGGGGAACACTTGAGCATAGCCTAACAGAGCATTCCCTGAGTGCAGCCACCAGTCAATGGGAAAATAACCCTGAACATATTACAAGAAGGAGGGTGGGACAGGGATTTACTGGACAACTTATTGAGCGCTGACTTTAAGGATTTGTGTTGTTGCTTCAGAATGTCGTATTCGTATGCTTGTGTAGAATTAGAAGAAAAATACTTATTTTTCTTATAAAAGCAAGTATTTGACTGGACATTGATTGATTTATTGTTTATTCTGTTTGCACTTTGAGTTATGGGTCCTGTTCCTTGTCCTGTATCTATACTCTCCCCAAGGCAGATCCTTGACTGCTCGACCACAGCTAAGACTGAGAGACAAGTGCTGAAGGGGTATGTGGCACAGTTGAACAAGAGTATCAGGAGTAAAAGGCCTCAACCACCACAGTTGGGCCCAGTAACCCCTACGTGCTCACCCCAAGCTACCCTACTTCAATCTGCCCTACTTCAATCTACCCCACTCTAACCCAATCTACTGCACTCCACTCGAATCTACTCTAACTCACTCCACTCAACCTAACCCAGTCAACACTACCCCACTACACTCTTCCCCACTCTACCAAAATCTACTGCACTCCCCTCAAATCTACCCAACTCTGCTCTAATCTAGCCACTCTACTTCAATCTGCCCCACTCCCATCCACCCCAATCCACCCCATTGCAGTGTACTCCAATCCACTCTACCCAACTTCACTTCAATCTACCCCACTCTACTCCCCTCCAATGTACCCTAGTCCAATTTACCCCACTTCATTCCAGTTTACCCCACTCCACTGCAATCTATCCAACTCCTCTCCATTGTAATCTACCCACTCTACTCCAATCTATCCCACTCTACCACAATCTACCATACTCCAATCTACCCCACTCAAACCTACCCCACTCCACTCTACCACACTCCACTCCACTCTACCCAAATGTTTCCCATTCCAATTCATTCCAATCTACTCCACTCCATTCTGATCTAACCCAGTCCATCCCACTCCAATCTACCCCATCCCAGTCCACCCCAATATGCCCTACTTTATCTACCCCTCCCCATTCTATCCCACCCCAATGTACACCTATCTACTCCACTCCAATCTACCCCACTTCACCCCCTGCAGTCTACCCCTCCCCTCCCCACTCCAATCCACCCCACTCCAATATACCCCACCCATCCCAGTCTACCCCGCACCACTATCCAACACCACTACAACCACCTCCACTCCAATCTACCCGAATCCAAACTACTCGACACCTATCTGTCACACTCCAATCCATCCCACGCCACCCCACTTCATTCCAATCTACCCTACCATAATCCATCCAATCTACCCCACGCTACGCCAGTCTACTCCTCTCCACTCCAATCTACCCAACTCCAATCTGCCCCAATCAACTCCAGTATATCTCACTCCAAACTACCCCACTCTCGTCCAAAGTACCTCACTCCTCACAAGTCTAAACAACTCCGCTACAGTCTGCCCCACTCCACCCCAATCTACTACACTCCAATTTTGTCCACTCCAAGCTACCCCAGTCTACCCCACTCCACCCCACCCTACACCATTGTGATCTATCCCACTCCCCCAATCTACCTTACTCCACTCCAATCTACGCCACTACAAAATACCCCAATCTACCCCCACTCATTCCATTCAACCCTACTATACTCCACTCCAATCTATCCGACTCCACTCCTGTCTACTCCACTCCACCCCAATCCACCCCACTCCAGGCTACCCCAATATAGCCCACTCCACCTTTACCTATCCTCCCCTACTCCACTCCAATCTACTCCACTCCAGTCTACCCCACTCTAATCTACCCTACTCCACTCCAATCTGCCCTAGTTAAATCTACCCCACTCCAGTCTACCACGCTACTCCACTTTATCCCAATCCACCCCACTCCAATCTACCCCAACCCATCCCTGTCTACCCCACACCACTCCAATCTATTCCACTCCCCCAATCTACCCCACTCCAGTCCACCCCAATATACCCTGCTCGAATGTACCACTCCTCAATCTACCCCACTCCAATCTACCTCTATATACCCTACCCCACTCCACTCTTCCCCACTCCAATCCATTCTACTCTACTCTAATCCATCCAGTCTACCCACTGCACCCTAATCTACACCACTACACTCCACACCTATCTACCCCACTACAATCTACCCCGCTCCACTCTTCACCAAACTACACCCACTGCACTCTACACCACTCCACCTCAGTGTACCCCAATTCAAGCTACCCCACTCCGATCTACTCCACTCCAATGTATCCCACTCTACCCAGACCTACCCCGCTCCAGTCACCCATCACAATCTACCCCATACCACTCCAAACTACCCCTACCTACCCCCACTCAATTGTACGTACTATAATCAGGACTCCAAAAATCCACTCGACCGCTCGCATATGCGAGCTAAATTTAACGAGGGCGAGCTGTTTTTAGGTCCTACTCGCCCTTTCTGGAGAGTAGGAAGACAAACTACCTTTTGTCCTCTGTCTGTGAAAACGGAGCAAATGTTACAAGATAACAAGATTTAAAGGCATTTTTATTGCTCACAAAGTTAATGAGCAATAAAGATGCCTTTAAATCTTGTTATCTTGTCACATTTGCTCCGCTTTCAGAGACGGAGGTCAAGTAGGTTGCAGTTCGGTCGAGGAGATTTTTCAAGGTACTAGTCCTGCAGGACTAGTACCATTTTTGGGATTTTTTCGAGCCCTGTATAATCCACCCAGTCTCCCCAACTGCACTCCAATCTACTTGAATTCACACCACTCCACTCTTCCCCAATCTACTCCACTCAAATCTACCCCAGTATATCCCACTCCATTCTACTCCCAATCTACCCCACTCTGATCTACCCCAATCCATTCCACTCCAATCTACCACCCTAGTCGACCCAACTCTCCCACTCCAATCTACCCCAATTCACCCCCCTCCATTCTAACCGCACCCCACTCTACGCCAATCTATCCATCTCCATTCTACCCCAATCAACCTCATTCCACTCTACACAAATCTACCCCACTCTAATCTACCCCACCCCACGCTAGTAACCTTTAGCCATGGTAAATAGCAGCCACACTTGTGTACCACATGGCTAAAACACATTGCCAAAGCCAATAGCCGTCCCATAGGCTTTGCAAATGCTTGCTTAATATGGTTCTAAGTCTCTAGTGCAACAGTGTGAAATTGTACCATGAAATCATCTCTCTTTATTTAAAATATAGCTTAAAAGGCAATTTATGGTACTTCAAGGTCATGATAATATATAGTCACATATACATTTCCAAATAAATAAAAAATAATAAAAATACACAGTGGTTAGAAATTCCTGTCACTCAAAGCTCAAGACATGTAGTTTGGAAACAATGACAAGAAGTCTTTATATTAATTTTGTCCTCTTGACAAGAGACTCCAGCCCTCCTCAAGGACGAACCGTTTTCCTTTCAGCTTACAGTAGCTCAAGAGGATTGTCTGTTGCTGGAAGACACATATTCCAATGTGTAATATATTCAAAATTGTATGTATGATGCAAAGCATTCATTGATGCAACACCTTTACCGTTAGTGTAAGCGTTCCACTAGAACATTTGAACTGAAGCTGCAGTTGTTTTTTACTCTGCACTGTTACTCTTCTAAAAAGTCCCCAGTGCATGTCCTCTGACCCCTAATACTTGTCAAGAGTGTCTATACTCCCAATTGGCTTATTTAATTTGCCTATAGGTCCATAGTATATGATACAAAATAAACCCAGAGCCTGTAAAGTGACATAGCAAAGAGGACTACAGGCCTGCCAACAGTAACTTGGCTTTGCAGGTTTATATTTCAAATTCAACTGGTCAAAATAGCACCCTTTAACAGGACACATTCTCCTTTTTAATATTAATAAGTCCCCTGAAGTAGGTCTTAAATGCCCATGAGGCAGAATGCATGATATTTAAAGAAGGTTGTGTAAAAGTTTAATATTAAACATATCCTTACAGTGACAATGGCCTAGAAGCAGTTAATAAAGTTTATGTCTGCCTAGCAACCAGATAAAAAGTTCTTCCTTGGACTTTTAAATATATTAGTTACAAATCACATTTTTGGGACTAATTGGTGAAGTTGGATTTGTAAGAAATATTTCACAAAAGTTACCTTTAGGCTGCCCAAAGCATCTAGAAGCCCATTTATCGGGGCTTTCAACTGTCGCCCAATAGCTGAATAGCTTGTTGCTTAGGTGTGAATTGGCTGCTAGAGCTAAGACAAAAGGCTTGGATACGGGAAGTTGTCCTGTTCCTCTGACAGGATGCACACCTGGACAGTACCCAGAAACTTAATTATCTTCAAAGGGGCCTGTTCTGTCATAGGCAGAGGTATCTCATACATGGGCCTGCCCCCTTTATTGTCCTTATATCCAGCCAGGCACCAATCCCAGTGGGAAAGGAGCTGTCACCAGAACCCTTTGTGTGTGACTAAAGGGGATGGTTTACTAATTTTCCTGGTCACACCTCTAGAGTGGGCACAGGAGCTCTGCACAGGATAGGAACGGTTCTGCCATTTTTGTTTTAGATAGAGAGGGGCACTGTGGGATTGTTTGGAGAAAGGCACAAATAAACAGCTGCAAAAGCAGGTAGGGTTAGCCCTGGAAACCTTTTCCCTATTGGTCAGCGAGGGGCCAGGCATCACCCCCTCCCACAGTCTAGTTCCAGGTATAAATGTGGCACCTCTGGTAACAAATGTTCAGAACACTACTTGACATGTGGAAGACAAAATAAGGGCTGAACCTACTGTTGTGACCTGTGAGGAGACCTGAGAGGCTGGGCCGGCTCCCACTTGCACCCAGGACAAAGAATGCGGCAGCCGAGTGTCAGTTGGCTGACCTCCTGTTAAGTTACAGGGATTCAAAAGCTGCATAAAGACCCCTTTCCTGAAAAAGCTCTGCTGACCACTTTCAACTGGACTTTGCTGGAGTGAATCCTGATCCCAAGTGCTGTTACTGAGGTCTTGGAACCCTTGGCTGGTGTTAGATTGTACTCCTCCTGCCCAAATTGCAGAAGCTGGGACTTTAAAACTTTTTTGCCAACCTTCTACCTGGATAACCAACAGAGACTGGGATCTCAATTGAAGCCATCACTGTCAACTCGTCAGTGAGCCTCAACTTGCTGGTTTGCCCCACTAAAGGAATTTCTGCTTTCTAGAGACATTTATAAGTAGGAACATAGAGGGCATCACTGGGACCGACGCTGAACAGCATCAGATAGATGTTGTGGCCTTCCTGGGCAGGGACTTTGCTTGAATGGAGATTTCCCGCCCTCATCGATGACCACATGGGACCCCACTTACCAGCAAATTGCTGTCAACAAGCCTCTGCTTCAGATCCAGCTTGCAGCTTGCTCTGCCGAGAACTTGTCGATGACCACTTTTTCTTAATAAAAATGTCTAAGGTAAACTGTCGACTGGGATGAACCTGGTCTGTGTATCCGACTTGTGAGCCATCACAATTGACCTTAACTTTTGACTTTGACCCAGGCTAGCGTGATCAGTTATACACGGTTAGTGCTTTGCACTTTTTGGCTCTGTTTGTATTTGCAATTTTAAAAATTCATAGCTCATGTTACCCTAAGTTGTTGTTTTGCTGTCATTAAGTTCAATAAAATATTCTCTATTGTTCTTAATTGAAGTGGGATTTTGATTGTTTTGTGTTTTATTTGACTTTTTTCACTGTTTTGGTACTCCTAAATGCATTGCACATTTTCTTAAGTTATCCTGTTTGCTCTGTGCTATACCAACCTTTACTGGCTCTAACTCAAAAGCAACATTAAAACTTGTGATGGACTAGAAGCCACCCCAGTTAATCATCCACTTTTGCAAAATACAACTGCTTCCAAAATGCTCCTTGATAGTATACAGATACATGCAGAAGAACGGAAGTACGATGGGGTATTGCATTCAAAAAGTACCCCAAACATATTTGCAATTTAAAAATAATTAGTAAATCTTGCAAATAGGTTTGCTAAGCATGTGTTTGCCTTCAAATTAAAACTTTTCCAAAATATTTGAACTTTAAAAAAAGAGA
This sequence comes from Triturus cristatus, assembly GCF_964204655.1. Lineage (NCBI taxonomy): Eukaryota > Metazoa > Chordata > Amphibia > Caudata > Salamandridae > Triturus > Triturus cristatus. The sequence goes on from NC_140591.1 coordinate 823,242,075, forward strand.
TGACGCTTACTGTTTTGCTAAGTAAGGCTTCATTTGATAAAACATCCTTGATGCTTGACTATATTAAAATAATAAAAAAAACAATAGTAACGGATAAGCAACGTCAAACAAGTATGGGCAAACATAATTTGGGGGCCCGGGCAGAAAAGTTCACCTGCACATTCATGATCTTCCATGGGTGCAGATTTATGAGGCCGAAATTCCCAAGAGTTCATAGAGGTAGGTCGGGAAACCTACAACAACCCAACTTGTTTGTTAAGGGATAGGGTGTTTTCCAACCTTGGAAAAAGGTTTACTTCTGCCCTTGTCCGGGGTAAATGAATGACCTTTTCCAGGATGGGAAGGGGTTGGAGGGTAGTTGGTGTCTACTTTGTAACATGTAAGTTTGAGAGAGTTTCCCAAACTCATACATCATTCCAATCCTAAAACTACCACATCCATCATGCTTCTAGCCCCTTTGAGTAGATTTGCTCGCACGGATATCTTCATGCTTTTCAAATCATCTTATTCACTGCAAAGCCAACGCTTGCACATGTATGCCTAACAGACACACCTAAATAGCTATGACAGTTGGGCCTATAACATGTTGATTGACATGGCAGAGTTAATCTAATTGTATAACGTAAATGCCAAGTAGTTGATATTCCAGTACGCATATGCTCAATATTATCACAACCACAAAAACTGAAGCATGTGGGAGGAAGTGATTTGCCTGCTCAAGAATTACACAATGTGGTCAAGGGGAGTAAGTAAAACTGCGAGCAGTCTTGTTAATCTTCATTTGGCAAACCAAGCACTGGACTGCAAGTATAACCTGGTCTTACTTGTAGCAACTTTTCTTTTTTTTTAATCCATTGAACAATTAATATAAATTTGCCAGAGTCACAAGATGCTTCCTTGGAACTGTCACCCAGCAATAAAACTATTCTGGACAAGATTTATCAGTGTAGAGGCTATCTCATTAAATCTGTGTGCCAATATTGTCATAATTATGTTATAATACGAATTTAACAGCATTTAAGGGTGACATAAATAAGGATCCTCAACAATTTTCCCTTTTTTTAAAAAGCTAACCTTATTGGCTAGGTTAAAGGAAAGTGGATGGGCCCCCCACCTAAGATAAAGTTGGCTAATGAGCAAATATTCTATGAATATGTCAGAAAACTCTTTATAAAGTTAGGACGGAAAGCCATCAGAGCTGCAAACCTTGCAATTTGACAAAATACGAACCAACTCTTCCAACTCTTCCTTGTTAAAGCAGCTAACAATTTTTCACCTATTTTCTTCCAAGAGTGCAGGCATGTAAATTCCTCCTAAAAACACGCCAATGCCTCTTTATCAACTCTATGGCTCTAGTTATAGATCTGGTTGTATTGTTCAATGTTGGACCTGACAGCCTTAGGGTGGTCTTTCCTAAACCTTTTGCCTGCCTCCCCCCATTTTGCTGTACTGTGCTGGTTTTAGGACTTTGAACACTTACCACTTCTAACCAGCGCTAAAGCGCATGTGCTCTCTCCCTTAAACATGTTATGAATGATAGCCTGGCAGACAGGACTGGGCTGAAGGGGATTATATACACGTCAGAGGCCAGCCTTTGATGTCACCTCCACTTCAAAGGCACTCTTGGATATAAGTTCTGGGTCCCTGACCCACACAAATCAGACACCACTGGACTGCTGTGCTGCTCAAAGGAATCGACTGGACTTCTTTTCTGGGAGGACTGCTTTTCTGCTTGTTGTCCTGCTGCCTGCTGCTTCCTGACTCTGCTGAAGGAGAGCTAGACTTTCCTTCCCTCCAGGTGATCTCCAAGGGCTTACCTCCTGCTTTCCGAAGTCTCAGGGACACAAAAAACGTCATACAATCCTGCTGGTGATGTTGGACTCTGCCTTCTGTGAGTTCTACCCTTGCTTGAGGTGCCTCCTCCAAGTTCTAGACCTCAGAAGTGGGTTCTGCAACAGTTTTACTACAAAATCGAGGATTCGTCCCCACTGTGCCAATCAAAATCAATGTAGTGGCCTTTGATGACCGCTCAGTGCCGATCCAGAGACCGCCCTGCGCTGCTCGACTAGGACACAGTGCCGATCCGAGTTGCAGACCACGAGACTCGACTGTGACGCATCGACACGACTGAGAGGTTCGACGACGCAGCGCCGATCCGAGAGCCCGACTGCGAGGCTCGACTGTGATGCATCGACCTGCCTGTGTTAATCGGAACCAATGCATTGTTTTCACTGTGTGAAGAAGATCGATGCATTTAGCTGCTTGCTTTGCTTACCGGGGCCTGCATGGGTCCTGTAGTCGGCCTTTGCTTCCATGAGGTCGGCCCGAACTTCGACTTTGTCCCGGTCCAGCGCAGCCTAATGTAACCCTTTTAGCGCTACTTGCTTCTAAGCACTTTACTGCATTTATTTTTTCAAAATATCAATATCACAGCTTCTACATATTGGAATTTTGTCCTTTTGGTCTTATTTTACTCAGATAAATATTCTTTATCTTTCTAAACTGTTGTGTAGTGCTCTTGTTTACTGTGTTGTTGTATGAGTTATTGCGCAAATATTTTACACATTGCCTTCTAAGGTAAGCCTGCCTGCTCTGTTCGAAGGTACCAGAGGGTGACCACAGGAAATTTTAGGATTGTGTTGTGACTTATCCTGACTAGGATTATGGTTCATACTTGGACAGGGTGCATACCTCTGTCAACTAGAGACCCAATTTCTAATATTCAAGAAATATTTCTTTTATTCTTCCCTTCTTACAACGCAACCTAGTTATGGGGCATTTTAAAGTATGTATTGCGCTTTTTGCGGTTTATCTCTTGAGGTTGACAGGCAATAAACTTCCCGGTGTAATTGCTCTCGTCATTAATATTTTGCATATATGCAGTGTTGTTTACGTAGCTCTTTTTTTTAACAAGTCTTTATATTGTTTTCAGCAGGAAAAAGTATCATTCAATAAATAATAACACTGAGCAGTGAAGTAGTTGTTACCTTACAATTGAATATGCCCCTATGAAAACGGGGGGGGGGGTAATAAACAGGTTAAATAGATTTTTGGGTTACAGAGTAAATTAACACCTTATAACCGTGGTTCTTGAGATCTGAGGGAGCCCTGCTCCGGAACTACACACGTTGGGGAGGGCCCCAAGTCATGACCTCTGTATGAGCGCCACCTTGCCCATATTTTCTCCCATTTGCATAGACATCCTCTTCCCAGGTATATTGATTTTTCATGTGCCATGCACCAATCCATGTCTTGCTCCCACTCCCCCACTGTTGGGGACCCTGCCGCCCCCCACAGGCATGCAATGTTTTGCAATGTTTTGTTTGACAACTATGAGGCCCAGCAATAACCATAACTTAGCATATTTTGGTGGTGGGTCATTTCCCCAAATGTGTAAAAGACATATTTTCGCCTCCCTTGTCACCTCTCCCATAATTCTTTGTAGTTCTGACCAAAAGATTTCTACCATCGGACAGGACCATATGGTGTTGAAGAAAGTGCCTCTTTCACCACAACCCCTGAGGCAGCTGTCTGTTAAGGAACGTCCCATGGCCTGGATTGCTGTGCGTGAATTATAAAAGCGGTGTAGTATACGTGAGTAGACCAAACAAAACCCTGCATGTATGGTGACATCATGAAACATTCCCAGTGCCTCTTTCCATTCCCCTTCATCCGAGTCCCCAATATCTTCCCCCCACTTAGCCTTGACTGCTATGAGAGCGTTAGAGTAGTTGTTTATTCGTTTTTTGTATATTAGGGAAACCGTTTTCTTGGGTAGCGGTTCAGCTAAGACTCTATCTTCTAGTGGGTAGTAATCTGGTATAGAAGTGCTGCTAGAAATATGGATCTTGAGGACGTGCTGACGCTGTAGATATCTGAAAGCTCAGTGGGTGCCAACTCATACTGGGCCTGTAGCTTACCCCAGGAAAGCATAAGCCCCCTCCATACATTGTCCAACGAGGATATCCCTATGAGGTTCCATGGTTTGAATCCCTGAAGACTGCGTAATTAAGAAAGCGTTTCACTACTCCATAGGGGAGTAATGTCAGTAAGTTTCTTTCTACAGCCCAAAAATGAAGTGGCTAATCTCCAGATTTGAGCCACTGTGTGTGTCTGAGGCATGGAATTCTTAGCCTTGGCAGAGTTATATAGTATACCTTGGTCCCATTGAGGATCTCTCCAATATAAAGGCAGGATCGTCCCAGGGCATAAATGCCCAGTCGTTTGCCACTGCTAGGTGTGAAGCCCAGTAATATTTGTTAATGTCGGGGAGAGTAATACCTCCATCATACACCCCTCACATCACCTTGGCGAGGGCTATCAATGATGGGGCTGCATGCCACAGAAGTGAGTGGAGGAGAGATTCAGTGGTGTGAAAAAACTTATTAGGTATTCGATGGGGGGTATTTTGTAATGCATAAAGCATGCAGGGTAATGTCATCACTTTAAATATTGCTGCTCTCCTCAAGAGGGAAAGAGGAAGCATTCTCCAGTGCTGTACATCAGATTTTAAGCGCTCAAGGATACGAACTAGATTTAGTCGGTAAAATAAGAGGGGTCCATAGTGATGTGGATGCCCAAATATTTGAAATGCCCAGTGGATAAGGGAAGACAGGCCCCTGAGGAGTGTAGACATGGGGCTGTTTATCAAATGCATGAGGGATTTATCCCAATTTACAATATATCCTAGGTATTGACCAAATGTTCGTAAAATGTGGGTTAAGCGGGTAATCGTCACGGGGGGAGGGTTGGTCACATAAATGTTTATATAGCTCTTCGCGTAAAAATAATCGCATAGCGCTTACTTAGCTTTCACAAGCACCCACCTATTTGCTACGGTATACTGCAGAGAGAGTTTGTCATGCACTTCCCTCAAATGCTCTTCTAAGGCCAATTTCTGCTCTTTGGCTTTCTTTTATTAGCAGCTACATCCTTGGATATCAGTTGGCTCCATAAGTAAGCCTTCAATGCATCTACATTTAATATGGCTGTTTCCTGATTTCTAATCGTGAACTCTCAGCTATCCTCCTTTACGGTTCTAACCCAATGTCCACCCTACAGATAACACTTATTAAAGACACACCTCTTGGGTTGGGGCTTTCACCCCTCTCCAACTATATCCAGCTCGAGAGCAGAGTAATCTGAGAATCTATTAGGAAGTGTATGGAAACATTTAAAACCCATGCTATTCGAAGCTAGAAAAAAATCAATCCGGAAGGCAGCTTTAAATCTACCTGAAAAACATGTATATGCTCTCTTTTCTGGGAATGCTTCCCTCCACAAATCCCAAAGAGGTAAAACTCTGATATTTTTGGATAACTTTAGCTACCTTGGGCTTCTGCTGCTGTTTACTGCCTTAGGAAGAATCCACCCCTGGGTACTGCAAAATTTGTTTCATCTGCAATAAGGACTGAAATAACCCAACATATGGTCTCATTTTAATCTCCACTGAATCATAAAAACTGACTTTGGTAAGCCATGCAGAAGAGATAGAGCAATTGACCCACCCCAAGCGGCCCTCCGTATTGCTCGCCCTCTCATGGAACTCTGTGTTCAAACTTTTAGCTATAAACACAGACATGCTTTGATAAGCTTTCTGAGCTGCTGAAAAATCTCTAAGGCCAGCCCATTTCCTACGCATTTAAAACTTGACCAGCTTAGTCGATGCAATATACGTTTCCTGTAACAATACTATGGAAGGATTTTGCTCCCCAATCCAGGCTTCAATAGCATACAGTTTCCTTTTTTTTGTTTAGCCCAGTAGCATTGAAAGAAATAATCTTCAATAGGTTTCCATGCAATAATGTCCCTTGGGCTCCTGATCCGCTCATATTCCGACAAATTTTTAAATCCGTACTCCTTCAGAGTATTTCCTGATATACCTACTTCTTCCAGACCCCGCATTTAAAGAAATGGGAACCCCAGGTCCAACTTCTCCACCATTTGTATTCAAAACTTGTTCTAAAAACCTGTGCAAATTCTGGATAGAAGACTCTGTTTGACATCCCCATGTGCAAATGTTGGCAATCATCACCCAACCCTAAACCTCCCCCTCTAAAGTGCTTAAAGATACCCTAAAATGCTTCAAATTGCAAAAGTGCTTCATTTCCTTAGCCAATAATGGACGAACGCATGCAAAAACCAATTCCAAGTAAACAATCACAATGCAGGAAGCTCCCTCTCCTAAAGTGCCTATTTTGCCTATTTACACAATGTAAACTCAGATTGGATAGCCTGTAACATGTCTTCACTTGTTTAACTCTTTTCAACCTCTTTTTTAACTGCATCCCAAAATCCCTACTTCCCACCCTCCTCTCCCTACATGCTTTGGCAGGAGCCCTACTCTATCTCTCACCCCTTGCATCCTCCTCCTCCACTGATTCTTTGGAAGCATGACTGACTGCCAAATTCTCCCACCTCTCCTTCCGGCCCCACCCCTTATCTAGAAGAAAAGTCCAATTCACCACATAAGCTCATTGATTTCAAAAGCATAGCAGCTTATTTAACTGTACTAAATGTTTGGAATGTGCCTTTAAACAGTACTTTAAATTTAGAAAGTTGAATTATTGATGCCTGTTCACCAGCCGCTTGAAACCTTGGAATCATATTCTTATATTCTTGCCTCTGAGCTGTTTCTGCTGTCATGTCTGAGAAAATTAGGAGCACAAAGTTATTTTGCCTTGTAAGCAACTTCTCCCTGATACCTTTTGCTAATATCACATCTTTAACTCTGTAGACTGCGAAGCTCACCAGCATGGCCCTGGGGTATTTATCTTGACCAGAGGCTTGAGCAGGGCCCCTGTGAGCCTGCATGATTGTTAAATTTTGAGTTTAATCCGAGAATTCGTATGATTTAATTAAACCTTCTACCAAGGGAATGTTTCCCACTGGATCATCTTTATGTTCTGGGATTCCAATAATCCGTAGTTTGGAGAGCCTTGAATAGTTCTCCATTTGTTCTTGCATATTTTTAAGCCACATTATCTCCTTTTTCAAATTTTCATTTACTTCTTCCAGTGAGTGTACCTTATCCTCACACTCGGATATCCTTTGCTCCATTACATCTATTCTAGTTGATAGGCTCCCAAACTGTGTAAACACGTCGTACAACCTCATCTTCAACTCATCCTCCATCCCTTTCTGAGTAATTTTTTTAACTTCTCTTAATTCTTCCTCTAACATACTCAGTAGGCCTCGCACAGTGTCTGCGGCCACCCCTCCCCCTAAATGCAGAACTCTTCTGTTCTTCCTGAGTTGTGGTTGCCACACTCTGTGTTCCAGGTGGATAATTAGCAGGGCCATCTCTCTTGGACAGGACCTCTGTTAAAAAAAAAACAGATTCCTCCTGACTTCTCCCTATAACTTTGACCCCATTCTTTGCCCCAGTCTTGCTCGCCTGAAACAACGGATAGATCTGGGTCCCATGACCTCCTCCTTCTGCTCTGCCAAAAGTACGCATTATTTACTAGAAGCTCTTGATTTTTTTATTTGCAAATCAAGTTCCTGCCGCAATTATTTTATTCGATGCCGAGAAGACCTTAGACCTTGTCTTCTGGGAGACTCTTTTTAGCACACTAAAGAGATTTAAGATGCCCTACAAGATCCCGAGGCTCATACAGCAAATGTGTGAGAACACAGAGTCAAAAATATTTTTAATGCATCAGCTACAGGAATGGTAAAAGTTTGAGAAACCAGACAGGGCTGTCCCCTTTCTTCAGTTCTCTTTGCCTTTTTGATCAAACCTTTGGCATTTGCAATACAAAGCGATGGAGATATTTGGCCCCCTATTTCTCAGATGGGTAAGATAAAGCTTTATGCGGATGATGTAATGTTAATTTTAGACACTAGGAAGACTGCGCAAGAATTTGTATGATCTTATCTAGGTTTAAGCACTAGGAGGCTACAGAATCAATAAAACGAAAACTGAAGTAATCTTGTGTAATAGTGGGGCAGATATTCTGTCACCAGAGTTTGTGGCTGTATTCACAATAAACCCAAGCGCTACTTTGGGATTAGATATACAAGCAAAGTTAAAGATTTATGAGCTGAATTTCTGCCCATTGACATCGAAAGGTAAATCACTGTTAGTGCAATGGAAATCGCTTCCCCTTCCCCTTTTGGGGAGGGTGGCATTGAGAAAAATCGAGATTCTTCCCTTGTTCAATTTTCTCTTCTTAACCTTATCCTGTGTGCTAAATGTTTCATGAGAAATGTGGCGGAAGGTAGATTGGCTCTCTCCATTATGTGAGAATACTACTATGCCTATTTTGCACAATTAATATTCATATTCCGAACAACATCCAAACTATATGTGATTTTTATGAACAATCTGATGAATTTGATTTTAAAATAATACAATATAATTGACATTTTAAGATTGACCTAAATCCCCCAAGATAGTTTGCTATAAGATTCTACATTGTTTTTTAGTAAGCAGATGGACTTTTATAAGTACTTTTCGATTCCTTATATCCATGCTCATCTGTCCAATTTGGTCTTGGGTCCAAGGGAAAGAATTGACTAAACCACTGTATCTAAATGGGGGGGGCAAAGGGTTTCTCTAAGGCGATAGAATTTATTACTGGGGATGGATGGAAAATTTGGCTTGAAATAAAGGCACAGATAGGGGAAACTATTGGTTGAAGTCCTCCTATAATATTTTGACGTAGAATACAGTTCTATGCTTAGTGGTTGATTTATTGAACTTCCCAATTCCTTCATGAGGTTAGCCCTGAATTTCCAGGCCTATGTTTTAGATGCAAATTGACTGAAGTAGGAAACTGATCTCATGTAATCTGGCACTTCTTGGAGATTTTTGTAATACAATTTTTCACTATTTGGAGCAGATCTGCCAAATACATCTTGTACCTAGGGCTTCGTTGGTATTATTGGTTTATGATCCCATCTCAAAATTAACCTCAAGATGCCAAAAGCTGTTATATGTTTAATTGTTGGTGACCAGAGCCCTGCTGTCGCAAAGGTGGAAATCACAATTAATCACTTCAGTTGGAGAGTGGATTGGGAAAATGAAGCAAGAGCGAAAATGCTATCATATTATATGCCCATTTTTGGTTGATTTAAAGGCTTTGGTGGGCAGGGTATGTTGAAAAAGGAAAATCATTCAGTTTTCTATTTAATTAAAGCGATCTTGTTTTGAGGAACAAAAACGTATTTGCTCTATTTGTTTAGTAAGGTCATGTTTATATAGGTCATTTATGGAATCAAGGCACATTTGGTGCCAGAGATAGTATAGTGTGTAAAACATTTGTTTTTAAAGAATAGCCGGTATGGAATTTTGGGGGGAAATGCATGACATTTTTACGAAGTTAATTGTTTCATTGGTGTATATTTTTAATTTTGGTTTAATCTGGTTCCCTTATTTAAAAAAATTAATCAAAAGACGGTTCCTTGGAACCTAAAATAAGAAAGAGCATTGGTACAATTATAAAAATGATGTTTGATAAAACTCTGCTATAATCATAATTCTGGCAGAATGAAAGTGCAGGCATATTTTGAACTCTTCCATGATCAGAAACCTGGTCTAAACAGTTCTCATTCATAAACAGAGCCTCTGCCTATGCATAGCCTGTAAATATTCAAAGATTTGACACAAATAGAGCACCTGCGTGTTTTGAGTCCCGTATAATCAGAAACGAGCATTATCAGAGCCTTGCTAGAAATCAAACCTTGATGTATTATGAACCCAGGAAAAATCAGAAAAGCCAGTACCCCAGCTTTGAATCAATGAGAAGTATTTCATTATTTGGCACCTTGCTCCTTTGAGCTAAATGGGTCAAGTGGATTTATTGACCGGAGAAGTAGATGTCGGGGTTATTGTTACCCTTAGACAAGCAGATATTTTATACCGTCCCACATCCCCGAATACATAAAGATTTGTGGCACACACCTTGAGGTTTTTGGAGCGGCTTGTAAAGAATGAAACTAGCGAATGTTATCAAAGCACAGCCTTGACTGTTGTGTTTCTATAGAGTTGATTTTTGGGTAATACATACTAGTATGTTTGCTGGGAAATGTTTTGCAGAAACAATCAATGAGATTATTTGTATAATTACAGTGATATCTGTTCACTTTTTTGTAGTCTGAACCTCATTAAGACACTCTTCTTTCTGAATGTGGTAATGGTTTGTAGAACGTGACTATAAATGTATTATCTGTATTTTGCTACACATTTGACATTGCCCCTGCCTTAAAAAAAAAAAATGCACCATCCAACCAATGTTAATGAGCATCTTAAATCAAATATGAAACATTACAATCTTTGGCGTGTAACATTGGTCATCAAGGGCTTCAGTTATATCAGGCTGTTTGTGTTATCATGGACGATATAAACTATTCTACTTTTTTCTCACTTTAATGTAATAAAAATCTGGCATTGTTGTGGCTCTTGGGTACCAGTTTTGAACGGACTCACTTGTAGTCCGTGCTTATGAGACTTCATCAGTAGCTAATGTCTAAATGAAATTTTTTCATTTCAGGTCATTATTAACATGGAGATGTACGGATAACAGAAAGAATGATGTCAAAATAATCGACTGGCACTTATTCATTGTTACAGTTTATTGTACTTCTATTCAATGCAGAACATTGTAGATATTAAAAGGACAAATGGTTCTGGGAATCGAGAGCACAAGTCTGAGAAGAAACCTCCGAAAGAAAATCTCTACGAGTCTGTAAGGGGTTATTCCTCTGCTGGTTCTTCCACTGGTTCTCTAAGTTCTAGTGGAAATGGGAATTCTTCATGGGGCTGTCCTGTAACTCACACCCGGGAAAAGTTTTATACTGTCTGTTCAGACTATGCGTTTCTCAATCAAGCAACATCCCTTTACAAACCTCCTAATGCTGCTATTTGCCCAGTCCTACAAGAAAGTGTGGCCTTGAACAACGCGTCTACTTACCGAGAGCTTCAGACTGGTGCATCGGAAATCCTTTACGATGAAGACAGCAATTTGGAGTCTTTTTCTAGCAGTCTTGGAACTCTTCCGCTTGCCTGGGATATTGATACATCCGAGTTTCACAGCATGGGACCAAACACAAAAAGCAAAATAGGTAAGTAAGAAGGAATGTGGTACTGGTATTGCCAGTGTCTTGTTGAACGTTACTGTGAGCTTCAAACATACATTTCAAGAGAGTATCCACTGATACCAAAAGATATATAAATATTCACAACAGGAGGTATCTGATCTGGATACGTTTTCCCTTTGTAGCATGCTACCATACCACAGACCCTCTAGATTTAGTTAGATATATGTTGGTTATTTCTATAAAAACCTACAGCATGCAGTACCTTTCCTGACACTTTTGCAATTGCCCCCTTGAATCGCCACCACAGGTCATTAAATGCTCCTTTAGGAATGTGTAAGCATGTTTAAAGTAGTTACGTTTAGGAGGACAGATAGTTTTCTTCAGGTCAAAACCTATCTTTAGCAAGATAAAGGCATTATTTGATGTGTTCAAGTTTAAATAATAGTGTTAATGAAGTGTACGGTTCTCCTCCTTTCATAAAAGTTCTGCAGTTTGTGCGGCATGTTCCAAAACGAAGGTCATTGATTTCTGGAGCATGTTTTGAATGGGAAGAGAACTCCTCTGCCTTCAAATGTCCCTCCTTTAACCTTCAACTGGTGGCACAGTCTTATTACTTCCCTATTTTCAGTTCACCCTGCATCTACTCTCTGGCATCTAATGCTCCTATTCTGGAGCCCTTATGACCTGTCTTTAGATGCCTTCTCCCCCTAGCTATTTTCTGCTCAACCCCCCAAAGTCTGTAGGCCACTATTCTCATCTGTTCCAGATAAGGGTGGGTGTGTGATTTGCTTGGCATTTCGCCTGCCAGACACTCCATACCTTGGGCTGTCATTCCTCTAGCTGGCCACACTTTGAGTAAAAGCCAAATTCCGCTAGGGATGGAAAAAAGTTTGCAACCTTATTCCTGTTCCACTAGCTATCACCTTGCGTTGGCAATGACATTGGAGGCTTTAAAAAAATGTTTTTATTTACATTTTTACTTTCATTTTATTATGATTGATTTTGACTCCACATATCTTTTTATGACTCAATGGATTCAATCTCTATGAAAATGACTCCGACTACCTGAGTCATACAGCATTATAAAGACACTAGACCCCTAGGTCTTTCCCAGGCAAGGATCTGCCGATAAGTCACTTAAAATCTGGAATTTTAAGAAAAAATGCATTCTTGAGAGAATAGCAGTCTCGTATTCTCCACACATATGACTTGTGTGAACCCAATTATACAGGGTAATATTTTACAACGAAGAATATGAGTGTGATATTTCTCTTGGGTATCCATATAAGATAGTAATAGGAGTATTTGAAGCAGTGCATAGTAGTTTTTATGGGATTATGGGCCGGGAATAATTAGGGTGCCAGTGCTATCTCCAGTCTGACTATTTCCTAGCTTTATGAAAATGGTATATTAAATGGTCATTAATGTATTGCTTACTACTACCATTAGTTGTTTCAACGAGGTAGCTGCAGTACACAAGAGGTAAGTGCCTAGGATATGTAATGGAAAGTGGGAAGAACATCCAGAATGTTGATTTGAAAGAGAACAGGAATTTCTGATGGTGTCCGGAGATCTGCGATGCAAACAAAACCTGTTTAACAGTAGTCGATTTCTCTGGGTATGTGCTTCTACCAGACAAGGAAGAGCAAACAACTAGTTTCTTCAGTTTCAGTAAAACATGTTTTGCACACCTCTGGACATGGTTGCAGTTCTGTCCTACCAGCTGTGTGAAATAAAACACCGGTCTGTAATTCTGACAGGAGTTTTTAACATTTCCGGTCAGCACTTGATTTCCTTACTGTATTTGAGGTACATATACATGTGAGGAAATTATTTGGTTTGTTGTTCACTTCCAGTTTTGCAATAGGAAAGGGTGGTGAGAAAAAAATGCCAATACTAATTTTGTTTAAAAAAGCTATACCTTTTATTAGTACCCAGAACCTTACATTTTTTTCTTATGCAAAATGATAAATGCCAATGATTAATTGGCATTTATCATTTTGCATAAGAAAAAAATGTCAAAAAAATAAAGTCAAATTGATTAGTTTGGCAAAATATGGTTATTATATGTTTCTTACTCTAGATGTCCTTCCATTCGATGTCCTAGAAAGGTACATCTCTGTTGCTTCTGTGGATGAACATTGAAAATTAACATGATTAGCACTGCCATGTTAAATTATATCTAATTTTGCGTGTGTGGTCAATGGTGTTCTGATTTCATATGAATGAATGGTAATCATATTTTGAATGTTTGGCAACAGACACTTTGTTAAATTAAAAAAATATTTTTTCTTCGAAATGTGCAGCATTTTAGGCTGCCATAGTTTTGTTCATTAAGTGTTGGATGAAAAAAAACTGTCTTGCAATAAGTAATTGACCCATTCCTAAAGAAATTATGGTAAACCTGTAATTTATTTTGATCAGGCTATGTTTTTTTAAAAAAACCTCTGATTTAGTTGCTATTTCATTTAAACTGTAGTTAGTAGGATGTTTTAATTGCAGGATACAGTAGTTCAAGTGACAGATCTTTGAGTACCAGTATGAAAGCTGTAACCTCTATACCAAGTCAATTTATTGCTTGTGTAGAAGTACTGCGCACACTGTAAATATATGTTAGTGCTTCCTTGAAGGAAAGTACCTTTTCTCAAAACCTGTACATATGTAGCATTGAACAGCATATTTGCCCTCGGATAAAGTGAGTGACACCCCACAATCCAAATAGTTCACATGCGGAGCATCTTGTTTTTGGTGAGAGTTTGGCCAAATCCTTCATCTGGAGGGTTCATGGTCCACTTAATGAGAACCATGGGGTCCTACAGTGGATACATCCAGGACCAATTCCCCCAAAAGAGCAATTTTCCCCATGTTATCTAGAACAAAATATGTGTCCAAAGAGGTAAGGTCTCTTGAGATCTTGATGCAGACTTTGGTACAGGGGCCATCTTCGGCTTTGCACATTCAGACAGGTTTTATAAATATAAAAAGTTCAACGAGAGAAGAAAAATATATTAAATGTAATTTTCCTGCACCAGTCTTGTACCCTTTTCTCGTGTATCTCGTATACCTTTTAGCATACAATAGTAGTTAGCACCTGTGGATTGTTGTGAATTTCCCACAATATCACAGTGGAGCAGTTAAAAATTAACATTTAACACCTTTTATAGCGTGTGCGTTAACAAAGTAAGGTATGGTTCGAGGCATGTGGGCTGCTGAATTCATATCTGTGCATAGATCGCCGCCTAGTGTTGGGTCCGGATGTTTGCACGTTGTTGTCCTGGAAGAGTCTTCGAAGTATCCTTGGATAGGTGACTCCTCCCCTGGACTACAGTGCGCATGGGCATCCTCTCCATCCTCAGATTGTTTTTTTCCGCCATTGGGTTCGGATGTGCTATCTTAGCTCAAGTTAGGAAAATATTTGGTCGAGGCCAAAAGGCCTTTAGTTCGCGTCGGTACTGTTTATCGATCGGGTTTCGATAGAATTTGTTAGTTTACTAACTTTTCAGCACCGACTTCTTTCGCATTTACCTGTCCATCGACGACTTCGACGATGGAATCCAGGACGCCATTCAAAAGGTGTCCGGTATGCAATGCGAAGTACCCACACATCGACGTCCATCCGGTGTGCAACAAATGCCTTTCACCGGACCACGACGAATCGACATGCATGGCCTGTGCCGGGTTCCGTTCCAAGAAGACTCTAAGGAACCGAAGAGCGGCGAGACTCGAGGCGCGGCACGCGGCACCGGCCCCAGCAGACATCTTCGACGAGGCCGACGTCGAAGACTTAGAAGCCATACCCTCCAGTCCCGTTTCCGAACACGACCCCGGATCGGACGGGGGCGACGAGTCACTCTTCCACAGAGGTGAAGACGACACCGAGGTAGGAGACGACGAGGAGGCCTTAGGGGCCGAGGAGAGTAGCTCCAATGATGAACAAGGCCTACCTGTTCAAACCGAAGAAACACCAGCGCCACGGCCTTTGGCTCCGGTCGAGGGATCGCCTTCGGGCCTTACCCGAGACCCATCCCGTAGTTCTTCGGCCCCGCCCTCGGGCCCGGCCTCGGACGTTCAGCGGCAGCCATTGCCGCATAAGCCAGCTGGTTTCCCTACCACAAAACCGAAACCGAAAGCTGCTCCGGTTCAAACGAAACTGAAAGTAGCCTTGGTCGGATCGAGGCCTTCAACGCCTTCGACGCCAGCGCAACGCGTCGGCACCGACCGCACCAAGAGGGACTTCGGTGCCGAACTGGAATCTGGCGACATCGGAGTCGGCAAAGGGAAAAAGGCCATCGGCACCGAGAAACCTACTCGGCTACCGACGCCAACGACACCGAGGGCAATACCGCCTGCTTCGCCACGCGTCGCTCCCTCGACGACGCCGAAGCCTCACGTACCGAGGACGTCGGTGGTGATCTCCACACCTCGACTCGAAGACCCGCCGGCGCCGAAAAAATCCACGCCCGGCTCTACGAACCTGCCCGGTGCCAAAGCCTCAAAGACGCCCCAAGTGCGGCCTGGTGCGACGCAAAGCAACAAAACCACGGCGGCCCTCAAGGACCCGTCGGGTTCCGGCCCGATAGGAGCTCCAGCACCCTCAACGGGGCCAGCCAACATTACCTTCGGCTTGCCTCCGTCAACAATCCCGAAGATGTTCCAACTCAGGACACGGGTTACCCAGACTCCGGTTCCACCGGACGAGACGTCGCCGTCACGTGTCATCGACGCCGACACTGGCAGGATGATTCTCCACGACCGAAGAATAACTTCGGAACCGCCATTGGACCCTTTCAGGATCCCACTAAAAAGGAAGCTGCCTGTGGAATCAGAACCTCTCCTTTATGAACCGTTCCATTCCTCCTACCAGGATCCACACCGGTTCTCCCCCGCACGCTCCGACACGGATGCATTGGAGGACTACATGGAGGACCAAGCACCCTACCATGTAGACACAGACCCTGATGACCAGCAGGACCCTGATCAAACTTGGGGCGACCCTGCAGACCCCAGTGCACCTCTCGATACACAGGACCCACAACTCTATGGGGCGAAAACATCTCCCACGGAGGATACTGCGGCGTTCAACGCACTTATTGAACGTGCGGCAAATAACCATGGGGTACAGCTTCACTCGGATACCATCGAGGATGACTTTCTAATGGACACCTTTGCATCCTCAGAAAGACATGTGAAAACTTTGCCAATGCTGAAGGGGGTCCTCAAGCCGGCTAAGGACATTTTCAAGGAACCCACCAGGGCACGAGTGATAAACCCCAGGATTGATAAAAAATACAGATCAGCACCTGGGGATCCTACTTACATCAAAGGACAATTACCACTCGACTCCATCGTCGTAGCGAATGCTCGCAAGAGGGCACACTCGCAAACGACAGGTGACGCTCCTCCCCCGGACAAAGAGTCCAAGGTGCTAGAGACCTCCGGCAAGCGAGTTGCCGCCCAGGCTGCCAACATATGGCGCATAGCCAACACTCAAGCGCTCCTCGCTCGCTACGATAGAGCGCACTATGACACATTGGAGCACCTCCTCCAACATCTCCCTGACCACTTCAAAGAAGGTGCGGAAATTCTTATCAGAGAGGGACAGCTACTCACAAATGCTTCCATCAAATGTGCGCTAGATGCTGCAGACACTGCTGCCAGGGCCATAAACACAAGCGTCATGCTGCGACGCCATGCCTGGCTACGAATCTCAGGATTCAAGCCTGAGGTACAAAACAACATACTGAACCAGCCCGTCAACCCCGACTATTTATTCGGCCCCGAGGTTGACACCACCCTCGAAAAGATAAAAAAGGACACGGACACTGCAAAGTCCATGGGCGCTCTCCAAACTCAGTCCTTTCGGAGCGGCTCCTTTCGTCGCCCCGGAAACAAGGGAGGAGGTAGAGGACAGGGGTCACAACAAACGTATAACAAAGGCAATACACAGACCACCTACGATAAAAACACCCGAGGTGGATATCGTGGCTCCAGTACAAAGGGCAGAGGACGTGGCTACGGCAACACCAGGTCCTCCCCCAAGAACAAGCAGTGACGCCCTCTCCCTTCCTCCCGACCACATAACACCTGTCGGGGGAAGACTACAAAGGTTCCTGTCCACGTGGAACTCCATCACCACGGACAGGTGGGTCAAAGATATTATAAAATACGGTTACTGTCTGGAGTTAACCTCCACTCCACCCACAATACCACCAAGAAACCGTCCTATGTCCTCAGAGCACTTAACGCTCTTACAGCAAGAGGTAGAAAGTATGCTTCTAAAAGGCGCTATCGAGGTCGTACCCATCCACGAGCAGGGTACGGGGGTTTACTCCCTCTACTTCTTAATTCCAAAAAAGGACGGGTCGCTCAGGCCTATATTAGACCTGAGACCCCTGAACCAGTACATTCTTTCAGAGCATTTTCACATGCTCACTCTACAGCAAGTCCTTCCGCTTCTCAAGCAGGGAGACTTCCTAGCCTCACTGGACCTCAAGGATGCGTACTTTCACATACCCATCCACCCCTCACACAAAAAATACCTCAGGTTCACTGTTCAGGGGCAGCACTATCAGTTCAAAGTCCTTCCCTTCGGCGTGACAACAGCGCCCAGGGTTTTCACGAAGTGCCTAGCTACGGTGGCAGCACATTTACGGAGACAGCATATACACGTCTACCCCTACCTAGACGACTGGCTCGTTCAAGCGAAGTCAGCCCAGCAATGTGCAAGCCACATGTCCCGCACCATTCACCTTCTTCACAGTCTGGGATTCTCACTAAATTACCCAAAGTCCCATCTCCAGCCCGCACACGTACAACAGTACCTAGGTGCGACTATAGACACTCTGGCGGCCACAGCTCAGCCAAATTTAGTGAGGATCAACCGCATACAACTGCTGATCTCCAAGTTCAAACCCAATCACTCGCTTCCAGCGCGAGTGTTTATGCAGTTGATAGGCATGATGGCCTCCTGCATCTTCATAGTCCCGCACGCGAGGTTACATATGCGCCCACTTCAGGAGTGCCTAGCACGTCAGTGGAATCAGGCTCAAGGACAGTTGAAAGACCTAGTGTTGGTGAGCGGTCGGGCATACAACTCTCTGCATTGGTGGAATCCACAAAACCTTTGCAAGGGCCGACCGTTCCAAGAGCCTGTCCCACAGATAGTACTGACAGCGGACGCGTCTCTCCAGGGATGGGGAGCTCATGTACTCCACTACACAGTGCAGGGACTATGGACAACACAACAGAAGAAGATGCACATCAACCTTCTGGAACTGATGGCAATCTTCCTAGCCATGAAGGCATTCAAAGTACATCTATGCAACAAGGTCGTGTTGATCCGGACGGACAACATGACCGCAATGTACTACATACAGAAACAGGGAGGAACACACTCTCCACAGTTGTCTCATCTGGCTCAGAGCATGTGGAAGTGGGCCATTCAAAGGAACATGTTCCTCATGGCGGAACACCTCCCTGGCAAGGACAACCAGATGGCGGATCTGCTCAGCAGACACAGCCACCAGATGCACGAGTGGGAGTTACACCCATCAGTACTCCAACCGTACTTCCAGCAGTGGGGTCATCCAGAGATAGACCTATTCGCGACAAGCGAAAACGCAAAATGCCAAAGCTTCGCCGCCAGATTCCCACATCCGCAGTCGCAGGGCAATGCGATATGGATGAACTGGTCCGGCAGATTTGCGTACGCTTTTCGCCCAGCGCCGTTGATACCGCTGGTGGCTCGCAAACTCCGACAACACTCCCTGACACTCGTCCTAGTTGCTCCCACGTGGGCACGCCAGCCGTGGTACACCACCTTCCTCGAACTTTCCGTGGTGCCGCATCAAAGGCTGCGGATCAAACCCGCGCATTTGACGCAGAACCATGGAGAGGTTCAGCACCCAGATCCGCAACAGCTGAACCTGGCGATCTGGCTCCTGAAGTCCTAGAGTTTGGCTATCTCAACCTGCCACCTGACTGTATGGACATCATCAAGGAGGCCAGGAGACCCACTACCAGAGCTTGCTATGCAGCCAAATGGAAAAGGTTCGTCATCTATTGCGGTAATAATGACATCAACCCGCTGGACGCATCCATCCACAACATCATCTGTTACCTCTTACACCTATACCGATGCAATCTGGCGTACACCTCTATACGTGTCCATTTGACCGCAATATCAGCCTATCTGCAAACCAGGCAGCACCTCTCTCTATTCAGAGTGCCTGCCATCAAAGCATTCTTGGAAGGGCTCAAACGAGTCATTCCACCTAGTCACCCACCGGCTCCAATGTGGAACCTCAACTTGGTCCTCAGACGCCTGATGGGTCCACCCTTTGAACCTCTACACTCATGCGAGATTCAATTCCTTACCTGGAAAGTGGCCTTCCTGGTAGCGATCACTTCCCTAAGAAGAGTTAGTGAACTCCAGGCACTAACCGTTCAAGAGCCATTTATTCAGGTTCACGCCAACAGGGTCGTACTACGTACCAACCCCAAATTCATGCCCAAGGTAATATCGCAGTTCCACATGAATCAGACTATTGAACTGCCCGTTTTCTTCCAAAACCCACAAACTGTTGCAGAAAGGGCACTACATACACTAGATGTACGGAGGGCCCTCATGTACTACATCGACAGGACTAAACCCTTCAGGAAGACAAAACAACTGTTCGTTGCCTTTGCCCCACACCACAAAGGTAACGCCATCTCCAAAGCAGGGATAGCCAGATGGATAGTTAAGTGTATTCAAATCTGTTATCAAAAGGCAAAACGCACATTAACTATTCCACCACGAGCCCACTCAACACGTAAGTTGGGGGCTTCCATGGCCTTCCTAGGAAATATTCCCCTGCATGATATATGCAGAGCAGCCACATGGTCCACTACACACACATTTACAAAACACTATTGTGTAGATGTGCAGTCAAAACAGCAGGCAGCTGTAGGACAGGCTGTTCTCAAGACACTTTTTCAGACCGCTGCAGCTGGCACGGGTAGCCGCCGCTAATAGAGGGCACTGCTATGTATTCTATGCACAGATATGAATTCAGCAGCCCACATGCCTCGAACTGAATATGCTACTTACCAGTATGCATCTGTTCTTGGCATGTAGGGCTGCTGACATTCATATCGCCCTCCCTCCTCCCCGGCGCCTGTCGCAGCTGCAGCTCTCAGAATTACTGCAAGCATGGTCATCACTTTCTGTATCTACTCCATCACTGCCACAATGGCGAAAAACAATCTGAGGATGGAGAGGATGCCCATGCGCACTGTAGTCCAGGGGAGGAGTCACCTATCCAAGGATACTTCGAAGACTCTTCCAGGACAACAACGTGCAAACATCCGGACCCAACACTAGGCGGCGATCTATGCACAGATATGAATGTCAGCAGCCCTACATGCCAAGAACAGATGCATACTGGTAAGTAGCATATTCATTTTATCTTACTAACATGCCAATGTGTGACTAAAATATGTGTGGTTTTGCTGTTAGAACGGAAAGTAATTCAGAAGTTACTTATTCTGTTGTACTTAAAGCATCTTTTGGAACTTGCAGTCTTTGACTGTCATCCAAGGTCATTGGAGCATTGAAAATCCCGAGACTTCAGCTAATGCTTTCAAAGCAAAACACATTTTGAGAATGTTTCTGGAGCTTGCACGGAGAACATCTTTCCGTACAAAGGGATTCCTATGATCCTGGGATATGTTCCAATTATTGAGGTAACACAGGTGTGAGGTGCAATTATAGTTCAAACATCCGAGCAGAGAAAACAATCATAGGTCATGTTTTCTAGCTTAAACTGTACTGTGACTTAAATTTGACCTTGAGAGGTCATTGTCAGTCGGAAAAAAAGATAAATTCAAAGGCACATGCGATTTCCAAGTGTGAAGTAGCCTTAATCTGATTCTTCCAAATGTGAAGGCGAGATCATTGTAATTGGATCTAACCAATGAGATACATCGGGGTATTTATTTCCAATGAGGTGAGTGGTTAGATCTCCAGTGTAAGCCCTTTTTTAAGTCAAAAGAGTGAGATCGTGAAGGCTGGATGGGATGCCGCTGGGCCAAAGCCAAAAAACACAAAGAAGTCTGCAACCAGCACTTGCAATTTATAGCTCGCTCAAGCCATATCTCGAGCTAGAGTCTTGGAGGGATGTCTCAGGAGAGCGATATTGGCTTTCTGATTAGATGGGAAAGAATGAGGCACTTCTGATGGGCAGTCCTATATGCCTGCAATTTCAAAAGTAGGCTTCAATGTGTTTATGTCTTGTTTCTGCCTTGGGTTAACAGCATTACTTACGTCTAACCAGTACAGGGTCTAGTTAGAATAAGGTTTAAGTGATCAAACTGTGGAAATGTACCTTTTTGAGGGTACACTGGTGCAGGGTCATCCTCTTGTCCACGGTCCAGAGACCAACAAAATAGAGATCGGCACTGAAGTTGGAAATAAAAAAAAAGTTTATTAATCACTCATGAGTGGGACCACGTCCACACAACACTCTCAAGTGCTGTGTGGAGGTAGTGCATTGAATCCACAGAACACAGGTCTTATATACAGGTTTTGTGCAGTGTAAGCATGTGAACAGAAATAGGAAGAACACGTTTTAGAAATAGTTATCAGCAAACAAGGACAGATGAAAAACCACATGATCAGCAAAGTGGGAGGGGGAGCAGAAATACTTATGGCAGCAGTAAATGATTGGCAGTCAACATCTATGACCAGTTGCACTGGCAGCTACAAGCACGTACGTTGCTTTTAGCTGAGTCAGGAAGTCAACTAAAATAGATAGCACAGGCAGAAAAAGACGAGCAGCAGAGGACGGGAGAATTACGAAGGAAACTTAAATGGACACCACAGCCAAAATGGCTGTCGCTTATGCCGAGTGAAATATTACACATTTTCCACAAAACCAACCATTGAAAAGTCTAATGATAAATAACATGTTTTCATTGTTGTTTTTTATTTTATTCTGTTTAATAACAGCTGCAATCAATGCAATGCCGTTCGTCATTTTGATATATCAGTTTACGTTACAGATGAAGATGTTCTAAATATTGCTCAGAATTTCTATGAGGCATGGATTGTAAATAAATGCATATATGCTAAACCATTGGTGGTGTGCGTGCGCCTGTGTGCACAGTTTTGGTGTCTACTCGCTTAATAACCTAGAGGCACAATAGATGACTGTATGACAAGATGCACTAGCGGGTTTTACTTTTCTGATTGCTAGGATTGGTCGCACTGTTCTTTAGGGCTAATAAGCCAGCTGTTGTGTGCCTGTTCCCTTTGAAGGTTATGTGGAGGCCAGTAAAAGGGTGCCACACGTTATTCTAGAACTTCCAATACTGAACATTTCGCTGGCAAGAAAAATTGTTGATCTGTAAGAAGCTCGTAGTAATTTATAGGGTTTTGATGCCTTCAGTTTTTAAGTGTCTCTACCAAGGATTTCTTAGTCAGGTGTGAGAGTTAATAATACTACTTTACAATTTTCCCCTTCGGATCAAAGCCCTCATCGAACGCAAATTCAGTGACTTTTCAATCAAGACTTCATGTACTGACTTTCCTAAATAATATTGAGGTACCAAGGACTGTTATGATTTTCACCTCCTTTTCCAAAGATTATTTAGATCCTCTAAGTCATACAGTGGATCATTTTGGATGCAAGTTAAAGGATAACCAACATTAATAATTAGAGATGGACACATTACAAGGTACATCATCACGTTCTACTGTTGAGAGCACAATATTTAAAGGCCCCCTCACACTATTCATTATGTCATTTGTATGTGGGATTCTTTTCTAGATCTTTCTGAAAGCAGGGCAAATCAAAATGTCCCTGTTTCTCTGATTATTCCATCTCCTTATTTTAGGTCGTAGTCCCCATCTTGATACAAGTCCTTTAAAGCAACCCAAAGTGGTTTTGGATATTGTTAAATCCCAAACATTGATGAACCTGGAAGAGAATCTTTTCTCACAGAACCTACAGTGTCATCTTTGAAAGGTTGAGCAACCTTAAATTCGGTTTGTTCCGGGCAAGTCAATGTTTACTAACTAATCGGGCAAGACTCCAGTCCAATACTTTTTAGCTGTAAAGAAAAGCTTCATTATGACATTTCATTATGCTGATCAACTTTTCTCGTCCCTCAGGAGAAGGTAATGCTTCTCATAGTGATGTCAGCCTGACATTCTGACACATTTGTATACTGTACTCACTCTGTAGATGGTAGTAGTGTGTCTGCAAAGACCTCCTGCCTTACTGGGAAATGCTGAATATTTGTTATGTGGTGCCCATGCGCAAATCTTTCACGTTTATGCAAATTGTACATAGGTATGTCGTCTTCTCGAAAAGAGCTCCTGTCTGCCAGGAGAATAGGCGGAGGCTTATATTATTTTTCAATGGGATACTTGTGGGTGAGAGGTGAGATGAATGGGAGGCAAGCTATGGATTCCTATGAACAATAAGGTAAGTGGCTTATACCAGGCCCATGTTAATGGCTAACTTTCCTATTGACACCTCTACAATGTGATATTTGATCACCTTGGCAGATAATATTGCATATATGGGGCAAGATTACTTATTTTGTCAAGGGGAGTCATTTGATATGTCCAGTCATTAAGCATTGTAATATGACATTGGTTGCTCATGTTAATCAGGGACATAGCTCCCTGGAAGGGAAGCAGTTGATGCTGTTCTTAGTTTGCGCACATAAAGTTGCCAGCTTTGGAGATAGATGCGGTGAAGGCCTGTAGGTGGCATACATAATTTAAATTGTACTCCTCTGATCCTAACAACAGAGGAAGTATTGGTGGAAGTTGATGGGCAAACTAGGGTCATGTAGACGGAATGCTTAGGTGCAGATAAGTTAATAATTTCTGTCTCTGATGACATGAGCATAAGAGAGAAAACTGTCCCTTGTCTGACGTCATTGAAACAAAAAACATTAGTTGGAAAGAGGTGGTAATAGAAGGGAAGGATAGAATGCTAAAATAATTATTCCTGTGTATCGGTGGTATGAAAAACCAAACAATGAGATGAAGTCAGTAAAAGTAGGTGGCATAAAGGAAAAATAGAAAGTATCCATTGACTGAACTTTGGAGCAACAATCATAGGCAGGGGGTGTCCGTAATAAATGTGAAGAGCATCAGAAGGTCCAGATGGAGGAAATACATTGGGAGGAAGATTTATTCTAATGCTATACCAAGTTCAGTTCTTAACCAAACAAAGGCGAAGGTTGCAGGCAAGATTGTATGATTTTGAGAAACATTGTGGAGAGGAGAATGAGGAAATAGAATAGGTAATTGTGGTGATCAGAGATTAAATAAATTGAGAATATCATAATATAGTCTGTGGAATGGGATAGGTAAAAATTCCATTTCCTATGGATTAAATGAACTGAAGGTGGAGAGATAGCAATTGAACTGGTTCAAGACCATTCTGTACAGTGTTTTGTAGACAAAGGAAAGTTAAGGCAGTGGACAATCGTTTAAATGAATCAAGAGTTTGGCTCTCTGCTTTTCTTTTTAGGAAGGCTATGACAATCAAAATTGTAAATCATTTAGAGTAAAATAACCAACAGCAAATAATTGGTTGGCTGACCGGAGTATGGGGCTGACTTATCCCTGCAAGGTTGAGGTGAAACACCCTAATTGGTTAGGGTGAGTGGTGGCTGAAGGCAGCATTTATAAATGTAGAGAGAAAATGAGAAGATTGCTAAATGTTTGGATTCGATTTTAAAATGTGTGAAATTGCTAATCTCCTATTGTTTGTGGACTATAAGTCAAGAGTTGGCTCTGCTGTGCAGTTTCTGACTGGCCAAGAGTGAAGGTCAAGTAGTATGTTGATTTAGCCTGGACATGGGCTGTAGTTACTGCACTGAGGGCCTGCTTATAAGCACTTTATGGGTGCCAAGGATTACCATGGTGCGGAACCTCTTCAGTTGCTCAGCTAGTAGTGTTTCGTATCTTGAGAACTCAAATAGGGATGTGAGCAAGAACTATGGTCAAGAGCTGAGAGGATAAAGTTTTAAAAGAGGCAATCGGAGTTGATGTGAGTTATGTCATGTTTACTTTTGGATCTTTAGTCTGCTACAACTTGCAAATGTAGGAGGCTCTAGACAACATGCAAAGATCACTACTGTTGCATTTGTTTTGTATCTCTCACAGCTGTGGGATTCACAGAATCATAGATCCTCAAAGACCTCATTCCCTTTCACCCAGCTGTAAAGCGGCATTAGTGGCTTTCAACGTTCCCAAAATGGAAGGGTATAGGTCAGTCTTGTGTACTAGTCCTTTCACATATTAGGCATTAGTCTCTAGATTAATCTTTCAGAAGGGTTATGTATTTTTTTTAAGATCTTCCTTAAAAAAGGCTATTGCAAAAAAGGTTGAGCCTTGCCGTGAAAAAGACATTTAAAAAAAATATAGATTTTTTTAATGGGTTTTCTGTCGAACAATGCTTGATACAAAACATCACTTTTATCAACAATGCTACGAGGGATTTCTAGCACTGTCATATAGCAGTGTAATGTTGCATTACAGAAACAGCATGCCGCTTATATATGGGCCCGTGTAGGATGAAGGTGTTTCTTGTGTTGGTACTTGGTCAGAGATATCACGGTGAGGCGTACCTCTCCCTATCCCCCTCCAAGTGGATAATGAATATAAAAATTAATACTAAAATGTGATTTTGGCTAGTTTGTGGTAAAGGTTTACGTATGTGAATTTGGCAGTGCTCTAAACATACTTATTACTCTTGTCATAGCCATCATAGTAGCGTGTTAAAACCACTTTGTGCTTCTGTACTTGAAAACAAAAACTTTTCCCACCCTGAGATAGAATAAACAGTATGCTGTTTCCTTGAACAGCAGTGTGTTTGGATCTTTTGTTTGTGTTCTACTTTGTGTAACTCAGTTGTTTTGCAGGTCACATAAAGAAACAAGGATCCAAGAAGAAAAGTGCAGTTAAGAAGGATAAGCAACAACACAGAGAATGTCCTCAACATTCTGTTCTGGAAGAGATTATTCAGAGGAAAGTGTTGGACCTTCGACGATGGTACTGGAGACTTACTGGTTTTGTTTAACAATATCTATGTGACTTAAACAGTTTTTTTTTATCATGGGCCATAAGATTTGGAAGTGTATGAGTGACGCTTGATGTATTGTTCTATTTGTTGTCTTTTACGGTTTTACTGTGAAACTGTATATAAAGTAAAAGATGATGACACAAACAGGCTTTTGGCAATAAGGTAGGCGTTCAGTTAGCATGGTATTGGGCAAATGTGATTCATCAGAAAAAATATGTTCTATAGGTCATAAAGAGTGCTTGTTGTCTTGCACATGGCAAAACACTGATCGCACTTGGATATTAAAACATTAAAGGAAATAGATGTACTGTGGCTTCTGTCAAAAGGTGGTGGGGGGTTCATTATACTACATCAAATGATTGGCTATACATTTTTGAAAAACACCCTGAGTTTGGATCTGTAAGCAAATGCAAAAATTGCATAAGGAGCCTTTCCCTGTCCTCCAGTAATAGGTGAGCTGTCACATTCTGAATAAACTGCATTTGGCCATGGAGGAAGAAGTGCATCGTTGACGAGAATGGATACTATCAGTGCATTACAGCAGTGTTACTATCTGCAGTATTCTGGCAGCATAGGAGCCACTTTCAGCTGACAAAAAACGGTCTGTAGAAACATCCAAAATTCGGAGTGAATTCACATTCATTTTGAAGCCAGGAGTTTTCTAATTTAGAATTGAATCACAAAAAGCAGATGCTGCTATCTTTGCAGTTAGAAAATATGACCATTTTACCAATCCACCTTTTTGGCCTTGTCAATAAGTAGATACCTATGAGGCTTTCATTCAGTATGAGGGGCATTAAACATTTATTACCTCCTCAAGAATTTACCTTAGGATGCCTATAAGATCTGTTGCATGTAAACTGTGATAGCCCATTTGTGATGTGGGATTCAACCTTTAGGTGTAATCATTTTCCAGTGTGTTCAATTTAAGTAAAATTGCACAATTTTAATTCTCAGCAAAGAAATTTTTTCAAGAACGTCTAAATACAAGTAGGATGAAAAAGTGAAAATTCATCAATAGGAGGAGGCTGAGTGGATGAAGCTCCGTTGTCTCAAGCTAAATGCTGGCTAAACTGATGTTCTTATCCTTGGCAAGTAGCCTCTGATTTGGGCCTCTAGACTTAAAAATCTCAGTTTCTGGGTTGACTCAAAGCTCTCATTCGATAGTCAAATCACAAGCCCATCGGGACAATACTTTGGGATATTAAAAACTTTTTAAAAGATCCTCGGATTACTAAAAAGAAGCAGTCAGGAAGGCAGTGGTCCAGGCTCTGAATATGTCCAAACTGGACTACTGCAATGTTTTGTATCTGGGGTTCTCTCAGCCACGACTGATGAGACTCCAGCGTGTGCAGAACGCAGCAGCTTGACTGTTGTTAAATCTGCCAAGACATTCCCCTACAGTTCCTGCTCTTCTGAAAGTTCACTGGCTACCACTAAAGGAAAGGGTTTCTTTTTAAAGCCATGTGCTATTGTTACAGAGTCTTTTACTATAAAGGCCCATGGTATCTGCACCCTCTACTCACGCCCTACTCCCCAAGGAGAAGTTTGAGATCAGCTGGGGCCTCTCGGGCCTGTATCCCTGTTATTAAAATGGTTTGCATTGGAGGATGCTCCTTTCGCCTCTTGGCCACTGAGATGTGGAACTCTCTTCCCTTTTTGCTTAGGCAGGAAAAAACAGAGCTTCTGGAAAACCTGGCTCTTTAGATCCACTTAATTGTTCCTCTTTAGTGGTTCGTCTGTTCTGGACTCTGGGATAGAAACCTTAGCGCTTGGACGCTTAGGCTGAAGTAACTATGCATTCCACAAATTTCAATATTATTATTATTGAGTCCTAATTTAGTTTTGCACTAAAAGGCGATATGGTGCACTGATCGTATTACAGGGTAGACAATGTCTGCTGATGCTTTCTACAACGGTCTATATAAGCTTCCTTAGTTTGTAGGGAATACCCATTTAGGTCTGCCTTAACAGGGGAGGTGTCGCTATGTCTTATATGAAAAACAAAGGAAGTTTTCATAAGAACTACTATAAAAGAAGCTTAGGCTCTGCCCCATTGTTGGTTTTATTTGGTACAGCGTTTCATTGGGAAAAAGTTCTATCCTTTCACTTAAAAAACGTGATTGCACTGCATTAGTTCCTGGTGGGAAAGCATATGATCTCTACAGCAGGACAGCATTGGTTATGGTGGCAAGCCAATGATCAAGACAGTTTGCCTTATCTATTTATTGTCAAAAGTTATGATAAAGGCCTGTGTGAAAAGCATATACTAAAGTCAATAGGAATTTACAGATGGATTGTTATTAATTTTTTTTTAAACCTGCAGAGAAGTAATTGTTATATTAAATCTCATTGATAACTATGGATAACTAGAACTATAGAAAGAAAAGGCTTTAGTGCTGGACAATCCCTGTGGGTAGAAAATATTCAATCTGATGATTCGTGTTAGACCATTTTGAAAGAAGTTGCATATTGTTTTGCCAACTGTAATTCTATACATATTTGTATTTTTCTAACTGCATGCATGATGGTAGCGAGCTTATGCATACTTCAGTAGACCTCGGTTCGCTAAGGTGTCAAGCCAATGGGAAAATCGATAGATCTTATTGGTTCATTGGGAAATATGTCATATTCCATAGGTTTTATCTTTGTATTGTAAAAAGTCTGGTAGTCTTGGCTTATTGTGAACAGCATGTGTTAAATGCCGTAGTCATTTGTGGCAGTAGGCATGCAAGGTGGATCGTTATCACACTGTGTTAAAGCCTGAGGCTGGTATTATGTTACAAGGAATCTCAATCTCTCCGCCTCTCTGTGTATAGAGAGAGAGGGACTCTGGATCAGTCCTCTTCTGCCAATGGTCTGTATGAGTGTCATTTACACTCTGCCTCCATCCACGACAGCATTCAGCATGGGACAGTGAATCAGCCAACTTCAGCCATTGGGTATCTTGCTCTGTGAGTCGCACAATTTTTCAGATCACTTATGCACATCCATGAAAATGAGTCTGCTTCATTGCCAGTGTTGTTGGGGAAGTCTTTTAATGGAAGAAAATAGGTTATAAGTTGGGGATGATGTGATCTATAACAAAGTAATAACTCAAAAGACCTGTCAGGTCAAACACACTCTGTTTTGAAACCTGGACTTAATAGCAGTGGTACAAAGATGCCAAGCTTAATTTAGGAAAACATGCGTATAAACATTTAGAGACACTAAAACAGTCAAAAAGTAAAATAAAACACAAAATAAAAATCCCACCACCAATATCTAAAAATGAAGAAAAAATTTATAAGAAAAATTACAGCCCCCTCCCCTCCCGCCCTGCCTGCTGGACAAGTGTAGGGAACTACTGGAAGGGGAGATCAGCAAAGTCGAGATTGCGTAGGCCATCTCCAAACTGCCCTACCACAATGCCCTAGGGGAAGATGGCTTCCCCATGGAGTTCTGTAACTGGTCGGGGAGGAGGTCGTTGACTTCCTCCACGCCGCATTCCGGGAGGCAGAACAGAAGGCATCTCTAGGACCTGTCTCCAACAAAACCGTGATTGCAGTCCTCTCCAAACCTGGGAAGGACCCTTTACTTTGCGGCAGCTATAGGCCCATCTGCCTGCTGAATGGCGATATTAAAATCCTTAAGCAAAAGACACAGGGTCAAGACTGATTTGCATATGGCTGGTCCATACTGGGGTGGTGTGTTGAGCAAAAGAATGATGGATTAAACCCAGATCCTTGTGACTGGGTGTGAATGTTTGCATTGTACAGCATTCCGCCCATCAATTGTTTCTTTTGCATATGTTGCCCTAAGTGGGAAGGGTATGCCCAGACGCGAGTCCTGGGCTCAGTACACCACTGGATTCAAGCTAGCCTGGCTGATGAAGGGTGATGCCCTGAAACCGGTCCCAGGATGCTTGTTTCCGGTCCAGGGAGGACCCGGCTTGGCAGTTCAGGCCGGAATGTTCCCATAAGGAACATGGTCAAGACTGATTTGCATATTGCTGGGTCCAAACTGGAGTTGTGTGGTGAGGAAAAGAATGATGTATTTAAACCCAGATCCTTGTGACTGGGGGTGAATGTTTACATTGTCCAGCATTCCGTCTATCAATTGTTTCTTTTGCAGATATTAAAAGCCTTGCCAGCATTTTAGCGCTGCGCCTCAGTGAGGTCATCCCCTCCCTGATACACCACACGCAAGTGGGCTTCATCACAAGCTGCTTCTCTAGGAACCATCTCCGCACCCTCGCTCATAACATGTGGACGTCCAAAGACTTGCTGAAAGACGCAGTGGCCCTCTCCCTAGACGCCCAAAAAGTGCCTGACCGCATTGATTGGGGTTACTTCTTCCGACAATGAGACAGTTCGACCTGGGGAGAGGGGCAGTTCATAGCCAAGCTGCGACTGCTGTATGACTGCCCAGGTCAACTGCGGGGGTTTTCTCTCCGAACCCTTCCAGATAAGAAGGGGCAACTGTCAGGGGTACCCGCTTTTCCCCCTCCTGTTTCTCCTGGCCATGGAGCCCCTCACTTCCACGATACTTCACTCTCCCCTCATCAGTGGGCTATCTATAATAAACCTCTACGCGGATGATGTCCTGCTCACCCTTACAGACTTACACCGAATCTTACCGGCCCTATTAGATGCTATTTATGGCTTTACAGCCCTGTTTGGATACAAGCTAAACTGGGACAATAGCAATGCACTGCTGCTTTCCACTGGCACCGTAAAAGCGTCCATTCACGGATTTCCTTTTCGTTGGAAGCATTCTCGCCTCAAATATCTGGGGATACTGGTTAATAAGGGCCTGGAGAGGATGGTCGCGGATAACTTTGACCCCCCCTGATAACCCAAATGAAACTGGACTTTGAGAAATGGTCCCTCCTTGGGTTCTCTATGTGGGGTAGGGTGCAGGCGGTACGGATGGTCCCGCTGCTGTGCTTCAGGTATATGCTGGGTATGCTCCCGATGACGTGCCTCTGTCCACTTTGCACCTCATAGACTGCCGAATCAGGTCCTTTACGTGGGGTTCCTCACAGCCCCGTCTGGCTGCGGTCAAGCTTATGGCACGGAGCTCGTGCAGGGGCTTGGGACTCCCGTCTGTAGAGCACTACAGCCTAGCCCTCGATCTCTCACAACTGGCATACTTGCTCCCCGGTACCCCGGACCCACCACAATGGGTCAACATGGAACGCCTACTGCTCGCTGGAGGCCAGGGACTCGATCCTCTCTATGGAGACTTCTGCCTGTCGAGCCCCCACACCATGTGCTACAGGCCACACACAAGGCCTGGCAATGCGCCCACCGCCTACTGGGGGTAGACCGGTGTTTCACGTTAAAGTGCGCTTATGGGTTAACAACAGCATAGGCATTGTTTTTGCCAAGCCCTTTACTGGACCCCATGGATAGAGGCAGGCATACACACTCTGGACCAGGTCCTGGACAATGAGAACCTGAATGAAACCCTTTGACCGCCTGGCGGAGGAATTTGGCCTCCACCCATGCCAAGTTTGGCACCACATGCTGCTGCAACACTGCCTGAGACGCTGTCTGGGCCCACGCCCCCTTCTTTATTACCAGTGGTGTCCTACCTCACCATGTGGGGCTGTCACAGGGGAGTGATGTCAGGACTTTACAGTACGCTTACACACCATCTATTCTCTCAACCACTCCTTCACAGCTCATGAGTCAAATGACTGCCTTGCCTACAGGTAATGCTTGAGGAGGAAGACTAGGCTGACATCTTGAAAGCCCTGGACAAGGGGGCCAGGGAGTCCCGCTTGAAATTCTGCCTCTTCAAGATGCTCCATGAATGGCATTGAACTCCAGTGAGCTTGAGCAGGGCTGCTGGAGGTGCACGGCCACCCACAGTAACCTCCCTCACGTCCTCTGTGAATGTCCCTCAGTGCTGGCCTTCAGGCTGTAGGGAACTCCCTCGGAGCATCAATGCCTTCTTAGCTTCCCCTCGCCCCTCCCGTGATCCTCCTCCACGATACTGGGGACTCCCCGGACCTCTATCGCAGCGCCGCCTTCTACACACTGTGCTAGCCACGGCCAAGTTATGTATACTTCGCCAGTGGAGGTCGCCCATGCCACCCTCACAGCAGGACTGGACAGTAGCAATGATTCAGACAGCGGCTCACGAGCGCGTTATATAAAACTTACAGGACCAGGCGGGTGTATTCGTGCAAACATGGGCACCGTTCCTCTGGGGAGAACCCTGAGACATGCCCCTGCCACACCCTCCCACTCCCTGAACACTGCAACGTACTGGCCTGTGCCCCTCCTGGCGCCCCTAGCCACGGAAACGGGAGGCCTTGTGCCGCCCGTCCTTGCCGTCCACACTTGGCCTCTCCTCCCCGTCCCGCCTCTCTTCACCCCACTCAACACAATGCTCACACACCCTCACCCCCCTAGCCTTCCCACTCTGTTGCTCCCCCCTTCACCACCCCTAGTGTCTTTCCTTCCTCCCCCATATCTGGACTCCTCTTTCCTCGCCTTGTCCCCCCTCCCTATCCTCTGCCCCTGTTTCCGTCCCCTTCGCCCCTCTGACACGTAAACGGATGGCCCCCCTCAGGACTGCGGAACACCAGCGATGACCCCAATGACTGCCAAAAGTACAACCAGGGAAACGCACCTCACCATGACAGAGCACCATTGCACGCATTGGCCTGATGGCATGGAGCCCCTCTCACCCACCCATCAACACTTGCCCCTCTTCCCACACCCATTGTTCGCCGCACCCCTACTCAAGGGGCACGCCTTTCCCTCCTTCTTACCACGGCAGAATGCTGGAGCTCTTACCCCCTCCGCACCGGTGGGGGGCTATGGGGCTTTGATAAATTGGCCCTCTGGCTTATTGTCATCCGTTGCCAGTAGCTAAGTAAGGCGGAGAGAACTCCGACATTGTGTGTATCATGTGACCCTTTCTATTGATTCCCATCACCCCAATGAAACGCATTGCATATGTTGCATATGATGGTCTGTCTCAATCTATGTACAATTTCTAAGGTGCATTTTCAATAAAAAAATACAAAACAAGAAAAATTGCACCAAGACAATTAAAATTCAATAAGGGAAACCAGAGATATGATCTTCCTTTTTTTGTTTTTTAATTTGTAGGTCAAAAAGTGTCATGAAAAAGTAAAGCTCTAATCAGAAGACCCTAGACACAATTTTAGGCTGAGCGTGATGGAGGGGAGATCAGATACACCAAGTGGGTCATCCTGATCAACAGTTTCGACCTTCTAATATAGATTTGTTTTATTGAAGTTGAAATCCTCCAATGGGGTAAGTTTGAAGGCTGTGTCCGTCGAAGTCCCCTCATAATCAGATAGCCCTTGGACAAGGTCCAGCCGAAGCTGTTGGTTTGGAAGGGAAAAGTTCTGAGCAGGAAAATACAAATCTCAGGCTGACCAAATTTTTCTCCTGGGCCTTTACTTTTTGCGCCTTCGCCTGGTCACAATTTCCACCTTCCCATTTAGTCTCTTGAAACTTCCAGCATTGCAAACCTAATAGCTGTAGCTGGGCAGGTTGCACGGAAGCCGGGTGCAGCTGCAAGAGTCTGCTTAAGCCTTCATTTGGGGTGAGAAAGCAAGAGACACAGAATTGATGGACGAAATGCAGAACAAATCAAAACATTCACCCCCAGTCAAGAGATCTGGGTTAAATCCATCATTCTTTTGCTCACCATGCCACCCCAGTTTAGACCTGGCCATATGCAAATCAGTCTTGACCCTGTGCCTCATGGGGACAGTCCAGCCCGAACTGCCAAGCCAGGTCCTCCCTGGACCGGAAACAAGCATCCTAGAACCGGTTTCGGGGTTTCACCCCTCTTCAGCCAGGATAGCTTGATTCCAGTGGCACAGTGAGCCAAGGACCCACGTCTGGGCATAATTGGCACACTTAGTGCGAGAAAGCAAAAGACACACAATTGATGGATGGAATGCAGAACAAATCAAAACATTCACCCCCAGTCAAGAGATCTGGGTTAAATCCATCATTCTTTTGCTCACCATGCCACCCCAGTTTAGACCTGGCCATATGCAAATCAGTCCTGACCCTGTGCCGCATGGGAACAGTCCAGCCCGAACTGCCAAGCCTGGTCCTCTCTGGACCAGAAACAAGCATTCTAGGACCGGTTTCAGGGTTTCACCCCTCTTCAGCCAGGATAGCTTGATTCCAGTGGCACAGTGAGTCCAGGACCCACATCTGGGCATACCTGGCGCACTTAGGGCGAGAAAGCAAAAGACACACAATTGATGGACGGAATGCAGAACAAATCAAAACACTCACCCCCTGTTAGATCTGGGGGTCTCTAGTTGTCAGAGGTAAGTACCTTTGTCCAAATAGGGACCCTTACTTCTAGTCAGGGTAAGGGGGATACACACTGTTGATAACCCCTGCTCACGCCCTTGGTAGCTTGGCACGAGCAGACAGGCTTATCCCCAAGCAATGTGTAAAGTATTTGTACCAAAACTCACAGTAATGTAACACCACAAATGGGCACTACTAAAGTTGTTTATAAAAATAAAGTTATCTTTATATAGATTAGGCAGATCAAAAACAGCATATAAATCACATACACTATTAATCTTGTCTTAAAAATGTTCTCTTGAAAAATTTTCATTTTGGTAGTGTTCTCTTATGGCAGAAATTGACTTAGGCAGTGTTCTCTTTGCAAAAGAAACGCACTTGTAACAATCAAAGTATTTAGCTGAGTCTGTATGAGTATCAGACTTGTGTTCCTAGCGTGGGGAAGTCACTTACTCAATGGTGCCCTTATTGACAAGTTCCCCCACTATGCTTCGGTGCTCGCTTTTTGAAATCACCCCACCTGCACGATGCGCGAGTGCGCGCCAGTTACCAAAGAGGACACTGCCTCTAAATCACCCAAAATAGCGCTGGGGATGGGGTGTGCGTCAGTTTTGGTGACCACATTGAGCCCATGGTAGTCCACCCAAAACCTGTGTTTTGGAGTGGCACCGGGTGCAGCAGCCTTTAGTACTAAGACCACGGGGCTAGCCCATGGGCTGCTTGAGGGCTTAATTACCCCTAGCGGCAACATCTTGGAAACTTCTTCCTTGATGCTGGCCCTGACCTTGTCAGCTACCCTGTAAAATGTCTGCTTCACAGGTAGGCTGTCCCCAGTATCCACATCATGGACGCACCAATCGGTGACCCCTGGTGTCAGGGAGAACAGGGAGGTCGAACTGACCCAACACATGGCGACAGTCCCTCTGCTGCTCTGGGGTCAGTATGGGGGAGAGGTTTAACCCATCCACTGACCCGTCCTGCTCCTTGGCTGACAGGAGGTCAGGTAGAGGGTCACTTTCCTCCTCCATCCCATCATCTGTAGCAAGGAGCATTGTCACATCAGACCTCTCAAAGTGTGGCTTGAGGCGGTTCACATGTAGGACTCTCAAAGGGTTCCTGGGAGACTGCAAGTCAAACAGATAGGTTGCGTTCCACCACCTCATATGGCCCAGTCCACTTGTCTTGGAGCGCGCAAGGCTCCACTGGTGCCATCACCCACACCTTCTGCCCAGGTTGAAATTCGACCAGAGTGGCATTCTGGTCATACCATCTTTTCATTTCTTCCTGGCTAGCTTCCATGTGCGCCTAAGCGAGTTTCCTGAAGCGCTGAGTCTGGTTGCGGAAGGCCAGCACATAGCCGAACACATCCTGGGGAGTCTTACCAGGGGATTTCTCCCAACCCTCCTTCACCAGACTGAGAGGTCCTCTAACAGGGTGGCCATACAAGAGTTCAAAGGGACTGGACCCTAAGGACTTCTGAGGCACCTCCCTGTAGGCAAACAACAGGCATGGTAAGAAGACGTCCCACTTCCATCTCATGGGCTCTGCGAGGCCCATTATCATGCCTTTCAGGGTTCGGTTGAATCTCTCAACCAACCCATTCCCTTGAGGATGGTAAGGAGTGGTGAACTTGTAAGTTACCCCACACTCCTCCCACATAGACTTCATGTACTATGAGATGAAGTTGGTACCCCGGTCGGAGAC
Organism: Triturus cristatus; assembly: GCF_964204655.1. Lineage (NCBI taxonomy): Eukaryota > Metazoa > Chordata > Amphibia > Caudata > Salamandridae > Triturus > Triturus cristatus. The sequence continues at coordinate 823,278,214 of NC_140591.1, forward strand.
CACCTCTCTGGGGAACCCCACACAGGAAAAGATCCCCATCAATGCACTGCCCACCACAGTGGCTGTGATTGTCCGGAGAGGGACAGCTTCCGGGTACCTGGTGGCATGGTCCACCAAGATAAACTTGTTGCCTAAGGCTGTCTTGGGTTCCAGAGGCCCCACAATGTTGATGCCCACCGGCTCGAAAGGGGTGTTCACCACGGGAAAGGATTGGAGGGGAGCCTTACACTTCCCTCCACTCTTGCCACTTGCCTGGCAAGTCTGGCAAGTTCTGCATTGGGTACCAATGTGCGACTTCATCTGGGGCTAGTAAAAGTGGGTGACAAGCCTTTGGTAGGTCTTGTCATGCCCCAGATGACCTGCGAGAGGCACGTCATGAGCCAGACCCAGTAGGAAGGTCCTGAAGCGCTCGTGTACCACCAGCACACGGTCTGCACCGGGCTCAGCGACCTTAGGCTCAATATAGTGTAACCCATCCTCCCAGTAAATGAGATGATTCTTGGACTCGTCACCTGCTGCTTGGTCTGCGGCCTGTTGCCGCTAACCAATGAGCGAAGGGCATTCTCTCTGCGCCTTGCAGAACTCCTCCCTGGAGGGACCTCCTTCTTGCAGCTAATGGGTCAGCTCAGGCAGGTCTCCCAGTTCGGCTACCTGTTCCCAGTAGGTTCCAGGGCATCCCCCTCAGGTTCCGCCTCCTCCTGGACTGTGGGAATTGTGGGGGCTGGTTTCCCACGCCCCTTGCCCCTCCTCTTCCTGGCAGGTACCTGGGCCACTGTTTCAGGCTCCAGGCTCGCTTGGTTATCCCTACTGGCTGCCATTGACCGAGTGGTCACACAAACCCACTGAGGCAGACACAACATCTCCAAATGAGCCTGGCGTTCCACCTCCCTCCATGGAGAACTCTCCAGGTCATTTCCTAACAGACAGTCTACAGGCATGGATGGACTGACAACGACCTTCAATGAACCTGAGACCCTCCCCCACTCAAAGGGAACTTGCGCTACTTTGCAAAGGCGGACAGAGCTGTCTGCCGCAGCTACAGGGTGAAGTGCATTGGGAATGACCTGCTCCTCAGACACCCACTGACACCTCACGGATGTCACGCTGGCTCCTGTGTCTCTCAGAGCCTCCACCCTCCTCCCATTGATGGTCACCCACTGCTTGTATTTTTTAGTGTTTTCAGGCAGATAGGTTTCATGGACCATCTCTCTGGCTCCTAAAGAGACACTGGTCATTACTGCTTGCTCCTGCTCCCCACTGGAAACTAATTCCTCTCCCAAAGCTACACTCACTAAACCCGGTGTCTAAGCACCAGTGGGTCCTTGGGATTTCTTTTGCACCTAGGGGCAATGTGGCCCTTCTCACCACAGTTGTAACACCTGGGGGGACCCTGGAAGTTACGCCCACCCTTAGGGGGCTGCGACGTCTTAGGCTGGGGGTGCTGGGACTCCTTTCCCTCTGAACTGTTTTGGGGCCCTTTAGAGAACTCCCTTTGATTACATTTGTCCCCCCATTCTTCTGCTGAGGACCCTGCCCACCCTTGGCTGTGGTACCCACAATCCCCTTGTGGACCCTGGTACTAGTCCAGCGGTCCGCCTCCTTAGCAAGCTCACTGGGATCAGTTAACTTACTGTCCAAAAGGTGCTGGTGCAGCTCTGGAACACATAGACTGCTCAAGTGCTCCCAACTAATTAGATGGTACAACCCCTCATAATCAGTAAATTTGCTGCCCTTCACCCAACCTTCCAGTGTGCGGGTGTACACTCACACATTCAACCCAAGTGTCTGAATCAAGCTTCTTGTAGTTCCTGAGCCTCACTCTGTACTGCTCTGGGGTGAGCCTATACTTGATGCATAAAGCCTCCTTCATCCTGGCATAAGTCAGGGAACCCTCTTTCTTTAAAGGTGGTACAACCGCCCTCCCAGAGGCATCAAAGTGTTTCCAGAGGCCCACCCCCCCAGCTCTTTTCAGGCTGCTCATTCATTCTACAAGCAAGCTCATATGATTCAAACCATGCATAAATATCCTCTCCCTTCTGGAAATTTGGCACTAAATCCTGGGGTATGTATACTTTACCCCCTTGTATTGGCTGTGCGCTGCCACCATTTGAACTCTCCAAAATTAATCGCTTTTCCTCCATGGCTGCTTTTTGATTCTGTAGTTTTAAAACTTCAAGCTCATGTTCCCTGATCCTCTGGTTCTCTTCCCGCTCTTCCCGGGAGAGACTCCCTGCGGAATGGATGCTGCCAGTCTTGCCGGTTGCTCTTGCCACAGGCAAATCCTGTGACCCAAACCCATTCCCCTGGTCATTCACCCCCTCAGCTGCATCATCTCCTCCTGCAGCTCCTTTGGCCTCCCACCAGGCTTTCAAGGCCTTTTTGTAGCTCATCCTTTTTAGCACTGCACCTTGTGGGACATCCCAAATCTTTGCAGAATTGCAGAGGTCTACCTTGTAGGAATACAAATCCTCAATGTGGAACTCCAATTCTGCCTTTTCACTTGCTGCACCACCCTTCTGAGACATGATGCGTGGATGACATTTAGGACCAGATCAAAAATGGAACCAAAAAGAAAAATACAGTATGTGGCGGCATAGTGGTCTGCACTAATCTAGTGATGTACACCAATCACTGTGGGTCAAGTACAAATACCATTTCAAATCCTCACCGCTGACCACCAATGTTAGATCTGGGGGTCTCTAGTTGGCAGAGGTAAGTACCTTTGTCCAAATAGGGACCCTTATTTCTAGTCAGGGTAAGGGGGATACACACTGTTGATAACCCCTGCTCACCCCCTTGGTAGCTTGGCACAAGCAGACAGGCTTATCCCCAAGGCAATGTGTAAAGTATTTGTAGCAACACTCACAGTAATACAATGTAACACCACAAATGGACACTACAAAAGATGTTTATAAAAATAAAGTTATCTTTATATAGATTAGGCAGATCAAAAACGACATTTAAATCACATACACTATTAATCTTGCCTTAAAAATGTTCTCTTGAAAAATGTTCACTTTGGTAATGTTCTCTTATGGCAGAAATTGACTTAGGCAGTGTTCTCTTTGCAAAAGAAACGCACTTGTAACAATCAAAGTATTTAGCTGAGTCTGTATGAGTATCAGACTCGTGTTCCTAGCGTGGGGAAAGTTACTTCCTCAATGGTGCCCTTATTGACAAGTTCCCCCACTATGCTTCGGTGCTCGCTTTTTGAAATCACCCCCCCTGCACGATGCGCGAGTGCGCGCCAGTTACGAAAGAGGACGCTGCCTCTAAATCACCCAAAATAGCGCTGTATTCAGATCACCACATAGCGATTTTCAAATCACCCCAGAGATCGTTGTTCAAATCACCCAGTAGGACGCTGTTCTTTAAGACGACCCTCGCTGCACTTTGACTCAAAAGGGGCGCCCGTCTCTTAAGTGCCCCTAATTGGGCAGCCTGCAATGCCGCGTCAGCACCCACGATTCTCCAGCACTGGCTTCGGTCCCAGATCGGACCCGGTTACCTGTGGTACGTGAAGGGGAACTCCTCAGTACGCGCAGATCTCCGGCGGGGGCCGCTTCTCCTTGGCGTCGCTCACTGGCTTCCGGTCCAGCTCTGCCCTCGATGTCGAGCGTGAGGAAGCCCCGGTTGCTAGGGGACGCCTTGCGCTGCACTTCCCTGGTTGCAGCTCGGCCGGGACGAGCCTCCTGGTTACCAAGGCAACCCTCGATTCTGGGACCAATCTCAGCGCTGCTCGGCAGTGACGCTGCACGGACTCCAGGCCAGCGGCAGTGAATCTTGACTGGATACTTTTGCGATTCTTGCTCTTCGGCGGACCCGGCCTCGGGCCCACAGCTCGAGGTGCGGCAGTGAGTGTAAGCACCCAACAATAACTCTGGCAATCGGGGGTCGGTGGTGAAGATATACCGGCCCTCGGCGTCTATCTTGATCTCAGGCCTGCGGCGGTGAGGGACGTTGCGCTCTCAGCTCGGGTAGAGAGCCTCAAAGCGTGCCAGCAGGCCCGGCGGCACAAACGACGTCCTGGGGACACACAGTCAGTCCCAGATACAGCAGGGACAGCAGAGCATGATGTAGGGCGAGTTTGGTAGAGGTTCTTGACAACTTTTTTGTCCCTGAGTTGCAACAGGAGGCCAGCTCTTCCCAGGCCCTTGGAGACAGATGTACTTCAGAGGGGGCACAGCACACAGCACAGCTCCTCTTCAAGCAAGGGGGACACAGCACACAATAGACAGTCCCTTGGTCCTCTTCCTCAGCAATCACAGCAACTGCAGGTCAGCTCCCAGACACTCCGCAATGGCAGCACTTTTCCTCAGTCTTCCTAGCTGTTCTTCTTCGGCAGGGATGCCTTCTTGATCTCAAAGTTTCCTAAGCTGATTTTACAGGGGTTCCAGTCCTAATTTTATACCCCAAAAATCTTTGTTCTTCTTGTGCGAGGGGTCCTGGACCCAGTCTAAACCAGTTCTGGGTGCACTCTGCCAGTGCACCTCTTCTTCCTTTGTGACTGTGGGCCAGGGCCATCAGACGCACTGCAGGAGGTGGAGCCAGCATTGTGGCAAGCAGTCACATCGCTATTGCGACCCAGGTGCTACTCCTCCCCACCACACTACATGCAGATGGGGCTATTCAGCCTAGTGCTTACTCACCCAGCCTCCTGGAGCCACCCCCAGCCCCTGTCACTCACAAACCAGACAGTCAATACACAGACAGGCAGAGGCACACAGAAAGGTTGAACAGGAAAATAGCCACTTTCTAAAAGTGCTATTTCCAAACTTAGAATTTAAAAAACATCTTCACTAAAGGATGTGTTATTAAATTCTGAGTTCAGGGATACCAGATTCCATATGTCTTATCTTGCCGTGCTATTTCCAAACTTAGAATTTAAAAAACATCTTCACTAAAGGATGTGTTATTAAATTCTGAGTTCAGGGATACCAGATTCCATATGTCTATCTTGCCGTAATGGGAAGATATGCAGGTAAACATATTACACAGCATTCCCCATGTTATCCTATGAGCAAGGTAGCCTTTCAATAGTGAAAAACGAATTTGGCAGTATTTCACTATCGGGACATGTTACCCACACTAGTGCATGTCCTGCCTTTCACTTACACTGCACCCTCTCCAGGGGGGTACTTGGGTCTACCATAGGGGTGTCCAATGTGTCAGAAAAGGGAAGGGTCAGGCCTGGTCAGTGTGTACACTGGCCAGGACAACAAAGCAGTTCACAGACTGCGCACAGGCACTGCGGTGGCAGGCCTTAGACACCATTTTAGGGTTACTCAAGAGGGTGGCACAATCAGTGCTGCAGGCCCACTAGTAGCATTTGAATCACCCATTCTGGCACACTCAGTGAACTTTATTAGGGACCTACTGGTAAAACAAATAGGCCAATCATGGATAACCAATCACAGTAATAATTTAACCAGGGAGCACTTGCACTTTGGCACTGATTAGCAGTGGCAAAGTGCTCAAAGCATCTAAACCAGCAAAACGAAATCCATCACAGTGTCAAAAACGTAGGGGGTAGAGGCAAAAAGTCAGGGGAAACCACGCCAAGGGTGCCAGGTCTAAAACCCCCAGTCAAGAGATCTGGGTTAAATCCATCATTCTTTTGCTCACCATGCCACCTCAGTTTAGACCTGGCCATGTGCAAATCAGTCTTGACCCTGAGCCTCATGGGAACAGTCCATCCCGAACTGCCAAGCCAGGTCCTCCCTGGACTGGAAACAAGCATCCTAGGGCCGGTTTCGGGCTTTCACCCCTCTTCAGCCAGGATAGCTTGCTTCCAGTGGCACAGTGAGCCCAGGACCACGTCTCGGCACACCTGGCGGGACTTAGGGCGAGAAAGCAAAAGATACACAATTGATGGACGGAATGCAGAACAAATCACAACATTCACCCCCAGTCAAGAGATCTGGGTTAAATCCATCATTCTTTTGCTCATCATGCCACCCCAGTTTAGACCTGGTCATATGCAAATCAGTCTTGACCCTGTGCCTCATGGGAACAGTCCAGCCCAAACTGTCAAGCCAGGTCCTCATTGGACCGGAAACAAGAATTCTAGGACCGGTTTCGGGGTTTCACCCCTCTTCAGCCAGGATAGCTTGATTCCAGTGGCACAGTGAGCCCAGGACCCACGTCTGGTCATACCTGGAGCACTTAGGGCGAGAAAGCAAAAGACACACAATTGATGGACGGAATGCAGAAGAAATCAAAACATTCACCCCCAGTCAAGAGATCTGGGTTAAATCCATCATTCTTTTGCTCACCGTGCCACCCCAGGTTAGACCTGGCCACATGCAAATCAGTCTTGACCCTGTGCCGCATGGGAACAGTCCAGCCCGAACTGCCAAGCCAGGTCCTCCCTGGACCGGAAACAAGCATCCTAGGACCGGTTTCGGGGTTTCACCCCTCTTCAGCCAGAATAGCTTGATTCCAGTGGCACAGTGATCCCAGGGCCCATGTCTGGGCATACCTGGCGCACTTAGGGCGAGAAAGCAAAAGACACACAATTGATGGACGGAATGCAGAAAAAATCAAAAAATTCACCCCTAGTCAAGAGATCTGGGTTAAATCCATCATTCTTTTGCTCACCATGCCACCCCAGTTTAGATCTGGTCATATGCAAATCAGTCTTGACCCTGTGCCTCATGGGAACAGTCCGACCCAAACTGCCAAGTCAGGTCCTCCCGGGACCGGAAACAAGCATCCTAGAACCGGTTTCGGGGTTTCACCCCTCTTCAGCCAGAATAGATTGATTCCAGTGGCACAGTGAGCCCTTGCCCCACGTCTGGGCATACCTTGCACACTTAGGGCGAGAAAGCAAAAGACACACAATTGATGGACGGAATGCAGAACAAATCAAAACGTTCACCCCCAGTCAAGAGATCTGGGTTAAATCCATCATTCTTTTGCTCACCATGCCACCCCAGTTTAGACCTGGTCATATGCAAGTCAGTCTTGACCCTGTGCCTCATGGGAACAGTCCAGCCCGAACAGCCAAGCCTGGTCCTCCCTGGACCGGAAACAAGCATACTAGGACCGGTTTAGGGGTTTCACCCATTTTCAGCAAGGATAGCTTGATTCCAGTGGCACAGTGAGCCTGGGACCCACGTCTGGGAATACCTGGCACCCTTAGGGTGAGAAAGCAAAAGACCGACAATTGATGGACGGAATACAGAACAAATTAAAACATTCACCCCCTGTCAAGAGATCTTGGTTAAATCCATCATTCTTTTGCTCACCATGCCACCCCAGTTTAGAACTGGTCATATGCAAATCAGTCTTGACCCTGTGCCTCATGGGAACAGTCCGACCCGAACTGCCAAGTCAGGTCCTCCCGGGCCCGGAAACAAGCATCCTAGGACCGGTTTCGGGGTTTCACCCCTCTTCAGCCAGAATAGATTGATTCCAGTGGCACAGTGAGCCCTGGACCCACGTCTGGGCATACCTTGCACACTTAGGGCGAGAAAGCAAAAGACACACAATTGATGGACGGAATGCAGAACAAATCAAAACGTTCACCCCCAGTCAAGAGATCTGGGTTAAATCCATCATTCTTTTGCTCACCATGCCACCCCAGTTTAGACCTGGTCATATGCAAGTCAGTCTTGACCCTGTGCCTCATGGGAACAGTCCAGCCCGAACAGCCAAGCCTGGTCCTCCCTGGACCGGAAACAAGCATACTAGGACCGGTTTCGGGGTTTCACCCATTTTCAGCCAGGATAGCTTGATTCCAGTGGCACAGTGAGCCCAGGACACTCGTCTGGGCATACCTGGCGCACTTAGGGCGAGAAAGCAAAAGACACACAATTGATGGACGGAATGCAGAAGAAATCAAAACATTCACCCCCAGTCAAGAGATCTGGGTTAAATCCATCATTCTTTTGCTCACTATGCCACCCCAGTTTAGACCTGGCCATATGCAAATCAGTCTTGATCGTGTGCCTCATGGGAACAGTCGAGCCCGAACTGCCAAGCCAGATCCTTCCTGGACCGGAAACAAGTATCCTAGGACCGGTTTCGGGGTTTCACCCCTCTTCAGCCAGGATAGCTTGATTCCAGTGGCACAGTGAGCCCAGGACCCACGTCTGGTCATACCTGGCGCACTTAGGGTGAGAAAGCAAAAGACACACAATTGATGGACGGAATGCAGAACAAATCAAAACATTCACCCCCAATCAAGAGATCTGGACTAAATCCATCATTCTTTTGCTCACCATGCCACCCCAGTTTAGACCTTGCCATATGCAAATTAGTCTTGAACCTGTGCCTCATGGGAACAGTCCAGTCCGAACTGCCAAGCCTGCTCCTCCCTGGACCGGAAACAAGCATACTAGGACCGGTTTCGGGGTTTCACCCATTTTCAGCCAGGATAGCTTGATTCCAGTGGCACAGTGATCCCAGGACCCATGTCTGGGCATACCTGGCGCACTTAGGGCGAGAAAGCAAAAGACACACAATTGATGGACGGAATGCAGAACAAATCAAAACATTCACCCCCAGTCAAGAGATCTGGGTTAAATCCATCATTCTTGTGCTTACCATGCCACCCCAGTTTAGACCTGGCCATATGCAAATCAGTCTTCACCGTGTGCCTCATGGGAACAATCGAGCCCGAACTGCCTAGCCAGTTCCTCCCTGGACCGGAAACAAGCATCCTAGAACTGGTTTCGGGGTTTCACCCCTCTTCAGCCAGGATAGCTTGATTCCAGTGGCACAGTGAGCCTGGGACCCACGTCTGGGCATACCTGGCACCCTTAGGGTGAGAAAGCAAAAGACCGACAATTGATGGACAGAATACAGAACAAATCAAAACATTCACCCCCTGTCAAGAGATCTGGGTTAAATCCATCATTCTTTTGCTCACCATGCCACCCCAGTTTAGATCAGGTCCTATGCAAATCAGTCTTGACCCTGTGCCTCATGGGAACAGTCCGACCCAAACTGCCAAGTCAGGTCCTCCCGGGACCGGAAACAAGCATCCTAGGACCGGTTTCGGGGTTTCACCCCTCTTCAGCCAGAATAGATTGATTCCAGTGGCACAGTGAGCCCTGGACCCACGTTTGGGCATACCTTGCACACTTAGGGCGAGAAAGCAAAAGACACACAATTGATGGACGGAATGCAGAACAAATCAAAACGTTCACCCCCAGTCAAGAGATCTGGGTTAAATCCATCATTCTTTTGCTCACTATGCCACCCCAGTTTAGACCTGGTCATATGCAAGTCAGTCTTGACCCTGTGCCTCATGGGAACAGTCCAGCCCGAACTGCCAAGCCTGGTCCTCCCTGGACCGGAAACAAGCATACTAGGACCGGTTTCGGGGTTTCACCCATTTTCAGCCAGGATAGCTTGATTCCAGTGGCACAGTGAGCCCGGGACACTCGTCTGGGCATACCTGGTGCACTTAGGGCGAGAAAGCAAAAGACACACAATTGATGGACAAAATGCAGAAAAATTCAAAACATTCACCCCTAGTCAAGACATCTGGGTTAAATCCATCATTCTTTTGCTCACTATGCCACCCCAGTTTAGACCTGGCCATATGCAAATCAGTCTTGATCGTGTGCCTCATGGGAACAGTCGAGCCCGAACTGCCAAGCCAGATCCTTCCTGGACCGGAAACAAGTATCCTAGGACCGGTTTCGGAGTTTCACCCCTCTTCAGCCAGGATAGCTTGATTCCAGTTGCACAGTGAGCCCAGGACCCACGTCTGGGCGTAAGTGGCGCACTTAGGGTGAGAAAGCAAAAGACATACAATTGATGGACGTAATGCAGAACAAATCAAAACGTTCACCCCCAGTCAAGAGATCTGGGTTAAATCCATCATTCTTTTGCTCACCTTGCCACCCCAGTTTAGACCTAGCCATATGCAAATCAGTCTTGACCCTTCGCCTCATGGCAACAGTCCAGCCCGAACTGCCGAGCCAGGTCCTCCTTGGACCGGAAACAAGCATCCTAGGACCGGTTTCGGGATTTCACCCCTCTTCATCCAGGATAGCTTGATTCCAGTGGCACAGTGATCCTAGGACCCATGTCTGGGTATACCTGGCTAACTTAGGGCGAGAAAGCAAAAGACACACAATTGATGGACGGAATGCAGATCAAATCAAAACATTCACCCCCAGTCAAGAGATCTGGGTTAAATCCATCATTCTTTTGCTCACCGTGCCACCCTAGTTTAGACCTTGCCATATGCAAATCAGTCTTGACCCTGTGCCTCATGGGAACAGTCCAGCCCGAACTGCCGAACCAGGTCCTCCCTGGACCGGAAACAAGCATCCTAGGACCGGTTTTGGGATTTTACCCCTCTTCATCCAGGATAGTTTGATTCCAGTGGCACAGTGATCCCAGGACCCACGTCTGGGCATACCTGGCACTTGGGGCGAGAAAGCAAAAGACACACAATTTATGGACGGAATGCAGAACAAATCAAAACATTCACCCCCAGTCAAGAGATCTGGGTTAAATCCATCATTCTTTTGTTCACGATGCTACCCCAGTTTAGACCTGGCCATATGCAAATCAGTCTTAACCCTGTGCCTCATAGGAACAGTCCAGCCCGAACTGCCAAGCCAGGTCCTCCCTGGACCGGAAACAAGCATCCTAGGACCGGTTTCGGGGGATTCACCCCTTTTCAGCCAGGATAGCTTGATTCCAGTGGCACTGTGAGCCCAAGACCCACGTCTGGGCATACCTGGCGCACTTAGGGCGAGAAAGCAAAAGACACACAATTGATGGAAGGAATGCAGAACAAATCAAAACATTCAACCCCAGTCAAGAGATCTGGGTTAAATCCATCATTCTATTTCTCACCATGCCACCCCAGTTTAGACCTGGCCATATGCAAATCAGTCTTGACCCTGTGCCTCATGGGAACAGTCCACCCCGAACCGCCAAGCCAGGTCCTCCCTGGTCCGGAAACCGGTCTTAGGATGCTTGTTTCCAGTCAAGGGAGGACCTGGCCTGGCAGTTCAGGCTGGACTGTTCCCATTGGGTGGAGGGTCAAGACTGATTTGCATATGGCTGGGTCTAAACTGGAATGGCATGGTGAGCAAAAAAACAATGGATTTAGGTTCAGATCTCTATACTGGGGTGAATGTATTACATTGTTCTGCATTCTGTCCATCAATTGTTCATTTAGCATTTGTCACTCTGAGTGGGATCGGTATGCCCAGACGTGGGTCCCGTGCTCTCCATGCCACTGGAGTCCAGCTATCCTGGCTGATGCGAAACCGGTCCTAGGACGCTTGTTTCCAGTACAGAGTGGACCTGGCCTGGCAGTTCGGGCTGGACTGTTCCCACTGGGTGCAGGGTCAAGATTGATTTGCATATGGCTGGGTCCAAACTGGAATGGCATGGTGAGCACAAAAATGATGGATTTAGGCCCAGATCTCTGTACTGGGGTGAATGTATGACATTGTTCTCCATTCTGTCCATCAATTGTTCTTTTTACATAAACCTTCATTTTGACATCAAGAAGCTCTCAGCAGGAGCAATCATATTTCCTTACCTGCTGAAATTGTTTCTTTTGCAGATATCTGTGGGTGGTTAGCCCTAGTAGTCCGGGATTTTATGTATTCAAATTTTTTCAAGCAGCTTCTATTGATCACTACTACGGCTCCCAGAACCTAAGGAATAACACTTGGAGACTAGAACCCACTTCAGCAGAGTCTACCAGCACAGTCCAGTCCAGGTCCACTCACTGGTCAACGGGTCAATTCAGGAACTGGCCTCTTGCAACTTTTGATGTCCCTGTAGCCACACAAGATGTCAGTCAACTTAGGAGTACGTGCAGGACTTCAGTTCTCCACACAGGTCACAGACAACAGTTCCAATTGTCCTCTGTCCTTCCGCACGTCCAGATGTTATCTGAGGAGCTGGCGATGAACTGTTACTTATGTTGAGTTCACAATCCAGTAGTTGGGAGTACCGCTTGGACACTCATGGCCCAATGGGTAAGAAAAGTTCCAAAGCATAAACCTGCCCTTTTTAGCAGGACAACCTTTTTTCCTAACTACAAAGTGGTGCACAGTGCACCATTTTCAATAAGATCTAACGGTGCAGGACATTTTTACCCCTGGAGGGAGCTTGTGGCTCTCCTGGAAATTGTGCAGCATAATGGGTAGTCTCCTCACTCTCAACCTCTCTAAACTCGTTGTGGTGCTAGCACCCGCTCAAATGGGAATTAATTCAGGAGGGCTAAAAGGTATTCTGGAATTAAAAGACCCCTCCTCTCCGAGTATCCCTTATCAATAAATTATAGAATAACAGACCTCCTCTAAGGCCCTTTCAGTTTAATGAAGTTCCAGGGCCGTCCTCCAATGCCCAGCTTTTGTTAATCTGGGTGCTATTTCTCACGCAAGCCCAATCCCTGGTCTGTGCTCTTAAAGTGGATTTTCACACCTCATCAAAGGCAGCATTGACAGGCCAACTGCAGGCACACAAATACTAATCAGCTTGCTGAAGCTTCAGGTAGGAAATGTATGTTTTTCTAAAAGTCATGTTTCTTGTATATTTATCAAAAATCTCCCAAAATAGTAAAAAGATAAATAGAATGAGTGTTGTAGCTTATTATAAATCAATGTTACATAATCAGCATTTAAACTAATCTTTAACGTTTCTTACAGAAAAGCCACAGCACCTCGGCAATGAAAATAGCTTATTGGTGCCAGTGACTGAAGGAGAATACCAACCATAACTGCTTACATGTTCCACTTTCAAACGTTAAGCACCCTTCCTTGTGGGCTGCAAGGTCTATTAAGGGGTGACTTACTTAATATTTAAAGGTCAGACTCCCACCTTCAAAAAATCGTTATTCTGACAGGCCAGCCTGCAGGTTTAAAACTGTAGTAGATAGGAGACATATAGGCCTTAAACCATGTTTTCCTTACCTGGTGAGTGCATGGCAGACTATGTGCTGCAGTCCACCCGTGATATTTAACTTTCCATTTGTGTATTACCTCCACATTATGCAATAGCCTTGCTGGTAGGGTAAATCTGCCATTTGGAGGGCGTGGCCAAGATGGCGGTCGACCTTTAATGAGGCTCCCACCGCCTGAAACCTATCCATTCTCATCCTGCCTGACAGTGCTAGGCGTGGCACACCTTGCCGGGCCCCAGACATGAAGGGTACCTTTGCCACCCTTCCCAACGCTCCTGAGGCAGTGGCGAGGCAGATAGATCCACGTCGTGGAATCCACTGGGAACATCTCGGTCCAAAATGGCGAACGCCACTGAGTTGCCGCAGCCTCACAGCCTGCGAGGCACTGACCAGCACAGTCCCTGACCAGAATCAGAGACTGGACCCTCTAGACATCGAGGAACCGGGCTGGTGAGCGGGCCCTTGACTGACGGGTGTAGCCCCTGATCGGTGGGTGCACCCATGGACCCCAAAGACTGGAGCAGTGGCTGCAGTGAAGTGTGGCTGCTCCCGAGTGGACAGCAGGAGAGGCGACTAGGGGTCCACCCGCTGGTGCAGGTAGGGTGGGTTCTGGGCCGTGGGATCCGCCAGGACCGTGTACCTATTGCTGTGCAGACTGGGTAGGGGGGTGGTGGCACCCTCTCACGGTGTGCTGGTTTGCGAGCCTACTGACACATTTCAAAGGGTCCTTCCAGTCAAATAAGGAAGGCCCTGGAACCAAGGACACAATCATTTCAGCTGGGCCCTCAATGCTTGGTCCGTTACAGGCTGCAGGCCTAGGGGTCCCCGAAGGAGCTCTGTGGGGTTCACATTTGATGCTGGGGCCAACCTTTGGTGCAGGTCTTTGACCTGACGGCTCTGGCCAATGCTTGACGCCTGCGGGTTGGCGGACTTGCTGCGTAGGATGTTAGTGGTGTCACGCGCTAGTTGGGACCGTAGCTCAGGGGGCCCAAGCCCCTCTGCTCTTCTCTGTTGATGGCAAGGTGTATTCTGTGGCAACATTGGGTGCACTGTACTGTGCGAGGGAGCGCCTTCATTGCTGAACTCGTACATTACTGCGGGCCAGTGATTACGGGGGTACCCGTGAGTGTCCTACCCAAGGTGCACCCTGACTTGCAGAGGCCCCCACCTTTTGGATTACTCATTTGGCACCACTGACAGCAGGTTGGTGTGCTTGGTTCGGCTCACATTGGAGCCGGACTTGATTTCTGTCTCTATGCCTGGCTGCTGTGGTGGGACTGACTCTATGGTCTCCCAACCATGGGCGGGCTGCTTGGGATGCCGTGTGGCAAGCAGGCCTTACCGCACCACACTCTTCTCCTGCCGCTCCTTACCAGGGACCAATTGATGATGGGACACTAAGTCTTCTCCACCCACATCGGCCTAAACTAAAATGGACCAGTACACTCTTCCCCCATCGGATAATAGAGAGACCGCGGAAGGCCCTCTGCCCTCGGCTATACCCCATTCTGCGGCAGATTTGAGCACGATCCTCAAGGTGGTCCAGGATTTGCATGAGGCGGTAGAGAACAAGGTTGATGGCTTCCGGATAGACTTCTCGCTGTTGCGGCAGGACCTAAGCAAAGTGGTTGATAAGAGTGACTGAAACTAAGACACAGATCTCCACAACTGAAGATGAAGTAACCACACTTAAACATCAAGTGTTCAAGTTAATGGCATTGTTTGTGACCATCGATGCAATGGCAGAAGATGCAGAAATTCGTTCAAGGCATAATAATCTGTGCCTCCTAGAGACTTTAGAGAGTTCAACTCTTGCCGAATTTATGGAAGCCTGGTTTTGATCCTGGGTCCCAGCAGACAAGATCTCTGACATGTTTGTTATTGAGAGAGCACATCGGATCTCTCACCCAAAAGCCTCCGACCGGAGCACTACCTAGACCTGTGATACTCCATATTCTTAACAACCATGACTCAATCGTGTATGAAGCCCGGAACCAGCCGTATCTCCGTCACCTGAATTCCAGGTCAATGATTTTCACAGATTACAACAAGCCAGTGCAACAGCGGCAACAATCTTTCAAAGAGCTGAACACAAACTCCGTGCCCTCAAACTCCTTTATATGCTTCTGTTCCCGGCACGCCTCAAGGTCATCTTTTAGTCCTCTACTTACTTCTTTGATACTCCTGAACAGGCCTGGGAGTGGGTCACTAGAGCCTATTGAGACTCACCGAGCTGGGGGAGAGCCAGGACATGAAGACACGGAGACCACCCTCACCTCAACCCCCCCTCTAACCTTCCACACCTTTCCCACCGCAAAAGTCCAGGAAGAACCGCTTGCGATCTCAGAGAATGAGGACTGTTCGACAATAGAAGTGCAAATCACCGAGCCCACCCCGTAGTGGGGGGTTCAAGCAGCAGTGGAATGTACAAGACCCTTGCAGATACCCCACAGCTATTTCGCTCCCTAGATGAAGTTCTGTTATCAGCATGATTTCTACGAAGTTTCTGAGGAGAAGGCGCTGGCCCATGAGGGCGTATGGCCGGTTGAGGACACTTGGGGAGCTGGTGCGAGACGAGGACTGGGACATATTTGTGGGGCGGGGGGTTGTATGAGACTCATGTGTGATCCCTGTAGTGATTCTTGAACCTCATGCCAAAGTGTGTATTATAAATCTCTGGGAACTTCCTAACCAGTTTATTCTCTGAATGCTGTCTGGCATAATATCCATCCTACAGGTGTCTACACTGCCATTGAGTTCCCCGTAAGTTATCTTGTGTTTTCTTTGATTTCCCAGTTATATCCAAAGGTTAACTGATGGGGCAGTGAGTATCTTTTTGCGAATTCTGGATTTATGCTGTGTAATCCGCTGTCTCACTTCCTGGTTTGTTTTACCGATGTACAATTTTGGGCAAGGGCACAGTATTCCATAGACCACATTTTTTGTTTTACAATTGGAAAAAGAATCCTGTTTCCAATTGATGTAGCTGTATGTGAACAAGGATCCTTCAATGGTTGTGTTACAGCATAAACACGTGCCACACTTATGATGGCCCACAATGAGCCGTAAATGCAATTGTTCTTATAATGTATTTTTGATCGATGTCTTGGGCAGTGCTTCCCGTATCACCTGATTACCAATACTACTTTCTTTTTTAAGTGCAAAAAGAGGTTTGGTGAAGGATGCGACTAGATTCTGAATTAAATGGCAATTTTGATTGATAACCTTTTTCAATTGATTTGTCAGAGGACAAAATGTAGTCATACAAACAAGGTGCTCAATTTTTGGTTTCTCTTTTTTGTATAGGAGTTCTTCACGTGGTGTCCACCACTCGCTCTTCATGGCATGTTCCAAAAGTTTTTTGGGTTCCCCTCGTACTTTTAATTTTATTTAAAGGATTTTTTGCATGGAATATGTAGTCTGTTTTATATAAACAATTCCGTTTAATCCTTAAAAATTGTCCAAATGGTAAATTGTCGCAAAGACTTTGCGGATGGTGACTAGTATAGTGCAATGCTTTATTCCTGTCCGTAGGTTTTGTGTGGAGTGTGGTCATTAAACCACCCTCGGAGGCATAGATCTCTTCATCCAGAAATGTCATTCTCAAAGGATTATGATTTAGACTGAATTTTATATCTTCTGTTCTTTCGTTTAACCACCCTTGGAATTCAATAAGGTTGTCAACTTGAACAGAACATTTAAAAAATATACTGTCTATATACAGGACCCAATTCGAAATATATTGGTGAAAGGGATTGTTACTGTATATATACTTCTCCTCAAATTTGGCCATGTACAGTACTGCTAGCTCCGGCGCAAGGGGACAACCCATTGCAGTCCCTTTGGTCTGAAAATAAAAATCATCTCCAAACTTGAAACTGTTTTTCTGAAGTGCAAACCTTGCACACTGCATGATAAATTGTGTGGGGACCCTTTCTAGTTTTGGCCTTGTCTAAAAAAGTTTCAATGGCTGATAACCCATCTTCTTGGGGTATTTGGGTGTACAATGACACTAAGTCTAGTGTAACCAATATCTGCTCACCAACTGTGAATTCCTTTGTTTCTGTTTTGTTTGTAAAATACATTGTATCTCTGAGATATGATGTTATCAGCATGTTTTCTTTTTTTCTACATTTATTCTTTTAGTGTATCTTGCATATATTGCTGAGTTTGCGTGTATGTTCATTGTCGTCGTGTAAGTGGGAGAATGCAAGAATGGTTCAGAAGTTTGGTGAGGGAATGCATAAGCGCAGTGATGAATGACAGAGTGCACGTGTGATGACATATTGCGTGCCTAAATCCATCAGTGACCAAAAAGGCCCTTTTGTTTATAAGGTAGGTCTGTCCTCATTGCCAGTATTTGCTTGTATTCATACCTTCCGTATCTTGGTGTTGGTGTTGTTCAGGACAAGAGGTACTTACTTCATTATTTTTCATTTTGTGGTAAGTAAAAGTTATTTGGTTCTTGGGTTCTTAAAACATACCATCATATGCATTGGGTTAGGCAGTACATCCAACACTGTGCATTGTAACTGATTGGTCAAACAATTAAGATATACAGGACATTTTGAAAAACAGTGTTTTAAAATGTTTCTTGTGCATTTACCAACACATCTTGAAAAGTAGGGATTATATTGATAGTGAGTTAAAGAATTGTTTTTCTCCACAGGTACTCAGGAAGTATTTAAGCATTTCCTGCAATAATTGAGAATTCTGTAGAATAATTGGAATAATGAATCATTTCATGGTTAAGAAAAGTATCTCCATGACTTTAGCCAAATATTGCCATACAAAGTATTGCTCCTGCATAACCCAAGTGAAGAATTGTAGGCACCAGTCCCTTTCATCCAACTGGTTGTTTTAAACGCTTTGTTGCAAATGCTTTTTATACATACTTAGAGACAGAATCTGCTTTCACCTCTGAATGCATGTTTCAAAATGGACAAATAAAGCAAATGTGGAGCAGGCTGTTCACTGGTTCTCATACTGTCAGGATTCTGACGGTAGGTCTAATAACAGGACAGCCTGCAGAGCTTTCCAGGTTAGAATTAAAGTTTTTCTAGTCCTCAAGCTGTATCCATTTACTTTCTCATGAAAGAATAAATGAGTTCCAGAGGAGGGGACACCCATCGTGATGCAACACAGCTTCTTGCTTGGCAGTTTCAGGGTGGTTTTAGTTCAAGATGACAAACATGTTACATGATCCAATGTTAGCAAGAGAGCAAACTTTTTGAAGTCCCCCGGGTGGAAGTCATGCAGTGATAGGTATTGTCACAATATATCTGAAAAAATACATAATTATTATATGCAAAATTATGTGTGCAAAGATATTGCTTACTGTGTTTTTATTTCCTTTACGCAAAAAGAAATGTGGGTTAATACAGACTGAAAATATCATGAAACCCGGGGCCTTGTTCATAATCACAAAGTTAAAGTTAGACTTTTGGTCTAAGTTTAGACCAAAGGTCTAACTTCACTACTTTTCGGTATTTGCAAAGGAATATGTGACGTTACAAGGTATGTTACATCGCAGTTCTTCCAACGCAAGTCGTTACAACGACTTGCGCTGGAGGGAGCTGGACTTAGGAATAGTATGATTTACTATTCCAACTCCAGCCTGCGTAACAGTAGGGAAGGTGTTGAAAGAGGAAATTGGGGCTAGCTTTAGGTGAAGGAGACCCAGCAAAAGTAAGGTTGGCACGGGACTCCTATAGAAGAGCAGCTAAAGCAGCAAAAAATCTATGGGACCAGGCAAGATGGGTGGAGCTTAAAGAAGCATGCGTGTCACGAAATCTTAAAGTATTTTGGGATACTTTTAAGTGGGATGGGGGGGGATTCCGGACCCCCCGCAGAATAATGTTGCCCACCATCTATGTGTGGAATATTTTAAACCCCAGTACGCTTCCTTGGAGGATGACCAGATTATGGGTCCGATGGAACTAATTTTTTTCTCTGGCGAGGTGTTCACGTTAGTGGAAGTAGATAGGGCTTGAGATACTATTATCCCTAGCCGTGCCCCCCGGAATGGATAATATCCCTGGAGATGTGTTTTTAAATCATAAATCCTCATGGCGCCTGTATATCAGATATTTAGCAAATGCTATTGCTTGCGGGGCCCCAATCCCGGCCTCCTGGAACGGGGCCGAGATAATACCGGTTTTTAAGAAGGGGGACAAATCCGTTGCAGCTAACTATAGACCAATAAGTCTTATAGACTCCATCCAAAAGATCATGGGTAGACTGATTCTACAAAAGCTGCAGTCTTGGATGGATGATGAACAAATCCTTACCCCACCGCAGGCGGGCTTTCGTCCCCTTACAAGCACTATCAACCAGGTCTTCCGTTTTATTAACATCTATTGGAAGACAGTCGTATTGGGGAAAGGGGCCCTGTACGCGGTATTTGTTGATCTGAAAGCAGCCTTCGACTTGGTGCCACGACCTAGGATGTGGCGTGTCTTAAGCGAGATGCCGATGTCTGCTGAACTGTTATCTTTGATCGTCCGCTTACATGAGGATAATCATGCGCGGGTCCGGTGGGGGGCCAGGGGTGAGGTCACCGAGTCGTTTCCCGTTAATAGGGGAGTGCGCCAGGGTTGTGTGCTTGCGCCTACCCTGTTTTCGCTCTTCGTTAACGGGGTGGCCGATTTCCTCTTGGAAACCCCCACCGACGCCCCTGTGCTGGCGAAAGAACATATACCTATCCTCATGTCCGCGGACAATACTCTGATAATTTCCAAGACCCCCAGCGGCTTGCAAAAAGCCCTCAGTAGGTTTGAGGACTTTTGCACAACTCGGGGCCTTGTAATCAATACAGAAAATACAAAATGTATGTCATTTAATGAGCATAAATCCTTCCGGGGTAAGGTATACATGAATAATGTACCTCCTGACAAAGTTGACGCCTTTACTTATTTGGGGGTCACGCTACAGTCAGACATGAGTTGGTCTTATCAAATTAATGTAGCTACCCTAAAGCACAAACAACAGGCTGGGATTCTTGCAGTTCATTTTAAAACCTCTTTCTTCAAACCAATTAGCCCATTGATGGAGATTTATGGTATGAAAGTCCTAAGCTCCACTCTGTATGGAGCGGAGCTTTGGGGGTTTGAGAATTTATCTACCATAACTGCTGCTGAAAATTCATTCTTGCGTAAGGTCACCAGTGTCCCAATAAGTACACCCATGTGTCCATTATTGCTTGACTTGGAAAGGAAAGCAGTAAGGGATTTGGCGAAACTTCGCCCTCTTTTATGTTGGCGAAGATTGCGGTGCACGGCTGAACTTTTGCATTATGCAAGAGGGATCAAAGATGTAATGGACATAGATTGTTTCCATAGGATTAAATGGCTAGGGGAGATAAGGTTGTTGTTGGTGAATCTAGGTCTGAGTGAACTTTGGGATGATCCCCAAAATGCTCCTTTTCCATCAAAGAAGATATTGAAGGAGAACTATTGGGACATGGTAATGGCGTCAGTACGAGCGAAGGGTGCAGTAAAACATCTGACAGGCCGGTTCCTTGAATTGAAGATAAAGCCTGTATTAGAACACTATTGGGACTCTATTGAGAAACCTTTAGATAGGAAGTTATACTTCCAATTGAGGGTTGGTACCCTACCTGTTAGGTAATTTACTGGCAACTGGGTTGGGGTTATGATGAAAGCCTGTCCAAAATGCTTAGATAAAGAAGAAACGGTTAGGCACCTGTTGTTCTTCTGCCCACTGTATAAAAAACCTCGGGCTATGTGGGTTATACCTATTTGCAAACTTCTAGGCTTCAGAAAGCATGACGAGGCCCTAAGAATCCTTACAACGGACCCATTGCTGCCAATAGCAATCGCAATGGCTAAGTTTTTAGGCTGGGCCTGGTCCATCCGATCCAGGGTGTTGCTCCAGGCTAATTGACTTAAATGCCCTCAGTTCCAAAGATAGGCTGTATCATAGTGTGAATTGCCTGGGATTAATTGAGTATGTATGTATTTTATTTCCAGGATTAATTTATTCGGCAGCATTCCTTGTTTAATCCGTTCTTAAATGTTTTAGATTCAGAATATTTATTATCTTAATATACATGTTGTAATGTATGTGTACTGCTTTTATGACAAATCTGTCGAATAAAGCTATTTTTGATTGATTGGAATAGTAAATCATACTATTCCTTAGTGTATAGCGCCATCCAGCGCAAGTCGTTGTAACGACCTGCGTTGTAATGACCGCGATGTAAACATACCGCGGGTTAACGACCGTGTTGTAAAGGTCGTTCGCCTTTACAAAGATAAGTTACGAGTAGTATCTTAACAACTGCGGAGTTTCTGCACTTGGGGCAGAATCTCCACACTCGGCGGGAATTTAGACTTTTGGTTTAAACTTAGATTGTGAATCGGGCCCAAAATCTTTAACTCCAACCTAGAAAAAAGCTTATAAATAGTTTTGTGAAAAGTAACATATTCACTACTTAAGAATGCAGTTAGTGAAAGTAGAGAAAACTCATTATTAAAGTTTCTTTCACCATTCTGATATTATACATATGATCTTTTATCAAACTAGTACAACTTAGTTGTACATTAAATAATCTCAATTAAAAAATGACCCTGCTGCATTCCTTTCGTTTTTTAAAAGCGCATCTGCTTCCTTGTTTGTAGAAAAGTCAAACTTAACGCTCTACATAACTATTTGAGTGTTTGGGTTTTTGGGGGCTGGGGAATGGGAGCATTCTTCCAAAACCTTTGACCTGCAGCACTTCCACAAATGCGTGGATTGCATTTTGTTACTTCAGAGCTTAAGTTTGGGAATATCAAAATCCACTCCCGATTACCTGATCTCTATTTTGTAAATTGGGTGTTGAAAGGGATTTTTATTAGATAAAAGATAAAGGGCTACACAGTAGTCCTTTGGCTCTAGATATACTTGTAGACCGTGCATTGCCGTTTGAGGCAGTTATTATTGAACATCGATGTACACTCATCTTTGCTTTGGTATGAATTATGCTAGCAGCAAATTGCAATGTTGTTCACATTCAGACTTTGTGTAGCAGCATATCTGGGTGGAGAATCAAAGATTGTGCTAATGAATTTCTTTTATTATTGGATATTAAATCAACAGATAGCTGCTCACTGAGCAATTTGTTAGTCTGTTTGTCGCTTTGTACTTGCAGCCTCTAGTTTGTGACTCAATGTCTTTTGTCAACACAGCCATTTGGATTCAAA
This sequence comes from Triturus cristatus, assembly GCF_964204655.1. Lineage (NCBI taxonomy): Eukaryota > Metazoa > Chordata > Amphibia > Caudata > Salamandridae > Triturus > Triturus cristatus. The sequence goes on from NC_140591.1 coordinate 823,300,312, forward strand.
CAATACGGTAGTCAAGCTCTCCATGACAAATGCTCCTCTCTTTGGAATTCCCTTCAAGAACCGAGACTAGAAAAAAGACCCACATCTTCATCAAATGGATTAAAAAATATGTTTTAAAAAGTCATAAAACCATAATGATGTAACATCAGAATGTAACATCACAATTTATTTGTATTAAAAAATTAAGCTCAAAAACACCTCATTTTGACAGTAAAACACATCAGATAGCCTCTAATCTTAGCTCTTTGGTTACATATTTGGAAGACACCGACCATGCCCTGATAATATAATTGAAAACCCAGTAGACCGCATTAATTTGATCATTAGAGCATAAAATTATTTGTGTTTCGGAATTAACGTGCATTACCCCTCCACACCTATGGACTCGCAGTAGCCATCTTCTCCAGGCACTTCTCTAACCTGGAAAACCCCCCAGAAAATTAGGTATAGTTTCCAGGCTACTGTCACAGATTGGACAATTAGATCTACTCTCATGGTTCCCCCTCCCTTTCCAGTTTATTGTTTAAGTTCAATCTGCTTTTCACATAAAGATTACAACAAAATTAAATTGAGGTAAATGTGAGTTACAATTCACACTCCTTAAAAACATTCCCTTCAAAATAGCTAATAGCCGCAATAGGAGAAGGAGTTTGATCATTTTGCTTTCCAACCAACCAGACCCAATAGGCATTGGCTTACCCTGGTATTTGAATAATGATGTCATCTTTATAATTTCACTCTTCATTCGGATCCCTAATTCTCCCTGGTCAGTTGCCCTAAATCTACTTTTACTTCTTGACCCACTCTCTCAGGACTCTTGCTTTCCCACAAGTATTTGTTATTAATTTTCAAGTCATTTATTCTTTATTCAGTTACGATTGAGCCATAAAAGCAAGCATATCAATAATATTATGCAAGGTGATAATAAAATGATAAATAATTAATACAAAAATACATTTATACAGTGTCAAAATCAGTCACAATACATCGCCATAATTTTTTCCTGATCTTCAAAGATACCCGAAGAAAATTTAAAAGAACTAAACATGTATACTCAAATGAAGGTTGCTGAATTAAAAGAAATGCCTCCTTATAGGAACGAATATTAAAATTGTAAAAAGGGACAATAAAAAGTGTTTCTGAGGAGATATATAAAGTGTGCAAATTAGCAACATATGTAAAGTGCTTGGTGCTGAAACATTGTCAGAAAGGCAGAGAGGCAGTGTTTCCTTCCATAAGCCAGCAACAGGGAACTCCGAAAGAAAGTACAAAGTATTCAACCTAAGCCAGGTTAAATAAAATCTAAACTGAGGGTTTCTGATAATTATTAAATAAGGTTCTGTGGCCTTTACTAAAACCAGGGGAAGTAAATCACTCTCAACTGGCGATCCTATCAACATAATCATCGACTCACTCTCATAGGTCTTATAAAGCTTGTCCAGTATTTTTCACCTTTCACTTCCCCATCAATGCCGTCTGGATTTTTAAATAGTTCAGGAACACCCAAATCCATAAACGACTGTTCCACATGTTTAAGCGTGGGGATATGTAATATGTTTTCCAACCTTTAACAGTACTTTAGCACAGTTTTGAGAAAGCAGTTTCCCTTTTGACCCAAATTTAAAGCCATAACATGATGGGACAACTTCTAATAAAATCAGAAATATAAGGTGTCCCGAACTTTCCATGTTGAATGAAGTTAGAAGTAGATTTTGGGACTGCTACAAGCCCGTCATATTTGACAGGGCTTGAAAAATCCGAAAAATTGTACTAGTCCTGCAGGTCAAGTCCTTTGGAAAATCCCCTCGACCTCACTGCAACCTACTTGACCTCCGTCTCTGAAAACGGAGCAAAAGTAACAAGATAACAAGATTTAAAGGCATCTTTATTGCTCATTCCCTCTGTCAGCAATAAAAATGCCTTTAAATCTTGTTATCTTGTCACTCTTGCTCCGTTTTCAAAGACAGAGGGCAAAAGTTAGTTTGTCTTCCTACTCGCCAGAAAGGGCGAGTAGGACCTAAAAATAGCTCGTCCTCATCAATTCTGCCTCGCAAATGCGAGCGGTCGAGTGAATTTGTCGAGCCCTGTTTGGGTATTACTCAGTGGTGTGTATCCAGGCCATGTTCTTCGTTGCCAGAACATCAACTGATTCTGCTCCACCAAATTCCTACAATTATACAGTATTGTAACTTGCCCTTTCCTCTTCTGTGCCCCCTTCTCCGAAAACACTCTAAGGCTACCACAGGGTGATTAGTAGTGCTTACAAAAGCCCCACAAAAATTAAGTAAAAGATAAATCACAGTATGTATCTTTTGGCTGCAGTTAATTATGTGACTATGTTTAGCAAGTAATTAATTTGTCATAAATATAAGCGAGACAAAGCAGACATTAAATGAGTTAATGTGTCTCAAGGAACTGCTATGTTAAATTTTATTGTCAAATCACTTTCTCAGAAAATATTAGACAGGGTGATCTCAAAGGCACTCTTTTCTTTTACTTTAGGAACAATGTTTTAATTCTGATATCTGGTGTACTTTCTTGAAATAGTTATTTTAAACAAGAATATAAATAAATGCCAATATCACATACTGTTTGCATGAGTAGTGAGGAGACTTACCTCAAAGTGTAGTTTGACAAATACTACTAACAGGGCTCGAAAAATCCAAAAAATGGTACTAGTCCTGCAGGTCTAGTCCCTTGGAAAATCCCCTCGACCTCACTGCAACCTACTTGACCTCCGTCTCTGAAAACGGAGCAAAAGTGACAAGATAACAAGATTTAAAGGCATCTTTATTGCTCATTCCCTTTGTGAGCAATAAAAATGCCTTTAAATCTTGTTATCTTGTCACTTTTGCTCCGTTTTCAAAGACAGAGGACAAAAGTTGGTTTGTCTTCCTACTCGCCAGAAAGGGTGAGTAGGACCTATAAATAGCTCGTCCTCATCAATTCTCCCTCGCAAATGCGAGCGGGCGAGTGGATTTGCGAGCCCTGTACTAACTGCTTCGAATGTTCTTTTCAGAATTTCACAAAGTATTATATATGAATGTTAAAACTGCACTGTCCAGGCTATGAATCTCTGAATTGTCACCAGTAGATTATTTAGCTATAAAAATAGCACAACTTTATGTAGGCTGAAAGTCACAATGATTGCCCAGTAATAAAGGTTCTTGTGAGCATCCGTTGACTCCTACGCCAATGTCGTATATAAATGTAACAATCTAGAAGACCAAATGCATTTTGAATAAAATCATGTAAAGAATGATCCAGATAGTGCAGTAACTCACTCGGTAAAAAGTATATGAAATGGTGTCTGACAGATTGAGTAAGAATCCCCCTTTCTTTTTTTCTTCAGGAGTTTTTTTTCACCTGGTCCTTCACCAGCACAAAACTTTCATGTTCCTTCTCCACACACCCTCACTCCTCTCTGTGCTAATGCTAACAACTGAAGCCAGAGGAGGGGCATTGTACACCAGAATGCAATAAATATTTGATCTTTAAGTAATGTAAGTGAATGTGTACAAATCACTACTTTTTCTCCTCATCTGGCTTCCAACAGGGATTTTGGGGACACCCCTAATAACTGCCAATTCCTCTAAAATAGTTGTGAGTTATAGGGAGCACCCTTACCCCAAAGCTTTAAGAGGTGTTGGAGCATGGGGTCTCACTATCACTTACTCATCAGTTATGAACCCCGCGTACAGGTCTATTGATCTTTAATGTCGACAGAGATGTAAGTAGCTGAAGTCCAATAAAGTGTTATCAATTATCATTTCTTTTATTTCAGTCACTAAAGAGAGTTAGTGTGAGTAAAAGAGTTTCATTTTCAAATCTTTTAGTTACTCATTCTTTTATTAATGTATTATTTTCCAAGTCGCATTAAAAGTTATTATAATAAATCAATATTTGGTAATAAAGGAAATCAATATATTAATCAATAAGGTATCAATACAATAATAATGCCAGAAGAAAATAAACTTCCCTATCCTAAATCTATCACAATTAAATGCAAGAAGGAATGAAAAGGTGTTCGTTGAGATACCTATGAAGGGTCCTAATGAATGAATCAAGCATAAGCATGACACTTTAGCATAATAAGCTGGAATGTATTCTAATCTCAAATAACAGCAGACCAAGACATAAGCTAAGACTTCTAATTAGGAGATGTCTAAGAAAACTCAGTAAAGAGTCTCCTCTCAGAGAGTGCGGGATAATGGACACACACCTACTGCTCTAACTAGTCTTAAGAACGCGCACTAATATATATGCACATTTTCTATGTTGCAATATTACTATTAATTCTTCTTCATGTGGATCAATAAGATTTCAGCACACTCCTGGGAACAGGTTTAATCTCCATCTTCTCACCAGAGTACAGTCTTCTTTTAACCACGTGTCCTTGAATGTTGCAGCACATCTTTTCTTGCTTTCTAAAAACTTCTTCCCATGAATCTTCCTCCCTGTCGTCTGAATTTTTTGCGGTGAGAACCATACTATCAGTCATATAATACAAGCAAGTGTCTGTTCACTAGCTAATAAACAGTAACTTCTGAAATTGCAACGTCTGCAGCAAAAAGAAGAAAAACACTTTGTACAGCAGTCATTTAATGTGAAAAGCAAGCCTTTCACTAGTAATATTTCTTATTCATTCATGACATCCTTGGTTCTGGTAAGTTAGGAAACCATGCTTCATTTCAATGTTACAGGCCTATAGTTTTTAGTATGGTTACCAAATTTTGCAGTTAACACACTTTGTATTTAAACGTAAGCTGTGCACATTATATTTTTAAATAAAGCATTTTGCAAATAACAAAATTTGCGGAAGCAGCGGTGACCTAGTAGAGGAGCTTTTTAACTCTGCTCGCTCAGTGAGCACATTTGTTATTCTAATTACAGTTGGTGAAACCAGGGTAATATAAATCCTACTGAAATGAAAATAGACTACAACAGTTGTTAATATATATTAGTAATGGTTCTATTACTTTCGGTACTAGGTAAGTCAAATCAATCTGTATGAACTTTTCTTAGGATTTTTTTTATCATGTTTTTATGAGAGTTTTCAACTGAATACAAAATTCAGCATCATACAGTATCAATCAGCTGCTCCTCCTGACTCTATACTGGCCAATAAACACAGGAGTACAGAAATCAGAGAAAATGCCCCCCCACCTACGAATACCAAGCTTGTAGAGGATATTAATTCCATGCATGATACTCAGCAATCAATCATATGAACATCAAACAGAAGCAAGATACCCTTACCTCCATTTCTAGTATTAACTTCAGTTTTAAGACTGGACCTCAGGTGCCTGCTGTTATAGCTTTATTGTAATGCATTGTCTACACAGTGTTTGTTAAGCATAATTACAAACAGGATTTTGGCTCCTTCTAGAGTTGATTGCTTTTTATTTCCTCAGGTATTGTGTCAGCAGACCACAGTACAAGACGTCTTGTGGGATTTCCTCCTTAATATCATGCTGGAACTTTTTGTATAGCACACTAGGAGCTGGAAGGTAAATCTCCCAGATTTTTAAGTATTTTTATTTATAGTTTACATCAGTAGATCCTTTCACACCAGTATTCCTCTGTGATAGTTTGCTGTTCTTTAGCACTTGCCTTTCAATGTCACTTTTCTTAAATTTCACAATTATGCTTTATGAAGATATATACCCGTGATATTACATGATCAAGACATTTATATTTGTAATTTGCTGTGCATATAAATTTTGAACATCCTCAGAGCATGACATAATACATTTCCGATTCATCTATCCTTAGCTAAAATTTTAAGGTTCAGCTTCTTTTCAATCATGTTGGAAGCATTGCAGAAATCCTAAGTGGATAGCAGTGTGTCTTGTTATTTGATATAAATCTAAGAAATGCTTTGAAAGAAATTTTTCAATATTTACATACACAAGTCTGTAATTTACATTATAAATGTGGATCAGATCTGTCTTAGCAAGCTACCACTGGCCTGTATAGTTACAGATGCAATTACTTAGCATGCTACACTGGTAAACACCTATGAAGGTGAAATGCTGAGATTGTTCTGTTCCGAAGAACTACACCAAAGACTTTGTGGAATTATATATTTCACCAGGACAATACCGATGTTTTTCTTGCCCTCTGGTTGCAACATTCACATTTAAGTCTGAGTGTTCCCATCCACCATGGCCATGTTTCTGTTGTTTCTACTTAGTCACCCTGCCAGCTGTACCTACTTGTAATATGATTGGAAATAAAATATGTTAAGCATGCACTTTTCCAATACTGTCTGTTCTACTGTCAATGTTCTTTACGTGTTGCTGTTTGCTTTTTTCAGTTTTTTATTTGTTTTTAAAATGTTATATATTTTATTTTTTATATTTTTTTAAGCAAGTAATGCACCCTGGTGGTGTCCACTCCTGGGGCTCTTGGTACAAGCACAACTTGTGCATGGTAACCTGTTTTATGCACTAAAACAAGTGTGGACTAAGCCAATAGCTCTTGCTCTGTTTTTCAAATCAGCGTAAGCTTGGACGCAAATTGCAATTTGGAAATTGAAGTGTTATGTTGTATATCTTTGTAGACTTAACTAATATTAGTACCACTAGCCAAAAATCCACAATAGGATTAATCCACCAAGGAAGTTATATGAAACCACACTCGTTGCTGAAGCCCTTTTGAAGTTGGGTAAGATTAAAGGTGATCTTAATGGCTGGACTAACTACAATCAATACTTGGTCTTAAATGTGAAGAACATATTTTCAATTAATAAATTCCATTCCTTTTTGTTTTGATGTATTTCTTTAGATTTTGGTGGTTCTTTAAATGACAAACAAATATATACATTTTTGTCAGATATTCTATTGTTAGACAATGTCACATGGGAACTGTTACCCCTGACAGCCTTAGTGTGGTCTTCCCCCAGCTTTTTGTCTGCCTCCCTCCATTTTTTGACCCGGTTTTTGCTGCCTTTAGGACTGCTGACCAGTGCTAAAGGGCTTGTGCTCTCTACCTTAAACTTGGTAATATTGGCTTACCCCAAGTGGCATATTTAATTAACTTATAAGTCCCTAGTAAAGTGCACTCTATGCACCCAGGGCCTGTAAATTAAATGCTGCTAGTGGGCCTGCAGCGTTCATTGTGCCACCCACTTAAGTAACCCTCTAACCATGGCTCAGACCTTCAATTGCAGAACCTATATGTGAAGCTTTACACTGCCACTTCGAACTGACAAGATACACCTCTTGCAAAGCCTAAACCTTCCCTTTTTACACATATGTCACCCCTAGGATAGGCCCTGTTATGACCCACAGGACTGGGTGCGATGTATTTAAAAGGCAGGGCATGTACTTTTAAAATTTAAATGTCTTGGTAGTGAAAAACTCCCAGTTTTGGTTTTCATCACTGCAAGGCCTATCTTTCCAATAGGGTAACATTTGGATTATCTTATTACATCTTTCAATGGAATTTCCATTTGTGAAGAGATATACTTTTCAAAATGGTGTCACTGGACTTGAATTTTAAAATCACAACTTATGGTGAAGTTGGATTTTAAGTTAAGGTTTAGCAAATGCCACTTTTAGACTTTTATAAAGTTGGCATTTACTTACTTTAGCCATTTGGTGACTGCTGCCTGTCTCTGTTCAGTCTGGGATGGGTAACAGCTGGGCTTTGTGTATTCACTCTAGATAGCCACACAGAAAGGAAGCTTAGGTGTGTCTTGATGGGCCACCCTTGGTGATGGGAGGGAGGAGCTGAGCACATTCTCACACTTACACCTGAATAGGCTGTGTCCTGTCCATACACAAATGGCAGCATAACCCTCTGGAGTGAGTCTGGAGCCAGGGTAGGAAGGGAGGACCTCTGTGCACTTCTTTGAAATCCCCCCACCCCTTCAAAGGCACAACTAGGTATAAGTACTTGACCTCAGACACCATGACTTCAGTACACTTCTGTACCTGTGACCATTCTTGCTGAGCTGCCCTGCTGTTCTCCTGCCTGGGTGAGAAAGACTGGACCTCCATCCTTTGAACCCAGAGTGACTCAATGCACTTGCTGGCTTGCCTCCTTTTCTAAGTCTCAGGTACATCAAAGACTTCAACTCATCCTGCTACAGCACTTGGACCTTGCTTACTGTAAGTCTTGCCCTGTCAAGTAATGCCAACCGAGTCCTGGGCCCTTAGAAGTGGGTATAAAGGGGTGGTTCGGCCAGAACCCATGCACCCTCATTGGAACCGGCACATATCGCCTTTGCTTGAGTCTGAGCCAGCTCATCCTCGTTGCACTCTGTGGGCCCTGCGCATCGCCTATGGAACCACTGCATTGCTTCTTCGCTGACGATGACGCATTCCGGTTCAAGATACGTTGGTTCAGCGAGCCCAGGTGGTCCCTGTATCCGGCCCATGCTCCATCGCGGTCGACCTGAACCTTTGACTTTGCCCCGGTCCAGTGCGACCAGATATCCTATTTAAATGCTTATTGCTTCTAAGCGCTATTTCAAAGTTTATTCTTTGAAAATTATTCATATCTTGAATTCTACTTGTTGGACTTATGTCCATTTGGTCTTGTTTTATTTATAAAATTCTTCTCTATTGTTCTAACCTGGTGTGGGGTATTTTTGTGATATTTTCACTGTGTTAATGTTTGAAGTGTTGCACAAATACTTTACACATCTTAGGTTAAGCCTGACTACTCTGTGCCAAGCTACTACTGGAGGGTGAGCACAGGATAATTTAGGGTGTGTTGTGATGTACCCTGACAAGTATTGAGGTTCCTGCAAGGGAGGAGGCGTACCTCTGCCAACCAGAAAACCAATTTCTACCAGAACTAAAACAACATAGCCTTCTTTGTAGACTTTTTTTTTATAGTCTTGCCGACAATTACATAAGGAAATGCAGAAGGCCCGAAGGAGGAACGCCTAAAATGTCTTTCTTGTAAAAAAACAAATTAATTAATCATGCAGTACTAGGGTTCGAAATATTTGCAAAGCAGTTCGACTTTACGGGGAGATTTGATGGAGGTAATGCAAATAATGTGTTTTAGAAGAGATAATGAACTGTGATGATTCAAATCGCATTTTAGCAGAATACAAGTAGTTAAAGTTGTGTGAAATCTTCAATCATAATAGCTATGTAATGTTTCTTTATTTGAACGTGGTAACCCTTCCATCAGGGGTCCAGTGCTTAATTTAAAGAACTGTCTTGTCGTGTAAGCCCTTCCCATTGAAGTAAGAACTGCACACACCTTACAGGCTCACATGATTGGACAGTTCACAGAAGTGGATAGTACCAAACAGATGCAGTTTTTTTTCTACAAGGGTGGGCTCGATAAGTATATGCAACCTGTTTGCAAATATGCAAACTGGCAACTTTTTTGTCTGCATGTTTGTTGTTGGGTTTTAGTATCAAACAATTGTATTGTTTTACTTCAATCAAAATATACAGGTAGGCCAATCATCTGATCGCTTTTTGTTGCTGGTTATGTTGCACTCAGACATGTTATCAAGCAGATGTTTATCTCTGGAGTGAACACCTTGTGTAAGTAATTGAGGGTGATTAAGCAAATGGTGTGCACTTTCTTTAAAGTTTTTGGTGACTTTGGAAAGTTTGTTTGCGCCCAGTTGGCCCAAGGGCCTCTTTTCACGCAGCGGTTGCAGTGGTAGGCGGGTGATGGACCCGTGTAGTGTTGTGTAGTGTTGTGTTGGCCTGCTGACTGCTGGACTGTCTGTGGAAATGTGTAATATTTTACTTAGCATAAGCGACAGCCATTTTTGCTGTGGTGTCCATTTTGTTTCCTTCATAATTCTTCCGTCCTCTGCTGCTCGTCTTTTCACTCTGCTTGGGTTATCTATTTTAGTTGACTCCCTGACTCAGCTAAAGCAATGTACGTTTGTAGGGTTTGTAGCTGCCAGTGCACCTGGTCTCAGATGTTAACTGGCGACCATTTACTACTGCCATAAGCATTCCTGCTCCCCCTCCCACTTTGCTGACCACGTAGTTATTCATCTGCCCTTGTTTGCGGATAACTATTTCTAAAACTTGTTCTTCTTATTACTGTTCAAATGCTTACATTGCAGAAAACCGGTATAAAAGGGACATGGTTTGTGAATTCAGTGTACTACCTCCTGAGAGTGCTGTGTGGACGTGGTCCCATTCATGAGTGATTAATAAACTTGTTATTTATTCCAACTCCAGTGCCGATCTCTATTTTGTGTGTCTCTGGATCTGTGGACAAGAGGGTGACCCTGCATGAGTATGCCCACTTTTAGGCACATTCCCACAGTTGGCGCCCAATGTCGGGCCCCATCGGAGACGCAGCCGTCTGAAGGAGTGGTCTCGACAGAGGATCGAAATATTACTGAGGAAGCGCACTGCACGAGGAGACCTTTGTCTTTGCAGGCCGGCGTGACTTTTACAGTTTTCCCGATATGACCCTCCAGGTGGTGTCCGGTCTCGACTGGGGCTTTTTTTGGTGTAATTTTGAAGTGACCATTAGGTCGACTAATAGATCGGCAGGTGGGAGTTGGAGACTTCTGTTTGGTAAGGTCACTGAAGCGGCACTCTTGATTTGTATGGCCTGGGCTTTTTGTTCGGATTTGTTATTCAATATTTGTAAAGTTTTTTAAAAAAAATTTATTTTAATTTTTTTATTATTTGTTTATTGACAGGCTTGCACTATGTATACAAAAGAAACCCCAAGGCTGGGGTGTAAAAATACAATCCCCACACATGTCTATGCCAGCCAAAGTTTGTGTATAACTGAGGAAAGATCAGAAACAACTAACCCCCCCACCCCCCTGGCACTTGAACCAATATGTATCATACAATTGTCAAAACAGTAAGACCATGTGAGCACATATGAGTGGTAGTCCATAAGAGGTAGGTCCACGTCCAACCAGTCTGGGCCAAACCTAGGAGAAAAGGCATCATATATAGAAACGGAACGAATTACTCAACAGGGTGGCTCAATAAATACACCGTTAGTGGAGTCCAGAAATCTTTAGGTCGTGAGGCCTCCAGTAACTCCTCTGCGTACACCTCCAGTTGTTCCCTACAATATATTAAGTCTTTATTCCATTTCCTTACAGTGGGCGTGGATTTTGTGCCCCAATACTGCGCCACAGCACGCTTAGCCAACAGGGTCGAAACAGTGACCAATCTCCTATTGCAGTGTTTGAGATATATCACACTTCCCAGCAGGCACACCTCAGGCTCGCACCGCAAACTCTCCAGCAGAACATCCGAGAGCACACCCACAGCCCTGGCCCAAAACGCAGCTATCCCATCACACTGCCACGCCAGGTGCAAAAAATCAGCGTCAGCCTGCCCGCACTGTACACAATAAGCTGTGTCCCGCCGGCCGAACCTGCGTAACTGTACAGGACATGTAATATAACTGGTGGAGAAATTAAAAATGAATGATACGCAGATTATAGTTCAGCGTGAGGCGGCCTGTCAGCTCGCAGCAAAATATCCAGTTATCAAGCGACAACTCAGACCCCAGCGTGGTGTTCCATTTAAGATATGAAAGGTGGTCCGCCAGTTCCCGCTCATGCTGTGACGCATCATACAGCCTAGTGATCAGGCCCTTGCGTTCTGCCCCAACGAGCACCGCCTGCAGTGCCTTCAATATTTGTGGTTCAGAAGGGATAATTAGGATAAACGGACCAGACCGCCTGCCGCACTCTCACGTAAGTAAATCCTAGCATCAACCCAGAGTCGTGGCCTGCCTCTGGAGTGAGCGGAACTGACCACCTGCATACAGATCTCCCATTCGTGTAACACCTACATTTGCCAGCGCTCGTATAGCAGGGTGCTCCTGGGCTGCCGATATGTCGGGATGTGCCGCAATAGGGAGCTTCGGGGCATACAGGTAATCGAGCTAGGCCCTCCGGGCAAGAGTCCGCCAAGTCCAGGCAGTGCACTGCACCGGCTTGATTTCGGTCATGGGGCCTCCACTTCCTCCAGAGAGTGCTGCAGCCACTAGCAGCCTTGGAAGCTCCGCGTCGGACTCAATCACCGTGTGTGGCAAGAACCATTGCGGAAAAAAACAATAGTGGGCAAATTGAGCCTGCGCTCATAAATAATATATAGGCGCATATCTGGTGCCTCAAACCCGTCACGGTCGAACGGCTGTACAAGCACGTTCCAACTACATCGGGGCTTCTTACCCCCCCAGACAAAGGACAGAAGAGCCGATTGCAAAGTCTTGAACAGAGCAATATTGAGTCCAAAAGGAATATTCACAAACAAATATAATAATTTGGGTAATATAGACATTTTCATAACAGCAATATGATCAGCGAGCGACAGCGGCAACCGAGACCACCGCTCAGCCCTGTCTGTGATCTGTGCCACGACCCGTCCGTAGTTCATGGAGACCTCCTGCTCAGGCTCCCTATGCAGGCAGATCCCCAGGTACTTCACCCGGTCCCGGATCCAAGCAAGGGGGAAATCAAGCTCGACCTTGCGCGTGCCAGCTGTCAACAGAAACACCGTCGACTTAGCCCAGTTGATCCCCAACCCAGAATAACCCTCAAATTTAACGTACTCGCGGAGAAGTTCAGGGAGGTGGGTCTCTGGCTCGCGCACATAAAGAAGCATATCGTCTGCATATAATGAGACGACCAGAGGTCGCTGCCGAAAACGCAGTGGAGCGGATGCATGCAACTGGCGAAGTTTGCAAGTGACGGGTTCCAATGCTAGTGCAAAATGCATCGGCGATAAGGTGCAGCCCTGCCGTGTACCCCTGCTAATTGGAAAGGCCGAAGACACCCAGCCATTAACGCGCACTCTAGCAACTGGCTCAGTATATAACACCCTGATCCATTGGAGAAAGAACGGTGGGAGACCCATTGTGGTTAAAATAATGAACATATAGTTCCACTGAAGGGAATCAAATGCTTTTGATGCATCCAGCAGCACTGCCACCGCCTGGAAGTCGGGATCAAAGTAATGCAAGGTAGCGAAAATTGTGCGTTAATTGTGAGAGGTGGACCTTGCAGGCACAAATCCTAACTGGTCAGGGAGAACCAATAGGGGAACCAGCGGCTGCAGCCGGATAGCAATCCTCTTCGCTAGAATCTTGGCATCGATATTGATAGTTGATCGAGGCCGGTAGGACTCGCAGCGATTTGAAGCCTTATCAGGCTTTTTTAAAAGCATAACCAGAAGAGCCTCCTTGAAGAATGGGGGGGAGATGGCCAGCATCATACGCCTTCACATATACGTCCAGGAGCCTCAGGGCCACATCATCAATGTAAGTTTTATAAAATTCGCTTGGAAGTCCATCTAACCAAGAGGCCCTGTTTGTACGGAGAGACATAATAGCAAGCTTGAAATCCTCTATGTCAAATGGCTGTGTGAGATATTCCCTATGTGCCAGAGACAGACAGCCAAGGGCTACATCATCCAGGTAGGAGTGCATGTCCGTCTCAGGGACTCTAGACTTACACTCGTATAGTTTGGAATAGAACTCAAGGATAATCTTGCTTATCTTGGGAGTAGTGTAGTGGGCCGCCCGTCATCATCTAGTATCTCTGTAATGTATTCTTGACTCTGCGGTGCCGCTAGTTTCGGTGCCAGTGAGTGGCTAGGCCTACCCCCTTCCCCATAATACCATGCTGTGCATCTTCTGGTCCTGTGTGCCATTTCTTGATCCACTGTGTCATTGTGTTCCGTCACTAATTTCTGTATCTTAGATAAAGTTGCAGGCGATGGGTCCGCCTCGTATGCCCTCTCAAGGGTGGACATCTCAGCTGCCAACTTATGAATGTGGTGTTGGAGATCCCGCAGCACACCAGCCTGAGCCCCCATGCATACCCCCCTGATAGGGCCATCTACATTGACCAGCAGAACACTCACACCACCCAGCTGGCCGTGCACCAATGCCACTCAGCCCTGGTCATCCGTGCCAGCTCTTATAACAGTGAAGGAGACCCCGCATTTGACCAAGATCATCATGCCTCGGGAATAGGAGGAGTAGGAGGACGCGACTCCACTCTTACGCCAGCCCATCGTACACACACGGACTTCTCAGAATGTTTAGTGAGATGTGTCTCTTGCCTGAAACGCTATCTGCACATTCCTTCTGTCTAGGTAGGCCAACACAGACCTAATCTTCCTGGGAGTGTTAAGACCTCTGACATTCCATGTTAGGAACTTCAAACTACCACTCATTAAGTCTAAAGGTCAGGACAGATTCCCTAAATGGAGAACTCAGGAACATGTGCTCACGGACATAAAGAAACAGGTAGATACATCGACATTTTAAAACACAAGTGTCAGGTAACACTGTTACCATCCCCAACCCACAACCCCCCACCCACTTGAGCACCCCCAACTCGCCAAACCTATACCCGCCCTGCCCAACACTCCCAAACAAAGAAAAAAGATAAGCTCAGATGGGGTACTTCCATGTGGGGGCGTCAGATTGCATCTAGCCTCCTAACTAGTAGGACGTGGCTGAGCATACATGGTAGCTGTGCCAATCACATTATAGTACTGTGTACCATAACCCCGGGTAAAAGAAAAACCTGTTGAGGCTTTGTGGAATAAAAAATGGAGCCGTTGGAGCCAACGTCGCAGCATTTTATAGAAACTGTCGCTAGAGCTACATTACAGAGCCAGCAGTCCGGCGCTCACCGCTCTAGATAGTCCAGAAGCGCCAGGGACACCAATACCGCATGCAAGCGTGTAAGAACTAGCAATAATATAAGCATTTGTCGTATGTGTTAGCCCAAGTGAAAAGTAGGGTAGACGGGAATATAACAATTCTAGGGATCCCAACCACAGCTCGGCCGCCCACCACCCCACCGCTTATTGCTGCGTGAACGCTCATCAGTCAGGGGGTGTGTGAGGCTACCCGAACAAATATGCCCATTGGGAACTAGCCAAAGATGAACAGTCAACAATCCTGCATATCAGGTACATGCATGATACAGAAAAGTGCGGGTCCCCTCCCCTACTGTTCCTCATCCTCATGTGGTGAGCTGGACTCTCGCCTCCTGCGTTTCAGCTGTTTGGCATGCTCCAGACCCGCCTTGGAAGTGGAGAAAATCTTAGAGTCGCCGTCTGGGCCTATGCGCAAGCGAGCAGGGTATAACATTGCATATGGGACTCCCTCAGTTTCCAGAAATATTTTAACAGCGCTAAATTCTCTCCTGGCTGCTTGCACGGCCACTGTAAAGTCCGGAAAGAAGGCCAATGTATTACCCTGGTGTGCAATGTTGCCCTTGTCCCTGGCCATTCGCAGAATAGTGTCTCGGTCCCTATAATTCAATACCCTAGCTATTATTAGGCGGGGAGGGGCCCCAGGGACAGGTTTAGCTGCAAGAGAGCGGTGGGCGTGCTCAACAATAATGTTGGAGGGAGGACCACCGGGGAGTCGGGGGGACTACTCCGGGGCACCTTCCTACCGCAAAGTTATAGCCGAGCGCCGCTGAGAAGCCTCCTAGGAGAGGTCCTTCTCCTGTGATCGTACTAGGCCCAGTAACACCACCACACAGGACTCCGGATCAGTTGCTTATCTTGGTTCTTTATCAATGGTAGCACATTCAATATTTACAGTGGGATCGAGTGATCCAGAAAGAGTCTCAATGTTCTTGGAGGGATAGGGTAGCGGGACAGTCTTAGTACCAGCCAGGTACGGGGAGGCTCTGCGCCAGACCTTGCGTGCTGGTCTCAAAGCAGCTCGGACGTGGAGAGCCGCGACGGCGTCTGCAGGGCTCGGGTGGTATTTCCGCTTGGGTCGAGCCGCGACACAGTCAGCAGGGCTCCGGTGGTAGGTCCGCTTCGGTCGAGCCGCGACGAGGTCAGCTGGGCTCTGATGGTACGTTCAACAAGGTCGGGCCGCGACAGCGTCAGCAGGGCCCCAAAGGTTCGTGAAGGTCTTTAAGCACGGTGGAGCCGCGACGTCGTCAGCAGGGCTCAGAGTGTGGTTTCAGGATGAGTCTTTCTCCGTAGGGTCAGCCGCGATCCGATCAGCAGGGCTCTTGACTCCGGGATACAACTGTCGTCTTGTCGCCGGGTCGCCCCAGATATAGGTCTGGAGCCCTTTGATGTCCGGACCCTTGCGCCCGGGGGGGCGGAGAGGCCGGGTAGGGAGCGGCCAGACGCCCAGCAGGAGAGGCGCCAGGCCCCAGAGAGCTGTGGGGCGATCGCACCTAGGTGTGGAAAGACGGTTGGGGGTCCCATCGATACTGCCCTCCGCCGGGAGTGGGAAGGGTTCACGTGGTATCCCCCGGGCCAGGGGTTGGCGCCTCGATGTCGGGCCTCGCTGGGACCGAGGCCGGGTGGAGCGGGGTCACGTAGGTGGTTACGTAGAGCCACGTACAATCCAAAATGGAGGAGCCCCGAGGTGCATGGGACCTCGTGCGGCTTAGCGAGGGGGAACAGGACCACGCCACGCGGCCGGCTCCAACAAATAAACATACTGGATAGCTGTTCAGTACCAAAAATGTCTTTGATAAGGTTTTCTATAAAGGTCTCCATCTTTCCCACATTGGTGGACTCAGGCAGCCCGTGACTCTGATGTTGTTGCGCCGGGACCGTGTTTCTAAATCTTCATTTTTGGCCTGGATAAGGGCCAGGACCTTCTCCCTGTTTAGTTCCTTCCCTGCAACCTCACCCAGACCATCCTCCGCAGCAGAGACCCGCTGTCCCACTTCTCCCATACGGGTGTTCTGCTTTTCAAGCTGCGCGGACATGTATGTGGTCTAGAGGGTGGTTCACCGCCGCCATTGTGCCCTCAATAGATTGGAGGCTGCACTGCATTGCCAACAGCGTGGTTTCAAGTGTGGGGGGGTTGTCACTCTGGGCATCCACCTCGGAATCCGATGCAGCCTTCTGCTGCAATTTAGATGATTTTCACGCCTCAAACGTGCGGCGCGGTTGGGATTTGTCAGTTCTCCCCATCCCTGCCACGGTTAGCGGCGCTGCTGTATCCTAACTAGGCAAAACACGTGGCAAAAGGCGCAATCGAGCAAGATAGCACCAAAAATAAGGCAGAAGTAGGTAAAGTTCCCAGCAATGTACTGACCAGTGTGCCAAGCTTAATTGGGAGGGACAACCGCAACTGGGTGACACCAGAGGGGCAGAAGCAACCTAGCCAGAGAAGTTCAGTATCCCTCGAGAAAATAATACTTCAGCCACTGGCACTCTCCACTCGACGTGCAGTTGGCCGGTCTCAGGCCCACAGTATCACCATTGAGCCACCAGGAGCACAGGGCCTGCCAAGAGTCTCATCCCCTATATAGAAAGGTCCATGCAGTGCCAACAATACGAGGCCCGGTTACTTCTGAGGGCCAAGCGAGGCACTGTCCAGTACCCCACCCATTCACAGCCAGGCACCAAATCAGTGTTGCAAGGGGGGCGTACAGTCCACAGATTAATGGCAGAGGAGGATCCTGGTTCAAAGGCATAGGACAGGGCCCAAGCACAACGAGCATCACCAGCCAGTGGCTACAGGACGTCTGGTATCTCAGTGCTAAGTAGCAGGCAACACTGGCAGCCTCACTGTGCACCACGGCCTTGGGTTCGGTGCAGTCCCGCGCTGTGCAGCCGCCCGCTCCCTGCTGCAATCACACTAGTAAGCTGGGGGAGATAGTGAACGATAATCACGGCAGCAATCCCAGGCAGACAACACTATGGAAAAGTCTGCCTTGCATCCACATGAGCCGGGGGCAGTGGGCATCAGATGCCCTCCGGTGCGGCAAGTAGTGTTCACTCTGCGCCCCTCGTCAGTGTCACCAACCCGGACCCTCCGCTAGGACGCACCAGCCGCCAGCCACGACTCGCAGGCCGCAGCCAGAGCCCAGGTGGGCCGTCGCCACCGCAGACACCAGCCCGGGCCAGCCGTGCCCCACTCACCGCGGACCGGCTCCGGATACACCGCAATCTCCTCCAGGTCTCGCAGCAGCCCCCATCAATCCAGCAGTCTCCGCGGGCCCTCACGGCGGCAGCACCCCGCCGCAGCTCCACACCTAGGAGTCCGGCAATGTCCTCGGCCCAGCTGCTCCAGAAACACAGAAAAGGCAATCTCCAGACCGCCCTCCGACTCCGCACACCACTGAGAAGTTGAGAGATCTGGAGCAGGTAGGTCAGGCGCAAGCCGGAGTCCAGGCACACATCACTAGGCGGGTAGGCCGAGCCTCCAGGGCCTCGCGGTAGCCGCCATGTCGTAGAGACAGCGTCCGTTCTACTGAAGACAGGGATTCATCAGCGATGCAGTGCTTCCCAGCAGCCTAAAACTCCGCAGACATGTGCAGCAGGTCGCAGGGGCTCAAGGCACACAACTTTAGGTCTTGAATGCGGATGTTTTCAGCAGATATTTGGCGGATAGGCGCTCAGCCGGGCAGAGCCTCACTAGAGTGTGGCCATCTTGCCGTGCGCCCTCTTGCGCCCCCCAATCTTTGCAAAGTTTGAAGGCAGGTAATGTGGAGATTTTTCTCCTTGGAATATTTGATTGGAGTAGTAATATTTTATATATATTTATGAAACATGCCTGTTCTCTGCACGCTTCGTAGGTGGTGTTGCTGCTCTGGTGGTACCAAAGTAAGCTTGGAACAAAGTCAGCGGCTCCCCCAGAAGGGACACCTAATACAGACGTGTATGTCAAATATGGTTTTTCTTCCGTAATGTACGGTCCACTATGGAACAAATACACAAAGATAGGTTCCGATCTGCAATGGCCAGTGTATGGGTCATTCAATTCTAAAAAGGTTCAATATGTAGAGCAGTGTTTATTTAAAAGAAAAAGCAGACAGGATATGTTTGATTGTGTGCTTGTGTGGGAGAAAAGTACGAGAGAGAGCGAAGAGAGCAGAAGCTACAGCCGAAAAAGAACAACGAAAAACAATATATCAAAAAGAGCTAGAATTCAAAAATAAAGAAAAGAAGGAAAAAATAGAGAAAGAAGATAGGGAACGTCGATTAGAGGTAAATGGCCAGTATTCTATTAGGCACCCTCTCTATTCCCTACTTGATACGTCTAAGGATGATTGCATCCTATTGAACGCCCACGCCCCCGTATAAACGTCCCACTCCAAGTGCCCCTGATGAGGTTTCTGACGACGAGCATTTGTCTTCAGACGACAAAGAACAAGATAAACAAGATGGGCGACAGACTCGCTCTAATTTGACTAAAGCAGAAAAAGATAAATTAAAAACCGCTGCTAGGGAGGAGGCTCGCCGGCCTCACGCTGCATCGCTCATTGTAACTATGGTTCAACAGTGGAAAAATACAGAGCAATTTTATTTTGTAGAAAAATTTGCTTGGGAGGTAATATTTGTTTATAGACAAATTTCTCAGGAACTAGAGGCAGCTGATATAAATACTGATTATTAACGATTAACAGAGGGTACTTTTCCTTTTTCGGACCTATCTGATATGATTAGACGAGTGGTTAAAATACGAGATGTAACATTACGTTTACGAAACGAGCTAGAATTAGCTAGAAAACAGAGAGGTATAGAAGCAGTTCAAACTCAAGCACAGAACGTAGATGATCTGGTGGATGAGGTTGCACCCAGTAGTAGTATAGTTACTGTGAAACCTATGCGTGAAGCTGAACCCCTGTATCTTCCTTCAAAGGCTGCGGGAACGAATGATGATAAAACTTCGGATGATGCAAAGGGATATTTTATATACAATTGGGTTTATACTCCTTGGAGTAGAGCTGATGTGATGGCTCTTAAAGCTGCTTTGCCCGACCCCCGGAAAAATCCTGACGCCTTCTATGAGGAGGTGGAAGGAGCCATTAGCTCCTGCACTACGACCTTGCCAGATATTGATATGTTATTCAGGCTTATTTTGCAACCTGATATGTGGAGAACGATACGTAAAATAGGTGACAATGTAGCATATGGTGATACCTGGGAACATTTAGAACAAATAGACGCGGAAAGGGAGCCTGCGCAGAAACCTCAGAAGGAGATATTAGATCCTCCTAAAGCTATTGTGACTAAGTTAAAGACTCTCATACCCACTAAGAAAATAGATTGGACTACGTTAGCATCCTGTAAACAGAAAAAGGAGTTAGTTTCTGATTTCTTTTCAAGATTTGAAGAGACATCCCATGATTTTAGTGGTCAGTCATTGGCCGATGATACGGGTACAAAAGGGGGTGGTGATGGATGGAGCATCAGAACCAATCAAACACTCACACCCAGTCAACAGATCTGGGTTTGATCCATCACCGTTCTTTAGCCCACTCTGCCACCCCAGTTCAGACATGGCCATATGCAAATCAGTCTGACCCTGTGCCTCATGGGAACAGTCCAGCCCGAACTGCCAAGCCATGCCTTCCCTGGACCGGAAACAAGCTTCCTAGGACCGGTTTCTGGCATTTCAGCCGTCTTCAGCCAGGCTTGCTTGATTCCAGTGGCAAAGTGAGCAAGGGACTCACGTCTGAGCATACCCTGCCAACTTGTGGCGAACAAAGCGGTACAAAAGGGGGTGGTGATGGATGGAGCATCAGAACCAATCAAACACTCACACCCAGTCAACAGATCTGGGTTTGATCCATCACCGTTCTTTAGCCCACTCTGCCACCCCAGTTCAGACATGGCCATATGCAAATCAGTCTGACCCTGTGCCTCATGGGAACAGTCCAGCCCGAACTGCCAAGCCATGCCTTCCCTGGACCGGAAACAAGCTTCCTAGGACCGGTTTCTGGCATTTCAGCCGTCTTCAGCCAGGCTTGCTTGATTCCAGTGGCAAAGTGAGCAAGGGACTCACGTCTGAGCATACCCTGCCAACTTGTGGCGAACAAAGCGGTACAAAAGGGGGTGGTGATGGATGGAGCATCAGAACCAATCAAACACTCACACCCAGTCAACAGATCTGGGTTTGATCCATCACCGTTCTTTAGCCCACTCTGCCACCCCAGTTCAGACATGGCCATATGCAAATCAGTCTGACCCTGTGCCTCATGGGAACAGTCCAGCCCGAACTGCCAAGCCATGCCTTCCCTGGACCGGAAACAAGCTTCCTAGGACCGGTTTCTGGCATTTCAGCCGTCTTCAGCCAGGCTTGCTTGATTCCAGTGGCAAAGTGAGCAAGGGACTCACGTCTGAGCATACCCTGCCAACTTGTGGCGAACAAAGCGGTACAAAAGGGGGTGGTGATGGATGGAGCATCAGAACCAATCAAACACTCACACCCAGTCAACAGATCTGGGTTTGATCCATCACCGTTCTTTAGCCCACTCTGCCACCCCAGTTCAGACATGGCCATATGCAAATCAGTCTGACCCTGTGCCTCATGGGAACAGTCCAGCCCGAACTGCCAAGCCATGCCTTCCCTGGACCGGAAACAAGCTTCCTAGGACCGGTTTCTGGCATTTCAGCCGTCTTCAGCCAGGCTTGCTTGATTCCAGTGGCAAAGTGAGCAAGGGACTCACGTCTGAGCATACCCTGCCAACTTGTGGCGAACAAAGCGGTACAAAAGGGGGTGGTGATGGATGGAGCATCAGAACCAATCAAACACTCACACCCAGTCAACAGATCTGGGTTTGATCCATCACCGTTCTTTAGCCCACTCTGCCACCCCAGTTCAGACATGGCCATATGCAAATCAGTCTGACCCTGTGCCTCATGGGAACAGTCCAGCCCGAACTGCCAAGCCATGCCTTCCCTGGACCGGAAACAAGCTTCCTAGGACCGGTTTCTGGCATTTCAGCCGTCTTCAGCCAGGCTTGCTTGATTCCAGTGGCAAAGTGAGCAAGGGACTCACGTCTGAGCATACCCTGCCAACTTGTGGCGAACAAAGCGGTACAAAAGGGGGTGGTGATGGATGGAGCATCAGAACCAATCAAACACTCACACCCAGTCAACAGATCTGGGTTTGATCCATCACCGTTCTTTAGCCCACTCTGCCACCCCAGTTCAGACATGGCCATATGCAAATCAGTCTGACCCTGTGCCTCATGGGAACAGTCCAGCCCGAACTGCCAAGCCATGCCTTCCCTGGACCGGAAACAAGCTTCCTAGGACCGGTTTCTGGCATTTCAGCCGTCTTCAGCCAGGCTTGCTTGATTCCAGTGGCAAAGTGAGCAAGGGACTCACGTCTGAGCATACCCTGCCAACTTGTGGCGAACAAAGCGGTACAAAAGGGGGTGGTGATGGATGGAGCATCAGAACCAATCAAACACTCACACCCAGTCAACAGATCTGGGTTTGATCCATCACCGTTCTTTAGCCCACTCTGCCACCCCAGTTCAGACATGGCCATATGCAAATCAGTCTGACCCTGTGCCTCATGGGAACAGTCCAGCCCGAACTGCCAAGCCATGCCTTCCCTGGACCGGAAACAAGCTTCCTAGGACCGGTTTCTGGCATTTCAGCCGTCTTCAGCCAGGCTTGCTTGATTCCAGTGGCAAAGTGAGCAAGGGACTCATGTCTGAGCATACCCTGCCAACTTGTGGCGAACAAAGCGGTACAAAAGGGGGTGGTGATGGATGGAGCATCAGAACCAATCAAACACTCACACCCAGTCAACAGATCTGGGTTTGATCCATCACCGTTCTTTAGCCCACTCTGCCACCCCAGTTCAGACATGGCCATATGCAAATCAGTCTGACCCTGTGCCTCATGGGAACAGTCCAGCCCGAACTGCCAAGCCATGCCTTCCCTGGACCGGAAACAAGCTTCCTAGGACCGGTTTCTGGCATTTCAGCCGTCTTCAGCCAGGCTTGCTTGATTCCAGTGGCAAAGTGAGCAAGGGACTCACGTCTGAGCATACCCTGCCAACTTGTGGCGAACAAAGCGGTACAAAAGGGGGTGGTGATGGATGGAGCATCAGAACCAATCAAACACTCACACCCAGTCAACAGATCTGGGTTTGATCCATCACCGTTCTTTAGCCCACTCTGCCACCCCAGTTCAGACATGGCCATATGCAAATCAGTCTGACCCTGTGCCTCATGGGAACAGTCCAGCCCGAACTGCCAAGCCATGCCTTCCCTGGACCGGAAACAAGCTTCCTAGGACCGGTTTCTGGCATTTCAGCCGTCTTCAGCCAGGCTTGCTTGATTCCAGTGGCAAAGTGAGCAAGGGACTCACGTCTGAGCATACCCTGCCAACTTGTGGCGAACAAAGCGGTACAAAAGGGGGTGGTGATGGATGGAGCATCAGAACCAATCAAACACTCACACCCAGTCAACAGATCTGGGTTTGATCCATCACCGTTCTTTAGCCCACTCTGCCACCCCAGTTCAGACATGGCCATATGCAAATCAGTCTGACCCTGTGCCTCATGGGAACAGTCCAGCCCGAACTGCCAAGCCATGCCTTCCCTGGACCGGAAACAAGCTTCCTAGGACCGGTTTCTGGCATTTCAGCCGTCTTCAGCCAGGCTTGCTTGATTCCAGTGGCAAAGTGAGCAAGGGACTCACGTCTGAGCATACCCTGCCAACTTGTGGCGAACAAAGCGGTACAAAAGGGGGTGGTGATGGATGGAGCATCAGAACCAATCAAACACTCACACCCAGTCAACAGATCTGGGTTTGATCCATCACCGTTCTTTAGCCCACTCTGCCACCCCAGTTCAGACATGGCCATATGCAAATCAGTCTGACCCTGTGCCTCATGGGAACAGTCCAGCCCGAACTGCCAAGCCATGCCTTCCCTGGACCGGAAACAAGCTTCCTAGGACCGGTTTCTGGCATTTCAGCCGTCTTCAGCCAGGCTTGCTTGATTCCAGTGGCAAAGTGAGCAAGGGACTCACGTCTGAGCATACCCTGCCAACTTGTGGCGAACAAAGCGGTACAAAAGGGGGTGGTGATGGATGGAGCATCAGAACCAATCAAACACTCACACCCAGTCAACAGATCTGGGTTTGATCCATCACCGTTCTTTAGCCCACTCTGCCACCCCAGTTCAGACATGGCCATATGCAAATCAGTCTGACCCTGTGCCTCATGGGAACAGTCCAGCCCGAACTGCCAAGCCATGCCTTCCCTGGACCGGAAACAAGCTTCCTAGGACCGGTTTCTGGCATTTCAGCCGTCTTCAGCCAGGCTTGCTTGATTCCAGTGGCAAAGTGAGCAAGGGACTCACGTCTGAGCATACCCTGCCAACTTGTGGCGAGCAAAGCGGTACAAAAGGGGGTGGTGATGGATGGAGCATCAGAACCAATCAAACACTCACACCCAGTCAACAGATCTGGGTTTGATCCATCACCGTTCTTTAGCCCACTCTGCCACCCCAGTTCAGACATGGCCATATGCAAATCAGTCTGACCCTGTGCCTCATGGGAACAGTCCAGCCCGAACTGCCAAGCCATGCCTTCCCTGGACCGGAAACAAGCTTCCTAGGACCGGTTTCTGGCATTTCAGCCGTCTTCAGCCAGGCTTGCTTGATTCCAGTGGCAAAGTGAGCAAGGGACTCACGTCTGAGCATACCCTGCCAACTTGTGGCGAACAAAGCGGTACAAAAGGGGGTGGTGATGGATGGAGCATCAGAACCAATCAAACACTCACACCCAGTCAACAGATCTGGGTTTGATCCATCACCGTTCTTTAGCCCACTCTGCCACCCCAGTTCAGACATGGCCATATGCAAATCAGTCTGACCCTGTGCCTCATGGGAACAGTCCAGCCCGAACTGCCAAGCCATGCCTTCCCTGGACCGGAAACAAGCTTCCTAGGACCGGTTTCTGGCATTTCAGCCGTCTTCAGCCAGGCTTGCTTGATTCCAGTGGCAAAGTGAGCAAGGGACTCACGTCTGAGCATACCCTGCCAACTTGTGGATGATACGGGTAAGCATTTGTTTCTTGACAAATTTGTTGCTAATATGTTACCAGAAATAGCTAGTCGCTTAAAGGCCAGCGAGAGTTCTTGGACCACGTCTTCCCCAGTTTCCCTTTTGACTATGGCCCAATATTATGAGCAACAGGAACAGGAAGCGAAAGGCAGGGAGGATAAGAAGGATAAAGCTTTAAAGACAAAAGTTATGTTAGCTCAAATATATAGTCCACCATTTAGGGGAGGTGGAAGAGGCGGACGTGCAATGTATACACCTGGAGTGCCCCCTCTTCCTCGAGCAAATTTGTCCCCTGATCAGTGTGCTTATTGTAAAGAGACTGGGCATTGGTGTTCTGAGTGCCCTCTTTTGCGAGGTCAGCAGTACCAGCGGGGAAGGGGAAGTATGAGAGGACGCCCAGGGAATTTAGGAAGCAGAGGAGGTACAGGAGCTCGCCCCAGATTTGAAGCAGTTGAACAAGGACCAAATTACTCTAATACTTTTGATAGACGAAATCAATATCAAATGTCTGATTATTCTGCTGATGCCCTTGCGGATTCGGATTATGCAAAGGGATGCCTAGGATGGGGTCAGGAACCGGTTGAGGTGCCAGTAGATCAAATGGGTCCCTATGTTGATGCAAACGTCTTGGGATCTACTGATCGGTTTCTGGTTGATACAGGGGCTACCCATAGTGCTCTGTCTAAAAAATTGGTTCCTAGGGCTCCCCTGTCCGGCACAATGATAACATCGATAGGATTCGATGGGACACCTACACCTAGCCCACTTTCACAGCCACTTGAATTCAGACTTGATAAAATCACTGCAACATGTCCACTTTTGCTCTCCCCTACCACACCGGACAACATTGTGGGTATCGATATGCTTAAATATTTTCGTGCTACAAAGGGTTGTTCTCCGGAAGGTGTGCGTGTTATTTTAAATAACAATTATCCAATGGTTGAGAGATCATGTCTTATCAGTGAGGATGCCGCTCTGGCGTCCTTACCTAGTGTGAAGAAGGAACACTGTTATTGTTATCATTTCTTGCCTCCCATCATCACAAAGTCTCGCAAAAGAAATTGCAATATTGTAGACAGCAGATTACCTATTTTGGTCACCTCCTGTCTATTGAGGGACGTGCACTTATACCAGAACGCATTCAGACTATTTTAGATACCCCCTTGCCCCCGTACTCAGAAGGATGTCCGTACACTGATTGGCCTCACTTCGTTTTGTAGGCAGTTTTTCGCACATTATTAAACCTTTGTTGGCCCTTTTGACTAAAGACACTCCGATGCCAATCCCATGGACTGCTGAGTGCCAGAGCGCCTTCCAACAGTTATGCCAAGCCCTTTGTTCTGCACCAATATTAGGTACCCCAGACATGTTAATGAGTGACTATTTGTCCCAGTTAACTGACAGCTTGTCTTCTATTTATCAGCAGGTGTGGGAAGCTCTTCCTTTGTGAGCCCTGCTGTGCTGACAGATCATCGCTTCATTTTGGTCACCGAGAAAGGAGGAGCTGTGTCACCTGAAAGACCTGAGGAAGTCTTCCCGGACCACACGATCCCTGGTACATCTAGATATCTGCTTCGATCCAGGAAGAAGGACACTTCATCACAGAAAGAGACTGAGCCACTGTCCTGGGTGGTTAAAGACTGACTACAAAGGGGGGTAGCCTTTTAGTGACTACTCGTCTCAACGTTAGTGAAGAAACCAACGCCTGCCCAGGACCTTAGGGCACCATCTGTTTTGTTGTTTACGACAAAATGAACATGCTGGAGGAAAAGAAATCGAACACTGCAAAAGTCTGTAGTAAAAATATTATGTTCGCTATTGGACTAACTTTGACTGTTGTCATCATCGCTACTGTAATGTGGGTAGTGGGGGAAGTAATGCCTGGAGCCTCCTTACCTAACATTACTGTTACATCACTTGCTGCAAAAGAGCACAATCATTTTGATTTGCCACAACATGAACAGGGATACCGGCACAATCTGAGAAACAATTCATTTCTTCAAATGTTGCTTCATACTCATAATGCTACGAACATTACAAACTGCTGGGTATGTGGAATGATGCCAGCTCATCAGAAGAAGGGAGGAACGCCTTTCATTCCCTTGCAATTCTCGCATAATGGCTCCTGTAGAGCCTGGTTCTTACTTTTGTGGGCCTCTGAAATTGCTAATATTACTCTAGCTTATGTAAGAGGACTTAATGCAAAACTTAATAAAGTCTGTTACCCCAACGAAGATGGGGACCCACAAGCAAAAGGGACTGCTTTAGAAATGGAAGAATACAGTAAAGGAAGTGCAGCAACAAACTATGCGTATCCAAATTCGAGGTCGGCTAAAGGAAATGGACCCCTTGTTATCTCTGTTGCCATGACCACTGGCCCCCTTTGTGTACAAATTACAGGTGATGTGCCAGTGGGCCAGAGTAACTGTACTACAGTGTTGCAGATGTCTATGAGAGGCCGAAGCAGCTTCCTTGCATCACTTTACACTTATTTTGTTTGTGGAACTAAGGCATACTACTTCCTACCTCCAGGCTGGTCTGGTACCTGTTACATAGCCTTCCTTCTACCACCTGTGTTTATAGCTTCCCCTACCTACCATCAGGATTTGCAATTGTTCGATCACCATGCTGGTAGTAGCTGAAAACGTGCAATCGATGTCTCTGTAGTCGACCAGACAGAGACCACATGGGAACAATATAGACTTTAACAGAGGATTCTTCTTCTTTGTTGGCCCAGTACAGAACAGTAAGCTGGTCCGTCGTCTCACCCATACAATGGAAGCAGTGATCAATCAGACAACTGCGGCCTTAGGGAACTTGACACAAGAACAAGCATCGATCCGTATGGTTGCTTTGCAGAATAGACTTGTGCTAGATGTTATTCTAGCTGATCGTGGTGGAGCATGTCGCATTATTGGCAGTAGTTGTTGTGTATTTATCCCTGACCACGCCCCTTCTGTTTATAATGCCATTTCCAAAATGCATAAAATAGCCACTGAGATACATCAAGATTCAGGAACATGGATTTGGGCTGTATGGTTCTGGAGTGTATTTTCTGTATGGGGTTTGAAAATATTATCGGCCTTGTTCATAATTATTGCAATTCTCTTCTGTTGTTTATGTATCCAATGCGGGCCAATGTTTTGTTCCCTCTGTATTTCCACTTGTACTACTTGTCTATCATCTAAAATGAATGTCCAAAATGTAAATGCCCGTTTAGCAAAATTCCGAGAAGTCAGCGATATGATGCTAATTGATATACATGATGTTTATCGTACCCCTTTTAAAGCATAAGAAAATGTCTTAGCTTATGCTAAAAGAGTCATCTGTGGAAATGTGTAATATTTTACTTAGCATAAGCAACAGCCATTTTGGCTGTGGTGTCCATTTCGTTTCCTTCGTAATTCTTCCATCCTCTGCTGCTCGTCTTTTCTTTCTGCTTGTGTTATCTATTTTAGTTGACTTCCTGACTCAGCTAAAGCAATGTACGTGCAGAGGGTTTGTAGCTGCCAGTGTATCAGGTCTCAGATGTTAACTGTCAACCATTTACTGCTGCCATAAGCATTCCTGCTCCCCCTCCCACTTTGCTGACCACGTAGTTATTCATCTGCCCTTGTTTGCTGATAACTATTTCTAAAACTTGTTCTTCCTATTTCTGTTCACATGCTTACATTGCAGAAAACCGGTATAAAAGGGACATGGTTTGTGAATTCAGTGTGCTACCTCCTGCAGCACTTGAGAGTGCTGTGTGGACGTTGTCCCACTCATGAGTGATTAATAAACTTGTTATTTATTCCAACTCCAGTGCAGATCTCTATTTTGTTGGTCTCTGGACCCGTGGACAAGAGGGTGACCCTGCGCCAGTGTGCCCACTTTTAGGCACATTTCCACATGAATACCAGCTACATGACCAAGCCGTATCGAGTGTGAGCAAGCCTTAGGCCTAAGGAGTCTACAACCAGAGAGTATATGCTTTGATTAGTTCACTGTAGAGCTGCAGACGAGCAATCGTTGGTTGTATGTTTATTTCATTTATAAACTATTTCATGGAATACCATTACAGAGAAGCCATTTCACCAAAACTGTTTGATTGAAATTTGCAGGATGAAGTGCTTTTACCATTTAAGTAAAACATTTCATAGAATGTTTTTTTTCTAAATAGGCATTTGCATGCCTATATTTTAAGGTGTAAATACAATGGTTGTGGGTCTTATTTTCAGAAGCATTTTTGGTGGAAGTATTTATTTCATTGCTTTACTTAAGCAGACATTATTTCAGATTTATATATTTTACATTGTCAAACAACTACTTTGGATGCTTTGAATTTGTTGACTCCTCACCACCCCCCCCAAGCACCGTCCATCACTGAGCCCCCTCAACACAATCTATTCCTGCCTTCTAGAATCCCCTCGCCATGCATAAACTACTCCTATTCTTCACCCATCAACCCCATTCATTCATAAACCCTAAAAATCCCTCACTACACCCAAACTACCCTCATCCTTGTCCCCAAAACTCCACCCATCCCTTAACTCTAAAAGCAATTTCTATGCCTAAACCCCACCCATCTCTGATCCCCTAAAAATCCTAGACTACCCCTAAACTCAACCCATCCCTAAACCCTAAAAACTCCTTTCTACATCTAAACTTGTCCCATCGCTAAACAAATAAGCTCATCACGACTTTGTACTCCATCCATTCCTGAAAACTAAAAGCCTTTTACCATATCTAAACTCTACCCGTTACTAAACCATAAAACTCTCAACAGCCCTGGCCATCCATGAACCCTAATAACCTCAAAGACCTTCACTCTACCCACCCCTGTTCCTCACCACTCCTAAACTCCACCCATGCCAACAAAGGCAGACAACTTCACTCCCCATCTTCACGAGAAACCTCAAAACCTGACTCTTCGACAGACCTCCTCCTTGATGGACTGGAACCTGCACCTCCCCAGCACCTTGAGACCCTTACGGGTGAGTAGTCGCGCTTAACAAACCCGTGATTGATTGGATTCCAGATCCCTAAAACCCTCACCACCCTAATCTCCACACATCCCTGAACCCTAAAAATCCCTTTCCATGCCTGAGCACCACCCATTCCTGACACCTAGGAACACCTCATAAACGCTAAACATCACTCATCCCTGAACTCACAAACCCCTCACTATACATAAACCCCACCCAAGTTTAAGGTAATTATGGATATTTCCTTAGAAGTATCTATTATTTTTAAAGTTTCTTTTAATTTTCGATTTATTTGCATTTCCTTAAATATCCTTGTTGTTAAATTGGTTTTCCATGACTTGGTTTCCACCAGTGTGTTCATGTACATCAGCAGTCAATATCCAACAAGCTAGGGTATGTGCCTGAGGGATCCACCCAGGTGTGGCATGGAGCAACCCATAGGGATTTGCATTATACCGCCATTCATGGCACTTGCTCAAAAGTCAGCCTATGGGTGGCTGAGAAAAATTCTGGGTATAGGAAATTATACAGCCAGTTATCGATGGTGTATGCTTTACGGAACCCATCCAGGAGCGTCAGGGAGCACCCGCTAGGTATAGGCATGTATTTACAGCCCACTTTATCCACGACCACCCCTATAGCACCAGAACTACTACTTACAATCCATGTTCTACCTTTTGCTAAAGTGTGGATAACATTTTTTATCCAAACCATACTTGACATGATGGCAGTTGTGACCTTTCCCTATCCAGGGACTTGTATGAAATGAGGTCTGTGGCGAACTAATTTGACGTGGCAGAGTATGGTAATGTAGAGTGCTCTTGCATTTGTTCTTACAAAGGCCTTTACCTTTATGTTGACCCTAGACCTCCATTCACAATACATTATGCCATTGATTATACTGCATTATGGTTACAAATTAATAAAGTTCATTGCCATTCATGAGAGTATATACAAATTGTCTGATTGCAGCACACTAGAGAAATGAATGTCACACAAAGTTTTGCAGGCAGTACAGTGCTCCCCCTTTGAAACTATAACGTCATTATTTGCCTCACTAAAGCTCGAAGGTGTTGTATTTTCATTTTTATGCTACACTGTTACTCTTTGTGTTAGCCAGCACAACAGACTCTCTTCCTGCACTGTTTTGCATAGTTGGGTTACAAATAAAAACAAATGTTTATTTTTATGAATCCTGATTAGCTTGATTTCCCACCCTCCCCTATTTTTATTGTCTAACACTGAAGGGAATGCTACAGAATGAAACCTATTGAGTCACATATATAACACAGACATGCCGTATTTAGACTGACATCACTCAACAATGAAACAGATGTAAAGCCAAACCAAAACCGTTGACTCGCATTGCTCATCTGTAGTGTGAATCAGTCAAGTTTCTGATGTTGGCAAGAGGGGCTTATGGGCTCTTCCTCCTTCAGATATGGGAGACGTATACATGCGCCTAGCTGCAACTGAGAATGAGCTCCAGACTTTTAATTGGATGTGGTAACTAACTGTTGGTGGAAAGGGCACAGTAGTGGGGAGAAAGTAAAAGAAGAGAGAACATAGCTGGGTAGGAGAGAAGGAGTCGAAGAAAAAAGGAAGAGGCCCCTGGCCTGTCAGCTGAAAATTGGAGTGCGAATGTGAGTTGATGTGATTCAAATGAGTGGCTGGGTAGGGGTTGAACACAACACTACAGCAAAATAATGTGATAGACCTCATATCGTAACGTATGTTGTTGGATGAGAGGCACAAGGTAGGGATGTGGGAGAATTAAGAGTGGTGGGCGAGGTAGCAGTCACAGTCCGTCCTTGTCACCCTGAGGTTCCCAGGATGGCAAGCTTCATACCATTGGTTCAGCGAATCCTTGAAACAACTAACTGCCCCTTTTCTCAAAACCCACAAAGGAGCAGAGGGCCCTCCTGCACCAGCGAGGGCTAGACATATAGGACGCCCCCCCAACACCTCCAACCCAGATAAAGAACCCCGCCTAATATATTGTCACAGAGAACTTTGTACATTTATTTTTTTATAAAGATTTATAAAGCCCGCAGCAATCCAACACGGTTTCCTGGCGCTAAACAGGTCCAGATGTAAGAGACAAGTTACAGAGGGATCAGAGGGAAGTCACCCAGGCCCTCATCAGCAGTAGACTGGACTGCGGAAACGCACTCTACGCCGGAGTCCCGGCCAAACTCCTGAAACGGCTCCAACGCATCCAGAACACCTCCGCAAGCCTGATCCTCGACGTCCCTCGCCGCAGCCACATCACACCCCACTTGAGAGACCTGCACTGGCTCCCCACCAACAAGAGGATCACCTTCAAGCTCCTCACCCATGCACACAAGGCACTCCACAACACCGGACCAGCGTACCTCAACAGCCAACTCAGCCTCTACACCCCCACCCACCAGCTCCGCTCCGCAGACCACACCCTCGCCACCGTCCCCCGCATCCGAAGAGTGACCGCCGGCAGCAGATCATTCTCCCACCTCGCCGCCAAGACATGGAACACCCTCCCCATCCGCCTACGGCAGACCGAAGACCTCTTAACCTTCAGGAGACTTCTCAAGACCTGGCTCTTCGAACAGTAGCAGCTCCCCCCCCCCCCCCCAGCGC
Organism: Triturus cristatus; assembly: GCF_964204655.1. Taxonomy (NCBI): domain Eukaryota; kingdom Metazoa; phylum Chordata; class Amphibia; order Caudata; family Salamandridae; genus Triturus; species Triturus cristatus. The sequence goes on from NC_140591.1 coordinate 823,332,641, forward strand.
CTTGAGACCCTCACAGGTATGTAGTGCGCTTTATAAATGCTATGATTGATTGATTATACTTGATTATAGAGGAAGGTCTTTAATCTTTTGCGGAAGTCTAGGAGTTAGTGACACAACCTAAGTTCCAGAGGAGGAGAATCCCACAGTCTGAGGCCAAGATAGGCGGAAGAGCGCCGTCTCATACGGGCAAGGCGGACTCCTGGGAACAGAGAACAGAGAGAGGCTTGCTGATCTCAGCTGTCCAGTGGGCACATAAGGTTTGACCAGACTTTGTATGTAAGGGGGCAACAAGTATTGTTTGGCCCTGAACACAAAACATAAGGCCTTAAACTCAACACGTTTATTCTGTTCACCCTAAGCTAATGGAGTTGATAGAGCAAAGGTGAGGTTGAGGCCCGGCGAGGCAGCCGAAAAAGAAGATTGTCCGCCGGGTTTTGTATAAGCTGTAGGTGATGGATGGAAGATTTATCAGCACCCAAGTACAAAACATTGCCATAATCAAGTCTGGATATTACCAGCGCCTGCATTACCATTCTTTGAGCAGCTAGAGGAATTAACCAGAGGATTTCTTTTAGCCATATAAGGACCGCAAAGCAGGTCGCGGTGACCCCAGACACCTGTGCTTTTGGGGAAAGCTTGTTATCGATGGTAAAGCCCAACAGGTAGAAGTCCCAGAGAGTCAGGCCAATGGATGATTCCCCAGAGTTCTGGATTATTTCCCAAAATGAGAACCTCAGTTTTCGAGCCGTTCAGCTACAAGGTGTTGCTTTACATCCACCAAGAAACATTACTCAGTCCAAGCTGGAGCAGGGAGGTGTCCTGATTCTGATCTGCAGAGAGAGAGAGGATGATCTGAGTGTCATCTGTGTAAGAAAAAATAGTCAGTCCTGACTTCTCCGCAATATCTGCCAAAGGACGGACATAAACATTGAAGAGCAAAGGGCTCAATATTGAATCCTATGGCACTCCATAAATTACTGGATTAGATTTCACGGTGTGTGAAAAGACCTGGAATGAACGCTCCCTTAAAAAAGAGATCAGCCACTCCAAGGCCACACCTGTAACACCTGAGGCTTAAAGGCGATCAATCAGAATAGAATGTGAGACCGCGTCAAATGCCGCACTCAAATCAAGTAAAATAAGGGCTGCCGTACCACCGCAATCCAGCTGTTGCCTGAGAATTTCAGTAACCCCATATTGTCAGTCAGGGTGTCCAATGGAACGCGTATCAAACACTATGTTCTCAAACTCCTGAAGTTCTTCAAACTGTCGTACATGTCACTTGTCCACAATGATCCTTCTGAGATTTTGTTTTTGAGCGCTTCAGTTGACTTCAATGTACGGCGATTCCCCTCAACTGTGTTGTGTGTAACTGGCACACTGATTGGCTTTTCTGGTCCTTTTCTTCATCTAAGTAGTAGCCCTTTTGTTTGTCCCATAACTCCAGTGTAGCATAAAACCCCTTGACTCTGAACCTTATGCGCTTCTTTAAGCCACCCAGCCTGGTGCATTCTCCATTGCATGCTGTCCTAGCAGCAGACACGCCATAAGGCTCATGTCATGCCTAGGTGAGTGTAAGCACCCAGTTGATATTGCAGCCATAGATGTGACCGCACCTTGCATCTCAGAACGTTGATCGTCCATCCTGACGGCATCCTGTTTCGACTATACATCCTTCTACAGGTTTGGGAGTAGCGTCTGCCGCATAGTGTCCCTTTTATCTCTACTTTGTGTGAATTGCAAAATGGAAAGAATCCCCAATCCCCTTCTCTATGCTTAGTGTGTTTTTTCTGGTGAGGATAACCTTACCCAGTGAAAGTGGCTCCTGGTCTTTTAAACCTTGTGTTGAAGCTCACCCAATATTAAACTTTCTTATATATGTATCCTATATCGAATCAAACTGTTAATGTTCATGACCAGGTTTATATTGTATGCTGGGGCATAGTTATGAATAGTGCGTTGTCACTTTGAATAGCGTCCCGCTGAACTACTTTCTTTCGCATGGCAGTCATATGACTGCACTGCAGCCTATCAGACATTCAAAGAAGCCAGCTTTTTAAGATATGTTAAATTTTTCCTATGTGCCAGTACCCTTCTGCAGTGTAATGACACAGAAGTGATGCTGCCTTGCCACTTTGCCATGTGGAATAGCAAAATATTTTGCTTACAGCACATTTGCTCCCATTCGCCTGCTTTTTTTTAAATTTCAGAATAAAAAATTCAGTTCATTATATTTAAAGGGTGTGACTCCTAAAGGTTTTTACGAGCACTAGGATCCTCAGCTATTAAGAACAAATATGTAATTTGAGCATTTGTAGACCTGATAGCCTAGGAACAAACATGTAATTTGAGTATTTGTAAGTCTAATACCCTAGGCTCAGAGTGCTCCTAGTTATATTTTTTTGTAAGAATATATTGTCACCGTATGCATTTTACTCTTTTTTTCAGTCATAAAGAACTTGACTTGTTTATCAATAATGGTCAATTTAAAGTAAGCTTTCACAGCATGGCATGGTTCATATATGGTGTGCTGTTTGTAACGAATGTATCTTGGCATGATAATCATTGTTTTAAAAGATACTTTCAGTCCTAATGACGTGTAATATTTTGTTAAATCTTTGCTTTCTGTGCAGCCTTCCACCTATCTCTCAAGAGGAAGCCTTGCATATTTTGGGGTTCCAGCCTCCATTTGAAGATATAAGGTTCGGCCCATTTACTGGAAACACAACATTGATGAGGTATGTTTGATTTTCTGAAACTCTCACACAAGCCCCAGTGTGATTCTAATGTACGTACTATTTGCTAAATTAATTATTTTGTCTTGATTATTATATAAAGTCAGATGTGCTTGTTTCAAAAGCTTGTCTTGGCTCAGTGAGAAATTAATGGGGGTATACAGCATGTTTATTGATATGAGCCATCAATTGTAAGAAGGCATCATGAGTGGACTTGTGGCTAGAAATTGAAGGGGTCTCCGAAGGTGGAAGTTCAATCAGCTATACATTTCATGGGTGTCACATTTGGCAGGAACTAAACTGAATGTACTTTCCAAGCTGTTCTTTCTATTACAAGCTCTGCCTATGTCCAATGAGAAAGAAACCCATTTAACCTGTCTAACACTGACTATGCGCCACTGATGTAAAGTCACTTCACACTTCTTTACCCCATAAAGAGGGTTTAGAAGCAGTAGAGCGCATATTCGTCCCAGCATCTATACGGGAGGAATTTAAGATTTTATTTTATAGCACAAACTTTTCACCCTCTACCAAAGCTATCTCGTATGGGATGACAAGTATCACCTACAGTTGACTGGAACATCTGGGAGGTTTTGTACAGCTCTTTGCTATGCTAATTTCTACATGGGAATGTTTGAGGAAGAAAATATTGCAACGCCCTCATTGAAAACAGACCGTATGATGTATCTAAGATAGATAGATGACCTCTTCGTTATATGTAAAGGCACTGAAACAGCTTTGGAATTAGCCATTCTGTTAATGAACAATGTAGACCAATGAATATGTTTCACTCTTAAAATTAGCCGTAATTCATTTTCATATTTAGATGTGAAAAGTACTTTGGAAAATGGCAGCATACAGACTAACATCTTTACAAAACCGACTGACAGGAATATTTTTTACATTTGCAAATTGTTCACCAACCCAGCTTAAAACAACATTTGGCGTACTCACAAATACATTACATTAAATGCACCCCTTCGAAATCGAAAGATCTTGCTATAGCAAGCGACACATGCAAGAAATTCACATACATATACAAAGAGTTGTGATAGATATGAACAGAGTAATAGAAGTGACTTATTGAAACCAATAAAAATGTTTAAAGAATGGTATTTGTATCTAGATAGTCCACTGAAAGTGCTAAGATAAACATGATTGTATTACAAAACTGGGCAATGCTACTATTAGAACCAGATTCCAGGGGCATATTCTATGAGCCACCCATGTTCGCCTATCAAAGATTACGTAACTTGAAGGAACTACTGGATTAGCAACATGTAACAACCAGTGAAAAACACACTGGCACCAAATGTCATAAAATGCCAAGTTTAGTATGTTTAGAAGGGTAGTGAAAAATAACGCTTACTGGTGTAGGTGGATTTTGTATTAGTATTTTAGAAATGCCTCTTTTAGAAAGTGCTATGCAAACAAATGATGGATGGAATGCTGAATAAATCATACATTCATCCCCAGTCAAGAGATCTGGGTTAAATCCATCATTCTTTTGCTCACTATGCCACCCCATACGCAAATCAGTCTTGACCCTGTTCCCTATGGGAACAGCCCAGCCCTAACCGCCAAACAAGTTCCTCCTTTGACCAGAAACAAGCATCCTGGGATTGGCTTTGGGGTATTACCCCTCATCAGCCAGGCTAGCTTGAATTCAGTGGCACAGTGAGCAGGGAATCCACATCTGGGCATACCCATCCCACTTAGGGTGAATAGTGCTACGCAAACTAATGATGGATGGAACGCTCCATAGAGAGCAGGGTCAAGACTGATTTGCATATGACTGGGTTCAAACTGGAATGGCATGGGGAGCAAAAATACGATGGATTTAGGCCCTAATCTCTGTACTGGGGCGAATGTATGACATTGTCCTGCATTCTGTCCATCAATTGTACTTTTGCATTTGTCACTCCGAGTGGGACAGGGTTGCCCAGGCGCGGGTCCCGTCCTCTCCATGCCACTGAAGTCAAGCTAGCCTGGCTGATGAGGGGTAAAACCCCAAAACCGGTCCTAGGATGTTTGTTACCAGTCCAGGGAGGACCTGGCCTGGCAGTTTGGGCTGGACTGTTCCCATAGGGAGCAGGGTCAGGACTGATTTGCGTATGGCTGGGTTCAAACTGGAATGGCATGAGGAGCAAACAAAATGACGGATTTAGGTCCAGATCTGTGTACTGGGAGGGAATGTATGACATTGTTCTGCATTCTGTCAATCAATTGTACTTTTTGCACTTTTAGAAAGTGAGCATTTGTCTATGCTTTGCAGCCTGACTCCGATCTACTTCTAGGGCGCAGTGACTGCTACACTTTGTGCCTACTTTCCAGACAGCCATCACACAGGAGGGGTTGGGTGCATCTGCATATTGAATGGTCTTCCTGGGCTGGTAGAGAGGGAGGCAGGCACACTTATATTTGTATACAGTGTGTCCTGCCTTCACACAATGGGCTCATTTACCCTCTACTGTACATCTGGAGTCAGGACTGGGATTGAAAGAAGCTTTTGTTCTCTTCTTTGGTTTGAAGTCACCTCTACATCAAATACATTTTGAGTATAAATACAGGGGCTCTGACTATATTTTTAGAGAACTTTTGGAACTGAGACTGAACTTTTGTCCGAAGGAATGCTTGCCCTGCACAAAGGACTGAACTGAACTGCTCTTCTGTTGTTGCCCTGCTACTGGCTGGGTGACATACACGACTCACTGGATTGCTTTTCTGCTTGTTTCCCTGCTGCTCCTTGACTTTGGACTCCCTAAAGCTCTGTTGGACTGCCAGCAGTGCTTAATTTGTAAAAAACATAAGTGTCAGGGCTCCCAGCAAGAGGCCACAATTACTAACCATTACACTGCTACAGGTGTGAAAATTCAGACCGTTCAAGGCCCCAAAAGCTATAGGAATGGCTTGCGAGCTGGCATTAATTGTTTTTAACACATTTTGAATTAAGGAATAACTCTGATTCTGGCTATCTTTGAATTACACAAACAGGGCCACCATGTGGCAGCTCTCATAAGTGCTGGTGCCAATAATTAAGTGCCGGTGCTGAGCACCGGAAACCACTAGCTAAAATTAGGCACTGACTGCCAGGAGGAACCGCCATTGTTTGCCTTGATGTGCTGGCCTACCTGCCTTGGTAACCCCAAGTGTTCCCCTGGGACTGGGCTGCCCCAGAAGTCCCTACAAAGCACATGAAGGGCGCGTTATACTTTCCCTGCACAACCAGCGAGTAGTGAGTGACTGCTTTATTTACTCATAGCACATGACAAGTGCTTTGCATTTTGTTTCCATAACCAAAGCGTGACTAGCGTTTTCTTTTTCCTCTTCAATGTTCCTGTGATTACAAGCTAGTACTGGGGAAACGCTGGTGATTGCCTCACATAGCGCATGTAGAGCGCTCTCTTGTATACGGATCGGCATTAGGCATTTCTAGCACATCCCCCTCAGCCAAGAGGATTGTGACGTACAACCGGGTGGGAAGCAGTGCTGTACAGTGGCATCCATGCTCCCCTTGAGGATTTCCTGGCTGACCGTCTTAAGCCCCTCCAGTAGAGCCCCCCTCCCCTCGCCGCTGTGTTGGGAGAGGATATCTCCTGCTCCTTGCCACTGACATGAGTTACCAGCCTGCATGAAGTCTCAGTCGCAGCACCTCTCAGCACGGCCTTTTGTCGGTGCCTTGCCTGGGCAAGCTTGGAAGGCCGCAAGGAGGTACTGTAATATAGGAGGCACTTCCAGGGCCAGGGAAACCGTCTTACGCTCTGTTCGCAGGCGGCTCCTGGAGGAATCCTTGTCTTTCCACGTTTTGAGTCTACGCAGCCATGAAGGGTGCCAGAGTTGGGGCAATTGTCATTCAACACGTTGTGGGGCTGGAATCCCCGTGGAAACCCTGGGAGCCTCGTAGGGCTGTCGGTAGGTATTGAATGGTGTCAGAAGACACTAAATCACCACATAAAGGGTAATGGGGTCCCAGGTACCCCCATGCCCCATGTTTTCCCAGTGCAATTATTGTACTTGCACTTGTAGAAGTGCAGGTGGTTCTGAGGCTGCTATGTGGTTCATATGCACTTCATATGATAGTCAATGAAAACTGCATGACTTGAAACGTAATTGTTGGATTTATGTAGTTTTGGTCCTAATGTGTCAGTTTTTATGAACAACTGCATTTCATTATCTGACGTCAATATTTATATTGTTTTATGCCTTGCATTGACAGGATAACGAATACTATTTAAGGGACTCATTGTGTGTGCAGTAATGTTGTTTCATGATGATTGCAAATTGGAAGTCTTGCTCTTATTGCATTCACTGTGATGTTTCAGCATTGCTTAATTGGCAAAGGGATTATTGATTCATGTTGTTCTGGTCTATGTTGCTTCACAATATATACTGTGTTTTTAAATAACATTGTGTGGAGTCTCTTCTGTGTCTCCTCTGTGTTGTATTTATTGTGTTAATGGTGTGAGTGTGTTGCGCAAACGCCTCTGAGATAAGCCTGACTGCTCTACAGAACACAAGAGTAACATTTAAACTAAATCCAACAAAACATGGGTTGCCATACATTTTAATGAGCATAGGCACATCATCAATCAATTGAAATATCTAGTACTGGAGACGAATAAACCCACAGAGGGCACTGACAATAATATGATGTGTTTGCGCAGAGAATTGGTTTGAATAAAGAGATTGGATGCTTTTGACTCACAAGGGTTTGAAAGACTGATTGGAATTCTCTTGTTTTCTTTAGAATTTGAGTTGACTGTACATCTACTACTTTCATCTTAAACTCCAAGGGAACACAATCTTTTGTGTTGTGCTCAATAATTCAAAGACTTCTCATGGAAATATGAACATTTGTTAAATTCTAACACAATTAAGTGATTTTTTTTTTAATATATCACTTACATACTTTATGTACTTCATTATTCATGACTGATATTGGATCTAGATTACTGAGCATCTTTTTTGTTTTTGTTTTCTTTCTTCATCTTACTCTACTTTTGTTTTTACTTGTGTATCACGACAGTTGGTGTTATTCCAGTTCAAGATGGGGCCGATATTTTGCCTTCATTGCCCACTTTCACCTTCTATAATCACGTGACAAGATGAAGAACACTTTTTGAGATCTTAGTAACTACATTTTTGGGTATCTCTGAGCTGATACCAGCATTATTAGCTGTTGCTTACAATACTCTATAGAATCATCAACTTGAAGTAAATTGAAAAATGAGAAACTGCTTTGAGTTAGGGTCATTACAGTGGAGAAATAGGTAGGTGTGTGGAAGGACATAGGAATACACTGACAGTTCAACATAAAGAATCATCCTTAAAGAAAATGACGTATTTGTATCTGACCCCTTCCTACCTATGCTGGAGGTTGTGTAGTGAACAGGGTACTCTTCTACAGATCTCTTGGGCTTGCCCAGAATGGAAATGTTGTGAGAGGAAGTATTAGTTGCAGTAAAAGGTAGGATTCCCTATTCTTGCTTACCCTAAACTGATGCACCTAGGGTTCAGACCAGATGCATGGGATGAAATGGTGACACAAAGGGGAAATTAATACTCCAGCTGCTGCTAACACCCCTGTGATAAGGGACGTGGCTAACCACTGAAGATGGCGGCAGCATACGTTCTGAGCTCCTGGGCCCACCTGAAATTCTAATATATACCCACCTTTGCAGAGGCATCTTGACGCATAATTTCTCTCGGCCGTTATTCCAGTCCACCACTGACCGCTCCCATTATTTGCATGGCAGCTGTTGTTGGCTGTGGAGCTCAGGCCGAGCTGACCTCGCTCCGCTGGGGCAGCTGCGATGTCAGCGGCCTATGATCTATGGCTGCGAGGGTACGTGAACGCCATGTCACGAGTGGAGTGGCAGGCTGTCCGGAATTTGTCAGTGACTGAGGCCGCTACCCGACATACCTGCCCTAGTAGAGAAGCCTCTGTATCCCCTATGGGCTTGAGACAGCGCTGAGATTTCCCTAGACCGGTTTTGCTGTTCTCCAGTTGACCGCTGCTCGGCAGCCTTGGTCCAGAGGGCAACCCTGGCGGCAATATGCTCCTAGTTGGAGTTGCAGTGATGACTGGTGCACCAGAGTCGGACTGAAGCGCTTACCCTACTGGGGAGGAGCAGGGGAGGTGGGGAGTCCACACATACTTGGGCTGGAGAGACAACAACCCCAAGGCCGTCCACGTGTTTCACCGGGCCTTGCATTACCTTTCTCGCAGGACATGCGGCACCCATCTGCACAATGGGGCCCCAGGCCTCTATGAACATTAGTAGGGGTGCAGTTCTTTCCTCTCCCCACCCATGTCAGATGGCCCGTGGGTAGTGCTGCACTCCTCTAACAATGAGGCCTTGGCTGAACACGAGTTTGGCCCACGACTGGGCATCTAGACAGTAAGAGTGACTGGCTGGTACCCCTGTGCCCCCAGACACTGATTTGAGGCCCAGGCTAGAAGTGGGTTATGGTTGTGAGCGGAGGCCAGGCTGTGACTCCCATACAGTAAGGAGCTGCTGCATACTGCGCCCATATGATTTGACAATAAGCACTTGAGTAGTAGTGGTAACAATTATCACACCTCGTATGAATAGAACAGAAAGTAGAGTAGAAGAATTGTACGTTGAAAGATAACAAAGTAATGATTAGTTGCTGTAATGGTTCGAGCACCCTACTACTATCAAAGGTGCAAAATCATACTGACAGGAAAATCAGTGGGTTGAAAATGAGTTATATATGAAACCAAAGCTATCTCAAGCTTATATTAAACAGGAAGTATAATGTCCAAAAATACGGACTTGTTAACATACACAATTCCTTGCTTATTGAAAACATATGTAAGAGTTTAGTTCACAAATACCTGTTATTTGTCACATATGATTTATCACAGTTGTATTCTTTAGCAAAAGACACAGCCAACACGTGTTTTGTACTTTGGGACTACTTCAAGGCTGTAAAGTATTTACAATAGCAAATTTTAAACAAAGCATTAACAATCAATGTCAGAAACAGATTCAGGAAAGAAAATATAGAAAAGTAGATAGACTGATGGCCCAAAGATGACAAAATTCTGTACAGCAAAAAGTGCTCCAAGCCAAAGAAATTATGAAAAAGTGCTGCACTGAAAAAGTAATATACACTATAAAGGGCAGCGGATGAGTGATCGCGGTATTCCATAGAGCAATTGGAACCGTCACCCAAGAATTCAAGACAAGCCTGTAAGTTGGTGGAAGGCAAAAATTAATTGAGCGATGGACCCATGAGACAACCTCATACGACGAAGAGTTAAGAAATCTGTGTAAGTCAATAACCCACCTAGAGAGAAAGAAAAATATCTCAGAATCCAATCAGGCGTCCACTGCATGCTAATGTAGTCATTCTTGTCAGAAAATCCTTGCGGAGGGCAAAGAGGCACCTTTGACTGGAAAAGTCCAATAATGAAACCGAGAATAGGGGTCATTGACTGAGATCTTATTAATTGAAAAGTCACAAGTGGAAGAACGTCGCTTCCAGTAGTGAGGACATGGATCACAAATGATATCAATGCTCACTTCCCAAGTATTGGAATCCGATTGTGTAGTCAACCCAAGTAGATTATGATGTGTCTCGTGTACCACAAACAGTAAAATAAAGTCTGCCTTGATCACACTGCATAACAAGTTCTAAATCAATCAGAGAAAAGTCATGACTGATGGGCAACAGTAGGTGATGCTATACCAACCAGGGAAAGTAGAAGGTAGTAAACGTGCCAGGAGAGGTCAAAACCAATTTATGTTCTATTAAGTTAGTGAAGCCGAGAATCAAGTCTAAAAAACACCAGTAGATACCAGAGAGGGTTTAGTTAAGATGTTGTATAGCACTTATGTCAAACAGCATAACATCTTGAAAACAGGATGCAAGTGAATATGTAAGATAGGTAAGAGATCAATATAGGACAGGCAAAGCATTGCCAAACCTCGAGAATCTTGCCCAAAAAAACGGATAGTGGATAATCAGTAAGCCAAAATGAGGTGTCTACGGGGTATCGTGAACAAGTGAGTAAGTAGCTGAAGATGGCACAAGAAAATGCAAATATGCTGTTGTAAAACTGACAGTGCAAATCCGTTGTTTGACGACTTACCCCACAGAATTGGGATAACACTGATTGTTTGATGGAACGTGTTGAAGGGAAATGTCTGGTTAGGCCAGAGGGGAGGCCACAGGAATCTCCACTAAAAAATTGATAAAAAGGAAGAGGTAATAATACACATTCCATTACATTTGCTATTGCCAATTCACAGTCGTAACATGAACGAAAACTAACATCAATAATAAAACAAGCAAAGCGTTGACTAGTACTGGCAAAGCTAGTGTGAGATGTAGTCAGAGTCAATGCTAGTCGGCTCAAAGGGCTGTATGAAACCCACTCTTTTGCTGGGTCATTACAGAGTTGGAATAAAAACCTGTCTGAGCTATCGCTGGTCGTCTCATCAGACTGTGTGTGGCCCTCTACAGTCCGGGAACACATGTAAATCTCGGTATGGGTGCAAAAGACTAAGGGTATATTCATGTGAGGAACTCTAAGTAACAAAACCACTGTTTCCCTATATTGTTACCCGAGTGCTGATTGTCCGTGCTGCCCTTCTTACCCTGGGTTTAGTATACGAATGAGGTTGGCGGTTTTATTTGAGAACACCTTGTACGCGGACAGCGAAACTAAAAAAGTTGTGGTCTGGTGCCAGTCCTAGTCTGCAAGAGGCTCTTAAAATGGCAGCCATGTTGGAATGATTAGTATCGCCGAGTCCTGCGTATAAGAGTAAATGATGCAATTGTAAATAAATAGATATATGAAATACTTTCTTTCAGCCAAAGGCCATAAAAGTTTCATAGCAATACAAAATATTCACAATATGATCTAAAATGCATCAAGCAATATATATAAAATATTCTCATTTAAATGGTCATCAATCTTTAGATAAAACAATATAAATCGGTCACTGAGCATTCCATTACATCCCCCCTAATATGTACACTTTTTTAATTGGCTAAAACTTAGTATGGTACAATTAAAATAGCTTATTGTTTTGTACAGTTCAGAATACTTTCCGAATTATGGGTACATTGTTCTTTGCAACATCACAGCTTTAGCCCCATTTTACTTCTTATAAGTGCTACTACAAACAAGTATCGAGATAAGGCGAATATTACATGCGGTGCGGTACTAGCTGTCAGCACCCTCAGTGCCTCTTGGTGCTTCCTAAATCCCATTGTATTGCACAATGGTCGGATCCATTTCCTCCTTGCCCGGTCATATGCTGGGCAGAAGAATAGGATGTGTGCCATGTTTTCAGTAGACACTAAAGTGCATATAGTGCATAAAGTGCAGGAACGGTCTTCCTTTGCCCCCCAGTTTGCTCTAGAGCTCTTGGTCTGTAAGGTGTTATACCTTAACTTCAGGTACAAAGTACTGTTGTACATTATCAATAAATTCTTCAAAACTCTGGTTCGGTTAATAGTAAGGAATTGAGTTGTTAGTCTTCATGATCGTGGATCGCAGTGGAGTGCGTTCAAGATGTGCAGCCAATAAGTTCTCTTCAGTACGTCTTTGCAACTGGATGTTAAGCTATGCGGCTCTGTCCGACATATACTGAGGTCTAACTCTGTAAGCCATTTCTTTACGAATCTTAGCCAAGGAAAGGTGAAACATATATCAGTGGCTAAGAGTTCTCTTACACCTTCTCTGTCACAAATTCTGGTGTTTTCCATAAGCGTATCCAATAAAGCAGTGGTCGCAGTATTGCAATTTGCCCTATGTGCTTCATGTTTAGATCATGGAATATTGGGATAAGTGGTGTTGATTTGGGCAGCCCCATTAGTCTCCACGCAAACTTGTTTTCCCCATTTGTTAGTTGTTTAGTGTCGCCAATGCCCCAGAGCACTGATCCATACAATGCTTCTGCCTGGACCTTGCATTTGTATAGCTTGAGGTCTGGTGTCACAGGTTTGCTTGAGGATAATCTATACGTTTTGAGGACAGCCCCCGCCCCCTGGGCTAGCCTTAATGCGGAGTGATTTACCTGCTGTTTCCATGATAATTTAGAATCAAGTAGTATACCCAAGTAAGTAAAATTAGGGGCATATTCTGTTTTCCGATTGTTCAACTTAAAATTATTTCTAAAACCCTTGTGTGAATGTATGGCCATATACTTGGTTTTGCCAGTGTTTATTTCTAGGCCTTTTACAGTGCAGTACCTATTGAAATCGTCCATCAAATTTTTCAAGCCACTGCGAGATCAGGATGGTATCATCTGCGAACAGTAGTGCCGGTACCAAGTTCCCGTTCAGTTTCAGGGGTCGTTTTCGTTTTTTGTAAGTAGTCAACCATGTCATTGATCTATAGCAAGAAAAGGGTGGGAGCGAGTACGCATCCCTGTCTCACTCCTCTATCTATTGGGATTGGTTTTGTGAGTTCCCCAATCATGCCCCAGTGGAGTCTAGCATAATTATCATTGTGCAGCCATTTTATCTTTACTAACATACTTGGATGAACTTCCTGTTTTTTAGGGAGTCCCACAGTAAACATCTGGGTACGAGGTCGGAGCCCGCCCTCAGATCTACAAATGCTACATAGATGTATCCCTCCTTTACCTTAACATATTTCCAGATGATGCGTAGGAGCCTGAAGACTTGATCCACTGTGCTTGTGCAGGATCTAAATCCTTCCTGATACGGGGACATTATGTTGTTAGTCTCTATCCATTCATAAAGCCTGTTCAATAGTTGTCTGGCGTAGATTTTTTGAAGCACATCTATCAGGCTAATTGGCCTATAATTCTCAGGTTTCTCTTTACTGCCTTTTTTGTGGATAGGGACAATTTCAGCCCCTTTCCACGTTGCTGGTACTAGTTTACCTGCTGCTATTGTATTACTAAATAGGTTAACATACTGGGCCCAAACCTGTTTGTCATGCTTGAACAGTTCTCCGGGGAGTCTGTCAAGTCCCGGTGCTTTTCCCTGCTTGATGGTGTCTATTGCGTGTTCAGTTTCTTTCAGCGAGAAAATGATTACTTCTCTGTCTCCCTCATTACTAGGAGGCTCAGAGTCTTTGGTGGGAGTGGACCTGAAGCTTGAGTATAAATTAGTAAAATGCTGGGTCCAAGCTGCTGGGTCCAAGTAATGCTCAGTTCTCGCTACTTGGTCCTTACCCCCACATGCAATTATTTTCCAGAACACTGCTGAATTATTGGTTTTTACTGCCTGGAGGAGATCCAACCAACTGTTCTCCTCCCAATTCTTCCTGGCAGTGGCCAATGTTTTCCTGTGAGTATCCCTAGCCCTCCTTATTGAGTCTGTATTTCCCTGTTTTAGATTCTCGAGTAGTCTTTTCTTGGTTTCCCTACAGTCCAATGTGTACCAGGGATTTGTTTTTATGCCTGTCTTACAATTGGATTTTAGTTTCTTCCTAGTGTTTTTGGTAAGAAGGGTCTCTAGCTTTGCAACTAACAGAGTATGCGTTGGTATTACTGACATTTCACTTGTCTACGTAGGCACCCACTACCTCTGGAAATGTGCTATAAATACTTGTCACTAGTTCAATGTCACCTGTGATCCTGGGACCTTTTATAGCTCTGCAGTTGTTCCCTATTAACCCCCCTAGGCGGGTGCGTCCCAACCCAGTTTTATTTGATATTCCCCTCGAGAGAGTTAAAACTTTCGTTTATTTGGGTGTGACTTTAACGGAGAATTTTTGTTGGAATTCTCAGATCGCTAAGTCAACGCTCAAGCTTGTTCAATTGGCAGGGGGTTTGAATAAAGTTTTTAAAAGATCGAGTATTAAACCAGTGTCTCCCGCCCTTGAAATTTACTGTAGACAGGCAAGAGTGGCTGCAATCTACGGGGCCGAACTCTGGGGACATCAGCAGTCAGTGTCTCTTTCAAGGGCTGAGCAATCTTTTTTAAGATCTCTTTTAGGGCTTCCTTCCAGTACACCGTTGATCCCCCTTAGGTTTGATCTTGGGTTGGTCCCAATAGAGGAGATCATCAGTGCAAGACCTATTTTGTACTGGAAAACGCTGTGGTCAGTGCCCGAACTGTCCTCGTTTAAATTAGAATTTGCTGAGATCTGGCCTGCACTTAAATCTAAAAAGATCCCTTGGCTTCTGCACATTAATAAAGTTTGTACCCAACTAGGACTTTCGGAAACGTGGGCAAATCCGGAGGCAAGCTGCCTCGCGATACCAAGGAAGGAAATCCTGTCTTTGGTGTCCTTGAAAAACTTTTCTTTACATTCGAGTTCTTTAACTACGGGTAGGCTGACCTTAGAATTCCTCATGGTTAAACAAGATCCTAAACTTGAGGAATTCATGGATCAAATAGAACCCCCACTTGCTCGCAAACTGTACATTCAGCTAAGGTATGGTACTTTACCGGTTAGGTCTTTTTCCTTCAAGTGGCAGGCACGAAATTTGGAAAGCTGTCCTGCTTGTAACTACAAAACAGAGTCTGTTGTACATGCTCTGTTTTTTTGTCCCGCTTACCACTTAATTAGAAAAAGTTGGCTGATCCCCATTTGTAGGAACTTGGGTTTTCGCCACTTTAAGCAGGCTTGCAGGACCCTAGTCTATGATACTGATCCAAATATTGTTTTTGCTGTATCCCTCTATCTCTACAGTATGTGGCGAAGGAGACAAACGTTCTTAACTTAATTATTCTCATGTTGATGACTTAAAGTTTAATCTCTTTTTTTAAAAATAATTTTTAACTTTAAATGTTATTTATTGTTTTATTTGTGCCTATGTAATTGAGGATGTATGTATGTACACTTTTATGGTCTTTCGACCGAAATAAAGTTATCAAATGAAATTAATGAATGTTCCCTATTAAAGGCTGTATGTTTTGCGGGCAAGTACCGACTAAATCATCCCTTGCGCTGTATCCTATTACTTCCAAGCAAAGTGGCCGGTGGTCACTTTCCTCTCTCGCCTCTATTCTGAAACTCGCTATCCTGCTCCAACTGTGCATGCTATGCATAATGTAATCTATTCTTGACTGCGAGCTACCACGTTTAAATGTGTTGAGAGGCTTTATCGTCCCCGTTGTTCAACACCCTTCCATTACATGCCCTTAAGTGATGTTCAGTGGTAAGCTGCAATGTCTGTAATGTGGCATTGGTGCATGATTTAGGCAGCTCAGCCTCTAGTTGGGGCAACCCCATAGCCATATCCTTTACCTCTGTTAGGCTTTCTAGGCCGTTTAGTGACTCATAGGCACAATTGAAATCCCCACATTCGATCACGGTATCACCAGGATCTACACAGCTTAAGGAACTGCCTAGTAAATCAGTAATCTCGGAGTTGAGATTTTGCCTGATTGGTCTGGTGTAAATATTGAATCGGTACACAGGGGTGGGGAATTCCTATCTCCCGACGCCCGAGACATCTAGATTTCTTACAAGGGCAAGAGGTTTTAATTTCTAACTTGTCCAAAGGACAAGTAGACAGGCTTACGGTAATCTGATACACAGCAGTTTAACCCTCTTGGTCACAGCCAGTTAATAAGGAGCTCTGAGCAGTTCATTGGCAGTGAAAGGGTCAATTCAAACGCTGGGGCCTGCACTTGAATTTCACCAGAGCAGAACAACAACATGATTGAGCTGAGCTCAAAGTTGCAGCTCCATATAAAACATCGACAGCACTGCTTTCTCCCCGAGGCTTCCAGGCCCTCCTCTGGCCCTTTCCTTTTCTTCCAGCATAAGATGCAGCTCCAGAACACTCGCATCACTGGAATGTAAGAGGCTGGGTCTCTTGGCTCATTCTCTGACTTTAACCTTGTGACCCCCTGCCTTTTATTCTGTGCTTCACCCTTAAATCGGCCCCAAGATTCCTCCTGCCCTCGCCTCCGGGGGCTTTCTCTTCTCTTGCAGCCCCTGCACAACCCTCCTTTGCACTTTGCCTTTCCTGTGCACCTTATGTTTCACCCAGTGCCTGTACTTACTAACCCCGCTCCCCTTGGCCTCTCATATCTTACCTCATCCAGGGCTTACATTAAAGCTCATTAGTTTACCCATGGGGAATTCATGCAATCCTCAGGCGCACCCTAATTTCTCTCCTTGCACTGGGCCTCGCCTCTCACTTTATGCTTGCACCAGGGGCATCTGAACACGCCACTGTAGCTAACAGCAGCTGTGGAGTTCTTGATGGGCCTCTTCTTTCTGCAATTCCAGACAAAGGTTCATAATTTACTTGAAAGGGTTGATGGATATATACATGGATGGATATAAGGATGGATGGATAAGTGAAAGGATGGATGAGTGAAAGGATGGATGGATGAGTGAAAGGATGGATGGATGAGTGAAAGGGTGAATGGATGGGTATGGTGAAAGTGGATAGATGTGTGTGGATGGATGAGTGAAAGGGTGAATGGGTCGGGTGAAAGTGGATGGATGAGTGAAAGGATGGATGGTTGAATGAAAGGGTGGATTAATGGATGAGAGAGAGTGAGTGAAAGGATGGATGGTTGAATGAAAGGGTGGATTAATGGATGAGAGAGAGTGAGTGAAAGGGTGAATGGATGGGGTGAAAGTGGATGGATGGATGGATGGAAGGATGGATGGCTGGGTGGATGTGAAGATTGATTGATGGGTGGGTGGAAGGATGTGAAGATTGATGGGTGGGTGGAAGGATGTGAAGATTGATGGGTAGGTGGAAGGATGTGAAGATAGATGGGTGGGTGGAAGGATGTGAAGATTGATGGGTGGATGGATGGATGAGTAAAAGGGTGGATGTATTTGAGTGAAAAGGAGGATGACGGGGTGAAAGACGGAAGAGCAAAAGGATGAATGGTGGGGTGAGTGAAAGGGTGGATGGATTTGAGTGGGATGGAGGAGTGAAAGATGGAAGAGCACAAGGATGGGTGGATGGAGGGATGAGTGAAAGAGTGGATGAATATGAGTGAAAAGGTGGATGGAGGGGGTGAAAGTGGATGAATGGATGAGCGAAAGGATGGATGGATGAGTGGAAGGAGGGATGGATGAGTTTGAATGATAGATTTGGAGCTGGAAGGAAAGGTTTGGCCAGGGGTGTTGTGAACCACTCGCTTAAGCAGCTACAGCGGGGCGGAGCTCTTGATGAGCCTCTTCTGTCTGGAGCTCGGCAGACAAAAGCCCATAATTAACATGTAAGGATGAGTGAGTGAAAGGATGGATGTGAGTGAAAGGGTGGATGAGTGACAGGGATGTTGGATGGACGATGGATGTGTTGATGAAGGAAAGGGTGAAAAGATAAATGGGTTGCAGGGTGGATGGATCAGTAAGCGAAAAGATTGATGAGTGAAAGGGTAAATTGATGGATGAGTGGAAGGATGGATGAGTGAAAGGGTAAATTGATGGATGAGAGGACGAATTGGTGAGCAAAAAGATGGACGAATGGATGGCTATGTTTGGGGATGGATGGATAGATTTGGATATGGATGTGCGGATGGATGGATTGACAAGCAGAATGGTGAAAGGCTGATTAAAGAATGAATGGAAGCTAATGTAAAGGTGAAATGTTACATATCAGTGGGTGAATGAAAGGATAAATGTGTAGGTCGGCAGAAAAGAGACAAAATATGGAAATCACTAGTTTTCAAATCCTTCTATACTATGAGCCTGACATAACCAGAGAGGCTATTATCTGAGCTCTTCTATAATGAGTGCTGCCATTATTTGACGGTGCACATCAAGGCACCAAAGGGACAAGTGGATTTTGTACAGGACATGTAGATTTATGAAGCTACCTGTCCCATGGACAAGTAGATATTTTACTAAATTCCACACCCCTGGGTACACTTTGTCATTGTTTTGAGTGCTAGTATCTAAACATACTGCCAATCAATCGGGTGAGTCTATAATATAGCCATTGGATCGCATTCTCCGGATTATTTTGATCCATATTACAAGCCCCCCTGAAGATCTTCCTCTTTGCGATGGGATAGCATTCTTGTAATATGTTTTATATCCCAGCTTGAATGGAGAGATCAGTGGCCATGTCTCCTGGAAGAGACAGATATCAAATTTGTCTATGTAGTTGTGCCAATCCGGCTCCTCAAGTTGTTGCTTTAAGCCTGCAACATTCCAGGAGACTGTGGCTTTGGGTATTTGTCCTTTTGCAAGTACTTTTTGTGTTTGAATATTATGGTCTATGCGTTAAAGCGCACCCTCTGACCCGTTAGGGTTGCTAACAATGCTACTTGTGCCTACTTCTGGTACAGGACCATCTTATTTGGATGGGGCACCTTCTGTTGGGACATGCCACTAGGGTTGGTATCTACGTGGCGAGAAGGGAAAGGGTACAATCTGGGAGGCTGATGAGCTTCCTTCAGGAGTCAGTCATTGAGTCCTAAGGTGGAACCACTAAGTGTTCCATCCGATGGTGGGAACGGAGTTGGCGTGAGGGGAATAGAACGCCTGAACTGGATAGAAGAAGAGTCAGGGGAGCTGGTCCGGTATTCTAGGGCAAGGAGATTTTTAGCCAAATCTGGCCCTTTAAATGTCAGCTTGCCGCAATATAATGCTTGGCTAGGTAATGTGGATCTCTGCGCCCTATTGATATCTTCTCGAATTAGTGAGCAACAGCCCCTAAGGTGGCGGATCCAATGGATCGCTGTGTTGAGCAGGGAATCTTTCCTCTCAAATCCCTGCCTCGTGTAAATTAATAGTGAAACTAACAATCAAAAAATGTGAAGTATTTAGATAGGATAAAAATAACTGTCATTCGTTATGTCAGTTGATATATAGTGGTCCGCAAATTATTAAACAAAGGGTAATGAGAGTAATATACCAGGTTGGAGTTTGGCCAAAAATATAAAGGAAAGAGTAATTGCTGGAAGTAACTGCAATGAATGCATTGTAACAGGTGTCTTCATGTATCACCAAAAGTAAAGAAACAAGTAAAACACGACAGGATCAGTAAACACCTGTAAGACCCAAAGATAAATAGCCCATTTAGTTAGGTTTGAGTAAGGAAAGCTGTATAGAGGAGTTATAAGAGGACAGTTTGAGTATGGCAAAGACAGAGTTCAATAAAGAATTCTCTAGACCTTGCCATATACGTTCCTAAAGCAATCCTGACTACACATACAGAACAATAAAAGTCTACATGTACATCTAAAGACCAATGTAGACAAGAACATAGCAACCTATAACGTAAAAGTACATTGCTTTGTTCAACACAATATAGTAACATATATTAAAAGAATCTCTATCAAACACTACATGAGTAGTGAGTTGGTTAAAATGTGACACCACACAGAGAATAGTACAAAATGTCAGATTCAAGAATATGGATTATACAATAATCTGAAAAAGAGGGATGTACAAATCGTATAGTAACACACAAAGTAAACTAAAAATTGTCAATGATAGGGTCAAAACAACAGAGGCTCCCCGCTACGGCAAAAGGAACAGGCGGCAACAACAATGTCTCACCTTAAACATCAGGTTGAAATTTTACAAAAACATGCTGAAGATGCAGAGGGGCAGGTTTGCCGAAATAATGTATGAATTATCAGTATGCCTGAGGTAACAGAAGGTTCCAACACCATACAATATATTGAAGAATGGCTCAACACCAGAAGTGTAACAGATAGCCTGTCAGATCTGTTCACAGGGGGACGGTGGCACCATGTTCCAGCAAAGAGGCCTAATTCTGGTGCACCACCACAACCATTTGTAGCCTATGAACTGAACTACAAAGATAGGAACACAATTCTCCAGAAAGCAAGAGAAAAGCCCCAATTTTATAGGGCAATGCCCGAATTTCCGGTTTTCCTGACTACATTACAGCGTAAGCGAGACTCTTTTCAAGCAGTCAAAACTCAGCTTCGTTCCTCTGGCCTCCCCTATAACCACTTATTTTCAGCCAGGCGCAAAGTAAAATATGGCCATAAATCATGTTTTTGAGGTTCCGGAGGAGGCGTGGGACTGGATAGAAAGACACTTCCCTGTCACCCAGAGACCTAAGACCACCCAATTAGGTGTGTTGACAGATTGGGGCCCACCTCTGAGTCAACCGAGGAGGCCACCCTGAACTGGGAGTAGAGATATGGTTCTGTCCCCTCAGCAGGCTCTTGCAGGCCAAAAGGATGCAATACTATCAGCAACTTCTCTCTGTGCATGGTGTGCTTACAAGAGACTCTTCTGGTAGCCACTGAGGCCCTCAAAATCCACAAAATTGTAGAGGTCAACTCTTTCACACTTCTTATTCCGCATTCACTAGAGGGGTGGAGATCTAGGTTAGCGCAGGCATTCCCTTCCCAGCTGTAGAAAACAGAATTGACATGCAAGGGAGATGCGTTCTCCTCCTTGGCACTCTAGATTACACACCTGTAGTAAAAGGCAGTATATACACCCCTAACCTGGAGCAAGACGCCTTCTTAGTTCATTTATCCACAGTACTAGCGGGTAGTGTACAATACCCATGCTTCTCACGGGAAGACTATAATGCAGTATTAGATATACATTTAGATAGTTGCATCCCCCTCTTGCTAACGCGTGCCCAGTATGCCGAGCTAGGCATTTGAGTTGAGGGGTGGAAGGATGGTCCCTCACTGATGTTTGTTGTCATTGCAACATAGGCATGTGAGAATACTCCCCACTGTCACCTACTCCACACATGGTTCGATAGGATCCTGTGCACAGCCCTGCTACAGCCCACTATCGCACATGCAACCTATATAGGGAAAATCCTATCAGATCATAATCTTTTAGAGGTTACATGTACATGTACATGGGACTGCTTCCCCACTCCCATCCCCACATGGCGGCTCCAACCTCAGCTGTTTGAAGATGTGGTCTTGTGGGACACATTGGGCACTAAAATTGACAATTACTTTACTGAGAACGCCAGCTCCACCTCATTGTTTTTAACAGAACAGGAAGCATTCAAAGTGGTAATATGAGGGATGTCGATAGGAACAGTGGTGGCGGCCTGTAAAATGGTCCTTAGAGAGCTTACTGCTATGGAGGAGAATTTGGGGACCCTAAAGGTGGCAGAAAATACAGACCATGCAGCTCAGTTACAAGATGTCGAATACCCTGCTTATATACAAATGGTCCATTCTGAAGTCGATAAATCAAGGACATTACTAACCCGCCTGATTAAACCATAACACATACCTAAACCGATCCTCTCAATTACTTTGCCACACAAAACTCAAGCCACTTCCCAACTAGAAATCAACACAGCATGGCATGATTTTTATTTCACCCTGTATGTGTCCCCCCCACCACCGCCGATGGCGAAATCAGAGGCGAACCAAAGTTTTCTGGATGGCCAGATCCTCCTCAAAGTATCAGCTGAAGAACGTGATGCATTGGGGGCCCCCTATCTCAGCCAGCGAGATTCAGGGAGCAATTAAAGAGCTGGCCAGGAATAGAACTCCCGGTTTCCGATGGCCTCCCTAAGGAATTCTACACCACATTTGCCACCTTACTAGTCCCCCAATTAGAGCACTTCTATAAATCCTCTCTAGATGAAGGTAAATTATCCCCCACCATAGCACAAGCACTGGTTACATCCTTCTTGAAACCTCACAAGTATCCCTCTGACATATCTTCTTATAGGCCACTTTCCTTACTCAATACCAAATACAAAATTCTTAGCAAAATCCTGGCCCTCAGTTTACTCCGCATGCTCCCCCACACTGATCAATGCTGCTTTGCCCACAATACATCACTTAATATTAGTTGATTACACCAAGTCATGGACACTGTGCGTAAGGGAGTTTGCTGGGCAGGCTGTATATCTCTGGACTTATGTTGAGCATTTGATGCGGTCTGTTGGGAATTTATGATTGCAGCCCTCAGGCACTTTGGCATTCTCCCTGTGTACATCTGGTGAATATGCCTCCTGTACCTTGCCCCCATGGCACAGGCACACACTGGTCAACATATCTCTGCTCCCTATGAGATACATCGTAGTACACAACAGGGCTGCCAGCTGTCGTCGCACCTTTTTGCTTTAGCACTGGAACCCTTGACACAGCGATTACAAGACGCGTTCAGATAGGCCTTCCCAATAGGACCCAAAATCCACGCAATATCATTATATGTTGATGATATGATATAGTATGTCCAAGATCTTCGTATGAACCTAAATGATATGGCAAGACAGTTCAAGATGTTTGCTTCCCTATCAAGACTACAGATCAATGTTGATAAATCGTATGCAGTTTTCTTCGAAGACACTTACAATCTCCCATCTCTGCCATTCTGATACATGACTCTTCAGGTATCTCCCCGAGCTTCTGCCAATTGGTTACACATGTTATGGGACTGCCTAATATTGTCCTACTAGGCATAAATCACTGCTACCCTATAGGAGCTTTCTGAACTAGACCACTGACATACCATAGAGTACTGCATCTAAGGCTTGTTTCTTCAACCCAAAAGTGCAAGAGTGATGTTGGGTTTTGTAGATTTGGCACTATTGCTCGCTAAACGCCTACTAACAAAATGTTGGAAAATCCAAACCGTGCCTAGGGCTTCTCATTGGCAGGAGGAAGTAGAGGGATAAGTACTGGAGGAGAGTGGGGGCGTTGTGTTGTGAGGAATACCAGGGTTTGCGGAAAAGGCCCATAGCATTGAAGTGGGATGCTCTGTTGGAGTCCTTTAGAGCTGTGGATACCCCAGACACTTAAATGAGCCTGGCCATCTATTTTATATCCTAGATTTCAAGAGTACCTCAGCCTCACACAGATGTACAGACATCTTATGTTGCCTAGGCCGTGTTGGGATTCTTATCACACCATATTGACTACACCACTTCTAACAGCCTCTTTCCTTGAGCTTTTACCAGTCTAGTAGCACTAAATGGATATAATCAGGATGTCTGACACGCCTGGATCGGTAGTGACGATGACTAATTTGGTGGATTGGTGGGAACTGCTGTTTCATGTTTCTGATGGTTAGTTCTATTGCATTGTCTCTTCTGCGCCTATTCACTTAGAACTGGTTTTCCAGTACTACTAAACCATGCAATCCTGTATGTTCAGATATGTAAACTGGCTTTTAGCTTATTACGTTACTATGCGCTACTATGGTGTACTGATATATACCAACTGTTTGCATAAAGTATATCTCATAAAATGCAATAAAGTTTGTGTTAAAAAAACACCTCCGCGATTATAGCTCAACAGTGAGGACAAACTGCAGCACCAATATTTGAGATGGGATGGTATGATAATTAATGGCTGTGGCAAGACTATGGCGACTGGGAAGAGACTATTTCTCGGTGGTATAACTGCTAACTTGCACACTACGCTATTGCCCTGAAAGATATTATTAGGGCTGACCGTTTTCATTCCATCTTATGGCTCAAAGAAATTAAGAATTTGCTCATAAAACTGGAGCTAGGGCATCTATGGAATGATCCTAACGGCTCAAGTATTCCATCAAAGCCAATCCTCAAGAAATTGTACTGGGATATGACCTTGACATCTGCCTCTCGTGCTGGCCAAGATTCCAACCTGACTGGTCGTTTTTTTTATATTAAATTTTTACCATCTTGTGAGGCATTTTGGGATATTATAGAGAGGCCCATGGATAGGAAACTGTATTTCCAGTTCAGAATTGGGTCTCTCCCTGTAAAAGCTTTTACCCATAAATGGTCATCTTCCCAGGATGACAAATGTCATCATTGTTTAGACTTGATTGAGGATATTGGTCACTTGTTGTTTGTGTGTCCGTTATACATTGCCCCCCGCCTTAGGTGGTTAAAGCCAGTATGTCTAAATTTGGGAACACGTAGCTACAAGGAAGCCCTAAGAATTCTAGAATCTTATTCCACCCCCTGCTTGGCTATTGCTGTTGCAAAATTTCTGGGGTGGGCATGGATATTACGTCTTCGTGCCCTGAAATCCCTTGAAATTGATTAATGAATGTTTCATCACCAAGAAATGTCTAACTAACTTTTTATTCAGTATTGATCTTTTTAAGATTTTTATCCATTGATGTCGTTTTTATCTGATATTATTCGCCAGCATTATGATTTAATGTATTTTTATTACATTTTAGCCCAGTATTTATGAAATTGTTAGGATGTATCTGCTTTTATGACATGCTGTCGAATAAAGCTTTTGAAATTGATAAAGTATATCTCATAAAATGCAATAAAGTTTGTGTTAAAAAAACACCTCCGTGATTATAGCTCAACAGTGAGGACAAACTGCAGCACCAATATTTGAGATGGGATGGTATGATAATTAATGGCTGTGGCAAGACTATGGCGACTGGGAAGAGACTATTTCTCGGTGGTATGGCTGCTAACTTTTTCGTGTGTGGGGGAGCATTGTTGGGAAATTACGTCCATGACTAGGCTGAGAGCCACCCATTTGTTTGAACTGAAGCAACATTATAGTGAGTTTGCTATATGGAAGATTTTTTTTTAGTATTAGAGCAGAAAGACATACTTTTGCTAGATGGTGCAGGAAGAGGATGGAATCAGGGAGGAAAAATTAAAGGAAACCATTAAATTGGCAGTTATTAGGGTTGACTTTTTGAACTAATTATCTCTGAAGATAATGAATAAACAAATGTTGTAATGTAATCCGAAATGTAACTTATAACAATTAAAAAGTAGCAAAAAAGAAAAATGTGGCAATTGTTCCTAAGTTTTTTAAATTGTTTCAAGTTAAACAAACTATTTGGAAATTGTATTTGGCTGCAGAAAATTAAACGTGCATATTAAACGTACGCTAACCCTAGAAATGTATCAAATGCAATTTGTGCTTTGTAGCTGTGGGGAGAAAGCGGGATGCAATCTATTGTCTGTTTCAAATGAAACTACTAATTAATTCTAAATGGTCAATGGTTATTCCTGGTGCAACAACATTTCATAGGTTAACATTGAATGTCTTTGATAACTACAGTTGGATATTTCTTGAATATTGTTCTGAAAGCAGGCTTGATAACTTTTAATTCAAGTCATATTTTAGTCATCCTTCTCAACTTTCAGAGTTTTTGTTCTTGCTATTATAAACCCTTTATTTAAAGTTTTTGCAACCCAGGATTATTACATAGCAAAAGCATATTATTATCATACAGACATTACAGTACATAATACACGACATTATATCACAGGCAGTATTGCAAAAGGACAGTTAGTTGACAACATGTTATATCCATGAGATAGCGGTGGCTTCCAATGGAGCATCACCATCGTTCTCAGTCACTTTCAGATAAGGGGATTCCCTCCTAAGTGGAACCTATGTAAGGTAGCTGGAATAACAATGGCTGAGTTAAACAGTTCTCTCTTCCTCTTGGCATAGGTTTTAAATGGTAGCCAGATTCTATTGAATGTATACATTCTACCTGTTTTTATGGCAGTTAGCCTCTCCATAGAATATATGCGCCAGACCATAGACCACTGAAGTGCAAGCCTCTGTAAAAGCAGGTTCCTCCCAGTGTGGGAAATCATAAGCTGCTAGTAGTAGTGTAGTCAGCAGTCTACCTTTAGGGGTGGTATACGGGTACACAAGTCTTCTCCGGAATGCACCAGCAGCAGTACTAGGGGATCAACTGGCGGGTCGAGTGGATCTGCTGGAAAACTTCACCCAGAATCGCTTCACATGTACACATTGCCACCACACATGGAAGTAGGAACCTTGGCCCCAGCAGCCCCTCTAACAGACGTCATGTGTTCATAACATGTAGCAATACCTTTGTACAACCTGGTGAGGATCTTATTATGTTAGCCTAATGTTGTAGGCAGATTTAACTTTAGCAGATGCTGCATGTAGCCATGCTGGTCTAAAGTATCAGCTGGTGAGGATCTTATTATGTTTACATTATGTTCTTGTCGTATCAAAGTTTTGTCAGCTCGTTTCCAAATCTGTGACCATGAGTCTTCTTCATTTGGTTTACCCAGTCCCTGTTCCCATTTTAGTTCATAGTTATGTAGCTCTGTTTGTGTGAGCTTGCATAGAAACAAATTATACCTTTGCTCATGGAACCTTGGGCAAAGAGCTGTTTTAAGAGGTTTTTTTTAGCTGTGCTACCTTTAATCTTAACAGGCTCTGTTTCCTCCCAGAGAAGCAGCTGATTGAGTTTTAAATCCTCGGTTGTAGTCAACTGGAAGAGCTGTTTGCAGGTTAACCTATCATTGGTGTCACCATTAAGGTAGATTTCACTCAAAAGTGGGGGCATTCCCTCATCCAATCCTAAAAGTGCTTATCTGTCATTCCTGGTTGAAACTCTAGGGTTTTTAACAATGGGGACAGTTGGGAGGATTATGAGAATGCTAAATGGCTTTTATTAATCTTATTCCAATATTTCAAAAGTGTAGACGTGTCAAAAAGGGGCGTCCTTGAATGAGGAAAGCGGTCTCTGGGTCTTATCCACATGACTTAGTGGAGGGGGTACGCAGGGACAACCCAGTTCAAACATCACCCAAGGTTCAGTGTATGGAAGTTGTTGTCAGTCTAGAGCAGACTGCAATTGTGAGGTGTGAATGTAGTGGCCATTGTTGGGAAGACTCAATCCTCCATCTGTTCTTTTACATAACGTAACTCTGGAGACCTTCAGTGTGCAGTTGTTCCACACAAATTGTAGTAGTTATTTTTGTATATAATTTAGAGTCTTGTTGGAGAACAACAATGGTAGGAGTTGTATCACATACACTAACCTGTCCAGAAAGTTCATTTTAATGCTTTTTTTACACCTAGCCAAGAAATCTCTAATTTCCCCCTTTGACAGAGATCTTTAAGTAAAACCTCAAACCCAAGGGGCACATTGCATTCGTAGAGGTAGCTAATGAAGCTGGTAAGTAGTACCCCCAGGTACTCAGGTACTACTGTAGGGACATGCCCGCCCGCAGCAAGCCCTAAGCGGAGAGCCAGCATTAGGATTTACATTTTGGGTCAGCCACTGACATGCTTTTCTATTTCATATATTTGATGCGTAATCCTGAAGTGGCTTCAAATTGCAGCAGTTCATCCAAAAGATATAGGAGAGAGGTGTCTGGACACCTTAGGAAACACTGGAAATCGTCAGCAAGCAGGGCCAATTTGTATTGTTTCCCATTCAGCTTGATTCCTTAAATGTTAGGGTTGGTTTCCAGGCGATGAATCAGTGGTTCCATCATTAATGCCAATGTCAAACACTTCTGGGACCGCAACATGCGCTACGAAAATGCATTAGCTCACATCTTTCCTGGACTTCACCCTCATGATTTAGCGCCAAATTCGCACTTTTGTTGAGGTTACGAGAGCACTGTTTACAGAAAACCTCAAATACGTGATGTTCATTCAGCCAAGCTGAGAGTACTGGACAGTGGCAAGTCATGGTACTTTACATCGCCCGACAAGGTATGGGAATGGCTTGAAGGAGTGCGAAAGGCCAATCAACAGCTACGGCATGGGCATAATCGACCGCGCGGGGATTGAGAGATGCTTCTCCTCAGAGAAATCCATACTAAACATGCAGAGACTGACCCCTCGTACCCAACCAAATGAGGTGCGGGGGGCGAGGAGGGCATAGAGACATCCTTCATTACGAAGGTAAGAACTTGAGACTGTGCCTGATCTGAGAGACGACAGTGACGCTAAATGCTGCATCAGGTAAAAGTGACTCCTTCTATAGTTGAGGAAGATACTGGAGTGGGGTATATGACCTTGGTATGCTGAAGGACACATGTTTAAATAAATGATGAAATGATGTAAGAGGGCAGGAGGGCCCCAGCTTGTAGATTCATGGTTGTATTTGGGCTACAGGCACTCTGCAGATTGGGGAAGGGGGTAGTTTAAAACCTACGGTGCAGGGTGGAAGGAGGGGGTTTTATACAAAAGGAACTATCTCAAGAAGTTCAATGTTATGTTTGCTATATGTGGTCACCACCTCAGGCAAGGCACAGTTGACAAAAGCTAAGGGACGGAGGGATAAGGAGGGAGACGGGGAAGGGAGTCCAGGCACCAATTACCTGACCACAGATATGGCAACCAGATTGAAAATCCGGACATGGAACTTCAACTGTAAAATCAAGCGGACCATGGTCCTGCAATACCTACTTAGTCATTCCCCTGATCTAGTCTTTGTTCAAGAAACACATTTGCGCGGCAATCACTATCTGGCACTAAATAGGTTTGGATCCACCCTCCTAGCTCACGCTGGCTTTACATCAGACTCCATGGGAGTGGCGATTTTGGTTAAAAACTCTGTACCCCTACTATCAAGTTGCAGCTGGCAGGACCCACTGGGAAGGTTTGTGGCCCTTGCTGGGACATGGGAAGGCCGAAATCTAAACCTATGCTCCACATACATTTCACTAAAGCTACACGTGGGGACTTTCCCTGAGCTAATCAAAACACTACTAGACATGCCCCCCGGTGTGCACATACTGATAGGGAACATGAATGCAGTAATGTCACACAAAGTGGACAGGCCGGTGGCGCCTGCCGGGCAGGGGGACCGAACCCCTGCGGGCATTCGCGAAGGCAATGGGCCTCTTGGATTTATGGAGGCTTCACAACCCGACCAGTAGGCAGTTCATGCTCATGTCCCTGGCATACGGCAGTGGGTCACGTCTAGACTGCCTCTTTACGCAATGTATACATGTGGGACATTTCCGCTGGGCACAGCACAAAGGGAGGGGAATATCTGATCACGTGCCGGTTGAAATCCTGTTTTCAAGCCCAACCAGAGACCATGCCCTACCGCCACTTATAGCTCCCTGGCACTTCAAGGATAAAGAATTTCAAGATAAGTTCAGAGAGCGAACGTAGCAATATTTTCATGAAAGCGCGTGGTCGGTTGACGGCATTTCACTCTATGGGAGGCATACAAAGTGGTAGCCAGGGGCTATATACAGGCAGTAACAGGGGGACTGAGGAAAGAGAGGCGCTCCAGGAGTGACAAATTAGAAAACAAAATTGACACCCTGTAATGAACAATACAGCACAATGAGTCTGACGACCCCGAGCTGAGGCACAGGATACGCCTTAATCAAAGGGAGTTTAGAGATCTGGAGGAAGACGCAGCGTAACAACACACAATAGCCGCGCAAAGGCAGCTTTCAGATCTAGGGACAGGGCTAACAAGCTTATTGTATGGTTAGAAAAGAGATACCGAGAGCGAAACTGGGACGTGGAAATCCAAATGAATAACAGAACGACACAAGACTGTGGAGCAGACATAGCTGAGGCCTTCGCATTCTATTATGAGTCGCTATATCAATCAGCAATCGCTAGGACAGAAGACAAAAGCGTTGAATTTCTCAGAGATCTTGATACGACGACTCTCTCAAGGGAGGATTGGGAAACCATTGATCAGGACTTGGTGAAGAAGGAGGTAGAAGGGGCCATCCGGGATCTACAATCCGGGAAGGCTGCAGGCCCAAATGGGCTTCCTGCAGAACTCTTTAAATGTGTGGCAACAGGGGTGGCACAACCGATGTTAGACATGTTCCATACCGAATTGCAAGATGGGTGCCTACCTGAGGCTAGCCACAATCGTAGTCATTCCAAAGAAGGGCAAGCCCATGGAGCTGTGCAGCTCCTATCGGCCCATCTCCCTACTTAATTTAGAAACTAAAGTCCTGGCAAACGTATTATCAAACCAAACTGCTCCTATCATTTCCATCATAGTCCACCGAGACCAATCAGGATTCACGCCTCAGAGAAGCACCAGACTGAACCTCAGGTGCCCATATGGTGTAATGCACGCTACGGTGGTGAATCCAAATGAACCTGCTGCACTACTGTTATTGGATGCCCTTATGGCATTCAATAGTATTGAAGGGCCCTATCTACAAGCAATATTTTCCAGGCTAGGTTTTGGTCCGAAGTTTTACATGGTTCCGCTCCACCTCCTCTACCGAGACCTAGAGCGGGTGGACAGGTCGGTCTCTAGGTCGTTCGCACTCCACAGAGGTACGCATCAGGGGTGCCTACTCTCCCCAATCTTCGCAATGGCGCATGAACCACTCGCTGCATGGGTCCGATTGGACCCCCTGATCCGAGGTATAGATGTCGGGGGCAGGGGGAGGGAGTTAGGAGCGCATTCCATTGTACGCCGATGATGTACTGCTTCATGCATACAGATCTAGACAAACGTTACACAGACTCATCAACATAATCCAACTCTTCGGCACCTACTCAGGATAC
Source organism: Triturus cristatus (assembly GCF_964204655.1). Lineage (NCBI taxonomy): Eukaryota > Metazoa > Chordata > Amphibia > Caudata > Salamandridae > Triturus > Triturus cristatus. The sequence continues at coordinate 823,363,492 of NC_140591.1, forward strand.
CAGATAAACTGAGACAAATCCCTAATTTTCAATCTCTCTAGTGAGCTCCCACCACTCACAATTGACTGCGCTGCTCTGGTACATCATGACAAGTTTAAATATCTAGGCATATGGGATCACAAAATTAGCTGAGGAATTCCTAAACCTAAACACACATTCCCAACTGGCGAGATTGTGCGGGGACATAGCACACTGGCGGCGACCACCATATTCCTCATGGGTAGAGCAGTTCTGTTTAAAATGATGGCCCTCCCTCACCTACTCTACGCCCTGCAGAACACCCCATACAAGATCCCAGATACCTTTTTCCAGGCCATTGAGGGGGAACAATGCACCCTCCTGTGCGAGGGCGGCAGCCCATGCATAGCAAAACACAAAACTCCAGTGGGGGGTATTTGAGGGCAGAATGGCGGTCCCAGAAAAATAGAGTTACTACCTAGCGGCCCAACTCTCTAACGACAATGGCTTGGTCTTCGGATCCCACTCTGAGCCAGCATATCTGGTAGACCTATAAGCAATGGGAAACGGAGGGCATGCTGCAGCCCTGTATCGCAGAAGAAGGGAGAAGTCTCTACCTGTCATACACAAGCGGTGGTGCGAGTGTGGAAACGCCGTTATGGAAAGCGATGTATTGGGCGTTGTGGGACGCCTGCAGGGATTCTGTAGAAGGAGCCTCATTGGCATAGACACCATTGGGGATATATGGTAGAGTGGGAACATGGTCACCTTTAAGGAACTCAAGACAGAATATCTAAGGACTGACAGAGAACAGTTTTGTTATTTACAACTGAGACTTGCCCTATGACGTTACGTGTGTAGTAATCAAGTCCACACTGGTAGGTATGATTCAGATGATTTATTCAGGTTAGTTACAGGATCAGTAGTACAGCCAGTGTAAAGCCAGAGTTAAGACAGTGAAGAGCCAGAGAAGAGCCCTTAAAGAGCCCCACCAGGAGCAGCCAGCCAGGCGCTCAGCCCATCTCCAACTGTGTGTTTCACAGATCAACATTCCACATGACATCATCACCCAGTGTTCCACTGATGGAGAAGTAAATAGGAAGAAACACACTGTACCAAGATATAACATATCCTCCTTCCTTCCAAACGAATAACCAAACAAAGAAATAAAGAATCAGATAAAGAGCTCAGAAGAACCAAACTAAATAGAAGGATACAAGGGCGAACAGAGCGAAGGTAGAAAAAGAGAAAACAAGCAAAGTTCTTAAGGAAACAGAAAACAAGCAAAGGTCTTAAAGAAACAAATAACCTAACTTGTTTCCCATCCTCCTTTCTACAAATGAGAAAAAAAACGTCAATGAGTACACCCTCCGCACTCCAACTGGCCAGGTGGGTGTGCGAGAGAGCAATCACATCAGTAAGAACAACATGACAGAGAAGACGAAGAATGCGTAAGATTAATCATGCTTCCCTGTGATAGAATTAAAGATAACAAAACATTTTTTTAACAGCACTGGGTAAAACAACAAAGAAAGATCTTAGCACCCAGTGAACATGAAGTTAAAGCGCAAGGCGACTTACATTAACAGTAACGTGATGCGCAGGGCGGCTTACACACAAAAGAGAAAAAAAAACATGAAGCGCAGGGCGACTTATACATACATAACATGAAGCGCAGGGCGGCTTATATTATTATTAATGGCATTTATTAAGCGCATGGTTGCACATGGAACAGTGCGTCCCCGCGCTGACAATTTCACTAACATCACACAAGCAACGCTCACGGCGGTGGAGTATAGTGCCGAAGAAACTATACTAAATTATGTTTTGGGGAAAAGAAGGGTTTTCAACCTTTGTCTAAACCTAGTTTCGGACGGTTCCATCCTCAATTCGATGGGAAGGTCATTCCAGCCTTTACTGGCAAGGTATCTGAAGGACCGTCCTCCCATCCTTGCTCTGTGAATCCGTGGAGCAACTAATAACATATTGCCCATCGACCTAAGAGGGCGTGAAGGTCGATAGACAGGAAGCAGTTTCTGTAGATAAGAAGGTGCTTTTAAATGAGCAATGCGATGGGTAATGCACATCGTTTTGAATGTAATTCGTTCCATTATCGGGAGCCAATGTAAGGAACGCAGGGCATTTTTCCCAGAGGCCCTCCTGGGGAGGTTCTGGACAAGCCTAGCAGCTGCATTTTGGACGCGTTGCAGCTGCATTAAACCTTTTTACCTAGTCCGCATAGGAGGGAATTCCCATAATCTAAATGGGAGGTAAACAAGGCATGTATCATTGTTTTTCTGGCGCTAGAAGGCAGTAGGTCCAGGACCTTCCTCAGGACCTTCAGGATACCATAGCATTTACCAGCAACATTACCCACATGATTAGTGTAGGCTAGATTAGAATCGAGGAGTAGGCCTAGGTTCTTGACTGTGTCAACCGGGACAGTGACAGAGCCCAGTTCCATGGGCCACCAGGCGGATGTCCAGATGGAGGGACAGGGGCCAACAATAAGAACTTCCGTCTTATTACCGTTGAGGCGGAGGTAGTTCAGCTTCATCCACCCATCAAGTGCTAGCAGGCATGCCGAAAATTTCTCAGCCTGCACAACTGGGTCACGAGACAGATTGATCACCAGTTGTGTATCGTCTGCGTAAGAGACTATGGCAACACCGTATGATTCCACCAGTTTAGCAAGAGGTTCCATGTACAAATTGAATAATGTGGGGCTCAGAATCGAGCCTTGTGGGACCCCGTGTTTAAGACGTCTAATACTGGATTTGCACGGTGGACAGTGCACTTGAAATCTCCTGTTATTAAGAAAGGACACCAACCACTCATGAGCAGGACCGGTTATGCCCTTCTCACTCAGACGGTCCAGTAAAACGGAATGTGAAACGGTGTCAAACGCCGCACTTAAGTCCAACAGGACCAGTGCGGCCGTGTGACCCTCATCCGCCTGACACCGCAGCAGTTCCGTCGAAAGAAGGAGAGCGGTCTCTGTCGAATGTTTGGCTCTAAATCCCGACTGAGACGAGTGAAGGATCTTATTATCCTCCACAAAGCTCACCAGCTGTCGGTTAACCAATTTCTCCACTACCTTCGCACAGTAGGGGAGGAGCGAGATAGGTCTCAGATTGTCCAGTTGTGATATGTTGATATGAGCTTTCTTTTTTATCGGGACAACTTGGGCCAGTTTCCAGTCGTCCGGAACTAGGCATTCTTGAAAGGAAAGAGAGGCCAAGTTACCTATGTGTTCCGCTACCTGGGGGAGATGACTGCGAAGAATCCTCGCTGGAACAGCATCCAAGGGAGAGCCAGAGTGGATGTCCGATAGAATATTAATTAGCTCCTCTGTTTGGGGGACCACAAACTTCCCAAGAATGTTCTTAACCTGTATTTCGCGGTAAGAGTTGGGCAAGTCTGTGGGTTCTGTAGTAGTCTGGAAAGAGCCATAGATCTTTTCTACCTTCCCAATAAAAAAGTCTGCGATCTCATTGCATGACTCTGTCGAGGGGAGAACTTCCCCTGAACTGGCTAGTGGGGAGGAGAGTTCCTTTAAGATCATAAATAGCTCTTTAGAGGTATTCTCTGAGCAGTCAATCCTCTTACTGTAATAGTCTATTTTAGACTCCCTGATCTGTTTATGATAAGACTTTAATTCACTCTTGTAGACTTCACGTAGTGAAGGGGCATAATCCACTCTCCATCTACGCTCAAGAGTTTTACATTTGGTTTTGGCGGCTCGTAGCTCAGCAGTAAACCACGGAGCGGATTTCATGCTCCGAGCCATGGCTTTCTGAGTCCAGGGGGCCACTTTATTCAATGCACTCTCAACCCAATCATCATACATCCTGCACGCCTCAGTCAGGTTGTTGCTGAATTTTGGGGAACCCTGTCCTAGGGCATGACTGAATCCGTCATGACTAAATTTCCTCCAGTCTCTGCGCCTAATAGCCAGGGGTTTCGGTAAAGACCCTCTGTTGGTCGGTCGTCTAAGTTTAAAAGGGATCAAATAATGATCTGACCACAAGATCTTAATCGGGTTAGATACACTTATATCTTCCCAATTTGTAAAGATAGGGTCCAACAAATGCCCTGCTTGGTGGGTGGCACTATTATCGGCCAACCCAAACATAAGGGCTCTCAATGATTTAATCAGGGCTACAGCCTCTCTACAATTGACATCGTCCAGATGTATATTGAGGTCTCCTACAATCATAAATTTGTTATGACGTAGAGCAGAAAGCGTTAGAGCCTCAAGGAGGCTCTCAATGAACGCAGTCGCTGCACCAGGTGGGCAATAGATAAGGTAGCCCTTAATGGTGCAGTTAGGGCCAATCGAGATGGAAAATAGCCCAGCTTCACAGTTATTGATGACAGTCGGTTCGAGATTACATGTCAGCTCAGTTTTGTGTACAATAGCTATCCCCCCCACCTTCTGACTCCCTCTATTGATTTGGAGAATGTTATAGCCGGCGGGAAGGGCCTCAATAATATCAGGGAGGGACTGCTCATCCAACCATGTTTCTGTCAGGAAAACCAAGTCAGGGTTGTCGTCTATAAGTAAGTCATAAATATTCAAACTATGGCGTTTCAACGATCGACAATTCAGTAGAAAGGCAGAAAGTTTGTTACCTTCCTTACTCATCTCTAGATCTCTGCGCATAGTATAACCGCACCCCTCACACTTCAAAGGCCATTGCTCCATGTGCAACGTGTGAGTGCATTCCGATGGCAGTACCTTGCGCAGATGTAGAAGCGCTTGCCTCGTGTATGCCAGCTTCCTACATTGGTCTGAGATGGTATGGCCAGAGGGACGGGCACTGGGCCGCGTCTGGTCGCAGACGGGCGCAGACGGGCTTGCCTTTGGCGCGCCTTTGGCGCGCCCGCTGCGCGCGTTCGCTGCGCGGTCGCTTCAGGGTGACGCTTAAGTAGGCGTCGGCACAAAAAGACTAGAGCGCTACCCACAGTAAAAAGCGCTGGTATGGTAGGCTCGAGTGTGCAAAAAGAAGCGTTTTTGTGCAAGGTGCAGTCAGCAGCAATAAAGTTTTTTTAAAAACAGGTTTAAAAGCAAGTGGATCAACTTCAACAATCAGGCAACAATAAAATACAGTTCCCAACTCGTTTCGTATCTCCACCCCCAAGCGTCACTTCTATCAGTGTTAGTAGTGCGCGGTCGCTTCAGGGTGACGCTTAAGTAGGCGTCGGCACAAAAAGACTAGAGCGCTACCCACAGTAAAAAGCGCTGGTATGGTAGGCTCGAGTGTGCAAAAAGAAGCGTTTTTGTGCAAGGTGCAGTCAGCAGCAATAACGTTTTTTTAAAAACAGGTTTAAAAGCAAGTGGATCAACTTCAACAATCAGGCAACAATAAAATACAGTTCCCAACTCGTTTCGTATCTCCACCCCCAAGCGTCACTTCTATCAGTGTTAGTAGTGCGCGGTCGCTTCAGGGTGACGCTTAAGTAGGCGTCGGCACAAAAAGACTAGAGCGCTACCCACAGTAAAAAGCGCTGGTATGGTAGGCTCGAGTGTGCAAAAAGAAGCGTTTTTGTGCAAGGTGCAGTCAGCAGCAATAAAGTTTTTTTAATAACAGGTTTAAAAGCAAGTGGATCAACTTCAACAATCAGGCAACAATAAAATACAGTTCCCAACTCGTTTCGTATCTCCACCCCCAAGCGTCACTCAGTGTTAGTAGGCTTATACTAACATGAAGCGCAGGGCGACTTATACACAACTATAACGTGAGGCGCAGGGCGGCTTACACACAAAACGCAAAAGACATGAAGCGCAGGGCGGCTTATACATAGATATAACGTGAGGCGCAGGGCGGCTTATACACAGATACACGAGTGAGGCGCAGGGCGACTTACACACCACTATAACATGGACACATGGATAGGAACCATGACTCAAATGTGGGTAGGAACCCGAACCAATGGGTAGGAACCCATGACAGAGTGCACTTAAAAGAAAGATAAACCCTGGACCCATGTGACACACCATGAGGAGACAAAAATTTTGTGCACTGTAGAGATAAGAATACGACCCATGTGACATCTCCTGTAGAGACAAAAAAATGTTGTGCACTGTAAGGATGGGCGAATCCCCTGTGAGAGACCTCGTGTTGAGGTACAGATTGTGCCCAGTAACAATAAACAATTTATACAGCAAGAAACCCATGGACTGATGGATTATCTCTAAAATAAAAATAGATTCCAACTTCGCCCACAAGGTGGCAACGTAACATAATGCATGTTGAAATGTCACAGTCAATTGGAAAATCAATACATAACTTCACTAGAGTGGCAAAAGTTCAAGGTAATCATGCATAACACAGAAGACATTTCTGAAAAGGGGCACACAGTGAAATACTGCTCTTTATATGAAAAATGCCCAGTTGAAAAAAAATGACTCCAACGTGATGTAAGTAAGCACAGAAATGAAAAACAAAACACAGTACCTTCTTCCTAGATCGTACTTGCTGTTTAGACAGGACATCAATTCTTCCTCACAAACGACAAAGAAATAAAAAATAAACATGCAGGCCCAGGATGAAAACTGCAGATCCTGACGTGAGGAGAACCACATAGAAGGAACTTTATTGTTACTCATTAGAAAGAAAAAAAAACGTGGTTGGCAGATGAAATGTAGTTGTAATCTTCAATGATGCATACCGGTGGTTGGACAATCCTAAAATGGCGGCACGTAGGGTTGCGCTAAGCCGGGTGGCTTACAGCGCGTGCGTGCATGCAGGGAACTTAAAACAGCATCCGGCAGGGAGAACGAAGGACGTCACAGGCCCTTGAAGAACGAGAAGGTGAGCGCGCTCTGGTTCTGACTCGTGCCACTTTTTGAAAGAAAGCACGACGGTTGGCAAAGTGCAGGCATAAGGTCTCAGGGTAGACCAAAGCCAAAGAAAATAAAACGAGTTTTACATGGCTTTCCCCGCATCTGTTCATAAGAGCCACAAGCACCACCCCACAGTTGTAGCTAAACTCCCAACCACAACTTGAGAGGTCACAACGGTGAAAAACACTTTGAAAACAGTATGTGTCTCAAAGTGTGGGGTCCCAAATGGGCACACAGGAACAGATTGTAAGCGTCAGCGCAATAAAAATGAAGTGGCTTACAGCTCTTGCAGGCTCACTCTGCGCAGCATCAACGTTGAGAAGATGTGTTCCCATGCAGGCAGTAACCAATCACATACTCTGTGCAGCGTCAATTAAGTGAAATAAAAGGCTTACATTACTGGAAGGCTTAGTGTGCGCAGAATCCTAGAAGTAGACTGTTGAAGTAGCCAGTATAAATCGCAGTGAGGGGAAGCTTGTAAGTAAGGCTTCTTTTTCTGAAAGCGTAGGTTGGTTAGAAACTGTCACTGGCACATGTCACTTGTTTGTTGAAGGGCTGGCACAGAAAATTCTGGTTGCGCAAAATCCATTTTTGAAGGCACAGAACATGAAAAAAAAAAACTTGTAGAGAGTCAGGATTACCCTCTCCTGAGGGCACAGCACAGGAAAAAACGTAGAAAAGTGTCAGGCTTACCCTCTCCTGAGGGCACAGCTCAGGCTTACCCTCTCCTGAGGGCACAGCACCTGACACAGGCGTTGGGTTACTCTCACTTGATGGCACTGCAGAGAGCACAGCACTTGACCAAGGCAATGGGCTTACCCTCACCTGAGGGCACAGCAGAGCACAGGCTTACCCTCACCTGAGGGCACAGCAGAGCACAGGCTTACCCTCACCTGAGGGCACAGCAGAGCACAGGCTTACCCTCTCTTGAGGGCACAGCACCTGACACCAGCTTTGAAGAATGTCAGGCTAGATCTGCAACTAAACAGAAGCTGTAGGTACAGCAAACATAGACTTTGAGCTGCAGATAATACAGGAGCTGGCACTGTAGCGTTGAGGGCGACCGTTGTAGAGGTCACTGGTGGGGCTATGATGTGCCAGGTATTTGAATAAACGCAGCTGTAGTTCCTTGAGTTGCTTTAGCTTGATAGAAGGTACTCCAGACTTGGTGACTTGAAATTGAAGGTTACAGAGGTAGCAGAAGCAGGTTCGTAGTTTAAATTTGTCGCCAAAAATATGTAGTAATCAAGTCCACACTGGTAGGTATGATTCAGATGATTTATTCAGGTTAGTTACAGGATCAGTAGTACAGCCAGTGTAAAGCCAGAGTTAAGACAGTGAAGAGCCAGAGAAGAGCCCTTAAAGAGCCCCACCAGGAGCAGCCAGCCAGGCGCTCATCCCATCTCCAACTGTGTGTTTCACAGATCAACATTCCACATGACATCATCACCCAGTGTTCCACTGATGGAGAAGTAAATAGGAAGAAACACACTGTACCAAGATATAACAACGTGCCAAAAGGGGAATCGTTGCCCGACTACTCCCGCTGGAGGATCGACTGCTGCTCGACACCATGATTGACAAAGCGGTCTCCCTCACATAACAGAAGTTAAATGAACAACCTCCCCGACCCCCTGAGCCTGTTGAGAGCAGCTTGGACTGCTGGAAATTGACTGGAAGGAAGCGATCCATCCCTATGGAGGTTGCCATACAGGCAAGATTCAGACTAATTCAGCTTAGAGTCCTGCACAGGTCATACACTCTCCAAACACTCCACCACAGACTAGATGAGACACAGACCATTGTGCTAGGGGATGTAGGGAGATAGGCACCTTCTTTCACATTATCTGGGAGCGTCCCAAAACTCAATGCTACTGGGTAGGGGTGGCCGGGGTAATGTCCGAAGTGCTGGGCCTACACCTACACGTAGACGCATGCTGGCACTTACTGGGAGTCACGGGGTAGACCAGTTGGCCCACACATGCAAAAATCTGGTTCATGTTGGCCTCGGAGGTGGCTAAGCGAATTATAGCCGGGCTGTGGGGGGCACAGGATCCATCAAAGCTCTCCAGTTGGAAGCAGGACCTGGACTGGTGCCGACTGGCAGAAAGAGTTGTATATAAAAGTCAAGGTTGTCCCAAAAAATGGGAAAATTTGTAACCCATGGGAGAAATAAAGGACCTAGCTGGGTGGGGGGACAAAAGCTAGGGAGCAATAGTCAAATAATTGTAAAACATATCAAGTACTATGTCTGTGAACCTTCCCAAATGTATGCAATAATGCATCTCTGTTCCTGATGTTGCCAAAAATACATTTACTTGATGATCTTTAGTTGTAATGGTAGATCGATTACATGTTTAGTAAAAAAGATTTTTTTTAAATGACTTACATATTCACAGTGCATTCTGTCAAAGGCACTATACTGCAACCTCACAGCACTAAAAATACACAAGTCACTATTCTCCAATGCACCAACCAAGATTTAATTATTTGACTCTCTGGTTACACACAGGCCTCTGCAGTGCTTTAACTAATAGAGGTTTTATAATGTACTACAGAGTATTTCCCACTAACAACTTTTTAAATTTATTTTTCATTTAAAGCTACCCATTATTTTATTTATAGCTACCTGATGGTGAAATACCTAAAAAGCTTACAGAATATTTTGGGGCTTATTTATGAGAGGTTTGCAGCACCAAAGCATCACTTTTTTTGATGCTACTGTAGTGCAAGCGTCTCAACCATACCTATGATGCAGAGCAAAGTATGGTGCATACCTGCCCTTTCACATTGGCTTAGGGCTTAGGGCAGGGAGCCAGAAGACTTGCGGTGCTGCCCTACACCAATTAATCATAAATGAGGCCCTTTGTTTTTGGCTACAGCTTTGACCACGCCACCATGCTCACTGACCTTTGGTTTGCTAAACACTGTTTAAAATTAAATGAAAAAATGATTTGCTGTGGGAATTGGGGGCGTGTATGGTTGTCGATAGTTGTCTATGATGAGGAGTACCAGGTTCTCAAACTTTTTGTCAGGAGGGGGTCCTTAAGCCTAAAAGGTTTGATGAGGGGGACTGGGCATCAAAAAGCTGCTTGAAGACCTCTGCCCTAGGTGTTTGGGTTTTTAAAATGGCTGTCAAAATGTTTTTTGTTAGTTTTAAGAAACGTCTCACTGCCTCTGGGTGTCCGAGAATGCTTACAAAATGAAGATCTCTGCTTTTCTACTGAGCCAATGAATGAAGCAACATTGTCTTCGGTGCCGGTTGCAAGAGTATCTTTCTTGTGAACTTCACTGGGCATGCCAATATGAAAGACCTGCCCTCTGCAAGAGAGGATTGTACCCTTTCCAGACATGGTGCTTCAGTTTTGCCTTCTGTCATGGTGCATTAGCTTGGCCTCTGACTTCTCACCATGGATTATTACGGCTAAAGGGCCCTACGAATCATGACTTTTGCATGCAAGTTGTGTCCAACTCTCGAAAAAGTATCACCTGCACTCAAGGACACTAGTCCTTGCAAATGATAATCAGGAGTGCAAACCTGGGTGCAGAATAACCGTCAACAGTGAAACATCTTCAATCACTGCAATGAAACATAAGCACTGACAGATTGAAGTAACTGCAAGGCAAAACATTAGCTCAGGAACTTGGCAGATATGCGGTCTGAAGTCTGTTTATAAGAATCCCCCGTGAAAAAGAATGCCAGTCAGCAACAAATAGTTGCAGAGACTTAGAAATAAAGCAGGCTAAACATGACTATCAACGAGTATTGGAGGCAAATCCATGAGAGAAAGTGAAACCAGACTTAATATTTGTAGTTAAATATTTTTTTTTTCAAAATGATCACCTTTTTAGATGCAGTGGATTAAAATTGAATTTTGTTCAAGATGAATAAAACTTTTTTTACCTGTGAATTTTAACTGTCCAGCAGTCTGCAAGATACAGACCCCTAAAGTTTGCTAACCACAGGAAACAAACACTGCATGACCGTGATCTCGATTAGACTGTTCGTTCCCCCTTGAACAACGTCTGGTGCCACATAGTTCCAACCATATTAAGTGGTCATTGCAATTTTGCCCTTGTGGTTACGTTTCTTTTTAAAATGTATGTTTGTGGATGGGAACCTCCAGCATCTAACCTCATCACAGGAAGGTAAGTGCAGAGACTTGGGATACTGTGTCTTCCAGTGAGCCCTATTAGGTGTTTTGTCAGGGAAAGGTTGTCTTGAAATTCATTGCTGCTTTTAGCCAAAAACTGTTTCAAACTTGTGTCTTCTGGATTCAGGAGAATCTCAACGAGGATTCATATTCACAGCTGACGGCACTTGGGCTTTTGTGTTCAGAGAACAGAAACCGTTGAGGTTTTTCACCAGGACGTTGTATGCAAAGTGGCAATGGTGTCTTCGACCCACAATGCAAACACTACACGTTGAACCTCAGCGGAAAAAAAGTTTATTAATTTAGTCCGACCGAGTTTATTATGGACACATCTGTAGCGCCACCTTTCTCCCTCCCGCTTCTGTTTTTTTATGCTTGAAATTATTTTCAATAGCCTGAGGAAGTGGTTGAGATCTAAGAATAAGTGCAAGTTGCCCCTTCTCATAGCCCCTATACTCCTTATTCTGCAGTCCCTTGCTCCATATGAGGCTGCCAGCATATCAGCTGTGTGAGCAGGTATGGGCCGGAGTTAAACCAGTTGTGCAAAGAGGCTTCAAAATTGTTTTCTTTTAATGCTGTACTAAGGTTACTTGGACCCAGTATTCCGGAGGAAGGGAACGAGGAAGGAGCTGTAGGACAAGGCCTAAAAAAGTCACTTGCAAATTCAAGTTGTATTTTCTGCTTCTTGATTTGTTACAGAGTTCTTTAGCGGTACATTTTTTGGCACCCAAACATTTCCACTAACATTGCTGTTTCTTTAGTAGGACTCACAATTATGCTCTGGCTGACTATGATTCTCATTTTGACTTAGATTTTTCAAGACTGTGTCCCAATTGGTGCAAGAAGTTTTGTCACCCTAGGCAAAGTCATATTTAGTCAACTTGAGAGTGGAGCCATAATAAATTCTTCTAAGGGCAACCTCTACTGTTGGCATCCTAGACATCCAAGTAGTATTGTATTAATGTAGAACGTGCCCTCCTTTGAGTCACTATATGTCTATCTTCTCCAAAAACTCCCACTTAAGCTCGGTGGCATAACCACCATATAAAGGTGAATGGCTTACTAGCTTTAGTAGTGCTTCGATTATGTTTTCAATACAGCCTCCCTCTTAAATATTTTGTACCTGTCATGTTTCCTAGCTTTGAGAGGCATCGTATGCAGTATAGACCCACAGCTCTTTAGATATTTATTTAATCACGATCTGATTTTTTCACCTATGAAACATTGAAAACGTCTATTGTTTAAGTATAAATGAATGAGCAAAGCTTCTTTATCATTTCAGATGGTTCAGGCAAATCAATGATCACTTCCATATAAAAGGGTGTTCATATTTTCTGTATAAACCTCATGGGAAAAACAAGACTGCCGGGGAGACTGGTAAGTAACATTCTAAGTTTCAAGCACTTTAGAATTTGCCTCCCCTCCCTCTTATATTTTCTTTTGTTTTTATTTTTGAGGGCTCGGTGACCAAGTTCTAAGATAGCAGGCGCGTTTTTTCCTTCAGGTTGCGACCAGCCTAAAGCAATGCGGTGTTGAGCTTGCAGATCCTCCAGGACATGAAACATACTTAAGTTTTGAGCCTTAATTCCTAAAAAACTACTGAATGGTTATCCATCAACTCACAAAAAGCACGCTTTCTGGATCAAGATCCAAGTTAGTCTCAATTTTTTTTTTTAACAACAAATTATATTGATTTTCCAAAGTGCCAAATGAGCGGAGCCCGGCAAGCATCAAACAGGTGATAGTCATATTGTACAATTGCAAGGCACCATATATCATCCCCCAGTAAGGTCTGCAGAACATCAGACCCAAGCCCCCCTTCCCCCACCCACGCACCATACACCCTATATACAACAGCGCAAAAACATAATGCTAATTCGCTCTTCTACCTTTGCACAAAACCAGTTCCCTAAACCGGTGAATTGCTAACTACCAGCCTATTGATTGGGTCTCGGGATACCGTAGGACCCAGGAGAGACAAGTCAATGCCTCGGTATGTGGCCCAGCGCGCCCAGATCTTCTTATGCTTCTGCAGGCAGCCTCGTGCCTGAAATACTGCAACTTCGGCTGACAGACATCATGTTGCCTTCCAATGCTGAGCAATATTGCGCTTAGCTAGTTTGAGGCCTAAGAACAATAGATGTCTTTCATATCTGTTCCCCCCTATGTCCTCAGTGCTGTGTAGGAGAATCAGCCTAGGGTCTGCAGGAATTTGCCATGCCAACACCTGCCCCAAACAGGACCGCATGCCCGACCAGAAGTGTTGCAGTGCCACACAGCTCCACACTGTATCGAGGAAGGACCCCTCCTCCGAATCGCAGAGGAGGCACACGGGGGACTGAATAGCCCCCATCTTACATAGGTGTATACGAGTATGATATATCCTGTGAAGATACTTAAACTGCATCAGTCTGTATTGGGTGGAGACAGCTGACCAACGCCAACGCCTCAGCCCAGTCATCGTCTGTGAGAGTGGGCAAAGATCAATTGCGAGGCCCAGGCCTGAGACCGCTGGTCCCCGCATATAGGAAACAGAATAGACTTGGACGGATTAGCGTAAAGTTTGGAGGCTTCCCCAAAAATCCGTAGGATCTGTAACACCCGGGGCACGGATACCCAGGGGTCCGACATAAAAAACAAGGCGTCGTCAGCATAAAGCGCGATCCTATCTGAGCACTCCAGAGACCAGTCCAGACCTCGCATGACAGAGTCTAGGCGGACCCATGCGGCCAATGGCTCAATGGCCAGCGCGAACAAAAGCGGGGAAAGTGGGCAACCCTGCCTAGTGCCCCTGCGGATGGGGAAGGTGGCCTGCCACACGGACCGATGCAGTGAGGTCGGTATTTAGTAACTTCCCGTATGCCCTGAAGCGGGGACCTAGGTTAACTGCCTCCAGGAGCTTAAAGAGGTATATCCAGCTCAATGAATCGAATGCCTTGTCTATGTTGGCCAGCAGGACTGCTGCGGGCGCCCCAAACGATGGGCCTCCGCCACAGCATTGTGATCGCGCCTGATGTTGTGCCTGGTGGACCGCTGTGGCATGAAACCAGACTGGTTCGGATGCACCAGATCTTGTATACACGTACGAAGGCGGTCCGCCAGAACCTTCCCCAACAGTTTGGGCTCGAAATTTAGTAATGAGATGGGGCGGTATGAGCCGGGATCATCTGGTGGGCGACTTGGTTTAAGAAATACCATGACCTCTGCTTGTCTCCAGTCCAGAGGGTGAACATGCTGCTCTAGGGCGTCATGTATCACCTTGAGTAAATGAGGTCCCAGAGTGTCCATGTGAGGCCGCAGAAAGTCACATGGGAACCCGTTCGGGCCCAGCCCACGTCCTGGGTGAGTGTTAGATAGTGCCGACCACAGCTCATCTAAAGAAATGGGTTCTTCCAGGGCAACGCTTTGCTCGTCCGAGAGGCGGCAGGGAGGGGTATCCACGAAAAAAGCATCGATAAGGGGTTCCTGAATGACCTCACGCTCCTCGTATAGTGCCGCATAGAAATCAGCAAAGGCCTGTACAACTGCCTTGGGGGAGGCACAGGCGACTCCATCAGGAGACCTCAGAAGGGGTACCTGCATTGGGACTGCTCGAGCTTGACAGAGCCTATGAAGCATCCAACTAGACTTGTCGCCCCACTGATAGATCCTATGCTAAGTGGTCAGCCAGCCGTCTTTGGCGCAGTCGGTATGAGACTGATGGAGCAGCCGTTGTGCATGCAAGAGGTTCAGGCAGGCAGCGGGGTCTAAACCTCCCACCGCAAGGGATTGGAGCTCTTCCTGTCTGCTTTCCAGGTCTTGCACCTGAGCCAGGCGACGTTGCTTCTCCCTGTACGATAACTTATGTCAGCCCCCCGTATCGTGGGCTTAAATGCCTCCCATAGAATGACTGGGGATTGGCAAGTGCCAGAATTGAATCTGAAATAATCAGTGATTGCCCGACTTAGCATCTCCCTGTAGTCCTTGTCGCGGAGCAGCCAGGGGGATATACACCACCTATAGGGAGCCCTGCTGGTCTGTAGGCAAGTTTGAGTTGAATTGGCGAATGATCCGAGAGGGCATGATGGATATATGTACCACCCTGTGCATGTATCTACGTAGAAGGAATAGATAATCTAGGCGTGAGAGAGTAGGGTGTACCGAAGACACGTATAAGAACCCAGTTTCAGATGGGTGTAGGGCACGCCATGCGTCCTCCCAGCCCAGTGTATGTGCTAGTACTTTTAGTTTGTACGTAGTGGGGGAAGCGTCTGGTTGTCGGACTCACCACCTATCCTACAGGCCCATAATACCATTGCAATTGCCCCCCAGTACCATAAGGCCACCCAGGAGATCTCCCCAGAGCTGTGTTATTTTATCTATAAAGGTCTGGCCTAGCGGTGGAGGGGCGTCTATGCTGCCTTTTGTAAGTTGTTTGCCGGCCAAATCACCTGAGATCACTGTGAAGCGACCCCCTGGGTCTAGCCAATGTCGTGTAATCTAGAGCGGCACTCTATGATTAATAAGTATGGCTGTGACCCGCGCCCCGTGTGTAAAGCCAGAGTGATATACTGTAGAGTATCCATAACGGGCCAGGCATGGGGCTTTAGTGCCCAGTAAATGTGTCTCCTGGAGCAATAGAATATCTGCTGCATAACGCTTAGCCTGATGGAGTTCTGCTCCTCGTTTAACTTTATTAAGCAAGCCACGCACATTCCAGGCAAGAATGTTCAGTACTCCTGGTGGGGGGATTACCTGTCGTGTGGGTCATTCCTAGGCATCCAGATAGAAAAGGACAACTGGTGTGTGCATGGTGGTTCAGTTAGGTGTGTGCGTGGTGCAGAAACAAAGAACAAATAAGAAACCCCCCCTACCCTATACTTCCAAGAACTCGGAATATCTGTCGCAGTAGAATCCCTCTCCAGGTTCCCAACATGATGACCCAAGCGGTTCCTCCAATGGATCCCTCCCCTCCAACTTACCCAACATCACCCAAACGGTAGAGACGTGCCATGTCCAGTTCCCTCCAGGGCTAGTAGTACAGACCCCCACCTTTATGACCAAGACAGTCTTGTGTGGTTCTATTGCCAAAAATCCTGACCCACCACGGGAAGTGACCAAGAGGCTGTAGAGTCAACTTGCCACAGACTGTCTGTCTCCTGTGCCCGTCAGCTCTTGGGTGCGCCAATTAGAGCGGGATCGGTTGCGTCTCGATGTCGCGTCTCTGCCCTGCCGGCCATTCCGATGTGAGCCCTGGGAAGAGTCGGAGTCCAACGGGGGCGGTGAATGCGCTTTTAGAGAACGTCGCTCATCCGTCCATGCAAAGACTTCTTCCGGGGTGTCAAATAAAAATGTTTTTGCCTTGTACATCACCTTCATCCGAGCCGGAACAGTAATGCATAGGATAAGTTTAGTTCGCGTAACCGTCTTTTGGCCGCCACAAAGGACTGACGTTGTTGCTGCACCATCTTTGTATAGTCAGGGAAAACCATGATGGGATGTGAGTCATATGTAGACTGGCGTTTTGGAGAACGGTGTCTCTGTCAGCGTAATTAAGGAGCTGGGCGATCACCGGCCCCAGGCGCTCCCCCGGCGGTGTTTTTTTAAGTCAGAGCGCGGTGGGCCCTCTCGACCACAAAGCAGGAGGACCTGTTCTCCGGGGGCAATAGGGCCGTGAGCCAACCCGAAATAAAATTGTCCATAGATGCACCCTCACAGCCCTCCGGGAAGCCAACCAGGTGTAGATTATTGCGGTGGGCCCGCCCCTCCACATCTTCGACCCGCGCCGCCAACTCCTGCGAGTGCTTGGCCAATTTGTCTACCTGTTGCTGGAGCGCCGTGACAGTCCTCAACAGTGGAGACCCTGGTCTCTGCTTCTGTGATGCCGTTGACTGCCTTCCGCAGATCTTGGCGGAGGAACGACACCTCCAAGCCCACAGCCCCAATCTGATTCTTAAGGGCAGTCCGCGATAGACGAATCGCCTCCAGCAGCGTCGCCGCATCAGACGACAGACCCTCCGCGGTCTCCCCCCCAGGAGGGTTGGTAGTGGTGGTGTAGCGGTCTATTGTATGTTGCTTGGGGGCCTCCGCCCCCTGCTTATCCTTGCCCCGGTGACAGCCAGTCGGAGTGTCCCACCAGATCGGCCCCACAGTGGACTTCGCAGGGCGTAGCAGTGACGAGCAGCAGTCGCCGACAAGGGGCAGCTCCACGCCGGATTCAACCGCAAGGCACCACTCCGGTGTCCCCGTGGCCCGGCAGCCACGTCTCAAGCAACCACACAGGGGCTCTCCAGCAGCGCCGCCGCCGATATGCAGGACTCGTATCCCGGGTTGCCTTGACGTCACGGGGCAGTTTTCGGTGAAAGATGATGGCCCAACTCCGATAGTGAAACGGAGTCCCCCCAAGCGCCGAGGATCAGGTAGTCACAGGGTCTCTGACCAACCTTCTGTCACGAGGATTATGAGCATCTATTTTGGCTGTAGCTATGTCTAAATTTCCTATGGATAATTTAATGGGGAAACCGTGTTTTGGGCCCTGCCCCCTTTTTTTCAGCCCTCGCATAATGGAATACCCCAAAACCTTCCAGGAGGAAGCTAAGGTGGATGAGACTTTTTGGGGAATATTTCATAAAGATTCGTCCAGCTGCGCTCACGTTAGTAGCAAAACAAAAATCTAATTTCCTTTGGAAACATGATCATAACTCTACCTACCCAAGTGGCAACTGCCATTGGGTAATATATAAATATATATATATTTTTTTAAACAATATCCGCTAAAGCTGTTTTATAGGCTGGACTAACAATTCTTTCTATGGTCTCGGGTAATGTAACTGTCCATCAGATCTGATATCGCTCTTCGCTGAAGTGAGTCTGTCGGGTAGTATTTGTAGTGCTTTCAGAGTCTTTTGCATGTTAAGCCCTTATATTCTGGATAAGAATTGTAATAAGTTAATTGTTAATTTTCTGAGATTTGGTAAGTGACGGTGCAGCTCTGAACTTTCTGTAAGTTTAATTGATTGATTGTGCAAATCCAAACATGCGTGTAGGAGTAATGAGACATTGTGGTAATCTGAATATGCGTAAGGATTACCAAGTGATGTGGTAACTGTCTATAGTGACCTCAGTCACTTATTCATCCATCCATGCACTTGTTCATCCATCCAACTGTTGACTTATTCTCACATTTAACGACTTGCTTATCTACACAACTACACATGCAAATATGCCTAGCAATGAAGGTCATTGCTTATGTTTTGTTTTAGAAAGTCTTTAAACAATGCATTTATGAATGCGACGTGGTTTGTTAACCCATGAGGTGTATCGAAACAATGAATTATGTTTCCAGTGTGTTATATCCTACCCCGTTGTATTTACATGTACTCTAGTTGTTTTTACATGTATTCCAGCCCTGCTCTCTCTAGCTGCTCAACCAGAGTGTGAGATGGTCATAGAATGTTGGTGCGCCTGTGATGCGTGGAATGCCTGGGTGTCTGAGTGGATGAGTGTTGGCAGTTAGAGATGGGCTGAGGAGCTAGGCAGGCTGCTCCTGGTGGGGCTGGTACCACACTAGGCTGGCTGGAGTCAAGACTGATGTAACTTGGACTGAGAGATAAATAAAGAAGACTTAAATATACATCCTGGCTCTGTCATCACAGTTGGTCCCGTACCCATAGTATGGGTGTGAGAAACAGCCCTTTTCTCTTTTACTTTTAGTTACTCCCACATGGGGGTTTGTAATCTCCACAAGGGGTTTGGGACATGGGTTAGTTCCCATACATATGTACCTAGGTTAACCCTTATCGGGGTTGGATGTGGGTTTTATCCCTGTTACAGTTGCGCGCAGTACAATTGTACATTCCTTTACGGGTGTTTCTATGGGTGACGACCCATTTGTCTTTGTTTCCCTTATTCTTGGGGTTGAGGTTGTAGGTTATGCTGTTTTTGGCGCAACTCTATGTTATGCTTTTTGGCATTTGTGTTGTGGGGTCTCTTACCCTTTGTGTTATAGTACTTAACCTTACAGTTAATGATAAAATGCTACAAATTGCATTTCTCTGAATGCTACAATTTGCTTATGCTTCAAATTGTTTTATAATTTCTTATTTGGGAGGATGGGGGATAATGTTGCTCAAATGTTTGTATGCTGTATCTTATCCATCCTTTCTTGTCTTAATGGTTCTCTCTCTTATGATGCTCTGTCTTATTGATGCATTCTAGAGCTTCGCACCATTTTTATTTATTTTTTAACAAACTTTATTGAGGGCATTGACATCATAGTAGTGTAGCAATTAGTACAGAAGGTCTTTTTTCTCCTTCTGGAGGCAGCCGTAAAAGATACAGTGTATGAGTCCACTATACAGTGTCATGTATAATGCAATCGAAAAAGAACTGCAATTACTTCCAAATAAATGCAACGGTTTCCGAAAACAATGCAGCTTTGACATATGAGCATCTATATCATAAAGCATAAATTTCCTATTTAACTAAAATAAACAATCCCAACAACAACCCCCCCACCCTAACCCTCCCACCCCAAGCTCCTGGTCTGTTTATGGCATTGCCATTGGTAACCAAAGGGGGTCTAACCGGGTGTTTCCTGGGGGGTCTATATTCCTCTGAAATGACAGAATGAGGGATGGGGTTCAGGAGCCTAGAGCTTCGCACCATTATTCCTTTTTCCTGTTTATAGTTCTTGCCTGTTGTAATATATCTTCATTTTTCGTATTCTTTGAAGAAAAAGGGATAATGTTATATCCTACTCAGTTGTATTTACATGTACTCTAGTTGTATTTACATGTATTCCAGCCCTGCTGCCTCTAGCTGCTCAGCCAGAGTTTGAGATGGTCATAGAATGTTGGTGTGCTTGTGATGCGTGGAATGCCTGGGTGTCTGAGTGGATGAGTGTTGGCAGTTAGAGATGGGCTGAGCAGCTAGGCAGGCTGCTCCTGGTGGGGCTGGTACCACACTAGGCTGGCTGAAGTCAAGACTGATGTAACTTGGACTGAGAGATAAATAAAGAAGACTTAAATATACATCCTGGCTCCTGGTGTCTACCTTCATAGGGCGCAAATAAACTGTGCTAAAACCGAACGTGGCAAATAGTCAGTCAGTCAGTCAAAAAACACTTTATTCGATTAATAAAAATCATAAAAGCACAGAAGATCATAAAAAAGGCATGTACCATAACATATCCAATACACAATAAGGTTACAATAAATCCATATAGTAAAAACAACATACAAACATAATAAAAATTTCATTAAAAATCACTCATATATTGCACAAGCTAAAAAGGGTTTTTTCGCCTTGCAGCGCATAGCAGCCACCAGGAAATTTGCCACACTAAAGATAATGCGAGTACTGCTCAGCTGTTGAAGAAACAACAGAGCAGGTCTGAGTTGTAAGAAGCCAGCTTCCTTTAAAATAGGAAGTAAATATTTTTTGCGGCTTGCAGAATAAAACTCGCAAAACATAATAAAGTGCAATGTGTCCTGGCATGAGAAGTCATCACAATGGCAAGGTGTGCTACAGTCGGCCTTAGCCCACGACAAATAAGAGCCAAGTGAATAATGGATCATGTTAAATCTAAAACGGAGTAATAAAAATCTATGGAACGGGTTTGAAACGATATTTAGATAGGGTTCCAGCGAGGGAGACGAGAGAAGCAGAAAATGCGCTCTCACACTTGGTTTTCGAATTTCCCTCTCCTCGCGGTCCATAGTGAGCCTATCTAGAAAAAACTGCCTGGTCCAGGGAATATCAGCTTTAACTATAAGTGAGGGGGATGAAAAAAGCTCAGGACGCCCCAAGCTAGAGAACGCCACTCTGATATGTTCTAACCAGGGGATTCTGTTAGCATGGTCTAAGGCTAAAACGTCCTTCAGAATCTGATGGTTAAGAGAAATTTCCTGGTTTAACCAAGTTTTCACCCAGAATAACAATGGGGCCAGCTTCAATTTATCAGAGACATAGCCCAACCCAACCTCCGCATGATTGGAAAAAACAGGGGTTGATTGGGGAACTGAAAGCAATGAACGCAGGAATCTGTTTTCTGCGACTTGAATCAAATCCTGCGTAACATAGCCCCACAGAGCCGCGCCGTAAGTGGCGATAGCCAGGCTTTTTGCAGTATAGACTTTCAGCAGGGCCTCCATAGGCCTTGCACCCAGCTTCTTGGCAAAACTCATCACAGCTGAGGTAGACCTGGCTACAGAGTTACGTTTCAATTTAATTTGCGGGCCCCAAGAGCCATTTTCATCAAAAAGAACACCCAAATAGCAGAAAGCCTTAACCCTAGAAATCTCTTCCCCGTTGCAAAACAGGGGTCTAGACTTGGCCTTTTTGCACTGTTTCCCCGCAACCATAAAATGGGATTTTTTAATGTTCACTCTAAGATCCAGAGCAGCCATGAAGGCGCCAAAGGCATCCAGCAGTCTCTGGAGCCCCACCGCAGTGCGAGCCAACAAAACTGCGTCATCCGCGTAAAGAAGAACCGGAACAACCAGTTCCCCTACACGCGGCGCATCTGCTCTCGGAACCCCCAGAGACCCCTCCAGACCGTTAATATAGATAGTAAAGAGGAGGGGGGCAAGGATACACCCCTGCCTCACCCCTCTCTCTGACTTAAAGTGCTTCGTGCATTTCCCATCCTGTGTGACCCTCACAGATGCGGATAGATCCTGGTGCAAGGCTGCGAGAAAACTTACTAAAGGCGGATCAATACCCAAATCCATCATGATACACCAGAGTTTTGACCGGTTGACTAAATCGAAGGCGGAGGACAGGTCCATGAAAGCCATAAACAGGGACCCATCCTTCGCCACCGTATATTTACTAATTAAAAGCTGAAGATTTAGACACTGATCCAAAGTCCCCCTTTTTGCTCTAAAACCATATTGCAGGTTAGACAAAATGCCCCGACTATCTAGAGCACCCCTGAGTTTACCAAGTAAGGCCCTGCCCAATATCTTAACTGCAGAGTCTAGCAGGGAGATAGGTCTGTAGCAGGCGGGATCATCGCGTTGGCCCTTTTTAAAAATGGGTATAATTAGTGCAGTAGCCCATGAGGCTGGAAACCTATGGCTTGAAATAGCATTAAAAACATTGACTAGAATCCTTGCCCAAATACTCGGAGAATAGGCAAAAAGGTCTGCTGGAACACCGTCAGGACCAGGTGCCTTATTACTGGCAGAATCCTTAATCGCCTTTTCCATATCCCCCAGCTCAAAAAACGTGGCAAATACATTTTTTCACAACTTTTCAGGTTTATCCCAATATCTACTGAGGTATCTGCCAAATGAGACCACGGTTATTGGAAAATTAATGCACTTCATGAAAGTCGTACTGAGGATATAAATCTTTTTTCATTAGTCTGAACCGAGTCTGTTGTTTGGTCAATTTCAAGAATTGCTTATTAGTAAACCCCTTAAATCCCAATTTGGAAGTGTGTATTAATGTTAATTGAAAATAAACAGACCCTAAACATGTCAATCAATCAGTTTAACACTAACAATGCATTGTACATCACACACAATCTACCTGGAACTATAAAATGAGAGAAAGCAAACACAAAAAGACTTCATGATCAGCGACATTATCTTAATAAATACTTGTTATTTGCAGCTATTGGCGCGTTGGGAAAGTTAACACAAGGATTACAAGATCAATCCATGGCTTACATTTATCATTGCCAGAATCACTATTTCTGCCCTATTGGATTTGAAGCTACGCCTCTAAAGGCAGGTAAAGCATACAGGTAAGCGTGGATTTGTTATTACTTTTACTTTATGACTAGTGGTATGTTTTGGGTTTTTATAGCCTAAAGCTTAACTGGTTCCTTGGCCTGTTGATGGTGTTGGGTGTCATGGAGAGCTGAACATCAGCGGGTGACTCTATCCTCCTTTTCTCTGACTAGTATGAGTGTGTTCAGTTGTAGATCTTACGTATGGTGCCATAATAGTCAAGCGAGCAGGTCCTTCAACTTTGTTCTTCCCCTTTGTGAGTGTTGGTAGTATTGTCTGCTAGATGTGGCATGCGACTTATCTCTTATGGAAGGTGGGGTTGGATACCCAACTAACTAAGAAAGTTAGAATGCGGAACAAGAAAGTAAGAATGCGGATAGGTAAACAAAATTCTAAATTTAGTTAGAGGTCAATTGTGTAGCTAAATAATTTCACAAAGAGACCAATAGTTGAAATCAAAAAATGGTGCGTATATAGAGTAAAAAGAGATATGGTTTTGTAATTTTTTGACAGAAGACATAAACACAAAGTATTAACCATTATGTCTGTCAGATTCTTCCTGTTGCAGACGTTTATAGTATTTGTAGTTTGGTCAAGGGTATTCTGGCTTGTATCACTTCATTCTGTAGGTTGTACAGAATTAGGAAATATGTAGTTGTTATACTTTCCATATAGTACTGAAATAGATATGTCATCAAGAGAACTGTGATTCTGCCACAATTTGATATATTTGGTGTTGCAACACTCCTAAGACTTTCAGGACAACATTATCTCCATTAGCGTTCCTGGATTTAGGTTTGGCCATTTGTCAAATGCAACAAAATATTGAACACATTTGATAAAAATGACACATCTCCATATTTCTCATTATGTTCAAGTTGCAGTGATTGGATTGGGGGGTTTGGAGGAGGGTTGGACTAATACTTAGCCCTCAGTGTGCCAAAAAACATATAATTTGTAAGGGTTCACACAGAAATGAAACTGCTACATGTATTTGAACCTAACACAGATTTTATTCTGTATAAAATATCAAGGGCAGAGGTGCCCAATCACTGCGGCAATCATAAAAGTTGATTACAATCTGTCTGCTTTTGGGAACAAAATCATCCTGCACCGGTTTTCGATAATAGACTTGTCAAGATTGCCATGTTGGTTTGACGGCAGGTGTTGATGGGGTTGCTAGTGTAGGTGACACAGTGCTCAGACACACCCTCTCCCTTATTGGTAGCAGTGCACGTATAATACAAAGTAGGCTAGTAGTTCAACACATCATTAAACAGGCTGGTGAAAGAAGCATCTTTAATAACGCTGGGTCACTCCAATTCCAATTAAAGAAATCCTTTGTTGCGGGCAGATTGAGTCAGTGAAACAAATGTTTGTTACTGGCACCTGATGTGATCTGTAGACAGGGCCAATACATCCCCTATACCCTTCTGAGGTTGATAAATAGCGGGTACCATAACATTTGATTATACTGATATAATATCTCTTATATATAGCTCTTGAAACTGCAGAATTGGGTAAGAATCACTACATTACAATCAAAAATATTATATTTTAATCGCAGAGAAGGTGATACTCTAAGGATGCCAACTACATTGGAGATGTTAATTTTGGGATACGAGCACCTAGAACCCTGGAGCTAGGCACTTCCCTTACACCTGAAAGCCTACGGAATTCTGCAGCCTTTTGCTTCTGGGTGCAGATAATTCACTAGGATGCTAGGGAAATGCACATTTGTTACAGCATTATGTGTTATTGTATTGATCCAAGGTGACCTTATATCTTAATGGTATAACTACAACTCGCTAATTTCTTAAACATCAACACTTTCATAATGTAAGAAATTTTAAGTTCCACCGTGCCTATATTATTTCTTTGAACAAAGGACGTTTTGCTTTAAATGTCTTAATGCTTGAACACTCAGTCAAAAGGGCATAATGGAATGGCAGTCCCTTAAATCATTATTATTCCCAACATTCATGCGCAAGTTAGGAAAAATGTAATTACTCTTCTCTTGTAGGGATTTATATCAATAGACTTTTTAAAAACTTCCCTTTTCATGGTACTCTGAATAACATCATAGTGTATTTATGAATGTTGTAGATTTATTTTACACTTGCCTTTGCGGGTGCTGTTACAATGCATGGGCCCTGTTAATTTCACTTGAATTATGAGACAGTTTGATTAGTTTTTTAAATATTTTTTTAAGTGTTTATGGACTTACTAAGTTTTTGTTATCAGGAAATATCTTATGTTGTTTCTTCAGTGTTGCTTTACTGTCTGATGTCTTGTGTTATGTATCACATAGCAATATTTTTGCAACTTTGAAACCCAGTTAATTCCATGAACAATCAAATGGTTAACATAAATAATAAAAGGTCAATACAGAGATGCTTACCATAGTCTGGCTATAGGATATACTACTTTGCATGGCTTATAACAGAAACATGTTGGATTTGCTCAAGACACCTCCTGTAGCAACAGTTTGTAAAACCAGATCATCAAAACTGAAACTGCGGTGGTCACCATCAACGTACGTCTATTCAACATCGGGACAAACCATTGCCAAAGGTAGAAGGTCATGGGGACAAATTTCAAAGAGAAAAAAATAAACCTGATGTAAAAATGGTATCAAAAAAGTTCTTATTGAATCCATAGTGCAGATCAAAAAAATTTGTAAACAAGTATCCTAGCTTGACAGTTCTCAAAAAAGGAGAAAGTGATAAGGCCCTGCAAATAAATATAATAGAAGAATTGGATGAGTGAAAAAAGAATAGCAGAATAAGTTAATATGGGTACAGTACCTTTTATTGTTGGTAGTTTCACCATGATCCAATTAAGAAGGGGGGGGTCAAGGGAGGATGCTGAGTAAAAAAGACTGGGAAAAACTGGTGGTGAAAAGGAAGTGATTAGGAGAAGTAGCAAATCGCAGACGAGTGGGGCCAATTCCACTTCGCTAGTATACATGAATACTATGAATTGCCCTTTGATCGATCACATTTCACCAACATATTAAGTTGCTTTTGACTATAAAAACAGACTCAGATTTTAAACACTATTGGCAGTCTGAGAAGAAAGTTGTGTTTTTCTTAACATAGATGTGGAAGGTATGCCTAAGCTAGGCAGTAGATGCTCTGATGTTTTTGTCAAGATACCCAGAGGCATATGTTTATGTAGGTCTCTTGAAAGTTTTTATGGACAATCTTAAGAAGCCTACAAACAAAGAGCTGTTTTAAAAAGTGAATTCATTTTTGAACATTTTAAATTGATTTGCTATTGTTGTGTGAGGAAATTATCTCATGTTCTTATTATGTACATTGATTGCATAATACAGAAACTTACGAAAGAGAAGAAAATTGAGTTAGATGTAAGGCCGCTTTTTCAGCAACTGAACTTAACATGTGTAGATTGCAAAAATAACTCCAAAAAGTTAACCTACTCATTGCAGTTTGTTAAGTAATGTAAATATGATGCTAAACAAAAAAAACAAGTTTCATATTTTGATCAACAGAGGTCCTCTCATGCAAAATGAAGTGGAATATTGGATCCTGATAGGAGAACCAAGTAGAAAGCACCCTACTATTCACTGCAAAAAGTGAGTTCAAATTGTTTTATTATCATTTTAGTCTAATCAGCCCAACCACTGAAAATAATCATCTAACGTTTTCTTTACAGTACCTCAACATTTTTTCTTTTTACTATGGTTGTTGTGTTTATAAATAGCCCTACAGCATTAACTCTTCAGGATCAGGTATCTGAAAGCTGTAAGGGCATTATCATGCACTCGGAGTTTCAGGATCATGTATGGAAATTAGACAAAAGGTGAAGGAGCTCAGAAGTTAGTTTTAGTGCCCTCTTTGTTAAACATTATAGGAAATTTTGATTTGTTATAATACAAAGTCACCTTAAGGCAGCTTTGGAAAAATAAATTGCAAACCATGTTGTGGAAATGTAATACATGCAACCAATAGTGTGTGTAGATAAGTTCTGTTTTACAGTGTTTGTTAACATTCAGATAGATTGCTGTTCTGCTATCTTAAACTCCTAGTTCACTAGATACACATAGGCACCTGAGAGCTCCTTGTTGGCTATTGACTTGAACTGCTGGAGAAAGGAAACATGAAAATATTATGAAGGATCGCCTGTTTAATTAGGAGTCGAAGTAGAATTTGTTTAGTTTTATACAGCCCCTAGAGGACCCTGTAGGTGGCAAAGCACTATATACAAGGTGGTTACATGAACAGTTTGAAACATTAAGGCATTTTGAGACTTACAGATGTGCACATCAAAGATTTAATAAAAAGGTATACATGGATAAAGATAAATCATGAAGGGGAGGGAAAGAAGAGGTACCAATAGGTTTGTAGCATACTATGCATACTCCTGCCATCTAGTGTTTGGGTCGGAAGTTGGCAGTTGTTTTTGTTTGAAGAAGTCTTTCAAGTCACGGGTTGTTAAGTGATTCCTCCCTTCGTAGGCAGTTCCCATGGGCACCAACTCCATTGTTATATTGCTTTTCTCTGCCATCAAATTTGGATGTGTATAGATGGGTCTCCCAGACACAACTCCTGAACGCATTGCGTTCCCTTTTTAGGCAACATCGGGCCCTTAATTCTCTAGTCGTCCCCGCCCTCTGAAGGTCTTGGGCTTTTGATCTTCAGTCTTCAACATTGGAGAATGTCAATGCATAAAAGATGATGGATCAGACGGCCTTCAGGAAACGCCCTTGTTGCCATGCTAAGTATCCTTTGGCTGACCATTATTGCCTCTGCGATCTTTGTCTACCTCCAGACCATAACAACTCCAAGTGTCCCTCCTGTTACCCCTTCCGGAGTTAAAAAAAAAAATCCTTATCAGATTGACAGCTCCACATCAGAATACAAAGACAGCCAACTAGAGAAGTCACAGACATCTTCTGAGACCCAGACCCTTCGCTGCCGAGGAAGTAAAGTCTTCAGATGTCCCGCCTCACCAACCCAGCCCTCAATTAATTAACTCCAGCGCCTCAACCACTTAATGAAGAGGAAGAAGAAGGCCCTCCATCTTCTTTATCCGATATGGGTCCCCGCACGAAGACTGCACCCAGATGCGCAAGTATGTTTAAGGGCAAAACCCATCGGAAACGTCATAAGACGCCACACTCTGAGGAGCACAGCTCTCAAGGCAGTTGGGCTTCTGACCTGCACATAAAAAATGGTCACCTTCAGGTTGTCTCCTGCCTTTGGGTTCTGATTGGCACCTAGGTAAGGCAACGGAGCAAAGGTGGGATCCACCAAGGGGTGTAGAATCCCATCGACCTTTGAGTCTAGAGAAAGCTTCCAGCACCCAAAACCATCAACACCCTTAAAAGCTGATGGATATGTTGACACCTGCACCTCTTCCGGTGCTAAAACCCGATGTCATTTCATTAAAGGCTTCCCCATCTGATGATTCTGCAACTTGTATCATGGGGTAATCCAACGAGCTGCTGCCTATTACCAATTAGATCTGCACATCATGCCCAAAGAAGAGGATCTCCTGGTGGATACACTCTCTAAAACGAAGTAGCCTGTGCAGTTGCTCCTTCTGCTTAAAGAAAATGCTTAAGCCAGCCCCCATAGGCTTGCAGGGCCTGTCAAGTCTGGGTATTTACACCCAGAATAGAAAAAAATGTTTAGACTCTCTTCATCGTATGTACCTCGGGGGGTATATTTCCTCTGAATCCTTGGTGGTGCAAAATGCAGTAAATGGACTCTGCTGAAGCCACAAGCATTGCCTCAGCACCTGAAAAGCATAGTTAGCATGTTGACTTACTTGGCAAGAGGATAGTGATCAGTGCAGCAATATTTTCAATTCTTTGGGTATTTTCTATGGTATGACAGGGCTCAGTGGGAGGAGATAGAAGAGCTCATCCAACATCTCCAGGACGAGTTCGAGAAAAGAGAGGAGTTAATAGTGGCCAAGGGAAAAAACATTTCGAAAGCCACTATGCGCTGTGCCCTTGACGCTGCTGACATGGTTGCCAGGGGAGTAAACACCTACATCATACGTTGCGGTCACTCTTGGTTCTCATATCAGGCACCAAGTGAGAAGTCCAGCAGCATGTCATCAACCTGCCATTCGCTGCTGAGGACCTCTTCGGACCTCAGGCTGATGAGATGCTGGAAACAAAATAAAAGGACACTGTTAGTGGAAAGTCAATGGGTGCCTGCAGACCCCAGTAAGCAGTGGTTCTGTTGGTAAGCAGTAGTACAGGGCAGGAAACCAACCCAAAACATGCAAAAGCTGATGGGACGAATGCCTGCAATAAGTCTAACCACTGGCAATTGCTCGGGGTAGCATTCCAACCCATCATTCTTTTGCCCACCATGCCACCTCAGTTTGGACCCAGCCATGTGCAAATCAGTCTCGACTCCGCTCTAGTAAGAACAGTCGAAATGGAACACAAGCAACCTGTTGGACTTGGCTCTTTTTGCAGGGTCATCCCAGAACATTTTGCCTTCCTCCTGTATTTTTTCTGACCTGTTGGTGGTTTTATGACTCTGGGCACATTACCACTGCTGATCAGTGCTTAATTGCCTATGCTCTCCTTTGTAAATTGTGTTATGGATTAGTGTTTCCATGATTGGCTATTTTATTTACTTGTCAGACCCTAGTACAGTGCACTCTGTGTGCCCAGGGCCTGTAAATTAAATGCTGCTGGTGATCTTGCAGCAATGATTGTGCCACCCACATATGCAGCCTGTAAAATGTAACTCTGGCCTGCCATTGCAGAGCCTGTGTGCAATCTAGTACAGCCATGTCGACTTGGCAAGTGCACACACTTGCCAGTCCCTAAACCTTCCTTTTTCTACATATTAGTCACCCCTAAGGTAGGCCCAATGCACCCCTGTGGGCAGGGTGCATTGTATGTGAAAGGTAGGGCATGCCCTGATGTGTGTGGCATGTCCTGATAGTGAAATACTGCTAATTTTGTTTTTCACTATTGCAAGGCTATCTGTTCCCATAGGCCAGAATGGGGAGTTTGTTTATAACATCTTATAAACATAACTGACCCTGGGAACAGGATAGGAGAGTAAAGTTTAGTATGCCTGAACTTAGAATCTTAAAGTGCATCTTTTAGTGAGGGTGATTTTTACATTCTGTGTTTGAAAATACCACTTTTAGAAAGTGGGTATTTTCTTGCCTAACTATCCAGTGTGCCTCTGCTAGGTTTGTTTATTGCACGTCTGGCTTTTGGATGACATTGGCTGGAGAAGGGCAGTGGCTCCAGAAGTCTGATGAGTCAGGGCTGAGCTGAATAGACCTGGTCTGCATTTAGAGTAAGGGGAGGAGATTTCCTTTTCACCTGAATGGGCCTGGTCTGCCTTCAACAATGCTGTCTCCACCTCCTGCCAGGAAGATGCACCAGTGAGGACGGAACTGGTTTTGACTGGGTACAGGTACTCTCTGCCTTCAGAGAAGAAAGGATTTTGGTGTATAAAAAGAGGGTCCGAGACCCCAGACTTTTCGATCACTTCTGGAAAATCAAGAGGAACCATTGCCAAGGAGAAGAGCCGGATAAGCTGAGGAGGAATACTGCTCCTGTGCTATTTGCTGTCTGGGGTTGGCCTACAGTGGCTGCTTGCTGTCAAGGAAAGGAGAAAAAGGGCTTTGCTGTTTGCTTTTTCACCTGCTTGAAGAAAAGATCTCCAAGGGCTTGAAACTGAACTTGTCTCCTGTTCTGAAGTTTCGGGAACACAAAGACTTCATCCCTTCTGTCTCTCTGCATCTGGAACTGCTGTTTCAGCTGCCACAGAAGGAAATTGCAACACCAAAGCCGGCGAGCAATGCCGTAACTTGCACCGAAGCCGTGGGGACCGCTCGTGAAGAGCACGACGCACGACCCCGACTTGCGGCATAGTCCTGCTGCCATGCCGTTCGACTCCGAAGCCGACTTCATCAACGCAGAGCTGATCCTTGACGTGGGTAACTCGAATCCATCGACAGCGCACCGCCGTAAGGAACGGAGGTTTCTGCGCCATCGTGCTGTCACCTCCACGACGCAGTAAGGAACCGTCGTCTCACCTCCCCTGCGCTCTAGTAAGGAACAGAGGCTTCACCGTCCCTGGGGTCGTAAGGAACCGACGCCGCGGGGCGCCACTGAAGCATCACCTCCCTGATGCCGTGCACCGTCTTTCCTTTCATTGTTTCCAAGGTACTGTTCTTTGTGGGCCCGACGCCGCGCACCCCGCGGTCAGTGCCGTACTTTGGGATTTTCACTGGTCTCATCGTCATTATAACTCCAAATGGAGTTATTTGTTGCTAGGAACTTTATTTGAGTGGATAACCTATTTTTAAGGATATTTTCTTTGATTCTGTATTGGGGATTTTTTTGTTGTTTCATCTTGTTTTGGTTTAGATAAAGATTACTTATTTTTCTAATCTGGTGTGGTGTCCAATTGTAGTGTTTTCACTGGGTTACTGTATGTGTTTAAAAATGCTTTACACACTGCTTCTGAGATAAGCCGGTCTGCTCGTGCCAAGCTACCAAGGGGGAGAGCAGGGGTTATTTTAAAAGTGTATCCCCCTGTCCCTGACTAGAAGCAAGGGTCCCTATTTGGACAAAGCTACCTACCTCTGCCAACTAGAGACCCCCATTTCTAACACAACCCAAAACCTATGTAGTTCTGATTGGGCTCCTCGGTTGGATATAGCTTGAATCCAGTGGCACACCAGTTGAGACCTTGCTCCAAAACAAAACCAAATCTCTTGATAAAAAAGTCAAACCAAAAACAGCCGCAATCATACAACCACCAGGGCTGTAGGGTTTACACGTGCAAGACATAACCATTCCAATAGGGGTAGAAGTGGAGGGGCACTACCTTTAACCATTGACTTAATCCACATCCTCACCAAATCACACACTTGTCAGGTGGAAGTTGCAACATTTCCTTCCACACCAGGAGGAAATCACTTCAGACCAGTAGGTTCTCACAGTCCTTTGGCATGAACTTCTTATGTTATGTTATGTTAAAGGCAATTTCTAAAGTGCACGTCCACCAGACAGTCTCTTGGCGCTGGGTTGCTAATACAGCCTTGATCCACAGGTATTGGTAAGCCTGTTTGAATAGCCATGTCTTCAGAAGCTGTCTGAATCTGGTGTACTTAGAAGTGGGCCTATGATCCAACGGCAGAGTATTCCATACTCGAGGGGCAATGTCGGAAAACCTGCATCCCCCAGTCCAATGTTTTTTGCATGGAGGAACTTGAATAATTTAGTTGGCTAGATCTCAGTTCTCTGGTAGGATAATACTTGATGATCCGCAATTTAACGAAAGCAGGACAGTTCAGATACAAAGTCTTAAAGACCGTACAGCACACCTTAAACATTGTTCTCTGTGCGATTGGCAGCTAGTGAAGGTCCTTCGTCACTTGGTTGATATGGCCATATTTGGGCAGATATTATATAAATCGAGCTGCCTGGTTTTGGATTAACTGGAGCCTACACAATAGGACTTTGGGAAGACCCAAGTAAAGGGAATTGGCATAGTCCATTCTAGACATGACTAGGGCTAATATTACTTGGATCAGAGCCTCCCTAGTACGGAATTTCTTTATCTTTTTTATGCGCTGCAGGATGTGACAGCTCCTACCTGCTGCTTAAATGATAACTCTTCATTAATGATGACCCTGAGGCTTTTTACTGCCTTTTTAGGATAGGAAGGGGGACCCATCTCGCTGGGCCAGAGTGATGGGATCCAATGGTCCACCTTACTGTTTGTAATAACTATCGCAGATTTGTCGGAATTCAACTTCAACTGATTACTGTTTATCCAATCCCGGATGAACAGCATAGTGTCCTGAAATTGTTGTCTAGACTTGTGGCTATCGTTGATTGTGAATATAATTGCATATCATCATCATAGTTAAATATGTTATTTCCTTGTTCCTAAGGAAACTGACCAGGGGGTAGATATAGTTATTAAAAAGGTGAGGAGAAAGAGAGGAACCTTGTGGTACCCTGCAGTTCAGTTGTACCTCAGATGACACAAAGGGGAGTAGCCTAACTGATTGGGATCTCTCACTATGACCTCACCAAGCTTCCTACCACTTCCACATAGCATGAGCTCAGATCACCTTTGCATTCTCCAGTAGAGGTTACCCAAGGGACAGTAGAGCCAGTGCTCCATCAATATTAGGCCAAGGTGGTTCACTTTCTATATTTCATCATTCCACAAAAGGATGGCTCTCTCAGACCTGTTCTCGATCTCCATCCCCCAACAGGTAGGTCCACTTGATACCTTTCCACATGAAAACTGAAGAATGTAATCCCTCTGCTCCAACAAGTTGATTTCATGACAGTGCCAGATATCAATGATGCCTACTTTAACGTCCACATTCACCCTGGTCATCAGCGCTGCCACGCTTTCTGTTAATTGTCATGCACTACCAATTTAAATTGTTACTTTTCAGCATTCCCACAGCCTCAAAGGGCTTCACAAAATGTCTAGCAGGTGCTAGCCACTCACCTCAGAAAGGGAGATGCCCATGCATTCCCCTAGCTAGGCAATTGACTGATCTAGATACAAGTAGTCAACAGAAGACTAGCTGAAACTCAAACCGCTATTTCCCTTCCCCACAACCTGTGATTAACCATAAAAGCCACCAATTCCCAACTTTTACCCCCTCCAAGTTCAACCCTTTCTCGTTTCCATTCTATCTGCTGTCACTAGCACATCGTACCCAAATCAACAAAGTGTGCTGACATTCTAGCAACTACTGCCTCTTTTCAGCCAAATAACCAACTCAGTCAGAGCATTGATGTGCTCCCTGGGCATGATGACCTCTTACATAGCCATAGTTTCCCATGCCAGACTCCATATGCGCCTCCTACAGGAGTGCCTCTCAGCATAGTTGTCACAGGCAGAGGGTCACTGGGAAAATCTAGTGCTGATAAGGGCCAGTTTCCCTTAAAGACCATTTTGAAAGTGACTATTATCATGGACTCATCTCTCTTAGGTTGGGTTGTCCATTACTATAGACTCATCCCTTTAGGGACTCTGCGACTGTAGGCCAAGGGACTTGAATAATATACTCAACCTAACTGTAATGCTCTAGACCCATAAACTGGGCCACAGGCTCTGGAAGTGGGTGAGCTGAGGGTGTTGCAGCATCCCTACAATAATTATTCTCGAGTTCCAAAGATGAATGAGTAATAAAGATGCCTTTGCATTTTAGTTTTTCTCTTGTCATATTTGCTGTGCTTTTATAGACAAAGGTCAAATGTAAGGCTATGTCTTCTGACAAATTGCTGCATATTCTTTTAATATGGGAACTTTTCTTTCTCTCACTGGAAAGTCAATTGATTTTGTAAAGTGAACTATCTGACAATCTTACTGTGGTACAGGAAGTGTGAAGGGAAAGGTTGGAGGATGTCATTTTTTTTTCTAACACAGCAAATTTTCAATACCTGGAAATTAACCTTACAAATATTTCAAAACAAAATCTGTAGTTAAGAAAACATAAGTGATGCACTTTTTTTGTAATTCTTAAAGTATGAGGGAAACAAACATTTTAAAAGGATCAAAACAAATCAAGGGACATAAATTCATGATGTGAAAATGATAAATATTTTCTGTAAATTTATTTCCCCAAAATATCGTTTCTGCACTTTATAGTTGTGTCTGTCACACTGCACATTACTGCAAAATGTGTGGACATTGCAATAGAAAACATGCTGTCTGTAATTGACAGTGTGCTACAACTCCACCTATTAGTTACATATTTGCAACAGTGTTCTCCAAAATATGCACCTGGCTACATACCACACATTTACAACTCTCCTGCTAAATTGGTGTTGCTCATTTCTATTCCTATTTGTCAACTCTTTGGGTTTTTCACATTCCTATTACATCAGTGATGTAACACAAATGGCAGCACCCCCACTCTGAGGATTGTTCCAGCACCTCTGACCTGGTCTCAAACTGTGAGATGCTAGGCAAATATTTTATTTCACCAAGCCTCCCTTTTCTTCATTATGAGCTATGAGAGCACCTCCGCATACGTAAGTTCAGTATGGGTGCTGTGCAAAAAACCTCTTTCGTTTTATTTAATAGATTAAACGTTTGCTTCCTGTACTATACCCAAGTATTGGGTACTCATAACCTCTGACTTGGCTCTTCACTAAGGGCCTTATGTAGGTAATTTGGAAATACCGATTCCTAATTACCGAATTTTACCGAAGCGGTATTTAGGAATCAGTATTTCCGAGGTTCGTAATAATTCGGTAAATATTACCGAATCGGTAAAAATCGGTAAATATTTACCGAATGCACAATACCGATCGGTCTTTCCGATTCAGTAAATACCGAATCGGTAAATACCGAATCGGAAATTCAAAACAACTGCAATTGAGGAATCGGCCAATCCTGTGCAACCACCAACCCTCCCAACCAGGAAGTGGCCACACCCAGGCAGGTGCACACAATCAGAACCATCTGGAGAGGCTGGGAGTGCAGAGGAGAGCAACAGAGCCACTGCCTGGACTTTTCCTGCAAATCTTGCACAATGGCCTGCCAGGACACAGAAAGAGAAGGAGGGGAAAGGAAGAGGAAACTGAAATTCACTCAGAAGGAACTGCAGGTCCTTGTGGAGGAGGTAGTGAAGCAGCACACAAAGCTGTTTGGAAAGCAGTCCCTGCAAGTTGCAGAGTCAGTAAAAAGAAATATCTGGCTTGGAATCCAGTCCCAGGTGAATGCCATTGGAGTGACCACCCGGGACATTGATATGCTCAAGAAGCGGTGGTATGACATCAGGATCATCACCAAGAAGAAGATGGCTGATCTTAAAAAACAAGCTAGCCAGACAGGAGGAGGAAGGAACAGAGCACCTGCCCTGACTGACCTTGAGCGGCTCGTGGAGTCCACGATAGAGCCAGCAAGTGTCTGTGGAATCGGGGATGCAGACAGCTCTGCCAGAGCTGCTTCCAAACAAGGTAAGAAGCATGCACAGCATTGTGCCCCCCCTTCCCCTATCCCAAATCCCCAATTGGGCTATGTGAATCCCATTCCAGTACAGGTTTTTGTTCAGACCAGCAATGCATTATGGGAGATGTAGTCAGTGAAACCCCTATCATGACAGGAATCGCACTGAATAACAAGGCATGTGACACACATCAGCGATAAGCAGGCAGAGGACAATGAGATAGCGTGGCAGAAATGTATTTTAATTTTTGCAATGCAGGGCTGCAGGTATACTGAGCTAATGTACAATTTCTGTCCACAGGCGAGACATCACGCAGGACTGCTCAGGACAAGGGAGAGAGGGCACCCCGGAAGGACATCCCAGAGAAGGCTAGTACGAGTGCAGGGCATACAACACCACCACAGCCAGCCTCACATCCACAGCCAGCCTCACCACCACAGCCAGCTTCGCCACCACAGCCAGCCTCACCACCACAGCCAGTCTCGCCACTACTGCTAGCCTCACCAGAATCAATACCACCTGCAGTGGTTAGACCTAGGAGGCATGCTGTTGCCAGACTGCAGGAGTTTGAGTCCTCCTCAGAAGAGGGGGGGGACATCTACAGTGCCACTGGATGGCAGCAATGCTGGTTTGCTGTCCACTTCTGAGGGAGCACACACAGGTGCCCTACGCCGCCGCAGGGCTCGTGTGAGCAGTCCACCTCCACAGGGTGAGAGCCATGGTGTCTTCGGAGGGCTGCAGGCAACCATGGTGAAGGTGCAGCGCCTACAAGGCAAGGCAATTCAGTCAGTCCAGCGACATATGAGGCGCCTCAATGACAACATGAACAACATTGACAAGGCATTAGCTCAATGGCTGAGGGCATGAAGGAGATGGCTGCGCCCATGCGGGACATGTCCCAGTCTGTGATGCTGCTGTGCAGCAAAATGGATGAGGACAGAGTAACACGGCGCAGGGAGAGGCAGAAAATGGAGCACCATACGAGGGCAGGGAACCGCCTAGCAACTGCCACTTCTCTGCTCTGCAGGCGCTCTGTGGCCATGCAGGAGGGGCTGGCGCACTGCAGCACTGATGTCTCTAGGGGGCTGGTAAAGGTGACCACTGCTCTTGAAGTGCTGCTTACGAGTCAGTCTGCCACTACTGGTGCTGTGGAATTTGGGGACAGCGAGGACACGACCAGTCGGAGCAGCATTACCCCCCTGTAACAGACACCCAGAGGAGCAGCAGACGGCATGGGGCTGCCACTGGTTCCACAGCCAGTGAGGACAGTCAGTCACTGGCATCCAGCACTGTTGTGCGTGGCCGCAGACGCTGATGCAGCCCACACTCTCAGGACAGAATTGGGTGAAGTAACCCATGACTTCCTACTATGGATGTCACAAATTGGAATGCCAAGTTTGGCCGTTTGTGTTGTGGCGTAGTGCCCAGAAATTAAAACTACGTCATTACATTCAGCAACTGGCTGTATCTCCTTACTTACTTAAAAATAGTTGTATGTGATCCCTGCCCTTCTCTGTCTCCCATCTGTTGCTGGTGGCACTCCTGCTGCGTTGGGCTCTGCCTGTGCAAATTCATCATCATTGTCCTCAAAATCAGTTAATTCCACTTCTGTACCTTTCTTTGTGGCAAGGTTGTGCAGCATTGCACAAGTTGCAATGATTTTGCAGCAGATGATGGGTGTGTACTGACGTGCGCCTCCGCTTTTGTGGAGTCAGCGGAACCTGCTTTTCAATAGTCCAAACGTGCGCTCCACAATGTTGCGTGTTGATTTGTGTGCCACATTGTATCGTCTCTCACTCAGGGTTGATGCACTATCGCCTAGGTGAGAAAGAGAGTGCCATTAGTCACATACACCAATACACATTCATCTGCAGTAGGTTTAAGGGAGTGTCACTGTGATTTACCTAGCAGGTATCCTTCTCCATATTCTCCCGCAGCCATGCGTGTGTAGATCCCACTGTTCTGGAAGATGTATGAGTCGTGGGTGCTCCCAGGAAATTTGTCCACAATGTCAGTGATTATGTTGGCAGCATCGCAGATTACCTGCACATTTATGGAGTGGGTGGACTTTCTGTTCCTGTAGATATACTCAGTGGCTGCTGGTGGGTAGATTGGAATGTGTGTGCCATCAATACAGCCTATGACATGCGGGAACTGTGCCATCTGGTAAAAATCTGTCTTGGTTTTCAGCAGTTCCGCCTGTGTGTTTGGGAAGCTACTGTAGTGATGCATTCTCTGCATCATGGCATCCAGGAACATTCTGAAGAAACGGGATAGGCAACTCTGAGACACCCTGCCTACCGCAGCTATCACCCCCTGGTAACTGCCAGATGCGAGTAGATGTAGGCTACAGAGCACCTGCACATGTGGTAGTATGGCGTGCGCCCTTGGTGTTGGGTGCTCCAGGAGTGGGTGCAGGTC
The DNA here is from genome assembly GCF_964204655.1 of Triturus cristatus. Classification (NCBI taxonomy): domain Eukaryota; kingdom Metazoa; phylum Chordata; class Amphibia; order Caudata; family Salamandridae; genus Triturus; species Triturus cristatus. The sequence goes on from NC_140591.1 coordinate 823,401,543, forward strand.
CCTTATCAAGTCCAGGATGGTGTGGGGGTGTAGCCTGTACCTTTCATGGATCTCAGCCTTAGTCTGTTGGAAGAGTGTGATGCGCCGCCTGTAAATGCGCTCCTCCCGTCTCCAGATCCTCACTTGTGCTGCCTGTAGACGTAGCCGCCTTGCAATCACATAGAAAGCCGCCATAGTGATCATACTGTTGCATTTTGGGATTGCTTATATACACTGTAGCTGATTACCACCTGCTTTCAGTCAGTGTTAATTACCGACTCTTAAATACCGAATTACATGAAATTCGGTATTACCGAATTTACCTACATCTCTTTTCTCGTTTTTATCGTTTCTTATTTACCGATTCGGTAAATAAGGAATCGGTAATTCCGCATCGGTAATTTTGAATTCGGTAATGATGAATCGGTATTTACCGATTCATAATTACAGAATCCTTCTTTTTGGCCTCCTACATCTCAATTGCCTAAATACCGGTCCGTAACGGTAAATTTACAGAATTTCGGCCAATACCGACCGGTATTTAGCTACCTACATATTGCCCTAAAAGCGTTGTTATCAAGGCAAGGGCAGTAATGTTTCTCAGTTAATGTTAAAAAAGCATCACTTTTAATAAATACTCTCAATGTAGTGATGTAATCTGATTTATGAAGTTCTTGCATTGTTATCAGGGTAGGGGGAGGCAGGCATGTTTTTAAGTGCATGTTTATAAACTATAATTTTTAATACCTCTCAATGCAGTAACATAATCTAATGTTTGTGAAATGCTCCCAAATTTTAAATAATTACACTTTTTTTAATTTACCTGGATAAAACGTGGAGTGTTACACAGAGGGCCCTGCATGTGTATCACGCTATGTCAGTCTGTTAGATTAGAGCAAGAGAGTCATGGGTCGCCCAGCTTCAGGGCAGCAGATGTGTTAAGATTCTTTGCCGCAGCTTGAAAAGCAAGGGAGAAGCAATTGCCAAGACAGATCACGTTCCAAGTGCACTCCAACGCTGCTTCTCAAACCAGGAAAAGGCACTGAGGCACCACACGCATGACAGACTGTATAACCCGCCTTGTATTCAGCTAATAAGAAACACTATATAATTGACCAAAAACAAGTGTGTGCTGCCATCTGATTGGCTGATTGCAGCGCGGGCTCAGACTGGAGAGCCCTAGTTGCAATCAGCCAATCAGAACTAGTGGTGCTGGAACAATTTTCAGAGTGGGGGTCCTGCCATCATGTAATTTCACTGAAGTCATAGGGATTATGAAAAATCCAACCGTCACACAAAGAACACGTATATCAAATGAGTCGCGCCCATGCAGCAGGAGATTGATAAGGGTGTGCTGTGTAGACTGTTTTGCATTTTGGAGCGCATTGTCACAAATACATTCCTAAAGCATGATGTGGTAGCACAATCATTTACAAACCACAAGTTTTCGTTTGACATGGCCACAAAAGTTCCCACTGACTTGCAGTTTTACTGATAAAACTATATGGTGTACAAATGATATGTAAAAATCTGGTTTAAGCAAATGTGTATCATTTGCTCATAACCAAGTTAAGTGTTCTGATTTGATCCTACTAAAATCTTTATTTCTATCACCCTTCAGAATTACAAAAACGTGTACTTTCTTAACAGCTAATATAGTTTGAAATATTTTTACTGTTCATTTACAAGCTATTTAAATGTTATATGTGTGAAGAAAAGGTCATAGGGTGACAGTTTTCTTTCACATTCCCTGTACCCCAACACGATTGTCAGTTTAAAAAATCCTCTAACTTTTCAGTCAGAGAAATAAAAATAAACAATCTCCATGAAAAAATAAGCAGCAATGTGTAAGGAGAAATACCCTGCCATTTGACCTCTGTCTCTGAACACACCGAAAATGTAACCAGATAAAAACAAAATTTAAAGCCATCTTTATTGCTCATTCACTTTCCGAATGAACAGAACACCAGTTTTTGGCCTGCCCAAGCACTCTCACCAGAGCAGGCCAATAACCTCGAAAACTGTCTCATACTTATAAAAATTGACTCACCATAGCAAGTGGGTCAGTAGATTTTACTAGGCCTGTTGAGTGACAAATCAGGGCATGTGGTCCCCTGATGAACGAGGTCTCCACATCAATTGCCTAGAGCTTCTAGTAATTTGTCTAGCTCTCAAGGCCTTCCTTCTTTGCATCCTGTGCAAGGTAGTCCTTGTGAAAACGGACAAAATGACCATCATGTACTACTTACAGAAACAGTGCGGCACACACTCTCTGCAACTTGCCGAATAAGTACAGCAAATATGGTACTGAATGATACAGCATGAGATGCACCTCCCAGAGGATTACATTCCAGGGGTGGACAGCCACGTTGCAGACCTTCTCAGCAGGATGCATCAACTAAACACTACAAGTCCTGCTCCCGTGCTTACATCACTGGGGTGTTCCACAGTAAGACCTGTCTGGCACTCACAATGACACAAAATGCCAAATCTTTGCCTTCAGGCTCCCGCACCCACAGTCCATTGGTACGCTGTATAGATGAACAGTTTAGGGATATTTGCCTACACTTTTCCTCCTCTCCAACTCCTCCCATACATGGTGATGGAGCTCCCGTAAACACCCCTAACTATAATTCTGGTGGCTCCCACCTGGGCAAAATCACCCTGATTCTCAACACTTCTTGAGATGTCTATCACTCCACAGAAGAAGCTCCCCAAAAGGCAGACCTTCTCACGCAGAATCAAGGTAAGATCAGACACTACAATTCCAGGTGGCTCAACCTGGCTATTTGGCACCTTAGGCCTTAGAGTTCAGATAGCATCAAAGAAAGTGGCAGGGCTTCTAAGCATGCTTGCTGTGCTGCAAAGTGGAAAAGGTTTGTCCATTATTGTATTTCAAAACACATGAAGCCCCTGAAACACAAGTGCCAGGATACTGTATGATACCTACTTTATGTCGAGAAGTCAGGGTTAGTGTGAGAAGTTGGCCTGGCATATGCTGTCCACTAGTTATAGGGGACACCTTGCGCCAGTCCAATTCGACTCTTAAGGTGATAGGTTAAAAGACAACCTTTGAAGAAAGCTATCCTAGTGGTAGCTGTGGAGAGCAGCCTTCAGGCTAAGTCTTGAAGGAGTGTTTAGCCTATTGTTTTACCATGGATAACCTCTTGAATGACCAAATGAAAGAGTAGTCCACACAGGTATATATTCAAAATAAATGTATTTATTCTAAGAACAAATCCCACTAGTCTCTTGTGAGGCTGAAGGTAAAGATACAATTCAATAAAGCATTTAAACAACAATAAATAGCACTGGAATCACAGAGCCCCAGGGGGGGACCAAACCATATATTAAAAAAGTGGTATAACAACCACAACTGATCTGCAGACAGCGCCTAGGGCACTTAGGGTCGCTGGCCCCTTAAGAAACCACCCAAGGTAGTGAGGAAGGGGACCCACGGGAGACGGGTGCAGTGTGTAAACTACAGTCGGGATCTCTATTAAACCCTATGGGAAATGTCGCGGTTGGAAATTACAAGAATCTCGACACTTCTAGCAGGAGTTCAAGTTTAGGAGCTTAGAGTTAAGCTTTTGGAGGGCCCACACCCACGACAGTACCGAGGTCCACTGTTACCTGCCCCAGGGAAGCCGGGTGCATAGGTCGTTTTCGATGTCGGGTGAAGATGTAGATCTTGAAGGAAAGGACCTGAAAGCAGAGGGGACAGAGTCTGGGTCACTAGCCAGTGACCAGGGAGCTCAGGAGAAAGAGCCCTTCAATGTCGGGTGCTTCCAGGTTGATGACGGGTAACTTGGATCAACAGCCACGGGGTCCAGGAGGCTTCAAGGAAGGCCAGCTTCTGGAGGGTGACTGTCCCACGAAGGATGAAGGCCGTTGCGGTGTTAGTGTCCGGATTGGATCCACTAAGCCTTGGCAACCGCAACCCACGCAAGGATCACGAAACAGCTACGGTGCAGACCCACGAGGTCTGAGCGAGGTCTCCAGCGAGGAGACTGTAGAGCAGGCCTGGAGCAACCAGGGGAGCCCTTTAAAGTAAAGATTGACCTCCGCTTGGGCCCACCAGTCGAGAGACAAGGGACCGCGGGAGGCGGCAATTTGGAGTGCGTAAAGATGAGCCCACGGGTCGCCGGAGCGGGCTGGAGCGTCGTCCTTTAGCACAAGTAATGCTGAGAGGTTTGCTCAATGATGGACCAAAGCACAACTTCCCCACTGGTCGGGGTCGTGTGCTGTGCAAGAGGTGGCCGGTGTCCTGGGGTATTGGGGATCTCGGCACCCACAGGGTCCACGGTGCTGAGCTTTGCTGTGCACACTCACTGGCCTCTGGAATGCTTGGAAACCCACCTCAGGGTAGGTAGAAGTCTTCGATGTCCGTAGGAGCAGCGGAGTTCCAACCGGGTCATTTGCAGTGTTTCAGGGGCCTGCCAAGCAGGGGGGTAACTCCTTTACCTCAAGGGAGATTTCTTCATCCAGCTGTGCGGCAGCTCATCAAAGGTTCAAGTCTTTGAAGTCCAAGATTAATCTGAGACTCTGGGGACCCTGCACCCATCTTTATCCAGAGATTAGGGGAGTGTCTGAATCAGAGCCCACCAATGAGAGTTCAGGCGGGAAAGGGTGGCAACACCCTCTCCCCTTTGTGTGTTTTCCCGCCTGGGCAGGGGACAGGATGCCCCTGAACTGGTATGAGGCGGTGTATGCAGAAGTAGGCACTGGAGAAGCCTACGTGCAAGTCTGAAAGACATCCTATGGTGCACCCACCCAGTTCCAATCCACATAGTCTGTCTGGGGAGGTGGGAACACCTCCCTGCAACAAGATCCCTATTGTCCAGCTGCCGTGGCTGGAATTCTGGCCAGCAACAGGTAGCCAGAGTTGTGTGGGTGGCGGGTAGCATCCATTTTGTACTACGTGTGCATTTTTAAATTGGTGTCAAAAATCTGCCGCTTTTACCATATCACCCCTCTAGCAGGGGGGAATCATGCCCTCACTCCCATGGCTGGATTGGGGGTATGATTCCTCGATGTTTGACACCAAAAATGACATGGTTCTGTGCAGCCACTCTCAAGTTATCACGTTATTGCGATTACTTATAATGCGGTTAAGAGTATATGGTATGGCTGCACTACAAAGAACCCAGCAATAGTTTTAACGTAGGTTGCAGAGGGGCCCTACTCAGATAGGGGTTCCCCCTCACACATATCTCAGCACCCTGCCTGTAGGATTAGCAAGGCCTGCCTTAGGGTTGACCTATGAGGATATATGTGTTGTATTTAGGTGGGGTACAGGATACCTATATTCCCGTAAGGGGTGCAAGCACCACCTTACCCAGACTACAGTAGTGGTCTGGTGGTGTCAGTTTGTATGGCTGTTCCAGGGGTGGCACAATAAGTGCTGCAGCCCCTGATAGGCCTCTGAGGGACCCATGCCCTGGGTACCTAGGGTACCATCTACAAGGGGCTGATAGGGTGTCCTCAGTATCCAATTGGTATGTACCTAGGGTACTCACATCAGTTTAGAGAGGAAGCAGATAGGCTGGGGTCCTGGATAGCAGGGCCACAGCCTGGCTAGAGTCAGAAAACAGTCAAAACATCAGCAAAAAGTTGGGGGCAACTATGCAGTCGATGCCACTCACCTACATAACCCCCCCCCCCCAAACGCAGGGACATTAAACTAACCTTGATCAGTTGAGTCTTCATGTTGTAAGTGGAAATATCTGGAGAGGCCATCTGCATTGGCCTGTAGGGAAATGGACCACCTGAGTAGTTTGGGGTTTTCATCCTTCATCTGTTTTAGCCATAGGAGGGGCTTGTGGTCGGTTTGAACAATGAAGTGAGTGCCAAACAAGTATGGCCTCAGCTTCTTCAAGGCCCAGGCCACATCAAAAGGCCTCCCTCTCTATGGCTGACCAACGTTTCTCTCTGGGGGTCAACCTTCTGCTAATAAAAGCTACTGGTTGATCCTGGCCCTCTTCGTTCAGTTGTGATAATACAGCACCTACCCCCACCTCAGATGCATCAGTTTAAACTATGAATTCTTTGGAGTAGTTGGGGCTTTGGAGCACTGGAGCAGAGCTCATGGCCTGTTTTAGGTCATCAAAAGCTTTCTGACAGCTGACAGTCCACTGAACCTTTTTGGCCATCCTCTTAGAGGTTAAGCCATTTAAGGGGGTCACAATGGATCCATATCCCTTTACAAATCTTCTGTAGTAACCAGTCAGGCCTATGAAAGCTCGGACCTGAGTCTGGGTGGTTGGAGCAACCCAGTCCATGATGGTCTGGATCTTGCTCTTTAGTGGTTGAACCTGGCCTCCACCTACAAGGTGGCCCAGGTACACAACCTGACTCTGCCCAATCTGGCACTTGGTAGCCTTGATAGTGAGTCCTGCCTTTTGCAGGGCTTCCAAAACTTTCCTCAGGTGGTTCAGGTGATCCTCCCAGGTGGAGCTGAAGACAGCAATATCATCTAGATATGCTGCACTAAAGTCATCCAGGCCTGTGAGGACTTGGTTCACCAACCTTTGAAAAGTGGCAGGTGCATTTTTCAAACCAAAGGGCATTACAATAAATTGATAGTGCCCACCAGGGGTTGAGAATGCTGTTTTGGCTTTTGCAGATTCAGCTAACCTTATCTGCCAGCTGTCAGATCAAATGTGCTCAGATATTTGGCTGAGGCCAACCTATCTATGAGCTCATCTGCTCTGGGAATGGGATGTGCATCAGTCCTAGTGACTGCATTGAGTCCCCTGTAGTCTACACAGAACCTCATCTCAGTTCAGTTCAGTTCATAAGGCTTTATTCGGAGCTTAAAAACAAAGTCCATAAAAGCACAACATACATAAAAACTTCATCATTTTAACAATCAAACATATAAATACTTTAAAACAGTTTAAAATGACAGATTAGGCCTCGCTTTAATAGCCCGTAAAAGGAAGGTGGCAGTGAAAAAACATACATCAGGTGACGGGTTAAATAACAGATTCATAGTGTCTTTTACAGTCCTGACTCCATATTTCCTAAAAACAGGTTTTAAAAAAGCTGATCGGAAATTTCCGTAAAATGAGCAGAACAGTAAGAAGTGTACAGTACTTTGTGCGGTAATATTGTCACATGGGCAAGGACCTGTCGGGTGTTTCTTAATGCTTGGAAATGCGACCAGATGATGAACAATACCAAAACGGAGTCTTGTCAGAACAAATCGATGGGAGGATCTAGAAACAAAACTCAGATACGGTTGAAACCCTATCGTTTCACTAAAACTTCCATAAAAACGACAGGTTGTTAAATTACCACTGGTCCTCCCACGCTTCTCATTCCTGTGGTTCATAAAAGTAGATTTCAACTCATTTTTGGTAAAACAAGAGGCTGCATGATGATCCTCTAATACATTAAGATCATAGTACTGACATTGCTCGCATTGGTCACTTGGTAAGTTTCCCCAAGTATGATTTGGCTAGGATCCACAAGGTCCTTAGTCACCATGGTGACACTAGCCCCTGTGTCCCTGTATACTAGAGACTCCCTTCCATTTATCCTAGGCTGTTGTTTGTATTTGCCCAGACCACTGGGACTCAGAAATAGGGACAGGTCCCCATCACAAACTAGCTCAGCCTGAGTAGGTGTTCTGACTAGGCCAGAGTCCTCTCCAGATCCCAGGGTCAACCCTACTATACCCTTGTTCTGTGTACCACCACCTATAGCTGGACTAGGGGGAACAGGTGCCTTAGGGGCAGGTGTAGTGGTACTGGTGGAGTCTTTGGCCTTGTTACAGTCTGAAGTTCAATGGGTTTTCTGCTAACAGTTTTTACACCATGGCTTCCTTGGCTGTTTGGCTTTGTTAGATTGGGAATTTTCTGATGCTGCTTTTTGGGGGCCTGTTGAAGACTGCTGGTCTTTTCCCTTTTCCCCACCCTTCTCAGAGTTTTTGGCATCTTCCTTTTTAGTTGCACCCCCCGAGGGCTGGACATTCTGCTTGATCCTGGTTTTGACCCATTTGTCTGCCTTCTTTCCCAATTCGTGGGGAGAGGTCAGATCTGAGTCCACCAGGTGCTGATGCAATAGTTGATTCTGACAGTTATTAAGAATCTGCTCGCTCATGATGAGATTGTACAATCCTTGATAATCATTTACTTTACTGCCATTTAACCAACCTTCCAGAGCCTTGGTAGCACAATCTACAAAGTCTACCCAATCTTGATTTTGTGCTTTCTGGGTATCTCTGAACTGTAACCTGTATTGATCAGTGGTTAGACCAAACCCATCTATCAAAGCACTTCTCAAGATATAATAATCATCTGCATCCTCTTCCCTAACAGAGAGGAGCTTGTCTCTTCCTTTGTCAGCAAAGGAGAGCCATAAGATTGCTGCCCACTGATCTACTGGGACCCTTTGAACTTTACAGGCCCTTTCAAGTTCAGTGATCCATTTATGGATGTCATCCCCTGTCTGATAGGGGGGCACAATCTTATGCAGGTTCCTATGGTCAGGAGCTTTCTCTCTAACTCTAGGGGTATTATTACTGCCACCAGGGGTCTCTAGACCCCACTTTCTTGAAGCTTTCTGAAGCTCCAGGGACTCCCTGTCTAATGCTAACTGTTCTCTCCTGAGCTGAAGCTTAGCTTGCTCAAACTGGATCAGTCTGCATTTCCTCTCTTGGGAGGAGTCTCGTCTCTGAGAAGAGGCAGAGGTCCTTTTGGATCTCCCAGAATGGGCAGACTCCTCTGAGGGGGATCTGTTACTTCTGTTTGGATCCACCACTCTCCCATTAGGGATGGAGGGGGTACCCCTTGGGCCTCCACCTCCATGTATAGAGTGGTCTGTTTCTTCCAGGTCAAGTTCATTATCCTCTTCCTGGTCCTCATCAGAGTCCACCACCTGGGTGTCCTCTTCTGTGGGATGCCCACCCAACCTGTCTACCCCATCTAACACTAGAGTCTGCTTGAAGTCTGCAAGGAGCAGAATTTCTCTGAGACGTTGTGTGTTGGCACCTTTGGTTGTCTTCAAATGTCTAGCAGTGCATATCTCCCTAAGCTCAGCAAAAGTGAGATTGTCATACCTGTCGACTGGGACCTTTGAAGGTCCTTCCAGGGCCTTATGGGCTCCTGATCCTGAAGACATTTCTAGTGTAGTGGATTGTTGCATCTACCTACACTAGGTGTGGCCTACTGAACCCTTTTCTTGAGTTGTAGTCAAGGTGTGCTAAGCCTTCTACACACAACTCCTAAGTTCAGTAGAACTTATTGTATTCTAATCTGAATTTATATGTACCTTTAGTACCAAAGTGGCTTTCACTTTAGAAATTCAATTTGTTATCTGGTAAAACAATGGCAAGCTTGAATCCAACCGCTGCACACCAATGTGAGAAGTTGGCCTGGCATATGCTGTCCACTAGTTATAGGGGACACCTTGCACCAGTCCAATTCGACTCTTAAGGTAATAGGTTAAAAGACAACCTTTAAAGAAAGCTATCCTAGTGGTAGCTGTGGAGAGCATCCTTCAGGCTAAGTCTTGAAGGAGTGTTAAGCTTATTGTTTTACCATGGATAACCTCTTAAATGATCAAATGAAAGAGTAGTTGTTATGATGAAGACGCCTTATAAGGTAAGACAAGTTTATTAAGTCACCAACAACGAAGTCCAGAGCCTCTCACACAAAACACTCTCAGGAGGCTGCAGTAGAACGTTGATAGCAGGGAAGGGAAATACCAAGAGGAGGAATGGAAGGGGGGGCGGGACAAACCAAGATTACAACACATCTCCCTGGGCAACTGAAACCAACAAAGCACAGGGTAAAAGAGGTAACGGATAACACACATTAAGTAATAACATAGTCTTTGTGCCAAACAGGACTTGTGGTGTTTCTTGTGGAACTGCGGACACTGTCCTGGTTACTAGGTAAAGGTGCATCAGTTCTACCATTATTTCGTGGAGGGTTATATTTTACCACTCTGTCCATACCCCATGTTTGTCCATTATCCAAATGGACAACATTTCTTCCAACACTTGCAATCTTGATAGGCTCAGAAAATCTGGAAGAACTCCTTCTTCTAGCTGGTGGTAAGTCTATACGGACCCAGTCACCTGATTCCATTGAAGGTACCTTGACGCTCTTTTTCTGGTCATACCTCAATTTATACTTCTCCTGCTGCTTTCCAATTTTACTCGCGATGTCCAACCTGTCTATGTTGCAGTTGTAGGTATTACACAACCACCCTGCTGTGAGATTGGTTTTAGGTTTCCTTCCTTTCAACAACACAAATGGTGATATATATGTGACTGTGTTGGGTGCCGTTCTGTACGACCATATCATTTCCTGTAGAGCATGTTTAGCAGCAATACCAGTGGCCTCTGCTCTTTGTATGCACTCTTTAATGACTCTGTTCATCCGTTCCACTAGTCCATTGGTTCTCGGACAATACAACGCTGTTTTCAAATGGCTGATGCGTAGGTCCGACAAAAATTTCTTCATCAATTCTGAAGTAAACTGGACTCCATTGTCCGTCACAATGGCATCCGGTATTCCCTCTTCATAAAAAGTTTCCCTTAAGAACTGGATTAGGATCTTGGTATCAATCATATTCACCCATTTGGTTACCACCCATCTTGAGTGATAGTCTATAAGGACCAGGATAAAACGGTCTGTGGCTTGTTTTAGATTCAACGGCCCAATAATGTCTAATGCCAGTTTGGACCATGGACGGTCAGGAACCTCAACCGGTGATAGAGGAGGTTTCCTCGTAGACAGAGTCTTGTCACTCTTGGCACATTCCATACAATCTTTTACTACTTCCTCTACCCTTCTGTCCATGCTAGGCCACCAGTAACCTTCTCTTACTTTATTTTTTGTTAAGCTCCGCCCTAGATGACCCACATGTGCTAGGGTTATGATTTTGTTCCTCATACCTTCAGGGGGTACGATTTTCTCCCCCCTATATATAGTTCCATTGATTTCAACCATTTCATGCCTAACTTCCCAGAATTTTCCAACCAGGTCAGTTAACATGTTCTTTTGCTCTGGCCAACCCTTACGGATGAGTTCTTTTACTGTGTTTAATGTGTTGTCAAGTTCTTGTTGTTCTTCCCACTCTTCCTTAGTCAAACCTGTTATCTCTAACACTACTACATCACTCCCTTCCTCCTTCACCTCATCAATAACCTTCAAAGGGGAACGAGACAGGAAGTCAGCAATTACATTGGTTCTCCCTGGTACATATTCTACTTTGAAATTGAACCCTTCTAAACCTATCATCCATTTAGCTATCCTCGGGGTTAACCTAGCAGAACCTTTGGTCGTGAATACGTATGTGAGTGGTTTGTGATTCGTCTTGATAGTAAACGGTATCCCCCAAAGGAAGAATTTAAAATGGTTTGCGGCCCAAAAACAAGCCAACGCTTCCTTCTCGATGACCGAGTAGTTTTGTTCAGCACCTTTTAGGGTTCTAGATGCAAAAGCTATCACTTGCTCAGTGTTTCCTACTTTCTGGGTAAGACTGGCTCCCAACCCTTTATTGCTGGCATCCGTGGAAAGGTAAGTGGTTTTTCGTGGGATCAAACCTACCCAGGAAAGGAGCTTGGGTAATGCAATTTTTTATATCTGCAAGAGCTTCCTTGCAGTTTTCATTCCACACAAATGGTGTTTTATTTTTAAGAAGGTTCCTTAACGGTTCTATTCTGCTGGCATAATTTTGAATGAATTTAGCATAATATTCGGTTAACCCTAGAAATGATTTCAATTCCTCTACATTGGTGGGAGCAGCTGCTTCCAGTATTGCTTCCACCAAATTCATTTTGGGTTTGATACCTTCACTGGAAATGGTGTGTCCTAAATACTCCACAGACTTTACACCTATTTGGCATTTGTCTCTTTTTAAAGTAAGACCTGCTTGGCTCAATTTTTCCAGGGTAATCCTCAACCTGTTATTGTGTTCCAAATCATTTTTACCAAAAATCAAAATATCGTCCTGAAAGCACATCGTGCCTGGTACATCCTTGGTACATCCTGCATGATTCTTTGAAATGCAGCTGCCGCTGAGGCTAGCCCAAAAGGCTTCTGGAGATACTGAAACGCCCCTTGCGGTGTAACAAAAGAGGTTAGATGTCTGCACTCTGGATGTAACTCTACCTGATGGTAAGCTGATGATAAATCAAGGACACTAAAATGACTGGCATCTTTAATTAATGTGAGAATTTCATGTATTCTGGGTAGCGGGTGCCTATCTACCCAAATTTCTTTATTTAAGTCCCTAAGATCAATGCAAAGTCTAATTTTTGCTGGCAGCCTTGGACGTGATTACAATGGGAGATAACCATTGGGAACACTCAATGGGTTCTATGACCCCTAACTCAAGCAGTCTGTTTAGTTCTTTTTGTAACGGTTTGTGCATTAAATGAGGAATAGGTCTCACTTTATGTGCAATGGCTTTGGCCTTGTCTTTAAGTTTTATACAATGCTGGTAGTTCTTAAGTAGGCCTAATTTATTTGTGAAAACCTCCGGGAATTCTTCACAGATAACTTGTCCACACACTGATCAATCCACTAATAAGACTTGGTCCGTGCTGTTAGGATCTAGCTTCATACCTAGGTCTTTTTGATGTCTCCAACCAATTAAATTAGACCCTTTCTCTGATACATAGATTTTCCCAACCGTGCTTCTGCCTTTGTACTCAATTCTCATGGTAGTCATCCCCAGCAGCGAGATAGGGTCTCCCCCATACCCTCTGGGTTTTATATCAGCTTCCTCAAGAGTTCCTAATTTATTGGGAAATAATCCTTCAAATACTTTGCCATCTAACAAAGTGTATGGGGAACATGAGTCTGCAAAGACTTTTACCAACTTGTTGTCTACAGTGATAGTGCATTCCGGAAATTTAACCCCTTGCATGCCCGCCCCTTTCCCCGCCCAGTGCCGCACCTTTCATTAGCGGGCGGAGTTCATGACGAGCTGGACTCGTCATGGGCACAGCGCCACCACAGCCCATGACGAGTCCAGCTCGTCATGGGCATTGAAGGGGTTAACTGTACTATCCTTGTCTTCAACCTGAACAATCAACTTATTGTCAGGAGGTACATTTTCTGACTCAATCAAGGAAACTCTCCTAGAATTCTCATTACATACCCTGGCTATGTGTCCTTTCTTGCCACAATTATGGCATGTAGCACTCCTGGCAGGGCAGAAAGGACTATTTGCTAAATGTGCAGGGTTACCACATCTGTAACATTTAATTTTGACACTTGCAGTTATCATACTTTTTTGTTTAACCTCCTTTTCCTTTGATCTATCTTGCTTGACAATAGCATTCACTTCTTGACATTTGCCATCATCCCCCACATTAATTTATTTTATACACTCCGCTGTATGTTCAACACTCAAGGCTATTTCCACTGCTTGTTTAAGATCAGGATTCCCTGTCAACAGTTTCTCTTGCATTTTATGGTTGTTAGTACACCTGACCAACTGGTCTCTGATGAGCGAGTCAGTTAGCCCTTCGAACTCACAAGTGTTGGATAACCCCTTAAAAGCTGCAATGTACGATTTGACTTTTTCACTCTTGCCTTGAGATCTTGAGAAAAATTTATGTCTCTCCAATACCACATTTATGGCTTTACCAAACTGTTTCTCTAACTTATTCATCGTAGCCAAATACACATTGAAATCACCCTCACTACCTCCTTCCTCTTCAGTATCAGGTCCTTCCAAATTGTTATAAATTTTCCTACCCTCTACTCCTAAATTATGTAGCAAAATATGTTGTTTCCGGAAATTAGAAAATGTTTCTCCTCCTATCGCAATTAAATAAGACTCAAATATGACTCTCCAATCTTTCCAACATATGGCAGGATCCCCTTCTTCATTCAGAAAAGACGGAGGTAACGCCATATTTAATGCAGCCATTCTGGGTGACCCTGACTAGAACACACACCACAAGGATAAAGAACTAGGTGAAAATATAACCTAAAAAGTAAATAGTATTTCACAATGCATAAATGGAAAGACATTTTTTTTTTTTTTTTCAAGTGCCACTAGATGTGAGAAAGTCTTGTTTGAGACAATATACAGAGTGGTAGGATGACCCTCCAAAATTTGCATAAGCTACACAGATATGATAGGCAAAAACGCATCTGCGCCTATCAGCGTGTGGGCAAGGTCACAATCCAATAAGGACTTTGAGTTTCCGCTAGAAAAAGCGAAAAAAACTATGCCCATCAACGTAGAGAAACTCTGAAGAAACTGAGTAATAGAAATTGAAATAGTTTTACTTGACGAAAATAGCAGCTGACAGGGCGAAGAATCTGCTGAAAGGAAACATGAGCCACACGGGGCGCTCACTGACGAAGAAATCTCCTAAGAGGTACCCTCTGCCGCCCTGAGCACAGAAACCTCTACAGAAAAATGTGGCCGAAAAATGAAGGAGGAGCACACCGTTGAAAGAGGAGAGCCCCGTTGCCTTGATCCTCACACCAATTATAACGGCTCACACACGGCAGCACTTCAAGCAAATCCTTGCGCCCGCAAGGAGAACTGGAACAGGAACAGGTTCTCTGCCGCTAACGTGATTTCACGGCTCCACTGTCCGGAGCAACGCCAACAGGGCAAGACCAGCAAGGGGAAATGACCAAAAGGAGCAATCCGGTGAGGCACAACCTCCAAGACTGTGGAGCCTGAACACCGTCGCTGTATCTCCTGTGACTGGAATGCACGAGCAGCGCCAACGGAACATGAAAGCCGAGAAGGAGCACTACCAGTAGATCAAATCCGGTGAGGCACAACTATAAAGTCGCATATAACACCCTCGCTGAACAGCTACACAGCCAACAGCACAGCGCCAATCTGTCGCTTGGATTCAGGGCAGATACACTCACTTGACTGGATGGAAGACCGGGAACCTCGAAAGTATTTTAACATGCCTCACAGGAACCTTCGGTGATGTGCGAAAATCCTTCAAGACAGGAACCAACTGCGAAAGGATGGACAGAGGAATGCTGATCAGCTGGGGATGGTGGTGCACTGCCCCCACGCAGTGTTCGTCGCCAGTGTTATGATGAAGACGCCTTATAAGGTAAGACAAGTTTATTAAGTCACCACCAACGAAGTCCAGAGCCTCTCACACAAAACACTCTCAGGAGGCTGCAGTAGAACGTTGACAGCAGGTCCACACAGATATATATTCAAAATATATGTATTTATTCTAAGAACAAATCCCTTTAGTCTCCTATGAGGCTGGAGGTAAAGATACAATTCAATAAAGCATTTAAACAACAATAAATAGCACTGGAATCACAGGGCCCCAGGGGGGGACCAAACCATATATTAAAGTGGTATAAGAACCACAACTGATCTGCAGACAGTGCCTAGGGCACTCAGGGTCGCTGGCCCCTTACGAAACCACCCAAGGTAGTGAGGAAGGGGACCCACGGGAGATGGGTGCAGTGTGTAAACTACAGTCGGGATCTCTATTAAACCCTATGGGAAATGTCGCGGTTGGAAATTACAAGAATCTGGACACTTCTAGCAGGAGTTCAAGTTCAGGAGCTTAGAGTTAAGCTTTTGGAGGGCCCACACCCACGACAGTACCGAGGTACCACTGTTACCTGCCTCAGGGAAACCGGGTGCATAGGTCATTTTCGATGTCGGGTCGCGATCTCGTTTTCAATGTAAAAAGGTGAAGAACTGCTGCTGGCGTGAAGCGTCGTCGATGTCGTGCAGATTGAAGATGTAGATCTTGAAGGAAAGGACCTGAAAGCAGAGGGGACAGAGTCGGGGTCACTAGCCAGTGACCAGGGAGCTCAGGAGAAAGAGCCCTTCAATGTCGGGTGCTTCCAGGTTGATGACGGGTAGCTTGGATCAACAGTCACGGGGTCCAGGAGGCTTCAAGGAAGGCCAGCTTCTGGAGGGCGACTGTCCCAAGAAGGATGAAGGCCGCTGCGGTGTTAGTGTCCGGATTGGATCCACTAAGCCTTGGCAACCGCAACCCACGCAAGGATCACGAAACAGCTACGGTGCAGACCCACGAGGTCTGAGCGAGGTCTCCAGCGAGGAGACTGTAGAGCAGGCCTGGAGCAACCAGTAAAGTAAAGATTGACCTCCGCTAGGGCCCACCAGTCGAGAGACAAGGGACCGTGGGAGGCGGCAATTTGGAGTGTGTAAAGATGAGCCCACGGGTCGCCGGAGCGGGCTGGAGCATCGTCCTTTGGCACAAGTAATGCTGAGAGGTTGGCTCAATGATCGGCCAAAGCACAACTTCCCCACTGGTCGGGGTCGTGTGCTGTGCAAGAGGTGGCCGGTGTCCTGGGGTATTGGGGATCTCGGCACCCACGGGGTCCACGGTGCTGAGCTTTGCTGTGCACACTCACTGGCCTCTGGGATGCTTGGAAACCCACCTCAGGGTAGGTAGAAGTCTTCGATGTCCGTAGGAGCAGCGGAGTTCCAACCGGGTCATTTGCAGTGTTTCAGGTGCCTGCCAATCTGAGGCTCTGGGGACCCTGCACCCACCTTTATCCAGAGATTAGGGGAGTGTCTGAATCAGAGCCCACCAATGAAAGTTCAGGCGGGAAAGGGTGGCTACACCCTCTCCCCTTTGTGTGTTTTCCCGCCTGGACAGGGGACAGGATGCCCCTGAACCGGTTTGAGGCGGTGTAGGCACTGGAGAAGCCTACGTGCAAGTCTGAAAGACATCCTATGGTGCACCCACCCAGTTCCAATCCTCATAGTCTGTCTGGGGAGGCGGGAACACCTCCCTGCAACAAGATCCCTATTGTCCAGCTGCCGTGGCTGGAGTTCTGCCCAGCAACAGGCAGCCAGAGTTGTGTGTGTGGCGGGTAGCATCCATTTTGTACTACGTGTGCACTTTTAAATTGGTGTCTAAAATCTGCCGCTTTTACCATATCACCCTTCTAGCAGGGGGGAATCATGCCCTCACTCCCATGGCTGGATTGGGGGTATGATTCTTCGATGTTTGACACCAAACATGACATGGTTCTGTGCAGCCACTCTCAAGTTATCACGTTATTGCTATTACTTATAATGCGGTTAAGAGTATATGGTATGGCTGCACTACAAAAAACCCAGCAATAGTTTTAACGAAGGTTGCAGAGGGGCCCTACTCAGGTAGGGGTTCCCCCTCACACATATCTCAGCACCCTGCCTTGTAGGATTAGCAAGGCCTGCCTTAGGAGTGACCTATGAGGATATATGTGTTGTATTTAGGTGGGATACAGGATACCTATATCCCTGTAAGGGATGCAAGCACCACCTTACCCAGACTACAGTAGTGGTCTGGTGGTGTCAGTTTGTATGGCTGTCCGAGGGGTGGCACAATAAGTGCTGCAGCCCCTGGTAGGCCTCTGAGGGACCCATGCTCTGGGTACTTAGGGTACCATCTAAAAGGGGCTGATAGGGTGTCCTCAGTATCCAATTGGTATGTACCCAGGGTACTCACATCAGTTTAGAGAGGAAGCAGGTAGGCTGGGGTCCTGGATAGCAGGGCCACAGCCTGGCTAGAGTCAGGAAACTGTCAAAACATCAGCAAAAAGTTGGGGGCAACTATGCAGTTGATGCCACTCTCCTACAGTTAGCCTACACATATAGCTGCTTTTGCTACTTACCTCTAGAATAGGGAGCATTCCATACTATTTCAAATTCCTGTCATTCAAGCTTTCAGGGGAGGCCTTAAAAGAGGTGTGCCACCTGCTCCTCTCTGGAACCTCAATGTTGTTCTTTCACTACAATTGGATCATTATATTCTTGCCCTTGACAGTTCATCTTTTGGAAAGGAGCTATTACACGTTTAAGGCATATCAGTGAGCTGCAAGATCTTACTTTACAAGAGCCCATCGTTCAGGTGCATAGCGACAGGGTTGTTCTCGGAACTAACTCTAAGTTCATCCACGGGGGTCATATTTCCTCTCCACCTCAACCGAACAATCAAGCTCCCAGTCGTTTTCACCCACTTAGATTGTATAGCTGAAAGAGCTTTTCATACATTAGTTGTTAAATGAACTCTAATGTACTTTATTGACCAAACTAAACGTTTAAAACTGTTTTACCCAGCTTTCCATAAAACAGTAAAAATCCTCCTCTGTGTGGATGGTTCAATCGAACAGTTAGTTAATGTTGCTTTATTCGATAAAAAATACCATAAAAGCATTCTACATCATACATACAAGACACAAGAGCTACAATTTATAAAAATGAGTTATAGATATAATAATTATTCAATAAATTTGTCCATCTAAAACTTTATGTCACAAAATATATAAAAATTCATAGGAGTAAAACAATAAAACAGAACATCCTGGTAATTCTAGTTTAGCAGCGTAACATTATCACTCCAGAAGACTTTCCTTAAGTATTTTTTTTCGCTTATTCCATGCACAACCTAGAAACTTTGCCACCCCGCAGATCAGAGATGGAGTGCCGTCTGTTCTTAGAATTCGGATGGCAACATCATTTTTTGTTGTACCAAGGTTTCTGCAAATTGGTTTTAGCCATCTGGCCCTTGCCAGTTTGTATACAGGGCAAGCAAAAAGGAAATGAGCTGTGCTTTCCTCCGGGGCTGGGCAACATGGGCATGATTGTGCTGAAGATTTTGGAGGATTCCATTTGGCTGTGAACTAATTTACGGGTAGGGACCCTAACCTAAATTGGATATAAAGAGTTCTGTCTCTTGGGACTTGAATAAAGTCCATATATGGTTCAAAAGAACTAAATTGTTTGTGCAAGAAGAACTCCTCGGTTAGTCTTCCCATATGCGGATTTCTTAACTCCCGATCACCTACCCAGTTCCAGTAAAGTATTTTAAGCTCCTCTTTTGCCGGAGGGATCTGACTTGCCCATGCCCCGGACAGCCCTAGATCAATTGGTAATATCTTGAGGTTTGCCAGCCATTTGACTTTGTTGCCTAGGTCGAGTGCAAGGACCTCTGAGAGTGCTACTGCATATCTAGAGAGCTCCCGCGTCCGCCGTAGGCGTGCCCAGAAGAACAAGGGACGGGACCTGGCAATATCACTAAAGGAGCACCTGCCCATGTCGCACAAGCTGCCATATTGACTTTTTTAAGAACAAACTGTACTCATGACACCAAAATCTGTCCTCGCCTCAAAACCTGCCCACCACACCCCTCCTGAAAAAAATCAGGGAACTTTTCTTGTTTATTATCGTTTTATTGTAATAAGCAGAACATATGCAGAATACAAACCACACAGCAAGTAGAGAGATCATACTGCCACACAGTAAGCCATTAACCCGTTACACACAGTAAGGCACATCAATGCAATACAGTTAGGCATCCTCGCATAGCCGGACAATAGGCATCCCCCAAGATTCTAACCACTCCCAATGTCCGCTTAATAGGCTCACACCCCAATCCCACTTTCCAAGCAGCAGTCTGGGGTGGAACTAGTGCATCTAGCCTGAGCCCCGGGCAGGCTCAGTCCAGCAGGGGCTAAGAGCAACACAAGAAGAGGCATCTTTCGTGTCACACAGGTCTGCAGCCTGTTGCGCAAACAGAAAAGTCACCAATGTAGCCCACACAGTTCAAGCCAAGGTATCAATCTGAGACTTAGGGCATCTAGGGCGGGGATACAAGGCAGTGGGAAAGGGGATAGGGAGCCACCAGGTCATGTTTGGCGCAGGGTGGGGCTAAAACTGTGTAGGGTGTACACAATAATAGACAAATTGCGATTGAGCACAGTGAAAGTAGAGATCCATATACAGGGCGCAATGCCCGCCCTGTTCAAAGGGAAGTGTCAACACCTCCCATGCCACCAGAGGCTGGCCACCCACCTATGCCAACACTATCAGCTGCGATCTGATTTTTCAGCTAAAATGCACTGTCAGGGGCATTTGAAGGTTGATAAACAAGTAAAGGAGCTTGGGGAGGACTGCCATCCTGGTCAATGCTGTCTGATCCATTAGCGACAACGGCAGTCTCCTCCATGCTGTCACTCTGTTTTCCAGTCAAGCCATCAGCCTCTCATAGTTTATCCACCACAGTTCATGCAAGTTCCAACTGAGCCATACCCCCCAGGCACCAAACTGGTTCCCACGCTCATGTAAGAGGGTACTCCAAGTCAAAGGGTTGTGTTGCGTCTACCAGTTTGTGGTAATGCTGGCATGGCCACTAAACTGGACCAGTTCACGAATAAGGGGCTCCGTGATAGTTTGGTGGTTTCTAACATGAAGTGTAACATTCTCTGTATACATTGAGACCAGAATTTTCTAAGGAGTAAATGCGAGACCCTGGCAAGAGTGGTGTTGTCTCAAGCCAGCAGCTAGGGGCTCCATTGCAATGGCAAAGAGGATGGGCAACTGGGGGCAGCCCTGCCATGTCCCTCTTGAGATCTCAAAGGAGGGAGTCTTCACACCATTGACGTAAAGACGAGCCTTGGGTTTGGCATAGAGCAATTTAATAAGGCGCAGGGAAGTGTCATCAACCCCAATATGGGTTAAGAGGTAAAAGAGGTAAGGCCACTGAAGCGAGCTAAATGCCCTAGTGGCATCAAGAAGCACTGCTACGGCCCTGGGATGAGGGTCAACTGAAGGCAGGAGGGCAAAAAAGGTGCGCAGGTTATGAGCTGTGGAGCGTCCGGGCACAAAGTTCTTCTGGTCCAGGCGGACAATAGTAGACAGCAAGGGATTAGTTGTGAGGCAATCAGTTTATCCAATATTTTATTGTCCACATTTATCATAGAAAGTGGCCTATATGAATCAGTGTTGGAAAGCTTTACCAGGCTTCAGAATGGTGACGATGAGTGCCTCTTGCAGGGATGGTGGGAGCACGCGGCATGAAAGGATTCCTTGTTCATGGCATACAGATAGGGAGCCACAAGAGGGGAATTGTGTTTTATTAAAGGCTGCCGTAAGGCCATCCAAAACAGATGCCTTTTCCCCATGCAACCCATTGATAACCTGTATGATATCCTCAACTGTATAGGGTTTATTGAGGAACCTGCGATACCCATCCTCCAACCAAAGGAGCTGGATAGTGTCCGTGTAGGCACTCATGTGTTAGGGGGCCAGCATCAGCGTGAACAAGTACAACCTAGTATAAAATATGGTAATGATACATTTTATGTCTTTGCCTCTTGTTTGTGCAATCCATTCATTATGCATTAGTTCAATTATATGGTCACTTGCCCAGGGTTTATGCAGCCGTCCCAATAGGGTCCGTTCCGATCTTTCCCTTTCCCCGTATCGCCAAGCGACTGCTTTCTTCCCAAGGTAGTGCGTCTGGTGGGCTGCTGCCTGGTCATATTCTGAAAGCTACTCCTAGGTGATGCCAGCACTGTCGTGCTATTAGTAGCAAAGAATTGGAGCTCTAAGGTGCAAATATCAGCCTCAATCTGCTCTAGATCCCTCCTCAACGTCTGAAGGATGCCAGCCTGCTTGGCTATGTATGTCTCTCGTATCACTATTTTAAATGCTTCCCAGAGCGTAGATGGGGAGTCAACATAGTGCACATTATGCTCAAAGTACTCAAGGATTGCTGTCTTGATGTCAGCACTAAAAATTGATCCCTGAGTGCATTTGGGGGGAAGCCTCCAAGTGAACGCGTGTGAGGCAAATGCCGGGAGGGGGAGCCCTCTCCAGAAGAACGGGAGCGTGGTCTGAAATCGTCCTAAGAAGGTGGGCAACTTTGGTAGCCCATAATGCTGCATCTCAGGTTACAAGCTTGTAGTCTATCCTTGCCAAGTGTTATGGGTGAATGTTATGCAGGTGCTCTCAGTGCTAGATGTATGCAGTGAGTGCCAAATATCCATGAGGTAATTGTTAGCAATGAGTGTGTATAGCAGTGCCCCTGCCCCTGGTGTGGGCAGCTGTAGTCATTCCACCTGTCCCCACACATGTCTATACTATGCTGTGAGTCCCCCCTGCACCGCCCTTGGATCCATGGTTCCCAGTAGTCGCTCACTAGACTTCAGCAAAGAAAAGGGGAACATCTGCTGTCAGAAGCTGGTCTGGTGTATGATGTAAACTTATGTAAGTGGACACCTTGCACCAGTCCAGACAACCCCAATCGTGATTCATGTGGTCTTGGACAACCTTAAAAAGTGTCATATACATGGAAAGAAGAAGCAGCCGGGTCACAGGAGACTGCACCACCAAAGTCAGTCACTAGTAGTATGCAATATTGCCCACCTCAAACGTTCTGCTGCCTGTAGAACGTGAATAAATACTTGAAAACAAATTGAATGAGAGGCAATATAATGGCACAGATAAGTCAAATACAACACAGAACAGATCAAAATAGAGATGTTTTATATCTTCCGTCTTTTATTGTTCTTGTTGTACTTCGTAAAAAACAGCCAGCCAACGCGTTTCGCCCAAACATGGGCTTCTTCAGGGCTGAAATGGCATATAATACAAAACCGTTCTTAAAAAGCAAACAAAGTAATCAAAACAGACAATCATTCTAAAATATCAAATGTGCATGAATGATAAACTGAGAGGAAGAAGCGAAAAAAACACCATCTTAACCATGTGGTTATAAAAGCAAACCACATTTCAGGAAAATGTGTGTTTGTCAGAAAAAGACCCTTGTGCGAAAGTATCACACCCGTGAAAAGAAAAGATACTTGAGAAATAAGTGACCCCTGTTCCACGCAATTCAAAAGATAACGTGAATACACCAAAAAAGAAGAAAAAAACGAGAAAACTAAATGCCTGTAGCCTGAGGTAAGCATGGCTACAGCACCAATGCGATAGTTATTAAAGCTTACCAAAATTATTGTGAGTATAGGATATTTCTTTTGATGATCAGCAAACAGAAAAACGTCAAATCCGTCAAGCTGTATTAGACAGAGAAGCCTTTCCTTAATGAGTAACCAGTACTAAAATGCCAAGAAAGTCACGGATTGTAAAACCAATATAAGCAAGAAAAACATACCTAATGTGTAACGACAATGAGACTCAACGACCTCAGAGACCCAAGAGTAAACGATCTCTGTCTGAGGTCTTAATCTGTAAGAAAAACAGTCTCAGATCAATAGTCGCACTCTCATAAATCATGAAACATTAAGCAGCTACAGATTGTGCATTCCGCCCTTCATGTTATCCAATTAAAATGTCCTAAAGTATACCAAGCACTCTGATCGAATATCCTAAACCCATAGTTACGCAAAAAAACATTGAATACCAAAGAGAACACAGTGAAACACAAAACAAAAGAGAAAAAAGACAAAAAAAAAAAAACTGCCCGCAACTGAGGTCGGGCTTCACAACAAGCGACGCTAATCCAAAACAACTTCTAACATGTTTAAAACTGATCGAAAAACAGCACATTCACATCCAAAACGAACACTGTCATACTGTGGTGACTGAATCACCAATGAACAAACACTGAATGGCACAAACACAAAATCAAGAAAGCAACAAGCAACAAACAGCAAATGGCACCCGTCTACTGTGTTGGCATCCATGCCACACAAAAGTTATTCACCAATAACGGGGAATACGTAAAATATACACACTGAAAAGAAAAACCACATTAGTGAAAAGTCGACCAGTCAAAGCCACATAATATTCACAACTCGACAACCCGTTCGCAATAAAGCAAGTGGGTGTCGGAACCTAAATTCAATAAGCACAACCTGCATTATAACTCACCGAACAGTGGTATTAGCCACGTCCAAAATAGAGTATCCGACACCGTCTCCGTACGTCGCGTCCCGTACCAAGACTGGCAAGTAGTAAAGGAAGTACTTTGCCGCACAGGGGCTTTTAAAACATCAAACGTCACCAAACCGCCAACCAGGAAGCAATTACGATAAAGCACTTCCGGGACAAACGGCTTGAAAGAGAGAAAAAACAACTAGAACGAGAATCAAAGTCGATCGCGAAACCACGCTTCCGGTGTCATGCCCGTAGTGAAAATTGATCACCAGACACTAATTCTATATTAGTTTTAAAGCGCCAAAGTCACAGGCACACCATGCTGCAGGTTATCGCCATGCTCGTGATACAAATATTGACCATCATCTATCAATCAATATCAAAGTAGTGAGTGCCAAATAGAAGGTACACGATATTGAATGCCCAAACTTTTATTAACTCAAAACAACACAATTACAAGCCCACATTACAAGTTGGGTGCCAGATATCAGTCACCAATAGATTCGAAAATACCAACTGAAGGATGCAAATTTTGACTACAAGAAGCTTTATTAAAGCGACACACAAAAGTCATCTAGCGTACAGATGACATAACATTTTTGATAAAAGCAATTAAGCTGATATTAAGTGCATAAAAACGGTGTAATACCAAATAGTAACAAATCCCTCAACCCTTGATAGATGTTAGTGGAAGAAATAAGCGTCTTCCTGTAAATATTACAATGTATTGAAATACATGTAATTTAGTTAAAAAACAAAAGTGTCATCTGGAAGCCAATAACAAGGGACTCTTTTTAATGAAAAACATTTTTTTTAAAAGGGTAAATAGTTACGCTATACTCATGAAATGGCAAAATACCACATCCACACAAATTCCTCTATCTTCACTTTGTTTAAAGCAGCACAAAAGAGCGTCTTGTTGTGAGGAATACTGTAAAACAGAAGCAGAGCACGAACTGCCCACCACCCAAAAGAAGAGAAATGGTGACCAGGCTTAGTAAAGTATACGTGAAAGGAGAGGAGACACAGAAAACATTGACAGATGCATCGCATTTTCGACATTGTCAATAATAGTGTTTTTAACTTAAGGTATAATACAATATTTCAAATTTTAGTAGAATGATTAGGAGCAGGAACCACTGGTGTCCAAAAAATTCTCAAAACATTGGGAGCAGCAGAGCCCAATACATGTATACTTGGAACAATCCTTTCCAAAGATTCTAAAATTTACCATGATGTCTAC
Organism: Triturus cristatus; assembly: GCF_964204655.1. NCBI lineage: Eukaryota > Metazoa > Chordata > Amphibia > Caudata > Salamandridae > Triturus > Triturus cristatus. The sequence continues at coordinate 823,426,381 of NC_140591.1, forward strand.
ATCCGAAATAGGTAAATAGAGGGCATAACATAAAGGCATAACCTGAAAGCACAGTGCATCCAAGAAATGCAGTACCGTATAGCAATAAACCAAGATTTCAACAGGAACACAATACAGGTTGATAATATTCAAAAACATGGACCTTCGAGCAATTGTCACACACAGATCAACATGTATATGTATAGGAACAGCAAAAGGAGACCAAACGTTAAATTATTTAAGGCCATGCATTATTTAAAGAAAGTAATGCAATTCCCTATCAGCATTAAGGCCCTCAAAAGACGAACGCAAAGTACAAATCCATCTGGCCTCCAGTTGTCTCAACTTGAGAGCCCTATCTCCACCCCTGCTATTATTTGTAACAGTGTCAATTCCATGGAATTTGAACCGAGCCCGGTCCACACCCACTGTACATTCATGCGAGACTAGGGCATAAGAAAGGTCCCCATTTAAGACAGCTCTTCGATGTTCCTGTATTCGAATCTTAAGTTGTCTAGTCACGGGTGTGATACTTTCGCACAAGGGTCTTTTTCTAACAAACACACATTTTCCTGAAATGTGGTTTGCTTTTATAACCACATGGTTAAGATGGTGTTTTTTTCGCTTCTTCCTCTCAGTTTATCATTCATGCACATTTGATATTTTAGAATGATTGTCTGTTTTGATTACTTTGTTTGCTTTTTAAGAACGGTTTTGTATTATATGCCATTTCAGCCCTGAAGAAGCCCATGTTTGGGCGAAACGCGTTGGCTGGCTGTTTTTTACGAAGTACAACAAGAACAATAAAAGACGGAAGATATAAAACATCTCTATTTTGATCTGTTCTGTGTTGTATTTGACTTATCTGTGCCATTATATTGCCTCTCATTCAATTTGTTTTCAACCTTAAAAAGTGGTAAGTAGTAGCTGTGGAGAGCAGCCTTCAGGCTTAGTCCAGAAGGAATGTAAAGCAGCTTGTTTTACCAGAATGCAATCTTGTAGTATAGATTTTGTTGGAACTGGCCCTTTTTGCAGGGTTATCCCCAAACTTTTTGCTTCTTCCTCCTCTAGTTTTTCTGACCTGTGGTTGTTGGCAATAGGACTCTGGGCACTTTACCACTGCTGATCAGTGTTAAAGTGCATATGCTCTCTGTTTAAAATATCATATTGATTGGATATACCTGATTGGCATATTTGTATCACCATGAAGTCCCTAGTAAAGTGCACTGTGTGTGCCAGGGCTGGTGATGACAGATGCTACTAGTGGGCCTGCAGCGCTGATTGCGCCACCCACGCGAGTAGCCCTAAAATGGTGTCTCAGGCCTGCCACCGCAGGCCTGCCTGCAGTCCCTGGACTGCCATGTCCTCCTGGCCAGTGTCCACACTGGCCGGGCCTAACCCTAGAAGCAAGGGTCCCTATTTGGTCTAAGGTACTTACCTTTGCCAACTAGAGACCCCCAGATCTAACATTGGTGGTCAGCGGTGCGGATTAGAACCAGTATTTGCACTTGACCTGCAGTGATTCTTTGTACATCACTAGTCTAGTTAGCAGCTACATATTGCACAAAATTTGAAACCTATTTTTGGAAGACCTAGGAAGCATCATGTCTCTGAATGGAGTAGGCGAGGAGATGGAATTGCAATTTGAAGTAAAGGACTTGCTCACATACAAAAAGGAGCAGCTGAAGCAATTCTGCAAGCAGCTTGGATGCCCAATGAAGGGCAGCGCTAACAAGGAAGAGCTACAGAAAGCTCTAAGGGCCTGGTGGGAGGCCAAAAATGTTGTAACAGAAGATGCTACTGGAGAGGATGGTACACAGGAGCATGGATTTGGATCCAATGATTTGCCAGTAAATGTGCCGCCTTCTAGGGCGGGCAGCACCCATTCCAGTAGGGGCCTTTCTCCAGAGGAGCTGGAGGAAAATCAGAGGATTAGGGCACATGAGATTGAACTTTTTAAGCTCAAAGCTCAAGCAGAAGAGAGAAAATTGCGCCTTGACAGTGAGGAGAAGGCGGTAAAGAGGAGGAATGCTCTCGCTTTGGAAGAGAGAAAACTCCAGTTGGCTCATGAGTTGAGGATGAGGGAGCTTGATTTGGAGCTCGAGATGATTGAGGCCATGAGTGTCTCAGCTGAAGAGGAAAAATGGGTAGCTCAAGAAGTGAGCTTTGCTGAGTTGGAGGTGGAGTCCAGCTCAGATGGTGGCAGCAAGATTGTGGTTTCTAGTGCTGAGAGAAAGGTACAAACACCCAGAGATGTGGCACCTGACTTGAAGGAGGGGGTTGACATACACCAGGGGGTTCAGGTTTATGATGTAGTTCCAGTGGGGGGCAGTGTCCCTGAAGTAGATTGGGGAACTGACGCAGGGGACCATATTCCTAGTGGTGGGAGGGACACTCTACTGACCCTAGATGAGAGGTACAGGGAGAGGGGTTCCCCCATGGTAAACACCTTGGTGTGTGAGTGTGAAGACCGCCCAGAAGAGTGTGAGTTGTGTGACAGAGACAGTCAGATACTGTCTTGCCAATCTCAGGAGAGTTGTGTGGGGTACTTGTGTGAGGCACTGGAGGGTGATGCAAAAGGTAGCTTGGTTAACAACTGTGGGGGGCTGTATGATTCATTTGTTGGAGAGCATATTTTAAGTCCCTGTTTTCCAGAGCTATGCCAACACCCATTGGAGTGTGAGTTCTCTGGTTCCAGAGACCTTGCGTTGGAGGCAGACCTTTGGGTGGATGCCAGAGGGTCTGAAGAGGCATTGGGGAGTGATCCCAAAAGAAGTGGCACAGATATCTTCCAGACCTGTGAGGTGGAAGAGGTTCAGTGTAGCCCAGTTAGGTCCCAGTGTAGTGGGAGGGGTGTAGGGGCTCACGTCCTGTCTCAGTGGAGAAGGTGTGAGTGTGGGACTGTGGGTCCCCAGGTGCCCGAAACCCAGTCTCAGGGCCTGTTGGGTTCCTTAAGGGAACACCAGGTTGGGGGCCTAGACAGTGCTAGTAGGCCATTTGAGGAGGATCTCCTAGTGTCAGGAGAACCTGGAGCCTCTGTAAACAGAGCTCCAGTGGTTCTGGTGTCTAGCGGTACCGCTCCAGTTGGGAGGGTGCAGAAGTCCAGACTGAGTGGTGAGAGGGGGATGTGTTCCCCAGTGGGAGAACCAGTGGGTCAGGGACCAGCCAGAAGGGCTGAGTCCCCTAGGAGTGACCATGGTAACACCACTTCTGTCCTGGGAGATCTTCGCGCACTGTCAGGTGGACAGGGGCCAGGAGACCTGCGCCAGGCAGACTGTCACGAGACACATGAGTCATGTGTCACCCTCGGGGAGATACTGTGTGAGTCCCCAGAAGTCCTGGCATGCCAGGCAGGTGTGCAGCCGCAGGGTTTAGTCCCTGGGTTGGGAGGCCAGGTTCAGGATCTGCCTGACCTGGAGGGAAGGACATCTGTAAGCAGTGTCCTGACCGGTTTGGCTTCCAGGGGTACCACTCCAGTGGGGAGTGTGCAGCATTCTGGAAGGGGGTGCAGAGGGAGGAAGTCCTCGCCTCTGACCCCGGTTCACCTGAAGGGTTTAGACCATAGGTTGGAGGGCCAGGTCCGGGGTGTCCCCCCTGACCTGGAATCCCAGTTGCAGGATAGAACCCCTGAACTGGTGGGCGAATGGTGCAGGACACCTGCCCCAGGTGCCCTAACTATTCTAGAAGGGGGTACTGCTCCAGTTGGGAGGGTACAGAGCCCCAAGGAAGAGGAGGACCGGGTATGGAAAGGCCCACCCCAGCCTCCTGTCCAGCCACCGGATACAGGCCCGGGGCTGGTGGGTCAGTGCCAGGTTGTCAGACCCGACCTGACAGGGAAGGGAGTGGACAAAGGGTGCCAAGCACCTGGGGCTGCTGCCCCCCACCCTCTGACGCCGAAAGGGTTTGAGGGCCCTGAGAGGCATAAGGCCTGGGTCTCATCCCTGACCACTGTCAGTGGTCACTGCGGCCTGCTGTCTGTCTGTTGGGACACACCTGTGAGCCAGTTAAGGCTAGGTGCTGCACAGGTGGTGTCCACAGGTGAAGAGAAGGGTTCCACATGGGTTGGCTTGGTGGACCCTGAGAGTATGGATGAAGAGATCCAACCGGGTTCAGGAAGGCGTAGAACAGGAATAGTGCCTCTGCTGTTTGGGCCAGTTTTCGTGTTCTATCGCCCTAAGCAGGGAATCCCATCGAGGTATCGCTTGGTCTACCCTGGCTTTAGGCTGGAAGGGGGTTGTATTGGAACTGGCCCTTTTTGCAGGGTTATCCCCAAACTTGTTGCTTCTTCCTCCTCTAGTTTTACTGACCTGTGGTTGTTGGCAATAGGACTCTGGGCACTTTATCACTGCTGATCAGTGCTAAAGTGCATATGCTCTCTGTATAAAATATCATATTGTTTGGATATACCTGATTGGCATATTTGTATCACCATGAAGTCCCTAGTAAAGTGCACTGTGTGTGCCAGGGCTGGTGATGACAGATGCTACTAGTGGGCCTGCAGCGCTGATTGCGCCACCCACGTGAGTAGCCCTAAAATGGTGTCTCAGGCCTGCCACCGCAGGCCTGCCTGCAGTCCCTGGACTGCCATGTCCTCCTGGCCAGTGTCCACACTGGCCGGGCCTAACCCTTCCCTTTTTGTGCACATCAGTCATCCCTATGGAAGGCCCGAGGTACCCCCCTGGGCAGGGTGCAGTGTACGTAAAAGGTAGAGCATGTACTAGTGCAGGTACCATGCTCTGGTAGTGAACAGTGGCCATTTTGTGTGTTCACTGCTGCAAGGTTATCTTGCTCCATAGGCTAACATGGGGGAGGCTGGTGCCAATGGCCATCAGCCTCTCTTCTCATAGGAACAAGATAAGACATGAGTGTTTGATATCCCTGAGCTCAGCATTTAATAACACATCTTTTAGGCGAGGTTGTTTTTAAATCCTGAGTTGGAGAACAGTACTTTTTAGAGATTAGCTGTTCTCTTGTCTGACCCTTCTGTGTGCCTGGGCATGCTTGTGGATTGACTGTCTGGTTTGAGAGTGACAGGGGCTGGGGAGCCCCCAGGAGGTTGGATGTGTCAGCCCTTTGCTGAATGACTGCATTTGCAAGTAGAGTGGAGGGAGGAGATAGCACCTGGGAGTGAATAGGGCTGTGCCTGCCTGCCACACTGCTGGCTCCACCTCCTGCTGGGCGGCTGACGACTCTGCCCCTCACTCTGAAAGGAAAGAAGAAGCCAGGAAAACAAAGTGCTCCAGCAACACCCAGAACTGGATCAGACCGGGTTCAGGACCCACTTGCACAAAGACTTTTAGGGGTATAAGTAAAGGACCCCTGACAACAGAAAATCAGATTCTACAATCAAGAGGTACCTCTGCTGGAAGACGGACCGCTGAAGGACTGAAGGGAGATTGCCTTGCTGTGTGCTCTAAGGGCTGACCTGTCCTGCTGTGCATCTGAAGCTGAGGAGGAGAAGGGACCTTGCTGTGTGCTGTGACCCTGCCTACTTGACCTAACAAGACTTTGCTGTGTGCTGTGTCTTCAACTTTGAATCTCCAAGGGCCCGAGAAGAGCTGGCCTCCTGTTTTGCAACCCAGGGACAGAAAGGTTGCCAAGACTTCAAGACTCTGCTGTGTCCCCCTGGGCTGCTGTGTACCGCAGAGATCGTAGGCTGTTTTTAAACATCTGCCCCGTGAAGTGCGCTGGCTGCTCTCTGCTTCGCTTGAGAGCGCCGCGCTGATCTTTGCCTGAAACCGGCTGCCGCGTTGAGAAGACCGACGTGCTCATCGGCACGTGTATTGCTGGTGGGGGCTTGGCCGGAGGAGCCGCGCTGCGAGTGGCTGACTCCCGGTAGCATCTGACATCGTCACTGGGGGCTCGTCGAGGGAGTCGCGACCTGATTGGCCCATCGCTCGAGAGCTGCAGAAACCCTGCACCGGAAAAGTTGCTCCGAAGCGCCGAGTCATCGCACCCCTGCCCGCATCCTGGTGAGTCTGTGCCAGGAGGAGGAACCTTGCCGGGAACCTCGTTAACTGTAGGGGCATTTTTAAGTCACATCTCAATCCCCGAACGTCCTGCATAGCGCGTGGGGCCCGGGGACTGCCGCCCATGGTGCAATCTTGTGATTACAAACGAGAAGAGCAGCCTGAGTTGAGCGCTTCGGTTATAAGCGCAGGGCACAGCTGGAGAAATGTGTTTTAAGTACTGAGAGCCTACAAACTTATTCTTTTCGAATACTAATTCCCACAAGAGACTAGAGACTATCTTTTTATTTTCCTAGCAACCAGAGAAAGCTGAAGAGAACCGGAAATTAATGTGCAATGCTATGGTAGTTGATTTTTATTGCTGAAACTAGATAAAACTATTTTTTTAATATACTCACCTGTGTGGTCTGCATTTGTGGTGTACTGGGGGGTCATTGTGGTTGTTACTTGCAAATACTTTACACATTGCCTTGGGGATTAGCCTGTCTGCTCGAGCCAAGCTACCTAGAGGGTGAGCAGGGGTTATCTACAGTGTGTGTCCCTGTACCCTGACTAGAAGCATGGGTCCCTATTTGGTCTAAGGTACTTACCTCTGCCAACTAGAGACCCCCAGATCTAACAGATTTAGTGAAAAAGATCCACACAAATTATTTATAAAAATATGTATTTATTATATATTACTCTTTAACACATAAACATGTCTCCTACCTGGAGATATGCACAATGCACACAATACTTTCACATAGAAACTCAGTAAATAGAACAACATGCACAGTGGACCCCAGGGGGGGTACCAGACCTTATACTAAGAAAGTGGTATTAGGACCACGACTCAGCTCAAGACAATGTCGAGTGGACGTAAAAGTTCTGGGGACCCAAGGAACCACCCCATGTGAGTAGATAGGAACCCCCACGGAGAGCGTTTGCAGTGTGGGAACACGCCCGCGTGCTCTGTACAACTCTACGTGTAAGTCGCAGTTGGATTCTCAGGAGTAACCAGAAGATTTGGAAGACAAATCCCCTCTGATGTCTTGTGTTGCAGGATGAATGACCATGACCATGACTCTGCAGAGGCGACACTGAGGAGGACCAAGAGCCGTACACGAGCTGTCCCACTAAGGATGTCGAGTGCTGAGAGGTCGGTGTTCGGCGGGAGCACCAACAAGCCTTGACAAATGCAAACAACGCAGGGATCGAAGAAGGAGCAATGTCGGGACCAGCAATGTCCAGGGAACTCACCAAAAGAAGGGGAGTCAGGGCAGGGCTGAGCAATCAAGGGAGCCCAAAAGAAGCAAGTGTGACCCTCAAGTGGAACTGAACTCTAGAGGGCCCCTGAATAATGAATAAAGCCCTCAAGTGGACCCACAGGCCGGAGGCACTAGAGTGGCGAGAGGACCTCAAGCAGCTCACCAAAAGATGCAGGCCACGATGCACACAATGCGGTGTGGCTGAAGATTCTGGTCACTGGAGGTGCTCGAGGTTGGGGCTACATGGAGCCCGAAGATCTTCGTGGAAGGAAGCCAACAAGCCTTTACAACTGCAAGTTGACGCGGTGCACAGGGGTTCGGATATTGCAACCCCCACAAGGATACTGGCCTCATACTTGGCGAGAGGGCAGGCCTCGTGAGCTGTGGAAAACCACCACCTGTGTAGCTCAGGATCAGCAGACCGGTCAACTTAGTTGCGGTGCCTGCGAATGCAGGGGAGTGACTCCTTCACTCCAAGGGAGATTCCTTCAGGTGTCTTTGATGTGCACAGGCCTTGGAAGGTTCCTTTATGATGCACCAGCACAGACAATGCAGCAGACTGGAAGGGAGATGAAGTCGAGCCCCAGCGAAGTCCAGAGTGCCCAGAAGGTAGAAGAAGTTATGTCTGATCTGAATCATATCCCACTACGAATCTAGGGACCTACACCCAGGTAAGCCCTTGGCCTTAAGTACCCTAGGGAGAGGGTTGGGAGGATTCAGGCGACCCTCCCAGGGGAGGGTCTGGACAGGGGGAAGTAACTTCCATGTCCTTTGTCTAGTTTCACACCAGAGCGGGAGCCAACGGCTCCCAGGGCTGGTTTGAACTGGACTATGCATGGTGACACCAAATGTGCCCCTCATGAAGACTGAGTGGCGCTGGGAAGCGCACCCACCCTGCGCCAATACACTAAATCCTGTCTGGGAGGGGGTCACACTGTGACAGGATGCCTATTCTCAAGGCAAATGTGACAGAGTGCACAACTTTCTTTTAAATTTTGTATTGCTTAATAATGTTCTTATCTTCCGCGTGCTACCCGGAGAACGTGGTCAGCCCAAGCCACGCGATTATGAATCATGCACTGAACAGGAGCAGCATACAACCCCGTGCCGGGTGCACAGCCTTAATTTGCATTGCGTTGCTATGATGCCAACAACTTTTATCTATTTCCCAAGTTCTTTTATTTTTTCATTGTAATCCAAGGTTTATCATTTCTTCATGTTTTTTCACAAATCACAAGAGAGGCGCTTAAAACTTCACTGGTTTCTTAATGGTGCAGAAATGCTAATCCAAGCCTTATCCTGCGCCACAACAGTGCACATAAGTTTTATCCACAAACATGAATTGTTTACTCAATGCATTTCGGGCCTAATTGCTGGCCCTTCGTCAGGGGAATGTTTATCTATAAATACAAAAAATACCAGTTAGACTGTTTAACCCAGTAACACTCAGTCATTAATGCACATAACCACCCATGATGTTTCACCAAATCAACGTTTTCCCGCTAAAAAAATAGCTTAACGCTACCCCTTTAAGTGGATACCTCCGCTTTCTGTTCTACACCCAAACCACCTTTCTTCCCTTGTAATTCTCATGAAGTACAACCTCTGTATTCATTGCCTTCTCCCCACCCTAATGACGTATTGCTTTTTTCAATTCTAGTCGGTTTCAACATCTTAATTCATTACGCTACCTCACCTTACATCCGTGGTGCTAAACTTCCTGACTATTTCATCATTGGTTGTAATCCATACCTTTTAAAATGTCAGCGCTATCGTCCTCTCAACTTCTCCATCACCAGCCCGATATCAACCTCAGATTCAACGCTATAAGCATACTTCTTATAGGGCTGCTTCTCTCCGCCCCTCTACCTCACCTATCGCCAATTTAACACCCTCACATACGTCACCCTACTTCCTCTCTCCTTCCCAACCCAATCCCTGATTACAAGACCCATAATGCACTCCATGAGTAAACCCTTCAGTCTGGAGCTCCAGTCACCCTCCCAACACAAATACCACCATGCTTTTCCCTCATCATCTAACGAAATATCCACCTTTGATGAACCGCCCACCCACAGATGTCCTGTCTAACGTTGATTATTTGATGTAAACACCCCATAGTATTCCAAACGTCTACTCAACCAGATTGTTATGCAACATCAAACTCTACATTTTCCAGTTGTTAACTTTAAAAGGTCTGCAACCACTGCTTCAAACAATAGTCATCCTTTGTCCAGTTTCACACTAGAGCGGGAGCCAATGGCTCCCAGGACTGGTTTGAACTGGACTATGCATGGGGACACCAAATGTGCCCCTCATGAAGATTGAGTGGCGCTGGCAAGCGCACCCACCCGGCCCCAATACACTAAATCCTGTCTGGGAGGGGGTCGCACTTCCCTGTGACAGGATGCCTATTCTGCCTTCCCCTGCTCGATCTTGGCTCAGCAGCAGAAGGGCAGAATTGTGTCTCTGGTCAACAGCAACCATTTTGTGCTGTCCGGGTCTGCGAGACTGGTACTGGGGACATGGAGAGCCTAATGGAGGGCTCTTCCAGTGCTTGCAATGATACCTCCCACACTGTTTACGGTGTGGGGGTATGATTACAACGCGTTTGATACCAAACATGATAGGATTCGTTGCTGCTTTTTTCGAATTGATCATCATGTAATTACGCGGTGCCCCCCTATATAGTATATGGCTGCTTCACTGACAACCCGGGAGAATGTACTCCGTAGGCTGTAGGGGTGTCCTGCTCATGCAGGGGCACCCTCTCACGTAGAACCTAGCACTCTGCTTTTAGGATTGCAAAGGCCTGCTATAGGGGTAACTTATTAGATTTTAAGTGCAGTGACCCTACATATAGGAAACCTATATCTTAAGTAAGTGGTGCTAGCACCAGCTTACACAGGCTGCAATGGCAGGCTTGTAGTTCCTTTTTAAATGGTCTCTCATGGGGGGATAATACATTCTTCAGCCCATGGGAGACCTCTGGGGTACCTATGCCCTGGGTAACTTAGTACCATATACTAGGGACTTATAAGGGTACCCCATTAACCAGGCTGGGATGTACCTAAGTACCGAAAACAGCACTTTAGGGAGAAAACAGATAGACTGGGGTCCTGATTAGCAGGATCCCCGTCAGACTGGTCAAATACAGCTTAGCACCAGGCAACAAGTGGGGGTAACCATAGAAGAAGATCCTACTTTCCTACTCAACCCCCCCCCCCCCACCTCAACGTAAGGAGATGAGACTAACCTTGCCAAGTTGAGTCTTCATCATCTAAGTGGAAGTATCTGGAAATTCCATAAGCATTGGCATGGTTACTCCCATGCCTATGTTCCATTGTATAGTACATCCCCTGTAGGGAAATGGACCACCTCAAAAGTTTGGGGTTTTCACCCTTCATCTGTTTATGCCATAAGAGGGGCTTGTGGTCTGTCTAAACAATGAAGTGTGAGCTAAACAAGTATGGCCTCAACTTCATCAGGGGCCAGACCACAGCAAAGGCCTCCCTCTCTATAGCTGACCAACGTTTCTCTCTGGGGGTCAACCTTTTGCTGATAAAAGCTACTGGTTGATCCTGGCTCTCTGCATTAAGTTGTAACAACACAGCCCCTACCACCAACTCAGATGCATCTGCTTGGAGAATACATTGCTTGGAGTAGTCAGGACTCTGCAGAATAGGAGCAGTGCACATGGCCTGCTTAAGGTCATCAAATGCCTTCTGACAGCTAACTGTTCACTAAAGTTTCTTGGGCATTTTCTTTGATGTAAGATCATTCAAGGGAGTCACTATGGACCCATATCCTTTAACAAATCCTCTGTAGTACCCAGTCAGGCCCAAGAAAGCTCTGACCTGACTCAGGGTAGTTGGATCATCCCATTCTATTATGGTCTGTATTCTGCTCTGTAGTGGTGGAACTAGGCCTCCACCTACCAGGTGGCCCGGGTACACAACCTTACTCTGCCCTATCTGGCACTTAGTAGCCGTGATAGTGAGGCCTAGTTTCTGCAGAGCCTCCGGGACATTTTTCAGGTGGATTAAGTGATCCTCCCAGGTGAAGCTCAAGACAGCTATATCAACTAGATATGCTGTACTATAGGCTTCCAGACCTTTGAGAAATGTATTCACCAACCTTTGGAATGTGGCAGGTGCATTCTTCAAGCCAAAGGACATAACAATTGATTATACTCATTAGGGGCCTCATGTAGGTAGCCAAATACCGGTCGGTAACGGCCGATTTTCGGTAAATATGCCGTTACCGACCGGTATTCAGACAAGTGAGGTGTAGGAGTCCAAAAACCACTTTTCGGTAAATATGAGACGGTAAATACCGATTCATATTTACCGAATTCCAAAATACCGAATCAGATTTACCGAATACATAATTAACGATTCGGTAAACATGAAGTGGTAAATATGAAGTGGTAAAAATTAAAATGACATGTAGGAGCACTCGGTAATTAAGAAATCCAGGAAAATCGGTAAATAAGAGTCGGTAATTAACACGGATTGAAAGCAGGTGGTAACCATCAACAATGCATATAAGCAATCCCAAAATGCAACAGCGTGGACAACATGGCCGCTATGTACGTCATTGCAAGGCGCCTACGTCTACAGGCAGCAGGACTGAGGGTGTGGCGACGGGAGGAACAAATCTACAGACAGCGCATCACACTATTCCAGCTGACTGATGCAGAGATACATGAGAGGTACAGGCTACACCCCGAAACCATCATGGACTTAATCAGGGACCTACACCCACTCCTGGACCATCCAATAAGAAGGGCGCACGCCATACCCCCACATGTGCAGGTGCTCTGCAGCCTACATCTGTTGGCATCCGGCAGTTATCAGGTGGTGATAGCTGCGGTGGGTGGGGTATCCCAGAGTTGCCTGTCACGTTTCTTCAGGAAGTTCCTGGATGCCATGATGCAGAGAATGCACCACTACATAAGCTTCCCAAACACACAGGCTGCACTGCAGAAAACAAAAACTGACTTTTATCACATGGCACAGTTCCCCCATGTCATCGGCTGTATTGATGGTACACACATCCCAATCTGTCCACCAGCTGATACAGAGCACATCTACAGGAACAGGAAGTCCACCCACTCCATCAATGTGCAGGTGATCTGTGATGCAGGGAACATCATCACAGATATTGTTGCAAAGTTTCCTGGGAGCACCCACGACTCTTACATCTTCCAGAATAGTGGGATCTACACACGACTGAGTGCCGGAGAATTCGGAGAGGGATACCTGCTAGGTAAGTAACAGTGACGCCCCTTGAAACCTGCAAATCATAGTGTATAGAGGCATGTTACTGATGGTTCCCTTTTACTCATCCAGGCGACAGTGCATATGCATGCCGGTCATTCATCCTCACTCCCTACCTACACCCAGCAACCCAGAGTGAGAGACGATACAACGTGGCACACAAAACAACACGCAATGTGGTGGAGCGCACGTTTGGACTACTGAAGAGCAGGTTCCGCTGCCTGCACAAGAGCGGAGGCGCACGCCAGTACAAACCCATCACCTGCTGCAAGATTATTGCCACTTGTGCAATGCTGCACAACCTTGCCACGAAAAAAGGTACAGATGTGGAACTAACATATTTTGAGGACAACGAGGATGAGTCAGGCCAGCCAGAGGGCAACGCAGCTAGAGTGCCAACTACAATCGATGGGAGAGAGAGACGGGCAGAGATCACATGCAACTATTTCTGAGTAAGTGAGGGGACACAGCGAGTTGTGAGAAGTCCTGACGTAGTTTTAATGTGGCACCACGCCATGAACACATGAACAGGCCAATCTGGCAATATACCATCTATACAAGGAGTATGTCCAGGGTTACGTCACCCAATGGGAAGTGGCTAAGCAGGGCTACATCAATGTTTGCGCATACGCGCTGCAGTGGTGGATTGCACGGCCTGTGCATCCTCACTAGAGCCAACCCCAAGCCGCCTGCTGCTCCTGCGTGCTTCTGGGACGGGGGGTGTGATGCTGCTGCTGGTGTCGATGCTCTCCGCAGCATCCCCTGCAGCAGTTGTCGACGCCTGACTAGTCAATAGCACCCCTAGTGCACTTGTCACCTGCACCATCCCCCGAGACAGGTCGCTGCAGCACTGTGTTAGGCCCTCCTGCATCGTCACAGAGCGCCGGCACAGTAGAGAAGTCGCAGTTGCCAGACGGTTGAGTGCCCTGCTGGTAGTGTCCCTTCTCTGGCGTTCCCGGCGCCGTGCTTCGATGTCAGCATCTAATTTGCTGCACAACTGCTGGATTGACTGGGACATGTCCCGAATGCCCGCAGCCATGCCGCTAATGTTATTGTCCATGTTGACTAATGTTGTCTTCATCACCCGCATGTTCCTCTGGACTGACATGACTGCCTTTGATTGCAGGCGCTGTTGTTTCAACATTTGGCCCTCGAGCCCCAAGAAGACACCATGGCCGTCAGTGGGTGCTGGTGGACTCTGGACACGCGACCTGCGGCGCCCTCTTGCTCCCGTCTGTGCTGCCTGTGAGGTGTGGGGCACAGTGGCATGGCTCCCTTCCTGGGGCCCGGTGCGGTCTTCTGGGCCCATGCTGTCGTCTGACGAGGTGTCTAAGGCTCGTAGCCTGGCTGCTGGACGCCTCCTCATTCTCACACCTGCAAGCGGAGATGTGGCCGGTGATTCGAACATGAGTGGCGATGCTGGCTCTGGTTGTGGTGATGCTGGCTCTCGGTGAGGTGATGCTGGCTCTGGGTGCGGCGAGGCTGGCTGTGTTGGTGGTGCGGCTGCCAGTGGGCCTGCTCCCTGGTCTTTACTTGTGCTGGCTAGAGGTGATATTTGTGGCCGGTGTGCCGTCTCTCCTGCAGCATGCCCTGTCCTGCATGATGTCACATCTGTGGACAGAAATACAACATTGGCTCAGTGTCCCCGAAGGGCTGCATTGCAAGCGTCACAATAAATCATTTCACATTCCAATATGTCCTCTGTCTCCTTGTGCCTCGAGTGCGTGACATGCCTTGTTGCCCTGTAACATTTACGTCATGGTTAGTGTTGCCCTGACTACATCTCCCGGAATGCATTGCCTGTCTGCACTGACACGTGTGGACTGCAGTGTGATTCTCGTTTCACAATGGGGGATGTGGGATAGGGGTAGGGGGGGCTACATTGCTGTGCTTTCGTCTTACCTTGGTGTGTTGTGGCTCTGGCAGAGCTGTCGGCGTCCCCAAGACCCACGACGCTCTCTTGCTCGATTGTGGCCGCCACCAGCTCCTCCAGTTCGGTGAGGGCAGGTGCCCTGTTGGTTCCACCTCCGGTCTGGCTGGCCTCCTTCTGGATGTCGCCCATCTTCCTCTTGGTTACAATCCTCAGGTCATACCAGCGCTTTTTGAGGACCTGAATGTCCCTGTGGGTCACTCCCACAGCATTGACCTGCGCCTGGATGGCCAGCCATATGTTGCGCTTTTCAGCCTCAGGCACTTGCAGGGATTGCCTTCCAAACAGCTTCTGGTGCTGCTTCACCACCTCCTCCACCAGCACCTGGAGTTCCTTGGGGCTAAATTTCAGCTTCCTCCTCCTTTCCCCTCCGTCTTTCTGTGTTCTCTGGCTGGACATGCTGTTCGTTTACCCGCTCGCACATGCAACGGCTCCCTGCCTCTCCTCTGCACTCCAAGCCTCTCCAGGGTCGGCTAATTATGTACACCTGCCTGGGTGTGGCCACTTCGGCTAATTATGTACACCTGCCTGGGTGTGGGCACTTCCTGGTTGGGTGGGCTGTCGTTGCACAGGATTAGCTGTTTCGTCAAGTCATGTGAGTTTATTTACCGAATCCGTACATACCGATTCGGTATTTTCCGATTCGGTAAATACCACCTCGGTATTTTCCGATTCGGTAAATACCACCTCGGTATTTTCCGATTCGGTAAATACCACCTCGGTATTTACCGATTCGGTGAATTCCGATTCGTGATTACCGAATGTTACCGAATCGGTAACTGTTACCGAATTTTTACCTACATATAACTTACCGATTCTAATTTACCGATTCGGTACGGCTCGGTATTTAAGAACCGGTAAAATTTATTTACCTACATGAGGCCCTAGGTGTTGAAAATGCTGTTTTTGTTTTGGCATCCTCAGCTAATCTGATTTGCCAAAAGCCAACTTTACTTAGGAACTTGGCTGAGACCAAAGTGTCAATAAGCTCATCTGTCCTAGAGATTGGGTGAGCATAAGTCCTTATGACTGCACTGAGTCCCCTGTAGTTTACACAAAACCTCATCTTTCTTTTTTCACCCTTGGTGTGAGGTTTAGGTACTAGGACTACTGGGCTAGCGCAAGGGCTATGTGAGGGCTCAATCACTACCAACTCCAGCATCTTTTGGACCTCTGTCCTGATGCAATCTCTGACATGGTCAGGCTGGCTGTAGATTTTGTTCTTAACAGGCAGACTCTCGCCTGTGTCTACTTCATGGGTACACCAGGTGGTTTGACTTTGAGTCAGAGAAAACACATACCTGAATTAATTGAGGGCCTCCCTGCAATCAATCTGCTGCTGATCAGTGAGGCTGTTTGCCAAGGCTACTCCATCAACTGATCCATCATCAGGGTTTTGTGAGAGGAGATCAGGGAGAGGGTCCCTCTCTTCCTCCTGTCCCTCATCAGTTGCCATTAGCAAGCCCATGTCAGCCCTGCCAACAAAAGGTTTTAGCCTGTTCACACGAAGTACCCTGTGGGGACTTCTGGGAGTGCCAGGGTCCACCAAAAAGCTGACCTCCCCCTTTTGTTCATGTATGGTGTGGGGTTCACTTCATTTGTCCTGGCGAGCTGCTGGGGCAACTGGCTCCAACACCCACACCTTCTGACCTGACTGATAAACAATCAGGACAGCCTTTTGGAGTTCTTGGCTTGCCTCAAGGTTTTTGCTCGCCTTCTTCATGTACTCAGCCATGCAGGGGCGCAGACCAAGTATATAGTCCACTATGTCCTCTTTGGGAGGTTTGAGAGGTAACTTCCATCCCCCCTTCACCAGACACAAGAGACCCCTAACTGGATGCCCAAACAGACGTTCAAAAGGGCTGTAACCAACCCCTTTCTGAGGGACCTCTCTGTAGGCAAAGAGAAGGCAGGGTAGTAGGACATCCCATTTTCGCCTAAGCTTTTCTAGGAGGCTCATGATCATACTTTTTAGGGTCTTGTTGAATCTTTCAACTAACCCATTGCATTGAGGATGGTAGGGTGTGGTGAATTTGTAATTCACTCCACACTCTTTCCACAATGCAGTTATATAACTTGACATGTAGTTTGTACCTCTGTCAGTTAAGATTTCCTTAGGGAAGCCCACTCTGGAAAAAATCCCTAAGAGGACCCTTGCCACCACAGGAACTGTGGTGTTCCTAAGTGGAATAACTTCTGGGTATCTAGTGGCATGGTCCACCACCACTAGAATATAACTGTGGCCACATGCTGTTGGGGGGTTCATGGGACCAATAATATCAACCCTCTCAAAGGGAACCCCAACCACTGGAAGTGGAATTAAGGGGGCCTCTGTGATGCCACCTGACTTGCCACTGGCTTGGCAGGTGGCACAGGAGCGACAAAACTCCTTTGTGTCCGCAGACATATGGGCCTGTGAAAGTGAGGGACAAGCCTGTCCCAAGTCTTGCTTTGCCCTAAGTGCCCTGCCACGGGAATGTAATGTGCAAGGGTGAGGAGGAACCCTCTGAACTTCTGGGGTATAACCAACCCCATGGTGGCACCAGGCTTGGGGTCTCTACCCTCTGAGTACAGAAGACCTTCATCCCAATAGATCCTATGGGACCCACTGACATTCCAAGCAGCCTCAGCAGCAGCTGTCTGATGGGTTTAAGAGAGGGGCAGGTTTGCTTCTCCAAACTCAAATGTGCTCTGGAAGGCCCCCTTTCCCCCAAGAACTCAACCTGATCAGGCTCAAGTTCATCTGGGGCAGTACCTTCACAGAGGTTATGGTCACCTCCCTCAAGAGACTGCTCCTCACTTTTAGTCTGGGGGGAAGGCACAGCCTTACTCTTCCTGCTCCTTTTCTTGGAAGGCACCTAGTCCATTGTTCTAGGATCCAGGGCCTGCTCAGGGGAAAGCTGCTTTGCTTGTGACCTGGTCACAGCAGACACACTTGAAAAGATGCCCAAGTTGAAGTTTCCAAATCATTGCCCAACAATCTACAGGTAGGTCTTAAGGTATCACAACTGTTTTAGGTCTAGTTACCCCTCCCCAGCTGAGATTCACAGCTGCCTAGGAATGGTCAGTCCTTACATTGCTAGCATTGATCACTTGGTACATTTGTCCAAGTATGATCTGCTAAAGAGACACAAGATTCTCTGTTACCATAGTGACACTTGCCCATGTCCTTGTAGCCATGGACTCTTTTCCATTTATCAGCTGCTGCTGCCTGTACTTTCCTAAGTTACAGGGACTGACTGGTAAGGTGTTACTATTTATGCCACCATCACAGACCAACACAGCCTGAGCTACAGTTCTGACAAAGTCAGAACTCATCTCAGAACCCAAAGTTAACCCTCCTAATCCCTTGTTTCCTGTACCACCACTTGTACATGTGCTAGGGGGTGCAGTTGCCTTAGGGGCAGTGGTAGTAGGAGTAAACTCCTTGGCTTTTGGACAATCAGCATCTTTTGTCCAATGGGTTTTCACCTTACAAAATTAACAAGGTTTCCTCTTGCCTTTATTGGATGTTTGTGACTCCCCCCAGATACAGGTTTTTGGGGCCCTCAGGAAGACAATTTTTTATCTTTGCCCTTGTCTCCACCCTCATCTTGAGTTTTAGAAGAATCCTGTTTCTTCTGGTCACCACCATGGCTTTGAATTTCCTGCTTAACCCTGGTTCTGACCCACTTATCTGCCTTCTATTCCAATTCTTGGGGAGAAGTCAGATCTGAGTCTACCAGGTACTGATTCAAAAGTTGTTTCTGACAATAATTAAGGATCTGCTCCCTCATAATCAAATTGTACAATCCTTGATAGTCTTGCACGTTGCTGCCAAGCAGCCAACCTACCACAGCCTTAATGGCACTATCCACAAAATCTACCCAGTCCTGGGTTTGTACTTTCTGGGTGTCTCTGAACTTAATCAATTATTGCTCAGTGGTTAAGCCAAACCCATCAATGAGCACACTATTCAAAACTGAGAAATTATCAGCATCCTCTTCTCTAACAGTGAGGAGCTTATCTCTATACCTTTGTCAGCAAAGGAGAGCCACAAGATAGCTGCCCACTGCTCTCAATGGACCCTCTGAACTTTACAGGCCCTTTCTAAAGCAGTTATCCATGTGTGGATGCCATCCCCAATATGGTAGGGAGGGATAATCTTGCTCAGGTTCCTATGTTCAAAAGAATGTTCTTTAACTCGAGGGACACTGTTTCTGCCACCATGGGAGTCCAGTTCCAATTTCTTCCTTGCTCTCTGGACTTCCATTGTCTCTCTGTCAGGCGCCAACTGCTCTTGCTTGAGCCTGAGCCTAGCTTTCTCAAGCTCAAGAAGTTGGTACTCCCGATCAAAAGATTTCCCCCTCTTACTAGAAATGGAGGTCCCTGCTGACTGCCCTGAGGCATTGGATTCTGCAGAGTAGGATCTAGACCTCCTTGGTCTACTCTGCACCTTCCCAGGAGGATCAAAGGGGGCATCCTCTAAGCCACCTGTGTTCTCCTCTGGGAGGTCTGAATTGTCCAGGTGGGAGTCCTCAGGCTCCACCTAGTCAGGTTTAGATTCTAGGTCAAAGAGGGGTTCCCCTCCTGGCCTAGCTTCATTCCGTGCCCCAACCACTCATTCCTGTTTATCTGACCCACTGGTTTTCCTGAGATCATCTAATAGTAACACCTCCAGGAGGTGTTGAGTGTTGGCTCCCTTCCCTGTCTTCAGCGTTCTAGATGCACCCAGTGCTTTCAATTCTTGGAAATAAAGATTACTGTGTTTAGTAGTCAGAGAGCCACTGGCATCTCCTTTGGGAGACATACTAACTGTGGTGTGGTGTTGCACCTACCTAACATAGTGGGAACTAAACTCTCTGAGGTTGGAGAAACGGTGTGCTATACCCTGAACTACCCAACCCTAAGTTCAGTAGAAGTTACTTATTCTAAGCTTTTATTATATGTGCCTAGTATTAGTGAGGGTTTTTCAATTAATCAACTCAAAGATTTATCTGGTAAAACAATGCAGGCTTGAATCCCAACCGCTGCACACCAATGTGAGAAGCTGGCCTGGTATATGATGTATACTTATGTAAGTGGACACCTTGCATAAGCCCAGAGAACCCTTATGGTGATTCAAGAGGTCTAAGACAACCTTAGAACACTCACTAAGCGGTAGATCTGGAGAGCAGCCTTCAGGCTTAATCCAGGAGTGTAAAGCAGCTTGTTTGTACCAGAAAGCAATCTTATAGTACAGATTAAGTGAAAAAGAACCACACAAAGTATTTATAAAAATATATATTACTCTCTAACACATAGACACTTCTCCTACCGGGAGATATGCACAATACACACAATACTTTCACAAAGAAACACAGTAAATAGCACGAAATACGCAGTGTACCCCGGGGGGACCAAACCATATACTAAGAAAGTGGTATAAGGACAAAGACTCGGGTCAAGACAGTCGAGAGGACGTAGAAGTACTGGGAACCCAAGGAATCACCCAAGGTGAGTAGACAGGAATCCCACGGAGATCGTGTGCAGTGTGGGAACATGACCACTTGCTCCGTAAACTCTACATGTAAGTTGCAGTTGGATATTTAAAGTTTAAGGACCCTTCCCAGCAGACCCTGAAGAAACCCCGTGGAGGACAGATGTTTGGAGAGCCTCCCCACCTGTGGATACCCTAGTACCCACGTTACCTACACGAGGGTAGCCGGGTGCATACGTGTGCAGTGGTGTTGGAACCCGCCGTCGAACCCAATGGAGGACTTCAGGAAAGTGCCGCTGCTGCTAAAGGAGAAAGTGTCTGGTGGAATCCAAAGGTGGATTATAGGTGAGAGGTGCCTGCAAGCAGAGGGGACAGTGTCTATGTCACTCAGGAGTGACCAGGAGACTTGGAAGACGAATGCCCTCCGATGTAGAGTGTTGCAGGATGGATGACGATGACCTTGACTCTGCAGCTGTGAGGACCAGGCTACGCTGATGAGGACCAGGAGCCGCACATGAACTGTCCCACGAAGGATGTTGATTGCTGAGGCGTCGTGTCCGGCAGGAGCACCAACAAGCCTTGGCAAATGCAACCAACGCAGGGATTGAAGAAGGAGCAACGTCAGGTTCAGCAAGGTCCAGGGGACTGACCAAAAGCAGGGGAGTCAGGTCAGGACCCGAGCAATCAGAGAGCCCAAACGAAGCCCTTGTGACCCTCAAGTGGACCCATAGGCACTGGAGTGGCGAGAGGACTTCAAGCAGCCCACCAAAAGATGGAGGCCTCGATGCACACAATGCGGTGTGGCTGAAGATTCTGGTCACTGGAGGTACTCGAGGTTGGGGCTACTTGGATCCCGAAGATCTTCTTGGAAGGAAGCCAACAAGCCTTTACAACTGCAAGTTGAAGCAGTGCACAGGGGTTTGGTTATTGCAACCACCACAGGGATACTGGCCTCATACTTGACGAGAGGGCAGGGCAGGCCTCGGGAGCTGTGGAAAACCACCACCTGTGTTGCAGAATCTTTCGGAGTCCGGAGGGGCTCAGGATCAACAGACCTGGTCAACTTAGTTGAGGTGCCAAGTGAGATTCCTTCAGGTGTCTTTGATGCCCACAGGCCTTGGACGGTTAATGTATGATGCACAAGCACAGACAATGCAGAAGACTGGAAGGAAGATGAAGTCAAGCCCAAACGAAGTCCAGCGAAGTCCAGAGTGCCCAGATGGTAGAAGAAGTGGTGTTTGATCTGAATCTCATCCCACAAAGAATCTAGGGACCTACACCCAGGTAAACCCTTAAGTACCCTAGGGAAAGGGCTGGGATGATTAAGGGTACCCTCCCAGGGGAGGTAGGTTACTGGCATGTCCTTTGCCCAGTTTGCACCAGAGCGGGAGCCAACGGCTCCCAGGACTGGTTTGAACTGGACTATTCATGGGGACACCAAATGTGCCCCTCATACAAACTGAATGGCACTGGCAAACGCACCCACCCTGCCCCAATATACTAAATCCTGTCTGGAAGGTGGTCACACCTCTCTGTGACAGGATGCCTATTGTTCTGCCTTCCCCTGCTCGAGCTTGGCTCTGCAGCTGGAGGGCAGACTCTTGTCTCTGGTCGACAACAACCATTTTGTTCTGTCCAGGTCTGGAAGACTGGTACCGGGGACATGGAGAGACTAACAGAGGCCTTGGAATAATACCTCCCACACCGATTACATGTTTGACAGCAAACATTATAGGATTCGTTGCAGCCGTTTTCAAGATGGTCATCGCTAATTACACGGTGACCCCCTATATAGTATATGGCTGCTTCACTGACAACCCGGAAAAACAAACGTAAAACATTAAATAACCTAATAACTCTCCCCTCATCCTCTCACTCTGGCTCACCAATCAAGCTGAACCTTAGCTCCCCTCCTTCACATATCCAAAGAAACTGACAAACCACAACCAGAACGGGAATAATCCCCAGGGGGCTTAAAGAGATCTTCCTGTCCGAAGCAGACTGGATGGCCAGCAGGAATGAGGAAGGAGGAGAGCTGGAGTTGTGACCGTGCTGTCTACGCAGTGCCGAAGAGGGAACTTCCAAGTTATTCAGACAGTCGACATTCAACTGCCAGGTACCTCACCCAGCTCCATAATCATGACCGCAGGCTGGATAATCTCTATTACCAAGCCACATCCGGGAGGAAGCGGCTCAAAGTCCTCACAGTCTGGTGAGAGAGCAGCTTTGGGGGCAGGAGCATCCATATTCTGGACAAATTTGGTTGAAGCCTTGGTATCAGTGAAGTGGTGAGTTTTCCCTTTATGGAGAATCAAAAGTTTTGCCGGATAAATCAGCGTGGCACCTGCTTTCTGCAGCATGCGTTTCACTGGGAGGAATTAACGTCATGTCCCCAGCATCACTAATGTGAAGTCCAGGAAAAGGAAGATGGTATTTCCCTGGTATTGGAGAGGGCGTTCCATGCCTGGCGCAGTGCGCCGTCCCTGTAATTCAGGAGGTGAGCAGTTATTGGTTGTGGCCAGGCTCCAGGAGGTGGACGCAGCCCCAAGTCAGGGTGTGCCTGCTCCGCTATGAACTCTGAGAGAGGTTGTTTCCGAAGAGTGTCTTGAGCAATTTTTCCACATATGTTTCTACTCAGTCCATCGCTATGGACTCAAGGATCCCAAGAATGCATCAATTATTCCAGCGAGAGTGCACTTGAAGATCTTCACTCTTGTTCCTTATGACCTCAAGGACTTTCTCTATTCTGAGTAACTGCTCTCCAGCTGTTGAGGCTAATTCCTCGACATCAGAGGTGCAGCGTTAATGCTTACCTATATGTTTCTCATGGGTCTCTACCTTTTCTTTCAAGCGATCAAACCAATCTTCTAAGAGGTAAATCTTGGAATCTATGGCAGTTGTGCTTTGCTTAAGGTCCAAGAACATATAGTGAATGTCCTGTGGTGCTGTGGCTTCGTCACATTCCTGGGGCCCCCCACTCTGTTCCAGAGCCTCACGGTCCTGTTCTGCTGTGCGTGGTGGTGGGCCTCAAATGAGCGCTTAGCCTGTTTGTTGTCACTTATCTTCATGTCGTGAGGCGACGGTTCAGTGCAGAGTCTGCTGTCGCGGGAGTGTCCCCTTCTGCAGGGGCTCCTTCAGGGGAAATCGCTCCTGCCACTCGCTAGTCAGGAGCCTCCAGAGGGCACAAGCAGACCTGGATGTGATCCAGGTATCAAAGTCCTCCTATTGGGCTTAGCTTACCGCCATCTTCCAGCAATAGGTGCAGTACATGGGGGACATGTCGTGCTAGGCATGCCAGGGGACGCAGTCCCATGGTGCAAGCAAATTCAGCATTAGAATCGCTCCCGGGTCTCTCCTCTCCCCAGGAAGAGACCAGCAGAAGCAGGCGCCTGGCACAGCCACAACACTAGGCAGACCATTCAGCACACCAGGCGTCCGGCCAGGAGAAGCAGAGGCAGCCGGAGCCGCTCCGCCAACTCAGGCAATCCCGCCCCGCAAATTTGGCCAATCTCAAGTGTGGCAATGCAGGGGTGCCCCGCGGCCTCTCCTCACCATTTACTGCTGTGTAGAGTGGCACTTCATTGGCAGCTGTTTAGAAATCTTCCTGCCTTCTTCCTTCATTTGTTTTGACTAGATGATCCTGCTTCACTCATTCTCCCTAAATCCATATACTGATTTTGGACTAAACTCTGCTTCCTTGAGTTTTCTCACATGAATCTCCTGATATTCAGCCCTCTGGGAAGGGTTCTTCTACTGTGATCCTTATGTTTCCATGCTTGGGGTTCATTCGTGGATCTGGTAGTAGTCTTTCCGCTGGCCAGTGTTGACATTTTACTGCTAACCTGCAGTTTTAGTGGCTTTTTGCACAAGTTCAGATTACCCAAGCCTCTCGGAGGGAATGACACAGGAAATGAGTTATATTACAAAAACACTTCCGAACAACGACAGTATGTTCTAGTAGAAATTTTTATAAGAAAAAGTGCCCTTATGCTTAAAGCCTTGTCAAGACAAGTTCACAGGAGCAAGTAGAACCAGAATTTAGATATTGTCAAAACTAGTTGGTCCCACTTTACTAATACTGTGCACCCCACCGCTATTGGTATTGCTACTTCCAATGCCAGATACTTTTTTTTAATTTGCTGGTATTGTCATGGTCAGTAGTGGAGACCGGCCATCTTGAAAGTTTAGAAAAAATGCTTTGAAAGTTTAGAAAACTTTGCTTTGAATATCTGACAGAGACTATTAGTTATGGATTCCTCACCTTAGAATTACCCCCAGGTGTCAGACTGTATCTGGAGAATTTTTCTTCAGCAGTACGCCTGCGCGTCTGTAGGTGGCGTCGGCCGACTCAGCATTCGTCGTTGGCTTCGTGATCGCCAGAATGAGGTCGCAGTATCTACTTAGATGCCGTCCCTGCACGCTGATGTCAGTTCTTTCTTTTTTCCACGCGAGCCAGCGCAGACCCGGAGAGAGCGGAACCTCAAGTCACTTTTTGACTCTCTTTTTACGACTTTTTGTTGACTTCTTTTTGAGTCGTCATGACTCCTGGTGCACAGGGATGTCATCTCGTCGGACCGGCATCAAGCCTTGTGGCTCCTGCTGGTAACGGACCCCCATCTCGTGTGCCTGTGGTGTCTGGAGCGCGTCAACGACCCGTAGTCGTGCTCCGACTGACGGTCCATGGCCCCGAAGTCTTTGCGGGAGCAGTCCCAAAAGCTTCTATGAGGCCCAGCAGTCGGCTCCGCTCCTCTCGATGTCCCATTCGAGAGGGAGGTCGTGGGACCAGTCACAGAGCCATTACCACCACTCCTCATCAATGTCTTTGGGTAAGATGAAGCACAACAAAAGGTGAAGAAGCATTGTCCTTCGCGTTCTCCAGGTCTGTCGTCCGACGCGGGTTGCAGACAGTAGTCGCCCGGCTCCGCCAGGGGAGCCTGTTGGGTCGACTCCGAGCCTCCCTCCCTTTCCGGGAGCCGGAGCGACCCCTGCCCAATTTCATAACTTTTACAAAGCCCTCCATTCCATCTTCTGGCAGCCCGACTCCCCCGGCGTGCCTTCAGGCCCGCAGACTCGGTTGGGGGTTCTAGGCCTTCAATGGTGGCGGCTTTGGCTCAGCAGGGCCCCCAGGGATACAGGCCTGGATCTGGATCGGTGCTGGTCAACCTTACAACACCTCCTCTGGCGCCGAACCCATTGGCAACACCTCGGCCCCCTCCGATGCCGGTTGTGTCCTCAACAGAAGTCCACCCCAGCCTCCCTCTCGATGTGGACACAGAGCCGGACCGACATCGACTGACGTTGGGACCGGCGCCGCCCGGTTCCTTTGTACCCCTGTTCTCCCCTATCACCCTGAGTGGCTACCAGAGGAGGGGGAGGAGGACTGGGAGGGGTCTGTGGACCCTCTTACAGACCAGTTAGAAGAACCGGACTGGAGAGAGGAGTTGGGTGAGGCCAGTGGTCTGGACACCTCCCCAGACCTTGGCATGCTATCTCCCCCTACCGTGGCTACGTAGGGGGAGATGATGCACCCTCGTGCATCATACGCAGTGGTGTTGTGTAGGGCAGCTGAGGCCTTAAATCTTGAGCTTCCTACTGTGGCGATCAGGACTAACCTCCTGACCGAGGTGCTTCAACCGGCAGCAGCCTCTTCGGAGCCCCGGCTGCCGTTCAATGAGGCCCTCACGGACATCCTTTTGGGCACTTGGTCCAAGCCCAACACAGGGTCTCCTGTGGATAGGATGATTGACCGACGCCACTGCCTGGCCCCGGGCGACCCCATTTTCCTCTCTCAACACCCCACCCCCGAGAGCTTGGTGGTCCAAGCCTCGATTTCCAAGGGCGCATTCCGTACCTCACCACCTTGTAGGAAATGCAAGAAGCTGGACCATCTTGGGAAGAAGATGTTTTTTCCTCCAGCTTAGGATGGCGGTCGGTGAACACCGCATATCTCTTTGGTCGTTACTGCCACTCCGGACTCGTGTGGGACATGGTCGTGGAGGTGCTGCCACAGTGCCCGGAGGAGGCCCTGGCCGTGCTCTCCTGTGCAGTTGCCGAGGGGAGAGACGCAGCGAAGTTCGCCATACGATGTGGGCTGGACACCGCCGACTCGCTGGGCAGGAAGATTTCAATGTCAGTAGCCCTACGATGCTACACCTGGCTCAGGTGCACTGGCTTTTCAGGTGATGTCCAAGCTACACTTTTGGAAATGCCCTTAGATGGCCGTCGCTTGTTTGGCGACAAAGCGGACAACACGTTTGAGCGCTTTAAGGACTCCAGGGCCACAGCCAGGTCCTTGGGCCTTGCTTCTACCTCTCGCCCCGCGCAGTCTGCTTTTCGCCCCTTTTGTGGCTACGGAAGGGGTGCTCTGCCACATTCCGTCCAGGGCCACAGGCCTGCGCAAGCTGTCCAGCCTCTGTGCAGCCGGGGACCCACCGTCGTTGGTCTGGGGGCCAGCGGGCAGACCCGTCCACAAGCGCCCCTTCTGCAACAGCCTCTATGCCCTCCTAGTCTGACCTTCCAGGGCCACCATTCGCCAGTGGGCGGCAGGATTCGCCATCACCTCCCCCACTGGCTCAACATCACGTCGAACAGGTGGGTTTTGCAGATAGTCCAAAGGGGCTACTCCCTCCCCTTCGAGACTATCCCTACATTAATGCCAACTCAATTCCATCGCATGTTGGAGGATCACTTGTCCTTTCTCCAACAGGAAGTTATGGCTCTTTTGGCCAAGGGAGCCATCAAATGAGTTCCTGCCCCAGAGTAGGTTGTGGTTGTTATTCCCGCTACTTTCTGGTGCCCAAGAAGGACAAGGGCCTGCGTCCTATCTTGGATCTCAGGAACGTCAATCGCTTCCACCGGAAGGAGAAGTTCAAAATGTTGACATTGGCTCAGGTCCTGTTTGCCCTCAACCCTAAAGAATGGATGGTAGCGTTGGACTTGCAGGACGCTTATTTTCACATCCACGTCTTGCTGGTCCACCAGCGTTTCCTACGGTTCACGGTAGGCCACTAGCATCATAGCGGTTCTGTACACAGGGCAGTTTCGAGCAGCGAGCCTGGATATTCGGGCTATGATTCCGATCTTTCAGCCTCTATCCCGGGTTCGGTCAGACTGACTCTGAGGCCACTGGGCCTCATGGCCACCTGCATCCTGCTGGTGAACTGTGCCAGGTAGCATATGCGGGCTCTGAGTTGGGACCTGAAGTTCCAGTACGCACAGCATCAGGGGAATCTTTCAGATTGCGTCCAGATCTCAGAGGGCACTGCACACCAATTGCAGTTGTGGCTAATGAACCAGGATTGGATCAACGGCAGATACCTCTCCCTTCCCCAACCAGAGTTCACAGTGGTGACAGATGCATCACTTCTGGGGTGGGGCGGCCACGTTGGAGAGGCGGAGATCAGAGGCCTCTGGTCTCCAGTGGAGTCCGGGCTCCACATCAACCTTGTGGAGATTCGGGCTATCCGTCTTGCACTGAAGGCATTCCTTCCTTCTGTCAAAGGGAGAGTAGTGCAGGTGTTCATGGACAACACAATCGCCATGTGGTACTGCAACAAACAGGGCGGGTGGCGCTGTGTTCCCTATGTCAGGAGGCACTTCGTCTCTGGAAGTGGCTGGAACATCAGGGCAGGTCCTTGGTGGTTCAACACCTGGCAGGTTCTCTGAAGGCCAGGGCGGACGAACTTAGCCGCCGGTGCATGATGGATTACAAATGGAGTCTTCACTATGAGGTGGTGCAGGGTCTCTTTCAGCAGTGGGGAGAGCCTTGGTTAGATCTATATGCCACCAAAGAGAATGCGCAATGTTAGCAGTTTTGCGTGTTGGAATTTCAAAGGCGGCACTCGCTAGGCAACGCTTTTTGTTGCGAGTGGAGTTGCGGTCTTCTATACGCCTTTCTGTCTATACCACGTCTGCCCAGAGTGCAGACGAAGATCAAGCACGACCGGGCCCAAGTCATTCTTATGGCCCCGGACTGGGCACGAAGAGTCTGGTATCCTGAGCTTCTGCACATGGTCATCGATCCTTCGATCAGACTGCCCTTTCGGGAGGATCTTGTCGCAGCAGCAGGGGACTGTCCTCCACCTGAACCTGTTCAGCCTCCACCTCCTTGTGTGGAGATTGAGCGGCGACAGTTGAAAACTTCCGACCTTCCTCCCGAAGTCTTGTTATCTTGGCAGCCAGGCGTCCCTCCACGGTAATGGTATACGGCTGTAGATGGAACAAATTTGTGGCATAGTAAGCAGCAAAGGCTGTGGATCCCCTTTCTGCCCCCCTTTCAGAGGTTCTCCTCTTCATTCTTTCTTTGGCCCAGTAGTGCTCTGCTCTGGGCACTTAAAAAGGCTATCTTTCGGCCATTTCGGCCTTTCTTCGGTTTCCTGATCAGCATTCCCTTTTCAAGTCCCCTATTGTAAATCACGTCCTTAAGGGCATTACTCACGTGTTTCCTCCAATTCCTTTCTTAATGCCCCAGTGGGACTTGAACCTGGTTCTGACCTACCTTATGTGCTCTCCTTTCGAGCCGCTGCATAACTGTCCTCTCGGACTTTTGACTCTTAAAACTGCCTTTTTGGTTACCATCACCTCTGCTCGCTTCAGACTCAGGCTCTTTCCTCCAAACCTCATTTCCTGCCTGTTCATTCGGACATAGTTGTCCTTCGCACTAGGCCTTCTTTCCTTCCCAAAGTGGTTACCTATTTCCACATGGGAAAGACCATCATTTTGCCAACCTTCTTCCCGTATCATTCTATCTGGATCGCACAAAGCAATTCCGGGTGGATGACCAGTTCTTTGTTGGCTATGTGGGCGCCAAGAAAGATCGGGCCGTGCAAAAGCGGACCATCTCTCGATGGGTCATTCTTTGCATCAAAATCTGTTATTCCTTGACATAGAAGGAACCTCCAGTGGGACTGAACGCCCATTCACCAGGACGACGGTAGCCACTACTGCTTTGGGACGTGGAGTCCCTCTACAAGACATCTGCCAGGCAGCCACGTGGGCTTCATTGCACACGTTCACCAAACATTACCATCTAGACAGCCAAGTCCGGCGAGGCGCCTTCTTTAGCTGTTCGGTTCTCCAGGACTTTTTGGTGTAAAGTTAGTTTGCCGACCCATCTCTGCGGTTGGTATTGCTGGGGTATCTATACTACGGTGAGGAATCCCTAGCTAATAGTCTCTTTCAGATGAACAAATTACTTACCTTCGGTAACGATATATCTGTAAGAGACAAAAATTAATTATGGATTCCTCACCGCCCCACCCATCCTCCCCTTTCTGCGAACTGACTTCTAGGGTAAGGGACTTCCTTTCAGGGTCCTAGTGTTTGTGCACCAGTGGTCAGTGTCTTGCATGGCTCTGTGCTTCTGGCATGGAATGTCGTGAGAATAACTGACGTCAGCACACGGGCGGCATCTAAGTAGATAGCGGGCCGTCATTCCGGCGATCACGATGCCAACGACGAATATGGAGTCGACCGACACCACCTACCGTCGCGCAAGGGTACTGCTGAAGAAAAATTCTCCGGATCCAGTCTGACGCCTGGGGGTAATTCTAAGGTGAGGAGTCCATAACTAATATTTGTCTCTTACAGATATATCGTTACCGAAGGTAAGTAGCTTGTTCGTTTAGAAAACATTGTTTTCTATACGTTTAAGGGTCCTGAAATGTTGCGTGATGAAATGTGGCAATGCAGCTACTTCGATTCAGAGTTTTGTGAAGAAGACTAAGTGACTGCTGCTGCAGTCACTAGAACATGACTACTCCTTCCTATTGTGTCAAATCCACCTGAAGGATAGGAAAGAAAGGAGTTGAAAAGCAGTGGGACTTGGACTAAGGTCCAAGTTAGATCTGAAACCTGAGACAAAGCTTGGCCTTCCCCCTCCCCCACTTTACCATCAATAATGGCAAAGAAAATGAGTCATCAAATGGGAAGCTCAAGAAGTGAAGAAATGATGAAAAACACATCTAAAAGCAGACAATATTAATGGAATAGTAGTCAATTAGTCTAACTATAGAAGTCAATTAGCCTGACTAAATCCTTTTTAAACCAGAGTCAGAGCTCGCCATGTAGACACAGATGCATCCTAGCTAAATGTTACCACTCCCTGTAGACCCTACAGAGTCATGAGTAGGGTTGCCACTGCAAGGGGACAGGAAAGAACAAACTGGAATGATGTGTAGCTGAGTCAGTAGTCCCAAAATATGATGACCTTCAGTGGTAGTATTGCCCTCAATATGTGGAAATTGAGTAAAATCCGTTGGAATGTATGGAAATATTAACTACTTATAAAAAGTTGCTTCAAATATGACGTAATGGATTTAATTAGTCAACTATAACTTTCTGTTACTTCTGGAAATTCTCACCAACTGCCATTTTGTGACAGTAGCCTGTATACTACTAGTTTTGAAAACTACCTTTTGTTTTCTGTAGGTGGACAGACATTGTTACTGACCTAAATACGCAAAATCCAGAATTCTTTGACATTAGACACACAGAAAGGGGCCTGCAATATCGTAAAACAAAAAAGGTAAGCATTGTTGTTTTTCAGTGAACATCAAACTTACGGCACACAATTTGTGCTTGCATTTTCGTGGGGACATTCAGTGTGATAAGGTAACCTAGTTATTCACTACACGCTTGGTCTGTATATGTAAAAAAAATTCCTCACACCATGTTTTTTCCAGGCTTTACTAAATGAAGTCATAGTGGAAAACAAGCATTGAATTTTCAATGTGTGAAAATGGTAGAATCACTCATTTGTCATATGTTTTATTTTATCAGCACAGTACCATATGTTTGAAGTGTGAAATACAAAACTTCAAATCGTAATACATTCGCAATGTTCGATTTTTATGTAATATTTTTCTTGCTACAGTTTAGTAATTTCATTTAAGTCAGGCAGAGTAGTATTTGAATATAGCATAAAATAAGTTGATTGTTGTAAATACTCTGGATGCTTTGGCTTCCTGATTGTAATTCTAACATGCCCATAAACCTTGAAAAGAACCAGCTAACAGACTACTAAAATAATTTGTGAGGTCTTTCACCTTATTCAACCTATCTGGCTCATAAAAAGGGTAATACTCTCAACTTTAAAGCAAACACGAAGTGCATCACAATAGAGGACCAGATTAGTCTATATTTGACTGACCATCAGGCCATTCTGTTTCATACCGTCACCCCCACTAACCGGCCAGAAAAGATCTCAATGGCAAACTAATAATACCTTGAAAAGACCAATGAAAAAAATCCCAATACAGCACCTTTCAGTATGCCAGAGAACAATCACTCTTAAAGCTAAAGTGTACATCCCCAGGGCCTCACAGGCTACTGGATGGAGACAACTATAGACATCCTCAATGATCTAGCCCCTCTATTTCTCAGAAAAATGATTGGACAGACCATTCAATCCATCTTACTTCAGTGAACTAAAAATCAGCAAAAGACGAATGAGGAGACTGTAAAAAAATATGGAGATCAACAAAAATCAGCAAATTGCACACAAGCCCTTGCAAATGCAGCTAAGAAAATAAAATGCTCAATTAACGGATGACCTGGAGCACGTTTCCTAACTATAAAATTCCACCCTAATCCAATAGAGCCACAAAAGAGCTAGTCCAAGCTCAAAATCAAAGCAGAACAATTGCTAAATTCTTTACAGAAGAATTCAAAGTATACGCAAAGAACTTGATCAAAGCCTCAAACCAAAAAGGATGGAACCCAAAAGGTCCTCCTTTCAACCTCTAGACAATGAGGATCTCTGCAAAATATTCACCTTCTTGAACAAATCTGCTCACTCAATGCTCCACCGACCCCTCTGTTCAAGTCTTGCATAGGTGTTATTCTCCTGCTAACTCTCAAACTTGAACATTTCTCACTGTCCATTTGGACACTATACGAATCACTCTTGAAAGTGAACAAATCACATCACTAAGAATCGAATCCGGCCTGTAAAACCTGCAAAACTTAATTCCTGTAAACACACATTCATTGATCAGTAAAAGCATAAAAAAAACTGAGGCTATACAGCTCTCCTCATTACGTCTAACAACTTCCTCATGAAATCACATTCAGACTTCAGACAAACCATATTACATAATCAGCTCCACTAGATGGAGGCGATTCTTGCCTGCTAGTACTGTTGGTCCTAACGGTGACATTCAACACCATCAACCATTCAAACTTACATAACATCCTGTCAGATAGAACGGGCATCGATGGGACGGTCCTAAACTTGTTTCCAGTCATTTCTGACAAACTGATCCTTATACTTATTTCTTGATTACTTCAGGTTATTAACACACACAAGGAGCTCTGGTGTTGCACAAGGATAATCTATCTCACCTGCCTACTTTAATATAGACACTAAGCCACAAACAGGTTGAAAGCAAGGACATTTAAAAGTTCCAATAATTTGATGATAGGCAGTTGTACCTTCGAGTAGCAAGCGCATCAGATATAACCAATCTCAACTAATTGTTAGAAAAATTAATTGAACTGATGGCTACCGTGTCACTGAAGCTGCATCCTAACAAGACCAAAATAGGCCTTTTCAATCCAAAAACCATCACCTAAGTATTGAAAATTGTCCACCCTCGTAATTTTATCCACTGTCACACCAATATCGAAATCTTTGAGATCATTATAGACAATAACGTGAGTTTCTTTTAACTGGCAATTAACTGATGCCTACAGATACAAATCAGCTGCACCTTGTACAGAAAGCAGAGACCTTAATTCTGCCACAGATATTCATCTCCTGTTTGAGCTATGGTACACTCCCATATAGACTGCAGCAATGACTGTAAGAAATTGGGTCATTAGTTGATAGAGGTGAGAGACCCACTCCAGCAAAGAACTCAAACCTGGTCAGGGTGAACCACAAAAGTCAAGAAATAAACTTGTGCTTTGCGCTCTGGTAGTTTAACACAAAAGTAGTTAGGCTCATCATAGAGGCAATGTGTAAAGTATTTTTCACCTTTCAAACAGTAATAAAGTAAAAACACAACATAAATAAAATCCCAAAACAACTTAGAAAAACAGAGTAAACTTTAATACATAAAATGACATCAAAACAACAAAAATCCATAATGTAGAACTGGAGTTATGAATTTCAGGTAAAAATAGTGCCCAAACTCCCAGAGTGCCACTGGTTACTCTGGAGTGGGTCAAAGTCACTATTTCAGGCCAGCTACGACAGAGCGTGGGTCAGATACAGGGACCAGGTTTATTCTGGGGAAGAGTTTACCTTCTCAGATTCCAGGTCCACCCAAGGAGCCTCAGTTGGAACATCACGTTGGCAGGGACCACGAGGAGACCATTGTCAGTGCAAAGAGCAGGCTGCAGCTGGAAATTCAAGTTGGCGGGATATGCAGCAGCCGCTCTTTGGTGCAAAGAGCAGGTCACCATCTGAACTTTGCATTGGTGGTAAATGCATAAATCGCAGCAGAAGCGAGGATCCCGCTCACGGTCGCAAACAACACCAAACATCTGTATTTTCAGCTGAAGCTCAGTTTACAAGCAAGATGAATACACTAAGAAGCCAGCCTAGGGTCAAAGACCTGGGGGCACCTCTTGGGGAACAGGACTCCAGCAGAGGCCAGCAGCAGTGCTCAGGCATGTACAGTGTGTGCTGGTCATCTGGGCAGTTGCAGGGAAGGTCTCTGGAAGTTAGTTGTATATCGATCCTAGATTCAAGGTAGAAGGATCCAGCCTTCCTTATTCGGACAGCAGGGCAGTCCGTTTTCTGAATCTTCCACAGGTCCAGGAGTGTTCTTATGAGAGGTTCTGAGGGTGCCACTTGAATGCATAGTACTAGCATTTGTGTTGTGGGCAATTCCTGGCCTATTCACAAACAGTTCTATCCAGTTCTCCACTCTTCTCTGGATTTGGCTCCAACCTGGCTTGGGGGACAAAGACAAGGGCAAGCTTGGTGTCGCATCCCATTGTTTGTGCTAGCAGGGCCCTTTGAAGTTTAATCAGGGCAGGGCACAACTCCTTCCCCAGCCTCATAGCTGGATGACCCGCTCCCTCTACACCCAGGCCCTTTTTGTTCCCTTGTCTGGAAGGAATACATATCACACCACAGGAGAGCCATTATCAGTCATGTGACCCTGAACACTAGTGGACATGCACATTTGGTTTAGGTAGAATAATGTCAACTTTCAGAATTGTAACTTAAAATCCAACTTTATCATTAAACAGGATTTAAAATTACAATTCAAATGAATGGAAGAAATATCTATCTGCTCCCAAACTGAGGTTATCACTTATTAAGTGTAATAAGATATATGGGAGAGGTAGCCTTGCTACAGTGAAAAACGACTTCAGGAGTTTTTCACTGTCATGACATGTACACATGTCCTACTTTTTAGATACTATGCACCCTGCCATATGAACTATAAGGGGTTACTTAAAAGTATTAAAGTATTAAAAAATAGATGTTGCCTGTTTAATAAAAATAATTGCAATATATGTGAAAAATAATTACAATACGCCACACAGAAATATTTTCATCTCATCAAATAAAGCCATGTTAATGTAATGATTGGCTTTAACTATGTTTCAATTAAAAAGGAGAAATGTACAAATCAGTAAAATTTGCTTCTAAAACAATGTTTGTAATTGTGCAAAATTGGTACAAAGTAACAGTAAAGTGCTTCAAGAGTAACAACCCATACTAACACAGTAGAGACAATGGCCCTAGATCAACTCAACAGATATTAAGGCAAATTAACGTTTAAGGTAAATGAGTGCTGGTGATATTAATAGTTCTGTGGTTTTAAATTGATATAATTATATGCTTCCTTTGTTTTCCTCCTCCAATGTTCTTCAGGTTGGTTTGTGACTAAGTAGCTCTTACAGTTTGCTAAGGGAGGTGTTATATATTGTAGGTGCATTTAAGTTGTAATGTGCTTGTTCACATGCTAAATGTTTCTACTGTTAATGTATATTTTCATTGCATTAAGTTTGGTGTTTATTTAGGAGCGTGGAGTGTTTCACTGTGCCTCTATATTCTGGAACTCTTGTTTGAGTGTCAGTTACTGGAAGACGTTGATTTACACCATCCTGTTGGTACTGGGCTGCGCAATAAACTATAATATTTAGTACAACTGCATCTTTATTACACCAAGTTTCGATGATTGTCATAAGTAATGGTAGATATAGTTATTGGAAGCTAATTTTATGTATGTTGTATGTATCAAAATATTTTATGTACTGCAGCTCGGATGCGCTCTGTGAATACCATAAATAAATTCTACATCATATATTTCTGGCTCTTGTATATTGAGCTATTTTCTGGCAAAGTTACAGGTTATCAAAAAAAATCCTGACACTAACACTGAATCTAATCAATCATTCAGGAGTTTGTAAAGCATGACTACTCACCCATGAGGGTCTCAAAGCTGTGGGGGGTTTGAGGGGCTGATGGTCCCTCTGGGTGTGGAGGAGGATCATTCGAAGAGCCAGTTCTTGAGGTCCTTCTTGAATTGGGTCAGCGACGCGGGTTGCTTGAGTTGGAGGGGCAGGATGTTCCAGGTCTTGACGGTAAGGTAGGTGAATGAGCTTCATCCGGTTCTGGTCTTATGAATCCTGGGACGGAGGCTAGGGCATGTTGGGCGGAACTGAATGCGAGTCAGTGGTTCAGGTATGCTGGTCCCACATTGTGGAGAGCTTTGTAGGTATGTGTGAGGAACTTGAAGGTGATTCTTTTGTTGACCAGGAACCAGTGGAGTTGTCTGAGGTGTTGCGTGATGTGGCTGCGGCGGGAGATGTCAAGGACCAACTGGCAGCGGCATTTTGAACGATCTGTAGTTCCTTGAGCTGTTTCTGGGTGACACCGGCATAGAATGCGTTGCCGTACTCGAGTCTGCTGGCGATGAGTGCGTGGGTGACTGTCTTTCTGGATACTGTGGGGATCCATCTGAATGTCTTTCGAAGTTGTCTGAGTGTGTTGTAGCAGGCTGAGGAAACTGCATTGATTTGGCGGTACATTGTGAGCGATGAGTCCAGTATGATGCCAAGGATGTGTGTGTGGTCCGTAGGAGTGGGAGGGGGTTCCAGAGCAGCTGGCCACCAGTAGTCGTCTCGGGCTGAAGGAGTGGGACCCAAGATAGTACTTCGGTCTTGTCCGAGTTGAGCTTGAGGCATCTGTTTTTCATCCAGGTGACGACAGCTTTCATTCCGCTGTGGAAGTTAGTTCTGGTGGTTGTGGGTTCGTTGGTGAAGGAGAGGATCAGCTAGGGGTTGTCAGTGTAGGAGACAATGTTGAGTTTGTGGCTTCTGACAATGGCTCCGTGGAGGTGCCATGTAGACGTTGAACAGGGTGAGGCTCAGGGAGGAACCCTGGAGCACTCTGCATCTGATCTCTGTAGTTTCTGAGAGGAACAGGGGTAATCCAACTTCCTGTGTCCGACCAGTGAGGAAGGAGTGGATCCAGTCGAGTACCATGTCGCAGATGGCTTTTGAGTCTGGAGTAGAGGTC
This sequence comes from Triturus cristatus, assembly GCF_964204655.1. NCBI lineage: Eukaryota > Metazoa > Chordata > Amphibia > Caudata > Salamandridae > Triturus > Triturus cristatus. The sequence continues at coordinate 823,462,729 of NC_140591.1, forward strand.
TTCTTGGCTGCACGTCAGCGGTCAGTGGTGATTCCTTGAAGATGGCTATTACTAGCCAGAATGGACAGCTCCAGCTTTTATGGACCTGGTGCTGGAACAACGGGTCAGCTGACTGCCCCTTGGAGTCACCACTTCAGTCTGTGGCTGAAATCAGGCACCAGAGGCACAGTTCTCCCTTCATTAGTCCAGTGGTTAGTGCAGCCTCCCTTGTCTAGTTTAGGGGTCATGAGGGCAGTCTTTCTCGTTCCTCCCTCTAGTCCAGGTGTGATGTGAGGTTCAGGGTGCTAGGGTTGCCATATTTATACCCAGAAAATGCCCTGGGGAGGGATGTTGCAGTGGCTAGCCAATAGGCTACCAGGATCCCCCATCCCTAGTGATGACGTCTGGCTATGTGCATCTAGCAATCCCAGAGTTCACTATTCTGCCCACTCTAAAAATGGCTGAGCCCTTCCTTTGTCGTGAGGAGACTCGCAAACCACACTAGAATTATGGCAGCCTCTTGACTGCTCGCCTATGGTAAAACCAGTTAGGCCACTGGTTTCCCCTTTCTGTTCTTGCCCCAGCCCGTCTACCTCAACAAAGGGGCTGCCCTCCTTGAGTGTGATCACCATTTGCCCACCAAAAGGGGGCTTACCCTTTGAAGCTCGCCTTTTGGGCCAACATTCTATGGTGTTTCCTGCAAGGGAGAGGTATAGCCTCCCTCTGTGGCATGTCTCTATTGTTCCTGAGCCTGGGAGTCATTCACATGACTCTTCAGGAGGGCAGAAGGCTGTCTGGTGGCCAGCAACTCTGACAGGCCACCAGACAAACTGGACAACAGAGTGGCAACTTTCTAAAAGTTACGTTTCCTTAAAAGTGGCATTAAATTTGGCTTGGACATCAGTCAGGTTTAATGCCACGATTAATTTGATACCTTGAAGTACTCATTTTAGTAGTCCCATTCAGAAGTTAACAAGGCTGAGATGTCAGCCTATAACTCTGCCCTAGCCAGTGCGGCTACTAGTTTTTCCTCCGTAAAAATGACAATTTGAAAGTTTTACCTTTAAGACATCTTAAAGTACATGTCCCACTTAATAATATATAATTTCCTGCCTTAGGGCTCGGTAGGGCTTTCTTTGGGGAAACTTGTATATGTTGTTAAGGGAAATGGGGGGCTTTTCCGATGGTTTAAATGCAAGGTTGAACTGGCAGTTTAAAAATGCCCTTCCAAGCTGCAGTGGCAAGGTGGGAGCGAATTTGTATCTTGTCGCACTCAGGTTGGCACAATCAGTCCTGCCTCTCTGGATAGACCCTCTAACCAAAAGGCCCTGAGTATCCCTGGAACCATAGTCTAGAGACTTACAGCTAAGTTAGCTTATGCCAATTGGAGGTAGCCAATTCAACATAGAATTTGTAAGGGTTTAGAACACTGGCACTAAGGTCTGGTTAGCAGGCCTCCATGTATTCTCAGAGTCGACAAACCAGCAGCATCAGTCAAAACCTTTGGGGGTGTTCATGCAAAAAGAAGTGTTTCCTTACAGTATTGTACTGCAGTAGGTTAAGGTTTCTCATTTTGTTGCATTGTAGTGGAATCTTCAATGGTTCTATGTTTAGGTTAGTGTCAAGTGTCACTAGGATGCAGTTCAGTGCCTTGCTTGATGCCTTGAAGAACCTTTTGAGAATTGCCAATTAGTGTCCTTAAGATGCTCTGCAGTTTGGATTGTTTGTTTAACTGTTACACTGGATAAAGCATGGCAGGTTACGTCCTCTGCTGTGCAGGGTTAATGTGATGAATAATTGTCCATTTGATGCCAAAAAGGATTACCTCCAAATGTACTACTATAAATAACTAGTATACATTGATTTGGAACCATGATTAGGGGAATTGAGATTTGATAGTTTGTTGTGTACATAAACTGTATGTGTATTTGTGTTTCATATGAATTAACGATATTGTAAATAGAGGTTGTTTTGCTTCATGTTTGTGCAAATCTGTATATATTTTGTGTGTTGTTTTGCTTCATGTTTGTGCAAATCTGTATATATTTTGTGTTGAAGTGCTCTGATGTTCACCAAGAGATATTCGTCCCTGATAAATTATGATGGATATAGTTTCTTATAAGAAATAAGTTGTACCGAGAAAATTAATTGTTTCTTGAGTTAAAATAAACGAGATTGATCCCTCTTAGCCCCGTTTCTTTGTTCTTATTATATGTTCCTTACCCAGGCGTGGGAGGGTTATTTGGGTATGCCCCAGTACACTTTCTTTATAACTCTGCCCTAGCCAGTGCGGCTACTAGTTTTTCCTCCGTAAAAATGACAATTTGAAAGTTTTACCTTTAAGACATCTTAAAGTACATGTCCCACTTAATAATATATAATTTCCTGCCTTAGGGCTCGGTAGGGCTTTCTTTGGGGAAACTTGTATATGTTGTTAAGGGAAATGGGGGGCTTTTCCGATGGTTTAAATGCAAGGTTGAACTGGCAGTTTAAAAATGCCCTTCCAAGCTGCAGTGGCAAGGTGGGAGCGAATTTGTATCTTGTCGCACTCAGGTTGGCACAATCAGTCCTGCCGCTCTGGATAGACCCTCTAACCAAAAGGCCCTGAGTATCCCTGGAACCATAGTCTAGAGACTTACAGCTAAGTTAGCTTATGCCAATTGGAGGTAGCCAATTCAACATAGAATTTGTAAGGGTTTAGAACACTGGCACTAAGGTCTGGTTAGCAGGCCTCCATGTATTCTCAGAGTCGACAAACCAGCAGCATCAGTCAAAACCTTTGGGGGTGTTCATGCAAAAAGAAGTGTTTCCTTACAGTATTGTACTGCAGTAGGTTAAGGTTTCTCATTTTGTTGCATTGTAGTGGAATCTTCAATGGTTCTATGTTTAGGTTAGTGTCAAGTGTCACTAGGATGCAGTTCAGTGCCTTGCTTGATGCCTTGAAGAACCTTTTGAGAATTGCCAATTAGTGTCCTTAAGATGCTCTGCAGTTTGGATTGTTTGTTTAACTGTTACACTGGATAAAGCATGGCAGGTTACGTCCTCTGCTGTGCAGGGTTAATGTGATGAATAATTGTCCATATGATGCTGGTCATTGCAGTGAGCTAGTGACCCTAGTGGTGTAATGCAGTGGAGTGGTGGCCCAAGGACTACAGTTCAATGCAGTCAATGTGTCCATATGATAGTGTTGTGAGTTAGTAGCTATGTATGTGGTAAAATGTGCTGTTATAGTCCTTACAATGCTTTGAAGTAGTGTGCCAAGTTTGCAGTGTGGTGAATTAGTGACCCTTGTTAGCCCCACAGTGTGGGATTTATTGTATGTATATATTTGGTCTCCTATAGTTCAAACCTAGCCAGAAGGCAGTGAAGTTCTGTACAGGTTCATAGATAAGCAGAAAGTCATCATGTGATAGCTGAAGTATTTGGATGGTTAATGCATTGGGATGTTGTGTTTTTATGGAGGTGAGTCTTCAACTCTTTCCTAAAACGACGGATTAGGATGTGGCTCCTAGCTATTACCAGTGGCTGAGATGAATTCAAGCATTTCATTCATCACCTTGTTGTTTTTGCTTTCCTAAATTGTAGCTACGTTGGGGTGGTCCTGATGGATACAGGGATGTTTTTTCCAGAACCATGGTACGTGTATGTATATGGTATGGTATTTTAGTCTACTGGAATGTGTGCCTAAAAATGTAGCCTGCTGGGTTATGGGTTCATACTTGTATAATATATTATAACATAATATGTAATTAGGCTATCTGGTTTTAGGTTTAAACCTATAATAACTGATAAAGCCCCACTGAAAGGAAACATATAAACACTGAAGAATCACCTTCACAAGCACAAACTAAGTGCCATTCAAAGAAAGGAAAAGATGAGTGAAAAAGTCATTTTTATTTCTACCTGAAGGGGCCAATAAAATGTAACTTTGTTATACAAGGCAGCAGCAAGAATGACTGGGCTAACATTATTCTGCTTGAGTTTTGCTGTTTAGGGATGTCATTAAAATATTGTTTCTTCTTCCTTCTGCTTTTTTCAGTTGTGTGGTCTTTGGTTAAAATATGCATTGTTTAGAAGCATGTTTTAGGTCTTATTTAGTTATTTTATAAACTGTTGAGAATCAGGAAATATCAAAATCATGTTTGCTATTTTGGCTACATTTGATTTCACTGTTAGGTAAAACTTAGTGCTACTTGGAATGCTTCTGCAAAAGGTTCCTACCAAGTTCAATAACGATTGGTGTGATATTGTTTGTATTTGCAGTAATTCGGCTATGTATATCAAAAAGTTGTATGATGATCTGTCAAGATCTCTACCTGAGCTGAAGTGCTTTCCTGTAAGAGATCCTTGTCACTCGCTAGATGGTCTGCTGAAAGCATCTTTGCAATCTTCAGAGTTCATTAACAATGCTATTGACTTTGTAGTCCATTCTAGTGCACTGTTTCGGTATGCCCAGGAACTAAAATGCTAATATTTCTCATTTTGTGCTTTGTGTGGCTTCAAAGTCATCCTTACTGTGTCATTTAGCCGCTGGTTCTTAACCCTAGAGCCTGTGAATGCTATATTATCGATGTGGCGATCGTTTACTGAATTCTTGCTTAGTGATGATGCCAAAGGACAGAAATGTGATGATCTTTGGTCACATATTGATAGTGATGTGAAAAAGTACAGTCTACTGCATGCTTAGGTTTTTACAGGAAGGCATGACGGGTGTATTGGACATAATCAAAAAACTAGAGTCCGAAAACACCCATGTCTACCAAGTGTTCAGTGTAATTGGTGTAGATGTGAAACATCTTGAGAGTAGGCTGGGCAACACTTTTAGTGACTTTGGCACTGCAACATGCTCCATGTTAGAATTCTTGCCACTTAGTAAGCAAAGAAAGAAATAAAAAACGGAAAAACACTGTTTCTGTGGTTTTTAATAGTGCGAAAATATGTAACCACTAATAACCACTGTTTTTTTAAGGTATTGAAAACACTGATAAACCCCACCAGAATTTACCAAAACTGCAAACTGGAAAGCCTATATGTAATATACATACATACACTCCTATTTCTTAACTGAAAAAGCTACTCCAAAGAATCTCCCAGCGCTTAGAGAACAAGTAGACCACTACACACTAAACAATAAGGACTACTGAAACCCTACTCAGGAAGTTTGCCTAAAAAAGCCAGGTTTTGAGAAGCTTTCAGAACCTAAGTTCATTTTCATTCTTATGGCGCTGCAGAGGGGGATGTTTCCAGACTTGAGCTGCCTGGAAAGAAACCCCCCCTCTCTTCTTGAGCTTTATTTTGGGAATGAGTAGCAGCCCTTCATCAGCAGATCGAAAGGCCTTAGAGGGACAGCAATGTAGGATTCTGTTTGAGCTATGCTAAGGGATAGAGCCATAGAAGGTTGTATGCACCTGATGCAGCGGAGTTTACCAGTTCGTACATACATACACACAACACTCAATTGGGTCCATATACATTCATACATTCAATGAGCTTAGCAAATATCCGCTGGTCATCAATTTTGTTTACCTTAGAGAACCTTTACACCAGTATCCTTACCATCCCTGTCTCCTAAGTAAATGTACTATGTCGATAGATCTAGTTGTAGATTAGAATAGGGAGGAGAATAATAAAACATTTAACTTTTATTTAAAAACCACAGACTCAGTAGGAGTTTTAAAAGGTTTATCTGAATTAATAATTTTGTGAGTCAAACCAAAATACACGTAGATACATCAAATTTCTCCGTCAGGAAAAGTAGTACAGTTAGCTTATAATTCAATTCACATTAATTAATTTCTTGTGATGACAGTACCTGAGGAGAGAAAGAACAGAGAGCAAATACGGAGCACAACCCCACAGAAATATATTTACCTAGAATGGTGTGAGGACCTAGACATCAGAGTACTGGACATCAGGACTGGTTCAGGACCGGGAAGGTGATCTCTTCTAGTTGCAACACCAGCGTTGCACCCCTCTCTGGTACTACTCTCTCCGGCTTGGGCTCGTCCGGACCCCTTCCTAGATATGCCTCTTCGTTGTTCCGCGATTCTTCCCTAGTGTTGGATTCTTCAGTCAGATTGCAGCAAAATCGGGTAGCATCTCAGCATAGCATCAGTATCAATTCGGTCAAGTGTGTCTAACTAACTAGAACTGTTATACCAATTCAAATGTATGATCCACCCCCAAATGTTTAAATTCTATGTACACCCCTCAATTTGATTGGGCCAGGCAGTGGGGTGAGGGCATCACACCATATTAAGTTCAATAACTTTCTTCAGTTCTATTGTCTAATCCCCCCCCCCTTAATTTTAATACCCACAAGCTTTATTCCCACAAGCATTTCATATGTGGATCGATAAATCTGTAATACAATGTTTCGGCTTCTTCCTCTCGTAGGGTCAGAAGTTGATCTTCCTATGTCCTTGCTGGGCACATGGATTGGCAGCCATTCAATGATTTAATTGGTCTCAGAACGAGGTTGCAGGCATGCGTAGTTGCCGCAAAAAAATAGGGACGTTGGTCACCCTCCAAGGCACAATTGCGAGCTATTAATAAAGTCAGAGAAAAACATGTTAGAATACAAAATGAAGTATTCACTGTATACCGCTTACTTCTAGACTAACCCCATTTACTTAATATATCTTTTGCATTAATGGCTTAGTAAAACTTGCATAGGTTAGTTTCAGCACAGCAAGTGAGTTAATGCGAGGGTTTCGAGCTGCCATGTTAAAAGCTATTGTGCAGCTACAAAGATTTCCCACCAAGCTACAGGAGACGTCATACTACGTAGATGTAGTAGACGCATGCGCAGAAAGTTCCCACGTTTTGGCGGCCATTTTAAGGACACTCGGGTTACTTATTAGTAAAGCACATAGAAAAGCTTCCCCTAGATACAATATGTAAAATGTGGTGCAAAGTTAGTACTCACAAACAGGTTGGTTATAATGTTACAGGTTATTCGAGAGGATTGCATACAAGCAAGTTTCTTTTTTCACGACACCTTGCTCCATCAATCCCCTCTCTGATCACTAGCTTTTATTAAATCAGATGCCAACTTTAACATCCTACCATTTTGATTTCTTCAAATCTTTTATCCTTCTTAAATTGTGATCCTTTCATTGTTTTGTAGATATTTCCCTTCAATTCATCAAGTCGTATTTCATCTAATTTTCTTTTTCTACACTTCTCATTCACTTTGTACCTTTTTCTTTTTCCACTGTATTTGTGGCAACACATTATCATCAGAACTAACAAAGTTATGCTCATGATCGGCAATAATTTTTGACCTAAGACACTTTTACCTATGTTAGAAAACCAACCACTAATAGTGGAAAAACTATTGGTTATTTTCTTCCATATATTGTCAACCTCTAGTGGTTTCAGTCTTTCTTCCAAATGTGTGTTATTTTTAATATGCCTTCCAATTTCTACACTTTTATTAGGAATATAAGTGCAACAATGTCGCGCTTTCAACATTTTACAGACTCCACCCTCTTTTGCTAATAAGATATCAAGGGCAAGGCGATTTTGCAAAACCCTAGATCTAACAGCAACTAATTCTGTATTGATCAGTAAAAATCCTCCAGCAGTGTCTGTAGATAACCGATCAACTACTGTTGACAATTGACAGATTTTTCGAGAATTCAGCAGAACCGCCACTGAAGGTATCAATGCACCAAATATATCCCCTACTATTTCAGAAAAACTGTCTCTTTTATATCGGGTTAGTCCTTTACTGTCATTATTGCTTCCAGTGATTATTTTAACATGATAAACTTTAGGAAATACTATTCCAAAATAGCAACTCCCATACCGGTGATCAGGCAACCTAAAATAGGCTTTGTTTCCACAAATATAATAAATTCCAGGAAATACTGGATCAGTTCCTCCTTTTAGTCCCCAACCCGAGATTACTAAGAAGTTATGTTCACATTCACTGAAACCAATAAATACATTGTTATATTCTGTTTTTAGTCTATGGAGACAGATTTTCCCTTTCTTTTCAAAATCCAGAGACATAGCAGCATGAGTCTTGCCAGTTACCAAAAGGTCTTCCTTCTCAGCCCATTTAGGTATCTGAGGTTCTGAGACCATCCTTTGGAAATCCTGCGTCCTCTGTTCTACTAAATTCACAAAAATATTTTCTTCTTCCTGTAATTTACATGTTAGGTTGCGTTTGTGTGCATCAGCTATATCTATTGACTTCATTGTTAGGAAATATTCACCCATAAATTGTGAGTCTCTCGTACTAAGGACAGGGTTCATGCTATTTCGTATAGGGACTTCTGAAAATATTACATCTACATTGGAATAATAATATTGCAGTTTTCCAGTTCTATAAAATAAACTAGCCAATACACTACATGAAATACCATAAGTCAAGGGTAAGTGATGATAAGTTACCCCTTCAGCCACAGAGGTCGGTAATTTCATACAAACGTAACAATCACTAACTTCCATTGTTTCTACATAATGTACTAAGAGATTTGCAAATACATTTAAATCGGTTTCGTTTTTATCTACAGTATGGTGTAAATCTAACTCATCTGGTGTTTCTAAGTGTACTCTATCTCCTTTAATTTTTGCTACCTCCGTATGTGCATTAGTACTATTCTGTTTGTCAGTAACCTTCAAATAAGGAATAGCTATCGCTAATATTACCCATATTATGAAGACTAATAATAAGCTACATATACAGATCCTGCAACACTTCTTTATACAGCTTTGTTTTGGTTTTCCAGTAACTTTAGCATCATACATTTTGTAGAAGAAGATTTGTCTCTTCATTTAATCCTGAAGTTGGTATGAGATAAAACCTTAAGCGTCTTCTTTCTTTCAAGTCGGTCTCACTTCTTCATCAGTTCGTTCAACATTTAGTTCTTCGTCACTTTCTTCATTTAAGTCGAGATTTTCAAAGTCTTCAAGAATTACATATGTCCACTCAGGGCCTTTAAACTTGTTATTCAATGTCTTCAACCTTTGGCTCCTTCGTTTTGGTGCTACAGAGAAAGGTCCAGACTGACTGGAAACTTTGTTTATTTGATCAGGTTCTTCACTGATTGTCTTAAGGCGGTATTTCATTCTCGTAATAATTCTTGGCCAATTATCACCTTTTCGACTTTTCTTAATTTTCACTGCACTGTCAGTTTCTTCAAGATTTCTTTTATTTTCTTTTATTTGCGGCACAATTTGATCATCTTCGTCTTCAGATTTCCTCTCTAACTGACCTAGTCCAGGGCTTATTGTTCTGGCCTGTTCTGCCTGGATATGTTCATCTACCTCAATCTGACCCTGTTCAGGATTGGTGATGTCTGTTTTTTCTTCTGTATCCTGAACCTGTGTTTCTATGCCTGTCTGGTCCTGTTCAGGTCTTCTTACCCCTTGACCTTCTTCTGCCTGAACGTTTTCTCTAAACCCTATCTGTCCCTCCTCAGACTCAGGAATGGGGCTTTGGTTTTCTTCTGTCTCAGTATATTGTTCTCTCCTTAACTGTTCCTGCTCAGGTTCCCTAATAGTCGTTTCCCTACTCTCCTGAGCGAGTTCTTCTACACATGACTGGTCCTCACTCTTTTCCTGGCTGTCTAACTGTGTTTGGCTTCTAGTTCTTAAAAATTCTTCAGGTATGTCCACCACTGGGATCCAGTCGTCCTGATAAGTGCTTGGTTGTTCTTGGGCAGCTACCTCAGGATCTTCTATAGGAAGTTCTTCAGCTGCACAACATTCAGCAACTTCAATTTCACGTTTCAATTGAAACTCTTCTTCTTCAGGAGCTTGTACCCTTTTGGTATGACTTGCATGAATCCAATTAGGCAATCCTGCACCTTTTACAGCTGCTGAAGTAGTCAGTATAACTTGATGCGCTTTGTCCCACCTTGGTGCTAGGCACAATTCTCGAGTGTGATTCTTCACAACTACCCAGTCACCCGGATTCAGATCATGCGCTTAGCTCAGCTGTCTGTTGACTGCGTCTTCCCCAACCTGATGAGAGATAGAACGCACTCTGTCAGCCAACTCTTTGCAATACTCCAAAACCAAGTCATCAGTTACATTCAACATCTTGTGTCCTGGTACGCAGGCTAGTCTCATTGCTTTTCCCATGAGAATTTCATAGGGACTCAATCCAGTATTTTTGTCTGCAATACTTCTGAGTCCCATTAGAACAAGAGGTAAAGCATCAGGCCATTCCAGTGGGGTAGATGCACACACCTTTCCGAGTCTTGACTTGATTGTGCCTTTCAATTTTTCTACCACCCCTGAAGCCTCTGGGCGGTAAGCGCAGTGCAGTTTTTGTTCGACTTTGAATGCTTCACAAATTAGTCAAATTATTTCATTATTAAAATGAGACCCTCTATCTGATTCGATCGTTACTGGAAAACCAAATCTAGGAATGAGTTTTCTTAATAGGAGTTTGGCCACTGTCAAGCTGTCATTTCTTCGGGTCGGGTATGCTTCCACCCACTTTGAAAATAAACAAACTATGACAAGTACATATTTCAACCCTCGACAAGCAGGCAGTTGAATAAAATCTAATTGAAGTCTTACAAAGGGACCTTCTGCCTTTCCAATCTTTCCCATGCTAACCAAAGTTTTCCTGCCAGGATTCATTTGTTGACATGTTAAACATCTTTGGCAAAGACTCTCTGCTACATTCCTGAACCTTGCGTTAAACCAATCTTGTCTGAAAAGTCGAATCATTGCATCTCTGCCCACATGTGTATCTCCATGATACATTCTAGCCATTGGTGCAAGCATGCTGTCTGGCATTACTGGTCTGCCATCATAACAAACCCACACACCATCTTCTGCCCTTCTTTCACATCCTATTTTCACCTACTCTTCCTTTTCTCTCATGTCTACTGCATCCTGCAGATCTTTCACCTCCTCCCAGGTTCCCACTCCTGCAAGTAGCATAAGTTGGCAGCTGATTCCACAAGTTTTGATTTTCTTATTTAATGCAATTTTATGTCTTGCACAATGCTAGGCAACCTGGTCAGCATATCCGTTACCGGCTGTCACATAGTCATCTCCTGATTGGTGAGCAGCACACTTAACCACGGCCACCTCTTTTGGTAATTGAATTGCCTCAATTAATTCTCTAACAAAATTTCCATTTTTAATAGGAGTTCCTGAGGAAGTCAGGAAATCCCTTTGCATCCATAGCTGGCCAAAATCATGCACAACCCCATAACCATATTGGCTGTCAGTAAATATGGTTATTCTCCAATTTTGCATGCTTTAATTAAAGCAATTAATTCGGCTACTTGCGCAGATCTGACCTCTGGTAAATAGGATGCTTCGACTATTCCAGTTAATGTACATACAGCGTAAGCAGCACTCAATCCTCCCTCCTCGTGCCGCATGCATGAGCAATATACAAATAGCTCATGATCTGCATTTTTCAGGGGTTCCTCTTGTATGTCAGGACGTGGTTTGGTACTAAGTTCAGTCACATCAAGGCACTCATGTTCGGCCTCGTCTTTCACCTCTTCTTGGTAGGGATCAGGCAGTAAGGTAGCTGGATTAAGAACAGTACACCTCACTATAGTCACGTTTTCAGCCCCCAGTATTATTCTCTCATTTTTGTTAACCTGCTGGGGGTAAGGTACTGTGTTCGGGTTTTGGTCTGCAAAATGACAACTGAATGAGGAACGTACACCTTGACAGGGTGTCCCATCACAATTGACTCACTCTGTTCTATGCTCACACAGGTTGCGGCTACAGCTTTCAAGCAACCTGGTAATGCACATGCCACAGGATCTAGGGTAGCAGAAAAATATGCCACTGGTCTTCGCATTAATCTATGTCTCTGTTTCAGAACTGAGATTGCACAATTACCTCTCTAATAGCAGAACAATGCGAATTCTTTTGGGTAGTCTGGTATTCCCAAAGCAGGTGCTTCGCACAAACGATTTTGTAATTTTATAAATGATCCCATGCTTTCATCATCCCATTCCATGGTGTAATTTGCTCTTTTTCTGGTCATCTGTATCAGGGGTTTAGCTAGTGAAGCAAATCCTACAATCCCCTGCCTACAATATCCTACAACCCCAAGAAACATTCTTATTTCTTTTTGGGTTTGTGTCAACTGCATTTGTCTTATTATTCTGATTCTTTCTGAGGTCACTTTTCTAAATCCTCTTTCTATTTGATGTCCCAGGTATTTGACTGAGTTTTTACAAAAACTGAAGTTTTTCAGGGGACACTTTATGTCCAGCCTTTGCCAAATGATTTAGCAATGCAATTGAATCAGTGACACATGTCATCTTGAGTGTTTGACGCCACCAATAGGTCGTCAATATACTGCACCAGGACTGACTTTCTGGGCAATACAAGAGATTCAAGACTTATTTTAAGAATTTGATTAAAGATTGAAGGACTTTCAGTGTACTCTTGAGGCACACGATTCCTCACGTAAACATGCTCTTCAAATTTAAACGAAAATAAAAACTGGCTATCTGGATGCAATGGAATAGAAAAGAATGCATGACATAAATCGATTACTTTGAACCAACCTGCTTTCCATGGTATCTGATAAAGAATCACAGCTGGGTTGGGCAATACTGGACAGCATGGTATAACAATCTTATTTATTTTCCTAAGATCTTGAACCACCCTATACTTCCCGTTAGGTTTCTTAATGCCAATTATTGGTGAGTTACAAGGACTACTCATTATTTCTTTCAAGATGCCTTGTTCGACTAATCGCTCAATTTCTGCTGCAACACCTGCCTTTGTTTCAGGACTCATTCTGTATTGTCGAGTATTCGGATAAACAGCAACTTCTTTCACTGTCACTTTTACAGGATCTACATTTGCCATTAATTCCATTTCTTTTCCAGTAAAATCCCATATCTCGGCATTTACAGTCAGTTTGACTTCAGCAGGTAACTCATTTTTGGTTATCTATAATTCATTTACTTCTGTTCCCTGTTTAGCTAACATAAAGTTGTAAACTCCATCTTCATCTGGGGTTTGTATTGCAACACCATCTGGTGTGCAATATATGGTGCAATTCATTTTGCACAACAAGTCCCTTCCAAGCAAGTTTACAGGACTTAAGTCACCGACCACAAACTTATGCATTTCTTTAAAATTTCCAATTCGCACCTCCATTGGTTCTGTGATCGGTGTTCTAATCTGTTTGTTCAAGACACCTACTACTTGGATGGCTTCACCCGAGAGGTGGCACCAGTATCCAACAAGAAAGTGACATCATTTCCTTCCACTTTAGCTTCGACGTATGGACCTGACTGATCTACTGGTAGGGATGCGCCAAGTATGCACTCCCCTTCCTCCCCCCTCAGGCACCGTCATTCCGTCATTCCTGCGCATAATCGATTAGTAGGTCCTGCAAAATAAACTGCGATGTTACAAAAATGTTCTTACCACTTCCTTCTGGAAATCCGGTGTCCACATTGTACTTGGCTTGACTCACAAAATTTAACTTAGGAGCAGGTGGCAATTGACTCTGTAGATCTATACCCTATTGCGGATGACTCATTAACACCTCATTCTGCGTCTGTGGATTTAAATTTTGATTCAGGTCATTATTAACTTGTACGATTTTACACTCGTTCTTCCAATGCCCCAACTTCCTGCACCCATGACCTTTTCTTTGCTTCTTCCCTGTTCAATCTTCCCCGTGGCTTACCCCCATTATTTTCACCTTGACCTTACACTAGTGTGGTGATGTGTGTCTGGAATACTGCTCTGTCATGGAACCCCAGTACCTTTGGGATTCCAGGACAGACCGTTATCTCTGGGCCCCTGTTAAGACGGACTGTTTTACTATATCGCTGTCACCAATAAACTGCTGAAGATACATGGGTATCTACTTCAGTAATTTGGCGACGAATGGGCAACCCCAAAGAAGCATATCTTCATCGTCTGACAAGAAAATTACATTGCTTACCCAGGAAGTCACGGAGGCGTGAAAACAGGGGCCAGAGAATTGGTGACATTTTAAATGCGTACAACTGTTGTCAAACGTCTAGAAATAATCCTCGAGGCGAGATCTCTTATTTTATTTATTCGCCACTTTTGCCTTTTCAAACAAATATAAAAGTCTGGCTTGTGCTGAATTCAAACACGAGCTCGGTGGCGCGAGGCAAAATCGTTTGACACGAGCCCTGCTGCGTGAGGCAAAAGCTGGTGAGGCGAGGCTGCGCGAGGCAAAGGCCAGCCAGGCGAGAGAGAAACTAGCGCGGAGGCCGGTGAGACACGTCATATTGTTCCTGTGATTGACACGTATCACATTTTTGCTTTATGCGCTCAAATTGAATTATAATAGCGCTCTGTTTGATCTCACCTGATCAGCCGGTAGACTGCGACCCTTCCAATTTACTTGACGATCCCCTCTTGTGATGTTATGTTATGTTATGACAATTTATTAAGCGCATTACTACCCGAAGGTGTCTAGGCACTCACGGTCTCCATAACTATGTAAAATAGCTAATTACTAAAAACCCATGTTTTAAGCGATTTCCTGAACACTAACAAGGAGGAGGACTCCCTAAGGGAGAGCGGAAGAGCATTCCACTCCTTGATAGTGTTGTAGCTGAAACTCCTTCCCACCCCCAGCTAATCCTTTTAATTCTGGGGGTGAACATCAGGAAGGCATTTGCTGAGCGAAGTGCTCTATTAGGAGAGTACCACTGAAACAGATCCATCAAAAATCGTGGTCCTTCTCCATGCAGGGCTTTAAAGGCCGTGCAAAGTGCTTTGAATTTGATCCTCTGGCCAACTGGAAGCCAGTGCAGTTCCCGAATGCCTGCCCTAATAGACTGAAATTTAGGGATATTAAGGACCAGCCTGGTCGCAGCGTTCTGTACTGCCTGCAGCCTTCTAAGCAAGTTGGATTGCATATTAATGTATAATCCATTACAATAATCCAATTTAGACAACACCAGGGACGTCATCACAATTTTTCTAGTGTTAATCGGAATGAAGGGCAGACTTTTCCGAACCATTTTCATAGTAAGGAATGCGGACGAAACCACCTTTGAAACCTGAAACTTCATATTCAGTTTATCATCAACGATGATCCCTAAATTCTTAGCCTTGGCCACCGGTATGGGAGTTATGCCCAGAGTATGTGGCCACCAACCCGGTGACCACTGAGGGGAAAGATTCCCAAAAAGCACCACCTCAGTTTTGCCTTAAGTTCAGCTTGAGGCAGTGCCTACCCATCCAGTCATTTAATGAGACCATGCAGTCATGGAGTTTAGTGGAATAGTTAATGTCTTTAGCCACTGCTGAGATGACCAACTGGGTATCGTCGGCGTAAGAGGTTGGACATAAGTTGAAACTTCTTATCAAAGAGGCTAGCTCAGAGACATAAATATTAAAAAGCGTGGGGCTCAACGAAGATCCCTGCGGCACCCCACATGGCAAAATGAAAGGAGCTGATTTAAAATTACCCAGATGCACAGTTTGTGTTCGATCCGAAAGAAATGACTTTAAAAGGGAAAGAGCCCTTCCACCTATCCCAATAGTTTTTAGACGGTTGATCAAGGTCGTATGGTCCACGGTATCAAATGCCGCGGACAAGTCAAGGAGAACCAGGGCTGCCGACCCCCCAGCGTCCAGAGTTTTTCGTATCTCTTCGGTAGTTTTTATTAGGGCCGTCTCAGTGTTATGTCCGGCTCTAATGATGCATAGCACTCTGGAAAATCCTCAAGTCAATAACATAGAAAGGGGACTTTATGTTAAAATTCACATCAAGACTTTACTTTAACCTTAAAAGAAGACTCTCCTGTTAAAAAAAGGAATTCAAAGGATATTTTACAACAGCGACTTGCACGCTTTGCAAGTCCCAATTTACACAACAAAAGAAAGCAGTTTCCTGTATCCTATATTTCACAAGCCTTCTTTATACTTAACAAAGTAATACTTTCATTACAAAGTGCATATCACAGCGATTTGCACGCTTTATCAAGAAGGTTGCTCGGGAAAGTGCAAGTTACAGCGATTTGCACTCCTATTTTCTTTCTTACATCTAAACCAGCATGCAGAGTGTCCAAGCACCAGCACCATTTCTACAAGATCCTGGAGAACCACCTTTAGAGTGGAATTTATGGTTAAGATCTTTTAAAGCGTACCTAGGAGCTATTAACGCACAAAAATTCAGACAAGAAAGACGCAAAAGCCTCATTTACTATCATTTGGGCGTAGAAGGACAAAATATCTATGATCATCTACCTGAACATGTTCCTGCAGAAGATGAAGATCTTGATGAATTTGAGACTGCGATCGCTCAACTATATAAATATTTCTCTAAAACTAAGAATATGGTTAGACATAGATACAAATTTTTTACGAGAACACAACAACCTAATGAAAGCATAGACACTTATGTTACTGCGTTAAAGATGTTAGCATCAAAGTGTGAATTTGATAATTTCGCTGCAGAATTAATAAGTGACCAATTAGTAGCTAGATGCTACTCTAAGAAAATACAAGAAAGGTTACTTGCATGTAAAAATCCGACATTAGATAAAGCTATTGATATAGGTAAGAGTATTGAAGGCTCCTCCATTGACGCAAAATTACTTGAAGAATCTTTAGCTAAGTCCACAATTTCTGGCGCAGTGATCAATAAACCTACTACAAAAAATGTTCAAAGTAATACTTAACCAAAAACATTCAACAGACCTAATTTTTATTCTCAACAATTCTATAAAGTATTTTGTTATAGATGTGGATCACCTTCACATGTTTCTTCATTCAGATATTGTCCAGCATTGGGTCAACAATGTAAGAAATGTGGGAAAATAGGCAATTTTTTGAAAATGTGCAGAGCGGGCAAGCCTACAAATGTCCACTGTTTACTAAATGATTTTGGTAGCAATCTTGATGAAGAAAATTTTGAGGAAAGTAAAGAATTACTTCTAGGTGTAAGGTGTGTTAACTCAAACGATGAAGACATAGTTGTTGATCCAAATCTTAATGTTTCTATTGAAGGTCATGCCATTTAACTTTTAGTTGATACTGGTGCACGCATAGCCATCATCTCTAATGATGTTTTTGTGAAGTACTGGCATAACAAAGCTTTACTTCCTCCAGACATTAGGATTTTAGATGAATCAATTAATGGGAAAGTTTACGTTGCAAAAAAAGGAATTAATGTCTTTGGTTTAATCCATCTGGCAGTTTTTGGTATCACAATCAGACATGGTTTAGAACAGCCCATCTCCTTTGAAATGAAAAGATTAGGATCGGAGAGCAACAATAAAAACGCATGGGTTGAAAAATTCAGTAAAGTTTTTCAAGATAAATTGGGCAAAATTTCCGATTTCATTTATCGTATTAAAGTCAAACATGATGTTCTTCAGTCAAACATAAATTGGGGAACATTCCATTGAGTGTGAGAAGTAATCTTTCTGCAATGCTTCATGATATGTGTTCACAAGGTATTATTGAGAAGACAGATGGAACTTTGTGGTTATCTCCCATAGTTTTAGCGAAGAAAAAGAAAGGAGAGCTGCGCATGTGTGTTGATATGAGGAGTGTAAATGAAGCTATTTGGATAGACAATTACACCATACCTAGGATTGAAGACCTCATAACTAAAGTTGGTCAAGCCAGTTGGTTTAGTAAATTGGAGCGGCTTATCATCAAGTCGAACTGGATGAAAGTTCTCGTCATTTAACTGCGTTTGTAACTCCTGATGGAGTTTTTCAATTTTGTCGCATGCCATTTGGCATTGCTTTTCCTGCAGCAGTTTTTCAAAGACTTATGTCGGACCTGTTCATTGGTAAAGAAAATGTTGCAATTTTTCAAGATGACATCTTAATATTTGCTGTTAGTGAAGGTGAGCATGATCTTGTACTAAATTATGTTTTAGAAACTTTGGAAAAAAGGGGCGTCACTCTACGAAAAGATAAATGTATATTCAAAACTAGAGAAATTGAGTATCTTGGACATGTATTTTCTGAGCTAGGTGTAAAACCTAAATCTAGTCTGGTAAAAAGTATTGTAGATGCTCCTGCCCCACAAAATAGAGAGCAATTGTTGTCTTTCTTAGGCTTGTGTGAATTTTATGCAAAATTCATGCGAAATGTTTCTACAATTACTGAGTGTTTTAAAGTTTTACTCGAAAAAGGTGAAAAATTTGTCTGGTCAGATTTATGTTAAAACACTTTTGAGAAAATTAGAAAATTAAAAAAGATATTACTTCGGCACCAGCACTATAATCATTTGAAGAAGGGAGAAATACTTTTGTTACTATAGATGCTTCTGAGTATGGTTTAGGGGCAGTTTTAACTCAACTCAATGTTAATCATCAGACAACTGTGGGTTTTGCTTCTAGAACTTTACGCTCACCTGAACGCAAATATTCCGTTATAGAAAAGGACCTCCTAGCGTGTGTATGGAGTGTAGAGAAATTTAGAGCCTATTTGTGGGGAAGACCTTTTACTTTGAGGACTGATCATCGTCCTTTGGTGGACATTTTATCAGGGAGAAAGCTAAGACGCACCACTGCTCGTATAGCTAGACTTTCTGCAAGATTACTAGTATTTTCTTTTTTTTTAGAATATATCCCAGGTGGGAAACACTCTAGAGCAGACTGTCTTTCCAGACTCCCAGTTGAGGATTGTGATGAATATGATTGGGAGTCAGAAGTGGAAGAATGCTTTATTGCCTATATTGGCGATTCCAGCATTTGTAAAGAAGAAAATGAATGAGTACAAGAATTTCACAATGATGCAGTGTTAAAAGATGTTATACAAATGGTTACTTCTGGTTGGCCAAAAGAAAGGAGTTTACCTGATACATTACAAGCTTTCTGGAAAGTATCTGATGAATTATCATTAGAGGGAAGTAAGCTAATGCATGGTGATAAATTAATTCCTTCCACCTGCTTTCACAAACACATAGTTGAGTTGGCACACTCTGGCCATTTAGGTTCCACCTCCACCAAAAGAAAAGTAAGAGAACATTTTTGGTGGCCTAAAATGGACCATGAAATAGACATCTATGTACATGACTGTGAAAAATGAAAACTCAGTGACAAAGTTTTGAAAACTGAAGGGGTGGTCGAATTTCCCACTACTTGTCCAGGAAGAGCATGGCAACGTGTAGGACTGGATTTTTTAGGTCTTACCATATTCTTCCTAACTATATGAGAATTTTCATTGTTATGATTGACCATTTGTCTAGATGGGTAGAAGTTAGAGGTGTAATGGAGCCTACCACAAAAAATTTAATTAACTTATTTCAAGATGTGTTTGCTAGGGAAGGTATTCTAGGTGAAATATTAACTGATAATGGTGTTCAGTTTACTTCTCTCGAAATGAAGTTTTTTTTTAGAAAAATGTAATATCAAACATATTAAAACACCATTATATAATCCCCAAAGTAACAGTAAAGAACAGAATTTTAGTTGGATGTATTCAATCTACGTTGAGATGTAACATGAATGTTGAAACAGCATTAAAGGAGTTGATTTGGAGTTATAGAACAACTCCTCACAGTGTTACAACTAAAACTCCATTTGAACTTATGCAAGGCAGAAAAGCAACAACTGACTTATGCCTTTTTTGGATGACCAAAAGTTTTGACAAAGATCTGAATGTGAAAGAATCATGGAGTATAACTAAATCTAATTCTGATGTTTCAAGTGCAAAAAGAGTAAATGACAAAAACAAAAACAGCAGATTGAAAATAGGTGACTGGGTTCGTGTCAAGAACCCATGTTTTTTTGGGAAAGGTTTTTCAAAATTCAAATCTCTGATCTCAGGAAAAATGCTGCAAAACTTTCTGATGGCAATTGGTGGAATATTTCTCGTCTGGCACTTGATCCCAGTGCTTTTAAGGATGTCAAAGAGCAAAACACTTCAAACACTTACAATCAACCATTCAAACAGGTTGATGAGGGAGATTTGCATGGAACTTTAAGAAGGAGCGTTCGCGCTAAGTTTATACCGAACAAGTGGCAAGATTTTATTTGTGATTAGTTCTTCTTTCTCCTTTAAGGGGGAAGGAAAGTGTATTGTGCTTCAAGTTTACACTGTTGATGTTTTGCCTCTAGTCTACTCTGTCAATGTTTATCATTGTATTGCATTACTTTCTTTCTAGATGTTTTCTAGTTCTATGTTTTTTTATTGATTCTTTACTTAATTTGTTCATTATTTGGAAAAAGGGAGAAGTGTGGTGATGTGTGTCTGGAATACTGCTCTGTCATGGAACCCCAGTACCTTTGTGATTCCAGGACAGACAGTTATCTCTGGGCCCCTGTTAAGACAGACTGTTCTACTATATCACTGTCACCAATAAATCCTTCTAAACTGCTGAAGATGCTTGGGTGTCTACTTCAACTCTTCCTTGATTTTCTGACTGTTTATTCAATTGACGCTCTTGCTGTTCAGCTAACTTTACTTGAGCCCACATTACTTTTTTTTCCTAAGGCTTTTCGTTTGTTATCAATTTCATCCCCACAATATTTGACATATTTCAAAATCTCATCTATGGGCTTCGGTTGCCAACACAACATGTGCTGCTTAATCATTTGAGATATATCCAATCTTAGCCCTGTCATAAATCGATACACAAAATGTGTCATGTCCTTGTTCTCTAAACTTTCAAACCCACTATACTATTTGAACACATGTAAAAGACGTTCATAGTATGCATGTACAGACTCATTTTCCTCTTGGGTTGTTCTATCTATATTTACCCAATCAGTTCCTTTCGGGGGAATTTTACTCTTCAGAAAACTTATCACCTGGTGATATTTTTTCATTACATCTTCTGAAGGAGCTCCTGTTTTTGAATCTCTTGGATATTCTTCACTAGACCAATCTATAGTAATTTTACACTCTATCCACAAATCTGCAGGTACTACTCTGTCAAACAGACCATCCAGATCTATTAACAAAACCTTTGAGACTTTCACAAACCTCTCCACTTGTCTGTAGCACTCCACTGGTTTCTCTCTCAATTTTGGCAAATCATTCGTAAATGACAAAATATCCTGTCTAGTCCATGGTACATGTACGTACCCCCCTCCGGATACTTCCCTCATCGGATACAACCTCTCAGCCTTTTTTATTTCTCTCATGGCATATTCAGATGTCGTTCGATTTACCTGTGCTTCTTACTTTTTCTTTGCCCACCTAACCTTCCATCTTTCAAGATCCCCCCATTTTTGTAACAGAAATAACAACTCCCATATCTGTAATTTTCTTCCAGACACATTTATGTTTTCCAAATCCTTATCAGAAAATTCTGCTCTATATGGTTTCTGCAACATCTTTGACTTCCCTATGTTAATTCCCATTTCAGATGACAAATTTGTCAGCTTTTCATGGAATGTCTTTGTGTTTTGTGTAATGCTTCTACAAATAAACAGTAATTCTTCCTCACTGTATGTGTTTAATCTGTCTAGACCCACATTTCCAGCAACCATTTCTTCCAATTCTACTCTCAATTTGAAAATATCTAATAATATTGGCTGTGACTTTGGCTTTTCTATTTCTTGAGACCATCTCGCCATATATTCTGGGGTTACTATTGTGGCACTTCTAGTTCCAGTTGAGGTTTCCAATCTAATTTCCTTTGAACAACTGGGCAAATTTCTCTTCGGGGTTTCCATTATTGGCTCTCTTATGGGCAAATCCATTACTGATATTACTGATTCACATTCACTTGCTTGATCATCTATTATTACCTTTTCTTTTCTAGGTTCTATATTTGGGGTAGGCATTACAGGAACTTTAGAACAGTTCAGCTTCTCGCCATAAAATGGAACTACTGGACCCATTGTCACTGGTATGGTCAATGCTTCGCGATGTGCGTTTATCTGAGCTATTTTCTGAATCAATTCATCTCTAATCTTATTTATTGTTTCCTTTTCCTTCTCTTGAAGTACTCTGTCTGCTGTGTCATGTACTATCTGGGGAACCAAAGGTGTTCCTGTCATCGGGCACTAGGGGTCATTTTACTGAATCCATCATTATAAGGTGGAAGACTTTTCATCAGTATGTCTTCTAAGTATCCTTCTTCTGCATCTCCGCTACCTAGCATGGTTAAGTGCTTGGTTTTCTCTGTACATTTACCTCCTGTCTGCTCTTCAGATGTTAATACAGGATATAAACCTTCTGCCACCATGGCCTGTCTCCATTGTTTCATTTGATTATCTCTAGTATCTCGGAGAAATTTCGGATAACATTTGCTTAGGGTCCTGTTACTTCGTGGTCTATCCCATTCAAAGGCTTCCATTTCCCATTCTTCTAAAGCCTCAAACTGAGTCAATCTAGGTCTGGGTTCTAATTCATTCATCCGTGTTCTTAAATTGTACAATATTCTTCCATTACAACTTCCGTACTCAGGAAATGCTAATATTCCATCATCTTTTGTGTATTCTACCCAATTTTCCAACCATACACAAGTATGATAGCCTCTTTCCACCATCGTGATACAGGCATATTTGGAGGAGGAATGAGAATTCCTTCTCTACTCAATATGGGTTTGTCCTTTTTAAAATAATTCTTAACCTTTTGCATAAATGAAATTTTTCGTTTTTCTCCGTACATTGCGTGCTTGTGCTTGTTAAGGTACTGTTCGTAAGCAAACCCTATAAATCTTCTGTCTGGTTGAGTCCCTGTAAATGTTGGATCGTACATGCAAACTCCACTATCTATTATTATTCTTGAAACTTCTATTTTGATGACCAATCAGACGCTTGCTTTAATTCTAATGATTCTCCAATACCAGCACGTTTTCTAGTCCGAGCACCAATCCGCTTCTACTCTACTTGCTCCCTCTGCCAATGCTTGCGCGGCTTTTCTGTGACGTCAGTATCACTCCTTACTACTGACCCCTCCTTTACAATTTCGCATCAACTACACGCCCGCTATTTCAACCAATCCCAGCGCGGCTCTCAGTGATGTCAGTGCAGCACCCTCAACTGACCCCTCTATAAAGTAATGCAAAAACCTATTTTCTCATAAAATTCATACAAATTGCATTAATTAACAATGTATAAACATTCGCTATTGTGTCTGACCCACTTATTCAAAGAATAGTAAAATTTATTTCACTGCGAGTAAAACCCTTCCGCTTACTCTTACTAGAACCTGCTACTCCTTCAGTATTACCCTTTCTAGGTGATATAATACCAACATTTCACCAGCGAACTCCTCGCCACCAATTATTCTCACTAACATACAAGAAATTATTCCCTAACTTAGTGGTTCTAGTCCTGACTAACTTTTCGGCACTTTCTCGAACCAGACCAATAACCTCGCTGCAGTGTGACTTCCATTCACCACCCGCTATTCAATATTCCCGGGAATTTCCTGACAACATAAAACAATACATAACGGGTTTGGTTAAAACATAAATCAATAATTCAAATTTTAAATACAATCCTCGCCTAACTAACTAAACTAAACATGCCTCTGCTACCAAGAAAAACTGATGCAGCGCAGTGTACCAGCTTGTACATACAACACTCAATTGCGCCCATATACATTCATACATTCAATGAGCTTAGCCAATATCCGCTGGTCATCAATTTTGTTTACCTTAGAGAACCTTTACACCAGTATCCTTACCATCCCTGTCTTCTAAGTAAATGTACTATGTCGATAGATCTTGTTGTAGATTAGAATAGGAAGGAAAATAATAAGACATTTAACTTTTATTTAAAAACCACAGACTCGGTAGGAGTTTTAAAAGGTTTATCTGAATTTATAATTTTGTAAGTCAAATCAAAATACACGTAGAAACATCAAATTTCTCCATCAGGAAAAGTAGTACAGTTAGCTTATATTTCAATTCACATGAATTAATTTCTTGTGATGACCGTACCCGAGTAGAGAAGGAACAGAGAGCAAATAGAGAGCACAAACACACAGAAATATATTTACCTAGAATGGTGTGAGGACCTAGACATCAGAGTACCAAGGTTTCAGGACAGGTTCAGGACCGGGAAGGTGATCTCTTCTAGTTGCCACGCCAGTGTTGCACCCCTCTCTGGAACTACTCTCTCCGGCCTGGGCTCGTCCGGACACCTTCCTAGATGTGCCTCCTCGGTTGTTCCGCGATTCTTCCCTAGTGTTAAATTCTTCAGTCAGATTACAGCAAAATCGGGCAGCATCTCAGCATAGCATCGGCATCAATTTGGTCAAGTGTGTCTAACTAACTAGAACTTACCTGTTATACCAATTCAAATGTATGATCCACCCCCAGATGTTTCAATTCTATGTACACCCCTCAATTTGATTGGGCCAGGCAGTGGGGTGAGGACATCACATCATACTAAGTGCAATACATTTCTTCAGTTCTATTGTCTAATTCCCCGCCCCTTAATTTTAATACCCACAAGCTTTATTCCCACAAGCATTTCATATGTGGATCGATAAATCTGTAATACAATGTTTCGGCTTCTTCCTCTCGTAGGGTCAGAAGTTGATCTTCCCATGTCCTTGCAGGGCACATGGATTGGAAGCCATTCAATGATTTAATTGGTCTCAGAACAAGGAGGTTGCACGCATGCGTAGTTGCCGCAAAAGAACAGGGACATTGGTCACCCTCCAAGACCCAATTGCGAGCTATTAATAAAGTCAGAGAAAAACATGTTAGAATACAAAATTAAATGAATTCACTATATACTGCTTACTTCTACTCTAACCCCGTTTACCTAATTAATCTTTTCCTTTAATGGCTTAGTAAAACTTGCATGGGTTAGTTTCAGCACAGCATGTGCGTTAATGCGAGGGTTTCGAGCTGCCATGTTAAAAGCTATTGAGCAGCTGCAAAGATTTTTCACCGAGCTGCAGGAGACGTCATACTACGTAGATGTAGTAGACGCATGCGCAGAAAGTTCCCTCGTTTTGGCGGCCATTTTAAGGACACTTGGGTTACTTATTAGTAAAGCACATAGAAAAGCTTCCCCTAGATACAATATGTAAAATGTGATGCAAAGTTAGTAGTCACAAACAGGTTGGTTATAATGTTACATGGTATTCGAGAGGATTGCATACGAGCAAGTTTCTTTTTACACGAAACCTTGCTCCATCACACCAGAACCAATATTTTGAACAGAGCCATTCTTTGATCGGCAGCCAGTGAAGCTCCTTCAGATAGGGAGAATTCAGAGTGCGTTGAGGGATCCGAAGTAGTAGCTGAGCCATTGCATTCTGGAGCTGCTGAAGCCTCCTAGTAGGGACACTGGGTATGCCCGGGTACAAAACATTGGTATAGTCAAGATGAGATGTGATTAGCGCATGAATAGCTGTTAAAAACATATTGTGTGGTAACATAGCAAAACAAAACAGAAGCCCACCACCGTCGCTATCTGCGACCTAAAGGTCAATTTCTAGTTTAGCTTATCTCCCAAATTTTGAACTACGGTCGCCGAAGGTGGGTGGACAGGGCATTGTGTTCGGTCAGTAATCCACCCTCCAATGAGTGGAGGGAGGTTCAAATGAAAGGATTGTGTTATCCGAGTTGCATTGGAGGTTACTGGCACACATCCACTCAAAAAACAGCCCCCAAACAACCCTTGAAAGCTTCCTGTGCATCAGAGACACCATTCTCAAAAGATAGAAACAACTTTGTATCATCTGCATAAAAAACTATCCTCATGGGGGCCATCCAAACTGCCTGATTCCTATTTTCTTTGAAGGTTCGAAACCAGGCCAGTGCCTGGGCCTGACTCCATTGTCCTTGGAGCCTTGAAGAAGAATGGTGTGCGACACAGAATGGAATGCTGTCGATAGATCTAATAAGATCATGGCATCTTGTTTTCCTTGCTCAAGCGACTTATCATTAGGGTTGATCACCTCCACAAGTGCCATCTCAATGCTTTGCGGAGGCCGGAATCCTGACTGTGAAGGGTGCAGCAGACGAATTCACTCCAAATATGCTGACAAATGGAAGCTAATCAACTTTTCCAGCATTTTAAGAGTCTGAGAAAGCATGATTAGTCTAAAGTTGGTCAGCAGTGTCCTATCGCTGAAGTTGGTTTTTAACTGCGGAATAACTTTGGCCTGTTTCCAGCGATCCGGCACTGTTTTTGTTTGAAGGGCCTGATACTTTAAAACATTGTAATGTTCCACCTGTGTATTACCGATTTACTATATTGCAGAGATTTAAACATTTTAGAAAACGTTTATGCACACACTTGTATTTTTTAATCCTTTGTCCATGGATTCTCTGCAGTGTGGAACACGTGCAGCTGTAGTGATACACTATTTTCGTTCACACGACAACATTTTCCTCTTCCATTCTCTTTTGAACTATGAAAATAGAGTATTCTGTTCACATATCCTTGCTTGCTTTTCCACTTACTCCTGTTTAGTTTAAGTGTACAAGACACTGTGTGTGTGTGTGTGTGTGTATACCCTCAAAGTTGTAACTTGGAGTATGTTTGTCTTGTTTGTAATGTTTCACCTAGTTATGAGTGTTGAAATACTTCTACACTTACCAAATTGGCAAGCAAACAAGCAAATCCCCTCTTTGTATATCAGTGGAGTTTTGCATGCAAAGATTGGAACTTTTTGACATTTGCACGGAAAAAGCTTTCTAAATGTGACATGTTTTGTAGTCCGTGATCTTTGCAGCACATCATAACATTGACCGTGTCCGTCTCTTCACTTGTAGAAATAGTGAGAAAATCCATTATGTTTGTTTAGCTGTTTTGTATTGTGAAAACTCAGACACAGTAACAGTACTAACCAGCTGCTTCCTGGAGGAAGCATGGCAGTTACGTGGAAAAGAATGAAAACAGTATAACGTTGACAAGAATATTACTCAGGACTTTAAATGGGCAGGTAGCCATAGGTACTGAGTACCTGCACTTAATTTGAAAGAGAGAGTATCAGCACTTCTCACCATGGGTGCAATACTTTTAGTGGGAGAGTGCAAACAAGTCTCCGTAGCAAACAGGTACTAGAGGATAATGAGTCCCTGCATTTTTAGCACAGCTATATTGTGCACTTCTTTGCACTGGTGCCCATTTTGTTGATCACACTCTTTACCCATTGATATTTGTATTTTATTTCTTTTCTGATTTTGATAAGGGCATTCATTGAAAGTGTTCAATTGGATTGTTTAGTACCAAGATGCTACTGCATGGATCCTCAAGGCTTTCCAATATTGTCCTCATACCAGCAATAACAAAATAATAGTGTAACTTGGGGGATCTTGGATCCACTCTTGATGTAGTAAGATGGATGTACATTGACAAATGCAAATGTCCATGAGGTTCCAGGTGGTTTACCCAGCTCTGAAATTGAGGAAAATGTATTAGATGAGCCAACATTTTAGGTCCATGTGGGGGTGGTGGCAGATACGGAGGAGAATCATGAGAATCGGAGTCATGAGGGGGGTGATAAGCAAGGGTAATTGTCATTTAGGGCCCGATTACGATGGCTGTCAGACCACAACCGACAGCTCATCGGTTGCGGTCCGACCGCCCTCTTTTGGTGCGGTATGACTGATGCATTACATTGCGTGCAGTCAGAATCAGCAGGCGGGGGGACCGCCTGACGCTTCTGTCGTGCGTCGGAAACACCTCATAATCCCTTAATGACACCAGCTCTGCCCTTGGGATTATGATGTTGGTTTCCGACAGCCACACCATGTCTGTCTTTCCGAAATGGAAAGGTGTTGGAAAGCGGCATTGGGAGCCCATAGCAGGCCCCTCTTCCCTCCTCGCCCTCCGCATTGTGGCCTGGGGAGCACCCAACACATCCTGCATGGTGCCTGCCACACGGTGCAGGGATGTTTGAAAACATCAAATTTTCAATGTAAACTTGTGCTGCGGGCCCTTTTCACCCGCTGCATAGGCTTGCATTGAAAAATTGATGTTTCTGACCGCCCTGTGGGCGGTCGCATTCCAAATAATGTGGTCGGAATTGCCGACCTGAGGTCAAGCCTAATCCGCAACAGTCCGACATCGTAATTTGTCCCCTTTTGTTATGTTCTGTTAGTACATACCAAATAGTTTGACAAACTTCGCCTCTAAAGAAATAGATAAGAAGCTCAAATGTAAGGGTAATGCATTCCTGTTTTACTTGATTTTTCTGAGTACAGACAGCCTTTTAAGATCACTTATGGGGGTGGTTAAGGCACCTATTGCTGACACCAAGTATCAAGCTTATCTCAGACTACAACAATAGTAACATGAAATGGTTAAAGATCTGTATGCACTCACTGGTCACAGGTTTGAATCTTAAGGTAGTTGACATTGTTAATATTCATATTCCAGAGCATTACACGTCCATATATGTCACAGATGTGTACACGGTGTACAGCTGTGTTAATGTGATTGTTACATAAATCATTGTGCTACCTACAGGTCACAACCTATAACCCTGGTAAAATAGCCCAGTAAATTATGTGTTTGCTGAAAAGAACTGCACGTAACCAGCAAACTAAATATTATATTGTTCTAAGACTGGCACAATATGCTCCGCTGGGTTGTATTAGCATCTTATTTTGAAAAAACAAATGTTTGAGGCATGTGTGCTGTAGATACACATGCTTTGCATACTCCTGCCATCTAATGTTGGTCGGATGTTTCCAAGTTGTTTTCCTGCGAAGAAGTCTTTCCAGTCACAAGGTAAGGTGACACCTCTTTTCGGTGATAGGGCGCATGGGCATCAACTCCATTGTTAGATTGTTTTTTCCACCATCAGGTTTAGATGGATATCGACGACGAGAGATGCAGCGCCAAAGCATCCAACACACTCTGGATATCTTTGGGGAAGAATCTGATCAAGAAGAGATCAAAGCGTCCGCCACAGAAGAAGAGGACCTCTCCTTTTCTGAGTCAGATTCCATGCTCGATCTGGAGTCCGAAGATGGACCTCCGGGACAGGGTGCAGTGAGTATAGGAGACCCTTGCCTCCTAAATCCTCTTCCAAAACTCATAAGGCTATGGCACCACTTCTGCCTTCTGGCCAAGGTCGGCACCGAGAGAGTGTTTATGACGACCCGCCCCTCGACACCAAAACAAACTGTCAAGCCTTCCAGCTCGGCATTGAGTAGGCCAAAATTACCTTCGCACCCAAAATCAAGCTCCAAAGCCAAATCTGGTTTGGAGCCGAAACCTTACACTTCGAAACACAAACATGCTTCAGAGCCGAAACCCTCAGCTTCGAAACACTACACGCGTCGGAGCCGAAACATTCCTCTACCAAAGAAAAGTCGATTTCAAAGCCAAAATCTAAGGACACTGTTTTTGAGCCTCCAGAACCAATTTTAGACGTCCTTAAGGCCAAATTGGATCCCAAACCCAAAAAGATATATATTAATCCTGATACTGGACATATTATGGCTAAGACTCCAGCAAAACACAAGCTTCCTGCAGAAGACACAGCTGATAACATTCCCTTAAAGATGAAGAAGGACATAGCTAACAGCCCTGTTATCCTGCCCCACAATCCTCTCCACCATCTTCTCCACGATTAATAATTGAAGATCCGTTACACATAACACCTCAGGGATCTCCACATACAGATCCAGATGTGGATCAGGGAAATGAAGATACTCACATGCCTGCAGACCCATGGAATTATTACACCATTGACCCTCCAGTAGACAATGAGCCAGACCTCTATCCTGCAAAGCTATCACCACCAGATGATAATATGGCTTCTCAACAGCTCATTGCTAGAGCAGCAGAGCATCATGGGGTACCATTACATAAAGAAACATTAGATGAGGACTTTTTATTTGAAACACTTAAATCCACACATAGGTCAAGTTAAACACTCCCTATGCTTAAAGGCATGATGAGGCATGCAAATTATATATTTAAAGACCCAGTCAGAACACGTATTTTAACTCCAAGAGTACATACAAAATATAAACCCTCACCATCAGATCCTGTGTTTATTAGGGGACAATTATCCCGTGACTCCTAAGTAGTGTCCAATGCTCACAAACGAGCTAACTTCAAACCTCTGGGGATGCACCTCCCCAAGACAAAGAATCCAAACTTATAGATGTCTCTGGGAAACAAGTGGCCGTTCAAGCTGCCAACCAAGGGTACATCGCAATACACAGGACCTACTAGCTAGATAAGACAGGGCACACTGGGATGAAATGGAACAACTGCTCCAATATTTCCCAGACAAAAACAAGTCTAAAGCACAGCAGTTAGTTGAAGAAGGGAAACTCATCTCTCACTCCTCAATCAAATGTGCTTTAGACGCAGCTGATACTGCATCTAGAGGGATCAATACCAGCATTCTCCTTAGAAGGCATTCATGGCTTAGGAACTCCGGGTTCAAGCCTGAGGTTCAACAGTCCATTTGAAACACCCCCTTTGACAAGGAACATCTGTTTGGTCCTGTAGTAGACCAATCCCTAGAAAAGATTAAAAAAAGACACCAAAGTGACAAAATCCATGAGTGCGCTCCGGTCCCCATCCAATAGAGGCTCCTTTTGCCGCTCATTTTACAGAGCAGGGTCGAAAACAACATCCTCAGACCCAAATGTTTCCTCTTACTAAGGCAACAACCAATCCTTTCCCTCCAGAGGTTTCTACAGAGGAGGATATAGAGGAAACAATTTCAAGGTAGGGTAAAGGCTCCACACTACGTAACACACCTTCCCCTAATAAACAGTAACTTGCCCACACTTCCCCCCAATCACTCTGCACCTGTCGAGGGAAGACTTCAACAGTTTCCCCCCATGTGGCATTCTATAACAACCGACAAATGGGTGCTCTACATTATCCAACATGGTTATTGCTTGGAGCTCACCTCCAATCCACCAAACATTCCACCTCGCGTTCACAAACTGTTGTCAGACCATTTGCAGTTACTTAAACAAGAGGTGCACTCTCTCTTACAAAAGGGAGCCATAGAACCAGTTCTGTTTCAGTACCAAGGTTCAGGGGTTTACTCTCTTTATTTTCGAATTCCCAAAAAGGACGGTTCCTTAGGACCAATTTTGGATCTCAGAGAGTTAAACCAGTACATACTATCAGAACATTTCCATATGGTAACACTTCAACAGGCTCTTCCTCTCCTACAGCAAGACGATTTTTTTGTCCACACTGGACTTAAAAGACGCATATTTTCACATTGCCATTCATCCAGCTTATCGCAAATATCTTAGATTTGTGATAGCAGGCAAACACTATCAGTTCAAAGTACTTCCATTCGGAGTCAGAAGACAACAAATTCATGTCTTACCTTCTTGACGACTGGCTCATCAAAACCAGCACTCACCAAAAGTGTTTCCAAAACACTAAGACCACGCTACACCCACTCTACCAATTGGGTTTCACAGTTAACATTCAAATGTCTCACCTACAGTCTTCACAGATACAATCTTATCTAGGAGCCACTCTCAACACTCACATGGCTCTAGCCTTTCCCAGTGCAGCCAGACTTTCCAATATCCAAACTGCAGTTCCACAACCAACCAAACCTTGCCAGCCAAGACTTTCATGCGGCTACTGGAAATGATGGCGTCATGCATTGCAATTGTACCTCATGCAGTAATACACAATCATCCATTACAAGAATGCTTAGCACGTCAGTGGCATCAGTCACAAGGTCAATTAATAGGTCTAGTGTTGGTGGACAGCCGCACCCATTGCTCTCTGCATTGGTGGAACTCACAACATTTATCAAAAGGGCGGCCTTTCATCGTCCCTGTTCCACAAGTTGTGCTAACAGCAGACGCATCTCTCACAGGTTGGGGTGCACATCTCCATCATTACACAATTCAAGGTCTCTGGCACAACGAACACAAACGTCTCCACATCAACTATCTGGAGCTTCTAGCAGTTTCTAGCACTGAAAGCTTTTCAGTCTCATCTCACAGGCAAAGTTGTCCTAGGCTGCACAGACAATTTGGAAATGGGCAATCCAGCACAAGATTCACCTTCTGGCAGAACATGTACAGGGAGTGAACAGTCAAATTGCAGACCCACTCAGCAGAAGGAGACAGCAAATACACAAGTTGGAACTTCATCCCCAAGTTCCCCTTCCATGCTTTCTACAATGGGGATACCCACATATCGATCTCTTCGCCACAGTAGACAACGCACAATGCCCAAACTTCGCCTCCCGGTTCCCACACCCTCTCTCCAAAGGCAATGCCCTATGGAAGAATTGGTCAGGGATATTTGCTCATGCTTTTCCGCCTCTCCCACTTCTTCCGTTTCTGGTTTGGAAACTCAGGCAAACATCACTCACATTGATTTTGGTAGCTCCCACATGGGCCCATCAACTGTGGTACACCACCCTGTTAGAGCTCTCAGTAGTTCCACATCAAAAGCTACATCTCACCTCCAGTCTCCTCACTCAGAACCATGGAGAAATCAAGCATCCAAATCCCGAGGAGCTCAACTTAGAAATTTGGCTCCTGAAGTCATAGAGTTTGGATATTTAAATTTGCCATCACACTGTTCGACTATTCTGAAAGAAGCTGGAACACCTACTACCAGATCTTGCTATTCACCAAAATGGAAAAGATTTGTTGTTCACTGCAATAACAACAAAATTCTACCTCTAGATGCTTCTGTTCAGAACATTGTCTGTTACCTTCTAAACCTACAGCAATGTGGGCTAGCTTACACATCTATTGAGTTGCATCTTGCAGCAGTAGATGCGTATTTGCAAAACAGACAGCATTTGTCTTTGTTCGAAGTTCCTGTCATCAAAGCCTTTATGGAGGGTTTAAAGAGAGTTATATCACCAAGAATTCCACCGGCACCAATGTGGAATCTTAAAGTTGTACTAACAAGACCTATGGGTCCACCCTTTGAAACACTAAACAAGTGTTCTTTAAGTATCTCTCATGGAAAGATGCATCACTAATTGCAATCACTTCATAAAGAAGAGTTGGTGAGCTACAGGCACTAATCTTAGAAGAGCCCTTCTTTCAGCTCCATAAAGATAGGGTAGTTCTCCGCACCAATCCCAAATTCCTGCTTTCCATGTTAACCAATCAGTTGAGTTACCTGTGCTCTTTCCTCAACCTGATTCAGTAGCTGAACAAGCTCTTCACACACTTCATGTCAAAAGAGATTTATTGTATAATATTGAAAGAATAAAAGATTTTTGTAAAACAAATCAACTGTTTGTTTCATTTACGCCACCTGCCAAAGGCAATCCTTCTTCTAAATCTGGCATTTCAAGGTGGATTGTTAAATGCATTCAAACTTGCTACTCAAAAGCTAAAATAACTTTATCTATACCCCCAGAGCGCATTCCACTCGCAAAATAGGGGCATCTATGGCCTTTTTAGGTAACATTCCTATAGCTGACATTTGTAATGCAGCAACGTGGTCTACACCACACACATTTAACAAACACTATTGTGTGGATGTACTAGCACAACAAGCCAATGTAGGGCACGCATTGCTAAAACCACTTTTCCAGACAACTGCAACATCTACGGGTTAGCCACTGCTTTGGGAGAATACTGCTGTATAGTCTATGCAAAGCATGTGTATCTACAGCACACATGCCCCGAAAAGATTATGTTACTTACCCAGTAAGCATTTGTTCTTGGCATATAGAGCTGTAGATTCACATGCGCCCACCCTCCTCACCGGAAATAGAAGTGCTTGATCGATTTAAAAAAGTATTTCAGTCTACGTGTTACTATTCGTCAACTTATTCATATTCAATGACCATCTACAGAAACAGATGTGTTTCCCCATCTGGATTTGAGGAGTGGGTTGTGGTCATGCTCCGTTTGATGTCCAACTCATGCAGCCAGCCCATGAATAACTTGAACAAAAAGAATCATCACTGTCAGATCCATGTTGTATAATTCTTCTGCTCTACAGCAACCACCCTCAGGTACTGCAAGCACCGATTGGAGGTAGCGGGCGGGGAAGGGGGAGGGCACGGTGGATGGGGCTATGAAAATATTAATTAAAAACGTTCTTTTTTTGGTGCTCAGATGCTGACTGGAGGACTAGACATTTTCTCCACATAGGCTGTAATGCTGCCTGCATGAAGAACATGCGAAGTGCGCAAGATGGATTTGGACGGCCCGAGAGAGCCGCCTAAGCAGTCATTGCACACTTTAGGAGGGTGCTACCACTTCTCCCCTGCCCCTGCACGCAAAGCAGTGGGCGGATACCTAATTCTGATTTTACCTAATTCCAATTGCAAGAAGGGAAATCTGCAAATTATGGACTCAAACCTCTGTGCAGTCTTGACAGGCATGGATAAAGTCTATGGCCTTCTTTGAAAAGATGGACAAGTGGGAAACACTGTGGGGGCGGCTGCTGGTATTTTCGGAACCTTTCGGTAAACCGATCTGTCCAATGATTACATCTTCTCATAGCAGTGGGCCTAGGAAGCAAGTCGTACCTGAGGTAGCCCAGTAATTCTTTATTGGTAAAAGAATGTCCAATGTGCCAGGCACATGGGTCGCTACAGTTCCAAGAGGTACTTATCATTAAAAATTGGAGATAGTATGAGGACTGAAAAAAAAACCTGTGGGCAGAAGTAGGAGAAAATAAAATGATAATAACAGGTTATTATCATTTTATTTTCTGTGACTTTCAGTGCAGCAAAGCAGTGGGGAGACTACTCCACTGACCATGCCAAAGGGCACTGTGACAAACCAGGGGAGTGATGGTGGGAATAGACTTGGGCTGCGAGGGGAACCATTTGTGCAAGTGTAGCACTAGTACCTCATTTATCCTTTCAGAATATTAATTCTGAATGGAGTTTCTGGTGTCTATTCCTTCAGGGTGACCAAGGCCATGTATTGACTCTAGGAGTGGCTTTCCTTAGTACTGCAGGGTGCATGTACAAATGTACTCAGAAGCCCCCTTTCGCATAGTCAAGTGTTCAGATGTTCCAACCTACTCTTGCCTGTTTGCCCCCCATATAAGTCTAAGTAGATGAGTTTTCACTGTTGCAAAAAAAAATGTAGAAAGTTTTATAGGGATATTGCAAAAAAGATAGAAAAAGCGGGGCAAGCTGACCATCTTTATAACAGCAATGCGGTCTGCTAAGACCGCATTGCTGACCATAGTTCTTGCTTATAACAATCTCTGGGTCGCGGGGTACCAACACTCCTAGGTATTTCACTGGGTCAGTTGCCCAGACAAGTGGATATTTCACCTGAGGAGGGACCATGCCCGCGGTCAGAGGGATTATTACCGATTTGTCCCAGTTGATTGTAAGGCCGGAAAACAGGCCAAAACGGATATATTCCTGTAGGACAGGGGACAGATATCTTTGCGGTTCACGGGTAAAGAGCACCATATCGTCTGCGTACATAGATATTCCAACCGGGCGATGCATTAAATTTAATGCTGATTCCCTATGTCGCTGTCGGATCACGCACGCCAAGGGCTCGAGCATGAGAGCAAATAGAAGTGGCGGTAAAGGGCAGACCTGACGGGTGCCTCTTTCTATTTGAAATGGCTTAGAGGAGAGCCCCCCCACCCTAACGCATGCCAATGGGGCTGTATATAAAAGTCGCACCCATCCCAAAAAGACACCCGGAAGCCCTATGCGGTTCAATATATTAAACATATATCTCCATTCAATGGAAACAAACTCCTCGGCCGCTTCCAACATGACAGCCGCAGCAGGTAATGCAGGAGGTGGAACGTTCTGGAATCAACCCGGATTGATCCAGTAACACCAAACAGGGCATCAGGGGTTGAAGCTTGACAGCCATAATTGTAGCCAGGATTTTCACATCCAGATTGATTAAAGATAAAGGACGATATGACTCACATTGGGTTGGTGGCTTATATTTTTTGAGGAGTGTGATTATCAGGGCCTGTCGAAGGGAAGGAGGCAGTATGCCCGACTCGTGGGCCTCCGCATACATCTCTAATAAATAAGGCATCAAAAGGTCAGCATACGCTTTATAAAACTCGGCTGTGAGGCCATCTGGCTCGGGGCTTTGTTATTTGGGAGGGAGAGTATCGCTGCTTTGATGGGTTGGCTAAGATACTCGCGATGCCCGTCCGATAACCAGGCATAGGCAATATCGGATAGGTAATCATTCAAAGCATCATCATCCATGCACCCACGTGATGTATACATATCCGTATAGCAATCCTTGAATTGATCTATTATGTCTTGAGGTGTAAAATGTTCCACCCCTTTACCGTCCACTATCTTGGTAATGTGGTGATGTTCGGTCCGAAATTTCAATCTAGTAGCTAACTGTCTGCCTGGGCGACCTCCTTCTCCATATGCTCTGGCGACATGTCTGCACAATATATATTGTTTCAGTTTTCGCTAGCTTGTTGTATTCCATTAACAGCTCTGTATACGGGCGACAATAGAATCGGATAGTGTGATCTTGTATTGTTGTTTCAACTCCCCCAACGCTGCCTCTGTCTTGGAAAGCTGACCCCTTATGTCGCGTAGTATGCCTGCTGCTGTACTAATGAAGACCCCTCTCACAGTAGCCTTAAAGGCTTCCCATAAGTTGGCCGCACTCTCAACCGACTGGAACCACAGATTACTAATAATTGTGCAGTATCGGGGTCCATTGCTTTACATTGTTGAATCACAGATGTGTATTCTGTCAATGACAAAGTGTACTGTCTTTTATGTGTACTCTTTATATTAGACAGTATAGGTTTCTCATTGTGTTTTTGTGTTAGAAATTGATTTAGCTGGTCAAACTACATATGAACGTTATCAACTACATATGTATAACATGCAGTCCTGTTTTTGTGTATTTGTTATAACAAACAAGGTTTTTTAATATGATTTTATATTGTTTTTAACCTTAGAAATAATGATCATTTCTTTCTGTATCTCTTCTTGATACAAACTATCAATACATTTTTTTATTTTTTATAATGTTGTATTATGACCTTGGGCTTACTATTATACCCCTCTCAATGTGTGGTGTATATGAACGGGTTTAGAAGAGTATGTGGTTGGAGTTCATTCAAGTTTATGTGGCAAGAAGTATAATCTGTCTTCAGTGGGTGGTCCAAAGGAAACTTTTGCAATCAAAGAACACCAAAGCACAATGCGCTGTATAATCCACACAGTACAAGTCTGGCGCACAGCAAAGGAGAGAACGTGATGTGTAGGCGCAGTAGGGTTCCTACCTACTGTGCTCTGTAGACATGTGCCTCGAGACCCCAAGAGCTCGCCAACTCACTCCGTGCCGGCGATGTCAAAGCAGCTGTGGATCGCAGAGAGATTCACGATGAGGCTCAGGTACAGCAATGCAAGTACAGTAGCTCAGATGCCCCGTGAGAGGCCCCCCGCCCACGACACATGTAGGAGCACTGCTCGGTAGGCCTTCAAAGGGAACACGAGAGCGAGCAAGGGCAGAAGCCAGTCTACTAGGCCCAGCAGTGTGTGGCAGGCCGAGGCTCGTCAACAGGGTCATCCAGGTGGGCCAATCCTAGGTACTCACCGCGATCGCGGCCGGCTCTGCTCACTCCAGGCGCTCTATTGGTATCCTGCAGAGGCAGCTACAGCATGAGCCGCCCAAGGCAGTGGGCAGCCCCCCCAACAGCGGCAACTCCGAACTGGCAGAAAAGATCTTGTAACGCCGACAGGCCGGCGCCAATTCGCTCCAGTTCCCGCCTCTGACCAACAATGATGTCTCTTCGCGGTGCGGTGGTCGAGCAACAACAGCGCCTTACGAGCAGGGGGCCCGCGCAGTCTGGGTCACAAGCCGGAGAGTCAGGTGAGTCCTGTTGACTGTCCAGTACATGGGCAGGCGCCGCAAGCCAATTCTAGCTCCACGCACGCCCTATCTGCTGCTGGGCTGTCGGGCGTCCGTTTCACACAAGCCTGCACTCAGGGGGGATGTCAGCGAGCCCTCACCAGGAATAGTAGCACCAGCTACTGGAATCGATGTGGTGATTGGCGAGGGCTTCGGATCAGTATTGGACACCCACAGTGCGCTGGTCACAACTGCCGGGTCTCATGCGGCTGCCATGTTGTCTCTGGATCCGTGTGGCGGAGGCCGGTCCGCAGGATCAGCAGAGGTCCCAGCAGCTATCAAATTGCCCCAATCAGTCACCCTGTGCGCTGAGGCGTGCCACCATAGGAAACGTGGCTCGGATGTCATCCGAAGGAGCAGGATAATTGAAGGATGATGTTGGCGGCCAGCAGTGCTGCACAACTGTGCGGCCATCTTGACGTGCGCCAAGCCACGTCCGCATTATGATGACACTTGTGCATCAGTTAGATATGTCTCTCGTGGTGATTTTAATATTGCATTTAACGTTACAAAAGTTGTCAGACAATGCAAGGTGCTGGCTCATACCGTTTGTAATAGTTTAAAAAAAGGCTTAGGTAGCTTTATAAAAAGTACATGTTCTGATATTGTGAACTCTGCTGGCATCCTAACTTTTCTTGATTTGTAACATGCCCAGTATTATTGTCAAGCACTGGTAATGTTAGGAGCTTTTGAGTGACTCCTAGTTCTTGCTAATACAAAGGTACCCATCTTCTTAAGTCGTTCATCATTCACTTGAGCTCACATACTTAATTACTTAAACGTTTCATTTAATAAGAATTGACCAGTTTCTAAACCTAGATATTCTCTTGCCTCGGGTAGCAATTATTGAAAGCTAGGGACCCATTGCCTAAGCAGTTTCTATGAGTTGAACTTCAAGCAATTTGCAAAAATACAAAAACAAGTATACACAAAACAAATGCTCAACTATTAAAATATTTTGTTTAACTCACAATCAAATATAGAAATAGATTTCATATTTTCAATTGTGCTTTATTTCTATAAACAATATTTTAATGCATTAATTATTACATTATTTAATTTTGGAATACAGTTGCAGACACCTTGAGTAGGCCGCGCAGACTTCCAGGGGTCCTCAGACCACAGATTAAGAACCACTGCTGTAGATCATTGTTAAATCTTTTCCATTCCACTGCTTTTATTTTCTGAAGAGCAGAATGCAGCCCAGAAGCCATTATTGATCTGTAAATGAAACTATCCACATCCTGTGTTTTATGTAGACACTCTGAAATTTGATGAATAGCTCCAAAATTGTTCCTTTTACCTTGATGATCTACACAAAAAATTGTTTAGTGGCTCTAAAACATGATCATCTTTGATCAAGTGCTGTTAAATTGCTCACAGATTCTGCGATAAAGCAGGTTCAAAGGAGGAATATTATATGAAGTATATAGTAGAAGTGCCATTGCTTTGAGCACAGATTGTTGCCATACTGCGAGCCATATTTAGATCCAGTTTGTTACATTTATTTGAGATAATATTATCGTCAAGTTAGACTAAGGCCCTGATTCCGAGTTGCTTGCTAAATTCTGACCCATGCTTAAACCACTGTTTACGCATGGGTTGGAATTACGATTTTGGTTTAATTTAACGCATCCGCTAATTATCAGATGCGTTAAATAACTCAAAAATCATACAATTTCGGCAGGTCATCCCTACCAAACTGTAACAGAGAAAAAGTTATGGTATTTACCATGTCATGCAGATTTTGGTGCATTAAACACCATGATCTGCATGCTATTCCCCAGAAACTTGTAATAGATGCTATTTATCGCACCCGATTAATACTGAACCCCGTTGTATTGTATTTATCAGGCCCTAAGAGTGTTTCCGCTTACTGCTAAATAGATTCTCCAGAAACATTCTGGTTCAGGGGTATGTGCACATACCCCAGAAACTACTATGCATTTTCTCTGATTTTCCCCTGGCATATCGCAATTTTTAAGAACCTTGCACTAAAAGAGCATTACTGATCTTTTGTACATTTTCCTTTTACTAAGTATATTTATTTTGCATGGCATAATAACGGGCATTGGCTGAAATTATGAAGAGCATGTTTATTCTTTGCTTTGGTGGGGACCTAGGATAGGTGTGTTTTTTACTGGATAGATCTGTATGTGGTACAGGAGTGAGCTTTGCACAGGCCGCAACCTGTTTAGCACTATACTGCAATATCTAATGCATGCTTTCAGTCTATTATTTTATTTATAACATTTTATGTAAAATGTATATTTATATTTTTTTTTAGGTTGGAGGAAATTTACATTGCATTATAGCTTTTCAAAGACTCAACTGGCAAAGATTTGGTCCATGGAATTTCCAGTTTGGTAAAGTCAGACCAGAATCGCAACCTCGTGGAATCATTAAGTCAGAAAGTGAAGACAACGTGGCCAAGAAACCGCATGGGCGCTTGGGGAGATCCTTGAGTGCTGGATTCCAGCAGGAACCAGTCTGGAAAAAGATGTCTAATGTACAAGAGAGGATTAATCATGCATCGCATGAAAGTGATACAGACAATGATGGAAAAGATTAAGAAAACTGAAGGAGTGAAGAATCTGCAAAATAGTGTAGGTGCTTTCAGTTGAAGTATATTATCGGGATTCAATGTTAAGTTCTTGTTCACTTCAAACTATTACCTCTGATATTGTTAGCTGTTTTTATACTTTGTTATTAATTGTCACCATCTGTGGCAGGCACAGCGATGATAGTAATGCACACCTTTTGAACATTGGAATACCTTTAGTAGGTATGGCCCCAACCACCTAAGTTGATAGTTGTTTGACATGCCAGATGGCGTAGGATGTGTGGATGATGTTTAAAGAATACATTTCAGACAGTATTGAAAAGTGACCAGAGTTATAAACGGAAATCTGGAAAACTATTTGTACCCTAAATGTTGTTATAACATAGCCATGTTTTGATTTTTTTGCACAACATGTTTCATAACTGCATGGACCCTGCTAATATATTCAATTAATGAGCACTGTACATGGAAACTCATGAAACAACAATCAAGTTCATATTTTGTATTTTACATAGTTTGGAAATTGCTTAGATCAAGGTTTTCCAAGTTATGTCCCGGAGAGACGAATTCATGCTAGAGCTTCTGGAAAAAAATGGCTTTGTAAATAATTTTCAATCATGTTCATTGTGTGTAAATGCATTTTAAGTGATTGTCATAAAAACCTACCATGAATCTGATTCTTTGACCCCCCCAGTGGATACCCTAGGTTTAAATTGCAGGACGTCGTGCTTTTAGCTTATTGATTTCCATGACAGGTTAAAGAGATGCATCACGTAAAGAATGTTATTAAAGGTTTGTATGGAAACAAGGATAATACTAATTCTTTTTCATTAATTATTCATTGTATATTTTTGTTTAGAATGAAAGTCTACACTGGAGACAGCCTTCTAAAAGAATGTTGTAGTGGAATGCATGACACTCATGACCTTCTCTTGTACTGTATCTTTATTGGTGATAAACCGTCCTAATGGTCGTAATCAAATACGTGCTATTTAGCATTGCAATCTCTGATTGTAATATTTCAGTTTTATTAACCGAATACTTTATTACATTTTGTTTAATTTGATAATTATATTTCTTATGTGTATACTGCTTTTCCAAGCACCAAAT
Organism: Triturus cristatus; assembly: GCF_964204655.1. Taxonomy (NCBI): domain Eukaryota; kingdom Metazoa; phylum Chordata; class Amphibia; order Caudata; family Salamandridae; genus Triturus; species Triturus cristatus. Next base: position 823,504,040 of record NC_140591.1, read on the forward strand.
TAACAATAGCTGCTTCCCGGTAATGTGTTGAAGGGTTTGTTTTGTCTAGATATGCATCTATGTTCCCTTTTATTATGCTATTTCTTAAAAATCTGGAACGTTTTCTGGACCAATAAAATGTGTTTCTACTCTTCATGTAGTCTCGTTTTCGCGTAAGTATTGGTGCACTATTTCATTAAAAAAAACAAAAAGCTGTGTTATCCATTCATGTTGTTTGTTTCTTCTATAGTGTGTAAATATAATTAAAAGCCCTCTTAGGTGATGCAACATGACCTCATCCACATCCGTCCAGTGGGAGTCTTGAAATGTATTTTAATATTAGTAGTTTTCAGACTGGAATATATTTATATTTTCATTATTTATTTATTTTATTTTTTATTTTTTTATTATTTGAATCTTCATCAAGGATACATCAGTGATTCGTACAAATTTCCTAAAAGGACAACAAACAAACCCAAAAAAAAAAAAAATACAGAAGAAGGTATAGCCACATAAGTCGAAAAAGAAGATTGATACAGAAATACATAGAGAATATAAAACGGAAAATACATCATGTGAGTTCGGCTAATGAATCAGTCTGTCTTTCCAAATCTTTTTATCCCTCAATTCTAAGCTTTCATTCGGTTATTGGTGCCCAGATTATTTTTCCCAATTGCTTTAGCTTTCCTCCCTTTTTATCATAAAGTGCCCTCTCCAGAGTGTATGTGGCAAGTAGCCGCGATAGCCATTGTTGAAACACAGGCGGGTGCGGATCTTTCCATAAAGATGCTATACACAGCCGACTTAAGGTTATCGCCAAAAATATAAACTCTGGCGAGGCAATCTCAAAGCCTTCTCTTACCACCCCTAAAACCATAACCTCGTTTGTCAAGTTAATGGAGATCCCGAGAACTCTGTCCATAAACTGTTCTATAGATTGTTTAAAAAGATCTAATTTGGGTCAAGTGGCAAACATATGTATTGTATCTGCCTGAGTGCTCTGACATCTCGGGCAAGTTGTCCCGCTTCTTCCACCCCACTGAGCTATCCTGTGGGGGGAATGATACAGTTCATAAAAGGTCTTATAATGTTGGGTTTGAAGATTTGTTACTCTTAATACTATATTCGCTAATTTTAACGATCTTTCTGGTTCCTTCTTTGTTAGATTTAACTTTGTACTCCATTTATCGAATTCCTTTGTTCGATCATCGTGTTTATACTGACATATTACTTCATATAACTGTGTTATTGTACAGCCCTCTTCGTTTCTCAGCAACTCCATTATTTCCTCTCTCTTTAAATGCATATTTCCCGCTTGTTTTTTGGATAGTACAGATCTGACCTGTAAATATTTGAAGAAATCTTTACTCTCTATATTATATAATTGTTGTATTTTGTCAAAGGCCATTATGCCTGTGCTGTCAATTAAATCTCCGATAGTTTTGACCCCTAGGCTGCCCCAGCGTTTCATTACTGAGTCATGAAACACTTCTGGTAGAGTAGAGTTCTTATACAGAGTTGTGTAACGATTAATTCTTCCCAGATTAATCTTATTCCAAACCATAGACCACACTAGCCCTGCTCCGCCCAGTGTTTTAAATCTTGTTTTTTTAAAGTAATTTGGGTCGTAACACATTAGCATGTCTTTAGAGCCTTCAACTAATAACTCATATATATCTGGTATATTCTCATTGTTTTCCAACCTATCTTTGATGTTCCCTCCCAGCAATCCCCTAATGATCTGCAATACAGCGGCCAAATAATATACCTTAAAATCCGGGGTTGTCAGTCCTCCCCATTCTCTAGATAATGAAAGGAATTTTATAGCTCTCCGAGTTTTGCCTTTTGCCCATATAAAACGGTTGGTAATGCTGTCAAGTTCTTTAAACCAGTTATTACTAAATATTAAAGGAATGGAGCGGAATAAGTACAGCACTTTTGGCAGGAATAGCATTTTTATTACGTTGGACCGACCGATTGTCGTTAAATATAAATTATTCATTCTATCTAGATTTTCTTTGGCTGTCTTAATCACTGGTCTTAGATTTTTTTCAACTATCTTCGATACTTCTGATGTTATGGTAATGCCGAGATAGGTTGCACCCTCTGTTACTCTGCTGTCAACTATATCCGTGTATTTATTTATAACAATCTGGGTTTTCCCACCGTTTAATTTATACCCTGACAAAAACCCAAAAAGTTTGGCTTCGCTCTCTATTTCGACCATAGTTTTAATGGGGTCAGAAGTAGTTATAGCTAAGTCGTCCGCATAGCCCAGTATTTTAGTAGCAAATCCATTTAAAATTACTGGAAGAATTCCTCTGTTTTGTTCAATTCTCCTGATAAATGAATCAATATAGATGGCGAATAGTAAAGGGGAGCAGGGACACCCCTGTCTGGTCCCGCGCTTGATGTTAGTCACTTCACTCTGTTCTCCCATAATTCTAAGTTTAATCGTGGGTTCTCTATACAAGGCTTTTAGGGCCTCTATACAGCCGCTCCCAATATTGGCTTTCTGTAAAGCTATCCATAGAAAACCCCACGAGACCCTATCGAATGCTTTCTCAGCATCAAGTAAAATCAAAGCCATAGGGTCTCGTGAGGATGTTGTGCCGTCAAACAGTGTACAGACCCTCCTTATATGCTCCACCGTCCCCCTCCCGGGTATGAACCCATGTTGTCTCGGAGAGACAATCTTGCCAATAACCTTGCTCATTCGGTTAGCTAATATCTTAGAATAGATTTTGGAATCACTATTCAAAAGACTTATTGGTCTGTAAGACCCAGGATTTTCAGGGGGTTTATTTTTTTTAAGAAAGACTACCATTATTGCCTCACCCCAAGAACTTGGTGAAACCCTCCCACCTTGTACTGATGTCATAAAGCTAAAGATATCTGCCTCTAGAATATGATAAAAAGTTTTATAAAACTCAAGTGGAATTAAGTCCGGTCCTACTGCTTTCCCAGCAGGGAGATTTTTAACCGCAGTTTGTATTTCTTCAGACGTAAAGCATAGTTCCAGTTCATTTTGGTCCGTTTGCACAAGTCTCTCAACTAGGGATGACTCTATATAGCGCTCTATATCGATACTGTCGGGTCTAGATTCTACAGAATATACTGTTTGATAAAAATCTTGAAAAATAGTACATATGTCTTTAGGCGTTACAGCGATAACTCCTGTGGCTGAGATTAGCTTTTTGATATCTCCCTTCGTGGTCGCTTGTCGGGTTCTAATTGCCAGCAATCGTCCAATTTGTTCACTAAACTCGTATTGATCTTGCCTCCAGGCAAGATACTTCCCCGAGGCTCGTGATGCAAAAATTTCACCAACAGCCGCCTTAGCTAAAGATAGTCTCTGTTCTATCATTCCCAATTCATTGTCAGTGCTAATTGCATTAGTTAATTCTTCTTCTATGTCAGCGACAGCCTTGATCTTTCCATTAAATTCTTCCCTTTCAGTTCTATTGCGTTTGATGGAATAGCTAATAGTCTCTCCCCTGATGCCCACTTTCATAGCATCCCAGACCACAGCTAATGAAGCAGATCCCTTGTTTACTTCCAGAAACTCCTTGAGCCATCCTTCCATATGTTTAATATATCTGGCATCTATTAATAATGCCCTCTCGAAGGTCCAAGTTCTTTTTTCCATTTGAAGGTTGAACCCTAAAATATCGAGGGTCAGGGGATTGTGGTCTGATATCACCCTTGGTAATCTAGATATTTTTGTCATCGAGATTAGTGAGGGTGAGATTAAAAAGTAATCAAGCCTGGCAACCATTTTATGTGGAGCTGAGTAATAAGTACTATCTCCACCCAAAGGATTATCCTGTTCCCATCTATCAACAAGTCCATTATCCAACATTAGTTGTACCAGAGCTTTATGACTTTTTCTCTTTCTTCCAATGAATTTAACAGGATCAGTTAGCCATAGTCCATTTAATCCATTAATATTCAGGTCCCCACACAATATTATTGGGAGGGGCCAACTAGCTAGCTGAGAGTTAATATAATTTATCATCTCGGGGTCATCTTCTGTTGGTCCATAAACGGAACATAACGTAAATATACATCCCGGTGATTGACATTCTGCCAGAGCCCAGCGACCATATTTATCGGCCTGCTGTCTAATTAGTGAAATTGCCCTTGTACGTGTTAAAATCGCCACCCCACGGGTTCTAGTCCCTTGCTTTGTACATGTTAGTACCTGGTATCCCAATTGATCCAACAGATGTTTTTGTGAAAATTCTACATGCGTTTCCTGCAGGCATAAAATATCTGCTTGTATAACTTTTAAATATTCTTTCAGTTCTCTGCGTTTCTTAGCGTCGTTTAAGCCACAGATATTAATAGTGACTATCCGCATATTTTTCTTTTTTGTTTAGTTCTACTGCTTTTCCTCTTAAACAAGCGATGTCCAGTTTTCATATTCTTTGATGAAGATTCTTTTTTTCCCCCCGGTCCCCCCCTTCTCTCCCCCCCTGCCACCCCCTAGCCCTTCCCTGAGCCCACCCCCTCCCCCTCCTCCCGATGAGGCAAGTAGACTAGGCGTCTCTGTGATGGAGTCTGATCATCAGCCTCCCTATCCCGTTTATTTTTGTTTTTCCCCCATCACCCCCACTTCCGCTTCTGCTCACCCTATGTCTCACATCCTCTCCCTCATTCCAATTCTAGTACAATCTTAGTTAGCTTTACTCCTATCAGATGACTATATTAAACAAGAGTTATTTTACAGAAAAAGGGCCATCTAGCTTCACTTAACGGGAGATACAGCTGCACCGGTTTTTAAAGAATCCATATAAGCCCTTGCTTGTATCTCGGAAGTGAAAACTCTAGCGTTATTTTGGTATATTATTTTTAATTTGGCTGGATTCATTAAGAAAGCTTGCAGGCCCTGTTGTTGGCATGGTGCAATCAATTCCCTCAGTCTCCACCGCCTCTCAACTGTGATATGGCAATAATCTGGTGTGGTGAAGAACGACTGTGACTCAAATGATCGTTTGGCATTAGGGCGGGCTCTCGAATAGACCTCTTCCCTTAACAAAAAGCTGCCAAAATACACCAAGATTGCTCTGGGTCTCTTAATACCATCTTGGGGCTTCGACTGTTTCGTTCTGCTGACTATTGGGAAACGATGTACCCTTTGTAGTTCTTTCTCCCAATCCCAAAGATTTAATTCAGGGAATGCACCTTTCATAAGTTTTAACACATAGGATTGGATATTATCTCCCTCAATACCTTCGTCAATACCTATAATTCTGAGATTATTTCTCCGCTGGCAATTTTCTAAATCTTCCAAATTCCACTGAACATCAATATACTGTTTCTCAAACCCCTCTATTTTTCTTGAATTTTTGGTTTGACAATCCTCTGCAAGACTAAGGCGCTCTTCTAGCTGTGTTACCCTAGCATTTGTGTCTGTACAAATCTTTGCTACTTTCTTAATAGCACCCTGTAGATTTTTAGTCACCAATCGACTCTTCTTCCCCTCCGTCTTTATGTCAGCTTGTACTTGCTTTATAGAGTCTAATATCAGCTGTAATGAAGGATTTTCTGGAGTTGCCCCCCCTGTGGAGGGTGTTCAGGGTAAGCTACCCCAGTGGATGAATAGTCCCAATTCAGTACATTATCTCCCTCGGTGTCGCTGGCTCTCCTTTGGCCTGTAGTGACTTTCTCTTTTGAGCTTGTGTCTCTTTGTCTTTGCCTCTTTGACAGTCTTTTTCTTCTTATTACTGTTCCCTTTTCCTTTAAAATTTCTCTGATTTCCTCAAGGCTGGAGCTGGAGCTGGAGTCAGAGCTGTCGTCATCACTTATACCTCCATCAATGTCCTTTTCTTCTCCCCTATCAAGATCTGAGGGGGTTCCCGATGATCCGTCCGTCACTGTAAAAAAATTATCAATGTTATCCTGTGTTTCCTCTAGGCCACTGAGACTGCTACTAGCTGCAGCCTCTTGAGCCAATCTGTTCGTTGCTTGCGGGGGTAAGTTAATCGCTTCCACCATCTGGATCTGCCCAGTGCACTGGCTCTGTGGTGTAATATTTTCATCTGCACAGCCTTCTATTGCTCCTTGGGAAATGGCCGGCGGGATACATCCCTGACAATCTGGCGCAAGTTTTGACTGGCCTAATTTTTCTCCGGTTTCCAATATTTCTCCCCATTGTACATCGGTAGTTGTCAGAGGTGTAGCATGTTCTAAAGTGACTCCTTCTCCCCTAAGATTACAAGTATTGGTCTCACATATTGGCTTGCTCCTTGTCTTTTCGTTTTCCTTAGGGTTAGTCACCGCAGCTGGGGGAAAGAAATTCGCGATATTTTTTAAACTGCCGCTATTTGTCGCTGCCGAGTTCTTCCCAGCCCTATTGCAGCTCCGCACTACCTCGTCCGGTTTCTGAACACAGTTGCCCCCCCCTCTTTCTCCTGGGGTGGTGGCTTTCCTTGTGTCCTTCCCCATATTTTTTGAGTTTGCCTTAATCTGGGTCGTCTGCCTTGCTGAGGGCTTTACTACTACAGGCATAGACTCTGCGGCTTGCAGTTCTGTCTCGGGGGTTTTCCCCTTACCAGCCCTGTGGATTTAGGAGCCATCGCTATCCTTAGTTTGGACAAAACCTCACAATGTACCCAGCTTGCGCTACTCTCTTCTATAGAGCTGGCTTTCTCTTCGGGTCTTTTTTTCCGAGCTCCATTTATCAGCCTGCGATATTCAGCTCCGTAATCTCCGTTAGCCTCGCTGAACTCGCAGCCGGGAAGCACCGCTGCGTTCAATGGCCACACACGGAATTGCCGCTGCCGGGATCGCCGCCGTGTCCAAAGCTCTCCCACCAGATTTGTGGCGCCAAGCAGAATCGCTGCTTTTAGGCTCTTAACCAACACTCGAAGATCCGCGCTGACACCAAAAAACGATTCCATAAAGGTACGTGGGGGTGAATATTAAAGTATTATGTTTGGCGGGATAGGGAGCGATCTTTTGCCCGCTGCTAACCAGACGCCATCTTGCCTCCCCCTATTTATTTATTTATTAGGAAAAATACAAAAGAATAAATAGTCTTTCATGTTTCTTATAAACAAATGTCTATTATTTATTGTTTTTTTAAATTCCTTAATTGATTTCATTAAGCAACATCATTGTAACAACATCCTACATTAGAGGTCTCCAACCTTTTCTGCAACAAGAGCTAGTTGTAATGAAATCATCCTGCGCTACTAAAGTTGTTTGTGTTGTAAAAGTGATCACTGCAGACAAGATTACGTAAGTGTCCACCATATGCAAGATTTCTGGCAGTGATCACCTCAGTACATCAGACAGGATTGCTAGCAATAATGTACAAAAGGCTTTATTAATTTTAAATGCCTCAACAGGGGTATTACGTAGCAGCGATAGAGTATATGCCCTGGCACTAAGGTTATGATATTAGTAATACGTCTGCCCAAGTACACTTCATTCATCACTCAAATATCAGCTTTAAATATATTAAATTATAAAAAATTCTGCCATTTTTTCGAAACATCAGCTAGTGAATTTTGAGAATATGCACATTTTTATCTCAAATACATACTCTTATTCTTGGTATACATATATTAAGTCAAACAAGAAAAAACATAGTTTATTAGGGTGGGCACACAGGAGAGCTACCAATAGCTCACAATCTACTTGTATGAGAAGGCTGTCCTTCATGGTTCCCTGTGAAGCATCTATTTTGCAACATGATTATAACATGCACCTTCCCCATGCTTTTTTAAATTATTTTTTTGCTCCCTTTCTAGTAGCAAGCATTGTTTATAGTTCAGCAACCTCCTTCCTTTTTGTAACCACAATTCAAAGCCTGTGGTTTGTTAGCTTTATTGGTGGCTCACTAGCCACTAATAAACCAGCATAAGTTTGACCTGGACTGCCATTCTATGCTTCGTTGAACAACGGAAGGAGCACCTTATTGCTACATTTATGTATTTCAATATATATATATATATATATATATTATCTACTGGTGGTCGCCAGTAGATAGTTATAGTTAGGACCATGTTTCCATAGGAAATCTGAAAATTCTATTTTGAATAACTTTGGCGCCGGTTGACGAATCCTCGCAAAACTTTCAAAACTAATGGGGTGCTCCGCTCAGCTCCTACCCTGAAAGTATCGGGGTGATTCGTCAAGTGGGGGCCGAGAAAAAAGGGGGGTCCCAAAACGCGTTTTCCCTATGCATTTTCCCATAGGACCTTTAGTCGAAGGTACAGCCCGAACGACTGAAAGCACATACATACCTATAGGCGCGCACCGTGTGCGCACCGTGCACGCACCCTAACGTGCGCGAGCGTAATTCTGATTGGTGGATTCGTGACAGTCAACATTCGAATCGGTCGAAATCAGGAAGTGTCGGTCGCCATTTTGTGTGTTGTGTGTGTGACAGGGAAAAAGAAAGGTGGAGAACGTGAAAAGGGGGCAGGGTAGAGAGTTCCTGACCCCCTAGCCTTTGTCAGGGGGTCCCTGAAGGACCCTTAAGGGTGAAAAAAACAATTTTTTTTTTTTTTTAAATCGCGGGGTGCGCGCACCCCCAGCCGCCATTTTGAGTTTTAGAGGCAGAAGAGAGCTAAAAACACAAGTGGAGAAAGTGAAAAGGGGGCAGGGTAGAGAGTCCCTGACCCCCTAGGCCGTCTCAGGTGGACCATGAAAGACCTCTTGGGTCTAAAAAAAAAAAAAAAAAAATATCGCGGGGTGTGCGCACGGTGGCAAAAAAGACCATAAAAAATAGATTAAAAAATCAAGTATAAGTGTTTAGATGTTGGTTGGCTCTAAAAAGAGCCGTTGTGTTAATTGAGTGTTTTTTTGTACCTACAAGTAAGTTCCGTTGCAGAGTCTAAAGTTCAAGAGGAAGACTCTGTTGCCTTCATCTATGAAATGAACACCGTCTCCTCTATAAATGCCTTGCATGTTGTAACGCAAGTTGTTGTGGTATATAGAACCCATACCATAGTCTCTGAGGAAAGCAGAAACAGACTTATTGACGTGCTTTCTTGCTTTGTCAATCTGTGGACAATATTGGTTGGACCAGTTCCACTTTTGCCTTTGGCATATATTAGAATATACAAAGGTAGTTTGTGTAAAAAGTGACATCAATTGCGCAAAGGTGTCCTTAACAAGCATTTCCAGACCTACCCCAGTTAAAGTGCCTAGGTCATTTCCACCACAGTGCACAATTATAAGGCCAGGCTGTGGGAGATGTAGAAAAGATTTCACCAAGGGCATTAATTGGTGCCACTTTAACCCTCTCTGACCAATCCATTTAATGTCTACATTTGGCAAAGCAAGGTCTTTGAAAATACCTCTTTTTTCTGCATACTTTTCACTCCAGAAGACATAGCTATGACCTACAATCCACACTGTGAACATCTTTCAAGGAGATCTGGATGCACTCAGAAGGTGTCTTTCAGTAGAATCGCAATATGAAAAGAAAGATAGTTGTAAAATGGAGGCTTACATACTTTTTTTTAAATAAAAAGAACTCATTGGTTTCAGACCATTCAACACTAAAAACTAGGCTGTATTTTAAAATTTTTAAAAGCATGTTTTGTATTGGTTCAGAAAAATGTGTTCCCACAGAACATTACTTTGAATTTGCTGTTAGGTTTGAAAAGTCAAGCACTCTTGCTCTTTGGATTAGAAACATTGTGTGCTGAACTTCTGACCTCTCTGCTCACACCAGTGTTCCATGACCTGTTGCTATGGTAGGAGGCAGAAGTCATGTGGGGGGTAGGGATCATTTGGAAAGGGTTGGAATTTGCAACCAATAGAAATGTGCGTTTCCATTTGAAAAAATGTGGGAAGCACTGTGATTTGAAGTTAACATGTATATGTGTGAAAAAAGAGAGGGAAACATTGCCATTTACTGGTTCTGCTGAGAGGTGTACAGTTCAGAGATTCTGGCTCTGATAATCTGCTGTGTGAGTGCCACATTTCTTCCTCAATGAACTACTTTTAAAGGTGAGTTATGAATTTGAGAGGGGATGTATGAGGTGCATTATGATATAAAAAATAGAAATGAGATTCTTGTTTTAAAGTTGTGTTTTACATTTTATGTTTTGGAAGATATTTAACTGCCTTGAACTTGTCAGATATTATGGAGTATGTCTTCACCATAAGTAAAGGTGTACTGGTATCACCCAGGAATATTGTTTTTTGCCTGGAATCACACCATGAGTCTGTGTGCACACAGGAATTTGTTGTCAGAGATTTAATTTGTGGTGGTCTGGTTCTGTAAGACTTGCATTCGTAGGAAAGGGGCAGCTTGTTTTCTTGAACTGTGATGGTTTGCACTGTGTGGTATTTCAGATAGCAGTGTGTAACGCTAACACATTTAATGTCACTAAGGCTCATTTCCTTTGCTCTAGTCTAATCCCTCACCCAGGTTCCACATGCTCATGCTCTCAAGTAGCTGTTAGGACATGTGCTCTTTTCTGCCTCTCTAAACTATAAGGAAAATGTGTCAGACTCTTACAGTAATTATCACTTGCAGAACCACAGCAGTAAATTTGCTTTGAAATTGCCAATGAAAAATCGTTTCCTGCCTAGAATCACACCATGAGTCTATGTGCACACAGGAATTTGTTGACAGAGATTTAGTTCGTGTTGGTCTGGTTCTGTAAGACTTGCATTCGTAGGAAAGGGGCAGCTTGTATTCTTGAACTGTGATGGTTTGCATACAGCAGAAATCACTATCTCACAAATGAGAGGCAAATGCTAACACATTTGAAAACAACAGGGTAGATTTTCCTTCCACACCTGCCATGGGTGAGGTAGATCCTACATGTTCAAAACTGCAATTAACCCTTACCCCACATGTACTCTTACATACCTCTGTGCAGTCTTCATGCAGTTCTGCAAGCGTCCATGCAGATCTCTCTTGCACCTGACAATACACAGTCTCCAGAAGCACGCTCTTAGCACACAGGCAGTTGCTTCTGCTGCACTCCCATGCTAAGTATTCAGCACTGTGTGGTATTTCAGATAGTAGTGTGTAACGCTACCACATTCAACTTCACCAAGGCTCATTTCCTTTGCTCTAGTCTAATCACTCACCCAGGTTCCACATGCTCATGCTCTCAAGTAGCTGTTAGGACATGTGCTCTTTTCTGCCTCTCTAAACTATTAGGAAAATGTGTCAGACTCTTACAGTAATTATCACTTGCAGAACCACAGCAGTAAATGTGCTTTGAAATTGCCAATGAAAAATCATTTTCTGCCTAGAATCACACCATGAGTCTGTGTGCACACAGGAATTTGTTGTCAGAGATTTAATTTGTGTTGGTCTGGTTCTGTAAGACTTGCATTCGTAGGAAAGGGGCAGCTTGTTTTCTTGAACTGTGATGGTTTGCATTCAGCAGAAATCACTATCTCACAAATGAGAGGCAAATGCTAACACATTTGAAAACAACAGGGTAAATTTTCCTTCCACACCTGCCATGGGTGAGGTAGATCCTACATGTTCAAAACTGCAATTAACCCTTACCCCACATGTACTCTTACATACATCTGTGCAGTCTTCATGCAGTTCTGCAAGTGTCCATGCAGATCTCTCTTACACCTGACAATACACAGTCTCCAGAAGCACGCTCTTAGCACACAGGCAGTTGCTTCTGCTGCACTCCCATGCTAAGTATTCAGCACTGTGTGGTATTTCAGATAGTAGTGTGTAACGCTACCACATTCAACATCACCAAGGCTCATTTCCTTTGCTCTAGTCTAATCACTCACCCAGGTTCCACATGCTCATGCTCTCAAGTAGCTGTTAGGACATGTGCTCTTTTCTGCCTCTCTAAACTCTAAGGAAAATGTGTCAGACTCTTACAGTAATTATCACTTGCAGAACCACAGCAGTTAATGTGCTTTGAAATTGCCAATGAAAAATCGTTTTCTGCCTAGAATCACACCATGAGTCTGTGTGCACACAGGAATTTGTTGTCAGAGATTTAATTTGTGTTAGTCTGGTTCTGTAAGACTTGCATTCGTAGGAAAGGGGCAGCTTGTATTCTTGAACTGTGATGGTTTGCATACAGCAGAAATCACTATCTCACAAATGAGAGGCAAATGCTAACACATTTGAAAACAACAGGGTAGATTTTCCTTCCACACCTGCCATGGGTGAGGTAGATCCTACATGTTCAAAACTGCAATTAACCCTTACCCCACATGTACTCTTACATACCTCTGTGCAGTCTTCATGCAGTTCTGCAAGCGTCCATGCAGATCTCTCTTGCACCTGACAATACACAGTCTCCAGAAGCACGCTCTTAGCACACATGCAGTTGCTTCTCCTGCACTCCCATGCTAAGTATTCAGCACTGTGTGGTATTTCAGATAGTAGTGTGTAACGCTACCACATTCAACATCACCAAGGCTCATTTCCTTTGCTCTAGTCTAATCACTCACCCAGGTTCCACATGGTCATGCTCTCAAGTAGCTGTTAGGACATGTGCTCTTTTCTGACCTCTCTAAACTATAAGGAAAATGTGTCAGACTCTTACAGTAATTATCACTTGCTCAACCACAGTAGTAAATATGTTTCGAAATTGCAAATCAAATATTGGTTTCTGCCTAGAATCACACCATGAGTCTGTGTGCATACAGGAATTGTTGTCAGAGATTTAATTTGTGTCGCTTTTATTGTGTAAGACTTGCAGTCGTAGAAAAGGGATAGCTCATATGATATGTCTTAGAAAGCTCATAAAAAATATAGTAATATATATAAATTACATAAAGGTTTTTTTTTTTAGTTTCTTTCAGGTATTGCTGAACAACACTGAAATAAATTAAAGATGCCTATAAAATCAAGAAAGAGAAAAGAACAGCAACAACATCTATATTTGAAGACAACTGGACAAAAAAAAATAGTTGAAGAACCTCATGTTGGAAAAAAGAAAAAGCCTTCTGGTAAGCAGACTAAGGATTTTTTTAAAAATATCTTCAAGCAAAGAAAAAATTTAAGAAATGTATCCACTGGAAATAGTGTTTCAAGTAGAAAACAACCAGACAATCAACAGAATATACTAAATGCTAATGTACAAACAGAAGTAAGAAAGAATGTGTTGAAAAGAAAAATAGATTTTAAAAACATTCGTAGAAGAATGTTTGAGAGAAGAGTAATGTTCAATTTGCTGAAGGATGTGAAAAAATAGGAAGAAAGCCAAAATTTATAAGAAAAAAAAATATATTGAAACAATTGTTACCAAGGCTTTGGAGTAAATAAAAAAACTATTCATTTTAATTTTGAACAGGATCTGTACATTAGATACATTAGTGAATGTAATGAAGTCAAAAAGAAAAAGAGAAGTGGAAAAAAAAACTTTTGTAAAGTGTTCTTGGAAGCATAGTTCAGGTACTGAACCATTTTTTAATGAAGAGAGTTGTCTTCAAAGTAATAGTTTGCTTTATGCAGTTGACACCAGTGGTCGAGCATATGAAGTTAAGGATGGTTGTGTAATGGAAAAGGAGAAAATGGTTCCAAGAAATGAGGAAGAAGTGTTAGCAGATGAGGTTATGGGGAGACGTCCTAAAGCCCCACACAGACGGTCGCTCCCCTCGCACTGCTGCTGCCTGTCGCCTACCTGCTGGTGCCGATCCCGCTCACGCCGCTCCCTCCTCACCAGCGCTGACCTCTGCTTCTCGCCGCTCTCCTCCTGCTGCTGCTGGCCACTCTCCTCGCCTCCTCTCCGCCGCCGTTGCCCCGGTCACTCGCCTTCCCGGTTTCCCGCCGCTGACCCCGCAGTCCCGCCTCTCCTCCCTGCCCATTGGCCACCCAGCCTCCCGCCTCCCAGCAGACCCTCCCTCCCGGCTCCTTACTTATGACGCCCCCCAGCGACCGCGCAGCGGACGCGCGCAGCGGGAGCGCCGAAGGTGCGCCAAAGGTAAGCCCGTCTGCGCCTGTCCGCGCCTGGACCACGCCCAGCGCCAGACCCCCTGGCCCCCGTGCCCGCCAGCCCCCCCGCAGGACCTACGACTTCGCTACACTCATCGCACTCAAAACCGCCCGAGCCCCCGGATGCTACCGAGCGTCCCCGCGACGCACCCATGGACCCTTCGTCTGCCGATCCTGCAACTTCTCCTGCCTCCGAACAAGCACCACGCCCACCAAGACGGACAACAGCAACCACCTCAAGTGCATCCTGATCAACACCCGCTCCGTCCACAGACACGCCGTGGAACTCTGGAACCTCCTCGACACCGCATCTCCAGACGTCGCCTTCCTCACGGAAACCTGGATGAACGACTCCTCAGCCCCCGACATCGCCATAGCCATCCCGGACGGCTACAAGATCATCAGGAGGGATCGCAACAACCAGACCGGAGGGGGCATCGCCATCGCTCACAAAAGCACCATTCACATCTCGACTGACTCCACCGACGCATTCAACACCGCCGAATACCTGCACTTCCAGATCCACACCGACCCCAAGACTACCCTCAGAGGCACCCTCATCTACAGACCCCCGGGACCACGCGCACAGTTCTGCGAAGACATCACAGACTTCATCAGCCCTCACGCCCTCCCCTCCACCGACTACATCCTCCTCGGGGACCTCAACTTCCACCTGGAGAACAACAACGACCGCAACACGACCACCCTGCTGGACAACCTCGCCAACCTCGGACTCCAGCAACTGGTCAACACCCCCACCCACTACGCCGGCCACACGCTCGACCCACTCTTCTCATCCAGCAAGCACGTCGCCTTCAGCCACTGCACCGGACTCCACTGGACTGACCACAGCTGCGTCCACTTCAGCTTCAAGAAGAACACGGTCCACCACCACCCGAAGCAGGTTCCCCACAGAAACTGGAGCAAGATCACCGTCGACCAGCTCACCACCTCCCTCAGCCAGAACCCACCGGTCAGGACAACGGACCCTAACACAGCAGCCCTCGACCTCACGCAATGGCTGACCTCCTGTGCCAACGACCTCGCCCCACTGAAGAACCCACTCACCAGGCCCAGAAGCAAGAAGGCCCCCTGGTTCACCGACGAACTCAAGGACTCCAAGAAGGCCTGCCGCACCCTCGAGAAGGCCTGGCTCCTCGACAAGACCACCGACAACATGGCCACCCGCAGACATCACCAGCTCATCCGCACCACCAAGAAGAAATCTTTGAAGGAACGACTGGACAAGAACGCCCATGACAGCAAGGAGCTCTTCAACATCGTCAAGGAGTTCTCCAACCCCAGCACCGGCAACAACGACATCACTCCCTCGCAGGACCTCTGCGACTCCCTCGCCTCGTACTTCCACCGCAAGATCTCCGACATCCACAACAGTTTCGGCGCTCCACCCCCGCACCCATCGACCGAACCTACGCACCCCGCCGCTATCCTCCAGACATGGACCAAAGTGACCCCCGAAGACACGACACGCATAATGAACACCATCAACTCCGGATCTCCGACCGACCCATGCCCCCACAATGTCTTCAACAAGGCCGCCTCTACCATCGCACCCCACCTCCGAGACATCATCAACGCCTCCTTCGACACAGCCACCTTCCCGGAGAGCTGGAAGCACGCCGAGCTCAGCACACTACTGAAGAAACCAACAGCGGACCCGACCGACCTCAAGAACTTCCGCCCAATCTCGCTCCTTCCATTCCCTGCCAAAGTCATCGAGAAGGTCGTCAACAAGCAGCTGGCCGCCTTCCTCGAGACGAACGGATCCCTCGACCCATCGCAATCCGGATTCAGAGCCAACCACAGCACCGAGACCGCCCTCATCGCAGCCACCGACGACATCCGAGCCCTGCTCGACAAAGGTGAAACAGCGGCACTCATCCTCCTTGACCTCTCCGCAGCATTTGACACTGTCTGCCACCGCACCCTAGTCCAACGCCTCAACGACACCGGCATCCAGGGGATTGCTCTGGAATGGATCATCTCATACCTCTCCGGCAGAACACAGAGAGTACGCCTCCCTCCGTTCCGCTCTGAGGCCACCGAAGTCATCTGCGGCGTCCCGCAAGGATCATCGCTCAGCCCCACTCTCTTCAACATCTCCATGAAACCCCTCGCTGCCATCGCACGCCAACACAACCTCAACATCATTTCCTACGCCGATGACACCCAGCTGATTCTCTCCCTCACCAGAGACCCCGACACCGCCAAAGCCGACCTACACGAAGGGATGAAAGATGTCGCCGAATGGATGAACATCAGCCGCCTGAAGTTGAACACGGACAAGACAGAAGTCCTCATCCTGGGACCGTCGCCCTCCGCATGGGACGACTCCTGGTGGCCCCCGGCCCTGGGCACCGCACCCAAGCCAACGGACCATGCACGCAACTTGGGCGTCATCCTGGACTCCTCCCTATCGATGACCAGACAAGTCAACGCCGTCTCCTCATCTTGCTTCCACAACCTCCGCATGCTCCGCAAGATCTTCAGATGGATCCCGACCGAGACCAGGAAGACTGTCACCCAGGCCCTCGTCACCAGCAGACTAGACTACGGAAACACCCTCTACGCCGGTACAACAGCCAAGCTTCAGAAAAGACTTCAGCGTATCCAGAACGCCTCCGCCTGTCTCATCCTGGACGCCCCCCGACGCAGCCACATCTCGAGCCACCTGAGAGACCTGCACTGGCTCCCTGTCAACAAGAGGATCACGTTTAGACTCCTCACCCACGCACACAGATCCCTCCACGACCTGGGCCCAAGGTACCTCAACGACCGCCTGACCTTCTACACGCCCACCCGACAGCTACGATCCGCGAACCTCGCCCTCGCCGTCGTCCCTCGCATCCAGAGAGCCACCGCCGGAGGAAGATCCTTCTCCTACCTGGCGGCTAAGACATGGAACTCTCTGCCCATCCACCTGCGGCTGACCCAGGACCACCTCGCCTTCAGGAAACAGCTCAAGACCTGGCTGTTCGAGCAGTAGCAGACCCCCTCCCCCAAGCGCCTTGAGACCCTTCCGGGTGAGTAGTGCGCGATATAAATTCCATGATTGATTGATTGAAAGCCCCAGTGTACACTTGGAATTGTAGTAGTATTTGTACTGTACGACAGGAATCTATTGATAAATTTCGTGACTTTCTAGGAGAATATAGTAAAAAAAAGTGTTAAACAGAAGATTAAGGTGCTTCAAAGACTAGATCCATGCAGAGTGAGAGAGAATACTGGTTTGCAAGGACATTCTCTGGCTTGTCTTTCTAGGAAAGTTTGTCAAAGTGTTTTTCACCATTTTAGGATGCTGGCAGT
This sequence comes from Triturus cristatus, assembly GCF_964204655.1. Classification (NCBI taxonomy): domain Eukaryota; kingdom Metazoa; phylum Chordata; class Amphibia; order Caudata; family Salamandridae; genus Triturus; species Triturus cristatus. Next base: position 823,521,249 of record NC_140591.1, read on the forward strand.
TCATCATACTGAAATGAGAAAGTTTGTGAGAAGATTGTATTTTGCTAAAAGTCCAGCACTAAAGTTACATCAGTTGAATAGTGCTCTGTCCCGTGGATCTGTAACAGATGTGAAGAAGGTTTGTGAGGATATTGAGTTTTGTTACTTTGGTCCAGAGCAAGAAAGTGCAGGAAATGACACAGTTATTGAAGAAAATGTGGAAGAGAATGTAGAACCCACTGTTAGTAAAACATTTGAAGATCAAATGACAAAATTTACTATCATCTCTAATGAAAGACCAAATATAACTTGTATTTGTTGCCGGAGAAGCCATTACAAAAATCAAACAAGGAAGGTTGATCCCTATAAAAAAAGTGAAAAAGAAAATAATTCTAAGTGGAAGGATTTTGCTACATATTTGTTTCTGGAAAATTGTTTTGATTTGGGTGAAGATCAGCGTATTTGTAAATATTGCTATAACAAGTTAGAAGAAAATAAAATGCCTGCTAGAGCTGTACATAATAATTTAGAATTGGTTGATATTCCTGCAGAACTTAGTGATTTAAATACGTATGAGTCTATACTCATTCAATGTGTCCATCCGTTTCAGACTATAGTTCGTATGGAACCCAAAACAGGCAAATTACCTCCTTCGGATTTACAAAGAGGTTTAAAAGGAAGAGTTGTCTATTTGCCATTGGATTTGAAAAAAAATATTGAAACAATTGATGCAGATAGTTTGGAAACTGAACCATTAGTTATTCCGGTTAATGGTGTACCTACAAAGAATAAGAAAAATTGGCAGGAGCTGGTGGATGTACGAAAAGTACAAAGAGCAAATTTATATTTGAAAAGAAATAATAAATGGTATGAATCAATTTATATGGATGAAGATGAAGAAGATTTACTAGCAGACACAGGAATACCAACTGGGCAAATTGAAAAAGTGGATAAGTCAAAAGAAGAAGAAATTTATGAACATTTCAGCATACATCCTCTTCATTCTAAAGAAGTGATGGGAAACACTATTGATCTCTTTCAGATGAAAAAAGCAAAAGGAACTCCTGTTAGTGTATGGGAGGAGAGCTTGGAAGCTCGTTGTTTTCCCCAGCTGTTTCCTACAGGAAAAGGTGGACGATATGATGAACGTCCAGTACAGATTCCTGCTTCTGAGTATCGGACTACAAGGTTATATGCAGAAGATCCAAGATTTCGTCAAAGTATTCCTTATTTGTTCCATCTTTTATTTGAAAGTGACTTATCAGCACTATCCTATGCAGTAAATCACATTTTGAAAACTGGAGTACATCTACATAATGTGTCTGCAAAGGATTTTCTGAACAAAGTGCAACAGCGAGATGATTATTTGGAATCACAATTAATTAATCTGATGATGGCTTGTCAGCGTGGGACTAATGAATATTGGTACCGATGCCATGGAGAATTGAAATGTATGTTACGGAATTTAGGAACTCCTACATGGTTCCTTACCCTAAGCTGTGCAGAGTACGCTTGGGATGATTTACTGGATTTTCTTCGAGAGGCAAATTCAAATATTGAAAACATCCAACACAAGACAGCAGGAGAATTGTGCTCATTGGATCCGGTTAATGTTTGCCGATATTTCAATCATAGATTTGAGGCTATGATGTCCTTCATCTGCAATTAAAAAAATCCACCTCTTGGAGAAGTTGTGGATTTCTTTTGGAGAAAAGAGTACCAAGCAAGAGGTGCTCCTCATATTCATATGCTGTTGTGGATCAAGGATGCCCCAAAATTTGGAACAGATTCTGATGATGCAGTTTTATCTTTCATTGAAGGATATGCAACATGTGCTATACCTAAAAGTACAGAAGAAAAAAACTTAAAAGAGCAAGTTTTACGTTTCCAAAGTCATCGGTGTGGAAAATACTGTCGAAGAAAGTACAAGAGTAAAGCTAAATTCTACACAAAATGTCGATTTGGATTTCCATGACCTGTTCTTTCAAAAGGAAGAGTAAACAGTTTTATGTCAGCTGTGCGACATAAAACCTAAGAATATCTACAACCTAAGAAGAAAAGAAGAGTCAAAATATATAAATGACTACAACCCAGTCATTTTATCCATGTGGAATGCTAACATGGATATACAGTATGTAGCTGACAATTCTATTGCTGTTGCTCGGTATGTCACATCTTACATCACTAAATCTGAGAAAACGGAATTGAAAGAAATGTGGGAAGAGATTTCTCACGAGAAGACTGTCAGTAAAAAGCTATACAGTTTCAGTTTAAAGATGTTATCGCATCGAGAAATTGGATCCTACGAATGCTCAGATAGGTTATCATCTGCAAGTCTGTACTCCAAATCCAGAAGAATAATTTGGGTAAGTTTAGGCCATGCAGGAATGAGAAATCGGGTACTGAAATCTATTCGAGAAATTGAATATTTAGCAGAGTTCGAACCTGAAAGTACAGACATTTTAAGAACAAACATGTTGGACACAACAATGGAAAATATAAAGTCATTGGTGAGGAAGGATGTTTGGTGAAACAAACAAAAGGAAGTTTGATTAATCACAGGAAGCTGAGTTGCGACACTACTGACAAGAAGGAATTTTACCACTTAGCACTTTTACAGTTGTTTAAACCATGGCGCTCACAGGATGAATTACTTGGACATTTTCAAAGCTATGAAGATTCCTTTAATGCATGCAAAGATACCATCGAATGCAGTACTTTCACAACTTATGTAGAAATGTTAAATGAAGAAATTGAACAAGAAGCAACAATTGCAGCTGAAGTAGCTAGAGACAGTTCTCAAGACAGTCAAAGTTCTGGGACGCTCAGTCAAGATCTCCTAGGACAACCAATCGTAGAAAATGAAGCTGCAATAGCCATGACTGAAGTGGAAACAGCTATGAATCAAGCTCAGGAAGATTTAATAAACTTACCAAGTTTGGAACAGCAACTGAATGATGAACAACAAATTCATGAGGAAGTCACAAAACAAATTGATCATGGATTACTACATGAAAATAAAGAGTGCTCATGCACATCATTTGAGCCAATCAGAATGTATGTGAGTGGACAAGCCGGAACTGGAAAAAGTTTCTTGATTAAAGTAATTAGAAGCTACCTACAGAAAAAAAACAGATTCAACTTTGTCTTGTGTTGTTACTGCTCCAACTGGGTTAGCAGCATATAACATAAAAGGAATTACCCTCCATCGTTTGCTAATGTTACCAGTAGAGCATGAGAACAAAATACAATACCACAAGCTAACAGGAGAAGCATGTTTTGAAGTTGCAAGAGTATTGAAAAAAATGAAAGTTCTCATCATTGATGAGGTAAGCATGGTATCAAACTTAATGCTTGCCTTTGTGCATTTAAGAATGCAGCATATTCTAAAGATAAACTATGACGTGCTATTTGAAGGAAAACATGTTATAGTTTTTGGGGATCTACTGCAGCTCACTCCAGTTAAAGGACAACCAGTATTTCAAACTCTTACACATGAAGACACAAAAAAGTTGTTAGGAAGTATAGGTAATGTGAATATTTGGACATAATTTGAGTATAAAGAACTCATTACCAATATGCGGCAGGCAAATGATGATGATTATGCAAGTATTCTCAAAGATATCAGAATTGGACTACTCACAGAACATGGCAGAAAAGCTTTACAGAGTCGATTGCTATGTAATTTGTTCCCAACAGAACAAATTGTTCCAGAGAAAATATACAAGAAAATTGCTGGCAAAAATACTGTAATCTGTTTAATGCCAACACTACATGAATGCTCTATATTCAATCAAGAACTTTTGAAATTGGAAAATGAAGAGATTAAGAAAATGGAAGCAGTGGACAAAATTCAGCATGAAGGAATTACTATTACATTAACAGGCAAATTGACAACTAAATTGGATTCTCTAGCGAAAAACTTTTCGAAAACAGCTGGTTTAGAAAAAAATCTTTATGTATGTATGAACTGTCGAGTAATTTTAAGACGTAATTTGGATGTAGAAAAAGGTTTAGTTAATGGAGCTATGGGTAAAGTTGTGGGTTTTGTTAATTACCAGAAAAAAGATGGAATTGAATTTTTAAAAATAAAATTTGATCAGATTGAAGAGGTTAAAGACATTTGTCGTTGTTCAGTTCATTTCTTGCTTGTGAAAGACTTATATGTACGTAGGAAGCAGTTTCCATTTTCTCTAGCATATGCTGTAACTATTCACAAATCTCAAGGATTAACTGTAGATAGTGCTTTTGTAAACATTGGATCTACTGTGTTTAAAGAAGGTATGGCATATGTTGCTTTGTCACGCATGAAAAAAATATCTGGTTTATTCATGATAGACTTTGATGATTGAAAAGTTAGTGCTGATGCAAACTGTGTAAAGGAATATAATAGATTAAGAAGAAGCTATGCTCCTCATTTAGGTCAGTATCCTGTGTTTGAAAAACGTGTTGTTTGTTGGAAAAGGAGAATTGAGAATATCTGTAATGAGGATGTACAGAAGAGAAAACAAAAGGAGAGTGATGTGATTCCAAGCAAAAAGAAAAAGGACAATGTTGAAGAGGTTATAATACTAAATCATGAAAAAAGATTCTGTTCTCTGCTGAGTTTTCTTTTTGAGAAGTTGAGTAATGATAAAACTAAAATAGAAAGTGCTTCTGATGTTAGAAAACTTTTAGATGTATGTTTAGGATGTACACAGTTTACTCAACATGTCCAGCAAGATGCACAGGAATTCTTGATGTATATGCTTATGGTACTGGAAGATGAAGGGGTAGAAATAGAAAATATGTTTGGTCTCTCTTATAAATGGGAACATAGTTGTGAAAACTGTTTGAACACATGCAGCTCTAATGTAGATTCTGAAAGGTTCATATATTTAACATTACCAGAGAGTAAATCAGTGACTTTTAGTAAATTAGTTAAAGATGCCAATCACAACATGGAATGTTCTATATGTAAATCAGACATGTTATCAACGTTATTTTTAAATAAATATGGACAGTATGTAATATTAATGATGCAACGTTGTAGAGCTGATGGTACAAAATTGGACACTTTAATAAAGAAGTTTACAGGACATCAATTATCAATATCTGGAAAAACTTTTGTTGCAGTTGCAATAATTTTCCATGATGGACCTTCTATAACTTCTGGTCATTACACAGTTTATCTAAAATGTGAAAAAGGCTGGACACTGTGTAATGATTCTCAATTGATTTTCAAGCAACGTTTGCCTGCAGAATTACCGAATTCCTACTTAATTTTTCTAAAACCAAAATTTTAGATACAAATTGCAGCATCTGAACAAACCATTATTTCGATTTTATTGGATTACCATTGGTTATTTCTCTAAAAAAGAATTTAAAAATTACCATTTGGCCTCATGGAAAGGTAAACATTTCTCTTGTGGACTTCTTTGACAGATATTATTTTGGTGTATGTGCTAAAGCAACAAGATTTACAGACGTTATTTATTGCAAATAGTTATTGTTCTTAGAAGATATTTTTATTATATATGTTACATTTCTATCAAGGTATGTTTTACTGAGGATAGATTCAGGGCTGTTTTAAACAATCTTTCAGATTGTTAATTTTTTTGCCCGTTGTTAAGTGATGAATGCAATTGGTTTCACAATTTGCAGTGAAATTCAATATATTCTGAAAACAGCAAAAAAAGGGCAAAAATGTACTTTGTTAAATATGAAAATATGTGTACTCTTTTCTAAAATGTATTGTTAAATATTAATGCTTTTTTTCTTTTTTTTCAGATCGAGAAAGAAAATTTAGGAAAATTAATCCTTTTTTCTAGCAATTAAAAAAAACATTTATTTATAATTAAGTTATTTTGTTGTTCAGGTAAGTTTAAAATATCTGTATTTCTCACCCCTTTACTTTCATGCTCCCTTTTCTTCACTTCTCCTCACTCTGCTTTTCTCATTCCCCTTCTCTCTGTCTTCTTCCTTTACTGCTCTTTCGTAACTCCCTCACTCCTTCTATACTACTCCCCTAGGTTTACTGCCTCCATCACTACTTTTTCAAGCATGTATCTCTCCCTGTCTCCATGTGTCTCAGTCATTCTAACTGCCTTACTCCTTTTCAGTTCCTTGCTCTCTGTCTCTGTTTCTGTCTCTCTCCCTTTGTCTGTCTTACCCTTAATTTCCTTAACATCTCTGGGGCAGATTAACAAGGCCTCTGCACCACCACTACGTCACTTTTCATAACGTACTGGTGGCACAGGGAGCTCCTTCATATTTACAAGGAGAGGAAAAGCCACCCTGTGTGACTTTTCCTCTCCACATAAAAACAGCCACTTCTCACGTAGCACTGTGCGTTGAAGGGGCGTTCCATGGGTGTTGTTTTGGGTGTTCCCACGCAACACACAAAGAACTAGACACCTCTCCAGGTTTATGAGAAATCGTAACTCTGGAGATGTGTGTTAATGCTAAGCCACCCTAGAGGTGGTGTTGCGAGGCACAACGAGGAGGAATGTTTTTATTTCTCCTCGTTTTTTCCTCTTTTAGTGCGTCCTCTATTCTACAGCATGCATTGAAAGAGGAAAAAGCCTCTTGTGATTGTTTTTGTGCAGGAAGGTGTCCCTTCCTGCACAAGAACAATGTCCCCACCACTCAGGCATCCTTGTACCATGGTGCAAGGGAGCCTGCGCTGGCGCATGGCTGCAGTTTGTAGGCCTGCGCAGGGGAAGCATAGAGATGCGACAAAAAAATCGTATAAAAAATAGAATTAAAAAAAAGTTTAAGTGTTTGGGTGTTGGTTGGCTCTAAAAAGAGCCATTGTGTTAATTGAGTGTGTTTTGGTACCTATAAGTAAGTATAGATCCAGTGTCTAAAGATCAAGAGGAAGACTCTGTTCCCTTCATCTGTGAAATGTACTCTTGCTCTTTGGATTAGAAACATTATGTGCTGAATTTCTGACGTCTCTGCACACACAACTGTTACATGATCTAATGCTATGCTAGCAGGCAGAAGTCATGTTGGGGGTATAAATCATTTAGAAAGGGTTAAAATATGCAAAAAAAACAGTGTGTTTCAATTTTAAAAAAAGGTGGAGAACATGAAAAGGGGGCAGGGTACAGAGTTCCTGACCCCCTACCTTTTGACAGGAGGTCCCTGAAGGACCATGAAGGGTGAAAAAAACATTACATTTTATTAAAAAACACAACGGGGAGCGCGCACCGTGCGCGCACGGCGGAAATATTTTTTATAAAAAATGATTAAAAAAAATAATAATAATTTAGATGTTAGGTGGCTCTAAAAAGAGCCGTTGTGTTAATAGAGGGACAGAGGAAGGAAAGAATGGCAACAATTATACGGTGCTGCACGTGTGCTGCCGTATCTTGTTCTCTATTAGGGGAATGCTGGACTCCCCCAAAGCAAGAAGAGCATAACACGTATTTCAACGTATATGCACCCTCAAACAGAGGGTGAATGTCCACAGGAGCAGAAGAAGGTGCCGCAGAGGAAGTGCTCGGCTGAGCTGCCGATATGTACTCGGCTGAGCTGCTGCGGATGTGCTCGGCTGAGCTGGAGGAGGGTTTTCTCTAGTAGCTCGAGCATAAGCCACAGGATGTACATCCCTAATGTGCCTGATCATAGTGTAGATACTAAAAGAGTACTTCTTCTTAGGATCTCCTCTAGATAAGATACGTTCACAAAGAATGCAGGTGACTTTGGGAGCATTCACTTTCTTCTGCCCCTGTGGAAATGTAAAAAATTGCCAGACAAAAGAATCTTTCTGTTTCTTCTGTGTCTGTCTGACAATGCTCTCCTGCTCACTCCCAGAAGATGACTGCTGCTCTGCCATTTTATCACAAAACAGTTCAGCTCCTTCTCCCAGGGAATCAGAAGTAATAATGAGGGGAATGGGTGTGGTGTTGGAAGTTTCTGGAACTGAAACTACTTTAAACCAATGAAAAGTGCTGTTTCTTGATCACATGACTTACCATGCGCACACCGTAAGCTTACGGTGCGCGCACGGTACAAGCACGCATGCGCGTACATAAGACGCGTGCATGCGGAGCACGTGCGTACGACGCACGCGCGCATGCACATTTGGAGCACGCGCGCATGCGCATACGGCGCACCCGCGTACGGAGCACGCGTGCATGCGCAAAAAGAACACGCGCGCATGTGCGTACGGAGCACGCGTGTACACATCGCAGACGAAGTACGCATGCGTATGTAAATACGTACGCATGAAAACTACATGTTTCAGTGATGTCATGAGTGATGTCATTGACCATGTCATGAGTGATGTAATATGTGACGTCATCAGCAGTGGATTGCGGGCGCGCGAGTTATAGTTAGCTGAACTAACTATAACGGGGGAATTTCATTGGTTTTGTACGAGTGAAATGTCCAGCTAACTATAACGTGTGTGAAACCTATGGTTTTTTCAGTGAATTTGCAAGGTTTTTTAAATGCTAGTTCCTAACTATAACGTGTGTGAAACCTATGGTTTTTTCAGTGAATATATATATATTCACAGAAAAAAACATAGGTTTCAGGCATGTTATAGTTAGGAATTAGCATTTAAAAAACCTCAGAAATTCACTGAAAAAACCATAGGTTTCAGGGGTGTTATAGTTAGCTGGACTTTTCACTTGTACAAAACCATTGAAATTCCCCCGTTATAGTTAGTTCAGCTAACTATAACTCGCGTGCCCGCAATGCACTGCTGATGACGTCACATATTACATCACTCATGACATTGTCAGTGACATCACTCATGACATCACTGATGACATCTCAAATGACATCACTGATGACATCACTGATGACATCATCCTTGTGATAGTGTGGCAGACCTCCTCTCACCCTAATATAACCTTTGATACACACATTCAAAAATAGAGACTAAAATTTTCAAAACAATGGACATACCAATACCAGTTACAACAACCTCTTCAGTAATTGTAAAAAGGGGCTTGGCCTCAGAACACCTGTCTGCAGCGCAGCTTCCTGGCGCATACTGGAGATGCCTGTTGGGCTAGTTGGCCCTCAGGGACCCTCAGTATTGAAGAGGAATTAATTCCCCAACTTACAACTCGCCAGGGGGCGCGTTTGCAGAGTGCTGCAAGGAGGGGGCGTGGCCTCCGGCACAATGCCAGTCTTTTATTTATTTAATTTTTTAAGAAGGGGGGCTGTGTGGTTCCCCTTCTTATTCTAATTTATTGGCCCTGATGACCCCATCCCCCAGGGCCTGTCTCCTAATTATATTTTTTTGACCCCAATCCCCAGGGCCGGCCACTGTTTTTTATTATTTTAAAAATATATATATTTATAGACACACCTAGGACATGCTGGACAAACCGTACGTAGCTATCACCATGACGATTTGCGTGATATTCATTAAAAGGCGACTATGCATACAATGAATCCACGTGGAATGTATTTACACCACTAGTGAAGCTCTGACATGTCTGATGCCCTACCGTGCCTAATCCCGGTAGACACCCTTGTCGTTTATTTATACAAACATGGGTAGCTATTGACGGGCACATTTAATACACATGCACACCAAGCCATTCAAAGGGGATTCGACAAAAATTCGACCAAAACTATGCAAGAAACCCCCCTCACGGTTAATAAAACACACATCCACTGCCGGATGTGTAATACTTTTTATTTTACTCTCTGGAAAGGGGACGAACATCACTTGAGAGTCACAGCGCGCTCCTGGCAGAGCCCAATGGTGTGTTACACCCACCATTGCCTGCTGAGTGCCACACACCTCTGTGTTGTATTCCACTAGCTAGTGCATATGCTATGACACTCTCTAGCCCATGTGCACTGTAACACCACCCCGTGAATATGTCATGCCACACTTGTCTTCGCATGGGTTATATTGCCCCATCTAACGTGCCTTCCTCGATGCCTATGTTATAACGCACAGTGCTATGCCATACATATTACAATCTGGGATCCATATCTTTGTCACAGTGCATATGCAACGTTACACTCCCCAGCACATATTTTATATTACAACTTTAGAGACTAGTTAGGTTACACAACACTGCCCTGTGCATATTACACTCCAAGGCGCATATCGCATAGCACGCGCTAGTGCCTGTGCTATCTCGCGCTCTCCAATGAATCTGTCATTGCGCACAATGTATTGCATATTATATTTCACGCCCGGTTCATCTTATATCACACTTTTTGGTGCATAGTTTATACCATACACTATATCTAGTTTTCATTTTCAATCGTACTCTCAGGACTATGTTCTATATAACACTGTGTTCACCTACCCTTTTCACGGGCATTACATTTTGCGATAGGGGGTGGAGGGTCAGGGGATGTTTCTGCCAAGTGAGCCCGGAGTCAGAGTCACAAACGTCCTCTTCTTCCTGAATAAAAGTGAGATTATGCTGCATACTTGTTCATATTTTAAGTAGTTCGCACAGACACACGTTTTAAAAACAATAAAGTTCCTAATACCCGCCTTCTCTGAACAGTTAGCTTGCTGCCCCATCCCCCTCCTCCCTATCCTCTGTTGTGTGAATCCATGGACTAGCCTCCTCCCTCCTGCCATGCATGGTCTGATGTGCTTCCACTGCCCTCAATTTAGTATGATGTACCAGTCCACTCCTCCTGCCCTCCATTGCCCAATTCTATGCCCCATCATTGACCTCCTGCTTAAACTCTGTGCTTAGCTTGCTGCCCCTATTCTCCTTCCCCCTGCCCTCCGATGTCTTTGTGCATGCCCCTGCTCCATCCTTTTTGCCCACCATGTTCCATGGACCTGCCACATCTATCTACTCTGAGTGTTCTGTTGAGCTGCCACTCCCCTCCCACCTGCCTAGCATTGTCAGATGACTGTAACCTGTCCCTGCCACCTCCACCCTGCGTGTCCACATGCCATGCCCCTATCCTCGTCCTCCTGTCCTACATGGTCCATTGTACTGCCACACCCTTCTGCCCTCCCTGGTCTGTTGTGCTGCAACTGCTCCTCCTGCCTACCCCGTGTGGTCTGTTGTGAGGCCCCTTCCCCTGAACTTTCTTGTCTATGCACAGGTCCCGACCATCCCTTCTATCCTCCATCATCCTTTGTGCATGCCCCTGCACCCTACTTCTTGCCCATCATAGCCATTGTGCTGCCACTAACCCTCCCACTTGCTATGCATGGTCTTCTGTGCTGCCATGGCCCCTCCCACCTTCCATGTGTGGTCAGTTAGCTGCCCCTGACCCCCTCCCACCTTCCCTCCATGGTCTGTGTGTATGCCATCACAGTCTCACTGTTGCTCTTCATGGTGTGTCTTGCTTCTAGTGCCTATCCTGCCTGACCTCCATGGCTATCTTGCTGCTCCTGCCCTGCCCCCTTGCCCCCAGCCCTCTGTTTACATGTGCAGACCCCTACTCCCTCCCTCCTGGCTTGTCTGTTCCATTGTAATGCCCCTGATTCGTCCCTCCTGCCCTTTATGGTCTGTTATGCTGCAGCTTTCTCTCCTGTCTTTCCATTATGGTCAGCTAGCTACCATTGCCTCTTGCCCCTCTGTTCTCTGATGTCCATGTGCATGGGCCTGTCCCCTCCCTCTTGCTTTCTATGGATTGTTGTGCTGCACTCCTGTCCCGCATGCCCTGTGTGGTGTATTGTGCTGCTGCAAACCCTGATGCCTGCCCTGCAGGGTCAGTTTGGTGCACCTCTCCATGTCCCTCCTGTCCTCTGTTATCCAAGTCCATGTCCCTACCCCATTTCCTTCCATGATCCAATGTACCATACTTGCAAACATTTTGAACTTGGTAAGAGGGAGATTTTGAAAAAAACTGGGGCATTTGAGCTTAAAAACATTGGACGTTTCCTGGCTGAATCGGGTCTGTTGGCATGTATGGTTGTACTACCATTGCCTCTTCCTTCTGCCCACAATGGTCTATTACATTGCCACAGCCTCTCTTGCAAGTCCTGTATTGTTGGTTTGTTGCCCCTGCCCCCCTTTCCACTGCCCTCCATAGTCTGTTGTGCGGCCACGGCCCTTCCTGCCTGCTCAGTGTGGTTAAATTGTTGCCTTTGCTCCCTCCTACCTGCCTTCAATTTTCAGAGTCCGTGCCCCTGGCCTCTGCCTCTCAACAGTATCCTAATGAACAACTAGATTGCTAACATTCTATATTTATTACAAAAGTGTGGAACGCCTGACGTCATCTTGATGTAATCAAAACTGTAATACCTAGAGCATTTCCTTTAGAAATTACATATATGAGAGGGTCTTATTGGCATCAAAATTATGGTTAGTGCTCTAAAAGACTAAAATAAGGACATATTTTCTGAGTTTTCAAATAGCGACAAAGCACTTTTAAATTATTTGTTATCTTTATGTTTTTTTTATTCAGTTGACCACTTGATTAAATGTTGCACTTAGGGGAGAGGATGTGGTGTTTCTTCCAGAACTGCAGACTTTGCAACTGGGGAACCAGGTTGGAGTTTCTGCTTCAGCTCGACATTCTGTGATTCTGGTCAAATCACTTAGTCTCCCCATGTCTACAACCAAAATGAATTTGTTCTTGTGTGATGTAACCAATGCACATGTAAAGCACTCCAATACCTGACAAGTCTGCACTATATAACACTGCAAAAACACAACATATTAAGTGTTTTGCACACTTCTGTCATTGGGCTATATTTGGGCTACATCTGGGTGATTTTGGGCTACATTTGGGCTCTTTTGTCTCCGGTGGCCATCTTGGGAGATTTATTTGTTATGAAGTTTCCTAATTTCCTCATGTACTGCAGTCTCCTCAGTAGGAAATGCTTTCAGTTTTTTACTTTGATTCCATCATGAAGGTATTCAGATATGTCACACATTTGCCATAAATTCTGAATGTTAGCACTCTAGTTGCTCATTAGATCACTGTAGTAAAACTACTGCTCACCAGGGAAAACTGCTGCTGGTATTAAAAGTGCATGTTTCAGCCTGAAATAGAAGAGGATTTGAGAAGTCAAAATGTGCCCTCATTTTCTTTCTTCAGCATTAATCATAATTTCTATGGCAAAATGAACCCCCTCATTGTGTTCCTTTTTAAATTAAATGTTTTAAGTGTTACCAGTTTATTCCAATCAAGATGGCTTCAGGTGTGCCATACTTTTGTCATAATGAAGACAGTAAGCGCTCTAGTTGTTTTTAAGAACACTCTGGGACATTCTGTCATTGGGCTATACTTGGGCTGCATCTGGGTGATATTTGGGCTACATTTGGGCTCTTTTGTGTCTGGTGGCCATCTTGGGAGACTTATTTGTTATGAAGTTTCCTAATTTCCTCATTTACTGCAGTCTCCTCAGTAGGAAATACTTTCAGTTTTTTACTTTGATTCCATCAAGAAGGCATTCAGATGTGTCACACATTTGCCATAAATTCAGAATGTTAGCACTCTTTTTGCTCATTAGCTTACTGTAGTAAAGCTACTGCTCACCAGGGAAGTCTGCTGCTGGTATTGAAAGTGCATGTTTCAGTCTGCATGTCAGAATTTTTTAATGAAATTGAAGAGGATTTGAGAAGTCACTCAAAATGTGCCCTAATTTTTCTTTCTGCAGCACTAATCATACTTTTTATGGAAAAATGAACCCCCTCATTTTGTCCCTTTTTAAATTAAATGTTTTAAGAGTTACCACTTTAATCCAAGTAAGATGGCTTCAGGTGTGCCATACGTTTATCATAAGTAGGACTGTTAGCGCTCTAGTTTTTCTTTGGAACACTCTGGGAAGCTGCAGTAGAACACAAAGGAATCAACTGACAGTCTCTGCCCTTGTTGGATGTACATGTTTTACTGAGAATGTCAAACTTCATTCTCACATGACTGAGAAAGATAATGTGAATTTACAGAAAATAAGCTCTCAGTTTAGCTTATAGATAACCTTCCAAACCTCTGTGGGAAAAGCATGAGAAAATATTTTTCTCTCAATCATGATATCCCAGCAGAAGGCTTTTTCACATGGTGAAATCACCTTAGAACATACCACAATTCCTAAAATGAGTATGGTACCATCAACAAATGATTTATAATGTAACTAAAGTCTTAAAACCTTCTATTAACTGCAATGCTTTTTAATGAGGTGCTATCATGTATATTGGTCCCAAAATGGCTGCCAACACTTCTTGGATGAAGTGCGCTGACAGCCAATCAGATCTCAGGATAAGATGTGTGGTTAGGCTCCGCCCACATATATATATGATTTTACTTTTGATTTTCTCAGGAACTACTGAACAGATTGACACCAGACCTGCAAAAGGCACATCCCTGACCTGATGGCTACCTCTTTGCCAAATTTCAAGTAATTCTGGTCAGCCGTTTGGGCTGTACTTCGGACTAAAGGTCCCTATGGAAAATTGCATGGGAAAAACGCGTTTTGGGACCCCCCTTTTTTCTCAGCCCCCGCTTGACGAATCCCCCCGAGACATTCAGGGTAGGAGCAGAGCTGAGCGCCCCACCTATTTTGAAAATTTGGCGAGGATTCATCCACCGGCGCCAAAGTTATTCCAAATAGAATGTTGCGGATTTCCTATGGAAACACGGTCCTAACTATAACTATCTACTGGCAACCGCCAGTAGATAATATATATATATATATATATATATAGTATCTACTGGCGGTCGCCAGTAGATAGTTATAGTTAGGACCATGTTTCCATAGGAAATCTCAAAATTCTATTTTGAATAACTTTGGCGCCGGTTGACGAATCCTCGCGAAATTTTCAAAACTAATAGGGCTCTCCGTTCAGCTCCTACCCTGAAAGTCTCGGGGTGATTCGTTAAGCGGGGGCCGAGAAAAAGGGGGGTCCCAAAACGCGTTTTCCCAATGCATTTTCCCATAGGACCTTTAGACACAGCTACAGCCCGAACGGCTGAACAGAATTACTTGAAATTTGGCAGAGAGGTAGCCATAAGGTCAAGGAAGTGCCTTTCGCAGGTCTGGTGTAAATCTGTTCAGTATTTCCTGAGAAAATAGCATTTAAAAGCATATCAATATCTATACGCGCGCACTGTGCGCGCACGGTGCAAGCCCTGTGCGAGCACCCTAACGTGCGCGAGCGTAATTCTGATTGGTTGTTAGATGTCAGTAAACATTCGAATCGGTCGAAATCAGGAAGTGTCGGCCAATATTTTGTCTGTCGCACTGAAAAGGAAAGGTGGAGACCGTGAATAGGGGGCAGAGTAGGGAGTTCTTGACCCCCTAGCCATTGTCAGGGGGTCACAGTAGGACCACGAAGGGAAAAAAAAAAGATTTAAATTTTTTTTTGAAACATCGCGAGGTGCGCGCACTCTGCGCGCACCCGAAAAAAACCCCCCCAAAAAATAGAAATAAAAATCACGTTTAAGTGTTTAGATATTAGGTGGCTCTAAAAAGAGCCCTTGTGTTTATTGAGTGTTTTTCGGTACCTACAAGTAAGTACCGATGCAGAGTCCAAAGTTCAAGAGGAAGACTCTGTTCCCTTCATCATTGAAATGTACACCGTCTCCTCTATAAATGTTGTGCATGTTGTAACGCAAGTTGTTGTGGAATATAGAAGCAGAAATAGACTTATTGACGTGCTTTCTTGCTTTGTCAATTTAAGGACAAAATTGGTTGGACCAGTTCCACTTTTGCCTTTGGCATATATTAGAATATACAAAGGCAGTTTGTGGAAAAAGTGACATCAATTGCAGAAAGGTGTCCTTAATAAGCATTTCCAGACCTACCCCAGTTAAAGTGCCTAGGTCATTACCACCACAGTGCACAATAATAAGGTTAGGCTGTGGGAGATGTAGAAAGGTTTTCACCAAAGGCATTAATTGGTGCCACTTTAATCCTCTCTGACCAATCCATTTAATGTCTACATTTGGCAAAGCAAGGTGTTTTACAATACCTCTTTTTTCTGCATACTTTTCACTCCAGAAGACATAGCTATTACCTACAATCCACACTGTGAACATCTTTCAAGGAGAACAGGATGCACTCAGGAGGTGTCTTTCAGTAGAATGGCAATATGAAAAGAAAGACAGTTGAAAAATGAAGGCATACATACTTTTTTTAAATAAAAAGAACTCATTGGCTGATTCAAACCATTTTACAGTTAAAACTAGGCTGTATGTTTACATTTTTAAAAGCATGTTTTGGATTGGTAGAGAAAAATGTGTTCCCACTGAACATTACTTTGGATTTGCTGTTAGGTTTGAAAAGTCAAGCACTCTTGCTGTTTGGATTTGAAACATTGTGTGCTGAACTTCTGACCTCTCTGCTCACACCTGTGTTCCATGAGCTGTTGATATGGTAGCAGGCAGAAGTCATGTTGGGGGTAGGGATGATTTGGAAAGGGGTTGAAAGTTGCAACCAATAGAAATGTGTGATTCCATTTGAAAAAATGTGGGAAGGACTGTGATTTTACATTAACATGTATATGTGGGAAAAAAGAGAGGGGAAAATTGCCATTTACTGGTTGTGGAGAGAGGAGAGAGGTGTACAGCTCTGAGATTCTGGCTCTGATAATCTGCTGTTTGACTGTCACATTTCTTTCTCAACTAATTAATTTTAAAGGTGAGTTATGAGTTTGAGAGGGGAAGTATGTGGTGTATTTTGATATAAATAATAGAATTGTCATTCTTGTTTTAAAGTTGTGTTTTGCATTTTGTGATTTAGGAGAAATTTAACTGTCTTGAACTAGTAAGATATTATGGAGTATGTCTTCACTGTAAGTTAAGGTGTACTGGTATCACTGAGGAATACTGTTTTGTGCCTAGAATCACATCATGAGTCTGTCTGCACACAGGATTTGTTGTCAGAGATTTAATTTGTGTTGCTCTTGTTCTGTTATCCTTGCACTCGCAGAAAAGCGGCAGTTTGTTTGCTTAAAGTGTGATGGTTAGCATTCAGCAGAAATTAGTTAGTCACAAAAAAGAGGCAAATGCAAACACATTTGAAAATTGCATGGCACATTTTCCTACCACTTTAAAAGTGGTGTTTTACATTTTATGTTAAGGAATATATTTAAGTGCCTTGAACATGTTAGATATTATGGAGTATGTCTTCACTATAAGTTAAGGTGTACTGGTATCACCCAGGAATACTGTTTTCTGCCTAGAATCACACCATGACACAGTGTGCACACAGGAATAGTTATCAGAGATTTAATTCGTGTTGGTCTTGCTCTATTACCCTTGCACTTGCAGGAAAGGGGCAGCTTGTTTTTTGTAATACATGGTCATGGTGTCAAGGAGGTGTTAGGACATGTGCTCTTTTCTGCTTGTCTAAAATATAAGAAAAAAGTGTCAGGCTGTCACAGTAATTTTCACTTACTCCACCACAGTACTAAATGTGCTTTCAAATTGCCAAAGAAAATATCGCTTTGTGCCTAGAATCACACCATGAGTCTGGGTGCACACAGGAATTGTTGTCAGAGATTTAATTTGTGTTGCTGTTGTTTTGTAAAACTTGCACTTTTAAGAAAGGGCAGTTTCTTTTTTTCAAGTGTGTTGCTTAGCACTCAGCAGAAATCACTATCTGAACAGTGTGTGGCAAATGAAAATACATATGAAAATAGCATGGTACTTTTTCCTACCAATTTAAAAGTTGTGTTTTACATTTCATGTTAAGGAAGATATTTAAGTGCCTTGAACTTGAAAGATATTATGGACTATGTCTTCACCATAAGTTAAGGTGTACTGGTATGACCCAGGAATACTGTTTTCTGTCTAGAATCACACCATGAGACAACATGCACACAGGAATTGTAGTCAGAGATTACATTTGTGTTTCTGTTGTTCTGTAAAACTTGCACTTTCAGGAAAGGGCCTGGTATCACCCAGGAATACTGTTGTGTGCCTAGAATCACACCATGAGACACTGTGCACACAGGAATTGTTGTCAGAGATTTTATTTGTGTTGCTGTTGTTCTGTAAAACTTGCACTTTCAGGAAAGGGCCAGCTTGTTTTGTTCAAATGTGATGGTTAGCACTCAGCAGAAATCAGAATCTCACAAATGAGAGGCAAATGCTAACACATTTGAAATCAAGAGGGTAGATTTTCCTTCCAATCTTGTAATGGGTCAGGTAGTTCCTACATGTTCAAAACTCCAATTAACCCTTATCACACATGTACTCTTACACACATATCTGCAGTCTTCATGCACTTGTAAAAGTCTCCATGCAGATCTCTCTTGCAACTGACAATACACAGTCTCCAGAAACACACTGTTTGCACACATGCAGCAGCTTCTCCTACACTCCCATGCATAATACTCAGCTCTGTGTTGTATTTCAGATAGCAGTGTGTAACGCAAACACATCCAACGTCACCAAGGCTCATTTCCTTTGCTCTACTCTAATCACTCACCCTGTAACACATGCTGATGGTCTCAAGTAGCTATTAGGACATGTGCTCTTTTTTGCCTCTCTAAAATATAAGGGAAATGTGTCAGGCTGTCTCAGTAATTATCACTTGCTCCATCCACAGTACTAAATGTGCTTTCAAATTGCCAAAGGAAATATCGTTTTCTGCCTAGAATCACAGCATGAGTCTGTGTGGACAGAGGAATTGTTGTCAGAGATTTTATTTGTGTTGCTGTTGTTCTGTAAAACTTGCACTTTCAGGAAAGGGCCAGCTTGTTTTGTTCAAATGTATTGGTTAGTACTCAGCAGAAATCACTATCTCACAAATGAGAGGCAAATGGTAACACATTTCAAATCAACAGGGTAGATTGTCCGTCCACTCCTGCAATGGGTGAGGTAGTTCCTACATGTACAAAACTCCAATTAACCTTTACCAAAGATGTATTCTTACACACATATCTGCAGTCTTCATGCACTTGTAAAAGTCTCCATGCAGATCTCTCTTGCAACTGACAATACACAGTCTCCAGAATCACACTGTTTGCACACATGCAGCAGCTTCTCCTACACTCCCGTGCATAATACTCAGCTCTGTGTTGTATTTCAGATAGCAGTGTGTAACGCAAACACATTCAACGTCACCAAGGCTCATTTCCTTTGCTCTTCTCTAATCACTCACCCTGTAACACATGCTGATGGTCTCAAGTAGCTATTAGGACATGTGCTCTTTTTTGCCTCTCTAAAATATAAGGGAAATGTGTCAGGCTGTCTCAGTAACTATCACTTGCTCCATCCACAGTACTAAATGTGCTTTCAAATTGCC
The DNA here is from genome assembly GCF_964204655.1 of Triturus cristatus. Classification (NCBI taxonomy): domain Eukaryota; kingdom Metazoa; phylum Chordata; class Amphibia; order Caudata; family Salamandridae; genus Triturus; species Triturus cristatus. The sequence goes on from NC_140591.1 coordinate 823,540,366, forward strand.
AAAGGAAATATCGTTTTCTGCCTAGAATCACAGCATGAGTCTGTGTGGACAGAGGAATTGTTGTCAGAGATTTTATTTGTGTTGCTGTTGTTCTGTAAAACTTGCACTTTCAGGAAAGGGCCAGCTTGTTTTGTTCACATGTGTTGGTTAGTACTCAGCAGAAATCACTATCTCACAAATGAGAGGCAAACGGTAACACATTTCAAATCAACAGGGTAGATTGTCCATCCACTCCTGCAATGGGTGAGGTAGTTCCTACATGTACAAAACTCCAATTAACCTTTACCAAAGATGTACTCTTGCACACATATCTACAGTCTTCATGCACTTAAAAAAAGTCTCCATGCAGATCTCTCTTGCAACTGACAATACACAGTCTCCAGAAACACACTGTTTGCACACATGCAGCAGCTTCTCCTACACTCCCATGCATAATACTCAGCTCTGTGTTGTATTTCAGATAGCAGTGTGTAACGCAAACACATTCAACGTCACCAAGGCTCATTTCCTTTGCTCTTCTCTAATCACTCACCCTGTAACACATGCTGATGGTCTCAAGTAGCTATTAGGACATGTGCTCTTTTTTGCCTCTCTAAAATATAAGGGAAATGTGTCAGGCTGTCTCAGTAATTATCACTTGCTCCTCAACAGAAGTAAATGTGCTTTCAAGTTGCCAATCAAATATCGTTTTCTGCCTAGAATCACACCATGAGTCTGTGTGCACACAGGAATTGTTGTCAGAGATTTAATTCATGTTTCTCTTGTTTTGTAAGACTTGGACTCGTAGGAAAGGTTCAGCTCATGTGATAGGATTTGAAAAGTTGAAAAAAAAAATTGTAATGAATTAAAATTACATAAAGGTATTTTTTTTTAGTTTTTTGCAGGTATTGCTGAGCAACACTGAAAAAATATAAAGATGCCTATAAAGTCAAGAAAGAGAAAAGAAAAGAAACAACAACTATATTTGAAGACGACTGGTAAAAAAAAAAATAGGAGGCGAAGTGTGTGTTGGAAAACAGAAAAAGTCTTCTGGTAAGCAAACTAAAGAATTTTAAAAAAATATCTTCCAAAAAAAATGATCGAAAGATAAATTCAAACAGTGTTTCAAGTACAAAACAACAACAGAGTCGACAGCAAAAACAAAATGCTAATGTAGACTCAGAAGTAAGAAAGAGTGACTTAGCACGGAAAATAGACTTTTAAAAACATTCGTCGAAAAATGTTTCAGAGAAGAGTGATGTTAAATTTGCTAAAGGATGTGAAAAAATATAAGAAAAAAACCAAATTTTATAAGAAAAAGAAATTAATTGAAAGTATTGTTACCAAGGCATTAGAAATAAAAAAAAAAACTATTCATTTTAATTTTGAACAGGATGCGTAGATTAGATAAATTAGTCAATGCAATGAAGTCACAAAGCAAAAGGAAAAGAGAAGTAAAAAAAAATAACTTTTGTAAAGTGTTCTTAGGAGAATGGAAGCATAGTTCAAGTACTGAACCATTTTTTAATGAAGAGAGTTATCTTCAAAGTAATAGTTTGTTGCATGCAGTTGACACCAATGGAGGAGCATATGAAGTTAAGGATGGTTGTGTAATGGAAAAGGAGAAAATGGTTCCAAGAAATGAGGAAGAAGTGATGGCTGATGAGGTTATGGGGAGACGTCCTAAAGCCCCAGTGTATACTTGGAATTGTAGTAGTATTTGTACTGTGCGTCAGGAATCTATTGATAAAGTACGTGACTTTCTAAGAGAATATAGTAAAAAGAGTGTTAAACAGAAAATTAAGGTGCTTCAAAGACTAGATCCATGCAGAGTGAGAGAGAATACTGGTTTGCAAGGACATTCTCTGGCTTGTCTATCTAGGAAAGTGTGTCAAAGTGTTTTTCACCATTTTAGAATGCTCGTTGTTCATCATACTGAAATGAGAAAGTTTGTGAGAACATTGTATTTTGCTAAAAGTCCAGCACTAAAGTTGAATGAGTTGAATAATGCTCTGTTCCGTGGATCTGTATCAGATGTAGTGAAGGTTACTGATGAGATTCAGTTTTGTTACTTTGGTCCAGAACAGTTATTGATGAAAATGTAGAAGAGAATGTAGAACTTACTGTTAGTAATAATTTTGAAGATGAAATTACAAAATTTGCTATCATCTCTAATGAAAGACCAAATATTACTTGTATTTGTTGCCGGAGAAGCCATTACAAAATTCAAACAAGGAATGTTGATCTGTATAAAAAAAGTGAAAATGAAGATAATTATAAGTGGAAAGATTTTTCAACATATATATTTCTGGAAAATTGTTTTGAATTGGGTGAAGATCAGCGTATTTGTAAATACTGTTATAACAAGTTAGAAGAAAATATAATGCCAGCAAGAGCTGTACATAATAAATTAGAATTGGTTGAAATTCCTACAGAGCTTTCGGATTTCAATACGTATGAGTCTATACTTATTCAATGTGTCCATCCGTTTCAGACCATAGTGCGTATGGAGCCAAAAACAGGTAATTTACCTCCTTCGGATTTACAAAGAGGTTTAAAAGGAAGAGTTGTCTATTTGCCATTGGATTTGAAAAAAAATATGGAAGCAATTGATGCAGATACTTTGGAAACTGAACCATTAGTTATTCTGGTTAATGGTGTACCTACGAAGAATAAGAAAATTTGGCAGGAGCTGGTGGATGTACGAAAAGTACAAAGAGCAAATTTGTATTTGAAAAAAAATAATAAATGGTATGACGCCATTTATATGGATGAAGATGAAGAAGAAATAGTAGAAGACACAGGAATACCAACTGGGCAAATTGAAAAAGTGGATAAGTCAAAAGAAGAAGAAATTTATGAACATTTCAGCATACATCCTCTTCATTCTAAAGAAGTTATGGGAAACGCTATTGATCTGTTTCAGATGAAGAAAGCAAAAGGAACTCCTGTGAGTGTATGGGAGGAGAGCTTGGAAGCTCGTTGTTTTCCCCAACTGTTTCCTACAGGAGAAGGTGGACGATATGATGAACGTCCAGTACAGATTCCTGCTTCTGAGTATCGGACTACAAGATTATATGCAGAAGATCCAAGATTTCGTCAAAGTATTCCTTATTTGTTCCATCTTTTATTTTAAAGTGACTTGTCTGCACTATCTTATGCAGTAAATCACATTTTAAAAACTGGAGTACATCTGCATAATGTGTCAGCAAAGGACTTTCTCAACAAAGTGCAACAGCGAGATGATCATTTGGAATCTCAATTGATCAATTTGATGGCTTGTCAGCGTGGAACTAATGAATATTGGTACCGACGCCATGGAGAATTGAAGTGTATGTTACGGAATTTAGGAACTCCTACATGGTTCCTTACCCTGAGCTGTGCTGAGTACGCTTGGGATGATTTACTGGATTTTCTGCGAGAGGCAAATTCAAACATTAAAAACATCCAATACAAGACAGCAGGAGAATTGTGCTCATTAGATCCGGTTAATGTTTGCAGATATTTCAATCACAGATTTGAGGCTATGATGTCCTTCATCTGCAATAAAAAAAATCCACCTCTTGGAGAAGTTGTGGATTTCTTTTGGAGAAAAGAGTACCAAGCAAGAGGTGCTCCACATATTCATATGCTGTTGTGGATCAAGGATGCCCCAAAATTTGGAACAGATGCTGATGAAGCAGTTTTATCTTTAATTGAAGGATATGCAACATGTGCTATACCTAAAAGCACAGAATAGAAAAACTTAAAAGAGAAAGTTTTACGTTTCCAAAGTCATCGGTGTGGAAAATACTGTCGACGAAAGTACAAGAGTAAAGATAAATTCTACACAAAATGTCGATTTGGATTTCCACGACCTGTTCTTTCAAAAGGAAGAGTAAACAGTTTTATGTCAGCTGCCCGACATACTATTACAAGAAAATCGCCTAAGAATACCTACAACCTAAGAAGAAAAGAAGAGTCAAAATATATAAATGACTACAACCCAGTCATTTTATCCATGTGGAATGCTAACATGGATATACAGTATGTGGCTGACAATTCTATTGCTGTTGCTCGGTATGTCACGTCTTAAATCACTAAATCTGAGAAAACGGAATTGAAGGAAATGTGGGAAGAGATTTCTCACGAGAAGACTGTCAGTAAGAAGCTATACAGTTTCAGTTTAAAGATGTTATCGCATCGAGAAATTGAATCCTACGAATGCTCAGATAGGTTATCATCTGCAAGTCTGTACTCGAAATCCAGAAGAATAATTTGGGTAAGTTCAGGCCTTGCAGGAATGCGGAATCGGGTACTAAAATCTATTCGAGAAATTGAGTATTTAGCAGAGTTCGAACCAGAAAGTACAGACATTTTAAGAACAAACATGTTGGACACATATTACCCACAAAGAAGTCATCACCTTGAGAACATGTGTCTCTATGAAGTGCTGCAGAACTTCATTTTTAAACGGAATGCCACAGAAGATATCAACAATGGAAAATATAAAGTTAGTGGTGAGGAAGGATGTTTGGTGAAGCAAATAAAGGGAAGTTTGATAAATCACCGGAAGCTGAGTTGTGACACTCCTGACAAAAAGGAATTTTCCTACTTGGCACTTTTGCAGCTGTTTAAACCATGGCGTTCAGAGGACGAACTACTTGGAGAATTCCTGAGTTATGAAGATTCCTTCAATGCTAGCAAAGACAGCATAGAATGCAGTACTTTCACAACTTATGTTCAAATGTTAAATGAAGAAATTGAACAAGAAGCAACAATTGCAGCTGAAGTAGCTAGAGACAGTTCTCAAGACAGTCAAAGTTCTGGGACGTTCAGTCAAGATCCTCTAGGACAACCGATCGTAGAAAATGAAGCAGCAATAGCCATGAATGAAGTGGAAACAGCTATGAATCAAGCTCAGGAAGATTTAGTAGACTTAACATATTTGGAGCAGCAACTGAATGAAGAACAAAAACAAATTTATGAAGAAGTCAGGAAAAAAATTGATCACGGATTACTACATGAAAATAAAGAGTGCTCATGTACATCTTTCGAATCAATGAGAATGTATGTAAGTGGACAAGCTGGAACTGGAAAAAGTTTCTTAATTAATGTAATTAGAAGCTACCTACAGAAGAAAATGGATTCAATTGTGTCTTGTGTTGTTACTGCTCCAACTGGGTTAGCAGTGTATAACATAAAAGGAGTTACCTTACATTGTTTGCTAATGTTACCAGTAGAGCATGAGAACAAAATACAGTACCACAAACTAGCAGGAGAAGCATGCTTGGAAGTTTCAAGAGTATTGAAGAAAATGAAAGTACTCATTATTGATGACGTAAGCATGGTATCAAACTTAATGCTTGCCTTTGTGCATTTAAGAATGCAGCAAATTCTGAAGACAGAGTATGACGTGTTATTTGGAGGAAAACACGTCATAGTTTTTGGGGATCTTTTGCAACTTACTCCAGTTAAAGGACAACCGGTATTCCATACTCTTACACATGAAGACACGAAAAAGTCATTAGGAAGTATAGGCAATGTAAATATTTGGACATATTTTGAGTATAAGGAACTCATTACGAATATGAGGCAAGCGAATGATGAGGACTATGCAAGAATTCTGAAAGATATAAGAATTGGACTACTCACAGAACATAGCAGAAAAGCATTACAGAGTCGATTGCTGAGTAATTTGTTTACAAGAGAAGAAATAGTTCCAGAGAAAATATACAAGAAAATTGGTGAAAAAAATACTGTAATCTGCTTAATGTCAACACTACATGAATGCTCTGTATTCAATCAAGAACTTTTGAAATTGGAAAATGAAGAGATCATAAAACTGGAAGCTGTGGATAAAATTCAACATGAACGAATAACTATTATATTGACAGGCAAATTGGCTACTAAATTGGATTCTCTGGAGAAAAACATTTCAAAAACAGCTGGTTTGGAAAAGAATCTTTATGTGTGTATGAACTGTAGAGTAATTTTAAGACGCAATTTGGATGTAGAAAAAGGTTTAGTGAATGGAGCTATGGGTAAAGTTCTGGGTTTTGTAAAGTACCAGAAAAAAGATGGAATTGAATTCTTAAAAATAAAATTTGATCAGGTTAAAGAGGTTAAAGTGATTAGTCGTTGTTCAGTTCGTTTTTTGCTAGTGAAAGACTTATATGTACGTAGGAAGCAGTTTCCGATTTCTCTAGCATATGCTGTAACTATTCACAAGTCTCAAGGATTAACTGTTGATAGTACTTTTGTAAACATTGGGTCTACTGTATTCAAAGAAGGTATGGCATATGTTGCTTTGTCACGCGTGAAAAAATTATCTGGTTTATTCATGATAGACTTTGATGACTCAAAAGTAAGTGCTGATGTTAACTGTGTAAGGGAGTATAATAGATTAAGAAAAAGCTATGCTCCTCATTTAGGTCAGTATCCTGTGTTTGAAAAACGTGTTGTTTGTCGGAAAAGGAGATTTGAGAATATCTGTAATGAGGATGTACAGAAGAGAAAACAAAAAGATAGTGTTGTGACTGCAAGCAAAAAGAAAAAGGACAGTGTGGAAGAGGTTGTTGGTTGTCATTTTGAAAATAGCTCTGGTGTCAACTGCTACGCAAATGTAGTGCTGAATGTTGTATTTTATCTTGAAACTTTGCAAGAGCAGATAATACTAAATCATGAAAAAAGATTCTGTTCTTTGCTGAGTCTCCTTTATGAGAAGCTGAGTAATGATAAAACTAAAATAGAAAGTGCTTCTGATGTTAGAAACCTTTTAGATGTATGTTCTGGACGTACACAGTTTACACAAAATGTCCAGCAAGATGCACAGGAATTCTTGATGTATATCCTGATGGTACTGGAAGATGAAGGGGTAGAAGTAGAATATTTATTTGGTGTCTCTTATAAATAGGAACATTGTTGTGATAACTGTATGAACACAAGCAGTACTAATGTTGATTCTGAAAGGTTCATATATTTACCATTACCAGAGAGTAAAACAGTGACTTTTTGTGAATTAGTTAAAGATGCTAATCACAACATGGAATGTTCTAAATGTAAATCTGAAATGTTGTAAACGTTATTTTTAAAGAAATATGGACAGTATGTAATCTTAATGGTACAACGTTGTAGAGCTGATGGAACAAAATCGGAAACTTTACTAAAGAAGTTTGTTGCCAATTATCTATATCTGGAAAAACTTTTGTAGCAGTTGCAATAATTTTTCATGATGGTCCTTCTATGACTTCTGGTCATTACACAGTTTATCTTAAATGTGAAAAAGGATGGACACTGTGTAATGATTCTCAATTAATTTTCAAGCAACGTTTGGCTTATGATTTACCCAATTGTTACTTAATTTTTCTGAAACCCAAATTTTAAATACTAACATCATCATCGGAAAAAAGCATTATTAAAATTTAAAAGGATTAAAATTGGATATTTCACTCAAAAGGGATTTTAAACTTACCATTTGGCCTCAAGGAAAGGTAAAACAAACAATTGTGGACTTCTTTGACAGATATTATTTTGGAAAATGTTCTTTTGCAACAAGGTTTACAGACGTTTTTTCTTGAAAATTGTTATTGTTCTTAAAAGGTATTTTTGACATTTCTATTAAGGTATGTTTTAGTGAGGATACATTTGGGGCTTTTTTAAACAATCTTTCAGATTGTTTTTTTTTTTTTGCCCGCTGTTAAATGATGAATACAGTTGATTTCACTATTTTCAGTGAAAATCAAAACATTCTGAAAACAGCAAAAAAAGGGCAAAATATTGCTTTGCTAAATATGAAAAAACATGTACTGTTTAATAAAGTGTATTGTTGAATATTAATACTTTTTACTTTTTTTCCGAACTAGAAAGAAAATTTAGAAGATGTAATTCAGTTTTCTTTGCAATTAAATAAAAACATTTAATCATAAATTATTTATTTTGATGGTCAGGTAAGTTTAACATATCTGTATGTGTCACTGCTTTCGTTTCATGCTTCCTTTTCTTCACCTCTCCTTACTCTGCTTTTCTCATTTCTCTTCTCACTCTCTCTTCCTGCTTTACTACTCTTTTGTAACTCCCTCACTCCTTCTCTACTACTCCCCTACCTTTACTACCTCCATCACTAATTTTTCATCCATGTTTCTTTCTCTGTATCCATATGTCTTAGTCTTTTTAACTGCCTTACTCCTTCTCAGTTGTTTGCTCTCTGTCTCTGTATCTGTCACTCTCGGTTTGTCTGTTTTACCCTTAATTTCCTTAACATCTCTGGGCCACATTTACAAGCCACCTGCGCCACCACTACGTCACTTTTCTTGACGTACTAGTGGCGCAGGGTGCTCCTCCATATTTACAAGGAGAGTTTAAGCCTCTCTGTGTGTCTTTTCCTCTCCTTGTAAATACAGCCAATTCAAATGCAGCACTAAAATGAGCTATTATCTTTTTTGGGTACCTATACATAAGTACTGATGCAGAGTTTAAAGTTTAATAGGAAGACTCTCTTCCCTTCATCTGTGAAATGTACACCATCTCTTTTTTAATTACTTTGCCACTCCCCTCTCTTTGTCAGGGAGTCCCTGAAGGTTTACTAAAGGTGAAAAAAATGATTTTTTTTTTTTAAAAAACCCCATAGATTCAAAAAACAAGTTTTTGTGTTTTGATTTTAGGTGGCTCTAAAAAGAGCCCTTGAGTTAATGTAGGGACAGAGGAAGAGAAAAACGAAAAAAAAAATAACAAAATTATGGCCTTTCGCAAAGATGCTCCTCAAATTTTCTTTGAATGCGATCAATACTGCTCTCACCCAAAGTAATAAGAGTACCACAATCCATGCAGTGTGTACTCATCCTCCCAAAACAAGGACGAATATCCAGAGGTGTGGAAGAAGGTGAAGGCACCATCGCAGAAAAAGTGCTCGCCTGAGCTGCCGAAGATGTGCTCGGCTGAGCTGCTGCAGATGTCGTCGGCTGAGCAGGTGGAGGGTTTGCTCCAGAAGCTTGACGAAAAGTCACAGGATGCATTGCCTCAACGTGCCTCATCATAGTGTGAATACTAAAAGAGTACTTCTTATTAGCATTCCCACGTGACAAAGTGCGCTGACACAGTATGCAGGTGACCTTTGGTGCATTCACCTTCTTTTGTCCCTCAGGAAAAGTGAAAAACTGCCATATAAAGGAGTCTTTCTGCTTCCTCTGGCTCTGTCTCTCAAGAGTGTCCTGCTCACTCTGAGAAGGTGGCTGGTGCTCTGCCATTGTCTCACAAAAACAGAGTAGCTCCTTCTCCAAGGGAATCAGAACTAATAATGAGGGTAGTGGGTGTGGTTTTGGAAGAATCTGAAACTGAAAGTATTTTGAACCAATGAAAAGTGATGTTTCTTGATCACATGACTTGCCATGAGGGGATTGGGTGTGGTGTTGAAACAATATGAAACTGAAAGTAATGAAAACCAATTAAAAGTGTTGTTTTATTAATCACATAACCCGAGGTGCGCGCACCGCGCAAGCTCCGAGCGCGCACGGTGCAATTACGCATGCGTGAACGCGTACACACGCATGCGCATAAGTATTATGCGCGTACGTAACGCGCATACGCAGCACGCGCGCATGCACGAACGTCAGCGTGCGTACGCTACGCGTAGCGTGTGGAAAATGTACGACGCACGCATGTGTATGTACGCATGCGTACTGGGTGCGTGGTGCGAGCGCGTACTAAAACGTACGTATGCGTACGTATATAACGTACGCATGCGTAAACAAAAAACGTACGCATGCGTACTAGGTGCGTGCTGCGAGCGCACACTAAAACGTATGTATGCGTACGTAGATAACGTACGCCTGCATACATGAAAAAAGTACGCAAACGTACTAGGTTCGTGCTCAGTGCGCGCATCCTAAAAATGTATAGAAAAAAAAAAAGAAATAAAGTGGACAAAAGTTAATAGAAGATATTAACTATGCTGTTCAACTTTATCCAAATTCAAAGTAAAAAAAAAATGACCCACACAAAACTAAAGGATACAGATAATTTATAAATGTATACATAGGGAAATTTTTGTAAAAGTAATATATAAAAAATATATAAAAAAAAAAAAAAATTGCATTTAAAAAACCTTTGAAATTCACTGAAAAAACCATAGGTTTCACACGCGTTATAGTTAGGAATTAGCATTTAAAAAACCTTGCAAATTCACTGAAAAAACCATAGGTTTCACACACGTTATAGTTAGGAATTAGCATTTAAAAAACCTTGCAAATTCACTGAAAAAACCATAGGTTTCACACATGTTATAGTTAGCTGGTCATTTTACTCGTAAAAAACCAATGAAATTCCCCCGTTATAGTTAGTTCAGCTAACTATAACTCGCGCGCCCGCAATCCACTGCTGATGACGTCACATATTACATCACTCATGACATGGTCAGTGACATCACTCATGACATCACTGTTGACATCTCAAATGACATCACTGATGACATCACTCCATAGAGCTACTGTTACACCAACTCAGTCATGCAAATAATCACACTCCAATTTTCTTACCTATGCAGTAAAACACACTCAAGTTCACTTACTCATAAAAATAGTATCACATTCTTACACTCTTATAGAATCATTGATACTAGCACACACTCATCCATACAGTCACTTTCACAATCACACACTCTCATATCTACTCACTTATATACTCTTACACGCACATATACTGCCTTTCACATATGTAGTTAGTCACAAATGTACTACTGAAATATATATTCAATCCCTAACACACCCATACATACACTCACTCAACCATACAGTCCATCACAGATGCACTCCTAAAACCATTCACCCATAGAATCACCCACTCACACATTTATGCATAGAGTGACACACACCCTACCCACACAAACGCTCACGAACCCATACAGATACTCAGACAACCAATCAATTACCCATATAGAGGCTCATATAGCTGTTCTCAAAACCATGCAGCCACTTATACACCACCATACAGACACATACACACATTTACACAGTTTAGTCACTAGTCTGCAGTAAGATACATTTAATGACTTACTTAAAGAATCATGTTATGCACCGCAGAAAATCATCCATTTACACACTTGTACACCCACTCATTCTTCAACAGGTCTTTCCCTATATATATAAAACATATTGAAATTCTTGAGAAACAAATACTCACTGGATGACGTCATCAGTGATGTCATCAGTGATGTCATTTGAGATGTCATCAGTGATGTCATGAGTGTTGTCACTGACCATGTCATAAGTGATGTAATATGTGACGTCATCAGCAGTGGAGTGCGGGCGCGCGAGTTATAGTTAGCTGAACTAACTATAACGGGGGAATTTCATTGGTTTTTTATGAGTAAAATGACCAGCTAACTATAACATGTGTGAAACCTATGGTTTTTTCAGTGAATATATATATATATACATATTATCTACTGGCGGTCGCCAGTAGATAGTTATAATTAGGACCTATTTTCAATAGGAAATCCACAACATTCTATTGGGAATATCTTTGGCGCCGATTGACGAATCTTCGCGAAATTCTCCAAACTTTTGGCCAGCTCCGCTCCAACCCTGAAAGATTTGCGGTGATCCGTGAAGCAGAGGCCGAGAAAAAAGGGGGTCCCAAAACGCGTTTTCCCCATGCAATTTCCCATAGGATCTGTTGTCGCAGCTACAGCCCGAACCGCTGAACGGAATGACACCAAATTTGGCAAAGAGGTAGTCCTCAGTTCGGACTCGTGCCTTTTGCATATTTGGTGTGAATCTGTTCAGTGGTTCCTGAGAAAATGAGGGTAAAAAAGTTAGTGATATCTAAGGCCGCGGAGGATCCGCGGACCGTACCCGCACCGTAAGCGCACCCTCCCCGAACGGAGCGCGCACCCTCCCGATCGCGTGCTGAATGCTAATTGGCTGTCGAACGTCTCTCTACATTCGAAACCAGGAACTGTTGGCGCCATTTTCTGCATCGAGTAGAAGAGAGGATGAAGATGGAAGGGGAATAAGTGTGTAAAAGATATAAAGGGGGCAGAGTGGAAATACTCTGGCCCTCTAGATCTGCTTAGGGGGTCCCAGAAGGACCCCCTGTGGCCCCCCTTTAAAAAAAAAAAAAGCGGCGAAATGCGCGCACGGTGCGCGCATCCTACCGCGTTGGATGCACGGATTCTCTAGTGGTGGGTGCGCGGATCCACGGCAACGTTTTTTGAAAATCGACAAGAAATCATTGGTTGTATAACAACTTTCTACACTGAAAGGTAGGGTGTATATTTTTGTTTTTTAAAGGTATGATTGTTATTGGTTAACAAAAACAGATTGTAAGGAACATTATATATGATAAGCAGATATGTTGAAAAGTCAAGCACACTTCCTGTCTTGTGTAGGAACATTGTGTGCTGAACTTGTGACCTGTGAGCTCAGTGCAGTGTTCCATGACCTGTTTCTATGGTAACAGGCAGAAGGCAGATTGGGGGAAGGGTTGAAATGTATTTCAGTTGGAAAGGGTTGAAATGTTTAACCAATAGAAATGTGTGTTTGCTTTTGAGTTTATGTGCGAAGGATTGTGATTTGATGTTTACATGTATATGTGTGGAAAATGAAAGGGAAACTTTTTCATTCTTTGCTTTTGATGAGAGGTGCACAGTGCAGAGATTCTGTAAAAGAAAATATGGTGAGTGATTGATATACTCCTTAATCTACAAAAGAACTTGAAAGATGAGTTATTTAATTGTGAGGGGATGTATGAAGACTATTTTGATTTTAATCAGACTAATGTATTTTTCCTGCTAAAGTGTAGGGAGTACGTTTTTTCTCTACAATGTGTGTGCATGTCGAAACCATTCTGTGATTGGCATTTGTGTTTTTCATGTGTTTGTAGACAGATAACTGTGCAGTTTTTATATTTTGGTAGAATTAGAAACCAGTCATTGTTTATGAATTTGTGAAATGACTTATGTTATGTTTCTATACTAAAATGTAGTACTACTTCTAGATGAAGAAATGTGTTTTGATATAGTGCAAGGGATAGTGTTGTTTGTCTAGAATCACACAGTGAGTCTGTGTGCATTTGGGAACCACTGTGAGAGAAGCATTTGGTAACATCGTGTATTTGCTGACAGATAACTGTTTTAAAACCAGTCAGGTTGTCAAGTTTTAGTAGCATTAGAAGACAGTTATGGCTTATGCTTTCATTAAATGAGTCAGGCATTGACAGTAAATTGCAGTCGTGAAATATGTAGATTGTGTGCAGTTCCCTTACCACTTGCACTGTAGTGAATGAGTTTTGGTAAACTCATAGGGATAGTGGTGCTTGTCTAGAATCACACTGTGAGTCTGTGTGCATTTGGGATCACTGTGAGAGAAGCATTTGGTAACATCATGTATTTGCTGATAGATTACTGTTTTAAACCCTGTCATGTTGTGAAGTTTTAGTAGCTTTAGAATCCAGTCTTTGCTTATATGTTGATTAAATGAGTCATGCTTTGACACTGATGTGCTGTACTTAAATATGTAGATTGTGTGCAGTCCCCTTACCCCTTCCACAGTAGTGAATGAGTTTTGGTAAAGTCCTAGGATAGTGTTGATTGTCTAAAATCACACTGTGAGTCTGTGTGCATTTGGGTAAGGATTGTGAGAGAAGCATTTGGTAACATCGTGTATTTACTGACAGATAACTGTTTTAAAACCTGTCATGTTGTCAAGTTTTAGTAGCATTAGAAGCCAGTCTTTGCTTATGCGTTGATTAAATTAGTCAGGCATTGACATTAAAGTGTAGTCGTGAAATATGTAGATTGTGTGCAGTTCCTTTACCACTTCCACTGTAGTGAATGAGTTTCGGTAAACTCCTAGGGATAGTGTTGTTTGTCTAGAATCACACTGTGAGTCTGTGTGCATTTGAGAACCACTGTGAGAGAAGTGTTTGGTAAAATCGTGTATTTGCTGACAGATAAGTGTTGTTAAACATGTCATGTTGTCAAGTTTTAATAGCATTAGAAGACAGTTATGGCTTATGCTTTCATTATATGAGTCAGGCATTGACAGTAAATTGCAGTCGTGAAATATGTAGATTGTGTGCAGTTCCCTTACCACTTGCACTGTAGTGAATGAGTTTTGGTAAACTCATAGGGATAGTGGTGCTTGTCTAGAATCACACTGTGAGTCTGTGTGCATTTAAGATCACTGTGAGAGAAGCATTTGGTACCATCATGTATTTGCTGATAGATAACTGTTTTAAAACCTGTCATGTTGTGAAGTTTTAGTAGCATTAGAATCCAGTCTTTGCTTATATGTTGATTAAATGAGTCATGCTTTGACACTGATGTGCTGTACTTAAATATGTAGATTATGTGCAGTCCCCTTACCCCTTCCACAGTAGTGAATGAGTTTTGGTAAAGTCCTAGGATAGTGTTGATTGTCTAAAATCACACTGTGAGTCTGTGTGCATTTGGGTAAGGATTGTGAGAGAAGCATTTGGTAACATCGTGTATTTACTGACAGATGACTGTTTTAAAACCTGTCATGTTGTCAAGTTTTAGTAGCATTAGAAGCCAGTCTTTGCTTATGCGTTGATTAAATTAGTCAGGCATTGACATTAAAGTGTAGTCGTGAAATATGTAGATTGTATGCAGTTTCTTTACCACTTCCACTGTAGTGAATGAGTTTTGGTAAACTCCTAGGGATAGTGTTGTTTGTCTAGAATCACACTGTGAGTCTGTGTGCATTTGGGAACCACTGTGAGAGAAGTGTTTGGTAACAGCGTGTATTTGCTGACAGATACGTGTTGTAAAACATGTCATGTTGTCAAGTTTTAGTAGCATTAGAAGACAGTTATGGCTTATGGTTTCATTATATGAGTCAGGCATTGACCGTAAACTGCATTTGTGAAATATGTAGATTGTGTGCAGTTCCCTTACCACTTGCACTGTAGTGAATGAGTTTTGGTAAACTCATAGGGATAGTGCTGCTTGTCTAGAATCACATTGTGAGTTAGTGTGTATTTGGGATCACTGTGAGACAAGCATTTGGTAACATCATGTATTTGCTGATAGATAACTGTTTTAAAACCTGTCATGTTGTGAAGTTTTAGTAGGATTAGAATCCAGTCTTTGCTTATGCGTTGATTAAATGAGTCATGCTTTGACACTGATGTGGTGTACTTAAATATGTAGATTGTGTGCAGTACTATTAACTCTTCCAGAGTAGTGAATGAGTTTTGGTAAACTCCTAGGATAGTGTTGCTTGTCTAAAATCACACTGTGAGTCTGTGTGCATTTGGGTAAGGATTGTGAGAGAAGCATTTGGTAACATCGTGTATTTGCTGACATATACCTGTTGTAAAACATGTCATGTTGTCAAGTTTTAATAGCATTAGAAGACAGTTATGGCTCATGCTTTCATTATATGAGTCAGGCATTGACAGTAAATTGCAGTTCTGAAATATGTAGATTGTGTGCAGTTCCCTTACCACTTGCACTGTAGTGAATGAGTTTTGGTAAACTCATAGGGATAGTGGTGCTTGTCTAGAATCACACTGTGAGTTAGTGTGTATTTGGGATCACTGTGAGAGAAGCATTTGGTAACATTGTGTATTTGCTGACAGATAACTGTTTTAAAACCTGTCATGTGGTGAAGTTTTAGTAGGATTAGAATCCAGTCTTTGCTTATGCGTTGATTAAATGAGTCATGCTTTGACACTGATGTGGTGTACTTAAATATGTAGATTGTGTGCAGTACCATTAACTCTTCCAGAGTAGTGAATGAGTTTTGATAAACTCATAGGGATAGTGGTGTTTGTCTAGAATCACACTGTGAGTTAGTGTGTATTTGGGATCAGTGTGAGAGAATCATTTGGTAACATCATGTATTTGTTGACAGATAACTGTTTTAAAATCTGTCATGTTGTGAAGTTTTAGTAGCATTAGAATCCAGTCTTTGCTTATAAGTTGATTAAATGAGTCATGCCTTGACACTGATGTGCTGTACTTAAATATGTAGATTGTGTGCAGTCCCCTTACCCCTTCCACAGTAGTAAATGAGTTTTGGTAAAGTCCTAGGATAGTGTTGATTGTCTAAAATCACACCGTGAGTCTGTGTGCATTTGGGTAAGGATTGTGAGAGAAGCATTTGGTAACATTGTGTATTTACTGACAGATAACTGTTTTAAAACCTGTCATGTTGTCAAGTTTTAGTAGCATTAGAAGCCAGTCTTTGCTTATGCGTTGATTAAATTAGTCAGGCATTGACATTAAAGTGTAGTTGTGAAATATGTAGATTGTATGCAGTTTCTTTACCACTTCCACTGTAGTGAATGAGTTTTGGTAAACTCCTAGGGATAGTGTTGTTTGTCTAGAATCACACTGTGAGTCTGTGTGCATTTGGGAACCACTGTGAGAGAAGTGTTTGGTAACAACGTGTATTTGCTGACAGATACGTGTTGTAAAACATGTCATGTTGTCAAGTTTTAGTAGCATTAGAAGACAGTTATGGCTTATGGTTTCATTATATGAGTCAGGCATTGACCGTAAACTGCATTTGTGAAATATGTAGATTGTGTGCAGTTCCCTTACCACTTGCACTGTAGTGAATGAGTTTTGGTAAACTCATAGGGATAGTGGTGCTTGTCTAGAATCACATTGTGAGTTAGTGTGTATTTGGGATCACTGTGAGACAAGCATTTGGTAACATCATGTATTTGCTGATAGATAACTGTTTTAAAACCTGTCATGTTGTGAAGTTTTAGTAGGATTAGAATCCAGTCTTTGCTTATGCGTTGATTAAATGAGTCATGCTTTGACATTGATGTGGTGTACTTAAATATGTAGATTGTGTGCAGTACTATTAACTCTTCCAGAGTAGTGAATGAGTTTTGGTAAACTCCTAGGATAGTGTTGCTTGTCTAAAATCACACTGTGAGTCTGTGTGCATTTGGGTAAGGATTGTGAGAGAAGCATTTGGTAACATCGTGTATTTGCTGACATACACCTGTTTTAAAACCGGTCATGTTGTGAAGTTTTAGTAGCATTAGAAGCCAGTCTTTGCTTATGCTTTGATTATATGAGTCAAGCTTTGACATAAAAGTGCAGTCCTGAAATATGAAGATTGTGTACAGTTCGCTTACCACTTCCACTGTAGTGAATGAGTTTTGGTAAACTCCTAGGGATAGTAGTGCTTGTCTAGAATCACACTGTGAATCTGTGTGCATTTGAGAACCACTGTGAGAGAGGCATTTGGTAACATCGTGTATTTGCAGACAGATAACTAATTTAAAACCTCTCATGTTGTCAAGTTTTAGTAGCATTAGAAGCTAGTCTTTGCTTATGTATTGATAAAATGAGTCAGGGTTTGACACTAAGGTGCAGTACCATGTACTTTTCTGTTCACTGTGGCAGAACTGAAAATTTTAAAGTTTTATCTAAGCACTGTCCTAGAAGTAGGCTGATTATTTAGTCAGTTTCTAAGTACCAAATAGACTGCTTCAAATGTCTATGCAGTATGCATGTAGTGTTCTAACATACTATACTCTTGTCTTTTACACCTTCAATTCCCTAGTCAGTATCCATACACTTCCAGGAAATATCCTGTCACTTCCTTTGCAGTCCTCTAGAGACCCATTCAACAGCATGTACTAATCCATTCACTGTGCCAAAACCCAAACACTTATAAATTCACCAAGACACTCTCTTTCCAGTACTCTAATGATTCAGTCACTGCCTAAGTATTCATGCACAGAGCCAGGTCTTAGCATATGGACTTCTTCAAACCTCTATCCGCTATGCATGCAGTCCTCTAAGCACCTACACACTTGTCTTTCACACCTTCAATTCCCCAGTCAGTATCCGTTCACTTCCAGCAAACACCCTGTCACTCCATTTGCACTCCTCTAGTGACCCATTCAGCATCATGTACTAATCCATTCACTGTGCCAAACCCTAATAAATTCACCCAGACACTCTCCTTGCAGTACTCTAATCATTCAGTCAGTACCCAAGTACTCATCCAGTGACCCAGGCCTTAGTATATGGACTGCTTCAAACCTTTGTCCACTATGCATGCAGTCCTCTAACCACCTACACAATTGTCTTTCTCACCTTCAATTCCCTAGTCAGTATCCATACACTTCCAGGAAATACCCTGTCACTCCCTTTGCAGTCCTCTAGTGACCCATTCAGCACCATGTACTAATCCATTCACTGTGCTAAAACCCAAACGCTTATAAATTCACCAAGATACTATCTTTGCAGTACTCTAATCATTCAGTCTGTGCCTAAGTATTCATACACTGAGCCAGGCCTTAGCACATGGACTGGATGATGACATCACTGATGACATCACTGATGACATCATCCAGTGACTGTGTGTTTCTGTAAATTTTAAATATGTTTTATATATTTATAGTGAAAGGCCTGTGGAAGAATGAGTGGCTGTACAAGTGTGTGAATGGATGATTTTCTAGGTGTGTAACTGACCCTATAAGTGAGTCATTAAATGTATCTTACTGCAGACTAGTGACTAAACTGTGTGAATGTCTGTATGTTTCTGTCTGTTGGTGTATAAGTGGCTGCATGGTTTTGTGAATAGCTATATGAGTGTCTATATGGGTTATCGATTGGTTGTCTGAGTATCTGTATGGGTGCCTGAGTGTTTGTGTGGGTAGGCTGTGTGTGACTCTGTGCATAGATGTGTGAGTGGGTGATTCTATGGGTGCATGGTTTTAAGAGTGCATCTGTGATGAACTGTATGGTTGAGTGAGTGTATGTATGGGTGTGTTAGGGATTGCATGTATATCTCAGTGGTACATCAGTGACTAACTACATATGTGAAAGGCAGTATATATGCGTGTAAGAGTATATAAGTGGGTATATGTGAGAGTGTGTGATTGTGAGAGTGGCTGTATGGATGAGTGTGTGCTTGTATCAATGATTGTATAAGAGCGTAAGAATGTGGTACTATTTTTATGAGTAAGTGAACTTGAGTGTGTATAACTGCATAGGTGAGAAAATGGGAGTGTGATTAATTATTTGCATGACTGACTAGGTGTGACAGTACCTCTATGGATGATTGGTGGTGTGTGAGTGTCTATGTAGGTGTATAAATGCATATGATAGTCTTGTACGGATTGACTGTACATGTGAATGAGTGGAGGTGTATGTAGACCTAGGAGTTAATAAGTGGGTATGTAGTTATTGGTATTGGAGTATCTATGGTTTTGAGAATGGACGTCTGAAATTTTGAGTTCGTGTATCAACGGTTCAATTAGGGTGTGAGAAGATGCAGTAATTTATCACATGGATGATGTCATCAGTGATGTCATCAGTGATGTCATTTGAGATGTCATCAGTGATGTCATCAGTGATGTCACTGACCATGTCATGAGTGATGTAATATGTGACGTCATCAGCAGTGCATTGCGGGGGCGCGAGTTATAGTTAGCCGAACTAACTATAACAGGGGAATTTCAACGGTTTTGTACAAGGGAAATGTCCAGCTAAGTATAACACCCCTGAAACCTGTGTTTTTTTCAGTGAATTTCTAAGGTTTTTTAAATGCCAATTCCTAACTATAACGCCCCTGAAACCTTTGGTTTTTTCAGTGAATATATATATTATCTACTGGCGGTCGGCAGTAGATAGTTATAGTTAGGACCGAGTTCCCATAGGAAATCAGAAAATTCTATTTTGAATAACTTTGGCGCCGGTTGACTTATCTTCGTGAAATTTTCAAAACTAATGGGGCGCTCCGCTCAGCTCCTACCCTGAAAGTCTCGGGGTGATTCGTCAAGCGGGGGCTGAGAAAAAAGGGGGGTCCCAAAACGTGTTTTCCCCATGCATTTTCCCATAGGACCTTTAGTCGAAGGTACAGCCCGAACGGCTAAACAGAATTACTTGAAATTTGGCAAAGAGGTAGTCCTCAGGTCAGGCATGTGCCTTTTGCTTAAATGGTGTAAATCCGTTCAGTAGTTCCTGAGAAAATCAAAAGTAAAATCCCATATATATCTGGACGGAGCCTAACCACACATCTCATCGTGAGATCTGATTGGCTGTCAGCACTTCATCCAAGAAGTGTTGGCAGCCATCTTGGGACCAATATACATGATAGCACCTCATTAAAAAGCATTGCAGTTAATAGAAGGTTTTAAGACTTTAGTTACATTATAAATCATTTGTTGATGGTACCATACTCATTTTAGGAATTGTGGTGTGTTCTAAGGTGATTTTACCATGTGAAAAAGCCTTCTGCTGTGATATCATGAATCATGTTTGAGAGAAAACTATTTTCCCATGCTTTTCCCACAGAGGTTTGGAAGGTGATCTATAAGCTAACTGAGAGCATATTTTCTGTAAATTCACATTATCTTTCTCAGTCATGTGAGAATGAAGTCTGACATTCTCAGTAAAACATGTACATCCAACAAGGGCAGAGACTGTCAGTTGATTCCTTCGTGTTCTACTGCAGCTTCCCAGAGTGTTCTAAAGAACAACTAGAGCGCTAACAGTCCTACTTATGACAAACGTATGGCACACCTGAAGCCATCTTGGTTGGAATAAAGTGGTAATTCTTAAAACATTTAATTTAAAAAGGAACACAATTAGGGGGTTCATTTTGCCATAGAAAGTATGATCAGTGCTGCAGAAAGAAAAATTAGGGCACATTTTGAGTGACTTCTCAAATCCTCTTCTATTTCATTAAAAAATTCTGACATGCAGACTGAAACATGCACTTTCAATACCAGCAGCAGACTTCCCTGGTGAGCAGTAGCTTTACTACAGTGATCTAATAAGCAACAAGAGTGCTAACATTCTGAATTTATGGCAAATTTGTGACACATCTGAATGCCTTCTTGATGGAATCAAAGTGAAAAACTGAAAGTATTTCCTACTGAGGAGACTGTAGTAAATGAGGAAATTAGGAAACATCATAACAAATAAGTCTCCCAAAATGGCCACCAGAGACAAAAGAGCCCAAATGTAGCCCAAATATCACCCAGATGTAGCCCAAGTATAGCCCAATGACAGAATGTTCCAGAGTGTTCTAACGAACAACTAGAGCGCTAACAGTCTTACTTATGACAAAAGTATGGCACACCTGAAGCCATCTTGAATGGAATAAAGTGGTAACACTTAAAACATTTAATTTACAAAGGAACACAATGAGGGGATTCATTTTGCCATAGAAAGTATGATTAGTTCTGCAGAAAGAAAAATTAGGGCACATTTTGACTTCTCAAATCCTCTTCTATGTCATAAAAAAATTCTGACATGCAGACTGAAACGTGCACTTTGAATACCAGCAGCAGACTTCCCTGGTGAGCAGTGGCTTTACTACAGTGATCTAATGAGCAACTAGAGTGCCAACATTCTGAATTTATGGCAAATGTGTGACACATCTGAATGCCTTCTTGATGGAACCAAAATAAAAAACTGAAAGTATTCCCACTGAGGAGACTGCAGTAAATGAGGAAATTAGGAAACTTCATAACAAATAAATCTCCCAAGATGGCCACCAGAGACAAAAGAGCCCAAATGTAGCCCAAATATCACCCAGATGTAGCCCAAGTATAGCCTAATGACAGAATGTCCCAGAGTGTTCTTAAGAACAACTAGAGCGCTTACTGTCTTACTTACGACAAAAGTATGGCACACCTGAAGCCATCTTGATTGGAATAAACTGGTAACACTTAAAACATTTAATTTAAAAAGGAACACAATAAGGGGGTTCATTTTGCCATAGAAATTATGATTAGTGCTGAAGAAAGAAAAATTAGGGCACATTTTGAGTGACTTCTCAAATCGTCTTCTATTTCATTAATAAATTCTGATATGCAGACTGAAACATGCACTTTTAATACCAGCAGCAGACTTCTGTGGTGAGCAGTAGCTTTACTACAGTGATCTAATGAGCAACTAGAGTGCTAACATTCAGAATTTATGGCAAATGTGTGAAATATCTGAATACATTCTTGATAGAATCAAAGTAAAAAACTGAAAGCATTTCCTACTGAGGAGACTGCAGTAAATGAGGAAATTAGGAAACTTCATAACAAATAAATCTCCCAAGATGGCCACCAGACACAAAAGAGCCTAAATGCAGCACAAATATCACCCAGATGTAGCCCACATGTAGCCCTATGACAGAAGTGTGCAAAGCCCCTATTTTTTGTGTATTTGCAGTTTTATATAGTGCAGACTTGTCAGGTATTGGAATGCTTTACATGAGCATTGGTTACATCACACAAGATCAAATTCATTTTGGTTGTAGACATGGGGAGATTAAGGGATTTGACCACAATCACAGGATGTTGAGCTGAAGCAGAAACTCCAACCTGGTTCCCCAGTTGCAAAGTCTGCAGCTCTGGAAGTAACACAACATCCTCTCGCCAAGGTGCAACATTTAATCAAGTGGTCAACTGGATAAAAAAACATAAAGATTACAAATAATTTAAAAGTTCTTTTTCGCTATTTGAAAACTCAGAATATATGTCCTCATTTTAGTTTTTTAGAGCACTAACCATAATTTTGATGCAAATAAGACCCTCTCATATATGTAATTTCTAAAGGAAATACTCTAGGTATTACAGTTGTGATTACATCAAGATGACGTCAGGCGTTCCACACTTTTGTAATAAATATAGAATGTTAGCAATCTAGTTGTTCATTGGAATACTGTTGAGAGGCAGAGGCCAGGGGCACGGACTCTGAAAATTGAAGGCAGGTAGGAGAGTGCAGAGGCAACAATTTAACCACACAGGGCAGTGGCACCACAACAAACTATGGAGGGCAGTGGAAAGGGGGGCAGGGGCAACAAACCAACAATACAGGACTGGCAAGAGAGGCTGTGGCAATATAATAGACCATTGTGGGCAGAAGGAAGAGGCAGTGTTAGTACACCCATACATGCCAACAGACCCGTTTCAGCAAGGAAACTTCCAATGTTTTTAAGCTCAAATGGGCTTTATTTGATCTGTCTCCTGTCTACAATCTCCTCTTTTTCAATGTAACTCAAAGGGGAAAATCAATACCCCAGTTTTTTTTCAAAATCTCCCTCTTACCAAGTTCAAAATGTTCGCAAGTATGGTACATTGGATCATGGTAGGCAGGAGGAATTGGGGTAGGGACATGGACTCGGATAACAGAGGACAGGAGGGACATGGAGAGGTGCACCAAACTGACCCTACAGGGCAGGCATCAGGGTTTGCAGCAGCACAATACACCTCACAGGGCATGCGGGACGGGAGTGCAGCACAACAATCCATAGAAAGCAATAGGGAGGGGACAGGACCATGCACATGGACAACAGAGAACAGAGGGGAAAGAGGCAATGGTAGCTAGCTGACCATAATGGACAGACAGGAGAAAGCCTGCAGCATAACAGACCATAAAGGGCAGGAGAGACGGATCAGGGTCATTACAATGGAACAGACAAGCCAGGAGGGAGGGAATAGGGGTCTGCACATGGAAACAGAGGGCTGGGTGCCAGGGGGCGGGGCAGGGCAGGAGCAGCAAGATGACCATGGAGGTCAGGCAGGATGGGCACTAGAAACAAGACACACCATGTAGAGCAACAGTGAGACTATGATGGCATACACACAGACCATGGAGGGAAGGTGGGAGGGGGTCAGGGGCAGCTAGCTGACCACACAGGGAAGGTGGGAGGGGCCATGGCAGCACAGAAGACCATGCATGGCAAGCGGGAGGGTTAGTGGCAGCACAATGGCTATGATGGGCAAGAAGGAGGGTGCAGGGGCATGCACAAAGGACCATGGAGGATAGAAGGGAGGGTCAGGACCTGGGCACAGACAAGAGAGTTCAGGGGAAGGGGCCTCACAACAGACCGCGCGGGGCACGAGGAGCAGTTGCAGCACAACAGACCAGGGAGGGCAGAAGGGTGTGGCAGTAAAATGGACCATGGAGGACAGGAGGAAGGGGATAGGGGCATGGCAAGTGTACAGGCAGGGTGGAGGTGGCAGGGACAGATTACAGTCATCTGACAATGCTAGGCAGGTGGGAGGGGAGTGGCAGCTCAACAGAACACTCAGAGTAGATAGGAGTGGCAGGTCCATGGAATATAGTGGGCAAAAAGGATGGAGCAGGGGCATGCACAAAGACATCGGAGGGCAGGGGGAGGAGAATAGGGGCAGCAAGCTAAGCACAGAGGCTAAGCAGGAGGTCAATGATGGGCCATTGAATTGGGCAATGGAGGGCAGGAGGAGTGGACTGGTACATCATGCTAAATGGAGGGCAGTGGCAGCACCTCAGACCATGCATGGCAGGAGGGAGGAGGCTAGTCCATGGATTCAGACAACAGAGGATAGGGAGGAGGTGGATGGGGCAGCAAGCTAACCGTTTAGAGAAGGTGGGTATTAGGAACTTTATTGTTTTTAAAATGTGTGTCTGCACGAACTACTTAAAATATGAACAAGTATGCAACATAATCTCACTTTTATTCAGGAAAAAGAGGACGTTTCTGACTGTGACTTCGGGCTCACTTGGCAGAAACACCCCCTGACCCTCCACCCCCCATCGCAAAATGTAATGCCCATGAAAAGGGTAGGGGGACGCAGTGTTATATAGAACATAGTCCTGAGAGCACAATTGAAAATGAAAACTAGATATAGTATATGGTATAAACTATGCACCAAAAAGTGTGATATAAGATGAACTGGGGCGTGAAATATAATATGCAATACATTGTGCGCAATGACAGATTCATTGGAGAGCGCGAGATAGCACAGGCACTAGCGCGTGCTATGCGATATGCGCCTTGGAGTGTAATATGCACAGGGCAGTGTTGTGTAACCTAACTAGTCTCTAAAGTTGTAATATAAAATATGTGCTGGGGAGTGTAACGTTGCATATGCACTGTGACAAAGATATGGATCCCAGATTGTAATATGTATGGCATAGCGCTGTGCGTTATAACATAGGCATCGAGGAAGGCACGTTAGATGGGGCAATATAACCCGTGCGAAGGCAAGTGTGGTATGACATATTCACAGGGTGGTGTTACAGTGCACATGGGCTAGAGAGTGTCATAGCATACGCACTAGCTGGTGGAATACAACACAGAGGTGTGTGGCACTCGGCAGGCACTGGTGGGTGTAACACAGCATTGGGCTCAGCCAGGAGCACGCTGTGACTCTCAAGTGAGGTTCGTCTCTTTTCCAGAGAGTAAAATAAAAAGCATTACACATCCGGCGGTGGATGTGTGTTTTATTAACTGTGAGGGGGGTTTCTTGCATAGTTTGGTCGAATTTTTGTCGAATCCCCTTTGAATGGCTTGGTGTGCGTGTGTATTAAATGTGCCCGTCAATAGCTACCCATGTTTGTATAAATAAACGACAAGGGTGTCTACTTGGAGAGTACCCACCAGCGGGGGCGCCGGGATTATGCACGGTAGGGCGTCTGACACGTCAGAGCTTCACTAGCGGTGTAAATACATTCCACGTGGATTCATTGTATGCATAGTCGCCTTTTAAAGAATATCATGCAAATCGTCATGGTGATAGGTACATACGGTTTGTCCAGCATGTCCTAGGTGTTTCTATAAATATATATTTTTTTTAAATAATAAAAAACAAAGGTCAGCCCCGGGGATGGGGTCCCCGGGGCCATAAGTGGCCTGAGGAGGGGGGCAACGCAGCCCCCCTCCTAAAGATTTTTTTTTTTAAAAAGGCCATGACCCGGGGGTTGGGGTCTCCAGGGCCGATTAAGGCCTTGGGAGGGCCAAATTTATTTTTTTCAACAAAGAAAGATTAGGGTGCAGGCCCTGGGGGATTGGGGTCCCCAGGGCCAATAAATTAGAAAAAAAAGGGGGCCCACACAGCCCTCCTTCTTAAAAAAATAAAATAAATAAAAGACCGGCATCGCGCTGGAGGCCACGCCCCCTCCTTGCAGCACTCTGCAAACGCGCCCCCTGGCCAGTTGTAAGTTGGGGAATTAATTCCCCTTCAATACTGAGGGTCCCTGAGGGCCAACTAGCCCAACAGGTATCTCCAGTATGTGCCAGGGAGCTGCGTTGCAGACAGGTGTTCTGAGGCCACTCCCCTTTTTACACCTCTATGCAATGCAGCTCTCTGGCGCTTACTGGAGGTACCTAGTGGGCTAGTGTGTCCCTAGGGACCCTTAGGATTCAAGGGGACTTAATCTCTCAACTTAGAACGGCCACAGGGCGCGTTTACACAGTGGTGAAGGGAGGGGACGGGGCCTGAGGTGACGTGTGCAAACACGCCCTGTGGCGCGTTTTAAGTTGGGGAAATAATTCCCTTTCAATCCTGAGGGACCCTGGGGGCCAACTAGTACACCAGGTGCTTCCACTAAGCGCCACTGCTCTGCATTGCAGAGAGGTGGTGCAGGCCGTGCCCTTTTTTACACCTCTCTGCAATGGCGCTTACTGGACGTACCTAGTGGGCTATTTTGCCCCTAGGTACCCTCAGGATTGAAGGGGACTTAATCTCCCAACTTAACAAACGGCCACAGGGCATGTTTACACAGTGGGGAAGGGAGGGGACGGGGCCTGAGGTGACGTGTGCAAACACGCCCTTTGGCGTGTTTTAAGTTGGGGAAATAATTCCCCTTCAATCCTGAGGGCCCCTGGGGGCTAACTAGCCCACCAGGTGCTTCCAGTAAGCACCACAGAGCTGCGTTGCAGAGAGGTGGTCCAGGCCATGCCACTTTTTACACCTCTCTGCAACACAGCTCTGTGGCACTTACTGGAGGTACCTAGTGGGCTAGTTGGACCCTAGGGACCCTCAGGATTCAAATGAACTTAATCTCCCAACTAAAAACGGCCACAGGGCGTGTTTACACAGTGGTGAAGGGAGGGGACGGGGCCTGAGTTAACGTGCGAAAACACGCCCTGTGGCGCGTTTTAAGTTGGGGAAATAATTCCCCTTCAATCCTGAGGGACCCTGGGGGCCAACTAGCCCACCAGGTGCTTCCAGTAAGCGCCACTGCGCTGCGTTGCAGAGAGGTGGTCTAGGCTATGACCCTTTTTACATCTCTCTGCAACGCAGCTCTGTGGTGCTTACTGGAGGTACCTAGTGGTCTGGTTGGACCCTAGGGACCCTCAGGATTCAAGGGGACTTAATTTCCCAACTTAAAACAGCCACAGGGCGTGTTTACACAGTGGGGAAGGGAGGGGGCGGGGCCTGAGGTGACGTGTGCAAACACGCCCTGTGGCGCGTTTTAGGAGGTAGTTTTAATCCCCTGCCCTATTATATACTAGGGGCTTACAGAGGAGGTCATGCTAATCACAGGGGGACCCCAACGCATACTGTTCCCTAGTGTATGTAGGTGTTTTCACTGTATTCTGAGTGTCTTTTAATATAGCAATGGCTCTAGGACTGGTTAGTCAGACTCAGTTACCACCAGTATCCGTCTGAAAAAGTTGAGGGTACAGGATGATTTTGCAACAAGGCTTCTTTCTGCTCTTCTGTTTGTTCTTTCTGCACGTTATCCTTCTTCCTGCACTTTTCTTCGTCTTTGAGGACTTCTGTGGCTTCTTTCTGCATTTCTTTTTTTCTTTCTGTGCATTTTTTCTTCTTTTTTCACATGTCCTATCTCTGTAGGCATAGTTAGAAATTAGCATTTAAAAAACCTTTGAAATTCACAGAAAAACCATAGGTTTCAGGCACGTTATAGTTTGGAATTAGCATTTAAAAAACCTTAGAAATTCCCAGAAAAAAACATAGGTTTCAGGGGCGTTATAGTTAGCTGGACTTTTCACTCATTCAAAACCATTGAAATTCCCCCGTTATAGTTAGTTCAGCTAACTATAACTCGCGCGCCTGCAATGCACTGCTGATGACGTCACATATTACATCACTCATGACATGGTCAGTGACATCACTCATGACATCACTGATGACATCTCAAATGACATCATTGATGACATCATCCAGTGAATGTGTTTGTTCTGAAAATTACATATGTTTTATATATGTATATCTCAAGGTCGATGGAAGAATAAATGGGTATATAGGTGTCTAAATGGATGGTTTGTTTTTGAAAAATTGATTGTGTAACTGACTGATTAAGTGTATCATAGTGAATACATGGCTTAGTGAGTAATGTTTAAATATGTAAATATCTGTATCAGTCTCTCACTTTGTGTATATGTGGCTGCATGGGTTGGTGAGTAGCTACATGGGTGTCTATATAGGTTATTAGTTGTTTTTTTGAGTATCAGTCTGAGTGTCTGCATGGTTCGGTGGGGGGTATTACGTAGTGCATAGGTGCATGAATGAGTGACTCACTGTTTGTATGTGTTGAAGACAGCATGTGTGCAGGACTGTATGGGTGGATGAGTGTGTGCATGGGTGTGTTAGTGAGTGAATGGCTGTCTCAATAGTGTGTTTATGAGTAACTACATATGTTTCAAACTAGTATATGTGACTATTGGTGTATATAAGTGAGTATATGTGAAGCAAAGTTGATTGCTTTTCCACATGGGGAGCAGCATGTTAGCTGCTCCCCATGTGGAAAAGCAATGCTAGCTCCCGCAGGACGCATGGAGCCGGCTGGGACTGTGGGGGTATTGGGGACCCCCACACAGCCCCCAACAGAGGCCAGGCCCCGAGGGATGGGGTCCCCGAGCCATAAGTGGCCTGGGAGGGGGGCCACGTGGCCCCCCTCCACCATAAAAAAATAAAAATAAAAAAAACAATGGCCGGCCCCGGGGGATGGGGTCCCCGGGGCCTTAAAGTGGCCAGAGGAGGGGGGCTACGCAGCCCCCTCCATAAAAGATTAAACATTTTTTTCAAAAAGGCCCATGCCCCGGGGGATGGGGTCCCTGGGGCAAATTATGGCATCGGGAGGGGGGTTCCCCTTGAATACTGGGGGTCCCTAGGGGCCAACTACCCCACCGGGAACCTCCAGTATGCGCCAGGGGGCTGCGTTGCAGAGAGGTGTAATGAGGCCACACCCCTTTTTACAACACTCTGTAACGCAGCTCCGTGGCGTCCACCCACCCTTTTCACATGCATTACATTTTGCGATGGGGGTGGAGGGTCAGGGGGTGTTTCTGCCAAGTGAGACTTGAGTCACCGACACAAACGTCCTCTTCGTCCTGAATAAAAGTGAGATTATGCTGCATACTTGTTCATATTTTAAGTAGTTCGCACAGACACACATTTAACAAAAAATAAAGTTCCTAATACCCACCTTCTCTGAACAGTTAGCTTGCTGCCCCATCCACCTCCCTATCCTCTGTTGTCTGAATCCATGGACTAGCCTCCTCCCTACTGCCATGCATGGTCTGATGTGCTGCCACTGCCCTCCTTTTAGCATGATGTACCAGTCCACTCCTCCTGCCCTCCATTGCTCAATTCTATGGCCCATCGTTGACCTCCTGCTTAGCCTCTGTGCCTAGCTTGCTGCCCCTATTCTCCTTCCCCCTGCCCTCCGATGTCTTTGTGCATGCCCCTGCTCCATCCTTTTTGCCCACCATGTTCCACGGACCTGCCACTCCCATCTACTCTGAGTGTTCTGTTGAGCTGCCACTCCCCTCCCACCTGCCTAGCATTGTCAGATGACTGTAACCTGTCCCTGCCACCTCCACATACCATGCCCCTATCCCCTTCCTCCTGTCCTCCATGGTCCATTTCACTGCCACACCCTTCTGCCCTTCCTTGTCTGTTGTGCTGCAACTGCTCCTCCTGCCTGCCACACGCGGTCTGTTGTGAGGCCCCTTCCCCTGAACTCTCTTGTCTGTGCCCAGGTCCTGACCCTCCCTTCTATCCTCCATGGTCCTTTGTGCATGCCCCTGCACCCTCCTTCTTGCCCATCATAGCCATTGTGCTGCCACTAACCCTCCCGCTTGCCATACATGATCTTCTGTGCTGCCATGGCCCCTCCCACCTTCCCTCCATGGTCTGTGTGTATGCCATCATAGTCTCACTGTTGCTCGCCATGGTGTGTCTTGTTTCTAGTGCCCATCCTGCCTGACCTCCATGGTCATCTTGCTGTTCCTGCCCTGCCCCCTTGCCCCCAGTCCTCTGTTTCCATGTGCAGACCCCTATTCCCTCCCTCCTGGCTTGTCTGTTCCATTGTAATGCCCCTGATCCATCCCTCCTGCCCTTTATGGTCTGTTATGTTGCAGCTTTCTCTCCTGTCTGTTCATTATGGTCAGCTAGCTACCATTGCCTCTTTCCCCTCTGTTCTCTGTTGTCCATGTGCATGGTCCTGTCCCCTCCCAATTGCTTTCTATGGATTGTTGTGCTGCACTCCCGTCCCGCATGCCCTCTGTGGTGTATTATGCTGCTGCAAACCCTGATGCCTGCCCTGTAGGGTCAGTTTGGTGCACCTCTCCATGTCCCTCCTGTCCTCTGTTATCCGAGTCCATGTCCCTACCCCATTTCCTCCTGCCTACCATGATCCAATGTACCATACTTGCGAACATTTTGAACTTGGTAAGAGGGAGATTTTGAAAAAAAAACTGGGGTATTGATTTTCCCCTTTGAGGTACATTGAAAAAGAGGAGATTTTTGACAGGAGACAGATCAAATAAAGCCCATTTGAGCTTAAAAACATCGGACGTTTCCTGGCTGAAACGGGTCTGTTGGCATGTATGGTTGTACTACCACTATCTCTTCCTTCTGCCCACAATGGGCTATTATATTGCCACAGCCTCTCTTGCCAGTCCTGTATTGTTGATTTGTTGCCCCTGCCCCCCTTTCCACTGCCCTCCATAGTCTGTTGTGCTGCCACTGCCCTTCCTGCCTGCCCAGTGTGGTCAAAGTGTTTCCTCTGCACTCTCCTACCTGCCTTCAATTTTCAGAGTCCGTGCCCCTGGCCTCTGCCTCTCAACAAAATCCCAATGAACAACTAGATTGCTAACATTCTATATTTATTACAAAAGTGTGAAACGCCTGACGTCATCTTGATGTAATCAAAACTGTAATACCTAGAGCATTTCCTTTAGAAATTACATATATGAGAGGGTCTTATTTGTATCAAAATGATGGTTAGTGCTCTAAAAAACGAAAATGAGGACATATTTTCTGAGTTTTCAAATAGCGATAAAGAACTTTTAAATTATTTGTAATCTTTATGTTTTTTTATCCAGTTGACCACTTGCTTAAATGTTGCACTTAGGGGAGAGGATGTGGTGTTATTTCCAGAGCTGCAGCCTTTGAAACTGGGGAACCAGGTTGGAGTTTTTGCTTCAGCTCAACATTCTGTGATTGTGGTCAAATCACTTAATCTCCCCATGTCTACAACCAAAATGAATTTGATCTTGTGTGATGTAACCAATGCTCATGTAAAGCACTCCAATACCTGACAAGTCTGCACTATATAAAACTGCAATACACAAAAAAGAAGTGTTTTGCACATTTCTGCCATTGGGCTACATGTGGGCTACATCTGGGTGATATTTGTGCTGCATTTGGGCTCTTTTTTTTCTGGTGGCCATCTTGGGAGATTTATTTGTTATGAGGTTTCCTAATTTCCTCGTTTACTGCAGTCTCCTCAGTAGGAAATGCTTTCAGTTTTTTACTTTGATTCCATCAAGAAGATATTCAGATATGTCACACATTTGCCATAAATTCTGAATGTTAGCACTCTAGTTGCTCATTAGATCACTGTAGTAAAGCTACTGCTCACCACGGAAGTCTGCTGCTGGTATTAAAAGTGCATGTTTCATTCTGCATATCAGAATTTTTTAATGAAATAGAAGAGGATTTGAGAAGTCACTCAAAATGTGCCCCAATTTTTCTTTCTGCAGCACTAATCATAATTTCTATGGCAAAATGAACCCCCTCATTGTCATAAGTAAGACAGTAAGCGCTCTAGTTGTTCTTAAGAACACTCTGGGACATTCTGTCATTGGGCTATACTTGGGCTACATCTGGGTGATATTTGGGCTACATTTGGGCTCTTTTGTCTCTGATGGCCATCTTGGGAGATTTATTTGTTATGAAGTTTCCTAATTTCCTCATTTACTGAAGTCTACTCAGTAGGAAATACTTTCAGTTTTTTACTTTGGTTCCATCAAGAAGGCATTGAGATGTGTCACACATTTGCCATAAATTCTGAATGTTAGCACTCTAGTTGCTCATTAGATCACTGTAGTAAAACTTCTGCTCACCAGGGAAGTCTGCTGCTGGTGTTCAAAGTGCATGTTTCAGTCTGCATGTCAGAATTTTTTTATGAAATAGAAGAGGATTTGAGAAGTCAAAATGTGCCCTAATTTTTCTTTCTGCAGCACTAATCATAATTTCTATGGCAAAATGAACCCCCTCATTTTGTTCCTTTGTAAATTAAATGTTTTAAGTGTTAACACTTTATTCCAATCAAGATGGCTTCAGGTGTGCCATACTTTTGTCATAAGTAAGACTGTTAGCGCTCTAGTTGTTCGTTAGAACACTCTTGGACATTTTGTCATTGGGCTATACTTGGGCTACATCTGGGTGATATTTGGGCTACATTTGGGCTCTTTTGTCTCTGGTGGCCATCTTGGGAGATTTATTTGTTATGAAGTTTCCTAATTTCCTCATTTACTGCAGTCTCCTCAGTAGGAAATACTTTCAGTTTTTTACATTGGTTGCATCAAGAAGGCATTCAGATGTGTCACACATTTGCCATAAATTCTGAATGTTAGCACTCTAGTTGCTCATTAGATCACTGTAGTAAAGCTACTGCTCACCAGGGAAGTCTGCTGCTGGAATTCAAAGTGCATGTTTCAGTCTGCATGTCAGAATATGTTTATGAAATAGAAGAGGATTTGAGAATTCAAAATGTGCCCTAATTTTTCTTTCTGCAGCACTAATCATAATTTCTATGGCAAAATGAACCCCCTCATTTTGTTCCTTTGTAAATTAAATGTTTCAAGTGTTACCATTTTATTCCAATCAAGATGGCTTCAGGCGTGCCATACTTTTGTCATAAGTAAGACTGTTAGCGCTCTAGTTGTTCGTTAGAACACTCTGGGACATTCTGTCATTCTGTCATTGGGCTATACTTGGGCTACATCTGGGTGATATTTGTGCTACATTTGGGCTCTTTTGTCTCTGGTGGCCATTCTGGGAGACTTATTTGTTATGAAGTTTCCTAATTTCCTCATTTACTACAGTCTCCTCATACGCGACCACTCGCAATGAGAAACCTGACCACCCTGCGTTGAGAATCTCGCGGGGAGGTTTATTTTCTTTTGCGGTCGACAACTTGAAGTTGAGGACCACGAGCAAGCAAAAAATGCCCACTACGCTACATGTTTTTGCACTGTGCTACATGCGATTCGTGTAGCGTGTAGTTGCGATCCCTACACACACTCCGCGAGTGTAGCATAGTTTTCTGCCAAGGGTTAGTCGTATTGCATATCTGGGGCATAGGCCGCAGACGAGTGGCACGGCTACATTACAGCGCGCCGCAGTAACTGGAGGGCTGGCTGTTCCAGACTTTGAAGCGTACTATATTGCAGCACAGCTAAATTGGCTTATCCAGCGGATGGCGTCTAAAAGAAACACGGACAGGACCCTGAACCTATTCACACCAAAGCTTTCTTGCGCGTAAGGCGGCGACCCAATGGAGACACCGGAGAGCTCCAAGTCATAGGACGGTGCTGGGCCAGATCCTTTCAAAAACCTCGTAGTAGAACCCCCTATTCTCCTGATCTGTCCCATGGTGGGAGCTTGGTGGGACTGAATGCCTCAAGAGAAGCAGGGGCGACTACAGTAGGAGATCTGCTCAGAGAATCTGCGTTACTACAGTTCGATGAGTTTTGGCAGAATTTGATCTGACCCGATGCCACTTCCTCCTACACAGGGCCCTCACCTCAGCGTTCAGGAAACACTGGAGTACCGGGTCGACAGAGCCATGGGCACTGAGCTGATGTCGGTATGTGGCCCTGTCGGCAGGCACAATCAAAATGGCTTGCCACCAGCGGCAGGGCAGGTATTGGGCCATAACGAAGGGGCTTACTTATATCCCCCCTCGAGACCGCGGGGAATTGCCGAGGAGGAACTCCATTCTTTTTGAAGGGGTAATAACAGGAACACGATTGAAATGTTTCCATGAACCCTCTGACGCATTCACACCTTAATAGAGGTATCATAGGAATATAGGATGTCCTTTTCTCTGCTCCTATTTTTATTCATGTATTTACACTGCACAGTCCTGACGAAGCGCACCAGGATCCATTAGGGACCTTTTTCCCAGCGCGAAACATGTTGATCAGATTTCACATTCACAAACACACACAGTCACTGAGAGCAGCAGAGCAATACCTTGACCTCTACTATATTTGTTACTAGATGTGCTCCATCGCCCCTGTCTAATTCTTTTACTTTTACCTCTCGGACCTAGGAAAAAGTATTGACTTCAGGGTACCGGTGGGGTAATTTTAATACACTTGCACTAATCCCTTTTAGGCCCACGCACCCACATGCACAACTGCAGCGTCTCCTAAAAAGATCTCCGACAAAGAGCCCTCTTGCGGGGCCCGTGGAGGACAGCAGCGCCACCCCCATGAGGAAAAACGCCCGATGATGAAACATGACACTCGCAAGAGTGTGTGAGGGCACTAATTTCTAAAGGAGAAATTCCCCCATCTTCAACAGGTTGGTTCCACACATAGAGACGATGATCTTTCTTCCCTTTCTATGTAACCAAGTTGGTTATGGCTTTTCGTTTAGGAACAGTTACCAGTCAGTGAGAACACAATCAAAATGGTCTCATGCCTTTACAAATCGATATGTAATGATCGTCAGCGACCAATGGAGTGCTTACGAAGGCAATTGGAGGAAGGCATAGTGATTCGGATCCTTGAAGCAGACTGGATACCATAGTAGAAAGGACACCAAATGTTTTGCCAAATGCGTGTTTTAAGTTAATAAACTACTATATCTCGAATAGGGTGACCTTAACCCGGTGAGACTTAGGAAATACTTCCAATCGGAGGAGGTAGTTTGCCACCGATATGGGGAATGGGAAGCATATACCCTACACATGCTCTGGGAGTGTCCCACCCTGAGCACCTTTTGGGAGGAAGTCATAACTGTAGGTCATAACTATCACTGACAGGAAGATTCCTTACACTCTGGGTCACTGCCTGCTGGGATGGTTCCCTCACACAGCTAAAACTAAAGTAACAGGGAAATTCCAAGATCTTGCTTATGTCCTGGCCAAGCAGGAAATTACTAGGAATTGGAAATCGAGGAGAGGGCAGAGGGTAGTAACATAGAGGAGAGAACTGAAAAAATGGGTGGGATGCGAGGGGAGACTGCTCCTGAGGTAAGCCCACCGTGGCATAGGCACAATGGACACAGTCAGGGCCTGAAGAGGACTAGTTGACGACTTAGTGTCAATGGATGCTGAAGCGGCCTTGCCCTCACGACCTTCATTGCCAGTACAGGGAGGAGAGGGAATGGGACGGGGCGCACATCTAGCGGACCCTCTCTGACCAACCCCCCGCTCCCATATCCCTATACCACACATGGTAAGGCTCAGCAACCTCTAAAGCATACCTACATGCCTCAGAAAGCTGACAAAATTGAAGCAAGGAATCAACTCAAGGGGAAGTGTGGGCAGAGAGTTGGGAATGTTAATGATGTTGAAGGGAACGGGGATGACCATGACACCAAATGATTTAGTGATACACAGTGACAATAATTGTAACATGATGATGAAGTGCATATGCAAAAGCTCAAGAAAATCTGTTAAAAAAAACTAGGGTAGTGGACAGGTCCCTCACTAGAGACAGTCCTATCATTACACACAGGTCAGACTCCCATGGAAGCTAGAGAATCTGACTATACTGAAGTATACCACCTTCTCTATGGTACACAAACCTTTCTGCATTGATTACATTTTCTTGCATTCCGATGATTTAGATAGCAGGATACAAAACTGGATTCTGCCTAGAGGACTGTTGGACCACATTCCCATGAAGTTGACAGTGGGTTGCAGGGATAAAATGTGATAGGATTCTGGTGACAACCTCAGGTTCACAAAGAAGAAAAAGACCATTATTTTTCATTTCAATGCAGTTTTGGTTGACTCTTCCTTGACACTGTGAATGGCAATTTAGATTGCCATGAGGGACGGGTTTACAGGCTTTATCTCTAAGCTTAAACAGGCTAAATGAGAAAGCCTATAGAGATTTGAATTGATCATACTTAAGCTTGGAACCCAATATCGAATCAGGAATGCGGAGATACTTCATGGTGAGCTTGACAGCTTCAGATTGCAAGGTCATCACATTTTCATGCAATAGGCTGGATGACCTCCCAGCATAAAGTTTATGAATATTAAAACAAGGCTGGGATACCATTTTTGTGGCTGGCTAAGAGGAAATAGGTGATCTGCTATATTAGAGGGTTGCGGAATGCTTTTGAATGTATGTTGACAGAACCCCGGACTATAGGATAGGAGTCCTCTGATTACTATCATAAATTGTAAAGCTCTGAAGGGTTGGCGTGCCCTGGTTCACTTGCTGCCTTTGTCGCTGATCTTTCCACAACCAGCAGTGAGAAGGATGAGCTGGAGAGACACGTGGGGTTGGAGGATGTGTGAAGTTACAGGACAGATGCAGTCGGGCAAGAGTCCTGATCCATAAGGGTTTCCAGGTGAATTTTTCAAGATGTTCTATGTATGCTTGCCTCTCCCGGTATGTGATGGACAACGGCAGTAGGAGTGCTGCTGACTTTAAGGGTTGAGGTGATGGTTATTGTGATTCCAATGCCAAGCCACAAGGCAGAGGGAAATGAATCTTATTAGCCAACCTCACTCAATGATGAGGTGAAAATCATTGCTAAATTCCAGCAGGAGTGGCACTTATCGCTTCTTCGTTGGGCGCTCTCAGTGGAGCCTTTGGCTGAGAAGCTCCTTGTGGATGAGGTGTTAGTGGATACCAGTGGGTCCAGTGCTAGAATGCCTCATATATCCATGATCTTTTATTAAACCTGAGTCTCCCAAATTAGTCCAGGTGATGAAGTGACGATATTCTGAATGATTTGGGGATTTATGTGGGACTGGTGTTAATTGGGCAATGTTCATTGTGTTCCCTGTGAGAAGGAAGGAAGATGTCCCAGAGTAGACATTGCACTCCAATCTGTCACAGGCTTCAGGAGTCATCATATACCTGGAAATGTTCATTGGAGGCACAAAGTCAAATATCCTTTGACCCTGATGACATACTAAAGTGAGATCTCCTCCAATGGGTGCCAGTCAGCCTGCCTTGATGGGCAAGGTTACACTATTCAAAATGGTACCCCTGCCTCGAATCATTTCGTGGGAAACTAGCTGCAATAGCTGTTAGCATCTGCTGAAGCCATTTTGTTTGTGGCAGCCATTTTAGTTAGCCATGTGCTCGCCATGTGCTTTCTCCCTCTTTGCTGTTGACTACCCTTGTATTCTGCTTGTGTCATGTGATATAGTTAACTCTTTCAGCACTGAGCCAGAGCCTTGCACATGCTCAGAAGAGTCTAGCTGCTCATGCACCTGCCTTAGACTGTAACTGTCATGCTGTTCTAACTGATGTCAGCAACTCATTACTCCTCCTACTTGTTGACTGTGCATTTTCTGTATGACCATCTATGTGTGTAACTCTTCTCGTGTGTACCGCCTCCATTTGAGCCCCTGTGTGGGTATAAAAGGCCCCTGTTCTCTGCACTCCTTAGACTGTCTCCTACAGTGGCCTGAGGGTACTGTATGACGCAGTCTCCCTCATGTGAGGTTAATAAATACTTATTTTTTATATTACAGCTTCCGTGCCAATCTTTTCTTTGTTGGTTTAAAGGACCAGGTGTATCAGTGAACCCATAAAAAGGTTTTTATTTCTTCAAATGGCGCCCGAACATGGACCTCATTGGAGAAGCGGCTACCCAAGGGAGTGGTCTTGACAGGAGACAGGAATCTATCGAGGAGGTACCTTGCGCATGGATTCTTTGTGTTTGCAGACCCATGTGGTTCTGGTTTCCCTGATCTGGTCCTCCAGTTGTCCGCCGCTCCCAACCGAGACCTTCTTTGGCGTGAGTATTCTAAAACGACCGATAGGTCACTCAGAACTTGGCAGTGAGAGGCTGGAGATTTGTGCTTGGTAAGGTCGTCGACATTTGTTTGCTTGTTTGGCCCAAAACAAAATGTGATTTACGTGATTTGTCTGGATATATTTAAATTGCGCAATTTGTGTAGGCAGGTAATGAGGAGATTTTTCTCTAAATTGTGAGAACTTGAACGGCACACTTTGAGCTAAGTGCCACTTCATATATAATATTGTATATGCTATAATATTCTTGGCATGCCTGTTTCAAGCGCACTTCGTAGAATGTGCTGCTTTCTTGGAGGTACCAATGTGAATCTTGAAAGTACTCAGCTGACTCCCCTCAGAGGGGATACCTAAATAGGTTTAGGTATATTAAAAAAAATGGTATTTCTTCCCTGGTGACTAGTACACTATAGAACTAAAATATATATATACAAAGGATCCGGATCTGTGCACTTAGTAAAATTCATATCTGTTGATTTGTGGGTTTAATTGTTTTTTTGTTGTTGTATGTGGTTGTGGGCTGACATGCTTGAAAGTTCTTGTTTGAGGAAGCAGACTATGTTTTTTGTGTGAGAATGGCTTGCTTTAAACAAGCAGTGTTGTGTGTTCTGAGTGTATGACCCCCTTGTTGAAAATGTCTGGAATGAGTTCAATTGGGTTTTTGTTGTTATTCTGTTATGCAAATGTCATTGAAAGAATTACATTTTAAAATTCAAGAAATGAATTATGTAACATATGCTAAATAGCACATTAGAAGTAAAATAGTAACAAAGTCTGGATGTGCAAATTGCCACAATGTTAAAGATAAATTAGAATTCACAATCAATAGGAATAAAATAGGCCTCATAGAAAGGAAGAAAAAACGAAATTGTGTGCTTTACACACCTAGGACTCAATATAAAATGTTACAGCATTCTCCTTAGATACATTGTATTAGATATTAAAAGGAATTCACATTATCTGAGTAATCAGTTGCTGGTTAAATAAAAGCACCTCTTTTGTACAAACATTCAGAGCAATAGATTTTGACTGGCTTGCAATGCCTGACTTTTGAATAGATTGAACCGTGCTCAAATTTCCTGCACCAGAGAAAGAGCTTTCAAACAGCTGTGTTTAAACTGTCTTACTGAGAAGAAGCTGTCTGACACACCAAAAGGAGATTACACTTTTTCATGACATTTCAATATAGCAAAGGGGTTTTCTCCTGAGAAAGGCGTAAAAATTGACGCCTGCTGGTCAGAGCACAGCTGAGTCAATACCACATGGCTATTTCTGCCCACTAAGTTACAGATTAAGCCATGGGAAGCATTGTATGAAGGCACGTGCTTTAACAACTACTGATTTTAAAAGTTAAGGAAAGACAGTTTCATTATTTTGGATAACAGTGAAAGGATTAAAAGTAGGGATTTTATTTCTTGTTGCTTTTTACATAAGTACATCTGTGGATCTGATGGTAAAATAATCCCTGCTCTTTAAAAAGTGGCGCAGGCTAATTCATGTTTCAGTAAAGCTTCTGTGCTTAGTATTATAAATAAATGCATTTAAAGGCAAAAGGAAAGGAATGAGGCTTGCTTTTCATATGTGGAAACATCAAAAGGGTTGGTGATAATTATAAAAAAAAAGTGACTATATGAAAAAAATGTATTATAAATAATTGCACTAAAATCGGTTTTTGATCTTTGTAATGTCTAATAATCATACTGTGAAAAATATAAGCTCCTAGCATCAAAGTTGAATTTAAGTAGCACTTAACAACAATGTAGGGAGTGAAATTTCACTTTACCCAGGTGTATAAAAACTCATTTTTTAAGGGTGTACCTTACACATTTCTGATCCCCTACCCCTGGGATATCTAGGGAAGTCCCTGGGGGTCCCTAATATGCTAAAACATTGTAGGTTATCCATTTTTAAGTGCCCCTACCACCAAAGTCGAATTTGGGCAAAATGTACTTTTTAAAAGCAGTTCTGCCACTCAGGGCAGTTTTCAAACTGATCTCAGGCTTCAGTAATGCACACATGCAAGTATAGAACAAGCAGCTGGCCTCTAAACTGCTAGAAAGTACACCACACACTGCACACAAATGAAAACAGGTATAAAGAAACCAGCAGAAGTTATTATCCTACCTTTAAAATTGTTAGACCACAGGTACGGAACAGGATTGCCTTTCAGCTGTGATTCTTCAGAGTTGCTTTGAATTGGAAAGACTGCATGGAATAGCCTTACTGACAGGGGACACCAGGTTTAAGGGTCAAAGGCCAAGGTCTGTTTTTAGAACTGACCAACTATACTGAACGTGAAATTTCCACGCAGGGAGCCACTGTGACAGTCCTGAATATCACATTGTAGGGTAAAGCACTACATATCTCTTTTTGGTAACATTAGCAACAGGAAATATTGCATATTCTGTTAGGAGCACATGGGGATATCACTGTTTTCTTGAGACATAATACAAGTGTCGGAGATATGTAGGTGGGGTTTATCCTATTGAATAACATTATCAAGGGATAGCAGCATATGTAGGCCATATGCAGAGAATAGCTCTGCCATGTATATAGCACTAATGCTTTTAGTTTAAAGATTACTGTACAAGGGCTTAGATAAAGAGGCAAATGGATTCAGTTTGCATTCATGCGCCCTCATGTTACACTAGTACAATTGCTAAAGGAATTGGTAGTTGGTTATTAATGTTTTTTAGCTAGCTCAATGTGCTATTTACCTCCTGCAAGTTTGTTTGTGCTCAGCTGCCAAAAATAGGGATAGATAGTGTCGACAGAAGTTCACCTGTTTCAGGTTTCCTACTGTCAAAATGGGGGAAAGGAGGCTAGCTCCTGGGCAAATTAAGGGTAAGCAAATGTATGTTTTCTCTCTCTTTTTCTCACTCTCTTTTGAGCCTGTCTAAGCTGTCTACGAAACGACCATGAGACATTTAATTGGCTATTAAGTAATACTGTCTTAAAATTGTTAAGATTAATAAAATGAATAAATAAATATGCCATGTTACTGCACATCCTGTCTGATGAAATTATGAAAGGATGAGTAGTCTAGATTGCTGTTCCCTTATTTGACCTTTAATGGGAAACTATATGTTATTCTCATGCTACATACAGTTTTGCAAGGGCATTGCTGGTCTTTTATTAGTTAGTCTGTGTAATTGAGTTGACAGCCCTTATTAGAGCTGGAGAATAGGGTTTTTTCCTTTGAAAATGATGTTGCATAGTCCACATCGTGGAAAGTAGAATGCATAAGGTTTATAATGTCAGGAAAGACGCCCATGTGATCCTCAGCAAACATTTTTGAAGTAAAATATTGTTTTATAGGAGTTTGTTTGTTACAACATGTTCTGCTGGAGAAATTTATGTACCCACTTCGTTGAGTTTTTTAGTTCTTTATGTAAAAAGAATCCCTGTTAAAATAGCAATTTTAGATTTTCCCGCTGCATCTATAACATGAGAGCATCGTCCTAAGTGTACAATGTTAGATAGATGAAGTGGTTCCAAGACTGAGGAAGTATTCTGAGACTATCCTCTCTATTGATAGATTAATTGTATGCCTTGTCTAAAGACCTTTTGTTCTCAATCAAACAATCAATCACTAGATTTATAAAGCGCGCTACTCACCCGAAGGGTCTCAAGGCGCTGGGGGGCGGGGGGGGGGCGCTACTGCTCGAAGAGCCAGGTCTTGAGCTGTTTCCTGAAGGAGAGATGGTTCTTGGTCAGACTTAGGTGGGTGGGGAGGGAGTTCCAAGTCTTAGCCGCCAGGTAGGAGAAGGATCTTCCTCCGGCGGTGTTCTTGTGGATGCGTGGGACGGTGACGAGGGTGAGGCTGGCGGAGCTGGCGGGTGGGCGTGTAGAATGTGAGTCAGTTGTTGGGGTATGCGGGCCCATGTCGTGGAGAGCTTTGTGTGCGTGGGTGAGGAGCCTGAACGTGATCCTTTTGCTGATGGGGAGCCAGCTGGGGGGAGATGTGGCTGAAGCGGGGGGTGTCCAGGATAAGTCATGCAGAGGCGTTCTGTATGCGCTGGAGTCGCTTCTGTAGTTTGGCTGTGGTTCCAGCGTAGAGGGTGTTGCCGTAGTCCAGACGGCTGATGACGAGGGCCTGGGTGACCGTCTTCCTGGTGTCTGTGGGGATCCACCGGAAGATCTTTCGGAGGGTGCGCAGGGTGTTGAAGCAGGATGATGAGATGGCATTGACTTGCTTGGTCATTGTGAGCGAAGAGTCCAGGATGAAGCCCAGGTTGCGTGCATGGTACGTAGGCTTTGGGGCGGAGCCCAGGGCGGGGGGCCACCAGAAGTTGTCCCAGGCGGAGGGGGAGGTTCACAGGATGAGGACTTCCGTCTTATCGGAGTTCAGTTTCAGCCGGCTGAGCTTCATCCATTCCGCAACGTCTTTCATTCCTTCCTGGAGGTTGACTCTCGCGGTGGCGGGGTCGTTGGTGAGGTAGAGGATCAGCTGGATGTCGTCGGCGTAGGAGATGATGTTAAGGCTGTGTTGGCATGCGATGGCTGCGAGGGGGCTCATGTAGACGTTGAAGAGGGTGGGGCTGAGCGAGGATCCTTGCGGGACGCCGCAGATGACTTCGGTGGCCGAGGACCGGAATGGGTGAAGACGGACTCTCTGTGTTCTACCGGCGAGGAACAAGGTGATCCACTCCAAGGCCTTTCCTTG
Source organism: Triturus cristatus (assembly GCF_964204655.1). Taxonomy (NCBI): domain Eukaryota; kingdom Metazoa; phylum Chordata; class Amphibia; order Caudata; family Salamandridae; genus Triturus; species Triturus cristatus. Next base: position 823,582,972 of record NC_140591.1, read on the forward strand.
GATTCCTATGTTGCTGAGGCGCTGTATCAGGGTGTGGTGACATACGGTGTCGAAGGCTGCCGAGAGGTCCACAAGGATGAGGGCGGCTGTTATCCCGTTGTCTAGCAGGGACCTGATGTCGTCGTTGGCTGCGATGAGGGCGGTCTCAGTGCTGTGGTTAGCTCGGAAGCCGGACTGCGAGAGATCAAGGGATCCGTTAGTCTCGAGGAAGGTGGAGAGCTGCTTGTTGACGATCTTCTCGATGACTTTGGCCGGAAACGGGAGGAACGAGATGGGTCGGAAGTTCTTGAGGTCTGTGGGGTCCGCGGTGGGTTTCTTCAGGAGGGCGCTGAGCTCGGCGTGTTTCCAGCTCTCTGGGAAGGTGGCAGATGCGAAGGAGTTGTTGATGATGTCCCGGAGATGGGGTGCGATGACGGAGTCGGCTTTGTTGAAGATGGGGTGTGGGCAGGGGTCGGTAGGGGAACCGGAATGGTTGGTGTTCATCGTGATGGGTGGTGTCTTCGGTGCTGACCGATGTCCAGGTGCGGAGGGTGGTGGTAGGGGGCGCCGGATCGGTGGTAGGGTGCGTGGTATGTGCGCCGAAGCTGTTGTGTATGTCGGCAATCTAGCGGTGAAAGAACGAGGCGAGTGAGTCACAGAGGTCCTGTGAGGGTGTGATGTCGTTGTTGCAGGCGCTGGGGCTGGAGAGCTCTTTGACGAACCTTAAGAGTTCCTTGCTGTTGTGGGAGTTGTTGTCCAGTCGTTCTTTTAATGTGGTCCTTTTGGTGGTGCGGATCAGTTGGTGGTGTTTGCGGGTGGCGTTCTTGAGGGCTGTCATGTTTTCTGCTGTTTGGTCATGGCGCCAGGCTTTCTCGAGGGTGCGGCAGGTTTTCTTGGAGATTTTGAGGTTGTTGGTGAACCAGGAGGCTTTCTTGTTGCCGTGTCTGCTGGGGGGGGGTTCTTCAGTGGTGCGAGGTCATCGGCGCAGTTGGTGAGCCATTTTGTGAAGTTGCGGGCTGCCTCATTGGGGTCCTTCGTGATGTTGGGGGGGTTCTGGCTGAGGGAGGTTGTGAGCTGGTCGGCGGTGTTCTGTCCACCAATAGATATTTGCTGCCCTACAACCATTGCCAGAGGGGCCCGAACATCAGATTCAGCCTGAGGAGTCAGCACCAGTCCAGCTTGAACTGGTGCACTGCCTGAGACACTGGACAGGATCGCTGAGGGCATTTGCCCCAGAAGTTGATTGCCCTATCCTGAAGGAAGAAACTTTTCCCTTGAAACTGGGCCGTGATTTTTTTTTTTGAGTTGCAATTTGTGCAGCTCCACCGTTGGATGAACAATAGGAGCCTGCCTGTGAGGCTCAGACAGACACAGGGAGAAGACTCCCCTCTGGCTGGTTGTACAGCGGCTTCAATTTCCCAAGGACTTCTTTTTGTTAGCAATGTACCCCTTTGGTCGTCCCATCTTTGAGGAGGAGCAGCCCTTTGCGGCTCCTCGCCCTAATTCCCATGGCCCCGTTTGGTCCTCCTGGTCCCCTGCATCCAGGATAATTTTTGTAATGATCCTTGTAATGTCTTTAATATTTGCATTAGTAATGTTTATTCTGCAAGAGAAACATTTTGCTAAACGATCGATAAATTCTTCTTTGCCCTCTTCCTAAGTATATTAAGTGATACTCTAGCCCTCATAAAAAGAGCATTGGAAAAGTCTATTGAAAATGTTTTTATTAGATATGTGTTTGCCTGATACCTGTGTGTTAATTATGACCCAATGCTCTGTTCCCATTGTACTCCTGCTTATACCTTATATATACCCGCTTAATGAAATGTTTAGGAATGAAAATGCCCACCTAGCAATGGATCAGAATATTAATGAATTTATGAGAATAAATGTGCAAAATATATCCTATGTTCCTTCTAGCTCATAGCGGATGTCTACAGCTGATGCTAAAACCGCCATCTGTGAAAAACTAGCCGCCATGGCTGTTAGCATCTGCTGAAGCCATTTTGTTTGTGGCAGCCATTTTAGTTAGACATATGTGCTTGCCATGTGCTTTCTCCCTCTTCGCTGTTGACTACCCTTGTATTCTGCTTGTGTCATGTGATATAGTTAACTCTTTCAGCACTGAGCCAGAGCCTTGCACATGCTCAGAAGAGTCTGTAGCTGCTCATGCACCTGCCTTAGACTGTAACTGTCAGGCTGTTCTAACTGATGTCAGCAACTCATTACTCCTCCTACTTGTTGACTGTACATTTTCTGTATGACCATCTATGTGTGTAAATCTTCTAATGTGTACTTGTACCGCCTCCTTTTGAGCCCCTGTGTGGGTATAAGAGGCTCCTGTTCTCTGCACTCCTTAGACTGTCTCTTACAGTGGCCTGAGGGTACTGTATGATGCAGTCTCCCTCATGTGTGGTTAATAAATACTTATTTTTGATATTACAGCTTCCGTGCCAATCTCTTCTTTGTTGGTTTAAAGGACCAGGTGTATCAGTGAACCCCTAAAAAGGTTTTTATTGCTTCAATTTACTTAGCACACAACTATCCATGCAGAATCTCCTTGTAATTCCTCTGGCCACAATGTCTATGGTAAAATTCTTCATTTGGAATAATATTGTCTCTCAGATGTCCATGAGTAAGTGCTGCATATCAACATTTGACTGTGCTCTAGGAATAGCCAATGTTCTTTCATATTACCCAACTGCCAAATTAGTTATCATCAATGATGGGTTCTTAGGGCTTGGTGCTGACCCTGCCTTTAAGGGTGAGTTATTGTTGACAGGCAGACACACACCACAATACTTGTGTATGGAGAGCATACCCAAGTAATATAGCCCACCAAAGTAGTTTTCCAAATTTGGAGGGATGCTCTGAACTCAATGGGGAAACAAGGATAACACAATGTGATGGGGTAGGAATGAGCTTACACGTGCCACAAGTACCAACTGTATGGGGAATCAAGGTGTTAATATGGAAAACGATAGTGTGAATTTGGGAAACTATACATTCATTTATAAAAACGAAATAACGTCCTTATTAACGAAATTGCACATCGAGAGCTCCAAATCAACACTGACTCACTAATACTTAGTCAGGCAAGCCCTAAGACGAGGTCCGGGGTTTCTGATTTATTGGTCACTGGTGGGATGGTGCATAGCTAGCAGATAACTGCACGAATGGGAAACCCTAGATCAATCCCACAGATAGGCGGAGAGACATTACAATGGTCAAAGGAGAATGACCCAATAAAGCACACGTGGCCAGAGGGGGTACGCACGCTGCTAAAACACCTTAAAGTCAGATGCCCCATGAGTTAGGAGCATATCAGGACACAGCACACGTAGTGATGCCTCGCTCCACATGCTATATATTTGGACACATTACCCACTGGCCATATTGTTTCCACCCAAGGTCAAGGCCCACTTGTAGTAACCATTTGACCATTAAATTATGATTCAGGCAGAAACCGACATTCTTCACTGTTAGAACCGTCGGTCTCTAGTTGGCAGAGGTATGAACTTCTGACAAATAGGGACCAACCAACTCTAGTCAGGGAAAGGGGATTACACACTCAGATAACCCCTGCTACCCCCTTGGTAGCTTGGCAGAGCAGACAGGCTTATCTCAGAGGCAGTGTGTTAAGCATTTATGACCACATACAGTAATAAAGTGAATACACTACAGATGGACACGACACAGAAGTTATTATAAAAATAGTATTTTTATATGAGGCTTAGCACAAGACCAAATAACGACAAAAATATACCACAGTCTTAATAAATACTCTTTGGAAGGAAAAATAATAGTTCAAGTAAGGTTTCTTCTTGGCAAATAGTTCTTTAGCAAAGTATTCTTCTGAGCACAGTTCTTTGGCAACAATGTAACCCCCACAGGAGTTACACGACGTCGAGTCTACAAGATTCCCAAGGTTCGACGTCGACCGCGAGGAGCGCTACGTCGAGCCTGGAGTTGCAACAGACCCCACAAGTACAGTACCTTGAGAAACGAAGAAAACGATGATCCACGGCGTCGATCGTGCCTCGGTGTCGGGTCGATCTGCAGCGGCGACGAGGGATGTCGGGCCGGAGCAGCGCTCACGGCGTCGAGAAGGGCGTCGAGTCGATGCGATCAGCAGCGGCGTCGGGACGGGGTCGCTTGGAGGTGGAGCCGATACTCACTCCTCACTGGCGTCGATACCGGCGTCGAGACGGGGTCACTTGGAGCCGGGGCCGATACCCACTGCTCACTGGCTTTGCTGCTGGCGTCGATCGGGCCCGGCGGCCGGCGTCGAAGGCTCGGGACACTGGAGCCGTTACTCACGATGTCGAGCTGGATTCGGCGGCGCCGAGACTGCAGATTTTTCCTTGTGTACTGGAAACAACACTTCCCAGCAATTCAGCAAAATGGTGAAGTCCTTTGGCCCTGTGACTTCAGCAGGAGACTGGCACTCTTCCAGCCCTTGGAGATTTCCTAGCAAGTGTTCAGAGAGTACACACCAAGTTCCTCTCTCCTTGTTCCTTGGCAAAAATAAAGAAGCAGCTTTCAGGTTCCTCCACAGCAACACAGCACTCTGGCCGAAAGGGGAGGCAAGTCCTTAGATCAGCAGGCTTCTTGTCCTTGGTACAGGTTTCCTTGTCAGAAGTGATCTGAGTTCTTGGTTCAGGGGTCCTTCTCTTATACCCCTTTTCTCCTTTGTTCCCTTTGTCCAAGCAGGGAAATTCCCCCCATCTCAGGTTCGTTGTGGGTGTTGCCAGGCAGAGGCACCTGGCCTATTCACTGAGCAGGGCAGAGTCCTCAGCCGCCCAGCAGGAGGCGGAGCCAGTATTGTCACTGGCAGGAGCAGGGCTATCAGTCGCCCAGCAGGAGGTGGAGCCAGAATTGTGTCAGGCAGGGCAGGCTACTCTTCCCTCACTCTACGTGTAAACGCCCCATTCACCCCACACTGACTCATTCAGACCTCTGGAGCCACCCAGCCCCTGACACACACACCAAACCAGCAGAGACCGGTGGATAGTTGGACAAGAAAATAGCCACCTTCTAAAAGGGCTATTTTCAAACATAGAATTTAAAACCCATCCATCCTAAAGGGTGTGTTATTAAATTCTGAGTTCAGGGATACTAAACTCGACCTGCTACCATGCTCCCTGAGTCAGATAGATTATAATGGAGTTAATAATCCGTCTGCCCATTCTGGCCTATGGGAGGCAGGTAGCCCTTCAATAGTGAAAAACGAAAAGGGCTGTAATTCACTATTAGGTCCTGCCACACACATCAGGGCATGACCTACCTTTTACCAACAATGCACCCTGCCCTAAGGCCTACCATAGAGGTGTCTGAAATGTGGCAAAGTGAAGGTTTAGAGACTGGCAAGTAGGTTTCCTTGCCAAGTCGACATGGCAGCCAGGGACTGCACGCAGGCGCTGCGGTGGCAGACCTGAGACACATTTTACACGCTGCTTCTGTGGGTGGCACAACCAGTGCTGCAAGCCCACCAGCAGCAGTTAACTTACACGCCCTTGGCACACGCAGTGCACTAGACTAGGGTCTGAACAGTAAGTCAACCAAGCCAATCATGGTAACACCAATCAATGTAACAATTTAACATAGGGAGCACTTGCACTGTGGCACTGGTCAGCAGTGGCACAGTGCCCAAAGCAATAAGCCAGCAAAAACATCGTAAACAGAGGAGGCAAACAGAAAAAAATGGAGGAGAGACTCATGCTAATGATGCCAGGTCTAACACGTGTCCCCTCCAGCTGAAATGTGGGGAGAACTACCCTTCACCCAGGGAGTCCTCATCACTAAGGCGGAAAAATCTGGACAGACCATCAGCATTTGCGTGATCTGTACCCGGGCGGTGTTCCACCGTAAAGTCCATCCCCTGTAGGGAAATGGACCACCTCAACAGCTTTGGGTTCTCACCCCTCATCTGCATTAACCATCTGAGGGGCCTGTGGTCTGTCTGAACCCGGAAGTGAGTCCCAAACAGGTAGGGTCTTAGCTTCTTCAGCGCCCAGACCACAGCAAATGCCTCACGCTCTATCGCACTCCACCTTTGTTCCCTGGGAAGTAACCTCCGGCTGATGAAGGCTACAGGTAAGTCTCGGCCCTCCTCATTCATCTGTGCTAGAACAGCCCCCACCCCATGCTCTGAAGCGTCTGTCTGGACAATGAATTCTTTTGAAAAGTCGGGTGCCTGGAGGACCGGTGCTGTACACATTGCAGTTTTCAGGGTGTCAAAGGCGTTCTGACAGGCGTCAGTCCAGATCACAAGTCTCGGCTGCTTCCTGGAAGTCAGCGAGGTCAAGGGGTGCACAATGTTGCCATACCCCTTGACAATCCTCCTGTAGTAACCCGTGAGACCCAAGAAGGCTCTCACCTGAGTCTGGGTTTTGGGCGGTTCCCAAGCCAGGATGGTATCTATCTTGGGTTGCAGGGGGGCCACCTTGCCGCTCCCTACTTGGTGTCTGTTAGAACCGGCGGTCTCTAGTTGGCAGAGGTATGCACTTCTGACAAATAGGGACCAACCAACTCTAGTCAGGGAAAGGGGATTACACACTCGGATAACCCCTGCTACCCCCTTGGTAGCTTGGCAGAGCAGACAGGCTTATCTCAGAGGCAGTGTGTTAAGCATTTATGACCACATACAGTAATAAAGTGAATACACTACAGATGGACACGACACAGAAGTTATTATAAAAATAGTATTTTTATATAAGGCTTAGCACAAGACCAAATAACGACAAAAATATACCACAGTCTTAATAAATACTCTTTGGAAGGAAAAATAATAGTTCAAGTAAGGTTTCTTCTTGGCAAATAGTTCTTTAGCAAAGTATTCTTCTGAGCACAGTTCTTTGGCAACAATGTAACCCCCACAGGAGTTACACGACGTCGAGTCTACAAGATTCCCAAGGTTCGGCGTCGACCGCGAGGAGCGCTACGTCGAGCCTGGAGTTGCAACAGACCCCACAAGTACAGTACCTTGAGAAACGAAGAAAACGATGATCCACGGCGTCGATCGTGCCTCGGTGTCGGGTCGATCTGCAGCGGCGTCGAGGGATGTCGGGCCGGAGCAGCGCTCACGGCGTCGAGAAGGGCGTCGAGTCGATGCGATCAGCAGCGGCGTCTGGACGGGGTCGCTTGGAGGTGGAGCCGATACTCACTCCTCACTGGCGTTGATACCGGCGTCGAGACGGGGTCACTTGGAGCCGGGGCCGATACCCACTGCTCACTGGCTTTGCTGCTGGCGTCGATCGGGCCCGGCGGCCGGCGTCTAAGGCTCGGGACACTGGAGCCGTTACTCACGATGTCGAGCTGGATTCGGCGGCGTCGGCGGCGTCGAGACTGCAGATTTTCCCTTGTGTACTGGAAACAACACTTCCCAGCAATTCAGCAAAATGGTGAAGTCCTTTGGCCCTGTGACTTCAGCAGGAGACTGGCACTCTTCCAGCCCTTGGAGATTTCCTAGCAAGTGTTCAGAGAGTACACACCAAGTTCCTCTCTCCTTGTTCCTTGGCAAAAATAAAGAAGCAGCTTTCAGGTTCCTCCACAGCAAAACAGCACTCTGGCCGAAAGGGGAGGCAAGTCCTTAGATCAGCCGGCTTCTTGTCCTTGGTACAGGTTTCCTTGTCAGAAGTGATCTGAGTTCTTGGTTCAGGGGTCCTTCTCTTATACCCCTTTTCTCCTTTGTTCCCTTTGTCCAAGCAGGGAAATTCCCCCCATCTCAGGTTCGTTGTGGGTGTTGCCAGGCAGAGGCACCTGGCCTATTCACTGAGCAGGGCAGAGTCCTCAGCCGCCCAGCAGGAGGCGGAGCCAGTATTGTCACTGGCAGGAGCAGGGCTATCAGTCGCCCAGCAGGAGGTGGAGCCAGAATTGTGTCAGGCAGGGCAGGCTACTCTTCCCTCACTCTACGTGTAAACGCCCCATTCACCCCACCCTGACTCATTCAGACCTCTGGAGCCACCCAGCCCCTGACACACACCAAACCAGCAGAGACCGGTAGATAGTTGGACAAGAAAATAGCCACCTTCTAAAAGGGCTATTTTCAAACATAGAATTTAAAACCCATCCATCCTAAAGGGTGTGTTATTAAATTCTGAGTTCAGGGATACTAAACTCGACCTGCTACCATGCTCCCTGAGTCAGATAGATTATAATGGAGTTAATAATCCGTCTGCCCATTCTGGCCTATGGGAGGCAGGTAGCCCTTCAATAGTGAAAAACGAAAAGGGCTGTAATTCACTATTAGGTCCTGCCACACACATCAGGGCATGACCTACCTTTTACCAACAATGCACCCTGCCCTAAGGCCTACCATAGAGGTGTCTGAAATGTGGCAAAGTGAAGGTTTAGAGACTGGCAAGTAGGTTTCCTTGCCAAGTCGACATGGCAGCCAGGGACTGCACGCAGGCGCTGCGGTGGCAGGCCTGAGACACATTTTACACGCTGCTTCTGTGGGTGGCACAACCAGTGCTGCAAGCCCACCAGCAGCAGTTAACTTACACGCCCTTGGCACACGCAGTGCACTAGACTAGGGTCTGAACAGTAAGTCAACCAAGCCAATCATGGTAACATCAATCAATGTAACAATTTAACATAGGGAGCACTTGCACTGTGGCCCTGATCAGCAGTGGCACAGTGCCCAAAGCAATAATCCAGCAAAAACATTGTAAACAGAGGAGGCAAACAGAAAAAAATGGAGGAGAGACTCATGCCAATGATGCCAGGTCTAACACGTGTCCCCTCCAGCTGAAATGTGGGGAGAACTACCCTTCACCCAGGGAGTCCTCATCACTAAGGCGGAAAAATCTGGACAGACCATCAGCATTGGTGTGATCTGTACCCGGGCGGTGTTCCACCGTAAAGTCCATCCCCTGTAGGGAAATTGACCACCTCAACAGCTTTGGGTTCTCACCCCTCATCTGCATTAACCATCTGAGGGGCCTGTGGTCTGTCTGAACCCGGAAGTGAGTCCCAAACAGGTAGGGTCTTAGCTTCTTCAGCGCCCAGACCACAGCAAATGCCTCACGCTCTATCGCACTCCACCTTTGTTCCCTGGGAAGTAACCTCCGGCTGATGAAGGCTACAGGTAAGTCTCGGCCCTCCTCATTCATCTGTGCTAGAACAGCCCCCACCCCATGCTCTGAAGCGTCTGTCTGGACAATGAATTCTTTTGAAAAGTCGGGTGCCTGGAGGACCGGTGCTGTACACATTGCAGTTTTCAGGGTGTCAAAGGCGTTCTGACAGGCGTCAGTCCAGATCACAAGTCTCGGCTGCTTCCTGGAAGTCAGCGAGGTCAAGGGGTGCACAATGTTGCCATACCCCTTGACAAACCTCCTGTAGTAACCCGTGAGTCCCAAGAAGGCTCTCACCTGAGTCTGGGTTTTGGGCGGTTCCCAAGCCAGGATGGTATCTATCTTGGGTTGCAGGGGGGCCACCTTGCTGCTCCCTACTTGGTGCCCCAAGTACACCACTGAACCCTGCCCAATCTGGCACTTACTAGCCTTGATTGTGAGGCCTGCTCTGCGCAGGGCCAACAACACTTCCTGGAGGTGGCGCAAGTGTTCCTCCCAGCTGGCGCTGAACACTGCTATATCGTCCAGGTAGGCGGCGCTGAAATCTTCCAGCCCTGCCAAGACCTGGTTAACCAACCTCTGGAATGTGGCAGGGGCATTCTTCATCCCAAAGGGCATCACACGGAACTGGTAGTGCCCATCTGGTGTGGAGAATGCAGACCTCTCTTTTGCCCCATCCGTCAAGGCGATCTGCCAGTACCCAGACGTTAGATCAAACGTACTAAGGTACCGGGCAGCCCCCAACCGATCGATGAGCTCATCAGCTCTGGGGATGGGGTGCGCGTCAGTCTTGGTGACTGAATTGAGTCCTCGGTAATCCACACAGAACCGAAGTTCTGGTGAAGCACCAGGCGCTGCAGCCTTTGGGACCAATACCACTGGGCTGGCCCAAGGACTGCTAGAGGACTCAACCACCCCTAAGGCAAACATCTTGGAGACCTCCTCCTTGATGTATGCTCTGACCTTGTCAGTCACCCTGTAGGCCTTGTGCCTCACAGGAGTGCTGTCCCCAGTGTCCACATCATGGACACACCACTGAGTGACACCAGGGATTAAGGAGAACAGATCAGGGAATTGCACCAACAGATGGCGACAATCTTGCTGCTGCTCAGGGGTCAGTGTGTCAGAGAGGACAACACCATCCACTGACCCATCTTTTTCTTTTGCACACAGGAGGTCAGGAAGAGGCTCACTCTCCTCCTCCATCCCAGCATCTGTGGCAAGGAGCATGCCCACTTCGGACCTTTCTAAGTGGGGCTTTAACCGGTTGACATGCAGGACCCTTAAGGGGTTCCTGGGAGACTTCAAGTCCACCAAGTAGGTGACATCGCTCTTTTTCTCCACAACCTCAAATGGTCCAGTCCACCTGTCCTTGAGCGCACAAGGTTCCACAGGGGCCATGACCCAAACTTTCTGACCAGGTTGAAGCTCAACCAGAGTGGCATTCTGATCGTACCACCGCTTCATCTCTTCCTGGCTGGCCTCCAGATTTGCCTGAGCAAGATCTCTGAAGCGCCGAGTCTGGTTCCTAAAGGCCAGCATGTAACTATATACATCCTGGGGAGGTTTCCTGGGAGATTGCTCCCAGCCTTCTTTGACCAGACTCAAAGGTCCTCTTACCGGGTGACCATACAAAAGCTCAAAGGGGCTGAACCCTAGAGACTTCTGTGGCACCTCATGGTAAGCAAACAGCAGGCATGGCAAGAGGACGTTCCATTTACGCCTCATTGGTTCTTCAAGACCCATGATCATGCCTTTTAGGGTCCAGTTGAATCCCTCAACCAGCCCATTACCTTGAGGGTGGTAAGGAGTGGTAAACTTGTAGGTTACCCCACACTCCTTCCACAGAGACTTCATATAATTCGAAATGAAGTTGGTGCCCCGGTCTGACACCACCTCTCTGGGGAACCCCATGCGGGAGAAAACACCCATCAGTGCCCGTCCCACCACGGGGGCCGTCACTGTTCGGAGAGGGATGGCTTCCGGGTACCGGGTGGCATGGTCCACCAAGACCAGGATAAACCTGTTGCCCATGGCTGTCTTGGGGTCCAGTGGCCCCACAATGTCAATTCCCACTCGCTCAAAGGGGGTACTGACGACGGGAAAAGGTTGGAGGGGAGCCTTCTGCTTCCGCCCACTTTTCCCACTTGCCTGGCAAGTTTGACAGGTCCTACAATGGATATCTGAATCCCTTCTCATCTGGGGCCAATAAAAATGGGTGACAAGCCTGTCATAGGTCTTGTCCTGCCCCAGATGTCCAGCTAACGGAACGTCATGAGCCAACCCCAGTAGGAAGGCTCTGAAGCGCTGGGGTACCACCAGCACACGGGCTGACCCAGGCTCAGCAGCCATAGGCTCGCTATACAGGAGGTCGTTCTCCCAGTAGATCCAATGTGATCCTGACTGATCACCTGTCGTTTGGGCTGAGGCCTGCTGCCTCATACCCACCAGAGAAGGGCACACTTTCTGTTCAGCACAAAATTCCTCCCTGGAGGGACCACCATCCTGCTGCCAATGGGTCAGATCGGGCAGGTCTCCCAGTTTGGCCACTTGTTCTCCTGTCGGTTCCAGGGCATCCCCCTCAGGGTCTGCTCCCTCCTGGACCGCGGGAACGATGGGGGACGGTTTCCCGCGCCCCCTGCCTCTTCTCTTCACGGCTGGGACCTGGGCCATACTTTCAGGCTCCAGGGCCCCATCAACACCCTTACTGACTGACATGGACCGGGTGGTCGCACACACCCACTCAGGCAGACCCAACATTTCCAGATGCGCTTTTCTCTCCACCTTAGCCCAAGGGGAGTCCTCCAAATCATTGCCCAGGAGACAATCAACAGGCATGGCGGGCCTCACAGCAACCTGAAGAGTACCTGAGACCCCCCCCCACTCAAAAGGAACTTGAGCTACCTCACACTTACTCTGTGAGTTGTCAGCAGCTACAACGGGGCAGAATGCATGAGGGACCACCTGCTCTCTGGACACCAAGTGACACTTGACAGCTGTCACACTCGCTCCGGTGTCTCTGAGAGCTTCCACCCTATGGCCATTAATGGTCACCCACTGCCTATATTTCTTAGTGTTACTAGGCAGAGGGGTTGGAGGGACCATTTCCACGTCTCCTAAAGAGACCAGGGACATTTCTGCGGGACCCCACCCACCGGGGGCACCCATCTCATCCCCTCCCAGGGCTACACTCGCTACCTGTCGAGGGGGTGCACGCGGCGGTGCATTCGAATCCTTCATGGGACACTGGGGATCATAATAACGGTGTCCCACCTGCTTACAGGCATAGCAGGTCATGGGGCCCCTGTGAACAGGTTTACCTGTCGGGGCCTCTGGCTTCTTCACAGGGGGAGGCTGGTAACCCTTCCCTTGGTTCCCTTGGGGACTACTTTGGGGCCCTTTCTGAAACTCCCTCTGTTTACCCCTGTCCCCCCCACTCTTCTGCTGGGGACCCTGTCCACCTTTGGCTGAGTCTCCCACTGGACCCTTGTGGACCCTGGTACTGACCCAGCGGTCCGCCTCCTCAGCAAGTTTTCTAGGGTTAGATATCTTGCTATCAACAAGGTGCTGGCGTAGCTCTGGAAAACAGTTATTAGACAAGTGCTCCCAAGCAAACAAATCATAAAGAGCATCATAACTATCAACCTTGCTACCCTTTATCCAACAATCCATGGTTCTGCAGAAAAAAGACACATATTCAACCCACGTAGTACCAGGCAACTTCTTACATTCTCTAAAGGTTTGTCTGTACTTTTCTGGGGTTAAGCCATATCTCAGCATTAAAGCATCTTTCATATGAGTATAAGACATCCTATCCTCAGCAGGAAGGCTCAACAAGGTATCTCTCCCTTCATTTGTAAAGCGGCTCCACAACCCCGTTCCCCAATCTTTCTCAGGGACCCGGTGGGCCAACAATGCTAACTCATACGCTTTAAACCATTGGCTAATATCTTCATTCTTACTGTAATCTTTGATCACATCCTTAGGAAAATAAAATCTACTTTCTGCAGGCATAGTTGGAGCGCTGCCACCAGAGGGATTCAACTCTAAACTCTTCGTTTTAAGCTCCATCTCCCTCACCATCTTCTCACGTTCAAACGCTAATTTCTCTCTCTCAAAATCTAATCTTTTGCTCTCCATTTCAGCTTCTCTCTTGCTTCTTGCATTCTCTAATTCCAACTGCCCTCCTAATTTAAGTTTTGCCATTTCTAACTTGTGCCCCCTCTCCCTCTCCCTGTCTTCTAATTCTTCAGGGGAAAGGCTCCTAGAGGAAGCACTACTGCCGGGAGATGACACTGGCCCATCTGCGGGCTCTTCCTCCTCTTCTTCCTCTTCCGGTACCACCACCGGATCAGAGGGATTTCTGGCCTCTAACCAGGCCTTCAGCGCTTTGAGGAAGTCGTCTTTCCTTGTGAGACCTGTGGTAGGAACTTTAAACTGCTTGCAAAATCCATTTAGATCCTTTAGCACGTAGGAATCTACCTTCTCCTTATCAAATTCCCCCACAACAATCTCCACAGGTGTAGCAGCTCTGGCATTCTCCATGGTCAAAACTGGCAGTGTTTAAAAAAATAAGCTCCAGGAAAGCGGAGAACAAAAATAGAATATCCTACCAAACAGACTGTGGCTGCGTTATGGTCTGCTTTCACTATGTAGCGTACACTAATCACTGCACATGAGTCATAAATGCAAAGTTCAATCCTCACCGCTGACCACCAATGTTAGAACCGGCGGTCTCTAGTTGGCAGAGGTATGCACTTCTGACAAATAGGGACCAACCAACTCTAGTCAGGGAAAGGGGATTACACACTCAGATAACCCCTGCTACCCCCTTGGTAGCTTGGCAGAGCAGACAGACTTATCTCAGAGGCAGTGTGTTAAGCATTTATGACCACATACAGTAATAAAGTGAATACACTACAGATGGACACGACACAGAAGTTATTATAAAAATAGTATTTTTATATAAGGCTTAGCACAAGACCAAATAGCGACAAAAATATACCACAGTCTTAATAAATACTCTTTGGAAGGAAAAATAATAGTTCAAGTAAGGTTTCTTCTTGGCAAATAGTTCTTTAGCAAAGTATTCTTCTGAGCACAGTTCTTTGGCAACAATGTAACCCCCACAGGAGTTACACGACGTCGAGTCTACAAGATTCCCAAGGTTCGGCGTCGACCGCGAGGAGCGCTACGTCGAGCCTGGAGTTGCAACAGACCCCACAAGTACAGTACCTTGAGAAACGAAGAAAACGATGATCCACGGCGTCGATCGTGCCTCGGTGTCGGGTCGATCTGCAGCGGCGTCGAGGGATGTCGGGCCGGAGCAGCGCTCACGGCGTCGAGAAGGGCGTCGAGTCGATGCGATCAGCAGCGGCGTCGGGACGGGGTCGCTTGGAGGTGGAGCCGATACTCACTCCTCACTGGCGTCGATACCGGCGTCGAGACGGGGTCACTTGGAGCCGGGGCCGATACCCACTGCTCACTGGCTTTGCTGCTGGCGTCGATCGGGCCCGGCGGCCGGCGTCGAAGGCTCGGGACACTGGAGCCGTTACTCACGATGTCGAGCTGGATTCGGCGGCGTCGGCGGCGTCGAGACTGCAGATTTTCCCTTGTGTACTGGAAACAACACTTCCCAGCAATTCAGCAAAATGGTGAAGTCCTTTGGCCCTGTGACTTCAGCAGGAGACTGGCACTCTTCCAGCCCTTGGAGATTTCCTAGCAAGTGTTCAGAGAGTACACACCAAGTTCCTCTCTCCTTGTTCCTTGGCAAAAATAAAGAAGCAGCTTTCAGGTTCCTCCACAGCAAAACAGCACTCTGGCCGAAAGGGGAGGCAAGTCCTTAGATCAGCAGGCTTCTTGTCCTTGGTACAGGTTTCCTTGTCAGAAGTGATCTGAGTTCTTGGTTCAGGGGTCCTTCTCTTATACCCCTTTTCTCCTTTGTTCCCTTTGTCCAAGCAGGGAAATTCCCCCCATCTCAGGTTTGTTGTGGGTGTTGCCAGGCAGAGGCACCTGGCCTATTCACTGAGCAGGGCAGAGTCCTCAGCCGCCCAGCAGGAGGCGGAGCCAGTATTGTCACTGGCAGGAGCAGGGCTATCAGTCGCCCAGCAGGAGGTGGAGCCAGAATTGTGTCAGGCAGGGCAGGCTACTCTTCCCTCACTCTACGTGTAAACGCCCCATTCACCCCACACTGACTCATTCAGACCTCTGGAGCCACCCAGCCCCTGACACACACACCAAACCAGCAGAGACCGGTGGATAGTTGGACAAGAAAATAGCCACCTTCTAAAAGGGCTATTTTCAAACATAGAATTTAAAACCCATCCATCCTAAAGGGTGTGTTATTAAATTCTGAGTTCAGGGATACTAAACTCGACCTGCTACCATGCTCCCTGAGTCAGATAGATTATAATGGAGTTAATAATCCGTCTGCCCATTCTGGCCTATGGGAGGCAGGTAGCCCTTCAATAGTGAAAAACGAAAAGGGCTGTAATTCACTATTAGGTCCTGCCACACACATCAGGGCATGACCTACCTTTTACCAACAATGCACCCTGCCCTAAGGCCTACCATAGAGGTGTCTGAAATGTGGCAAAGTGAAGGTTTAGAGACTGGCAAGTAGGTTTCCTTGCCAAGTCGACATGGCAGCCAGGGACTGCACGCAGGCGCTGCGGTGGCAGACCTGAGACACATTTTACACGCTGCTTCTGTGGGTGGCACAACCAGTGCTGCAAGCCCACCAGCAGCAGTTAACTTACACGCCCTTGGCACACGCAGTGCACTAGACTAGGGTCTGAACAGTAAGTCAACCAAGCCAATCATGGTAACACCAATCAATGTAACAATTTAACATAGGGAGCACTTGCACTGTGGCACTGGTCAGCAGTGGCACAGTGCCCAAAGCAATAAACCAGCAAAAACATCGTAAACAGAGGAGGCAAACAGAAAAAAATGGAGGAGAGACTCATGCCAATGATGCCAGGTCTAACACGTGTCCCCTCCAGCTGAAATGTGGGGAGAACTACCCTTCACCCAGGGAGTCCTCATCACTAAGGCGGAAAAATCTGGACAGACCATCAGCATTTGCGTGATCTGTACCCGGGCGGTGTTCCACCGTAAAGTCCATCCCCTGTAGGGAAATGGACCACCTCAACAGCTTTGGGTTCTCACCCCTCATCTGCATTAACCATCTGAGGGGCCTGTGGTCTGTCTGAACCCGGAAGTGAGTCCCAAACAGGTAGGGTCTTAGCTTCTTCAGCGCCCAGACCACAGCAAATGCCTCACGCTCTATCGCACTCCACCTTTGTTCCCTGGGAAGTAACCTCCGGCTGATGAAGGCTACAGGTAAGTCTCGGCCCTCCTCATTCATCTGTGCTAGAACAGCCCCCACCCCATGCTCTGAAGCGTCTGTCTGGACAATGAATTCTTTTGAAAAGTCGGGTGCCTGGAGGACCGGTGCTGTACACATTGCAGTTTTCAGGGTGTCAAAGGCGTTCTGACAGGCGTCAGTCCAGATCACAAGTCTCGGCTGCTTCCTGGAAGTCAGCGAGGTCAAGGGGTGCACAATGTTGCCATACCCCTTGACAATCCTCCTGTAGTAACCCGTGAGACCCAAGAAGGCTCTCACCTGAGTCTGGGTTTTGGGCGGTTCCCAAGCCAGGATGGTATCTATCTTGGGTTGCAGGGGGGCCACCTTGCCGCTCCCTACTTGGTGTCTGTTAGAACCGGCGGTCTCTAGTTGGCAGAGGTATGCACTTCTGACAAATAGGGACCAACCAACTCTAGTCAGGGAAAGGGGATTACACACTCGGATAACCCCTGCTACCCCCTTGGTAGCTTGGCAGAGCAGACAGGCTTATCTCAGAGGCAGTGTGTTAAGCATTTATGACCACATACAGTAATAAAGTGAATACACTACAGATGGACACGACACAGAAGTTATTATAAAAATAGTATTTTTATATAAGGCTTAGCACAAGACCAAATAACGACAAAAATATACCACAGTCTTAATAAATACTCTTTGGAAGGAAAAATAATAGTTCAAGTAAGGTTTCTTCTTGGCAAATAGTTCTTTAGCAAAGTATTCTTCTGAGCACAGTTCTTTGGCAACAATGTAACCCCCACAGGAGTTACACGACGTCGAGTCTACAAGATTCCCAAGGTTCGGCGTCGACCGCGAGGAGCGCTACGTCGAGCCTGGAGTTGCAACAGACCCCACAAGTACAGTACCTTGAGAAACGAAGAAAACGATGATCCACGGCGTCGATCGTGCCTCGGTGTCGGGTCGATCTGCAGCGGCGTCGAGGGATGTCGGGCCGGAGCAGCGCTCACGGCGTCGAGAAGGGCGTCGAGTCGATGCGATCAGCAGCGGCGTCTGGATGGGGTCGCTTGGAGGTGGAGCCGATACTCACTCCTCACTGGCGTTGATACCGGCGTCGAGACGGGGTCACTTGGAGCCGGGGCCGATACCCACTGCTCACTGGCTTTGCTGCTGGCGTCGATCGGGCCCGGCGGCCGGCGTCTAAGGCTCGGGACACTGGAGCCGTTACTCACGATGTCGAGCTGGATTCGGCGGCGTCGGCGGCGTCGAGACTGCAGATTTTCCCTTGTGTACTGGAAACAACACTTCCCAGCAATTCAGCAAAATGGTGAAGTCCTTTGGCCCTGTGACTTCAGCAGGAGACTGGCACTCTTCCAGCCCTTGGAGATTTCCTAGCAAGTGTTCAGAGAGTACACACCAAGTTCCTCTCTCCTTGTTCCTTGGCAAAAATAAAGAAGCAGCTTTCAGGTTCCTCCACAGCAAAACAGCACTCTGGCCGAAAGGGGAGGCAAGTCCTTAGATCAGCCGGCTTCTTGTCCTTGGTACAGGTTTCCTTGTCAGAAGTGATCTGAGTTCTTGGTTCAGGGGTCCTTCTCTTATACCCCTTTTCTCCTTTGTTCCCTTTGTCCAAGCAGGAAAATTCCCCCCATCTCAGGTTCGTTGTGGGTGTTGCCAGGCAGAGGCACCTGGCCTATTCACTGAGCAGGGCAGAGTCCTCAGCCGCCCAGCAGGAGGCGGAGCCAGTATTGTCACTGGCAGGAGCAGGGCTATCAGTCGCCCAGCAGGAGGTGGAGCCAGAATTGTGTCAGGCAGGGCAGGCTACTCTTCCCTCACTCTACGTGTAAACGCCCCATTCACCCCACCCTGACTCATTCAGACCTCTGGAGCCACCCAGCCCCTGACACACACCAAACCAGCAGAGACCGGTAGATAGTTGGACAAGAAAATAGCCACCTTCTAAAAGGGCTATTTTCAAACATAGAATTTAAAACCCATCCATCTTAAAGGGTGTGTTATTAAATTCTGAGTTCAGGGATACTAAACTCGACCTGCTACCATGCTCCCTGAGTCAGATAGATTATAATGGAGTTAATAATCCGTCTGCCCATTCTGGCCTATGGGAGGCAGGTAGCCCTTCAATAGTGAAAAACGAAAAGGGCTGTAATTCACTATTAGGTCCTGCCACACACATCAGGGCATGACCTACCTTTTACCAACAATGCACCCTGCCCTAAGGCCTACCATAGAGGTGTCTGAAATGTGGCAAAGTGAAGGTTTAGAGACTGGCAAGTAGGTTTCCTTGCCAAGTCGACATGGCAGCCAGGGACTGCACGCAGGCGCTGCGGTGGCAGGCCTGAGACACATTTTACACGCTGCTTCTGTGGGTGGCACAACCAGTGCTGCAAGCCCACCAGCAGCAGTTAACTTACACGCCCTTGGCACACGCAGTGCACTAGACTAGGGTCTGAACAGTAAGTCAACCAAGCCAATCATGGTAACATCAATCAATGTAACAATTTAACATAGGGAGCACTTGCACTGTGGCCCTGATCAGCAGTGGCACAGTGCCCAAAGCAATAATCCAGCAAAAACATTGTAAACAGAGGAGGCAAACAGAAAAAAATGGAGGAGAGACTCATGCCAATGATGCCAGGTCTAACACGTGTCCCCTCCAGCTGAAATGTGGGGAGAACTACCCTTCACCCAGGGAGTCCTCATCACTAAGGCGGAAAAATCTGGACAGACCATCAGCATTGGTGTGATCTGTACCCGGGCGGTGTTCCACCGTAAAGTCCATCCCCTGTAGGGAAATTGACCACCTCAACAGCTTTGGGTTCTCACCCCTCATCT
The DNA here is from genome assembly GCF_964204655.1 of Triturus cristatus. Lineage (NCBI taxonomy): Eukaryota > Metazoa > Chordata > Amphibia > Caudata > Salamandridae > Triturus > Triturus cristatus. Next base: position 823,602,202 of record NC_140591.1, read on the forward strand.
GCATTAACCATCTGAGGGGCCTGTGGTCTGTCTGAACCCGGAAGTGAGTCCCAAACAGGTAGGGTCTTAGCTTCTTCAGCGCCCAGACCACAGCAAATGCCTCACGCTCTATCGCACTCCACCTTTGTTCCCTGGGAAGTAACCTCCGGCTGATGAAGGCTACAGGTAAGTCTCGGCCCTCCTCATTCATCTGTGCTAGAACAGCCCCCACCCCATGCTCTGAAGCGTCTGTCTGGACAATGAATTCTTTTGAAAAGTCGGGTGCCTGGAGGACCGGTGCTGTACACATTGCAGTTTTCAGGGTGTCAAAGGCGTTCTGACAGGCGTCAGTCCAGATCACAAGTCTCGGCTGCTTCCTGGAAGTCAGCGAGGTCAAGGGGTGCACAATGTTGCCATACCCCTTGACAAACCTCCTGTAGTAACCCGTGAGACCCAAGAAGGCTCTCACCTGAGTCTGGGTTTTGGGCGGTTCCCAAGCCAGGATGGTATCTATCTTGGGTTGCAGGGGGGCCACCTTGCTGCTCCCTACTTGGTGCCCCAAGTACACCACTGAACCCTGCCCAATCTGGCACTTACTAGCCTTGATTGTGAGGCCTGCTCTGCGCAGGGCCAACAACACTTCCTGGAGGTGGCGCAAGTGTTCCTCCCAGCTGGCGCTGAACACTGCTATATCGTCCAGGTAGGCGGCGCTGAAATCTTCCAGCCCTGCCAAGACCTGGTTAACCAACCTCTGGAATGTGGCAGGGGCATTCTTCATCCCAAAGGGCATCACACGGAACTGGTAGTGCCCATCTGGTGTGGAGAATGCAGACCTCTCTTTTGCCCCATCCGTCAAGGCGATCTGCCAGTACCCAGACGTTAGATCAAACGTACTAAGGTACCGGGCAGCCCCCAACCGATCGATGAGCTCATCAGCTCTGGGGATGGGGTGCGCGTCAGTCTTGGTGACTGAATTGAGTCCTCGGTAATCCACACAGAACCGAAGTTCTGGTGAAGTACCAGGCGCTGCAGCCTTTGGGACCAATACCACTGGGCTGGCCCAAGGACTGCTAGAGGACTCAACCACCCCTAAGGCAAACATCTTGGAGACCTCCTCCTTGATGTATGCTCTGACCTTGTCAGTCACCCTGTAGGCCTTGTGCCTCACAGGAGTGCTGTCCCCAGTGTCCACATCATGGACACACCACTGAGTGACACCAGGGATTAAGGAGAACAGATCAGGGAATTGCACCAACAGATGGCGACAATCTTGCTGCTGCTCAGGGGTCAGTGTGTCAGAGAGGACAACACCATCCACTGACCCATCTTTTTCTTTTGCACACAGGAGGTCAGGAAGAGGCTCACTCTCCTCCTCCATCCCAGCATCTGTGGCAAGGAGCATGCCCACTTCGGACCTTTCTAAGTGGGGCTTTAACCGGTTGACATGCAGGACCCTTAAGGGGTTCCTGGGAGACTTCAAGTCCACCAAGTAGGTGACATCGCTCTTTTTCTCCACAACCTCAAATGGTCCAGTCCACCTGTCCTTGAGCGCACAAGGTTCCACAGGGGCCATGACCCAAACTTTCTGACCAGGTTGAAGCTCAACCAGAGTGGCATTCTGATCGTACCACCGCTTCATCTCTTCCTGGCTGGCCTCCAGATTTGCCTGAGCAAGATCTCTGAAGCGCCGAGTCTGGTTCCTAAAGGCCAGCATGTAACTATATACATCCTGGGGAGGTTTCCTGGGAGATTGCTCCCAGCCTTCTTTGACCAGACTCAAAGGTCCTCTTACCGGGTGACCATACAAAAGCTCAAAGGGGCTGAACCCTAGAGACTTCTGTGGCACCTCATGGTAAGCAAACAGCAGGCATGGCAAGAGGACGTTCCATTTACGCCTCATTGGTTCTTCAAGACCCATGATCATGCCTTTTAGGGTCCAGTTGAATCCCTCAACCAGCCCATTACCTTGAGGGTGGTAAGGAGTGGTAAACTTGTAGGTTACCCCACACTCCTTCCACAGAGACTTCATATAATTCGAAATGAAGTTGGTGCCCCGGTCTGACACCACCTCTCTGGGGAACCCCATGCGGGAGAAAACACCCATCAGTGCCCGTCCCACCACGGGGGCCGTCACTGTTCGGAGAGGGATGGCTTCCGGGTACCGGGTGGCATGGTCCACCAAGACCAGGATAAACCTGTTGCCCATGGCTGTCTTGGGGTCCAGTGGCCCCACAATGTCAATTCCCACTCGCTCAAAGGGGGTACTGACGACGGGAAAAGGTTGGAGGGGAGCCTTCTGCTTCCGCCCACTTTTCCCACTTGCCTGGCAAGTTTGACAGGTCCTACAATGGATATCTGAATCCCTTCTCATCTGGGGCCAATAAAAATGGGTGACAAGCCTGTCATAGGTCTTGTCCTGCCCCAGATGTCCAGCTAACGGAACGTCATGAGCCAACCCCAGTAGGAAGGCTCTGAAGCGCTGGGGTACCACCAGCACACGGGCTGACCCAGGCTCAGCAGCCATAGGCTCGCTATACAGGAGGTTGTTCTCCCAGTAGATCCAATGTGATCCTGACTGATCACCTGTCGTTTGGGCTGAGGCCTGCTGCCTCATACCCACCAGAGAAGGGCACACTTTCTGTTCAGCACAAAATTCCTCCCTGGAGGGACCACCATCCTGCTGCCAATGGGTCAGCTCGGGCAGGTCTCCCAGTTTGGCCACTTGTTCTCCTGTCGGTTCCAGGGCATCCCCCTCAGGGTCTGCTCCCTCCTGGACCGCGGGAACGATGGGGGACGGTTTCCCGCGCCCCCTGCCTCTTCTCTTCACGGCTGGGACCTGGGCCATACTTTCAGGCTCCAGGGCCCCATCAACACCCTTACTGACTGACATGGACCGGGTGGTCGCACACACCCACTCAGGCAGACCCAACATTTCCAGATGCGCTTTTCTCTCCACCTTAGCCCAAGGGGAGTCCTCCAAATCATTGCCCAGGAGACAATCAACAGGCATGGCGGGCCTCACAGCAACCTGAAGAGTACCTGAGACCCCCCCCCACTCAAAAGGAACTTGAGCTACCTCACACTTACTCTGTGAGTTGTCAGCAGCTACAACGGGGTAGAATGCATGAGGGACCACCTGCTCTCTGGACACCAAGTGACACTTGACAGCTGTCACACTCGCTCCGGTGTCTCTGAGAGCTTCCACCCTATGGCCATTAATGGTCACCCACTGCCTATATTTCTTAGTGTTACTAGGCAGAGGGGTTGGAGGGACCATTTCCACGTCTCCTAAAGAGACCAGGGACATTTCTGCGGGACCCCACCCACCGGGGGCACCCATCTCATCCCCTCCCAGGGCTACACTCGCTACCTGTCGAGGGGGTGCACGCGGCGGTGCATTCGAATCCTTCATGGGACACTGGGGATCATAATAACGGTGTCCCACCTGCTTACAGGCATAGCAGGTCATGGGGCCCCTGTGAACAGGTTTACCTGTCGGGGCCTCTGGCTTCTTCACAGGGGGAGGCTGGGAACCCTTCCCTTGGTTCCCTTGGGGACTACTTTGGGGCCCTTTCTGAAACTCCCTCTGTTTACCCCTGTCCCCCCCACTCTTCTGCTGGGGACCCTGTCCACCTTTGGCTGAGTCTCCCACTGGACCCTTATGGACCCTGGTACTGACCCAGCGGTCCGCCTCCTCAGCAAGTTTTCTAGGGTTAGATATCTTGCTATCAACAAGGTGCTGGCGTAGCTCTGGAAAACAGTTATTAGACAAGTGCTCCCAAGCAAACAAATCATAAAGAGCATCATAACTATCAACCTTGCTACCCTTTATCCAACAATCCATGGTTCTGCAGAAAAAAGACACATATTCAACCCACGTAGTACCAGGCAACTTCTTACATTCTCTAAAGGTTTGTCTGTACTTTTCTGGGGTTAAGCCATATCTCAGCATTAAAGCATCTTTCATATGAGTATAAGACATCCTATCCTCAGCAGGAAGGCTCAACAAGGTATCTCTCCCTTCATTTGTAAAGCGGCTCCACAACCCCGTTCCCCAATCTTTCTCAGGGACCCGGTGGGCCAACAATGCTAACTCATACGCTTTAAACCATTGGCTAATATCTTCATTCTTACTGTAATCTTTGATCACATCCTTAGGAAAATAAAATCTACTTTCTGCAGGCATAGTTGGAGCGCTGCCACAAGAGGGATTCAACTCTAAACTCTTCGTTTTAAGCTCCATCTCCCTCACCATCTTCTCACGTTCAAACGCTAATTTCTCTCTCTCAAAATCTAATCTTTTGCTCTCCATTTCAGCTTCTCTCTTGCTTCTTGCATTCTCTAATTCCAACTGCCCTCCTAATTTAAGTTTTGCCATTTCTAACTTGTGCCCCCTCTCCCTCTCCCTGTCTTCTAATTCTTCAGGGGAAAGGCTCCTAGAGGAAGCACTACTGCCGGGAGATGACACTGGCCCATCTGCGGGCTCTTCCTCCTCTTCTTCCTCTTCCGGTACCACCACCGGATCAGAGGGATTTCTGGCCTCTAACCAGGCCTTCAGCGCTTTGAGGAAGTCGTCTTTCCTTGTGAGACCTGTGGTAGGAACTTTAAACTGCTTGCAAAATCCATTTAGATCCTTTAGCACGTAGGAATCTACCTTCTCCTTATCAAATTCCCCCACAACAATCTCCACAGGTGTAGCAGCTCTGGCATTCTCCATGGTCAAAACTGGCAGTGTTTAAAAAAATAAGCTCCAGGAAAGCGGAGAACAAAAATAGAATATCCTACCAAACAGACTGTGGCTGCGTTATGGTCTGCTTTCACTATGTAGCGTACACTAATCACTGCACATGAGTCATAAATGCAAAGTTCAATCCTCACCGCTGACCACCAATGTTAGAACCGGCGGTCTCTAGTTGGCAGAGGTATGCACTTCTGACAAATAGGGACCAACCAACTCTAGTCAGGGAAAGGGGATTACACACTCAGATAACCCCTGCTACCCCCTTGGTAGCTTGGCAGAGCAGACAGACTTATCTCAGAGGCAGTGTGTTAAGCATTTATGACCACATACAGTAATAAAGTGAATACACTACAGATGGACACGACACAGAAGTTATTATAAAAATAGTATTTTTATATAAGGCTTAGCACAAGACCAAATAGCGACAAAAATATACCACAGTCTTAATAAATACTCTTTGGAAGGAAAAATAATAGTTCAAGTAAGGTTTCTTCTTGGCAAATAGTTCTTTAGCAAAGTATTCTTCTGAGCACAGTTCTTTGGCAACAATGTAACCCCCACAGGAGTTACACGACGTCGAGTCTACAAGATTCCCAAGGTTCGGCGTCGACCGCGAGGAGCGCTACGTCGAGCCTGGAGTTGCAACAGACCCCACAAGTACAGTACCTTGAGAAACGAAGAAAACGATGATCCACGGCGTCGATCGTGCCTCGGTGTCGGGTCGATCTGCAGCGGCGTCGAGGGATGTCGGGCCGGAGCAGCGCTCACGGCGTCGAGAAGGGCGTCGAGTCGATGCGATCAGCAGCGGCGTCGGGACGGGGTCGCTTGGAGGTGGAGCCGATACTCACTCCTCACTGGCGTCGATACCGGCGTCGAGACGGGGTCACTTGGAGCCGGGGCCGATACCCACTGCTCACTGGCTTTGCTGCTGGCGTCGATCGGGCCCGGCGGCCGGCGTCGAAGGCTCGGGACACTGGAGCCGTTACTCACGATGTCGAGCTGGATTCGGCGGCGTCGGCGGCGTCGAGACTGCAGATTTTCCCTTGTGTACTGGAAACAACACTTCCCAGCAATTCAGCAAAATGGTGAAGTCCTTTGGCCCTGTGACTTCAGCAGGAGACTGGCACTCTTCCAGCCCTTGGAGATTTCCTAGCAAGTGTTCAGAGAGTACACACCAAGTTCCTCTCTCCTTGTTCCTTGGCAAAAATAAAGAAGCAGCTTTCAGGTTCCTCCACAGCAAAACAGCACTCTGGCCGAAAGGGGAGGCAAGTCCTTAGATCAGCAGGCTTCTTGTCCTTGGTACAGGTTTCCTTGTCAGAAGTGATCTGAGTTCTTGGTTCAGGGGTCCTTCTCTTATACCCCTTTTCTCCTTTGTTCCCTTTGTCCAAGCAGGGAAATTCCCCCCATCTCAGGTTTGTTGTGGGTGTTGCCAGGCAGAGGCACCTGGCCTATTCACTGAGCAGGGCAGAGTCCTCAGCCGCCCAGCAGGAGGCGGAGCCAGTATTGTCACTGGCAGGAGCAGGGCTATCAGTCGCCCAGCAGGAGGTGGAGCCAGAATTGTGTCAGGCAGGGCAGGCTACTCTTCCCTCACTCTACGTGTAAACGCCCCATTCACCCCACACTGACTCATTCAGACCTCTGGAGCCACCCAGCCCCTGACACACACACCAAACCAGCAGAGACCGGTGGATAGTTGGACAAGAAAATAGCCACCTTCTAAAAGGGCTATTTTCAAACATAGAATTTAAAACCCATCCATCCTAAAGGGTGTGTTATTAAATTCTGAGTTCAGGGATACTAAACTCGACCTGCTACCATGCTCCCTGAGTCAGATAGATTATAATGGAGTTAATAATCCGTCTGCCCATTCTGGCCTATGGGAGGCAGGTAGCCCTTCAATAGTGAAAAACGAAAAGGGCTGTAATTCACTATTAGGTCCTGCCACACACATCAGGGCATGACCTACCTTTTACCAACAATGCACCCTGCCCTAAGGCCTACCATAGAGGTGTCTGAAATGTGGCAAAGTGAAGGTTTAGAGACTGGCAAGTAGGTTTCCTTGCCAAGTCGACATGGCAGCCAGGGACAGCACGCAGGCGCTGCGGTGGCAGGCCTGAGACACATTTTACACGCTGCTTCTGTGGGTGGCACAACCAGTGCTGCAAGCCCACCAGCAGCAGTTAACTTACACGCCCTTGGCACACGCAGTGCACTAGACTAGGGTCTGAACAGTAAGTCAACCAAGCCAATCATGGTAACACCAATCAATGTAACAATTTAACATAGGGAGCACTTGCACTGTGGCACTGGTCAGCAGTGGCACAGTGCCCAAAGCAATAAACCAGCAAAAACATCGTAAACAGAGGAGGCAAACAGAAAAAAATGGAGGAGAGACTCATGCCAATGATGCCAGGTCTAACATTCACCATATGTGGTTCGCAGGAGACTTTACAACCTGATGAAAACTGTATTTAAGAAGGATGCCAACTGAATGTAAATTGAGACAATCCTCAGACCCTGCGCCTGTAACTGTTCACCCGGCCACTATGTTTAGTTAAACAAACTGTTCCTGTTTTGCCAAACGCCTCGTCTCTTGTTTTTATCCAAGTATTTCATACTCAAGTAACAAAGAGATGGTATGTTTGAGGGATCGCTCCTCTGATAGTTAATCATGTTTATTCAACTGTAGTTAATCACAGTTACACAAGATCCTGTGCTTATTTGGTGAGGTAGTTCATACTCCTGCCCTGGCAGTCCTGTCAATATTTGCAACTCAAATGTGTATTACCTCTGTACCTCAAGACTATTGAAACTCAGCTACAGTATCTGCTCGGGGTAGATCTCACCTTGAAATAATCAGGCAGGAAAATCCTGAGAACCTAAAAATCCTTCTGATACTCCTGGCACGGTTTTCACAGTGGGAATGCCTGGGAGGTAGACCTAGTCCTCCTGGTGGATGGGAACTGCCAGGCTGTTTTTTTGGCCTCTTATGAGGCAGCAATTCCATCTCTCATTAGGCAAACCTGATTTAATCATTTACTTCAAGTTTACTTCAACAGAATGACACTTTCTATTTCTTTTTTGTTACTATTAAATCTGTGACATTCACAATGATGGTTGGTCCATCCGAATACGGTGGTGTGGCTGTAGTTGAATCTGTCTACTGTGGAGGAGATGTGCATGTCTGTGTCTCCTGCAATGTGGCTTGGTGTTGCCAATAGCTGCCTCAGTTTGATGCCAGAAATTTCACCAAGGAGGCGATGGTGTCTTGGTCACTGGGGTTGTTCAGGTGGAACTAGAGTTCCCAAAGTAGGAATGTCATTGGGGGTGCGAGCCTGGTGTGCAATGATGTCTACAATAGCATTGGTGAATGGGTGTTCATGGCCCAGGTGGCCTGACAATTAAGGTGCCAAAGTGGATGTTGTCCAGCCTGGTCTGGCTTTTTTAAGTTGTGTTGTACCATGGTCACTGCTGGGTCATTTAAGTGTATGTTAATTTTGAGTGTTCTCCTTTCTCGTAGGAAATGGCAATGCCAAATCCTTGATGGACGTGGTGGGCCTTTTGGGGAATTAAGTAGCCGTCACTGATGGTGATGGTGATTACAGGTCCAGAACGAAGGTTGGTGCATGTGTATGTAAAATAGGTGACATATGAAGACTCAACAGCAAGGTTGTGCGACATGTCTGTAGTGGGTATGTGTAGTGCTGGCATGTTGTGGAGGATGGATTTGAGCTGGTTGTGTGTAGTGTTGTTTTGCTGGGTTGCACAAGGCACTGGTGTCCTGATGTGTAAGAATGTCTGTCCTGAGATTAGACTTGCGCAGGGGGCAAGATAAGCATACTGTCCTGGCAGGTGTGGTTGCATACAGGGTGGATGTCGAGGAGGGTGTTTGTGTAGCTGCAGAGGGGTGTAGAAGAGGAATGGTTCCAGCTGGTGAGTGTGGTCCTGGGGCAAATGACCGCATACGGTCTCATCCATGGCTTTCCTCCATCATGCTAGATGTACATTACAACACAGTTATCACATTTGAATGTCAATTCCAAGTAACCAGAGGCACACAGTTGCCTTCACATTGCATGTTATATCAACACATTGTGATGCAACTAATGGAGTTTCACCAGTTATAGCTTAGGTAATGTGTCCTGGTGTGACATAGCAATGTAAGGGATTTTCTTTGTGATCAAATCAGAGATATTGGCTGTCTCGTGGAGAAATAATGGCCAATAGTCTAATTTTTTGTGTGGTCAAAACCAAAACAGGATTCCTTTTGTGGTTAAACATTTAAACTAGTGTGTTTTCTGAGGTCAAACATTGCAATTTTGGTGTCTATTGTGGGCAACATTTGAAAATAGGGTATCTTTTGGTGGCAAAGTATGACAATAGGGTGTCTATTGGGGGCAAAAAATGAAAATAGGGTGTCATTTGGGGCAAAATATGAAAATAGGGTGGCATTTGGGGGCAATTCATGAACATAGGGTGTCTTCTGTGGGCAATTCATGAACATAGGGTGTCTTTTGGGAGCAATTCATGAAAATAGGGTGTTGTCTGCACCAATTGTGATATCTAGTGTTGTTTGGGGGTCTGAGATGAATCACAGGTATCTGGGGTTGTTATGTGTTACAAGTGTTCCTTTTAGGGTTGCACTCACTGTAATGGGTACTGTAATTCCCAATGCTATCCTATCCAGCTCTCACTACACTGTCGTAATATGAGACCCATTGGTATGCATCATATTGGAAAGCAATGTAATTGTATGCCTTGCAACAAAAGACATCTTATTTTTGTTCACAACTGGTTTGCCTGCAGCACGTGACTGCACTGCATCTGGCAGTGAGAAATGATGTAGGGGGCACTGGACAGCTGGGTGGAGAAATAATTTAGAAAATACTCTGCATGGGGCATGGATGTGGGGGTGGGTGTGAGTGGGGGCTTGACATCACATTAAAAATTGAAATGTGCAACAAGGCCTGAGCATGCGGAATCTGTGCACCTGTGTCTATGAGTCTGCTTCAAGGGACAGGAAGCTGCCAGGCTCCCTCACCTAAGTCAATCACAGGGCTGCAATGTGGTTTTGTGATTGCTCATGCGCGCAGGGACAGTGCGTTCTGACAGAGGCTTGATGGGTGGGCATGTACTTAATGCACGCTGTAATGCTGGCCACATTGTGAACAGGGAAGTACACATGACTGTTTGGGCCGGACTAAGAGGACAAATGAACAGACATTGTGCACTTCAGTAGGCATACTACTGAGTCATGGGCCTAATTCTGAGTAGAGCAGCCCCAATCACTTTCACACCCATAAAGGAAACATAGCATCAGTACATAGATAAATGACCATCATGGTATTTGTTTCACTGTTTAGCACTGCTCAAATTCATGGGCCCAATGCTCCAGCTCAATAAAGGATTATCCCCTAGTGGGGGTCCTGCACCCACAGGTGTTACTACTGTGCACCACCATATCATGGGCATCCTCTACTACACATCACACCTTGCACTCACTTGGACATCCACACAGTGGTGATATCTGATGCACCCTCACAAAGTCAGTGAATTAGACAGCATGACCATCTGCTAGGTGGGCTTACACAGGCCTGGGTACAGCATTCCCTGCCAAGACAGCTGGGTAATGACACGATGAAGGGGATGCAACACGCATCCCTTATGTGTGTAGTTTGAGTGCTAGTGCAGCATAAGTTAGATTCATCTCAGGGTCCACACCCTCCACAGCGTATGGCCAGTGACCCATCCTGTGGCCTAGGATGCAGATATGCGTTGAACACAATTGACAATATCCTTTGTGTAGCACAGTGTACTGTGAATGGTATGCAACGTGTACCTCCCTAGGTAGTTACACCGGAGGACAGGTAACATTCACAAATACATGGGGGTCCAGGGTGTATTCTCACACAAGTCAGCAACATGCCTCCATGCAACCTTGTTGGCTCTAAAACCAGGTAAGGGTGATTACCAATGCCTCAATGCCCAGCAACACAGCCCAGCAACTAGATTGCACATCTGCATCCCAGGTTGGCTCACAAATGGCAGGCCAGCAATGGCACCCTGAGCTGGGAACTCATTGGTGCCTAGATGGGTTTGTATGCCATTCTGTAGTAGGAGTGCCCAATGAGATGTGATGCACACTGGTATTGCTCAGCAAAGTGCATGTACTCAGTAGTGTAGCCCAGACTTCTCCATTTTCCTTAGTCTCTGGAGGGTCATGGCATTTGGGGGGCCTTGGGATTTGTTACTCTGCGAGGTACTGGGGCCAGGCTAATACATTCTGCATGATAACCAATGTTAGTTACCTATTCATCATTGTAGGTCGACTCAAAGGCTCATTTTTACACTGTTGATGTCAGAATAAATAGTGCAGAATAAATTGATTTCATGTGTTGCTAATGTGACTTTTATCAGTTATTGCTTGCCTATGGTGTAATTACTAATGCTTTCATAGCAGTGTTCCTGGCAGTCCTTATTGAATACAACTGCAAATGTTGTCATGTCACAACGTATTGTAAGAACATCACGAACAATGTGTTCTCAGTGGGCGATAGGCTGGCACACCGCAAACTTACGCTAACAAGTGTTTGTTGTAGTTTGTACCCATGGGCCGTAATGTCGCAAAAATATGCATGGACGCATCTCATTAGGTTGGTTTTAAAGGAGGCCAACACCCTGGAATCACACACACATTTACAATTGCAGTGTTGCCCAAAAAGTGCACCTACCACTAAGAACAACATTACCATTGTGGTGTATGTACACAGGTCAGTATCAATGCATACCAATGACCAGCACCACTACTGTAACAATAAGTGGTGCAATGTCCATTCAAGTGGGTATGAGTCTAAAGCATCAGTCTGCATCAGGACATAGATCGCTTGAATGTGACACAAAGATCAGCTTTGATAAGTCACATGTGATGCCTCTTAATAAACATCACTATAATTGAACATGCTAACACTACTAACAGATTTCCACCTTATTTTTCAGAGGATGCTGCTTCAACATCACAACAGGTGGATGACACCAATCTGTTTGATGATATGGTGATATGGATGACAACCCACCCTCCATTGACACTGACACACTGGAGGAGCTAATAACGACTATATGGTCACCTACACCACCTCCAGAGCGTGACAACGGTGGGGTTGCCGCTCAAGCGGAACCCCAACCACCACCACCACCAGAATCTGCCACTACAAACATGAGCACCGAGTGGGAGAACACACAGCTTGAGTTCCAAAGAACTGCTGTATCTCTACAGCAGGAACTCCTCAGCGAGGTACATGTTGCAGTGGAGAGTATGGGCGGCATCCTGCGAGCCATACTACGAAGCATGAATCTGGATTTGGCTAACATCGGCACTGACCAAGCCAGCTCCAGCCAAACACCGGGAATAGCTCAATCTCTGGCAAATATCATGAGTCAGAGGCATGTTCAAATGCCACCACAAAGTGCCACCAGGGATTTAGCCCAGTACCTACAAAACATTGACAACAGAATGAGAGACATGCAGCAACTGCAAGACCTCTACATGTCAACCATGACAGCCTTTCATGGTGAGTTGCTGACTGTGATAAAAAATCAGCAACTGGTGTGAGGTTCCGTGTGAATCGGAACGACACTTTTTGGGTGTGTTCGAATATGAACGAGTTTGGTATCTACGAACCGCAAATGACGAGTTTAGTGGGTGTACGCGTTTTCGCTATGCTGCTATGTACGGATCGTCTCATTTCTAGGTATGTCCATCCGAACCCTCGGGTTCCATTTTAGATACGGCATCCATTTTGTTTCTTGCCCTCAAGTAACCAGCGAACGGACCTTGTCCGCTCTGTGACCCTGGGATTCCCACGCTTTCACGAAGGACACGTGTTTCTTTGAGGGTATCTTTTATGATGAGGGAAATGACACGGCAGAGGCAGATGGCCCCGCTCAAGGCTCATCTTGCCGTGCCAGTCTATTGTTTCAGTCGTGCATGCATTAGACATGAGGTCTTTGATCCTGCAATCAAGTTTCCGTTATTACTCTCTATACTCTTTTTCAATCTGTTGTGCATCCTTGTTCTTCCTTTGCATCTGTTTCTGTCCCTTCTCTTAATGTGTTTACAGTCAGAATGGAATGTGGTTAATGTGGGGATAATGTGCTTTTACAGTTGGGAACCGGCGATGTTGCTGTAATTATGTTCCGGGCTTCTGAAACATGAATGCGACCCTTTTGAAGTCTATTGTGGGAACTGAGTTGTAACCTTTGTTTGCCATGTTGTGCAATGACCAAAATGTGTATAAAAGGAGCGATCCACTTTTGCAATTCGGAGCAGTCTCCCAGAACCTACACGTTGTGTACTTCTTGCGATTTCTGTATCCCTGCAGTAAATAAACGCTGATCTTTGACGCTGCCGGAAGTGTCCCGTGTCTCTGTGTTTTGTACGCCGGAACAGGTAACCCACGAAGGTTTCAGTTGTTGTCCCCTGGCACCGCTGGGCCTTAGAATAGCCCAGTCCTTCAGTTTGCACCCAATGTGGGGCGACATCAGCGGTACCGGTCCAAAGCCCGACGATCGTGAGGAACTTCGTGTGAAATCTCCGAGGGAAGGTGCACCCCGCTTCATCGATCCAGTTGTCGAAATAAGTGGCCCGAAGACTTTTCCCGCGAAGATTCCCGCCTCCTGACGGCTGCGACGGACTGATGCCCTGACTGTCGACCTGTTTTGGCGCCTGGCGTAGTCCTTTGTACGGCGAGACAATAGACGGGCCTTCCTGGTGACGCCATTGCTCTTTCAGTTAAGTATTTGTGGGTCGCTCCCAGAGGTTACTTTGTTGTTTGCATGGTTCCATCGCATTTGTGGTTCTTAGTTGTTGGTTCTTAGTTGTTGGGTTTTATTTGACGATTGCAATTGCCAAAAACCTAGGGTCTGCATTTTTGCGAGGAGATCGTGATTCGATAGCCCTAGAAGTTTGTAAACTCGGTTAGAGTGCACGATGCCTGGCCGTAGTACTTTGTTTGATTTACTTAAATGTTGCAGCACGGATTCCCGACTGGAGGATTCATGCCCGATACCTCCAGTTGGAACTCCAATTTATGAGCTCTATAGTCGCCACGGCGTAGGTCCTATTGTATATAATGAATATTGGATTCGTTACACTAAAAATGATGGTGTTCTTAGTTGGCCACCACATGGTAGTTTCGAAACTGCAATATTAGATAATCTTGAAGCTAAATTGTTTAAAAGGAAGGCTAGGCCGGCCATGTTTGATTCCTTTCGATTATGGCGCAAAGAGGCCAAGCAGAAAGAAATCAAACAGACTAAGAAAAATAAGAGAGAAGGTGTCATTACGGTGATGCGAAATGCAGAACAGTATCAGCGAGACAAAGATGAGAAGGAGCAGGAAGTTAGTGCTAGACTTCATCATATGGCGGTGGATAAATGTTATCCGGTTTTACCGTCTAGTTCTGATAAGGCGGGAGAGGAAGTGATAGAGGATCCATTATTGTCTTATCTATTGAAATCACCACCTCCCTATGCTCCAGATATCGTGGGTCCTGTGATTCCTCCTGTTCCTCAACCTGTTGTTCTGGCGGCTGCTGGTCAGCCTGTCGTTCCTCCTGTTCTTCCGAATCCCCTTGTGCCACAAATTGTTCATCCTCCTTTACCCGCTCTTTTTCCTACTGCTCCTTTGCCGGTACCTCACCAGCCTCTTGTTACTACTACTCCTGTTACCCCGACTACTGCTACTGTTTCTTCGCCTACTCCTAATGCCCCTGTACCTTCTTCTTCATCCCCTTCTGTTCGTAGTCGTATATTTAATGCTGTCGCTACTCTCTATTCTCCGCTTTTTGGACCAGTACTTGGGTCAAATCTTTCTGATGTTGCTCAGAGGCGCAGTCAAATTCCTGATGGTAGGGAACGTGAGTCGTTAGTGAAAATGGCGCGTAACTGGATTAGGCATCCTGCGAAGTACGCTTCGCGTATAGTTTTTGAGACATTTTCTCAGTTTAATGAGCCCACTCAAAGATTCGTGTTCGAGGAAATGTGTAAATCTTTGAGAGAAGAGTGGGATAATGATGCGGTAGATAATGTACCGCCCGAGATTACTGAGCTTCAGAATCAATTTACGACTGGTACGATTGTAGGTGATAACGTCCGACGTGCTTTAGAGCGTCTGTTATCTTTTCGATCTATAGTGCAACCTCGAGCATTGTTTAAGGATGAAACTGCGGAGTGGATGGCAACACCTGGTCAGTATCCTATGCGGGAAGTTCCCCCAGTATGGATGCCAGGTAATCCTAATGCTAATCCTGCTATTTCACCACACTTTCAGAGAGTTTGGATACACCTCCCATGGAAGCGATTGGAAGTTTTGCAGGTAAAGCAATCCTTGCCCGACCCCCGTAAAAATCCTGCAGGTTATTATAAGGAGTTGTCCCAATTAGTGGATACTACTGTCATGAACCTTGCCGATATTGACATGTTGTTTGGTAATGTAGTACCTCAACCGATTTGGGCGAAAATCCGTCAAGAGAATCACGTAGCTGAGTTAGGCGGTGATTGGGCTGCTCTTGTGGCGGCTGACGCCCAACAAGTTGGTGGGGCTAAACCTGAACAGCTCCTTGAGAATCTGCCTCAGAGGATAATTACCCTTATGAAGACACTTATGCCAGCTATACGCGTTAATTGGGACAAATTGTCTGCGTGCAAGCAGAAGAAGGATGAGAGTGTCTCCGATTTCTTTACGAGATTTGAGGAGGCATTTATTGATCATAGTGGTCAAGATATGAGCTCTGAGGGAGGTCAGCGGTTGTTTGTTGATAAATTCGTATCGAATTTGTTGCCTGAACTAAGCAACAAGTTGAAGAATTCTGAAAGTTCGTGGGCCGTTTCTACCACTGCTCAGATATTAGCCACGGCCCAATACTACGAAAATAGAGAGAAAGAAGAAAGCGAACGCGCAGATAAGAAAACGAAGGATCTTAAAACAAAGGTCTTATTGCAGCAAGCGTATCCTCCGCGCTCGAATCAAAATGACTCGCAACAGCCCCATCGCTTACAATCGCAGTTTTCTAGATCGCAGTCGCGTAATGACTCCCCTACGCCTCGCTTTTGTGTTGGGGTATAATCAATGCGCATACTGTAGGGGTGAGGGTCATTTGAAGTTTAATTGTCCAGTGCTGCGTGACCGGAACAATGGTGTTTCGGCTCGAGGAGGTCATAGTGGTCCTCAACAAGCATCACGTGGTAGAGGTCGCGGCGTTACTCAGAATCAGAACGAGCGGCTTGCCACTTCATCAGATTCGCAAAATTGCTTTGATCGGCGCGATCCATCGTCTGGTAGATCTGCACAGTATCATGTGGACAACTGTTATGTCGAGCATGATGTTGGTGCTGACGGTAATTACTAGGACAGCCCTAGACAAAGAAAGGGAGTAGTATCAGTTCCGCTTGATCAGAGAGGGCCTTATGTCGCAGTTGCTACATTGGGCGCAGTTGAGCCTTTTCTGTTGGACACTGGTGCAACAAAAAGTTCCATCATGCATTTGAAACTCCCTGGCGCGCCTTTGTCTGGCTTAACGAATGTTTCCGTTGGATTCTCCGGCGCCCCCGTTAGCAATCCGGTTTCTAGCCATTTGCCCCTTACAATTGGGTCTCGGGAGTTAGAAGCTCCGTTGATTTTGACTACTGGTTGTGGTGAGAATCTTTTGGGCTTGGATCTGTTGAAACGGTTATATGCGACTTTGTACTGTTCTCCTGCGGGAGTGGAGCTTACGCTAGGTCAGAGAGTGATCTCTCCTATGTATTTGTCGACTGATCAGCTCCCATCGGAATTGAGTTCTCTTCCTGATTCTTTGTGGGCGACAGGTCCCAATGATGTGGGCCTGCTGGATATACCACCTTATGTTGTTCAATTGAAATCACATGTGCGACTGCCGCGTATTCCCCAGTATCGTATCTCTCTTGATGGAGAACGAGCACTTTTAGCTATCATTTACAATTTGATCGATAAAGATGTCATCGAGGAAACACGAGGTAATGTGTGTAATAGTCCTGTGTTACCTATTCTGAAACGAACTGATCCATCTAAGCCTCCTGTGTATCGTTTTGTTATTGATTTACGGGAGGTGAATAAAATCGTTGTTCCACAGTTTCCCGTGGTGCTTGACATTACAGCTTTGCTGACTCTGATTCCAGCCTCTGCATCATGGTTCTCGGTAATCGATCTGAAGAATGCGTTCTTTAGCATTCCGATTGCTGAGGAAAGCAGAGATTTATTCGGTTTCTCATTAGGTGGTCGCAGCTTCAGGTTCAAACGCGCACCTCAGGGCTACTGTGAGAGTCCATCGATCTACAGCCAAGCTCTTAAGAGTCAACTTGATGCGTTTGTGTTGCCGGCTGTTGCGGCCTTGATTCAGTACGTTGACGATCTGTTGGTAGCTGCTGACACTGAACAGATTTGCAAAACTGCTACGGTATCACTGTTGCAGCATCTATGTGACTTACATCACAAAGTGTCACCTTCTAAACTACAATATTGTTGTCAAGAAGTAACCTATCTAGGTCACTTATTGTCAAAGGCGGGAAGAAGGTTGACCCCTGAAAGAATTGCAGCAATTGCTCGAATGACTGTGCCAACAACTCAGAGAGATGTGCGTGCCTTTCTAGGTATCACGTCATACTGCAGACAGTGGATTCCAAATTTTTCACTGTTAGCAAAGCCATTGATAGCTCTCACATGCAAGGATGTCTCGACTCCTTTGCCATGGACGGAAGAATGTCAGAAAAGTTTTTCTGAACTACGTGATGCGTTGTGTTCGGCTCCTGTGTTTGGTACTCCTGACTACAGTAAGCCATTTACACTATACGTTCACGAGAGAGAAGGTTGTGCATTGTGTGTTTTGACGCAACAATTCGGTGGTAAGCAGCGTCCATGTGCATATTTTTCCTCGACTTTAGACCCAGTAGCTAGTGCGTTGCCGAGTTGCTTGAGGGCGACAGCGGCAGCTGCAGTGTCTATTCGACAATCCGCAGGTCTGGTCATGGATAATATGCTCATAGTGATGGTTCCCCATGCAGTTGACACTCTCCTGAATCGGACAAAAACTCAACATCTGACGAGTGCAAGGTTGTCCGGGTACGAGTTGACCCTTTTGGCAAGTCATATACAGATCAAGCGTTGTAATGTGCTGAATCCGGCGACATTGTTGCCGATTAATATGGAATCAGATGGTGTACCACCACATGATTGTTATTTACGAACTGAGGAAGAAACGAAGGGTCGTGTGGACCTGAAAAACACTCCGTTGACAGATCCCGATGGCACTTTGTATGTTGATGGTTCATGTTTTAAGTTGCCGAATGGTGATGTGACGACTGCGTATGCTGTAGTGACGTTGAGCACGGTTGTGGAAACCGCGAGATTGAGTCAGAATTCAGCGCAAGCGGCAGAATTGATTGCGCTGACAAGAGCGTGTGTTTTGTCTAAAGGAAAGCGAGTGAATGTGTTTACCGATAGTCAGTATGCATTCGGTGTTGCGCATAGTTTTGGTCGATTGTGGAGAGAAAGAGGATTTATGACATCGCATGGTACGAAGATCCAACACGGGCAGCTCGTGAATGATCTTTTGGATGCACTTACATTGCCTAAACAGGTAGCGATTGTTAAATGTAGTGCGCACCGAAAGGTTACAGATGACGTTGGTCGTGGTAATGCATTTGCAGACGAGATTGCTAAGGAAACGGCTAAGAATCTTGCAACCCGAATGTATGTTACGAGTTCAGTGAGATGGCCGACGGAGACTTGTATGTGTGAAGACACTGTTGAGAGTGTGAAAGCAATTCAGAATGAGGCCACTGAGATTGAAAGGACCAAGTGGAAAGAAAGCACGGGAAAGTTGGACATGCATGGATGTTGGGTTGACTTGTCGGAACATCAGAGGTGGATGTTACCGGATGCTTATGTATTAGCTGTCGTGACTATGGCTCATGGTTTGTCACACATTAGTGCGAAAGGTATATGCAAGTTATTGTCCCCTGTATGGAAGAACGATGGTATTGCCAAATGTGCTGAGAGAGTGGTTAAGAATTGTATGGTGTGTTTGATGCATAATCCTGGCAAGGGCACCCCCACTCCACCTGGTCATTTTGCTCCTCCTGCCTGTCCCTTTGAGGTTATCCAGCTGGACTTCATCCATATGGAGAGATGCAATAATCTGAAGTATGTTTTAGTTGTGGTTTGTGCGTTCTCCAGATGGATCGAGGCCTATCCTCTTAAGGATAACACTGCCCTGTCCACAGCGAAAGTCCTACTGAAGGAATACTTTCCTCGGTATGGAATGCCACGGATTGTGTGGTCAGATAATGGAAGTGAGTTTGTGGGAAGTGTGATGCAGAGTGTGTGTAAGGGCCTTGGATTTCGACAGAAATTCCATAGTGCCAATCATCCCCAGGCAGCGGGTTTGGTTGAAGGGTACAATGGTACTCTGAAGCTGAAACTTGCAAAGATACAAGCTACGACTGGTTTATCATGGCCTGATGCCTTGCCTCTGGCTCTCCTATCGACCAGAGCGACTGTACACTCTCGAGTAGGGCTCAGCCCATATGAGATTGTGTTCGGCCGCCCTGCGAATATTTGGGGAGTTCCGAGACCTAAGGCCTTTGATAGTCTTGAGCATCCAATGCTGATTGATTATCTTCATGATCTGACTACTAAACTGAGGTTAATTCATCAACAGGTCTTTGAAGCTTTGCCGGCACAGACAGACGGTCCTGGACATCGGCTCCAACCGGGTGACTGGGTCGTTACCCGAAATTTTGGCAGAAAACGCAACTTGGAGCCGAGATTTGTGGGACCCTATCAAGTGCTATTGGCCACGAGGACTGCAGTTTGGTTGGAAGGCAGAAAGAACTGGGTACACGCCGGCCATACCAAGAAGGTGCCGATCCCTTCACCAACAGATGGTTGGGTGAGAACTGGTATTGCGGAAACGGAAACCGAGACCCCTCTATGCTTTGTGCCGTTTAGCGATGCTCAACCTGTAAGAGATAATTCATTGCAGTCAGACACACCTGTTGAGTTGTCAGTTGAAGAGAATTCGAGGTCTGAATCGTCATCTAATCGACTGAACACTGTTTCACCAGCTGAACCACCAGCTGAACAATTGTTTGAAGAACAGACTCGACCTGGAAGAAATCGATACTTTCTTCGTCCACGTAACAGAGACTAATAAAATTTTTCTTATATTTCCCCTTCCTGTTGCCACGAACATTACTAACAATTACATCCTTTTTTTTTTTTTAGTTTCTTTTTATGTGTGCTTTTCACAGCTAAAGAGATTTGTATTAAGCTGAGTGTTTAGGAAAACCTATCATCCAGGTTAACCGTAGGGCCGTGCGGGTACTCCCTTCTGTTTAGCAGGTTTCTGACACTAGGTCGGTTATTTTTGTCGACTCCTGGGAACTCCTGGGAATTGATAATCGCTACTCAGAACGAAGTGCGTCAAGTACGCCACGGACGGTTTTTAGAGGATGAGAGAGAGAGAACATAAAGGGTCAACCCATATGAAGTCACTGGGACCTGGGTATGGAACAGTATAAAGGAAAGTGGTCCCAGCATACAGTTCATTCAAAAACAAAACATTGGCATTATTGGAACATAATTTAGACGGATAACTCAAAAAAAGTTCGAATGTTATTTAATCACATCGAACACGTAACATTCTTTCAAAATTGAATCAGAAGAATTTTTAAGCAACAATTTGAAAAAGTAAAACACGTGCCCAAGGGAAGGGAGGGGGGTGAGTGAAATAGTGCAGAATTTGGAAGGAAGTGAATACAGTGGTAAAGGTTACTGAATTACACTTAAATTGGACGGCATTTAAGAATCACTGCCGTATTTTGAACATAGATTCAATCATAGTCACAGTATTAACAATTCGGAATAGTGCCATATAGAAACAATCACAGTACATCATGTACTGTTGACGATGTTGGCAAAAGATGTTGAGTCGACGTTTCGACCCCTTGAGTGTTGTAGGTATTAAGTGGAACCTTACGGGGTGGGGTCTTCATCAGGACTAGGATAGACACAAAGGAAGGGTGGGCACCTGAAGGAACAAAAGTTTAAATGAGTGGGGACTCATCAATCTTTCATTTGGCGGAAGCTACAACATACTAAATTAAATTGAAAACAAAATAAAAGTTACCATGTCCGAGGGTGGACAAGCCTCTAAGACGTCCGCAGGTCGTCAAAGAGAGAGGGAAAAATCCTCGGCGGTAACGGACTGGCGTGGAGAGTGGTTGACACCTGAAATTAAGTAAGGTGAGTCAGACTGGTGAACCAGACTAGTCAGTTCAATAAATGGTCGCTCCCAACGTTGGCGGGAAATAATTACCGTCGACCACAAATCGTGGGGGTTAAGTCTTAGGATTCATGGAAAAGCATAGCCTGGAGATTAATCCGGGTTTAGGGGATGGTTGAACTGCTGGAGAAAAATCACTGCTAGTTCACAAAAAGGAACGAATCTACACAGAGAAAAAAAAAGGCAAATCAGATGTTGTGACAGGGAGAGCGCCTGCTAATACATAAGTGCTGGAGAAATCACTATTGAGGTGGGATAAAAATGATTTCAAAGAAATGGAAAGATCAGTAATAAAGAGAGATCTTGGAAGGCAGGAAGTGACCGGAGCAGGCAGGCTGCAGTCAGAGCCACAAAGGAGGGATACAGGCCGGTGACCCCTCTAACCGCGGCCGGGCCCCCTACAGCCCCCTCCCTCGGACCCGGACAGCGCTGCAGCCCAACCCAGCGGCAAGGACTCCACTTTAACGGAACAAACAGCGTACCAGCCTCCCAGCGTACCAGCTTCCCAGCCTCCCAGCCTCCCAGCCTCCCAGCCCACCTCTCGCGGGTGCCGCTTCGTCGGTGGGTGTCGGTAGAGGCACCATCCAGAGGACCAGAGGCGAGGAATCCAGCACAAAGACAGCAAGGCGGTAAGGGGCGCGAGGGACCAGCGGGGCTGCGAGCGTGCGGGGACTTCATTTCCCAGAAGTCCCTGCAAGACCACGGAAGAGCTTCCGGTCCGCTCTCCCTGCTGGGCCCGCCTCCCGCCCTTTACGCCTCCCACATAACAACACCCCTCTCCCGCAGCGCGGGACGCAGCTTGGGCGAAGACAGGGCAAAGACAGGGCAAAGACAGGGCCGTTAGAGGACGGCCACGGCCCTGTCACCCTGAGCCCTACGACGATCCCCCTAGCCCCTCTTGAAGCCAAACGCACATTTTTGGGACTTAAGATGCGTCCCAAAACAAGAAGCGCTACTAAGAAAGTGGCTCTGGTCACACAAGTAACCGGCCCAATAGATCTCTTTATATCCAGGGTCAATGATACCATTGACAAAAGCATCATCTTACTGGAGAAAAGAGTCTCCTTGGACCTCATGCAGGCAAAACGATCATCGCTCGGTTCACTTGCAACTGCAAATTCCCCCGTTCACCCGGTAGCCAACAACTGCTCATTGCCACTACCAACAAATACCGCTCCAACGCTGACTGTTCCAAATTCTGTCGATTTGTCCGTAACCCAATCGGACTCTGATTTATCATACGTCGATCTCGATGTAACCCCAGACCTAGAAGCCTGCCAATCATCGGTCGAGAAATTAGACCAGAGTGACGCTAATAATCCTGTACCACCTGACCCAGAAACGATCCGAGATACAACAAAAATAAGGGAAATCGTCTCCACCAATCTCATGGCAATGCCAACCAGCAAGGAAAAACCAAAGACAAAAGGAAAGAACCATAATTTGACTATACCAACCCCTAATACCTCGGCAGGTATACCCTGCTGGGTGGAAAATATGGTTATGGACTTAAAATCCGACCTTGAGGCAAAAATTACAGCGCAGATTAAACCACTCATTTCAAAATTGGACAGACTCACGTCATTAATCAACACCAAATGTAGTTGTAAATCAAGCAGGAATGGTTTCGCCCCAACGCAGGGCATACAGGAAATACCCCAAAAAAAACCATCCAACACTAAACAAGTAACCAGCACAATAAACAAGACTAACTTATCACTAACCAAAAAAGCGGCAGTACCTCATCCACTAGACAAAAAAGTGACCAATCTGGATGTCCCCAAAAACACCCTGGGCGCGGTAGATCTTTCGACCACTACCCAAACAGGCCCAGAAGCTCAAGCAAAATCAAAAACAAATAACAGGCAAACGAAAGGAAATCTCACCATCACAGCAGAGACCCCCTCCCAAGAAAATCCACCAGATCTGAAGACCAAGCAACCTCGGCCCAAAATAATCAACTTACCCCCGGAAGCTTCTCCCTTCGTGGTGGTGTTAACAGCAGTTCCCCCACTGAAGGAGGGCGTAAAAGAAACCTTCGCAGAGCTGAGGAATAAATGTGCCCAATGGCTCCACATCCACAGACCACTACCCGCCCACATCAGGGGCGACATCTTCTCTGCACGTAGAGGAGATTGGGTTGGTAGAAGCACGAAGACAATCACGGGGGATGTCATCAGTATCAAATTCAGGGAGATAGGGGCAGCAAACTACATTTGTAACTCGTCCAATAGAGGACCTGCCACACAAATAAACCCCTTTCCTCTCTCTTACTTCCTACCTCCATCCACAAGGCAAAATTTCTCCTCGTTCGCACACCCAATAAACCCCAACTTTATAAACCCCTCTGACCACAATATCTACCACCCCCAACACCACTCAGAGAGGTTTAGACCCCTGCATAACTTACAGTATCCAGCCTTTCAGTGGCATCCACCTGCTGCATTTCCCCAAACCACTCCTTTTGTTACCCCACCCCCGGTAAACCCACCTCCATGGTCACATCATAATACCCAACAATGGTGGCAACCTCAGCAATCTACGCACTATAACAACCACTTATGGCAACAGCCGCGGCAAGGATGGCTTCCCCCATTCAAATCACTAGGTCCAAATCGCCAAGATAGAGACATGAATGAATGGAGTGGACAGGACCATCGGTTAAAGAACAACGACCCTACCCGCTGGGACAGTTGGAACGGCCTCCACTTAACAAACAGATATAGTCCCCTGGACGGCGTCGATTGACCACCACAATTACAGGCATATTCCCAAAACCATACAGACCGCACGGAAACCATTGATCTCCCATCAGTCTCTCCAGACCGAGAGATTCCACCTGCCCCCGTGAAACTAAAAAGAACACAAAGCTCAGATGACAGCTCAGCAAACCTGAGCCTGATTTCATGGAACATTGCTGGTTTAAGGACAAAAATAGAGGATGGGACAATCCTGCATCATACGCTCAATCACCAGGCACTATGTATACAGGAGACATGGTCACTACAAGAATATCACCTGCAGGGGTTCAAGACGTACTCATCCCTCGCGCAGTCGGGACACCTAGGTAGACCAAAGGGAGGTCTGTGTATTTACCTAGCTAACACTATTCAAAATGTTAGAATAAAGGTTATTGAATTGACACCAAACCTGCAGATCCTAGGTCTTTATTTTCAGAAAAGAGAGACGATGATCATTATTAACTTTTATAATAATCTGGGGGAACTGGACTTAGAGAGAGTTTTGGCCAATCTCCACGGAACATTAACCACCCTTATAATGCAGCAAGGAGTAGGAGGCCCGGCATCAATAGTATGGGCAGGCGATTTTAATCTTCACGCCTGTACCCAACCAAGAAGTAAATGCCCAGGCATGGTAACAGAAGATGGCCTCTTACTCACACATTTTTCGCACACCAAAATGGGAAGGCAAATGAATGATCTCCTATCCGATCTGGATCTCCAGATAGTAAACACCTCGGAACATGGGGAAAACTCACTTGCACCTACCTACATAGGACGAGGTCATCAAACCACGGTAGACTTTATAATCATATCAGCCTCTCTGCAAACAAGAGTAAAGAACTTCGAAGTGCTACCGAATTCGCAGAGTGACCACGCAATACTAACTCTGAAAGTCTTATTAATTCATCAAAAATGCTCCCCAGCAATAATAGCAAATGCCCTGACCCAGGAAAACATCAACGTGGACAAACTAAATGGGTATACTATAAAGTGGGTGAGGATCAACCCTGAAGAACTCACTAAAGAATTAATAAGGTCAGTTCACCCACAAATTGAAACCTGTTTGGACCCAGATACTAACGACATGGAGCTTTTAACTAACTTCGCCAAAATCATGGATAAAATAAAATTGTTACTTACAAGAAAACAAAAAACTGACTCATTGCGGACCACAGGATGGTTCAATCAAGAGTGCACCAAGGCACATACAAGACTAAAATTAGCCTTAAATAAAAATGATAGGGACTTCAGTGCAATAGCCATTCTCAGGAGCGAATACCTAAAAATAAGGAAAAAGAGGAAAGAGGAACTGAAGCAAGCGCTGTGGCACGAACTCCATACTAGTGCTCAAGAAAAAAATTCAACAGCCTTCTGGAGAATCATCAGAACCCCTTTCCTGGCGGCCGAATCGGGCCCAAAAATCGAAGTCGCCATAGATGCTGCAACCTGGGTATCACACTTCACTAGCATCTTCCAAAAACCAACTTACGATCTAGAGCTAGAAGTAGGAGAAAAAATACTCCCACCTTACCCAATAGATATTAAATTCGAAATTTCTGAAATTCTTGCGGCATTGAACTCCACCAAAAAAGGCAAGGCTCCAGGGCCGGACGGCGTCCCAGCAGACTTTTTTAAATACCAGATAGACCTCTGGGCACCAATTTTAACAAGGGTTTGTAGCGCCACGGCAAAAGTAGGAATTTTAGAGTCCTGGACCAAATCTATAATGGTCCCGATTTTTAAAAAAGGTAATCGTATGGACCCCGCCTGCTATCGCCCAATCTCCCTGTTGGACTCACTGGGGAAAATAGCAGGAAGAGTGATACTAGAAAGATTACAGGACTGGGCGGAAGAAAAAGGTATCCTATCCGATCTCCAATTCGGATTCAGAAAAGGATTAGGCACGGTCGAGCAAGCCTTAAATCTATCAATAATTGTCGGAAAATATGTGCACGCAAAGAAGGCAAAACTTTATATGACTTACGTAGATCTGTCCGCGGCCTTTGACTGCGTCTCCCACACAAAATTGTGGTCCCTTCTAGCTCAGATCGGGGTAGACCAACCACTTTTGAACTTTTTAAGGGAACTCTACTCCAATCCATCCGCAAGAGTTCGCTTCGGGACAAAGGGAGAACTGACGGAGACTTTCACAGTAGAGCGGGGGGTCAGACAGGGATGCGTCCTGGCACCCTTTCTTTTCTCCCTCTACACCAACAACTTGGAGGTTGAGTTACTAAAGGGTGCCTGTGACCTCCCAAGGGCCAATCATCGCCCGATCCCCGCCCTGCTGTATGCGGATGACGCCGTCCTCCTTGCACAAACTCCCCGTGAACTCCAAAGGTCCCTAAACAGATATTCCCGGTATATGAAAACTCTTGACCTCCACATAAATGTGAAAAAAACTTTCGTAATGAAGGCTGGGGTCGGGAAAAAACAGCAAACATCCATCTA
The DNA here is from genome assembly GCF_964204655.1 of Triturus cristatus. Classification (NCBI taxonomy): domain Eukaryota; kingdom Metazoa; phylum Chordata; class Amphibia; order Caudata; family Salamandridae; genus Triturus; species Triturus cristatus. The sequence continues at coordinate 823,628,475 of NC_140591.1, forward strand.
CCTCGACAGCCAAAAAATTGCCTCAACAAACGATTATTGTTATCTGGGGGTCACGATAGACAATAAACTTTCCTGGAAACCAGCAATAGAAGCTAGAAAGCATTGTTTTAAAAGAGCTCTAGCAGCTTTGATGTCGTTTTCTCAAAAATTAGGAAAACGTCCACCCAGAGAACTGCTAACCATATATAGAGCCAAGTGCCAATCTACAGCCCTATATGGAGCAGGACTATGGGGATACACGGACGTTACTTCTCTGCAAACTGCAGAAAATAAGTTCTTCAGATTTATCCTGTCTGCCCCCAAAACATCTTCCGTTTACGCCTGCCACTTAGAATTAGGGGCATCATATATTGAAGATCTTGCCAAAATCCAACCTCTTCTACTCTGGCGACGAATTTGGGTGGCAGACACAAACGACGTCACAAAAACAATACTGGCGGATGCAATGTCTCTGCACTATGCTTTTAAAATCAAATGGCTGGCCTATATCCGGACCTTTCTTGGCGATCTCGGACTGGAAAAATATTATTGTAATCCCGAAAAACTCGGGGAAATCACAAATGACAATTTAAAGAAGCGAGCGTTGGACCATCTGACAAATATGAGACTTCAGGCAGAAGCTGGAAAACAGTCGGTGCAGCATGCTACGCTGGTCCAAGCTACTCTTTCAATGCAGCCGTATTTAAAACTTGACATTGGCACCTTTGAACGTTTTCTCCTGATAAGATTTAGATTGAACATATTTCATAAACTGGTGGCCTTTCCAACGCCAAATGTGTGGGATTTAAATCCACCCCCATGCCCATGTGATGGGACATCAAGTCAATCTTCTATTCACACAGTCCTATTTTGTAAATTTTATCAGGAACACCGTAAACTCTGGCTACTGACCCTTTTAAAATCCTGGGGTCTCAGACAATGCAGAGCAGCCATGTTAAGTTTGCAGCTTTTGGACACCGAAGCCACATGTTATCATGTCCTTAATTTTCTGAAATGTATTTATAGACATCGGAAAAACCTTTAAACAGTACCGTAATTTATTTTCTGCTTTTTTAACTTTTAAAACTAGATCTCCTTGAAAGACTTTTTAAATTGTAATTGTAATGCTTTTATGGATCGTAAACAATCCGAATAAAGTTTATATTCATTCATTCAGTAATAAAGAGAAGTAGAACTTCTCGTTGTTATTCACGAGTCCCGTAGGATCACGTAGAATGGGTATAAGAGCATCGCTAGTACTCGAAAACACATAAATTGCCGTGGGAGAGGGCAAAGTGTCGAGAGCCGACACGGCATGTCACATACTACATGCAGACACAAAATAGATCATTTTGGGCAGAGCAGGATGTCTCGGACAAAATCAAAAGGTCAAGGAGCCAGCATGAAAGGGGGGTAGGAGCTTACCCTGAGTCTCAGCGTCCGCTGCATCAATGAATGGGAAGTGCTTGCCCCGGGCGCATCATTTAAATAAGGAGACGCGCGGTGAACGCGTGGTCTCCGTTAACGTGCTGGCGCTAGATGCCGGTTGGCAACCGTCAAGGAGAAAAGACTATAATCGGTAGCGTCACGGAGTTGACAGCGTATTAGGAAGTTGTGGACATGATAGAAAACGTAACGCGTGAGTCAAACAGAACAACTAGAAAGGTATTGATCGCCCAGTTTAAAACAATGTTAATAGTGTAAACAATGTGCAGTACGGTTTAAACAATTTAAATCAATACAAAATCAGAGAAACCCAAACAGTACATGGTGATAATCCTGTTGGGAAGAAAGCATATATCCATATACAAAATGTCCAAACAATCACAGTGTATAGCAGCAATTAGGCATGGCAAAAGGTAAGCATGATAGCGTATGATACTGTGTCTGCTGGGTGATAGCCAGCTGTTCCCGGTACAACCAGCCCTATTCATAGAACAAATATGTTATCAAATGTGTGCTGGTGGATGGAAGGAGAGGTAACAAAATGGACTTCTCATATTAATGGTAGATATAATGGCTCCTTAAGAGGGGAGAGAAGGAACACATCAAAAACAGAACCAGAACTAGCTCAGATTAATCAAACCCGGAGGACTGCTAATTGGGCGTTACTGCCATCAAGTTCATTAAGCCCATTGGCCACCGTGTCCATCATAGACATCCATTTAGATTCTCTCACATTGAGAATGGCTGTTAGGTTGCCGCCTCTGGGGCCCAGCTTAACTTTCTCGAGAACTAGCCATTTGAGATCATCTGGTTTATGATTTTTTGAGGTACAGTGTTCAACGAGGGGGGCTCCCGCCACGTTGCACCGGATTCTGCTATGGTGCTGTAAAATTCTAGCTTTCACCTTTTGTTGTGTCTGCCCAATGTAGAGTAAATTGCAAGGGCAACTGATACAATAAATCACATCAGAGGAGTTACAATTCGTAAAAGAACTGAGAGTTATCGTGTGTCCTCTATAGGTGAAGATCTTTGTCGGGTCAGTGGAATCACAGGCCTTGCAGTGGCCACACTTAAAGTGTCCGATCACTGGTGGTAGATTCCAAAGTCCTTGGATGGTTGGTGTTGTCGCTGTTTCAAGAAACGAGTGGACTACATAGTCCTTTACATTTCTCGCTTTCTTGAAGGAGTGCATCGGCGGGTTTGGTTGGTCGATGTCATCAGCTACTAACTCCCAATGTTTATTAATCACTTTCTTAATTTCATTACTCCGTGTTGAAAAAGTAGTGACACAAATCAGTCTCTGCAATGCTGTATCTTGTTTAGCTTTAGGTGTTAGCAGGGTTTCACGGGGATTGAACCATGCCCTCTTGCGAGCTTTCTTAACCAGTCTCCTGGGGTATCCCCTTGATAGTAGACGATTGCTCAGGTCCTCAGATTCCACAAAGTAATCCTCCTTTTTGGTACAATTTCTTCGTATCCTCAAAAACTGTCCAAAGGGTAGGTTATCCCTAAGGCCACGTGGGTGGTGGCTACTGTATCTAAGTAGGGAATTGCGTTCTGTGGGTTTTCGATACAACGTTGTGTGCAATTTGTTGTCTTCACAAAAGATTTTGATGTCCAGGAAGGCCAGTTCTTTGGCATGCGAATGTATCGTGAACTGGATATTGTCGTTGCATAAATTTAGCCATTCATGGAAAACCGCCAATTCCGTGAGGTCACCATTCCAAATTAGGAGAATATCGTCGATGTAGCGTCTCCATAAATTGATCTTGCCAGAGAAAGGATTGTTAGCAAAGATAAAGTGACGCTCAAAGTGATCCATGAAGATTATTGCTAGATCAGGAGCAAAGGCAGCTCCCATGGCAACACCTTTAGTTTGAAAGTAGAAGTCTCCTTGAAAGATGAAAAAATTTTTTTTTTTTTGCATAGCAATAGTCAAGAGTTGAATTATAAATTCAGTTGGAACTCTCATTGGTGCTGGTCTGGTGTTGAGGGCTTCGGTCATCACCTCCAGTGCCGGTATCTGGGGAATGCTAGTATACAAGGAAACGATGTCGCAGGTCACCAGTAGCTGGGTATTTGGATCGAAGGGTAGTTGGTCGACCAAGTTGATCGTCTGCATCGTATCCCTAAGGTAGGCCTCAGTTTCCTCTGCCAGTGGTTTCAGGAAGAAATCAACATATTTACATAATGGTTCCAGTAAGGAGCCGCATCCCGAAACAATCGGGCGTCCAGGTGGTTGCTGGAGATCTTTATGGATCTTGGGTAGGGTGTATATGGTCGGTAAACGAGGGTATTTCTGGTTGAGATACTCAAACTCAAGTTTGCTGAGTATACCTTGACCATAAGCCTCGGAGGTAATTTGTAAAATTTCTTCTGCCAGTTCTTTAGTTGGATCAGATCGTAATTTAGAATAGCTCACGCCATCTTGAAGTTGCCTCAGAATCTCATCCTTATATGCCGTGGTGTCTTGAATGACGATCGCACCACCCTTGTCAGCAGCCTTTATTACAATATCTCTATTGTTCTTCAATTTGGTTAATGCAGTTCGTTCCAATTTTCTGGTGTTGGGGATGGTATGTTTGTAGTTACCCAATAGCTTATTTACGTCGGAAAGTACCATGTTTTCATAAGCCAAGATCTTGTTGGACATCGCACTCGTAGGTGGGACAAAAATTACGATCTGATCCAACTAAAGAACTGGCAGAAGAAATTTTACAAATTACCTCCGAGGCTTATGGTCAAGGTATACTCAGCAAACTTGAGTTTGAGTATCTCAACCAGAAATACCCTCGTTTACCGACCATATACACCCTACCCAAGATCCATAAAGATCTCCAGCAACCACCTGGACGCCCGATTGTTTCGGGATGCGGCTCCTTACTGGAACCATTATGTAAATATGTTGATTTCTTCCTGAAACCACTGGCAGAGGAAACTGAGGCCTACCTTAGGGATACGATGCAGACGATCAACTTGGTCGACCAACTACCCTTCGATCCAAATACCCAGCTACTGGTGACCTGCGACATCGTTTCCTTGTATACTAGCATTCCCCAGATACCGGCACTGGAGGTGATGACCGAAGCCCTCAACACCAGACCAGCACCAATGAGAGTTCCAACTGAATTTATAATTCAACTCTTGACTATTGCTATGCAAAAAAAAAAAAAAATTTTTATCTTTCAAGGAGACTTCTACTTTCAAACTAAAGGTGTTGCCATGGGAGCTGCCTTTGCTCCTGATCTAGCAATAATCTTCATGGATCACTTTGAGCGTCACTTTATCTTTGCTAACAATCCTTTCTCTGGCAAGATCAATTTATGGAGACGCTACATCGACGATATTCTCCTAATTTGGAATGGTGACCTCACGGAATTGGCGGTTTTCCATGAATGGCTAAATTTATGCAACGACAATATCCAGTTCACGATACATTCGCATGCCAAAGAACTGGCCTTCCTGGACATCAAAATCTTTTGTGAAGACAACAAATTGCACACAACGTTGTATCGAAAACCCACAGAACGCAATTCCCTACTTAGATACAGTAGCCACCACCCACGTGGCCTTAGGGATAACCTACCCTTTGGACAGTTTTTGAGGATACGAAGAAATTGTACCAAAAAGGAGGATTACTTTGTGGAATCTGAGGACCTGAGCAATCGTCTACTATCAAGGGGATACCCCAGGAGACTGGTTAAGAAAGCTCGCAAGAGGGCATGGTTCAATCCCCGTGAAACCCTGCTAACACCTAAAGCTAAACAAGATACAGCATTGCAGAGACTGATTTGTGTCACTACTTTTTCAACACGGAGTAATGAAATTAAGAAAGTGATTAATAAACATTGGGAGTTAGTAGCTGATGACATCGACCAACCAAACCCGCCGATGCACTCCTTCAAGAAAGCGAGAAATGTAAAGGACTATGTAGTCCACTCGTTTCTTGAAACAGCGACAACACCAACCATCCAAGGACTTTGGAATCTACCACCAGTGATCGGACACTTTAAGTGTGGCCACTGCAAGGCCTGTGATTCCACTGACCCGACAAAGATCTTCACCTATAGAGGACACACGATAACTCTCAGTTCTTTTACGAATTGTAACTCCTCTGATGTGATTTATTGTATCAGTTGCCCTTGCAATTTACTCTACATTGGGCAGACACAACAAAAGGTGAAAGCTAGAATTTTACAGCACCATAGCAGAATCCGGTGCAACGTGGCGGGAGCCCCCCTCGTTGAACACTGTACCTCAAAAAATCATAAACCAGATGATCTCAAATGGCTAGTTCTCGAGAAAGTTAAGCTGGGCCCCAGAGGCGGCAACCTAACAGCCATTCTCAATGTGAGAGAATCTAAATGGATGTCTATGATGGACACGGTGGCCAATGGGCTTAATGAACTTGATGGCAGTAACGCCCAATTAGCAGTCCTCCGGGTTTGATTAATCTGAGCTAGTTCTGGTTCTGTTTTTGATGTGTTCCTTCTCTCCCCTCTTAAGGAGCCATTATATCTACCATTAATATGAGAAGTCCATTTTGTTACCTCTCCTTCCATCCACCAGCACACATTTGATAACATATTTGTTCTATGAATAGGGCTGGTTGTACCGGGAACAGCTGGCTATCACCCAGCAGACACAGTATCATACGCTATCATGCTTACCTTTTGCCATGCCTAATTGCTGCTATACACTGTGATTGTTTGGACATTTTGTATATGGATATATGCTTTCTTCCCAACAGGATTATCACCATGTACTGTTTGGGTTTCTCTGATTTTGTATTGATTTAAATTGTTTAAACCGTACTGCACATTGTTTACACTATTAACATTGTTTTAAACTGGGCGATCAATACCTTTCTAGTTGTTCTGTTTGACTCACGCGTTACGTTTTCTATCATGTCCACAACTTCCTAATACGCTGTCAACTCCGTGACGCTACCGATTATAGTCTTTTCTCCTTGACGGTTGCCAACCGGCATCTAGCGCCAGCACGTTAACGGAGACCACGCGTTCACCGCGCGTCTCCTTATTTAAATGATGCGCCCGGGGCAAGCACTTCCCATTCATTGATGCAGCGGACGCTGAGACTCAGGGTAAGCTCCTACCCCCCTTTCATGCTGGCTCCTTGACCTTTTGATTTTGTCCGAGACATCCTGCTCTGCCCAAAATGATCTATTTTGTGTCTGCATGTAGTATGTGACATGCCGTGTCGGCTCTCGACACTTTGCCCTCTCCCACGGCAATTTATGTGTTTTCGAGTACTAGCGATGCTCTTATACCCATTCTACGTGATCCTACGGGACTCGTGAATAACAACGAGAAGTTCTACTTCTCTTTATTACTGATCTTTCCATTTCTTTGAAATCATTTTTATCCCACCTCAATAGTGATTTCTCCAGCACTTATGTATTAGCAGGCGCTCTCCCTGTCACAACATCTGATTTGCCTTTTTTTTTCTCTGTGTAGATTCGTTCCTTTTTGTGAACTAGCAGTGATTTTTCTCCAGCAGTTCAACCATCCCCTAAACCCGGATTAATCTCCAGGCTATGCTTTTCCATGAATCCTAAGACTTAACCCCCACGATTTGTGGTCGACGGTAATTATTTCCCGCCAACGTTGGGAGCGACCATTTATTGAACTGACTAGTCTGGTTCACCAGTCTGACTCACCTTACTTAATTTCAGGTGTCAACCACTCTCCACGCCAGTCCGTTACCGCCGAGGATTTTTCCCTCTCTCTTTGACGACCTGCGGACGTCTTAGAGGCTTGTCCACCCTCGGACATGGTAACTTTTATTTTGTTTTCAATTTAATTTAGTATGTTGTAGCTTCCGCCAAATGAAAGATTGATGAGTCCCCACTCATTTAAACTTTTGTTCCTTCAGGTGCCCACCCTTCCTTTGTGTCTATCCTAGTCCTGATGAAGACCCCACCCCGTAAGGTTCCACTTAATACCTACAACACTCAAGGGGTCGAAACGTCGACTCAACATCTTTTGCCAACATCGTCAACAGTACATGATGTACTGTGATTGTTTCTATATGGCACTATTCCGAATTGTTAATACTGTGACTATGATTGAATCTATGTTCAAAATACGGCAGTGATTCTTAAATGCCGTCCAATTTAAGTGTAATTCAGTAACCTTTACCACTGTATTCACTTCCTTCCAAATTCTGCACTATTTCACTCACCCCCCTCCCTTCCCTTGGGCACGTGTTTTACTTTTTCAAATTGTTGCTTAAAAATTCTTCTGATTCAATTTTGAAAGAATGTTACGTGTTCGATGTGATTAAATAACATTCAAACTTTTTTTGAGTTATCCGTCTAAATTATGTTCCAATAATGCCAATGTTTTGTTTTTGAATGAACTGTATGCTGGGACCACTTTCCTTTATACTGTTCCATACCCAGGTCCCAGTGACTTCATATGGGTTGACCCTTTATGTTCTCTACTTCAGAGCAGGTGCATACCTGCGAGGTCTTTCAAGTGATTAATCACTCCATAGAAGATGGCAGAGAGTGAGACTCTTTCTTACACAGAGGATTATATAAATCGATTGTTACAGGACCCTGCTAATCAATTTTTATCATCTGATACCCCCAATATTGACTTTACACTGAACGATAAGGTTGCACGTCTAGAACGCCTTGAGAAGAAGTTAATACGCACTCGCCTTCATGGCCACTTACTCACGAAATATTTACAGGCAAATGTGATACCAGTCGGGCTACAAATTAAGAACGAACCAGCGATTTTTGTTGATATCCCAAAATTCAAGGAAGGCTTTAGCTTTGTGGCCAACAACGCTTCACGACACTGGATGGTGTTGGGAGTCGAGACGGCAGCGGAGCAAGTACAATCATTGTCCAGAGAAATTTCCTCCCTTAAACAGGAAATTGCCGGTGACTCTACCTTAGCCAACGCCAAGGAAGCCTTGGCTAACTTGGCTAAATCTTTGAAAGACTTCGAGCTCACCACTCAGAACAAGAAATTGGACAAACTTGCGAAAGACATTCGCTTTTATGAGAAAAAGAACACATATCCTTACCTATCAGAGGATTATTATAAGCAGGACAATCAAGGCAGATTCACAGGCAGAGGTAGAGGTTCTTACAGAGGCAGAAGGAATTTTACCAACTTTTCTGAATCTTCAGGTAGCTCTGGAAGTGACAACGAGCAACCATCCACCAGCTCTGACCAAAGCTATCGTGAAAATTGGTATCCCCCACAAGGCTATTACCCTCCCTCTTTTTTAGACGAGGGCCAATGGAGACCACCCAGAGGACGGGGTCCTTGGCAACGGGGCCCTCAGAGAGGTCGACAATCCAACACAACCAACTGGGACAGAGGCAGGGCGACGGCAGGCAAGCAGGTGCGTTTCCAGACGGAGAACCATGGAGAGATATCAACCAGACGCAAGGTCTACAGATGGTAGAGAAGGATAACCCATTGGTGAATATTTCATCATACACATTGACTGAAGATGAAGAACGCGTTCTCTCCAAGGGGCTCTCCTTCATACCAACGTCTCACCCTAATAGCTTTGATACTAAGGTTGAATTACACGCCTTTTTCAGAAAGATACGTTTAAGGTATTTCTTCAAACACTCTACTTCTGATGCGCTACAGTCGGCCACTGGACTGAGGCCCCCCTCCACTTTTGTCCCACCTACGAGTGCGATGTCCAACAAGATCTTGGCTTATGAAAACATGGTACTTTCCGACGTAAATAAGCTATTGGGTAACTACAAACATACCATCCCCAACACCAGAAAATTGGAACGAACTGCATTAACCAAATTGAAGAACAATAGAGATATTGTAATAAAGGCTGCTGACAAGGGTGGTGCGATCGTCATTCAAGACACCACGGCATATAAGGATGAGATTCTGAGGCAACTTCAAGATGGCGTGAGCTATTCTAAATTACGATCTGATCCAACTAAAGAACTGGCAGAAGAAATTTTACAAATTACCTCCGAGGCTTATGGTCAAGGTATACTCAGCAAACTTGAGTTTGAGTATCTCAACCAGAAATACCCTCGTTTACCGACCATATACACCCTACCCAAGATCCATAAAGATCTCCAGCAACCACCTGGACGCCCGATTGTTTCGGGATGCGGCTCCTTACTGGAACCATTATGTAAATATGTTGATTTCTTCCTGAAACCACTGGCAGAGGAAACTGAGGCCTACCTTAGGGATACGATGCAGACGATCAACTTGGTCGACCAACTACCCTTCGATCCAAATACCCAGCTACTGGTGACCTGCGACATCGTTTCCTTGTATACTAGCATTCCCCAGATACCGGCACTGGAGGTGATGACCGAAGCCCTCAACACCAGACCAGCACCAATGAGAGTTCCAACTGAATTTATAATTCAACTCTTGACTATTGCTATGCAAAAAAATTTTTTATCTTTCAAGGAGACTTCTACTTTCAAACTAAAGGTGTTGCCATGGGAGCTGCCTTTGCTCCTGATCTAGCAATAATCTTCATGGATCACATTGAGCGTCACTTTATCTTTGCTAACAATCCTTTCTCTGGCAAGATCAATTTATGGAGACGCTACATCGACGATATTCTCCTAATTTGGAATGGTGACCTCACGGAATTGGCGGTTTTCCATGAATGGCTAAATTTATGCAACGACAATATCCAGTTCACGATACATTCGCATGCCAAAGAACTGGCCTTCCTGGACATCAAAATCTTTTGTGAAGACAACAAATTGCACACAACGTTGTATCGAAAACCCACAGAACGCAATTCCCTACTTAGATACAGTAGCCACCACCCACGTGGCCTTAGGGATAACCTACCCTTTGGACAGTTTTTGAGGATACGAAGAAATTGTACCAAAAAGGAGGATTACTTTGTGGAATCTGAGGACCTGAGCAATCGTCTACTATCAAGGGGATACCCCAGGAGACTGGTTAAGAAAGCTCGCAAGAGGGCATGGTTCAATCCCCGTGAAACCCTGCTAACACCTAAAGCTAAACAAGATACAGCATTGCAGAGACTGATTTGTGTCACTACTTTTTCAACACGGAGTAATGAAATTAAGAAAGTGATTAATAAACATTGGGAGTTAGTAGCTGATGACATCGACCAACCAAACCCGCCGATGCACTCCTTCAAGAAAGCGAGAAATGTAAAGGACTATGTAGTCCACTCGTTTCTTGAAACAGCGACAACACCAACCATCCAAGGACTTTGGAATCTACCACCAGTGATCGGACACTTTAAGTGTGGCCACTGCAAGGCCTGTGATTCCACTGACCCGACAAAGATCTTCACCTATAGAGGACACACGATAACTCTCAGTTCTTTTACGAATTGTAACTCCTCTGATGTGATTTATTGTATCAGTTGCCCTTGCAATTTACTCTACATTGGGCAGACACAACAAAAGGTGAAAGCTAGAATTTTACAGCACCATAGCAGAATCCGGTGCAACGTGGCGGGAGCCCCCCTCGTTGAACACTGTACCTCAAAAAATCATAAACCAGATGATCTCAAATGGCTAGTTCTCGAGAAAGTTAAGCTGGGCCCCAGAGGCGGCAACCTAACAGCCATTCTCAATGTGAGAGAATCTAAATGGATGTCTATGATGGACACGGTGGCCAATGGGCTTAATGAACTTGATGGCAGTAACGCCCAATTAGCAGTCCTCCGGGTTTGATTAATCTGAGCTAGTTCTGGTTCTGTTTTTGATGTGTTCCTTCTCTCCCCTCTTAAGGAGCCATTATGTCTACCATTAATATGAGAAGTCCATTTTGTTACCTCTCCTTCCATCCACCAGCACACATTTGATAACATATTTGTTCTATGAATAGGGCTGGTTGTACCGGGAACAGCTGGCTATCACCCAGCAGACACAGTATCATACGCTATCATGCTTACCTTTTGCCATGCCTAATTGCTGCTATACACTGTGATTGTTTGGACATTTTGTATATGGATATATGCTTTCTTCCCAACAGGATTATCACCATGTACTGTTTGGGTTTCTCTGATTTTGTATTGATTTAAATTGTTTAAACCGTACTGCACATTGTTTACACTATTAACATTGTTTTAAACTGGGCGATCAATACCTTTCTAGTTGTTCTGTTTGACTCACGCGTTACGTTTTCTATCATGTCCACAACTTCCTAATACGCTGTCAACTCCGTGACGCTACCGATTATAGTCTTTTCTCCTTGACGGTTGCCAACCGGCATCTAGCGCCAGCACGTTAACGGAGACCACGCGTTCACCGCGCGTCTCCTTATTTAAATGATGCGCCCGGGGCAAGCACTTCCCATTCATTGATGCAGCGGACGCTGAGACTCAGGGTAAGCTCCTACCCCCCTTTCATGCTGGCTCCTTGACCTTTTGATTTTGTCCGAGACATCCTGCTCTGCCCAAAATGATCTATTTTGTGTCTGCATGTAGTATGTGACATGCCGTGTCGGCTCTCGACACTTTGCCCTCTCCCACGGCAATTTATGTGTTTTCGAGTACTAGCGATGCTCTTATACCCATTCTACGTGATCCTACGGGACTCGTGAATAACAACGAGAAGTTCTACTTCTCTTTATTACTGATCTTTCCATTTCTTTGAAATCATTTTTATCCCACCTCAATAGTGATTTCTCCAGCACTTATGTATTAGCAGGCGCTCTCCCTGTCACAACATCTGATTTGCCTTTTTTTTTCTCTGTGTAGATTCGTTCCTTTTTGTGAACTAGCAGTGATTTTTCTCCAGCAGTTCAACCATCCCCTAAACCCGGATTAATCTCCAGGCTATGCTTTTCCATGAATCCTAAGACTTAACCCCCACGATTTGTGGTCGACGGTAATTATTTCCCGCCAACGTTGGGAGCGACCATTTATTGAACTGACTAGTCTGGTTCACCAGTCTGACTCACCTTACTTAATTTCAGGTGTCAACCACTCTCCACGCCAGTCCGTTACCGCCGAGGATTTTTCCCTCTCTCTTTGACGACCTGCGGACGTCTTAGAGGCTTGTCCACCCTCGGACATGGTAACTTTTATTTTGTTTTCAATTTAATTTAGTATGTTGTAGCTTCCGCCAAATGAAAGATTGATGAGTCCCCACTCATTTAAACTTTTGTTCCTTCAGGTGCCCACCCTTCCTTTGTGTCTATCCTAGTCCTGATGAAGACCCCACCCCGTAAGGTTCCACTTAATACCTACAACACTCAAGGGGTCGAAACGTCGACTCAACATCTTTTGCCAACATCGTCAACAGTACATGATGTACTGTGATTGTTTCTATATGGCACTATTCCGAATTGTTAATACTGTGACTATGATTGAATCTATGTTCAAAATACGGCAGTGATTCTTAAATGCCGTCCAATTTAAGTGTAATTCAGTAACCTTTACCACTGTATTCACTTCCTTCCAAATTCTGCACTATTTCACTCACCCCCCTCCCTTCCCTTGGGCACGTGTTTTACTTTTTCAAATTGTTGCTTAAAAATTCTTCTGATTCAATTTTGAAAGAATGTTACGTGTTCGATGTGATTAAATAACATTCAAACTTTTTTTGAGTTATCCGTCTAAATTATGTTCCAATAATGCCAATGTTTTGTTTTTGAATGAACTGTATGCTGGGACCACTTTCCTTTATACTGTTCCATACCCAGGTCCCAGTGACTTCATATGGGTTGACCCTTTATGTTCTCTACTTCAGAGCAGGTGCATACCTGCGAGGTCTTTCAAGTGATTAATCACTCCATAGAAGATGGCAGAGAGTGAGACTCTTTCTTACACAGAGGATTATATAAATCGATTGTTACAGGACCCTGCTAATCAATTTTTATCATCTGATACCCCCAATATTGACTTTACACTGAACGATAAGGTTGCACGTCTAGAACGCCTTGAGAAGAAGTTAATACGCACTCGCCTTCATGGCCACTTACTCACGAAATATTTACAGGCAAATGTGATACCAGTCGGGCTACAAATTAAGAACGAACCAGCGATTTTTGTTGATATCCCAAAATTCAAGGAAGGCTTTAGCTTTGTGGCCAACAACGCTTCACGACACTGGATGGTGTTGGGAGTCGAGACGGCAGCGGAGCAAGTACAATCATTGTCCAGAGAAATTTCCTCCCTTAAACAGGAAATTGCCGGTGACTCTACCTTAGCCAACGCCAAGGAAGCCTTGGCTAACTTGGCTAAATCTTTGAAAGACTTCGAGCTCACCACTCAGAACAAGAAATTGGACAAACTTGCGAAAGACATTCGCTTTTATGAGAAAAAGAACACATATCCTTACCTATCAGAGGATTATTATAAGCAGGACAATCAAGGCAGATTCACAGGCAGAGGTAGAGGTTCTTACAGAGGCAGAAGGAATTTTACCAACTTTTCTGAATCTTCAGGTAGCTCTGGAAGTGACAACGAGCAACCATCCACCAGCTCTGACCAAAGCTATCGTGAAAATTGGTATCCCCCACAAGGCTATTACCCTCCCTCTTTTTTAGACGAGGGCCAATGGAGACCACCCAGAGGACGGGGTCCTTGGCAACGGGGCCCTCAGAGAGGTCGACAATCCAACACAACCAACTGGGACAGAGGCAGGGCGACGGCAGGCAAGCAGGTGCGTTTCCAGACGGAGAACCATGGAGAGATATCAACCAGACGCAAGGTCTACAGATGGTAGAGAAGGATAACCCATTGGTGAATATTTCATCATACACATTGACTGAAGATGAAGAACGCGTTCTCTCCAAGGGGCTCTCCTTCATACCAACGTCTCACCCTAATAGCTTTGATACTAAGGTTGAATTACACGCCTTTTTCAGAAAGATACGTTTAAGGTATTTCTTCAAACACTCTACTTCTGATGCGCTACAGTCGGCCACTGGACTGAGGCCCCCCTCCACTTTTGTCCCACCTACGAGTGCGATGTCCAACAAGATCTTGGCTTATGAAAACATGGTACTTTCCGACGTAAATAAGCTATTGGGTAACTACAAACATACCATCCCCAACACCAGAAAATTGGAACGAACTGCATTAACCAAATTGAAGAACAATAGAGATATTGTAATAAAGGCTGCTGACAAGGGTGGTGCGATCGTCATTCAAGACACCACGGCATATAAGGATGAGATTCTGAGGCAACTTCAAGATGGCGTGAGCTATTCTAAATTACGATCTGATCCAACTAAAGAACTGGCAGAAGAAATTTTACAAATTACCTCCGAGGCTTATGGTCAAGGTATACTCAGCAAACTTGAGTTTGAGTATCTCAACCAGAAATACCCTCGTTTACCGACCATATACACCCTACCCAAGATCCATAAAGATCTCCAGCAACCACCTGGACGCCCGATTGTTTCGGGATGCGGCTCCTTACTGGAACCATTATGTAAATATGTTGATTTCTTCCTGAAACCACTGGCAGAGGAAACTGAGGCCTACCTTAGGGATACGATGCAGACGATCAACTTGGTCGACCAACTACCCTTCGATCCAAATACCCAGCTACTGGTGACCTGCGACATCGTTTCCTTGTATACTAGCATTCCCCAGATACCGGCACTGGAGGTGATGACCGAAGCCCTCAACACCAGACCAGCACCAATGAGAGTTCCAACTGAATTTATAATTCAACTCTTGACTATTGCTATGCAAAAAAATTTTTTATCTTTCAAGGAGACTTCTACTTTCAAACTAAAGGTGTTGCCATGGGAGCTGCCTTTGCTCCTGATCTAGCAATAATCTTCATGGATCACATTGAGCGTCACTTTATCTTTGCTAACAATCCTTTCTCTGGCAAGATCAATTTATGGAGACGCTACATCGACGATATTCTCCTAATTTGGAATGGTGACCTCACGGAATTGGCGGTTTTCCATGAATGGCTAAATTTATGCAACGACAATATCCAGTTCACGATACATTCGCATGCCAAAGAACTGGCCTTCCTGGACATCAAAATCTTTTGTGAAGACAACAAATTGCACACAACGTTGTATCGAAAACCCACAGAACGCAATTCCCTACTTAGATACAGTAGCCACCACCCACGTGGCCTTAGGGATAACCTACCCTTTGGACAGTTTTTGAGGATACGAAGAAATTGTACCAAAAAGGAGGATTACTTTGTGGAATCTGAGGACCTGAGCAATCGTCTACTATCAAGGGGATACCCCAGGAGACTGGTTAAGAAAGCTCGCAAGAGGGCATGGTTCAATCCCCGTGAAACCCTGCTAACACCTAAAGCTAAACAAGATACAGCATTGCAGAGACTGATTTGTGTCACTACTTTTTCAACACGGAGTAATGAAATTAAGAAAGTGATTAATAAACATTGGGAGTTAGTAGCTGATGACATCGACCAACCAAACCCGCCGATGCACTCCTTCAAGAAAGCGAGAAATGTAAAGGACTATGTAGTCCACTCGTTTCTTGAAACAGCGACAACACCAACCATCCAAGGACTTTGGAATCTACCACCAGTGATCGGACACTTTAAGTGTGGCCACTGCAAGGCCTGTGATTCCACTGACCCGACAAAGATCTTCACCTATAGAGGACACACGATAACTCTCAGTTCTTTTACGAATTGTAACTCCTCTGATGTGATTTATTGTATCAGTTGCCCTTGCAATTTACTCTACATTGGGCAGACACAACAAAAGGTGAAAGCTAGAATTTTACAGCACCATAGCAGAATCCGGTGCAACGTGGCGGGAGCCCCCCTCGTTGAACACTGTACCTCAAAAAATCATAAACCAGATGATCTCAAATGGCTAGTTCTCGAGAAAGTTAAGCTGGGCCCCAGAGGCGGCAACCTAACAGCCATTCTCAATGTGAGAGAATCTAAATGGATGTCTATGATGGACACGGTGGCCAATGGGCTTAATGAACTTGATGGCAGTAACGCCCAATTAGCAGTCCTCCGGGTTTGATTAATCTGAGCTAGTTCTGGTTCTGTTTTTGATGTGTTCCTTCTCTCCCCTCTTAAGGAGCCATTATGTCTACCATTAATATGAGAAGTCCATTTTGTTACCTCTCCTTCCATCCACCAGCACACATTTGATAACATATTTGTTCTATGAATAGGGCTGGTTGTACCGGGAACAGCTGGCTATCACCCAGCAGACACAGTATCATACGCTATCATGCTTACCTTTTGCCATGCCTAATTGCTGCTATACACTGTGATTGTTTGGACATTTTGTATATGGATATATGCTTTCTTCCCAACAGGATTATCACCATGTACTGTTTGGGTTTCTCTGATTTTGTATTGATTTAAATTGTTTAAACCGTACTGCACATTGTTTACACTATTAACATTGTTTTAAACTGGGCGATCAATACCTTTCTAGTTGTTCTGTTTGACTCACGCGTTACGTTTTCTATCATGTCCACAACTTCCTAATACGCTGTCAACTCCGTGACGCTACCGATTATAGTCTTTTCTCCTTGACGGTTGCCAACCGGCATCTAGCGCCAGCACGTTAACGGAGACCACGCGTTCACCGCGCGTCTCCTTATTTAAATGATGCGCCCGGGGCAAGCACTTCCCATTCATTGATGCAGCGGACGCTGAGACTCAGGGTAAGCTCCTACCCCCCTTTCATGCTGGCTCCTTGACCTTTTGATTTTGTCCGAGACATCCTGCTCTGCCCAAAATGATCTATTTTGTGTCTGCATGTAGTATGTGACATGCCGTGTCGGCTCTCGACACTTTGCCCTCTCCCACGGCAATTTATGTGTTTTCGAGTACTAGCGATGCTCTTATACCCATTCTACGTGATCCTACGGGACTCGTGAATAACAACGAGAAGTTCTACTTCTCTTTATTACTGATCTTTCCATTTCTTTGAAATCATTTTTATCCCACCTCAATAGTGATTTCTCCAGCACTTATGTATTAGCAGGCGCTCTCCCTGTCACAACATCTGATTTGCCTTTTTTTTTCTCTGTGTAGATTCGTTCCTTTTTGTGAACTAGCAGTGATTTTTCTCCAGCAGTTCAACCATCCCCTAAACCCGGATTAATCTCCAGGCTATGCTTTTCCATGAATCCTAAGACTTAACCCCCACGATTTGTGGTCGACGGTAATTATTTCCCGCCAACGTTGGGAGCGACCATTTATTGAACTGACTAGTCTGGTTCACCAGTCTGACTCACCTTACTTAATTTCAGGTGTCAACCACTCTCCACGCCAGTCCGTTACCGCCGAGGATTTTTCCCTCTCTCTTTGACGACCTGCGGACGTCTTAGAGGCTTGTCCACCCTTGGACATGGTAACTTTTATTTTGTTTTCAATTTAATTTAGTATGTTGTAGCTTCCGCCAAATGAAAGATTGATGAGTCCCCACTCATTTAAACTTTTGTTCCTTCAGGTGCCCACCCTTCCTTTGTGTCTATCCTAGTCCTGATGAAGACCCCACCCCGTAAGGTTCCACTTAATACCTACAACACTCAAGGGGTCGAAACGTCGACTCAACATCTTTTGCCAACATCGTCAACAGTACATGATGTACTGTGATTGTTTCTATATGGCACTATTCCGAATTGTTAATACTGTGACTATGATTGAATCTATGTTCAAAATACGGCAGTGATTCTTAAATGCCGTCCAATTTAAGTGTAATTCAGTAACCTTTACCACTGTATTCACTTCCTTCCAAATTCTGCACTATTTCACTCACCCCCCTCCCTTCCCTTGGGCACGTGTTTTACTTTTTCAAATTGTTGCTTAAAAATTCTTCTGATTCAATTTTGAAAGAATGTTACGTGTTCGATGTGATTAAATAACATTCGAACTTTTTTTGAGTTATCCGTCTAAATTATGTTCCAATAATGCCAATGTTTTGTTTTTGAATGAACTGTATGCTGGGACCACTTTCCTTTATACGGTTTTTAGAGGATGGCATTCTCTAAGCTGTTGGAAGTAGAAAGGATGTCGGCGCAAAGATCAAAATTGCATAAGATCGTACGAACAAAATGTTTTCTGTTTCAGGTATTCCTACTGTTCCTGACTGTGTCTATGCTATTGGTGGGTGGAGTGTATTTTGGAATACAGTCGTTATTGCCTTCCATTTCACCTACTCTTTCTCCTAAACTAAGCTCTATTACTACTGTTTCTCCACATTCCTTTCATCCTCTGCCCCAACATGAACAGGTTAGACTTGCGGAATTTATGAATAACTCCTTCGCTCAGCTCCTACATCAGCATCAGTTGGTGATGAATACTACCAACTGTTGGGTGTGTGGGTTAATGCCACATACCATGGATAGGGGTATTCCGTATATGGTTCTTCCTTATAGCTCCCAAGGGTCAGCTCGAGCATTCCAAACTATGTTCCGTAGTGCACTAGATTCCTACCCCAGTCGAGAGCCACGCTCTGCAAGCTTTGGTCCTGGCCCGTACCATAAACCTTTGACGATGGCGATTGCGGATTTAAATAGAGATGTTTTTGATGCATCGCTTATTCCAGATGAAGAGGTGCAAGCCTATAAGGATCTGAGTGAGGCTGAGTATAGTACGTCAGTGGGTGATAGACAGCTCAAGAGCTCGTCTCCAATATGGATCGTACCCCACCTCGGTAATTTCTGCTTGAAAGGTTTGGGTCGAAATCCGAGAGCACAACTTGGGAACAGTGCTTGTACTGATACGTATGTTCTACCGATGCTCTCTTCCCCTGTTTTTCTGACTGCCAAGGGTACCTATTTTGTATGTTATGAACGTGCATATACATGGTTGCCCCGTGACTTTTCGGGTACCTGTTATATCGCGAATCTTTTGCCACCGACTTTTACAGTTGCCTCGGACTATCACAAGACTAGAATTGTGAGAGGCGTTATTAGCAAAGAGGACACTGCCGGTCAAGAAGCAGGAGACTTCTTTAAGGGTTTCTTGCCGTATTGGGGACCTATGGTTAATAGTAGGAACCTAAGACAGTTGACCCGTGTGGTAGAGTCGACTGCTAACATAACTGCGAGTGCTCTTGGTAATTTAACAGCGGAACTTCAGGCGGATAGACTCATGACGTTGCAGAACCGTATGGTTCTAGACGTTGTTCTTGCAGATAGAGGTGGTGTGTGCAAAGTTATCCATTCGAGCTGTTGCATTTTCATTCTTGACAACGCTCCAACTGTTTACCAAGCCATCTCGAAGTTGCATAAGATTTCCGAGTCCATACACGTGGATGAAGGTAATTGGACACTTCTAGGATGGTTTTGGGGTCTGATAACAACTTGGGGTTGGAAGATTCTGATGATCGTAGGGGTTGTTGTAACGTTTCTGTTCACATGTTGTCTTTGCGTGCAGTGTGGTCCTGCCTTATGTAGTCTCTGTGCTACAACGTGTATAAGACGACCATTTGTTACCAAGGAGACATTGATGGATAGAATGATGTTCCAGCAACAGCTGAACGATCTGATGAATATCGAAATCGACTCTGATCTCGACTAGTGCTTGCCTACATGAGGGCAAAAGGAGCGTCTGAGGTTCCGTGTGAATCGGAATGACACTTTTTGGGTGTGTTCGAATATGAACGAGTTTGGTATCTACGAACCGCAAATGACGAGTTTAGTGGGTGTACGCGTTTTCGCTACGCTGCTATGTACGGATCGTCTCATTTCTAGGTATGTCCATCCGAACCCTCAGGTTCCATTTTAGATACGGCATCCATTTTGTTTCTTGCCCTCAAGTAGCCAGCGAACGGACCTTGTCCGCTCTGTGACCCTGGGATTCCCAAGCTTTCACGAAGGACACGTGTTTCTTTGAGGGTATCTTTTATGATGAGGGAAATGACACGGCAGAGGCAGATGGCCCCGCTCAAGGCTCATCTTGCCGTGCCAGTCTATTGTTTCAGTCGTGCATGCATTAGACACGAGGTCTTTGATCCTGCAATCAAGTTTCCGTTATTACTCTCTATACTCTTTTTCAATCTGTTGTGCATCCTTGTTCTTCCTTTGCATCTGTTTCTGTCCCTTCTCTTAATGTGTTTACAGTCAGAATGGAATGTGCTTAATGTGGGGATAATGTGCTTTTACAGTTGGGAAACGGCGATGTTGCTGTAATTATGTTCCGGGCTTCTGAAACATGAATGCGACCCTTTTGAAGTTTATTGTGGGAACTGAGTTGTAACCTTTGTTTGCCATGTTGTGCAATGACCAACATGTGTATAAAAGGAGCGATCCACTTTTGCAATTCGAAGCAGTCTCCCAGAACCTACACGTTGTGTACTTCTTGCGATTTCCGTATCCCTGCAGTAAATAAACGCTGATCTTTGACGCCGCCGGAAGTGTCCCGTGTCTCTGTGTTTTGTACGCCGGAACAGGTAACCCACGAAGGTTTCAGGTGTTGTCCCCTGGCACCGCTGGGCCTTAGAATAGCCCAGTCCTTCAGGTGCTGAATGCTCTAAAGGCTAACTTAATCTCACCTGAACATGTGTTCCCTAACACATCCTCTGCCACTGCTGGTGGTAGCAGTGGGACAACATGCCCTGCAGCTACTGAACAAACCAAGCCACAATCGGAAGACTCGGAGGATAACTTTGCAACACAGTTCCAGAGGAAGACTGGTCACTAAATTACATTATGTCACAGGTGTCGTATGACAACCCACAAAAATTTACCTCAATGAGAACAATGTCCGACTGACAAGAGCATTATGAAAAATTGTACACCTGTGCCACATTACATATTTTCCCCATGAAACACTGAAGTCCAATACATTGTGACAATAACAATGTATTAATCACCAAGCTACTTTTCAAATAAACTATCTTTGTCCCAACACTCTCAAACATGTCAACGAGTGCTGCCTCACCACTTGTGTGTCAAGAACAATGTGCCCTTGTGTCGGTTTTGTACCATTCCACAATATCACTGGGTATAATGTTTGTTGTGAAATTCAGTCACACGTGGAAGAGTGGCTAATTACTTGATCAATGTTTGTTAGCATGACTATGCAAATGTGAAAATACATGCTGTCATGTGTAGAAATAAGTGACAGTTTCTCATGAATGTGCCACAGCGCATCACAGCAAGCCCTTTCTGAACACAGGAATGCCACACATATTCAATGAAATGTGGCATTCCTGTGCTCTCCCGTGTGCTGGTGCTGAAACATCTGCCATGCGCCTGTGCATGCACCCTAGCAGCATGCCTCAAGGATGCCTGCGTCATAATGGGATGATTACTTCTGCATGAAGGTGCACCTCCACACACAAAAAGTGTCACAACTGGCTTTTGGCCAAATCAATGCATGCTGTAGACTTCAGCACAACTTCAAACGTACTGAAACGTGAAGAAATGCAAAGCTTGGTCATCAATGTGCCTCTCTCTGCCACCCCTAGTGTGGTGTAGCATGCTGACACATTGGCAGTATTAGGATTCCTTGTAAAGCTGGAAATCCGTCTACTTCCA
Source organism: Triturus cristatus (assembly GCF_964204655.1). Taxonomy (NCBI): domain Eukaryota; kingdom Metazoa; phylum Chordata; class Amphibia; order Caudata; family Salamandridae; genus Triturus; species Triturus cristatus. Next base: position 823,650,345 of record NC_140591.1, read on the forward strand.
GTGTTGTGAGGTGTGAACACCCACAGCAACACAAATGGAACGCACCATTCACAAATACAGCTTTGCGAAAATTGGCTGTAGTGACAAGGGCATCATTGGATGAGGGACGTATTTCGGCACTGGTCCCATTGGATATCTGTGCTTCATTCGATATAGTCTCCCACAAGATCTTACTGCAAAGGTTGGAGTAGGCAGGCATAGCGGCCATTGCACTGGACTGGTTCACCTCTTTCCTTCCTGAGAGGACCTTCCATGTAGTGGACCCCCCTTTCAACTCCATGGTTCACACTATTAAACAGGGTGTGCCACAGTGCTCAGCTCTGAGCCCAACACTTTTAAATCCATTTGTCCAACCATTAGCAGCGCTGTCCGGGATTTGAGGGCTCACAGTAGTATCACATGCAGATGATACGCAGTTGGTAGTTGCACTCTCCAATAACTGGGTGCACGACGGCCATAAGTTCTGGACCAATCTTGCTGCTGTTGCTGGGTGGATTACTGCCAACTGCCTCCAACTCAATGCCAGCAAGTCTGAGGTCTTTCTAGTGGGTAAAGATCCTGAGCTATGGAGTGAATGCTGGTGGCCTGCAACCCTTGGTTGTGCACCAACACACAAACAGGTGGTGAAAGACCTAGGTGTCTGGGTTGACTCAGCTCTCATCATCCAGGCCTAGACTAAGAAAGTGGCAGGAACGTGTTTTGGTATACTACGGGGGCTCACACTGCTGTTGATTGTTTTTTTTTCAAGCCATCTATCAGTCAGATTATTGACCAGGACTCCGTTTTGTCGAGACTGTATTACGGCACCTTGCTCTAGCTGGAGGAAAACAAGTCTGAGATTGTGAGACTGCAGAGGGTCCCAAACGCAGCTGCCAAGAGTCTTCTTGGTGTCCCTAGAACCAGCTCCAACACCAGCGCCAGTCGTTGGCTTCACTGGCTGCTGGTGGCCAGAGAAGTGGAGTTCAAGTTTCTCTGCATTGCGTTTGAGGTCTTTAATTCATCCTCTCCTGGCATCTTGGCCTACCTGCTCTCACAATACACAACCACTCGCCAACTCGGCTCAATAGGTCATCAGCTGCCGGTTGTCATCCGCGTAAGGAGGGTCCGAGCTGGTGGGCGCTCCTTCTGCACACTAGCAGCTAAACTCTTGAACCAATTTCCTACACACATTCGCCGCATAGATAATTCTCTGGCTTTTCGTAAGGCTATCAAGATCCACCACTTTCCTTAAATTTAGGCCTCCTTCTGTCACCTGCCTCCTGTTCTGTCTGCTATCAGTGGTGGGATGCACCTTTGATGGGGCAGCTGTGCGCAATATAAGACGTCTAAACAGAACAGAACATAACAAAGTCTACGCAGGATGGCTCGGTGAGTCTTTGTAAATACGGGGCTGAGAAACGCGATGCCAGCGTGTCACAAAAAGTCACGTACTGGCAGCGCAAGTGGATGTAGAATCTGCACATCCAACATTGATGACGTTGTGTCAAAATATATGATTGGTATGCCCTAAGAACTTAAACATACCAGCAAACAAGATGTGCTGAAGTTTTGACCAGGGTACTTCATACAACAGCCTTAAAACTCAATTATGCCTGTTTACAGACATTGGGTTGTCCAGTCATATGAACTAGCCAATCTTAACACAATGACTACTTGTCCATTAACATGGTATAGCTATTACAATACCAAGAGAGATAATGTGTGGTGCGTACATTCTGTATATCTGTGTATGAGACAACCCATATTTCACTTACATATAGCAAATTCATACCCAGGTGAGACTGATTCATGATAGATACACATGCAGAGGTTGTACAAAGACTCATGATTTGAATTCAAAACATATGTATGTGACAGACCAAGAGTGGGTACCCAAAAACATTCGAAGCACAGATGTCGCATGAACATGTACATCTAGTCAAACATGGAGCACCAACCTACTAGAATGTACTAATATGATGCATTCAAACATGAACCTGTGTTCACAGTCCTTGTGCCCACTTACTCACACATACAACATAGTAAATGCTGACCATCAAAGAATAAAGTCCGAGCTTGGTAAATAACACGATTTTTATATTAATAAAAGGTTGAAGTTAAATCTACATTAATACCACACAATCTGCCTAAAATACCTTAAAAGCTAGTGTAAAATCTCTAAACTAGCTAACCTTAACCTACCTAGCTTAACTTGATTATCCTAAGCTAAACTATGTTCATGCGGGACCACTAAACATCATCCCCCACCACCTTTAACACATCAATGCACAATAGACATACACATACCTATTCTATTCATGAACTAACTAGTAATGTAGTAAAACACAAATATATATTTTTCGGGTATTTTTTCTTTTTTTATAAACATGTCAACACACATTAAATGACCCACCCCCCCTAAATGTTAATAAAATAACCTATGATAATAAAAAGTATGAAGCTATCAAAAATGAACACCTAACTAATTCACCTAACTACGCTAACTATGTCTACATATATCAACAATCATAAATGTACTTATAAAGGAATCTTACATATAAAAATAAAACACAATATATATTTAACACTATGTACAAGCAGCCTTCAGATCAGGGTGATTAAATGGTCCACGGTCTGCTGCATCTTGTCCATTTTCTGTGTAAAATTGTCTATTTTTTGCTCCAGAGCATCCATCCTCTTCATTAAGGTGTCCACATCGTTTGTTGCCATGCCCTGTCCACTTGACTGCCCAGACGTGGAGGGTGGGTCTGACAGCTCCTGGTGCTGTGCTTGGGGCCTCGGTGGTAACAGGATGCTGGCTTGTGGTCTTGCCATTCTTTGCTGGGGTGTTGGTGACCCATGTATTGGCAGCCTTCTGTTTTTCGTACTGCCGGGAGGTCCATCTGAAGCCCTTGGCCACCGACAAAATATGAGCATATCGTGTCTTCCGTATGCGGAAAACCCTTTCCTCTTCCGCATTCATGTTATCTGTATGAAAAGAGGGACACATGTGTCAGTCAACCAGTACATGACGGACAGAAGTTAATAGGAAATGCATAATATTATGTGTGATGTAACCAACATTCTGGGCAATCATCTGGTAACTGTGGGGCCCACACAACCCAATACAAAACTACTGATTTTGTTCATCACATACTGTGCAGTCAACTGAATGTCATGGTTGCACGTAAATCATTGCCACACTTGACATACTAACAAATTGATGAGGAGCCATAGGAATGACAAACCAGTTAACAGACATCATGGCATTTGATAATTTCCTCCTAAACCTCCCATTATCTGGCTCCCCTTGTACAAGTCATGGAGTCATGTGATCCTTAATCTGCAACGGATGCTAAATTCGGACAGTGTTACAGTGTGTCATGGATGAAGAACATCTTCCCTAGACATATTTACCACTTGGCCTTTCATTTCACACTCCAACAGAGTAAAGCACTGCAGTTGAAATTTGCTTTTTGGGACACAGAGATGTGGTTGCTGTCTCTACACCAATGAACCTCAGAATTGATTACAATACTCAAGTTGACTGGCATGCAGAATGCCGCGTAGTACTAGCAGGGTGAACTGCACATCTGCTTTTTTTTGACAGCATACATGCACCTAGCTTTAAAATGTAGACTATAGTTTTAGAGTATTTTGTCTAATTTACGACACACAAGATATATCTACTGTTCGATCACAGCTACTTAGTCCTCATGATAAAGGATCAAGGATGCATCACAGCATCATGACGTAAGTCTTACGTTGTCATGACTGTGAATGCAGTTTTGGATTACAGGATGTGTCACACTTGTGTGATGACACAGTTTAATATTGTCATCTAACATATGCACCAAAGCACACCGAAGCAATGTCACTATCATCCCTAATCTGTCCTATGGGGAAAAAGGGACAATCAATTAGTACAGTTCCAAGGATGATGTCCAAAGGACTCATGCACAGCTGTTGAAGTGTTTGGACCCCAGAAATGCTTCTCTGCAGTCCAGACGTTATTCGGGAACGCAACAATGCTGCGCAGGGTCATCATGGCACAAGGGCATCTGAATGATTGTTCTCTACATATCCAATCATCTGTGGGAACTAGATTGGAAGTCATGTACAGACAGCAATTATGACCATGGCTCTGTGATACTTCAATATATAAAATTGAGGCTGTTAGCCAAATAATCAACTTGGAGGGAGATTCCTGTCCCACAAACGACTTGCTCAGTAAATTTACAAAAACTGCCTGCATACTCTTGAGAGAAGCCTTGATGAAATCCAGGAGGACGAAACACACGTTGGCTGTCATCTGTTGTGTTTCATGGAATAAAAGTGTATGCCTGGACACTTCAACAGCTGTGGAACACATATTTGAACATCATCCTTGAAACTGTGTGGATAGTTTCTGCCATATGACAAATTAAGGATAATAGTGACATTGCTTTGGTGTGATTCGGTGCATATGGTAAATAGTTTCATCTAGACTACGTTGTAGGACTAGTGGATTTATACCCAAGGTGGGTGGGTATTCTAGCACAATGGGGCACCTGATAAATGTGATGAGCTACAGATTGAATGCTAACTACATGACTCGCTGACATATTGATGTGCAGATCGCAAGGCATATCCACTGGTTATTTGTATATACTACAATTTGATATTGTAATTGACACAGCACAAGGATTACCCCAATCATATACATAAGGCAGACTAGCATTCCTATGGCTCATTTGCATAAAAATGAGTCTGGGCTTGGCATGTTGTTTGAAAGTGCATCACTGATCATGTATTCCTAGCATGATACATCGCAAATTTGAGGCATGGATGACATATATCAGTCACAAAACTATACGTGTTCACAATCCAAATGATCAATTACGTGAAGAAACATATGACAATCATGGCCACTGAGCATGGCCAGTTTATGCTTGGTTGTTCTCTGTGTCATCACATTGAATCAATGTGGAATAGCCTAGCAAGCCATGCACTTCCCCAGACCCGCTGACTCTGACCTTGCACCCACACTGCAACCCTGGAATCACGCCCTGTACAACGATCAGGCACGACACCACTACCCACATGGGATGTATGATGATACATCGCCAACCGTAACAACGCAAGCAATTACCACGCAGTTTTTAAATCGTAAAAGGCATTACATCCCACGCATTCACTGCGCATGCTGTTTCCACGTGATTGTAGTATCTCTGCTGCTTTGGGTCATTACAACGCAGTTCACGAAATCGCATGCTATTACATCGTTCTTTTCACTGAGTTTATTAAATCTCCGTGCTGTGTTGTATTGTAATCCTGGACTTTTAAGTTTGTATAGTGTAATAATAAATGGCAACATACGCTCACCAATCGTTTACGTCAAAAATGTTCTACATTCTTACAATTAAAGCCTGTCTATTGTTTTAGGTTGCAGAAGTGCTTTTTGGGGATTAGGAACACGGAATGTTGTACATTTGCAAAGTATGAATACAAATTGGGTTACTGAGACACTATTTAAACAAGCGCGTACCACAAAAGTCCTACCACACTTTCACTGAATGCAACACTTAAACTAGGGTATAAAAGTAGGCGCACTCCATTTGCAGTCCTGTTTTGACCAGTTCCCACGGCACACTAGACGTTGTGCTTACGTTCGGACTACGACTTTGAGCAGAGGCATTCAACCTAACAAGTAAGTCAACTAAAACCCAGTAATGTCATGCAAGTAACTGTCCTGTAGCATTAAATGAACGTAAAGTACTTATTTCTTCATTTTTACAGGCTGTGAACTGCAACGTTTTTTTTTTGTTAACGGTGCCCAAATCGTGAGCAATCTCTTCAGCAGTGAAGCCTATAAGTAATTAACATATACGTATCACATATGTAGTAACAATGTTTAATACTACTTGTTTAATTGGGCCTGCATTATAACACTATTTTGAATTGCAATCAAGTGTTTGTCAGTTTGAGAAATGTACATTCTCTGTACTATCCGTTGCGTAGCCTGAAAACAAATCCTACTGCTGTGCCATAAGAGAGGTCTTACATGGATACGGGGGGGGGGGGAGGTTGGTTGCAGGCTGGTACCAGAAATCGTTATTTCACTGCCTCACCATTTGCGACCGGAACAGCAAAGCCAGGGTTGCTGTTTTTGTATTGTAGTCTACAAAGCCAATAGTCCTGTCTTGTTGCTGGTGTAATGCTACTTGCTGTATTATATATCTGGATGCAATGACAGAAACAACATAATCCAAGTTGCACGGAACAGAATGCTAACCAGCGCAGCGGCATAGTGAACCCTCCCCCACCTCATCCCCAACCCTACCCCTTGCTTTAGGGAGTACAGCAGGGCTGAATTTTTTTAATGGCCCTCTTGTGTGTGCAACTTTGCAGTGAAAGGGCCAGTTGAAAATGTGAAAAGGTGGGTGAGATGGATGAATGATGTATGGGTGAAAGGGTGGATGTTTTTGGTGGATGGATGGATAAAAGTGTGGATGGATGCATGATGGGTGGATGGATAACATTGTGGGTGGATGCATGATGGGTGGATGGATGGATGGATACATTTGTGGGTGGATGCATGATGGATGGATGGATGGATGGATGGATGGATAGATGGATGGATGGATATCATTGAGGGTGGATGCATGATGGATGGATGGATGGATGGATGGATGGATGGATAAAATTGTGGATGGATGCATGATGGGTGGATGGATGGATGGATGGATCGATGGAAGTATGGATCGATGGAAGTGTGGAGGGATGCATGTTTGGTGGATGAATGGATGGATGTATAAAATTGTGGATGGATGCATTATGGGTGGATGGATGGATAAAATTGTGTGTGGATGCATGATGAATGGATGGATGGATGGATAAAATTGTAGATGGATGCATGATGGATGATGGATGGATGGATGGATAGAAGTGTGGATGGATGCATGATGGGTGGATGAATGGATGGATGGATAGAAGTGTGGATGGGTGGATGGATGGATGGATGGATGGATAGAAGTGTGGATGGATGCATGATGGATGGATGGATGGGTGGATAAAAGTGTGGATGGATGCATGATGGGTGGATGGATGGATACAATTGTGGGTGGATGCATGATGGGTGGATGGATGGATGGATGGATGAATAAAAGTGTGGATGGATGCATGATGGATGGATGGATGGATAGAAGTGTGGATGGATGCATGATGGGTGGATGGATGGATGGATGAAAGGGTGGAATCCATACACTTAAAGAAACCCACTCGTTTTATTTTGTTATAATGTGGTATAACACAGGCAATGCCCACATTAGGAGAATCCATACCATTTACAAGACCAAAACAACTGCTCCAATTGAGTGCACAGTCCGGCATTTGTGACCAAATTGCACGCTAGTCTGTGTCAAAAATGTATTTAGGTGTAAGATATGCCAAAACTGGTGTAGTTTAATTGTTTTAGGGATATACCCTACGACTGAATAATACCAATTTTGTCTCTTAAAATAGGACATCACCATCGACAACCTTTGTCGGGATATTCAAAGGTCGAAACACTAATAACGAACTAATTCCAAGTTGACAAGAACTATACAGGTACATGAATGGTATTTTGTAAGGTCTATTACGCCAGACAATTATCTCTGAAACTAATGTGTTGCATAGTCCCATGGCATTTAATTTCTGTTTTGTCTTGCGTAGTACACGGGTAGTTTAAACACCCAACTAATAATCCCATTGCAAACCTAATTTTTTTTTTGCTGTTACAGAGTCTCAAAAGTAACGGAGTAGCAAGGCAAGCAACATTTTTGGGTGTCGTCGCTAAGTGCCAGAGCACAGTAGCACAAAAGGTAAAACAGCTTACATTGATAGTTTGTGAGTGAACCAATTTTATTTGTAGGCAAATTTGGTAGGTGCTGATTCAAGTAATATTTCCACCATTTATATTGTACCCAAAAATATGTATGGTGATTGGTGATATCAAAATCATCGTTGTCTCCTTTTATTGAAGTAAAGTACCTATAACTGTCTACACCTTTTACGACTTGCAACAGCAAATTATGTACATGTTTGCCTCTTGAAACTGATTTTCCTTTTTTAAATAATTTTTTTAGAGCTAATGTCTGTTCCGAAGATGGCCAAATACATCACCTCCAGCAGAGGAAACCGTCTACTAAAACATAGTGGTTATATATATTGTAAGGAGAGACATTCGGAGCCACGGGGTCATTGGAGGTGTGTGCAATACTACTCCAGCTATTGCAGAGGCCGAGGGGTTACTCTGGGTGACTCTGTTTTAAGAAGCACAGACCATAACCACTCTGCCTCTGCAACTGCTATTGAAGTGGGAGAATCTATAAATGAAATGAAAGTGATTGCAGGCAACTCCATTGACCCGTGTGGTGCTATTTTAAGGGAGGTATCCCAACACATTCCTGAACATGTTGCTAGTAGTATGCCCACTATTCCAAACTTGCGTAGAATTATCCAACGTAAGAAACAGGCAAATAACCCTAAACGCTTTACACCACAAAAATTTTCTGATATAACAATTCCTCGTGAACTCTCTCTTACTGTTTCAAACAAACCGTTCATATTGTATGACAATGAAAATGCTCAAAAGCGGATTTTAATATTTAGCACCCCCTGTAATCTAAATAGGTTGGGGAACAGTGATGTTTGGATGATGGATGGAACCTTTCAAAGTACGCCAACCCCTTTCACCCGAATATACACCATTCACGGCTTCGTTAACAACACAGTAGTTCCTTTAGTGTACAGTTTACTACCAGACAAACAATCCTCAACGTATACGGAATTTTTGTCAGTCCTAAAATTAAAAATTCCAAACAAAAGTCCGAGAAAAGTAACCATGGACTTTGAATTACCAGTGATGAATACTATAATCAGATTGTACATGGATACCCAAATCCAAGGATTTTTTTTCCACTTTTCTCAGGCGTTTTGGCGTAAAATTAAAAAAACATCCCTAATTGAGGATTATGCGTCTGACAGCAAACTACAGTTTGAGCTTCAAAAACGTATTGCACTTTGCTTTGTTGCTCCTGACAGTGTAGACAAGTACTACACATCTATTACTGAGTCCGAGTACTTTATAACAAACGAAGACAAATTGGCACCAATTTTAAATTATTTTGAAGACACATGGATTGGCCATCTAAGCAGGTCGGGTCGCCGGAGGAAACCACATTTTCTTGTGGACTGGTGGAACTGCTACTTGACCTGCTTAGAGGGAGGAGCAAAGACAAACAATGCCATAGAGGGTTGGCACAACTCTTTAAACAACAGTATTGGCAAACCGCACCCTAATTTCAACAATTTTTTTGAGATTTTGCAAAGGGAGCAAAGTTACCAGGAAATGCGCATGCCACAATCGTTAGCAGGTACTCTAAATCCACGTATTTCCCAGCGCACAAAGGAAATGTCGGCTAGACTATTGGCAGCACTAAAACTTTATATCTTGTCTGTGGCTTATGACTACCTAGCTTCCATTGCACATATACTGAATTCCTTTGCCTAAGAATGTTTGTACTTTACTATATATCACACCAAATTTAAGTCAAAATATTCCTGTAGTCTACCTAAATGTGTCCATAAATTAGTAAATGTATTAAACTGCATACTGTGGCACACTCTTATTCGGGTAAACCACACATTTTGTGCACGGCATCCATAACATGCAAAACCTTACTACATTTGATATCCTATTAATCCACAGAATAGCATCCAACCAAGAATCCGAATAAAATCCGATGTGAAACATATGGAATATGTTGTAGAATAAACCAAATAATAAGAATAAATCACTTTCTACATCATACAACTGTCTAATAAACCATCCAGAAATGTAATATGCAAACGTACCACCAACAAAATTGGTGAAAATAAAGTAATAAGGCCTAATAATCATAGAATTTGTATCATAAACAATACTGTAAATGTTATATGCAAATGTACCACCGACAATTTCGGCTTTACGTCAAACAAGAATGCAAAATGTTTAAGCATTGCGTTATTGCTTTCAGTGTAAATCAAATGTTAATAATTTCTGTTATTAAAAAAATCTGAAGTATCTATTTATGTGATATCGATCCAATGTAATGCGAATACAAATGCAGCAATTTTCCCATTGTGTTTTTGCTCGTTATATTGCATATCCCCTTGTGTTTTTATTAGTTCCAACAAAACTGCAACAATTAGTGAAATTAACGTTTGGTACGTAATTAGCGCAATAAGTTTTCTTTCTTCAACAATTGCCCTTGTTTTCTGTCCATGTGTTCTCCAAGAGGCCTTTTGCCATTGGATGCAACAACCTTAATTTACCATTCACCTCCCCGTGGTCTGTGTGTTCTTTCCCCTGGGTATTTGAATTTTGGTTACTCACCCCCCATTTCTAACCCTCAAGTAGACAACCATTTTCAAAACATTCTGAAAACACTGGCATTTCTTATGGGACATTCCTACATTGTGTACGTTTATAGAATCATACATCTTCATTCACTGGCTTACCAGTCTCATCTCATCTTATAGCTTTTTGGCATCTGGGCAAGATATATTTTATGGTCCTTTTCTGTCCAAGTTTTCATTTTATTAACTAATATAGACTATCTCATGGCAGTCTTGTGCCTAATAAATTGAAATATTGCTCATCTTTTACCCATATACACAGCTGCAATATGTCTTTAGCAGGAGCCCAAAAGCCTTAAAATTAAACTGCTTCTAAAGAGACAGTCACAAAGCAGAGGTATTAAAAGAGAAGTACTAACAAACTGACAAAGCTGAGGGAGGGTGAGAAATATTACTAGGGGGGGTGGCTGCTTGGAAAGTGGATAAAGTCCTTCCCACACAGCCTAAGTAATTTTAGGGTAGTTAAACTTCCCATTGTCATCCTGGAACGAGATTTGTTCCTGTTATTGTGAAAGCAAGTTTTCCAATCATTTCCAAGGTGGGAGTTGGTCACCCAAACAATGGGAACAGTGGTCTCAGGCTTTCCAGGGCATCCCAACTCTGGAACATCCACTACGCCCCCCTAGATTGGGAGGTAAAAGAGTTTCCCCTAAACGTAACGCATTATTAAAAGCAAGTATATAGGTAATTATAAGTTCCTTACCATGGCGTAGCTCTGCCTTCCACCTGCTCTCTGTCTCTTGTCGAGTCCCTGAACAACGGCAGTAACGTCTGTCCGGCTAAGTAATCGCATAAACTGCCTATTGGGAACATTGAGAAAGCACAATGGTTATGAAAAGCTCAATGTTTATGATCAAGTACGTTGTTATCAATATTACTTATCCCCTTGTATGTATACCATCTATGTACCTTCAAAAGCTAATCACAAATTGTCACTCATAAGCTTAGTATTTTCTGTTTAAAGTATTTTGTGATCTGGGCAAGATATATTTTGGTCACCTTTCCTGAACATTTGTGAATTATAAAACCTATTTTCTACTCATTCATGCTGGTCTGGTGCGTAATAAATGTAAATACACAAACACCTAATTTTAAGGTAGTTCAACTTCCCATTGTCACCCTGGAACGAGATTTTTCCCTATTAATGAATTTGCCTGCCCCCTGTTATTTGAAGCTTACGCACTTACAGGAAGGAATCAGTGGCCCACATAAGCTGCTGCTAAGGCTTTCCAGAAGAGCGATCCAGTTTCATATTGCCGTAATTAAAGTGCTTAACATCAGATCGTTACCGTCAGCAAAAAATGAATGCTTCAATCGAGCAATGGCATTTATTTTTTCACGTGATTTTATCCAAGCAGCTACTAATGAAGCGACACACAACAGGAAACTAAGACTGAAAACCCGATTGAGCTGTACTGCTTTTTCCCATTAATTTTAAATACAATACTTGCTTTACTGAGCGAATTCTTATAAAATAGTATATAGGTAAATCGAAGTTCCTTACCTTCGCGGAGGTCTGCCTCTCACCTGTCTCATGGCGAGTCCCGTAAGAATGTCAGTAACGTCTGCGCCGCTAGTAACCGCCTAAACCGCCTATTGTGAAAATTAAAAAAGGAGAATTGTGTGTTGTAAAGCACGCATCTGTTACCACATCTGCTCTGCTATAGTGGCAGTCCAATCGGGGTTTGACCTCGTGAAATGCATATCGAAACATATGTTTGACATCAATGTGTAGCACACTGAGCCATCCGATTTATACACCTACATTTCCCAAAGAAGACGAGTGATCACATATCCAGATTTTCCATCACTGGGTATCAAATGGTTTAGCACAGGTCCAGGTCATGCACAGCTGAAAATGATGAAGTCACCAGGCGTGCTGTGCGGTTCTGTTTTTAAGCAGTGGCAAATAAGTATAAAAGCAGCGGTAACATAAACTGGCAGCAGAAGTGTTTGCGCGGCAACGTAAATGTAAATGAAATCAACATGTTGTGCACGCCTCAGTCATAACCCGTCATAAAAATGCATATAATTAACCACAGCTAGAGTGTGTTCATTGTAAGTGTGCTCGGCATCGAAAATATAGATGAAATCAACATGTTGTGCACGCATCTGTCATCACATTGCGTTGTCATGTCATCTTGTGCAAATGATAGTGCCCGCCGTCTGTCATCTTCATAATCCGTCATCTAGTGCAAGCATTAGTCATAACCCGTCATAAAAACGCATATAATTAACCATAGTTAGAGTATGTTCATTAAAGTGCCCGTTTCTGTCACCTTCATAATCCGTCATCTTGTGCACGCATCAGTCACAACCCGTCATAAAAACGATAGATATAGTGTGTTCATTTTAAGTCTGGGCGGCAACGTAAATGTAAATGAAACCAACATGTTGTGCACGCCTCATAATCCATCATCTAATCGATAGCGAGAGTGTGTTCATTTTAAGTGTGATCGGCAACGTAAATGTAAATGAAATCAGCATGTTGTGCACCCCTCATATCCGTCATCTTGTGCACGCATAAAAAAGCATATAATTAACCTTAGAGTGTGTTTATGGTAAATCTGCTTGGCAAATCAACATGTTGTGCGCGCCTCATAATCCGTCATGTAATCGATAGCTAGAGTTTTGCACGCATAAAAATGCATATAATTAACCTTAGCTACAGTGTGTCATCTTGCACTTGCACCGCATCTGTCATGTCATTTGCACCGCATCTGTCATGTCATTGCATTGCGTTGTCATCGCTAGCGATGTAAATGTCAATGCACAGTTGTAGCATGCGTTATGAAAGCATGCAATGCAAAGCCACCTGCGATGTGAAAGTCGTGTTGCGATGGCACTGCGTAAAAACACTGTTGTTGTAATGGGTGTTTCCCCCCACATGTAGTGAGCACTGTGTCCAGCATGCCCTCCTCTCCATATGTCAGCCATCTGATGCTGTTGTCTCCACTTGGCTTCTGCTACTCCAGTCTACGTGGCAATGGGCACTCCATTTTGCATTGTGGATAGGGGGAAGGCCTGTCTGACACTGTTGTGGCTTTTGATTTGTCCACGCATGTCTCCACGAAGTACAACATTCACAATGTGTTACATCATGATCTTTGGACTTTGAGTGCGTCTGCAAAGTTCAGACTGCAGCTGGATGTAGTGATCATACCATAGTTGCCCACATACACAGTCTAGCTTCCATCCTCGCACATCACCCACATCACAATCAATGAGTCTAGATACTCACTGGTCGCGTTGGGGTCTTCAAAGCTGTCGACCTCCCCCTGTGTATATGGCGGTGGTCCACCTAAAAAACAGTAACAGATGTACAAATATGTATGAAATCCCAACATATGTACATTCTAGGGCAAAAATATTAGTTAGCGTGACACATGCATGTAATTACCAGACCATGTCACTCCTTTTACATTGAGTACAGCAATGTTTTGTCACCCACACCATGACACTGTAAATGCTGGATTAATTCCACATCACTGAGTGTGAAACAAACGTGTGGCACCCTTTGATTTTGCATGTGCTTCAACAGATTCAGCGGACATGCCCTTACGCAGACACAATTGCAGAATGCTGAAAGGATAACTGTTTCAAATATTTGTCTGCGCATGCACATGTGTAAAAAAGTTTTTGATTTGCGAACTCACAATACTTCTTCGACTCTCAACATGCTTGCAGCACGTAAAACTATCTTGTTGTTTGATTGCATACTGATATGACCTTGCTGGTGATTTTTGCATTGTTGCTCGCACATGTCTTGTGGTTCTTTTGGCCGCCTGCTTCACCCTCAGTTCCTGATGCTGATTCACCCGAAATGCCTCCATCCTGATGAATCCAGAGTGTGCACATCCGTAAACCATTCACAATAACATGGGGTTTGAAGCTTATACACACAGCAGACATACACAGTATTAGCTCATCAGCCAAACCCCTCTTTAGCCATCAAAAATTACAAACACAATCATCGCCACAGTTCATGCTTATACACAATCCATCAGCTATGACTCAGATAAATTTCAATGAACTGTACCAGTGGAAAATCTCAACGATACTACCTTTACATACCGAGCAACACCCATGGACAGTAATCCAGACTACACTGCTCCAGGCCTTCACCACCAACTGCACACACACTACGTGCACACCAAACTATACCAACTCAGGATCCTGAAATGCATCGTCCTCAAAGTGTCCACCCTTTGAAGACTAGCCATGGAGATCTGTATCATCCTCGACAACCTTGCACCAGATATAGCGTTACTCACAGGAATCATGGAAAACGCTACCTTTGCCCACAACATTGCCAAATGTATCACCAATTAATATTCACATTTCATGTATGGTCTGCAACAACCGTCCAGTATGAGGCCATGCCATTGCACTCAATAGCTACCTCCAAATCACAAACTCAAGCTCAAGCCACAGCACACTTAAAACCAAACAACTACGCTCCCAGATCAAGGCCAGCCCAAGGACAACACTCCGAGGGACCCTGGTCCACAGACCTTCCAGTCCTTGAACTGTGTTCACCACCTATATCACATACATTATTGTACAACATGCCATCGCATACATGTACTACATACTTGTGACATACCTCAACTCACATCTTGACAACCTCAGTGCCAACAGATTTGCAAACTGCAAGGACAACCTTGTAAACGTCTGACAGGAGCAATTTGTCACGACCCACAACCACAAGCCAGGTCCGAACATCAACACATCCACTACACCCAGACCACGTACTCCCATGGACTGACCAGCCCGACGTACACATCCATGTCAGGAAATGACAGAAGATTGACATGGAAAACCTATGATGAGCCACAAACCAAAATGCCACCAGCACCTTGCACAACACAAGCTTGGTTCTAAATGGACCACACAGATGGTTATTGTAATGTGTAGATGAACTTGCACCAGTCTTTGACACAAACACACAGCAGCACAGGAAGGCAACATGGTTCCTGGACCAACCATATCAATTGTGAGGCACATGCAGACACCTTGTGGCAAAGATGAATAACGGCGAAGATGAATAACAGCAAATCCCCTGAAGAAGGATCCAAATGCAAGAACACCATATCAACAATCTACCCACACATCATATTTAAAAATGAGCAACTGAATCCCAGACTCAATCCTCACTAACTCCAGAAATGCAAAGGTAAGAATCATCTTCATCAGTTACATTTGCAGAACTTGCATTGGCATTACTGACATCTCCCCCTCCCAGGACCACTACAACAAACTCTGCTCATACTTCCACACGGATGTCATGTACCTCTAGGATAAGTTCCAATACGAAACACAGGTCTATGAAACCACACAATCTTCATGCAAACCCAGCTACCCCTCCATCTCATCCTGGACAACAATCAGCACCCAGACAACACATCTACCATGAGAGGCATCCACTGATGATCACTAATAGACCCCTGTCCCAAACCTCTTCTTCCAAACTGCCTCAGCCATCACTCCAGCATTAAAAGTTTATGATGAACACAGCTGTGAAATAGTGAGATTTTGCACCTTAAGTGGAAGTGCGCCTAATTACGACCCACAATCAATGAGCTGACAACAATCATCCTGCGCAGACCACACCCTGCACATCTTCCTTGGAACTGTATAGAACAGACTCTCAACTGCACCTGCATTCAGACCCTCACATGTGAGTAGCCCACTTATGAGTTCAATGCTTGTTTGGTTTGTCGATTGATGCCTCATGCTTACATACACAACCAGAGTCCTGTATATCATGAAATATACACAGGATATGGACTGAAAAGCAAGAGTGTGCAGCAGTGAGGCAACACAAGACCTTTGTCTGCACCACACTGTGTAAGTTCCCGAGCACTTGAATACAACATGGACATTTTCCTGATTCTCTGTGCCACCAGTACTTCACTTTTTTTCATGTACTGGTGGTGCCGGGTCATGCTCAATATTTACAATGACCTGTAAATCCAGCCAGCGTGACTTTCCATGCCCTTGTGATTATGCCACCTTTCCACACAGTAGTTTGCAAGGAAGGGATGTTTCATGTTGGTTGCTGTGGATGTTCACACACAACACCCATATCCACTGATGCATTGCCAGACTTACAATAAAGCACTAAACTGTAAAAGCATCAGGATGCAACTCCACCCCAGGGGTGGCGTAGCATGATGCAACAATGAGAATGTTTTCCCTCGCTCAATGAATGCTGCATTTGACAGCACACATTGGAGGAGTAATTCAGCTTACTTGTAACATTAGGGTGAAGGAAGGTGCCCTTCCTGAACAACACAATCTCCCCACGATGCAGGCAGCCTTGCACCTCTGTGCAAGGTTGCCTGCACCTGCACATGGTAGCAGGTTGTGTGCCAGCGCAGGGGTTAGCACAGAGATGCGACATAATGTGTAAATTATGTTGGATACCTGCAACTCGAAGATAATGCTGCTTTGCACAGTTAAATGACTTGCAGCACCGCACTGCGTTAGTATCTTAATGATCAGCCCCATAATTTTAAGCATCACACAAATATTTCCACTTTTGGCACTTGTGCCTGTGTATGTGAAGATATACCATTTATATAGATTCTAATACAAATTGGGTTGCAGGTAACTTGCCCGGCGCCTCCAATCTCAGACACTGGTCCCCACCAGTGCAATTATATATTCAACACAAACAAATCTGAGATACTCAGAGTTTCATATTTCAAGCAAAGAAACAATATATAAGTCTTCTTATGCGTTCATCTTCTGATGTGTATTCTTATTTTTGTTGTAGACATTTACATATGAGAATCACAGTGATGCCTTCTTTTTTTCTCTCTGTGGTGGTCAGATTTCCATACAAATATCACAGTAAAGCCAACACATGTTTCACGCACACTGCGCTTCTTCAGGGCTGTCATACAAACAAAATATTTTTTTTTTTTTAAACAGAAAAGAAAAACAACTTACTATAAAGCACATTCCTGATACATTATTACAAATTAACACTTATTTAGAATTAGAACATTTTTTATAAAAGCATAATTATTAATTTGTAAACTCAAAAGCAGTATCAAAATTAGAACCGATTGTTCAATTAGTCAAACGTGCACAGAAATTCGGGTTGTCAAAATAATATACACATTTCCTTTGTTAAGTATACCCATTCTAATAATCCATAGTAGTGTATCGTATTTAAAATTATCCTCCCAGTTCTTATAATGGCTGGAGCATTTCTTTACCTCAGTTAAGTAGCTAATCTCACTTCTTGCCTTGTATTTTGGAAAAAGATCTCCCATTAGTAGAATCTCCGTTTTCTAAGTATAGGTTCCTAAAATAATATATATTGATTTTACCTTTTATAGAGGTGATTTGTTTCATCAAATAACAGGAACAGCAATGGGTGCGAAATTCGCACCTTCATACGCTAACTTATTTATGGGACATTATGAAAGAGAACATGCTTGGAGGCAAAGTGAATTTGAGGAAAATATTATCTACTGGGGTGGATTTATAGATGATGTGTTTATGATTTGGAAAGGTAGTGAAGTAAAGCTAAAACTATTTCACAAATATTTAAATACTAACAACTATAATATAACTCTTTCTCTTGAATATAATCTAGAAAGCATTGTTTTCTTAGATGTAGAAATGTACGTTTCACATGGACACATAGAGTTGAGACTTTTTTGAAAATTAACATCAACTAATTCAATATTACATGCTAAATCGGGACACCTAAGAATGCAGATTGATATGGAGAATTACTTAGAGCTAAAAGAAATTGTAGTGAGGATATGGAATATCAAATTGTAACTAAAGATATAACTGAAAGATTTTTGAGAAGAGGTTATGACAGTAGAACTGTAGAAAAAGCTAGACTCAGAGCACAGAAAGTGACAAGAGATGAACTTTTGAATGACAGACCGCGACTAAGAGAGAATAAAAAAGATGTGATTAGATATATCACTACGTACAGTGAAGGAAATGATACGGTCTTTCACGAAAATAAGAATAAACATCAGAAGATGAACGCATAAGAAGACTTATATATTGTTTCTTTGCTTGAAATATGAAACTCTGATTATCTCAGATTTGTTTGTGTTGAATACCATTTATATGTCAACATCATATATATTGGTTACAACATATGTATCTGTGATCACACAACAATCCATTTTTGCCTTGAGGTGCTATATATTTTCTCCCAGACCATTGCAACGGCAATGAATCTATCAGAATTTTTGGACATAGCGAGATATGGCATAGCTCTGCACCTCTGACTAAAACAATATGAGTACCAATACACATTTACTTACCAGTGATAACTTTATTTCGGTCAAAAGACCATAAAAGTACACACAAGTACATCAACAGTTACAATAAGACAATAAATAAACATAATAAGGTTAAAAGTTTAAAAAAGAATTAAACTACAAGTTATCAGTGAGAAAAAGGATTAATTTAAAAAAACTTGTCTCCTGCGCCACATACTGTGTAAATAACGAGATACTGCGAAGACAATATGAGGATGGGTATCATAAGTTAAAGGCCTACAGGCCTGCATAAAATAACGAAATCCCAAGTTCCTGCAGATGGGAATCAACCAACATTTTCTGATTACATAATAGGCAGGACAGAAAAACAGCACATGTGCAATAGTCTCCGTTTTATAATTACATGCAGGACAAGTTTCCTGATTCTCGCTCTGCCACTTGGATGAAAAGGACCTAACCGGTAGGGTACCATGTCTTAGCTGAATATATAATTTTCGAGCAAGTGGGGGTTCAATTTGGTCCATAAATTCCTCTAGTTTAGAATCTGGTTTACCTATGAGGAACTCTGAGGTCAACCTACCCACCGCTGTAGAGCTCGAAAGAGAAAAAAAAAATTGTGTGGATATCAGAGAGAGAAGTTCTTTCTTTGGTAACCCGGGACAATAGGTTTCCGGAGTTGCCCACAATTCAGGCAGTCCTAGACGAATACAAGCTGCATTGATATGCAGGAGCCAAGGGATCTTTTTATATTTTAGGGCGGGCCAAATCTCAGCAAATTCTACTCTATATGAGGCCAGTTCAGGCGCTGACCATAACCTCTTCCAATACAAAATTGGTCTGGCACTAATGATCTCCTGTATTGGAACTAAACCAAGGTCAAACCTGAGGGGGATCAAAGGCGTGCTGGGAGGGAGCCCTAAAAGAGTTCTTAAAAAGGACTGCTCAGCCTTTGTAAGAGTTCCTATCTGCTTATGTCCCCAAAGTTCAGTCCCATAAATTGCAGCCACTCTTGCCTGCCGGCAATAAATCTCCAAAGCAGGAGACACTGGTTTAAAAGTTGATTTTTTAAAAACTTTATTTAAACCCCCTACCAGCTGGACAAGCTTAAGCGTCGACTTAGCAATCTGGGTGTTCCAACTAAAATTCTCAGTTAAGGTAACGCCCAAATAAACAAAGGTTTTAACCCTTTCAAGGAGAGTACCAAATAAAACTGGATTTGGACGCACCCGCTTCGGGGGGTTGAAAATCATATATTTTGTTTTCCCCAAATTGATTTCCAGTCCCCTTAGCTCACAGAACTTCACGAAGCCATTCAGTATGTTTTGAATGCCCGATGATGTTCTAGACAGTAACAGAGTATCGTCAGCAAACATCAGGGCGGGCATTCGACCTGTAACCAATTTAGGTGCATCATTGTTTACCACACAATTAAGATGGTCAACAAGACCATTAATATAAAGGCTGAACAGTGTGGGAGCCAACACACACCCTTGGCGAACACCCTTTTGGACGGGGAATCGGTCAGTAAGGTCACCATATTTACCACACCTTACCTGGGCAAAATTATTATCATGAAGCCTAGATAGAACGGCCAATAGGTAAGGCGGAAGACCCATATCTGCCAGGACTTGCCACAATTTAGCTCGTGAAACTAGATCAAAAGCTGCCCGCAGGTCCACAAACACCAGGTAGAGGCTGCCACCCTCCACCATTGCTGTTTTCCAATACAGGACCTGCATGCGAAAAATCTGATCTAGGGTAGAGGTACCAGCCCTAAAGCCTGCCTGAAAAGTGGACAAAATCCCATTCTCCTCAATCCAACCCAACACCCTGTCCAAAAGGACCCTCCCATTAATTTTTGCGAAGTATCAATAAGGCTGATAGGCCTATAATTAGAGGGAGTTAGTGGACAGCCCTTTTTAAAAATGGGCACAATTTCTGCCCCTAGCCAGGTGTGGGGTACATCGCCCCCCTGCAAGATACAATTTACTTACCAGATGGACGACCAACATCCAGGCCAAGATGGTCAAGCAAGTCAGCCTCCTGGTTGATGTTGTCCTGCCAGCGGTGCTTAATCTGGTGGGGTGTGCGATGGACGTCAAAGATCCGGCCAAGATGTTGCTGGACCTGGGCCCACCTCCGCTTGAGCTCCGCTGTATTGTAGCCCTGGCTAACACGGCCCCCGTGGCAGGTAATGAAAGATCAGCCATATCAGGCCACCAAACTCCCTGTTGGTCAAGTTCCTTGACCTGCCAGACATATTCAGGGCTGTGTATTTTTTAAAAAGGATACTTATAAAAAGTAATAAAGGAAACATATAGGAAACATAACTGAGAAAAATAAGGAATTACTCCACCCGTATATTAACACTAAAACTAACTACTCATATAAACACACACACCCCTAAATACAATTATTAATGACACACACACAAGACTGACAAATGACTAAAGACAGACCAATTAACTTCAAAATACACAGAGGACTGACAAATAACACCGCAACAGACAACTCTCAAGCTGCACAAACTTAAACAGCCTCCTCCACCAAGCACACACCTAGAGATAATAAGAAAAAGTGAAACTAACTGTGCACTTCCTGGTTTGGGAGATTCTGGAATCATTGCATCATTTCCTGCTTAGATGCAACACTTTTTGACATTTTGCGCCACGTTTCAGACGATGCGTCGTTTTTTGAACTCCACTGCAGTTCATCTCACATCTGCATGCCTGACGCTTCTCTGTTTTGCATGTTGCATCATACGTTGACATGCATTTGTCATTGCAAAGCATAACATTTTTCACTTTGCGTCGCGCTTTGTTCAGATGCTACCCGTTTTTGTGAGTTTGCGACACTTTATGGGTAGATGTGACACGTTTCAGGGGTGCTGAGTGAGTAGAGTCCGAATTGTAGATTCTTTACGCTTGGGGAATTGTGACACTTTACGGGGGATGCAACACATTTCAGGGGCTGTGAGTGGAGGCAGATTGGAAGATGCTCAATGCTTGGCTAATTGCGACACTTTACGGTTGGATTCAACACTTATCTGTGGTCTGAGTGACTCAACCCTGATTTGTCACTGTATAGATGTGTATATGTGGGGGCAGATCTACAAGGAGGTGCCGCAGCATGGCACCGCAGGCCTCTTGGCTGCGCCACGCTGCGGCACTTCTGAAAGCACAGGGACGCAACATATTCACAGGAATATGTTGCATCTCCGTGCTTCCCCCTGCGCTGGTGTACAAACTGCAGCCATGCGCTGGCACTGGACCCCTTGCACCCTGGTGCATGGATGTGTCCGTCGTGGGGATATTGTCTGTGTGCATGAAGGGGCACTTTCCTGCCCATCAACAATCAATACAGGCATTATCCTCTTTAAATGTGTGCTGTAGAATGCAGCATGCATTGAAAGAGGAAAAAGACGAGGAGAAATGAAAAGATTTCTCCTCGTTGCACCTCGCTACGCCACCTCTAGGGTGAGTTAGTATTCAGACGCATCTCCAGAATTGTAATAGTTTGGTCAATCTGGAAATGTGTCTTGTTCCATGGGTGTTGCGTGGGAACAACCACAGCAACGGCCATGGAACGCCCCTTCAACGCAAAGTGCTGCATGTGAAGGGGCTGAATTTAGAAGGAGATGAAAAGTCCTGCAGGGTGGCTTTTCCTCTCCTTGTAAATATGGATGAGCTCCATGCGCCACCAGTACGTCACACAAAGTGACGTTATGGTGGCATAGGGGGCTTATTATTCTGCCCAGAGTTGTTGTGAAAGGGATGTGTAACATATGGTACATGTGTGTATTTCTTCTCAACATGTTGCCTGATTGAATGTTGAGTTGTGTTGTTTTCTGTCACCAACATTTCTATATGTAATGGTATATGTGTACATAATCGTATTGAATTATGATTGGTTTGTTAGTGGTACTTTTAAGTTGCACTTGCACAGCAGGTGCCTAACATCACATCATGCATTGTTGGCACTGCCAGCAGTACATAGTTACCATGTCACAGCGCACAACCATGTGGCTTATTTTCAGGCCCATGGCGGTACTGCTGCATCACATGTCCAAACGTGACACATCAGCGGCACAAGGTGCTTTTGATTTTGCACCTGTGCTTTAATGAGTGATGTGTGGTGCCACTTTCGGCAGTTATGCATGTCAGGCACACCACACAGACATCCTTAGATCATGGTGCAAGTGTGCATGAATCAGTGCATGTCAGCTGTTTGTGCAAAATAGCAGGGTTGCACACAACAATGAAACATATAATTGAGCTAATGTTGCATCCCTGTGCTACACCAGTGCCACAGCTTGTCACAGCCAAGGTGCTTGCACTGGCATGCAGCGGCAGTTTCAGGTTGATCGGCACATATATATGTCTATCATATGACCTGTAAAGTTAATGGACAAAAGGTGATGCTCCTACTTAAATTTTGTGTTGGTAATTTATTTCACATTGTTACAAACTTAAATTTGCTACATCATGAGTAGAATTGTGTGACAATGTGTGTGAGGCGTCTTATCCCTGCTGCAGTGTGGCAGATGTCTTCTCCTTCTGCTTCACTTTCATCACCATCATCCATTTGTTCAGGGGGCTGTTCCTCTTCATCCCAGGGCACATTTGTTTTTACACATATGTAGTGTAGTATTGCACGTCATTATCATCTTGCACACAGTTTCAGGAGAATAGAGTAGCCTTCTTCTTGATAAATCTAGGCAACGGAACCTGGACTTGAGCATTCCGAAGCTTCTTTCGATGATGTTTCTAGTCCTGCAATGGGCATGGTTGTATGCCTTTTGTGGTTCAGTCTGTGGATTTCCAAATGGTGTCATCAACCACATCTGTAGACCATATCCTTGATCAGCTGTAATTGGAAAGTAAGTAGAAATGTGTTACTTTAGGGTGACATCAGTATACATGGCATGTGTTGTACGTCAGGTTTGTGGAGATTTTAATAGTTAATTACATTGGTGTCAATTGCGTGTTGTGTTTGAGGTTGCTGCTCAGCTTTCTATGGCCCTGACACTGACATTACGTAACTTTTTGTGACACACTGGTAGCGTAGTGCACTGCACCATATTTGCAGGGACGGGTAAAGCCACCCTGCATGGCTTTTCCTGTCCTTGTTAATTTGGCTCCTTCACACGCAGCACTTTCCATTGATGGTGCTTACATGGGTGTTGCTGTGGGTGGTTGCTGCTGTTGCTTTTGTGGCTTTTCCATTTCCCTGCATGCCTGAAGTTATCGCCGGCGGAGGCGCAGGGAACAAGAGAGAGATTTGCACTGGGTGGAATGCCATGCAGAGGGACTTTGTGCCTGGGGAGTGACTCTGGCCCACTGGTCCTTGTTAAGAGTGGTGGACATTGCAAACAAGAGCTGCGATGGCCCCTTAGGGACAGCTGTATGGAGGTGAGCCCTGACGCCATTACGTGCCTCTGTACCTGCATGGAGCGGTGGCCGTTACTGGCTCCTGTAGCGATTGGCAGAGCTTCATCCTGGGTAGGGTCTGGACCTTACCCTTGCACAGTGAGCACTGCTGGTGTGTTTGTATACTTGTGCATTGCAGTGAATGGGCCCAGAGCCCATATGCCTTTTCTATGCCCAGATAAATACCTGCCGGCCACCACGTGCCCTGACTGGTAACCCATTTGAGGGGAAGTTATACCTATTCCCCCTGTGATTGGTTTGGGACGCTGAATATCAGCAGTCACCCAGGGGGATCTGGAGGAGCCCGACTGTTGTGAGAGGCAACGTGCGCAGGAGTGCCAATATGCAACAGAAGAAGTGTGACTGCAAATTGTGAACAGCCACTTTGTGCCCACTGTGTGACGCATTGTGAAATACGTGGAAGAGGTGGTACTGATTTCACTGGTGTTTATTGCTACCATACCATCATGATAAAGCAACGTGGACGCCAGGCTGGCACCTCCCAGGAACTGGAGGATGGCACCATTGAGTAGCCGCAGTCAACTTTAGAGGAACCTGTACAGTGGCAGCTTCACAAAATATTGGAGGCCATAGCTGACATGAAGGCTACTCTCCACCAGGACATTAGCACTGTAGCGGTCGGGTTGGGCTCTTGAGGGAAGAGCACAGGAAACTCTCAGAAAGGGTAAAGGCTACTGAAACCAGCATTGCAGAACTGACTCCGACGCAGAAAGCCATAGAACAACAAATGTGAACCCTCACAGACAGAGTAAATCTATTGGAGCCTAGGGATGAGGATGCGGAGGGCCGCACCCGCAGTGATAACATCAGGGTCGTGGGTCTTCCGGAAGGGTCGGAAGGAGATGACATGGTGACTTTCCTACAAAATTGGTTTCAGAGTGTGGTGGCTCCTGAGGACCTGTCAGCTTTCTGCACTCTGGAGCGCACATATCAGGTGCCAGCGAGGGCGTAGGCTCCGGGGAGGCCTCTGCGTCCAGTGGTGGCCCGTTTGCTAATTTTCCGTGACAGGGACCTGCTCCTGCAATGGGCGTGATCTGGGGGCCCATTCATTGTGAACAATGGTAGGTTCACCCTTCTTCCGGACTACACTTTTGAAGTCCAAATGAAGCGGGCCTCCTATGTGGAGGTCTAAAAGAGCATTACGGGATGAAGGCCTCCAGTACTCTCTGATGTTCCCGGCCCAGTTGCATATCATCCTGAAGGGGAACACTAACTACTTTGACTCTCCTGGAGATGCCTGGAACTGGTTTAGGTGTGCAAGGGTGGAAAGCCGCAAGAGGGTGCATTTTCTCGTCCCTGACCGGGGCCTCGCAACCCCGCACACCGATTGAATAGCCGATCCTGCAGTAGAACCCAGAGGAAGCCATCATCATCTAAAACCGAGAAGGAGCAGGCCGAGTCTCTACAAGCCGAGGCTCTACAAGCAATGGCAGCATTGGCACAGACAGTGGAAGATGAATCTTCTAGATAATCTGCCGGCAATGAAACAGACACGTCCCATAGCGATAGCGTGAAGATGCCAGTTGTAACGCATAATACAGCAGATGATATAATTCAAATGAGTATGTTAAGCTAGAATGGTTTGTGTACCCGGAGGGGTGCTGGACTCAGAATGCCTGTCATTGTGTCTGGACTAATTATCTTATATACATGGCTGATGTGCTACGCTTGGCGTAGGTCTCTTACATTAGCCGCGCTCCCTATGCCTCTGTGACTCACAGAGGATTTTGTGTATATTGTTTTCATTTGGATGGAAGCTGGTTTGATAGTAACTGTCCTGGGGAGAGGCAGTTGGGGGGTTTTGTTAGTTAAGTGTATTTTTCCAGCCAGATATGTCACTGGAGAAGATCGTACTGAAGCGTTGTTTATCTACTTGCCATGGGTACTGCTAATAATTTAAAACTGTCTTTCATGTGAAGTGAGGGGAATGCAATCAATGTGGAGGCGTCATCAAATACATGCATATTTAGTCCGTAGAGGGGTCCAGCTTGCACTACTTCCGGAGACCCACTTGCATGCCCATGATTGAAGGGTATTACAGCGGCGAGGGCGTGCCCACGTTTTTTATCCTACTTATTTTGCATTTGCCCGGGGGGTACTGATTTGTGTGCTAACGGGAGTGCCCTTTCATTGCAAAAACCAACTTATAGACACTGAAGGCCGATATGTTGTGGTGATAGGGTAACTGGATGGGCGGGATATAGTCCTGAAAGCATTTATGCACCTAATATGGAGCGGCCTGCCTTCTTTTCAGATCTGTCCGGGAGGTTGGCACCCTTTCTTACAGGATCAGTGTTGATCGGGGGTGATTTTTATTGTGTTACAGATGTGGTCCCATATCGTTCACATGGCCCGCTTCCTGAACACACCCACTCATGAAACTGCGGAATCAAGACACAATTGGCAGATTAGATGGCGGTTGATGGATACCTGGAGGACCCAGCACCCTGAGGACCGGTACTATTCCTTTTTCTCTGCTTTGCATGAACTCCACGTCCGCCTCGATGCATTTTTGTGCTCTCCTGGTGTGCATGCCGGGGTAAAGAGTAGCAAATACCTCACAAGGACACTGTCCGATCATAACCCCCTCTTGATCTATGTACAGTGGACTCGCGCGCAAGCTGGGATACTTACTTGGCGCCTGCGCCCTGAAGCCTTAGAGGATCCAGTGTTTCACAATATAGTGTATATGGACATAACTCAAAACTTACTAGATGATGAGGGCACAGCGACATCTGCTTTAGTGGAGTTGTATGCCTTCAAAACAGCTATTAGAGGTTGCTGTATGTCGTGGAGTGGGGGACCTGAACTGCTTTTTGAAGGTAGTGCAGTAAGCTGATCAACGCCTGTGGGAAGTATAAGAGACTATCTGGACTGACCAGATGGACAGAGTTCGCTCCTGAAGGCAAAGGAAGCGGTGGCGGCACAAGTTTAACGATTGCGCAGCTTCAAAAATGAAACGTACATCACACGCACCGATGCCAAAAGAGATGAATCTGGGGCACTTTTGGCATGGTTGGCCAGTCCAAATAAGCGTGGTTCAATGATTCTAGAGCTCAGGGATCAGCGAGAGGTGGCTTGCAATACTCAACAGGGTATAAATGAGTCTTTCCTTGGATATTATGCAGCCTTATACCAAAAACAAAATTGGCCCTGTCAGAGAACGTATTAGCGGGGTTACCGGTGGCAGCTCTGCCGTCGCGTTTTGTCAGGGATCAGGCAGACATACTGGGGTGAGACATTGAGCTGCAAGTGGTGAGGGGGGCAATTAAGCATATAGTGAGGAATAAGACGTCAGGGACCGACGGACTCCCAATAGAGTTCTACCTCACCTACACTGACCAATTGTCGCCTAAATTAGTAATGCTTTATAATGACGCTAATCGACGGGGCCAGCTCCCTGTCATGATCCAAGACACAGTAATCGTCCCACTCCTTAAAGCTGGGAAACCACCCTGGGGTAAATCTGCATACCGCCCATTGTCTATGCTCAACATGGATTACCAGACCCTGAGACGTATATTGGCCACCCGCCTACTCCCCTATATGTCTACTTTAGTAAATAAGTGTCAATCCAGGTTAATCCCGACCAAGAATCCGGCTATGAATGTTCGGCAGCTATTGCAGATACTCAAAGCTGATTCTTACCGAGAGTACGAGGCCGTGATTATTGCATTGGACATTGAAGATGTATTTGATAGCCTTGAATTGCCCTATTAGTACCATGTGTTGAATACGTTCGGCCTGGAAGAAAACTATGTGAAATGTACGGGCTTGTTATATATACACACCACTGCACGAGTTGAAATGGGCAGCTTGATATCTGATATTTGTGATATCACCTGAGGCACGAGACAGGGATGCCTACTGTCCCCCCTTTAGTTTGCCTTAGCGGTAGAACCCTTTCCCACAGGTCTGCATTACCAGTGCTTAAGCGTGCGAGGGCAAATTCATCATATTGCCTTGTATGCAGATGATGACTGATGTTCCTTTACAAATACAGAGGAAACGTTGCAAGGGGTAAAAAACTGCTCCATGACCTTGGCATGGTGGGTGTCCTTTATGTGGATTGTTCGGAATCCTGTTTATTTTCAACGGTAGAGGACAGGGTGGGTCCGCAGACCACAGCTGGGGTGACATGGTAATATATATGCCTGATGTATTTAGGAACACAGATTTCTCACGCACAGAGTGGCTTGCTGGAGGGAAACATTTGCATAGCGATTATAGGTCTGAAGGGTATTTTTGATTTTGTGGGGACGCTTCCATTGTCAGTAGCTGGGCGAGTGGCCTTACTTTAAATGGTGGCCCTCCCGGGAATTTTGATTTATTTCAGGGCCCTACCAATATGGATCCCAGCGCAATTTCTTAAACAACTGAAGGCCATGTTTATAGGATTCCTGTGTGGGGTAGGTAGACAGCATGTAGCCTTGACTGCTCTGATATGTGCATGCTCAGCGGGGGGATGGGCAGTACCTGTTTTCGAAACGTATCATATAGCAGCCCAATTGCAATGGTTCATGCAGAACATGGATGATCCGTTGCGGGGCTCTGTGGAACAGAGGGATAGAGCCCCTGGCTTTCAAATACTCTCTCAAATTGTACTGAACCTACACATTCCCACAGGCTACCTCCTGGGGGAACTCAAGACAGCATGGCGGTGTTGGATAAGGAACTTGACAAGGGCAAAGATTGATGTCCCATATGTAAGTGACATCCCATTATCCATGTGTGAGGTGTTAGTTTGCGGCGGGACCAGGAGGGGACTGGCTGGTTGGCAGGCAAAGGGTCCAACTACTATCGGGGATCTGTATGAGGATGGCGTTCTCTTTCCCTTTGCTGACCTACAGGAGCGATCTGGTCAATCAGGGGGCAACTTTTAGTTGCACACAGCACTTGCTATAGCTATTCGTAGGCACTGGAAGGAGGGCCTCATGGCACCCAAAAGAGCCCTGGGATGTCAATACATAGTAACAGTGGCGTGAACCTTCAAGGCAGTTACATGCCTATACTGCCACTTGGCGCAAGAGATGCTGGTGCTCCTGACAGAATTGAGGCATAAATGGGAACAAGACGTGGGGGAGGAGATAACGGACAGGGAGTTGGGACGATATTGTAGGGGGGGCATGGAAGAGCACTAGGAATGCGCGCTTTCATTTGGTGCACTTTTACATCTTGCATAGAGCTTACCTCACACCGGCAAAACGTAAAAAATAATAACTTCATGCTGGATCAGATATGTGTCCATATTGCTGGGGGAGGGAGAGGACTTCCGCCACATGTTCTGGGGCTGCCTACAATTGACTACATATTGGAGTGCAGCAGTGACCTTATTGAACGAACTTACTGACAGAGACTTGGCGTCGGTTATGGGACCTTGTATACTACATTGGTTCCCCCACACGGCTAAGAATTAGATCACTAGTACATTTATTGATATGGGACTAATGTTGGCTAAGCACAAAATCACTTTACATTGTAAATCACAAAGGTTCCCACCACAAGTAGATGTAAGAAAGAATTCATCAAATGTGCAGAATGTGATGGAATGGTTAGGTTGCAATTGGGGAAGAGAGTGGGAACTGAGAAGGTGCTAGATGCGGCTAAAGCATGAGACACATTAGTTGCTCTTGAAGACTCCAGACAGTGGTAGCCATGAGGATCCCGTAGGTAATGCTCCAAGTTGGGAGGACTAGGCACACTCTCCCGGAAACTGCACCAGTGCAAAGTGAACAGGGCCTATGAGCAGTGTAACCTCCCAGCCATGGTGAAGTTCCCATTGCATTGTTCTCAATACCCTACTAGCGAAGCTTCAGCACTACAAACTCACACTGTGACACTTTAGAAGAGCTGAGAGTGACATGTCTGGGGGCAGGGATGGGAGGGGAGTAGTTGTAGGGGATTAGGTTAGAATTGATCGCACAATATATTTGGAACAAATGCTTGTGTATTGCAACACACTATTGGACTTTCCTTTATCTGTGCTACTCATTTTGGAGAGTGGGAGGAAGGGATTTGGCAAGAGCAGGAGGCTTATCACACAATGTTATTCATGTGTTTCCACTGTTCCTTCTGTACTATGTTGATACGCAAGCAATATTACAGGATGTATGTATATCGAATTGTTCAATTCGATAAATTTTGTCTAGAAATAATAATGAGTGAAATGATAGGTGTTGCTGTGGGTGTTCTCACATGACACACATGACACAAGACACATTTTCAAATTTGGTAGAATTCGTAAATCTGAAGATGCGTCTGAATGCTACACCACCATAGGGCTGGTGTAGCGTGGCTCAACAAGGAGAAATTTTTCATTTTTCCTTGTTCTTTTTCTTTCAATACATGCTGCATTCTACAGCACACATTTGAAGAAGGTAATGCCTGTGATTATCAATTTTGGGCAGAAAGGTGCCCCTTTGTGCACATAAACAATCTCATCATGACACAGGTATCTGTTTTTGCACAAGTTCAGGGGAGAGCACAGGCATGCTACATATCATTGTAAAGATGTGGCATTCCTGTGCTTTGGAAGTGCCACAGCGTGCCACTGCCTAAGGGCTTCCATTGCTGCGCTGCAGCACTTCCCTGTGACTCTTACCCATTTGTTTGCTTTTTTGCACACTTTCAAACATTGTGCATTGCACATCTGGGCACATTTCAATGTGTGGGTACGGATGAAGTTTATTCTGTGCAAAGGAGAGTCAGTAGCCTGGAATTGTGGTCCGACACATTTTGTTGATACAAAGTTTTGATGTCTTTTGCCCTGCATTGTCACTCATTAGGATTGACATGCCCCTGAACAGGTACGTTTGTCACATAGCGCACCAATACATGCTTCCTGTGTGTAAATGCTTTGTTCACTTATTTACACACGGATGCCCATTATAATCAGATTATTTTGCTATTTACATGCATTTCTTACAATGCACTGCACCTTTCAATAGTTAATTTGTGTTAGATGCCATGTGTGCATATGTCGTCAGTGTGACTTATTGATCTACAAAACCTTATGTAGGATATTTGTATGCATTCCTGTCTGGTGTCCCTTGGAACTTTAGGTTATGCTGCTATATGTGTATGCAGCTTTGTACTGTATGTTATGTGGTTATAGTGTATATGTGGGTCTGCATTTTCACATTGACTTCTTGCATCATTTGGACCTAAGGGCAGGTAATGTGGCAGAGTGCCAGCTATTGTTGTGGAGTATACTTGTATGTACACTAATTTGTGCTTACCTACAAGGAGCCCATTGCCATATTGTCCATTTTAGAAACGGTCCTTGATGATGCTGTTTCTGAATATGTAAGAATCATGCACACTCCCAGGGTATTTGGCAAGTACATTGATGTATAGTCCCCGATGGTCCACAATGGCCTAGACATTGATCGAGCGTGTGTGCTTTCAGTTGCTGTATAGGTGTGAAGTTGCTGCAGGTGGTACAAGCTGAACATGCGTGCAGTCCATTGCTCCAAGCACATGTGGGAATCCAGCAATAGCATAGAAGCCTTGTTTAATGTCTATCTGCTGCTGGTGTGTATTTGGGAAATGGATGTGCTGTGGTGTGAGCTGAATGATGGAATCCAAGACAGAAGGGAGGAAGGCAGAGAAAGATGCCTGTGAGACCTCTGCCACTTGTGCTGCTGTTGTTTGAAATGATCCGGAGGCCAACATGTGTAAAACCACCAGTAGCTTTGTCAATGGTGAGATGTTGGTGCCCCTTTCATTTGGAGTCTGTATCTGTGGTGTGATCTGCAGGGTCACTATAGACGCTTTCCCCAGGCGATACATTTTGATGACTTGTTCATCCTGGAGTCCGATGAGGGTGGTCCTTCTCCTGCTCTGCCTTTGTGGTAATGGTGGAGGGTGAGGTTGTGGGATTTGTTGTGGGGGTGGTTGTCGTCTTCTTGGTGCAACTCCCAGCTGCAGGATTAGTAGGTCCATGTTGCTTGCTCTGCTATAAAACAGCTCTGCTACACTTTATTTCAAGTTCTGGGGTACTTGCGTAATTTCCTGTGCGTGGGTTTATGAGGCGTAGGCTTGCAAGTGCATTTTCCCATTTGCGCGACGCATTTTGTCGATGCGTCGATACGGGGGAATGACGGAAATATGCCTGCGTCGGAAATGCATTGGTTTTTGAGTAGGAACGCCTACCTTGCACATCTTAATACTTACTCGACGCAGCCGAATCTCACGCAGCTCCATTCCGTCGCATCTCTGTTTACGTGACGCATCTCCATGGATGCGTCACCTTGTAAATTCTGTGTAAAAAAAAACACCGATGCGTCACAAAAAGTGACGTATTGGGGGCGCAAGGGGCTTGTAAATCTGCCTCTAAGTCGGATAAGACTTCAGACAAACATCTGTGTTCTCAAGCGCTACAAACATGTACTATGCCTCTCATGCTGGTACATGGTGCTAAACAACGAGAGGGGCTCTTATACTGCATCCTTGTAGCATAGTCGAACGGTGCACCGTCTTCTTATCTTTGTCTCATACCATTATTCTACCAATTATCCTCCATATAAAAATGTGTGGATTGGATATTCCAAATATTTACAAATGTGAATTAAGGAATAGAAAAAGTATACAGATATGAAAGGAAGGGTTAAACCTGGAGAATATGTGGATCCATCTACCTTACCAGTGGACTGCTCCCTTCCTTGCACTGCTCTGCGAGGTAGCTGCTGCCCCAAGCTCCCTGCTGCTGCTGACAATTTTACCCTTGGGTCAGTGGTTTGAGGCCCTCCTCCACCCACAAGCACCCACCTGTGCCTCATCACTGGTGGTCTAGTGGTAGAATGTCACTTCACTGCTGCCCTCTGTCTCACTTTTTTCTGCCTCTTTCTGCCTTTTTTCTTGGATTCTCTTTCTATCCCTTTTGCAGTGTTTTCTCCTTTTGCTTACTGATCTCTGCTGATGTGATCTGCTGCTGCCCTGCCCCCTCCAGTGCCACTTTACCGCTCCCCGTGTTTCCCACCTCCCAGCTGTCCAGCCCCCGCACAATACTTAATGCCAGCTAATGTGCGCCTGTGCCACTGCTGCACCAAAGGAAAGCCCATCTGTGCCTGTCCATGCCTGGACCGCGCCCTATACCTCGAACCTTTCACCGAAACAATGCCAGCACCATCCTCACCCTCAACACCAGATGCCACACCGCCTGCCACCTCATGTCACTGAAGGACACCCAAGGACCTTTCTCCTGGTGCAACTGCAACTGCACCCTCACCCACCTATGCATTTCAGCTTCTCCCGCTGCCCAGCTGACCAACAGCGCACCTGAGTGGTTCTGTTGCATCCTCCTCAACATGAGTTTCCTCAAAAAACCTCGCCACAGAAATCTGGGATCTCCTTGACTCCTTCTCTCCTGACCTTGCCTTCCTCACGTAAACCTTGATAAACCTTAGCTCTGGCCTGATCGCTGCCACCGCCATACCTGACTGCTACAAGATCACCCACAAGGACAGCATCAACCGATCAGGAGAAGGCACCACAATTGTCCACAAAAACTGACCACCCACTTGGACGACCCAACGACAACCATGGGTCACCTCCACTTCCTTATCCAGACGAACCACAACACCCTCTGCACGGCACCCTCATCTACAGACCTCCCGGCCCCCTCCCTCCCTTCACTGATGCCATTGTCAACTTCATCCCACCCCAGGCTCTTGCATCCTCCGACTACATCCTTCTTGGCAACCTCAACCTCCATCTGGACAACCCCAGTGACTAGAACACTGCATCCCTCCTGGAGAACCTCCCCAAAGTAAGGCTCAAGCAGCTAGTCACCTCTCCAACCCACGCTCGACCCCATCTTCTCCGCCAGCTAAAACACCACCTACAGGCACATCACTAAACTCCTTCACAAAACCCAACATACACAACTGCCCTCACCGCCCCCTACCGCCATAGCTGAAACAAGGTCACTGCAGAAAATATCACAACCTCCCTCACCGTCACCACTTTCCACTGACATCCACCGATGCTAATACCTCAGCATGCAACCTCCACTGATTGATCTCCAACTGCTCCGACAAACTAGCACCCCTCAAGAAGGCGTCTGGCAAGCAACACTCCAAGAAAGCCAGCTGGTTCAGGTACACCCTCCACGAGTCCAGGTCCACATATAGATGACACAAGAAGAGATTGAGGAACAACAAAATACCGGAAACCCATGCAACCTTCAAAGAGGCTGTCACCGCACACCACCTTCTCCTCAAAACAGCCCTCGAGGACAGAATCAACACCAACGCACACAACAGCTAAGACCTCTTCGCCATCGTCAAGGAAATTGCCAGGGCCAATAGCAAGACCACAGACGTCCTACCCTCCTAAGACCTCTGCAACAAACTCAGCACCTTCTTCCACCACAAGATCAGGCACATCTACGACAGCTTCAACACCGAAGACTCTCCCACCATGTCTGACACCACTGCACCTGACCACATATCACCCCAACAGATCCTGCTCAACTGTACCCCCTCACCTCAGATGACACACTTAAGACCATGAATAGCATGCACCCCGGAGCCCCCTCAGACCCATGCCCACACCCCTTCTTCCACAGAGCAGTCAATCCCTGAGCTTCACCACACCATCAACTGCTCCATCAAGACCACCACCTTCCCCCATGACTGGAAACATGTGGAGATCACCCCCTGCTGAAGAAGCCATCCGCCAACCCGACAGACCTCAAGAACTTCAGGACCATCTCCATGTTCCTCTTCCCAGCCAAGGCAATCGAGAATGCCATCAACACCCAACTTTCTGAGTTCATCAGAGTGCACCACATCCTAGTCATCTCCAAATCTGAACTCCGAAGCAACCACAGCACAGATACTGCACTCCTTGCTGCCACCAACGACACCCACTCCCTCCTCGACAGGGGTGAAACTGCAGCCCTCATCCTCCTGGACCTCTCGGCTGCCTTCGTCATGGTCTCCCACCGTACCCTAATCATGAGACTCCATGACGCCGACATCCGCGACAAGGCCTTGGACTGAATCCACTCCTTACTCAACGGTTGAACACAGTAAGTCAGACTGCCACCGTTCCTCTCTGAACCCACAGAAATCAGCTGCAGAGGTCCCTGAGCCCCACCCTCTTCAATGTCTACATGGTTCTGCTAGCAGCCATCATGAGAAACCATGGACTCAACATCGTCTCCTACACCGATGGAACCCCGATAATCCTATCCCTCAGCAACGAACCCACAACCGCCAGAAATAACTTTCCCAGCGGGATGAAGGCTGTTGCCACCTTGATGAAAGACAGTTGCCTCAAACTCATCTCAGATAGGACCGAAGTTCTCATCCTGGGACCCACACCTTCAGCTTGGGATGACTCCTCATGGCCCGCTGCATTGGGAACCCACCCACCCCTGCTGGAGCGGGTAGTACAAAACTTTGTATATCCCATTCTGCATGTTTATATTAATCTGAATAATCAATTAATTGTAATATTATTAATTTGTTTGAAGTGTTAACTCACCAACTATATTAACAAGAGAAATATACGTGGGAATTGCACTTTGCATGGCTATATTAATTGTGAATTAACTTGTGTACGCATATTAATAGTAGCATATTAGAATATTATATGTTATATGTTGCTTTAAGTGATGTATTTGTAATTTGTGCTTTATTCAGTGAGTATAAATCGCTCTGAGTGTTGCTTCTGCTAGATAAATACACACACATATGGGTATTAGTAAGGGGATAACATTTTATTAGTCATTTCCATCTTTTAATTACGTTTTTGTGTTTCTTTTGCTTAAGTTGACCATTTCGGCCTATACAAGATGGCTGAATGGGACGGTAAACGTGACTGCCTTGACAACACGAGGTTCTGGGTGGAGTGCGCATGCGTCACCGCCAGCAACAGTGGCCTGGACCTGACCCCGGGAGAACATGTACCCTCCAAGGTGATTCCAGGAACCCATCCAAGACTAAGAGACAATGCCCAATTTAAAAGCCAGAACAAGCAAGTTTGATGACTTCAGCTTCGACACCCTGAGAACCGCTCATCGGCAGTCGAAATTGACCAATTAGAACTCTCTAAACCCAATCTTGCTACAATTTTGTTAGTATTTTCATTATAAAAGTAGGTAGGGAAATTAGGGTAGGATCGCACGCTCGATTGCTCGCTCTTCTTTGTCGAACTTGATTTCCTGACGTTATGCTGACGGAGAGGACGGTGACACTGCTTGACAGCTGTTACCCTGAATCTATGAGAGACTGAATTGTGTTTTCAGAGTTGTTGTATGAATATGCAAAAACTATGGACGTAAGGGATTGCTATGTTTGTATGCAATTACCTGCATGTGTTATCATCACCTCTCTGTAACATATGGAATAACATGTAGTGTAATAGCTAGATTGTTTTATCAAACAGGTAAATTAGAGTATTATTTTTCAGATGTAGATACTATATTTTCACAAGTACCAGCAATTAACAAGCTAAACAAAGTAAAACCTGCAAAAGTATTAGGTGAATTTTTCTTAGAGACAAATGAACTAACGTTAGAGTATATATTTAGAAATAACTTGACTTGCAGTTTAAAGAAAGAGGAGAAGACATTTTTGGATATGGTTGAAGAAAGGAGATTGAAAATGCAAAGGAAGGTTTCAGAAGGGAAAGTGGAGAAAACGGTTTGGGATGTAGAAACGGAGAAACATTTAAGAGGAGAATCGAGTCCAACTATGGCTTTAGATTGGCCTCAGAAAGGGAAACTGTGTATAAGAAGGAATCAGACGGCATATGACAATTATTTTCTAGGGAATAGTGAGTGCCATGATACATACCGGATCATGGGAGGATGGGGATTTAAAGGTGGAAGAGATCCAGTCTTTCCAGGACTGTATTTCATTTGTGGGAACAGGGCATATTATCGTTTGCCAGACCATTGGTATGGCACATGTTATGTTGGCCTGGTTTTTCCAAAGATTTTTCACATGGATAGAGGAGAAGATGGTGTACATAGTTTAGGTAATCATTTTGCACGAAGTAAAAGAGAATCTTGGGCTGAAATTGTAGGTGACATTTTTGGAGCACTGCTACCCGCAGTGGGAATATCTCTGAATGCGAACAAAATTAGAAAACTTCCAACAGTAGTGGATCGCTTGTCAACAAGCACCGCTGGAGGATTCTTATTGGTAAATACTGAAATGGTTGCCATGCGTGCTATGGTAATGCAAAATCGACTTGCCCTTGATATTTTATTGGCAAAAGAGGGTGGAGTCTGTGGAATGCTGAAAGTTCAACATTGTTGTACTTACATTCCTGACGAAAGTAAATATTTGAACATTTATATTAAGAATATAACAGAATTGCATGACGAAATTGTACCACTGGAGGTTGAAGGTGTTTGGGAGAAGATCGGTAAAAAATAACAGCTATCAAAGACTTTGCAGGAAAACTAGGTAGTACATTTATAGGTAAGATATTATTTCCATTAACTTGTGTGATATCCTTAGTATTAATAATAAGACTAGGTTGTATTTGTTGCAGAAAGAATAAAAACCAGAAAAGAATAAAAAGAGAAAACTTAAGGAGAAGGGATAAGAAACAAGAGAGAGAATTTGAAGAAATAGAACTAGAAGAGTTAAAAGATAGCATGTATAAAACAGCAAAAAGAGAAGAAACAGGGGAAACTGAAATATGAATGAAACAAGAAATCAATTCGAAATTTCCGTAAAAAACTACAACATTTTATGTTAGCGTGGTGATATAATCACCAAAGGGGGGATTGCTGGAGCGGGAAGTACAAAATTTTGTATACCCCATTCTGCAGGTTTATATTAATCTGAATAATCAATTAATTGTAATATTATTAATTTGTTTGAAGTGTTAACTCACCAACTATATTAGCAAGAGAAATATACATGGGAATTGCACTTTGCATGGCTATATTAATTGTGAATTAATTTGTGTACGCATATTAATAGTAGAAAATTTGAATATTATATGTTATATGTTGCTTTAAGTGATGTATTTGTAATTTGTGCTTTATTCAGTGAGTATAAATCGCTCTGAGTGTTGCTTCTGCTAGATAAATACACACACATATGGGTATTAGTAAGGGGATAACATTTTATTAGTCATTTCCATCTTTTAATTACGTTTTTGTGTTTCTTTTGCTTAAGTTGACCATTTCGGCCTATACAAGATGGCTGAACAGGACGGTAAACGTGACTGCCTTGACAACACGAGGTTCTGGGTGGAGTGCGCATGCGTCACCGCCAGCAACAAGCAAGTTTGATGACTTCAGCTTCGACACCCTGAGAACCGCTCATCGCCATTCGAAATTGACCAATTAGAACTCTCTAAATCCAATCTTGCTACAATTTGGTTAATATTTTCATAATAAAAGTAGGTAGGGAAATTAGGGTAGGATCGCACGCTCGATTGCTCGCTCTACTTTGACGAACTTGATTTCCTGACGTTATGCTGACGGAGAGAACGGTGACACTGCTGGACAGCTGTTATCCTGAATCTATGAGAGACTGAATAGCGGCCTAAACTTTGAATAAAATTCTTCTTTGACTGATTGACTGAGAGGACGACTTTAGCAAGAATAGGTAAATATAATGCTCTGAAATGCTGATGATCATGATTTCTAATTTTCTTGCAAAATAATTTAGATAAAGAGTATTTGATTAATTGACAAATGTATTGTGTCAGTTATTTGAATACAAGAAATGTGGTAAGGAAGTAATGTATAGATAGACAAGCATTATTCATTAAAACCAAGTAAAACAACTAAATGATCCATCTCCTTATGAGAGGGATATCTCAGAAGCCTGAGAGCAATGTGTTTAAGGGTAAGGTAAAGGTATTACTCTCATGTCAGCGTTGGGAAAAGTATTTTCCATCAGAAAACAGATCAACCGAGTGTAAGTATATTGGTGTTATGAGCACCACCAATGAATGTATGTGAGTAAATTGAATGACGAGGTAGTTGGTCTGTGCCGAAGGGAGAATTTGACGTTCTGCGCTGCAGCAGTTTTCTGGTAGCAAGACAATGGTTTTTATTGTTATGGTTTGGTGATTATTGCTTGTAAATAGCTTATTGATAATTGGTTATTGATATTGGTTTATTTACTAACCCTCTATGTTGAGTCGTGTTGAGTGTTATGTTATTTGTACGGCTTCTGGGATGTAGGAAGTCGGAAGTTTGTAATGGTTCCGTAGTAGAGCAGAGGTAAGTGCTGTTCTCGGGAAAGACGGAAATGTTGTTATCCTGTAGGTACACAGGAGAAAACGTGTGACGATTGAAGTTGCACGACGCATTGTCTTGGTTCGATTCGGTGACATCGCCGTGTGTTGCCATTAGAGACATTTTCTGTGTGAGAGAATTGTGTATGATAGCGAAGGTTACCTGTGAAATTCTGGTCTTAGGTACCAGGGATCCAACTGGCATTCCGATAACGCTTATCACTGGAAAGGTAATAGGTATTCTCTGAGCTTGCTAGAAGGACAAAGTAGAGGGAAGTACTGCTTTGTTAACGTGTGTTATAATTCTGTAGTAGAACAGACTGTTCGCTGTTCTCGGGAAAGACAGGATTCTGTGTGAATGTACTACATTTTCTAGTGTGAAAGTGCGTAAACGAAATAGCATTTGGGTTAATTGCGAAACTCTGGGTTTATTTCTCAGGAGCATTGGGTCTCCAACTATGTGTCTTAAATACTAGAGAAACAGTTAGCTAATGCTTGTTAGAAGGATGAAGTAGAGGGATGTGCTACTTTATCAACGGAAGTAACAATTCCGTAGCAGGGCAGAGGTAAGCGCTGCTCTCGGGAAAGACGGAATTCTCGTGGGAAAGGTCTATTGCTATTCTTTGGTTAACGAAGCGGACAATGGAGATGTTTTTATGTTGTTACTAACAGAATTGTAGAAATTGAAACAAAAACTTACTGAGCAGATTTGTAAAGGAGGGGTAGTCAGGAGCAGGAGCTGCCGCAGTGACTGCTGACGTCAGAATGACCGCGCTGGGATTGGACAGTCGGTCGGAACTGTAAAATGCTCCGGATTGGTGCGTTAGTGTACGCCGCGCTAGGAGTGGAGAAATACAGGGTGACGTAAACGCTCCCTACTGGTGCGTTAGTGTGAGTCGCGCTGTGATTGCATAGAATAGCGGTACTGTTGTAAGGAGAAACTAGTGAGACACGAAAAGAAAGGAAAATGTATTACGATCCACCAGAAAAAGAGAAAAAGTCATGGTTCGGGAAAATTAAGAAGTGGTTTAAGAAAGACAAACCGGTCAAAAACTAGGGAAGGACAGTTACTTCCTCCGCCGAAAACCCATGCATCTTTAATGATTGCAAAATATGGATATCACACCTGTATTTGGTTAGACAACTGGGTTAAGTATACAAAGGAGGACGGAGTGTTAGCTTTTCCAGAACATGGTTCATTTAATTTGTCCGTTTTGAGAAATATGAGAGAGAAAATGATGAATTTAGAACCGAGACCTAGACCGACTCAATTTGAAGCTTTGACGGAATGGGAAGACGAAATGCATGACCGAGAAAGACAGAGAAATGGTAGAGGATATAGGTACTTGTTTGGCAGATCGTACGGACATGAGACGCATGATGATCGAATGAGAAGGTGGCGGAATGCAGGTATGACTGATGGTTTGTTTCCCGTAAGAACTGCAGGAGAGCATGAAGGACGAAAGTGTGTAGAAAAGAGGCATAATGTAGAATCGAGAGGGTGTGGAATGAATGAATCCGAGGATGATGTTCTAGATGATATGTTCTAAAGGAATCCACCACCATACCGACCAGAACCAGAAATATTAACTCCAAGTGCCCCAATGAAAGAAACAGTACGAATCATAAAATCGGAACCAGAGTTCCAAGATTTAGGAAGAAACAATCCTACTAGAGAGGTAGAAAAGAAGTCTGGAGGAAAATTAGATGGAGAAAATTCAGCAGAATTAGCCAAAACAACCCTAGAATTAACGGAGAAAATAAGAGAATTGACTAAGAATCTGGAAGCGGTAACTGTACCAGTAACGATAGGTCCAGTAATGCCTATTTTTGATAAGCAAAAAGAGAGTGAACATTGTTTACCAGTCCCTTATAAAAGTAATAAACCAGTTGAACAACCAAAAGTGAGTCAGAGTGAGAATCCATGGAGCCAGACTATGAGTATGATTGAACCGAATTTTCAAACAACCCGTTTGTAGGTCAGAACTGTGCAGAGAAACGTATGACAATGATAGAGACCATGTCAGAAACACAAAAAGATTTGGGACAAGGAAATGTAGAGAAGCCAGTAGGACCATCCACAGAGGAGTTGAGTGAATTGTTGAGAAGCTTGCAAAAACAAGACAAGGAATCTCAGTTAATAGATGTAGCTAAATTGCGAATGGTACTGGAAGAATTATTAGTAGGAACTATTCCGACAGAGAAGTTAAAAACGTACCAAGATGAGGAATTGTTATTTCTGTGCAAAAGCGTAACATGGAGAGCGAAAAATCTTCATGAAAGATTAGGAGAAGTGGCAAATGAAATGGGTATTGATATTGAAAAGGTAAAAGCCTTACAGAAACCCTATCGAGTAGATTTCACTGAAAAAGACATTGAAAACATGAATACTACAGGACGAATAGATCAGATTAAGGATATAATTATTTTATTGAGAAAATGGGGAGACGTGGACAAATGGAAGAGCAGATGGTATCGTAAGCGAGACGAAGTTTCAGACAAAACATTTTCAGCCTATCCAATGAGAGAAAAGAGAAAGTTGTGACAGAATGCCCTATGAGAGAGATTCCAGGAGGAGGATATGTTCATGTCCCATGGACTAGACAGGATATTTTGTCATTTACGAATGACTTCCCTCGACTGCGTGAAAAGCCCGTCGAGTGGTATAGACAGGTAGACAGATTTGTGAAATTATCCAAAGTATTGTGGATTGATTTGAATAGCCTGATGGACATAATTGTACCAGCTGATTTATGTACAGAATGCAAAATAGTAATACATTGGCCAACCCAGGAATACCCAAGGGACCCTAAGGCAGGAGCTCCGGACGCTGAGGTAATGAAGAAATATGAACAGGTTATGGCATTTTTGAAGAACAAAGTACCCCCTAAGGAGACAGATTGGGTGAAAATTGACAGAACACATCAGGAAAGCAAAGAATCAGTACATGCCTATTATGAGAGGTTAATTTTAGCCTTTAAACAATTCAGTGGAGATGAGAATTTGAGTGACAAGGATTTGAGTCATTTCGTATACAGGTTTGTATATGGTCTTCGTCCAGAAATTAGTGAAATGATAAAACAGCATACGGTAGATTGGCAAAACAAAAAAATAGATGAAGTATTGAGACATGCTAAATATTTCAGTGATGAAATTGAAGCAAAACAGCGAAAACTAAAAGAGAAGGCAATGTGGGCACAGGTAAAAGTAGCAGAGAGACAAGAAGCACAATTAGTGGAACAAGCAGGGTCAAAACCGAGATTTAATCCTGGGAAAAATAAAGGGAATATTGAGGAAGCTAAAAAGAAATTTCCGTGTCATAATTGCGGTAGGATAGGGCATTGGAAATCCGAGTGTAAAAATCCACCAAGTACTAATGATGAAAATTCATCCTTGAATCCACAGGTGCAGAATGAGGTGAGTGGTCAACAGCAACGACAGCAGCAGGGTGTAACACAACAGAATCAGGTACATAAACCACCTTTTCCACAGAACAAAAATTGCCAGAAGTATAGTAAGGAGAATGGATTCTACAACGAAGAACAGGTAAATAAGCCACAACGCGCTAGCGCTGCTTCGCAGTATTGGCTGCAACGTGATGAAAGCGGTTCAGAAGAGGGTTACTGACGGTGCCGAAGGGAGGAAGAAGGGTGCGTACTTGGCGCAACTCTAGAAGTAGACCAGACAGGCCCATTTGTAGATGGAAAAGTTAATAATGAAAATATTACTTTCCTAGTTGATACTGGTGCTACTCGATCAACTGTTCGATCAGCTCATGTTAAGAATCTTCCTCTCTCGGATGAAACGATCCAAGTAGTCGGGTCTCCAACAGACAGATTAAAACTTACCTTACAGAACCAGTGAAAGTTAGTATAGGGAAAT
This sequence comes from Triturus cristatus, assembly GCF_964204655.1. NCBI lineage: Eukaryota > Metazoa > Chordata > Amphibia > Caudata > Salamandridae > Triturus > Triturus cristatus. The sequence goes on from NC_140591.1 coordinate 823,693,561, forward strand.
TTTCGGAAATGCACAGATTCGTAGTGTGTGACACTAGTCCTGTGAACTTGTTAGGTAGGGATTTATTGTGCAAGATGAATTGCACTATATTTTGTACTCCAGATGGAATAGCCTTTGAAACACCAGGTGACGATGTGTTGTATAAAATGACACTGGCAAACAGAGAGAAAGAGGTTACAGGAACATATGCTGTATTCAACCCTGACGAACTAACAAAAGAATTGAAACAATCAGTAAAAGCAGAAGTTTGGGACTTCACAGGAGAAGATGTAGGATTGATGAGGAATATAGATCCAGTAAAGATAACTGTAAAAGAAGGAGTAAGTTATCCAAATGTCCCACAATATAAATTGACTCCTGAAATAATCGAAGGAGTTACTCCTGTGATTGAGAAAATGATAAGGCAAGGAATATTGAGAGAAATAATGAGTAGCCCATGTAATTCACCGATAATGGGACTGAAAAAGCCTAGTGGGAAGTTCAGAATAGTGCAAGATCTGAGAAAGATAAACAAAATTGTTGTACCATGTTGTCCTATTGTACCGAATCCATCTGTGATTTTATATCAGATTCCTCATGACGCAGAGTGGTACAGAGTGATTGATTTGTGCCATGCATTCTTTTCCATCCCATTACACCATGACAGCCAGCAAAGTTTTGCATTTAGTTTCGGCAAGCGTATTTTGGCGTGGTGCCGAATTCCACAGGGGTATATAGAGAGCCCCTCAATATTTAATCAGCTATTGAAAAGTCTTTGGAGAGTCTGAAAATGCCTGAAAATTCAGTACTAGTCCAATATATCGATGACCTACTTGTGGCATCAAAAACTCGTGAAGCTTTTGAGGTAGACACGGTAGCTTTGTTAAATCATTTGGCAGATGGAGGACTAAAGGTGTCACCATCAAAATTACAATTTTGTAAAAGAGAAGTCCAATATTTGGGACACAGCATTGAGAAAGGACACATGAAAATAACCATAGATAGAATCAGGATCATAAAAATAATGAGTCCACCAATGACCCAAAGAGAAGTGAGAATGTTTCTGGGAATGGTTGGATATTGTCGTCAATGGATAGGAAGTTTTTCCTTGATTGCAAAACCTTTGGTACGACTGACAAGAAGCGATGTGAGAGATCTAATTGATCTGAACAAAGAGGTGTTGGCAGCATTCAAGAAATTAAGAGAAGGATTGTTTGAAGCGCCTGCATTGGGTATGCCTGATTATGATAAGGAGTTCGAGTTGTATTGCAGTGAGAGAAATGGATGTGCACTCTCTGTTCTAGTACAGAAGCATGGGAAACTGAGGAAACCAATTGCATATTTTTCATCCATGTTGGACCCAGGAGCTGTAGCCCTTCCTGGGTGTCTGAAAACAGTAGCTGCTAAATGTCGAAGTTTGGAACAGAGTGAAGGAATTGTGATGGGGTATCCTGTGAAAGTGTTTGTGCCTCATGATGTGGCGATTCTTTTAACAAGGAGTCGTACTCAGTATATGACGCACAGCCGACTGACTAAGTATGAAAAGGTCATTTTGGGCGCAACAAATGTGAGTCTTGTGAGATGCGTGAATCTGAATCCTTCAACATTGTTGCCTGATGTGGAGCATGTCGTTTTTCATCAGAAATTTTTTTTTTGGACTGTAGAAAATTGATTCAAAATGTCATTTGGATTGTGCCTCATATTGAAGAACTACTTTTTAAAGCCTCAATGTGACCAAAATTGCCATTGTTACAGACTTTTTATCCTACCAAGATGCTTCTATTTCGACCAATTTCAGGCATTAAAATGACTCAAAACACACTTATTTTATTCCGAAGAGTTCTAATTCACATGCAGTAGTCCTTTACAGTCAAATAATTAAACATTAAAAAACTTACCATTTCTGACCATCTGAAGAAAGCTCGACAGGTCACGGATCATCGTTTTTCATCAGAAATCAGATTTTTTGGACTGTAGAAAAATTAATTCAAAATGTCATTTGGATTGTGCCTCATGTTGAATAACACCTTTTTAAAGCCTGAAAGTGACCAAAACTGCCATTTTTACAGACTTTTTCTCCTACTCAGAAGTTTCTATTTCAACCAAGTTCAGTCGTTAAAATGACTCTAAACACACTTATTTTAATCCCAAGAGTTCTAATTCACATGCAGTAGTCATTTACAGTCAAATAATTAAACATTAAAAAATTTCCATTTCTGACCATCTGAAGAAAGTTCGACAGGACACGGATCATCGTTTTTCATCAGAAAATTGATTTTTTGGACTGTAGAAAAATTGATTCAAAATGTCAATTGCATTGTGCCTCAGGTTGAATAACTTCTTTTTAAGCCTAAATGTGACCAAAATTGCCATTTTTACAGACTTTTTCTCCTACTCAGAAGCTTCTATTTCAACCAATTTCAGGCATTAAAAGGACTCTAAACACACTGATTTTAGTTCCAAGAGTTCTAATTCACATGCAATAGTCATTTACAGTCAAAAAATTTAAACATACAAAAATGACCATTTCTGACCATCTGGAGAAAGTTCGCATGTCACGGGTCATCGTTTTTCATCAGAAAACTGTTTTATTGGACTGTAGAAAAATTGATTCAAAATGTCATTTGGATTGTGCCTCATGTTGAATAACTACTTTTTAAAGCCTCAATGTGACCAAATTGCCATTTTTACAGACTTTTTCTCCTACTCAGAAGTTTCTATTTCAACCAATTTTAGGCATTAAAATGACTCTAAAAACACTTATTTTAGTTCCAAGAGTTCTAATTCACATACAATAGTCATTTCCAGTAAAAAAACTTAAACATTAAAAAATTACCATTTCTGACCATCTGGAGAAGGTTCGACAGGTCACGGGTCATCGTTTTTCATCAGAAAATTGATTTTTTGGACTGTAGAAAAATTGATTCAAAATGTCATTTGCATTGTGCCTCATGTTGAATAACTTTTTTTTAAGCCTCAATGTGACCAAAATTGCCATTTTTACAGACTTTCTATCCTACTCAGAATCTTCTATTTCGACCAATTTCTGGCATTAAATTGACTCTAAACACACTTATTTTAGTCCCAAGAGGGATAATTCACATTCAATAGTGATTTACAGTCAAAAAATTAAACATTAAAAAATTACCATTTCTGACCATCTGGAGAAAGTTCGACAGGTCACAGGTCATTGTTTTTCATCGGAAAATTTATTTTTTGGACTGTAGAAAATTGATTCAAAATGTCATTTGGATTGTGCCTCATGTTGAAGAACTACTTTTTAAAGCCTCAATGTGACCAAAATTGCCATTTTTACAGACTTTTTATCCTACCAAGATGCTTCTATTACGACCGATTTCAGGCATTAAAATGACTCTAAACACACCTATTTTAGTCCCAAGAGTTCTAATTCACATGCAGTAGTCATTTAAAGTCAAAAAAACGTAAACATTAAAAAACTTACCATTTCTGACCATCTGGAGAAGGTTCGATAGGTCACGGGGTTATCGTTTTTCATCAGAAAATTGATTTTTTGGACTCTAGAATAATTAATTCAAAATAACATTTGGATTTTGCCGCATGTTGAATAATTACTTTTTAAAGCCTCAATGTGACCAAAATTGCCATTTTTACAGACTTTCTATCCTACTCAGAAGCTTCTATTTCGACCAATTTCAGGCATTAAATTGACTCTAAACACACTTATTTTAGTCCCAAGAGGGATAATTCACATTCAATAGTGATTTACAGTAAAAAAAAAACTTTAACATTAAAAAATTACCATTTCTGACCATCTGGAGAAAGTTCGACAGGTCACGGATCATCGTTTTTCATCAGAAAATTTATTTCTTGGACTGTAGAAAATTGATTCAAAATGTCATTTGGTTTGTGCCTCATGTTGAAGAACTACTTTTTAAAGCCTCAATGTGACCAAATTGCCATTTTTACAGACTTTTTATCCTACCAAGATGCTTCTATTACGACCGATTTCAGGGATTAAAATGACTCAAAACACACGTATTTTAGTCCCAAGAGTTCTAGATCACATGCAGTAGTCATTTAAAGTAAAAAAACTTAAACATTTAAAAATTACCATTTCTGACCAGCTGGAGAAGGTTCGATAGGTCACGGGGTCATCGTTTTTCATCAGAAAATTGATTTTTTGGACTCTAGAAAAATTCATTCAAAATGACATTTGGATTTTGCCTCATGTTGAATAATTCCTTTTTAAAGCCTCAATGTGACCAAAATTGCCATTTTTACAGACTTTTTCTCCTACTCAGAAGCTTTGATTTCTTCAAATTTCAGTCATTAAAATGACTCTAAACACATTTATTTTAGTCCCAAGAGTTCTAATTCACATGCAGTAGTCATTTACAGTCAAATAATTAAACATTTAAAAATTACCATTTCTGACCATCTGAAGAAAGTTCGACAGGACATGGATCATCGTTTTTCATCAGAAAATTGATTTTTTGGACTGTAGACAAATTGATTCAAAATGTCATTTGCATTGTGCCTCACGTTGAATAACTTCTTTTTATGCCTCAATGTGACCAAAATTGCCATTTTTACAGAATTTTTCTCCTACTCAGAAGCTTCTATTTCGACCAATTTCAGGCATTAAAATGACTCTAAACACACTGATTTTAGTTCCAAGAGTTCTAATTCACATGCAATAGTCATTTACAGTCAAAAAACTTAAACATAAAAAAATGACCAATTCTGACCATCTGGAGAAAGTTTGACATGTCACGGGTCATCGTTTTTCATCAGAAAACTGTTTTTTTGGACTGCAGAAAAATTGATTCAAAATGTCATTTGGATTGTGCCTCATGTTGAATAACTACTTTTTAAAGCCTCAATGTGACCAAAATTGCCATTTTTACAAACTTTTTTTCCTACTCAGAAGTTTCTATTTCAACCAATTTCAGTCATTAAAATTACTCTAAACACACTTATTTTAGTTCCAAGAGTTCTAATTCACATGCAATAGTCATTTACAGTCAAAAAATTAAACATTAAAAACATGCCATTTCTGACCATCTGGAGAAAGTTCGACAGGTCACAGGTCATCGTTCTTCATCAGAAAATTGCTTTTTTGGACTGTAGAAAAATTGATTCAAAATGTCATTTGGATTGTGCCTCATGTTGAATAACTACTTTTTAAAGCCTCAATGTGACCAAAATTGCCATTTTTACAGACTTTTTCTCCTACTCAGAAGCTTCTACTTCAACCAATTTCAGGTATTAAAATGACTCTAAACACACTTATTTTAGTCCCAAGAGTGACAATTCACATTCAACAGTCATTTACAGTCAAAAAATTAAACATAAAAAAATTACCATTTCTGACCATCTGGACAATGTTCCGACAGGTCGTTTTTCATCAGAAAACTGTTTTTTTGGACTGTAGAAAAATTTATTCAAAATGTCATTTGGATTGTGCCTCATGTTGAATAACTACTTTTTAAAGCCTCAAAGTGACCAAAATTGCCATTTTAACATACTTTTTCTCCCACTCAGAAGCTTCTATTTCGACCAATTTCAGGCATTAAAATGATTCTAAACACACCTATTTTAGTTCCAAGAGTTCTAATTCACATACAATAGTCATTTCCAGTCAAAAAACGTAAACATTAAAAAATTACCATTTCTGACCATCTGGAGAAAGTTCGACAGGTCACAGGTCATCGTTTTGCATCAGAAAATGTATTTTTTGGACTGTAGAAAATTGATTCAAAATGTCATTTGGATTGTGCCTCATGTTGAAGAACTACTTTTTAAGGCCTCAATGTGACCAAAATTGCCATATTTACAGACTTTTTATCCTACCAAGATGCTTCTATTTCGACCAATTTCAGGCATTAAATGACTCAAAACACACTTATTTTATTCCCAAGAGTTCTAATTCACATGCAGTAGTCCTTTACAGTCAAATAGTTAAACATTAAAAAACTTACCATTTCTGACCATCTGAAGAAAGCTCGACAGGTCACGGATCATCGTTTTTCATCAGAAAACAGATTTTTTGGACTGTAAAAAATTGATTCAAAATGTCATTTGGATTGTGCCTCATGTTGAATAACACCTTTTTAAAGCCTGAAAGTGACCAAAATTGCCATTTTTACAGACTTTTTCTCCTACTCAGAAGTTTCTATTTCAACCAAGTTCAGTCATTAAAATGACTCTAAACACACATATTTTAGTCCCAAGAGTTCTAATTCACATGCAGTAGTCATTTACAGTCAAATAATTAAACATTAAAAAATTACCATTTCTGACCATCTGAAGAAAGTTCGACAGGACACGGATCATCGTTTTTCATCTGAAAATTTATTTCTTGGACTGTTGAAAATTGATTCAAAATGTCATTTGGATTGTGCCTCATGTTGAAGAACTACTTTTTAAAGCCTCAATCTGACCAAAATTGCCATTTTTACAGACTTTTTATCCTACCAAGATGCTTCTATTACGACCGATTTCAGGCATTAAAATGACTCAAAACACACTTATTTTAGTCCCAAGAGTTCTAGATCACATGCAGTAGTCATTTAAAGTAAAAAAACTTAAACATTTAAAAATTACCATGTCTGACCAGCTGGAGAAGGTTCGATAGGTCACGGGGTCATCGTTTTTCATCAGAAAATTGATTTTTTGGACTCTAGAAAAATTCATTCAAAATGACATTTGTATTTTGCCTCATGTTGAATAATTACTTTTTAAAGCCTCAATGTGACCAAAATTGCCATTTTTACAGACTTTTTCTCCTACTCAGAAGCTTCGATTTCGTCAAATTTCAGTCATTAAAATGACTCTAAACACATTTATTTTAGTCCCAAGAGTTCTAATTCACATGCAGTAGTCATTTACAGTCAAATAATTAAACATTTAAAAATGACCATTTCTGACCATCTGAAGAAAGTTCGACAGGACATGGATCATCGTTTTTATCAGAAAATTTATTTTTTGGACTGTAGACAAATTGATTCAAAATGTCATTTGCATTGTGCCTCATGTTGAATAACTTCTTTTTATGCCTCAATGTGACCAAAATTGCCATTTTTACAGAATTTTTCTCCTACTCAGAAACTTCTATTTCGACCAATTTCAGGCATTAAAATGACTCTAAACACACTTATTTTAGTCCCAAGAGAGATAATTCACATTCAATAGTGATTTACAGTCAAAAAATTTAACATTAAAAAAACTTACCATTTCTGACCATCTGGAGAAAGTTCGACAGGTAACAGGTCATCGTTTTTCATGAGGAAATGTTTATTTTTTGGACTGTAGAAAATTGATTCAAAATGTCATTTGGATTGTGCCTCATGTTGAATAACTACTTTTTAAAGACTCAAAGTGACCAAAATTGCCATTTTAACATACTTTTTCTCCCACTCAGAAGCTTCTATTTCGACCAATTTCAGGCATTAAAATGACTTTAAACACACTTATTTTAGTCCCAAGAGTGATAATTCACATTCAACAGTCATTTACAGTCAAAAAATGTAACATAAAAAAATTACCATTTCTGACCATCTGGACAATGTTCGACAGGTCGTTTTTCATCAGAAAACTGTTTTTTTGGACTGTAGAAAAATTGATTCAAAATGTCATTTGGATTGTGTCTCATGTTGAATAACTACTTTTTAAAGACTCAAAGTGACCAAAATTGCCATTTTAACATACTTTTTCTCCCACTCAGAAGCTTCTATTTCGACCAATTTCAGGCATTAAAATGACTTTAAACACACTTATTTTAGTTCCAAGAGTTCTAATTCACATGCAATAGTCATTTACAGTCAAAAAAATTAAACATTAAAAAATTACCATTTCTGACCATCTGGAGAAAGTTCGAGAGGTCACAGGTCATCGTTTTTCATCAGAAAATTGATTCTTTAGACTCTAGAAAAATTCATTCAAAATGACATTTGGATTTTGCCTCATGTTGAATAATTAATTTTTAAAGCCTCAATGTGACCAAAATTGCCATTTTTTCAGACTTTTTCTCCTACTCAGAAGCTTCGATTTCATCAAATTTCAGTCATTAAAATGATTCTAATCACACTCATTTTAGTTCCAAGAGTTCTAATTCACATATAATAGTCATTTCCAGTCAAAAAATTTAAACAATAAAAAATTACCATTTCTGACCATCTGGAGAAAGTTCGACAGGTCACAGGTCATCGTTTTTCATCAGAAAATTGATTTTTTGGACTGTCGAAAAATTGATTCAAAATGTCATTTGCATTGTGCCTCATGTTGAATAACTTTTTTTTAAGCCTCAATGTGACCAAAATTGCCATTTTTACAGACTTTCTCTCCTACTCAGAAGCTTCTATTTCGACCAATTTCAGGCATTAAATTGACTCTAAACACACTTATTTTAGTCCCAAGAGGGATAATTCACATTCAATAGTGATTTACAGTAAAAAAAACTTTAACATTAAAAAATTACCATTTCTGACCATCTCGAGAAAGTTTGACAGGTCACAGGTCATCGTTTTGCATCAGAAAATGTATTTTTTGGACTGTAGAAAAGTGATTCAAAATGTCATTTGGATTGTGCCTCATGTTGAATAACTACGTTTTAAAGCCTCAATGTGACCAAAATTGCTATTTTTACAGACTTTTTCTCCTACTCAGAAGTTTCTATTTCAACCAATTTCAGGCATTAAAATGACTCTAAACACACTTATTTTAGTTCCAAGAGTTCTAATTCACATGCAATTGTCATTTACAGTCAAAAAATTAAACATTAAAAAATTACCATTTCTGACCATCTGGAGACAGTTCGACAAGTCACGGGTCATCGTTTTTCATCAGAAAATTGATTTTTCGGACTGTAGAAAATTGATTCAAAATGTCATTTGAATTGTGCCTCATGTTGAAGAACTACTTTTTAAAGCCTCAATGTTACCAAAATTGCCATATTTACAGACTTTTTATCCTTCCAAGATGCTTCTATTTCGACCAATTTCAGGCATTAAAATGACTCAAAACACACTTATTTTATTCCCAAGAGTTCTAATTCACATGCAGTAGTCCTTTACAGTCAAATAATTAAACATTAAAAAACTTACCATTTCTGACCATCTGAAGAAAGTTCGACAGGACACGTATCATCATTCTTCATCAGAAAATTGATTTTCTGGACTCTAGAAAAATTGATTCAAAATGTCATTTGGATTGTGCCTCATGTTGAATAACTTCTTTTTAAGCCTTAATGTGACCAAAATTGCCATTTTTACAGACTTTTTCTCCTACTCAGAAGCGTTTTTTTTTAACCAATTTCAGGCATTAAAATGACTCTAAACAAACTGATTTTAGTTCCAAGAGTTCTAATTCACATGCAATAGTCATTTACAGTCAAAAACATGAATATTAAAAAATTACCATTTCTGACAATCTGGAGAAAGTTCGACATGTCACTGGTGATTGTTTTTCATCAGAAAATTGATTTTTTGGACTGTAGAAAAATTGATTCAAAATGTCATTTGGATTGTGCCTCATGTTGAATAACTACGTTTTAAAGCCTCAATGTGACCAAAATTGCTATTTTTACAGACTTTTTCTCCTACTCAGAAGTTTCTATTTCAACCAATTTCAGGCATTAAAATGACTCTAAACACACTTATTTTAGTTCCAAGAGTTCTAATTCACATGCAATTGTCATTTACAGTCAAAAAATTAAACATTAAAAACCTACCATTTCTGACCATCTGGAGAAAGTTCGACAGGTCACAGGTCATCGTTTTTCTTCAGAAAACTGTTTTTCTGGAGTGTAGAAAAATTGATTCAAAATGTCATTTGGATTGTGCCTCATGTTGAATAACTACTTTTTAAAGCCTCAAAGTGACCAAAATTGCCATTTTAACATACTTTTTCTCCCACTCAGAAGCTTCTATTTCGACCAATTTCAGTCATTAAAATGACTTTAAACACACTTATTTTAGTTCCAAGAGTTCTAATTCACATGCAATAGTCATTTACAGTCAAAAAAATTAAACATTAAAAAATTACCATTTCTGACCATCTGGAGAAAGTTCGATAGGTTTCGGGGTCATCGTTTTTCATCAGAAAATTGATTTTTTGGACTCTAGAAAATTTCATTCAAAATGACATTTGGATTTTGCCTCATGTTAAATAATTACTTTTTAAAGCCTCAATGTGACCAAAATTGCCATTTTTACAGACTTTTTCTCCTACTCAGAAGCTTCGATTTCGTACAATTTCAGTCATTAAAATGACTCTAAACACACTTATTTTAGTTCCAAGAGTTCTAATTCACATACAATAGGCATTTCCAGTCAAAAAATTTAAACATACAAAAATGATCATTTCTGACCATCTGGAGAAAGTTTGACATGTCACGGGTCATCGTCTTTCATCAGAAAACTGTTTTTTTGGACTGTAGAAAAATTGATTCAAAATGTCATTTGGATTGTGCCTCATGTTGAATAACTACTTTTTAAAGCCTCAATGTGACCAAAATTGCCATTTTTACAGACTTTTTCTCCTACTCAGAAGCTTCTACTTCAACCAATTTCAGGTATTAAAATGACTCTAAACACACTTATTTTAGTCCCAAGAGTGATAATTCACATTCAACAGTCATTTACAGTCAAAAAATTAAACATAAAAAAATAACCATTTCTGACCATCTGGACAATGTTCGACAGGTCACGGGTCATCGTTTTTCATCAGAAAACAGTTTTTTGGACTGTAGAAAAATTGATTCAAAATGTCATTTGGATTGTGCCTCATGTTGAATAACTACTTTTTAAAGACTCAAAGTGACCAAAATTGCCATTTTAACATACTTTCTCTCCCACTCAGAAGCTTCTATTTCGACCAATTTCAGGCATTAAAATGACTTTAAACACACTTATTTTAGTTCCAAGAGTTCTAATTCACATGCAATAGTCATTTACAGTCAAAAAAATTAAACATTAAAAAATTACCATTTCTGACCATCTGGAGAAAGTTCGAGAGGTCACAGATCATCGTTTTTCATCAGAAAATTGATTCTTTAGACTCTAGAAAAATTCATTCAAAATGACATTTGGATTTTGCCTCATGTTGAATAATTAATTTTTAAAGCCTCAATTTGACTAAAATTGCCATTTTTTCAGACTTTTTCTCCTACTCAGAAGCTTCGATTTCATCAAATTTCAGTCATTAAAATGATTCTAAACACACTTATTTTAGTTCCAAGAGTTCTAATTCACATATAATAGTCATTTCCAGTCAAAAAACTTAAACATTAAAAAATTACCATTTGTGACCATCTGGAGAAAGTTCGACAGGTCACGGGTCATCGTTTTTCATCAGAAAATTGATTTTTTGGACTGTAGAAAAATTGATTCAAAATGTCATTTGCATTGTGCCTCATGTTGAATAACTTTTTTTTAAGCTTCAATGTGACCAAAATTGCCATTTTTACAGACTTTCTATCCTATTTAGAAGCTTCTATTTCGACCAATTTCAGGCATTAAATTGACTCTAAACACACGTATTTTAGTCCCAAGAGGGATAATTCACATTCAATAGTGATTTACTGTCAAAAAATTAAACATTAAAAAATTACCATTTCTGACCATCTGGAGAAAGTTCGACAGGTCACAGGTCATCGTTTTTAATCAGAAAATGTATTTTTTGGACTTGTGAAAATTCATTCAAAATGTCATTTGGATTGTGCCTCATGTTGAAGAACTACTTTTTAAAGCCTCAATGTGACAAAAATTGCCATTTTTACAGACTTTTCTCCTACTCAGAAGCTTCGATTTCATCAAATTTCAGTCATTAAAATGACTCTAAACACACTTATTTTAGTCCCAAAAGTTCTAATTCACATGCAGTAGTCATTTCCAGTCAAATAATTAAACATTAAAAAATTACCATTTCTAACCATCTGAAGAAAGTTCGACAGGACACGTATCATCGTTCTTCATCAGAAAATTGATTTTTTGGACTGTAGAAAAATTGATTCAAAATGTCATTTGGATTGTGCCTCATGTTGAATAACTTCTTTTTAAGCCTTAATGTGACCAAAATTGCAATTTTTACAGACTTTTTCTCCTACTCAGAAACTTCTATTTCAACCAATTTGAGGTATTAAAATGACTCTAAACACCCTTATTTTAGTCCCAAGAGTGATAATTCACATTCAACAGTCATTTACAGTCAAAAAATTAAACATTAAAAAATTACCATATTTGACCATCTGGAGAAAGTTTGACAGGTCACAGATCATCGTTTTTCATCAGAAAATGTATTTTTTGGACTGTAGAAAATTGATTCAAAATGTAATTTGGATTGTGCCTCATGTTGAAGAACTACTTTTTAAAGCATCAATGTCACTAAAATTGCCATATTTACAGACTTTTTCTCCTACTCAGAAGCTTCGATTTCATCAAATTTCAGTCATTAAAATGACTCTAAACACAATAATTTTAGTCCCAAGAGATCTAATTCACATGCAGTAGTCATGTACAGTCAAATAATTAAACATTAAAAAATTACCATTTCTGACAATCTGGAGAAAGTTCGACAGGTCACGGATCATCGGTTTTCATCAGAGAATTTTTTTTTGGACTGTAGAAAAATTGATTCAAAATGTCATTTGCATTGTGCCTCATGTTGAATAACTTCTTTTTAAGCCTCAATGTGACCAAAATTGCCATTTTTACAGACTTTTTCTCCTACTCAGAAGCGTTTTTTTCCCACCAATTTCAGGCACTAAAATGACTCTAAACACACTGATTTTAGTTCCAAGAGTTCTAATTCACATGCAATAGTCATTTACAGTCAAAAAAATTAAACATTAAAAAATTACCATTTCTGACCATCTGGAGAAAGTTCGAGAGGTCACAGATCATCGTTTTTCATCAGAAAATTGATTCTTTAGACTCTAGAAAAATTCATTCAAAATGACATTTGGATTTTGCCTCATGTTGAATAATTAATTTTTAAAGCCTCAATTTGACCAAAATTGCCATTTTTTCAGACTTTTTCTCCTACTCAGAAGCTTCGATTTCATCAAATTTCAGTCATTAAAATGATTCTAAACACACTTATTTTAGTTCCAAGAGTTCTAATTCACATATAATAGTCATTTACAGTCAAAAAATTAAACATTAAAAACCTACCATTTCTGACCATCTGGAGAAAGTTCGACAGGTCACAGGTCATCGTTCTTCATCAGAAAATTGCTTTTTTGGACAGTAGAAAAATTGATTCAAAATGTCATTTGGATTGTGCCTCATGTTGAATAACTACTTTTTAAATCCTCAATGTGACCAAAATTGCCATTTTTACAGACTTTTTCTCCAACTCAGAAGCTTGTATTTCAACCAATTTCAGGTATTAAAATGACTCTAAAACACTTATTTAAGTCCCAAGAGTGATAATTCACATTCAACAGTCATTTACAGTCAAAAAATTAAACATAAAAAAATTACCATTTCTGACCATCTGGACAATGTTCGACAGGTCGTTTTTCATCAGAAAACTGTTTTTTTGGACTGTAGAAAAATTGATTCAAAATGTCATTTGGATTGTGCCTCATGTTGAATAACTACTTTTTAAAGCCTCAAAGAGACCAAAATTTCCATTTTAACATACTTTTTCTCCCACTCAGAAGCTTCTATTTCGACCAATTTCAGGCATTAACATGACTTTAACCACACTTATTTTAGTTCCAAGAGTTCTAATTCACATGCAATAGTCATTTACAGTCAAAAAAATTAAACATTAAAAAATTACCATTTCTGACCATCTGGACAATGTTCGACAGGTTGTTTTTCATCAGAAAACTGTTTTTTTGGACTCTAGAAAATTTCATTCAAAATGACATTTGGATTTTGCCTCATGTTGTATAATTACTTTTTAAAGCCTCAATGTGACCAAAATTGCCATTTTTACAGACTTTTTCTCCTACTCAGAAGCTTCGATTTCGTCAAATTTCAGTCATTAAAATGACTCTAAACACACTTATTTTAGTCCCAAGAGTTCTAATTCACATGCAGTAGTCATTTACAGACAAATAATTAAATATTAAAAAAATACAATTTCTGACAATCTGGAGAAAGTTCGACAGGTCACTGGTGATCGTTTTTCATCAAAAAATGGATTTTTTGGACTGTAGAAAAATTGATTCAAAATGTCATTTGGATTGTGCCTCATGTTGAATAACTACCTTTTAAAGCCTTAATGTAACCCAAATTGCCATTTCTGACCATCTGGAGAAAGTTCGACAGGTCACAGGTCATCGTTCTTCATCAGAAAATTGCTTTTTTGCACTGTAGAAAAATTGATTCAAAATGTCATTTGGATTGTGCCTCATGTTGAATAACTACTTTTTAAAGCCTCAATGTGACCAAAATTGCCATTTTTACAGACTTTTTCTCCTACTCAGAAGCTTGTATTTCAACCAATTTCAGTCATTAAAATGACTTTAAACACACTTATTTTAGTTCCAAGAGTTCTAATTCACATGCAATAGTCATTTCCAGTCAAAATACTTAAACATTAAAAAATTACCATTTCTGACAATCTGGAGAAAGTTCGACAGGTCACAGGTCATCGTTCTTCATCAGAAAATTGCTTTTTTGGACTGTAGTAAAATTGATTCAAAATGTCATTTGCATTGTGCCTCATGTTGAATAACTTCTTTTTAAGCCTCAATGTGACCAAAATTGCCATTTTAACATACTTTTTCTCCCACTCAGAAGCTTCTATTTCGACCAATTTCAGGCATTAAAGTGACTTTAAACACACTTATTTTAATTCCAAGAGTTCTAATTCACATGCAATAGTCATTTACAGTCAAAAAAATTAAACATTAAAAAATTAACATTTCTGACCATCTGGAGAAAGTTCGAGAGGTCACAGGTCATCGTTTTTCATCAGAAAATTGATTCTTTAGACTCTAGAAAAATTCATTCAAAATGACATTTGGATTTTGCCTCATGTTGAATAATTAATTTTTAAAGCCTCAATGTGACCAAAATTGCCATTATTTCAGACTTTTTCTCCTACTCAGAAGCTTTGATTTCATCAAATTTCAGTCATTAAAATGATTCTAAACACACTTATTTTAGTTCCAAGAGTTCTAATTCACATATAATAGTCATGTACAGTCAAAAAATTAAACATTAAAAACCTGCCATTTCTGACCATCTGGAGAAAGTTCGACAGGTCACAGGTCATCGTTCTTCATCAGAAAATTGCTTTTTTGGACAGTAGAAAAATTGATTCAAAATGTCATTTGGATTGTGCCTCATGTTGAATAACTACTTTTTAAAGCCTCAATGTGACCAAAATTTCCATTTTTACAGACTTTTTCTCCTACTCAGAAGTTTCTATTTCAACCAATTTCAGGCATTAAAATGACTCTAAACACACTTATTTTAGTTCCAAGAGTTCTAATTCACATGCAATAGTCATTTACAGTAAAAAAATAAACATTAAAAACCTACCATTTCTGACCATCTGGAGAAAGTTCGAGAAGTCACAGGTCATCGTTTTTCATCAGAAAATTGATTCTTTAGACTCTAGAAAAATTCATTCAAAATGACATTTGGATTTTGCCTCATGTTGAATAATTAATTTTTAAAGCCTCAATGTGACCAAAATTGCCATTATTTCAGACTTTTTCTCCTACTCAGAAGCTTTGATTTCATCAAATTTCAGTCATTAAAATGATTCTAAACACACTTATTTTAGTTCCAAGAGTTCTAATTCACATATAATAGTCATGTACAGTCAAAAAATTAAACATTAAAAACCTGCCATTTCTGACCATCTGGAGAAAGTTCGACAGGTCACAGGTCATCGTTCTTCATCAGAAAATTGCTTTTTTGGACAGTAGAAAAATTGATTCAAAATGTCATTTGGATTGTGCCTCATGTTGAATAACTACTTTTTAAAGCCTCAATGTGACCAAAATTGCCATTTTTACAGACTTTTTCTCCAACTCAGAAGCTTGTATTTCAACCAATTTCAGGTATTAAAATGACTCTAAAACACTCATTTAAGTCCCAAGAGTGATAATTCACATTCAACAGTCATTTACAGTCAAAAAATTAAACATAAAAAAATTACCATTTCTGACCATCTGGACAATGTTCGACAGGTCGTTTTTCATCAGAAAACTGTTTTTTTGGACTGTAGAAAAATTGATTCAAAATGTCATTTGGATTGTGCCTCATGTTGAATAACTACTTTTTAAAGCCTCAAAGAGACCAAAATTTCCATTTTAACATACTTTTTCTCCCACTCAGAAGCTTCTATTTCGACCAATTTCAGGCATTAACATGACTTTAACCACACTTATTTTAGTTCCAAGAGTTCTAATTCACATGCAATAGTCATTTACAGTCAAAAAAATTAAACATTAAAAAATTACCATTTCTGACCATCTGGACAATGTTCGACAGGTTGTTTTTCATCAGAAAACTGTTTTTTTGGACTCTAGAAAATTTCATTCAAAATGACATTTGGATTTTGCCTCATGTTGTATAATTACTTTTTAAAGCCTCAATGTGACCAAAATTGCCATTTTTACAGACTTTTTCTCCTACTCAGAAGCTTCGATTTCGTCAAATTTCAGTCATTAAAATGACTCTAAACACACTTATTTTAGTCCCAAGAGTTCTAATTCACATGCAGTAGTCATTTACAGACAAATAATTAAATATTAAAAAAATACAATTTCTGACAATCTGGAGAAAGTTCGACAGGTCACTGGTGATCGTTTTTCATCAAAAAATGGATTTTTTGGACTGTAGAAAAATTGATTCAAAATGTCATTTGGATTGTGCCTCATGTTGAATAACTACCTTTTAAAGCCTTAATGTAACCCAAATTGCCATTTCTGACCATCTGGAGAAAGTTCGACAGGTCACAGGTCATCGTTCTTCATCAGAAAATTGCTTTTTTGCACTGTAGAAAAATTGATTCAAAATGTCATTTGGATTGTGCCTCATGTTGAATAACTACTTTTTAAAGCCTCAATGTGACCAAAATTGCCATTTTTACAGACTTTTTCTCCTACTCAGAAGCTTGTATTTCAACCAATTTCAGTCATTAAAATGACTTTAAACACACTTATTTTAGTTCCAAGAGTTCTAATTCACATGCAATAGTCATTTCCAGTCAAAATACTTAAACATTAAAAAATTACCATTTCTGACAATCTGGAGAAAGTTCGACAGGTCACAGGTCATCGTTCTTCATCAGAAAATTGCTTTTTTGGACTGTAGTAAAATTGATTCAAAATGTCATTTGCATTGTGCCTCATGTTGAATAACTTCTTTTTAAGCCTCAATGTGACCAAAATTGCCATTTTTACAGACTTTTTCTCCTACTCAGAAGCTTCTATTTCGACCAATTTCAGGCATTAAAATGACTTTAAACACACTTATTTTAGTCCCAAGAGTGATATTTCACATTCAACAGTCATTTACAGTCAAAAATTAAACATAAAAAAATTACCATTTCTGACCATCTGGACAATGTTCGACAGGTCGTTTTTCATCAGAAAACAGTTTTTTTGGACTGTAGAAAAATTGATTCAAAATGTCATTTGGATTGTGCCTCATGTTGAATAACTACTTTTTAAAGACTCAAAGTGACCAAAATTGCCATTTTAACATACTTTTTCTCCCACTCAGAAGCTTCTATTTCGACCAATTTCAGGCATTAAAGTGACTTTAAACACACTTATTTTAATTCCAAGAGTTCTAATTCACATGCAATAGTCATTTACAGTCAAAAAAATTAAACATTAAAAAATTAACATTTCTGACCATCTGGAGAAAGTTCGAGAGGTCACAGGTCATCGTTTTTCATCAGAAAATTGATTCTTTAGACTCTAGAAAAATTCATTCAAAATGACATTTGGATTTTGCCTCATGTTGAATAATTAATTTTTAAAGCCTCAATGTGACCAAAATTGCCATTATTTCAGACTTTTTCTCCTACTCAGAAGCTTTGATTTCATCAAATTTCAGTCATTAAAATGATTCTAAACACACTTATTTTAGTTCCAAGAGTTCTAATTCACATATAATAGTCATGTACAGTCAAAAAATTAAACATTAAAAACCTGCCATTTCTGACCATCTGGAGAAAGTTCGACAGGTCACAGGTCATCGTTCTTCATCAGAAAATTGCTTTTTTGGACAGTAGAAAAATTGATTCAAAATGTCATTTGGATTGTGCCTCATGTTGAATAACTACTTTTTAAAGCCTCAATGTGACCAAAATTTCCATTTTTACAGACTTTTTCTCCTACTCAGAAGTTTCTATTTCAACCAATTTCAGGCATTAAAATGACTCTAAACACACTTATTTTAGTTCCAAGAGTTCTAATTCACATGCAATAGTCATTTACAGTAAAAAAATAAACATTAAAAACCTACCATTTCTGACCATCTGGAGAAAGTTCGAGAGGTCACAGGTCATCGTTTTTCATCAGAAAATTGATTCTTTAGACTCTAGAAAAATTCATTCAAAATGACATTTGGATTTTGCCTCATGTTGAATAATTAATTTTTAAAGCCTCAAGGTGACCAAAATTGCCATTATTTCAGACTTTTTCTCCTACTCAGAAGCTTTGATTTCATCAAATTTCAGTCATTAAAATGATTCTAAACACACTTATTTTAGTTCCAAGAGTTCTAATTCACATATAATAGTCATGTACAGTCAAAAAATTAAACATTAAAAACCTGCCATTTCTGACCATCTGGAGAAAGTTCGACAGGTCACAGGTCATCGTTCTTCATCAGAAAATTGCTTTTTTGGACAGTAGAAAAATTGATTCAAAATGTCATTTGGATTGTGCCTCATGTTGAATAACTACTTTTTAAAGCCTCAATGTGACCAAAATTGCCATTTTTACAGACTTTTTCTCCAACTCAGAAGCTTGTATTTCAACCAATTTCAGGTATTAAAATGACTCTAAAACACTCATTTAAGTCCCAAGAGTGATAATTCACATTCAACAGTCATTTACAGTCAAAAAATTAAACATAAAAAAATTACCATTTCTGACCATCTGGACAATGTTCGACAGGTCGTTTTTCATCAGAAAACTGTTTTTTTGGACTGTAGAAAAATTGATTCAAAATGTCATTTGGATTGTGCCTCATGTTGAATAACTACTTTTTAAAGCCTCAAAGAGACCAAAATTTCCATTTTAACATACTTTTTCTCCCACTCAGAAGCTTCTATTTCGACCAATTTCAGGCATTAACATGACTTTAACCACACTTATTTTAGTTCCAAGAGTTCTAATTCACATGCAATAGTCATTTACAGTCAAAAAAATTAAACATTAAAAAATTACCATTTCTGA
This sequence comes from Triturus cristatus, assembly GCF_964204655.1. Lineage (NCBI taxonomy): Eukaryota > Metazoa > Chordata > Amphibia > Caudata > Salamandridae > Triturus > Triturus cristatus. Next base: position 823,712,909 of record NC_140591.1, read on the forward strand.
CCATCTGGACAATGTTCGACAGGTTGTTTTTCATCAGAAAACTGTTTTTTTGGACTCTAGAAAATTTCATTCAAAATGACATTTGGATTGTGCCTCATGTTGTATAATTACTTTTTAAAGCCTCAATGTGACCAAAATTGCCATTTTTACAGACTTTTTCTCCTACTCAGAAGCTTCGATTTCGTCAAATTTCAGTCATTAAAATGACTCTAAACACACTTATTTTAGTCCCAAGAGTTCTAATTCACATGCAGTAGTCATTTACAGACAAATAATTAAATATTAAAAAAATACAATTTCTGACAATCTGGAGAAAGTTCGACAGGTCACTGGTGATCGTTTTTCATCAAAAAATGGATTTTTTGGACTGTAGAAAAATTGATTCAAAATGTCATTTGGATTGTGCCTCATGTTGAATAACTACCTTTTAAAGCCTTAATGTAACCCAAATTGCCATTTCTGACCATCTGGAGAAAGTTCGACAGGTCACAGGTCATCGTTCTTCATCAGAAAATTGCTTTTTTGCACTGTAGAAAAATTGATTCAAAATGTCATTTGGATTGTGCCTCATGTTGAATAACTACTTTTTAAAGCCTCAATGTGACCAAAATTGCCATTTTTACAGACTTTTTCTCCTACTCAGAAGCTTGTATTTCAACCAATTTCAGTCATTAAAATGACTTTAAACACACTTATTTTAGTTCCAAGAGTTCTAATTCACATGCAATAGTCATTTCCAGTCAAAATACATAAACATTAAAAAATTACCATTTCTAACAATCTGGAGAAAGTTCGACAGGTCACAGGTCATCGTTCTTCATCAGAAAATTGCTTTTTTGGACTGTAGTAAAATTGATTCAAAATGTCATTTGCATTGTGCCTCATGTTGAATAACTTCTTTTTAAGCCTCAATGTGACCAAAATTGCCATTTTTACAGACTTTTTCTCCTACTCAGAAGCTTCTATTTCGACCAATTTCAGGCATTAAAATGACTTTAAACACACTTATTTTAGTCCCAAGAGTGATATTTCACATTCAACAGTCATTTACAGTCAAAAATTAAACATAAAAAAATTACCATTTCTGACCATCTGGACAATGTTCGACAGGTCGTTTTTCATCAGAAAACAGTTTTTTTGGACTGTAGAAAAATTGATTCAAAATGTCATTTGGATTGTGCCTCATGTTGAATAACTACTTTTTAAAGACTCAAAGTGACCAAAATTGCCATTTTAACATACTTTTTCTCCCACTCAGAAGCTTCTATTTCGACCAATTTCAGGCATTAAAATGACTTTAAACACACTTATTTTAATTCCAAGAGTTCTAATTCACATGCAATAGTCATTTACAGTCAAAAAAATTAAACATTAAAAAATTAACATTTCTGACCATCTGGAGAAAGTTCGAGAGGTCACAGGTCATCGTTTTTCATCAGAAAATTGATTCTTTAGACTCTAGAAAAATTCATTCAAAATGACATTTGGATTTTGCCTCATGTTGAATAATTCCTTTTTAAAGCCTCAATGTGACCAAAATTGCCATTTTTACAGACTTTTTCTCCTACTCAGAAGCTTTGATTTCATCAAATTTCAGTCATTAAAATGATTCTAAACACACTTATTTTAGTTCCAAGAGTTCTAATTCACATATAATAGTAATTTCCAGTCAAAAAACTTAAACATTAAAAAATTACCATTTGTGACCATCTGGAGAAAGTTCGACAGGTCACGGGTCATCGTTTTTCATCAGAAAATTGATTTTTTGGACTGTAGAAAAATTGATTCAAAATGTCATTTGCATTGTGCCTCATGTTGAATAACTTTTTTTTAAGCCTCAATTTGACCAAAATTGCCATTTTTACAGACTTTCTATCCTACTCAGAAGCTTCTATTTCGACCAATTTCAGGCATTAAATTGACTCTAAACACACTTATTTTAGTCCCAAGAGGGATAATTCACATTCAATAGTGATTTACTGTCAAAAAATTCAACATTAAAAAATTACCATTTCTGACCATCTGGAGAAAGTTAGACAGGTCACAGGTCATCATTTTTAATCAGAAAATTTATTTTTTGGACTGGTGAAAATTGATTCAAAATGTCATTTGGATTGTGCCTCATGTTGAAGAACTACTTTTTAAAGCCTCAATGTGACAAAAATTGCCATTTTTACAGACTTTTTCTCCTACTCAGAAGCTTCGATTTCATCAAATTTCAGTCATTAAAATGACTCTAAACACACTTATTTTAGTGCCAAAAGTTCTAATTCACATGCAGTAGTCATTTCCAGTCAAATAATTAAACATTAAAAAATTACCATTTCTGACCATCTGAAGAAAGTTCGACAGGTCACAGATCATCGGTTTTCATCAGAGAATTTTTTTTGGGACTGTAGAAAAATTGATTCAAAATGTCATTTGCATTGTGCCTCATGTTGAATAACTTCTTTTTAAGCCTCAATGTGACCAAAACTGCCATTTTTACAGACTTTTTCTCCTACTCAGAAGCTTGTATTTCAACCAATTTCAGGTATTAAAATGACTCTAAAACACTTATTTTAGTCCCAAGAGTGATAATTCACATTCAACAGTCATTTACAGTCAAAAAATTAAACATGAAAAAATGACCATTTCTGACCATCTGGACAATGTTCGACAGGTCGTTTTTCATCAGAAAACTGTTTTTTTGGAGTGTAGAAAAATTGATTCAAAATTTCATTTGGATTGTGCCACATGTTGAATAACTACTTTTTAAAGCCTCAAAGTGACCAAAATTGCCATTTTAACATACTTTTTCTCCCACTCAGAAGCATCTATTTCGACCAATTTCAGTCATTAAAATGACTTTAAACACACTTATTTTAGTTCCAAGAGTTCTAATTCACATGCAATAGTCATTTACAGTCAAAAAAATTAAACATTAAAAAATTACCATTTCTGACCATCTGGAGAAAGTTCGATAGGTCTCGGGGTCATCGTTTTTCATCAGAAAATTGATTTTTTGGACTCTAGAAAATTTCATTCAAAATTACATTTGGATTTTGCCTCATGTTGAATAATTACTTTTTAAAGCCTCAATGTGACCAAAATTGCCATTTTTACAGACTTTTTCTCCTACTCAGAAGCTTCGATTTCGTAAAATTTCAGTCATTAAAATGACTCTAAACACACTTATTTTAGTTCCAAGAGTTCTAATTCACACACAATAGTCATTTCCAGTCAAAATACTTAAACATTAAAAAATTACCATTTCTGACAATCTGGAGAAAGTTCGACAGGTCACAGGTCATCGTTCTTCATCAGAAAATTGCTTTTTTGGACTGTAGTAAAATTGATTCAAAATGTCATTTGCATTGTGCCTCATGTTGAATAACTTCTTTTTAAGCCTCAATGTGACCAAAATTGCCATTTTTACAGACTTTTTCTCCTACTCAGAAGCTTCTATTTCGACCAATTTCAGGCATTAAAATGACTCTAAACACACTGATTTTAGTTCCAAGAGTTCTAATTCACATGCAATAGTCATTTACAGTCAAAAAACTTAAACATTAAAAAAATACCATTTCTGACAATCTGGAGAAAGTTCGACAGGTCACGGGTCATCGTTTTTCATCAGAAAATTGATTTTTTGGACTCTAGAAAAATTCATTCAAAATGACATTTGGATTGTTCCTCATGTTGAATAACTACTTTTTAAAGCCTCAATGTGACCAACATTGCCATTTTTACAGACTTTTTATCCTACCAAGATGCTTCTATGTCGACCAATCTCAGGCATTAAAATGACTCAAAACACATTTATTTTAGTCCCAAGAGTTCTAATTCACATGCAGGAGTCATTTTAGGTAAAAAAAAAAACATTACAAAGTTACCATTTCTGACCATCTGGAGAAAGTTCGACAGGTCACGGGTCATCGTTTTTCATCAGAAAATTGATTTTTTGGACTGTAGAAAAATTGATTCAAAATGTCATTTGCGTTGTGCCTCATGTTGAATAACTTTTTTTTAAGCCTCAATGTGACCAAAATTGCCATTTTTACAGACTTTCTATCCTACTCAGAAGCTTCTATTTCGACCAATTTCAGGCATTAAATTGACTCTAAACACACTTATTTTAGTCCCAAGAGGGATAATTCACATTCAATAGTGATTTACTGTCAAAAAATTAAACATTAAAAAATTACCATTTCTGACCATCTGGAGAAAGTTCGACAGGTCACAGGTCATCGTTTTTAATCAGAAAATTTATTTTTTGGACTGTTGAAAATTGATTCAACATGTCATTTGGATTGTGCCTCATGTTGAAGAACTACTTTTTAAAGACTCAATGTGACAAAAATTGCCATTTTTACAGACTTTTTCTCCTACTCAGAAGCTTCGATTTCATCAAATTTCAGTCATTAAAATGTGTCTAAACACACTTATTTTAGTCCCAAAAGTTCTAATTCACATGCAGTAGTCATTTCCAGTCAAATAATTAAACATTAAAAAATTACCATTTCTGACCATCTGAAGAAAGTTCGACAGGACACGTATCATCGTTCTTCATCAGAAAATTGATTTTTTGGACTGTAGAAAAATTGATTCAAAATGTCCTTTGGATTGTGCCTCATGTTGAATAACTTCTTTTGAAGCCTTAATGTGACCAAATTGCCATTTTTACAGACTTTTTCTCCTACTCAGAAACTTCTATTTCAACCAATTTCAGGTATTAAAATGACTCTAAACACCCTTATTTTAGTCCCAAGAGTGATAATTCACATTCAACAGTCATTTACAGTCAAAAAATTAAACATTAAAAAACTTACCATTTCTGACCATCTGGAGAAAGTTTGACAGGTCATGGGTCATCGTTTTTCATCTGAAAATTGATTTTTTGGACTCTAGAAAAGTTCATTCAAAATGACATTTGGATTGTTCCTCATGTTGAATAACTACTTTTTAAAGCCTCAATGTGACCAACATTGCCATTTTTACAGACTTTTTATCCTACCAAGATGCTTCTATTTCGACCAATTTCAGGCTTTAAAATGATTCAAAACACATTAATTTCAGTCCCAAGAGTTCTAATTCACATGCAGTAGTCATTTAAAGTCAAAAAATAAAACATTACAAAATTACCATTTCTGACCATCTGGAGAAAGTTCGACAGGTCACAGGTCATCGTTCTTCATCAGAAAATTGCTTTTTTGGACTGTAGAAAAATTGATTCAAAATGTCATTTGGATTGTGCCTCATGTTGAATAACTACTTTTTAAAGCCTCAATGGGACCAAAATTGCCATTTTTACAGACTTTTTCTCCTACTCAGAAGCTTCTATTTCAACCAATTTCAGGTATTAAAATGACTCTAAACACACTTATTTTAGTCTCAAGAGTGATAATTCACATTCAACAGTCATTTACAGTCAAAAAATTAAACATGAAAAAATTACCATTTCTGACCATCTGGACAATGTTCGACAGGTCACGGGTCATCGTTTTTCATCAGAAAACTGTTTTTTTGGACTGTAGAAAAATTGATTCAAAATGTCATTTGGATTGTGCCTCATGTTGAATAACTACTTTTTAAAGCCTCAAAGTGACCAATATTGCCATTTTAACTAGGCCTGGGCGAAGCACTACGCTACGCTCGCGTAGTTTGCGAAGTTCGCGCTACTTCGCACTACGCGAACTGCACGTAGCACAGTGCGAACACGCGTAGCGTAGTGTTGCGTAGTGCTGCGGTCATTTTTTGCTTGCTCGCGGTCCTCAACGTCAAGTTGGCGACCGCGAGCAAGCAAAATGACATCCTGGCGAGACTTTTTCCTTGTTCGCGATCGCGAGCATGGAAAATAAACCTCCCGGCGAGATTCCCAACGCGAGAAGGTCAGGTTTCTCATTGCGAGGGGTCGCGTATGCTCGCGACCGCTCGCGATGAGAAACTACCAGTTCGCGTTGAGAAAGCTGCAGCTCGAGGAAAAATCTATTCGAGCAGCAGAAAACTACAGCTCGCACTGTGCAAGATGCCATTTTCAATGATTGCACAGTGCCGGTTGCTTGTCCGCACTGTGCAATCATTGAAAACAACATCTTGCACAGTGCGAACATGTTACTTCGCAGTTCGCGAAGTGCTACGCGTAGCTCGCGTAGTGCGAACTTCACTTTGCGTAGCTTCGCGAAGTGCTACTTCGCGAACTACGCCCACCCTTAATTTTGACATACTTTTTCTCCTACTCAGAAGCTTCTATTTCGACCAATTTCAGGCATTAAAATGACTTTAAACACACTTATTTTAGTTCCAAGAGATCTAATTCACATGCAATAGTCATTTACAGTCAAAAAAATTAAACATTAAAAAATTACCATTTCTGACCATCTGGAGAAAGTTCGATAGGTCTGGGCGTCATCGCTTTTCATCAGAATATTGATTTTTTGGACTCTAGAAAAATTCATTCAAAATGACATTTGGATTTTGCCTCATGTTGAATAATTACTTTTTAATGCCTCAATGTGACCAAAATTGCCATTTTTACAGACTTTCTATCCTACTCAGAAGCTTCTATTTTGACCAATTTCAGGCATTAAATTGACTCTAAACACACTTATTTTAGTGCGAAGAGGGATAATTCACATTCAATAGTGATTTACAGTAAAAAAATTAAACATTAAAAATTTACCATTTCTGACTATCTGGAGAAAGTTCGACAGGTCACAGGTCATCGTTTTTCATCAGAAAATTTATTTTTTGGACTTTAGAAAATTGATTCAAAATGTCATTTGGATTGTGCCTCATGTTGAAGAACTACTTTTTAAAGCCTCAATGTGACCAAAATTGCCATTTTTACAGACTTTTTCTCCTACTCAGAAGCTTCGATCTCGTCAAATTTCAGTCATTAAAATGACTCTAAACACACTTCTTTTTGTCCCAAGAGTTCTAATTCACATGCAGTAGTCATTTCCAGTCAAATAATTAAACATTAAAAAATTACCATTTCTGACCATCTGAAGAAAGTTCGACAGGACACGGATCATCGTTCTTCATCAGAAAATTGATTTTTTGGACTGTAGAAAAATTGATTCAAAATGTCATTTGGATTGTGCCTCATGTTGAATAACTTCTTTTTAAGCCTCAATGTGACCAAAATTGCCATTTTTACAGACTTTTTCTCCTACTCAGAAGCTTCTATTTCTACCAATTTCAGGAATTTAAAATGACTCTAAACACACTGATTTTAGTTCCAAGAGTTCTAATTCACATGCAATAGTCATTTACAGTCAAAAAACTTAAACATAAAAAAATGATCATTTCTGACCATCTGGAGAAAGTTTGACATGTCACGGGTCATCGTTTTTCATCAGAAAACTGTTTTTTTGGACTGTAGAAAAATTGATTCAAAATGTCATTTGGATTGTGCCTCATGTTGAATAACTTCTTTTTAAGCCTCAATGTGACCAAAATTGCCATTTTTACAGACTTTTTCTCCTACTCAGAAGCTTCTATTTCGACCAATTTCAGGCATTAAAATGACTCTAAACACACTGATTTTAGTTCCAAGAGTTCTAATTCACATGCAATAGTCATTTACAGTCTAAAAACTTAAACATTAAAAAAATACCATTTCTGACAATCTGGAGAAAGTTCGACAGGTCACGGGTCATCGTTTTTCATCAGAAAATTGATTTTTTGGACTCTAGAAAAATTCATTCAAAATGACATTTGGATTGTTCCTCATGTTGAATAACTACTTTTTAAAGCCTCAATGTGACCAACATTGCCATTTTTACAGACTTTTTATCCTACCAAGATGCTTCTATGTCGACCAATCTCAGGCATTAAAATGACTCAAAACACATTTATTTTAGTCCCAAGAGTTCTAATTCACATGCAGGAGTCATTTTAGGTAAAAAAAAAAACATTACAAAGTTACCATTTCTGACCATCTGGAGAAAGTTCGACAGGTCACGGGTCATCGTTTTTCATCAGAAAATTGATTTTTTGGACTGTAGAAAAATTGATTCAAAATGTCATTTGCGTTGTGCCTCATGTTGAATAACTTTTTTTTAAGCCTCAATGTGACCAAAATTGCCATTTTTACAGACTTTCTATCCTACTCAGAAGCTTCTATTTCGACCAATTTCAGGCATTAAATTGACTCTAAACACACTTATTTTAGTCCCAAGAGGGATAATTCACATTCAATAGTGATTTACTGTCAAAAAATTAAACATTAAAAAATTACCATTTCTGACCATCTGGAGAAAGTTCGACAGGTCACAGGTCATCGTTTTTAATCAGAAAATTTATTTTTTGGACTGTTGAAAATTGATTCAACATGTCATTTGGATTGTGCCTCATGTTGAAGAACTACTTTTTAAAGACTCAATGTGACAAAAATTGCCATTTTTACAGACTTTTTCTCCTACTCAGAAGCTTCGATTTCATCAAATTTCAGTCATTAAAATGTGTCTAAACACACTTATTTTAGTCCCAAAAGTTCTAATTCACATGCAGTAGTCATTTCCAGTCAAATAATTAAACATTAAAAAATTACCATTTCTGACCATCTGAAGAAAGTTCGACAGGACACGTATCATCGTTCTTCATCAGAAAATTGATTTTTTGGACTGTAGAAAAATTGATTCAAAATGTCCTTTGGATTGTGCCTCATGTTGAATAACTTCTTTTTAAGCCTTAATGTGACCAAATTGCCATTTTTACAGACTTTTTCTCCTACTCAGAAACTTCTATTTCAACCAATTTCAGGTATTAAAATGACTCTAAACACCCTTATTTTAGTCCCAAGAGTGATAATTCACATTCAACAGTCATTTACAGTCAAAAAATTAAACATTAAAAAACTTACCATTTCTGACCATCTGGAGAAAGTTTGACAGGTCACGGGTCATCGTTTTTCATCTGAAAATTGATTTTTTGGACTCTAGAAAAGTTCATTCAAAATGACATTTGGATTGTTCCTCATGTTGAATAACTACTTTTTAAAGCCTCAATGTGACCAACATTGCCATTTTTACAGACTTTTTATCCTACCAAGATGCTTCTATTTCGACCAATTTCAGGCTTTAAAATGATTCAAAACACATTAATTTCAGTCCCAAGAGTTCTAATTCACATGCAGTAGTCATTTAAAGTCAAAAAATAAAACATTACAAAATTACCATTTCTGACCATCTGGAGAAAGTTCGACAGGTCACAGGTCATCGTTCTTCATCAGAAAATTGCTTTTTTGGACTGTAGAAAAATTGATTCAAAATGTCATTTGGATTGTGCCTCATGTTGAATAACTACTTTTTAAAGCCTCAATGGGACCAAAATTGCCATTTTTACAGACTTTTTCTCCTACTCAGAAGCTTCTATTTCAACCAATTTCAGGTATTAAAATGACTCTAAACACACTTATTTTAGTCTCAAGAGTGATAATTCACATTCAACAGTCATTTACAGTCAAAAAATTAAACATGAAAAAATTACCATTTCTGACCATCTGGACAATGTTCGACAGGTCACGGGTCATCGTTTTTCATCAGAAAACTGTTTTTTTGGACTGTAGAAAAATTGATTCAAAATGTCATTTGGATTGTGCCTCATGTTGAATAACTACTTTTTAAAGCCTCAAAGTGACCAATATTGCCATTTTAACTAGGCCTGGGCGAAGCACTACGCTACGCTCGCGTAGTTTGCGAAGTTCGTGCTACTTCGCACTACGCGAACTGCACGTAGCACAGTGCGAACACGCGTAGCGTAGTGTTGCGTAGTGCTGCGGTCATTTTTTGCTTGCTCGCGGTCCTCAACGTCAAGTTGGCGACCGCGAGCAAGCAAAATGACATCCTGGCGAGACTTTTTCCTTGTTCGCGATCGCGAGCATGGAAAATAAACCTCCCGGCGAGATTCCCAACGCGAGAAGGTCAGGTTTCTCATTGCGAGGGGTCGCGTATGCTCGCGACCGCTCGCGATGAGAAACTACCAGTTCGCGTTGAGAAAGCTGCAGCTCGAGGAAAAATCTATTTGAGCAGCAGAAAACTACAGCTCGCACTGTGCAAGATGCCATTTTCAATGATTGCACAGTGCCGGTTGCTTGTCCGCACTGTGCAATCATTGAAAACAACATCTTGCACAGTGCGAACATGTTACTTCGCAGTTCGCGAAGTGCTACGCGTAGCTCGCGTAGTGCGAACTTCACTTTGCGTAGCTTCGCGAAGTGCTACTTCGCGAACTACGCCCACCCTTAATTTTAACATACTTTTTCTCCTACTCAGAAGCTTCTATTTCGACCAATTTCAGGCATTAAAATGACTTTAAACACACTTATTTTAGTTCCAAGAGATCTAATTCACATGCAATAGTCATTTACAGTCAAAAAAATTAAACATTAAAAAATTACCATTTCTGACCATCTGGAGAAAGTTCGATAGGTTTGGGCGTCATCGCTTTTCATCAGAATATTGATTTTTTGGACTCTAGAAAAATTCATTCAAAATGACATTTGGATTTTGCCTCATGTTGAATAATTACTTTTTAATGCCTCAATGTGACCAAAATTGCCATTTTTACAGACTTTCTATCCTACTCAGAAGCTTCTATTTTGACCAATTTCAGGCATTAAATTGACTCTAAACACACTTATTTTAGTGCGAAGAGGGATAATTCACATTCAATAGTGATTTACAGTAAAAAAATTAAACATTAAAAATTTACCATTTCTGACTATCTGGAGAAAGTTCGACAGGTCACAGGTCATCGTTTTTCATCAGAAAATTTATTTTTTGGACTTTAGAAAATTGATTCAAAATGTCATTTGGATTGTGCCTCATGTTGAAGAACTACTTTTTAAAGCCTCAATGTGACCAAAATTGCCATTTTTACAGACTTTTTCTCCTACTCAGAAGCTTCGATCTCGTCAAATTTCAGTCATTAAAATGACTCTAAACACACTTCTTTTTGTCCCAAGAGTTCTAATTCACATGCAGTAGTCATTTCCAGTCAAATAATTAAACATTAAAAAATTACCATTTCTGACCATCTGAAGAAAGTTCGACAGGACACGGATCATCGTTCTTCATCAGAAAATTGATTTTTTGGACTGTAGAAAAATTGATTCAAAATGTCATTTGGATTGTGCCTCATGTTGAATAACTTCTTTTTAAGCCTCAATGTGACCAAAATTGCCATTTTTACAGACTTTTTCTCCTACTCAGAAGCTTCTATTTCTACCAATTTCAGGAATTTAAAATGACTCTAAACACACTGATTTTAGTTCCAAGAGTTCTAATTCACATGCAATAGTCATTTACAGTCAAAAAACTTAAACATAAAAAAATGATCATTTCTGACCATCTGGAGAAAGTTTGACATGTCACGGGTCATCGTTTTTCATCAGAAAACTGTTTTTTTGGACTGTAGAAAAATTGATTCAAAATGTCATTTGGATTGTGCCTCATGTTGAATAACTTCTTTTTAAGCCTCAATGTGACCAAAATTGCCATTTTTACAGACTTTTTCTCCTACTCAGAAGCTTCTATTTCAACCAATTTCAGGTATTAAAATGACTCTAAACACACTTATTTTAGTCCCAAGAGTGATAATTCACATTCAACAGTCATTTACTGTCAAAAAATTAAACATGAAAAAATTACCATTTCTGACCATCTGGACAATGTTCGACAGGTCACGGGTCATCGTTTTTCATAAGAAAACTGATTTTTTGGACTGTAGAAAAAATCATTCAAAATGTCATTTGGATTGTACCTCATGTTGAATAACACCTTTTTAAAGCCTCAAAGTGACCAGTATTGCCATTTTTACAGACTTTTTATCGTACCAAGATGCCTCTATTTCGACCAATTTCAGGCATTAAAATCACTCAAAACACACTTATTTTAGTCCCAAGAGTTCTAATTCGCATGCAGTAGTCATTTAAAGTCAAAAAATTAAACATTAAAAAATTGCAATTTCTGACCAGCTGGAGAAGGTTCGATAGGTCACGGGGTCATCGTTTTTCATCAAAAAATTGATTTTTTGGACTCTAGAAAAATTTATTCAAAATGACATTTGGATTTTGCCTCATGCTGAATAATGACTTTTTAAAGCCTCAATGTGACCAAAATTGCCATTTTTACCGACTTTACCTCCTACTCAGAAGCTTCGATTTCGTCAAATTTCAGTCATTAAAATGACTCTAAACACACTTATTTTAGTCCCAAGAGTTCTAATTCACATGCAGTAGTCATTTACAGTCAAATAATTAAACATTAAAAAATTACCATTTCTGACCATCTGAAGAAAGTTCGACAGGACATGGATCATCGTTTTTCATCAGTAAACAGATTTTTTGGACTGTAGAAAAATTCATTCAAAATGACATTTGGATTTTGCCTCATGTTGAATAATTACTTTTTAAAGCCTCAATGTGACCAAAATTGCCATTTTTACAGACTTTTTATCCTACTCAGAAGCTTCTATTTCGACCAATTTCAGGCATTAAAAAGACTCTAAACACACTTATTTTAGTCCCAAGAGTGATAATTCACATTCAATAATGATTTCCAGTCAAAAAATTAAACATTAAAAAATTACCATTTCTGACCATCTGGAGAAAGTTTGACAGGTCACGGGTCATCGTTTTTCATCTGAAAATTGATTTTTTGGACTCTAGAAAAGTTCATTCAAAATGACATTTGGATTCTTCCTCATGTTGAATAACTACTTTTTAAAGCCTCAATGTGACCAACATTGCCATTTTTACAGACTTTTTATCCTACCAAGATGCTTCTATTTCGACCAATTTCAGGCTTTAAAATGACTCAAAACACATTAATTTTAGTCCCAAGAGTTCTAATTCACATGCAGTAGTCATTTAAAGTCAAAAAATAAAACATTACAAAATTACCATTTCTGACCATCTGGAGAAAGTTCGACAGGTCACAGGTCATCGTTCTTCATCAGAAAATTGCTTTTTTGGACTGTAGAAAAATTGATTCAAAATGTCATTTGGATTGTGCCTCATGTTGAATAACTACTTTTTAAAGCCTCAATGGGACCAAAATTGCCATTTTTACAGACTTTTTCTCCTACTCAGAAGCTTCTATTTCAACCAATTTCAGGTATTAAAATGACTCTAAACACACTTATTTTAGTCTCAAGAGTGATAATTCACATTCAATAGTCATTTACAGTCAAAAAATTAAACATGAAAAAATTACCATTTCTGACCATCTGGACAATGTTCGACAGGTCACGGGTCATCGTTTTTCATCAGAAAACTGTTTTTTTGGACTGTAGAAAAATTGATTCAAAATGTCATTTGGATTGTGCCTCATGTTGAATAACTACTTTTTAAAGCCTCAAAGTGACCAATATTGCCATTTTAACATACTTTTTCTCCTACTCAGAAGCTTCTATTTCGACCAATTTCAGGCATTAAAATGACTTTAAACACACTTATTTTAGTTCCAAGAGATCTAATTCACATGCAATAGTCATTTACAGTCAAAAAAATTAAACATTAAAAAATTACCATTTCTGACCATCTGGAGAAAGTTCGATAGGTCTGGGCGTCATCGCTTTTCATCAGAATATTGATTTTTTGGACTCTAGAAAAATTCATTCAAAATGACATTTGGATTTTGCCTCATGTTGAATAATTACTTTTTAATGCCTCAATGTGACCAAAATTGCCATTTTTACAGACTTTATATCCTACTCAGAAGCTTCTATTTTGACCAATTTCAGGCATTAAATTGACTCTAAACACACTTATTTTAGTGCGAAGAGGGATAATTCACATTCAATAGTGATTTACAGTAAAAAAATTAAACATTAAAAAATTACCATTTCTGACTATCTGGAGAAAGTTCGACAGGTCACAGGTCATCGTTTTTCATCAGAAAATTTATTTTTTGGACTTTAGAAAATTGATTCAAAATGTCATTTGGATTGTGCCTCATGTTGAAGAACTACTTTTTAAAGCCTCAATGTGACCAAAATTGCCATTTTTACAGACTTTTTCTCCTACTCAGAAGCTTCGATCTCGTCAAATTTCAGTCATTAAAATGACTCTAAACACACTTATTTTTGTCCCAAGAGTTCTAATTCACATGCAGTATTCATTTCCAGTCAAATAATTAAATATAAAAAAATGATCATTTCTGACCATCTGGAGAAAGTTCGACATGTCACGGGTCATCGTTCTTCATCAGAAAATTGATTTTTTGGACTGTAGAAAAATTGATTCAAAATGTCATTTGGATTGTGCCTCATGTTGAAAAACTTCTTTTTAAGCCTCAATGTGACCAAAATTGCCACTTTTACAGACTTTTTCTCCTACTCAGAAGCTTCTATTTCAACCAATTTCAGAATTTAAAATGACTCTAAACACACTTATTTTAGTCTCAAGAGTGATAATTCACATTCAACAGTCATTTACAGTAGGCCTGGGTGGTAAATTCCGTTCCGCTCGCGGAATTTGCGGAATTTCGGTAATTTCGCGTTCCGCTGAGAACGCGAAATTGCCCAAAATTCTGCTTTCCGCGACTTCGCGAAATTTTTTCTTGTTCGCGCTCTCAAAATGCGTGTTCGCGAGATATTTCTCCCCGAGCACGCAAACAGCAACTGTGAACAGGAAAAAAGCATCGCGAACAAGCAATTCCACGTGTTCGCGGAATTTCTGCATGTTCGCGGAGATTTTTTACCGTTTCGCGGAGATTTGCGTAACGCGATTACGCAAATTCCGCCCACCCCTAATTTACAGTCAAAAAATTAAACATGAAAAAATTACCATTTCTGACCATCTGGACAATGTTCGACAGGTCACGGGTCATCGTTTTTCATCAGAAAACTGTTTTTTTGGACTGTAGAAAAATTGATTCAAAATGTCATTTGGATTGTGCCTCATGTTGAATAACTTCTTTTTAAGCCTCAATGTGACCAAAATTGCCATTTTTACAGACTTTTTCTCCTACTCAGAAGCTTCTATTTCAACCAATTTCAGGTATTAAAATGACTCTAAACACACTTATTTTAGTCCCAAGAGTGATAATTCACATTCAACAGTCATTTACAGTCAAAAAATTAAACATGAAAAAATTACCATTTCTGACCATCTGGACAATGTTCGACAGGTCACGGGTCATCGTTTTTCATAAGAAAACTGATTTTTTTGGCTGTAGAAAAATTCATTCAAAATGTCATTTGGATTGTACCTCATGTTGAATAACACCTTTTTAAAGCATCAAAGTGACCAGCATTGCCATTTTTACAGACTTTTTATCCTACCAAGATGCCTCTATTTCGACCAATTTCAGGCATTAAAATCACTCAAAACAGACTTATTTTAGTCCCAAGAGTTCTAATTCGCATGCAGTAGTCATTTAAAGTCAAAAAATTAAACATTAAAAAATTACAATTTCTGACCAGCTGGAGAAGGTTCGATAGGTCACGGGGTCATCGTTTTTCATCAAAAAATTGATTTTTTGGACTCTAGAAAAATTTATTCAAAATGACATTTGGATTTTGCCTCATGCTGAATAATTACTTTTTAAAGCCTCAATGTGACCAAAATTGCCATTTTTACCGACTTTACCTCCTACTCAGAAGCTTCGATTTCGTCAAATTTCAGTCATTAAAATGACTCTAAACACACTTATTTTAGTCCCAAGAGTTCTAATTCACATGCAGTAGTCATTTACAGTCAAATAATTAAACATTAAAAAATTACCATTTCTGACCATCTGAAGAAAGTTCGACAGGACATGGATCATCGTTTTTCATCAGTAAACAGATTTTTTGGACTGTAGAAAAAGTCATTCAAAATGACATTTGGATTTTGCCTCATGTTGAATAATTACTTTTTAAAGCCTCAATGTGACCAAAATTGCCATTTTTACAGACTTTTTATCCTACTCAGAAGCTTCTATTTCGACCAATTTCAGGCATTAAAAAGACTCTAAACACACTTATTTTAGTCCCAAGAGTGATAATTCACATTCAATAATGATTTCCAGTCAAAAAATTAAACATTAAAAAATTACCATTTCTGACCATCTGGCGAAAGTTTGACAGGTCACGGGTCATCGTTTTTCATCTGAAAATTGATTTTTTGGACTCTAGAAAAGTTCATTCAAAATGACATTTGGATTGTTTCTCATGTTGAATAACTACTTTTTAAAGCCTCAATGTGACCAACATTGCCATTTTTACAGACTTTTTATCCTACCAAGATGCTTCTATTTCGACCAATTTCAGGCTTTAAAATGACTCAAAACACATTAATTTTAGTCCCAAGAGTTCTAATTCACATGCAGTAGTCATTTAAAGTAAAAAAATAAAACATTACAAAATTACCATTTCTGACCATCTGGAGAAAGTTCGACAGGTCACAGGTCATCGTTCTTCATCAGAAAATTGCTTTTTGGACTGTAGAAAAATTGATTCAAAATGTCATTTGGATTGTGCCTCATGTTGAATAACTACTTTTTAAAGCCTCAATGGGACCAAAATTGCCATTTTTACAGACTTTTTCTCCTACTCAGAAGCTTCTATTTCAACCAATTTCAGGTATTAAAATGACTCTAAACACACTTATTTTAGTCTCAAGAGTGATAATTCACATTCAACAGTCATTTACAGTCAAAAAATTAAACATGAAAAAATTACCATTTCTGACCATCTGGACAATGTTCGACAGGTCACGGGTCATCGTTTTTCATCAGAAAACTGTTTTTTTGGACTGTAGAAAAATTGATTCAAAATGTCATTTGGATTGTGCCTCATGTTGAATAACTACTTTTTAAAGCCTCAAAGTGACCAATATTGCCATTTTAACATACTTTTTCTCCTACTCAGAAGCTTCTATTTCGACCAATTTCAGGCATTAAAATGACTTTAAACACACTTATTTTAGTTCCAAGAGATCTAATTCACATGCAATAGTCATTTACAGTCAAAAAAATTAAACATTAAAAAATTACCATTTCTAACCATCTGGAGAAAGTTCGATAGGTCTGGGCGTCATCGCTTTTCATCAGAATATTGATTTTTTGGACTCTAGAAAAATTCATTCAAAATGACATTTGGATTTTGCCTCATGTTGAATAATTACTTTTTAATGCCTCAATGTGACCAAAATTGCCATTTTTACAGACTTTCTATCCTACTCAGAAGCTTCTATTTTGACCAATTTCAGGCATTAAATTGACTCTAAACACACTTATTTTAGTGCAAAGAGGGATAATTCACATTCAATAGTGATTTACAGTAAAAAAATTAAACATTAAAAAATTATCATTTTTGACCATCTGGAGAAAGTTCGATAGGTCTGGGCGTCATCGCTTTTCATCAGAATATTGATTTTTTGGACTCTAGAAAAATTCATTCAAAATGACATTTGGATTTTGCCTCATGTTGAATAATTACTTTTTAATGCCTCAATGTGACCAAAATTGCCATTTTTACAGACTTTCTATCCTACTCAGAAGCTTCTATTTTGACCAATTTCAGGCATTAAATTGACTCTAAACACACTTATTTTAGTGCGAAGAGGGATAATTCACATTCAATAGTGATTTACAGTAAAAAAATTAAACATTAAAAAATTACCATTTCTGACTATCTGGAGAAAGTTCGACAGGTCACAGGTCATCGTTTTTCATCAGAACATTTATTTTTTGGACTTTAGAAAATTGATTCAAAATGTCATTTGGATTGTGCCTCATGTTGAAGAACTACTTTTTAAAGCCTCAATGTGACCAAAATTGCCATTTTTACAGACTTTTTCTCCTACTCAGAAGCTTCGATCTCGTCAAATTTCAGTCATTAAAATGACTCTAAACACACTTATTTTTGTCCCAAGAGTTCTATTTCACATGCAGTATTCATTTCCAGTCAAATAATTAAACATAAAAAAATTATCATTTCTGACCATCTGGAGAAAGTTCGACATGTCACGGGTCATCGTTCTTCATCAGAAAATTGATTTTTTGGACTGTAGAAAAATTGATTCAAAATGTCATTTGGATTGTGCCTCATGTTGAATAACTTCTTTTTAAGCCTCAATGTGACCAAAATTGCCACTTTTACAGACTTTTTCTCCTACTCAGAAGCTTCTATTTCAACCAATTTCAGGTATTAAAATGACTCTAAACACACTTATTTTAGTCTCAAGAGTGATAATTCACATTCAACAGTCATTTACAGTCAAAAAATTAAACATGAAAAAATTACCATTTCTGACCATCTGGACAATGTTCGACAGGTCACGGGTCATCGTTTTTCATCAGAAAACTGTTTTTTTGGACTGTAGAAAAATTGATTCAAAATGTCATTTGGATTGTGCCTCATGTTGAATAACTACTTTTTAAAGCCTCAAAGTGACCAATATTGCCATTTTAACATACTTTTTCTCCTACTCAGAAGCTTCTATTTCGACCAATTTCAGGCATTAAAATGACTTTAAACACACTTATTTTAGTTCCAAGAGATCTAATTCACATGCAATAGTCATTTACAGTCAAAAAAATTAAACATTAAAAAATTACCATTTCTGACCATCTGGAGAAAGTTCGATAGGTCTGGGCGTCATCGCTTTTCATCAGAATATTGATTTTTTGGACTCTAGAAAAATTCATTCAAAATGACATTTGGATTTTGCCTCATGTTGAATAATTACTTTTTAATGCCTCAATGTGACCAAAATTGCCATTTTTACAGACTTTATATCCTACTCAGAAGCTTCTATTTTGACCAATTTCAGGCATTAAATTGACTCTAAACACACTTATTTTAGTGCGAAGAGGGATAATTCACATTCAATAGTGATTTACAGTAAAAAAATTAAACATTAAAAAATTACCATTTCTGACTATCTGGAGAAAGTTCGACAGGTCACAGGTCATCGTTTTTCATCAGAAAATTTATTTTTTGGACTTTAGAAAATTGATTCAAAATGTCATTTGGATTGTGCCTCATGTTGAAGAACTACTTTTTAAAGCCTCAATGTGACCAAAATTGCCATTTTTACAGACTTTTTCTCCTACTCAGAAGCTTCGATCTCGTCAAATTTCAGTCATTAAAATGACTCTAAACACACTTATTTTTGTCCCAAGAGTTCTAATTCACATGCAGTATTCATTTCCAGTCAAATAATTAAACATAAAAAAATGATCATTTCTGACCATCTGGAGAAAGTTCGACATGTCACGGGTCATCGTTCTTCATCAGAAAATTGATTTTTTGGACTGTAGAAAAATTGATTCAAAATGTCATTTGGATTGTGCCTCATGTTGAATAACTTCTTTTTAAGCCTCAATGTGACCAAAATTGCCACTTTTACAGACTTTTTCTCCTACTCAGAAGCTTCTATTTCAACCAATTTCAGAATTTAAAATGACTCTATACACACTTATTTTAGTCTCAAGAGTGATAATTCACATTCAACAGTCATTTACAGTAGGCCTGGGTGGTAAATTCCGTTCCGCTCGCGGAATTTGCGGAATTTCGGTAATTTCCCGTTCCGCGGAGAACGCGAAATTGCCCAAAATTCTGCTTTCCGCGACTTCGCGAAATTTTTTCTTGTTCGCGCTCTCAAAATGCGTGTTCGCGAGATATTTCTCCCCGAGCACGCAAACAGCAACTGTGAACAGGAAAAAAGCATCGCGAACAAGCAATTCCACGTGTTCGCGGAATTTCTGCATGTTCGCGGAGATTTTTTACCGTTTCGCGGAGATTTGCGTAACGCGATTACGCAAATTCCGCCCACCCCTAATTTACAGTCAAAAAATTAAACATGAAAAAATTACCATTTCTGACCATCTGGACAATGTTCGACAGGTCACGGGTCATCGTTTTTCATCAGAAAACTGTTTTTTTGGACTGTAGAAAAATTGATTCAAAATGTCATTTGGATTGTGCCTCATGTTGAATAACTTCTTTTTAAGCCTCAATGTGACCAAAATTGCCATTTTACAGACTTTTTCTCCTACTCAGAAGCTTCTATTTCAACCAATTTCAGGTATTAAAATGACTCTAAACACACTTATTTTAGTCCCAAGAGTGATAATTCACATTCAACAGTCATTTACAGTCAAAAAATTAAACATGAAAAAATTACCATTTCTGACCATCTGGACAATGTTCGACAGGTCACGGGTCATCGTTTTTCATAACAAAACTGATTTTTTTGGCTGTAGAAAAATTCATTCAAAATGTCATTTGGATTGTACCTCATGTTGAATAACACCTTTTTAAAGCATCAAAGTGACCAGCATTGCCATTTTTACAGACTTTTTATCCTACCAAGATGCCTCTATTTCGACCAATTTCAGGCATTAAAATCACTCAAAACAGACTTATTTTAGTCCCAAGAGTTCTAATTCGCATGCAGTAGTCATTTAAAGTCAAAAAATTAAACATTAAAAAATTGCAATTTCTGACCAGCTGGAGAAGGTTCGATAGGTCACGGGGTCATCGTTTTTCATCAAAAAATTGATTTTTTGGACTCTAGAAAAATTTATTCAAAATGACATTTGGATTTTGCCTCATGCTGAATAATTACTTTTTAAAGCCTCAATGTGACCAAAATTGCCATTTTTACCGACTTTACCTCCTACTCAGAAGCTTCGATTTCGTCAAATTTCAGTCATTAAAATGACTCTAAACACACTTATTTTAGTCCCAAGAGTTCTAATTCACATGCAGTAGTCATTTACAGTCAAATAATTAAACATTAAAAAATTACCATTTCTGACCATCTGAAGAAAGTTCGACAGGACATGGATCATCGTTTTTCATCAGTAAACAGATTTTTTGGACTGTAGAAAAAGTCATTCAAAATGACATTTGGATTTTGCCTCATGTTGAATAATTACTTTTTAAAGCCTCAATGTGACCAAAATTGCCATTTTTACAGACTTTTTATCCTACTCAGAAGCTTCTATTTCGACCAATTTCAGGCATTAAAAAGACTCTAAACACACTTATTTTAGTCCCAAGAGTGATAATTCACATTCAATAATGATTTCCAGTCAAAAAATTAAACATTAAAAAATTACCATTTCTGACCATCTGGAGAAAGTTTGACAGGTCACGGGTCACCGTTTTTCATCTGAAAATTGATTTTTTGGACTCTAGAAAAGTTCATTCAAAATGACATTTGGATTGTTCCTCATGTTGAATAACTACTTTTTAAAGCCTCAATGTGACCAACATTGCCATTTTTACAGACTTTTTATCCTACCAAGATGCTTCTATTTCGACCAATTTCAGGCTTTAAAATGACTCAAAACACATTAATTTTAGTCCCAAGAGTTCTAATTCACATGCAGTAGTCATTTAAAGTAAAAAAATAAAACATTACAAAATTACCATTTCTGACCATCTGGAGAAAGTTCGACAGGTCACAGGTCATCGTTCTTCATCAGAAAATTGCTTTTTGGACTGTAGAAAAATTGATTCAAAATGTCATTTGGATTGTGCCTCATGTTGAATAACTACTTTTTAAAGCCTCAATGGGACCAAAATTGCCATTTTTACAGACTTTTTCTCCTACTCAGAAGCTTCTATTTCAACCAATTTCAGGTATTAAAATGACTCTAAACACACTTATTTTAGTCTCAAGAGTGATAATTCACATTCAACAGTCATTTACAGTCAAAAAATTAAACATGAAAAAATTACCATTTCTGACCATCTGGACAATGTTCGACAGGTCACGGGTCATCGTTTTTCATCAGAAAACTGTTTTTTTGGACTGTAGAAAAATTGATTCAAAATGTCATTTGGATTGTGCCTCATGTTGAATAACTACTTTTTAAAGCCTCAAAGTGACCAATATTGCCATTTTAACATACTTTTTCTCCTACTCAGAAGCTTCTATTTCGACCAATTTCAGGCATTAAAATGACTTTAAACACACTTATTTTAGTTCCAAGAGATCTAATTCACATGCAATAGTCATTTACAGTCAAAAAAATTAAACATTAAAAAATTACCATTTCTGACCATCTGGAGAAAGTTCGATAGGTCTGGGCGTCATCGCTTTTCATCAGAATATTGATTTTTTGGACTCTAGAAAAATTCATTCAAAATGACATTTGGATTTGCCTCATGTTGAATAATTACTTTTTAATGCCTCAATGTGACCAAAATTGCCATTTTTACAGACTTTCTATCCTACTCAGAAGCTTCTATTTTGACCAATTTCAGGCATTAAATTGACTCTAAACACACTTATTTTAGTGCAAAGAGGGATAATTCACATTCAATAGTGATTTACAGTAAAAAAATTAAACATTAAAAAATTACCATTTCTGACCATCTGGAGAAAGTTCGATAGGTCTGGGCGTCATCGCTTTTCATCAGAATATTGATTTTTTGGACTCTAGAAAAATTCATTCAAAATGACATTTGGATTTTGCCTCATGTTGAATAATTACTTTTTAATGCCTCAATGTGACCAAAATTGCCATTTTTACAGACTTTCTATCCTACTCAGAAGCTTCTATTTTGACCAATTTCAGGCATTAAATTGACTCTAAACACACTTATTTTAGTGCGAAGAGGGATAATTCACATTCAATAGTGATTTACAGTAAAAAAATTAAACATTAAAAAATTACCATTTCTGACTATCTGGAGAAAGTTCGACAGGTCACAGGTCATCGTTTTTCATCAGAAAATTTATTTTTTGGACTTTAGAAAATTGATTCAAAATGTCATTTGGATTGTGCCTCATGTTGAAGAACTACTTTTTAAAGCCTCAATGTGACCAAAATTGCCATTTTTACAGACTTTTTCTCCTACTCAGAAGCTTCGATCTCGTCAAATTTCAGTCATTAAAATGACTCTAAACACACTTATTTTTGTCCCAAGAGTTCTATTTCACATGCAGTATTCATTTCCAGTCAAATAATTAAACATAAAAAAATGATCATTTCTGACCATCTGGAGAAAGTTCGACATGTCACGGGTCATCGTTCTTCATCAGAAAATTGATTTTTTGGACTGTAGAAAAATTGATTCAAAATGTCATTTGGATTGTGCCTCATGTTGAATAACTTCTTTTTAAGCCTCAATGTGACCAAAATTGCCACTTTTACAGACTTTTTCTCCTACTCAGAAGCTTCTATTTCAACCAATTTCAGGTATTAAAATGACTCTAAACACACTTATTTGAGTCTCAAGAGTGATAATTCACATTCAACAGTCATTTACAGTCAAAAAATTAAACATGAAAAAATTACCATTTCTGACCATCTGGACAATGTTCGACAGGTCACGGGTCATCGTTTTTCATCAGAAAACTGTTTTTTTGGACTGTAGAAAAATTGATTCAAAATGTCATTTGGATTGTGCCTCATGTTGAATAACTACTTTTTAAAGCCTCAAAGTGACCAATAGTGCCATTTTAACATACTTTTTCTCCTACTCAGAAGCTTCTATTTCGACCAATTTCAGGCATTAAAATGACTTTAAACACACTTATTTTAGTTCCAAGAGATCTAATTCTCATGCAATAGTCATTTACAGTCAAAAAAATTAAACATTAAAAAATTACCATTTCTGACCATCTGGAGAAAGTTCGATAGGTCTGGGCGTCATCGCTTTTCATCAGAATATTGATTTTTTGGACTCTAGAAAAATTCATTCAAAATGACATTTGGATTTTGCCTCATGTTGAATAATTACTTTTTAATGCCTCAATGTGACCAAAATTGCCATTTTTACAGACTTTCTATCCTACTCAGAAGCTTCTATTTTGACCAATTTCAGGCATTAAATTGACTCTAAACACACTTATTTTAGTGCGAAGAGGGATAATTCACATTCAATAGTGATTTACAGTAAAAAAATTAAACATTAAAAAATTACCATTTCTGACTATCTGGAGAAAGTTCGACAGGTCACAGGTCATCGTTTTTCATCAGAAAATTTATTTTTTGGACTTTAGAAAATTGATTCAAAATGTCATTTGGATTGTGCCTCATGTTGAAGAACTACTTTTTAAAGCCTCAATGTGACCAAAATTGCCATTTTTACAGACTTTTTCTCCTACTCAGAAGCTTCGATCTCGTCAAATTTCAGTCATTAAAATGACTCTAAACACACTTATTTTTGTCCCAAGAGTTCTAATTCACATGCAGTATTCATTTCCAGTCAAATAATTAAACATAAAAAAATGATCATTTCTGACCATCTGGAGAAAGTTCGACATGTCACGGGTCATCGTTCTTCATCAGAAAATTGATTTTTTGGACTGTAGAAAAATTGATTCAAAATGTCATTTGGATTGTGCCTCATGTTGAATAACTTCTTTTTAAGCCTCAATGTGACCAAAATTGCCACTTTTACAGACTTTTTCTCCTACTCAGAAGCTTCTATTTCAACCAATTTCAGAATTTAAAATGACTCTAAACACACTTATTTTAGTCTCAAGAGTGATAATTCACATTCAACAGTCATTTACAGTAGGCCTGGGTGGTAAATTCCGTTCCGCTCGCGGAATTTGCGGAATTTCGGTAATTTCCCGTTCCGCGGAGAACGCGAAATTGCCCAAAATTCTGCTTTCCGCGACTTCGCGAAATTTTTTCTTGTTCGCGCTCTCAAAATGCGTGTTCCGAGATATTTCTCCCCGAGCACGCAAACAGCAACTGTGAACAGGAAAAAAGCATCGCGAACAAGCAATTCCACGTGTTCGCGGAATTTCTGCATGTTCGCGGAGATTTTTTACCGTTTCGCGGAGATTTGCGTAACGCGATTACGCAAATTCCGCCCACCCCTAATTTACAGTCAAAAAATTAAACATGAAAAAATTACCATTTCTGACCATCTGGACAATGTTCGACAGGTCACGGGTCATCGTTTTTCATCAGAAAACTGTTTTTTTGGACTGTAGAAAAATTGATTCAAAATGTCATTTGGATTGTGCCTCATGTTGAATAACTTCTTTTTAAGCCTCAATGTGACCAAAATTGCCATTTTACAGACTTTTTCTCCTACTCAGAAGCTTCTATTTCAACCAATTTCAGGTATTAAAATGACTCTAAACACACTTATTTTAGTCCCAAGAGTGATAATTCACATTCAACAGTCATTTACAGTCAAAAAATTAAACATGAAAAAATTACCATTTCTGACCATCTGGACAATGTTCGACAGGTCACGGGTCATCGTTTTTCATAAGAAAACTGATTTTTTTGGCTGTAGAAAAATTCATTCAAAATGTCATTTGGATTGTACCTCATGTTGAATAACACCTTTTTAAAGCATCAAAGTGACCAGCATTGCCATTTTTACAGACTTTTTATCCTACCAAGATGCCTCTATTTCGACCAATTTCAGGCATTAAAATCACTCAAAACAGACTTATTTTAGTCCCAAGAGTTCTAATTCGCATGCAGTAGTCATTTAAAGTCAAAAAATTAAACATTAAAAAATTGCAATTTCTGACCAGCTGGAGAAGGTTCGATAGGTCACGGGGTCATCGTTTTTCATCAAAAAATTTATTTTTTGGACTCTAGAAAAATTTATTCAAAATGACATTTGGATTTTGCCTCATGCTGAATAATTACTTTTTAAAGCCTCAATGTGACCAAAATTGCCATTTTTACCGACTTTACCTCCTACTCAGAAGCTTCGATTTCGTCAAATTTCAGTCATTAAAATGACTCTAAACACACTTATTTTAGTCCCAAGAGTTCTAATTCACATGCAGTAGTCATTTACAGTCAAATAATTAAACATTAAAAAATTACCATTTCTGACCATCTGAAGAAAGTTCGACAGGACATGGATCATCGTTTTTCATCAGTAAACAGATTTTTTGGACTGTAGAAAAAGTCATTCAAAATGACATTTGGATTTTGCCTCATGTTGAATAATTACTTTTTAAAGCCTCAATGTGACCAAAATTGCCATTTTTACAGACTTTTTATCCTACTCAGAAGCTTCTATTTCGACCAATTTCAGGCATTAAAAAGACTCTAAACACACTTATTTTAGTCCCAAGAGTGATAATTCACATTCAATAATGATTTCCAGTCAAAAAATTAAACATTCAACAATTACCATTTCTGACCATCTGGAGAAAGTTTGACAGGTCACGGGTCACCGTTTTTCATCTGAAAATTGATTTTTTGGACTCTAGAAAAGTTCATTCAAAATGACATTTGGATTGTTCCTCATGTTGAATAACTACTTTTTAAAGCCTCAATGTGACCAACATTGCCATTTTTACAGACTTTTTATCCTACCAAGATGCTTCTATTTCGACCAATTTCAGGCTTTAAAATGACTCAAAACACATTAATTTTAGTCCCAAGAGTTCTAATTCACATGCAGTAGTCATTTAAAGTAAAAAAATAAAACATTACAAAATTACCATTTCTGACCATCTGGAGAAAGTTCGACAGGTCACAGGTCATCGTTCTTCATCAGAAAATTGCTTTTTGGACTGTAGAAAAATTGATTCAAAATGTCATTTGGATTGTGCCTCATGTTGAATAACTACTTTTTAAAGCCTCAATGGGACCAAAATTGCCATTTTTACAGACTTTTTCTCCTACTCAGAAGCTTCTATTTCAACCAATTTCAGGTATTAAAATGACTCTAAACACACTTATTTTAGTGCAAAGAGGGATAATTCACATTCAATAGTAATTTACAGTAAAAAAATTAAACATTAAAAAATTACCATTTCTGACCATCTGGAGAAAGTTCGATAGGTCTGGGCGTCATTGCTTTTCATCAGAATATTGATTTTTTGGACTCTAGAAAAATTCATTCAAAATGACATTTGGATTTTGCCTCATGTTGAATAATTACTTTTTAATGCCTCAATGTGACCAAAATTGCCATTTTTACAGACTTTCTATCCTACTCAGAAGCTTCTATTTTGACCAATTTCAGGCATTAAATTGACTCTAAACACACTTATTTTAGTGCGAAGAGGGATAATTCACATTCAATAGTGATTTACAGTAAAAAAATTAAACATTACAAAATTACCATTTCTGACTATCTGGAGAAAGTTCGACAGGTCACAGGTCATCGTTTTTCATCAGAAAATTTATTTTTTGGACTTTAGAAAATTGATTCAAAATGTCATTTGGATTGTGCCTCATGTTGAAGAACTACTTTTTAAAGCCTAAAAGTGACCAAAATTGCCATTTTTACAGACTTTTTCTCCTACCCAGAAGCTTCGATCTCGTCAAATTTCAGTCATTAAAATGACTCTAAACACACTTATTTTTGTCCCAAGAGTTCTAATTCACATGCAGTAGTCATTTCCAGTCAAATAATTAAACATAAAAAAATGATCATTTCTGACCATCTGGAGAAAGTTCGACATGTCACGGGTCATCGTTCTTCATCAGAAAATTGATTTTTTGGACTGTAGAAAAATTGATTCAAAATGTCATTTGGATTGTGCCTCATGTTGAATAACTTCTTTTTAAGCCTCAATGTGACCAAAATAACCACTTTTACAGACTTTTTCTCCTACTCAGAAGCTTCTATTTCAACCAATTTCAGAATTTAAAATGACTCTAAACACACTTATTTTAGTCTCAAGAGTGATAATTCACATTCAACAGTCATTTACAGTCAAAAAATTAAACATGAAAAAATTACTTTTTCTGACCATCTGGACAATGTTCGACAGGTCACGTGTCATCGTTTTTCATCAGAAAACTGTTTTTTTGGACTGTAGAAAAATTGATTCAAAATGTCATTTGGATTGTGCCTCATGTTGAATAACTGCTTTTTAAAGCCTCAAAGTGACCAATATTGCCATTTTAACATACTTTTTCTCCTACTCAGAAGCTTCTATTTCGACCAATTTCAGGCATTAAAATGACGTTAAACACACTTATTTTAGTTCCAAGAGATCTAATTCACATGCAATAGTCATTTACAGTCAAAAAAATTAAACATTAAAAAATTACCATTTCTGACCATCTGGAGAAAGTTCGATAGGTCTGGGCGTCATCGCTTTTCATCAGAATATTGATTTTTTGGACTCTAGAAAAATTCATTCAAAATGACATTTGGATTTTGCCTCATGTTGAATAATTACTTTTTAATGCCTCAATGTGATCAAAATTGCCATTTTTACAGACTTTCTATCCTACTCAGAAGCTTCTATTTCGACCAATTTCAGGCATTAAATTGACTCTAAACACACTTATTTTAGTGCGAAGAGGGATAATTCACATTCAATAGTGATTTACAGTAAAAAAATTAAACATTAAAAAATAACCATTTCTGACCATCTGGAGAAAGTTCGACAGGTCACAGGTCATCGTTTTTCATCAGAAAATTTATTTTTTGGACTTTAGAAAATTGATTCAAAATGTCATTTGGATTGTGCCTCATGTTGAAGAACTACTTTTTAAAGCCTCAATGTGACCAAAATTGCCATTTTTACAGACTTTTTCTCCTACTCAGAAGCTTCGATCTCGTCAAATTTCAGTCATTAAAATGACTCTAAACACACTTATTTTTGTCCCAAGAGTTCTAATTCACATGCAGTAGTCATTTCCAGTCAAATAATTAAACATAAAAAAATGATCATTTCTGACCATCTGGAGAAAGTTCGACATGTCACGGGTCATCGTTCTTCATCAGAAAATTGATTTTTTGGACTGTAGAAAAATTAATTCAAAATGTCATTTGGATTGTGCCTCATGTTGAATAACTTCTTTTTAAGCCTCAATGTGACCAAAATTGCCATTTTTACAGACTTTTTCTCCTACTCAGAAGCTTCTATTTCAACCAATTTCAGAATTTAAAATGACTCTAAACACACTTATTTTAGTCCCAAGAGTGATAATTCACATTCAACAGTCATTTACAGTCAAAAAATTAAACATGAAAAAATTACCATTTCTGACCATCTGGACAATGTTCGACAGGTCAGGCGTCATCGTTTTTCATCAGAAAACTGTTTTTTTGGACTGTAGAAAAATTGATTCAAAATGTCATTTGGATTGTGCCTCATGTTGAATAACTACTTTTTAAAGCCTCAATGTGACCAAAATTGCCATTTTTACAGACTTTTTCTCCTACTCAGAAGCTTCTATTTCGACCAATTTCAGTCATGAAAATGACTCTAAACTCACTTAATTTAGTTCCAAAAGTGATAATTCACAAGCAATAGTCATTTACAGTCAAAAAATTAAACATTAAAAAATTACCATTTCTGACCATCTGGAGACAGTTCGACAGGTCACGGGTCATCGTTTTTCATCAGAAAACTGTTTTTTTGGACTGTAGAAAAATTGATTCAAAATGTCATTTGGATTGTGCCTCATGTTGAATAACTACTTTTTAAAGCCTCAAAGTGACCAATATTGCCATTTTAACATACTTTTTCTCCTACTCAGAAGCTTCTATTTCGACCAATTTCAGGCATTAAAATGACTTTAAACACACTTATTTTAGTTCCAAGAGATCTAATTCACATGCAGTAGTCATTTCCAGTCAAATAATCAAACATAAAAAAATGATCATTTCTGACCATCTGGAGAAAGTTCGACATGTCACGGGTCATCGTTTTTCATCAGAAAATTGATTTTTTGGACTCTAGAAAAATTCATTCAAAATGTCATTTGGATTGTGCCTCATGTTGAATAACTACTTTTTAAAGCCTCAATGTGACCAAAATTGCCATTTTTACAGACTTTTTCTCCTACTCAGAAGCTTCTATTTCGACCAATTTCAGGCATTAACATGACTCTAAACTTACTTAATTTAGTTCCAAAAGTGATAATTCACAAGCAATAGTCATTTACAGTCAAAAAATTAAACATTAAAAAATTACCATTTCTGACCATCTGGAGACAGTTCGACAGGTCACGGGTCATCGTTTTTCATCAGAAAATTGATTTTTTGGACTGTAGAAAAATTGATTCAAAATATCATTTGGATTGTGCCTCATGTTGAATAACTACTTTTTAAAACCTCAATGTGACCAAAATTGCCATTTTTACAGACTTTTTCTCCCACTCAGAAGCTTCTATTTCGACCAATTTCAGGCATTAAAATGACTCTAACTCACTTAATTTAGTTCCAAAAGTGATCATTCACAAGCAATAGTCATTTACAGTCAAAAAATTAAACATTAAAAAATTGCCATTTCTGACCATCTGGAGACAGTTCGACAGGTCACGGGTCATCGTTTTTCATCAGAAAATTGATTTTTTGGACTGTAGAAAAATTGATTCAAAATGTCATTTGGATTGTGCCTCATGTTGAATAACTACTTTTTAATGCCTCAATGTCACCAAAATTGCCATTTTTTCAGACTTTTTCTCCTACTCAGAAGCTTCTATTTCGACCAATTTCAGGCATTAAAATGACTCTAAACTCACTTAATTTAGTTCCAAAAGTGATCATTCACAAGCAATAGTCATTTACAGTCAAAAACTTAAACATTAAAAAATTACCATTTCTGACCATCTGGAGAAAGTTCGATAGGTCTGGGGGTCATCGTTTTTCATCAGAATATTGATTTTTTGGACTCTAGAAAAATTCATTCAAAATGTCATTTGGATTGTGCCTCATGTTGAATAACTACTTTTTAAAGCCTCAATGTGACCAAAATTGCCATTTTTACAGACTTTTTCTCCCACTCAGAAGCTTCTATTTCGACCAATTTCAGGTATTAAAATGACTCTAAACTCACTTAATTTAGTTCCAAAAGTGATAATTCACAAGCAATAGTCATTTACAGTCAAAAAATTAAACATTAAAAAATTACCATTTCTGACCATCTGGAGAAAGTTCGATAGGTCTGGGGGTCATCGTTTTTCATCAGAATATTGATTTTTTGGACTCTAGAAAAATTCATTCAAAATGTCATTTGGATTGTGCCTCATGTTGAATAACTACTTTTTAAAGCCTCAATGTGACCAAAATTGCCATTTTTACAGACTTTTTCTCCCACTCAGAAGCTTCTATTTCGACCAATTTCAGGTATTAAAATGACTCTAAACTCACTTAATTTAGTTCCAAAAGTGATAATTCACAAGCAATAGTCATTTACAGTCAAAAAATTCAACATTAAAAAATTGCCATTTCTGACCATCTGGAGACAGTTCGACAGGTCACGGGTCATCGTTTTTCATCAGAAAATAGATCTTTTGGACTGTAGAAAAATTGTTCCAAAATGTCAATTAGATTGGGCCTCATGTTGAAGAACTACTTTTTAAAGCCTCAATGTGACCAAAATTGCCATTTTTACAGACTTTTTCTCCTACTCAGAAGCTTCGATCTCGTCAAATTTCAGTCATTAAAATAACTCTAAACACACTTATTTTTGTCCCAAGAGTTCTAATTCACATGCAGTAGTTATTTCCAGTCAAAAAATAAAACATTACAAAATTACCATTTCTGACCATCTGGAGAAAGTTCGACAGGTCACGGGTCATCGTTTTTCATCAGAAAATTGATTTTTTGGACTGTAGAAAAATTGATTCAAAATGTCATTTGGATTGTGCCTCATGTTGAATAACTACTTTTTAAAGCCTCAATGTGACCAACATTGCCATTTTTACAGACTTTTTATCCTACCAAGATGCTTCTATTTCGACCAATTTCAGGCTTTAAAATGACTCAAAACACATTAATTGTAGTCCCAAGAGTTCTAATTCACATGCAGTAGTCATTTAAAGTCAAAAAATAAAACATTACAAAATTACCATTTCTGACCATCTGGAGAAAGTTCGACAGGTCACAGGTCATCGTTCTTCATCAGAAAATTGCTTTTTTGGACTGTAGAAAAATTGATTCAAAATGTCATTTGGATTGTGCCTCATGTTGAATAACTACTTTTTAAAGCCTCAATGGGACCAAAATTGCCATTTTTACAGACTTTTTCTCCTACTCAGAAGCTTCTATTTCAACCAATTTCAGGTATTAAAATGACTCTAAACACACTTATTTTAGTCTCAAGAGTGATAATTCACATTCAACAGTCATTTACAGTCAAAAAATTAAACATGAAAAAATTACCAATTCTGACCATCTGGACAATGTTCGACAGGTCACGGGTCATCGTTTTTCATCAGAAAACTGTTTTTTTGGACTGTAGAAAAATTGATTCAAAATGTCATTTGGATTGTGCCTCATGTTGAATAACTACTTTTTAAAGCCTCAAAGTGACCAATATTGCCATTTTAACATACTTTTTCTCCTACTCAGAAGCTTGTATTTCGACCAATTTCAGGCATTAAAATGACTTTAAACACACTTATTTTAGTTCCAAGAGATCTAATTCACATGCAATAGTCATTTACAGTCAAAAAAATTAAACATTAAAAAATTACCATTTCTGACCATCTGGAGAAAGTTCGATAGTTCTGGGCGTCATCGCTTTTCATCAGAATATTGATTTTTTTGGACTCTAGAAAAATTCATTCAAAATGACATTTGGATTTTGCCTCATGTTGAATAATTACTTTTTAATGCCTCAACGTGACCAAAATTACCATTTTTACAGACTTTCTATCCTACTCAGAAGCTTCTATTTTGACCAATTTCAGGCATTAAATTGACTCTAAACACACTTATTTTAGTGCGAAGAGGGATAATTCACATTCAATAGTGATTTACAGTAAAAAAATTAAACATTACAAAATTACCATTTCTGACTATCTGGAGAAAGTTCGACAGGTCACAGGTCATCGTTTTTCATCAGAAAATTTATTTTTTGGACTTTAGAAAATTGATTCAAAATGTCATTTGGATTGTGCCTCATGTTGAAGAACTACTTTTTAAAGCCTAAAAGTGACCAAAATTGCCATTTTTACAGACTTTTTCTCCTACCCAGAAGCTTCGATCTCGTCAAATTTCAGTCATTAAAATGACTCTAAACACACTTATTTTTGTCCCAAGAGTTCTAATTCACATGCAGTAGTCATTTCCAGTCAAATAATTAAACATAAAAAAATGATCATTTCTGACCATCTGGAGAAAGTTCGACATGTCACGGGTCATCGTTCTTCATCAGAAAATTGATTTTTTGGACTGTAGAAAAATTGATTCAAAATGTCATTTGGATTGTGCCTCATGTTGAATAACTTCTTTTTAAGCCTCAATGTGACCAAAATAACCACTTTTACAGACTTTTTCTCCTACTCAGAAGCTTCTATTTCAACCAATTTCAGAATTTAAAATGACTCTAAACACACTTATTTTAGTCTCAAGAGTGATAATTCACATTCAACAGTCATTTACAGTCAAAAAATTAAACATGAAAAAATTACTTTTTCTGACCATCTGGACAATGTTCGACAGGTCACGTGTCATCGTTTTTCATCAGAAAACTGTTTTTTTGGACTGTAGAAAAATTGATTCAAAATGTCATTTGGATTGTGCCTCATGTTGAATAACTGCTTTTTAAAGCCTCAAAGTAACCAATATTGCCATTTTAACATACTTTTTCTCCTACTCAGAAGCTTCTATTTCGACCAATTTCAGGCATTAAAATGACGTTAAACACACTTATTTTAGTTCCAAGAGATCTAATTCACATGCAATAGTCATTTACAGTCAAAAAAATTAAACATTAAAAAATTACCATTTCTGACCATCTGGAGAAAGTTCGATAGGTCTGGGCGTCATCGCTTTTCATCAGAATATTGATTTTTTGGACTCTAGAAAAATTCATTCAAAATGACATTTGGATTTTGCCTCATGTTGAATAATTACTTTTTAATGCCTCAATGTGATCAAAATTGCCATTTTTACAGACTTTCTATCCTACTCAGAAGCTTCTATTTCGACCAATTTCAGGCATTAAATTGACTCTAAACACACTTATTTTAGTGCGAAGAGGGATAATTCACATTCAATAGTGATTTACAGTAAAAAAATTAAACATTAAAAAATAACCATTTCTGACTATCTGGAGAAAGTTCGACAGGTCACAGGTCATCGTTTTTCATCAGAAAATTTATTTTTTGGACTTTAGAAAATTGATTCAAAATGTCATTTGGATTGTGCCTCATGTTGAAGAACTACTTTTTAAAGCCTCAATGTGACCAAAATTGCCATTTTTACAGACTTTTTCTCCTACTCAGAAGCTTCGATCTCGTCAAATTTCAGTCATTAAAATGACTCTAAACACACTTATTTTTGTCCCAAGAGTTCTAATTCACATGCAGTAGTCATTTCCAGTCAAATAATTAAACATAAAAAAATGATCATTTCTGACCATCTGGAGAAAGTTCGACATGTCACGGGTCATCGTTCTTCATCAGAAAATTGATTTTTTGGACTGTAGAAAAATTGATTCAAAATGTCATTTGGATTGTGCCTCATGTTGAATAACTTCTTTTTAAGCCTCAATGTGTCCAAAATTGCCACTTTTACAGACTTTTTCTCCTACTCAGAAGCTTCTATTTCAACCAATTTCAGAATTTAAAATGACTCTAAACACACTTATTTTAGTCTCAAGAGTGATAATTCACATTCAACAGTCATTTACAGTCAAAAAATTAAACATGAAAAAATTACCATTTCTGACCATCTGGACAATGTTCGACAGGTCACGGGTCATCGTTTTTCATCAGAAAACAGTTTTTTTGGACTGTAGAAAAATTGATTCAAAATGTCATTTGGATTGTGCCTCATGTTGAATAACTACTTTTTAAAGCCTCAAAGTGACCAATATTGCCATTTTAACATACTTTTTCTCCTACTCAGAAGCTTCTATTTCAACCAATTTCAGGCATTAAAATGACTTTAAACACACTTATTTTAGTTCCAAGAGGTCTAATTCACATGCAATAGTCATTTACAGTCAAAAAAATTAAACATTAAAAAATTACCATTTCTGACCATCTGGAGAAAGTTCGATAGGTCTGGGCGTCATCGCTTTTCATCAGAATATTGATTTTTTGGACTCTAGAAAAATTCATTTAAAATGACATTTGGATTTTGCCTCATGTTGAAGAACTACTTTTTAAAGCCTCAATGTGACCAAAATTGCCATTTTTACAGACTTTTTCTCCTACTCAGAAGCTTCGATCTCGTCAAATTTCAGTCATTAAAATGACTCTAAACACACTTATTTTTGTCCCAAGAGTTCTAATTCACATGCAGTAGTCATTTCCAGTCAAATAATCAAACATAAAAAAATGATCATTTCTGACCATCTGGAGAAAGTTCGACATGTCACGGGTCATCGTTTTTCATCAGAAAATTGATTTTTTGGACTCTAGAAAAATTCATTCAAAATGTCATTTGGATTGTGCCTCATGTTGAATAACTACTTTTTAAAGCCTCAATGTGACCAAAATTGCCATTTTTACAGACTTTTTCTCCTACTCAGAAGCTTCTATTTCGACCAATTTCAGGCATTAACATGACTCTAAACTTACTTAATTTAGTTCCAAAAGTGATAATTCACAAGCAATAGTCATTTACAGTCAAAAAATTAAACATTAAAAAATTACCATTTCTGACCATCTGGAGACAGTTCGACAGGTCACGGGTCATCGTTTTTCATCAGAAAATTGATTTTTTGGACTGTAGAAAAATTGATTCAAAATATCATTTGGATTGTGCCTCATGTTGAATAACTACTTTTTAAAACCTCAATGTGACCAAAATTGCCATTTTTACAGACTTTTTCTCCCACTCAGAAGCTTCTATTTCGACCAATTTCAGGCATTAAAATGACTCTAAACTCACTTAATTTAGTTCCAAAAGTGATAATTCACAAGCAATAGTCATTTACAGTCAAAAAATTAAACATTAAAAAATTGCCATTTCTGACCATCTGGAGACAGTTCGACAGGTCATGGGTCATCGTTTTTCATCAGAAAATTGATTTTTTGGACTTTAGAAAAATTGATTCAAAATGTAATTTGGATTGTGCCTCATGTTGAATAACTACTTTTTAAAGCCTCAATGTGACCAAAATTGCCATTTTTCAGACTTTTTATCCTACTCAGAAGCTTCTATTTCGACCAATTTCAGGCATTACAATGACTCTAACTCACTTAATTTAGTTCCAAAAGTGATCATTCACAAGCAATAGTCATTTACAGTCAAAAAATTAAACATTAAAA
Source organism: Triturus cristatus (assembly GCF_964204655.1). NCBI lineage: Eukaryota > Metazoa > Chordata > Amphibia > Caudata > Salamandridae > Triturus > Triturus cristatus. The sequence continues at coordinate 823,748,977 of NC_140591.1, forward strand.
AATTGCCATTTCTGACCATCTGGAGACAGTTCGACAGGTCACGGGTCATCGTTTTTCATCAGAAAATTGATTTTTTGGACTGTAGAAAAATTGATTCAAAATGTCATTTGGATTGTGCCTCATGTTGAATAACTACTTTTTAAAGCCTCAATGTCACCAAAATTGCCATTTTTTCAGACTTTTTCTCCTACTCAGAAGCTTCTATTTCGACCAATTTCAGGCATTAAAATGACTCTAAACTCACTTAATTTAGTTCCAAAAGTGATCATTCACAAGCAATAGTCATTTACAGTCAAAAAATTAAACATTAAAAAATTACCATTTCTGACCATCTGGAGAAAGTTCGATAGGTCTGGGGGTCATCGTTTTTCATCAGAATATTGATTTTTTGGACTCTAGAAAAATTCATTCAAAATGTCATTTGGATTGTGCCTCATGTTGAATAACTACTTTTTAAAGCCTCAATGTGACCAAAATTGCCATTTTTACAGACTTTTTCTCCTACTCAGAAGCTTCTATTTTGACCAATTTCAGGCATTAAAATGACTCTAAACTCACTTAATTTAGTTCCAAAAGTGATAATTCACAAGCAATAGTCATTTACAGTCAAAAAATTAAACATTAAAAAATTACCATTTCTGACCATCTGGAGACAGTTCGACAGGTCACGGGTCATCGTTTTTCATCAGAAAATTGATTTTTTGGACTCTAGAAAAATTCATTCAAAATGTCATTTGGATTGTGCCTCATGTTGAAGAACTACTTTTTAAAGCCTCAATGTGACCAAAATTGCCATTTTTACAGACTTTTTCTCCTACTCAGAAGCTTCGATCTCGTCAAATTTCAGTCATTAAAATGACTCTAAACACACTTATTTTTGTCCCAAGAGTTCTAATTCACATGCAGTAGTCATTTCCAGTCAAATAATTAAACATAAAAAAATTATCATTTCTGACCATCTGGAGAAAGTTCGACATGTCACGGGTCATCGTTCTTCATCATAAAATTGATTTTTTGGACTGTAGAAAAATTGATTCAAAATGTCATTTGGATTGTGCCTCATGTTGAATAACTTCTTTTTAAGCCTCAATGTGACCAAAATTGCCATTTTTACAGACTTTTTCTCCTACTCAGAAGCTTCTATTTCAACCAATTTCAGAATTTAAAATGACTCTAAACACACTTATTTTAGTCCCAAGAGTGATAATTCACATTCAACAGTCATTTACAGCCAAAAAATTAAACATGAAAAAATTACCATTTCTGACCATCTGGACAATGTTCGACAGGTCACGCGTCATCGTTTTTCATCAGAAAACTGTTTTTTTGGACTGTAGAAAAATTGATTCAAAATGTAATTTGGATTGTGCCTCATGTTGAATAACTACTTTTTAAAGCCTCAATGTGACCAAAATTGCCATTTTTACAGACTTTTTCTCCTACTCAGAAGCTTCTATTTCGACCAATTTCAGGCATTAAAATGACTCTAAACTCACTTAATTTAGTTCCAAAAGTGATAATTCACAAGCAATAGTCATTTACAGTCAAAAAATTAAACATTAAAAAATTACCATTTCTGACCATCTGGAGACAGTTCGACAGGTCACGGGTCATCGTTTTTCATAAGAAAACTGTTTTTTTGGACTGTAGAAAAATTGATTCAAAATGTCATTTGGATTGTGCCTCATGTTGAATAACTACTTTTTAAAGCCTCAAAGTGACCAATATTGCCATTTTAACATACTTTTTCTCCTACTCAGAAGCTTCTATTTCGACCAATTTCAGGCATTAAAATGACTTTAAACACACTTATTTTAGTTCCAAGAGATCTAATTCACATGCAATAGTCATTTACAGTCAAAAAAATTAAACATTAAAAAATTACCATTTCTGACCATCTGGAGAAAGTTCGATAGGTCTGGGCGTCATCGCTTTTCATCAGAATATTGATTTTTTGGACTCTAGAAAAATTCATTCAAAATGACATTTGGATTTTGCCTCATGTTGAATAATTACTTTTTAATGCCTCAATGTGACCAAAATTGCCATTTTTACAGACTTTCTATCCTACTCAGAAGCTTCTATTTTGACCAATTTCAGGCATTAAATTGACTCTAAACACACTTATTTTAGTGCGAAGAGGGATAATTCACATTCAATAGTGATTTACAGTAAAAAAATTAAACATTAAAAAATTACCATTTCTGACTATCTGGAGAAAGTTCAACAGGTCACACACAGGTCATCGTTTTTCATCAGAAAATTTATTTTTTGGACTTTAGAAAATTGATTCAAAATGTCATTTGGATTGTGCCTCATGTTGAAGAACTACTTTTTAAAGCCTCAATGTGACCAAAATTGCCATTTTTACAGACTTTTTCTCCTACTCAGAAGCTTCTATTTCGACCAATTTCAGGCATTAAAATGACTCTAAACCCACTTAATTTAGTTCCAAAAGTGATAATTCACAAGCAATAGTCATTTACAGTCAAAAAATTAAACATTAAAAAATTACCATTTCTGACCATCTGGAGACAGTTCGACAGGTCATCGTTTTTCATCAGAAAATTGATTTTTTGGACTGTAGAAAAATTGATTCAAAATGTCATTTGGATTGTGCCTCATGTTGAATAACTACTTTTTAAAGCCTCAATGTGACCAAAATTGCCATTTTTACAGACTTTTTATCCTACTCAGAAGCTTCTATTTCGACCAATTTCAGGCATTAAAATGACTCTAAACTCACTTAATTTTGTCCCAAGAGTTCTAATTCACATGCAGTAGTTATTTCCAGTCAAAAAATAAAACATTACAAAATTACCATTTCTGACCATCTGGAGAAAGTTCGACAGGTCACGGGTCATCGTTTTTCATCAGAAAATTGATTTTTTGGACTGTAGAAAAATTGATTCAAAATGTCATTTGGATTGTGCCTCATGTTGAATAACTACTTTTTAAAGCCTCAATGTGACCAACATTGCCATTTTTACAGACTTTTTATCCTACCAAGATGCTTCTATTTCGACCAATTTCAGGCTTTAAAATGACTCAAAACACATTAATTGTAGTCCCAAGAGTTCTAATTCACATGCAGTAGTCATTTAAAGTCAAAAAATAAAACATTACAAAATTACCATTTCTGACCATCTGGAAAAAGTTCGACAGGTCACAGGTCATCGTTCTTCATCAGAAAATTGCTTTTTTGGACTGTAGAAAAATTGATTCAAAATGTCATTTGGATTGTGCCTCATGTTGAATAACTACTTTTTAAAGCCTCAATGGGACCAAAATTGCCATTTTTACAGACTTTTTCTCCTACTCAGAAGCTTCTATTTCAACCAATTTCAGGTATTAAAATGACTCTAAACACACTTATTTTATTCTCAAGAGTGATAATTCACATTCAACAGTCATTTACAGTCAAAAAATTAAACATGAAAAAATTACCAATTCTGACCATCTGGACAATGTTCGACAGGTCACGGGTCATCGTTTTTCATCAGAAAACTGTTTTTTTGGACTGTAGAAAAATTGATTCAAAATGTCATTTGGATTGTGCCTCATGTTGAATAACTACTTTTTAAAGCCTCAAAGTGACCAATATTGCCATTTTAACATACTTTTTCTCCTACTCAGAAGCTTGTATTTCGACCAATTTCAGGCATTAAAATGACTTTAAACACACTTATTTTAGTTCCAAGAGATCTAATTCACATGCAATAGTCATTTACAGTCAAAAAAATTAAACATTAAAAAATTACCATTTCTGACCATCTGGAGAAAGTTCGATAGGTCTGGGCGTCATCGCTTTTCATCAGAATATTGATTTTTTTGGACTCTAGAAAAATTCATTCAAAATGACATTTGGATTTTGCCTCATGTTGAATAATTACTTTTTAATGCCTCAATGTGACCAAAATTACCATTTTTACAGACTTTCTATCCTACTCAGAAGCTTCTATTTTGACCAATTTCAGGCATTAAATTGACTCTAAACACACTTATTTTAGTGCGAAGAGGGATAATTCACATTCAATAGTGATTTACAGTAAAAAAATTAAACATTACAAAATTACCATTTCTGACTATCTGGAGAAAGTTCGACAGGTCACAGGTCATCGTTTTTCATCAGAAAATTTATTTTTTGGACTTTAGAAAATTGATTCAAAATGTCATTTGGATTGTGCCTCATGTTGAAGAACTACTTTTTAAAGCCTAAAAGTGACCAAAATTGCCATTTTTACAGACTTTTTCTCCTACTCAGAAGCTTCGATCTCGTCAAATTTCAGTCATTAAAATGACTCTAAACACACTTATTTTTGTCCCAAGAGTTCTAATTCACATGCAGTAGTCATTTCCAGTCAAATAATTAAACATAAAAAAATGATCATTTCTGACCATCTGGAGAAAGTTCGACATGTCACGGGTCATCGTTCTTCATCAGAAAATTGATTTTTTGGACTGTAGAAAAATTGATTCAAAATGTCATTTGGATTGTGCCTCATGTTGAATAACTTCTTTTTAAGCCTCAATGTGACCAAAATTGCCATTTTTACAGACTTTTCTCCTACTCAGAAGCTTCTATTTCAACCAATTTCAGAATTTAAAATGACTCTAAACACACTTATTTTAGTCCCAAGAGTGATAATTCACATTCAACAGTCATTTACAGTCAAAAAATTAAACATGAAAAAATTACCATTTCTGACCATCTGGACAATGTTCGACAGGTCAGGCGTCATCGTTTTTCATCAGAAAACTGTTTTTTTGGACTGTAGAAAAATTGATTCAAAATGTCATTTGGATTGTGCCTCATGTTGAATAACTACTTTTTAAAGCCTCAATGTGACCAAAATTGCCATTTTTACAGACTTTTTCTCCTACTCAGAAGCTTCTATTTCGACCAATTTCAGAATTTAAAATGACTCTAAACACACTTATTTTAGTCTCAAGAGTGATAATTCACATTCAACAGTCATTTACAGTCAAAAAATTAAACATGAAAAAATTACCATTTCTGACCATCTGGACAATGTTCGACAGGTCACGGGTCATCGTTTTTCATCAGAAAACAGTTTTTTTGGACTGTAGAAAAATTGATTCAAAATGTCATTTGGATTGTGCCTCATGTCGAATAACTACTTTTTAAAGCCTCAAAGTGACCAATATTGCCATTTTAACATACTTTTTCTCCTACTCAGAAGCTTCTATTTCAACCAATTTCAGGCATTAAAATGACTTTAAACACACGTATTTTAGTTCCAAGAGATCTAATTCACATGCAATAGTCATTTACAGTCAAAAAAATTAAACATTAAAAAATTACCATTTCTGACCATCTGGAGAAAGTTCGATAGGTCTGGGCGTCATCGCTTTTCATCAGAATATTGATTTTTTGGACTCTAGAAAAATTCATTTAAAATGACATTTGGATTTTGCCTCATGTTGAATAATTACTTTTTAATGCCTCAATGTGACCAAAATTGCCATTTTTACAGACTTTCTATCCTACTCAGAAGCTTCTATTTCGACCAATTTCAGGCATTAAATTGACTCTAAACACACTTATTTTAGTGCGAAGAGGGATAATTCACATTCAATAGTGATTTACAGTAAAAAAATTAAACATTAAAAAATTACCATTTCTGACTATCTGGAGAAAGTTCGACAGGTCACAGGTCATCGTTTTTCATCAGAAAATTTATTTTTTGGACTTTAGAAAATTGATTCAAAATGTCATTTGGATTGTGCCTCATGTTGAAGAACTACTTTTTAAAGCCTCAATGTGACCAAAATTGCCATTTTTACAGACTTTTTCTCCTACTCAGAAGCTTCGATCTCGTCAAATTTCAGTCATTAAAATGACTCTAAACACACTTATTTTTGTCCCAAGAGTTCTAATTCACATGCAGTAGTCATTTCCAGTCAAATAATCAAACATAAAAAAATGATCATTTCTGACCATCTGGAGAAAGTTCGACATGTCACGGGTCATCGTTTTTCATCAGAAAATTGATTTTTTGGACTCTAGAAAAATTCATTCAAAATGTCATTTGGATTGTGCCTCATGTTGAATAACTACTTTTTAAAGCCTCAATGTGACCAAAATTGCCATTTTTACAGACTTTTTCTCCTACTCAGAAGCTTCTATTTCGACCAATTTCAGGCATTAACATGACTCTAAACTTACTTAATTTAGTTCCAAAAGTGATAATTCACAAGCAATAGTAATTTACAGTCAAAAAATTAAACATTAAAAAATTACCATTTCTGACCATCTGGAGACAGTTCGACAGGTCACGGGTCATCGTTTTTCATCAGAAAATTGATTTTTTGGACTGTAGAAAAATTGATTCAAAATATCATTTGGATTGTGCCTCATGTTGAATAACTACTTTTTAAAACCTCAATGTGACCAAAATTGCCATTTTTACAGACTTTTTCTCCCACTCAGAAGCTTCTATTTCGACCAATTTCAGGCATTAAAATGACTCTAAACTCACTTAATTTAGTTCCAAAAGTGATAATTCACAAGCAATAGTCATTTACAGTCAAAAAATTAAACATTAAAAAATTGCCATTTCTGACCATCTGGAGACAGTTCGACAGGTCATGGGTCATCGTTTTTCATCAGAAAATTGATTTTTTGGACTTTAGAAAAATTGATTCAAAATGTAATTTGGATTGTGCCTCATGTTGAATAACTACTTTTTAAAGCCTCAATGTGACCAAAATTGCCATTTTTCAGACTTTTTATCCTACTCAGAAGCTTCTATTTCGACCAATTTCAGGCATTACAATGACTCTAACTCACTTAATTTAGTTCCAAAAGTGATCATTCACAAGCAATAGTCATTTACAGTCAAAAAATTAAACATTAAAAAATTGGCATTTCTGACCATCTGGAGACAGTTCGACAGGTTACGGTCATCGTTTTTCATCAGAAAATTGATTTTTTGGACTGTAGAAAAATTGTTCCAAAATGTCATTTAGATTGGGCCTCATGTTGAAGAACTACTTTTTAAAGCCTCAATGTGACCAAAATAACCATTTTTACAGACTTTTTCTCCTACTCAGAAGCTTCGATCTCGTCAAATTTCAGTCATTAAAATAACTCTAAACACACTTATTTTTGTCCCAAGAGTTCTAATTCACATGCAGTAGTCATTTCCAGTCAAAAAATTAAACATTAAAAAATTACCATTTCTGACCATCTGGAGAAAGTTTGACAGGTCACGGGTCATCGTTTTTCATCTGAAAATTGATTTTTTGGACTCTAGAAAAGTTCATTCAAAATGACATTTGGATTGTCCTCATGTTGAATAACTACTTTTTAAAGCCTCAATGTGACCAACATTGCCATTTTTACAGACTTTTTATCCTACCAAGATGCTTCTATTTCGACCAATTTCAGGCTTTAAAATGACTCAAAACACATTAATTTTAGTCCCAAGAGTTCTAATTCACATGCAGTAGTCATTTAAAGTCAAAAAATAAAACATTACAAAATTACCATTTCTGACCATCTGGAGAAAGTTCGACAGGTCACAGGTCATCGTTCTTCATCAGAAAACTGCTTTTTTGGACTGTAGAAAAATTGATTCAAAATGTCATTTGGATTGTGCCTCATGTTGAATAACTACTTTTTAAAGCCTCAATGGGACCAAAATTGCCATTTTTACAGACTTTTTCTCCTACTCAGAAGCTTCTATTTCAACCAATTTCAGGTATTAAAATGACTCTAAACACACTTATTTTAGTCTCAAGAGTGATAATTCACATTCAACAGTCATTTACAGTCAAAAAATTAAACATGAAAAAATTACCATTTCTGACCATCTGGACAATGTTCGACAGGTCACGGGTCATCGTTTTTCATCAGAAAACTGTTTTTTTGGACTGTAGAAAAATTGATTCAAAATGTCATTTGGATTGTGCCTCATGTTGAATAACTACTTTTTAAAGCCTCAAAGTGACCAATATTGCCATTTTAACATACTTTTTCTCCTACTCAGAAGCTTCTATTTCGACCAATTTCAGGCATTAAAATGACTTTAAACACACTTATTTTAGTTCCAAGAGATCTAATTCACATGCAATAGTCATTTACAGTCAAAAAAATTAAACATTAAAAAATTACCATTTCTGACCATCTGGAGAAAGTTCGATAGGTCTGGGCGTCATCGCTTTTCATCAGAATATCGATTTTTTGGACTCTAGAAAAATTCATTCAAAATGACATTTGGATTTTGCCTCATGTTGAATAATTACTTTTTAATGCCTCAATGTGACCAAAATTGCCATTTTTACAGACTTTCTATCCTACTCAGAAGCTTCTATTTCGACCAATTTCAGGCATTAAATTGACTCTAAACACACTTATTTTAGTGCGAAGAGGGATAATTCACATTCAATAGTGATTTACAGTAAAAAAATTAAACATTAAAAAATTACCATTTCTGACTATCTGGAGAAAGTTCGACAGGTCACAGGTCATCGTTTTTCATCAGAAAATTTATTTTTTGGACTTTAGAAAATTGATTCAAAATGTCATTTGGATTGTGCCTCATGTTGAAGAACTACTTTTTAAAGCCTCAATGTGACCAAAATTGCGATTTTTACAGACTTTTTCTCCTACTCAGAAGCTTCGATCTCGTCAAATTTCAGTCATTAAAATGACTCTAAACACACTTATTTTTGTGCCAAGAGTTCTAATTCACATGCAGTAGTCATTTCCAGTCAAATAATTAAACATAAAAAAATGATCATTTCTGACCATCTGGAGAAAGTTCGACATGTCACGGGTCATCGTTCTTCATCAGAAAATTGATTTTTTGGACTGTAGAAAAATTGATTCAAAATGTCATTTGGATTGTGCCTCATGTTGAATAACTTCTTTTTAAGCCTCAATGTGACCAAAATTGCCATTTTTTCAGACTTTTTATCCTACTCAGAAGCTTCTATTTCGACCAATTTCAGGCATTAAAATGACTCTAACTCACTTAATTTAGTTCCAAAAGTGATAATTCACAAGCAATAGTCATTTACAGTCAAAAAATTAAACATTAAAAAATTGCCATTTCTGACCATCTGGAGACAGTTCGACAGGTCACGGGTCATCGTTTTTCATCAGAAAACTGTTTTTTTGGACTGTAGAAAAATTGATTCAAAATGTCATTTGGATTGTGCCTCATGTTGAATAACTACTTTTTAAAGCCTCAAAGTGACCAATATTGCCATTTTAACATACTTTTTCTCCTACTCAGAAGCTTCTATTTCGACCAATTTCAGGCATTAAAATGACGTTAAACACACTTATTTTAGTTCCAAGAGATCTAATTCACATGCAATAGTCATTTACAGTCAAAAAAATTAAACATTAAAAAATTACCATTTCTGACAATCTGGAGAAAGTTCGATAGGTCTGGGGGTCATCGTTTTTCATCAGAATATTGATTTTTTGGACTAGAAAAATTCATTCAAAATGTCATTTGGATTGTGCCTCATGTTGAATAACTACTTTTTAAAGCCTCAATGTGACCAAAATTGCCATTTTTACAGACTTTTTCTCCTACTCAGAAGCTTCTATTTCGACCAATTTCAGGCATTAAAATGACTCTAAACTCACTTAATTTAGTTCCAAAAGTGATAATTCACAAGCAATAGTCATTTACAGTCAAAAAATTAAATATTAAAAAATTACCATTTCTGACCATCTGGAGACAGTTCGACAGGTCACGGGTCATCGTTTTTCATCAGAAAATTGATTTTTTGGACTGTAGAAAAATTGATTCAAAATATCATTTGGATTGTGCCTCATGTTGAATAACTACTTTTTAAAGCCTCAATGTGACCAAAATTGCCATTTTTTCAGACTTTTTATCCTACTCAGAAGCTTCTATTTCGACCAATTTCAGGCATTAAAATGACTCTAACTCACTTAATTTAGTTCCAAAAGTGATAATTCACAAGCAATAGTCATTTACAGTCAAAAAATTAAACATTAAAAAATTGCCACTTCTGACCATCTGGAGACAGTTCGACAGGTCACGAGTCATCGTTTTTCATCAGAAAATTGATTTTTTGGACTGTAGAAAAATTGATTCAAAATGTCATTTGGATTGTGCCTCATTTTGAATAACTACTTTTTAAAGCCTCAATGTGACCAAAATTGCCATTTTTTCAGACTTTTTATCCTACTCAGAAGCTTCTATTTCGACCAATTTCAGGCATTAAAATGACTCTAACTCACTTAATTTAGTTCCAAAAGTGATAATTCACAAGCAATAGTCATTTACAGTCAAAAAATTAAACATTAAAAAATTGCCACTTCTGACCATCTGGAGACAGTTCGACAGGTCACGAGTCATCGTTTTTCATCAGAAAATTGATTTTTTGGACTGTAGAAAAATTGATTCAAAATGTCATTTGGATTGTGCCTCATTTTGAATAACTACTTTTTAAAGCCTCAATGTGACCAAAATTGCCATTTTTTCAGACTTTTTATCCTACTCAGAAGCTTCTATTTCGACCAATTTCAGGCATTAAAATGACTTTAAACACACTTATTTTAGTTCCAAGAGATCTAATTCACATGCAATAGTCATTTACAGTCAAAAAAATTAAACATTAAAAAATTACCATTTCTGACCATCTGGAGAAAGTTCGATAGGTCTGGGCGTCATCGCTTTTCATCAGAATATCGATTTTTTGGACTCTAGAAAAATTCATTCAAAATGACATTTGGATTTTGCCTCATGTTGAATAATTACTTTTTAATGCCTCAATGTGACCAAAATTACCATTTTTACAGACTTTCTATCCTACTCAGAAGCTTCTATTTTGACCAATTTCAGGCATTAAATTGACTCTAAACACACTTATTTTAGTGCGAAGAGGGATAATTCACATTCAATAGTGATTTACAGTAAAAAAATTAAACATTACAAAATTACCATTTCTGACTATCTGGAGAAAGTTCGACAGGTCACAGGTCATCGTTTTTCATCAGAAAATTTATTTTTTGGACTTTAGAAAATTGATTCAAAATGTCATTTGGATTGTGCCTCATGTTGAAGAACTACTTTTTAAAGCCTAAAAGTGACCAAAATTGCCATTTTTACAGACTTTTTCTCCTACTCAGAAGCTTCGATCTCGTCAAATTTCAGTCATTAAAATGACTCTAAACACACTTATTTTTGTCCCAAGAGTTCTAATTCACATGCAGTAGTCATTTCCAGTCAAATAATTAAACATAAAAAAATGATCATTTCTGACCATCTGGAGAAAGTTCGACATGTCACGGGTCATCGTTCTTCATCAGAAAATTGATTTTTTGGACTGTAGAAAAATTGATTCAAAATGTCATTTGGATTGTGCCTCATGTTGAATAACTTCTTTTTAAGCCTCAATGTGACCAAAATTGCCATTTTTACAGACTTTTCTCCTACTCAGAAGCTTCTATTTCAACCAATTTCAGAATTTAAAATGACTCTAAACACACTTATTTTAGTCCCAAGAGTGATAATTCACATTCAACAGTCATTTACAGTCAAAAAATTAAACATGAAAAAATTACCATTTCTGACCATCTGGACAATGTTCGACAGGTCAGGCGTCATCGTTTTTCATCAGAAAACTGTTTTTTTGGACTGTAGAAAAATTGATTCAAAATGTCATTTGGATTGTGCCTCATGTTGAATAACTACTTTTTAAAGCCTCAATGTGACCAAAATTGCCATTTTTACAGACTTTTTCTCCTACTCAGAAGCTTCTATTTCGACCAATTTCAGAATTTAAAATGACTCTAAACACACTTATTTTAGTCTCAAGAGTGATAATTCACATTCAACAGTCATTTACAGTCAAAAAATTAAACATGAAAAAATTACCATTTCTGACCATCTGGACAATGTTCGACAGGTCACGGGTCATCGTTTTTCATCAGAAAACAGTTTTTTTGGACTGTAGAAAAATTGATTCAAAATGTCATTTGGATTGTGCCTCATGTCGAATAACTACTTTTTAAAGCCTCAAAGTGACCAATATTGCCATTTTAACATACTTTTTCTCCTACTCAGAAGCTTCTATTTCAACCAATTTCAGGCATTAAAATGACTTTAAACACACGTATTTTAGTTCCAAGAGATCTAATTCACATGCAATAGTCATTTACAGTCAAAAAAATTAAACATTAAAAAATTACCATTTCTGACCATCTGGAGAAAGTTCGATAGGTCTGGGCGTCATCGCTTTTCATCAGAATATTGATTTTTTGGACTCTAGAAAAATTCATTTAAAATGACATTTGGATTTTGCCTCATGTTGAATAATTACTTTTTAATGCCTCAATGTGACCAAAATTGCCATTTTTACAGACTTTCTATCCTACTCAGAAGCTTCTATTTCGACCAATTTCAGGCATTAAATTGACTCTAAACACACTTATTTTAGTGCGAAGAGGGATAATTCACATTCAATAGTGATTTACAGTAAAAAAATTAAACATTAAAAAATTACCATTTCTGACTATCTGGAGAAAGTTCGACAGGTCACAGGTCATCGTTTTTCATCAGAAAATTTATTTTTTGGACTTTAGAAAATTGATTCAAAATGTCATTTGGATTGTGCCTCATGTTGAAGAACTACTTTTTAAAGCCTCAATGTGACCAAAATTGCCATTTTTACAGACTTTTTCTCCTACTCAGAAGCTTCGATCTCGTCAAATTTCAGTCATTAAAATGACTCTAAACACACTTATTTTTGTCCCAAGAGTTCTAATTCACATGCAGTAGTCATTTCCAGTCAAATAATCAAACATAAAAAAATGATCATTTCTGACCATCTGGAGAAAGTTCGACATGTCACGGGTCATCGTTTTTCATCAGAAAATTGATTTTTTGGACTCTAGAAAAATTCATTCAAAATGTCATTTGGATTGTGCCTCATGTTGAATAACTACTTTTTAAAGCCTCAATGTGACCAAAATTGCCATTTTTACAGACTTTTTCTCCTACTCAGAAGCTTCTATTTCGACCAATTTCAGGCATTAACATGACTCTAAACTTACTTAATTTAGTTCCAAAAGTGATAATTCACAAGCAATAGTAATTTACAGTCAAAAAATTAAACATTAAAAAATTACCATTTCTGACCATCTGGAGACAGTTCGACAGGTCACGGGTCATCGTTTTTCATCAGAAAATTGATTTTTTGGACTGTAGAAAAATTGATTCAAAATATCATTTGGATTGTGCCTCATGTTGAATAACTACTTTTTAAAACCTCAATGTGACCAAAATTGCCATTTTTACAGACTTTTTCTCCCACTCAGAAGCTTCTATTTCGACCAATTTCAGGCATTAAAATGACTCTAAACTCACTTAATTTAGTTCCAAAAGTGATAATTCACAAGCAATAGTCATTTACAGTCAAAAAATTAAACATTAAAAAATTGCCATTTCTGACCATCTGGAGACAGTTCGACAGGTCATGGGTCATCGTTTTTCATCAGAAAATTGATTTTTTGGACTTTAGAAAAATTGATTCAAAATGTAATTTGGATTGTGCCTCATGTTGAATAACTACTTTTTAAAGCCTCAATGTGACCAAAATTGCCATTTTTCAGACTTTTTATCCTACTCAGAAGCTTCTATTTCGACCAATTTCAGGCATTACAATGACTCTAACTCACTTAATTTAGTTCCAAAAGTGATCATTCACAAGCAATAGTCATTTACAGTCAAAAAATTAAACATTAAAAAATTGGCATTTCTGACCATCTGGAGACAGTTCGACAGGTTACGGTCATCGTTTTTCATCAGAAAATTGATTTTTTGGACTGTAGAAAAATTGTTCCAAAATGTCATTTAGATTGGGCCTCATGTTGAAGAACTACTTTTTAAAGCCTCAATGTGACCAAAATAACCATTTTTACAGACTTTTTCTCCTACTCAGAAGCTTCGATCTCGTCAAATTTCAGTCATTAAAATAACTCTAAACACACTTATTTTTGTCCCAAGAGTTCTAATTCACATGCAGTAGTCATTTCCAGTCAAAAAATTAAACATTAAAAAATTACCATTTCTGACCATCTGGAGAAAGTTTGACAGGTCACGGGTCATCGTTTTTCATCTGAAAATTGATTTTTTGGACTCTAGAAAAGTTCATTCAAAATGACATTTGGATTGTCCTCATGTTGAATAACTACTTTTTAAAGCCTCAATGTGACCAACATTGCCATTTTTACAGACTTTTTATCCTACCAAGATGCTTCTATTTCGACCAATTTCAGGCTTTAAAATGACTCAAAACACATTAATTTTAGTCCCAAGAGTTCTAATTCACATGCAGTAGTCATTTAAAGTCAAAAAATAAAACATTACAAAATTACCATTTCTGACCATCTGGAGAAAGTTCGACAGGTCACAGGTCATCGTTCTTCATCAGAAAACTGCTTTTTTGGACTGTAGAAAAATTGATTCAAAATGTCATTTGGATTGTGCCTCATGTTGAATAACTACTTTTTAAAGCCTCAATGGGACCAAAATTGCCATTTTTACAGACTTTTTCTCCTACTCAGAAGCTTCTATTTCAACCAATTTCAGGTATTAAAATGACTCTAAACACACTTATTTTAGTCTCAAGAGTGATAATTCACATTCAACAGTCATTTACAGTCAAAAAATTAAACATGAAAAAATTACCATTTCTGACCATCTGGACAATGTTCGACAGGTCACGGGTCATCGTTTTTCATCAGAAAACTGTTTTTTTGGACTGTAGAAAAATTGATTCAAAATGTCATTTGGATTGTGCCTCATGTTGAATAACTACTTTTTAAAGCCTCAAAGTGACCAATATTGCCATTTTAACATACTTTTTCTCCTACTCAGAAGCTTCTATTTCGACCAATTTCAGGCATTAAAATGACTTTAAACACACTTATTTTAGTTCCAAGAGATCTAATTCACATGCAATAGTCATTTACAGTCAAAAAAATTAAACATTAAAAAATTACCATTTCTGACCATCTGGAGAAAGTTCGATAGGTCTGGGCGTCATCGCTTTTCATCAGAATATCGATTTTTTGGACTCTAGAAAAATTCATTCAAAATGACATTTGGATTTTGCCTCATGTTGAATAATTACTTTTTAATGCCTCAATGTGACCAAAATTGCCATTTTTACAGACTTTCTATCCTACTCAGAAGCTTCTATTTCGACCAATTTCAGGCATTAAATTGACTCTAAACACACTTATTTTAGTGCGAAGAGGGATAATTCACATTCAATAGTGATTTACAGTAAAAAAATTAAACATTAAAAAATTACCATTTCTGACTATCTGGAGAAAGTTCGACAGGTCACAGGTCATCGTTTTTCATCAGAAAATTTATTTTTTGGACTTTAGAAAATTGATTCAAAATGTCATTTGGATTGTGCCTCATGTTGAAGAACTACTTTTTAAAGCCTCAATGTGACCAAAATTGCGATTTTTACAGACTTTTTCTCCTACTCAGAAGCTTCGATCTCGTCAAATTTCAGTCATTAAAATGACTCTAAACACACTTATTTTTGTGCCAAGAGTTCTAATTCACATGCAGTAGTCATTTCCAGTCAAATAATTAAACATAAAAAAATGATCATTTCTGACCATCTGGAGAAAGTTCGACATGTCACGGGTCATCGTTCTTCATCAGAAAATTGATTTTTTGGACTGTAGAAAAATTGATTCAAAATGTCATTTGGATTGTGCCTCATGTTGAATAACTTCTTTTTAAGCCTCAATGTGACCAAAATTGCCATTTTTTCAGACTTTTTATCCTACTCAGAAGCTTCTATTTCGACCAATTTCAGGCATTAAAATGACTCTAACTCACTTAATTTAGTTCCAAAAGTGATAATTCACAAGCAATAGTCATTTACAGTCAAAAAATTAAACATTAAAAAATTGCCATTTCTGACCATCTGGAGACAGTTCGACAGGTCACGGGTCATCGTTTTTCATCAGAAAACTGTTTTTTTGGACTGTAGAAAAATTGATTCAAAATGTCATTTGGATTGTGCCTCATGTTGAATAACTACTTTTTAAAGCCTCAAAGTGACCAATATTGCCATTTTAACATACTTTTTCTCCTACTCAGAAGCTTCTATTTCGACCAATTTCAGGCATTAAAATGACGTTAAACACACTTATTTTAGTTCCAAGAGATCTAATTCACATGCAATAGTCATTTACAGTCAAAAAAATTAAACATTAAAAAATTACCATTTCTGACAATCTGGAGAAAGTTCGATAGGTCTGGGGGTCATCGTTTTTCATCAGAATATTGATTTTTTGGACTAGAAAAATTCATTCAAAATGTCATTTGGATTGTGCCTCATGTTGAATAACTACTTTTTAAAGCCTCAATGTGACCAAAATTGCCATTTTTACAGACTTTTTCTCCTACTCAGAAGCTTCTATTTCGACCAATTTCAGGCATTAAAATGACTCTAAACTCACTTAATTTAGTTCCAAAAGTGATAATTCACAAGCAATAGTCATTTACAGTCAAAAAATTAAATATTAAAAAATTACCATTTCTGACCATCTGGAGACAGTTCGACAGGTCACGGGTCATCGTTTTTCATCAGAAAATTGATTTTTTGGACTGTAGAAAAATTGATTCAAAATATCATTTGGATTGTGCCTCATGTTGAATAACTACTTTTTAAAGCCTCAATGTGACCAAAATTGCCATTTTTTCAGACTTTTTATCCTACTCAGAAGCTTCTATTTCGACCAATTTCAGGCATTAAAATGACTCTAACTCACTTAATTTAGTTCCAAAAGTGATAATTCACAAGCAATAGTCATTTACAGTCAAAAAATTAAACATTAAAAAATTGCCACTTCTGACCATCTGGAGACAGTTCGACAGGTCACGAGTCATCGTTTTTCATCAGAAAATTGATTTTTTGGACTGTAGAAAAATTGATTCAAAATGTCATTTGGATTGTGCCTCATTTTGAATAACTACTTTTTAAAGCCTCAATGTGACCAAAATTGCCATTTTTTCAGACTTTTTATCCTACTCAGAAGCTTCTATTTCGACCAATTTCAGGCATTAAAATGACTCTAAACTCACTTAATTTAGTTCCAAAAGTGATAATTCACAAGCAATAGTCATTTACAGTCAAAAAATTAAACATAAAAAAATTACCATTTCTGACCATCTGGAGACAGTTCGACAGGTCACGGGTCATCGTTTTTCATCAGAAAATTTATTTTTTGGACTGTAGAAAAATTGATTCAAAATATCATTTGGATTGTGCCTCATGTTGAATAACTACTTTTTAAAGCCTCAATGTGACCAAAATTGCCATTTTTACAGACTTTTTCTCCCACTCAGAAGCTTCTATTTCGACCAATTTCAGGCATTAAAATGACTCTAAACTCACTTAATTTAGTTCCAAAAGTGATAATTCACAAGCAATAGTCATTTACAGTCAAAAAATTAAACATTAAAAAATTGCCATTTCTGACCATCTGGAGACACTTCGACAGGTCACGGGTCATCGTTTTTCATCAGAAAATTGGTTTTTTGGACTATAGATAAATTGATTCAAAATGTCATTTGGATTGTGCCTCATGTTGAATAACTACTTTTTAAAGCCTCAATGTGACCAAAATTGCCATTTTTACAGACTTTTTCTCCTACTCAGAAGCTTCGATCTCGTCAAATTTCAGTCATTAAAATGACTCTAAACACACTTATTTTTGTCCCAAGAGTTCTAATTCACATGCAGTAGTCATTTCCAGTCAAATAATCAAACATAAAAAAATGATCATTTCTGACCATCTGGAGAAAGTTCGACATGTCACGGGTCATCGTTCTTCATCAGAAAATTGATTTTTTGGACTGTAGAAAAATTGATTCAAAATGTCATTTGGATTGTGCCTCATGTTGAATAACTTCTTTTTAAGCCTCAATGTGACCAAAATTGCCATTTTTACATACTTTTTCTCCTACTCAGAAGCTTCTATTTCAACCAATTTCAGAATTTAAAATGACTCTAAACACACTTATTTTAGTCCCAAGAGTGATAATTCACATTCAACAGTCATTTACAGTCAAAAAATTAAACATGAAAAAATTACCATTTCTGACCATCTGGACAATGTTCGACAGGTCACGGGTCATCGTTTTTCATCAGAAAAGTGTTTTTTTGGACTGTAGAAAAATTGAGTCAAAATGTCATTTGGATTGTGCCTCATGTTGAATAACTACTTTTTAAAGCCTCAAAGTGACCAATATTGCCATTTTAACATACTTTTTCTCCTACTCAGAAGCTTCTATTTCGACCAATTTCAGGCATTAAAATGACGTTAAACACACTTATTTTAGTTCCAAGAGATCTAATTCACATGCAATAGTCATTTACAGTCAAAAAAATTAAACATTAAAAAATTACCATTTCTGACCATCTGGAGAAAGTTCGATAGGTCTGGGGGTCATCATTTTTCATCAGAATATTGATTTTTTGGACTCTAGAAAAATTCATTCAAAATGTCATTTGAATTGTGCCTCATGTTGAATAACTACTTTTTAAAGCCTCAATGTGACCAAAATTGCCATTTTTACAGACTTTTTCTCCTACTCAGAAGCTTCTATTTCGACCAATTTCAGGCATTAAAATGACTCTAAACTCACTTAATTTAGTTCCAAAAGTGATAATTCACAAGCAATAGTCATTTACAGTCAAAAAATTAAACATTAAAAAATTACCATTTCTGACCATCTGGAGACAGTTCGACAGGTCACGGGTCATCGTTTTTCATCAGAAAACTGTTTTTTTGGACTGTAGAAAAATTGATTCAAAATGTCATTTGGATTGTGCCTCATGTTGAATAACTACTTTTTAAAGCCTCAAAGTGACCAATATTGCCATTTTAACATACTTTTTCTCCTACTCAGAAGCTTCTATTTCGACCAATTTCAGGCATTAAAATGACTTTAAACACACTTATTTTAGTTCCAAGAGATCTAATTCACATGCAATAGTCATTTACAGTCAAAAAAATTAAACATCAAAAAATTACCATTTCTGACAATCTGGAGAAAGTTCGATAGGTCTGGGCGTCATCGCTTTTCATCAGAATATTGATTTTTTGGACTCTAGAAAAATTCATTCAAAATGACATTTGGATTTTGCCTCATGTTGAATAATTACTTTTTAATGCCTCAATGTGACCAAAATTGCCATTTTTACAGACTTTCTATCCTACTCAGAAGCTTCTATTTTGACCAATTTCATGCATTAAATTGACTCTAAACACACTTATTTTAGTGCGAAGAGGGATAATTCACATTCAATAGTGATTTACAGTAAAAAAATTAAACATTAAAAAATTACCATTTCTGACTATCTGGAGAAAGTTCGACAGGTCACAGGTCATCGTTTTTCATCAGAAAATTTATTTTTTGGACTTTAGAAAATTGATTCAAAATGTCATTTGGATTGTGCCTCATGTTGAAGAACTACTTTTTAAAGCCTCAATGTGACCAAAATTGCCATTTTTACAGACTTTTTCTCCTACTCAGAAGCTTCGATCTCGTCAAATTTCAGTCATTAAAATGACTCTAAACACACTTATTTTTGTCCCAAGAGTTCTAATTCACATGCAGTAGTCATTTCCAGTCAAATAATTAAACATAAAAAAATGATCATTTCTGACCATCTGGAGAAAGTTCGACATGTCACGGGTCATCGTTTTTCATCAGAAAATTGATTTTTTGGACTGTAGAAAAATTGATTCAAAATGTCATTTGGATTGTGCCTCATGTTGAATAACTTCTTTTTAAGCCTCAATGTGACCAACATTGCCACTTTTACAGACTTTTTCTCCTACTCAGAAGCTTCTATTTCAACCAATTTCAGAATTTAAAATGACTCTAAACACACTTATTTTAGTCCCAAGAGTGATAATTCACATTCAACAGTCATTTACAGTAAAAAAACTTAAACATGAAAAAATTACCATTTCTGACCATCTGGACAATGTTCGACAGGTCACGCGTCATCGTTTTTCATCAGAAAACTGTTTTTTTGGACTGTAGAAAAATTGATTCAAAATGTCATTTGGATTGTGCCTCATGTTGAATAACTACTTTTTAAAGCCTCAAAGTGACCAATATTGCCATTTTAACATACTTTTTCTCCTACTCAGAAGCTTCTATTTCGACCAATTTCAGGCATTAAAATGACGTTAAACACACTTATTTTAGTTCCAAGAGATCTAATTCACATGCAATAGTCATTGACAGTCAAAAAAATTAAACATTAAAAAATTACCATTTCTGACCATCTGGAGAAAGTTCGATAGGTCTGGGGGTCATCGTTTCTCATCAGAATATTGATTTTTTGGACTCTAGAAAAATTCATTCAAAATGTCATTTGGATTGTGCCTCATGTTGAATAACTACTTTTTAAAGCCTCAATGTGACCAAAATTGCCATTTTTACAGACTTTTTCTCCTACTCAGAAGCTTCTATTTCGACCAATTTCAGGCATTAAAATGACTCTAAACTCACTTAATTTAGTTCCAAAAGTGATAATTCACAAGCAATAGTCATTTACAGTCAAAAAATTAAACATTAAAAAATTACCATTTCTGACCATCTGGAGACAGTTCGACAGGTCACGGGTCATCGTTTTTCATCAGAAAATTGATTTTTTGGACTGTAGAAAAATTGATTCAAAATATCATTTGGATTGTGCCTCATGTTGAATAACTACTTTTTAAAGCCTCAATGTGACCAAAATTGCCATTTTTACAGACTTTTTCTCCCACTCAGAAGCTTCTATTTCAACCAATTTCAGGCATTAAAATGACTCTAAACTCACTTAATTTAGTTCCAAAAGTGATAATTCACAAGCAATAGTCATTTACAGTCAAAAAATTAAACATTAAAAAATTGCCATTTTTGACCATCTGGAGACAGTTCGACAGGTCATGGGTCATCGTTTTTCATCAGAAAATTGATTTTTTGGACTTTAGAAAAATTGATTCAAAATGTCATTTGGATTGTGCCTCATGTTGAATAACTACTTTTTAAAGCCTCAATGTGACCAAAATTGCCATTTTTTCAGACTTTTTATCCTACTCAGAAGCTTCTATTTCGACCAATTTCAGGCATTAAAATGACTCTAAACTCACTTAATTTAGTTCCAAAAGTGATAATTCACAAGCAATAGTCATTTACAGTCAAAAAATTAAACATTAAAAAATTACCATTTCTGACCATCTGGAGACAGTTCGACAGGTCACGGGTCATCGTTTTTCATCAGAAAATTGATTTTTTGGACTGTAGAAAAATTGATTCAAAATGTCATTTGGATTGTGCCTCATGTTGAATAACTACTTTTTAAAGCCTCAATGTGACCAAAATTGCCATTTTTTCAGACTTTTTCTCCTACTCAGAAGCTTCTATTTCGACCAATTTCAGGCATTAAAATGACTCTAAACTCACTTAATTTAGTTCCAAAAGTGATAATTCACAAGCAATAGTCATTTACAGTCAAAAAATTAAACATTAAAAAATTGCCATTTCTGACCATCTGGAGACAGTTCGACAGGTCACGGGTCATCGTTTTTCATCAGAAAATTGATTTTTTGGACTGTAGAAAAATTGTTCCAAAATGTCATTTAGATTGGGCCTCATGTTGAAGAACTACTTTTTAAAGCCTCAATGTGACCAAAATTACCATTTTTACAGACTTTTTCTCCTACTCAGAAGCTTCGATCTCGTCAAATTTCAGTCATTAAAATAACACTAAACACACTTATTTTTGTCCCAAGAGTTCTAATTCACATGCAGTAGTCATTTCCAGTCAAAAAATTAAACATTAAAAAATTACCATTTCTGACCATCTGGAGAAAGTTTGACAGGTCACGGGTCATCGTTTTTCATCTGAAAATTGATTTTTTGGACTCTAGAAAAGTTCATTCAAAATGACATTTGGATTGTTCCTCATGTTGAATAACTACTTTTTAAAGCCTCAATGTGACCAACATTGCCATTTTTACAGACTTTTTATCCTACCAAGATGCTTCTATTTCGACCAATTTCAGGCTTTAAAATGACTCAAAACACATTAATTTTAGTCCCAAGAGTTCTAATTCACATGCAGGAGTCATTTAAAGTCAAAAAATAAAACATTACAAAATTACCATTTCTGACCATCTGGAGAAAGTTCGACAGGTCACAGGTCATCGTTCTTCATCAGAAAATTGCTTTTTTGGACTGTAGAAAAATTGATTCAAAATGTCATTTGGATTGTGCCTCATGTTGAATAACTACTTTTTAAAGCCTCAATGGGACCAAAATTGCCATTTTTACAGACTTTTTCTCCTATTCAGAAGCTTCTATTTCAACCAATTTCAGGTATTAAAATGACTCTAAACACACTTATTTTAGTCTCAAGAGTGATAATTCACATTCAACAGTCATTTACAGTCAAAAAATTAAACATGAAAAAATTACCATTTCTGACCATCTGGACAATGTTCGACAGGTCACGGTCATCGTTTTTCATCAGAAAACTGTTTTTTTGGACTGTAGAAAAATTGATTCAAAATGTCATTTGGATTGTGCCTCATGTTGAATAACTACTTTTTAAAGCCTCAAAGTGACCAATATTGCCATTTTAACATACTTTTTCTCCTACTCAGAAGCTTCTATTTCGACCAATTTCAGGCATTAAAATGACTTTAAACACACTTATTTTAGTTCCAAGAGATCTAATTCACATGCAATAGTCATTTACAGTCAAAAAAATTAAACATTAAAAAATTACCATTTCTGACCATCTGGAGAAAGTTCGATAGGTCTGGGCGTCATCGCTTTTCATCAGAATATCGATTTTTTGGACTCTAGAAAAATTCATTCAAAATGACATTTGGATTTTGCCTCATGTTGAATAATTACTTTTTAATGCCTCAATGTGACCAAAATTGCCATTTTTACAGACTTTCTATCCTACTCAGAAGCTTCTATTTCGACCAATTTCAGGCATTAAATTGACTCTAAACGCACTTATTTTAGTGCGAAGAGGGATAATTCACATTCAATAGTGATTTACAGTAAAAAAATTAAACATTAACAAATTACCATTTCTGACTATCTGGAGAAAGTTCGACAGGTCACAGATCATCGTTTTTCATCAGAAAATTAATTTTTTGGACTTTAGAAAATTGATTCAAAATGTCATTTGGATTGTGCCTCATGTTGAAGAACTACTTTTTAAAGCCTCAATGTGACCAAAATTGCCATTTTTACAGACTTTTTCTCCTACTCAGAAGCTTCGATCTCGTCAAATTTCAGTCATTAAAATGACTCTAAACACACTTATTTTTGTCCCAAGAGTTCTAATTCACATGCAGTAGTCATTTCCAGTCAAATAATTAAACATAAAAAAATGATCATTTCTGACCATCTGGAGAAAGTTCGACATGTCACGGGTCATCGTTCTTCATCAGAAAATTCATTTTTTGGACTGTAGAAAAATTGATTCAAAATGTCATTTGGATTGTGCCTCATGTTGAATAACTTCTTTTTAAGCCTCAATGTGACCAAAATTGCCATTTTTACAGACTTTTTCTCCTACTCAGAAGCTTCTATTTCAACCAATTTCAGAATTTAAAATGACTCTAAACACACTTATTTTAGTCCCAAGAGTGATAATTCACATTCAACAGTCATTTACAGTCAAAAAATTAAACATGAAAAAATTACCATTTCTGACCATCTGGACAATGTTCGACAGGTCACGGGTCATCGTTTTTCATCAGAAAACTGTTTTTTTGGACTGTAGAAAAATTGATTCAAAATGTCATTTGGATTGTGCCTCATGTTGAATAACTACTTTTTAAAGCCTCAAAGTGACCAATATTGCCATTTTAACATACTTTTTCTCCTACTCAGAAGCTTCTATTTCGACCAATTTCAGGCATTAAAATGACGTTAAACACACTTATTTTAGTTCCAAGAGATCTAATTCACATGCAATAGTCATTTACAGTCAAAAAAATTAAACATTAAAAAATTACCATTTCTGACCGTCTGGAGAAAGTTCGATAGGTCTGGGGGTCATCGTTTTTCATCAGAATATTGATTTTTTGGACTCTAGAAAAATTCATTCAAAATGTCATTTGGATTGTGCCTCATGTTGAATAACTACTTTTTAAAGCCTCAATGTGACCAAAATTGCCATTTTTACAGACTTTTTCTCCCACTCAGAAGCTTCTATTTCGACCAATTTCAGGCATTAAAATGACTCTAAACACACTTATTTTAGTGTCAAGAGTGATAATTCACATTCAACAGTCATTTACAGTCAAAAAATTAAACATGAAAAATTACCATTTCTGACCATCTGGAGAAAGTTTGACATGTCACGGGTCATCGTTTTTCATCAGAAAACTGTTTTTTTGGACTGTAGAAAAATTGATTCAAAATGTCATTTGGATTGTGCCTCATGTTGAATAACTACTTTTTAAAGCCTCAAAGTGACCAATATTGCCATTTTGACATACTTTTTCTCCTACTCAGAAGCTTCTATTTCGACCAATTTCAGGCATTAAAATGACGTTAAACACACTTATTTTAGTTCCAATAGATCTAATTCACATGCAATAGTCATTTACAGTCAAAAAAATTAAACATTAAAAAATTACCATTTCTGACCATCTGGAGAAAGTTCGATAGGTCTGGGGGTCATCGTTTTTCATCAGAATATTGATTTTTTGGACTCTAGAAAAATTCATTCAAAATGTAATTTGGATTGTGCCTCATGTTGAATACCTACTTTTTAAAGCCTCAATGTGACCAAAATTGCCATTTTTACAGACTTTTTCTCCTACTCAGAAGCTTCTATTTCGACCAATTTCAGGCATTAAAATGACTCTAAACTCACTTAATTTAGTTCCAAAAGTGATAATTCACAAGCAATAGTCATTTACAGTCAAAAAATTAAACATTAAAAAATTACCATTTCTGACCATCTGGAGACAGTTCGACAGGTCACGGGTCATCGTTTTTCATCAGAAAATTGATTTTTTGGACTGTAGAAAAATTGATTCAAAATATCATTTGGATTGTGCCTCATGTTGAATAACTACTTTTTAAAGCCTCAATGTGACCAAAATTGCCATTTTTACAGACTTTTTCTCCTACTCAGAAGCTTCTATTTCGACCAATTTCAGGCATTAAAATGACTCTAAACTCACTTAATTTAGTTCCAAAAGTGATAATTCACAAGCAATAGTCATTTACAGTCAAAAAATTAAACATTAAAAATTACCATTTCTGACCATCTGGAGACAGTTCGACAGGTCACGGGTCATCGTTTTTCATCAGAAAATTGATTTTTTGGACTGTAGAAAAATTGATTCAAAATATCATTTGGATTGTGCCTCATGTTGAATAACTACTTTTTAAAGCCTCAATGTGACCAAAATTGCCATTTTTACAGACTTTTTCTCCCACTCAGAAGCTTCTATTTCAACCAATTTCATGTATTAAAATGACTCTAAACACACTTATTTTAGTCTCAAGAGTGATAATTCACATTCAACAGTCATTTACAGTCAAAAAATTAAACATGAAAAAATTACCATTTCTGACCATCTGGACAATGTTCGACAGGTCACGGGTCATCGTTTTTCATCAGAAAACTGTTTTTTTGGACTGTAGAAAAATTGATTCAAAATGTCATTTGGATTGTGCCTCATGTTGAATAACTACTTTTTAAAGCCTCAAAGTGACCAATATTGCCATTTTAACATACTTTTTCTCCTACTCAGAAGCTTCTATTTTGACCAATTTCAGGCATTAAAATGACTTTAAACACACTTATTTTAGTTCCAAGAGATCTAACTCACATGCAATAGTCATTTACAGTCAAAAAAATTAAACATTAAAAAATTACCATTTCTGACCATCTGGAGAAAGTTCGATGGGTCTGGGCGTCATCGCTTTTCATCAGAATATTGATTTTTTGGACTCTAGAAAAATTCATTCAAAATGACATTTGGATTTTGCCTCATGTTGAATAATTACTTTTTAATGCCTCAATGTGACCAAAATTGCCATTTTTACAGACTTTCTATCCTACTCAGAAGCTTCTATTTCGACCAATTTCAGGCATTAAATTGACTCTAAACACACTTATTTTAGTGCGAAGAGGGATAATTCACATTCAATAGTGATTTACAGTAAAAAAATTAAACATTAAAAAATTACCATTTCTGACTATCTGGAGAAAGTTCGACAGGTCACAGGTCATCGTTTTTCATCAGAAAATTTATTTTTTGGACTTTAGAAAATTGATTCAAAATGTCATTTGGATTGTGCCTCATGTTGAAGAACTACTTTTTAAAGCCTCAATGTGACCAAAATTACCATTTTTACAGACTTTTTCTCCTACTCAGAAGCTTCGATCTCGTCAAATTTCAGTCATTAAAATAACTCTAAACACACTTATTTTTGTCCCAAGAGTTCTAATTCACATGCAGTAGTCATTTCCAGTCAAAAAATTAAACATTAAAAAATTACCATTTCTGACCATCTGGAGAAAGTTTGACAGGTCACGGGTCATCGTTTTTCATCTGAAAATTGATTTTTTGGACTCTAGAAAAGTTCATTCAAAATGACATTTGGATTGTTCCTCATGTTGAATAACTACTTTTTAAAGCCTCAATGTGACCAACATTGCCATTTTTACAGACTTTTTATCCTACCAAGATGCTTCTATTTCGACCAATTTCAGGCTTTAAAATGACTCAAAACACATTAATTTTAGTCCCAAGAGTTCTAATTCACATGCAGTAGTCATTTAAAGTCAAAAAATAAAACATTACAAAATTACCATTTCTGACCATCTGGAGAAAGTTCGACAGGTCACAGGTCATCGTTCTTCATCAGAAAATTGCTTTTTTTGGACTGTAGAAAAATTGATTCAAAATGTCATTTGGATTGTGCCTCATGTTGAATAACTACTTTTTAAAGCCTCAATGGGACCAAAATTGCCATTTTTACAGACTTTTTCTCCTACTCAGAAGCTTCTATTTCAACCAATTTCAGGTATTAAAATGACTCTAAACACACTTATTTTAGTCTCAAGAGTGATAATTCACATTCAACAGTCATTTACAGTCAAAAAATTAAACATGAAAAAATTACCATTTCTGACCATCTGGACAATGTTCGACAGGTCACGGGTCATCGTTTTTCATCAGAAAACTGTTTTTTTGGACTGTAGAAAAATTGATTCAAAATGTCATTTGGATTGTGCCTCATGTTGAATAACTACTTTTTAAAGCCTCAAAGTGACCAATATTGCCATTTTAACATACTTTTTCTCCTACTCAGAAGCTTCTATTTTGACAAATTTCAGGCATTAAAATGACTTTAAACACACTTATTTTAGTTCCAAGAGATCTAATTCACATGCAATAGTCATTTACAGTCAAAAAAATTAAACATTAAAAAATTACCATTTCTGACCATCTGTAGAAAGTTCGATAGGTCTGGGGGTCATCGTTTCTCATCAGAATATTGATTTTTTGGACTCTAGAAAAATTCATTCAAAATGTAATTTGGATTGTGCCTCATGTTGAATAACTACTTTTTAAAGCCTCAATGTGACCAAAATTGCCATTTTTACAGACTTTTTCTCCTACTCAGAAGCTTCTATTTCGACCAATTTCAGGCATTAAAATGACTCTAAACTCACTTAATTTAGTTCCAAAAGTGATAATTCACAAGCAATAGTCATTTACAGTCAAAAAATTAAACATTAAAAAATTACCATTTCTGACTATCTGGAGACAGTTCGACAGGTCACGGGTCATCGTTTTTCATCAGAAAATTGATTTTTTGGACTCTAGAAAAAATCATTCAAAATGTCATTTGGATTGTGCCTCATGTTGAATAACTACTTTTTAAAGCCTCAATGTGACCAAAATTGCCATTTTTACAGACTTTTTCTCCTACTCAGAAGCTTCTATTTCGACCAATTTCAGGCATTAAAATGACTCTAAACTCACTTAATTTAGTTCCAAAAGTGATAATTCACAAGCAATAGTCATTTACAGTCAAAAAATTAAACATTAAAAATTACCATTTCTGACCATCTGGAGACAGTTCGACAGGTCACGGGTCATCGTTTTTCATCAGAAAATTGCTTTTTTTGGACTGTAGAAAAATTGATTCAAAATGTCATTTGGATTGTGCCTCATGTTGAATAACTACTTTTTAAAGCCTCAATGGGACCAAAATTGCCATTTTTACAGACTTTTTCTCCTACTCAGAAGCTTCTATTTCAACCAATTTCAGGTATTAAAATGACTCTAAACACACTTATTTTAGTCTCAAGAGTGATAATTCACATTCAACAGTCATTTACAGTCAAAAAATTAAACATGAAAAAATTACCATTTCTGACCATCTGGACAATGTTCGACAGGTCACGGGTCATCGTTTTTCATCAGAAAACTGTTTTTTTGGACTGTAGAAAAATTGATTCAAAATGTCATTTGGATTGTGCCTCATGTTGAATAACTACTTTTTAAAGCCTCAAAGTGACCAATATTGCCATTTTAACATACTTTTTCTCCTACTCAGAAGCTTCTATTTTGACAAATTTCAGGCATTAAAATGACTTTAAACACACTTATTTTAGTTCCAAGAGATCTAATTCACATGCAATAGTCATTTACAGTCAAAAAAATTAAACATTAAAAAATTACCATTTCTGACCATCTGTAGAAAGTTCGATAGGTCTGGGGGTCATCGTTTCTCATCAGAATATTGATTTTTTGGACTCTAGAAAAATTCATTCAAAATGTAATTTGGATTGTGCCTCATGTTGAATAACTACTTTTTAAAGCCTCAATGTGACCAAAATTGCCATTTTTACAGACTTTTTCTCCTACTCAGAAGCTTCTATTTCGACCAATTTCAGGCATTAAAATGACTCTAAACTCACTTAATTTAGTTCCAAAAGTGATAATTCACAAGCAATAGTCATTTACAGTCAAAAAATTAAACATTAAAAAATTACCATTTCTGACTATCTGGAGACAGTTCGACAGGTCACGGGTCATCGTTTTTCATCAGAAAATTGATTTTTTGGACTCTAGAAAAAATCATTCAAAATGTCATTTGGATTGTGCCTCATGTTGAATAACTACTTTTTAAAGCCTCAATGTGACCAAAATTGCCATTTTTACAGACTTTTTCTCCTACTCAGAAGCTTCTATTTCGACCAATTTCAGGCATTAAAATGACTCTAAACTCACTTAATTTAGTTCCAAAAGTGATAATTCACAAGCAATAGTCATTTACAGTCAAAAAATTAAACATTAAAAATTACCATTTCTGACCATCTGGAGACAGTTCGACAGGTCACGGGTCATCGTTTTTCATCAGAAAATTGATTTTTTGGACTGTAGAAAAATTGATTCAAAATATCATTTGGATTGTGCCTCATGTTGAATAACTACTTTTTAAAGCCTCAATGTGACCAAAATTGCCATTTTTACAGACTTTTTCTCCCACTCAGAAGCTTCTATTTCAACCAATTTCATGTATTAAAATGACTCTAAACACACTTATTTTAGTCTCAAGAGTGATAATTCACATTCAACAGTCATTTACAGTCAAAAAATTAAACATGAAAAAATTACCATTTCTGACCATCTGGACAATGTTCGACAGGTCACGGGTCATCGTTTTTCATCAGAAAACTGTTTTTTTGGACTGTAGAAAAATTGATTCAAAATGTCATTTGGATTGTGCCTCATGTTGAATAACTACTTTTTAAAGCCTCAAAGTGACCAATATTGCCATTTTAACATACTTTTTCTCCTACTCAGAAGCTTCTATTTTGACCAATTTCAGGCATTAAAATGACTTTAAACACACTTATTTTAGTTCCAAGAGATCTAACTCACATGCAATAGTCATTTACAGTCAAAAAAATTAAACATTAAAAAATTACCATTTCTGACCATCTGGAGAAAGTTCGATGGGTCTGGGCGTCATCGCTTTTCATCAGAATATTGATTTTTTGGACTCTAGAAAAATTCATTCAAAATGACATTTGGATTTTGCCTCATGTTGAATAATTACTTTTTAATGCCTCAATGTGACCAAAATTGCCATTTTTACAGACTTTCTATCCTACTCAGAAGCTTCTATTTCGACCAATTTCAGGCATTAAATTGACTCTAAACACACTTATTTTAGTGCGAAGAGGGATAATTCACATTCAATAGTGATTTACAGTAAAAAAATTAAACATTAAAAAATTACCATTTCTGACTATCTGGAGAAAGTTCGACAGGTCACAGGTCATCGTTTTTCATCAGAAAATTTATTTTTTGGACTTTAGAAAATTGATTCAAAATGTCATTTGGATTGTGCCTCATGTTGAAGAACTACTTTTTAAAGCCTCAATGTGACCAAAATTACCATTTTTACAGACTTTTTCTCCTACTCAGAAGCTTCGATCTCGTCAAATTTCAGTCATTAAAATAACTCTAAACACACTTATTTTTGTCCCAAGAGTTCTAATTCACATGCAGTAGTCATTTCCAGTCAAAAAATTAAACATTAAAAAATTACCATTTCTGACCATCTGGAGAAAGTTTGACAGGTCACGGGTCATCGTTTTTCATCTGAAAATTGATTTTTTGGACTCTAGAAAAGTTCATTCAAAATGACATTTGGATTGTTCCTCATGTTGAATAACTACTTTTTAAAGCCTCAATGTGACCAACATTGCCATTTTTACAGACTTTTTATCCTACCAAGATGCTTCTATTTCGACCAATTTCAGGCTTTAAAATGACTCAAAACACATTAATTTTAGTCCCAAGAGTTCTAATTCACATGCAGTAGTCATTTAAAGTCAAAAAATAAAACATTACAAAATTACCATTTCTGACCATCTGGAGAAAGTTCGACAGGTCACAGGTCATCGTTCTTCATCAGAAAATTGCTTTTTTTGGACTGTAGAAAAATTGATTCAAAATGTCATTTGGATTGTGCCTCATGTTGAATAACTACTTTTTAAAGCCTCAATGGGACCAAAATTGCCATTTTTACAGACTTTTTCTCCTACTCAGAAGCTTCTATTTCAACCAATTTCAGGTATTAAAATGACTCTAAACACACTTATTTTAGTCTCAAGAGTGATAATTCACATTCAACAGTCATTTACAGTCAAAAAATTAAACATGAAAAAATTACCATTTCTGACCATCTGGACAATGTTCGACAGGTCACGGGTCATCGTTTTTCATCAGAAAACTGTTTTTTTGGACTGTAGAAAAATTGATTCAAAATGTCATTTGGATTGTGCCTCATGTTGAATAACTACTTTTTAAAGCCTCAAAGTGACCAATATTGCCATTTTAACATACTTTTTCTCCTACTCAGAAGCTTCTATTTTGACAAATTTCAGGCATTAAAATGACTTTAAACACACTTATTTTAGTTCCAAGAGATCTAATTCACATGCAATAGTCATTTACAGTCAAAAAAATTAAACATTAAAAAATTACCATTTCTGACCATCTGTAGAAAGTTCGATAGGTCTGGGGGTCATCGTTTCTCATCAGAATATTGATTTTTTGGACTCTAGAAAAATTCATTCAAAATGTAATTTGGATTGTGCCTCATGTTGAATAACTACTTTTTAAAGCCTCAATGTGACCAAAATTGCCATTTTTACAGACTTTTTCTCCTACTCAGAAGCTTCTATTTCGACCAATTTCAGGCATTAAAATGACTCTAAACTCACTTAATTTAGTTCCAAAAGTGATAATTCACAAGCAATAGTCATTTACAGTCAAAAAATTAAACATTAAAAAATTACCATTTCTGACTATCTGGAGACAGTTCGACAGGTCACGGGTCATCGTTTTTCATCAGAAAATTGATTTTTTGGACTCTAGAAAAAATCATTCAAAATGTCATTTGGATTGTGCCTCATGTTGAATAACTACTTTTTAAAGCCTCAATGTGACCAAAATTGCCATTTTTACAGACTTTTTCTCCTACTCAGAAGCTTCTATTTCGACCAATTTCAGGCATTAAAATGACTCTAAACTCACTTAATTTAGTTCCAAAAGTGATAATTCACAAGCAATAGTCATTTACAGTCAAAAAATTAAACATTAAAAATTACCATTTCTGACCATCTGGAGACAGTTCGACAGGTCACGGGTCATCGTTTTTCATCAGAAAATTGATTTTTTGGACTGTAGAAAAATTGATTCAAAATATCATTTGGATTGTGCCTCATGTTGAATAACTACTTTTTAAAGCCTCAATGTGACCAAAATTGCCATTTTTACAGACTTTTTCTCCCACTCAGAAGCTTCTATTTCAACCAATTTCATGTATTAAAATGACTCTAAACACACTTATTTTAGTCTCAAGAGTGATAATTCACATTCAACAGTCATTTACAGTCAAAAAATTAAACATGAAAAAATTACCATTTCTGACCATCTGGACAATGTTCGACAGGTCACGGGTCATCGTTTTTCATCAGAAAACTGTTTTTTTGGACTGTAGAAAAATTGATTCAAAATGTCATTTGGATTGTGCCTCATGTTGAATAACTACTTTTTAAAGCCTCAAAGTGACCAATATTGCCATTTTAACATACTTTTTCTCCTACTCAGAAGCTTCTATTTTGACCAATTTCAGGCATTAAAATGACTTTAAACACACTTATTTTAGTTCCAAGAGATCTAACTCACATGCAATAGTCATTTACAGTCAAAAAAATTAAACATTAAAAAATTACCATTTCTGACCATCTGGAGAAAGTTCGATGGGTCTGGGCGTCATCGCTTTTCATCAGAATATTGATTTTTTGGACTCTAGAAAAATTCATTCAAAATGACATTTGGATTTTGCCTCATGTTGAATAATTACTTTTTAATGCCTCAATGTGACCAAAATTGCCATTTTTACAGACTTTCTATCCTACTCAGAAGCTTCTATTTCGACCAATTTCAGGCATTAAATTGACTCTAAACACACTTATTTTAGTGCGAAGAGGGATAATTCACATTCAATAGTGATTTACAGTAAAAAAATTAAACATTAAAAAATTACCATTTCTGACTATCTGGAGAAAGTTCGACAGGTCACAGGTCATCGTTTTTCATCAGAAAATTTATTTTTTGGACTTTAGAAAATTGATTCAAAATGTCATTTGGATTGTGCCTCATGTTGAAGAACTACTTTTTAAAGCCTCAATGTGACCAAAATTACCATTTTTACAGACTTTTTCTCCTACTCAGAAGCTTCGATCTCGTCAAATTTCAGTCATTAAAATAACTCTAAACACACTTATTTTTGTCCCAAGAGTTCTAATTCACATGCAGTAGTCATTTCCAGTCAAAAAATTAAACATTAAAAAATTACCATTTCTGACCATCTGGAGAAAGTTTGACAGGTCACGGGTCATCGTTTTTCATCTGAAAATTGATTTTTTGGACTCTAGAAAAGTTCATTCAAAATGACATTTGGATTGTTCCTCATGTTGAATAACTACTTTTTAAAGCCTCAATGTGACCAACATTGCCATTTTTACAGACTTTTTATCCTACCAAGATGCTTCTATTTCGACCAATTTCAGGCTTTAAAATGACTCAAAACACATTAATTTTAGTCCCAAGAGTTCTAATTCACATGCAGTAGTCATTTAAAGTCAAAAAATAAAACATTACAAAATTACCATTTCTGACCATCTGGAGAAAGTTCGACAGGTCACAGGTCATCGTTCTTCATCAGAAAATTGCTTTTTTTGGACTGTAGAAAAATTGATTCAAAATGTCATTTGGATTGTGCCTCATGTTGAATAACTACTTTTTAAAGCCTCAATGGGACCAAAATTGCCATTTTTACAGACTTTTTCTCCTACTCAGAAGCTTCTATTTCAACCAATTTCAGGTATTAAAATGACTCTAAACACACTTATTTTAGTCTCAAGAGTGATAATTCACATTCAACAGTCATTTACAGTCAAAAAATTAAACATGAAAAAATTACCATTTCTGACCATCTGGACAATGTTCGACAGGTCACGGGTCATCGTTTTTCATCAGAAAACTGTTTTTTTGGACTGTAGAAAAATTGATTCAAAATGTCATTTGGATTGTGCCTCATGTTGAATAACTACTTTTTAAAGCCTCAAAGTGACCAATATTGCCATTTTAACATACTTTTTCTCCTACTCAGAAGCTTCTATTTTGACCAATTTCAGGCATTAAAATGACTTTAAACACACTTATTTTAGTTCCAAGAGATCTAACTCACATGCAATAGTCATTTACAGTCAAAAAAATTAAACATTAAAAAATTACCATTTCTGACCATCTGGAGAAAGTTCGATGGGTCTGGGCGTCATCGCTTTTCATCAGAATATTGATTTTTTGGACTCTAGAAAAATTCATTCAAAATGACATTTGGATTTTGCCTCATGTTGAATAATTACTTTTTAATGCCTCAATGTGACCAAAATTGCCATTTTTACAGACTTTCTATCCTACTCAGAAGCTTCTATTTCGACCAATTTCAGGCATTAAATTGACTCTAAACACACTTATTTTAGTGCGAAGAGGGATAATTCACATTCAATAGTGATTTACAGTAAAAAAATTAAACATTAAAAAACTACCATTTCTGACTATCTGGAGAAAGTTCGACAGGTCACAGGTCATCGTTTTTCATCAGAAAATTTATTTTTTGGACTTTAGAAAATTGATTCAAAATGTCATTTGGATTGTGCCTCATGTTGAAGAACTACTTTTTAAAGCCTCAATGTGACCAAAATTGCCATTTTTACAGACTTTTTCTCCTACTCAGAAGCTTCGATCTCGTCAAATTTCAGTCATTAAAATGACTCTAAACACACTTATTTTTGTCCCAAGAGTTCTAATTCACATGCAGTAGTCATTTCCAGTCAAATAATTAAACATAAAAAAATGATCATTTCTGACCATCTGGAGAAAGTTCGACATGTCACGGGTCATCGTTCTTCATCAGAAAATTCATTTTTTGGACTGTAGAAAAATTGATTCAAAATGTCATTTGGATTGTGCCTCATGTTGAATAACTTCTTTTTAAGCCTCAATGTGACCAAAATTGCCATTTTTACAGACTTTTTCTCCTACTCAGAAGCTTCTATTTCAACCAATTTCAGAATTTAAAATGACTCTAAACACACTTATTTTAGTCCCAAGAGTGATAATTCACATTCAACAGTCATTTACAGTCAAAAAATTAAACATGAAAAAATTACCATTTCTGACCATCTGGACAATGTTCGACAGGTCACGGGTCATCGTTTTTCATCAGAAAACTGTTTTTTTGGACTGTAGAAAAATTGATTCAAAATGTCATTTGGATTGTGCCTCATGTTGAATAACTACTTTTTAAAGCCTCAAAGTGACCAATATTGCCATTTTAACATACTTTTTCTCCTACTCAGAAGCTTCTATTTCGACCAATTTCAGGCATTAAAATGACGTTAAACACACTTATTTTAGTTCCAAGAGATCTAATTCACATGCAATAGTCATTTACAGTCAAAAAAATTAAACATTAAAAAATTACCATTTCTGACCGTCTGGAGAAAGTTCGATAGGTCTGGGGGTCATCGTTTTTCATCAGAATATTGATTTTTTGGACTCTAGAAAAATTCATTCAAAATGTCATTTGGATTGTGCCTCATGTTGAGTAACTACTTTTTAAAGCCTCAATGTGACCAAAATTGCCATTTTTACAGACTTTTTCTCCCACTCAGAAGCTTCTATTTCGACCAATTTCAGGCATTAAAATGACTCTAAACACACTTATTTTAGTGTCAAGAGTGATAATTCACATTCAACAGTCATTTACAGTCAAAAAATTAAACATGAAAAAATTACCATTTCTGACCATCTGGACAATGTTCGACAGGTCACGGGTCATCGTTTTTCATCAGAAAACTGTTTTTTGGGACTGTAGAAAAAATTGATTCAAAATGTCATTTGGATTGTGCCTCATGTTGAATAACTACTTTTTAAAGCCTCAAAGTGACCAATATTGCCATTTTAACATACTTTTTCTCCTACTCAGAAGCTTCTATTTCGACCAATTTCAGGCATTAACATGACTTTAAACACACTTATTTTAGTTCCAAGAGATCTAATTCACATGCAATAGTCATTTACAGTCAAAAAAATTAAACATTAAAAAATTACCATTTCTGACCATCCGGAGAAAGTTCGATAGGTCTGGGCGTCATCGCTTTTCATCAGAATATTGATTTTTTGGACTCTAGAAAAATTCATTCAAAATTACATTTGGATTTTGCCTCAAGTTGAATAATTACTTTTTAATGCCTCAATGTGACCAAAATTGCCATTTTTACAGACTTTCTATCCTACTCAGAAGCTTCTATTTCGACCAATTTCAGGCATTAAATTGACTCTAAACACACTTATTTTAGTGCGAAGAGGGATAATTCACATTCAATAGTGATTTACAGTAAAAAAATTAAACATTAAAAAATTACCATTTCTGACTATCTGGAGAAAGTTCGACAGGTCACAGGTCATCGTTTTTCATCAGAAAATTTATTTTTTGGACTTTAGAAAATTGATTCAAAATGTCATTTGGATTGTGCCTCATGTTGAAGAACTACTTTTTAAAGCCTCAATGTGACCAAAATTGCCATTTTTACAGACTTTTTCTCCTACTCAGAAGCTTCGATCTCGTCAAATTTCAGTCATTAAAATGACTCTAAACACACTTATTTTTGTCCCAAGAGTTCTAATTCGCATGCAGAAGTCATTTCCAGTCAAATAATTAAACATTAAAAAATGATCATTTCTGACCATCTGGAGAAAGTTCGACATTTCACGGGTCATCGTTCTTCATCAGAAAATTCATTTTTTGGACTGTAGAAAAATTGATTCAAAATGTCATTTGGATTGTGCCTCATGTTGAATAACTTCTTTTTAAGCCTCAATGTGACCAAAATTGCCATTTTTACAGACTTTTTCTCCTACTCAGAAGCTTCTATTTCAACCAATTTCAGAATTTAAAATGACTCTAAACACACTTATTTTAGTCCCAAGAGTGATAATTCACATTCAACAGTCATTTACAGTCAAAAAATTAAACATGAAAAATTACCATTTCTGACCATCTGGACAATGTTCGACAGGTCACGGGTCATCGTTTTTCATCAGAAAACTGTTTTTTTGGACTTTAGAAAAATTGATTCAAAATGTCATTTGGATTGTGCCTCATGTTGAATAACTACTTTTTAAAGCCTCAAAGTGACCAATATTGCCATTTTAACATACTTTTTCTCCTACTCAGAAGCTTCTATTTCGACCAATTTCAGGCATTAAAATGACGTTAAACACACTTATTTTAGTTCCAAGAGATCTAATTCACATGCAATAGTCATTTACAGTCAAAAAAACTTAAACATTAAAAAATTACCATTTCTGACCATCTGGAGAAAGTTCGATAGGTCTGGGGGTCATCGTTTTTCATCAGAATATTGATTTTTTGGACTCTAGAAAAATTCATTCAAAATGTCATTTGGATTGTGCCTCATGTTGAATAACTACTTTTTAAAGCCTCAATGTGACCAAAATTGCCATTTTTACAGACTTTTTCTCCCACTCAGAAGCTTCTATTTCGACCAATTTCAGGCATTAAAATGACTCTAAACTCACTTAATTTAGTTCCAAAAGTGATAATTCACAAGCAATAGTCATTTACAGTCAAAAAATTAAACATTAAAAAATTGCCATTTCTGACCATCTGGAGACAGTTCGACAGGTCATGGGTCATCGTTTTTCATCAGAATATTGATTTTTTGGACTCTAGAAAAATTCATTCAAAATGTCATTTGGATTGTGCCTCATGTTGAATAACTACTTTTTAAAGCCTCAATGTGACCAAAATTGCCATTTTTACAGACTTTTTCTCCCACTCAGAAGCTTCTATTTCGACCAATTTCAGGCATTAAAATGACTCTAAACACACTTATTTTAGTGTCAAGAGTGATAATTCACATTCAACAGTCATTTACAGTCAAAAAATTAAACATGAAAAAATTACCATTTCTGACCATCTGGACAATGTTCGACAGGTCACGGGTCATCGTTTTTCATCAGAAAACTGTTTTTTTGGACTGTAGAAAAAATTGATTCAAAATGTCATTTGGATTGTGCCTCATGTTGAATAACTACTTTTTAAAGCCTCAAAGTGACCAATATTGCCATTTTAACATACTTTTTCTCCTACTCAGAAGCTTCTATTTCGACCAATTTCAGGCATTAAAATGACTTTAAACACACTTATTTTAGTTCCAAGAGATCTAATTCACATGCAATAGTCATTTACAGTCAAAAAAATTAAACATTAAAAAATTACCATTTCTGACCATCTGGAGAAAGTTCGATAGGTCTGGGCGTCATCGCTTTTCATCAGAATATTGATTTTTTGGACTCTAGAAAAATTCATTCAAAATTACATTTGGATTTTGCCTCATGTTGAATAATTACTTTTTAATGCCTCAATGTGACCAAAATTGCCATTTTTACAGACTTTCTATCCTACTCAGAAGCTTCTATTTCGACCAATTTCAGGCATTAAATTGACTCTAAACACACTTATTTTAGTGCGAAGAGGGATAATTCACATTCAATAGTGATTTACAGTAAAAAAATTAAACATTAAAAAATTACCATTTCTGACTATCTGGAGAAAGTTCGACAGGTCACAGGTCATCGTTTTTCATCAGAAAATTTATTTTTTGGACTTTAGAAAATTGATTCAAAATGTCATTTGGATTGTGCCTCATGTTGAAGAACTACTTTTTAAAGCCTCAATGTGACCAAAATTGCCATTTTTACAGACTTTTTCTCCTACTCAGAAGCTTCGATCTCGTCAAATTTCAGTCATTAAAATGACTCTAAACACACTTATTTTTGTCCCAAGAGTTCTAATTCGCATGCAGTAGTCATTTCCAGTCAAATAATTAAACATAAAAAAATGATCATTTCTGACCATCTGGAGAAAGTTCGACATTTCACGGGTCATCGTTCTTCATCAGAAAATTCATTTTTTGGACTGTAGAAAAATTGATTCAAAATGTCATTTGGATTGTGCCTCATGTTGAATAACTTCTTTTTAAGCCTCAATGTGACCAAAATTGCCATTTTTACAGACTTTTTCTCCTACTCAGAAGCTTCTATTTCAACCAATTTCAGAATTTAAAATGACTCTAAACACACTTATTTTAGTCCCAAGAGTGATAATTCACATTCAACAGTCATTTACAGTCAAAAAATTAAACATGAAAAAATTACCATTTCTGACCATCTGGACAATGTTCGACAGGTCACGGGTCATCGTTTTTCATCAGAAAACTGTTTTTTTGGACTTTAGAAAAATTGATTCAAAATGTCATTTGGATTGTGCCTCATGTTGAATAACTACTTTTTAAAGCCTCAAAGTGACCAATATTGCCATTTTAACATACTTTTTCTCCTACTCAGAAGCTTCTATTTCGACCAATTTCAGGCATTAAAATGACGTTAAACACACTTATTTTAGTTCCAAGAGATCTAATTCACATGCAATAGTCATTTACAGTCAAAAAAATGAAACATTAAAAAATTACCATTTCTGACCATCTGGAGAAAGTTCGATAGGTCTGGGGGTCATCGTTTTTCATCAGAATATTGATTTTTTGGACTCTAGAAAAATTCATTCAAAATGTCATTTGGATTGTGCCTCATGTTGAATAACTACTTTTTAAAGCCTCAATGTGACCAAAATTGCCATTTTTACAGACTTTTTCTCCCACTTAGAAGCTTCTATTTCGACCAATTTCAGGCATTAAAACGACTCTAAACTCACTTAATTTAGTTCCAAAAGTGATAATTCACAAGCAATAGTCATTTACAGTCAAAAAATTAAACATTAAAAAATTGCCATTTCTGACCATCTGGAGACAGTTCGACAGGTCATGGGTCATCGTTTTTCATCAGAAAATTGATTTTTTGGACTTTAGAAAAATTGATTCAAAATGTCATTTGGATTGTGCCTCATTTTGAATAACTACTTTTTAAAGCCTCAATGTGACCAAAATTGCCATTTTTTCAGACTTTTTATCCTACTCAGAAGCTTCTATTTCGACCAATTTCAGGCATTAAAATGACTCTAACTCACTTAATTTAGTTCCAAAAGTGGTAATTCACAAGCAATAGTCATTTACAGTCAAAAAATTAAACATTAAAAAATTGCCATTTCTGACCATCTGGAGACAGTTCGACAGGTCACGGGTCATCGTTTTTCATCAGAAAATTGATTTTTTGGACTGTAGAAAAATTGATTCAAAATGTCATTTGGATTGTGCCTCATTTTGAATAACTACTTTTTAAAGCCTCAATGTGACCAAAATTGCCATTTTTTCAGACTTTTTATCCTACTCAGAAGCTTCTATTTCGACCAATTTCAGGCATTAAAATGACTCTAAACTCACTTAATTTAGTTCCAAAAGTGATAATTCACAAGCAATAGTCATTTACAGTCAAAAAATTAAACATTAAAAAATTACCATTTCTGACCATCTGGAGACAGTTCGACAGGTCACGGGTCATCGTTTTTCATCAGAAAATTTATTTTTTGGACTGTAGAAAAATTGATTCAAAATATCATTTGGATTGTGCCTCATGTTGAATAACTACTTTTTAAAGCCTCAATGTGACCAAAATTGCCATTTTTACAGACTTTTTCTCCCACTCAGAAGCTTCTATTTCGACCAATTTCAGGCATTAAAATGACTCTAAACTCACTTAATTTAGTTCCAAAAGTGATAATTCACAAGCAATAGTCATTTACAGTCAAAAAATTAAACATTAAAAAATTGCCATTTCTGACCATCTGGAAACACTTCGACAGGTCACGGGTCATCGTTTTTCATCAGAAAATTGGTTTTTTGGACTATAGATCAATTGATTCAAAATGTCATTTGGATTGTGCCTCATGTTGAATAACTACTTTTTAAAGCCTCAAAGTGACCAATATTGCCATTTTTACAGACTTTTTCTCCTACTCAGAAGCTTCTATTTCGACCAATTTCAGGCATTAAAATGACGTTAAACACACTTATTTTAGTTCCAATAGATCTAATTCACATGCAATAGTCATTTACAGTCAAAAAAATTAAACATTAAAAAATTACCATTTCTGACCATCTGGAGAAAGTTCGATAGGTCTGGGGGTCATCGTTTCTCATCAGAATATTGATTTTTTGGACTCTAGAAAAATTCATTCAAAATGTAATTTGGATTGTGCCTCATGTTGAATAACTACTTTTTAAAGCCTCAATGTGACCAAAATTGCCATTTTTACAGACTTTTTCTCCTACTCAGAAGCTTCTATTTCGACCAATTTCAGGCATTAAAATGACTCTAAACTCACTTAATTTAGTTCCAAAAGTGATAATTCACAAGCAATAGTCATTTACAGTCAAAAAATTAAACATTAAAAAATTACCATTTCTGACCATCTGGAGACAGTTCGACAGGTCACGGGTCATCGTTTTTCATCAGAAAATTGATTTTTTGGACTCTAGAAAAAATCATTCAAAATGTCATTTGGATTGTGCCTCATGTTGAATAACTACTTTTTAAAGCCTCAATGTGACCAAAATTGCCATTTTTACAGACTTTTTCTCCTACTCAGAAGCTTCTATTTCGACCAATTTCAGGCATTAAAATGACTCTAAACTCACTTAATTTAGTTCCAAAAGTGATAATTCACAAGCAATAGTCATTTACAGTCAAAAAATTAAACATTAAAAATTACCATTTCTGACCATCTGGAGACAGTTCGACAGGTCACGGGTCATCGCTTTTCATCAGAAAATTGATTTTTTGGACTGTAGAAAAATTGATTCAAAATATCATTTGGATTGTGCCTCATGTTGAATAACTACTTTTTAAAGCCTCAATGTGACCAAAATTGCCATTTTTACAGACTTTTTCTCCTACTCAGAAGCTTCTATTTCGACCAATTTCAGGCATTAAAATGACTCTAAACTCACTTAATTTAGTTCCAAAAGTGATAATTCACAAGCAATAGTCATTTACAGTCAAAAAATTAAACATTAAAAATTACCATTTCTGACCATCTGGAGACAGTTCGACAGGTCACGGGTCATCGCTTTTCATCAGAAAATTGATTTTTTGGACTGTAGAAAAATTGATTCAAAATATCATTTGGATTGTGCCTCATGTGAATAACTACTTTTTAAAGCCTCAATGTGACCAAAATTACCATTTTTACAGACTTTTTCTCCTACTCAGAAGCTTCGATCCCGTCAAA
This sequence comes from Triturus cristatus, assembly GCF_964204655.1. Lineage (NCBI taxonomy): Eukaryota > Metazoa > Chordata > Amphibia > Caudata > Salamandridae > Triturus > Triturus cristatus. Next base: position 823,791,453 of record NC_140591.1, read on the forward strand.
TTTCAGTCATTAAAATAACTCTAAACACACTTATTTTTGTCCCAAGAGTTCTAATTCACATGCAGTAGTCATTTCCAGTCAAAAAATTAAACATTACAAAATTACCATTTCTGACCATCTGGAGAAAGTTTGACAGGTCACGGGTCATCGTTTTTCATCTGAAAATTGATTTTTTGGACTCTAGAAAAGTTCATTCAAAATGACATTTGGATTGTTCCTCATGTTGAATAACTACTTTTTAAAGCCTCAATGTGACCAACATTGCCATTTTTACAGACTTTTTATCCTACCAAGATGCTTCTATTTTGACCAATTTCAGGCTTTAAAATGACTCAAAACACATTAATTTTAGTCCCAAGAGTTCTAATTCACATGCAGTAGTCATTTAAAGTCAAAAAATAAAACATTACAAAATTACCATTTCTGACCATCTGGAGAAAGTTCGACAGGTCACAGGTCATTGTTCTTCATCAGAAAATTGCTTTTTTTGGACTGTAGAAAAATTGATTCAAAATGTCATTTGGATTGTGCCTCATGTTGAATAACTACTTTTTAAAGCCTCAATGGGACCAAAATTGCCATTTTTACAGACTTTTTCTCCTACTCAGAAGCTTCTATTTCAACCAATTTCAGGTATTAAAATGACTCTAAACACACTTATTTTAGTCTCAAGAGTGATAATTCACATTCAACAGTCATTTACAGTCAAAAAATTAAACATGAAAAAATTACCATTTCTGACCATCTGGACAATGTTCGACAGGTCACGGGTCATCGTTTTTCATCAGAAAACTGTTTTTTTGGACTGTAGAAAAATTGATTCAAAATGTCATTTGGATTGTGCCTCATGTTGAATAACTACTTTTTAAAGCCTCAAAGTGACCAATATTGCCATTTTAACATACTTTTTCTCCTACTCAGAAGCTTCTATTTTGACCAATTTCAGGCATTAAAATGACTTTAAACACACTTATTTTAGTTCCAAGAGATCTAACTCACATGCAATAGTCATTTAGAGTCAAAAAAATTAAACATTAAAAAATTACCATTTCTGACCATCTGGAGAAAGTTCGATGGGTCTGGGCGTCATCGCTTTTCATCAGAATATTGATTTTTTGGACTCTAGAAAAATTCATTCAAAATGACATTTGGATTTTGCCTCATGTTGAATAATTACTTTTTAATGCCTCAATGTGACCAAAATTGCCATTTTTACAGACTTTCTATCCTACTCAGAAGCTTCTATTTCGACCAATTTCAGGCATTAAATTGACTCTAAACACACTTATTTTAGTGCGAAGAGGGATAATTCACATTCAATAGTGATTTACAGTAAAAAAATTAAACATTAAAAAACTACCATTTCTGACTATCTGGAGAAAGTTCGACAGGTCACAGGTCATCGTTTTTCATCAGAAAATTTATTTTTTGGACTTTAGAAAATTGATTCAAAATGTCATTTGGATTGTGCCTCATGTTGAAGAACTACTTTTTAAAGCCTCAATGTGACCAAAATTGCCATTTTTACAGACTTTTTCTCCTACTCAGAAGCTTCGATCTCGTCAAATTTCAGTCATTAAAATGACTCTAAACACACTTATTTTTGTCCCAAGAGTTCTAATTCACATGCAGTAGTCATTTCCAGTCACATAATTAAACATAAAAAAATGATCATTTCTGACCATCTGGAGAAAGTTCGACATGTCACGGGTCATCGTTCTTCATCAGAAAATTCATTTTTTGGACTGTAGAAAAATTGATTCAAAATGTCATTTGGATTGTGCCTCATGTTGAATAACTTCTTTTTAAGCCTCAATGTGACCAAAATTGCCATTTTTACAGACTTTTTCTCCTACTCAGAAGCTTCTATTTCAACCAATTTCAGAATTTAAAATGACTCTAAACACACTTATTTTAGTCCCAAGAGTGATAATTCACATTCAACAGTCATTTACAGTCAAAAAATTAAACATGAAAAAATTACCATTTCTGACCATCTGGACAATGTTCGACAGGTCACGGGTCATCGTTTTTCATCAGAAAACTGTTTTTTTGGACTGTAGAAAAATTGATTCAAAATGTCATTTGGATTGTGCCTCATGTTGAATAACTACTTTTTAAAGCCTCAAAGTGACCAATATTGCCATTTTAACATACTTTTTCTCCTACTCAGAAGCTTCTATTTCGACCAATTTCAGGCATTAAAATGACGTTAAACACACTTATTTTAGTTCCAAGAGATCTAATTCACATGCAATAGTCATTTACAGTCAAAAAAATTAAACATTAAAAAATTACCATTTCTGACCGTCTGGAGAAAGTTCGATAGGTCTGGGGGTCATCGTTTTTCATCAGAATATTGATTTTTTGGACTCTAGAAAAATTCATTCAAAATGTCATTTGGATTGTGCCTCATGTTGAATAACTACTTTTTAAAGCCTCAATGTGACCAAAATTGCCATTTTTACAGACTTTTTCTCCCACTTAGAAGCTTCTATTTCGACCAATTTCAGGCATTAAAACGACTCTAAACTCACTTAATTTAGTTCCAAAAGTGATAATTCACAAGCAATAGTCATTTACAGTCAAAAAATTAAACATTAAAAAATTGCCATTTCTGACCATCTGGAGACAGTTCGACAGGTCATGGGTCATCGTTTTTCATCAGAAAATTGATTTTTTGGACTTTAGAAAAATTGATTCAAAATGTCATTTGGATTGTGCCTCATTTTGAATAACTACTTTTTAAAGCCTCAATGTGACCAAAATTGCCATTTTTTCAGACTTTTTATCCTACTCAGAAGCTTCTATTTCGACCAATTTCAGGCATTAAAATGACTCTAACTCACTTAATTTAGTTCCAAAAGTGGTAATTCACAAGCAATAGTCATTTACAGTCAAAAAATTAAACATTAAAAAATTGCCATTTCTGACCATCTGGAGACAGTTCGACAGGTCACGGGTCATCGTTTTTCAACAGAAAATTGATTTTTTGGACTGTAGAAAAATTGATTCAAAATGTCATTTGGATTGTGCCTCATTTTGAATAACTACTTTTTAAAGCCTCAATGTGACCAAAATTGCCATTTTTTCAGACTTTTTATCCTACTCAGAAGCTTCTATTTCGACCAATTTCAGGCATTAAAATGACTCTAAACTCACTTAATTTAGTTCCAAAAGTGATAATTCACAAGCAATAGTCATTTACAGTCAAAAAATTAAACATTAAAAAATTACCATTTCTGACCATCTGGAGACAGTTCGACAGGTCACGGGTCATCGTTTTTCATCAGAAAATTTATTTTTTGGACTGTAGAAAAATTGATTCAAAATATCATTTGGATTGTGCCTCATGTTGAATAACTACTTTTTAAAGCCTCAATGTGACCAAAATTGCCATTTTTACAGACTTTTTCTCCCACTCAGAAGCTTCTATTTCGACCAATTTCAGGCATTAAAATGACTCTAAACTCACTTAATTTAGTTCCAAAAGTGATAATTCACAAGCAATAGTCATTTACAGTCAAAAAATTAAACATTAAAAAATTGCCATTTCTGACCATCTGGAAACACTTCGACAGGTCACGGGTCATCGTTTTTCATCAGAAAATTGGTTTTTTGGACTATAGATCAATTGATTCAAAATGTCATTTGGATTGTGCCTCATGTTGAATAACTACTTTTTAAAGCCTCAAAGTGACCAATATTGCCATTTTTACAGACTTTTTCTCCTACTCAGAAGCTTCTATTTCGACCAATTTCAGGCATTAAAATGACGTTAAACACACTTATTTTAGTTCCAATAGATCTAATTCACATGCAATAGTCATTTACAGTCAAAAAAATTAAACATTAAAAAATTACCATTTCTGACCATCTGGAGAAAGTTCGATAGGTCTGGGGGTCATCGTTTCTCATCAGAATATTGATTTTTTGGACTCTAGAAAAATTCATTCAAAATGTAATTTGGATTGTGCCTCATGTTGAATAACTACTTTTTAAAGCCTCAATGTGACCAAAATTGCCATTTTTACAGACTTTTTCTCCTACTCAGAAGCTTCTATTTCGACCAATTTCAGGCATTAAAATGACTCTAAACTCACTTAATTTAGTTCCAAAAGTGATAATTCACAAGCAATAGTCATTTACAGTCAAAAAATTAAACATTAAAAAATTACCATTTCTGACCATCTGGAGACAGTTCGACAGGTCACGGGTCATCGTTTTTCATCAGAAAATTGATTTTTTGGACTCTAGAAAAAATCATTCAAAATGTCATTTGGATTGTGCCTCATGTTGAATAACTACTTTTTAAAGCCTCAATGTGACCAAAATTGCCATTTTTACAGACTTTTTCTCCTACTCAGAAGCTTCTATTTCGACCAATTTCAGGCATTAAAATGACTCTAAACTCACTTAATTTAGTTCCAAAAGTGATAATTCACAAGCAATAGTCATTTACAGTCAAAAAATTAAACATTAAAAATTACCATTTCTGACCATCTGGAGACAGTTCGACAGGTCACGGGTCATCGCTTTTCATCAGAAAATTGATTTTTTGGACTGTAGAAAAATTGATTCAAAATATCATTTGGATTGTGCCTCATGTTGAATAACTACTTTTTAAAGCCTCAATGTGACCAAAATTGCCATTTTTACAGACTTTTTCTCCTACTCAGAAGCTTCTATTTCGACCAATTTCAGGCATTAAAATGACTCTAAACTCACTTAATTTAGTTCCAAAAGTGATAATTCACAAGCAATAGTCATTTACAGTCAAAAAATTAAACATTAAAAATTACCATTTCTGACCATCTGGAGACAGTTCGACAGGTCACGGGTCATCGCTTTTCATCAGAAAATTGATTTTTTGGACTGTAGAAAAATTGATTCAAAATATCATTTGGATTGTGCCTCATGTGAATAACTACTTTTTAAAGCCTCAATGTGACCAAAATTACCATTTTTACAGACTTTTTCTCCTACTCAGAAGCTTCGATCCCGTCAAATTTCAGTCATTAAAATAACTCTAAACACACTTATTTTTGTCCCAAAAGTTCTAATTCACATGCAGTAGTCATTTCCAGTCAAAAAATTAAACATTACAAAATTACCATTTCTGACCATCTGGAGAAAGTTTGACAGGTCACGGGTCATCGTTTTTCATCTGAAAATTGATTTTTTGGACTCTAGAAAAGTTCATTCAAAATGACATTTGGATTGTTCCTCATGTTGAATAACTACTTTTTAAAGCCTCAATGTGACCAACATTGCCATTTTTACAGACTTTTTATCCTACCAAGATGCTTCTATTTCGACCAATTTCAGGCTTTAAAATGACTCAAAACACATTAATTTTAGTCCCAAGAGTTCTAATTCACATGCAGTAGTCATTTAAAGTCAAAAAATAAAACATTACAAAATTACCATTTCTGACCATCTGGAGAAAGTTCGACAGGTCACAGGTCATTGTTCTTCATCAGAAAATTGCTTTTTTTGGACTGTAGAAAAATTGATTCAAAATGTCATTTGGATTGTGCCTCATGTTGAATAACTACTTTTTAAAGCCTCAATGGGACCAAAATTGCCATTTTTACAGACTTTTTCTCCTACTCAGAAGCTTCTATTTCAACCAATTTCAGGTATTAAAATGACTCTAAACACACTTATTTTAGTCTCAAGAGTGATAATTCACATTCAACAGTCATTTACAGTCAAAAAATTAAACATGAAAAAATTACCATTTCTGACCATCTGGACAATGTTCGACAGGTCACGGGTCATCGTTTTTCATCAGAAAACTGTTTTTTTGGACTGTAGAAAAATTGATTCAAAATGTCATTTGGATTGTGCCTCATGTTGAATAACTACTTTTTAAAGCCTCAAAGTGACCAATATTGCCATTTTAACATACTTTTTCTCCTACTCAGAAGCTTCTATTTTGACCAATTTCAGGCATTAAAATGACTTTAAACACACTTATTTTAGTTCCAAGAGATCTAACTCACATGCAATAGTCATTTACAGTCAAAAAAATTAAACATTAAAAAATTACCATTTCTGACCATCTGGAGAAAGTTCGATGGGTCTGGGCGTCATCGCTTTTCATCAGAATATTGATTTTTTGGACTCTAGAAAAATTCATTCAAAATGACATTTGGATTTTGCCTCATGTTGAATAATTACTTTTTAATGCCTCAATGTGACCAAAATTGCCATTTTTACAGACTTTCTATCCTACTCAGAAGCTTCTATTTCGACCAATTTCAGGCATTAAATTGACTCTAAACACACTTATTTTAGTGCGAAGAGGGATAATTCACATTCAATAGTGATTTACAGTAAAAAAATTAAACATTAAAAAACTACCATTTCTGACTATCTGGAGAAAGTTCGACAGGTCACAGGTCATCGTTTTTCATCAGAAAATTTATTTTTTGGACTTTAGAAAATTGATTCAAAATGTCATTTGGATTGTGCCTCATGTTGAAGAACTACTTTTTAAAGCCTCAATGTGACCAAAATTGCCATTTTTACAGACTTTTTCTCCTACTCAGAAGCTTCGATCTCGTCAAATTTCAGTCATTAAAATGACTCTAAACACACTTATTTTTGTCCCAAGAGTTCTAATTCACATGCAGTAGTCATTTCCAGTCACATAATTAAACATAAAAAAATGATCATTTCTGACCATCTGGAGAAAGTTCGACATGTCACGGGTCATCGTTCTTCATCAGAAAATTCATTTTTTGGACTGTAGAAAAATTGATTCAAAATGTCATTTGGATTGTGCCTCATGTTGAATAACTTCTTTTTAAGCCTCAATGTGACCAAAATTGCCATTTTTACAGACTTTTTCTCCTACTCAGAAGCTTCTATTTCAACCAATTTCAGAATTTAAAATGACTCTAAACACACTTATTTTAGTCCCAAGAGTGATAATTCACATTCAACAGTCATTTACAGTCAAAAAATTAAACATGAAAAAATTACCATTTCTGACCATCTGGACAATGTTCGACAGGTCACGGGTCATCGTTTTTCATCAGAAAACTGTTTTTTTGGACTGTAGAAAAATTGATTCAAAATGTCATTTGGATTGTGCCTCATGTTGAATAACTACTTTTTAAAGCCTCAAAGTGACCAATATTGCCATTTTAACATACTTTTTCTCCTACTCAGAAGCTTCTATTTCGACCAATTTCAGGCATTAAAATGACGTTAAACACACTTATTTTAGTTCCAAGAGATCTAATTCACATGCAATAGTCATTTACAGTCAAAAAAATTAAACATTAAAAAATTACCATTTCTGACCGTCTGGAGAAAGTTCGATAGGTCTGGGGGTCATCGTTTTTCATCAGAATATTGATTTTTTGGACTCTAGAAAAATTCATTCAAAATGTCATTTGGATTGTGCCTCATGTTGAATAACTACTTTTTAAAGCCTCAATGTGACCAAAATTGCCATTTTTACAGACTTTTTCTCCCACTCAGAAGCTTCTATTTCGACCAATTTCAGGCATTAAAATGACTCTAAACACACTTATTTTAGTGTCAAGAGTGATAATTCACATTCAACAGTCATTTACAGTCAAAAAATTAAACATGAAAAAATTACCATTTCTGACCATCTGGACAATGTTCGACAGGTCACGGGTCATCGTTTTTCATCAGAAAACTGTTTTTTTGGACTGTAGAAAAAATTGATTCAAAATGTCATTTGGATTGTGCCTCATGTTGAATAACTACTTTTTAAAGCCTCAAAGTGACCAATATTGCCATTTTAACATACTTTTTCTCCTACTCAGAAGCTTCTATTTCGATCAATTTCAGGCATTAAAATGACTTTAAACACACTTATTTTAGTTCCAAGAGATCTAATTCACATGCAATAGTCATTTACAGTCAAAAAAATTAAACATTAAAAAATTACCATTTCTGACCATCCGGAGAAAGTTCGATAGGTCTGGGCGTCATCGCTTTTCATCAGAATATTGATTTTTTGGACTCTAGAAAAATTCATTCAAAATTACATTTGGATTTTGCCTCAAGTTGAATAATTACTTTTTAATGCCTCAATGTGACCAAAATTGCCATTTTTACAGACTTTCTATCCTACTCAGAAGCTTCTATTTCGACCAATTTCAGGCATTAAATTGACTCTAAACACACTTATTTTAGTGCGAAGAGGGATAATTCACATTCAATAGTGATTTACAGTAAAAAAATTAAACATTAAAAAATTACCATTTCTGACTATTTGGAGAAAGTTCGACAGGTCACAGGTCATCGTTTTTCATCAGAAAATTTATTTTTTGGACTTTAGAAAATTGATTCAAAATGTCATTTGGATTGTGCCTCATGTTGAAGAACTACTTTTTAAAGCCTCAATGTGACCAAAATTGCCATTTTTACAGACTTTTTCTCCTACTCAGAAGCTTCGATCTCGTCAAATTTCAGTCATTAAAATGACTCTAAACACACTTATTTTTGTCCCAAGAGTTCTAATTCGCATGCAGTAGTCATTTCCAGTCAAATAATTAAACATAAAAAAATGATCATTTCTGACCATCTGGACAATGTTCGACAGGTCACGGGTCATCGTTCTTCATCAGAAAATTCATTTTTTGGACTGTAGAAAAATTGATTCAAAATGTCATTTGGATTGTGCCTCATGTTGAATAACTTCTTTTTAAGCCTCAATGTGACCAAAATTGCCATTTTTACAGACTTTTTCTCCTACTCAGAAGCTTCTATTTCAACCAATTTCAGAATTTAAAATGACTCTAAACACACTTATTTTAGTCCCAAGAGTGATAATTCACATTCAACAGTCATTTACAGTCAAAAAATTAAACATGAAAAAATTACCATTTCTGACCATCTGGACAATGTTCGACAGGTCACGGGTCATCGTTTTTCATCAGAAAACTGTTTTTTTGGACTGTAGAAAAATTGATTCAAAATGTCATTTGGATTGTGCCTCATGTTGAATAACTACTTTTTAAAGCCTCAAAGTGACCAATATTGCCATTTTAACATACTTTTTCTCCTACTCAGAAGCTTCTATTTCGACCAATTTCAGGCATTAAAATGACGTTAAACACACTTATTTTAGTTCCAAGAGATCTAATTCACATGCAATAGTCATTTACAGTCAAAAAAATTAAACATTAAAAAATTACCATTTCTGACCGTCTGGAGAAAGTTCGATAGGTCTGGGGGTCATCGTTTTTCATCAGAATATTGATTTTTTGGACTCTAGAAAAATTCATTCAAAATGTCATTTGGATTGTGCCTCATGTTGAATAACTACTTTTTAAAGCCTCAATGTGACCAAAATTGCCATTTTTACAGACTTTTTCTCCCACTCAGAAGCTTCTATTTCGACCAATTTCAGGCATTAAAATGACTCTAAACACACTTATTTTAGTGTCAAGAGTGATAATTCACATTCAACAGTCATTTACAGTCAAAAAATTAAACATGAAAAAATTACCATTTCTGACCATCTGGACAATGTTCGACAGGTCACGGGTCATCGTTTTTCATCAGAAAACTGTTTTTTTGGACTGTAGAAAAAATTGATTCAAAATGTCATTTGGATTGTGCCTCATGTTGAATAACTACTTTTTAAAGCCTCAAAGTGACCAATATTGCCATTTTAACATACTTTTTCTCCTACTCAGAAGCTTCTATTTCGATCAATTTCAGGCATTAAAATGACTTTAAACACACTTATTTTAGTTCCAAGAGATCTAATTCACATGCAATAGTCATTTACAGTCAAAAAAATTAAACATTAAAAAATTACCATTTCTGACCATCCGGAGAAAGTTCGATAGGTCTGGGCGTCATCGCTTTTCATCAGAATATTGATTTTTTGGACTCTAGAAAAATTCATTCAAAATTACATTTGGATTTTGCCTCAAGTTGAATAATTACTTTTTAATGCCTCAATGTGACCAAAATTGCCATTTTTACAGACTTTCTATCCTACTCAGAAGCTTCTATTTCGACCAATTTCAGGCATTAAATTGACTCTAAACACACTTATTTTAGTGCGAAGAGGGATAATTCACATTCAATAGTGATTTACAGTAAAAAAATTAAACATTAAAAAATTACCATTTCTGACTATTTGGAGAAAGTTCGACAGGTCACAGGTCATCGTTTTTCATCAGAAAATTTATTTTTTGGACTTTAGAAAATTGATTCAAAATGTCATTTGGATTGTGCCTCATGTTGAAGAACTACTTTTTAAAGCCTCAATGTGACCAAAATTGCCATTTTTACAGACTTTTTCTCCTACTCAGAAGCTTCGATCTCGTCAAATTTCAGTCATTAAAATGACTCTAAACACACTTATTTTTGTCCCAAGAGTTCTAATTCGCATGCAGTAGTCATTTCCAGTCAAATAATTAAACATAAAAAAATGATCATTTCTGACCATCTGGACAATGTTCGACAGGTCACGGGTCATCGTTCTTCATCAGAAAATTCATTTTTTGGACTGTAGAAAAATTGATTCAAAATGTCATTTGGATTGTGCCTCATGTTGAATAACTTCTTTTTAAGCCTCAATGTGACCAAAATTGCCATTTTTACAGACTTTTTCTCCTACTCAGAAGCTTCTATTTCAACCAATTTCAGAATTTAAAATGACTCTAAACACACTTATTTTAGTCCCAAGAGTGATAATTCACATTCAACAGTCATTTACAGTCAAAAAATTAAACATGAAAAAATTACCATTTCTGACCATCTGGACAATGTTCGACAGGTCACGGGTCATCGTTTTTCATCAGAAAACTGTTTTTTTGGACTGTAGAAAAATTGATTCAAAATGTCATTTGGATTGTGCCTCATGTTGAATAACTACTTTTTAAAGCCTCAAAGTGACCAATATTGCCATTTTAACATACTTTTTCTCCTACTCAGAAGCTTCTATTTCGACCAATTTCAGGCATTAAAATGACGTTAAACACACTTATTTTAGTTCCAAGAGATCTAATTCACATGCAATAGTCATTTACAGTCAAAAAAATTAAACATTAAAAAATTACCATTTCTGACCGTCTGGAGAAAGTTCGATAGGTCTGGGGGTCATCGTTTTTCATCAGAATATTGATTTTTTGGACTCTAGAAAAATTCATTCAAAATGTCATTTGGATTGTGCCTCATGTTGAATAACTACTTTTTAAAGCCTCAATGTGACCAAAATTGCCATTTTTACAGACTTTTTCTCCCACTCAGAAGCTTCTATTTCGACCAATTTCAGGCATTAAAATGACTCTAAACACACTTATTTTAGTGTCAAGAGTGATAATTCACATTCAACAGTCATTTACAGTCAAAAAATTAAACATGAAAAAATTACCATTTCTGACCATCTGGACAATGTTCGACAGGTCACGGGTCATCGTTTTTCATCAGAAAACTGTTTTTTTGGACTGTAGAAAAAATTGATTCAAAATGTCATTTGGATTGTGCCTCATGTTGAATAACTACTTTTTAAAGCCTCAAAGTGACCAATATTGCCATTTTAACATACTTTTTCTCCTACTCAGAAGCTTCTATTTCGATCAATTTCAGGCATTAAAATGACTTTAAACACACTTATTTTAGTTCCAAGAGATCTAATTCACATGCAATAGTCATTTACAGTCAAAAAAATTAAACATTAAAAAATTACCATTTCTGACCATCCGGAGAAAGTTCGATAGGTCTGGGCGTCATCGCTTTTCATCAGAATATTGATTTTTTGGACTCTAGAAAAATTCATTCAAAATTACATTTGGATTTTGCCTCAAGTTGAATAATTACTTTTTAATGCCTCAATGTGACCAAAATTGCCATTTTTACAGACTTTCTATCCTACTCAGAAGCTTCTATTTCGACCAATTTCAGGCATTAAATTGACTCTAAACACACTTATTTTAGTGCGAAGAGGGATAATTCACATTCAATAGTGATTTACAGTAAAAAAATTAAACATTAAAAAATTACCATTTCTGACTATTTGGAGAAAGTTCGACAGGTCACAGGTCATCGTTTTTCATCAGAAAATTTATTTTTTGGACTTTAGAAAATTGATTCAAAATGTCATTTGGATTGTGCCTCATGTTGAAGAACTACTTTTTAAAGCCTCAATGTGACCAAAATTGCCATTTTTACAGACTTTTTCTCCTACTCAGAAGCTTCGATCTCGTCAAATTTCAGTCATTAAAATGACTCTAAACACACTTATTTTTGTCCCAAGAGTTCTAATTCGCATGCAGTAGTCATTTCCAGTCAAATAATTAAACATAAAAAAATGATCATTTCTGACCATCTGGACAATGTTCGACAGGTCACGGGTCATCGTTTTTCATCAGAAAACTGTTTTTTTGGACTTTAGAAAAATTGATTCAAAATGTCATTTGGATTGTGCCTCATGTTGAATAACTACTTTTTAAAGCCTCAAAGTGACCAATATTGCCATTTTAACATACTTTTTCTCCTACTCAGAAGCTTCTATTTCGACCAATTTCAGGCATTAAAATGACGTTAAACACACTTATTTTAGTTCCAAGAGATCTAATTCACATGCAATAGTCATTCACAGTCAAAAAAACTTAAACATTAAAAAATTACCATTTCTGACTATCTGGAGAAAGTTCGATAGGTCTGGGGGTCATCGTTTTTCATCAGAAAATTTATTTTTTGGACTTTAGAAAATTGATTCAAAATGTCATTTGGATTGTGCCTCATGTTGAAGAACTACTTTTTAAAGCCTCAATGTGACCAAAATTGCCATTTTTACAGACTTTTTCTCCTACTCAGAAGCTTCTATTTCAACCAATTTCAGAATTTAAAATGACTCTAAACACACTTATTTTAGTCCCAAGAGTGATAATTCACATTCAACAGTCATTTACAGTCAAAAAATTAAACATGAAAAATTACCATTTCTGACCATCTGGACAATGTTCGACAGGTCACGGGTCATCGTTTTTCATCAGAAAACTGTTTTTTTGGACTTTAGAAAAATTGATTCAAAATGTCATTTGGATTGTGCCTCATGTTGAATAACTACTTTTTAAAGCCTCAAAGTGACCAATATTGCCATTTTAACATACTTTTTCTCCTACTCAGAAGCTTCTATTTCGACCAATTTCAGGCATTAAAATGACGTTAAACACACTTATTTTAGTTCCAAGAGATCTAATTCACATGCAATAGTCATTTACAGTCAAAAAAACTTAAACATTAAAAAATTACCATTTCTGACCATCTGGAGAAAGTTCGATAGGTCTGGGGGTCATCGTTTTTCATCAGAATATTGATTTTTTGGACTCTAGAAAAATTCATTCAAAATGTCATTTGGATTGTGCCTCATGTTGAATAACTACTTTTTAAAGCTTCAATGTGACCAAAATTGCCATTTTTACAGACTTTTTCTCCCACTCAGAAGCTTCTATTTCGACCAATTTCAGGCATTAAAATGACTCTAAACTCACTTAATTTAGTTCCAAAAGTGATAATTCACAAGCAATAGTCATTTACAGTCAAAAAATTAAACATTAAAAAATTGCCATTTCTGACCATCTGGAGACAGTTCGACAGGTCATGGGTCATCGTTTTTCATCAGAATATTGATTTTTTGGACTCTAGAAAAATTCATTCAAAATGTCATTTGGATTGTGCCTCATGTTGAATAACTACTTTTTAAAGCCTCAATGTGACCAAAATTGCCATTTTTACAGACTTTTTCTCCCACTCAGAAGCTTCTATTTCGACCAATTTCAGGCATTAAAATGACTTTAAACACACTTATTTTAGTTCCAAGAGATCTAATTCACATGCAATAGTCATTTACAGTCAAAAAAATTAAACATTAAAAAATTACCATTTCTGACCATCTGGAGAAAGTTCGATAGGTCTGGGCGTCATCGCTTTTCATCAGAATATTGATTTTTTGGACTCTAGAAAAATTCATTCAAAATTACATTTGGATTTTGCCTCATGTTGAATAATTACTTTTTAATGCCTCAATGTGACCAAAATTGCCATTTTTACAGACTTTCTATCCTACTCAGAAGCTTCTATTTCGACCAATTTCAGGCATTAAATTGACTCTAAACACACTTATTTTAGTGCGAAGAGGGATAATTCACATTCAATAGTGATTTACAGTAAAAAAATTAAACATTAAAAAATTACCATTTCTGACTATCTGGAGAAAGTTCGACAGGTCACAGGTCATCGTTTTTCATCAGAAAATTTATTTTTTGGACTTTAGAAAATTGATTCAAAATGTCATTTGGATTGTGCCTCATGTTGAAGAACTACTTTTTAAAGCCTCAATGTGACCAAAATTGCCATTTTTACAGACTTTTTCTCCTACTCAGAAGCTTCGATCTCGTCAAATTTCAGTCATTAAAATGACTCTAAACACACTTATTTTTGTCCCAAGAGTTCTAATTCGCATGCAGTAGTCATTTCCAGTCAAATAATTAAACATAAAAAAATGATCATTTCTGACCATCTGGAGAAAGTTCGACATTTCACGGGTCATCGTTCTTCATCAGAAAATTCATTTTTTGGACTGTAGAAAAATTGATTCAAAATGTCATTTGGATTGTGCCTCATGTTGAATAACTTCTTTTTAAGCCTCAATGTGACCAAAATTGCCATTTTTACAGACTTTTTCTCCTACTCAGAAGCTTCTATTTCAACCAATTTCAGAATTTAAAATGACTCTAAACACACTTATTTTAGTCCCAAGAGTGATAATTCACATTCAACAGTCATTTACAGTCAAAAAATTAAACATGAAAAAATTACCATTTCTGACCATCTGGACAATGTTCGACAGGTCACGGGTCATCGTTTTTCATCAGAAAACTGTTTTTTTGGACTTTAGAAAAATTGATTCAAAATGTCATTTGGATTGTGCCTCATGTTGAATAACTACTTTTTAAAGCCTCAAAGTGACCAATATTGCCATTTTAACATACTTTTTCTCCTACTCAGAAGCTTCTATTTCGACCAATTTCAGGCATTAAAATGACGTTAAACACACTTATTTTAGTTCCAAGAGATCTAATTCACATGCAATAGTCATTTACAGTCAAAAAAATGAAACATTAAAAAATTACCATTTCTGACCATCTGGAGAAAGTTCGATAGGTCTGGGGGTCATCGTTTTTCATCAGAATATTGATTTTTTGGACTCTAGAAAAATTCATTCAAAATGTCATTTGGATTGTGCCTCATGTTGAATAACTACTTTTTAAAGCCTCAATGTGACCAAAATTGCCATTTTTACAGACTTTTTCTCCCACTCAGAAGCTTCTATTTCGACCAATTTCAGGCATTAAAATGACTCTAAACTCACTTAATTTAGTTCCAAAAGTGATAATTCACAAGCAATAGTCATTTACAGTCAAAAAATTAAACATTAAAAAATTGCCATTTCTGACCATCTGGAGACAGTTCGACAGGTCATGGGTCATCGTTTTTCATCAGAAAATTGATTTTTTGGACTTTAGAAAAATTGATTCAAAATGTCATTTGGATTGTGCCTCATTTTGAATAACTACTTTTTAAAGCCTCAATGTGACCAAAATTGCCATTTTTTCAGACTTTTTATCCTACTCAGAAGCTTCTATTTCGACCAATTTCAGGCATTAAAATGACTCTAACTCACTTAATTTAGTTCCAAAAGTGATAATTCACAAGCAATAGTCATTTACAGTCAAAAAATTAAACATTAAAAAATTGCCATTTCTGACCATCTGGAGACAGTTCGACAGGTCACGGGTCATCGTTTTTCATCAGAAAATTTATTTTTTGGACTGTAGAAAAATTGATTCAAAATATCATTTGGATTGTGCCTCACGTTGAATAACTACTTTTTAAAGCCTCAATGTGACCAAAATTGCCATTTTTACAGACTTTTTCTCCCACTCAGAAGCTTCTATTTCGACCAATTTCAGGCATTAAAATGACTCTAAACTCACTTAATTTAGTTCCAAAAGTGATAATTCACAAGCAATAGTCATTTACAGTCAAAAAATTAAACATTAAAAAATTGCCATTTCTGACCATCTGGAGTTCGACAGGTCACGGGTCATCGTTTTTCATCAGAAAATTGGTTTTTTGGACTATAGATAAATTGATTCAAAATGTCATTTGGATTGTGCCTCATGTTGAATAACTACTTTTTAAAGCCTCAATATGACCAAAATTGCCATTTTTTCAGACTTTTTATCCTACTCAGAAGCTTCTATTTCGACCAATTTCAGGCATTAAAATGACTCTAACTCACTTAATTTAGTTCCAAAAGTGATAATTCACAAGCAATAGTCATTTACAGTCAAAAAATTAAACATTAAAAAATTGCCATTTCTGACCATCTGGAGACAGTTCGACAGGTCACGGGTCATCGTTTTTCATCAGAAAATTGATTTTTTGGACTGTAGAAAAATTGATTCAAAATGTCATTTGGATTGTGCCTCATATTGAATAACCACTTTTTAAAGCCTCAATGTGACCAAAATTGCCATTTTTACAGACTTTTTCTCCTACTCAGAAGCTTCGATCTCGTCAAATTTCAGTCATTAAAATAACTTTAAACACACTTATTTTTGTCCCAAGAGTTCTAATTCACATGCAGTAGTCATTTCCAGTCAAATAATTAAACATTAAAAAATTACCATTTCTGACCATCTGAAGAAAGTTCGACAGGACACGGATCATCGTTCTTCATCAGAAAATTGATTTTTTGGACTGTAGAAAAATTGATTCAAAATGTCATTTGGATTGTGCCTCATGTTGAATAACTTCTTTTTAAGCCTCAATGTGACCAAAATTGCCATTTTTACAGACTTTTTCTCCTACTCAGAAGCTTCTATTTCTACCAATTTCAGGAATTTAAAATGACCCTAAACACACTTATTTTAGTTCCAAGAGATCTAATTCACATGCAATAGTCATTTACAGTCAAAAAAATTAAACATTAAAAATTACCATTTCTGACCATCTGGAGAAAGTTCGATAGGTCTGGGGGTCTTCGTTTTTCATCAGAATATTGATTTTTTGGACTCTAGAAAAATTCATTCAAAATGTCATTTGGATTGTGCCTCATGTTGAATAACTACTTTTTAAAGCCTCAATGTGACCAAAATTGCCATTTTTACAGACTTTTTCTCCTACTCAGAAGCTTTTATTTCGACCAATTTCAGGCATTAAAATGACTCTAAACTCACTTAATTTAGTTACAAAAGTGATAATTCACAAGCAATAGTCATTTACAGTAAAAAAATTAAACATTAAAAAATTACCATTTCTGACCATCTGGAGACAGTTCGACAGGTCACGGGTCATCGTTTTTCATCAGAAAATTGATTTTTTGGACTGTAGAAAATTGATTCAAAATGTCATTTGGACTGTGCCTCATGTTGAATAACAACTTTTTAAAGCCTCAATGTGACCAAAATTGCCATTTTTACAGACTTTTTATCCTACTCAGAAGCTACTATTTCGACCAATTTCAGGCATTAAAATGACTCTAAACTCACTTAATTTAGATCCAAAAGCGATAATTCACAAGCAATAGTCATTTACAGTCAAAAAAATAAACATTAAAAAATTACCATTTCTGACCATCTGGAGACAGTTCGACAGGTCACGGGTCATCGTTTTTCATCAGAAAATGGATTTTTTGGACTGTAGAAAAATTGATTCAAAATGTCATTTGGATTGTGCCTCATGTTGAATAACTACTTTTTAAAGCCTCAATGTGACCAAAATTGCCATTTTTACAGACTTTTTATCCTACTCAGAAGCTTCTATTTCGACCAATTTCAGACATTAAAATGACTCTAAACTCACTTAATTTAGTTCCAAAAGTGATAATTCACAAGCAATAGTCAATTACAGTCAAAAAATTAAAAATTAAAAAAATCCCCATTTCTGACCATCTGGAGACAGTTCGACAGGTCACGGGTCATCGTTTTTCATCAGAAAATTGATTTTTTGGACTGTAGAAAAATTGATTCAAAATATTATTTGGATTGTGCCTCATGTTGAATAACTACTTTTTAAAGCCTCAACGTGACCAAAATTGCCATTTTTACAGACTTTTTCTCCCACTCAGAAGCTTCTATTTCGACCAAATTCAGGTATTAAAATGACTCTAAACTCACTTAATTTAGTTCCAAAAGTGATAATTCACAAGCAATAGTCATTTACAGTCAAAAAATTACCATTTCTGACCATCTGGAGACAGTTCGACAGGTCACGGGTCATCGTTTTTCATCAGAAAATGGATTTTTTGGACTGTAGAAAAATTCTTCCAAAATGTCATTTAGATTGGGCCTCATGTTGGATAACTACTTTTTAAAGCCTCAATGTGACCAAAATTGCCATTTTTACAGACTTTTTCTCCTACTCAGAAGCTTCTATTTCGATCAATTTCAGGCATTAAAATGACTCTAAACTCACTTAATTTAGTTCCAAAAGTGATAATTCACAAGCAATAGTCATTTACAGTCGAAAAATTAAACATTAAAAAATTACCATTTCTGACCATCTGGAGACAGTTCGACAGGTCACAGGTCATCGTTTTTCATCAGAAAAATGATTTTTTGGACTGTAGAAAAATTGATTCAAAATGTCATTTGGATTGTGCCTCATGTTGAATAACTACTTTTTAAAGCCTCAATGTGACCAAAATTGCCATTTTTACAGACTTTTTCTCCTACTCAGAAGCTTCTATTTCGATCAATTTCAGGCATTAAAATGACTCTAAACTAACCTAATTTAGTTCCAAAAGTGATAATTCACGAGCAATAGTCATTTACAGTCAAAAAATTAAACATTAAAAAATTATCATTTCTGACCATCTGGAGACAGTTCGACAGGTCACGGGTCATCGTTTTTCATCAGAAAATTGATTTTTTGGACTCTAGAAAAATTCATTCAAAATGTCATTTGGATTGTGCCTCATGTTGAATAACTACTTTTTAAAGTCTTAATGTGACCAAAATTGCCATTTTTACAGACTTTTTCTCCTACTCAGAAGCTTCTATTTCTACCAATTTCAGGAATTTAAAATGACTCTAAACACACTGATTTTAGTTCCAAGAGTTCTAATTCACATGCAATAGTCATTTACAGTCAAAAAACTTAAACATAAAAAATGATCATTTCTGACCATCTGGAGAAAGTTTGACATGTCACGGGTCATCGTCTTTCATCAGAAAACTGTTTTTTTGGACTGTAGAAAAATTGATTCAAAATCTCATTTGGATTGTGCCTCATGTTGAATAACTACTTTTTAAAGCCTCAAAGTGACCAATATTGCCATTTTAACATACTTTTTCTCCTACTCAGAAGCTTCTATTTCGACCAATTTCAGGCATTAAAATGACTTTAAACACACTTATTTTAGTTCCAAGAGATCTAATTCACATGCAATAGTCATTTACAGTCAAAAAAATTAAACATTAAAAAATTACCATTTCTGACCATCTGGAGACAGTTCGACAGGTCACGGGTCATCGTTTTTCATCAGAAAATTGATTTTTTGGACTGTAGAAAAATTGTTCCAAAATGTCATTTAGATTGTGCCTCATGTTGAATAACTACTTTTTAAAGCCTCAATGTGACCAAAATTGCCATTTTTACAGACTTTTTCTCCTACTCAGAAGCTTCTATTTCGACCAATTTCAGGCATTAAAATGACTTGAAACTCACTTAATTTAGTTCCAAAAGTGATAATTCACAAGCAATAGTCATTTACAGTCAAAAAATTAAACATTAAAAAATTACCATTTCTGACCATCTGGAGACAGTTCGACAAGTCATGGGTCATCGTTTTTCATCAGAAAATTGATTTTTTGGACTGTAGAAAAATTGATTCAAAATGTCATTTGGATTGTGCCTCATGTTGAATAACTACTTTTTAAAGCCTCAATTTGACCAAAATTGCCATTTTTAAAGACTTTTTCTCCTACTCAGAATCTTCTATTATGACCAATTTCAGGCATTAAAATGACTCTAAACTCACTTAATTTAGTTCCAAAAGTGATAATTCACAAGCAATAGTCATTTACAGTCAAAAAATTAAACATTAAAAAATTACCATTTCTGACCATCTGGAGACAGTTCGACAGGTCATGGGTAATCGTTTTTCATCAGAAAATTGATTTTTTGGACTGTAGAAAAATTGATTCAAAATGTCATTTGGATTGTGCCTCATGTTGAATAACTACTTTTTAAAGCCTCAATGTGACCAAAATTGCCATTTTTACAGACTTTTTCTCCTACTCAGAAGCTTCTATTTCGACCAATTTCAGGCATTAAAATGACTCTAACTCACTTAATTCAGTTCCAAAAGTGATAATTCACAAGCAATAGTCATTTACAGTCAAAAAAATAAACATTAAAAAATTACCATTTCTGACCATCTGGAGACAGTTCGACAGGACACGGATCATCGTTCTTCATCAGAAAGTTGATTTTTTGGACTGTAGAAAAATTGATTCAAAATGTCATTTGGATTGTGCCTCATGTTGAATAACTTCTTTTTAAGCCTCAATGTGACCAAAATTGCCATTTTTACAGACTTTTTCTCCTACTCAGAAGCTTCTATTTCTACCAATTTCAGGAATTTAAAATGACTCTAAACACACTGATTTTAGTTCCAAGAGTTCTAATTCACATGCAATAGTCATTTACAGTCAAAAAACTTAAACATAAAAAAATGATCATTTCTGACCATCTGGAGAAAGTTTGACGTGTCACGGGTCATCGTTTTTCATCAGAAAACTGTTTTTTTGGACTGTAGAAAAATTGATTCAAAATGTCATTTGGATTGTGCCTCATGTTGAATAACTACTTTTTAAAGCCTTAATGTGACCAAAATTGCCATTTTTACAGACTTTTTCTCCTACTCAGAAGCTTCTATTTCAACCAATTTCAGGTATTAAAATGACTCTAAACACACTTATTTTAGTCCCAAGAGTGATAATTCACATTCAACAGTCATTTACAGTCAAAAAATTAAACATGAAAAAATTACCATTTCTGACCATCTGGACAATGTTCGACATCGTTTTTCATCAGAAAACTGTTTTTTTGGACTGTAGAAAAATTGATTCAAAATGTCATTTGGATTGTGCCTCATGTTGAATAACTACTTTTTAAAGCCTCAAAGTGACCAATATTGCCATTTTAACATACTTTTTCTCCTACTCAGAAGCTTCTATTTCGACCAATTTCAGGCATTAAAATGACTTTAAACACACTTATTTTAGTTCCAAGAGATCTAATTCACATGCAATAGTCATTTACAGTCAAAAAAATTAAACATTAAATAATTACCATTTCTGACCATCTGGAGAAAGTTCGATAGGTCTGGGGGTCTTCGTTTTTCATCAGAATATTGATTTTTTGGACTCTAGAAAAATTCATTCAAAATGTCATTTGGATTGTGCCTCATGTTGAATAACTACTTTTTAAAGCCTCAATGTGACCAAAATTGCCATTTTTTCAGACTTTTTATCCTACTCAGAAGCTACTATTTCGACCAATTTCAGGCATTAAAATGACTCTAAACTCACTTAATTTAGTTCCAAAAGTGATAATTCACAAGCAATAGTCAATTACAGTCAAAAAATTAAACATTAAAAAAATCCCCATTTCTGACCATCTGGAGACAGTTCGACAGGTCACGGGTCATCGTTTTTCATCAGAAAATTGATTTTTTGGACTGTAGAAAAATTGATTCAAAATATTATTTGGATTGTGCCTCATGTTGAATAACTACTTTTTAAAGCCTCAATGTGACCAAAATTGCCATTTTTACAGACTTTTTCTCCCACTCAGAAGCTTCTATTTCGACCGAATTCAGGTATTAAAATGACTCTAAACTCACTTAATTTAGTTCCAAAAGTGATAATTCACAAGCAATAGTCATTTACAGTCAAAAAATTACCATTTCTGACCATCTGGAGACAGTTCGACAGGTCACGGGTCATCGTTTTTCATCAGAAAATGGATTTTTTGGACTGTAGAAAAATTGTTCCAAAATGTCATTTAGATTGGGCCTCATGTTGGATAACTACTTTTTAAAGCCTCAATGTGACCAAAATTGCCATTTTTACAGACTTTTTCTCCTACTCAGAAGCTTCTATTTCGATCAATTTCAGGCATTAAAATGACTCTAAACTCACTTAATTTAGTTCCAAAAGTGATAATTCACAAGCAATAGTCATTTACAGTCGAAAAATTAAACATTAAAAAATTACCATTTCTGACCATCTGGAGACAGTTCGACAGGTCACAGGTCATCGTTTTTCATCAGAAAAATGATTTTTTGGACTGTAGAAAAATTGATTCAAAATGTCATTTGGATTGTGCCTCATGTTGAATAACTACTTTTTAAAGCCTCAATGTGACCAACATTGCCATTTTTACAGACTTTTTCTCCTACTCAGAAGCTTCTATTTCGATCAATTTCAGGCATTAAAATGACTCTAAACTCACCTAATTTATTTCCAAAAGTGATAATTCACGAGCAATAGTCATTTACAGTCAAAAAATTAAACATTAAAAAATTATCATTTCTGACCATCTGGAGACAGTTCGACAGGTCACGGGTCATCGGTTTTCATCAGAAAATTGATTTTTTGGACTGTAGAAAAATTGATTCAAAATATCATTTGGATTGTGCCTCATGTTGAATAACTACTTTTTAAAGCCTCAATGTGACCAAAATTGCCATTTTTACAGACTTTTTCTCCCACTCAGAAGCTTCTATTTCGACCAATTTCAGGCATTAAAATGACTCTAAACTCACTTAATTTAGTTCCAAAAGTGATAATTCACAAGCAATAGTCAATTACAGTCAAAAAATTAAACATTAAAAAAATCCCCATTTCTGACCATCTGGAGACAGTTCGACAGGTCACGGGTCATCGTTTTTCATCAGAAAATTGATTTTTTGGACTGTAGAAAAATTGATTCAAAATATTATTTGGATTGTGCCTCATGTTGAATAACTACTTTTTAAAGCCTCAACGTGACCAAAATTGCCATTTTTACAGACTTTTTCTCCCACTCAGAAGCTTCTATTTCAACCAATTTCAGGTATTAAAATGACTCTAAACACACTTATTTTAGTCCCAAGAGTGATAATTCACATTCAACAGTCATTTACAGTCAAAAAATTAAACATAAAAAATTACCATTTCTGACCATCTGGACAATGTTCGACAGGTCACGGGTCATCGTTTTTCATCAGAAAACTGTTTTTTTGGACTGTAGAAAAATTGATTCAAAATGTCATTTGGATTGTGCCTCATGTTGAATAACTACTTTTTAAAGCCTCAAAGTGACCAATATTGCCATTTTAACATACTTTTTCTCCTACTCAGAAGCTTCTATTTCGACCAATTTCAGGCATTAAAATGACTTTAAACACACTTATTTTAGTTCCAAGAGATCTAATTCACATGCAATAGTCATTTACAGTCAAAAAAATTAAACATTAAAAAATTACCATTTCTGACCATCTGGAGAAAGTTCGATAGGTCTGGGGGTCTTCGTTTTTCATCAGAATATTGATTTTTTGGACTCTAGAAAAATTCATTCAAAATGTCATTTGGATTGTGCCTCATGTTGAATAACTACTTTTTAAAGCCTCAATGTGACCAAAATTGCCATTTTTACAGACTTTTTCTCCTACTCAGAAGCTTTTATTTCGACCAATTTCAGGCATTAAAATGACTCTAAACTCACTTAATTTAGTTACAAAAGTGATAATTCACAAGCAATAGTCATTTACAGTAAAAAAATTAAACATTAAAAAATTACCATTTCTGACCATCTGGAGACAGTTCGACAGGTCACGGGTCATCGTTTTTCATCAGAAAATTGATTTTTTGGACTGTAGAAAATTGATTCAAAATGTCATTTGGACTGTGCCTCATGTTGAATAACAACTTTTTAAAGCCTCAATGTGACCAAAATTGCCATTTTTACAGACTTTTTATCCTACTCAGAAGCTACTATTTCGACCAATTTCAGGCATTAAAATGACTCTAAACTCACTTAATTTAGATCCAAAAGCGATAATTCACAAGCAATAGTCATTTACAGTCAAAAAAATAAACATTAAAAAATTACCATTTCTGACCATCTGGAGACAGTTCGACAGGTCACGGGTCATCGTTTTTCATCAGAAAATGGATTTTTTGGACTGTAGAAAAATTGATTCAAAATGTCATTTGGATTGTGCCTCATGTTGAATAACTACTTTTTAAAGCCTCAATGTGACCACAATTGCCATTTTTACAGACTTTTTATCCTACTCAGAAGCTTCTATTTCGACCAATTTCAGACATTAAAATGACTCTAAACTCACTTAATTTAGTTCCAAAAGTGATAATTCACAAGCAATAGTCAATTACAGTCAAAAAATTAAAAATTAAAAAAATCCCCATTTCTGACCATCTGGAGACAGTTCGACAGGTCACGGGTCATCGTTTTTCATCAGAAAATTGATTTTTTGGACTGTAGAAAAATTGATTCAAAATATTATTTGGATTGTGCCTCATGTTGAATAACTACTTTTTAAAGCCTCAACGTGACCAAAATTGCCATTTTTACAGACTTTTTCTCCCACTCAGAAGCTTCTATTTCGACCAAATTCAGGTATTAAAATGACTCTAAACTCACTTAATTTAGTTCCAAAAGTGATAATTCACAAGCAATAGTCATTTACAGTCAAAAAATTACCATTTCTGACCATCTGGAGACAGTTCGACAGGTCACGGGTCATCGTTTTTCATCAGAAAATGGATTTTTTGGACTGTAGAAAAATTCTTCCAAAATGTCATTTAGATTGGGCCTCATGTTGGATAACTACTTTTTAAAGCCTCAATGTGACCAAAATTGCCATTTTTACAGACTTTTTCTCCTACTCAGAAGCTTCTATTTCGATCAATTTCAGGCATTAAAATGACTCTAAACTCACTTAATTTAGTTCCAAAAGTGATAATTCACAAGCAATAGTCATTTACAGTCGAAAAATTAAACATTAAAAAATTACCATTTCTGACCATCTGGAGACAGTTCGACAGGTCACACACAGGTCATCGTTTTTCATCAGAAAAATGATTTTTTGGACTGTAGAAAAATTGATTCAAAATGTCATTTGGATTGTGCCTCATGTTGAATAACTACTTTTTAAAGCCTCAATGTGACCAAAATTGCCATTTTTACAGACTTTTTCTCCTACTCAGAAGCTTCTATTTCGATCAATTTCAGGCATTAAAATGACTCTAAACTCACCTAATTTAGTTCCAAAAGTGATAATTCACGAGCAATAGTCATTTACAGTCAAAAAATTAAACATTAAAAAATTATCATTTCTGACCATCTGGAGACAGTTCGACAGGTCACGGGTCATCGTTTTTCATCAGAAAATTGATTTTTTGGACTCTAGAAAAATTCATTCAAAATGTCATTTGGATTGTGCCTCATGTTGAATAACTACTTTTTAAAGCCTCAATGTGACCAAAATTGCCATTTTTACAGACTTTTTCTCCTACTCAGAAGCTTCTATTTCTACCAATTTCAGGAATTTAAAATGACTCTAAACACACTGATTTTAGTTCCAAGAGTTCTAATTCACATGCAATAGTCATTTACAGTCAAAAAACTTAAACATAAAAAATGATCATTTCTGACCATCTGGAGAAAGTTTGACATGTCACGGGTCATCGTCTTTCATCAGAAAACTGTTTTTTTGGACTGTAGAAAAATTGATTCAAAATGTCATTTGGATTGTGCCTCATGTTGAATAACTACTTTTTAAAGCCTCAATGTGACCAAAATTGCCATTTTTACAGACTTTTTCTCCTACTCAGAAGCTTCTATTTCAACCAATTTCAGGTATTAAAATGACTCTAAACACACTTATTTTAGTCCCAAGAGTGATAATTCACATTCAACAGTCATTTACAGTCAAAAAATTAAACATGAAAAAATTACCATTTCTGACCATCTGGACAATGTTCGACAGGTCACGGGTCATCGTTTTTCATCAGAAAACTGTTTTTTTGGACTGTAGAAAAATTGATTCATAATCTCATTTGGATTGTGCCTCATGTTGAAAAACTACTTTTTAAAGCCTCAAAGTGACCAATATTGCCATTTTAACATACTTTTTGTCCTACTCAGAAGCTTCTATTTCGACCAATTTCAGGCATTAAAATGACTTTAAACACACTTATTTTAGTTCCAAGAGATCTAATTCACATGCAATAGTCATTTACAGTCAAAAAAATTAAACATTAAAAAATTACCATTTCTGACCATCTGGAGACAGTTCGACAGGTCACGGGTCATCGTTTTTCATCAGAAAATTGATTTTTTGGACTGTAGAAAAATTGTTCCAAAATGTCATTTAGATTGTGCCTCATGTTGAATAACTACTTTTTAAAGCCTCAATGGGACCAAAATTGCCATTTTTACAGACTTTTTCTCCTACTCAGAAGCTTCTATTTCGACCAATTTCAGGCATTAAAATGACTTGAAACTCACTTAATTTAGTTCCAAAAGTGATAATTCACAAGCAATAGTCATTTACAGTCAAAAAATTAAACATTAAAAAATTACCATTTCTGACCATCTGGAGACAGTTCGACAAGTCATGGGTCATCGTTTTTCATCAGAAAATTGATTTTTTGGACTGTAGAAAAATTGATTCAAAATGTCATTTGGATTGTGCCTCATGTTGAATAACTACTTTTTAAAGCCTCAATTTGACCAAAATTGCCATTTTTAAAGACTTTTTCTCCTACTCAGAATCTTCTATTATGACCAATTTCAGGCATTAAAATGACTCTAAACTCACTTAATTTAGTTCCAAAAGTGATAATTCACAAGCAATAGTCATTTACAGTCAAAAAATTAAACATTAAAAAATTACCATTTCTGACCATCTGGAGACAGTTCGACAGGTCATGGGTAATCGTTTTTCATCAGAAAATTGATTTTTTGGACTGTAGAAAAATTGATTCAAAATGTCATTTGGATTGTGCCTCATGTTGAATAACTACTTTTTAAAGCCTCAATGTGACCAAAATTGCCATTTTTACAGACTTTTTCTCCTACTCAGAAGCTTCTATTTCGATCAATTTCAGGCATTAAAATGACTCTAAACTCACTTAATTTAGTTCCAAAAGTGATAATTCACAAGCAATAGTCATTTACAGTCGAAAAATTAAACATTAAAAAATTACCATTTCTGACCATCTGGAGACAGTTCGACAGGTCACAGGTCATCGTTTTTCATCAGAAAAATGATTTTTTGGACTGTAGAAAAATTGATTCAAAATGTCATTTGGATTGTGCCTCATGTTGAATAACTACTTTTTAAAGCCTCAATGTGACCAACATTGCCATTTTTACAGACTTTTTCTCCTACTCAGAAGCTTCTATTTCGATCAATTTCAGGCATTAAAATGACTCTAAACTCACCTAATTTATTTCCAAAAGTGATAATTCACGAGCAATAGTCATTTACAGTCAAAAAATTAAACATTAAAAAATTATCATTTCTGACCATCTGGAGACAGTTCGACAGGTCACGGGTCATCGGTTTTCATCAGAAAATTGATTTTTTGGACTGTAGAAAAATTGATTCAAAATATCATTTGGATTGTGCCTCATGTTGAATAACTACTTTTTAAAGCCTCAATGTGACCAAAATTGCCATTTTTACAGACTTTTTCTCCCACTCAGAAGCTTCTATTTCGACCAATTTCAGGCATTAAAATGACTCTAAACTCACTTAATTTAGTTCCAAAAGTGATAATTCACAAGCAATAGTCAATTACAGTCAAAAAATTAAACATTAAAAAAATCCCCATTTCTGACCATCTGGAGACAGTTCGACAGGTCACGGGTCATCGTTTTTCATCAGAAAATTGATTTTTTGGACTGTAGAAAAATTGATTCAAAATATTATTTGGATTGTGCCTCATGTTGAATAACTACTTTTTAAAGCCTCAACGTGACCAAAATTGCCATTTTTACAGACTTTTTCTCCCACTCAGAAGCTTCTATTTCAACCAATTTCAGGTATTAAAATGACTCTAAACACACTTATTTTAGTCCCAAGAGTGATAATTCACATTCAACAGTCATTTACAGTCAAAAAATTAAACATAAAAAATTACCATTTCTGACCATCTGGACAATGTTCGACAGGTCACGGGTCATCGTTTTTCATCAGAAAACTGTTTTTTTGGACTGTAGAAAAATTGATTCAAAATGTCATTTGGATTGTGCCTCATGTTGAATAACTACTTTTTAAAGCCTCAAAGTGACCAATATTGCCATTTTAACATACTTTTTCTCCTACTCAGAAGCTTCTATTTCGACCAATTTCAGGCATTAAAATGACTTTAAACACACTTATTTTAGTTCCAAGAGATCTAATTCACATGCAATAGTCATTTACAGTCAAAAAAATTAAACATTAAAAAATTACCATTTCTGACCATCTGGAGAAAGTTCGATAGGTCTGGGGGTCTTCGTTTTTCATCAGAATATTGATTTTTTGGACTCTAGAAAAATTCATTCAAAATGTCATTTGGATTGTGCCTCATGTTGAATAACTACTTTTTAAAGCCTCAATGTGACCAAAATTGCCATTTTTACAGACTTTTTCTCCTACTCAGAAGCTTTTATTTCGACCAATTTCAGGCATTAAAATGACTCTAAACTCACTTAATTTAGTTACAAAAGTGATAATTCACAAGCAATAGTCATTTACAGTAAAAAAATTAAACATTAAAAAATTACCATTTCTGACCATCTGGAGACAGTTCGACAGGTCACGGGTCATCGTTTTTCATCAGAAAATTGATTTTTTGGACTGTAGAAAATTGATTCAAAATGTCATTTGGACTGTGCCTCATGTTGAATAACAACTTTTTAAAGCCTCAATGTGACCAAAATTGCCATTTTTACAGACTTTTTATCCTACTCAGAAGCTACTATTTCGACCAATTTCAGGCATTAAAATGACTCTAAACTCACTTAATTTAGATCCAAAAGCGATAATTCACAAGCAATAGTCATTTACAGTCAAAAAAATAAACATTAAAAAATTACCATTTCTGACCATCTGGAGACAGTTCGACAGGTCACGGGTCATCGTTTTTCATCAGAAAATGGATTTTTTGGACTGTAGAAAAATTGATTCAAAATGTCATTTGGATTGTGCCTCATGTTGAATAACTACTTTTTAAAGCCTCAATGTGACCACAATTGCCATTTTTACAGACTTTTTATCCTACTCAGAAGCTTCTATTTCGACCAATTTCAGACATTAAAATGACTCTAAACTCACTTAATTTAGTTCCAAAAGTGATAATTCACAAGCAATAGTCAATTACAGTCAAAAAATTAAAAATTAAAAAAATCCCCATTTCTGACCATCTGGAGACAGTTCGACAGGTCACGGGTCATCGTTTTTCATCAGAAAATTGATTTTTTGGACTGTAGAAAAATTGATTCAAAATATTATTTGGATTGTGCCTCATGTTGAATAACTACTTTTTAAAGCCTCAACGTGACCAAAATTGCCATTTTTACAGACTTTTTCTCCCACTCAGAAGCTTCTATTTCGACCAAATTCAGGTATTAAAATGACTCTAAACTCACTTAATTTAGTTCCAAAAGTGATAATTCACAAGCAATAGTCATTTACAGTCAAAAAATTACCATTTCTGACCATCTGGAGACAGTTCGACAGGTCACGGGTCATCGTTTTTCATCAGAAAATGGATTTTTTGGACTGTAGAAAAATTCTTCCAAAATGTCATTTAGATTGGGCCTCATGTTGGATAACTACTTTTTAAAGCCTCAATGTGACCAAAATTGCCATTTTTACAGACTTTTTCTCCTACTCAGAAGCTTCTATTTCGATCAATTTCAGGCATTAAAATGACTCTAAACTCACTTAATTTAGTTCCAAAAGTGATAATTCACAAGCAATAGTCATTTACAGTCGAAAAATTAAACATTAAAAAATTACCATTTCTGACCATCTGGAGACAGTTCGACAGGTCACACACAGGTCATCGTTTTTCATCAGAAAAATGATTTTTTGGACTGTAGAAAAATTGATTCAAAATGTCATTTGGATTGTGCCTCATGTTGAATAACTACTTTTTAAAGCCTCAATGTGACCAAAATTGCCATTTTTACAGACTTTTTCTCCTACTCAGAAGCTTCTATTTCGATCAATTTCAGGCATTAAAATGACTCTAAACTCACCTAATTTAGTTCCAAAAGTGATAATTCACGAGCAATAGTCATTTACAGTCAAAAAATTAAACATTAAAAAATTATCATTTCTGACCATCTGGAGACAGTTCGACAGGTCACGGGTCATCGTTTTTCATCAGAAAATTGATTTTTTGGACTCTAGAAAAATTCATTCAAAATGTCATTTGGATTGTGCCTCATGTTGAATAACTACTTTTTAAAGCCTCAATGTGACCAAAATTGCCATTTTTACAGACTTTTTCTCCTACTCAGAAGCTTCTATTTCTACCAATTTCAGGAATTTAAAATGACTCTAAACACACTGATTTTAGTTCCAAGAGTTCTAATTCACATGCAATAGTCATTTACAGTCAAAAAACTTAAACATAAAAAATGATCATTTCTGACCATCTGGAGAAAGTTTGACATGTCACGGGTCATCGTCTTTCATCAGAAAACTGTTTTTTTGGACTGTAGAAAAATTGATTCAAAATGTCATTTGGATTGTGCCTCATGTTGAATAACTACTTTTTAAAGCCTCAATGTGACCAAAATTGCCATTTTTACAGACTTTTTCTCCTACTCAGAAGCTTCTATTTCAACCAATTTCAGGTATTAAAATGACTCTAAACACACTTATTTTAGTCCCAAGAGTGATAATTCACATTCAACAGTCATTTACAGTCAAAAAATTAAACATGAAAAAATTACCATTTCTGACCATCTGGACAATGTTCGACAGGTCACGGGTCATCGTTTTTCATCAGAAAACTGTTTTTTTGGACTGTAGAAAAATTGATTCATAATCTCATTTGGATTGTGCCTCATGTTGAAAAACTACTTTTTAAAGCCTCAAAGTGACCAATATTGCCATTTTAACATACTTTTTCTCCTACTCAGAAGCTTCTATTTCGACCAATTTCAGGCATTAAAATGACTTTAAACACACTTATTTTAGTTCCAAGAGATCTAATTCACATGCAATAGTCATTTACAGTCAAAAAAATTAAACATTAAAAAATTACCATTTCTGACCATCTGGAGACAGTTCGACAGGTCACGGGTCATCGTTTTTCATCAGAAAATTGATTTTTTGGACTGTAGAAAAATTGTTCCAAAATGTCATTTAGATTGTGCCTCATGTTGAATAACTACTTTTTAAAGCCTCAATGGGACCAAAATTGCCATTTTTACAGACTTTTTCTCCTACTCAGAAGCTTCTATTTCGACCAATTTCAGGCATTAAAATGACTTGAAACTCACTTAATTTAGTTCCAAAAGTGATAATTCACAAGCAATAGTCATTTACAGTCAAAAAATTAAACATTAAAAAATTACCATTTCTGACCATCTGGAGACAGTTCGACAAGTCATGGGTCATCGTTTTTCATCAGAAAATTGATTTTTTGGACTGTAGAAAAATTGATTCAAAATGTCATTTGGATTGTGCCTCATGTTGAATAACTACTTTTTAAAGCCTCAATTTGACCAAAATTGCCATTTTTAAAGACTTTTTCTCCTACTCAGAATCTTCTATTATGACCAATTTCAGGCATTAAAATGACTCTAAACTCACTTAATTTAGTTCCAAAAGTGATAATTCACAAGCAATAGTCATTTACAGTCAAAAAATTAAACATTAAAAAATTACCATTTCTGACCATCTGGAGACAGTTCGACAGGTCATGGGTAATCGTTTTTCATCAGAAAATTGATTTTTTGGACTGTAGAAAAATTGATTCAAAATGTCATTTGGATTGTGCCTCATGTTGAATAACTACTTTTTAAAGCCTCAATGTGACCAAAATTGCCATTTTTACAGACTTTTTCTCCCACTCAGAAGCTTCTATTTCGACCAATTTCAGGCATTAAAATGACTCTAAACTCACTTAATTTAGTTCCAAAAGTGATAAAACACAAGCAATAGTCATTTACAGTCCAAAAAATTAAACATTAAAAAATTACCATTTCTGACCATCTGGAGACAGTTCGACAGGACACGGATCATCGTTTTTCATCAGAATATTGATTTTTTGGACTCTAGAAAAATTCATTCAAAATGTCATTTGGATTGTGCCTCATGTTGAATAACTACTTTTTAAAGCCTCAATGTGACCAAAATTGCCATTTTTACAGACTTTTTCTCCTACTCAGAAGCTTCTATTTCGACCAATTTCAGGCATTAAAATGACTCTAACTCACTTAATTCAGTTCCAAAAGTGATAATTCACAAGCAATAGTCATTTACAGTCAAAAAAATAAACATTAAAAAATTACCATTTCTGACCATCTGGAGACAGTTCGATAGGACACGGATCATCGTTCTTCATCAGAAAGTTGATTTTTTGCACTGTAGAAAAATTGATTCAAAATGTCATTTGGATTGTGCCTCATGTTGAATAACTTCTTTTTAAGCCTCAATGTGACCAAAATTGCCATTTTTACAGACTTTTTCTCCTACTCAGAAGCTTCTATTTCTACCAATTTCAGGAATTTAAAATGACTCTAAACACACTGATTTTAGTTCCAAGAGTTCTAATTCACATGCAATAGTCATTTACAGTCAAAAAATGTAAACATAAAAAAATGATCATTTCTGACCATCTGGAGAAAAATTTGACGTGTCACGGGTCATCGTTTTTCATCAGAAAACTGTTTTTTTGGACTGTAGAAAAATTGATTCAAAATGTCATTTGGATTGTGCCTCAAGTTGAATAACTACTTTTTAAAGCCTTAAGTGACCAAAATTGCCATTTTTACAGACTTTTTCTCCTACTCAGAAGCTTCTATTTCAACCAATTTCAGGTATTAAAATGACTCTAAACACACTTATTTTAGTCCCAAGAGTGATAATTCACATTCAACAGTCATTTACAGTCAAAAAATTAAACATGAAAAAATTACCATTTCTGACCATCTGGACAATGTTCGACATCGTTTTTCATCAGAAAACTGTTTTTTTGGACTGTAGAAAAATTGATTCAAAATGTCATTTGGATTGTGCCTCATGTTGAATAACTACTTTTTAAAGCCTCAAAGTGACCAATATTGCCATTTTAACATACTTTTTCTCCTACTCAGAAGCTTCTATTTCGACCAATTTCAGGCATTAAAATGACTTTAAACACACTTATTTTAGTTCCAAGAGATCTAATTCACATGCAATAGTCATTTACAGTCAAAAAAATTAAACATTAAATAATTACCATTTCTGACCATCTGGAGAAAGTTCGATAGGTCTGGGGGTCTTCGTTTTTCATCAGAATATTGATTTTTTGGACTCTAGAAAAATTCATTCAAAATGTCATTTGGATTGTGCCTCATGTTGAATAACTACTTTTTAAAGCCTCAATGTGACCAAAATTGCCATTTTTTCAGACTTTTTATCCTACTCAGAAGCTACTATTTCGACCAATTTCAGGCATTAAAATGACTCTAAACTCACTTAATTTAGTTCCAAAAGTGATAATTCACAAGCAATAGTCAATTACAGTCAAAAAATTAAACATTAAAAAAATCCCCATTTCTGACCATCTGGAGACAGTTCGACAGGTCACGGGTCATCGTTTTTCATCAGAAAATTGATTTTTTGGACTGTAGAAAAATTGATTCAAAATATTATTTGGATTGTGCCTCATGTTGAATAACTACTTTTTAAAGCCTCAATGTGACCAAAATTGCCATTTTTACAGACTTTTTCTCCCACTCAGAAGCTTCTATTTCGACCGAATTCAGGTATTAAAATGACTCTAAACTCACTTAATTTAGTTCCAAAAGTGATAATTCACAAGCAATAGTCATTTACAGTCAAAAAATTACCATTTCTGACCATCTGGAGACAGTTCGACAGGTCACGGGTCATCGTTTTTCATCAGAAAATGGATTTTTTGGACTGTAGAAAAATTGTTCCAAAATGTCATTTAGATTGGGCCTCATGTTGGATAACTACTTTTTAAAGCCTCAATGTGACCAAAATTGACATTTTTACAGACTTTTTCTCCTACTCAGAAGCTTCTATTTCGATCAATTTCAGGCATTAAAATGACTCTAAACTCACTTAATTTAGTTCCAAAAGTGATAATTCACAAGCAATAGTCATTTACAGTCAAAAAATTAAACATTAAAAAATTACCATTTCTGACCATCTGGAGACAGTTCGACAGGTCATGGGTAATCGTTTTTCATCAGAAAATTGATTTTTTGGACTGTAGAAAAATTGATTCAAAATGTCATTTGGATTGTGCCTCATGTTGAATAACTACTTTTTAAAGCCTCAATGTGACCAAAATTGCCATTTTTACAGACTTTTTCTCCCACTCAGAAGCTTCTATTTCGACCAATTTCAGGCATTAAAATGACTCTAAACTCACTTAATTTAGTTCCAAAAGTGATAAAACACAAGCAATAGTCATTTACAGTCCAAAAAATTAAACATTAAAAAATTACCATTTCTGACCATCTGGAGACAGTTCGACAGGACACGGATCATCGTTTTTCATCAGAATATTGATTTTTTGGACTCTAGAAAAATTCATTCAAAATGTCATTTGGATTGTGCCTCATGTTGAATAACTACTTTTTAAAGCCTCAATGTGACCAAAATTGCCATTTTTACAGACTTTTTCTCCTACTCAGAAGCTTCTATTTCGACCAATTTCAGGCATTAAAATGACTCTAACTCACTTAATTCAGTTCCAAAAGTGATAATTCACAAGCAATAGTCATTTACAGTCAAAAAAATAAACATTAAAAAATTACCATTTCTGACCATCTGGAGACAGTTCGATAGGACACGGATCATCGTTCTTCATCAGAAAGTTGATTTTTTGCACTGTAGAAAAATTGATTCAAAATGTCATTTGGATTGTGCCTCATGTTGAATAACTTCTTTTTAAGCCTCAATGTGACCAAAATTGCCATTTTTACAGACTTTTTCTCCTACTCAGAAGCTTCTATTTCTACCAATTTCAGGAATTTAAAATGACTCTAAACACACTGATTTTAGTTCCAAGAGTTCTAATTCACATGCAATAGTCATTTACAGTCAAAAAATGTAAACATAAAAAAATGATCATTTCTGACCATCTGGAGAAAGTTTGACGTGTCACGGGTCATCGTTTTTCATCAGAAAACTGTTTTTTTGGACTGTAGAAAAATTGATTCAAAATGTCATTTGGATTGTGCCTCAAGTTGAATAACTACTTTTTAAAGCCTTAATGTGACCAAAATTGCCATTTTTACAGACTTTTTCTCCTACTCAGAAGCTTCTATTTCAACCAATTTCAGGTATTAAAATGACTCTAAACACACTTATTTTAGTCCCAAGAGTGATAATTCACATTCAACAGTCATTTACAGTCAAAAAATTAAACATGAAAAAATTACCATTTCTGACCATCTGGACAATGTTCGACATCGTTTTTCATCAGAAAACTGTTTTTTTGGACTGTAGAAAAATTGATTCAAAATGTCATTTGGATTGTGCCTCATGTTGAATAACTACTTTTTAAAGCCTCAAAGTGACCAATATTGCCATTTTAACATACTTTTTCTCCTACTCAGAAGCTTCTATTTCGACCAATTTCAGGCATTAAAATGACTTTAAACACACTTATTTTAGTTCCAAGAGATCTAATTCACATGCAATAGTCATTTACAGTCAAAAAAATTAAACATTAAATAATTACCATTTCTGACCATCTGGAGAAAGTTCGATAGGTCTGGGGGTCTTCGTTTTTCATCAGAATATTGATTTTTTGGACTCTAGAAAAATTCATTCAAAATGTCATTTGGATTGTGCCTCATGTTGAATAACTACTTTTTAAAGCCTCAATGTGACCAAAATTGCCATTTTTTCAGACTTTTTATCCTACTCAGAAGCTACTATTTCGACCAATTTCAGGCATTAAAATGACTCTAAACTCACTTAATTTAGTTCCAAAAGTGATAATTCACAAGCAATAGTCAATTACAGTCAAAAAATTAAACATTAAAAAAATCCCCATTTCTGACCATCTGGAGACAGTTCGACAGGTCACGGGTCATCGTTTTTCATCAGAAAATTGATTTTTTGGACTGTAGAAAAATTGATTCAAAATATTATTTGGATTGTGCCTCATGTTGAATAACTACTTTTTAAAGCCTCAATGTGACCAAAATTGCCATTTTTACAGACTTTTTCTCCCACTCAGAAGCTTCTATTTCGACCGAATTCAGGTATTAAAATGACTCTAAACTCACTTAATTTAGTTCCAAAAGTGATAATTCACAAGCAATAGTCATTTACAGTCAAAAAATTACCATTTCTGACCATCTGGAGACAGTTCGACAGGTCACGGGTCATCGTTTTTCATCAGAAAATGGATTTTTTGGACTGTAGAAAAATTGTTCCAAAATGTCATTTAGATTGGGCCTCATGTTGGATAACTACTTTTTAAAGCCTCAATGTGACCAAAATTGACATTTTTACAGACTTTTTCTCCTACTCAGAAGCTTCTATTTCGACCGAATTCAGGTATTAAAATGACTCTAAACTCACTTAATTTAGTTCCAAAAGTGATAATTCACAAGCAATAGTCATTTACAGTCAAAAAATTACCATTTCTGACCATCTGGAGACAGTTCGACAGGTCACGGGTCATCGTTTTTCATCAGAAAATGGATTTTTTGGACTGTAGAAAAATTGTTCCAAAATGTCATTTAGATTGGGCCTCATGTTGGATAACTACTTTTTAAAGCCTCAATGTGACCAAAATTGACATTTTTACAGACTTTTTCTCCTACTCAGAAGCTTCTATTTCGATCAATTTCAGGCATTAAAATGACTCTAAACTCACTTAATTTAGTTCCAAAAGTGATAATTCACAAGCAATAGTCATTTACAGTCAAAAAATTAAACATTAAAAAATTACCATTTCTGACCATCTGGAGACAGTTCGACAGGTCATGGGTAATCGTTTTTCATCAGAAAATTGATTTTTTGGACTGTAGAAAAATTGATTCAAAATGTCATTTGGATTGTGCCTCATGTTGAATAACTACTTTTTAAAGCCTCAATGTGACCAAAATTGCCATTTTTACAGACTTTTTCTCCCACTCAGAAGCTTCTATTTCGACCAATTTCAGGCATTAAAATGACTCTAAACTCACTTAATTTAGTTCCAAAAGTGATAAAACACAAGCAATAGTCATTTACAGTCCAAAAAATTAAACATTAAAAAATTACCATTTCTGACCATCTGGAGACAGTTCGACAGGACACGGATCATCGTTTTTCATCAGAATATTGATTTTTTGGACTCTAGAAAAATTCATTCAAAATGTCATTTGGATTGTGCCTCATGTTGAATAACTACTTTTTAAAGCCTCAATGTGACCAAAATTGCCATTTTTACAGACTTTTTCTCCTACTCAGAAGCTTCTATTTCGACCAATTTCAGGCATTAAAATGACTCTAACTCACTTAATTCAGTTCCAAAAGTGATAATTCACAAGCAATAGTCATTTACAGTCAAAAAAATAAACATTAAAAAATTACCATTTCTGACCATCTGGAGACAGTTCGATAGGACACGGATCATCGTTCTTCATCAGAAAGTTGATTTTTTGCACTGTAGAAAAATTGATTCAAAATGTCATTTGGATTGTGCCTCATGTTGAATAACTTCTTTTTAAGCCTCAATGTGACCAAAATTGCCATTTTTACAGACTTTTTCTCCTACTCAGAAGCTTCTATTTCTACCAATTTCAGGAATTTAAAATGACTCTAAACACACTGATTTTAGTTCCAAGAGTTCTAATTCACATGCAATAGTCATTTACAGTCAAAAAATGTAAACATAAAAAAATGATCATTTCTGACCATCTGGAGAAAGTTTGACGTGTCACGGGTCATCGTTTTTCATCAGAAAACTGTTTTTTTGGACTGTAGAAAAATTGATTCAAAATGTCATTTGGATTGTGCCTCAAGTTGAATAACTACTTTTTAAAGCCTTAATGTGACCAAAATTGCCATTTTTACAGACTTTTTCTCCTACTCAGAAGCTTCTATTTCAACCAATTTCAGGTATTAAAATGACTCTAAACACACTTATTTTAGTCCCAAGAGTGATAATTCACATTCAACAGTCATTTACAGTCAAAAAATTAAACATGAAAAAATTACCATTTCTGACCATCTGGACAATGTTCGACATCGTTTTTCATCAGAAAACTGTTTTTTTGGACTGTAGAAAAATTGATTCAAAATGTCATTTGGATTGTGCCTCATGTTGAATAACTACTTTTTAAAGCCTCAAAGTGACCAATATTGCCATTTTAACATACTTTTTCTCCTACTCAGAAGCTTCTATTTCGACCAATTTCAGGCATTAAAATGACTTTAAACACACTTATTTTAGTTCCAAGAGATCTAATTCACATGCAATAGTCATTTACAGTCAAAAAAATTAAACATTAAATAATTACCATTTCTGACCATCTGGAGAAAGTTCGATAGGTCTGGGGGTCTTCGTTTTTCATCAGAATATTGATTTTTTGGACTCTAGAAAAATTCATTCAAAATGTCATTTGGATTGTGCCTCATGTTGAATAACTACTTTTTAAAGCCTCAATGTGACCAAAATTGCCATTTTTTCAGACTTTTTATCCTACTCAGAAGCTACTATTTCGACCAATTTCAGGCATTAAAATGACTCTAAACTCACTTAATTTAGTTCCAAAAGTGATAATTCACAAGCAATAGTCAATTACAGTCAAAAAATTAAACATTAAAAAAATCCCCATTTCTGACCATCTGGAGACAGTTCGACAGGTCACGGGTCATCGTTTTTCATCAGAAAATTGATTTTTTGGACTGTAGAAAAATTGATTCAAAATAATATTTGGATTGTGCCTCATGTTGAATAACTACTTTTTAAAGCCTCAATGTGACCAAAATTGCCATTTTTACAGACTTTTTCTCCCACTCAGAAGCTTCTATTTCGACCGAATTCAGGTATTAAAATGACTCTAAACTCACTTAATTTAGTTCCAAAAGTGATAATTCACAAGCAATAGTCATTTACAGTCAAAAAATTACCATTTCTGACCATCTGGAGACAGTTCGACAGGTCACGGGTCA
Source organism: Triturus cristatus (assembly GCF_964204655.1). Classification (NCBI taxonomy): domain Eukaryota; kingdom Metazoa; phylum Chordata; class Amphibia; order Caudata; family Salamandridae; genus Triturus; species Triturus cristatus. The sequence goes on from NC_140591.1 coordinate 823,830,916, forward strand.
TCGTTTTTCATCAGAAAATGGATTTTTTGGACTGTAGAAAAATTGTTCCAAAATGTCATTTAGATTGGGCCTCATGTTGGATAACTACTTTTTAAAGCCTCAATGTGACCAAAATTGACATTTTTACAGACTTTTTCTCCTACTCAGAAGCTTCTATTTCGATCAATTTCAGGCATTAAAATGACTCTAAACTCACTTAATTTAGTTCCAAAAGTGATAATTCACAAGCAATAGTCATTTACAGTCGAAAAATTAAACATTAAAAAATTACCATTTCTGACCATCTGGAGACAGTTCGACAGGTCACAGGTCATCGTTTTTCATCAGAAAAATGATTTTTTGGACTGTAGAAAAATTGATTCAAAATGTCATTTGGATTGTGCCTCATGTTGAATAACTACTTTTTAAAGCCTCAATGTGACCAACATTGCCATTTTTACAGACTTTTTCTCCTACTCAGAAGCTTCTATTTCGATCAATTTCAGGCATTAAAATGACTCTAAACTCACCTAATTTATTTCCAAAAGTGATAATTCACGAGCAATAGTCATTTACAGTCAAAAAATTAAACATTAAAAAATTATCATTTCTGACCATCTGGAGACAGTTCGACAGGTCACGGGTCATCGGTTTTCATCAGAAAATTGATTTTTTGGACTGTAGAAAAATTGATTCAAAATATCATTTGGATTGTGCCTCATGTTGAATAACTACTTTTTAAAGCCTCAATGTGACCAAAATTGCCATTTTTACAGACTTTTTCTCCCACTCAGAAGCTTCTATTTCGACCAATTTCAGGCATTAAAATGACTCTAAACACACTTATTTTAGTCCCAAGAGTGATAATTCACATTCAACAGTCATTTACAGTCAAAAAATTAAACATGAAAAAATTACCATTTCTGACCATCTGGACAATGTTCGACAGGTCACGGGTCATCGTTTTTCATCAGAAAACTGTTTTTTTGGACTGTAGAAAAATTGATTCAAAATGTCATTTGGATTGTGCCTCATGTTGAATAACTACTTTTTAAAGCCTCAAAGTGACCAATATTGCCATTATAACATACTTTTTCTCCTACTCAGAAGCTTCTATTTCGACCAATTTCAGGCATTAAAATGACTTTAAACACACTTATTTTAGTTCCAAGAGATCTAATTCACATGCAATAGTCATTTACAGTCAAAAAAATTAAACATTAAAAAATTACCATTTCTGACCATCTGGAGAAAGTTCGATAGGTCTGGGGGTCTTCGTTTTTCATCAGAATATTGATTTTTTGGACTCTAGAAAAATTCATTCAAAATGTCATTTGGATTGTGCCTCATGTTGAATAACTACTTTTTAAAGCCTCAATGTGACCAAAATTGCCATTTTTACAGACTTTTTCTCCTACTCAGAAGCTTTTATTTCGACCAAATTCAGGCATTAAAATGACTCTAAACTCACTTAATTTAGTTACAAAAGTGATAATTCACAAGCAATAGTCATTTACAGTAAAAAAATTAAATATTAAAAAATTACCATTTCTGACCATCTGGAGACAGTTCGACAGGTCACGGGTCATCGTTTTTCATCAGAAAATTGATTTTTTGGACTGTAGAAAATTGATTCAAAATGTCATTTGGACTGTGCCTCATGTTGAATAACAACTTTTTAAAGCCTCAATGTGACCAAAATTGCCATTTTTACAGACTTTTTATCCTACTCAGAAGCTACTATTTCGACCAATTTCAGGCATTAAAATGACTCTAAACTCACTTAATTTAGATCCAAAAGTGATAATTCACAAGCAATAGTCATTTACAGTCAAAAAAATAAACATTAAAAAATTACCATTTCTGACCATCTGGAGACAGTTCGACAGGTCACGGGTCATCGTTTTTCATCAGAAAATGGATTTTTTGGACTGTAGAAAAATTGATTCAAAATGTCATTTGGATTGTGCCTCATGTTGAATAACTACTTTTTAAAGCCTCAATGTGACCAAAATTGCCATTTTTACAGACTTTTTATCCTACTCAGAAGCTTCTATTTCGACCAATTTCAGACATTAAAATGACTCTAAACTCACTTAATTTAGTTCCAAAAGTGATAATTCACAAGCAATAGTCAATTACAGTCAAAAAATTAAAAATTAAAAAAATCCCCATTTCTGACCATCTGGAGACAGTTCGACAGGTCACGGGTCATCGTTTTTCATCAGAAAATTGATATTTTGGATTGTAGAAAAATTGATTCAAAATGTCATTTGGATTGTGCCTCATGTTGAATAACTACTTTTTAAAACCTCAATGTGACCAAAATTGCCATTTTTACAGACTTTTTCTCCTACTCAGAAGCTTCCATTTCTACCAATTTCAGGCATTAAAATGACTCTAAACTCACTTAATTTAGTTCCAAAAGTGATAATTCACAAGCAATAGTCATTTACAGTCAAAAAATTAAACATTAAAAAATTATCATTTCTGACCATCTGGAGACAGTTCGACAGGTCACGGGTCATCGTTTTTCATCAGAAAATTGATTTTTTGGACTCTAGAAAAATTCATTCAAAATGTCATTTGGATTGTGCCTCATGTTGAATAACTACTTTTTAAAGCCTCAATGTGACCAAAATTGCCATTTTTACAGACTTTTTCTCCTACTCAGAAGCTTCTATTTCTACCAATTTCAGGAATTTAAAATGACTCTAAACACACTGATTTTAGTTCCAAGAGTTCTAATTCACATGCAATAGTCATTTACAGTCAAAAAACTTAAACATAAAAAATGATCATTTCTGACCATCTGGAGAAAGTTTGACATGTCACGGGTCATCGTCTTTCATCAGAAAACTGTTTTTTTGGACTGTAGAAAAATTGATTCAAAATGTCATTTGGATTGTGCCTCATGTTGAATAACTACTTTTTAAAGCCTCAATGTGACCAAAATTGCCATTTTTACAGACTTTTTCTCCTACTCAGAAGCTTCTATTTCAACCAATTTCAGGTATTAAAATGACTCTAAACACACTTATTTTAGTCCCAAGAGTGATAATTCACATTCAACAGTCATTTACAGTCAAAAAATTAAACATGAAAAAATTACCATTTCTGACCATCTGGACAATGTTCGACAGGTCACGGGTCATCGTTTTTCATCAGAAAACTGTTTTTTTGGACTGTAGAAAAATTGATTCAAAATCTCATTTGGATTGTGCCTCATGTTGAAAAACTACTTTTTAAAGCCTCAAAGTGACCAATATTGCCATTTTAACATACTTTTTCTCCTACTCAGAAGCTTCTATTTCGACCAATTTCAGGCATTAAAATGACTTTAAACACACTTATTTTAGTTCCAAGAGATCTAATTCACATGCAATAGTCATTTACAGTCAAAAAAATTAAACATTAAAAAATTACCATTTCTGACCATCTGGAGACAGTTCGACAGGTCACGGGTCATCGTTTTTCATCAGAAAATTGATTTTTTGGACTGTAGAAAAATTGTTCCAAAATGTCATTTAGATTGTGCCTCATGTTGAATAACTACTTTTTAAAGCCTCAATGTGACCAAAATTGCCATTTTTACAGACTTTTTCTCCTACTCAGAAGCTTCTATTTCGACCAATTTCAGGCATTAAAATGACTTGAAACTCACTTAATTTAGTTCCAAAAGTGATAATTCACAAGCAATAGTCATTTACAGTCAAAAAATTAAACATTAAAAAATTACCATTTCTGACCATCTGGAGACAGTTCGACAAGTCATGGGTCATCGTTTTTCATCAGAAAATTGATTTTTTGGACTGTAGAAAAATTGATTCAAAATGTCATTTGGATTGTGCCTCATGTTGAATAACTACTTTTTAAAGCCTCAATTTGACCAAAATTGCCATTTTTAAAGACTTTTTCTCCTACTCAGAATCTTCTATTATGACCAATTTCAGGCATTAAAATGACTCTAAACTCACTTAATTTAGTTCCAAAAGTGATAATTCACAAGCAATAGTCATTTACAGTCAAAAAATTAAACATTAAAAAATTACCATTTCTGACCATCTGGAGACAGTTCGACAGGTCATGGGTAATCGTTTTTCATCAGAAAATTGATTTTTTGGACTGTAGAAAAATTGATTCAAAATGTCATTTGGATTGTGCCTCATGTTGAATAACTACTTTTTAAAGCCTCAATGTGACCAAAATTGCCATTTTTACAGACTTTTTCTCCCACTCAGAAGCTTCTATTTCGACCAATTTCAGGCATTAAAATGACTCTAAACTCACTTAATTTAGTTCCAAAAGTGATAAAACACAAGCAATAGTCATTTACAGTCCAAAAAATTAAACATTAAAAAATTACCATTTCTGACCATCTGGAGACAGTTCGACAGGACACGGATCATCGTTTTTCATCAGAATATTGATTTTTTGGACTCTAGAAAAATTCATTCAAAATGTCATTTGGATTGTGCCTCATGTTGAATAACTACTTTTTAAAGCCTCAATGTGACCAAAATTGCCATTTTTACAGACTTTTTCTCCTACTCAGAAGCTTCTATTTCGACCAATTTCAGGCATTAAAATGACTCTAACTCACTTAATTCAGTTCCAAAAGTGATAATTCACAAGCAATAGTCATTTACAGTCAAAAAAATAAACATTAAAAAATTACCATTTCTGACCATCTGGAGACAGTTCGATAGGACACGGATCATCGTTCTTCATCAGAAAGTTGATTTTTTGCACTGTAGAAAAATTGAATCAAAATGTCATTTGGATTGTGCCTCATGTTGAATAACTTCTTTTTAAGCCTCAATGTGACCAAAATTGCCATTTTTACAGACTTTTTCTCCTACTCAGAAGCTTCTATTTCTACCAATTTCAGGAATTTAAAATGACTCTAAACACACTGATTTTAGTTCCAAGAGTTCTAATTCACATGCAATAGTCATTTACAGTCAAAAAATGTAAACATAAAAAAATGATCATTTCTGACCATCTGGAGAAAGTTTGACGTGTCACGGGTCATCGTTTTTCATCAGAAAACTGTTTTTTTGGACTGTAGAAAAATTGATTCAAAATGTCATTTGGATTGTGCCTCAAGTTGAATAACTACTTTTTAAAGCCTTAATGTGACCAAAATTGCCATTTTTACAGACTTTTTCTCCTACTCAGAAGCTTCTATTTCAACCAATTTCAGGTATTAAAATGACTCTAAACACACTTATTTTAGTCCCAAGAGTGATAATTCACATTCAACAGTCATTTACAGTCAAAAAATTAAACATGAAAAAATTACCATTTCTGACCATCTGGACAATGTTCGACATCGTTTTTCATCAGAAAACTGTTTTTTTGGACTGTAGAAAAATTGATTCAAAATGTCATTTGGATTGTGCCTCATGTTGAATAACTACTTTTTAAAGCCTCAAAGTGACCAATATTGCCATTTTAACATACTTTTTCTCCTACTCAGAAGCTTCTATTTCGACCAATTTCAGGCATTAAAATGACTTTAAACACACTTATTTTAGTTCCAAGAGATCTAATTCACATGCAATAGTCATTTACAGTCAAAAAAATTAAACATTAAATAATTACCATTTCTGACCATCTGGAGAAAGTTCGATAGGTCTGGGGGTCTTCGTTTTTCATCAGAATATTGATTTTTTGGACTCTAGAAAAATTCATTCAAAATGTCATTTGGATTGTGCCTCATGTTGAATAACTACTTTTTAAAGCCTCAATGTGACCAAAATTGCCATTTTTTCAGACTTTTTATCCTACTCAGAAGCTACTATTTCGACCAATTTCAGGCATTAAAATGACTCTAAACTCACTTAATTTAGTTCCAAAAGTGATAATTCACAAGCAATAGTCAATTACAGTCAAAAAATTAAACATTAAAAAAATCCCCATTTCTGACCATCTGGAGACAGTTCGACAGGTCACGGGTCATCGTTTTTCATCAGAAAATTGATTTTTTGGACTGTAGAAAAATTGATTCAAAATATTATTTGGATTGTGCCTCATGTTGAATAACTACTTTTTAAAGCCTCAATGTGACCAAAATTGCCATTTTTACAGACTTTTTCTCCCACTCAGAAGCTTCTATTTCGACCGAATTCAGGTATTAAAATGACTCTAAACTCACTTAATTTAGTTCCAAAAGTGATAATTCACAAGCAATAGTCATTTACAGTCAAAAAATTACCATTTCTGACCATCTGGAGACAGTTCGACAGGTCACGGGTCATCGTTTTTCATCAGAAAATGGATTTTTTGGACTGTAGAAAAATTGTTCCAAAATGTCATTTAGATTGGGCCTCATGTTGGATAACTACTTTTTAAAGCCTCAATGTGACCAAAATTGACATTTTTACAGACTTTTTCTCCTACTCAGAAGCTTCTATTTCGATCAATTTCAGGCATTAAAATGACTCTAAACTCACTTAATTTAGTTCCAAAAGTGATAATTCACAAGCAATAGTCATTTACAGTCGAAAAATTAAACATTAAAAAATTACCATTTCTGACCATCTGGAGACAGTTCGACAGGTCACAGGTCATCGTTTTTCATCAGAAAAATGATTTTTTGGACTGTAGAAAAATTGATTCAAAATGTCATTTGGATTGTGCCTCATGTTGAATAACTACTTTTTAAAGCCTCAATGTGACCAACATTGCCATTTTTACAGACTTTTTCTCCTACTCAGAAGCTTCTATTTCGATCAATTTCAGGCATTAAAATGACTCTAAACTCACCTAATTTATTTCCAAAAGTGATAATTCACGAGCAATAGTCATTTACAGTCAAAAAATTAAACATTAAAAAATTATCATTTCTGACCATCTGGAGACAGTTCGACAGGTCACGGGTCATCGGTTTTCATCAGAAAATTGATTTTTTGGACGGTAGAAAAATTGATTCAAAATATCATTTGGATTGTGCCTCATGTTGAATAACTACTTTTTAAAGCCTCAATGTGACCAAAATTGCCATTTTTACAGACTTTTTCTCCCACTCAGAAGCTTCTATTTCGACCAATTTCAGGCATTAAAATGACTCTAAACTCACTTAATTTAGTTCCAAAAGTGATAATTCACAAGCAATAGTCAATTACAGTCAAAAAATTAAACATTAAAAAAATCCCCATTTCTGACCATCTGGAGACAGTTCGACAGGTCACGGGTCATCGTTTTTCATCAGAAAATTGATTTTTTGGACTGTAGAAAAATTGATTCAAAATATTATTTGGATTGTGCCTCATGTTGAATAACTACTTTTTAAAGCCTCAACGTGACCAAAATTGCCATTTTTACAGACTTTTTCTCCCACTCAGAAGCTTCTATTTCAACCAATTTCAGGTATTAAAATGACTCTAAACACACTTATTTTAGTCCCAAGAGTGATAATTCACATTCAACAGTCATTTACAGTCAAAAAATTAAACATGAAAAAATTACCATTTCTGACCATCTGGACAATGTTCGACAGGTCACGGGTCATCGTTTTTCATCAGAAAACTGTTTTTTTGGACTGTAGAAAAATTGATTCAAAATGTCATTTGGATTGTGCCTCATGTTGAATAACTACTTTTTAAAGCCTCAAAGTGACCAATATTGCCATTTTAACATACTTTTTCTCCTACTCAGAAGCTTCTATTTCGACCAATTTCAGGCATTAAAATGACTTTAAACACACTTATTTTAGTTCCAAGAGATCTAATTCACATGCAATAGTCATTTACAGTCAAAAAAATTAAACATTAAAAAATTACCATTTCTGACCATCTGGAGAAAGTTCGATAGGTCTGGGGGTCTTCGTTTTTCATCAGAATATTGATTTTTTGGACTCTAGAAAAATTCATTCAAAATGTCATTTGGATTGTGCCTCATGTTGAATAACTACTTTTTAAAGCCTCAATGTGACCAAAATTGCCATTTTTACAGACTTTTTCTCCTACTCAGAAGCTTTTATTTCGACCAAATTCAGGCATTAAAATGACTCTAAACTCACTTAATTTAGTTACAAAAGTGATAATTCACAAGCAATAGTCATTTACAGTAAAAAAATTAAATATTAAAAAATTACCATTTCTGACCATCTGGAGACAGTTCGACAGGTCACGGGTCATCGTTTTTCATCAGAAAATTGATTTTTTGGACTGTAGAAAATTGATTCAAAATGTCATTTGGACTGTGCCTCATGTTGAATAACAACTTTTTAAAGCCTCAATGTGACCAAAATTGCCATTTTTACAGACTTTTTATCCTACTCAGAAGCTACTATTTCGACCAATTTCAGGCATTAAAATGACTCTAAACTCACTTAATTTAGATCCAAAAGTGATAATTCACAAGCAATAGTCATTTACAGTCAAAAAAATAAACATTAAAAAATTACCATTTCTGACCATCTGGAGACAGTTCGACAGGTCACGGGTCATCGTTTTTCATCAGAAAATGGATTTTTTGGACTGTAGAAAAATTGATTCAAAATGTCATTTGGATTGTGCCTCATGTTGAATAACTACTTTTTAAAGCCTCAATGTGACCAAAATTGCCATTTTTACAGACTTTTTATCCTACTCAGAAGCTTCTATTTCGACCAATTTCAGACATTAAAATGACTCTAAACTCACTTAATTTAGTTCCAAAAGTGATAATTCACAAGCAATAGTCAATTACAGTCAAAAAATTAAAAATTAAAAAAATCCCCATTTCTGACCATCTGGAGACAGTTCGACAGGTCACGGGTCATCGTTTTTCATCAGAAAATTGATTTTTTGGACTGTAGAAAAATTGATTCAAAATATTATTTGGATTGTGCCTCATGTTGAATAACTACTTTTTAAAGCCTCAACGTGACCAAAATTGCCATTTTTACAGACTTTTTCTCCCACTCAGAAGCTTCTATTTCGACCAAATTCAGGTATTAAAATGACTCTAAACTCACTTAATTTAGTTCCAAAAGTGATAATTCACAAGCAATAGTCATTTACAGTCAAAAAATTACCATTTCTGACCATCTGGAGACAGTTCGACAGGTCACGGGTCATCGTTTTTCATCAGAAAATGGATTTTTTGGACTGTAGAAAAATTCTTCCAAAATGTCATTTAGATTGGGCCTCATGTTGGATAACTACTTTTTAAAGCCTCAATGTGACCAAAATTGCCATTTTTACAGACTTTTTCTCCTACTCAGAAGCTTCTATTTCGATCAATTTCAGGCATTAAAATGACTCTAAACTCACTTAATTTAGTTCCAAAAGTGATAATTCACAAGCAATAGTCATTTACAGTCGAAAAATTAAACATTAAAAAATTACCATTTCTGACCATCTGGAGACAGTTCGACAGGTCACAGGTCATCGTTTTTCATCAGAAAAATGATTTTTTGGACTGTAGAAAAATTGATTCAAAATGTCATTTGGATTGTGCCTCATGTTGAATAACTACTTTTTAAAGCCTCAATGTGACCAAAATTGCCATTTTTACAGACTTTTTCTCCTACTCAGAAGCTTCTATTTCTACCAATTTCAGGAATTTAAAATGACTCTAAACACACTGATTTTAGTTCCAAGAGTTCTAATTCACATGCAATAGTCATTTACAGTCAAAAAACTTAAACATAAAAAATGATCATTTCTGACCATCTGGAGAAAGTTTGACATGTCACGGGTCATCGTCTTTCATCAGAAAACTGTTTTTTTGGACTGTAGAAAAATTGATTCACAATGTCATTTGGATTGTGCCTCATGTTGAATAACTACTTTTTAAAGCCTCAATGTGACCAAAATTGCCATTTTTACAGACTTTTTCTCCTACTCAGAAGCTTCTATTTCAACCAATTTCAGGTATTAAAATGACTCTAAACACACTTATTTTAGTCCCAAGAGTGATAATTCACATTCAACAGTCATTTACAGTCAAAAAATTAAACATGAAAAAATTACCATTTCTGACCATCTGGACAATGTTCGACAGGTCACGGGTCATCGTTTTTCATCAGAAAACTGTTTTTTTGGACTGTAGAAAAATTGATTCAAAATCTCATTTGGATTGTGCCTCATGTTGAATAACTACTTTTTAAAGCCTCAAAGTGACCAATATTGCCATTTTAACATACTTTTTCTCCTACTCAGAAGCTTCTATTTCGACCAATTTCAGGCATTAAAATGACTTTAAACACACTTATTTTAGTTCCAAGAGATCTAATTCACATGCAATAGTCATTTACAGTCAAAAAAATTAAACATTAAAAAATTACCATTTCTGACCATCTGGAGACAGTTCGACAGGTCACGGGTCATCGTTTTTCATCAGAAAATTGATTTTTTGGACTGTAGAAAAATTGTTCCAAAATGTCATTTAGATTGTGCCTCATGTTGAATAACTACTTTTTAAAGCCTCAATGTGACCAAAATTGCCATTTTTACAGACTTTTTCTCCTACTCAGAAGCTTCTATTTCGACCAATTTCAGGCATTAAAATGACTTGAAACTCACTTAATTTAGTTCCAAAAGTGATAATTCACAAGCAATAGTCATTTACAGTCAAAAAATTAAACATTAAAAAATTACCATTTCTGACCATCTGGAGACAGTTCGACAAGTCATGGGTCATCGTTTATCATCAGAAAATTGATTTTTTGGACTGTAGAAAAATTGATTCAAAATGTCATTTGGATTGTGCCTCATGTTGAATAACTACTTTTTAAAGCCTCAATTTGACCAAAATTGCCATTTTTAAAGACTTTTTCTCCTACTCAGAATCTTCTATTATGACCAATTTCAGGCATTAAAATGACTCTAAACTCACTTAATTTAGTTCCAAAAGTGATAATTCACAAGCAATAGTCATTTACAGTCAAAAAATTAAACATTAAAAAATTACCATTTCTGACCATCTGGAGACAGTTCGACAGGTCATGGGTAATCGTTTTTCATCAGAAAATTGATTTTTTGGACTGTAGAAAAATTGATTCAAAATGTCATTTGGATTGTGCCTCATGTTGAATAACTACTTTTTAAAGCCTCAATGTGACCAAAATTGCCATTTTTACAGACTTTTTCTCCCACTCAGAAGCTTCTATTTCGACCAATTTCAGGCATTAAAATGACTCTAAACTCACTTAATTTAGTTCCAAAAGTGATAAAACACAAGCAATAGTCATTTACAGTCCAAAAAATTAAACATTAAAAAATTACCATTTCTGACCATCTGGAGACAGTTCGACAGGACACGGATCATCGTTTTTCATCAGAATATTGATTTTTTGGACTCTAGAAAAATTCATTCAAAATGTCATTTGGATTGTGCCTCATGTTGAATAACTACTTTTTAAAGCCTCAATGTGACCAAAATTGCCATTTTTACAGACTTTTTCTCCTACTCAGAAGCTTCTATTTCGACCAATTTCAGGCATTAAAATGACTCTAACTCACTTAATTCAGTTCCAAAAGTGATAATTCACAAGCAATAGTCATTTACAGTCAAAAAAATAAACATTAAAAAATTACCATTTCTGACCATCTGGAGACAGTTCGACAGGACACGGATCATCGTTCTTCATCAGAAAGTTGATTTTTTGGACTGTAGAAAAATTGATTCAAAATGTCATTTGGATTGTGCCTCATGTTGAATAACTTCTTTTTAAGCCTCAATGTGACCAAAATTGCCATTTTTACAGACTTTTTCTCCTACTCAGAAGCTTCTATTTCTACCAATTTCAGAAATTTAAAATGACTCTAAACACACTGATTTTAGTTCCAAGAGTTCTAATTCACATGCAATAGTCATTTACAGTCAAAAAACTTAAACATAAAAAAATGATCATTTCTGACCATCTGGAGAAAGTTTGACGTGTCACGGGTCATCGTTTTTCATCAGAAAACTGTTTTTTTGGACTGTAGAAAAATTGATTCAAAATGTCATTTGGATTGTGCCTCATGTTGAATAACTACTTTTTAAAGCCTTAATGTGACCAAAATTGCCATTTTTACAGACTTTTTCTCCTACTCAGAAGCTTCTATTTCAACCAATTTCAGGTATTAAAATGACTCTAAACACACTTATTTTAGTCCCAAGAGTGATAATTCACATTCAACAGTCATTTACAGTCAAAAAATTAAACATGAAAAAATTACCATTTCTGACCATCTGGACAATGTTCGACAGGTCACGGGTCATCGTTTTTCATCAGAAAACTGTTTTTTTGGACTGTAGAAAAATTGATTCAAAATGTCATTTGGATTGTGCCTCATGTTGAATAACTACTTTTTAAAGCCTCAAAGTGACCAATATTGCCATTTTAACATACTTTTTCTCCTACTCAGAAGCTTCTATTTCGACCAATTTCAGGCATTAAAATGACTTTAAACACACTTATTTTAGTTCCAAGAGATCTAATTCACATGCAATAGTCATTTACAGTCAAAAAAATTAAACATTAAAAAATTACCATTTCTGACCATCTGGAGAAAGTTCGATAGGTCTGGGGGTCTTCGTTTTTCATCAGAATATTGATTTTTTGGACTCTAGAAAAATTCATTCAAAATGTCATTTGGATTGTGCCTCATGTTGAATAACTACTTTTTAAAGCCTCAATGTGACCAAAATTGCCATTTTTTCAGACTTTTTATCCTACTCAGAAGCTACTATTTCGACCAATTTCAGGCATTAAAATGACTCTAAACTCACTTAATTTAGATCCAAAAGTGATAATTCACAAGCAATAGTCAATTACAGTCAAAAAATTAAACATTAAAAAAATCCCCATTTCTGACCATCTGGAGACAGTTCGACAGGTCACGGGTCATCGTTTTTCATCAGAAAATTGATTTTTTGGACTGTAGAAAAATTGATTCAAAATATTATTTGGATTGTGCCTCATGTTGAATAACTACTTTTTAAAGCCTCAATGTGACCAAAATTGCCATTTTTACAGACTTTTTCTCCCACTCAGAAGCTTCTATTTCGACCAATTTCAGGCATTAAAATGACTCTAAACTCACTTAATTTAGTTCCAAAAGTGATAATTCACAAGCAATAGTCATTTACAGTCAAAAAATTAAACATTAAAAAATTACCATTTCTGACCATCTGGAGACAGTTCGACAGGTCACGGATCATCATTCTTCATCAGAAAATTGATTTTTTGGACTGTAGAAAAATTGATTCAAAATGTAATTTGGATTGTGCCTCATGTTGAATAACTTCTTTTTAAGCCTCAATGTGACCAAAATTGCCATTTTTACAGACTTTTTCTCCTACTCAGAAGCTTCTATTTCTACCAATTTCAGGAATTTAAAATGACTCTAAACACACTGATTTTAGTTCCAAGAGTTCTAATTCACATGCAATAGTCATTTACAGTCAAAAAACTTAAACATAAAAAATTATCATTTCTGACCATCTGGAGAAAGTTTGACATGTCACGGGTCATCGTCTTTCATCAGAAAACTGTTTTTTTGGACTGTAGAAAAATTGATTCAAAATGTCATTTGGATTGTGCCTCATGTTGAATAACTACTTTTTAAAGCCTCAATGTGACCAAAATTGCCATTTTTACAGACTTTTTCTCCTACTCAGAAGCTTCTATTTCAACCAATTTCAGGTATTAAAATGACTCTAAACACACTTATTTTAGTCCCAAGAGTGATAATTCACATTCAACAGTCATTTACAGTCAAAAAATTAAACATGAAAAAATTACCATTTCTGACCATCTGGACAATGTTCGACAGGTCACGGGTCATCGTTTTTCATCAGAAAACTGTTTTTTTGGACTGTAGAAAAATTGATTCAAAATGTCATTTGGATTGTGCCTCATGTTGAATAACTACTTTTTAAAGCCTCAAAGTGACCAATATTGCCATTTTAACATACTTTTTCTCCTACTCAGAAGCTTCTATTTCGACCAATTTCAGGCATTAAAATGACTTTAAACACACTTATTTTAGTTCCAAGAGATCTAATTCACATGCAATAGTCATTTACAGTCAAAAAAATTAAACATTAAAAAATTGCCATTTCTGACCATCTGGAGAAAGTTCGATAGGTCTGGGGGTCTTCGTTTTTCATCAGAATATTGATTTTTTGGACTCTAGAAAAATTCATTCAAAATGTCATTTGGATTGTGCCTTATGTTGAATAACTACTTTTTAAAGCCTCAATGTGACCAAAATTGCCATTTTTACAGACTTTTTCTCCTACTCAGAAGCTTTTATTTCGACCAATTTCAGGCATTAAAATGACTCTAAACTCACTTAATTTAGTTACAAAAGTGATAATTCACAAGCAATAGTCATTTACAGTAAAAAAATTAAACATTAAAAAATTACCATTTCTGACCATCTGGAGACAGTTCGACAGGTCACGGGTCATCGTTTTTCATCAGAAAATTGATTTTTTGGACTGTAGAAAAATTCATTCAAAATGTCATTTGGATTGTGCCTCATGTTGAATAACTACTTTTTAAAGCCTCAATGTGACCAAAATTGCCATTTTTACAGACTTTTTCTCCCACTCAGAAGCTTCTATTTCGACCAAATTCAGGTATTAAAATGACTCTAAACTCACTTAATTTAGTTCCAAAAGTGATAATTCACAAGCAATAGTCATTTACAGTCAAAAAATTACCATTTCTGACCATCTGGAGACAGTTCGACAGGTCACGGGTCATCGTTTTTCATCAGAAAATGGATTTTTTGGACTGTAGAAAAATTGTTCCAAAATGTCATTTAGATTGGGCCTCATGTTGGATAACTACTTTTTAAAGCCTCAATGTGACCAACATTGCCATTTTTACAGACTTTTTCTCCTACTCAGAAGCTTCTATTTCGATCAATTTCAGGCATTAAAATGACTCTAAACTCACCTAATTTAGTTCCAAAAGTGATAATTCACGAGCAATAGTCATTTACAGTCAAAAAATTAAACATTAAAAAATTATCATTTCTGACCATCTGGAGACAGTTCGACAGGTCACGGGTCATCGTTTTTCATCAGAAAATTGATTTTTTGGACTGTAGAAAAATTGATTCAAAATATCATTTGGATTGTGCCTCATGTTGAATAACTACTTTTTAAAGCCTCAATGTGACCAAAATTGCCATTTTTACAGACTTTTTCTCCCACTCAGAAGCTTCTATTTCGACCAATTTCAGGCATTAAAATGACTCTAAACTCACTTAATTTAGTTCCAAAAGTGATAATTCACAAGCAATAGTCATTTACAGTCAAAAAATTAAACATTAAAAAATTACCATTTCTGACCATCTGGAGACAGTTTGACAGGTCACGGGTCATGGTTTTTATCATAAAATTGATTTTTTGGACTGTAGAAAAATTGATTCAAAATATCATTTGGATTGTGCCTCATGTTGAATAACTACTTTTTAAAGCCTCAATGTGACCAAAATTGCCATTTTTTCAGACTTTTTCTCCTACTCAGAAGCTTCTATTTCGATCAATTTCAGGCATTAAAATGACTCTAAACTCACTTAATTTAGTTCCAAAAGTGATAATTCACAAGCAATAGTCATTTACAGTCGAAAAATTAAACATAAAAAAATTACCATTTCTGACCATCTGGAGACAGTTCGACAGGTCACAGGTCATCGTTTTTCATCAGAAAAATGATTTTTTGGACTGTAGAAAAATTGATTCAAAATGTCATTTGGATTGTGCCTCATGTTGAATAACTACTTTTTAAAGCCTCAATGTGACCAACATTGCCATTTTTACAGACTTTTTCTCCTACTCAGAAGCTTCTATTTCGATCAATTTCAGGCATTAAAATGACTCTAAACTCACCTAATTTAGTTCCAAAAGTGATAATTCACGAGCAATAGTCATTTACAGTCAAAAAATTAAACATGAAAAAATTATCATTTCTGACCATCTGGAGACAGTTCGACAGGTCACGGGTCATCGTTTTTCATCAGAAAATTGATTTTTTGGACTGTAGAAAAATTGATTCAAAATATCATTTGGATTGTGCCTCATGTTGAATAACTACTTTTTAAAGCCTCAATGTGACCAAAATTGCCATTTTTACAGACTTTTTCTCCCACTCAGAAGCTTCTATTTCGACCAATTTCAGGCATTAAAATGACTCTAAACTCACTTAATTTAGTTCCAAAAGTGATAATTCACAAGCAATAGTCATTTACAGTCAAAAAATTAAACATTAAAAAATTACCATTTCTGACCATCTGGAGACAGTTCGACAGGTCACGGGTCATCGTTTTTCATCATAAAATTGATTTTTTGGACTGTAGAAAAATTGATTCAAAATATCATTTGGATTGTGCCTCATGTTGAATAACTACTTTTTAAAGCCTCAATGTGACCAAAATTGCCATTTTTTCAGACTTTTTCTCCTACTCAGAAGCTTCTATTTCAACCAATTTCAGGCATCAAAATGACTCTAAACTCACTTAATTTAGTTCCAAAAGTGATAATTCACAAGCAATAGTCATTTACAGTCAAAGAATTAAACATTAAAAAATTACCATTTCTGACCATCTGGAGACAGATAACTACTTTTTCTCCTACTCAGAAGCTTCGATCTCGTCAAATTTCAGTCATTAAAATAACTCTAAACACACTTATTTTTGTCCCAAGAGTTCTAATTCACATGCAGTAGTCATTTCCAGTCAAATAATTAAACATTAAAAAATTACCATTTCTGACCATCTGAAGAAAGTTCGACAGGACACGGATCATCGTTCTTCATCAGAAAATTGATTTTTTGGACTGTAGAAAAATTGATTCAAAATGTCATTTGGATTGTGCCTCATGTTGAATAACTTGTTTTTAAGCCTCAATGTGACCAAAATTGCCATTTTTACAGACTTTTTCTCCTACTCAGAAGCTTCTATTTCTACCAATTTCAGGAATTTAAAATGACTCTAAACACACTGATTTTAGTTCCAAGAGTTCTAATTCACATGCAATAGTCATTTACAGTCAAAAAACTTAAACATAAAAAATTATCATTTCTGACCATCTGGAGAAAGTTTGACATGTCACGGGTCATCGTCTTTCATCAGAAAACTGTTTTTTTGGACTGTAGAAAAATTGATTCAAAATGTCATTTGGATTGTGCCTCATGTTGAATAACTACTTTTTAAAGCCTCAATGTGACCAAAATTGCCATTTTTACAGACTTTTTCTCCTACTCAGAAGCTTCTATTTCGATCAATTTCAGGCATTAAAATGACTCTAAACACACTGATTTTAGTTCCAAGAGTTCTAATTCACATGCAATAGTCATTTACAGTCAAAAAACTTAAACATAAAAAATGATCATTTCTGACCATCTGGAGAAAGTTTGACATGTCACGGGTCATCGTCTTTCATCAGAAAACTGTTTTTTTGGACTGTAGAAAAATTGATTCAAAATGTCATTTGGATTGTGCCTCATGTTGAATAACTACTTTTTAAAGCCTCAATGTGACCAAAATTGCCATTTTTACAGACTTTTTTTCCTACTCAGAAGCTTCTATTTCAACCAATTTCAGGTATTAAAATGACTCTAAACACACTTATTTTAGTCCCAAGAGTGATAATTCACATTCAACAGTCATTTACAGTCAAAAAATTAAACATGAAAAAATTACCATTTCTGACCATCTGGACAATGTTCGACAGGTCACGGGTCATCGTTTTTCATCAGAAAACTGTTTTTTTGGACTGTAGAAAAATTGATTCAAAATGTCATTTGGATTGTGCCTCACGTTGAATAACTACTTTTTAAAGCCTCAAAGTGACCAATATTGCCATTTTAACATACTTTTTCTCCTACTCAGAAGCTTCTATTTCGACCAATTTCAGGCATTAAAATGACTTTAAACACACTTATTTTAGTTCCAAGAGATCTAATTCACATGCAATAGTCATTTACAGTCAAAAAAATTAAACATTAAAAAATTACCATTTCTGACCATCTGGAGACAGTTCGACAGGTCACGGGTCATCGTTTTTCATCAGAAAATTGATTTTTTGGACTGTAGAAAAAATGTTCCAAAATGTCATTTAGATTGTGCCTCATGTTGAATAACTACTTTTTAAAGCCTCAATGTGACCAAAATTGCCATTTTTACAGACTTTTTCTCCTACTCAGAAGCTTCTATTTCGACCAATTTCAGGCATTAAAATGACTTGAAACTCACTTAATTTAGTTCCAAAAGTGATAATTCACAAGCAATAGTCATTTACAGTCAAAAAATTAAACATTAAAAAATTACCATTTCTGACCATCTGGAGACAGTTCGACAAGTCATGGGTCATCGTTTTTCATCAGAAAATTAATTTTTTGGACTGTAGAAAAATTGATTCAAAATGTCATTTGGATTGTGCCTCATGTTGAATAACTACTTTTTAAAGCCTCAATTTGACCAAAATTGCCATTTTTAAAGACTTTTTCTCCTACTCAGAATCTTCTATTATGACCAATTTCAGGCATTAAAATGACTCTAAACTCACTTAATTTAGTTCCAAAAGTGATAATTCACAAGCAATAGTCATTTACAGTCAAAAAATTAAACATTAAAAAATTACCATTTCTGACCATCTGGAGACAGTTCGACAGGTCATGGGTAATCGTTTTTCATCAGAAAATTGATTTTTTGGACTGTAGAAAAATTGATTCAAAATGTCATTTGGATTGTGCCTCATGTTGAATAACTACTTTTTAAAGCCTCAATGTGACCAAAATTGCCATTTTTACAGACTTTTTCTCCCACTCAGAAGCTTCTATTTCGACCAATTTCAGGCATTAAAATGACTCTAAACTCACTTAATTTAGTTCCAAAAGTGATAAAACACAAGCAATAGTCATTTACAGTCCAAAAAATTAAACATTAAAAAATTACCATTTCTGACCATCTGGAGACAGTTCGACAGGACACGGATCATCGTTTTTCATCAGAATATTGATTTTTTGGACTCTAGAAAAATTCATTCAAAATGTCATTTGGATTGTGCCTCATGTTGAATAACTACTTTTTAAAGCCTCAATGTGACCAAAATTGCCATTTTTACAGACTTTTTCTCCTACTCAGAAGCTTCTATTTCGACCAATTTCAGGCATTAAAATGACTCTAACTCACTTAATTCAGTTCCAAAAGTGATAATTCACAAGCAATAGTCATTTACAGTCAAAAAAATAAACATTAAAAAATTACCATTTCTGACCATCTGGAGACAGTTCGACAGGACACGGATCATCGTTCTTCATCAGAAAATTGATTTTTTGGACTGTAGAAAAATTGATTCAAAATGTCATTTGGATTGTGCCTCATGTTGAATAACTTCTTTTTAGGCCTCAATGTGACCAAAATTGCCATTTTTACAGACTTTTTCTCCTACTCAGAAGCTTCTATTTCTACCAATTTCAGGAATTTAAAATGACTCTAAACACACTGATTTTAGTTCCAAGAGTTCTAATTCACATGCAATAGTCATTTACAGTCAAAAAACTTAAACATAAAAAAATGATCATTTCTGACCATCTGGAGAAAGTTTGACATGTCACGGGTCATCGTTTTTCATCAGAAAACTGTTTTTTTGGACTGTAGAAAAATTGATTCAAAATGTCATTTGGATTGTGCCTCATGTTGAATAACTACTTTTTAAAGCCTTAATGTGACCAAAATTGCCATTTTTACAGACTTTTTCTCCTACTCAGAAGCTTCTATTTCAACCAATTTCAGGTATTAAAATGACTCTAAACACACTTATGTTAGTCCCAAGAGTGATAATTCACATTCAACAGTCATTTACAGTCAAAAAATTAAACATGAAAAAATTACCATTTCTGACCATCTGGACAATGTTCGACAGGTCACGGGTCATCGTTTTTCATCAGAAAACTGTTTTTTTGGACTGTAGAAAAATTGATTCAAAATGTCATTTGGATTGTGCCTCATGTTGAATAACTACTTTTTAAAGCCTCAAAGTGACCAATATTGCCATTTTAACATACTTTTTCTCCTACTCAGAAGCTTCTATTTCGACCAATTTCAGGCATTAAAATGACTTTAAACACACTTATTTTAGTTCCAAGAGATCTAATTCACATGCAATAGTCATTTACAGTCAAAAAAATTAAACATTAAAAAATTACCATTTCTGACCATCTGGAGAAAGTTCGATAGGTCTGGGGGTCTTCGTTTTTCATCAGAATATTGATTTTTTGGACTCTAGAAAAATTCATTCAAAATGTCATTTGGATTGTGCCTCATGTTGAATAACTACTTTTTAAAGCCTCAATGTGACCAAAATTGCCATTTTTTCAGACTTTTTATCCTACTCAGAAGCTACTATTTCGACCAATTTCAGGCATTAAAATGACTCTAAACTCACTTAATTTAGATCCAAAAGTGATAATTCACAAGCAATAGTCATTTACAGTAAAAAAAAATAAACATTAAAAAATTACCATTTCTGACCATCTGGAGACAGTTCGACAGGTCACGGGTCATCGTTTTTCATCAGAAAATGGATTTTTTGGACTGTAGAAAAATTTATTCAAAATGTCATTTGGATTGTGCCTCATGTTGAATAACTACTTTTTAAAGCCTCAATGTGACCAAAATTGCCATTTTTACAGACTTTTTATCCTACTCAGAAGCTTCTATTTCGACCAATTTCAGACATTAAAATGACTCTAAACTCACTTAATTTAGTTCCAAAAGTGATAATTCACAAGCAATAGTCAATTACAGTCAAAAAATTAAACATTAAAAAAATCCCCATTTCTGACCATCTGGAGACAGTTCGACAGGTCACGGGTCATCGTTTTTCATCAGAAAATTGATTTTTTGGACTGTAGAAAAATTGATTCAAAATAATCTTTGGATTGTGCCTCATGTTGAATAACTACTTTTTAAAGCCTCAATGTGACCAAAATTGCCATTTTTACAGACTTTTTCTCCTACTCAGAAGCTTCTATTTCGATCAATTTCAGGCATTAAAATGACTCTAAACTCACTTAATTTAGTTCCAAAAGTGATAATTCACAAGCAATAGTCATTTACAGTCGAAAAATTAAACATTAAAAAATTACCATTTCTGACCATCTGGAGACAGTTCGACAGGTCACAGGTCATCGTTTTTCATCAGAAAAATGATTTTTTGGACTGTAGAAAAATTGATTCAAAATGTCATTTGGATTGTGCCTCATGTTGAATAACTACTTTTTAAAGCCTCAATGTGACCAAAATTGCCATTTTTACAGACTTTTTCTCCTACTCAGAAGCTTCTATTTCGATCAATTTCAGGCATTAAAATGACTCTAAACTCACTTAATTTAGTTCCAAAAGTGATAATTCACAAGCAATAGTCATTTACAGTCGAAAAATTAAACATTAAAAAATTACCATTTCTGACCATCTGGAGACAGTTCGACAGGTCACAGGTCATCGTTTTTCATCAGAAAAATGATTTTTTGGACTGTAGAAAAATTGATTCAAAATGTCATTTGGATTGTGCCTCATGTTGAATACCTACTTTTTAAAGCCTCAATGTGACCAAAATTGCCATTTTTACAGACTTTTTCTCCTACTCAGAAGCTTCTATTTCGATCAATTTCAGGCATTAAAATGACTCTAAACTCACCTAATTTAGTTCCAAAAGTGATAATTCACGAGCAATAGTCATTTACAGTCAAAAAATTAAACATTAAAAAATTATCATTTCTGACCATCTGGAGACAGTTCGACAGGTCACGGTCATCGTTTTTCATCAGAAAATTGATTTTTTGGACTGTAGAAAAATTGATTCAAAATATCATTTGGTTTGTGCCTCATGTTGAATAACTACTTTTTAAAGCCTCAATGTGACCAAAATTGCCATTTTTACAGACTTTTTCTCCCACTCAGAAGCTTCTATTTCGACCAATTTCAGGCATTAAAATGACTCTAAACTCACTTAATTTAGTTCCAAAAGTGATAATTCACAAGCAATAGTCATTTACAGTCAAAAAATTAAACATTAAAAAATTACCATTTCTGACCATCTGGAGACAGTTCGACAGGTCACGGGTCATCGTTTTTCATCATAAAATTGATTTTTTGGACTGTAGAAAAATTGATTCAAAATATCATTTGGATTGTGCCTCATGTTGAATAACTACTTTTTAAAGCCTCAATGTGACCAAAATTGCCATATTTTCAGACTTTTTCTCCTACTCAGAAGCTTCTATTTCGACCAATTTCAGGCATCAAAATGACTCTAAACTCACTTAATTTAGTTGCAAAAGTGATAATTCACAAGCAATAGTCATTTACAGTCAAAGAATTAAACATTAAAAAATTACCATTTCTGACCATCTGGAGACAGATAACTACTTTTTAAAGCCTCAATTTGACCAAAATTGCCATTTTTACAGACTTTTTATCCTACTCAGAAGCTTCTATTTCGACCAATTTCAGGCATTAAAAAGACTCTAAACTCACTTAATTTAGTTCCAAAAGTGATAATTCCCAAGCAATAGTCATTTGCAGTCAAAAAATTAAACATTAAAAAATTACCATTTCTGACCATCTGGAGACAGTTCGACAGGTCATGGGTCATCGTTTTTCATCAGAAAATTGATTTTTTGGACTGTAAAAAAATTGATTCAAAATGTCATTTGGATTGTGCCTCATATTGAATAACCACTTTTTAAAGCCTCAATGTGACCAAAATTGCCATTTTTACAGACTTTTTCTCCCACTCAGAAGCTTCTATTTCGACCAATTTCAGGCATTAAAATGACTCTAAACTCACTTAATTTAGTTCCAAAAGTGATAATTCACAAGCAATAGTCATTTACAGTCAAAAAATTAAACATTAAAAAATTACCATTTCTGACCATCTGGAGACAGTTCGACAGGTCACGGGTCATCGTTTTTCATCAGAAAATTGATTTTTTGGACTGTAGAAAAGTTGTTCCAAAATGTCATTTGGATTGTGCCTCATATTGAATAACCACTTTTTAAAGCCTCAATGTGACCAAAATTGCCATTTTTACAGACTTTTTCTCCCACTCAGAAGCTTTTATTTCGACCAATTTCAGGCATTAAAATGACTCTAAACTCACTTAATTTAGTTCCAAAAGTGATAATTCACAAGCAATAGTCATTTACAGTCAAAAAATTAAACATTAAAAAATTACAATTTCTGACCATCTGGAGACAGTTCGACAGGACACGGATCATCGTTCTTCATCAGAAAATTGATTTTTTGGACTGTAGAAAAATTGATTCAAAATGGCATTTGGATTGTGCCTCATATTGAATAACCACTTTTTAAAGCCTCAATGTGACCAAAATTGCCATTTTTACAGACTTTTTCTCCCACTCAGAAGCTTCTATTTCGACCAATTTCAGGCATTAAAATGACTCTAAACTCACTTAATTTAGTTCCAAAAGTGATAATTCACAAGCAATAGTCATTTACAGTCAAAAAATTAAACATTAAAAAATTACCATTTCTGACCATCTGGAGACAGTTCGACAGGTCACGGGTCATCGTTTTTCATCAGAAAATTGATTTTTTGGACTGTAGAAAAATTGTTCCAAAATGTCATTTAGATTGGGCCTCATGTTGAAGAACTACTTTTTAAAGCCTCAATGTGACCAAAATTGCCATTTTTACAGACTTTTTCTCCTACTCAGAAGCTTCGATCTCGTCAAATTTCAGTCATTAAAATAACTCTAAACACACTTATTTTTGTCCCAAGAGTGCTAATTCACATGCAGTAGTCATTTCCAGTCAAATAATTAAACATTAAAAAATTACCATTTCTGACCATCTGAAGAAAGTTCGACAGGACACGAATCATCGTTCTTCATCAGAAAATTGATTTTTTGGACTGTAGAAAAATTGATTCAAAATGTCATTTGGATTGTGCCTCATGTTGAATAACTTCTTTTTAAGCCTCAATGTGACCAAAATTGCCATTTTTACAGACTTTTTCTCCTACTCAGAAGCTTCTATTTCTACCAATTTCAGGAATTTAAAATGACTCTAAACACACTGATTTTAGTTCCAAGAGTTCTAATTCACATGCAATAGTCATTTACAGTCAAAAAAGTTAAACATAAAAAATGATCATTTCTGACCATCTGGAGAAAGTTTGACATGTCACGGGTCATCGTCTTTCATCAGAAAACTGTTTTTTTGGACTGTAGAAAAATTGATTCAAAATGTCATTTGGATTGTGCCTCATGTTGAATAACTACTTTTTAAAGCCTCAATGTGACCAAAATTGCCATTTTTACAGACTTTTTTTCCTACTCAGAAGCTTCTATTTCAACCAATTTCAGGTATTAAAATGACTCTAAACACACTTATTTTAGTCCCAAGAGTGATAATTCACATTCAACAGTCATTTACAGTCAAAAAATTAAACATGAAAAAATTACCATTTCTGACCATCTGGACAATGTTCGACAGGTCACGGGTCATCGTTTTTCATCAGAAAACTGTTTTTTTGGACTGTAGAAAAATTGATTCAAAATGTCATTTGGATTGTGCCTCATGTTGAATAACTACTTTTTAAAGCCTCAAAGTGACCAATATTGCCATTTTAACATACTTTTTCTCCTACTCAGAAGCTTCTATTTCGACCAATTTCAGGCATTAAACTGACTTTAAACACACTTATTTTAGTTCCAAGAGATCTAATTCACATGCAATAGTCATTTACAGTCAAAAAAATTAAACATTAAAAAATTTCCATTTCTGACCATCTGGAGAAAGTTCGATAGGTCTGGGGGTCTTCGTTTTTCATCAGAATATTGATTTTTTGGACTCTAGAAAAATTCATTCAAAATGTCATTTGGATTGTGCCTCATGTTGAATAACTACTTTTTAAAGCCTCAATGTGACCAAAATTGCCATTTTTACAGACTTTTTCTCCTACTCAGAAGCTTCTATTTCGACCAATTTCAGGCATTAAAATGACTCTAACTCACTTAATTCAGTTCCAAAAGTGATAATTCACAAGCAATAGTCATTTACAGTCAAAAAAATTAAACATTAAAAAATTACCATTTCTGACCATCTGGAGACAGTTCGACAGGTCACGGGTCATCGTTTTTCATCAGAAAATTGATTTTTTGGACTGTAGAAAAAATGTTCCAAAATGTCATTTAGATTGTGCCTCATGTTGAATAACTACTTTTTAAAGCCTCAATGTGACCAAAATTGCCATTTTTACAGACTTTTTCTCCTACTCAGAAGCTTCTATTTCGACCAATTTCAGGCATTAAAATGACTTGAAACTCACTTAATTTAGTTCCAAAAGTGATAATTCACAAGCAATAGTCATTTACAGTCAAAAAATTAAACATTAAAAAATTACCATTTCTGACCATCTGGAGACAGTTCGACAAGTCATGGGTCATCGTTTTTCATCAGAAAATTAATTTTTTGGACTGTAGAAAAATTGATTCAAAATGTCATTTGGATTGTGCCTCATGTTGAATAACTACTTTTTAAAGCCTCAATTTGACCAAAATTGCCATTTTTAAAGACTTTTTCTCCTACTCAGAATCTTCTATTATGACCAATTTCAGGCATTAAAATGACTCTAAACTCACTTAATTTAGTTCCAAAAGTGATAATTCACAAGCAATAGTCATTTACAGTCAAAAAATTAAACATTAAAAAATTACCATTTCTGACCATCTGGAGACAGTTCGACAGGTCATGGGTAATCGTTTTTCATCAGAAAATTGATTTTTTGGACTGTAGAAAAATTGATTCAAAATGTCATTTGGATTGTGCCTCATGTTGAATAACTACTTTTTAAAGCCTCAATGTGACCAAAATTGCCATTTTTACAGACTTTTTCTCCCACTCAGAAGCTTCTATTTCGACCAATTTCAGGCATTAAAATGACTCTAAACTCACTTAATTTAGTTCCAAAAGTGATAAAACACAAGCAATAGTCATTTACAGTCCAAAAAATTAAACATTAAAAAATTACCATTTCTGACCATCTGGAGACAGTTCGACAGGACACGGATCATCGTTTTTCATCAGAATATTGATTTTTTGGACTCTAGAAAAATTCATTCAAAATGTCATTTGGATTGTGCCTCATGTTGAATAACTACTTTTTAAAGCCTCAATGTGACCAAAATTGCCATTTTTACAGACTTTTTCTCCTACTCAGAAGCTTCTATTTCGACCAATTTCAGGCATTAAAATGACTCTAACTCACTTAATTCAGTTCCAAAAGTGATAATTCACAAGCAATAGTCATTTACAGTCAAAAAAATAAACATTAAAAAATTACCATTTCTGACCATCTGGAGACAGTTCGACAGGACACGGATCATCGTTCTTCATCAGAAAATTGATTTTTTGGACTGTAGAAAAATTGATTCAAAATGTCATTTGGATTGTGCCTCATGTTGAATAACTTCTTTTTAAGCCTCAATGTGACCAAAATTGCCATTTTTACAGACTTTTTCTCCTACTCAGAAGCTTCTATTTCAACCAATTTCAGAATTTAAAATGACTCTAAGCACACTTATTTTAGTCCCAAGAGTGATAATTCACATTCAACAGTCATTTACAGTCAAAAAATTAAACATGAAAAAATTACCATTTCTGACCATCTGGACAATGTTCGACAGGTCACGGGTCATCGTTTTTCATCAGAAAACTGTTTTTTTGGACTGTAGAAAAATTGATTCAAAATGTCATTTGGATTGTGCCTCATGTTGAATAACTACTTTTTAAAGCCTCAAAGTGACCAATATTGCCATTTTAACATACTTTTTCTCCTACTCAGAAGCTTTTATTTCGACCAATTTCAGGCATTAAAATGACTTTAAACACACTTATTTTAGTTCCAAGAGATCTAATTCACATGCAATAGTCATTTACAGTCAAAAAAATTAAACATTAAAAAATTACCATTTCTGACCATCTGGAGAAAGTTCGATAGGTCTGGGGGTCTTCGTTTTTCATCAGAATATTGATTTTTTGGACTCTAGAAAAATTCATTCAAAATGTCATTTGGATTGTGCCTCATGTT
Source organism: Triturus cristatus (assembly GCF_964204655.1). NCBI lineage: Eukaryota > Metazoa > Chordata > Amphibia > Caudata > Salamandridae > Triturus > Triturus cristatus. The sequence goes on from NC_140591.1 coordinate 823,857,953, forward strand.
GAATAACTACTTTTTAAAGCCTCAATGTGACCAAAATTGCCATTTTTACAGACTTTTTCTCCTACTCAGAAGCTTTTATTTCGACCAATTTCAGGCATTAAAATGACTCTAAACTCACTTAATTTAGTTACAAAAGTGATAATTCACAAGCAATAGTCATTTACAGTAAAAAAATTAAACATTAAAAAATTACCATTTCTGACCATCTGGAGACAGTTCGACAGGTCACGGGTCATCGTTTTTCATCAGAAAATTGATTTTTTGGACTGTAGAAAATTGATTCAAAATGTCATTTGGACTGTGCCTCATGTTGAATAACAACTTTTTAAAGCCTCAATGTGACCAAAATTGCCATTTTTACAGACTTTTTATCCTACTCAGAAGCTACTATTTCGACCAATTTCAGGCATTAAAATGACTCTAAACTCACTTAATTTAGATCCAAAAGTGATAATTCACAAGCAATAGTCATTTACAGTCAAAAAAATAAACATTAAAAAATTACCATTTCTGACCATCTGGAGACAGTTCGACAGGTCACGGGTCATCGTTTTTCATCAGAAAATGGATTTTTTGGACTGTAGAAAAATTGATTCAAAATGTCATTTGGATTGTGCCTCATGTTGAATAACTACTTTTTAAAGCCTCAATGTGACCAAAATTGCCATTTTTACAGACTTTTTATCCTACTCAGAAGCTTCTATTTCGACCAATTTCAGACATTAAAATGACTCTAAACTCACTTAATTTAGTTCCAAAAGTGATAATTCACAAGCAATAGTCAATTACAGTCAAAAAATTAAACATTAAAAAAATCCCCATTTCTGACCATCTGGAGACAGTTCGACAGGTCACGGGTCATCGTTTTTCATCAGAAAATTGATTTTTTGGACTGTAGAAAAATTGATTCAAAATATTATTTGGATTGTGCCTCATGTTGAATAACTACTTTTTAACCCCTTCGGTGCTCATGACGGAATGGTTCCGTCATGACCCACGGTTGAGCTGTGCTCATGACGGAACCATTCCGTCATGACCCCGCCCGCGCAAGATTCCGCCAGCACAGCGGCGGAATCTGCGCAGCATCGATGGGGTTAAAGCCTCAACGTGACCAAAATTGCCATTTTTACAGACTTTTTCTCCCACTCAGAAGCTTCTATTTCGACCAAATTCAGGTATTAAAATGACTCTAAACTCACTTAATTTAGTTCCAAAAGTGATAATTCACAAGCAATAGTCATTTACAGTCAAAAAATTACCATTTCTGACCATCTGGAGACAGTTCGACAGGTCACGGGTCATCGTTTTTCATCAGAAAATGGATTTTTTGGACTGTAGAAAAATTCTTCCAAAATGTCATTTAGATTGGGCCTCATGTTGGATAACTACTTTTTAAAGCCTCAATGTGACCAAAATTGCCATTTTTACAGACTTTTTCTCCTACTCAGAAGCTTCTATTTCGATCAATTTCAGGCATTAAAATGACTCTAAACTCACTTAATTTAGTTCCAAAAGTGATAATTCACAAGCAATAGTCATTTACAGTCAAAAAATTAAACATTAAAAAATTACCATTTCTGACCATCTGGAGACAGTTCGACAGGTCACAGGTCATCGTTTTTCATCAGAAAAATGATTTTTTGGACTGTAGAAAAATTGATTCAAAATGTCATTTGGATTGTGCCTCATGTTGAATAACTACTTTTTAAAGCCTCAATGTGACCAAAATTGCCATTTTTACAGACTTTTTCTCCTACTCAGAAGCTTCTATTTCGATCAATTTCAGGCATTAAAATGACTCTAAACTCACCTAATTTAGTTCCAAAAGTGATAATTCACGAGCAATAGTCATTTACAGTCAAAAAATTAAACATTAAAAAATTATCATTTCTGACCATCTGGAGACAGTTCGACAGGTCACGGGTCATCGTTTTTCATCAGAAAATAGATTTTTTGGACTCTAGAAAAATTCATTCAAAATGTCATTTGGATTGTGCCTCATGTTGAATAACTACTTTTTAAAGCCTCAATGTGACCAAAATTGCCATTTTTACAGACTTTTTCTCCTACTCAGAAGCTTCTATTTCTACCAATTTCAAGAATTTAAAATGACTCTAAACACACTGATTTTAGTTCCAAGAGTTCTAATTCACATGCAATAGTCATTTACAGTCAAAAAACTTAAACATAAAAAATGATCATTTCTGACCATCTGGAGAAAGTTTGACATGTCACGGGTCATCGTCTTTCATCAGAAAACTGTTTTTTTGGACTGTAGAAAAATTGATTCAAAATGTCATTTGGATTGTGCCTCATGTTGAATAACTACTTTTTAAAGCCTCAATGTGACCAAAATTGCCATTTTTACAGACTTTTTTTCCTACTCAGAAGCTTCTATTTCAACCAATTTCAGGTATTAAAATGACTCTAAACACACTTATTTTAGTCCCAAGAGTGATAATTCACATTCAACAGTCATTTACAGTCAAAAAATTAAACATGAAAAAATTACCATTTCTGACCATCTGGACAATGTTCGACAGGTCACGGGTCATCGTTTTTCATCAGAAAACTGTTTTTTTGGACTGTAGAAAAATTGATTCAAAATGTCATTTGGATTGTGCCTCACGTTGAATAACTACTTTTTAAAGCCTCAAAGTGACCAATATTGCCATTTTAACATACTTTTTCTCCTACTCAGAAGCTTCTATTTCGACCAATTTCAGGCATTAAAATGACTTTAAACACACTTATTTTAGTTCCAAGAGATCTAATTCACATGCAATAGTCATTTACAGTCAAAAAAATTAAACATTAAAAAATTACCATTTCTGACCATCTGGAGACAGTTCGACAGGTCACGGGTCATCGTTTTTCATCAGAAAATTGATTTTTTGGACTGTAGAAAAAATGTTCCAAAATGTCATTTAGATTGTGCCTCATGTTGAATAACTACTTTTTAAAGCCTCAATGTGACCAAAATTGCCATTTTTACAGACTTTTTCTCCTACTCAGAAGCTTCTATTTCGACCAATTTCAGGCATTAAAATGACTTGAAACTCACTTAATTTAGTTCCAAAAGTGATAATTCACAAGCAATAGTCATTTACAGTCAAAAAATTAAACATTAAAAAATTACCATTTCTGACCATCTGGAGACAGTTCGACAAGTCATGGGTCATCGTTTTTCATCAGAAAATTAATTTTTTGGACTGTAGAAAAATTGATTCAAAATGTCATTTGGATTGTGCCTCATGTTGAATAACTACTTTTTAAAGCCTCAATTTGACCAAAATTGCCATTTTTAAAGACTTTTTCTCCTACTCAGAATCTTCTATTATGACCAATTTCAGGCATTAAAATGACTTTAAACTCACTTAATTTAGTTCCAAAAGTGATAATTCACAAGCAATAGTCATTTACAGTCAAAAAATTAAACATTAAAAAATTACCATTTCTGACCATCTGGAGACAGTTCGACAGGTCATGGGTAATCGTTTTTCATCAGAAAATTGATTTTTTGGACTGTAGAAAAATTGATTCAAAATGTCATTTGGATTGTGCCTCATGTTGAATAACTACTTTTTAAAGCCTCAATGTGACCAAAATTGCCATTTTTACAGACTTTTTCTCCCACTCAGAAGCTTCTATTTCGACCAATTTCAGGCATTAAAATGACTCTAAACTCACTTAATTTAGTTCCAAAAGTGATAAAACACAAGCAATAGTCATTTACAGTCCAAAAAATTAAACATTAAAAAATTACCATTTCTGACCATCTGGAGACAGTTCGACAGGACACGGATCATCGTTTTTCATCAGAATATTGATTTTTTGGACTCTAGAAAAATTCATTCAAAATGTCATTTGGATTGTGCCTCATGTTGAATAACTACTTTTTAAAGCCTCAATGTGACCAAAATTGCCATTTTTACAGACTTTTTCTCCTACTCAGAAGCTTCTATTTCGACCAATTTCAGGCATTAAAATGACTCTAACTCACTTAATTCAGTTCCAAAAGTGATAATTCACAAGCAATAGTCATTTACAGTCAAAAAAATAAACATTAAAAAATTACCATTTCTGACCATCTGGAGACAGTTCGACAGGACACGGATCATCGTTCTTCATCAGAAAATTGATTTTTTGGACTGTAGAAAAATTGATTCAAAATGTCATTTGGATTGTGCCTCATGTTGAATAACTTCTTTTTAAGCCTCAATGTGACCAAAATTGCCATTTTTACAGACTTTTTCTCCTACTCAGAAGCTTCTATTTCAACCAATTTCAGAATTTAAAATGACTCTAAGCACACTTATTTTAGTCCCAAGAGTGATAATTCACATTCAACAGTCATTTACAGTCAAAAAATTAAACATGAAAAAATTACCATTTCTGACCATCTGGACAATGTTCGACAGGTCACGGGTCATCGTTTTTCATCAGAAAACTGTTTTTTTGGACTGTAGAAAAATTGATTCAAAATGTCATTTGGATTGTGCCTCATGTTGAATAACTACTTTTTAAAGCCTCAAAGTGACCAATATTGCCATTTTAACATACTTTTTCTCCTACTCAGAAGCTTTTATTTCGACCAATTTCAGGCATTAAAATGACTTTAAACACACTTATTTTAGTTCCAAGAGATCTAATTCACATGCAATAGTCATTTACAGTCAAAAAAATTAAACATTAAAAAATTACCATTTCTGACCATCTGGAGAAAGTTCGATAGGTCTGGGGGTCTTCGTTTTTCATCAGAATATTGATTTTTTGGACTCTAGAAAAATTCATTCAAAATGTCATTTGGATTGTGCCTCATGTTGAATAACTACTTTTTAAAGCCTCAATGTGACCAAAATTGCCATTTTTACAGACTTTTTCTCCTACTCAGAAGCTTTTATTTCGACCAATTTCAGGCATTAAAATGACTCTAAACTCACTTAATTTAGTTACAAAAGTGATAATTCACAAGCAATAGTCATTTACAGTAAAAAAATTAAACATTAAAAAATTACCATTTCTGACCATCTGGAGACAGTTCGACAGGTCACGGGTCATCGTTTTTCATCAGAAAATTGATTTTTTGGACTGTAGAAAATTGATTCAAAATGTCATTTGGACTGTGCCTCATGTTGAATAACAACTTTTTAAAGCCTCAATGTGACCAAAATTGCCATTTTTACAGACTTTTTATCCTACTCAGAAGCTACTATTTCGACCAATTTCAGGCATTAAAATGACTCTAAACTCACTTAATTTAGATCCAAAAGTGATAATTCACAAGCAATAGTCATTTACAGTCAAAAAAATAAACATTAAAAAATTACCATTTCTGACCATCTGGAGACAGTTCGACAGGTCACGGGTCATCGTTTTTCATCAGAAAATTGATTTTTTGGACTGTAGAAAAATTGATTCAAAATATTATTTGGATTGTGCCTCATGTTGAATAACTACTTTTTAACCCCTTCGGTGCTCATGACGGAATGGTTCCGTCATGACCCACGGTTGAGCTGTGCTCATGACGGAACCATTCCGTCATGACCCCGCCCGCGCAAGATTCCGCCAGCACAGCGGCGGAATCTGCGCAGCATCGATGGGGTTAAAGCCTCAACGTGACCAAAATTGCCATTTTTACAGACTTTTTCTCCCACTCAGAAGCTTCTATTTCGACCAAATTCAGGTATTAAAATGACTCTAAACTCACTTAATTTAGTTCCAAAAGTGATAATTCACAAGCAATAGTCATTTACAGTCAAAAAATTACCATTTCTGACCATCTGGAGACAGTTCGACAGGTCACGGGTCATCGTTTTTCATCAGAAAATGGATTTTTTGGACTGTAGAAAAATTCTTCCAAAATGTCATTTAGATTGGGCCTCATGTTGGATAACTACTTTTTAAAGCCTCAATGTGACCAAAATTGCCATTTTTACAGACTTTTTCTCCTACTCAGAAGCTTCTATTTCGATCAATTTCAGGCATTAAAATGACTCTAAACTCACTTAATTTAGTTCCAAAAGTGATAATTCACAAGCAATAGTCATTTACAGTCAAAAAATTAAACATTAAAAAATTACCATTTCTGACCATCTGGAGACAGTTCGACAGGTCACAGGTCATCGTTTTTCATCAGAAAAATGATTTTTTGGACTGTAGAAAAATTGATTCAAAATGTCATTTGGATTGTGCCTCATGTTGAATAACTACTTTTTAAAGCCTCAATGTGACCAAAATTGCCATTTTTACAGACTTTTTCTCCTACTCAGAAGCTTCTATTTCGATCAATTTCAGGCATTAAAATGACTCTAAACTCACCTAATTTAGTTCCAAAAGTGATAATTCACGAGCAATAGTCATTTACAGTCAAAAAATTAAACATTAAAAAATTATCATTTCTGACCATCTGGAGACAGTTCGACAGGTCACGGGTCATCGTTTTTCATCAGAAAATAGATTTTTTGGACTCTAGAAAAATTCATTCAAAATGTCATTTGGATTGTGCCTCATGTTGAATAACTACTTTTTAAAGCCTCAATGTGACCAAAATTGCCATTTTTACAGACTTTTTCTCCTACTCAGAAGCTTCTATTTCTACCAATTTCAAGAATTTAAAATGACTCTAAACACACTGATTTTAGTTCCAAGAGTTCTAATTCACATGCAATAGTCATTTACAGTCAAAAAACTTAAACATAAAAAATGATCATTTCTGACCATCTGGAGAAAGTTTGACATGTCACGGGTCATCGTCTTTCATCAGAAAACTGTTTTTTTGGACTGTAGAAAAATTGATTCAAAATGTCATTTGGATTGTGCCTCATGTTGAATAACTACTTTTTAAAGCCTCAATGTGACCAAAATTGCCATTTTTACAGACTTTTTTTCCTACTCAGAAGCTTCTATTTCAACCAATTTCAGGTATTAAAATGACTCTAAACACACTTATTTTAGTCCCAAGAGTGATAATTCACATTCAACAGTCATTTACAGTCAAAAAATTAAACATGAAAAAATTACCATTTCTGACCATCTGGACAATGTTCGACAGGTCACGGGTCATCGTTTTTCATCAGAAAACTGTTTTTTTGGACTGTAGAAAAATTGATTCAAAATGTCATTTGGATTGTGCCTCACGTTGAATAACTACTTTTTAAAGCCTCAAAGTGACCAATATTGCCATTTTAACATACTTTTTCTCCTACTCAGAAGCTTCTATTTCGACCAATTTCAGGCATTAAAATGACTTTAAACACACTTATTTTAGTTCCAAGAGATCTAATTCACATGCAATAGTCATTTACAGTCAAAAAAATTAAACATTAAAAAATTACCATTTCTGACCATCTGGAGACAGTTCGACAGGTCACGGGTCATCGTTTTTCATCAGAAAATTGATTTTTTGGACTGTAGAAAAAATGTTCCAAAATGTCATTTAGATTGTGCCTCATGTTGAATAACTACTTTTTAAAGCCTCAATGTGACCAAAATTGCCATTTTTACAGACTTTTTCTCCTACTCAGAAGCTTCTATTTCGACCAATTTCAGGCATTAAAATGACTTGAAACTCACTTAATTTAGTTCCAAAAGTGATAATTCACAAGCAATAGTCATTTACAGTCAAAAAATTAAACATTAAAAAATTACCATTTCTGACCATCTGGAGACAGTTCGACAAGTCATGGGTCATCGTTTTTCATCAGAAAATTAATTTTTTGGACTGTAGAAAAATTGATTCAAAATGTCATTTGGATTGTGCCTCATGTTGAATAACTACTTTTTAAAGCCTCAATTTGACCAAAATTGCCATTTTTAAAGACTTTTTCTCCTACTCAGAATCTTCTATTATGACCAATTTCAGGCATTAAAATGACTTTAAACTCACTTAATTTAGTTCCAAAAGTGATAATTCACAAGCAATAGTCATTTACAGTCAAAAAATTAAACATTAAAAAATTACCATTTCTGACCATCTGGAGACAGTTCGACAGGTCATGGGTAATCGTTTTTCATCAGAAAATTGATTTTTTGGACTGTAGAAAAATTGATTCAAAATGTCATTTGGATTGTGCCTCATGTTGAATAACTACTTTTTAAAGCCTCAATGTGACCAAAATTGCCATTTTTACAGACTTTTTCTCCCACTCAGAAGCTTCTATTTCGACCAATTTCAGGCATTAAAATGACTCTAAACTCACTTAATTTAGTTCCAAAAGTGATAAAACACAAGCAATAGTCATTTACAGTCCAAAAAATTAAACATTAAAAAATTACCATTTCTGACCATCTGGAGACAGTTCGACAGGACACGGATCATCGTTTTTCATCAGAATATTGATTTTTTGGACTCTAGAAAAATTCATTCAAAATGTCATTTGGATTGTGCCTCATGTTGAATAACTACTTTTTAAAGCCTCAATGTGACCAAAATTGCCATTTTTACAGACTTTTTCTCCTACTCAGAAGCTTCTATTTCGACCAATTTCAGGCATTAAAATGACTCTAACTCACTTAATTCAGTTCCAAAAGTGATAATTCACAAGCAATAGTCATTTACAGTCAAAAAAATAAACATTAAAAAATTACCATTTCTGACCATCTGGAGACAGTTCGACAGGACACGGATCATCGTTCTTCATCAGAAAATTGATTTTTTGGACTGTAGAAAAATTGATTCAAAATGTCATTTGGATTGTGCCTCATGTTGAATAACTTCTTTTTAAGCCTCAATGTGACCAAAATTGCCATTTTTACAGACTTTTTCTCCTACTCAGAAGCTTCTATTTCAACCAATTTCAGAATTTAAAATGACTCTAAGCACACTTATTTTAGTCCCAAGAGTGATAATTCACATTCAACAGTCATTTACAGTCAAAAAATTAAACATGAAAAAATTACCATTTCTGACCATCTGGACAATGTTCGACAGGTCACGGGTCATCGTTTTTCATCAGAAAACTGTTTTTTTGGACTGTAGAAAAATTGATTCAAAATGTCATTTGGATTGTGCCTCATGTTGAATAACTACTTTTTAAAGCCTCAAAGTGACCAATATTGCCATTTTAACATACTTTTTCTCCTACTCAGAAGCTTTTATTTCGACCAATTTCAGGCATTAAAATGACTTTAAACACACTTATTTTAGTTCCAAGAGATCTAATTCACATGCAATAGTCATTTACAGTCAAAAAAATTAAACATTAAAAAATTACCATTTCTGACCATCTGGAGAAAGTTCGATAGGTCTGGGGGTCTTCGTTTTTCATCAGAATATTGATTTTTTGGACTCTAGAAAAATTCATTCAAAATGTCATTTGGATTGTGCCTCATGTTGAATAACTACTTTTTAAAGCCTCAATGTGACCAAAATTGCCATTTTTACAGACTTTTTCTCCTACTCAGAAGCTTTTATTTCGACCAATTTCAGGCATTAAAATGACTCTAAACTCACTTAATTTAGTTACAAAAGTGATAATTCACAAGCAATAGTCATTTACAGTAAAAAAATTAAACATTAAAAAATTACCATTTCTGACCATCTGGAGACAGTTCGACAGGTCACGGGTCATCGTTTTTCATCAGAAAATTGATTTTTTGGACTGTAGAAAATTGATTCAAAATGTCATTTGGACTGTGCCTCATGTTGAATAACAACTTTTTAAAGCCTCAATGTGACCAAAATTGCCATTTTTACAGACTTTTTATCCTACTCAGAAGCTACTATTTCGACCAATTTCAGGCATTAAAATGACTCTAAACTCACTTAATTTAGATCCAAAAGTGATAATTCACAAGCAATAGTCATTTACAGTCAAAAAAATAAACATTAAAAAATTACCATTTCTGACCATCTGGAGACAGTTCGACAGGTCACGGGTCATCGTTTTTCATCAGAAAATGGATTTTTTGGACTGTAGAAAAATTGATTCAAAATGTCATTTGGATTGTGCCTCATGTTGAATAACTACTTTTTAAAGCCTCAATGTGACCAAAATTGCCATTTTTACAGACTTTTTATCCTACTCAGAAGCTTCTATTTCGACCAATTTCAGACATTAAAATGACTCTAAACTCACTTAATTTAGTTCCAAAAGTGATAATTCACAAGCAATAGTCAATTACAGTCAAAAAATTAAACATTAAAAAAATCCCCATTTCTGACCATCTGGAGACAGTTCGACAGGTCACGGGTCATCGTTTTTCATCAGAAAATTGATTTTTTGGACTGTAGAAAAATTGATTCAAAATATTATTTGGATTGTGCCTCATGTTGAATAACTACTTTTTAACCCCTTCGGTGCTCATGACGGAATGGTTCCGTCATGACCCACGGTTGAGCTGTGCTCATGACGGAACCATTCCGTCATGACCCCGCCCGCGCAAGATTCCGCCAGCACAGCGGCGGAATCTGCGCAGCATCGATGGGGTTAAAGCCTCAACGTGACCAAAATTGCCATTTTTACAGACTTTTTCTCCCACTCAGAAGCTTCTATTTCGACCAAATTCAGGTATTAAAATGACTCTAAACTCACTTAATTTAGTTCCAAAAGTGATAATTCACAAGCAATAGTCATTTACAGTCAAAAAATTACCATTTCTGACCATCTGGAGACAGTTCGACAGGTCACGGGTCATCGTTTTTCATCAGAAAATGGATTTTTTGGACTGTAGAAAAATTCTTCCAAAATGTCATTTAGATTGGGCCTCATGTTGGATAACTACTTTTTAAAGCCTCAATGTGACCAAAATTGCCATTTTTACAGACTTTTTCTCCTACTCAGAAGCTTCTATTTCGATCAATTTCAGGCATTAAAATGACTCTAAACTCACTTAATTTAGTTCCAAAAGTGATAATTCACAAGCAATAGTCATTTACAGTCAAAAAATTAAACATTAAAAAATTACCATTTCTGACCATCTGGAGACAGTTCGACAGGTCACAGGTCATCGTTTTTCATCAGAAAAATGATTTTTTGGACTGTAGAAAAATTGATTCAAAATGTCATTTGGATTGTGCCTCATGTTGAATAACTACTTTTTAAAGCCTCAATGTGACCAAAATTGCCATTTTTACAGACTTTTTCTCCTACTCAGAAGCTTCTATTTCGATCAATTTCAGGCATTAAAATGACTCTAAACTCACCTAATTTAGTTCCAAAAGTGATAATTCACGAGCAATAGTCATTTACAGTCAAAAAATTAAACATTAAAAAATTATCATTTCTGACCATCTGGAGACAGTTCGACAGGTCACGGGTCATCGTTTTTCATCAGAAAATAGATTTTTTGGACTCTAGAAAAATTCATTCAAAATGTCATTTGGATTGTGCCTCATGTTGAATAACTACTTTTTAAAGCCTCAATGTGACCAAAATTGCCATTTTTACAGACTTTTTCTCCTACTCAGAAGCTTCTATTTCTACCAATTTCAAGAATTTAAAATGACTCTAAACACACTGATTTTAGTTCCAAGAGTTCTAATTCACATGCAATAGTCATTTACAGTCAAAAAACTTAAACATAAAAAATGATCATTTCTGACCATCTGGAGAAAGTTTGACATGTCACGGGTCATCGTCTTTCATCAGAAAACTGTTTTTTTGGACTGTAGAAAAATTGATTCAAAATGTCATTTGGATTGTGCCTCATGTTGAATAACTACTTTTTAAAGCCTCAATGTGACCAAAATTGCCATTTTTACAGACTTTTTTTCCTACTCAGAAGCTTCTATTTCAACCAATTTCAGGTATTAAAATGACTCTAAACACACTTATTTTAGTCCCAAGAGTGATAATTCACATTCAACAGTCATTTACAGTCAAAAAATTAAACATGAAAAAATTACCATTTCTGACCATCTGGACAATGTTCGACAGGTCACGGGTCATCGTTTTTCATCAGAAAACTGTTTTTTTGGACTGTAGAAAAATTGATTCAAAATGTCATTTGGATTGTGCCTCACGTTGAATAACTACTTTTTAAAGCCTCAAAGTGACCAATATTGCCATTTTAACATACTTTTTCTCCTACTCAGAAGCTTCTATTTCGACCAATTTCAGGCATTAAAATGACTTTAAACACACTTATTTTAGTTCCAAGAGATCTAATTCACATGCAATAGTCATTTACAGTCAAAAAAATTAAACATTAAAAAATTACCATTTCTGACCATCTGGAGACAGTTCGACAGGTCACGGGTCATCGTTTTTCATCAGAAAATTGATTTTTTGGACTGTAGAAAAAATGTTCCAAAATGTCATTTAGATTGTGCCTCATGTTGAATAACTACTTTTTAAAGCCTCAATGTGACCAAAATTGCCATTTTTACAGACTTTTTCTCCTACTCAGAAGCTTCTATTTCGACCAATTTCAGGCATTAAAATGACTTGAAACTCACTTAATTTAGTTCCAAAAGTGATAATTCACAAGCAATAGTCATTTACAGTCAAAAAATTAAACATTAAAAAATTACCATTTCTGACCATCTGGAGACAGTTCGACAAGTCATGGGTCATCGTTTTTCATCAGAAAATTAATTTTTTGGACTGTAGAAAAATTGATTCAAAATGTCATTTGGATTGTGCCTCATGTTGAATAACTACTTTTTAAAGCCTCAATTTGACCAAAATTGCCATTTTTAAAGACTTTTTCTCCTACTCAGAATCTTCTATTATGACCAATTTCAGGCATTAAAATGACTCTAAACTCACTTAATTTAGTTCCAAAAGTGATAATTCACAAGCAATAGTCATTTACAGTCAAAAAATTAAACATTAAAAAATTACCATTTCTGACCATCTGGAGACAGTTCGACAGGTCATGGGTAATCGTTTTTCATCAGAAAATTGATTTTTTGGACTGTAGAAAAATTGATTCAAAATGTCATTTGGATTGTGCCTCATGTTGAATAACTACTTTTTAAAGCCTCAATGTGACCAAAATTGCCATTTTTACAGACTTTTTCTCCCACTCAGAAGCTTCTATTTCGACCAATTTCAGGCATTAAAATGACTCTAAACTCACTTAATTTAGTTCCAAAAGTGATAAAACACAAGCAATAGTCATTTACAGTCCAAAAAATTAAACATTAAAAAATTACCATTTCTGACCATCTGGAGACAGTTCGACAGGACACGGATCATCGTTTTTCATCAGAATATTGATTTTTTGGACTCTAGAAAAATTCATTCAAAATGTCATTTGGATTGTGCCTCATGTTGAATAACTTCTTTTTAGGCCTCAATGTGACCAAAATTGCCATTTTTACAGACTTTTTCTCCTACTCAGAAGCTTCTATTTCTACCAATTTCAGGAATTTAAAATGACTCTAAACACACTGATTTTAGTTCCAAGAGTTCTAATTCACATGTAATAGTCATTTACAGTCAAAAAACTTAAACATAAAAAAATGATCATTTCTGACCATCTGGAGAAAGTTTGACATGTCACGGGTCATCGTTTTTCATCAGAAAACTGTTTTTTTGGACTGTAGAAAAATTGATTCAAAATGTCATTTGGATTGTGCCTCATGTTGAATAACTACTTTTTAAAGCCTTAATGTGACCAAAATTGCCATTTTTACAGACTTTTTCTCCTACTCAGAAGCTTCTATTTCAACCAATTTCAGGTATTAAAATGACTCTAAACACACTTATGTTAGTCCCAAGAGTGATAATTCACATTCAACAGTCATTTACAGTCAAAAAATTAAACATGAAAAAATTACCATTTCTGACCATCTGGACAATGTTCGACAGGTCACGGGTCATCGTTTTTCATCAGAAAACTGTTTTTTTGGACTGTAGAAAAATTGATTCAAAATGTCATTTGGATTGTGCCTCATGTTGAATAACTACTTTTTAAAGCCTCAAAGTGACCAATATTGCCATTTTAACATACTTTTTCTCCTACTCAGAAGCTTCTATTTCGACCAATTTCAGGCATTAAAATGACTTTAAACACACTTATTTTAGTTCCAAGAGATCTAATTCACATGCAATAGTCATTTACAGTCAAAAAAATTAAACATTAAAAAATTACCATTTCTGACCATCTGGAGAAAGTTCGATAGGTCTGGGGGTCTTCGTTTTTCATCAGAATATTGATTTTTTGGACTCTAGAAAAATTCATTCAAAATGTCATTTGGATTGTGCCTCATGTTGAATAACTACTTTTTAAAGCCTCAATGTGACCAAAATTGCCATTTTTTCAGACTTTTTATCCTACTCAGAAGCTACTATTTCGACCAATTTCAGGCATTAAAATGACTCTAAACTCACTTAATTTAGATCCAAAAGTGATAATTCACAAGCAATAGTCATTTACAGTAAAAAAAAATAAACATTAAAAAATTACCATTTCTGACCATCTGGAGACAGTTCGACAGGTCACGGGTCATCGTTTTTCATCAGAAAATGGATTTTTTGGACTGTAGAAAAATTGATTCAAAATGTCATTTGGATTGTGCCTCATGTTGAATAACTACTTTTTAAAGCCTCAATGTGACCAAAATTGCCATTTTTACAGACTTTTTATCCTACTCAGAAGCTTCTATTTCGACCAATTTCAGACATTAAAATGACTCTAAACTCACTTAATTTAGTTCCAAAAGTGATAATTCACAAGCAATAGTCAATTACAGTCAAAAAATTAAACATTAAAAAAATCCCCATTTCTGACCATCTGGAGACAGTTCGACAGGTCACGGGTCATCGTTTTTCATCAGAAAATTGATTTTTTGGACTGTAGAAAAATTGATTCAAAATATTATTTGGATTGTGCCTCATGTTGAATAACTACTTTTTAAAGCCTCAATGTGACCAAAATTGCCATTTTTACAGACTTTTTCTCCTACTCAGAAGCTTCTATTTCGATCAATTTCAGGCATTAAAATGACTCTAAACTCACTTAATTTAGTTCCAAAAGTGATAATTCACAAGCAATAGTCATTTACAGTCGAAAAATTAAACATTAAAAAATTACCATTTCTGACCATCTGGAGACAGTTCGACAGGTCACAGGTCATCGTTTTTCATGAGAAAAATGATTTTTTGGACTGTAGAAAAATTGATTCAAAATGTCATTTGGATTGTGCCTCATGTTGAATAACTACTTTTTAAAGCCTCAATGTGACCAAAATTGCCATTTTTACAGACTTTTTCTCCTACTCAGAAGCTTCTATTTCGATCAATTTCAGGCATTAAAATGACTCTAAACTCACTTAATTTAGTTCCAAAAGTGATAATTCACAAGCAATAGTCATTTACAGTCGAAAAATTAAACATTAAAAAATTACCATTTCTGACCATCTGGAGACAGTTCGACAGGTCACAGGTCATCGTTTTTCATCAGAAAAATGATTTTTGGGACTGTAGAAAAATTGATTCAAAATGTCATTTGGATTGTGCCTCATGTTGAATACCTACTTTTTAAAGCCTCAATGTGACCAAAATTGCCATTTTTACAGACTTTTTCTCCTACTCAGAAGCTTCTATTTCGATCAATTTCAGGCATTAAAATGACTCTAAACTCACCTAATTTAGTTCCAAAAGTGATAATTCACGAGCAATAGTCATTTACAGTCAAAAAATTAAACATTAAAAAATTATCATTTCTGACCATCTGGAGACAGTTCGACAGGTCACGGTCATCGTTTTTCATCAGAAAATTGATTTTTTGGACTGTAGAAAAATTGATTCAAAATATCATTTGGTTTGTGCCTCATGTTGAATAACTACTTTTTAAAGCCTCAATGTGACCAAAATTGCCATTTTTACAGACTTTTTCTCCCACTCAGAAGCTTCTATTTCGACCAATTTCAGGCATTAAAATGACTCTAAACTCACTTAATTTAGTTCCAAAAGTGATAATTCACAAGCAATAGTCATTTACAGTCAAAAAATTAAACATTAAAAAATTACCATTTCTGACCATCTGGAGACAGTTCGACAGGTCACGGGTCATCGTTTTTCATCATAAAATTGATTTTTTGGACTGTAGAAAAATTGATTCAAAATATCATTTGGATTGTGCCTCATGTTGAATAACTACTTTTTAAAGCCTCAATGTGACCAAAATTGCCATATTTTCAGACTTTTTCTCCTACTCAGAAGCTTCTATTTCGACCAATTTCAGGCATCAAAATGACTCTAAACTCACTTAATTTAGTTGCAAAAGTGATAATTCACAAGCAATAGTCATTTACAGTCAAAGAATTAAACATTAAAAAATTACCATTTCTGACCATCTGGAGACAGATAACTACTTTTTAAAGCCTCAATTTGACCAAAATTGCCATTTTTACAGACTTTTTATCCTACTCAGAAGCTTCTATTTCGACCAATTTCAGGCATTAAAAAGACTCTAAACTCACTTAATTTAGTTCCAAAAGTGATAATTCCCAAGCAATAGTCATTTGCAGTCAAAAAATTAAACATTAAAAAATTACCATTTCTGACCATCTGGAGACAGTTCGACAGGTCATGGGTCATCGTTTTTCATCAGAAAATTGATTTTTTGGACTGTAAAAAAATTGATTCAAAATGTCATTTGGATTGTGCCTCATATTGAATAACCACTTTTTAAAGCCTCAATGTGACCAAAATTGCCATTTTTACAGACTTTTTCTCCCACTCAGAAGCTTCTATTTCGACCAATTTCAGGCATTAAAATGACTCTAAACTCACTTAATTTAGTTCCAAAAGTGATAATTCACAAGCAATAGTCATTTACAGTCAAAAAATTAAACATTAAAAAATTACCATTTCTGACCATCTGGAGACAGTTCGACAGGTCACGGGTCATCGTTTTTCATCAGAAAATTGATTTTTTGGACTGTAGAAAAGTTGTTCCAAAATGTCATTTGGATTGTGCCTCATATTGAATAACCACTTTTTAAAGCCTCAATGTGACCAAAATTGCCATTTTTACAGACTTTTTCTCCCACTCAGAAGCTTTTATTTCGACCAATTTCAGGCATTAAAATGACTCTAAACTCACTTAATTTAGTTCCAAAAGTGATAATTCACAAGCAATAGTCATTTACAGTCAAAAAATTAAACATTAAAAAATTACAATTTCTGACCATCTGGAGACAGTTCGACAGGACACGGATCATCATTCTTCATCAGAAAATTGATTTTTTGGACTGTAGAAAAATTGATTCAAAATGGCATTTGGATTGTGCCTCATATTGAATAACCACTTTTTAAAGCCTCAATGTGACCAAAATTGCCATTTTTACAGACTTTTTCTCCCACTCAGAAGCTTCTATTTCGACCAATTTCAGGCATTAAAATGACTCTAAACTCACTTAATTTAGTTCCAAAAGTGATAATTCACAAGCAATAGTCATTTACAGTCAAAAAATTAAACATTAAAAAATTACCATTTCTGACCATCTGGAGACAGTTCGACAGGTCACGGGTCATCGTTTTTCATCAGAAAATTGATTTTTTGGACTGTAGAAAAATTGTTCCAAAATGTCATTTAGATTGGGCCTCATGTTGAAGAACTACTTTTTAAAGCCTCAATGTGACCAAAATTGCCATTTTTACAGACTTTTTCTCCTACTCAGAAGCTTCGATCTCGTCAAATTTCAGTCATTAAAATAACTCTAAACACACTTATTTTTGTCCCAAGAGTTCTAATTCACATGCAGTAGTCATTTCCAGTCAAATAATTAAACATTAAAAAATTACCATTTCTGACCATCTGAAGAAAGTTCGACAGGACACGAATCATCGTTCTTCATCAGAAAATTGATTTTTTGGACTGTAGAAAAATTGATTCAAAATGTCATTTGGATTGTGCCTCATGTTGAATAACTTCTTTTTAAGCCTCAATGTGACCAAAATTGCCATTTTTACAGACTTTTTCTCCTACTCAGAAGCTTCTATTTCTACCAATTTCAGGAATTTAAAATGACTCTAAACACACTGATTTTAGTTCCAAGAGTTCTAATTCACATGCAATAGTCATTTACAGTCAAAAAAGTTAAACATAAAAAATGATCATTTCTGACCATCTGGAGAAAGTTTGACATGTCACGGGTCATCGTCTTTCATCAGAAAACTGTTTTTTTGGACTGTAGAAAAATTGATTCAAAATGTCATTTGGATTGTGCCTCATGTTGAATAACTACTTTTTAAAGCCTCAATGTGACCAAAATTGCCATTTTTACAGACTTTTTTTCCTACTCAGAAGCTTCTATTTCAACCAATTTCAGGTATTAAAATGACTCTAAACACACTTATTTTAGTCCCAAGAGTGATAATTCACATTCAACAGTCATTTACAGTCAAAAAATTAAACATGAAAAAATTACCATTTCTGACCATCTGGACAATGTTCGACAGGTCACGGGTCATCGTTTTTCATCAGAAAACTGTTTTTTTGGACTGTAGAAAAATTGATTCAAAATGTCATTTGGATTGTGCCTCATGTTGAATAACTACTTTTTAAAGCCTCAAAGTGACCAATATTGCCATTTTAACATACTTTTTCTCCTACTCAGAAGCTTCTATTTCGACCAATTTCAGGCATTAAACTGACTTTAAACACACTTATTTTAGTTCCAAGAGATCTAATTCACATGCAATAGTCATTTACAGTCAAAAATATTAAACATTAAAAAATTACCATTTCTGACCATCTGGAGAAAGTTCGATAGGTCTGGGGGTCTTCGTTTTTCATCAGAATATTGATTTTTTGGACTCTAGAAAAATTCATTCAAAATGTCATTTGGATTGTGCCTCATGTTGAATAACTACTTTTTAAAGCCTCAATGTGACCAAAATTGCCATTTTTACAGACTTTTTCTCCTACTCAGAAGCTTCTATTTCGACCAATTTCAGGCATTAAAATGACTCTAACTCACTTAATTCAGTTCCAAAAGTGATAATTCACAAGCAATAGTCATTTACAGTCAAAAAAATTAAACATTAAAAAATTACCATTTCTGACCATCTGGAGACAGTTCGACAGGTCACGGGTCATCGTTTTTCATCAGAAAATTGATTTTTTGGACTGTAGAAAAAATGTTCCAAAATGTCATTTAGATTGTGCCTCATGTTGAATAACTACTTTTTAAAGCCTCAATGTGACCAAAATTGCCATTTTTACAGACTTTTTCTCCTACTCAGAAGCTTCTATTTCGACCAATTTCAGGCATTAAAATGACTTGAAACTCACTTAATTTAGTTCCAAAAGTGATAATTCACAAGCAATAGTCATTTACAGTCAAAAAATTAAACATTAAAAAATTACCATTTCTGACCATCTGGAGACAGTTCGACAAGTCATGGGTCATCGTTTTTCATCAGAAAATTAATTTTTTGGACTGTAGAAAAATTGATTCAAAATGTCATTTGGATTGTGCCTCATGTTGAATAACTACTTTTTAAAGCCTCAATTTGACCAAAATTGCCATTTTTAAAGACTTTTTCTCCTACTCAGAATCTTCTATTATGACCAATTTCAGGCATTAAAATGACTCTAAACTCACTTAATTTAGTTCCAAAAGTGATAATTCACAAGCAATAGTCATTTACAGTCAAAAAATTAAACATTAAAAAATTACCATTTCTGACCATCTGGAGACAGTTCGACAGGTCATGGGTAATCGTTTTTCATCAGAAAATTGATTTTTTGGACTGTAGAAAAATTGATTCAAAATGTCATTTGGATTGTGCCTCATGTTGAATAACTACTTTTTAAAGCCTCAATGTGACCAAAATTGCCATTTTTACAGACTTTTTCTCCCACTCAGAAGCTTCTATTTCGACCAATTTCAGGCATTAAAATGACTCTAAACTCACTTAATTTAGTTCCAAAAGTGATAAAACACAAGCAATAGTCATTTACAGTCCAAAAAATTAAACATTAAAAAATTACCATTTCTGACCATCTGGAGACAGTTCGACAGGACACGGATCATCGTTTTTCATCAGAATATTGATTTTTTGGACTCTAGAAAAATTCATTCAAAATGTCATTTGGATTGTGCCTCATGTTGAATAACTACTTTTTAAAGCCTCAATGTGACCAAAATTGCCATTTTTACAGACTTTTTCTCCTACTCAGAAGCTTCTATTTCGACCAATTTCAGGCATTAAAATGACTCTAACTCACTTAATTCAGTTCCAAAAGTGATAATTCACAAGCAATAGTCATTTACAGTCAAAAAAATAAACATTAAAAAATTACCATTTCTGACCATCTGGAGACAGTTCGACAGGACACGGATCATCGTTCTTCATCAGAAAATTGATTTTTTGGACTGTAGAAAAATTGATTCAAAATGTCATTTGGATTGTGCCTCATGTTGAATAACTTCTTTTTAAGCCTCAATGTGACCAAAATTGCCATTTTTACAGACTTTTTCTCCTACTCAGAAGCTTCTATTTCTACCAATTTCAGGAATTTAAAATGACTCTAAACACACTGATTTTAGTTCCAAGAGTTCTAATTCACATGCAATAGTCATTTACAGTCAAAAAACTTAAACATAAAAAAATGATAATTTCTGACCATCTGGAGAAAGTTTGACATGTCACGGGTCATCGTTTTTCATCAGAAAACTGTTTTTTTGGACTGTAGAAAAATTGATTCAAAATGTCATTTGGATTGTGCCTCATGTTGAATAACTACTTTTTAAAGCCTTAATGTGACCAAAATTGCCATTTTTACAGACTTTTTCTCCTACTCAGAAGCTTCTATTTCAACCAATTTCAGGTATTAAAATGACTCTAAACACACTTATGTTAGTCCCAAGAGTGATAATTCACATTCAACAGTCATTTACAGTCAAAAAATTAAACATGAAAAAATTACCATTTCTGACCATCTGGACAATGTTCGACAGGTCACGGGTCATCGTTTTTCATCAGAAAACTGTTTTTTGGACTGTAGAAAAATTGATTCAAAATGTCATTTGGATTGTGCCTCATGTTGAATAACTACTTTTTAAAGCCTCAAAGTGACCAATATTGCCATTTTAACATACTTTTTCTCCTACTCAGAAGCTTCTATTTCGACCAATTTCAGGCATTAAAATGACTTTAAACACACTTATTTTAGTTCCAAGAGATCTAATTCACATGCAATAGTCATTTACAGTCAAAAAAATTAAACATTAAAAAATTACCATTTCTGACCATCTAGAGACAGTTCGACAGGTCACGGGTCATCGTTTTTCATCAGAAAATGGATTTTTTGGACTGTAGAAAAATTGATTCAAAATGTCATTTGGATTGTGCCTCATGATGAAAAACTACTTTTTAAAGCCTCAATGTGACCAAAATTGCCATTTTTACAGACTTTTTATCCTACTCAGAAGCTTCTATTTCGACCAATTTCAGACATTAAAATGACTCTAAACTCACTTAATTTAGTTCCAAAAGTGATAATTCACAAGCAATAGTCAATTACAGTCAAAAAATTAAACATTAAAAAAATCCCCATTTCTGACCATCTGGAGACAGTTCGACAGGTCACGGGTCATCGTTTTTCATCAGAAAATTGATTTTTTGGACTGTAGAAAAATTGATTCAAAATATTATTTGGATTGTGCCTCATGTTGAATAACTACTTTTTAAAGCCTCAATGTGACCAAAATTGCCATTTTTACAGACTTTTTCTCCTACTCAGAAGCTTCTATTTCGATCAATTTCAGGCATTAAAATGACTCTAAACTCACTTAATTTAGTTCCAAAAGTGATAATTCACAAGCAATAGTCATTTACAGTCGAAAAATTAAACATTAAAAAATTACCATTTCTGACCATCTGGAGACAGTTCGACAGGTCACAGGTCATCGTTTTTCATCAGAAAAATGATTTTTTGGACTGTAGAAAAATTGATTCAAAATGTCATTTGGATTGTGCCTCATGTTGAATAACTACTTTTTAAAGCCTCAATGTGACCAAAATTGCCATTTTTACAGACTTTTTCTCCTACTCAGAAGCTTCTATTTCGATCAATTTCAGGCATTAAAATGACTCTAAACTCACCTAATTTAGTTCCAAAAGTGATAATTCACGAGCAATAGTCATTTACAGTCAAAAAATTAAACATTAAAAAATTATCATTTCTGACCATCTGGAGACAGTTCGACAGGTCACGGTCATCGTTTTTCATCAGAAAATTGATTTTTTGGACTGTAGAAAAATTGATTCAAAATATCATTTGGATTGTGCCTCATGTTGAATAACTACTTTTTAAAGCCTCAATGTGACCAAAATTGCCATTTTTACAGACTTTTTCTCCCACTCAGAAGCGTCTATTTCGACCAATTTCAGGCATTAAAATGACTCTAAACTCACTTAATTTAGTTCCAAAAGTGATAATTCACAAGCAATAGTCATTTACAGTCAAAAAATTAAACATTAAAAAATTACCATTTCTGACCATCTGGAGACAGTTCGACAGGTCACGGGTCATCGTTTTTCATCATAAAATTGATTTTTTGGACTGTAGAAAAATTGATTCAAAATATCATTTGGATTGTGCCTCATGTTGAATAACTACTTTTTAAAGCCTCAATGTGACCAAAATTGCCATTTTTTCAGACTTTTTCTCCTACTCAGAAGCTTCTATGTCGACCAATTTCAGGCATCAAAATGACTCTAAACTCACTTAATTTAGTTGCAAAAGTGATAATTCACAAGCAATAGTCATTTACAGTCAAAGAATTAAACATTAAAAAATTACCATTTCTGACCATCTGGAGACAGATAACTACTTTTTAAAGCCTCAATTTGACCAAAATTGCCATTTTTACAGACTTTTTATCCTACTCAGAAGCTTCTATTTCGACCAATTTCAGGCATTAAAAAGACTCTAAACTCACTTAATTTAGTTCCAAAAGTGATAATTCCCAAGCAATAGTCATTTGCAGTCAAAAAATTAAACATTAAAAAATTACCATTTCTGACCATCTGGAGACAGTTCGACAGGTCATGGGTCATCGTTTTTCATCAGAAAATTGATTTTTTGGACTGTAGAAAAATTGATTCAAAATGTCATTTGGATTGTGCCTCATATTGAATAACCACTTTTTAAAGCCTCAATGTGACCAAAATTGCCATTTTTACAGACTTTTTCTCCCACTCAGAAGCTTATATTTCGACCAATTTCAGGCATTAAAATGACTCTAAACTCACTTAATTTAGTTCCAAAAGTGATAATTCACAAGCAATAGTCATTTACAGTCAAAAAATTAAACATTAAAAAATTACCATTTCTGACCATCTGGAGACAGTTCGACAGGTCACGGGTCATCGTTTTTCATCAGAAAATTGATTTTTTGGACTGTAGAAAAGTTGTTCCAAAATGTCATTTGGATTGTGCCTCATATTGAATAACCACTTTTTAAAGCCTCAATGTGACCAAAATTGCCATTTTTACAGACTTTTTCTCCCACTCAGAAGCTTTTATTTCGACCAATTTCAGGCATTAAAATGACTCTAAACTCACTTAATTTAGTTCCAAAAGTGATAATTCACAAGCAATAGTCATTTACAGTCAAAAAATTAAACATTAAAAAATTACAATTTCTGACCATCTGGAGACAGTTCGACAGGACACGGATCATCGTTCTTCATCAGAAAATTGATTTTTTGGACTGTAGAAAAATTGATTCAAAATGTCATTTGGATTGTGCCTCATATTGAATAACCACTTTTTAAAGCCTCAATGTGACCAAAATTGCCATTTTTACAGACTTTTTCTCCCACTCAGAAGCTTCTATTTCGACCAATTTCAGGCATTAAAATGACTCTAAACTCACTTAATTTAGTTCCAAAAGTGATAATTCACAAGCAATAGTCATTTACAGTCAAAAAATTAAACATTAAAAAATTACCATTTCTGACCATCTGGAGACAGTTCGACAGGTCACGGGTCATCGTTTTTCATCAGAAAATTGATTTTTTGGACTGTAGAAAAATTGTTCCAAAATGTCATTTAGATTGGGCCTCATGTTGAAGAACTACTTTTTAAAGCCTCAATGTGACCAAAATTGCCATTTTTACAGACTTTTTCTCCTACTCAGAAGCTTCGATCTCGTCAAATTTCAGTCATTAAAATAACTCTAAACACACTTATTTTTGTCCCAAGAGTTCTAATTCACATGCAGTAGTCATTTCCAGTCAAATAATTAAACATTAAAAAATTACCATTTCTGACCATCTGAAGAAAGTTCGACAGGACACGGATCATCGTTCTTCATCAGAAAATTGATTTTTTGGACTGTAGAAAAATTGATTCAAAATGTCATTTGGATTGTGCCTCATGTTGAATAACTTCTTTTTAAGCCTCAATGTGACCAAAATTGCCATTTTTACAGACTTTTTCTCCTACTCAGAAGCTTCTATTTCTACCAATTTCAGGAATTTAAAATGACTCTAAACACACTGATTTTAGTTCCAAGAGTTCTAATTCACATGCAATAGTCATTTACAGTCAAAAAAGTTAAACATAAAAAATGATCATTTCTGACCATCTGGAGAAAGTTTGACATGTCACGGGTCATCGTCTTTCATCAGAAAACTGTTTTTTTGGACTGTAGAAAAATTGATTCAAAATGTCATTTGGATTGTGCCTCATGTTGAATAACTACTTTTTAAAGCCTCAATGTGACCAAAATTGCCATTTTTACAGACTTTTTCTCCTACTCAGAAGCTTCTATTTCAACCAATTTCAGGTATTAAAATGACTCTAAACACACTTATTTTAGTCCCAAGAGTGATAATTCACATTCAACAGTCATTTACAGTCAAAAAATTAAACATGAAAAAATTACCATTTCTGACCATCTGGACAATGTTCGACAGGTCACGGGTCATCGTTTTTCATCAGAAAACTGTTTTTTTGGACTGTAGAAAAATTGATTCAAAATGTCATTTGGATTGTGCCTCATGTTGAATAACTACTTTTTAAAGCCTCAAAGTGACCAATATTGCCATTTTAACATACTTTTTCTCCTACTCAGAAGCTTCTATTTCGACCAATTTCAGGCATTAAAATGACTTTAAACACACTTATTTTAGTTCCAAGAGATCTAATTCACATGCAATAGTCATTTACAGTCAAAAAAATTAAACATTAAAAAATTACCATTTCTGACCATCTGGAGAAAGTTCGATAGGTCTGGGGGTCTTCGTTTTTCATCAGAATATTGATTTTTTGGACTCTAGAAAAATTCATTGAAAATGTCATTTGGATTGTGCCTCATGTTGAATAACTACTTTTTAAAGCCTCAATGTGACCAAAATTGCCATTTTTTCAGACTTTTTATCCTACTCAGAAGCTACTATTTCGACCAATTTCAGGCATTAAAATGACTCTAAACTCACTTAATTTAGATCCAAAAGTGATAATTCACAAGCAATAGTCATTTACAGTCAAAAAAAATAAACATTAAAAAATTACCATTTCTGACCATCTAGAGACAGTTCGACAGGTCACGGGTCATCGTTTTTCATCAGAAAATGGATTTTTTGGACTGTAGAAAAATTGATTCAAAATGTCATTTGGATTGTGCCTCATGATGAAAAACTACTTTTTAAAGCCTCAATGTGACCAAAATTGCCATTTTTACAGACTTTTTATCCTACTCAGAAGCTTCTATTTCGACCAATTTCAGACATTAAAATGACTCTAAACTCACTTAATTTAGTTCCAAAAGTGATAATTCACAAGCAATAGTCAATTACAGTCAAAAAATTAAACATTAAAAAAATCCCCATTTCTGACCATCTGGAGACAGTTCGACAGGTCACGGGTCATCGTTTTTCATCAGAAAATTGATTTTTTGGACTGTAGAAAAATTGATTCAAAATATTATTTGGATTGTGCCTCATGTTGAATAACTACTTTTTAAAGCCTCAATGTGACCAAAATTGCCATTTTTACAGACTTTTTCTCCTACTCAGAAGCTTCTATTTCGATCAATTTCAGGCATTAAAATGACTCTAAACTCACTTAATTTAGTTCCAAAAGTGATAATTCACAAGCAATAGTCATTTACAGTCGAAAAATTAAACATTAAAAAATTACCATTTCTGACCATCTGGAGACAGTTCGACAGGTCACAGGTCATCGTTTTTCATCAGAAAAATGATTTTTTGGACTGTAGAAAAATTGATTCAAAATGTCATTTGGATTGTGCCTCATGTTGAATAACTACTTTTTAAAGCCTCAATGTGACCAAAATTGCCATTTTTACAGACTTTTTCTCCTACTCAGAAGCTTCTATTTCGATCAATTTCAGGCATTAAAATGACTCTAAACTCACCTAATTTAGTTCCAAAAGTGATAATTCACGAGCAATAGTCATTTACAGTCAAAAAATTAAACATTAAAAAATTATCATTTCTGACCATCTGGAGACAGTTCGACAGGTCACGGTCATCGTTTTTCATCAGAAAATTGATTTTTTGGACTGTAGAAAAATTGATTCAAAATATCATTTGGATTGTGCCTCATGTTGAATAACTACTTTTTAAAGCCTCAATGTGACCAAAATTGCCATTTTTACAGACTTTTTCTCCCACTCAGAAGCTTCTATTTCGACCAATTTCAGGCATTAAAATGACTCTAAACTCACTTAATTTAGTTCCAAAAGTGATAATTCACAAGCAATAGTCATTTACAGTCAAAAAATTAAACATTAAAAAATTACCATTTCTGACCATCTGGAGACAGTTCGACAGGTCACGGGTCATCGTTTTTCATCATAAAATTGATTTTTTGGACTGTAGAAAAATTGATTCAAAATATCATTTGGATTGTGCCTCATGTTGAATAACTACTTTTTAAAGCCTCAATGTGACCAAAATTGCCATTTTTTCAGACTTTTTCTCCTACTCAGAAGCTTCTATGTCGACCAATTTCAGGCATCAAAATGACTCTAAACTCACTTAATTTAGTTGCAAAAGTGATAATTCACAAGCAATAGTCATTTACAGTCAAAGAATTAAACATTAAAAAATTACCATTTCTGACCATCTGGAGACAGATAACTACTTTTTAAAGCCTCAATTTGACCAAAATTGCCATTTTTACAGACTTTTTATCCTACTCAGAAGCTTCTATTTCGACCAATTTCAGGCATTAAAAAGACTCTAAACTCACTTAATTTAGTTCCAAAAGTGATAATTCCCAAGCAATAGTCATTTGCAGTCAAAAAATTAAACATTAAAAAATTACCATTTCTGACCTTCTGGAGACAGTTCGACAGGTCATGGGTCATCGTTTTTCATCAGAAAATTGATTTTTTGGACTGTAGAAAAATTGATTCAAAATGTCATTTGGATTGTGCCTCATATTGAATAACCACTTTTTAAAGCCTCAATGTGACCAAAATTGCCATTTTTACAGACTTTTTCTCCCACTCAGAAGCTTCTATTTCGACCAATTTCAGGCATTAAAATGACTCTAAACTCACTTAATTTAGTTCCAAAAGTGATAATTCACAAGCAATAGTCATTTACAGTCAAAAAATTAAACATTAAAAAATTACCATTTCTGACCATCTGGAGACAGTTCGACAGGTCACGGGTCATCGTTTTTCATCAGAAAATTGATTTTTTGGACTGTAGAAAAGTTGTTCCAAAATGTCATTTGGATTGTGCCTCATATTGAATAACCACTTTTTAAAGCCTCAATGTGACCAAAATTGCCATTTTTACAGACTTTTTCTCGCACTCAGAAGCTTTTATTTCGACCAATTTCAGGCTTTAAAATGACTCTAAACTCACTTAATTTAGTTCCAAAAGTGATGATTCACAAGCAATAGTCATTTACAGTCAAAAAATTAAACATTAAAAAATTACAATTTCTGACCATCTGGAGACAGTTCGACAGGACACGGATCATCGTTCTTCATCAGAAAATTGATTTTTTGGACTGTAGAAAAATTGATTCAAAATGTCATTTGGATTGTGCCTCATATTGAATAACCACTTTTTAAAGCCTCAATGTGACCAAAATTGCCATTTTTACAGACTTTTTCTCCCACTCAGAAGCTTCTATTTCGACCAATTTCAGGCATTAAAATGACTCTAAACTCACTTAATTTAGTTCCAAAAGTGATAATTCACAAGCAATAGTCATTTACAGTCAAAAAATTAAACATTAAAAAATTACCATTTCTGACCATCTGGAGACAGTTCGACAGGTCACGGGTCATCGTTTTTCATCAGAAAATTGATTTTTTGGACTGTAGAAAAATTGTTCCAAAATGTCATTTAGATTGGGCCTCATGTTGAAGAACTACTTTTTAAAGCCTCAATGTGACCAAAATTGCCATTTTTACAGACTTTTTCTCCTACTCAGAAGCTTCGATCTCGTCAAATTTCAGTCATTAAAATAACTCTAAACACACTTATTTTTGTCCCAAGAGTTCTAATTCACATGCAGTAGTCATTTCCAGTCAAATAATTAAACATTAAAAAATTACCATTTCTGACCATCTGAAGAAAGTTCGACAGGACACGGATCATCGTTCTTCATCAGAAAATTGATTTTTTGGACTGTAGAAAAATTGATTCAAAATGTCATTTGGATTGTGCCTCATGTTGAATAACTTCTTTTTAAGCCTCAATGTGACCAAAATTGCCATTTTTACAGACTTTTTCTCCTACTCAGAAGCTTCTATTTCTACCAATTTCAGGAATTTAAAATGACTCTAAACACACTGATTTTAGTTCCAAGAGTTCTAATTCACATGCAATAGTCATTTACAGTCAAAAAAGTTAAACATAAAAAATGATCATTTCTGACCATCTGGAGAAAGTTTGACATGTCACGGGTCATCGTCTTTCATCAGAAAACTGTTTTTTTGGACTGTAGAAAAATTGATTCAAAATGTCATTTGGATTGTGCCTCATGTTGAATAACTACTTTTTAAAGCCTCAATGTGACCAAAATTGCCATTTTTACAGACTTTTTCTCCTACTCAGAAGCTTCTATTTCAACCAATTTCAGGTATTAAAATGACTCTAAACACACTTATTTTAGTCCCAAGAGTGATAATTCACATTCAACAGTCATTTACAGTCAAAAAATTAAACATGAAAAAATTACCATTTCTGACCATCTGGACAATGTTCGACAGGTCACGGGTCATCGTTTTTCATCAGAAAACTGTTTTTTTGGACTGTAGAAAAATTGATTCAAAATGTCATTTGGATTGTGCCTCATGTTGAATAACTACTTTTTAAAGCCTCAAAGTGACCAATATTGCCATTTTAACATACTTTTTCTCCTACTCAGAAGCTTCTATTTCGACCAATTTCAGGCATTAAAATGACTTTAAACACACTTATTTTAGTTCCAAGAGATCTAATTCACATGCAATAGTCATTTACAGTCAAAAAAATTAAACATTAAAAAATTACCATTTCTGACCATCTGGAGAAAGTTCGATAGGTCTGGGGGTCTTCGTTTTTCATCAGAATATTGATTTTTTGGACTCTAGAAAAATTCATTCAAAATGTCATTTGGATTGTGCCTCATGTTGAATAACTACTTTTTAAAGCCTCAATGTGACCAAAATTGCCATTTTTACAGACTTTTTCTCCTACTCAGAAGCTTCTATTTCGACCAATTTCAGGCATTAAAATGACTCTAACTCACTTAATTCAGTTCCAAAAGTGATAATTCACAAGCAATAGTCATTTACAGTCAAAAAAATAAACATTAAAAAATTACCATTTCTGACCATCTGGAGACAGTTCGACAGGACACGGATCATCGTTCTTCATCAGAAAATTGATTTTTTGGACTGTAGAAAAATTGATTCAAAATGTCATTTGGATTGTGCCTCATGTTGAATAACTTCTTTTTAAGCCTCAATGTGACCAAAATTGCCATTTTTACAGACTTTTTCTCCTACTCAGAAGCTTCTATTTCTACCAATTTCAGGAATTTAAAATGACTCTAAACACACTGATTTTAGTTCCAAGAGTTCTAATTCACATGCAATAGTCATTTACAGTCAAAAAACTTAAACATAAAAAATGATCATTTCTGACCATCTGGAGAAAGTTTGACATGTCACGGGTCATCGTCTTTCATCAGAAAACTGTTTTTTTGGACTGTAAAAAAATTGATTCAAAATGTCATTTGGATTGTGCCTCATGTTGAATAACTACTTTTTAAAGCCTCAATGTGACCAAAATTGCCATTTTTACAGACTTTTTCTCCTACTCAGAAGCTTCTATTTCAACCAATTTCAGGTATTAAAATGACTCTAAACACACTTATTTTAGTCCCAAGAGTGATAATTCACATTCAACAGTCATTTACAGTCAAAAAATTAAACATTAAAAAATTACCATTTCTGACCATCTGGAGACAGTTCGACAGGTCACGGGTCATCGTTTTTCATCAGAAAATTGATTTTTTGGACTGTAGAAAAATTGTTCCAAAATGTCATTTAGATTGTGCCTCATGTTGAATAACTACTTTTTAAAGCCTCAATGTGACCAAAATTGCCATTTTTACAGACTTTTTCTCCTACTCAGAAGCTTCTATTTCGACCAATTTCAGGCATTAAAATGACTTGAAACTCACTTAATTTAGTTCCAAAAGTGATAATTCACAAGCAATAGTCATTTACAGTCAAAAAATTAAACATTAAAAAATTACCATTTCTGACCATCTGGAGACAGTTCGACAAGTCATGGGTCATCGTTTTTCATCAGAAAATTGATTTTTTGGACTGTAGAAAAATTGATTCAAAATGTCATTTGGATTGTGCCTCATGTTGAATAACTACTTTTTAAAGCCTCAATGTGACCAAAATTGCCATTTTTACAGACTTTTTCTCCTACTCAGAAGCTTCTATTTCGACCAATTTCAGGCATTAAAATGACTCTAACTCACTTAATTCAGTTCCAAAAGTGATAATTCACAAGCAATAGTCATTTACAGTCAAAAAAATAAACATTAAAAAATTACCATTTCCGACCATCTGGAGACAGTTCGACAGGACACGGATCATCGTTCTTCATCAGAAAATTGATTTTTTGGACTGTAGAAAAATTGATTCAAAATGTCATTTGGATTGTGCCTCATGTTGAATAACTACTTTTTAAAGCCTCAAAGTGACCAATATTGCCATTTTAACATACTTTTTCTCCTACTCAGAAGCTTCTATTTCGACCAATTTCAGGCATTAAAATGACTTTAAACACACTTATTTTAGTTCCAAGAGATCTAATTCACATGCAATAGTCATTTACAGTCAAAAAAATTAAACATTAAAAAATTACCATTTCTGACCATCTGGAGAAAGTTCGATAGGTCTGGGGGTCTTCGTTTTTCATCAGAATATTGATTTTTTGGACTCTAGAAAAATTCATTCAAAATGTCATTTGGATTGTGCCTCATGTTGAATAACTACTTTTTAAAGCCTTAATGTGACCAAAATTGCCATTTTTACAGACTTTTTCTCCTACTCAGAAGCTTTTATTTCGACCAATTTCAGGCATTAAAATGACTCTAAACTCACTTAATTTAGTTCCAAAAGTGATAATTCACAAGCAATAGTCATTTACAGTAAAAAAATTAAACATTAAAAAATTACCATTTCTGACCATCTGGAGACAGTTCGACAGGTCACGGGTCATCGTTTTTCATCAGAAAATTGATTTTTTGGACAGTAGAAAATTGATTCAAAATGTCATTTGGACTGTGCCTCATGTTGAATAACAACTTTTTAAAGCCTCAATGTGACCAAAATTGCCATTTTTACAGACTTTTTATCCTACTCAGAAGCTTCTTTTTCGACCAATTTCAGGCATTAAAATGACTCTAAACTCACTTAATTTAGATCCAAAAGTGATAATTCACAAGCATCAGTCATTTACAGTCAAAAAAATAAACATTACAAAATTACCATTTCTGACCATCTGGAGACAGTTCGACAGGTCACGGGTCATCGTTTTTCATCAGAAAATGGATTTTTTGGA
The DNA here is from genome assembly GCF_964204655.1 of Triturus cristatus. Lineage (NCBI taxonomy): Eukaryota > Metazoa > Chordata > Amphibia > Caudata > Salamandridae > Triturus > Triturus cristatus. The sequence continues at coordinate 823,889,935 of NC_140591.1, forward strand.
CTGTAGAAAAATTGATTCAAAATGTCATTTGGATTGTGCCTCATGTTGAATAACTACTTTTTAAAGCCTCAATGTGACCAAAATTGCCATTTTTACAGACTTTTTATCCTACTCAGAAGCTTCTATTTCGACCAATTTCAGACATTAAAATGACTCTAAACTCACTTAATTTAGTTCCAAAAGTGATAATTCACAAGCAATAGTCAATTACAGTCAAAAAATTAAACATTAAAAAAATCCCCATTTCTGACCATCTGGAGACAGTTCGACAGGTCACGGGTCATCGTTTTTCATCAGAAAATGGATTTTTTGGACTGTAGAAAAATTGTTCTAAAATGTCATTTAGATTGGGCCTCATGTTGGATAACTACTTTTTAAAGCCTCAATGTGACCAAAATTGCCATTTTTACAGACTTTTTCTCCTACTCAGAAGCTTCTATTTCGATCAATTTCAGGCATTAAAATGACTCTAAACTCACCTAATTTAGTTCCAAAAGTGATAATTCACGAGCAATAGTCATTTACAGTCAAAAAATTAAACATTAAAAAATTATCATTTCTGACCATCTGGAGACAGTTCGACAGGTCACGGGTCATCGTTTTTCATCAGAAAATTGATTTTTTGGACTGTAGAAAAATGTATTCAAAATATCATTTGGATTGTGCCTCATGTTGAATAACTACTTTTTAAAGCCTCAATGTGACCAAAATTGCCATTTTTACAGACTTTTTCTCCCACTCAGAAGCTTCTATTTCGACCAATTTCAGGCATTAAAATGACTCCAAACTCACTTAATTTAGTTCCAAAAGTGATAATTCACAAGCAATAGTCATTTACAGTCAAAAAATTAAACATTAAAAAATTACCATTTCTGACCATCTGGAGACAGTTCGACAAGTCACGGCTCATCGTTTTTCATCAGAAAATTGATTTTTCGGACTGTAGAAAATTGATTCAAAATGTCATTTGGATTGTGCCTCATGTTGAATAACTACTTTTTAAAGCCTCAATGTGACCAAAATTGCCATTTTTACAGACTTTTTCTCCTACTCAGAAGCTTCTATTTCGACCAATTTCAGGCATCAAAATGACTCTAAACTCACTTAATTTAGTTCCAAAAGTGATAATTCACAAGCAATAGTCATTTACAGTCAAAGAATTAAACATTAAAAAATTACCATTTCTGACCATCTGGAGACAGATAACTACTTTTTAAAGCCTCAATTTGACCAAAATTGCCATTTTTACAGACTTTTTATCCTACTCAGAAGCTTCTATTTCGACCAATTTCAGGCATTAAAAAGACTCTAAACTCACTTAATTTAGTTCCAAAAGTGATAATTCACGAACAATAGTCATTTACAGTCAAAAAATTAAACTTAAAAAAATTACCATTTCTGACCATCTGGAGACAGTTCGACAGGTCACGGGTCATCGTCTTTCATCAGAAAACTGTTTTTTTGGACTGTAGAAAAATTGATTCAAAATGTCATTTGGATTGTGCCTCATGTTGAATAACTACTTTTTAAAGCCTTAATGTGACCAAAGTTGCCATTTTTACAGACTTTTTCTCCTACTCAGAAGCTTATATTTCAACCAATTTCAGGTATTAAAATGACTCTAAACGCACTTATTTTAGTCCCAAGAGTGATAATTCACATTCAACAGTCATTTACAGTCAAAAAATTAAACATGAAAAATTTACCATTTCTGACCATCTGGACAATGTTCGACAGGTCACGGGTCATCGTTTTTCATCAGAAAACTGTTTTTTTGGACTGTAGAAAAATTGATTCAAAATGTCATTTGGATTGTGCCTCATGTTGAATAACTACTTTTTAAAGCCTCAAAGTGACCAATATTGCCATTTTAACATACTTTTTCTCCTACTCAGAAGCTTCTATTTCGACCAATTTCAGGCATTAAAATGACTTTAAACACACTTATTTTAGTTCCAAGAGATCTAATTCACATGCAATAGTCATTTACAGTCAAAAAAATTAAACATTAAAAAATTACCATTTCTGACCATCTGGAGAAAGTTCGATAGGTCTGGGGGTCTTCGTTTTTCATCAGAAAATGGATTTTTTGGACTGTAGAAAAATTGTTCCAAAATGTCATTTAGATTGGGCCTCATGTTGGATAACTACTTTTTAAAGCCTCAATGTGACCAAAATTGCCATTTTTACAGACTTTTTATCCTACTCAGAAGCTTCTTTTTCGAACATTTCAGGCATTAAAATGACTCTAAACTCACTTAATTTAGTTCCAAAAGTGATAATTCACAAGCAATAGTCATTTACAGTAAAAAAATTAAACATTAAAAAATTATCATTTCTGACCATCTGGAGACAGTTCGACAGGTCACGGGTCATCGTTTTTCATCAGAAAATTGATTTTTTGGACAGTAGAAAATTGATTCAAAATGTCATTTGGACTGTGCCTCATGTTGAATAACAACTTTTTAAAGCCTCAATGTGACCAAAATTGCCATTTTTACAGACTTTTTATCCTACTCAGAAGCTTCTTTTTCGACCAATTTCAGGCATTAAAATGACTCTAAACTCACTTAATTTAGATCCAAAAGTGATAATTCACAAGCAATAGTCATTTACAGTCAAAAAAATAAACATTACAAAATTACCATTTCTGACCATCTGGAGACAGTTCGACAGGTCACGGGTCATCGTTTTTCATCAGAAAATGGATTTTTTGGACTGCAGAAAAATTGATTCAAAATGTCATTTGGATTGTGCCTCATGTTGAATAACTACTTTTTAAAGCCTCAATGTGACCAAAATTGCCATTTTTACAGACTTTTTATCCTACTCAGAAGCTTCTATTTCGACCAATTTCAGACATTAAAATGACTCTAAACTCACTTAATTTAGTTCCAAAAGTGATAATTCACAAGCAATAGTCAATTACAGTCAAAAAATTAAACATTAAAAAAATCCCCATTTCTGACCATCTGGAGACAGTTCGACAGGTCACGGGTCATCGTTTTTCATCAGAAAATGGATTTTTTGGACTGTAGAAAAATTGTTCTAAAATGTCATTTAGATTGGGCCTCATGTTGGATAACTACTTTTTAAAGCCTCAATGTGACCAAAATTGCCATTTTTACAGACTTTTTCTCCTACTCAGAAGCTTCTATTTCGATCAATTTCAGGCATTAAAATGACTCTGAACTCACCTAATTTAGTTCCAAAAGTGATAATTCACAAGCAATAGTCATTTACAGTCAAAAAATTAAACATTAAAAAATTACCATTTCTGACCATCTGGAGACAGTTCGACAAGTCACGGGTCATCGTTTTTCATCAGAAAATTGATTTTTCGGACTGTAGAAAATTGATTCAAAATGTCATTTGGATTGTGCCTCATGTTGAATAACTACTTTTTAAAGCCTCAATGTGACCAAAATTGCCATTTTTACAGACTTTTTCTCCTACTCAGAAGCTTCTATTTCGACCAATTTCAGGCATCAAAATGACTCTAAACTCACTTAATTTAGTTCCAAAAGTGATAATTCACAAGCAATAGTCATTTACAGTCAAATAATTAAACATTAAAAAATTACCATTTCTGACCATCTGAAGAAAGTTCGACAGGACACGGATCATCGTTCTTCATCAGAAAATTGATTTTTTGGACTGTAGAAAAATTGATTCAAAATGTCATTTGGATTGTGCCTCATGTTGAATAACTTCTTTTTAAGCCTCAATGTGACCAAAATTGCCATTTTTACAGACTTTTTCTCCTACTCAGAAGCTTCTATTTCAACCAATTTCAGGTATTAAAATGACTCTAAACACACTTATTTTAGTCCCAAGAGTGATAATTCACATTCAACAGTCATTTACAGTCAAAAAATTAAACATGAAAAAATTACCATTTCTGACCATCTGGACAATGTTCGACAGGTCACGGGTCATCGTTTTTCATCAGAAAACAGTTTTTTTGGACTGTAGAAAAATTGATTCAAAATGTCATTTGGATTGTGCCTCATGTTGAATAACTACTTTTTAAAGCCTCAAAGTGACCAATATTGCCATTTTAACATACTTTTTCTCCTACTCAGAAGCTTCTATTTCGACCAATTTCAGGCATTAAAATGACTTTAAACACACTTATTTTAGTTCCAAGAGATCTAATTCACATGCAATAGTCATTTACAGTCAAAAAAATTAAACATTAAAAAATTACCATTTCTGACCATCTGGAGAAAGTTCGATAGGTCTGGGGGTCTTCGTTTTTCATCAGAAAATTGATTTTTTGGACTGTAGAAAAATTGATTCAAAATATCATTTGGATTGTGCCTCATGTGAATAACTACTTTTTAAAGCCTCAATGTGACCAAAATTGCCATTTTTTCAGACTTTTTCTCCTACTCAGAAGCTTCGATCTCGTCAAATTTCAGTCATTAAAATAACTCTAAACACACTTATTTTTGTCCCAAGAGTTCTAATTCACATGCAGTAGTCATTTCCAGTCAAATAATTAAACATTAAAAAATTACCATTTCTGACCATCTGAAGAAAGTTCGACAGGACACGGATCATCGTTCTTCATCAGAAAATTGATTTTTTGGACTGTAGAAAAATTGATTCAAAATGTCATTTGGATTGTGCCTCATGTTGAATAACTTCTTTTTAAGCCTCAATGTGACCAAAATTGCCATTTTTACAGACTTTTTCTCCTACTCAGAAGCTTCTATTTCTACCAATTTCAGGAATTTAAAATGACTCTAAACACACTGATTTTAGTTCCAAGAGTTCTAATTCACATGCAAGAGTCATTTACAGTCAAAAAACTTAAACATAAAAAATGATCATTTCTGACCATCTGGAGAAAGTTTGACATGTCACGGGTCATCGTCTTTCATCAGAAAACTGTTTTTTTGGACTGTAGAAAAATTGATTCAAAATGTCATTTGGATTGTGCCTCATGTTGAATAACTACTTTTTAAAGCCTCAATGTGACCAAAATTGCCATTTTTACAGACTTTTTCTCCTACTCAGAAGCTTCTATTTCAACCAATTTCAGGTATTAAAATGACTCTAAACACACTTATTTTAGTCCCAAGAGTGATAATTCACATTCAACAGTCATTTACAGTCAAAAAATTAAACATGAAAAAATTACCATTTCTGACCATCTGGACAATGTTCGACAGGTCACGGGTCATCGTTTTTCATCAGAAAACTGTTTTTTTGGACTGTAGAAAAATTGATTCAAAATGTCATTTGGATTGTGCCTCATGTTGAATAACTACTTTTTAAAGCCTCAAAGTGACCAATATTGCCATTTTAACATACTTTTTCTCCTACTCAGAAGCTTCTATTTCGACCAATTTCAGGCATTAAAATGACTTTAAACACACTTATTTTAGTTCCAAGAGATCTAATTCACATGCAATAGTCATTTACAGTCAAAAAAATTAAACATTAAAAAATTACCATTTCTGACCATCTGGAGAAAGTTCGATAGGTCTGGGGGTCTTCGTTTTTCATCAGAATATTGATTTTTTGGACTCTAGAAAAATTCATTCAAAATGTCATTTGGATTGTGCCTCATGTTGAATAACTACTTTTTAAAGCCTCAATGTGACCAAAATTGCCATTTTTACAGACTTTTTCTCCTACTCAGAAGCTTCTATTTCGACCAATTTCAGGCATTAAAATGACTCTAACTCACTTAATTCAGTTCCAAAAGTGATAATTCACAAGCAATAGTCATTTACAGTCAAAAAAATAAACATTAAAAAATTACCATTTCTGACCATCTGGAGACAGTTCGACAGGACACGGATCATCGTTCTTCATCAGAAAATTGATTTTTTGGACTGTAGAAAAATTGATTCAAAATGTCATTTGGATTGTCCCTCATGTTGAATAACTTCTTTTTAAGCCTCAATGTGACCAAAATTGCCATTTTTACAGACTTTTTCTCCTACTCAGAAGCTTCTATTTCTACCAATTTCAGGAATTTAAAATGACTCTAATCACACTGATTTTAGTTCCAAGAGTTCTAATTCACATGCAATAGTCATTTACAGTCAAAGAATTAAACATTAAAAAATTACCATTTCTGACCATCTGGAGACAGATAACTACTTTTTAAAGCCTCAATTTGACCAAAATTGCCATTTTTACAGACTTTTTATCCTACTCAGAAGCTTCTATTTCGACCAATTTCAGGCATTAAAAAGACTCTAAACTCACTTAATTTAGTTCCAAAAGTGATAATTCACGAACAATAGTCATTTACAGTCAAAAAATTAAACTTAAAAAAATTACCATTTCTGACCATCTGGAGACAGTTCGACAGGTCACGGGTCATCGTTTTTCATCAGAAAATTGATTTTTTGGACTGTAGAAAAATTGATTCAAAATATCATTTGGATTGTGCCTCATGTGAATAACTACTTTTTAAAGCCTCAATGTGACCAAAATTGCCATTTTTTCAGACTTTTTCTCCTACTCAGAAGCTTCGATCTCGTCAAATTTCAGTCATTAAAATAACTCTAAACACACTTATTTTTGTCCAAAGAGTTCTAATTCACATGCAGTAGTCATTTCCAGTCAAATAATTAAACATTAAAAAATTACCATTTCTGACCATCTGAAGAAAGTTCGACAGGACACGGATCATCGTTCTTCGTCAGAAAATTGATTTTTTGGACTGTAGAAAAATTGATTCAAAATGTCATTTGGAGTGTGCCTCATGTTGAATAACTACTTTTTAAAGCCTCAATGTGACCAAAATTGCCATTTTTACAGACTTTTTATCCTACTCAGAAGCTTCTATTTCGACCAATTTCAGACATTAAAATGACTCTAAACTCACTTAATTTAGTTCCAAAAGTGATAATTCACAAGCAATAGTCAATTACAGTCAAAAAATTAAACATTAAAAAAATCCCCATTTCTGACCACCTGGAGACAGTTCGACAGGTCACGGGTCATCGTTTTTCATCAGAAAATTGATTTTTTGGACTGTAGAAAAATTGATTCAAAATATTATTTGGATTGTGCCTCAGGTTGAATAACTACTTTTTAAAGCCTCAATGTGACCAAAATTGCCATTTTTACAGACTTTTTCTCCCACTCAGAAGCTTCTATTTCGACCTAATTCAGGTATTAAAATGACTCTAAACTCACTTAATTTAGTTCCAAAAGTGATAATTCACAAGCAATAGTCATTTACAGTCAAAAAATTACCATTTCTGACCATCTGGAGACAGTTCGACAGGTCACGGGTCATCGTTTTTCATCAGAAAATGGATTTTTTGGACTGTAGAAAAATTGTTCCAAAATGTCATTTAGATTGGGCCTCATGTTGGATAACTACTTTTTAAAGCCTCAATGTGACCAAAATTGCCATTTTTACAGACTTTTTCTCCTACTCAGAAGCTTCTATTTCGATCAATTTCAGGCATTAAAATGACTCTAAACTCACCTAATTTAGTTCCAAAAGTGATAATTCACGAGCAATAGTCATTTACAGTCAAAAAATTAAACATTAAAAAATTATCATTTCTGACCATCTGGAGACAGTTCGACAGGTCACGGGTCATCGTTTTTCATCAGAAAATTGATTTTTTGGACTGTAGAATAATTGATTCAAAATATCATTTGGATTGTGCCTCATGTTGAATAACTACTTTTTAAAGCCTCAATGTGACCAAAATTGCCATTTTTACAGACTTTTTCTCCCACTCAGAAGCTTCTATTTCGACCAATTTCAGGCATTAAAATGACTCTAAACTCACTTAATTTAGTTCCAAAAGTGATAATTCACAAGCAATAGTCATTTACAGTCAAAAAATTAAACATTAAAAAATTACCATTTCTGACCATCTGGAGACAGTTCGACAAGTCACGGGTCATCGTTTTTCATCAGAAAATTGATTTTTCGGACTGTAGAAAATTGATTCAAAATGTCATTTGAATTGTGCCTCATGTTGAATAACTACTTTTTAAAGCCTCAATGTGACCAAAATTGCCATTTTTACAGACTTTTTCTCCTACTCAGAAGCTTCTATTTCGACCAATTTCAGGCATCAAAATGACTCTAAACTCACTTAATTTAGTTCCAAAAGTGATAATTCACAAGCAATAGTCATTTACAGTCAAAGAATTAAACATTAAAAAATTACCATTTCTGACCATCTGGAGACAGATAACTACTTTTTAAAGCCTCAATTTGACCAAAATTGCCATTTTTACAGACTTCTTATCCTACTCAGAAGCTTCTATTTTGACCAATTTCAGGCATTAAAAAGACTCTAAACTCACTTAATTTAGTTCCAAAAGTGATAATTCACAAGCAATAGTCATTTACAGTCAAAAAATTAAACTTAAAAAAATTACCATTTCTGACCATCTGGAGACAGTTCGACAGGTCACGGGTCATCGTTTTTCATCAGAAAATTGATTTTTTGGACTGTAGAAAAATTGATTCAAAATATCATTTGGATTGTGCCTCATGTGAATAACTACTTTTTAAAGCCTCAATGTGACCAAAATTGCCATTTTTTCAGACTTTTTCTCCTACTCAGAAGCTTCGATCTCGTCAAATTTCAGTCATTAAAATAACTCTAAACACACTTATTTTTGTCCCAAGAGTTCTAATTCACATGCAGTAGTCATTTCCAGTCAAATAATTAAACATTAAAAAATTACCATTTCTGACCATCTGAAGAAAGTTCGACAGGACACGGATCATCGTTCTTCATCAGAAAATTGATTTTTTGGACTGTAGAAAAATTGATTCAAAATGTCATTTGGATTGTGCCTCATGTTGAATAACTTCTTTTTAAGCCTCAATGTGACCAAAATTGCCATTTTTACAGACTTTTTCTCCTACTCAGAAGCTTCTATTTCTACCAATTTCAGGAATTTAAAATGACTCTAAACACACTGATTTTAGTTCCAAGAGTTCTAATTCACATGCAAGAGTCATTTACAGTCAAAAAACTTAAACATAAAAAATGATCATTTCTGACCATCTGGAGAAAGTTTGACATGTCACGGGTCATCGTCTTTCATCAGAAAACAGTTTTTTGGACTGTAGAAAAATTGATTCAAAATGTCATTAGGATTGTGCCTCATGTTGAATAACTACTTTTTAAAGCCTCAATGTGACCAAAATTGCCATTTTTACAGACTTTTTATCCTACTCAGAAGCTTCTATTTCGACCAATTTCAGACATTAAAATGACTCTAAACTCACTTAATTTAGTTCCAAAAGTGATAATTCACATGCAATAGTCATTTACAGTCAAAAAAATTAAACATTAAAAAATTACCATTTCTGACCATCTGGAGAAAGTTCGATAGGTCTGGGGGTCTTCGTTTTTCATCAGAAAATTGATTTTTTGGACTGTAGAAAAATTGATTCAAAATATCATTTGGATTGTGCCTCATGTGAATAACTACTTTTTAAAGCCTCAATGTGACCAAAATTGCCATTTTTTCAGACTTTTTCTCCTACTCAGAAGCTTCGATCTCGTCAAATTTCAGTCATTAAAATAACTCTAAACACACTTATTTTTGTCCCAAGAGTTCTAATTCACATGCAGTAGTCATTTCCAGTCAAATAATTAAACATTAAAAAATTACCATTTCTGACCATCTGAAGAAAGTTCGACAGGACACGGATCATCGTTCTTCATCAGAAAATTGATTTTTTGGACTGTAGAAAAATTGATTCAAAATGTCATTTGGATTGTGCCTCATGTTGAATAACTTCTTTTTAAGCCTCAATTTGACCAAAATTGCCATTTTTACAGACTTTTTCTCCTACTCAGAAGCTTCTATTTCAACCAATTTCAGGTATTAAAATGACTCTAAACACACTTATTTTAGTCCCAAGAGTGATAATTCACATTCAACAGTCATTTACAGTCAAAAAATTAAACATGAAAAAATTACCATTTCTGACCATCTGGACAATGTTCGACAGGTCACGGGTCATCGTTTTTCATCAGAAAACTGTTTTTTTGGACTGTAGAAAAATTGATTCAAAATATCATTTGGATTGTGCCTCATGTTGAATAACTACTTTTTAAAGCCTCAAAGTGACCAATATTGCCATTTTAACATACTTTTTCTCCTACTCAGAAGCTTCTATTTCGACCAATTTCAGGCATTAAAATGACTTTAAACACACTTATTTTAGTTCCAAGAGATCTAATTCACATGCAATAGTCATTTACAGTCAAAAAAATTAAACATTAAAAAATTACCATTTCTGACCATCTGGAGAAAGTTCGATAGGTCTGGGGGTCTTCGTTTTTCATCAGAAAATTGATTTTTTGGACTGTAGAAAAATTGATTCAAAATATCATTTGGATTGTGCCTCATGTGAATAACTACTTTTTAAAGCCTCAATGTGACCAAAATTGCCATTTTTTCAGACTTTTTCTCCTACTCAGAAGCTTCGATCTCGTCAAATTTCAGTCATGAAAATAACTCTAAACACACTTATTTTTGTCCCAAGAGTTCTAATTCACATGCAGTAGTCATTTCCAGTCAAATAATTAAACATTAAAAAATTACCATTTCTGACCATCTGAAGAAAGTTCGACAGGACACGGATCATCGTTCTTCATCAGAAAATTGATTTTTTGGACTGTAGAAAAATTGATTCAAAATGTCATTTGGATTGTGCCTCATGTTGAATAACTTCTTTTTAAGCCTCAATGTGACCAAAATTGCCATTTTTACAGACTTTTTCTCCTACTCAGAAGCTTCTATTTCTACCAATTTCAGGAATTTAAAATGACTCTAAACACACTGATTTTAGTTCCAAGAGTTCTAATTCACATGCAAGAGTCATTTACAGTCAAAAAACTTAAACATAAAAAATGATCATTTCTGACCATCTGGAGAAAGTTTGACATGTCACGGGTCATCGTCTTTCATCAGAAAACTGTTTTTTTGGACTGTAGAAAAATTGATTCAAAATGTCATTTGGATTGTGCCTCATGTTGAATAACTACTTTTTAAAGCCTCAATGTGACAAAAATTGCCATTTTTACAGACTTTTTCTCCTACTCAGAAGCTTCTATTTCAACCAATTTCAGGTATTAAAATGACTCTAAACACACTTATTTTAGTCCCAAGAGTGATAATTCACATTCAACAGTCATTTACAGTCAAAAAATTAAACATGAAAAAATTACCATTTCTGACCATCTGGACAATGTTCGACAGGTCACGGGTCATCGTTTTTCATCAGAAAACTGTTTTTTTGGACTGTAGAAAAATTGATTCAAAATGTCATTTGGATTGTGCCTCATGTTGAATAACTACTTTTTAAAGCCTCAAAGTGACCAATATTGCCATTTTAACATACTTTTTCTCCTACTCAGAAGCTTCTATTTCGACCATTTTCAGGCATTAAAATGACTTTAAACACACTTATTTTAGTTCCAAGAGATCTAATTCACATGCAATAGTCATTTACAGTCAAAAAAATTAAACATTAAAAAATTACCATTTCTGACCATCTGGAGAAAGTTCGATAGGTCTGGGGGTCTTCGTTTTTCATCAGAATATTGATTTTTTGGACTCTAGAAAAATTCATTCAAAATGTCATTTGGATTGTGCCTCATGTTGAATAACTACTTTTTAAAGCCTCAATGTGACCAAAATTGCCATTTTTACAGACTTTTTCTCCTACTCAGAAGCTTCTATTTCGACCAATTTCAGGCATTAAAATGACTCTAACTCACTTAATTCAGTTCCAAAAGTGATAATTCATAAGCAATAGTCATTTACAGTCAAAAAAATAAACATTAAAAAATTACCATTTCTGACCATCTGGAGACAGTTCGACAGGACACGGATCATCGTTCTTCATCAGAAAATTGATTTTTTGGACTGTAGAAAAATTGATTCAAAATGTCATTTGGATTGTCCCTCATGTTGAATAACTTCTTTTTAAGCCTCAATGTGACCAAAATTGCCATTTTTACAGACTTTTTCTCCTACTCAGAAGCTTCTATTTCTACCAATTTCAGGAATTTAAAATGACTCTAATCACACTGATTTTAGTTCCAAGAGTTCTAATTCACATGCAATAGTCATTTACAGTCAAAAAACTTAAACATAAAAAAAATGATCATTTCTGACCATCTGGAGAAAGTTTGACATGTGACGGGTCATCGTTTTTCATCAGAAAACTGTTTTTTTGGACTGTAGAAAAATTGATTCAAAATGTCATTTGGATTGTGCCTCATGTTGAATAACTACTTTTTAAAGCCTCAATGTGACCAAAATTGCCATTTTTACAGACTTTTTCTCCTACTCAGAAGCTTCTATTTCAACCAATTTCAGGTATTAAAATGACTCTAAACACACTTATTTTAGTCCCAAGAGTGATAATTCACATTCAACAGTCATTTACAGTCAAAAAATTAAACATGAAAAAATTACCATTTCTGACCATCTGGACAATGTTCGACAGGTCACGGGTCATCGTTTTTCATCAGAAAACTGTTTTTTTGGACTGTAGAAAAATTGATTCAAAATGTCATTTGGATTGTGCCTCATGTTGAATAACTACTTTTTAAAGCCTCAAAGTGACCAATATTGCCATTTTAACATACTTTTTCTCCTACTCAGAAGCTTCTATTTCGACCAACTTCAGGCATTAAAATGACTTTAAACACACTTATTTTAGTTCCAAGAGATCTAATTCACATGCAATAGTCATTTACAGTCAAAAAAATTAAACATTAAAAAATTACCATTTCTGACCATCTGGAGAAAGTTCGATAGGTCTGGGGGTCTTCGTTTTTCATCAGAAAATTGATTTTTTGGACTGTAGAAAAATTGATTCAAAATGTCATTTGGATTGTGCCTCATGTTGAATAACTTCTTTTTAAGCCTCAATGTGACCAAAATTGCCATTTTTACAGACTTTTTCTCCTACTCAGAAGCTTCTATTTCTACCAATTTCAGGAATTTAAAATGACTCTAAACACACTGATTTTAGTTCCAAGAGTTCTAATTCACATGCAAGAGTCATTTACAGTCAAAAAACTTAAACATAAAAAATGATCATTTCTGACCATCTGGAGAAAGTTTGACATGTCACGGGTCATCGTCTTTCATCAGAAAACTGTTTTTTGGACTGTAGAAAAATTGATTCAAAATGTCATTTGGATTGTGCCTCATGTTGAATAACTACTTTTTAAAGCCTCAATGTGACCAAAATTGCCATTTTTACAGACTTTTTCTCCTACTCAGAAGCTTCTATTTCAACCAATTTCAGGTATTAAAATGACTCTAAACACACTTATTTTAGTCCCAAGAGTGATAATTCACATTCAACAGTCATTTACAGTCAAAAAATTAAACATGAAAAAATTACCATTTCTGACCATCTGGACAATGTTCGACAGGTCACGGGTCATCGTTTTTCATCAGAAAACTGTTTTTTTGGACTGTAGAAAAATTGATTCAAAATGTCATTTGGATTGTGCCTCATGTTGAATAACTACTTTTTAAAGCCTCAAAGTGACCAATATTGCCATTTTAACATACTTTTTCTCCTACTCAGAAGCTTCTATTTCGACCAATTTCAGGCATTAAAATGACTTTAAACACACTTATTTTAGTTCCAAGAGATCTAATTCACATGCAATAGTCATTTACAGTCAAAAAAATTAAACATTAAAAAATTACCATTTCTGACCATCTGGAGAAAGTTCGATAGGTCTGGGGGTCTTCGTTTTTCATCAGAAAATTGATTTTTTGGACTGTAGAAAAATTGATTCAAAATATCATTTGGATTGTGCCTCATGTGAATAACTACTTTTTAAAGCCTCAATGTGACCAAAATTGCCATTTTTTCAGACTTTTTCTCCTACTCAGAAGCTTCGATCTCGTCAAATTTCAGTCATTAAAATAACTCTAAACACACTTATTTTTGTCCCAAGAGTTCTAATTCACATGCAGTAGTCATTTCCAGTCAAATAATTAAACATTAAAAAATTACCATTTCTGACCATCTGAAGAAAGTTCGACAGGACACGGATCATCGTTCTTCATCAGAAAATTGATTTTTTGGACTGTAGAAAAATTGATTCAAAATGTCATTTGGATTGTGCCTCATGTTGAATAACTTCTTTTTAAGCCTCAATGTGACCAAAATTGCCATTTTTACAGACTTTTTCTCCTACTCAGAAGCTTCTATTTCTACCAATTTCAGGAATTTAAAATGACTCTAAACACACTGATTTTAGTTCCAAGAGTTCTAATTCACATGCAAGAGTCATTTACAGTCAAAAAACTTAAACATAAAAAATGATCATTTCTGACCATCTGGAGAAAGTTTGACATGTCACGGGTCATCGTCTTTCATCAGAAAACTGTTTTTTTGGACTGTAGAAAAATTGATTCAAAATGTCATTTGGATTGTGCCTCATGTTGAATAACTACTTTTTAAAGCCTCAATGTGACCAAAATTGCCATTTTTACAGACTTTTTCTCCTACTCAGAAGCTTCTATTTCGACCAATTTCAGGCATTAAAATGACTTTAAACACACTTATTTTAGTTCCAAGAGATCTAATTCACATGCAATAGTCATTTACAGTCAAAAAAATTAAACATTAAAAAATTACCATTTCTGACCATCTGGAGAAAGTTCGATAGGTCTGGGGGTCTTCGTTTTTCATCAGAATATTGATTTTTTGGACTCTAGAAAAATTCATTCAAAATGTCATTTGGATTGTGCCTCATGTTGAATAACTACTTTTTAAAGCCTCAATGTGACCAAAATTGCCATTTTTACAGACTTTTTCTCCTACTCAGAAGCTTCTATTTCGACCAATTTCAGGCATTAAAATGACTCTAACTCACTTAATTCAGTTCCAAAAGTGATAATTCATAAGCAATAGTCATTTACAGTCAAAAAAATAAACATTAAAAAATTACCATTTCTGACCATCTGGAGACAGTTCGACAGGACACGGATCATCGTTCTTCATCAGAAAATTGATTTTTTGGACTGTAGAAAAATTGATTCAAAATGTCATTTGGATTGTCCCTCATGTTGAATAACTTCTTTTTAAGTCTCAATGTGACCAAAATTGCCATTTTTACAGACTTTTTCTCCTACTCAGAAGCTTCTATTTCTACCAATTTCAGGAATTTAAAATGACTCTAATCACACTGATTTTAGTTCCAAGAGTTCTAATTCACATGCAATAGTCATTTACAGTCAAAAAATTTAAACATAAAAAAATGATCATTTCTGACCATCTGGAGAAAGTTTGACATGTGACGGGTCATCGTTTTTCATCAGAAAACTTTTTTTTTGGACTGTAGAAAAATTGATTCAAAATGTCATTTGGATTGTGCCTCATGTTGAATAACTACTTTTTAAAGCCTCAATGTGACCAAAATTGCCATTTTTACAGACTTTTTCTCCTACTCAGAAGCTTCTATTTCAACCAATTTCAGGTATTAAAATGACTCTAAACACACTTATTTTAGTCCCAAGAGTGATAATTCACATTCAACAGTCATTTACAGTCAAAAAATTAAACATGAAAAAATTACCATTTCTGACCATCTGGACAATGTTCGACAGGTCACGGGTCATCGTTTTTCATCAGAAAACTGTTTTTTTGGACTGTAGAAAAATTGATTCAAAATGTCATTTGGATTGTGCCTCATGTTGAATAACTACTTTCTAAAGCCTCAAAGTGACCAATATTGCCATTTTAACATACTTTTTCTCCTACTCAGAAGCTTCTATTTCGACCAATTTCAGGCATTAAAATGACTTTAAACACACTTATTTTAGTTCCAAGAGATCTAATTCACATGCAATAGTCATTTACAGTCAAAAAAATTAAACATTAAAAAATTACCATTTCTGACCATCTGGAGAAAGTTCAATAGGTCTGGGGGTCTTCGTTTTTCATCAGAATATTGATTTTTTGGACTCTAGAAAAATTCATTCAAAATGTCATTTGGATTGTGCCTCATGTTGAATAACTACTTTTTAAAGCCTCAATGTGACCAAAATTGCCATTTTTACAGACTTTTTCTCCTACTCAGAAGCTTTTATTTCGACCAATTTCAGGCATTAAAATGACTCTAAACTCACTTAATTTAGTTCCAAAAGTGATAATTCACAAGCAATAGTCATTTACAGTAAAAAAACTTAAACATTAAAAAATTATCATTTCTGACCATCTGGAGACAGTTCGACAGGTCACAGGTCATCGTTTTTCATCAGAAAATTGATTTTTTGGACTGTAGAAAATTGATTCAAAATGTCATTTGGACTGTGCCTCATGTGGAATAACAACTTTTTAAAGCCTCAATGTGACCAAAATTGCCATTTTTACAGACTTTTTATCCTACTCAGAAGCTTCTATTTCGACCAATTTCAGGCATTAAAATGACTCTAAACTCACTTAATTTAGATCCAAAAGTGATAATTCACAAGCAATAGTCATTTACAGTCAAAAAAATAAACATTAAAAAATTACCATTTCTGACCATCTGGAGACAGTTCGACAGGTCACGGGTCATCGCTTTTCATCAGAAAATGGATTTTTTGGACTGTAGAAAAATTGATTCAAAATGTCATTTGGATTGTGCCTCATGTTGAATAACTACTTTTTAAAGCCTCAATGTGACCAAAATTGCCATTTTTACAGACTTTTTATCCTACTCAGAAGCTTCTATTTCGACCAATTTCAGACATTAAAATGACTCTAAACTCACTTAATTTAGTTCCAAAAGTGATAATTCACAAGCAATAGTCATTTACAGTAAAAAAATTACCATTTCTGACCATCTGGAGACAGTTCGACAGGTCACGGGTCATCGTTTTCATCAGAAAATGGATTTTTTGGACTGTAGAAAAATTGTTCCAAAATGTCATTTAGATTGGGCCTCATGTTGGATAACTACTTTTTAAAGCCTCAATGTGACCAAAATTGCCATTTTTACAGACTTTTTCTCCTACTCAGAAGCTTCTATTTCGATCAATTTCAGGCATTAAAATGACTCTAAACTCACTTAATTTAGTTCCAAAAGTGATAATTCACAAGCAATAGTCATTTACAGTCGAAAAATTAAACATTAAAAAATTACCATTTCTGACCATCTGGAGACAGTTCGACAGGTCACAGTTCATCGTTTTTCATCAGAAAATTGATTTTTTGGACTGTAGAAAAATTGATTCAAAATGTCATTTGGATTGTGCCTCATGTTGAATAACTACTTTTTAAAGCCTCAATGTGACCAAAATTGCCATTTTTACAGACTTTTTCTCCTAATCAGAAGCTTCTATTTTGATCAATTTCAGGCATTAAAATGACTCTAAACTCACTTAATTTAGTTCCAAAAGTGATAATTCACGAGCAATAGTCATTTACAGTCAAAAAATTAAACATTAAAAAATTACCATTTCTGACCATCTGGAGACAGTTCGACAGGTCACGGGTCATCGTCTTTCATCAGAAAACTGTTTTTTTGGACTGTAGAAAAATTGATTCAAAATGTCATTTGGATTGTGCCTCATGTTGAATAACTACTTTTTAAAGCCTCAATGTGACCAAAATTGCCATTTTTACAGACTTTTTCTCCTACTCAGAAGCTTCTATTTCAACCAATTTCAGGTATTAAAATGACTCTAAACACACTTATTTTAGTCCCAAGAGTGATAATTCACATTCAACAGTCATTTACAGTCAAAAAATTAAACATGAAAAAATTACCATTTCTGACCATCTGGACAATGTTCGACAGGTCACGGGTCATCGTTTTTCATCAGAAAACTGTTTTTTTGGACTGTAGAAAAATTGATTCAAAATGTCATTTGGATTGTGCCTCATGTTGAATAACTACTTTTTAAAGCCTCAAAGTGACCAATATTGCCATTTTAACATACTTTTTCTCCTACTCAGAAGCTTCTATTTCGACCAATTTCAGGCATTAAAATGACTTTAAACACACTTATTTTAGTTCCAAGAGATCTAATTCACATGCAATAGTCATTTACAGTCAAAAAAATTAAACATTAAAAAATTACCATTTCTGACCATCTGGAGAAAGTTCGATAGGTCTGGGGGTCTTCGTTTTTCATCAGAATATTGATTTTTTGGACTCTAGAAAAATTCATTCAAAATGTCATTTGGATTGTGCCTCATGTTGAATAACTACTTTTTAAAGCCTCAATGTGACCAAAATTGCCATTTTTACAGACTTTTTCTCCTACTCAGAAGCTTCTATTTCGACCAATTTCAGGCATTAAAATGACTCTAACTCACTTAATTCAGTTCCAAAAGTGATAATTCATAAGCAATAGTCATTTACAGTCAAAAAAATAAACATTAAAAAATTACCATTTCTGACCATCTGGAGACAGTTCGACAGGACACGGATCATCGTTCTTCATCAGAAAATTGATTTTTTGGACTGTAGAAAAATTGATTCAAAATGTCATTTGGATTGTCCCTCATGTTGAATAACTTCTTTTTAAGCCTCAATGTGACCAAAATTGCCATTTTTACAGACTTTTTCTCCTACTCAGAAGCTTCTATTTCTACCAATTTCAGGAATTTAAAATGACTCTAATCACACTGATTTTAGTTCCAAGAGTTCTAATTCACATGCAATAGTCATTTACAGTCAAAGAATTAAACATTAAAAAATTACCATTTCTGACCATCTGGAGACAGATAACTACTTTTTAAAGCCTCAATTTGACCAAAATTGCCATTTTTACAGACTTTTTATCCTACTCAGAAGCTTCTATTTCGACCAATTTCAGGCATTAAAAAGACTCTAAACTCACTTAATTTAGTTCCAAAAGTGATAATTCACGAACAATAGTCATTTACAGTCAAAAAATTAAACTTAAAAAAATTACCATTTCTGACCATCTGGAGACAGTTCGACAGGTCACGGGTCATCGTTTTTCATCAGAAAATTGATTTTTTGGACTGTAGAAAAATTGATTCAAAATATCATTTGGATTGTGCCTCATGTGAATAACTACTTTTTAAAGCCTCAATGTGACCAAAATTGCCATTTTTTCAGACTTTTTCTCCTACTCAGAAGCTTCGATCTCGTCAAATTTCAGTCATTAAAATAACTCTAAACACACTTATTTTTGTCCAAAGAGTTCTAATTCACATGCAGTAGTCATTTCCAGTCAAATAATTAAACATTAAAAAATTACCATTTCTGACCATCTGAAGAAAGTTCGACAGGACACGGATCATCGTTCTTCGTCAGAAAATTGATTTTTTGGACTGTAGAAAAATTGATTCAAAATGTCATTTGGAGTGTGCCTCATGTTGAATAACTACTTTTTAAAGCCTCAATGTGACCAAAATTGCCATTTTTACAGACTTTTTATCCTACTCAGAAGCTTCTATTTCGACCAATTTCAGACATTAAAATGACTCTAAACTCACTTAATTTAGTTCCAAAAGTGATAATTCACAAGCAATAGTCAATTACAGTCAAAAAATTAAACATTAAAAAAATCCCCATTTCTGACCACCTGGAGACAGTTCGACAGGTCACGGGTCATCGTTTTTCATCAGAAAATTGATTTTTTGGACTGTAGAAAAATTGATTCAAAATATTATTTGGATTGTGCCTCAGGTTGAATAACTACTTTTTAAAGCCTCAATGTGACCAAAATTGCCATTTTTACAGACTTTTTCTCCCACTCAGAAGCTTCTATTTCGACCTAATTCAGGTATTAAAATGACTCTAAACTCACTTAATTTAGTTCCAAAAGTGATAATTCACAAGCAATAGTCATTTACAGTCAAAAAATTACCATTTCTGACCATCTGGAGACAGTTCGACAGGTCACGGGTCATCGTTTTTCATCAGAAAATGGATTTTTTGGACTGTAGAAAAATTGTTCCAAAATGTCATTTAGATTGGGCCTCATGTTGGATAACTACTTTTTAAAGCCTCAATGTGACCAAAATTGCCATTTTTACAGACTTTTTCTCCTACTCAGAAGCTTCTATTTCGATCAATTTCAGGCATTAAAATGACTCTAAACTCACCTAATTTAGTTCCAAAAGTGATAATTCACGAGCAATAGTCATTTACAGTCAAAAAATTAAACATTAAAAAATTATCATTTCTGACCATCTGGAGACAGTTCGACAGGTCACGGGTCATCGTTTTTCATCAGAAAATTGATTTTTTGGACTGTAGAATAATTGATTCAAAATATCATTTGGATTGTGCCTCATGTTGAATAACTACTTTTTAAAGCCTCAATGTGACCAAAATTGCCATTTTTACAGACTTTTTCTCCCACTCAGAAGCTTCTATTTCGACCAATTTCAGGCATTAAAATGACTCTAAACTCACTTAATTTAGTTCCAAAAGTGATAATTCACAAGCAATAGTCATTTACAGTCAAAAAATTAAACATTAAAAAATTACCATTTCTGACCATCTGGAGACAGTTCGACAAGTCACGGGTCATCGTTTTTCATCAGAAAATTGATTTTTCGGACTGTAGAAAATTGATTCAAAATGTCATTTGAATTGTGCCTCATGTTGAATAACTACTTTTTAAAGCCTCAATGTGACCAAAATTGCCATTTTTACAGACTTTTTCTCCTACTCAGAAGCTTCTATTTCGACCAATTTCAGGCATCAAAATGACTCTAAACTCACTTAATTTAGTTCCAAAAGTGATAATTCACAAGCAATAGTCATTTACAGTCAAAGAATTAAACATTAAAAAATTACCATTTCTGACCATCTGGAGACAGATAACTACTTTTTAAAGCCTCAATTTGACCAAAATTGCCATTTTTACAGACTTCTTATCCTACTCAGAAGCTTCTATTTTGACCAATTTCAGGCATTAAAAAGACTCTAAACTCACTTAATTTAGTTCCAAAAGTGATAATTCACAAGCAATAGTCATTTACAGTCAAAAAATTAAACTTAAAAAAATTACCATTTCTGACCATCTGGAGACAGTTCGACAGGTCACGGGTCATCGTTTTTCATCAGAAAATTGATTTTTTGGACTGTAGAAAAATTGATTCAAAATATCATTTGGATTGTGCCTCATGTGAATAACTACTTTTTAAAGCCTCAATGTGACCAAAATTGCCATTTTTTCAGACTTTTTCTCCTACTCAGAAGCTTCGATCTCGTCAAATTTCAGTCATTAAAATAACTCTAAACACACTTATTTTTGTCCCAAGAGTTCTAATTCACATGCAGTAGTCATTTCCAGTCAAATAATTAAACATTAAAAAATTACCATTTCTGACCATCTGAAGAAAGTTCGACAGGACACGGATCATCGTTCTTCATCAGAAAATTGATTTTTTGGACTGTAGAAAAATTGATTCAAAATGTCATTTGGATTGTGCCTCATGTTGAATAACTTCTTTTTAAGCCTCAATGTGACCAAAATTGCCATTTTTACAGACTTTTTCTCCTACTCAGAAGCTTCTATTTCTACCAATTTCAGGAATTTAAAATGACTCTAAACACACTGATTTTAGTTCCAAGAGTTCTAATTCACATGCAAGAGTCATTTACAGTCAAAAAACTTAAACATAAAAAATGATCATTTCTGACCATCTGGAGAAAGTTTGACATGTCACGGGTCATCGTCTTTCATCAGAAAACAGTTTTTTGGACTGTAGAAAAATTGATTCAAAATGTCATTAGGATTGTGCCTCATGTTGAATAACTACTTTTTAAAGCCTCAATGTGACCAAAATTGCCATTTTTACAGACTTTTTATCCTACTCAGAAGCTTCTATTTCGACCAATTTCAGACATTAAAATGACTCTAAACTCACTTAATTTAGTTCCAAAAGTGATAATTCACATGCAATAGTCATTTACAGTCAAAAAAATTAAACATTAAAAAATTACCATTTCTGACCATCTGGAGAAAGTTCGATAGGTCTGGGGGTCTTCGTTTTTCATCAGAAAATTGATTTTTTGGACTGTAGAAAAATTGATTCAAAATATCATTTGGATTGTGCCTCATGTGAATAACTACTTTTTAAAGCCTCAATGTGACCAAAATTGCCATTTTTTCAGACTTTTTCTCCTACTCAGAAGCTTCGATCTCGTCAAATTTCAGTCATTAAAATAACTCTAAACACACTTATTTTTGTCCCAAGAGTTCTAATTCACATGCAGTAGTCATTTCCAGTCAAATAATTAAACATTAAAAAATTACCATTTCTGACCATCTGAAGAAAGTTCGACAGGACACGGATCATCGTTCTTCATCAGAAAATTGATTTTTTGGACTGTAGAAAAATTGATTCAAAATGTCATTTGGATTGTGCCTCATGTTGAATAACTTCTTTTTAAGCCTCAATGTGACCAAAATTGCCATTTTTACAGACTTTTTCTCCTACTCAGAAGCTTCTATTTCAACCAATTTCAGGTATTAAAATGACTCTAAACACACTTATTTTAGTCCCAAGAGTGATAATTCACATTCAACAGTCATTTACAGTCAAAAAATTAAACATGAAAAAATTACCATTTCTGACCATCTGGACAATGTTCGACAGGTCACGGGTCATCGTTTTTCATCAGAAAACTGTTTTTTTGGACTGTAGAAAAATTGATTCAAAATGTCATTTGGATTGTGCCTCATGTTGAATAACTACTTTTTAAAGCCTCAAAGTGACCAATATTGCCATTTTAACATACTTTTTCTCCTACTCAGAAGCTTCTATTTCGACCAATTTCAGGCATTAAAATGACTTTAAACACACTTATTTTAGTTCCAAGAGATCTAATTCACATGCAATAGTCATTTACAGTCAAAAAAATTAAACATTAAAAAATTACCATTTCTGACCATCTGGAGAAAGTTCGATAGGTCTGGGGGTCTTCGTTTTTCATCAGAAAATTGATTTTTTGGACTGTAGAAAAATTGATTCAAAATATCATTTGGATTGTGCCTCATGTGAATAACTACTTTTTAAAGCCTCAATGTGACCAAAATTGCCATTTTTTCAGACTTTTTCTCCTACTCAGAAGCTTCGATCTCGTCAAATTTCAGTCATGAAAATAACTCTAAACACACTTATTTTTGTCCCAAGAGTTCTAATTCACATGCAGTAGTCATTTCCAGTCAAATAATTAAACATTAAAAAATTACCATTTCTGACCATCTGAAGAAAGTTCGACAGGACACGGATCATCGTTCTTCATCAGAAAATTGATTTTTTGGACTGTAGAAAAATTGATTCAAAATGTCATTTGGATTGTGCCTCATGTTGAATAACTTCTTTTTAAGCCTCAATGTGACCAAAATTGCCATTTTTACAGACTTTTTCTCCTACTCAGAAGCTTCTATTTCTACCAATTTCAGGAATTTAAAATGACTCTAAACACACTGATTTTAGTTCCAAGAGTTCTAATTCACATGCAAGAGTCATTTACAGTCAAAAAACTTAAACATAAAAAATGATCATTTCTGACCATCTGGAGAAAGTTTGACATGTCACGGGTCATCGTCTTTCATCAGAAAACTGTTTTTTTGGACTGTAGAAAAATTGATTCAAAATGTCATTTGGATTGTGCCTCATGTTGAATAACTACTTTTTAAAGCCTCAATGTGACAAAAATTGCCATTTTTACAGACTTTTTCTCCTACTCAGAAGCTTCTATTTCAACCAATTTCAGGTATTAAAATGACTCTAAACACACTTATTTTAGTCCCAAGAGTGATAATTCACATTCAACAGTCATTTACAGTCAAAAAATTAAACATGAAAAAATTACCATTTCTGACCATCTGGACAATGTTCGACAGGTCACGGGTCATCGTTTTTCATCAGAAAACTGTTTTTTTGGACTGTAGAAAAATTGATTCAAAATGTCATTTTGATTGTGCCTCATGTTGAATAACTACTTTTTAAAGCCTCAAAGTGACCAATATTGCCATTTTAACATACTTTTTCTCCTACTCAGAAGCTTCTATTTCGACCATTTTCAGGCATTAAAATGACTTTAAACACACTTATTTTAGTTCCAAGAGATCTAATTCACATGCAATAGTCATTTACAGTCAAAAAAATTAAACATTAAAAAATTACCATTTCTGACCATCTGGAGAAAGTTCGATAGGTCTGGGGGTCTTCGTTTTTCATCAGAATATTGATTTTTTGGACTCTAGAAAAATTCATTCAAAATGTCATTTGGATTGTGCCTCATGTTGAATAACTACTTTTTAAAGCCTCAATGTGACCAAAATTGCCATTTTTACAGACTTTTTCTCCTACTCAGAAGCTTCTATTTCGACCAATTTCAGGCATTAAAATGACTCTAACTCACTTAATTCAGTTCCAAAAGTGATAATTCATAAGCAATAGTCATTTACAGTCAAAAAAATAAACATTAAAAAATTACCATTTCTGACCATCTGGAGACAGTTCGACAGGACACGGATCATCGTTCTTCATCAGAAAATTGATTTTTTGGACTGTAGAAAAATTGATTCAAAATGTCATTTGGATTGTCCCTCATGTTGAATAACTTCTTTTTAAGCCTCAATGTGACCAAAATTGCCATTTTTACAGACTTTTTCTCCTACTCAGAAGCTTCTATTTCTACCAATTTCAGGAATTTAAAATGACTCTAATCACACTGATTTTAGTTCCAAGAGTTCTAATTCACATGCAATAGTCATTTACAGTCAAAAAACTTAAACATAAAAAAAATGATCATTTCTGACCATCTGGAGAAAGTTTGACATGTGACGGGTCATCGTTTTTCATCAGAAAACTGTTTTTTTGGACTGTAGAAAAATTGATTCAAAATGTCATTTGGATTGTGCCTCATGTTGAATAACTACTTTTTAAAGCCTCAATGTGACCAAAATTGCCATTTTTACAGACTTTTTCTCCTACTCAGAAGCTTCTATTTCAACCAATTTCAGGTATTAAAATGACTCTAAACACACTTATTTTAGTCCCAAGAGTGATAATTCACATTCAACAGTCATTTACAGTCAAAAAATTAAACATGAAAAAATTACCATTTCTGACCATCTGGACAATGTTCGACAGGTCACGGGTCATCGTTTTTCATCAGAAAACTGTTTTTTTGGACTGTAGAAAAATTGATTCAAAATGTCATTTGGATTGTGCCTCATGTTGAATAACTACTTTTTAAAGCCTCAAAGTGACCAATATTGCCATTTTAACATACTTTTTCTCCTACTCAGAAGCTTCTATTTCGACCAACTTCAGGCATTAAAATGACTTTAAACACACTTATTTTAGTTCCAAGAGATCTAATTCACATGCAATAGTCATTTACAGTCAAAAAAATTAAACATTAAAAAATTACCATTTCTGACCATCTGGAGAAAGTTCGATAGGTCTGGGGGTCTTCGTTTTTCATCAGAAAATTGATTTTTTGGACTGTAGAAAAATTGATTCAAAATGTCATTTGGATTGTGCCTCATGTTGAATAACTTCTTTTTAAGCCTCAATGTGACCAAAATTGCCATTTTTACAGACTTTTTCTCCTACTCAGAAGCTTCTATTTCTACCAATTTCAGGAATTTAAAATGACTCTAAACACACTGATTTTAGTTCCAAGAGTTCTAATTCACATGCAAGAGTCATTTACAGTCAAAAAACTTAAACATAAAAAATGATCATTTCTGACCATCTGGAGAAAGTTTGACATGTCACGGGTCATCGTCTTTCATCAGAAAACTGTTTTTTGGACTGTAGAAAAATTGATTCAAAATGTCATTTGGATTGTGCCTCATGTTGAATAACTACTTTTTAAAGCCTCAATGTGACCAAAATTGCCATTTTTA
The DNA here is from genome assembly GCF_964204655.1 of Triturus cristatus. NCBI lineage: Eukaryota > Metazoa > Chordata > Amphibia > Caudata > Salamandridae > Triturus > Triturus cristatus. The sequence continues at coordinate 823,915,792 of NC_140591.1, forward strand.
CAGACTTTTTCTCCTACTCAGAAGCTTCTATTTCAACCAATTTCAGGTATTAAAATGACTCTAAACACACTTATTTTAGTCCCAAGAGTGATAATTCACATTCAACAGTCATTTACAGTCAAAAAATTAAACATGAAAAAATTACCATTTCTGACCATCTGGACAATGTTCGACAGGTCACGGGTCATCGTTTTTCATCAGAAAACTGTTTTTTTGGACTGTAGAAAAATTGATTCAAAATGTCATTTGGATTGTGCCTCATGTTGAATAACTACTTTTTAAAGCCTCAAAGTGACCAATATTGCCATTTTAACATACTTTTTCTCCTACTCAGAAGCTTCTATTTCGACCAATTTCAGGCATTAAAATGACTTTAAACACACTTATTTTAGTTCCAAGAGATCTAATTCACATGCAATAGTCATTTACAGTCAAAAAAATTAAACATTAAAAAATTACCATTTCTGACCATCTGGAGAAAGTTCGATAGGTCTGGGGGTCTTCGTTTTTCATCAGAAAATTGATTTTTTGGACTGTAGAAAAATTGATTCAAAATATCATTTGGATTGTGCCTCATGTGAATAACTACTTTTTAAAGCCTCAATGTGACCAAAATTGCCATTTTTTCAGACTTTTTCTCCTACTCAGAAGCTTCGATCTCGTCAAATTTCAGTCATTAAAATAACTCTAAACACACTTATTTTTGTCCCAAGAGTTCTAATTCACATGCAGTAGTCATTTCCAGTCAAATAATTAAACATTAAAAAATTACCATTTCTGACCATCTGAAGAAAGTTCGACAGGACACGGATCATCGTTCTTCATCAGAAAATTGATTTTTTGGACTGTAGAAAAATTGATTCAAAATGTCATTTGGATTGTGCCTCATGTTGAATAACTTCTTTTTAAGCCTCAATGTGACCAAAATAGCCATTTTTACAGACTTTTTCTCCTACTCAGAAGCTTCTATTTCTACCAATTTCAGGAATTTAAAATGACTCTAAACACACTGATTTTAGTTCCAAGAGTTCTAATTCACATGCAAGAGTCATTTACAGTCAAAAAACTTAAACATAAAAAATGATCATTTCTGACCATCTGGAGAAAGTTTGACATGTCACGGGTCATCGTCTTTCATCAGAAAACTGTTTTTTTGGACTGTAGAAAAATTGATTCAAAATGTCATTTGGATTGTGCCTCATGTTGAATAACTACTTTTTAAAGCCTCAATGTGACCAAAATTGCCATTTTTACAGACTTTTTCTCCTACTCAGAAGCTTCTATTTCAACCAATTTCAGGTATTAAAATGAATCTAAACACACTTATTTTAGTCCCAAGAGTGATAATTCACATTCAACAGTCATTTACAGTCAAAAAATTAAACATGAAAAAATTACCATTTCTGACCATCTGGACAATGTTCGACAGGTCACGGGTCATCGTTTTTCATCAGAAAACTGTTTTTTTGGACTGTAGAAAAATTGATTCAAAATGTCATTTGGATTGTGCCTCATGTTGAATAACTACTTTTTAAAGCCTCAAAGTGACCAATATTGCCATTTTAACATACTTTTTCTCCTACTCAGAAGCTTCTATTTCGACCAATTTCAGGCATTAAAATGACTTTAAACACACTTATTTTAGTTCCAAGAGATCTAATTCACATGCAATAGTCATTTACAGTCAAAAAAATTAAACATTAAAAAATTACCATTTCTGACCATCTGGAGAAAGTTCGATAGGTCTGGGGGTCTTCGTTTTTCATCAGAATATTGATTTTTTGGACTCTAGAAAAATTCATTCAAAATGTCATTTGGATTGTGCCTCATGTTGAATAACTACTTTTTAAAGCCTCAATGTGACCAAAATTGCCATTTTTACAGACTTTTTCTCCTACTCAGAAGCTTCTATTTCGACCAATTTCAGGCATTAAAATGACTCTAACTCACTTAATTCAGTTCCAAAAGTGATAATTCATAAGCAATAGTCATTTACAGTCAAAAAAATAAACATTAAAAAATTACCATTTCTGACCATCTGGAGACAGTTCGACAGGACACGGATCATCGTTCTTCATCAGAAAATTGATTTTTTGGACTGTAGAAAAATTGATTCAAAATGTCATTTGGATTGTCCCTCATGTTGAATAACTTCTTTTTAAGCCTCAATGTGACCAAAATTGCCATTTTTACAGACTTTTTCTCCTACTCAGAAGCTTCTATTTCTACCAATTTCAGGAATTTAAAATGACTCTAATCACACTGATTTTAGTTCCAAGAGTTCTAATTCACATGCAATAGTCATTTACAGTCAAAAAACTTAAACATAAAAAAATGATCATTTCTGACCATCTGGAGAAAGTTTGACATGTGACGGGTCATCGTTTTTCATCAGAAAACTGTTTTTTTGGACTGTAGAAAAATTGATTCAAAATGTCATTTGGATTGTGCCTCATGTTGAATAACTACTTTTTAAAGCCTCAATGTGACCAAAATTGCCATTTTTACAGACTTTTTCTCCTACTCAGAAGCTTCTATTTCAACCAATTTCAGGTATTAAAATGACTCTAAACACACTTATTTTAGTCCCAAGAGTGATAATTCACATTCAACAGTCATTTACAGTCAAAAAATTAAACATGAAAAAATTACCATTTCTGACCATCTGGACAATGTTCGACAGGTCACAGGTCATCGTTTTTCATCAGAAAACTGTTTTTTTGGACTGTAGAAAAATTGATTCAAAATGTCATTTGGATTGTGCCTCATGTTGAATAACTACTTTTTAAAGCCTCAAAGTGACCAATATTGCCATTTTAACATACTTTTTCTCCTACTCAGAAGCTTCTATTTCGACCAATTTCAGGCATTAAAATGACTTTAAACACACTTATTTTAGTTCCAAGAGATCTAATTCACATGCAATAGTCATTTACAGTCAAAAAAATTAAACATTAAAAAATTACCATTTCTGACCATCTGGAGAAAGTTCGATAGGTCTGGGGGTCTTCGTTTTTCATCAGAAAATTGATTTTTTGGACTGTAGAAAAATTGATTCAAAATGTCATTTGGATTGTGCCTCATGTTGAATAACTTCTTTTTAAGCCTCAATGTGACCAAAATTGCCATTTTTACAGACTTTTTCTCCTACTCAGAAGCTTCTATTTCTACCAATTTCAGGAATTTAAAATGACTCTAAACACACTGATTTTAGTTCCAAGAGTTCTAATTCACATGCAAGAGTCATTTACAGTCAAAAAACTTAAACATAAAAAATGATCATTTCTGACCATCTGGAGAAAGTTTGACATGTCACGGGTCATCGTCTTTCATCAGAAAACTGTTTTTTGGACTGTAGAAAAATTGATTCAAAATGTCATTTGGATTGTGCCTCATGTTGAATAACTACTTTTTAAAGCCTCAATGTGACCAAAATTGCCATTTTTACAGACTTTTTCTCCTACTCAGAAGCTTCTATTTCAACCAATTTCAGGAATTTAAAATGACTCTAAACACACTGATTTTAGTTCCAAGAGTTCTAATTCACATGCAAGAGTCATTTACAGTCAAAAAACTTAAACATAAAAAATGATCATTTCTGACCATCTGGAGAAAGTTTGACATGTCACGGGTCATCGTCTTTCATCAGAAAACTGTTTTTTTGGACTGTAGAAAAATTGATTCAAAATGTCATTTGGATTGTGCCTCATGTTGAATAACTACTTTTTAAAGCCTCAATGTGACCAAAATTGCCATTTTTACAGACTTTTTCTCCTACTCAGAAGCTTCTATTTCGACCAATTTCAGGCATTAAAATGACTTTAAACACACTTATTTTAGTTCCAAGAGATCTAATTCACATGCAATAGTCATTTACAGTCAAAAAAATTAAACATTAAAAAATTACCATTTCTGACCATCTGGAGAAAGTTCGATAGGTCTGGGGGTCTTCGTTTTTCATCAGAATATTGATTTTTTGGACTCTAGAAAAATTCATTCAAAATGTCATTTGGATTGTGCCTCATGTTGAATAACTACTTTTTAAAGCCTCAATGTGACCAAAATTGCCATTTTTACAGACTTTTTCTCCTACTCAGAAGCTTCTATTTCGACCAATTTCAGGCATTAAAATGACTCTAACTCACTTAATTCAGTTCCAAAAGTGATAATTCATAAGCAATAGTCATTTACAGTCAAAAAAATAAACATTAAAAAATTACCATTTCTGACCATCTGGAGACAGTTCGACAGGACACGGATCATCGTTCTTCATCAGAAAATTGATTTTTTGGACTGTAGAAAAATTGATTCAAAATGTCATTTGGATTGTCCCTCATGTTGGATAACTTCTTTTTAAGTCTCAATGTGACCAAAATTGCCATTTTTACAGACTTTTTCTCCTACTCAGAAGCTTCTATTTCTACCAATTTCAGGAATTTAAAATGACTCTAATCACACTGATTTTAGTTCCAAGAGTTCTAATTCACATGCAATAGTCATTTACAGTCAAAAAATTTAAACATAAAAAAATGATCATTTCTGACCATCTGGAGAAAGTTTGACATGTGACGGGTCATCGTTTTTCATCAGAAAACTTTTTTTTTGGACTGTAGAAAAATTGATTCAAAATGTCATTTGGATTGTGCCTCATGTTGAATAACTACTTTTTAAAGCCTCAATGTGACCAAAATTGCCATTTTTACAGACTTTTTCTCCTACTCAGAAGCTTCTATTTCAACCAATTTCAGGTATTAAAATGACTCTAAACACACTTATTTTAGTCCCAAGAGTGATAATTCACATTCAACAGTCATTTACAGTCAAAAAATTAAACATGAAAAAATTACCATTTCTGACCATCTGGACAATGTTCGACAGGTCACGGGTCATCGTTTTTCATCAGAAAACTGTTTTTTTGGACTGTAGAAAAATTGATTCAAAATGTCATTTGGATTGTGCCTCATGTTGAATAACTACTTTCTAAAGCCTCAAAGTGACCAATATTGCCATTTTAACATACTTTTTCTCCTACTCAGAAGCTTCTATTTCGACCAATTTCAGGCATTAAAATGACTTTAAACACACTTATTTTAGTTCCAAGAGATCTAATTCACATGCAATAGTCATTTACAGTCAAAAAAATTAAACATTAAAAAATTACCATTTCTGACCATCTGGAGAAAGTTCAATAGGTCTGGGGGTCTTCGTTTTTCATCAGAATATTGATTTTTTGGACTCTAGAAAAATTCATTCAAAATGTCATTTGGATTGTGCCTCATGTTGAATAACTACTTTTTAAAGCCTCAATGTGACCAAAATTGCCATTTTTACAGACTTTTTCTCCTACTCAGAAGCTTTTATTTCGACCAATTTCAGGCATTAAAATGACTCTAAACTCACTTAATTTAGTTCCAAAAGTGATAATTCACAAGCAATAGTCATTTACAGTAAAAAAACTTAAACATTAAAAAATTATCATTTCTGACCATCTGGAGACAGTTCGACAGGTCACAGGTCATCGTTTTTCATCAGAAAATTGATTTTTTGGACTGTAGAAAATTGATTCAAAATGTCATTTGGACTGTGCCTCATGTGGAATAACAACTTTTTAAAGCCTCAATGTGACCAAAATTGCCATTTTTACAGACTTTTTATCCTACTCAGAAGCTTCTATTTCGACCAATTTCAGGCATTAAAATGACTCTAAACTCACTTAATTTAGATCCAAAAGTGATAATTCACAAGCAATAGTCATTTACAGTCAAAAAAATAAACATTAAAAAATTACCATTTCTGACCATCTGGAGACAGTTCGACAGGTCACGGGTCATCGCTTTTCATCAGAAAATGGATTTTTTGGACTGTAGAAAAATTGATTCAAAATGTCATTTGGATTGTGCCTCATGTTGAATAACTACTTTTTAAAGCCTCAATGTGACCAAAATTGCCATTTTTACAGACTTTTTATCCTACTCAGAAGCTTCTATTTCGACCAATTTCAGACATTAAAATGACTCTAAACTCACTTAATTTAGTTCCAAAAGTGATAATTCACAAGCAATAGTCATTTACAGTAAAAAAATTACCATTTCTGACCATCTGGAGACAGTTCGACAGGTCACGGGTCATCGTTTTCATCAGAAAATGGATTTTTTGGACTGTAGAAAAATTGTTCCAAAATGTCATTTAGATTGGGCCTCATGTTGGATAACTACTTTTTAAAGCCTCAATGTGACCAAAATTGCCATTTTTACAGACTTTTTCTCCTACTCAGAAGCTTCTATTTCGATCAATTTCAGGCATTAAAATGACTCTAAACTCACTTAATTTAGTTCCAAAAGTGATAATTCACAAGCAATAGTCATTTACAGTCGAAAAATTAAACATTAAAAAATTACCATTTCTGACCATCTGGAGACAGTTCGACAGGTCACAGTTCATCGTTTTTCATCAGAAAATTGATTTTTTGGACTGTAGAAAAATTGATTCAAAATGTCATTTGGATTGTGCCTCATGTTGAATAACTACTTTTTAAAGCCTCAATGTGACCAAAATTGCCATTTTTACAGACTTTTTCTCCTAATCAGAAGCTTCTATTTTGATCAATTTCAGGCATTAAAATGACTCTAAACTCACTTAATTTAGTTCCAAAAGTGATAATTCACGAGCAATAGTCATTTACAGTCAAAAAATTAAACATTAAAAAATTATCATTTCTGACCACCTGGAGACAGTTCGACAGGTCACGGGTCATCGTTTTTCATCAGAAAATTGATTTTTTGGACTGTAGAAAAATTGATTCAAAATATCATTTGGATTGTGCCTCATGTTGAATAACTACTTTTTAAAGCCTCAATGTGACCAAAATTGCCATTTTTACAGACTTTTTCTCCCACTCAGAAGCTTCTATTTCGACCAATTTCAGGCATTAAAATGACTCTAAACTCACTTAATTTAGTTCCAAAAGTGATAATTCACAAGCAATAGTCATTTACAGTCAAAAAATTAAACATTAAAAAATTACCATTTCTGACCATCTGGAGACAGTTCGACAAGTCACGGGTCATCGTTTTTCATCAGAAGATTGATTTTTCGGACTGTAGAAAATTGATTCAAAATGTCATTTGGATTGTGCCTCATGTTGAATAACTACTTTTTAAAGCCTCAATGTAACCAAAATTGCCATTTTTTCAGACTTTTTCTCCTACTCAGAAGCTTCTATTTCGACCAATTTCAGGCATCAAAATGACTCTAAACTCACTTAATTTAGTTCCAAAAGTGATAATTCACAAGCAATAGTCATTTACAGTCAAAGAATTAAACATTAAAAAATTACCATTTCTGACCATCTGGAGACAGATAACTACTTTTTAAAGCCTCAATGTGACCAAAATTGCCATTTTTACAGACTTTTTCTCCCACTCAGAAGCTTCTATTTCGACCAATTTCAGGCATTAAAATGACTCTAAACTCACTTAATTTAGTTCCAAAAGTGATAATTCACAAGCAATAGTCATTTACAGTCAAAAAAATAAACATTAAAAAATTGCCATTTCTGACCATCTGGAGACAGTTCGACAGGTCACGGGTCATCGTTTTTCATCAGAAAATTGATTTTTTGGACTTTAGAAAAATTGATTCAAAATGTCATTTGGCTTGTGCCTCATGTTGAATAACTACTTTTTAAAGCCTCAATGTGACCAAAATTGCCATTTTTTCAGACTTTTTATCCTGCTCAGAAGCTTCTATTTCGACCAATTTCAGGCATTAAAATGACTCTAACTCACTTAATTTAGTTCCAAAAGTGATAATTCACAAGCAATAGTCATTTACAGTCAAAAAATTAAACATTAAAAAATTGCCATTTCTGACCATCTGAAGAAAGTTCGACAGGACACGGATCATCGTTCTTCATCAGAAAATTGATTTTTTGGACTGTAGAAAAATTGATTCAAAATGTCATTTGGATTGTGCCTCATGTTGAATAACTTCTTTTTAAGCCTCAATGTGACCAAAATTGCCATTTTTACAGACTTTTTCTCCTACTCAGAAGCTTCTATTTCTACCAATTTCAGGAATTTAAAATGACTCTAAACACACTGATTTTAGTTCCAAGAGTTCTAATTCACATGCAATAGTCATTTACAGTCAAAAAACTTAAACATAAAAAAATGATCATTTCTGACCATCTGGAGAAAGTTTGACATGTCACGGGTCATCGTTTTTCATCAGAAAACTGTTTTTTTGGACTGTAGAAAAATTGATTCAAAATGTCATTTGGATTGTGCCTCATGTTGAATAACTACTTTTTAAAGCCTCAATGTGACCAAAATTGCCATTTTTACAGACTTTTTCTCCTACTCAGAAGCTTCTATTTCAACCAATTTCAGGTATTAAAATGACTCTAAACACACCTATTTTAGTCCCAAGAGTGATAATTCACATTCAACAGTCATTTACAGTCAAAAAATTAAACATGAAAAAATTACCATTTCTGACCATCTGGACAATGTTCGACAGGTCACGGGTCATCGTTTTTCATCAGAAAACTGTTTTTTTGGACTGTAGAAAAACTGATTCAAAATGTCATTTGGATTGTGCCTCATGTTGAATAACTACTTTTTAAAGCCTCAAAGTGACCAATATTGCCATTTTAACATACTTTTTCTCCTACTCAGAAGCTTCTATTTCGACCAATTTCAGGCATTAAAATCACTCTAAACTCACTTAATTTAGTTCCAAAAGTGATAATTCACATGCAATAGTCATTTACAGTCAAAAAAATTAAACATTAAAAAATTACCATTTCTGACCATCTGGAGAAAGTTCGATAGGTCTGGGGGTCTTCATTTTTCATCAGAATATTGATTTTTTGGACTCTAGAAAAATTCATTCAAAATGTCATTTGGATTGTGCCTCATGTTGAATAACTACTTTTTAAAGCCTCAATGTGACCAAAATTGCCATTTTTACAGACTTTTTCTCCTACTCAGAAGCTTTTATTTCGACCAATTTCAGGCATTAAAATGACACTAAACTCACTTAATTTAGTTCCAAAAGTGATAATTCACAAGCAATAGTCATTTACAGTCAAAAAAATAAACATTAAAAAATTACCATTACAGACCATCTGGAGACAGTTCGACAGGTCACGGGTCATCGTTTTTCATCAGAAAATGGATTTTTTGGACTGTAGAAAAATTGATTCAAAATGTCATTTGGATTGTGCCTCATGTTGAATAACTACTTTTTAAAGCCTCAATGTGACCAAAATTGCCATTTTTACAGACTTTTTATCCTACTCAGAAGCTTCTATTTCGACCAATTTCAGACATTAAAATGACTCCAAACTCACTTAATTTAGTTCCAAAAGTGATAATTCACAAGCAATAGTCAATTACAGTCAAAAAATTAAACATTAAAAAAATCACCATTTCTGACCATCTGGAGACAGTTCGACAGGTCACGGGTCATCGTTTTTCATCAGAAAATTGATTTTTTGGACTGTAGAAAAATTGATTCAAAATATTATTTGGATTGTGCCTCATGTTGAATAACTACTTTTTAAAGCCTCAATGTACCAAAATTGCCATTTTTACAGACTTTTTCTCCCACTCAGAAGCTTCTATTTCGACCAATTTCAGGCATTAAAATGACTCTAAACTCACTTGATTTAGTTCCAAAAGTGATAATTCACAAGCAATAGTCATTTACAGTAAAAAAAATAAACATTAAAAAATCGCCATTTCTGACCATCTGGAGACAGTTCGTCAGGTCACGGGTCATCGTTTTTCATCAGAAAATTGATTTTTTGGACTTTAGAAAAATTGATTCAAAATGTCATTTGGATTGTGCCTCATGTTGAATAACTACTTTTTAAAGCCTCAATGTGACCAAAATTGCCATTTTTTCAGACTTTTTATCCTACTCAGAAGCTTCTATTTTGACCAATTTCAGGTATTAAAATGACTCTAACTCACTTAATTTAGTTCTAAAAGTGATAATTCACAAGCAATAGTCATTTACAGTCAAAAAATTAAACATTAAAAAATTGCCATTTCTGACCATCTGGAGACAGTTCGACAGGTCACGGGTCATTGTTTTTCATCAGAAAATTGATTTTTTGGACTGTAGAAAAATTGATTCAAAATGTCATTTGGATTGTGCCTCATGTTGAATAACTACTTTTTAAAGCCTCAATGTGACCAAAATTGCCATTTTTTCAGACTTTTTATCCTACTCAGAAGCTTCTATTTCGACCAATTTCAGGCATTAAAATGACTCTAAACTCACTTAATTTAGTTCCAAAAGTGATAATTCACAAGCAATAGTCATTTACAGTCAAAAAATTAAACATTAAAAAATTACCATTTCTGACCATCTGGAGACAGTTCGACAGGTCACGGGTCATCGTTTTTCATCAGAAAATTGATTTTTTGGACTGTAGAAAAATTGATTCAAAATGTCATTTGGATTGTGCCTCATATTGAATAACCACTTTTTAAAGCCTCAATGTGACCAAAATTGCCATTTTTACAGACTTTTTCTCCCATTCAGAAGCTTCTATTTCAACCAATTTCAGGCATTAAAATGACTCTAAACTCACTTAATTTAGTTCCAAAAGTGATAATTCACAAGCAATAGTCATTTACAGTCAAAAAAATAAACATTAAAAAATTACCATTACTGACCATCTGGAGACAGTTCGACAGGTCACGGGTCATCGTTTTTCATCAGAAAATGGATTTTTTGGACTGTAGAAAAATTGATTCAAAATGTCATTTGGATTGTGCCTCATGTTGAATAACTACTTTTTAAAGCCTCAATGTGACCAAAATTGCCATTTTTACAGACTTTTTATCCTACTCAGAAGCTTCTATTTCGACCAATTTCAGACATTAAAATGACTCCAAACTCACTTAATTTAGTTCCAAAAGTGATAATTCACAAGCAATAGTCAATTACAGTCAAAAAATTAAACATTAAAAAAATCACCATTTCTGACCATCTGGAGACAGTTCGACAGGTCACGGGTCATCGTTTTTCATCAGAAAATTGATTTTTTGGACTGTAGAAAAATTGATTCAAAATATTATTTGGATTGTGCCTCATGTTGAATCACTACTTTTTAAAGCCTCAATGTACCAAAATTGCCATTTTTACAGACTTTTTCTCCCACTCAGAAGCTTCTATTTCGACCAATTTCAGGTATTAAAATGACTCTAAACTCACTTAATTTAGTTCCAAAAGTGATAATTCACAAGCAAGTCATTTACAGTCAAAGAATTAAACATTAAAAAATTACCATTTCTGACCATCTGGAGACAGTTCGACAGGTCACAGGTCATCGTTTTTCATCAGAAAATTGATTTTTTGGACTGTAGAAAAATTGATTCAAAATGTCATTTGGATTGTGCCTCATGTTGAATAACTACTTTTTAAAGCCTCAATGTGACCAAAATTGCCATTTTTACAGTCTTTTTCTCCTACTCAGAAGCTTCTATTTCGATCAATTTCAGGCATTAAAATGACTCTAAACTCACTTAATTTAGTTCCAAAAGTGATAATTCACAAGCAATAGTCATTTACAGTCAAAAAATTAAACATTAAAAAATTACCATTTCTGACCATCTGGAGACGGTTCGACAAGTCACGGGTCATCGTTTTTCATCAGAAAATTGATTTTTCGGACTGTAGAAAAATTGATTCAAAATGTCATTTGGATTGTGCCTCATGTTGAATAACTACTTTTAAAGCCTCAATGTGACCAAAATTGCCATTTTTTCAGACTTTTTATCCTACTCAGAAGCTTCTATTTTGACCAATTTCAGGCATTAAAATGACTCTAAACTCACTTAATTTAGTTCCAAAAGTGATAATTCACAAGCAATAGTCATTTACAGTCAAAAAATTAAACATTAAAAAATTACCATTTCTGACCATCTGGAGAGAATTTCGACAGGTCACGGGTCATCGTTTTTCATCAGAAAATTGATTTTTTGGACTTTAGAAAAATTGATTCAAAATATCATTTGGATTGTGCCTCGTGTTGAATAACTACTTTTTAAAGCCTCAATGTGACCAAAATTGCCATTTTTACAGACTTTTTCTCCCACTCAGAAGCTTCTATTTCGACCAATTTCAGGCATTAAAATAACTCTAAACTCACTTAATTTAGTTCCAAAAGTGATAATTCACAAGCAATAATCATTTACAGTAAAAAAATTAAACATTAAAAAATTGCCATTTCTGACCATCTGGAGACAGTTCGACAGGTCACGGGTCATCGTTTTTCATCAGAAAATTGATTTTTCGGACTGTAGAAAAATTGATTCAAAATGTCATTTGGATTGTGCCTCATGTTGAATAATTACTTTTTAAAGCCTCAATGTGACCAAAATTGCCATTTTTTCAGACTTTTTATCCTACTCAGAAGGTTCTATTTCGACCAATTTCAGGCATTAAAATGACTCTAAACTCACTTAATTTAGTTCCAAAAGTGATAATTCACAAGCAATAGTCATTTACAGTCAAAAAATTAAACATTAAAAAATTACCATTTCTGACCATCTGGAGACAGTTCGACAGGTCACGGGTCATCGTTTTTCATCAGAAAATTGATTTTTTGGACTGTAGAAAAATTGATTCAAAATATCATTTGGATTGTGCCTCATGTTGAATAACTACTTTTTAAAGCCTCAATGTGACCAAAATTGCCATTTTTTCAGACTTTTTATCCTACTCAGAAGCTTCTATTTCGACCAATTTCAGGCATTAAAATGACTCTAACTCACTTAATTTAGTTCCAAAAGTGATAATTCACAAGCAATAGTCATTTACAGTCAAAAAATTAAACATTAAAAAATTGCCATTTCTGACCATCTGGAGACAGTTCGACAGGTCACGGGTCATTGTTTTTCATCAGAAAATTGATTTTTTGGACTGTAGAAAAATTGATTCAAAATGTCATTTGGATTGTGCCTCATGTTGAATAACTACTTTTTAAAGCCTCAATGTGACCAAAATTGCCATTTTTTCAGACTTTTTATCCTACTCAGAAGCTTCTATTTCGACCAATTTCAGGCATTAAAATGACTCTAAACTCACTTAATTTAGTTCCAAAAGTGATAATTCACAAGCAATAGTCATTTACAGTCAAAAAAATAAACATTAAAAAATTACCATTTCTGACCATCTGGAGACAGTTCGACAGGTCACGGGTCATCGTTTTTCATCAGAAAATTGATTTTTTGGACTGTAGAAAAATTGATTCAAAATGTCATTTGGATTGTGCCTCATATTGAATAACCACTTTTTAAAGCCTCAATGTGACCAAAATTGCCATTTTTACAGACTTTTTCTCCCACTCAGAAGCTTCTATTTCAACCAATTTCAGGCATTAAAATGACTCTAAACTCACTTAATTTAGTTCCAAAAGTGATAATTCACAAGCAATAGTCATTTACAGTCAAAAAATTAAACATCAAAAAATTACCATTTCTGACCATCTGGAGACATCGTTTTTCATCAGAAAATTGATTTTTTGGACTGTAGAAAAATTGTTCCAAAATGTCATTTAGATTGGGCCTCATGTTGAAGAACTACTTTTTAAAGCCTCAATGTGACCAAAATTGCCATTTTTACAGACTTTTTCTCCTACTCAGAAGCTTCGATCTCATCAAATTTCAGTCATTAAAATAACTCTAAACACACTTATTTTTGTCCCAAGAGTTCTAATTCACATGCAGTAGTCATTTCCAGTCAAATAATTAAACATTAAAAAATTACCATTTCTGACCATCTGAAGAAAGTTCGACAGGACACGGATCATCGTTCTTCATCAGAATATTGATTTTTTGGACTGTAGAAAAATTGATTCAAAATGTCATTTGGATTGTGCCTCATGTTGAATAACTTCTTTTTAAGCCTCAATGTGACCAAAATTGCCATTTTTACAGACTTTTTCTCCTACTCAGAAGCTTCTATTTCTACCAATTTCAGGAATTTAAAATGACTCTAAACACACTGATTTTAGTTCCAAGAGTTCTAATTCACATGCAATAGTCATTTACAGTCAAAAAACTTAAACATAAAAAAATGATCATTTCTGACCATCTGGAGAAAGTTTGACATGTCACGGGTCATCGTTTTTCATCAGAAAACTGTTTTTTTGGACTGTAGAAAAATTGATTCAAAATGTCATTTGGATTGTGCCTCATGTTGAATAACTACTTTTTAAAGCCTCAATGTGACCAAAATTGCCATTTTTACAGACTTTTTCTCCTACTCAGAAGCTTCTATTTCAACCAATTTCAGGTATTAAAATGACTCTAAACACACCTATTTTAGTCCCAAGAGTGATAATTCACATTCAACAGTCATTTACAGTCAAAAAATTAAACATGAAAAAATTACCATTTCTGACCATCTGGACAATGTTCGACAGGTCACGGGTCATCGTTTTTCATCAGAAAACTGTTTTTTTGGACTGTAGAAAAACTGATTCAAAATGTCATTTGGATTGTGCCTCATGTTGAATAACTACTTTTTAAAGCCTCAAAGTGACCAATATTGCCATTTTAACATACTTTTTCTCCTACTCAGAAGCTTCTATTTCGACCAATTTCAGGCATTAAAATGACTTTAAACACACTTATTTTAGTTCCAAGAGATCTAATTCACATGCAATAGTCATTTACAGTCAAAAAAATTAAACATTAAAAAATTACCATTTCTGACCATCTGGAGAAAGTTCGATAGGTCTGGGGGTCTTCGTTTTTCATCAGAATATTGATTTTTTGGACTCTAGAAAAATTCATTCAAAATGTCATTTGGATTGTGCCTCATGTTGAATAACTACTTTTTAAAGCCTCAATGTGACCAAAATTGCCATTTTTACAGACTTTTTCTCCTACTCAGAAGCTTTTATTTCGACCAATTTCAGGCATTAAAATGACACTAAACTCACTTAATTTAGTTCCAAAAGTGATAATTCACAAGCAATAGTCATTTACAGTCAAAAAAATAAACATTAAAAAATTACCATTACTGACCATCTGGAGACAGTTCGACAGGTCACGGGTCATCGTTTTTCATCAGAAAATTGATTTTTTGGACTGTAGAAAAATTGATTCAAAATGTCATTTGGATTGTGCCTCATGTTGAATAACTACTTTTTAAAGCCTCAATGTGACCAAAATTGCCATTTTTACAGTCTTTTTCTCCTACTCAGAAGCTTCTATTTCGATCAATTTCAGGCATTAAAATGACTCTAAACTCACTTAATTTAGTTCCAAAAGTGATAATTCACAAGCAATAGTCATTTACAGTCAAAAAATTAAACATTAAAAAATTACCATTTCTGACCATCTGGAGACGGTTCGACAAGTCACGGGTCATCGTTTTTCATCAGAAAATTGATTTTTTGGACTGTAGAAAATTGATTCAAAATGTCATTTGGATTGTGCCTCATGTTGAATAACTACTTTTTAAAGCCTCAATGTGACCAAAATTGCCATTTTTTCAGACTTTTTCTCCTACTCAGAAGCTTCTATTTCGACCAATTTCAGGCATCAAAATGACTCTAAACTCACTTAATTTAGTTCCAAAAGTGATAATTCACGAGCAATAGTCATTTACAGTCAAAAAATTAAACATTAAAAAATTATCATTTCTGACCATCTGGAGACAGTTCGACAGGTCACGGGTCAACGTTTTTCATCAGAAAATTGATTTTTTGGACTGTAGAAAAATTGATTCAAAATATCATTTGGATTGTGCCTCATGTTGAATAACTACTTTTTAAAGCCTCAATGTGACCAAAATTGCCATTTTTACAGACTTTTTCTCCCACTCAGAAGCTTCTATTTCGACCAATTTCAGGCATTAAAATGACTCTAAACTCACTTAATTTAGTTCCAAAAGTGATAATTCACAAGCAATAGTCATTTACGGTCAAAAAATTAAACATTAAAAAATTACCATTTCTGACCATCTGGAGACAGTCCGACAAGTCACGGGTCATCGTTTTTCATCAGAAAATTGATTTTTCGGACTGTAGAAAATTGATTCAAAATGTCATTTGGATTGTGCCTCATGTTGAATAACTACTTTTTAAAGCCTCAATGTGACCAAAATTGCCATTTTTTCAGACTTTTTCTCCTACTCAGAAGCTTCTATTTCGACCAATTTCAGGCATCAAAATGACTCTAAACTCACTTAATTTAGTTCCAAAAGTGATAATTCACAAGCAATAGTCATTTACAGTCAAAAAATTAAACATTACAAAATTACCATTTCTGACCATCTGGAGACAGATAACTACTTTTTAAAGCCTCAATTTGATCAAAATTGCCATTTTTACAGACTTTTTATCCTACTCAGAAGCTTCTATTTCGACCAATTTCAGGCATTAAAAAGACTCTAAACTCACTTAATTTAGTTCCAAAAGTGATAATTCACAAGCAATAGTCATATACAGTCAAAAAATTAAACTTAAAAAAATTACCATTTCTGACCATCTAGAGACAGTTCGACAGGTCATGGGTCATCGTTTTTCATCAGAAAATTGATTTTTTGGACTGTAGAAAAATTGATTCAAAATATCGTTTGGATTGTGCCTCATGTTGAATAACTACTTTTAAAGCCTCAATGTGACCAAAATTGCCATTTTTTCAGACTTTTTATCCTACTCAGAAGCTTCTATTTTGACCAATTTCAGGCATTAAAATGACTCTAAACTCACTTAATTTAGTTCCAAAAGTGATAATTCACAAGCAATAGTCATTTACAGTCAAAAAATTAAACATTAAAAAATTACCATTTCTGACCATCTGGAGAGAATTTCGACAGGTCACGGGTCATCGTTTTTCATCAGAAAATTGATTTTTTGGACTGTAGAAAAATTGATTCAAAATATCATTTGGATTGTGCCTCGTGTTGAATAACTACTTTTTAAAGCCTCAATGTGACCAAAATTGCCATTTTTACAGACTTTTTCTCCCACTCAGAAGCTTCTATTTCGACCAATTTCAGGCATTAAAATAACTCTAAACTCACTTAATTTAGTTCCAAAAGTGATAATTCACAAGCAATAATCATTTACAGTCAAAAAATTAAACATTAAAAAATTGCCATTTCTGACCATCTGGAGACAGTTCGACAGGTCACGGGTCATCGTTTTTCATCAGAAAATTGATTTTTCGGACTGTAGAAAAATTGATTCAAAATGTCATTTGGATTGTGCCTCATGTTGAATAATTACTTTTTAAAGCCTCAATGTGACCAAAATTGCCATTTTTTCAGACTTTTTATCCTACTCAGAAGGTTCTATTTCGACCAATTTCAGGCATTAAAATGACTCTAAACTCACTTAATTTAGTTCCAAAAGTGATAATTCACAAGCAATAGTCATTTACAGTCAAAAAATTAAACATTAAAAAATTACCATTTCTGACCATCTGGAGACAGTTCGACAGGTCACGGGTCATCGTTTTTCATCAGAAAATTGATTTTTTGGACTGTAGAAAAATTGATTCAAAATATCATTTGGATTGTGCCTCATGTTGAATAACTACTTTTTAAAGCCTCAATGTGACCAAAATTTCCATTTTTACAGACTTTTTCTCCCACTCAGAAGCTTCTATTTCGACCAATTTCAGGCATTAAAATGACTCTAAACTCACTTAATTTAGTTCCAAAAGTGATAATTCACAAGCAATAGTCATTTACAGTCAAAAAATTAAACATTAAAAAATTACCATTTCTGACCATCTGGAGACAGATAGATAACTACTTTATAAAGCCTCAATTTGACCAAAATTGCCATTTTTACAGACTTTTTATCCTACTCAGAAGCTTCTATTTCAACCAATTTCAGGCATTAAAAAGACTCTAAACTCACTTAATTTAGTTCCAAAAGTGATAATTCACAAGCAATAGTCATTTACAGTCAAAAAATTAAACTTAAAAAAATTACCATTTCCGACCATCTGGAGACAGTTCGACAGGTCACGGGTCATCGTTTTTCATCAGAAAATTGATTTTTTGGACTGTAGAAAAATTGATTCAAAATGTCATTTGGATTGTGCCTCATGTTGAATAACTACTTTTTAAATCCTCAAGTGACCAAAATTGCTATTTTTACAGACTATTTATCCTACTCAGAAGCTTCTATTTCAACCAATTACAGGCATTAAAATGACTCTAAACTCACTTAATTTAGTTCCAAAAGTGATAATTCACAAGCAATAGTCATTTACAGTCAAAAAATTAAACATTAAAAAATTACCATTTCTGACCATCTGGAGACAGTTCGACAGGTCACGGGTCATCGTTTTTCATCAGAAAATAGATTTTTTGGACTGTAGAAAAATTGATTCAAAATGTCATTTGGATTGTGCCTCATGTTGAATAACTACTTTTTAAAGCCTCAATTTGACCAAAATTGCCATTTTTAAAGACTTTTTCTCCTACTCAGAATCTTCTATTATGACCAATTTCAGGCATTAAAATGACTCTAAACTCACTTAATTTAGTTCCAAAAGTGATAATTCACAAGCAATAGTCATTTACAGTCAAAAAATTAAACATTAAAAAATTACCATTTCTGACCATCTGGAGACAGTTCGACAGGTCATGGGTAATCGTTTTTCATCAGAAAATTGATTTTTTGGACTGTAGAAAAATTGATTCAAAATGTCATTTGGATTGTGCCTCATGTTGAATAACTACTTTTTAAAGCCTCAATGTGACCAAAATTGCCATTTTTACAGACTTTTTCTCCTACTCAGAAGCTTCTATTTTGATCAATTTCAGGCATTAAAATGACTCTAAACTCACTTAATTTAGTTCCAAAAGTGATAATTCACAAGCAATAGTCATTTACAGTCAAAAAATTAAACATTAAAAAATTACCATTTCTGACCATCTGGAGACAGTTCGACAGGTCACGGGTCATCGTTTTTCATCAGAAAATTGATTTTTTGGACTGTAGAAAAATTGTTCCAAAATGTCATTTAGATTGGGCCTCATGTTGAAGAACTACTTTTTAAAGCCTCAATGTGACCAAAATTGCCATTTTTACAGACTTTTTCTCCTACTCAGAAGCTTCGATCTCGTCAAATTTCAGTCATTAAAATAACTCTAAACACACTTATTTTTGTCCCAAGAGTTCTAATTCACATGCAGTAGTCATTTCCAGTCAAATAATTAAACATTAAAAAATTACCATTTCTGACCATCTGAAGAAAGTTCGACAGGACACGGATCATCGTTCTTCATCAGAAAATTGATTTTTTGGACTGTAGAAAAATTGATTCAAAATGTCATTTGGATTGTGCCTCATGTTGAATAACTTCTTTTTAAGCCTCAATGTGACCAAAATTGCCATTTTTACAGACTTTTTCTCCTACTCAGAAGCTTTTATTTCTACCAATTTTAGGAATTTAAAATGACTCTAAACACACTGATTTTAGTTCCAAGAGTTCTAATTCACATGCAATAGTCATTTACAGTCAAAAAACTTAAACATAAAAAAATGATCATTTCTGACCATCTGGAGAAAGTTTGACATGTCACGGGTCATCGTTTTTCATCAGAAAACTGTTTTTTTGGACTGTAGAAAAATTGATTCAAAATGTCATTTGGATTGTGCCTCATGTTGAATAACTACTTTTTAAAGCCTCAATGTGACCAAAATTGCCATTTTTACAGACTTTCTCTCCTACTCAGAAGCTTCTATTTCAACCAATTTCAGGTATTAAAATGACTCTAAACACACCTATTTTAGTCCCAAGAGTGATAATTCACATTCAACAGTCATTTACGGTCAAAAAATTAAACATGAAAAAATTACCATTTCTGACCATCTGGACAATGTTCGACAGGTCACGGGTCATCGTTTTTCATCAGAAAACTGTTTTTTTGGACTGTAGAAAAATTCATTCAAAATGTCATTTGGATTGTGCCTCATGTTGAATAACTACTTTTTAAAGCCTCAATGTGACCAAAATTGCCATTTTTACAGACTTTTTCTCCTACTCAGAAGCTTTTATTTCGACCAATTTCAGGCATTAAAATGACTCTAAACTCACTTAATTTAGTTCCAAAAGTGATAATTCACAAGCAATAGTCAATTACAGTCAAAAAATTAAACATTAAAAAAATCACCATTTCTGACCATCTGGAGACAGTTCGACAGGTCACGGGTCATCGTTTTTCATCAGAAAATTGATTTTTTGGACTGTAGAAAAATTGATTCAAAATATTATTTGGATTGTGCCTCATGTTGAATAACTACTTTTTAAAGCCTCAATGTGACCAAAATTGCCATTTTTACAGACTTTTTCTCCCACTCAGAAGCTTCTATTTCGACCAATTTCAGGTATTAAAATGACTCTAAACTCACTTAGTTTAGTTCCAAAAGTGATAATTCACAAGCAATAGTCATTTACAGTCAAAAAATTACCATTTCTGACCATCTGGAGACAGTTCGACAGGTCACGGGTCATCGTTTTTCATCAGAAAATGGATTTTTTGGACTGTGGAAAAATTGTTCCAAAATGTCATTTAGATTGGGCCTCATGTTGGATAACTACTTTTTAAAGCCTCAATGTGACCAAAATTGCCATTTTTACAGACTTTTTATCCTACTCAGAAGCTTCTATTTCGACCAATTTCAGACATTAAAATGACTCCAAACTCACTTAATTTAGTTCCAAAAGTGATAATTCACAAGCAATAGTCAATTACAGTCAAAAAATTAAACATTAAAAAAATCACCATTTCTGACCATCTGGAGACAGTTCGACAGGTCACGGGTCATCGTTTTTCATCAGAAAATTGATTTTTTGGACTGTAGAAAAATTGATTCAAAATGTCATTCGGATTGTGCCTCATGTTGAATAACTACTTTTTAAAGCCTCAATGTGACCAAAATTGCCATTTTTACAGACTTTTTCTCCTACTCAGAATCTTCTATTATGACCAATTTCAGGCATTAAAATGACTCTAAACTCACTTAATTTAGTTCCAAAAGTGATAATTCACAAGCAATAGTCATTTACAGTCAAAAAATTAAACATTAAAAAATTACCATTTCTGACCATCTGGAGACAGTTCGACAGGTCACGGGTCATCGTTTTTCATCAGAAAATTGATTTTTTGGACTGTAGAAAAATTGATTCAAAATGTCATTCGGATTGTGCCTCATGTTGAATAACTACTTTTTAAAGCCTCAATGTGACCAAAATTGCCATTTTTACAGACTTTTTCTCCTACTCAGAATCTTCTATTATGACCAATTTCAGGCATTAAAATGACTCTAAACTCACTTAATTTAGTTCCAAAAGTGATAATTCACAAGCAATAGTCATTTACAGTCAAAAAATTAAACATTAAAAAATTACCATTTCTGACCATCTGGAGACAGTTCGACAGGTCATGGGTAATCGTTTTTCATCAGAAAATTGATTTTTTGGACTGTAGAAAAATTGATTCAAAATGTCATTTGGATTGTGCCTCATGTTGAATAACTACTTTTTAAAGCCTCAATGTGACCAAAATTGCCATTTTTACAGACTTTTTCTCCTACTCAGAAGCTTCTATTTTGATCAATTTCAGGCATTAAAATGACTCTAAACTCACTTAATTTAGTTCCAAAAGTGATAATTCACAAGCAATAGTCATTTACAGTCAAAAAATTAAACATTAAAAAATTACCATTTCTGACCATCTGGAGACAGTTCGACAGGTCACGGGTCATCGTTTTTCATCAGAAAATTGATTTTTTGGACTGTAGAAAAATTGTTCCAAAATGTCATTTAGATTGGGCCTCATGTTGAAGAACTACTTTTTAAAGCCTCAATGTGACCAAAATTGCCATTTTTACAGACTTTTTCTCCTACTCAGAAGCTTCGATCTCGTCAAATTTCAGTCATTAAAATAACTCTAAACACACTTATTTTTGTCCCAAGAGTTCTAATTCACATGCAGTAGTCATTTCCAGTCAAATAATTAAACATTAAAAAATTACCATTTCTGACCATCTGAAGAAAGTTCGACAGGACACGGATCATCGTTCTTCATCAGAAAATTGATTTTTTGGACTGTAGAAAAATTGATTCAAAATGTCATTTGGATTGTGCCTCATGTTGAATAACTTCTTTTTAAGCCTCAATGTGACCAAAATTGCCATTTTTACAGACTTTTTCTCCTACTCAGAAGCTTTTATTTCTACCAATTTCAGGAATTTAAAATGACTCTAAACACACTGATTTTAGTTCCAAGAGTTCTAATTCACATGCAATAGTCATTTACAGTCAAAAAACTTAAACATAAAAAAATGATCATTTCTGACCATCTGGAGAAAGTTTGACATGTCACGGGTCATCGTTTTTCATCAGAAAACTGTTTTTTTGGACTGTAGAAAAATTGATTCAAAATGTCATTTGGATTGTGCCTCATGTTGAATAACTACTTTTTAAAGCCTCAATGTGACCAAAATTGCCATTTTTACAGACTTTCTCTCCTACTCAGAAGCTTCTATTTCAACCAATTTCAGGTATTAAAATGACTCTAAACACACCTATTTTAGTCCCAAGAGTGATAATTCACATTCAACAGTCATTTACGGTCAAAAAATTAAACATGAAAAAATTACCATTTCTGACCATCTGGACAATGTTCGACAGGTCACGGGTCATCGTTTTTCATCAGAAAACTGTTTTTTGGACTGTAGAAAAATTCATTCAATATGTCATTTGGATTGTGCCTCATGTTGAATAACTACTTTTTAAAGCCTCAATGTGACCAAAATTGCCATTTTTACAGACTTTTTCTCCTACTCAGAAGCTTTTATTTCGACCAATTTCAGGCATTAAAATGACTCTAAACTCACTTAATTTAGTTCCAAAAGTGATAATTCACAAGCAATAGTCAATTACAGTCAAAAAATTAAACATTAAAAAAATCACCATTTCTGACCATCTGGAGACAGTTCGACAGGTCACGGGTCATCGTTTTTCATCAGAAAATTGATTTTTTGGACTGTAGAAAAATTGATTCAAAATATTATTTGGATTGTGCCTCATGTTGAATAACTACTTTTTAAAGCCTCAATGTGACCAAAATTGCCATTTTTACAGACTTTTTCTCCCACTCAGAAGCTTCTATTTCGACCAATTTCAGGTATTAAAATGACTCTAAACTCACTTAGTTTAGTTCCAAAAGTGATAATTCACAAGCAATAGTCATTTACAGTCAAAAAATTACCATTTCTGACCATCTGGAGACAGTTCGACAGGTCACGGGTCATCGTTTTTCATCAGAAAATGGATTTTTTGGACTGTGGAAAAATTGTTCCAAAATGTCATTTAGATTGGGCCTCATGTTGGATAACTACTTTTTAAAGCCTCAATGTGACCAAAATTGCCATTTTTACAGACTTTTTATCCTACTCAGAAGCTTCTATTTCGACCAATTTCAGACATTAAAATGACTCCAAACTCACTTAATTTAGTTCCAAAAGTGATAATTCACAAGCAATAGTCAATTACAGTCAAAAAATTAAACATTAAAAAAATCACCATTTCTGACCATCTGGAGACAGTTCGACAGGTCACGGGTCATCGTTTTTCATCAGAAAATTGATTTTTTGGACTGTAGAAAAATTGATTCAAAATATTATTTGGATTGTGCCTCATGTTGAATAACTACTTTTTAAAGCCTCAATGTACCAAAATTGCCATTTTTACAGACTTTTTCTCCCACTCAGAAGCTTCTATTTCGACCAATTTCAGGCATTAAAATGACTCTAAACTCACTTGATTTAGTTCCAAAAGTGATAATTCACAAGCAATAGTCATTTACAGTAAAAAAAATAAACATTAAAAAATCGCCATTTCTGACCATCTGGAGACAGTTCGACAGGTCACGGGTCATCGTTTTTCATCAGAAAATTGATTTTTTGGACTTTAGAAAAATTGATTCACAATGTCATTTGGATTGTGCCTCATGTTGAATAACTACTTTTTAAAGCCTCAATGTGACCAAAATTGCCATTTTTTCAGACTTTTTATCCTACTCAGAAGCTTCTATTTCGACCAATTTCAGGTATTAAAATGACTCTAACTCACTTAATTTAGTTCCAAAAGTGATAATTCACAAGCAATAGTCATTTACAGTCAAAAAATTAAACATTAAAAAATTGCCATTTCTGACCATCTGGAGACAGTTCGACAGGTCACGGGTCATTGTTTTTATCAGAAAATTGATTTTTTGGACTGTAGAAAAATTGATTCAAAATGTCATTTGGATTGTGCCTCATGTTGAATAACTACTTTTTAAAGCCTCAATGTGACCAAAATTGCCATTTTTTCAGACTTTTTATCCTACTCAGAAGCTTCTATTTCGACCAATTTCAGGCATTAAAATGACTCTAAACTCACTTAATTTAGTTCCAAAAGTGATAATTCACAAGCAATAGTCATTTACAGTCAAAAAATTAAACATTAAAAAATTACCATTTCTGACCATCTGGAGACAGTTCGACAGGTCACGGGTCATCGTTTTTCATCAGAAAATTGATTTTTTGGACTGTAGAAAAATTGATTCAAAATGTCATTTGTATTGTGCCTCATATTGAATAACCACTTTTTAAAGCCTCAATGTGACCAAAATTGCCATTTTTACAGACTTTTTCTCCCATTCAGAAGCTTCTATTTCAACCAATTTCAGGCATTAAAATGACTCTAAACTCACTTAATTTAGTTCCAAAAGTGATAATTCACAAGCAATAGTCATTTACAGTCAAAAAAATAAACATTAAAAAATTACCATTACTGACCATCTGGAGACAGTTCGACAGGTCACGGGTCATCGTTTTTCATCAGAAAATGGATTTTTTGGACTGTAGAAAAATTGATTCAAAATGTCATTTGGATTGTGCCTCATGTTGAATAACTACTTTTTAAAGCCTCAATGTGACCAAAATTGCCATTTTTACAGACTTTTTATCCTACTCAGAAGCTTCTATTTCGACCAATTTCAGACATTAAAATGACTCCAAACTCACTTAATTTAGTTCCAAAAGTGATAATTCACAAGCAATAGTCATTTACAGTCAAAAAAATAAACATTAAAAAATTACCATTTCTGACCATCTGGAGACAGTTCGACAGGTCACGGGTCATCGTTTTTCATCAGAAAATTGATTTTTTGGACTGTAGAAAAATTGATTCAAAATATTATTTGGATTGTGCCTCATGTTGAATAACTACTTTTTAAAGCCTCAATGTACCAAAATTGCCATTTTTACAGACTTTTTCTCCCACTCAGAAGCTTCTATTTCGACCAATTTCAGGCATTAAAATGACTCTAAACTCACTTGATTTAGTTCCAAAAGTGATAATTCACAAGCAATAGTCATTTACAGTAAAAAAAATAAACATTAAAAAATCGCCATTTCTGACCATCTGGAGACAGTTCGACAGGTCACGGGTCATCGTTTTTCATCAGAAAATTGATTTTTTGGACTTTAGAAAAATTGATTCAAAATGTCATTTGGATTGTGCCTCATGTTGAATAACTACTTTTTAAAGCCTCAATGTGACCAAAGTTGCCATTTTTTCAGACTTTTTATCCTACTCAGAAGCTTCTATTTCGACCAATTTCAGGCATTAAAATGACTCTAAACTCACTTAATTTAGTTCCAAAAGTGATAATTCACAAGCAATAGTCATTTACAGTCAAAAAATTAAACATTAAAAAATTACCATTTCTGACCATCTGGAGACAGTTCGACAGGTCACGGGTCATCGTTTTTCATCAGAAAATTGATTTTTTGGACTGTAGAAAAATTGATTCAAAATGTCATTTGTATTGTGCCTCATATTGAATAACCACTTTTTAAAGCCTCAATGTGACCAAAATTGCCATTTTTACAGACTTTTTCTCCCATTCAGAAGCTTCTATTTCAACCAATTTCAGGCATTAAAATGACTCTAAACTCACTTAATTTAGTTCCAAAAGTGATAATTCACAAGCAATAGTCATTTACAGTCAAAAAAATAAACATTAAAAAATTACCATTACTGACCATCTGGAGACAGTTCGACAGGTCACGGGTCATCGTTTTTCATCAGAAAATGGATTTTTTGGACTGTAGAAAAATTGATTCAAAATGTCATTTGGATTGTGCCTCATGTTGAATAACTACTTTTTAAAGCCTCAATGTGACCAAAATTGCCATTTTTACAGACTTTTTCTCCTACTCAGAAGCTTTTTTTTCGACCAATTTCAGGCATTAAAATGACTCTAAACTCACTTAATTTAGTTCCAAAAGTGATAATTCACAAGCAATAGTCATTTACAGTCAAAAAAATAAACATTAAAAAATTACCATTTCTGACCATCTGGAGACAGTTCGACAGGTCACGGGTCATCGTTTTTCATCAGAAAATGGATTTTTTGGACTGTAGAAAAATTGATTCAAAATGTCATTTGGATTGTGCCTCATGTTGAATAACTACTTTTTAAAGCCTCAATGTGACCAAAATTGCCATTTTTACAGACTTTTTATCCTACTCAGAAGCTTCTATTTCGACCAATTTCAGACATTAAAATGACTCCAAACTCACTTAATTTAGTTCCAAAAGTGATAATTCACAAGCAATAGTCAATTACAGTCAAAAAATTAAACATTAAAAAAATCACCATTTCTGACCATCTGGAGACAGTTCGACAGGTCACGGGTCATCGTTTTTCATCAGAAAATTGATTTTTTGGACTGTAGAAAAATTGATTCAAAATATTATTTGGATTGTGCCTCATGTTGAATAACTACTTTTTAAAGCCTCAATGTGACCAAAATTGCCATTTTTACAGACTTTTTCTCCCATTCAGAAGCTTCTATTTCAACCAATTTCAGGCATTAAAATGACTCTAAACTCACTTAATTTAGTTCCAAAAGTGATAATTCACAAGCAATAGTCATTTACAGTCCAAAAAATAAACTTTAAAAAATTACCATTACTGACCATCTGGAGACAGTTCGACAGGTCACGGGTCATCGTTTTTCATCAGAAAATTGATTTTTTGGACTGTAGAAAAGTTGATTCAAAATGTCATTTGTATTGTGCCTCATATTGAATAACCACTTTTTAAAGCCTCAATGTGACCAAAATTGCCATTTTTACAGACTTTTTCTCCCATTCAGAAGCTTCTATTTCAACCAATTTCAGGCATTAAAATGACTCTAAACTCACTTAATTTAGTTCCAAAAGTGATAATTCACAAGCAATAGTCATTTACAGTCAAAAAAATAAACATTAAAAAATTACCATTACTGACCATCTGGAGACAGTTCGACAGGTCACGGGTCATCGTTTTTCATCAGAAAATGGATTTTTTGGACTGTAGAAAAATTGATTCAAAATGTCATTTGGATTGTGCCTCATGTTGAATAACTACTTTTTAAAGCCTCAATGTGACCAAAATTGCCATTTTTACAGACTTTTTCTCCTACTCAGAAGCTTTTATTTCGACCAATTTCAGGC
Organism: Triturus cristatus; assembly: GCF_964204655.1. Lineage (NCBI taxonomy): Eukaryota > Metazoa > Chordata > Amphibia > Caudata > Salamandridae > Triturus > Triturus cristatus. The sequence continues at coordinate 823,943,346 of NC_140591.1, forward strand.
ATTAAAATGACTCTAAACTCACTTAATTTAGTTCCAAAAGTGATAATTCACAAGCAATAGTCATTTACAGTCAAAAAAATAAACATTAAAAAATTACCATTTCTGACCATCTGGAGACAGTTCGACAGGTCACGGGTCATCGTTTTTCATCAGAAAATGGATTTTTTGGACTGTAGAAAAATTGATTCAAAATGTCATTTGGATTGTGCTTCATGTTGAATAACTACTTTTTAAAGCCTCAATGTGACCAAAATTGCCATTTTTACAGACTTTTTATCCTACTCAGAAGCTTCTATTTCGACCAATTTCAGACATTAAAATGACTCCAAACTCACTTAATTTAGTTCCAAAAGTGATAATTCACAAGCAATAGTCAATTACAGTCAAAAAATTAAACATTAAAAAAATCACCATTTCTGACCATCTGGAGACAGTTCGACAGGTCACGGGTCATCGTTTTTCATCAGAAAATTGATTTTTTGGACTGTAGAAAAATTGATTCAAAATATTATTTGGATTGTGCCTCATGTTGAATAACTACTTTTTAAAGCCTCAATGTGACCAAAATTGCCATTTTTACAGACTTTTTCTCCCACTCAGAAGCTTCTATTTCGACCAATTTCAGGTATTAAAATGACTCTAAACTCACTTAATTTAGTTCCAAAAGTGATAATTCACAAGCAATAGTCATTTACAGTCAAAAAATTACCATTTCTGACCATCTGGAGACAGTTCGACAGGTCACGGGTCATCGTTTTTCATCAGAAAATGGATTTTTTGGACTGTGGAAAAATTGTTCCAAAATGTCATTTAGATTGGGCCTCATGTTGGATAACTACTTTTTAAAGCCTCAATGTGACCAAAATTGCCATTTTTACAGACTTTTTATCCTACTCAGAAGCTTCTATTTCGACCAATTTCAGACATTAAAATGACTCCAAACTCACTTAATTTAGTTCCAAAAGTGATAATTCACAAGCAATAGTCAATTACAGTCAAAAAATTAAACATTAAAAAAATCACCATTTCTGACCATCTGGAGACAGTTCGACAGGTCACGGGTCATCGTTTTTCATCAGAAAATGGATTTTTTGGACTGTGGAAAAATTGTTCCAAAATGTCATTTAGATTGGGCCTCATGTTGGATAACTACTTTTTAAAGCCTCAATGTGACCAAAATTGCCATTTTTACAGACTTTTTCTCCCACTCAGAAGCTTCTATTTCGACAAATTTCAGGCATTAAAATGACTCTAAACTCACTTGATTTAGTTCCAAAAGTGATAATTCACAAGCAATAGTCATTTACAGTAAAAAAAATAAACATTAAAAAATCGCCATTTCTGACCATCTGGAGACAGTTCGACAGGTCACGGGTCATCGTTTTTCATCAGAAAATTGATTTTTTGGACTTTAGAAAAATTGATTCAAAATGTCATTTGGATTGTGCCTCATGTTGAATAACTACTTTTTAAAGCCTCAATGTGACCAAAATTGCCATTTTTTCAGACTTTTTATCCTACTCAGAAGCTTCTATTTCGACCAATTTCAGGTATTAAAATGACTCTAACTCACTTAATTTAGTTCCAAAAGTGATAATTCACAAGCAATAGTCATTTACAGTCAAAAAATTAAACATTAAAAAATTGCCATTTCTGACCATCTGGAGACAGTTCGACAGGTCACGGGTCATTGTTTTTCATCAGAAAATTGATTTTTTGGACTGTAGAAAAATTGATTCAAAATGTCATTTGGATTGTGCCTCATGTTGAATAACTACTTTTTAAAGCCTCAATGTGACCAAAATTGCCATTTTTTCAGACTTTTTATCCTACTCAGAAGCTTCTATTTCGACCAATTTCAGGCATTAAAATGACTCTAAACTCACTTAATTTAGTTCCAAAAGTGATAATTCACAAGCAATAGTCATTTACAGTCAAAAAATTAAACATTAAAAAATTACCATTTCTGACCATCTGGAGACAGTTCGACAGGTCACGGGTCATCGTTTTTCATCAGAAAATTGATTTTTTGGACTGTAGAAAAATTGATTCAAAATGTCATTTGTATTGTGCCTCATATTGAATAACCACTTTTTAAAGCCTCAATGTGACCAAAATTGCCATTTTTACAGACTTTTTCTCCCATTCAGAAGCTTCTATTTCAACCAATTTCAGGCATTAAAATGACTCTAAACTCACTTAATTTAGTTCCAAAAGTGATAATTCACAAGCAATAGTCATTTACAGTCAAAAAAATAAACATTAAAAAATTACCATTACTGACCATCTGGAGACAGTTCGACAGGTCACGGGTCATCGTTTTTCATCAGAAAATGGATTTTTTGGACTGTAGAAAAATTGATTCAAAATGTCATTTGGATTGTGCCTCATGTTGAATAACTACTTTTTAAAGCCTCAATGTGACCAAAATTGCCATTTTTACAGACTTTTTATCCTACTCAGAAGCTTCTATTTCGACCAATTTCAGACATTAAAATGACTAAAAACTCACTTAATTTAGTTCCAAAAGTGATAATTCACAAGCAATAGTCAATTACAGTCAAAAAATTAAACATTAAAAAAATCACCATTTCTGACCATCTGGAGACAGTTCGACAGGTCACGGGTCATCGTTTTTCATCAGAAAATTGATTTTTTGGACTGTAGAAAAATTGATTCAAAATGTCATTTGGATTGTGCCTCATGTTGAATAACTACTTTTTAAAGCCTCAATGTGACCAAAATTGCCATTTTTACAGACTTTTTATCCTACTCAGAAGCTTCTATTTCGACCAATTTCAGACATTAAAATGACTCCAAACTCACTTAATTTAGTTCCAAAAGTGATAATTCACAAGCAATAGTCATTTACAGTCAAAAAAATAAACATTAAAAAATTACCATTTCTGACCATCTGGAGACAGTTCGACAGGTCACGGGTCATCGTTTTTCATCAGAAAATTGATTTTTTGGACTGTAGAAAAATTGATTCAAAATATTATTTGGATTGTGCCTCATGTTGAATAACTACTTTTTAAAGCCTCAATGTACCAAAATTGCCATTTTTACAGACTTTTTCTCCGACTCAGAAGCTTCTATTTCGACCAATTTCAGGCATTAAAATGACTCTAAACTCACTTGATTTAGTTCCAAAAGTGATAATTCACACGCAATAGTCATTTACAGTAAAAAAAATAAACATTAAAAAATCGCCATTTCTGACCATCTGGAGACAGTTCGACAGGTCACGGGTCATCGTTTTTCATCAGAAAATTGATTTTTTGGACTTTAGAAAAATTGATTCAAAATGTCATTTGGATTGTGCCTCATGTTGAATAACTACTTTTTAAAGCCTCAATGTGACCAAAATTGCCATTTTTTCAGACTTTTTATCCTACTCAGAAGCTTCTATTTCGACCAATTTCAGGTATTAAAATGACTCTAACTCACTTAATTTAGTTCCAAAAGTGATAATTCACAAGCAATAGTCATTTACAGTCAAAAAATTAAACATTAAAAAATTGCCATTTCTGACCATCTGGAGACAGTTCGACAGGTCACGGGTCATTGTTTTTCATCAGAAAATTGATTTTTTGGACTGTAGAAAAATTGATTCAAAATGTCATTTGGATTGTGCCTCATGTTGAATAACTACTTTTTAAAGCCTCAATGTGACCAAAATTGCCATTTTTTCAGACTTTTTATCCTACTCAGAAGCTTCTATTTCGACCAATTTCAGGCATTAAAATGACTCTAAACTCACTTAATTTAGTTCCAAAAGTGATAATTCACAAGCAATAGTCATTTACAGTCAAAAAATTAAACATTAAAAAATTACCATTTCTGACCATCTGGAGACAGTTCGACAGGTCACGGGTCATCGTTTTTCATCAGAAAATTGATTTTTTGGACTGTAGAAAAATTGATTCAAAATGTCATTTGTATTGTGCCTCATATTGAATAACCACTTTTTAAAGCCTCAATGTGACCAAAATTGCCATTTTTACAGACTTTTTCTCCCATTCAGAAGCTTCTATTTCAACCAATTTCAGGCATTAAAATGACTCTAAACTCACTTAATTTAGTTCCAAAAGTGATAATTCACAAGCAATAGTCATTTACAGTCAAAAAAATAAACTTTACAAAATTACCATTACTGACCATCTGGAGACAGTTCGACAGGTCACGGGTCATCGTTTTTCATCAGAAAATGGATTTTTTGGACTGTAGAAAAATTGATTCAAAATGTCATTTGGATTGTGCCTCATGTTGAATAACTACTTTTTAAAGCCTCAATGTGACCAAAATTGCCATTTTTACAGACTTTTTATCCTACTCAGAAGCTTCTATTTCGACCAATTTCAGACATTAAAATGACTCCAAACTCACTTAATTTAGTTCCAAAAGTGATAATTCACAAGCAATAGTCAATTACAGTCAAAAAATTAAACATTAAAAAAATCACCATTTCTGACCATCTGGAGACAGTTCGACAGGTCACGGGTCATCGTTTTTCATCAGAAAATTGATTTTTTGGACTGTAGAAAAATTGATTCAAAATATTATTTGGATTGTGCCTCATGTTGAATAACTACTTTTTAAAGCCTCAATGTGACCAAAATTGCCATTTTTACAGACTTTTTCTCCCACTCAGAAGCTTCTATTTCGACCAATTTCAGGTATTAAAATGACTCTAAACTCACTTAATTTAGTTCCAAAAGTGATAATTCACAAGCAATAGTCATTTACAGTCAAAAAATTACCATTTCTGACCATCTGGAGACAGTTCGACAGGTCACGGGTCATCGATTTTCATCAGAAAATGGATTTTTTGGACTGTGGAAAAATTGTTCCAAAATGTCATTTAGATTGGGCCTCATGTTGGATAACTACTTTTTAAAGCCTCAATGTGACCAAAATTGCCATTTTTACAGACTTTTTATCCTACTCAGAAGCTTCTATTTCGACCAATTTCAGACATTAAAATGACTCCAAACTCACTTAATTTAGTTCCAAAAGTGATAATTCACAAGCAATAGTCAATTACAGTCAAAAAATTAAACATTAAAAAAATCACCATTTCTGACCATCTGGAGACAGTTCGACAGGTCACGGGTCATCGTTTTTCATCAGAAAATTGATTTTTTGGACTGTAGAAAAATTGATTCAAAATATTATTTGGATTGTGCCTCATGTTGAATAACTACTTTTTAAAGCCTCAATGTACCAAAATTGCCATTTTTACAGACTTTTTCTCCCACTCAGAAGCTTCTATTTCGACCAATTTCAGGCATTAAAATGACTCTAAACTCACTTGATTTAGTTCCAAAAGTGATAATTCACAAGCAATAGTCATTTACAGTAAAAAAAATAAACATTAAAAAATCGCCATTTCTGACCATCTGGAGACAGTTCGACAGGTCACGGGTCATCGTTTTTCATCAGAAAATTGATTTTTTGGACTTTAGAAAAATTGATTCAAAATGTCATTTGGATTGTGCCTCATGTTGAATAACTACTTTTTAAAGCCTCAATGTGACCAAAATTGCCATTTTTTCAGACTTTTTATCCTACTCAGAAGCTTCTATTTCGACCAATTTCAGGTATTAAAATGACTCTAACTCACTTAATTTAGTTCCAAAAGTGATAATTCACAAGCAATAGTCATTTACAGTCAAAAAATTAAACATTAAAAAATTGCCATTTCTGACCATCTGGAGACAGTTCGACAGGTCACGGGTCATTGTTTTTCATCAGAAAATTGATTTTTTGGACTGTAGAAAAATTGATTCAAAATGTCATTTGGATTGTGCCTCATGTTGAATAACTACTTTTTAAAGCCTCAATGTGACCAAAATTGCCATTTTTTCAGACTTTTTATCCTACTCAGAAGCTTCTATTTCGACCAATTTCAGGCATTAAAATGACTCTAAACTCACTTAATTTAGTTCCAAAAGTGATAATTCACAAGCAATAGTCATTTACAGACAAAAAATTAAACATTAAAAAATTACCATTTCTGACCATCTGGAGACAGTTCGACAGGTCACGGGTCATCGTTTTTCATCAGAAAATTGATTTTTTGGACTGTAGAAAAATTGATTCAAAATCTCATTTGTATTGTGCCTCATATTGAATAACCACTTTTTAAAGCCTCAATGTGACCAAAATTGCCATTTTTACAGACTTTTTCTCCCATTCAGAAGCTTCTATTTCAACCAATTTCAGGCATTAAAATGACTCTAAACTCACTTAATTTAGTTCCAAAAGTGATAATTCACAAGCAATAGTCATTTACAGTCAAAAAAATAAACATTAAAAAATTACCATTACTGACCATCTGGAGACAGTTCGACAGGTCACGGGTCATCGTTTTTCATCAGAAAATGGATTTTTTGGACTGTAGAAAAATTGATTCAAAATGTCATTTGGATTGTGCCTCATGTTGAATAACTACTTTTTAAAGCCTCAATGTGACCAAAATTGCCATTTTTACAGACTTTTTATCCTACTCAGAAGCTTCTATTTCGACCAATTTCAGACATTAAAATGACTCCAAACTCACTTAATTTAGTTCCAAAAGTGATAATTCACAAGCAATAGTCAATTACAGTCAAAAAATTAAACATTAAAAAAATCACCATTTCTGACCATCTGGAGACAGTTCGACAGGTCACGGGTCATCGTTTTTCATCAGAAAATTGATTTTTTGGACTGTAGAAAAATTGATTCAAAATATTATTTGGATTGTGCCTCATGTAGAATAACTACTTTTTAAAGCCTCAATGTGACCAAAATTGCCATTTTTACAGACTTTTTCTCCCACTCAGAAGCTTCTATTTCGACCTAATTCAGGTATTAAAATGACTCTAAACTCACTTAATTTAGTTCCAAAAGTGATAATTCACAAGCAATAGTCATTTACAGTCAAAAAATCCCCATTTCTGACCATCTGGAGACAGTTCGACAGGTCACGGGTCATCGTTTTTCATCAGAAAATTGATTTTTTGGACTGTAGAAAAATTGATTCAAAATATTATTTGGATTGTGCCTCAGGTTGAATAACTACTTTTTAAAGCCTCAATGTGACCAAAATTGCCATTTTTACAGACTTTTTCTCCTACTCAGAAGCTTCTATTTCGATCAATTTCAGGCATTAAAATGACTCTAAACTCACTTAATTTAGTTCCAAAAGTGATAATTCACAAGCAATAGTCATTTACAGTCAAAAAATTAAACATTAAAAAATTACCATTTCTGACCATCTGGAGACGGTTCGACAAGTCACGGGTCATCGTTTTTCATCAGAAAATTGATTTTTCGGACTGTAGAAAATTGATTCAAAATGTCATTTGGATTGTGCCTCATGTTGAATAACTACTTTTTAAAGCCTCAATGTGACCAAAATTGCCATTTTTTCAGACTTTTTCTCCTACTCAGAAGCTTCTATTTTGACCAATTTCAGGCATCAAAATGACTCTAAACTCACTTAATTTAGTTCCAAAAGTGATAATTCACGAGCAATAGTCATTTACAGTCAAAAAATTAAACATTAAAAAATTATCATTTCTGACCATCTGGAGACAGTTTGACAGGTCACGGGTCAACGTTTTTCATCAGAAAATTGATTTTTTGGACTGTAGAAAAATTGATTCAAAATATCATTTGGATTGTGCCTCATGTTGAATAACTACTTTTTAAAGCCTCAATGTGACCAAAATTGCCATTTTTACAGACTTTTTCTCCCACTCAGAAGCTTCTATTTCGACCAATTTCAGGCATTAAAATGACTCTAAACTCACTCAATTTAGTTCCAAAAGTGATAATTCACAAGCAATAGTCATTTACGGTCAAAAAATTAAACATTAAAAAATTACCATTTCTGACCATCTGGAGACAGTCCGACAAGTCACGGGTCATCGTTTTTCATCAGAAAATTGATTTTTCGGACTGTAGAAAATTGATTCAAAATGTCATTTGGATTGTGCCTCATGTTGAATAACTACTTTTTAAAGCCTCAATGTGACCAAAATTGCCATTTTTTCAGACTTTTTCTCCTACTCAGAAGCTTCTATTTCGACCAATTTCAGGCATCAAAATGACTCTAAACTCACTTAATTTAGTTCCAAAAGTGATAATTCACAAGCAATAGTCATTTACAGTCAAAAAATTAAACATTACAAAATTACCATTTCTGACCATCTGGAGACAGATAACTACTTTTTAAAGCCTCAATTTGACCAAAATTGCCATTTTTACAGACTTTTTATCCTACTCAGAAGCTTCTATTTCGACCAATTTCAGGCATTAAAAAGACTCTAAACTCACTTAATTTAGTTCCAAAAGTGATAATTCACAAGCAATAGTCATATACAGTCAAAAAATTAAACTTAAAAAAATTACCATTTCTGACCATCTAGAGACAGTTCGACAGGTCATGGGTCATCGTTTTTCATCAGAAAATTGATTTTTTGGACTGTAGAAAAATTGATTCAAAATATCGTTTGGATTGTGCCTCATGTTGAATAACTACTTTTAAAGCCTCAATGTGACCAAAATTGCCATTTTTTCAGACTTTTTATCCTACTCAGAAGCTTCTATTTCGACCAATTTCAGGCATTAAAATGACTCTAAACTCACTTAATTTAGTTCCAAAAGTGATAATTCACAAGCAATAGTCATTTGCAGTCAAAAAATTAAACATTAAAAAATTACCATTTCTGACCATCTGGAGACAGTTCGACAGGTCATGGGTCATCGTTTTTCATCAGAAAATTGATTTTTTGGACTGTAGAAAAATTGATTCAAAATGTCATTTGGATTGTGCCTCATGTTGAATAACTACTTTTTAAAGCCTCAATGTGACCAAAATTGCCATTTTTACAGACTTTTTCTCCTACTCAGAAGCTTCTATTTTGACCAATTTCAGGCATTAAAATGACTCTAAACTCACTTAATTTAGTTCCAAAAGTGATAATTCACAAGCAATAGTCATTTACAGTCAAAAAATTAAACATTAAAATATTACCATTTCTGACCATCTGGAGAGAATTTCGACAGGTCACGGGTCATCGTTTTTCATCAGAAAATTGATTTTTTGGACTGTAGAAAAATTGATTCAAAATATCATTTGGATTGTGCCTCGTGTTGAATAACTACTTTTTAAAGCCTCAATGTGACCAAAATTGCCATTTTTTCAGACTTTTTATCCTACTCAGAAGGTTCTATTTCGACCAATTTCAGGCATTAAAATGACTCTAAACTCACTTAATTTAGTTCCAAAAGTGATAATTCACAAGCAATAGTCATTTACAGTCAAAAAATTAAACATTAAAAAATTACCATTTCTGACCATCTGGAGACAGTTCGACAGGTCACGGGTCATCGTTTTTCATCAGAAAATTGATTTTTTGGACTGTAGAAAAATTGATTCAAAATATCATTTGGATTGTGCCTCATGTTGAATAACTACTTTTTAAAGCCTCAATGTGACCAAAATTTCCATTTTTACAGACTTTTTCTCCCACTCAGAAGCTTCTATTTCGACCAATTTCAGGCATTAAAATGACTCTAAACTCACTTAATTTAGTTCCAAAAGTGATAATTCACAAGCAATAGTCATTTACAGTCAAAAAATTAAACATTAAAAAATTACCATTTCTGACCATCTGGAGACAGATAACTACTTTTTAAAGCCTCAATTTGACCAAAATTGCCATTTTTACAGACTTTTTATCCTACTCAGAAGCTTCTATTTCAACCAATTTCAGGCATTAAAAAGACTCTAAACTCACTTAATTTAGTTCCAAAAGTGATAATTCACAAGCAATAGTCATTTACAGTCAAAAAATTAAACTTAAAAAAATTACCATTTCCGACCATCTGGAGACAGTTCGACAGGTCACGGGTCATCGTTTTTCATCAGAAAATTGATTTTTTGGACTGTAGAAAAATTGATTCAAAATGTCATTTGGATTGTTCCTCATGTTGAATAACTACTTTTTAAATCCTCAAGTGACCAAAATTGCTATTTTTACAGACTATTTATCCTACTCAGAAGCTTCTATTTCAACCAATTACAGGCATTAAAATGACTCTAAACTCACTTAATTTAGTTCCAAAAGTGATAATTCACAAGCAATAGTCATTTACAGTCAAAAAATTAAACATTAAAAAATTACCATTTCTAACCATCTGGAGACAGTTCGACAGGTCACGGGTCATCGTTTTTCATCAGAAAATTGATTTTTTGGACTGTAGAAAAATTGATTCAAAATGTCATTTGGATTGTGCCTCATGTTGAATAACTACTTTTTAAAGCCTCAATTTGACCAAAATTGCCATTTTTAAAGACTTTTTCTCCTACTCAGAATCTTCTATTATGACCAATTTCAGGCATTAAAATGACTCTAAACTCACTTAATTTAGTTCCAAAAGTGATAATTCACAAGCAATAGTCATTTACAGTCAAAAAATTAAACATTAAAAAATTACCATTTCTGACCATCTGGAGACAGTTCGACAGGTCATGGGTAATCGTTTTTCATCAGAAAATTGATTTTTTGGACTGTAGAAAAATTGATTCAAAATGTCATTTGGATTGTGCCTCATGTTGAATAACTACTTTTTAAAGCCTCAATGTGACCAAAATTGCCATTTTTACAGACTTTTTCTCCTACTCAGAAGCTTCTATTTTGATCAATTTCAGGCATTAAAATGACTCTAAACTCACTTAATTTAGTTCCAAAAGTGATAATTCACAAGCAATAGTCATTTACAGTCAAAAAATTAAACATTAAAAAATTACCATTTCTGACCATCTGGAGACAGTTCGACAGGTCACGGGTCATCGTTTTTCATCAGAAAATTGATTTTTTGGACTGTAGAAAAATTGTTCCAAAATGTCATTTAGATTGGGCCTCATGTTGAAGAACTACTTTTTAAAGCCTCAATGTGACCAAAATTTCCATTTTTACAGACTTTCTCTCCTACTCAGAAGCTTCGATCTCGTCAAATTTCAGTCATTAAAATAACTCTAAACACACTTATTTTTGTCCCAAGAGTTCTAATTCACATGCAGTAGTCATTTCCAGTCAAATAATTAAACATTAAAAAATTACCATTTCTGACCATCTGAAGAAAGTTCGACAGGACACGGATCATCGTTCTTCATCAGAAAATTGATTTTTTGGACTGTAGAAAAATTGATTCAAAATGTCATTTGGATTGTGCCTCATGTTGAATAACTTCTTTTTAAGCCTCAATGTGACCAAAATTGCCATTTTTACAGACTTTTTCTCCTACTCAGAAGCTTTTATTTCTACCAATTTCAGGAATTTAAAATGACTCTAAACACACTGATTTTAGTTCCAAGAGTTCTAATTCACATGCAATAGTCATTTACAGTCAAAAAACTTAAACATAAAAAAATGATCATTTCTGACCATCTGGAGAAAGTTTGACATGTCACGGGTCATCGTTTTTCATCAGAAAACTGTTTTTTTGGACTGTAGAAAAATTGATTCAAAATGTCATTTGGATTGTGCCTCATGTTGAATAACTACTTTTTAAAGCCTCAATGTGACCAAAATTGCCATTTTTACGGACTTTTTCTCCTACTCAGAAGCTTCTATTTCAACCAATTTCAGGTATTAAAATGACTCTAAACACACCTATTTTAGTCCCAAGAGTGATAATTCACATTCAACAGTCATTTACAGTCAAAAAATTAAACATGAAAAAATTACCATTTCTGACCATCTGGACAATGTTCGACAGGTCACGGGTCATCGTTTTTCATCAGAAAACTGTTTTTTGGACTGTAGAAAAATTCATTCAAAATGTCATTTGGATTGTGCCTCATGTTGAATAACTACTTTTTAAAGCCTCAATGTGACCAAAATTGCCATTTTTACAGACTTTTTCTCCTACTCAGAAGCTTTTATTTCGACCAATTTCAGGCATTAAAATGACTCTAAACTCACTTAATTTAGTTCCAAAAGTGATAATTCACAAGCAATAGTCATTTACAGTCAAAAAAATAAACATTAAAAAATTACCATTTCTGACCATCTGGAGACAGTTCGACAGGTCACGGGTCATCGTTTTTCATCAGAAAATGGATTTTTTGGACTGTAGAAAAATTGATTCAAAATGTCATTTGGATTGTGCCTCATGTTGAATAACTACTTTTTAAAGCCTTAATGTGACCAAAATTGCCATTTTTACAGACTTTTTATCCTACTCAGAAGCTTCTATTTCGACCAATTTCAGACATTAAAATGACTCCAAACTCACTTAATTTAGTTCCAAAAGTGATAATTCACAAGCAATAGTCAATTACAGTCAAAAAATTAAACATTAAAAAAATCACCATTTCTGACCATCTGGAGACAGTTCGACAGGTCACGGGTCATCGTTTTTCATCAGAAAATTGATTTTTTGGACTGTAGAAAAATTGATTCAAAATATTATTTGGATTGTGCCTCATGTTGAATAACTACTTTTTAAAGCCTCAATGTGACCAAAATTGCCATTTTTACAGACTTTTTCTCCCACTCAGAAGCTTCTATTTCGACCAATTTCAGGTATTAAAATGACTCTAAACTCACTTAATTTAGTTCCAAAAGTGATAATTCACAAGCAATAGTCATTTACAGTCAAAAAATTACCATTTCTGACCATCTGGAGACAATTCGACAGGTCACGGGTCATCGTTTTTCATCAGAAAATGGATTTTTTGGACTGTGGAAAAATTGTTCCAAAATGTCATTTAGATTGGGCCTCATGTTGGATAACTACTTTTTAAAGCCTCAATGTGACCAAAATTGCCATTTTTACAGACTTTTTCTCCTACTCAGAAACTTCTATTTCGACCAATTTCAGGCATCAAAATGACTCTAAACTCACTTAATTTAGTTCCAAAAGTGATAATTCACAAGCAATAGTCATTTACAGTCAAAAAATTAAACATTACAAAATTACCATTTCTGACCATCTGGAGACAGATAACTACTTTTTAAAGCCTCAATTTGACCAAAATTGCCATTTTTACAGACTTTTTATCCTACTCAGAAGCTTCTATTTCGACCAATTTCAGGCATTAAAAAGACTCTAAACTCACTTAATTTAGTTCCAAAAGTGATAATTCACAAGCAATAGTCATTTACAGTCAAAAAATTAAACTTAAAAAAATTACCATTTCTGACCATCTGGAGACAGTTCGACAGGTCATGGGTCATCGTTTTTCATCAGAAAATTGATTTTTTGGACTGTAGAAAAATTGATTCAAAATATCGTTTGGATTGTGCCTCATGTTGAATAACTACTTTTAAAGCCTCAATGTGACCAAAATTGCCATTTTTTCAGACTTTTTATCCTACTCAGAAGCTTCTATTTCGACCAATTTCAGGCATTAAAATGACTCTAAACTCACTTAATTTAGTTCAAAAAGTGATAATTCACAAGCAATAGTCATTTACAGTCAAAAAATTAAACTTAAAAAAATTATCATTTCTGACCATCTGGAGACAGTTCGACAGGTCACGGGTCATCGTTTTTCATCAGAAAATTGATTTTTCGGACTGTAGAAAAATTGATTCAAAATGTCATTTGGATTGTGCCTCATGTTGAATAATTACTTTTTAAAGCCTCAATGTGACCAAAATTGCCATTTTTTCAGACTTTTTATCCTACTCAGAAGGTTCTATTTCGACCAATTTCCGGCATTAAAATGACTCTAAACTCACTTAATTTAGTTCCAAAAGTGATAATTCACAAGCAATAGTCATTTACAGTCAAAAAATTAAACATTAAAAAATTACCATTTCTGACCATCTGGAGACAGATAACTACTTTTTAAAGCCTCAATTTGACCAAAATTGCCATTTTTACAGACTTTTTATCCTACTCAGAAGCTTCTATTTCAACCAATTTCAGGCATTAAAAAGACTCTAAACTCACTTAATTTAGTTCCAAAAGTGATAATTCACAAGCAATAGTCATTTACAGTCAAAAAATTAAACTTAAAAAAATTACCATTTCCGACCATCTGGAGACAGTTCGACAGGTCACGGGTCATCGTTTTTCATCAGAAAATTGATTTTTTGGACTGTAGAAAAATTGATTCAATATGTCATTTGGATTGTGCCTCATGTTGAATAACTACTTTTTAAATCCTCAAGTGACCAAAATTGCTATTTTTACAGACTATTTATCCTACTCAGAAGCTTCTATTTCAACCAATTACAGGCATTAAAATGACTCTAAACTCACTTAATTTAGTTCCAAAAGTGATAATTCACAAGCAATAGTCATTTACAGTCAAAAAATTAAACATTAAAAAATTACCATTTCTGACCATCTGGAGACAGTTCGACAGGTCACGGGTCATCGTTTTTCATCCGAAAATTGATTTTTTGGACTGTAGAAAAATTGATTCAAAATGTCATTTGGATTGTGCCTCATGTTGAATAACTACTTTTTAAAGCCTCAATGTGACCAAAATTGCCATTTTTAAAGACTTTTTCTCCTACTCAGAAGCTTCTATTTTGACCAATTTCAGGCATTAAAATGACTCTAAACTCACTTAATTTAGTTCCAAAAGTGATAATTCACAATCAATAGTCATTTACAGTCAAAAAATTAAACATTAAAAAATTACCATTTCTGACCATCTGGAGACAGTTCGACAGGTCACGGGTCATTGTTTTTCATCAGAAAATTGATTTTTTGGACTGTAGAAAAATTGATTCAAAATATCATTTGGATTGTGCCTCATGTTGAATAACTACTTTTTAAAGCCTCAATGTGACCAAAATTGCCATTTTTACAGACTTTTTCTCCCACTCAGAAGCTTCTATTTCGACCAATTTCAGGCATTAAAATGACTCTAAACTCCCTTAATTTAGTTCCAAAAGTGATAAAACACAAGGAATAGTCATTTACAGTAAAAAAATTAAACATTAAAAAATTACCATTTCTGACCATCTGGAGACAGTTCGACAGGTCACGGTCATCGTTTTTCATCAGAAAATTGATTTTTTGGACTGTAGAAAAATTGATTCAAAATATCATTTGGATTGTGACTCATGTTGAATAACTACTTTTTAAAGCCTCAATGTGACAAAAATTGCCATTTTTACAGACTTTTTCTCCCACTCAGAAGCTTCTATTTCGACCAATTTCAGGCATTAAAATGACTCTAAACTCACTTAATTTAGTTCCAAAAGTGATAATTCACAAGCAATAGTCATTTACAGTCAAAAAATTAAACATTAAAAAATTACCATTTCTGACCATCTGGAGACAGTTCGACAGGTCACGGGTCATCGTTTTTCATCAGAAAATTGATTTTTTGGACTGTAGAAAAATTGATTCAAAATGGTATTTTGATTGTGCGTCATGTTGAATAATTACTTTTTAAAGCCTCAATGTGAACAAAATTGCCATTTTTACAGACTTTTTCTCCTGCTCCGAAGCTTCTATTTCGACCAATTTCAGGCATTAAAATGACTCTAAAAACACTTAATTTAGTTCCAAAAGTGATAATTCACAAGCAATAGTCATTTACAGTCAAAAAATTAAACATTAAAACATTATCATTTCTGACCATCTGGAGACAGTTCGACAGGTCACGGGTCATCGTTTTTCATCAGAAAATTGATTTTTTGCACTGTAGAAAAATTGATTCAAAATATCATTTGGATTGTGCCTCATGTTGAATAACTACTTTTAATAGTCTCAATGTGACCAAAATTGCAATTTTTTCAGACTTTTTATCCTACTCAGAAGCTTCTATTTCGACCAATTTCAGGCATTAAAAGGACTCTAAACTCACTTAATTTAGTTCCAAAAGTGATAATTCACAAGCAATAGTCATTTACAGTCAAAAAATTTAACATTAAAAAATTACAATTTTTGACCATCTGGAGACAGCAATGGGTCATCGTTTTTCATCAGAAAATTGATTTTTTGGATTGTAGAAAATTGATTCAAAATATCATTTGGACTGTGCCTCATGTTGAATAACTACTTTTTAAAGCCTCAATGTGACCAAAATTGCAATTTTTTTGAGACTTTTTCTCCTACTCAGAAGATTCATTTTCGACCAATTTCAGGCATCAAAATGACTCTAAACTCTCTTAATTTAGTTCCAAAAGTGATAATTCACAAGCAATAGTCATTTACAGTCAAAAAATTAAACATTAAAAAATTACCATTTCTGACCATCTGGAGACAGATAACTACTTTTTAAAGCCTCAATTTGACCAAATTTCCATTTTTACAGACTTTTTATCCTACTCAGAAGCTTCTATTTCGACCAATTTCAGGCATTAAAAAGACTCTAAACTCACTTAATTTA
Organism: Triturus cristatus; assembly: GCF_964204655.1. Classification (NCBI taxonomy): domain Eukaryota; kingdom Metazoa; phylum Chordata; class Amphibia; order Caudata; family Salamandridae; genus Triturus; species Triturus cristatus. Next base: position 823,959,709 of record NC_140591.1, read on the forward strand.
GTTCCAAAAGTGATAATTCACAAGCAATAGTCATTTACAGTCCAAAAATTAAACATTAAAAAATTACCATTTCTGACCATCTGGAGACAGTTCGACAGGTCACGGGTCATCGTTTTTCATCAGAAAATTGATTTTTTGGACTGTAGAAAAATTGATTCAAAATATCATTTGGATTGTGCCTCATGTTAAATAACTACTTTTTAAAGCCTCAATGTGACCAAAATTGCCATTTTTACAGACTTTTTATCCTGCTCAGAAGCTTCTATTTCGACCAATTTCAGGCATTAAAATGACTCTAACTCACTTAATTTAGTTCCAAAAGTGATAATTCACAAGCAATAGTCATTTACAGTCAAAAAATTAAACATTAAAAAATTACAATTTTTGACCATCTGGAGACAGCAATGGGTCATCGTTTTTCATCAGAAAATTGATTTTTTGGATTGTAGAAAATTGATTCAAAATATCATTTGGACTGTGCCTCATGTTGAATAACTACTTTTTAAAGCCTCAATGTGACCAAAATTGCCATTTTTACAGACTTTTTCTCCAACTCAGAAGCTTCTATTTCGACCAATTTCAGGCATTAAAATGACTCTAAACTCACTTAATTTAGTTCCAAAAGTGATAAAACACAAGCAATGGTCATTTACAGTCAAAAAATTAAACATTAAAAAATTACCATTTCTGACCATCTGGAGACAGTTCGACAGGTCACGGGTCATCGTTTTTCATCAGAAAATTGATTTTTTGGACTGTAGAAAAATTGATTCAAAATGGTATTTTGATTGTGCGTCATGTTGAATAATTACTTTTTAAAGCCTCAATGTGACCAAAATTGCCATTTTTACAGACTTTTTCTCCTGCTCCGAAGCTTCTATTTCGACCAATTTCAGGCATTAAAATGACTCTAAACACACTTAATTTAGTTCCAAAAGCGATAATTCACAAGCAATAGTCATTTACAGTCAAAAAATGAAACATTAAAAAATTATCATTTCTGACCATCTGGAGACAGTTAGACAAGTCACGGGTCATCGTTTTTCATCAGAAAATTGATTTTTTGGACTGTAGAAAAATTGATTCAAAATGTCATTCGGATTGTGCCTCATGTTGAATAACTACTTTTTAAAGCCTCAATGTGACCAAAATTGCCATTTTTACAGACTTTTTCTCCTACTCAGAAGCTTCTATTTTGACCAATTTCAGGCATTAAAATGACTCTAAACTCACTTAATTTAGTTCCAAAAGTGATAATTCACAAGCAATAGTCATTTACAGTCAAAAAATTAAACATTAAAAAATTACCATTTCTGACCATCTGGAGACAGTTCGACAGGTCACGGGTCATCGTTTTTCATCAGAAAATTGATTTTTTGGACTGTAGAAAAATTGATTCAAAATATCATTTGCATTGTGCCTCATGTTGAATAACTACTTTTTAAAGCCTCAATGTGACCAAAATTGCCATTTTTACAGACTTTTTCTCCCACTCAGAAGCTTCTATTTCGACCAATTACAGGCATTAAAATGACTCTAAACTCACTTAATTTAGTTCCAAAAGTGATAATTCACAAGCAATAGTAATTTACAGTCAAAAAATTAAACATTAAAAAATTACCATTTCTGACCATCTGGAGACAGTTCGACAAGTCACGGGTCATCGTTTCTCATCAGAAAATTGATTTTTCGGACTGTAGAAAATTGATTCAAAATGTCATTTGGATTGTGCCTCATGTTGAATAACTACTTTTTAAAGCCTCAATGTGACCAAAATTGCCATTTTTTTGAGACTTTTTCTCCTACTCAGAAGATTCATTTTCGACCAATTTCAGGCATCAAAATGACTCTAAACTCTCTTAATTTAGTTCCAAAAGTGATAATTCACAAGCAATAGTCATTTACAGTCAAAAAATTAAACATTAAAAAATTACCATTTCTGACCATCTGGAGACAGATAACTACTTTTTAAAGCCTCAATTTGACCAAATTTCCATTTTTACAGACTTTTTATCCTACTCAGAAGCTTCTATTTCGACCAATTTCAGGCATTAAAAAGACTCTAAACTCACTTAATTTAGTTCCAAAAGTGATAATTCACAAGCAATAGTCATTTACAGTCCAAAAATTAAACATTAAAAAATTACCATTTCTGACCATCTGGAGACAGTTCGACAGGTCACGGGTCATCGTTTTTCATCAGAAAATTGATTTTTTGGACTGTAGAAAAATTGATTCAAAATATCATTTGGATTGTGCCTCATGTTAAATAACTACTTTTTAAAGCCTCAATGTGACCAAAATTGCCATTTTTACAGACTTTTTATCCTGCTCAGAAGCTTCTATTTCGACCAATTTCAGGCATTAAAATGACTCTAACTCACTTAATTTAGTTCCAAAAGTGATAATTCACAAGCAATAGTCATTTACAGTCAAAAAATTAAACATTAAAAAATTACAATTTTTGACCATCTGGAGACAGCAATGGGTCATCGTTTTTCATCAGAAAATTGATTTTTTGGATTGTAGAAAATTGATTCAAAATATCATTTGGACTGTGCCTCATGTTGAATAACTACTTTTTAAAGCCTCAATGTGACCAAAATTGCCATTTTTACAGACTTTTTCTCCAACTCAGAAGCTTCTATTTCGACCAATTTCAGGCATTAAAATGACTCTAAACTCACTTAATTTAGTTCCAAAAGTGATAAAACACAAGCAATGGTCATTTACAGTCAAAAAATTAAACATTAAAAAATTACCATTTCTGACCATCTGGAGACAGTTCGACAGGTCACGGGTCATCGTTTTTCATCAGAAAATTGATTTTTTGGACTGTAGAAAAATTGATTCAAAATGGTATTTTGATTGTGCGTCATGTTGAATAATTACTTTTTAAAGCCTCAATGTGACCAAAATTGCCATTTTTACAGACTTTTTCTCCTGCTCCGAAGCTTCTATTTCGACCAATTTCAGGCATTAAAATGACTCTAAACACACTTAATTTAGTTCCAAAAGCGATAATTCACAAGCAATAGTCATTTACAGTCAAAAAATGAAACATTAAAAAATTATCATTTCTGACCATCTGGAGACAGTTAGACAAGTCACGGGTCATCGTTTTTCATCAGAAAATTGATTTTTTGGACTGTAGAAAAATTGATTCAAAATGTCATTCGGATTGTGCCTCATGTTGAATAACTACTTTTTAAAGCCTCAATGTGACCAAAATTGCCATTTTTACAGACTTTTTCTCCTACTCAGAAGCTTCTATTTTGACCAATTTCAGGCATTAAAATGACTCTAAACTCACTTAATTTAGTTCCAAAAGTGATAATTCACAAGCAATAGTCATTTACAGTCAAAAAATTAAACATTAAAAAATTACCATTTCTGACCATCTGGAGACAGTTCGACAGGTCACGGGTCATCGTTTTTCATCAGAAAATTGATTTTTTGGACTGTAGAAAAATTGATTCAAAATATCATTTGCATTGTGCCTCATGTTGAATAACTACTTTTTAAAGCCTCAATGTGACCAAAATTGCCATTTTTACAGACTTTTTCTCCCACTCAGAAGCTTCTATTTCGACCAATTACAGGCATTAAAATGACTCTAAACTCACTTAATTTAGTTCCAAAAGTGATAATTCACAAGCAATAGTAATTTACAGTCAAAAAATTAAACATTAAAAAATTACCATTTCTGACCATCTGGAGACAGTTCGACAAGTCACGGGTCATCGTTTCTCATCAGAAAATTGATTTTTCGGACTGTAGAAAATTGATTCAAAATGTCATTTGGATTGTGCCTCATGTTGAATAACTACTTTTTAAAGCCTCAATGTGACCAAAATTGCCATTTTTTTGAGACTTTTTCTCCTACTCAGAAGATTCATTTTCGACCAATTTCAGGCATCAAAATGACTCTAAACTCTCTTAATTTAGTTCCAAAAGTGATAATTCACAAGCAATAGTCATTTACAGTCAAAAAATTAAACATTAAAAAATTACCATTTCTGACCATCTGGAGACAGATAACTACTTTTTAAAGCCTCAATTTGACCAAATTTCCATTTTTACAGACTTTTTATCCTACTCAGAAGCTTCTATTTCGACCAATTTCAGGCATTAAAAAGACTCTAAACTCACTTAATTTAGTTCCAAAAGTGATAATTCACAAGCAATAGTCATTTACAGTCAAAAAATTAAACTTAAAAAAATTACCATTTCCGACCATCTGGAGACAGTTCGACAGGTCACGGGTCATCGTTTTTCATCAGAAAATTGATTTTTTGGACTGTAGAAAAATTGATTCAATATGTCATTTGGATTGTGCCTCATGTTGAATAACTACTTTTTAAATCCTCAAGTGACCAAAATTGCTATTTTTACAGACTATTTATCCTACTCAGAAGCTTCTATTTCAACCAATTACAGGCATTAAAATGACTCTAAACTCACTTAATTTAGTTCCAAAAGTGATAATTCACAGGCAATAGTCATTTACAGTCAAAAAATTAAACATTAAAAAATTACCATTTCTGACCATCTGGAGACAGTTCGACAGGTCACGGGTCATCGTTTTTCATCCGAAAATTGATTTTTTGGACTGTAGAAAAATTGATTCAAAATGTCATTTGGATTGTGCCTCATGTTGAATAACTACTTTTTAAAGCCTCAATGTGACCAAAATTGCCATTTTTAAAGACTTTTTCTCCTACTCAGAAGCTTCTATTTTGACCAATTTCAGGCATTAAAATGACTCTAAACTCACTTAATTTAGTTCCAAAAGTGATAATTCACAATCAATAGTCATTTACAGTCAAAAAATTAAACATTAAAAAATTACCATTTCTGACCATCTGGAGACAGTTCGACAGGTCACGGGTCATTGTTTTTCATCAGAAAATTGATTTTTTGGACTGTAGAAAAATTGATTCAAAATATCATTTGGATTGTGCCTCATGTTGAATAACTACTTTTTAAAGCCTCAATGTGACCAAAATTGCCATTTTTACAGACTTTTTCTCCCACTCAGAAGCTTCTATTTCGACCAATTTCAGGCATTAAAGTGACTCTAAACTCCCTTAATTTAGTTCCAAAAGTGATAAAACACAAGGAATAGTCATTTACAGTCAAAAAATTAAACATTAAAAAATTACCATTTCTGACCATCTGGAGACAGTTCGACAGGTCACGCACGGGTCACCGTTTTTCATCAGAAAATTGATTTTTTTGACTGTAGAAAAATTGATTCAAAATGGTATTTTGATTGTGCGTCATGTTGAATAACTACTTTTTAAAGCCTCAATGTGACCAAAATTGCCATTTTTACAGACTTTTTCTCCTACTCAGAAGCTTCTATTTTGACCAATTTCAGGCATTAAAATGACTCTAAACTCACTTAATTTAGTTCCAAAAGTGATAGTTCACAAGCAATAGTCATTTACAGTAAAAAAATTAAACATTAAAAAATTACCATTTCTGACCATCTGGAGACAGTTCGACAGGTCACGGTCATCGTTTTTCATCAGAAAATTGATTTTTTGGACTGTAGAAAAATTGATTCAAAATATCATTTGGATTGTGACTCATGTTGAATAACTACTTTTTAAAGCCTCAATGTGACAAAAATTGCCATTTTTACAGACTTTTTCTCCCACTCAGAAGCTTCTATTTCGACCAATTTCAGGCATTAAAATGACTCTAAACTCACTTAATTTAGTTCCAAAAGTGATAATTCACAAGCAATAGTCATTTACAGTCAAAAAATTAAACATTAAAAAATTACCATTTCTGACCATCTGGAGACAGTTCGACAGGTCACGGGTCATCGTTTTTCATCAGAAAATTGATTTTTTGGACTGTAGAAAAATTGATTCAAAATGGTATTTTGATTGTGCGTCATGTTGAATAATTACTTTTTAAAGCCTCAATGTGAACAAAATTGCCATTTTTACAGACTTTTTCTCCTGCTCCGAAGCTTCTATTTCGACCAATTTCAGGCATTAAAATGACTCTAAAAACACTTAATTTAGTTCCAAAAGTGATAATTCACAAGCAATAGTCATTTACAGTCAAAAAATTAAACATTAAAACATTATCATTTCTGACCATCTGGAGACAGTTCGACAGGTCACGGTTCATCGTTTTTCATCAGAAAATTGATTTTTTGCACTGTAGAAAAATTGATTCAAAATATCATTTGGATTGTGCCTCATGTTGAATAACTACTTTTAATAGTCTCAATGTGACCAAAATTGCAATTTTTTCAGACTTTTTATCCTACTCAGAAGCTTCTATTTCGACCAATTTCAGGCATTAAAAGGACTCTAAACTCACTTAATTTAGTTCCAAAAGTGATAATTCACAAGCAATAGTCATTTACAGTCAAAAAATTAAACATTAAAAAATTACAATTTTTGACCATCTGGAGACAGCAATGGGTCATCGTTTTTCATCAGAAAATTGATTTTTTGGATTGTAGAAAATTGATTCAAAATATCATTTGGACTGTGCCTCATGTTGAATAACTACTTTTTAAAGCCTCAATGTGACCAAAATTGCCATTTTTACAGACTTTTTCTCCAACTCAGAAGCTTCTATTTCGACCAATTTCAGGCATTAAAATGACTCTAAACTCACTTAATTTAGTTCCAAAAGTGATAAAACACAAGCAATGGTCATTTACAGTCAAAAAATTAAACATTAAAAAATTACCATTTCTGACCATCTGGAGACAGTTCGACAGGTCACGGGTCATCGTTTTTCATCAGAAAATTGATTTTTTGGACTGTAGAAAAATTGATTCAAAATGGTATTTTGATTGTGCGTCATGTTGAATAATTACTTTTTAAAGCCTCAATGTGACCAAAATTGCCATTTTTACAGACTTTTTCTCCTGCTCCGAAGCTTCTATTTCGACCAATTTCAGGCATTAAAATGACTCTAAACACACTTAATTTAGTTCCAAAAGCGATAATTCACAAGCAATAGTCATTTACAGTCAAAAAATGAAACATTAAAAAATTATCATTTCTGACCATCTGGAGACAGTTAGACAAGTCACGGGTCATCGTTTTTCATCAGAAAATTGATTTTTTGGACTGTAGAAAAATTGATTCAAAATGTCATTCGGATTGTGCCTCATGTTGAATAACTACTTTTTAAAGCCTCAATGTGACCAAAATTGCCATTTTTACAGACTTTTTCTCCTACTCAGAAGCTTCTATTTTGACCAATTTCAGGCATTAAAATGACTCTAAACTCACTTAATTTAGTTCCAAAAGTGATAATTCACAAGCAATAGTCATTTACAGTCAAAAAATTAAACATTAAAAAATTACCATTTCTGACCATCTGGAGACAGTTCGACAGGTCACGGGTCATCGTTTTTCATCAGAAAATTGATTTTTTGGACTGTAGAAAAATTGATTCAAAATATCATTTGCATTGTGCCTCATGTTGAATAACTACTTTTTAAAGCCTCAATGTGACCAAAATTGCCATTTTTACAGACTTTTTCTCCCACTCAGAAGCTTCTATTTCGACCAATTACAGGCATTAAAATGACTCTAAACTCACTTAATTTAGTTCCAAAAGTGATAATTCACAAGCAATAGTAATTTACAGTCAAAAAATTAAACATTAAAAAATTACCATTTCTGACCATCTGGAGACAGTTCGACAAGTCACGGGTCATCGTTTCTCATCAGAAAATTGATTTTTCGGACTGTAGAAAATTGATTCAAAATGTCATTTGGATTGTGCCTCATGTTGAATAACTACTTTTTAAAGCCTCAATGTGACCAAAATTGCCATTTTTTTGAGACTTTTTCTCCTACTCAGAAGATTCATTTTCGACCAATTTCAGGCATCAAAATGACTCTAAACTCTCTTAATTTAGTTCCAAAAGTGATAATTCACAAGCAATAGTCATTTACAGTCAAAAAATTAAACATTAAAAAATTACCATTTCTGACCATCTGGAGACAGATAACTACTTTTTAAAGCCTCAATTTGACCAAATTTCCATTTTTACAGACTTTTTATCCTACTCAGAAGCTTCTATTTCGACCAATTTCAGGCATTAAAAAGACTCTAAACTCACTTAATTTAGTTCCAAAAGTGATAATTCACAAGCAATAGTCATTTACAGTCAAAAAATTAAACTTAAAAAAATTACCATTTCCGACCATCTGGAGACAGTTCGACAGGTCACGGGTCATCGTTTTTCATCAGAAAATTGATTTTTTGGACTGTAGAAAAATTGATTCAATATGTCATTTGGATTGTGCCTCATGTTGAATAACTACTTTTTAAATCCTCAAGTGACCAAAATTGCTATTTTTACAGACTATTTATCCTACTCAGAAGCTTCTATTTCAACCAATTACAGGCATTAAAATGACTCTAAACTCACTTAATTTAGTTCCAAAAGTGATAATTCACAGGCAATAGTCATTTACAGTCAAAAAATTAAACATTAAAAAATTACCATTTCTGACCATCTGGAGACAGTTCGACAGGTCACGGGTCATCGTTTTTCATCCGAAAATTGATTTTTTGGACTGTAGAAAAATTGATTCAAAATGTCATTTGGATTGTGCCTCATGTTGAATAACTACTTTTTAAAGCCTCAATGTGACCAAAATTGCCATTTTTAAAGACTTTTTCTCCTACTCAGAAGCTTCTATTTTGACCAATTTCAGGCATTAAAATGACTCTAAACTCACTTAATTTAGTTCCAAAAGTGATAATTCACAATCAATAGTCATTTACAGTCAAAAAATTAAACATTAAAAAATTACCATTTCTGACCATCTGGAGACAGTTCGACAGGTCACGGGTCATTGTTTTTCATCAGAAAATTGATTTTTTGGACTGTAGAAAAATTGATTCAAAATATCATTTGGATTGTGCCTCATGTTGAATAACTACTTTTTAAAGCCTCAATGTGACCAAAATTGCCATTTTTACAGACTTTTTCTCCCACTCAGAAGCTTCTATTTCGACCAATTTCAGGCATTAAAGTGACTCTAAACTCCCTTAATTTAGTTCCAAAAGTGATAAAACACAAGGAATAGTCATTTACAGTCAAAAAATTAAACATTAAAAAATTACCATTTCTGACCATCTGGAGACAGTTCGACAGGTCACGCACGGGTCACCGTTTTTCATCAGAAAATTGATTTTTTTGACTGTAGAAAAATTGATTCAAAATGGTATTTTGATTGTGCGTCATGTTGAATAACTACTTTTTAAAGCCTCAATGTGACCAAAATTGCCATTTTTACAGACTTTTTCTCCTACTCAGAAGCTTCTATTTTGACCAATTTCAGGCATTAAAATGACTCTAAACTCACTTAATTTAGTTCCAAAAGTGATAGTTCACAAGCAATAGTCATTTACAGTAAAAAAATTAAACATTAAAAAATTACCATTTCTGACCATCTGGAGACAGTTCGACAGGTCACGGTCATCGTTTTTCATCAGAAAATTGATTTTTTGGACTGTAGAAAAATTGATTCAAAATATCATTTGGATTGTGACTCATGTTGAATAACTACTTTTTAAAGCCTCAATGTGACAAAAATTGCCATTTTTACAGACTTTTTCTCCCACTCAGAAGCTTCTATTTCGACCAATTTCAGGCATTAAAATGACTCTAAACTCACTTAATTTAGTTCCAAAAGTGATAATTCACAAGCAATAGTCATTTACAGTCAAAAAATTAAACATTAAAAAATTACCATTTCTGACCATCTGGAGACAGTTCGACAGGTCACGGGTCATCGTTTTTCATCAGAAAATTGATTTTTTGGACTGTAGAAAAATTGATTCAAAATGGTATTTTGATTGTGCGTCATGTTGAATAATTACTTTTTAAAGCCTCAATGTGAACAAAATTGCCATTTTTACAGACTTTTTCTCCTGCTCCGAAGCTTCTATTTCGACCAATTTCAGGCATTAAAATGACTCTAAAAACACTTAATTTAGTTCCAAAAGTGATAATTCACAAGCAATAGTCATTTACAGTCAAAAAATTAAACATTAAAACATTATCATTTCTGACCATCTGGAGACAGTTCGACAGGTCACGGGTCATCGTTTTTCATCAGAAAATTGATTTTTTGCACTGTAGAAAAATTGATTCAAAATATCATTTGGATTGTGCCTCATGTTGAATAACTACTTTTAATAGTCTCAATGTGACCAAAATTGCAATTTTTTCAGACTTTTTATCCTACTCAGAAGCTTCTATTTCGACCAATTTCAGGCATTAAAAGGACTCTAAACTCACTTAATTTAGTTCCAAAAGTGATAATTCACAAGCAATAGTCATTTACAGTCAAAAAATTAAACATTAAAAAATTACAATTTTTGACCATCTGGAGACAGCAATGGGTCATCGTTTTTCATCAGAAAATTGATTTTTTGGATTGTAGAAAATTGATTCAAAATATCATTTGGACTGTGCCTCATGTTGAATAACTACTTTTTAAAGCCTCAATGTGACCAAAATTGCCATTTTTACAGACTTTTTCTCCAACTCAGAAGCTTCTATTTCGACCAATTTCAGGCATTAAAATGACTCTAAACTCACTTAATTTAGTTCCAAAAGTGATAAAACACAAGCAATGGTCATTTACAGTAAAAAAATTAAACATTAAAAAATTACCATTTCTGACCATCTGGAGACAGTTCGACAGGTCACGGGTCATCGTTTTTCATCAGAAAATTGATTTTTTGGACTGTAGAAAAATTGATTCAAAATGGTATTTTGATTGTGCGTCATGTTGAATAATTACTTTTTAAAGCCTCAATGTGACCAAAATTGCCATTTTTACAGACTTTTTCTCCTGCTCCGAAGCTTCTATTTCGACCAATTTCAGGCATTAAAATGACTCTAAACACACTTAATTTAGTTCCAAAAGCGATAATTCACAAGCAATAGTCATTTACAGTCAAAAAATGAAACATTAAAAAATTATCATTTCTGACCATCTGGAGACAGTTAGACAAGTCACGGGTTATCGTTTTTCATCAGAAAATTGATTTTTTGGACTGTAGAAAAATTGATTCAAAATGTCATTCGGATTGTGCCTCATGTTGAATAACTACTTTTTAAAGCCTCAATGTGACCAAAATTGCCATTTTTACAGACTTTTTCTCCTACTCAGAAGCTTCTATTTTGACCAATTTCAGGCATTAAAATGACTCTAAACTCACTTAATTTAGTTCCAAAAGTGATAATTCACAAGCAATAGTCATTTACAGTAAAAAAATTAAACATTAAAAAATTACCATTTCTGACCATCTGGAGACAGTTCGACAGGTCACGGGTCATCGTTTTTCATCAGAAAATTGATTTTTTGGACTGTAGAAAAATTGATTCAAAATATCATTTGCATTGTGCCTCATGTTGAATAACTACTTTTTAAAGCCTCAATGTGACCAAAATTGCCATTTTTACAGACTTTTTCTCCCACTCAGAAGCTTCTATTTCGACCAATTACAGGCATTAAAATGACTCTAAACTCACTTAATTTAGTTCCAAAAGTGATAATTCACAAGCAATAGTAATTTACAGTCAAAAAATTAAACATTAAAAAATTACCATTTCTGACCATCTGGAGACAGTTCGACAAGTCACGGGTCATCGTTTCTCATCAGAAAATTGATTTTTCGGACTGTAGAAAATTGATTCAAAATGTCATTTGGATTGTGCCTCATGTTGAATAACTACTTTTTAAAGCCTCAATGTGACCAAAATTGCCATTTTTTTGAGACTTTTTCTCCTACTCAGAAGATTCATTTTCGACCAATTTCAGGCATCAAAATGACTCTAAACTCTCTTAATTTAGTTCCAAAAGTGATAATTCACAAGCAATAGTCATTTACAGTCAAAAAATTAAACATTAAAAAATTACCATTTCTGACCATCTGGAGACAGATAACTACTTTTTAAAGCCTCAATTTGACCAAATTTCCATTTTTACAGACTTTTTATCCTACTCAGAAGCTTCTATTTCGACCAATTTCAGGCATTAAAAAGACTCTAAACTCACTTAATTTAGTTCCAAAAGTGATAATTCACAAGCAATAGTCATTTACAGTCCAAAAATTAAACATTAAAAAATTACCATTTCTGACCATCTGGAGACAGTTCGACAGGTCACGGGTCATCGTTTTTCATCAGAAAATTGATTTTTTGGACTGTAGAAAAATTGATTCAAAATATCATTTGGATTGTGCCTCATGTTAAATAACTACTTTTTAAAGCCTCAATGTGACCAAAATTGCCATTTTTACAGACTTTTTATCCTGCTCAGAAGCTTCTATTTCGACCAATTTCAGGCATTAAAATGACTCTAACTCACTCAATTTAGTTCCAAAAGTGATAATTCACAAGCAATAGTCATTTACAGTCAAAAAATTAAACATTAAAAAATTACAATTTTTGACCATCTGGAGACAGCAATGGGTCATCGTTTTTCATCAGAAAATTGATTTTTTGGATTGTAGAAAATTGATTCAAAATATCATTTGGACTGTGCCTCATGTTGAATAACTACTTTTTAAAGCCTCAATGTGACCAAAATTGCCATTTTTACAGACTTTTTCTCCAACTCAGAAGCTTCTATTTCGACCAATTTCAGGCATTAAAATGACTCTAAACTCACTTAATTTAGTTCCAAAAGTGATAAAACACAAGCAATGGTCATTTACAGTCAAAAAATTAAACATTAAAAAATTACCATTTCTGACCATCTGGAGACAGTTCGACAGGTCACGGGTCATCGTTTTTCATCAGAAAATTGATTTTTTGGACTGTAGAAAAATTGATTCAAAATGGTATTTTGATTGTGCGTCATGTTGAATAATTACTTTTTAAAGCCTCAATGTGACCAAAATTGCCATTTTTACAGACTTTTTCTCCTGCTCCGAAGCTTCTATTTCGACCAATTTCAGGCATTAAAATGACTCTAAACACACTTAATTTAGTTCCAAAAGCGATAATTCACAAGCAATAGTCATTTACAGTCAAAAAATGAAACATTAAAAAATTATCATTTCTGACCATCTGGAGACAGTTAGACAAGTCACGGGTCATCGTTTTTCATCAGAAAATTGATTTTTTGGACTGTAGAAAAATTGATTCAAAATGTCATTCGGATTGTGCCTCATGTTGAATAACTACTTTTTAAAGCCTCAATGTGACCAAAATTGCCATTTTTACAGACTTTTTCTCCTACTCAGAAGCTTCTATTTTGACCAATTTCAGGCATTAAAATGACTCTAAACTCACTTAATTTAGTTCCAAAAGTGATAATTCACAAGCAATAGTCATTTACAGTCAAAAAATTAAACATTAAAAAATTACCATTTCTGACCATCTGGAGACAGTTCGACAGGTCACGGGTCATCGTTTTTCATCAGAAAATTGATTTTTTGGACTGTAGAAAAATTGATTCAAAATATCATTTGCATTGTGCCTCATGTTGAATAACTACTTTTTAAAGCCTCAATGTGACCAAAATTGCCATTTTTACAGACTTTTTCTCCCACTCAGAAGCTTCTATTTCGACCAATTACAGGCATTAAAATGACTCTAAACTCACTTAATTTAGTTCCAAAAGTGATAATTCACAAGCAATAGTAATTTACAGTCAAAAAATTAAACATTAAAAAATTACCATTTCTGACCATCTGGAGACAGTTCGACAAGTCACGGGTCATCGTTTCTCATCAGAAAATTGATTTTTCGGACTGTAGAAAATTGATTCAAAATGTCATTTGGATTGTGCCTCATGTTGAATAACTACTTTTTAAAGCCTCAATGTGACCAAAATTGCCATTTTTTTGAGACTTTTTCTCCTACTCAGAAGATTCATTTTCGACCAATTTCAGGCATCAAAATGACTCTAAACTCTCTTAATTTAGTTCCAAAAGTGATAATTCACAAGCAATAGTCATTTACAGTCAAAAAATTAAACATTAAAAAATTACCATTTCTGACCATCTGGAGACAGATAACTACTTTTTAAAGCCTCAATTTGCCCAAATTTCCATTTTTACAGACTTTTTATCCTACTCAGAAGCTTCTATTTCGACCAATTTCAGGCATTAAAAAGACTCTAAACTCACTTAATTTAGTTCCAAAAGTGATAATTCACAAGCAATAGTCATTTACAGTCCAAAAATTAAACATTAAAAAATTACCATTTCTGACCATCTGGAGACAGTTCGACAGGTCACGGGTCATCGTTTTTCATCAGAAAATTGATTTTTTGGACTGTAGAAAAATTGATTCAAAATATCATTTGGATTGTGCCTCATGTTAAATAACTACTTTTTAAAGCCTCAATGTGACCAAAATTGCCATTTTTACAGACTTTTTCTCCCACTCAGAAGCTTCTATTTCGACCAATTTCAGGCATTAAAATGACTCTAAACTCACTTAATTTAGTTCCAAAAGTGATAATTCACAAGCAATAATCATTTACAGTCAAAAAATTAAACATTAAAAAATTGTCATTTCTGACCATCTGGAGACAGTTCGACAGGTCACGGGTCATCGTTTTTCATCAGAAAATTGATTTTTCGGACTGTAGAAAAATTGATTCAAAATGTCTTTTGGATTGTGCCTCATGTTGAATAACTACTTTTTAAAGCCTCAATGTGACCAAAATTGCCATTTTTTCAGACTTTTTATCCTACTCAGAAGTTTCTATTTCGACCAATTTCAGGCATTAAAATGACTCTAAACTCACTTAATTTAGTTCAAAAAGTGATAATTCACAAGCAATAGTCATTTACAGTAAAAAAATTAAACATTAAAAAATTACCATTTCTGACCATCTGGAGACAGATAACTACTTTTTAAAGCCTCAATTTGACCAAAATTGCCATTTTTACAGACTTTTTATCCTACTCAGAAGCTTCTATTGCAACCAATTTCAGGCATTAAAAAGACTCTAAACTCACTTAATTTAGTTCCAAAAGTGATAATTCACAAGCAATAGTCATTTACAGTCAAAAAATTAAACTTAAAAAAATTACCATTTCTGACCATCTGGAGACAGTTCGACAGGTCACGGGTCATCGTTTTTCATCAGAAAATTGATTTTTTGGACTGTAGAAAAATTGATTCAAAATATCATTTGGATTGTGCCTCATGTTAAATAACTACTTTTTAAAGCCTCAATGTGACCAAAATTGCCATTTTTACAGACTTTTTATCCTGCTCAGAAGCTTCTATTTCGACCAATTTCAGGCATTAAAATGACTCTAACTCACTTAATTTAGTTCCAAAAGTGATAATTCACAAGCAATAGTCATTTACAGTCAAAAAATTAAACATTAAAAAATTACAATTTTTGACCATCTGGAGACAGCAATGGGTCATTGTTTTTCATCAGAAAATTGATTTTTTGGATTGTAGAAAATTGATTCAAAATATCATTTGGACTGTGCCTCATGTTGAATAACTACTTTTTAAAGCCTCAATGTGACCAAAATTGCCATTTTTACAGACTTTTTCTCCAACTCAGAAGCTTCTATTTCGACCAATTTCAGGCATTAAAATGACTCTAAACTCACTTAATTTAGTTCCAAAAGTGATAAAACACAAGCAATGGTCATTTACAGTCAAAAAATTAAACATTAAAAAATTACCATTTCTGACCATCTGGAGACAGTTCGACAGGTCACGGGTCATCGTTTTTCATCAGAAAATTGATTTTTTGGACTGTAGAAAAATTGATTCAAAATGGTATTTTGATTGTGCGTCATGTTGAATAATTACTTTTTAAAGCCTCAATGTGACCAAAATTGCCATTTTTACAGACTTTTTCTCCTGCTCCGAAGCTTCTATTTCGACCAATTTCAGGCATTAAAATGACTCTAAACACACTTAATTTAGTTCCAAAAGCGATAATTCACAAGCAATAGTCATTTACAGTCAAAAAATGAAACATTAAAAAATTATCATTTCTGACCATCTGGAGACAGTTAGACAAGTCACGGGTCATCGTTTTTCATCAGAAAATTGATTTTTTGGACTGTAGAAAAATTGATTCAAAATGTCATTCGGATTGTGCCTCATGTTGAATAACTACTTTTTAAAGCCTCAATGTGACCAAAATTGCCATTTTTACAGACTTTTTCTCCTACTCAGAAGCTTCTATTTTGACCAATTTCAGGCATTAAAATGACTCTAAACTCACTTAATTTAGTTCCAAAAGTGATAATTCACAAGCAATAGTCATTTACAGTCAAAAAATTAAACATTAAAAAATTACCATTTCTGACCATCTGGAGACAGTTCGACAGGTCACGGGTCATCGTTTTTCATCAGAAAATTGATTTTTTGGACTGTAGAAAAATTGATTCAAAATATCATTTGCATTGTGCCTCATGTTGAATAACTACTTTTTAAAGCCTCAATGTGACCAAAATTGCCATTTTTACAGACTTTTTCTCCCACTCAGAAGCTTCTATTTCGACCAATTACAGGCATTAAAATGACTCTAAACTCACTTAATTTAGTTCCAAAAGTGATAATTCACAAGCAATAGTAATTTACAGTCAAAAAATTAAACATTAAAAAATTACCATTTCTGACCATCTGGAGACAGTTCGACAAGTCACGGGTCATCGTTTCTCATCAGAAAATTGATTTTTCGGACTGTAGAAAATTGATTCAAAATGTCATTTGGATTGTGCCTCATGTTGAATAACTACTTTTTAAAGCCTCAATGTGACCAAAATTGCCATTTTTTTGAGACTTTTTCTCCTACTCAGAAGATTCATTTTCGACCAATTTCAGGCATCAAAATGACTCTAAACTCTCTTAATTTAGTTCCAAAAGTGATAATTCACAAGCAATAGTCATTTACAGTCAAAAAATTAAACATTAAAAAATTACCATTTCTGACCATCTGGAGACAGATAACTACTTTTTAAAGCCTCAATTTGACCAAATTTCCATTTTTACAGACTTTTTATCCTACTCAGAAGCTTCTATTTCGACCAATTTCAGGCATTAAAAAGACTCTAAACTCACTTAATTTAGTTCCAAAAGTGATAATTCACAAGCAATAGTCATTTACAGTCCAAAAATTAAACATTAAAAAATTACCATTTCTGACCATCTGGAGACAGTTCGACAGGTCACGGGTCATCGTTTTTCATCAGAAAATTGATTTTTTGGACTGTAGAAAAATTGATTCAAAATATCATTTGGATTGTGCCTCATGTTAAATAACTACTTTTTAAAGCCTCAATGTGACCAAAATTGCCATTTTTACAGACTTTTTATCCTGCTCAGAAGCTTCTATTTCGACCAATTTCAGGCATTAAAATGACTCTAACTCACTTAATTTAGTTCCAAAAGTGATAATTCACAAGCAATAGTCATTTACAGTCAAAAAATTAAACATTAAAAAATTACAATTTTTGACCATCTGGAGACAGCAATGGGTCATCGTTTTTCATCAGAAAATTGATTTTTTGGATTGTAGAAAATTGATTCAAAATATCATTTGGACTGTGCCTCATGTTGAATAACTACTTTTTAAAGCCTCAATGTGACCAAAATTGCCATTTTTACAGACTTTTTCTCCAACTCAGAAGCTTCTATTTCGACCAATTTCAGGCATTAAAATGACTCTAAACTCACTTAATTTAGTTCCAAAAGTGATAAAACACAAGCAATGGTCATTTACAGTCAAAAAATTAAACATTAAAAAATTACCATTTCTGACCATCTGGAGACAGTTCGACAGGTCACGGGTCATCGTTTTTCATCAGAAAATTGATTTTTTGGACTGTAGAAAAATTGATTCAAAATGGTATTTTGATTGTGCGTCATGTTGAATAATTACTTTTTAAAGCCTCAATGTGACCAAAATTGCCATTTTTACAGACTTTTTCTCCTGCTCCGAAGCTTCTATTTCGACCAATTTCAGGCATTAAAATGACTCTAAACACACTTAATTTAGTTCCAAAAGCGATAATTCACAAGCAATAGTCATTTACAGTCAAAAAATGAAACATTAAAAAATTATCATTTCTGACCATCTGGAGACAGTTAGACAAGTCACGGGTCATCGTTTTTCATCAGAAAATTGATTTTTTGGACTGTAGAAAAATTGATTCAAAATGTCATTCGGATTGTGCCTCATGTTGAATAACTACTTTTTAAAGCCTCAATGTGACCAAAATTGCCATTTTTACAGACTTTTTCTCCTACTCAGAAGCTTCTATTTTGACCAATTTCAGGCATTAAAATGACTCTAAACTCACTTAATTTAGTTCCAAAAGTGATAATTCACAAGCAATAGTCATTTACAGTCAAAAAATTAAACATTAAAAAATTACCATTTCTGACCATCTGGAGACAGTTCGACAGGTCACGGGTCATCGTTTTTCATCAGAAAATTGATTTTTTGGACTGTAGAAAAATTGATTCAAAATATCATTTGCATTGTGCCTCATGTTGAATAACTACTTTTTAAAGCCTCAATGTGACCAAAATTGCCATTTTTACAGACTTTTTCTCCCACTCAGAAGCTTCTATTTCGACCAATTACAGGCATTAAAATGACTCTAAACTCACTTAATTTAGTTCCAAAAGTGATAATTCACAAGCAATAGTAATTTACAGTCAAAAAATTAAACATTAAAAAATTACCATTTCTGACCATCTGGAGACAGTTCGACAAGTCACGGGTCATCGTTTCTCATCAGAAAATTGATTTTTCGGACTGTAGAAAATTGATTCAAAATGTCATTTGGATTGTGCCTCATGTTGAATAACTACTTTTTAAAGCCTCAATGTGACCAAAATTGCCATTTTTTTGAGACTTTTTCTCCTACTCAGAAGATTCATTTTCGACCAATTTCAGGCATCAAAATGACTCTAAACTCTCTTAATTTAGTTCCAAAAGTGATAATTCACAAGCAATAGTCATTTACAGTCAAAAAATTAAACATTAAAAAATTACCATTTCTGACCATCTGGAGACAGATAACTACTTTTTAAAGCCTCAATTTGACCAAATTTCCATTTTTACAGACTTTTTATCCTACTCAGAAGCTTCTATTTCGACCAATTTCAGGCATTAAAAAGACTCTAAACTCACTTAATTTAGTTCCAAAAGTGATAATTCACAAGCAATAGTCATTTACAGTCAAAAAATTAAACTTAAAAAAATTACCATTTCCGACCATCTGGAGACAGTTCGACAGGTCACGGGTCATCGTTTTTCATCAGAAAATTGATTTTTTGGACTGTAGAAAAATTGATTCAATATGTCATTTGGATTGTGCCTCATGTTGAATAACTACTTTTTAAATCCTCAAGTGACCAAAATTGCTATTTTTACAGACTATTTATCCTACTCAGAAGCTTCTATTTCAACCAATTACAGGCATTAAAATGACTCTAAACTCACTTAATTTAGTTCCAAAAGTGATAATTCACAGGCAATAGTCATTTACAGTCAAAAAATTAAACATTAAAAAATTACCATTTCTGACCATCTGGAGACAGTTCGACAGGTCACGGGTCATCGTTTTTCATCCGAAAATTGATTTTTTGGACTGTAGAAAAATTGATTCAAAATGTCATTTGGATTGTGCCTCATGTTGAATAACTACTTTTTAAAGCCTCAATGTGACCAAAATTGCCATTTTTAAAGACTTTTTCTCCTACTCAGAAGCTTCTATTTTGACCAATTTCAGGCATTAAAATGACTCTAAACTCACTTAATTTAGTTCCAAAAGTGATAATTCACAATCAATAGTCATTTACAGTCAAAAAATTAAACATTAAAAAATTACCATTTCTGACCATCTGGAGACAGTTCGACAGGTCACGGGTCATTGTTTTTCATCAGAAAATTGATTTTTTGGACTGTAGAAAAATTGATTCAAAATATCATTTGGATTGTGCCTCATGTTGAATAACTACTTTTTAAAGCCTCAATGTGACCAAAATTGCCATTTTTACAGACTTTTTCTCCCACTCAGAAGCTTCTATTTCGACCAATTTCAGGCATTAAAGTGACTCTAAACTCCCTTAATTTAGTTCCAAAAGTGATAAAACACAAGGAATAGTCATTTACAGTCAAAAAATTAAACATTAAAAAATTACCATTTCTGACCATCTGGAGACAGTTCGACAGGTCACGCACGGGTCACCGTTTTTCATCAGAAAATTGATTTTTTTGACTGTAGAAAAATTGATTCAAAATGGTATTTTGATTGTGCGTCATGTTGAATAACTACTTTTTAAAGCCTCAATGTGACCAAAATTGCCATTTTTACAGACTTTTTCTCCTACTCAGAAGCTTCTATTTTGACCAATTTCAGGCATTAAAATGACTCTAAACTCACTTAATTTAGTTCCAAAAGTGATAGTTCACAAGCAATAGTCATTTACAGTAAAAAAATTAAACATTAAAAAATTACCATTTCTGACCATCTGGAGACAGTTCGACAGGTCACGGTCATCGTTTTTCATCAGAAAATTGATTTTTTGGACTGTAGAAAAATTGATTCAAAATATCATTTGGATTGTGACTCATGTTGAATAACTACTTTTTAAAGCCTCAATGTGACAAAAATTGCCATTTTTACAGACTTTTTCTCCCACTCAGAAGCTTCTATTTCGACCAATTTCAGGCATTAAAATGACTCTAAACTCACTTAATTTAGTTCCAAAAGTGATAATTCACAAGCAATAGTCATTTACAGTCAAAAAATTAAACATTAAAAAATTACCATTTCTGACCATCTGGAGACAGTTCGACAGGTCACGGGTCATCGTTTTTCATCAGAAAATTGATTTTTTGGACTGTAGAAAAATTGATTCAAAATGGTATTTTGATTGTGCGTCATGTTGAATAATTACTTTTTAAAGCCTCAATGTGAACAAAATTGCCATTTTTACAGACTTTTTCTCCTGCTCCGAAGCTTCTATTTCGACCAATTTCAGGCATTAAAATGACTCTAAAAACACTTAATTTAGTTCCAAAAGTGATAATTCACAAGCAATAGTCATTTACAGTCAAAAAATTAAACATTAAAACATTATCATTTCTGACCATCTGGAGACAGTTCGACAGGTCACGGGTCATCGTTTTTCATCAGAAAATTGATTTTTTGCACTGTAGAAAAATTGATTCAAAATATCATTTGGATTGTGCCTCATGTTGAATAACTACTTTTAATAGTCTCAATGTGACCAAAATTGCAATTTTTTCAGACTTTTTATCCTACTCAGAAGCTTCTATTTCGACCAATTTCAGGCATTAAAAGGACTCTAAACTCACTTAATTTAGTTCCAAAAGTGATAATTCACAAGCAATAGTCATTTACAGTCAAAAAATTAAACATTAAAAAATTACAATTTTTGACCATCTGGAGACAGCAATGGGTCATCGTTTTTCATCAGAAAATTGATTTTTTGGATTGTAGAAAATTGATTCAAAATATCATTTGGACTGTGCCTCATGTTGAATAACTACTTTTTAAAGCCTCAATGTGACCAAAATTGCCATTTTTACAGACTTTTTCTCCAACTCAGAAGCTTCTATTTCGACCAATTTCAGGCATTAAAATGACTCTAAACTCACTTAATTTAGTTCCAAAAGTGATAAAACACAAGCAATGGTCATTTACAGTAAAAAAATTAAACATTAAAAAATTACCATTTCTGACCATCTGGAGACAGTTCGACAGGTCACGGGTCATCGTTTTTCATCAGAAAATTGATTTTTTGGACTGTAGAAAAATTGATTCAAAATGGTATTTTGATTGTGCGTCATGTTGAATAATTACTTTTTAAAGCCTCAATGTGACCAAAATTGCCATTTTTACAGACTTTTTCTCCTGCTCCGAAGCTTCTATTTCGACCAATTTCAGGCATTAAAATGACTCTAAACACACTTAATTTAGTTCCAAAAGCGATAATTCACAAGCAATAGTCATTTACAGTCAAAAAATGAAACATTAAAAAATTATCATTTCTGACCATCTGGAGACAGTTAGACAAGTCACGGGTTATCGTTTTTCATCAGAAAATTGATTTTTTGGACTGTAGAAAAATTGATTCAAAATGTCATTCGGATTGTGCCTCATGTTGAATAACTACTTTTTAAAGCCTCAATGTGACCAAAATTGCCATTTTTACAGACTTTTTCTCCTACTCAGAAGCTTCTATTTTGACCAATTTCAGGCATTAAAATGACTCTAAACTCACTTAATTTAGTTCCAAAAGTGATAATTCACAAGCAATAGTCATTTACAGTGAAAAAATTAAACATTAAAAAATTACCATTTCTGACCATCTGGAGACAGTTCGACAGGTCACGGGTCATCGTTTTTCATCAGAAAATTGATTTTTTGGACTGTAGAAAAATTGATTCAAAATATCATTTGCATTGTGCCTCATGTTGAATAACTACTTTTTAAAGCCTCAATGTGACCAAAATTGCCATTTTTACAGACTTTTTCTCCCACTCAGAAGCTTCTATTTCGACCAATTACAGGCATTAAAATGACTCTAAACTCACTTAATTTAGTTCCAAAAGTGATAATTCACAAGCAATAGTAATTTACAGTCAAAAAATTAAACATTAAAAAATTACCATTTCTGACCATCTGGAGACAGTTCGACAAGTCACGGGTCATCGTTTCTCATCAGAAAATTGATTTTTCGGACTGTAGAAAATTGATTCAAAATGTCATTTGGATTGTGCCTCATGTTGAATAACTACTTTTTAAAGCCTCAATGTGACCAAAATTGCCATTTTTTTGAGACTTTTTCTCCTACTCAGAAGATTCATTTTCGACCAATTTCAGGCATCAAAATGACTCTAAACTCTCTTAATTTAGTTCCAAAAGTGATAATTCACAAGCAATAGTCATTTACAGTCAAAAAATTAAACATTAAAAAATTACCATTTCTGACCATCTGGAGACAGATAACTACTTTTTAAAGCCTCAATTTGACCAAATTTCCATTTTTACAGACTTTTTATCCTACTCAGAAGCTTCTATTTCGACCAATTTCAGGCATTAAAAAGACTCTAAACTCACTTAATTTAGTTCCAAAAGTGATAATTCACAAGCAATAGTCATTTACAGTCCAAAAATTAAACATTAAAAAATTACCATTTCTGACCATCTGGAGACAGTTCGACAGGTCACGGGTCATCGTTTTTCATCAGAAAATTGATTTTTTGGACTGTAGAAAAATTGATTCAAAATATCATTTGGATTGTGCCTCATGTTAAATAACTACTTTTTAAAGCCTCAATGTGACCAAAATTGCCATTTTTACAGACTTTTTATCCTGCTCAGAAGCTTCTATTTCGACCAATTTCAGGCATTAAAATGACTCTAACTCACTCAATTTAGTTCCAAAAGTGATAATTCACAAGCAATAGTCATTTACAGTCAAAAAATTAAACATTAAAAAATTACAATTTTTGACCATCTGGAGACAGCAATGGGTCATCGTTTTTCATCAGAAAATTGATTTTTTGGATTGTAGAAAATTGATTCAAAATATCATTTGGACTGTGCCTCATGTTGAATAACTACTTTTTAAAGCCTCAATGTGACCAAAATTGCCATTTTTACAGACTTTTTCTCCTACTCAGAAGCTTCTATTTTGACCAATTTCAGGCATTAAAATGACTCTAAACTCACTTAATTTAGTTCCAAAAGTGATAATTCACAAGCAATAGTCATTTACAGTCAAAAAATTAAACATTAAAAAATTACCATTTCTGACCATCTGGAGACAGTTCGACAGGTCACGGGTCATCGTTTTTCATCAGAAAATTGATTTTTTGGACTGTAGAAAAATTGATTCAAAATATCATTTGCATTGTGCCTCATGTTGAATAACTACTTTTTAAAGCCTCAATGTGACCAAAATTGCCATTTTTACAGACTTTTTCTCCCACTCAGAAGCTTCTATTTCGACCAATTACAGGCATTAAAATGACTCTAAACTCACTTAATTTAGTTCCAAAAGTGATAATTCACAAGCAATAGTAATTTACAGTCAAAAAATTAAACATTAAAAAATTACCATTTCTGACCATCTGGAGACAGTTCGACAAGTCACGGGTCATCGTTTCTCATCAGAAAATTGATTTTTCGGACTGTAGAAAATTGATTAAAAATGTCATTTGAATTGTGCCTCATGTTGAATAACTACTTTTTAAAGCCTCAATGTGACCAAAATTGCCATTTTTTTGAGACTTTTTCTCCTACTCAGAAGATTCATTTTCGACCAATTTCAGGCATCAAAATGACTCTAAACTCTCTTAATTTAGTTCCAAAAGTGATAATTCACAAGCAATAGTCATTTACAGTCAAAAATTAAACATTAAAAAATTACCATTTCTGACCATCTGGAGACAGATAACTACTTTTTAAAGCCTCAATTTGCCCAAATTTCCATTTTTACAGACTTTTTATCCTACTCAGAAGCTTCTATTTCGACCAATTTCAGGCATTAAAAAGACTCTAAACTCACTTAATTTAGTTCCAAAAGTGATAATTCACAAGCAATAGTCATTTACAGTCCAAAAATTAAACATTAAAAAATTACCATTTCTGACCATCTGGAGACAGTTCGACAGGTCACGGGTCATCGTTTTTCATCAGAAAATTGATTTTTTGGACTGTAGAAAAATTGATTCAAAATATCATTTGGATTGTGCCTCATGTTAAATAACTACTTTTTAAAGCCTCAATGTGACCAAAATTGCCATTTTTACAGACTTTTTCTCCCACTCAGAAGCTTCTATTTCGACCAATTTCAGGCATTAAAATGACTCTAAACTCACTTAATTTAGTTCCAAAAGTGATAATTCACAAGCAATAATCATTTACAGTCAAAAAATTAAACATTAAAAAATTGTCATTTCTGACCATCTGGAGACAGTTCGACAGGTCACGGGTCATCGTTTTTCATCAGAAAATTGATTTTTCGGACTGTAGAAAAATTGATTCAAAATGTCTTTTGGATTGTGCCTCATGTTGAATAACTACTTTTTAAAGCCTCAATGTGACCAAAATTGCCATTTTTTCAGACTTTTTATCCTACTCAGAAGTTTCTATTTCGACCAATTTCAGGCATTAAAATGACTCTAAACTCACTTAATTTAGTTCAAAAAGTGATAATTCACAAGCAATAGTCATTTACAGTAAAAAAATTAAACATTAAAAAATTACCATTTCTGACCATCTGGAGACAGATAACTACTTTTTAAAGCCTCAATTTGACCAAAATTGCCATTTTTACAGACTTTTTATCCTACTCAGAAGCTTCTATTGCAACCAATTTCAGGCATTAAAAAGACTCTAAACTCACTTAATTTAGTTCCAAAAGTGATAATTCACAAGCAATAGTCATTTACAGTCAAAAAATTAAACTTAAAAAAATTACCATTTCTGACCATCTGGAGACAGTTCGACAGGTCACGGGTCATCGTTTTTCATCAGAAAATTGATTTTTTGGACTGTAGAAAAATTGATTCAAAATATCATTTGGATTGTGCCTCATGTTAAATAACTACTTTTTAAAGCCTCAATGTGACCAAAATTGCCATTTTTACAGACTTTTTATCCTGCTCAGAAGCTTCTATTTCGACCAATTTCAGGCATTAAAATGACTCTAACTCACTTAATTTAGTTCCAAAAGTGATAATTCACAAGCAATAGTCATTTACAGTCAAAAAATTAAACATTAAAAAATTACAATTTTTGACCATCTGGAGACAGCAATGGGTCATTGTTTTTCATCAGAAAATTGATTTTTTGGATTGTAGAAAATTGATTCAAAATATCATTTGGACTGTGCCTCATGTTGAATAACTACTGTTTAAAGCCTCAATGTGACCAAAATTGCCATTTTTACAGACTTTTTCTCCAACTCAGAAGCTTCTATTTCGACCAATTTCAGGCATTAAAATGACTCTAAACTCACTTAATTTAGTTCCAAAAGTGATAAAACACAAGCAATGGTCATTTACAGTCAAAAAATTAAACATTAAAAAATTACCATTTCTGACCATCTGGAGACAGTTCGACAGGTCACGGGTCATCGTTTTTCATCAGAAAATTGATTTTTTGGACTGTAGAAAAATTGATTCAAAATGGTATTTTGATTGTGCGTCATGTTGAATAATTACTTTTTAAAGCCTCAATGTGACCAAAATTGCCATTTTTACAGACTTTTTCTCCTGCTCCGAAGCTTCTATTTCGACCAATTTCAGGCATTAAAATGACTCTAAACACACTTAATTTAGTTCCAAAAGCGATAATTCACAAGCAATAGTCATTTACAGTCAAAAAATGAAACATTAAAAAATTATCATTTCTGACCATCTGGAGACAGTTAGACAAGTCACGGGTCATCGTTTTTCATCAGAAAATTGATTTTTTGGACTGTAGAAAAATTGATTCAATATGTCATTCGGATTGTGCCTCATGTTGAATAACTACTTTTTAAAGCCTCAATGTGACCAAAATTGCCATTTTTACAGACTTTTTCTCCTACTCAGAAGCTTCTATTTTGACCAATTTCAGGCATTAAAATGACTCTAAACTCACTTAATTTAGTTCCAAAAGTGATAATTCACAAGCAATAGTAATTTACAGTCAAAAAATTAAACATTAAAAAATTACCATTTCTGACCATCTGGAGACAGTTCGACAGGTCACGGGTCATCGTTTTTCATCAGAAAATTGATTTTTTGGACTGTAGAAAAATTGATTCAAAATATCATTTGCATTGTGCCTCATGTTGAATAACTACTTTTTAAAGCCTCAATGTGACCAAAATTGCCATTTTTACAGACTTTTTCTCCCACTCAGAAGCTTCTATTTCGACCAATTACAGGCATTAAAATGACTCTAAACTCACTTAATTTAGTTCCAAAAGTGATAATTCACAAGCAATAGTAATTTACAGTCAAAAAATTAAACATTAAAAAATTACCATTTCTGACCATCTGGAGACAGTTCGACAAGTCACGGGTCATCGTTTCTCATCAGAAAATTGATTTTTCGGACTGTAGAAAATTGATTCAAAATGTCATTTGGATTGTGCCTCATGTTGAATAACTACTTTTTAAAGCCTCAATGTGACCAAAATTGCCATTTTTTTGAGACTTTTTCTCCTACTCAGAAGATTCATTTTCGACCAATTTCAGGCATCAAAATGACTCTAAACTCTCTTAATTTAGTTCCAAAAGTGATAATTCACAAGCAATAGTCATTTACAGTCAAAAAATTAAACATTAAAAAATTACCATTTCTGACCATCTGGAGACAGATAACTACTTTTTAAAGCCTCAATTTGACCAAATTTCCATTTTTACAGACTTTTTATCCTACTCAGAAGCTTCTATTTCGACCAATTTCAGGCATTAAAAAGACTCTAAACTCACTTAATTTAGTTCCAAAAGTGATAATTCACAAGCAATAGTCATTTACAGTCCAAAAATTAAACATTAAAAAATTACCATTTCTGACCATCTGGAGACAGTTCGACAGGTCACGGGTCATCGTTTTTCATCAGAAAATTGATTTTTTGGACTGTAGAAAAATTGATTCAAAATATCATTTGGATTGTGCCTCATGTTAAATAACTACTTTTTAAAGCCTCAATGTGACCAAAATTGCCATTTTTACAGACTTTTTCTCCCACTCAGAAGCTTCTATTTCGACCAATTTCAGGCATTAAAATGACTCTAAACTCACTTAATTTAGTTCCAAAAGTGATAATTCACAAGCAATAATCATTTACAGTCAAAAAATTAAACATTAAAAAATTGTCATTTCTGACCATCTGGAGACAGTTCGACAGGTCACGGGTCATCGTTTTTCATCAGAAAATTGATTTTTCGGACTGTAGAAAAATTGATTCAAAATGTCATTTGGATTGTGCCTCATGTTGAATAACTACTTTTTAAAGCCTCAATGTGACCAAAATTGCCATTTTTTCAGACTTTTTATCCTACTCAGAAGTTTCTATTTCGACCAATTTCAGGCATTAAAATGACTCTAAACTCACTTAATTTAGTTCAAAAAGTGATAATTCACAAGCAATAGTCATTTACAGTAAAAAAATTAAACATTAAAAAATTACCATTTCTGACCATCTGGAGACAGATAACTACTTTTTAAAGCCTCAATTTGACCAAAATTGCCATTTTTACAGACTTTTTATCCTACTCAGAAGCTTCTATTGCAACCAATTTCAGGCATTAAAAAGACTCTAAACTCACTTAATTTAGTTCCAAAAGTGATAATTCACAAGCAATAGTCATTTACAGTCAAAAAATTAAACTTAAAAAAATTACCATTTCTGACCATCTGGAGACAGTTCGACAGGTCACGGGTCATCGTTTTTCATCAGAAAATTGATTTTTTGGACTGTAGAAAAATTGATTCAAAATATCATTTGGATTGTGCCTCATGTTGAATAACTACTTTTTAAATCCTCAATGTGACCAAAATTGCTATTTTTACAGACTATTTATCCTACTCAGAAGCTTCTATTTCAACCAATTACAGGCATTAAAATGACTCTAAACTCACTTAATTTAGTTCCAAAAGTGATAATTCACAAGCAATAATCATTTACAGTCAAAAAATTAAACATTAAAAAATTGTCATTTCTGACCATCTGGAGACAGTTCGACAGGTCACGGGTCATCGTTTTTCATCAGAAAATTGATTTTTCGGACTGTAGAAAAATTGATTCAAAATGTCATTTGGATTGTGCCTCATGTTGAATAACTACTTTTTAAAGCCTCAATGTGACCAAAATTGCCATTTTTTCAGACTTTTTATCCTACTCAGAAGTTTCTATTTCGACCAATTTCAGGCATTAAAATGACTCTAAACTCACTTAATTTAGTTCAAAAAGTGATAATTCACAAGCAATAGTCATTTACAGTAAAAAAATTAAACATTAAAAAATTACCATTTCTGACCATCTGGAGACAGATAACTACTTTTTAAAGCCTCAATTTGACCAAAATTGCCATTTTTACAGACTTTTTATCCTACTCAGAAGCTTCTATTGCAACCAATTTCAGGCATTAAAAAGACTCTAAACTCACTTAATTTAGTTCCAAAAGTGATAATTCACAAGCAATAGTCATTTACAGTCAAAAAATTAAACTTAAAAAAATTACCATTTCTGACCATCTGGAGACAGTTCGACAGGTCACGGGTCATCGTTTTTCATCAGAAAATTGATTTTTTGGACTGTAGAAAAATTGATTCAAAATATCATTTGGATTGTGCCTCATGTTGAATAACTACTTTTTAAATCCTCAATGTGACCAAAATTGCTATTTTTACAGACTATTTATCCTACTCAGAAGCTTCTATTTCAACCAATTACAGGCATTAAAATGACTCTAAACTCACTTAATGTAGTTCCAAAAGTGATAATTCGCAAGCAATAGTCATTTACAGTCAAAAAATTAAACATTAAAAAATTACCATTTCTGACCATCTGGAGACAGTTCGACAGGTCTCAGGTCATCGTTTTTCATCAGAAAATTGATTTTTTGGACTGTTGAAAAATGTATTCAAAATGTTATTTGGATTGTGCCTCATGTTGAACAACTACTTTTTAAAGCCTCAATGTGACCAAAATTGCCATTTTTTCAGACTTTTTATCCTACTCAGAAGCTTCTATTTTGACCAATTTCAGGTATTAAAATGACTCTAAACTCACTTAATTTAGTTCCAAAAGTGATAATTCACAAGCAATAGTCATTTACAGTCAAAAAATTACCATTTCTGAAAATCTGGAGACAGTTCGACAGGTCACGGGTCATCGTTTTTCATCAGAAAATGGGATTTTTTGGACTGTAGAAAAATTGATTCAAAATGTCATTTGGATTGTGCCTCATGTTGAATAACTACTTTTTAAAGCCTCAATGTGACCAAAATTGCCATTTTTACAGACTTTTTATCCTACTCAGAAGCTTCTATTTCGACCAATTTCAGACAATAAAATGACTCTAAACTCACTTAATTTAGTTCCAAAAGTGATAATTCACAAGCAATAGTCAATTACAGTAAAAAAATTAAACATTAAAAAAATCCCCATTTCTGACCATCTGGAGACAGTTCGACAGGTCACGGGTCACCGTTTTTCATCAGAAAATTGATTTTTTGGACTGTAGAAAAATTGATTCAAAATATTATTTGGATTGTGCCTCAGGTTGAATAACTACTTTTTAAAGCCTCAATGTGACCAAAATTGCCATTTTTACAGACTTTTTCTCCCACTCAGAAGCTTCTATTTCGACCTAATTCAGGTATTAAAATGACTCTAAACTCACTTAATTTAGTTCCAAAAGTGATAATTCACAAGCAATAGTCATTTACAGTCAAAAAATTACCATTTCCGACCATCAGGAACCAGTTCGACAGGTCACGGGTCATCGTTTTCATCAGAAAATGGATTTTTTGGACTGTAGAAAAATTGTTCCAAAATGTCATTTAGATTGGGCCTCATGTTGGATAACTACTTTTTAAAGCCTCAATGTGACCAAAATTGCCATTTTTACAGACTTTTTCTCCTACTCAGAAGCTTCTATTTCGATCAATTTCAGGCATTAAAATGACTCTAAACTCACCTAATTTAGTTCCAAAAGTGATAATTCACGAGCAATAGTCATTTACAGTCAAAAAATTAAACATTAAAAAATTATCATTTCTGACCATCTGGAGACAGTTCGACAGGTCACGGGTCATCGTTTTTCATCAGAAAATTGATTTTTTGGACTGTAGAAAAATTGATTCAAAATATCATTTGGATTGTGCCTCATGTTGAATAACTACTTTTTAAAGCCTCAATGTGACCAAAATTGCCATTTTTACAGACTTTTTCTCCCACTCAGAAGCTTCTATTTCGACCAATTTCAGGCATTAAAATGACTCTAAACTCACTTAATTTAGTTCCAAAAGTGATAATTCACAAGCAATAGTCATTTACAGTCAAAAAATTAAACATTAAAAAATTACCATTTCTGACCATCTGGAGACAGTTCGACAAGTCACGGGTCATCGTTTTTCATCAGAAAATTGATTTTTCGGACTGTAGAAAATTGATTCAAAATGTCATTTGGATTGTGCCTCATGTCGAATAACTACTTTTTAAAGCCTCAATGGGACCAAAATTGCCATTTTTACAGACTTTTTCTCCTACTCAGAAGCTTCTATTTCGACCAATTTCAGGCATCAAAATGACTCTAAACTCACTTAATTTAGTTCCAAAAGTGATAATTCACAAGCAATAGTCATTTACAGTCAAAGAATTAAACATTAAAAAATTACCATTTCTGACCATCTGGAGACAGATAACTACTTTTTAAAGCCTCAATTTGACCAAAATTGCCATTTTTACAGACTTTTTATCCTACTCAGAAGCTTCTATTTCGACCAATTTCAGGCATTAAAAAGACTCTAAACTCACTTAATTTAGTTCCAAAAGTGATAATTCACAAGCAATAGTCATTTACAGTCAAAAAATTAAACTTAAAAAAATTACCATTTCTGACCATCTGGAGACAGTTCGACAGGTCACGGGTCATCGTTTTTCATCAGAAAATTGATTTTTTGGACTGTAGAAAAATTGATTCAAAATATCATTTGGATTGTGCCTCATGTGAATAACTACTTTTTAAAGCCTCAATGTGACCAAAATTGCCATTTTTTCAGACTTTTTCTCCTACTCAGAAGCTTCGATCTCGTCAAATTTCAGTCATTAAAATAACTCTAAACACACTTATTTTTGTCCCAAGAGTTCTAATTCACATGCAGTAGTCATTTCCAGTCAAATAATTAAACATTAAAAAATTACCATTTCTGACCATCTGAAGAAAGTTCGACAGGACACGGATCATCGTTCTTCATCAGAAAATTGATTTTTTGGACTGTAGAAAAATTGATTCAAAATGTCATTTGGATTGTGCCTCATGTTGAATAACTTCTTTTTAAGCCTCAATGTGACCAAAATTGCCATTTTTACAGACTTTTTCTCCTACTCAGAAGCTTCTATTTCTACCAATTTCAGGAATTTAAAATGACTCTAAACACACTGATTTTAGTTCCAAGAGTTCTAATTCACATGCAAGAGTCATTTACAGTCAAAAAACTTAAACATAAAAAATGATCATTTCTGACCATCTGGAGAAAGTTTGACATGTCACGGGTCATCGTCTTTCATCAGAAAACTGTTTTTTTGGACTGTAGAAAAATTGATTCAAAATGTCATTTGGATTGTGCCTCATGTTGAATAACAATTTTTAAAGCCTTAATGTGACCAAAATTGCCATTTTTACAGACTTTTTCTCCTACTCAGAAGCTTCTATTTCAACCAATTTCAGGTATTAAAATGACTCTAAACACACTTATTTTAGTCCCAAGAGTGATAATTCACATTCAACAGTCATTTACAGTCAAAAAATTAAACATGAAAAAATTACCATTTCTGACCATCTGGACAATGTTCGACAGGTCACGGGTCATCGTTTTTCATCAGAAAATTGATTTTTTGGACAGTAGAAAATTGATTCAAAATGTCATTTGGATTGTGCCTCATGTTGAATAACAATTTTTAAAGCCTTAATGTGACCAAAATTGCCATTTTTACAGACTTTTTCTCCTACTCAGAAGCTTTTATTTCGACCAATTTCAGGCATTAAAATGACTCTAAACTCACTTAATTTAGTTCCAAAAGTGATAATTCACAAGCAATAGTCATTTACAGTAAAAAAATTAAACATTAAAAAATTACCATTTCTGACCATCTGGAGACAGTTCGACAGGTCACGGGTCATCGTTTTTCATCAGAAAATTGATTTTTTGGACAGTAGAAAATTGATTCAAAATGTCATTTGGACTGTGCCTCATGTTGAATAACAACTTTTTAAAGCCTCAATGTGACCAAAATTGCCATTTTTACAGACTTTTTATCCTACTCAGAAGCTTCTTTTTCGACCAATTTCAGGCATTAAAATGACTCTAAACTCACTTAATTTAGATCCAAAAGTGATAATTCACAAGCAATAGTCATTTACAGTCAAAAAAATAAACATTACAAAATTACCATTTCTGACCATCTAGAGACAGTTCGACAGGTCACGGGTCATCGTTTTTCATCAGAAAATGGATTTTTTGGACTGTAGAAAAATTGATTCAAAATGTCATTTGGATTGTGCCTCATGTTGAATAACTACTTTTTAAAGCCTCAATGTGACCAAAATTGCCATTTTTACAGACTTTTTATCCCACTCAGAAGCTTCTATTTCGACCAATTTCAGACATTAAAATGACTCTAAACTCACTTAATTTAGTTCCAAAAGTGATACTTCACAAGCAATAGTCAATTACAGTCAAAAAATTAAACATTAAAAAAATCCCCATTTCTGACCATCTGGAGACAGTTCGACAGGTCACGGGTCATCGTTTTTCATCAGAAAATTGATTTTTTGGACTGTAGAAAAATTGATTCAAAATATTATTTGGATTGTGCCTCAGGTTGAATAACTACTTTTTAAAGCCTCAATGTGACCAAAATTGCCATTTTTACAGACTTTTTCTCCCACTCAGAAGCTTCTATTTCGACCTAATTCAGGTATTAAAATGACTCTAAACTCACTTAATTTAGTTCCAAAAGTGATAATTCACAAGCAATAGTCATTTACAGTCAAAAAATTACCATTTCTGACCATCTGGAGACAGTTCGACAGGTCACGGGTCATCGTTTTTCATCAGAAAATGGATTTTTTGGACTGTAGAAAAATTGTTCCAAAATGTCATTTAGATTGGGCCTCATGTTGGATAACTACTTTTTAAAGCCTCAATGTGACCAAAATTGCCATTTTTACAGACTTTTTCTCCTACTCAGAAGCTTCTATTTCGATCAATTTCAGGCATTAAAATGATTTTAAACTCACCTAATTTAGTTCCAAAAGTGATAATTCACGAGCAATAGTCATTTACAGTCAAAAAATTAAACATTAAAAAATTATCATTTCTGACCATCTGGAGACAGTTCGACAGGTCACGGGTCATCGTTTTTCATCAGAAAATTGATTTTTTGGACTGTAGAAAAATTGATTCAAAATATCATTTGGATTGTGCCTCATGTTGAATAACTACTTTTTAAAGCCTCAATGTGACCATAATTGCCATTTTTACAGACTTTTTCTCCCACTCAGAAGCTTCTATTTCGACCAATTTCAGGCATTAAAATGACTCTAAACTCACTTAATTTAGTTCCAAAAGTGATAATTCACAAGCAATAGTCATTTACAGTCAAAAAATTAAACATTAAAAAATTACCATTTCTGACCATCTGGAGACAGTTCGACAAGTCACGGGTCATCGTTTTTCATCAGAAAATTGATTTTTCGGACTGTAGAAAATTGATTCAAAATGTCATTTGGATTGTGCCTCATGTTGAATAACTACTTTTTAAAGCCTCAATGTGACCATAATTGCCATTTTTACAGACTTTTTCTCCTACTCAGAAGCTTCTATTTCGACCAATTTCAGGCATCAAAATGACTCTAAACTCACTTAATTTAGTTCCAAAAGTGATAATTCACAAGCAATAGTCATTTACAGTCAAAGAATTAAACATTAAAAAATTACCATTTCTGACCATCTGGAGACAGATAACTACTTTTTAAAGCCTCAATTTGACCAAAATTGCCATTTTTACAGACTTTTTATCCTACTCAGAAGCTTCTATTTCGACCAATTTCAGGCATTAAAAAGACTCTAAACTCACTTAATTTAGTTCCAAAAGTGATAATTCACAAGCAATAGTCATTTACAGTCAAAAAATTAAACTTAAAAAAATTACCATTTCTGACCATCTGGAGACAGTTCGACAGGTCACGGGTCATCGTTTTTCATCAGAAAATTGATTTTTTGGACTGTAGAAAAATTGATTCAAAATATCATTTGGATTGTGCCTCATGTGAATAACTACTTTTTAAAGCCTCAATGTGACCAAAATTGCCATTTTTTCAGACTTTTTCTCCTACTCAGAAGCTTCGAACTCGTCAAATTTCAGTCATTAAAATAACTCTAAACACACTTATTTTTGTCCCAAGAGTTCTAATTCACATGCAGTAGTCATTTCCAGTCAAATAATTAAACATTAAAAAATTACCATTTCTGACCATCTGAAGAAAGTTCGACAGGACACAGATCATCGTTCTTCATCAGAAAATTGTTTTTTTGGACTGTAGAAAAATTGATTCAAAATGTCATTTGGATTGTGCCTCATGTTGAATAACTTCTTTTTAAGCCTCAATGTGACCAAAATTGCCATTTTTACAGACTTTTTCTCCTACTCAGAAGCTTCTATTTCAACCAATTTCAGGTATTAAAATGACTCTAAACACACTTATTTTAGTCCCAAGAGTGATAATTCACATTCAACAGTCATTTACAGTCAAAAAATTAAACATTAAAAAATTACCATTTCTGACCATCTGGACAATGTTCGACAGGTCACGGGTCATCGTTTTTCATCAGAAAACTGTTTTTTTGGACTGTGGAAAAATTGATTCAAAATGTCATTTGGATTGTGCCTCATGTTGAATAACTACTTTTTAAAGCCTCAAAGTGACCAATATTGCCATTTTAACATACTTTTTCTCCTACTCAGAAGCTTCTATTTCGACCAATTTCAGGCATTAAAATGACTTTAAACACACTTATTTTAGTTCCAAGAGATCTAATTCACATGCAATAGTCATTTACAGTCAAAAAAATTAAACATTAAAAAATTACCATTTCTGACCATCTGGAGAAAGTTCGATAGGTCTGGGGGTCTTCGTTTTTCATCAGAATATTGATTTTTTGGACTCTAGAAAAATTCATTCAAAATGTCATTTGGATTGTGCCTCATGTTGAATAACTACTTTTTAAAGCCTCAATGTGACCAAAATTGCCATTTTTACAGACTTTTTCTCCTACTCAGAAGCTTCTATTAAGACCAATTTCAGGCATTAAAATGACTCTAACTCACTTAATTCAGTTCCAAAAGTGATAATTCATAAGCAATAGTCATTTACAGTCAAAAAAATAAACATTAAAAAATTACCATTTCTGACCATCTGGAGACAGTTCGACAGGACACGGATCATCGTTCTTCATCAGAAAATTGATTTTTTGGACTGTAGAAAAATTGATTCAAAATGTCATTTGGATTGTGCCTCATGTTGAATAACTTCTTTTTAAGCCTCAATGTGACCAAAATTGCCATTTTTACAGACTTTTTCTCCTACTCAGAAGCTTCTATTTCTACCAATTTCAGGAATTTAAAATGACTCTAATCACACTGATTTTAGTTCCAAGAGTTCTAATTCACATGCAATAGTCATTTACAGTCAAAAAACTTAAACATAAAAAAATGATCATTTCTGACCATCTGGAGAAAGTTTGACATGTCACGGGTCATCGTTTTTCATCAGAAAACTGTTTTTTTGGACTGTAGAAAAATTGATTCAAAATGTCATTTGGATTGTGCCTCATGTTGAATAACTACTTTTTAAAGCCTCAATGTGACCAAAATTGCCATTTTTACAGACTTTTTCTCCTACTCAGAAGCTTCTATTTCAACCAATTTCAGGTATTAAAATGACTCTAAACACACTTATTTTAGTCCCAAGAGTGATAATTCACATTCAACAGTCATTTACAGTCAAAAATTTAAACATGAAAAAATTACCATTTCTGACCATCTGGACAATGTTCGACAGGTCACGGGTCATCGTTTTTCATCAGAAAACTGTTTTTTTGGACTGTAGAAAAATTGATTCAAAATGTCATTTGGATTGTGCCTCATGTTGAATAACTACTTTTTAAAGCCTCAAAGTGACCAATATTGCCATTTTAACATACTTTTTCTCCTACTCAGAAGCTTCTATTTCGACCAATTTCAGGCATTAAAATGACTTTAAACACACTTATTTTAGTTCCAAGAGATCTAATTCACATGCAATAGTCATTTACAGTCAAAAAAATTAAACATTAAAAAATTACCATTTCTGACCATCTGGAGAAAGTTCAATAGGTCTGGGGGTCTTCGTTTTTCATCAGAATATTGATTTTTTGGACTCTAGAAAAATTCATTCAAAATGTCATTTGGATTGTGCCTCGTGTTGAATAACTACTTTTTAAAGCCTCAATGTGACCAAAATTGCCATTTTTACAGACTTTTTCTCCTACTCAGAAGCTTTTATTTCGACCAATTTCAGGCATTAAAATGACTCTAAACTCACTTAATTTAGTTCCAAAAGTGATAATTCACAAGCAATAGTCATTTACAGTAAAAAAATTAAACATTAAAAAATTACCATTTCTGACCATCTGGAGACAGTTCGACAGGTCACGGGTCATCGTTTTTCATCAGAAAATTGATTTTTTGGACTGTAGAAAATTGATTCAAAATATAATTTGGACTGTGCCTCATGTGGAATAACAACTTTTTAAAGCCTCAATGTGACCAAAATTGCCATTTTTACAGGCTTTTTATCCTACTCAGAAGCTTCTATTTCGACCAATTTCAGGCATTAAAATGACTCTAAACTCACTTAATTTAGATCCAAAAGTGATAATTCACAAGCAATAGTCATTTACAGTCAAAAAAATAAACATTAAAAAATTACCATTTCTGACCATCTGGAGACAGTTCGACAGGTCACGGGTCATCGTTTTTCATCAGAAAATGGATTTTTTGGACTGTAGAAAAATTGATTCAAAATGTCATTTGGATTGTGCCTCATGTTGAATAACTACTTTTTAAAGCCTCAATGTGACCAAAATTGCCATTTTTACAGACTTTTTCTCCTACTCAGAAGCTTTTATTTCGACCAATTTCAGGCATTAAAATGACTCTAAACTCACTTAATTTAGTTCCAAAAGTGATAATCCACAAGCAATAGTCATTTACAGTCAAAAAAATAAACATTAAAAAATTACCATTTCTGACCATCTGGAGACAGTTCGACAGGTCACGGGTCATCGTTTTTCATCAGAAAATGGATTTTTTGGACTGTAGAAAAATTGATTCAAAATGTCATTTGGATTGTGCCTCATGTTGAATAACTACTTTTTAAAGCCTCAATGTGACCAAAATTGCCATTTTTACAGACTTTTTATCCTACTCAGAAGCTTCTATTTCGACCAATTTCAGACATTAAAATGACTCCAAACTCACTTAATTTAGTTCCAAAAGTGATAATTCACAAGCAATAGTCAATTACAGTCAAAAAATTAAACATTAAAAAAATCACCATTTCTGACCATCTGGAGACAGTTCGACAGGTCACGGGTCATCGTTTTTCATCAGAAAATTGATTTTTTGGACTGTAGAAAAATTGATTCAAAATATTATTTGGATTGTGCCTCATGTTGAATAACTACTTTTTAAAGCCTCAATGTGACCAAAATTGCCATTTTTACAGACTTTTTCTCCCACTCAGAAGCTTCTATTTCGACCAATTTCAGGTATTAAAATGACTCTAAACTCACTTAATTTAGTTCCAAAAGTGATAATTCACAAGCAATAGTCATTTACAGTCGAAAAATGAAACATTAAAAAATTACCATTTCTGACCATCTGGAGACAGTTCGACAGGTCACAGGTCATCGTTTGTCATCAGAAAATTGATTTTTTGGACTGTAGAAAAATTGATTCAAAATGTCATTTGGATTGTGCCTCATGTTGAATAACTACTTTTTAAAGCCTCAATGTGACCAAAATTGCCATTTTTACAGACTTTTTCTCCTACTCAGAAGCTTCTATTTCGATCAATTTCAGGCATTAAAATGACTCTAAACTCACTTAATTTAGTTCCAAAAGTGATAATTCACAAGCAATAGTCATTTACAGTCAAAAAATTAAACATTAAAAAATTACCATTTCTGACCATCTGGAGACGGTTCGACAAGTCACGGGTCATCGTTTTTCATCAGAAAATTGATTTTTCGGACTGTAGAAAATTGATTCAAAATGTCATTTGGATTGTGCCTCATGTTGAATAACTACTTTTTAAAGCCTCAATGTGACCAAAATTGCCATTTTTTCAGACTTTTTCTCCTACTCAGAAGCTTCTATTTCGACCAATTGCAGGCATCAAAATGACTCTAAACTCACTTAATTT
The DNA here is from genome assembly GCF_964204655.1 of Triturus cristatus. Classification (NCBI taxonomy): domain Eukaryota; kingdom Metazoa; phylum Chordata; class Amphibia; order Caudata; family Salamandridae; genus Triturus; species Triturus cristatus. The sequence goes on from NC_140591.1 coordinate 823,998,966, forward strand.
AGTTGCAAAAGTGATAATTCACGAGCAATAGTCATTTACAGTCAAAAAATTAAACATTAAAAAATTACCATTTCTGACCATCTGGAGACAGATAACTACTTTTTAAAGCCTCAATTTGACCAAAATTGCCATTTTTACAGACTTTTTATCCTACTCAGAAGCTTCTATTTCGACCAATTTCAGGCATTAAAAAGACTCTAAACTCACTTAATTTAGTTCCAAAAGTGATAATTCACAAGCAATAGTCATTTACAGTCAGAAAATTAAACTTAAAAAAATTACCATTTCTGACCATCTGGAGACAGTTCGACAGGTCATGGGTCATCGTTTTTCATCAGAAAATTGATTTTTTGGACTGTAGAAAAATTGATTCAAAATATCGTTTGGATTGTGCCTCATGTTGAATAACTACTTTTAAAGCCTCAATGTGACCAAAATTGCCATTTTTTCAGACTTTTTATCCTACTCAGAAGCTTCTATTTCGACCAATTTCAGGCATTAAAATGACTCTAAACTCACTTAATTTAGTTCCAAAAGTGATAATTCACAAGCAATAGTCATTTGCAGTCAAAAAATTAAACATTAAAAAATTACCATTTCTGACCATCTGGAGACAGTTCGACAAGTCACGGGTCATCGTTTTTCATCAGAAAATTGATTTTTCGGACTGTAGAAAATTGATTGAAAATGTCATTTGGATTGTGCCTCATGTTGAATAACTACTTTTTAAAGCCTCAATGTGACCAAAATTGCCATTTTTTCAGACTTTTTCTCCTACTCAGAAGCTTCTATTTCGACCAATTTCAGGCATCAAAATGACTCTAAACTCACTTAATTTAGTTCCAAAAGTGATAATTCACAAGCAATAGTCATTTACAGTCAAAAAATTAAACATTACAAAATTACCATTTCTGACCATCTGGAGACAGATAACTACTTTTTAAAGCCTCAATTTGACCAAAATTGCCATTTTTACAGACTTTTTATCCTACTCAGAAGCTTCTATTTCGACCAATTTCAGGCATTAAAAAGACTCTAAACTCACTTAATTTAGTTCCAAAAGTGATAATTCACAAGCAATAGTCATTTACAGTCAAAAAATTAAACTTAAAAAAATTACCATTTCTGACCATCTGGAGACAGTTCGACAGGTCATGGGTCATCGTTTTTCATCAGAAAATTGATTTTTTGGACTGTAGAAAAATTGATTCAAAATATCGTTTGGATTGTGCCTCATGTTGAATAACTACTTTTAAAGCCTCAATGTGACCAAAATTGCCATTTTTTCAGACTTTTTATCCTACTCAGAAGCTTCTATTTCGACCAATTTCAGGCATTAAAATGACTCTAAACTCACTTAATTTAGTTCCAAAAGTGATAATTCACAAGCAATAGTCATTTGCAGTCAAAAAATTAAACATTAAACAATTACCATTTCTGACCATCTGGAGACAGTTCGACAGGTCATGGGTCATCGTTTTTCATCAGAAAATTGATTTTTTGGACTGTAGAAAAATTGATTCAAAATGTCATTTGGATTGTGCCTCATGTTGAATAACTACTTTTTAAAGCCTCAATGTGACCAAAATTGCCATTTTTACAGACTTTTTCTCCTACTCAGAAGCTTCTATTTTGACCAATTTCAGGCATTAAAATGACTCTAAACTCACTTAATTTAGTTCCAAAAGTGATAATTCACAAGCAATAGTCATTTACAGTCAAAAAATTAAACATTAAAAAATTACCATTTCTGACCATCTGGAGAGAATTTCGACAGGTCACGGGTCATCGTTTTTCATCAGAAAATTGATTTTTTGGACTGTAGAAAAATTGATTCAAAATATCATTTGGATTGTGCCTCATGTTGAATAACTACTTTTTAAAGCCTCAATGTGACCAAAATTGCCATTTTTACAGACTTTTTCTCCCACTCAGAAGCTTCTATTTCGACCAATTTCAGGCATTAAAATAACTCTAAACTCACTTAATTTAGTTCCAAAAGTGATAATTCACAAGCAATAATCATTTACAGTCAAAAAATTAAACATTAAAAAATTGCCATTTCTGACCATCTGGAGACAGTTCGACAGGTCACGGGTCATCGTTTTTCATCAGAAAATTGATTTTTCGGACTGTAGAAAAATTGATTCAAAATGTCATTTGGATTGTGCCTCATGTTGAATAATTACTTTTTAAAGCCTCAATGTGACCGAAATTGCCATTTTTTCAGACTTTTTATCCTACTCAGAAGGTTCTATTTCGACCAATTTCAGGCATTAAAATGACTCAAAACTCACTTAATTTAGTTCCAAAAGTGATAATTCACAAGCAATAGTCATTTACAGTCAAAAAATTAAACATTAAAAAATTACCATTTCTGACCATCTGGAGACAGTTCGACAGGTCACGGGTCATCGTTTTTCATCAGAAAATTGATTTTTTGGACTGTAGAAAAATTGATTCAAAATATCATTTGGATTGTGCCTCATGTTGAATAACTACTTTTTAAAGCCTCAATGTGACCAAAATTTCCATTTTTACAGACTTTTTCTCCCACTCAGAAGCTTCTATTTCGACCAATTTCAGGCATTAAAATGACTCTAAACTCACTTAATTTAGTTCCAAAAGTGATAATTCACAAGCAATAGTCATTTACAGTCAAAAAATTAAACATTAAAAAATTACCATTTCTGACCATCTGGAGACAGATAACTACTTTTTAAAGCCTCAATTTGACCAAAATTGCCATTTTTACAGACTTTTTATCCTACTCAGAAGCTTCTATTTCAACCAATTTCAGGCATTAAAAAGACTCTAAACTCACTTAATTTAGTTCCAAAAGTGATAATTCACAAGCAATAGTCATTTACAGTCAAAAAATTAAACTTAAAAAAATTACCATTTCCGACCATCTGGAGACAGTTCGACAGGTCACGGGTCATCGTTTTTCATCAGAAAATTGATTTTTTGGACTGTAGAAAAATTGATTAAATATGTCATTTGGATTGTGCCTCATGTTGAATAACTACTTTTTAAATCCTCAAGTGACCAAAATTGCTATTTTTACAGACTATTTATCCTACTCAGAAGCTTCTATTTCGACCAATTTCAGGCATTAAAAAGACTCTAAACTCACTTAATTTAGTTCCAAAAGTGATAATTCACAAGCAATAGTCATTTACAGTCAAAAAATTAAACATTAAAAAATTACCATTTCTGACCATCTGGAGACAGTTCAACAGGTCATGGGTAATCGTTTTTCATCAGAAAATTGATTTTTTGGACTGTAGAAAAATTGATTCAAAATGTCATTTGGATTGTGCCTCATGTTGAATAACTACTTTTTAAAGCCTCAATGTGACCAAAATTGCCATTTTTACAGACTTTTTCTCCCACTCAGAAGCTTCTATTTCGACCAATTTCAGGCATTAAAATGACTCTAAACTCACTTAATTTAGTTCCAAAAGTGATAAAACACAAGCAATAGTCATTTACAGTCCAAAAAATTAAACATTAAAAAATTACCATTTCTGACCATCTGGAGACAGTTCGACAGGTCACGGGTCATCGTTTTTTATCAGAAAATTGATTTTTTGGACTGTAGAAAAATTGATTCAAAATGGTATTTTGATTGTGCGTCATGTTGAATAATTACTTTTTAAGCCTCAATGTGACCAAAATTGCCATTTTTACAGACTTTTTCTCCTGCTCTGAAGCTTCTATTTCGACCAATTTCAGGCATTAAAATGACTCTAAACACACTTAATTTAGTTCCAAAAGTGATAATTCACAAGCAATAGTCATTTACAGTCAAAAAATTAAACATTAAAAAATTATCATTTCTGACCATCTGGAGACAGTTCGACAAGTCACGGGTCATCGTTTTTCATCAGAAAATTGATTTTTTGGACTGTAGAAAAATTGATTCAAAATATCGTTTGGATTGTGCCTCATGTTGAATAACTACTTTTAAAGCCTCAATGTGACCAAAATTGCCATTTTTTCAGACTTTTTATCCTACTCAGAAGCTTCTATTTCGACCAATTTCAGGCATTAAAATGACTCTAAACTCACTTAATTTAGTTCCAAAAGTGATAATTCACAAGCAATAGTCATTTGCAGTCAAAAAATTAAACATTAAAAAATTACCATTTCTGACCATCTGGAGACAGTTCGACAAGTCACGGGTCATCGTTTTTCATCAGAAAATTGATTTTTCGGACTGTAGAAAATTGATTGAAAATGTCATTTGGATTGTGCCTCATGTTGAATAACTACTTTTTAAAGCCTCAATGTGACCAAAATTGCCATTTTTTCAGACTTTTTCTCCTACTCAGAAGCTTCTATTTCGACCAATTTCAGGCATCAAAATGACTCTAAACTCACTTAATTTAGTTCCAAAAGTGATAATTCACAAGCAATAGTCATTTACAGTCAAAAAATTAAACATTACAAAATTACCATTTCTGACCATCTGGAGACAGATAACTACTTTTTAAAGCCTCAATTTGACCAAAATTGCCATTTTTACAGACTTTTTATCCTACTCAGAAGCTTCTATTTCGACCAATTTCAGGCATTAAAAAGACTCTAAACTCACTTAATTTAGTTCCAAAAGTGATAATTCACAAGCAATAGTCATTTACAGTCAAAAAATTAAACTTAAAAAAATTACCATTTCTGACCATCTGGAGACAGTTCGACAGGTCATGGGTCATCGTTTTTCATCAGAAAATTGATTTTTTGGACTGTAGAAAAATTGATTCAAAATATCGTTTGGATTGTGCCTCATGTTGAATAACTACTTTTAAAGCCTCAATGTGACCAAAATTGCCATTTTTTCAGACTTTTTATCCTACTCAGAAGCTTCTATTTCGACCAATTTCAGGCATTAAAATGACTCTAAACTCACTTAATTTAGTTCCAAAAGTGATAATTCACAAGCAATAGTCATTTGCAGTCAAAAAATTAAACATTAAAAAATTACCATTTCTGACCATCTGGAGACAGTTCGACAGGTCATGGGTCATCGTTTTTCATCAGAAAATTGATTTTTTGGACTGTAGAAAAATTGATTCAAAATGTCATTTGGATTGTGCCTCATGTTGAATAACTACTTTTTAAAGCCTCAATGTGACCAAAATTGCCATTTTTACAGACTTTTTCTCCTACTCAGAAGCTTCTATTTTGACCAATTTCAGGCATTAAAATGACTCTAAACTCACTTAATTTAGTTCCAAAAGTGATAATTCACAAGCAATAGTCATTTACAGTCAAAAAATTAAACATTAAAAAATTACCATTTCTGACCATCTGGAGAGAATTTCGACAGGTCACGGGTCATCGTTTTTCATCAGAAAATTGATTTTTTGGACTGTAGAAAAATTGATTCAAAATATCATTTGGATTGTGCCTCATGTTGAATAACTACTTTTTAAAGCCTCAATGTGACCAAAATTGCCATTTTTACAGACTTTTTCTCCCACTCAGAAGCTTCTATTTCGACCAATTTCAGGCATTAAAATGACTCAAAACTCACTTAATTTAGTTCCAAAAGTGATAATTCACAAGCAATAGTCATTTACAGTCAAAAAATTAAACATTAAAAAATTACCATTTCTGACCATCTGGAGACAGTTCGACAGGTCACGGGTCATCGTTTTTCATCAGAAAATTGATTTTTTGGACTGTAGAAAAATTGATTCAAAATATCATTTGGATTGTGCCTCATGTTGAATAACTACTTTTTAAAGCCTCAATGTGACCAAAATTTCCATTTTTACAGACTTTTTCTCCCACTCAGAAGCTTCTATTTCGACCAATTTCAGGCATTAAAATGACTCTAAACTCACTTAATTTAGTTCCAAAAGTGATAATTCACAAGCAATAGTCATTTACAGTCAAAAAATTAAACATTAAAAAATTACCATTTCTGACCATCTGGAGACAGATAACTACTTTTTAAAGCCTCAATTTGACCAAAATTGCCATTTTTACAGACTTTTTATCCTACTCAGAAGCTTCTATTTCAACCAATTTCAGGCATTAAAAAGACTCTAAACTCACTTAATTTAGTTCCAAAAGTGATAATTCACAAGCAATAGTCATTTACAGTCAAAAAATTAAACTTAAAAAAATTACCATTTCCGACCATCTGGAGACAGTTCGACAGGTCACGGGTCATCGTTTTTCATCAGAAAATTGATTTTTTGGACTGTAGAAAAATTGATTAAATATGTCATTTGGATTGTGCCTCATGTTGAATAACTACTTTTTAAATCCTCAAGTGACCAAAATTGCTATTTTTACAGACTATTTATCCTACTCAGAAGCTTCTATTTCAACCAATTACAGGCATTAAAATGACTCTAAACTCACTTAATTTAGTTCCAAAAGTGATAATTCACAAGCAATAGTCATTTACAGTCAAAAAATTAAACATTAAAAAATTACCATTTCTGACCATCTGGAGACAGTTCGACAGGTCACGGGTCATCGTTTTTCATCAGAAAATAGATTTTTTGGACTGTAGAAAAATTGATTCAAAATGTCATTTGGATTGTGCCTCATGTTGAATAACTACTTTTTAAAGCCTCAATTTGACCAAAATTGCCATTTTTAAAGACTTTTTCTCCTACTCAGAATCTTCTATTATGACCAATTTCAGGCATTAAAATGACTCTAAACTCACTTAATTTAGTTCCAAAAGTGATAATTCACAAGCAATAGTCATTTACAGTCAAAAAATTAAACATTAAAAAATTACCATTTCTGACCATCTGGAGACAGTTCGACAGGTCATGGGTAATCGTTTTTCATCAGAAAATTGATTTTTTGGACTGTAGAAAAATTGATTCAAAATGTCATTTGGATTGTGCCTCATGTTGAATAACTACTTTTTAAAGCCTCAATGTGACCAAAATTGCCATTTTTACAGACTTTTTCTCCCACTCAGAAGCTTCTATTTCGACCAATTTCAGGCATTAAAATGACTCTAAACTCACTTAATTTAGTTCCAAAAGTGATAAAACACAAGCAATAGTCATTTACAGTCCAAAAAATTAAACATTAAAAAATTACCATTTCTGACCATCTGGAGACAGTTCGACAGGTCACGGGTCATCGTTTTTCATCAGAAAATTGATTTTTTGGACTGTAGAAAAATTGATTCAAAATGGTATTTTGATTGTGCGTCATGTTGAATAATTACTTTTTAAGCCTCAATGTGACCAAAATTGCCATTTTTACAGACTTTTTCTCCTGCTCTGAAGCTTCTATTTCGACCAATTTCAGGCATTAAAATGACTCTAAACACACTTAATTTAGTTCCAAAAGTGATAATTCACAAGCAATAGTCATTTACAGTCAAAAAATTAAACATTAAAAAATTATCATTTCTGACCATCTGGAGACAGTTCGACAAGTCACGGGTCATCGTTTTTCATCCGAAAATTGATTTTTTGGACTGTAGAAAAATTGATTCAAAATGTCATTTGGATTGTGCCTCATGTTGAATAACTACTTTTTAAAGCCTCAATGTGACCAGAATTGCCATTTTTACAGACTTTTTCTCCCACTCAGAAGCTTCTATTTCGACCAATTTCAGGCATTAAAATGACTCTAAACTCCCTTAATTTAGTTCCAAAAGTGATAAAACACAAGCAATAGTCATTTACAGTCAAAAAATTAAACATTAAAAAATTACCATTTCTGACCATCTGGAGGCAGTTCGACAGGTCACGGGTCATCGTTTTTCATCAGAAAATTGATTTTTTTGACTGTAGAAAAATTGATTCAAAATGGTATTTTGATTGTGCGTCATGTTGAATAACTACTTTTTAAAGCCTCAATGTGACCAAAATTGCCATTTTTACAGACTTTTTCTCCTACTCAGAAGCTTCTATTTTGACCAATTTCAGGCATTAAAATGACTCTAAACTCACTTAATTTAGTTCCAAAAGTGATAGTTCACAAGCAATAGTCATTTACAGTAAAAAAATTAAACATTAAAAAATTACCATTTCTGACCATCTGGAGACAGTTCGACAGGTCACGGTCATCGTTTTTCATCAGAAAATTGATTTTTTGGACTGTAGAAAAATTGATTCAAAATATCATTTGGATTGTGACTCATGTTGAATAACTATTTTTTAAAGCCTCAATGTGACAAAAATTGCCATTTTTACAGACTTTTTCTCCCACTCAGAAGCTTCTATTTCGACCAATTTCAGGCATTAAAATGACTCTAAACTCACTTAATTTAGTTCCAAAAGTGATAATTCACAAGCAATAGTCATTTACAGTCAAAAAATTAAACATTAAAAAATTACCATTTCTGACCATCTGGAGACAGTTCGACAGGTCACGGGTCATCGTTTTTCATCAGAAAATTGATTTTTTGGACTGTAGAAAAATTGATTCAAAATGGTATTTTGATTGTGCGTCATGTTGAATAATTACTTTTTAAAGCCTCAATGTGAACAAAATTGCCATTTTTACAGACTTTTTCTCCTGCTCCGAAGCTTCTATTTCGACCAATTTCAGGCATTAAAATGACTCTAAAAACACTTAATTTAGTTCCAAAAGTGATAATTCACAAGCAATAGTCATTTACAGTCAAAAAATTAAACATTAAAACATTATCATTTCTGACCATCTGGAGACAGTTCGACAGGTCACGGGTCATCGTTTTTCATCAGAAAATTGATTTTTTGCACTGTAGAAAAATTGATTCAAAATATCATTTGGATTGTGCCTCATGTTGAATAACTACTTTTAATAGTCTCAATGTGACCAAAATTGCAATTTTTTCAGACTTTTTATCCTACTCAGAAGCTTCTATTTCGACCAATTTCAGGCATTAAAAGGACTCTAAACTCACTTAATTTAGTTCCAAAAGTGATAATTCACAAGCAATAGTCATTTACAGTCAAAAAATTAAACATTAAAAAATTACAATTTTTGACCATCTGGAGACAGCAATGGGTCATCGTTTTTCATCAGAAAATTGATTTTTTGGATTGTAGAAAATTGATTCAAAATATCATTTGGACTGTGCCTCATGTTGAATAACTACTTTTTAAAGCCTCAATGTGACCAAAATTGCCATTTTTACAGACTTTTTCTCCAACTCAGAAGCTTCTATTTCGACCAATTTCAGGCATTAAAATGACTCTAAACTCACTTAATTTAGTTCCAAAAGTGATAAAACACAAGCAATGGTCATTTACAGTCAAAAAATTAAACATTAAAAAATTACCATTTCTGACCATCTGGAGACAGTTCGACAGGTCACGGGTCATCGTTTTTCATCAGAAAATTGATTTTTCGGACTGTAGAAAAATTGATTCAAAATGGTATTTTGATTGTGCGTCATGTTGAATAATTACTTTTTAAAGCCTCAATGTGACCAAAATTGCCATTTTTACAGACTTTTTCTCCTGCTCCGAAGCTTCTATTTCGACCAATTTCAGGCATTAAAATGACTCTAAACACACTTAATTTAGTTCCAAAAGCGATAATTCACAAGCAATAGTCATTTACAGTCAAAAAATGAAACATTAAAAAATTATCATTTCTGACCATCTGGAGACAGTTAGACAAGTCACGGGTCATCGTTTTTCATCAGAAAATTGATTTTTTGGACTGTAGAAAAATTGATTCAAAATGTCATTCGGATTGTGCCTCATGTTGAATAACTACTTTTTAAAGCCTCAATGTGACCAAAATTGCCATTTTTACAGACTTTTTCTCCTACTCAGAAGCTTCTATTTTGACCAATTTCAGGCATTAAAATGACTCTAAACTCACTTAATTTAGTTCCAAAAGTGATAATTCACAAGCAATAGTCATTTACAGTCAAAAAATTAAACATTAAAAAATTACCATTTCTGACCATCTGGAGACAGTTCGACAGGTCACGGGTCATCGTTTTTCATCAGAAAATTGATTTTTTGGACTGTAGAAAAATTGATTCAAAATATCATTTGCATTGTGCCTCATGTTGAATAACTACTTTTTAAAGCCTCAATGTGACCAAAATTGCCATTTTTACAGACTTTTTCTCCCACTCAGAAGCTTCTATTTCGACCAATTACAGGCATTAAAATGACTCTAAACTCACTTAATTTAGTTCCAAAAGTGATAATTCACAAGCAATAGTAATTTACAGTCAAAAAATTAAACATTAAAAAATTACCATTTCTGACCATCTGGAGACAGTTCGACAAGTCACGGGTCATCGTTTCTCATCAGAAAATTGATTTTTCGGACTGTAGAAAATTGATTCAAAATGTCATTTGGATTGTGCCTCATGTTGAATAACTACTTTTTAAAGCCTCAATGTGACCAAAATTGCCATTTTTTTGAGACTTTTTGTCCTACTCAGAAGATTCATTTTCGACAAATTTCAGGCATCAAAATGACTCTAAACTCACTTAATTTAGTTCCAAAAGTGATAATTCACAAGCAATAGTCATTTACAGTCAAAAAATTAAACATTAAAAAATTACCATTTCTGACCATCTGGAGACAGATAACTACTTTTTAAAGCCTCAATTTGACCAAATTTCCATTTTTACAGACTTTTTATCCTACTCAGAAGCTTCTATTTCGACCAATTTCAGGCATTAAAAAGACTCTAAACTCACTTAATTTAGTTCCAAAAGTGATAATTCACAAGCAATAGCCATTTACAGTCCAAAAATTAAACATTAAAAAATTACCATTTCTGACCATCTGGAGACAGTTCGACAGGTCACGGGTCATCGTTTTTCATCAGAAAATTGATTTTTTGGACTGTAGAAAAATTGATTCAAAATATCATTTGGATTGTGCCTCATGTTAAATAACTACTTTTTAAAGCCTCAATGTGACCAAAATTGCCATTTTTACAGACTTTTTCTCCCACTCAGAAGCTTCTATTTCGACCAATTTCAGGCATTAAAATGACTCTAAACTCACTTAATTTAGTTCCAAAAGTGATAATTCACAAGCAATAATCATTTACAGTCAAAAAATTAAACATTAAAAAATTGTCATTTCTGACCATCTGGAGACAGTTCAACAGGTCACGGGTCATCGTTTTTCATCAGAAAATTGATTTTTCGGACTGTAGAAAAATTGATTCAAAATGTCATTTGGATTGTGCCTCATGTTGAATAACTACTTTTTAAAGCCTCAATGTGACCAAAATTGCCATTTTTTCAGACTTTTTATCCTACTCAGAAGTTTCTATTTCGACCAATTTCAGGCATTAAAATGACTCTAAACTCACTTAATTTAGTTCAAAAAGTGATAATTCACAAGCAATAGTCATTTACAGTAAAAAAATTAAACATTAAAAAATTACCATTTCTGACCATCTGGAGACAGATAACTACTTTTTAAAGCCTCAATTTGACCAAAATTGCTATTTTTACAGACTATTTATCCTACTCAGAAGCTTCTATTTCAACCAATTACAGGCATTAAAATGACTCTAAACTCACTTAATGTAGTTCCAAAAGTGATAATTCACAAGCAATAGTCAATTACAGTCAAAAAATTAAACATTAAAAAAATCCCCATTTCTGACCATCTGGAGACAGTTCGACAGGTCACGGGTCATCGTTTTTCATCAGAAAATTGATTTTTTGGACTGTAGAAAAATTGATTCAAAATATTATTTGGATTGTGCCTCAGGTTGAATAACTACTTTTTAAAGCCTCAATGTGACCAAAATTGCCATTTTTACAGACTTTTTCTCCCACTCAGAAGCTTCTATTTCGACCTAATTCAGGTATTAAAATGACTCTAAACTCACTTAATTTAGTTCCAAAAGTGATAATTCACAAGCAATAGTCATTTACAGTCAAAAAATTACCATTTCTGACCATCTGGAGACAGTTCGACAGGTCACGGGTCATCGTTTTTCATCAGAAAATGGATTTTTTGGACTGTAGAAAAATTGTTCCAAAATGTCATTTAGATTGGGCCTCATGTTGGATAACTACTTTTTAAAGCCTCAATGTGACCAAAATTGCCATTTTTACAGACTTTTTCTCCTACTCAGAAGCTTCTATTTCGATCAATTTCAGGCATTAAAATGACTCTAAACTCACCTAATTTAGTTCCAAAAGTGATAATTCACGAGCAATAGTCATTTACAGTCAAAAAATTAAACATTAAAAAATTATCATTTCTGACCATCTGGAGACAGTTCGACAGGTCACGGGTCATCGTTTTTCATCAGAAAATTGATTTTTTGGACTGTAGAAAAATTGATTCAAAATATCATTTGGATTGTGCCTCATGTTGAATAACTACTTTTTAAAGCCTCAATGTGACCAAAATTGCCATTTTTACAGACTTTTTCTCCCACTCAGAAGCTTCTATTTCGACCAATTTCAGGCATTAAAATGACTCTAAACTCACTTAATTTAGTTCCAAAAGTGATAATTCACAAGCAATAGTCATTTACAGTCAAAAAATTAAACATTAAAAAATTACCATTTCTGACCATCTGGAGACAGTTCGACAAGTCACGGGTCATCGTTTTTCATCAGAAAATTGATTTTTCGGACTGTAGAAAATTGATTCAAAATGTCATTTGGATTGTGCCTCATGTTGAATAACTACTTTTTAAAGCCTCAATGTGACCAAAATTGCCATTTTTACAGACTTTTTCTCCTACTCAGAAGCTTCTATTTCGACCAATTTCAGGCATCAAAATGACTCTAAACTCACTTAATTTAGTTCCAAAAGTGATAATTCACAAGCAATAGTCATTTACAGTCAAAGAATTAAACATTAAAAAATTACCATTTCTGACCATCTGGAGACAGATAACTACTTTTTAAAGCCTCAATTTGACCAAAATTGCCATTTTTACAGACTTTTTATCCTACTCAGAAGCTTCTATTTCGACCAATTTCAGGCATTAAAAAGACTCTAAACTCACTTAATTTAGTTCCAAAAGTGATAATTCACAAGCAATAGTCATTTACAGTCAAAAAATTAAACTTAAAAAAATTACCATTTCTGACCATCTGGAGACAGTTCGACAGGTCACGGGTCATCGTTTTTCATCAGAAAATTGATTTTTTGGACTGTAGAAAAATTGATTCAAAATATCATTTGGATTGTGCCTCATGTGAATAACTACTTTTTAAAGCCTCAATGTGACCAAAATTGCCATTTTTTCAGACTTTTTCTCCTACTCAGAAGCTTCGATCTCGTCAAATTTCAGTCATTAAAATAACTCTAAACACACTTATTTTTGTCCCAAGAGTTCTAATTCACATGCAGTAGTCATTTCCAGTCAAATAATTAAACATTACAAAATTACCATTTCTGACCATCTGAAGAAAGTTCGACAGGACACGGATCATCGTTCTTCATCAGAAAATTGATTTTTTGGACTGTAGAAAAATTGATTCAAAATGTCATTTGGATTGTGCCTCATGTTGAATAACTTCTTTTTAAGCCTCAATGTGATCAAAATTGCCATTTTTACAGACTTTTTCTCCTACTCAGAAGCTTCTATTTCTACCAATTTCAGGAATTTAAAATGACTCTAAACACACTGATTTTAGTTCCAAGAGTTCTAATTCACATGCAAGAGTCATTTACAGTCAAAAAACTTAAACATAAAAAATGATCATTTCTGACCATCTGGAGAAAGTTTGACATGTCACGGGTCATCGTCTTTCATCAGAAAACTGTTTTTTTGGACTGTAGAAAAATTGATTCAAAATGTCATTTGGATTGTGCCTCATGTGAATAACTACTTTTTAAAGCCTCAATGTGACCAAAATTGCCATTTTTTCAGACTTTTTCTCCAACTCAGAAGCTTCTATTTCAACCAATTTCAGGTATTAAAATGACTCTAAACACACTTATTTTAGTCCCAAGAGTGATAATTCACATTCAACAGTCATTTACAGTCAAAAAATTAAACATGAAAAAATTACCATTTCTGACCATCTGGACAATGTTCGACAGGTCACGGGTCATCGTTTTTCATCAGAAAACTGTTTTTTTGGACTGTAGAAAAATTGATTCAAAATGTCATTTGGATTGTGCCTCATGTTGAATAACTACTTTTTAAAGCCTCAAAGTGACCAATATTGCCATTTTAACATACTTTTTCTCCTACTCAGAAGCTTCTATTTCGACCAATTTCAGGCATTAAAATGACTTTAAACACACTTATTTTAGTTCCAAGAGATCTAATTCACATGCAATAGTCATTTACAGTCAAAAAAATTAAACATTAAAAAATTACCATTTCTGACCATCTGGAGAAAGTTCGATAGGTCTGGGGGTCTTCGTTTTTCATCAGAATATTGATTTTTTGGACTCTAGAAAAATTCATTCAAAATGTCATTTGGATTGTGCCTCATGTTGAATAACTACTTTTTAAAGCCTCAATGTGACCAAAATTGCCATTTTTACAGACTTTTTCTCCTACTCAGAAGCTTCTATTTCGACCAATTTCAGGCATTAAAATGACTCTAACTCACTTAATTCAGTTCCAAAAGTGATAATTCATAAGCAATAGTCATTTACAGTCAAAAAAATAAACATTAAAAAATTACCATTTCTGACCATCTGGAGACAGTTCGACAGGACACGGATCATCGTTCTTCATCAGAAAATTGATTTTTTGGACTGTAGAAAAATTGATTCAAAATGTCATTTGGATTGTGCCTCATGTTTAATAACTTCTTTTTAAGCCTCAATGTGACCAAAATTGCCATTTTTACAGACTTTTTCTCCTACTCAGAAGCTTCTATTTCTACCAATTTCAGGAATTTAAAATGACTCTAATCACACTGATTTTAGTTCCAAGAGTTCTAATTCACATGCAATAGTCATTTACAGTCAAAAAACTTAAACATAAAAAAATGATCATTTCTGACCATCTGGAGAAAGTTTGACATGTCACGGGTCATCGTTTTTCATCAGAAAACTGTTTTTTTGGACTGTAGAAAAATTGATTCAAAATGTCATTTGGATTGTGCCTCATGTTGAATAACTACTTTTTAAAGCCTCAATGTGACCAAAATTGCCATTTTTACAGACTTTTTCTCCTACTCAGAAGCTTCTATTTCAACCAATTTCAGGTATTAAAATGACTCTAAACACACTTATTTTAGTCCCAAGAGTGATAATTCACATTCAACAGTCATTTACAGTCAAAAATTTAAACATGAAAAAATTACCATTTCTGACCATTTGGACAATGTTCGACAGGTCACGGGTCATCGTTTTTCATCAGAATATTGATTTTTTGGACTCTAGAAAAATTCATTCAAAATGTCATTTGGATTGTGCCTCATGTTGAATAACTACTTTTTAAAGCCTCAATGTGACCAAAATTGCCATTTTGACAGACTTTTTCTCCTACTCAGAAGCTTTTATTTCGACCAATTTCAGGCATTAAAATGACTCTAAACTCACTTAATTTAGTTCCAAAAGTGATAATTCACAAGCAATAGTCATTTACAGTAAAAAAATTAAACATTAAAAAATTACCATTTCTGACCATCTGGAGACAGTTCGACAGGTCACGGGTCATCGTTTTTCATCAGAAAATTGATTTTTTGGACTGTAGAAAATTGATTCACAATGTCATTTGGACTGTGCCTCATGTGGAATAACAACTTTTTAAAGCCTCAATGTGACCAAAATTGCCATTTTTACAGACTTTTTATCCTACTCAGAAGCTTCTATTTCGACCAATTTCAGGCATTAAAATGACTCTAAACTCAATTAATTTAGATCCAAAAGTGATAATTCACAAGCAATAGTCATTTACAGTCAAAAAAATAAACATTAAAAAATTACCATTTCTGACCATCTGGAGACAGTTCGACAGGTCACGGGTCATCGTTTTTCATCAGAAAATGGATTTTTTGGACTGTAGAAAAATTGATTCAAAATGTCATTTGGATTGTGCCTCATGTTGAATAACTACTTTTTAAAGCCTCAATGTGACCAAAATTGCCATTTTTACAGACTTTTTATCCTACTCAGAAGCTTCTATTTCGACCAATTTCAGACATTAAAATGACTCTAAACTCACTTAATTTAGTTCCAAAAGTGATAATTCACAAGCAATAGTCATTTACAGTCAAAAAATTACCATTTCTGACCATCTGGAGACAGTTCGACAGGTCACGGGTCATCGTTTTTCATCAGAAAATGGATTTTTTGGACTGTAGAAAAATTGTTCCAAAATGTCATTTAGATTGGGCCTCATGTTGGATAACTACTTTTTAAAGCCTCAATGTGACCAAAATTGCCATTTTTACAGACTTTTTCTCCTACTCAGAAGCTTCTATTTCGATCAATTTCAGGCATTAAAATGACTCTAAACTCACTTAATTTAGTTCCAAAAGTGATAATTCACAAGCAATAGTCATTTACAGTCGAAAAATTAAACATTAAAAAATTACCATTTCTGACCATCTGGAGACAGTTCGACAGGTCACAGGTCATCGTTTTTCATCAGAAAATTGATTTTTTGGACTGTAGAAAAATTGATTCAAAATGTCATTTGGATTGTGCCTCATGTTGAATAACTACTTTTTAAAGCCTCAATGTGACCAAAATTGCCATTTTTACAGACTTTTTCTCCTAATCAGAAGCTTCTATTTTGATCAATTTCAGGCATTAAAATGACTCTAAACTCACTTAATTTAGTTCCAAAAGTGATAATTCACGAGCAATAGTCATTTACAGTCAAAAAATTAAACATTAAAAAATTATCATTTCTGACCACCTGGAGACAGTTCGACAGGTCACGGGTCATCGTTTTTCATCAGAAAATTGATTTTTTGGACTGTAGAAAAATTGATTCAAAATATCATTTGGATTGTGCCTCATGTTGAATAACTACTTTTTAAAGCCTCAATGTGACCAAAATTGCCATTTTTACAGACTTTTTCTCCCACTCAGAAGCTTCTATTTCGACCAATTTCAGGCATTAAAATGACTCTAAACTCACTTAATTTAGTTCCAAAAGTGATAATTCACAAGCAATAGTCATTTACAGTCAAAAAATTAAACATTAAAAAATTACCATTTCTGACCATCTGGAGACAGTTCGACAAGTCACGGGTCATCGTTTTTCATCAGAAGATTGATTTTTCGGACTGTAGAAAATTGATTCAAAATGTCATTTGGATTGTGCCTCATGTTGAATAACTACTTTTTAAAGCCTCAATGTGACCAAAATTGCCATTTTTTCAGACTTTTTCTCCTACTCAGAAGCTTCTATTTCGACCAATTTCAGGCATCAAAATGACTCTAAACTCACTTAATTTAGTTCCAAAAGTGATAATTCACAAGCAATTGTCATTTACAGTCAAAGAATTAAACATTAAAAAATTACCATTTCTGACCATCTGGAGACAGATAACTACTTTTTAAAGCCTCAATTTGACCAAAATTGCCATTTTTACAGACTTTTTATCCTACTCAGAAGCTTCTATTTCGACCAATTTCAGGCATTAAAATGACTCTAAACTCACTTAATTTAGTTCCAAAAGTGATAATTCACAAGCAATAGTCATTTACAGTCAAAAAAATAAACATTAAAAAATTGCCATTTCTGACCATCTGGAGACAGTTCGACAGGTCACGGGTCATCGTTTTTCATCAGAAAATTGATTTTTTGGACTTTAGAAAAATTGATTCAAAATGTCATTTGGATTGTGCCTCATGTTGAATAACTACTTTTTAAAGCCTCAATGTGACCAAAATTGCCATTTTTTCAGACTTTTTATCCTGCTCAGAAGCTTCTATTTCGACCAATTTCAGGCATTAAAATGACTCTAACTCACTTAATTTAGTTCCAAAAGTGATAATTCACAAGCAATAGTCATTTACAGTCAAAAAATTAAACATTAAAAAATTGCCATTTCTGACCATCTGGAGACAGTTCGACAGGTCACGGGTCGTTTTTCATCAGAAAATTGATTTTTTGGACTGTAGAAAAATTGATTCAAAATGTCATTTGGATTGTGCCTCATATTGAATAACCACTTTTTAAAGCCTCAATGTGACCAAAATTGCCATTTTTACAGACTTTTTCTCCCACTCAGAAGCTTCTATTTCGACCAATTTCAGGCATTAAAATGACTCTAAACTCACTTAATTTAGTTCCAAAAGTGATAATTCACAAGCAATAGTCATTTACAGTCAAAAAATTAAACATTAAAAAATTACCATTTCTGACCATCTGGAGACAGTTCGACAGGTCACGGGTCATGGTTTTTCATCAGAAAATTGATTTTTTGGACTGTAGAAAAACTTGTTCCAAAATGTCATTTAGATTGGGCCTCATGTTGAAGAACTACTTTTTAAAGCCTCAATGTGACCAAAATTGCCATTTTTACAGACTTTTTCTCCTACTCAGAAGCTTCGATCTCGTCAAATTTCAGTCATTAAAATAACTCTAAACACACTTATTTTTGTCCCAAGAGTTCTAATTCACATGCAGTAGTAATTTCCAGTCAAATAATTAAACATTAAAAAATTACCATTTCTGACCATCTGAAGAAAGTTCGACAGGACACGGATCATCGTTCTTCATCAGAAAATTGATTTTTTGGACTGTAGAAAAATTGATTCAAAATGTCATTTGGATTGTGCCTCATGTTGAATAACTTCTTTTTAAGCCTCAATGTGACCAAAATTGCCATTTTTACAGACTTTTTCTCCTACTCAGAAGCTTCTATTTCTACCAATTTCAGGAATTTAAAATGACTCTAAACACACTGATTTTAGTTCCAAGAGTTCTAATTCACATGCAATAGTCATTTACAGTCAAAAAACTTAAACATAAAAAAATGATCATTTCTGACCATCTGGAGAAAGTTTGACATGTCACGGGTCATCGTTTTTCATCAGAAAACTGATTTTTTGGACTGTAGAAAAATTGATTCAAAATGTCATTTGGATTGTGCCTCATGTTGAATAACTACTTTTTAAAGCCTCAAAGTGACCAATATTGCCATTTTAACATACTTTTTCTCCTACTCAGAAGCTTCTATTTCGACCAATTTCAGGCATTAAAATGACTTTAAACACACTTATTTTAGTTCCAAGAGATCTAATTCACATGCAATAGTCATTTACAGTCAAAAAAATTAAACATTAAAAAATTACCATTTCTGACCATCTGGAGAAAGTTCGATAGGTCTGGGGGTCTTCGTTTTTCATCAGAATATTGATTTTTTGGACTCTAGAAAAATTCATTCAAAATGTCATTTGGATTGTGCCTCATGTTGAATAACTACTTTTTAAAGCCTCAATGTGACCAAAATTGCCATTTTTACAGACTTTTTCTCCTACTCAGAAGCTTTTATTTCGACCAATTTCAGGCATTAAAATGACTCTAAACTCACTTAATTTAGTTCCAAAAGTGATAATTCACAAGCAATAGTCATTTACAGTAAAAAAATTAAACATTAAAAAATTACCATTTCTGACCATCTGGAGACAGTTCGACAGGTCACGGGTCATCGTTTTTCATCAGAAAATTGATTTTTTGGACTGTAGAAAATTGATTCAAAATGTCATTTGGACTGTGCCTCATGTTGAATAACAACTTTTTAAAGCCTCAATGTGACCAAAATTGCCATTTTTACAGACTTTTTATCCTACTCAGAAGCTTCTATTTCAACCAATTTCAGGCATTAAAATGACTCTAAACTCACTTAATTTAGATCCAAAAGTGATAATTCACAAGCAATAGTCATTTACAGTCAAAAAAATAAACATTAAAAAATTACCATTTCTGACCATCTGGAGACAGTTCGACAGGTCACGGGTCATCGTTTTTCATCAGAAAATGGATTTTTTGGACTGTAGAAAAATTGATTCAAAATGTCATTTGGATTGTGCCTCATGTTGAATAACTACTTTTTAAAGCCTCAATGTGACCAAAATTGCCATTTTTACAGACTTTTTATCCTACTCAGAAGCTTCTATTTCGACCAATTTCAGACATTAAAATGACTCTAAACTCACTTAATTTAGTTCCAAAAGTGATAATTCACAAGCAATAGTCAATTACAGTCAAAAAATTAAACATTAAAAAAATCACCATTTCTGACCATCTGGAGACAGTTCGACAGGTCACGGGTCATCGTTTTTCATCAGAAAATTGATTTTTTGGACTGTAGAAAAATTGATTCAAAATATTATTTGGATTGTGCCTCATGTTGAATAACTACTTTTTAAAGCCTCAATGTGACCAAAATTGCCATTTTTACAGACTTTTTCTCCCACTCAGAAGCTTCTATTTCGACCAAATTCAGGTATTAAAATGACTCTAAACTCACTTAATTTAGTTCCAAAAGTGATAATTCACAAGCAATAGTCATTTACAGTCAAAAAATTACCATTTCTGACCATCTGGAGACAGTTCGACAGGTCACGGGTCATCGTTTTTCATCAGAAAATGGATTTTTTGGACTGTAGAAAAATTGTTCCAAAATGTCATTTAGATTGGGCCTCATGTTGGATAACTACTTTTTATCGCCTCAATGTGACCAAAATTGCCATTTTTACAGACTTTTTCTCCTACTCAGAAGCTTCTATTTCGATCAATTTCAGGCATTAAAATGACTCTAAACTCACTTAATTTAGTTCCAAAAGTGATAATTCACAAGCAATAGTCATTTACAGTCGAAAAATTAAACATTACAAAATTACCATTTCTGACCATCTGGAGACAGTTCGACAGGTCACAGGTCATCGTTTTTCATCAGAAAATTGATTTTTTGGACTGTAGAAAAATTGATTCAAAATGTCATTTGGATTGTGCCTCATGTTGAATAACTACTTTTTAAAGCCTCAATGTGACCAAAATTGCCATTTTTACAGACTTTTTCTCCTACTCAGAAGCTTCTATTTTGATCAATTTCAGGCATTAAAATGACTCTAAACTCACTTAATTTAGTTCCAAAAGTGATAATTCAAAAGCAATCGTCATTTACAGTCAAAAAATTAAACATTAAAAAATTACCATTTCTGACCATCTGGAGACAGTTCGACAAGTCACGGGTCATCGTTTTTCATCAGAAAATTGATTTTTCGGACTGTAGAAAATTGATTCAAAATGTCATTTGGATTGTGCCTCATGTTGAATAACTACTTTTTAAAGCCTCAATGTGACCAAAATTGCCATTTTTTCAGACTTTTTCTCCTACTCAGAAGCTTCTATTTCGACCAATTTCAGGCATCAAAATGACTCTAAACTCACTTAATTTAGTTCCAAAAGTGATAATTCACAAGCAATAGTCATTTACAGTCAAAGAATTAAACATTAAAAAATTACCATTTCTGACCATCTGGAGACAGATAACTACTTTTTAAAGCCTCAATTTGACCAAAATTGCCATTTTTACAGACTTTTTATCCTACTCAGAAGCTTCTATTTCGACCAATTTCAGGCATGAAAATGACTCTAAACTCACTTAATTTAGTTCCAAAAGTGATAATTCACAAGCAATAGTCATTTACAGTAAAAAAATTAAACATTAAAAAATTACCATTTCTGACCATCTGGAGACAGTTCGACAGGTCACGGGTCATCGTTTTTCATCAGAAAATTGATTTTTTGGACTGTAGAAAATTGATTCAAAATGTCATTTGGGCTGTGCCTCATGTTGAATAACAACTTTTTAAAGCCTCAATGTGACCAAAATTGCCATTTTTACAGACTTTTTATCCTACTCAGAAGCTTCTATTTCGACCAATTTCAGGCATTAAAATGACTCTAAACTCACTTAATTTAGATCCAAAAGTGATAATTCACAAGCAATAGTCATTTACAGTCAAAAAAATAAACATTAAAAAATTACCATTTCTGACCATCTGGAGACAGTTCGACAGGTCACGGGTCATCGTTTTTCATCAGAAAATGGATTTTTTGGACTGTAGAAAAATTGATTCAAAATGTCATTTGGATTGTGCCTCATGTTGAATAACTACTTTTTAAAGCCTCAATGTGACCAAAATTGCCATTTTTATAGACTTTTTATCCTACTCAAAAGCTTCTATTTCGACCAATTTCAGACATTAAAATGACTCTAAACTCACTTAATTTAGTTCCAAAAGTGATAATTCACAAGCAATAGTCAATTACAGTCAAAAAATTAAACATTAAAAAAATCACCATTTCTGACCATCTGGAGACAGATCGACAGGTCACGGGTCATCGTTTTTCATCAGAAAATTGATTTTTTGGACTGTAGAAAAATTGATTCAAAATATTATTTGGATTGTGCCTCATGTTGAATAACTACTTTTTAAAGCCTCAATGTGACCAAAATTGCCATTTTTACAGACTTTTTCTCCCACTCGGAAGCTTCTATTTCGACCAAATTCAGGTATTAAAATGACTCTAAACTCACTTAATTTAGTTCCAAAAGTGATAATTCACAAGCAATAGTCATTTACAGTCAAAAAATTACCATTTCTGACCATCTGGAGACAGTTCGACAGGTCACGGGTCATCGTTTTTCATCAGAAAATGGATTTTTTGGACTGTAGAAAAATTGTTCCAAAATGTCATTTAGATTGGGCCTCATGTTGGATAACTACTTTTTAAAGCCTCAATGTGACCAAAATCGCCATTTTTACAGACTTTTTCTCCTACTCAGAAGTTTCTATTTCGATCAATTTCAGGCATTAAAATGACTCTAAACTCACTTAATTTAGTTCCAAAAGTGATAATTCACAAGCAATAGTCATTTACAATGGAAAAATTAAACATTAAAAAATTACCATTTCTGACCATCTGGAGACAGTTCGACAGGTCACAGGTCATCGTTTTTCATCAGAAAATTGATTTTTTGGACTGTAGAAAAATTGATTCAAAATGTCATTTGGATTGTGCCTCATGTTGAATAACTACTTTTTAAAGCCTCAATGTGACCAAAATTGCCATTTTTACAGACTTTTTCTCCTACTCAGAAGCTTCTATTTTGATCAATTTCAGGCATTAAAATGACTCTAAACTCACTTAATTTAGTTCCAAAAGTGATAATTCACGAGCAATAGTCATTTACAGTCAAAAAATTAAACATTAAAAAATTATCATTTCTGACCATCTGGAGACAGTTCGACAGGTCACGGGTCACCGTTTTTCATCAGAAAATTGATTTTTTGGACTGTAGAAAAATTGATTCAAAATATCATTTGGATTGTGCCTCATGTTGAATAACTACTTTTTAAAGCCTCAATGTGACCAAAATTGCCATTTTTACAGACTTTTTCTCCCACTCAGAAGCTTCTATTTCGACCAATTTCAGGCATTAAAATGACTCTAAACTCACTTAATTTAGTTCCAAAAGTGATAATTCACAAGCAATAGTCATTTACAGTCAAAAAATTAAACATTAAAAAATTACCATTTCTGACCATCTGGAGACAGTTCGACAAGTCACGGGTCATCGTTTTTCATCAGAAAATTGATTTTTCGGACTGTACAAAATTGATTCAAAATGTCATTTGGATTGTGCCTCATGTTGAATAACTACTTTTTAAAGCCTCAATGTGACCAAAATTGCCATTTTTTCAGACTTTTTCTCCTACTCAGAAGCTTCTGTTTCGACCAATTTCAGGCATCAAAATGACTCTAAACTCACTTAATTTAGTTCCAAAAGTGATAATTCACAAGCAATAGTCATTTACAGTCAAAGAATTAAACATTAAAAAATTACCATTTCTGACCATCTGGAGACAGATAACTACTTTTTAAAGCCTCAATTTGACCAAAATTGCCATTTTTACAGACTTTTTATCCTACTCAGAAGCTTCTATTTCGACCAATTTCAGGCATTAAAAAGACTCTAAACTCAATTAATTTAGTTCCAAAAGTGATAATTCACAAGCAATAGTCATTTACAGTCAAAAAATTAAACTTAAAAAAATTACCATTTCTGACCATCTGGAGACAGTTCGACAGGTCACGGGTCATCGTTTTTCATCAGAAAATTGATTTTTTGGACTGTAGAAAAATTGATTCAAAATGTCATTTGGATTGTGCCTCATGTTGAATAACTACTTTTTAAAGCCTCAATGTGACCAAAATTGCCATTTTTACAGACTTTTTCTCCTACTCAGAAGCTTCTATTTTGATCAATTTCAGGCATTAAAATGACTCTAAACTCACTTAATTTAGTTCCAAAAGTGATAATTCACGAGCAATAGTCATTTACAGTCAAAAAATTAAACATTAAAAAATTATCATTTCTGACCATCTGGAGACAGTTCGACAGGTCACGGGTCACCGTTTTTCATCAGAAAATTGATTTTTTGGACTGTAGAAAAATTGATTCAAAATATCATTTGGATTGTGCCTCATGTTGAATAACTACTTTTTAAAGCCTCAATGTGACCAAAATTGCCATTTTTACAGACTTTTTCTCCCACTCAGAAGCTTCTATTTCGACCAATTTCAGGCATTAAAATGACTCTAAACTCACTTAATTTAGTTCCAAAAGTGATAATTCACAAGCAATAGTCATTTACAGTCAAAAAATTAAACATTAAAAAATTACCATTTCTGACCATCTGGAGACAGTTCGACAAGTCACGGGTCATCGTTTTTCATCAGAAAATTGATTTTTCGGACTGTACAAAATTGATTCAAAATGTCATTTGGATTGTGCCTCATGTTGAATAACTACTTTTTAAAGCCTCAATGTGACCAAAATTGCCATTTTTTCAGACTTTTTCTCCTACTCAGAAGCTTCTGTTTCGACCAATTTCAGGCATCAAAATGACTCTAAACTCACTTAATTTAGTTCCAAAAGTGATAATTCACAAGCAATAGTCATTTACAGTCAAAGAATTAAACATTAAAAAATTACCATTTCTGACCATCTGGAGACAGATAACTACTTTTTAAAGCCTCAATTTGACCAAAATTGCCATTTTTACAGACTTTTTATCCTACTCAGAAGCTTCTATTTCGACCAATTTCAGGCATTAAAAAGACTCTAAACTCAATTAATTTAGTTCCAAAAGTGATAATTCACAAGCAATAGTCATTTACAGTCAAAAAATTAAACTTAAAAAAATTACCATTTCTGACCATCTGGAGACAGTTAGACAGGTCACGGGTCATCGTTTTTCATCAGAAAATTGATTTTTTGGACTGTAGAAAAATTGATTCAAAATGTCATTTGGATTGTGCCTCATGTTGAATAACTACTTTTTAAAGCCTCAATGTGACCAAAATTGCCATTTTTACAGACTTTTTCTCCTACTCAGAAGCTTCTATTTTGATCAATTTCAGGCATTAAAATGACTCTAAACTCACTTAATTTAGTTCCAAAAGTGATAATTCACGAGCAATAGTCATTTACAGTCAAAAAATTAAACATTAAAAAATTATCATTTCTGACCATCTGGAGACAGTTCGACAGGTCACGGGTCACCGTTTTTCATCAGAAAATTGATTTTTTGGACTGTAGAAAAATTGATTCAAAATATCATTTGGATTGTGCCTCATGTTGAATAACTACTTTTTAAAGCCTCAATGTGACCAAAATTGCCATTTTTACAGACTTTTTCTCCCACTCAGAAGCTTCTATTTCGACCAATTTCAGGCATTAAAATGACTCTAAACTCACGTAATTTAGTTCCAAAAGTGATAATTCACAAGCAATAGTCATTTACAGTCAAAAAATTAAACATTAAAAAATTACCATTTCTGACCATCTGGAGACAGTTCGACAAGTCACGGGTCATCGTTTTTCATCAGAAAATTGATTTTTCGGACTGTACAAAATTGATTCAAAATGTCATTTGGATTGTGCCTCATGTTGAATAACTACTTTTTAAAGCCTCAATGTGACCAAAATTGCCATTTTTTCAGACTTTTTCTCCTACTCAGAAGCTTCTGTTTCGACCAATTTCAGGCATCAAAATGACTCTAAACTCACTTAATTTAGTTCCAAAAGTGATAATTCACAAGCAATAGTCATTTACAGTCAAAGAATTAAACATTAAAAAATTACTATTTCTGACCATCTGGAGACAGATAACTACTTTTTAAAGCCTCAATTTGACCAAAATTGCCATTTTTACAGACTTTTTATCCTACTCAGAAGCTTCTATTTCGACCAATTTCAGGCATTAAAAAGACTCTAAACTCAATTAATTTAGTTCCAAAAGTGATAATTCACAAGCAATAGTCATTTACAGTCAAAAAATTAAACTTAAAAAAATTACCATTTCTGACCATCTGGAGACAGTTCGACAGGTCACGGGTCATCGTTTTTCATCAGAAAATTGATTTTTTGGACAGTAGAAAAATTGATTCAAAATGTCATTTGGATTGTGCCTCATGTTGAATAACTACTTTTTAAAGCCTCAATGTGACCAAAATTGCCATTTTTACAGATTTTTTCTCCTACTCAGAAGCTTCTATTTTGACCAATTTCAGGCATTAAAATGACTCTAAACTCACTTAATTTAGTTCCAAAATTGATAATTCACAAGCAATAGTCATTTACAGTCAAAAAATTAAACATTAAAAAATTACCATTTCTGACCATCTGGAGACAGTTCGACAGGTCACGGGTCATCGTTTTTCATCAGAAAATTTATTTTTTGGACTGTAGAAAAATTGATTGAAAATATCATTTGGATTGTGCCTCATGTTGAATAACTACTTTTTAAAGCCTCAATGTGACCAAAATTGCCATTTTTACAGACTTTATCTCCCACTCAGAAGCTTCTATTTCGACCAATTTCAGGCATTAAAATGACTCTAAACTCACTTGATTTAGTTCCAAAAGTGATAATTCACAAGCAATAGTCATTTACAGTCAAAAAAATAAACATTAAAAAATCGCAATTTCTGACCATCTGGAGACAGTTCGACAGGTCACGGGTCATCGTTTTTCATCAGAAAATTGATTTTCTGGACTTTAGAAAAATTGATTCAAAATGTCATTTGGATTGTGCCTCATGTTGAATAACTACTTTTTAAAGCCTCAATGTGACCAAAATTGCCATTTTTTCAGACTTTTTATCCTACTCAGAAGCTTCTATTTCGACCAATTTCAGGCATTAAAATGACTCTAAACTCACTTAATTTAGTTCCAAAAGTGATAATTCACAAGCAATAGTCATTTACAGTCAAAAAATTAAACATTAAAAAATTACCATTTCTGACCATCTGGAGACAGTTCGACAGGTCACGGGTCATCGTTTTTCATCAGAAAATTGATTTTTTGGACTGTAGAAAAATTGATTCAAAATGTCATTTGGATTGTGCCTCATATTGAATAACCACTTTTTAAAGCCTCAATGTGACCAAAATTGCCATTTTTACAGACTTTTTCTCCCACTCAGAAGCTTCTATTTCAACCAATTTCAGGCATTAAAATGACTCTAAACTCACTTAATTTAGTTCCAAAAGTGATAATTCACAAGCAATAGTCATTTACAGTCAAAAAATTAAACATCAAAAAATTACCATTTCTGACCATCTGGAGACAGTTCGACAGGTCACGGGTCATCGTTTTTCATCAGAAAATTGATTTTTTGGACTGTAGAAAATTTGTTCCAAAATGTCATTTAGATTGGGCCTCATGTTGAAGAACTACTTTTTAAAGCCTCAATGTGACCAAAATTGCCATTTTTACAGACTTTTTCTCCTACTCAGAAGCTTCGATCTCGTCAAATTTCAGTCATTAAAATAACTCTAAACACACTTATTTTTGTCCCAAGAGTTCTAATTCACATGCAGTAGTCATTTCCAGTCAAATAATTAAACATTAAAAAATTACCATTTCTGACCATCTGAAGAAAGTTCGACAGGACACGGATCATCGTTCTTCATCAGAAAATTGATTTTTTGGACTGTAGAAAAATTGATTCAAAATGTCATTTGGATTGTGCCTCATGTTGAATAACTTCTTTTTAAAGCCTCAATGTGACCAAAATTGCCATTTTTACAGACTTTTTCTCCTACTCAGAAGCTTCTATTTCTACCAATTTCAGGAATTTAAAATGACTCTAAACACACTGATTTTAGTTCCAAGAGTTCTAATTCACATGCAATAGTCATTTACAGTCAAAAAACTTAAACATAAAAAAATGATCATTTCTGACCATCTGGAGAAAGTTTGACATGTCACGGGTCATCGTTTTTCATCAGAAAACTGATTTTTTGGACTGTAGAAAAATTGATTCAAAATGTCATTTGGATTGTGCCTCATGTTGAATAACTACTTTTTAAAGCCTCAATGTGACCAAAATTGCCATTTTTACAGACTTTTTCTCCTACTCAGAAGCTTCTATTTCAACCAATTTCAGGTATTAAAATGACTCTAAACACACTTATTTTAGTCCCAAGAGTGATAATTCACATTCAACAGTCATTTACAGTCAAAAATTTAAACATGAAAAAATTACCATTTCTGACCATCTGGACAATGTTCGACAGGTCACGGGTCATCGTTTTTCATCAGAAAACTGTTTTTTTGGACTGTAGAAAAATTGATTCAAAATGTCATTTGGATTGTGCCTCATGTTGAATAACTACTTTTTAAAGCCTCAAAGTGACCAATATTGCCATTTTAACATACTTTTTCTCCTACTCAGAAGCTTCTATTTCGACCAATTTCAGGCATTAAAATGACTTTAAACACACTTATTTTAGTTCCAAGAGATCTAATTCACATGCAATAGTCATTTACAGTCAAAAAAATTAAACATTAAAAAATTACCATTTCTGACCATCTGGAGAAAGTTCAATAGGTCTGGGGGTCTTCGTTTTTCATCAGAATATTGATTTTTTGGACTCTAGAAAAATTCATTCAAAATGTCATTTGGATTGTGCCTCATGTTGAATAACTACTTTTTAAAGCCTCAATGTGACCAAAATTGCCATTTTTACAGACTTTTTCTCCTACTCAGAAGCTTTTATTTCGACCAATTTCAGGCATTAAAATGACTCTAAACTCACTTAATTTAGTTCCAAAAGTGATAATTCACAAGCAATAGTCATTTACAGTAAAAAAATTAAACATTAAAAAATTACCATTTCTGACCATCTGGAGACAGTTCGACAGGTCACGGGTCATCGTTTTTCATCAGAAAATTGATTTTTTGGACTGTAGAAAATTGATTCAAAATGTCATTTGGACTGTGCCTCATGTGGAATAACAACTTTTTAAAGCCTCAATGTGACCAAAATTGCCATTTTTACAGACTTTTTATCCTACTCAGAAGCTTCTATTTCGACCAATTTCAGGCATTAAAATGACTCTAAACTCAATTAATTTAGATCCAAAAGTGATAATTCACAAGCAATAGTCATTTACAGTCAAAAAAATAAACATTAAAAAATTACCATTTCTGACCATCTGGAGACAGTTCGACAGGTCACGGGTCATCGTTTTTCATCAGAAAATGGATTTTTTGGACTGTAGAAAAATTGATTCAAAATGTCATTTGGATTGTGCCTCATGTTGAATAACTACTTTTTAAAGCCTCAATGTGACCAAAATTGCCATTTTTACAGACTTTTTATCCTACTCAGAAGCTTCTATTTCGACCAATTTCAGACATTAAAATGACTCTAAACTCACTTAATTTAGTTCCAAAAGTGATAATTCACAAGCAATAGTCATTTACAGTCGAAAAATTAAACATTAAAAAATTACCATTTCTGACCATCTGGAGACAGTTCGACAGGTCACAGGTCATCGTTTTTCATCAGAAAATTGATTTTTTGGACTGTAGAAAAATTGATTCAAAATGTCATTTGGATTGTGCCTCATGTTGAATAACTACTTTTTAAAGCCTCAATGTGACCAAAATTGCCATTTTTACAGACTTTTTCTCCTAATCAGAAGCTTCTATTTTGATCAATTTCAGGCATTAAAATGACTCTAAACTCACTTAATTTAGTTCCAAAAGTGATAATTCACGAGCAATAGTCATTTACAGTCAAAAAATTAAACATTAAAAAATTATCATTTCTGACCACCTGGAGACAGTTCGACAGGTCACGGGTCATCGTTTTTCATCAGAAAATTGATTTTTTGGACTGTAGAAAAATTGATTCAAAATATCATTTGGATTGTGCCTCATGTTGAATAACTACTTTTTAAAGCCTCAATGTGACCAAAACTGCCATTTTTACAGACTTTTTCTCCCACTCAGAAGCTTCTATTTCGACCAATTTCAGGCATTAAAATGACTCTAAACTCACTTAATTTAGTTCCAAAAGTGATAATTCACAAGCAATAGTCATTTACAGTCAAAAAATTAAACATTAAAAAATTACCATTTCTGACCATCTGGAGACAGTTCGACAAGTCACGGGTCATCGTTTTTCATCAGAAAATTGATTTTTCGGACTGTACAAAATTGATTCAAAATGTCATTTGGATTGTGCCTCATGTTGAATAACTACTTTTTAAAGCCTCAATGTGACCAAAATTGCCATTTTTTCAGACTTTTTCTCCTACTCAGAAGCTTCTGTTTCGACCAATTTCAGGCATCAAAATGACTCTAAACTCACTTAATTTAGTTCCAAAAGTGATAATTCACAAGCAATAGTCATTTACAGTCAAAGAATTAAACATTAAAAAATTACCATTTCTGACCATCTGGAGACAGATAACTACTTTTTAAAGCCTCAATTTGACCAAAATTGCCATTTTTACAGACTTTTTATCCTACTCAGAAGCTTCTATTTCGACCAATTTCAGGCATTAAAAAGACTCTAAACTCAATTAATTTAGTTCCAAAAGTGATAATTCACAAGCAATAGTCATTTACAGTCAAAAAATTAAACTTAAAAAAATTACCATTTCTGACCATCTGGAGACAGTTCGACAGGTCACGGGTCATCGTTTTTCATCAGAAAATTGATTTTTTGGACTGTAGAAAAATTGATTCAAAATGTCATTTGGATTGTGCCTCATGTTGAATAACTACTTTTTAAAGCCTCAATGTGACCAAAATTGCCATTTTTACAGACTTTTTCTCCTACTCAGAAGCTTCTATTTTGATCAATTTCAGGCATTAAAATGACTCTAAACTCACTTAATTTAGTTCCAAAAGTGATAATTCACGAGCAATAGTCATTTACAGTCAAAAAATTAAACATTAAAAAATTATCATTTCTGACCATCTGGAGACAGTTCGACAGGTCACGGGTCACCGTTTTTCATCAGAAAATTGATTTTTTGGACTGTAGAAAAATTGATTCAAAATATCATTTGGATTGTGCCTCATGTTGAATAACTACTTTTTAAAGCCTCAATGTGACCAAAATTGCCATTTTTACAGACTTTTTCTCCCACTCAGAAGCTTCTATTTCGACCAATTTCAGGCATTAAAATGACTCTAAACTCACGTAATTTAGTTCCAAAAGTGATAATTCACAAGCAATAGTCATTTACAGTCAAAAAATTAAACATTAAAAAATTACCATTTCTGACCATCTGGAGACAGTTCGACAAGTCACGGGTCATCGTTTTTCATCAGAAAATTGATTTTTCGGACTGTACAAAATTGATTCAAAATGTCATTTGGATTGTGCCTCATGTTGAATAACTACTTTTTAAAGCCTCAATGTGACCAAAATTGCCATTTTTTCAGACTTTTTCTCCTACTCAGAAGCTTCTGTTTCGACCAATTTCAGGCATCAAAATGACTCTAAACTCACTTAATTTAGTTCCAAAAGTGATAATTCACAAGCAATAGTCATTTACAGTCAAAGAATTAAACATTAAAAAATTACTATTTCTGACCATCTGGAGACAGATAACTACTTTTTAAAGCCTCAATTTGACCAAAATTGCCATTTTTACAGACTTTTTATCCTACTCAGAAGCTTCTATTTCGACCAATTTCAGGCATTAAAAAGACTCTAAACTCAATTAATTTAGTTCCAAAAGTGATAATTCACAAGCAATAGTCATTTACAGTCAAAAAATTAAACTTAAAAAAATTACCATTTCTGACCATCTGGAGACAGTTCGACAGGTCACGGGTCATCGTTTTTCATCAGAAAATTGATTTTTTGGACAGTAGAAAAATTGATTCAAAATGTCATTTGGATTGTGCCTCATGTTGAATAACTACTTTTTAAAGCCTCAATGTGACCAAAATTGCCATTTTTACAGATTTTTTCTCCTACTCAGAAGCTTCTATTTTGACCAATTTCAGGCATTAAAATGACTCTAAACTCACTTAATTTAGTTCCAAAATTGATAATTCACAAGCAATAGTCATTTACAGTCAAAAAATTAAACATTAAAAAATTACCATTTCTGACCATCTGGAGACAGTTCGACAGGTCACGGGTCATCGTTTTTCATCAGAAAATTTATTTTTTGGACTGTAGAAAAATTGATTGAAAATATCATTTGGATTGTGCCTCATGTTGAATAACTACTTTTTAAAGCCTCAATGTGACCAAAATTGCCATTTTTACAGACTTTATCTCCCACTCAGAAGCTTCTATTTCGACCAATTTCAGGCATTAAAATGACTCTAAACTCACTTAATTTAGTTCCAAAAGTGATAATTCACAAGCAATGGTCATTTACAGTCAAAAAATTAAACATTAAAAAATTACCATTTCTGACCATCTGGAGACAGTTCGACAGGTCACGGGTCATCGTTTTTCATCAGAAAATTGATTTTTTGGACTGTAGAAAAATTGATTCAAAATGTCATTTGGATTGTGCCTCATATTGAATAACCACTTTTTAAAGCCTCAATGTGACCAAAATTGCCATTTTTACAGACTTTTTCTCCCACTCAGAAGCTTCTATTTCAACCAATTTCAGGCATTAAAATGACTCTAAACTCACTTAATTTAGTTCCAAAAGTGATAATTCACAAGCAATAGTCATTTACAGTCAAAAAATTAAACATCAAAAAATTACCATTTCTGACCATCTGGAGACAGTTCGACAGGTCACGGGTCATCGTTTTTCATCAGAAAATTGATTTTTTGGACTGTAGAAAATTTGTTCCAAAATGTCATTTAGATTGGGCCTCATGTTGAAGAACTACTTTTTAAAGCCTCAATGTGACCAAAATTGCCATTTTTACAGACTTTTTCTCCTACTCAGAAGCTTCGATCTCGTCAAATTTCAGTCATTAAAATAACTCTAAACACACTTATTTTTGTCCCAAGAGTTCTAATTCACATGCAGTAGTCATTTCCAGTCAAATAATTAAACATTAAAAAATTACCATTTCTGACCATCTGAAGAAAGTTCGACAGGACACGGATCATCGTTCTTCATCAGAAAATTGATTTTTTGGACTGTAGAAAAATTGATTCAAAATGTCATTTGGATTGTGCCTCATGTTGAATAACTTCTTTTTAAGCCTCAATGTGACCAAAATTGCCATTTTTACAGACTTTTTCTCCTACTCAGAAGCTTCTATTTCTACCAATTTCAGGAATTTAAAATGACTCTAAACACACTGATTTTAGTTCCAAGAGTTCTAATTCACATGCAATAGTCATTTACAGTCAAAAAACTTAAACATAAAAAAATGATCATTTCTGACCATCTGGAGAAAGTTTGACATGTCACGGGTCATCGTTTTTCATCAGAAAACTGATTTTTTGGACTGTAGAAAAATTGATTCAAAATGTCATTTGGATTGTGCCTCATGTTGAATAACTACTTTTTAAAGCCTCAATGTGACCAAAATTGCCATTTTTACAGACTTTTTCTCCTACTCAGAAGCTTCTATTTCAACCAATTTCAGGTATTAAAATGACTCTAAACACACTTATTTTAGTCCCAAGAGTGATAATTCACATTCAACAGTCATTTACAGTCAAAAATTTAAACATGAAAAAATTACCATTTCTGACCATCTGGACAATGTTCGACAGGTCACGGGTCATCGTTTTTCATCAGAAAACTGTTTTTTTGGACTGTAGAAAAATTGATTCAAAATGTCATTTGGATTGTGCCTCATGTTGAATAACTACTTTTTAAAGCCTCAAAGTGACCAATATTGTCATTTTAACATACTTTTTCTCCTACTCAGAAGCTTCTATTTCGACCAATTTCAGGCATTAAAATGACTTTAAACACACTTATTTTAGTTCCAAGAGATCTAATTCACATGCAATAGTCATTTACAGTCAAAAAAATTAAACATTAAAAAATTACCATTTCTGACCATCTGGAGAAAGTTCAATAGGTCTGGGGGTCTTCGTTTTTCATCAGAATATTGATTTTTTGGACTCTAGAAAAATTCATTCAAAATGTCATTTGGATTGTGCCTCATGTTGAATAACTACTTTTTAAAGCCTCAATGTGACCAAAATTGCCATTTTTACAGACTTTTTCTCCTACTCAGAAGCTTTTATTTCGACCAATTTCAGGCATTAAAATGACTCTAAACTCACTTAATTTAGTTCCAAAAGTGATAATTCACAAGCAATAGTCATTTACAGTAAAAAAATTAAACATTAAAAAATTACCATTTCTGACCATCTGGAGACAGTTCGACAGGTCACGGGTCATCGTTTTTCATCAGAAAATTGATTTTTTGGACTGTAGAAAATTGATTCAAAATGTCATTTGGACTGTGCCTCATGTGGAATAACAACTTTTTAAAGCCTCAATGTGACCAAAATTGCCATTTTTACAGACTTTTTATCCTACTCAGAAGCTTCTATTTCGACCAATTTCAGGCATTAAAATGACTCTAAACTCAATTAATTTAGATCCAAAAGTGATAATTCACAAGCAATAGTCATTTACAGTCAAAAAAATAAACATTAAAAAATTACCATTTCTGACCATCTGGAGACAGTTCGACAGGTCACGGGTCATCGTTTTTCATCAGAAAATGGATTTTTTGGACTGTAGAAAAATTGATTCAAAATGTCATTTGGATTGTGCCTCATGTTGAATAACTACTTTTTAAAGCCTCAATGTGACCAAAATTGCCATTTTTACAGACTTTTTATCCTACTCAGAAGCTTCTATTTCGACCAATTTCAGACATTAAAATGACTCTAAACTCACTTAATTTAGTTCCAAAAGTGATAATTCACAAGCAATAGTCATTTACAGTCAAAAAATTACCATTTCTGACCATCTGGAGACAGTTCGACAGGTCACGGGTCATCGTTTTTCATCAGAAAATGGATTTTTTGGACTGTAGAAAAATTGTTCCAAAATGTCATTTAGATTGGGCCTCATGTTGGATAACTACTTTTTAAAGCCTCAATGTGACCAAAATTGCCATTTTTACAGACTTTTTCTCCTACTCAGAAGCTTCTATTTCGATCAATTTCAGGCATTAAAATGACTCTAAACTCACTTAATTTAGTTCCAAAAGTGATAATTCACAAGCAATAGTCATTTACAGTCGAAAAATTAAACATTAAAAAATTACCATTTCTGACCATCTGGAGACAGTTCGACAGGTCACAGGTCATCGTTTTTCATCAGAAAATTGATTTTTTGGACTGTAGAAAAATTGATTCAAAATGTCATTTGGATTGTGCCTCATGTTGAATAACTACTTTTTAAAGCCTCAATGTGACCAAAATTGCCATTTTTACAGACTTTTTCTCCTAATCAGAAGCTTCTATTTTGATCAATTTCAGGCATTAAAATGACTCTAAACTCACTTAATTTAGTCCCAAAAGTGATAATTCACAAGCAATAGTCATTTACAGTCAAAAAAATAAACATTAAAAAATTACCATTTCTGACCATCTGGAGACAGTTCGACAGGTCACGGGTCATCGTTTTTCATCAGAAAATGGATTTTTTGGACTGTAGAAAAATTGATTCAAAATGTCATTTGGATTGTGCCTCATGTTGAATAACTACTTTTTAAAGCCTCAATGTGACCAAAATTGCCATTTTTACAGACTTTTTATCCTACTCAGAAGCTTCTATTTCGACCAATTTCAGACATTAAAATGACTCTAAACTCACTTAATTTAGTTCCAAAAGTGATAATTCACAAGCAATAGTCAATTACAGTCAAAAAATTAAACATTAAAAAAATCACCATTTCTGACCATCTGGAGACAGTTCGACAGGTCACGGGTCATCGTTTTTCATCAGAAAATTGATTTTTTGGACTGTAGAAAAATTGATTCAAAATATTATTTGGATTGTGCCTCATGTTGAATAACTACTTTTTAAAGCCTCAATGTGACCAAAATTGCCATTTTTACAGACTTTTTCTCCCACTCAGAAGCTTCTATTTCGACCAAATTCAGGTATTAAAATGACTCTAAACTCACTTAATTTAGTTACAAAAGTGATAATTCACAAGCAATAGTCATTTACAGTCAAAAAATTACCATTTCTGACCATCTGGAGACAGTTCGACAGGTCACGGGTCATCGTTTTTCATCAGAAAATGGATTTTTTGGACTGTAGAAAAATTGTTCCAAAATGTCATTTAGATTGGGCCTCATGTTGGATAACTACTTTTTAAAGCCTCAATGTGACCAAAATTGCCATTTTTACAGACTTTTTCTCCTACTCAGAAGCTTCTATTTCGATCAATTTCAGGCATTAAAATGACTCTAAACTCACTTAATTTAGTTCCAAAAGTGATAATTCACAAGCAATAGTCATTTACAGTCGAAAAATTAAACATTACAAAATTACCATTTCTGACCATCTGGAGACAGTTCGACAAGTCACGGGTCATCGTTTTTCATCAGAAAATTGATTTTTCGGACTGTAGAAAATTGATTCAAAATGTCATTTGGATTGTGCCTCATGTTGAATAACTACTTTTTAAAGCCTCAATGTGACCAAAATTGCCATTTTTTCAGACTTTTTCTCCTACTCAGAAGCTTCTATTTCGACCAATTTCAGGCATCAAAATGACTCTAAACTCACTTAATTTAGTTCCAAAAGTGATAATTCACAAGCAATAGTCATTTACAGTCAAAGAATTAAACATTAAAAAATTACCATTTCTGACCATCTGGAGACAGATAACTACTTTTTAAAGCCTCAATTTGACCAAAATTGCCATTTTTACAGACTTTTTATCCTACTCAGAAGCTTCTATTTCGACCAATTTCAGGCATTAAAATGACTCTAAACTCACTTAATTTAGTTCCAAAAGTGATAATTCACAAGCAATAGTCATTTACAGTAAAAAAATTAAACATTAAAAAATTACCATTTCTGACCATCTGGAGACAGTTCGACAGGTCACGGGTCATCGTTTTTCATCAGAAAATTGATTTTTTGGACTGTAGAAAATTGATTCAAAATGTCATTTGGGCTGTGCCTCATGTTGAATAACAACTTTTTAAAGCCTCAATGTGACCAAAATTGCCATTTTTACAGACTTTTTATCCTACTCAGAAGCTTCTATTTCGACCAATTTCAGGCATTAAAATGACTCTAAACTCACTTAATTTAGATCCAAAAGAGATAATTCACAAGCAATAGTCATTTACAGTCAAAAAAATAAACATTAAAAAATTACCATTTCTGACCATCTGGAGACAGTTCGACAGGTCACGGGTCATCGTTTTTCATCAGAAAATGGATTTTTTGGACTGTAGAAAAATTGATTCAAAATGTCATTTGGATTGTGCCTCATGTTGAATAACTACTTTTTAAAGCCTCAATGTGACCAAAATTGCCATTTTTACAGACTTTTTATCCTACTCAAAAGCTTCTATTTCGACCAATTTCAGACATTAAAATGACTCTAAACTCACTTAATTTAGTTCCAAAAGTGATAATTCACAAGCAATAGTCAATTACAGTCAAAAAATTAAACATTAAAAAAATCACCATTTCTGACCATCTGGAGACAGATCGACAGGTCACGGGTCATCGTTTTTCATCAGAAAATTGATTTTTTGGACTGTAGAAAAATTGATTCAAAATATTATTTGGATTGTGCCTCATGTTGAATAACTACTTTTTAAAGCCTCAATGTGACCAAAATTGCCATTTTTACAGACTTTTTCTCCCACTCAGAAGCTTCTATTTCGACCAAATTCAGGTATTAAAATGACTCTAAACTCACTTAATTTAGTTCCAAAAGTGATAATTCACAAGCAATAGTCATTTACAGTCAAAAAATTACCATTTCTGACCATCTGGAGACAGTTCGACAGGTCACGGGTCATCGTTTTTCATCAGAAAATGGATTTTTTGGACTGTAGAAAAATTGTTCCAAAATGTCATTTAGATTGGGCCTCATGTTGGATAACTACTTTTTAAAGCCTCAATGTGACCAAAATCGCCATTTTTACAGACTTTTTCTCCTACTCAGAAGTTTCTATTTCGATCAATTTCAGGCATTAAAATGACTCTAAACTCACTTAATTTAGTTCCAAAAGTGATAATTCACAAGCAATAGTCATTTACAGTCGAAAAATTAAACATTAAAAAATTACCATTTCTGACCATCTGGAGACAGTTCGACAGGTCACAGGTCATCGTTTTTCATCAGAAAATTGATTTTTTAGACTGTAGAAAAATTGATTCAAAATGTCATTTGGATTGTGCCTCATGTTGAATAACTACTTTTTAAAGCCTCAATGTGACCAAAATTGCCATTTTTACAGACTTTTTCTCCTACTCAGAAGCTTCTATTTTGATCAATTTCAGGCATTAAAATGACTCTAAACTCACTTAATTTAGTTCCAAAAGTGATAATTCACGAGCAATAGTCATTTACAGTCAAAAAATTAAACATTAAAAAATTATCATTTCTGACCATCTGGAGACAGTTCGACAGGTCACGGGTCACCGTTTTTCATCAGAAAATTGATTTTTTGGACTGTAGAAAAATTGATTCAAAATATCATTTGGATTGTGCCTCATGTTGAATAACTACTTTTTAAAGCCTCAATGTGACCAAAATTGCCATTTTTACAGACTTTTTCTCCTACTCAGAAGCTTCTGTTTCGACCAATTTCAGGCATCAAAATGACTCTAAACTCACTTAATTTAGTTCCAAAAGTGATAATTCACAAGCAATAGTCATTTACAGTCAAAGAATTAAACATTAAAAAATTACCATTTCTGACCATCTGGAGACAGATAACTACTTTTTAAAGCCTCAATTTGACCAAAATTGCCATTTTTACAGACTTTTTATCCTACTCAGAAGCTTCTATTTCGACCAATTTCAGGCATTAAAAAGACTCTAAACTCAATTAATTTAGTTCCAAAAGTGATAATTCACAAGCAATAGTCATTTACAGTCAAAAAATTAAACTTAAAAAAATTACCATTTCTGACCATCTGGAGACAGTTCGACAGGTCACGGGTCATCGTTTTTCATCAGAAAATTGATTTTTTGGACTGTAGAAAAATTGATTCAAAATGTCATTTGGATTGTGCCTCATGTTGAATAACTACTTTTTAAAGCCTCAATGTGACCAAAATTGCCATTTTTACAGACTTTTTCTCCTACTCAGAAGCTTCTATTTTGATCAATTTCAGGCATTAAAATGACTCTAAACTCACTTAATTTAGTTCCAAAAGTGATAATTCACGAGCAATAGTCATTTACAGTCAAAAAATTAAACATTAAAAAATTATCATTTCTGACCATCTGGAGACAGTTCGACAGGTCACGGGTCACCGTTTTTCATCAGAAAATTGATTTTTTGGACTGTAGAAAAATTGATTCAAAATATCATTTGGATTGTGCCTCATGTTGAATAACTACTTTTTAAAGCCTCAATGTGACCAAAATTGCCATTTTTACAGACTTTTTCTCCCACTCAGAAGCTTCTATTTCGACCAATTTCAGGCATTAAAATGACTCTAAACTCACGTAATTTAGTTCCAAAAGTGATAATTCACAAGCAATAGTCATTTACAGTCAAAAAATTAAACATTAAAAAATTACCATTTCTGACCATCTGGAGACAGTTCGACAAGTCACGGGTCATCGTTTTTCATCAGAAAATTGATTTTTCGGACTGTACAAAATTGATTCAAAATGTCATTTGGATTGTGCCTCATGTTGAATAACTACTTTTTAAAGCCTCAATGTGACCAAAATTGCCATTTTTTCAGACTTTTTCTCCTACTCAGAAGCTTCTGTTTCGACCAATTTCAGGCATCAAAATGACTCTAAACTCACTTAATTTAGTTCCAAAAGTGATAATTCACAAGCAATAGTCATTTACAGTCAAAGAATTAAACATTAAAAAATTACTATTTCTGACCATCTGGAGACAGATAACTACTTTTTAAAGCCTCAATTTGACCAAAATTGCCATTTTTACAGACTTTTTTATCCTACTCAGAAGCTTCTATTTCGACCAATTTCAGGCATTAAAAAGACTCTAAACTCAATTAATTTAGTTCCAAAAGTGATAATTCACAAGCAATAGTCATTTACAGTCAAAAAATTAAACTTAAAAAAATTACCATTTCTGACCATCTGGAGACAGTTCGACAGGTCACGGGTCATCGTTTTTCATCAGAAAATTGATTTTTTGGACAGTAGAAAAATTGATTCAAAATGTCATTTGGATTGTGCCTCATGTTGAATAACTACTTTTTAAAGCCTCAATGTGACCAAAATTGCCATTTTTACAGATTTTTTCTCCTACTCAGAAGCTTCTATTTTGACCAATTTCAGGCATTAAAATGACTCTAAACTCACTTAATTTAGTTCCAAAAGTGATAATTCACAAGCAATAGTCATTTACAGTCAAAAAATTAAACATTAAAAAATTACCATTTCTGACCATCTGGAGACAGTTCGACAGGTCACGGGTCATCGTTTTTCATCAGAAAATTTATTTTTTGGACTGTAGAAAAATTGATTGAAAATATCATTTGGATTGTGCCTCATGTTGAATAACTACTTTTTAAAGCCTCAATGTGACCAAAATTGCCATTTTTACAGACTTTTTCTCCCACTCAGAAGCTTCTATTTCGACCAATTTCAGGCATTAAAATGACTCTAAACTCACTTGATTTAGTTCCAAAAGTGATAATTCACAAGCAATAGTCATTTACAGTCAAAAAAATAAACATTAAAAAATCGCCATTTCTGGCCATCTGGAGACAGTTCGACAGGTCACGGGTCATCGTTTT
Source organism: Triturus cristatus (assembly GCF_964204655.1). Lineage (NCBI taxonomy): Eukaryota > Metazoa > Chordata > Amphibia > Caudata > Salamandridae > Triturus > Triturus cristatus. The sequence goes on from NC_140591.1 coordinate 824,040,056, forward strand.
TCATCAGAAAATTGATTTTTTGGACTTTAGAAAAATTGATTCAAAATGTCATTTGGATTGTGCCTCATGTTGAATAACTACTTTTTAAAGCCTCAATGTGACCAAAATTGCCATTTTTTCAGACTTTTTATCCTACTCAGAAGCTTCTATTTCGACCAATTTCAGGCATTAAAATGACTCTAAACTCACTTAATTTAGTTCCAAAAGTGATAATTCACAAGCAATAGTCATTTACAGTCAAAAAATTAAACATTAAAAAATTACCATTTCTGACCATCTGGAGACAGTTCGACAGGTCACGGGTCATCGTTTTTCATCAGAAAATTGATTTTTTGGACTGTAGAAAAATTGATTCAAAATGTCATTTGGATTGTGCCTCATATTGAATAACCACTTTTTAAAGCCTCAATGTGACCAAAATTGCCATTTTTACAGACTTTTTCTCCCACTCAGAAGCTTCTATTTCAACCAATTTCAGGCATTAAAATGACTCTAAACTCACTTAATTTAGTTCCAAAAGTGATAATTCACAAGCAATACTCATTTACAGTCAAAAAATTAAACATCAAAATATTACCATTTCTGACCATCTGGAGACAGTTCGACAGGTCACGGGTCATCGTTTTTCATCAGAAAATTGATTTTTTGGACTGTAGAAAATTTGTTCCAAAATGTCATTTAGATTGGGCCTCATGTTGAAGAACTACTTTTTAAAGCCTCAATGTGACCAAAATTGCCATTTTTACAGACTTTTTCTCCTACTCAGAAGCTTCGATCTCGTCAAATTTCAGTCATTACAATAACTCTAAACACACTTATTTTTGTCCCAAGAGTTCTAATTCACATGCAGTAGTCATTTCCAGTCAAATAATTAAACATTAAAAAATTACCATTTCTGACCATCTGAAGAAAGTTCGACAGGACACGGATCATCGTTCTTCATCAGAAAATTGATTTTTTGGACTGTAGAAAAATTGATTCAAAATGTCATTTGGATTGTGCCTCATGTTGAATAACTTCTTTTTAAGCCTCAATGTGACCAAAATTGCCATTTTTACAGACTTTTTCTCCTACTCAGAAGCTTCTATTTCTACCAATTTCAGGAATTTAAAATGACTCTAAACACACTGATTTTAGTTCCAAGAGTTCTAATTCACATGCAATAGTCATTTACAGTCAAAAAACTTAAACATAAAAAAATGATCATTTCTGACCATCTGGAGAAAGTTTGACATGTCACGGGTCATCGTTTTTCATCAGAAAACTGTTTTTTTGGACTGTAGAAAAATTGATTCAAAATGTCATTTGGATTGTGCCTCATGTTGAATAACTACTTTTTAAAGCCTCAATGTGACCAAAATTGCCATTTTTACAGACTTTTTCTCCTACTCAGAAGCTTCTATTTCAACCAATTTCAGGTATTAAAATGACTCTAAACACACCTATTTTAGTCCCAAGAGTGATAATTCACATTCAACAGTCATTTACAGTCAAAAAATTAAACATGAAAAAATTACCATTTCTGACCATCTGGACAATGTTCGACAGCTCACGGGTCATCGTTTTTCATCAGAAAACTGTTTTTTTGGACTGTAGAAAAACTGATTCAAAATGTCATTTCGATTGTGCCTCATGTTGAATAACTACTTTTTAAAGCCTCAAAGTGACCAATATTGCCCTTTTAACATACTTTTTCTCCTACTCAGAAGCTTCTATTTCGACCAATTTCAGGCATTAAAATGACTTTAAACACACTTATTTTAGTTCCAAGAGATCTAATTCACATGCAATAGTCATTTACAGTCAAAAAAATTAAACATTAAAAAATTACCATTTCTGACCATCTGGAGAAAGTTCGATAGGTCTGGGGGTCTTCGTTTTTCATCAGAATATTGATTTTTTGGACTCTAGAAAAATTCATTCAAAATGTCATTTGGATTGTGCCTCATGTTGAATACCTACTTTTTAAAGCCTCAATGTGACCAAAATTGCCATTTTTACAGACTTTTTCTCCTACTCAGAAGCTTTTATTTCGACCAATTTCAGGCATTAAAATGACTCTAAACTCACTTAATTTAGTTCCAAAAGTGATAATTCACAAGCAATAGTCATTTACAGTCAAAAAAATAAACATTAAAAAATTACCATTACTGACCATCTGGAGACAGTTCGACAGGTCACGGGTCATCGTTTTTCATCAGAAAATGGATTTTTTGGACTGTAGAAAAATTGATTCAAAATGTCATTTGGATTGTGCCTCATGTTGAATAACTACTTTTTAAAGCCTCAATGTGACCAAAATTGCCATTTTTACAGACTTTTTATCCTACTCAGAAGCTTCTATTTCGACCAATTTCAGACATTAAAATGACTCCAAACTCACTTAATTTAGTTCCAAAAGTGATAATTCACAAGCAATAGTCAATTACAGTCAAAAAATTAAACATTAAAAAAATCACCATTTCTGACCATCTGGAGACAGTTCGACAGGTCACGGGTCATCGTTTTTCATCAGAAAATTGATTTTTTGGACTGTAGAAAAATTGATTCAAAATATTATTTGGATTGTGCCTCATGTTGAATAACTACTTTTTAAAGCCTCAATGTACCAAAATTGCCATTTTTACAGACTTTTTCTCCCACTCAGAAGCTTCTATTTCGACCAATTTCAGGTATTAAAATGACTCTAAACTCACTTAATTTAGTTCCAAAAGTGATAATTCACAAGCAATAGTCATTTACAGTCAAATAATTAAACATTAAAAAATTACCATTTCTGACCATCTGGAGACAGTTCGACAGGTCACAGGTCATCGTTTTTCATCAGAAAATTGATTTTTTGGACTGTAGAAAAATTGATTCAAAATGTCATTTGGATTGTGCCTCATGTTGAATAACTACTTTTTAAAGCCTCAATGTGACCAAAATTGCCATTTTTACAGACTTTTCTCCTACTCAGAAGCTTCTATTTCGATCAATTTCAGGCATTAAAATGACTCTAAACTCACTTAATTTAGTTCCAAAAGTGATAATTCACAAGCAATAGTCATTTACAGTCAAAAAATTAAACATTAAAAAATTACCATTTCTGACCATCTGGAGACGGTTCGACAAGTCACGGGTCATCGTTTTTCATCAGAAAATTGATTTTTCGGACTGTAGAAAATTGATTCAAAATGTCATTTGGATTGTGCCTCATGTTGAATAACTACTTTTTAAAGCCTCAATGTGACCAAAATTGCCATTTTTTCAGACTTTTTCTCCTACTCAGAAGCTTCTATTTCGACCAATTTCAGGCATCAAAATGACTCTAAACTCACTTAATTTAGTTCCAAAAGTGATAATTCACGAGCAATAGTCATTTACAGTCAAAAAATTAAACAATAAAAAATTATCATTTCTGACCATCTGGAGACAGTTCGACAGGTCACGGGTCATCGTTTTTCATCAGAAAATTGATTTTTTGGACTGTAGAAAAATTGATTCAAAATATCATTTGGATTGTGCCTCATGTTGAATAACTACTTTTTAAAGCCTCAATGTGACCAAAATTGCCATTTTTACAGACTTTTTCTCCCACTCAGAAGCTTCTATTTCGACCAATTTCAGGCATTAAAATGACTCTAAACTCACTTAATTTAGTTCCAAAAGTGATAATTCACAAGCAATAGTCATTTACGGTCAAAAAATTAAACATTAAAAAATTACCATTTCTGACCATCTGGAGACAGATAACTACTTTTTAAAGCCTCAATTTGACCAAAATTGCCATTTTTACAGACTTTTTATCCTACTCAGAAGCTTCTATTTCGACCAATTTCAGGCATTAAAAAGACTCTAAACTCACTTAATTTAGTTCCAAAAGTGATAATTCACAAGCAATAGTCATTTGCAGTCAAAAAATTAAACATTAAAAAATTACCATTTCTGACCATCTGGAGACAGTTCGACAGGTCATGGGTCATCGTTTTTCATCAGAAAATTGATTTTTTGGACTGTAGAAAAATTGATTCAAAATGTCATTTGGATTGTGCCTCATGTTGAATAACTACTTTTTAAAGCCTCAATGTGACCAAAATTGCCATTTTTACAGACTTTTTCTCCTACTCAGAAGCTTCTATTTTGACCAATTTCAGGCATTAAAATGACTCTAAACTCACTTAATTTAGTTCCAAAAGTGATAATTCACAAGCAATAGTCATTTACAGTCAAAAAATTAAACATTAAAAAATTACCATTTCTGACCATCTGGAGAGAATTTCGACAGGTCACTGGTCATCGTTTTTCATCAGAAAATTGATTTTTTGGACTGTAGAAAAATTGATTCAAAATATCATTTGGATTGTGCCTCATGTTGAATAACTACTTTTTAAAGCCTCAATGTGACCAAAATTGCCATTTTTACAGACTTTTTCTCCCACTCAGAAGCTTCTATTTCGACCAATTTCAGGCATTAAAATAACTCTAAACTCACTTAATTTAGTTCCAAAAGTGATAATTCACAAGCAATAATCATTTACAGTCAAAAAATTAAACATTAAAAAATTGCCATTTCTGACCATCTGGAGACAGTTCGACAGGTCACGGGTCATCATTTTTCATCAGAAAATTGATTTTTCGGACTGTAGAAAAATTGATTCAAAATGTCATTTGGATTGTGCCTCATGTTGAATAATTACTTTTTAAAGCCTCAATGTGACCAAAATTGCCATTTTTTCAGACTTTTTATCCTACTCAGAAGGTTCTATTTCGACCAATTTCAGGCATTAAAATGACTCTAAACTCACTTAATTTAGTTCCAAAACTGATAATTCACAAGCAATAGTCATTTACAGTCAAAAAATTAAACATTAAAAAATTACCATTTCTGACCATCTGGCGACAGTTCGACAGGTCACGGGTCATCGTTTTTCATCAGAAAATGGATTTTTTGGACTGTAGAAAAATTGATTCAAAATGTCATTTGGATTGTGCCTCATGTTGAATAACTTCTTTTTAAGCCTCAATGTGACCAAAAGTGCCATTTTTACAGACTTTTTCTCCTACTCAGAAGCTTCTATTTCTACCAATTTCAGGAATTTAAAATGACTCTAAACACACTGATTTTAGTTCCAAGAGTTCTAATTCACATGCAATAGTCATTTACAGTCAAAAAACTTAAACATAAAAAAATGATCATTTCTGACCATCTGGAGAAAGTTTGACATGTCACGGGTCATCGTTTTTCATCAGAAAACTGTTTTTTTGGACTGTAGAAAAATTGATTCAAAATGTCATTTGGATTGTGCCTCATGTTGAATAACTACTTTTTAAAGCCTCAATGTGACCAAAATTGCCATTTTTACAGACTTTTTCTCCTACTCAGAAGCTTCTATTTCAACCAATTTCAGGTATTAAAATGACTCTAAACACACCTATTTTAGTCCCAAGAGGGATAATTCACATTCAACAGTCATTTACAGTCAAAAAATTAAACATGAAAAAATTACCATTTCTGACCATCTGGACAATGTTCGACAGGTCACGGGTCATCGTTTTTCATCAGAAAACTGTTTTTTTGGACTGTAGAAAAACTGATTCAAAATGTCATTTGGATTGTGCCTCATGTTGAATAACTACTTTTTAAAGCCTCAAAGTGACCAATATTGCCATTTTAACATACTTTTTCTCCTACTCAGAAGCTTCTATTTCGACCAATTTCAGGCATTAAAATGACTTTAAACACACTTATTTTAGTTCCAAGAGATCTAATTCACATGCAATAGTCATTTACAGTCAAAAAAATTAAACATTAAAAAATTACCATTTCTGACCATCTGGAGAAAGTTCGATAGGTCTGGGGGTCTTCGTTTTTCATCAGAATATTGATTTTTTGGACTCTAGAAAAATTCATTCAAAATGTCATTTGGATTGTGCCTCATGTTGAATAACTACTTTTTAAAGCCCCAATGTGACCAAAATTGCCATTTTTACAGACTTTTTCTCCTACTCAGAAGCTTTTATTTCGACCAATTTCAGGCATTAAAATGACTCTAAACTCACTTAATTTAGTTCCAAAAGTGATAATTCACAAGCAATAGTCATTTACAGTCAAAAAAATAAACATAAAAAAATTACCATTACTGACCATCTGGAGACAGTTCGACAGGTCACGGGTCATCGTTTTTCATCAGAAAATGGATTTTTTGGACTGTAGAAAAATTGATTCAAAATGTCATTTGGATTGTGCCTCATGTTGAATAACTACTTTTTAAAGCCTCAATGTGACCAAAATTGCCATTTTTACAGACTTTTTATCCTACTCAGAAGCTTCTATTTCGACCAATTTCAGACATTAAAATGACTCCAAACTCACTTAATTTAGTTCCAAAAGTGATAATTCACAAGCAATAGTCAATTACAGTCAAAAAATTAAACATTAAAAAAATCACCATTTCTGACCATCTGGAGACAGTTCGACAGGTCACGGGTCATCGTTTTTCATCAGAAAATTGATTTTTTGGACTGTAGAAAAATTGATTCAAAATATTATTTGGATTGTGCCTCATGTTGAATAACTACTTTTTAAAGCCTCAATGTACCAAAATTGCCATTTTTACAGACTTTTTCTCCCACTCAGAAGCTTCTATTTCGACCAATTTCAGGTATTATAATGACTCTAAACTCACTTAATTTAGTTCCAAAAGTGATAATTCACAAGCAATAGTCATTTACAGTCAAACAATTAAACATTAAAAAATTACCATTTCTGACCATCTGGAGACAGTTCGACAGGTCACAGGTCATCGTTTTTCATCAGAAAATTGATTTTTTGGACTGTAGAAAAATTGATTCAAAATGTCATTTGGACTGTGCCTCATGTTGAATAACTACTTTTTAAAGCCTCAATGTGACCAAAATTGCCATTTTTACAGACTTTTTCTCCTACTCAGAAGCTTCTATTTCGATCAATTTCAGGCATTAAAATGACTCTAAACTCACTTAATTTAGTTCCAAAAGTGATAATTCACAAGCAATAGTCATTTACAGTCAAAAAATTAAACATTAAAAAATTACCATTTCTGACCATCTGGAGACGGTTCGACAAGTCACGGGTCATCGTTTTTCATCAGAAAATTGATTTTTCGGACTGTAGAAAATTGATTCAAAATGTCATTTGGATTGTGCCTCATGTTGAATAACTACTTTTTAAAGCCTCAATGTGACCAAAATTGCCATTTTTACAGACTTTTTCTCCCACTCAGAAGCTTCTATTTCGACCAATTTCAGGCATTGAAATGACTCTAAACTCACTTAATTTAGTTCCAAAAGTGATAATTCACAACCAATAGTCATTTACGGTCAAAAAATTAAACATTAAAAAATTACCATTTCTGACCATCTGGAGACAGTCCGACAAGTCACGGGTCATCGTTTTTCATCAGAAAATTTATTTTTCGGACTGTAGAAAATTGATTCAAAATGTCATTTGGATTGTGCCTCATGTTGAATAACTACTTTTTAAAGCCTCAATGTGACCAAAATTGCCATTTTTTCAGACTTTTTCTCCTACTCAGAAGCTTCTATTTCGACAAATTTCAGGCATCAAAATGACTCTAAACTCACTTAATTTAGTTCCAAAAGTGATAATTCACAAGCAATAGTCATTTACAGTCAAAAAATTAAACATTACAAAATTACCATTTCTGACCATCTGGAGACAGATAACTACTTTTTAAAGCCTCAATTTGACAAAAATTGCCATTTTTACAGACTTTTTATCCTACTCAGAAGCTTCTATTTCGACCAATTTCAGGCATTAAAAAGACTCTAAACTCACTTAATTTAGTTCCAAAAGTGATAATTCACAAGCAATAGTCATTTGCAGTCAAAAAATTAAACATTAAAAAATTACCATTTCTGACCATCTGGAGACAGTTCGACAGGTCATGGGTCATCGTTTTTCATCAGAAAATGGATTTTTTGGACTGTAGAAAAATTGATTCAAAATGTCATTTGGATTGTGCCTCATGTTGAATAACTACTTTTTAAAGCCTCAATGTGACCAAAATTGCCATTTTTACAGACTTTTTCTCCTACTCAGAAGCTTCTATTTTGACCAATTTCAGGCATTAAAATGACTCTAAACTCACTTAATTTAGTTCCAAAAGTGATAATTCACAAGCAATAGTCATTTACAGTCAAAAAATTAAACATTAAAAAATTACCATTTCTGACCATCTGGAGAGAATTTCGACAGGTCACGGGTCATCGTTTTTCATCAGAAAATTGATTTTTTGGACTGTAGAAAAATTGATTCAAAATATCATTTGGATTGTGCCTCATGTTGAATAACTACTTTTTAAAGCCTCAATGTGACCAAAATTGCCATTTTTACAGACTTTTTCTCCCACTCAGAAGCTTCTATTTCGACCAATTTCAGGCATTAAAATAACTCTAAACTCACTTAATTTAGTTCCAAAAGTGATAATTCACAAGCAATAATCATTTACAGTCAAAAAATTAAACATTAAAAAATTGCCATTTCTGACCATCTGGAGACAGTTCGACAGGTCACGGGTCATCATTTTTCATCAGAAAATTGATTTTTCGGACTGTAGAAAAATTGATTCAAAATGTCATTTGGATTGTGCCTCATGTTGAATAATTACTTTTTAAAGCCTCAATGTGACCAAAATTGCCATTTTTTCAGACTTTTTATCCTACTCAGAAGGTTCTATTTCGACCAATTTCAGGCATTAAAATGACTCTAAACTCACTTAATTTAGTTCCAAAAGTGATAATTCACAAGCAATAGTCATTTACAGTCAAAAAATTAAACATTAAAAAATTACCATTTCTGACCATCTGGAGACAGTACGACAGGTGGTCATCGTTTTTCATCAGAAAATTGATTTTTTGGACTGTAGAAAAATTGATTCAAAATATCATTTGGATTGTGCCTCATGTTGAATAACTACTTTTTAAAGCCTCAATGTGACCAAAATTTCCATTTTTACAGACTTTTTCTCCCACTCAGAAGCTTCTATTTCGACCAATTTCAGGCATTAAAAAGACTCTAAACTCACTTAATTTAGTTCCAAAAGTGATAATTCACAAGCAATAGTCATTTACAGTCAAAAAATTAAACTTAAAAAAATTAACATTTCCGACCATCTGGAGACAGTTCGACAGGTCACGGGTCATCGTTTTTCATCAGAAAATTGATTTTTTGGACTGTAGAAAAATTGATTCAAAATGTCATTTGGATTGTGCCTCATGTTGAATAACTACTTTTTAAATCCTCAAGTGACCAAAATTGCTATTTTTACAGACTATTTATCCTACTCAGAAGCTTCTATTTCAACCAATTACAGGCATTAAAATGACTCTAAACTCACTTAATTTAGTTCCAAAAGTGATAATTCACAAGCAATAGTCATTTACAGTCAAAAAATTAAACATTAAAAAATTACCATTTCTGACCATCTGGAGACAGTTCGACAGGTCACGGGTCATCGTTTTTCATCAGAAAATAGATTTTTTGGACTGTAGAAAAATTGATTCAAAATGTCATTTGGATTGTGCCTCATGTTGAATAACTACTTTTTAAAGCCTCAATTTGACCAAAATTGCCATTTTTAAAGACTTTTTCTCCTACTCAGAATCTTCTATTATGACCAATTTCAGGCATTAAAATGACTCTAAACTCACTTAATTTAGTTCCAAAAGTGATAATTCACAAGCAATAGTCATTTACAGTCAAAAAATTAAACATTAAAAAATTACCATTTCTGACCATCTGGAGACAGTTCGACAGGTCATGGGTAATCGTTTTTCATCAGAAAATTGATTTTTTGGACTGTAGAAAAATTGATTCAAAATGTCATTTGGATTGTGCCTCATGTTGAATAACTACTTTTTAAAGCCTCAATGTGACCAAAATTTCCATTTTTACAGTCTTTTTCTCCCACTCAGAAGCTTCTATTTCGACCAATTTCAGGCATTAAAATGACTCTAAACTCACTTAATTTAGTTCCAAAAGTGATAATTCACAAGCAATAGTCATTTACAGTCAAAAAATTAAACTTAAAAAAATTAACATTTCCGACCATCTGGAGACAGTTCGACAGGTCACGGGTCATCGTTTTTCATCAGAAAATTGATTTTTTGGACTGTAAAAAAATTGATTCAAAATGTCATTTGGATTGTGCCTCATGTTGAATAACTACTTTTTAAATCCTCAAGTGACCAAAATTGCTATTTTTACAGACTATTTATCCTACTCAGAAGCTTCTATTTCAACCAATTACAGGCATTAAAATGACTCTAAACTCACTTAATTTAGTTCCAAAAGTGATAATTCACAAGCAATAGTCATTTACAGTCAAAAAATTAAACATTAAAAAATTACCATTTCTGACCATCTGGAGACAGTTCGACAGGTCACGGGTCATCGTTTTTCATCAGAAAATAGATTTTTTGGACTGTAGAAAAATTGATTCAAAATGTCATTTGGATTGTGCCTCATGTTGAATAACTACTTTTTAAAGCCTCAATTTGACCAAAATTGCCATTTTTAAAGACTTTTTCTCCTACTCAGAATCTTCTATTATGACCAATTTCAGGCATTAAAATGACTCTAAACTCACTTAATTTAGTTCCAAAAGTGATAATTCACAAGCAATAGTCATTTACAGTCAAAAAATTAAACATTAAAAAATTACCATTTCTGACCATCTGGAGACAGTTCGACAGGTCATGGGTAATCGTTTTTCATCAGAAAATTGATTTTTTGGACTGTAGAAAAATTGATTCAAAATGTCATTTGGATTGTGCCTCATGTTGAATAACTACTTTTTAAAGCCTCAATGTGACCAAAATTGCCATTTTTACAGACTTTTTCTCCTACTCAGAAGCTTCTATTTTGATCAATTTCAGGCATTAAAATGACTCTAAACTCACTTAATTTAGTTCCAAAAGTGATAATTCACAAGCAATAGTCATTTACAGTCAAAAAATTAAACATTAAAAAATTACCATTTCTGACCATCTGGAGACAGTTCGACAGGTCACGGGTCATCGTTTTTCATCAGAAAATTGATTTTTTGGACTGTAGAAAAATTGTTCCAAAATGTCATTTAGATTGGGCCTCATGTTGAAGAACTACTTTTTAAAGCCTCAATGTGACCAAAATTGCCATTTTTACAGACTTTTTCTCCTACTCAGAAGCTTCGATCTCGTCAAATTTCAGTCATTAAAATAACTCTAAACACACTTATTTTTGTCCCAAGAGTTCTAATTCACATGCAGTAGTCATTTCCAGTCAAATAATTAAACATTAAAAAATTACCATTTCTGACCATCTGAAGAAAGTTCGACAGGACACGGATCATCGTTCTTCATCAGAAAATTGATTTTTTGGACTGTAGAAAAATTGATTCAAAATGTCATTTGGATTGTGCCTCATGTTGAATAACTTCTTTTTAAGCCTCAATGTGACCAAAATTGCCATTTTTACAGACTTTTTCTCCTACTCAGAAGCTTTTATTTCTACCAATTTCAGGAATTTAAAATGACTCTAATCACACTGATTTTAGTTCCAAGAGTTCTAATTCACATACAATAGTCATTTACAGTCAAAAAACTTAAACATAAAAAAATGATCATTTCTGACCATCTGGAGAAAGTTTGACATGTCACGGGTCATCGTTTTTCATCAGAAAACTGTTTTTTTGGACTGTAGAAAAATTGATTCAAAATGTCATTTGGATTGTGCCTCATGTTGAATAACTACTTTTTAAAGCCTCAATGTGACCAAAATTGCCATTTTTACTGACTTTTTCTCCTACTCAGAAGCTTCTATTTCAACCAATATCAGGTATTAAAATGACTCTAGACACACCTATTTTAGTCCCAAGAGTGATAATTCACATTCAACAGTCATTTACAGTCAAAAAATTAAACATGAAAAAATTACCATTTCTGACCATCTGGACAATGTTCGACAGGTCACGGGTCATCGTTTTTCATCAGAAAACTGTTTTTTTGGACTGTAGAAAAACTGATTCAAAATGTCATTTGGATTGTGCCTCATGTTGAATAACTACTTTTTAAAGCCTCAAAGTGACCAATATTGCCATTTTAACATACTTTTTCTCCTACTCAGAAGCTTCTATTTCGACCAATTTCAGGCATTAAAATGACTTTAAACACACTTATTTTAGTTCCAAGAGATCTAATTCACATGCAATAGTCATTTACAGTCAAAAAAATTAAACATTAAAAAATTACCATTTCTGACCATCTGGAGAAAGTTCGATAGGTCTGGGGGTCTTCGTTTTTCATCAGAATATTGATTTTTTGGACTCTAGAAAAATTCATTCAAAATGTCATTTGGATTGTGCCTCATGTTGAATAACTACTTTTTAAAGCCTCAATGTGACCAAAATTGCCATTTTTACAGACTTTTTCTCCTACTCAGAAGCTTTTATTTCGACCAATTTCAGGCATTAAAATGACTCTAAACTCACTTAATTTAGTTCCAAAAGTGATAATTCACAAGCAATAGTCATTTACAGTCAAAAAAATAAACATTAAAAAATTACCATTTCTGACCATCTGGAGACAGTTCGACAGGTCACGGGTCATCGTTTTTCATCAGAAAATGGATTTTTTGGACTGTAGAAAAATTGATTCAAAATGTCATTTGGATTGTGCCTCATGTTGAATAACTACTTTTTAAAGCCTCAATGTGACCAAAATTGCCATTTTTACAGACTTTTTATCCTACTCAGAAGCTTCTATTTCGACCAATTTCAGACATTAAAATGACTCCAAACTCACTTAATTTAGTTCCAAAAGTGATAATTCACAAGCAATAGTCAATTACAGTCAAAAAATTAAACATTAAAAAAATCACCATTTCTGACCATCTGGAGACAGTTCGACAGGTCACGGGTCATCGTTTTTCATCAGAAAATTGATTTTTTGGACTGTAGAAAAATTGATTCAAAATATTATTTGGATTGTGCCTCATGTTGAATAACTACTTTTTAAAGCCTCAATGTGACCAAAATTGCCATTTTTACAGACTTTTTCTCCCACTCAGAAGCTTCTATTTCGACCAATTTCAGGTATTAAAATGACTCTAAACTCACTTAATTTAGTTCCAAAAGTGATAATTCACAAGCAATAGTCATTTACAGTCAAAAAATTACCATTTCTGACCATCTGGAGACAGTTCGACAGGTCACGGGCCATCGTTTTTCATCAGAAAATGGATTTTTTGGACTGTGGAAAAATTGTTCCAAAATGTCATTTAGATTGGGCCTCATGTTGGATAACTACTTTTTAAAGCCTCAATGTGACCAAAATTGCCATTTTCACAGACTTTTTCTCCTACTCAGAAGCTTCTATTTCGATCAATTTCAGGCATTAAAATGACTCTAAACTCACTTAATTTAGTTCCAAAAGTGATAATTCACAAGCAATAGTCATTTACAGTCGAAAAATGAAACATTAAAAAATTACCATTTCTGACCATCTGGAGACAGTTCGACAGGTCACAGGTCATCGTTTTTCATCAGAAAATTGATTTTTTGGACTGTAGAAAAATTGATTCAAAATGTCATTTGGATTGTGCCTCATGTTGAATAACTACTTTTTAAAGCCTCAATGTGACCAAAATTGCCATTTTTACAGACTTTTTCTCCTACTCAGAAGCTTCTATTTCGATCAATTTCAGGCATTAAAATGACTCTAAACTCACTTAATTTAGTTCCAAAAGTGATAATTCACAAGCAATAGTCATTTACAGTCAAAAAATTAAACATGAAAAAATTACCATTTCTGACCATCTGGACAATGTTCGACAGGTCACGGGTCATCGTTTTTCATCAGAAAACTGTTTTTTTGGACTGTAGAAAAACTGATTCAAAATGTCATTTGGATTGTGCCTCATGTTGAATAACTACTTTTTAAAGCCTCAAAGTGACCAATATTGCCATTTTAACATACTTTTTCTCCTACTCAGAAGCTTCTATTTCGACCAATTTCAGGCATTAAAATGACTTTAAACACACCTATTTTAGTTCCAAGAGATCTAATTCACATGCAATAGTCATTTACAGTCAAAAAAATTAAACATTAAAAAATTACCATTTCTGACCATCTGGAGAAAGTTCGATAGGTCTGGGGGTCTTCGTTTTTCATCAGAATATTGATTTTTTGGACTCTAGAAAAATTCATTCAAAATGTCATTTGGATTGTGCCTCATGTTGAATAACTACTTTTTAAAGCCTCAATGTGACCAAAATTGCCATTTTTACAGACTTTTTCTCCTACTCAGAAGCTTTTATTTCGACCAATTTCAGGCATTAAAATGACTCTAAACTCACTTAATTTAGTTCCAAAAGTGATAATTCACAAGCAATAGTCATTTACAGTCAAAAAAATAAACATTAAAAAATTACCATTTCTGACCATCTGGAGACAGTTCGACAGGTCACGGGTCATCGTTTTTCATCAGAAAATGGATTTTTTGGACTGTAGAAAAATTGATTCAAAATGTCATTTGAATTGTGCCTCATGTTGAATAACTACTTTTTAAAGCCTCAATGTGACCAAAATTGCCATTTTTACAGACTTTTTATCCTACTCAGAAGCTTCTATTTCGACCAATTTCAGACATTAAAATGACTCCAAACTCACTTAATTTAGTTCCAAAAGTGATAATTCACAAGCAATAGTCAATTACAGTCAAAAAATTAAACATTAAAAAAATCACCATTTCTGACCATCTGGAGACAGTTCGACAGGTCACGGGTCATCGTTTTTCATCAGAAAATTGATTTTTTGGACTGTAGAAAAATTGATTCAAAATATTTTTTGGATTGTGCCTCATGTTGAATAACTACTTTTTAAAGCCTCAATGTGACCAAAATTGCCATTTTTACAGACTTTTTCTCCCACTCAGAAGCTTCTATTTCGACCAATTTCAGGTATTAAAATGACTCTAAACTCACTTAATTTAGTTCCAAAAGTGATAATTCACAAGCAATAGTCATTTACAGTCAAAAAATTACCATTTCTGACCATCTGGAGACAGTTCGACAGGTCACGGGTCATCGTTTTTCATCAGAAAATGGATTTTTTGGACTGTGGAAAAATTGTTTCAAAATGTCATTTAGATTGGGCCTCATGTTGGATAACTACTTTTCAAAGCCTCAATGTGACCAAAATTGCCATTTTTACAGACTTTTTCTCCTACTCAGAAGCTTCTATTTCGATCAATTTCAGGCATTAAAATGACTCTAAACTCACTTAATTTAGTTCCAAAAGTGATAATTCACAAGCAATAGTCATTTACAATCGAAAAATGAAACATTAAAAAGCTACCATTTCTGACCATCTGGAGACAGTTCGACAGGTCACAGGTCATCGTTTTTCATCAGAAAATTGATTTTTTGGACTGTAGAAAAATTGATTCAAAATGTCATTTGGATTGTGCCTCATGTTGAATAACTACTTTTTAAAGCCTCAATGTGACCAAAATTGCCATTTTTACAGACTTTTTCTCCTACTCAGAAGCTTCTATTTCGATCAATTTCAGGCATTAAAATGACTCTAAACTCACTTAATTTAGTTCCAAAAGTGATAATTCACAAGCAATAGTCATTTACAGTCAAAAAATTAAACATTAAAAAATTACCATTTCTGACCATCTGGAGACGGTTCGACAAGTCACGGGTCATCGTTTTTCATCAGAAAATTGATTTTTCGGACTGTAGAAAATTGATTCAAAATGTCATTTGGATTGTGCCTCATGTTGAATAACTACTTTTTAAAGCCTCAATGTGACCAAAATTGCCATTTTTTCAGACTTTTTCTCCTACTCAGAAGCTTCTATTTCGACCAATTTCAGGCATCAAAATGACTCTAAACTCACATAATTTAGTTCCAAAAGTGATAATTCACGAGCAATAGTCATTTACAGTCAAAAAATTAAACATTAAAAAATTACCATTTCTGACCATCTGGAGACAGATAACTACTTTTTAAAGCCTCAATTTGACCAAAATTGCCATTTTTACAGACTTTTTATCCTACTCAGAAGCTTCTATTTCGACCAATTTCAGGCATTAAAAAGACTCTAAACTCACTTAATTTAGTTCCAAAAGTGATAATTCACAAGCAATAGTCATTTACAGTCAAAAAATTAAACTTAAAAAAATTACCATTTCTGACCATCTGGAGACAGTTCGACAGGTCATGGGTCATCGTTTTTCATCAGAAAATTTATTTTTTGGACTGTAGAAAAATTGATTCAAAATATCGTTTGGATTGTGCCTCATGTTGAATAACTACTTTTAAAGCCTCAATGTGACCAAAATTGCCATTTTTTCAGACTTTTTATCCTACTCAGAAGCTTCTATTTCGACCAATTTCAGGCAATAAAATGACTCTAAACTCACTTAATTTAGTTCCAAAAGTGATAATTCACAAGCAATAGTCATTTGCAGTCAAAAAATTAAACATTAAAAAATTACCATTTCTGACCATCTGGAGACAGTTCGACAAGTCACGGGTCATCGTTTTTCATCAGAAAATTGATTTTTCGGACTGTAGAAAATTGATTCAAAATGTCATTTGGATTGTGCCTCATGTTGAATAACTACTTTTTAAAGCCTCAATGTGACCAAAATTGCCATTTTTTCAGACTTTTTCTCCTACTCAGAAGCTTCTATTTCGACCAATTTCAGGCATCAAAATGACTCTAAACTCACTTAATTTAGTTCCAAAAGTGATAATTCACAAGCAATAGTCATTTGCAGTCAAAAAATTAAACATTAAAAAATTACCATTTCTGACCATCTGGAGACAGTTCCACAGGTCATGGGTCATCGTTTTTCATCAGAAAATTGATTTTTTGGACTGTAGAAAAATTGATTCAAAATGTCATTAGGATTGTGCCTCATGTTGAATAACTACTTTTTAAAGCCTCAATTTGACCAAAATTGCCATTTTTACAGACTTTTTATCCTACTCAGAAGCTTCTATTTCAACCAATTTCAGGCATCAAAAAGACTCTAAACTCACTTAATTTAGTTCCAAAAGTGATAATTCACAAGCAATAGTCATTTACAGTCAAAAAATTAAACTTAAAAAAATTACCATTTCCGACCATCTGGAGAGAATTTCGACAGGTCACGGGTCATCGTTTTTCATCAGAAAATTGATTTTTTGGACTGTAGAAAAATTGATTCAAAATATCATTTGGATTGTGCCTCATGTTGAATAACTACTTTTAAAGCCTCAATGTGACCAAAATTGCCATTTTTTCAGACTTTTTATCCTACTCAGAAGCTTCTATTTCGACCAATTTCAGGCATTAAAATGACTCTAAACTCACTTAATTTAGTTCCAAAAGTGATAATTCACAAGCAATAGTCATTTGCAGTCAAAAAATTAAACATTAAAAAATTACCATTTCTGACCATCTGGAGACAGTTCGACAGGTCACGGGTCATCGTTTTTCATCAGAAAATAGATTTTTTGGACTGTAGAAAAATTGATTCAAAATGTCATTTGGATTGTGCCTCATGTTGAATAACTACTTTTTAAAGCCTCAATGTGACCAAAATTGCCATTTTTACAGACTTTTTCTCCCACTCAGAAGCTTCTATTTCGACCAATTTCAGGCATTAAAATGACTCTAAACTCACTTAATTTAGTTCCAAAAGTGATAAAACACAAGCAATAGTCATTTACAGTCCAAAAAATTAAACATTAAAAAATTACCATTTCTGACCATCTGGAGACAGTTCGACAGGTCACGGGTCATCGTTTTTCATCAGAAAATTGATTTTTTGGACTGTAGAAAAATTGATTCAAAATGGTATTTTGATTGTGCGTCATGTTGAATAATTACTTTTTAAGCCTCAATGTGACCAAAATTGCCATTTTTACAGACTTTTTCTCCTGCTCCGAAGCTTCTATTTCGACCAATTTCAGGCATTAAAATGACTCTAAACACACTTAATTTAGTTCCAAAAGTGATAATTCACAAGCAATAGTCATTTACAGTCAAAAAATTAAACATTAAAAAATTATCATTTCTGACCATCTGGAGACAGTTCGACAAGTCACGGGTCATCGTTTTTCATCCGAAAATTGATTTTTTGGACTGTAGAAAAATTGATTCAAAATATCATTTGGATTGTGCCTCATGTTGAATAACTACTTTTTAAAGCCTCAATGTGACCAAAATTGCCATTTTTTCAGACTTTTTATCCTACTCAGAAGCTTCTATTTCGACCAATTACAGGCATTAAAATGACTCTAAACTCACTTAATTTAGTTCCAAAAGTGATAATTCACAAGCAATAGTCATTTACAGTCAAAAAATTAAACATTAAAAAATTACCATTTCTGACCATCTGGAGACAGTTCGACAGGTCATGGGTCATCGTTTTTCATCAGAAAATAGATTTTTTGGACTGTAGAAAAATTGATTCAAAATGTCATTTGGATTGTGCCTCATGTTGAATAACTACTTTTTAAAGCCTCAATGTGACCAAAATTGCCATTTTTACAGACTTTTTCTCCTACTCAGAAGCTTCTATTTTGACCAATTTCAGGCATTAAAATGACTCTAAACTCACTTAATTTAGTTCCAAAAGTGATAATTCACAATCAATAGTCATTTACAGTCAAAAAATTAAACATTAAAAAATTACCATTTCTGACCATCTGGAGACAGTTCGACAGGTCACGGGTCATTGTTTTTCATCAGAAAATTGATTTTTTGGACTGTAGAAAAATTGATTCAAAATATCATTTGGATTGTGCCTCATGTTGAATAACTACTTTTTAAAGCCTCAATGTGACCAAAATTGCCATTTTTACAGACTTTTTCTCCCACTCAGAAGCTTCTATTTCGACCAATTTCAGGCATTAAAATGACTCTAAACTCCCTTAATTTAGTTCCAAAAGTGATAAAACACAAGCAATAGTCATTTACAGTCAAAAAATTAAACATTAAAAAATTACCATTTCTGACCATCTGGGGACAGTTCGACAGGTCACGGGTCATCGTTTTTCATCAGAAAATTGATTTTTTGGACTGTAGAAAAATTGATTCAAAATGGTATTTTGATTGTGCGTCATGTTGAATAACTACTTTTTAAAGCCTCAATGTGACCAAAATTGCCATTTTTACAGACTTTTTCTCCTACTCAGAAGCTTCTATTTTGACCAATTTCAGGCATTAAAATGACTCTAAACTCACTTAATTTAGTTCCAAAAGTGATAGTTCACAAGCAATAGTAATTTACAGTAAAAAAATTAAACATTAAAAAATTACCATTTCTGACCATCTGGAGACAGTTCGACAGGTCACGGTCATCGTTTTTCATCAGAAAATTGATTTTTTGGACTGTAGAAAAATTGATTCAAAATATCATTTGGATTGTGACTCATGTTGAATAACTACTTTTTAAAGCCTCAATGTGACAAAAATTGCCATTTTTACAGACTTTTTCTCCCACTCAGAAGCTTCTATTTCGACCAATTTCAGGCATTAAAATGACTCTAAACTCACTTAATTTAGTTCCAAAAGTGATAATTCACAAGCAATAGTCATTTACAGTCAAAAAATTAAACATTAAAAAATTACCATTTCTGACCATCTGGAGACAGTTCGACAGGTCACGGGTCATCGTTTTTCATCAGAAAATTGATTTTTTGGACTGTAGAAAAATTGATTCAAAATGGTATTTTGATTGTGCGTCATGTTGAATAATTACTTTTTAAAGCCTCAATGTGACCAAAATTGCCATTTTTACAGACTTTTTCTCCTGCTCCGAAGCTTCTATTTCAACCAATTTCAGGCATTAAAATGACTCTAAAAACACTTAATTTAGTTCCAAAAGTGATAATTCACAAGCAATAGTCATTTACAGTCAAAAAATTAAACATTAAAACATTATCATTTCTGACCATCTGGAGACAGTTCGACAGGTCACGGGTCATCGTTTTTCATCAGAAAATTGATTTTTTGCACTGTAGAAAAATTGATTCAAAATATCATTTGGATTATGCCTCATGTTGAATAACTACTTTTAATAGTCTCAATGTGACCAAAATTGCAATTTTTTCAGACTTTTTATCCTACTCAGAAGCTTCTATTTCGACCAATTTCAGGCATTAAAAGGACTCTAAACTCACTTAATTTAGTTCCAAACGTGATAATTCACAAGCAATAGTCATTTACAGTCAAAAAATTAAACATTAAAAAATTACAATTTTTGACCATCTGGAGACAGCAATGGGTCATCGTTTTTCATCAGAAAATTGATTTTTTGGATTGTAGAAAATTGATTCAAAATATCATTTGGACTGTGCCTCATGTTGAATAACTACTTTTTAAAGCCTCAATGTGACCAAAATTGCCATTTTTACAGACTTTTTCTCCAACTCAGAAGCTTCTATTTCGACCAATTTCAGGCATTAAAATGACTCTAAACTCACTTAATTTAGTTCCAAAAGTGATAAAACACAAGCAATGGTCATTTACAGTCAAAAAATTAAACATTAAAAAATTACCATTTCTGACCATCTGGAGACAGTTCGACAGGTCACGGGTCATCGTTTTTCATCAGAAAATTGATTTTTCGGACTGTAGAAAAATTGATTCAAAATGGTATTTTGATTGTGCGTTATGTTGAATAATTACTTTTTAAAGCCTCAATGTGACCAAAATTGCCATTTTTACAGACTTTTTCTCCTGCTCCGAAGCTTCTATTTCGACCAATTTCAGGCATTAAAATGACTCTAAACACACTTAATTTAGTTCCAAAAGCGATAATTCACAAGCAATAGTCATTTACAGTCAAAAAATGAAACATTAAAAAATTATCATTTCTGACCATCTGGAGACAGTTAGACAAGTCACGGGTCATCGTTTTTCATCAGAAAATTGATTTTTTGGACTGTAGAAAAATTGATTCAAAATGTCATTCGGATTGTGCCTCATGTTGAATAACTACTTTTTAAAGCCTCAATGTGACCAAAATTGCCATTTTTATAGACTTTTTCTCCTACTCAGAAGCTTCTATTTTGACCAATTTCAGGCATTAAAATGACTCTAAACTCACTTAATTTAGTTCCAAAAGTGATAATTCACAAGCAATAGTCATTTACAGTCAAAAAATTAAACATTAAACAATTACCATTTCTGACCATCTGGAGACAGTTCGACAGGTCACGGGTCATCGTTTTTCATCCGAAAATTGATTTTTTGGACTGTAGAAAAATTGATTCAAAATATCATTTGCATTGTGCCTCATGTTGAATAACTACTTTTTAAAGCCTCAATGTGACCAAAATTGCCATTTTTACAGACTTTTTCTCCCACTCAGAAGCTTCTATTTCGACCAATTACAGGCATTAAAATGACTCTAAACTCACTTAATTTAGTTCCAAAAGTGATAATTCACAAGCAATAGTAATTTACAGTCAAAAAATTAAACATTAAAAAATTACCATTTCTGACCATCTGGAGACAGTTCGACAAGTCACGGGTCATCGTTTCTCATCAGAAAATTGATTTTTCGGACTGTAGAAAATTGATTCAAAATGTCATTTGGATTGTGCCTCATGTTGAATAACTACTTTTTAAAGCCTCAATGTGACCAAACTTGCCATTTTTTTGAGACTTTTTCTCCTACTCAGAAGATTCATTTTCGACCAATTTCAGGCATCAAAATGACTCTAAACTCACTTAATTTAGTTCCAAAAGTGATAATTCACAAGCAATAGTCATTTACAGTCAAAAAATTTAACATTAAAAAATTACCATTTCTGACCATCTGGAGACAGATAACTACTTTTTAAAGCCTCAATTTGACCAAATTTCCATTTTTACAGACTTTTTATCCTACTCAGAAGCTTCTATTTCGACCAATTTCAGGCATTAAAAAGACTCTAAACTCACTTAATTTAGTTCCAAAAGTGATAATTCACAAGCAATAGTCATTTACAGTCCAAAAATTAAACATTAAAAAAATACCATTTCTGACCATCTGGAGACAGTTCGACAGGTCACGGGTCATCGTTTTTCATCAGAAAATTGATTTTTTGGACTGTAGAAAAATTGATTCAAATTATCATTTGGATTGTGCCTCATGTTAAATAACTACTTTTTAAAGCCTCAATGTGACCAAAATTGCCATTTTTACAGACTTTTTCTCCCACTCAGAAGCTTCTATTTCGACCAATTTCAGGCATTAAAATGACTCTAAACTCACTTAATTTAGTTACAAAAGTGATAATTCACAAGCAATAATCATTTACAGTCAAAAAATTAAACATTAAAAAATTGTCATTTCTGACCATCTGGAGACAGTTCGACAGGTCACGGGTCATCGTTTTTCATCAGAAAATTGATTTTTCGGACTGTAGAAAAATTGATTCAAAATGTCATTTGGATTGTGCCTCATGTTGAATAACTACTTTTTAAAGCCTCAATGTGACCAAAATTGCCATTTTTTCAGACTTTTTATCCTACTCAGAAGTTTCTATTTCGACCAATTTCAGGCATTAAAATGACTCTAAACTCACTTAATTTAGTTCAAAAAGTGATAATTCACAAGCAATAGTCATTTACAGTAAAAAAATTAAACATTAAAAAATTACCATTTCTGACCATCTGGAGACAGATAACTACTTTTTAAAGCCTCAATTTGACCAAAATTGCCATTTTTACAGACTTTTTATCCTACTCAGAAGCTTCTATTGCAACCAATTTCAGGCATTAAAAAGACTCTAAACTCACTTAATTTAGTTCCAAAAGTGATAATTCACAAGCAATAGTCATTTACAGTCAAAAAATTAAACTTAAAAAAATTACCATTTCTGACCATCTGGAGACAGTTCGACAGGTCACGGGTCATCGTTTTTCATCAGAAAATTGATTTTTTGGACTGTAGAAAAATTGATTCAAAATATCATTTGGATTGTGCCTCATGTTGAATAACTACTTTTTAAATCCTCAATGTGACCAAAATTGCTATTTTTACAGACTATTTATCCTACTCAGAAGCTTCTATTTCAACCAATTACAGGCATTAAAATGACTCTAAACTCACTTAATGTAGTTCCAAAAGTGATAATTCACAAGCAATAGTCATTTACAGTCAAAAAATTAAACATTAAAAAATTACCATTTCTGACCATCTGGAGACAGTACGACAGGTGGTCATCGTTTTTCATCAGAAAATTGATTTTTTGGACTGTAGAAAAATTGATTCAAAATATCATTTGGATTGTGCCTCATGTTGAATAACTACTTTTTAAAGCCTCAATGTGACCAAAATTTCCATTTTTACAGACTTTTTCTCCCACTCAGAAGCTTCTATTTCGACCAATTTCAGGCATTAAAAAGACTCTAAACTCACTTAATTTAGTTCCAAAAGTGATAATTCACAAGCAATAGTCATTTACAGTCAAAAAATTAAACTTAAAAAAATTAACATTTCCGACCATCTGGAGACAGTTCGACAGGTCACGGGTCATCGTTTTTCATCAGAAAATTGATTTTTTGGACTGTAGAAAAATTGATTCAAAATGTCATTTGGATTGTGCCTCATGTTGAATAACTACTTTTTAAATCCTCAAGTGACCAAAATTGCTATTTTTACAGACTATTTATCCTACTCAGAAGCTTCTATTTCAACCAATTACAGGCATTAAAATGACTCTAAACTCACTTAATTTAGTTCCAAAAGTGATAATTCACAAGCAATAGTCATTTACAGTCAAAAAATTAAACATTAAAAAATTACCATTTCTGACCATCTGGAGACAGTTCGACAGGTCACGGGTCATCGTTTTTCATCAGAAAATAGATTTTTTGGACTGTAGAAAAATTGATTCAAAATGTCATTTGGATTGTGCCTCATGTTGAATAACTACTTTTTAAAGCCTCAATTTGACCAAAATTGCCATTTTTAAAGACTTTTTCTCCTACTCAGAATCTTCTATTATGACCAATTTCAGGCATTAAAATGACTCTAAACTCACTTAATTTAGTTCCAAAAGTGATAATTCACAAGCAATAGTCATTTACAGTCAAAAAATTAAACATTAAAAAATTACCATTTCTGACCATCTGGAGACAGTTCGACAGGTCATGGGTAATCGTTTTTCATCAGAAAATTGATTTTTTGGACTGTAGAAAAATTGATTCAAAATGTCATTTGGATTGTGCCTCATGTTGAATAACTACTTTTTAAAGCCTCAATGTGACCAAAATTGCCATTTTTACAGACTTTTTCTCCTACTCAGAAGCTTCTATTTTGATCAATTTCAGGCATTAAAATGACTCTAAACTCACTTAATTTAGTTCCAAAAGTGATAATTCACAAGCAATAGTCATTTACAGTCAAAAAATTAAACATTAAAAAATTACCATTTCTGACCATCTGGAGACAGTTCGACAGGTCACGGGTCATCGTTTTTCATCAGAAAATTGATTTGTTGGACTGTAGAAAAATTGTTCCAAAATGTCATTTAGATTGGGCCTCATGTTGAAGAACTACTTTTTAAAGCCTCAATGTGACCAAAATTGCCATTTTTACAGACTTTTTCTCCTACTCAGAAGCTTCGATCTCGTCAAATTTCAGTCATTAAAATAACTCTAAACACACTTATTTTTGTCCCAAGAGTTCTAATTCACATGCAGTAGTCATTTCCAGTCAAATAATTAAACATTAAAAAATTACCATTTCTGACCATCTGAAGAAAGTTCGACAGGACACGGATCATCGTTCTTCATCAGAAAATTGATTTTTTGGACTGTAGAAAAATTGATTCAAAATGTCATTTGGATTGTGCCTCATGTTGAATAACTTCTTTTTAAGCCTCAATGTGACCAAAATTGCCATTTTTACAGACTTTTTCTCCTACTCTGAAGCTTTTATTTCTACCAATTTCAGGAATTTAAAATGACTCTAATCACACTGATTTTAGTTCCAAGAGTTCTAATTCACATACAATAGTCATTTACAGTCAAAAAACTTAAACATAAAAAAATGATCATTTCTGACCATCTGGAGAAAGTTTGACATGTCACGGGTCATCGTTTTTCATCAGAAAACTGTTTTTTTGGACTGTAGAAAAATTGATTCAAAATGGTATTTTGATTGTGCGTCATGTTGAATAACTACTTTTTAAAGCCTCAATGTGACCAAAATTGCCATTTTTACAGACTTTTTCTCCTACTCAGAAGCTTCTATTTTGACCAATTTCAGGCATTAAAATGACTCTAAACTCACTTAATTTAGTTCCAAAAGTGATAGTTCACAAGCAATAGTCATTTACAGTAAAAAAATTAAACATTAAAAAATTACCATTTCTGACCATCTGGAGACAGTTCGACAGGTCACGGTCATCGTTTTTCATCAGAAAATTGATTTTTTGGACTGTAGAAAAATTGATTCAAAATATCATTTGGATTGTGACTCATGTTGAATAACTACTTTTTAAAGCCTCAATGTGACAAAAATTGCCATTTTTACAGACTTTTTCTCCCACTCAGAAGCTTCTATTTCGACCAATTTCAGGCATTAAAATGACTCTAAACTCACTTAATTTAGTTCCAAAAGTGATAATTCACAAGCAATAGTCATTTACAGTCAAAAAATTAAACATTAAAAAATTACCATTTCTGACCATCTGGAGACAGTTCGACAGGTCACGGGTCATCGTTTTTCATCAGAAAATTGATTTTTTGGACTGTAGAAAAATTGATTCAAAATGGTATTTTGATTGTGCGTCATGTTGAATAATTACTTTTTAAAGCCTCAATGTGACCAAAATTGCCATTTTTACAGACTTTTTCTCCTGCTCCGAAGCTTCTATTTCGACCAATTTCAGGCATTAAAATGACTCTAAAAACACTTAATTTAGTTCCAAAAGTGATAATTCACAAGCAATAGTCATTTACAGTCAAAAAATTAAACATTAAAACATTATCATTTCTGACCATCTGGAGACAGTTCGACAGGTCACGGGTCATCGTTTTTCATCAGAAAATTGATTTTTTGCACTGTAGAAAAATTGATTCAAAATATCATTTGGATTATGCCTCATGTTGAATAACTACTTTTAATAGTCTCAATGTGACCAAAATTGCAATTTTTTCAGACTTTTTATCCTACTCAGAAGCTTCTATTTCGACCAATTTCAGGCATTAAAAGGACTCTAAACTCACTTAATTTAGTTCCAAACGTGATAATTCACAAGCAATAGTCATTTACAGTCAAAAAATTAAACATTAAAAAATTACAATTTTTGACCATCTGGAGACAGCAATGGGTCATCGTTTTTCATCAGAAAATTGATTTTTTGGATTGTAGAAAATTGATTCAAAATATCATTTGGACTGTGCCTCATGTTGAATAACTACTTTTTAAAGCCTCAATGTGACCAAAATTGCCATTTTTACAGACTTTTTCTCCAACTCAGAAGCTTCTATTTCGACCAATTTCAGGCATTAAAATGACTCTAAACTCACTTAATTTAGTTCCAAAAGTGATAAAACAAAAGCAATGGTCATTTACAGTCAAAAAATTAAACATTAAAAAATTACCATTTCTGACCATCTGGAGACAGTTCGACAGGTCACGGGTCATCGTTTTTCATCAGAAAATTGATTTTTCGGACTGTAGAAAAATTGATTCAAAATGGTATTTTGATTGTGCGTTATGTTGAATAATTACTTTTTAAAGCCTCAATGTGACCAAAATTGCCATTTTTACAGACTTTTTCTCCTGCTCCGAAGCTTCTATTTCGACCAATTTCAGGCATTAAAATGACTCTAAACACACTTAATTTAGTTCCAAAAGCGATAATTCACAAGCAATAGTCATTTACAGTCAAAAAATGAAACATTAAAAAATTATCATTTCTGACCATCTGGAGACAGTTAGACAAGTCACGGGTCATCGTTTTTCATCAGAAAATTGATTTTTTGGACTGTAGAAAAATTGATTCAAAATGTCATTCGGATTGTGCCTCATGTTGAATAACTACTTTTTAAAGCCTCAATGTGACCAAAATTGCCATTTTTATAGACTTTTTCTCCTACTCAGAAGCTTCTATTTTGACCAATTTCAGGCATTAAAATGACTCTAAACTCACTTAATTTAGTTCCAAAAGTGATAATTCACAAGCAATAGTCATTTACAGTCAAAAAATTAAACATTAAACAATTACCATTTCTGACCATCTGGAGACAGTTCGACAGGTCACGGGTCATCGTTTTTCATCCGAAAATTGATTTTTTGGACTGTAGAAAAATTGATTCAAAATATCATTTGGACTGTGCCTCATGTTGAATAACTACTTTTTAAAGCCTCAATGTGACCAAAATTGCCATTTTTACAGACTTTTTCTCCAACTCAGAAGCTTCTATTTCGACCAATTTCAGGCATTAAAATGACTCTAAACTCACTTAATTTAGTTCCAAAAGTGATAAAACAAAAGCAATGGTCATTTACAGTCAAAAAATTAAACATTAAAAAATTACCATTTCTGACCATCTGGAGACAGTTCGACAGGTCACGGGTCATCGTTTTTCATCAGAAAATTGATTTTTCGGACTGTAGAAAAATTGATTCAAAATGGTATTTTGATTGTGCGTTATGTTGAATAATTACTTTTTAAAGCCTCAATGTGACCAAAATTGCCATTTTTACAGACTTTTTCTCCTGCTCCGAAGCTTCTATTTCGACCAATTTCAGGCATTAAAATGACTCTAAACACACTTAATTTAGTTCCAAAAGCGATAATTCACAAGCAATAGTCATTTACAGTCAAAAAATGAAACATTAAAAAATTATCATTTCTGACCATCTGGAGACAGTTAGACAAGTCACGGGTCATCGTTTTTCATCAGAAAATTGATTTTTTGGACTGTAGAAAAATTGATTCAAAATGTCATTCGGATTGTGCCTCATGTTGAATAACTACTTTTTAAAGCCTCAATGTGACCAAAATTGCCATTTTTATAGACTTTTTCTCCTACTCAGAAGCTTCTATTTTGACCAATTTCAGGCATTAAAATGACTCTAAACTCACTTAATTTAGTTCCAAAAGTGATAATTCACAAGCAATAGTCATTTACAGTCAAAAAATTAAACATTAAACAATTACCATTTCTGACCATCTGGAGACAGTTCGACAGGTCACGGGTCATCGTTTTTCATCCGAAAATTGATTTTTTGGACTGTAGAAAAATTGATTCAAAATATCATTTGCATTGTGCCTCATGTTGAATAACTACTTTTTAAAGCCTCAATGTGACCAAAATTGCCATTTTTACAGACTTTTTCTCCCACTCAGAAGCTTCTATTTCGACCAATTACAGGCATTAAAATGACTCTAAACTCACTTAATTTAGTTCCAAAAGTGATAATTCACAAGCAATAGTAATTTACAGTCAAAAAATTAAACATTAAAAAATTACCATTTCTGACCATCTGGAGACAGTTCGACAAGTCACGGGTCATCGTTTCTCATCAGAAAATTGATTTTTCGGACTGTAGAAAATTGATTCAAAATGTCATTTGGATTGTGCCTCATGTTGAATAACTACTTTTTAAAGCCTCAATGTGACCAAACTTGCCATTTTTTTGAGACTTTTTCTCCTACTCAGAAGATTCATTTTCGACCAATTTCAGGCATCAAAATGACTCTAAACTCACTTAATTTAGTTCCAAAAGTGATAATTCACAAGCAATAGTCATTTACAGTCAAAAAATTAAACATTAAAAAATTACCATTTCTGACCATCTGGAGACAGATAACTACTTTTTAAAGCCTCAATTTGACCAAATTTCCATTTTTACAGACTTTTTATCCTACTCAGAAGCTTCTATTTCGACCAATTTCAGGCATTAAAAAGACTCTAAACTCACTTAATTTAGTTCCAAAAGTGATAATTCACAAGCAATAGTCATTTACAGTCCAAAAATTAAACATTAAAAAATTACCATTTCTGACCATCTGGAGACAGTTCGACAGGTCACGGGTCATCGTTTTTCATCAGAAAATTGATTTTTTGGACTGTAGAAAAATTGATTCAAAATATCATTTGGATTGTGCCTCATGTTAAATAACTACTTTTTAAAGCCTCAATGTGACCAAAATTGCCATTTTTACAGACTTTTTCTCCCACTCAGAAGCTTCTATTTCGACCAATTTCAGGCATTAAAATGACTCTAAACTCACTTAATTTAGTTACAAAAGTGATAATTCACAAGCAATAATCATTTACAGTCAAAAAATTAAACATTAAAAAATTGTCATTTCTGACCATCTGGAGACAGTTCGACAGGTCACGGGTCATCGTTTTTCATCAGAAAATTGATTTTTCGGACTGTAGAAAAATTGATTCAAAATGTCATTTGGATTGTGCCTCATGTTGAATAACTACTTTTTAAAGCCTCAATGTGACCAAAATTGCCATTTTTTCAGACTTTTTATCCTACTCAGAAGTTTCTATTTCGACCAATTTCAGGCATTAAAATGACTCTAAACTCACTTAATTTAGTTCAAAAAGTGATAATTCACAAGCAATAGTCATTTACAGTAAAAAAATTAAACATTAAAAAATTACCATTTCTGACCATCTGGAGACAGATAACTACTTTTTAAAGCCTCAATTTGACCAAAATTGCCATTTTTACAGACTTTTTATCCTACTCAGAAGCTTCTATTGCAACCAATTTCAGGCATTAAAAAGACTCTAAACTCACTTAATTTAGTTCCAAAAGTGATAATTCACAAGCAATAGTCATTTACAGTCAAAAAATTAAACTTAAAAAAATTACCATTTCTGACCATCTGGAGACAGTTCGACAGGTCACGGGTCATCGTTTTTCATCAGAAAATTGATTTTTTGGACTGTAGAAAAATTGATTCAAAATATCATTTGGATTGTGCCTCATGTTGAATAACTACTTTTTAAATCCTCAATGTGACCAAAATTGCTATTTTTACAGACTATTTATCCTACTCAGAAGCTTCTATTTCAACCAATTACAGGCATTAAAATGACTCTAAACTCACTTAATGTAGTTCCAAAAGTGATAATTCACAAGCAATAGTCATTTACAGTCAAAAAATTAAACATTAAAAAATTACCATTTCTGACCATCTGGAGACAGTACGACAGGTGGTCATCGTTTTTCATCAGAAAATTGATTTTTTGGACTGTAGAAAAATTGATTCAAAATATCATTTGGATTGTGCCTCATGTTGAATAACTACTTTTTAAAGCCTCAATGTGACCAAAATTTCCATTTTTACAGACTTTTTCTCCCACTCAGAAGCTTCTATTTCGACCAATTTCAGGCATTAAAAAGACTCTAAACTCACTTAATTTAGTTCCAAAAGTGATAATTCACAAGCAATAGTCATTTACAGTCAAAAAATTAAACTTAAAAAAATTAACATTTCCGACCATCTGGAGACAGTTCGACAGGTCACGGGTCATCGTTTTTCATCAGAAAATTGATTTTTTGGACTGTAGAAAAATTGATTCAAAATGTCATTTGGATTGTGCCTCATGTTGAATAACTACTTTTTAAAGCCTCAATTTGACCAAAATTGCCATTTTTAAAGACTTTTTCTCCTACTCAGAATCTTCTATTATGACCAATTTCAGGCATTAAAATGACTCTAAACTCACTTAATTTAGTTCCAAAAGTGATAATTCACAAGCAATAGTCATTTACAGTCAAAAAATTAAACATTAAAAAATTACCATTTCTGACCATCTGGAGACAGTTCGACAGGTCATGGGTAATCGTTTTTCATCAGAAAATTGATTTTTTGGACTGTAGAAAAATTGATTCAAAATGTCATTTGGATTGTGCCTCATGTTGAATAACTACTTTTTAAAGCCTCAATGTGACCAAAATTGCCATTTTTACAGACTTTTTCTCCTACTCAGAAGCTTCTATTTTGATCAATTTCAGGCATTAAAATGACTCTAAACTCACTTAATTTAGTTCCAAAAGTGATAATTCACAAGCAATAGTCATTTACAGTCAAAAAATTAAACATTAAAAAATTACCATTTCTGACCATCTGGAGACAGTTCGACAGGTCACGGGTCATCGTTTTTCATCAGAAAATTGATTTTTTGGACTGTAGAAAAATTGTTCCAAAATGTCATTTAGATTGGGCCTCATGTTGAAGAACTACTTTTTAAAGCCTCAATGTGACCAAAATTGCCATTTTTACAGACTTTTTCTCCTACTCAGAAGCTTCGATCTCGTCAAATTTCAGTCATTAAAATAACTCTAAACACACTTATTTTTGTCCCAAGAGTTCTAATTCACATGCAGTAGTCATTTCCAGTCAAATAATTAAACATTAAAAAATTACCATTTCTGACCATCTGAAGAAAGTTCGACAGGACACGGATCATCGTTCTTCATCAGAAAATTGATTTTTTGGACTGTAGAAAAATTGATTCAAAATGTCATTTGGATTGTGCCTCATGTTGAATAACTTCTTTTTAAGCCTCAATGTGACCAAAATTGCCATTTTTACAGACTTTTTCTCCTACTCAGAAGCTTTTATTTCTACCAATTTCAGGAATTTAAAATGACTCTAATCACACTGATTTTAGTTCCAAGAGTTCTAATTCACATACAATAGTCATTTACAGTCAAAAAACTTAAACATAAAAAAATGATCATTTCTGACCATCTGGAGAAAGTTTGACATGTCACGGGTCATCGTTTTTCATCAGAAAACTGTTTTTTTGGACTGTAGAAAAATTGATTCAAAATGTCATTTGGATTGTGCCTCATGTTGAATAACTACTTTTTAAAGCCTCAATGTGACCAAAATTGCCATTTTTACAGACTTTTTCTCCTACTCAGAAGCTTCTATTTCAACCAATATCAGGTATTAAAATGACTCTAGACACACCTATTTTAGTCCCAAGAGTGATAATTCACATTCAACAGTCATTTACAGTCAAAAAATTAAACATGAAAAAATTACCATTTCTGACCATCTGGACAATGTTCGACAGGTCATCGTTTTTCATCAGAAAACTGTTTTTTTGGACTGTAGAAAAACTGATTCAAAATGTCATTTGGATTGTGCCTCATGTTGAATAACTACTTTTTAAAGCCTCAAAGTGACCAATATTGCCATTTTAACATACTTTTTCTCCTACTCAGAAGCTTCTATTTCGACCAATTTCAGGCATTAAAATGACTTTAAACACACTTATTTTAGTTCCAAGAGATCTAATTCACATGCAATAGTCATTTACAGTCAAAAAAATTAAACATTAAAAAATTACCATTTCTGACCATCTGGAGAAAGTTCGATAGGTCTGGGGGTCATCGTTTTTCATCAGAAAATGGATTTTTTGGACTGTAGAAAAATTGATTCAAAATGTCATTTGGATTGTGCCTCATGTTGAATAACTACTTTTTAAAGCCTCAATGTGACCAAAATTGCCATTTTTACAGACTTTTTATCCTACTCAGAAGCTTCTATTTCGACCAATTTCAGACATTAAAATGACTCCAAACTCACTTAATTTAGTTCCAAAAGTGATAATTCACAAGCAATAGTCAATTACAGTCAAAAAATTAAACATTAAAAAAATCACCATTTCTGACCATCTGGAGACAGTTCGACAGGTCACGGGTCATCGTTTTTCATCAGAAAATTGATTTTTTGGACTGTAGAAAAATTGATTCAAAATATTATTTGGATTGTGCCTCATGTTGAATAACTACTTTTTAAAGCCTCAATGTGACCAAAATTGCCATTTTTACAGACTTTTTCTCCCACTCAGAAGCTTCTATTTCGACCAATTTCAGGTATTAAAATGACTCTAAACTCACTTAATTTAGTTCCAAAAGTGATAATTCACAAGCAATAGTCATTTACAGTCAAAAAATTACCATTTCTGACCATCTGGAGACAGTTCGACAGGTCACGGGCCATCGTTTTTCATCAGAAAATGGATTTTTTGGACTGTGGAAAAATTGTTCCAAAATGTCATTTAGATTGGGCCTCATGTTGGATAACTACTTTTTAAAGCCTCAATGTGACCAAAATTGCCATTTTCACAGACTTTTTCTCCTACTCAGAAGCTTCTATTTCGATCAATTTCAGGCATTAAAATGACTCTAAACTCACTTAATTTAGTTCCAAAAGTGATAATTCACAAGCAATAGTCATTTACAGTCGAAAAATGAAACATTAAAAAATTACCATTTCTGACCATCTGGAGACAGTTCGACAGGTCACAGGTCATCGTTTTTCATCAGAAAATTGATTTTTTGGACTGTAGAAAAATTGATTCAAAATGTCATTTGGATTGTGCCTCATGTTGAATAACTACTTTTTAAAGCCTCAATGTGACCAAAATTGCCATTTTTACAGACTTTTTCTCCTACTCAGAAGCTTCTATTTCGATCAATTTCAGGCATTAAAATGACTCTAAACTCACTTAATTTAGTTCCAAAAGTGATAATTCACAAGCAATAGTCATTTACAGTCAAAAAATTAAACATTAAAAAATTACCATTTCTGACCATCTGGAGACGGTTCGACAAGTCACGGGTCATCGTTTTTCATCAGAAAATTGATTTTTCGGACTGTAGAAAATTGATTCAAAATGTCATTTGGATTGTGCCTCATGTTGAATAACTACTTTTTAAAGCCTCAATGTGACCAAAATTGCCATTTTTTCAGACTTTTTCTCCTACTCAGAAGCTTCTATTTCGACCAATTTCAGGCATCAAAATGACTCTAAACTCACTTAATTTAGTTCCAAAAGTGATAATTCACGAGCAATAGTCATTTACAGTCAAAAAATTAAACATTAAAAAATTACCATTTCTGACCATCTGGAGACAGATAACTACTTTTTAAAGCCTCAATTTGACCAAAATTGCCATTTTTACAGACTTTTTATCCTACTCAGAAGCTTCTATTTCGACCAATTTCAGGCATTAAAAAGACTCTAAACTCACTTAATTTAGTTCCAAAAGTGATAATTCACAAGCAATAGTCATTTACAGTCAAAAAATTAAACTTAAAAAAATTACCATTTCTGACCATCTGGAGACAGTTCGACAAGTCACGGGTCATCGTTTTTCATCAGAAAATTGATTTTTCGGACTGTAGAAAATTGATTCAAAATGTCATTTGGATTGTGCCTCATGTTGAATAACTACTTTTTAAAGCCTCAATGTGACCAAAATTGCCATTTTTTCAGACTTTTTCTCCTACTCAGAAGCTTCTATTTCGACCAATTTCAGGCATCAAAATGACTCTAAACTCACTTAATTTAGTTCCAAAAGTGATAATTCACAAGCAATAGTCATTTGCAGTCAAAAAATTAAACATTAAAAAATTACCATTTCTGACCATCTGGAGACAGTTCGACAGGTCATGGGTCATCGTTTTTCATCAGAAAATTGATTTTTTGGACTGTAGAAAAATTGATTCAAAATGTCATTAGGATTGTGCCTCATGTTGAAAACCTACTTTTTAAAGCCTCAATTTGACCAAAATTGCCATTTTTACAGACTTTTTATCCTACTCAGAAACTTCTATTTCAACCAATTTCAGGCATTAAAAAGACTCTAAACTCACTTAATTTAGTTCCAAAAGTGATAATTCACAAGCAATAGTCATTTACAGTCAAAAAATTAAACTTAAAAAAATTACCATTTCCGACCATCTGGAGAGAATTTCGACAGGTCACGGGTCATCGTTTTTCATCAGAAAATTGATTTTTTGGACTGTAGAAAAATTGATTCAAAATATCATTTGGATTGTGCCTCATGTTGAATAACTACTTTTAAAGCCTCAATGTGACCAAAATTGCCATTTTTTCAGACTTTTTATCCTACTCAGAAGCTTCTATTTCGACCAATTTCAGGCATTAAAATGACTCTAAACTCACTTAATTTAGTTCCAAAAGTGATAATTCACAAGCAATAGTCATTTGCAGTCAAAAAATTAAACATTAAAAAATTACCATTTCTGACCATCTGGAGACAGTTCGACAGGTCACGGGTCATCGTTTTTCATCAGAAAATAGATTTTTTGGACTGTAGAAAAATTGATTCAAAATGTCATTTGGATTGTGCCTCATGTTGAATAACTACTTTTTAAAGCCTCAATGTGACCAAAATTGCCATTTTTACAGACTTTTTCTCCCACTCAGAAGCTTCTATTTCGACCAATTTCAGGCATTAAAATGACTCTAAACTCACTTAATTTAGTTCCAAAAGTGATAAAACACAAGCAATAGTCATTTACAGTCCAAAAAATTAAACATTAAAAAATTACCATTTCTGACCATCTGGAGACAGTTCGACAGGTCACGGGTCATCGTTTTTCATCAGAAAATTGATTTTTTGGACTGTAGAAAAATTGATTCAAAATGGTATTTTGATTGTGCGTCATGTTGAATAATTACTTTTTAAGCCTCAATGTGACCAAAATTGCCATTTTTACAGACTTTTTCTCCTGCTCCGAAGCTTCTATTTCGACCAATTTCAGGCATTAAAATGACTCTAAACACACTTAATTTAGTTCCAAAAGTGATAATTCACAAGCAATAGTAATTTACAGTCAAAAAATTAAACATTAAAAAATTATCATTTCTGACCATCTGGAGACAGTTCGACAAGTCACGGGTCATCGTTTTTCATCCGAAAATTGATTTTTTGGACTGTAGAAAAATTGATTCAAAATGTCATTTGGATTGTGCCTCATGTTGAATAACTACTTTTTAAAGCCTCAATTTGACCAAAATTGCCATTTTTAAAGACTTTTTCTCCTACTCAGAATCTTCTATTATGACCAATTTCAGGCATTAAAATGACTCTAAACTCACTTAATTTAGTTCCAAAAGTGATAATTCACAAGCAATAGTCATTTACAGTCAAAAAATTAAACATTACAAAATTATCATTTCTGACCATCTGGAGACAGTTCGACAGGTCACGGGTCATCATTTTTCATCAGAAAATTGATTTTTTGGACTGTAGAAAAATTGATTCAAAATATCATTTGGATTGTGCCTCATGTTGAATAACTACTTTTTAAAGCCTCAATGTGACCAAAATTGCCATTTTTTCAGACTTTTTATCCTACTCAGAAGCTTCTATTTCGACCAATTACAGGCATTAAAATGACTCTAAACTCACTTAATTTAGTTCCAAAAGTGATAATTCACAAGCAATAGTCATTTACAGTCAAAAAATTAAACATTAAAAAATTACCATTTCTGACCATCTGGAGACAGTTCGACAGGTCATGGGTCATCGTTTTTCATCAGAAAATAGATTTTTTTGGACTGTAGAAAAATTGATTCAAAATGTCATTTGGATTGTGCCTCATGTTGAATAACTACTTTTTAAAGCCTCAATGTGACCAAAATTGCCATTTTTACAGACTTTTTCTCCTACTCAGAAGCTTCTATTTTGACCAATTTCAGGCATTAAAATGACTCTAAACTCACTTAATTTAGTTCCAAAAGTGATAATTCACAATCAATAGTCATTTACAGTCAAAAAATTAAACATTAAAAAATTACCATTTCTGACCATCTGGAGACAGTTCGACAGGTCACGGGTCATTGTTTTTCATCAGAAAATTGATTTTTTGGACTGTAGAAAAATTGATTCAAAATATCATTTGGATTGTGCCTCATGTTGAATAACTACTTTTTAAAGCCTCAATGTTACCAAAATTGCCATTTTTACAGACTTTTTCTCCCACTCAGAAGCTTCTATTTCGACCAATTTCAGGCATTAAAATGACTCTAAACTCCCTTAATTTAGTTCCAAAAGTGATAAAACACAAGCAATAGTCATTTACAGTCAAAAAATTAAACATTAAAAAATTACCATTTCTGACCATCTGGGGACAGTTCGACAGGTCACGGGTCATCGTTTTTCATCAGAAAATTGATTTTTTGGACTGTAGAAAAATTGATTCAAAATGGTATTTTGATTGTGCGTCATGTTGAATAACTACTTTTTAAAGCCTCAATGTGACCAAAATTGCCATTTTTACAGACTTTTTCTCCTACTCAGAAGCTTCTATTTTGACCAATTTCAGGCATTAAAATGACTCTAAACTCACTTAATTTAGTTCCAAAAGTGATAGTTCACAAGCAATAGTCATTTACAGTAAAAAAATTAAACATTAATAAATTACCATTTCTGACCATCTGGAGACAGTTCGACAGGTCACGGTCATCGTTTTTCATCAGAAAATTGATTTTTTGGACTGTAGAAAAATTGATTCAAAATATCATTTGGATTGTGACTCATGTTGAATAACTACTTTTTAAAGCCTCAATGTGACAAAAATTGCCATTTTTACAGACTTTTTCTCCCACTCAGAAGCTTCTATTTCGACCAATTTCAGGCATTAAAATGACTCTAAACTCACTTAATTTAGTTCCAAAAGTGATAATTCACAAGCAATAGTCATTTACAGTCAAAAAATTAAACATTAAAAAATTCCCATTTCTGACCATCTGGAGACAGTTCGACAGGTCACGGGTCATCGTTTTTCATCAGAAAATTGATTTTTTGGACTGTAGAAAAATTGATTCAAAATGGTATTTTGATTGTGCGTCATGTTGAATAATTACTTTTTAAAGCCTCAATGTGACCAAAATTGCCATTTTTACAGACTTTTTCTCCTGCTCCGAAGCTTCTATTTCGACCAATTTCAGGCATTAAAATGACTCTAAAAACACTTAATTTAGTTCCAAAAGTGATAATTCACAAGCAATAGTCATTTACAGTCAAAAAATTAAACATTAAAACATTATCATTTCTGACCATCTGGAGACAGTTCGACAGGTCACGGGTCATCGTTTTTCATCAGAAAATTGATTTTTTGCACTGTAGAAAAATTGATTCAAAATATCATTTGGATTATGCCTCATGTTGAATAACTACTTTTAATAGTCTCAATGTGACCAAAATTGCAATTTTTTCAGACTTTTTATCCTACTCAGAAGCTTCTATTTCGACCAATTTCAGGCATTAAAAGGACTCTAAACTCACTTAATTTAGTTCCAAACGTGATAATTCACAAGCAATAGTCATTTACAGTCAAAAAATTAAACATTAAAAAATTACAATTTTTGACCATCTGGAGACAGCAATGGGTCATCGTTTTTCATCAGAAAATTGATTTTTTGGATTGTAGAAAATTGATTCAAAATATCATTTGGACTGTGCCTCATGTTGAATAACTACTTTTTAAAGCCTCAATGTGACCAAAATTGCCATTTTTATAGACTTTTTCTCCTACTCAGAAGCTTCTATTTTGACCAATTTCAGGCATTAAAATGACTCTAAACTCACTTAATTTAGTTCCAAAAGTGATAATTCACAAGCAATAGTCATTTACAGTCAAAAAATTAAACATTAAACAATTACCATTTCTGACCATCTGGAGACAGTTCGACAGGTCACGGGTCATCGTTTTTCATCCGAAAATTGATTTTTTGGACTGTAGAAAAATTGATTCAAAATATCATTTGCATTGTGCCTCATGTTGAATAACTACTTTTTAAAGCCTCAATGTGAACAAAATTGCCATTTTTACAGACTTTTTCTCCCACTCAGAAGCTTCTATTTCAACCAATTACAGGCATTAAAATGACTCTAAACTCACTTAATTTAGTTCCAAAAGTGATAATTCACAAGCAATAGTAATTTACAGTCAAAAAATTAAACATTAAAAAATTACCATTTCTGACCATCTGGAGACAGTTCGACAGGTCATGGGTCATCGTTTTTCATCAGAAAATAGATTTTTTGGACTGTAGAAAAATTGATTCAAAATGTCATTTGGATTGTGCCTCATGTTGAATAACTACTTTTTAAAGCCTCAATGTGACCAAAATTGCCATTTTTACAGACTTTTTCTCCTACTCAGAAGCTTCTATTTTGACCAATTTCAGGCATTAAAATGACTCTAAACTCACTTAATTTAGTTCCAAAAGTGATAATTCACAATCAATAGTCATTTACAGTCAAAAAATTAAACATTAAAAAATTACCATTTCTGACCATCTGGAGACAGTTCGACAGGTCACGGGTCATTGTTTTTCATCAGAAAATTGATTTTTTGGACTGTAGAAAAATTGATTCAAAATATCATTTGGATTGTGCCTCATGTTGAATAACTACTTTTTAAAGCCTCAATGTTACCAAAACTGCCATTTTTACAGACTTTTTCTCCCACTCAGAAGCTTCTATTTCGACCAATTTCAGGCATTAAAATGACTCTAAACTCCCTTAATTTAGTTCCAAAAGTGATAAAACACAAGCAATAGTCATTTACAGTCAAAAAATTAAACATTAAAAAATTACCATTTCTGACCATCTGGGGACAGTTCGACAGGTCACGGGTCATCGTTTTTCATCAGAAAATTGATTTTTTGGACTGTAGAAAAATTGATTCAAAATGGTATTTTGATTGTGCGTCATGTTGAATAACTACTTTTTAAAGCCTCAATGTGACCAAAATTGCCATTTTTACAGACTTTTTCTCCTACTCAGAAGCTTCTATTTTGACCAATTTCAGGCATTAAAATGACTCTAAACTCACTTAATTTAGTTCCAAAAGTGATAGTTCACAAGCAATAGTCATTTACAGTAAAAAAATTAAACATTAATAAATTACCATTTCTGACCATCTGGAGACAGTTCGACAGGTCACGGTCATCGTTTTTCATCAGAAAATTGATTTTTTGGACTGTAGAAAAATTGATTCAAAATATCATTTGGATTGTGACTCATGTTGAATAACTACTTTTTAAAGCCTCAATGTGACAAAAATTGCCATTTTTACAGACTTTTTCTCCCACTCAGAAGCTTCTATTTCGACCAATTTCAGGCATTAAAATGACTCTAAACTCACTTAATTTAGTTCCAAAAGTGATAATTCACAAGCAATAGTCATTTACAGTCAAAAAATTAAACATTAAAAAATTCCCATTTCTGACCATCTGGAGACAGTTCGACAGGTCACGGGTCATCGTTTTTCATCAGAAAATTGATTTTTTGGACTGTAGAAAAATTGATTCAAAATGGTATTTTGATTGTGCGTCATGTTGAATAATTACTTTTTAAAGCCTCAATGTGACCAAAATTGCCATTTTTACAGACTTTTTCTCCTGCTCCGAAGCTTCTATTTCGACCAATTTCAGGCATTAAAATGACTCTAAAAACACTTAATTTAGTTCCAAAAGTGATAATTCACAAGCAATAGTCATTTACAGTCAAAAAATTAAACATTAAAACATTATCATTTCTGACCATCTGGAGACAGTTCGACAGGTCACGGGTCATCGTTTTTCATCAGAAAATTGATTTTTTGCACTGTAGAAAAATTGATTCAAAATATCATTTGGATTATGCCTCATGTTGAATAACTACTTTTAATAGTCTCAATGTGACCAAAATTGCAATTTTTTCAGACTTTTTATCCTACTCAGAAGCTTCTATTTCGACCAATTTCAGGCATTAAAAGGACTCTAAACTCACTTAATTTAGTTCCAAAAGTGATAATTCACAAGCAATAGTCATTTACAGTCAAAAAATTAAACATTAAACAATTACCATTTCTGACCATCTGGAGACAGTTCGACAGGTCACGGGTCATCGTTTTTCATCCGAAAATTGATTTTTTGGACTGTAGAAAAATTGATTCAAAATATCATTTGCATTGTGCCTCATGTTGAATAACTACTTTTTAAAGCCTCAATGTGACCAAAATTGCCATTTTTACAGACTTTTTCTCCCACTCAGAAGCTTCTATTTCGACCAATTACAGGCATTAAAATGACTCTAAACTCACTTAATTTAGTTCCAAAAGTGATAATTCACAAGCAATAGTAATTTACAGTCAAAAAATTAAACATTAAAAAA
The DNA here is from genome assembly GCF_964204655.1 of Triturus cristatus. Classification (NCBI taxonomy): domain Eukaryota; kingdom Metazoa; phylum Chordata; class Amphibia; order Caudata; family Salamandridae; genus Triturus; species Triturus cristatus. The sequence goes on from NC_140591.1 coordinate 824,081,062, forward strand.
TTACCATTTCTGACCATCTGGAGACAGTTCGACAAGTCACGGGTCATCGTTTCTCATCAGAAAATTGATTTTTCGGACTGTAGAAAATTGATTCAAAATGTCATTTGGATTGTGCCTCATGTTGAATAACTACTTTTTAAAGCCTCAATGTGACCAAACTTGCCATTTTTTTGAGACTTTTTCTCCTACTCAGAAGATTCATTTTCGACCAATTTCAGGCATCAAAATGACTCTAAACTCACTTAATTTAGTTCCAAAAGTGATAATTCACAAGCAATAGTCATTTACAGTCAAAAAATTAAACATTAAAAAATTACCATTTCTGACCATCTGGAGACAGATAACTACTTTTTAAAGCCTCAATTTGACCAAATTTCCATTTTTACAGACTTTTTATCCTACTCAGAAGCTTCTATTTCGACCAATTTCAGGCATTAAAAAGACTCTAAACTCACTTAATTTAGTTCCAAAAGTGATAATTCACAAGCAATAGTCATTTACAGTCCAAAAATTAAACATTAAAAAATTACCATTTCTGACCATCTGGAGACAGTTCGACAGGTCACGGGTCATCGTTTTTCATCAGAAAATTGATTTTTTGGACTGTAGAAAAATTGATTCAAAATATCATTTGGATTGTGCCTCATGTTAAATAACTACTTTTTAAAGCCTCAATGTGACCAAAATTGCCATTTTTACAGACTTTTTCTCCCACTCAGAAGCTTCTATTTCGACCAATTTCAGGCATTAAAATGACTCTAAACTCACTTAATTTAGTTACAAAAGTGATAATTCACAAGCAATAATCATTTACAGTCAAAAAATTAAACATTAAAAAATTGTCATTTCTGACCATCTGGAGACAGTTCGACAGGTCACGGGTCATCGTTTTTCATCAGAAAATTGATTTTTCGGACTGTAGAAAAATTGATTCAAAATGTCATTTGGATTGTGCCTCATGTTGAATAACTACTTTTTAAACCCTCAATGTGACCAAAATTGCCATTTTTTCAGACTTTTTATCCTACTCAGAAGTTTCTATTTCGACCAATTTCAGGCATTAAAATGACTCTAAACTCACTTAATTTAGTTCAAAAAGTGATAATTCACAAGCAATAGTCATTTACAGTAAAAAAATTAAACATTAAAAAATTACCATTTCTGACCATCTGGAGACAGATAACTACTTTTTAAAGCCTCAATTTGACCAAAATTGCCATTTTTACAGACTTTTTATCCTACTCAGAAGCTTCTATTGCAACCAATTTCAGGCATTAAAAAGACTCTAAACTCACTTAATTTAGTTCCAAAAGTGATAATTCACAAGCAATAGTCATTTACAGTCAAAAAATTAAACTTAAAAAAATTACCATTTCTGACCATCTGGAAACAGTTCGACAGGTCACGGGTCATCGTTTTTCATCAGAAAATTGATTTTTTGGACTGTAGAAAAATTGATTCAAAATATCATTTGGATTGTGCCTCATGTTGAATAACTACTTTTTAAATCCTCAATGTGACCAAAATTGCTATTTTTACAGACTATTTATCCTACTCAGAAGCTTCTATTTCAACCAATTACAGGCATTAAAATGACTCTAAACTCACTTAATGTAGTTCCAAAAGTGATAATTCACAAGCAATAGTCATTTACAGTCAAAAAATTAAACATTAAAAAATTACCATTTCTGACCATCTGGAGACAGTTCGACAGGTCACGGGTCATCGTTTTTCATCAGAAAATTGATTTTTTGGACTGTAGAAAAATTGATTCAAAATATCATTTGCATTGTGCCTCATGTTGAATAACTACTTTTTAAAGCCTCAATGTGACCAAAATTGCCATTTTTACGGACTTTTTCTCCCACTCAGAAGCTTCTAATTCGACCAATTACAGGCATTAAAATGACTCTAAACTCACTTAATTTAGTTCCAAAAGAGATAATTCACAAGCAATAGTAATTTACAGTCAAAAAATTAAACATTAAAAAATTACCATTTCTGACCATCTGGAGACAGTTCGACAGGTCACGGGTCATCGTTTTTCATCAGAAAATTGATTTTTTGGACTGTAGAAAAATTGATTCAAAATGTCATTTGGATTGTGCCTCATGTTGAATAACTACTTTTTAAAGCCTCAATGTGACCAAAATTGCCATTTTTACAGACTTTTTATCCTACTCAAAAGCTTCTATTTCGACCAATTTCAGACATTAAAATGACTCTAAACTCACTTAATTTAGTTCCAAAAGTGATAATTCACAAGCAATAGTCAATTACAGTCAAAAAATTAAACATTAAAAAATTACCATTTCTGACCATCTGGAGACAGTTCGACAGGTCATGGGTCATCGTTTTTCATCAGAAAATTGATTTTTTGGACTGTAGAAAAATTGATTCAAAATGTCATTTGGATTGTGCCTCATGTTGAATAACTACTTTTTAAAGCCTCAATGTGACCAAAATTGCCATTTTTACAGACTTTTTCTCCTACTCAGAAGCTTCTATTTTGACCAATTTCAGGCATTAAAATGACTCTAAACTCACTTAATTTAGTTCCAAAAGTGATAATTCACAAGCAATAGTCATTTACAGTCAAAAAATTAAACATTAAAAAATTACCATTTCTGACCATCTGGAGAGAATTTCGACAGGTCACGGGTCATCGTTTTTCATCAGAAAATTGATTTTTTGGACTGTAGAAAAATTGATTCAAAATATCATTTGGATTGTGCCTCATGTTGAATAACTACTTTTTAAAGCCTCAATGTGACCAAAATTGCCATTTTTACAGACTTTTTCTCCCACTCAGAAGCTTCTATTTCGACCAATTTCAGGCATTAAAATGACTCTAAACTCCCTTAATTTAGTTCCAAAAGTGATAAAACACAAGCAATAGTCATTTACAGTCAAAAAATTAAACATTAAAAAATTACCATTTCTGACCATCTGGGGACAGTTCGACAGGTCACGGGTCATCGTTTTTCATCAGAAAATTGATTTTTTGGACTGTAGAAAAATTGATTCAAAATGGTATTTTGATTGTGCGTCATGTTGAATAACTACTTTTTAAAGCCTCAATGTGACCAAAATTGCCATTTTTACAGACTTTTTCTCCTACTCAGAAGCTTCTATTTTGACCAATTTCAGGCATTAAAATGACTCTAAACTCACTTAATTTAGTTCCAAAAGTGATAGTTCACAAGCAATAGTCATTTACAGTAAAAAAATTAAACATTAATAAATTACCATTTCTGACCATCTGGAGACAGTTCGACAGGTCACGGTCATCGTTTTTCATCAGAAAATTGATTTTTTGGACTGTAGAAAAATTGATTCAAAATATCATTTGGATTGTGACTCATGTTGAATAACTACTTTTTAAAGCCTCAATGTGACAAAAATTGCCATTTTTACAGACTTTTTCTCCCACTCAGAAGCTTCTATTTCGACCAATTTCAGGCATTAAAATGACTCTAAACTCACTTAATTTAGTTCCAAAAGTGATAATTCACAAGCAATAGTCATTTACAGTCAAAAAATTAAACATTAAAAAATTCCCATTTCTGACCATCTGGAGACAGTTCGACAGGTCACGGGTCATCGTTTTTCATCAGAAAATTGATTTTTTGGACTGTAGAAAAATTGATTCAAAATGGTATTTTGATTGTGCGTCATGTTGAATAATTACTTTTTAAAGCCTCAATGTGACCAAAATTGCCATTTTTACAGACTTTTTCTCCTGCTCCGAAGCTTCTATTTCGACCAATTTCAGGCATTAAAATGACTCTAAAAACACTTAATTTAGTTCCAAAAGTGATAATTCACAAGCAATAGTCATTTACAGTCAAAAAATTAAACATTAAAACATTATCATTTCTGACCATCTGGAGACAGTTCGACAGGTCACGGGTCATCGTTTTTCATCAGAAAATTGATTTTTTGCACTGTAGAAAAATTGATTCAAAATATCATTTGGATTATGCCTCATGTTGAATAACTACTTTTAATAGTCTCAATGTGACCAAAATTGCAATTTTTTCAGACTTTTTATCCTACTCAGAAGCTTCTATTTCGACCAATTTCAGGCATTAAAAGGACTCTAAACTCACTTAATTTAGTTCCAAACGTGATAATTCACAAGCAATAGTCATTTACAGTCAAAAAATTAAACATTAAAAAATTACAATTTTTGACCATCTGGAGACAGCAATGGGTCATCGTTTTTCATCAGAAAATTGATTTTTTGGATTGTAGAAAATTGATTCAAAATATCATTTGGACTGTGCCTCATGTTGAATAACTACTTTTTAAAGCCTCAATGTGACCAAAATTGCCATTTTTATAGACTTTTTCTCCTACTCAGAAGCTTCTATTTTGACCAATTTCAGGCATTAAAATGACTCTAAACTCACTTAATTTAGTTCCAAAAGTGATAATTCACAAGCAATAGTCATTTACAGTCAAAAAATTAAACATTAAACAATTACCATTTCTGACCATCTGGAGACAGTTCGACAGGTCACGGGTCATCGTTTTTCATCCGAAAATTGATTTTTTGGACTGTAGAAAAATTGATTCAAAATATCATTTGCATTGTGCCTCATGTTGAATAACTACTTTTTAAAGCCTCAATGTGACCAAAATTGCCATTTTTACAGACTTTTTCTCCCACTCAGAAGCTTCTATTTCGACCAATTACAGGCATTAAAATGACTCTAAACTCACTTAATTTAGTTCCAAAAGTGATAATTCACAAGCAATAGTAATTTACAGTCAAAAAATTAAACATTAAAAAATTACCATTTCTGACCATCTGGAGACAGTTCGACAAGTCACGGGTCATCGTTTCTCATCAGAAAATTGATTTTTCGGACTGTAGAAAATTGATTCAAAATGTCATTTGGATTGTGCCTCATGTTGAATAACTACTTTTTAAAGCCTCAATGTGACCAAACTTGCCATTTTTTTGAGACTTTTTCTCCTACTCAGAAGATTCATTTTCGACCAATTTCAGGCATCAAAATGACTCTAAACTCACTTAATTTAGTTCCAAAAGTGATAATTCACAAGCAATAGTCATTTACAGTCAAAAAATTAAACATTAAAAAATTACCATTTCTGACCATCTGGAGACAGATAACTACTTTTTAAAGCCTCAATTTGACCAAATTTCCATTTTTACAGACTTTTTATCCTACTCAGAAGCTTCTATTTCGACCAATTTCAGGCATTAAAAAGACTCTAAACTCACTTAATTTAGTTCCAAAAGTGATAATTCACAAGCAATAGTCATTTACAGTCCAAAAATTAAACATTAAAAAATTACCATTTCTGACCATCTGGAGACAGTTCGACAGGTCACGGGTCATCGTTTTTCATCAGAAAATTGATTTTTTGGACTGTAGAAAAATTGATTCAAAATATCATTTGGATTATGCCTCATGTTGAATAACTACTTTTAATAGTCTCAATGTGACCAAAATTGCAATTTTTTCAGACTTTTTATCCTACTCAGAAGCTTCTATTTCGACCAATTTCAGGCATTAAAAGGACTCTAAACTCACTTAATTTAGTTCCAAAAGTGATAATTCACAAGCAATAGTCATTTACAGTCAAAAAATTAAACATTAAACAATTACCATTTCTGACCATCTGGAGACAGTTCGACAGGTCACGGGTCATCGTTTTTCATCCGAAAATTGATTTTTTGGACTGTAGAAAAATTGATTCAAAATATCATTTGCATTGTGCCTCATGTTGAATAACTACTTTTTAAAGCCTCAATGTGACCAAAATTGCCATTTTTACAGACTTTTTCTCCCACTCAGAAGCTTCTATTTCGACCAATTACAGGCATTAAAATGACTCTAAACTCACTTAATTTAGTTCCAAAAGTGATAATTCACAAGCAATAGTAATTTACAGTCAAAAAATTAAACATTAAAAAATTACCATTTCTGACCATCTGGAGACAGTTCGACAAGTCACGGGTCATCGTTTCTCATCAGAAAATTGATTTTTCGGACTGTAGAAAATTGATTCAAAATGTCATTTGGATTGTGCCTCATGTTGAATAACTACTTTTTAAAGCCTCAATGTGACCAAACTTGCCATTTTTTTGAGACTTTTTCTCCTACTCAGAAGATTCATTTTCGACCAATTTCAGGCATCAAAATGACTCTAAACTCACTTAATTTAGTTCCAAAAGTGATAATTCACAAGCAATAGTCATTTACAGTCAAAAAATTAAACATTAAAAAATTACCATTTCTGACCATCTGGAGACAGATAACTACTTTTTAAAGCCTCAATTTGACCAAATTTCCATTTTTACAGACTTTTTATCCTACTCAGAAGCTTCTATTTCGACCAATTTCAGGCATTAAAAAGACTCTAAACTCACTTAATTTAGTTCCAAAAGTGATAATTCACAAGCAATAGTCATTTACAGTCCAAAAATTAAACATTAAAAAATTACCATTTCTGACCATCTGGAGACAGTTCGACAGGTCACGGGTCATCGTTTTTCATCAGAAAATTGATTTTTTGGACTGTAGAAAAATTGATTCAAAATATCATTTGGATTGTGCCTCATGTTAAATAACTACTTTTTAAAGCCTCAATGTGACCAAAATTGCCATTTTTACAGACTTTTTCTCCCACTCAGAAGCTTCTATTTCGACCAATTTCAGGCATTAAAATGACTCTAAACTCACTTAATTTAGTTACAAAAGTGATAATTCACAAGCAATAATCATTTACAGTCAAAAAATTAAACATTAAAAAATTGTCATTTCTGACCATCTGGAGACAGTTCGACAGGTCACGGGTCATCGTTTTTCATCAGAAAATTGATTTTTCGGACTGTAGAAAAATTGATTCAAAATGTCATTTGGATTGTGCCTCATGTTGAATAACTACTTTTTAAAGCCTCAATGTGACCAAAATTGCCATTTTTTCAGACTTTTTATCCTACTCAGAAGTTTCTATTTCGACCAATTTCAGGCATTAAAATGACTCTAAACTCACTTAATTTAGTTCAAAAAGTGATAATTCACAAGCAATAGTCATTTACAGTAAAAAAATTAAACATTAAAAAATTACCATTTCTGACCATCTGGAGACAGATAACTACTTTTTAAAGCCTCAATTTGACCAAAATTGCCATTTTTACAGACTTTTTATCCTACTCAGAAGCTTCTATTGCAACCAATTTCAGGCATTAAAAAGACTCTAAACTCACTTAATTTAGTTCCAAAAGTGATAATTCACAAGCAATAGTCATTTACAGTCAAAAAATTAAACTTAAAAAAATTACCATTTCTGACCATCTGGAAACAGTTCGACAGGTCACGGGTCATCGTTTTTCATCAGAAAATTGATTTTTTGGACTGTAGAAAAATTGATTCAAAATATCATTTGGATTGTGCCTCATGTTGAATAACTACTTTTTAAATCCTCAATGTGACCAAAATTGCTATTTTTACAGACTATTTATCCTACTCAGAAGCTTCTATTTCAACCAATTACAGGCATTAAAATGACTCTAAACTCACTTAATGTAGTTCCAAAAGTGATAATTCACAAGCAATAGTCATTTACAGTCAAAAAATTAAACATTAAAAAATTACCATTTCTGACCATCTGGAGACAGTTCGACAGGTCACGGGTCATCGTTTTTCATCAGAAAATTGATTTTTTGGACTGTAGAAAAATTGATTCAAAATATCATTTGCATTGTGCCTCATGTTGAATAACTACTTTTTAAAGCCTCAATGTGACCAAAATTGCCATTTTTACGGACTTTTTCTCCCACTCAGAAGCTTCTAATTCGACCAATTACAGGCATTAAAATGACTCTAAACTCACTTAATTTAGTTCCAAAAGAGATAATTCACAAGCAATAGTAATTTACAGTCAAAAAATTAAACATTAAAAAATTACCATTTCTGACCATCTGGAGACAGTTCGACAGGTCACGGGTCATCGTTTTTCATCAGAAAATTGATTTTTTGGACTGTAGAAAAATTGATTCAAAATGTCATTTGGATTGTGCCTCATGTTGAATAACTACTTTTTAAAGCCTCAATGTGACCAAAATTGCCATTTTTACAGACTTTTTATCCTACTCAAAAGCTTCTATTTCGACCAATTTCAGACATTAAAATGACTCTAAACTCACTTAATTTAGTTCCAAAAGTGATAATTCACAAGCAATAGTCAATTACAGTCAAAAAATTAAACATTAAAAAATTACCATTTCTGACCATCTGGAGACAGTTCGACAGGTCATGGGTCATCGTTTTTCATCAGAAAATTGATTTTTTGGACTGTAGAAAAATTGATTCAAAATGTCATTTGGATTGTGCCTCATGTTGAATAACTACTTTTTAAAGCCTCAATGTGACCAAAATTGCCATTTTTACAGACTTTTTCTCCTACTCAGAAGCTTCTATTTTGACCAATTTCAGGCATTAAAATGACTCTAAACTCACTTAATTTAGTTCCAAAAGTGATAATTCACAAGCAATAGTCATTTACAGTCAAAAAATTAAACATTAAAAAATTACCATTTCTGACCATCTGGAGAGAATTTCGACAGGTCACGGGTCATCGTTTTTCATCAGAAAATTGATTTTTTGGACTGTAGAAAAATTGATTCAAAATATCATTTGGATTGTGCCTCATGTTGAATAACTACTTTTTAAAGCCTCAATGTGACCAAAATTGCCATTTTTACAGACTTTTTCTCCCACTCAGAAGCTTCTATTTCGACCAATTTCAGGCATTAAAATGACTCTAAACTCCCTTAATTTAGTTCCAAAAGTGATAAAACACAAGCAATAGTCATTTACAGTCAAAAAATTAAACATTAAAAAATTACCATTTCTGACCATCTGGGGACAGTTCGACAGGTCACGGGTCATCGTTTTTCATCAGAAAATTGATTTTTTGGACTGTAGAAAAATTGATTCAAAATGGTATTTTGATTGTGCGTCATGTTGAATAACTACTTTTTAAAGCCTCAATGTGACCAAAATTGCCATTTTTACAGACTTTTTCTCCTACTCAGAAGCTTCTATTTTGACCAATTTCAGGCATTAAAATGACTCTAAACTCACTTAATTTAGTTCCAAAAGTGATAGTTCACAAGCAATAGTCATTTACAGTAAAAAAATTAAACATTAATAAATTACCATTTCTGACCATCTGGAGACAGTTCGACAGGTCACGGTCATCGTTTTTCATCAGAAAATTGATTTTTTGGACTGTAGAAAAATTGATTCAAAATATCATTTGGATTGTGACTCATGTTGAATAACTACTTTTTAAAGCCTCAATGTGACAAAAATTGCCATTTTTACAGACTTTTTCTCCCACTCAGAAGCTTCTATTTCGACCAATTTCAGGCATTAAAATGACTCTAAACTCACTTAATTTAGTTCCAAAAGTGATAATTCACAAGCAATAGTCATTTACAGTCAAAAAATTAAACATTAAAAAATTCCCATTTCTGACCATCTGGAGACAGTTCGACAGGTCACGGGTCATCGTTTTTCATCAGAAAATTGATTTTTTGGACTGTAGAAAAATTGATTCAAAATGGTATTTTGATTGTGCGTCATGTTGAATAATTACTTTTTAAAGCCTCAATGTGACCAAAATTGCCATTTTTACAGACTTTTTCTCCTGCTCCGAAGCTTCTATTTCGACCAATTTCAGGCATTAAAATGACTCTAAAAACACTTAATTTAGTTCCAAAAGTGATAATTCACAAGCAATAGTCATTTACAGTCAAAAAATTAAACATTAAAACATTATCATTTCTGACCATCTGGAGACAGTTCGACAGGTCACGGGTCATCGTTTTTCATCAGAAAATTGATTTTTTGCACTGTAGAAAAATTGATTCAAAATATCATTTGGATTATGCCTCATGTTGAATAACTACTTTTAATAGTCTCAATGTGACCAAAATTGCAATTTTTTCAGACTTTTTATCCTACTCAGAAGCTTCTATTTCGACCAATTTCAGGCATTAAAAGGACTCTAAACTCACTTAATTTAGTTCCAAACGTGATAATTCACAAGCAATAGTCATTTACAGTCAAAAAATTAAACATTAAAAAATTACAATTTTTGACCATCTGGAGACAGCAATGGGTCATCGTTTTTCATCAGAAAATTGATTTTTTGGATTGTAGAAAATTGATTCAAAATATCATTTGGACTGTGCCTCATGTTGAATAACTACTTTTTAAAGCCTCAATGTGACCAAAATTGCCATTTTTATAGACTTTTTCTCCTACTCAGAAGCTTCTATTTTGACCAATTTCAGGCATTAAAATGACTCTAAACTCACTTAATTTAGTTCCAAAAGTGATAATTCACAAGCAATAGTCATTTACAGTCAAAAAATTAAACATTAAACAATTACCATTTCTGACCATCTGGAGACAGTTCGACAGGTCACGGGTCATCGTTTTTCATCCGAAAATTGATTTTTTGGACTGTAGAAAAATTGATTCAAAATATCATTTGCATTGTGCCTCATGTTGAATAACTACTTTTTAAAGCCTCAATGTGACCAAAATTGCCATTTTTACAGACTTTTTCTCCCACTGAGAAGCTTCTATTTCGACCAATTACAGGCATTAAAATGACTCTAAACTCACTTAATTTAGTTCCAAAAGTGATAATTCACAAGCAATAGTAATTTACAGTCAAAAAATTAAACATTAAAAAATTACCATTTCTGACCATCTGGAGACAGTTCGACAAGTCACGGGTCATCGTTTCTCATCAGAAAATTGATTTTTCGGACTGTAGAAAATTGATTCAAAATGTCATTTGGATTGTGCCTCATGTTGAATAACTACTTTTTAAAGCCTCAATGTGACCAAACTTGCCATTTTTTTGAGACTTTTTCTCCTACTCAGAAGATTCATTTTCGACCAATTTCAGGCATCAAAATGACTCTAAACTCACTTAATTTAGTTCCAAAAGTGATAATTCACAAGCAATAGTCATTTACAGTCAAAAAATTAAACATTAAAAAATTACCATTTCTGACCATCTGGAGACAGATAACTACTTTTTAAAGCCTCAATTTGACCAAATTTCCATTTTTACAGACTTTTTATCCTACTCAGAAGCTTCTATTTCGACCAATTTCAGGCATTAAAAAGACTCTAAACTCACTTAATTTAGTTCCAAAAGTGATAATTCACAAGCAATAGTCATTTACAGTCCAAAAATTAAACATTAAAAAATTACCATTTCTGACCATCTGGAGACAGTTCGACAGGTCACGGGTCATCGTTTTTCATCAGAAAATTGATTTTTTGGACTGTAGAAAAATTGATTCAAAATATCATTTGGATTGTGCCTCATGTTAAATAACTACTTTTTAAAGCCTCAATGTGACCAAAATTGCCATTTTTACAGACTTTTTCTCCCACTCAGAAGCTTCTATTTCGACCAATTTCAGGCATTAAAATGACTCTAAACTCACTTAATTTAGTTACAAAAGTGATAATTCACAAGCAATAATCATTTACAGTCAAAAAATTAAACATTAAAAAATTGTCATTTCTGACCATCTGGAGACAGTTCGACAGGTCACGGGTCATCGTTTTTCATCAGAAAATTGATTTTTCGGACTGTAGAAAAATTGATTCAAAATGTCATTTGGATTGTGCCTCATGTTGAATAACTACTTTTTAAAGCCTCAATGTGACCAAAATTGCCATTTTTTCAGACTTTTTATCCTACTCAGAAGTTTCTATTTCGACCAATTTCAGGCATTAAAATGACTCTAAACTCACTTAATTTAGTTCAAAAAGTGATAATTCACAAGCAATAGTCATTTACAGTAAAAAAATTAAACATTAAAAAATTACCATTTCTGACCATCTGGAGACAGATAACTACTTTTTAAAGCCTCAATTTGACCAAAATTGCCATTTTTACAGACTTTTTATCCTACTCAGAAGCTTCTATTGCAACCAATTTCAGGCATTAAAAAGACTCTAAACTCACTTAATTTAGTTCCAAAAGTGATAATTCACAAGCAATAGTCATTTACAGTCAAAAAATTAAACTTAAAAAAATTACCATTTCTGACCATCTGGAAACAGTTCGACAGGTCACGGGTCATCGTTTTTCATCAGAAAATTGATTTTTTGGACTGTAGAAAAATTGATTCAAAATATCATTTGGATTGTGCCTCATGTTGAATAACTACTTTTTAAATCCTCAATGTGACCAAAATTGCTATTTTTACAGACTATTTATCCTACTCAGAAGCTTCTATTTCAACCAATTACAGGCATTAAAATGACTCTAAACTCACTTAATGTAGTTCCAAAAGTGATAATTCACAAGCAATAGTCATTTACAGTCAAAAAATTAAACATTAAAAAATTACCATTTCTGACCATCTGGAGACAGTTCGACAGGTCACGGGTCATCGTTTTTCATCAGAAAATTGATTTTTTGGACTGTAGAAAAATTGATTCAAAATATCATTTGCATTGTGCCTCATGTTGAATAACTACTTTTTAAAGCCTCAATGTGACCAAAATTGCCATTTTTACGGACTTTTTCTCCCACTCAGAAGCTTCTAATTCGACCAATTACAGGCATTAAAATGACTCTAAACTCACTTAATTTAGTTCCAAAAGAGATAATTCACAAGCAATAGTAATTTACAGTCAAAAAATTAAACATTAAAAAATTACCATTTCTGACCATCTGGAGACAGTTCGACAGGTCACGGGTCATCGTTTTTCATCAGAAAATTGATTTTTTGGACTGTAGAAAAATTGATTCAAAATGTCATTTGGATTGTGCCTCATGTTGAATAACTACTTTTTAAAGCCTCAATGTGACCAAAATTGCCATTTTTACAGACTTTTTATCCTACTCAAAAGCTTCTATTTCGACCAATTTCAGACATTAAAATGACTCTAAACTCACTTAATTTAGTTCCAAAAGTGATAATTCACAAGCAATAGTCAATTACAGTCAAAAAATTAAACATTAAAAAATTACCATTTCTGACCATCTGGAGACAGTTCGACAGGTCATGGGTCATCGTTTTTCATCAGAAAATTGATTTTTTGGACTGTAGAAAAATTGATTCAAAATGTCATTTGGATTGTGCCTCATGTTGAATAACTACTTTTTAAAGCCTCAATGTGACCAAAATTGCCATTTTTACAGACTTTTTCTCCTACTCAGAAGCTTCTATTTTGACCAATTTCAGGCATTAAAATGACTCTAAACTCACTTAATTTAGTTCCAAAAGTGATAATTCACAAGCAATAGTCATTTACAGTCAAAAAATTAAACATTAAAAAATTACCATTTCTGACCATCTGGAGAGAATTTCGACAGGTCACGGGTCATCGTTTTTCATCAGAAAATTGATTTTTTGGACTGTAGAAAAATTGATTCAAAATATCATTTGGATTGTGCCTCATGTTGAATAACTACTTTTTAAAGCCTCAATGTGACCAAAATTGCCATTTTTACAGACTTTTTCTCCCACTCAGAAGCTTCTATTTCGACCAATTTCAGGCATTAAAATAACTCTAAACTCACTTAATTTAGTTCCAAAAGTGATAATTCACAAGCAATAATCATTTACAGTCAAAAAATTAAACATTAAAAAATTGCCATTTCTGACCATCTGGAGACAGTTCGACAGGTCACGGGTCATCGTTTTTCATCAGAAAATTGATTTTTCGGACTGTAGAAAAATTGATTCAAAATGTCATTTGGATTGTGCCTCATGTTGAATAATTACTTTTTAAAGCCTCAATGTGACCAAAATTGCCATTTTTTCAGACTTTTTATCCTACTCAGAAGCTTCTATTTCGACCAATTTCAGGCATTAAAATGACTCTAAACTCACTTAATTTAGTTCCAAAAGTGATAATTCACAAGCAATAGTCATTTACAGTCAAAAAATTAAACATTAAAAAATTACCATTTCTGACCATCTGGAGACAGTTCGACAGGTCACGGGTCATCGTTTTTCATCAGAAAATTGATTTTTTGGACTGTAGAAAAATTGATTCAAAATATCATTTGGATTGTGCCTCATGTTGAATAACTACTTTTTAAAGCCTCAATGTGACCAAAATTTCCATTTTTACAGACTTTTTCTCCCACTCAGAAGCTTCTATTTCGACCAATTTCAGGCATTAAAATGACTCTAAACTCACTTAATTTAGTTCCAAAAGTGATAATTCACAAGCAATAGTCATTTACAGTCAAAAAATTAAACATTAAAAAATTACCATTTCTGACCATCTGGAGACAGATAACTACTTTTTAAAGCCTCAATTTGACCAAAATTGCCATTTTTACAGACTTTTTATCCTACTCAGAAGCTTCTATTTCAACCAATTTCAGGCATTAAAAAGACTCTAAACTCACTTAATTTAGTTCCAAAAGTGATAATTCACAAGCAATAGTCATTTACAGTCAAAAAATTAAACTTAAAAAAATTACCATTTCCGACCATCTGGAGACAGTTCGACAGGTCACGGGTCATCGTTTTTCATCAGAAAATTGATTTGTTGGACTGTAGAAAAATTGATTCAAAATGTCATTTGGATTGTGCCTCATGTTGAATAACTACTTTTTAAATCCTCAAGTGACCAAAATTGCTATTTTTACAGACTATTTATCCTACTCAGAAGCTTCTATTTCAACCAATTACAGGCATTAAAATGACTCTAAACTCACTTAATTTAGTTCCAAAAGTGATAATTCACAAGCAATAGTCATTTACAGTCAAAAAATTAAACATGAAAAAATTACCATTTCTGACCATCTGGACAATGTTCGACAGGTCACGGGTCATCGTTTTTCATCAGAAAACTGTTTTTTTGGACTGTAGAAAAACTGATTCAAAATGTCATTTGGATTGTGCCTCATGTTGAATAACTACTTTTTAAAGCCTCAAAGTGACCAATATTGCCATTTTAACATACTTTTTCTCCTACTCAGAAGCTTCTATTTCGACCAATTTCAGGCATTAAAATGACTTTAAACACACCTATTTTAGTTCCAAGAGATCTAATTCACATGCAATAGTCATTTACAGTCAAAAAAATTAAACATTAAAAAATTACCATTTCTGACCATCTGGAGAAAGTTCGATAGGTCTGGGGGTCTTCGTTTTTCATCAGAATATTGATTTTTTGGACGCTAGAAAAATTCATTCAAAATGTCATTTGGATTGTGCCTCATGTTGAATAACTACTTTTTAAAGCCTCAATGTGACCAAAATTGCCATTTTTACAGACTTTTTCTCCTACTCAGAAGCTTTTATTTCGACCAATTTCAGGCATTAAAATGACTCTAAACTCACTTAATTTAGTTCCAAAAGTGATAATTCACAAGCAATAGTCATTTACAGTCAAAAAAATAAACATTAAAAAATTACCATTTCTGACCATCTGGAGACAGTTCGACAGGTCACGGGTCATCGTTTTTCATCAGAAAATGGATTTTTTGGACTGTAGAAAAATTGATTCAAAATGTCATTTGGATTGTGCCTCATGTTGAATAACTACTTTTTAAAGCCTCAATGTGACCAAAATTGCCATTTTTACAGACTTTTTATCCTACTCAGAAGCTTCTATTTCGACCAATTTCAGACATTAAAATGACTCCAAACTCACTTAATTTAGTTCCAAAATTGATAATTCACAAGCAATAGTCAATTACAGTCAAAAAAATAAACATTAAAAAATTACCATTTCTGACCATCTGGAGACAGTTCGACAGGTCACGGGTCATCGTTTTTCATCAGAAAATTGATTTTTTGGACTGTAGAAAAATTGATTCAAAATATTATTTGGATTGTGCCTCATGTTGAATAACTACTTTTTAAAGCCTCAATGTGACCAAAATTGCCATTTTTACAGACTTTTTCTCCCACTCAGAAGCTTCTATTTCGACCAATTTCAGGTATTAAAATGACTCTAAACTCACTTAATTTAGTTCCAAAAGTGATAATTCACAAGCAATAGTCATTTACAGTCAAAAACTTACCATTTCTGACCATCTGGAGACAGTTCGACAGGTCACGGGTCATCGTTTTTCATCAGAAAATGGATTTTTTGGACTGTGGAAAAATTGTTCCAAAATGTCATTTAGATTGGGCCTCATGTTGGATAACTACTTTTTAAAGCCTCAATGTGACCAAAATTGCCATTTTTACAGACTTTTTCTCCTACTCAGAAGCTTCTATTTCGATCAATTTCAGGCATTAAAATGACTCTAAACTCACTTAATTTAGTTCCAAAAGTGATAATTCACAAGCAATAGTCATTTACAGTCGAAAAATGAAACATTAAAAAATTACCATTTCTGACCATCTGGAGACAGTTCGACAGGTCACAGGTCATCGTTTTTCATCAGAAAATTGATTTTTTGGACTGTAGAAAAATTGATTCAAAATGTCATTTGGATTGTGCCTCATGTTGAATAACTACTTTTTAAAGCCTCAATGTGACCAAAATTGCCATTTTTACAGACTTTTTCTCCTACTCAGAAGCTTCTATTTCGATCAATTTCAGGCATTAAAATGACTCTAAACTCACTTAATTTAGTTCCAAAAGTGATAATTCACAAGCAATAGTCATTTACAGTCAAAAAATTAAACATTAAAAAATTACCATTTCTGACCATCTGGAGACGGTTCGACAAGTCACGGGTCATCGTTTTTCATCAGAAAATTGATTTTTCGGACTGTAGAAAATTGATTCAAAATGTCATTTGGATTGTGCCTCATGTTGAATAACTACTTTTTAAAGCCTCAATGTGACCAAAATTGCCATTTTTTCAGACTTTTTCTCCTACTCAGAAGCTTCTATTTCGACCAATTTCAGGCATCAAAATGACTCTAAACTCACTTAATTTAGTTCCAAAAGTGATAATTCACGAGCAATAGTCATTTACAGTCAAAAAATTAAACATTACAAAATTACCATTTCTGACCATCTGGAGACAGATAACTACTTTTTAAAGCCTCAATTTGACCAAAATTGCCATTTTTACAGACTTTTTATCCTACTCAGAAGCTTCTATTTCGACCAATTTCAGGCATTAAAAAGACTCTAAACTCACTTAATTTAGTTCCAAAAGTGATAATTCACAAGCAATAGTCATTTACAGTCAAAAAATTAAACTTAAAAAAATTACCATTTCTGACCATCTGGAGACAGTTCGACAGGTCATGGGTCATCGTTTTTCATCAGAAAATTGATTTTTTGGACTGTAGAAAAATTGATTCAAAATATCGTTTGGATTGTGCCTCATGTTGAATAACTACTTTTAAAGCCTCAATGTGACCAAAATTGCCATTTTTTCAGACTTTTTATCCTACTCAGAAGCTTCTATTTCGACCAATTTCAGGCATTAAAATGACTCTAAACTCACTTAATTTAGTTCCAAAAGTGATAATTCACAAGCAATAGTCATTTGCAGTCAAATAATTAAACATTAAAAAATTACCATTTCTGACCATCTGGAGACAGTTCGACAGGTCATGGGTCATCGTTTTTCATCAGAAAATTGATTTTTTGGACTGTAGAAAAATTGATTCAAAATATCATTTGGATTGTGCCTCATGTTGAATAACTACTTTTTAAAGCCTCAATGTGACCAAAATTTCCATTTTTACAGACTTTTTCTCCCACTCAGAAGCTTCTATTTCGACCAATTTCAGGCATTAAAATGACTCTAAACTCACTTAATTTAGTTCCAAAAGTGATAATTCACAAGCAATAGTCATTTACAGTCAAAAAATTAAACATTAAAAAATTACCATTTCTGACCATCTGGAGACAGATAACTACTTTTTAAAGCCTCAATTTGACCAAAATTGCCATTTTTACAGACTTTTTATCCTACTCAGAAGCTTCTATTTCAACCAATTTCAGGCATTAAAAAGACTCTAAACTCACTTAATTTAGTTCCAAAAGTGATAATTCACAAGCAATAGTCATTTACAGTCAAAAAATTAAACTTAAAAAAATTACCATTTCCGACCATCTGGAGACAGTTCGACAGGTCACGGGTCATCGTTTTTCATCAGAAAATTGATTTGTTGGACTGTAGAAAAATTGATTCAAAATGTCATTTGGATTGTGCCTCATGTTGAATAACTACTTTTTAAATCCTCAAGTGACCAAAATTGCTATTTTTACAGACTATTTATCCTACTCAGAAGCTTCTATTTCAACCAATTACAGGCATTAAAATGACTCTAAACTCACTTAATTTAGTTCCAAAAGTGATAATTCACAAGCAATAGTCATTTACAGTCAAAAAATTAAACATGAAAAAATTACCATTTCTGACCATCTGGACAATGTTCGACAGGTCACGGGTCATCGTTTTTCATCAGAAAACTGTTTTTTTGGACTGTAGAAAAACTGATTCAAAATGTCATTTGGATTGTGCCTCATGTTGAATAACTACTTTTTAAAGCCTCAAAGTGACCAATATTGCCATTTTAACATACTTTTTCTCCTACTCAGAAGCTTCTATTTCGACCAATTTCAGGCATTAAAATGACTTTAAACACACCTATTTTAGTTCCAAGAGATCTAATTCACATGCAATAGTCATTTACAGTCAAAAAAATTAAACATTAAAAAATTACCATTTCTGACCATCTGGAGAAAGTTCGATAGGTCTGGGGGTCTTCGTTTTTCATCAGAATATTGATTTTTTGGACGTTAGAAAAATTCATTCAAAATGTCATTTGGATTGTGCCTCATGTTGAATAACTACTTTTTAAAGCCTCAATGTGACCAAAATTGCCATTTTTACAGACTTTTTCTCCTACTCAGAAGCTTTTATTTCGACCAATTTCAGGCATTAAAATGACTCTAAACTCACTTAATTTAGTTCCAAAAGTGATAATTCACAAGCAATAGTCATTTACAGTCAAAAAAATAAATATTAAAAAATTACCATTTCTGACCATCTGGAGACAGTTCGACAGGTCACGGGTCATCGTTTTTCATCAGAAAATGGATTTTTTGGACTGTAGAAAAATTGATTCAAAATGTCATTTGGATTGTGCCTCATGTTGAATAACTACTTTTTAAAGCCTCAATGTGACCAAAATTGCCATTTTTACAGACTTTTTATCCTACTCAGAAGCTTCTATTTCGACCAATTTCAGACATTAAAATGACTCCAAACTCACTTAATTTAGTTCCAAAATTGATAATTCACAAGCAATAGTCAATTACAGTCAAAAAAATAAACATTAAAAAATTACCATTTCTGACCATCTGGAGACAGTTCGACAGGTCACGGGTCATCGTTTTTCATCAGAAAATTGATTTTTTGGACTGTAGAAAAATTGATTCAAAATATTATTTGGATTGTGCCTCATGTTGAATAACTACTTTTTAAAGCCTCAATGTGACCAAAATTGCCATTTTTACAGACTTTTTCTCCCACTCAGAAGCTTCTATTTCGACCAATTTCAGGTATTAAAATGACTCTAAACTCACTTAATTTAGTTCCAAAAGTGATAATTCACAAGCAATAGTCATTTACAGTCAAAAACTTACCATTTCTGACCATCTGGAGACAGTTCGACAGGTCACGGGTCATCGTTTTTCATCAGAAAATGGATTTTTTGGACTGTGGAAAAATTGTTCCAAAATGTCATTTAGATTGGGCCTCATGTTGGATAACTACTTTTTAAAGCCTCAATGTGACCAAAATTGCCATTTTTACAGACTTTTTCTCCTACTCAGAAGCTTCTATTTCGATCAATTTCAGGCATTAAAATGACTCTAAACTCACTTAATTTAGTTCCAAAAGTGATAATTCACAAGCAATAGTCATTTACAGTCGAAAAATGAAACATTAAAAAATTACCATTTCTGACCATCTGGAGACAGTTCGACAGGTCACAGGTCATCGTTTTTCATCAGAAAATTGATTTTTTGGACTGTAGAAAAATTGATTCAAAATGTCATTTGGATTGTGCCTCATGTTGAATAACTACTTTTTAAAGCCTCAATGTGACCAAAATTGCCATTTTTACAGACTTTTTCTCCTACTCAGAAGCTTCTATTTCGATCAATTTCAGGCATTAAAATGACTCTAAACTCACTTAATTTAGTTCCAAAAGTGATAATTCACAAGCAATAGTCATTTACAGTCAAAAAATTAAACATTAAAAAATTACCATTTCTGACCATCTGGAGACGGTTCGACAAGTCACGGGTCATCGTTTTTCATCAGAAAATTGATTTTTCGGACTGTAGAAAATTGATTCAAAATGTAATTTGGATTGTGCCTCATGTTGAATAACTACTTTTTAAAGCCTCAATGTGACCAAAATTGCCATTTTTTCAGACTTTTTCTCCTACTCAGAAGCTTCTATTTCGACCAATTTCAGGCATCAAAATGACTCTAAACTCACTTAATTTAGTTCCAAAAGTGATAATTCACGAGCAATAGTCATTTACAGTCAAAAAATTAAACATTACAAAATTACCATTTCTGACCATCTGGAGACAGATAACTACTTTTTAAAGCCTCAATTTGACCAAAATTGCCATTTTTACAGACTTTTTATCCTACTCAGAAGCTTCTATTTCGACCAATTTCAGGCATTAAAAAGACTCTAAACTCACTTAATTTAGTTCCAAAAGTGATAATTCACAAGCAATAGTCATTTACAGTCAAAAAATTAAACTTAAAAAAATTACCATTTCTGACCATCTGGAGACAGTTCGACAGGTCATGGGTCATCGTTTTTCATCAGAAAATTGATTTTTTGGACTGTAGAAAAATTGATTCAAAATATCGTTTGGATTGTGCCTCATGTTGAATAACTACTTTTAAAGCCTCAATGTGACCAAAATTGCCATTTTTTCAGACTTTTTATCCTACTCAGAAGCTTCTATTTCGACCAATTTCAGGCATTAAAATGACTCTAAACTCACTTAATTTAGTTCCAAAAGTGATAATTCACAAGCAATAGTCATTTGCAGTCAAAAAATTAAACATTAAAAAATTACCATTTCTGACCATCTGGAGACAGTTCGACAGGTCATGGGTCATCGTTTTTCATCAGAAAATTGATTTTTTGGACTGTAGAAAAATTGATTCAAAATGTCATTTGGATTGTGCCTCATGTTGAATAACTACTTTTTAAAGCCTCAATGTGACCAAAATTGCCATTTTAACAGACTTTTTCTCCTACTCAGAAGCTTCTATTTTGACCAATTTCAGGCATTAAAATGACTCTAAACTCACTTAATTTAGTTCCAAAAGTGATAATTCACAAGCAATAGTCATTTACAGTCAAAAAATTAAACATTAAAAAATTACCATTTCTGACCATCTGGAGAGAATTTCGACAGGTCACGGGTCATCGTTTTTCATCAGAAAATTGATTTTTTGGACTGTAGAAAAATTGATTCAAAATATCTTTTGGATTGTGCCTCATGTTGAATAACTACTTTTTAAAGCCTCAATGTGACCAAAATTGCCATTTTTACAGACTTTTTCTCCCACTCAGAAGCTTCTATTTCGACCAATTTCAGGCATTAAAATAACTCTAAACTCACTTAATTTAGTTCCAAAAGTGATAATTCACAAGCAATAATCATTTACAGTCAAAAAATTAAACATTAAAAAATTGCCATTTCTGACCATCTGGAGACAGTTCGACAGGTCACGGGTCATCGTTTTTCATCAGAAAATTGATTTTTCGGACTGTAGAAAAATTGATTCAAAATGTCATTTGGATTGTGCCTCATGTTGAATAATTACTTTTTAAAGCATCAATGTGACCAAAATTGCCATTTTTTCAGACTTTTTATCCTACTCAGAAGGTTCTATTTCGACCAATTTCAGGAATTAAAATGACTCTAAACTCACTTAATTTAGTTCCAAAAGTGATAATTCACAAGCAATAGTCATTTACAGTCAAAAAATTAAACATTAAAAAATTACCATTTCTGACCATCTGGAGACAGTTCGACAGGTCACGGGTCATCGTTTTTCATCAGAAAATTGATTTTTTGGACTGTAGAAAAATTGATTCAAAATATCATTTGGATTGTGCCTCATGTTGAATAACTACTTTTTAAAGCCTCAATGTGACCAAAATTTCCATTTTTACAGACTTTTTCTCCCACTCAGAAGCTTCTATTTCGACCAATTTCAGGCATTAAAATGACTCAAAACTCACTTAATTTAGTTCCAAAAGTGATAATTCACAAGCAATAGTCATTTACAGTCAAAAAATTAAACATTAAAAAATTACCATTTCTGACCATCTGGAGACAGATAACTACTTTTTAAAGCCTCAATTTGACCAAAATTGCCATTTTTACAGACTTTTTATCCTACTCAGAAGCTTCTATTTCAACCAATTTCAGGCATTAAAAAGACTCTAAACTCACTTAATTTAGTTCCAAAAGTGATAATTCACAAGCAATAGTCATTTACAGTCAAAAAATTAAACTTAAAAAAATTACCATTTCCGACCATCTGGAGACAGTTCGACAGGTCACGGGTCATCGTTTTTCATCAGAAAATTGATTTTTTGGACTGTAGAAAAATTGATTCAATATGTCATTTGGATTGTGCCTCATGTTGAATAACTACTTTTTAAATCCTCAAGTGACCAAAATTGCTATTTTTACAGACTATTTATCCTACTCAGAAGCTTCTATTTCAACCAATTACAGGCATTAAAATGACTCTAAACTCACTTAATTTAGTTCCAAAAGTGATAATTCACAAGCAATAGTCATTTACAGTCAAAAAATTAAACATTAAAAAATTACCATTTCTGACCATCTGGAGACAGTTCGACAGGTCACGGGTCATCGTTTTTCATCAGAAAATAGATTTTTGGACTGTAGAAAAATTGATTCAAAATGTCATTTGGATTGTGCCTCATGTTGAATAACTACTTTTTAAAGCCTCAATTTAACCAAAATTGCCATTTTTAAAGACTTTTTCTCCTACTCAGAATCTTCTATTATGACCAATTTCAGGCATTAAAAATGACTCTAAACTCACTTAATTTAGTTCCAAAAGTGATAATTCACAAGCAATATTCATTTACAGTCAAAAAATTAAACATTAAAAAATTACCATTTCTGACCATCTGGAGACAGTTCGACAGGTCATGGGTAATCGTTTTTCATCAGAAAATTGATTTTTTGGACTGTAGAAAAATTGATTCAAAATGTCATTTGGATTGTGCCTCATGTTGAATAACTACTTTTTAAAGCCTCAATGTGACCAAAATTGCCATTTTTACAGACTTTTTCTCCACTCAGAAGCTTCTATTTCGACCAATTTCAGGCATTAAAATGACTCTAAACTCACTTAATTTAGTTCCAAAAGTGATAAAACACAAGCAATAGTCATTTACAGTCCAAAAAATTAAACATTAAAAAATTACCATTTCTGACCATCTGGAGACAGTTCGACAGGTCACGGGTCATCGTTTTTCATCAGAAAATTGATTTTTTGGACTGTAGAAAAATTGATTCAAAATGGTATTTTGATTGTGCGTCATGTTGAATAATTACTTTTTAAGCCTCAATGTGACCAAAATTGCCATTTTTACAGACTTTTTCTCCTGCTCCGAAGCTTCTATTTCGACCAATTTCAGGCATTAAAATGACTCTAAACACACTTAATTTAGTTCCAAAAGTGATAATTCACAAGCAATAGTCATTTACAGTCAAAAAATTAAACATTAAAAAATTATCATTTCTGACCATCTGGAGACAGTTCGACAAGTCACGGGTCATCGTTTTTCATCCGAAAATTGATTTTTTGGACTGTAGAAAAATTGATTCAAAATGTCATTTGGATTGTGCCTCATGTTGAATAACTACTTTTAAAAGCCTCAATTTGACCAAAATTGCCATTTTTAAAGACTTTTTCTCCTACTCAGAATCTTCTATGATGACCAATTTCAGGCATTAAAATGACTCTAAACTCACTTAATTTAGTTCCAAAAGTGATAATTCACAAGCAATAGTCATTTACAGTCAAAAAATTCAACATTAAAAAATTATCATTTCTGACCATCTGGAGACAGTTCGACAGGTCACGGGTCATCATTTTTCATCAGAAAATTGATTTTTTGGACTGTAGAAAAATTGATTCAAAATATCATTTGGATTGTGCCTCATGTTGAATAACTACTTTTTAAAGCCTCAATGTGACCAAAATTGCCATTTTTACAGACTTTTTCTCCTACTCAGAAGCTTCTATTTTGACCAATTTCAGGCATTAAAATGACTCTAAACTCACTTAATTTAGTTCCAAAAGTGATAATTCACAATCAATAGTCATTTACAGTCAAAAAATTAAACATTAAAAAATTACCATTTCTGACCATCTGGAGACAGTTCGACAGGTCACGGGTCATCATTTTTCATCAGAAAATTGATTTTTTGGACTGTAGAAAAATTGATTCAAAATATCATTTGGATTGTGCCTCATGTTGAATAACTACTTTTTAAAGCCTCAATGTGACCAAAATTGCCATTTTTCAGACTTTTTATCCTACTCAGAAGCTTCTATTTCGACCAATTACAGGCATTAAAATGACTCTAAACTCACTTAATTTAGTTCCAAAAGTGATAATTCACAAGCAATAGTCATTTACAGTCAAAAAATTAAACATTAAAAAATTACCATTTCTGACCATCTGGAGACAGTTCGACAGGTCATGGGTCATCGTTTTTCATCAGAAAATAGATTTTTTGGACTGTAGAAAAATTGATTCAAAATGTCATTTGGATTGTGCCTCATGTTGAATAACTACTTTTTAAAGCCTCAATGTGACCAAAATTGCCATTTTTACAGACTTTTTCTCCCACTCAGAAGCTTCTATTTCGACCAATTTCAGGCATTAAAATGACTCTAAACTCCCTTAATTTAGTTCCAAAAGTGATAAAACACAAGCAATAGTCATTTACAGTCAAAAAATTAAACATTAAAAAATTACCATTTCTGACCATCTGGAGACAGTTCGACAGGTCACGGGTCATCGTTTTTCATCAGAAAATTGATTTTTTGGACTGTAGAAAAATTGATTCAAAATGGTATTTTGATTGTGCGTCATGTTGAATAACTACTTTTTAAAGCCTCAATGTGACCAAAATTGCCATTTTTACAGACTTTTTCTCCTACTCAGAAGCTTCTATTTTGACCAATTTCAGGCATTAAAATGACTCTAAACTCACTTAATTTAGTTCCAAAAGTGATAGTTCACAAGCAATAGTCATTTACAGTAAAAAAATTAAACTTTAAAAAATTACCATTTCTGACCATCTGGAGACAGTTCGACAGGTCACGGTCATCGTTTTTCATCAGAAAATTGATTTTTTGGACTGTAGAAAAATTGATTCAAAATATCATTTGGATTGTGACTCATGTTGAATAACTACTTTTTAAAGCCTCAATGTGACAAAAATTGCCATTTTTACAGACATTTTCTCCCACTCAGAAGCTTCTATTTCGACCAATTTCAGGCATTAAAATGACTCTAAACTCACTTAATTTAGTTCCAAAAGTGATAATTCACAAGCAATAGTCATTTACAGTCAAAAAATTAAACATTAAAAAATTACCATTTCTGACCATCTGGAGACAGTTCGACAGGTCACGGGTCATCGTTTTTCATCAGAAAATTGATTTTTTGGACTGTAGAAAAATTGATTCAAAATGGTATTTTGATTGTGCGTCATGTTGAATAATTACTTTTTAAAGCCTCAATGTGAACAAAATTGCCATTTTTACAGACTTTTTCTCCTGCTCCGAAGCTTCTATTTCGACCAATTTCAGGCATTAAAATGACTCTAAAAACACTTAATTTAGTTCCAAAAGTGATAATTCACAAGCAATAGTCATTTACAGTCAAAAAATTAAACATTAAAACATTATCATTTCTGACCATCTGGAGACAGTTCGACAGGTCACGGGTCATCGTTTTTCATCAGAAAATTGATTTTTTGCACTGTAGAAAAATTGATTCAAAATATCATTTGGATTGTGCCTCATGTTGAATAACTACTTTTAATAGTCTCAATGTGACCAAAATTGCAATTTTTTCAGACTTTTTATCCTACTCAGAAGCTTCTATTTCGACCAATTTCAGGCATTAAAAGGACTCTAAACTCACTTAATTTAGTTCCAAACGTGATAATTCACAAGCAATAGTCATTTACAGTCAAAGAATTAAACATTAAAAAATTACAATTTTTGACCATCTGGAGACAGCAATGGGTCATCGTTTTTCATCAGAAAATTGATTTTTTGGATTGTAGAAAATTGATTCAAAATATCATTTGGACTGTGCCTCATGTTGAATAACTACTTTTTAAAGCCTCAATGTGACCAAAATTGCCATTTTTATAGACTTTTTCTCCAACTCAGAAGCTTCTATTTCGACCAATTTCAGGCATTAAAATGACTCTAAACTCACTAAATTTAGTTCCAAAAGTGATAAAACACAAGCAATGGTCATTTACAGTCAAAAAATTAAACATTAAAAAATTACCATTTCTGACCATCTGGAGACAGTTCGACAGGTCACGGGTCATCGTTTTTCATCAGAAAATTGATTTTTCGGACTGTAGAAAAATTGATTCAAAATGTCATTTGGATTGTGCCTCATGTTGAATAACTACTTTTTAAAGCCTCAATGTGACCAAAATTGCCATTTTTACAGACTTTTTCTCCCACTCAGAAGCTTCTATTTCGACCAATTTCAGGCATTAAAATGACTCTAAACTCCCTTAATTTAGTTCCAAAAGTGATAAAACACAAGCAATAGTCATTTACAGTCAAAAAATTAAACATTAAAAAATTACCATTTCTGACCATCTGGAGACAGTTCGACAGGTCATGGGTCATCGTTTTTCATCAGAAAATAGATTTTTTGGACTGTAGAAAAATTGATTCAAAATGTCATTTGGATTGTGCCTCATGTTGAATAACTACTTTTTAAAGCCTCAATGTGACCAAAATTGCCATTTTTACAGACTTTTTCTCCCACTCAGAAGCTTCTATTTCGACCAATTTCAGGCATTAAAATGACTCTAAACTCCCTTAATTTAGTTCCAAAAGTGATAAAACACAAGCAATAGTCATTTACAGTCAAAAAATTAAACATTAAAAAATTACCATTTCTGACCATCTGGAGACAGTTCGACAGGTCACGGGTCATCGTTTTTCATCAGAAAATTGATTTTTTGGACTGTAGAAAAATTGATTCAAAATGGTATTTTGATTGTGCGTCATGTTGAATAACTACTTTTTAAAGCCTCAATGTGACCAAAATTGCCATTTTTACAGACTTTTTCTCCTACTCAGAAGCTTCTATTTTGACCAATTTCAGGCATTAAAATGACTCTAAACTCACTTAATTTAGTTCCAAAAGTGATAGTTCACAAGCAATAGTCATTTACAGTAAAAAAATTAAACATTAAAAAATTACCATTTCTGACCATCTGGAGACAGTTCGACAGGTCACGGTCATCGTTTTTCATCAGAAAATTGATTTTTTGGACTGTAGAAAAATTGATTCAAAATATCATTTGGATTGTGACTCATGTTGAATAACTACTTTTTAAAGCCTCAATGTGACAAAAATTGCCATTTTTACAGACATTTTCTCCCACTCAGAAGCTTCTATTTCGACCAATTTCAGGCATTAAAATGACTCTAAACTCACTTAATTTAGTTCCAAAAGTGATAATTCACAAGCAATAGTCATTTACAGTCAAAAAATTAAACATTAAAAAATTACCATTTCTGACCATCTGGAGACAGTTCGACAGGTCACGGGTCATCGTTTTTCATCAGAAAATTGATTTTTTGGACTGTAGAAAAATTGATTCAAAATGGTATTTTGATTGTGCGTCATGTTGAATAATTACTTTTTAAAGCCTCAATGTGAACAAAATTGCCATTTTTACAGACTTTTTCTCCTGCTCCGAAGCTTCTATTTCGACCAATTTCAGGCATTAAAATGACTCTAAAAACACTTAATTTAGTTCCAAAAGTGATAATTCACAAGCAATAGTCATTTACAGTCAAAAAATTAAACATTAAAACATTATCATTTCTGACCATCTGGAGACAGTTCGACAGGTCACGGGTCATCGTTTTTCATCAGAAAATTGATTTTTTGCACTGTAGAAAAATTGATTCAAAATATCATTTGGATTGTGCCTCATGTTGAATAACTACTTTTTAAAGCCTCAATGTGACCAAAATTGCCATTTTTTCAGACTTTTTATCCTACTCAGAAGCTTCTATTTCGACCAATTACAGGCATTAAAATGACTCTAAACTCACTTAATTTAGTTCCAAAAGTGATAATTCACAAGCAATAGTCATTTACAGTCAAAAAATTAAACATTAAAAAATTACCATTTCTGACCATCTGGAGACAGTTCGACAGGTCATGGGTCATCGTTTTTCATCAGAAAATAGATTTTTTGGACTGTAGAAAAATTGATTCAAAATGTCATTTGGATTGTGCCTCATGTTGAATAACTACTTTTTAAAGCCTCAATGTGACCAAAATTGCCATTTTTACAGACTTTTTCTCCCACTCAGAAGCTTCTATTTCGACCAATTTCAGGCATTAAAATGACTCTAAACTCCCTTAATTTAGTTCCAAAAGTGATAAAACACAAGCAATAGTCATTTACAGTCAAAAAATTAAACATTAAAAAATTACCATTTCTGACCATCTGGAGACAGTTCGACAGGTCATGGGTCATCGTTTTTCATCAGAAAATAGATTTTTTGGACTGTAGAAAAATTGATTCAAAATGTCATTTGGATTGTGCCTCATGTTGAATAACTACTTTTTAAAGCCTCAATGTGACCAAAATTGCCATTTTTACAGACTTTTTCTCCCACTCAGAAGCTTCTATTTCGACCAATTTCAGGCATTAAAATGACTCTAAACTCCCTTAATTTAGTTCCAAAAGTGATAAAACACAAGCAATAGTCATTTACAGTCAAAAAATTAAACATTAAAAAATTACCATTTCTGACCATCTGGAGACAGTTCGACAGGTCACGGGTCATCGTTTTTCATCAGAAAATTGATTTTTTAGACTGTAGAAAAATTGATTCAAAATGGTATTTTGATTGTGCGTCATGTTGAATAACTACTTTTTAAAGCCTCAATGTGACCAAAATTGCCATTTTTACAGACTTTTTCTCCTACTCAGAAGCTTCTATTTTGACCAATTTCAGGCATTAAAATGACTCTAAACTCACTTAATTTAGTTCCAAAAGTGATAGTTCACAAGCAATAGTCATTTACAGTAAAAAAATTAAACATTAAAAAATTACCATTTCTGACCATCTGGAGACAGTTCGACAGGTCACGGTCATCGTTTTTCATCAGAAAATTGATTTTTTGGACTGTAGAAAAATTGATTCAAAATATCATTTGGATTGTGACTCATGTTGAATATCTACTTTTTAAAGCCTCAATGTGACAAAAATTGCCATTTTTACAGACATTTTCTCCCACTCAGAAGCTTCTATTTCGACCAATTTCAGGCATTAAAATGACTCTAAACTCACTTAATTTAGTTCCAAAAGTGATAATTCACAAGCAATAGTCATTTACAGTCAAAAAATTAAACATTAAAAAATTACCATTTCTGACCATCTGGAGACAGTTCGACAGGTCACGGGTCATCGTTTTTCATCAGAAAATTGATTTTTTGGACTGTAGAAAAATTGATTCAAAATGGTATTTTGATTGTGCGTCATGTTGAATAATTACTTTTTAAAGCCTCAATGTGAACAAAATTGCCATTTTTACAGACTTTTTCTCCTGCTCCGAAGCTTCTATTTCGACCAATTTCAGGCATTAAAATGACTCTAAAAACACTTAATTTAGTTCCAAAAGTGATAATTCACAAGCAATA
Source organism: Triturus cristatus (assembly GCF_964204655.1). Lineage (NCBI taxonomy): Eukaryota > Metazoa > Chordata > Amphibia > Caudata > Salamandridae > Triturus > Triturus cristatus. Next base: position 824,111,070 of record NC_140591.1, read on the forward strand.
GTCATTTACAGTCAAAAAATTAAACATTAAAACATTATCATTTCTGACCATCTGGAGACAGTTCGACAGGTCACGGGTCATCGTTTTTCATCAGAAAATTGATTTTTTGGACTGTAGAAAAATTGATTCAAAATATCATTTGGACTGTGCCTCATGTTGAATAACTACTTTTTAAAGCCTCAATGTGACCAAAATTGCCATTTTTACAGACTTTTTCTCCAACTCAGAAGCTTCTATTTCGACCAATTTCAGGCCTTAAAATGACTCTAAACTCACTAAATTTAGTTCCAAAAGTGATAAAACACAAGCAATGGTCATTTACAGTCAAAAAATTAAACATTAAAAAATTACCATTTCTGACCATCTGGAGACAGTTCGACAGGTCACGGGTCATCGTTTTTCATCAGAAAATTAATTTTTCGGACTGTAGAAAAATTGATTCAAAATGGTATTTTGGTTGTGCGTTATGTTGAATAATTACTTTTTAAAGCCTCAATGTGACCAAAATTGCCATTTTTACAGACTTTTTCTCCTGCTCCGAAGCTTCTATTTCGACCAATTTCAGGCATTAAAATGACTCTAAACACACTTAATTTAGTTCCAAAAGCGATAATTCACAAGCAATAGTCATTTACAGTCAAAAAATGAAACATTAAAAAATTATCATTTCTGACCATCTGGAGACAGTTAGACAAGTCACGGGTCATCGTTTTTCATCAGAAAATTGATTTTTTGGACTGTAGAAAAATTGATTCAAAATGTAATTCGGATCGTGCCTCATGTTGAATAACTACTTTTTAAAGCCTCAATGAGACCAAAATTGCCATTTTTACAGACTATTTCTCCTACTCAGAAGCTTCTATTTTGACCAATTTCAGGCATTAAAATGACTCTAAACTCACTTAATTTAGTTCCAAAAGTGATAATTCACAAGCAATAGTCATTTACAGTCAAAAAATTAAACATTAAAAAATTACCATTTCTGACCATCTGGAGACAGTTCGACAGGTCACGGGTCATCGTTTTTCATCAGAAAATTGATTTTTTGGACTGTAGAAAAATTGATTCAAAATATCATTTGCATTGTGCCTCATGTTGAATAACTACTTTTTAAAGCCTCAATGTGACCAAAATTGCCATTTTTACAGACTTTTTCTCCCACTCAGAAGCTTCTATTTCGACCAATTACAGGCATTAAAATGACTCTAAACTCACTTAATTTAGTTCCAAAAGTGATAATTCACAAGCAATAGTAATTTACAGTCAAAAAATTAAACATTAAAAAATTACCATTTCTGACCATCTGGAGACAGTTCGACAAGTCACGGGTCATCGTTTCTCATCAGAAAATGGATTTTTCGGACTGTAGAAAATTGATTCAAAATGTCATTTGGATTGTGCCTCATGTTGAATAACTACTTTTTAAAGCCTCAATGTGACCAAAATTGCCATTTTTTTGAGACTTTTTCTCCTACTCAGAAGATTCATTTTCGACCAATTTCAGGCATCAAAATGACTCTAAACTCACTTAATTTAGTTCCAAAAGTGATAATTCACAAGCAATAGTCATTTACAGTCAAAAAATTAAACATTAAAAAATTACCATTTCTGACCATCTGGAGACAGATAACTACTTTTTAAAGCCTCAATTTGACCAAAATTGCCATTTTTTCAGACTTTTTATCCTACTCAGAAGTTTCTATTTCGACCAATTTCAGGCATTAAAAAGACTCTAAACTCACTTAATTTAGTTCAAAAAGTGATAATTCACAAGCAATAGTCATTTACAGTAAAAAAAATTAAACATTAAAAAATTACCATTTCTGACCATCTGGAGACAGATAACTACTTTTTAAAGCCTCAATTTGACCAAAATTGCCATTTTTACAGACTTTTTATCCTACTCAGAAGCTTCTATTGCAACCAATTTCAGGCATTAAAAAGACTCTAAACTCACTTAATTTAGTTCCAAAAGTGATAATTCACAAGCAATAGTCATTTACAGTCAAAAAATTAAACTTAAAAAAATTACCATTTCTGACCATCTGGAGACAGTTCGACAGGTCACGGGTCATCGTTTTTCATCAGAAAATTGATTTTTTGGACTGTAGAAAAATTGATTCAAAATATCATTTGGATTGTGCCTCATGTTGAATAACTCCTTTTTAAAGCCTCAATGTGACCAAAATTGCCATTTTTACAGACTTTTTCTCCTACTCAGAAGCTTCTATTTCGACCAATTTCAGGCATTAAAAAGACTCTAAACTCACTTAATTTAGTTCCAAAAGTGATAATTCACAAGCAATAGTCATTTACAGTCAAAAAATTAAACATTAAAAAATTATCATTTCTGACCATCTGGAGACAGTTCGACAGGTCACGGGTCATCATTTTTCATCAGAAAATTGATTTTTTGGACTGTAGAAAAATTGATTCAAAATATTATTTGGATTGTGCCTCATGTTGAATAACTACTTTTTAAAGCCTCAATGTGACCAAAATTGCCATTTTTACAGACTTTTTCTCCCACTCAGAAGCTTCTATTTCGACCAATTTCAGGTATTAAAATGACTCTAAACTCACTTAATTTAGTTCCAAAAGTGATAATTCACAAGCAATAGTCATTTACAGTCAAAAAATTACCATTTCTGACCATCTGGAGACAGTTCGACAGGTCACGGGTCATCGTTTTTCATCAGAAAATGGATTTTTTGGACTGTGGAAAAATTGTTCCAAAATGTCATTTAGATTGGGCCTCATGTTGGATAACTACTTTTTAAAGCCTCAATGTGACCAAAATTGCCATTTTTACAGACTTTTTCTCCTACTCAGAAGCTTCTATTTCGATCAATTTCAGGCATTAAAATGACTCTAAACTCACTTAATTTAGTTCCAAAAGTGATAATTCACAAGCAATAGTCATTTACAGTCGAAAAATGAAACATTAAAAAATTACCATTTCTGACCATCTGGAGACAGTTCGACAGGTCACAGGTCATCGTTTTTCATCAGAAAATTGATTTTTTGGACTGTAGAAAAATTGATTCAAAATGTCATTTGGATTGTGCCTCATGTTGAAAAACTACTTTTTAAAGCCTCAATGTGACCAAAATTGCCATTTTTACAGACTTTTTCTCCTACTCAGAAGCTTCTATTTCGATCAATTTCAGGCATTAAAATGACTCTAAACTCACTTAATTTAGTTCCAAAAGTGATAATTCACAAGCAATAGTCATTTACAGTCAAAAAATTAAACATTAAAAAATTACCATTTCTGACCATCTGGAGACGGTTCGACAAGTCACGGGTCATCGTTTTTCATCAGAAAATTGATTTTTCGGACTGTAGAAAATTGATTCAAAATGTCATTTGGATTGTGCCTCATGTTGAATAACTACTTTTAAAGCCTCAATGTGACCAAAATTGCCATTTTTTCAGACTTTTTATCCTACTCAGAAGCTTCTATTTCGACCAATTTCAGGCAATAAAATGACTCTAAACTCACTTAATTTAGTTCCAAAAGTGATAATTCACAAGCAATAGTCATTTGCAGTCAAAAAATTAAACATTAAAAAATTACCATTTCTGACCATCTGGAGACAGTTCGACAAGTCACGGGTCATCGTTTTTCATCAGAAAATTGATTTTTCGGACTGTAGAAAATTGATTCAAAATGTCATTTGGATTGTGCCTCATGTTGAATAACTACTTTTTAAAGCCTCAATGTGACCAAAATTGCCATTTTTTCAGACTTTTTCTCCTACTCAGAAGCTTCTATTTCGACCAATTTCAGGCATCAAAATGACTCTAAACTCACTTAATTTAGTTCCAAAAGTGATAATTCACAAGCAATAGTCATTTACAGTCAAAAAATTAAACATTACAAAATTACCATTTCTGACCATCTGGAGACAGATAACTACTTTTTAAAGCCTCAATTTGACCAAAATTGCCATTTTTACAGACTTTTTATCCTACTCAGAAGCTTCTATTTCGACTAATTTCAGGCATTAAAAAGACTCTAAACTCACTTAATTTAGTTCCAAAAGTGATAATTCACAAGCAATAGTCATTTACAGTCAAAAAATTAAACTTAAAAAAATTACCATTTCTGACCATCTGGAGACAGTTCGACAGGTCATGGGTCATCGTTTTTCATCAGAAAATTGATTTTTTGGACTGTAGAAAAATTGATTCAAAATATCGTTTGGATTGTGCCTCATGTTGAATAACTACTTTTAAAGCCTCAATGTGACCAAAATTGCCATTTTTTCAGACTTTTTATCCTACTCAGAAGCTTCTATTTCGACCAATTTCAGGCATTAAAATGACTCCAAACTCACTTAATTTAGTTCCAAAAGTGATAATTCACAAGCAATAGTCATTTGCAGTCAAAAAATTAAACATTAAAAAATTACCATTTCTGACCATCTGGAGACAGTTCGACAGGTCATGGGTCATCGTTTTTCATCAGAAAATTGATTTTTTGGACTGTAGAAAAATTGATTCAAAATGTCATTTGGATTGTGCCTCATGTTCAATAACTACTTTTTAAAGCCTCAATGTGACCAAAATTGCCATTTTTACAGACTTTTTCTCCTACTCAGAAGCTTCTATTTTGACCAATTTCAGGCATTAAAATGACTCTAAACTCACTTAATTTAGTTCCAAAAGTGATAGTTCACAAGCAATAGTCATTTACAGTCAAAAAATTAAACATTAAAAAATTACCATTTCTGACCATCTGGAGACAGTTCGACAGGTCACGGGTCATCGTTTTTCATCAAAAATTGATTTTTTGGACTGTAGAAAAATTGATTCAAAACGGTATTTTGATTGTGCGTCATGTTGAATAATTGCTTTTTAAAGCCTCATTGTGAACAAAATTGCCATTTTTACAGACTTTTTCTCCTGCTCCGAAGCTTCTATTTCGACCAATTTCAGGCATTAAAATGACTCTAAAAACACTTAATTTAGTTCCAAAAGTGATAATTCACAAGCAATAGTCATTTACAGTCAAAAAATGAAACATTAAAACATTATCATTTCTGACCATCTGTAGACAGTTCGACAGGTCACGGGTCATCGTTTTTCATCAGAAAATTGATTTTTTGCACTGTAGAAAAATTGATTCAAAATATCATTTGGATTGTGCCTCATGTTGAATAACTACTTTTAATAGTCTCAATGTGACCAAAATTGCAATTTTTTAAGACTTTTTATCCTACTCAGAAGCTTCTATTTCGACCAATTTCAGGCATTAAAAGGACTCTAAACTCACTTAATTTAGTTCCAAACGTGATAATTCACAAGCAATAGTCATTTACAGTCAAAAAATTAAACATTAAAAAATTACAATTTCTGACCATCTGGAGACAGTTCGACAGGTCACGGGTCATCGTTTTTCATCAGAAAATTGATTTTTTGGACTGTAGAAAAATTGATTCAAAATATCATTTGGATTGTGCCTGATGTTGAATAACTACTTTTTAAATCCTCAATGTGACCAAAATTGCCATTTTTACAGACTTTTTCTCCCACTCAGAAGCTTCTATTTCGACCAATTACAGGCATTAAAATGACTCTAAACTCACTTAATTTAGTTCCAAAAGTGATAATTCACAAGCAATAGTAATTTACAGTCAAAAAATTAAACATTAAAAAATTACCATTTCTGACCATCTGGAGACAGTTCGACAAGTCACGGGTCATCGTTTCTCATCAGAAAATTGATTTTTCGGACTGTAGAAAATTGATTCAAAATGTCATTTGGATTTTGCCTCATGTTGAATAACTACTTTTTAAAGCCTCAATGTGACCAAAATTGCCATTTTTTTGAGACTTTTTCTCCTACTCAGAAGATTCATTTTCGACCAATTTCAGGCATCAAAATGACTCTAAACTCACTTAATTTAGTTCCAAAAGTGATAATTCACAAGCAATAGTCATTTACAGTCAAAAAATTAAACATTAAAAAATTACCATTTCTGACCATCTGGAGACAGATAACTACTTTTTAAAGCCTCAATTTGACCAAATTTCCATTTTTACAGACTTTTTATCCTACTCAGAAGCTTCTATTTCGACCAATTTCAGGCATTAAAAAGACTCTAAACTCACTTAATTTAGTTCCAAAAGTGATAATTCACAAGCAATAGTCATTTACAGTCCAAAAATTAAACATTAAAAAATTACCATTTCTGACCATCTGGAGACAGTTCGACAGGTCACGGGTCATCGTTTTTCATCAGAAAATTGATTTTTTGGACTGTGGAAAAATTGATTCAAAATCTCATTTGGATTGTGCCTCATGTTAAATAACTACTTTTTAAAGCCTCAATGTGACCAAAATTGCCATTTTTACAGACTTTTTCTCCCACTCAGAAGCTTCTATTTCGACCAATTTCAGGCATTAAAATGACTCTAAACTCACTTAATTTAGTTCCAAAAGTGATAATTCACAAGCAATAATCATTTACAGTCAAAAAATTAAACATTAAAAAATTGTCATTTCTGACCATCTGGAGACAGTTCGACAGGTCACGGGTCATCGTTTTTCATCAGAAAATTGATTTTTCGGACTGTAGAAAAATTGATTCAAAATGTCATTTGGATTGTGCCTCATGTTGAATAACTACTTTTTAAAGCCTCAATGTGACCAAAATTGCCATTTTTTCAGACTTTTTATCCTACTCAGAAGTTTCTATTTCGACCAATTTCAGGCATTAAAATGACTCTAAACTCACTTAATTTAGTTCAAAAAGTGATAATTCACAAGCAATAGTCATTTACAGTAAAAAAATTAAACATTAAAAAATTACCATTTCTGACCATCTGGAGACAGATAACTACTTTTTAAAGCCTCAATTTGACCAAAATTGCCATTTTTACAGACTTTTTATCCTACTCAGAAGCTTCTATTGCAACCAATTTCAGGCATTAAAAAGACTCTAAACTCACTTAATTTAGTTCCAAAAGTGATAATTCACAAGCAATAGTCATTTACAGTCAAAAAATTAAACTTAAAAAAATTACCATTTCTGACCATCTGGAGACAGTTCGACAGGTCACGGGTCATCGTTTTTCATCAGAAAATTGATTTTTTGGACTGTAGAAAAATTGATTCAAAATATCATTTGGATTGTGCCTCATGTTGAATAACTACTTTTTAAAGCCTCAATGTGACCAAAATTGACATTTTTACAGACTTTTTCTCCTACTCAGAAGCTTCTATTTCGACCAATTTTAGGCATTAAAAAGACTCTAAACTCACTTAATTTAGTTCCAAAAGTGATAATTCACAAGCAATAGTCATTTACAGTCAAAAAATTAAACATTAAAAAATTACCATTTCTGACCATCTGGAGACAGTTCGACAGGTCACAGGTCATCGTTTTTCATCAGAAAATTGATTTTTTGGACTGTAGAAAAATGTATTCAAAATATTTTTTGGATTGTGCCTCATGTTGAATAACTACTTTTTAAAGCCTCAATGTGACCAAAATTTCCATTTTTACAGTCTTTTTCTCCCACTCAGAAGCTTCTATTTCGACCAATTTCAGGCATTAAAATGACTCTAAACTCACTTAATTTAGTTCCAAAGTGATAATTCACAAGCAATAGTCATTTACAGTCAAAAAATTAAACATTAAAAAATTACCATTTCTGACCATCTGGAGACAGATAACTACTTTTTAAAGCCTCAATTTGACCAAAATTGCCATTTATACAGACTTTTTATCCTTCTCAGAAGCTTCTATTTCAACCAATTTCAGGCATTAAAAAGACTCTAAACTCACTTAATTTAGTTCCAAAAGTGATAATTCACAAGCAATAGTCATTTACAGTCAAAAAATAAACTTAAAAAAAGTACAATTTCTGACCATCTGGAGACAGTTCGACAGGTCACGGGTCATCGTTTTTCATCAGAAAATTGATTTTTTGGACTGTAGAAAAATTGATTCAAAATGTCATTTGGATTGTGCCTCATGTTGAATAACTACTTTTTAAATCCTCAATGTGACCAAAATTGCTATTTTTACAGACTATTTATCCTACTCAGAAGCTTCTATTTCAACCAATTACAGGCATTAAAATGACTCTAAACTCACTTAATGTAGTTCCAAAAGTGATAATTCACAAGCAATAGTCATTTACAGTCAAAAAATTAAACATTAAAAAATTACCATTTCTGACCATCTGGAGACAGTTCGACAGGTCACAGGTCATCGTTTTTCATCAGAAAATTGCTTTTTTGGACTATAGAAAAATGTATTCAAAATGTTATTTGGATTGTGCCTCATGTTGAATAACTACTTTTTAAAGCCTCAATGTGACCAAAATTGCCATTTTTCAGACTTTTTATCCTACTCAGAAGCTTCTATTTTGACCAATTTCAGGTATTAAAATGACTCTAAACTCACTTAATTTAGTTCCAAAAGTGATAATTCACAAGCAATAGTCATTTACAGTAAAAAAATTACCATTTCTGACCATCTGGAGACAGTTCGACAGGTCACGGGTCATCGTTTTTCATCAGAAAATTGATTTTTTGGACTGTGGAAAAATTGTTCCAAAATGTCATTTAGATTGGGCCTCATGTTGGATAACTACTTTTTAAAGCCTCAATGTGACCAAAATTGCCATTTTTACAGACTTTTTCTCCTACTCAGAAGCTTCTATTTCGATCAATTTCAGGCATTAAAATGACTCTAAACTCACTTAATTTAGTTCCAAAAGTGATAATTCACAAGCAATAGTCATTTACAGTCGAAAAATGAAACATTAAAAAATTACCATTTCTGACCATCTGGAGACAGTTCGACAGGTCACAGGTCATCGTTTTTCATCAGAAAATTGATTTTTTGGACTGTAGAAAAATTGATTCAAAATGTCATTTGGATTGTGCCTCATGTTGAATAACTACTTTTTAAAGCCTCAATGTGACCAAAATTGCCATTTTTACAGACTTTTTCTCCTACTCAGAAGCTTCTATTTCGATCAATTTCAGGCATTAAAATGACTCTAAACTCACTTAATTTAGTTCCAAAAGTGATAATTCACAAGCAATAGTCATTTACAGTCAAAAAATTAAACATTAAAAAATTACCATTTCTGACCATCTGGAGACGGTTCGACAAGTCACGGGTCATCGTTTTTCATCAGAAAATTGATTTTTCGGACTGTAGAAAATTGATTCAAAATGTCATTTGGATTGTGCCTCATGTTGAATAACTACTTTTTAAAGCCTCAATGTGACCAAAATTGCCATTTTTTCAGACTTTTTCTCCTACTCAGAAGCTTCTATTTCGACCAATTTCAGGCATCAAAATGACTCTAAACTCACTTAATTTAGTTCCAAAAGTGATAATTCACAAGCAATAGTTATTTACAGTCAAAAAATTAAACATTACAAAATTACCATTTCTGACCATCTGGAGACAGATAACTACTTTTTAAAGCCTCAATTTGACCAAAATTGCCATTTTTACAGACTTTTTATCCTAGTCAGAAGCTTCTATTTCGACCAATTTCAGGCATTAAAAAGACTCTAAACTCACTTAATTTAGTTCCAAAAGTGATAATTCACAAGCAATAGTCATTTACAGTCAAAAAATTAAACTTAAAAAAATTACCATTTCTGACCATCTGGAGACAGTTCGACAGGTCATGGGTCATCGTTTTTCATCAGAAAATTGATTTTTTGGACTGTAGAAAAATTGATTCAAAATATCGTTTGGATTGTGCCTCATGTTGAATAACTACTTTTAAAGCCTCAATGTGACCAAAATTGCCATTTTTTCAGACTTTTTATCCTACTCAGAAGCTTCTATTTCGACCAATTTCAGGCATTAAAATGACTCTAAACTCACTTAATTTAGTTCCAAAAGTGATAATTCACAAGCAATAGTCATTTGCAGTCAAAAAATTAAACATTAAAAAATTACCATTTCTGACCATCTGGAGACAGTTCGACAGGTCATGGGTCATCGTTTTTCATCAGAAAATTGATTTTTTGGACTGTAGAAAAATTGATTCAAAATGTCATTTGGATTGTGCCTCATGTTGAATAACTACTTTTTAAAGCCTCAATGTGACCAAAATTGCCATTTTTACAGACTTTTTCTCCTACTCAGAAGCTTCTATTTTGACCAATTTCAGGCATTAAAATGACTCTAAACTCACTTAATTTAGTTCCAAAAGTGATAGTTCACAAGCAATAGTCATTTACAGTAAAAAAATTAAACATTAAAAAATTACCATTTCTGACCATCTGGAGACAGTTCGAAAGGTCACGGTCATCGTTTTTCATCAGAAAATTGATTTTTTGGACTGTAGAAAAATTGATTCAAAATATCATTTGGATTGTGACTCATGTTGAATAACTACTTTTTAAAGCCTCAATGTGACCAAAATTGCCATTTTTACAGACTTTTTCTCCCACTCAGAAGCTTCTATTTCGACCAATTTCAGGCATTAAAATGACTCTAAACTCACTTAATTTAGTTCCAAAAGTGATAATTCACAAGCAATAGTCATTTACAGTCAAAAAATTAAACATTAAAAAATTACCATTTCTGACCATCTGGAGACAGTTCGACAGGTCACGGGTCATCGTTTTTCATCAGAAAATTGATTTTTTGGACTGTAGAAAAATTGATTCAAAATGGTATTTTGATTGTGCGTCATGTTGAATAATTACTTTTTAAAGCCTCAATGTGAACAAAATTGCCATTTTTACAGACTTTTTCTCCTGCTCCGAAGCTTCTATTTCGACCAATTTCAGGCATTAAAATGACTCTAAAAACACTTAATTTAGTTCCAAAAGTGATAATTCACAAGCAATAGTCATTTACAGTCAAAAAATTAAACATTAAAACATTATCATTTCTGACCATCTGGAGACAGTTCGACAGGTCACGGGTCATCGTTTTTCATCAGAAAATTGATTTTTTGCACTGTAGAAAAATTGATTCAAAATATCATTTGGATTGTGCCTCATGTTGAATAACTACTTTTAATAGTCTCAATGTGACCAAAATTGCAATTTTTTCAGACTTTTTATCCTACTCAGAAGCTTCTATTTCGACCAATTTCAGGCATTAAAAGGACTCTAAACTCACTTAATATAGTTCCAAAAATGATAATTCACAAGCAATAGTCATTTACAGTCAAAAAATTAAACATTAAAAAATTACAATTTTTGACCATCTGGAGACAGCAATGGGTCATCGTTTTTCATCAGAAAATTGATTTTTTGGATTGTAGAAAATTGATTCAAAATATCATTTGGACTGTGCCTCATGTTGAATAACTACTTTTTAAAGCCTCAATGTGACCAAAATTGCCATTTTTACAGACTTTTTCTCCAACTCAGAAGCTTCTATTTCGACCAATTTCAGGCATTAAAATGACTCTAAACTCACTTAATTTAGTTCCAAAAGTGATAAAACACAAGCAATGGTCATTTACAGTTAAAAAATTAAACATTAAAAAATTACCATTTCTGACCATCTGGAGACAGTTCGACAGGTCACGGGTCATCGTTTTTCATCAGAAAATTGATTTTTCGGACTGTAGAAAAATTGATTCAAAATGGTATTTTGATTGTGCGTCATGTTGAATAATTACTTTTTAAAGCCTCAATGTGACCAAAATTGCCATTTTTACAGACTTTTTCTCCTGCTCCGAAGCTTCTATTTCGACCAATTTCAGGCATTAAAATGACTCTAAACTCACTTAATTTAGTTCCAAAAGTGATAATTCACAAGCAATAGTCATTTACAGTCAAAAAATTAAACATTAAAAAATTACCATTTCTGACCATCTGGAGACAGTTCGACAGGTCACGGGTCATCGTTTTTCATCAGAAAATTGATTTTTTGGACTGTAGAAAAATTGATTCAAAATATCATTTGGATTGTGCCTCATGTTGAATAACTACTTTTTAAATCCTCAAGTGACCAAAATTGCTATTTTTACAGACTATTTATCCTACTCAGAAGCTTCTATTTCAACCAATTACAGGCATTAAAATGACTCTAAACTCACTTAATTTAGTTCCAAAAGTGATAATTCACAAGCAATAGTCATTTACAGTCAAAAAATTAAACATTAAAAAATTACCATTTCTGACCATCTGGAGACAGTTCGACGGGTCACGGGTCATCGTTTTTCATCAGAAAATAGATTTTTTGGACTGTAGAAAAATTGATTCAAAATGTCATTTGGATTGTGCCTCATGTTGAATAACTACTTTTTAAAGCCTCAATTTGACCAAAATTGCCATTTTTAAAGACTTTTTCTCCTACTCAGAATCTTCTATTATGACCAATTTCAGGCATTAAAATGACTCTAAACTCACTTAATTTAGTTCCAAAAGTGATAATTCACAAGCAATAGTCATTTACAGTCAAAAAATTAAACATTAAAAAATTACCATTTCTGACCATCTGGAGACAGTTCGACAGGTCATGGGTAATCGTTTTTCATCAGAAAATTGATTTTTGGACTGTAGAAAAATTGATTCAAAATGTCATTTGGATTGTGCCTCATGTTGAATAACTACTTTTTAAAGCCTCAATGTGACCAAAATTGCCATTTTTACAGACTTTTTCTCCCACTCAGAAGCTTCTATTTCGACCAATTTCAGGCATTAAAATGACTCTAAACTCACTTAATTTAGTTCCAAAAGTGATAAAACACAAGCAATAGTCATTTACAGTCCAAAAAATTAAACATTAAAAAATTACCATTTCTGACCATCTGGAGACAGTTCGACAGGTCACGGGTCATCGTTTTTCATCAGAAAATTGATTTTTTGGACTGTAGAAAAATTGATTCAAAATGGTATTTTGATTGTGCGTCATGTTGAATAATTACTTTTTAAGCCTCAATGTGACCAAAATTGCCATTTTTACAGACTTTTTCTCCTGCTCCGAAGCTTCTATTTCGACCAATTTCAGGCATTAAAATGACTCTAAACACACTTAATTTAGTTCCAAAAGTGATAATTCACAAGCAATAGTCATTTACAGTCAAAAAATTAAACATTAAAAAATTATCATTTCTGACCATCTGGAGACAGTTCGACAAGTCACGGGTCATCGTTTTTCATCCGAAAATTGATTTTTTGGACTGTAGAAAAATTGATTCAAAATGTCATTTGGATTGTGCCTCATGTTGAATAACTACTTTTTAAAGCCTCAATGTGACCAAAATTGCCATTTTTACAGACTTTTTCTCCCACTCAGAAGCTTCTATTTCGACCAATTTCAGGCATTAAAATGACTCTAAACTCCCTTAATTTAGTTCCAAAAGTGATAATTCACAAGCAATAGTCATTTACAGTCAAAAAATTAAACATTAAAAAATTATCATTTCTGACCATCTGGAGACAGTTCGACAGGTCACGGGTCATCATTTTTCATCAGAAAATTGATTTTTTGGACTGTAGAAAAATTGATTCAAAATATCATTTGGATTGTGCCTCATGTTGAATAACTACTTTTTAAAGCCTCAATGTGACCAAAATTGCCATTTTTACAGACTTTTTCTCCTACTCAGAAGATTCTATTTTGACCAATTTCAGGCATTAAAATGACTCTAAACTCACTTAATTTAGTTCCAAAAGTGATAATTCACAATCAATAGTCATTTACAGTCAAAAAATTAAACATTAAAAAATTACCATTTCTGACCATCTGGAGACAGTTCGACAGGTCACGGGTCATTGTTTTTCATCAGAAAATTGATTTTTTGAACTGTAGAAAAATTGATTCAAAATATCATTTGGATTGTGCCTCATGTTGAATAACTACTTTTTAAAGCCTCAATGTGACCAAAATTGCCATTTTTACAGACTTTTTCTCCCACTCAGAAGCTTCTATTTCGACCAATTTCAGGCATTAAAATGACTCTAAACTCCCTTAATTTAGTTCCAAAGTGATAATTCACAAGCAATAGTCATTTACAGTCAAAAAATTAAACATTAAAAAATTACCATTTCTGACCATCTGGAGACAGTTCGACAGGTCACGGGTCATCGTTTTTCATCAGAAAATGGATTTTTTGGACTGTGGAAAAATTGTTCCAAAATGTCATTTAGATTGGGCCTCATGTTGGATAACTACTTTTTAAAGCCTCAATGTGACCAAAATTGCCATTTTTACAGACTTTTTCTCCTACTCAGAAGCTTCTATTTCGATCAATTTCAGGCATTAAAATGACTCCAAACTCACTTAATTTAGTTCCAAAAGTGATAATTCACAAGCAATAGTCATTTACAGTCGAAAAATGAAACATTAAAAAATTACCATTTCTGACCATCTGGAGACAGTTCGACAGGTCACAGGTCATCGTTTTTCATCAGAAAATTGATTTTTTGGACTGTAGAAAAATTGATTCAAAATGTCATTTGGATTGTGCCTCATGTTGAATAACTACTTTTTAAAGCCTCAATGTGACCAAAATTGCCATTTTTACAGACTTTTTCTCCTACTCAGAAGCTTCTATTTCGATCAATTTCAGGCATTAAAATGACTCTAAACTCACTTAATTTAGTTCCAAAAGTGATAATTCACAAGCAATAGTCATTTACAGTCAAAAAATTAAACATTCAAAAATTACCATTTCTGACCATCTGGAGACGGTTCGACAAGTCACGGGTCATCGTTTTTCATCAGAAAATGGATTTTTCGGACTGTAGAAAATTGATTCAAAATGTCATTTGGATTGTGCCTCATGTTGAATAACTACTTTTTAAAGCCTCAATGTGACCAAAATTGCCATTTTTTCAGACTTTTTCTCCTACTCAGAAGCTTCTATTTCGACCAATTTCAGGCATCAAAATGACTCTAAACTCACTTAATTTAGTTCCAAAAGTGATAATTCACAAGCAATAATCATTTACAGTCAAAAAATTAAACATTACAAAATTACCATTTCTGACCATCTGGAGACAGATAACTACTTTTTAAAGCCTCAATTTGACCAAAATTGCCATTTTTACAGACTTTTTATCCTACTCAGAAGCTTCTATTTCGACCAATTTCAGGCATTAAAAAGACTCTAAACTCACTTAATTTAGTTCCAAAAGTGATAATTCACAAGCAATAGTCATATACAGTCAAAAAATTAAACTTAAAAAAATTACCATTTCTGACCATCTGGAGACAGTTCGACAGGTCATGGGTCATCGTTTTTCATCAGAAAATTAATTTTTTGGACTGTAGAAAAATTGATTCAAAATGGTATTTTGATTGTGCGTCATGTTGAATAACTACTTTTTAAAGCCTCAATGTGACCAAAATTGCCATTTTTACAGACTTTTTCTCCTACTCAGAAGCTTCTATTTTGACCAATTTCAGGCATTAAAATGACTCTAAACTCACTTAATTTAGTTCCAAAAGTGATAGTTCACAAGCAATAGTCATTTACAGTAAAAAAATTAAACATTAAAAAATTACCATTTCTGACCATCTGGAGACAGTTCGACAGGTCACGGTCATCGTTTTTCATCAGAAAATTGATTTTTTGGACTGTAGAAAAATGGATTCAAAATATCATTTGGATTGTGACTCATGTTGAATAACTACTTTTTAAAGCCTCAATGTGACAAAAATTGCCATTTTTACAGACTTTTTCTCCCACTCAGAAGCTTCTATTTCGACCAATTTCAGGCAGTAAAATGACTCTAAACTCACTTAATTTAGTTCCAAAAGTGATAATTCACAAGCAATAGTCATTTACAGTCAAAAAATTAAACATTAAAAAATTACCATTTCTGACCATCTGGAGACAGTTCGACAGGTCACGGGTCATCGTTTTTCATCAGAAAATGGATTTTTTGGACTGTGGAAAAATTGTTCCAAAATGTCATTTAGATTGGGCCTCATGTTGGATAACTACTTTTTAAAGCCTCAATGTGACCAAAATTGCCATTTTTACAGACTTTTTCTCCTACTCAGAAGCTTCTATTTCGATCAATTTCAGGCATTAAAATGACTCTAAACTCACTTAATTTAGTTCCAAAAGTGATAATTCACAAGCAATAGTCATTTACAGTCGAAAAATGAAACATTAAAAAATTACCATTTCTGACCATCTGGAGACAGTTCGACAGGTCACAGGTCATCGTTTTTCATCAGAAAATTGATTTTTTGGACTGTAGAAAAATTGATTCAAAATGTCATTTGGATTGTGCCTCATGTTGAATAACTACTTTTTAAAGCCTCAATGTGACCAAAATTGCCATTTTTACAGACTTTTTCTCCTACTCAGAAGCTTCTATTTCGATCAATTTCAGGCATTAAAATGACTCTAAACTCACTTAATTTAGTTCCAAAAGTGATAATTCACAAGCAATAGTCATTTACAGTCAAAAAATTAAACATTAAAAAATTACCATTTCTGACCATCTGGAGACGGTTCGACAAGTCACGGGTCATCGTTTTTCATCAGAAAATTGATTTTTCGGACTGTAGAAAATTGATTCAAAATGTCATTTGGATTGTGCCTCATGTTGAATAACTACTTTTTAAAGCCTCAATGTGACCAAAATTGCCATTTTTTCAGACTTTTTCTCCTACTCACAAGCTTCTATTTCGACCAATTTCAGGCATCAAAATGACTCTAAACTCACTTAATTTAGTTCCAAAAGTGATAATTCACAAGCAATAGTCATTTACAGTAAAAAAATTAAACATTACAAAATTACCATTTCTGACCATCTGGAGACAGATAACTACTTTTTAAAGCCTCAATTTGACCAAAATTGCCATTTTTACAGACTTTTTATCCTACTCAGAAGCTTCTATTTCGACCAATTTCAGGCATTAAAATGACTCTAAACTCACTTAATTTAGTTCCAAAAGTGATAATTCACAAGCAATAGTCATTTACAGTCGAAAAATGAAACATTAAAAAATTACCATTTCTGACCATCTGGAGACAGTTCGACAGGTCACAGGTCATCGTTTTTCATCAGAAAATTGATTTTTTGGACTGTAGAAAAATTGATTCAAAATGTCATTTGGATTGTGCCTCATGTTGAATAACTACTTTTTAAAGCCTCAATGTGACCAAAATTGCCATTTTTACAGACTTTTTCTCCTACTCAGAAGCTTCTATTTCGATCAATTTCAGGCATTAAAATGACTCTAAACTCACTTAATTTAGTTCCAAAAGTGATAATTCACAAGCAATAGTCATTTACAGTCAAAAAATTAAACTTAAAAAAATTACCATTTCTGACCATCTGGAGACAGTTCGACAGGTCACGGGTCATCGTTTTTCATCAGAAAATGGATTTTTTGGACTGTGGAAAAATTGTTCCAAAATGTCATTTAGATTGGGCCTCATGTTGGATAACTACTTTTTAAAGCCTCAATGTGACCAAAATTGCCATTTTTACAGACTTTTTCTCCTACTCAGAAGCTTCTATTTCGATCAATTTCAGGCATTAAAATGACTCTAAACTCACTTAATTTAGTTCCAAAAGTGATAATTCACAAGCAATAGTCATTTACAGTCGAAAAATGAAACATTAAAAAATTACCATTTCTGACCATCTGGAGACAGTTCGACAGGTCACAGGTCATCGTTTTTCATCAGAAAATTGATTTTTTGGACTATAGAAAAATTGATTCAAAATATCGTTTGGATTGTGCCTCATGTTGAATAACTACTTTTAAAGCCTCAATGTGACCAAAATTGCCATTTTTTCAGACTTTTTATCCTACTCAGAAGCTTCTATTTCGACCAATTTCAGGCATTAAAATGACTCTAAACTCACTTAATTTAGTTCCAAAAGTGATAATTCACAAGCAATAGTCATTTGCAGTCAAAAAATTAAACATTAAAAAATTACCATTTCTGACCATCTGGAGACAGTTCGACAGGTCATGGGTCATCGTTTTTCATCAGAAAATTGATTTTTTGGACTGTAGAAAAATTGATTCAAAATGTCATTTGGATTGTGCCTCATGTTGAATAACTACTTTTTAAAGCCTCAATGTGACCAAAATTGCCATTTTTACAGACTTTTTCTCCTACTCAGAAGCTTCTATTTCGATCAATTTCAGGCATTAAAATGACTCTAAACTCACTTAATTTAGTTCCAAAAGTGATAATTCACAAGCAATAGTCATTTACAGTCAAAAAATTAAACATTAAAAAATTACCATTTCTGACCATCTGGAGACGGTTCGACAAGTCACGGGTCATCGTTTTTCATCAGAAAATTGATTTTTCGGACTGTAGAAAATTGATTCAAAATGTCATTTGGATTGTGCCTCATGTTGAATAACTACTTTTTAAAGCCTCAATGTGACCAAAATTGCCATTTTTTCAGACTTTTTCTCCTACTCACAAGCTTCTATTTCGACCAATTTCAGGCATCAAAATGACTCTAAACTCACTTAATTTAGTTCCAAAAGTGATAATTCACAAGCAATAGTCATTTACAGTAAAAAAATTAAACATTACAAAATTACCATTTCTGACCATCTGGAGACAGATAACTACTTTTTAAAGCCTCAATTTGACCAAAATTGCCATTTTTACAGACTTTTTATCCTACTCAGAAGCTTCTATTTCGACCAATTTCAGGCATTAAAATGACTCTAAACTCACTTAATTTAGTTCCAAAAGTGATAATTCACAAGCAATAGTCATTTACAGTCGAAAAATGAAACATTAAAAAATTACCATTTCTGACCATCTGGAGACAGTTCGACAGGTCACAGGTCATCGTTTTTCATCAGAAAATTGATTTTTTGGACTGTAGAAAAATTGATTCAAAATGTCATTTGGATTGTGCCTCATGTTGAATAACTACTTTTTAAAGCCTCAATGTGACCAAAATTGCCATTTTTACAGACTTTTTCTCCTACTCAGAAGCTTCTATTTCGATCAATTTCAGGCATTAAAATGACTCTAAACTCACTTAATTTAGTTCCAAAAGTGATAATTCACAAGCAATAGTCATTTACAGTCAAAAAATTAAACTTAAAAAAATTACCATTTCTGACCATCTGGAGACAGTTCGACAGGTCACGGGTCATCGTTTTTCATCAGAAAATGGATTTTTTGGACTGTGGAAAAATTGTTCCAAAATGTCATTTAGATTGGGCCTCATGTTGGATAACTACTTTTTAAAGCCTCAATGTGACCAAAATTGCCATTTTTACAGACTTTTTCTCCTACTCAGAAGCTTCTATTTCGATCAATTTCAGGCATTAAAATGACTCTAAACTCACTTAATTTAGTTCCAAAAGTGATAATTCACAAGCAATAGTCATTTACAGTCAAAAAATTAAACATTAAAAAATTACCATTTCTGACCATCTGGAGACGGTTCGACAAGTCACGGGTCATCGTTTTTCATCAGAAAATTGATTTTTCGGACTGTAGAAAATTGATTCAAAATGTCATTTGGATTGTGCCTCATGTTGAATAACTACTTTTTAAAGCCTCAATGTGACCAAAATTGCCATTTTTTCAGACTTTTTCTCCTACTCACAAGCTTCTATTTCGACCAATTTCAGGCATCAAAATGACTCTAAACTCACTTAATTTAGTTCCAAAAGTGATAATTCACAAGCAATAGTCATTTACAGTAAAAAAATTAAACATTACAAAATTACCATTTCTGACCATCTGGAGACAGATAACTACTTTTTAAAGCCTCAATTTGACCAAAATTGCCATTTTTACAGACTTTTTATCCTACTCAGAAGCTTCTATTTCGACCAATTTCAGGCATTAAAATGACTCTAAACTCACTTAATTTAGTTCCAAAAGTGATAATTCACAAGCAATAGTCATTTACAGTCGAAAAATGAAACATTAAAAAATTACCATTTCTGACCATCTGGAGACAGTTCGACAGGTCACAGGTCATCGTTTTTCATCAGAAAATTGATTTTTTGGACTGTAGAAAAATTGATTCAAAATGTCATTTGGATTGTGCCTCATGTTGAATAACTACTTTTTAAAGCCTCAATGTGACCAAAATTGCCATTTTTACAGACTTTTTCTCCTACTCAGAAGCTTCTATTTCGATCAATTTCAGGCATTAAAATGACTCTAAACTCACTTAATTTAGTTCCAAAAGTGATAATTCACAAGCAATAGTCATTTACAGTCAAAAAATTCAACTTAAAAAAATTACCATTTCTGACCATCTGGAGACAGTTCGACAGGTCACGGGTCATCGTTTTTCATCAGAAAATGGATTTTTTGGACTGTGGAAAAATTGTTCCAAAATGTCATTTAGATTGGGCCTCATGTTGGATAACTACTTTTTAAAGCCTCAATGTGACCAAAATTGCCATTTTTACAGACTTTTTCTCCTACTCAGAAGCTTCTATTTCGATCAATTTCAGGCATTAAAATGACTCTAAACTCACTTAATTTAGTTCCAAAAGTGATAATTCACAAGCAATAGTCATTTACAGTCGAAAAATGAAACATTAAAAAATTACCATTTCTGACCATCTGGAGACAGTTCGACAGGTCACAGGTCATCGTTTTTCATCAGAAAATTGATTTTTTGGACTATAGAAAAATTGATTCAAAATATCGTTTGGATTGTGCCTCATGTTGAATAACTACTTTTAAAGCCTCAATGTGACCAAAATTGCCATTTTTTCAGACTTTTTATCCTACTCAGAAGCTTCTATTTCGACCAATTTCAGGCATTAAAATGACTCTAAACTCACTTAATTTAGTTCCAAAAGTGATAATTCACAAGCAATAGTCATTTGCAGTCAAAAAATTAAACATTAAAAAATTACCATTTCTGACCATCTGGAGACAGTTCGACAGGTCATGGGTCATCGTTTTTCATCAGAAAATTGATTTTTTGGACTGTAGAAAAATTGATTCAAAATGTCATTTGGATTGTGCCTCATGTTGAATAACTACTTTTTAAAGCCTCAATGTGAACAAAATTGCCATTTTTACAGACTTTTTCTCCTGCTCCGAAGCTTCTATTTCGACCAATTTCAGGCATTAAAATGACTCTAAAAACACTTAATTTAGTTCCAAAAGTGATAATTCACAAGCAATAGTCATTTACAGTCAAAAAATTAAACATTATCATTTCTGACCATCTGGAGACAGTTCGACAGGTCACGGGTCATCGTTTTTCATCAGAAAATTGATTTTTTGCACTGTAGAAAAATTGATTCAAAATATCATTTGGATTGTGCCTCATGTTGAATAACTACTTTTAATAGTCTCAATGTGACCAAAATTGCAATTTTTTCAGACTTTTTATCCTACTCAGAAGCTTCTATTTCGACCAATTTCAGGCATTAAAAGGACTCTAAACTCACTTAATTTAGTTCCAAAAATGATAATTCACAAGCAATAGTCATTTACAGTCAAAAAATTAAACATTAAAAAATTACAATTTTTGACCATCTGGAGACAGCAATGGGTCATCGTTTTTCATCAGAAAATTGATTTTTTGGATTGTAGAAAATTGATTCAAAATATCATTTGGACTGTGCCTCATGTTGAATAACTACTTTTTAAAGCCTCAATGTGACCAAAATTGCCATTTTTACAGACTTTTTCTCCAACTCAGAAGCTTCTATTTCGACCAATTTCAGGCATTAAAATGACTCTAAACTCACTTAATTTAGTTCCAAAAGTGATAAAACACAAGCAATGGTCATTTACAGTCAAAAAATTAAACATTAAAAAATTACCATTTCTGACCATCTGGAGACAGTTCGACAGGTCACGGGTCATCGTTTTTCATCAGAAAATTGATTTTTCGGACTGTAGAAAAATTGATTCAAAATGGTATTTTGATTGTGCGTCATGTTGAATAATTACTTTTTAAAGCCTCAATGTGACCAAAATTGCCATTTTTACAGACTTTTTCTCCTGCTCCGAAGCTTCTATTTTGACCAATTTCAGGCATTAAAATGACTCTAAACTCACTTAATTTAGTTCCAAAAGTGATAGTTCACAAGCAATAGTCATTTACAGTAAAAAAATTAAACATTAAAAAATTACAATTTCTGACCATCTGGAGACAGTTCGACAGGTCACGGTCATCGTTTTTCATCAGAAAATTGATTTTTTGGACTGTAGAAAAATTGATTCAAAATA
Organism: Triturus cristatus; assembly: GCF_964204655.1. Lineage (NCBI taxonomy): Eukaryota > Metazoa > Chordata > Amphibia > Caudata > Salamandridae > Triturus > Triturus cristatus. Next base: position 824,133,198 of record NC_140591.1, read on the forward strand.
TCATTTGGATTGTGACTCATGTTGAATAACTACTTTTTAAAGCCTCAATGTGACAAAAATTGCCATTTTTACAGACTTTTTCTCCCACTCAGAAGCTTCTATTTCGACCAATTTCAGGCATTAAAATGACTCTAAACTCACTTAATTTAGTTCCAAAAGTGATAATTCACAAGCAATAGTCATTTACAGTCAAAAAATTAAACATTAAAAAATTACCATTTCTGACCATCTGGAGACAGTTCGACAGGTCACGGGTCATCGTTTTTCATCAGAAAATGGATTTTTTGGACTGTGGAAAAATTGTTCCAAAATGTCATTTAGATTGGGCCTCATGTTGGATAACTACTTTTTAAAGCCTCAATGTGACCAAAATTGCCATTTTTACAGACTTTTTCTCCTACTCAGAAGCTTCTATTTCGATCAATTTCAGGCATTAAAATGACTCCAAACTCACTTAATTTAGTTCCAAAAGTGATAATTCACAAGCAATAGTCATTTACAGTCGAAAAATGAAACATTAAAAAATTACCATTTCTGACCATCTGGAGACAGTTCGACAGGTCACAGGTCATCGTTTTTCATCAGAAAATTGATTTTTTGGACTGTAGAAAAATTGATTCAAAATGTCATTTGGATTGTGCCTCATGTTGAATAACTACTTTTTAAAGCCTCAATGTGACCAAAATTGCCATTTTTACAGACTTTTTCTCCTACTCAGAAGCTTCTATTTCGATCAATTTCAGGCATTAAAATGACTCTAAACTCACTTAATTTAGTTCCAAAAGTGATAATTCACAAGCAATAGTCATTTACAGTCAAAAAATTAAACATTCAAAAATTACCATTTCTGACCATCTGGAGACGGTTCGACAAGTCACGGGTCATCGTTTTTCATCAGAAAATGGATTTTTCGGACTGTAGAAAATTGATTCAAAATGTCATTTGGATTGTGCCTCATGTTGAATAACTACTTTTTAAAGCCTCAATGTGACCAAAATTGCCATTTTTCAGACTTTTTCTCCTACTCAGAAGCTTCTATTTCGACCAATTTCAGGCATCAAAATGACTCTAAACTCACTTAATTTAGTTCCAAAAGTGATAATTCACAAGCAATAATCATTTACAGTCAAAAAATTAAACATTACAAAATTACCATTTCTGACCATCTGGAGACAGATAACTACTTTTTAAAGCCTCAATTTGACCAAAATTGCCATTTTTACAGACTTTTTATCCTACTCAGAAGCTTCTATTTCGACCAATTTCAGGCATTAAAAAGACTCTAAACTCACTTAATTTAGTTCCAAAAGTGATAATTCACAAGCAATAGTCATATACAGTCAAAAAATTAAACTTAAAAAAATTACCATTTCTGACCATCTGGAGACAGTTCGACAGGTCATGGGTCATCGTTTTTCATCAGAAAATTAATTTTTTGGACTGTAGAAAAATTGATTCAAAATGGTATTTTGATTGTGCGTCATGTTGAATAACTACTTTTTAAAGCCTCAATGTGACCAAAATTGCCATTTTTACAGACTTTTTCTCCTACTCAGAAGCTTCTATTTTGACCAATTTCAGGCATTAAAATGACTCTAAACTCACTTAATTTAGTTCCAAAAGTGATAGTTCACAAGCAATAGTCATTTACAGTAAAAAAATTAAACATTAAAAAATTACCATTTCTGACCATCTGGAGACAGTTCGACAGGTCACGGTCATCGTTTTTCATCAGAAAATTGATTTTTTGACTGTAGAAAAATGGATTCAAAATATCATTTGGATTGTGACTCATGTTGAATAACTACTTTTTAAAGCCTCAATGTGACAAAAATTGCCATTTTTACAGACTTTTTCTCCCACTCAGAAGCTTCTATTTCGACCAATTTCAGGCAGTAAAATGACTCTAAACTCACTTAATTTAGTTCCAAAAGTGATAATTCACAAGCAATAGTCATTTACAGTCAAAAAATTAAACATTAAAAAATTACCATTTCTGACCATCTGGAGACAGTTCGACAGGTCACGGGTCATCGTTTTTCATCAGAAAATGGATTTTTTGGACTGTGGAAAAATTGTTCCAAAATGTCATTTAGATTGGGCCTCATGTTGGATAACTACTTTTTAAAGCCTCAATGTGACCAAAATTGCCATTTTTACAGACTTTTTCTCCTACTCAGAAGCTTCTATTTCGATCAATTTCAGGCATTAAAATGACTCTAAACTCACTTAATTTAGTTCCAAAAGTGATAATTCACAAGCAATAGTCATTTACAGTCGAAAAATGAAACATTAAAAAATTACCATTTCTGACCATCTGGAGACAGTTCGACAGGTCACAGGTCATCGTTTTTCATCAGAAAATTGATTTTTTGGACTGTAGAAAAATTGATTCAAAATGTCATTTGGATTGTGCCTCATGTTGAATAACTACTTTTTAAAGCCTCAATGTGACCAAAATTGCCATTTTTACAGACTTTTTCTCCTACTCAGAAGCTTCTATTTCGATCAATTTCAGGCATTAAAATGACTCTAAACTCACTTAATTTAGTTCCAAAAGTGATAATTCACAAGCAATAGTCATTTACAGTCAAAAAATTAAACATTAAAAAATTACCATTTCTGACCATCTGGAGACGGTTCGACAAGTCACGGGTCATCGTTTTTCATCAGAAAATTGATTTTTCGGACTGTAGAAAATTGATTCAAAATGTCATTTGGATTGTGCCTCATGTTGAATAACTACTTTTTAAAGCCTCAATGTGACCAAAATTGCCATTTTTTCAGACTTTTTCTCCTACTCACAAGCTTCTATTTCGACCAATTTCAGGCATCAAAATGACTCTAAACTCACTTAATTTAGTTCCAAAAGTGATAATTCACAAGCAATAGTCATTTACAGTAAAAAAATTAAACATTACAAAATTACCATTTCTGACCATCTGGAGACAGATAACTACTTTTTAAAGCCTCAATTTGACCAAAATTGCCATTTTTACAGACTTTTTATCCTACTCAGAAGCTTCTATTTCGACCAATTTCAGGCATTAAAATGACTCTAAACTCACTTAATTTAGTTCCAAAAGTGATAATTCACAAGCAATAGTCATTTACAGTCGAAAAATGAAACATTAAAAAATTACCATTTCTGACCATCTGGAGACAGTTCGACAGGTCACAGGTCATCGTTTTTCATCAGAAAATTGATTTTTTGGACTGTAGAAAAATTGATTCAAAATGTCATTTGGATTGTGCCTCATGTTGAATAACTACTTTTTAAAGCCTCAATGTGACCAAAATTGCCATTTTTACAGACTTTTTCTCCTACTCAGAAGCTTCTATTTCGATCAATTTCAGGCATTAAAATGACTCTAAACTCACTTAATTTAGTTCCAAAAGTGATAATTCACAAGCAATAGTCATTTACAGTCAAAAAATTAAACTTAAAAAAATTACCATTTCTGACCATCTGGAGACAGTTCGACAGGTCACGGGTCATCGTTTTTCATCAGAAAATGGATTTTTTGGACTGTGGAAAAATTGTTCCAAAATGTCATTTAGATTGGGCCTCATGTTGGATAACTACTTTTTAAAGCCTCAATGTGACCAAAATTGCCATTTTTACAGACTTTTTCTCCTACTCAGAAGCTTCTATTTCGATCAATTTCAGGCATTAAAATGACTCTAAACTCACTTAATTTAGTTCCAAAAGTGATAATTCACAAGCAATAGTCATTTACAGTCGAAAAATGAAACATTAAAAAATTACCATTTCTGACCATCTGGAGACAGTTCGACAGGTCACAGGTCATCGTTTTTCATCAGAAAATTGATTTTTTGGACTATAGAAAAATTGATTCAAAATATCGTTTGGATTGTGCCTCATGTTGAATAACTACTTTTAAAGCCTCAATGTGACCAAAATTGCCATTTTTTCAGACTTTTTATCCTACTCAGAAGCTTCTATTTCGACCAATTTCAGGCATTAAAATGACTCTAAACTCACTTAATTTAGTTCCAAAAGTGATAATTCACAAGCAATAGTCATTTGCAGTCAAAAAATTAAACATTAAAAAATTACCATTTCTGACCATCTGGAGACAGTTCGACAGGTCATGGGTCATCGTTTTTCATCAGAAAATTGATTTTTTGGACTGTAGAAAAATTGATTCAAAATGTCATTTGGATTGTGCCTCATGTTGAATAACTACTTTTTAAAGCCTCAATGTGACCAAAATTGCCATTTTTACAGACTTTTTCTCCTACTCAGAAGCTTCTATTTCGATCAATTTCAGGCATTAAAATGACTCTAAACTCACTTAATTTAGTTCCAAAAGTGATAATTCACAAGCAATAGTCATTTACAGTCAAAAAATTAAACATTAAAAAATTACCATTTCTGACCATCTGGAGACGGTTCGACAAGTCACGGGTCATCGTTTTTCATCAGAAAATTGATTTTTCGGACTGTAGAAAATTGATTCAAAATGTCATTTGGATTGTGCCTCATGTTGAATAACTACTTTTTAAAGCCTCAATGTGACCAAATTGCCATTTTTTCAGACTTTTTCTCCTACTCACAAGCTTCTATTTCGACCAATTTCAGGCATCAAAATGACTCTAAACTCACTTAATTTAGTTCCAAAAGTGATAATTCACAAGCAATAGTCATTTACAGTAAAAAAATTAAACATTACAAAATTACCATTTCTGACCATCTGGAGACAGATAACTACTTTTTAAAGCCTCAATTTGACCAAAATTGCCATTTTTACAGACTTTTTATCCTACTCAGAAGCTTCTATTTCGACCAATTTCAGGCATTAAAATGACTCTAAACTCACTTAATTTAGTTCCAAAAGTGATAATTCACAAGCAATAGTCATTTACAGTCGAAAAATGAAACATTAAAAAATTACCATTTCTGACCATCTGGAGACAGTTCGACAGGTCACAGGTCATCGTTTTTCATCAGAAAATTGATTTTTTGGACTGTAGAAAAATTGATTCAAAATGTCATTTGGATTGTGCCTCATGTTGAATAACTACTTTTTAAAGCCTCAATGTGACCAAAATTGCCATTTTTACAGACTTTTTCTCCTACTCAGAAGCTTCTATTTCGATCAATTTCAGGCATTAAAATGACTCTAAACTCACTTAATTTAGTTCCAAAAGTGATAATTCACAAGCAATAGTCATTTACAGTCAAAAAATTAAACTTAAAAAAATTACCATTTCTGACCATCTGGAGACAGTTCGACAGGTCACGGGTCATCGTTTTTCATCAGAAAATGGATTTTTTGGACTGTGGAAAAATTGTTCCAAAATGTCATTTAGATTGGGCCTCATGTTGGATAACTACTTTTTAAAGCCTCAATGTGACCAAAATTGCCATTTTTACAGACTTTTTCTCCTACTCAGAAGCTTCTATTTCGATCAATTTCAGGCATTAAAATGACTCTAAACTCACTTAATTTAGTTCCAAAAGTGATAATTCACAAGCAATAGTCATTTACAGTCAAAAAATTAAACATTAAAAAATTACCATTTCTGACCATCTGGAGACGGTTCGACAAGTCACGGGTCATCGTTTTTCATCAGAAAATTGATTTTTCGGACTGTAGAAAATTGATTCAAAATGTCATTTGGATTGTGCCTCATGTTGAATAACTACTTTTTAAAGCCTCAATGTGACCAAAATTGCCATTTTTTCAGACTTTTTCTCCTACTCACAAGCTTCTATTTCGACCAATTTCAGGCATCAAAATGACTCTAAACTCACTTAATTTAGTTCCAAAAGTGATAATTCACAAGCAATAGTCATTTACAGTAAAAAAATTAAACATTACAAAATTACCATTTCTGACCATCTGGAGACAGATAACTACTTTTTAAAGCCTCAATTTGACCAAAATTGCCATTTTTACAGACTTTTTATCCTACTCAGAAGCTTCTATTTCGACCAATTTCAGGCATTAAAATGACTCTAAACTCACTTAATTTAGTTCCAAAAGTGATAATTCACAAGCAATAGTCATTTACAGTCGAAAAATGAAACATTAAAAAATTACCATTTCTGACCATCTGGAGACAGTTCGACAGGTCACAGGTCATCGTTTTTCATCAGAAAATTGATTTTTTGGACTGTAGAAAAATTGATTCAAAATGTCATTTGGATTGTGCCTCATGTTGAATAACTACTTTTTAAAGCCTCAATGTGACCAAAATTGCCATTTTTACAGACTTTTTCTCCTACTCAGAAGCTTCTATTTCGATCAATTTCAGGCATTAAAATGACTCTAAACTCACTTAATTTAGTTCCAAAAGTGATAATTCACAAGCAATAGTCATTTACAGTCAAAAAATTCAACTTAAAAAAATTACCATTTCTGACCATCTGGAGACAGTTCGACAGGTCACGGGTCATCGTTTTTCATCAGAAAATGGATTTTTTGGACTGTGGAAAAATTGTTCCAAAATGTCATTTAGATTGGGCCTCATGTTGGATAACTACTTTTTAAAGCCTCAATGTGACCAAAATTGCCATTTTTACAGACTTTTTCTCCTACTCAGAAGCTTCTATTTCGATCAATTTCAGGCATTAAAATGACTCTAAACTCACTTAATTTAGTTCCAAAAGTGATAATTCACAAGCAATAGTCATTTACAGTCGAAAAATGAAACATTAAAAAATTACCATTTCTGACCATCTGGAGACAGTTCGACAGGTCACAGGTCATCGTTTTTCATCAGAAAATTGATTTTTTGGACTATAGAAAAATTGATTCAAAATATCGTTTGGATTGTGCCTCATGTTGAATAACTACTTTTAAAGCCTCAATGTGACCAAAATTGCCATTTTTTCAGACTTTTTATCCTACTCAGAAGCTTCTATTTCGACCAATTTCAGGCATTAAAATGACTCTAAACTCACTTAATTTAGTTCCAAAAGTGATAATTCACAAGCAATAGTCATTTGCAGTCAAAAAATTAAACATTAAAAAATTACCATTTCTGACCATCTGGAGACAGTTCGACAGGTCATGGGTCATCGTTTTTCATCAGAAAATTGATTTTTTGGACTGTAGAAAAATTGATTCAAAATGTCATTTGGATTGTGCCTCATGTTGAATAACTACTTTTTAAAGCCTCAATGTGAACAAAATTGCCATTTTTACAGACTTTTTCTCCTGCTCCGAAGCTTCTATTTCGACCAATTTCAGGCATTAAAATGACTCTAAAAACACTTAATTTAGTTCCAAAAGTGATAATTCACAAGCAATAGTCATTTACAGTCAAAAAATTAAACATTATCATTTCTGACCATCTGGAGACAGTTCGACAGGTCACGGGTCATCGTTTTTCATCAGAAAATTGATTTTTTGCACTGTAGAAAAATTGATTCAAAATATCATTTGGATTGTGCCTCATGTTGAATAACTACTTTTAATAGTCTCAATGTGACCAAAATTGCAATTTTTTCAGACTTTTTATCCTACTCAGAAGCTTCTATTTCGACCAATTTCAGGCATTAAAAGGACTCTAAACTCACTTAATTTAGTTCCAAAAATGATAATTCACAAGCAATAGTCATTTACAGTCAAAAAATTAAACATTAAAAAATTACAATTTTTGACCATCTGGAGACAGCAATGGGTCATCGTTTTTCATCAGAAAATTGATTTTTTGGATTGTAGAAAATTGATTCAAAATATCATTTGGACTGTGCCTCATGTTGAATAACTACTTTTTAAAGCCTCAATGTGACCAAAATTGCCATTTTTACAGACTTTTTCTCCAACTCAGAAGCTTCTATTTCGACCAATTTCAGGCATTAAAATGACTCTAAACTCACTTAATTTAGTTCCAAAAGTGATAAAACACAAGCAATGGTCATTTACAGTCAAAAAATTAAACATTAAAAAATTACCATTTCTGACCATCTGGAGACAGTTCGACAGGTCACGGGTCATCGTTTTTCATCAGAAAATTGATTTTTCGGACTGTAGAAAAATTGATTCAAAATGGTATTTTGATTGTGCGTCATGTTGAATAATTACTTTTTAAAGCCTCAATGTGACCAAAATTGCCATTTTTACAGACTTTTTCTCCTGCTCCGAAGCTTCTATTTCGACCAATTTCAGGCATTAAAATGACTCTAAACTCACTTAATTTAGTTCCAAAAGTGATAATTCACAAGCAATAGTCATTTACAGTCAAAAAATTAAACATTAAAAAATTACCATTTCTGACCATCTGGAGACAGTTCGACAGGTCACGGGTCATCGTTTTTCATCAGAAAATTGATTTTTTGTACTGTAGAAAAATTGATTCAAAATATCATTTGGATTGTGCCTCATGTTGAATAACTACTTTTTAAAGCCTCAATGTGACCAAAATTTCCATTTTTACAGACTTTTTCTCCCACTCAGAAGCTTCTATTTCGACCAATTTCAGGCATTAAAATGACTCTAAACTCACTTAATTTAGTTCCAAAAGTGATAATTCACAAGCAATAGTCATTTACAGTCAAAAAATTAAACATTAAAAAACTTACCATTTCTGACCATCTGGAGACAGATAACTACTTTTTAAAGCCTCAATTTGACCAAAATTGCCATTTTTACAGACTTTTTATCCTACTCAGAAGCTTCTATTTCAACCAATTTCAGGCATTAAAAAGACTCTAAACTCACTTAATTTAGTTCCAAAAAGTGATAATTCACAAGCAATAGTCATTTACAGTCAAAAAATTAAACTTAAAAAAATTACCATTTCCGACCATCTGGAGACAGTTCGACAGGTCACGGGTCATCGTTTTTCATCAGAAAATTGATTTTTTGGACTGTAGAAAAATTGATTCAATATGTCATTTGGATTGTGCCTCATGTTGAATAACTACTTTTTAAATCCTCAAGTGACCAAAATTGCTATTTTTACAGACTATTTATCCTACTCAGAAGCTTCTATTTCAACCAATTACAGGCATTAAAATGACTCTAAACTCACATAATTTAGTTCCAAAAGTGATAATTCACAAGCAATAGTCATTTACAGTCAAAAAATTAAACATTAAAAAATTACCATTTCTGACCATCTGGAGACAGTTCGACGGGTCACGGGTCATCGTTTTTCATCAGAAAATAGATTTTTTGGACTGTAGAAAAATTGATTCAAAATGTCATTTGGATTGTGCCTCATGTTGAATAACTACTTTTTAAAGCCTCAATTTGACCAAAATTGCCATTTTTAAAGACTTTTTCTCCTACTCAGAATCTTCTATTATGACCAATTTCAGGCATTAAAATGACTCTAAACTCACTTAATTTAGTTCCAAAAGTGATAATTCACAAGCAATAGTCATTTACAGTCAAAAAATTAAACATTAAAAAATTACCATTTCTGACCATCTGGAGACAGTTCGACAGGTCATGGGTAATCGTTTTTCATCAGAAAATTGATTTTTGGACTGTAGAAAAATTGATTCAAAATGTCATTTGGATTGTGCCTTATGTTGAATACCTACTTTTTAAAGCCTCAATGTGACCAAAATTGCCATTTTTACAGACTTTTTCTCCCACTCAGAAGCTTCTATTTCGACCAATTTCAGGCATTAAAATGACTCTAAACTCACTTAATTTAGTTCCAAAAGTGATAAAACACAAGCAATAGTCATTTACAGTCCAAAAAATTAAACATTAAAAAATTACCATTTCTGACCATCTGGAGACAGTTCGACAGGTCACGGGTCATCGTTTTTCATCAGAAAATTGATTTTTTGGACTGTAGAAAAATTGATTCAAAATGGTATTTTGATTGTGCGTCATGTTGAATAATTACTTTTTAAGCCTCAATGTGACCAAAATTGCCATTTTTACAGACTTTTTCTCCTGCTCCGAAGCTTCTATTTCGACCTATTTCAGGCATTAAAATGACTCTAAACACACTTAATTTAGTTCCAAAAGTGATAATTCACAAGCAATAGTCATTTACAGTCAAAAAATTAAACATTAAAAAATTATCATTTCTGACCATCTGGAGACAGTTCGACAAGTCACGGGTCATCGTTTTTCATCCGAAAATTGATTTTTTGGACTGTAGAAAAATTGATTCAAAATGTCATTTGGATTGTGCCTCATGTTGAATAACTACTTTTTAAAGCCTCAATTTGACCAAAATTGCCATTTTTAAAGACTTTTTCTCCTACTCAGAATCTTCTATTATGACCAATTTCAGGCATTAAAATGACTCTAAACTCACTTAATTTAGTTCCAAAAGTGATAATTCACAAGCAATAGTCATTTACAGTCAAAAAATTAAACATTAAAAAATTATCATTTCTGACCATCTGGAGACAGTTCGACAGGTCACGGGTCATCATTTTTCATCAGAAAATTGATTTTTTGTACTGTAGAAAAATTGATTCAAAATATCATTTGGATTGTGCCTCATGTTGAATAACTACTTTTTAAAGCCTCAATGTGACCAAAATTGCCATTTTTTCAGACTTTTTATCCTACTCAGAAGCTTCTATTTCGACCAATTACAGGCATTAAAATGACTCTAAACTCACTTAATTTAGTTCCAAAAGTGATAATTCACAAGCAATAGTCATTTACAGTCAAAAAATTAAACATTACAAAATTACCATTTCTGACCATCTGGAGACAGATAACTACTTTTTAAAGCCTCAATTTGACCAAAATTGCCATTTTTACAGACTTTTTATCCTACTCAGAAGCTTCTATTTCGACCAATTTCAGGCATTAAAAAGACTCTAAACTCACTTAATTTCGTTCCAAAAGTGATAATTCACAAGCAATAGTCATATACAGTCAAAAATTAAACTTAAAAAAATTACCATTTCTGACCATCTGGAGACAGTTCGACAGGTCATGGGTCATCGTTTTTCATCAGAAAATTAATTTTTTGGACTGTAGAAAAATTGATTCAAAATGGTATTTTGATTGTGCGTCATGTTGAATAACTACTTTTTAAAGCCTCAATGTGACCAAAATTGCCATTTTTACAGACTTTTTCTCCTACTCAGAAGCTTCTATTTTGACCAATTTCAGGCATTAAAATGACTCTAAACTCACTTAATTTAGTTCCAAAAGTGATAGTTCACAAGCAATAGTCATTTACAGTAAAAAAATTAAACATTAAAAAATTACCATTTCTGACCATCTGGAGACAGTTCGACAGGTCACGGTCATCGTTTTTCATCAGAAAATTGATTTTTTGGACTGTAGAAAAATGGATTCAAAATATCATTTGGATTGTGACTCATGTTGAATAACTACTTTTTAAAGCCTCAATGTGACAAAAATTGCCATTTTTACAGACTTTTTCTCCCACTCAGAAGCTTCTATTTCGACCAATTTCAGGCATTAAAATGACTCTAAACTCACTTAATTTAGTTCCAAAAGTGATAATTCACAAGCAATAGTCATTTACAGTCAAAAAATTAAACATTAAAAAATTACCATTTCTGACCATCTGGAGACAGTTCGACAGGTCACGGGTCATCGTTTTTCATCAGAAAATGGATTTTTTGGACTGTGGAAAAATTGTTCCAAAATGTCATTTAGATTGGGCCTCATGTTGGATAACTACTTTTTAAAGCCTCAATGTGACCAAAATTGCCATTTTTACAGACTTTTTCTCCTACTCAGAAGCTTCTATTTCGATCAATTTCAGGCATTAAAATGACTCTAAACTCACTTAATTTAGTTCCAAAAGTGATAATTCACAAGCAATAGTCATTTACAGTCGAAAAATGAAACATTAAAAAATTACCATTTCTGACCATCTGGAGACAGTTCGACAGGTCACAGGTCATCGTTTTTCCTCAGAAAATTGATTTTTTAGACTGTAGAAAAATTGATTCAAAATGTCATTTGGATTGTGCCTCATGTTGAATAACTACTTTTTAAAGCCTCAATGTGACCAAAATTGCCATTTTTACAGACTTTTTCTCCTACTCAGAAGCTTCTATTTCGATCAATTTCAGGCATTAAAATGACTCTAAACTCACTTAATTTAGTTCCAAAAGTGATAATTCACAAGCAATAGTCATTTACAGTCAAAAAATTAAACATTAAAAAATTACCATTTCTGACCATCTGGAGACGGTTCGACAAGTCACGGGTCATCGTTTTTCATCAGAAAATTGATTTTTCGGACTGTAGAAAATTGATTCAAAATGTCATTTGGATTGTGCCTCATGTTGAATAACTACTTTTTAAAGCCTCAATGTGACCAAAATTGCCATTTTTTCAGACTTTTTCTCCTACTCAGAAGCTTCTATTTCGACCAATTTCAGGCATCAAAATGACTCTAAACTCACTTAATTTAGTTCCAAAAGTGATAATTCACAAGCAATAGTCATTTACAGTCAAAAAATTAAACTTAAAAAAATTACCATTTCTGACCATCTGGAGACAGTTCGACAGGTCATGGGTCATCGTTTTTCATCAGAAAATTGATTTTTTGGACTATAGAAAAATTGATTCAAAATATCGTTTGGATTGTGCCTCATGTTGAATAACTACTTTTAAAGCCTCAATGTGACCAAAATTGCCATTGTTTCAGACTTTTTATCCTACTCAGAAGCTTCTATTTCGACCAATTTCAGGCATTAAAATGACTCTAAACTCACTTAATTTAGTTCCAAAAGTGATAATTCACAAGCAATAGTCATTTGCAGTAAAAAAATTAAACATTAAAAAATTACCATTTCTGACCATCTGGAGACAGTTCGACAGGTCATGGGTCATCATTTTTCATCAGAAAATTGATTTTTTGGACTGTAGAAAAATTGATTCAAAATGTCATTTGGATTGTGCCTCATGTTGAATAACTACTTTTTAAAGCCTCAATGTGACCAAAATTGCCATTTTTACAGACTTTTTCTCCTACTCAGAAGCTTCTATTTTGACCAATTTCAGGCATTAAAATGACTCTAAACTCACTTAATTTAGTTCCAAAAGTGATAATTCACAAGCAATAGTCATTTACAGTCAAAAAATTAAACATTAAAAAATTACCATTTCTGACCATCTGGAGAGAATTTCGACAGGTCACGGGTCATCGTTTTTCATCAGAAAATTGATTTTTCGGACTGTAGAAAAATTGATTCAAAATGGTATTTTGATTGTGCATCATGTTGAATAACTACTTTTTAAAGCCTCAATGTGACCAAAATTGCAATTTTTACAGACTTTTTCTCCTACTCAGAAGCTTCTATTTTGACCAATTTCAGGCATTAAAATGACTCTAAACTCACTTAATTTAGTTCCAAAAGTGATAGTTCACAAGCAATAGTCATTTACAGTCAAAAAATTAAACATTTAAAAAATTACCATTTCTGACCATCTGGAGACAGTTCGACAGGTCACGGGTCATCGTTTTTCATCAGAAAATTGATTTTTTGGACTGTAGAAAAATTGATTCAAAATATCATTTGGATTGTGCCTCATGTTGAATAACTACTTTTTAAAGCCTCAATGTGACCAAAATTTCCATTTTTACAGACTTTTTCTCCCACTCAGAAGCTTCTATTTCGACCAATTTCAGGCATTAAAATGACTCTAAACTCACTTAATTTAGTTCCAAAAGTGATAATTCACAAGCAATAGTCATTTACAGTCAAAAAATTAAACATTAAAAAATTACCATTTCTGACCATCTGGAGACAGATAACTACTTTTTAAAGCCTCAATTTGACCAAAATTGCCATTTTTACAGACTTTTTATCCTACTCAGAAGCTTCTATTTCAACCAATTTCAGGCATTAAAAAGACTCTAAAAACACTTAATTTAGTTCCAAAAGTGATAATTCACAAGCAATAGTCATTTACAGTCAAAAAATTAAACATTAAAACATTATCATTTCTGACCATCTGGAGACAGTTCGACAGGTCACGGGTCATCGTTTTTCATCAGAAAATTGATTTTTTGCACTGTAGAAAAATTGATTCAAAATATCATTTGGATTGTGCCTCATGTTGAATAACTACTTTTAATAGTCTCAATGTGACCAAAATTGCAATTTTTTCAGACTTTTTATCCTACTCAGAAGCTTCTATTTCGACCAATTTCAGGCATTAAAATGACTCTAAACTCACCTAATTTAGTTCCAAAAGTGATAAAACACAAGCAATGGTCATTTACAGTCAAAAAATTAAACATTAAAAAATTACCATTTCTGACCATCTGGAGACAGTTCGACAGGTCACGGGTCATCGTTTTTCATCAGAAAATTGATTTTTCGGACTGTAGAAAAATTGATTCAAAATGGTATTTTGATTGTGCGTCATGTTGAATAATTACTTTTTAAAGCCTCAATGTGACCAAAATTACCATTTTTACAGACTTTTTCCCCTGCTCCGAAGCTTCTATTTCGACCAATTTCAGGCATTAAAATGACTCTAAACTCACTTAATTTAGTTCAAAGTGATAATTCACAAGCAATAGTCATTTACAGTCAAAAATTAACATTTAAAAAATTACATTTCTGACCATCTGGAGACAGTTCGACAGGTCACGGGTCATCGTTTTTCATCAGAAACTGATTTTTTGGACTGTAGAAAAATTGATTCAAATATCATTTGGATTGTGCCTCATGTTGAATAACTACTTTTAAAGCTCAATGTGACCAAAATTTCCATTTTTACAGACTTTTTCTCCCACTCAGAAGCTTCTATTTCGACCAATTTCAGGCATTAAAATGACTCTAAACTCACTTAATTTAGTTCCAAAAGTGATAATTCACAAGCAATAGCATTACAGTCAAAAAATTAAACATTAAAAAATTACCATTTCTGACCATCTGGAGACAGATAACTACTTTTAAAGCCTCAATTTGACCAAAATTGCCATTTTTACAGACTTTTTATCCTACTCAGAAGCTTCTATTTCAACCAATTTCAGGCATTAAAAAGACTCTAAAACTCACTTAATTTAGTTCCAAAAAGTGATAATTCACAAGCATAGTCATTTACAGTCAAAAAATTAAACTTAAAAAAATTACCATTTCCGACCATCTGGAGACAGTTCGACAGGTCACGGGTCATCGTTTTTCTCAGAAAATTGATTTTTTGGACTGTAGAAAAATTGATTCAATATGTCATTTGGATTGTGCCTCATGTTGAATAACTACTTTTTAAATCCTCAAGTGACCAAAATTGCTATTTTTACAGACTATTTATCCTACTCAGAAGCTTCTATTTCAACCAATTACAGGCATTAAAATGACTCTAAACTCACTTAATTTAGTTCCAAAAGTGATAATTCACAAGCAATAGTCATTTACAGTCAAAAAAATAAACATTAAAAAATTACCATTTCTGACCATCTGGAGACAGTTCGACGGGTCACGGGTCATCGTTTTTCATCAGAAAATAGATTTTTTGGACTGTAGAAAAATTGATTCAAAAGGTCATTTGGATTGTGCCTCATGTTGAATAACTACTTTTTAAAGCCTCAATTTGACCAAAATTGCCATTTTTAAAGACTTTTTCTCCTACTCAGAATCTTCTATTATGACCAATTTCAGGCATTAAAATGACTCTAAACTCACTTAATTAGTTCCAAAAGTGATAATTCACAAGCAATAGTCATTTACAGTCAAAAAATTAAACATTAAAAAATTACCATTTCTGACCATCTGGAGACAGTTCGACAGGTCATGGGTAATCGTTTTTCATCAGAAAATTGATTTTTGGACTGTAGAAAAATTGATTCAAAATGTCATTTGGATTGTGCCTCATGTTGAAAACTACTTTTAAAGCCTCAATGTGACCAAAATTGCCATTTTTACAGACTTTTTCTCCACTCAGAAGCTTCTATTTCGACCAATTTCAGGCATTAAAATGACTCTAAACTCACTTAATTTAGTTCCAAAAGTGATAAAACACAAGCAATAGTCATTTACAGTCCAAAAAATTAAACATTAAAAAATTACCATTTCTGACCATCTGGAGACAGTTCGACAGGTCACGGGTCATCGTTTTTTCATCAGAAAATTGATTTTTGGGACTGTAGAAAAATTGATTCAAAATGGTATTTTGATTGTGCGTCATGTTGAATAATTACTTTTTAAGCCTCAATGTGACCAAAATTGCCATTTTTACAGACTTTTTCTCCTGCTCCGAAGCTTCTATTTCGACCAATTTCAGGCATTAAAATGACTCTAAACACACTTAATTTAGTTCCAAAAGTGATAATTCACAAGCAATAGTCATTTACATTCAAAAAATTACACATTAAAAAATTATCATTTCTGACCATCTGGAGACAGTTCGACAAGTCACGGGTCATCGTTTTTCATCCGAAAATTGATTTTTTGGACTGTAGAAAAATTGATTCAAATGTCATTTGGATGGTGCCTCATGTTGAATAACTACTTTTTAAAGCCTCAATTTGACCAAAATTGCCATTTTTAAAGACTTTTTCTCCTACTCAGAATCTTCTATTATGACCAATTTCAGGCATTAAAATGACTCTAAACTCACTTAATTTAGTTCCAAAAGTGATAATTCACAAGCAATAGTCATTACAGTCAAAAAATTAAACATTAAAAAATTATCATTTCTGACCATCTGGAGACAGTTCGACAGGTCACGGGTCATCATTTTTCATCAGAAAATTGATTTTTGTACTGTTGAAAAATTGATTCAAAATATCATTTGGATTGTGCCTCATGTTGAATAACTACTTTTTAAAGCCTCAATGTGACCAAAATTGCCATTTTTTCAGACTTTTTATCCTACTCAGAAGCTTCTATTTCGACCAATTACAGGCATTAAAATGACTCTAAACTCACTTAATTTAGTTCCAAAAGTGATAATTCACAAGCAATAGTCATTTACAGTCAAAAAATTAAACATTAAAAAATTAACATTTCTGACCATCTGGAGACAGTTCGACAGGTCATGGGTCATCGTTTTTCATCAGAAAATAGATTTTTTGGACTGTAGAAAAATTGATTCAAAATGTCATTTGGATTGTGCCTCATGTTGAATAACTACTTTTTAAAGCCTCAATGTGACCAAATTGCCATTTTTACAGACTTTTTCTCCTACTCAGAAGCTTCTATTTTGACCAATTTCAGGCATTAAAATGACTCTAAACTCACTTAATTTAGTTCCAAAAGTGATAATTCACAATCAATAGTCATTTACAGTCAAAAAATTAAACATTAAAAAATTACCATTTTTGACCATCTGGAGACAGTTCGACAGGTCACGGGTCATTGTTTTTCAACAGAAAATTGATTTTTTGGACTGTAGAAAAATTGATTCAAAATATCATTTGGATTGTGCCTCATGTTGAATAACTACTTTTTAAAGCCTCAATGTGACCAAAATTTCCATTTTTACAGACTTTTTCTCCCACTCAGAAGCTTCTATTTCGACCAATTTCAGGCATTAAAATGACTCTAAACTCACTTAATTTAGTTCCAAAAGTGATAATTCACAAGCAATAGTCATTTACAGTCAAAAAATTAAACATTAAAAAATTACCATTTCTGACCATCTGGAGACAGATAACTACTTTTTAAAGCCTCAATTTGACCAAAATTGCCATTTTTACAGACTTTTTATCCTACTCAGAAGCTTCTATTTCAACCAATTTCAGGCATTAAAAAGACTCTAAAAACACTTAATTTAGTTCCAAAAGTGATAATTCACAAGCAATAGTCATTTACAGTCAAAAAATTAAACATTAAAACATTATCATTTCTGACCATCTGGAGACAGTTCGACAGGTCACGGGTCATCGTTTTTCATCAGAAAATTGATTTTTTGCACTGTAGAAAAATTGATTCAAAATATCATTTGGATTGTGCCTCATGTTGAATAACTACTTTTAATAGTCTCAATGTGACCAAAATTGCAATTTTTTCAGACTTTTTATCCTACTCAGAAGCTTCTATTTCGACCAATTTCAGGCATTAAAATGACTCTAAACTCACCTAATTTAGTTCCAAAAGTGATAAAACACAAGCAATGGTCATTTACAGTCAAAAAATTAAACATTAAAAAATTACCATTTCTGACCATCTGGAGACAGTTCGACAGGTCACGGGTCATCGTTTTTCATCAGAAAATTGATTTTTCGGACTGTAGAAAAATTGATTCAAAATGGTATTTTGATTGTGCGTCATGTTGAATAATTACTTTTTAAAGCCTCAATGTGACCAAAATTACCATTTTTACAGACTTTTTCCCCTGCTCCGAAGCTTCTATTTCGACCAATTTCAGGCATTAAAATGACTCTAAACTCACTTAATTTAGTTCCAAAAGTGATAATTCACAAGCAATAGTCATTTACAGTCAAAAAATTAAACATTTAAAAAATTACCATTTCTGACCATCTGGAGACAGTTCGACAGGTCACGGGTCATCGTTTTTCATCAGAAAATTGATTTTTTGGACTGTAGAAAAATTGATTCAAAATATCATTTGGATTGTGCCTCATGTTGAATAACTACTTTTTAAAGCCTCAATGTGACCAAAATTTCCATTTTTACAGACTTTTTCTCCCACTCAGAAGCTTCTATTTCGACCAATTTCAGGCATTAAAATGACTCTAAACTCACTTAATTTAGTTCCAAAAGTGATAATTCACAAGCAATAGTCATTTACAGTCAAAAAATTAAACATTAAAAAATTACCATTTCTGACCATCTGGAGACAGATAACTACTTTTTAAAGCCTCAATTTGACCAAAATTGCCATTTTTACAGACTTTTTATCCTACTCAGAAGCTTCTATTTCAACCAATTTCAGGCATTAAAAAGACTCTAAACTCACTTAATTTAGTTCCAAAAGTGATAATTCACAAGCAATAGTCATTTACAGTCAAAAAATTAAACTTAAAAAAATTACCATTTCCGACCATCTGGAGACAGTTCGACAGGTCACGGGTCATCGTTTTTCATCAGAAAATTGATTTTTTGGACTGTAGAAAAATTGATTCAATATGTCATTTGGATTGTGCCTCATGTTGAATAACTACTTTTTAAATCCTCAAGTGACCAAAATTGCTATTTTTACAGACTATTTATCCTACTCAGAAGCTTCTATTTCAACCAATTACAGGCATTAAAATGACTCTAAACTCACTTAATTTAGTTCCAAAAGTGATAATTCACAAGCAATAGTCATTTACAGTCAAAAAATTAAACATTAAAAAATTACCATTTCTGACCATCTGGAGACAGTTCGACGGGTCACGGGTCATCGTTTTTCATCAGAAAATAGATTTTTTGGACTGTAGAAAAATTGATTCAAAATGTCATTTGGATTGTGCCTCATGTTGAATAACTACTTTTTAAAGCCTCAATTTGACCAAAATTGCCATTTTTAAAGACTTTTTCTCCTACTCAGAATCTTCTATTATGACCAATTTCAGGCATTAAAATGACTCTAAACTCACTTAATTTAGTTCCAAAAGTGATAATTCACAAGCAATAGTCATTTACAGTCAAAAAATTAAACATTAAAAAATTACCATTTCTGACCATCTGGAGACAGTTCGACAGGTCATGGGTAATCGTTTTTCATCAGAAAATTGATTTTTGGACTGTAGAAAAATTGATTCAAAATGTCATTTGGATTGTGCCTCATGTTGAATAACTACTTTTTAAAGCCTCAATGTGACCAAAATTGCCATTTTTACAGACTTTTTCTCCCACTCAGAAGCTTCTATTTCGACCAATTTCAGGCATTAAAATGACTCTAAACTCACTTAATTTAGTTCCAAAAGTGATAAAACACAAGCAATAGTCATTTACAGTCCAAAAAATTAAACATTAAAAAATTACCATTTCTGACCATCTGGAGACAGTTCGACAGGTCACGGGTCATCGTTTTTCATCAGAAAATTGATTTTTTGGACTGTAGAAAAATTGATTCAAAATGGTATTTTGATTGTGCGTCATGTTGAATAATTACTTTTTAAGCCTCAATGTGACCAAAATTGCCATTTTTACAGACTTTTTCTCCTGCTCCGAAGCTTCTATTTCGACCAATTTCAGGCATTAAAATGACTCTAAACACACTTAATTTAGTTCCAAAAGTGATAATTCACAAGCAATAGTCATTTACAGTCAAAAAATTAAACATTAAAAAATTATCATTTCTGACCATCTGGAGAC
The DNA here is from genome assembly GCF_964204655.1 of Triturus cristatus. NCBI lineage: Eukaryota > Metazoa > Chordata > Amphibia > Caudata > Salamandridae > Triturus > Triturus cristatus. Next base: position 824,153,365 of record NC_140591.1, read on the forward strand.
AGTTCGACAAGTCACGGGTCATCGTTTTTCATCCGAAAATTGATTTTTTGGACTGTAGAAAAATTGATTCAAAATGTCATTTGGATTGTGCCTCATGTTGAATAACTACTTTTTAAAGCCTCAATTTGACCAAAATTGCCATTTTTAAAGACTTTTTCTCCTACTCAGAATCTTCTATTATGACCAATTTCAGGCATTAAAATGACTCTAAACTCACTTAATTTAGTTCCAAAAGTGATAATTCACAAGCAATAGTCATTTACAGTCAAAAAATTAAACATTAAAAAATTATCATTTCTGACCATCTGGAGACAGTTCGACAGGTCACGGGTCATCATTTTTCATCAGAAAATTGATTTTTTGTACTGTTGAAAAATTGATTCAAAATATCATTTGGATTGTGCCTCATGTTGAATAACTACTTTTTAAAGCCTCAATGTGACCAAAATTGCCATTTTTTCAGACTTTTTATCCTACTCAGAAGCTTCTATTTCGACCAATTACAGGCATTAAAATGACTCTAAACTCACTTAATTTAGTTCCAAAAGTGATAATTCACAAGCAATAGTCATTTACAGTCAAAAAATTAAACATTAAAAAATTACCATTTCTGACCATCTGGAGACAGTTCGACAGGTCATGGGTCATCGTTTTTCATCAGAAAATAGATTTTTTGGACTGTAGAAAAATTGATTCAAAATGTCATTTGGATTGTGCCTCATGTTGAATAACTACTTTTTAAAGCCTCAATGTGACCAAAATTGCCATTTTTACAGACTTTTTCTCCTACTCAGAAGCTTCTATTTTGACCAATTTCAGGCATTAAAATGACTCTAAACTCACTTAATTTAGTTCCAAAAGTGATAATTCACAATCAATAGTCATTTACAGTCAAAAAATTAAACATTAAAAAATTACCATTTTTGACCATCTGGAGACAGTTCGACAGGTCACGGGTCATTGTTTTTCAACAGAAAATTGATTTTTTGGACTGTAGAAAAATTGATTCAAAATATCATTTGGATTGTGCCTCATGTTGAATAACTACTTTTTAAAGCCTCAATGTGACCAAAATTTCCATTTTTACAGACTTTTTCTCCCACTCAGAAGCTTCTATTTCGACCAATTTCAGGCATTAAAATGACTCTAAACTCACTTAATTTAGTTCCAAAAGTGATAATTCACAAGCAATAGTCATTTACAGTCAAAAAATTAAACATTAAAAAATTACCATTTCTGACCATCTGGAGACAGATAACTACTTTTTAAAGCCTCAATTTGACCAAAATTGCCATTTTTACAGACTTTTTATCCTACTCAGAAGCTTCTATTTCAACCAATTTCAGGCATTAAAAAGACTCTAAACTCACTTAATTTAGTTCCAAAAGTGATAATTCACAAGCAATAGTCATTTACAGTCAAAAAATTAAGCTTAAAAAAATTACCATTTCCGACCATCTGGAGACAGTTCGACAGGTCACGGGTCATCGTTTTTCATCAGAAAATTGATTTTTTGGACTGTAGAAAAATTGATTCAATATGTCATTTGGATTGTGCCTCATGTTGAATAACTACTTTTTAAATCCTCAAGTGACCAAAATTGCTATTTTTACAGACTATTTATCCTACTCAGAAGCTTCTATTTCAACCAATTACAGGCATTAAAATGACTCTAAACTCACTTAATTTAGTTCCAAAAGTGATAATTCACAAGCAATAGTCATTTACAGTCAAAAAATTAAACATTAAAAAATTACCATTTCTGACCATCTGGAGACAGTTCGACGGGTCACGGGTCATCGTTTTTCATCAGAAAATAGATTTTTTGGACTGTAGAAAAATTGATTCAAAATGTCATTTGGATTGAGCCTCATGTTGAATAACTACTTTTTAAAGCCTCAATTTGACCAAAATTGCCATTTTTAAAGACTTTTTCTCCTACTCAGAATCTTCTATTATGACCAATTTCAGGCATTAAAATGACTCTAAACTCACTTAATTTAGTTCCAAAAGTGATAATTCACAAGCAATAGTCATTTACAGTCAAAAAATTAAACATTAAAAAATTACCATTTCTGACCATCTGGAGACAGTTCGACAGGTCATGGGTAATCGTTTTTCATCAGAAAATTGATTTTTGGACTGTAGAAAAATTGATTCAAAATGTCATTTGGATTGTGCCTCATGTTGAATAACTACTTTTTAAAGCCTCAATGTGACCAAAATTGCCATTTTTACAGACTTTTTCTCCCACTCAGAAGCTTCTATTTCGACCAATTTCAGGCATTAAAATGACTCTAAACTCACTTAATTTAGTTCCAAAAGTGATAAAACACAAGCAATAGTCATTTACAGTCCAAAAAATTAAACATTAAAAAATTACCATTTCTGACCATCTGGAGACAGTTCGACAGGTCACGGGTCATCGTTTTTCATCAGAAAATTGATTTTTTGGACTGTAGAAAAATTGATTCAAAATGGTATTTTGATTGTGCGTCATGTTGAATAACTACTTTTTAAATCCTCAAGTGACCAAAATTGCCATTTTTACAGACTTTTTCTCCTGCTCCGAAGCTTCTATTTCGACCAATTTCAGGCATTAAAATGACTCTAAACACACTTAATTTAGTTCCAAAAGTGATAATTCACAAGCAATAGTCATTTACAGTCAAAAAATTAAACATTAAAAAATTATCATTTCTGACCATCTGGAGACAGTTCGACAAGTCACGGGTCATCGTTTTTCATCCGAAAATTGATTTTTTGGACTGTAGAAAAATTGATTCAAAATGTCATTTGGATTGTGCCTCATGTTGAATAACTACTTTTTAAAGCCTCAATTTGACCAAAATTGCCATTTTTAAAGACTTTTTCTCCTACTCAGAATCTTCTATTATGACCAATTTCAGGCATTAAAATGACTCTAAACTCACTTAATTTAGTTCCAAAAGTGATAATTCACAAGCAATAGTCATTTACAGTCAAAAAATTAAACATTAAAAAATTATCATTTCTGACCATCTGGAGACAGTTCGACAGGTCACGGGTCATCATTTTTCATCAGAAAATTGATTTTTTGTACTGTTGAAAAATTGATTCAAAATATCATTTGGATTGTGCCTCATGTTGAATAACTACTTTTTAAAGCCTCAATGTGACCAAAATTGCCATTTTTTCAGACTTTTTATCCTACTCAGAAGCTTCTATTTCGACCAATTACAGGCATTAAAATGACTCTAAACTCACTTAATTTAGTTCCAAAAGTGATAATTCACAAGCAATAGTCATTTACAGTCAAAAAATTAAACATTAAAAAATTACCATTTCTGACCATCTGGAGACAGTTCGACAGGTCATGGGTCATCGTTTTTCATCAGAAAATAGATTTTTTGGACTGTAGAAAAATTGATTCAAAATGTCATTTGGATTGTGCCTCATGTTGAATAACTACTTTTTAAAGCCTCAATGTGACCAAAATTGCCATTTTTACAGACTTTTTCTCCTACTCAGAAGCTTCTATTTTGACCAATTTCAGGCATTAAAATGACTCTAAACTCACTTAATTTAGTTCCAAAAGTGATAATTCACAATCAATAGTCATTTACAGTCAAAAAATTAAACATTAAAAAATTACCATTTTTGACCATCTGGAGACAGTTCGACAGGTCACGGGTCATTGTTTTTCATCAGAAAATTGATTTTTTGGACTGTAGAAAAATTGATTCAAAATATCATTTGGATTGTGCCTCATGTTGAATAACTACTTTTTAAAGCCTCAATGTGACCAAAATTTCCATTTTTACAGACTTTTTCTCCCACTCAGAAGCTTCTATTTCGACCAATTTCAGGCATTAAAATGACTCTAAACTCACTTAATTTAGTTCCAAAAGTGATAATTCACAAGCAATAGTCATTTACAGTCAAAAAATTAAACATTAAAAAATTACCATTTCTGACCATCTGGAGACAGATAACTACTTTTTAAAGCCTCAATTTGACCAAAATTGCCATTTTTACAGACTTTTTATCCTACTCAGAAGCTTCTATTTCAACCAATTTCAGGCATTAAAAAGACTCTAAACTCACTTAATTTAGTTCCAAAAGTGATAATTCACAAGCAATAGTCATTTACAGTCAAAAAATTAAGCTTAAAAAAATTACCATTTCCGACCATCTGGAGACAGTTCGACAGGTCACGGGTCATCGTTTTTCATCAGAAAATTGATTTTTTGGACTGTAGAAAAATTGATTCAATATGTCATTTGGATTGTGCCTCATGTTGAATAACTACTTTTTAAATCCTCAAGTGACCAAAATTGCTATTTTTACAGACTATTTATCCTACTCAGAAGCTTCTATTTCAACCAATTACAGGCATTAAAATGACTCTAAACTCACTTAATTTAGTTCCAAAAGTGATAATTCACAAGCAATAGTCATTTACAGTCAAAAAATTAAACATTAAAAAATTACCATTTCTGACCATCTGGAGACAGTTCGACGGGTCACGGGTCATCGTTTTTCATCAGAAAATAGATTTTTTGGACTGTAGAAAAATTGATTCAAAATGTCATTTGGATTGTGCCTCATGTTGAATAACTACTTTTTAAAGCCTCAATTTGACCAAAATTGCCATTTTTAAAGACTTTTTCTCCTACTCAGAATCTTCTATTATGACCAATTTCAGGCATTAAAATGACTCTAAACTCACTTAATTTAGTTCCAAAAGTGATAATTCACAAGCAATAGTCATTTACAGTCAAAAAATTAAACATTAAAAAATTACCATTTCTGACCATCTGGAGACAGTTCGACAGGTCATGGGTAATCGTTTTTCATCAGAAAATTGATTTTTGGACTGTAGAAAAATTGATTCAAAATGTCATTTGGATTGTGCCTCATGTTGAATAACTACTTTTTAAAGCCTCAATGTGACCAAAATTGCCATTTTTACAGACTTTTTCTCCCACTCAGAAGCTTCTATTTCGACCAATTTCAGGCATTAAAATGACTCTAAACTCACTTAATTTAGTTCCAAAAGTGATAAAACACAAGCAATAGTCATTTACAGTCCAAAAAATTAAACATTAAAAAATTACCATTTCTGACCATCTGGAGACAGTTCGACAGGTCACGGGTCATCGTTTTTCATCAGAAAATTGATTTTTTGGACTGTAGAAAAATTGATTCAAAATGGTATTTTGATTGTGCGTCATGTTGAATAATTACTTTTTAAGCCTCAATGTGACCAAAATTGCTATTTTTACAGACTTTTTCTCCTGCTCCGAAGCTTCTATTTCGACCAATTTCAGGCATTAAAATGACTCTAAACACACTTAATTTAGTTCCAAAAGTGATAATTCACAAGCAATAGTCATTTACAGTCAAAAAATTAAACATTAAAAAATTATCATTTCTGACCATCTGGAGACAGTTCGACAAGTCACGGGTCATCGTTTTTCATCCGAAAATTGATTTTTTGGACTGTAGAAAAATTGATTCAAAATGTCATTTGGATTGTGCCTCATGTTGAATAACTACTTTTTAAAGCCTCAATTTGACCAAAATTGCCATTTTTAAAGACTTTTTCTCCTACTCAGAATCTTCTATTATGACCAATTTCAGGCATTAAAATGACTCTAAACTCACTTAATTTAGTTCCAAAAGTGATAATTCACAAGCAATAGTCATTTACAGTCAAAAAATTAAACATTAAAAAATTATCATTTCTGACCATCTGGAGACAGTTCGACAGGTCACGGGTCATCATTTTTCATCAGAAAATTGATTTTTTGTACTGTAGAAAAATTGATTCAAAATATCATTTGGATTGTGCCTCATGTTGAATAACTACTTTTTAAAGCCTCAATGTGACCAAAATTGCCATTTTTTCAGACTTTTTATCCTACTCAGAAGCTTCTATTTCGACCAATTACAGGCATTAAAATGACTCTAAACTCACTTAATTTAGTTCCAAAAGTGATAATTCACAAGCAATAGTCATTTACAGTCAAAAAATTAAACATTAAAAAATTACCATTTCTGACCATCTGGAGACAGTTCGACAGGTCACGGGTCATCGTTTTTCATCAGAAAATTGATTTTTCGGACTGTAGAAAAATTGATTCAAAATGGTATTTTGATTGTGCGTCATGTTGAATAATTACTTTTTAAAGCCTCAATGTGACCAAAATTACCATTTTTACAGACTTTTTCCCCTGCTCCGAAGCTTCTATTTCGACCAATTTCAGGCATTAAAATGACTCTAAACTCACTTAATTTAGTTCCAAAAGTGATAATTCACAAGCAATAGTCATTTACAGTCAAAAAATTAAACATTTAAAAAATTACCATTTCTGACCATCTGGAGACAGTTCGACAGGTCACGGGTCATCGTTTTTCATCAGAAAATTGATTTTTTGGACTGTAGAAAAATTGATTCAAAATATCATTTGGATTGTGCCTCATGTTGAATAACTACTTTTTAAAGCCTCAATGTGACCAAAATTTCCATTTTTACAGACTTTTTCTCCCACTCAGAAGCTTCTATTTCGACCAATTTCAGGCATTAAAATGACTCTAAACTCACTTAATTTAGTTCCAAAAGTGATAATTCACAAGCAATAGTCATTTACAGTCAAAAAATTAAACATTAAAAAATTACCATTTCTGACCATCTGGAGACAGATAACTACTTTTTAAAGCCTCAATTTGACCAAAATTGCCATTTTTACAGACTTTTTATCCTACTCAGAAGCTTCTATTTCAACCAATTTCAGGCATTAAAAAGACTCTAAACTCACTTAATTTAGTTCCAAAAGTGATAATTCACAAGCAATAGTCATTTACAGTCAAAAAATTAAACTTAAAAAAATTACCATTTCCGACCATCTGGAGACAGTTCGACAGGTCACGGGTCATCGTTTTTCATCAGAAAATTGATTTTTTGGACTGTAGAAAAATTGATTCAATATGTCATTTGGATTGTGCCTCATGTTGAATAACTACTTTTTAAATCCTCAAGTGACCAAAATTGCTATTTTTACAGACTATTTATCCTACTCAGAAGCTTCTATTTCAACCAATTACAGGCATTAAAATGACTCTAAACTCACTTAATTTAGTTCCAAAAGTGATAATTCACAAGCAATAGTCATTTACAGTCAAAAAATTAAACATTAAAAAATTACCATTTCTGACCATCTGGAGACAGTTCGACGGGTCACGGGTCATCGTTTTTCATCAGAAAATAGATTTTTTGGACTGTAGAAAAATTGATTCAAAATGTCATTTGGATTGTGCCTCATGTTGATTAACTACTTTTTAAAGCCTCAATTTGACCAAAATTGCCATTTTTAAAGACTTTTTCTCCTACTCAGAATCTTCTATTATGACCAATTTCAGGCATTAAAATGACTCTAAACTCACTTAATTTAGTTCCAAAAGTGATAATTCACAAGCAATAGTCATTTACAGTCAAAAAATTAAACATTAAAAAATTACCATTTCTGACCATCTGGAGACAGTTCGACAGGTCATGGGTAATCGTTTTTCATCAGAAAATTGATTTTTGGACTGTAGAAAAATTGATTCAAAATGTCATTTGGATTGTGCCTCATGTTGAATAACTACTTTTTAAAGCCTCAATGTGACCAAAATTGCCATTTTTACAGACTTTTTCTCCCACTCAGAAGCTTCTATTTCGACCAATTTCAGGCATTAAAATGACTCTAAACTCACTTAATTTAGTTCCAAAAGTGATAAAACACAAGCAATAGTCATTTACAGTCCAAAAAATTAAACATTAAAAAATGACCATTTCTGACCATCTGGAGACAGTTCGACAGGTCACGGGTCATCGTTTTTCATCAGAAAATTGATTTTTTGGACTGTAGAAAAATTGATTCAAAATGGTATTTTGATTGTGCGTCATGTTGAATAATTACTTTTTAAGCCTCAATGTGACCAAAATTGCCATTTTTACAGACTTTTTCTCCTGCTCCGAAGCTTCTATTTCGACCAATTTCAGGCATTAAAATGACTCTAAACACACTTAATTTAGTTCCAAAAGTGATAATTCACAAGCAATAGTCATTTACAGTCAAAAAATTAAACATTAAAAAATTATCATTTCTGACCATCTGGAGACAGTTCGACAAGTCACGGGTCATCGTTTTTCATCCGAAAATTGATTTTTTGGACTGTAGAAAAATTGATTCAAAATGTCATTTGGATTGTGCCTCATGTTGAATAACTACTTTTTAAAGCCTCAATTTGACCAAAATTGAAATTTTTAAAGACTTTTTCTCCTACTCAGAATCTTCTATTATGACCAATTTCAGGCATTAAAATGACTCTAAACTCACTTAATTTAGTTCCAAAAGTGATAATTCACAAGCAATAGTCATTTACAGTCAAAAAATTAAACATTAAAAAATTATCATTTCTGACCATCTGGAGACAGTTCGACAGGTCACGGGTCATCATTTTTCATCAGAAAATTGATTTTTTGTACTGTTGAAAAATTGATTCAAAATATCATTTGGATTGTGCCTCATGTTGAATAACTACTTTTTAAAGCCTCAATGTGACCAAAATTGCCATTTTTTCAGACTTTTTATCCTACTCAGAAGCTTCTATTTCGACCAATTACAGGCATTAAAATGACTCTAAACTCACTTAATTTAGTTCCAAAAGTGATAATTCACAAGCAATAGTCATTTACAGTCAAAAAATTAAACATTAAAAAATTACCATTTCTGACCATCTGGAGACAGTTCGACAGGTCATGGGTCATCGTTTTTCATCAGAAAATAGATTTTTTGGACTGTAGAAAAATTGATTCAAAATGTCATTTGGATTGTGCCTCATGTTGAATAACTACTTTTTAAAGCCTCAATGTGACCAAAATTGCCATTTTTACAGACTTTTTCTCCTACTCAGAAGCTTCTATTTTGACCAATTTCAGGCATTAAAATGACTCTAAACTCACTTAATTTAGTTCCAAAAGTGATAATTCACAATCAATAGTCATTTACAGTCAAAAAATTAAACATTAAAAAATTACCATTTCTGACCATCTGGAGACAGTTCGACAGGTCACGGGTCATTGTTTTTCATCAGAAAATTGATTTTTTGGACTGTAGAAAAATTGATTCAAAATATCATTTGGATTGTGCCTCATGTTGAATAACTACTTTTTAAAGCCTCAATGTGACCAAAATTTCCATTTTTACAGACTTTTTCTCCCACTCAGAAGCTTCTATTTCGACCAATTTCAGGCATTAAAATGACTCTAAACTCACTTAATTTAGTTCCAAAAGTGATAATTCACAAGCAATAGTCATTTACAGTCAAAAAATTAAACATTAAAAAATTACCATTTCTGACCATCTGGAGACAGATAACTACTTTTTAAAGCCTCAATTTGACCAAAATTGCCATTTTTACAGACTTTTTATCCTACTCAGAAACTTCTATTTCAACCAATTTCAGGCATTAAAAAGACTCTAAACTCACTTAATTTAGTTCCAAAAGTGATAATTCACAAGCAATAGTCATTTACAGTCAAAAAATTAAGCTTAAAAAAATTACCATTTCCGACCATCTGGAGACAGTTCGACAGGTCACGGGTCATCGTTTTTCATCAGAAAATTGATTTTTTGGACTGTAGAAAAATTGATTCAATATGTCATTTGGATTGTGCCTCATGTTGAATAACTACTTTTTAAATCCTCAAGTGACCAAAATTGCTATTTTTACAGACTATTTATCCTACTCAGAAGCTTCTATTTCAACCAATTACAGGCATTAAAATGACTCTAAACTCACTTAATTTAGTTCCAAAAGTGATAATTCACAAGCAATAGTCATTCACAGTCAAAAAATTAAACATTAAAAAATTACCATTTCTGACCATCTGGAGACAGTTCGACGGGTCACGGGTCATCGTTTTTCATCAGAAAATAGATTTTTTGGACTGTAGAAAAATTGATTCAAAATGTCATTTGGATTGTGCCTCATGTTGAATAACTACTTTTTAAAGCCTCAATTTGACCAAAATTGCCATTTTTAAAGACTTTTTCTCCTACTCAGAATCTTCTATTATGACCAATTTCAGGCATTAAAATGACTCTAAACTCACTTAATTTAGTTCCAAAAGTGATAATTCACAAGCAATAGTCATTTACAGTCAAAAAATTAAACATTAAAAAATTACCATTTCTGACCATCTGGAGACAGTTCGACAGGTCATGGGTAATCGTTTTTCATCAGAAAATTGATTTTTGGACTGTAGAAAAATTGATTCAAAATGTCATTTGGATTGTGCCTCATGTTGAATAACTACTTTTTAAAGCCTCAATGTGACCAAAATTGCCATTTTTACAGACTTTTTCTCCCACTCAGAAGCTTCTATTTCGACCAATTTCAGGCATTAAAATGACTCTAAACTCACTTAATTTAGTTCCAAAAGTGATAAAACACAAGCAATAGTCATTTACAGTCCAAAAAATTAAACATTAAAAAATTACCATTTCTGACCATCTGGAGACAGTTCGACAGGTCACGGGTCATCGTTTTTCATCAGAAAATTGATTTTTTGGACTGTAGAAAAATTGATTCAAAATGGTATTTTGATTGTGCGTCATGTTGAATAATTACTTTTTAAGCCTCAATGTGACCAAAATTGCCATTTTTACAGACTTTTTCTCCTGCTCCGAAGCTTCTATTTCGACCAATTTCAGGCATTAAAATGACTCTAAACACACTTAATTTAGTTCCAAAAGTGATAATTCACAAGCAATAGTCATTTACAGTCAAAAAATTAAACATTAAAAAATTATCATTTCTGACCATCTGGAGACAGTTCGACAAGTCACGGGTCATCGTTTTTCATCCGAAAATTGATTTTTTGGACTGTAGAAAAATTGATTCAAAATGTCATTTGGATTGTGCCTCATGTTGAATAACTACTTTTTAAAGCCTCAATTTGACCAAAATTGCCATTTTTAAAGACTTTTTCTCCTACTCAGAATCTTCTATTATGACCAATTTCAGGCATTAAAATGACTCTAAACTCACTTAATTTAGTTCCAAAAGTGATAATTCACAAGCAATAGTCATTTACAGTCAAAAAATTAAACATTAAAAAATTATCATTTCTGACCATCTGGAGACAGTTCGACAGGTCTCGGGTCATCATTTTTCATCAGAAAATTGATTTTTTGTACTGTTGAAAAATTGATTCAAAATATCATTTGGATTGTGCCTCATGTTGAATAACTACTTTTTAAAGCCTCAATGTGACCAAAATTGCCATTTTTTCAGACTTTTTATCCTACTCAGAAGCTTCTATTTCGACCAATTACAGGCATTAAAATGACTCTAAACTCACTTAATTTAGTTCCAAAAGTGATAATTCACAAGCAATAGTCATTTACAGTCAAAAAATTAAACATTAAAAAATTACCATTTCTGACCATCTGGAGACAGTTCGACAGGTCATGGGTCATCGTTTTTCATCAGAAAATAGATTTTTTGGACTGTAGAAAAATTGATTCCAATTGTCATTTGGATTGTGCCTCATGTTGAATAACTACTTTTTAAAGCCTCAATGTGACCAAAATTGCCATTTTTACAGACTTTTTCTCCTACTCAGAAGCTTCTATTTTGACCAATTTCAGGCATTAAAATGACTCTAAACTCACTTAATTTAGTTCCAAAAGTGATAATTCACAATCAATAGTCATTTACAGTCAAAAAATTAAACATTAAAAAATTACCATTTCTGACCATCTGGAGACAGTTCGACAGGTCACGGGTCATTGTTTTTCATCAGAAAATTGATTTTTTGGACTGTAGAAAAATTGATTCAAAATATCATTTGGATTGTGCCTCATGTTGAATAACTACTTTTTAAAGCCTCAATGTGACCAAAATTTCCATTTTTACAGACTTTTTCTCCCACTCAGAAGCTTCTATTTCGACCAATTTCAGGCATTAAAATGACTCTAAACTCACTTAATTTAGTTCCAAAAGTGATAATTCACAAGCAATAGTCATTTACAGTCAAAAAATTAAACATTAAAAAATTACCATTTCTGACCATCTGGAGACAGATAACTACTTTTTAAAGCCTCAATTTGACCAAAATTGCCATTTTTACAGACTTTTTATCCTACTCAGAAGCTTCTATTTCAACCAATTTCAGGCATTAAAAAGACTCTAAACTCACTTAATTTAGTTCCAAAAGTGATAATTCACAAGCAATAGTCATTTACAGTCAAAAAATTAAGCTTAAAAAAATTACCATTTCCGACCATCTGGAGACAGTTCGACAGGTCACGGGTCATCGTTTTTCATCAGAAAATTGATTTTTTGGACTGTAGAAAAATTGATTCAATATGTCATTTGGATTGTGCCTCATGTTGAATAACTACTTTTTAAATCCTCAAGTGACCAAAATTGCTATTTTTACAGACTATTTATCCTACTCAGAAGCTTCTATTTCAACCAATTACAGGCATTAAAATGACTCTAAACTCACTTAATTTAGTTCCAAAAGTGATAATTCACAAGCAATAGTCATTTACAGTCAAAAAATTAAACATTAAAAAATTACCATTTCTGACCATCTGGAGACAGTTCGACGGGTCACGGGTCATCGTTTTTCATCAGAAAATAGATTTTTTGGACTGTAGAAAAATTGATTCAAAATGTCATTTGGATTGTGCCTCATGTTGAATAACTACTTTTTAAAGCCTCAATTTGACCAAAATTGCCATTTTTAAAGACTTTTTCTCCTACTCAGAATCTTCTATTATGACCAATTTCAGGCATTAAAATGACTCTAAACTCACTTAATTTAGTTCCAAAAGTGATAATTCACAAGCAATAGTCATTTACAGTCAAAAAATTAAACATTAAAAAATTACCATTTCTGACCATCTGGAGACAGTTCGACAGGTCATGGGTAATCGTTTTTCATCAGAAAATTGATTTTTGGACTGTAGAAAAATTGATTCAAAATGTCATTTGGATTGTGCCTCATGTTGAATAACTACTTTTTAAAGCCTCAATGTGACCAAAATTGCCATTTTTACAGACTTTTTCTCCCACTCAGAAGCTTCTATTTCGACCAATTTCAGGCATTAAAATGACTCTAAACTCACTTAATTTAGTTCCAAAAGTGATAAAACACAAGCAATAGTCATTTACAGTCCAAAAAATTAAACATTAAAAAATTACCATTTCTGACCATCTGGAGACAGTTCGACAGGTCACGGGTCATCGTTTTTCATCAGAAAATTGATTTTTTGGACTGTAGAAAAATTGATTCAAAATGGTATTTTGATTGTGCGTCATGTTGAATAATTACTTTTTAAGCCTCAATGTGACCAAAATTGCTATTTTTACAGACTTTTTCTCCTGCTCCGAAGCTTCTATTTCGACCAATTTCAGGCATTAAAATGACTCTAAACACACTTAATTTAGTTCCAAAAGTGATAATTCACAAGCAATAGTCATTTACAGTCAAAAAATTAAACATTAAAAAATTATCATTTCTGACCATCTGGAGACAGTTCGACAAGTCACGGGTCATCGTTTTTCATCCGAAAATTGATTTTTTGGACTGTAGAAAAATTGATTCAAAATGTCATTTGGATTGTGCCTCATGTTGAATAACTACTTTTTAAAGCCTCAATTTGACCAAAATTGCCATTTTTAAAGACTTTTTCTCCTACTCAGAATCTTCTATTATGACCAATTTCAGGCATTAAAATGACTCTAAACTCACTTAATTTAGTTCCAAAAGTGATAATTCACAAGCAATAGTCATTTACAGTCAAAAAATTAAACATTAAAAAATTACCATTTCTGACCATCTGGAGACAGTTCGACAGGTCATGGGTCATCGTTTTTCATCAGAAAATAGATTTTTTGGACTGTAGAAAAATTGATTCAAAATGTCATTTGGATTGTGCCTCATGTTGAATAACTACTTTTTAAAGCCTCAATGTGACCAAAATTGCCATTTTTACAGACTTTTTCTCCTACTCAGAAGCTTCTATTTCGACCAATTTCAGGCATTAAAATGACTCTAAACTCACCTAATTTAGTTCCAAAAGTGATAAAACACAAGCAATGGTCATTTACAGTCAAAAAATTAAACATTAAAAAATTACCATTTCTGACCATCTGGAGACAGTTCGACAGGTCACGGGTCATCGTTTTTCATCAGAAAATTGATTTTTCGGACTGTAGAAAAATTGATTCAAAATGGTATTTTGATTGTGCGTCATGTTGAATAATTACTTTTTAAAGCCTCAATGTGACCAAAATTACCATTTTTACAGACTTTTTCCCCTGCTCCGAAGCTTCTATTTCGACCAATTTCAGGCATTAAAATGACTCTAAACTCACTTAATTTAGTTCCAAAAGTGATAATTCACAAGCAATAGTCATTTACAGTCAAAAAATTAAACATTTAAAAAATTACCATTTCTGACCATCTGGAGACAGTTCGACAGGTCACGGGTCATCGTTTTTCATCAGAAAATTGATTTTTTGGACTGTAGAAAAATTGATTCAAAATATCATTTGGATTGTGCCTCATGTTGAATAACTACTTTTTAAAGCCTCAATGTGACCAAAATTTCCATTTTTACAGACTTTTTCTCCCACTCAGAAGCTTCTATTTCGACCAATTTCAGGCATTAAAATGACTCTAAACTCACTTAATTTAGTTCCAAAAGTGATAATTCACAAGCAATAGTCATTTACAGTCAAAAAATTAAACATTAAAAAATTACCATTTCTGACCATCTGGAGACAGATAACTACTTTTTAAAGCCTCAATTTGACCAAAATTGCCATTTTTACAGACTTTTTATCCTACTCAGAAGCTTCTATTTCAACCAATTTCAGGCATTAAAAAGACTCTAAACTCACTTAATTTAGTTCCAAAAGTGATAATTCACAAGCAATAGTCATTTACAGTCAAAAAATTAAACTTAAAAAAATTACCATTTCCGACCATCTGGAGACAGTTCGACAGGTCACGGGTCATCGTTTTTCATCAGAAAATTGATTTTTTGGACTGTAGAAAAATTGATTCAATATGTCATTTGGATTGTGCCTCATGTTGAATAACTACTTTTTAAATCCTCAAGTGACCAAAATTGCTATTTTTACAGACTATTTATCCTACTCAGAAGCTTCTATTTCAACCAATTACAGGCATTAAAATGACTCTAAACTCACTTAATTTAGTTCCAAAAGTGATAATTCACAAGCAATAGTCATTTACAGTCAAAAAATTAAACATTAAAAAATTACCATTTCTGACCATCTGGAGACAGTTCGACGGGTCACGGGTCATCGTTTTTCATCAGAAAATAGATTTTTTGGACTGTAGAAAAATTGATTCAAAATGTCATTTGGATTGTGCCTCATGTTGATTAACTACTTTTTAAAGCCTCAATTTGACCAAAATTGGCATTTTTAAAGACTTTTTCTCCTACTCAGAATCTTCTATTATGACCAATTTCAGGCATTAAAATGACTCTAAACTCACTTAATTTAGTTCCAAAAGTGATAATTCACAAGCAATAGTCATTTACAGTCAAAAAATTAAACATTAAAAAATTACCATTTCTGACCATCTGGAGACAGTTCGACAGGTCATGGGTAATCGTTTTTCATCAGAAAATTGATTTTTGGACTGTAGAAAAATTGATTCAAAATGTCATTTGGATTGTGCCTCATGTTGAATAACTACTTTTTAAAGCCTCAATGTGACCAAAATTGCCATTTTTACAGACTTTTTCTCCCACTCAGAAGCTTCTATTTCGACCAATTTCAGGCATTAAAATGACTCTAAACTCACTTAATTTAGTTCCAAAAGTGATAAAACACAAGCAATAGTCATTTACAGTCCAAAAAATTAAACATTAAAAAATTACCATTTCTGACCATCTGGAGACAGTTCGACAGGTCACGGGTCATCGTTTTTCATCAGAAAATTGATTTTTTGGACTGTAGAAAAATTGATTCAAAATGGTATTTTGATTGTGCGTCATGTTGAATAATTACTTTTTAAGCCTCAATGTGACCAAAATTGCCATTTTTACAGACTTTTTCTCCTGCTCCGAAGCTTCTATTTCGACCAATTTCAGGCATTAAAATGACTCTAAACACACTTAATTTAGTTCCAAAAGTGATAATTCACAAGCAATAGTCATTTACAGTCAAAAAATTAAACATTAAAAAATTATCATTTCTGACCATCTGGAGACAGTTCGACAAGTCACGGGTCATCGTTTTTCATCCGAAAATTGATTTTTTGGACTGTAGAAAAATTGATTCAAAATGTCATTTGGATTGTGCCTCATGTTGAATAACTACTTTTTAAAGCCTCAATTTGACCAAAATTGCCATTTTTAAAGACTTTTTCTCCTACTCAGAATCTTCTATTATGACCAATTTCAGGCATTAAAATGACTCTAAACTCACTTAATTTAGTTCCAAAAGTGATAATTCACAAGCAATAGTCATTTACAGTCAAAAAATTAAACATTAAAAAATTATCATTTCTGACCATCTGGAGACAGTTCGACAGGTCACGGGTCATCATTTTTCATCAGAAAATTGATTTTTTGTACTGTTGAAAAATTGATTCAAAATATCATTTGGATTGTGCCTCATGTTGAATAACTACTTTTTAAAGCCTCAATGTGACCAAAATTGCCATTTTTTCAGACTTTTTATCCTACTCGGAAGCTTCTATTTCGACCAATTACAGGCATTAAAATGACTCTAAACTCACTTAATTTAGTTCCAAAAGTGATAATTCACAAGCAATAGTCATTTACAGTCAAAAAATTAAACATTAAAAAATTACCATTTCTGACCATCTGGAGACAGTTCGACAGGTCATGGGTCATCGTTTTTCATCAGAAAATAGATTTTTTGGACTGTAGAAAAATTGATTCAAAATGTCATTTGGATTGTGCCTCATGTTGAATAACTACTTTTTAAAGCCTCAATGTGACCAAAATTGCCATTTTTACAGACTTTTTCTCCTACTCAGAAGCTTCTATTTTGACCAATTTCAGGCATTAAAATGACTCTAAACTCACTTAATTTAGTTCCAAAAGTGATAATTCACAATCAATAGTCATTTACAGTCAAAAAATTAAACATTAAAAAATTACCATTTCTGACCATCTGGAGACAGTTCGACAGGTCACGGGTCATTGTTTTTCATCAGAAAATTGATTTTTTGGACTGTAGAAAAATTGATTCAAAATATCATTTGGATTGTGCCTCATGTTGAATAACTACTTTTTAAAGCCTCAATGTGACCAAAATTGCCATTTTTACAGACTTTTTCTCCCACTCAGAAGCTTCTATTTCGACCAATTTCAGGCATTAAAATGACTCTAAACTCCCTTAATTTAGTTCCAAAAGTGATAAAACACAAGCAATAGTCATTTACAGTCAAAAAATTAAACATTAAAAAATTACCATTTCTGACCATCTGGAGACAGTTCGACAGGTCACGGGTCATCGTTTTTCATCAGAAAATTGATTTTTTGGACTGTAGAAAAATTGATTCAAAATGGTATTTTGATTGTGCGTCATGTTGAATAACTACTTTTTAAAGCCTCAATGTGACCAAAATTGCCATTTTTACAGACTTTTTCTCCTACTCAGAAGCTTCTATTTTGACCAATTTCAGGCATTAAAATGACTCTAAACTCACTTAATTTAGTTCCAAAAGTGATAGTTCACAAGCAATAGTCATTTACAGTAAAAAAATTAAACATTAAAAAATTACCATTTCTGACCATCTGGAGACAGTTCGACAGGTCACGGTCATCGTTTTTCATCAGAAAATTGATTTTTTGGACTGTAGAAAAATTGATTCAAAATATCATTTGGATTGTGACTCATGTTGAATAACTACTTTTTAAAGCCTCAATGTGACAAAAATTGCCATTTTTACAGACTTTTTCTCCCACTCAGAAGCTTCTATTTCGACCAATTTCAGGCATTAAAATGACTCTAAACTCACTTAATTTAGTTCCAAAAGTGATAATTCACAAGCAATAGTCATTTACAGTCAAAAAATTAAACATTAAAAAATTACCATTTCTGACCATCTGGAGACAGTTCGACAGGTCACGGGTCATCGTTTTTCATCAGAAAATGGATTTTTTGGACTGTGGAAAAATTGTTCCAAAATGTCATTTAGATTGGGCCTCATGTTGGATAACTACTTTTTAAAGCCTCAATGTGACCAAAATTGCCATTTTTACAGACTTTTTCTCCTACTCAGAAGCTTCTATTTCGATCAATTTCAGGCATTAAAATGACTCTAAACTCACTTAATTTAGTTCCAAAAGTGATAATTCACAAGCAATAGTCATTTACAGTCGAAAAATGAAACATTAAAAAATTACCATTTCTGACCATCTGGAGACAGTTCGACAGGTCACAGGTCATCGTTTTTCATCAGAAAATTGATTTTTTGGACTGTAGAAAAATTGATTCAAAATGTCATTTGGATTGTGCCTCATGTTGAATAACTACTTTTTAAAGCCTCAATGTGACCAAAATTGCCATTTTTACAGACTTTTTCTCCTACTCAGAAGCTTCTATTTCGATCAATTTCAGGCATTAAAATGACTCTAAACTCACTTAATTTAGTTCCAAAAGTGATAATTCACAAGCAATAGTCATTTACAGTCAAAAAATTAAACATTAAAAAATTACCATTTCTGACCATCTGGAGACGGTTCGACAAGTCACGGGTCATCGTTTTTCATCAGAAAATTGATTTTTCGGACTGTAGAAAATTGATTCAAAATGTCATTTGGATTGTGCCTCATGTTGAATAACTACTTTTTAAAGCCTCAATGTGACCAAAATTGCCATTTTTTCAGACTTTTTCTCCTACTCAGAAGCTTCTATTTCGACCAATTTCAGGCATCAAAATGACTCTAAACTCACTTAATTTAGTCCCAAAAGTGATAATTCACAAGCAATAGTCATTTACAGTCAAAAAATTAAACATTACAAAATTACCATTTCTGACCATCTGGAGACAGATAACTACTTTTTAAAGCCTCAATTTGACCAAAATTGCCATTTTTACAGACTTTTTATCCTACTCAGAAGCTTCTATTTCGACCAATTTCAGGCATTAAAAAGACTCTAAACTCACTTAATTTAGTTCCAAAAGTGATAATTCACAAGCAATAGTCATTGACAGTCAAAAAATTAAACTTAAAAAAATTACCATTTCTGACCATCTGGAGACAGTTCGACAGGTCATGGGTCATCGTTTTTCATCAGAAAATTGATTTTTTGGACTGTAGAAAAATTGATTCAAAATATCGTTTGGATTGTGCCTCATGTTGAATAACTACTTTTAAAGCCTCAATGTGACCAAAATTGCCATTTTTTCAGACTTTTTATCCTACTCAGAAGCTTCTATTTCGACCAATTTCAGGCATTAAAATGACTCTAAACTCACTTAATTTAGTTCCAAAAGTGATAATTCACAAGCAATAGTCATTTGCAGTCAAAAAATTAAACATTAAAAAATTACCATTTCTGACCATCTGGAGACAGTTCGACAGGTCATGGGTCATCGTTTTTCATCAGAAAATTGATTTTTTGGACTGTAGAAAAATTGATTCAAAATGTCATTTGGATTGTGCCTCATGTTGAATAACTACTTTTTAAAGCCTCAATGTGACCAAAATTGCCATTTTTACAGACTTTTTCTCCTACTCAGAAGCTTCTATTTTGACCAATTTCAGGCATTAAAATGACTCTAAACTCACTTAATTTAGTTCCAAAAGTGATAATTCACAAGCAATAGTCATTTACAGTCAAAAAATTAAACATTAAAAAATTACCATTTCTGACCATCTGGAGAGAATTTCGACAGGTCACGGGTCATCGTTTTTCATCAGAAAATTGATTTTTCGGACTGTAGAAAAATTGATTCAAAATGTCATTTGGATTGTGCCTCATGTTGAATAATTACTTTTTAAAGCCTCAATGTGACCAAAATTGCCATTTTTTCAGACTTTTTATCCTACTCAGAAGCTTCTATTTCGACCAATTTCAGGCATTAAAATGACTCTAAACTCACTTAATTTAGTTCCAAAAGTGATAATTCACAAGCAATAGTCATTTACAGTCAAAAAATTAAACATTAAAAAATTACCATTTCTGACCATCTGGAGACAGTTCGACAGGTCACGGGTCATCGTTTTTCATCAGAAAATTGAATTTTTGGACTGTAGAAAAATTGATTCAAAATATCATTTGGATTGTGCCTCATGTTGAATAACTACTTTTTAAAGCCTCAATGTGACCAAAATTTCCATTTTTACAGACTTTTTCTCCCACTCAGAAGCTTCTATTTCGACCAATTTCAGGCATTAAAATGACTCTAAACTCACTTAATTTAGTTCCAAATGTGATAATTCACAAGCAATAGTCATTTACAGTCAAAAAATTAAACATTAAAAAATTACCATTTCTGACCATCTGGAGACAGATAACTACTTTTTAAAGCCTCAATTTGACCAAAATTGCCATTTTTACAGACTTTTTATCCTACTCAGAAGCTTCTATTTCAACCAATTTCAGGCATTAAAAAGACTCTAAAAACACTTAATTTAGTTCCAAAAGTGATAATTCACAAGCAATAGTCATTTACAGTCAAAAAATTAAACATTAAAACATTATCATTTCTGACCATCTGGAGACAGTTCGACAGGTCACGGGTCATCGTTTTTCATCAGAAAATTGATTTTTTGCACTGTAGAAAAATTGATTCAAAATATCATTTGGATTGTGCCTCATGTTGAATAACTACTTTTAATAGTCTCAATGTGACCAAAATTGCAATTTTTTCAGACTTTTTATCCTACTCAGAAGCTTCTATTTCGACCAATTTCAGGCATTAAAATGACTCTAAACTCACCTAATTTAGTTCCAAAAGTGATAAAACACAAGCAATGGTCATTTACAGTCAAAAAATTAAACATTAAAAAATTACCATTTCTGACCATCTGGAGACAGTTCGACAGGTCACGGGTCATCGTTTTTCATCAG
Organism: Triturus cristatus; assembly: GCF_964204655.1. Classification (NCBI taxonomy): domain Eukaryota; kingdom Metazoa; phylum Chordata; class Amphibia; order Caudata; family Salamandridae; genus Triturus; species Triturus cristatus. Next base: position 824,174,506 of record NC_140591.1, read on the forward strand.
AAAATTGATTTTTCGGACTGTAGAAAAATTGATTCAAAATGGTATTTTGATTGTGCGTCATGTTGAATAATTACTTTTTAAAGCCTCAATGTGACCAAAATTACCATTTTTACAGACTTTTTCCCCTGCTCCGAAGCTTCTATTTCGACCAATTTCAGGCATTAAAATGACTCTAAACTCACTTAATTTAGTTCCAAAAGTGATAATTCACAAGCAATAGTCATTTACAGTCAAAAAATTAAACATTTAAAAAATTACCATTTCTGACCATCTGGAGACAGTTCGACAGGTCACGGGTCATCGTTTTTCATCAGAAAATTGATTTTTTGGACTGTAGAAAAATTGATTCAAAATATCATTTGGATTGTGCCTCATGTTGAATAACTACTTTTTAAAGCCTCAATGTGACCAAAATTTCCATTTTTACAGACTTTTTCTCCCACTCAGAAGCTTCTATTTCGACCAATTTCAGGCATTAAAATGACTCTAAACTCACTTAATTTAGTTCCAAAAGTGATAATTCACAAGCAATAGTCATTTACAGTCAAAAAATTAAACATTAAAAAATTACCATTTCTGACCATCTGGAGACAGATAACTACTTTTTAAAGCCTCAATTTGACCAAAATTGCCATTTTTACAGACTTTTTATCCTACTCAGAAGCTTCTATTTCAACCAATTTCAGGCATTAAAAAGACTCTAAACTCACTTAATTTAGTTCCAAAAGTGATAATTCACAAGCAATAGTCATTTACAGTCAAAAAATTAAACTTAAAAAAATTACCATTTCCGACCATCTGGAGACAGTTCGACAGGTCACGGGTCATTGTTTTTCATCAGAAAATTGATTTTTTGGACTGTAGAAAAATTGATTCAATATGTCATTTGGATTGTGCCTCATGTTGAATAACTACTTTTTAAATCCTCAAGTGACCAAAATTGCTATTTTTACAGACTATTTATCCTACTCAGAAGCTTCTATTTCAACCAATTACAGGCATTAAAATGACTCTAAACTCACTTAATTTAGTTCCAAAAGTGATAATTCACAAGCAATAGTCATTTACAGTCAAAAAATTAAACATTAAAAAATTACCATTTCTGACCATCTGGAGACAGTTCGACGGGTCACGGGTCATCGTTTTTCATCAGAAAATAGATTTTTTGGACTGTAGAAAAATTGATTCAAAATGTCATTTGGATTGTGCCTCATGTTGAATAACTACTTTTTAAAGCCTCAATTTGACCAAAATTGCCATTTTTAAAGACTTTTTCTCCTACTCAGAATCTTCTATTATGACCAATTTCAGGCATTAAAATGACTCTAAACTCACTTAATTTAGTTCCAAAAGTGATAATTCACAAGCAATAGTCATTTACAGTCAAAAAATTAAACATTAAAAAATTACCATTTCTGACCATCTGGAGACAGTTCGACAGGTCATGGGTAATCGTTTTTCATCAGAAAATTGATTTTTGGACTGTAGAAAAATTGATTCAAAATGTCATTTGGATTGTGCCTCATGTTGAATAACTACTTTTTAAAGCCTCAATGTGACCAAAATTGCCATTTTTACAGACTTTTTCTCCCACTCAGAAGCTTCTATTTCGACCAATTTCAGGCATTAAAATGACTCTAAACTCACTTAATTTAGTTCCAAAAGTGATAAAACACAAGCAATAGTCATTTACAGTCCAAAAAATTAAACATTAAAAAATTACCATTTCTGACCATCTGGAGACAGTTCGACAGGTCACGGGTCATCGTTTTTCATCAGAAAATTGATTTTTTGGACTGTAGAAAAATTGATTCAAAATGGTATTTTGATTGTGCGTCATGTTGAATAATTACTTTTTAAGCCTCAATGTGACCAAAATTGCCATTTTTACAGACTTTTTCTCCTGCTCCGAAGCTTCTATTTCGACCAATTTCAGGCATTAAAATGACTCTAAACACACTTAATTTAGTTCCAAAAGTGATAATTCACAAGCAATAGTCATTTACAGTCAAAAAATTAAACATTAAAAAATTATCATTTCTGACCATCTGGAGACAGTTCGACAAGTCACGGGTCATCGTTTTTCATCCGAAAATTGATTTTTTGGACTGTAGAAAAATTGATTCAAAATGTCATTTGGATTGTGCCTCATGTTGAATAACTACTTTTTAAAGCCTCAATTTGACCAAAATTGCCATTTTTAAAGACTTTTTCTCCTACTCAGAATCTTCTATTATGACCAATTTCAGGCATTAAAATGACTCTAAACTCACTTAATTTAGTTCCAAAAGTGATAATTCACAAGCAATAGTCATTTACAGTCAAAAAATTAAACATTAAAAAATTATCATTTCTGACCATCTGGAGACAGTTCGACAGGTCACGGGTCATCATTTTTCATCAGAAAATTGATTTTTTGTACTGTTGAAAAATTGATTCAAAATATCATTTGGATTGTGCCTCATGTTGAATAACTACTTTTTAAAGCCTCAATGTGACCAAAATTGCCATTTTTTCAGACTTTTTATCCTACTCAGAAGCTTCTATTTCGACCAATTACAGGCATTAAAATGACTCTAAACTCACTTAATTTAGTTCCAAAAGTGATAATTCACAAGCAATAGTCATTTACAGTCAAAAAATTAAACATTAAAAAATTACCATTTCTGACCATCTGGAGACAGTTCGACAGGTCATGGGTCATCGTTTTTCATCAGAAAATAGATTTTTTGGACTGTAGAAAAATTGATTCAAAATGTCATTTGGATTGTGCCTCATGTTGAATAACTACTTTTTAAAGCCTCAATGTGACCAAAATTGCCATTTTTACAGACTTTTTCTCCTACTCAGAAGCTTCTATTTTGACCAATTTCAGGCATTAAAATGACTCTAAACTCACTTAATTTAGTTCCAAAAGTGATAATTCACAATCAATAGTCATTTACAGTCAAAAAATTAAACATTAAAAAATTACCATTTTTGACCATCTGGAGACAGTTCGACAGGTCACGGGTCATTGTTTTTCAACAGAAAATTGATTTTTTGGACTGTAGAAAAATTGATTCAAAATATCATTTGGATTGTGCCTCATGTTGAATAACTACTTTTTAAAGCCTCAATGTGACCAAAATTTCCATTTTTACAGACTTTTTCTCCCACTCAGAAGCTTCTATTTCGACCAATTTCAGGCATTAAAATGACTCTAAACTCACTTAATTTAGTTCCAAAAGTGATAATTCACAAGCAATAGTCATTTACAGTCAAAAAATTAAACATTAAAAAATTACCATTTCTGACCATCTGGAGACAGATAACTACTTTTTAAAGCCTCAATTTGACCAAAATTGCCATTTTTACAGACTTTTTATCCTACTCAGAAGCTTCTATTTCAACCAATTTCAGGCATTAAAAAGACTCTAAACTCACTTAATTTAGTTCCAAAAGTGATAATTCACAAGCAATAGTCATTTACAGTCAAAAAATTAAGCTTAAAAAAATTACCATTTCCGACCATCTGGAGACAGTTCGACAGGTCACGGGTCATCGTTTTTCATCAGAAAATTGATTTTTTGGACTGTAGAAAAATTGATTCAATATGTCATTTGGATTGTGCCTCATGTTGAATAACTACTTTTTAAATCCTCAAGTGACCAAAATTGCTATTTTTACAGACTATTTATCCTACTCAGAAGCTTCTATTTCAACCAATTACAGGCATTAAAATGACTCTAAACTCACTTAATTTAGTTCCAAAAGTGATAATTCACAAGCAATAGTCATTTACAGTCAAAAAATTAAACATTAAAAAATTACCATTTCTGACCATCTGGAGACAGTTCGACGGGTCACGGGTCATCGTTTTTCATCAGAAAATAGATTTTTTGGACTGTAGAAAAATTGATTCAAAATGTCATTTGGATTGAGCCTCATGTTGAATAACTACTTTTTAAAGCCTCAATTTGACCAAAATTGCCATTTTTAAAGACTTTTTCTCCTACTCAGAATCTTCTATTATGACCAATTTCAGGCATTAAAATGACTCTAAACTCACTTAATTTAGTTCCAAAAGTGATAATTCACAAGCAATAGTCATTTACAGTCAAAAAATTAAACATTAAAAAATTACCATTTCTGACCATCTGGAGACAGTTCGACAGGTCATGGGTAATCGTTTTTCATCAGAAAATTGATTTTTGGACTGTAGAAAAATTGATTCAAAATGTCATTTGGATTGTGCCTCATGTTGAATAACTACTTTTTAAAGCCTCAATGTGACCAAAATTGCCATTTTTACAGACTTTTTCTCCCACTCAGAAGCTTCTATTTCGACCAATTTCAGGCATTAAAATGACTCTAAACTCACTTAATTTAGTTCCAAAAGTGATAAAACACAAGCAATAGTCATTTACAGTCCAAAAAATTAAACATTAAAAAATTACCATTTCTGACCATCTGGAGACAGTTCGACAGGTCACGGGTCATCGTTTTTCATCAGAAAATTGATTTTTTGGACTGTAGAAAAATTGATTCAAAATGGTATTTTGATTGTGCGTCATGTTGAATAACTACTTTTTAAATCCTCAAGTGACCAAAATTGCCATTTTTACAGACTTTTTCTCCTGCTCCGAAGCTTCTATTTCGACCAATTTCAGGCATTAAAATGACTCTAAACACACTTAATTTAGTTCCAAAAGTGATAATTCACAAGCAATAGTCATTTACAGTCAAAAAATTAAACATTAAAAAATTATCATTTCTGACCATCTGGAGACAGTTCGACAAGTCACGGGTCATCGTTTTTCATCCGAAAATTGATTTTTTGGACTGTAGAAAAATTGATTCAAAATGTCATTTGGATTGTGCCTCATGTTGAATAACTACTTTTTAAAGCCTCAATTTGACCAAAATTGCCATTTTTAAAGACTTTTTCTCCTACTCAGAATCTTCTATTATGACCAATTTCAGGCATTAAAATGACTCTAAACTCACTTAATTTAGTTCCAAAAGTGATAATTCACAAGCAATAGTCATTTACAGTCAAAAAATTAAACATTAAAAAATTATCATTTCTGACCATCTGGAGACAGTTCGACAGGTCACGGGTCATCATTTTTCATCAGAAAATTGATTTTTTGTACTGTTGAAAAATTGATTCAAAATATCATTTGGATTGTGCCTCATGTTGAATAACTACTTTTTAAAGCCTCAATGTGACCAAAATTGCCATTTTTTCAGACTTTTTATCCTACTCAGAAGCTTCTATTTCGACCAATTACAGGCATTAAAATGACTCTAAACTCACTTAATTTAGTTCCAAAAGTGATAATTCACAAGCAATAGTCATTTACAGTCAAAAAATTAAACATTAAAAAATTACCATTTCTGACCATCTGGAGACAGTTCGACAGGTCATGGGTCATCGTTTTTCATCAGAAAATAGATTTTTTGGACTGTAGAAAAATTGATTCAAAATGTCATTTGGATTGTGCCTCATGTTGAATAACTACTTTTTAAAGCCTCAATGTGACCAAAATTGCCATTTTTACAGACTTTTTCTCCTACTCAGAAGCTTCTATTTTGACCAATTTCAGGCATTAAAATGACTCTAAACTCACTTAATTTAGTTCCAAAAGTGATAATTCACAATCAATAGTCATTTACAGTCAAAAAATTAAACATTAAAAAATTACCATTTTTGACCATCTGGAGACAGTTCGACAGGTCACGGGTCATTGTTTTTCATCAGAAAATTGATTTTTTGGACTGTAGAAAAATTGATTCAAAATATCATTTGGATTGTGCCTCATGTTGAATAACTACTTTTTAAAGCCTCAATGTGACCAAAATTTCCATTTTTACAGACTTTTTCTCCCACTCAGAAGCTTCTATTTCGACCAATTTCAGGCATTAAAATGACTCTAAACTCACTTAATTTAGTTCCAAAAGTGATAATTCACAAGCAATAGTCATTTACAGTCAAAAAATTAAACATTAAAAAATTACCATTTCTGACCATCTGGAGACAGATAACTACTTTTTAAAGCCTCAATTTGACCAAAATTGCCATTTTTACAGACTTTTTATCCTACTCAGAAGCTTCTATTTCAACCAATTTCAGGCATTAAAAAGACTCTAAACTCACTTAATTTAGTTCCAAAAGTGATAATTCACAAGCAATAGTCATTTACAGTCAAAAAATTAAGCTTAAAAAAATTACCATTTCCGACCATCTGGAGACAGTTCGACAGGTCACGGGTCATCGTTTTTCATCAGAAAATTGATTTTTTGGACTGTAGAAAAATTGATTCAATATGTCATTTGGATTGTGCCTCATGTTGAATAACTACTTTTTAAATCCTCAAGTGACCAAAATTGCTATTTTTACAGACTATTTATCCTACTCAGAAGCTTCTATTTCAACCAATTACAGGCATTAAAATGACTCTAAACTCACTTAATTTAGTTCCAAAAGTGATAATTCACAAGCAATAGTCATTTACAGTCAAAAAATTAAACATTAAAAAATTACCATTTCTGACCATCTGGAGACAGTTCGACGGGTCACGGGTCATCGTTTTTCATCAGAAAATAGATTTTTTGGACTGTAGAAAAATTGATTCAAAATGTCATTTGGATTGTGCCTCATGTTGAATAACTACTTTTTAAAGCCTCAATTTGACCAAAATTGCCATTTTTAAAGACTTTTTCTCCTACTCAGAATCTTCTATTATGACCAATTTCAGGCATTAAAATGACTCTAAACTCACTTAATTTAGTTCCAAAAGTGATAATTCACAAGCAATAGTCATTTACAGTCAAAAAATTAAACATTAAAAAATTACCATTTCTGACCATCTGGAGACAGTTCGACAGGTCATGGGTAATCGTTTTTCATCAGAAAATTGATTTTTGGACTGTAGAAAAATTGATTCAAAATGTCATTTGGATTGTGCCTCATGTTGAATAACTACTTTTTAAAGCCTCAATGTGACCAAAATTGCCATTTTTACAGACTTTTTCTCCCACTCAGAAGCTTCTATTTCGACCAATTTCAGGCATTAAAATGACTCTAAACTCACTTAATTTAGTTCCAAAAGTGATAAAACACAAGCAATAGTCATTTACAGTCCAAAAAATTAAACATTAAAAAATTACCATTTCTGACCATCTGGAGACAGTTCGACAGGTCACGGGTCATCGTTTTTCATCAGAAAATTGATTTTTTGGACTGTAGAAAAATTGATTCAAAATGGTATTTTGATTGTGCGTCATGTTGAATAATTACTTTTTAAGCCTCAATGTGACCAAAATTGCTATTTTTACAGACTTTTTCTCCTGCTCCGAAGCTTCTATTTCGACCAATTTCAGGCATTAAAATGACTCTAAACACACTTAATTTAGTTCCAAAAGTGATAATTCACAAGCAATAGTCATTTACAGTCAAAAAATTAAACATTAAAAAATTATCATTTCTGACCATCTGGAGACAGTTCGACAAGTCACGGGTCATCGTTTTTCATCCGAAAATTGATTTTTTGGACTGTAGAAAAATTGATTCAAAATGTCATTTGGATTGTGCCTCATGTTGAATAACTACTTTTTAAAGCCTCAATTTGACCAAAATTGCCATTTTTAAAGACTTTTTCTCCTACTCAGAATCTTCTATTATGACCAATTTCAGGCATTAAAATGACTCTAAACTCACTTAATTTAGTTCCAAAAGTGATAATTCACAAGCAATAGTCATTTACAGTCAAAAAATTAAACATTAAAAAATTATCATTTCTGACCATCTGGAGACAGTTCGACAGGTCACGGGTCATCATTTTTCATCAGAAAATTGATTTTTTGTACTGTAGAAAAATTGATTCAAAATATCATTTGGATTGTGCCTCATGTTGAATAACTACTTTTTAAAGCCTCAATGTGACCAAAATTGCCATTTTTTCAGACTTTTTATCCTACTCAGAAGCTTCTATTTCGACCAATTACAGGCATTAAAATGACTCTAAACTCACTTAATTTAGTTCCAAAAGTGATAATTCACAAGCAATAGTCATTTACAGTCAAAAAATTAAACATTAAAAAATTACCATTTCTGACCATCTGGAGACAGTTCGACAGGTCATGGGTCATCGTTTTTCATCAGAAAATAGATTTTTTGGACTGTAGAAAAATTGATTCAAAATGTCATTTGGATTGTGCCTCATGTTGAATAACTACTTTTTAAAGCCTCAATGTGACCAAAATTGCCATTTTTACAGACTTTTTCTCCTACTCAGAAGCTTCTATTTCGACCAATTTCAGGCATTAAAATGACTCTAAACTCACCTAATTTAGTTCCAAAAGTGATAAAACACAAGCAATGGTCATTTACAGTCAAAAAATTAAACATTAAAAAATTACCATTTCTGACCATCTGGAGACAGTTCGACAGGTCACGGGTCATCGTTTTTCATCAGAAAATTGATTTTTCGGACTGTAGAAAAATTGATTCAAAATGGTATTTTGATTGTGCGTCATGTTGAATAATTACTTTTTAAAGCCTCAATGTGACCAAAATTACCATTTTTACAGACTTTTTCCCCTGCTCCGAAGCTTCTATTTCGACCAATTTCAGGCATTAAAATGACTCTAAACTCACTTAATTTAGTTCCAAAAGTGATAATTCACAAGCAATAGTCATTTACAGTCAAAAAATTAAACATTTAAAAAATTACCATTTCTGACCATCTGGAGACAGTTCGACAGGTCACGGGTCATCGTTTTTCATCAGAAAATTGATTTTTTGGACTGTAGAAAAATTGATTCAAAATATCATTTGGATTGTGCCTCATGTTGAATAACTACTTTTTAAAGCCTCAATGTGACCAAAATTTCCATTTTTACAGACTTTTTCTCCCACTCAGAAGCTTCTATTTCGACCAATTTCAGGCATTAAAATGACTCTAAACTCACTTAATTTAGTTCCAAAAGTGATAATTCACAAGCAATAGTCATTTACAGTCAAAAAATTAAACATTAAAAAATTACCATTTCTGACCATCTGGAGACAGATAACTACTTTTTAAAGCCTCAATTTGACCAAAATTGCCATTTTTACAGACTTTTTATCCTACTCAGAAGCTTCTATTTCAACCAATTTCAGGCATTAAAAAGACTCTAAACTCACTTAATTTAGTTCCAAAAGTGATAATTCACAAGCAATAGTCATTTACAGTCAAAAAATTAAACTTAAAAAAATTACCATTTCCGACCATCTGGAGACAGTTCGACAGGTCACGGGTCATCGTTTTTCATCAGAAAATTGATTTTTTGGACTGTAGAAAAATTGATTCAATATGTCATTTGGATTGTGCCTCATGTTGAATAACTACTTTTTAAATCCTCAAGTGACCAAAATTGCTATTTTTACAGACTATTTATCCTACTCAGAAGCTTCTATTTCAACCAATTACAGGCATTAAAATGACTCTAAACTCACTTAATTTAGTTCCAAAAGTGATAATTCACAAGCAATAGTCATTTACAGTCAAAAAATTAAACATTAAAAAATTACCATTTCTGACCATCTGGAGACAGTTCGACGGGTCACGGGTCATCGTTTTTCATCAGAAAATAGATTTTTTGGACTGTAGAAAAATTGATTCAAAATGTCATTTGGATTGTGCCTCATGTTGATTAACTACTTTTTAAAGCCTCAATTTGACCAAAATTGCCATTTTTAAAGACTTTTTCTCCTACTCAGAATCTTCTATTATGACCAATTTCAGGCATTAAAATGACTCTAAACTCACTTAATTTAGTTCCAAAAGTGATAATTCACAAGCAATAGTCATTTACAGTCAAAAAATTAAACATTAAAAAATTACCATTTCTGACCATCTGGAGACAGTTCGACAGGTCATGGGTAATCGTTTTTCATCAGAAAATTGATTTTTGGACTGTAGAAAAATTGATTCAAAATGTCATTTGGATTGTGCCTCATGTTGAATAACTACTTTTTAAAGCCTCAATGTGACCAAAATTGCCATTTTTACAGACTTTTTCTCCCACTCAGAAGCTTCTATTTCGACCAATTTCAGGCATTAAAATGACTCTAAACTCACTTAATTTAGTTCCAAAAGTGATAAAACACAAGCAATAGTCATTTACAGTCCAAAAAATTAAACATTAAAAAATGACCATTTCTGACCATCTGGAGACAGTTCGACAGGTCACGGGTCATCGTTTTTCATCAGAAAATTGATTTTTTGGACTGTAGAAAAATTGATTCAAAATGGTATTTTGATTGTGCGTCATGTTGAATAATTACTTTTTAAGCCTCAATGTGACCAAAATTGCCATTTTTACAGACTTTTTCTCCTGCTCCGAAGCTTCTATTTCGACCAATTTCAGGCATTAAAATGACTCTAAACACACTTAATTTAGTTCCAAAAGTGATAATTCACAAGCAATAGTCATTTACAGTCAAAAAATTAAACATTAAAAAATTATCATTTCTGACCATCTGGAGACAGTTCGACAAGTCACGGGTCATCGTTTTTCATCCGAAAATTGATTTTTTGGACTGTAGAAAAATTGATTCAAAATGTCATTTGGATTGTGCCTCATGTTGAATAACTACTTTTTAAAGCCTCAATTTGACCAAAATTGAAATTTTTAAAGACTTTTTCTCCTACTCAGAATCTTCTATTATGACCAATTTCAGGCATTAAAATGACTCTAAACTCACTTAATTTAGTTCCAAAAGTGATAATTCACAAGCAATAGTCATTTACAGTCAAAAAATTAAACATTAAAAAATTATCATTTCTGACCATCTGGAGACAGTTCGACAGGTCACGGGTCATCATTTTTCATCAGAAAATTGATTTTTTGTACTGTTGAAAAATTGATTCAAAATATCATTTGGATTGTGCCTCATGTTGAATAACTACTTTTTAAAGCCTCAATGTGACCAAAATTGCCATTTTTTCAGACTTTTTATCCTACTCAGAAGCTTCTATTTCGACCAATTACAGGCATTAAAATGACTCTAAACTCACTTAATTTAGTTCCAAAAGTGATAATTCACAAGCAATAGTCATTTACAGTCAAAAAATTAAACATTAAAAAATTACCATTTCTGACCATCTGGAGACAGTTCGACAGGTCATGGGTCATCGTTTTTCATCAGAAAATAGATTTTTTGGACTGTAGAAAAATTGATTCAAAATGTCATTTGGATTGTGCCTCATGTTGAATAACTACTTTTTAAAGCCTCAATGTGACCAAAATTGCCATTTTTACAGACTTTTTCTCCTACTCAGAAGCTTCTATTTTGACCAATTTCAGGCATTAAAATGACTCTAAACTCACTTAATTTAGTTCCAAAAGTGATAATTCACAATCAATAGTCATTTACAGTCAAAAAATTAAACATTAAAAAATTACCATTTCTGACCATCTGGAGACAGTTCGACAGGTCACGGGTCATTGTTTTTCATCAGAAAATTGATTTTTTGGACTGTAGAAAAATTGATTCAAAATATCATTTGGATTGTGCCTCATGTTGAATAACTACTTTTTAAAGCCTCAATGTGACCAAAATTTCCATTTTTACAGACTTTTTCTCCCACTCAGAAGCTTCTATTTCGACCAATTTCAGGCATTAAAATGACTCTAAACTCACTTAATTTAGTTCCAAAAGTGATAATTCACAAGCAATAGTCATTTACAGTCAAAAAATTAAACATTAAAAAATTACCATTTCTGACCATCTGGAGACAGATAACTACTTTTTAAAGCCTCAATTTGACCAAAATTGCCATTTTTACAGACTTTTTATCCTACTCAGAAACTTCTATTTCAACCAATTTCAGGCATTAAAAAGACTCTAAACTCACTTAATTTAGTTCCAAAAGTGATAATTCACAAGCAATAGTCATTTACAGTCAAAAAATTAAGCTTAAAAAAATTACCATTTCCGACCATCTGGAGACAGTTCGACAGGTCACGGGTCATCGTTTTTCATCAGAAAATTGATTTTTTGGACTGTAGAAAAATTGATTCAATATGTCATTTGGATTGTGCCTCATGTTGAATAACTACTTTTTAAATCCTCAAGTGACCAAAATTGCTATTTTTACAGACTATTTATCCTACTCAGAAGCTTCTATTTCAACCAATTACAGGCATTAAAATGACTCTAAACTCACTTAATTTAGTTCCAAAAGTGATAATTCACAAGCAATAGTCATTCACAGTCAAAAAATTAAACATTAAAAAATTACCATTTCTGACCATCTGGAGACAGTTCGACGGGTCACGGGTCATCGTTTTTCATCAGAAAATAGATTTTTTGGACTGTAGAAAAATTGATTCAAAATGTCATTTGGATTGTGCCTCATGTTGAATAACTACTTTTTAAAGCCTCAATTTGACCAAAATTGCCATTTTTAAAGACTTTTTCTCCTACTCAGAATCTTCTATTATGACCAATTTCAGGCATTAAAATGACTCTAAACTCACTTAATTTAGTTCCAAAAGTGATAATTCACAAGCAATAGTCATTTACAGTCAAAAAATTAAACATTAAAAAATTACCATTTCTGACCATCTGGAGACAGTTCGACAGGTCATGGGTAATCGTTTTTCATCAGAAAATTGATTTTTGGACTGTAGAAAAATTGATTCAAAATGTCATTTGGATTGTGCCTCATGTTGAATAACTACTTTTTAAAGCCTCAATGTGACCAAAATTGCCATTTTTACAGACTTTTTCTCCCACTCAGAAGCTTCTATTTCGACCAATTTCAGGCATTAAAATGACTCTAAACTCACTTAATTTAGTTCCAAAAGTGATAAAACACAAGCAATAGTCATTTACAGTCCAAAAAATTAAACATTAAAAAATTACCATTTCTGACCATCTGGAGACAGTTCGACAGGTCACGGGTCATCGTTTTTCATCAGAAAATTGATTTTTTGGACTGTAGAAAAATTGATTCAAAATGGTATTTTGATTGTGCGTCATGTTGAATAATTACTTTTTAAGCCTCAATGTGACCAAAATTGCCATTTTTACAGACTTTTTCTCCTGCTCCGAAGCTTCTATTTCGACCAATTTCAGGCATTAAAATGACTCTAAACACACTTAATTTAGTTCCAAAAGTGATAATTCACAAGCAATAGTCATTTACAGTCAAAAAATTAAACATTAAAAAATTATCATTTCTGACCATCTGGAGACAGTTCGACAAGTCACGGGTCATCGTTTTTCATCCGAAAATTGATTTTTTGGACTGTAGAAAAATTGATTCAAAATGTCATTTGGATTGTGCCTCATGTTGAATAACTACTTTTTAAAGCCTCAATTTGACCAAAATTGCCATTTTTAAAGACTTTTTCTCCTACTCAGAATCTTCTATTATGACCAATTTCAGGCATTAAAATGACTCTAAACTCACTTAATTTAGTTCCAAAAGTGATAATTCACAAGCAATAGTCATTTACAGTCAAAAAATTAAACATTAAAAAATTATCATTTCTGACCATCTGGAGACAGTTCGACAGGTCTCGGGTCATCATTTTTCATCAGAAAATTGATTTTTTGTACTGTTGAAAAATTGATTCAAAATATCATTTGGATTGTGCCTCATGTTGAATAACTACTTTTTAAAGCCTCAATGTGACCAAAATTGCCATTTTTTCAGACTTTTTATCCTACTCAGAAGCTTCTATTTCGACCAATTACAGGCATTAAAATGACTCTAAACTCACTTAATTTAGTTCCAAAAGTGATAATTCACAAGCAATAGTCATTTACAGTCAAAAAATTAAACATTAAAAAATTACCATTTCTGACCATCTGGAGACAGTTCGACAGGTCATGGGTCATCGTTTTTCATCAGAAAATAGATTTTTTGGACTGTAGAAAAATTGATTCCAATTGTCATTTGGATTGTGCCTCATGTTGAATAACTACTTTTTAAAGCCTCAATGTGACCAAAATTGCCATTTTTACAGACTTTTTCTCCTACTCAGAAGCTTCTATTTTGACCAATTTCAGGCATTAAAATGACTCTAAACTCACTTAATTTAGTTCCAAAAGTGATAATTCACAATCAATAGTCATTTACAGTCAAAAAATTAAACATTAAAAAATTACCATTTCTGACCATCTGGAGACAGTTCGACAGGTCACGGGTCATTGTTTTTCATCAGAAAATTGATTTTTTGGACTGTAGAAAAATTGATTCAAAATATCATTTGGATTGTGCCTCATGTTGAATAACTACTTTTTAAAGCCTCAATGTGACCAAAATTTCCATTTTTACAGACTTTTTCTCCCACTCAGAAGCTTCTATTTCGACCAATTTCAGGCATTAAAATGACTCTAAACTCACTTAATTTAGTTCCAAAAGTGATAATTCACAAGCAATAGTCATTTACAGTCAAAAAATTAAACATTAAAAAATTACCATTTCTGACCATCTGGAGACAGATAACTACTTTTTAAAGCCTCAATTTGACCAAAATTGCCATTTTTACAGACTTTTTATCCTACTCAGAAGCTTCTATTTCAACCAATTTCAGGCATTAAAAAGACTCTAAACTCACTTAATTTAGTTCCAAAAGTGATAATTCACAAGCAATAGTCATTTACAGTCAAAAAATTAAGCTTAAAAAAATTACCATTTCCGACCATCTGGAGACAGTTCGACAGGTCACGGGTCATCGTTTTTCATCAGAAAATTGATTTTTTGGACTGTAGAAAAATTGATTCAATATGTCATTTGGATTGTGCCTCATGTTGAATAACTACTTTTTAAATCCTCAAGTGACCAAAATTGCTATTTTTACAGACTATTTATCCTACTCAGAAGCTTCTATTTCAACCAATTACAGGCATTAAAATGACTCTAAACTCACTTAATTTAGTTCCAAAAGTGATAATTCACAAGCAATAGTCATTTACAGTCAAAAAATTAAACATTAAAAAATTACCATTTCTGACCATCTGGAGACAGTTCGACGGGTCACGGGTCATCGTTTTTCATCAGAAAATAGATTTTTTGGACTGTAGAAAAATTGATTCAAAATGTCATTTGGATTGTGCCTCATGTTGAATAACTACTTTTTAAAGCCTCAATTTGACCAAAATTGCCATTTTTAAAGACTTTTTCTCCTACTCAGAATCTTCTATTATGACCAATTTCAGGCATTAAAATGACTCTAAACTCACTTAATTTAGTTCCAAAAGTGATAATTCACAAGCAATAGTCATTTACAGTCAAAAAATTAAACATTAAAAAATTACCATTTCTGACCATCTGGAGACAGTTCGACAGGTCATGGGTAATCGTTTTTCATCAGAAAATTGATTTTTGGACTGTAGAAAAATTGATTCAAAATGTCATTTGGATTGTGCCTCATGTTGAATAACTACTTTTTAAAGCCTCAATGTGACCAAAATTGCCATTTTTACAGACTTTTTCTCCCACTCAGAAGCTTCTATTTCGACCAATTTCAGGCATTAAAATGACTCTAAACTCACTTAATTTAGTTCCAAAAGTGATAAAACACAAGCAATAGTCATTTACAGTCCAAAAAATTAAACATTAAAAAATTACCATTTCTGACCATCTGGAGACAGTTCGACAGGTCACGGGTCATCGTTTTTCATCAGAAAATTGATTTTTTGGACTGTAGAAAAATTGATTCAAAATGGTATTTTGATTGTGCGTCATGTTGAATAATTACTTTTTAAGCCTCAATGTGACCAAAATTGCTATTTTTACAGACTTTTTCTCCTGCTCCGAAGCTTCTATTTCGACCAATTTCAGGCATTAAAATGACTCTAAACACACTTAATTTAGTTCCAAAAGTGATAATTCACAAGCAATAGTCATTTACAGTCAAAAAATTAAACATTAAAAAATTATCATTTCTGACCATCTGGAGACAGTTCGACAAGTCACGGGTCATCGTTTTTCATCCGAAAATTGATTTTTTGGACTGTAGAAAAATTGATTCAAAATGTCATTTGGATTGTGCCTCATGTTGAATAACTACTTTTTAAAGCCTCAATTTGACCAAAATTGCCATTTTTAAAGACTTTTTCTCCTACTCAGAATCTTCTATTATGACCAATTTCAGGCATTAAAATGACTCTAAACTCACTTAATTTAGTTCCAAAAGTGATAATTCACAAGCAATAGTCATTTACAGTCAAAAAATTAAACATTAAAAAATTACCATTTCTGACCATCTGGAGACAGTTCGACAGGTCATGGGTCATCGTTTTTCATCAGAAAATAGATTTTTTGGACTGTAGAAAAATTGATTCAAAATGTCATTTGGATTGTGCCTCATGTTGAATAACTACTTTTTAAAGCCTCAATGTGACCAAAATTGCCATTTTTACAGACTTTTTCTCCTACTCAGAAGCTTCTATTTCGACCAATTTCAGGCATTAAAATGACTCTAAACTCACCTAATTTAGTTCCAAAAGTGATAAAACACAAGCAATGGTCATTTACAGTCAAAAAATTAAACATTAAAAAATTACCATTTCTGACCATCTGGAGACAGTTCGACAGGTCACGGGTCATCGTTTTTCATCAGAAAATTGATTTTTCGGACTGTAGAAAAATTGATTCAAAATGGTATTTTGATTGTGCGTCATGTTGAATAATTACTTTTTAAAGCCTCAATGTGACCAAAATTACCATTTTTACAGACTTTTTCCCCTGCTCCGAAGCTTCTATTTCGACCAATTTCAGGCATTAAAATGACTCTAAACTCACTTAATTTAGTTCCAAAAGTGATAATTCACAAGCAATAGTCATTTACAGTCAAAAAATTAAACATTTAAAAAATTACCATTTCTGACCATCTGGAGACAGTTCGACAGGTCACGGGTCATCGTTTTTCATCAGAAAATTGATTTTTTGGACTGTAGAAAAATTGATTCAAAATATCATTTGGATTGTGCCTCATGTTGAATAACTACTTTTTAAAGCCTCAATGTGACCAAAATTTCCATTTTTACAGACTTTTTCTCCCACTCAGAAGCTTCTATTTCGACCAATTTCAGGCATTAAAATGACTCTAAACTCACTTAATTTAGTTCCAAAAGTGATAATTCACAAGCAATAGTCATTTACAGTCAAAAAATTAAACATTAAAAAATTACCATTTCTGACCATCTGGAGACAGATAACTACTTTTTAAAGCCTCAATTTGACCAAAATTGCCATTTTTACAGACTTTTTATCCTACTCAGAAGCTTCTATTTCAACCAATTTCAGGCATTAAAAAGACTCTAAACTCACTTAATTTAGTTCCAAAAGTGATAATTCACAAGCAATAGTCATTTACAGTCAAAAAATTAAACTTAAAAAAATTACCATTTCCGACCATCTGGAGACAGTTCGACAGGTCACGGGTCATCGTTTTTCATCAGAAAATTGATTTTTTGGACTGTAGAAAAATTGATTCAATATGTCATTTGGATTGTGCCTCATGTTGAATAACTACTTTTTAAATCCTCAAGTGACCAAAATTGCTATTTTTACAGACTATTTATCCTACTCAGAAGCTTCTATTTCAACCAATTACAGGCATTAAAATGACTCTAAACTCACTTAATTTAGTTCCAAAAGTGATAATTCACAAGCAATAGTCATTTACAGTCAAAAAATTAAACATTAAAAAATTACCATTTCTGACCATCTGGAGACAGTTCGACGGGTCACGGGTCATCGTTTTTCATCAGAAAATAGATTTTTTGGACTGTAGAAAAATTGATTCAAAATGTCATTTGGATTGTGCCTCATGTTGATTAACTACTTTTTAAAGCCTCAATTTGACCAAAATTGGCATTTTTAAAGACTTTTTCTCCTACTCAGAATCTTCTATTATGACCAATTTCAGGCATTAAAATGACTCTAAACTCACTTAATTTAGTTCCAAAAGTGATAATTCACAAGCAATAGTCATTTACAGTCAAAAAATTAAACATTAAAAAATTACCATTTCTGACCATCTGGAGACAGTTCGACAGGTCATGGGTAATCGTTTTTCATCAGAAAATTGATTTTTGGACTGTAGAAAAATTGATTCAAAATGTCATTTGGATTGTGCCTCATGTTGAATAACTACTTTTTAAAGCCTCAATGTGACCAAAATTGCCATTTTTACAGACTTTTTCTCCCACTCAGAAGCTTCTATTTCGACCAATTTCAGGCATTAAAATGACTCTAAACTCACTTAATTTAGTTCCAAAAGTGATAAAACACAAGCAATAGTCATTTACAGTCCAAAAAATTAAACATTAAAAAATTACCATTTCTGACCATCTGGAGACAGTTCGACAGGTCACGGGTCATCGTTTTTCATCAGAAAATTGATTTTTTGGACTGTAGAAAAATTGATTCAAAATGGTATTTTGATTGTGCGTCATGTTGAATAATTACTTTTTAAGCCTCAATGTGACCAAAATTGCCATTTTTACAGACTTTTTCTCCTGCTCCGAAGCTTCTATTTCGACCAATTTCAGGCATTAAAATGACTCTAAACACACTTAATTTAGTTCCAAAAGTGATAATTCACAAGCAATAGTCATTTACAGTCAAAAAATTAAACATTAAAAAATTATCATTTCTGACCATCTGGAGACAGTTCGACAAGTCACGGGTCATCGTTTTTCATCCGAAAATTGATTTTTTGGACTGTAGAAAAATTGATTCAAAATGTCATTTGGATTGTGCCTCATGTTGAATAACTACTTTTTAAAGCCTCAATTTGACCAAAATTGCCATTTTTAAAGACTTTTTCTCCTACTCAGAATCTTCTATTATGACCAATTTCAGGCATTAAAATGACTCTAAACTCACTTAATTTAGTTCCAAAAGTGATAATTCACAAGCAATAGTCATTTACAGTCAAAAAATTAAACATTAAAAAATTATCATTTCTGACCATCTGGAGACAGTTCGACAGGTCACGGGTCATCATTTTTCATCAGAAAATTGATTTTTTGTACTGTTGAAAAATTGATTCAAAATATCATTTGGATTGTGCCTCATGTTGAATAACTACTTTTTAAAGCCTCAATGTGACCAAAATTGCCATTTTTTCAGACTTTTTATCCTACTCGGAAGCTTCTATTTCGACCAATTACAGGCATTAAAATGACTCTAAACTCACTTAATTTAGTTCCAAAAGTGATAATTCACAAGCAATAGTCATTTACAGTCAAAAAATTAAACATTAAAAAATTACCATTTCTGACCATCTGGAGACAGTTCGACAGGTCATGGGTCATCGTTTTTCATCAGAAAATAGATTTTTTGGACTGTAGAAAAATTGATTCAAAATGTCATTTGGATTGTGCCTCATGTTGAATAACTACTTTTTAAAGCCTCAATGTGACCAAAATTGCCATTTTTACAGACTTTTTCTCCTACTCAGAAGCTTCTATTTTGACCAATTTCAGGCATTAAAATGACTCTAAACTCACTTAATTTAGTTCCAAAAGTGATAATTCACAATCAATAGTCATTTACAGTCAAAAAATTAAACATTAAAAAATTACCATTTCTGACCATCTGGAGACAGTTCGACAGGTCACGGGTCATTGTTTTTCATCAGAAAATTGATTTTTTGGACTGTAGAAAAATTGATTCAAAATATCATTTGGATTGTGCCTCATGTTGAATAACTACTTTTTAAAGCCTCAATGTGACCAAAATTGCCATTTTTACAGACTTTTTCTCCCACTCAGAAGCTTCTATTTCGACCAATTTCAGGCATTAAAATGACTCTAAACTCCCTTAATTTAGTTCCAAAAGTGATAAAACACAAGCAATAGTCATTTACAGTCAAAAAATTAAACATTAAAAAATTACCATTTCTGACCATCTGGAGACAGTTCGACAGGTCACGGGTCATCGTTTTTCATCAGAAAATTGATTTTTTGGACTGTAGAAAAATTGATTCAAAATGGTATTTTGATTGTGCGTCATGTTGAATAACTACTTTTTAAAGCCTCAATGTGACCAAAATTGCCATTTTTACAGACTTTTTCTCCTACTCAGAAGCTTCTATTTTGACCAATTTCAGGCATTAAAATGACTCTAAACTCACTTAATTTAGTTCCAAAAGTGATAGTTCACAAGCAATAGTCATTTACAGTAAAAAAATTAAACATTAAAAAATTACCATTTCTGACCATCTGGAGACAGTTCGACAGGTCACGGTCATCGTTTTTCATCAGAAAATTGATTTTTTGGACTGTAGAAAAATTGATTCAAAATATCATTTGGATTGTGACTCATGTTGAATAACTACTTTTTAAAGCCTCAATGTGACAAAAATTGCCATTTTTACAGACTTTTTCTCCCACTCAGAAGCTTCTATTTCGACCAATTTCAGGCATTAAAATGACTCTAAACTCACTTAATTTAGTTCCAAAAGTGATAATTCACAAGCAATAGTCATTTACAGTCAAAAAATTAAACATTAAAAAATTACCATTTCTGACCATCTGGAGACAGTTCGACAGGTCACGGGTCATCGTTTTTCATCAGAAAATGGATTTTTTGGACTGTGGAAAAATTGTTCCAAAATGTCATTTAGATTGGGCCTCATGTTGGATAACTACTTTTTAAAGCCTCAATGTGACCAAAATTGCCATTTTTACAGACTTTTTCTCCTACTCAGAAGCTTCTATTTCGATCAATTTCAGGCATTAAAATGACTCTAAACTCACTTAATTTAGTTCCAAAAGTGATAATTCACAAGCAATAGTCATTTACAGTCGAAAAATGAAACATTAAAAAATTACCATTTCTGACCATCTGGAGACAGTTCGACAGGTCACAGGTCATCGTTTTTCATCAGAAAATTGATTTTTTGGACTGTAGAAAAATTGATTCAAAATGTCATTTGGATTGTGCCTCATGTTGAATAACTACTTTTTAAAGCCTCAATGTGACCAAAATTGCCATTTTTACAGACTTTTTCTCCTACTCAGAAGCTTCTATTTCGATCAATTTCAGGCATTAAAATGACTCTAAACTCACTTAATTTAGTTCCAAAAGTGATAATTCACAAGCAATAGTCATTTACAGTCAAAAAATTAAACATTAAAAAATTACCATTTCTGACCATCTGGAGACGGTTCGACAAGTCACGGGTCATCGTTTTTCATCAGAAAATTGATTTTTCGGACTGTAGAAAATTGATTCAAAATGTCATTTGGATTGTGCCTCATGTTGAATAACTACTTTTTAAAGCCTCAATGTGACCAAAATTGCCATTTTTTCAGACTTTTTCTCCTACTCAGAAGCTTCTATTTCGACCAATTTCAGGCATCAAAATGACTCTAAACTCACTTAATTTAGTCCCAAAAGTGATAATTCACAAGCAATAGTCATTTACAGTCAAAAAATTAAACATTACAAAATTACCATTTCTGACCATCTGGAGACAGATAACTACTTTTTAAAGCCTCAATTTGACCAAAATTGCCATTTTTACAGACTTTTTATCCTACTCAGAAGCTTCTATTTCGACCAATTTCAGGCATTAAAAAGACTCTAAACTCACTTAATTTAGTTCCAAAAGTGATAATTCACAAGCAATAGTCATTGACAGTCAAAAAATTAAACTTAAAAAAATTACCATTTCTGACCATCTGGAGACAGTTCGACAGGTCATGGGTCATCGTTTTTCATCAGAAAATTGATTTTTTGGACTGTAGAAAAATTGATTCAAAATATCGTTTGGATTGTGCCTCATGTTGAATAACTACTTTTAAAGCCTCAATGTGACCAAAATTGCCATTTTTTCAGACTTTTTATCCTACTCAGAAGCTTCTATTTCGACCAATTTCAGGCATTAAAATGACTCTAAACTCACTTAATTTAGTTCCAAAAGTGATAATTCACAAGCAATAGTCATTTGCAGTCAAAAAATTAAACATTAAAAAATTACCATTTCTGACCATCTGGAGACAGTTCGACAGGTCATGGGTCATCGTTTTTCATCAGAAAATTGATTTTTTGGACTGTAGAAAAATTGATTCAAAATGTCATTTGGATTGTGCCTCATGTTGAATAACTACTTTTTAAAGCCTCAATGTGACCAAAATTGCCATTTTTACAGACTTTTTCTCCTACTCAGAAGCTTCTATTTTGACCAATTTCAGGCATTAAAATGACTCTAAACTCACTTAATTTAGTTCCAAAAGTGATAATTCACAAGCAATAGTCATTTACAGTCAAAAAATTAAACATTAAAAAATTACCATTTCTGACCATCTGGAGAGAATTTCGACAGGTCACGGGTCATCGTTTTTCATCAGAAAATTGATTTTTCGGACTGTAGAAAAATTGATTCAAAATGTCATTTGGATTGTGCCTCATGTTGAATAATTACTTTTTAAAGCCTCAATGTGACCAAAATTGCCATTTTTTCAGACTTTTTATCCTACTCAGAAGCTTCTATTTCGACCAATTTCAGGCATTAAAATGACTCTAAACTCACTTAATTTAGTTCCAAAAGTGATAATTCACAAGCAATAGTCATTTACAGTCAAAAAATTAAACATTAAAAAATTACCATTTCTGACCATCTGGAGACAGTTCGACAGGTCACGGGTCATCGTTTTTCATCAGAAAATTGAATTTTTGGACTGTAGAAAAATTGATTCAAAATATCATTTGGATTGTGCCTCATGTTGAATAACTACTTTTTAAAGCCTCAATGTGACCAAAATTTCCATTTTTACAGACTTTTTCTCCCACTCAGAAGCTTCTATTTCGACCAATTTCAGGCATTAAAATGACTCTAAACTCACTTAATTTAGTTCCAAATGTGATAATTCACAAGCAATAGTCATTTACAGTCAAAAAATTAAACATTAAAAAATTACCATTTCTGACCATCTGGAGACAGATAACTACTTTTTAAAGCCTCAATTTGACCAAAATTGCCATTTTTACAGACTTTTTATCCTACTCAGAAGCTTCTATTTCAACCAATTTCAGGCATTAAAAAGACTCTAAACTCACTTAATTTAGTTCCAAAAGTGATAATTCACAAGCAATAGTCATTTACAGTCAAAAAATTAAACATTAAAAAATTACCATTTCTGACCATCTGGAGACAGTTCGACGGGTCACGGGTCATCGTTTTTCATCAGAAAATAGATTTTTTGGACTGTAGAAAAATTGATTCAATATGTCATTTGGATTGTGCCTCATGTTGAATAAATACTTTTAAAATCCTCAAGTGACCAAAATTGCTATTTTTACAGACTATTTATCCTACTCAGAAGCTTCTATTTCAACCAATTACAGGCATTAAAATGACTCTAAACTCACTTAATTTAGTTCCAAAAGTGATAATTCACAAGCAATAGTCATTTACAGTCAAAAAATTAAACATTAAAAAATTACCATTTCTGACCATCTGGAGACAGTTCGACGGGTCACGGGTCATCGTTTTTCATCAGAAAATAGATTTTTTGGACTGTAGAAAAATTGATTCAAAATGTCATTTGGATTGTGCCTCATGTTGAATAACTACTTTTTAAAGCCTCAATTTGACCAAAATTGCCATTTTTAAAGACTTTTTCTCCTACTCAGAATCTTCTATTATGACCAATTTCAGGCATTAAAATGACTCTAAACTCACTTAATTTAGTTCCAAAAGTGATAATTCACAAGCAATAGTCATTTACAGTCAAAAAATTAAACATTAAAAAATTACCATTTCTGACCATCTGGAGACAGTTCGACAGGTCATGGGTAATCGTTTTTCATCAGAAAATTGATTTTTTGGACTGTAGAAAAATTGATTCAAAATGTCATTTGGATTGTGCCTCATGTTGAATAACTACTTTTTAAAGCCTCAATGTGACCAAAATTGCCATTTTTACAGACTTTTTCTCCCACTCAGAAGCTTCTATTTCGACCAATTTCAGGCATTAAAATGACTCTAAACTCACTTAATTTAGTTCCAAAAGTGATAAAACACAAGCAATAGTCATTTACAGTCCAAAAAATTAAACATTAAAAAATTACCATTTCTGACCATCTGGAGACAGTTCGACAGGTCACGGGTCATCGTTTTTCATCAGAAAATTGATTTTTTGGACTGTAGAAAAATTGATTCAAAATGGTATTTTGATTGTGCGTCATGTTGAATAATTACTTTTTAAGCCTCAATGTGACCAAAATTGCCATTTTTACAGACTTTTTCTCCTGCTCCGAAGCTTCTAT